>NC_137185.1:41297500-46232500 GCF_951804945.1 Podarcis cretensis
ACGTCAAAGTGCAAGTAGAGAAATAGGTACTGCTCCGGCGGGAAGGTAAACGGCGTTTCCGTGCGCTGCTCTAGTTTTGTCAGAAGCGGCTTAGTCATGCTGGCCACATGACCCGGAAGCTGTACGCCGGCTCCCTCGGCCAACAAAGCGAGATGAGCGCCGCAACCCCAGAGTCAGCCACGACTGGACCTAATGGTCAGGGGTCCCTTTACCTTTACCTTTAACATGTTTTTTCTTTGGGATAAAGATATTCTTAAGCGGGGGGGGGGGGCACACCAGTGTCTTACAGTACGATTATCAACCATTCAAAGCAGACCTCAGCTACTGTGTTCATGTGTATGCTTTGGCACTGGAGGCAACAAATCCAATTTCAACTGAGAGATTTAACTTCTAGAAACAATGAGAAGGGAGTTGAAACTTTAGGACTGATAAGTCTAGTGAGTCACACACAAACACAATTTAATATATATAATTGATTTTCCAATATCGGTGCAATAATAAGCTCATTATAACAATACCTTTTTATCCAATTAATACAACTATTAATGCCAGTTATTCAAATGTCAGATTATACAATTTATTTAAACTGGCCCCTCGCATGCTAGACTTGTTGAGTTCATTCTTCTACATTTTTTTCTGCATTCCAAAATTTTAATAATTTCCATTACATTCCATTCAGATATAATAATCTCTTATATAACAGCTACAATTTTGTGATTTCAATTTGTGTTGGTATAATAGGTAATATATAAAGTTTCAAGTGAAGAACTTTAGCTGTAATCCTTCTACTTTCCTGCGTGTGACCATTTTTTCCATGATGTTTTTCAGTCCGCATATATAGTGTTGTATCCTTTATTCTTGCAACCAGTGTTGGTTCCTGTCATGCCTCGGGAGAAGCTGTCATCTCACAGTTTCCAAAAGCCACTGAATTGCTTTGTTTTGGGAATTGTGGTGGAAACTGTGCTAGAGATTCCTACCCCCACCACCACACTACAGTTCCCAGGAGTTCATGGGTAAAGGGAACCCATAGGGCATGTTGGTGTGCACTGATGACAATTTTATTCCACCAGCCCCTCCCAGAAGGATAACCCTGGCCTGTTAATTTTGGGGCAGTATAATGCTATTTTAGCAGGATTTTATCTAATTATCAATATACCATATTGTATTGATTTCTGTTTTGTACATTAATTTGAGGTTCTTTTGAATACAAAGCAATTAAGAAATTTTCTAAATAAACAGGCTTGATAATGTTTATTTAGAAAATTTCTTAATTTTCTAGTTCTTAAGTCTGCAGTATCTACAGCAGGCGCAGTTGACATGGAGCCCAGCAGATCTGGTTGACTCCTGTCATTCTGGACCATTAGTCATGCCAGCTGAGCCTGATAGGAGTTGTAGTCTAGCATCTGGAAGACATCATGTTGGCTATTGCTGATCTACAGGTCAATGAATCCTGGCTGCCTTACAGAAACCAAAGGAAAGGGAAGTAGAATTTTGCACAATAGTTGATTTCATTGAATATCCCACAGTTAAGACAACTTGGTGGTGTTTGTTCAAATTCTGACAGTCAGACATTTCTTCCATTTCTGTTCCCTACTGTCATTCCAAATGCTGTCATTAAATCAAAAGGGGTTTTGCAAAGGGTTATTTGTGGAAAGAGGCAATGAGTCATCCAGCCCCAAAAGGATTAATCAAATACCACATTAAACACACACACACACAGAGAGAGAGAGAATTATACATAGCTGAAATGTCATAATGTCCTCCATTGCACCAATATCTTTAACTAAGGACTTCTTATATTAGAATGATAGATTAAATAGAGGTCAAAACTTCACTCACACACAGTTTGGCTTTTTAAAAAATTGTGACATTTGATTCTTCCGTTTGGGACCAGATTTATCATTGTCTCTTTCCATAAAGTGTTTAAAGCACTTTGTATCAGCGATCCTTCCAGCAACCATTTCAAACATATGAAGGTGTCTCATACTGACTCTGACCATTGGTTTATCTAACTCAGTATTGTTTACATAGTCTTGTGTTAGCTCCCCCAGGTTTCAGATGGAGGACATTCCCAGTTATACCTGGAGATGAAAGGGTTTGGAACTGGAACCTTCTGCATACAAGGCTTATGTTTGACCACTGAACTTTGACCATTCACAAGAGTTAGACAGGGTGCCAGTGTTTGTCACCTGTTTCGCCCATGAAGAGTCTCAGGCTTCTTCAGTAAATTCTCCCTCGTGGTTTTGATATATTTATAAACATTCAAGTCTGTATGTTACATTTCTTCTTAGATTAAGCTACGATATTTAATTTCTTTCTTCAGGAAATTCTCTCTCAAGATTTTGGTGTATTTACATACATTCAACTTCATATGCTAAGTTCTTTCTTGACTTAAGCATTTATTCATTTACTAAGCTTCATGGGCAAAACAAATCAAACTTATCCTCGTTGATATCTAACCCTTGAGCGCAACATCGCCAGCACTTCGTTTGATCAAACTTACGGTACCTTTGTTGATATCTATAGGAGCCTGGCTAAAGGAACTTTAAAGACTGAATCTTCCTTTTGGACACAATTTGAATGAGTTTTCTGTTTATGGCTTCTGTAGTAGATCTTGTACATAACTCTCTCAATTTTTGGATTATTAATATAAGATTTAGGACGCAGAATGGTTTGGTAGCGTTTTGTGTGCCGCTTATGTGCTGCTTACTTTATACTGGTCTACTACGAGAATTGGCAGCACAAGTTCATTTCTTCAGCACCTGTACTTTGTGGGCTTGTTTATCACCCTTGCAAATATACCAAGAAATGTTTCTTTGGGATTTTCCAGCAAATCCCTAGTTGTCTGGCTGGGTTCAGGGGTTCATACTGTAAATGTTTTCCTTCAAAATAGGGTAGTATTAGCTGCCTTTGAAGGAGAGAGCTGTGTGGCCAGTGCTGAACACACACTCTTTTGATCCAGATAAGGAAATATCAATTGGTCACTAAGACTTCTTTCCTGGGCAAAAGAGTGGTTTGATTCAAGGGACTCTTGGAAGAGACTGATTATCTGGATTCAATCAAGCTTCAAGCTTGGGTTTGTTTGTTTATTTATTTATAGTTTATTAGGGTTTTGGCCTTTCTTAGAATAAAATGATTCTGCCTCTTCTCACCCCTTCCCTCTCCCCACCCCACACATTCCCTTGCACAGTTCCCTCCCCTTTTCACAAGGATATTTTCATTTATGCCATGCAATCATTTGGCTTGTTGTAGTGCTCAGATTGGCATGTTCAAGTGAGGACAGGCAACAGCCAATTCTGTGTCCAGCGTCCACTTTAGCAGATTGAGGGTTGAGGGTGAACAGAAACACCTTTGGAGGATGGCTTGAAATAAAATAAAGAGGGGAAATGCATCAACTTGAAAGTTTCTCATTTTTCCAACATAATATATACTTCTCCAAATTTCTGTATAGATTTGTGATTTAATTAAAAAATCCCATTGAAAATTAACCAGTATTTTAGTGTGAATTTCTCTTACCAAACACAAATTTGTATGCAATTTTTCCTAATATACACCATTTTTGCAAAGCAGTTTTCACTATTATATTGCATCTCTGTATGTTATTTTCATCTATATATACACTTTTATGGACACATTACCCAACCACATGCATTTTTGTACACGGTCCTTGACTGAGGAACTGCACTGAAAAACTCGGAGCAGTGCGAATTTCAATAAATGGCTTTGCTTTGGTTCTTGTTGTGGAAAGTGTGAATGAGGTAGGTTTACCTTTAAATGTGAACTAACTTTAATTTCTCTCACATCTCTATAAGAGCCACCTCATGCCTTTAAAGAAGCTGCTGTCAGAAGTACGACAATGGTAATTTTTCTTTTGATAAAGGTCAACCCTGAAATAGCCTTTCAAATTCTTTAGGGCACAGACCCAAAGTACAAGCAGAAACTGTGCACCAAAGCTGGTTAGCAAGTAGTGGCTCACACAGCTATTTCTTTGGGACTTTTCTGCTTTAAAGGAGTTTAAACAAGATATATAGTCAGCAACTAATGGGAAACCATATTTCTTGACAAACTTCGATAAATTGGCCATGCTGCACAACATTTCATGTCTCCTTTTTAAATACTACATAGCATAATGTTGCTGACACAGAGCTGTTCCCCTAAAGGTAGTGTTGGCAAAATTGAGTTTTGAGCTTGCATTTTTTAAAAAAAGCATTTAAATGGTCAGTGCACCTCTTTGGATGAAAAGTGATCTGTCTATTTATTGACGTGCCTTCAACAGTTTAGAAAAATAGGCAGCCCAAAGTTGCTATTTAGACACAAGAGGGAGATGGAAGCGTTAAAGGGAAGACAAGACAATAGCTGTATATTGTCTGGTGATAGAAATATTGGGTGGAGCAAAGCCACAAAGTTCTAGAAAGATGAACCTTGAGGCCACAAGGATGGCAAAAGGTAAGTATTAATCTCAAATTGAAAGAATAGCCTTTTGCAAGAATGATCTGCAGCTAAAGTCAGGAGAAATCTTTCCCAGAAAAAGAAAGCTGTCCTCATGCATCTTCAATGCAATTTAACAAATTGGCTTTGTTGTTTCCATTGTTGTTGTTTTTTTGGTTTTTTAAATTAATTTTTGCTTTACATATTGCATTACAATATTCTATGAAATTACAATTGATGAAACAGGCACAAAAATCATTATGAGGTCTACTAAGACCCTCAAGTGGTCTGTGGCAGGTAACGTTTGAGAACCACTGGTCTAGGTGATGGAAAGAACACTGTTGCCATAGGTCTGAACCAATGTGTTGTTTCCATTGTGAGGACATAGCTTTAACGTTCTGCTCTTTCTTCTCTGACTGCCATCTTGCATCCTGACTTCTGCTTCCCACTCCGCCATTATGTGTCTGCCTCTGTGATCTCAGGGTCAACACACAAGCAAGTTTGCTACATGCTGATATAGCTACACATCCCTTCAGGGCCTAGTTGAGCTGAGTTGTCTGTGATTACTCAGCATAATTTATACTGGAGGGATTGCACTAGTAATACAATTTTTTTCACTAAGGAAAGCTGGATATGTTTTCTTATTGTGAGCAGCAGAAAATCTGCCAACAACTCTTCAAATTAGGGATACTTCCAAAAATTGCAATGCTGAAGGCTCAGCTCTGCTGTAAGGTATATTTGTCTTTCTGTGGCCACTTCTCTACCAGTTTAAAATCAAGGAGGATCTTTGCTGTTCTGTGGTTTAAAGAAAAATCAGTGAGTTATCAATAGGTCAAAATAACAATTGAAATCACAGGCTATGTGGTGCTTTATGTACCCTCATGTTCCTCCAGCCAATAAATGTTGCAATTATGAGCACGCACAACTATGAGCATGGGCAGAGTCCTTTCACACTGTTCTTTCTTTTGGGGATTTTTTAATAAAAAAAAAATAATGCCTAGTATTCTGGCATTCTAACCTTGTGTCTGCCTGGTAAATCTGGTTACTGTGAAGAAATTTTGTCTGCAGCTAATTATTGCTGTCATGGGCAGGACTAAGACTCAGTACCATCATTTCCATCTTCCATATCTCTCATCTGAACTAAGTTCACAAACTGACAGCTAGCACAAGTCAGAGGGAAGTGGCACAAAACAGATGTCTCACAAAGAATCCCCACCACGCAGAAACTGGGATGATGTTTGTACACATCCCACACAATGAAAATATTGAGAATTCATTCTTATCTTTCATTAAAGTTATTATTTTTGCAGTGGAATAAAAAATGGGGTCCCTTAGTACATTATTCTGAAATATTAGCTAAATAATGATGTCATAGTGTAGTAGCATGCCAAGAAATCTGTGGTGGGAGAGAACAACAATTATACCACAATAAATGGAAAGTGTGTGAGGGGGGAAACCCCGGCTGTGATTGTAAATCAAGACAGAGAAGTATTTATGTCCAACCTCCAGAGACTAGAGAAAAGGTGTATAGAAAGTGGCCTGCTGTACAATGGCTAATATTTGTATTCATTGCTCTGCCCACAGTTGCCTCTGGTACCACCAACCATGAACATGTGGCCTCCAAAAAGGTACCGAGAAGTGAATGTGGTCCTCAGGCTAATAAAGGTTTCCTGCCCCTACTCTGCATTCTTCTCCTGCTTTAATCTTGCTGGCCATAATTTATGTGAAGGCTGATCGCCGAAGAATTGATGCTTTTGAATTCTGGTGCTGGAGGAGATTCTTGAGACTCCCATGGACTGCAAGAAGATCAAACCTATCCATTCTGTTTTGGTTTTTTTTAAAAGATTTTTATTAAAATTTTAAAGGTTACATAAATAATAAAAAATAACAACAGAAAAACACCCAATTAAACCAAAAAAGAAAGCAAAACATAAAAACAAGTCACATCAAAGAAAAAAGCTAAAAAATGGAAAACAGACAAGAAACAAAAAAAAAAAAGATGCATAGAATCAAGGGGGAAAAAAGAACAAATCAAACCTTTACATGACTTTCTTTCTTTAACTTATTTCCTTGACCTCCTCACACCTCCCCTCTTTGTATTCTGGTACAGTTAGATATTTCAGCAAATCCTTCATCTTTGTTTTTATCCTAATAATTTATCTTAATATACTGTAATTTAACATTCTCTTCTTTCACCAATTAATCATCCGTTTTTACTTTATTTAATCTTATTTCTCATTGAAACTAATATATTGAACTTAATCTCTTAAGACATTTCCCCTAGGGTCATAAAAATTCCATTCCACGATTTTTCCATTTCTCATTAATTTTTTTTTTAATCTCCATATATACACTTTAAATTCCCAATTTCTTTCCACCGTCTCCCCTCCCCGGTCCCGGCCCCTGCCGTCAGTTCCATCAACCTCCCAGCATCCATCAACCTGGAGATCTGATATCCGAGGCTCTTAACTCTTCTTCATTTCCCTTCTGCCGATCTTCTTGATAATCTTTGGTGCTAAAAAGCAGATCTCGGGGGAGCTCCAACCCAACAATGCTTATATTCCTTCTTGACAAGTCTGCCAGGTTTCCATAATTAAAGCTAGGGCCCATAAAGTATTCCAAACCTTGTTTCACAATTCTTCCAAGTCCAAAGGCCCCCGAAGCTCCAATCTCCTCCTGTCTCAAATTCATATTCCAAAAGTCATTTGATCCCTGCATAAAGGGATCTCTCCACTTTTCCTTTTCCAGATCAGGCCAGGCACCCATCTTCAAAAACTGGCTTCTCCTAATTACAGTCATATAAGGCCTCAAGTTGTAATCCTCTATTTGCCTCTTTAGGGTTAAAGCTCCCCATGTTTTGCTTTATATTCAACAACAGCAACTTTCTCCTCTAATTCATCAATTTGTTCAGTTAAGAAAGATTCTTGTGCTGGGTTCTTGTTGACTTCTATGCTGATGCCCACTTTTATTCCCAAGATATCAATATCTAGCCATGACATCTATCTGTTTATGCAGCTTTCCCAGCAGATAGATTGTCCTATTCAGAACAGACGCTACTTCTTCCTTTGCTGACATTCTTGAGATGTTCAAGGTCAGAACTAGTTTCCCACAGTCCTTATCTTAAGACCAATTTCCCAGCTGCACTCTTGTAACAATGTCCCAAAACTCCCTCTAGAGCAGTGTTTCCCAACCTTGTGCCTCCAGCTGTTTTTGAACTACAACTCCCATCATCCCTGACTAGCAAGACCAGTGGCAAGGGATGATGGGAATCGTAGTCCAAAAACAGCTGGAGGCACAAGGTTGGGAAACACTGCTCTAGAGGAAAACAGTCTCAATTTGTATCAATCCTTTCCAACACAATTCCAAAAGTAAATTAGTAACAGTTTCCAGTTACTTTTTCTTTTTAAGTGCAGAAGCAGGCAATAGAAACAATGTCTTTCTTTTAAAGCTAGCTGTCAAATTAAAGCCAGCTGTCAAATTAAAGCTAGCTGTCAAGTTAAAGCTAGCTGTCAAATTTGTCCTGTTTACCGTCAATGGACTTTTTGCAAACCGTTCCCAGGTTCAGAGTCGTGATGCTTCAATTTTTAATTTTCCACCTTCTCCTGCAAGTTCACTTGGTCCAAATTAATGGTTTCAATCAGTGGAGTTTTAATCCTTTACGAAGACTTTCCAAAACCTTAGTTAATAACTACTTTGCTTCAGTCTATTTACAGAAAGGGAAGGTGGACTTCCTGTTTAAACCTTCCCCGTTCGGTGCCAAATTAAGTTATTTAAAAGCTCAATTTCCCGTTCTACTCACGGGTTGTTGTTTAAAATCCAATTGTCCACAGGAAAAAAGTCAGCGCTCTCCGACAGCAGCAATACGGCTTTGCTCCGTGAAATAAGCGGTCGATTCAAAGCACCGCGCCTCTCACCCCACGTCGCTCCGGATTCCCGATACCGGGTCTCCCCGCGAGTAGGGGGGCGCTGAAGGTGCCAGCCGAATCCCAGGTTCACAGACTTCTTCCGTCTGTGATTTCTAAGGGTATCCTCCGTCGCCGTGGCGGTCAGACCCTGTTTTTCACTGAGCCAGTTCCTCCCGATCGGAGGCGCTAACCCGGAAGACTCCAAACCTATCCATTCTGAAGGAAATCAGCCCTGAGTGCTCACTGGAAGGACAGATCCTGAAGCTGAGGCTCCAATACTTTGGCCACCTCATGAGAAGAGAAGACTCCCTGGAAAAGACCCTGATGTTGGGAAAGATGGAGGGCACAAGGAGAAGGGGACGACAGAGGACGAGATGGTTGGATAGTGGTTCTTGAAGCTACCAGCATGAGTTTGGCCAAACTGCGGGAGGCAGTGGAAGACAGAAGTGCCTGGCGTGCTCTGGTCCATGGGGTCACGAAGAGGCGGACACAACTAAATGACTAAACAACAACAACAACACAAATCATGGCTGTCTAACTTCCTCCTGTTCCAAGCTCATTCAGGCACAGGGCTACTCCCAGCTGAACTAGCCCAAGCCAGACAAAGAGGAAACAAACCTTTAAAACAGCTTTACACCTGTTCAGGCTTCATCTGAGCTGTCTAATCACTGACTCAGCCACGTTGCAGGAGTTACATCAGTGTTCCTTCGACTGAGCCAGCACTTCAGCTGGCTCAGCCCAAGCACCCTCTATTCCAAACTCACTCCTCCTGGTGGATCTTGGGTTTGGATCAAGCTGTTTACTGGATAGCACTGAATTCCCATACATCAGCATCAGAGAGAACAAAAAGGCCTTTCAATTCTTGCCTGCGTATGAGAACACGGATGCTTTGGCAGCGCTGCCACACTCCCGTCTCCAAAGCACAATTCCACCTCCCCATTCCTCCCTTTTGATAATTGCCATCTTCCCTGAAGCTGCCTTCCCATACCTGTGTTTGTCAGTGAAACATTGCAAGTGTCATTAATCTCTATGAAATGAAGTAATTACTTAACTGAGAGCACTCAGCAGTTCCTTTGAGCCTAATGATGCTGAAAAAGAAAAAGAAAGAAAAAATAAGATCTCAGCAATACCATGTAAGGACAAAGGAGCCAGGAATGACTCTTAGCCTCCCCTTCGACTTCCCACACTCCCCCATGCAACCTGCTGTGCAGGCGGACACTGGTGCCCCCCTCCCATGGAGTTCCCTCTGTAGGGGGTCCCCTTTCCTTTCTCCTGGGCCCAGCTGCATGCAGGATGAGGATGACATTGGGGGAGGATGCCTGCCTGCACATTAATTAAGTTCTCAAAAGAGAGATGGTGGGGCAAGTGTACCTGCCAGGAAACCATGTGCTCTTGGCCTGTCAGGAACTTTGCCCAGTAACCACAGGGGCTGAAAGACTAGCTGTGGTTACTCACTGATTAAACAAATGTACTCAGCACCTAAAGGATCACTCCTCTATTAGAAAACTTCAGGGCTGGCTCCATGGTAGTTCCTGAGGCTCAGATGAAGTTTTGCAGTCACACTCTTGTAGCAGTGTCCAGTCAGGGTGGTGTAGTGGTTATAGTGTCAGACTAGGACCTGTGTGAGGCACCAAAGGGATGGGCCCCTTTTACTCCGCAGTTAAAGCCAAAGGTTAGAGTGAGGAGTAGGTGACGGAGAAATAGAAGAGCTGGAGGCAAGGCCTTTGGGAGAAGCAACACTCTCTTGGAGTGCTAATGCTGTGAACCCCTCCAAAATAGTCTCAGCTTGTATATATGTGTAAATAAACCACATATCATACAGACACCACAGTCTCCTCTGTGCCTCATTTCCAAAAGGAAACACAGGGTAAACATGCCTGGAATCCCTAGAATCTGACACCACTGTGGAGACTGGGGTGTAACATTGGTGGCAGGCAACGATATATATATGAAGTTGGCATGAGACCAACATTGCATTACATCAGGAAGATTTAGTGACTTCAGTTTCCCCTGCCTTCCCAACTTAGTATAGCATCCCAAGGATATAAGAACCTAAGAAGAGCCTACTGGATAAGTCCATTGGTCCACCCAAGGCTAATCGCCCACACAGCTTAGATTTTTAAAATATTAAGTTGTACAGTATATACGGTAAATGCTTAAAATAAATTCCAGCATCTTGTTCTCATGGTGGCCAACCAGATGCCTATGGGATTCCCACAAACGGAGCACAGAGCACAACAGCACTTGTGATTCCTGCAACTGGTATTCAGAGGCATATTGCCGCTGACAGTGAATGCAGAACACAGCCTTGGTGGCTAGGAGCCATTGATACCTTTACTGTATATTCCTTAAATATGACTTTTCAACCAAAGTAGTTATTTTTGAGAGAAAACACGTATAGAAATGCATCTTTTGAGAGCAAATTCATTTAGAAATATTTGTATGTGCGTTTTAATGTGCTTTCTTAAAAAAATAAATTACAGAATAACACAGAGATTACTCGTTGGTGCACATATGTGAAAGTCCATCTCTACAATTGAGTAGTGGTCTGTAATGGCGGTCACTCAAGAAACCAAGGAAACTTCCACAGTGACATGTGACAGCCTAGTTTACGCCTGGAGGTTGGCAGAAATATTTCCATCAACTATTATAGATGATTGTATCAAGTGCTTGTCTTGCTTTCTATCCACTCAAATGTAACATTTGCTACAAGCTGCATACTGTGGACATGAAACCCAGAGATTCTCCCAATCCACGCAATCTGGGACATCATCACTTGCTACATTTCAAAGCATTTGAGCAAAAACACCGGCTAGGCTTTTGACCCTTATAGGAAATTTTTGTGCAGAAGGTTTGCAGAAAAAAGGAAAACCTTCCTTCAACTAGTCCTTATTTGTCTGGATTTTGTTATACAGCATGCTCAGTATTCAGGACAAGGTCTCAAATATCTTTCAGAGAGAGAGAGAAAGAGAAGAAGAAAAGATCTTAGATTTGCGTGGTTTGCTAAAAAAAAATAATCAAAATTACGACAGTGCTGAAGACTCATTTTTTTCTTGAGCTCCTTTGTAACTAACACTTCCTCCAAATGACTCAGGGCATAACTACATATTACTCTGCAGCTGCATATAAAAATGTCTCTCTTGCAAAACACCCTCATAAGAAGAAGCCACTTCTACATTAACACCCTCCCCCAGTGGGCTTATCTGCAGGTGACAGAAAGCAATATAAGATAGCTTCCCCACAACATCCCCATCGCCAGCAACCCCACCCCAGACCCTAATCCACTGAGTGGGAAGGTCCAAAGAGGGAATCCTCACACACCCAGCCAAACACACCTCGAATCCTCTGGATCACTGGGAATCTCAATTGTGCAGGTTCCCAACTACTTGGAAAACTCCAGGATGCACACCCAGGCTCCGGCCAGTGGGGACAGGGACACGGGTGAGAGCACTTCCTCCACGTGTTCTGAGAAAGCTGCTGATTGCCTTCTCTCCCTTTTTTCATAATTTACTACTCAACATCATTTGACATTGTTAATACATAGGTGATAACAGAACAATAAATTGATAATTGATATGAAATTGCTTATTGTGCCAGGAGAAAGCCAGTACACCTAATCAGTCTAGGACTATTTCCCAAAGCACATTTAAAATTAGTAAAGGCATGCAGTGTGTGTACTGCAATGCTTACTACTTACTACCAAATTAGCCATGAATACATTGCGAACTCAAATAAATATGTGTGGTAATAAAGGGCATCTTTTACTGTAATCAACACACCTTCAACTTTACAAAAAATAATAATAAAATGCCCTGCCTTTCTCTTCCTTCTTGATATTTTAAGAAATTTGTCTGCTTGGTCCTAGCAAAATCCTATATTTTATCCATCCATTCTTTGATTTGGGGTGTTGCATATAATGTCAACCAGTTTGCAAATGTATACAGAACTCCCCAAAGGTTGGTGATCCTACACCTATGCATTTCAATCCTTGGCTACTGAATCACAGAGTTATGGACCTGAATAGGACTTTGCAGGTCATCTATTCCAGTTCCACCAATGCAACTCACCTTACAGGGGAAGTGCCTTAGCTCAATGGTTACATGCAGAAGATCTCAGGTTTAGTTCCTGGCATCATGGGAGAGACCTCTATCAGAAATCCTGGAGAATCCTGCTAGTCAGTGCTGAACTAAATGGACCGTTAGGAAACTTGCTAGGTTCCTATATCCAATATTACAACATTATGTTTCGGTGGTCATTGAGCCTCTGCTTTAAAACCTCCAATGAAGGAAAATACACCACCCACTCCGTTGTCATACAGCCTGTATCACTGTCATTTTTTTCTCTTGTCATTTGTGCCCATTCGTTTGAGTCCCACTCCCTGGAAAAACAGGGGGGAAAAATTGTTCCATGTGATAGCCCTTTACATATTGCCTCTTACCTGTTTCTTATCCAGGCTATTGTTTCTTACCTAATTGCTTCTTAGCAGCTCCTTCAATCATTTCTCCAGGCCCCTCACAATCTCTGTCACCCTGCTGTAAATACACTCCAGTTTATATAAAAATAAAAAAATGTCCAGTAGCACCTTGTAGACCAATTAAGTTTGTTCTGGTATAAGCTTTCGTGTGCATGCACACTTCTTGCACATGAAAGCTTATACCAGAACAAACTTAGTTGGTCTATAAGGTGCTACTGGACAACTGTTAATATTTTTTTTAATTTCGACTATGTCAGACCAACACAGCTACCTACCTGACTCCATAGATATTCTTCTATGGTGCTGAGAAAGCAGTACTGATGCAATCAAAAAAACCCAAAAACAGAGAACATTAATCCTATTTATAAATTAAATCCAGTTCAGATCTGTTCCTCAGGATCTATGTGTGCGGATCACTTGATAAGCCTTCTTTCATCCAAACCAAACTCTGCCTCAAAACCACCGGATTCATGCATTAAGAACAGGAAATATAATGCCTACTTTTCCCTGCTTGAACCACATTACTGACAGTATACAAACTGATTCCCATAAGCAAATTCATCATTTGATGACTGCAAGATCAAGTGATATCTAAGAACTAGAGGGTGTCCTCAGCTTTCTTTGCCTCCTGAATTCTGGTTTAGCATTAGGAATTGGAGCTTGCCTGCCTTTCAGTTCCTTCAGTTAATTTGTATTATTTTTATTTTATTTTATTTTTATTTGTACCCTGCCCTTCTGATTGGGTTGCCCTGGCAAGCTCCCAGCATTAGCAAGATGCACCAGTATTCTTTTTAATGCAGTGCTTTCCTGTGCAAATAGGAAATAACTTAGGACTGATCTTAGAGCTGAGCCATGTGCTCTCTTCTGGCATTGGTGGTGGCTGTGTGCCCCAGCTGGTGCCATGTGCCAAACCCTCTATGTAGTGGCTCTGATACATTCTGTTGGCCAGCTTTTCACATGTTATTGTCATTTCAGGATTTCGAAGCCCTCACTTTGAGTGCACAGAAATCCATTCCCCAGTGGGACTCCAGTGGAGTTTTTCAGCCTCCCTTGCTAGGTGGAGCTGCCTTATTTCCAGGTGCAGGTTCAAAGAAAGAAAAAGGCAAGACGGTGCTTGTGCGAGTTTTAGAAGCTGAAGGGGAATCGATCAATAAGGGTTTTCATTACTGTGAAAAAGTAGAGAACATGGGGTGCTCAGAATAAGCAGAATCAGATGGATGGTCTTCAGAGCACTTGCATGGGGGGGTGGAATAGCTGCCCCGATTTTTCTTTTCTTTTTTCTTTTCAACTAGTAGTTTTCCTACTCAGAGAAGAAGCTTTTATTCTTTAAATGAATTATTTTCAAGCTTATTATCTTCAATCAATCAAGTTCTTTGCTGGGGTAAATCAGAGGGGGGGGGGGCTGGCCCCAATTTGCATGTGTGGTTGACAGCCGCTTGAAGACATTTTGCCAGCGAATGTGCACCGCAGTGCTGATAGTAGGCGAGGTCACATTCATCTCGGTTTTTTTTTAAATTAATGGCACTTCCAAGCTGCTGATATTTTGAGGACCGTTCAATCACATGCCGGCAAATTCAGGCTGCTCCATTACAGCTGTCAGGGAAGCCTTGCACAATAAACCCGCTTCCCTGAAAGATTGGACTTTTTGCGATAAGGAAAATGCGCCGAGAAGTGTGCGATGGCACTTGGTGGGTACAATATTATCAGACCTTCCTGCAAAGAAGTCAAGGGAAATGCTCGATAAACAGGTCTCCAAAGCAAGAAAGATCGTGACAGTTTCCTCTGCGTAAAAAACACCAAGCTTTTTACAATAGTTCTAACATCACCCCTCCGTTCTTTTCCTTTTCTGTATTTCCCTTTTCTTCTTTGTATCACACGAGCCCGGTGTGAATGTACAGCTCACAAACATTTCCCAAATATTGTTGCTGTAATATAATCTTACGTGGTTACGAGAGGCAGCTAAAGAACCAAATTCTATCATTGCTTTTGCATCTAATAGGTGGAGGAAAGGGGAAGAGAGGGAGGGAGAATCAGCAGAGAGAGACGTTGACAACTGTCAAACGTGCTCTTTACTATGCTGCAATACGGTAAGAGGCGGGAGATTACGGTAAAATCGAAGTGGATCCTACCCAGCCAGCTGCATCAGCTCAGCAGCCGTGAAGTTGCTGCTTCTCCTTGACAGTGCAAAGCGGAGTATTATTCGGAGGGGAGGGGGGGGGTCACGGAGCTGGCCTCCATCCCCGGCCAGCCATTGGGACAGAGGGAATAAGTGTAAATGTGAGTCATCAAAATACATGGGGGGTGGGGGGGCGTGGAGAGTGCTTGCATGGTTTGGTTTTGCTTCCGAGCAGAATGTCCCACGGTGCGCTGGAGATGTCTGCCTGTCACCCTCCTGCCTCGCGCGCTCTGCAACAGCAGGTCTGCAGCCCTTCAGCTTGAAGGAGAAGCGCAGGCACCAGCTTAGAGACGGTGGTCGGATCCAGAGACCCGCGTTTGCATCTGCCAGCTGCTTTTTCCCCTAGGTAATGCTGACACGATTTGTTTGTCCGTTTGGGGTTTGACCACCTTACAGCCATTCGCAATTTCCCCATTTTAATTTCCTAGTCCCCCAATAGGTCACTGTTGTTTTTTATTTAGACTTGCTTAGACTGGTTTAGACCTCTGCTGGGATTTGGTGCATTTTCTCCTCCCAATGTTGTATATGTGTGTGGGGGGGGATACACTTAACACTCCAGTTTTCCCACTTGTTATGAAACATCTATACCATTTGAATGAAACTGTGTTCATTATTTGTCATCATTTTCCCCTCAATAATTTTTATCTCATAACATGTGCATCTTAGAACGTACCATTTCCATACGCTTTTCCTTCCTTCCTTCCTTCCTTCCTTCCTTCCTTCCTTCCTTCCTCAACTTCAGAACAGTCCAAGAGGCTACTTTGTGTTCATATCTTGACATTTTAAAACTAAAACTGTGAAACTACTTGCGGAAAGAAAATTCAGCAATATTTCTCTCTCCGGGTAACTAGCATGTGTGAAGAAGAGGGAAATGACTTTTTTCCTGATTGTAAATTGTTTTAACTGTTTTTAATACTGAATTGTAAATTGTTGTAACCTACTCTGGGACCTAATGGCACCAAGTGATGATTGTAGCAACTTTCATTGTTGTGGTTGTTGTTGTTGTTGTTAACAGAGAGACTTGTAGCGCTCTAAAAACTAACAGATTTATTGTGTCTAGAACCTGTTTCATCAGATGTTCAAATTGTTTCCTCAGGTAGCCAAAATATGTGTGCCTGGGGGGGGAGATGTGAATGTTGGGTCCAAAAGGTCAGGAATTATATAAGTCTAGTCGATCTGTAGCAATTTTATGCAAAGCTTAAATGTATACATTGCCTAGATGCAACCACCAATAACTATCTGTAATAGGACTTACCAAGCTTGTCTGTGTTAATTTCATCCCTACTGTGGCTAAAAAATCTCAGGTCTCACTTAAGTCCTAAAATGAAGTAGAATCTGTGAGGTTTAATATATTGTTTTCCAAAATACTAGCAAGTGTTGCATACTGGGAAATTGGACAATTACCAGTTACAAGAGGCATTGTTACCCGGTTGATACCTGATTTTTGTGTTCCCAACCGTATAAATCCTATAAAGATTGGGTCCAGCTCTTCTGTGATTTATTTTATCTGCATTAGTCTTAGTAGAAGCCTTTTGGGGAAGTCACAGATCAGTGACAGAGGGCACATAATGCAGAAGGTCCTAAGTCCAGTCCCTGGAATAGCTAAGTAGGGCTGGAAAGATGTCTGTAAACTTAGACGGTCAGAACAGTCAGTACAGAGCAGACAATATTGTGTGTCTATTGGTCTCAGTTTGTACTCTGACATCTCCATGTAATGAAGAGAGAACTTGGGGAGCAAGACTAGGAAAGATTCTGTGATTCTGTGGAGGTGCTGCCATCTTTAATGGGCAATTTGGGACTAAAGAGATGGATGAGTTGCATGGTCTGGCTCAGGAGAGACTTCGGAATCTCTTAGCAAGTGAGGGAAGAAAGCCTGTTGTACTTTCTGCTCCTCTGTTTATTTGTTTGGAACATTCAAATGTTGTTGTTGTTGTTGTTGTTGTTGTTGTTGTTGTTGTTACCCTGCCCATCTGGAGAATATGTCCTCTTTCTTTACTTGGAGAGGTGCACATGCTGTTTTAATACCTGGAGTGTACACAACTCTCATATAGAGTGAAAATCACTGTTTTCAAACTTCTAAAAATGCTTTTGCTGTAAACCATTTGTTATACCATTGCTTTAGTTTCTTAAAAGAGGGCCATTGGGGTTCACATGTACCCCAAAGTTATTCATTAGACCTATGAATGCCCAACACCCTAATCAAGGGTGCTTGGAAAAGTAATTCATTGGGGGATAAACTACAGTTCCCAGGACTCTTTGGTGGAAGCTATGGGCTTTAATTCAAATGTCTGGGATTGTATCCAAAGTAGCACTATGGGAACAGTCCAACAGTGCAAGGATTTCTGCTTGCACAATGGAATGTTCTCCCTCCATACTCCCACTGCACCCCCTAAATTTGTTCTATGGGTTCCCACAACCCTCCAGGGCAGATTTGGGGAAGGCATGGGGTGTACATTTAGGGAGAAGTAGGGTTCATTGCACAAGCACAAATCCTTGTGCAAATGCAAGAATGGGGACCCTCCAGCCCACAGGCCAGTCCCGAACCAGGCTTCCCCATTTGGCCTGCAAGGCCACTTACCCACCCTACACCCAACATTGTGCAAGTAAGGACAGGGGTTCACCAAAAGGGTGGGTGGGGGTTGGCAAAGCCTGCTTGATTTGCTTCCAATTTGCCCAATAACAAGGCCAGGGCTATGCAGGATCACACACATCCCAACACACACACACACATCAACTGATGCCAACAGCAAATGATCATGCTTGATCTGTGTATATGGGAGAACACCTAAACCCAGCACCAAGCAACCTCCCCCTGTCCATCAGCTGATGTGAAAGGAGGACAACCTTTCCTTGGTCTGGGTGTATTTTCTGCCTTTATTTCAGCAGTTCATTCACTGCAAAGGGGTTTCAGTGAAACAGCTGCTGAAACAAAGGGGGGCTGCCTGCTGGTGCTTTTTGAAGCCCTAGCTTCGGGACCTCAGAGCACCAAATCCCCTGGTGCCATTTGTGACATCAGAAAATTGAAAGATGGGTGACCCCACACACCTGTCAAATTTGACCCATGCAGACAAAACAGTAAAGGAATGAGTTAATTAGATACTGCCCATAGTCTGACTAATTTACCCGTTCAGCCCATTATTCTGCTTTGACTGGCAATGGTCTCAATCAGAGTGGAGTCTTTATCATTAATGTGCTACCAGATCATTTTAAGTGGGGATGCCAGTGATTTAAGCAGGGGTCTTCTGATTTTACTGTGTCACTGAACCACGGCGTCCTTCTCTTCTGCGCAAGGGCTGGTAGTGGTTACTCATTACTCAGTGCTGAAGGTATTCTACATATGGCACAGAGCTATGTCTAAGTATTGATAGTGGGGTCATCCCTAGCATGGATCAGGCCTTCTTGCCTGGGCAAAACATTGGCTGTAAAAAGAAAATGCAGCCTGGAAAAATCCCTACAGAGTAGCCATGGCATATTCGTATCTAAGAGCTGAATCAGTGTAAAGTCTATCTTGCCCACTATTTATGCATATGTGGGACCATTGCTAATGTGGAAGAGAAAGTGGGAGATCATTGTAATTCCAGCTGCTAGTCTGCGTTACAAATCACTTTGAGCCTGTAGTGTGAAAATGTCCATAGATTTGTTCTCCACTGTGTAGCCACAAGCTCTTCTGTCTTCATCACATGAAATAGGAAAACACACAGAGACTTCTTTTGAAATATGTCGAATTGTCCCTATATTGAGACTGCAGGGTTGTGATTGACAAAACCACCAGGCAGCAATAGCATTCTTGCACTGAGAGTCAGAAAGGATGGCGTAATGTGGGGGGGGGGACTGAGGGGGCCGTTGCCCCTGGTGCCGTTTAGCGCCCTGCCCCATTGTGAGCACTTGCATCCTCCAGCTAGAGTGCAGCTGAGAATGATGCAATAGGTGTGCCCCCTGGCCCCTGTGGGCCCAGCGCTGCTTTTTCTAGTGGTGCTGCTTGCCAGGAGGGTGCAATGAGCTGTTGCATCCTTCACACGGAGCCCTCCAGCTGGGGGGCAGCTGAGAAGGAGGCAACAGGCATGCGCCCTGGCCCCTGCAGGCAGTGCCATAGTGCTGCATTCACGGGGACAAGGGCACAGCCCTGTTGAGTCCTTCTCAGCCGCAATGCAACTGGAGGATGCCATGAGAAGAACGCAAAAGCTCACTGCACCCTCCCTTGAGCCCAGCACCACTTGCAAAAGCAGCACTGGGTTCGCAGGACCAAGTTGCACACCTGCTCGCAGCACCCCACAAGCCCATTTTTGTGAGTCTTGCAAAGCAACACTGGGCTTGCAGGGCACCGTGAACTCACCCCATTTTGCAGCAGTGGGCTGGGGTCCCTCCTGTGGTGCGCCCTGCCCCCACAGCGTGCCCTGCATGCGCCCTGGTGTGCACCTGCCCCGGACGCAGGTGGGGGATGCTCCACCATTGGTCAAAAGCAAGGGGTTGAGCAACAGCATCTACTGAGCAAGCAATATACTAGTAAACAGAAGTTAGTGCTGCAGATGATAAGGAAAATCAGTCAAGTTGATTCCCAGGTCCCAGAAAACCTTTGCAGTCTGGACATTACAGCAGCAGGGAGCCATGGCTTTTGAAATAAGCTTCCTTTTCTTTTTTTCTTATTTAGGAGTTAGCATATCTATCCTGCAAGGAGCACAGCAAGAAGAAGTCCCTGTTTGGAGCTATGACCAACATTTGTTAATAAGCTTACATCCTGGAGGCAGTTGGCACAACGCTGAGAATCTTACGGCTTCAGCAAACTTTGTTCCACATCTCAAGACTGTGATGCACATCTCTGATGATAACAAAAGCAAAGCTTAATTGGAAACATCCTTGTGGTCTTCCACTATTCCAACTTTAAACATATTTGAAAATCAAGTATGATAAAGACCCAAATAAATGGGAGAAAAGAGCATGTTCCCGCCATTTGTGTCTAATGAGACAGATTTAAATGAACGCACTTCAGATGTTGATGGCCTTTCCACGAACTCAGGCATTTTCCTTTGCTAAAAACCCAAACATATTTTCCTTGCTTAGTAGCAGAAAGCATTCTGTAACCTGATGGCTCTTTTTTTAACAGCCCAACAGAAACTTGGAAAGAGATCTTTGACCCCTTCTGCAATACTGTGTCATCAAGCATCCCACAAGGTCCAGAGAACATCAAGGAGTGTGTCTTAAAGAGAATCTTCCAAATTGCAGCAGCATTTTTATTTGGCCTAACTGGAACAGATGCCACGGAATAAATGTGGATTTTCAAATAAGTTTCCCAGTCTGAGGTGTCCTTCCAGGTTCTGCATTTATAAAGCAAGAACCACATTTCCAGTTAGTTTTTATCAACAATGTGGAAATAAAGCTTCTTGCAACACTACCAATATTTGTTCTTCGCTCTTTCAAAGAAAGGGCAGAGTGAATCACAAACAACACTGGATGAACATTAACCAGTATTGATATAATGGCTTTGAACTCCGAGAACATCTCTGCCTCTGACTGCTTCAACTGCACCCAGCCTGTGGAGGAAGTAAACATTTCAAAAGCCATATTATTAGGTGTTATCTTGGGGGGGCTGATTGTTTTTGGAGTCCTGGGTAACATTTTGGTTATCCTGTCAGTAGCCTGCCACAAGCACCTGCAAAGCGTAACTCACTATTACATTATCAACTTGGCTGTGGCTGACCTCCTGTTGACTTCTACCGTCCTCCCTTTCTCTGCTATTTTTGAGATTTTGGGGTATTGGGTTTTTGGGAGGATCTTCTGCAACATCTGGGCAGCTGTGGACGTTCTATGCTGCACAGCTTCCATCATGAGCCTTTGTGTCATCTCTATAGACCGATACATTGGGGTGAGCTACCCGCTAAGATATCCAGCCATAGTGACTGAAAAGAGGGGCCTGCTAGCCCTTCTGTGTGTCTGGGTACTGTCCCTTGTGATATCAGTAGGGCCCCTCTTTGGCTGGAAACAGCCAGCTCCAGAAGATGAAACCATCTGTCAGATCAATACTGACCCTGGTTACGTCTTATTCTCTGCCCTGGGCTCCTTCTACCTCCCCTTGATCATCATACTGGCAATGTACTGCCAGGTGTATGTGGTGGCAAAAAGGGAAAGCAAAGGACTGTCTTGTGGCCTCAAAACAGAGAAGTCCCATTCAGAGGAAGTGACTCTTCGCATCCACCGCAAAACCACCACAGAAACCACTGGATCAACACCCAGCACCAAGCACAAATCCAATTTTTCCGTGAGGCTCCTCAAGTTCTCCAGGGAAAAGAAAGCAGCTAAAAGTCTGGGGATTGTTGTGGGATGCTTCATACTCTGCTGGCTTCCCTTCTTTATCATCATGCCCATTGGTAAGTCAAGCAAATGCATTTGGTCACGAAGAGGGTGGGGTTGCGCAACTTTTGTGGTGAATTGCATTAACGTCCACGATTCTGCATCAGATCCTCTAATGATTGTAAATGAGATATTTGGTGCTCCTGTAACTCTGGAACAGTTAGGGAACAAATTCATTGAGGATAAGGCCAGTGCTTTATTTTTAGGGGGAAAGGTGTCAGTATTCACCATGAAGTTGTTACGGTAAGTGCCATATTTTTAACATGGGGGGGGCGGTGCTGGTGCTGAGTACCCTTGAGTAGCCCCAGGAAAAAAGGCACTGGGTAAGGCTATCTGTGGCTACAGGCCATCATGGCTAAGTTCCTTGAAGGCAGTATGCTGCTGAAGACCAAGCAGGGTGAGTTTTGTCACACTCAAATCCTGCTTTGAGGCTTCCCATAGGGCAATATGGTTGGCCAATACGAGAACAGGAAGCTGAACTGAATGGGTTTTGGGTTGATCCAGAAGGGCTTCTCTTAGACTCAAACTAGACGTGACAGCCACTGCGGCATTTTAGCTGCGTGTCCTTCTCATTCACATCTAAAATGTGGGATATGGGTTCTGTTTAGAAGGAGTGCACAGCAGAGGGCAGGAGTCCTGTGGGTGCCTGGCCCCTTCATGGGGAATTTTGTGGGTGCTCAGGCACCCAGGGCCCCAGGGAGTTGGCACCTATGGCAGAGGGCAACTGAGCTCTCCCTTTCCTTTCCTGTGGTCCATTATCCCATGCTCTTTTCTTTCCCAGCTTCTGGAGCTGGGGGAAAATGGGAAGGCGCAACTTTGCACAACTAACAATGGGGAAATGAGACAGGGAAAGGGGCTGGTTCTCCTCCACTCATGCTTGCCCCCCTTTTGATGTCGGACTAAGATCTCACAGTCTATTTGATATGTTAACAGCATGGGCATATGGCTGAACTGCTTTCATTGTGCTGAGTTTGACCCAAAGGACGAAGGATGTGATTCTGTGCATGCCTATATAGGAATAAACCCCACAGAATGCTCTTGCTTTTAGTAAAGAGGCCTAGGACCAGGCTGCAAAGTATCGACTCTAAGGTAGATCTGTGTATTTTAAAACTAACCTGATATAACTAACTGGCTGGAAGCTATCCTCTTTGTGGTTTTCAAAAGTCCATCATTGCCAGTGAAGTACCAAATCTGACTTGGTACCGTATTCTAGTGCCTGTGGAGGAGTGAATTTTCTTGATCATTTCAAAAGAAATCTTTCCTTGATAATCAATGTGTTTAGGATCAGACATCTGTTCAATGTACAACCTATATATGTCAAACACTCAAATCATAAGTCTGGATGCAAGCTGGTTTAGGGCTTACTCCCAAATGCATTTGCATGGTCCTATTTTATCTATCTATCTATTTATTTAATAAATTTATACACTGCTTGATTGCAAAAAATCTCAAAGCATTTACAAAAATACTTGCTTTCTCATCACTTGATGCTTATAGCTCATTGGACTGGAGCGAAAGTGATTTTGGATCTCTGAAAGCCAATTCACTCAGTGCTGCAAGCAAAAAACACATGTGTGAACCAATTTGGCTTGACCTTTATTTAATGGCCCAATCCAGACATATGTGAAAGCAGCAGTTGTTGCAAATCCATTACCATCTTGAAGAGATAATTGGCAAGGTTGTGAGCAGAGTGTACCTGCTTTGAGTTCAACTCCTGTCCCAACACATTAATTTTTCTACCATTATTTGTTTGGGGCTAGATATGAGGAATCTCTCTTCTCCTCTGCCTTGGCCACTTGGATACAGAACCGTGTTTCTGTATGTAAATCACAATTTACTGCTATCAAAATGCACAGGTTTTTAAAATGGGAAGTTATATATAGTTACCTGAAGGTGTAATACACAATGACTGAATTATCTGAATATGCAGTACTTGTTGGAAATGTCATATTCTTGGTGATTATTTTCAGAAAAGGGGGTCTCTTGAATTTTGAAACTTGGAGACCTAAATATATTTTCACATATCTAGCGCATAGCTTTAAAAGGATCATCTGTGAAGTTATGTTTCTGATAAACATCAGACTTCTTCACATTATGGGTGGAAGGTGCTATATACAAGCAAACCAGTGGCATGCACCCATAATTGAGGTATATGATCCTAACTGTGCTTATTTTAGATCATGGGAAAATAGAAGGTATGTTGAGTAAGTTGTCTCAGTCTATTCTCATTAGTATAATCATTACAATTTTAGAAAATTTGGGAAGTGAGCACAATGGAGATTTTCTCTCTGTTATTTTTTTTTTTTTAAGTATGCCAACAGAAGAAAATACAGATTTCCACAAAACTAATTGCTGGCCAAGAACTATATGCAGATTTTTCTCCTATTTAGGGAATAGTCTGAATGAAGAATTGCTTACTAATCCTGGATATTAGATTAGTTCTAGTTTAAACTTGTTAGAGCACTAGAATTGCCAGCAGGCTAAATCCTTAGGTGTGGCCAAGCGAACTGCCGTTCTTTTCCAGGGGGGTGAGTGGGAATTAAACAGCTTTGAAATGCTGTAATGTAATTCTGTACAGTGCTAATGCCAAGTCTGATTTAACAAGGCTGCTCACAAGGGGTCAGACTCAATTAATTTTAAAGAAACGTTAATCTACTCTCTTCCACTCCACACTTATTTGTTCATTGGTTTTATGAATTTTGTGGCTTGGAGATCCTAGGGCTGGGTACTTGGGAGGGTGGAAGGACACTTAAAGGAAGACTCTTAATCTCAGGGATGTGATTTTGAGCCCCACGTTGGGCACACGATTCCTGCACTGCATGATCCTTGCGGCCCCTTCCAATGCTACAATTCTGTGATATAGTTTTACGAGGAAGGGTTAGGTGGGGTGGGAATGATTAAAATTAAATTAAAATTTTGGGCCAAATCTTTTAGATATTTTTACTGAATTGTTACATTCAAATAACAAACTGTATAAAAAGAAAGGGTTTTTGGAAAAAGTGCCACACCATAATGCTCCCTGTGCTAGTTATGATTTGGTTAACTTTTATCTGCTTTAACTGTCCTGAATAAAGTCAGACAGAAATTATTTAGGTACAGTTCCTTGGTGAGTAATTGAGTTCATTATTTTCAGCTGAGAGTATACATAAGCGTTTTTTGAATTATTTATTGATTTTAATTAATATTCAGTTGTTTGGCATCCCTGGGGTATTCACTCTGTGACTCTTTGTTCATTTATCGCCTCCTCGTCTATCTATTACAGAAACACCCCTGAAAAAAACATGTAACATGAATAAATGTAACTGTTGACCTTTCCCCCCCTCCACAGAAAAGTATAATTAAGCTAATATTTGAAAAAATATTTTATGCAGCCCCATAGTTTTGCAACATCTTAATCACAAAGCAGAATCATATGTGCCTCCAACAAGATGAAATAGGGATTTTTTTGTACTTTTTGTAATACAGGAAGAACAGTTCTTATCTGGATAAGCTTGTCTGTTGGTTGATAATTATCAGCTAAATTTATTAAAGTGATAATTTCCTTATAATTCAAGGTAAAGAAAAAAATACAAGTTATTGAGAAATATTATGCTAATCAACCTGCCAGCCTGAGAAAGTTATTAACACATAAGCATTAATGTAACTTATCAAAACCCACTTACACTGCAATCCTCTGTTTGTCTACTCAGAAGTAACTGCCACGGTGTTCTATGAGGCTCAATCCCATCTTTACCAAGTACATTTAGGACTGCACAAAAACATTTACTTCTAATAAGTCTAATTTGAGCATATTTATTTCTTCATTTCACAGACGCTCACTTTATAGGCTTTACTAACAAACAATTGATATCTATTGACATTTACAAATGAATTGGCACAATCCTTGTGTGTCTTCTCATGTGTAAGCCCCATGGAAGTGGACGGGAAATACAGAAGGGCAGGGCAAAAAAGGAAAGCTGCTTTATACCATTGGTTCATCTAGTTTGGGATTCTCTACACTGCCTAGGAATGACTCTCCAGGAGCTCCAAAACATCTCTATAGATGTTATCAAAATTGCAAGGTAGCACCCATTCAATATCCAATTGCAAATAATTCATAGTTGGCTTCATATAAAGTTAAATGATATCTAACATTTTTTGTTTTTATATCAATTCCAACATTTCTGATATTTATATATTGAATTTTTTTATTTCAATGTTGCATATATATTTTGCCAACACTGAAAAGAGTCTCTACATTTAGATAGCGCCGTCCCAGACATTCTTATAATATGATACCTTATTGATAAACTGAATTGATGATTGACAATTATGGTTTATAACCATAAGGATGTCCAGTGATGTCTGTAAGTTTTTGTTTTTCAAGAAAGACAGCTGCCTTTCAATTACATGTTTTCATTTAAACAAGGAAGCTTAGAAAGTGAACAATTCAGCTATTGAATTCAAAAAGCTGTAATCACATTTCACATTTCATTCTTTAGAACAATCATTAGGCTCTGACTAACGGCTTGTGGACAAGGTTTGCTCGGCTCTGCAGAAGGTAAAGTCCTCAACAGACTAGCTTTCAATGCCCAGGCTGTAATGATGTTGGAATGCTGGTTGCCAAACAGCCACAAACATACCCAAAAAGGATTAGAAAGAGAAGGAGAGACATAACATTCCCCCTTCTATCTGCTTACATGGAGCCTGCAATCAAGCTGTTGCCATAGAGTCCTTGGGTTGAGCTTTAAGAAATCTTCCTCAATTTGAAACTGACCTCACATATTTGATCCCTTATAAGGGCAGTTGCCCATGGTTTGTGTCCATCTCTTTCCACAACTCCTGTGTTATTTTAGAATCACATCGTTAGTCTTTTCGGAGTCTTTTTTGCCCCTTTTGTAATGCAGAAAATTGAACACAACAGTCAGGCTAACATGATGAAAGCTGCCCCACTAGAAACAACGGGCAAATGTTGATCCAGAGTTCCATAACTCAAGTTTGCAGGCTTCTCATTAAGAGAGACATCAACCGAGTGCAGCTGTATTCTTAAAAATCATTCATTTTGGAATGATCCTATTGATCCTTAAAAACTTCATACTACAATGTAGCCCATTTGCTCCCTCTCCCCATTAAAAGACCCTTCCTGCATGTAGCTACCCTGAGGCAAAGCTTACTCCATCTTTGCCTCAGGAACACTGAACAGGCATTGCAAAGGAAGGCCTTTTCAATGGTGGGATCCAGATTCTGGAATGTGTTGGCTTGGGACAGAAACCTAGGTTGTTCCTTTTACCACATGTGGTGGACACATAGTATAATTAAAAACTACTGGGCAATGATCCATAATGAAGTAAAAAAAATGTTTTAGAAATCCTTCTCTAAAAACCCAGAAGTATTGTTGCTGGAGTTAATAACAACAGAAGTGACTAAAAAAGAGAGAAACTTGTTCCTCTATGCAACAACAGCTGCGCCTGTATTACTAGCCCCAAAATGGAAAACAGATAAGGCACCAAAAAAAGAAGAAGAATGGAGTATCAAATGGTTAGAATACGTGGAGTTAGCAGGGATGACCACTATGATAAGAAATCAAAATGATGAAAGCTATAAGGAGGACTGAATATTTTTTATTGAATATGTGGAAAAATATAATAAACAAACAATTAACTGAGCAAGTTGGTAAGATTTTCAGCAGTGTAAGAGAAAACTCATGTGTATTTAAGTAGTTACGATAGGTGGGGTGAACCAAGAAAACATGAGAAACAGAGGAGACAAAAGGAACCATGGAAGGAGAGGATGAGAAGTTAGTGGAGGAATGCTTTCTGGTTTTCTGCTTATTTTTTGATTTCCTAAAACTGTTCGTTCTTTTCTATTCCAGAGTTTTCTTTTTTGTGTCCTTTGCATTATTTCCATTCATTTCTTTGATATGGAATTGTATCAGAAACACAAATAAAACTAAATATTAAAAAAGAAAGAAACCTAGATCATTCATTGCATATTATTAGGTACCAGGTCACAATGCTGCTGTTTATTTGACCTAGACAAGTGGCACAATTAATCTTGTGCAGCTACTGCATTTATTTTTTGCCTTCACTTGCATATCTTCACTTTGTGATACCATCTGTAGTTAAGTTTCAGAGTGAGCTCTCTCTTTCTTGCTAATGTGGATTTAAATGATGGTTTAGACCACATTTTTGAACACTAGGTAGAGTTTATTTTGTATCCTATGTTGTGTTCCAATGTGTAGAGGGTATTTGTGGTGTCTTGGAGTAATATTTTATATATTGTAGATATAGGAGCATCATATGTCTGGTTTTCCTGGTTTTTTCAGGGTTAAAATTTCTGCTCAGGTTTTTTTTAAAAAAATGGCAAAATGTCCAGGGTTTTTTGTTTTTTAGTAAAATGAAAAAAGATCCTTGAGTGAGTTGAATTGCATTTCATTCAGAATTTGGCTGTGCGGCAGCTGCTGCTTGTGCGAATAACCGAGTGTCTTTCTTATGTTTCAATCAGCAGGAGAGAGGAGGCTGCCTCTCATGACTTGCCTGCTCTGTAGCTGCTTTTGCTGGCTTCTAATCGCGAATTGCAGGGACGCAGGTGGCGCTGTGGGTTAAAGCCTCAGCGCCTAGGACTTGCCGATCGAAAGGTCGGCGGTTCGAATCCCTGCGGCGGGGTGCGCTCCCGCTGCTCGGTCCCAGCGCCTGCCAACCTAGCAGTTCGAAAGCACCTCCGGGTGCAAGTAGATAAATAGGGACCGCTTACCAGCGGGAAGGTAAACGGCGTTTCCGTGTGCGGCTCTGGCTCTGGCTCTGGCTCTGGCTCTGGCTCTGGCTCTGGCTCTGGCCAGAGCAGCGATGTCACGCTGGCCACGTGACCCGGAAGTGTCTCCGGACAGCGCTGGCCCCTGGCCTCTTAAGTGAGATGGGCGCACAACCCCAGAGTCTGTCAAGACTGGCCCGTTCGGGCAGGGGTACCTTTACCTTTACCTTTAATCGCGAATTGCAGACATGGCCACTCTTTGAACATGCTTTGTGGGTGCTGTTTAATTTCTTCCTTCCTCTCATCCTGAATCACTATACCCGGTTGTCAGGTGGTGGTGTGGTTGAGCAAACAGGCAAGACTCCAACCTGTCTTTTCCAGCTTTATTCTTAGTGCAAACTATTTACAGTGAAGAGCGTCGCAAGTTCATGTCTGGCTCAGTCGCTAGCAGAATCTGGGAGTGGTGAGTCCTTGTACCTCCCCCAGCATAACAGCATCCAGTCCATTACTGAGCCAAAACACTGGCCAAGGACTTCCACTGCCTCACCTGCAGATGCAAAGGAGAAATAGAGCTGGGTGTCATCAGCATACTGGATTTGAACTGAACCACCCTTTAAGTAAAAGCTTCCTTCTTTCCAGGGGCATAGCTAACTGCTCCGGCACCTGGAATGGTGGGGGCAGGGCAAGCCGGCCATGAGGGTGCTGCAGCAATCCGTGCACAGGGGAGCCACACAGGGGCGCCATGGCGATCCATGCATGGGGGCGCTGTGGCGAGCTGCCCATGGAGTTCACCTGGCAGACACAAGCCCCACGCTGCTGTTTCAGGCAACGCGGGGCCCCGAGCCACCGTGTCACTGCCAGGAGAGATGCATGGCCCGGGCACGCTGTAGGCCAGGCCCTGCGGTAAGTGCCAATCACCACATTGTGCCATTTTGTGACACACACACCCCATGGATGACACCCGGGGTGGACCGCATCCCCCGCACTCCCCTTCCTACGCCCCTGCTTCTTTCAGAGGGCTGTGCTCTGACAGCTCTTCAGATAGAAGATTGTTCTCTGTAAAGTCAGAGACATGGCTACCCTAATCTTATAACTAGCAATGATCTGTTGCTCAGACAATCATCCCCATTTCACAGGGAATTTAGTTTGAAAGGTAGGAGCTTGAATAAGGCTACTGGAAGGAGACTGGATTGTCTTAGGACAGAGCTTTCTGAACTTTTCATGTTGGTGACACACTTTTTAGACATGCATCATTTTGTGAGACAGTAATTCAGTTTTACTAGCAAACTAGAGGTCAAACTAACCCCATGAGGAGCACAGGGAACATGCATGTGACACACCTACACACTGCAGCTGACACACTAATGTGTCACGACACACAGTTTGGAAAGCTCTGTCTTAGGATATGAACTGAGCAAACACCCAGCCTCTGAAGGCAGGTTTGCATTGGGCTGTACATTTCAGCTGTAGGTGTGCACTTTCACGTCCCCTTAAGTTGCATAATTCAAATTTGCATAATACTAGCCGGATCATGTCCATTGTCAGATTTCTTCCCCTCTGCTCATAAGACCAATCCACTTGCTAAGTGAGTCAAATGGAATTTGGAAAAGGGTCCAGCCTGGGCTGGCAGTATAGGATCTTCCCTGCCCCCAGTTTTTATCTGATGTCTGTGATTTGCACAGCAACCGAGGAATCAAACAATTGCTGGGGGCTTTTGTAAGACTAAGGGCTGATTCTTGTGTTCCTTTTCCGATATGGTAAAGCCACTACCAAGTTGTTTTTCCAAATCTTTTTGACAAGGATACCATTTCTTCCGCATACTCCCTCAATTGATAAGATCCAATTTCAAGCTGTCTCATATTGACCCAGATCACTGGTGTTTCTAGTCCAGGACTGTCTATCTTGACTGACAGCGGCTCTCCAGGGCCTCAGGCAGAAATCTTTTGCACCGTGCTAAATGAATTCATTTTGATGCAAGGGACTGAACAGTAGGGTCTCAGATTTCAGCAGCATCCTGTGTGAAGCCCACATTCAGCACACACGCATGCCTTCCAGTCTACATAATAGCTGTGCCATCTCCAAGGCTCCAAGCCCAGTGTGACCGAACCAGTTGTGTTCCCCTAAAATCCCAGAGCCTAGGGCTTGCCGATCGGAAGGTCAGCAGTTCGAATCCCTGCAATGGGGTGAGCTCCCGTTGCTCAGTCCCTGCTCCTGCCAACCTAGCAGTTTGAAAGCAGAGTCAGAGTTCAGGTAGATAAATAGTTACTGCTCCGGTGGGAAGGTAAACGGCATTTCGGTGCGCTGCTCTGTTTCGCCAGAAGCGGTTTAGTCATGCTGGCCACATGACCCGGAAGCTGTACGCCGGCTCCCTCGCCCAGTAAAGCGAATGAGCGCCGCAACCCCAGAGTCATCCGCAACTGGACCTAATGGTCAGGGGTCCCTTTACCTTTAAATAAATTCATTTTGATGCAAGGGATTGAACAGTAGGATCTCAAATTTCAGCAGCATCCTGTGTGAAGCCCACATTCGGCACACACACATGCCTTCCAGTCTCTTCTTCTTCTTCTTTGGTGATCCATCGTAGCCGAGTAAGATTGTCTTCCATAAACACGGTTTTAACAATGAGTCCATCAGTGACTGTGAAGGCCAATTCTGGATCCCCACGTCCTTCTACAGTAGGGACATTGGTTTCTGGGTGGGAGTTGATCACGGTGTGGATTTGCCAAGCGTGCCTTCCTCCTAGCACATTTCTCCCTTGTGTCGTGAGTTCGAGTGTCTTCAAAGCCCATGACACCTTTGGTAAAGGCTGTTCTCCAACTGGAGCGCTTGCAGGCCAGTGTTTCCCAGTTGTCATTGTTTATACTACGTATTTTTAGATTTGCCTTGAGACAGTCTTTAAACCTCTTTTGTTGACCACGCTTTTCATTTTTAAGTTCGGAATAGAGTAGTTGCTTTGGAAGACAATCATCAGGCATCCGCACAACATGACCAGTCCAACGAAGTTGATGTTGAAGAATCATTGCTTCAACACTGGTGATCTTTGCTTCTTCCAGTACACTGATATTAGTTCGCCTGTCTTCCCAAGTGATGTGTAAAAATTTTCGGAGACACTCTTGATGGAATCTTTCGAGGAGTTGGAGATGGCGTTTATAAGTGGTCCATGTTTCACAAGCATATAGTAAGGTTGGTAGTAGAATAGCTTTGTAAACAATCATTTTGGTTTCCCTGCGAATGTCCCCTCAAACACTCTGTACTTCAGTCGGGAGAAAGCCACACTTGCAGGGCTCAGACAATGCTGGATTTCAGCATCAATGGTCTTTCACACTGAAAGAGAAGTGAAATGTGTCCAATTTTTATTCACCATGTACAGATTCTCTCACTTGACTGGGATTTGTAGTTATTTAGCACTCGTTCCGACAAGGCAAGGAAACTAGTTAAGAATACATGAAGTTAAATGATTCAGACAAGAGTCATCTCCTGACTTTGTGTAAGTGAAAACTGCATGTAACAAAATCTTAGACGGTCCTGATAAAACTTCAGTTGTAATTGCTCCAGATATGTTGTTTATTACTCAGATTCTGAGCAGACACCAGAATGAGTATGTCACTGCCAGACATGGCTGATAATTTGCGAATAGTCTGGCTAGAGATTGTGTGTGCCAATGTGAGGCTCGCCTGACCACTGGACTTTGGGACATTTGTCCAGTCTCAGTAATACATTTACTTCTTAGGAGGTCAGCTGTGATCAACAACTCCTTTACTGCATCCAGACAGCACTTTATTCCATTTTCCTGACATTTCCTTACCTGATAATTTTTATGTTTTATCTGATCTTTCATACAATGTAAAACTCACTTCTGGAAATCTAATGGAACCTAGGAGAAGTTTACCATTTATTTCTGCATGAATTGCTTCTGGGTGGGGGGGATCTGTTTGCAACCCCCAATAACCAGGGAAATTGTGGGAGTTTAGCATTATAATTTTCCAATGGTTCTCATGATCACACAATGTGATGAAATTTGGAATGGTATTCTGGCATACAGTTCTTTCCCACCATTTTCATGTGTGAATCACGGGAGAACAAGTACATAGAGTGTGGTGGCATGTCCACTGATGTGTCACACCATGGCCTCTGGTGTGAATGAAATTTAGTGTGACATGGGAGTAAATCAATCAAAAAGCCATAATTCCATAATGCGAAATGTAAAAGGAGGACCAGGAACCGGGAAGGTGCTAGCAGCAGAACCAGGAAGACTAATGCAATAATCCCCACTTCTGAGTCCATCATCAATGAGGCTGTCTTCTGAGTAGACATAGAATTGTAGAGTTGGAAGGTACCCCAAGGGTCATCTAGTCCAACCCCCTGCAGGAATCTTAGCTAAAACATATGTTGCAAAAGGCTATCCACCCTCTACTTAGAAACCTTCAAGGAATGAGGCAAACTATTCTATTGCTGAACAGTTCTTATTGTCAGAAAGTCCTTCCTGATGTTTCATTGGAATATCATTTCTTGTACTTTGAATCCATTGGTTCAGGTCCCTACCCTCCAGAGCAGGAGAAAACAAGCTTGCTCCATTCTCCATGTGACAGCCTTTCAGATACAGCATTTGAAAATGGCTTTCATATCTCCTCTCAGTCACACCTTTTCCAGGCTAAACATACCCTCAGCTCTTCCTCATAAGGCTTGGTTTGCAGACCCTTGGTCATCTTGGTTGTTCTCCTCTGCACACATTATAGCTTGTCAATATCCTTTTTAAATTGTGGTGCCCAGAACTGGACACATGACTCCAGGTGTGGCCTGACAAAGGCAGAACAGAAGAGAACTATTAACAGAGCAGAACATGTAATATATTGAATTCATAATATGTCTTATGGTGCTTAAAGTACTGTAGCATTTTGAATATCATTACAGTTCTCTGCTAAAGAGACCTGGGCCTAAAATCCCAAGATTCCATGGGAGGAATCCATGACAAAGAGACATTGCTATGCAACCAAGTCACACTTCTATAAATGCAGTTTCTGAAATCCTCCACATCTGCCTACGTGCTTGGCTGCATCTAGCTTCTAATCATTCTTCCATGGGTTCCATGAAGATTTATGATAATGTCCATTTGCAAAAATAAATAAATAAAAATAACCACAGGAGCTGCACCACAAAAAAAAAAATGCCTTTTTTAGAGAACAAGCTCCATCTATCTTCCCTATGGCCAAAAATATATAAGCAATGCCAGAAATCTGAAAGTGATTGTCACGTTGTTGCCTTACAGTGTTTTAAGTTTGGTTTTTCAAAAGTCTTGGGATACTGCTTGCATCCTCTGAATCCTTTTAGCCCATAGGGATTTTGCAAATAGCTCTGCAGACCTTGCTGAAAAGTCCTTGCACCATATTTGATGCACTCTACTTGGGAGAATGTCGTGCATCTGGCACAATATTTCTCCAGGCTCTTAACAGACGTATCAGTCATTTCATTGAATTTTTGCTTGTGGGAAGAGGTTTTCCAGCTCCTTCCTGCCAAATCTGAGTATGCCAGAAATATACAGGCCAGAACATTCTTCTCCATTGCCTTATAGCTGGAGCATAAAGGGGCAAGGGACAGGAAGGGAGGAATGGGGCAGGGGCCAGAAGAGAGTCGGCTGCTGGGCAGGGGCCAGGGGGGGCAAAGAGTGAAGTGGTTCCAAGATCAGAATAAGCCCAACTTGTGGGGGAGGGGGTGGAGCTATCCAGGCACAAGCTGGGTCAGCTGCAGCTTAAGGCTTCACATTTATGAGGGGCCTCTAAATGCCCAAAATTAATGGATTCCAAGTTTTACATTATTGGTTAAGAAATAATGGAAATAGAAAAAACCCCTCTAAAACATACACCTTTGACATGACAAATATATATTTAATGGTTGCACAATCATTTGCCATATTGTATTTATAAATCTGTTCAGAAAAGCTATAATACTAGTACACTGGTATTTCCGGTTGCGAATGGGATCTGTTCCAGAGGTCTGGCTGCATCCCGAGGAATTCGCAACTGGAGGACCACATCTGCATATGCGCGTGCGGCGAAACCTGGAAAAATACTTCCAGGTTTGCCGCATTTGCATGCCAAAGTTTACGTATCCAGAGGGATATGTAAGCAGAGGTACGGCTGTACAGTACTCATACTGTATATGCTGTACGAAATCAGAAGGTATTTTCATTTAAAGGTATTTCATATGCAAATAGTCTTATTGCAATATATGCTTTAGTTAGATTGCTGGTTTTCCATTGCATCATCACCTTAGTACAGTATATATCCAAATATAAAAGTACAATAACAGAATCCCCCATCTTTTCCATTGGTCTAACATAAGGTTCAGACACTTGGTAAAGGTAAAGGTAAAGGGACCCCTGACCATTAGGTCCAGTCGTGGCCAACTCTGGGGTTGCGGCGCTCATCTCGCTTTATTGGCCGAGGGAGCCGGCGTACAGCTTCCAGGTCATGTGACTAGCATGACTAAGCCGCTTCTGGCAAACCAGAGCAGCGCACGGAAACGCCGTTTACCTTCCCGCCGGAGCGGTACCTATTTATCTACTTATTGTGATACCAACCTGGCATTTCTTATTGTGAACCAACCTGGCATTTATAAGCAGCCCCCAGAGACCCATGGGCAGCCTGGCACAGCCACCAACAAACCTTCAGCTGGAAAAAGTGTCAGAACAGAACACAGGCTGCAGCGCCCTGTGCCGTGGTCCAGGCTAGGTGAGTTCCCCTCAACTTGACGCACCCTTGATCCAACTCCATAGCTACCCCTCATCCAAGGCCACTGAAAATGGACTCCCATCTACTGCCCCCATGTGGCCCAAGGTACGTTTTCCTAGGCACATGATCGATTTGATAAATAATTCGTGGCTCCATTAGAAAATAATACACACACTGACCAGCAGATAAATCTAAAACTCAAAAGTCAGCTCAGCAATGTAGCTCTTCCCCCCTCAAGGCTGGCAGCTGCAAATTGGGTTGGTGGGTGCGGGTGTCCTCCAGGGATGAGGGAACATCTCTCTCTCCCTGAAGAGAAAAGCAGCAGCTAAAGCAGAGCAGGTAGAGGTGGCGAAAGTTTGCCTTTCCTGTAGTTGTTCTGGATGCTGCTCCTCTCCGTCAGCTCCTGGAGGTCCATTTGCACTGTCCTTTCTGTGAGAACAATGCACTTAGCAGTGGGGTAATGCAATGGAGTAGGGCCGGATCAAGACCTTTAGAGGCCCGAAGCACCTAAAAGATTTTGGTGTGCCAAAAATCTAATTCAAAACATCAACAATAATAAAATTGCATTCTTTGAAATGAAATGAAACCTACATTAAGATGGAAAATAATGTTTATTTTTGTATACTTCCACTTTATGTGTATTTGGGGGGAAATCTCCTACTTTTTCTAATTGCAAAGTGTTTGATTAGATACTCAGAAATAATCTTACATAACACTGCTTCTGTAGAGGTGAGGCAACCAGCCCTTGCCTTGTTGCAAAGTTGTTCGGTTGGGATTTTTAATATACGGTACTTCAACTGAGAAAATGAATGCTCAGCTGAGCAATTTGTGTGGGGAATTTCTGTCGTGTCCACCTTCCCTTGATGCCCTAAGTAAGCACGTGCTTATTTTGCTTAATGGTTAATCCAGCCCTGCTATGGGGCCTTTTCAGTTTGATAAGGCCTATATGTATTGTAGCCCTATATTGTAGCTATATTTTGTTGTTGTTGTTGTTTAGTCGTTTAGTTGTGTCCAACTCTTCGTGAGCCCATGGACCAGAGCACGCCAGGCACTTCTGTCTTCCACTGCCTCCCGCAGTTTGGTCAAACTCATGCTGGTAGCTTCGAGAACACTGTCCATTGCATATATTCATGCATATCAGTTCATATCTTGACCCTCCTCCACGAAAAGAGCTGTTTACTTGGCTGTTTTCCTATGTTGTGAAGGCTGAAATTTCCATTCAGGGAAGCAGGGTCGAGACTGGCCAGCTGGGTTGGAGGCGAAGGCAAGGCCAGGCCCAATCTCCTCAGCCTAGTCTCCTTTTCTTCACCTAGGCGACTTTCCGGGCTGCCAGGGAAGCCTGCCAAGGCCTCTGCCTGGCTGTGCACCCCCTTTGGGCCCCAATCCCCCTCCAGAAAGCCCCTGCTGCCCCCCGAAAGTGGAGGGCAGGGGACAATGGCAGTGCTGCCGCCTCGTTTTGCCCACGTGTGGCACCGGGAGGAACAGCTCAGTGCCACCCTGGACACTCAGCAGGCCGGCCTCCCCTTTGCCCCCAGCCTCCCCTGCAGTAAGCGAGGACCCCAAAAGCAGTTGTGGAATTAAAAGGAGAAAAATCAGCAAAGCAATTCTGTGGCTAATTGAACAATTCCTTTAAATAGGGTCTATTAATGAAGGGACACGGGTGGCGCTGTGGGTTAAACCACTGAGCCTAGGGCTTGCTGATCAGAAGGTCGGCGGTTTGAATCCCCACGATGGGGTGAGCTCCCGTTGCTCAGTCCCAGCTCCTGCCAACCTAGCAGTTCGAAAGCACGTCAAAGTGCAAGTAGATAAATAGGTACCGCTCTGGCGGGAAGGTAAACGGCGTTTCCGTGCGCTGCTCTGGTTCACCAGAAGCGGCTTAGTCCTGCTGGCCACATGACCCAGAAGCTGTACACCTTGGCCAATAAAGTGAGATGAGCGCCGCAACCCCAGAGTCGTCCGCGACTGGACTTAACCATCAGGGTACTGTTATATGTACTGAAGTTCTCACCCTGGGCCAGCAGGGGGATACTGTAGATAGTTTTCACTCAGGTCCACGTCAGTTATTTTAGGCAGGAAACCCTGGGTTGTTGTTGCTACAATGTTGACAGCCGGCTGCCTATAAAAGCACGCCGGCTGAGCTGTTTGCTGTTCAGTTCTGTCCAGCGTACAAATAAAGAGCTGCTCTGGAGAAATTGCTGTGTCGTCTGCTATGTTCTCCCACAACTTAACAGGTACCTTTACCTTTACTGAAGTTCACACTTTTGACAACCAGTCTGATGCTTTTGCGGAAAAATATTCCTAGACACAAGACTTTTATTTTTTAAGCCCTTTCAGTCTCCCATCTCAAGGCTAAGTACAGGAAACTGTACATTCCCACCCCTCTCCCCAAGGCCTGATTATTGACTTCTGTGTGCTTGTGTATCTGGGTCTCCCTTGTATCTATTAGGGACTATTCTCTCGCCTTTCCTTTGATATCTATGCTACTGATTACTTCTGTCGTTTTAATTTTTTAAAAAGTGTTTAATTGAAAAAGGATCTGTACTATAGAAGAACAGTGGTAACAATACATTGAAGACAAGTCAATCTTTGGGGGAGGTTGGTCCCAGAGCCCTAGTGCCACCATCCCAAAGAGGATCAAATGGGCAGACTATTGGAGCTGGCTCCCTGCCTGTTATGTTACATGCGGGGAAACCCGTGTGGGGTTCCTCTCTGTGTAAAGTCTTCAAGCTGTTCCTGCGCACATCTGACAAATCCACCCCATTGTCAAAATTTACCTTTCCCCCCACCTCCAGTCTCCGTTGTTGGGTGTCCTGGCTGAGGGGGGATGGATGGCCAGAAGACAGATGGCCATCGGACAGGGATGGTCTAGTTGCATTGCCCCAGGGGTTTGGCTAGATGACCCTCAGGGGTCCCCTCCTCCTCTACAATTCTCTGGTGCAGGCTTGTGCAGAGTTTTAGGTACAAGTTGGATGCGAGGGGTGCAAACGATTGCAGCCCATCTTACGCACTGTCAGCTCGGGAATAGGTCCCACTGATCATGATGAGACTAGATTGCTGCTGTGCAGTCCTGTTTTTTAAAGAAATGTTTTCCTTTTCAGATAATACAGAGCATGGTGAAATCACAATAAATAAAACCTCCCCTTCAGTAGTAGAGATCACATTCACCCGGTGCTATACCAGCTGCACTGGCTCCCGGTGGAGTACAGGATCAGGTTTAAGGTGCTGGTTTTAACCTTTAAAGCCCTATACGGCCTAGGACCCTCGTACCTACGGGACCGCCTCTCCTGGTATGTCCCACAGAGAAACTTATGGTCTTCAAATAAAAACATATTGAAGTTCCCAGGCCACAAAGAGGTTAGGCTGGCCTCAATCTGGTGGAACGCTCTGTCACAAGAGGCTAGGGCCCTGCGGGACTTGACATCTTTCCGCAGGGACTTCAAGACAGAGCTGTTCCACCAGGCCTTTGGTCAGGGCGCAGCCTGACTCCCATCCTCTGGCAATCTGCATAGAATTTTGCTTATTGGTTGCCATAAATTTGATTTTAATTAATTTTTATAATGAAATGTTTTTAGAATCGTTGGATTATTTTGATTGTTGTTAGCCGCCCTGAGCCCAGCTTCGGCTGGGGAGGGTGGGATATAAATAAAATTTATTATTATTATTATTATTATTATTATTATTATTATTATTTGGAACTCCCTGCCTATTGCAACAAAGCACATGCCTTTGCTAGACTCTTTTCAGGCACCTGCTAAAAGCATTCTTCTATAAGCAGGCTTACCTAGATGCTTAGGAAATTGTAGTAATTTTAATCTTAATATTTTAGCTTTTGTATGTTTTAAAGTAAAATTGTTAATTTTTCTTTATTTTACTGCTGTGGTTTTTTTTGTTTTTTGTTTTGGTAAACCACTTTGCAGGTTTTTTAAAAGAAATAAAAAATAAATATGAATAAAATATCACAAGCCAAAACACAATCCATCCTGTAGATTTAAATATCTGTCCATAGTCGCCTACTTGTTCTCAGAGGCCCAGAATCCACATTCCTTTGTAAGAAAATATGAAATAAAGTAAAACCATTTTTGCAGTCAAAACTAAAAATAAATAAATAAATGGGGGGGGTTTGAGAAGAAATTTTCCGCACCGGGTACCACCTGACCTTCCTTAGGGCCCCCTCCACTGTCATGTTTGGTGTTCAGCAGCAGGAGTTTTTGAAGGAATCCTGTAAGCAGGGCCAGTTTGGGAGAGGGGTTGCAGGGGGCATTTGGCCTGGTGCACAACCTCAAAGTGGGCCTCAGATTTAGTCACTTCTTAATATTTCTGGTATTTGATTCTTCTCTCAACTTGTTTCTACCTGCAGCAGACCAAAATGTGACTCCTACTCCCAGCTTCAAGCTGCAAACTTAAGCAAATGAGAGATGTGATTTGGTAAAAGACATGGTTCTTTTTTGTTCGCAGATATTTCATCAGATTTAATTACATCTCACTTCTTTGGTGTGTGGCGCTATTTTGTTTTGTGTTCCATCATTTTTAATTTTTTATTCTGCCTAAAGCTGGAAGTGGCCTAGGTCTCTCTGGACCACTGAAACTGGGTGTCCCTGATCATTGTTCTTGCTGGCCAGGGCTGGGAGCAGCACACAGGCACTCAAAGGCTTGGCCAGTATTCTCTGTAAAACAGACTGCAAACATACACACAGAGGAACCATGCCCCAGAACCTTTTGCGATTTGCAGTGTTTCTGAAATGCAGAAAATTCGAAAAGCACCATAGACAGAAGAGTCTGCAGCAAAATAAGCACTCCAGCATAAGTTTGCAATGAGATAACATTCTTTTTATTGTTAAAAGAGATATAGCATAAATATCTACAGGCAAATATAACAGATTTATACTTTTAATTTATTCCCCCTATTTATAGTTAACCCTATGTTGTAAGCATCCCAGAAGCATTCAGTTAAAAAAACCCCCCAGCAGAATATGCATAAGAAAATAAATATACACAACGTCCCCTGCTTCCAGTTAAAAAAAGCCAGTCACAGGACGGGAACCATTCGTTAGCCATATTGCTAGTGAGACTGGCATGGTTTCCGTTTTAATATGACTTTGACATCTCCGCCAGATAGGGGGGTTTTCTTTTTCACATTCCAGTGTCACAGAAGAGAAGTACTGTCTGTATTTCATCCTCAGCTTTGGGTTTTCAGTGTCTGTAACACTTTCTGGGCCATTTACAAATTTTGGCTTGGAAATGTTTATTCCACTCCTTTTCCAAAAATATTTTTCACCCAGAACCAGAGTTCCGCTTAACAGCTGCGAAGCTGCAGCAAGAAACCCAATATAGATGGCCATTCCAGCACGTTGTTCTATGTGAATCGGAGGCACTCCCAAAACCTCCGGAAGCGGAATTCCTTCGTTTGTTAATATAGAGTGAAGATTCCATGCAATGGAAATCAGTACACAAGTACCCGCTGCCAACTCTATCCTTGCTCCAATTGAAAAGAAGGTATCAAAGAAATTCTTGTCTTTCCCCGGCTCAAAGATGTTGCATAGAGCAAAGGCCATCCAAAGAACCGTCACCGCATTGGCCACTGAGGCCATTGGCATCAAGTCCTGGGCCACAATGATTTCAGGTGGTAGGGATTCCTCATCACTGAATGGTATGCATATCATGTTAGTTTTCTTCATAGTAACTCTTCTTACGGAACAGGCACCCCAGATGCCAATGCCCACAGTGCCCTGCTGGATGCTGCCCATGATTTTGTCCACTTGCCACACTCTCCAGTCAAGGTTGGCAGATGTGGAGCAGATGCTCATTAGGCAGCCCAGGGCAGCCAGGAGAAAGGCAGCGAGTTGCACGCAGGACACCCTGCACAAGAGGCGGACTGGGAAGGACCCATCATGCGCCTGGGGTGGAAGATCCGCTTTAGTGCTGGGAAGGCTGGCGATAGAAGGCATGCTGGAGAAAAAGACAGACAAAAGATAACCGTTAGATACTTCGGCACAGTATCATATGGACATCTCCTAAAGTTTGAGCAAATAGTGATGTGCAGCTAAAACAATGCCACCATTCTAGGGCAAATTCTGCATTTCCCACCTTGAGACGACTGCTGCACCTGCAATCATAAGTGCCAGGAATCAGACTTCCCCAGGGGTGAAGAAATTGCACAACCGCACAACCCCTTTTGTTCTAGGGACCCCCTCCATGCAGATAATTGGGCTCTTGTCTAGTCCACTCCTCCTCTGCATTCCTATGCTCCCCTCCCTTCTCTCTCCATTGGTAAAATGTCAGGCATGATCCCACCAAAGTTATGCATTCTACCCTTGAAAGAAAGTGGGTACAACAGACCAATACAGCTACAGTGGTGCCTCGCAAGACGAAAAGAATCCGTTCCGCAAGTCTCTTCGTCTAGCGGTTTTTTCATCTTGCAAAGCAAGCCCATTGATGGATTAGCGCTATTAGCGGCTTTTAGCGGCTTTTAGGGGCTTATCGGCTTATCGGATAAGCAGATAAGCGGCTTAGCGGCTTAGAAAAGGGGGGGGAGGAAAGCCCCCCCCCAGGAACTCGCAAGACATTTTCGTCTTGCGAAGCAAGCCCATAGGAAATTCGTTTTGCGAAGCGCCTCCAAAACGGAAAACCCTTTCGTCTAGTGGGTTTTCCGTCTTGCGAGGCATTCGTCTTGCGGGGCACCACTGTACTGTTCAGGAAAGAATCCTTTCTGGCTTTAGTCTTCATTCTCTCTCTCTCTCTCTCTCTCTCTCTCTCACTCACACACACAGACACACACACACACACACACAGTGAAAGCCTACCAAGTGGCTCTCAGACAGGACAAAAGGAAATAAAAGTCAATTTGTTCCTATGTGAGAAAACACTGCTATGTTGGTGGGGAACTGAGGAGAGCTGCATATATGCACCTACGTGAATCAGTTCTTCAACCAGTCTTTTTCCAGAGCGAGGGCTTTTTCCAGGTCTTTCTCTTCCAGCGTCTGACCTAGGACAAGACCTGAAAAGAGTGAAGCTGGTCTGAGCACCGTAGCAACTGCTCCTTGGAGTTCTGAGGCAGTTAGAATGCAGCTTGCTTTGAACGCTCAGAACACAAATCATAACTCCAGGGTACTGGTCATTTGGAACATTTGGCAACTGCTTGAAGGCAGTATGCATTTGAATACCAGTGTAATTCTGCAACTTTTAAAAGACACTTTTTTGTTAGATATAAGCTTATGCAAAGACTGGATACAGAATGTGGAAATAAACACCCCAGCTGCCAGTTCCAAAGGAATGAGCAAGCAAGATTTGAAATAAACAAATAAATAAGTAACATTGGTTTTGAACACCACTTTGAATTACAGCAACTTTATTCAATAGTACTGGTGGATCTGACTAGTCCAGTATCCCTTTTCTAAAACAGATTTTTTTTATAAAAACTCTATGGGGACAGACAAGTATTATCTGGTAAATGCGGGTAAAATGCGGTCTTGACTATGCTACCACTCAGTGGATTTGTAACTGGCTGACTGACCGAACCCAAAGGGTGCTCATCAATGGTTCCTCTTCATCCTGGAGAAGAGTGACTAGTGGGGTGCCACAGGGTTCTGTCTTGGGCCCGGTCTTATTCAACATCTTTAGCAACGACTTGGATTGTTGTGACGTGGGGTTTGTGATTTCAGCTCTCTTGACATAATATGCTGGAGACAGTTCTCTAGTAACACTTCTTTATTAAAGCAACAAGACTGAGACTTGAGGAGGGGAGAGCTACATTTATAGGGACAGGGAACTAGCTAGAAAGGATACATTTTGGAGGGAACAATATCAGGCAATCACAGTCCTGCCTTTTGGAGGAAACCAATAAGACAGAGGATCCAAATACAGCAGCTTAAATGAACCAATAGTAGCTGTACCCTCTGGAACCAAAAGGCAGTTACTTTACCCTAATGCAAATACAGACAATAATAATACAGATATAAAATCCTTTGACTCAATACACAACACCCCTCCCCCCCTAGTGAGCACAGCAGACGTAATCTCTCAGGTACTGTGGGATCCTACAACTTCTACTTGATCTCCTGACAACAGGTGTTGCCGGTTCTGGATTGGGTGTCACCTGTGGTAGGGGGGCTGCTATAGGGGTTTCGTCAGGAACAGATGGAGTCCCAGACATCTCAGGGTCCCCTACCTGTACCTCGTCATCCTGAGGACTAGCAGACCCTGGTTCATTTGCTGAAGCCCCTGGTGATTGCACCTCTGGGCCATTTTCACTCTGGTCTTGCAGCTCTGCGTCGTTAGCCAGGGATGAATTATCGGACTCCTCCCTGCTGAGCGCCCGGCGCCTCAGCTGATCTATATGTCTCTTCCAAACTTGCCCATTTTCCAAGGTCACATAATAGGACACAGGTCCACTAGCCCGGGTGACCACACCAGCCACCCACCGCGAACCTCGTGAATAGTTCCTCACCCAGACCAGATCTTCAGGGGCGAAATACCTTGCTGTGTCAGTCTCAGCCTGGGGGTTTGCTCTTGAATTACGGTTTGGCATTTTATCCGGGTGGACATAATCCAGCACCATTACCAATCTTCTACCCAAGAGCAGCTCAGCTGGCCACTTGCCCGTCGCAGTACACGGCGTCGCATGCTGCAAAAATAACATTCGCGTGATGCGAGCTGACCAGTTACCCTCCATTAAGCGCGCAATGGATTCTTTGGCTGTTCTTACCATGCGCTCCGCCTGCCCATTGGAGGATGGGTGAAAGGGCGCGGATGTGGCCCCTCTTATGAAGTTATCAGCCAAGAATGCCCTGAATTCTTGGGATACAAAAGCTGCCCCATTATCTGATACAATGGTCTCAGGTAACCCGTGGGTTGCAAACAGCTGCCTCAACACCTTGATTACGGCAGCTGATGCCATGCTAGGGACCATCGCCACTTCTAACCATTTGGAATATGCATCGACGATAACCAAAAAGACCTTCCCCTGGAATGGCCCAGCAAAATCTAAGTGCAGCCGGCTCCAGGGAGATCTGGACTGCTCCCACCAGTGAACTGGTGCTCTGGCCACTTCTGGCCGCACCTCTTGGCATGCCTTGCATGTTCGTACCCATTGTTCTATGTTCTAGTAAATTCCAGGCCACCACACATCGGGCTAGCGACTTCATCCTGACCATTCCCGGGTGTCCCATGTGAAGCGTCTCAAGAACCCTGTTTCTCAGTGGTGCTGGGATGATCACCCTATCTCCCCACAGGAGACAACCCTTATGCATGGATAACTCGTGCTGCCTTGTCGCATAAGGCCTGAATTTGTCTTCATGCGGACCACCTGGCCACCCCCTCCCCACCCAAGTGAGCACACGGGAGAAAACAGCATCTTTCCTCGTTTTCTCAGCAATATCAGTAGCCGTTACAGGAGCCCCCGGAAGGGTTTCCAGCATCATTATGTGCTCCGCTGGAGCAGGATCCTCATTGCTCCCGCCAGGAAGGGGCAATCGACTCAGCGCATCAGCGTGGCACAACCATTTCCCTGGCACATGGGTCAAGGTGTACTGGAACCCGTTCAGGAATATAGACCAACACAACATTCTGGGGGAGAGAATTTGTGGCGTTTGTTTGTTTGGGTTGAACAAACAGTGGTTTGTGGTCCGTTTCAATGGAGAAATGACGACCGTACACATAATCATGGAACTTTTTGATTCCTGCCACAATTGCAAGCGCCTCTTTGTCAATTTGAGCATAGTTGCGCTCCGTGGGCGACAACGTACGGGAATAGAAAGAGATGGGCTTTTCCGACCCATCCGGTTCCCTATGACTCAGCACCGCCCCCAGGCCGTATTGAGAGGCATCACATGCCAGGACCAGCGGCTTCAATTCATCATAATGAGCAAGGACGCTCTTGCTACTCAGCATTCCTCGCAAGGAGTCAAAAGCCTTCTGCTGCTCCTGCCCCCATCGCCACACATTCTTTTTCTGCAACAGTCTATGTAATGGTTCAGCTACCGAAGCTTTCTGGGGTAAGAACGAATGATAAAAGTTAATAAGTCCCAGGAATGACTGCAACTCCGTCTTGTTCTGTGGTCGTGGTGCCTCGATGATGGCCTTAACCTTAGCATCTGTGGGGTGGATGCCTGATGCATCAATTTTAAACCCCAAGAATTCCACAGTTGGCACCCCAAAACTGCATTTTTCCTTTTTTAGTTGCAACCCCACCTCCTTGAACTTGAGCAACACGGCATGGACACGCGCAACCAGTTCCTGTGGGTCTTTTCCAGCAATCAAAACGTCATCAAAAAATGGCAAGACCCCCGGCAGACCTCTTAACAGGCGTTCCATGAGCAACGGTAGCTGGTTGGTGTGTGTGCCTGGATGTATGTGTACTCTGTAAGGAGGGATTTAAAAATAACCCTGAAAGTGAGGAGTGTCTCCTGTGTTTCTCTCTCCTTCTACCCTCAACATCCCTCCTCACTCTTCTCCTTTACCTCTCCCTTCAGGCAACCCCCCTCCTCCTTAACAGTCACTCAGCTTTATGGGGACAGGAAGAATGCTGCAGGAAAGGACCATGTCCGCAGACCAGGTGTGGCCAAGTGATGCCTACCTAATGGGCATGTAGTTGCATTAATTGGAACACTGCGGTGTTTCTTCCTCCTCATTCCATTGCCTTGCCATTTTAACTCATCTCTGCATGAGGCGAGGCCTGATTGTTGAACAAGCCGTAATCACAGCTTCTGTGTAATGTATTTGTGGAGGAATCAAGAGATGCCACCAAATTGGCACTTTATCGTCAGGAGGCACATGGAAATGTTACAGCTGTCAGCTCAGAGCGGTAAACACACCCACACACCCCTTAGCTGCAGAATAAAATGAAAAAACACCACCAAAATCTTACACTTTTATGGAAAGAGGGAAACTCCCAGGAAATGAAGTAAATTAGAAAGCAGATGTACCAAAAGAAAAAGGGGGGCTGCTTTAGTTTTTAATAAGGGCCTGTTGAAGCATGTTGAAGACTCTTAATGAGCCTTTTAACTCTGTTGTTGGGATCCACTTTACGGAGCACAGTCCTCCGTTTGAAGGAGTCCTCAGCTGGAAAAGCTGTTTGAGAACTTAAAGAGAACTAATGGAAAGTGCCCAGGCTTGCTTCAGAATGCTAAGAAAACCCCCGAAAACAGTGCAGTTTTGAAAGGTTCAGTCTGGCACCTTGAGTGAAAATGGGATCCAGTTGTATTGAAATGTAGACAACTATCATCAGACAAAATTTGGTTATGCTTTCAATGAAATAGTTAAATATGCTATGATCCACTGGGCTAAAGATATAGTACATATCCTAGAACTAGAATCATGGGGAAAGTTGTAGAAATCCAGGTTGAAATTCACAGCATGTTATACCTTGAGGGAGAATTTTATAAAAATGATATATAGATGGTTCCTAACACCTAGTAAATTAACCCAAATGTATAAATCAACATCAAATCTTTGTTGGAAATGTAAAATAGTAGAAGGCTCGTAGCTAAGGACTTTTGGGAGATGAAAAGGAAATTTCACTTTCCCAAAAGGACCAGAAGCTTTTTTAGTAGGGATAACTGGAGGAGATATTCCAAAAAACTGATAAACCTATTTCTTTACATAACAATGGAAGCACAAATATCACACGCACAAAAATGGCATAATGAGGTGGTACCTACTAAAGAATAATGGCAGCTGATATTGATACAATATGTAGAATTGGCAAGCTTGACATGTAAAACTTGAGATCAGAAAGAGACTGATTTTAAAGAAGATTGGAAAATACAGATTACTTTAAAACCCAGTGTAAAGATGTTAAAACGCAAATAGGATGTGAGTAATAACAGCAGTGAGGGTAAACATTGTTTTTACAGTATTGTGAGAAAAGGTAAAGGTATACTATAGAGCAGGCACGTTCAACAGGTAGATCATGACCGGACATCTGTGGTAGATCACTGGTAGTCCACTGTCTCCCTCAAAAGAAGCTCAACAAATTTGGCTCCCCTAAAAAAAGCTCATCATTTTTGCCCGGCACCCCTAAAAATGTGGCTTTCCCCCATCCTAAAAAAAAGTTCTACAACTTTGACCTAAACCCCTAAAAAATGGGCCTTCCTCTTCCCTAAAAAAAGCTCCAAAAAAGCCCCCCCAGCCCAAAAAAGGGGGTAGATCAGTGCCAGTTTTTAACTCTGTGAGTAGATTGCAGTCTCTTGGGAGATGGCCACCCCTGGTATAGAGTAGCTACAATATGCAGCATAAATTTAAATTTTGAGGGAACCATGGAGGAAGGGAGGAGAAGTTGTAGGTGGAATGATTGATTGCTAAATTTGAAACATTGAATTGTTTAATTGTTGAAAAATTATAAATAAAATTGTTTTTTTAATTGGTTATGGTATCTCACTGAGGCACTGGTTATGGTTATGGTATCTCACTGAGGTTATGGGACGCAGGTGGCGCTGTGGGTTAAAGCCTCAGCACCTAGGACTTGCCGATCGAAAGGTCGGCGGTTCGAATCCCTGCGGCGGGGTGCGCTCCTGCTGCTCGGTCCCAGCGCCTGCCAACCTAGCAGTTCGAAAGCACCTCCGGGTGCAAGTAGATAAATAGGGACCGCTTACCAGCGGGAAGGTAAACGGCGTTTCCGTGTGCGGCTCTGGCTCGCCAGAGCAGCGATGTCACGCTGGCCACGGGACCCGGAAGTGTCTCCGGACAGCGCTGGCCCCTGGCCTCTTAAGTGAGATGGGCGCACAACCCCAGAGTCTGTCAAGACTGGCCCGTACGGGCAGGGGTACCTTTACCTTTACCTTTATCTCACTGAGGCGTAGCTAGGAGGTGGAGTGGGGAGCATTGGGCGCTACACTGTGGGGGCGGCCCGCCGCCTCCCCCTCAGCTGTAGGGTGGCTGAGGGGGAGGCAGCGGGTGGGCTCCAAAGAGGCTCTGTGCAGCGCCCCTGCCCAGGTTCGCCCCTCCCTGTGGGTGGCTTGAGCCCTCCCCATGGGCAGTTTCCCCACCCCCAGGCGCCCAAGCGGCTAGCTACGCTGCTGGTATCACAAGAGCTGTCAAAATGCATAGTGTCCAAACTTTTTTCAAAGAGGGCCAGATTTAATGAAGTGAAGGGCTGTGAGGGCCGACCAAAGTTGTTGAGGTTTTCTTAGGATTTTACCCCAGGAAATAAATTGCCGCAGGGGCCGGATTAAACCAACCAGCGGGCCGAATTAGGCCCCGGAAGTGGACTTTCGACATGCCTGGCATAGAGAATAAGCACAGAGACAAACAGCTTTCCTAAGATATAACAGAGATGAATAATCAGAAAGGAGAGCAGGGATCTTGAAGACAGCCATTAGCAGTTAGCGACTGGCAGCAGGTGAGCAGGCACACGACTCACCTGGCCACGGTTTTTACCACTATGGGGAGAGAGATTATATTTCAATTTAAATTATAACAATTATTTCTAAATTTGGCACCTACTTTATACACATAAATTAGCTTATGCAAATCAGTCTCCTATTCTGTCTTCTTTATTAATAACTAGTAGACAGTACCCAGCACTTTCCAGGAATTCTAAGAAACAAGAAAAATACTAAGATTTATATATTTACAATTTAATTTTGTCTAGCTTCTTAAAGACACAATGTATTTTCATTATATATTCATATAATGACCCCCAAAATGTATTTTCATTAGGGCTGTGCACAGTCCCTACCATCTGACCTGGAAAATATCACCCCATCCAGCCCTGTCTCTGGTCCTGAATAAGTTCATGGGGCAGGACTAATGTGTAATTAAGATTTTAAAACCCAGATAAAATCTAGAGACGTTAGAGAACAAGACTGGGGCGCTCCCCCACCCCAAGAATTGCCCCTTCTGATCAATGTAATTAAGGCCCAGAACAGGCATCCCCAAACTTGGCCCTCCAGCTGTTTCAGGACTACAATTCCCATCATCCCAGACCACAGGTCCTGTTAGGTAGGGATGATGGGAGTTGTAGTCCCAAAACAGCTGGAGGGCTGAGTTTGGGGATGCCTGGCCTAGAATCTCACACCAGCTTAACATAAAGAGGACAGACAGAGAAAGCTTTCCAGATGCGTCTCCACCCCCATCGTTCAGCCCGGACACTGAGGTCCAGCGCCGAGGGCCTTCTGGCGGTTCCCTCATTGCGAGAAGTGAGGTTACAGGGAACCAGACAGAGGGTCTTCTTGGTAGTGGCGCCCACCCTGTGGAACACCCTCCCTTCAGATGTGAAGGAAATAAGTAGCTATCCTATCTTTAAAAGACATCTGAAGGCAGCCCTGTTCAGGGAAGTTTTTAATATTTAACACTGTATTGTTTTTAATACTTGATTGGGAGCTGCCCAGAGTGGCTGGGGAAACTCAGCCAGATGGGCGGGGTATAAATAATAAATTATTATTATTATATTATATATGCTTTATTTTTCATGTTACAAGCATAGGGTGTTTCAGTACACATCATATACCATATAATCACATTGGCTGAATATTGAACCCTGTTCTGTGTGTGTGTTTGTGTGTGTGTGTGTGTGTGTGTGGGCCAGTGAGAGAGAGAGAGAGAGAGAGAGAGAGAGAGAGAGAGGCTAGAATGAAGATGGTGACAGTAGGCATTTCCTCCCAGACACACGTTTGAATTTTTGCACAGGGCTGCAATCTAGCCTTCCTTTTTTCCAAAGTGAAGACAGTTCATCTGGAGCACTGATGAGTCCCAGAAAATTGAACCTCCTTTTGCTGCAATTCCGGTTCTCATCTCTCCAAAGCATTTGGTTCAGCAGAGCTGCATCACCTTCGAGCATCTATTTATAAAGTTCACTTTCTTCTCCTTCTTTTCCAGACTTTGCATCTGTCTGGCATTGTGTGGTACGCTGTGAAGCATTCATGTGTGTTTAAGTAGTAGCAAACCCCCTTAGCAGTGAAACCAGTAATTAACTTGGCGGCAAACATATGGATGTGGAAGAATCCTCGCACAGAGAATAATTTAATGTTGTCCCTTGTCACTCCTTGGGAATTAATTGCTAAGAGTAGCTTCTGCTGATGCGCTTGAAGACCATGGGTAGAAATGACCCGTGATTAAGAAACAAACTGCACAGGCATAATTGGGCTGGGGGTAAGTGAGGATATTGTCCATCAAAATAGGAAATATCTCTGTCCTTGACATCAGTTAGAACTGAGCCATCATTGTCATCAAGTAAGAGAGATAAGTTAAATGTGAGCAGATTTATATGGTAAAGAGCAATCCTTCAAATATTATGGTTCCAGGCCATTTAAAGGCTCTGAGGGTTGAAACCCTTTTAACTGGGTCTAGAGTGAAAGTGGCAGCCAACAAAGCTGAGGTAATATCACTGTTGTGTGTCCCCCATGGCAGCTTCCAATTGGATTTTCAAGACATTTGAATGGAAGACATTTGTTTGAGAGGTTTAATTCTCCCCCTGGCCTGGGAGGAGTCATCCTGTCAAATGAACGTCCTCCAATCTACTCCGAAAACAGATATTCACGGTAAGAACCAATTTCTGTATTTCTTGTCATTACAGTTTGTACCAGCAGGGCTGGCCCCACCATTAGGCAGAGAGAGTTGGCTGCTTCAAGGGGCGGGTGCTGGGAAGTGGACAGAGCTCTGTGAGCCATGCCTCAGATGTGGTGTTACCAGTGTTGAAGGAAGCATCAACAGCTGGTTTGGTAGCCTTTGTCGCATGGAATGGGGGAGGCATCGTGTTGCCCTTGCCTCAGTAGCGATGGACAAATCTATCAATTTCAGTTTCTCATTTTTCTTATCATGGTTCTCCACATTTCCACTTCAGTTTACTTTTTTTAAAAAAAGTCCTCATGAAACTTCATCAGTATTAGAGCAAAGGGCCCCTTTGCTCTCCTTTCTGATGACTCTTGATTTTTACTTGTACTCAGACAGTATTCAAAGAGAGGACTCTGTTGTGCAAAGTAGGACATTTGGCTACATTATACTTACTGAGACAGTAAACCCGTTTCTGGGCTGTCCCACTTCAGACTGCAGGTAGAGGCTCACACGATGTAATGTCCCTTACTACAAAAATACAAATAAAAGATTCTGCACACAGAAAATCAGTGTTGTGGCCTTCCCTGAGGATTCTCATCAGGATGGCGAATGGGAGCAACTCGCCCTGGATCAGAGCCATTCCCCTCAAGCCTCTGGGCCTTCCCATTGAGACTCTTCCTCTAGAAGTCTCACAGCCCCCCCCCCTTCCTTGGCTCAGGGGTAGAAGCTGGGTCCATCCAATGCCAAGGAGACCCCTGCTAGGCTATGAAGGAGGGGGAGTTCCTCAGCATGGACTGAGCTTCCAGGGAAGGTGTAAAGCCATGCATTTTCTCCAAGGTGCCTAAGAGGCAGGAGCACAAACAGCCTGCAAGAAGTGGTGCCCATCTTCAGGTCAGGAGCTCTTGGTGAGTCAGGCATTTCCCAGCCTCTGTTTAAAACCATGTGAGACAAACGGGGCTGATTGTTGAAACAACTTCCTGCTCCTGTGCAGCTTCAGATCAAAGCTCCTGGTCCTGGAATTCTGCCTCCTGCCTTTAGAGTCCCCTGGAGCTCTTCTCCTGAGGTGGTTTGATCATTGTCATTGCTGGTGCCTCATGGCACCTGAATTACTTCCTGCTCTTCTCCTTCCAATTATACACTCTCAGTCCACTAGAATAAATCTTGGCTTTTTTGCTTACAGGAAAGTACACCTCTGGCTGTTCTTGGGCGGGAGCCTGGAGTACCAGCACATCATGGAAAATATTTAGTTGGAACTGATTGGTAGTTTCCTGGGTGCATGAATTTTTATTTTAATGGACAACTTTAGCCCCACTTACAGTCTGAAATAGTAGAACCTAAACATAGCTTTACTTCTTCAGTGAGTGGTCAATCAGGGGTGGCTCATTAACATATACAAGTCAGTGAGTAATAAGTATCCTTGTGAGGATTACATAAGAAGAGCCTTCTGGATCTAGTCCATCATCCTGTTCCCACAGTGGCCAACTAGATGCCTCTGGGAAACCCACAAACAAGCACAAGAGCACTCTCCCCTCTGGAAAACCAGTTGCTGGGAGCCACAGAAGCATCACTGCCTCCAACTGTGGAGGCAGGACATAGCCACCATGGCCAGTAAGACCTCAAGTCATAGCATTTTCCAGAAACATTTCCCAGAATCAGGATTCAGTTACAAGTGAGATAATTCAACTTTATCAGTCAGATTTTGCACTTTTAGCTAATGGTGGCATTTGCACTAAGCAAAGGCTCTTTTGCCAACGGAATGAGGAGGGGTGCGTTTTTGTTGATTCCCCCTACTCCTGCAGGCCCTTCACACAACCTTCTCCCCTGCTGTTCCAAAGGTGACCCCAACTTTTCCAAGCAGATTTTGGGGCAGGGTGAACTGCAGGGGAGATGGGGACTCAGCAAAAATGCTACTTGTTCTGTTGATGGTAGCCTGTGCAGGATCAGAGAGCCTTTTAGCAGCTCAAGGGTCATCACTGATGGGAATCCTTGGGCGACACTTTTGTTTCACTGGAGGCTGTTGCATTTAGGCGAATGGGGCACTGCCCCACCAACTTGACTTCAGCCAGTCTCCAGGCCACCTGCCCTGCTTTCTTACTTACAAAGTCCAGGAGGTAGCACCAGCCAGTCAGCTTCCTCCACCCTAGTCTTAGTGTTGCCCCTTGTACAGCTTAGCAGGGAGAAGGATGGGGCAAAGTTAGAATTAGCTGGATGCCTGTAATTGGTTCGGTTGGCCGGCCTGCCCCCAACCCCACCTACCCCAATGGGCATCAGTTACCACTTCTTTTGCTACCTTGCTGCTCTTAGCCTTTGAGATGGGCAAGTTAAAATGAAAGGAAGAGAAGAGAAGAAATGTACTACCATCCTCACTGCTCCATATGTGTTACCATTTAGTATACTTGTTTTATCATGTGATAAACTCACCAAATCATAAAAGAGAAAGTTGGACACATTAAAAAATGAAGAAGTTAAAGAAAATGTGTGGTGGCACAATTTGTGTGTTCTTAATTTGTGTGTGTTTTCATTGAGCGCATGCTTCTTCAAAACAGGACATTTCAAGACTGAGGATAGGCCAATAAGTTTGTATCTTGCTCACTCCCCTGCACCCAAAAAGAATGGGAGATCTGTCATCACTATTTTTAACAGACTTTGGCAGCATATCAGGATTCCACTTAAAGTTTGCCAGAAGTCACAGCAAAGTTGAATGACTGGGTGGTGGGTTTTTTCTCCTTCACGAACAGCTATGAGACTCTTAATAGATTGTTCCTTGCAAAACATCTGAGCAAAACTAAACTTGAAACAAAGGAGAAGTAGTGAAGTAGTGGGGTGCAGTCTTTTTAATCTCCCTACAATTCCAATTTCCTGTCTCCCCCCCCCCCACGTTTTCCTCATGAAAATTCAAACCCAAATTGGTAATGACATTAGAGACACACACCTGCAAAACAGATGTTTTGTTTTGTTTTGTTTTGTTTTGTTTATTTACAATTTGGGGCAATTGACATATTCTCAAGGTTTAGAAACCTCATGAAGCTTACTCAGAGCTGTACAAAAGCCTGCTGCATCCTGATATATGATCTCAGCTTGACTGACACTTCTGTCCTTTAAATTGACATTTGGGCTAATTTAAACCATGAGCTAGAGTCTTCTTGACCAGAGTTTGGTTCCATTGTACCCCACAGCTACAAGGGTGATCAGTTTCATCACAAACAGAGATTCATGCCAAAAACTGACCTAACACCATGCATGCAGTAGACTCCCAATTTTCACAGTTAACCTGCAATTCATGATTAGTGACTAGAATGATGGTGGCGGGAAGGGGATGGAGAGACAAAGCTTGCATGATTATTCCTGCTGACCCTTACAATAGGGAGTTTATTCTACAAAAAGGTAGTTGATTGAGACCCTCCAGATGTTGTTGAACTCCAACTGCCATCAGCCCCAGCCAGCACGGCCAATAGCCAGGGATAATGGAAACTACATCCAACAATATCAGCAGGGCTAGACTGGTCATCAGATTCAGCTGCCAACACCTGTAGTGCTGACAGCCTTCTGAACAAAATAAGTGGGCAGAAATGGCATACTTGAAACATTATGTATAATTTACTGTACTTTACTACTGCAGGGTGTTAACACTAACTTGTAAAAGGAGTTTGTTTGTTTTAATAAAGTGCTGTCACAGTCTTACTGTGCAAATATTGTGCAAGTGTGGGTATCAGACAGGGATGCCATATTTGGAAGAGCAAATCTCTCCCCCCCCCCAACTTCTACTTTTAACTACAGATTGGACTTTTAACCCAGCAAATGGCAACCCTAGTGTATGTGTCTGTATTTGTGTGTATCTATGCACTCATATAAGAGAGGAGGAGAGGGGGAGGGGGAGGGTGTAGAGGAAATAAGAGAATGAGAGGATAGATGAAGATTAAAATGAAAAGAAAAGGAAGGGAAATGGGGCAGGGTAGAGGGAAGGGGAAGATTAAATTATTGAATGAGGGTAAAGAGTGCAAGTGTGAGAGTAGGAGTAAGGGTTTGGAGGTAAAAGTCAGAGTTCAAGACTGAGAATCAAGTTAAAAATGGCAGGTTAAGTTAAAAAATCAAAATCTAAACATCCCCCCTCTTTCTTTGAGGATAAAAATGCAAAATCAAAATGGAGATTCAAATTAAGGTTTGAAGGACTAAACTAAAAATTGTAAGTTGAAAGGTTAATATTTTGGAGGTAGTTTTTAACAAGCTAGTGTGAGGTTCTCTCTAGTTCTGGGTCCTGGTATACTCAGCTGAAAGTTAACGCAGCTCTCTCCCACCTCCTCAAATTGGCAGAGAGGGTGAGAGGGAAAGGGGGGGGTGAGTATTTAGCTAAAATAAAATGATAACAAAACAAAAATAAAAGGGAGAGTAGTAGCAATCTTTAAAAATTAGAGGGAGAGGGGGGAAATCCCTTTTTAAAAAGAGGAAAAGGGAGGCAAGATGGCAGTTGCCATGGCCTTGCAGAGCCGTGAGGGACCACCAACACCAACTGCATGGTTTGGCTGGTCCCCATGCCACCGACACCCGCGGTGCAAGCGCCACTGCCACAACAAACAGGGGAGAGCCCAATGCGAGAACCGAAGAGGCTGCTTGGACACCCCCCTTCCCCAACAATCTCAGCCCCAGATCACACCAGCGTGTAACTATAGTGTAATTATGAGCTCTGTGAGGAACTTCTTCCTTTTGTCTGTCCTGAATCTTCTACCACTCAACTTCAGCTTTCTACCTGGCTCATCATCTTATTTGCTGTTGGGGCCGTGGGGAAAACCAGGGATTTCTAAAAGCTAGCCAGGAACCCAGGCAGCTGGTGTGGGGACTTCCAGCCTTGGGATAGGAATGTCCTGGCCCAAAGTTTCTTCAGAGTTATTAGTGGTGCTGGAATCTGCTAGAGGACCACACCTGCTTTGTTCCTCGTTTGATTTTGAGATCTGGGCAGGGATCAAACCTCAAGGACTGTAGCTACTATTCCTGGAGTTCCCTTTGAGGGACAGTTGATTAATAAACCACTCAAGAAATTGTGAGTGGGATTGGGTTGTGTGTCCCCTATCAACTCTCAGCACCCTTAACAAACTGCAGCTCCCAGTACTCTTTGGAGAAAGCCATGACTGTTTAAAGTAGTGTCATAGTGCTTTAATTGTATGGTGTGGCCTAATTTAGGTCCATTAATTTCTTTCTTTCTTTTATAAATGAATTTTATTAGTATTTTCCACACAACAACAACAACACGAAAGATATCAAAAGATAACAATACACAACACAGAAAAATCAACATTCGAAAACTAAAAAAGACAACAAAAACAAAACAAACAAATCCATATCTTACAAGTTACTATTATAAACACTAAAACAACAACAACAAGATATTGACTTCCACCAATCCCACAGCACCTCCTTTATCTCTCATTCTGTCTTCCTGTTTTCCTGTTTTCTTTATCCTCTCTATCCTAACATCTAGATATAAATCCTTCTTTCATATCCTTTCACTTCACAAGGTTATTCCAGACTCAGCCAGATTTCTGCCCTTGAACCTTGACTTTTGAGGTATTCATTTAGGCACTCCCAAAAAGTGAAGTAAAAAAAGAATGGGAGTGCCTAGGTCCATTAATTTCAGTGAGCTTATTCTAAGCAGGATTTAGCTGAATGCAACCCATAGTGTGCTCTGGAACACTGGACTCATGGAGATGTAAAACTCCCAATCTTTTAACCTGGTTGGCACAACTCAGTTGAGCAGATTATTGAAAGCAGGCAGGAAGGCAAAATTAAGCATGGTGCATAGTGTGTGCAATGATAACAACCCTGGGATATCAAGCCTAAGAGAACACATCTAAATCTTTGGAGCCTCAGCATTCAAATTTTGTGAGCCAACAGATGGACCCTTGTGCAATATGGGAAAATGACATGTGTGTATATAATTATATTGAAATAATCAGACTCAAACATCCTCAGTGTTAAACAATAAATTCTCAGCAAGAGGTCAGGGTGGGGGGGTCTGGCTGAGCTTTTTATAGACCAAACAGCTGCCCCCAGGAGCCAATGAGATATTAAAATATTTGGACATGATTCAGATCCATCTCTCTCTTTGTGGCCAACAGCATGGAATGAAACCAAGAAATGGCTGTTTACTGTTGAATCTCTGTTGCATAAACAAAGCAGCCAAAATATTGCTTCCCTTAGGATTTCATGTTTAAGTCAGCATAGTGGATAGAGCTCAGTGATGACAGCAAAACAATTTTTTCATCCGAATCAGTGGAAATTGCTGCAACCGGGTTATATTTGGAACAACACAAGCACAGGATGAAAGGTGTAAATCTTTTGAAAACTTTTTAAAATATGCTGGGGAATGTTGGGTTATAGCCTGGAGTGCTGGATGATGGTTGATGGCTCTGCAGATGGCGTTGTGCTCTGAGCCCCCTTCAGCCCCTGCCAGGGATGTTGAGAGTCATAGTCTAATAACATCTGAGGAGTCACAGGTTCCCCTTCCCTGCTCTAGATGAATATTACTCTTCCAAAATGAAGACTTTGAGGCAAAATAACAACAGTAACCTCATCATAACTGAACTATGTTCCTTCCCGCGTATCAGGAAGTAATAGCTTCTAAATTAATGCTCCTTAATTTGGGATTGTGGCAGGCTCTACCATAAAGCACAATGAGGCAACTGCCTCAAGTGGCAGATGCTGGAAAGCAGCTGCAACAGCCCTCTGGCTGTCACTCCTTAACCTCCCAGTTATTTCCCTCTGTTAGATGACAGCCTGTGTATGGTATGTACTCTTGCCTACTCCCTACCCCAAAAAACCTACCTTAATGTAGTAGGTACTGTTCTGTTACGAGTATTGGAGTAAGATTCAGTGGCCGGTCAGTTTCTATACATGGATGGCATGTGTTCCATCTAATCTTTCACCTTTGGGTTGGCTCTGTTTGAGTCAATAGTGAAGCAATAAGGCACCATTCTCCATTCTGCCCAAAGTCACTACTTGCAGCGCTGTTTCTGTTCCACTGCAGTTCATAGTCTGCCAAAAACTACAATATTCTTTTCACTGTTCACTATGGCAAAATTACCATATATAACTTTTGTAAATTAATTTACATAACTAATTTATGTACTGTAAATTACATTCAGGGCCACTGAGAAAGTGTTCAGGCCCCAGGGTGGGGAATAATTCCGGGGGCCCACCAAGGGTTGAACAGCTAGAAATCTTTACATAGGATATAAAATACATGTGTGCTGTCATTTGTATGTTGATAATAAATATGATAATATTCATCCCTGTAGAGAATATTAAGATTCTAATGACTAATATAAATAATATAAGCACCCACATGATTATTGCTTTACTTTTTACCTTTAGCCATACATTTTAAACATTAAATTTGCATGTGTAACTTAACACAATATATTTCACACAACAACTTTGTTGTGTTTGCAGGGTGTTCAGTTATGAAAACATACAAATGTGATCATGTGTAATTAAGATGAGACTGCATTGTACTGGCTAGGCGCAGAGGCAAATGTACATGTAGAGTCGGAAATACTTGGAAATGCTGAATTCATGGCATGCCATATTTCAGAACTGTGCATGCATTGAACATGAAACATATATTTCATTAAGAATTATATAAAACATATGCAAGATAGCCAGGGGCCCTTCTAGACCACTGGGCCATTTTAATTTGTACTGGCTTCCCCCACCCTTGTCGACATTGATTAAATTGACATTACATTATTCCACCCCATTCATTTCAATGCAAAGGAGGTGCAATGCAAAAGGGTGCCACACATCACCTTTGAGAATTCCTGGAGAACAGGCGAAGTCATCTTTGAGAATTCCTGGAGAACAGGCGAAGTCCCGGCAGACTGGAGGAGGGCAAATGTTGTCCCTATTTTCAAAAAGGGAAAAAGAGAGGACCCAAATAATTACCACCCAGTCAGTCTGACATCAATACCAGGGAAGATTCTGGAGCAGATCATTAAGCAAACAGTCTGTGAGCACCTAGAAAGGAATGCTGTGATCACCAATAGTCAGCATGGATTTCTGAAAAATAAGTCATGTCAGACTAACCTGATCTCATTTTTTGACAGAATTACAAGCCTGGTAGATGAAGGGAACGCAGTGGATGTAGCCTACCTTGATTTCAGCAAGGCATTTGACAAGGTGCCCCATGATATTCTTGTAAAGAAGCTGGTAAAATGCGGACTTGACTATGCTACCACTCAGTGGATTTGTAACTGGCTGACTGACCGAACCCAAAGGGTGCTCATCAATGGTTCCTCTTCATCCTGGAGAATAGTGACTAGTGGGGTGCCACAGGGTTCTGTCTTGGGCCCGGTCTTATTCAACATCTTTATCAACGACTTGGATGATGGACTCAAGTGCATCCTGATCAAATTTGCAGATGACCCCAAACTGGGAGGGGTGGCTAACACCCCAGAGGACAGGAGCACACTTCAAAACGACCTTGACAGATTAGAGAACTGGGCCAAAACAAACAAGATGAATTTTAACAGGGAGAAATGTAAAGTATTGCACCTGGGCAAAAAAATTGAGAGGCACAAATACAAGATGGGCGACACCTGGCTTGAGAGCAGTACATGTGAAAAGGATCTAGGAGTCTTGGTTGACCACAAACTTGACATGAGCCAACAGTGTGATGCGGCAGCTAAAAAAGCCAATGCAATTCTGGGCTGCATCAATAGGAGTATAGCATCTAGATCAAGGGAAGTAATAGTGCCACTGTATTCTGCTCTGGTCAGACCTCACCTGGAGTACTGTGTCCAGTTCTGGGCACCACAGTTCAAGAAGGACACTGACAAACTGGAACGTGTCCAGAGGAGGGCAACCAAAATGGTCAAAGGCTTGGAAACGATGCCTTATGAGGAACGGCTAAGGGAGCTGGGCATGTTTAGCCTGGAGAAGAGGAGGTTAAGGGGTGATATGATAGCCATGTTCAAATATATAAAAGGATGTCACATAGAGGAGGGAGAAAGGTTGTTTTCTGCTGCTCCAGAGAAGCGGACACGGAGCAATAGTTCCAAACTACAAGAAAAAAGATTCCACCTAAACATTAGGAAGAACTTCCTGACAGTAAGAGCTGTTTGACAGTGGAATTTGCTGCCAAGGAGTGTGGTGGAGTCTCCTTCTTTGGAGGTCTTTAAGCAGAGGCAGGTGTTTCCTGCTTGGCAGGGGGTTGGACTCGATGGCCCTTGTGGTCTCTTCCAACTCTATGATTCTATGATTCTATGATCATTTGTGGACTGCACACAACAGTAATGATGAATACCTATTGTATTCACTAGACTGAGTTCTCTTCCAGAGATGGGACAAATAAGTGAACACTGGCAATTTCAGCTGCCATTTCCATTTTCCTCTCCAACATTCCTAACAGTCGGTGATCCCCACTGTCAAGCACAGCTCTTTGAAGAGGAGCATCACCTTCCAGTCTGCCTCTGACCACTAAGACAGAATTTATGATACGTTGCTGAAAACTCACCACTAAGGAAGATGGGAACTTCTCCAAGTCTCAGGCTGGATTCCTCTGACTCATTGAAATCTGATTAGGACCCATATCAAATTAGTCTTGCTCATGCTCTAGAATTTCCCAGTCGGACTTGCAGTTCAAACATTACTCACAGTCAGGCCACAGGGCTGACCTTAACTTCACAGGAGTTGGTCAACTCTGCATAAGAGAACAGCCTTTTCATTCCCCTTTGGATTCACAAAGCACCCAGATGTCAAGGCCAGATTATACCATGAAAAGAATTAAGTGACAAATGTTTTCCAGAAATCTGCTACTCTAGGCTGCAGATTAGTGCATAGGTGTAAGCGTGCTCAAATGTCCATATAAAAATAGCACATAATAAAAAACACTTTTGCCTGATATGCTAGCTGTCAATGTACAAGCAGCTATTTGCTGTTTTTATGAAGGGACATCCAAATCTCATCTGCAGCCTGAAATGGTACAGTCCAGGGAAAGCTTTACCACTTTGTTCTGCCAGCTTTGGCACAATACCAAAGAGAACATATGATTTCATGCATAGAATTCAGCTAAAGTATTTCAAGGACTGATGGATTTGGGCCCTATCTTTTGGGAATGTTTTGGGAAGGAGGGGAGTTATAATTTCAAAAGTATTCTCCTGTTATTGTAACAATAGCTTTTACTCTGAATTTACATTATTTCACAGAATCATAGAATTGTAGATTTGGAAGGGGCCACATGAGGGTCATCTAGTCCAACTCCCTGCAATCTTTTTGCCCAACATGGAGCTCAACCTCACGATCCTGAGATTAAGAGTCTCACACTCTACCAACTGAGCTATCCTGTTTCTCCTAATGTACACCACAATTTTGCCTAAGTGAAGCTAACATGTAGTCAATCTGATGCGTTAAGTAGCATTGTCTTATCATTCTCATCCAGGTGTCAGTTGCTAAGTTTGCCCATAGTGATGTCAGCATGTAGCCAAATGTGATTGGTTATGCAATTTCTCTAACTGGGCATCTAACAAAGCCCATATGTTGTCCCAGGGTGGACGGAGCCTTTAACTGATATATAAACATTGGCACACAGTATTTTAAACCCATTTTCACTGGACAGCTGGACCACTTGGAACTCTGGGGAGAGAGATACTATTTCCTCTGCCCTCACATTTAGACTTGTCAAGACTCTTCCCTTGCTATTAACTCTAATAGCTGGCTGGGAGTAGATAGCATATCCTTGCATTGTCATCTCTTCCACCCGAGTCTCCTGCAGGCAAATTACATGAAACTGCTTAAGATATTCTACAAAGCCACTATCCATCACTTTGTATGAGTCATAAAGCCTTTGCTTTTCTTATTGTCCCATCTTGCCAAATTCCTTGTGGGGATATTACAATCTTTCTGGTGTCTGCTAAGTCAATACTGGGAGCTCTCGCGCTCTCCCCATAGTGCCAGCATCACTACGCCTGTCCATGTCACCAGCTTTACATCTTGAGAATACCAAGTTTTAGCTGTGAATCTATTATGGCACCAGGCAAGTGTCAGTTCCCCTTCCCTAGATAAAAACCTCCTGGGCTCTGTGGGTTTCTTAGGTTGTGTCTGAGTGTTATTTGAGAAGGTGACAAACGCTGGGATCTCAGCTGTCCATTGCCCCCTCCCTTTGCAGCTTTGACCTCCATTTCTGGGCCTGGGTCTCGGGCCCCAACTTCCATTCGATATTGGGGACCTTCTGTTCCTCTGTCTGTTGCCAAGCTCTGTTTGATGCCCTTTCAGCTCAGAAGGAAGATCTCTGTTTGCCAACAAATATATTAGGGACCAGAATCTTGAGACTCAAAATCATGAAAAATCAACTCAGTGCTGCCTCACTGCTTGTATACAGTAAAGGTAAAGGGACCCCTGACCATTAGGTCTAGTCGTGGCCGACTTTGGGGTTGCGGCGCTCATCTCACTTTATTGGCCGAGGGAGCCGGCGTACAGCTTCCAGGTCATGTGGCCAGCATGACTAAGCCGCTTCTGGCAAACCAGAGCAGCGCACGGAAACGCCCTTTACCTTCCTGCCAGAGTGGTACCTATTTATCTACTTGCACTTTGACATGCTTTCGAACTGCTAAGTTGGCAGGAGCAGGGACCAAGCAATGGGAGCTCACACCATCGCGGGGATTTGAACCGCCAACCTTCTGATTGGCAAGTCCTAGGCTCTCTGGTTTAACCCACAGTGCCACCCACATCTCCTTGTATACAGTACATCCACCCAATCACAACACAGGTCATTATATAATTTCAGATGTGTCCCCATAATATCTTGAATGTCCTGGATTATTTCAGTCTCAGACCTCAGTGCTCCTCTAAAGTTTTGAGCTGACCAATTGTGTATGATGACTTTTGGCCTCAAATTCTGGGCAGCATCATGGTGTTCTGGGTGGGCCCCCTTGAGATTTGAGTCCTTGGGAGTAGTTTCTATATCAACCTGTGAACATTGAGTTGGGACCCACTTCCCCTCTGTCACTGGCAGCATCTCTCCATGATGGAAGGAGCGGCTGACTGACTGACTGCCAGGGGGAGAGCTCTATCAAGTTTGGCACATCATGGCACTGGGACATGCCAACTGAGCTCCCCTGACTTAGCCTCACCTCCAATTCACTGCTAGGCTCCAATAATTCATCTACTAACAGCCTAGGATCAGAGGGAGTCAAATCCAAGGTATTAAATGAGTCCAAGATATTAAATGTGTTATCCAGGGCCAGAGATGCTGATTTGGACCCCAGACTCAAGACATCAATACGTGCATGTGGCCCAGCACCATAGAGGCGACTGGGTGCTTTATGAGATAGATTGGGGGTGGGGAGTAGGGCTGGATAAAACTGCCCATCACTTCTGATTTGTGGTGCTATTTGCAGAAAATGAGCAAGCTCTCAAGGGTGTAGACAGAAGGCGCTTCCTTCTTCACTGCTCGGACTGGAGTCTATTCTCATCTGTGCTTTTGGGGAGCCAGGAATGAGGAGCAGGGGAAAAGGAGATTCTGGCAATGTTAGTGCGAGCTCCCTCCATCCCGTTGCTCCCACAGCCTCTGCCTCACCTGCCTTTCTGGCTGCAAAAATTGCCAGAGTTCCCCCACCCCAACAAGCAGTTTACAGATGTTTCAGAGCCGGAACTTGCAGGTCCCTGTCCTTTCCACCACCCCAGCTGCTGAGGTCTCTGTGCCATCCCAATGCTTACAACATTTATCTTACATTGCCCATTCATGGCAAGGTGGAGGAGGCCAGGAGACAGCATAAGTGCTGCAGTTCTGAAGAGCTGAGTGGGGCTGTTTGTATCCCCATATCCTAGAATCCTAGAATCATAGAGTTGGAAGAGACCACAAGGGCCATCGAGTCCAACCCCCTGCCAAGCAGGAAACACCATCAGAGCACTCCTGACATATGGTTGTCAAGCCTCTGCTTAAAGACCTCCAAAGAAGGAGACTCCACCACACTCTTTGGCAGCAAATTCCACTGTCAAACAGCTCTTACTGTCAGGAAGTTCTTCCTAATGTTTAGGTGGAATCTTCTTTCTTGTAGTTTGGATCCATTGCTCCGTGTCCGCTTCTCTGGAGCAGCAGAAAACAACCTTTCTCCCTCCTCTATGTGACATCCTTTTATATATTTGAACATGGCTATCATATCACCCCTTAACCTCCTCTTCTCCAGGCTAAACATGCCCAGCTCCCTTAGCCGTTCCTCATAAGGCATCGTTTCCAGGCCTTTCACCATTTCGGTTGCCCTCCCCTGGACACGTTCCAGTTTGTCAGTGTCCTTCTTGAACTGTGGTGCCCAGAACCGGACACAGTACTCCAGGTGAGGTCTGACCAGAGCAGAATACAGTGGCACTATTACTTCCCTTGATCTAGATGCTATACTCCTATTGATGCAGCCCAGAATTGCATTGGCTTTTTTAGCTGCCGCATCACACTGTTGGCTCATGTCAAGTTTGTGGTCAACCAATACTCCTAGATCCTTTTCACATGTACTGCTCTCAAGCCTCTCGAGATCTACACCCCAAGAGAAGATGGAAGCTGCCGCAACAACCTGCCCAGGGTGCCACAAACATTTAAATGCAGTCTTGATAGCTATATGTTGGCTATGACTGGTTGGCTATGGCTTGCCATATACCCAAACTATATTGTAGCAACGTGATATCTTCCTGATTACTGCTTGCACCCAAATTGGCCAGTATCAGCCAAGCAAATAATCTTGGAAGGTGAAAACACTATGTGAGGAATAAAAAGTGTAGCAGATCGGAAAACAATGGCAACAAACAACCTTGCATTAGTTGCCTAAATAATAAAATAGGAGAACATTTGGTACAGCTCAGTTCTGCATCTGTTTTAACCCAAAGGTGTATTCTTTGCTGAAAGATGCACAGTGTTCAAAATGCTTTTCAACCTCTGCAAAGGCACAATAAAAAAGAATGGGGTTGTATCCCATGCTAATCTTACTCCAAGTAGGCCCACTGAAATTAATTGACATGGCTGGTTTATGTTCATTAATCTTAATGGGTCTACTCTGAGTAGACTGTAGCCCTGTGCATGCATACATTCCCATTCATTTGCTTGCTATATGCTGGTTGAACTCTAAGTTATTAAGGGTGGAAGAAGCTGCTTGCTCATTCTTGCATTGTGAGCACTCTGAGCAAACATTTCTCACTGAAGTTATTTTACTTCTAACTATGACTCGTCTGTGCCTGACTTTAGCTGCAGAAATCGGAAGTCTGTTTTGGCTTTGAGCCACTTTGCTCTTCCCGTTTTAATTACTTTGGTGGGAGAAAAGCTCGCAATTCAATCACAGCTGAAATTACAAACTGCCTTGGAGCACTAACAGCAGAGTCAGGCAGAGACAATGGCAATGTGGAAAGAGGGGGGCATAGCTCAGTGGGATGCAGCATGCTTTGCACAGAGAAGGTCTTATGTTTGATCCCTGTGATTTCCACCTCAAAGGCTTCCAGGCAGCAGAGTTTGAAAAGATTTCTGCTTCCCATCTTGGAATGGATGACTAGTACAAAGTAAACAAAATATACAAGGTGGACAGATATGCAGCTCAACACAGATGAGCTAGTGGGGAAAGAAACAGATTGAGGGTTCTGGGGGGAGTGGTACCTTCCCCCCTGCTAGGGTGTGGGGTTTTGACAGGTGCCCAGCCATGCCCATCTCTGACGCCAGCCCTGAGCACTTTCTTTTTCAGCCTGAGGGCAGCATCCCCTCATGGGGAACCTTCTGGGAGCCCCATGTCAGTGGTTGGCAGGGCTAGAGCAATGGCAGGCAGATCAATGGATGTGACTCTCACTTTTCTACAGTTGCATGACGTTCCATGCAAAAAGGCACAGGTTTCGGCACACAGCTCCTTCCATCTTCCATTCAGGCAAGCATGAGGCATTATCACAGTCGAAGGATACAACTGGGCCCCCAATAATTATTTTTGTGCCCCCCAAATTTGCCGTTTTTAAGGGGGGGAGTTTGTTTTAATAGACTACTCCTATGGGTCCTCTGCTGTAATGCCATTATGCCAAATGTTGCGTGTGAGAGAGTGCCAGCCAACCAAACCCCAGATAACATTTTATTTTTTAAAAAAAGGTCATACCCATTATTACTATTTGGCCACACCCACTTTTATACTTGCCCCATGCCCAGTTTGACATGCAAAGCCTGGCAGGTTGACCAGGAATTAATGTCGCCCTTTGCCTGAAAAGGATTAGCCCCACCTGCTTTAAAGCACCTCTTTCAGATAAAGGGTTCTCCGTGTGGCCATCCTAAATGGCAGACAAATGAATGGGAGATGCTTTGGGCACCCCCTATACTGAGTTCACTCCCTTGACCCTGTAGTGTACCATTTGAGGACATAATTATGCCATGTGCTTTCCTGCCCCCACCAATGGCAGCCAGAGATGAGGAAACCCATGATGTGTTGAGTGCAGGCATTGTGAGAGCTGGGGAATAAGGCATGAAGCTGGGATGTCCTATGCTGCATTCCCTCCTGGAAAGAGATGAGTTTTGCCACAGTCATACATGCTCTGGCACCATCACTTTTGTTTTTTCCAGGTGCATGAGAAAGAAGGAAACTGCCTTATCAGTTTCAGATTATGGGTCCATCTATCTCAGTATTGTGTACATTGACTGAAATCAGCTCTCTAGGATTTCAAACAGGGGACTCTGCCACCCCTGCAACTGAGCTATTGCGTGTCCTGTTCTTTGGAGCCTTTGATGGGTTGTTTATGATAGTCAATTTGTTTAAATTATCTGATTTTAATAGCTTTTTTATTTCCATTAGTTGTCTTTTTCAGCTGCCAGGTTACTGAATATGCATGTGACTTCCACTGTTTGTTCATTAGTGCATTTATATTTCATTCTAGTTTTAATCATTTTATTGTAAGCCACCTTAAGGCTGTTTTTATTTATTTCTGTGGATAGTTCTATCCCACAAGGCATGAGAGGGAAGGCAAGAAGTAATTGAAGAAATGAGTAGCTAAGTAAATAATGCATGAACCTGCCTTATAAAACTTTGACTGATCCAGAATACATCAGCTAGGTTAAACACTCAGACTCACCAGAAATTTATTTGGGGAAGACAAGAACTGTAACTCAGTGGAAAAGAATTTGCTTTCCATGCAGAAGGTCTCAGGTTCAGTCCCCGGCCTCTGCAGGTAGCCCAGAAATGTCCTCTGTCTGAACCCTTGGGAGCAGGTGCCAATCAGCTGCCTGGTTTGCATGTCACAGTAAGTCAAAACATGTTTTAGTGTGGATGTGCAAGTGTGCGGCCTCCTAGGAAGGAGATCACAGCTGCTTCACTGCTCCTTAGCTATTCTGCTACTGCACCATGCTGAGCTAAGCCATAGCTGGATTTGAACATTGTATGAGCATTGGCTCATGGTTACCTTTTTCCAGACTTAACCACCAGCTGTAACCAAGATTTGTGGATTTAGTCTCTGTGAAATGTGTGTGCCTAGTACCAGCAATGTACCCTCCAATAGTACCCTCCAACATTTCTCATTCCTCCCATTTCATCTGAGTAATGTTGGAGGCTATACTGCCCCTTTGCCATATGTGTTTCTGCCCCCCCCATAGTTCTTAATCCCCCCCAGCTGACCTTCATTGTCCCCCACTTGTTTGGTGTCCCTCAGCCACCACACAGAACATTTCCCACCAGAGGAAGGGTGAGTGCAAGCACCACATCAGTGGGTTACAGAACACTCATTACCTGAACAGGTACTTCTGGGAGTGGGACGCCTTCCCCCCATCCACTCATCCCTTCGCAATATGGGATTATGTGATGAGTGGATGGGTATCTGTGTCTGAGTGTGTGTGTGTCCGTCTCTCTTCTGCCCTGCAGCTGCCCCTGTGTTTGTGTTTCTGCTGCCTCACCTATGCAGTCTCACTCCCCCTCCCCAACTGACCCTCCTTGACCCACCATTTTTGTTCCCCACCCCACCCCACCCTGCAGAGCATTTTAGTGAGAGAGTTATGCATGTGCTTCAGTCCCCCACAGTGAAATAAACAGGACTTAGAAGCTGAGCTTTAGCCATCTTGATCTCCAGAGACGTAATTGAATAATGTGGTCTGGTGGGCACAATCAAAAACTTTATCCCCTGCCATCACTTTTTTTCTTAACTAGTTGATAATCAGGAATTGTGCTTCTATTATTTCCAGTAATGGTTCATATATTTTCAATTCCAGGTTCTTTCTTTCCCGAGAGCAAGCCCTCAGAGACAATTTTTAAAATCGCATTTTGGCTGGGATACCTGAATAGCTGCATCAACCCCATCATCTACCCTTGTTCAAGTCAAGAGTTTAAAAAGGCATTCCAGAATGTTCTAAGGGCCCAGTGCCTCCCACCACGGAGGTACTCAGCCAACAAATATTCCCTTAGCTTCAACCTCAATCATGCAAGCAACCACGTCGCCGAAGCTCCAAAAGACGTTGTCCGCATCCCTGTCGGCTCTGGAGAAACCTTCTATAAGATTTCCAAATCGGACGGTGTCTGCGAGTGGAAACTCTTCTCGGCCATGCAAAGTGTTTCCACCAAGAGCACAGCCTCCAGGGACAAGGCCAGCTGTGTGACAGCCAAAGTCAAGAGCAAAGGTTTCCTGCAGGTGTGCTGCTGTGCAAGAACATCAGGGAAAAACATGGCAAAGGACCAGAAAGTGCCCACCATTAAAATACACACTGTCTCTGTCAGCGATAACGGAGAGGATATTTAAAGGCATCCATCATTCTGGTGGGACCAGAAGAGGTTTACATGCAGTACTTCAATATGGGCAGCCTAAGGAGGGGGCTGCTTTTAATGGGGTAATACAGAAGGGAGAATGCCAGCAAGGGAATGATGCCAACGTAGAACAAAGCACGTGAGCTTCAACTGAATCCAAGTTATTGAGGGAATCTCAGGCAAGGTGATTTGAATCCCACTGAAATCTGTGGGGTTCAGAAATGGGACCACTTGAGGCTGGACTTCTTCAAGCGATTCTGCTATTATTTCCTTGCTATTTTCAAGGCTCTGAGGTTCAGTTAGTTTTATTTACAATTGTTTAGCCATTGCGCTCTTAACTTTGGGGGTGGGGTGGAGGAAAGTGTTGTGGCGTGTCCTACAATTGAAATCTATGAATATCTGTTATTGGTTTCAACACGGGAACTTCTTTCTGGCTCTCCGCTTTTATGTCGTGGAGTAACTTCATACACCTAAAGGGGGAATTTGACAAGGCAGAACTATGAGTTAATTGGAGAAATGTGATAGACTTTTAACTTGACTCCTTTCTTTTTGTTGATTCCAGTCCTGTGAAACTTTGGACCATATAGCTTAAAAGACACCAAAAGGGTAAGGGTGGGGCACTTCAGTCCCAGGAGCAGAATGCAACCCCCTAGGCCTCTCCAACCAGCCTTTGGGGCTCTTCCTGTGGTACATCCCTTCACCCGGCCTCTAGTTGGCCCTCCTCCATACATCCCTTAATTGTTTTTGCCAGGCTGGAATATGTGATTGAACTGTGATAATGCCTTTTGCTTGCCTGGATGGAGAGGTCTGGGGACAGGAGACCTCTGACATTTGTATGGCTGGAATATAATCTACTGCACAAAGACAAGGCACAGCCATTGCTCCCTCCACTTTTGCCTCTGGCCCTGCCCACTACTGGCATGTGGCCACTGGAAGGTTGTCCATGGAGAAATGCAGTCAAGGATGCAGGGGGGGGGAGCTTTCCCACCTTTGCAATAGGGAGTACACAGCTCAGAACTGGCCCTGATTCTGCACTTGTCAGCAACTGTTCAGAAGCTTGTGTACCCTTCATATGGATGGCAGACTTGCTGAGAACGGCTCCTTCATCCCATGTGGTCAAAATGTGGGAGGGGAAACACTACAATCACATGGGCAAGGAAATCATATGGGGGTCTATGATAACAAACCAGTACGCTCCCTCCTTCTGGGGTGCTAATCGAGTGGACTAATCCATATGATTAGTTCTGGGCATGTAGTTATAGTATTCACTCATGGGACATCATCAAAGAGAAGCAGCTCCCACAATTTGGTGCAGATGTGAAGTGGGTCTTATTCCTTCTCCCTCTCATTGGGACCATTTCCTTATTCCGAAAGCGTTTGCAAAAATCTCTGTGTATCATTTTGAAGCTTCACCTTCTCTGTGTTCCTCTTTGTTGCCTGCCTTGTAGTACATTCATTTTTGAAGTGCAGCATGTAATGGTGGAAAATATTCTGTAGCAAAAGAATGTACCTTTGTCATAATAATGATGCCAAGAAACTGCCCTCTGAGTTTGTGGGGCAATTCCCAGCCCCTTCATTAACACCAGTTGCCTTTCCTTTGTACTTGTTTGACTCCATCCCATCCCAGGGGCCACACCTGTTCCTTCAATAGCCTACCTCAGGTCTCTCCTCGTTAGGTCCTTCAATCCCTTTTTGCTTCCTTTTGGGATTTCCAACCATTATTGATGTCATGCACACTCACTTAGGGTACACGTGCAATGTGAAATAATTGGAAACTGTGCAGATTCATATTACAAGGTTGCACTGCAACACTGGTCCATTAGGGCAAATGGGGCACTGCCCTCAGCCAGCCCCTCTTACATCCAACCACCCCAAGGGGAGGCCTGTGCTGTTAGGTCTCTCCTCTTTAGGCCCTGCAGAAGTCAGCAGGGAGGAAGATTGAGACAAAACTAGAATTAGTTGGCTCTGCCTTTCATTGTTCTGGCTCCGTGTACCATTGGCCTCCCTGCCTTCCACCCTACCAGTCCAAATGGGCATAGCCTGCCCCTTTGTAATTCTTACTTGCAGAATTCTGGGGCAGCAGGATTTACTAAGGCACCAATGAAAGAGAGGTTCAGATCCATGTGATGTGGGTTATTCATTATGGGGATACTTGTTGAACCATTGATAAGACTAGGGTTTAAGGCAGCCTTTGCCACAAGTCAACATCAAAGATTCGATCTGTTTAAATCATGTGCTGGAGATTGGAGAACATGGTTATTTGGAGACATCTCAAGGAAACAGAAGTGAAAGTGCATGAAACAGTGATTTAGTAAGATTCAGAGTTTGTCCACATTTCTGCTTGTCCTGTGCATGAGTCCAAGAGGTCTTCCACTTGTCTCATGTTTCTAGGCATGGGTCTGAGCAGTTTTCTGTTTGTCTCACTGCATTCCCTGCGAAAACCCACTCTTTACTGCTGAACTGAAGCAAACTTCAATCTACAGTAAACTTGATTGACATTCAGGTTTGATGGTGTCACAAAGAAGCCTCTATCCCCCCCCCCCTGCATCTTTACAACAGGGTCAATTTAATTTATGTTTTCCTGCAAAAAAATCTGTTCGAAATTGTTTCTTAGATCCTTTCTTGGTCCTGGATTTCATAGAGTACCCCAGGGAAATGGAATTGAATTTAAACAAGTTCAGGTATGCTGTATAACTGTGCCCATGGAGACTTATTTCAATTGACTTTGGCTAAATTAAATTGCTTTTTGTGGGATTACCAAAATATAAATCAATCCCCTGCAACAAGGATGAAGCAATTTATCTTTCAACTGTTGACGTCAATAAGAGTATTTTACATTAATATATTAAAAAACAAAAAACAAAACCATGTTCCCTCATTAAACCAGATTACCTGAATTTGGATGATCAGAGACCTAAACAAACAGGAGTGAATAGCAGTTGCACAATACGTAATTCTGAATAACTTTGAATTTGTCCATTGAGCTCTGTATAAGCAAGAGCTTCCTACACTAGGTCCAGCATTGGGAAATGTGCCCCATGCTCATTGGAACTGTGTGTGGAACATTTCTTAAACACGGAGGTTAATGGGGACTCCTTTGCTGCTAGTGGACTCTAAGCTGATCAGCACATATGCAGGATTTATTGCTTGATGACCAAGTGGGTGAAGGGGCCATTTCAGATCAAATGTCACACCAGAACTTCTAAACCATTTAAAATGCATTGGAAACGATCCAGATTCAAGCACTAGACATGTGTCTACTCACATGTAGAGAGCTTGCATGTAGCAACAGAAATGGGGCCCTACTTACAGCCCCACGCCTGATACTGCATTCCCATCACATGTGTTGATATAAGCCCTATTCAAATCAGTAGGACAAGTTGCTCATCATGACGGCCTTAAGTCCAATTGGTTCTGATAGAACTAAAGCAAGGCTAACTTAATATAGATTTAAGTCAATACTTTTAAGTGAAGTCATCTCACATTTTCAGCTGCCAGTCATCATGTTGGACAAATAAAACAGTGAAAAGGCATGTCTGCATTATCTAGAGTTGCCATAGATCTGGAATTTCCTGGACATAGCCAGGATTTGTCTCTCAAAAATGGCATCCAGGTGGAATTTTTGAAAAGCAGCAAAAATGTTCAGGGAAACCCAGGCGTATGGCAGCCCATATCAGAAGTGTAGGTTTTTTGGCAATTTTCCTTAAAAAATAGGTTTAAAAAATCATTTATTTATTTACTGAGATTTTGCAAAAAAAAGGGGGGGGGAGGGAATAAAAGCTGAACAACTTTTGTATCTGGACATTCACTTTTTGAAATATGGCAACTGTAGCACAACTTCAGTCTATATATTGGACCAGGAATATTATGTTTATTTTTAAAAAAAAATCTACAGATTTCGGGTTGCCAAAGTTTGCTTTCTCTCTGGAGTGCCTAACATGAAAAGCTTTTCAGATAACCTCTCTTCATACCATGCCAGTGTCATTCAAAGATTCACAAGACCAAACATATTTATAAGAGCTTTTCCCATTTTCTTAGGGATATCAAGAGGCCTGACAGTACGGCTGTCATTTTCCTCCCTATTGCTATAGCCTCATAGGGATTATATAGAATGTGTTTTAGACACTGAAGGACCAAAAGCAGTTCATGGCAAATGTGAGGTTTGCAGTGTAGCAATTGACCTTTAAGGAAGCTTGAAAGTAATTTGATTTGGGTGTTTTTTCCTTAGTTTCAGCCTGTCAGGAGATTTCTGCACCCTCTGTAGAAAAGAGGTAAAGTACACATTTGGAATTAATAGTTCTCAACTCTGCACACCACACGCTATCTATAGAAATAATCTGGCAATTAACTTTGTAATGTAGGCAGAAAATGCATCTATAGCATCAGAAACAAAATGGGATTCAGTGCAGTAAGCGAACTCCAAGAATTGAATTGAACTCCATGCTAATCCTTAAATCTTCACAATTTTCCAGTATCCAATAGATAGGAAGCTGCTTTTTCTATTCATCCAGCTAGCTTATTCTTGTTCTGCAATGACTGCTAGTGGCTTTTGAGGATTTCAGGCAGAGATCTTTCCCAACCCCACCAGGAAGTGCTGGGGCTTAAACCTGGGACTACCTGCATGCAACGCAGATCCTTGCCACTGAGCTACAGTGCTACTTGTTTTAAGTTACAGGGAGGCAGATTTTGGTTGAGCATTAGGAGACATGTATTGATGGTATGGGCAATATGACAGAGGGATGGTGTGCTCTCCTTTGCAGGAGGTCTCTAAGCAGAAGCTGAGCAGCCATCTGTGAGCGGAGCTCTAGCTCTGGATTTCCAGTACAGTGGTACCTTGGGTTAAGTACTTAATTCATTCAAGAGGCCCGGTCTTAACCTGAAACTGTTCTTAACCGGAAGAACTACTTCAGCTAATGGGGCCTCCTGCTGCCGCAGTGCCACTGGAGCACAATTTCTGTTCTCATCCTGAAGCAAAGTTCTTAACCTGAGCTACTATTTCTGGGTTAGCGGAGTCTGAAACCTGAAGTGTATGTAACCCGAGGGACCACTGTATTGAGGTTGAATTAGATGGCTGAGCATGACAGCAGCATATTCTGTGGCCCTTACAAGCAGAACTGGGCCCTGCCCTGGTTTGGGAGGGTGTATGGCATAGGCGCCAACTCCTTAGGGCTGAAGACACTTCAGCCCCCTAGATATTGTTTAGTAGGGGGCTCAGCACCCGCCCTCCAATATTGAGAGGGTGGAGGAGGCTGAGCACTGAGCAGAGCGCAGCACTGGGATAGGCCCAGTTTCTCCAGCTTCTGGCATGGGGCATGGAATGGAGTTGCTCCTTCTTCCCCATGAGACAAGGCGAGCCAGGGGCACCGCTGGCACTGCTGCTTGCACCGCCACTGCCTCCTCCTCCTCCTCCTCCCACCACCAGTGACCACAGCTTGGGCGAGTCTGGAAGCCTACCATGGCTGGGGAGCCCTGCTGCAGTGCTTTGTTTCTGCTGCCCTCAAGGAGTGTAGCCCTCAGGCTGCAAGAGGTTCCCAAGCCCTAGCGTAGGACAATGCTGACTATAAGTAGAAGCTGACAGTATACATTTGAAGGGGGGCATTTTTGAGATGCATTGTGGGAACATCAGAAAAGAAAAGAAAAGAAAAGAAAAGAAAAGAAAAGAAAAGAAAAACTTCAGCAGAGGATAATAATGCATATGATTTGCATGCAGAATCAACCCTTTCTCCTGAGGGACTGCGGATTTTAATGAGCATTAAAATTGCTCATTACCTCAGAAAGGATAGTGTAGAGTTGGAAATGGTTCAGAAAAGGGCAACCCAAGTGATTAAGAGGGTGGAGCAACTCCCCTAAGAGGAACAGTTACAGCATTTGGGACTTTTTTTTATAAAAAAAAAGTGACTTAGAGGCGATATGACAGAAGATTATAAAATTATGCATAACATGAAGAAAGTGGATAGGGAAAAGTTTTTCTCCCTCTGCCGTAACCCTAGAACTCGTAAACCAACTTCCAATGAAGTTGGAAGATTCAGGACTGATATAATTATTTAATTATAAGTATTTCAGCTGCGGGGAAGTAGACAATTTCAGGGTTGAAGGATCTACATTGTTTTTACTAGAACCCCAATACCCACCATCTGGAACCTGGTGCAAATGATATAAACTTAGAAACAAATCATTCTGAATTTGTAACAGAACTGAACAAAGCTCATTGTCCTTCCCTATAAAAATCCCACTTCTGATTAACTCCAGTCCTCTTATTTTCCGCAATTTATTAATATTGGGGGAAATCATTTTCTTGCCACTATTCTTAAACTATTTGGAGTCAAAAATCCTTGCTGTTCTATGCAAGTCACCCGGGGATCAAGACCAGCAGATCAAGACCTACCTTCTGCTCACCCCTGATTTTATTTTGTCACAGTTTCTGGGGTCCAAACCTCCTCAAAATAGGAATCAATAACCCTTGGGTTACTACCAGGCTAGGGATACACCAATCTGTCAAATGTTTATTTTTCTAAGTTTCTCATCCCCACCCCCACCCCTGCATCTTAAGTTTCATTCTTCACATTTCTGCATAAGCTTGTGATTTATTTATTTTCGGGGGGGGGTGGAATCATCATGAAAATTATTTGTGTGAATTTCTCCCAAAATGCACATTTTTCTATGCATTTTCTCCTAATTTTTGCAAGCAATTTGTACCAGTTTGTGCATTTTACTTTTCCCTGTTATAACATTGTTTGGTTGGCGAACTGTACCACAAAATTCAGAAATGTGCAAATTTCACAGGAGCAAAATTTCAATCTGTGTTTTGTTTCAGAAATTGCAAAACAGGGTATTTCCTAAGCATTTCAAACTAATTTCTTGCTCATTGCTATTCCACATTACCTGCATTCTGGGCATTCATTTTGATCTGTTTGCAGGCAGGTTAGACAACATCACATCAAGCATTATTCACACCATCCAGTGCATTTTCATGCCCTTGGAAAAAGTCTGATCTTTTGGGAAAATCAGGATTGCTTTCCCCACTTCCTGCTACCTTCTCCCTCAAGAGGTGGCCTCTAATATCTCCTCCACTTTCCATGACTCTCATTGAGCCTTTTACAAGATTCTCAGAGCCAGACGCATCTCACTGTTTGATCTGATTGCAACTCACGAGTAAACTGCTAGTTTGGTGACTTCTTCCTCCCATTCCCCATATCAATTTATTTTCATTAAGAGTTTGTTAAGATTGGTGTTTTTGGAAGAATTACAGCCTGCACAGATTGTTATGGTGTTCCAGACATGGCTGCTGAATGGCTAGTTGGATTGTTTGCATTTCTCATACCAATTCTATTTTTGACAGGATTTTACCTGCTATAATAGCCCCCCCCCCTCCACACACAAACCTCAAATTGTAGATCTATAGCAGGGGAGTTTTTACTGAGCTGTACCAAGGTTTGGACACGCTGTACAGTCCATCAGACATTAATCCTAAACTAAACACTCTGCTCCTGAACTGAAATGTTATCGGGAAGGTGTCAGTGTGTTTGGACAGGCTAAAATTAGAAAAGTGACACTCCTGCCTGCATCATTCCATGAGGTGTGAAAGTCAAGGTTGGGTTGACACAGAGCCCTGGCCTTGGAGGGTAGAGGTTTGCCAAATAAACCCCGTGGAGGAACCCTGCAACCAATGACAGTTTATGAGTTGGAAGTAATTTGCTAAAACATTTAATCCCAGGATTGTGGTATTCTGCCTAGACAAAATTTGCTATTCCCAGAGTGGTTTAACAGTCAATCCCTCTTCCCAGGGAATTCTGGGAATTGTAGCTCTGTGGGGGGAACAGGAGTCCCCTAACAACTCTCAGCGTGTTTAACAAACTACGGCTCCCAGGATTCTTTGGAGGGAAGTCATGACTGCTTAAAGTGGTATGAGACTGCTTTAAATGTTTGCTATAGATATAGCCATAGTGATGGCTGGTGAAAAACAGGGAGGCCAGCAGTAGCTGGTGCCAGAGTCAATGTCAGGTGGAACCAACTAATTTTAGCTTTGTGCCTGCCGAGTTCTACATGGAGAACCACTGGGACTAAGGAGAAGGAAGCTGACAGCCTGGGGCATCCCCTGTATTGGTTGGAAGAAAGAAGGTGGTGCAGTGTCCCATTCACCCCAATGGACCAGCCTCCACTGCCTTTGCTTTTTAACCTGCTGCTGCTCCACAGCCAAAGCATCATATACTGCCAAGGAAACACCTTCTAGCCAACTGCTATATCTAAAAAGGCTGTCTCCTGTGTACCCATAATGATTACTGGGGGGACAGAAAGAAAAAACAATGGACTTCTCTGCTCCCTAAATTAACAGCATCTCTGGAATAATGAGTTGTCCTCAAAACCGGTGTCAGGGACTGGAGTCTTTGGAAAGCTACCAAGACACCAATACCCACCAGAAGGGCCAGTTTCAATCTTTGACCTGTCACAACTGCCATTGCCTGCTCACTTGCTCAGCTAAGAGCTCTCTAAGTGAGCAGGTGACAAGTGAGGTGGAGGGGGCATATCCTAAGGAGATGCCATCCCACAAGGGCATCATACCAAGGGCCACTGCTGAAACCTGCAGTCAGCCATCTCCTTGTTTGAGGAGACCCTGGACAATATGTCCTCCTATGGACCTCTTCTGCCCCTCTCAATGGTGCCTGATTAGCTTACTTGGCTGCAGCGGCAGCTGTACAAGTACCAATGGATGGCTGTGTCTAGCCACTCTATAAATTTCCCACACTGCCCCAGGCCAACACTAGGCTGGACCTGACATGGCTTGCCTTTCAGGGTCAGAAAAATAAATTAGGGGGTAGTGCAGACGTTGTTAGTGAGCCCTGTGAAGGAACTGGGGCCCTCGAAATTGCCCAAGGACGAGAGATGCTGACACCATCCCTGACTGTTCTTACTTTTTGAAGTGACTTTGGAGAGCATACAGATAGAGCAAAAGTGCTCCATCATCCTTGGGTTAAAAAGATCCTGAGTATATTGAATTACTTTGCAGAGTTAGCACACAGCATGAAGCTGACTGTGCAATGGATCCTTTGCTGAGAGATGGCAGGCTTACCTTAGCTGCAATCACACAGAGATACACTTGCTGTGGAATCATGAAAAAGGCTTAGTTTTTTTTAATAGGAAATGCATACTTGGATAGAAAAGGTTCCTAGCTCTTACTAACTAAGGTGGAGGTGCAAAGGACTCTTGCACTCAACAGAGATACATCCAAAGATGTCCTGTCTCCAAAAGAGCTCAAACGAGAGGAAGAGGGAGGCACAAAGTGAAGAGCTGCAACCTGAGAATGTCAGTAACATCAAAGGAAAGGTCATCAGGAAGATCAGGGAGACCCTTTAGGAATGTGATGGTTCCCTTCTCTATAATATAACCCCATGCAAACCCCTTAGCAAGCTGAGCTGCATCCCAACACTTCCAGTGAATATTGCAAAACTGCTGGAGATGGTACCAGGCTTGACGGGTCAATGATTTGACATGGCAGAAGGCAGCTTCACTTGCAGGGAGGTGCAGCTATGCTTCACTTTTGTGCTCCCAGAACAATCCAAAGTTGCAGCCAAACCCTCACACTCTAAGAGGTAGGCTGCCGCCCTGATTGCAGCTCAGGGGTAGTGCATATAGAACAGCCTTATAGAACTTGGTGCCTTCCACAAGTTTTCGACTACAATTTCCATCAGCTTCAGCCAGCGTGGCCATGCTGGGTGGGGCTGGTGGGAGTTGTAGTTCAAAAGCTCTAGAGGGCACTGGGTTGCTGAAGGTCCCAGGTTCAGCCTCTGGAACCTCCAATTAAAAGTTTCGTGCCAGGTGGTGGGAAACATGCTGCTAAACCAGAGCTCAGTGGTGGCTTTGCATCCTTAAGGCGTCAGGGTCTCTCGACAGAGCTAGAAATGTCCAGTACCTGAAATCCTGGAGAGCCTCTGCCACTCAGTGTAGAGTAGCCAGTACTGACCTAGATGGACCAATGGTCTGATTCGGTATAAAGCAGCTTCCTAGTTCCTATAGGTGAAACAGACAAATACTCACCTGGCATGAGGCAGACTTCCTAACTACTGGACGAAGGTGAAATGTTTTCTCTTTTCAGAATAATAATAATCTCACAGCTGTGGGCAATCAAAGAGGCTCCCTGCTCATTAAAATGTTAATTAAATTGATGGACATCTGGATCAGTGATTACAAAAGCTATTTCAAGAACCGTGTTTAGAGAAGGGGGAGAGTCCTTACAGTGACTGTCAAATTCAGAGAATCAGCTGGATGACAAACAGCTCTGTAGACAGAAAGATACAGCTTACCCAAGTTTATTTGTTAAAATATTAGGAGCCACACTGTGGGGTAGGTGGGTGGGTGTGTTTAAGCCAAACTGGAGGGAGAAAAGAGAGGGAGATTCTAGGGAAATTGCTTCAAAAAATGTGCATATTAGGCAAATTTGTGTTCAAAAAATATATTTATTAGATTTATATCCTACCTTGCCTCCAAATAGCTGAAGGGGGCAGCATACCTGTTTTTCCATCCCTATTTGATCCTCACAACAGCCCTATGAGGTAGGTTAGACTAAGAAGCAGCAACTGGCTCAAAGTCACCCAGTGAGCTTCATGACTAAGTAGGACTTTGAACCCTGGTCTCCCATGTCCTAGCCAAGCCCTAAAACTCCAGCACCACGCAATGCTGATGAATTTTCATGCAGACTTTTAAAAGGAATATTTGCAAACTGAAGTTGGGCACAGTGAAGTGAAGGTCAGAGACACAGAAAAGGACAGATTTGGCCATCTCCAGTTGTAGTGATTAGAATTGTAGAGTTTAGAGTTTAAACATAACACATAACTTTAATTGGTATCCCAAAACAAATTTAGATGTGTGTGTGTGTGTGTGTGTGTGTGTGTGTGTGTGTGTGTAAGAGAGAGAGAGACTGACTATATGAGACTGGCAGACTTATGAATTATTCTGAGGCACATAGCAGCATAAAACAAACTCCTGCTGCACTCACTCTCTAACACTCTACAGGTGATAAGAGACCTTACTGAAAAACTGCTTACTGTGGTGACATCATAGGATTCTGTACTACATTAACTCTTTCCATAGCCTTTTGGCTGCACTCCCACAAGAATGTCAGACTAGAACTGTGGTGACCCTGGTTCAATCCCTACCTGGCCATGCAGCTCTGTGGTTAGTCACTATCTCTCAGCCTAAAGTCACTATCTCTCAGCCTAAAGTACAAGGAGGGGGAGACTGTAATGTTTGCTGTTCTGAACTCCTTGCAGGAAGAGCATGATAAATATGGTGACACTCCAAGAGCAGGTTCTGTTTTCCCACCCCCAGCCCTTGAAACTCCTCCACCACATCTGGGAGCAGCAAGCTAAGAAGGCCATGTGGCACACACAGTTGTATTCTTCAAGTGGAACAGCAAATTGACTCATCAGGAAAGGCTGGGAGGCTCCCACCACTTCTCCCCAACATCTCTCACCTGAGACAGTTCCCTAATGGTAGGAACTATCTTGATATCTGCCACTGCTATCAAAAGTGTCCCAAAGGCCTCTCATTTTGTTGGCCTGTGTATGGGACTAAAAGGGTGTGTGAGTGTTTTTGCTTAACATAAATGAAAATGAACTTCTCATATGTAAGGAAACACCTAAATTGCCAGCATTAATGTACTGAAGGCTATAAGTTTTCATAGCCCCTTAATACTCTTTTAGCCATCTCATGTGGGTGCACTAATATTTGAACAGCTTTTTAAAATATGGGATCACATACCATTCCTCCAAGAAGTTATCTAAAGAATCTTCATTTCCAAGTTTTGTACTGCGGCCAAACTAGAGTATAATTCATTCCATTTTCTGGGCAATGTTTTAATTGGAACAGACAAGAGGTTTGCAGAGCTGTGAGACTGAGCTTCCATTTCTGATTTCTGATAACCTTCTCTGACAAAATAAATGGTTTCAGCAAATAAATGCAGGCAGGGCACTGACCTTTTCACACTCCTCAGTGTGATCAAATTCATTTATTTGAATCTAGTCATCGGACCGTTTCAAAGTTTAAACAGTAAGAGTATGAGGCAAGGCAACTTTTCAGCCTTTTGGCCAAGATCAATACCTCAATTCTGTGACCTGGGGTTCTGCAGAATAGACTACATTCCAAGTCAATTTGACTTAGTGGGGTCTCACTAATAGAGTTTTTCTCTGTTTCTGTATACTATAGAATCATTAGCAGGAGTTCTAAGGGCATTTCCACACGAGGTTTAAGGGGGGGGGGGGCAGTTCTACTTTGTCCTCACACAGAAGCTCTATTCAAGCATTCATTTCTAAATACATGGGACTAGGCATGAGTGGGACTGTCCCCAGTCCCTTGATGCTATCACACACACTAGCAATGTCCCACAACACACAATTAATCATCCAGCTTCCATATAAGCCAGGGTTTCTACCATTCACGGTTTTTGTCCCTATAGAGCGGGAACTGATGGCCCTTCAGAGGCTCATGGACTATGCTTTCTGGGAGTGATGGGAGTTGTAGAGCCACAGGTTTCCCACAGGTTTCCCACCTCTGCCAAGAGGAAATATTACTACATTCATTGAAGCAGCTCCCTGGAGAACTGAGCTGATTGTGCTTTGGATGGGGAATGTTGCTAGTGTGCATGTTAAGTTGTTTTAAATTGTTTTTAATATTGTGTTTTAATATTGAAACCCACCCTGGGACCTTAGGATGAAGGCCAGGAAACAAATATATCATCATCATTAAAGGGCTAGTCCGGCATGTTTCCACTCATTCCTTGTTGGATCTGGAAGTGAATGTGACTATTGCTTCTAAGACATGGAAGCCACACAGTGCCTATGTGCAATGTGACCCCATTTCCCATCCGTCAACATACCGCTAGTAGACAAAGTGAATCCTGGCAACATACATGTCTGGACTGATGCTATAAGAATGATTTCAGGCTTGAATGTTCTCTCTGTCCTGCTCTCTTCTCCTTGCTATTTCACAAGTCCCAGCAAAGTGCAATCTGTGTCTCTTATGTGAAAAAGACTGATAGCCGGAATCAACCATGTTTCCCCATCTTTCTTTGCAGGACAAGTGTTGAGCCTGTTGAGAGACATGAAAACTAGTGTGGTGTCTTTTCATGTGTTGTCCCAATTCAGAAAATGTGTTCTGTTTTCTTGGACTGAGAACCAAGGCACACATTCCGAATTCACAGCACAACATTTTGGACATGCATGTGGCATGTCCTGTTAGAAACTTCTGCTGCTCTGCTGGAAATAGGTGAGACTGGAACTAGATACAGCATAGAAGCCATGGGATCCCGAAACCTGTATTTTTCACTGAGCATGGATGTGGGCGCAGGGACATTTGGAGAAAAGAAGCAGTGGGCTGGAAAAGAGTTCTTAACCCTTCAGCTTCCTTGAGCAGCTCCCCTTCTCTCTTGAATTTTAGCTGGGCTTGGCTCGGACAGAACATTGGCTTGGGGTGGTGCCTCTGGGGAGGGATTGAAAAGGGCAAGTGGTGGGTGTGGGAAGGGTCATGGCAACTTCCCTTCATTCAATTGCTTCTTTTCCATAATCCCTCCATTCCACATTCACCAATAAATCTGGGTTGGGAATCTTGGGTAACGCCGGGGTTTCTGCTTCAGAATTCTACAAAAAAAAATCTGTTGTGCAATGCAGATTCATGCAGATGGAATTTAGGGGAGGAAACTCCAAGCGCATTTTGGATGTTGTTTTCAGCGTTAATGAATTTTCTCTATCATGCCATTTTTTAAGATATTTGTATCTCATTCAACATGCTGCAATTAGTGCTTATCGTTACCTTGAACACAATTCATTGTATTTGGAATGTTAACAGGTTGACAAATAAATTATTGCAGGAATGCATATTTTGCGAGTAATTATTTGTCTGTAATTATTTTGGTGGATTGTGATATTATATGGTGATTAATATAAGAGCAATGGAGCATCATTTATCTTTTGGGCCCTGGTCTTCTGGTGTCACCATCAATCCTGTTTTTATTGCATAAACCTTAATATTAACTGTCTCAATTCAAAATGGGTTTGCACTTTCCAATAACTTTAGAGTTGTCTGAGAGCCCTCTGAAAGATCAGAAAGAACCCACCTATTAAAAATCAAGAGGAAGGAAAGCAATGCCAAGGAAGACATCAGTCAGGGGTTAGGCAGGGTGACCCTCGGGTCCTTTCCAACTATGATTCTATGATTGCTCTGGTTTCACCACACTGTTGTTGTTGTTGTTGTTGTTCCGATTTATTCCTCATTTACAGCAGTGAAAAGCACTCATCCTCAGGCCCAGGAATCTGTGTAACCTCAAGATAATAAAAACAACTGAAGTAGAGGAACTAGACATATACAACAGATTTGAGAGAGGGATATCAGCGCTAATGCAACAGTAGTAGCATACACAACATTACTCATGGAGAAGTTCAGGAACATGATTTTGGGGGAAATTAAGATTCCATCCCACGCTTGAGCAAGTTTATGGAGCTGTTTCAAAGACTGGAACAATGCCTTTCAGCTCTGTAATTTCTGTTTTGATCTCTGCTTTAAAAGACTTGGCTGCTCTGTTCCTGCCACCTGCAGAAAGCAACCTGCAAGGCTGTAATGATAACAAAAGCAAGAACAGAACGGCGAATCAGAAAGCTCCATGAAATGCAAATCTGTAGGAAATGTGTCACCACCAGATTTAACCCTAACCCTCCACACCACCCCTGAGGCTGCCTTTCAAAAGCATTCCTGCTTCTTGTTGGCCAACTGCAGCCTGTCAGTTTTTGGGGGAGGGATTCAATTGCACACAGGGAAGTCAGCTTCGTGCAACTGAAATGGATTAAAGTGCTTTGCCACTCTAGCACAAGAAGTCCACTTTGCAGGGGAAAGTGGACTTTTGCAGTCAGGAAAATAGTGGGGAAACTCACTGAAAAGTGTGGGATAAATTAATGTTCGACAGGAAGACATGTAACTTCTCACAAACAGAGCATAAGCGATGTTTCCAGAATGCCAGCAAGGGCCCTCATCTCCTTCCAGCCTTCCTTCCCTTCCATATGATCTGTTTATTGAGCATTCATCCTAATTTACTTGAACAAGGCTTACATGGAGGTCACACTAACTAAAAGTCACCGAGGGTTCAGCTGCTCCACAAGATTTGGAGGGTGAGGATTGCATCCACAAGCATTAGTTGTTGGATTATTATTATTATTAAAATATTTGAGGGGGCCGGGCCCCCCCCCCAAGATTGATGGGTATTGCCATTCAAATGGTGTGTGTGCACCGCGTCATGCGATCAGTTATGCAGGTGGGGCTTACTTGCCTCCCCCCATATTTTATTCAAGTTGGCACCCCTGACACCACACTGTTTTTTGTTGATTGTTAGGCACATTTATTGCCTATTTTGATACAGAAGAATGGGATGTAGATATTCTAAACAAGCAGGTGGCGCTGTGGGTTAAAGCCTCAGCGCCTAGGGCTTGCCGATCGAAAGGTCGGCGGTTCGAATCCCTGCGGCGGGGTGCGCTCCCGCTGCTCGGTCCCAGCGCCTGCCAACCTAGCAGTTCGAAAGCACCTCCGGGTGCAAGTAGATAAATAGGGACCGCTTACCAGCGGGAAGGTAAACGGCGTTTCCGTGTGCGGCTCTGGCTCACCAGAGCAGCAATGTCACGCTGGCCACGTGACCCGGAAGTGTCTCCGGACAGCGCTGGCCCCCGGCCTCTTAAGTGAGATGGGCGCACAACCCCAGAGTCTGTCAAGACTGGCCCGTACGGGCAGGGGTACCTTTACCTTTACCTTTACCTATTTCTATCAACTGAGCCTCACCTGCAATTTGAAGTGTAACAGCCCAGACCATTTACCAATTCAGTGACAACCAGGCCTAAATCAATCTACTTTAGTGTTTATCAGCGACTCAGATGATAGTATCACTGTTCCGTGTTTATTGGCTGGGTGCCTCCTAAGCCAAATGTTCCAAAGGCTGTCATCTTTCATGATTTATTCCTTGAGAAAGATACTAGGGAATCCAGAACGTTACTCCAGCATCAGGAATGCTCAGAGTTTCCCTAGAGAATCATAAAATGTTAGAGTCAATGCTACTTTTTGGAGGTCTGAAACAGGACATAGGTTAAACAACCCAAGTTTCTAGTTGTGTTTGTATGTGCACACACAGAGAGACATCTATAGTTTCCCTGAGCAAAGCCCCTTTGAGATATTTAATTATGCTCATAGCTCTCCCACTGAAACCAGTGGGACTGAAAAGCCATTAATTCTGCTTCATAGCTGCAGACTGGGCACATCACTGCACATTTGACATTTCTAGCACAATTTTCAAAATCATAAAGAATTTGTCTGCTTCTGAACAGAAGGCATTTACTCATTATTTCTGTAGCACTTTTCAGCATGTGCATGCTTGAACATTCCCATGTCATCGATTTGATATATCTTTCACATGTATCACTTGTGCAAGGCATTGGGATTGGTTATTCTCTTTTGAAATGACAAAACGATGCAAAACACCCACACCCTCCAAAAAAGAATATTGAACACATAGGATTGTATCCAATATAGTGCTGCTAAGCAGCAATGGAGCACATCTCCATGCTGCCTGGGCTGGTGTGCATGTGTGTGTGCGCACCGGGGTGGGATGGGGCAAGGGGAGGAAGACTGACCCCCCCAGCCCCTGTGGCCGAATGTGTGACACCAGCCCAAAGCAGCATTGCTGTTGCACCCTTCTTGCACCAGCCTCCCTGGATCGAAACCTTGAAAGCCTCTTGAGGAGGATGGTGTGGGGAGGCAGCAACCATCTGCCCTTTGCTTCCAGCCTCACATGAGAAGGGCGCAACAGCCATGACACTTGGGGCTGGTGTTGTCCCAATGGCAGCAGGGGCTGGGCAGCTGTGGTGGGCTCCATTTGTCCTCCACCACTCACTCCACCCCCACACGAGGCTGGGGTTGAAGGGCACAGGGCTGGCGGGTCCCCACTCCCCTGCCCCCCAGCAGCCCGTGCAGGAGGGAGGCTTGGTTCCTCTGACACCAGGAGAGGAGCACTAGGCCACAATCTGCAAAGTCCACGTCCCACTTTCTTCTCTTTCCCTCCCAAATATTTAAAGTTACTTGCCGTTTGGCATGCTTGCCGGAAGATATTTATACAGTCTAAAAGTTATGCATCCAGTACTTGGGCAAATCACAGTTTAAACTCAGTTCATAAACTGGAATGCTTATAAAAAAAAATCATTAACAGATGTTTATTTTTTCGTTCTTATTTCAGTCCCAGCAGATTTTCTCCTTGCAGTTCAATACAGTAGCACCTCGGCCTACGTTATCCTCGGGTAACATAAACTTCAGTTGCAAAAGTGGCAAGCCCAGAAGTGTTTCGCTGCACGCGCCTGTGCAAAAGCACTCTACCACACTGCGCGCATGCGCAGAATCAGTCCCTCCGGTTGCGGAAACCTCGGGATCTGACCAGAGCTCTGGAATGGATCCCGTCTGCAACCAGAGGTACCACTGTACTGGCATCCAGTGGGGAACCTCCTCTTTACCACTCTGGTGTGGATCCAATTAGTTTATTCTTCTTAATATTATCTTTTGACCTCATCTAATTGGTCTGAATTCCTTTTATTTTTGGAGAGGCTGCTGCTTCAATGGTGAGCAGTTTGCTGTGGGTCTTGATTGCACCATGTGTCTGCGCTCAATCTCAGAGCTCCCTTGGCTCCCTCCAGAACTTTGGGAGTTCCTAGAGAGTGTCCTTCAACACCGCTGGACCTTTCAGAACCCAAACGTTTCCTTTTGGGCTTTTTAGAGAACGTGCTTTGCCTGAGCTCCCTTCCTGCCCCTTCACAGCAATTGGGCCACTCAGAGCGGGTGGTCTCCAATGCCCACAGCCAACCCGGAAGTTGCCTCCATACTTATTCAAGTCTATACCATAAATTTAGGTTTGTTCAATTAAAAGGGATTAAAGCACATCAACAAAATAAACTTTTTGGCAATTAGGAAAGTGATAGGGAAATGATCTGAAAAGTGTGAGATGAATGAATACTAATAATATTCAAACAGCCCACAATCAAATTAGGCTGAATGCTCATTGTTGTATAACCTTCCCACAAACCAAATGCTCAAAAGAGACTAGACATAGTCTAACCTCTATGTAAACTTTGTGCAAGTAAATCAGGATGAACGATATGGGGGGCGGGGTCACCTGGAAAAGTCTGTAACACTTGTCAATTTGTCTGAGCCCTACCTAAAACTTTAAAATGTGGTACATGTTGGCTTAAACCAAGAACTACCTTCACTGTCGGTGGTTCGAATCCTGCGATGGGGTGAGCTCCCGTTGCTTGGTCCCAACTCCTGGCAACCTAGCAGTTCGAAAGCACGTCAAAGTGCAAGTAGATAAATAGGTACCGCTCTGGCGGGAAGGTAAATGGCGTTTCCGTGTGCTGCTCTGGTTCGCCAGAAGCGGCTTAGTCATGCTGGCCACATGACCCAGAAGCTGTACGCCGGCTCCCTCGGCCAGTAAAGCGAGATGAGCGCCAGAGTCGGCCACGACTGGACCTAATGGTCAGGGGTCCCTTTACCTTTACCTTCACTGTACAAACCAACAGCAAAGGGTTTCCCTGTGTCCCTTTTGCCCCTATGTTGTAATTGAATGAGGAAGGGGATGTAGGAGAAATTTGCAATGTGCGCTAGCACAGCTGCTCCCTCTTTAAAAAAATTATTAGGAGGATAGCTGAGAATCAGTATATGACTGAGTACTGGGAAGCAGCAAGAACAGTTACTTAAGAGCTCATAAACTGTATAGGAAGATTATGAAAAACCCAAATGTGTCAACTAACGAAAAGGGAAAAAAGAATACATATTACATGAATCCAGATGCCTCAATGGCCTTTGCCAGGAACCAGTATTTCAGGAGTTTATTGTACTGCTATCTTTACAGACTTCTATAACTTTGCATTAGCTTTTTACTGCCTGATCGTATTCTGCAGAATATTTGCATGACAGCTATCTCAAAATATGTGCAGCTAAATGGAAGGATAAGGCTTCTGCGCCAATCGTTTCATTTATAGCATGTCGGGAGTATCTTCAGGCATCATCAGGGGAATACTTGCCTATAAATCTCCTTGAAAACTGTAGTTATATATGGGCGAGGGAACGTTTACTGGGGTTCCAGATAACTCATAAAAGTCACATTGTAAATCCTGATGCTTCTCAGCAAGAGACCTGTGTGTTAAGTACACTATGTATGGTATGAATAGCACCCAGGCTGTATTTTGCTAAGCCCTTGTTTTTCAAGGATTAGCCCAAGGGCACCATCCGTCCCTCTAAGCTTCTTCCACTTCATTTCCCTTCATTCATATATATATATAGAGAGAGAGAGAGAGAGAGAGAGCGCACTCCTGGAAGGATGCATTCTTGCAGCAGCATGAGAGTTAACAGTATGCAGGGCAGATATGAAAGGTGTGAAAGTAGGATGTTAAACATATAAATTGAAGGCATTTGCAGATGACGTAGTTCTTACATTAGAGGAACCAGGGAGTAGCATACACAAAGTGATTGAAGAAATGAATAATTTAACAAAGTAGCAGGATTTAAGATAAATAAATTGAAAACCAAGATGTTGGTTAAAAACATGGATGTGTAGATGAAAAAGGATTTAAAATTATTGAGTGGATGGAAGGTGGATAAAAAGGTGAAATATTTAGGATTGCGGCTGACAACTAAGAACCCCAATATATTTCAAGATAACTATGGAAAGAAGTTTAAAAATGACTTAGAAGGGAGAGAATGACATCAGGGTTGAAATTAACAGCCTGTTACAATCTGAAAAAAAATTACATGAAAATGATCTATAGATGTTACCTGACACCAAGTAAATTAGCAACAATGTATAAGTCAGAGTCAAGTAAATGTTGAAAATGTAAAAAAGGAACTTTTTATCCTATGTGGTGGACCTGTAGAGTAGTTAAGGAATATTGGGAAATGATTCATAATGAGCTGAAAAATATATTTAAAACAGGTATTCCTAAGAAGCCAAAGGCTTTTCTTTTGGGTATAACAGGTCCAGATGTAGCCATTAAAGAAATGAATCTATTCTTGTATGAGACCACCACTGCAAGAATGTTATACGTCCAAAGATGGTGTGAAAATGCTATACCCGCAAAGGAAGAAGAGCACATGAAATTGATGGAGTATGCAGAATTAGCAAATCTAACAAATAAAATTAGAGAAGAAGAAGAGACCATATTTAAAGAGGATTGGAAACCATTTGTAGATTATTTGAAAAACTATTGTAAAAGTGTTAAGACACTAGTCAGTTTGGAGCAAGCTCAGCACTTTAAAATTGTATGGAAATAAATACAGGGACAAGCAGGATTGTGTTAAAATAGAACATACAGCAGTAACCGTTAATTTAAGGAAACCCTGGAAGGATGGATGGAAAGTCAATTATCTGTATTTTTTCTTTTTTCTTTCTTTTTTATATCTGTTATGTTTGTATTTTGAAAAATTTATAAATAAAAAAGATTTTTAAAAGTATGCAGGGCAAGTAATTGCATCGTGCTTTGTCTTTGAAGGTTTGAAGGGCCCTCCGGTGAGCCCCAGAGAGATTGCCTCACAGCACTGGTGGGCAGCAGCAATGCTCCGATCAGTCTTCAGAGGCTGAGAGCTACCGTTTTAAATTCCCACAGTGCCCCAGATTTTGCTGCATCAGGGGCATTGCAGGAAAATGTATATAATGGCTGCCAGACCCAGCTGATAGCACTGGAGGAAAATTAAAGAGCTGGGCTAGAATAGGTGTATCTTGTTGCAGTCATCTAAACTGTGTTCTTTAATCCTCTGTTTGAGAGATGATTCACCTCTAACATCCCGCTGGATTATCTTCACAGAAGTCCATAGCCTTTACCTTGACTGTGAAAGAAAAAGGAGAAAATTGTTGAGATGAATGACCTGCCTCTTGTAAGTAGCAGGAACAAAGAGTAAGCACTCCATGATACAGCACTTAATTTTCAGAATATGTGTATGTATTTGAGCTGATACATAATTATGAGGGGAGGGGGGGAACCCTCAAGCAATTTTATTTACTTCAATCCGCTGGGTTTACTGACATGTATAAAATATGGAATGGACCATTATTGCCTTATTTGTCAGGCCTTTGGTCATATCATAAAAAGATGCTGCTGGATCCATCCAGTGGCCCATCTATTCCCACAAATGTCTCTTGAAAGTCCTCAGAGCAGGATTTGAGTTCAACAGCACTCTCCCTTCGGTGGTTTCCAGCAGCTCGCATACAGAAGCATCGCTGCCTCCAGCAGTGGACTTCGAACATATCCCTCAGGGCTAACAACCATGTAGCTCCTGGTCCAGCTCCCTCAGTAATGTCTGGCCTTGGCTGCATGTGGTATCAGATGGGGTATCTCCCAGCCTGACCTGGAAAGGCCAGGAATTGAACCTGAGACCTTCTGCATGAAAAGCAGGTGCTCTACCCCTGATCCACACCCTTTCTTCATCAGATATGTATCCCAACAGATATTCATCACAATTGCTAAATATGTAGTATGTACAGACCTTCGAATACCAGTAGCTGGTGGACAACTGAGGAAAAGTGTAGCTCGTGAGCCTCCCAGAGGCAACTGGCTGGTAGCCCTTGGAGACAGGCTGCTACATCCAACAAGGCAAAGTCATTCCAGGGAGGGGGAAGGGTAAATGTTGGGCAGGAGGTTTGCACTTCTATACTGCTGCTCAGGTGCGCCAACTCCAGGGGGCCAAAGGTACCTCAGACCCCTCAATATTTGTTTTAACGGGGGTGAGCTCCCTCAATCTTGGGGTGTGCGCATTGCACATTGCAGGTCCAGTGGCCTGCTCCTCCAGAGCACTCGGCCTCCTTTGGAACACGCATGTCGTCACACATGCATGATGCAAGATGCATGTGATGTCATACTAACATGACATGCGTGACGCACACCAGCTGCCGCCCCCAGTCTTGGGGGCAACTTGACGCCTCTGCTGCTGCTTCATGCTCCCCCACCCCACCCCCCAGAAGCACTGCCATCTGCAGTGTGCTGAGTGAGACCATAAGTCCTATCATCCCTGACCCCTACTGGGCAACAACAGAAATGGTCACTTTGCTCTATAAATTTATTTCTTTTTCCCCCAGCATATGATTGCATCTAACTATAAGGCTACACTGCTCTCCTGGGCTCTCTCTTGGGGACAAATTGTTCTTGATTGTTCCTCCTGCAGTTTCAGTGAAGAACAGTGGGCGGTGGATGATGCTGCATTGTCAAGATGATGAAGGTGGTGATGATGGTCATTAGAATTTTTTTTGCCTGCCCTTTACTATAAGGTAACTTAGAACAATTTAAAAATACAATGTTGAAACAATTTATAGAAACACTCAAGATTTTGTTGTTTATAAGTAAGGTCTTAATTGTCTGTTTTTATGACTAGTCCCTGGGGAGTTTAAAATTGAACAGTGTGCCATAAATACTGCAAACACACCTACAACAGTAATAGTACATTCTGGATAATATTGTTCTATCTGCTGTAGTTTGGGGCACTTTATGATTAGTAATCCCACCTCAAAATTCCCAGGGCTTTGGCTGTAGTTGCCAAACACTATTTTCCAAGTTGGCTGTCATGTCTTAAATAATGGAGGGTCATATCCAATGTTCTTCTGGCCACTGAAATTAATGCATCATTACTTTTATCCCTAGGGTTCTGAATACCTTCCTTTACAGCTAACAACCGGCCAACCTAAATTTAGATGAAAGCTCTCCTTAGCAAATGGCAAGGTCAGAGCCAACAGAATGCATATACAGTACATTCAATGTGAATCATAACATAAGAAGAATAGTTAAACTTTCCCTGGAGTACAACTTCTTCCTAGTATTAAAACTAGTTGGTTACTCTGTTAAAAAACAGTGTAGTATTAAAACAGTCGGTTACTCTGTTAAAAAAAATGTGAACAATTGTCATTTGCATGCCAAGGCCTCCATGCTCCAAAGTTCCCAGGAGAACAATAAACACCCAGACACAAAGTATTTTGGTTTATGGGTTCAAATAGGCCACAACCTTCTTGGTTACAGATGTGAGGTGTTTGGCTTAGGCACTGGGGTGAGACCAAGCTATATCTTGACTCCTGTCCATCTGCAGAGAGTCTATCTAAGGGTAAACAACTGATAGGGGGCACCCTATGACTTACATCAATTAGGGGCACCCAAGGGGTCCCCGCATAGGCTGTGACATGGTCCTAGCCCACGTCCAGGCATCGGACAGGATTCACACCCCAGATCCCTTTAACAGTATACCCTTACTGAGGAGGGGCAGGTGAAGTCTGCAACCTTCCCTCCATCCGAAAAAGGCTTACCCAATGCCTAACCTCACACAAAGTTGTGACGATTGCTACCAGGTAGGTGAAAACCAAATGGCCGGTGCCAATTTGCCAAGTGGAAAAATTCCTACCTGGCCACAACAATATGGTGACCCACAATTGTCCATAGCAAGGTCATATTTGAGCAAAGCATGAAAAGAGGGTGGGTGGGTAGGTGGGTGGGGTGATCTGGCGTTAGGGCGAGTGAGAGGGTGCTGCCAGTCGTGCCATAGTTAAATCTCCTGCAACCACACCCCCTCTTGGTGCTGACTGGCTGGGGGCCGCCCCACAAGGCACAATTCCCCCAGCAACAATGACGCCACCAGCGTGATGTGGAAGAGAGGTGGCAACTCTTTGCCCCTAAGAGATTTATTCACTTTTAGAGATTCTGAAGAATGACAGATCTAACCACTCAGATTTCTTAAAATAATAATAATAATAACAGCCACAAGGCATTTTATGGACAAAATAAGCCATAGACCTAAGGGCGTTTTCCCTTTGCATTATTCCTTTTGGGAGGAGTGAGGAGCCCACTCTCTTTGTTGTATTAGTATTTTGTACAGTACTATGATGGAGTGAGTTCCTGTTCCTGTTATTGTTAAAATGATTGTACTTGGAATGCTTATTATATTTGCTTGACATTAACCGGTACATTTTAATAACAGCTTATTTTATAATCATTTAAAATGTTAAAATGTTTATGTTATAAAAAGGAATTATTTGGATTGTCATATGAAGTTTTGAAATGATCTAGCATTGGGGTGTTATTGTAATGCTATATTGAATTGCGTTTAGTGTGTTGTGGCTTTGGGCAAATATTTACACAGAAAAGTGACATACAAGTGGAAAGTAATTTACCAGAGGCAGGTACCAGAAATCAGGGCATCTGGTATGGAGTTAGGATGGGCAAGAAATCAGAATAAGTTCACTATTAAAGAGGAAGCTACCAAATGCACTTTCTCTGAAACTCTATGTGAAGTGATACCTTGTCATTCTTCACTTTTTGCACCTCTCCACATTTTTCAATGCAGTTCTCCAGCCAAGTAATGTGTACAAATATGCACATATTAGAGTGTGCACGACAATGCATAGGTTAGCTTTTGTTTTGTTTTTTAAAAAGTACAATAGTATTACAAAAATGTGTAACGTAAGCAAAATTGCATATAAAGATGCACAAGTTGCCCAAAAAATATGAATGGAATTTAAGATTGAAAAAATAAGAATCTGAGAGAACCAAAATTGAAAGTGTCACCCATTCTGAATACAGAAATAGAAAAAAGCTGCCTTATAGCTCATCACCAATCTATTTGCCCATGTTGCTCCAAAGCATTCCCAGGATCAGGAGTGTAGGGAAGGGGAAACAGGATGACATGGGGTGGGGCTGAGAGTGGGGGAAGAGAGTCTGGAGGAAGCGGGTCTTTCCCTCTCCCAAGATAGAGCTGCCCCGGCTGGGGAAGCAGGACTCCCATCTCTCCCCTTCCCTCTTGGGGAAAAGAGCAATTCTGGGAGGGTGAAATATACTTGGAATCGAGTGTGGATTTCATGCTCTTTATTCAGCTCACAGTAGTGAGGAATGAAAGTTCCCCCAAAATATCTGCTTTATATACATTATTTACACAATAGGCTGCACGTGATTGGCTAATTCTGGGATTCCCCTGTAGGCCAATCAGGTTGCGGCTTCACTTGCACCTGGAGCTGGATTGGGTGGCTCCTGTGGACCAATCATACTGCTGCATTGTTCTAGGACCAATAAGACTGCTGCATTCTGGACCCTATTGTTCTAGGACCAGTCAGACTTCTGCATTCTGAATCCTATTGTTCTAGGACCAATCAGACTTCTGCATTCTGAATCCTATTGTTCTAGGACCAATCAGATTGCTGCCTTTTGGATCCTATTCAACTTAGTACATAACAGAGGGAATCAGCCAAACTCTAGGGGTGGAACCAGAGTCAGAAGGGCACCCAGGACCAGCGACATATCTAGAAACACACAAATCCTTCCTGATGCAGTGCATGTCTGCGTGATCAACAGTCTCGCATTGCATAAGAGTCTCATGAGTGAGCTCACCTTGTCCATCTTTATAGCCAGGGCCAGCCCATCCATGAGGCAGACGGAGATAGGCACCTCAGGTGGTGGAATCCAAGAGCCTCCTGCACAGGCAGCAGCAGCACCAAAAAAGTGAAGAGAAGTAGCTGCAGTGGCTTTCAGATTCTGACAAAATCTTACAAGAAAGAACCCTGGGAGATTGTGCAAGAGCCCCACAAGATGGTGCAGAGGCCTCCGCCTAATCTCTCAGGGCTCTTGCATGGCTTCATTGGAACATGGAAGCTGCAGTCATAAACCCTGAGTAAGCAAGGCTTCAAAGGAGGGGACAAGGGGGCAGGCACAGGTTAGCACCTTGCTATTTTGCTTCAGGTGGCATAACAGGATGGGCTGCCCCTGTTTATAGCAGGTGGAGGTGCCCACCCTTTGAGACAACTCCATTGCTTCCATGCAGTTCTGAACTACTTGTCCTGATGTTGGACTACTTAAACTAGGACCACAGCTTCTAGTCTGGCTGGCCTCACCTTTTCTGTCAGCTAGCCTGAGTGTAGCAGCTGCTGGGACTCATTACCTGCTGCTGAGCCTGTATTTCTCTTCAGCCTCAATAAATATTCATAGGAATACGATGGGGTGAGCTCCCGTTGCTCTGTCTCAGCTTCTGCCAACCTAGCAGTTTGAAAGCATACCAGCGTTGAATAGATAAACAGGTACCATTGCAGTGGGAAGGTAAACAGTATTTCCGTGCATTCTGGCACTCATCATGGTCCTCCGTGTTGGTTTATTCATGCTGACCACCTGACTCAGAAAGCTGTCTGTGGACAAACACTGGCTCCCTCGGCCTGAAAAGCGGGATGAGCACCGTACCCCATAGACGCCTTTGACTGGACTTAGCCATTTGGAGGTCCTTTACCTTTCACCTTACATGGAAGCCCCAAAGATCACACAGTAGAATACCAACCATACTGGTCACCCTGCCAATTTCAGTGCCAATGCCAGTCACTGGGAGAACTTTCATATAAAATGTATTTTTAAAAAAGTAGCCATTCTAGTGTCTTGCAGAAAAACAACCCAGAGCCTGTGAGCCTTGCATAGGCATGGGGGAGAAAAGTGACTCTACCTAATTCACATTTTCTGAAACAATATGTGAACTGAAATGCAGTGATTGTTCAAAATTCATACTTCTCTAAATTTTGCAATGCAGTTCTCCAGCCAAGTAATATGTACAGAAATGTGTACACTAAGATAAAATGTGTATAAAAAGGCATATATTGGTGAAAATAAACACACACAAATGCATTTAAAGGGGGGAAATACTTTGCAAAAATGTGTATGTTAGGAGAAAATCACACTAAAATGCTGATGAATTTTAGGAGGAATTTTGGGGGAAGGAAATGCAACCTGATCTGGAAATGAAAAGAACTGGATTTAAGACTGAGAAACTGAGAAATTCAGATTTGCCCATCCCTGCTCCTTCAGGACTTACATATCTGGCTTGGGAATGAGCTTTCATAGGCAAGAGAAGACAGGCAAAGTATCATATGAATAAATTCCAACCCAGGAAGTGCAGAGATATACAGCTGTGGCATCTGGACTTTTCCTTATTTCTAAATCAAACCCACAGACCAGGCATGAGGCCAAACTACTGTTCTCAAAATAGGAGTTCTCATTCCTTAACACTGGGCATCAGACTTCACTTCCAAACTCGGAGAAGTGCTAATATTATCTTGAGATGTTCCTCTCCTTAATTCAAGGGGTTGTTTTGTATTTTGACCTATTTTTAGAGCCAGTGGACCAAGCCAAGTGGAATGAACAAAACGGACCGGAAGACTGCAGACATCATCCCAAGAAAGAACAGCACAACTGAAAGGGGTGTGCATTTGTTTTTGTACCCAATGAAAAATTGGACCAAATAATGGCCCAAAATTTTGCCCAAAATTTTCATTTGTTGCAAAATGAATATGTGTAACAGGATGATGGTGATGATGATGATGATGATGATGATGATGGGTGTGAAGAAACTAGCTCACTGTACAGAGGTAGGAGTTCTATCAGTTGCCCCTCCTACTTTTGAATCTCTTCCCACCACCACTCACATGTAGCCCAGAAGGTCAGAAAAGGTCCCCCACCCCTTCCCAGACTGGTACCTACCACGTCAAACTGCAACTCAAAATTCATTTGCTGCAGGCTTCCAACTTCTTGACAATCATTCTGGAGGGTTATCATCAAAATTATAATAGGTTGCCAAACACAGCTACTGGGACGCATTTAGATTTGTTAATCAAAGGCCATGGACAAATGAATGTGTTGTCACACACTTTCTGTTTGAAATCCTGATGGGTTGTTGCACAGAAATGCATGGAAACTCTCCATATGGTCAGAAGCCTCCGGGTGACTGTCGCAGCAAAGGGTTCCAACAGCTGCTACAGCAGCATGTGGCGAGGCCACCACTAGACGGCTGCCAGCACTGCCAGTTGTTCACTCATTTCCTCATCCTCCAGCAGTGCTATGCTCTTCTTCTTCTTCTTTTTTTTCCAGAAAAGAACGAGGAAGAAGGATGTTACTGTGACCTCCCTCTTGCTGTGACTTCTTTGTAGGTTATAAATTATATTAAAGACATAATCACAACATGCAAAGCCTTATTTGATTTGCAATCAGCACTGTATAAAACACTCTTGCTAGATACTGAAATTTGTAGCTCTGTGAGGGGTTATTTGGGAAGAACCATGAGTGTTTAAAGTGGTATCATAGAGCTTTAAAAATATAGTGTAGATGAAGCCATAGTCACACTGAGCAGAAGTAGAACTTAACTTCCTAGTTACCTTGCACTGTACATGCATTCACTGTAGTAGATTTACAGGAAAGCTAATCTGTTCCTGTGTGCTTTGCCTCCAATTGTTTATCCTGCCTACAATAGCTCTGAAAGAGTTGATTTTTTAAAAAAAAGTTATGATACAGAACAGCTGATCCTTTTTCTTATTCATAGAAATTAAAATATAAGCTTTCCAAAGTTTATCTGGAGACAAGTTATAAAGAAGCAAAAATATAGACTTTTTCCAACTATGGAACCCTTCTTTCATTAGAAGTTTTAAAATGGCTTTAGAAAAGAAGGGAATCTACTGCTACTGCTACTATTCATATAAAGGGCTTTAAAATGTCTAAGGGCAATTCGTACATTAGAGATAAAATCAATTCTAAGACAGTTCCTCTCCACAGACTCATAATCTAATGGACACAAGACAAAGTGGGAAAGAACTGAGGCAGGAAGAAAAAAGCCAGCGCTGACTGATGACCTAAAGATTGGGAAAATGAGCAACTGGGAGAAGATGGCCAGGATGAATATGTCAATATTATTTTTATTTAGGAAAGCTTTTCCAAATATCCTATACAATTTTCCTATCCATTTCCCCACCTCAGCTGTTTGAATTGTTTACTAAGAGAAACTGTTGCCTTAGGGCTGAGGCAACCCATGTGGTGGATGTTGCTGACTCCCATCTTTTGAAGGTGTGATGGGGTGGGGGAGATTAAGACCAGAACGGGTTCCCCAGTCCTGTGCTAACAGATACGCCTTATGATAAGGTCTAATGTCTGGTAAGTTAAATCCTCCTTCCTGTATAGACAACTGCATTTGGTAGATAAATGAGATGAAGAATCACCCGACATAAATTTTCGAAATATATCACACTGATCTTTTGAGAACACAGCTGGAGAATACATAGACAAATACCATGTAGCATAAATATTGTTTGTGGCAGAAATTTTATCTCAAGCATATTGCTGTTGTTGTTTAGTCGTCTTAGTCGTGTTCGACTCTCCGTGACCCCGTGTACCAGAGCATGCCTTGGAAACTCTCACTTTCTTCTCAAAGCTTCCCCTTTTTTTATGTCCATGGAGTTTTCTTGGCAAAATACTGGAGTGGTTTGCCAGTTCCTTCTCCAGGTGGATCACATTTAGTCTAAACTCCCGGCAATGACCTGTCCGTCTTGGGTGGCCCTGCACGGCAAAGCACATAGCTATTCAAGCGCCTTCGCCACGAAAAGGCAGTGATCCATGAAGGGGTAAGCATATTGACCTTACCCCAAATAGTAAGTTTAAGTGATGCCCATCTTTCCAATTCCCTGGAGTTTTTCATGATCAACCTGTTTAAATTTATTTTGGTGTATTTCACTGCATAATAGTCACACCCCTTTTTTTCAGTCCCTAAAATCGGTCCCAAAGTATTCACTGCATAATAGTCACATGGCATTCTCATCACACATTCTCAGTGGCAGCCGAAGGCTCAAGGGGAGCGGGTGGGCAGGCAGGCGAAGCTGCCATGAGTGAGGCACAGTGGCGTAGCGTGGGTTATCAGCACCCGGGGCAAGGCAAGTAATTTGCGCCCCCTAACCCATGGATTTGCACCCCCCTAACCCGTGGATTTGCGCCCCCTAACCCGTGGATTTCCCTAACCCCCAGATGTTGCGCCCGGTGCGGCCGGCCCCCCCTGCACCCCCCACGCTACGCCACTGGTGAGGCACAAGAGACTTGGATCTCACAAGCAAAGCACGTGAGACTTGTATCTTCCCGCAGTAGCTAAACTGCACCCTGACACATTAACGTGTGAAGCATTTCTTTCTCATTCTTACAGAACCAGCATTCTGATTCTGATTCTGCTTTCTTTGTGATTATGGGTAAATATAAAAAAGTATTCTGTGGGCTTCAAGCTGGAAGTGATCAGTTTTGCTGAACAGCATGGAAATAGAGCTGCAGAAAGGCAGTTTTCAGTGAGTGAAATGTTGGTGTGAGACTGGCAGGAAGTGAAAGACAAGCTAAAAAACATAAACCTTTCTAGACAGGTGTTTAGAGGTTTTAAAACTGGCAGGTTTCCACAAATCAATGAAACTGTTTGGGTATGTGAATGAAATGCGAAACAACGACTGCAGTGTATCGTATGAGATGTTGCAAATGAAGGCACAGGAGGCAGCATGCAAACACAATGTTCCCACAACTCAGTTTAATGCAAGGAGAACCTCAATATGCCAAAAGTTGCCACCTGATTTCCCTGACAAGCTTGAAAGCTTTCATAGATTTGTTTTGCGCATGTGACAGGAAACTTCATACACAATTTCTCAAATCTGTAATGCTGATCAGACTCCAGTGTTATTTGATACTGACCAGCCCCCTGGTTTCAATCTCTGTAGAAAAATATGGGAACATATCCTAAATGGGGAATACATCAATCAATTCACTCTCATGCTCCCATCCGCTGCCCGTAGCTCTAAGTCAGCACCTAACGAGCAGTGCAGAAAGGACAAGAAAAAAGTCACAACTGGGTGCATTTTTTCTAAATATATGGAGGCATTTTCAGTTTATGCTGGTGTGGTCTCAGCAGTTTGCCCCAACCAGGGCTGGCATTTGTTCAACTACCAGCAGATTATCTTAAACGCTAAATCAATGGCTGGTGAAGCTGTGGCCCTAGAATACGACGAAGCATTTAGAGAAAGGGCACCAAAGGACTCCACTGCCAGGTGGGATGTTAAAAACCCCGTCTTTGAGCACCTTATTAACTCTAAGTTACAGGACAGGCTTGCTTCTTTTTTTAACATAATAGCTTAACATAATAACTTATAGATGCTTTCTAAGGCAAACTGATGAACCTAAATCCATATATCAACCCATCTAAATTAAATTTCATATGACCCATCATGCATGCTTGCCTCTAACACAGTATGCCCTTAGCACAGGGCCAGGATTCATTAAGCCAAGGCAATTAGGCCAAAAGAATAGAGTAGTTACCCTTCCTGATTCCTGCATGTGGCCAGAAGAAGAAGAAGAGTTTAGACTTGATATCCCGCCTTTCACTCCCCTTAAGGAGTCTCAAAGTGGCTAACATTCTCCTTTCCCTTCCTCTCCCGCAACAAACACTCTGTGAGGTGAGTGGGGCTGAGAGACTTCAAAGAAGTGTGACTAGCCCAAGGTCACCCAGCAGCTGCATGTGGAGGAGCGGGGAAGCGAACCCAGTTCACCAGATTACGACTCCACCACTCTTAACCACTACACCACGCTGGCTCACCAGAAGGTGTTGTTACCTGCCCCTCTGCTGAGAGTTAGGGAGCAGTAGAACCCTTAAACAGTGGTCCTCCAGTTAAAACCCCCAGCAGCCGCAGCACTGGCCTTGGGGAGTAGGCGGAGGATAATTGGTGGATCAGAGGGTACCCCTAGTGCAGCACATGACTCCCAGGTGTTTGTGAAGAACCCTCCCCCACAGATGCGCCTCTGTGAGGCCTAATCCCAGAGGAGAGTTTCAAGTCTACTATTAAATCATCTGCATACAGAGCTAATGTATTGTTAATGTGAGCTGATTTGTCTTTGCCCACCCTCTTTGTGTGTTTTCCCTCATTCTTTTTTCTTTAATGAATTTGCAATTTAAAAATAATAAACAATAATCCCAAGCCCAGGTGTTGCCATGCAGGATTTAACAGAGCAGCAGGAACACTGCGGCATCTTCAGCCCTGCTAAGCGCACACATTAGCGGGGGAAGCATGGGGGAGGCAGAATGGGCCCAGTGCCGCCATGGGATGGCCATGGGGCTGGCTCAGGATGCAACAGAATCAGGGCCAGCTGCACCCCTTTCCTTCCCCACCCTCAGAACACCTCATCCCCCTTGAATTCACCCTCACATCTGGCAGACAAAAGGGGGGGGCACCACATCCTGGCAGAGTGATTGGCATTACTCTGCACATGGAGGCCAGCAGGGCTGGGCAGAGAGACAACTCCAGAGGGACAGTCCACTCCTCCCCAGCCTAGTGCAAAGCTCTGCCATCCCCTTCCCTGAACGAAAGATGGGTACAGGTTCATAAAATCACAGAATTGTAGAGTTGGGACCGCAAGGGTCATCTAGTCCAACCCCCTGCATTGCAGGAATTCCAGCTAAAGCATCCATGACAGGCGGCCATCCAACCTCTGCTGAAAAACCTAGGAAGGGGAGTCCACAACCTCCCAAGGGAGACCGTTCCACTGTTGAACAGCTATTCCTGTCAGAAAGGTTTTCCGAATGTTTAGTCAGAATCTCCTTCCTTAGAATTTGAAGCCATTGGTTCAAGTCATTGGTCCAGAGTAGGAGAAACAGGTTTGCTCCATTTTGCATGTGACAGCCCTTGTGATATTTGAAGATGGCTATCATATCTCCTCTAGGTCTTCTCTTTTCCAGGCTAAACATAAGCATCTCCTTCAACCGTTCCTCATAAGCCTTGGTACCCAGACCCTTGATCACCTTGGCTGCTCTCCTCTGCACACATTCCAGTTTGTGAAGATCCTTCTTCTAGCCATATGGCTTAAACCAGATCAGAAACTATTGTAGGACCCTGGATTCATACCACTAATATCTATGGCTTGATCATAGCTGAATTCAGGACATTTCATTCTTAATTCTTAATGCATCTTTTGAAAAAACAAAAATGATATGACTGACTGAAGTTAAGCTATCCTTGGGTGCACTTCAGGCCCTTTTGTATGTGTGTGCGTGCGTATGTGTGTGTGCGTGTGGTTTCTAAATTTACACAAGGCAAGGCAGTGGGCTTTTTACAGGAAGGAACTTTAAAAGCTGACCCCAAACTTTCTGGAGTCAACACAAGTCCTTCATGTAAAAAATGTTTAGTATATCTATGGAGTCATGGTCAATATGAATTGAAGGGCTATGCCCTCTGGTGGTTGGCTACCACTACTGCAAGTTAACAACATTTGCCATGAAGCAGGGGAGATGAACAAGAGTAACTATTTGTGTTTCTTTTATTTGCTTGAGGGCATCACATTTGAAAGTGGAAGTCACACATTAATTCAATGCGATGCAGACATATGGAGGCTTCAGACAAATTGCTGCCCTGTCAGGCTACATGTAAAATGGTGCCTGTTGTGGCGTCAGCCTAGAATGGTCCAGCTTGGAAAGAAATCAATTTTCTCAGGACATTGAACTAGAAGAATGAGGCACTATTGGATGCGTGAAAACATTAGAGTACTAACTGGAACTGACCATTGGGGTAATGCCATGCTGGTGTTGAAAGAACTTTGTTGGACCCCAACCCATTCCCCAACTCAGTTCAGTGTGGTGCTTACCTATTAAGAATCATGTGCCTTGGGGGTCCAGGTACCTGGAGGCACATCTTCTCCTGTATCCATCTGCCCCTGCATTGCCACCATCTACCAATGTGCTCCCCTGAGCCACCCCACTGCCACCCAAGGTAAGGTCAATGGCAACCAGTGGTAACCAGTGTGGTGTTGTGGTTAATGTCAAACTGATATTGCCTGGAGTTTTTTGTACAGTATTTAAAATACATTTTATTTTATTCCATGTTTATTACTGGGTGGTTTATTTCATATTTATGACTGGGCTGTTGTTTAAACTTCACAATAAAGTTTTGAAAATTTTAAAACAACAACATCTCCACTTATGCCACAAAGTTCACTGAGTAACCTTGGGCCTGTCACTGTTTCTCAGATTACTTTGCAGAGCTGTTATGAGGATGTATTGGGGATGAGAGCAATCATGTACACCATCTTGAGCTCCTTGGAGGAAAGGCAGGATAAAAACAAAATGATGAAAAATAACTAATAAACCAGGGAGTGAGAGGGGCATTTTGCTTCTGATACTCACCCTTTGACAGTTCCCCTCCACCCCATGTAGGCTTGCATGGAGCTGACCTATACTCTGCTTTCTTTTGGTACCAAACAAAGGCCATTTTATGCCCCAATGCATTTAAATTGTTTTTTAAGGTCTGTTTTTCTGCTGCTTTAAACTACTTTTTGTTGCCTTTGACTTTATATTTCTTTACCAACTATTGTCATGCATTATTCTATTTGTAAACTACCCTGGAAATTGAAGAGCCATCTAGGAATTCATCAGTATCATAATCAAATTATTGTTAGATTTCAAACCCAGCAGCCCAGATAAATTATTTTAATATGAATATGCTTGGAAAAATAACTCTGGAAAAGAAGATCCTTGCCACCTTATAGACCATCTTCCAACATGGCCACCCGTATCTGTGTCTGAAATCAATAGATTTGTAGCCCAACTAAAACCTGGGAAGGCCTTAGGGAGGACTTCATCCCACCAGAAGTTATTAAAAGCAATCTGGACTTCTGGGCTCCTATACTGGCCTCTCTCTTTACTTGCATTGATTTCCATGGACGAGCCCCCATTAAATTGGGGGCTGGCAGTCATTGCTTCCATTTTTTAAAAAGGGTCAAATGATGATCTGGCTAATTATAGACCAATCAGGCTACTTAATACCATCAGCAAGCTCTATGCAAGACATTTACAAAGGAAATTCTTGGACTGGTTGGAGTAAGAGAACATTCTAGCAGATGAACAACCTGGTTTTAGGGAAAGGCGATCCACTATCGATCAATGCTTCATCTTACCTCATTTGATTAGGAAATATTTCTCTTGTAAAAGAACTTCCCCATATGCCGCCTTCATAGACTTTAGAGCCACATTTGATTCCATATCCCGACCCAATTTGTGGAAAAAAATTGGAGGCATCTTTGATTGATAGATGATTTATCTACCTAATTTGAATGCTGCATGAAGGGACTTCTCTTAAAAGTAAGATAAATACTCCTCAGGGTCATCTTACTAGAGCAATCAAAACTGCAAAGGGAGTTAAACAAGGCTGCATACTGGCTCCACTTCTGTTCAATTTCTGTATCAATTCTATGGTGGATTTTCTTCGCAACAATAATTTCCACCCCAAAAAACTAGCTGGAAGAGACATCACTGTCCTGCTCCCATTGGCCTTAAAAGAGTGCTGAGAGCTTTATCTCTTTTCTGCAAAGAAGACCATCTAAGTGCTCAGTCACCAGAAAACTAAAATTATGGCATCTGCTTTAAAAAAACAACGACCCAGGGGACACTGCTGGACTATAGATGGACATAAAGTAGAACAGGTCTCCTGCTCCAAATACCTGGGTATAGTCTTTCATGCTTCAGGAAGCAGGAAAGCGCGTGGAGACTATGCTACTAGCAGTGCTCAGAGGAGCTCAATGGATATACAAAAATTCTTCAGATCTAAAGGAGACCATTATACACCAGCAGCATTGAGATTATTTGAAGTAAAGTCTGTTGCCCAACTCTTATATGGTGCCCAGCTAGGTTCCTTTCCAAATTTGACATTGCTGGTGTGCATCCAATCTAAATTTATAAGATCAATCTTTCAGGTCCCTAAATGTGTCACCAATGTCATCTTGAGGCTGGAGGCAGGTCTCTTGAGCAAAGAGGCCAGAATATGGATGTCTATACTCAACTACTGGCTAAGATTCTCATTTTTTCCTACTGGGCTTGCTCCCATTGTTCTCAAGGAACAATCTGCATGGTATCAGGCAGTTATGACCTAAATTCTAGCTCTGGGCTTTTCTCTTGAAGAATTGCTCAGAATGGGGTTTGAGCAGCCTAAGTCAGCCATCAAACAGTGTATCACAGACACAGAACGCCAAATGGATCTGGATAGGTCCCCATCTTTTATTGTCAATGATTGCAGCAGGTATCTCTCAACGCTTATGGAGTATCTAAGCAATCTGGAAGTGCCTAAATATCGAAGGGCGGGGTAGGCAACCTAAGGCCCCCAAGCCACCCCCGAACCGAGCCACCTGCTCGACGAGCCCCCACGAGCTGTGCTAAACCGGCAATGCGTGGCGCAGGAACTCACTTCCATGGCACTGGAAATCGTGTCCACGCAGATGCCAGAAATTGTGTCTGCACGGACGCCAGAAATTGCAGGAGCATGCGTTCCTGTGTGAGCACAATCCGACCCACGGAGAGATCTGCGCTGGAGTGAACCGGCCCAGGCGAGGTAAACCATGCTGACCCCTGTCGTAGGGCATTCACCTTGGCTCAATGCTGCTCTCCCCTCTGCTGTTCCATTTTGTCTCACATTCTACAAATGCTAGAAACGTCTGCTTTTTAAAAATGAAATCTGTGATCCTGAGAATTATGGTTCATTTAGGGGAACAACTATCCCCTTGACTTCCCATGGACCTCTGCCAGATTAAACCCTGTGGAGGCCCCTAGGCAGCTTGCAAATTATCTCCTACTAGGCTTTTGTAATTTTGTTTCAAGATCAAATCAATATTATTTTGATCCATTGTCGCGAGTCCCCTAAAAGGCCCATAGGTTGATGCCAACTCTGCCTATTTGGTAATCCAGTAGGGTACCTGCATGGTACGCTATTGATGAAACATTCAGTGGTTCAGGGAGAGGTGTAGGCTAACACATCTATTCCATCTCCTTTCCCCCATTCACATGACAGCCACTACAGTACCAAACTACCTCTTCAAAGAAGCCCACATCCTTAGAATTCTAATCAGCTACTTCCTATTGATGTGTCATTTGAAATTCTGAGAGTGCCGTTGCCAGGCTTAAAGGTATAGTGACCATTATTTGGAACGAATGCTGAATATTCATCATGTCTGTGAATAACAGGCCCCTGCTGAGAGATCTAGAAGGAGGTGATGCTCTTGGGAATGCATAGAGTATAAACAGCTCTGAACTTTAAACAGCATTGTGGAGTCTTGGATCACCTCAAAGTTATATTATTGCACGGGGAGGATAGGAAAATGATATGAAGCAGGAATGCCTTCCAGATAGGGACAGGGGAGAAATTTGATTTGGTTCTCATTTAAAGGTGAACCTACCTAATTCACACTTCAAAAAAAATATGCAAACCAAAATACAAATATGATTTAAAATTCACATTTTTCTAAATCTTGTAGTGCTGTCATCTGTACCAAAAAAAATGTATATACTAGTGTAACATGTGCATGTAAAAGCTTGTACAGTGGTACCTCAGGTTAAATACTTAATTCGTTCCGGAGGGCCGTACTTAACCTGAAACTGCTCTTAACCTGAAGCACCACTTTAACTAATGGGGCCTCCTGCTGCCGCTGCGCCACTGGAGCACGATTTCTGTTCTCATCCTGAAGCAAAGTTCTTAACACGAGGTAATGTTTCTGGGTTAGTGGAGTCTGTAACCTGAAGCGTATGTAACCTGAGGTACCACTGTATTAGATAAAATAACATGCAAAAAACATTGCATTTTGGGAAATCGCTTGCCAAAGTTAGCATATTAGTCAAAATTGCATACAGAAATATTTATCATGAGGGCCATATTATCTAGATTAGAGAAAAGGTGGGCAGCCATTTTCTGCTTATAGGGAATTACCTTTGTGCAGTAGGCTACATTCCAGCCATGGCAAGCCAGTGGTTCCTGTACCTATGTCTCTCTGTCCCAGATTCCCAATGAAGCAATGAAGGAATCAAGAGGCATTATGACAATTCGGTGACATATTTCAACCAAGGCAAAGGCATTTGAGGAGGGCATGGGATAATGTCAGGGTGGGGTGTGGCCTAGAAAGGGGCATGCATGGTCTACAGAAAACCCCAAGGCCTAGACAGAGAGTCCTGAAGGGGCACATTAAGACCCCTGGCTTGAAGTTCCCAACCAGTGGTCTAGAGTAAAAAATGGTATGGGTTTCAATTTATTTGACTAACTGACTAGCTTACTGCAATGTGCTCTATGGGGCTGCCCTTGAAGATAATTTGGAAACTTGTGGCTGATTTGGACTCTGGGCTTTTTTTCAGCCGGAACCAGTGGCGTAGCATGGGGGGTGCAGGGGGGGGCCGGCCGCACCGGGCGCAACATCTGGGGGTTAGGGTTAGGGGGTGCAAATCCACGGGTTAGGTGGCGCAAATTACTTGCCTTGCCCCGGGTGCTAACAACCCACGCTACGCCACTGGCCGGAACTCATTGGAACTCAGTTCTGGCTCCTCTCAGGTGGATGAGAAGAAGGGAGGCATTCATGGTGAATTCTGGCATCTCTTTTCTAGAAAAAGAGCACTGGTTGGATAGTGTGCATTCGGATGGAATCTGAAGTTTTCCGACCAAATGGCCTACCCTTTGACCAAGGCAGCTCTTAAGGGACAAGTGGCCTTCCAAAGCCATCAGGAGCACAATGGAATCTGCGGAAGTGAACGTCTTGCCCAATTAAATGTTCCCGCAGAAAGCAGGATGGGCAAGAATCCAGCAGCCACAGAACTTGAAAACACTGAATGTCTAATTGCTCCAGAGAGAAATTAAAGAAGAGCCAAACAATGATGGCTGAAAACAAAAGGCCTATAACAAGAGATAATTGACTGTGTGGTAAGCTGCTGAACAGATAATTCAATATTTAAACAAGTGCTCTGATTGCTGCTAAAGAAGAGTGTTGCACCAGCAGTGCCAGTAAGTTGGCAGCCATATTTCCACGTATCCCACACCTGACCTCTCAGCAGCTTACATAAAATATAAAATATACCTTAAGTCTGCCATTAAAAATTCAAACTATAAATAATATACAGCAGGGATGTTGTTTTTAAATAAAGTACACCCACATACTAAAATATACATCAAATTTACATGTCTGGATAGGCTTTCTTATATTCATTGGGTTATTTCACACCAGTTGTGAGGCAGGTGGGGGTGGTTTGGGGGAAATGGTGTCTTGGCCCAAACTGAGATTCATGCTAGTAACTCAGCCAGTTTCTCAATTAAAAGCCATACAGTCAAAATGAGGATTTTTTTTATTTATTTTGTTTGTATGTTTCAAAAGTTTGTATACTGCTTAATCAAGGCCATCTCCCAGTGGCCTGCAGCAGGGCTACTCAAAGTGGTGGTCCATGGGCTGGTGGCAGTCCACAAGCCATTGGCCACTGGTCCCCAATGGCTCGACCAGTTCCTGGCACATTAGAGGGGGGGTTGACAGCATATCACATCAGATAGCTTACGAAGCACTGGTGTACAGGAAACCCAATACACTGGTACCTCAGGTTAAGTACTTAATTCGTTCTGGAGGTCCGTACTTAACCTGAAACTGTTCTTAACCTGAAGCACCACTTTAGCTAATAGGGCCTCCTGCTGCTGTTGCGCTGCCGGAGTACGATTTCTGTTCTCATCCTGAAGCAAAGTTCTTAACCTGAAGCACTATTTCTGGGTTAGCGGAGTCTGTAACCTGAAGCGTATGTAACCTGAAGCGTATGTAACCCAAGGTACCACTGTACAATAAGGGTAAAAATGAATTTAAAATGTAAAATCAGAACTCAATATTTAAAACCTTCTGAATTTTTTTTTAAAAAACAGTCCTCAATAAGTGCTGGAAGTTCAACAGAGAGAGGGCCTATTTGATCCCAACTGAAAGGGAGTTACACAAAATTAGGCCTGCAGTACTGAATGAACAGCACCTGGTGGATCAGAGGCATCCACCCGAGCCCTGGGGGACCACTAACAATGGCTCCCTGGAAGACCTTCATGATCAAGGAGGGATATAAGGGATCAGGTGGTCCCTGAGATATCCTGCACCCAAGTTGTTAAGGGCCTTGCAAATTAATGCAAGCACCTTGACTCTGGCCTGGTAGCATATGGACAACCACTGCAGGCTTTTGAGCACTGGAATTATGAGCCGGCAATTGTCTCCACCAACAGCGTAAATTAATAATGCAGAATTTTAAAGAATAAGCTCTTTACTGAGTTAAAATAAACTTCTTCATAAACAACATGGTTCCAAACAATTTGACTGGGATTACATACTGCTCACAACTGAGGCAGGCTGACTCTGAGTGACTGAAATCTGACAGAGAACACACAGAAAAAATGGCTGCTAAGTCACATGTCAGAGTGACTCCACAGTCAGCAGTTAGGCCTGAATAACCTTAGTAGGCCCTCTGCAACCGTTTAAGCTTTTTGATCAGCCATTTTAAAGATCATTTTGTACCATTCTCATGGTGCTTTACGTTTTATTGTATATATTGCTGTATATATCCTTGTTACAGTGGTACCTCGCAAGACGAATGCCTCGGAAGACGAAAAACTCGCAAAACGAAAGGGTTTTTCGTTTTTTGAGTTGCTTCGCAAGACGGATTTCCCTATGGGCTTGCTTCGCAAGACGGAAACGTCTTGCAAGTTTGTTTCCTTTGTCTTGCAAGTTTGTTTCCTTTTTCTTAAAACTGTGCATTCACTTCGAGGAGCAACTCATAGCACGCGGTGTGGTAGCCTTTTTTGAGATTTTTGAAGACTTTGGTGATGTTTGAAGCTTTTCCAAAGTCCGTGCTTCGCAAGACGAAAAAATCGCAAGATGAAAAAACTCGCAGAACGAATTAATTTCGTCTTGCGAGGCACCACTGTATATTGAAAGAGTTGACAGTATATAAATCTTTATTGTTAATGATAGCCAGCCCACAATGGATTCAGGGCTAGGTGGACATGAGTGTACAATCATTATCACCAGGATGTTTCTATTACGAAGTTCTGTAACTGCCCCCTTCCCTTATGGTATAACAGAAGCCTTGCTATGCTTGCATTAGTTTGCAGATAGCTCCAGTAATAGAGATAAGAATCTACCAGCTTAGCAAAATACTGTAAATGTGACCTTTAGGGTCTGGAAAGTACTTAGGTAATGTAAACTATAAGGCATAACAGGAAGCTAGAGGTTTTGCCAAAATCATATATGAAACTGCAAATGCAAGGAAGGAAAAACACAAGAATCCCCACAAAATGGGGAGAAGACCAATGAGAGCTTAGCATGTTTTGTCCATGCAGGATTCTAACCAATTAGGGAAGCTTATAGGGATCGGGCACAAGCCCAGGTATTTTTGCAGTGTGTAGAAGTATCTGCTTCTCCCAACGCTTGGCACACAGGCTTTGTGAAAATCACCCTGTGTCTTGATTGATGCATCTCTCAATAAACTGAATACCTTTCATCTCCTCAACTGGCTTTAATGGGGGAAGTGGTGCCAGAGACCCTTTGGGGGGGCAGTTTACATTATTGTTGTTGTTTATTAAATTTGTATACCTCCCTATACCCACAGTTCTCAGGGCAGTTCACAGGATAAAATCACAACATAAAAACATGAAATGCACAATCAAAACAAAAACAACCCAATACCCCATTCCACTTTCATAAGTAAATATAAACACACAAAATAATTACACAAATATGTAAAACTAACGTTCACTGCAACACATAGAAGCTGCCCTCCTGAATCAGACCACTGATCCATCAAGGGTGAGACATACATATTTTAGCACCCACTCTAGCTGACCTGGCACTGTATGTGTGCAAAGCATGAGCTCGTCTGCCAAGCTGTGGCTCTTGGTCCTCCCTACCTCATTTCCCCTTCCCCACCAATTCAGAATTCTCCACCTGCGAATGGCAGCCGCAGCATTTCCTCCTTCCAGGAGGCTGAAGAAATATTGCAGTCTGCATCTTCAGCGACATGTCTGTTCATCAGCTGTGTTTACCCCCATGGTTCTATTTCCAGTGCTCAAATATGAAAGGGAACGAATGGAGGAGCAGAAGGTGCCATTTCCATAGCTACCAACAAAGCACTGACAGCATGAAGTAATGAAGAGGCCCCCTTTTTACCAAGGCACAGCTGTCATTAGCATTCAGTGCGGCAAGTCAAGAGACTCACTCACGAGGACAGGTGTGCACAAAGAGGATGCACGTAAGTTCCCAGCAGAAGGTAGAGCACCACTTTATCATAAAGGGAGCAAGGCACTGCTAGGCTGAGTCAGAGTGCAAATTTGTTATGTCTACAGAGGTTTAATGAGAGACAGCAGGGGGTGTTAAAAACTGTGCAGTCAAAATGCTCATGATCTCCTTGGTGACTCACACAACACCCAGGACCATGTGTATGTTGCTGCACAATGCAGAATCTAATCACCGTAGAAGTTCAACTGTCTTTTCTTTAAAAACAAAGAAAGCATGTAGTCCTCAAGGGTCTTGAGGGGAAAATGGAAACATGCAGGGAGCTGCAATGCAGAAAGCTCAAATGTAGACGGAGGAGTCAATTCAGGGTTGTGTGGTTCTCAACTTCTTAGGACCTATATCATTATAGCAGTCCATATCACTGTAGCCATACTAAAGCCAGAAGTTCCAGTTACCAAACTTAAAACCATGGAGAGACCTGGTCTGAACAAAGACATTGGATTCTTATCTCATTATACATGACAAAGCCATTTTTCACCTTCTCAACCCTTGCTTTTTCCTGTAAGACCTATTGCAGTTGTTAAGAGTCGTCAACAGGCTCATCACAGCTATCTGCCAATCACCCAATCCCACCACCCTTCTGAGTAATACCCCTCCCCACCTTCTCACTATATAGAAGGGTCTGGTGACTTCTGTTTCAGTGTATCTGAAGAAGTGTGCATGCACACAAAAGCTCATACCAAGAACTAACTTAGTTGGTCTTTAAGGTGCTACTGGAAGGAATTTTTTTATTTTGTTTTGACTAAAGCCAGAAGGCCACCTTCTCTTCTTGCCCTTCACCAATCCACTCCTTGGAAACATTCAAAGTTCTTTGAAAACCCAAGTACTCCCCAAGAATCAGCCACAAGCTCACTGGTACCACATCTATTTGCATGCAGAATGTCCCAGGTTCAGTCCTCAGCATCCCTGGGGAGGGCCAGGAATGTCCCACATCTCAGCCCTAGAGATCTGCTTCCAGTCAGGGTGGGCTACGCTAAGCTGGACCCACCAGTGGTCTCACTTGATATAAGGCCGCCACATCATCCATCAACAATAGATAGACTGGGAGAGAAATAATGCAGGGCTGGTTATTGACCAAACTTTTTAGCACCAGCAGTGTGTTGTGGGGGGTGCAGCCAGGGAGATTGTCCCAGGAGCATGTACTTGAGGAGCACATTTTTTTTTGGGGGGGGGACAAGTTTGTAAACTTTAAGAGTCTAAAAAGGCCACAAGAATAGAAAACTGCCTTGGCAGGGGGTGGGGGACTTTTTGGCCATGGCAGTCCTTCTTTCTCTACAGGCACTGCAGGGTTCTGTCTTCATCCTGGACGCCTGGATTGTGGGTGCTGCAGCAGTGGCATCTGGGATGATGTGAGGGCTCCTTCTCAAAGCCTAGGACCCTGCAGAGCCCTCCTGCCCCAAGCCAGGCAAGCCCCTCCTCTCTCAGCTTACACTTCTGTAGAAAGATCCTCCGGCTCTGTACTATTCCTTCCCTTCCTGGCTTAAAAGGCACCCTCACCAGGAAACCTTCCAGAAGCAGCAGCATCAGTGACTTCAACTTCAACTGTGCCACTGCTACTTCTTCTTTCTCTTTGATTTCACCAGGAATTATTGCTATGCCTCCTCTATCACCACCACAGTTCCCAAGAGTGCTTGTTTGCGCAAGCACACACTTAAACAAATTGATGTTTTTATTTTGTTTTTATTTCTCAACCACCACCATTTATTTGGTTGTTAAAGCCCATCCCCAATCACATATGCAGGGACGTGGGTGGCTCTGTGGGTAAAACCTCAGCGCCTAGGACTTGCCAATCGCCCGCAGCGGGGTGAGCTCCCGTCTTTCGGTCCCAGCTCCTGCCCACCTAGCAGTTCGAAAGCACTCTTAAGTGCAAGTAAATAAATAGGTACCGCTTTATAGCAGGAAGGTAAATGGTGTTTCCGTGTGCTGCGCTGGTGCTGGCTCGCCAGTTGCAGCTTTGTCACGCTGGCCACGTGACCCGGAAGTGTCTCCGGACAGCGCTGGCCCCCGGCCTCTTAAGCGAGATGGGCGCGCAACCCCAGAGTCGGTCACGACTGGCCCGTACGGACAGGGGTACCTTTACTTTTACCTTTAATCATATATGCAGATTTACATTGAAGTTACTCACGCTGGAGTTAAGGTTTTGCTCACAGGCAAATGCACAGGACTGGGCTTCATGGCTGCACTCCAAATCTTTTGCATGCTTACTTCAGAGTAAACCATTGCAAGTCTTTGCAGTATAAGCATACAGGATTGGACTGTTTATATTTTTGCCCCTTTCTGTTTATATTTTTGGCTCTTTCTGCTCCCCCTTTTAGTTTTTGTGCAAAGGTGACTTTGAGCCCCCTACTCTCTTTCAGCCTGACTGTGTCAAATATATGGAGAATATTTGCATTGGGAAATGAAGATGCAAATGATGCTGACGACTGAGCTGCTTTCAGTACAAATACTATTTTAATTGCTGGTTTTAGATATACTGTGATGTATTTAAAGTATTGTTTTTAAGTAGATTGTTTTTATTATTTATTATTTTATAACTGATGTTTTTAAATGTTGTAAGCCACCTTGAATCCCAACTTGGCAGGAAGGGGAGATTAGCAACTGACTGGTAGTAACTTAGATTTTCTGAATCCAGTTAATTATTTATTAATTTGCATTTCTTTCTTTTTAAACTGTAGATGCAAGAATCTGTGCCCTCTTATTTAATGATGCATCTTCCCTCTTTTGGTGATGCATAAGTGGCCACCCAGCTCCCACTACCTCCAGTATTTTAATTATCTCCACAGAATAATAATATTGCTGTGTATATGTAGATGGAATCTGAATATGCAAAAAGGGAGAATAATTGATTTGTCCCTCTAGTTTGGGAGGGAGTTTCCCATCTTTCTTTGAGATGCAATTGATTTACTGTGATGAGAGGTTTTAATCAAAGTGCTGTGTGCTGAAGACATAAGTTACAGTGAACAGGTGCTTGGGGACCATTTCTTGAAGGACTTGCTGACATCCTTAACTTTCAATGTCATCAATCAAGAGTGTTTCCCTTCTCCCCAGACTGCTAAATTGCCCAATAATATCTAGAACCAAGGAACAATACAAACCCTGTATAGATCTCTATAAATAATATGTCCATAAATATGTCAGAGGAATTACCCAGAATGCCAACCAACAACCTTTTTGACATTAAACAATCCATCTTTCATAAAATTCATCTCAAATGGTGAGAGAATAATAGCCACCACATTATTCCATTTACATTAGCCCTGTTTGGCTGCTCTGAAACTGTGGCCTCATCTATGCTATACATTGAAAGCACTCTGTCCGCTTTACCAGTCATGGCTTCCCTCAAAGAATCTTGGAAACTGTTGTTTGTCAATGGTACTGAGAATTGTAGCTCTGTAAAGAGGCAGCTACAGTTCTCAAGATTCTTTGTGAGAATTCACGTGCTTTAAAGGAGACACTGTCAATCCCTGGTGACTGGGAGTGGCCGCCAAGACCATAAAACACTGGTTCTGAAAGACCTACATTGGCTCCCAGTATGTTTCTGAGCACAATTCAAGGTGTTGGTGCTGACCTTGAAAGCCCTAAACGGCCTTGGCCCAGTAAACCTGAAGGAGCGTCTCCACCCCCATTGTTCTGCCCGGACACTGAGGTCCAGCGCCGAGGGCCTTCTGGTGGTTCCCTCACTACAAGAAGTGAGGTTACAGGGAACCAGGCAGAGGGTTTTCTTCGTAGTGGCACCCGCCCTGTGGAACACCCTCCCATCAGATGTCAAGGAGATAAACAACTATCTGACTTTTAGAAGACATATGAAGGCAGCCCTGTTTAAGGAAGTTTTTATTATTTGATCTTTTATTGTGTTTTTAATATTCTGTTGGGAGCTGTGCAGAGTGGCTGGGGAAACCCAGCCAGATGAGTGGGGTATTATTATTATTACCTTCAAAGGTAACCCCACGTAGAGCCCATTGCAGTAGTCCAAGCGGGAGATAACTAGAGCATGCACCACTCTGGCGAGACAGTCTGCAGGTAGGTAGGGTCTCAGCCTGCATACCATATAGAGCTGGTAGGCAGCTGCCCTGGTCACAGAATTGACCTGCACCTCCATGGACAGCTGTGAGTCCAAAATGACTCCCAGGCTGCGCACCTGGACTTTCAGGGGCACAGTTCCCTGTTCAGAACCCCACACCTACCCACACCCTTTTCCCCAAGAACAGTACTTCTATCTTGTTTGGATTCAACCTCAATCCATTAACTGCCATCCATCATCCAACTGGCTCCATTATTATTATTATTATTATTATTAATAATAATAATCATTTATACCCCACCCATTCGCCGCCTTCCCTGGTTCCGATTTAAATAATATAGATATTAAAAACCATGGGGGAGAGGACAGAACCTTGAGACACCCCAGAAGCGAGCGTCCCAGAGTCCAAACACTCATCTTCCAACACCACTTTCTGGACACGACCCAAGAGGAAGGAGTGGAACTACCGCGTAACAGTGCCCCCAGCTCCCCACTCCTGTATTCAAATATAATAGGATGTTTTAAGGAATCTAGCAGGGTGGTGAGCAGGGAAGCAGCTGCCACATCAGGAAAAAATGGCTGTCCCCAACAGTTACTCTGATCAAATTCACAGTTGCTTTTAGACAGATGAGTATGTGTGGTGTGTGAATGTTTTGCTTCCTCTTATCTAGCTTGGCCCTGAATTCTTCTTAGCCAGTTGAAGCAAGAGGTTTACAATTTATGTCTCCAACTTCCAATAAAGCACAAAGTGTTCATTAAACAATGTGCCTCTGGAGCCCTCTTGTGTGGAAACTCTATAGCTCACCCTTGATATAATATTGGTCTAAATTTCCAATAGGCTATATAAACTTCTATTTGTTTGTTCAACACAGGCACCTAGACAGCACTTTTTCGCAGGGGGGTTGGGAATGGTGGGCACTACCCCACGTACAGTCGGATGTGTGCTGTTTTTCAGTCTGCTGTGGTCCCCGCTTCTAGCGATAAGTACAGAACCAGAATGGAATACAGATGAAAGCGCTGGCTCTCACAGGAGCATCCTGTGAGGAAGCATGTCTACTGTGGTGTTGAAAACAGACAAGTAAAATTTTCTTTCTTTTTTTTTTTTAAAGAGAATTTTCTTATATGCGACCACCACAGCTAGGATAGTAATAGCATCTAAATGGAAAGCTAAAGAACTACCTACCAAGGAGGAATGGATTCTCAAATTAAATGAATATTTAAAATTGGCTAAATTAACAGCATCCATACGACAGCAGTCAAATCAAAAACTAAAATGGCAATGCTTTGATGATTATATGCTCGAAAAAAGACATACCAACTGGCAATGTGGAATTCATAGGAGCCAGTTGGTGGGCATTGCCATTCAAATGTTGCACGTGCACTGCATCGTGTGACTGATTATGCGGATTGTGGTTTACCTCCCCCCCCCCAATACTTTATTCAAGTTGGCACCCTGGTAGAATTCATATCATTCAAAGGAAAGGAATTGGGGGGGGGGGGAGAGAGATTTGTTATCCAATCCAATCCGATACTTTCAAACATTCCAAAAGAGAATGGTGAGCTCTTAGGGTTAATTCAGACATTATTCATGTTTCTCATGTGACAACTCATGAGAAAAAGGTCATTAAACTTTCCCAGGCTTAAGGAAATGCCACCTCCCATTTTTGCCAGCCCTAGGCCAGCCCAAAGTTATTCCTTCTATTACCTGGTGGGCAATGGCAGTAGTGGGCACACAGAGAGGGGAAACATGTATTCTTGCATCTCTATCTCCCAAATTAGCAGTGAGTTGAGGTACAAAAAGTGCTCCCCCCCCCCCACAATGTCAGGAAGATGGAAGAGGAGGTGGAAGGAGACAAACCTTCCCTGTCTCTTCTGCTTATGTGTCAGCTAGCATGTAATAACTCCAGAGCCTGAATTTAACAGAGGGAGCTTGGGTGGGTAAGGGAAACTGGGCATTTGTCTCCAGTTTGAATTTTGATTAGAGCCAGAAAAGTTTACTTCTTGCATGAGGGTGGTTTTTCTACAAGTCCACAAATTTTACACCCAAAACTGACTCAGGAGAATGTCAGCAATAGCTCTCATTTCCAACAACAAAATGCCAGGAAAGTGTATCTTCTCTTGCAGAATCTTAGTAAAATCTAAACATTATAAGAATCTAAAAACTGCCTGGCTGGATTACACCAGCAATTGTGGAGGGAGTTTAATGTTAAGTGATAGCAAGGCAAGAGCAGGATGAAGTGAAAGGGCCTGTGTGGAAAGCTGATAATAATGGGAATGAATGTGCTGGGAGTGGGAGTGGGCCAAAGAATCCGTTGAGTCCCTCCAAAAGGCAGAATGGGAATAGGATCAATTGAGAAGGATAATAATTTTGGAGAATAACTAAATGAACTGTTTGCGTCAATCTTCACTGAAGAGATCCTTAGAGAGACAGCCCCTTATCTGATTTGTCCTCTGAGGTGATAAATCTGATCAACTGATTCAACCTGAAGAGTCTATGCTGGCAGCTTTAGCAGAAACTAATAAATTAAGAAGGTGCTGCATCAAGACTGCATCTGTCCCAAAGTTCCTGAGAAATGTGACGTTTCTGATCTAGCTAGTGACTCTGGAGTGCAACATATCCTCACAATCGTTTAAGTAGCAGTTTTCATTGTACTAGATACTTTAGAAGTCTTTCATCTTATTCATTATCAATAGCCCCATTTTAAAGATGAGGAACGGGCTGGGATAACTACATGGATGTCAGAAGCTGCTTGGGTGGCCATCCTCTTAGATGTCTTTGAAAGGGGATGAAACACATTCATGTGGCATAAGACTAAGGCTTGAGTTAGTCCCCCAAAAGAGGTGCTCTGGGAAAGTGAAGATGGAAATGGGGAGGGGGGAACTTGCCCCTATTCCAAACTCTGCTCAGCTCAGGCACATGACCCAGTGGAAAATACACTCACAAAATGAGTGGTGTAATAGTTGTTTTCTCTCCGTCAGGCTCAAGTTGGCCCGGCCAGCAGTAGCCCCATTCCTCAATGGAGTTTGAAACAGAGGTAAGTTACAGCAGCATCATTTACCCCGTCATATATTACAGCAGCTTCCTATAGTTTGGATTGCTCTTATCCATTATGTTCCCCATGCAAACACACATTTGGTTTTGCTAGACTGACTATTGATCCATCTACCTATAAGATTTCTTGCCCAGTCTTCATTATAAGGTCCCACCATGTTACAGCAATAAAACACATAATTATGAAAAAAGACAAAACCATTAAAACTGCATCACAAGCAAAGCCCTCCCAAATGGAGCATGGTAATATCAATTCAATAGAAAAAGTGGGTCCAACAAAACAAAAAACCCTGTCAACTCTCCAACTGATAATATGATCGCCATCTTTGAATGCCTGAAGGGATTCAATATGACCTTAACCAGGGATAGGCAACCTAAGGCCCGGGATCCAGATGTGGCCCAATCGCCTTCTCAATCCAGACTGCAGACGGTCCAGGAATCAGTGTGTTTTTACATGAGTAGAATGTGTCCTTTTATTTAAAATTCAAATCTGGGTTATTTGTGGGGCCTGCCTGGTGTTTTTACATGAGTAGAATGTGTGCTTCTGTTTAAAATGCATCTCTGGGTTATTTCTGGGGCATAGGAATTCGTTCATTTTCTTTTCTTTTCAAAATATAGTCCGGCCCACCACATGGTCTGAGTGATGGTGGACCGGCCGACGGCTAAAAAAGGTTGCTGACCCCTGGTTTATTTCAAATCTTGCTCGCTCATTCCTTTGGAACTGGCAGCGGGGGTGTTTATTTCCACATTCTGTATCCAAATCTTTGCATAAGCTTACATCTAACAAAAAAGTGTCTTTTAAAAGTTGCAGAATCACACTGGTATTTGAATGCATACTGCCTCTAAGCAGTTGCCAAATGTTCCAAACGACAAGTACTCTGGAGTTATGATTTGTGTTCTTCCGAGCATTCAAAGCAAGCTGCATTCTAACTGCCTCAGAATTCCAAGGAGCAGTTGCTACGGTGCTCCGACCAGCTTCATTCTTTTCAGGTCTTGTCCTAGATCAGACACTGGAAGAGAAAGACCTGGAAAAAGCCCTCGCTCTGGGAAAAGACTGGTTGAAGAACTGATTCATGCAGGTGCATATATGCAGCGCTCCTCAGTTCCCCACCAACATAGCAGTGTTTTCTCACATAGGAACAAATTGACTTTTATTTCCTTTTGTATGCAACAACGGCAGCAAGGATACTCATCGCTAAGAATTGGAAAACTCAAGATCTACCCACACTGGAAGAGTGGCAGATGCAGCTGATGGACTATATGCAACTGGCCGAGATGACTGGCAGAATCCGAGACCTGGGAGAAGAGAGGGTTGAGGAGGACTGGGGGAAATTTAAGATTTATTTACAGAAATACTGTAATTTGGTTGAATGCTAAGAAGGATGCTAGATCATAAATAACTGCCTACCATTGAATTAGATTTGATTTTGACGATAAGTGAGAAATAAGGAAAATATAAATTTTTTGGAGAATTGTTAGATTTTATCTAAATGAGCGGAGATAAATATTGTAAACAAGTGGGTAATTTGCCTGGAAAAAATCTTCTGTAACGATGTAAGTGGGAGTGGGAGATGTGAGGGAGTCCAAAGAAGAGACGAAACTATGTTATGATATAAGTAATTTTTATTTATGCATTTGTATTCAAAAATCTTAATAAATATGAAATTTAAAAAAAAGACTTTTATTTCCTTTTGTCCTGTCTGAGAGCCACTTGGTAGGCTTTTCACAGTGTATGTGTGTGTGTGAGAGAGAGAGAGAATGAGGACTAAAGCCAGAAAGGATTCGGGACTTCCGGGTTAGCGCCATTGGCAATGGCGGAGCTCCTCTTACAGAGAGGAACCCGCTCCGCGAAAATCGGGTCTTGCTGCCGCGGCGAAGGCGGAGACCCTCTAAAAATCCCAGGCGGAGGAAGCCTGGGAACATGGGATTCGGCTGACACCAGGAGCGCCTCCCCTACTCGCAGGGAACCCCTTTTTTGGGGGGGTCCGAAGTGACGTGGGGTGAGCGGCACGGTGTTTTGAATTGACCGCTATTTTTACGGAGTGAAGCCACACAGCCGTTGCCGGATAGCGCTGATTTTTTCCTGTGGACAATTGGATTTTAAACAACAACCCGTGAGTAGAACGGAAAATTGGACTTTTAAACAAGTTAATTTGGCACCGAACGGGGAAGGCTCAAACAGGAAGTCCACCTTCCCTTTCTGAAAATAGACTGAAGCAAAGTAGTTGCTAACTAAGGTCTTTGGAAAGTCTTATGTAAAGGACCAAAACTCCACTGACTGAAATTATTTAATCGCCCCTGGAAGCGGGGGGAGAATCTAAAGGAGAAGGTGAAAATTTAAAATTTAAAATTGAAGCACCATGTCTCTGAACCTGGGAGCGGTTTGCAAAAGCCCATCGACAGTGAACAGGATAAATTTGACAGCTAGTCTGAAAGAAGGACATTGTTTCCATTGTCCGCTTCTGCGCTTAAAAAGAAGAAAAAGTAACTAAAAATTGTTACTAAATTTACTTTTGGAATTGTGCTGGAAAGGATTGATACAAATGAAGTCTGGCTTCCAAACCAATGACTTCAAATTATAAGGAGATTCCAACTAAACATTAGAAAGAACTTTCTGACAGTGGAAGGGATTCCATCAGTAGGTGGTGAACTTCGCTAGAGCATTTTATTTTATTTTTTTTTTTTTTAAATAATTTTATTGCATTTTTCACAAAAAGGAACAAAAAAGCAAATTTTCACAAACATTACAAAAAGAAAAATTTTCACAAACATTACAGAAGAAAAAAAAAAAAAAAGACATAGACAAAAAAAGAAGAGAAAAAAGGAGATTTTAACATAAAAAAACAAAAAAAAATCCCTCACTTTCCAATTATAACCTTCAAAACCTTATTTTCCTTACTTCCACCCGCCTCCCGATCTTGTATTCTATGTAATAATTAGTTCAGCAAGCTCAATCTTTATTCATTTTGATTCTTGATCCCTCCCTTTGTGCTCTTATTTAACTCAGTCACTAGAACCCCTTCTTTCCTTTTCAATGTCCTCAACATTCAAAGATTTTACAGTGTTTTTGTAGATAAACTTTAAACTTCTTCCAGTCCTCTTCCACCTGCTCTTCTCCTTGATCTCGAATTCTGCCAGTCATTTCAGCCAGTTCCATATAGTCTATTACTTGCATCTGCCATTCTTCCAGAGTGGGTAGATCTTGTGTCTTCCAATACTTTGCGATGAGTATTCTTGCTGCTGCTGTAGCGTACATAAACAAAGTTCTATCCTTCTTTGGCACCAATTGGCTGACCATGCCCAGAAGAAAGGCCTCTGGTTTCTTCAAGAAGGTATACTTAAATACCTTTTTCAGTTCATTATATATCATCTCCCAGAAAGCCTTGATCCTTGGGCACGTCCACCAAAGGTGAAAGAATGTCCCTTCAGTTTCTTTGCATTTCCAACATTTATTATCGGGCAAATGGTAGATTTTTGCAAGTTTGACTGGGGTCATGTACCACCTATATATCATTTTCATAATATTCTCTCTTAAGGCATTACATGCCGTGAATTTCATACCGGTGGTCCACAACTGTTCCCAGTCAACAAACATAATGTTATGACCAACGTCTTGTGCCCATTTTATCATAGCAGATTTTACCGTTTCATCCTCAGTATTCCACTTCAACAGCAAGTTATACATTCTCGACAATATCTTAGCATTGGGTTCTAACAATTCTGTTTCCAACTTTGATTTTTCCACCTGGAAGCCAATTTTCCTGTCCAAATGATAGGCCTCTCTTATCTGAAAATAATGTAACCAGTCTCGCACCTTATCCTTAAGTTTCTCATAGCTTTGCAATTTCATTTTATCTCCCTCCTGCTCCAGAATTTCCCAATATTTTGGCCAGTTAGATTCCATATTGAGTTTTTTTAAGGCCTTTGCTTCCATAGGTGAGAGCCACCTAGGGGTTTTATTTTCCAATAAATCTTTGTATTTCATCCAGACATTAAACAATGCTTTCCTGACAATATGGTTTTTAAATGTCTTGTACACTTTAGCCTTACCGTACCACAAGTATGCATGCCACCCAAAAACGTTATCATATCCTTCCAAATCCAAAATATCCGTGTTTTCAAGAAGTAGCCAATCCTTCAGCCAGCAAAAAGCTGCTGCTTCATAATATAACTTGAAGTCCGGCAGGGCAAACCCCCCTCTTTCCTTTGCGTCAGTAAGAATTTTGTATTTTATTCTGGGCTTTTTGCCCTGCCAGACAAATCTAGAAATTTCTTTTTGCCACTTCTCAAAACAGTCCATTTTGTCAATGATTTGTAGCGTCTGAAACAAAAACAACATTCTTGGCAATACATTCAATTTGATAACAGCAATTCTACCCAGTAAGGAAAGTTTCAAGTTTGTCCAAATTTCAAGATCTTTTTTCACTTCTGACCAACACTTCTCGTAATTATCTTTAAATAAATTTACATTCTTCGAAGTCAAGTTCACCCCTAGATATTTCACTTTTTTCACCAATATTAAACCTGTTTCTTCCTGAAACCTTTCCTTCTCTACTGCTGTCAGATTTTTCTCTAAAACCATAGTTTTTGATTTATTCAATTTAAAACCTGCCACCCGACCAAATTCTTGTATTATTTCCAGTGCTCTTTTAGAACTAGGGATTGGCTCCTGTAGCGTCAGTACTAAGTCATCTGCATAGGCTTTAAGTTTATAGTGTTTAACTCCGACCTGTATACCCTGAATCTGTTGGTCCCTTCTAATCATATTCAGCAAGACCTCCAGGACTGAAATAAAAAGCAAAGGGGAAATTGGGCAGCCTTGTCGTGTCCCTTTCTCTATCTTAACTTCTTCCGTTACTGCATTATTCACTATTAATTTCGCCTTCTGTTCTGAGTAAATCGCGCCTATACCGTTTCCAAACCTTTCTCCAACCCCCATCCCTTGCAAATTTTTCCTCATAAAGCTCCAGGAAATATTGTCGAAGGCTTTCTCCGCATCAATAAATATTAAAACAGCTTTTGTATTTATATTAACTTGTAGCTTTTCTAAAATGTCAATTAAGTTTCTCGTGTTATTTGACAATTGTCTGCCTGGGAGAAAGCCAGCTTGGTCTTTATGAATCATTGTTGCTAAAACTTTTTTCAATCTTCTAGCTAAAATATCAGCAAAAATTTTATAATCCACATTAAGTAGGGATATGGGGCGGTAGTTCTTTAGTTGTGTCTTTTCTATCTCATTTTTCGGTATAAGCGTGATGTAAGCTTCTTTCCACGACTCCGGCGCTCTTTTCCCTTCCATAATTTCATTGCCAACCTCCATTAGAGGTTGAATTAAGTAATCTTTCATGTCTTTGTAGTATTTGGAGGTTAGCCCATCCGGGCCTGGAGACTTGCCTAGTTGCAAGTTCTTAATGGCGCCTTCAACCTCCTGTTCAGAAATTTTGTCGTTCAGTATTAGTTTATTCTCCTGGGAGATTTTTTGTAATCCATTTGTTTCCAAAAATTTCTCGATTTTGATCTCATTCTGTGGCCCTTGTGAATACAGTTGTTTAAAGTATCTCTGGAAGCAGTCTTGAATCTCCCGTGGGTTTTGTATATTTCGTCCATTTACTTCAAGATTGGTAACAGTATTTAACTTCTGTCTTTTCTTCAGCTGCCAAGCTAGCAGCTTTCCACACTTATTGGCCGATTCGAAGGTTTTTTGTCTCATTTGTTTAATTTTCCATTCTATATCCTGGTTAACCATTTTCAGATATTGTGCCTGATGTAATTTAATTTCTCGTAGAATGTCCTGTGACTTAGGTTTAGTCCTTAATCTCTTCTCGCCTTCTCTAATTTTCTCTAAAATCTTTTCTTTCTTCTCCTCTTGAAGTTTCCTCTTTATAGCATTTTGCTGGATCAAAAACCCCCTCATTACGGCTTTACTTGCATCCCAGATTACTCTTTTCTCCACGGTAGTCTTCAAATTTATCTCAAAATAGTCTTTTAATGTTTTTTGGGCCTTTTTCACAATTTCAGAGTCTCTAAACAAGGTGTCATTCATTCTCCATCTAAAGGAACCAGTGGGTGTTAGTTTCATATCCATCTTCACTGGGTTATGGTCGGAGCAGATTTTGGGGCAGATTTCCACCTTTCGAATCTTGGGTGCCATCCCTCTTGTAATCCAAATTTGGTCTATTCTAGTCCAGGTCAAATTGGCTTCAGAGAAGAAGGTCCCCTCTCTACCTAGGGGATTTTTAGTTCTCCAAATATCAATCAAGTCCATATTGTCTGTCAATTCAAAAAAGGTCTTTGGTAGTCTTCCATCTTTTGTGACTACTTGTCTTTCAGATTTATCCATATATGTCGAGACAACGCCATTCATATCTCCCATCAAAATGATATTTCGATCTATAAAGTCCATTAACGTCTCATGCAGTTTCTTATAAAACTCTGATTTCCCCTCATTAGGTGCATAGACTCCAATTATTACTAATTTCTCTCCTTGGAGTTGTATTTCAATTGCCACAAATCGTCCATGTTCATCTTTAAGGAGAAACTTTGGTGATAATTTCTCTTTTGCGTAGATCACAACTCCTCTTTTTTTTACTTTGTCTGATGAAATAAAGTCTTGGCCTAACTTTTTATTTATCAATAATTTCCTTTGGAGTCTTGTTATATGTGTTTCTTGTAGGCAAATTAGGTCCAGTTGTTCCTTTTTCAGAATATGAAAAATCCTCTTCCTTTTGCTGGGGGAGTTCAAACCTCGAACATTCCAAGTTAACATCTGCAGAGACATGTTGTTGTTATTCTGATGTTCCACCAGTTGCTCCTAGAAGTTGCTCTTGGTTTGTCGGCGGTATCTCTTTCCGTTGGTCCAGTCCCAAGAGAGTTCTTCCTAAGTCAGGTGGTCCCAGTCCTAATATTTCCGAGTCTTTTGTTCTGGCCTCTCTTTGTAATTCTTCTCCAAAATTTCTCAGAAAACTCTCTTTATCTTCCTCTGATCTTATCTTAATTTTCTTTCCTTTAAATGTAAACGAGAGGCCTTGTGGGAATTCCCACCTGAACAAAATTCCGTTTCTTTTTAGCAGGTCCACCAAATTTCCGTAATTGGTTCTAAGATCAAGCAGGTATTTCGGGATATCTTTAAAAATCTCAATTCTCACCCCTTGGATATCGAGTGCTTTCTGGTAGTGTAGACTCAGTATTTTATCTCTTTCCTCTTTTGTCCTTAGAGCAATCAAGCAGTCTCTCGGCCTATTTTTCCTCTTAACCCTTCCCAATCGAAAAGCACTCACTATCTTAAATTCTTCTTTCTCTGGATCCAGGTCCCAGCACTCCTCAAATTCCGATGTCAACAATTCTATCAAGTCTCCTTCTTCTGTTTCTGGGACCGATCTAATTCTCAAGTTGGTCTGTTTCTCTTTAAGTTCAATCAAAGAGAATTGTACCTTGTATTCGTCCAATTTTTTATTTATTGGTGGTATCTTTTGTTCTACTGCCAATACCCTCTCTTTGGCTTCCTCCGCTATCTTCTTTGTCTCTTTAGACTCCTGCACCAGTCTGTCAATCGCCTGGGTGTTAGTATTCACATTCGTCCCCAAATCGTTTACTTTTTGCCCCAGGTCCTTAACAGTTGAAGTATTTTGATCAATCTTAGCTGTCAAATTTTGCAGAGCCGATAAAATCTTGTCTAATGTTGCAGAATCCGATCCTGTTCCTTTTGATTCTTCCCTTTCTGTGGCTTGTGGGACAGAGAGTCCTGCTGATGATGTTCTTCTATGCTGGAGTTGCTGCTGTGCCTGCAGCTGCTGCTGTTGTTTAATTTTTGCTCTTGTTGATACTTTATCTGGAGGCTGTAACTTGTCTGGTTGTTTCTCTTCCATTGCTTGCCTCTAGAAATCAAGGTCACTCACACAATTCCCAAGCTTCCTTCTTAGCTATAAACAATATAGAAACTCTATAGCTCACCCTTGATATAATATTGGTCTAAATTTCCAATAGGCTATATGAACTTCTATTTGTTTGTTCAACACAGGCACCTAGACAGCACTTTTTCGCAGGGGGGTTGGGAATGGTGGGCACTACCCCACGTACAGTCGGATGTGTGCTGTTTTTCAGTCTGCTGTGGTCTCCGCTTCTAGCGATAAGTACAGAACCAGAATGGAATACAGATGAAAGCGCTGGCTCTCGCAGGAGCATCCTGTGGGGAAGCATGTCTACTGTGGTATTGAAAACAGACAAGCAAAATTTTCTTTCTTTTTTTTTTTTAAAGAGAATTTTCTTATATGCGACCACCACAGCTAGGATAGTAATAGCATCTAAATGGAAAGCTAAAGAACTACCTACCAAGGAGGAATGGATTCTCAAATTAAATGAATATTTAAAATTGGCTAAATTAACAGCATCCATACGACAGCAGTCAAATCAAAAACTAAAATGGCAATGCTTTGATGATTATATGCTCGAAAAAAGACATACCAACTGGCAATGTGGAATTCATAGGAGCCAGTTGGTGGGCATTGCCATTCAAATGTTGCACGTGCACTGCATCGTGTGACTGATTATGCGGATTGCGGTTTACCTCCCCCCCCCCCCAATACTTTATTCAAGTTGGCACCCTGGTAGAATTCATATCATTCAAAGGAGAGCCACTTGGTAGGCTTTTCACAGTGTATGTGTGTGTGTGAGAGAGAGAGAGAATGAGGACTAAAGCCAGAAAGGATTCGGGACTTCCGGGTTAGCGCCATTGGCAATGGCGGAGCTCCTCTTACAGAGAGGAACCCGCTCCGCGAAAATCGGGTCTTGCTGCCGCGGCGAAGGCGGAGACCCTCTAAAAATCCCAGGCGGAGGAAGCCTGGGAACATGGGATTCAGCTGACACCAGGAGCGCCTCCCCTACTCGCAGGGAACCCCTTTTTTGGGGGGGTCCGAAGTGACGTGGGGTGAGCGGCACGGTGTTTTGAATTGACCGCTATTTTTACGGAGTGAAGCCACACAGCCGTTGCCGGATAGCGCTGATTTTTTCCTGTGGACAATTGGATTTTAAACAACAACCCGTGAGTAGAACGGAAAATTGGACTTTTAAACAAGTTAATTTGGCACCGAACGGGGAAGGCTCAAACAGGAAGTCCACCTTCCCTTTCTGAAAATAGACTGAAGCAAAGTAGTTGCTAACTAAGGTCTTTGGAAAGTCTTATGTAAAGGACCAAAACTCCACTGACTGAAATTATTTAATCGCCCCTGGAAGCGGGGGGAGAATCTAAAGGAGAAGGTGAAAATTTAAAATTTAAAATTGAAGCACCATGTCTCTGAACCTGGGAGCGGTTTGCAAAAGCCCATCGACAGTGAACAGGATAAATTTGACAGCTAGTCTGAAAGAAGGACATTGTTTCCATTGTCCGCTTCTGCGCTTAAAAAGAAGAAAAAGTAACTAAAAATTGTTACTAAATTTACTTTTGGAATTGTGCTGGAAAGGATTGATACAAATGAAGTCTGGCTTCCAAACCAATGACTTCAAATTATAAGGAGATTCCAACTAAACATTAGAAAGAACTTTCTGACAGTGGAAGGGATTCCATCAGTAGGTGGTGAACTTCGCTAGAGCATTTTAAACAGAGGTTGGATGACATCTGTCAGGGATTCTTTAGCTTTAATTTCTGCATTGCAGGAAGTTGGACTAAACAGCCTCTTGGGAACTCCTCCAACTCTACAATTTTGTGATTCTAAGTCCAGCACTCTGTCCTCACAGAGACCAACCAGATGCCCCCAGGGGAAATCTTCAAGGAAAGTCTGAGTGCAACAGCAGCCTCTCCACCTGTGATTCACTGGTATCTGACAGTGAAGGGAGGTTTTGTTCATCACAGCTCATAGTGCTGATAGCCTCATCGTCATCCGTGTATTTGTCTTAACCAGTTTGAAAGCCGTCCAAGCCGTCACTACCTCTTTGTGAATTCCAGAATTTGATTATGTGATGCATGAAACAATCCACTGAAAATGTTCAGATAATTACTCTTCCAAAGAACAACCTGGGCCGCTTTCTTTTTCATACCTTGGGATGGGCTGTATTTGAACGATACCTAGCCCCTCGTTGGTGCTTTAACATTTACTCTGCCAAGTCTGACAGTCCAAGAGAGCTGCTGGTGAATTATTAGCTTGGAAGCCTGTCAGACCCCAGCTTTGTGCCTTCTCGGCGTCTCAGTTGGGATTCAGCTCATCCATCACTCCTGACATTCACATAATTCAACAAGAGGAATGGTGGGTTGTCAGTCAAGACAAGAGTTCCTCCCTGGATCACCTCAGCTCATGACACTCATAAATATTCTATGCAATTTTGGTTCAAACGCCAATTCACTCAGCTCTCCTGTTCCAATCAATAATGTCCATTGGCTGTCAGAACCTAGATGACCAGTGGGTACACAGGAAGTTGCCTTATACTGAGCCAATCTCTCAGAAGTGTGGACACTATCAGCAGCTCTCCAGGGTTTCAGGCAGCGGTCTGTCCTGGCCATGCCTGGAGGTGGCAGGGACTGAACCTGAAACCTTCTGAATGTCCCCTTGTTAGAGGAAGAGACCACCCTTATAACATCCTGTTATATTCATTGAAATACCTGGGATTGCTCAGCCAGCAGAGCATGAGACTCTTAATCTCAGGGGCGTGGGTGGGTTCAATCCCTACGTGTGAAAGATTCCTGCACTGCAGGGGGCTGGACTAGGTGGTCCTCATGGTTGCTTATAACACTATGGTTGAACAATAGAACTCCCTTCTATGGTTCTATGGTTCCACAGGTACACTGAAACAGTGCAATCTTTTGTATGTGTACTCAAAAATAAGGCCTCATTCTGCTTCAATGGTGCTTACTCCTCAACAAGTATTCTTAAGGTTGCAGCCAAAGTCACTGCATTTAACATGCCTTGCTTTAATTCTTCTAAATCAGGGAGAGTCAATGTGACGCTCTCCAGAGCTTGCTTGGCTCCCAGCACCTTTCAGCCCCATACAGCATGATCAGTGGCCAGGGATGTTGCTTTGCCCTCTTCTAAATCATTGTCTTTCCGTGTTCTGGATAACAGCTTGGGAGTGAAGATCAGGACCATGGTGAATAGGCCTTATGCTACAATACTGATGAAAATCATTTCTGGGAACAATAGTTCCTTGGGAAATTGTTCACCTGGAAGGGAGTAAAGGTAAAGGTACGCCTGAGCATTAGGTCCAGTCGTAGACGACTCTGAGGTTGCAGCACTCATCTCGCTCTATAGGCCAAGGGAGCTGGTGTTTGTCCGCAGACAGCTTCCAGGTCACGTGGCCAGCATGACTAAGCTGCTTCTGGCAAACCAGAGCAGTGCACGGAAACGCCGTTTACCTTCCCACTGGAGTGGTACCTATTTATCTACTTACACCTGATGTGCTTTCGAACTGCTAGGTTGGCAGGAGCAGGGACCAAGCAACGGGAGCTCACCACGTCACAGGGATTCGAACCGCCAACCTTCTGATCAGCAAGCCCTAGGCTCTGTGGTTTAGACCACAGCGCCACCCGCATCCCATGGAAGGGAATAGCCCCAAGCAAAAAGACCCAGTGTCAAATGCCTGACAACCTAATTCATCTTACAGGCAGGTCTAGAAGCAGCTGTGTGGCCATGTTTCTACTTTACAAGGGACAGCAGTCTATTTGAAGGACCATCTGGTTTTAAAAACCTTAAACAGGGAAAGTGAGGGCCTGGAAGCTGCCCGGAACAGTAAGCCGAGGTCAACTGGCCAGTCCTCCCCACAGCAGTGGAGTGTATTGCATTTCTGTTTAAATGATAAAAAGGTAAAGGTAAAGGACCCTTGACAGTTAAGTCAAGTCGTGAACGACTCTGGGGTTGCGGCGCTCATCTCACTTTACTGGCCGAGGGAGCCAGTGTTTGTCTGCAGACAGTTTTTCTGGGTCATGTGGCCAGCATGACTAAGCTGCTTCTGGCGAAACCAGAGCAGCGCACGGAAACACTGTTTACCTTCCCTGCCAGAGGAAGTTATCTGCTTGCACTTTGACGTGCTTTCAGACTGCTAGGTTAGCAGGAACAGGGACTGAACAACGGGAGCTCACCCCGTTGCGGGGATTCGAACCGCTGACCTTCCGATCGGCAAGCCCAAGGCTCAGTGGTTTACACCACAGCGCCACCCGGGTCTGTGGTAGTTATGTCTAAAGCAATGCATGTATGTGTATAAAGTAGAATATGCAGATTTATGCAGATCTGTATCTTCTCTTGGTGATGCATTCCATCTCTTCCTTTTGGAAAGAGCCACCTTAATCTAGACATCTGTATAAATATGTACTCTCTTTGTGCTTCTTCTAATATTCAGTGTCTTTAGATGCCCTCAGGTTCTAGAACTACGAGTTATATTTCCATTAATTGAATGGCAAAGCCCTTATTTTGCCAAGCATTTAACTCTCAACCTGTTGGCTACTGAAAGTCAATGAGGTTATGCACTTTAGAAATCTATATAGAGAAATAAATCTGTGACTCTTGCTTATTATTAGTATTAAGCCACGTTAGGAGCTCTTTTTGAAAGCCGGAAAGTATTTGATACTTATAAAAATGTAGCAAAGATGATTCTAGCTTTTCTGTTGTGTCTTGCTACCACCTAGTGTTCTCAGACATTGAAGCTGAGTTTTCTCCACTGTTTACTAGATTGGAACTGTCACTTTGAAAAGGGGAACTGTCTCAGGTTAATCCACATAATATTTAATGTACAGGACTTCCCAAAAATAATCCAAGGAACTGTAGTTCATCCCTCACTGAACTACAATTCCCAGCACGCTTGCCAACCTTCCGTTCCCATGATTCTTTGAAGAAGTCACATGCTTTAAATGTATAGTGCAGATGCGACATTAGTTAAAACTGATCACATGCAAAGAACAAGAGGGGGACGGGAAACATAGACTTGTAGAGTTGGAAGGGATCATGAGGTTCATAGCCCATCCTGGCTTTGGAGTGACAAAAAGAGACTTCTCAAAGAGCTTCAGCACCACTATCTGAGCAAGTCCATTATGACCATTGTATCCAGATATGTTCTCTCCTGTGTAGAGCAACAGAAGTACCGGTATTTCATGAAATTTGTTTACAGCTTGATTGTATAATTAAAAAAACCCTCGAAGGGCCACCTGGAATAGCCACACCCCCATGTTCACACATGCACTGAAAACACCTTCAGGGAGGGGGGCTTTGCTCATACAGCAGTATCATGGAAGGCACCCCCATGACATGGTTGTACAGGGTTCCAGGTCATGGGGAGCCCTTTGAGCAGAGGCTCCTATTCCTGCAAGTCTTTTGCTATAGGTGGCGCTGTGGTCTAAACCACAGAGCCTAGGACTTGCCAATCAGAAGGCTGGTGGTTCGAATCCCCGCAACGGGGTGAGCTCCCATTGCTCGGTCCCTGCTCCTGCCAACCTAGCAGTTCGAAAGCAGGTCAAAGTGCAAGTAGATAAATAGGTCCCGCTCTGGCGGGAAGGTAAACGGCATTTCCGTGCACTGCTCTGGTTTTGCCAGAGGCAGCTTAGTCATGCTGGCCACATGACCTGGAAAAACTGTCTGTGGACAAACGCCGGCTCTCGGCCAGTAAAGCGAGATGAGCGCCACAACCCGAGTCATCCGCGACTGGACCTAACGGTCAGGTCCTTTTACCTTTTAGGGCTGCCATACATCCAGATTTTCCTGGACATCACCGGGATTTCAACTGATGTTTCGGGGTGTCCTGGCTTTTACTTTTTGAAATGTGGCAACCCTAGCTATCTGTGGACACCAGGGTGCAGCTGGCCAGCACATGACATGTGGGGCATGACTACTCAGTATCACTCAGCTTTCATGTTCGTTCTGCGGAAGAGCTACAACACTTGCAATAGGCGTCCCAATCCACACCCATGGGGATGCTTATATGAACATGTGAGGTCAAAAATGTGTTTTCCTTTAAGATGTTACTAGGCTTTTTGTGTGTGTTACACTCATTAAAATGTATATTCTGAAAGATGTATGCACCAAATGCAATGTTTATGCATGTTTAGTAAGCAACATAATTTAAAACTAGTATTCTGTGGCATGCTGCCCTCAACACTGGAGGAGAAATGCAGTGTTATACTACATGAATTTAGGACAGTAGAGACACAGGAAGCTTAACTGTAGTCACACCAGCTGGAACTCAACGGAACTTAATTCCACCACCTCCCAGATGGGTTCCAGCACCTCTCAGGTGGGCGCCATTGCCATTCTAAGAGAACAAGAGAGTTCACTGTGAGCTCCGGCAGTTTTTCTCTAGGAAAATAGCAGTAAGTCACCCCATTGGTCCTTCTAGCTCATTGTTGTCTACAGAGACTTATAGCGGCTCTCCATTGTTTCAGAAAGGAGTCTCTCCTGGTCCCTACTTGGACATGCCAGGGATGGAACCTAGGACCTTCTGCATGCAAAGCAGCTGCTCTTATACCTGAACTACAGTCCTTGTGCTTTAAAGCCATCCAAGTTGTCCTATGAACCAACATGGACCTCACTAGATTGCAACTTGCACAAACACAGAAGAACCAAACGGAAGACCACCAAGACACAAGGAGACGCCGACTGAAACAACAACGTTTTGTCTTTATTAGGAGTTCCCATGGTAATATAACACAGAGTTCGTAAGGAAGAAAAAACACAAGACTCATTTTATGCCATTGAGAGAATGGTCAAATTTTATCAGTACTCCTTTTGTCTACACACATGATCAGCTTATTCACTTACAGCTCCTTCACTCATGTTCACAAGCACAAATCCAAGGGTTAAAATCCATCTAGTAGTAAATTCTACATGGTTTAATTTTTTTTTAAATTATTATCATTATTTTCCTTTTTCTTTAGAGCATCAAGTCACTGCGGCAAATTAATTCCAAGTTCAATGTCATTTCCTTTAAGCATTTACATATGACATTCATGAAACAGACACACAAAGCGAGCAAGCTCCCACAGGAAAAAAACATGCTTACATAGCCTGCAAAGTTTTATTTTTTAACAAATCCTTTATTCCCTCCCCCCTTAAAAAAACACACACAATGGTCCAAGAACAAAATAATGAACACGAGGGGGAAAAGGAAGACTCAAGTGAATCACAAAGAGCTGCGCATGTTTCGTATAACTGAAACATGGGGTTGCATCCCACTAACCTCGACTCAAAGCACACTCATTGAACCTAATGGATCGAAGTTAGCCATGTCTATTAATTTCAATGAGTCTACTCTGATCAGGACTAACATTGGATACAACCCATGGTCACTTCCCCCCTCCCCCTTCCCGAAACAGAACTTTGCTTAAATTCATCGAAGCATAAGTGGTGAGGAGAGAGAGAAAAATTAAAAAGCTGCAAATATATATATTACCCTTAACTAAATATTTTTTAATTATTTAATAAAAAGTGCAATCTCTGAAGCAAACAAAACAGAACCAAAACACAAATGAAACTGTCTGGAATGATGAACAGCCATCAGTTATGGGTGAAAGGGTGAGAAAGGGGGAATTCAGTTCAAGCCTCGACTGCCTTTCAGCATCTGACTGGCAGATTTTTACTACTCCTGGCTGAGTTGCACAGTACACAGCCTGGAATACAGAAAGCGTCCCACACTAAAGTCCAGTTGAGCTATTACCTTAGGCTTGTTCACACATTACACTAAACACAGGTACAAGCTGTGTGCAGGTGGGTGCATCTGCTGCTGACTGACTGTGCAAACTACACACTTGTTGACTACACACCTTTGAAAATCTACAGAAGAGCACAGCTCCACTACAAAGGGGTGTTGGTGCACTCACTGAATATAATGTGTGGTCTCCGTATACAAATAGTTGAGCTGTGCACTCATTATTCACAAGTAGCATTCAACGCACAATCAAGCATACATTCATTCAAGCAAACACTTGCATAACACTTTGCAACTGTCTTCAGGGTAATGTATTTTGTGAACACCCCTCGCATGTAAGCTCAACATGTGAAGGAGGGGGTAATGTGAATGTGCCCATTGTCCCCAGCAATAATGCCTCTTGTGTCTTCAGAGCTGTATATATCCTGGCAAATATACAGGGGAGGAGGCGTATGATGTCACGCATAGGCCCAGCAGGCCCACTGCTTGGGAACCAATGCACAGGACTCAAGGCTCATCCCCACTCCCCCATGCCCAGTGCAGCAGGGTACACTAGGCAGTAATGGGTGTGTGGCTCCAGAAAGGATCAGAGAGGGGCAAATGCATTATGCAGGTGTTAACTACAATGGTGGGAGAGGAGTGAGTTCAGTCTGTAGGGATGGCTGCCTCTGTAATCTCCTAGCCCCCTCCCAGATTCCAAGGAGGCTGCTGCTCCCCTTTTTCACATCACTCAAAGAAATTGGCTTTAGTGTGGCAGATGTGTTTTGAGGAATGGGCTGTGGAGCCACTTTTGTAGATCACAACTCCATCACTTGTTGGACTTTAAAAGACAAAACACATTGACCTGGCTATATTCTACTTTTCTTTTCAAAGAATCAGCAAATATACAGATGTTAGGATTTTTAAAACTAGCTTGTATTGTTGCTTTTTTAAAAAAAGAGGGGAAATGTGTGGCAAAGTATCAATTTAAAATCAACTGAAATGAGTGAACGAAGGAAATGAGGTTAAGCTGCCTTCACAATTAAGAATTTATTGTAAGGTTCTATGCAATATTTCCATATGTTCTTTACTTAGGGCTGATCGTGTGGCACCTCCACATGGACACTCAGGAACAAGAATCTGGGCTGTACTTGGGAAAACCTTTTCTAATAAGGGGGTGGGGGGAAAACATGCTATTGGCCCCACAATGTGTAATCTGCTTCCATGCACACAGACCCTATGCAGCTCAATCCACATTTAAAAGGGCGTCAGGCTTACTTCAGATTCCCCATAGGTCTAATGAAATGCCTCTACACAGCAGTGCACCAAAAAAAGGAGGAATGATTTAAGTACAGCTTAGCACATTATCAACTTCGTAGAATGCAGTGACCTAAATTGGCACAAGCGATTTAAGGGTCAGTACACAGACACCTGCCCATTAGATTCAGCTCCAGGCTAACCCAGTCCTGCTGCAAGCACAAAGGAAAGGAGGTTGCCATATGGTATAACACAGGCTCTTGTGTGCAGGGGCAATGTTCCAAGGCAGCCCAAGAAACCAGGAGTCTTATGTGCAGTCCATGTACCTGCTCAGTCTCTCATCTACTCAAGCAACCCCACCCATAAGACTGCAAGCCTTGACTGTGGAGAGGCAAGGGTGGATGGAGGCATGGGAGGTGGGCATGGGCCAAAGGGGGTTGATGGGCAAGGGAGGAAGGGTGGTGGAAGAGACTGGCACAGTATTTGCACATGAGGAGGTGAGGAATCCAGGCACAGTTATGCGTCTGGTGGTGCATCCATGATAAGACCAGACCAGTGGTTTTCAAAGGGTGTGGCACGCCACACAGGTGTGGCAGGAGGGGATGGCAAGCATGGCAGGAAGATTCAAGGACAATCAAAGAACCATTTCAGTGTAGCAGGGATATGCAACCAGAAACTGTATCCATGCCTCTCTCCAAGAGCATTGGCTATTCTTCTACAGTTCTCCACATGTTGTGAGCAAGGATTTTCAACTCTGACATATATGGAAGGTCAGAAAAGAGAAAGGCTTCTTTATGTTGATGAGAAGATGAGAGTTTGTCTCAAATTAGACCTAATATAAATGAGACTACCAGGCAAAAGTAAGCTCACACCACTCACTGATGTGTAAGCATACGTACTTAAGATACATATGTATGAGGCTTATTTATCATTCAATTTTAGGGATGGTTCATGTTCTTATGTAGCTGCATTGTTTTATACTTTCTGGGTGTTCCATGATCATATTATAAAGTAGTTGTGTTCTACGTTATGAATCAAGCGCTGCTAGGACTTGTTTCTTTTTGTTGTCCAATGCATTTCTTATTAATAAAGAAATTGGCGTGGCACAAGCAAATTTTTATTCTGAAAGTGTGTCCCAGAGAAAGAAGTTTGGAAACCACTGGACTAGACTGTTTTTAAAGAGATTCCCATTTCCCTCCAAGTTCTACTGAAGGAGATGCTGGTTTTTGCTTTTTAAGGGAATGGGTCATTTGGCAGCACGGTTCCAAGCTAGATCTCCTGATTTTAGTTCTGAACCCAACTGATAAAGAGCTGGTGTTTAGAAAGTTCTCCAACGGATGGACATGCAATGGCACCAATAAATGGTGACTTACTCTATGCAGAATCTGACACCCTTACCAAAAGGAGAATGGAAAACCAGTTAACGATACTGCTTGGACACCCAGCAAATCAAGGTGGAGCTGGCCCAAAAATCAAGTGAATTATCTGACATACAGATAGGATGACCATAAGTTGTTAGAAGGACCTTGGACCTCATGAGGCTCAGAAAGACCAGGATGAGCTTAATTTCAAAATAAGGCATCTCAAAGTATAACAATGTAACACACAGAAGCAAGCACACATGTCTCCTCTCTCTCTCTCTCTCTCTCTCTCTCTCACACACACACACACACACACACACACACACATCTATTAAAACAAGGAAATGGATGAACAAATGATCCTTCAATTCCGAGATGGGATTAGCGCATTAAAACCCAAGAACAACACGGGCTACATCCTCCCAGCACCATAATACCTGAAACCTTAGCAGCACAACTTCTACCTTCCTCTAATTGGAAAGTGGGGTGGATACAGATTTGGTCCTAGGGAAATCATGACTCCCACATTTTTTAAGATGCAGGGCTGCAAGTCCAGTTTCTGAAACATCCAGTTTAAAACCTCATTTTTTTCCTATTCCTCTTTCCAATAGTTAAACGTGAACCTTCATTTATATAAAAAGTAAAATATAAAGCAGCTTCTGGGAAATTCACTTTTTCCTTCCTTTTTTAAAAGAAAAACAAAAAGATAAAATGGTGTTAATGGTGATATAAGTCACAAGTTCTACTCTTCAATGATTTACTCCTTTTTTCTGCATCCCCCATGTGTCAAAATGGGGGAGGGGGAGTTTCCCAAATGTATAAGGAGGGGGAGGAACGAATAGGTTCTGTGAATATGGGGGCGGGGGGGGGGGGGGAGATTGACAACAAAGGGGCTGGGGAACTGCAGCCTTAACTAGGCCTTACCCATTGGTTGCCCGCAGTAACCATCACAGGCTCTAAAATAATCAAAAAAAGGGTCTTCAAGTGCCCCACCCTCTCCCATGATCCGCTAAGCGGTCATGAAATTTTCCCCCCCTTTCATTGCTCTTTTTTTAACCCAAGCTGGTGATATTGGCACGGCCACCAGGAGGCGCCACTATGCGCTGCGTAGTGCGGCGTGGAATATTATCGTCAATCTGTGCACCTAGAAGGAAAGGGACAAAGAAGGAGAGGTGCATAAGCATAGTGAAAAACTGAGAATATATACATAAATACATAGATTTATTGTGACTTAAGTTAATGGTGACTTCAATGTCTGGCTCTGGCTGGCGCAAAATGATGCAGAGAGACACTGGATGGGGACAGACTGCCATCAGCACAGCACACCAGTGCTTAAAAGCTTGTACTGGCTGCCCATAGGTTACCAGGCCCAGTGGCAAAGCTGCATGCTACGCTACCAGGGGAGGAGAGCAGACGGGTGTGGTGCGTGCCCCGGGGGGGCGTGGCGTGCACCCCAGGGGCATGGCATGCCCCCATGAGGGCGTGGCCTGCATTCTGGGGGCATGGCACCAGGGGGTGCTCAGCGTGTGTCCGGGAGGCACCATTCCAGAATAGTAGTGCCGGGGGAGGTCCGCTCCCTCCGCACCCCCGTTCCTCCACCAGTGACCAGGCCAGGTTCAAGGTCCTTGTGTTAATTTGCAATGCCCTTTTGGGTTCAGGATATCTTAAGGACCACCTAATTCCTTATATCTGTACCGGATCATGGAAAGTGTTTTTGGAGGTCCCTGATGACCCCACCCCATGACTTGTAACTTCTAGAAATTGTGTGCTCAGTGTTGTGGGCCCAAGCTTGTAGAACTGCCTCCCAGGTGCCCACCTTCCTTGCTGAATTTCAGGTGCATAACATTGTCTTATTCCAGCAGCCATTTTAAGGTAGTGTGTGTCTGGTTTTATTCTCTACAGGGTCTATTTTAATGCACACCACTTAGAAATGCTAATAACTGAACAGCATATAAATGCCTTAAGTAACTTAAATGAACAATAAAATGTGCTCCCAAGTCCACAATGCTCTCAATCCAGCACACTCTCAGGACTTCTCTTTACAACAAACATGAAAGCACCTTCCGTATCAACTCATCTCCCCCTGCAATACTACTAATTTGCTCATCAGGTCCTGCTCAAAGTTCCGTTCATTGGGGAGTTTTGGTTGCTGCTGACAAGAATCAGGGCCTTTTTGATAATGGCCCCTCTGGAGTGGAATTCCTGTTTTGTGCATGGGAAGGAAGAGGACCCAGGGCCTTCAAGAAATAAAACAGAAATAAGATTTCACCATAATAATTTAGCCTCACATAGGTATGTACCAGACAAGCTAAATCCAGACTGGTGCAGGTTCCTGACAGGCGGGGCCTGCTGCTTCGCTGGAGACGTCTTGGCTGAGGATGCCGGTGTGACAGTTTTCGGTGTCACTGATACTTCACAGACTGGGCCGTCATACAGGCCACGAGGAACACCCCTCAGCTCAGCCAGCTAGGGGAAAGAAGGGGAAATGCAGGAGAAAAAAGCACTGAGAAGCAGCCCTGGTTATGGACACATTCAGCTTTAACTATCAATGTTCCAGCTCTCAACATGCAGGAATGAGAAATCTGTGACCCTCTAGCTGCCATTGGACTCCAACCACCATCAGCCCCAGACAGCATGGTCAATGGTGAAGGATGATGGGAGTTGTAGTCCAAAGTCTGAAGGGACTTTGGCCTTCCAGATGTTGTTGAACTACAACTCCCATTGCTCCTGGCCATGCTTGCTGGGGCTGATGGGAGTTGTAGTTCAGAAACATCTGCAGGGCCAAACCTATACATGCTTATTCAGAAGGCCCCACTTCTGTTCAGTCAGTGGGGCTTGCTCCCCTGTAAGTGTGTTTAGAACTGAAGCCCAAATGTTTCAAGTTGACAAAGAGTTAGCCCTGTGGATCAAATGTTCTTAATGGAGGAGTCATCCTGCCCAAGCCAACTCTTTTTCACTGCTTAAACTCAAACCAAACAGAATGCTTTCATCCAGCAGAGGGCAGTATTTGAAAGAGATTCATTTTACTTATAACAAACTTCAGCAACCTGGGTGCCATCTGGATGTTTTCAACTACAACTCCCACCATCCCCAGACAACTCAGCCGTAATCCAAAACATCCAGAAATCACCAGGATGGCAAAGACAGGCTTCTCTTCCTAGATCTCTTGAAGAGAGCTAGATAACAATTACAATCAGGCCAGTGAGCTAGGCTTAACTCCAGTGTAGCTATGATGATTTACAACTGAATTTGGTTCCGAAAGAAGAAAATCAAGGCAGGTTTTAAACTTTTGGTCTCTTGCTAATAGCTTTTGTTTCTGGCGCTTGTTTCTGGTGCAACCCATTGACTTCCTAAACCACACCTTAAAACAAGGGTCAGCAAACTTTTTCAGGAGGGGGTCAGTCCACTGTCCCTCAGACCTGGGGACCCACCCTCTCCCAAAAGCACTCCCCTCCCCCAAAAGGACCCCGCCGCCACTCATGCCGCCACCGTCTTGCCTTCGGCAGCATCGTCCTCTACCTCGGCCAGGGGTCCGCAGGGTGCAGAGCCCATGGCGCTGACCTGGGCGGCAGAGGTAGCCTCCCTGCCACCACCACTTCTTCCCGCTCGGCTCTTGGTCATATGTGGCCGCCTCAGTGGGAAGGAAGGGGCGTTGCCCAGAGGCGTCTGCGGCTTCGGATTGGCTGCAGGAGCTTTTTGCAGCCAATCCGAAGCCAAGCCAGCGTCACGCAAGTCAGTCCCTGCGCGGCGAATCCTCCACGCCACACCAGTTTAGCACGGGGACTGACTGAGCGGATGGCCCCTGGGCCTTAGTTTGCCATAGTCATTCTGCTACAAAATTGTTTGGTGTTTTTTTAAAAATTGAGAGGTGGGTGGAAAAGGGGAATAAAGACAACCAAAATGTTTTATTTCTGCATTAAAGCGTTCCGAACAATGGGAGAAAATTAAGGATGGGTCTTTGACCTAGGATGGTGTGTGTGTCGTTCAGAAGGTAAGCATTGGGACCAGGCTCTCAGCAGCACCACATACACAAAGCAGTGTGTGATACACACTTTTATTAGGGGCTGCAACCCATTCACTCTGCTCGCCGACTGCACCTACCCCTTTGCACTTGTGATACACCTCACCCATCCCCTCGCTTATTCCCTCAGCTTGCCCCACCCCTCCCCCATGGCTTCCCCCAAGCCCCACCTGCTTTCAAAGGGGGAGGGAGGCTTGCTAACCCCCCTACCTCTGTTAAACTGTTCACCTGGGCCTGCCTGCCGTTCCCCCTGCTGCGTTTGGCACAGTCTACTAGGGGCCACACAAACTGCAGAGTGTGATGACACTTTACTTTCAAGGCATGCCGATGGAGGCTGGTTAAGTGCAGATTGAGGTTGGTAGGGCAATGGCTACCTCAATGGAATTCAACATCTAACTGTTGCAACTATGTGAACCTGAACGATTAAAATCCTGCTATCCAATTTACTGAGCTTTCAAAGGACACACGTTCATCCAGCATACTCACCCTGCTCCTGGCCTTGATGCGCTTGTAAACAAAGTCAGGGAAGGGCTTCCTGGCAACGTATCGCCCAGAGCCCTCAGTCACATGGAGGTTGCTGTCCTCCAGCACAATCTTCCCCTGGCTGATGACCACCAGTGGTGACCCACGGCACTCCATACCCTCAAAGATATTGTACTCCACAGCCTAGGAGGGAATTGAAGAGTTAGCCCCAGTCTAAATTTTAGTTGAAGCTTCTCTTATTTAATGTTCTCATAGCACACTGTTAACTCCCTGATGACAGTTTCCACCCACGCCCTACGGTTAGGCATATTAAAAAGGCTCCCTCTGGTGCCAAGTGATATTTTCGGGTGCCAGAGTGATGTGTGCTTCCAGTTTCAAATTCAGAAAGCAAGTTTAATTCAGAAAGCAATTTTGCCTAAGCCATTAGAAGTTTGGGAGAAACTCTTCAGTCCAGATGTGCAACTCAGAGCTTGCACGTTCTTGCGTAATCCTTCTGTATTTCTGTCACTCACACAAACAATGCAGTGGAGGTTTGTGCTTGGACAGGGAGTGGGGGGAAGCGCAGAAACCACTTACTATGTTGTGAGTCTTGGCTGAGATTGTCTTGACGCTGTCTGGGTCCCAGATCACCAGGTCAGCATCAGAGCCCACAGCTATACGTCCCTTCCTGGGATAGAGGTTGAAGATCTTGGCTGCGTTGGTGCTGGTCACAGCTACAAACTGGTTCTCATCCATCTTACCAGTAACCTAACCGTAAAAAGGTAGCATCCCCATCAGAAGAACAGAGGCAATAATAAAGAAATCCTTAAAAGCAAACACAGTAACTCAAAATTCATACAGTGCTGAAATAGGGGGCAATCCTGCTAATCTAAATACTAGTTGAAACTTCTGTCCACTTTGATGAAACTGACCAATGGTTGGAATCCTTTCCCAAATTTTTTATATTTTTTATCAGGTTGCTTTTTCAAATCAGGATAAGCATGTCACCTATATAGAAAATCTTTACTTGCTGTTCCATCTTATAAGATGTATGATAGGTACAGTTTGAACCTGATTCATTTTCACTAACCATAGTTTAATCAAAACTTGGTTACCCGAGTTTGGGCATAATGAAGAACTATGGTTAGAAACAAAATTAGAAACAAAAGCTTCTGATCTCCTTTGCTGTGCAAAAGAGGAGAAATGGGGAGAAGCAAGTGTACCTGGTTGTTCATGTAGCAGAAAAACATGATTTCTTTTGACATCCACACTGGGACATAAATTTGCCTTCTGTTTCCTGTACTTGAGACCACTGGAGTCAGCTGTGATACTTTGAATATATTAGGTTACCTGTTTATCATGTTTGGGGTATACTCCACCAACTTAGAACCACACTCATCACAAAATATTTAACCCGAGCATTTTGAATATATTTAGCACTTTTGCTAAATGGTCAAAATATTTATTCCTTCCCCCAACACTTCTAAAAGTGAAGTGCAAACAGTCTAGGCCAGCTCAAATGAGCAGCTGACCAGCAGCAAACCATTGTCCACTGCTATCACAGTTCCCTACCAGAAGTATTCAAAGTAATCATAGGAGAGGGAAGGGACAAGATGGAATGGTGTGGCTCAGTGGTCGACCACATGCTTTGAATGCGGGAAGTCACAGGTTCAACCCCCTGTATCTCCAGGTTGGAGGTGGGAGCATCCCGTTACAAACCCTGGAGAGTTTAGACTTCCGGGTTAGCGCCATCGGCAATGGCGGCGTTCCTCTGACTGAGAGGAACCCGCTCCATGGAATTCGGGTCGTGCCGCCGCGGCGAAGGCGGAGACCCTTTAAAAATCCCAGGCGGAGGAAGCCTGGGAACGTGGGATTCGGCTGACACCAGGAGCGCCCCCCCTACCCGCAGGGAAACCCCTTTTTGGGGGTTCCAAAGTGACGTGGGGTGAGCAGCGCGGTGTTTTGAATCGACCACTATTTTTTACGGAGTGAAGCCGCGTAGCCGTTGCCGGAGAGCGCTGACTTTTTCTTGTGGACAAACCCTGGAGAGTTTAGATAATGCTGAGCTACATTGACCCAGAGTCTGACTTGGTATAGCAAGGCAGCTTTCTATGATCCCATGGATAGGCTAAGAAGCAGCTTGAGCTCAGGGGATTCTGTCCATGCAAGGAAGGGAACCCCCCACCCCTCGCCCAATGTTTCAATACCAAAACTCTAAGACTGATAAGAGAGTCTTCCAACATTGTGGATTCATTGTGCTCTGTCCATTTCAACAAGGCTCAAAAGGCCCCAGAACTGGCCTAGGATCTCAAGTAACATCAGCAAGAGATTGCCTGCGTGAACCAAGACCTCTCCTGCCCCATCAAAGCAACACACCACAGCTTTATCCCAGATGATGGACATCCTTTCCTCAGTTCCATTGGTTCCTTCAGGGATCAGAGTAAAGTTGTCCTTCCCAACAGCTTTCTGGGCAGTGTTGAAGGTACAGTGGCCACTGCCAGTGACTTGGAGGTCTCCACTGAAACCAAAGACAAGAGGTGTGTCATCAACAGGAGTTACATCCAGAGCATGAAGCTACCATTGCAAAGATCAAAACAGTCTTCAGGGGTCAGGGCTGAATGGAAAACAACGGAATGAATGGAAAACTATGTCAGGAGTGCTCTGATGGTGTTTCCTACTTGGCAGGGGGTTGGACTCGATGGCCCTTGTGGTCTCTTCCAACTCTATGATTCTATGGAACCCATTTCATCTAGAGAAAAGACATAACTTCCTAATGGTCTGCCTTGGAAGGTGATGGTCTCTCCTCTGCTGGGGAGAGGCTGGATGGCCATTAAGGGATGGAGTAGTTCAGAAGTAGACAATCTGAGAACCTCCAGAGGATGTTGGACTCTAATTCCCATCAGCTCCAGCCAGTATGACCAGGGGAGATGGAAGTTGAAGTCCAACAACTTCTGAAGGGTACCATGCTGCCTACCCCTGCTGCAGTTGCACCGTGTGTTGTAGTTCTGGCAGCGATCAGGTGATTTGGACTAGAAGACCTCTAGTGTCCTTCCCATCTCTTAATATCCAAGAAACCTTTCTATTTACCCATGGCTTGCTAGCATTCACCTAAATAACCAAGGAAGAGAGTTTTCTGGCACAACCTTGCTAACTTACTCAAATGAGACCGCTTTTTTGAGCAAATAGGGAAACTTGAATGTTATGAGAATATGGAAGAGGAGATATGTGCTGTTCTTGAAGAGAAGGAAGGAGGAGCTGTAACCTCCCAGATGTCAAATGAGAGCTGCAATTTGTGGCCTGACATGAAGGCAATAAAGGAGAATAACAATTTGATGTGGAAAGCTTGGCCTGAATTGGTGAGCCTGAAACTGAGAGATCCCCTTTTGTGGAGACCTGAAGACCGAAGGATTACAAACTTGATCAAGGCGGAAATCGGAGCTTTGGGGACATTTGGACTTGAAAGGAGTATGTCGGGGTACCCTATAGGCTCTTTTTTCAAGTATGGAGGGCTGGCTGGGAAAAATATGGATCCTGTTGGGCCAAAGCTTTTCCGAAATCTGGGGTTTAACATTAAGGACTATCAAAAAGGCCGGCAGAGAGGAACTGAAAGAGATTTAAAAGCCTCGGATGTGAGATCTCCAGGCTAGACAAGATATTGAATTGATGAACACTTGTTGGGGACTGTAACCGGGAAAGGGGTGGGTGGAGTCTGGGAATCCAAAGGGTATATAACTATAACTTGTTTTATTTTTATTCTGGTTTGCTACTTGTTTGGAACTGGGGAAAGCCGTGGAAGGGAAATTTTGGTCGATTTTAGGAAAAATGATGAAGAATGAGTAATGACGTTTAAGTATCTGATGTTTAAATTTGGATATAAGGATTTGCTGTATTAATAATTTAAATTGGAATACAAGAAGGGGAGGTGAGAGGAGGTCTGAGAAATAAGTTAACGGAAATAAGTAATGGAAAATGTATTTGTTTTAATTTTGTACTTTTGTATTTTTGTTATCTTTTTGTCTTTTTTCTTTTCTTTTTGTTTTTATATTAATTGTGGAAAACCTAATAAATATATTTAAAAAAAACAAAAAACAACAACAAATGAGACAGCTTTTTAAACATTTGTTTTATTTATTACAATTCTGCTTTAGCAGAATACATATTTAACCTTTTTATAAAAAAGGAGGGGGAATTAGACATTTTCAACTAAAAAAATGGCACAGTTACATCAGCCCTTCTGCAACATTGTGTCCTCTTTGAAAATGCTTAAATCTACTATTTTCATTCTTTTTTTCCCTCCCACAAGAATGCCAATTATGTTCATGGGAAGGTTTGGGGGAATGGGGGAAGGAGAGAATATTTTCTCTGGGGAGAAGAGTCAGAGATTTTTTATGTTACTATTTTTATTTTTTGAAAGTTACTAAGGTTTGAAAAAACCACCAATTCTGTTTGAGTCTGCACTCAGACATATACTTCTGGTGAAGGACAACACTGATCTCTAGGGGAACAGATATCAAGTTTAGGGCAGGACACAGCTGTGGAGATTCGAATCTCACTTCTCATTTGGCTTTCAAGTTGACTCAACTGCCAGCCATGAAAAGGACGACCACAACAGCCCACTTCAGACATCATACTAAACCAAGCTTCTTGAAACTGAGGCCCTCCATATGTTTGAGATACCAAATCCCATCAGCTGCACCCAGCTGTGTTGGAAGGGAGGGGAGGGAAGGATGTGGAGTCAGTGGAATCAACACTACTATCACCACAGACATGAAGCAAAACCCTGTAAGCACTGTGGAAGGTCTTAGTGGTAGAACATGGGTGTTGCATGCAGAAGCTCGCTAGTTCAGTTCCTGGCATCTCCAAGGAAGGCTGGGGGTGCCCCCTAGATCTTCAGCCTTGAATCTCCAGATGTGGTTGGACTGCAGCTCCCATCATCTTCGACCAGCCTAGTCAACCTAGTCAGGGATGATGTGAGTTGCAGCCCAACAGCAACTAGAGAAGAAGAAGAAGAAGAAGAAGAGTTTGGATATGATATCCCACTTTATCACTACCCTAAAGAGTCTCAAAGTGGCTAACATTCTCCTTTCCCTTCCTCCCCCACAACAAACACTCTGTGAGGTGAGTGGAGCTGAGAGACTGGCCCAAGGTCACCCAGCAGCTGTATGTGGAGGAGCGGAGACGCAAACCCGGTTCCCCAGATTACGAGACTACCGCTCTTAACCACTACACCACACTGGCCACATTATCCTTAAAGCACTTTTATCTTTAACCTCCCTTCACAGCTGATCTTTTACTTTAAGCGCGTGCGCACACACACTTTTACTTGCCTGAATATTACCTCTCCTTTTCTCACTCTCTAGGAAACACTGAGCTTCACCAATGCCGGCGGCCTCTCATCCTTACCTTCCAATCTCCTTTCACAGGCCCAGAAAGCGGGGGGTGGGGGATGAATGCCCATACTGTATTCAAAATCACCCCCTCCCTCAATTTGCCCTCCCTTATTCTGTATACTTATTCTGTATTATAAGAACCTAATCCAAAACTTCTCGAGGTCACCAGGTTGGAAAAGTCTGTTTAGTGTGGTTAGTGTAGCGGGGCAAACAGGAGCCACAGCAAGTCTTGGACTCAACCTCAACATCCCCTCAAAACAAAGAAAATTTTACAATGGGAAATTGGGGGCAGTTGGTACAGAATGAAAAAAAATATCTGGGGGGAATTGTTAACCATTATCAGCTTCCTTCATAGCAGCAACTGGATCGCTGTTTTCAGCCAAGACACACTGTTCTCATGTTTTTATGCTACTCATTACTTCTAAAGTACTTTCCAGTCCACACTGTGCAAGGAAGAAGATCAAAGGCAGGCAATGCCCATAGGCTAACACAGTAATGGTCTTATCTGCCTTCACATCATGCTTTCTCTACCAACGCTCGATGCTCCAGAAAAGGAAGACATCAAAAACCAGGAGAAAAGGGGAGGGAAACCACCCAGAGGTAATGAGTGAGCAATCCCTGTGTGAACGCGGACAGTTAAAAGAGGGAAAAAATGGCCACAGGTTGCCTAATGGGGTGGAGCTGATGATAATTGTATAACCTGTTTGAACTGAAGTTTAATTAAATCCTGGAAGGGAAAACACTCTACAGTAGCCTCCCCCAAACTTGGATTCCAAATGTTGTTGGACTAATAATAATAATAATAATAATAATAATAATAATAATAATTTATTTATTTATACCCCGCCCATCTGGCTGAGTTTCCCCAGCCACTCTGGGCAGCTCCCAAACGAGTGTAAAAAACAATAAAGCATTAAATATTAAAAACTTCCCTAAACAGGGCTGCCTTCAGATGTCTTTTAAAGAGAAGATAGCTGCTTATTTCCTTCACATCTGAAGGGAGGGCATTCCACAGGGCAGGCGCCACTACCGAGAAAGCCCTCTGTCTGGTTCCCTGTAACCTCACTTCTCACAATGAGGGAACCGCCAGAAGGCCCTCGGAGCTGGACCTCAGTGTCCGGGTATAATGATGGGGGCAGAGACGCTCCTTCAGGTATACAGGACCGGGGCTGTTTAGGGCTTTAAAGATCAGCACCAACACTTTGAATTGTGCTTGGAAACATACTGGGAGCCAATGCAGATCTGCTGCATTCTGGATTAATTGCAGTTTCCGAGTCACCTTCAAAGGTAGCCCCACGTAGAGCGCATTGCAGTAGTCCAAGCGGGAGATAACCAGAGCATGCACCAATCTGGCGAGACAGTCTGCTGGCAGGTAGGATCTCAGCCTGTGTACCAGATGGAGCTGGTAGACAGCTGCCCTGGACACAGAATTGACCTGCACCTCCATGGATAGCTGTGAGTCCAGAATGACTCCGAGGCCATGCACCTGGCCCTTCAGGGGCACAGTTACCCCATTCAGGACCAGGGACTCCCCCTACAGCAATCATCAACATCATGCTGGCTCCCATGAAGACATAATGCAAAAATATAGGAACTTTTGAATAATTTGTAAGGCTCTGCAAGATATTAGCGGGTAAACCTTTTCTGCACAAAAAGGGAGGTGAGGAGGGATCGCAAAACTGTCTGAATGACAATCAAAATCTTGTGTGTTTTTGCACTTTTTTGCTTCCTCTTGGGCAGTGCCTTCTCTTTTTAGAAACAGTATTATTCTTCCTCTTGTGTGAACTAGCCTGTCAGAAATCATGCAGCCTGTGTGACAGCATCACAGTGGCAAGTTAGCCAACCAAATCTGGCTATATAATAATGTTGTAAAGACAAACCAGAATGAGAGCAATGCTTTCTGCCTTCACAAAGAACGGGCAAATGTTTCTACTTTCCTTGAATTATTGTCAAAGGGGGAAGGTTGTGGTGAGAGTTTTAGTAGAACACAAAGTTTTGGTTCAGCCCTATTTATACAGGTCACAGAATTCAGATAGCACAGAATTTCTCTTTTTAAATACACTCATCTCAGGAACTTTCCCTCTACTTACCAAGACAGCAGAGAATTGAGAAAGTCTGGAGTAGTTGGGTCAGGGCTCAGTGGTGGAGAGGTGACAAAAGCAGCTGCTTTGGCCCAGTTTTTACTCCAGTAGTGTGACCCATCAGTGCCCAAACTCGCTGTTATGGGCTCACCATAGACCACAGTGCCTGCAGAACAGGGTGACAGAAACAGGATAGATGTAACCGTTGCAGAACATACGATACTATGCAGATGTTTTGCAGATGTTCTAAGGAAGAAATGTCTGGAAGTTTGGGAACATACGATGCAGTCACACCGAGCCATACCATTGCTCTATCTAGCCTGGTATTGTCTACTCTGGCTGGCAGCAGATTTTCAGGCTTTTTTCACATTACCATATCCTGTGGCAATGAGTCCCACAGATCAAGAGTGAGGCCCTTGTGGCCTTCCAGAGGTGTTGCTGGACTACAACTCCCATCTTCCCTGACTACAGCCCAAGCTGGAGGGCCACAGGCTCCTCTCCTCTCATAAAGTAATCGTGCTATGAGAAAAATGGGTTTTTTTTCCTCCATGTTGAATCTGCTGCCCATGAGGCACCTTACGCTTAACACAGTATTATACCATCAAGGTTTTCTCCAAAGAAACCTGGGAACTGTTAAAAACACTCTGCAAACAACTCTCCCGTGTTTCAAGAACTGTAACCCCAGGGAATCTAAGCTAAAGAAAAGCTCCTTGCTTCAAAGCAACAGCTGCACCTTTCGACACCTGGAGGTCAAAGGTGAGGTCCTCCCAGCTCTGATCTCCCTCACAGCTTTCAGTCTCCTCTCTCTGCTTCTCTTCATTGCCTTCCTTTGTACAGGTCACTGCTCTTGTTAACACTGTTTAACGTGGTTTGAAAATAATCTGTTTCTAAATATACCTAAAAGGCCTCGTCCTCTCATATCTATCTGGACCAACTCCACAGGGTTGTTGTGAGGGGAAAACAGGGAACGGGGAGGACATGATGCATGCTGATTTGAGCTCTGTGGGTGCAAAAGGCAAGCTATTAGTTTAGTTATTCGTTTTATTCATTTGAACATCCCTTTCTAACCATTTCCCACTGGCTAGTAAAGGCATTTGTTTCTTCTTTCGGTCAGGGCCATAACTAGGGGATGGTGAAGAAGGACCCTGCCAGGGTGCAGGCGGGTGGGGAGCCCAAAATCCCCGCAGCCTTTGGCAAGACCTGGCAGCCAGGGATGGGTGAGGAGGAGGAGGAGGACTCTGAATCGGAATCCGGTGGGCAAAACAGGATCCTCGCTCGATCTGGAGACGAGTAAACATGAGTGCCGCTGCCTGAAATAGAACTTGCATGCGCAGGAATATCCAGGCAGAGATTGAGATGGGCTAGTAGCTCGCACTCAGGAAGGTTTGCCCAGGTTTCTAGTCCGCATTAAAGCAGGTCTTTCGAAAGGGGACAGGCATTTCTCTCTCCCCCACCCATTTTTTTTTAATAAAAAAACCAAAACCCACAGCAACAGAGATTAGTCTTCCAACTTGTTTATAGTGGAATTCAGCTTAGAACTGGGAGCATTTGGAGTAACAAAAGAATGCATTTAAGCATGCACAGAGTGCAAGCGCCGTGCAACTGGTTTTTGAAGAAAGCTGTTGTCTGTGGGGGTGTAAGGGGGTGTCCTTCTGGCAGTGTAACCTGACTTACATTTGAGCTTTAGCAATTGAGCTCTGCTGAGATGTGAATAAACATTCTCAGGCTTACAAAGAAAGGCGGGTATCTTTAAAAAAACAACCCACATCTCAGATGCTTTAAATAGAAACTAATAAGGCTTTAGCAATAAAAGAGAGGGGGGAGAGGGGAAATGGGAGCTATTGACACCATTTGAACAGCAATTCCCTGAAGGCTAGAATGCAGAGAAAGAATCTGAAGTTAAAAGAATGCTCTGTTGATGTCTAACAAGATGCCTCCCTTGGCCCACACAGTCCCAATGAACAGGACAACTAGCAGAAGCAAAGGCCAGCCTTAAGGCTGCTTTGCACATTGCGCTTGTTTAAAGTGTATGCCTAAAAACATCAGGCAATTACAGTGGTACCTTGGGTTAAGTACTTAATTCGTTCTTAACCTGAAAGTGTTCTTAACCTGAAGCACCACTTTGGCTAATGGGGCCTCCCGCTGCCGGAGCACGATTTCTGTTCTCATCCTGAAGGAAAGTTCTTAACCCGAGGTACTATTTCTGGGTTAGCAGAATCTGTAGGCTGAGAGAGAGTGACTTGCTCTAAGCCAAACAGACAGCTTCATAGTTGTGTGGGGATTTGAACCCTCGTCTCCCAGGTCCTACTCCAACACTCGAACCACTAATCCACACTGGCTCTTGTCAAAAGAGCTGATGGTCAAAGGTCTAGGACATGGTTAAAGAGATCATGCTTTTCATACTTGCAAAACTTGCGTTACCAAGGCAACTATGCAAGTGGTGGAACAAAACAAAAGGAGGAAAGTTGGATTAGAAAGCCCCAGTCCCAAGCAAGCTATTTGGCCTGTAGAACAAGCTCATCAGAAAAAACCTAAATGCTCAGGAAGTTAAAATCCAGATTGGACAGAGAATGCAAATGTATCCATACAGCACTGCCAAGAAAACAAAAGAGTGGAAGAATCAACAGGAATTTTCCATCCAGCACTTACCCTTTTTCCTGGCCTGGGCGATAACTTCAGCTGCACTTTTGCTCATCACCTTGCTGACATATAAGGGGCAGTTGGTTTGGTTAGCAATGGTTATAGCCCTGTTCACAGCTTCAGCCTCCACCTACGGAGGGGAGGGGGAGACACACAGATCTATCTTAGTAATAAGCCACCCCCAGCCAAGGCTTCCATTATTATTTCCCTTTGGAAAATGAAACCCTAAAAAGAAGAAATTAATGACACAAAACAAGTGGCATATGGAGACTACAAACAAATTGGATTAAATGTTGTGGTGTTTCCAAAGAACCCTGGGAATTGTAGTTGTTAAGGCTGTTGTCTCAATGCATGTTGGGCTACAACACCCATAATCCATGCTGGCTGCGGCTGATGAGAGTTGGGAGTCTCCCAGGTTCTCTCTGGCCTCCCCCACGCTACGCCTCTGGTCGATGGCTATTGCCACATCTCCCAGAAGCAAATTCCATACTTTAATGATGTGCTGTGAATAATTACTTCCTTTTGCTTGTCCAAATCTCCTACTATTCAGCTTTGCCGGATGATCTTGGTCTAATATTAATGCAGCCGGGGGGGGGGGGGCTGTGCTCTATCCACTTTCTCCTAACCATGCATAATTTTACAAAGCCCCCCTTCGTTTGCCTTTACCTCTGCCCCTCCCAAAATTTTAGAAAGCCTCTCAGGCAGCTGCAAGTATTTCTGACTCACTGCTGGAGGCAAACAAACCATTACTAAAAGCCACATTAAAACCTCACTGTGGCGTTTTCCGTGTGGGTGGGGAGGCCACGGCTGCAAAATGTCACCTTTCAAATCCCTGGGCAATGCAAGTTGTGCTTTCCGGCTGGATGAATATAGTCACACAGATCACTGCCAAACATCTTAACCCACTTTGCACTTCTATGTTCCTTGCTGATTATTCTGCTGTCCTTTTCCTCCCTCTCTTTCCAAGCAAAGCTATGAAGCTGGAATGGGGAAACTGCAGTCCACAGGTGGTTGCTAAACGACAACTCCCATCAACCCTGACCACTGGCCATGGTGTTAATTCAGCCTGGGCCCAAAGTACAATGGTGCCCCGCAAGACGAATGCCTCGCAAGACGAAAAACTCGCTAGACGAAAGGGTTTTCCGTTTTCCAAGGTGCTTCGCAAGACGAATTTCCCTATGGGCTTGCTTCGCAAGACAAAAACGTCTTGCGGGTTTGCTTCCTTTTTCGTAAAACTGTTAATACCTGGGGAATCCGCGCTCCACAAGACGAAAAAATCACAAGATGAAGCGACTTGCGGAACAAATTAATTTTGTCTTGCGAGGCATCACTGTACCTTTAGGACTGTCCAATTCCTTATGCTCCACCTCAACCAATGAAGTCTTCTGCTGGGGCACTTTCAGTGGTCCTACATGCCCCTGAAGTTTGGATGGACCTTTTACCAGATGCTGAGCCTTTGGTGTGGACCTCTTTGGTGTGGACCTCTTTGCTAACAGATGTTTGGCAGGAATCAGCCCGGCTCGTTTTCAGACTTCTTCTAAAAACTGTCTCATTCAGACAGGAATTTCAAACCTGAGTTCTTTGGCCAACCAGCTTTTACCCATATGCATGCATGCATGCATGTATATTTGTTTGTTTGTTTGTTTGCAAGGAGAAGTTCTAACTCTGCCCAGGCTTGCATCCCAGAGACCACTTCAGGCAGCAATACAAGTTGCCAGTCTCTGCAGCTACAGCAGGCACAGTGACTTCATTCCCAGAGGCGCACTCCATCGTCCCTCAAGACGGATGCCAATTATTATTGTTTTTACTGTGTTTTTCAAGTTGTATACTGCTCTAAGGTATTTTATATTAAAGTGCAGTTTAGAAATTAGATAGGTAGACAGACAGATAGCATCTGATCGTGGACAAAGCTTTGCAAATGCATTGAGCATTTCACCAGGGGTGAAGAACCCACGGAGCCTCCAGGCCTGTCCCCAGGCAACACCCCTCAACTGTCCTACTTCATATCCTCGCCTTGGATGCTTTTCACCTGCATGGAATGGGTCCGTGAGCCTTGATCACGCCTCTTGCTTGCCTGGATGGAGGATGGCAGGGGGTGTGGGAGGGGGTGAGTAGAAACTAGCCTACTGTACTAAGGTAAATTTTGCTTTCATTTTCCACACATTTTGACCCCTGGTCCCGCCCAGTACTAGCATGTGCCCCCCTCCACCCTAAAAAAGAAGATTGCCCAGATGGGAATGTGGCTTTTAAGCTGAAGAACATTCCCTGTGCCTGGACCATTCTGTTCAACAGCACATTCCCAGTTCCTCATTTCCTGTGATGCAGATATAAAACTCCATCTGTCCCATGAAGCGGATTTGGAAAGCATGTAGGAAAGTAAGGGGAATCCAGCAATCATTCGGGCGGGGGGGGGGGGGGGGGAGAGAGGACCTGATCTTCCCTTACCTCACCACTGCATGCTGCCTCACCAACCTTCCCATCTTGTGTTCCACTGCTCCTCGGAAGAAATCAGCAACGCTCCTGCAGCTTTCAGCTCCCTACCCTTGCAGAAACGTGGCTTCCCTTCTTCCCATCACCGATATTGTTACTGCCTTCTCCTTTAGAGGTTTCTTCACCTCCCCCTCTCCACACTCACAATGGGTCCAAGTAGCACAGACTTGAAATCTGAGCCAAAATTCTGCTGGTGCCCCTCTGCACACACACCCCCTCACATCAGATCCTCCATTTCCTGATGAGATCTTGATGCTTGGTTTTCCTTCGCCAGCAACTTGCTTTTGTGACACCAATATACCTTTTGGCAGGCTCGCTGACCCAGATGCCTAGCTAACCACCTCCTACAACAGGCTTGGGAACCGTGTTTTGCCTGAAGGCTGCATTCCCTTCTGGGTGCCTCGTGCCAGGAGTGGGCAGAGCCACAGGCAAAAGCAGGCGGAGCAACAAACATAAATGTTTCCTCTGTACAGTGGACTAGTTTCTAAAAACACACACACACATCTCTCTGTCCCTTCATCCAGGCTAACAAGATCTACAACTGCCTTTCAATTGAAGAGATGGATAGCTCAGTTGGTTAGAGAGTGGTGCTGATAATGCCATGGTTGCAGGTTCAATCCCCGTAAGGGACAGCTGCATATTCCTGCATTGTGGGGGTTGGACTAGATGATCCTCAGGGTCCCTTCCAACTCTATGATTCTGTGAACTAACCCCTACCCCACTGGGGCCTCTGTGCCATCTGGCCACCTCTGTTGTACATGTGGCTACCATGTGTAGAATGCAAACTCCTCAATGTGGGATGCAGTATTCTGTGTTATTGCTACTGGCGTCATGAAAGGCAATTGAGGCAAAGGAGTAAGCCAAAACTATCCATCACCTCTTCAGGCCTGCTCAAAACGTGCCCCTCGGGGCCGGTGATGCCTAGCTCCAGGATCCTCTGCTGTTCCTAAAGCAAAATGGAAAGGAGAAAAGATTAAATGTCTTTTACTAGCATGTGTCAAGGACTTCTTCCAAAGTGCTGAAGCTAATTCGCTTGTTTCCAAGGTCTCTCCCCTGACCTGCCATCTTGCCCATTGACAGTGGAACCTGCTCCATTTGAGAAAATGGGATACAGCCCCATCCCCATCTTACTAACAACCAGTCTAGGGGGTACCAGTCTCTGCCATCTTCCTCCTCCTTAGTCTCAGGCTTGCCCTTATAGAATTCAGTGGGGAGGAGGATGGGGACAAAACTAGAATTAAGTTGGCTCCACTCGTCGTCGGCTCTGGCCCCAGTCCCAATGGGAAAAAGCCATCACTATTGCTGAGCAAACTCCTTTTCAGAACGCCTGAAGGGAGTTCATTACTTCTCATGATTGGGAAACTCTGCTTACCTCAGCAATGATGTCTCCATTTTCAGCATGAACTTGGGCTATGGCCCCAATGTCACGGATCACACTCAGGACCTCGTATATCTAGGGAGACAAGAGAGAAAGGATGCTGGCTTTCCTAAATTACGTTTCCCTCATCTCTAAAACTCACCCTCCCATTCCAGGACTCAGGGAATGAATTTTCCAGCTACCTCAACCCCATCCATGGAATTCTGAGAAGTTAACACAAAAAGATTCCGTACAGCCATAACTGAGCAGCTATCTATCTCGTTTCTACATCTCCCTCCAGCATAGATTTGTCCTCATCTGACAACACTTCAGGGTGGGTTAAGCTACCCCAAGGCAGCCTAGAAAGAGCAACAGATGAGCAAGGATTTGAACCTTGGCCTCCAACCATATTGGCTGGGCTGGGCCAGCTGCTCACCATAAAGTAAACTAAGAGCATAATGACCAAACCTACAGGCAGGGCCTGAAGCCAAGAGCACCCCCCCCCCCCCCGCTGGTGTACAGAGTTTGAAAATCTAGAAGAGATTTAAATGTATGCATGTTTCTAGTTTACAGCTCCCATAGTCACTGTCATCAACTGGCATGCTAGCTGGGGCCGATGGGAGTTGGAACTCACAACATCTGGAGGGTCACAAGTTCCCCACTCCTGATTTTTGAAAAACAGAGGGGGGGGGACACACTCAGCCACCTTGTATTAAGGTAAGAACCTCCCACCAAAAGGTCTTAGCCCCCACCCTACCTCAAATCCATATTTCCTTGAAAAACTGTCAGGGTATTTTTGCCCTGCACCCAAGGAATGTCCAAAAAATCTGGGCCAAATATTTTGGATCAGCTATAATGCAAACCAAGAAGGTACCATACCTGAGAATCTGAGAGTTGGAAGTGATCCTTGAAAGCCATATACACCAAGAAAGAATTCACTCCTATCAGAAGCAAGAGAGAAAAGGAAATTTAAAATCCATCAGAATTCCATTTAGTTGTAAACATATGGACAACCACATTGGGTCATACCTATGTGAAGCCCCAATTTTACCATACAGTCCGATAGAGAAGGGCAAAAGCTTCTCAAACCCAAACACCACATGACAAGCCAGTTATGTAACCCTGGCTTTAAGACCTGGTGCTAAAAGTTTGCTTTTTTTGCTCCTCCCTCCTTCCTTTATTCTTTGTTGTGTTTTTAGATGGAAAATCCATTTGGAGGGGCTGTCTTTTCTTTCCTTATCCTTATCCTTTTCCTTTTCTTTTTTCATTTATCTGGAAGCCACTGTGGAAACCCTATTGCTTGAAGAGCCACGGGAAAAGTTTTTAAACAAGCAAACAAATGTAGATCAGATTTGCCTATTTGCACGTTCTCATTACTTATGATTGCAGGAACACGATCCCACGTGCACCACGAGAGCAGTTATAACATAGGGTATGAGAATGGTGACATTGTGGCGAGGCCAGGAGCTGCTATTCCCTCTCTGGACAGAATGGGAAGCCCATTCAAAATGGAAGGGCCACAGCAGTGGTAGAGCACATGCTCTGCATGTACAAGCACCAAGGGTCAATCCCTGGTGCCTCCAGGCAAGGCTGGGAAAAGCTCCCGCCTTCAACCCTGGAGAGCCACCGCCAGACACTGCTGACCATACTGAGCTAGGTGTGCCACAGGTCTGCCTTGGCATAAATCAGCTTCCTGATTCATTCTGGATGGCATTTGGCTGCTGACTCAATTGGAGTTTTTACAAAATTACAGTGGTGCCTCGCAAGACAAAAAGAATCCGTTCCGCGAGTCTCTTCGTCTAGCAGTTTTTTCGTCTTGCGAAGCAAGCCCATTAGCGGCTTAGCGCTATTAGCGCTATTAGCGGCTTAGTGGCTTAGAAAAAGGGGGGGGGAGTCGGAAAAACTCGCAAGACATTTTCGTCTTGCGAAGCAAGCCCATAGGGAAATTCATCTTGCGAAGCACCTCCAAAACGGAAAACCCTTTCGTCTAGCGGGTTTTTCGTCTTGCAAGGCATTCGTCTTGTGGGGCACTACTGTAATTGTGTAGTATGTTGAAAGGCTGTTGCTATTGCTCTCATTGATGCGCCTTATGCTTGGGATATTTACATAAGCCACATTGAGCATGGGGAAATGACTATTTAAATAATTTATTTATTTAAATAATGTATCTATTATTTAAATCCTCTCTATGCCCTGTACAGCAAAACCAGGTATGACTTCTAAGTGGAAAGCAGAATTCAAAGTTGCAGCTAGGATGCAGATGTTTTTGTGCCTTTGTGTTTGCCTCAGAAACTAAAGAACTGAGCAAGCACTAAATAAAGACTCCTCAGGCTTACCATGATCCTTAACCAAGGCTTCCATCTCCTCCTGAACTCCTTTATGCCACTCCGTGATGTCCACATGCAAAGAGTAATCGCAGCAGGACTTGCTGTCTGCCCACTCTCGCCACTGGTCAAATGCAGAGAGCAAACTGGTGCCTGGCTCAGGAACAACGTGATCAACTGAAGAAATAAAATAAAAAATACAAACATTGGCAAAAACAAATGCATGCTCATGGGTGTGTTTTTTAATTCTTTTACTACTAATGCTCAAAGCAGCTTAAAACATTTTATAAGTTCATCTACAACAACAATCTAGAAACAAATGCTTAACTGCAAAAGATTCACTCGCCAGTGGCAAGCCGGAAAGGGCATTTGTGAACCCTTGCTTATGAATTGCCTTGGAAATGAACCAGACCTTCCCCTGCACAATGCAAGGGGTGCAGAGATGGGAGAGATGCGGACAGTACAGGAAAATCCCCTTCACACATTCAGGTTTGAAAATACTTCTGTGATATAACCAAAATCTTGAAAAATACAGTGGTACCTCGAGTTACAGGCGCTTCAGATTACAGACGCTTCAGGTTACAGACTCCACTAACCCAGAAATAGTACCTCGGGTTAAGAACTTTACCTCAGGATGAGAACAGAAATTGTGCGGCGGCAGCGGGAGGCCCCATTAGCTAAAATGGTGCTTTAGGTTAAGAACAATTTCAGGTTAAGAATGGACCTCTGGAACGAATTAAGTTCTTAACCTGAGGTACCACTGTATATTGTCATTTGTGTCTGGAGTCGCATCACTATAAAGTGGAGTTTAATTTTTTTAACTTAATCTATTTTTCATTTCATTTTAATTGGATGTTCTGGTATATTTGACATGCTGTTGGGGTGGGGAGAGAGAAGAAACCCTAAAAGGTGCGCTGCAAATTATTCTGCTGACCTCTCCCACACATTTCAAGGCTTGCAGCAACATTACTTTGAGAAAGTATAGGAGGCTGTTTTAAGTGCCTTCCAGACCTTCACCACATGCAATGCATAAAACACGGCCTTGAACATAATACTGCCACACTCTGTTTACAATGCTACAGATCAGAAATGGGGGGCTGCTTTTCAGACATCTGGTTTGACATGCAAAAGTTGTGAGCAGGGTCAGTGGAGCAGACAGTGTTTATGACAATTTGACAAGTACAGTGGTACCTCAGGTTAAGTACTTAATTCGTTCGGATGTCCGTTCTTAACCTGAAACTGTTCTTAACCTGAAGCACCACTTTAGCTAATGGGGCCTCCCACTGCCGCCGCGTGGCCACGCAATTTCTGTTCTCATCCTGAAGCAAAGTTCTTAATCTGAAGCACTATTTCTGGGTTAGCAGAGTGTGTAACCTGAAGCATATGTAACCCGAGGTACCCCTGTAGTAGGTGCCGTCCTGCTCCCACCACCACACTGTTTGGAGAAGGATCTGAAAGGGGCTCCAGACATACTTTGAATCAGAAGTGGGACCCTCCAGATGTTGTTGGACTTCAGCTCGCATCTGGACCAGTCATCAAGACCAATGCTGAGGGATGATGGGAATTGTAGTCCAACAACTTCTGGAATGCCAAAGGATTCCTGAGTTCTGCTTCGACTATATTAAAAGAGTTACCCCTGAAGATAGCCACAAAACTTGAAATGAATTGGGCCAAATTGCAAGTATCACGTTCCTGGAAACTCATTGCAATCAAAATGGTTCCTTCCCAAATTTCAAGTCCAAAACTAAAGCAAAAACAAAAGACACATTCTCCGCAATCACTTGTGAAAGCAGCTAGGGTTCACTCGCTCCAAATGCCCACCAATGCATCACAGCAGGCTTAAGAAAGCAGAAGTGGTTTTGGTACAAATGGAAAAGGAAGTCTGCTCCAGGATTAGGAACATGGCACATGAAAGCAACACTGTCACCCCATTTTCTGCAATTCCCTTTCAGCACTTTGACAGTTCAAGGCTGCACTAAGCCAAGACTGGCACCACTTATTAATTCTCATCTGTAAGCTGGCAGCTGTTCGTGATAAATAATACACTATTTGCAAAACAGCTCAGGGTATTATGCAAATCAAACACTACAGTACTGGAAACAGCAGCCACCAAGGCCCACCAAGTATTTCACATGTAAAAAAGCAGCCAAATGATAGCAAATTGGCATTCAGAACCTCTAAATGCAGTGCTATTTTTCTAGAAAAAGAGGTGCCAGAACTCACTATGAACACCTCTCCCTCGTTCTCTCAGAATGGCAATGGCACCCACCTGAGAGGTGAGCTCTTGCGAGTTCCAGCTGAAAAAAAGCCCCGTCTAAATGGATCCAGCAAATATTGTCAGTAGGTCCCAGAACCAACTCTTGTGGATGGCCCTGATCCATGGTGGTCATGCCTCTGCTCTTTGCAGGCCCCACTCTTCTCCTACCTTGTATCCTGAACTCAGGAATAGGGCTGGGCAATATATCAATATATCATCCAAAACGGTTTGAAATCCATATTGTGATATGGGTTTAATAACTTTTGACCTGACAATATATCGCAAATCATGGGGTGGGTGGGTGGGTGCATGCATGTGCTATGCAAAAATCACAATGTGGGGGGAACCATGAAGCCAGCCAATGCCTCTACATAGCTCCATCCTTATTTCAAACATTGTGATATATCAGTATAAAGCTCATCTCGCTTTATTGGCCAAGGGAGCCGGCGTACAGCTTCTGGGTCATGTGGCCAGCATGACTAAGCTGCTTCAGAGCAGCGCACGGAAACGCCGTTTACCTTCCCGCCTATTTAACTACTTGCACTTTGACGTGCTTTCGAACTGCTAGGTTGGCAGGAGCTGGGACCGAGCAACGGGAGCTCACTCTGTCGCGGGGATTCAAACCGCCGCCTTCTGATCAGCAAGTCCTAGGCTCTGTGGTTTAACCCACAGCGCCACCCGCGTCCCTATACTATATACTATATAAGTATAGTATTGTGATATTTGGCTGGTGATACATCACAATGCCAAAAACCAGATATCGTCCAGCCCTACTCAGGAGACAACTAGGTCTCCACGCCCATGTCACTTCAGAACAGAATCTTGAGTTACTTTAAGACTTCACACAGTGGAGGCATACTATACATGCTTCACAAGCAAAAGATCCTCAGCATCTCCCAAGTTGGGATGGCTAGAGAACTGCTACCAGCCAGTGTGGACTGTACTGAGCCCATGTATAAAGCAGCTTGTTGTTGTTGAATTATTAATTCAATACATTTATTAAATTATTTATTATTTATTAAATTTGTATACTGCCCTATACCTGCAGATCTCAGATATACATGACTATCCAAGGTGTTATTCCATTCATGTATGGTCAGCTCCAGACACGAATGCGTCCAATGACTTCTGGCCATCTCACAGCAGAATGTGGATTCCCTTAACCATTTTCATTCCCCCCCCCCCCACACATGTAACTTTCAACCCCAACTCCCAAAGCAAACCTCCAATTACAATCTCCCGCATTCTTCCTCCCAACCCTGGCTTGTTTCTTGATTGCTGCCTTTGTCTCTACTGTTCCCCTTTCCCACCGCCCTCCTTCTCCCCCGAACAAATTAATCAGCTCAAAATAAAAACAAACAGACAATAAGCCAAAGCTAGACAACAAGGCTAACCACTGTTTGCTTATCAGTGAGGTTTTATGCACCAAGCCACACTGAAAACATTATGTGCCTTCTTTTTTTAAAAAAATAAACTGGTTGGGGGAGATAAGCACCATTAATGTATCCGACAGGGAACTGCAAAAGAAACTGCACTATCAGATTTATTTCAGCCCCTCCCCTCTAAAAACTCCCAAATACCAAACAAAAATAGCAGAGTTGAAAGAAATCTTTCATAAGGCAGTAGCCATTCATAAAGGGGACAGGCAAAATCCAAGAATATGATTCTACCAAGAGTATTTAGAAAATAATGGGAAGTTCACCAAATTGGTAAACATGGGTACATTTGAAAGGAAAGACCAACTTTTCCTCAAAACATTTATGTTCTTTTAATTTTTATTATTCAAACCAGTGGTTTTCAACCAGTGTACCATGGTACCCTGGGATGCTGTGGGAATCACTAGCCTCTGTCCCTCTTTCGTTCCCTCCTTGGATGCCCTCTTGCATCTCTGCCTCTCTGTTGCATCAGCCCTGGTGAATGGTGCCTCTGGAGCTGGCCAATTGATGCTTCCCTGGCTCCTGTGGGGCGACGTGAGGAGGCACCTCTCTTTGAGGCAGGGGGGGCAGCTCATAGGACTCCTAAGGTGAGGGGAGAGGAGAGGAAGCTGAGGGAACACTCCACAATGGAGGGTGTTCGAAAAAGGGTGAGGGGTTGCCACCTCTGCAGGCAAGAGGTGATATAACTGGGTTCCTGAGCTCCACAGGGGTGCCACAGAAGGAATGTAGTTGGTTAAGGGAGCTGTGGACTCAAAAAGGTTGAAAACCTCTGATTTTAACCATTTATACAGCACCTAACTACAATCACAGAATTGTAGAGTTGGAAGGCTCCCCGTGGTCATCTAGTCCAAGCCCCTGAAATACAGATCTCTGCTAGCCAACCAACCTCCAATGACACCTTCCACCGTCAAACAGCTCTTACCCTCTGAAAGTTCTTCCTAATATTTAGCTGGAATCTCCTCTCTTATAATTTGAATCCAGTGGTTTAGTTACTACCCACTGGAGCAGCATAAAACAAGCCTGCCCCATCTTCCACCTGACAGCTGTTGCCGGCTAAAAATCCCAGAATTCCCTGTGAGGCAGGACACTCTGGGAATTGTAGCTCTCTGAGCAGAAAAGGGGATGTTTTAACTACTCTCAGCACTGTTAACTAACTAGAGTTCCCAGGATTTTTGCAGGAAGTCATGGCTGTTTTAAGCAGTATGATACAGCTATAAATGTATAGGGCAGGTAGGGCCTTACAGAGCAAAAGAACAAGATGTCTCTTAGGCATAGGGCACACAAGAAGAACATACAGATCTCCTGCATCACACATGTTTTCAGCCAAAATCGGGGTTATAGCCACTGGTATTTCTGAGGTGCAAAATAATGAATACTCTGACAGCCAACTCTGACAGCTCCAACTTAACTGATGGACCGTGTTCTGCAGGAGCCAATCAAAAGCGAAGGGTGCCCCAGTATCAAGCCACTCATTGAAAGAAAATGTTTAGCAGTCCCTAAATCAAGACAAACAACTCTAGTGTATTTGCAACACCAACTGGCTAGAATTGGCTCAATCTGCTCCTGGCACAGAGGGAATCAAGTTGACCTGGATGAAGCTAAGCTTAGTCGCCTGGTGGGTCCCAGGACAATCACTCTACTGGAGCTATTTTATTTGAATGGGACTCCATCAGGATTGTGTAACAGGAAAGTCACCCATAGAGAGATAGATAATTATAATTACTACTATCTGTAGTCTGGGGGTTTACCTAAGATATTGCCTCAGGTAACATGCCCACTTGACCGCTTCGATCTGCACAACTGGCACTGTTACAGATGCCATATAATGCCCATTCTGCATTCATAAGAAATTTATCTTTTTAGTGTGGCAGCACCTATACTTTTGAATTTGCTGCCTGTTGACATCAGGCAAACACCTTGGTTGTACTCTTTTCGGACCCTGTTAAACATTTTTTGCTAGACAAGCCTACACAGATATGCAGAATACTGGCTGGTATCTTAATTTTTTTTAAGTGTATCACCCTTTTTTTAAAGTTTCAAATCGTTGTTTTGAACTGTTTTTACTAACAATTTTATTTTTCATTCCTCTTGTACACTGCTTTGAGGTTTCTTTTTACAATCAAGCGGTGTATAAATTATATGTAAATAAAATTATAAGTAAATAAATAAAGAGTATGAGAACATCCTATGCAGCAAAAAGCTCCCCTTTGATAGTAAAAGCCCTGCATGCATAAAAAAGTGAAATCAATGTGGACAGATGGGGAGCGGGGAATAGGCAAGGAAGAAGAATTTTATCGTTTCCTGCTATTATACTGCACGGCCATCTTTGTGCACATGTGTGTGTAAAAAACATCCTGGCTGTGCAAATAAACAGTTTGTGCTTTATTCGGCCACTTTTTCCTGGCATAACTATTAATAGACACAATAACAATTATCGGCACATAGGGAACGCTCTCTCTTCCCTGCTCCCCTAAACTTTATGCTCACACACACAAAGGTCTGGCTAATCATTAAAAGCATATAGGAAATTTCCTTCATTATTTGAGTTAGGGAACAACACTTAACAGCAGGAAAACAGGTGTTAGTTTTAACTAGAAACTTTGCTTAAGGGTTGCATCAAACTTTCCGCACACTATAAAAACGCTTACTGTTTTATGCACACAAAATCAAATGATGATAAGTCAAAAGTCATTTATAACACAGAAATCCTTAAAAAAGGGGATACACAAAAGACTCTTAGTGGACATCTTTGCCTCCCAAGTGAAATATTAAATAACATTTGTATGTTCTAATACATCTGGGTAATGTGACTTAACCTCAACAGCATTAGGTCTGCCTGCATGTGATGAAATTGTGGGAACTCTACCAAGTGAATTTCCTCTTGCAAGCCATTTCATTTAAGAATGTAATTAGAGTTAGCAGTGGGAGCTAGCCAGCTTCCTCCCAACACATGAATTTGGAGTTGCTGTTACAGAATATGCATACTCAGTGCTCAGCAAACTTTGTGGGATGGGACTTTTATTAAAACCACATCTCACACTTGACACCACTGATTTAGGAAGTTTCCAGTGAGGGACAAGAGAAGAGTATAAGCCGCTTCTTCTACTATATAGAAGTTAACAACAGGTCAACAAAAATGGATTTTATGTACTCTAATGGTAGCCAAGAGACCGATATCGATGAACTGGAAGAATAAAGACATTATCTCCTTTAATCTGTAAATTGATAATATGATAACACTTGCAACTGCTTGGATAAATATGACAATTTTGGAATGAATTTATACAAAATGTAGTAGGCTATTAATACTCAGTGGCGTAACGTGGGTTGTCAGCACCCGGGGCAAGGCAAGTAATTTGCGCCCCCTAACCCATGGATTTTAGTAGGGGCAGAGAGCTGCGAGTGTGAGCACGCCCCCCCAGATGTTGCGCCTGGCCCCCCTGCACCCCCCACGCTACGTCACTGTTAATATTTACATTAGTATTAGTATAATAATATCAAATTTATAAAAGAATGTATGGGTTAGGGTATTTTTGTTAATATTCATATGTTTTTCCCCTTTACACAGTTTTGTTTTCTTTACACAGTTTTTTTTTCTTTTTGTATCACTTTATTGTTTTATAATTTAATTTTTTTCAATAAAGTATCAATTTAAAAAGTTTACCTCCACATAAAAACCCAAAGATAACCCAGGGTGGTTATATAATGTATACGTAGGTGGGATCTGCCACATTTTGTAACCAGAGCAGGGGGATCTGCAACATTTTGGTGTTAGCAGTGGGATCTGCTATACCTTACATGGCTCAGGACCTCAATACCTTAAGGACAGCCTCTCCCCATACGGACTGGTCCAAACCCTGCACTTGTCATCTGAGGCCCCTCTTCGTGTGCCTCCCCAATGAGAGGTCCAGAGGGTGACAGCATGAGAACAGGCCTTCTCTGTAGTGGCTGCCCGTCTGTGGAATGGTCTCTCCAGAGAGGCTCACCTGGCGACATCACTACATGTCTTTAGGCACTAGGGGAACACATTCCTCTTCACCCAGGCCTTTGGCCATTAAACAATCAATGCCCTTTAAATATGAAGGACTGTATTATTACTATTATAATTTTCTGTGATTGTTTTATTGATTTTTTATTATGTTATGTAAATTATGTTTTTAATGTTGTACACCGCCCTGGAATATTCAGATGAAGGGCAGTACATAAATTACAATAATAATAATAAAGCAAAAGTCATGCATTTTTCAAGAGGCGAGGAATCCTTTAGTGAGACATCCCACCCAATGGGTTCCTTACTGTGGCTTGTTTAACTGTTTTATTAAAATACACTGCAGCTTTTCATAAAATAGAACAAACACTTTTTTTGCACCTGGCAAATACTGGAAGGCAAAGTATTTCCCAAGTCCTGGGAAACCTCTTCTCAGTTTCATAGTGACAATACAGATATGACACTGGAATTCTCTTAACAATGGCTATTGGGGCCAGGCTAAGAAATGGAGCACACATGATGGCTGAATTCACAAACAATAATACGCCAGAAATCAGTCTCACAGGTGAGTAGCCACAGCACTATTTATTTATTTATTTGCTCAGTGTTGGTTTCATTTTCTAACTCTTCCTGCCTCTCTTCTCTGTAGCCTGGTAAGCATGTGGGGATACGGCACAAAAACAAATGAGGATAAAGGTGTCATAGGTAACAAGAAACCATTGTTTACGCAAGCAAAGAATCATTTGCCAAATCAAAACAATGTTTTCATCTTCTGGTTCATAGACCATAAACAAACCATAATTAGTTGGCTATACAAACCAATCAGTTAAGCTACATAAACCATGGCTTACCACTGATGTGTTAACCAGGCCACTTAGCTTAATCAGGCTAATGGAAGAAAGCACAATCATAAGTTGCTGTGGTTCCTACTAACCAGCTTCCCTCTTAACCAGGGTTTGCTAACCAGCCTCAAGTCCTGCTTTAAAACAGTCCAGTTAGCATTAACCATGGCTAGCTTCGGTGACACAACACACAAGGGAAGAAGTATGGAGGGAAAGAGGAGAGGAAGGAAATGAGATTGACGATGCCAGAACAAAGTGCTGAGTTGTAAACAGCAATTATACCCACCTGGGAATCTTCCCTTGATGGTAATCGATGTAATGTTTTACTGTGATTAAGGTTTGCAAAGGGAAATATGTGATGGAGAGGCTTGAAGCAGGAAGCATGCATGACTTCTATGGTTACAGCAACACTTCTATGGTTAAAAGATCTCCAACGTTATGTCGCCACTGACCCATAGAAGAGAAAAAAGGAAGTGTGTGCTTAGCCTGGGAATCATTTGCAACTAAAATTCCTTTCCAAGCTAAGAATAAAACAAAAGCTTCCCTTCTGTTTCACAAATCCTTTGCAAATCAAATATTTAAGTAACTGACTTGGAATAGATGCAGATTAGGAAAAGAGCGATATTCCACTCGGAGACAACTGCTAAACCAATTGCAAATGCAACAATGTCTTGTTTACTTCTTGATTCTAAATGAATCCAAGGAGACAAATGATGTTATATGTTGTTTTCTGTCTGCTAGATTCAATGAATAAGTCTCTCTTTCCAAAACGAAATGGATGAGCTTAGAGGAAAGTGAGTGGGAAGCCAGATGATGCAGGCTAGTCTAAGAATGGTGATCACTAGGGATATAAACAACTGCTGTGCACAGAGCCACTGACATTTCATTTGCCACATCAATTCCAAAATAAAAAAATGAATAAAAAGATCTGGGTCCAAAAGCATTAAACAATAGGAGAGTGTACATCCAAAATGAAACCATTAGTTAATCTTTCCAAATGCCCAGAAATGATAAAAATAGCCAGAATACAGAGAAAACACAGATTCGTTCTTGCTGCCTACATTGGAAGTATTGGTTGGAAGAGACCCTGCTCTGGAGCCCTAGAGAGCCACAGCTGATCAAGTGTGGACAACCCTGAGTGATGGTCTGGTGTGGTCTAAGGCAGCTTCCTATGTTCCTATGAACTGGTAACTAAACCCTGAATCAAAGTTAAGCCAATTTAATAATGAATATGCTTGAAGGAAACAGGGAGCAAGAATTGGCTTTCATGCTATGGTGCTCAGGCACACAGACACTTCAAAGAGGGTAGTTACAGATAGGTAGCCGTGTTGGTCTGCCATAGTCAAAACAAAATAAAAAAATTCCTTCCAGTAGCACCTTAAAGACCAACTAAGTTAGTACTTGGTATGAGCTTTCGTGTGCATGCACACTTCTTCAGATACCTAAGTACTAACTTAGTTGGTCTTTAAGGTGCTACTGGAAGGAATTTTTTTATTTTGTTCTAAGAGGGTAGTGAGTGAGCAGCCCTGAGCAACTCCTAAACACCTATTCTGATGGTTTGGGGGTGTTTTGTGGGTGCCTAGCAACCACAGTATGTGCTCACCAACCACTGCTGTGTTGACCCAAAAGGCACTGGAAAGAACCATTGCCAAGAACCATTGTCTCTAGGCAACAACCATTCATTTTCTGAAGTGCACTCTTTCATTACATTTTTCCAAAGCCCCAGTGTTGCCCCTGGGAAAGCTCAACTTTCTTATTTCCAGAAGTTGTGTTCCATCTGTGTAGATCTTCCAAATTCTGCCATTTTGTTCTTGAACTAACACAACGCTTATCCCTTTAGGGAGGGACCATAACACAACAGCAGAGTACACGCTTTGCATGAAGAAGGTCCCAGGTTCAGTCCACAGCACTTCCAATTACCGTATTTTTCGCTCTATAAGATACACCCACCCATAGGACGCACCTAGTTTTAGAGAAGAACAAGCAAAGTGGGAGGAGAAACGGAAGGGGCTCCTATTCTCCTCCCGCTTCACTGAAGGGGCACTGCGCAGCTCTCCCTCTCTGCGCACCGACCCCTCTCGCTCTCCAGGCTTCACCAAAAGCAACACAAAGCCATGGAGCCTGCATTCGCTCCATAAGACGCACACACATTTCCCCTTAATTTTTGGAGGGGGGGGAGTGCGTCTTACAGAGCAAAAAATATAGTAGAATGCATGCCAGGATAAATTATTTCCAGGCAACCTTATATCCTCACACTTTTGTTATTACAAACTAAGTACAGAGGTCATCCAGAAAGAGACATAAATGTTGTGAGTTTGAACAGAGCAATACTAACCTAAAGGCAAAAGGGGAAGAGGATGAATCAAGTCCATCAGAATGTTGTTTACCCTCCAGCATGAAAGAAGCTTGCATTGATCTGGGCCATTTTGTGGCATTTTGAGATTAAAATGTGATTGCACAGAGCACTTAACAGTGGTTGCTTCCCTAGAAAAGATGCCAAATCCTTTTTGTCATATTCAGAGTATGTGGGGAGGGGGAGAAGGAAGAGAGAAATATCTAGGTCAGCCATCCACATACGTCTGTTGCAAAGAGGCTGGCAATAATGTCATTTTAGCACTCTTTAGTCTTCAGCTAAGCAAAGAATTCGCCATCCCATAAGGCAATTTCATTCAAGCCTGTTAGCCCCTGTTAATGACCATACAGTAGCTTGAATAATGAGCGTGGCAAATGCAGTTGCTTATGAAATCAAGTCACACAATTAAATACAATTTTATGGGTGTGCTTTTCTTCTTTAAAATTCAGGTGCCTCATTAGGAACACTGAAAGCTGGCAGTTGCTTTTTAGGGTTTCAGGCAGCGGACATTCCCAGCCACACCTGAGGATGCCAGGAACTGAACTTGAGACGCTCTGCATCCTAAACGCTACCCACTGAGCTATGGCCCTACCCCATGTTTAGCTTTCTGATGCTGCTAGGCTACAACTCCCATCTTCCCTGACCATTAGCTATGTTGGGTGGGGTTGGAAGAAACTATAGTTCAACAACATCTGAAGGGAACCATGTTGCCTATCACTGGTTTAGATCTTGAAATGTTCCTTCTCTCCCTTCCCTATCAGCAAATTCCACTGTTTGAGAGGACTGGGAGAAGGGGACCTACAGGGAAAACAACATTCTCATTCTCTCTCTCCCACTCACACACACACGCACACACTCTTAAGTGACAGTATGGAAGCCAGTGCAACTAGAATAAAAGGGAACCGTGTTCCCACTTTGCTCCTTTTAATGTACCATGAGCCAAGAGAGGGTTCAACCTGTCATACCATCATCAACACCACACTCATCTCTCTTAATGGCCAGAATGAATCTGCACCAAGGCCTCCAGTGTAAGAGAGGCATAGACTGCAAACGTAGATGTCAGAGCTGCCTCTAGGTCCCAGCTCACAGAGGACCAACGCTAGGCTGTCGTAATGTACAAAAGTCTTTATTGAAGTTCAATTTCCATTTCAAAGCCGCAGCGCGCAGCCCTACATCTTAAACCCTAGATCGGCGAAGTCCCGTCTGAATCTCCTCCCCTCTGACACCAGTTTAAGATCCTAGCCCTGCTCCACCTTTTCCGCTGCTCTCTTCTCCTCTGGGTCCTCCTGCCCGCTGGGGCATTCCCCTTTCTGGACTCCTCTGACGCTGAGTCGCTTAGCTCCTCCCCCTGCCTCCTGCGGGCTTTAGGACCCGGTTCCCAATCCTCATTCTCTGCTGTCCCGCGCTCCTGTACATTTGAACTTGCCTCTCGCGCCAACCCAGTGACCTTCCTCCTGACCGTTACACTAGTTCTGTCACTGCTTCCCTCTTCCGGGATACTGGCCGGATCTGACCTCCCCTCCGTTGTCTGACTCTCCGATGGAGGCGTGGTCAGCCCTGACTCCTCTCCTCTCCCTGCTGGGGGAGACGCTACTCCCGATACCTGTGACTCTTCCCCCCCACTGCGCTCTGGTGGGGAAGCTGGTCCTGATTTCCAACTGCTGCTCTGGGAGTCCCCGCTGGCCCCTTGCTTCTGGGGTGTCCCCCTTGGGACCCCCCTTGCCCTGGCCACCGGCGCCCCCTTCTGTGAATCTTCCGATTCGCTGGAGAGGCTCATGGAATCTCTCGGGCCACTGTCATCTTCTCCTACGCTGCCCTCAGATTCTTCCCCTTCGCTCTCCATCTCCCCTCTTCCCTGTGCTTCTGCTCCTGAACCCCTGACAGTAGATATACGTAATTTCAACAGCAAGCCTGCTATGGAAGGATATTCACAGCGTTTGCGGCAGACATGGTGCACATATCCTAGTAAGGCTGGATGAATCCGTCAGTTTCAGTTTCTCTCTCATTTTTTCCACATCAGTGTTCCACAGTTTGTACAACTGTACTATTTATTCAGTTTGTACTATTTCTTCAAGAAGGTGCTCATGAAAATTCATTCATTCAACCCTCAATTTAATTTCGAACCAAATCTCAGTGGTACCACTTCCTGTTGGGAATATATTTTCCAATGCCCTTTCTGTCCTGCATGCCAGCTGTTACTGGATTCGGCAATGGACTGCAAAATCCATGGGATTCTGCTCCTGCTACAATATCCTGCAAGACAAACAAGCTCAAGATTCTGTTTTGGACCTGCTGAAAGACAACGCAGCGCCTTATCTGGCCTGACATGACACCATAATCTTTGTTTATACCCTCCCCCTTTCAAAAAGAGGCTTCCACCCTCAGTAATCTTTCTTTCTGGACAGAAGCAAGAAGGCATAATAAATCCTATCAACATGACCAGATGAAAAAAGCTTGATGGAACGGGAAAGCATAAGCAGCTGTTTCCTTCTGTGCTAATTGGCAAGCCACCCCCCAGGCTCCGCTGAGCAGTACTTTCATCTAGGGAGGGGCCCCAGCAGAATCCCGACATTAAAGCAATCCATAAAATTACTTTAGCTAGGAAAATAGCACTGGGAAGGTTTTTAAGAGGCATTTCAGCTACAGGAGCACACACACACATCTGCAGACAATGCACAACCAGGCTTCATGTTGGTTGTGTTATCACAATGCACTTAAGAGACATGGAGTAAGAAGGGGACGGGGAAACAGATGGGGGACTACCCCATCTGGGGGAATAACTGAGGAGCTATTCAGGATTCAGACAAGGCTATTGGGCATGTAACAGTACACATACAATATTTGCCTTTAACACTACAACACGGATGGGGAAGCTGAGGCCCAGGGGCCACCAGGCCTCTCTCGCTCTGGCCCTCAAGAATCTCACTAGACCAGACACCTTTCCCAGCCACACCCATGCCTCCCAAACTACATTCCTCACTGGTCCCACTTTGTATTTTTTGCCTGGCTCGATCGTGACCTTGAACTGCAATGCCTCCTGCTTGCCTGGACACTAGAAAGGGAAAGCAGGTGGAGAAACTAGCCCACTGTGGAAAGAAAAGGATCCACACATTTTTGCTCTGCACACTTTTTCCGTGGAAATGATGCATACCAATAAAACAGGAAAATAATACAGTGGTGCCTCGCAAGACAAAATTAATTCGTTCCGCGAGTTTTTTTGTCTTGCGATTTTTTCATCTTGCAAAGCACAGGCTTTGGATAAGCTTCAAAAATCACCAAAGTCTTCAAAAACCTCAAAAAAGGCTACCACACCGCGTGCTATGAGTTGCTCCTCGAAGTGAATGCACGGTTTTAATAAAAAGGAAGCAAACTTGCAAGACAAAGGAAACAAACTTGCAAGACGTTTTCGTCTTGCAAAGCAAGCCCATAGGGAAATCCGTCTTGCGAAGCAACTCAAAAAACGAAAAACTCTTTTGTTTTGCGAGTTTTTCGTCTTACGAGGCATTCGTAAAGCAAGCCCATAGGGAAATCCGTCTTGCGAAGCAACTCAAAAAACGAAAAACTCTTTTGTTTTGCGAGTTTTTCGTCTTACGAGGCATTCGTCTTGCGAGGTACCATTGTATGTGATGATGTTGTGTGGACGATGCACAAAACCTGCATGCATGGGCAGCATCAAGTCCACAATAAACAGCACCCAAAGATCTTTGCGACACCTTAAAAGCAGCAGGTCTCTTACAGCATAAGCCACTTTGACAAATGTATCTCCAATGAATGAACACTACCATGAGCAGTAATGTCACAGCTAATTTGCATGAGTTAATCCCATAAAAGCAATAATTCTCATTCATTATGATGACAGATGACAGGGTATACAATATATTCTTATTGTGAAGTCAGACAGAACAAACTTGAGTCAGCTCGGTTGTGGGGGGGGGAGGGCGTGCACAGCACATGCTTTGCATCTAGAAGGCCCCATGTTTAGTTGCCAGCATTTCTAGCTAAAAGCATCTCAGGTGAGATTAGGAAAGAGCCATGACCAGAGACTGCCAATCAGAGTAGGGGGCACTGAAAAACTGGACCAATAATTTGACTCAGCAGTACATCTGGTAGATTTAGATGAGCAGAAATTCCACCTAGGTGAGTATGCAAAATAACATGCGAGTGGACTGGCGAAAGAGGGACATTCCTCTTCCAACAGCCCACTGTTTCGTGCTGTTTTCTGAAAGGGAAACCCACATCTCAGCTCTGCCTCTTATGATCCTTTAGGAAAGGCAGAGTTGACAAGATGTATTGGTGCCTGCCCCCTAGCCACTCTGAACCAGAATGGAGAGGGGCGATTTTTGCACCCTCCAGGGATTGCGCCCTTGATGGGGGCCTACCTAACCAACCCCTAGGTACACCCCTGAGGGAAGGAGCCAAGCTCAGTAGCAGAGAACCTGCTTTGCATGCAGATGGTATCAGGTTCAATTCCTGGAATCTGCAGATGAAACTGGGAATGTCCCATCTAAAATCTGGAAGGCTGCTACCAGTAAGTGTAGACTGATAAAAGGTAAAGGACCCCTAGACGATTAAGTCCAGTCAAAGGCGACTATGGGATGCGGCACTCATCTCGCTTCAGGCCGAGGGAGCTGGAGTTTGTCCACAGCTTTCCAGGTCATGCAGCCAGCAGGACTAAACTGCTTCTGGCGCAACGGGACACCGTGACGGAAACTAGAGCAGACGGAAATGCCACAGCAGTACCTATTTATCTACTCGTGCTGGTATGCTTTCGAAAAGCTAGGTTGGCAGGAGCTGGGGCAGAGCAACAGGAGCTCACCCTGTCAGGCAGATTCGAACTGCCAACCTTCTGACTGGCAAGCCCAAGAGGCTCTGTGATCTAAACCACTGAGCCACCCACTGTGTAGACAAGACCAAACTAGTTGAAGCAATGGTGTGACTCGGTATAAGACAGATTCCTATGCTCCTTCTTTGTCTTCTACTGAACGGGCTGGTAGAAGATGTATTTTCTTAGCTGAATAGTTAAAAAGAAGAAATCAGGCTAGGAATTTGTGGGCTTATTTACAAGGTTGGCTTAATATGTTCATATGAATAAATTATGTCGGAAGCAGGGTTTAATAAATTATTTTTTGTTCATTTGTAATTGTTTCCAATCCTCTTGACTTGTTAAACTTAAGGGCTTGAGTAACACTTTTTAATGTATGGGAAAGGTAAGAATTCATGTGAGAGGGTGAGCTCCCGTTGTTCAGTCACGGTGCTTCGTTGCGCCAGAAACGGTTTAGTCATGCTGGCCGCATGACCCAGAAAGCTGTCTTCGGAAAAACACCGGCTCCCTCGGCCTGAAAAGCAAGATGAGTCGAATTTGACTGGACTTAGCCATCCAGGAATCCTTTACCTTTTACCTTTTAATATATAGTTACCAGAAAGCAATACTAAAAAGTGTGGGGCAGGGAGGATATCTCTGCATGCAATCCATCTGCTAGTTTTTTTTTATTATTATTCCACGTAGTTTTGCCAAACAAATGCTTCTGCAAGTTCAGATAAGTAAAAGTGCAATTATTAAACTGTTTTCATCCCTCAGGTAATAAAAAATAAATGTGGTTATATAACACACATAACAAATGTAAATCAAATTAAGTTAAATAATTAATGTTTTAAAGTGTGTCAGGGCAGACCAAAAAAATACTTTGGTGCCAGAGGTGAAAAGAGTATCCAGTTTCAATTCTTTCCCATTTGAACAACATGCGATTATTATGAATTTTGTAGAAAAGCAACTAACTCAAGACAATGTCCATAGGACACCAAAACATTGACCTAAATAAAAATAAATAAAAAAAAAAGACCAGGATCAGCATCAAACTCAGCATTTACCATATTGGCCCGAATACAAGCCACAGTTTTTTTCCAAATTCTGAACGTGAAAAGTTAAAGTAAGGCTTATATTCAGGACCATATGCCGCAGCACAGCCCCCAACCCCCACGGAAGCAGCCCAGGAGCGCAGCCGCCGGCTGCTCCAAAGCCTCCCCATAGCTGTTGGAACGAAGGGAGGAGTCATGCCGCTTTGTCAGCAGCCTCCCCCTTCGTTCCAACGGCCCCCAGAGAGCAGTCTGAGAGCGTGGGGCAAAGGCGCACAGCCCGCCTGCCGCCCCAAAGCCTCCCTCGAGCCACTGGAGAGAGAGGGGAAGTGGGGGAAGGCTGCCGGCAAAGTGGAGCGACCCCCTCCCACAGAGGGCAGCCCGGGTGCACAGGGCAATGGTGCGCAGCCCACCTGCCGTTCCCAAGCCTCCCCAGAGGTGCCGTAAAGAAGGGGGAAGGCGGGAAGGCCGCTGACAAAGCGGTGCAGCTCCCCCTCCCCAGAGAGCAGCCCGGGAGAGCGGGAAAATAGTGTGCGGCTTATATTTGGGGCTTTTTCCCCCTCCAATTTTAAAGGTGCGGCTTCTATTCGGGTGCGGCATATATTCGGGCCAATATGGTAAATCTAAGCAACCCTGGAATAATGAAAATAGGAGTGCAAACCTTAGTTACAGTTTGTCACTTGTCTGGTGCAAAGCAAACTAATCCCAGGTTTGAACATAACCCTAAACCAAGCCATGGCTTAGCTCCAGGTAGCATGGCAGCAATAAGGAGAGGGAAATAAGTTCTGCAGCCATGGCCTTTACTCCAAAAAACCCCAGTTGCTCAATTCTGCTATGTCAAGGTTTGGCTTAGCACGATGTGTGAACCAGGCCACAGAACGTCAACAGATTATTCTGCATGAAGCTGATAAAAGGAAGAGTTTGCCAGCTTGAATTTTCAAAGCAACAGAGCTTGAATTCAGATCACCTTACCCCATATGTGCCCAGTCCACTGCTTGGATCTGTATACTGGCACTGTTACAGGTGCCACAGTTGTAAGAAATCAATCTTTTAAATGTGGCAGCACCCACACTTTGGAAGTCCCTGCCTATTGACATCATTGTACTCTTTTCAGCACCTTCTTAAAACATTTCTGTTCAGGCTAGCCTGTGCAGACACATAAATGTTGACATGTTTTAATCCTTTTTATTAATAATTAAAATTATCATTAATTGTTCTTAATTGTTTTTAGTGATAATGTTAATATTCCTTGTAAAACTTTATAGGTCTTATTACAATCAAGCGACATATACATTTTGTTAAATTATTATGTATTGGGAAGTCAGATTTAAGTTTCCACAGGAAAAATAAAAGATTCTAATTCATGCCTATATACACACACACCCCTCAAATAATGTAAACTATATACATTTTTATTTAACACTGGAATTAAATTAGGATTGTAGCAATTTTAAGATTCATTAAAACAGAGCTATATTTTATGTGCCGTGATGGAGCAAAGTATAAAGTAGAAAAGGGAAGGGAAATCTGCAAATCTGCGTATGTTTGCCCAGTATCCCTGATTCATTCCAAATTCTGCAGAAATACATATCCTATGATATTTTGCAAGTAACCAAAGGAAATGCAATTGATTTTGTTCCCCCAGATTTTTCAAAGGTGGAGTCTTTTGAATCTCTGCGTACCTGGAAGGCATAAGTATCACCATGTGCAAAGTGCCAACTTATGGATCACACCACTGAATCTGCTAGAGAAATTCAACTGTCTACCAGCTTCTGTCTAACATTACATTTTTTCCCCCTATACAGTGTCCAGAGACGCAGGTGCCTGGAAGCCCATGAATAGTAACACCAGGGACTAAAAGCAACCCACAGTAAATGGGCAAGTAGCCAGACCTGGTACAAGGAAGTCTCCTGTGTTCCTATTAAGGCATCAAAAGCCAGCAGCCAAAACTGAGGTCTCGCCCTGCAGCGCTTGGACTACAAATCCCATCAGCCCAGCAAGCATTGTTCAGGGTTGATAGGAGCCGTAGTTCAGCGACGGCCAGAGGACACCGCATTGGCCATCTCCAAGCAAAAAGCTGATCATGGTGAGAAAACAGTTGCTCAGTTGTCAATGTACCAACTGGTTGATCCCCATTTCAGGTCTGGAGGAAAACCATGAAAACATGAGTAAAGACTCATATATATCAGGCTGAAGACCGAGGAACCTGGAGGGGTCTCTTTATAGGCCAGGGGTATGCAATGTGGTGTCGTTGGACTACAACCTCCATCAACCCCAGTAATCATGGTCAAAGATCAGGGATGGTGGCAGTTGCAGTTGAGCAACATCTGAAGGGCACCATATTGGCTCTACCCAGTATGTACGACGTCTGACTACGGTGAGGCTCACATGACTGAGCCACACACACACCCCACCTGCCTTTCCCTTCTTGACACAGCAAATGTGTATGGGGTGGGGGGAGTACAAAACCTTTCCCCCAGCAAGTCTACCCAGACATATAATTTAGTTATGTATAGTTATTTTAAATTTTGTGATGATTTTATCTGTGTTACTATTGAGAGTATTTTAGATTGTTTCTGAATTAATAAGTGGGGCACATGGGCATCGGGGGGTGTACAAGGGTGCCAGACCCCACCGCTAACCCTGAAACTATTATCCCCAGATTTTCATTTCAAATGAATAATGTTCTAGTATTCTGTAGAACCAGAGATACAAAACAAAATGTATAGGCTCTGCTCGTCTCTAATTGCAAAGGCAAGTGGATGCTGCAAATCAGTACATCTGGGTCAAACCGAGGTCCTGTTTGTGAGGAAGAGGTCATGCGCATACAGCCCTTTCTAATTAATGCTTTCCAATTAACGCTGAATTAGCAGCTGCTAGCGGTGTGGCTAGTGGGTACTTTGATATCTGGGGTCATGAACAGCAGTCTCACTCTTCTCAGTGTCCCATCTTCCAGTGCAAATATGCACTGGAACAGCTGCACACATTGGTACAGTCACTTTCAACTCAAGCTCTTTCCATTCCTACCTATGGCAGCAAAGTCAGTGGGTGAACATTTATTTCCCAGTTAGCTGCATAGTGTCTTGGGTCTGGCACTGACAGCCGGTGACCCCCTTTGAAGTTAGGGAAATAATCTGTGGCAAGGTTGGAGGGAGCACAGTGTTACTTCCGCCTCTTCCTGGGCATTCCTTGGAACTTTTTATAGACCTGGAGTTGAAGAGCCATGGAAGGTGGCTTAGGAACAGTGAAATATCAGTCTGACTTGAAATGTCTGGCTATAACATGCATTGGGTTAACCAATAAATTTTTACTTGACTTGAAAGGTTTGTAAAGTCTGCCCTAAGCGTGGCTGTTCTCTGCTCAGCAAAATCATAGGTTTCCCATAAGGAAGTTCTGCAAATGACAGAGATGCCTCTTCTTTAATGGATGGGCTGTAATCTTCCCCCAAAGTAAAAGTGACTGCAAACACAACCTGAATCTGCAAATAAAGTTCTCTGATGCCTTCCCAGTAAAATGGGCAAGAGAAACTGTCACCCGCCAGTTGCTGTAGGACTGTAGGACTAGAACTCCTTTTATTATTATTATCATCATCATCATCATCAGGTCTCAGGGCGGTTACAACATAAAATCACAATATAAATACAATCCCTGACCACTGGCCATGATGGCTATCAAGCTCAATGTGAACTTGAGCAGAGTCTTGGAGTATTTTCTGTTGGTAACCTTTTATACACTATAAAATCAATTTCATGCCCAGTTTCCATTGGTTACACCCCTTTATTGATATTTGTAGCTTGTTTCAACCAGAGCCTTTTCCTCATTTGTCCTGGAACCAGATTGCATTTTCTCTCTCTCTCTCTCTCCTATTACAGTGGTACCTTGGGTTAAGAACTTATTTCGTTCTGGAGGTCTGTTCTTAAGCTGAAACTGTTCTTAACCTGAAGCACAACTTTAGCTAATGGGGCCGCACAATTTCTGTTCTCATCCTGAAGCAAAGTTTTTAACCCGTGGTACTATTTCTGGGTTAGCGGAGTCTGTAACCTGAAGCATCTGTAACCTGATGCGTCTGTAACCCGAGGCACCACTGTACAAGTATTGGTGTTAAGCCGATTACATTTATATTTGATAGAGAGCAAGGTCTTACTGATCATAGTGGTGCCCCCAGCCAGGGCTGCTTTTGTTCCTTGGAAGAAGTCATCAGAAGAGGTCATCCCCTGCTCAGGCATCTGGAAGCGAGTGTGGACATCAATTCCTCCAGGGATCACCATCCGCCCATGAGCCTCAATGGTTTTCACTCCCCCTGGCACAATCAGGTTCTCTCCAATTTGTCTGAGAAGAGACCATTTGTGCAGAGTCATACAAAATGTCATAACCACATGGACAGAGTCGAGCATATGCTGCCTTTAGACCTCCAGGTATAGGGTGCTATATAAATTCAATAAATAATAAACTTTCATCAGGTGTCCCACCAATCGTATTTCTAGAACTTTCCAGCAATGCAACTTCTGTGCTGTAACATGAACAGAAGCAGGCTTGAGACAGAAAAAAATGGTATATAATCAGATTCTTTTTTTTTCCACCTCTGCTTTGCCATCATTCTCATCGCCCAACAGGAATGTTTGCATTCGTGGCTACACAAAACCAAAAGAGAGGTTGTGTTTGCTTTTCTATAAACTATAGGAGTTGCAACATGGTATACAGTATTATTGAAGCTCTGTGGGATCTAAATTCTAGAAAAACACATCCGTTCCTCAATAGGACAAAAAAAGCAAGCCTTGGTAACAAGCGACTAATAAATCTAAGAAATAATCATTGTTGCAGTTGAATAATGTGTTTTGTTTGCTTTGGTTGAGATCAGAGAAATGTGTGTGCGCAGGAGCCGCTCATTTAGCATATTGTAGTTAGAATGTAGCCTACTGTACAAATATAACAATCACATTCATTGCCCCACCCACTTTTTCCTCTGGCCCCACCCACCACTGTCATGTGGTCCCTGAAAGGTTCCCTAGGAGGTAATGTGGCCCCCAGGCCCCCAGATATAGGAGAAACTTAGAACTTTCTGAAAATGACTTGAAACCTTTCAGGTCTTTTCATCCAAGAAGCATATTAAACCTACCAAGACAGTTGCTACCAAACTTCTGCTGTGAACTAATTTGCTCATATTTTAAAGTTGTTGTTGTTGTTGTTGTTGTTGCGGGGGGGGGGTGAGTGTGAGATATTATAATTACATGTCTGTCACTGACTACTCTTACTTTAAATTCTGAGTAAAAGAACAGATGTGTTGAACACGTAGCCAAGATGTGTATCCATGTTCCCTCCTTTCTCCCACGCAAAGAAAATTTTATTCCAAGGAAGTCTGGAACATGTTTTTATTATGTCAGAAAGTATGTGCTGGAAGAAACTCTCTTAAAACCTGAATCCGACATTGTCAGAATCACACTGCTGGAGCCAATGGATTTGAGGTGGGGCTCCCAGCCCTACTTCAACAGTGCCATCCTATGCATGCTTACTCACAAGTAAGTCCCGCTGAGCTTAATGTAAGTGTGCACCAGATTGTAGCCTAAAAAGCTTGTTCCACCGACAACCTATAGCTCAGAAACTAAAGTAGGCAAAGCTACTGTCGATTAGGGGATGAGTTTGCAGATAACACTACAGAACAAAATTATTATTATTATTATTATTATTATTATTATTATTATTATTATTATTATTTGGACACTGAAGCAAAAAATGCTTAGGAGAAAGGGAAACACCCAAAAGCACACTCAGAGCAGTAGGAAGGGATCAGAGTGGCACAGCAAATGCTTTCCACACAAAGGCTTTCAGATTCAGTTGCTAGCATCTCCAGTTAAAGAAGCCTTCCTGCAACTTGGTGCCTCCACATATGTTGAGAACAACAATTCCCATCAGCCCCAGACAGAACAACCACACTCTCTGGCACCAGGTTGGAGAAGGACAAATTAAAGGAGTTCTGGGAACAAGTGATGGGGAACGCTCTGCCCAAGATCCTAAATAAACCTTCCCCAACCCCTGGTCCCCAGACTCCACTACCCCTAACCTTGGCACATGCTGGCTGAGGACAATGGGGTTGTATCCCAAAAACTCAAGGTTGAATGAAGGCTGCTCTAGAGCTCTGATCTTCAGCTGATGGATTAGGACCTATCACCAGGCTACAGCTTAATCCAAGGTGGGTCACCATTCAAGAATATGGTAAAAAAATAAAACAAAGTAAGAATTGAGTCCTCAAATGAGAGAGAAATGTTGGGAGAGAGGCCACCTCAGCTAGAACACCAAGAGTCAGATATTGGGCAGCTCTCCAAGGTGTTATGCCCTTTCTTTCTCTCTCTCCACTTCCCTAAAGGCAAGGTGGTTCTTAGGTAGCTTCTTAGGAGAATGGAACCCTATGCCCAGTTTTTAGACAACCCCAGAAAGCTGCCAGTTTTGACCTTTAAAGCATTATATGGTTCAGAATCCAATTATCTAACAAATGACTCTCCCAACATAAACCTCCACCTAAGGTTTTAAAAACAAAAACACAAAAGCCTTGATGAGTTGTCCTCTGCGATTTCTTTTATGAGATTTTACATTTCTGATATGCAACCCCACTCCAAAAAAAAATATTACTGGGTACTTACTTTATCAAGCCATCTTCCATGTAAATATCTGCATAGAAAGACTGGTCATCGTTAACAATTTTACCACCCTTGATCAAAAGACGATCACTCTGAAACAAAGAGACATCAAACAATATTTAATTATGGGAAGACAAGTGTACAGTGCCAGATTAAAAAGCTGCGGCAGGATCTCTCTTTGAATTATTCAAAGGCTGTTTTATATAAACAAGTCAGCTACAACACTTTCAACTGGAAAGATGAAATGATGCTTCAGAACCACAGAACCTTTCGTCAATGTGACAACTGAAAAACAGTAAAAATTAGGTTACACAGACAGAGTTTGTATATCTGTTTATTAAGCAGCATCCATCACCAATTAAAGTCTTTCCAAGATTTGGCTACAGCAGAGCAACATGCTTAAGATGAGGCTTTCCAAAAAGCCTTATTTTTAATTTAGCTGCAAGCTTAGCTGCCTAAAGATACCATAGAGGTTACTTCACTTGGGTTTGTACTGAGTCAACGGCAAGTAAGGAAACTGACTAAAAGTCTGTTGCCATGGGATTTCCAACACAAACAAGTCCTTTCAGCTCAGTGCTAGAAAGGTTTCAATTCAGGAGATATTTTCTCCCCTCTTAGGCAGCTACTGTAAAGTCCAATGAAAACACATCTACAGTCACAAGTTAAGCAGGAGAAGGGAGGGGCAGGGAAGCTGAAAGCCAGAGTGACTACATTTCAACCAGATCAAAATGTTTTAATAGTAGAAACAGAAGCGTTCATCCTGCACTAGTACTGAAGCCAGCACACCCCACACTGAAACCAGTGTGTTAAGGAAGACATGTTTATTTGCATACTGTCCACTGTAGATGGCAAGCATGTGACCCTCCAGATCTGTGGCAGTGAACCACCGGTTCACAGGCCTCCCCTTATGTCTTTTGAGGCTGTTTCGCTCAAGCCACACCCATCTATTTCAAGCGTGAGTAGGAATGGTGGAACCTGTCAGTTTTGATTTTTCTGAGGACTCAGCTATACAGCTGCAAATAAACCGTTTAAAATGTGTTTTAAGTGCAATATACAATGTGACACTAGATGGCATTGGTGAGCCTTATGGTAAATTCAAAGTGTTTTTAAAAACACTTTAAAAAAGCATTTTCAGAACGGTTTTTATATGTGTTTAGATTCCACCTGAATTTCTCCTTTTTTCAGTCTTAAGTGCAGTTCACCACATTTCCATGTCAGTTTACAGTTTTTTTAATAAAAAGAATATCCATGAAAACTCATCAGCATTGTAGTGCTATTTTAGCCAGAAAGACACATTTTTTATGCAATTTTGCCTAATACAGACATTTTTTGCAAAGCAATTTCCCATAATAGGATGCACTTTTCTACACACACAAAAATATGCATTTTTATGCACACTTTCCCCCAGTGTATGCATTTTTGTACTCATTCCTGGGCTAGAGAATTGCATTGCAAAATGTGGGGAAATGCCGATTTTGATGGATGACTATGTTTCAGTGTTCGCGTTGTTTCAGAAAGTGCAAATTAGGTAGATTCACCTTTAAATGTGAATGGAATCGAATTTCTCAGGGAAACCCAATCAGGGAAACCAAATAAAAGAGTTTGCAAGGACTGGCAATCACTTGGCCACAATGTCAAACAGTGCATACAAAAATGGGTCACCTTCCCTGCCTGGTTGTCAGAACTTCCAATTCCTCCACCCTTGCTGGACTCCCAACCCTTATCAGCCCCAGCTAGCATGCCCAATGGCCAGGGACAGTAAAAGCTGCGTTGCGCGCTGTAATGGTTCTAGGGGTTGCTTGTGCGTAAGTTACCGCCACTGCTGGCTTGGTTGCCTGGTTGAACCCTTTATGTCTGGACTGCCCTTCACATTGTGGCTGTCTCAGTACTGGCAGAATCCGTCAGTGGGCGTTTTTTGAATCTCTTCCAGCAAAAATTTCTTTGACGCCAAGTCTCCTCCTACTCTCCCTGCGCGGAAGTCTTCTGCGCAGGGAGGGAGTGGGCAGCGGAGTACCCGTACTCTCCCCGCTGGTTTCCGGCGAAGAGTCTTGGAGCCTCCTCTCCAAATCCCCTCTCTGCCCCCCTTCTCCCCTGGTGTTACGCTGATTTCCTTCCCCAGCTGATGAGCTGCCTCTCTCCCTACTGGGACCCTCTCCGGCATCCCTCTGGAGCCTTCCCTCCACCTCCAGCTCTGATGGCAGTTCCCTGACACGCGCACACACACACATTGTGATTTGCAATATATCACCATGTCAAATATTATGAAACCATTATCATGATGTGGACTTCCAAACAATTTGGGGCGTTTTATCAATATGTCACCCATCCCTACCAGTCACCACAGCCAATCATCCGGTTCCGCTCTGCCTTAATGGAGGCAGCCCCACAACAGCAGGAGATCGTAGGCAAAGGAAAAACAAGGATGACTGAGGGTAAATCATCCTTGCAAATTCCCTCCAGGGATGGGGGGAACTGGCTTCACTCGCAGTTTGTCTTGGCACCTGGCTCTCGCTCCTGCATTGAATGTGGGGGGCAGGGAGGCGCTGAGTGTGAAAGCACTTTGCCTGATGAAAACCCTTCAATGCCATTAATCAGAGCTTCATTGGAATAAAGTACTGGAAGAGAAGAGATCACAAACTGCGGAACAAACCAACTGCAAGGACTTCAAGGTTTGAATTTGAGATAAGACTTCATTCAGTGCAAAAGACGGTGGGAGGGGAAGGGGAGCCTACGGTTTCACTATTTTGGGATGGAGGCTCTATTTTGCAAAAGGTTTGCAATGGAAACTTAGAGCTGACTCTTCCTCATCCTTTATCTATCAAGGAGAAGAAGAAGAAGAGTTTGGATTTGATATCCCGCTTTATCACTACCCTAAGGAGTCTCAAAGTGAACAGAGTAATGCTAAGAGGACTTGGAATTTAATTTAATTGGAAAGATATATCTTCAGCTGGAAGGAAGGATGAAAGGAGTCTGTGAGCTGCCAAGGAACTGATAAGGTTCTTTATTGAGTCATCTGCAGTCTGATAGACCACTCTTCTTCCCAGACTGAGGGGGGAAATGGTGTCAACAGTTTATTTACTGGGACAGAGCGACTTTGCAGCTGTTGTTAAAGTTCTCAGTGCAAAACAATGAAGCACGAGACAAAGCGATGGAGAAATTTCTGGAATAACAATGAGATGATGGATAATAGCAACAATTGGGGGAAAGAAAGACATAACATCTTACAAGGACAGGACGAAACACCATGGACAGAATAATTGCCACACACAGGAAGAACAAGGATATAGTTTGAGTTCCTCACTTAAAGTTTTATAAATAATTTAATGTGTCAGCAGGAATGGAAGTTATTAATATTCCAGTTGCTGTATAACGGATTATTATAACTGGAATGTACTTAAAACAAATAAGATTTAGGAATGCAGAAATAAAGAAAATTATGAAATCATCAAATCTAGCACACGGGGGGCCACTTTAACTAAATTATATAATTTGCTACTTGAATGGTTGGTATTAATAATTGTATTATAAGTTGGTATTGTTATAATGAGGCTGTTATTGGACTGTAATTAAAAACTAATTAAAAAATTATTATTTTAAAAACCCATCAAGGATGATCGCAGCTGCAGTCTAAAACAACTGGTGAGCACGAGGCTGGGAAAGTGTGATCCAGTCCCTTTGATTTAGCATCTCTAATAATGGATCCCAAAAATAAAACAGCATACTAATGTGCAACAAACATTGTGGCCATTAATTGCTCCCAGCATCTTAAAAATGAAGAGACTAAACTCAACTGCTTTTAAAGGAAGAAAGAAGCAACCGTGCAGATTAATTGTCTTTGCTGAGAAACCAATAGCTGCACAACAGGAGAGCAACACAAAGCAGGCTGGTTAAAATAAATGCTCATGTGCAAGGTTCAAGCAACTATTACAATCCGAACCTATGCATGTTTACTGGGAAGTTGTGCTGTTGTTCTAAAGGTTTGCTTTGTTTCTTTTTACAATAAAGTAGTATATACATTTTGTTGAATGAGTACATAAAATAAAACATTTTTCCACTTCAGTTTTAAAGGCTTAGGCTCAAGAAGCATACATGGAATTGCAGCTTTGAAAGAATGCAAGGTTTTTGCAGATGTTCTAGCTGCGAGGTTGGAGGCAGCATGCCTCTCAATACCAGATGCTGGAATCACAAGCGGGGAGAGTGTTGTTGTGCTCATGTCCTGATGTTGGGCTTCCCATAGCCACCTGGCTGGCCACTGTGGGAGCAGGATGCTGGCCTAGATGGACCCATGGCTGGATCCAGCAGGCTCTTCTTCAGTTCTTAGACGCCCCCCCCCCATGTCCAATCTTTAGTCTTACCAAAGAAACTGTCTATCCCTAAGAGAGAAACAGTATAAGCTGCCTCCCTGGAAGCTGGCCGCCTTACAATGAGCTATCCCTCTAGGAGGTATTAGAAGAGGAGTGTGACAGACAGCTGAGCCAGACCACAGTCCGGTGATGCAGTGCCTTGGAATTCCACCAGAGGCTGCAGCATCTCTCCGATTGCTACCAAGACAGCTGGTCAGAGGGAGATGGACCAGCACTTCGGGAGAGAAAATAAAAGGAGCCGTTTCTGAGGGAGGGTTCAGATAGAGTAGGCTGAAGAGAGAGCAAGAGGAAGAGAAGGAGAGTTGGTTCGGATCTATGCGTGCAACATCCACTCTGAGGAAATTATCTGCAGTCAGAGAAGGAAGCCTCTGACCTTAGATACAAAAATACTGTCTTGAGAAAGTATTTAGTCAGGAGTTAACTGGAGGGCTGAGTTAGAGAAGTAGAAGCTGTGAGGATACAGTCTCCTTGAGTCCCATGTCAGTCAGGAGAGAGAGATCTTCTAGAAGGAAAAGACTCCCAAACCAGTTAAGAGGGGTGTAGTGATCCGCTGAGTCTGTTATACTGCTGGAAGTACCTCAGGAGTGGGATTAAGAAAAGGTTGGAAACTGACAGAAAGTTCCACCTTGTTTAAGAACCAATGTATTAAGCTGTAACAGCTATACAACAACTAAGTTAAAAACTGAAGCAAAATAACTGGAAATAAGCTGAGCATTTACCATCTAGTCTAGAAACCTGTAACATCTAAATGAGGAGTAATAACTGAATCAAGCAACTGTGTGTTTACTACCTTGTTTAGAAGCCAGTAACACCTACTAGGTTTAGTATAATGATTAATAAGTTAACTGTTTCCTGAAAGACCTTTATCAGCTGACACATCCTGTATTTTATCAATTTTGTTCTGTAAAATAAATATTTTATTATTTGCTCAACTTCTGCCTGAGTCTCCAAGGATCTAGGTTTACCCTCACTCGAAAACCAAAAGATGACCCATGGTGGTTATATAGAGAATATTTAGGTGGGATCTGCTGCAATCGGGAGCCAGAGTGGTAGGACCAACTACAAGGAGTAAACCCACTTCCTTGGCATTGGCCTAATCATACATCCTAGCCTATGGTTTTAGGCTAGGAACAACAACATAAAAATTGATACACCAGAGGCTGTAAAAGCCTTATTCTACTTTAGAGCAAGTTTTCACAACCAGTCACGTGAGCAAGAAATCACATGCCTTATTCCAATCAAACTGGGACCTCTCCCTCCATCCTCTCAGCACAGTGGCAATCTTGTGGTCAAGAGTCACATGACTAGCGACTGTCCATCTTATGTAATTATCCAATCATTTTTCTTATCTCTTGACCTTCAATCATCATTCCACAACATCAAAACAATCTGAAATCATTGTTAAAACCATAAAAATACCACTAACAGAAGTTTGTGGGTATCATTAACACTAATGTGCCAAAGGCCTGGGGGAGGGGCGGAAGCAAGCCTTTAACTGGCCCTGAAAAGACACTCGTGTTAGAGACACACGCAATATTCACAGGGAGGGACTTCCACATCTGGGGACCACCACTGTAGATAGTGGGCTGTATTTGCCAAGAACATCATAGAGCATCATCTGGAGGGACGCAGGTTACTCACTCTTGCTGCAGATGGGTTGTCAGTCTATGGAGCAGGTGCAAAATGCAAGATGCATGGCACAAAATGCAAGAGGCCATAGGCCTCTTTTCAGCAGAGATTCAGGCCCCATCTGCATTTAAAGCAGTATCTCAGCACTTTAAACTATCATGGTTTCCCCCCATGAATCCTGAGAACTGTAGTTTATTAAGGGTGTTGAGAGTTGTTAGGAGATCCCTATTCCCCACACAGAGCCACAATTCCCAGTTACCCCGGAAGAGGGATTGTTAAACCACTCTCAGAACCGTAGCTTTGTCAGGGGAGTAGGGAACACATATTCAAGCACCACCTCAGCCCCTATTACAGTGCAGATACGGCCTCAGACACACACATTTGAATCCATCCTCAACTTTGCACTGTAACTTGCTCTGAAAGCAGTGTTAGAAACTGGGACAGAAAAGCTAGGAGCCAAATGACTTCTGGGACCTGGGCTGTGGGCATCAAAACAGAATGTCTAGTCACCACGGGGGAGGGGGCTGGCAACACTTTTTTTTTATTAATTTGATAAGCATGAATTAATACACATTTCACATAAGTGACACATTGTTAATATCACATTTTTAGCAGAAATTGTTAATTCATGCTTAATTTGGTGTTTACAATAAAATATTGGTACCATATTTCAGTTTTCAAAACACTCTACTCTTCATTGTTAAACTCCTTAACATATTGTCTATCCTTAACATATACTTCGTGGTTTCAAAGCACATAGGTTTTAGTAATTCTTGAGTGTCACCCAGGCGCAAAAAATGGCACCCAGACTTTTGGAAGTGCTCACAAATGGAGAATCTTTAAGCGCAAAATGCACCTGGCACCCTGTCCACAAGTCAAAGAAGACATCTGAAATGTTCCGTGGTGGCAACCTCTTATACACTAATCTTGGATTCCCAACACTTTTGCCAAAAAGACGTGTCATCATCACTGCTAAGCAGCATGATACGTTCACTCCCTGGAATAATCTAGATCTGGTTTTCTAAGGCACAGTTACCCACAAACAGGTGCCTATGAAACTCACCAAGATTGACTCTTCTTATGTTCTTATGACTGAGAATCGTAGGAATTGGAGGGGGCCTTCTTTGGCATTTGGAGAAGAGGGCCTGGTTGGCCATTAACAGGAAGTCCAAACCTAGAGCATAGCAAATTGCCCAGTTTCTGCTTGAAGGCCTTCTGGGAGGGACAGTCCGCTCCCCACCCCATAAATGATTTACTTTCCTCCAAAATGTTAAACTGAAATCTCACGTCATATAGGCCCATATTGTTTGTCCTACCTTCTGGGGCAGCAAAGATGCCATTGGCCGCTTCCGTGTGAAAGCCCTTCAGGTGTTTGAGCTAAAACTGCTCTTCTTCAAGATAAATCAAGCAATTATTCCTTCCAGTAGCACCTCAGAGACCAACTAAGTTTGTTATTGGTATGAGCTTTCGTGTGCATGCACACTTCTGAAGAAGTCCTATGATCCCTCTACAGTGTGGAATACGTGAGCTAAGTCACATCCATACCATACATTTAAAGAACTCTTATACCAGCTTAACGGTGATGGAGAATCCTGGGAACTGTCATTTGTTAAGAGTGCCAGGAATTGTAGCTCTGTGAGGTCTGTAAATGTATACTGTGGATGTGACCCTAGTTTCTAAAGGATTGGGTTAACTGAAACTTGTCTTGTTTCAAGGGGTTGGGTCACTGGCCTTCAACCAGAGAGTTGCAACCGATAACTGAGCCATGACTTTAGATTAAGTAGATTGCACCAAGAGTGCCACAACTACATTTTGTAAAGAGGAGCATAGAAGACTGGATAAAGAGCAGAGAAAGAATGTGGAAGAACAAGATAAAAATAAATACATAAAATCAGTACCCATATTGCAAGTTAAGAGTTACAAAATGAATCGCAGAGTTGGAAGGTTGAAGGACACTAGTCAAAATGAATTTCAAACCCCATCCAGGCCTAATAATTCCACCCTTCTAATAACTGTTGGATGCAGAAGTGTTGCTCCTGGCAAAATCCACTTCTGTGCAGAGTCACGTGGTCAGTGCTTTTCCACTGTTGTCACTCCATTAACCCTGCAGTTATTCTAGGTTTACACACTGAAACAAACTAGATCAGACTCTTTATACATTTCACCCTTTTATCTTAGAGCACTGCTGTCATTGCAGAAAAAAACAAGTGTACCAAACAGCTGAAGGCCTGAATTGCTATCAGCCTCATGCTAGAGTATAACCTTAATGTCGCTCCAATGTATTTTTTTAAAGGCTTTAGATTTTAAGAGTCGATGAGAAAATACCAATTGACTGAAAAGATTCTTTGACATGAGAGAGGGAGGGAGAGACTGCTGTCCAACCCAACATTTTGTTCGGATTCTTAAAAATTTCTTCACAACTCTCAGCTTTAATACTCAAAGAAAAAAGGTTTGGCATGATGAGATGTGTCCCAGTCATGTCTAGCTGTCACTTAAGTAACAGGAAAAAGAAGGAAATTAAGCCTCTTGCTTCTTAGAGCACATTATAGTATTAATTTAAGAAGTGAGCTGCATCTCCTACTAATATATATACTGCAATTGCATCCAACTGTGCTGTGTACATGTTTTGTGCCTCTGCATCTCGAAATCCATGCATGGCAATCAGGTCCTGCAATAACGAACACTAGGACTTTATTATGTAACTGTTCTTGTCTGCCCGTCCCCCTTCGGATTCCCTGCAGGAACGAACATGGGGAGATTCTGACAGACAAAGTGGGGAGAAGAAACCCTATTTCATCTTGGATAAAGATGGGGAAAGGTGGGTGGACGGGAGAATGGAAGCATGCTGCAGAGGGTGAGGGACTCCTGTACCAACCATTTATTCACTTCCTTGCCCTCTCCCAATTTTTCCTTGCTGGGGAGGGACAGCAAAGATGAACAGCCAAGCGGCCAGCCCCTTTCTGCTCAAATCACCCAAGCCATCACCGCCATTACTTCCTGCAAGGGGTGGGGTGGAAGGAAAAAGACCTAGGTTTGTCTTCCAACCTTGCCCCTACCCGCTCCCACTTGCCTCCTTTGTATGAATAAAGAGGGCGAAATTGGGGGGAGATCAAGAAAGGGAGGGCAGAGAAGAGAAATTTAAGACACCAGCCAAGCCCACCACTCAACCATTCCCTTCACCAGCACCCAAAAAGGCAGCGGGTGGGGCAGACTTGCCAAAGCTCCCAACATCGCAACCACGTTCTTCTCAATCTTCGCTTCATATAGTAAAATTTAAAAGACATTATAATTTTTAAAATACACCCACTGGCTCGCCTGCCACAACCACGACCAGAAGCTACACCTTCAGGTCGACCACCCAACTGCCCACCCTGGCTGCCAAGAGGGTCACCCCGTCGGACCCCATTTCTCCCCCGCCATCCAACAAAGCAGAATGAATGCGTAGAGTTAAATTGTATTTTAAAGGAAGAACAAAACAGACCTTCAAGACCGCTAAGAGCAGCTATTCATTATGGGCTTATGAAACAACGTACAGTCACAGGACAACTCTCTCTCTCTCTCTCTTGCCCTTTCTGTGTCCAGTTTTATTATTTCAGGCATGTACACTGAAAAATCTGCAATCGGCTTGTGACTATCCGGGGGTGGCAAGATAAAAGCATCTTCCTGGCGGCCACAAATAACAGAGCGCGGGGGGAGAAGCTCTTCACGTTTGCATCCGCTACGCAACTTCAAGGCAACCATTGTTCCCCCGCTTGCACCAGCTTTCCCCACCTTCCCTCCCCATCATGTTCCTTATTATTATTATCATTATCTATATCTCGACGGCGGCATCAAAGGCTTTTTTGAGCGCGCTGCCTGCAGAAGCCTCTCCGCCTCCCCCCCCCTTAATGCACACACAAAGGGCTTGATCCACGTCGCCCTCCCACGCGCCCCCCTCGTCGCCCCAGCCTGCAACTCACCGTGATGCGTGGAATGTTTTTCTTCCCTTGGTAAGACATCTCGGGGAAACCAAGTCCCACGCAACCTTTCTTTAAAAAAAAATAGTAATAAATAAAACCCCTACTTTCTGCAGATTCTCTTAGTTGCCCCCCCCAAGAAAGCGCTCGTTTGCTTTAAAAATTGCAAGAGTGTTATTCGTATTTTTGAAAAGGGCACGTAAACAGTGCTGCGCTTGTCTTCCTTGCAAGAAATAATATTTAAAAGTACAGATGCAGCATATATATATATATTTGAAAAGCAATCGTGCAGCGGTGTCGTTTGCACACCCGCCCACCCCAAAAAAAAAATCGCAAGGATGAGAAAGGAGCCGCGATCCCCCCGTGCGACGCCTTTTCTTCCCTCTGCTCCAAACCCAGCCCAGTCTCGAGGAGGCGGGAGAGAGAGAGAGAGAGAGAGAGAGAGGGAGAGAGGAGCCCTCTCCGGCAGCAATCAAAGCCCGAGCACAAGGAAGGTCCTGCCGCGCCTGCGCGCCGCGCCACGCCCTGTGCTCCACAGACGAGTGGGGCCGGCCGGCTGCGGGGCCCTGATTGGCCGCAGGCGTCGGCCGCATGCAAATACCGCCCCGCCGCCGTGCAATGGGGAGCGAGCAGAGCGGCAACATGCAAAGTGGCGCAGTGGAGGAGCCAACCGGCAGCGAGCTGCAGCCTCGGCGGGCTCGCCGCGACTTGGAAGGCAGGGCGCGCTAAGGAGGGAGCGGGCAGGACGCCGCCGCCGCCGCCGCCGCCGTTGCCGTGCTTTGGGCTGCAGTGCCAATAAGGAAGCGGCGGCGGGGCGGGGCTTCTCTTTATCCTTGTCCTTCGGGTGATGGCTTTTTTAATAAAATGAAAAATGCTGCAAAGGGACCCAGTTTTCTTTCCGGCTGTGCCCTTCAAAGGGTTGCTCCAGTGCTGGTTTCAGTTGCATCCTGGTGCAGCAGGAAGGAGAGAGAGAATATCCGCAGTCTTGCAGATGAGCTGCTGCTGCTGCTGCTGCTGCCCACGCCCTGTTCTCTGCCAGCCAGACATATACAGAGAGAGGGATAATGCGTATACGCTTTGGATCCCTTGCTGTCGTGGGGAGGAGAGAAGCGGCTTCTGCATTCGCTTGGCTGCATTTGCATTCGCAGCCGCTAACTGCTGGATCAGTTAGTTTGAGGGGAGGGTTGAAAAGGTATTGTTTGGCTTTTTCTTTGAAGCAGGAAATGGCATCCACCCATGAAAGACGTTGGCCATGATGGAGGATGTTAAAAGGAGCTAGACTAGACGAACCTCCGATTTCTTCTCCTTGGTTGATACTAGCTTTACTGGTGCATTTAATTTTTAATTTTAACACTTTCTCCCCATCCATCCAAAACGTACGTTTGTGCCTCTTCCAAAATAGAAATTGCAAGTTATTGTGAAACGACATACAATTATCTATGAACATGCTTTCCAAGGCATTGTTTTTAATAAAGTGTGTCTTACAAATTTGTATCTGGGCTGGTCAGTTCCCACATGCATGTTAATTGCCCTTTGATAATCAAGTTTTGGCTAGTACACTGAGTAAACCTAGGAAAATTTACTATCTAGGTAAAGGTCTAGGACCCCTGGATGGTTAAGACCAGTCAAACTTGACCTTATGGTGCGGAGCTCATCTGGCTTCAGGCTGAGGGAGCCAGCATTTGTCCACAGACATCTTTCCAGGTCATGTGGTCAGCATGACTAAACTGCTATGGTGCAACAGGACACTGATGAGTGCCAGAGCGCATGGAAACACCATTTACTTTCCCACCGCAGCAGTACCTATTTATCTACTTGTGCTGGTATGCTTTCAAACTGCCAGGTTGGCAGGAGCACGGACTCAGACAGCCAACCTTCTGATCGGCAAGCATAAGAAGCTCAGTGGTTTAGACCACAGTGCCACCCACTCCCTACTAGTGCCAAGAATAGACCTGGTTCTCACAGTGGCCCACCAGATGCCTGTAGGAAGCCTGCAAATTATCGTCATCATAATGATTTTAAAACAGGGCCCTCCATACTAGTGGTTTTGTTTTTGCTTGCAAGATTCTGCAACACAGTGGTACCATTGGCGGAGGAAGAGGAGTGCGGGGGGAGCACACACACACACACCCCGGCAGCGCGATCCCGGTGGGGTGCCATCATGGCTGCTCCTGTCCCCCCCCCACCTGCGCTGGGTGCCATGCCCCCACAGGTGATGTGCCACGCCCCCCTGGATGCACACCAGCCCCGCCCCCACCTGCTCTCCGCCCCCCCCCCCCCCCAGTGCCAGAACATGAAGCTCTGCCACTGAGTGGTACATTTATTCTGGAGCTTCCGTACATAATTCTGGTTTATTAGTTGTTCTGTGACATTGACTGATACTACATTATTGCCCTCTGGAGGGGCACTCCCACAGAAGCAAGACAAAAAAATTAACTAGAACATTTGTGGTGTAAAAATTGGAGGATTTCAGCAGGGAACGGTGGGACATACACTGACTGGACACAAAGTAATAGGTTCGTTCTGAAAGTGTTGCAGACACAAAAAGTATTGAAAGTGGGATTACCTATAGCTACTCCAATATCTTTATGAGTGCACAATTAAAAAAAAAAAAGCAGTAACACACACACACAAACCATGGTTACAGCTTATGGTCTCTTTGGAACAAGGCAAACCATTAGCCTGAGTTCAGACACAACTATGGCTTAATCTCGGGTACCACAGCAGCAGCAGCAGCAGCAAAGCAGCTGCGATTTTTGTCTTGCGTACCTGCACGCTTGCTTGCTGATTCTATGGCTCAGTGTTACAGGCAGAGCCATTACATATTCACCATATCACAAACAGAAGTTTCTCGTTTATTTATTTGCAAATTTGTTTTTTTACCCTGCCATTAGGCACTATGCCGGGCAGCTCAGTCACAAGATAACTGGGGAAAAATAAAATACCATTAAAACTCAAGATCAGGTTAAAACCGAATTCCTGTGAGTAGCATGGGGGAACATATATTAACCCCCAATGCTTGTTTAACAAAACACTGAAGACCCATTAAAGACAAGTCCAACCAGGACTCGTAAAGTAGGGGGTTCCACGATCCGGGCCCTCCCACTTAAAGAAGGCCCATTGGGCCTTTGGGGAACTGCTGGAAACCCAGCACTCCAGCAAAGCCCAACAGCTTATACATCGGTCACCATTGGGTCACCACATGGGCGACAGAGTGCCTACCAGTACCTCCCCATAACACCCACAAGTGGTCTCAGTAAATATCACCTCAAAAACACAGGAGAGACTGCTATCTTTGCTCAGTTCCTGTTTGCTTTGGGTTATGCCAGCAGCACCCCACCCCGTGCCCTCCAGCTGGGGCGGCCCAGCTGCAAAGCTGCCCAAGATAGCGAGGAGGGGGAAGCATGTGGGGGTGGCAGTGTGTGTGGTGGCAGTGTGTTTAACTGTGAGGGAGTGTGTGCCTGTGTGAGAGTGTTGTCCAAGGTAGCGAGGGGGGGGTAACACGCACAGGGGGTGGCAGTGTGTCTGTGTGGTGTCCGTCTCTCTTTCTCTCCCCCACAATTTGCATACATGAATTTTGCTGCATCCCTCCCCCCCAGCACCCTCCAATGTTGCTCCAATGCGCACCCTGCCCACAGTGTGCCCTGGCACACACCCTGGTACCCACTCCTGCTCCTGCACCCACTCCCCTCGCCACAGCAAATGTGTCCTCTTTTTTGCTCTTCAGAATATGGCAACTCTAGGATGGATTTGCGGAGGGGGAAGTGTGCACTACTAAGTCATCCTGGCATTTTCTTCCTGCTCTTTTAGATGTGGCAGACATTTTGTGTTTTGCCACACCCTCACAGCAGCCATTTTGTGTCATGCCACACACCCTAACTAGTCCCTACAGCCCTTTCTCAAAATTTTAAATGTGCCCACAGGCCCCAAAGGATTTTTGACCCCTGGGCTACTGCCTGCGCTGGGAATTGACAGCTCAGCAGCCGAGTAAAACCCACAGCCAGGCCAGGTTACCAACATAGGACAGGACCCAGAAGGCACATCGTCAAGGAGCCCCTCATACCTGGAGCCAACCTGAAGTCCTGCTCTACACCATAATGTAATAATTTTAGGTTCAATGTCTTGAGACAAGAACTAGTTAGCTAACTACCTCAGAAGCCATTCCACATCCTTCTTGGACTAGGGTCATGGTATATTTCCAGTAGCCTCAAACTTCTCTATGTCAGGTTTTACCCCATTAGTAGAGATAACATCTCCCCAAAAACACAATGTTCTTTATTTAGTTTAATTTCCTGCTGCATCTAAGACCTTCCCAAGCGATAGATCATGTTCACCTTTGACAGAGTACCACACAATATCATCTACTGAAGTGTCAATTCCATCGGTGTGCTCATATATCATGTGTATGGTACTATAGTACATGTCAGGTGCTGAAGCAACATCAAATAGGTGTCACAGAAAGTAATACCTCTCAAAGGGGTATTGACTGTGAAGTGTTTGGGTTGTCCTCTGTGAGCATTTGTAAATTGTGCCATGATTTTCTCTCTAGTGGGGAGTTTGAAATACTCAATCTTAATGGCCTTAAGGCTTCTGGGATCACCCATTCTGTGGGTTCCTCAATCTTCTTTATGACCTGTAAAAAACCCATTATTGAGGACTTCTCTGTGAGTTTGTCACAAAGTGCAAAATGCACTTTTCTGCACGGATGGATCTCTAAGGACATTACCGTATTTTTCTGTGTATAAGATGCCCCCATCTATAAGACAACCCCTATTTTTTTTGAACCCCAAATTAAGAAATCAATATTTTAAACATCAAACAGAACAACTTTGGTATTTTATTAATTATTCAAAGCACCAGAACCAGCATAGCAACGCAGTGAGCCCCACCAACACTGAGATTCACCATCCATGTATAAGACGACTCCTAATTTTCGACTAAATTTTTAAAGGACAAAGCATTGTCTTATACATGGAAAAATATGGTAGTTTTTATATTTATTTGGATAGTATGTTCACCTGGAAAGTAGCTAAGTCCTTTAAATATATTTTGATAACACAAAATCAGTGTGTCATATTCCTGTTTCCCATTGTCTTGCATGGCCAGTTCCCATTTAATCATGCTAAGTTTGTCATGCACTGCCAAACCCAGAACTGGAGTCAGCTTTTTAGGAATTATAATAAATGGCAAGCTATATTCAGTGTCTTTGTATCTGATGCTGCCAATATGGTGTCCCTTTACTAGTAATAGTCCATTAGTTAAGTACTTGTTGAAAGTATTTTTCACCTAAATTGGAGTCTTTCATAATCATCGGACAACATATTAACCTGAGCACCCATGTCTAGCTTAAAGGCTGACATTGTTCCTTGTATTTCCACTAGCTGATTCCAGTCCTTCCAGCCATGCTCCCTGCCCAATTCTACTACACCCATATAAAACTGTTTCTTATCACCCTGGAGTTTCAGAAATTGTGATCTGCAATAGTGCGCAAGGTGGTTGTGCTTGCCACATTTATATCAGACCAGGGGTGGTGTGTGCCATGAAGTGGGAAGTGCCCCCCTGCCCTCTGTGACCGCTCACACCAGGGGTAGGCAACCTAAGGCATGGGGGCTGGATGCAGCCCAATCGCCTTCTTAATCTGACCCACGGAGGGTCCGGGAATCAGCATGTTTTTACATGAGTAGAATGTGTCCTTTTATTTAAAATGCATTTCTGGGTTATTTCTGGGGCATAGGAATTCGTTCATTTTTCTCTCTCCAAAATATAGTCTGGCCCACCACATGGTCTGAGGGATGGTGGACCGGCTCATGGCTAAAAATGGTTGCTGACCCCTGGTTTATTTCAAATCTTGCTCGCTCATTCCTTTGGAACTGGCAGCTGGGGTGTTTATTTCCACATTTTGTATCCAATCTTTGCATCAGCTCACATCTAACAAAAAAGTGTCTCTTAAAAGTTGCAGAACCACACTGGTATTCAAATGCATACTGCCTCCAAGCAGTTGCCAAATGTTCCAAATGACCAGTACCCTGGTGTTATGATCTGTGTTCTGAGCGTTCAAAGCAAGCTGCATTCTAACTGCCTTAGAACTCCAAGGAGCAGTTGCTACGGTGCTCCGACCAGCTTCACTCTTTTTAGGTCTTGTCCTAGGTCAGACGCTGGAAGAGAAAGACGTGGAAAAAACCTTCGCTCTGGAAAAAGACTGGTTGAAGAACTGATTCATGCCTCAAGGTGGGAAATGCAGAATTTGCCCTAGAATGATGGCATTGTTTTAGCTGCACATCACTATTTGCTCAAACTTTAGGAGATGTCCATATGATACTGTGCCGAAGTATCTAACGGTTATCTTTTGTCTGTCTTTTTCTCCAGCATGCCTTCTATCGCCAGCCTTCCCAGCGCTAAAGCGGATCTTCCACCCCAGGCGCATGATGGGTCCTTCCCAGTCCGCCTCTTGTGCAGGGTGTCCTGCGTGCAACTCGCTGCCTTTCTCCTGGCTGCCCTGGGCTGCCTAATGAGCATCTGCTCCACATCTGCCAACCTTGACTGGAGAGTGTGGCAAGTGGACAAAATCATGGGCAACATCCAGCAGGGCACTGTGGGCATTGGCATCTGGGGTGCCTGTTCTGTCGGAAGAGTTACTATGAAGAAAACTAACATGATATGCATACCATTCAATGATGAGGAGTCCCTACCAGATGAAATCATCGTGGCCCAGGACTTGATGCCAATGGCCTCAGTGGCCAATGCGGTGACCGTTCTTTGGATGGCCTTTGCTCTATGCAACATCTTTGAGCCGGGAAAAGACGAAAATTTCATTGATAGCTTCTTTTCAACTGGAGCAAGGATAGAGTTGGCAGCGGGTACTTGTGTACTGATTTCCATTTCATGGATTCTTCATTCTGTATTAACAAATGAAGGAATTCCGCTTCCGGAGGTTTTGGGAGTGCCTCCGATTCCCACAGAACAACGTGCTGGAATGGCCATCTATATTGGGTTTCTTGCTGCAGCTTCGCAGCTTTTAAGCGGAACTCTGGTTCTGGGTGAAAAATATATTTGGAAAATGAGTGGAATAAACATTTCCAAGCCAAAATTTGTAAATGACCCAGAAAGTGTCACAGACACCGAAAACCCAAAGCTGAAGATGAAATACAGACAGCACTTCTCTTCTGTGACATCTGAATATGAAGAAGAAAACCCCCCTATCTGGCGGAGATATCGAAGTCATATTAAAACGCAACCCATGCCAGGCTCACTAGCAATGGCTAAGGGATGGTACCAGTCCTGTGACTGGCTTTTTTTAAACTGTAGCAGGGGACGTTGTGTATATTTATTTTCTTAGGCATATTCTATGTGGTTTTTTTAACTGAATGCTTCTGGGATGCTTACAACATAGGGTTAGCTATAAATAGGGGGAATAAATGAAAAGTATAAAACTGTTATATTTACCTGTAGATATTTATGCTATATCTCTTTTAACAATAAAAAGAATGTTATCTCATCGCAAACTTATGCTGGAGTGCTTATTTCACTGCAGACTCTACTGTCTATGGTGCTTTTTGAATTTTCTTCAGAAACACTGCAAATCGCAAAAGGTTCTGGGGCATGGTTCCTCTGTGTGTATGTTTGCAGTCTGTTTTACAGAGAATACTGGCCAAGCCTTTGAGTGCCTGTGTGCTGCTCCCAGCCCTGGCCAGCAAGAACAATGATCAGGGACACCCGGTTTCAGTGGTCCAGAGAGACCTAGGCCACTTCCAGCTTTAGGCAGAATAAAAAATTAAAAATGATGGAACACAAAACAAAATAGTGCCACACACCAAAGAAGTGAGATGTAATTAAATATGATGAAATATCTGCGAACAAAAAAGAACCATGTCTTTTACCAAATCACATCTCTCATTTGTTTAAGTTTTCAGCTCTAAGCTGAGAGTGGGTGTCACATTTTGGTCTGCTGCAGGTAGAAACAAGTTGAGAGAAGAATCAAATACCAAAAATATTAAGAAGTGACTAAATCTGAGGCCCACTTTGAGGTTGTGCACCAGGCCAAATGCCCCCTGCAACCCCTCCCCCCAACTGGCCCTGCTTACAGGATTCCTTCAAAAACTCCTGCTGCTGAACACCAAACATTGACAGTGGAGGGGGCCCTAAGGAAGGTCAGGTGGTACCCGGTGCGGAAAATTTCTTCTCAACCCCCCCATTTATTTATTTATTTTTAGTTTTGACTGCAAAAATGGTTTTACTTTATTTCATATTTTCTTACAAAGGAATGTGGATTCTGGGCCTCTGAGAACAAGTAGGCGACTATGGACAGATATTTAAATCTACAGGATGGATTGTGTTTTGGCTTGTGATATTTTATTCATATTTATTTTTTATTTCTTTTAAAAAACCTGCAAAGTGGTTTACCAAAACAAAAAACAAAAAAAAAACCACAGCAGTAAAATAAAGAAAAATTAACAATTTTACTTTAAAACATACAAAAGCTAAAATATTAAGATTAAAATTACTACAACTTCCTAAGCATCTAGGTAAGCCTGCTTAAAGAAGAATGCTTTTAGCAGGTGCCCGAAAGGCGTCTAGCAAAGGCATGTGCTTAGTTGCAATAGGCGGGGAGTTCCAAAGTGCAGGTGCTGTCACAATAAACAACGCAGTACAGATATTATGTGGAACCTGTAGTAGTGCTTGAAGCTACAGTGGTACCTCGGGTTACATACACTTCAGGTTGCATACGCTTCAGGTTACAGACTCCGCTAACCCAGAAATAGTACCTCAGGTTAAGAACTTTGCTTCAGGATGAGAACAGAAATCGTGCTCCGGCGGTGCGGCGGCAGCAGGAGGCCCCATTAGTTAAAGTGGTGCTTCAGGTTAAGAACAGTTTCAGGTTAAGAACGGACCTCTGGAACGAATTAAGTACTTAACCCGAAGTACCACTGTACTGAAGGGGAGGTTTTATTTATTGTGATTTCTTTGTGCTCTGTGTTATCTGAAAAGGAAAATGTTTATTTAAAAAATAGGATTGCACAGCAGCAATCTAGTCTCATCATGAGCAGTGGGACTTATTCCTGAGCCAACGGTGCATAAGATGGGCTGCAATCCTATGCACCCCTTGCATCCAACTTGTACCTAAAACTCTGCACAAGCCTGTACCGGAGAATTGTAGAGTTGGAGGGAACCCCTGAGGGTCATCTAGCCAACTCCCTGGGGCAATGCAGGAATCTCAACTAGACCATCCCTGACTGATGGCCATCCATCTTCTGGCCATCCATCCCCCCTCAGCCAAGACACCCAACAACGGAGACTGGAGGTGGGGGGAAAGGTAAATTTTGACAATGGGGCGGATTTGTCAGGCGTGCGCAGGAGCAGCTTGAAGACTGAACCCCACACGGGTTTCCCCACATGTAACGTAACAGGCAGGGAGCCAGCTCAGATAGAGGGAAAGACATTGGGGGAGGGGAGGAGAAAAGAGTGCCAAAGTCCGCCCATTTGATCCTCTTTTGGGATGGTGGCACTAGGGCTCTGGGACCGCCCTCCCCAAAATATTTACTTGTCTTCAATGTATTGTTACCACTGTTCTTCTATAGTACAGAACATCTTTAAATTAAACACTTTCTCTAAAATTAAAACGGCAGAAGTAATCAGTAGCATAGATATCAAAGGAAAGGCGAGAGAATAGTCCCTAATAGATACAAGGGAGACACAGATACACAAGCACACAGAAGTCAATAATCCAGCCTTGGGGAGAGGAGTGGGAATGTACAGTTTCCTGTACTTAGCATCGAGATGGGAGACTGAAAGGGCTTAAAAAATAACAAATAAAAGTCTTGTGTCTAGGAATATTTGTCTGCAAAAGCATCAGACTGGTTGTCGAAAGTGTGAACTTCATGAATAGACCCTATTTAAAGGAATTGTTCAATTAGCCACAGAATTGCTTTGCTGATTTTTCTCCTCTTCTTTTAATGCCACAGCTGCTTTTGGGGGCGCTAGCTTCATGCAGGGGAGGCTGGGGGCAAAGGGGAGGCCGGCCTGCCGAGTGTCCAGGGCGGCACTGAGCTGCTCCTCCTGGCGCCACACGCGGGCAAAAGAAGGTGGCAGCACTGCCATTGTCCCCCACGCTCCACTTTTGGGGGCAGCAGAGGCTTTCCGCAGGGGGATCAGGGCCTGAAGAGGGTGTGCAGGCCAGGCAGCGGCCTTGACAGGCTTCCCTGGCAGCCCGGAAAGTCGCCTAGGTGAAGAAAAGGAGACTAGGCTGAGGAGATTGGGCCTGGCCTTGCCTTCGCCCCCAACCCAGCTGGCCAGTCTTGACCCTGCTCCCCTGAATGGAAATTTCAGCCTTCGCGACATAGGAAAACAGCCAAGTAAACAGCTCTTTTCGTGGAGGAGGGTCAAGATATGAACTGATATGCATGAAGTTTCATATATAGCTCCATAATGCCTACTGTAGTCAGATAAGACCATTGGAGCAGGCATTATTTTTTAAAAAAGTTTTTTATGAACCACCCTAGTACGGCAGTAATTGTTCCTTGATAATTTGTCACCCCCTCCATGATGGCACCTGGGGCGACCCACCCCCCCCTTCCTGTGCCCCTGAGTATATAGTGTTACAAAAACCTGGTGTCTGCCCCTCCCTCTCTCTGGCAAGCAATGGCAAGCGCACATGGGGCCAGAGGCAGACACACAGGGTCTGTGCCCCTTTGGAGAGCAGAGACACGGCAGAGACTGCAGTGCTCTAAGAAATAGGATTTACTCGCCTATTTACACCTTCAGTTTGCAAGGGGGATGCCCAGCTCCTACAGCAAGCACAAGTGCCCTTCAGGCTGCTTCCCTCAAAGATGGATCACAGCCTTCCTCCCTCCTCCTTCTGCCCAGAAACCCTTGCTTCAAGCCTCCCTTTTCCTGTCCCCTCAAACACACAGTTACCCCCGGCCACCTTTGTGACATCTGACTCCCCAGCCCAAAGGGGAGTTCAAAGTTATCAGAGTTCAGTGACACATTCCAGCCAGGTAAGACACTCATGGAGGGTGCAGAGCTGGACTGGTGATGGATGTGGACCAGGGAGAGTCAGGATCAGGATTGGATTAAAGCATACGAAGGCCCTATGTCAAACTGAAAAGGCCCCATAGCAGGGCTGGATTAACCATTAAGCAAAATAAGCACGTGCTTACTTAGGGCATCAAGGGAAGGTGGACAAGACAGAAATTTCCCACACAAATTGCTCAGCTGAGCATTCATTTTCTCAGTTGAAGTACAGTGGTACCTCTGGATGCGAACGGGATCCGCTCCGGAGCCCCGTTCACATCCTGAAGCGAACACAACCCGCATCTGTGGGTCGCGATTCGCCGCTTCTGCACATGCACATGAAGTCATTTTGAGCATCTGCGCATGCACGAGTGGCGAAACCTGGAAGTAACGCATTCTGTTACTTCCGGGTCACCGCGGAGCGCAACCCAAAAATGCTCACCCTGAAGCAACTTTAACCCGAGGAATGACTGTATATTAAAAATCCCAACCAAACAACTTTGCAACAAGGCAAGGGTGGATGCCTCACCTCTACAGAAGCAGATGTGTTACGTAAGATTCTTTCTGAGTATCTAATCAAACACTTTGCAATTAGAAAAAGTAGGCTTCAGGAGCCTTGTGACCTCCACTTCTGACACCACATAATAAGTTTGGGTTCAGTACCTTGAAGCAAGAGCTAACATCGTGTTTCTTTTATTAACAAGCAGTTACACGAACTAATTTTGTGTTGGAGCCCCTTCAGCCAGTCAGGCATGATCCCTTCACACCATTGCCCTTCTCTCCACTTAGAGATACCAGGACATCAGCCAGAAACCACAAGGAGGAGGAGAAGGTTCATGTCCAGGAAGCTCCGAAATTGGCAGTGGGACCTACGGGGGCCTCAGCAAGTGCCCAGCGATGCGGATCAGCCTTGGTGCTAGCTCATCATGCCAAAACTTGGCAGCTTTTTGATTTCATTTTCATGCAGTGAAGCACTTAAGACACCTGTTCCATCCTGTAACATTGATCTAGACAATTATATTTTAAATTTGCTGCTCATACGTCAGGGCCAGGCCAAAAAGACCTGTAAACTGTGTGTGTTCTCAAACCTGCATCCCTTGAGCACCGTTGCTACCATGCTGTGTTCCCTAGAAAAGGGACAAAGGATCCCAGAATTGTTTTATTGTATTTTTTCCTATTGTCAATGGTTATATTGTATTCTTGGATCTTGTTTTTGTCGTCTTCTTCTTCTTCTTCTTCTTCTTCTTTGCTTAATTTAGTTAAATTTGGTCAAAGTTAAATGCATAATACTACTTTGTTTTTCAAAAAATAGATCTAAATTTTTTAAAATTGCGATTCTTCAAATCTTCTGTTTGCATTTGTATTTTTTTTCCAGAACGAAAAAAGGAAAAGTTTCCAATATTATACCAGACTTACAATGCAGACCTATACATGCCTACTCAGAAGCAAACTCCGTTGTCTACAGGATTGCAGCCATAGCCAATCCAGAGGTTGCATACTGTCTGCCAACCCCAGGGGTCTATGTTGCATTCTCTTATTCTTTTCTGGGCCTGGAGGGCATAAATGTGTAACCTAACACATCACATGACCTCGCCTCCTCAATGTGGGGGGCAAGTTGGCGCCCCTGAGCAATGGTAGCATTTGACTGTAAAACGTTAGATGCATAGACCTGCTGACAACTTCAACACAGGCTGATGCTAATCAGTGATTCCAGTGCAGAGGAGGGAAGCTCTTTCCATTACACATTAAGATGTGTGAGGTATAAATAGTAAAATTATCATTATGGAATGGGACGTCCCTATTATCATATGAGAAACGTTGGAGGGTATGGAACCAATGACTGGAAATTTCAGGGAAGCAGATTTCAGCAAAATGTTAGGAGCAGCTTTCTCATGGCAAGAGCTGTTGGAGATGGTAAGAATGGACCAGAGTGCCTTCACTGGACGTTAAGCAGAGGCTGGATGGTCCATCTCTCAGGTATGCTGTAGTTGCCTTCTGTGTTGCAAAGTAGGTGACCTAACCAAAATGATAGAAGAAGGACACTGACAAACTGGAACGTGTCCAGAGGAGGGCAACCAAAATGGTCCAAGGCCTGGAAACGATGCCTTATGAGGAACGGCTAAGGGAGCTGGGCATGTTTAGCCTGGAGAAGAGGAGGTTAAGGGGTGAGATGATAGCCATGTTCAAATATATAAAAGGATGTCACATAGAGGAGGGAGAAAGGTTGTTTTCTGCTGCTCCAGAGAAGCGGACACGGAGCAATGGTTCCAAACTACAAGAAAAAAGATTCCACCTAAACATTAGGAAGAACTTCCTGACAGTAAGAGCTGTTCGACAGTGGAATTTGCTGCCAAGGAGTGTGGTGGAGTCTCCTTCTTTGGAGGTCTTTAAGCAGAGGCTTGACAACCATATGTCAGGAGTGCTCTGATGGTGTTTCCTGCTTGGCAGGGGGTTGGACTCGATGGCCCTTGTGGTCTCTTCCAACTCTATGATTCTATGATTCTATGATTCTATGATAGTCGTAAACCTGGACCTACAAGAGAAAGACTTGAGAATATTTCAGGAATCAAAACGAAGGGCAAAAAATTAAATACACTATCTGAGGATCTGGCTATCAGCCAAGAATCTAAACATTTTCCAGTATATTTATTCTAAAATCCGCAATGTAATAAAAAAAGACCTAGATAAATGGTCTAGGATAGATCTGTCTTTGTTGGGAAGAGTATCTGCAGTTAAAATGAATGTCCTGCCCAAGATGATTTTCCTATTTCAAACACTGCCAGTGATAAATAGCCCGAACTGTTTTAAACAGTGGAAGAAATATGTAACAAATTTCATTTAGCGGGGGGGGGGGGAACCCCTGCATTAAATACAAAAACCTGATAGACACAAGAGAAAGAGGGGACTTTGCCCTACCTGATATTAGATTTTACTATGAGGCAGCTTGCCTCTGCTGCATGAAAGAATGGATGGAGCTAAGAGATACCAATATTTTAGATCTAGAAGGGTTTGACCTACGCTTTGGATGGCACGCCTATTTGCACTATGACAAAGCAAGGATGCACAAAAGATTTCAAAATCACACTATAAGAAGAAGCATATACATTGTCTGGCAGAGACATAAAGATCTATTAGAGAGAAAACCCCCAAGATGGATATCACCATTTGAGGTGGTGTCGGTGAAAAGGTTAAATATCGATACCAGATGGGCTACTTACAAGGATTTTATAGAGTTCAAAGAGGGAAAGGTTCATCTGGAAAAAAGGAGAGGTATTGGATAATATTATAGATTGGTTTCAGTACTTCCAGGTGAACAAGTTATTTAAAAGACACAAAGAAACGGGATTTGGGGAAATGAGTTCGGAACTTGAAAAAAAAATAATAGGAAAAGATGATAAACTAATTTCTAAGATTTATAAACTGTTACTGGAGTGGGAGACTAAATATGAAATAGTAAAAAAGTGACAATGATTTGTTATAATATAGAAATGTCTGCATGGGGAAAATTATGGGGGAACTATGAATTTCTCTTTTTTTAAATTATTTTTTATTAATTTTCCAAATTATTACGAATCAAACCAAATTAATTTAATTGAATACAATTTCTTAAGATCAGGTTTCCTGCTCCTTTCCCAAACATATGATCATCATTATTTCCTCACATAGCTGCATCATTTCTTGTTTAGAGTCCAGCTGACATCCTTCACTTGCCGTTAAACCATTCTTCCAGCTGGCCGCTTTTTTTCACCTTACAAACAGCACCTCCATTACACCTTATAAATAAGTAGTCCGTTTCATGTGTGTAGTCCTTCATATACATTGTTGTTCCAGACCTGGTGTGCTGGGAGAGTTAATTACTGTCTTCCATTGTTCAGTTCTTTGCAGTCTTTATCTAGATGGTACAAGATCACATTCCACATCTTCCGCTGTTTACCGACTAGCGTATGAGCTGTTTACTGATTAGCGTATGAGCTGCAGCCATCAATAACTCACAGAATGCCTATCCAAACTCCGCCATTAAAGTTCCACTCTGGAGTTCTTCCTCGGCACACAGTTAAAAGCAAGATCTTTTCTCAAATTCAACCTCTTTGCCGCATCTGTTCGGCAGCAGTTCATCCCCCCGCCCAGCAGTCTAGGAATAATTTTAAATAAAGTCCATTCAGCCTCAGTCGATTGGGGGAGCGCATAGTAAAGGCTTGTTAAATTCCTTGTTGAGCATAAATCAAAAGCCTCTCCCCTTTTTTTCAAAGTAACAAACAGAATAACATAGCAGCGGCTACACACATCCTTTTCATTATGCAGGGGAGGACAGGAAAAAAGGAGACTATTCGAAAACCATAATAAAGCACAAACCACCCCCTTCCTTTCCCAGCTGTTGTAAGGATTCTCAAGCTTCAAAGAAAACAGTCAGATACCGTATTGGCCTGAATATAAGCCGCACCCAAATATAAGCTGCAACTTTAAAATTGGACGGGGTGGAAGAAAAGAAGAAAAAATACCCAAATATAAACCGCTCGCTTCCTTGCTGCTCCTTGGTGCATACTGGGGGGGCACACTGTGTTGCCGGCAGCTTTTCCCCTTCCTCGCTCTCTCCTTTCCCAGCCTCAAGGGAGAGGACGAGGGACCATGCACAAGGCTGGCGCCGCTTTGACACGCTCCCGGCGCTGTTTGCCCTGCGCTACTGGCTGCATACTGTAGGGTCACAAATATAAGCCGCAGTTTAGCTTTTCACGGTCAGAATTTGGGGGTAAAGTGCAGCTTATATTCAGGCCAATACAGTACCTTCAAAGAGCCAAGCAGAGTCCTTTCGGCAGCTGACTTATTAGCAAATGTTGGTCCAGGAGCACCTCTTGATTAAAGCCAATTGTCCAAATTATACAGGAACCAACCACAAATCATGCTGGAGATGGAGGCTCATCCATGGCAGGGACACACTCCCAGGTCACACCTGCTCTGCCTTTCAAGTTGGCAGATACAGGCTTGAACAGCATAGCAGGATGCAGTGAACTCCCCAGACCCCACTGGGGAGCATTGCCAGGGTTTTTGCCTCCTAAATCCTGGCTTTCCGCTGCCTGAACCTCCTCGCTGCCCGTGGAGAGCTGCGAGGAGCTACCGCCATTGAGTTAGAGACACAGCTGGAAAACCCAAAAACTATGAATTTCTCTGCCTGCTACAAAATATTATGTACCAGGACTCCCTGTGCACCTTTTGGGTTTTATCTGTAGGTTTCCCCCTGTTGTGACGTGGGGTTTGTGATTTCAGCTCTCTTGACATAATATGCTGGAGACAGTTCTCTAGTAACACTTCTTTATTAAAGCAACAAGACTGGGGCCTGAGGAGGGGAGAGCTACATTTATAGGGACAGGGAACTAGCTAGAAAGGATACATTTTGGAGGGAACAATATCAGGCAATCACAGTCCTGCCTTTTGGAGGAAACCAATAAGACAGAGGATCCAAATACAGCAGCTTAAATGAACCAATAGTAGCTGTACCCTCTGGAACCAAAAGGCAGTTACTTTACCCTAATGCAAATACAGACAAAAATAATACAGATATAAAATCCTTTGACTCAGTACACAACACCCCCTCTGTGCCAAATAAGTGTTGCTTACTTTTTATAATACATGGAAGATGGATTTCCCTCAGGAGGTTCTAGACTCTCCTTCCATGGAGGTTTCTAAGCAGAAGTTTGCCATCTGCCATGGATGCTTTAGCTGAGACTCCTGCATTGCAAGGGCTGCACTAGAAAGATGACCCTCAAGGTCCTTTCCAGCTCCAGGATTCTACGCTTTTCTTCTTCAACAATATTTCATTATGTTCCTATCAGTTTATGTAATTGTATTTTGTATAAATTATTAAAAATATAAATAAAACATGTTCTATTCATAAACAAAACATTTAAATAGCTACCTTTCTACCGGTAGAATGGGGAGGAGCATGCGCGTAGCCAGGATTTTTGTTAGGTGGGGCAGAACCTCATCTTTGTATTGGTTTTTACTTATTTGGGTGGCAACTGCCCCCTGCCCCCCATGGGGGGCACAGGAAGGAAGGAATGTCGGAAGGGGGCCATGTTCAGGAAAAGGCTGGGAAACACTGTCTTAAAGGGTACAATAGTCAATTTAACTTACAAGTAGGAATGTACACAGGAGCAACAGATAACACTAAATAAAGGAAGATTTGAGATGAAAATGGGTGGAATAATAGAATATGCAGCTGACAAAAGACTACCTGGAATGCCATGGAGAGATGGACTGGGAAGTCTGAGGATAAGAGAGAAATGATGAATATTGTATGATGTATATATAAGTTGTAAAAATGCACGCACACACACACACACACACACACACACACACACACCGTATTTTTCACTCTCTAAGACACACTCTTTCCCTCCTAAAAAGTAAGGGGAAATGTCTGTGCATCTTATGGAGCAAATGCAGGCTGTGCAGCTATCCCAGAAGCCAGAACAGCAGGAGGGATCACTGCGCAGCGCTCCCTCTTGCTGTTCTAGCTTCTGGCTTAGCCGTGAGAAGACGCTTCAGGGCAGGAGGAGCGCAACTGATCAAAGACTGGGTTGCGGCAGTGGAACTACAGTTTTCCACCAAGGTGCAGGGGTTCCAGAGTGACCGAGGTGCAGAGGTCACTGGGTCTGCTCTGCAGAGTTTCTTCTGCCAGAAGGGAATACGTCACAGATTGACGGTTGCTACTTCTCCTCAGGAGATTGGTGTGGCGGAGCGAAGGAGCAAGGCACTAGCTGGAGCAGCTGGCTTACTTTACTGTTTGACTCTGGTTTGCCTCCGAGTTTTGGGGGGAGGCGGTGAAGACGGCCAATTTGACGATGAACAGGTCCTACAATTCAGTGGTAGGTGACACCCCGTATTTCTTGCTCCATGGAAAGAAGCCGCAGGTGCATTTCTTCCGTGTGTTCTGGCTTCTGGGATTCAGAATATTTTTTTTCTTGTTTTCCTCCTCCAAAACCTAGGTGTGTCTTATGGTCTGGTGTGTCTTATAGAGTGAAAAATACAGTGTGTGTGTGTGTGTGTGTGTGTGTGTGTGTGTGTGTATAATAGGTGACCTCTCAAGTCACTTCTAATGCTGTGATTATGTGCTACATAAAGAAATACTTTCTTTTGTCTGTGCTGAATGTACTGTCAGTCAAAGTCCTTCAGCAATCCAGAGTTCTGAGTTACAGAGCAAGGGAAGAGGGATTCATCCATCCCCCCCCCCCACTTTCACTGCCATCTGACAATGGAGTGTTCCTCTAGGGGTGAAGTCAAACAGCCACGTTAGCAGCTCTGAAGTGACATCCCTGGGCTGCAAGCCTGGCAGTGTGTTTGGAGGTCCTGGGCTCGCCAGATGGCAAGACCACCCCCCCCAACCTCACTGATATGGTGCTTTTCCCCAAAGGAAAGCATAGCAAAACGTTTGGCACCAGCTTGGCTGCAGGAGTTGCTGGAAGGAAGCATACAAGGAGCTTTCCAACTGTCTTAAGGACTCCACTCCAGATTTGTGTAGGGTTTACTCCTTAGCCTTCTCTTCTCCTGAGGAAATTCAGCAGAGGGTTAAGATCAGAGTTTTTCTTTTCCTAGATGGGCTACCTTCCCAGGCTGACAAGCCCCATCTGCCCCTCATTTCCCTCAACAGCACATGCAGAAACTGCCTTCTTAACAGTTGGGCCCACTATTGGTCTTGTCTGCTCAATCTGCCAAAGCCATTGTCCACATGCAGGGGAACTCCCTAACTCACATAGAGTTTGAGACCCACTGGCTCACGTGCTGACAGCTTCTAGGAGCCATAGGTGAGAACTGAGTGAAGGGTGGGTACCAAAAGTGGACAATCTAACCCAGAAGGAGCACAATGTGTCCGCCACCAGAGGGACTACCCGTCCCTCTTATTTTATATATGCCTATCATTTCCCTCTGTAGTCATGAACTTTCCTCCAAACTAAAAAGCCCCAAATGTGTTAACTTTGTTTCCATAGAGAAGTTGCTGCAACCTGTTTGTTTGTTTGTTTGTTTGTTTGTTTGTTTGTTTGGTATGCCACCCTTCATTGTAAGTTCACAGGGCATTGTAAGTTCACACAACACAAAAATACAAAATGAGAGAACAAAATACATAATAAAAAGAAAAACAAGCCAATAACCCCCTTCTCACAAATATTTAAAAAGCCATCTATGGTTTTAATCAACTAAAGGCCTGGTAATAAAGAAACATTTTACCTGGTGCCTAAATATATGTAATGAAGCCACCTGGTGAACCTCGCTGGGGAAAGCATTCCACAAACGGAGCCACTGCAGAAAAGGCCTGTTGTCAGGTTGCTACTCTCTGGACCTCTTGTGGAGGAAGCACATGAAGAAGCGCCTCAGATGATGATCTCAGGATCCAGGTAGGTTCATATGGAGAGAGGCAGTCCTTGATGTATTGTGGTTCTGAGCTGTTTAAGGCTTTATAGGTCATAACCAGTACTTTGAACTGGGCCCAGAAAGTAATAGGAAGCCAGTGCAGTTGGACCAGGATCAGGGTAATATGCTCAAACTGTCTTGCCCTGGTGAGCAAGCTGGCCACCAAATTCTGCATCAGTTTCCAAGTTTCCAAATGATCTTCAGAGTCAGCCCCATGTATAACATGTTGCAGTAATCTACCTTAGAGGTTACCAGAGCATAGAGAACAGACGTTAGCTCCATAGAGATGCAGCTGGACCAGCAGCCAAAGCTGATGGAAGGCCAACGGAAGCTCAAGGAACAACAGTGAATGTAGAAGTACCCTCAAGCCACGTACCTGCTCCTTCAGATCAAGAGCAGGCAACCTCTCATCCATCCAGTCCAGGGAACTGCCCAGTGACTGTGTCTCAGTCATATCTGAATTGAGCTTCAGTTTGTTGGCACTCACCCAGTCCATTACCAAGGCAAAACAACAGTCCAGCACATCCACTTCCACACCTGCAGATAAAAAGAAGTAGTGCTGTGCATCATCAGCATATTGCTGACAGTGTACTCCAAAACCCTGGATGACCCCTCCTGGGCTGTTTCATGTAGATGTGAAACAGCACAGGAGATAAAAACCTGAGAAACTCTGCACTGAAGGCTCCATTGGGCCAAAGGGCACTCCCCAAGCATCACTCTCTGGGAATGACTATCCAAGTAGGACCAGAACCACCACAAAGCAGTGTCACCCACCTGCAACTTAGACAGCCAGTCCAGAAGGGTGATTGCCATTGTTGATAGTATCAAAATCTGCTGAGAGGTCAGGAATAATTGCTCCTGTCTCTCTCCTGACATAGGTCATCATACAAAACGACCAAAGCTGCTTCTGTGCTGAATCTTGGCTAAAACCAAATGAAATGGATCTAGAAAACCAGTTTCCACCAAGAGTGCCTGGATTTGGTCTACAATCACCCACTCAAGAACCTTGCCCAAGAACGGGAGATTGGCAACTGACCAGTAGTTACTTAAGATTTTCCAAATCTTGCCACAGCCTCATTCAAGCAGGTAGGGACCACCCCCTGACCCAGCCAACTGTTCTCTTCCTGCTAGTTTTTATCAGGGTCACCCTGACTGATCCGAGCACCTTGTCCACATCCTCAAGCCTTACCAACTGAAACTCATCCAACACAACGAGCCTAGACAGTGCTCTGGACACCCCTTCAGATTCTGTGTAACAACCAAGTCAAAATCCCAGTAGATGCAAGTGATTTTATCCTCAAAATGCTTTGCAAACAAATCATAGGTAGCTACCCCCCGCCAGGTTCTGCCACCTCCTCCTACTAGACTACTGCTATGTGTTCTGTGTGATTTGGCCTTTGCAGTTGGTTTGGAATCTGCAGTTAGTGCAGAATCCTCAGTCATAAAATTTCAGGGTATACACACACAGTAGACACACACTCCACAGAAACCAGTCTCTCACTCTAACTAATATTAGGAAATATTCCTTGAGAAAATCTCACATTATTTTAGCAAACAGAACAATCCCAAAAAGCCATTTTGACTCTCCCAAAATGACCTCAAATATTCCTCTGCAGTAGGAGGAAACAAATGGGGAAACTTTCCAATTGTCATTTGAGTTGCAAATCCTATTAACAAAACTGCCTGGAATCTAGGGGGTTTACTCCTCCCTGCAAATCTAGTCTGGCAAGTTTCTGCTAAGCTGAGGGAACTGTCAATAGGTATAAGTTTTTAAATAAGAAATTCAGGAACTAAAGTATTTACCATCTCAATGGAATGGTCAGGTGGCACAGGTAATCAGTGATCATTATTAGGTATCCTGATAGACAGGAGAAAAGCAATACTCAAATATCTGTGGAAGACCATCTCCTTCTGTGATGTATGTATGATGCTTTTTGGATGGTATTTGGCTAAGGGGTGGGTGACTTCAAAAGTCTTTAAAGGGGTTTGCACACTTTTGTTCCGGGTCTCCCTTACCTCCTTGCAAGGAGGGGAGGGAACTCTGTTGCAACAGAAAAATAAAGATTTGCCTTGCTTTCACTGCATACTGCCTCCATCCATTCATCTCTGACCAATCACGGACTTAGGGGACTCAGCATAAGCCACCCCCTCTATTTTCTATATCATCTCCTAAAGGTAAAGGTAAAGGGACCCCGACCATTAGGACCAGTTGCGGATGACTCTGGGGTTGCGGTGCTCATCTCGCTTTACTGGCCGAGGGAGATGGCGTACAGCTACCGGGTCATGTGGCCAGCATGACTAAGCCACTTCTGGTGAACCAGAGCAGCACATGGAAACGCCGTTTACCTTCCCACTGGAGCGGTACCTATTTATCTACTTGCACTTCGTGTTTTCAAACTGCTAGGTTGGCAGGAGCTGGGACTGAGCAACGGGAGCTCACCCCATCACAGGGATTCGAACCGCTGACCTTCTGATTGTCAAGTCCTAGGCTCTGTGGTTTAACCCACAGCGCCACCCGCGTCCCTTATATCACCTCCTACTAGGTTATTAATCAGGACAACTTTGCAAAAACATATTGCACCAGTTTTGAAGGCGTGGCATTGGCTCTCAGTTTGCTGAGCCAAGTTAAAGATGCTTGTTGTGATATGCAAAATCCTTGGAAAGGTCTACTTACTTGATGGAATGCCTCCTCCCTTATCCATCTGCCTGGTTGTTATGATGCAGCAGTGTTGACCTCTTCAGTGCCACATTATTGAATATTTGCCATGTAGCAAATATTCTCAATACAGGCAAAATCACAAGAGCCAAGGAAGCAGTATTTGCAGCCACAGCTGACCACCAGCAGCTACATCCTCACTTCTTTTGCCCACACAGTTTGCAGTTGAACCATGTGAGCAAAGGAACATTTTCTTTTACGGATGGGCTTGAAGACAAGTCTTTCTAACCTTTCAAAGTGACTCACACACCCTCACACTCTTCTCTATTCTCCATCCAAGCAAACAAAAGGAGTTCTCAAACTTCTGAGACATATTCCAAAATGCAAAAACAGTAAAGCCGGGTTTGAAACAAAGCAGGTGGCAGGTGTGGCTGGGGAGGTGGAGTGGATGGTCCCATGGCGGAGAAAGAGAAACCTGGATGGCTGCATTTGGTCCCTGGGCCTGAAAATCTGTTTCATAAAAGGGGGGAAGGGATCCAGAGTGGTTAAATGATATGAAAACTGGTTTATTGCAGCAATAAACTTATGAAGTGGACTGTGAAGGTAATCAGAATATGAACAATGGAGGACAAATGGTTAATGCTCCATGCTGAGACTTCTCTCAGCCTGGATAATATAAACAAAAGTTCACAAAGCTCTCAGACATTTATTTTATTGAAGCTCACAGGGCACACGTAGAGGTATTTACTCACATTCCAGCAGCCTGTTCTTTTGGCTCTGAATGAATGTGGTTAGGGAGCTCTTTATGAAGTTCTCTATAGAGTTCTCTATGGAGTCCTTGGTGGAGTGAGTTTATTCCTCTTCCTTGGCTTGCAAGAACTAAACTACCTGGACCCTGAGATCATCTTCTGAGACCCTCCTTCGTGTGCCTCTTCCTCAAAAAGTCCAGAAGGTGGCAACACAAGAGCAGGCCTTCTCTGCAGTGGCCCCCCCCCCCATTTGTGTAATGCTCTCCCCAGGTAGGTTCAGCAGATGCCTTCATTCTACACCTTTAGGTGCCAGGCAAAAATGTTCCTTTTTAACCAGGCCTTTGGTTGACCTGATGGACATCCTATACCCTTTTAAAATTTGACTCGGGGTGTGTGTGTGTTATTGAGTTACTGTTCTTATTTTGATTTTATATATTGTGATCTTTTCTGTGAACTACCCTGAGACCCCCGGATATAGGGTAGTATATAAATTAAACAAACAAACAAACAAACAAACAAACTGAATTAGGTTGTGAAGGAGAGAGGGAGTTTCCCCCCACTCTGGCAGAGCCAACAGAAACTAGAATATTACTGTGCCTTTATTTCCCAGCCTGCCGTGAGGTCTGGAAAAGGGAAATGCACTACCTTTTCTTAAAGGGGAAATATTATTATTCCTTCTACTAATACTAATACACTGATTTGCCATCACTAAATATCTGAACCGTTAACAAGATGAGAACTCACGAGAAAGCCGGGGTGGGGAGGGGATGAAGTACTAAATCAGGATTCAATATCTAAGCATTTACAAGAACATTAAACAATTCACGTTAAAAATGTGTGCACATTAAAACGGAACATAGTGCAGACTCGACTAGATATTTATTGTTTGTTTGTAGTGGTAGTACAACCCCTAATCATCGCTCAATCTCCCACCATTCCACAAGTTGTTAATGAATTCTGAGTTCTTCACCCTCTTATGCAACAAACTCTTTTACATCAACCACCTTGCAACATTACAACTGCAGGCAGAGTATGTTTGATTTTTAATATACTTAAAGCTTTGACCATCCTGATTTCTCCCAGTATAAAATATTACATTTGGAAGTGTAGATGGTGTGCTACAAATGGACTGAAAATATGAATTTAAATATCTCCTGCTCACGGGGAAAATGTGGAAATGTGTCCTGTTTTTTAAGCTACAGATGTATTTCCCTAACCATCCATATGGTTATCTATGAACTTTAAAGCATGTGTAAATTCCAAGGAGTGCTGGTAAGGGATCCCAGGATTTAAAGTGTGCATATAGATGCATGTATTGGTAAAGTAATGTATTAAAATGCATTATATGTGGGGAAATTGTTTTGCAAAAATGTGTATATTTGAAGAAATTCACACCAAAATGCTTCTGAATTTTCATGAGGATCCCCACACCCACAAAAAATTCTCAATCTGATGTGGAAATTTAGAGAACTGAATTTGATATTGGAAAAAATGAGAAAGAGAAACTGAAATTGCTGAAGCCTGCATTCAGACAGCACTTTATTCAGTCTTTGCAACTTTTCCTTGCCTGTAAATTTTCACTTTTTTTATATCACACATGGTGTAAAAGCCACTTCTAGAAATCTAGTGGAATCTAATGGAAATTTAGTGCTCATTTCTGTGTTAAATTGTTTCCAGGAGAAAGCCCACATGCAACCCTGTAAACTTGAAAAATCATGGGCATTTTGTGTTGTAATTTCACATGACGAAAATTGGAGTGGTATCCCAGTTCTTTCCCACTGTTTAAAAATTAGCACGACATTACAGTACATTAGTCAAAAAGTCACAGTTCCATAATGCAACAGGTACTCTAGTGTAAAAGGAATGTTAGAAATTGGGGCAGAAGTGCTAGCATTGCAACTGATGAAATTCACACAATAAATCCTACATCTGAATATTCATACGTCCCTTGTGGCAATAGGGGTCAACAGCTTGGCAATCAAGAGTCTTAGTACATACATTAGCCACAGTGGCAGCCTCACTCATTTGAGCGAGAAATGTACAGGCACTTGTCAGGCACTTAAAAGTATGTGCCACATAAGATGCCGCATGCAGAGGCATGTGTGCTTGGTGCTTTGATTTGTGCTTTATGTTATCTTTCTCCACCACCAACACCCAAGTGGGAGGAGAGTCCCACTGGCTGCTTATGCAAGACTTCATGTGGTGCTCCTGTATCATGGAGGGGAAGCCTTAGGCCCGTCCAGATGTTGCTGGACTGTAACTTCCATAATCCCTGACCATTGTCTAGCAACTTCTGGATTATCACAGCTTTCCCACCCTGTTCTGTGGCATGCACTCATTTAGTTGCATGGTGGAGAGGAGGGAGCATAAGTGAGGTTGCCCCTGTGAGTAAAATATAACCCAATGCTGAAAGATCAAGGAATGGGGCATGACTGCTAGAGAAGGCCAACAGTAAGGGAGCAAAGAAATTCTCTATGAGCCCAAAGCCAAGTGAATGACACTCAGCTAAAAAGGAGTTATGCCTGGGCTGGAAGCATTTATCAGAGGCAGAATCACCCTTATCAAATCACTAGAGCAGCTCGAGGGCAGCATTATCTTCCAGGCAGTATTGGGTGGATACTTGCTAGTGGTGGGCAGGAGGTCATAGACAACAGTGAGCAAAGCAGAGCAGAGCATGCACATTTTACCTGTAAGATAGTTTTGACACACACTTGCATACACCCTCTATATTTTGCCCGGGCAAGCAAAAAGCACAATCAGAGTCCATGGACACATTCTAGCCAGGTAAATACAATCGAGGAGGGTGCAAACTAGGGCTAATAAAGGGTTTAGCCTGGGGAGGGTCCCAAGGGCTGGATAGAAAAGCCTGGAGGGCCACAGTTGACCCCCAGGCCTGTCCTGTCCCCGCACTAGAAAAGTGTGCTCAGCAGCAGGGATGAATATTTATCTGCTGGTGTTCCAGCATTCCAGTTTAATGTTGCACCTGGATGGAGCAGGAGCTAAGTTTATCAGTGCAAAACTGTCATAGGATTGGAAACAGGCTCCACACAGGTACAAGGCTCCAAGTACAAATGACATACAGATTTTGTGGCAGAAAATCTAAGTTAATGGCCAAGTACGCAATTGATAGAGACCTGCAGCCAATCCTGGGTCTCTGGTTAATGCAGAATATCCCAAGTTCAATTCCCAACATCTCCAGGTAGGAATGCCCACCATATGAAACCACAGAGAGTCAATGCCAGTCAGTGTAGACAGTAATGACACAGATGGATCAATGGTCTGACAGGATAGGCAGCTTTTTATGCTGTTTCAAATAAATGTTTGTCTTGGAATAAATTAAATGTGATGCCATTCACACAATTAGCAATAGTGTGAATGGCTCTTTACATGTACATAACAGTTAGATGAGGCTTGGTCTATATTAGGACTTTGGGGGGGGGCGGGTTTGACACTTTGTCCCCCTGCAGATAGGATATTTTAGACTCTGGGCTTAATGGTATTGATGCCCGAAACTTAATGGCCTTATGCGGAGGGCTCTTTAGTTGACAATGGGCATTATTATTCACTTAATTCAAAATGTGCTAAGCCAACCTTACTATGTTTGGGGGACTTCGTACCTGCCCTGATGGCACTGCTGCCCATTCATACAAATGGGGAGCCAGTCCAAGTTTGGACCACAGTAGGGTGGAGAGGGTTAAAGCTCCTTCCCCCATGGGCTGTCTTTTAAAAAGCAAGCAATGACTCATGTCCAGTCTTAGCACTGTGGGTCTACAGCGCTAAGATCAGATATGAACCTGTGCCTGCTACCAGCATAAAATTTGAATCACCATATGAAATCAGGTGATTGACAGGTAGATGTCCATGCCCACCTTCAAGGAGGGCCTATGGAGGGTGGGCCAGTCCTGGATCTGACCCCTGGTTTTTTAAAAATCATACTACTTGCATGAATGTTGTCACATTTAGTATGGCCCTCATTCACACACAAAATTTTTGGGTGTGTGCTTTAAAAATAGAGTCTGTGAACTTGTCATTTGGTTTCCACAGAGAGGATAGGGGTTTTCTCTGAGGTGATAAGCTGAGCTGGTGACTCCTGAAAATTCAAGCACTTAGGGGAGCTGCAATTGTGTAATATCTAACAAAGTGGTGCATCAGCCACATTCCTTAGATGCTACCTAGATAAAAGAGATTGTAGCTGCTGTGCAAGCGGAAGTACACAAAAAGCCACTTTCTGCTTTGAAACGGAAAGTCTGTTAGTTGCTGGGTAGACTTAGCTGCTTCTGATCTTCAAAGCTGCAAATGTGAGCTCTTTAATGGCAAAGGAAAATGCAGAGTGTGGCAGTATCCCTTGGCTGACATCCCGGAGAAGCTTGTTTGAAGTTGCTTATATATTGCTCTTAGAAAGCAACTGTTCACAGCCAGCCGGAACTGTGCCTCAAATATGTGTTTGCAAAAAGGAAAGACCTGCTTCTTTTTATAACCGTTGCCATAAAAAGAAAATGAAATGGTACAGAAAAAGGGATAAACATAGTGGTCAACATATGCCTTGGCTGCCTGTACTTGAATCAGGCAGTATTTCTGACAGTTGAGTGATTATTAAATAAGGAGTTATTAATTCCCATCCCCTCCCCACCCCATTTTGGTAGCCCCTTAAAAATGGCTTGCTCAAACCATAACCAGCGACACTTGCCAGGTAAGACCAAAGGCCCATCCTACTTCCCACAGGGACCAGCCAGATTCTTCAGGAATTGGGATTCTGGACAGGATGGTTGTTTACTGGCTGAGCTAACAGAGATCTTCTTCCCAGCAACTGTTGGAGATATAGTGGTGTAGCGTGGGTTGTCAGCACCCGGGGCAAGGCAAGTAATTTGCGCCCCCTAACCCATGGATTTGCGCCCCCTAACCCGTGGATTTGTGCCCCCTAACCCGTGGATTTGCGCCCCCTAACCCTAACCCCCAGATGTTGCGCCCGGTGCGGCCAGCCCCCCCTGCACCCCCCACGCTACGCCACTGTGGAGATACACTGCCTCTGGTCATTGACGTTCTAATCACTGTCTTGACTAATAACTGTTGATATAAATATTTCATCTTTAAGTTTGCCTAATCCACTTTTAAAGTGATCCTAGCAAGTGGTCATCCCTATGTCTTACGGGAATGAATTACAGAAGTTACTTGTACATTGTGTGAAATGACTCCTCCTTTTTCTATGTCCTACATCTACTGGATACCCCTGAGTGTTATTGTAGAGTAGAAATCTTTCTCTCCATTTTCTCCACCTTCTCTTCTTCTCCCCTACCTAGGCACTGCTTTCTCATTAGGTGGTGACTGGAGGCAGCCATTCAGGGTTTGGATTGACCAAGAGGTGCTAAGAAACACACAACATTTTTTGTACATAATCATATATTATATTTCCCTGGTCTTTATGTATAACACCTTTGAAGGTTTGCAAGTGAAGGTGGACAGATTTTTTTTCACCTAAGGTACTGAGATGGCTCTACATCCCCTCTCTCATTATTGAGACCATCATTCACATCCCACAACCTATTCTATCAAGCCTTGTGCTTGAATAAGATAAGCACCCTAAACCCTATTGCAGAGCAGGGGATCCTCAGGGCTGGGGGCCGAATGTGGCCCTCTGGGCATCTCTATCTGGCCCTCAGGAATCTCCCTGGACCACAACATTTCCCCATGCCACTCCCGTCATTGGTCCTGTTCCACCCACTCTTTAAGTGCTTAACTGTCAGTGGCAAAGACTCTAGCATGCCTGGATGAAGAATTGTGTGTGTGTGGAATGTAGCTTACTGTGCAAAGCTAAGTATTTCATCCTTTGCTCCACCCACTTTTGTCTCTGGTCACGCCCACCTGAAGCATGTGGCCTCCTGGGGGTTGTCCATGGGGTATGTGGGCCTCAAACTGAAACTGATACCCACTCATTCCCTATTGAAATCAGTAGAACAATGTCCAATGTCTTTTGCTCTAGGGCCAGCTGCAGGGGAACTGGGTTTTTGTAAGGGATGGGCTGTCTCTCAGCCTCAGACGCCTGTTTCGCATAGAGTGAGTTTCATTACTGCATCAATCAGTAATGCAATCAGGAAATTTTAGGCTCTGGGCCAAATGTTCTGGGAGGCTGGGTCTTCCTATGGTTTGGATTGGTGAATACTTCACTCACTTCAAAATGTAGTAAGTCGGCTCTCCTGTGCCCTTGGTCCCTCCTTGGTGTCTCTGCTGAGTGGGGCCCTGTACTTCTGCTCCCCAATTCTACCCTACCTCTCCAGTGGGGTGACTCAGGTCTCTGTCCTCTCCCCCATGCTTTTTAACATCTATATGAAGCCGCTGGGATAGATCATCAGGGGGTTTGGGCTGGGTGTTCATCAGTATGCAGATGACACCCAACTCTACCTCTCTTTTAAATCAGAACCAGTGAAGGTGGTGAAGGTCCTATGTGAGAGTCTTGAGGCAGCTGGAGGATGGATGGTGACTAAGAGATTGAGGTTGAATCCTGACAAGACAGAAGTACTGTTTGGGGGGGGGGCAGAGGGCAGGTGGGTATGGAGGACTCCCTGGTCCTGAATGTGGTAACTTGTGCCCCTGAAAGACCAGGTGTGAAGCCTGGGAGTCATTTTGGACTCACAGCTGTCCATGGAGGTGCAGGTCAATTCTGTGTCCAGGGCAGCTGTTTACCAGCTCCATCTGGTACACAGGCTGAGACCCTATCTGCCCGCAGACTCTCTCACCAGAGTGGTCCATGCTCTAGTTATCTCCCGCTTGGACTACTGCAATGCGCTCTATGTGGGGCTACCTTTGAAGGTGACCCATATGTTTCCAAACACAATTCAAAGTGTTGGTTCTGACCTTTAAAGCCCTAAACGGCCTCGGCCCAGTATACCTGAAGGAGTGTCTCCAACCCCATTGTTCAGCCCAGACACTGAGGTCCAGCTCCAAGGGCCTTCTGGCGGTTCCCTCCTTGTGAGAAGTGAGATTACAGGGAACCAGGCAGAGGCACCCACCCTGTGGAACGCCCTTCCATCAGATGTCAAGGAAATAAACAACTATCTGACTTTTAGAAGACATCTGAAGGCAGCCCTGTTTAGGGAAGTTTTTTATGTTTGCTGTTTTATTGTATTTTTAATATTCTGTTGGGAGCCGCCCAGTTATTATTAATTATTATTATTATTATACTAACAGCAACCACACTGGATTCCATCCCCAGTGTGTCCAAGTTGGGTTGGAAAATACATCTGCTGAAAATCCCAGAGGGCTGCTGCCAGTCAGTGTTGACAGTACTGAGCAGGTTGGATGAGGGGTCTGATTCAATATGACAGCTTCCAAAGTACATCTTTCCCTTTGGGACTAGGCCTACAGGTAGTCAGACCAGACAGACCAGCACTGGCTCAGAATTGGAACAGTACTGTAATTTGTGATTTGGAGCAAATATCCCATTTACCTAACAGACTGACTGCTCCAAGTGCACCCAAAGAAAGGTTTTCTCTGGACTAACTCAAGTTCAACTCAAGTTCTTAAAGCAGGGATGGGGATTTTTTTTTCCAGTCCATGGACCACATTCCCTTCTGGGCAGCCTTCCAGCGCCAGAGGCAAAAATGGGTGGAGCAATTAATTTAATGTTACCTTTGTACAATGCACTAGTTTCAACACACTATTCTCACCCCTCTCCATTCTCCATCAGGGCAAACAAAAGTCATTAGTCAGACTTCTAAGGGACATTCCAAACAAGTAAAAACACCCAAGGAGGGTGTGTAGCATGGCTTGTGAGGGGTGTGGCTTGGGGAGTGTTCCAAGGGCCAGACAGAGACCAATTTGGCCCTGAGTCTCCCAATCCCTGTTAAAAGGCAAAGCCTTCAAAATGACCTGAGAGAGTTTCATTGCATCACGGAAAGCAGACAGAAGATCCTGGTCCACACAATCTGCAAATGTAGCTGTTTTCGTTTCGTTTCGTTTCGCTTTGCTTTTGTTTTGTTTTGCTTGCCAGTGAGCATCTTTGTCTGGCAATTGACTCCCTACAGCCTTGGAACCTGCATCAGATGGGTGGGGCTTCCTTATTATACCACTGCTCGGAAAATGCCTAAGGCAGAAAAGGAGGAAAAAGTCTGCCAGCTTGAAAGAAATGGGTGGCGGGGCTGGGATGGAAGGTTGCTGCAGCCTCACACGTGCCACACTCACACCCTAAAGAGCAGAATTACCTCCCTGACGATCTGTCGATGGGGATAGTCTGAGCACGGTTCCCCTCCTCGTTTACTTTGTATGCCCCCGGTGAAAAAGCGAGGCCAAGATCAACTGGATCTCAGGTCCCTCCCCCGCTCCCCGCACCAAAAAAGACCTCTCACCTTGTCGTTCAGGTTCTGCAAAGCCTCTTTGCCAGTGGGTCTCCGGATCTCCACCTTCCTCCCGAAATCAACAGATGGTTCCCCTCCCTTCCTGCTCTGCCAGGAATAATGGGACTGAGCATCCGGTCCGAGGTGGGCCACGTCCTTCTGCTTGGCCACGATCCTGCCGCCCGAGGAGGAGGAGGAGGAACCGCGTCCTACCGAGAGGGAATCGAAGTCGATGGTTTTGTTCTCCAAGGAGCCTTCCACGGGGCAGAACATGCCACAGAATTTCTGGCGGGGCTTGGGGCTTCCGGAGCCCAGGTTCTTGAAGAAGGCTGGAACTTCCTCCTCGTCCTCGGTGGGCTTGCCCGACTGCCTCTTCTCGGCCATGGCTCCCTCGCTCTCTCCCCGGGTCGGGTCTCGCTGCGAAAGGCAAAGCTCTTCCCGATCGGAGCTCCGGCTCTGGCCCTGGAGGCAGGGGAGGCGGCGGCTGGCGCTAGCGGCTTGCAGAGGCGAGCAAGGGCTGGACGCCTGGGCGGTGGGGAAGCCGAGCCTTTGTACTGCTGGCCGCCTTCATAGAGAGGAGGGCGGGCTGCTCGTGGGGCGAGGTGGAGGGCAGCAGCTGGAAGGCTGAAGGCGATGCAAAGTTGAGAGGCGATCAGGGGAGGGAAGGAGGCGAGGGAGGGAGAGAGACTGTCAGTAGCAGTGCAGCCGGGAGGGGTGGGCTTAAGTTCTCAGCAGGATCCAAATGACGATGAGGATGATGTGAAGGGGGAGGGGACAGGCAAAGCAGAGAGAGGGTTTTTTAATTTAAAAAAAGCCTCACTCACTCTGCAGCAGAAACTGGGAATTGATCCGGAAGTGATGTGACAAACGAAATTGGCAAATGGACTGGATCAGCTGGTGGGAAAGGGGGAGTGGATCCCTGGGCGCACTGCAGCTTCCACAAGTGGTGGGGAGGAAGCTGGAAGGTGTGTCTGGGGGGGGCGTGGAGGTGTTCAACGCCCACCACGCCACTTTGGCAAGAGGGGCTGCGTCTGGAGGCTGAAGGCTTGCTCCTCTCAGCCACACCCACTTCGCGTCTCCTGCTAGCACGCTGCCGGCTTCTTCCTCTTCACACACACCCTCCGCTTTCAAGGCTAAGCGTGTATACAGAAGAGGGGGGATTTGGGGAGGGGGGTTGATCTGGGCAGTGGGGGGAGGATGCTGAGTCAGAGGTATGCGGAGCCCCTGCTGTGAGTCGAAGTGTTCTTTCTCTCTCCTCACCCTACTCTCCTGGGGCCTGAAAAGAGATGGAAGGGTAGGGGCGAGAGACAGCTGGCATTGGTGAGGCTGGATTTTTTCCCCCAAGGGGAGGGAAAGAAGCAGAGGCAGTATTCAGACCATAAGGGTTTGACCTTGGCAAGGCTGCGGTCCTTGTGGGTATGGCGAAGTGGTGTAAGGGAGGAGGGGCGCTTAAGGCAAAGGGAGAGGGTCATTGAATAATCCAGTCCAGTATCACCTGCTCCATAGATGGGGAACCTGTGGCCCTTCAGACGCTGTTGAACTACAACTCCCATTATCCCTGACCATTAGTCATGCTGGTTGAGGTTGATGGAAGTTTGGGTCCAGCCACATGAGGGGCACAGGTTCTCCATCCCTGGCCCGCTCCGACTGGCAGCAGCTCTTCAAGGTCTCCGGTAGCTGAGATCCTTTACTCCGGAGGATGCTGGAGACTCAATCTAGGGTCCCTGCATGAAAAAGTGCGCTTATCATTGAGCTGGAGTTTGCGTTTTCGATGGATACTTTGGAAAAGTCCTTGCTCCTGATCTCCTGTTCAGGATAACCGATATTCCCTCTGTTAGTGGGTTGGGAACCAGCCTCAAGCTCTACCTACAAAGTACCAACCTTGGTGAACAACGGGATCCTCTTGTTGAGCGAGATGGTCTCTTGTATTCGCCTCGCGCCGGTGGCGCTGTCCGTTCAGCACCACGCCGCTTTGCTCCTAGTGTGAGGAAACCAGAGCCACCCCCGAAGCAGGCACGAAAGAGGATTGGGCCCTGGGCATGTTGATCTTAGAAAATAAAACATCCGCTTTATTAACGAGGTGACGTCGACTGGCTTAGATGTACCTTCAGGGTATGATCGGAAGGCACCTCAAACCATTAGCCAGCTGATTGCCCGAGAATATATGTAAGGTGGGTGGGAGGAGAATTTATTTAAGGAAATTAGAGTTTGACTTGACATTGTTAAATGACGAGAAAGGTTAAAACGCTTTAAAACAAGGTTAAAACAAGCTTTAAAAGGATAAGCAGAGCAAACTTCTTGGGTATACCATAGGAATGGTCTGAAAGCACAGGAAACCACCAGTTTGCTGAAGCTAAGCACGTCTGAATCTGGACAGGGACTGGATGAGTGACTGGCTGGGAACCACGTGTTCCAGAATGGATGAAAGACAGGATATATCGTAAGAAAATAAGTTAATAATATCAATGATAGTAATTTATTAGATTTATTACTAGCGTGTTACCAAGGTCTCCAAGCAACTTACATTTCAAAACATAAATACATTATACCATTAAAAATTCATATGGTTAACATATAAATAATAGTACATATTATTATTATTATTATTATTATTATTATTATTCATTCACACACACACACACACACACACACACACACACACACACCACAACTGCCACAGAAAGCTTGGGCAGCACAACAGCAGAAGAACAGAAAAAGAATTAGATTAAATCATGGATGAAACCATCCTGTCAATGACTATTAGCTATGATAACTTAATAGAACCTCTAGGTTTAGGGGCGGTTTATCCCTAAATGACTCTTGCTTGGGAGAAAACCATGGGGGAGGGCTTTTGCATTCATAACTTTCTTGTGAGCTTCCAGATGCATCAAGATGGTCACTGTGGGATACAGGTTGTTGGACTGGAGATATCCCTTTGATCTGATCCAACAGATTTCTTCTTAAGGGACTATGCATAACATTCATGCCATCCACATAATATAGCTTTGCCTCAGCCATAGAATCATAAAATTGTAGAGTTGGAAAGGACCACAACCTCCCAAGAGAGACCGTTCCACTGTCAAACAAAGGAAGGTTAGCCATTTTTCAGTATATTATTATCTTGTGGTTTTTCATTATGGACTAATGCCTTCAAATTTTCAAACAATTCCAGTAATTACCCACTGAGCAATTGCAATAAAATATGACAAGTGCATGTGAGTGGATTAGTACAGAGACATTTCCAAACCAAAAAGAAAGACAAGCCTCATGCAGACAAATCTGACCAAGCTTTGGACACACCCATCTAATAAAGTAAATCAAAATGCTGTTCAGGAATATTATCATTTTTAATCCATATTCAGTATCATCCCAGTCCAAATAGTTTCCCCAAGCCATTTATTGCTATGCATTATTCATTCATTCATTCAGATGCATAGCATTAAATGTTAATTTACAGTCATCTGTGCACTTCCTGCCCCCAATCCCAGCATAGATACTCACCCTTAGGAAATACAAATCTTTTTTAAAACACACACATACACACATTCCTTGTCACCAGGATTTCTAAGAGAGCAATGGTATGCAGCCTTACTCAGAAGACCCATTGTGTTCAGTGGGACTTATTCCCTAGAAAGTGTATTTAGGATTGCAACCATAATCGGTCAAAGTCACAAGGAAGGGCAAAATATTTTGTAAAAAATAAGCAGACAAATCTAACACAACCTAATGGTTTTAAACAAACAAACAAAAAGACATTTCTGAAGGAAGGAAATAATCCCTGAGCTTTAGGTTGTAGAAAACCCAAGATGTGCTTTGGGGACTAATGAGGAAGACGAGATGTAGGTCCTCATGGGGAATCTCTGCCCCACCTCCATTCCCTCCACCACTCTCAAGATCATACTTAGAAATTTGACACAGAGCTACAATCCCCTCTCCTGTTCAGGTGCCTTGACAGGACAAAGGGCAGCATATGGTCTATCAGGTAAGTAAATCTATGCATTACTTAAGGTTTATAAATATTAATAGCAGACTTGCTGATGAACAGTTAATCAATGCAGGCCATTGCCAGAGCCTTCAAGAGCAGGGTGTTCAAGAGGCTGCAATAATAATAACAACGCTGGCTGCAATTTACAACGTGATTTTCATAGGCAGCCAGAAACAAAGCTTGGGGTGTGACATGAAATGCATCCAAAAGCTCCACGGATGGTCCTTATGACAAGGGCAAAATGGAACACTTCTAAAGCTGCTCACCTGATGTGGCCCTGAATCCAGAATAGAAAGTCACAACATTCAAAATGTTTCAACAACAGCAAAAGCCATTTCTGACACCACTGTTGCACTCCTGATAGAAATTATTCTGGATTGCTGAACAAATCAGCTCCATTTGAATGAGCCTATTTGAATGGCCTTGGTGTGCTTCCTTAATGGCTGCATTTATGTTAAGGGGAGTGGGTGACCTCAGCTATAGTTACATCTCCGGTACAGTGCAGAATATATATATATATATACAGGTCTCCCCCCCACACACACTGTCTGAAATTTATCCTCCTTGCTTTTTTATTATTTTTGTACTGAAATTTCTAAAGGAACCCACAAGTATTTCATTGTCTGACCAATTTATCAGACTTAATCTAATATATGTGGTGGTTTCCCAAGATGCAAAATCTTCCCTCTTGGGCTAGAGAGACCTGGGGGCCCCATTTGGTTTTCCCCAACCCCGGTCTATGAAGATCTAGGTTCTGATTTCAGCTATGACAGAATGGCTGAACTCAACTATTGCCATATTCAAAACTATATTGGAACTGTAGTAATTTTAAAATGCATGCATTTAACTGACATGTAGTTCTTCAATTGATGTAATTATTAATGCAATCCATTGCAATACAGTGGTATCTCAGGTTACATATGCTTCAGGTTACATACGCTTCAGGTTACAGACTCCACTAACCCATAAATAGTACCTCGGGTTAAGAACTTTGCTTCAGGATGAGAACTGAAATCATGCTCTGGCGGCGCGGCGGCAGTGGGAGGCCCCATTAGCTAAAGTGGTGCTTCGGGTTAAGAACAGTTTCAGGTTAAGAATGGACCTCCGGAACGAATTAAGTACTTAACCCAAGGTACCACTGTAATAGATGATACACAACAGAACTGATTGGCATGAGGTACCAGTAATTGAAGAACGTATCCAAAATGTTCCTTATATATCCCATCCAAAGCAGTCCCAAAGAGGTACTATCCTATCCAATCACTGGTGAGACACAGACCTGCTTAGCTTCAACAAGATACTGACCCCATATACCTTCAGGCCACAGCCAAATTCAGTAGGTGTCTTCCACACAGACTTGTATAACACACCAGTTGATCCAGGCATGATTGTAAAAGCACGACAAACACATATGTAGGAAAATAGGAAACTGCCTTATACCAAGTCATACTCTTGGTCAGAATTGTCAGACCATTACTGTTTTCACTGACTGGCAGCCATTCTGCAGAATTCCATGCAGAAGCTTCTCTTAGCCCTGCTTGGAGAAGGCAGGGATTGAGCCTGGCAAACCAGATGCCCTACCTCTGAGCCACAGCCCCACCTCCAGCACACATATGCATTGTGTATTAATTTTGCAATAATGAATCTTGAGCAGGGCTGGAGAACTGGTGGCCCTCCAGATGTAGTTGGATTCCAACTCCCATCAGCCCCAGCCAGCATGATCAGTGGTCAGAGATGAAAGGAGCTATCTTTTTAATTGCCTCAGTATTTAATATCAGCTGGGGTGTTGGGGTGTTAGGGAAGGTGTAGTACCACTGATGGTGGAGACATTGCACTCCTTCTGGGGTAGTTTGTCCACCTTTGGTTCCCACCCTGCACTCTGCTCTCACCTGTGGCTCCTTTTTTTTTTTAAAGTAATATTTATTAAGATTTTACAAAATCAAAAATACAAAAATGCATAGTGAAACAAGAAACAGAAGAAAACTCTCAAACAAAAATACAAGATACAAAAAACAAGAAAAATAGAGAAATAGAAAAAAGAAAGTTAAAACAAATCCATTTTTTATAACTTTGAACTCATTAACTTATTTCTTTGACTTACACCTCCCCTTTTTGTATTCCCATTAAGATATTCAAATCAGCAAATCCTTACCCTCTTTCATTTATCTTAACTCTAAATCTTAACATATTGTAACCCTATAATTTCACCAAATTTTTAATTCATTTTTGCATACTCTTTTTAACTTTTGTTGCTAGTGCCACTTATTTTCAGTCCAACATCATTTTAACATTCATTAATTTTACAGTGTTTCTGCAAATAATCTTTAAATTTCTTCCAATCTTCTTCCACCAACTCTTCTCCCAGGTCTCGGATTCTGCCAGTCATTTCCGCTAATTCCATATAGTCCATCACCTTCATCTGCCACTCTTCCAGGGTGGGTAGATCTTGTGTCTTCCAATACTTTGCAATAAGTATTCTTGCTGCCGTTGTTGCATACATAAAGAAAGTTCTATCCTTCTTTGGCACCAATTGGCCGACCATGCTCAGGAGAAAGGCCTCTGGTTTCTCTCACCTGTGGCTCCTAGAAGCTGTCAGCACGCAACAGCGGCCACACTCTGGGAATGCCTTCAACTGGCTGGCTAAACTAGGTGAGGGTAGCCAATGGGTCTCAAACTCTATGTGAGTTAGGGACTTCCCATGCATGTTAAGACAGGCTCCAGCAGACTGAGCAGACAAGACCAATAATGGGTCCAGTGGTCAGGAAGGCAGTTTCTGCATGTGGTGTAGAGAGAATTGAAGGGCAGATGGAACTTGACAACCTGGGAATGTACCCCATCGAGGCGAAGGGAAACTATGATCCTAACCCTCTGCTGCCTTGTGGGATATCTTCAGGAGAAGAAAACCCTACACAAATTCAGAATGGAGTCTCTAAGATGTTTGGATAGTGCCTTGTACACCTCTTTCCAGCAACTCCTGCAGCCAAGCTGGTGTCAAATGTATTGCTCTGTTTTCCTTTGACCCATATCAGTGAGGCAGAGACAGGGATTTGTTGTCTGGGCATCCCAGTACCTCCATACAAACAGCCCAAGCTTGTTTCCCCAATTTTGGTGCTGCTAATGCAGTAGTTTAACTTCACCCCTGGAGGCACACTGCATTTTCTCTCAAAACAGACAGGTGCCAACTTAATATCAACTCCTACCTAAGCTCTCTGAACCAAAGAAAGAGAGATTCCATTTTCCTTTAAACTTTTTTTCATACTGAATGTCTTATAGTATAAGATATCATTCATAATACAGCAATGAATGATGAATACCAAAGACCATGCATCCGCTCAAACAACTGAAATGCATTTTTTAAGCAGTTGTTTTAGTGCAGTTGTGATAAATACACTGAGGAAAAGTTTGGAGATGGCCCAGAAAGCAAGGAACTTATAAGAAAGCCTTATCTAGAAAGAGTAAAAGCCTCAGGATAATTTTTTTAAGTGTTTTTACATGGTGCCTACATGGTAAGTCACCACAAATTAAGCTTCTTTTGTGGGGTGGGAGAGTTCCTCAATGGCTTCCCAGTTTAGCCTCATGATAATCATATTGGGTCAGTTTGGTTAAATGATTCCTCAAGGTTGTAGATTTCATTTCATTTTTCATTTCATTTATTGCTTACATTTTGCTTTTCTTTCCTGGGTGAAGCCCAAAGCAGATAACTGAAAATTGAAAACAATTCAATTAACACAAAATATCAGAATGATCAGTACAAAACATCATATATGCACTAATAATAATAATAATAATAATAATAATAATAATAATAATAATTTATTTATACCACACCCATCTGGCCGGGTTTCCCCAGCCACTCTGGGCGGCTTCCAACAAAATATTAAAATACAGTGGTCTGTTAAACATTAAAAGCTTCCCTAAACAGGGCTGCCTTCATATATAAAACAAGTCAAAGTTACACCTGTTAGCAAAGTCACTTAAGAAATGCAGGTGGAGTTCCAAGGGTGGGGTGGGGAGGTACTACTTTATGGAGGAAACGGAGTCAGTCCGGGCACATGACACCTCAGCAGAGAGCATGCCACTCGGCCTGGTTGCTGAGAAGCACTTCCTCTGCCCTCTTGTTAGCTGACTTACTGAGAACAGAATAACCCTGAAGTTATAAATGGAATGATCCGTTCTGTTATGCTTCCAACCACATTCATGTCAAAACAGCAGTACAAGAGCTGGACAATTGAAACCCCACCATCAGGGGCACCACCATATCTTCAGCCCCATTGCATATGGCAGCTGGGTCAGAAGATGTAGGGGCTGGCATGTTGCTGTGCCAGCCTGGAACTGATGCAACAGTTAGGTCCAATGCCATCAAGTGATGGCAGCAGAACCAGCTTAAGACCTGGTAGATCCCAGGACAACATGGAGACTCACTGTCCCTGTAATGTCTCATTTGGGGCTTGCCATGGGCTATGGCTAGCAAGGATCCTGCCAGGAGGAGGTACAGGGAACACCACACCAGGTACCCTCTGGAATGCTTGTTTCTTTTCCCCTCTCTTTTTAAAAGAAATTATTGTCATTGTGAACAATGGGTAATTGTCACTGCTTGGGCAAAGGGCAGCGGGTCCAAGCAGTGGGACACTGCTACACAACACACACACCAAGAGAGTTTGGATTACAACTGAAGCACTTCCCGCTAGGGTTCCTGAAAATCTCAGGCTGTGCAACAGCCTTAGTTTAAGTCAAACCATTGGCCCTTCTTTAATACAGTCTACTGTCTATCCTTGATTGGCAAGAACTCTTTAGCAACGTTTTCTTTCAAAATGCATAATATTTTGTTGTTGTTATCTTTGCTGCACCAAATGTGTATTCTGTAGCTGACCTCCTTTGCAATGTTTTCTTTTGAAATCTTTACGAGAATATTTTAGTTTCTGGTTAATTATGTTGCTTTGAATGTATACTTTATATTGGACTTTCTTCAGTAATGTTTTGAACTGGATTGTTTCACTGGGTGTTTTGACGTAGGTTGTAAGTCACTGATTTTTCCCCTTAAAAATATAAAATGTTATAGTAATAAAAGTAATAATAATCCCACAAGAATGAATTCAGAAGATTGATGAAATGGCAAATTATATATTGGAATTACACCCCATGGCTAGTCTACTGAGAAAATTCTGCTGAGAAGAGTGGGGATGCAATTCGGCATCCTTGCTTTGGATGTTCAGGCATCTCTTGAATAATCTTTCATGCCGACAGCCCTATTTGTTTTATGCTTTTTAGGCTGGCCCATCATTGTAATGTTTGCTTTGTTCTATTTTCAACAATGCCTTATTTCTGTACACCACCCTGAAACAGTGGTATAGAAATATTTTAATAAATAAATAAGATTGAGGGGACAGTAGTTTAAAAAGACAGAACTATGGTGGCAAATATACTGGTGGTTGCAAGAATTTTAATTATAAAATTATAGGGGAAAGAGAAGGCATCATCTATAAAATAATGGGAACATGCATTCTGACGCAGGATTCTAATCTATCACAGAATCATAGAATTGCAGAATTAGAAGCAACCCCCCCCCACAAGGGTCATCTAATCCAACCCCCTGCAATGCAAAAAATCAGGGCTAAAGAATCCCTGACAGTTTGCCATGCAACCTCTGTTTAAATAATTTTGTTTTTATAACATTTTGTGGAGGGTGTTCATGAAGATGATGATCACGGAGTCTGGGTCAGTTTACATGGGGAGAGGTGGTCCTTGAGATATTGCGGTCCTGAGCCATTTAAGGCTTTATAGGTCAAAAACAGTACTTTGGATTGGGCCCTTAAACTAATTGGCTGCTAGTGTAGTCAGGCTAGAATTGGTGTTATGTGCTGAAACTCTTCTTGCCCCAGTGAGCAACTTGGCCGCTGAATTCTGCACCAGCTGAAGTTTTTGAACTGTGTTGTCCTTTGCCTTAGGCAGCAAAAATGTCTTGAGCTGGCCCTGAAAATGTCTCTTCCCAAGGCTATCTGTTTATAGCTACTCCTCCGGTGACCTTGTTCCTGAAGCACAAGAGGGGTGAAGGGGAGATTATGCCAGCATAGAGTCTCCAACTGTAAAAAAATATATATCTCAAAGTGTAGGAGATGTCCAGCAAACTGAAAAGCTCTTTTGCCAGTACATATTGCAATTTTTTTGTATCATGCCTTTTTAGATCATGAGTGTAGAGGCACAGAGCACATTGACATTAATTTTTTGTAAGCCTTTTTGGCTAAAGGTCAAAAAGCCACAAACAATTAAATAAATATTTGCTGTTTTCCTTTTTGACGGTACTTCATTGTCAGTGTTTTCAGGGGGGAGTGCCTAGAGGTAAATTCAACTGGCTCCATATCCCATTGGATTGTTTTGTCCAATATCATGGCTTGCATCCAATGAAGTTCCGTTCAGGGTAGGTCCATTGAAATCAACAGGAGAAGACAGTAGTTTGGGGGTAGCAGAGCACCTACGTTGCAAGTGAAAGGTCATGGAATCCACCCCCTCCATCTCAAGGTTAGTTCTGGGAGAGACACCTGTCTGAAATCCTGTAGAGCTGCTGCCAGTCAGTACAAGGTAGCTTCCTAATGGAAATGACTCAGGCTGTGTACACACCATTTATTTATTTTACAATATTTATATACCCAAAAGCAGTTTACAAAAAGAATAGAACAATAAAATTAACAGTAAAATTGGTTAAAAACAACTATTTAAAACATTCAAAAAGGTTTATCATCAATGATCACCTAAAAACTGGATTAAAACACATGCCAACATTCTACATATCTGGAGACGCTTGCCTAAACAAAATTGTTTATTACCCCCAAAGGATCCTAGCAACTGTACTGTAGTTTCCCCCTCACAGAGTTACAGCACCCTTAACAAACCACAGTTCCCAGGATTCTTTGGGAGAAGTCATCTGTTTTGAATGAACAGCCTAACTTCGATCCATGTTGGATGAAACCCTTTGTTCACCCTGTAGCTTGCTCTATTGTCTCCCCTTGCTCCAAGAAAGAAGGTGTCAGGAGTAGTTAAATCCTCATTAGCCCTGTCGTTTTTTAGCAATCCCAGCTTCTCTGACACACTCTTAGATGCCTGACATTCATTCATCTCTAAAGGAGTTGCATGCCGTGCTGAGAACAAAACTGCATCTTATTAGCAGAGAAAAGAAGGGTTTTTTTATAATAAAAAAAAATAGATGGTACCACCCCTCTAGGATTCCATTGGCTGTAAGCAGAACAAAGATTTACTAGCAATTCACTGCTTGAAAAAGGGGGAAAGAATCAGTGCCTTTGTGTGGAATGTTTATCACTATAATTTTCAGATAAAAATACCGGTATTTAGTGGTATCATTTATGCTTATTTTATTCAAACTTGTGATAGAGACTGGATCAATTCTATACAGGTTCCCCCCCCCCCAAGCAGCAAATATCAGTGCTGCTGTGTACATACCTAGGGTCCTCAGCCCGTGCACATACACAACCCAAAGAAAAATCACTTTAGTACAATAGTCACATTGGAAATCATTATATTTAACGTGACCAAAGTACTTGAAGCATCGGGGGGGGGGGGGGAGTAGGAAGGGTGAAAAAAGATCACACACCTTTGTGCCGCAGTGTGAGAAGGATGGCAAGCTTCTCCCATGTTTTATCTCACCGCATCAGCAGTGTCACATCACCACATACATCTATGTCGTACACCTATGATGGGCGCTGGTTTTGCCAACCCCGGGTACGCCTCTGTACACAACATGCATTTAAAGCACAATCCCCTCCCCAAAGAATCCTGGGAAATGTAGCTTACCCCTCACAGAACTGCAATTCCCAGCACCCTTAACAAACAACAGTTCGCAGCATTCCTGGGGGGGGTGTGTGTTCTTCAAATGTGCTTTATGCTGCGCACTGATGTTCTGCTGATTCTGAAATGACACTTTAGCATTTGATCTTTGTTTCAGTTCCAAAGAAGAACATAGAATCATAAAATTGGAGAGGTGGAAGGGACCCTGAGGATCATCTAGTCCAAACCCCTGCAATGCAGGAATACGCAGCTGTCCCAGACGGGGATCGAACCTGCAACCTTGGCGTTATCAGAACCACGCTGTAGCCAACTGAGCTATTGTGTTGCCAGGGAAACAGCCAGTAGGTGGTGCTCCTGTTTTCAATGTAACTGTAGCTTTTATTATTTACAGCTGCTGCAACATCCTGGCTTGGCCAGCTATCAAACACCTGTCCGTATTGGAAAGAAGGCAGTGGCCTTGCTCTGGACCAGCTGCAGAGATAAAGAAGGAACACAAGCGAAGGCTGACCTTGCCCTGGGCCCACTCAAGTGCCTACTTCAAAGTATGGGGAAATTATTACAGCATAAACCACCTGCTATCGGCTTGGCACAGGACCCCCTCTATAAACTATATAAGAGACAGCAGTTTGATAAGACATTGAGATCTTTTTTTTTTTAAATTAATTTTTTATTAAGAAATGTTCTTTTACAAATTTGTTCGAATACAACCATATTTTCCAATTTACAAAATTCTTTTGATTTCCACCAGCTCCCTCCACAATCCTCATATTTTAATATTTATTCCGCATTTCCTTTATAATATATTGCCAGTTTATAATATCTTAACATCTCTTTTTCTCTTTACAATACCCTCTCTCATCACAAAGCCTCTTTAAATCCAACTAGCGTTGTCTGTTCATCACAAATATTTTCCAGATATGTCGTAAACTTTCTCCAAGACATTGAGATCTTGATATGAATTCCGTAATGTGAACATAGGTTGTGAGCCCAAGTGAAAAATTGTCTGCCCGCCTGAAGCACCAGGGATCTCCAACGGCTGGGGAAGACATGCAGCCAAAACTATTCTGTGATTATATCTCTGTTATTGCTTTGCTTATTGCCTATGTTATTAGTTTTATATTTCATATTAGTTATTATTGGCTTTATAGTTTATGTTAGTTATTAGATTCTATTCTATAATGTTAATATGTCTCTTTGCTAACATTTGCCTAATTAATAATAATAATAATAATAATAATAATAATAATAATAATTGTATTATTTATAAACCACCCATCTGGCTGGGTTTCCCCAGCCACTCTGGGCGGCTGCCAACAGAACACTAAAAACAGAATAAAACTTCAAACATTAAAAACTTCCCTAAACAGGGCTTTCTTCTCCTAATGGTCTGCCGGACCTCCATCCACTAAGATCCAAAGAACCTCTTTTTCCTTGCATAGTGACCACCCCTGACCAAGGTGGTTATATAAGCAAACATTACAGCTATCCAATGCAAAGGCCTGCCATTGTAGCTGAATTAATTATAGGGTCTTAATTGCTTCAGCAGCTGGTAAAGACTACATGAGGTTTATGGTGGTTATGCTACCCAAATCACATCTTGTGGCTGTGGAAATAAATCAGTAGCAGCCCCTTCTGATATCCAAGCAAATAATAGCATACTGCTCTTCAGTTAACTTTGGTGTTGTTCAAGGAATGTCAGTATGCAAAATCTTTTGGGCCATATAGAAATGCCTGAAGACACACACACCAGAAATTGGGAAATTTTCTCATTCTTAACAGGGTCAGAAGGTTTCTCCACATGGAAATGAATGAACACATGGTGGGGTTCTAGCTCAGAAATCTCAACTACCATTTTATCTTAAAAAAGGAACACTGTATAACATTTCACAGTATCCAACCAACAGCTTGTAAGTAAGAGATGGGGGTGAGAGGGGAAAAGGACTAAATTGTTTGCTATTTTTGTCTCAGAAGCAGATGAGTTGGATTAATGTCAAACATATGTTCTGCAATTTTCTTATTTGCTCTGCTAATGAGTAAACATGCAATCTGGTCAGATGCAGGACTCACTAGCTGAATTCCTTTGCATATAAAAAATCATCAATGTCAAAGAGAGAAATCCAAGGATGGCAGTTTAACCGCGCAAACAAAAGAAAATGCAGATGTATAAAACTTTAAAGGCTAATTTTCAAATAATGTTATCATCCTGTCCCACCGAGTTTTGAAGAAAAGTTCAGGGAGCAAACTAGCTGATGATCACTGTGGCTCAAAGATTTATTCTTAAAAAAATCCATGTGAAGCGCATCTAGCTTTTGATGTAACCTGGCACTATGAAAAACATGGGTTTCTGCATGTAGCAGAATGCTTAAATGATTTCACTGCATCCACTCGCAGTCCAATCTGCTTTCTGCTGCTGTGACTTTAATTCAACCAATGTTTCAAGGAACACATTGACTGCATTCAGCTCTCCTGGAAGCTACAGCGGGTAGCATACCTTTGCACCTCCAATTCCATATTGCTTTCCACAACTGCCTGGTATATGGGTGGGGAACCTTTTTCAGATTGAGGGCCACATTTCTATGCAGGCATCTTTTGTAGGGGCCACTGTACCTACCTTTGTACAGCGGGCCCATTTCTACACACTTATGCACACTTTACCCTCCATCCAGGCAAAGAGGAAGCATAGCAGGGCCAGTGTGGAGTGTGTCCTGGGGCAGGGACACCAGCTCCTGGGGGCTGAGCTATTTGGCGCCCCTTCAATATCTTTTGGCAGGGGACCGCCCACCAAATGTTGAGGAGGCTGAACACAGAGCCAGTGAGAGCCAGTGTGGTGTAGTGGTTAAGAGCAGTGGACTCGTAATCTGGTGAACTGGGTTCACGTCCCCGCTCTTCCACCTGCATCTGCTGGGCTACTCACACTTCTTTGAGGTGTCTTTGAGGTGCCTCTGTCCTGCTGAGAGGGGTTGTGGCTGAGAAGAGACATTCCCCTGCTGGTCTGAGATTCCCATACCCTCCAACATACCCTTCAACTTTACTACTTATACCCCACACATCTTATTGGGTTGCCCCAGCACTCTGGGTAGCTTCCAACATATAAACAAAAATAATAAAGCATTAAACATTAAAAAAAACTTCCCTATATAGAATTGCCTTCAGATGGCTTAGGGGTTGAACCTGGACTAAACTAAGCCAGAAAAAGAATCAGTCAGCTAAAGGCCTTTTCATATATATTTTTCAATGTAATGTACAATCATTCATTAAAATTACTAAATATGGCTTTAAAACAATACAAATAAACACCCAAGGCACAGACCTAATTTCCACCTCCCATCATGCAGCTAGAGAAGCTTGTCTTCAATAGTTTCTGGAAACTGCAAATAGTGGGTGCCTGTCATATCTTGGTAGGGATGCTTTTCCACAAAATATATCAAGGGGGTCCCCAAAACACAGTGATTTCCCAGTCAGTCACAGATACCAGATAATAAGTTAACTCTTTTGATGCCGAGCAACAGGCTCTTTAAACACTAAAATGAGAATCAAGGAGAATCAATCCTATGTAACTGGTTTCTTCAGCCCTGCAAAACTCCACAGAACACAGGGCATTGAGGCATCCGCTGTACTGCAGAAACGGATCCAAGATTGCCCTTTCTCCTCCTTCTCTGCTGATAATGCATGAGCCCCCGGGAGGGAGTTCCCACAGCGAGGCCCCCAGGCACAAAGCAATGTTCTTTCCATGGTTAAAAAGAAAAACAGCCCTCCAAGCATGTTTCAGCCAGTGGGGTGTGAATAGAGCTTCTGTGCAGGGAGGGGGGGCGCTTCCCCCACTGCCATTCATAATGAACCCAGGAGTGTAAGAAGTTACTATAGCAATAGCTGCAGAATGTGCCTGGGAGGAAATGAAATTCCCTCCTTCTTAAAGGAAACATTTGGAGGAGCTTTACTCTGAAGTCTGAATTTGGACACCATTAAAGCAAGTGATTTCCCAGTGCATTTTCCCATTACTTTCCTTATTTCAAAAATTCTGATCTTTGCGGGAGGGGCCTTGTTGCATGAAGCCTCCCAACCAACTACAACTGCACAGTCTGAATTTGCCGGGATGCGATTGAATCCTACCCAAAAATAGAAACAGCCTGGAAGTTTCCCAAAACACATGACAGCCCTAACTGCCACTGTGTGTAATCCTATACATGTCTGCTAAGAAAAGCCCCATTATGCTCGATGGTGCTTACTCTCAGGTAAATGCAGCCAATAAATTTTAAATTGCCCTTGAGATGAAGGTTCTTTCACAGGAGTCTTGGACACCCGTAGGAATTGGGATTCCTTTATATGAGAATGTCCAACGAAATACTCATCTAAGACCTATATTAGATATAGTGGCAGCTTTTTTAAGTGTTGTTGGGAAGGGGGGAGGGGCGTCCTCGATAGCCTCTCTTGGATCAAAATCCTCCACAGATAGTTGCAGTTTTACTACTATCATTTCCTTTTCTTCTTAAAAAAAAATATTTTGCAAAATGCATGTCAAAGGGTTGTTGTTTTTTAATGCAGTAAGTATGCTATGGGTGACAGGCAGCATAGTGCAAGTGGGTATCCTCTGAGGCAAAGGGGCTGCTCCTTCCTTTCGTGTCCCTCCCCCCCCCCAGCCACAGCCCCTTGCATAACACCTAGGTCTGCTCTGAAGGAAACAGATTTTGAGTGCTTGATGGGGTCTGAAGAGGAAGAATTAGAAACCAGAAGTTCCGTTGCACAAATAGAAAGACACCACATAGCCTCCAACATCCTACTGTATTCCATAATAATAATTTTACTGTTTATAACCTGGGTTGCCCCAGCCACTCTGGGCAGCTGCCAACATCTATAATAACATAATTAAATATTAAACATTAAAAAAAACTTCCCTATACAGGGCTGCCTTCAGATGGCTTGGGGTCTGATAACTCCATACCCTCCAAAATTTCTCAGCTGAAAATAGGGATGTCCTAAGGAAAAGCAGGACATTCCGGGATCAAATCAGAAACCATGACAGTGTCTGTAAATCCGGAACTGTCCCTGGAAAACAGGGACACTCCACCCTCTAATTTCAGAACCTCACACATAGCCTATCAAGTTTAATTTTGCCACTGTACCATTTTCTACTTTCTTACATTTTATTATGTTTTGATATGATCGTGGGCCGCTTGAGGTCTTTTGTACGGGGCTCATATAGGGCAGGAAATTGTCATACATGTTTTGCATTAGTAAGAACAACAAAAAAAGAAATTTTCTTTTCATTCGTCCCAGATCTATGGGACAATCTTGAACTCGGTGTCATGAATGTACAGTGGTACCTCCAGTTGCGAACGGGATCTGTTCCGGAGCTCTGGTCAGATCCCAAGGAATTCGCAATTGGAGGTGCTGCTTCTGCGCATGTGCGTGCGGCGAAACCCGGGAAAATACTTCCAGGTTTGCCACATACGTATCCCAAAGGATACATAACCGGAGGTGAACGTAAGTAGAGGTACCACTGTATATGAACAGATCCTACCACCTAATGCTTTGCTAAGAAGACCAGCCTTGTAGCCTTGCTTACGTGTGGTGCAGAGATTTTTATATGTGGCATATTATGCATCTTCTAATGAAACAGGGCAGCTTTCTACACAAAATGGGGGGGGAGGGGCAGGTGTTGTCTGCGTAGCAAGCAATTATTCCAGGGAAAGCCTCGTTGCCTTGGTAACCAGTCATCAAACCAAGGCCTTTGCAGTATCTGTCAAGCTGAGCCTTCCTCTCATTTTTGTCCTCTTCTTCACCGTAGCGAAAGGGTCTTGCCTCCCAGGCAGACAGCCAGTTTGGTGAAGAAATGAACAAGCTCTTTCAGATGCGGGTTGTTCAGAAGGCCTGACAGGCGTCGCACAGCACTGAGATATAGGGAAAGGCCTCTTAAAATGTCACCAGGAGGGGGGTTGACATCTGTACCACACCTGGTTTTGCAGGCAAGTTTCCCACAGTGGGGGCCCCCTCCTCGAGTGGGCCTCCTACCAAAGCCGGCTTTAGCATTCATCAAAGTGGGCAACTGCCTCCAGCAGTGATAGCAGCGCCTGCCCCCAGCTATTCCTCCTGAGCCCCTTGGCTCTACCCTTCCTAGGAGAATAGCTGTATGTACCATCTGAATATCCTGCACCCTCACAGCTACCGTGCTGCCCTTAGAGGACCCTGTTCCTTTGCTAATATGGAAATAAGGACCAGTTGTTTTGGGGAAAGTTAGGTGCAGCTGGAAAGCAGATATTGTGCGGTTGGAAAAAATGGGAGGCGGAATTAGACATGTTTCGGAGTATGTCTTTATATGATAATAATTCCCTTTCTTGGGGAAACAAACAAACACATTTTCTTTGGTGTGAGAATGGTAGGAATCTCTAGGAAACAATATGCACACTTATTTAAAAGCAATCCCACCAAAATCAATGGAATTTACTTCCAAATAGATATGCAAGTTAAGATTTACTGTATACTCACGTGCTGTTTCCATAGAAACATGGTTGATTCTATCACTTGCATGTTTACTCCACTATGAGAAGTTTCTGCCTTCAAATAATGTAGAATATACATACACATATCTCTTTATTCATCTTGCAAATATTGAAAATTATGCGTTTATGCTTCAATGCTTATGTTCTACCTCCACTGTACTTCTGAATGTCAGTGGTTGGGAATCACAAGTGTGGAAAGTGCAGTAATGGTCAAGTCCTGTTTGTAGGCTCCTTGCAGGCTTCTGATTGGCCACAAAGAGAACAAGGTGATGAATGAGATGGACCTTTGGCCGGATCCAGAAGCCAGACTTTTCCTGTGTACTTATGAACTGGGACACAAAGAACCAACCTCATTTCACTACTTGCAAAGAAGGTAGACTTGCATTCTGGTCTTTCTGATCGTTGCAGATTATATCAGGGAAGGCTAACATATAAAGCAGCTGTGCCGTCTATTTCAACTTTTAAAAAGCAGGAGGTGCACTACGACTGAGATGCGACCTCCTCCCAGTTAAAAAAAATAACAAGAAAGCAACTGCATAAATCACAGGCTTCTAAAGCAGATTAGGAACTAGGAGTTAACTTGAGAATACACAGGCACATACACAGAGACAGGATCAGTTCCCAAACATAAGAGTAGCTACAGATCTTGCATGCATAATTCATTATGGATTATGCTCCCATCATTGGAAATTAATTATGTGTAATTAATGTCAATTTGAAATGCCCTGCCTGGCTTTGAATTTCATCCTAGCAGTCTTGGGTGGGAAACAACAACAAGACTTCTGATAGGCGACCCAGAATGAGGCCATCACATCCCAATACTCACAATATGTACAGTATATGGAATCAAACCATCAAACAAAAGTGTTCAAACCTCTTAGCTATGCTCTAATACTCAGTTTACTATGAGCTGTGTCTGGTAAATCTCCATCTTTATTTTGTCCCTTCCAGATGGCTTCTTAATATTTCATCTGGCTCTGGGTTTTTAGGTGGGGGCATTGGGTTAGATGTCATCAAGGTAAGCCCCACTCTCAGAAGCTCCATTTCCTCCTCCTTGCTGTTGATATTGCACTTTTGTTTTCATGGTCTCTCTAGTTTCCAGGGTCAGCAGTGGGACCCTGCTGGGATGTGTGCCCCTGACAAGGACCTGACACCAGCCCTGAAAGGTTGCTATAAATGTCATTCTGTAGAACTGTATGACTAACATTGGACACTTATATCTGTTGGAAGTGCAGCATCAGAGATCACTCTGTGTATAACTTTAGAGTACATTCTGTTAGTGTTAAAGTGAACTAACCAAGAGGATGAGTAGAGGTGTTGCTTAGCAACTAGGCAGAGTGGCATGACGTTTACTGAGGTAGCATGTGCTCTGATTGGCTGAGTAGTTCAAGAGTTTTCATCTGTATGTCTGGTTGAATGTCTTTCTGCTCTGTACAAGGCCTGAAGTGAGAAAACCAAGACCTCTCTGTTCCTTTCCCCCCAAATTATACACAGTTTTTGTTCAGTTTTTACCCAGTAAAGCGTGATCAGCAGCTTTCTCTCTGGATTCCATTTGCATTACTTTAGTGATCTCGCTTACAGTACATACATTTAATACATCTAGCTCAGACAGAATACACTGATCAACAGCAACTCTTCAACATTTTGGACTGGGACATTCCCAGCCTTAGTTGAAGATGTTGAAAATGGGACCTGTACATAGCTGTCAATGTTTTCCTTTTTTAAAGGGAAATTCCCTTATTCCGAATAGGATTCCTTGCAAGAAAAGGGAAAAGTTGGCAGCTATGGACCTGTAAGCAAACCAGATGTTCTACCACTTAGCTATAATTCTTCTTCCAGGGGACATATATGTTTCAATCTCTATTAGCTGGTTTCAGTATCAACATTTTGCTTAAATCCACCATAACATAAAATGGGGGGGAAATGTTTGGCTCAAGATCTGCTGTGGAAGCCATGGGTCTGCGAGCCAGTAAGGCAGCCAAGCCAAAGGGACATTGGGACAACTAACTAAACAGCCTCTTGTTATTTATTAATGGCTTGAACAACGCACTAATGATGTCAGGGCAGGATTCTCCCCTAAGCAGAACAATGGGGCCTTAGTTTCAGCTGGGTTAGGGTCAGGGCACTTCAACAAGAAGCACAATGGCTCACAGGAGGCCACTTCTTGTAGATCCAACTGCAGTGCAGGCCAGGTGACTTGGGACAGTTCATCCAAGACACCTTTGCTGGCATCCTTGATGAAAACCAGTTGAATTGGGACACCGTACTTGTCCTCAGTTGCCTTTGCTTAATGAGTTTTTAGTGCACTGAACCTTACTTAATATGCTAGTTAATACAATGAGAGTAATTAATCAATTACCCTGGAGGGTATAGTTGGCCAATTTCATACATACTGCTTTTGCTAAATGGAGTCCATTTTGTTCCCTTTTCCCTCATTCTAACCTATCGCATTTGGCGCATATCTCTCTTGGCTCCAGAGAAGCCGCCTTAACCAGCAGCCCACGCTTCCAGCACCCTGGGATCAACAACATCACCAGCAGAACACAATTTCAAGCCAGCTTCTCTATTATTTGTTTTCAAACAAGGGTGTCATTTCCTTCCAATGATCCACTATTCTCTAAAATTATTATTGTCTGGATAATTATCTGTCCCTCTTCATGCTTGCTCCCCCACATGGCATATTTATTATTATTTTTGCCAGCCAAGTTAAGTGCACATTCTTACCGCTAGGCTTGTTTTTCATGCACGTCTAATCACTACCGTTTAATCTATTCTTTTTCAATTTCAAAAGGTTTCGATAAGGAAGGGGGTTTTTTATTAAAAAGAAAAAAAGAAAAAAGCTGGGGTTGCCATGCATCCGGATTTCCCCAGACCCGCCCTCTTTTTCATGGTGAAAATTTCTGTCTGGGGGGGGGGGATTTTTAAAATATGACAAAATGTCTGTTTTTTTTTTGTTTTCCTCCCGCTCCTCGCCGTCCTTTTAAACTTTCCTCCCTGCGGCCAGCACAGCTGCTACAAGAGGACGCTTCCGGTTCCCAAGCGAAGACCGCTTTGTTGCGCGGCCAGCTGCCTGCTGCTCGGAACGCCGCTTGGCCTCCCCCCATCCCCTTCCTTCTCCAGCTTCCCCTGACCCGCTTTGCTTCGAGTGGAATCCGGAAGTGTTTGTGAAAGGAGGAGGCACCTTACCTCTAGGGTGCCTCCTCCTTCCCCATCTCTGCTGGCAGGGAGGGAGCCTCAAGTGTGGGGGGGAGGGAGGGGGGGAGGGGTGGTCATTTAGGGCTTCGGGCCCTCCCTCCTCCAGCACCCTGGGGTACATAGGTTGTTTCTCATGGGGCGGGGGGGGGGCAAAGACAGAGGAAGGAAGCCCCCCACTTAAGAGGGGCTCCGGGGGGGAGGGGGGAGGCGTTGAGGGGGGGTCTCGGAGGGAGTCGTTCTGTGGGGTGATGCGTCTTTGGGGAGCTTGGTCATGGGAGTTGTGATGGGGGTGATCTTGGGGTGTTCATCTTTGAGGGGGTGTGTTTGGGGGGTTGGTATTGGGGGGTCGGTCATGGGAGTTGTGATGGGGTGATCTTGGGGTGTTTATCTTTGAGGGGGTGTCTTTGGGGGGTTGGTATTGGGAGTTGTGATGGGGTGATCTTGGGGTGTTCATCTTTGAGGGGGTGTCTTTGGGGGGTTGGTATTGGGAGTTGTGATGGGGTGATCTTGGGGTGTTCATCTTTGAGGGGGTGTCTTTGGGGGGTTGGTATTGGGAGTTGTGATGGGGGTGATCTTGGGGTGTTCATCTTTGGGGGGTTGGTCATGGGAGTTGTGATGGGGTGATCTTGGGGTGTTCATCTTTGGGGGGTCGGTCATGGGAGTTGTGATGGGGTGATCTTGGGGTGTTCATCTTTGGGGGGTCGGTCATGGGAGTTGTGATGGGGGTGATCTTGGGGTGTTCATCTTTGGGGGGGTTGGTCATGGGAGTTGTGATGGGGGTGATCTTGGGGTGTTCATCTTTGGGGGGTCGGTCATGGGAGTTGTGATGGGGTGATCTTGGGGTGTTCATCTTTGAGGGGGTGTCTTTGGGGGGTTGGTATTGGGAGTTGTGATGGGGGTGATCTTGGGGTGTTCATCTTTGGGGGGTTGGTCATGGGAGTTGTTCTCCCCCCCCCTATATTCGAGCCAATAAAATTAGGGAGATTGGCAGCAGCAGCAGCCTAAGCCCCTCGCCCATGCGAGGAGGTCTGGAGTTCCCCTGGCGCACACCCCTCCCCCCCCTGCGCTTGGGCGAGGGTGGCAGACCTGCTTCCTCGCAAGGAAGTTTGTGGCGGAGTTTGCAGCCGCACAGCCTGCTCCAAGGCATGTGGGGCATTTGGGATGCTTTAGTTGAGATTCCTGCGTTGCACACGGGCTGGACTAGATGACCCTTGGAGTTCCTTCTAACTTTACAATTCTGTGTGTCCTCTTTTTTGCCCTTCAAAATATGGCAACCGTATAAACACTTGTTTAGTACCTACTAAGGCTTGAACCTTTACAGTAAGGAAACATCTTTGATCCAATAGGGGGCTTTGATCACTTTGCACGGCTCCAACTGTGAGGAAGGTAACTGACCACCTAGGGTTGCCATATCTTTTTTTAAAAAAATATGATTTTTATTGATTTTCAAAAACGAAAATAAAAGATTTTTTAAAAAAGAAAGGAGAAAGAAAGAAAAAACAAGGTTACATCATAATATCATAAAAATTCCACATGTTGAGATTACTCTGAATCTCATGACTTCCCTCCCATCCCAACCATGGGTCCTATTAATTCTATTTTCAACTGCACATCAATACTTCTCCAATTTTTCATATTTCTAGATTATCTGTACTTTCTGTTACAATACAAGTGTATTTAAAATCCCACTAATGTTTTGACCTGTTTACAGTGCTTTTGTGTATACATAAGAAACATTTCCCAATATTTATGAATTTCTTGTCTTCTTGATTCCTGAGTAGGGTTGCCATATCTTATCTTGAAGAACAAAAAAGAGGACAGCCTGAGCTACTGCCGGCCCAAGCCAGGAAAAGAGGCATGCAGACACAGGTGCACGGGTCTGCCCGGCTTAGGCTGGCAGCAGCTGCAGTGTGCAGAGCAGCCTGAGCCCACAAGAACACCAAACCCAGACATTTCCTTTAAAATGTAAAAATCCGCCCGGATGTGCATGTTGACCCCCCAAAAGAGGACATGGACTCCAGCTCCCATTTGTCCTTGGCCATTAGCCATGTGGCTGGGGCTGATGGGAACAGAAAGCCAATAATAACTGAAGGGTGACAGGTTAGGTACCCTGGTTCCACAGCAACCTGGAGTCTTTTGCCTGAGCTTGCATGCTTCTTACCAACTGATCACTTCCCACTCCTTGTGTTCCTTCTAGTTCTTTACTGATTGGCTCACCTTAGTTTTCTGCCTATGTCCTGCTATAGTTGCATCTTAAGTAACAGGCCCACTTGAGGTGTAATGAGAAACCAAGGCGTCCTTTTATGAAAGTGAGCTGCAACAAGCCTTGAACTTGTGCAGTGTCCCACTCCTCTCCCTCTCTTTCAAACTGAGAGCTTCCATTTTCACTTTAAAACAAACCACGGTTCCACACAACATCTGAACTGTGGATTTTTTTAAACTATAGTTTATATACTGTTTATGATGAACCTGACCTTTCTTCATTAACTATAGTTTAAGCAAACCACAGCCTTGACAACATACGCCCAGGAAACTCCACAGAGACTCATCAATCATTTTGCCCAAGCCTGTGGGGAGTTTGGCCTTACCGCCAGCCTAATCAAGGCCAACACCTTGGCTCAGGACGTCACCAGCACTCTGTGCATCAGCACTGGTGACCACACACTTGAGGTGGTAGGCAAGATCTCTAGGGAAGGGGAACTTGCCACCCCTCTTGGTAACTGGTTCCATTGTCAAATTGCTCTCCTAGGGTTCAGTCAAAATCTACCAATTTACCATTTAAGCCTTTTGGCGCTAGCTCTGCCCTGTGGCAACTTGATCCTTGGGAGAGGATGTTAATGCTGATGCCAGACTGTAGTGCAGCCTGAAATCTCTGGAAGCTCTTAAGAGAGGCCCCAGTTAGAATCATGCATTATTTGTCTGCACAGCATTCTGATCTCACAGCATGGCCTCCAGAGACCATCATTACAGTTTCTTGGCTCCCTGCCTGCCTACATTAAATATCAGTCGTGTGACCTACCAACCGTGTTTTCATCACTCGCCATAGGAGGTCACAGGATGCTGTCAATAATCGCCAGAGATCTCCTTGTTTTAAGATTAGGGATCCCTGCATTATGCTCCTCTGTATCATCCTTTGAAAAAAATAATCCCTCTTTGCTTGGGAGAGATTACTTCCTGTGTGAGAAACTACTGTACACCCAGTTCCAGGATCAGTGCTATCCAGTAGTTCTGATGGGTATTTATTTCCACATTAGGATGCTGGCTAGAAACAAGTGTGTAAGTAGCACTCCTTAGAACACAGTTCTGAACATACTTATTGGGAAGTGCTTGTGAATGTGCTGAGACTTAGGCCTAATTACAGGTATCTGTGACACAGTAAACCTGTGATTGAACCACACCATTCCAGACTGCAGGGGGAGCTCATGTGATTACAGTGGTGCCTCACAAGACGAAATTAATTCGTTCTGGGAGTTTTTTCGTCTTGCGAAGCACGGATTTTGGAAAAGCTTCAAAAATCACCAAAGTCTTCAAAAACCTCAAAAAAGGCTACCACACCACGTGCTATGAGTTGCTCCTCAAAGTCAAGTCGCAACTGCACCCCCTGAATGCACGGTTTTAAGAAAAAGGAAACAAACTTGCAAGACAAAGGAAACAAACTTGCAAGATTGCGAAGCAAGCCCATAGGGAAATTCATCTTGTGAAGCAACTCAAAAAACGAAAAACTCTTTCGTCTTGCGAGTTTTTCGTCTTACGAGGCATTCGTCTTGCGAGGTACCACTGTACATTATTCACCCATCCCCAAAAGTCCTAGGCATGTAGAAACTAAATTAGAACCCTTCTCCCTAACATGCCAGTTTACAATGTGCATATTTATTTTTTCAGAACTGAAAATATTCAATCAGAAGTGGGCTCTGCAACAAAATGTTGCAGTATGGGGTGCTTCTGTTCAGCATTCCAGCTAGTCAGCCAGCCGCACCATCTTTCATCCTCTTCCCATGACACTCATTTTCTGCTTTTCTTTGTGACCACAGGGGAAGTTCTCATTCAGCTGTTGCTACCCCCCCTTTAGATTCCCCACTTTAGGGGGGTTTGCTTTTGGGTTCTGGCACTTCTGCAAAAACAAAAACACAAAACACAAAACCTTCTTGCATGTTACTGGTGCTATTTGACTGTATAAAGTTCCACATACTAGGATGGTTATGTGTCCTATTTTACAAAGGGCAGCCTGGTATTTCAAGAGCTTTCAGAGGGCAGTCCTCTGTTTGCAAGGGCTTTGTGGTCCAAGTCTAGTTAAAGATAAAGAACCATAAGGAAGAACAGTGATCTTGAATTTGACATTATTTATTTCATTGTTAGCACCTGGCGTGCTCTGGTCCATGGGGTCACAAAGAGTCGGACACGACTAAATGACTAAACAACAAAGCAGACTTAGCATGCACATGTGTCAGTTGGTCACAGTCTTTCCCTCTATAGCATTATGTTTTTATTTAAATTGTAGTGATTATTTCTAAATCTGCATATATAAATATAAATTAGCATATGTGTATTTTATGCAAATCTTTGTCCTCATTTTGGGCGGGATATTCTGCACGTGACCAAGATAGTATTTGCTGATCGGGGAAGACAAAGAGGAATGAGGATCTAGAGACTGTGCAGCAGAGAACATAGTTGTATAGCCTGAACAATGGGGAAACCTTTGTTCAAACCAGAGACAAGCTGCAAGGAAAAATTGTGTGGGGAGCAGCTGTGCTGTCAAGTCAGGAAATTCTGCAACCAGATCTCCCCCCTGGGTTTCCCAGCCAGTCATTCTTAATTTTATTCCTGCTGTGTTCTGGCTTAAGCTCTGAAGTGGTCCTGTTCTCTGCAAGATTAGTGTTGGGAAGGGGGCTGATTACCTTTCAGCACCAAGCCCTTCTTGTCTCTTTCAATCAAAGGATGTAAGATCCCAGCCTGGAAAAGCTCAGGAAGAAGCAAGGCCTCCTGAGTGACATCACTAGTCAGCCCACTGCAATCCCACCCAATTGCGAAAGCTTTTGTGCCTACCAACCCTCACGCCAGGAAATCCAGCAAGAAATTCCACAGGGAAGCGGAAACCTCTCAGTTCTGCTAAGCCCTTTCCTCTCCCTGCCCACCCCACCCTCAATGCCAGCAGCCATTTGTGCGGAAGATCCTGGTGGACACAAGGGCAGGCTCTACCACATTGTACGAAATTAAAAGGAGCATGACGAGCATTTCCTGCTTGCCCAACCCATCGGAACAAGGAGAACCAGATTTTATAAACCTTTCTACCTCGGAACCATGCTGCAGGTGATAAAACTATGAATTAACGTGTCAGCAGTTTATTTTACAAGCTGTAATTTATCAGCCTACATCCAATCTCCCCCCCCCCCAAAAAAAAAAGAAATTAGAGCTCTGCAAAAGGTGGGGAAGAGATTTCAATTATTTTCAATATTACTTTTTTCCATTGTTTTCATTATTTAATCTTTTAATTTGTTTCATTCTTCAGTTCACATGTTTTGTAGCAACTATTGCTATAAAGCTGCTTTTGATGTTCCAAGTGTGACCATGGCGCTCTCTAGCACAGTATTGCCAACACTGGCTGGCAGCTGCTCTTTGTTGTTTCAGACAGGTCTTTTTTACAGCCCAACTCAATATGCCAGAGATTGAACCTGGTATGTGCCCCACCATTTATAGCCCTTCATTACATTTGTTTCTGTTTCTCTTGGAGGAAACGCATGCAAAAACCACGAGAATGCCCTGAGTGGAAGGGTGTCCTATCTGCCAACCTTGGCATCCCTGGGAAACTCACCAAACCAGCTGAGCCTGGAACTGGGTGCATGCAGTGCAGCTGGTGAGTGCTGAGTGGGAGACAGCTCTGGGCAGCTCCACGGGCATAGTCAGGATTTTTTTTGAGGGGGGAGGGGCAGAATCTCAATTTGCTATGCATTTTTATTTATTTTTATTGATTGGGGGGCAGCTGCCCCTCCCTGCCTCCACTTGGCTACACCCATCCATTGACCTTGCTGGCTGCCCATCAAAGCAAGCCTAGAGCGAGAGACTAGGCTGATGTCAGCATGTTCCAGGAATCTTTGCTTGTGAGTGTTTGGAGGTTATCTGTGAGTTGGGTGAGATCAAGATGGGTGACATTTTGATGAGCACTAGGAGCTTCAGGGGGGCAGAGTGAGGAGCTGCATTGGAAGAATAGTGTTATCCTTATAGGTTTTATTGTGAATTTTGTAACTTTGGTTGTTTTTCCATTTTCTGCACACTAAGAAGTATTTTTATATACAGTGGTGCCTCGCAAGACGAAAAGAATCCGTTCCGCGAGTCTATTCTTCTAGCGGTTTTTTCGTCTTGCGAAGCAAGCCCATTGACGGCTTAGCGGATTAGCGCTATTAGCGGCTTAGCGGATAAGCAGATAAGCGGCTTAGAAAAAGGGGGGGAAGGGGGGGAAAGTCGGAAAAACTCACAAGACATTTTCGTCTTGCGAAGCAAGCCCATAGGAAATTCGTTTTGCGAAGCACCTCCAAAACGGAAAACCCTTTCGTCTAGCGGGTTTTTCGTCTTGCGAGGCATTCGTCTTGCGGGGCACCACTGTATTAAAGGAGATAGAAATGAAATAAATATCATACACTGAGAGAGTTAGCAACAGTAATTTTATTTTCCCAGAATGTTCCATTCTAGAACAGGTATGGGGAACCTTTAGCCCTCCAGATGTTGCTAAACTATAACTGCCATCACCCGTGCCATTGGCCATGCTTGCTAAGGCTGATGGGAATTGTAGTTCAGGAAATATCCGCCCCCCCCAAAAAAAAGTTCCCCCCACATCTGATCTAGGGAAAATACTGGCAGCTTCCATTGGTGGTCACTGCAGCATTTTGTGTTTTCTTTGAAATAAAAGAGGCTGACAAAAATCAGTTGTTGCAAGCAGAGAAAAAGGTAGATCCTTCCCATGTCTGATAAATTGTCACAAAACGCATACAGAAAGTGAACTGTAGCTCATGCATTTACTTTCTCAAAAAAAGCAAGTCACGTTTGGTTCAGCAAAACAAGTGGCCATGACTACTTCCTTTCACAGAATTGGGTTCTATGGGCTGCAGCATCTTGAAAAGAATTAAGGAGTCCCAGCATCAATCTGCAAGAACAAGAGCTGCCTCTACAAAGCCTGGAAATACTATCTCCTAAAAGGAAGGATATGCTTTTTCACAATTCCAATCGTAAGCTAGTTTTGTAGTATTAAAAGTGTCACCTAACATCTCACGTCACTCACTCTGATGTCAATAAGGAAGTTAGATAGTCCCAAGAGGAAATTACTCAGCATCCTTTACATGTCACATGGCTGACTAATCAAGAACTAATAGGATGCTAGGAACACTTTTCATGGGATCTTCCTGGTTAGTGTATTTTTAGCTCTAATCTTGCAGGACATAGAACTGTGTGCCAGGATCTTGTAAATGGAAGCAGATAAACCTGCAAATCAGCATACGTATAAGCAATTACAGGGCTGTGTACGACACCAGCAGTACAGTAGCTCCTTCTACACTTGTGGAAAGGGTTTGTGCTGACTGCTTTGTGAGACACCTCAAGCAGTTTACTGGTATACGTTGGAAGCTGCTGATGAGCTATTAATACTGAGGATGAGGAACAAGTGCCTTCTCCAGTTGCGTTGGAGTCAAGGAAACATCTTAGGCAAGTGCCAACATTATATCTCCAACCATGTGAAGGAACGTGGTTTTAGGTATCTCATGTTAAGGACTGCAGGTGATAGGAAGTGTTTCTGCTCAAGCACTGCTCATACAAAGATAATGCCAGAAACTCCAGTGCTCAGTTTCGTATGTTCATGTTGAACTGAGCAATCTTTCCTCCATACCAAGCATATTTCTTGGTGAGGTCTCCATGTATCATGTAAAGCCAGACCAGAATAAATTATTCCTCTCCTGAACAAACAGTGATTTTAACCACTGATAACTGTAAAAAGGTAAAGGTAAAGGATCCCTGACAGTTAAGTCCAGTCACAGATGACTCTGGGGTTGCGGCGCTCATCTCGCTTAACTGGTCGAGGGAGCCACAGGACTCCCCAAATCTGCACCAGGTGGTTCCATTCTGGAGCAGATTTGGTGGTAAAAGCACCGGGTGGTGGTGGTGGTGGAGCAAGTTGCTTCGCTGTTGTAAAAGTCATTCTACACGTGCAACGAATTAGATAGATACAACCCTTTTTTTTTTTTTAAATGTGCTTCCAGATCTCAAGAGAAACACCAAAGCTCCTCATTCTGCTATGATAAAAAATGAGCAGGAAAGTATGTTCCCACAACCCTTGACCTCAGCAGTTAGTGCCAAAATGGGGGTGGGTGAGGAGGACACTTTGTGCTACCATCAAAGTTATAGAAATGAAATTATATGCACTTTGCACATGTGTGCATTCAGGTATGCTGAAATGCTTGTTACAGAGAAGCCTGAAGAGTCCTGGACTAACAATCTGTCTTGATCACAACATCTGTGTCCTGATTTCATGCCGACGACATTGTCAAGCTGTGAAGGAAAAATTCAATTCAGACTCACTTCCAGAATGAAGTAAAGAAACTTGCTGCACCCCAGCTCCTGCCCACCTAGCAGTTTGAAAGCACATCAAAGTGCAAGTAGATAAATAGGTACTGCTCCAGCGGGAAGGCAAACGGCACTTCCGTGCGCTGCTCTGGTTTGCCAGAAGTGGCTTAGTCATGGTGGCCACATGACCTGGAAGCTGTCTGTGGACAAACATCGGCTCCCTTGACCTATAGAGCGAGATGAGAGCCGCAACCCGAGTGTCGTCCGCGACTGGACCTAATGGTCAGGTGTACCTTTACCTTTATTCTGCCATACCTTAGCAACACCACTAATTCCGTCTCAGAGTGATCAGTCCAGTTTCCATACTTCTCCTAGATGAAATTTTAGCAAATTATTGCAATGATGAAAATAATCTTAAATCTGAAAAATGTCACTTTCAAGTCAATGTATGAGGAAATAATCACAGGGGAAAATAAATTTAAACATTACCAGTATTTTTTTATGTGTGTGCAAACCATTTCACTTTGCTTTTATCAGCATAATTAAAGGATTTTGTGAACATTTTGGATTGAAATTGATAGGCATGCAAGCTCTAAGCACTGCAAAACTTTGAATGAGGATGCAAAGTCACTTCAACCACATGTGAAAGTTGGTTTTGAGAAGTTCTGGGAGCTCTTTGTCAGGTGAATATAAAATGAAGCAATAAGCGTATTTGTTCTGAAACAAGCAGTTCATGGTAAAATGCCTCAAGTCAGAATACGCACTGGGGCAGTTTCACACAATACGGACAAGCGAACCAAACATGTATGCTATAAGTGATGGAGCCAATTCCAGCTCATCACCAAGCATAGTTACATAATACATGTTTACAGTCATGTTCTTGTCACACCAATCCTTTATATGTTTAGATGTACCTAAAGTGGATGCACACCTAAAAATATATAGTATAACATGGTCCCAAGAATGCGTCCAACATGCACAATGATCAGTTACCCAAAAATTCTTATGGGGGGTGGAAATAATTGGTAAAAAGCAACCAGCAGAAACTCAGTTTTGTGACAGCTTTAATGGCACAAAATGCTTATAGCTACAACTTATACATGTACTGTAAACTGTATAATAATGTTACAAAGTGCTAACTAAATATGAAGAATGCATCACTTTGGCTCAGTTAACTCCAATTATTTCAATGATGTGTCTTTTTTTTCTAAAGTTATTTCCAAAGTTTAAGTCTTCACTTTAAAAAAGGAACAGTAAATAGGTGTATTGTTTTCTTAGTGTTGCAGTTCAGCCCTCTGCATTTTCTTTAATGTGCGAGTTTATGCATTTCTGCTTGATCCTATGTACAAATATTTCAAGCCCGGTTTTCTCACTGATCATTAGAATAACAAGGCCTGCAGTTCCCCCAACTGTAAACAGGTATAAAGCTATTTAACAATATTTAAATTAGCAAAGCTTTATAGTTACTACCCCTTTTCAAATTAATAATAATCTGGTCCATTCCATAGAACAACAAAAAGTCATGGTCTTTCAGGCTTGTAGTTGCATATCAATAAATACTGCTTTGTATCATTACATGACAACAGCCCAACAATGATCAGATATTAAAATGCCAATGGTATTTCTCCACCAGCAATTTCAATCTCATAGCTGCTTGAGTAATAGTACAGAAGTCCCAAAATATAGATATGATAATTTATCACACAGCGTTCTGCAGATTAATTATCATGTAATCTGGAAAGGAGCGAAGCTTTATTTTGTTTTAAAACAAACATGGTCCCAATTTAATATACATTATGCCATGTTGCAATTGTGTTACAAAACAGGGTACAATAATCAATGTTGAAAGTACTGTCAGACTTTTAACCCTAGCTAGGTTTGTCAGTTTGATGTTATTCTTTTAAACTCCTTACTATGTTTCATCACTTCAAAAATATCCCCATATCCACACAGGAAATAAATACACGGTTGCAAGTAATACAAGTGCTATCATTCAAAGCCTAAGGGGGGGGGGGCAAAGGGAAACCCAGATGTTACCACAGAATAGTAAAAAATAAAAATAAAATAAGCATGTTGTGTTACAGAAACAAAGACTGAAACAAATATACTTTAGAAATGGATTTCATGCTTATTCACTCTGCTTCCTGACGTTCACCTATTTTCACTGGCATCGGCCACCTGCTTACACTGCCTACTTGGAGATCTGATGCAAAGAGAAAAACAGAGTACCTGTTTCCAAAGGTTTACCAACTTATATTTTGGCCGTTTTTGCTGTCAATCTAATACATTCTATTTCAATGGAATTTCACTAGTTTTAAAATTAGTAATGGTTCCCTAAATATGCAGTATTAAAGATCATCATTCATATCATATTATATAGATATAAAACAAAGCATTCTATCCTTCAGAATCATGCTACATGTTCCAAAATCCAATACAAATCTACTTAGGGGCATTCGTCTGCCCACATGTGTTGAAACCATTTGGAACTAAGCTTCACATTTTGGAAAAAAAAGTGTATCTGAAGGAGGAAAAGGCTGAGTGTTCCCATGAGCAAAATTCCCATCTAGCTATACAAGATATCACTAAGGACCTTAGGATTTCAGGTATTGCCAAGGGACATTCAACAATAAACCATGGAAAATGGGAGTAATGAAACTCAACCACAGAAGACAGCTCAGAGCTTCATAAATTGTGTTTTACACAACTGCAAGACTATTTCCAGGAAGTATGCCTCAAGTAGCTACTGAAACAATCATCTATTTGTAAATTTGCAAGTGGTTCCAAAACAAGTAAAATCTCCTTTTACATGGAGTCTAAATACTTCAAAAATACTTCAAGTTAAACTACTTTTAAAAGGAAACCTTTTGTTAAGTAAAATGCTAAGGAATACTAAAAGCTTCTTCACATGCAAATAATGCAGTTCTTTCTAAAAACAATTTATAGATGCTGGACAGGTTTTTTCCTACCAGAAATTAATTCACTACTTCATAGAAAAGACAAGTATTACTCAGTATTAAAAGTTGCTGATTAATCAATTTTTATCCTGCTTTGATTTTGTGAGCTTTTGCCTCCCAAAAGCTAAAAACATTAGGCAAGAGAATTGTAAAATAAGATACACTTTAGAACAAAACTGCCAATGATTTTGTTTGTTTTTACAACCAACTTCAGTTAATTATGAGTCTTTTACAGACTGGAGGTTCTTATACCCAACAATTTAATCATGCATGCACTGTGCAGATTATTTCTTGCTGTAGTAGAGGAGGCAACACCATCACTGATAAAATTATAATTTGCTGGTGGCATTTTGCACTGAAAGAAGCCCTTGCAACGTATAGGCAATTGTAAACTCTGTTAGGCAACTCTGATGTGTCTTGCAGGATGTGGAGGAAGGCTAGGGAAAGGGAAGAGACTATTGAGACACCTCCACAGAGTTCCAATACAATACTGAATTTCAAGAGTTACTGGAACCTGGATATGTAAAAACAAGGTGGAGGCTGGGAAGGGGTCATGCTTAAAGTTGTCTCAAGTTCAAGATGTACAAATGTGACAATAACACCTTCACAGATTACAAGGATTTCCAGGGTTTGTGCACCACTTCTTTCAATAAGTGCTAGCTGAAGGTGTGGTCAGTCGCTTTCCAATGTAGATACTGAAAGGAAGCACAAAGCAAAGTATGTTGCCTTAGAAATTCTCATTATGCTTAAGGTTTTGCTCAGCTAAAGTAATAAGACTAACATCCACCAATCATACAAATATGTTAATGCAGTTTAATACTAATTCACACAACTCATCAGACTGGAATGAACACATCTTGTAAAGAAAGCATATTGTTATCAACTATAGTTGATTCTTCCCAGGATTAAAGTTATTTATTTATTTCATAAAATTTGTGCACCACTTGAATGTAAAAAAACCTCAAAGCAGTTTACAAAAAGACAGTAGCTACTCAACACAACAGAATGTTATGTGAAATATCTGAGGGTTCCCCCTGCTTTCCAGTCACTGAGTTTACTTCTATAACATTCTTCTCTTCTGATCTGGCTGATCAAATGAACACCTTGTATTGCTTCACAGGGTTCTCCTTGGTATGTAAAATTATTTTTATTCTTTCTCCAAATACAATGGAATCTCTACTGGGTTACCCTCAAAACTGCTGAAAGTAATTAAAGTGTACAAATCTCTAAGAGTTTATTCACTCAGTTTGCATCTGCATTGGAATTGTTCTGAGACGTTTTGTTTTATTGTTTGTGTGTTTGTCACCCTGGGCTCCTTTGGGAGGAAGGGTAGGATATAAATTTAAATAGTTGTAGTAAATTATATGCATCACTTCCCTTAAAACATCCCAAAGCAATTGATGAGTAAATTCCCCCATATAAATATACTTTCTAATCCAATGCGGATAAAAGCTAAATATATGTGCTAGTACTTACCCTAGTCCCAAAGCCAAAACGTGAGATATGAACAGAGATGGAATGAAAACCTTAAGAAACTCAGCTGAGAAAATGCCCCCTTTCTTCATGGCTCCACTCTTCCTCATGCTTAAAGAAACAGCTCGTTTAGGATGTCTGAAGTGAAATTCCCTTCAAAAAAGAAGAAATGGATGGCATCTCATAGAATGCACTGAACTGGACACATTTTAAAAAGCACAACAGACAGCAATCTCAAAATCTAAGAGTTGGGAAGCTTCTGGGAAAGACATCTCACTCTGATTCAGAAGACATGGGAGCAGTAGCTGAAGAGATGGGGAGGCCTGAAATAACATTCCTTTTTCAGATAGATACTGTTATCTATCTCCTACTTTTAATATATGCACTAGGGATACCACATTTAAAATCCCCACGCAACCTACCATTCATGAGACACAAATCAGCATTATTTTACCATTACAGATAAGATTATTATTATTATTATTACCCCACCCATCTGGCTGGGTTTCCCCAACCACACTGGATGGTTTCCAGTACATAATAAAAGTCACACATTAAAAACTAAACTACCCAATACAGGGCTGCCTTCATATGTCTTCTAAAAGTTGTGTGGTTCTCTCTCTCCTTGACATCTGATGGGAGGGCGTTCCACAGGAAGGGCACCACTCCCTCGACCATTCCTCATCAGGCTTGGTTTCCAGACCCTTGAGCCTCTTGGTCACCCTCCTCTGCACACATTCCAGTTTGTCATTATCCTTCTTAAACTGTGTTGCCCAGACTGGAAACAGTACTCTAGGTGTGGTCTACTAAGGCCCCTAGATCCTTTTCATGTGTTATGTCTGCATCCTATAGAAGAGTGCAGCAGCACAGGTACACCAGGGTGGTGGGGAGCAAGCAGGACTGTTTTCCATATTTTCCAGAAAAAAGGTACAAGGTACAGAATTTAACTATTTTTGCTAAAAGCCTTGAGAGCACTTCTTACAGTACAGTGGTACCTCACGTTACATACGCTTCAGGTTACATACGCTTCAGGTTACAGACTCCGCTAACGCAGAAATAGTGCTTCAGGTCAAGAACTTTGTTTCAGAATGAGAACAGAAATCATGCTCCAGCGGCACGGCGGCAGCAGGAGGCCCCATTAGTTAAAGTGGTGCTTCAGGTTGAGAACAGTTTCAGGTTAAGAACGGACCTCCGGAACGAATTAAGTACTTAACCTGAGGTACCACTGTAATCCCTTAAAAACAGCACCACCACAAAGCTTTATATTCTGATACAACAATATTTCCTTCTAAGCAAAGGACCATTGATTAGTAAAGATTTCAACTCACTTGGGAGGAATATTTTCAGGTCTACTTGACCAGTCCGATACCCAATCAACACTTTTCTTCAAAATGTCCATCTCCTTCTCCCCTTCTAATGTTTCCTCTTCAGACTGAAAATAAACAGGGAGCAACTTCACAAATTTAAGTAAGGTAAAATTAAATGTAATTCCATGATGTTTCAAGGATTTATTTTCTCTTTGGTTTTATCTTAAATAGAAAATATATTTGCTTATGTTTATGTCAATAGGCATTTTGTGTTATTTGCAACTTAGTAACTCAACTACTCCTTGCGGTAGTTACTACCCAGCGCTGATAGGGAGATGTGCAAAAGATTAGTAGTTCTGACCCTCTTATCCAACCCACGTACTTAAGTGAGAACAACTAAAACTGATTTAATTTGCATCGGTTCTTGTCACTTATTTACAGGGTATCCTCTCTAGCAGCACGTAAGTTGGGGAACTCCTTTCTCACAGACCGGTATCTGGTACCTTCATTTAGCTTCCATCATATGCGCTCTGTGTGTGTGTGTGTGTGTGTGTGTGTGTACACACACACACACACACACACTACTGACTTTGATTTTATATATGTGTGTGTGTGTGTGTGTGTGTGTGTGTGTGGACTCACCAATTCTTCCAATTATAAACTGTTTAAACTGATTTTTATATTGTTGTTACCCACCCTGGAAACTTTTGGTGAAAGGTGTGTAAGTAAAATAACAACAATATCAAAAACAAAGCTTTCTCACAATGCTCAAGGCCAGCATTTATCTAAAGATGTTTATAAAAGGAAGGATTTAAGGAAGAATAACTATGATATATTGTAATATTTATAATAGGCTTGAAGACTGAGCACTGTCTGAAATTAAAGGCAAACTTACTATTGATAAATACCCTGAAATCCTAGCTATCACTTCAATGCAATTTAATGACTATGTCTCCCTGAGTGTATAATTACATACATAAAAGCCTTCTGGCAACTTGCCACAACAAACTCTCCAACACTTGAAACTCTCAGGTGAGATTAAAATTCGTTTTCTAAAATCCTAATTGCAATCAAGGTTTCAAAATAAACATTTTTATTTACAGCAGGTGTGGGGAACGGGATTCAACTGGAGGTCACATTCTGCCCCCATCCCCTTGCAGTCCCTTTTGACCAAGAGAGGGAGTATCAACCTGCCAATTGCCAGATGTTAAGTGAAGTACTTTCCTTTGTCGGAGCCCACACCTGACATCATAAAGGATGCCAGGTGTAAAGCTAGTGAATGTGGATTGGAGAAAACAGCCTTGTGGGCCAAATTCGAACTCTTTCCAGGCCTAATTAAGTCCATGGGCCAAAGGTTCCATGCCACTGTTTTACTCAATGCTTTAAATCATATGATGCAGTATCTCAGGTGCTGAGCCATTGACAAGGTCAAGGCCACTGACAGAACAAAACATTAAGCCTAAGGATTTATTTATAAACTACACACTGAATGCATAACAGAAGTGTGTTTTCAACAACTCAAAACTGAGAAATGCATATTATGCCATTTTTAAAAGGTTAAAGCAACTGAAGATTCATTGCTAGAAAACAATTTAAAATTCTGCTTACTAATCCACTTAAAAGCATGCTGCTCTTACTTCAGTTCTCAGTAGAAAATATGGTTACATGTTTTAACTTAAATTGCTCTTTCAGGTAGACTTAACATCTTCACCTCAAACAGTATCATATGGATAGAAAAAGTACCTGAGAACTATTGTCTTTACTAGTGTGCATCTCCACATCAAACATTATCTGTCCATCTTCTTGAGGAGAAGGGCTAGAATAAAAGGGTACAATTACTAATGTTATGGAACTTAATTATAATAATTATCTGCACTTAGAAGTACTGAATGTAACCTGTGTAGTACTATATAGGGCCAGGTAACACCAGGAGATCCAGGGAACATGTAGATTGAGGACAGACCAGAAAAAGCTGCTGAGAGCAGCTCCGTTTCTGGAACAGCGTAAAACAACCATGTAGGTCTTGGATAAAGTAGCACAAGATCTTACTAGCTTGGTCCTACAAGATTTTACAACCCTGAGGTACTTGGATAAACAAAAAACTCACTTAAGACAGACACATATTAACTAAAATGCAGAAAGAACATGGTTGCCAGTGTGTCTGCTGGCTTCCAATGCATGTATCAGACTACTGCAATTGAAGGGTGCAATACTATATAACTAACACTGAAGGCCATTAGATTTATTTCTGTACTGTAAATCCCATTAAGAAAATGTTAGTACATTTGAAATTAGGACAAATGACTGTAAAGAATCATTTGCATGTATGCTGGATTCTAACTCAGAAATTAAAAATTCAAAGAACTTGATTTCTTGTGCTTGCTCAGTGGCAAAAACTCAAAACTCTATGCATATGTTGAAGGCTGGTAACAGCAAAGCAAAAGCAAAACAGTTTACATTGCTGCCCAGAGACCACCTAGCTCTGTTCATATCCTCTCTTCCTTTTATTAGAGTAGTTGGTGCCTGTCCCCCTAATCATCTACTTCCAGTGAGAAAGTAGGGCCACACCCATTTCTGAAATTCAGAAGCCAGTCAGCTCGTCTCCCTAGCAAGAGATCAGCTTGTCTCCCTAGCAAAAGAACAACTACTCTGTTGTATCACAGAATCATGGAGTTGGAAGGGACCCAAAGGTCATCTAGTCCAACCCTTTGCAATGCAGGAATCCCAGCTAAAGCATCCTTGGCAGATGACCATCCAACCTCTGCTTAAAAACCTCCAAGGGAGGATATCACATTGACACAGACTCAAATAGAAGAATTTCTTTGGTCATCTTTAAATTGATTAATGTAATCAACTAGTAGTATTAAATACAATAGTAGGACCATTTAGGACCAATAGTAGGACCTAAGGATGATAATAGGAGGACCTATGACTTCTTCAGAATACACTTCTATTTTTTTCTAAAATTTTATTACAGTGGTACCCCGGGTTACATACGCTTCAGGTTACAGACTCCGCTAACCCAGAAATAGTACCTCGGGTTAAGAACTTTGCTTCAAGATGAGAACAGAAATCGTGCTCCAGCAGTGCGGCGGCAGCGGGAGGCCCCATTAGCTAAAGTGGTGCTTCAGGTTAAGAACAGTTTCAGGTTAATAAGGGACCTCCGGAACGAATTAAGTACTTAACCCGAGGTACCACTGTACTGTAAAATAGAAGGGTGTTTTAACATTATAGAAAAAGTAAACCCATGCCCAAGGGTTAACAAGAAAAAGGACAGAGAAAGCAATTACGACAGGACATTTTTATTTACAATAATAATTACAAAGATGCCATGAAGAGATACTGCATGGCATAGACCTGCTAGATTGCCAAGACTATTTGAGAGATTTGATGGGTGAGTTGTGTTTTGCACCATATTTGGAAACAGGAAAATGTTCCTCTAGGTCAGATTGACAAATAATTTGGGGGGCGGGGTTGCCATTCCCTATTACCTGTTACTTAGTAGGCTTTAAACACTCCTTGAAACTACAAAGACAGTCATCTTTAACTTGGGTTAGCCTATTTACTCCTACCTGTAGATTTGCACAAGGGGATGAGGGTGATTTGGGGCATAGAGGTGGCTGAACACAAAGAACCTGCCTCAAGATGAAAGGATGAAGTAATTGACCAACATGACTTTGAGCCAGTTTCTAGTTAAGAAGATTGAAAAATATTCTACTTTTTTAATAAAAAACCCTCAAAACTTTAAGTTGATATTCAAAAGTGGATGTACAAGGACAGCACCCAGGTACATGCAACTTTTCCAGTCATTCAGAAATAAATCTAAGTAATTGAAGACTGAAGCCTCTAGAAGTCAATAGGATTATTTAACAGTATTTGAATTGCAGCCCATAGATTCATAGTAGCGAAAGATTATTTGTTCAAAAATAAATGTATATAGGAGGTAAAGAAGAATAAAAAACATTCAATTTATATTCAGGCTAGGAACTGAACTGGCAGCACTTGGTTCAAGAAAAATGTATCTATTCCACTGAAGTTGATAGAGCTTGAATTCCTACCTGTCACAGTGAGAACTACCTCTTGAACTGCTCTGTCCAGACTCATGCTGAGCATCTAGAAGTATCTTTTCCATGTCTCCATTGTGGATGGAAGATGAAGAAGGAACGTGTTCCAGACCACCATTTTTCGCATTTCCATTATCATTGCCGTTGCCATTCATCTGCAACTCTACCCAGGAGCCTGTTGAACAGCAGATGTTTCATCAGAAACCATGGAACTAAAACACAGCATAAGGTTTATCACTCACTTGCAGAAATATGCAGTCATGCCAAATTTAGATAACCAGAAAGAAGACATCCACAGACACCAAATAATACTTCTCCATTTATCAGCAGAGCAACATTATGAACTATTTCTTAAAAGTAAATTCACACATTATGAACCAGCCACATGTAAATAACTGCTAATATTTGTTTACTTGTGTGATCAGTCACGTTGGAGATGTTGATGCTGTGTCTTCAATGAGTGTGTCTATGAGCAGTGTGCACTGGAAATGCAAGGAACTCCTGCTGACAGAAATTGCCACTGTATCTTCTATGTCTATGCTTGGAGCTGATGGAACAGCTGTATGCATCATTTGCTTTTGAAGTCCTTCTGCACAATTTTATCAGTATCCTGTTCCTTCCCTATGATCAGATGAATCTTGTTCAAAAGGACTTCTACATCTGGGAAAATCTGACGCAGTCTGGATTGACAGGACTTAAAACAAGCACACACATCCTGACTCTTTCAAGAAAGAATATATTTTGCTGCCTCAAGTCTAGAGCAAGGACAAAATGTTCAACCTGCACTTTTTAAACAGATAACCACTGCAGTGTTCAGGTATCAACTATATAGATAACAACACTAAGCAAGTGCATTTGACACTGAAGTCAGGTCTTGAAATTAGCTGGCCACCAGGTGCATTTTGTGCCTGAAGATTCTCTATTCGCAAACAGCTCCAAAAGTCTGGCTGCCATTCTTGGCCTGAGACTCAAGGCTGCCCGCTGCTGGCACTGACATCACTGGGCACAGGAGGACAATTGCCTCCCCTCCCAGCAACAGACTGAGTATTCTCACTGCTGCAAGTGCCACACTCCGCCCCCCCCCACTGCAGCAAAAGGCACCAAAAAGCTGCCAACTGTCAGCGCTCACATTGCGCAACCGCTGCTGCTCCCCAAGCCCTCCGGAGGCACCTGCTGCTGCCAGTGCCACCCCAAGGAAACCCTGCTCTGGCAGCGGGCGGGCAAGACATGATCGTAACATGGAGCTACCCAGCATATAGTATACTTCTAAATATCAGGTGCTAGAGCCAGTAAATATTTTTGCATATATGCCTTGCTTGTAACTTTCCCAGAAGAATCTGTCGAACCACACTGGGAATCAGAATGCTGGAACAGATGGACATTTGGTTCAATCCAGCAAGGCTTGTATTACAGTGGTACCTCGGGTTACATACGCTTCAGGTTACAGACTCCGCTAACCCAGAAATAGTACCTCAGGTTAACTTTGCTTCAGGATGAGAACAGAAATTGTGCTCCGGCGGCACAGCAGCAGCAGGAGGCCCCATTAGCTAAAGTGGTGCTTCAGGTTAAGAACAGTTTCAGATTAAGAACAGATCTCCAGAACGAATTAAGTTCTTAACCCAAGGTACCATTGTACATACTTACAGAAAAAATAATCAAAAATATTTCTAAAATCTCCTAGGACTTTTTCAGCTCTGATCATGAGAAAACCAAGGATCATAACATAAATGGTATTTTGAAGCAAAACTTAAGATACCATTTTAACTAATAGTCACTGTGCCTAACATGAGTCAAACTTGAATTTGGGAGATCCGGGTTCAATTCCTGTGCAATTTCCATTGTTCATTTCCCCCTTAATGTGTTTTCAAATGATGGGGACACAAAAGTAGTGCAGATGTGCATCTTTATCATAAAGGAACAGTAACCATGTATCAAACACATGAACTGTGGAGCTAATTTTTAAGACACAAACTGTATAACTTTTTCTAGCTGCTTTCTGAAACCTGTAGAATTTCAGCATCACCGTCAGTGGACAAAACAACACTCACAGCATTATTTCCTTACCTTACTATAAAATGAGAGCAACAGTGATCTATCACAGTGAGGATGAAGGGATTACAGATTGTAAAACACTTTTGTCCACTGACTATGTTACAGACAGTAATGAGGACTGTCAGAGAGTTGGCCAAAAGTGTGTTACTACAACAGGTGTTTGATTAAGCTAAAAATTAAGGTGCAGTTCAGACCAAAAATCTCAGTCTAATAAATCATGGTTTATTATAACAAGCATTGTTCCATGTCCATGCACTCCCTCATCCCTCACACAAGTTAAGAGCTTTAGGTAAAGGTAAAGGTAAAAGTACCCCTGCCCGTACGGGCCAGTCTTGACAGACTCTGGGGTTGTGCACCCATCTCACTTAAGAAGCCAGGGGCCAGCGCTGTCCGGAGACACTTCCGGGTCACGTGGCCAGCGTGACATCGCTGCTCTGGCGAGCCAGAGCCGCACACGGAAACGCTGTTTACCTTCCCGCTGGTAAGCGGTCCCTATTTATCTACTTGCACCCGGAGGTGCTTTCGAACTGCTAGGTTGGCAGGCGCTGGGACCGAGCAGCGGGAGCGCACCCCGCCGCAGGGATTCGAACCGCCGACCTTTCGATCGGCAAGTCCTAGGCGCTGAGGCTTTAACCCACAGCGCCACCTGCGTCCCTAAATCCTAAAGAGCTTTAGGATTTGTTAAATCAAAGTTTCCCATTACATCCAAACTGAGAATTTGTAGTTTTATCTCAGACTACAAACCAGAATTTGAGCATGAGGTGCAAGGCAGATAGGCACACACCAGTTGTCCCCTTTAAAAAACTGGGCTTTTTTGATTGAGGTCATTATGCCTGAACAGAGCCCAAGCTTCTTGAATTCCACAACAAACACTACAATAATGCTACATTTGCAATAGTTACCCCTAAGTTTTGAGGCATAATTCCAAGTGTTGAAGGTGCTTGAAGCAAAATATATTGAGACACAACCTTCTCTCCTATGTCTTCTTGTGATTTTCCAAGTTCAAATTAGACTAATCTCTCTTGCTTATACTATAAATACACTCTAGAACACAATATAAGGAGCAGCAGGATGGGTGTCCCACATCAGAAGACTTTCCTGAAAAATAACCAGACAGAACTTTTGTAAAGCACTGTAAGAGTTTCAGGCTGAATTCCAGGAGTTCGGACAATGGCTGAAGGAGTAAGATTGTAGCATGAGATGAATTTCATGTCTTGGAAACATCTTAGAAAATACAGGTTCTTTAAACAAGAAAGCTGAATCATGGCTATGTATGAAACAAAGAGTGACAAACTGTTTTTCTGGGTGGGGAGACCAATTTTGAGTTTATGTTTTTAGCTATCAGTGTGGCCTTCCTTCTAGACCCAGGCACAAGTCGTAACAAGAACAGTGATCCAGATGGTCTCTTTATCTGCCCTGTCACTTGATTCTGATGAAATTGTTCACTGTGGTTTTCATATTTTGCTCACTGGCATCACTGGTCGATAAAGGGCAGATTAAAAATGTTTCACATGAACACATGCAATTTTGCCTTAATGATTTTTAATAGAATTTTAAAAATAGTTTACAATGCTAAGCAAATGGGAGAATACATTTTATTTGTGTTAAGTTCAAAATACAACATGTACATGTCCAAGTTAAAATGAACTTTGATAATGCATGGTCTCAAAGAATTTCAACTACAATCCTCAAAAACCTTATTAAGGAATAATTGTATGCATGATAGTGGACTCATTCAATAGTCATATGTTTTAAGAAGAGCAGATTAACTGCCTTTCAGATTAACTTGTCAGATATACTGGGCGCTGGGAGAGGGCAGGGAAGAAGAATGCTGCTTTCAGGCTAGCTATCTTTTAAATCATTAGTTCATATATATGAAATCGCCATGCATGTGAGATGATCAAGAATAATTTCACTACTGTATTATGAAATCCAAGCCGAAGCTATTTGGATGTTCCTCCATCCTGATCCACAAACAAAAGGTTACACCGGATCAGCTGACAGACCCCGGATATAAGAGAAAAACAGCACACGTCAGTAATATTGACTCAGCCACTGAATAAACTCATTCTCACACTCTAGCTAGTTCCCCAGCATCCCAATTATTTGAGATAGCCAGCAACTAAATTAGCTCACCCTGTCAAAACATGCCAATTCACAGATCTCTCACGGCATACCATCTGACTCTCGTCTGCTACACTCCTATCTGCCTGCAGCTATTGAAACTTACTTATAAACCCAACTGAAACCAAGTTTAGTCAATTTGCCTTCAATGAGCCATACTTCCAAGGTATGTTTAGGAATGCAACATCAACCTCCCAATTCTTTGTCTAGAACAGTAAATAAACAAGAACAGACCATTCAATAAGTCCTTCTCTCACAAAGATCTATTCCATTCTTCCCACACTCCAATCCTTTCCACTTCCCCCTTTAATTTCCAAAATTTAACTCATCAGCTCCATCCATAGTCATCTCCAGCCCATTATTTTTCTCCTACCTGTGACCACCTAAACTTCCTTCTTTCAAAAAGCCTGCCTCTTTATTCCTGATCACTGTTCCACTGCTGTTGCACACACCCAGCTCCTTTCATTTCCAAGGAGGCTAGGGATCCAAGTACTGTATCTCAGACAGACAAGCAGGCATCCATCACTTTACTGGAGTCTGGAGCCAAGTACCAATATTCATTCATTGCTTCGGGGGGGGGGCAGGGAAGTGGGGCACAGACACCAAGAAAGGCCCCCACAATCCCTTTCACACTTTATCAAAAAAGAAATAAAGTTTATATCAGCACTGGCAGCAAAACTGCTGTGAAATAGCATCCCTTAACATAAGAAAACTTAATTATTAAAGAAACAAAAACGAAGCAGCAGCACAGCAGCTAATAAGTAGAAAACGAAGAATACATATGTATATATTTTAAGATCGTTGTTTTACATATTTTGTGGTGGTTATGGTTTCAGCAGGAGTTAATCAAGCTAAGAAGCTCCGAGGCAGAAAATGTGTAGGTCCACGTAAACAAAAGCACATGCTGGTGTTTTGGAACTGGCGAGGCTTCGGGGCCAGCGCTGCATCCAGCAGCCTTGAGGGATGCGAACTCTAATTAAACAGGCAAATAAGCTTTGCCCCCCCCGCCCCCCCCCCGGTGCCCTTCCTGGGCTCCAAGCCCCCCCCCTTTCCCGGCGCCCCCCTCTCCCCCTCCCCAAATTCCTGCCCCCTCCTCCGCCCCGCCCTCTCCCCACCAGCGCTCCACTGCAGGCCCCGCCCCCCTCAGCCCCCCCCATTGGCCAACCACCTCTCGCGCGGCCCAGCTGCCAACCAATCCAGGAGGGCATTGGGGGGGGGGCTGCTGAGGTGGTCCCTCCGCCACCTGAGGGGATGCGAAGTGGCTTCCAGGCCGAGGAGCCAGGGCGGCGTCAGCGACGGCAATTCCAGATAAGACCCCCCCCGTCCGCCCCCACTCACTGTTGAGGCCTGCCTCGGCGGGCGTCCCGTCAGGCGGCGGGTTGTTGTTGTTGTTGTGCTGGCGAAGCGAGTCCTGAGGGGAGGACATGGCGGCGGCGACAGACGCGGCGCGGCGAGGCCTCTGCTTGCGGGGCTCTGCTTGTATGCTGGGCAGGCGGAGCAGCAGCAGCAAGCCCAGCCGCCCCGGCTCCACTGCGCACGCGCCAGGGCCGCCACGCCCACGCGCCGGAGCGGCAGGCGCCTCTCGCCCAGCTCCGGCCCCATTCCTCCCTGACGCGCCTCACGTCCGCGCGGGGGTGCGGTCGCTCCGGCGGCGGCGGCGGCACCGCGCGTGCGCTCTCGCACGCGCTCACCAATCCCTCTCGCCCCGCCCCGCAACGAGCCGCCTCTTACACTGCGCACGCGCCGGTGCCGCCTCCTTCAGGCCCATTTTGTGCTTCTCAAACTTGGACTACAACTCCCATCATTCCTGACCGCTGGTCCTGCCAGCTAGACACCAAGGGAGTCCAGTAGCCGCTGGCGACCAAAGTTTGAGAAACAGTGAATGACTCCAGACACTCATTTGTCTTAAGAGGACTTGGGGTCTCTTGTAGCCACCAGGGAAAGGGGAGTTGTTGCTGCTGGACTCCGTCTCCCATCAGCCATCGCAGCGTGAGGGATGGTGGGAGTTGTAGTCCAGCAGCATTAGCTGGGTAGGCGCGGGATCCCCCCCCGCGCTGCCTTCGCCCTCTTTTCCTCGCCTCGGCACATAACGCGGGGGGAAAGCTAGCTGTCCGTAGGAAAACTAGATCCAGGAATTTAATGTATGGCCGTGGGGAAAACAGGTAGCAAAAGCCAACAAACAAAAGAGTCTAATCTTCCTTCTCGCTCATTTGATTTTCTGTGAAATAACATCATTTGGGGAGACAAAGAAATCTGCAGGCTCAGATGTAGTATTTACTTTTCCCATCCCCTAGACATGTATAGGACCGGGCTCCAAATCTTTGTTCAGTGTGACTATTTATTATCACAAAATACTGCTCAGGAGTGTTTGAGTCACAGATACCAGAATGTGCTCTCTATATGCGCAAACTAAACACAGTTTTAAAGTGGTGCATAGATTAGGTGAATGTCAACATTGGGCAAAATTGGATGTCACTGGTTAGCAGATTATTTCCTTCACACAGGATCCCTCTGTGACAAGACCAATAATAATCTTAAGGTGTTTGCAGCGGATCGCTTTATAAATGTGCCACTGGCAGCCAGCTATCTTCACTCAAGTATTTTTTTCCCCTACAGGAAAAGTATTCAAACCACCTTTTTGTGATAAAAACATACTGACTGTATGGTTATGTCACAGGTTACTACTGGATGGTCCCTGAGACATCAGCACCACTCTCATGATCAGAGACCCTTTTCAGGTCAAGTGACTTCGTGTCCTATCTCTGCTCCTGATCACTATCAGGTCTTTTATTTGCGTCAAATTTACAGTTGTTGCAGAAAGCACATTCATCCAACCTCATTTGTAGGTTCTGCCCCAGTTTTCAAATAACAGCACTGCTGATCCACTGGGTACAATTTATTGTTGTTGTTGTTGTCGTTTAGTCGTGTCCGACTCTTCGTGACCCCATGGACCAGAGCACGCCAGGCACTCCTGTCTTCCACGGCCTCCCGCAGTTTGGTCAAACTCATGCTGGTAGCTTCGAGAACACTGTCCCACCATCTCGTCCTCTGCCGTCCTCTTCTCCTTGTGCCCTCCATATTTCCCAGCATCAGGGTCTTTTCCAGGGAGTCTTCTCTTCTCAGGAGGTGGCCAAAGTATTGGAGCCTCAGCTTCACGATTTGTCCTTCCAGTGAGCACTGAGGGCTGATTTCCTTAAGGATGGATATGTTTGATCTTCTTGCAGTCCATGGGACTCTCAAGAGTCTCCTCCAGCACCATAACTCAAAAGCATCAATTCTTTGGCGATCAGCCTTCTTTATGGTCCAGCTCTCACTTCCATACATCACTACTGGGAAGACCATGGCTTTAACTATACGGACCTTTGTTGGTAAGATGATGTCTCTGCTTTTTAAGATGCTGTCTAGGTTTTCCATTGCCTTTCTCCCAAGGAGCAGGCGTCTTTTAATTTCGTGACTGCTGTCACCATCTGCAGTGATCACAATTTATTGAGGTATTGCCAAATTCTGATCAAAAATACTAGCTTTCCACATAGATTATGATAGGTTCATGATCAGAGTAGACCCAACTGTCAAGGGATCCAATCTTCTGAGGACTGCACCATGTCCCATTTTCTCATAAAAGGTTTTGGGTCAGTTGTCTGAATATTAAATAGCAGAAAGATTCTAGGAGGCTACTTTCAACACTTTGAATGCATTATAAACATACAACACCAGATGGCGCCAGAGAGCAAAAAAGCTATGTGATTTTTGCATAGCAGTTTCCCCCCTTTTGTTAACAATTTAATTTCTGACTTATTTATAGCATTTTTTCCTGTGTGTATATCCACCTTTAGTGCTTAGATTCTGAATGACATGCAGACAGCTACTGTCATTTATTTGTGGACTTGAAGCATTTTCTGATCACCATGACTTTTCAAGTTTGTCTTTAATGGCAGGAGTTTCGAAAAGTCAAATGAAAAAAGGAACACTCATAAGGTAAAACTACATTTCCATTCAAGTTACCAGTAGCAACAGAAATACATAAAATATAGGGATACTCAAGAATGCAGTATAATTTTTAAAATCTATTTAAATCACTTTATATTAAATTTTGCACGACGTACTGCTTAAAAAACAATAAATTTTAATGACATCTTTTTTAAAAAGAAAAGAAAAAGCACTGTCATGTGAGTCTGGATCCTAAACAAGGCATTCAATAAAATTAGGACAAAGGGGTTAACATAAGAAAAAGGTTAGTCCCATAAAACCTTAATTGTAGTCTACAAAAGTTCAGCCCCCCTCCCCAATTCAGACAAAGAGCTCTGTTAACAGAGGAAAGAGAGGGAAAGGGAAGCATTTACCAATATATGAAATGAATGAATGAATGACTGTTCAATAGAATCCAAGAGGTTGTTTTTTTTTAAAAAAAAATGCAAACTGCTCTTAAATACTAAAGTGACATTTTAACATTTTCATATAGAAATAAAAAGAACAACCCTTCCTCCATTTCCTAATGAAAAATAATACTGGTTAAAATCAATGCCAAAACATTTTATCATGCGTCAAGTTATTTTTAATAATAAAAAAAGAAATTCATATATAAAGAGGTAGATTAAAAAGGGGAAAAAAGAACAGATTCACCATTCTTTGTCACTTTTATTCAGTAGAACCCCCCCCCCCCACCTTTTAGGATTTTATTTTTTATGCCAGAAATGGCAAAGAGTGATTACAGTCAATTATTTATTAAAAACATTTTATTCTTTGCAACACAGACCCCTTCGACCCATTTTATGTGCTTTTCACTTTTTTTTCTCTACGCACCACCACCAAGGGGCGGAGGGGAGGGGAAGAGGTTTTTTTAAGGGAAAGGAGTCCAGGAGGCGTAGGAGGAATGCTACAAGCCACAGCAAGAATGAGCTGTTGTTTAATAATAAAAAAGGGCCACAAATAATACAGTAATGAGGTTACACAATTAAATCCCACAGCATGACTTGAAGGCTTTTCCCTGTGGCAGACGTCATCACAATGGAAGGCATAAAAAACTGGAGGAACCAAATGTTGATAATAGTCCAACCTCTAGTCCATTAGGCAAGATGGTGCAGTAGTCGTTGTGTTAAAAAGTGCCCTAGCCTCACCTAAATGGCTAGCAGACATGGAGAACTCCTCAACAGAGAGAAACCGTCCACATAGCTATCTAGAAGAGTGTGTTGTCAAATATGGCACATTTTTAAATACTGGGAAAGATGTGCCACAATGGACTTCTCTCTCTCTCTCTTGCTCTCCCGCACTCTGTTTTCTCCCCTCTATTGTTTACGGGTACAAATGCTAGATTCATCTATCTGAACTATGCAGGAAGTGGACTCCTCTGCTAGGAACACTAGCTCTAATTCACTTTGTCTTGAAATATATACAAGTTGTTTGTAGTGGCTACGGCAATGATATTTTCCTTGGGATGCCAGGCCGTGTGGAGGATTTTCTTGTTGAAGTCTAGGCTGTCAACACTGATCTCGTCCTTCTTCCGTTTGCCGCTGGCGCAGACTTTGCGGGGCTTTAAGACGGTGCGGGGCTTATTGTTTTCCCGAGAAGCTTCTAAAGTGATATCCCGCTTTGTGTTCCTATCAAACATTCTGAAGAAGTTGTTGTAGGAGCCAGTCATGACGACACTGAAAGATGGAGAAGACAAAAGAGAGTTTCCAGGTGTGTTTCCTTGCTAGAAGCTTTTACTGCAGTTCTTTTTATTCAGGGAGCTGAATAAATATTCACGGGGAAAGTATCCTATCAAAAATACAATTGCATTTCAACAGCATGGGCACTTAATACATGAGCACAGGAAGCTGCCATATTCTGATCCAACTAAGTATCAATGCTGATCGATTTCAGTATACTTATCTAGGATCAGCACTGTCTACACCAGTGTGTCTCCAACTGTTGTTGGACTACAACTCCCATCATCCCTGACCACTGGTCCTAGCTGCTAGGGATGATGGGAAGTTAGAGAAACACTGGAGATGGCAGAAATTGAACCTGGGACCTTCTGCATGCAAGATAGATGTTCTAACACTAAGCCTTCTCAGTGCTCAAACAGTTTAATGATTAACTATTTTCATGGTACTGAATCATGCGTGCTTTAGGAAATGGATTTTTGAACAGAAATTTCCAGTTTTACCAATACAAAACAGAAACTGGAACACCAACATGTACAGTTCTTACACTAAATCACCTTACACATAAAATTAAAGTAAAGGGAACTGGGATGCCTACTCTGTTAAACAGCTTTCAAACTGCTAGGTACCCAGTAACACCTCTGCATTGCTTGCTTTTAGAAGGATTGTCAGAACTTGTTTATCAAACCCTGCAGTGAATGCAGTTCAGCCAAAGGAGCCAGGTAAATTCATGGCTGCAGTGTGATGATCCCTGCCAAGGGGATGGGAAACTTTGCCCTCCAGATGATGTGGGACTTGAATTACCATCAGCCCCAGCCAGCACTGTCAGTTGTCTGGGATGATGGGAGCTGTAGTTTAGGAGTAACTGAAAGGTCACAGGCTGCCCATCCCTGCCGTAGCAGTCTGCTGTTACTAGGAAACAGTGAATGTCCTTCAACCCCACATACAGCCATTCCAAAATACCAAACAAACAAACACCACCTCATTGCAACTATCAAAAGAATCAAGATGGCAACACTGAAATGGCTTCTCTCAGAGCTCCAAGAACTGAGAATATCTGGAGGAGTTTGAAAACTGTGTTAAGAATCTGTTCATTTGGGCTTCTGGTTCTGCTCTGCCTTAATGGAGGCAGCGGGAGATCGTAGGTGAAGGAAAAACAAGGATGATTGAGAGCAAATCATCATTGCAAATTCCACCCAGGGTCGGGGGAACGAGCTTCAATTGTAGTTCGTCTCGGTACCTAGCTCTCGCTCCGGCATGGAATGAGGGGGGCAGGGAGGCACTGAGCCTGGCAAAAGCCCTCCAATGCCGTCATTAAGAAGCAGATGTTCTCCTGTTAATTAGAACTTAATTGGATTGAAGTACAGGTGTGTGCTGGAAGAGATGAGATCACAAACTGTGGAAAAAACCAACTGCAAGCACTTTAAGGTTTGAATTTGAGATAAGACTTCTTTGGTGAAAAAGACGGGGGGGGGTACAGTTTCTTTATTTAAAGCTTTATTCTCTACATTTATGATTTGGCAACCCTCCTCTGAATGTTACTTCAAATTATATTTGTACAAGTGTGGATGGAAGAACTTGGATTATAAATATGGCATATAACTTCAAAGGAACTGTGTGTGTAAAAAAAAAAACGGATGGGAGGGAAGCTCTATTTTGCAAAAGGTTTACGATGGAAACTTAGAATTGACTCTATTGACTCTTCCCCATCCTTTATTATATACAAAGTGAACTGAATAACGCTAAGAGGACTTGGAATTTAATTTCATTGGAAGGATAATCAGCTGGAAAGAAGGATGAAAGGAGTCTGTGAGTTGCCAAGGAACTGGTAAGGTTATTTATTGAGTCATCTGCAGTCTGACAGACCACTCCTTTTCCTAGGCTGAGGGGGGAAATGGTGACAACAGTTTATTTACTGGGACAGAGAGACCTTCGCATTTCTGGAATAACAATGGGATACCTGCTCCGCCCAAGGCATGGCGGATAACAGCTATAATTGGGGGAAAGAAAGACATAACATCTTACAAGGACAGGACGAAACACCATGGACAGAATAACTGCCACACACAGGAAGAACAAGGATCTAGTATGAGTTCCTCACTTGAAGTTTTATAAATCATTTAATGTATCAAATGGATAGAAGTTATTAATACTGCAGTTGTTGTATAAGGGATTATTATTATGACCGGAATATAATTTAAACTAGTAAGATTTTGGAACGCAGAAATAAAGGAAATAACAAAATAATAAAATCTAGCATGTGGGGAGGGGGCACTTTAACTAAATTATATAATTTGGTACTTGAATGATTGGTATTAATAATTGTATTATAAATTGGTATTGTTATAATAGGCTATTATTGGAGTGTAAATGAAAACTAATACAAATGTATTCCAAAAAGAAAAAAGTAATCTGTTAATTTGTTTAGGGCATTTTAAATCCCAAGCAATCAGGGCAGCAAATGTGGTTCCTCTTCATTTTGCCAACAACTTTATGGCGTAGGACAGCCTGTGAGATGGCGACTTGCGCAAGGTAACCCAGGGAGCTTCACGTCCTAGTGAAAATTTGACACTCTTAACTACTATGCCCACAGTCTCTTACAGACTGCCATTCCTATGACTGACTTCATATTTTATTTCCAGGAAGCAGTTCGTGCTATACTGGGAATAGTGACAAGCCCTCTAATCATGACAAAATTATGACGCAGTTGCTAAGAAAATAATTATGATATAATGACACTTGTGCGCCTCTCAGGTATGCCTGACTTTCACACTCCTAAGAGCCAGAAAAGGGTCACATCACTCCTGTGTAGTAGAGCTAAACTAATAAACCTGTAGTCTGATCAGACATTGAATTAGATTGCTTGCCTGGACTGCAGCTCTTCAAGGTGTAGGTGGAGAAGCCTCCAGTATGCGGGAAGATAGCCTATCATTCTCCTATGCAATGTTTCATCTTTCAGGAAGCATGTTTTACATTTTAATTAATCAGGCACTCTGGACTGCATTGTCCAGAAAGAACAGCATCATCACCCCTTTCTTTATATTTAAATTCTTTATTTAAATGTATTTCTTTAAAGAAAAAAATCCATAAAAATATAAAACAAAACCGCAGCCACATACAATTACCCAGCATCCATATGGAGTATGAAAATTAAATATTGTTCCCTGTTGGCCTCCAGCAATTGAACTGACAGGGACATTCTTATTATTCAGGCTGTAGGAGGCAAGTTTGGAGAAGAAAGCAGTAAGTGGAATAAAGATGCACCACACTTTAAAATAACTGCTTGTGCACATTAGCTTTTAATGCAGCTTTTCTTTGTAGAGGAGGGACCACAGCTCACTGAGAGCCCATGGTTTGTATGCTGAAGGTTCCAGGTTCAATCACTATTGTAAGGAAAAAGCCTCAGGTAGCAGGTGGGTAGGAAGACTTCCTACAATACCAGGCTGGAGGGATAAATAATCTGACCTAGCAGTTATGGCCCTAAAATGAGAAAAGGAGGCCAAGAACCGAACTGTCCACAGGCAAGGCTGCTTTTAAGCCTGAAAAATTAATGGCACACATAACGATGCACCCATAATGATGATGGAACTACAGCAGACAATTAATCAAGCCAAAATGGTCAAAACACCAGGACCAGATGAACTGTCAGCAAAATTTTATAAGAAATTGTAAGATAACATTGTCCAGCCATTGAAAGATGTAATGAGTAAGATACTAAAAACAGGGAAGACTCCGGACTCTTGGAGAAATTCTTATATTACACTCATTCTTAAATAAGAAACAGACTTATTGTTATTAACAAACTATAGGCTAATTTCTCTATTAAATGATGTAAGCTGTTTGCAGCTATATTGGCAAACCAGATAAAAATGGTACTAAAAGACATAATTCACCAATATCAGACCAGGTTTTTGCCTGGTTGACAGATGAAAGATAATGTAAGGAATATAACTGATAGAATACTTGGAGGTAAGAAATTGGAAGCAAGCAGCATTGATGTTTAAAGATGCAGAAAAGGTCTTTGATAATATTTTGTACACTTTTATGAAGAAAATGATGGAAATGATTAATTTCAGAGAGACCTTTTGGAAAGGAATAGAAGCAATATATTCAAATCAATATGCAATGCTGATAGCAAATAATGAGCTAACAGAAAAATGTAAAATAACAAAAGGGACAAGACAGGTGCTATGTCACTATTGTTGTTTATATTGCCTTTAGAAGTCTTAGCTGGAAGAATAAGATCTGATGTATCAATTAAATGGATAACAGTGGGTCAGAGAGCATATAAACTGAAGGTATTTGCCAATGAAGTGGCATTATCAGTAGAGGAGCCACTGGTTAGTATACCAAAGGCTTTAGAAGAAATCAGTGAATTTGGAGAAGTAGAAGGTTTAAAACAAAAGCAAGATGAAAATTTCGGTTAAAAATGTGAATGATCAAATGAAGAAAGATCTACAGTCGACTGGAGTAATAATTGAAAAGAAACTTAAATAATCCCTGTATGGACCAGCTGCATATTCCTGCACTGCAGGGGGTTGGACTAGATGATCCTCAGGGTCCCTTCCAACTCTTCAGTTCTATGATTCTATGATTCTATGATCTAGGAGTGTGGCAGATAGCAAAGAATATAAATATTTTAAAAGACAATTACCGTATTTTTTGCACCATAACACTCACTTTTTTCCTCCTAGAAAGTAAGGGGAAATGTCTGTGCGTGTTATGGAGCGAATGCCTACGGATGGCGGGAGGATCTGCTGCAGTCGTGAGCAGAGGATCCATGGTTCCCCTTTCTTTCCTCCTCCGTGGCTTGCTTTGAAACAGCAAAGCGGGAGAAGAGCCGCTGAGTGGGGAGGAGAGAGGGACAGAGAGCCTGCTTGCTTTAAAGGAGCAAAGCGGGAGAGGAGAGGAGCCTACTCCTCTTATACCCCTCTTCTGCATTATTAACAGCATCCTTCTCCACCCACCCCACGCGTGTTCCTTGTCCCTTGAGTGCTTTTCCTTCCCTCCCCAATTAAAACGTGGTTACAAAGCACGGATCTACATGGATCCTCAGGAATTTTGCACTGGGTCACCCCAAATTCACCATCAGATCACACAGCATGTCCATGGCTACAGCTTGCACCAAAAAAAATCACGCACCCACTGTTGCCTGGGGCCACAGTGGTGCAAAAACGTGGTTACAAAGCATGGATCCACATAGATCCTCAGGATTTTTGCATTGGGCTACCCCAAACTCACCGTCAGATCACATGTCTGTGGCCACAGCATGAACCACAAAAATCATACATCCGCTGTTTTGTTTAGAATATTTTTTTTCTTGTTTTCCTCCTCTAAAAACTATGTGCGTGTTATGGTCGGGTGTGTGTTATAGAGCGAAAAATACGGGTATGTTAAAATTGGGTGGAAATTAAGAAAAATTTAGAAATGTGGGGAAGAATGAATCTGTCCTTATTGGGGAGGATATCGGTGATAAAAATTAATGTGCTACCAAAAATGTTATTTCTACTTCAAACAGTGCTAACGATCAGCAATACAGGATGTTTTATACAATGGCAAAAGGATATTACTAGATTTCTCTGGCAGGGGAAGAAACCAAGAATAAAATACAAATTGTTGATAGATTCTAAAGAGAGAGGTGGATTCTCCATGCCAAATCTGAGAGCCCATAAGGGCTTTTTGAATCATGTTATAAGGAAGACGGTGTACAAAGTATGTAATAAATACAAAAAAAGAAAGGAACAAAAAACACTGTGGTGGCTCTCTCTAATAGAGGCAATACAGTGGTACCTCGGGTTAAGTACTTAATTTGTTCCAGAGGTCCGTTCTTAACCTGAAACTGTTCTTAACCTGAAGCACCACTCTAGCTAATGGGGCCTCCTGCTGCCGCACGATTTCTGTTCTCATCCTGAAGCAAAGTTCTTAACCCGAGGTACTATTTCTGAGTTAGCAGAGTCTGTAACCTGAAGCGTATGTAACCTGAGGTACCACTGTATATGTGAAAATAAGAAATGAGAAACTATTGGGCGATATGGAAGCATATCAAAAGATAAAATTAAGGAGATCTGAAAATATAAGAGGTTTCTTAATCGATTGGCTGCAGTAATATCATTTTAATGAAGTATTTAAATTGAATTTTAAAATGGTTTTTAGACTGAAACCTCCCATTTTGAAAAAGAGTTGTTAGACAATAAAAGTAAATTAATTTCCAAAATGTACAAATGGCAAACTAAAGATGAGCAGGTCAAATCAGTGATGACACATTGGGCAAAGGACTCTGGCTATAATATTGAAATGGCAGTGTGGAAGAGATTATGGAACATAGACATAAAATTTACAGCATGCTGTACTTTTAAAGAAAACTGTATGAAAATGATGTACCAATGGTATTTAACTTCTAGTAAAACAGCTAAAATGCATAAATCAAAACAAAATGTATGCTGCAAATGTAAAGAGAAGGAGGGCACCTTTTACCACACGTGGTGGTCATGTAAGGTAATAAAAAACTTTGGGGAGATGATATATAATGAGTTGAAAAAAAAATTTAAAGGTAACTTTTTAAAAAAGAAATGTGAAGTTTTTCTTTTAGGTGCGGAGATACCGAAGGAACAGAAAAAGCTGTTCATGTATGCGACCACAGCTGCCCTGATGCTGCTAGCCCAGAGATGGAAGGTACAGATACAGAGTCAACCAAGGAAAAATGGCAGAAGAAATTAATGGACTATGCCAAAATTCCAAAATTAACAGGAAGAATTAGAAACCAGGAAGAATCAACTTTTAATAAAGAATGGGAAAAACATATAATTTATTTCAAAAATTATTGTAAACAATTAAATTCATTAGCAGGATTGATTTATAACTTGTAGTTAAAATTTTGAACTAAGGAATATAAAGGATTTATTAAAACTTGGAATTATAAAGGAGATGAGGGAGGCGGAATTCTGACATAAGGATCCACAAAAGAGGGAGAGAGTTTCTGCTTCATTGACTATGCAAAAAGCCTTTGACTGTGTCGACCACAGCAAACTATGGCAAGTTCTTAAAGAAATGGGAGTGCCTGATCACCTCATCTGTCTCCTGAGAAATCTCTATGTGGGACAAGAAGCTACAGTTAGAACTGGAATTGGGAAAGGAGTACGGCAAGGCTGTATATTGTCTCCCTGCTTATTTAACTAATATGCAGAATTCATCATGCGAAAGGCTGGGCTGGATGAATCCCAAGCCAGAATTAAGATAGCCAGAAGAAATATCAACAACCTCAGATATGCAGATGACACAACCTTGATGGTAGAAAGTGAGGAGGAATTAAAGAACCTTTTAATGAGGGTGAAAGAGGAGAGTGCAAAATATGGTCTGAAGCTCAACATCAAAAAAACAAAGATCATGGCCACTGGGCCCATCACCTCCTGGCAAATAGAAGGGGAAGAATTGGAGGCAGTGAGAGATTTTACTTTCTTGGGCTCCATGATCACTGCAGATGGCGACAGCAGTCATGAAATTAAAAGACGCCTGCTTCTTGGGAGAAAAGCAATGATAAACCTAGACAGCATCTAAACAACAACAACAAAAATTGAAAAACTGAAAAATAAATTTGTGAATGGCCTGGAAACACACACACACACACACACACACACACACACACACACACACACACAGTTTTACAGGGGGATTACATGGTAAAAAAAAATTTAATGGCCTGCATTTGCACAAGGCCCCCTTGAAGCGGGAGGTTGGGGGATTGTTAATACAGTTCATCTGGAATCCACAAAGCATTCTGAGACAAAGCCACATGGCAGGAGACGAGAACAGTAAAACTATGACAGCTGAATGAATGAAAATGACAAGTCAACAAGAAGCTCTTTTCACCTCACTATTTGTACTCTCCCTGTCCCCCAAATAGTCTCCTAAACATCTGGTTTAAGGCAAAAATGTGAGCCTGAGATAAGGGAGGAGAGGGAAGCACATTTATTCAGGTATTGCTCAACCAAGGAAACAGTACTTCAAATCACCAGCTTGCATTCAAGTGCTCAGAAATAAAAGAAAACGAAATAAGTCGAGACTTGCCTGTCTGATCCGTTCCAGCAGCACTCAAACTTGTCAAAAATGCAGTCATTTTCATAAAGTGAACAAAGTTTACTTCTGAGGTATTCATGTACCTAAGGAGGAGGAGACACAGTGGTTGGGCATGATGACAATAAATGAATTGTTCAATATTGTGAGTTTTTAAAAACATCAGTATCTATTATGAAGCCAAATATGGAATTTTAATCATTAAAATTGATATAGTACATATTTTATTTTCCACTTTTTATTTTTATCTTACTTTGTTCAATTAAATTGTTCTTAAGAAAAATCAATTAAATATATATATATTAAAAAAGGTCTTATCCATGCAGATTCAAGGACATAGGTATTACTTAGACACGTACACTGTGATTTCCAAAGTCATATCTGAGACCCAATATCTTCATAGCATACCTGGTATGTTTCCACAGGTCTGTTTTCCATATTTAAATCCCAAATTTTCACGGACAGATAATCCCTAGTCATCATATATCGACCACTATGGCTGAATTTGACATCAGATATGGAGGAGATGATTTCGGAGAAAAACGATCGGTTGCTAGGGTCTTCTGGCTCTTCAAACACTGCAAGCAGAAGACAAGCACAGTGGTTCTATCATCACATTTCATGAAGATATACATTCGTTTCTCAGGCACATTGAAGCAAAAAAGGAGTAATATCACTACTGGGGATCCCAAATGGATGTGAAGAGAAATATTACACATTAGTTGCCTGATTGAAAAACAAACAAACCCTGAGGCAATGTTGTTATTTTAAACCAGAATCCTCACAAAGTGAGACAGACCTCCTTATACAGATGCATACATTTCCCAGGAGAGGTGTAAGCGGTTCAAGGTCTCCAGCCAGGCAAACTATTTGGATATTTTTGTGCCAAAAATATCCAAATCTACCAGCCTATATAGGATTGTAGAGTTGAAGAGGACCCCAAGGGTCATCTAGTCCAACTGCCCACAAACACAGGAATCTCAACTCAAGCATCCACGGCAGATGGGCATTCAACTTTTGCAAAGACTATGCAAACTGAACTTTGTAGAATACCTTTTTTGAAAAATGAAAGCAATTTGCTAATAAACATGGAGGGAAGTCTGGAGCAATCTGAAGCCTAACTGTCAGCCACTGGAAATAATTCAGCCACATTCACCCACTCCAAGTCTGGCTATTAAAATCTCAACAAGCACTGCCCACAAATTTTCCAGAGTATCTCTGCAGCCACTGATGGACCGAAGCTTGTTTTCAAAAAAAAACAACAACAACGTGAAATCTGAAATCCTTAAAGTGCCAAGTTCTGAAACCAATCTACATCTTTCTAGGCCTTGAGTGAACTTCTACTGCCTTGAATGGACTTGGAGGAACAGTACAGACCAGCTGTTCGCCTCTACCATAGTCTCATTATTATGGCTTGTGTGTTGCTCTGCTCTGCTGAGTGGCAGTGGATAGAAGCAATGATGTTTTTAACTGTACTGTTTCTACAGGGTTATGGCACCCCTTGGGGTTGGCAAGCTTAAACACCCTCTACATTTCCTTGCTTGACTCGCGATTTTCTCGAAAGAGAGAAAAAACAGCAACAAGAAGTTGATTAGTACTGAAAGAAACTACTTACATTTTGAATGCCTGTCGCAGAGTGCAGATGCCCTCATGTCACAAAGACGGATTGTTCCTTTGCTACTGCTGTATACAAATGTGTTACAGCTGTTTGGATGGAATTCTGCTGCCGTTATCACCTCTGTCAGTTCTTCCATGTTGGCAGGCTTAATATCTACAATATCTAGAGATTTATTACGTTAAGGATTCTCCTTTTAGCAAGTTTCACAGCCCCTTTTTTTGCACTGTAACCAACCATCAGGGGAAAGAGATTTCTGGAGAATGCTGCTCTTTAGATTCCAGTACTATGGGGGAGAAAAACCTTTCTACCTATGTTATCCAAACCATACATACATTTTGTAAATTTCCATCACATTTCCCCATGCTCCCCTCCCCAATAAATAGAACCTTGCCTCGTAACAGTGTTGCTCCAGCAGCCTGTGTCATTTTCTTTGCCCAATTTCACACTTTTCCAGTTCCACAATATTCTTTTCGTCCAGTCAACTGTGCACAATACTCCAAGATGGGTTGTACCACAGATTTATATAATACTGGCAGTTTTGTTTTTGATATGGTCCTAATGTTCCCTGACATGGAATTCATCTTTTTCACAGCAGAAAAAGAAGGAAGGAAGGAAGGCAATACTACTCTAAGATAAATCAAATGATCTTCCACCAAATTGATTCAATATAAATACATTTTTGAGAAAAAGATACTAAAACTTCTGTCTGTAATTTCCAGGTGCCACAAGTTAATCCGTAGGTCATCAGCAGACAGGTATGTTTCATAATCACTATTGATGGAGATAGAGTTAATGTGGTATGTATGTGCATTGGCAAATATTCTTCGTGGACTGGCTTCCACCATGAGATCCATGGGCCTGAATACTGGCACCTGCAAAGTACAAGGGAACAGAGACATCTTCAGCAGCGGTGAAGTAGTGGCAAATTCTGAACTGCAGGAACACATCATAACACACCCCAATGCCCTGTCCCTGCACGAAGAGCTAAAAAATGCAGGCAGCTATGTTCAGCTAGATATGCATGTATATATCCACCCCACAAAACAACAACAGTGCACAGTACAATATCCAATTTACTAGGATCAGTTGACAGTGATGGAACAGATGTTTCTAATATAAATTCAGCTTGTAGAAGAGATTTGGCAAATGATTATGCAAGAAAGTATTACCATTTAAAATGCAAGCATGGAGTACGAACCCCACCAAAGAAAAGGAAGAAAGTGTCCAACCTCTCTGTTTGATTAGTTGACTTCCTCTATGCTAATCTATCACAAACAATAAGAAAACACGATATCACCTTGTTCACTTGCCAGAGCAAGGAGGACCCATCAGTTCACCCAGTGCTTCATCAGATGTCACATTCACTCCTGTTATGCAAAAAGTGCCCTGGAGCTGACCCCCCCCCCCGTGTTTCCCTTCCACTGTATCATTGGGGAATGAAGAAGATTTTACGATCTCCAACCAGAAATCTTGAGGGTGGTCCAGTATCGATTCCTTGCATGTATGCTAGATCCCTTGCACAGCATAGTGACGATGGCACAGCTTAAGTGCTGAAAGGATCAAGTTGTACATGGCCAATGGCAATTAAATGCTCATGGAAGCAGTAAAGCTCAGTCAAGCATTGTTTACTTGAAAGGCAGTATCAATCTTGTTGGTAGAAGACTATTTACAACTTTACTACCATACAGATAGTAAGGCACACTTCAATCCTACATGCTGCCTGCACACAGCTCAGCAGTCTCTCCCCTGTAGGAATCATGCAAGTCCACAGCTAGATGCTCCACATCTATTTATCTTCAAGAATCTTCTCACAGTTTTTGGAAATGAATGGCTCTTTCTCACTTACTCTAACAGGGAAGTGCACCACCAAATGCTATCAGCATGAGAGGCAGAAAGCCAACGTCTCTTGGCATGATCAGGGCTCATAGGAGTGGCGGTGGTTGTTTTGATCTGCTCAACATGGCACTGGGCCTTCGGAGATGGAGAAATAGCTGTAGTGATTATCTGTTGATTTGGACATCATGCCAAACCACAGTTAGCCAGCATCTGATCTGAAGCCTGTTTTCAAACTGTGAGCCACTGTGGGGAAATCAAGACTATTCACGTTGCACCCTTGAAATTAAGTGCTTGCCACACGTGACAAATGAAAGTGCTACTCACCCGTAATGTTGTGACTGTAGTAGGGTCCCTATACCGCCCATCTTCTTCTTTCAAGTTATAGCCCTCTGGTCTTTTATCCCGTTCACTGATTTTCCATAGTTTTATTGTTTTATCTGAAATACATTACAGTGGTCGCAGTGAGCAGCGTTAAGAGTACCGAAACCATGACCAATAAAACGTACTGATTGCACAAGGGAAGACAATTCCAGCTAGTTAAAACTTGTTCATGGTTTTTATTTTTAAGTAAACCTTTCTTCCACTGATGCTGAACAGTGGGCTGATAGTGCTCTGGCTTTGATTAATTTCCAATAGCAGAGGTGGCTAATCTGTAGTCTTTGGGATACTGCTGGTCTCCAACTCCCATCAGCCCCAGCCAGCATAGCAGATAGTCAAGGGATGATGGGAGTTGTTGTCCAGCAATATCTGGAGAGCCACAGGTTAATTACCCCTATCCTATAGTAAAGGGTGTAACAGTCTCAGACCAAGGCTTTTAGTGTGGCTGCCCTAATCTGTGGAACAGCATTCTTATGCTACTTTGTATTGCTTTTAAATTTACTGTCACTCAGCTGTGTCACCCAGTGCCAGTCTGCTTAGTAGAATGCTTTTTACTAGCTGGTCAACCTGAATGATACATTACAAAGTACAGGTCCCATTCCTGAGATTACAATCCAAATTCCAATGCTAAAGGGACAAGAGAAAGAATGGAAATGTGGGTACGGCTAAACTGGGGGTTGCCTATTGTCAGGGGCTCAGGAGCAGAGGCACAGGGGAGAGAGGAAACGGAGAGCGAAGGGGAAGAATCTGAGGGCAGCGTAGGGGAGTATGACAGTGGCCCGAGAGATTCCATGAGCCCCTCCAGCGATTCAGAAGATTCCCAGAAGGAGGCGCCAATGGCCAGGGCAAGGGGGGTCCCAGGAGGGACGCACCAGAAGCAAGGGGCCAGCGGGGACTCCCAAAGCAGCAGCTGGAGATCAGGACCAGTTTCCCCACCAGAGCGTAGCGGGGGGGAGGAGTCCCATGTATCAGGGCCAGCGTCTCCTCCAGTAGGGAGAGAAGATGAGTCAGGGCTGACCACGCCTCCATCGCTGAGTGAGGGAACGGAGGGGAAGTCAGATCCAGCTGGCCCCCCCCCGAAGGGGGAAGCAGTGACAGGAGCAGTGTAACGGTCAGGAGGAAGGTTGCCGGCTGGGCGCGCGCGCCAAGTTCAAATGTACAGGCGCGCGGGACAGCAGAAGACCCGAATTGGGAACCGGGTCCTAAAGCCCGCCGGAGGCAGGGGGAAGACTCAGGGGACTCAGCGTCAGAAGAGTCTAGAAAGGGCAAGACCCCAGTGGACAGGCGGACCCAGAGGAGGAAAGAGCAAAGGAAGAGGTGGAGCAAGGCTAGAGTCTTAAACTGGTGTTAGGGGGGAGGAGATTCAGACGGAGCTTCAGCGGTCTAGACTCCAAGACGTAGAGCTGCGCGCCGCGGCTTTGAAATCGAAACTGATCTTCAATAAAGACTTTTGTATATAACAAGAACTGGCGTTGGTCCTTTGTGAGCTGGGACCTCGGGCAGCTCTGACACCTATGTATTTATTTCTGTTACAGTGGTACCTCGGGTTACATTCGCTTCAGGTTACAGACTCAGGTAACCCAGAAATAGTACCTCGGGTTAAGAACTTTGCTTCAGGATGAGAACAGAAATCGTGCTCTGGCGGCACGGTGGCCCCATTAGCTAAAGTGGTGTTTCAGGTTAAGAACAGTTTCAGGTTAAGAACGGACCTCCAGAATTAAGTACTTAACCTGAGGTACCACTGTACACATATTTTAGGCTTAGCAGCAGTGGGGTATGGGGACAAAGGACAGTATAAACAATGGTTCTGACTACTGTGCAGGTTACCCAGAGCAGCTTGCAGAACCATGAAAAGATGTTTTCAAGTCTAATTTCATGCCTTATAGCACAGAACTAAAGACAACAAAGAAGCCCTCTTTTTGAAGTAGGAACTCAAAAGTGCACAGCTGGTCAAGGAGCCAGAAAAGAATATCCTGCGCTTCAGATCTTACATTCAGGAATCCTGATGGGACAGACAGCAGAGCCAGACTAGGGTCTAGTGATACAGTCCCGCAGAAATTTCACCAAAGTGTTGGAGCTTCTCTCTGATTGATAACGTCAGCTAGCCAAGGAGGAAGGAGGAGCAGCACTTTGGGAGGGTGAATAAAAGGAGCAGTTTCTGAGAGAGTTGGATTTGAGATGGGAGATAGGAAGCAGGGCTGGGCAATAACTGCTTTCCAATTGTGGTACAGCAGTATATCAAAATGTCAGAAAGGAAGTGGCAAGGAAGAAGGCAGTTGCTGGTCGCTGTGTGCAGCCTCTTCCTAAGCAACTCCTCCTCCAGCACCCACCAGCCACCAACATTACATGGGGATATGAAGATAAGAGTCCTGAAGAATCAAATAGTCTAAAAAGAAGTGGGGAGGGTACACTTTTCACTCTAGCCATCAACTGCAGCTCACACCTAAATTAAGAGAATGAAGAAAAAGGAAGGCTGCACAAATAGGTCTATAGGAAGACCTGTCATAAATCAAACACTGAATGAGCCTTACCATTTGTAGACAATAAAAACTGAGCAGCATTTTTCTGGGGTAACCACCTAATTTTGTTGATCTTCTCTTCAATTTCTAAACTTTTCAAGTAGTCAAACTCTGGTTCATGGCTTTGAAAGGTACTGTAAACATTGTATTCTCCTCTGCTGTGAGATTGCGTTTTGTTCTGAAAGGGGAAGGGGAGCAGGGGGAGAGGGGAGAGAAATTGCATGGAATTCAGTGAATAACCAGTGTAGTTAATGTAGGCCACCTACAGATTACAATTAGTGTGATACAAAGAAATTAGAGCCACTTCACAGACATGAATTATTTCTGAGGCTGTCATTTAAGCAACAAACTCTTAATTGACCAATTATATGAGCTTACTGATCAATTTGCATTAATGAACACAAACATTCTGAAGCAATGAAAAAGCATTCTTTAGATCAAGGAAAGCGAATCTGTGGTCCTCCATCCCTGTCTGATTTCAAATGTGTAATAAACAGCTATTGTGCTGTAGGACACCCTATCATGACTCACAGATGCTCTTCCCTCCAAACTGCTATCTAAAGCTAAACCTCTTAGCACTTGTTTAGCCAACACCTGCAATTTCAAGAGGGTGATGAACCACACTCAAGGGCGGGAGGATGCCAACGCCATTTAAAACATCCCAGGCAGCTTTTCAAGCAGGAGGCAGGTCTGAAGCCAAATTCCAGCCCAAGGTAATTAACATTGCACTGGCATGAATCCCGCCTTATTAACAATTACGGGGCAGTATTCATTTCCTGCCTCCTAAGCTGTTCCACAATGCTCTGCACGGTTGCACTGCCGCCTCATTCCAGCCCAGGCATGACGACAGCTTTCATGTCAGGTGAATTCTACGAAGAGATCCTGTTTCAACCGATACTGCTCTGTGGAGGCGACTGGGAATCACCTGTTCTGATGGGTGGTGCTTGGCTGATACACAGGAAGCTGCCTTATATGAGGTCAGACAAACTGTCTTTCTACTCCAGTGCTATTACTGGAAACCTTGAGGATCACCTTTTCCCATAACAACCTGCTCAGGAATAAAGTTCTTCTACAGAGACCCTTCTCAGGGTGCTGCCACCAACTGAGGTCAAGCAGATAGCACCCAGCCCTCCTGTGGCGAAGTGGGTCCATGTGCCTGGCTGATAACCAGAAGTTTGCTGGTTTGAGCCCACCCAGGGATGGCTGTGGAAAGAATTCCTGCATTGCAAGGGGGGGGGCTAGATGACTCTTGGGGTCTCTTCCAACTCTGGCATTCTATGATTCTAAGAGTACTATGGAATTCCCTTCCTAGGAAAGCTCATCCAACACCCACTTTGTTGCCATATAGGTGGCAGGCCAATACATTTTTTTTATTCTCACAGGCATTTTTATAAATTGTAAAAAATGAATCAAGTGGCATTTTAAACACCAGGCCGGTGTTATTTTATCTCACCCTGTAGTTAGGATTGTTTTGAACTGATTGCTGAGTGTATGGAGTTTTTTTAAAGAGCAGACAAACATAATCTGGACAGCATCCATGCAAAAAAGAATGGACAGGATTTCATTGCGACATTCAGATGGACAGGTAAGCAATACTGACTACAGGCGAGTCCCACCTTCCAATCAACAGATAATGAACTGCTCTGGGATTTTAGGAAGATTTTATGAAAACAGACATTTCTTCCAATAAATATACTGATCTGTAGCAGCTCTTCAGAGCTTTAGTGGAACTCTTTCTCATCACCTGCTAGCTTTAATTAACTGGAAATGCCAGAGACTGAACCCAGGACAAGCCTGTATCTCACCACTGAACTTATGCCTTCTCCCACGGTCTTGCTCATGAAACGCGTAATGAACAAGACAATCCACCACAATCACGTAGGTGTGGAACAGTGTACCCCACTGTTGCACAGGGAGCATTTCATCAACACAGGTGGGAAGAGAGTGGCTCCTGCATGAACAGAGACCACGGTCTGCTCCCAGTGAGGGTTTTGACATGAATTCTGGAACAGACATTTCCTCTGAAGAAACATACGCATTTCCAGAAGCTCAATAAGCCTTTTAAACAGAGATAGGGAAACATTTGGCCCTCCAGCTGTGGCTGGGCTGCATCTCCCATCAGCCCCAGACAGCATAACCAGTGTTCAAGAATGATAGGAGTTGTAGTCCAGTAGAAGCTGGAGGGCCACAGGTTACCCATCCGTGTCTCAAAATACCTTTTCTGATTTCCCTAAGAAATAGATTTTATATATTAGATTCTTTTCAATTTCATTTATCTCAACCATAAACCACCACAAAATAGTAAGGGCAGTTTAATAATGAGAACAGATCAAACCAGCAGATAACACCAACCATAAAATACCATTTATCCAATATATGCAGTTTTGATTATATTTTGTGGCGGCCAAGCCAAGAATTGGCTGCCATCTGTTTTATAGAGTTCTTGCTAACCTTTCTGCAATTTATGTTATTTTAAGTATTAGCTTCCTGAGTTCCTTAAAGAGGTTATAATCTTAGTTGATTTAAAAACACCATACCACGAAACTGATGTTTCCTATTTCCATAAACTCCTTTCCCAAATTTGGAACCTAGTACGTGAAACCCGTTTTAATGTTTTAATTTTAATGTACTAAAAAATCAGCTTAAAAAAACCTGTTAGCCACCTTTTGTTTGCTGTCTCGGTTGTCCAGTTGAACCAGAAGGGCAGGATATAAATGTAATAAATAAATAGATACCATTGTCCCCACTAGATGGCACTAAGAGATCAAAGTAACTTGGTAAGGAAAAATCCTTACCAGAAAGAAAGAGTACAGAAAGAGAAAGTGATTGTGTAAAAAGAGAAAGGTACAAAGGCTAGAGGAGTTGCAAAGATGACTTATAAACCGTAAGAACCTCCAAGAGCTTTTTATGTAAAAACCGCCCAGTATACGTACCGATATACGATACAGTATATGTGGCGCTGTGGGTTAAACAACAGAGCCTAGGACTTGCCGATCAGAAGGTTGGCGGTTCAAATCCCCGCGACGGGGTGAGCTCCCGTTGCTCGGTCCCAGCTCCTGCCAACCTAGCAGTTCGAAAGCACGTCAAAGTGCAAGTAGATAAATAGGTACCGCTCTGGCGGGAAGGTAAACGGTGTTTCCGTGCGCTGCTCTGGTTCGCCAGAAGCGGCTTAGTCCTGCTGGCCACATGACCTGGAAGCTGTACGCTGGCTCCCTCGGCCAATAAAGCGAGATGAGCGCCGCAACCCCAGAGTCGGTCACAACTGGACCTAACGGTCAGGGGTCCCATTTCCTTTATACGTACCGAGGCAAGACATCCTAGGCAATCAGAGGAACGTAAGACTCTCTGGCTGGACCAGCCCAGTGGCTCATCTAGTTGAGTGCCCTGTGCTCACAGTGGCCAACCAGATGCCTGTGGGAAGCACACAAGCAGGACATGAGCGCAACAGCACCCTGCCTACCTGCAACTCCCAGCACCTGGTACCCAGAGCCACATTGCCTCTGACAGTGGAGGTAAGAGCACAGCCATCATGGTTAATAGCCACTGATATAGCCTTTGCCTCCATGAATCTGTCCCATCTCCTTTTAAAGCCATCTAAGTGGGTGGCGCTCACTGCCTTTTGTGGAAGCCAATTCCATAGTTTAACAATGTGCTGAGTGAAGAAGTACTTTCTTTTGTGTGCTCTGAATCCTCCAGCATGAGTTCTAGTTACAAGAAAGGGAGAAAAACCTTTCTCTATCTACTTGGTTGCACCATGTATAATTTTATGCATTTCTATCGTGTCAACTCTTATGTGTCTTTTTTTCTTAACTAAAAAAGGCCCAAAGTGATGGCTCTCCTGTCTTTTTAGGCCACAAAAGAGAGACTCTTAATTTCAGGGTTGTGGGTTCAAGTCCCACATTAGGCATAAAATTTCCTGCATTGAAGGGTGCAGAATAGATGTCCCTCGCAGTCCCTTCCAACTCTGTATTTGTATGATTCTATGAAATGAAAGGACATGGGTGGCGCTGTGGGTTAAACCACAGAGCCTAGGGCTTGCCGATCAGAAGGTCGGTGGTTCGAATCCCCGCCCCGTTGCTCGGTCCCTGCTCCTGCCAACCTAGCAGTTCGAAAGCACGTCAAAGTGCAAGTAGATAAATAGGTACTGCTCTGGCAGGAAGGTAAACGGCGTTTCCATGCGCTGCTCTGGTTCACCAGAAGCGGCTTAATCATGCTGGCCACATGACCCGGAAGCTGTACGCCGGCTCCCTCAGCCAATAAAGCGAGATGAGCACCACAACCCCAGCCATGACTTGACCTAATGGTCAGGGGTCCCTGTACCTTTACCTATGAAATGCATAAAACAGATGTGCAGTACTTTCTAAGTACTATGGTTGTCTGATGGACACCTTATGAGCACAAACTGGTTGAGTGGTTTCAAAGCCATTTTAATGAAAACAGACAAAACACTTGCTATTCATATGACATGGTATTTCCAGTGCTCATAAATGTTCAGTGCCTGTTCAAAGGCACAATATCTATTATATTTACTGCAAGAGAAAATCTATGTAGGGCAATCTATTACAGGCACAAATGTAGGCTACTTGAGAAGGATTTTAATAGGACAAAAGAAGAATGCTATTTGAAACTCAATGACTGTAGGAAAAGCATTGCTTCAGTAAGTTACACACAAAGGAGAAGGAAAAGATGCATTAGTGCTACTCCCTGGACTCCTGAGCAAGAACAATCAGAAGAATTCTTGCAGAACTATGAAGCACCTATGAAGCACCTATGAAGATGCTTAAACCTAGCTAGATCTCTGGCTCATGTAGGCTGTATAGGTGCCAGCGGAAGAAAACATTTACAACCCCTCACCTACACTGGCTGGCAGCAACTCTCCACGTATCAGACAGAAAGATATATTTCCTAATCCTGCTAATAGATAGACAGGGGTAATGGCTTCCTAGAATCTCCTGCATGAAAAGCTTGTGTTCCACCAAAAAGCATTGACTCCTTGCTGATTTAAAATTGTTTTTCAAAATATATTCAACATCTATGGAGAAATCTTATACCAACAGATTTACTTTTCCAATAATTAATAAATGGCCACCTGTTTTCAATAAATTGGTTACATCATCAATCTTCTGTAGGTTTTATACAACAGTGGTTTGGAATACACAAGCACTGGAATACATCATTCTAGATAATGGTCGGCATTATCTGTTCTGTAATACTCAGCATATAAGATAGTAAAGGAACCACTTCTTAGTATTATTATTTTTACAACAGTTTGGTGGGAAAGAAACAACAGCCCAAAGAAGCTGAACATGTAGTTTTGTTAATTAAGCTTGTTGCTCTTACAACCCTATAGATACGCAATGGGAATAAGTTACAGTGAATGAAATTGGACTTACTTCTGCAGAAAGTCACACAGGTTTGCACATTTTTTGACTGCATTCCTAATCTTTAACCAGTATTTCCTTACAATCAGTCATGGCCACCATAAATTATAAATTTCCTATGTAACATGTCCACACTGGGTTACAACAGTAGAATATCATGCTGGTACTTTTTGGCGCTGTTCTTGTTTTCAATGTATTCTCAGAGCACCATAAACTGGCCATAATTTTCAGGTAAAAGATGCAATTCCCTTTTGAAATCTATAGAGCAGGGTGGACGCAACCCGAGGGCTACATGTAGCCCTGGAGGCCTTTTTTGGTGGCCCTCAAGTAACCTTTAGCCTCGCAGTCCTCACCCCACAGCATAAGTCAGTGGTGTCCAAACTTTTTTCAAAGAGGGCCAGATTTGATGAAGTGAAGGGCTGTGAGGGCCGACTAAAGGGCCAACCAAAGTTGTTAACCTTTTTTTTAGGATTGAAGTTGTTGAGCTGCCACAGGGGCCGGATTAAACCGACCGGCAGCCCAGATTAGGCCCCGGAAAGGGACTTTGGACATGCCTGGCATAAGCGAAGCACTGGGATTTAGGAAGGAGGCATGAGGGCTCTGACAGGGTCCTAGAGTCCTCCTACCTCCTTCCCAAAGCCTACTTAGCACTTGCTCAGCTTTGGGAAGGAGGTGGGCGGGCTCTAGAACCTTGCCAGAGCCTCATGCCTCCCTCCCAAAGCCCAGTGCCTCATTTAGCTGGGTCATGAGGTCTTGGGGCGTCAAATTTTGGCCTCATTCCCCAGCCCATGTGAGAAGGCACTGTGTGGCCCATGGGTTCCGTAGTGAAGTACTCTTACAACCCACTTGATATGAAAAGTTGGACTGCCTTGATCTAGAGGAAATTGGGTTGTGGGAATGAACAGACCACACTGACACAGAACTCACCTCCTGCTCTTGTTGAAAGATAACAACTCTACCGCCTTTGTCCCCTGTTGCTAGCAATTCTCCAGAATGATTAAACTCTACTGTAGAAATTATATCTGCTGTATAATAAAGAGAGAAAAATGTATGTTAATATATTTTCTGCGTACATTTTCATGAAATACATTTACACAGCAATCAGAAAAACCTGCACTATGATGAGGCAAACTTCCTCCTGCGATTTGGATTCAAGTTCCTTCTTATCCACAAAGCTCACCTTGGGCAGTCACAATTTCTTAGCACAACCTATTTCACAGGTTTGTTGTGAGAATATAAGGCAAGAAGAATCAGCATGTATGTTGCCCTGATCTCTTTGGAAGAATAAACAAACAGTTCTAAATTGTCAGCTGCACCAACCTTGCAAGGTTGTCACGAGAATAAAATTGGGAAGGCAGGGAGAAAAGATGGGATGCACATTAATTTGAAATAAAAAAGGGCACTTGACAACTGGTACACCATGACCCAAAAAAGGGGGGGCTCAAGGAACTTGCCTAAAGGCACCATTATTTAGCAAGCTCACATTTTATTCACTTTTGTGTCAAAGGCAAAACACATAAATAGCCACCACATAAGCCTTTCCATGGAGGCGCAGGTTGCAGCCACAGCAAAGGTGGCATTTTTCCATCTCTGCCGTATTAAGCAGTTGGTCCATTGCCTTTCTCGCCCTGATGTGGCCACAGTGATCCATGCGACAGTCACCTCCAGGCTTGATTATAAAAAAAATTCCTTCCAGTAGCACCTTAAAGACCAACTAAGTTAGTTCTTGGTATGAGCTTTCGTGTGCATGCACACTTCTTCAGATAGGATTGGTATCTGAAGAAGTGTGCATGCACACGAAAGCTCATACCAAGAACTAACTTAGTTGGTCTTTAAGGTGCTACTGGAAGGAATTTTTTTTGTTTTGACTATGGCAGACCAACACGGCTACCTATCTGTAGGCTTGATTATGTAACTCGCTCTACACAGGGCTGCCCTTAAAGCTGATCCAGAAACTCCAGCGGGTGCAGAATGCTGCAACGAGGCTCCTTACAGGGTCCTTGCCGCGGGATCACATTCATCCAGTGCTTTACCAACTGCACTGGCTCCCGGTAGAGTACAGGGTCAGGTTTAAGGTGCTGGTTTTGACGTACGTATGGGACTGCCTCTCCTGGTATGCCCCGTGGAGGACCTTAAGGTCCACAAATGACAACATTTTGGAGGTCCCAGGTTGCAAGGTGGTTAGATTGGTCTCAACTAGGGCCAGGGCCTTTTCAGTACTGGTCCCAACTTGGTGGAAAACTCTGTCACAAGAGACTAAGGCCCTGCGGGACTTGACATGTTTCCGCAGGGCCTGCAAGACAGAGCTGTTCCACTTGGCCTTTGGTTTGGACTCAGTCTGATCCTTATGTTTCCCTCCCCTTATGGTCTTGATCTATCAGCTACTTTTAAAATGCATTTTAAATTGCATTTTAACCTGTATTTTAAATTGGGTGTCCCCCCCCCCCATTATGTTTTTACTGTGATTTTATTGGTGTTAGCCACCCTGAGCCCAGCTCTGGCTGGGGAGGGCGGGGTACAAATATTTTTTTAAAAAAATAAAAATATCATCATCATCATCTGACTTCAGGCATTTATCCTCATGTGACAAAACTACTGTCTGAGGGTGAAACTGGACCCACCAGTGAAGGTCCTGCAGTCCGTGGGCTGGAGAAATGTCTGCAATAGGGAAACTTTTTAAATGCAATACAAGAATGTTCTTTTTTTTGGGGGGGGGGTGCTCAGGATAGGGGACACAATGGCAGAGTCCAGCCCTCCCACTCGCTCAGTTGTTGATTGGGCAAAGGGGACATGGCAGCTGCTTCCCAGCAGCAAGCCACCCATTTGGAAGGAGCAGCCCACTGAGAAACCTTTGCACGGGCATGAAGAGCCACTCCACAGGGTGCTGAGAGGATAAAATGGGGAGATAGAGAGCAGTGCATGGCACCTTGAGGTCTCTGGAGGAAAGGCGGGATGTAACAGTAAAGGCTGCAAAGGCAAATGCATGCTCAAAGGAGCTTTGCTTGTTTCAGGATTTTTCTGCACCAATGCAGATTCATCAGTGGAGAAAGAGGCCTTTGCTCATTTCAAGATCTCACCACATTCAGTAGTCTAGCAATGGCAGGGCTGAGGAGGCGGCAGTCTGTCACTCACCTTAACCTCCCCCTCCTGCAGCCTTAACTTCCAATGATGACCACAGCCAACTGCAGTGGCGTGATGTTCACAAGGCAGCCACCACCACAGTGTAGGAAGTGGTCCACTGGTTCAGCCAGTTCAATACTAACTGCACTGACTGGCAGCAGCACTCCAGGGTTTCAAATTAGGGCCTCTCGGAGAGATGAACCAGGGACCTTCCATGTGCAAAGGCAGATGTTCCAAAAGTGAACTCCAGCTTTCCCTCCAAGTACCGCTATTCCACCTGTAAACTCCAGATTGGGGAGAGAAGCAGAAGTGGTCCCCTCACTCGCTCCCTCACATGCACACAGACATACACTGTGCTGAGGCTTTTGTCTGGGAGCATCCAAGAGGTCTGGCTACTGGCATTCTGTGAATGCGTGAGGTTTAGTCACCCACTTCCAAGGGAGAAGGAAATGAAGGACAGAGATGGGCAGAGACAAAGGAAGAAGCTGAGCAGCCCCTGGCAACTGCTCAAGCACCCCTGAAGGGTACCCACCTCACACATGGGAACGATGGGAACCTTGTGGCACAAGGCAGGTTGCCAAGAACAAAACAAGACTGTTGTATTAGGTCTCCCCACCACCACAAACTGCCTCAGCCTCAATGGTCCTGCAGTATGAGGCCAGGGGAAGGAGAACCAGAGAGGAAGATAAGAATGCATTACGTTGCTTGTTGCTAAGAGCTGGCAGTTGGCCTTTGCTAGCATTACCAATCTGCCCTTTTCTTGCAAACAGCCAAACAAAACGATTTTGCGATCTTGTAGCAGTGCAGTGATTTGAAAGCTCAAAGCCTAGAAAGTAAAGCTGAGCTGGAAAATATATATATATACAGTACAATACGTGGCATGTGTGTGTTTGCATGTATATGCACCAGGGCTGGATTTAGGTTTGATGAGGCCCTAAGCTACTGAAGGTAATGGGGCCCTTTATATGTCCAGCTGTCCTTTGTCAACAACAAATTGTCGCTGTTTTTTGTGTTGAATATATGCTATACAGTGGAACCTAACCGGTTACGAACTTAATTTGTTCTGGAGGTCCGTTCTTACCCTAAAACCGTTCCTAACATGAAGTGCACTTTCGTTAATGGGACCTTCCTGGGGCAAAGTTCGCTTCCAGGAGACCTACTTCCGGGTAAGCGGAGTTCGTTACCCGAAGTGTTTGCAATGAGGACGGTATGTAACCAGAGGTATTACTGTATGGTAATTTATGGACCTAATAGGTATCTAAAGCCATTTGCACATAACAAAATATGTATTTTATCAAAGTAGTTTTTGAACTGAAATACAATTAAGAATAAGTATATTTATAGCAAAATACAATTAAGAAGAAGTATATTTAGGAGGGGGCAAGACAGTGAGGTCCGTTCTTAACCTGAAACGGTTCTTAACCTGAGGTACCACTTTAGCTAATGGGGCCTCTCATTGCTCTTGTGCCGCCGCCACACGATTTCTGTTCTCATCCTTAAGCAAAGTTATTAACCTGAGATACTATTTCTGGGTTAGCTGAGTCTGTAACCTGAAGCGTCTGTAACCCGAGGTACCACTGTACTAGTCTTGGTATCTCCAAAGAGTGCAGAGACAGGCTCAAAGAGGCAGACTGTTTTCCACTTGGCTTGAAATTCTCTTCAGTTTCTTCTGCACCCCCAGCCACACACTGTCTAGTAAACTCACGTGTTGCCTTCTGTTCCCACCAAAGCCCACATCCTACGCCCACCAGGGCCCTTCTCCATTACACAAAGTTTCCTGATCTGCCAGGCAAAAGCCCCTCTGTTCCGGGCTCCATCCACTGGGTCACAGAAGCCCTGGAGACACAGGCTTATTTTCAAAGAACTCCAAACATTCCTCAGGGACTGGAAATGATTCCTTATTGGTCTCCTTGGCAGAGCCCATGTAGAAAACCACTTTTACACTCCAAAATCCTCAACCTCTGATATATAAAGTCAAAAGCTAAGTTTTAACCTGAAAATACACTCTTCTGTGTCCTGTGAACTGCTGAGCATGTAGTAATGAAACTGTTGACTACCCCTTTAATATCATCTCAGCTTACCATTTAAACTATTTTATATTTTCCAATTTATTTGCAGAAGGATCTCTCTGAACTCTTAATTATCTCTAACTGCTACTTGGCTCCAGTTCATGTTTCTGTATTTGTTTTCAAGGGTCCTTTGCAAACAGTGACCTGGTTCAGAAATCATGCCAGGATATAAATAAGGAATCTTAACTGTGCCTTTGGTATGAAATTGTATATCTGTGATCCAACAGCAACCCAAAAGCAGAAATTGTGTCTGGAAGCAGGTTGCCAAATATGGTGTGCGCTAACTATGGTTTGGAAGGATGTCTGAATGGACAACCCATGAACACTCTGGAGTGCTCAGCAGACAGAAAATGAGACCAGACGTGCAAGCACCTTTGAACCATGGCATGCCTGTATGCTTAGAGACTAAAATCATGGTTAAATTCTAAACTCAAATTAGAACAAGTCATGGTCTAAGCTGAGGCAACATACTTAAATCCAAAACATTTACACCAGATAGTTCCTTGATTTGAGGATATTCTTCATTTGAAGCATCAAGCATATATCTTGGTTTGAAGTAGTAAAAAGGTAAAGGTAAAGTACCGCTGGACAGTAAAGTCCAGTCAAACTTGACTATGGGGTGTGGCGCTCATCTCGCTTTCAGGCTGAGGGAGCTGGCGTTTGTCCACAGACAGCTTTCCAGGTCATGTGGCCAGCATGACTAAACTGCTTCTGGTGCAATGGAACACTGTAACGGAAGCCAGATTGTACGGAAACACCATTCATCTTCCTGCCACAGCAGTACCTATTTATCTACTTGCACTGGTATGCTTTAGAACTGCTAGGTTGGCAGAAGCTGGGGCAGAGCAACGGGAGCTCACCCCATCATGCAGATTCGAACTGCTGACCCAACAGCAAGCCCAAGTGGCTCAGAGGTTAAGACCACAGTGCCACCTGAGTCCCTGATTTGAAGTACAGCCTGCCTCATTAGTGTGGATCATTGGCTTTAAAAGGGGATTGGGCAAATTCAATGGAGGGTAGGACTATCAACGGCTACTAATCATGATGGCTATCCAAGGTCAAAGGCAGCATGGCTCTGAATAACAGCTGCTGGGGAATAACAGCAGGAGAGGCTATTGCCCTGATGTCCTGCTTGTGGACTTTCCATAGGCATCTAGTTTGTCACTTTGGGAAACAAGATGCTGGATGGGTCTTTGGTCTTGTTCGGTATGGCACTACTTAACTGCTAAGACAGTGATGCAACTGAGCATGCTTTTACAATCCTGCCTGGAAATGCTGCCGTACTACTACTGGCAGGGCGACCAAGAACAGTAAAATTGTCTGCATTGAAGAACTGAGCCAACCTTGCAAGGGGGAGGGGAGGGGGAAAGAGAGAAAGGAGGGATGCCAATGTGCCTCCAACAGGACACAGCTCAAAATTGGCTTTGGAAACTAATGCAGGATGGCACCATGCTATAAAGCCAATGTATTGACAGAAAGAAAATGCTCTGAAAAGAGCTAAATCACCTAATGTGTACTTTGTGCAGGCAGTTAAGATGAGTCGGTAAAACCACTGAGTGCCTATTTTATACAGCATCTTGAAGGGAAAGTTGGGGGGACGGGGACGACTACCAACAGAATATCAAAACATTATTATGATCTCACCAAGAAATAAGACCCAGGAACCTCTCAAGTGAACCTGGAGGACAACACCCCAAGGCTTGTTGGCTTAAAACTTTTCTGGTATTGAAACTGGTCATTAACATATTGCAGGAGCTTCTCATGGTTTTCTCCAGCTGCCTATTGTTCAATACAGATTTTGTAATTCATGGGGCGTGGAACTTTCTCTTAAAAGCTTCACTTTAAGCAACAAATCTATCGGGGGGGGGTGTTGTCAATGGTCCCTTCGGGCATCACCTTGCAGCACTGGGATTTGTGCTGGCTTACAAGCAGGTGCAATTCCCAAATCCATCTATCAAAATCAGCATTCCCTCACATTCCCATCCCCATGTTCTCCAGTTAAACCCAACATGAATATCTCTGATTGGTCCACTACACGATTTCCCTTCCCGGTGTAGGTGAAACTGACAGGGCTTTTTTCCCCCTAAAATGAACTGGACCAATTTAAAAAAAGAAAATTTACTGCAGTGCTACAACTGAAAGTTAACACATCAGCAGATCTTAGCTTTTCAATTAAAATTAATCCAAAAGGCAACTTGCTTTTCCTTTGTGGACAAGCCTTCAACCTACTATATCTCAAAGGGGTGGGGGAACATGAAGCTGCAAGGCTAAACAGAATGATAACTACAACACACAGTACCAAACTACTCTACCCATAAATAAGCCACTAGAGCAGTAACTAGGCAAGCATTTGGAAGCAAAGAAACTCACCGTTAAAAATAGTGCATTCCCATACCTTGGTCAAAGAAACAAGCGGACATCAAGGCACTGGTGTTGAACTGGATGGATTTAATTGTGTTTGAGAACTGACAAGGGAAGCATTTCATCTTCCGCAGCACACCGATTTGCTTGTGTATTTTCATCTGTGTTAACACCCTTGCTGCCAAACAAAATGAATGCGACTCTTTTCTTTGAAATGGTAACTGGTATCTCAGTGATAATTACAGGGGAGGTTATTTTCGTCCTTCAGTGCTGCAACGGGCAACAGAGAATCCAGAGAACGTGCCACTTCCTGGAGTCTCCTCCCCTCTGTGCATGCTATTTTTTGCTACAGTCTCTAGGTGGGGGCCTTGCAACCGCACAGGGCTGCTCACACCACTGCCCAGGAGCCTGCAAAGCGATCCCTGCCACAAGGAGGACGTAAAGGCAAAGGACGAACAGCAGAGAAGCCAGTGTCCCTGAAGTGTGTCACAGCACTCAAATATGCACAGCATCCGATATAATGTGGAGCATGCTCTTCCTTGTGCTCACAATCCAACACAAACAAAATAAATCACTGAGAGAGAGACAACAGCCATCTAGCACTGCACACCAGCTGATATACCTTGAAAGCGAAGGTCAAATCAATGAAGACAACCTGCTGACAGATCCACCAGAAGTCACACCAGGAAAGCACATGATCCATCTTCCCTTTAAATAAGCCGACATTGGACATTTTTTTCTTAACAGCAGGTGCCTCAGGAGTCCAAGACAGCCTTGAATAGAACCAGCAATTGGGGGCTGCTCCTGAGCCCTGAACCATTATCTGTCCTTCATGACCCCATGGTCTCCCACCCCACTCCGCCCATCAATTGTGCCTCGTTATCTTTCCTCTCTTGGGAAAGATGGAGGGCACAAGGAGAAGGGGGCGACAGAGGACGAGATGGTTGGATAGTGTTTTCGAGGTTACCAGCATGAGTCTGACCAAGCTGCGGGGGGCAGTGGAGGACAGGAGTGCCTGGCGTTCTCTGGTCCATGGGGTCACGAAGAGTCGGACACGACTAAACGACTAAACAACAACATCTTTCCTCTCACATTTTATCACTCCCTGCTGAAGTGCAGTGTAATCGGAAGCATGTGGATGAAGACATTCTATGGAAGTCTGCATAATCAGAGTCAGGTCTTCTTGTGTAAAACTCTACCCCTAAGGAGCCATAAATCTCACCCACCCCAGTAAGACCTTTCTTATGGAAGTCATAGAAAATACAACACACATGTTTTAAGGCAGGAATGGGGAGACCTTTTTCAGCCCAAAGGCCACATTTCACTGTACTCCAGGCTATGTTCTGAGCAGTGCTAGAAACCAGCCAGGTGCCAGGTTCCCGAGATTCTTGCATTGGACTAGATGATCCTTGGGGTCCCAAATCTGCAATTCTATGAAAAAGGCTGTGAGGGTGTGTGCGGAAGCAGGGTGTGGTTTAATGAGACAGTCCCAAGGGCCAGATAGAGAACCAGAGCTCTGTGTTTGGCCCCTAGAGCCTGAGGTGCCCTCCTCTCCATTTCAAGGAATGAAGACCCAGCTTTAACAAACGTTTCAAGGCCCATGATATCTAAAGCAGTTCTAGGCAACATGGTGCTTGCCAGATATTGTGGACTACAGCTTCCATCATCCTCAAACAGCGGCTGATGGGACTCATAGTTTGTAACAAATAGAACAAGGGTTCCCAATATGTGGTATATCAGGGGTCCCCCAACTAAGGCCCACAGGCTCATAAATCCAGCCCGCTAGCTGAAACACCATGCCAGGTTTCTGAAGGGCTGTCACATGGAGGAGGGAACATGCTTGTTTTCTCCTGCTCTGGAGGATAGGACTTCAATGGCTTCAAGTTACAAGAAATGAGATTCCAACTTAACATTTGGAAAAACTTTCTGCCAGTAAAAGCTGTTTGGCAGTGGAACAGACTCCCACAAGAGGTGGTGGACTCTCCTTCCTTGGAGGTTTTTAAACAGAGTTTGGAAGGCCACCTGTCATGGATGCTTTAGCTGAGATTCCTGCACTGCAGGGGGTTGGACTAGATGACCCCTGGGTCCCTTCCAACTCATAGATCTGTGATTCCCCCACAGAGTAAGTTTTGTATGTGAAAATGGATCAAATTTGTTTTTTATTAGCTAATATATTGCTCATCTTTCTAACTGTTTCAAGAGTCATTTGAACTTTCAAATATTTTTATCTTAATACTGTCCGAACAATTAAAGTTGCTATATATGTGTACTCTAAAGACTGACCAAGTTGGGAAATTACGATCATCAGCAGGTCTCCAACATTTAAGACATCAATAGATAATTTTATTGTTTTATCTATTTTGTAAATCGTTTTGAAGTTTTTTTTCTACAATCAAGCAGTATATAATTTTAAGGAAATAAATAAATAAACAAATCGGGGCTTGCTTTTGACCATATTCCCCCATGGAGCATTTAATGTATCCATACCACCAGAAGACTGAACTGGCATGGGGGAGAGAACACAGAGGTTGATTTCAGGACACAAAACTGAGGAGTGAAAACAAAACACCTTGCAATTGGTTGGGAATCGGAGCACAATCAGCACAGCTATGAATGCAAGGTGTACAGCAGTTGAGGGTAACCTCTGGCCCTCGAAATGTTGCTGATCCAAAACTCCCACTATCCCTGTGCTTGCTAGAGCTGATGGGAGTTGTAGTTTCGCAGAATCTGAAGGGCCAAAGGTTCAGCACACCAGATGTATAGGAACACTGTGGTATAATACTTGGGAGGGTGTGGAGAGGTAGAGAGAGGTGGAAAAAGTTTCCAAAATTGGCTCAAATCAGGCAAGTCACATGACTCACTATACCTTACAGAAGGCTTCCTCAACCTCGGCCCTCCAGATGTTTTTGGCCTACAACTCCCATGATCCCTAGCTAGCAGACCCAGTGGTCAGGGATGCTGGGAACTGTAGTCTCAAAAAATCTGGAGGGCTGAGATTGAGGAAGCCTGCCTTACAGAATAAAACTAGGTATCAGATGATCAAACATTTCGCATGTTTAAGAGTGCGGCAGTTCTGCATTTCAGTGAGGTTTGCATACAAGAAGCAGTTTGATGGACTTTGTTTTGGGACACTCACGTCTGCCTCAGTTTGATATGTTTGAATGCAGACACTGATGTATTTAGAACTATCTGCCTGACAGTTAAATCCTTTATATAGAAACTCTTGTGCACTGAGAATTATTTCAAAATCCAGTCCAGTTCCCACACCTGTCCAAACTTCATAACTGCCAAATCGTAAGCTGGTAAGTGGGACTCGCCTAGAAAGGGCAACTTGTAACACCTGACTTTCCATACACAGCATGTGAGAAAGTGCCACTGATGCCTTTGCAGACATAGTTATTCTTGATACTGTAGTATATTTGGCAGGTACTGACATCTTCATCTAAATGTCACTCTTTTGAACAACGATCTTACTAACAATATGAAGACTGCTTCCTTACATTTTTAAGGTGGACCCATGAAATATTAGTGTAAACAAAAGATGTGCATAAATGCACAGTGTATTTGCAAGAGCATGTGCTACATGCATATGTGCCAAGAAGCTGGAACTTCTTCCCCACTCCCTGGTTCCTATGACTGGCCCCTCTGGGTGGCACATATTAATGCAATATCACCAAACCTTGGTGGTTTAATAAATATCATGGTACTAAGTGTGGCTAACATGTTATGATTATCTCAACATATAACCCAAAAAAATGTTCAGAGAACAAGATTTGAAATGAATACATGTTAACATCCAAGTATGTATGTATTCCTTACACAGAGACTCTGACCTTTGTTAACTTTGGATATTTTCAGTCCTGTGTGTCAAACTTTTGCTGGGTCAGCATCAATGCTGGAAGGCATCTGATAACGGGCATGTCCAGCAATACATTCTTTTTGGTCTGAATTTAATGCCCCTATAAATTTTGTATTGCGAAAATCCTCAATATTTGCTAAGTGCCCAAGGCCTTTTAAATTATATTCCTGTAGTGAAGATGGCAAGAGCCATGGCTGCACTGAGCTCCTAGGGATTCATCAACTGTGCTGTCTGACTGGTTCCCCACGCCACCAACACCGCTGCTACAAACAAGGGGGAGCCAGGGGTGCCCAACGCAAAAACCGAGGAGGCCATGTGGAGGGTGTCGTCGTCCCCCCCCCCAATGATCTCGGCCCCACCAGGACTGAGATCGACCCATCAACAACCCAACAAAGCTCAGAGGCCCAGAGGCCTCCGGAGCTGAACAAAAAACTCACAGCAGAGCCCCGATCACTCACCAACCGCTGCTGCTGCCGCCACAGCCACTACCACTGCAGCCACCAAGGAAAAAGGAAAGAGGAGACCAGGAGAACCAGGGAGGCTGTGAGGAAGAGCACAACTAAATCTAAAAAACTTTTTTAAAAATTAAAAAGGCGGTGCCCATTAAGGAGGTCTGAACCAGAAGAGGCCACTTCCTCAGACAGACCACCGCCTCAGTCCAGGCCTCATGCGCCCTGCAGTGGAGCCAAAACCACCTGTGAGCCAAACTACTGTGGTTTATGTGTGTGTGTGTTTTTTGTTCTTTTAAAAATCCTTTATTCTTATTTTTTCATTTCCCCCTTGCCTTCTCACTATTATTATCATCACTTTTTAATGTTTTTTTTATTTAAACACCTCGTTTTAACTTTTAAAGTTTCTACTCTTTCCATACCCCTTTCCCCCCTCCCCCCTGAATAAATAAAATATTATATACCTATATACATATATTTCCCCATCCATTTTCAACAGTACTTTTTTGGTTTTTTTATCTCTTTGCTGTCATACTATAACTTGAATCACCACCACAATTTTTGGTTTTTAATACAATCCTGCTAGCATTTAATTTTAAATTCTTAGCTGTGAACTCCTAACCCCACACCCCAATCTTGACTCCAGTATCTCATTTGTGTGCATGTGTGTGAGTGTGTATTCACATACAACCCCATCCCCAGATTTAAGGGGTGCGAGAGGAGCAGAGAGGGTGGAATGCTCTGTTGCAGAAGCAAAAATCCTTGCACTTGAGGGAGCATTTGCATACTGCTATTCTGGATATGACCCTTGCTATTAGAAATAGAAGAACATTTGGAAAACATAGAGCAGAATTTGGCAACCTTTCTGCCATGGGCGTAGCCAAGGGGCACTGGGAGAGGCAGCTGCCCTCCCCCCCCAAAATCAATAAAAACACATAGCAAACTGAGTTGATGTCCCCCCTAACAAAAGGCCTGGCTACGCCCAGACTCTGCTCCACAGAGCTTTGTGTAAAAGGACAATCTGCCTTAACTGGAGGAGGGAAGCGATAAGAAGCCGGGTGGACAAAAAACATGAATGCCATAAATGGCAATCTTTAAACGGATGCAGGAGGCTTGTGGAGAATGAGGAGGCCCACAGAGAAGCCAGGGCAATAGTGAGCCATTGTCCGGCAGGCTTCAGCACAAAGCTTTTAATGCAGTCATTTTTAAGGGGAAGGAGGAACATAAGAGAGCGGGGGAGGGAGCCTTGATCAAAGACTAGCATAATGAAAACTGTGTGCCATGTTAGAATTGAATTACAGATAAACTTGTGACCTGTTCTTGGACAGCACACAGATGGGTGTGTCTGAGTACAGCAAGGCTAAGGAACCTCAAGTGAATAGCTCTCCATTTCAAGTCTTAAAGGCAGCAAAGGAATATCTTACGGCTGCCACCTGAAAAGCCAAACCATTAAAAACAGAGCAGACCTCGCTCTCTTAGCCACATATGCTTGATACACAGCAAGAATCAGGGCAGTATCCTTCCCAGAAAACAACAAACATTTGGGCTATAAGGGAGGATGGTTTCTAGTCGTGGTGAATGACAAACCCAGACAGGTCCACGCACTTTCCCCAGTATTTTAAAGCAGTGTTAGAAACTCTGATATATGAGCAAGGCACCAAATGGTTCCTTAAATCAAGGTTACAGTCACCAAAACAGAATGTCTAGTTGCCATTTTGGGGTGAGATGGCTCTAAAGTCTTACTCTCCAAATGATGGACCGATTGTGATTGATTATCAGTTAAACACCTGGCTAGCTCAGATGACTACCTGGAACTAGGTTAAGAACTTTGAGAACTTAAGGAAGAAAAGTCACTTGATCCAGGGATAGTCCATGTATATATTCGCCTATTCCTACCTCGTTTTCTTAATGGTGACAAGGACCATTTATAATGTAGGAATAGTCTTCACAACAGTGAGCAGGGCAGTGGGGTGGGGTAAATGAAGACAAGCAACAACAATTAACTATAACTGCTCCTGCTCAGGCTGCACAGAAAATTTATTCTGACTGTGCCGATAAAATATAACCGACAGAATTCTACAAGATGTGGTATTAGTGTGTGAAAGCAGTCAAGATCAAATGATTCCTAGGCATGTACCTAAGCAATTATGTGGGCTTCTACCATTTCCCCTTCCAACAGGAAGTTCTCAGGCTTCAACAAATTATGTTATGGGGAACAGCTGGAGTGACATGGAGGAAGAAGCATGGTCCTTTGGATCTGTCACCATGTTTTAAAAATAAAGAAGTTATCTAGTTAACTATTCATCATTATATTCACTCTCATCAGACTTATTCCACAAGAATAATAATTGATGACATCAATCTGCACAATATGTAGCTGAATAAGTTCAAAGTAACTGAGCCAGTTTTAAAACCATTTTACGTTAATGTCTGCATCAGATCTGAACAGGATGAGACAGTATGGCAGATGTAAGCTTGTCTGTGGGGAGAGGAGATGCTAGTGTCTGCTCAGAAACCCAAACTGATCTTGGTTAGGCTTCTAATTGCCAAGAAATAGGAATACCTCCCTTTGAAGTCATCATACTCCCAATCAACCTAGGAATATTAGCTGAACAAAGCACTATGGCCCTTTAGCACCCCAACATGTCTAATTCTTTAGGACCCACACATGCCAGGTTGCCTCCCATACAGCAGCTGCCCTTCTCAAACATTCATTTTGAGAATGCCAAAGTGCGGTGTACTAATGAAATAAATGTTATGCCCAGCTTCATCTGCCCAATTTACTCCAGCAGTAGAATGCATGAGATGTGGCACTCGTCGGGTGCTCCAGACATTAATATTGTTCCTTGATTAACAGAAAGGCCACATTTGCATACTGAACAGCAAATACACAAATACTATTTGCAGAAGTTGCATCAGTTATTCTGCACACACATAAAAGTATACACAATTCTGCTTTCTCATCCTAACCATGCCTACTCAGAAGCAGTGTTCAAAATTAGTCCGGCGCCAGTCGCATTTTGCAACAGGCAGCTGGGCTTTTTGCCGATGTCCAGGCACCATATTTTGTGCCTTGGCGGCGGCAGCAAGAGGTATCGCTGTCGCTGCTGGTGCAGAGCCATTTGTGGCTGCCACCAGGAGCCCCGCCAGCGCTGTGAATGCAGAGCTGCTCGCTCTGCTTCTGCAACTTCAGCAAGACCAGTGACTGCAAGATGTCTGCAGCCCAGTGTTTGGGCTCATGGATGCACTGAGATAAACAGGCACCAATTAAAATAAAGTAAACAGGCACCCATGACAGCAGGATTTATCCCGCATTCATCAGCTGATGATAAGGGTCAAATTCTGCTTAATTCAGCAGAATTCAGTGCAAGCCCCTTCCTGAATTATGGGTCTTGATCCTGAATCAGTTCCTATTCTGAGTCTTCAAAGTGCCAAGTCATTGTGATGTCAGGCGACAGATAGGCAGGTGTCTCTGCCCACGTGTCAAACAATCTTGATGAAGATATGGCTCATGCAGCCAAAAATGTTCTCCACTTCTGACATGCATCCACAGTTTTGCTCAAGGGGATTCTTATGCCTTTAAGGTTCAGAGAAGATAAATGCATAACCGCAGTTACCCTTTAATTATGTACCGTCTTATGAAATGAGCTGGTGCCACAGTTGTAAAATTCAGAGCACCACCATTTGCTTATATAAAACCAAACATTTGTCTTGACAGAGCTGCATGTTTTCATGACATGGCATCTTGGATGCTTGAGGGTGCTGGCACTTGTAAACATCCCTCCCCTAAACGTATTTCCCAAGGGCCTTCAATTTAAGGAGAGTTCATTTAACTGATTCATCTGTTTGTTTTAATTTCAAGACAGCCAAGACTTCATTTTGTTGTAATTCTGAACTCAAATTAGGTATTTGTGGAAATCCTAAACAACTTTCCTGCAATAAGAGGATATTCTATTATTTACTCAAAATATAGACTGGTTGGTCATCTAGCCAATAAATACCAAATAGCATCCCCTTCCATAGAAATAAGATGTGCCTGAGACTTCCTGGAGTGACTCGTAACAGGTTATACCAAAGAAGCTGACTGATCTTGAAATCGTAATAGGTTTGAAACTGCAAAAAGAAATCATCTTAGTTATTCTGATCTTTACAGTCTGGCTACATGAAGTGGGTGTAACTTTGCAAGCAGAAAATGACTGTGGGTAATTCATAATTAAATAGTGCTTAGCAATCACTGAAGTGCTTTCAAGTGTTCAAAAAACTTCAAACACATCATTTCAGTAATTCTTACAACCACCCTGTAAGGTATGCCAATACCATCCCAATCTCCATATTACAGGCTTGAGGTTGAGAGTGATTTTCTTATGCTACCTCTACTGAGCTCATGGCAGTGATGCAAATCGCACCAGGGACTTTCAGATTCAAAGCTCCTTAGTCATTATGATTTAGTTTATGCCAAACCAAGGTTAAGGAAGTTTAACCAATTTGTGATGATTTCTGAATTACAAAACCATGGTTTCTTATTAGGCAGCAAACAACTATCAGAAACCACAGAGAGTATCCAATGAAGTCTCTGCTTCTGCAAGGATTTGCACTCACACAACAACCACCCCTCCCTCTGCTCTCCCTATATGCTCCGGCGCCCTCCTCCAATCTGCACAGGGGTGAGAAGCAGCACACAGAAAGAGGGGGCAGGTCCATTGGCATGATACCTAAATTAACAAATCATCACTATGGTCATCTACAGAGGCAGAAAGGAATAGAGAAACCTGGGGAGGAGCATTCGGCCCTCAGAGTTGGGAGGTTCCCCACCCCCTATACTGAACACCACAAGGGCTTCCAAATCCATCTGTGCTGTTATACTAGCTTCCAAACACCTTTTACCGCTGAATGTAAAATGTGCAAAACCTGTTGAGTGTGGTTTTGCTGACATTCATATTGCTCATGTTTGCAAAACTGAACTGAATTTGTTCAATAGTTTACTCAGAACTGCAGAACTAGATTATTTTAAGCATATGAACACAGTTAAACACAAATCTTGATAATTTTAGCCATGCTATTTGGTCACTTGAAAAAGGATCACCACTGGCTGATTAAATTCTGCTGACCAGCACATAGTTAGAAAAAACAAACCCTTGTACACTATTAGAAATATGTAACCTTTTTTGTAAAGTCATCAACAGGATGGCTGGGATGCACCATCAATGTCATGGGCTGGAGGGAAGTGGTTGCCACACTCACATTTGCACACAATCTGTTGCTCTGATCCTGTTCAAAAATCTGACATTTGGCCAGTTCACCTTTAGAGTTGAGCCAGTGGTGGGGAAGCTGTGCACCATGTCATAGTTTCGGATTATAAGTCTGGGGGAGCCCTGAGCTTCCATGCTTCGTTTTCTCATTCATGACCATGAGAAGGAAGAGACTGGAAACACCCACTTCCAGGTTTAACACAAGCTTCATTGCCATGGTGCCATCACACCCGACAAGGACATTTTGCAGCTGATTTAAGCAGAGACTTGTCAAGATGCTGATGCCGATTCCTCACCTTGGGCCATGGTTGCTGGGCCTGATGGCAGTTGGAGTCCAGCAACATCAGGAGAGCCACAAGTTCCCCACCCCTGACAGATCTACATCATATATTCAATGCACACCCAATGCACATGATTCCTCCCCCTTCACAAGGAATCCTGGGAACTGTAGTCTGTTAAGAGTGCTGGTAATTGTGTCTCTGTGGGGTGGGAGAGAACTACATTTCCTAGGACTCTTTGGAGGAAGAAATGTTCTTTAAATATACATTGTACGTTTTCTAAATGTAGTGTGGATCTGCCCAAACTGTAGTTTAGAGTTGTCAAATTTTAGTTTAGGGTTGTCTCATCTGAACTGGGGTTAACTCAAGCAGGTGTCTCCAGTCACCTCCTGTGGCCTGTGCCAGAAGGGGAATGCTTAACCTCAATGCCCAAACAGGTTCTTCCATGCACTGCTGAATTATGCTTCACTGTTTTGTCCAAACTGGGCCAAAATACCTGGGAAGCAAGAAGAAACAAACTGAAACCTCACCAGCTACTAGAAACAAAGAAATGGATGGTAAGCTTGGCCAAACTGTGTAATTTTCTATGGAAGCCTTTAACTCAACTGGCTTCTGCCCAGCATGGCCTCCCAGGTGGTCTCTCTGCTAGCCAGTGATCAGAGACAAAGTGCACAACATCAGCAAATGTCCTTAGGCAGAAATTGGATCGAGGCTCCATTCTCAAGGAGTTTACAACACAGTTCTACACAGTGTCACTCCACCTCCAGGCAGAGGAACTCTTAAGCATTCATGGTTCTCCTATGTTGAAGCCATGCTGCATGTGTACACATACACAACCCTGCAGTGACTGACGTACAAGAGCTGTTGAACCACTCAGGTGAGGGTGGTGGAACAGACAAGATTCCTGCTTCCTTTTATGAACAATTTTGGGTGACAGCAAGTGCTAGGCTCTACTTCCGTTGGCAGCTCTAATCTCGTCTCTGCTTTCACCAAAGAACTCTGGGTTTCATGTTGGATGCAGTCATGCAAGTTGCTACATGCTCCAACTGTTCCTTAAGTAGCTTCCCCCAAGATAAGGCTTTCCCTGGATGGGGGTTTCGATTGTCAAAGTGGCCAGTGAATGGCCTGAAGGCATCTAATAAAATTTCATATCTGAAGCACAATCAGAGTGTGGATGGTATGTTCCCCATGAAGTCCCATGTATGCTGTTGGAGCTTGGTGAAGGAAGAGCATAGCACCAAATGTAATAAACTGCTATAAAAGTGGAAATTGCACAAGTGAAGCCAGTCAGTCTGACATCCATCACTTTTGTATGTCATGACTATATTCCTCCAACCCAGAGGGAGAAATGTATATAAACACACAAAACTGAACAAGCATGCTGTTACACATTTTTATAAAAGCATTGGATATTTCTGACCTTTTTCAGTCAGAGAGTTTCATTTCCATGTGGGAAACCTGCTGAGGGTACCAGGCTAGTGGGAGATGGAGCCAGAGGTTCAAAGAGGAGTTGTGACCAGAGACAAGAAAAAGTCAGCATGAACAGAGGCAAATGTAGCAGAAAAAAACACACACAAGTCTTTGTTTTGTACAGGAGGCTGCATTCCTGTAACATAGAAGTCAGTGGATTCTACACACATATGCTATAACCACTGCTCTCCATCCAGGCAAGCAACAGGCATTGTCTCCACGTTAACAGCACATTCCAGCGTGGCAAAAACACTCCAGGAAGGTGTACAGCATGGCTGGTGAAAGGGAGAGTGGCCTGGGAAGTGGCCGCAGTCAGGGGAGAATCTCAAAAGGCAAAATTCCTGAGGAGTCTGTTTTACCCCAAAGCCTGGGGTTCCCCAACCCAGTTTATACCAACATACAAATATACATGAAAGGGTAAAGGGACCGCTGACCATTAGGTCCAGTCGTGGCCGACTCTGGGGTTGTGGCGCTCATCTCGCTTTATTGGCCGAGGGAGCTGGCGTACAGCTTCCAAGTCATGTGGCCAACATGACTAAGCCGCTTCTGGCGAACCAGAGCAGCGCACGGAAACGCCGTTTACCTTCCCGCTGGAGCAGTACCTATTTATCTACTTGCACTTTGACGTGCTTTCGAACTGCTAGGTTGGCAGGAGCAGGGACCAAGCAATGGGAGCTCACCCCATTGCGGGGATTCGTACCGCTGACCTTCTGATCAGCAAGTCCTAGGCTCTGTGGTTTAACCCACAGCGCCACCCGCGCCCCTAAATATACACTGGGGCCACTTTATTACAAATCACGAATATTTAACTCTGAACATGAGCTTCCCCGCTTTGTAGTTATTTTCTTTGCTATGTTCAGATGGCTAAAAGAATAAAACAATTCACATTTTGCTACTAGGTTGCAAAAGCAGTTTGTGATTAGGGAAATTGCTATAACAATTTTACAAAGCAGCTTAGAAACAAATGCAAGGTGTTGCATTTATGAACAAAAACCATTAACCCTTGTCACCTCAATTAATTGCTTTCTATATTTAAGGTTTGGGAAGGGAGGTGATGTTGTTCCTCCTCTTAAAATGCAGAGCAGGCACAGAGAACCAATAAGGGAGTGATCCTCTGAACCTCTTTACTACACAGAGCAACAGTGCGACCATGTGTATATTCCCCTGTAGACACAAAGCCATTTCCCAACCCATTAACACAAAGTATGTTTTTCAAACTTGCCTTCAAAGCCACTTATGGTTTGCCCCCTTCTTTGCTTTTTATTTTGGTATCCTGATTCATCCCTAATCTTTGCTTCTCCAACTCTATGGCCCTAGGACACCCATGTCTCACCTGCACCTTTTCTCCTTTGCTACCTCCTAGTCTTGAAATTGCCTTCCAGAATCTGTGTTATGTTGCCACCACCACCTTTCCCTCAACCCCACCTCTTCCATGAAACTTTTGGCAAGTCCCAGCTGACCAGCAAAGTCTTAGCTTATTCTGCATAGTATAGGCAGCAACTGCTTTAGGTACATCTGATATGTGTGCAACCACACATACATACATACATCACACCAAACCTGGTAGGGGCAGAATGTGGTGGGGGGGAGCATTTTCAATGGGTGTTCGGATTACACACAATTTCACACAAGTGCACAATGACCTCGAATGAAACCCCTGCGCATATGAGGAATTGCCTGCACTATTTTGCAGAAATATTCCATGGACTGTGCAAAGCACGGAAGCTCCACTCAAATAGGATCTTTGTCAGCCCTCCTTCCAACTTTCACTAGCACTGGCTGTACATCTTCATAGTCTTAGGGAACACCAATTTTCCTCATGTTTAAAATTAATTAGTAGATGCTGAGATAATCAGGATCATGAATTCTACCCCCAGTAGCAAATTGCTTGCATGGTTCCAATGAATAATTGCAAAATAAGCAGCCTTGCTTAGATGGTGTATTATTAAAATGAACACATCAAAAATGGTGGAAATACAAAATTTGACTAGTCTATAGGATATTGCTTTTTTTTTTTTAATCTTTCCAATCAAGGTGCTTAACATTTCATGGTGGTACCTCAATCCAACAACTATAACCGAATCAACATACAAATTCTCCTGTTTCTAACCTCTGCTGTTAGCTGAAACAAACTAAACAACTCTGTATGTAGTTTACAAAAAATCATTAACAATAATGTATGACATTTCAACACCTTCTAATACATGGAATCTTAAATAACATCTACAATCAAAAACTAATGACATATTAGCATCTCCACCCCCATCGTTCTGCCCGGATGCTGAGGTCCAGCGCCGAGGGCCTTCTGGCAGTTCCCTCATTGCGAGAAGCAAAGCTACAGGGAACCAGGCAGAGGGCCTTCTCGGTAGTGGCGCCCGCCCTGTGGAATGCCCTTCCAGCAGATGTCAAAGCGATAAACAACTACCTGACATTCAGAAGACATCTTAAGGCAGCCCTGTTGAGGGAAGTTTTTATTGTGTGATATTTTAGTGTATCTTTGGTTTCTATGGAAGCCGTCCAGAGTGGCTGGGGAAACGCAGCCAGATGGGCGGGGTAGAAATAAATTATTATTATTATTATTATTATTATTATTATTATTATTATTTGCAACCTAGTATCTGAAAGCCAAACAGTCCGAATATTCCTGAAGTAAGTCCATGAGAATGACTCTCTATGTGTATACTTGTGCTGGTGTGATCCCGATGGTACTCCAACAACGAGATACCCAAATTTCAATCTCCGTTTCATGAATTTTCTTCTGGCCAACCTGAAAAAGAACTATGCAACAGCAATTCTATGCTCCACCAAATAAATCAGCTCCAACCTTAGAATGGCACTTTGCTCTTTTTTTAAATGGCTGATTAAACAAAGCAAACTGAAACAAAGCAAACATGACTCAACATACCAAGAGCCAGGATTCTATGACCTGGGATAAAAAAAATAATCCTTGAGAGGCCTTTTGCCTCCTTTCAAGGGCTAAGTTGCCAAGTGAAAGTAGTATACTGCTATTTCTGAAGGGGGGAGGGTAAAACCCCCCACTGCAAACACAGCAGAATATCAATAGGCTGCACAGCACACAGAAGCCAACAGCTTGTGCCAGCTAAGGCACAACTTGCTTAGATCAGTACCTGCATACAGTATATCAAAAATGCTTTTCAGCAAACATTTCAAACAAGCACCACCCAGCACTAAAAATATTGCAAACTTGGCAGAAAGGCTGTCCTGCTGCTAGACAGCTTAGTCAATATAGAAAGCTTTGATAGAGGTAATGTTATGTTCCATGAGAGTCTGGTGGATGGTGGTCCTGCACTACCAGCCCTGTGTCAGTAGCCCAGGACACAACTCTGCTCTGGATCAAGACTGTATAAGACTATGCAGTCATACCTCGGGTACAGACGCTTCGGGTTGCATTTTTCCGGGTTATGGACACACCGAAACCCAGAAGTACCGGAACAGGTTACTTCTGGGTTTCGGCAGTCGTGCATGTGAATTGCAACCGGCACGTGTGCACACGCAGCGCTACGGGTCGCAAACGCTGCGGGTTGCAAACGTGCTTCCCGCACGGATCACATTTGCAACCCGAGCGTCCACTGTATAAACTACTTCTTCACACAGTGCATATTTGCTCCCACAAGGCAATGATGACTTGCAACTTGAATGGCTTTAAGAGGTTGAAACAAATCCATCAAGAATATGGCTGCAACCCCCAACAGCCATGTGACGCCACCCCTGTCAGAGGTGACAGAAGCCCCTGTTAGAGGCTTCTGAAACCAGTTGCTGGAAACGGGGAGGGGAGGGGAGTGTGCTGTGATGTTCACGTCCTGCTTGTGAGCATCCCAGAGGCATCTGGCTGGCCTGGATGCTGCACTAGATGGACCACTGGCCTGATCCTGCAGGCTCTTCTCATGTCCTAATGGCTTGTGAGGGGAGGCTGCTAGATTGGAAGTGCTACTTGTATCCTTCACAATATCTGCTTTAATTCAAAATACATTGTTTCTGGTAAATGAGCCCCCCTAACCGCTAGAGGGCCATGAAAATTTGTGCCCCAGACTCATCTACCCATGTACCAGCTGAAACCAAAGTGATGCATTGGTTGCCAGATGTGAAATACAGTGTTACCTCGGGTTAAGAACTTAATTCGTTCTGGAGGTCCATTCTTAACCTGAAACTGTTCTTAACCTGAGGTACCACTTTAGTTAATGGGGCCTCCCGCTGCCGCTGAGCGATTTCTGTTCTCATCCTGAAGCAAAGTTCTTAACCTGAGGTACTATTTCTGAGTTAGCGGAGTCTGTAACCTGAAGCGGCTGTAACCTGAGGTACCACTGTACATGAGCATTATTTTCAGCTCTCCCAGCCCACCAAACTGAAATGTCTAACCAAGGTGATAAGAGATCGGTCAAAGTGATCACGGAGGAAGCATTTCCAGATTCACATTTTCATTTTCACCCCTTTCAACTATTTTTTTTTTTTGGCAGGGTTTTGTTGTTGTTGTTGTTGTTGTTGTTGTTGTTGTTGTTGTTGTTGTTTGCTATTCCTAGAACATTTGGAAGTTCTTCTTAAGCTCCCCTGGGCATCTGGCCAGCCACTGTTGACAAAAGGATCCTGGACAAAACAGACATTTGCTGTGACCCATCAAGACTGCTTGTACATCCTTTTTTTATAAATAATTTTTATTAATTTCCCAACACAAATATACAATTTTATCAAAATTTCCACAAATTTGGTTCTTTTTGGACTTCCTTCAGCTTCTCTGGCAATCATCCATATTTACCTCTCAATTACGCATTTCTCTGTTTATATTGCCATTAAACTTCCCTCCCGCTCCTGTTTCTTTTTAACAATAAAGACTGCTTATACATCCTTCAGAGATGTAGAGACTGGTATGCCATGAAATCCCTCCCCGCTGCTGAGAGAGATGGCAGGTTCCTCTTTCTGCAGTTTATGAATAAGTAGAAGTCCCTTCTTACTATTAAAGCAGCCTTTCTCAACCTGTGGGTTGCCAGATGTTGTTGGACTACAACTCCCATCATCCCTAGCTAGCAAGGCCAGAGTTCAGGGATAATGGGAGTTGTAGTCCAACAACATCTGGCAACCACAGGTTGAGAACCGCTGTAAGGGATTCTGGCTGTTTCTAACCTGTGGTGTAAACAGCCTTATATAACCAACATATAAGTCCAATGAATGAATGAAGAGGTTAATACCTGCCAGGCTTAGTGAAGTCACTTTCCCTTACCTTGGGAGGAAATGAGAAATCAAGCCTATTGTTCAACCTCCAGCCTGCCTGAGAAGTTCAGCATGTGAGGAGATCTGAGCTGGTTACTCCAGCTCAGCCACATGACTCTCACAAGTCACTCTTGAGTTCCTATGCCAATAATTTAGGAACTTTCACCACTGTAACTAAGCCAAGTTTTACTGCCTGTGCAACTTTTCCTGAATTCTGTAATGAAAAAGCACCTGACCATTTATAACTTAACAAATGTATGGTCTTTTTCCAGGGTAGGGGGAAAAGGAATACTTACAAGGGCATATTTAAAAGGTCCAATATCCTATATTTCCATGTGCAAAGATCCCAAAGAATGAAATATTTAGCCATCTACCCAAGTGACAAAAATGCACCAGTCTAAGTAAGTGGCTGTGATCTGCTCAGTCTAACTCTTTGTATGTAGCTGAAAACTTATAACCCGATCATCATGAGAGAGAAAAGAAGTTTTGACATCCTGCAGCTTTTATAGATTTATAGAATTGTAGAGTTGGAGGGGACCCTGGTGTTCACCAGTCCGACCCCCTGCAATGCAGCTGTCCCACAAGGGGATCGAACCTGCAACCTTGGCTTTATCACCACCAGGCTCTAATCAACCGATTCCGCAGCCCTTCAGTTTCTTCCTCATTTTATCAGTAAGTTAATATGTGAATAGTTTGTATTAGTAAGGGAATGAGGAAACTGAAATATTTGAACTAAAATACTGGTTATGTCCTTTCAGTGATCTGATAAAAGCAGGACCCATGCAATCCCTCAGGTTACTTTGAAGCCATATATCAGTTACATTATTTCAATGATAAGATGGAAACTGGGAGCCACACAGAGGTGTTGGGGAAATACACAGATGAAAATTAATCTGATCTTGCAATCTCTCAACATGCAGGGTCTCCAGATGAAGCTACAGCCAAACTGATACTCATGTGAAATAAGGTAATTTGCTTTCAAAATGCAAAGTGCAATATTCTGGAAAACTAATTTCTCTGCACTGTGCACACAGATATCCACACATTAGTAGTGTGTAGGTCACACTATAAATCTGAATCCCATTCTTACCATTATGGCTTGAAAAATAATAACAACAAGCACAAATCCCTCTTCTGAAGATGAATAAATGTTCCCTGAAATGCTATTTGCTATACAGCAGAATCAAACTGAGGGGTTTTAAAAAGGGCAGTTTTAACACTCTGTTTCCAAGGGGGCAGGGAGAGAAATTAAATTTCCTGCATGCCTCCCAAGGCCATCTCTGCTCCTCCAGCCCAGTCTCTTACAATACCAAGACTGCCCTGTTACTCTGTGCAGCAGGCTCAGAGAAAGGCAATGGGCAGAAGATTTCATGGTGGCTTGCCCACACCTAATTGAGATTGCAAACTCCTCAAGGAATGTAGACTGCTGAATGTCAGCAGCCAGTGATATCAGTTGGAAATATAAAGTACTTACTTGTGTGTGCTTTAAGGTTATGTACACATACACATAGGGGACGCGGGTGGCGCTGTGGGTAAAAGCCTCAGCGCCTAGGGCTTGCCGATCGAAAGGTCGGCGGTTCGAATCCCTGCGGCGGGGTGCGCTCCCGCTGCTCGGTCCCAGCGCCTGCCAACCTAGCAGTTCGAAAGCACCCCCGGGTGCAAGCAGATAAATAGGGACCGCTTACTAGCGGGAAGGTAAACGGCGTTTCCGTGTGCGGCTCTGGCTCGCCAGAGCAGCGATGTCACGCTGGCCACGTGACCCGGAAGTGTCTCCGGACAGCACTGGCCCCCGGCCTCTTGAGTGAGATGGGCGCACAACCCCAGAGTCTGTCAAGACTGGCCCATACGGGCAGGGGTACCTTTTTACACATACACATACACATACACACATGCTTTCATGGTCTAGAGACCACTTCATCAGAGAAGTCAGAGTGGGGGAAAGAAATGCAAAAAAAGAAGAAGACGGTGCTAATTGTGTTGATTATAACACAAATTTCCAGGCATTGATAAGTGCTTTAACACCTGCAGTGAGATAAGAACACCTTATCTTGATCCAAGCCACAGGTGACAGAACTGAAAATAAATAAGCTAAGGAAATGAAATGTGAATTTCACTGCAAAATAGGTTGCAATCCAGAAACAGTTGAAATTTCTCAGCACTACTTACTTCAGCTTCTGTACAAGCAACTCCCAGTTTCTGAGCATTTGATGTGTGCACAACTGTGCACAGCGCCAAACCCAGAAGTGACCAAAAAATGTCATAAAGATGACACTAAAACGTTGCCGAAAGAACAGAGCTGGAGCAGAACAGGGTGTTTGCAGGCTTTTCCAATGAATGTTCGATTACACGCAATTTCATGCAAGTACGCAATGACCCAGAACACAACCCCCACGCAAATGGGGAGTTGCCTGTACTGAATACGGATCCACCTGACAAAAAGGGTTTCGTTGCTAGAGTTACAGAGCAGATATCCATAGCCATAGCTGAAGTATTGAATACAAAAGGAGTGACATATTAAATTGCAGAGTTCAATATACAAGTTTTAATCTCTTTTTAGTCTGCTATGTTTAATTGTCTTTAAAACATTTTAATTACTTGTTTTCAGTTATTCACTGATAATATTCCTTGTAAAACTGCTTAGAGGTGTTATTACAATCAAGGGGTATATGTAATTTGTTAAATAAAAATAAAATACATGCAATTTGAAGACCATTAATTTCTTCTTACAAGTGAAGTGATGGCCCTACTTGTTTATAGGTAAAGGTAAAGGCTGGACCAAAGGTAAAGGCTGTGACCGACTCTGGGGTTGCGGCGCTCATCTCGCTTTATTAGCCGAGGGAGCCGGCATACAGCTTCCGGGTCATGTGGCCAGAATGACTAAGCCGCTTCTGGCGAACCAGAGCAGCACACGGAAATGCCGTTTACCTTCCACCGGAGCGGTACCTATTTATCTACTTGCATTTTGACGTGCTTTCGAACTGCTAGGTTGGCAGGAGCAGGGACTGAGCAACGGGAGCTCACCCAGTCTCAGGGATTCGAACCACCGACCACCCGCATCCCATACTTGTTTATACTCTCCCTGAAATTTAGTACAGTCACCAGGGGTTAAAAGAAGAAGAAAAGACTGTGGGCCAGACATGGTTACTATTACGATCTGGTGGGCCCTTTTTAAATAGAGATTAAAAGCCTAGTTATCACAAAGATAAATTAGAACTCTTCAGCACCAAATATATTCAAACAGTAAACTTTGCAAGGTATTTCTTTTATAAACCTGGAATAAAAATGCATTGAATTCAGCTCTTCAAACCCAATCATAATTCTGCAATTATAAAATTAGGACAGAAGCTTGCCTGCCTGCCTCAGGGGGTTGGCAAGTAACCCAAATAGCAAGGTTTTTAAGGCAAACCAACCTACCATTTGTGAGTCTCGAAATGGAAAAGCACATTCACATGTATGCCTCAGTAAGGTAATTATTTCTCCTTCAGTGTACAACAAAAGAACAGTGGACCAGGAGAAAGATCACAGCAGTTCCCAGCACTCCAGCTGAATTACTATACTCATCTCTGGGAGGATGAGGGTTGAGGGGAGCAGGGAAGAGAATCACTATGTTGTTGCTGCAACAGTATAACCACCCTATTACAGTATAATTAAATCACTGTTTTTGCTGTGAAAATTGAGATTTTAAAGTTCAATAGTTTATAATGTTCAGATCCTATAAAATAATGTAAATACTCTGCACTGAATGTTCCAATGCAATTGGTATTATGACTCAAAATAATATCCACACAAGGTATATATGTACAGTCACAAAGAACTTGGAAAAAAAATACATGCAGACACCTGGGTATGGTCTTCATTTCAGATGTCTTCTTTGTGCTCATTATTGGGTCAACATTTGATGGATGCAGACCCAATAAGCAGCACAATCTTTACATTTATCAATATATCTCAACTGTCCTGAAGAAAACATCTGAAATGAAGACCATACCTGGGCATCTCATCGATTGGAGTCCTTCATGTACACAGTTTTATCTAGAAGTTTTACTCCATAGTTAATCTATTGAACTATTGATCTCAGTTATATTGAACAGCAGTTTGCAAAACCACATATACAGTGGTAACTCGGGTTACGTATGCTTCAGGTTACATATGTTTCAGGTTACAGACTCCGCTAACACAGAAATATTACCTCGGGTTAAGAACTTTGCTTCAGGATGAGAACAGAAATCATGCAGCAGCAGCGCAGTGGCAGCAGGAGGCCCCATTAGCTAAAGTGTTGCTTCAGGTTAAGAACAGTTTCAGGTTAAGAACGGACCTCTGGAACGAATTAAGTACTTAAACCGAGGTACCACTGTATATATTTTCTAGTGGTAACTAGAACAAGTGTAGCCCAGACTGTGGCAAGACTACAGAGCTGGCCACAGGAACTCCTCGCCACCAGCACTACTTGGGCTTTCAGCAGCAATGCTAGATCAAGGGACACATGCAAGGTATCTATCCACCTGCTCTTTCAAGGGTAGTGCGACCCCATTCAATACAGTCCAACCACTCAATTCCTGGATCTGGGGCTTCCAACCCACAGCACCTCTATTTTGTTGGGATGTAATTTCAGTGTTACAAATGCAGCCCATAATAACCTCATCACCTGCTTCATATGGAGACAACCTGATTTGATCAGCAGCATTTTATTTTATTTATCTGTGGGGCTGCCTGGTCTCGTAGTGGGGTAGTAAAAAAGAAAAGAAAAGGCACCTGGGCATTTTGTTTTGGCGCCCACAGCCGAGGTCCCAGGAGCCACATGGCTCCCAGCCATTCCTATCCCAGTTTCTAACACTGTATCAATCAAACCTGGGCTCATTGTTTGAGTGAAGCAAGACAAGGCAAATCAAAGCTGAGGTTTGCACAACATGCCTAGCCAAACCAAGGCCTGGCTCATAGCAGCAGCAGAGAAGGAAAGAAGTTGCCACAGTCTCCTCTTTGGAAATGTGCACGTTCATACTAAGCCACAGTTTGGCTTAGCCAGTTTCATCAGCAATCACATTGTAAACACTCAGTTATCCAATGACCTGAATCAATTTAAATGACACACAAAGATTTCTAGTCCTCTTAGCTGCAAAGATGAGTCTAATAAAAGCCATATAAATTGAGAGGGGCTAACTATCAAAAACCCCAGAGTACAGTAAAGCAAGGGAATGGGGCTTCACCATTTTGCATACCTTCCTGTTGAGAACAGCACAACTGGACCTCACTGAGAATATAATTGAATAAGTAGGGCTACGTAGCAAGCCAAGAACTTGCAGAGACACAGTGAAGCAAGTACCATTTTTAGAATGGGATTGTGTCATCTAAAGCCACTGGCCATTGCTGCATATTATGGAAGCAAGTTTCATGTGTCCATCTTGAATCCACTGGCCAGTCAATTCCACTGGATGTCCCCAAATTCTAGTATTAAAGTAAGAGAGAAACACTTCCTGCTGTACACCTTCTCCGTGTATTTTATAAGTCTCTATTATGTCCTAGGGACGCGGGTGACGCTGTGGGTTAAACCACAGAGCCTAGGACTTGCCGATCAGAAGGTTGGCGGTTCGAATCCCCACGACGGGGTGAGCTCCCATTGCTCGGTCCCTGCTCCTGCCAACCTAGCAGTTCGAAAGCACATCAAAGTGCAAGTAGATAAATAGGTACCGCTCTGGCGGGAAGGTAAACAGCGTTTCCGTGTGCTGCTGTGGTTCACCAGAAGCAGCTTAGTCATGCTGGCCACATGACCTGGAAGCTGTACGCCGGCTCCCTCGGCCAATAAAGCGAGATGAGCACCGCAACCCCAGAGTCAGCCATGACTGGACCTAATGGTCAGGGATCCCTTTACCTTTACCTTTATTATGTCCTAATGCCCTGATCATTTTGGTAGCTTCTTTTGTGTACCATAAATCAGAAAAATACATTAAAGAGCTTGTAGCACTTTCAGGATAATGAAAATAACTCTCTCCCCCCTCCCATGCTCATTTGCCTACGAATCTGAGCCATGTGGTACAATACATGTAGGCAGCTTCAATGTGCTCAGGATTCTCACACCTTATGTTTCACAATGTGGTGCCCTTCAGCGCTCCCTACATTATTCTCACCCCCCACCCCATAGTCAATTTCTCAATGTGCAAGCTGTCAATCATGCTTCAATTTTATTTACCATTTACCCCTGTATTAATAGTTAAGACCACCTCAGGTGGAAAAATGTTATTGCATCCTATACCTGACCAGCATGATTCAATATGGATAGAAAAGTGTTCTTTTTTCTGGAAGCAGCCCAGTTCTGGGCAAGTCTCTAGGTGACGAGTTTCAGGGTTGAAGGCCTATCTGCACCCTCCTTCAAGCCTGACTCCCATGTTCTACCTTCTGTGTACACCTTTCCGTTCCTGTGTTCTGGCATGAACACATACTAACATACACGTATGCACATACACACACCTGCCTACACAAGCAACTCTTTAGTTACCTTCAGGAGACTTGCTCTTGCACCAATGCAATGCAGCACATAAAGAAACACTAGCAAGGGGAGGAGGGAGAAAGGGACTCAAAAGAAGGGAACAACAGCTGGGAGAAACCCAAAGCCTCAGTGGAAGCAGATTTAAAGGGATTGTATTGCTCTTTCTCTATATATCCGAGTAATGCCAGGCACTAGGGCTGGGCAATATCTGGTTTTCAACATCACAATATATCACCAGCTAAATATCACAATATCATGATATATATTGGTGGTGGGGGGGGGCCTTGCTGGGCCTCCCCGTGGGGGCAGAGGGTCCCACCATACCTTCTGACAGTGGTGGAGGGTGTACCTGCAAATTATCTGCAAAGCTACCTCCTGGGAAGCTGTCAAGTCTCCACCTTTTGTTCACTGGTATATTGCCTTGTTGAAACACTTATCGCAATGTTATTTCAATATCTGTATTCAACGATATGGCGATTTATTGCACAGCCCTACCAAGCACTTGAACACCAGTAAGGCTTTTGCTGAAACTCGGGGGGCAATTTATATACCAAGTGGCAAGGGAGAATGCATCTTGGTACATCTGAACATCCACCCATCTGAAAAGCCTTGGGGAGCTTCAATTGGCCTTTTGAACACTTCTGAGCAGGCAGGTTCTCTTCACTTTGAGGAGACATATTGCATTTGGGCAGTTAGGTGAAAGTGTAAAACTGTTGTTTCATTTAGACCACTAATAATTAAGCAGTACCACAAATTTGCAATCAGAAAAAGTTACACACTGATTGACGATTTCTCCTCCTTTAGATTTTCTAGGGCAGATTTAGTAAACCCATGATAGCTGCTCTATTTGCAGTATATATATCATATGGAACGCTCACCATGCTCTATGGACCTCTCAGTACACATTTTACAAAGTGTGATTTGACTCCTTCATTTTCAGCTGTGCTGGTACCCATGTTCCAGGACCTTTCCAGGAGGAGGGGGATGAGGAGGAGGAAATAGGTCAAATCAATCTATCAAATGGCCTCGACACTTTTAAAAAGGAAAAACACAATTGGAGGAAAAGTGACACATTGTGCAGATGAAGTGGTCACCACCGCAACAGGAACACACATCTTGCAAACTGTTGCCCATGAGAGCAAACAGCCACTGGATCATTTCTCCTCTTGAAAATAATTATTCAGGCATTCATGGGAATTCAGGGGATGGTACAGTACAGGCATAGGCAAATTCGGCCCTCCTGATGTTTTGGGACTACAACTCCCATCATCCCTGACCACTGGTCCTGTTAGCTAGGGATGGTGGGAGTTGTAGTCCCAAAACATCTGGAGGGCCAAGTTTGCCTATGCCTGGTACAGTAGTTCACTCCGGTCTAAACCCCTCCAGGGACAGTCAGTTAAAAACTGTAGTCAAAGCAAAGGAAACAAGTGCATAAGAGTAGGGCTGGGCAACATCTGGTATCACCAGCTAAACATCACAGTATCTCAATATATCACAATATATATATATACGCAGTGGCAGGAGGCCTTGCCAGGCATCCCCACAGTGGAGGAGGACCTTGCCACAACTATCCCTGGTGGCAAAGGGCTTCTCCGGGCATCCCTGCGGCAGACCCTGGGGCAGCAAAGGGCATCCCACACCTCCCCATGGCAATGGAGGGCTTTAAAACATAAGGAAGTAGTAGATTTAATAAAACTATTACATAAACTTCCATATTTAATATATTTTCAACTAATTTAAAAATAGTTTGAGTGATTTCCAGTCAAGTTGCATCTGCATCCCCACTCAGAGGATTAAGTGGAATCTTAAGCCCCACTGAATTCAACTAAACTTACTTCTACTTTCCTGGGAGTAAGCCTCATTGAATTCAGTAGGGTTTGCTTGTGCGTAGACATGCATTTGCTTGCATTGCTTACCGACAAGCCTTCCTAAATAAATTGCAGGGAATTACCGTATTTTTCGCTCTATAACACACACCCGACCATAACACGCACGTAGTTTTTAGAGGAGGAAAATCCGTAGGCATACCACCCGTAGGCATTCCCTCCATAACACGCACAGACATTTCCCCTTACTTTTTAGGAAGAAAAAAGTGAGTGTTATGGTGCAAAAAATACGGTATTTTTCTTCTTTAATCCTACCCATACTGCAACTGCTAATCACTAGTAGTAAAGTACTTTTGTTAAGAATTCCCCCACAGTCAAAGCAGCACCACTGACCCTAAGGTTCTGTGGTTTTAGCTCCAGTGCAAGAAAATGGCTTTATAAGGCCTCAGTATCCATTCTTCAGACTTTGCTACACACAATAAATCTTGCACTCTAGCAGTTTCACTCTTTCCCATTTGCCAACTTTTGTCTGAAAACAGAATAGTTTTTGCATGCATCACACGTTTCTGCAGTTTGTGGGAGGATGGTAATTAAGAAATTATTTGGCGTATGTCTTCAAACCATTCAGAAATTTAATGTTCCCCTCCTTGAAGAACGAGGTATTACAGCAGGAACTGGTGCAATGTACTCACAGCATTTTGTCATTACAGTGGTACCTCGGGTTAAGTACTTAATTCATTCCGGAGGTCTGTTCTTAACCTGAAACTGTTCTTAACCTGAAGCACCACTTCAGCTAATGGGGCCTCCTACTGCCGTCGGAGCCCGATTTCTGTTCTTATCCTGAAGCAAAGTTCTTAACCTGAAGCACTATTTCTGGGTTAGCGGAATCGGTAACCTGAAGCGTATGTAACCTGAACCCAAGGTACCACTGTATAAGCTGGTAATCTGCTGGACCCAAGCAGTGTTCGAAATTAGCATTTTGCACCTGGCGTTCAACCACTTGCGACCAAGTGAAGATTCCTAGGCACCAATAAGGCGCCTGACATCTCCACCATCTGGGAATCACTGGATCTGGACTATTTTAATACCACATCCTGTAGAATTCTATCAGTTATATTTTATCTGCCCCATCAGAATGAATTTCTGGGACCAAGTTGCTTTTTCTGTGCAGCCTGACCAGAAGCAGTCACCATTAAGAAAAAGAGGTTGGAATACGCCAATATATAAATATGAACTGTCCCTGGACCAAGTGGCTTTTCATCTTTAAGTTTTCAAAGCTCTTAACCTAGCTCAAGGTTGTCATCTGAACTAGCCAGATGTTTAACTGAGAATCAATCACAGTCAGTTCATCATTTGAAAAATCAGACTTTGGGACCATCTTTCCCAATAAATGGCAACTAGACAATTCCATTTTGGCGTCTGCAACCTTGGTTTAAGGAGCCATTTGGTGCCTAGATTATATATCTGGGTTTCTAACGCTGGACCCAAGTCCTCTTTTCCCAGAGTGCCAGTCAAGTTGAAAGCAATGCTACACCATGTGTTTACATCAGTCCAAGAGGGCTTTCCTCTCCCCTCACTTGACTGGCCCCTCATACAACCTATTGCAAAGACCTCTGGGAATGTCCAGGGTGGCTGCAGGGTCAGAATTTCTCCACATCATTCATATAATCTGAGGAATGAAGGAAGCCTTAGAGAATTCTTTGCTCTAACTTCATTGACTCCATCCTAAAAGTAGCCTGCACCAATTCATTGGGACTATGACCTGGATGGTGGTTATCAATACCTTTGTAGTTTTGAGTCTGGACAGATGAAATACACTTGTGACATGTAAGGACAGATGAAATATACTTGTGACATGTAAGGACTCCTTTGATGATTGCTTAGGAAAGCCAGCTTCATCCTGGGGACTGAATCTAAATCACTCTAAAACTCGAATCTCTGTGATGCACCTGTTTTTATTTCCTGGGTACCCTGTGCAAAGTTCTGGGATTCTAGGCTTCTGGGGCAGCTTGGCATGTTGAAAGTATCATCTTGCCCACAGCTAGCATTGAGACAGATACCGCTTTGCCTGGATAGAAGTACACCCGATTGAACTTGATATATTTACTTCACCAAGCCCTGTAAAAATTGAGGGTTTTTTTTACAGGGCTTGGTGTGGTTTTTTTCACCCTAATGATTAGAAATGAGAAAACATTGCCAGCCCTTTGAATGTTAAATTAAGATAGCTGTCTTAATTTATTCAATTTACTGAATACATTTTGGTTTTGTTGTTACAGCAGCTGGGGTCCTCTAGCACAGAATTTAGGACTCCCAATCACATGGCAATAGACTCCACACCTCAACCTTCCTTCCTCAACAGACCATCAGCTCCCCTTGACTGCAGTATCAGCTGATCTACTTGACAACCAACTGAACATTTTAGAGCTGTCAAATACAGTATCTCCAATGAAATGCATGCTGGACAGATGTTCTGTTGCTAAACCCTGTACTAAAAGATTCAATAGCAGCTAAAAGCTGAAATGCAGATGGTGCCCTTCAATTCAACCTTAGTTTTGCACTCTCACACAATGAACTTGGGGTTTAAAATGTCTTGAATTCCACAGCCACTATGCAAATTTGAAGCAAACTTGCAATGTTTGCACACACTTGTTTCAAAATACTAAAAATAGCTAAACAAGAAAAAGAAGGGTTTTTTAATTCTGTTGCACTGTCATCTTCATTTCCTGAAATTAAGAGGTGAGGAACCTGAGGAAACTTTATCTGCAACATTCATCCTTAAAGACTGAAAAAGTAACAGAATCAGAAACATGACAAGCTGTACCAAATTAGTGCCATCATTTAATGTTGACCTCTACTTACGTCAGAAGTCAACAGCCTGATTCCCAGAAGGGGAAATGCAGGATCTGGGAACTTGAATAACTTGGCCAAGGGTCGAAGAGGGAAACTTTGAAAGAAGACCATTAAAAATGACTGATAAGCACCCAAATCTTGATGGCTACAAAATTTTTGAGGCCAGGCAGACAGCATCCCAAAACAAAAGATGGACAAATAGTTCAATATGTATAACAGGGAATGCTCCTTCCACCCCACTGTCAAAACAGGCCCCCCCCAAATTTAAATACCTAAGTGCTCCAAGAGAAAGCAGAAGAGAAACAGTCCAGGCCATGTGCCCCTAAAGAGAACACTGCTTTATTACTATTTTAACATTTGCTTTGTTTAGTACAGTGGTGCCTCGCAAGATGAAAAGAATCCGTTCCGCGAGTCTCTTCGTCTTGCGGTTTTTTTCGTCTTGCGAAGCAAGCCCATTAGCGGCTTAGCGGATCAGCTGATAAGCGGCTTAGCGGATCAGCTGATAAGCGGCTTAGCGGCTTAGAAAAAGGGGAGGAAGGAAAAAAACCCCGCAGGAACTCGCAAGACATTTTCGTCTTGCGAAGCAAGCCCATAGGAAATTCGTTTTGCGAAGCACCTCCAAAACGGAAAACCCTTTCGTCTAGCAGGTTTTCCGTCTTGTGAGGCATTCGTCTTGCGGGGCACCACTGTATTTTAAAACAAATATTACCTTGAATAATTTTGAGGAGCAACTTATTATCACTGTCAATAAATAAAATTAATTACAACTAAACTTAGGGTTGTATTCAACTAAGTTCTACTCAGAATGAACCCTCTGAAATTAATGAACCTGAGTTAATCATATTCATTAACTTCAGTAAATCAGCTCCAAATAAAACTAGAATTGGATGCAACCCTTAAATTACAATTACAAATGAATTACAAAGTCACACAGACGAGCTTGATTGCCAACTTGCATTTTCATGACACCTTTGACTTTTCCTGCTTGCACAAGGCTTGATGAGACCATCAAGAGAAAGAAGTTCCCAGATCATCATTCTGCATCTACTACCAAATGCTCCAGAACAAGGAATCTATCCGTCTGTCAGTCTTGCCTCATGTGGATTAACAGAAGCCCCTCTCAGAAAACTGTGCAACTCTGATGTTACTGCATGCGCCACCAAGATAGAAGAAAAGTATCTGCATGCTAGACAGCCTCATGAGTAATAGTAAAGCAAGCCAACATGCTTCCTTAAATTGTGTAAATAAACCTGCTACTAGGAACAGGTTTGGGTGTTGTTCTCTAGAGATATGATAATGCAGAGTAAGAAACTCTGCACTTTATTTAGGTCACTTTTAACCATTCAAATTCACCAACATAGAAAGACGCATTTATAGGAAGACATACAGTCAGACTACTGGCACATCTAGTTCAGTATTGTCAACACCGATTGGCAGCCGCTCTCCAAGGTCTCAGACATGGGATAAGAAGGGCATGAAGGAAGTAACATCTCCCACTGTTGCTCCCCTGGAATTTGCTGGGGATTGAGCCTGAGACCTTCTGCATGCAAAGCAGCTGCTCTACCACTAAGCTACAATCCTTTTCCTGAAGGCCATTGTTTAGCCATTATTGGCCCCTTGGAAGGGAGGGATCAAGAGCATGTTCAAATCCTCCTGCTCCTGCAATGTGTTGGAACCAGGAGATACTGTGTTTATCTGAACATGGTATTTCCTGTGACTGCAAAATCGAACCCTCTCTAGTGGTTAGACTTGTGCATACAGCTATCCATTTCTCTTTTCCCATAGAATATAGCCTCCCTCCTTCCAGGCCTTTTAGGAACACCTCCCGAACCATGCACACTGTAAAGCAAAACAACAGTGTTAGCCTTAATGTTAACCAAGGCACCTGTTTTTTAGCTTTCTGAAACCATGCTCAAATGTTGGTTCCAGATCCTACTGAAAAATATTCCCCTTAATCATGGTTATCAGTTGGTGTGGGGGGAGGGAAGAGAGATGATGAAGCAGATGTTCCTGTAGCTGCCTCTCAATCCCAGCTGCTGTTCACTGGCTGCAAGCATTACTTCTGAAACAGCCAATACAGCTGAGATCAATTCAGCAAAATCCATTGGAGGGCTGTAGATAGTCATTTACTGGGACACTGAATCTCTTGTAGCCATCAAGCTATTGTCTAGAATGCGAACGGGGAACCTGTCTCCCCAGATGTTACTGGATGTTATTAGCTCCAGCCACCATGGCCAGCAACATCTGAGTCCCTCTGCCTCCGGCTGCAGCTTGCTTCTCCCTCGGCACACTGGTGGCAGAGGGACTCAGAAGTGGTGGCAGTTTCACTCTCAATGTACCGCCAAGTGAAGCCACCATTGTGGTCCGTCCCTCATGTCGGTCCTGGGTGATGTATCAATACATCGTCCCAGCCTACTGTCCACTCCTTGAAGAGGGCCCCAATCTGGCTCCCTCCACCGTGCCAGCTAGGAGCTGGTGGTGCAAAGGAAAATCCCTGCCTCAGCTTTCACCCTTGGCTGGCAGGATTTCAGTGGAGAACCTGCACATGGCACTTTCCCAGCCCCTCTTACAACCACTCTGCTAGGTTGCTACATTATGCACGGCAACAGTATACAGTATACAGCTGATACAGTAGCACCCCTTAGAAACTGCTGAATCCTTATGCTTCAGAAGTGGACTTTAAAAGCTTGCCTTCAGAAGTAAGGATGCAAATTTTTAGCTCAATGCAGCGTCTCGTTTGCTCTGAGGAAATAATATATAAAGGTTCCCAGAAGGGTAGCTGTGTTTAGTCTGCTGCTGCATAAATAAGAGTCTTGTGGCTCCTGAAATTTATTATTTTTAGATCATATATCATGTATAAATATACAGTGTGGTGCAGTGGTTAGACTGAGTGTCAAACTAGGACCTGGGATACTCAGCTTCAAGCCCTTCTCAACTATGAATCTCAATGGGTGACCATGGGTCAGTCACTGTCTCTCTCAGTCTGACCTGCCTCACAGAGTGGCAGAAGTGGCATGGGGTATGTTCCTTGAATGAAAGTCAAGATATAATAAGCAGATGCCGCTTGCAGAGGACCGTATTTCAGTGGCAGAGAACTTGCTTTGCCTGAAGAAGGTTCCAGGTTTCACACCTGGCATGCCTCTGTTTTTGTTCTTTAAAAAAGAATCAGGTACCAAGTTATGGGAAAGACCTCTGTTCTGAAACCCAGGAGAGCCACTGCCAGTCTGAGCAGACAATACTAGGCTAGATGGATAGCCTGGTACTATACACCAATTACACTACCAAGAAGAAGACAAAGTAAGCTGTAATTTGTCTAACCCAGGGGTTGGGAACCTCCTTCCTATGGGCCAGAACAGGCCTGCCAGGCCTCCCCTATTGGCCTGTGAGGCCATTCTGGCCAACATGGCCCAAGCCCAGAGTGAAGTCTGTGGACACCACTGGTCAGCTGATTGGCAGCATCTACAAAGTGCTGTGGTTAGGGGCTTCACAAGACTCAAAAACCAGCTGCTTGCTGGCATTTCATGGGCTGTGCAATGTTACGTGACTGATAAGTGAGTGGCCCCACCCACCTGCCAATCTCGACTTATGGAAGGTGGGTAAGATCCAGTTCCCCATCACTGGCCTACCCAGACTGCAGCAGTTCTCCAAGGCTCCAGGCCAAGTGGCTTCACCATCACGACTACCTGTAATGCTTTTTAACTGGAGATGACAAGAACCGAACCTGGGACCTCCTGCACACAAACACAGCGCTCTATCAGAGAGCTATGGTCCCAGCCTTAGGGAAAATGAAACTAGATTATTTCAAGTTAAGGCTGCAAACCTTGGCATGCATGCTTGCTTGGGAATAAGTCCTCCTCAATGCTATAAGACTGCCTTCTTAAGTGGCAGAACTATGCAACGGATCGGACTCCGTGGTGACATTCGCTAAATGTCGAATTTGCATGATGCTCGGATTAATATCTTGTATACTAATGGTTACTGCTCCCAGACTCTGGAACTCTGGAGGGATCCCTGGAGAAGCTAGACTGGCTCCCTCCTTGTTGTCCTTCCACCAACAGGTGAAAACCTCCCAGACTTTTGGGAATTGACTGCTTTTAATGAAAGGGCTGGTGCCAAGCTATTTTTACTGTAATTATTTGTATGTTTTAAACAAGTGTTTTGTGTGTGTGTGTGCGCGTGTGTGTGTAGTTTTAATTCTATTCATGTTTAATGGTTTTTTAAATAATTGCATTTTCTCTGGCTTACGCAAGCTGGAGGCCAGGTGGGGGCTCCATTCGACTTCTTCAGCTGGGGGGCACAAAGACTCCTTCTCCCCAGCTGAGCAGCCCTGATCCTTCTCCTGCTTGCATGCACAGAGGAGAAGAATCGGGGCTCCCTCATCAGGGGAGCGGGAGCACTTTAATGGAGCCCCGACCCCACCGCTGCCTTATGCAAGCAGGTGGCAGGCCGGGGGCTCTGTAAAACTGCAGTGGCCTGGCAGGCTCCTCAGCCTAGCAGTTTAAAGAAGCAGAGGGAAGAACAAGCTGTATGTATCGCACCTCGCCAATGCAACTTGTTTCTCCCTCTGCAACGGTTATGAGGGCAGAGTGGTAAAACACTGGTGAAATCACCAGTGTTCCTGAGTCCCTCTGCCTCCATGGTCAGCTGCGGCTTGTATCTCCATGGGTGCGCTGGGCACTGGTAGCAGAGGGACTAAGGAGCGATGACGGTGTTACTCGCAATATATCGCTGAGTGAAGCCACCGCCACCACGGTCTGCCCCTCATACCTGTCCTGGGCGATATATCAATACATCGCCCAGGCCTGCCTATGAAGTATAATACTTGCATGGTACCTTCTATCACATTTTCCATTTGAATAGTTCAGAGCTAATGGGAATTCCTAATGCTGTACTATAACCTCAGCAAAATCAAGCATGCAGAAAATTATGCCAGCCCTCCAGGTTTTGGATTCCAATAACTACAGTTAGCCCAGACAGAAAACTTCACACATGAATTTCCAAAGCCACTGTGATACGGCTAACCAAAATACTGGATAACTAAGAATCCATAGTGCTGATTGGTAGGACAGAACATACAGTATAGCCTCATATGAGAAAGGTACCATCACCTGGTGTATGTGAGCAAAGTTTAATGGTGCTTTAATGTTGCATTATAGAGGTGAAACAATACTTGGAGAAGGGTCATTCCTTATCAAGTGATCCAACTTTTTTTACTTCATGTCATCCAGTTTTGTTAATATTTTGTACACTTGTTGAATGATTAAAACTATGTTTAAATCTAAAATTGTAATTATTTATCTCATCCCATTTGTGAGTTATGAAGGTTTGAAATTTTTAAAAAACTGTCAATTTTGGCCTTGACAAACAAGGGTCAAACTAAGGACTGAAACTGGTCACACACTTTGGCAAAAAATGAAATGTGGTGTGCAAGAAATGCTCTTGAAAGGCATTTGGTGTAAAGTATAAATAATGGAAGAACAAATGTTTTCAGACAAATTTCATGTGTAAGGCTCCCCCCCCCCATAATTTTACTTTTGTTTGTAATGTTCATGAAATGAGGTACTAACAATAATTATTTCAAAGTTCTATCATGGAATAGCAAGCTATCACTCTGCTTTGGAACACATTTTCAAAAGAAAAGCCTGAGTAGCTTTTCAGGTACCTTTTAACTGAATAAGTTTCTAAAGAAATGCCTGGAGTAACTGATAGTTGAAGTCTTGTTCATTCTGTTATATTTTAATCCAAGAAGACCCATTTATCCTAAATAAAACCCAATAAGGCAGACATGAATGTACAAATTATTATTTTTATGTGATCTCATTGAGATCCCAAGATGAAAATTTGCAGGTAGCACTTCAAAATATTAAATAATCAATACATTTTGGGAGAGAAAATTTATCATATTAATTTTTAACCACTTTTTAACATTTCCAATTTTGTAACTTAAATTTAAAATTTAAAGTAAGTCCATAATGTGACATATCATATTAAAGCCCATGAAGTTCTGAAGAGATGTGTGTGTTTTAGTTTTGACATCGCAATTCTGGGCTGAGCTTTTAAGGTTTTTGTGTAGTCCAGCAAGGCAAAAATTGTCAATTTTTTTAAATTTCAAACCCTCATAACTCACAAACAGGATGAGATTTTAAAAATGTATATTTAAATTTAGTTTTGATCATTCAAAAAGTGTAGAAAATATTAAAAAAATTGGATGACATGAGGTAAAAAAGTTGGATCACTTGCTATGGAATGACCTAGAAAGGACTACAAGCAGACACCTGCAGGTGTCAGTGGAGTTGCACACCCTTAAAAACACACCCCACTTTAGTCTTAAGTGCCAATGAGCGTGCAGTTTCTTCGTGGTTTTCTGAGTTAACTGCTGATGTGCAGAACTCAAGAAAAAGTCAAGTATATTTCCATTAACATCTGGCTGTGGTATCACAATTACATTGTCATGGGCAATATCAAGGGTTAATTGCTCTTACCTTCAGCTACATCGTCATCCACAGCCCCTTTCACCTGAGAAAAACACCACTGAATGTCATTCCCGCCACCTCCGGCTCCTAGAAACAAAACAAAAGTTAAACAAAAGTAATCCACACCCTGCCCATTAAACTCTGCCAGCATTCCACTCTAGTTAACAGGGACTGCTGGCAGGGGGGGTCAGTGGTGCTGAGAAGAGAGCACAGAAATCAAGTATTTTCAAAGCAGATGGAAGAACCTAGGAACCCAATCAAACTTCCATTTTCCCACCCCACATCCACACACAGAGACACACTTTTGTCGATAAGGATCAGTCCAGATTTCAAAAATCAAGCACAGAGTAAACATCAATTTCTCTACAAACTGTTGACATCTCTCAGAACCATGTAACTAGTAAATCCAGAAACCATACAAGTTTGGAATACAAGCATGCCACTGATGTCTGCTAGAATTTCACGCAGGAAGCAAAACACTTTACTCTTCTTACCAAAGAAATTAACTTTCTGCATTCATTTTTCCTACACTGCTATTAAGCTGCTAGGATCCAGAATGAAATCATGTAATTTATCACTTAAAACAAGCCCATGTACTTATTTTAGGAACCATGCTTCACCCTCTTGAGTAAAAGGCTCTAAAGAATTAAAACAGTGTCTTTTATGCACATAGACAAGTATGTTAACATTCGCAGTATTTATTTAAAAGAAAAACAGGAGGACCTCCAGCCCTCAAACCTGCATAGGCTGGGTTTGAGGAGCTTTGTTTTGTTTTGTTATGAATAAGCTTTAAACTACCGTAAAAGATGGACCGGAGAGAAAATTTCAGGAACATTACTGCCTCAGCGGAAGACGGTGAATCATTTGAACCTTGCCACCAAAACATGTAGAAAAGACACCACCCATTTCTTCTGCATGTCATTTAGACCAAGTCATTTGGGCTGGGTTCATACAGGAAAAGAGAGAATGAAGAAAGAGCGAGGCGTCCTCAATTCCTTAAAGATGTCAAAATGGAGCTTTCCCTAAGACATATTCCCCCAAACAAGAAGTCTCTCTGGAAGAGCTGTGCAACAGTTGCCTCTTGGCAAGGGGAACTGAGGGCGGGTTTCCCTTTCCACACAAGGCTGAGCAACTTTAAAAAAAAAATGTTCAAGTCCGGAGAAGAATGAGGGTGCCAGAAGCATAAACAACAGAGCACAGGAAAATGGAAACAATCTATTCTATTCCCACCATTCTTTGTTACTTTGTGCTCACACATTCTACCACATTTAGGCACCCTGGAAATGTGAGAGGATGTTTAGCTACATGTTATATAGATAGATGTATTTTTAAAGTGCATCTAACTGCAAGAGCTCCTAAGGCAGGGGGAGCCAGCAGCCACCTCCGGATCCTGCAGGACTCCAACTCCCATCAGCCCTGACCATGAGCCATGCTGAGGGGCTGATGGAATCAGAAGCTACCTGGAAAGCAGCACATTGGCGTTCCCTACTCTAAGGCCCACATCCGGTGCTCACCCCCAGTTTACTCTTTCCTAGCTATAGATATCTGGGTGGGGCGGGGGCTTTTCATGAAAGGACAGAAAACTCCACTTTTATCCAGGGGAAAACTGGTGCATCATTCCCCAACATCACATAGATAATCTGCTACATTCATGGCTTTCCTCCCATTGATGAAAAAAGAAGGGCAAGACGGAGGCGTGTGGCTTGTGTTGCGAGACTGCAAGGCACGAATCTAAATACAGTCGCCCATGCGACTCTTCCCAACACAAAGCAATTAAATGTGTGGGATGTGGGTGAACGGATTCCAGAAAAAGGAACACAAATGGGACAGCAGCACATGCCCTGTGCAATGAGACAGATTTGCAGCCTTTACACGGTGCAAGCTCCAGCACGCTGCAACATGGGGCATCTCCTCTCAGAGAGAACACGCCTCGCACCGCCCCACATGGAGGAAGCCCAGGCTTCTCTATCTATGTGCCTGCCAGACCCAACACCCCAGGCTGCTATAGCCCTCGTTTTGCACGCAGATTCTTGCCAAGCTGCAGCTCCACTCGCACCAAACCCATCATTTCAGACATAAGCAACGCTGCAAAAGCCTCAACGCCAAAGCTTGCAGAAACACACACTTGGGAAAGGGAGATCAGAAGGCAATGGGTGACCCCCGGCCTCACCCCCACCTCGGCCTGGGGGAAGAAGAAAACCCATCCCTGGAGATTTCTCCCCCAACTTCTGCCTCTGCCTTCGCAAGGAAGGGAGACTTTCTCTCTTGTTAAAAATAAAAGGCTAAATGGATGAAGATGCATGGTCGAAGGAAGGAAGGAGAGGAGAAGAGCAGGGGAACGAAGACCGAGAGCAGGCATTTGTGCTTCGGCGCTTGAGCTATTGGCGGAGGACAGCAACGAAAATGAGGATGCAATAATAATAATAATAATAATAATAATGGAGAAGGGAGCGGATTTGCAGAGGGAAATGCATTGCAAAGGACGAGGGGAGTCAGCCTGCAAGTGCAGCAAGCGGCAGCAGCAGCGCAGCTCTGCAAGCTCCGCCAGAGGCGAGGCCGGTCCAGCTCCCTCCCCTGCCTCCGCCGCCCCTGGGCTCGCCAGGCGCCCGTCCCCGGGAAGCGCGAGGGGCTGCCGTGCCCTTACCTGCCATGTTGGGCTCCCAATGGTGGCCGGCCGGGCTGAAGCGGCCTCTCAGCTTCCCGGTCCTCTCCCCGTCGCGGGCTGAAGCGGAGCGCGGAGGGAGGATGGCGGCGGATGGCGTCCGGGGGGCGGGAGCGGGCAAGGCGGCTTGGCTCCCAGGGCTTCCCCCGCGCCCGGCTTCCTCTCCGGACCCAGCCCCTCCCCCCGCTCGGGTTCCACTTTCAAAATGGCGCCGGCGGAGCCCAGCGTGACGTCACCGGCGGAGGCGAGGGAGGGAGGGAGGGTGGGGAAAGAGGAGGGGCAGCGGGGGCGGGGCCTGCGGGGGAAGGGGGCGCGCCCATTGGGTGGCTCCGCTGCGCTGTGGGCGCGGGGTGGGCAGGGCAGGGGCTGTGGCGGGGCGCGCGCTCGCCGCTTGCGATCCTGTCCACTGCGCGGAGAAAGGACGCAAAAGGCGTCCCACGGGGCCATGGCTGTCAACTTTTCCCTTTTCTTGCGAGGAATCCTATTCGGAATAAGGGAATTTCCCTTAAAAACGGGAAACGTTGACAGCTGTGCACGGGGCCGCTCCATATAGGGACCGATCATCCTGACCGGGTAGCTTCGTTTTCTTCTGAATTTAAAATAAATTCCGAAAAGTGGTGCGGTGGGACAGAGCGCTCGTCTCTGGTTCTGATGTTACCTGGGAATCCCAACTGCTGGGATCATCAGCCTAAAGAAAACTTAGGAAAACCCAGCATGCTGCGGCTGAATTAAGAAGGTGAGCTTGCTGGCAGGGCAAAGCGAGGCGGCTCCCTTGGGTGCAGGATCCGCAGGGGCAGCGGATCTGGCCTCCAAGGAATGCATCATCCGCTGCTGCTGCTGCTGTGGCAGAAACCTTGGAGCCCCTTGGAGACTGGATCTGCCACCTCCTTTGCTGCCTTTAGAGCAGCCTCTCTGCAAATAGGGGCACTGGTGATCCCCTGCCACCCCTGGTGAGGAAAGGGCAGCAGGGGCTGCCCTCTGGGGTCCCCCGGGCTCTGTACCTGCCCAGCATGTTTCAGAGTGACCCCCTTCCTCCCCCCATGACAGCCTTTGATTCCCACCTCAGTTATCAGGTAAGGTTGATTTTATTGCCCCCTCTCCCATTCCTGATGTAGGTCTTTATTTCCCCTGTTGTTTCACTCGCCCCCTTCTTCACAGGGGGGTGGACTCCAGAACCCCCTGCTGGGGTTTCCATCAGTTGGTATTCAGAGCTCTAATCTAACCAATGAGGTAGTGCCTTCAGGATTGGGGGGGGGGGGCAGAGTGCCTCTGACAACCAGTTGCTTTGGAACAACAGTGGGACAAAATTACTGTGCTCTGCTTTTTTTGCTTCCCAGAAGCATCTCTTTGGCCACTGCAGGATTCTGGACTAGGTAAAACTTTGGATCTAAATCCTACAAGGCTCTTCTTAGGTTATTTTCATATTTACTCAGAAGTAAGCCTCACTGTGCTTACTGCTGACTAAGTGCATATTGCATTGCAGCTACACAGTACAGTCTTGTGCATGTTGACTCAGAGGTCAGCCATTGAATTTGATGGTGCTAACTCCCAAATCATTGCACACTGAACGACAGCCTTAGGCAAAGAGAGGTTAGAAACTGCTATAAGTTCTGTCACGCGTAAGACTATGATCCTGATCAAATTGCCACCTCATTGCCTCCTATTCACTAGGAGAAGAACTCCTGTGTTGTGCCAATGGGAGCTTTTCTTGTGTTGCAGAGAGCTGGCACTTGGGAACAGGAGGCAGGATTCGGACTGGGATGGCGGTGAGAACAGAGTTAATGACCACACCCCACATGCTGCAGTGCAAATCTTGCTCCCCTCTCCTTCCAATGCCACTGGCTATTTATTTTTTTAAAAAAATCAAGCAGGCCAGGGAAAATTATATGACAGTTTGGCCCTAAGGCTTCATTACTGTGCTCACTTACCTGAGAATAAACACCACTGAGCACAGTGTGACATATTTCTTTATTGCAGTCAGAGCCCATTCTCCAAAGAGCTCAAGGGAGCATTACAATGGTCCTTCACTCCACTGCTACCACAATTCTATCCTGACAACAACATTATGGGGTGTTAGGCCAAGTTAGGCTGTGTGGGGATTTGAACTAGAGTCTTCCAGTCTCAGTCCAGCACTCTAATCACTCCATCATACTGACTGTGGTATTATCTGAGACTAGGCTGCAATGATGCAGATGAGAAGGGAGTACAGCTCCACAGCCGTACAGGAGGAGCAACGATGCCATCTACTGGAGCACCAAGGTGATTGGCAGACCCTCCACCTCTGGCACGTGAGTGAGGTGATAGTGAGGCTTTCAAGCTTGTTTGTGATAGAATAACACAAGTCCTCGGATGGATCCTCAGTGCCCACAGCAGTGACGGCTGTCTTTTATTTTATTTAGTTGAATGTTCTCCCCCCCCCCAACCCTTGCATCTTTTCTAGTCTCTTTGCTAGTCCCAGCACACAGCCAGCCATGCTCCTGAACCATCTTTAGCCGCAAACACCTTTTGCGCTGGCAGCCTTGACCGTACCATCTACAGAGAAAGGCTTCTAGCAGAGGGCAGTTGGAAAAGCCTTTTGCTGGCTTGGAAAGGGGAAAGCTCCCTGGTGGGGTCTTGTACTTAAACAGGTGCAGATTTGGCAGTGGAGCCATAAGAATCACAGTTCATAGAATTGTAGTATCAAAATGGTGTGTGTTCAGATTTATTATTAATTGATCATTTGTGAAGCATCTCGAAGCAATTCCACAATACTATAAAACATATATTTAAAAACTGCATATATAAAAACAGTTTCACATCCAATACAAATACTGGCTGCAGATTTAAAACAACTCCGCTTATAAAGCTGGAAGAGGAGAGTCTTTGGCAGGTGCTTAAAGAAAAACAAATGAGGTGATGTCTGCTGGAGGCCCTCTTCTCCTGAAGAGTGCAGTGATCAGTTAGGAACTAACGTAGGAGCCAACTCCTAGGGGCCGTGGGGGCTTCTCCCCAATCAAATACAGTGGTACCTCAGGTTACATACACTTCAGGTTACATACACTTCAGGTTACAGACTCCGCTAACCCAGAAATAGTGCTTCAGGTTAAGAGCTTTGCTTCAGGATGAGAACAGAAACCATGCTCTGGCGGTGCGGCGGCAGCAGGAGGCCCCATTAGCTAAAGTGGTGCTTCAGGTTAAGAACAGTTTCAGGTTAAGTATGGACCTCCGGAACGAATTAAGTACTTAACCCGAGGTACCACTGTATTAGAATGGCAATGCCCAAAGTTGATGAGCATTGCCATTCAAATGGTGTTTGTTCATCGTGTCATGTGATTTGTTATGCAGGACCGGGCTTACCTAGGTAAAAGGTAAAGGTACCCCTGCCCGTACGGGCCAGTCTTGACAGACTCTGGGGTTGTGCGCCCATCTCACTCAAGAGGCCAGGGGCCAGCGCTGTCCGGAGACACTTCCGGGTCACGTGGCCAGCGTGACATCGCTGCTCTGGCGAGCCAGAGCCGCACACGGAAACACCGTTTACCTTCCCGCTGGTAAGCGGTCCCTATTTATCTACTTGCACCCGGAGGTGCTTTCGAACTGCTAGGTTGGCAGGCGCTGGGACCGAGCAGCGGGAGCGCACCCCGCCGCAGGGATTCGAACCACCGACCTTTCGATCGGCAAGTCCTAGGCGCTGAGGCTTTAACCCACAGCGCCACCTACGTCCCTCACTATATTTTATTTAAGTTGGAACCTCTGGAAGCTAAAATTAGCTAAGGGAGATAATATTTCAGGTATCTTAGTCCCAAACTGTATGGGGCTTTGTTTACCACCAGCAGCACCACCTTGAACTTAGTCTGGTTACTCTGGTACCTAATTGACAGCCAGGGAAATTATTTCACCAGTGGTGTGATATGATGGCGATATTCTGCCCCAGTGAGGAGTTGAGCCGCTGCATTTTGCACGAGCTGCAATTCCTGGGATTCATTCTGGAGGTCATCAGTGCATGGACTTCATTGCTCAGGGCAGCTACCCATTGCATTTTAGATGGATTCCTTTAAAAAGGCCTCATCGTCTTTTCTGAGGTCAGAAGTAACCTTGGAGGGTCAACAGGAGCACCTTAACCTGGGTGTAGCCTAGATAGGGGTGCACAGTGGTTGTCAAACAACATTTATTTATTTGAAATGTGTTCTTCCCTTAATCCAAAGATTACAGGGTGGAGAACAACAGAAACAACAATGTCAAACCAAAGCCATCAGAAACCCTCTGCACAGTAACTCAGAGTAGAGCTTATAGTTTGGCTGCCCCTCTTCTATGGCGCAGCATCCCCTTTGAGATTTGACAGGCACCTACTTACCTGCACTGTCTGCAAACAATTGAAAACATTTTTGATATGACAGGTTTCCCCAGCTGGATGAATAGGCAGCTGCCAGAATGCTACTGGGTCAGGTTCAAGGCCCTTAAGTCGAAGTACAAAGCCACAAACAATTTGATCCCAGGATACATTAAGGATAACCTGAGCCCTTATATCCCAACCTGATCACTGAGATCATTTGGAGCAATACTATTTGTTATCCCTCATGTTGCAAGGATGGCCTCAGCCAGAAATTGGGCATTTAGAGTCACCAGTACCATGCTGTGAAGCACACATCCAGCAGAGATACGACAGGCACCCTCGCTTTTGACTTTTAGGCTTCTCTTTAGGACTGTTTTTAAATGACAGCAGGCCTTTGTAGCTCTGTAAAATTTTATTGGGTAGCCAGCCATTTTAATGATTCTTCTGTACTTTTTAGAAATGGATTTTTAAAATTGTTTTTATATTGCCCTGCCCTGATATTTTATGATATGATGGCAGTTGGGGAGTGGGTGGCGGTCAATGGATTGAGGTTGAATCCTGACAAGACAGAAGTACCATTTGGGGGGCAGGGGGGACACGGGGGGGCTCCCTGGTCCTGAATGTGGCAACTGTGCCCCCCGAAGGACCAGATGTGCAGCCTGGGAGCCATTTTGGACACACAGCTGTCCATGGAGGCACAGATCTGTGTCCAGGGCAGCTGTCTACCAGCTCCTTCTGGTATGCCAGCTGAGACCCTACCTGCTTGCGCACTATCTTACCAGAGTGCTGTGGGCTCTGGTTATCTCCCGCTTGGACTACTGCAATGCGTTCTATGTGGGGCTACCTTTGAAGGTGACTCGGAAACTACAATTACTCTAGAATGCAGCTGCCAGACTGGTGACTGGAAGCGACTGCCGGGGCCATATAACACCGGTCCTGAAAGATCTGCATTGGCTCCCAGTACATTTCCAACCACAATTCAAAGTGTTGGTGCTGACTTTTAAAGCTCTAAATGGCTTTGGCCCTGTATACCTGAAGGAGCGTCTCCACCCCCATTGTTCATCCCAGACACGGAGATTCAGCTCCAAGCGCCTTCTGGTGGTTAACTCATTGTCAGAAGTGAGGTTGCAGGGAACGAGGCAGAGGGCCTTCACTGGAGCCATGTCCTGTGAAACACCCTCCCATCAGACTTTTAGAAGACATCTGAAGGCAGCCCTATATAGGGAAGTCCTTAATGTTTGATGTTTTACTGTATTTAAGTGAAGATTTTCAAAAAAATTCCAGCAAACTGACTTTCATATTCAGGAGCCATTCATTTGTACATTTCTTTATCCCTTTCTTCCCCAGTGCTAAAACAATTCACTTTTTTTGTGAATGATGCTGTTGTTGTGAGCTCAGGTTTCTCCGTGAAGCAGAGACTGCTATGCCAGCCAAATAAACAGAGAAGGAGGTAAGTTGCTATTTTAGACGCAGATTCAGTTCACAGCAGAAAATGACCCAGAAATATAAATGGGGTCAGAACCTGCTCTCTCCACTACCTTTTTCTTGTGATCATAACCTGTTCACCAACACTTTTCACTTGTCTCTCCCCGCTTTTGTCTTTCCTGAGGACACATTTAGATTGTTGAAATTTAGATTGTAAGCTCCTCAGGGCAGATACTGGTTTGTTTGTTTTTGCCTGTGTTGTTCTGTGCAGTTCCAAGCAAATCATTTGTACCTCTTCAGAACTACAGAAAATCTACAGAGACGGAAACCTAAACAGCCACACAAAAACCGAGTATGCGCAGTGACTACAAAATGTTGTGGGTCTGTATGGAGTATTCTGGAGGAGGGTTCCTATTTGTACTGTAGACAAATAACTAGCAGCCTTGTAACCAGCATTGCTCAGGAGTGGAAAAAACCAAAAAGTCAGTGTGGTTTTTAAATCAGTGGGTAAACTCAGAACACTCCTGGCTCCTACTGGATGAAGAACTCCAAGCTGGATAACAGCTACAGGATTACAGTTTCTGCAACAACAAAAAACACGCACAACCAAATCAGTACAGTACATAAGCAAGAAAAAACTCAAAGGCACATCAGGTTCAATACATGTTGGAGTTAGCTAAAATGTTGATCCAACAAATGACATGCGCCCGGGTATCTGATATCTCCTGTGTGGAGCAGGAGTTGGGGCTAGGTTAAAATCAGTGCCGTTTTGAAACCTCCTGTCTGCCATCTTGATTCAAAATGGCACCCAATACATGCAACTATAGACAGGAACTTGCTCAATCTCAGGAACCGTCAAACCAAATTTAGCTATGGTATCTCAAGCTGCAACTACATAGAGAATGTAATGTTTCTGGGTCCAATATCAGTCACCAAGAATGAGGAATAGTTTACAGCGAACAAACAACTTTTCAAATAACAACCAGCACTGAAAAATCTGAGAGCAATAAAAACGGTGTTAGCAGAGTGATAGAATCATAGACTAGTTGAGTTGGAAGAGACCCAAATGGTAATCTGGTCCACTCCCTGCAATGCGGGAACCACAGCTAAATGACCCCTGACAGACAGCTATCCAGCTACTGCTTGAAAATCTCCAGTGAGGAGAGTCCACCACCATCTGAGGAAGTCTGTTCCACTGCCAAACTGCTCTTACCTTAAGAAAGTTCTTCCAAATGTTTAGTCAGAATCTCCCTTCTTGTAATTTGAATCCATTGGTTTAGGTCCTGCCCTATGGTGTAGTAGAAGACAAGCTTGCTCCATCTGCCATGTAACAGCCCTTCAGATATTTGAAGATGGCTATCATATCACCTGGGGACGCAGGTGGCGCTGTGGGCTAAAGCCTCAGCGCCTAGGACTTGCCGATTGAAAGGTCGGCGGTTCGAATCCCTGCGGTGGGGTGCGCTCCCGCTGCTCGGTCCCAGCGCCTGCCAACCTAGCAGTTCGAAAGCACCTCCAGGTGCAAGTAGATAAATAGGGACCGCTTACCAGCGGGAAGGTAAACGGCGTTTCCGTGTGCGGCTCTGGCTCGCCAGAGCAGCGATGTCACGCTGGCCACGTGACCCGGAAGTGTCTCCGGACAGCGCTGGCCCCTGGCCTCTTAAGTGAGATGGGCGCACTGTTGGTTTCTGCTCTCTTCACTGTGCAGCGAAAGGCTTGTCACAAGACAATGTTTACATTCCAATCAGAGTTACTGTTGGAGTTTTCTCACGGGAAAGGGAGACTGGATGTGACGTACACTGGTTTCCTGTTTTTCACTGTTCTCTCAGTCAGTTTCTCTCCATGCTTCAGAGGAGAGAGGATGCCTTCTCTGCTCCGGCAGAGGCAAGATGTTTTTCTGTAATCTACCAGCTTTAAAAATGTAAATAAAGCAATTTAGAGTATGTGCATGTATTCCTCATCATTCCGCTGTGCACGGGACACTGCAAATTCAATATTATTGGTTATCGGCCCAGAAAGACGCAGTCATCTGAATGCCGGCAAAAAGGATCGGAATGCAGAAGGACGGATCGGACGCTATCTCTGCGCGTCAAGATGATTGATGAGGTATGTGCTACTGCTCCGGGCAGCCTGCCAGCTTCTATTTAATGGCTTTATGGCTGGACTTTGAACTTTTATGTCCGTTTGCCGGGCACAGGCAACGGATCAAAGGATCAAGTTCCTATGCTGGGGAAATCGAATGTAACTTTTAAAAGTGCTTTTGGAATAAAGCAGCTGCAGAAAACAGTGACGCAGCATGATTTAAGGCAGCAGAGAGAAAGCACTTTTGAACTTGCCTTTGGAATGAGTTTTGAGGCAGCTGCAGTTAAGCAGAGTGGCACAGGCTCACAGGCAGAGGCTGTTTTGAACTTGCTTTTGGAATGAACAGACGCAGCTTGTATAAAGCAGCTTGTTTAAAGCAGCAGAGATGATGCAGAAGGCTAATGCCAGAGTCATGATGGCTAGCTGCAGAAGGCTGGCTGATGCAAATGGGGAATCTGATGCCAATCAGCCACATGCTCAGCTCAGAGTAGCTTGTGATACTGCCATGATTCAGAAAAAAGCACACCGCCAGGGTGATAGCTGCATGGGAAAGGGGGAGTCTTCACAGACGTCATCCCAGAGTGCAATGGAACCACCAGATGGCGCCAAAGCTTTGAAGGCAGTGAAATGCTACTCGTGTGGACGTCTAGGCCATATGAAGAGGGAATGCAAATATCCCAGGGCCAAAACAGAGCAGCGCAGCGAAAGCTCATCGCATGGAAAAGGCCGAGGCAAAGGCAGAGGTCCAGTGTCCAGGACAACGCAGCACAAAGCAATGGTCTCACGCTTCACTCCAAAAGTTGCAGAGGTCCAGAAGACGTCTAGATCTTTCTTCGTTGTTGATTCAGCGGCAACCCATCACATGTGCAACGATAAGCGACTGTTCGTGTCTTTTACATCGCAGGAAGGTGCGATTCACCAGGCGGATGACCACACAATCCCCAGTAAAGGTTACGGAACTGTTGTTCTTCACAGTTTGGACTTATCGATACAGAATGTACTTTATGTGCCAGATGCCAAACATAATCTGCTCAGCGTTGGACAGCTGAATGAGCGGAAAATTGACGTTTCCTTTAAGAACAAAAGGTGCATCATCACAAAGAAAAATGATTATGTATTGTATGCTGAATATGTTGATCGTTTATATGTTTTGTATTATGATGATGTTATGCCGGATGACATTTGTTGCATTGCAGGTTCTAACAAAAGTTTGCATGCAGAATGTATTCATGATTTTCACCGAAAATTTGGTCATTTGCATTTTGAGGCAGTATCTAAAATGCCTGCCTTGGTTGAAGGTATGACTATTAAACCCTGCAGGTACCACATGAAGTGCAAGGCATGCGCAGCAAACAAGGTGAAAATGGCTGTGAAAGGTAAGGTGTCTAGTAGGCAAGCTACAGAACCATACCAAATTGTTCATGCTGATTTGGTTGGACCACTAGCGCCCTCTTTGGGTGGAAATAGGTACTTCATGGTTCTCATTGATGCATTTTCCAGGTATATTTATGTGTACAATCTCAAGCAGAAATCAGAGGCTTTCCTAGGTTCAAAGAATTCTGTGCTTGGTTGGAAAATGTGCATGATAAGAAGGTAAAGACTCTTTTCAGTGATCGTGGAGGAGAATTCACTTCTCAGCAGTTTGAAACTTTTCTGACTGAGAAAGGAATTCAACACGATTTGTCTAGTCCTCGCTCGCCATGGCAGAATGGACTTGCGGAACGAGCAAATCAGACATTGCTTCAAGGGTTAAAAACCTTGCTACATGATGCAAATCTTCCAGAGAGTTATTGGGCCGAAGCTCTCTCATGTTTCACTTACAGTTATAATCGCAGGTTATCTTCAGCGATTGGTTGTACCCCCTATGAGAAGATGTTTGGCAAGAAGCCATACATCAAACACATGAACATTTTTGGTTCTGACATGTGGGTTCACTCACCACAAAACTCCAAGTTAGACAAGCGTGGTTTGCATGGTATCTTTCTAGGTTATGAGAAAGGTTCTTACAGAATAAGGATGACTGGCTCTAAGACTATTAAACTCACAAGAAGTGTTGAGTACAATGCCAAGTGAGGGGAGAATGTGGGAATTTTCCAATGTTACCCTGATGACAGTGATGAGACTGAGGATAGTCAAAAGCAACCACAGCAACCCACACCCACTGATGAAAGTTCTGATTCTGAGTCTGAAACTGAATCAGGTGATTCAGAGGATTTCAAGAGTGCGAAAGCCTCTATGCGACCCTCTGAAAGCTCTGATCAAGAATTGGAGGAACCATTGTTCACAATAGGTCACTTTTCTCCTAAGAAGGAAGAGGAGAGTGTTGAAGACCTAAGGCTAATTCGCAGGTCACAGAGAGCCACAAAAGGCAGACCTCCAAAGAGATTTGCTGATGAGTTTGCTAAGATAGCAGTAACAGCTGTTAAAAGCTCCAAGAAGGTATTTGAACCTTCAAGTTTCCAAGAAATCCAGGATTTGGATTCAAAGGAAGCTGAGCCATGGTTAAATGCCATGAAGGCTGAGCTTGATTCCTTGGAAAGGAACAAAACGTGGGAACTTGTTCCAGTAGTTCCAGGAATGAAACTGCTTGGAAGCAAATGGGTCTTCAAAGCGAAGACTGATCAAAATGGCAAGATAGTCAGACACAAAGCCAGATTGGTAGCCAGAGGTTTTGCACAGGTACCAGGTGAAGACTATCACGAGACCTACTCACCCACAGTGAGGTATGAGAGCATTAGGCTTATGCTCAAGCTAGCTGCAGAGGAGAATTTACACATTAGTCACCATGATGTGAATACAGCTTTTCTGTACGGATCTCTAGATGAATCACTTTATATGCTTCCACCTGATGGCGTACAGGTAAAACAGGGATTTGTTTGTGCTCTGAAAAAGTCCCTTTATGGTCTCAAACAAAGTGCACGGTGTTGGCACACAAAACTCACTGAGGTATTGTTTTCTCTAGGTTTTCAGCAAGGGAAAGCTGATCCATGTGTATTTGTCAAAGAGGAGGGGCAAAAGAAACTGTATTGTTTGTTTTATGTTGATGATTTATTATTCTTTTGGAAAGATGTCACAATGTACAATAACGCCCTAGCTCAACTGAAAGAACACTTTGACATGAAAGATCTTGGTGAGGTAAACAACTACCTATCTCTTGAAATAGAGAGAGATCAAACACCAGTCACGGAAAATTGCTGATGTGTTAAGCAAACTAAACCTGATGGATGCTAACCCTGTAGACACACCGATGACAACAGGTTATCAGGTAGATGACACTGAAGAAGCATTTTCTGACACTACACTGTACAGAAGTGTGCTAGGCAAGCTAAACTTCATTGCCAGATGTTCAAGACCAGACATTGCTGTTAGCTGTAATTTGCTAAGCAGACAAGTCAACAATCCTACTGTTAAGGATTGGAAAGCTCTGAAACGCATAGCGCGGTATTTGAAAGGCACTATGCATTACAGACTGAGATTTAACAATCAGAAGTCTGGTGGTCTTGAGATATTTGCAGATGCAAGTTTTGGAAGTGACACTACAGACAGGAAAAGTACGTCTGGAGTTTGCTATATGTACAATCAGGGTCTATTTGATTGGTCATGCAAGAAGCAAACAACAGTTAGCTTAAGTACTTGTGAAGCTGAACTGAATGCACTGTCTTATTCACTTAAAGATTGTGAATGGTTGTTACAATTGTGCAAAGACATGAAAATTCCTGTCAAATGTCCAATCCAGGTTTACCAGGACAACAAAGCATGTTTGGCTTTGCTGAATTCTGAAGGTTGTAAGCAAAGCACGAAGCACTTGCAATTGAAGTTGCAACATGCTAGGGAACGTATTCAGAAGGGTCTCGTAACGGTGTCCTATATGCCAGGTAATGAAATTCCTGCTGATGTATTGTCCAAGATTGTATCAAGGGATCAACACTGTACCTATGTGCAGAAGTTGGGTTTGTACTGATAATGTACGAACACGCTGCCCAGTGATGTTCACAGAAAGGGGGAGGATGTTGGTTTCTGCTCTCTTCACTGTGCAGCGAAAGGCTTGTCACAAGACAATGTTTACATTCCAATCAGAGTTACTGTTGGAGTTTTCTCACGGGAAAGGGAGACTGGATGTGACGTACACTGGTTTCCTGTTTTTCACTGTTCTCTCAGTCAGTTTCTCTCCATGCTTCAGAGGAGAGAGGATGCCTTCTCTGCTCCGGCAGAGGCAAGATGTTTTTCTGTAATCTACCAGCTTTAAAAATGTAAATAAAGCAATTTAGAGTATGTGCATGTATTCCTCATCATTCCGCTGTGCACGGGACACTGCAAATTCAACACGCACAACCCCAGAGTCTGTCAAGACTGGCCCGTACGGGCAGGGGTACCTTTACCTTTTTTATCATATCACCTCTCATCTTTTCTCCAGGCTAAACATACCCAACTCCCTCAACTGTACCTCATAAGACTTGGTTTCCCAACCCTTTATCATTTTGGCCACCCTCCTCTGTGCACGTTCCAGCTTCAAATGGCCAAAGCCTCTTGGAATGTTGTCAGTTGGAAAATCTAGAACCTGGTTCAGCCATCAAGTGCTTCTGAAAAACTCTCTCTTTTAAAGGTCATAGTGCAAGGCAGGAGTTACAGAGAGTCCTCTTTGCTTCAGCATTGTTAGAGCATTCCACATTCATATCATTTGCCATTTCCCTCATATTTTCCTCTCCTTCTCTCTTTCTTTCACTGTTTTCACAGGCCTTTGGATACAATGCTAAATGCAAAAACAATAAAAACAAAAAGCAGGTATGTGTTGTCTTTAAAAGGTGTACAGTACATCTTACACCTTTTACTGTAAAAGGGGTGCAGTAAGGATGTAGCAAGATCAGGCTTTGAAAAGTCTATAAGAAACTGGACTTGCCAGACTAGTGTGGCATGCTGACCTTAAGAGGTCCAAAGATTTTTCCACAGTGGGTCACAATACACCCCTGTTGCTTTCTATGGTGACTGCTTTGGACTTTTCATCTTCTCTGTTATGCTGGGATCAAAATAACTGTGGAGGTGGTCATATAGATCATGTGGTTCTCATTTTTTTGCAACCCCAGCCCCCAAACTGGTGGAAATGCTCCGTGGTTTAATTATACTGGAACATAGTATGGGGGCTGGCCCAAGTCATTTTGATGCCCAAGGTGGTGTGGCAAATGGTGCTCCCCACCTCCACCAGTCAAGTTACTTCTTCACACAGTGCCAAGTTAAACTATAGAACTTGTTCCTGCAAAGGGTAGTGACGGTCACTAACTTGGCTTTAAAAGAGGACTAGACAAATTCATGATGGAGAAGGATATCAGTAGCTACTGGACATGATGTCTGTGTTCTGCCTCTGAATAGCAGCTGCTGAGAATTACAGGCAGAGAAAGCAATATTGCACTCAGGTCCTGCTTAGGAGCATCTGGTTGGCTGAGAACTGATTGCTAGATGGGCCTTTGGCCTGATCCAGTTGGGCTCTTCTTTGTTTTTGCATTCTTATGAGGAGCAGCAAAGGTATACCTTGATTGTATAACTTTTTATGTTTTATGTGTAGCCCATAATTCATGGAAGACAAGGATACTGGTTAGAACTAGAGGTTGGTCTGATGAAAGGGAGAACAGGGCTTCCATCGTGTTCCAGAGCCCAGCAGTTACCTGGACAGATGCGGAGGCTGAGGGACCAGTGGTACTAACAGAGCATGCATCAGGCCCAAGGACTGTCGCTGAACCAGAGACACCTGAACCCAGGAACTGCTCACCTGGGGGGATGGAGTCTCAGCAATAGCCTCCTGGATTCAGTGTTGCTGCCTTTTAATGGGAAGGAGTGAGGCAGTGGAAAACACTGTACACCTCAGATGCACCTGCGGAAGCTGTGTGCCTGAACACTTAAGAATTGTGTAGAAGAATATTTCAGTAGTTGCAAGTAGGGCTGAGCGATATGTCGACATATTATCCAAAACCAGTTTTAAGTTCCCATTATGATAACTGTTTCATAATATTTGAGCTGGCAATGTATCATGAATCACAATGTGTGTGAGGGCTGGGCAGTATCTGGTTTTCAGCATCACAGTATATCTCCAGCTAAACCTGTGGTTTTCAACCAGTATGCTGTGGCCCCTTGGGGTGCCTTGAATGATGGTCAGGGGTGCTGCAGGCAACACTGGCCTCTAAACTTCTTTCTTTCTTTCTTTCTTTCTTTCTTTCTTTCCCTCACTCCTCTGATGCCCTCTTGCGTCTCTGCCTCCCAAAGGCTTGCACAGCCGTTTGTTGCAGCAGCCCTGGCTACAAGCTCCCCAGGTGAATGGTGCCTCTGGGGCTGGCCAGGGGGTGCTGGTTGCCAGGAACTGAGGTGGCCTCGGGGTAAGCAAGCAAGCGGGTCAGGGAGTTCAACCAGCCAGTCCACCAGCCCTTGCTGTTGGGAATGGACAGACAAGTCCCAGGCCCCTGTGGGGCAGTGTGAGGAGGCGCCTCTCTTTGGGTTGAGTGGGGGGCAGTTGAGAGACATGGGGCGGTGGTGGCAGCTGCCCAGAGGACTCCCAAGGAGAGGGGAGAGGAGAGGAGGCTGAGGGAACACTCCACAAGGGAGGGTGTTCAAAAAAGGGTGAGAGCATGTCAGTTCTGCGGGCAAGGGGTGACATAACTGGGCTCCTGAGCCCCACAGAGGAGCCGCAGAAAGAATGTAGTTGTTCAAGTGAACCGTGGATTCAAAAAGGTTGAAAACCTCTGAGCTAAACATCACAATGTTATCACCAGTTAAACATTGCAATCTATCACAACGTCTGAAATAAGGATGGAACTATGCAGAGGCAAACTGGCAAATGTCCTGGCAACTGCTACTACTTAAGGGTCTGTATCACATAAATGACGATATTTCAGTCACTATACAGTCAGTTTCATCAGCAGGCTAGCCAGAATGCATCCAAACAGGACTTTTGGTTTGGGACTTGGCTACCAAAGTACGGCAATGAGCCATAGTAATGGGACTGCCAGCAGGCCTGTTGGGTAGCAGAAGTGGCAGTGGCAGAAACAGTGGCGACCTCGCTGGCCTTGCCACAACCGCAGAACATGGCAGTAGTGATGACAACCTAGAAGGCTTCACAAGGGTGGCACAATCGGCAGCCACCTGTGAGGCCTCGTGGCGGCAACAGGAAGTGGTGGCAGTAGTGGCAGGACCCTGCGAGGCCCCGTGGCAGTGACCAGAGGTGACAGCAGGTGACATGATGTCCGGGACTGGGCAGATGAGTAAGATGGGTGGGGACTACCACCCCAAGGGCCCTTCAGAGAGGAGGAAGGGGCAGAGATTATAGAACTAGATTCATGGTTGGAGGAAGAGGAGGGAATCAGGAAATAATGAGTGATGAAGGACAGGAGTGAAGTACCATTGAACCAAGGCAGGAGTCAGCTGTTAGAATCTGTGCAGCAGCCAAGTTACTTGCTGTCTCTGGAAAGTTTGACAGAAAACCCACCCTCTCTGAGACGCAGGCATTTGATTCGAATCACTGAGCGAAGATCCAGAGGGAATCTGCCCTTCACACTCGCTGTAGACAGCAGCAGGAGTCTGATAGATAGGAAGTGAAGGCAAAGGGGATGGAGCTTTACTCTGGGCAACGTTGGTCTGAGAGTAAGCTGCATTTACCTGCATTTCTTGATCCTTTTGAAATAAAAGAACTGAAAAGCTCTCCCTTTTTCTGCATCCTTGATTTCCCAGGTGGTGAGCCAGGAGCTGTCGGCAGTGGGGCTTGTAAGGCTTCACCGCGGCAGCGAGAATTGGTGACGGCCTGCCTCAGCAAGGCCTTGCAGGCCACCTCTGCTTCTGCTGATGCCTTCTGCTGCCGGCACCACAACAAGGCCTTGCAGCCTGCCACCACTTCTGCTGTCTCCACCCACTGCTGTGGTGAGGCCTCGCGAGCTGCTAATGATTGTACCACTGATGTTAGGCTGCCTCCACTTCAGCCCCCAGGCTGTTGCTGGTTCTGCTGCCTAGCAAGCCTGCTGGCAGTCTGGCAGTCCCAGATTATTTGTATTCACTATGATTCAACGTCATACTTTGGATTGTCTTGAATGTTTGGATGTATTTTGGCTTGTCTGCTGATAAAAGTGACCATTGATAATATCAGTTTTAGTCCCTTAAGTAGTAGCAGTTTCCAGGACGTTGTCCTGTTCGCCTCTGTGTAGTTCCTTACTTATTTCAGATATCATGATATATTGATGTTTAGCTGGTGGTATATTGTGATACTGAAAACCAGATACCACCCAGAGAAGAAGAGTTTGCATTGACATCCCGCTTTATCACTACCCAAAGGAGTCTCAAAGTGGCTAACAATCTCCTTTCCCTTCCTCCCCCACAACAAAGACTCTATGAGGTGAGTGAGGCTGAGAGACTTCAGAGAAGTGTGACTAGCCTAAGGTCACCCACTTGCGCAGTGTTGGCAGCTACAATCCTTAGTTTCCATTAAGGGTTTTGCATGCTTTTGAATTGCCTCAAAAAGCATATAAACAGGTATTCTAAGCTGCTTTCTGCTCTGATTCTTGGGAATGCAATCTATTTTTACAAGAAGGCTCTGCTTTGCTGCCACCTATCGGAAGCCAGAAAGCTTTCCCAATATTCAAGGCAAGTGGCCAGTATATTTGTGTCAGCACCACCCACACATGATGTGAGGCAGAAATTAATTGGTTATATTCTTGGTAATACTTGGAGGTTGCCAGACCCTTCCAGTGATAAAAGCTTGCTAAGGCAGAGTAGGAGAAGCTTGTCTGAATCCAGTGTCCTCTGCAGAAATGCAGTGTTTCTGAAATGCAGAAAATTCAGAAAGCACCATAGACAGTAGAGTCTGCAGCAAAATAAGCACTCCAGCATAAGTTTGCGATGAGATAACATTCTTTTATTGCTAAAAGAGATATATTTACCTGTAGATATTTATTTTATGCTATAACAGTTTTATACTTTCCATTTATTTCCCCTGTTTATAGTTAACCCTATGTTGTAAGCATCCCAGAAGCATTCAGTTAAAAACAAAAACAAAAAACAGAATATGCATAAGAAAATAAATATACACAACGTCCCCTGCTTCCATTTTTAAAAAGCCAGTCACAGGACGGGAACCATTCGTTAGCCATATTGCTAGTGAGCTTGGCATGGTTTCCGTTTTAATATGACTTTGACATCTCCGCCAGATAGGGGGGTTTTCTTCTTCATATTCAAGTGTCACAGAAGAGAAGTGCTGTCTGCATTTCATCCACAGCTTTGGGTTTTCAGTGTCTATGACACTTTCTGGGTCATTTACAAATTTTTGCCTGGAAGTGTTTATTTCACTCCTTTTCCAAAAATATTTTTCACCCAGAACCAGAGTTCCGCCTAACAGCTGCGAAGCTGCAGCAAGAAACCCAATATAGATGGCCATTCCAGCACGTTGTTCTGTGGGAATCGGAGGCACTCCCAAAACCTCCGGAAGCGGAATTCCTTCGTTTGTTAATATAGAATGAAGATTCTATGAAATGGAAATCAGTACCCAAGTACCCGCTGCCAACTCTATCCTTGCTCCAGTTGAAAAGAAGGTATTGATGATATTCTTGTCTTTTCCTGGCTCAAAGATGTTGCATAGAGCAAAGGCCATCCAAAGAACGGTCACCGCATTGGCCACTGAGGCCATTGGCATCAAGTCCTGGGCCACAATGATTTCATCTGGCAGGGACTCCTCATCATTGAATGGTATGCATATCATGTTAGTTTTCTTCATAGTAACTCTTCCGACAGAACAGGCACCCCAGATGCCAGTGCCCACAGTGCCCTGCTGGATGCTGCCCATGATTTTGTCCACTTGCCACACTCTCCAGTCAAGGTTGGCAGATGTGGAGCAGATGCTCATTAGGCAGCCCAGGACAGCCAGGAGAAAGGCAGCGAGTTGCACGCAGGACACCCTGCACAAGAGGCGGACTGGGAAGGACCCATCATGCGCCTGGGGTGGAAGATCCGCTTTAGCGCTGGGAAGGCTGGCGATAGAAGGCATGCTGGAGAAAAAGACAGACAAAAGATAACCGTTAGATACTTCGGCACAGTATCATATGGACATCTCCTAAAGTTTGAGCAAATAGTGATGTGCAGCTAAAACAATGCCATCATTCTAGGGCAAATTCTGCATTTCCCACCTTGAGACGTCTGCTGCACCTGCAGTCATAAGTGCCAGGAATCAGACTTCCCCAGGGGTGAAGAAATTGCACAACCACACAACCCCTTTTGCTCTAGGGACCCCCTCCATGCAGATAATTGGGCTCTTGTCTAGTCCACTCCTCCTCTGCATTCCTATGCTCCCCTCCCTTCCCTCTCCATTGGTAAAATGTCAGGCATGATCCCACCAAAGTTATGCATTCTACCCTTGAAAGAAAGTTGGTGCAACAGACCAATACAGCTACTGCTCAGGAAAGAATCCTTTCTGGCTTTAGTCCTCATTCTCTCTCTCTCTCTCTCTCTCTCTCTCTCTCTCTCTCTCTCTCACACACACACACACACATACACACACTGTGAAAAGCCTACCAAGTGGCTCTCAGACAGGACAAAAGGAAATAAAAATTAATTTGTCCCTATTTGAGAAAACACTGCTATGTTGGTGGGGAACTGAGGAGCGCTGCATATATGCACCTGCGTGAATCAGTTCTTCAACCAGTCTTTTTCCAGAGCGAGGGCTTTTTCCAGGTCTTTCTCTTCCAGCATCTGACCTAGGACAAAACCTGGAAAGAGTGAAGCTGGTCGGAGCACCGTAGCAACTGCTCCTTGGAGTTCTGAGGCAGTTAGAATGCAGCTTGCTTTGAATGCTCGGAAGAACACAAATCATAACTCCAGGGTACTGGTCATTTGGAACATTTGGCAACTGCTTGGAGGCAGTATGCATTTGAATACCAGTGTGATTCTGCAACTTTTAAGAGACACTTGTTTGTTAGATGTAAGCTGATGCAAAGATTGGATACAAAATGTGGAAATAAACACCCCCACTGCCAGTTCCAAAGGAATGAGCGAGCAAGATTTGAAATAAACAAATACACAAATAAATATTTAGGGGCGTAGCATGGGGGGGGCAGGGGAGCCATAGCCCCATGCGCACCTTTTTTAAGGAACATGAGGGGGGATAAGCAGGCCCCCCCAAGACAGGCTCCCTCATAAAGGCCAGAGCCATGAGGAGGCAAGCCAAGCTGTGCCCAGGCCTTCAGTGGGGGAATGTGCCCACCAGGTGGGAGGGGAGGCTGGTCAGCTCAAGGAGGAGGAGGAGCAAGAGCAAGAGGAAGGAGCCCTGTCCTGTCACCAAGATCTCAGCATTCTCTCCAACGATGGCAGCAGACACATACCATGTGGAGAAGTTCATACCTCCCCAGACACACCAGCCTTGCACAGTTTTGGAAAAACTTTGATGATGCCAGTCTTGCTACTTGGTACACAAAAGTGTGGGATATTGCCCTGCTGAAAAGACTAATAAGCAAATGAATGTGGCTGAAACAGTGACTTGGGGCATTTGAAAACATTAACTATTTTTCCTTGGTGTAACAGGGTTCATGTTTTGCAACCTTGTGTTGTTTAACCATTGTGTATACAGTGGTACCTCAAGTTAAGTACTTAATTCGTTCTGGAGGTCCATTCTTAACCTGTGCCAGATTCCTGATTTCAGTTCTTTCATATAAAAGACTTCATGGAATGCTGCATGACTATTAAAAATCTAGTAAACTCTATGCACCATCTTTATCTTCAAGGCCATAATACGGTACATCTAGAGATTGTAAGTAATGTGAAGGAGATTATGCGTTGAAATATTTTAGTTGATGTTTTAGATTGTAAAATGCTATTTTATTTGTTGATTTGTTTTACCTTGTGGGCTTATAGCCGAATAAAGTATTATCTATCTATCTATCTTAACCTGAAACTGTTCTTAACCTGAAGCACCACTTTAGCTAATGGGGCCTTCTGCTGCTGCCACACCACCGGAGCACAATTTCTGTTCTCATCCTGAAGCAAAGTTCTTAACCTGAAGCACTATTTCTGGGTTAGCGGAGTTTGTAACCTGAAGCGTATGTAACCTGAAGCGTATGTAACCTGAGGTACCACTGTATTATAAATGATGTGGGTGGCGTTGTAGTCTAAACCACTGAGCCTTGGGCTTGCTGATCAAAAGGTCGGCAGTTCGAATCCCCGCAACGGGATGAGCTCCCGTTGCTCAGTCCTTGCTCCTGCCAAGCTAGCAGTTTGAAAGCACGTCAAAGTGCAAGTAGATAAATAGGTATCTCTCTGGCGGGAAGGTAAACGGCGTTTCTGTGCGCTGCTCTGGTTTCGCTAGAAGCGGCTTAGTCATGCTGGCCACATGACACAGAAAAACTGTCTGCGGACAAACGCTAGCTTCCTCGGCCTGTAAAGCGAGATGAGCGCTGCAACCCCAGAGTCATTCATGACTGGACTTAACTGTCAGGGGTCCCTTTACCTTTTATGTTATAATTACTTATAGCCACTACCTTCCACATACTCACATACCTGTGGTTTATTTATTTTGGTTTTATTTATGTCTGTATTTGTTCAACAGTTATCTATAATTGTATATATGGACTATATATATTGTCATTAGTTTGTGTTTGATAACACTATATTTTGGCAGAAACTTTTGTTACGCCTTTTAAAAATAAAAATAAAAATAATCCATATATTTAAAAGTCATCAGTATATTACAACACATTTTTTCTAATATGCACATTTTTAATATGATTTTGTCTTGATAGATACATTTCTGCAAAGCATTTCCCCTAATATAAGACATTTCCATATGCTGTTTTCACTAATGTACAGGGACACATTACTTTTCTCTCCAAAGAACTCACCCTCCTGATTTACCGTAATCCCCACAACAACTCTGTGAGGTGGGTCGGCTCGAGAGTGAGACTGGCCCAGAGGTCAGCAACCTTTCTCAGCCGTGGGCCGGTCCATTGTCCGTCAGACCATGTGGTGGTCCGGACTATATATATATATTTTTTTTGGGGGGGGGGGATGAACGAATTCCTATGCCCCACAAATAACCCAGAGATGCTTTTTAAATACAGTGGTGCCTTGCAAGACAAAATTAATCCGTTTTGTGAGGCTCTTCGTATAGCAGTTTTTTCGTCTTGCAAAGCAAGCCCATTGACAGCTTAGCGGATTAGCGCTATTATCGGCTTAGCGGCTTTTAGCGGATCAGCTGATAAGCGGCTTAGCAGCTTAGAAAAAGGGGGGGGGGAGGGAAAAAACCCCGCAGGAAATCGCAAGACATTTTCGTCTTGCGAAGCAAGCCCATAGGGAAATTCGTTTTGCAAAGCGCCTCCAAAACGGAAAACCCTTTCGTCTAGCGGGTTTTCCGTCTTGCGAGGCATTCGTCTTGCGGGGCACCACTGTAAAAGGACACATTCTACTCATGTAAAAACACCAGGCAGGCCCCACAAATAACCCAGAGATGCTTTTTAAATAAAAGGACACATTTTACTCATGTAAAAACACCAGGCAGGCCCCACAAATAACCCAGAGATGCTTTTAAAATAAAAGGACACATTCTACTCATGTAAAAACACGTTGATTCCTGGACCATCTGCGGGCCAGATTTAGAAGGCGATTGGGCTGGATCTGGCCCCTGGGCCTTAGGTTGCCTACCCCTGAACTGGCCCAACGTCACCCAGTGAGCTTCATGGCCAAGTGGGGATTTAAACTCTGGTCTCCCAGGGTCCTTTTCCAACACTCTAGCTACTGCGCCACACTCCGATGGAGAGCTGCACTGAAAAATTCAGAGAAGTGCGGAATTTCAAAGGGTGGCTGTATTTCAGTTGCATGTTGCTTTGGAAAATGTGCATCAGGTAAGTTTAGCTTTGAATGCAAACCGACTCAGATTTCTCCCTCATCTCTCCTAGCCCAGCATCCTGCTCCCACTGTGACTGACCAAGGGAAGCCCAGGTGCTGTGCAGTAGCCCCCTCCTGCTCCCCAGTGACCCTGGAGACAGCAGTCAGCCATTGGGGCTAGGAGCCATTGACAGCCTTACTGGCCAGTTTACCTCAAACAGGGTTTCAGCACAGCCAGCTCCCTCTGAATTGTGGTTCTCCTCAGCAGCTGCCTAATCTGTGCAGTTGGGCTAGCCACCTGAGACCACTTTTATGCATTTGAATGGAATGTGTCCTTTCCTATGAAAGTTCTTCTGGCACAACAAATAGGAGCCATAGGACTCTTTTTGAGTCTGCACAGATGTTGTTTTATGGAGCCATTTTATTGTGGGGGATGCAGATGTTTCCCCTCAAAAGTGGTGGTGGTGGGAACCCAGCACTCAACCCAATGCAGCAAATTAAATTCCAATACTGGGCCAATATATGTCAAGTTGATGCACATTTTAATACGTAACTTTATTTTATAATGTATATTTTTAACTGATGGTTTTATTTATATTCTGAATGTTTTTCTTAGGTCAGCTTGTTTTTATTTTCCAACTGTTATGGGTAATTGTAATGTCTTATTTATGTAAATTGTTTAGAGGCATTTACAATCAAGCTTCATATAATTTTTGTTAAATAACATGAATATATATAAATAAATAAATGACCACCTTTGGCTAGCACTTCCATCAAACTGCCACTGGCAGCTATTGGCCAGTGCCTGTGATTTAGTGAGTAATGACTAGAGAGGGAAGGATCCATCAGCTTTGATTTCTTTAAGTTTCTCACTTTTCCTATCATAAATTAAGATCTCCATGTTCCCATATTAATTTGCATTTTTTTTTTAAATGTCATCTTGAAAATTCATCAGCATTTCATTCTTGTATGCAATTTTGCCTATGAAACACATTTATGAAAAGCAATTTTACCCAATATATTTAATTTTGCATGCTGATCTTCCAAATATATGCATTATTGTGCATGTTACTTAGCTGAAGAAACTGTAGAATTCAAAGAAGGGCAAATTTTGAAGGATGGCTTTGTATCTGTTTGCGTGTTGTTTCAGAAAGTGTGAATTAAAAACTTGCCTTTAAATGTGAAGGGAATCAAATTTCTTTTCCATCCCTAACACTGACCCAACTATGGATGACAGGTCATAGGGCAGTGGCTCAGCATTTCCCTTGCACACAGTTGCCAATTTAATCCCTTAATCCCTGGTGGGGCTGGGAATGCCCCCGCTCTAAAATCCTGGAGAGCCACAGTCAGTCAGTGTAGACAAAACAGAGATATATTTTTATGCACACTTTACCCTGGTATATGTTGTTGTTGTTGTTGTTGTTGTTGTTGTTGTTGTTGTTGTTATGCTAAATAGTCTGTACCAAAAAACATATACCAGGGTAAAGTGTGCATAAAAATACATCTTCATATTGTCTACACTGACTGACCGTGGCTCTCCAGGATTTTAGAGCGGGGGCATTCCCAGCCCCACCTGGAGATGCCAGGGATTAAATTGGCAACTGTGTGCAAGGGAAATGCTGAGCCCCCCCCTTTTGGGTACACACTATTTAGCATAATGCAATCGCAAACCTAGACAGCATCTTAAAAAGTAGAGACATCACCTTGCCAACAAAGGTCCGTATAGTAAAAGCTATGGTTTTCCCAGTAGTGATGTATGGAAGTGAGAGCTGGACCATAAAGAAGGCTGATCGCTGAAGAATGGATGCTTTTGAATTCTGGTGCTGGAGGAGACTCTTGAGAGTCCCATGGACTGCAAGAAGAACAAACCTCTCCATTCTGAAGGAAATCAGCCCTGAGTGCTCACTGGAAGGACAGATCGTGAAGCTGAGGCTCCAATACTTTGGCAACCTCGTGAGAAGAGAAGACTCCCTGGAAAAGACCCTGATGTTGGGAAAGATGGAGGGCACAAGGAGAAGGGGATGACAGAGGACAAGATGGTTGGACAGTGTTCTCGAAGCTACAAACATGAGTTTGACCAAACTGCGGGAGGCAGTGGAAGACAGAAGTGCCTGGCGTGCTCTGGTCCATGGGGTCACGAAGGGTCGGACATGACTAAACAACTAAACAACAACAACATTTAGCATAATGGGCTAGAGAATTGCATTGCCTAATTTTGCTAGGTTCACCTTGAAATAATCTATCTCCTCCATCCCTGCTGCAGTAATGGCCGCTTACGGCTCTTTCCCAGCAAGCGGCGGTTGTGGCCTCTGACACAGCGCCTCCCATGGCTTGGCCCGACTGCACCACGACATCTTTGCTTCATCCCCTCGGCCACTGCGGAGACTCACGGGTTCCCGCCAAACCCGGCAGTTCAAATGGGCCCATGCACGGTGGTCGGGGGGGGGGGCATGGCTTGGCAGGTGGACCTGAGGGAAGCAGGCTTCACTCAGGTCCACCCGCCAACTATATAGCTCAGCTGACCCTGCATGCAGCAGTCCAGTAACTCGTTCCTTCCCAAATCTTGCACAAAACCATGCATGCACAACTGAGCATGATTCTAGATTCAGGTAGGTAGCCCAGGTAAAGAGATGTCTGTGAAGCAATCTAACAGCCACCTTCAATTATTTGAAGGTGTTATGTACTGAAGTTCTCACCCTGGGCCAGCAGGGGGATACTGTAGATAGTTTTCACTCAGGTCCACATATGCAAATAAGGGATTGAAAGTAAAGTTCAGTGATTGGATAGTTACAGAAAGTTGTTACAGTTGTGTTTTAGTGGAGCTCTATATAAGCAGGTTGGCTGAACCCTTCAGTTCAGTTCTGTTCTGGCCTGTGAATAAACAAGAGCTGTTTGAAGAATCACTGTGTTGTCTGATATGTTCACCCACAACTTAACAGAAGGACTGTCCCATAGAAGCTGAAGCTTCTTTATTTTACTGAGATACTTTTATACCACTTACCACAACTCTTTTGAGGTGATGTGGAAAATTTAAACTATAATATATGGATAAAAACACAATACAATAACTGCAAATGAAAATAGACAAGAATGCAATAGATCATATATTGGAACCAAGTGCCAGGAAAGACATGGGTATGTAAGTTTCAAAGACGCTTTTCAGGGGACAGGATCTGACCTAATTCAGATTGGCACTGGGCTACTGCTCTGCAGCCATTTGTGATAAATTTTATTATTGAATTATTATGCATTTGTACTGAATGACATTGTTTTTCTAAAAGTTTGCTGATACACAAGTGCATGCATATGTTCAATACAAATTTTAATTGTTTTGTTATCATTTGTGAGCCCAGGGTTATTGTTGGAAAAGCAGCAAATAAAATGAGCAAATAAAAGACCAAATTACAAAAGAAGATGATTTGTAGAAATATTGAGAAAGACTTCCTGGTGGTTGGAGCTGCATAATAGTGGAACAGGCTGCCTTGTTAGACGCTTTTAAGCAGAGGCTGGATGCCTGCTTGTCAGGGATGCTGTAGCAGCAGATTTTCTACAATGGGGCATTGGACCAGATGCCCTTTGGGATCTCTTGCAACTCTTTGGTTCTGTGATTTCTGCTTCTTAAAAAGGTAAGAATATAAGAACCAGGCTGGCCTGAGCAAATAGCCCATCCACTCCACCATTCTGTCCTCATAGTGCTGCCCAGCCAGATGACTCTGGGAAGTCTCCAAGTAGGACCTGAGTGCGAGAGAGCACTCTGCACTTGGGACTTCCAGCAACTGGTATTCAAAGCCTACTGCCTCCAACAGCGGAAGGACTAGCAGCCACTGACAGCCTTGTTCTCCATGAATCTGTCTAATCACCTTTTGAAACCATCAAGGTTGGTGGCCCTCACCACACCTTGTGGGTGTGAATTCCATACCTGAACTGTGAACTGTATAAAGAAGTCCTTTCTTTCGCCTGCCAACCGTGAATCTCCCACCATTCAGCTACATGGAATCGTAGAGCTGGAAGGGACCCCGAGTCTCATCGGCTGAGCTAACTCAGAGTTCTCATACTTTGAGAAAGAAACAGAGAAATTCATCCACTTTCTTCGCACCATGCCTTTTCTTATTTTCCTATTCTGTATGCTAAGAAAAACCCACCACCCAAAATATGAAATTTATTTATGTAGTTATTGGTTTACACTCAACAAAACATAAATTAGAAATCATGGGTGGGGCAACCTCCTTTCTCCATACTTCTATCTTGTTCATTTTGATCATTATTGTTTTGCTTTTCAAAAAAAAGAAAAGAAAAAGAAATGAGCCAGAGAGTAGTGAAGAAGCTGTTGCAGGAGCAGTTATCTTAGCCAAAAGCGAAGCTACACCTCTCTGTTTCTTTTCTGAACAGCCACCCCATGACAGAGACATGATTAGGCTTGTGAAGTCACCAGTATTCAGAGGAATGGCACACCTATTACTTGCCAAAAAAGAGGATATGTCTATTAAATACACACAGTTTAGTCCGTTTTAGTTTTGAGTCCTTGTAAATGAAGTGACCAGTAGGTGGTGCTATGACACAGGTAAACGAAGTCTGTGTGGCCCAAAGTCCTCAGTCTCAGTCATAGAATCATAGAATCATAGAAGAGTTGGAAGAGACCCCAAGGGCCATCGAGTCCAACCCCCTGCCAAGCAGGAGTCATCTCCTAATCTGCAAGACAACAAAGGTGTTTCCTGGTGACATCACAGAAGGCCATGGAGGTGGCCTTGGCCGTGGGGGATAGTTTGAGGCTTGAGTGGAATAGCTTTGCCTGACTGTCGCCAAATCTGCTAAAATGACTCCTTTGTTATGCAGGCAGGGAAAAATTAACTTTTCTAATGCAAAAATTGGGTTATTTTAAAAGGCAGCCTCTGCATACTACTCTTCCCTTTCAGCTCTTTGGAGTTATTACAATTATGTATTATTATGATGTGTTGCTTTCAAGTGAAGTACACGAAGAACTCCTAAAACAGATACAAGCTATCTTTTCTTGAAAGGGCGGGGTTGTTTGTTTGTTTTTTTAAATCATAAAAAGTTTTCTGTGAGAAGTTATACTAGTGACATTTGTAAACCCGGCTGGAAACATATATTGATATTTTGAATGTTCTTATCTACTCATTGAATGTTTTCCATTAGTTTTGGGGCAGTTCAGCACTGTTGCCAGGCACGCTGGGGAGTGGGGGCTGAGATGTTTTCAGCCCTCCAAAATTTTTCAAGGAGGCGGCTGCCCCCCCCCCAAATCCTGTGGTCCTGCTCCCCCCCTCCAATGCTGTGGGCAGAAGGAGGCCAAGGGTGGAGCTCAGATCCGCACTCCCCAGTGCATGAGCGCTGGCATCACAAAAAGTCATTTTTTCAAATGGACTTGTTGTGCTAGGGCCACAGGACACTTCAATCCACTTTAAATGTGCAAACTTCAAGTTCAGGGATGCAACTGAATCACTCTTGCAAAATACCTGCACTCTGGATGCACTGGGGGGGGGGCATGGAAAGTTGGTGATCTCTTAAAGATATATATATATTATTTTTTCATAGCCACTACGGGATGCCTGCAGTTTTCTGCAGCCACCTGCAGATCCTTCTCTGCTAGACAGACCCAGGGAAGGAAATTCTTTCCTAGGACACACATAGTATGTTGTACACCTTAGCTGCTTCCACCATCTGGATTTATTTTGCTTGGTTCCTGTTGCGCAGGCACCTCTGATACTTTGCCAATTCCTTCCTTCTGCTCTCTATGGTGCACTGTTGAGAAGTACTATGGGTGCGTGGTGAGAGGAGCAACACCAAAACAGCCTCATGGCCGCTTAAGGACTAACAGATGGACCCTGGCAAAAGCTTTTGTGTGTGTGGTTTCATTTCATCAGGTACATGTTTACTGAGCATGGAGAAAAAGTGGGAAATGGTGGGTTTTAATCCTTTTTAAATAAAGCAAGACCAGATTACCTGTTTATTAAGCATTCATTTCTGATTTGTTTGTGGGGAGGTTAGATGATGATGCATCAAAGCAAGTGTTATCCCACACTGCTTGGCCGTGGCGTGTAGCACTCTTTGCAACCACCACTAGGAAAATTAGAGCAAATTATATAGCCAAGATAGCCACCAACTGTAAAGGAGATGAATTTATTTGACCCTATCTACATCAAGCTATATTCTATCTTTATCACCAAACTCTGAATATAATTGCATATTATATTAATTAACACTATTTTTTAATATATTAGTGGCCATGTGATGATTTTAGCCTATAAATTTTATTGTTTAATGTCTTAACCTGTATATTAAGGTACTTTTATATCACTGTTCAGAGTGGGTAATGTCTTGATAATATAAATGTTTTAAGTTTTTTGTATTAATCCAGCATATTTTCTTTTAATTGTTGAATGATTCTGTGTACATTGTGGCAGCCTTTGGCTATGTGCAATAAAAATGACTGACTGACACTGCTTGGTGCATTTTCCAGTCACTTTCTTTATTGCAAAAAGTTTTTATCTTTTGAAGAATCAGGTTTGTTGTGCAAGACTGCCCACTCTACTTTAATTGCACAACACAAATTTGCTGCTATGAGATTGACTCTCCCCCCCCCCCCGAAAGTGAGGGTCTGGAAATGCCCTCAAAGATGAAAAAACCCATCGAGTGGTTACTGCACCAGCTTAGGGCTGAGAAGGCTCGTTTTCAAACCAAATGCATCCATGTCATTTTCTGGATGGTTTGGGGCCAGTTAGTTACCATCTCTCAGCCTACTTCATAGGGTTGGTATGAGGGTAAGATGGAAGGGGGAAGGGCGCACCATGTACACTGCCCTAAAATGGGTCTGCTTCTGGCTGGTGGCATGCATTCATTTGTAATTTCATTCATAAAATTTCAGCATCCATATGTAAAATGGATGTATGAAAAAATATGTAAAAATCCATACACATAATTGTGTTGATTACTGTATGTATGTATCTTCTCACAAGATACACATTTCTACCAGGGATGGGTGAATCTGTCATACACTGGGAAATAACAAATCAGCAGCTCTTTTTGGAACTCCCCAAATAGCATTGGGTATTTTAGACAGTAGATGGGTCACTGGTCTGGCTCTATACGTTCCTATGCTCAGATGCTGATTCTTGGGTAATGAAGGAACCATGCTTCCCACAATCCTATCCCACTTTGGAATGGTGTGGCCCTTCCTCCTGGGACTCCAAACCCTATGTAAGACCAGTCCCATCAGTTTGAAAAGCACAATTTCCACTTTATGCAGTGCTATCCGAGAGGCTTAGATGCAGCCTGAGAAGATTCCTAACTTGTATATCCCACCTCTTCTAGGTTAGGTGAAAGGGTTATGCTCAACAGTGGGAACACTAATGATTTGGTTCCTATTTACAAGGCCAGCCAGGTGTGAATTGGCTCAGTTTTAAGACGTGCTATCTCAGTTTTTTAAAGCATGCAAATGTTCACTTAACTGTTGGAATCTTTAAAAATTATATGTAATAGAACAGGTTTTGAGATTAAGTCACATTATGGTGGTGAATGAAGCCATAGCCTATATATTAAACAAAAAGTAGTGTGTATGTAAAATGTTCGTGTAATACGGTTTTAACTTTACATGCCCTATAAAAGCCAGACATGTTATAGATTCATAGAAATTGAAAGAACTTGAAAGTCACTTAACTCAACCTCTGAGATGAGCCTTTGTAAGCATTGCTGTGTAAACCATGAGTGGGAAACACCCAAATTATTCATTATTTGTTGTTGTTGTCTTGTGGCCCTGATCCTTGTTCCCAGCACTGCAAGAGGAGGCTGTGGAGGTGTTCAATAGCAGTGACCAGAGGAAAAATAACTGCTGGGAAGAGCGCAGGAAAAGAAACGCCCTGGTGCATCTGCAGCAGCACAACCGGATGCCTTCATCTGCCCCAGCTGCAACAAAACATGTCTCTCCTGCTCTCCAGCCTCAGCAGGCGCTGCAACCTTCCAACAGCTTGACCTTACCCCCCAAAGGTGCACTCCTCCATTGTCTCCCGAGACAGACAGATGCCAACCATTATTACTATTTCAATTTATTACCTACCCTTCACCATCGGGTCCCAGGATGAGTGACAGCAATTTAAAATTCAATAGTTCAAACAAATCAGTCATGGGAATATGGTGGGTCCTGAAAACATCTCAGATTTCAAAGGCTAGGGTAAATGTGATCCGTTGCCTAGTAATAAATGTTCTCTGTAAGCCACCAGTTCAGACCAATGACAATGTATTTCCCTTGGTAGCCCACTGACCCTGGCCTCTCCCACCACTGTCTTCAGCCCTGACCATCAATTGCATGCATCCCCCCTACTCCAGATTAGTCCTTGAAAGACCAGAGAGCACAATTGTCCACCACAGCTGTAAGCAGGCTGGCCCTAGGCTAAGTAGTGCCCCGGCTGACCTCTTCTGGTCAGCTTTGAAGGGCCACAGGCCACAAGGCTGGGGGCCACATGTAAAAAATATTGCATGCATGTACTATATGTGAGAATTCTCACCTACAGTTCCTCCTTGCCCTGGGATCAAGCAGAATGATAGATGGCCTTCATTTTTTCTCATGTGGGGTTAAGAGAATTGGGTTGCATTTCTCCTGAGTACCTCCTCCAGCCAGTCTGGTGTAGTGGTTAAGAGCGGTAGTCTCGTAATCTGGGGAACCGGGTTCGCGTCTCCGCTCCTCCACACGCAGCTGCTGGGTGACCTTGGGCTAGTCACACTTCTCTGAAGTCTCTCAGCCTCACTCACCTCAAAGAGTGTTTGTTGTGGGGGAGGAAGGGAAAGGAGAATGTGAGCCGCTTTGAGACTCCTTCGGGTAGTGATAAAGCGGGATATCAAATCCAAACTCTTCTTCTTCTTCTTCTTTAATCTTCATGAAAATTTGAAAATTGGTCAGCCTTTTAATGCAAAATTTTCCTAATTTTTGTATGCAGTTTTGACCAATATACATTTTTTCAAGTAATTTCCCCTAAAATATGCATTTTTAATGTATGTTTGGTTGGAGAGCTGCATAGCAAAATTTGGGAAAGTGCGGATGTCAAAGGATAGCTGTGTTTCCAATTGTTTATTGGTTTGAGAAGTGTGGATTAGGTAGTTTCTCATTAAAATGTGAAAAAAATCAATTTTCTCCCCCATCCCTACTGACCCTCTCCCTCTGGGCCCAATCCACGAAATTGCCGAAAGGGAGGGAGGTGGCCATTATTCAGACAACACCCCGATGCCTGTTACTGCTTGCATGCTTAGAGAGGACAGGGAATGACAGCAAGGGCGCTGTGGGGGTTAACAGTTGGTCACCCACTGCAAGGTCTCGGTAGGTTCCTGACCTTGCTTACCTCTGATGTGTTCCTTGAGTAAAAGCCTGGGAAGATTACATAGCTTGATGGCTTTCAAAGGAGTGGGGCCACCTCCAGATCAGAAATTACAGAAATCCCATTACAGAAAGTGACTTCTGCCAAAGAATCATCATCATCAAACCTTTTATTGGAATCACATACAAACATCCATAACATAACAATACAGAGTTACCGCTTCCCCCGTGGCACAAAACATTTACCCCCCCCCCAAAAAAAAGGAGAGGCAGTGCAGACTATTGTCACATCTCTAGGTCTCCAGGGAGATCAGTTGTCTGCAATGTGTTTTGACAACAGAATACCAGATAAAGATATTTGGCCACTAACTTGATGAGCTCCTGGTCATTCCCCAATAGTAGAAAGTGTATGACCTCCGACTCTAGTTTCCATTTGGGGATGCAGAGTTGCTCTAGGAATTGCTGGTGGAGATCAGCATATAGTCTACATTTAAGAACCATATGAGTAAGAATTTCCACCAGGTGGTCATCACATGGGCAGATTCTACCTCCCTCCGCCATGCCCAAGAACCTTCCCCAAAGGAGGCTTGATGGGTTTGAGTTGAACCTGGACAGTGAAAATGCCCTTCTTTCTTGAGGGTTAAACAAAAATTCTAGATAGTTGTGGTTAGTTTCATGTGCCCAAGAAAGTTGAAAGTAAAGAGGGGAGCATGTTTTTTCTGCTGCTACTGTTAGTTCCTGGCGTTCAGTGTCCCACAACCTAGTTTTTATTATAGCCTTGGCAGATGGTAGGGACACTGAATGCAGACGTTCAGTTGACAGCCCAAGCTGCTGTACCTTTGTGTTAAACTGTTGTAGCCCTGGGGAAAGGTGAAAGAATCCTGGGAACTGTAGTTTAGCCCAACAGAGCTATAATTCCCAGTACCCTTGACAGGATTCATTACCTCAGGGTTCTTTGGGAGGAGCTATCTGGGTTAAATGCGCTTTAAATGTATGGTGTGGGTGTGACTTGGGGAGCTTGTGGGTGGGAATGCTTGGCCCCCAACACAGAAGTAGGAGGGGGGCGCTATTTGAGCACTGTCATGTTCATGGAGTCCAACAGCACCTGGTTGTTGTGGGCTACTAGATTTACTTTCTGGTGAACATTAGCAAATATATTCATCCATTCCACAAGGCTGAGTAGCATGACAGAAGATGAAACAGCAATGAAAATCATTAAAATCTCCAACAACAAGCCTCAAATATGGTTTTAATTAATGTTTGCAAAAGGAGGCAACAATGTGCTTTGTTATGTTGGTATAAACCAAGGAATTTCAGCCTACTGTCTTGGAAAGCTGACAGTGCAAGTTCATTTGCGGCAGATTTCAACATCTTTGTTAAGGCCACAGGATGCTTTTTTATTAGGCTGGCTTCTTAAGATGCTGGCAAACGGTTGGGTGGCGCTCAGTCATTTGCAATGTTCTTGTCCAGTTCTCTCCAAGATAGTACAAGAACTGGCATTTAAATCTTCATAGGAGCATCTGAGCAGCTGTCCTTCTTCCACATCATTCTGGATCAGTTCACAGGTCCATCCTGATTCTACCAGGTCAGCCAGATGCCTCCTGGGAACTCAGAAGAAGGCTAGATATAGGATAGTCTCCACCTCCTACTTCCTTTTCTGTGGCAATTGGCATTCAGAGGTGGACCAACTTGGATGGCTTTAAAAGAGGATCAGAGAAATTCTTGGGGAATAAGGCTATCAATGGCCATGAGCCCAAATGGCTATTTTCTTCTTTCACTATTGGAGGCAGTATACCTCTGGGTACCAGTTCCTGGCGCTCTCAGGTGCTGCTTATGGGCAGGGGTGGATGAAGGGGGTGTGGTGGGTGCAGGTCGCCCCGGGTGTCACCACTGAGGGGGGTGACGAAATACCGGGCGGCACTCACCGCGGGGCCTGGAGCACGCCCAGCCACGCGTCTCTCCTGGGAGTGATGGGGTGGCTTGGGCATGCGCAGGCTCCACCGCTGCTTACAGGCTTCCCATAGGCATCTGTTGGGTCCCCTTTGGCCTGATCCAGCAGCCAGGCTCTTCCTATACAAGGGATCTAGGGTTGCAGCCTTAAGCACATAGAATCCCCTCCGGTTTGGCAGCTCCAGCCCTGACATGAAGATTTTCCTTCTCTCTCCAAAGCTCCTGTCTGTTGAATACTTCCCCTGTTTCTGATTTGAAGGTGAAAGCAGGATAATGAGAAACAGATCCGGAGAAAATAACATGGGACAAAATTGTTCAGCAACCACAATGCATGAATATTAACTCAAAGGCACAAGGCAAGGCTGTGCAGTATAATGTCCAAGGGCCAAACAAGGTAGAAAGAGGCCATAGCTCTGTAGCAGAGCACCTGCTTTGCACACGGAAAGGTCTCCCTTTGGATCCCTGCCATGCCCAAGTTGTTTCTTTAAAAAGACCACAGACACACACCCCGCCATGAAGCCACTCACTGGAGAAGGAGGCCGCTGGGGCAAGGAGCCTCCCTCGCAAGCCCCCCTCTTCCTTCTCCTCTCAGGCCCAGGCCTGGCCGGAGCCCCCACAGGCCCCATCACTGCCCCTGCATGGGTGGGCAAGCACTGCTCCCGGGCACTATTTGTAAGTGGGAGCCTGGCAGCCTTCACCACTGGGGTGAGCATTGGGGAGTGGGGTGATGCTGAAAGGGAGGCCTCCACATAGCTGTGGCCTCTGAACAACATGTGGCGGGGGCTGGAGAGGCCTTCCCTCCTCGCCCCACTTCGCTCGCCAGCCGCTTGTGGGGAGAACAGGCTCCCAGGGACCATGGGGAAGAGCTGTGAAGGAAGTGAGCGCCATGGTGGCCTGTTTGCACGAGGGCAGAGGATGAGACAGAAAATCACGGCCCCTAGGAAAGGAGCCCAACCCAACCCAACACGGCTGAGCCCCACAAGCCTGCTGTTGCAACTTGAACCACCCTCAGCTTTAAATGTTATGTCTATTTTTTGAAATACATATTTTCTTTACCTTTGATCTTCAACATTAATTCTATTGTATTGTATAATTCTTGATTTAAAAAAAATACTTTTGACTTTTAAAATAGGTTTAACATATATATGTTGGGTCAAATCTATGTTAAAAGTAATTTTTACACACACACACACACACACACACACACACACACTATACACACCCTACCCCCTTTTCTTTTTTCTCCACTTATATACACATATATTGGTTACTTTTTAATTATTACTATTTTTATCAGTATTATTAAAAACAATAATTCCTCCCTTATTATTTTTAATTGGCAGACGGGTCAAGGAGAATTAACAGGGACATGTTTCCCTTGTGTCTCTCTTGACAAAGGGTCACCAAAGCAGTTTCTGTGCCAAAACTGGACCTAAACCCTGAATGAAATGGGTCTAGAAAATTAGATCCCTTCTTCCAAAAATTATTCCAAATGCACCTGGATCTGGTCCATGCCCACTCACTCCAGAACCTTGCACAGGAAAGGGAGATTAGCAACTGGCTGGTAATTACCGTATTTTTTGCCCCATAGGGCGCACCGGCCCATAGGGCGCACCTAGTTTTTTGGGGGAGAAAAAAGGAAAAAAATTATTCCCCCCCCCAGGCACGGGGCTGGGGTGGGAGAAGCCCGAGCTTCCCCCGACCCCAGCCCCCAGAACAGGCAGCTCTCCGCAAGCCGTGGGAGGGCTCCCGCGGCTTGCGCAGAGCTACCCGAAGCCCGGGCGCGACTGCTCAGTGCGCCCAGGCTTCCGGGTGCAGGCAGCTCTCCACAAGCCGTGGGAGCCCGGTGGGAACTCCCGCGGGCTCCCAAGGCTTGCGGATAGCTTCCTAAAGCCTGGAGAGCGAGAGGGGTCGGTGCGCACCGACCCCTCTCACTCTCCAGGCTTCAGCGAAAGCCTGCATTCGCTGCATAGGATGCAGACACATTTCCCCTTCATTTTTGGAGGGGAAAAAGTGTGTCCTATAGGGTGAAAAATAGGGTAGATTTTCTGAATCCAGGGAAGGTTTCTTAAGGTGTGGTTTTACCACTGCCTCCTTCAAACAGGCAGGGACCACCCCCTCTTGTAAAGAGGCATTGATCACCTCCCTGGCCCAGCCAGCTGTTCTCTCCCTGCTGGTTTTCATCAGCCAAGAGGGGCAAGGGTCTAGAGCGCAAGTAGTCGCCTTGACTGATCCGAGCACCTTGTCCACATCCTCAAGCCTTAGCAACTGAAACTCATCCAACACAAGAGGACTAGACTGTGCTCTGGACACCCCATGAGATTCATCTGCTACAACAGCAGAGTCAAGATGATCCTCAGGGATCCCTCCCTTCCAGCTCTACAGTTCTGTGATTCTATTATCGAAAGGATGTGCTCTTTCATTTAGCATTGGTTCCTTTCCTCCCCTTTGTGTTTTTCTTTTTTAATTTAATAGCAGCCGTTGGATTAGATTTTGATATTTAAAGTAGGATATAAATTTTGATATAAATGAATGAATAGGGATCACAGTGCTGGTAGTAGGGGACCTAACTTAGCACCTCGTCCTCACAAGATTACTATTTGTTCTGTAGGGAAGAATTCCAGATACCTATATGTAACCTTTAAGTAGGAATAGAGGAGAAATACATTCAGCTCACAATTAAAAGCAAATCTAGCTAATTCTCACTTTCTGAAACAATCTGTGAACATACCCATTCTTTGAAATTTGCACTTCTCCAAATTTCATGATGCAGTTCTTCAGCTGAGTAATGTGTGCAAAAATGCATTTACTGAAGTGTGCATTAAAATGTGTATGTTAGCGATGATAACATACAAAAATGCATTATGCATGGGGAAATTGCTTTACAAAATTGTGGTTACTTTTGAACGTGTGTCTAAAATTAGATGACTTTCCGCCTTGGTAGTAGGTGACCATATGCGAGTTCATCCTCCAAATGACTACATTCCTTCTTCACTTGAAATATTGGGCTCATCTGTTCTTTGCAGCCATAAGTAAGCCCATGTTTCCCACAAGGCTGACTCTCAGTGGTGTGTCCTGGTCTGGAAGACTAGACGTACAAATCCATCGAGATCTTCTAATTAGACTGGTCGTTTTCAAACTTTCTACCTTGGGGAAATTCTTTCCATGTCTGCTAAGGAACTCCTGCATGTTTGCTGCAGAAACCCATCTCATCCTTCTGTTTTGTGTCATCATTCTTTGCTGCTTTCAATTTATTAAAAGATTTCCCTCCTGCATTTTGTTCACAAAAAGAAAAGAAAAGAAAAAGAACTACCAATGTGGTTTATTTATTTATTTCTGCATTTCTACTCTACCTTTCCTCCAAGGGGCTCAAGGTGTGACCTAACCTGTTCTCGCTTGCCCCCTCATTTTATCCTCACCACAGACCTGGGAGGGAAGTTCAGCGGAGAGACAATGACTTGGCCAAGATCTCCCAGGTCCTACACTTTAATCACTATAAGACACACTGTCTTGGGGTGAATTTGAGCAACGGAGTCTAATGCCTATGGCTCTGGAATTCCCTCCTTCAGGACGTGTGTTAAGACCGTCAGGCTGGGCCTGTTTAGATGCACTTCTTTGGCTATCTGATCCCCCCAAACATTGTTTATGATGTGTCTGGGTTTTGTAGCCTTTTTAGTCGTGTTAACAGTTGGGTCCTCTATATGTCTACCTAGAAGTAACTCCCAGTGAGAGAATAAGATTTATGAAGTCATTCTTTTAGGTTGTGATGCAGCAATGTGATGCAGCTCTTTCAACTTGAGAGCTATATTACCCTCTGGGGACCCTTGCAGGGGCCATAGGCAGGTAGGATCAGAGACGAAAGTGGACAGGCATCAAATGCAAATCTTACCTTTGTACAGTAGGCTAGTTTCTATACAACCTCTCTATTCTATATCCTCTATCCTAACTCCTCACTGTCCTCCATCTGGTCAAGCAAGAGGCATGGTCAGAGAGTTCAAGGACAAATTCCAGCCAGGCAGAAACACCCATGTAGGTGTCATGGATGGGACACAGAGGAATGGTGGGAGGCACCAGCTGAGGAACACCCAAGGGAAGAAGGCTGAGAGCCCAGGGATTGCTGGTGGGACAACAGTGAGTGGTCAGAGGGAGAAGACTGGGAGGAGGAGATGTCAGAAGCTGAAGAGGTAATGGGGCTTAGTGAATGGGGGGAGTCTGTGGCAGAGAAAAGTCCAGGAGGGAGGTTAAGAGGCAGATATGAGTCAGGCTGGTGAAGAGTCGCAGGTTTCTCTCCCTCCTGCTGTGACAAGTTCCCCTCCCACCTGGTCTTCCAGAACCAGGAGAGGCACAGTCTCAGATTGCTTGGGAATGACCTGGCAGAGGAAGAGACTTAAGCAGCTTCAGTCTCCACAACTGCCTCATAGGGGCAGGACCTAGTGAGAGGGGTTGCTGTGCTCATTAGTCCTGGCCCTCCTGAGCAGACCTTGGTTCTTCTCATAAAGAGTTAACTTCACATACTCAGTGTGATTTACTGCTGTCTTGCTCCTGACAGAAGGGTGCAGATCAGGGTCAGTTTGGGATGTGGCCTAGTGAGAGTTCTGAAGGCTAGAGGGAGAGGGCTGAAGCACCAGATTTGGCCCCGGGGCCCAAGATTCCCTGCTGTAATTCCATACCCACTAAGGTGCAGTAAATTCCACTGAACCCAGTTGGATTTAAATGCATAAAGGGACCCCTGACCGTTAAGTCCAGTTGTGGACGACTCTGGGGTTGCGGCGCTCCTCTCGTTTTACTGGCCGAGGGAGCTGGGGTACAGCTTCCGGGTCATGTGGCCAGCATGACTAAGCCACTTCTGGCGAACCAGAGCAGCCCACGGAAACGCCGTTTACCTTCCCGCCAGAGCAGTACCTATTTATCTACTTGCACTTTGACGTGCTTTCAAACTGCTAGGTTGGCAGGAGCAGAGACCGAGCAACAGGAGCTCACCCCATAGAGTTGCCCTATTATTATGTTCCTGAGGTAATATAAGGCTCCCTTATGGGGTTGGAAATCAGCATTAAAATGTTTTAATACACTGATTAATACTATTTACAGACCACCCTGTAACAGTGTACAAATTAACCAAAATGAATGCAATTGTTCACACATATTTCTTTAATTATTTACCCATGTGCCATTTTTCTCTGGCCATGATAAAGCAGACTAATAATAAAATATGAAGTCAGAGCTATAAATGAAGGTGAATTCTTTTTTTAAGCAGCAGCAGTCAAAACATCACCACCAATCGGGCTGAAAAGATATCTCATTTTTTTTGTTTCAAATAGGCCTTTGAAAATACTCAAGGTGACAAAAGACATCATGATGATGACAATAATGATTTTCTTTGCCATTTTTCTGGACAAATGCTTGTCCTAAGCAGCTTACAACAATAACAACTACAGTGTATATATCAACTTTACAAAATACCGAAAGATTGAGACCCAGCCAAATCCTCCAAAACATAATCCACTATCTTTTTTGAGCAGCATTTAGCTGGCTTTGCAAGTAGCTGCACTTAGCTACCTAACCCAGGAATTTATTGTCTGGCACAGTTCTGCAGCTTGTATTTTCTCTTCATATCCCAAATATTATCTAAATACTACTGTTTATTAATTTTTACCATTCACTAACAGGTTCTGGTACCTTAGCTCTATAACAGTATTGTCGTCACTGGAAACACCTCTCCAGGGTTTCAGACAGGGGACTTTGCCACTGAACTATGACTCTTCCACACACTGGCAAAGGAAGGGGGTGAGGTGGGGGTGATCCGCCCTGGGTGTCATCCCTTAGGGGGTGACATCACTGTGCTGCCCCCCTGGAATGCTCGCCCTGCCCCCCAGGTGGCTAGCCCCACCCCTGGGTGCACAGAGCAGCTAGCTCCCCCTCTGCTTCCGCAAAGGAAGATGAGTCTTATGGATTTTTCTTATGGAAGTAAGCCCAGTTGAGTTCCCTGGGATTGACTCCTGGGTGAATGCATTGCATCCAACTAAATTCTACTCAGAGTAAACCTACTGAGATTATTGGGCCCTAAGTTAATCATGTATTTTGGTTTCAATGGGTATATTCTGAGTATAACTAATGCTTTGTATTTCCAAAAATGCTTCTTGTCACCTGACTGTCCCTGGTGACTCTTCTGCCAGCTTCAAGCAAAGAGGGCAGGATGTCAGTGTAAACTGGCTTAAATGAACCAGAAGGCAACAGTTTCCCCAATTTAATTAAAAGGCTCAGATACAGGTGGTTTGTGAATCAGGTTGCATCTCATCCTTAGGTGCCTACATGATTTCAGAGACAAGGATCATAATGAAAATTGTGCTTCTCTAAATGTAGGTGGGCTGGAGTCTGGAGCACCAGGAGGAAGGAGCACATCAATCCAGGATAGGATATGGTCATGTGAAGTTCAATGCCTTCATTCTCCAAGAGCCAACACCCGAACATAGGAACATGTATTGAGCCAGACCATTGGTCCATTTACTCACTGACAGGCAGAGGCAATCCAAGGTCTCTCCCAGCCTGCCCTGGAGATGCTGGGGATTCAACTGGGCCCATCAGAAGCTCTGCTAAGGACTTACAGCCCCTCCCCTAGCAAAGGAGCTTTAAAATGGAAAATTAAATCTATCATCCTTGGCCAGAGATCTTCCCAGAAAAGACTAACTGGCAAATCTAACCACTAGAGGTTGGATGCAGACTAGCAGTGTACACCTAAACATGTCTACTCAGAAGTCCTACAGAATTCCTTGGGGGGGGGGGCTTGCTCCCAGGTATGTTTTGCTTGGTTGTAGCTGAAGTTAGTTGAGCACAGATCCCACTGAAATTGAGGGAACAAGGTAGTGATGATGATGACCAGTGATGCAGTGAAGCTGGGAGAAGCACCAGCACTTATTTCACAGCAGGGATGATGATGTCACATCCTGGGGCACCTTCGCCTGCTTCCTGCATGCCAAAGAAGTAGGTTTTCTCTGAGAGAAATTTTTAAAATAAGCTAAAGAGGGGTTGTTCCGTTAGCACACATGTCTAAGGGTCAAGCTGCCATTTTTAATCTGAAAAAGACGAAGGTCCCTTATTATGGCCAACAAAAAGAGGGAGTAACAAAAGAGGGAGCAAGCTTTCAGATCCACCAGTCAGAGTTCTTCATCAGTCAGGCTGGATGTTAAGGAGAGGAACGAGAGAAAAGCTGCCTTGGTATCGAAACCATAAGGTTTGCATTGGTCAAAAAATCGCTGTTGTTGCCCCTGACCTTAAGAATTTATTACTGCATCCTTGGTTCTGACTTTACTGAAGTCCTGTTGCTTTCAGAGTGGGAAGGAAGTTCAACTAATGGAGGGTTGTAAGCAGCACTAGTCATACTCAGAGTTAGACCCCTTGCAGTCAATAGACCTTACTAACTTAAGCTTGTTCCGTTCAGTAGAAGTTAGTTGGGCACCACCTCAAATCCTACTCAGAGTAGACCCACTGACATCAAGATAGCCTCTGTCTATTCATTTCAGCGGGTCTACTCTGAGTTGGACTAGCATTGGATACAATGAGCCCCGCTTGGGAACCCGCCCCAAGGCGCTTACTCCTAAGATCCGCCCAGCTGTACGGATGCGTGGCGCGCGCAGCGCCTTCGGAATTGCAGGGCTGAACCAAGAAGTCCGAAAACAAAGCAAAACGAAACTTTCTACATCATTTGCTGATTTCTTTTGCTCCAAAAAACGGTAAGGAAACAACTCCTAAGGGAGGCGATGCACAAACTCAGCACGGCTTGTGTCTGGATAGGATGGCGCCTTAAAGCGCCCCAAAAGCCGTGCAGGAGTGGAATAATACTTGGAGATAAAGTGGAGCCGGTGTGGGTTGCTTAATCCGAATTACGTAGTGGGTAGGAAGATGGGTTTATGGCCAAGAGGTGGCAGCCGGCAAGCTCTTTTCTTTTGGCTCCTGGTAACTCTGAGCAAGAAACGCTCCCTTTAGGCGGCGTTAATTTGTGGAACCCTCCGCCACAGGATCCTTGGTTTACACGGCTTTGAAAGCGGATTCCTCTCATTCGTGGAGGAGGAAAGGTCTGTCAACGCTTTTATCCAGGGCTAAACGGGACCTCCAGCTTCAGAGTCAGTATCAATTTCGGGGGGGGGGGGAGGACTGGGCTTTGCTTGCGGGATTCCCCAGAGCATCGGATTGGCCTTTGCAGGGAACAGGATGCCTGCCGGGTTAGAGGACTCTTGATCTCACCCAGCGCAGAGCTTCTGATATTCTTATACGTCTGTGGTTTAAAAAGACTTCCGAACCGCCAAACCTACCAAGCCAAAGCGATTGTCTGACGTTTGCTTTCTTTTCATCGAAGCAATCCTAGAATATGTAACAAAGGGGTGTTTGCTTCTGGTGGGAGGGGGGAGTTTCCCTTGACAATGGAATTAATAGCAATTATAATGCTAAACTGGATGGTCTTCTTCCTTTTCATCATCATCACCATCAGCATTATTATTATTAACATTTATATTTATAATACCCCCAGTGGCGTAGCGTGGGGGGTGCAGGGGGGGCCGGCCGCCCCGGGCGCAACGTCTGGGCGCAAATCCATGGGTTAGGGGGCGCAAATTACTTGCCTTGCCCCGGGTGCTGACAACCCACACTACGCCACTGAATACCCCACATTTCCTCCAATGAACTCAATGTGACCTACATATCTGCACAACAACCCTATGAGGTAGGGCATGCTGAATTCAGGGCTGAGAGAGGATTTGAACCCTCGTCTCCCAGGTTCTACTACAGCACTCTAATTAAACCTGCATTGGCTGCTGCTATTGCTATTACTACTACAGTACTACTAACTGCACGGAAATTGACTTGTTGGACCTTTTGCGCGACTCAGATAACGTTTAAATCAAAAAGCATTCTTCTGCTCCGCTGCCCCCACAAAGTCCCCTAGGAACTGTAGTTTATTAAGGGTGCTGGGAACTGTGGCACGGCGAGGAGTAAACCAAGGTTGTGTGCCTGTGTGTGTAGTGATGGCGGTGGAGCTATGTGCCTGTCTGCTTAAATTAATGATGTGTACAAAGCCCAGGTTGCACTTGCTACAATGAAAACATCCCAGTTCCGGTAGTAAACCGAGGCAAGAGAAGGAAACATGGGCGTGGCCAAGGGGGCAGCTGCACCCATCAATACAAATCAGTACAAATCTGGGGTTCTGTCCCTCTAACAAAAGCCTGCCCCCCCCCCAAAAAAAATCCTCGCTACACCCATGGAGGGAAAGGTTTCGGGAGATGAACTAGGAGGGTCACGCTCCTCTTCCCGCTCCTCTTTTGCGCCACTTTCGGGTGTGACGCGCCTTCAACCTGCCTCAGCAGTCGGAACTGAAGTCCCAGGTTTGGATTAGTTTGCGCAGTTTCCAATGCGCTGCACGGCATCCGCGGCGGGCCCTTAACGTGGCCTTGCACCCGGGGAAGGTTCACCTTGACTTGGGGCTATGGGGGAGAAAGATGGGGAGGCAGGCAGGCAGGCTTCGCTCGTTTTCCCTGAAGTGCAAAATTTTGGTGGCAGCTGTTAGAGGCGAGAAGGCAGCCCAGTTCCTGACCGCGTCCCCTGACCTTCTCTCCCCCTTCCCTAAAAGCCAGAATCCCTCAGGAGCTTCGGGACACACAGGACACTGTCTGTGTGCGTGTTCCTGTTTTCCCTTGCCCGGGAAGAGAGCACGTTTACACCCCGGCACAAATCTGCGTGAGCAAAGCCAGTCACTTCGCTGATCTGTGACGGCAATCCTCAACGTGGTAGCGCAGAAGCAATCCCGTTGAGTTCAACCGGATTCCTTTGAAGCATGCACAGGACTACAGGCTTGTAGAACGACCCTCCGCAAGTCTGACTGACCTCCACGCCATGCATTTAAAGCACGTGGTCCCCCCCAAGGTATCCAGGAAACTGTAGTTCCCACCACAGAGCCACAGTTCCAAGCATCCTTCACAAGCTATAGTTCTCAGAGTTCTTTGGAAGAAGCCGTGTGAAATGTGCTTTAAATATATATGAGTTCTAGGATCGCATCCTTTACAGCTCAATCCTAGGTATGTCTACTCAGAAGTAAGTCCGGTTGAGTTCACTGGGAATTTCTCCTAGGTAAACGTGTGTACGGTTTGCAGTTCCATTTAGGGAGGAAGTGTGTGTTTGTACACAGACACAATACATAGAGAGTATCAGTGATGTTTCATTAACCCTTTCTTGTGCTTGACCACAGAGCCAAGATTTTGGAAATAAAGCTGAAAACTGTCTTCGTGCGATGGAAGTTGCAGCCCTTTAACTGTTTATTCTAGAGGTAGCTTCGTTGAAATCCACGGAAGAAGCGATGGTAACAGTGCAGCCACTGAGGCCACCGTAATTTACTCATCAGCCTCCATTTGCTCCAGAGTAGACCTGCTGAGTTGGAGTAAACGGCTTTGTTATCCACGGGGTTGGCCGTTGGCGGAGAGCGCGTTATTCTACCCTGTGCAATTTACTCAAAAACCCCATTCATTTCAGTACAGCTTTAGAGCGCAATAAATGTGATGGGTACCATTCAAACGTGATACAGGATCGCGCCGCGTTGAAAACGAAATTAGTGTCATTGCGTTAAAAAGTAAGGACTGCTCAATGCAGGCAAATCCTTTCAGGGGTTTAAGGTATTGCTTAAGAACATTTATAGAGGACCAACGGCTTGGAGACTTTTTCTGTTCCTTGCCTGACAGACCAGGGAAGTTCTCTTGCGGAAGCTCCAACGAAAAGCAAGAGAGCCGCGCAACAGCCACATCCTGCTCGCATTAATTCAGGCGACTTTGCGCAGGAGAAAATCCCGCTGGGATTTCCCCCGGGATTGTATCTAGCATCACAGAAAGGACAAATTGTGCTAGGATTTTATTTTAAAATTTGCTTTAGAAACAACAACAACCTTTCGAAATTCCTTTAAAAATAGAAGCAAAGTCTTATATTGAGATATCTCCTTTCCTAGGATAATATCCATTGGTGGATGGAGAGAGGGAGGTAAATGCTAAGTATTTGTGCACCACGGTGGCTTGAGATTTATTAGGTCATCTAACGCCAGAGCTGTCATGAATATGGACAGAATAATTTAGAAATCACCCTTTCTTTTCCCAACCCCTTCTAATCCTGAGAAAAAACACGCCATCACACAAATACATACTTCCCAAGTCTATTCCTTAAACAGAATTGTAAACATTTATGTATTTTAAAGGGTTGATTAAAAAAAGAGCAAAACCACTCTTGCGACAGAAATATAAACGTAAGTTTTAAAAGTCTAGGCTAACCCTGGGATTTGGTTTGAAAGCGGAGTTCCACGTTACCTTTAAGAGCGAGAGGAGTTTAAGAGGGGAGCTGTGCATAATGAGGCAAGGCAGCCCAGGCTCTGTCGCTTTAACTGGGGGACATCTGATTCCCTCATCTGGCAGATGGTCTCTGAGTCCAGATTTGCATTCATTGTCTTGAAATCTGTTTTCGCGTTGGTGTTATATAGATTTCAGGGGCAGATCTATACCCCAGATCTCAGTACAAAAGGAACAGGGGGGGTGGGTGGGAGGTAAATGACACCAAGCCAGCTTAATTTATATAGAGATGCTATTATTTCCAGTAAAATGAGCGTGGGTGGATGGAGAGGCTGCAACGTTGGGTTAGTATGTTTTGCATGATTCATTACAAAGAAGTTTTAAGTCTCCATGTGTGGGGACACACACACCCCTACGACATATATGACAAGAGGACTATAATCCTCTGCACGCTTACTTGAGAGTAAGTCCTTCTGGAAGCTGTGGCTTATTTCTGAGTACATATGCATAGGATCGGACTGCAAAGGGCTAAAGAACAACAACCAACCTTGGCTATTTCTGAGAAGTGGGAGCCTGATGTGTGTGAAGAACAAGGGGGTGCCTATATCCAGATCCCGCGAGCTGTGAAATGTTTGGAAGATGGATCGAGATGTATGGCTGGATCCCCTCTTCACCCCCACCCCAAGCCCCCTCCAACAGAGAATTTAGAAGAAGTATTTTGCTGCCCCATCCTATGCATATCTACTCAGAAATAAGCCGCTGCTTTCAAAGGGACTTGCTACCGAGTAAGCATGTAAGACTGGGAATCCTACCCCGACTCATAAATAGCATATTGCTGGGAACTCTTTCCCTCTTCAAAGTCCTCCCTGTTTCCCACCAGACGCCTGAAACGATATATATAACACAACAACAGCAACACATTCTTAATTAATTAATTTATTACTACTATTACACTATAAAATGGAACACGGGGGGAAATGGGACGACGTTCGGGGGAGGAAGAGTAACATTTGCGGCCGCAGCCGCGAAGGAAGCTGATCTCGGTCCTCTTCTTCCAGAACTAGAGGTTAACAAGCCGCATACAAAGTATTTGGTAAGCAATTGACTCGCCTTCCTTGGAAGCCGCCTTGCCCTCTTCGCGCGCCCCGCCCACCAGTTGTTGTTGTTTTAATCCCGCGCTCCTTGTAAGCCGCCGCCGCCGCCCGCGTGTATCAGTTTGGAGACCGAGTCTCCCCTTCTCACCCAATGGGGCGACACTATGCAAATGACGGCGCCTTATTTGGCAGCGCGCTCCTCCCCTTTTCCTAGGACGTTCTCTCCCGGCGCTGGAACCCATTCATGGGGATCTGGGCACCGAAAACCAGCCGCGCTTGGCCGGCTTCAGAGGCTGCAATCAGACTCTCCTTTTCTTTTCCCCATTGATCCCCGGCTTCTTGTCTTGTCTTTTTGTCCTCCCTCCCTCCCCGCCCACTTTCCTTCCCCTTCCTCTTCTTCCTCGTGGATTAGGGAGCCGCCAAGGCGACCCGGGTGTCTCCGCCGAGCAGGTGATCCCCGAGGCTGAGCAAGGACCGCGCTGTCCTGCCTCCTCCTCCTCTCCGGCGGGGCTTCTTCGGAAGATGATCGCCAGCCTCGGAAGGGGCTGAGCAGCGCAGCAGCAGCAGCAGCAGCAACTTCGACCTGCGAGAAGCGAGAGCGGGACGGAGAACTCGCGCCGCACCCGCGTCCACCGCTCCTTGATTCCCTTTCTCTTCTTAAAGTGTCCGAGCAGCAGCCCAGGTCCTCCTTAAAGACGGAAGGAGCCCGCTCAGGCCAACTTCTTGGGATTTCTGCGTCTCCTTGTTTTGAAGTTTCAGCTTGGTCCGGAAAGAGGGGCGCGCCTTGCGGGGGTGGGGGGGGACACCGTTGTTTTGGTTTGTGTTTTGGAATAAACTTCTCCAATGTTTGGGATCCAAGATACTTTAGGAAGAGGACCCATCCTGAAAGACAAGGTGCTGGGCTCGGAGATGGATCCTGTCCGGTCCTGGGTCAGGAATGTCGGCGTGGTGGACGCGAACGTCGCCGCTCAAAGGTAAGTGGACCAAATCCGGAGCCTTGCAAAAGAAAAAAAGTGATGATGATCGCGACGATTAGTTCCTTTGCTCCTCGTAGTTCTCTCCAAATAACCCGTGAACGATCCGCAGTGACTCTGGAACCGCGGGAGGCTCTTGCTGTGATCCCGGCGATTCCAGTTTATTTATTTACGTTTTAATGCACTCGTAATAACCAGGACCAGCTGGGGAGATCTCGCATGCTCCAAAGCTACGGCCTTTCCCCTGGTGGGGGCAGAATCAGTGTAATACCTTTTTTGCGAGGGTGGGAGTCGCTTTAACTGTGAAATCCCAGAGATGTCTTACCGGAAAGCAAGTGCCATTGAGTTTTGGGGACTTTGTTCCAAGGAAGTCTTCGGCTCCTCCGAAAGGAAGATGAATTGGGCTTCAGGGGTTTTCTTCCGAGTACTTCAGCGGCTTACTTACATCCCAAGGATCGTGCTGTTAGCCCCCACCCCACCCCCTGCTTAAGGAACAGGCACCATGGGACATGTTTGTGGACACTTATAGGGATGCTGTTCTGTTCTTCTGCAGTTTAAATGCTGTTAGGTGATTTTAGGTTGCAATCCTGCCACCGCCACAACCCGGATGCTTTTCCGCCAGCAGACAGGAGGCGGTGAATCCACCGTTCTGATCTTCCCTGGCCTCAATTCAGATAGCGCTGCTGGACTTAGGGCGCTCATTAGGCACCACCCCAACTTTAGCTGGGAATGTGCATTGCTTCCTTTACTTCAGTGATGTGAGCTAGCCCCACGCTTAATCGGCGGAGTGGGGGCCCTAGACCTCTGACCCCAAAATCTTGCCCTGTCGCCATCGCAGTTCATACACTCAGGAGGTTCGTCTGAAATCAGCTTTCAGCCCCTGAAGGATGGAGGAACTTGCAGATGTTAATACAGAATATCTTCTCCTGGTTCTCCCAGCCTGGAGCTCCATGACTCAGTTTAAGTAAAAAACAACAACCTTTTAAGTTGTTTTACTTTTAAGTAAAAAAAAACAACCCGCCTTTTAAATTTATGCCACACTTCAAAGCCCGGATGCTAAAATGTTACGGGGGTGGGGGAGAGGGGCACTATGCATCCCACTTTACAGCGCAATTTTAACCATGTCTACTCAAAGTAGATTTCAGTGGGGCTTGCTCTAAAGTAATTTGGGGCAGGATTGCAGCCTTAAAATGTCGGGGGCGGGCGACAGGGTTGCAAGCAAATCTAATGACCTAATCTGGAAAAACTAACTATAATCTGATGGCTACAGTGTAGTTGAGACGAAGTGAAGCGGATTTAAAGCGAGCGGGGCTGCGATCCTAAACACATATTTTTAAGGGTGCAATCCTAACTCCATTTACCCGAGGGTAAACCCTCTTTGAATTCACTAGTACTTAACTTCTGAGTAGTAGGTAGGGTTAGGGTTGCGCTGTAAATCTAATTGAAGTCGATGGGATTTACTTTGGAGCAAGCAAGCTGAAGATGAGGCGCCATAAATATATAATATATAACTAGGCAGGAAATGACATTCCGGTCAATGGAGCGACAATGGATTTGTGATGGGGTCTAAAGATCTGAAGTGGGCTGAAGCTCTACTGAAAGTAAACTCCGCTAAATCATAACAATGCATATATACCGACGGGAGTTTCAAAGAAATCTGTGTCCTAAAGCGGACCATTGATCTCACTTAGCAACCCCCACACTCTGTGCAAGGCAGACCAACTTTTAATTCCGAGTCATGTAACAAATGGGATTTAAGACCGAGCGGTCCCAAATGCTTTTGACCCGAAGAGAAGATCCACAGAAGGAAACGTGGAGGAAGGGTGACAGGAGAGAGATCACTATGGATCCCAGGCTTTAAAAGAGCCGCGGATCTTTCGTGGCTTTAAGCCACGGCCTCCAGGAAGGGAAGCTGACTAAAGCCGAGAGAATCCGGAGGCTTTAAAGCTCAGTTTCCGAAAGGGAAAGTCACCGGCGCAGGAGCAAACTCCATCGGCGCCTAGACTCCGCCGCGCTTTAATCGGCCAGCTGCGCCAGGCAAATATCCTAGCCCAAACCTAATGGGTGCTTACACAGAAGTAATTTCCGTTGAATTCTGAGACTTCTCGGAAAGAGTGCTGGAGGAGGATCGCAGCCAGAGGAAGGTATAAAACTCCTCTCCAAAGACAGAAATCAACCCCGCGGCTCCTTCTGGCGGCTCTTGGCGTTAGGAACCGAGACACCACCAGCTGCTAACTCCGTGCGATAGATTTGCTTTCTAAGAAAAGCGGGAGAGGATGAAAAGCAGCGCGCCGATCCTGGAAACACGCCTATCCTTGCAAATAAGTTCCAGCGGTTCCGGCAACACCTGCCCGACGAGGAAGGCACAGGTTTGAAGTAAGCCGAGACTTTTTTGTTCGCATTGAGGATTTTTCGTGAGGTTGAAGTCGTGACCTGACAAGACTCTCATGCAAAAGGTGATTGCCGGGAGCAGCTTCCACTAACACCGATCCGTTTAGATCCACCTAGGTGGAACTTGCGCGTGTGTTCCGAAGACTTTTTAACGCGGCAAACCCGCGCGCGCTTCTTCGCCGGGCGGCCGCCTCTGGAGTTTGACGCGACTTTGTACCTAACGCGCATCAGCGCCAGTCTGCAGGATCACAGCCTTACTAAGTGGATTTCCTTCCTAAATCAATTTCCCAATAGATCTGGAATCTGCAGAGGAGAAAATCGGAGACGGGTCAGAGCGGTGCTGGGCTCTAGGAGTAGGAAAAGTTTCTGTTCCTAGGCAGATGACAGGATTTTCCGGGCTGAACTGGAAGGCAGGGAGAATTAAGTCTACCCTGCAAGAGAGCGAAAATAAACATCCATCTTCTCTCCAGGGCCTGCGAAGAAAGCGGCAGGATCGGCTTTGGCTGGGGGAGGTTTCCCCCCCTCTGATTGTTCTAACAGGTCTTCCCACCTGGAGGCGCAAAAACAAACAACCGCCCCAAACTTTTCAAACTCCGTTGAGGAAATAAAACACTGCCGTAATGAAATGAGGAAATAAAACTCTTCTTGTCCAGACGGAGTTAACTAAATTCAAGGGAAAGGTGTTTTTTTAAGGGAAATAGAATTTTAAATGCCTTTCCAATGCCCTTAGACGCATGTTTAAATTAGCAGGAAGTCCCATTAAACTTTCTGGGATTTGTTCGAGGAAGTGAGGTTAGGCAACTAGACTTTCCTAGAAAATAAAGTAGGATTTTTGGATCTTCAAACAGTCGCAAGTGTCTCCCCATTTTCCTCAGCGTTGTGATAGAGCAATCCGGGGTTAATTCGGGGATTTAAAGCGGGGTAAGCCAAAATGAATTATTGGTCTTCAATACATGCTTGGAAAGTTGTGTCCCGCCATTTCCTGCCAATGAATAAACAGGCTGCCCCAATCCTGAACAAACTTCCTAGGTCAAAGGGTGTTGCCTGAGCAATTTTTCCTGGAAACAAATCCCTTTTCTTTTAGTGGCAATTATCAGAATTATGTTTTTAAAACGCTTTAGCGTTGACCGTTCTTCAGACCCGACTTTTTGCATATTTACTGGGAAATAAGCCCCACGGAATCTAATGGGGCTTCTCCCCAGCGTAAACGGGCCTAGAACAGGTAATCTTGAACCGGTAAGACTGTTTGCACCCTCAGACTGCAAACCTATACATTTACCTGTGAGCGAATCCCATTAAACCAATGGGACTTACTTCTGAGCAGGCATGTCTAGGGTTGCGAATTTAACATGGGAGGAAGTCCCAGTGGGATCCGTGAGATTTAGAGTAAACCTTCATAAAACAGGGCAGGAGAGCGAAGCAGGCAGCAGGCCGTAGTCAAAAGTCAGGGCTCAACTCCTATTGTTTTGCACAGTTAACAACGGCAGCGGGGGCTATTTAAAGCGGTAGGGTTTATTCCGGAAGATACGCATAAAATCCTTGCAAGAAGAAAGGGATTTGGAGGGAGGAGGGGGAGTCAAATATACGATCCTATGCAAACTTAACTCCGAGGAACTTACATGTAAGCGAAGAAACGGATTGGATCAAGTAAGAATCTATTCCAGTGAAGGCGCCTAGCCTACATCTGCTGAACACGCGCAGGGCCCGCTAGTATTTAGCTTCGCTTGTTCACTGGTCAGCGAGCCACCAATCCTAAACGCCTTGACTTTGAAGCCAGCTGGATGTGCCTGGATGGGTCTTGGAAGTTTCCTCCTGTTCAGCGGTCCCTCCTCCGAAAGCAGGGAGGCTGCAAAGGCGACAGGTATGCGCCGCGTCGCAGATACACTCCACTCCCTGCTCTCACCGCGCGACTACCTGGAAGAGTTCAGAGTCCGCTGAAAGCTTTGCGACTTGCTTTTCACTAAATTCGTTGAGAGGATTGGGGCTGCCAAGAGGGCAGTTTTAGACAGCAAAGCGCTTACCTGGCTTGCAAGCCTCCATGAAAACAGCAGGACTACATTTCCTAATGACCCTGCGCCGGATTGCATTGGCAATTAGGAAATTGCAAATCGTGCCATTGACACTATCGACGCCCCGGGCTTAAGCAAGCACTTCCTTTCGCAGTTTCTCCGAAATCGATTAACTTTCCCGGTTCAGTGCTACGCTGTCCTCCTCCCGCCGCCCCGCCCCTAAGCAATGCGTTTCGAAACAGGGCAGCCGTATAGAAGGGGAGGGGAAGCCCCTCGCATTGATCAGCATTCATTGATCCGAATTGGGTTCTTAACGGGAAGCGCACAGAAGTCGCTTCGCTGCTGTTTAACAAGACAAACCCTTTCCTCATCTCCTCCCGGGACCAGCAACTTGAAAGTAGTCCACTGAGCCTCAGGCGTCGGGGGTTGGCGAGCTGGATCGGGTCTAAAGCGAACAGGGACCTTGGGTGGTTGGGAATGCTTAGACCCAGCTCTTTTGCCCTGGGCCATTTCTCAATGGACCTTGCTTCCTAACAAGACCAGGCTGTTGAGAGGGAGAAATGAACGGATTTGCGTATGTTTGAAGGCTGCTGGCACCCAAGAAACGAAACGGAATTCGGAGATTTCCCGGTTCTTCTCTGACCTCCAGCTGCGGAGCTTCTGTTTAGTACTGGTAAATCACCAGGATATCTTTTAAAAACACACACACCATAACTCCCCCCGCCCCAAGTTACCCAAGGATCCTTCAGCTTCCCCCAAATTAATGATAGAAAACGTTAGCGAAGAAGATGAGAATGAAAGTCATCAGGCGGAGCCGGCCTTACTGTTAGACAGGGGGGAGGCGGCCCGGTCCGTGCAATAGTTGTTTTGAGGTGGGGTTTTTTTTGGGGGGGGGGGTTGCAGCGTTAAAGATTAGCAAAAGGAAAACAGCTTGGTTTATTTTAATTCTGACTTATTTTAATTTTGTCTTACATATATTACAATGATAAAATGTGGAGGATATTCTGCCTCCCAGGCATGGGAAGCGGAATATCGGTTGGGCCACCTCAAGCCAACCGTGCTAGAATCTGAGGTCGGCTTCTTGCAGGTGAATCGGGGCTCTTTCCCCTGTGCTGCTCCCCGCCCCCACTCCCCTCTGTGCCCACTACCAAAAGTAAATAAATAAATAACAACAACAACATTGTGACACCTTAAAGGCCCTGTCAAATATCTCTTGAGGCAGAAACCTTAGAGTCCCCGATCCGTCAGACGCCTGCAGTTTGCTTTCTTTCTGTCGGGCACATATTAACGGTTAGCAACCGGGCTTAAATAATTTGGAAATAGAAGAGGAGGAGGAAAGAGTTCTTGCATTTGATGAAAAGAACTTTAGCTTTCTGGCCGAAGAAACCTGTTGGTTTTTAAAGTGTCACAAAACTCGTCCGTCTCTTTCTCTGTGTGTGACTGAGTATAGCATGCGGAAATGAAAGTAACGGCGGGATCCTATCCGTGTTTGACTCGGAAACTCTCAGTGGCAATCCTGTGCCTGCTTACTGTTGGAAGGAAGTCCCACTGAGTTCAGCGGGGCTTGCTCCTAGGAAGCGTGTATCGAGGACTGCAAACCAACGTTGAACTCGGATGCGCGCTGCGTTGGGAGGCCCACCGGGCGCAGGCTTAGGATCGCGCTCAGCCGCGGCGCCTATTTTACGTCCGTTCACATTTGCTCATTCATTCCACTTCTCTCCCTCCTTTCCCCCCTTTCCTTTCTTCCACAGCGGCGTGGCTTTGTCGCGAGCCCACTTCGAAAAGCAGCCGCCCTCCAATTTGAGAAAGTCAAATTTTTTCCACTTCGTCTTGGCGCTTTACGACCGGCAAGGGCAGCCCGTGGAGATCGAGCGGACGGCGTTTGTGGACTTCGTGGAAAACGACAAAGTAAGGCTTTTATTAGGCTTGATCGCTCTCTCTGAGCCCCCCACCCCACCCCACTCCACCCCACCCCACCCCAGAAACCCCTCCACGTCACCCAACTTGTGTCTCGCTCCTTAGTGTTAGCGCAATTTTTAAAAGAGATAAATCAAGCTGAGGTGCTACCGACTTCTAAGAAAACGATCGCTAGAATTGGGGCTTGTGAAAGAGCACTCAGCTGCACCCTCGGATTGCCCTTTAAAAATCAGCAGCAAAAGCAGCTCCTGCTAATTCCTAGGAAGTGAATCTTCTTGGCTTGAAGGATTGATTTATCAGTTTCTCCCTGGAGTTAAAAAGGCGCAAGCCACTGCCAGGAGGTTCTCCTGCGCAAAGCGCCGATCGAAATACACCTGAGCCCCGCAAGTGCAGCTCCCGTTCATTACTACCAGCTCAAGAGAACTTCCTCTGAGCTGGCCTTGCTGGTTGGTTTCATCTGGGCTCAGAGGCTTGTCAGTTTCGCTTCCTGCAAGTCTCGGAAACCTTCCCTGCAAAGCGGCCCGCGATTCTGCCAGACTTAAGCACTTCTGCAGCACGCGCCTAACCTTCTTCGTTCAAAAGTGCGCCGTTGGGTTTACTCTCTCGTAAGCTTGCTTAAGAACTGCATTCTTGACGCCATTCCTAACAGGACTTAGAAGTCCTTAACTTTGGCGAAGCTGATGCTCCCCGCAGCAACTGGGCATATAAGTTTAAAACGAGCGCCCTGCGTTTTGTTTGTCGAGTTATGCTGCGTGTCATTAACCGATGGGATCTTCTCTGGTCCAGTAGGTGACTGCTGACGTAATTTTAAAATAAGATGTTAAGTCCTCCTCCTCCCTTCCTTCCCAGCACTTCTCTCTGGGCCCTTCTCCCCCTCGCGTCTTTTTCCAGGGAATTTCCAGGTCAAGTGCTGGAAAGACTGAAATGAACCCTCTGCTAAAATTTCTGTCTCCAAAGCCCCATCATCCCGGATCGCCGGTTCAGGAGGCAACATCACGTCTCCATCAGTCGCGGTTTAAAACACACAAACACACTTATTTTAGCGAAACTAAACTATACAGGCTACCGGCGTCAGATTTTAGAGGCAAAAATTCCGTCCCGGGTCAAGGCAAGCCGGAAATGTCCGAGCAGCTCTCCGGAGTGCAAAAGTCCTCCGCATCAAATTCTCTTTTTCTGTAGCACTTAAAGAGAAGGGGTGGGGTGGGGTGGGGTGGGCAAATCTTGGGCGCTCTTACTTGGAAGGACAACGGGACTGACTTGCGAGTAAACCACGGATCAGCTCGACCAGCTCAAGAAAAGGCTCATTTGCGCCAGTAAAACACTTTCCTGCTAACCCAGACCCTTATGCACACTTACTTGAACTAATTACAGGTAGGTAGCCGTGTTGGTCTGCCATAGTCAAAACAAAATAAAAGAAAAAAAATTCCTTCCAGTAGCACCTTAAAGACCAACTAAGTTAGTTCTAGATATGAGCTTTCGTGTGCATGCACACTTCTTCAGATACACTTTTTTTCCCCTTTTATTTTGTTTTTACTTGAACTAAGTGGGACTTGCTCCTGAATAAAAATAAATGGGATATTGCGCCGGCAACCCTGTTTGAATCAGTTCTCTCTCCCTTCTCGGCAGGAACAAGGCAACGAAAAAACCAATAACGGGACCCACTACAAACTGCAGCTTCTTTACAGTAACGGTGAGTCTCCTGCCTCTGGGGTTCAGAAAGAGCGACCATAGTATTTGGGGAACTCGTGTTCTAAAGGGATAATGTCTCGATTAAAGCTAAAATCAGAAATTTTACCCCCACCTCCATGTTGAAGTCAGTCCGAAAGAGAAATAACTGACCCTGGTATGGATGCCAGTTCCCAGTTCTCCCACAGGCAAATATGATTGACAGGTCAGTACAGTGGTACCTTGGGTTACATACACTTCAGGTTACATACGCTTCAGGTTACAGACTCCGCTAACCCAGAAATAGCACCTCAGGTTAAGAACTTTGCTTCAGGATGAGAACAGAAATCGTGCTCCGGCGGCGCGGCAGCACATTAGCTAAAGTGGTGCTTCAGGTTAAGAACAGTTTCAGGTTAAGAACAGACCTTCGAATTAAGTATTTAACCCGAGGTACCACTGTAATGGTTTAAAAAACCTCACAAACTCATATGACCAGAAAAGGCAACATGGGACCAAAACCCGATGCATGTATTCAGTGGGAAACTGCTTCTTTTAATTCATTTCTTAAAAAATTGAAAAAAATATTCATCTCCAGTAAATAGGTTTGGTAGGTCTCATTTCATTTCATTTCTTTTTTTAAACTACTGAAGCCTTTTTAATCTGGAGTAGCAGCAGGGCGAAATAGAGATGCACGTGCTCCTTGAGACTAGTGCCTATTTCAATCCAGTTTTGAAGCTTCCTTCACCAAAACAAATCCCCAGAATTCTTCATGGCCGAGGTGGGGGAGTGTCCAGCACTCCAGCCACTAGACCACATTGGCTCTCAATAGATAGTGAAATAAAATGGCTAGCACATTTGTAAAACTAAGCAGGATCTGGTATGGTTTCAAATTGGGTGGGGGACTGGGTGTTGAGAATTCCTGCACAGCAGGGGGTGGACTAGATGACCCTCAGGGATCCCTTCCAACTCCACAATTCTTTAAAAGACTGGCCGTTGCATAAAGTACATTGGGCTGGTGTTGTAAATAAGTGTGATAAGCTGTTTAATTAACTCCTTTTGAGGTTGCAAAGAAATGTTCATGTTAGGCCACCACTCCGTTCACAGCGTAGGTCGCCCAGTCCACTGGTGTGTACGTGTGTGTGTGTGTGTGTGTGTGTGTGTGCAACACTTGCCTGTTCCTGGGCACCAGCAGCCCCCGCCACACCACTCATTTTGGCAGCTTTACTAGATAAGAGAGAAGAAAATGAACACTAGTCCTGTACCTTCAGTTTCTTGAAAGTTTTCTTCCTTTGCAAAAATGGCTTCCATTTTTTATTTTTTGCCTCATTTTCAGGGAACGTTCAAATTTTGGTTGGGTCAGCATTTTTATGTTACCTTATTGTTGTGAGGTGGCCAGAGGTGGCACACCCATACGTCTGGAATTTCCCAAACATATGCAGAATACTGCAGTTGGAAGTGGTGTCTGGGCAGAAATCTCTAAAATATCTGGGAAAATCTGGAAGTATGGCAACCCATGTTGGCAGTGTTGTTTTGGGTGATTTTCCTTAAAAATAGCTCCAAAACTTCAGTTTTTTTTTTGTTTTGCAAATTTGTTTGAAATATGGCAACCCTCACATATATTCCTTTCCACTAAACCTTCCCCACACCCCCAGCAATTTGCAGACTTGCAGGCTCATGGGAGGAGTTGCCACATGATTTCTCGCTCTGGCCTTTAATTGAAGCATAGGAAGGCTACAGGGTATAGACCACTGGTGAGATGATTTGTAGTGTGAAAGAAAAGATACAGTACTCTTGCTGCTTCTTCTTCTTCTTCTTCTTCTTCTTCTTCTTCTTCTTCTTCTTCTTCTTCTTCTTCTGCGATCACTCGTAGCCGAGTAAGATTGTCTTCCCTAAACACAGTTTTAACAATGCAAGCACACCTTGGACACTTAAAAAGGGAAGTAGGCATTCCACTCATTAGAATGTCACTGAAATTTTCTCTCCCCTTGGATAATTTTCAAATGCAATTTCATTTCTCATTAATAGAAGGGGAATGGCCAGGGGGTGGAGGAAAATGTAAGAGCAATTTTCAACTCAGCACCAATGAATATATTGATCTGGATCTGTTTGGATCAGAAGAGGGATCAAGTGAGGATGGAGCAGGAATGACTTTAGAGCAGGAGTGGGGAATTGGTGGCCCTCCAGATGTTGTTGGGGACTTGAACTCTCATTTGCTAGCATGGCCAATGGCCAGGGATGCTGGGCATTGTAGGCCGCCATCATTGTGAGGGCCACAGGTTCCCCATGCCTGATTTAATGACTTGGGGAACTGATCCTTTGGAACTGTCTTATTTTTATTCTATCATGTTCTTCAATGTTCCCTGTAGGTGTCAGAACTGAACAAGATCTCTTCGTTCGGCTCATTGACTCAGTCACAAAACAGGTAAGATCAAGCAAATTGTCTGTCTCCTGCCCTTTAATTTTCCTACCTACTTGAATTTCTTCCTAATCAAAGCTATGTCTGTAGCATTCTAATCAAGTGTTGGTGTTTCTCATATCCAAACTATTTCTAGTGAGATTTTTTTAATGCATACATTGCCTGCTATGTGAAAAAAAAAATACTTTCAATAATCAGACCTGCTTTTCTCCCTTTCTTTTTAAAAAATCAATTAACATAATACTACTACTAATACATGCTGCTGCTACTACTACTACTGCTAATTCCCATCTCTCAATGCTTGTTCACATTTCTATAGCCTATCGCCTATGAAGGACAAAACAAGAATCCAGAAATGTGCAGAGTTTTACTCACCCATGAAGTTATGTGCAGGTAAGACAGCTTCCGTTATTTATGTGTCTGCAGCCACCTTGCAGAAGCTAAGCAGGTCTGGGTCTGCTCAGTGACAGAACCCATGAACCCCATGTATTCTACTTTAAACTCTATAATGGAAGAAAGGCAGAATATCAATGTATTAAAATAAAGCAACCCCTTTTCATTAGTGCGATGTGTGATTTGCACAAAGAAAGGGGTGAAAAGTTTGCATTATTTGTTAAAAGATACTGATCATATAAGTCCAAAATAAATTTTTAACCTGTGATCCTCCAGTTGCTCCTATCACCCTGACTTCTTGGCCCTGCTGGCTGGGGCTGATGGGATGATAGGAGCTGTAGTCCACCTGGGAGACCTCAGGTTCCCTCTTCCTGGGCTTCAGACAGGTTCTCCAGCTCCAACCCACTCAGCCTTATCTGAAGATAGTGGGATCTGAATGTAGAATCTTTTCCATGAAAACGTGTTCTTTTACCATTCAGCATCCATGGACTGTGCTGTGGACTCTATGGAAATAAACTTACGTAGGAAAGTTGTGGAAGTGTGCTTTAGCACCCAGCTGCGCATCTATTAGACACAACCAGTTTCAGGCTTGCTGAGTGGAAGATTCGATCAATAGATTCCTTTAGTTGACACTTTTTGTTATTTTTCCTGGAAAATCTGTCAGATTACCACTGCAAAGTTCTGCATGGGTGTACACACACACACACACACACACACACACACACACACACACACAGTGGGCTGTTTCCAATGTAGTGCTGTGTTAATGACATTTAGTGGTATATTGGTTCTGCTGGTGAAATGGCTCATACCAGCGGAACGTTGTTGCACAAGTAAATGCATAAGCAGGTTGCTAGTAACTTAGTTGCACGATGGATTGTGCAATCTGTGGTGCGACATGCTTCTGCTAGTGCTGCTGTTGCACTGGATTCCTCTGTTATACCACATTAAAACTTGCCCTTTTGTTAGCAAGCAGAGAACACTGAATTCAGCCCCTAAAGGTTGCAGTCCTATACCCACTTACCTGGGACTAAGCCCCATTGAGCTCAATGGGACTTACATTTAGGATTGGACTGAAATGTTCTTCCTGAGCTTCCCCCTCCCTTGCCCCTTGCTCCTGTGTATAGGTTAGCATCACAGACGTAACCAGGATTTTTGTGGTGGGCAGGACTTGGGGGGGGGGGGCAGGACCAATGTGATTGGTCAGGTAGTTAAGTATTTCTATTGTTTACTTGATCTAGGGGGGGTAACTGCCCCCCTGCCCCCTTGGCTATGCCCATAGTTAGCATGCTCCACTTCATGCATTAAAAGTGTGGATATTCCTGGATGCACACTTACAGACAAATGAGTATGTATATCTTACCTATCTGGTAACTTTTAACCTGCTTTCTAGTCCCCCTTTTCATTTTTGCTGCAACTTTTAACCAATTCATCAATTAGCTTTGATTAAATTAAATTGACAATCTTCTGGTGTGTGTGTGTGTGTGTGTGTGCGCACGCCAGCAGATTAACTGGGTAGTAGGTATTTAATTTTTTAATAAAAAATTTGCAATACAATTACTTAATGAAATCTGAGGGTTGCAGGCACCATATTCCATCCTTCTGCTACACACCTGGGGTGGGGTAGGGAGATTGCATCTTCTAAGCAGGTTTACATTGTAACACAGGTATTTTCGTGATCTAAAATCAATTTCTTCTTCAAGCATGAGTTTGTTTATTCATATGCAGATGTATGCAGCTTTAATACAGCAAATATTATGAATTGACTCATAGCACAATCTTATTTGTACATACTTGGACATTAAACTCACTGTGTTCATTGGGGCTTATTCCATACCATGTGCATTTAAGATGGCAGCATATGATTTCTTTAACTGGGTGAAAGTCCTAGTTGGCACATGACAGTGCAAATTGGCAGTGATCTTTATGTTAAAGCTGCAATCCTATGCACACTTCCCTGTTAGTAAAAGTACAATGGCTGTACCCAGTGTTAGTCTTGCTCAGAGAAGACCTGATGTAATTGATGGACCTAGCTAACTTGGGTTCATCAAATTAAGTCAGTTTATTCCGAGTAGAACTTAGCTGGATACATCCCAATGAAAGTTACTTCTGAGTAAAAATGGATATTCTTAGAGTGAAGTTGGTATTTTCTTCAGCTGAGAAACATGAGACCAATCTTGATCTTAGTCTGACTCCATTGTCCAAGGGTTTCAGGTTTTTTTTAGTCTAGCAGTGCTTGACCATATGTGTTTTCTCTAGTACTTAAAACTGCTAGGTGTTGTGCAAAAATTAAAATTAAAGAGGGCCCTTACAATTTTTCTCTAGATTCTAAAGAGATCACAATTGATCTCAATACGTATATGGCATTTCAAATGCTGACATGCTTTTTCTTTCTATTTAAGCCCCCCCCCCCAAATCACATGAACTCTGTTGAAAGTTGTGTTCATGTTCTTCATAATCAGAAAGCTGGTATATCAATGAAATTGTGGAAAGAATGCATCCAAAAGGATAAGAGTGGCTTTGTATGTGTGAAAACAATAGGAATTGTTGCATGCGTTTTCTCCATGTTGGTCTTCAAATATTTTTCATTATGGACATGCACAAGCATGTTTATTTTGGAAAGTGCCATAGCTCAGTGGTGGAACATTATTTTGCAAGCAGAAAATCCCAGGTTCAGTTCCTGGCATCTCCAGGTAGGGTTAGGCAGGTCCCCTGTCTGAAACCCTGGAAAGCCAGTTAGTCAGTAAACAGTAGGCGGTTTAGAGATACATAGGCAAATGGTCTAACTCTTATGTCTCTAAGTCTGTGTGCTCTTTATCAGACCATGTGGCTGTAAGCAAGTCTGAATATGAAGGCTGTATTTTTGTCAGTCTTATGCCATTGATAAATGTTTTACAAAGTACAGAAGGGCGGATCTTAACTGAAAGAAGTTTACAATCTAAAATCCTCTGTGCAGAAAACAGATGTAATTGTTCTTGTGTTCTCTCTCTCTCTCTCTCTCTCTCTCTCTCTCTCTCTCACACACACACACACACACACACACACACACACCACATTGTGTACTATCTTGCTTGGCAAAGACTTTGGAAACTTTAAAAGCTTGCCACAGTCTTGTGTCACTTTGGTTGATCCTAATGAAAGTATTTCCTAACTTTGGTTTTGAGGTTTAAAACTGTGCCAGGATTGCGTTCATGGCATGGTATTAATATCTGAGCATGATCAGTGCACATAAAATTCTTAGGATAGCAGTACAAGAATGTTCCTTTGTGCAAGGAGAAATCCTCACACTGACAAAATGTTCACTTTAGTGCTACATTGAGTACAACCCAAAGTGCATCAAATTTATATGTGCTAAATACAGTTGACACAATCCAGCCACAATGGAGCACATTTAACTCACATTGATTTTAAGGGAAGAGTTAAGCATGTGTTTAAATCCCTTCTACTGAAATAAATTGGATTTAAAGGCAATTAACTTTTGCTAGGTCATACCAAGTAAAAGTAAGCCAAGTTTCATTAGCTAAATATGCTTGGTCATCACAAATATGGGAGGGGGAGGTAATTTTATACAAAATTTAGTGACAGAGTACAACTTGACATTAATATGACGTTATAATTAATTGTTGATTATCTCAAGCACAGTGTTCCATTTTGTGAGACAAAACTCATGCTTAATTTGTGTGACTGTGCGGGTAAACATAGCATCTTTTTGTGTGAAATCTTTTTCCTTATCAGAGAATAACACTGTATTCTGGTCATCAGTTAGGAATGAGATGTTCAGTGTGTACTTTACTTTTGGACTTCAAAAGAAGTTTTACAAATAGGAAAGCATTTCCTGTGAAATGCTTTAACACAAGAAAAAGGGGGTAATCTGACATTTTATAGATTCTTCTCGCAAGGGTTATAACATATCATAAATGGAGGCTAGCGTTTTCCCCACATTGCCATATCACTGCTCATATATTACATGAATATGCAGGCAGAATTCTTGGGCTCTTATGCCTTGGCTTATACATCAAATGCTTTGTATTAATTGTGATGGCAAAAAAGGCTCTCTGGTTATAAAATAATTATTTGTTAACATGTAACCACCTTGCTTGATAGATTAACTGAGGAAGAATGAGAATTCTCTGATGTCCTTTCAATGTAATGCGTGGATTAGTGAACCAAATCAAGAGCTCTCTATAAAAACCTTAATCGGGTAATTTGAGCAGAAGTCTTTATGTAGACATAACTTTTATAAATTGGATTTTTTAAAAAAGAAAACAACAAAATGAGCATAAGGATGTATTTCACGTGGAATAAGGTTTGATATAACCTATTGAAGCTTAGTTAATTTTGACACTTTTATTTTAAGCCCAATAATCAGATCTCACTGTGAGCTGCTTAAGAAGCAGCATCAATTTTTAAAGCTCCTAGTTTAGCCTGCATTAGTAACAGTATATCAAAATTTAATGTACTGTACTAGCCTTGCCGTTCAAGTGGATGCCCATTGTCTTTGAGTGACAGGCCTTGCTTTTCAGCCTCAGTCAGAAGATAAACATCTTTCTGGTTTGTCATATGGAACTGCACGACTATTCAGCTCAAATACAGACAAGTGTATCCAGCATCCCCTACATCTTTCTCCGAGTGACAGATGCGAGCTTAGCAGGGATGTTGTCTAAATATTTATGCAGATGCAATGATGTGTCACTGGTAGAAGAAGGGGAAATCTCTGTTTCACAATAATTAGTGTACTTGTTTAGTACTTGGAGGGTGGAGTCAAGCTGTTGGTGTTGACACCTTAAAATCTTTAAAGTGTGCTCTGTGAAGCTTCATTGATTTAAATGAAACTTCTACAGAATATAGTTCCGATGGGAGAAGTTAGACACATAAGCCATCGATCCTCTTAGCTGAATACAAACGTATGCAAAATCTTTGCTCATATGATGGATAAAAATAAGGCATTTCCCCTTCTGGAATAATCCTGCCTCCCCACTCCCCAGTCTTGCCAACTATTCACTAAGAGGAAAACTGTTTTGTTTTGCTGTTGCCAGAAAGCCCCAGTGCCCTTGATGCTCAGGGGGGTGAAAAGGTATTATAATGTGAACAGAAGTAGTCTCGGGGCCTACAGCTGGCTAATAACAGAGTTGCATTGAGTGCAAGCGAGACCCACAGCTGTGACTTTCGCCACAAGGCCCAGACTAGACAGCAGCAGACATAATCAGCTGAGCCAGGCGGCCAGTGAGCCTAGGTCTTTATCGGCCAGATGGTGTGAATTTAGACACTTTTGTTATGCAATGCCAGGGAGGAGTTGGGGAGACGAAAACAAAACAAAGGCCACCATGCTGGGTGCTTATTTGAGTTTGAAATTAGAGACAGATTTTTTTTTCTTTTTGGTGAAAGTTGAGGGCTGAATTTTAAAACCATTTTGGAAGGGGGAGGGGAAAGACATAAGCCCTTCTTTGAAATGGGCAGCTTTCTGGGGCATCCAGTTTCTTCCAAGGCTATGTTTCATCAAGAGCGCTGTTTGTGTGTATATCCCCAGCATGCAACTATCCTCACTACTGATGTGCTAAACTAGATGTCACACTAGTCCTATAGTTAAGAAGAATATATATTTTAGAAGTAAATAGAAGGTGTTTTGTGTGTGAGAGAGAGAATGAGAGTGTCTCATCTGGATTGGGACCCCGGTGGAATAGGACTATTTTTCCTTTGCCTCAGTACCAGTTGCAAGCAGCCCCCCATGCCAGCTGTTTGCATTAGGGTGGCTGCATGTGCATCACTATAAAAGGAAAAATGCATCAACCCACACACTCCAAAAAGGAGGCAACAGGGAAACAGGCATTTATGTATTGATTTATATGTACTGTATAGGCATGCATTTAGAAAACTTTCTGCAATTTAAAACCAAAGCGCAATACACCTCAGACAGTGACCTAGTGTGTTTTCTGGGTGCTAACTATGGACCGACAACTTTCATGCACAAATTCTGCTCTCTTATTGTTCCTTATCTCTCAACTGGGATTGGGCCCAACATGCTTTCAAATAAAAGACTCCTCCAAAGAGAGGAATGTCCACTGTAAAGTAGGACACTCCCCCCCCCCCCGTTTGCATTGACAGGAAAGCTCCCATTGGAACCACTCATCTTTTTAAAACAGGATGTATTTTGCAATATGGGGGCTCTTGCACCTCAAACAACATATGGCTACTTGCTAGCCCAAATTGATTTTGCCTGATTTTGCGAGTGGAAGTTCCACAAGTGATGTTAATGCCTTTTAAAAATCAACAGTTATGCTGCCCAGTTTTCCATTTCTTGGCTTAGAAATATGAGTCTCCAAGTAGGACGTGGAACAAAATGTTGCAGTGTGAAAGAGTGCTACTGTTCAGGGTTCCAACCAGCCAGTTCTGCTCTTTGCAAGGTGTGGGGAACCTTTGACTCTTCAAATATAACTCCCATGAGCCCCAGCAAGCAATAGATGATGAGAGTTGCAGTTCAGAAACATCTGGAGGGCCAAAGTTCCCCACACCTGCTTGTTGTCATTCATGTGTGGATAGCTCAGTTGGCTGAGCATAAGACTCCTACAGTAATCTCAGGGTCGTGGGTTCAAGCCCCAACTTGGGCAAACGATTCTTGCATTGCAGGGGGTTGGACCAAATGGTGTTTGTGGTCCCTTCCAATTCTACGATTCTGCAATTCCATTAGGGATGTGGGTGATGCTGTGGGTTAAACCACACAGCCTAGGACTTGCCAATCAGAAGGTCAGAGGTTCGAATCCCCGTGATGGGGTGAGCTCCCATTGCTCGGTCCCTGCTCCTGCCAACCTAGCAGTTCGAAAGCATGTCAAAGTACAAGTAGATAAATAGGTCCCGCTCCAGTGGGAAGGTAAACGGTGTTTCCGTGCGCTGCTCTGGTTCGCCAGAAGTGGCTTAGTCATGCTGACCACATGACCCGGAAGCTGTACGCCGGCTCCCTTGGCCAATAAAGCGAGATGAGCGCTGCAACCCCAGAGTCAGTCACGACTGGACCTAATGGTCAGGGGTCCCTTTACCTTTACCTTTTACAATTCCATTCCTCTTCCTCCTAACTTCCTGCTTCTGTCCTCCCCACCCCAACAATCGTAGGTCAGCATTCCATGCTGCAGCAAGGTTTCACTTCTCATTCCACCCCTGCATTTTGAGCCCATAACAGTTCTTTCTTGTCATATACACAGTGGCAGCTCATTGGAATAGGTGGGGCAGAAAGCAAGGAGGCCAACAGTAGGGGGTCAGAGCAAAGGGTTCATGAATATCAAGCCAATGATAGGTGGAGCCAACAAATTCTGGTTTTGTCCCCACCCTCTTCCCTACTGCATTCTAAAATGGCAATGTCAAGATTCATGAGAAAGAGGAAACTGATGGACTTTGCTACTTGCTAAACTCGCTGTGAAGAATGAGGTGGGCAGGTGGGGCCTGGCTGAGGACACCCTGAGTTGGGAAGGCAGTGCCCCACTTGCCCCAATGGACTAGCCTCCACTGCTTTACCACTATGCATATGGAAACCTACAGTGTGTGGTGGGGAAGCCATTTAGAGTGGAGAAGCAGTGGCAGGGCTCTCCTACTGCCCTGCTCTACCCCCAATTGTTTTGCTTGTTCAAGAAAAGAGTTGGTAAAACTTCCCCAGCACTGAGTTTCAGCTTGCAGTAACCCTTTCTCAAACTTATTGGAATGAGAGGCATTTTTGCTTTTCAGAATATTCCTTCTGAGTACGGTGCACTGATGCCAGCAAGCTTTCTTCCTTCCAAAAGTTCCCATTGCAAGCAGATGAGACAGATGGCTTTCACTTTGCATCTGGATTCTCTTAGCGTCCTTTGCTTGATCATGTGGTTTACCACAAGGGGCAGCGGATCATAGACCAGGAACTTATATACACCTTCACCCGCTTCTAGCCCCGACTGCTCCTATTGATTGCAGACCCTAAAATATTAAAGTACGTCTTATGCTATCAAAGGAACACAGAAAGCTGTCATATCACTTGAGATCATTCAGTATTTCAGCACTGCCTACAGCTTGAGGGCTGCATTCTGTTCTGGGCAAGCTTTGAGGGGCCAGGGATGAGCAGGACCAAAGGTAGCAGTGGCTGGGGCAATTAAATTCATGAGAGCCAGTGTGGTGTAGTGGTTAGAGCATTAGACTAGGATTTGGGAGACCAGGGTTCAAATCCCCACTCAGCCATGACCTTGGGCCAGTCACTCACTCTTAGCTTAACCTATGTCACAAAGTTGTTGTGAGGATAAAATGGGGAGGAGAACTATATCACTCCACCTTGAGCTCCTTGGAGCAAAGGTAGGAGGTAGCAATAACTAAATAAATTTTACCTTTTTACAGTAGGTTTGTTCACACACATTCTCTTCTCTATCCTAAGTCCAGATGAGCAAGAGGCTTTGTCAGAATTCAATGATATATTCCAGCCAGTCAAAAACACTCAAATCTTCTTACATTGTTCTCCTGCATAGGAGCTCCTGTGTCAGGTTCTTGATATTCTCATCCTGTTTTTTGCAGTTTCAGGCAGAAAACAAAAAGGATCTTCAAGCTTCAGTTTGGCCACCATTCATGCTTTGCAGTTGTGTCCAGCTTGCTGGGCTACACTTGTGCAAGCTGCCCTGTGGGGTACATCTTGCACGCCACTTTGTGGCTGTGATTTAGTTACATTGTGCTCGATTTCATCTGAGACTCTAAAAATATACATGCAACCTAACTATTTATATCCTTGAAAGTGGATCAAAATTTTATTGCCCATTCAGCAGACATATAAAGTTATAATATTTTACCAGTGGGAAATGAGCCAGCCACTCAGTGGCATTAAAAATTACTTGAAGGCCTGGGCTGTTGTGTATTTATCATGACATTATTAAAAAGTTGGGAAGGTGCAATTGCAAGGCTGGCCCCTGGTTTGAGAGGGGCTCTGGTGTGGACTGGAGATGGTGGGCAGCCATTTTCCCCAATGACCTAGAAGCAGTGGTTGTTTCTGCCTGACTGGAATGTGTCTTTGAACTCTGATAATGCCTCTTGCTTGCCTGGAAGGAGCACAAAGCAAGACATGCGAGGGAATGTAGAAACTAGACTACTGTGCAGAGGTAAATTTGACATTTGTTATTCCACCCACATTTGCTTTTGGCCTTGTCTGCCATTGGCATGTGACTCCCAGAACGTTGTCCCAAAAGGAATGTAACCATCATGCTGTGAAAGGTTTCCCACTCTGGGCTCAGATGTTTGGAGAAGGCAGGGCAGTGTATGATGAAGACAAGGAGAAGGACCAAGGGGAGTCAGGAGCATGGCAGTGGGGCCCCCGACAGAAGGGGGGCCCAATGATACCTGCCTCTGGTGCCCACCTTGTTATACTTAGTGAATTATGATCCTTTTTTGTTTGCTTCCTTCGATCTCCAGCCGTTGTTGTGAAAAGAAAAGCTGTGGAAACCGCAATGAGACTCCTTCAGACCCCGTGATCATCGACAGGTAGGAAATAAAAGTTAAGTTTTTAAAAAGCAACAAAAACAAAGAGCAAGATTTTTTTTTTAAATCATGTGCAACTGGATGAGGTGGAGAATCTTGATGCAAGTATCTGCTTAACTGTTGATGTTAGTACTGTACTATTTTTGGGGGGGGGGAGGCTCTCAAAATTTCTTGGCCTTCTTTGATGGAATGTCTGTTTTTTTTAAAAAATATATATAATGTCTTCTGTTTGCTTATCTAAGCTTGGCTAAGTATTCATTGTGTGGCAGCATGCTTGATGTTGTCTGTTTGGTGAGGGATGGACTCCTGCTGGATACATAGAACAGAGATAGCATTTCAGGTCCCGCTTGCTGCTTCATTAACATTCCTTTATAAAATAATGATGTTGCAGGCACATTCTTGTGGAAAAAGCATTAGCCAAGTTTGAAATGCCTGCAATTGGAATTACTATAAACTTTTCTGCAGATGGTTGCATTTCCACATTTGCTTTGTCTCAAGAGTTGTTTCTTTCTGAGCCAGAGTCAAAAAGTGTGTACCCTTTTGTATCCTGATTGCAATTTGGGGCCTCTAATGAAAAATTGGTAGTAAACAAACAGGGTTTGAAGTTGGCTGATATATTGGTGAAATTAACAGTCACTTTTTTTGGAAGAGAATGAGCTCATGGATAAGCTTTTGTGTGTGTGTGTCTGGTGGTGCCTGTTGCTTCGGAGGTCTTGTATATGGTTGAAAGAGACACTCTGTGCATCAGTACAGATCATTAAGTTGAATATGACCGCTGTAGGTGGAAGCTGTTAGAAGTGTATGTGTGTGTCGTGGACTGAACCCCTCAACACAACACAGACAATCACCCACATGAATGCATTTATTACAATTTCCCTGAAATTACTCATGTTGCTCCAGAGGACAATGTTTGGAAATTGCAAGGAAGCAGAATTCAGCTACATGTTGAGTTAAGGGCTATTTGGCAATAAAACAGACTGCCTCAGGAGGTGGTGGCTTCTCCTTTTCTGAAGGTATGTAATGCAGCTAGCCCTGCCATTAGACAAAGTGAGGCAACTGCATCAGGCGGCAGATGCTGGAGGGCGGCAGTGGCAGCATCCTGGCTGTTCCCCATAAACCTCACACCGCCAGTCACCTGCCTCTGTGTAAACTAATCTGCTGCCTCAGATGCAATGGGTGATGCTCATCACTGTCCTCTGTTACTAGTGCTGAAGTTAGATTCAGTTGCTAGTCTGGTTGGCTTCTGTGCATGAAATAGGAAGGGGCTGCCATCTTGTCCTCCACCTCAGGCAGAAAAATGTATTGGACCTGTTCTGGTATTTAAGCAGAGGTTAAGCAGAGGTTAGCTACCTGTGAAGAATGCTGCGAAAGTAAGAGTCCTGCCCTGTGCAGGGCGTGCCCTGTGACCTTCAAGTTCCATCTATTGTTGGGCTACTTAAGTACAGCAAATTTCATGTATTATTATTATTATTATTATTATTAGTTGCTGTTGTTTTGTTGTTGTTGTTGTTGTTTGTTGTTGTGAGTAGACTGATGGTTCACAATGTGATCTGGAACATCTCTATTACTTCTCTATTACTTCTCTTTCTCCTCTGAAACAATACAAGAGTTGGAAGCAGGTATGTGTGTGTTTTACATGTACAGAATGTATGTATGTGATTAGTTAAAAGGGTACAGTTCCATTTCCTCCAGACATACTGGTGAGCAAAATTACATGATTGCAAAGTTCTGTTCTGCAAGGTGGAGGGCAAGGGCGGCCTGTTCTGTTTCAGTGTCTTACCACAGTCTCATGGCTGCAGCATATGGCAAGATCTCACAAATCTCTTGAAAGAACTTGTGGAAGTCTCATGAGCTCTCACTGGAAGCCATTGCCACTGCACAAACCTGGTGGCAGCAGGGGTGGGCAGCATGCCTGCAGAGGCACTTCCTGCAAGATTCTGCCACCTGAGGCAGGCTCCGTCACTCCGCCTCATGGGCCCCAGTAAAGGGAATGGTTGGGCATGACTTAAGACTTTTAAATAAATCTTATAGCACAGCCCTATACAAGTCTATTAATAAGTAAGTCACACTGAACTCAACAGACCTTACTCCCAGGTAGCTGGCTATAGAATTGCAGCCCTCGTCTATTAAATGTATGAGATTTATTAATTGTTATTAATTCTCATTAATAAGGAAATAATTTTGAAGGGGGGGGTAAGAAAACTTGTTTGATTTGTTTCTGGATGATAAATGTTAGTTGCATTAGGAACTGTCTTAGAAGCATTTCCTCCTGTGAGAGAGTTAAGGATAGCACTTTTCATCTGCTACTTTTAAAAAGTAAAAAACAACAACAAACTTTATGGTGCCTGGTTATTATTATTATTTTGGGAGGTGCTTTTTAGTAAAAAAAAGAATCAGTCAAGAGGTTTGATCAACAGAATGTGAAAATCATACCTGGAATTGCTGCAGGAATTCTGTGAAACGATAGCATTTGGGGCAATGCATCATGCTACTTTCAAAGGTTTCTCTAAAGCATGTTTAATGCCGAATTATATTATTATTATTATTATTATTATTATTATTATTATTCTGCAAAAAGCAACTATGCAGAGCTCCCATGCAGATTGAAAGTGTGGCACATGTGGAAGAAGGGGTTAATTTCCTCTCTGTGCCTTTTTCCTGCCAGAAACTGCTTCTTCCTCCAGCATCTGTTTGTCCCTGAAGATGTCAGATTTTCATTAATCAGCACCTTCCAATGACAACAGAAATGAGAGGGGTGGAGTATGAGTTGCACTGGGAAGATGATACGTAAAAGAAAAGGGTCAGTCCTATTCTTCCCACACACAACAGTCCTGATCTGGCCACCTGTCTTCCATGCAGTGGTCTGCTTTCCACCAGTCTTTTCTGAAGTGATCCAGTTTTCATCTCTCTCTTGCAGATTTGTTGTGTAATCAGCAGATCTCACATGCTTTGTATCCAATCTCTTTCCATCAGTTCATCAGCCCACATCTATTACATCTAAGTGTCAAGGGGTTATGGGTTAATTTCTTACAGAAACAGCCTAGGTCTCCACCATTCCAGTAAGATAGTTAAGAGTTTAATATATAGCTCGAATTTTGCAATTTGTACAAACTCATGCAATTCCCCCAAAATTGTTGCATTTTGACATAGTTCTGCCAGAGACATAAGCAAATCACCTCCCTAAACATCCCTTCCAATGGAGCTCATCTCACCAGTCATATGTATGCCAAACTGTGCTTTGGGGGCAAAATGGCAATTTTTACAAAAATTATAGAAATATAAAATTATTAAGAATTTATTAAAATAAATGGCTATCTATTCAACATATGACTTTTCAGTGATGGACTAATCACGCATACATTTACATAGTTCTAAAGAAAAAAAGACTCTTACCTTGGCTGCAAACACACCATACATTTAAAATACACAGATTTCCCCAAAGAATCATGGGAACTGTAGTATACCCCTCACAGAGCTACAATTCCCAACTACAGTTCCCAGGATTCTCTGGGGGAAGCCATGTGCTCTAAATTTATTTATACCCACCTACCAACCAAAGTTCTCAAGGCAGCTTATAGTATATAATCAGATAACAGTTAAAATAAATGGTGCTGCAATAGTCACTGCAGCTGAGCAACAATGTAGGGAAGTCCTCACTCCTTTTGTTCTTCAGCATCCCAGCAAATGCCCTTCTGCAGCTGAGTTTCCTGGCTGTTGCAGAGGCTAGATGTTAGTCCCACACAGGCCAGGATGCCCTCCCTGAGTGGCTGCTACTGATGTGTCTCATAGTCCTGGCTGTGGTGACAGATGCAGGAAGTGCTGGGTGGGTGTGATGTGCCTCCTTCCCAGCTTTCAGCTGTTCCAACAATTTAGGGCGTTGTGGTTCAGCATTGTGCTGCTGGCACATTTATATTCAGCCCCTTTCCTAATGATCCCTCGCATGTGGCATCTGCCCTTTCCACATTTTCTTTGAGCTGCCCCCCTCCCCACAAAAAGATCCCTTTTCCAGCTCAGGTATAGTGTGCACACAGCCTTTGTTTTTAGATGATGCATCCAGGAGTTGCTACTTGACACCATTACTTAACAGTATGTATTTATTTACAGAGAAGAGGCATTCCACCTAATTTCAAGGGTGCATGCCTCTTTTAACGTGACTCCTGTATTAAAAACCACATGATCCTTAAATTGACCGGAGCATTTTTTAATGCATGCCAATCAGTGTGTGCTTTAATTTTTTTATTTTAAGTCTGCAATCCAGTGCACATGGAATCAACAACAAGCTCCATTTAAAACAATCAGACTTATTTTTGAGTAGCCATTGCACTACTGATCAAGGCTGCAATCTTACCCATATTTACTTGGAAGCAAGTCCCTTTGAATTCAGCAAGGCTTACCTCTGAGTTAATTTGCATAGGTCAGGGCCGCAGATATAAAAGGATACTGAATGGATGTTGGTAGACAAAATGACAGCACAAGTTATTTTATTAACTGACATGAAAAGTTTTCTTGGAAATAAAACTTGGTAGAACTTGGGGGGAATTTGCTGTCAGGGCGTGGGATGATTATTGCTTTAAAAATCTTGGGGAAAATAACAAAAAGCCATTTGTGTGAGATCGTTGTAGAAAGGTCCACACTGAGTTGATGTGTAAGGTAATGGCTTTTAAGGAAATGTACTTGGGTGTGATGAAACTAGCAAAATTGAGTTTGGGAAGCCTTTCTTATGCGATGGAACAGAACTAAACTAGAAGAAATGGCACGGTTAACTTTGTTATAAGAATTTATAAATCAATGGAAGACTTTGAAATAAACTTTAAACTCTCCCTCTCCCTCTGTGCTCTCTCTGAGTGAGAGATCTCAGTTCTGTCAGTTCTTGTTCATTAAGTATTTGCATGTTTGTTTGATTTAAATGAAGTAAAGGAAACTGGGGGAAATGAATGGGTACCAAGATAGTGATGAGGTATCCTGTCAATATGGTTCTTAAAACCTATCAGTTTGTTCCAGTCCTTCTTCCAAAGAGTTCACAGTGATAAGTTTCTCACAATGTTCCTGTGAGGTAGGTCAGACTGTTTCAAGACTGGAGAAATGTTCTCTCTAGTCTTTGGTCACACCCATTCCATACATTTAAAGCACATGACTTTCCCTAAAGAACTCTGGGAATTGTAGTTTTTTTCAGGGCGCTAGGAATGGTAGGCCTGTGAGGGGTAAACCACAGTTCCCAGGAGTCTTTTGGGGAGTCACATGCTTTAAATGAGGCATCCCAGCCTGAAACCCTGGAGAACTAATGCCAGTCAGTGTAGAGTATGCAATGCTGAGCTAGATGGACCCAATGATCTGACTTTGTATAAGGCAGCTTCCTACATCTCTTGTATTGAACAAAGCTTCTTTCCAGAATCTCTCTTTTTAAAAAGAAGGAGAGACATATCTACTGCTTCTTCTAGTTTGCCCCCACGGCACTTGCTAAATCCCACTACAGAGAGCTGTCCAGTTCTGTAAGGCAGTGACAACAGCTTTCAGAATGGATAGTATCTTTCTTCTTCAGCTTTATAAATGAGTTGGAAGAAGGGGAGTGTGAATCTGTGGTTGGAGAACATAAACTCCTCTTGTCAACGTTTTTTAACCTTGAATACTCTCCAAAAATTTCTTCACAGCACAAGATGTTTCTGCTGCAGCCTTCATTCTTCCAGTGATGCAAACATCCATTTGCTTTATCTCCCTCTTAATTTTCATTGGTAAGAGTTATTATTGTAAAAGCCAAGGCCATAACAAATATAACCCTAGTGCACATTTTATGCTGTTTGCCTCTGATTTATCAAGCAAAATTTCCAGGTTTATAGTAAAGGCCTAAGTATGTCTACTGCATACTTATGAGATGGTTGCTCCCAGATAGGAGTGCATAGGATTGTAGCTTTAATACACTTTGAAATAAAATATGTGAGAAAATTGAGTTTCCCAAGCCAAAACAAAGTCTAAGCATACACCTCCCCCCTTTATAATTCAAAAGTGAACATAACTACATCTCTGTTAATGTTTCATTCATTTTTCTACACGACTTTCCAATATATCCAAATGGTTTGGTAGGTCCAGAAATTGTCATTGTATCTACTATATTTGTGAAAAGCTTGGATTTTTAAGAGTTTTAGATCTTTAAAAATAAAGACATGAGGTTTTCCAGCCCTCATTGCTGTGGAGCATAAATGAGGGCTAGAAACTTGCGTTGCTTTTTTTTTTAAAAAAAGAATGTGAAAGTTTTGGCTTTTAGGAATCTGAGGATTATTGTTGTTGTAGAGCAAGGATGAAAAGGCCTTGACAGCAACAAGCCCCCAATCACAAGTGGATTGTTGGACTCAGAAGACCAGGTTTCAGGTTCTTGTTTCCCAAGCTAAAGTACCCCACAGGATAAAATAACCCTTGAAAGTCTACAAGGGCAGGCTCATAGCTAGAAATTTCACAGTGAGTGGATGTAGTGGAAGGATTCTTTCTGGAACAGCCAGATCATAATGACCAGTAGCTCAAAAAGCTTAAATATATTTGATTGTACTAAATATTAATAAAATGAAATGTAAGAAAACTAGAGAACCTGGAACATCTCCATAAGTAAGAGAACTAGAGACTTATTTTTATCATGAATGAAAGCTGAAAATTCAAGGACCTGGAGTGGGATCTGGAGCATGAACATGGCCAGCTGGCCATATGGCCTCAAAGTCCACACAGTGATTTGGCCATTTGCAAAGGGCACCTGAGCACATGTAGCTGAACACATGGGAGCCCTGAGCTCATGCAGCAGCACCTCCCCATGTACAACAGTACACATATTGGCATTGCTTTGCCAACCTCTCACTTGACATGTGGACATTGGGGCCTGGGCACATGACGCCAGAGGGGTGGGACTAGTACATGTGGATGACAACCTGTGAAAAAGAGGTTAAAACTGACTAGCAGAATTGCAAATGTCTCTTCTCAAATCAACCAATGAATGCTCCTGTTTTACAGGTGAGGAACACCGAGTCTGAGAAAGGAGCAATGAGCAAAAAGCCCATTGTGGCTGAGAACTTTCACTTGCTATAATTGTTCAATTCATTTGTAATGTTTAGGCTGCCAGGACCATTGTTTATGTGATCAAGATAGCATCAGTCTCACACAAGTATTAGCAAATTCAGGGGTGGGGCAGGGACCTTGAGGTTTGAAGAAGTACAAAAAGAATTCTTAAGGAACAGGGGTGCCGACTTGCCCCCCACATTGAGGGGGGCCTGGCATTGTGTGACATCATATGCACGTCATGCACAATTTTTTGGAGGGGTGAATCAGACACCTCCACAGAGATCCTCCTGCCGGTGGCAGGAGCTGGAGAACATGAAAAAATCACTCTCCATGTTGGCGGCGGGGAATGGGGAGCAGAGGGCATGTTTGCAGGCAGGAAGCCAATCTCTTTGGGTTTATATTGAGGGGGCCGAAGCCCCTTTCATCCCTTATAGTTGGCACCCCTGTTAAGGAAAAAACCTAAGGAGAGACCTCCCCCAAATTGTCCAATAGAGACTGAGCATATTCAGTGGGCATCACTATTGAAGTGTGGTGCGGGATGGAAAATTATGTGTATATGTAGACTTGATTAGCTGGAATTCTGATCATGGAGCACTTGACTCTGCAACACTTTGTTGCCAACTCCACGTGCTGTCAAACTATAGGGAATATGAAACTTTGCTGGTCCACTTCAAATTGCCCTCAGACATACCACTAGATCCCAATCTGCTTTGGGTCTGCCCATGCCTTAGAACTCTACCCAGGAAGACAGGAAGTTACAGTCCATCAGGTTAGTTCATCAGGGCAAACAGGGCACTGTCCCACCAACCTCAGTTTGCCCTCAGCCAGCCCCTACCTGCCTGCCTTCTTCCAGGGGTGGTTCATCCTGCTTTGCCACTTGAGGCAAAATGGGAAGGTACCACCCTGCATTTGTGCCACCCACCACCCCTCTTACTGCCCACCTAAGTCTTTCTTACTAGTGTGACATGGCTGTGACTTCTGGCAAGAACCTTGCAATATCGCCCAGAGGCCTCACACAATCTTCCTGGGAATCAAGTAAGCAAGGCATCTCAGGAAGGTCATTCAAGGCCTCTGGAGGCCTCTGCTAGATCTTGTGGGGCTCTTGCAAGATTCCACAGGACTCTGGAGAGATCTCACCAGAACCCAGAAACCACCACAACCACAGCTGCCTCAGTCTGCCTCATGGACCGCCCAGTTGTTCTGGGGATCCATAGCCGACAAACTGCTGATAAAAGTGTTCCCTAGGAGCAATGTTTCTCAAACTTTGGTCCCCAAGTGTTGTTGGACTACAACTCCCATCATCCCTAGCTAGCAGGGCCAGTGGTTAGGGATGACAAGAGTTGTGGTCCAACAACAGCTGGAGTCTCAAGTTTGAGAAACACAGCCTGAAGAGTAAAAATGTGGATACCACTCCTATGCTAGGGGAGCAAGCAGACACCTTGCATGTCCCCATGCAAACCAAGGAAGTTGACCCAGCCATGGCATGTTTTGGAACTGTTTCCAAGTCTTCTTTTCCCTGTTGGCTGCATGGTTGTCAAGGCAAGGCTGCTTGTTACCTACTGTGGTGCCGGACAGTCAAAGCAGACACATCTCTCTCTTCCCATGCCTCTCCACGGGAGCCGGCCAAAAGCCCCTCTGCACACACGCCTCTCCCCTCCTGAGCTTGCAGTGATCTCCCCACTTGTCCTGCCGAGTCCAAATGCTTTTGTTTGCTGCTCCAGCCTGGCTCTCCTGCGACGAACTGCTGTTGTGCCATCTGCTGCTGATTAATTTTTTAGTAGCTGGGGATGTTTGTGAGGAATCAGTAACTTGGTGTGCTTTTGCCCTGTCACTTGACAAATGGCTGCCTTGGTCCCTTTTAAAGAACACTGGATTTCTTCTCTCCTCATCACACTGCCTCTGTCCTGAAGCTAAAGCACTCTGAGTTCTAGCCAGATAACACTGAAAGCAAAAAAACTGTCAGCAATGGCTATAGCAGTGGGAGAGAAGTCCACTGCCTTTTGCATGCAGCAAGCTGGTTGCTTCTTTCTCCAGCATCTTGCTGAAGGAGAAAGCTTTTCACGTGGTCAGCCCTGCTGGGGAGTTGGTGACTCAGGCGGGGAGGGGCAGAACTGGGTCAGAGAAGAGCTTTCTTAAAAGCAGCTGAAGCAACTGTGCCTTGACTCTGAGGCCTTCTAGATCACTAGCAGGGGCCTGCTGGAGAAAACCATCTTTTCCCTAGCAGTAGTATTGTATAGTGGTTAAAGAGTGCTAGGCTAGGACCAAATGCCCATTGTCCCCTGAAGAAGCACAGGGTGAAAACATAATAAATAAAAAGATGACTCTACATACAGAATCAAGTAATTTGGAGCTGAAACAGTCACCTTGGACTTCTCTGCTGCAGCCAAAGCAGGTTCCGAGACTTCACGATGATTTATTTTGGAAGATGTCCTCTCTTATTAGGAAGACTAAAGGTAGGTCCTGGGAAACAGAAAGCTAGAAGCATGAAGCCACATCCCAAATGCTCATGCATCTGATCAAGTATGGCACAATGGAACAATGTGTCTTGCTGTTAACCAGAAGGTTGGTGGTTCAAACCTGCCCAAGAACAGTTGTGGGCAGGATTACTGCATTGCATGGGATTGGACTAGATGCCTCTCTCAGCAACAGCTTAACCCCAGGCATCAAATGTCAGGCCTGAAATCCAGGTTAACAATGAGCCTGCTAGTTGCTTTAAGTGTGGCACATCTACAGGAGACCGGCAAGCGACGGTAGTTGGCCTTCAGAATTGACAGGATGGAAGGCAGAGAGACCAAGAATAAGTCTGAGCTAGAGCCAGTAACAAGCAGAGCCAATTATTTCTAGTTTTGTTCCCACCCTCCTCCCTGCTCAGTTCTACAAGGGGCAGCAGTGAGTCTAAGCTGGCAGGCAGAGCCACACCCTGGGCTGGTTGCAAGGCAGAAGAAAGGCAGCTTCCCCTTCGCTGTAATGGACCAGTCTCCACGCGGACAGGCATTCTTCCTTCTTGAGCAGCTGCTGTCAAGAACATATTACAAAGGACATTGTCAAATCTTAATACATACAGTTGATTCCCTTGTGTGCTAGATATTTGTCCCTTGTGAGTATGGTCTGTTTCTTACTGTATTTCCCAGGGTGCTCGCAAATAGGGAAAAGAACAAGTAGTAAAAAGGGAGGACAAATAAGAAGAACAGGAGTCTGTGAGAAGAAAAACTTTTCTATTTTGCAGATGACACCAAACTGGGAGGGGTGGCTAACACCCCAGAGGACAGGATCACACTTCAAAACGACCTTGACAGATTAGAGAACTGGGCCAAAACAAACAAGATGAATTTTAATAGGGAGAAATGTAAAGTATTGCACTTGGGCAAAAAAAAAAAATGAGAGGCACAAATACAAGATGGGCGACACCTGGCTTGAGAGCAGTACATGTGAAAAGGATCTAGGAGTCTTGGTTGACCACAAACTTGACATGAGCCAACAGTGTGACGCGGCAGCTAAAAAAGCCAATGCAATTCTGGGCTGCATCAATAGGAGTATTGCATCTAGATCAAGGGAAGTAATAGTGCCACTGTATTCTGCTCTGGTCAGACCTCACCTGGAGTACTGTGTCCAGTTCTGGGCACCACAGTTCAAGAAGGACACTGACAAACTGGAACGTGTCCAGAGGAGGGCAACCAAAATGGTCCAAGGCCTGGAAACGATGCCTTATGAAGAACGGCTAAGGGAGCTGGGCATGTTTAGCCTGGAGAAGAGGAGGTTAAGGGGTGATATGATAGCCATGTTCAAATATATAAAAGGATGTCACATAGAGGAGGGAGAAAGGTTGTTTTCTGCTGCTCCAGAGAAGCGGACACGGAGCAATGGTTCCAAACTACAAGAAAGAAGATTCCACCTAAACATTAGGAAGAACTTCCTGACAGTAAGAGCTGTTCGACAGTGGAATTTGCTGCCAAGGAGTGTGGTGGAGTCTCCTTCTTTGGAGGTCTTTAAGCAGAGGCTTGACAACCATATGTCAGGAGTGCTCTGATGGTGTTTCCTGCTTGGCAGGGGGTTGGACTCGATGGCCCTTGTGGTCTCTTCCAACTCTATGATTCTATGAATTCTATTTTCTCTGTGTGAGGATATCACAAAGTTGTTTCTGTAAAAATATATATTTAAATTAAATTAAATTAAAATGTTGTTCCTATTCAGAATAGACCCACTGGAAAGAATGAACATGACTCACCTAGATCCATTAACTTCAGTGTGCCTACTGTAAATTAGCTGAACACTATTCTAAGTACCAGTATGAATTATACAATGAAACAGAAAAGACAAGCAACTGCTTATCTTGAAGAGGCTGTAGGCTGCCTCTCCTCCCTTCCCCTCAAGGCAATATGATTCCTCAGAAGTCCCTGCGGGTAGAGAGAGAGAGAGAGAGAGAGAGAGAGAGAGAGAGAGAGAGAGAGATCTTTTCCCTCCAGGAATAGTTTTATTCTTTCAGAGGCTTGGGGATGAAACAATACAGTGGTACCTTGGTTGTTGAATGGCTTGGCTCCCAAACAAATCAGCTCCCGAACGCCTCAAACCCGGAAATAAACGTTCTGGTTAGCGAACATTTTTTGGAAGCCAAACATCCAATGTGGCTTCCAATTGAATGCAGGAAGCTCCTGCAGCCAATCGGAAGCTGTGCTTTAGTTATTGAACGGTTCTAGGAGTTGAACAGACTCCCAGAACAGATTAAGTTCGACAACCAAGGTACCACTGTATGGATATCCCAATCTGGATATGTTCTCTCTTTCCCTGTTTTAAAAACCTTTTGAGGTGTGGGTCCATGAGGTATGGGCAAGACCTGCCATTGTGCCACAGGATCCAACAGGACTTCTCCTTTCCTCTCCTCTCCTTGCAGCCCCACCTCACACTGCTCCATGTGATCTTCCAAACCTCTAGAGCAAATTTGGGGAGTATGTAGGGGGCTGCAGATGGGAAGAGTAAGTCCCACTTGCACAAGTCATTTGAAGAAGCAGAACATCACAGAGTGATGTCAGCTGGTGTCTACAAAAGTTCTCAGTTTTGGATGGAGAAATCTGTCAATTCCAGTTTGTCCTGCCTTCTCAATTTGACAACCTTAAATTCCCTTCACCCCGTTTCTATATCAGTTTGTGATGTTTTCTCTTATGAAAATTCTGCAGGAAAATATATATGCATTTTTATGCACATTTCTCCTAACAAAAGCAATTTTTGTATGCAATGTTGCCTACTGTTTTAATTTTAATTTTATGTTTTTAAATTATTTGTTTCTTCTTCTTATTACTGTTATTCTATTACATAACAAGGGATAAAACACCTTAAAACATATATGCATTTTTGCAATGAATTGTCCAACGTATGTCATTCTGTACATTTCCCCCACTAATATATGCATTTTGGGGTCATGTTTTAAAGTTGAAGAATTGCATCACAAAATTCAGAGAATTGCAAATTTTGAAGGATAGCTTTGTGTTTCAGTTTGCTTATTGGTTTGGGAATTGCGATTAGGGGAAGTGCATATGCATATGCAAATTGAGTCAATTTCCCTCTCACCCCTGCTCACACTTAGAGAATTCTGTCTTCACTATACCACCTTTAAACTCTGTTGCCAAAATAAACCAGTGTACCTTACTGAAACCCAACAGCTTTGTTCTTGAAGAATAGACATGGGATTAAAACTACAATTGGAGACAAGTTTATAAGATGAGCAAAACTGATACGTTTATTAAGGAAATAATTTGCATGGAGGGGATGCAATGGCTGAGAGAATTAGTTGGGCTAATTAGTTTGTTACTAAAATATGAACAGCAGAAACAAATATATGTATATGTTTTATGAAGATTGTTGGTAACATTAGAAATATGGGCATAAAGATTAATAAATTGAAGAGAAGTATATAGAACTTACATCATGTATTGATATCCTGCACTTAACCTTTCAGCTTAGAGAGATACTTTTTAACTTGAAGTGTTTACAGAAATTTAGAGAATTCAGTGAGTTGAGCATAGGATTCTGACACTTTGTTTTCTTCTATTCTGAGCTGCTAACTCCAACAGAATTCATAACAGGGATTTTTAAAAAGCTAATCAAAATAATTTAAAGATGGGTTGGGTTTTTTTTTTACAAGTTAAAGGGGTTTGTTTGCAAAGCCTCCCCATCTACTGCCATATTAGGCCTCATCTGCACCATAACTTTAAAGCTGTTTTATGCCACTTTAACAGTCATGGCTTCCCCTAAAGAATCCAGGGAACTGTAGTTTAAGGGTGCTGAGTATTGTTAGGAGATCTCCTATTTGCCCCCCCAAGAGTGGCTTAACAGTCAATCCCCTTTTCCTGGGGGACTCTGAGAACTGTAGTTTTTAAGTTGCACTGAGCTCTGTGGGAGAGGGACCAGGGAATGAAGGGATCTGGGATGCAATGCAATGCAACTGTTTATTCCTTTCCCCACTCATTCTCTGACCTTGACTCATCCAGTTTTGCCCTTTACACCAGTTTAACTTCTACCTGCTTAGCTTCCCTCAGCAGGGCATTACATCAGCCAGTGTACGTAGAAATGCCAGGGGAAAGCATTTATGCTGGCTTTTAGAAGGAAAACTCTGATTCTAAGCCTCTGCTGCCTTCCAGCTATACTCATTCACGAGTAAACCCCAAGGAAAAATCTGTGCCTGCTGCCTTGCAGGACATCTTCAGGAGAAGAAAAGGCCATGTAAACACTACACAAATCCAGAGTCCAGTCCCTAAGACAGTCGGATGGCATATTGTATGCCTCTTTCCAGCAACTCCTGCATCCACGCTGGTGCCAGATCTATCACTCTACTTTCCTTTGGACCACATCAGCGAGGCTGAGAGGGAAATTTGTCTTCTGGGCAGCCCAGGACCTCTAAACCAGGGTTCAGCAAACTTTTTCAACAGGGGGCCGGTCCACTGACACTCAGACCTTGTGGGGGGCCGGACTATATTTTGGAAAAAATAATAATGAACAAATTCCTATGCCCCACAAATAACCCAGAGATGCATTTTAAATAAAAGGACACATTCTACTCATGTAAAAACATGCTGATTCCTGGACTGTCCGCGGGCCGGATTTAGAAGGCGATTGGGCCGGATCCGGCCCCTAGGCCTTAGTTTGCCTACCCATGTTCTAAACCAGTGGCGTAGCGTGGGGGGTGCAGGGGGCCGGCCGCACCGGGCGCAACATCTGGGGGTTAGGGTTAGGGTGCGCAAACCCACGGGTTAGGGGGCGCAAATCCATGGGTTAGGGGGCGCAAATTACTTGCCTTGCCCCGGGTGCTGACAACCCACGCTACGCCACTGCTCTAATCATACAGCTCAGGTTTGTGCCCCAGAAAGGTCACTTTGGTGCTGCTAATGTAGCAAAACCAGCACGGGAGGCAGCAGTTACAAGTGGTCACAGCAGGCACTGTGATTCTCCAGTGGTTTGACCTCACCTCCAGAGGTGCACTCCCTTGTCTCTTGAATTGAATTGAATTGAAAAGTGCCAATAAGTCCAGATTAGCCAGGGTGGGGAGATATGCCAAATCGCAACCCTGCCAGCACATCAGGGTTTGGACTGCCCATAAGATAGCAAAATCACAGGAAATGTGAGATAAAAGCCTTCAGAAGGTAGAAGATTGCTCTCACCAGTCATTTATCTCACACAACTAGGGCTAAAAACCTGAACGCACAATGTGAAACCCACCCACCCCCTGCATAAAACCCCAAGCTTAACTAGAAGAATTAAGGGCATGGTGGTGGAATACACCCACCCCTTGCTTTTAAATTAGTGGACACTTCTATTTGAAGGACTGTACAATTCAAGATGAAGAACTGTAAAAAGAGAGAGCAGGAGGAGTCTTGAAGTTGTCCATCATTACTATCATACCTCCACAGTCCTAGGCAGTATGCTTCTGAATACCAGTTGCTAGAAATCACAGGATGGGAGAGTGCTGTTAAGTTCAGGTCCTGCTTGCGGCTTCTCATAGACATCTGGCTGGCCACTGTGAGAACAGGATGCTGGACTACTGGGCCACTCGCCTGATCCAGCAGGGCTTTTCTTAGTTTCTTAGCATCTGGGCAGCCGACTGAACTACCTTCCCCACTATGGCAAGATATATTGCATTTCTATTTAAATTAAAGCATGACTTCCAAATTTGCAGAAAGAAATGTAAATAAGCATAAGGACCTATAGATTAACGTATGCAAATATTATTTGTGCCACCCTCTAGTCTACTTCTTTTTGACGATGCACAAGTAGCCAGCTTGGCATGAGATCCGCTGCCTGGCATGAGACTCGCCCTGCAGTCTAAAACAAGTTTTAAGGTTCAGTCAGTGCAGAGATATCTGGGTGTATGGCCCACTGGCTTTAATGGAGCTGACTTTTGGGTAGGCATGAATAGCAGTGTGCTGTGCCCCTGCAGTGCAGAAACTCTCTCACTGGATCATCATGCCTCCTCGCTCACAACACAAATTAAATCCTAAGCATATGAACAGGGTTCATTCATTCATTCTCTTTCTCTCCTGCTGCCTTTCCTTTCAACCCTTTAGTGCTTGTATCCCCCGCCCCATCTCCTTTCCCCTCTCTGTTTATTTTGTTTCCAGATAGAGAGTCCTGAAGCTCATTTCTTTCTCGGAATTCTATTTAGAACTCCAGTTGGTGGTTGTATTTTTGTGTTTCGTATGTGTGTGTTTAAATTTCAAGAGGACTCCACCGAGCTTGTAAATTGTATTGGATCAGTGAGCTCATAATGAGGCTTCCGAGTCCAAACAGTGCACGTCTGTTGGGACTTTATTGTTCATAAAGCGCCTTCCCCAGAGAGTAATAGAGTCATTAGGTGTGTGCTGTGTTTAATATTTGGCCATGACAGGAAGCAATAATTTTTTCTATCTTTACTGTGGCTTTGGAGTTGTTATTTAAACACTTGGCTTATTTGAGTCTCGGTGACTGTGAACCAATTAGGCAAAGAGTAAAATGAGGAGAGTCGCGGCTGTTTCTCATGCAGCAGAGTGCCTCTCCCTTAAACGCATATGCTACAACTGCCCCAGTAAATGAAAGCCGGCTCCGTGTGTGTGTGTGTGTGTGTGTGTTCCCTGTCCTTGGTAAATTTACTGTCCCTATTTTGTCCCTTTTAATGGATATTGGGCATACCTTGCTAATTTTCAGCTCGTGTGAGGGTGTTGGAGCTTAGTGGTAGAACATCTGCTTTGCACACAGAAGAGTCCAAGTCCAGTCCCTGGCAACACTGACTTTCTGATACAGGTTTGGGTTCAGTACAAGGCAACTTCCTATCTTCCAATGAGATGCTAAGAGTCTTCTTTCTTCAGGTTTCAAATCCTTTCCCAGGTCTCTCTGGAAGTCTGAACTACATGTTGCATTAACTGTTTTGTTTAAAATAGCAGGTTTCAAATGAGCTACACCCCTTCCTTAATCCTGGGGACCCTTGGTTTGGATTAAGATTGGCGAAATGAGAAACCAAAATTGCCCACCCAAGGATGGTATCATGTTTGTGTGTTAAGGAATGAATGTATTTCCTGAAAAAGCCCCTCAAGAGGCAGATGGGGAGTAGTGATGGCTAAATTCCCTTCACCTTAATTTGGAATTGACCCAGTATTTATGGGATTTCTCAGTAAGCATTTGGGAAAAAGTTTGTTTGGTTTCTATGCTCTCTTTTTCTCTCTGCTTACAATGTCAAGATTTTAGTTTTGCCTTCATTTTTATTATTGTCAAAAGCCCTCCATTTTCCAGTAAGCTTTCAGTTGCTCCCTCAAAATTTCATATATTTTCACTCCAAGTTCTTCACATTAATCACTGCTAGAGATGAATTAATTGGTCAGTTTTGGTGTTCTCAGTTTCTTATTTTTTCCAGCCTTATGTTCAATTTATTTCTGCCTCAATTTACTTTAACCCCTCTCCCTTTTTTAAAAAAAGCCAGCATGGAAATTTGTATGCATTTTTGTATGTGTGCTTCTCCTCATATATGCATTTTTACACAGTTTTACCTAATGCCATTTTGTACTTAATTTTCATTAAATATGCATTTTTGTGCACTTGTTTTGTTTACAAAACTGCACCACAAAATTTGGGGAAAGGTGAAATTCAAAGAGTAGCTGAGTTTTAATTCACTCTTTGGTTTGGGAAGTACAAATCAGGTACAATTTTCTCCTCCCATCCCTAATTTAAATCTCAGGCTGTGTACACACTATACCTTTAAAGCTTATTCAAAGCACATTATTTCCCTCACAGAATTCTGGGCACTGTAGTTTGTTAATGGTTGCTTGGAATATTAACTCTGTGAGGGGTAAACTAAAGTGTCCAGAATTTGCTGAGGGGGAAAAGTGTACTTTACAGGTGTAGTGTGTACACAGTCTTAGAGCTGTGCAAACCACTGGAAAATTGCTGTTTTTAAAAAGACTCCCGAGAACTGTGCATTTCCTGGGCTACTGAGAGAGGATTTAGATCAGGGATGGATCCTGAGCCTTGGAAGAAAAGCTTGGGGACGTTTTCTGATCTGAATGAGCTGCATTTAGGCAGTCGCTCTTTTACATGTGTATCTTTGTAGGCCTTTCTGTCTAAGATCAATGACTCTCGATTTGTAACACCTCAGAGCATTATAACTGGACAAATCTGTATTCTAAACCAGGTGATTATACGGGTGGCGCTGTGGTCTAAACCACTGAGCCTAGGGCTTGCTGGTCGGCGGTTCAAATCCCTGTGACAGGGTGAGCTCCCGTTGCTCGGTCCCAGCTCCTGCCAACCTAGCAGTTCAAAAGCACGCCAAAAAGTGCAAGTAGATAAATAGGTACCGCTCCAGCGGGAAGGTAAACAGCATTTCCGTGCGCTGCTCTGGTTCACCAGAAATGGCTTAGTCATGCTGGCCACATGACCCAGGAAAACTGTCTGCAGACAAACGCTGGCTCCCTCGGCCTGTAAACAAGATGAGCGCCACAACCCCAGAGTCGTCTGCGACTGGACTTAACTGTCAGGGGTCCTTTACTTTTTTTAATTATACATTTTGGCAACGACATTAAGCGGGAGTGATATTTTGCCTTTTCAGGTTGCACATGTAATAAAGCTGCTCCGCTTCCAGGCAGGGCGGTGTTGCACGCTGGCCACGGGCTCTCCCCATGTACAGCAGGGGCGTAGCAATGCCCCTGCATTAGAGGGGATTCCTGGCCGGGTCACGCACCTGGCTGACCAATCTAGTTGGCTGGGGGGGCATGGCTTGCTGCATTTAAACAGCCGTGTGGCCGGAAATCGCCCTCTCAGTTCCTGCTTCATGGATCTCCCGCCCTCCTGCCCTCTTTTCATGTGTTCACTATATTGGTCTTCCTATAGACCTTGGCTAATAGCCTGTTGAGGGGGCCTGGTAGGATTTTTTCCACTTGGCAACTTGGCACCAGCCACTTGGTTTTCGCCTACCTCATAGCAATCATCACAACTTTGTAAAGTTTAGTGGTTAGGCATTGGTAAAACCTGGTTCCGGGGAGGGGATGTGTGGCCATCCCCTGCCCCTCCATTTTAAGGGTATTCCATTAAAGGGATCCGGGGGTGTGGATCTCGTCCGAAGCCCGGGTAGGGGCTAGGGCGGACATAGGCAAACTCGGCCCTCCAGCTTTGAGACCACAGTTCCCATCATCCCTGACCACTGGTCCTGTTAGCTAGGGATGATGGGAGTTGTGGTCCCAAAATATCTGGAGGGCCGGGTTTGCCTACGCCTGGGCTAGGGCCATGCCACGACCCCATCGGGGACCCTGGGGGAGCTCTCAGTTGATGTACATCAACAGGGCTCCCCCTACTGGTGGTTGACCCTCACTGGACTCCCTGCATGGTGGGCAGGAGTCAGATATAGTCGGTTCAGTTCCAATGCCTAAGCCGATACCGCTCACATTCTGTAACCAATAAAGTTGTGGCCTTAATTTGCCCATTAACCTAAAATACTGGTGTCCAAGTGTCTTATTATTCAACAAATGGGGGAGCTTGGGACCTTGATGCGCAACTATGGATACACCTGAAGGACTGCCTGCCACTGTGTAGAACTGTATGATCACCTAAGGGGTGGAGTCAGGCTTAGGGATAAAATGTGACCCTCCAGGCTTTTATGTCATGTGAAAGCTCAAATGTAATGCAGAAATGAACAGTTAGGGAAACTGGGAAAACAGAACAAACGGCCGTGTGGATGTGGCCTTTCTGTTGCATGAAAGACAGACATGCCTCCACCTCAGGCGCACACACTTCCTTTGGGTTCTGCCTTGGTCTCTGATGCTCTTCATGAGAAGTTCATATGAGAAAGGAAAGAAATAATTGCTTTGCTCTTCTGGTGCTGTGCTAGAGGTCAGCATTGCAAAGGCACCACTGAGTAGAGGCTTTTTTAAGGGAGTACTCAGGGGTATGTGGTACCAGCACCTCTTTTTGTTGTTGTTAAAAAGTGTGGCACTTACTGGAACTACATGTTGGGTACCGGCACCTAGAAAAAAACTTCTTTCTAGAAAAAAAGCACTGCCACAGAGTAAAGTGTGCTTGCGCTAAACAGAAACAATTTTCATTCATCATTTTAAAGAATATTGCTGTTGGGAGAAAATCAAGTCCCCCCCCCTCTCTCTGTGTAAGAAGTGGCATAGGAAGAGTTAATTTCTTGGAGCTTAGAAGAGTGGTAAGTAAGATTTGGCTAATGCTGTCTAAAGACATCAGGCACGGCTTCAGTGTGTAGGTTTGAAGCAGAGAAGATGTTTAATTATTTTCAGAGGGAGACAATTAAGAAACCCAGATAAAAATGTTAAGTGTTAGAATCATAGAATCATAGAATCATAGAGTTGGAAGAGACCACAAGGGCCATCGAGTCCAACCCCCTGCCAAGCAGGAAACACCATCAGAGCACTCCTGACATATGGTTGTCAAGCCTCTGCTTAAAGACCTCCAAAGAAGGAGACTCCACCACACTCCTTGGCAGCAAATTCCACTGTCAAACAGCTCTTACTGTCAGGAAGTTCTTCCTAATGTTTAGGTGGAATCTCCTTTCTTGTAGTTTGGAACCATTGCTCCGTGTCCGCTTCTCTGGAGCAGCAGAAAACAACCTTTCTCCCTCCTCTATGTGACATCCTTTTATATATTTGAACATGGCTATCATATCACCCCTTAACCTCCTCTTCTCCAGGCTAAACATGCCCAGCTCCCTTAGCCGTTCCTCATAAGGCATCATTTCCAGGCCTTTGACCATTTTGGTTGCCCTCCTCTGGACACGTTCCAGTTTGTCAGTGTCCTTCTTGAACTGTGGTGCCCAGAACTGGACACAGTACTCCAGGTGAGGTCTGACCAGAGCAGAATACAGTGGCACTATTACTTCTCTTGATCTAGATGCTATACTCCTATTGATGCAGCCCAGAATTGCATTGGCTTTTTTAGCTGCCGTGTCACACTGTTGGCTCATGTCAAGTTTGTGGTCAACCAAGATTCCTAGATCCTTTTCATATGTACTGCTCTCAAGCCAGGTGTCACCCATCTTGTATTTGTGCCTCTCATTTTTTTTTGCCCAAGTGCAATACTTTACATTTCTCCCTGTTAAAATTCATCTTGTTTGTTTTGGCCCAGTTCTCTAATCTGTCAAGGTCGTTTTGAAGTGTGCTCCTGTCCTCTGGGGTGTTAGCCACCCCTCCCAGTTTGGTGTCATCTGCAAATTTGATCAGGATGCCCTTGAGTCCAGCATCCAAGTCGTTGATAAAGATGTTGAATAAGACGGGGCCCAAGACAGAACCCTGTGGCACCCCACTAGTCACTCTTCTCCAGGATGAAGAGGAACCATTGATGAGCACCCTTTGGGTTCGGTCAGTCAGCCAGTTACAAATCCACTGAGTGGTAGCATAGTCAAGTCCGCATTTTACCAGCTTCTTTACAAGAATATCATGGGGCACCTTGTCAAATGCCTTGCTGAAATCAAGGTAGGCTACATCTTGTAGCCTAAGTAAGTTCTAAGTAAGTTTCTTTAAAACGTTCAATTACTTACATAAACAGAGCACATTCAAAAAAGGTTGCTTTCCTTCCAGACTTGTGCAGAAATAGTTGGTGGCATATGTTATCTGGGTAAATGGCTAATTTTAATTGGGTGATGGTTTCTAGAAATGATAAAGTAGAAGGTTTTTTTTTGTGAGCCATCATATCACCTTAAAAGCAGCCCTTTGTACATTGCAAATGGGTTAGAATGATCCTACTCCTGTTGCATTCATACACTTTGTACTTTTATCTTTTATTATCTCAGATGGATATTTTATCTGATTTCCTGATAGAGGAGTTGGGGCTTATCTGCTTAGGAGATTCACTACAGCACCCATAAATTCTACTCCTTCAAGTGTGTTTGTGGAGCGGATAGGCTGCAGTTGACCCTGAAAAGTTTGAGGGAAAGAAGTCTACACATGCTCAGATGTACTCTGTGCACACACACACACACACACACACACACACACACACACACACGAGATAATCATTAAGATGACTGGTTAACCAAAAACAAAAATTAAACAGCAACCAAGTCCTGTTGACATAAAAAGTCTTCCGAAACATCTGAACATCAAAAGTGAAGATGCTTCTGAATGTCTGCTGGACAAGTGCTCCACAGTATTAGGCTGGCCCAGCAACACTCAATGTTTGGCTTCCAGTTGAGGCGAGATGAGCTTCTATAACACAGAGGGAAGCTCACACTCTCCCTGTGGATGTTCTCAGTGATTGAGCTTGAATATTTTAAGATAGCAGAGAGCACACCCAATTCTCTCTCTCTCCCTCATGCAACCTTTTGTCCTCACAACAACTTTGGGAGATAAACCAGCCTGAGAGGTAGTGACTAGCATCATGCACTGAGCTTCCTAGCTGAGTGGGGTTTGAACATTGGTCTAGTCCCATGGTTCCCAACGTGGGGCACATGTCCCACAGGGGGGCAATTTGATTTTTAAGAGGGGCAATTTGAGAATGAGTTATTAACAGTGAATGGCCTTTTAGGCTTCCTCCATATGAATAAGAGTTCACTTTTTGAATGATAAGAGTTATATGTCACAGGGGGTGGGGGCATCAGGATTTTAGAGATGCGTAGGTGGGGCATGGGCAAAAAAAGGTTGGGAACCACTGGTCTAGTCAAACGTTTTAACCATTATACAACACTCTTGTAACATTCTTCCTATTTTAAACGGAAGGACATGGGGTGAGGGAGGCCTTCAGCAAACTGAGGATCTTTGCAAGGCACACATGCAGTGTTCGAAACTCCCATTGCTTTAGGTGCATTTTGCAACAGGGAATTTGATTAGCGCAAGGAGTTTCTGAGCTCTGGGTGCAGTACTGCGCCTAAGATTTCAGATTAAAACTGCAGAATGTTCTGCCTCCCCACTTCTGGGTAATCTGTGAAGACTGGAGAAGAGACCCTCTTAAGAATATTATGGGGTGGGCAGGCGAAGGACTAGACCATGTGAAAAATAAACATAATATTTTAGCTGCAGTTCATTTTCTTTGTATTCTTGTTATAATAAAGCACGCCTAGACATTCTGTCGTTGCACCCACAACTCAGGTTTAAGGTGCCTTTTAGCCCCTGCTTTCATATCTCAGTTTCTAACACTGCACACATGTTTAAAAAGGGAAGAAGAAAACAGTGTGCAGTACTTTGGCATGGTATGGATTATCACACCATAGCTACACCCATAGGTGGTGTAACTGATAATGTCAGCCTAGGTTTAAACAGCCATCAGAGGGCATGTAAATGACATAGGTTAGAGGAAATTAACATCTCGTTCATCTTTTTTCATCACTTAATCACCCAGCCATTCCTGGGAAAGATGTGATCACAGCATATGTGTGTGTGATTTTAGTCTATGCCATATTATTATAACCTGCAAATTGAGGTGTGTGTGCAAAATAATGTTTCCCTCTCTTTAGTGTATGCTGTGCCCTTCAAATAGTTACAGAAGCAACTCAGGAGGTACTCTTCTCATTTCCCAGCAGTCTTTTATATTTTTGAAAGGCTTGCAACTGAATGCATGGAACCAGCCTTACACCTGCATTGATTACCTTGATTATCATGGCTGTTTTTCATAATGAACCACAGACTGGTTATTTCCTGTCCAGTTATCGACCAGATCAAACCTTTTGTAACTTTATCAGGGCTCCTATATTATCTTGTACCTTCAGCTCATGTGTGATGGACAGCTGAGCAAGACCAGAGTCCAGTGATGCAGTGCCTAAGGATTCCACCAGACGGCTGAAGCCTTTCTCTGATTGGCTACCGATAGCTAGCCAGAGGGGGTGGAGCCAGTACTTTGGGAGGGAAAATAAAAGGAGCTGTTTTTGAGAGAATCCTCAAATATGGAGACCGTTTAAGAGAGCAGAAAGAATTGCTTCTCTCTGTGTAACACCCACTAGTTTTAGTATTTTTATTAATTAGTTAAGTGTGCCCTAAAAGAACTTTTCTTCCTGACACAAAGTTTTGCAAACTTTGTTCTGTAAAATAAACCTTTTCTTATTAGTTCACCTTCTGCCTGAGTCTCCAAGTGTTGAAGTTTTGCCTCACACAAAACCCACAAGTTAATCCGTGATGTTTATATAGGGTCTGTGGAGGGGGGACATGGGTGGCACTGTGGTCTAAACCACTGAGCCTCTTGGGCTTGCTGATCGGAAGGTCAGCGGTTTGAATCTGTGTGACGGAGTGAGCTCCCATTGTTCTGTCCCAGTTCTTGCCAGCCTAGCAGTTCTAAAGCACGCCAGTGCAAGTAGATAAGTAGGTACCACTGTGGTAGGAAGGTGAACAGCATTTCTGTGCACTCTGGTTTCTGCCACAGTGTTCCGTTGCACCAGAAGCAGTTAAGCCATGCTGGCCATATGACCCAGAAAGCTGTCTGTGGACAAATGCTGGCTCCCTTGGTTTGAAAGTGAGATGAGCGCCGCAACCCCATAGTCACCTTTGACTGGACCTAACTGTCCAGGGGTCCTTTACCTTTTATCTATGGAGGCGGGGGGGGGGTTGCCTCAACATTCCCTTGGACCTCCCTGCAATTTAGAAGAAGCCAGGGAAGGTCTTCTTCAAGTTCAGAGGTACAGAGAGGTCAGCCTGCAGGGGTGGTGCTAGGAGCTTTATAAGACTCTGCGTCTAGAAACAGATTTGCCTCTGGAATAATTAAGGTGGTGGGTGGGATCTCTGGCTCCCCTGTAAGCCCAAGGGTGGCTTCTGTTATGTTTGGATGTCATCTTCCATCAGTACCAGCCAACATGGTCAATGGTCTGGGATGATGGGAGTGATAGCTTAATAACATCCTTCTTAGCTACCCCTGGTGTTAGCAAAGTAAAAATGCTGGTTTTCAAAAGCAGCGAAGGAGTGGAGAATCTGGAGTGTAATATGTCTGTAGCTGCCACCCCTTGCAACACCCCTGCAGATCAGTCCATACAAGGAGGGTCTTTTCAGTGGCTGCTCAAGTGCTTTGCAACCTTTTTCTGATCCTTTTTGAGATGGGTCCAAAACTTGCCTTCTTGAGATTTCTTTTGGAGATAACCCCCTGCTGTTGGTTATCTGCTAATTTATCATATTTCTAGTTTGCTTATTAATATATATTACATATATGTTTTGGTTTAATTTTAGTGCTATTCATTTTATCATGCTCAGCTGTGAAAGTGCTTGCTGGAAAGCAGTTTCAAAAATCCCCCAATAAATAAGAATAAATCATGTGAGTTTAAGGTCCATGTGATTGGTTTCACTCACATGACTGAAGGTCCTTAGGCCATGGGTGGGAAGTCTGTGCCACCCCCCAGCAAGACCTTGCAAGACTACAATTTCCATCACCCCTGACCATTGGCCTTCCTGGTTGGGGCTGATGGCAGTTGGAGTCCAAAAACATCTTGGGGGTTATAGATTAGGCACCTCTGCTTCTTAGACGTTAGACCAGCACTATGGGATGATGAATCTTTTGGAAAATTGCCTCCCATGGAGCAAACATGACCTGTAAAGTGAATCTATAAAATTGCTTTTTAAAAATATGAATGCTTATGCTGTTCCCTTGTTTTGTTACACACTCTGGATTGCAGGCAGCATGCTCTCTCTCTCCCCCCCCCCCATTAAAATATTCCTGCACCATAAAAGACCCAAGGAAGTCGGAGAAGAGCCCTGCTTATTTGGTCCGTCAAAAGCCTTCCATTAAACAAGAAGTCAGGCAAATGTACAATGCAGTGTCAGCATCACTTGTTGACAAGAGTGCCTGGAAAGGATCCTTTGGGACATTTTTGTTTAAGAGGAGGGAGGGAGGGAAGTCCTTTATCTTTAAGCATTTCCCAGTGTCCCTTCAAGACATCTGGTTCTCTCATTTTCTCTCTCTTGACTTCTGTGCTTTCAAAAATATCACTGTCAGATTTTTTTTTTTTTTTTACTATTTAGCCAAGCAACATAACAGAGCGGTGGTCCTGCATGATAACTTGCTTGAGACATGGCTGTCCTTCAGAGGCAGTGACCTTAACCGTTTTGCCAGCTCGAGTTTTGACATGATTTTGTGTTCTTTCATCTCTCTCTCTCTCTCTCTCTCTCTCTCTCTCTCTCTCTCTCTCTCTCTTCTCTCTCTCTCCCCCTCCAGCCTCCTCCCCTCTGAATTACAGCTCAACCTTGTTAAGTTAAAGTTCTGTATTACATGCTTGCATCATCAGGTTTAACATATTGGGTGGCATTTTTTACTTGTATGAGAAAATCTGACTTTTGATTTTAAAAATAACACTATTCAAACACTAGGAATGCCATTATGTCAATTAAAAATCTGGTGTGCTTTTTAAACAAATGAATTTAATAACAGCTAGGATAAAATTCCTAACAGAAATTCACATTTGAAGGCTGAAAGACACTGTTCATGGCAACCTTGAGATCATTGGATGAGATAATGAACTGAATTGATTAAATACAAATTATTTTAAAATATAAATTTTAAGTCTTTCAGGGGCTAACTACATTTTATTTATTACTTTATTACTTTTAATTTATCATGTGATTACGTCGTGCAATAAAAGTAAACTGCAAAATGTGTGCTACAGAAGAAGGCAGCTTTGGTAGAGGGAAATTTCAAGTGGAGACGTAGTAGTGGGGAGTTGAGATTGCTTAACCTATGGGATTGCTTAGCCTATGCTTAACCCTCTGTTTCTCCGCTCCAAATCATTCCCCAAACAGCTTCTTTACTAGTTTCCACCGATCTCTGCACAGGCTCTGGAACTCTTTCCCAAGGGAGGCTTGTCTCAACCCCTCTCTGATGGTCCTTTGTAGGATGGCCAAAATCCCCATTTTTGGAAGACTTTTGGGCTATAAATAGTTGCTCCCTTTTTAAAGTTGTTTTTAATGGCAGTGGTTAAATTATTTGTAATACTTCATATTTTAAATCTTTTCCTCCCTCTGCTGTTTTAGGCTGTGGTCCTAAACATGGCCACTTGGGAAAAAGCTCTCTTGAATGAAATGGGACTTCTTTCTGGGGGGCAGTGTGGGAAGAGTAGTATATTCAATTTGCATTATAATGTGAATCTACACAGGTCATACTTCCTGAAGCAAAATGTGAGCCAAAAAGCAGTGATCCTTCAAAATAACACTTTCCCAAAGTATGTTCAAAACCAGCAACATATATTACTAATATACTATGTATATATACTATGTATATAAGTAAAAACATTATACAAAAATTATTATGGAATGTTGCTTATAAAAATGCATATATCGGGAGAAATGCACTCCAAAATGCATTTTAATCCTGATTATTTTTTTTAAAGAACAGCTTGCAACTTGATACAGAAAGGGGCTGAAATGAAATTTGGAAAAATGCCAAAACTAAGAGAAACCAAATTGAGATTTGTTGGTCCCTACTTCTGAGGAAAACATGCTTGGAATTGCAGTTTACTTATTGGTGCTTCACTGCTCTGTTGTCAAATGAATTAAATAATTCTAATGTGATATTATTAGTTGATTGTGCTTGCTGCAGGGAAGGTACGGTATATATGCTTTACACTTGTGTGGTAGCCCTGTAAGCTCACTTAGATAACCTGGGGAAATTCTACCTATGGTACAACACCCTGTAGAATATCATTGGGTGGTGACCCAAATATGGGCGTTTTCTGCTATTGCTCTGTTTTATGGATTCCCCTTCCCTCTGCCAGTTGCTTCAGAAGCCTTGTGAATGCATGTCTCTCTGCACAGGCTTTCTTGACCCATTAGATCAGCCCTTACTTTTATTTCTTTGAATTCACCAAATTCCTGTTTTTATTTGTTTGTTTTATGTACTGTATTTTTCGCTCTATAACACGCACCTGACCATAACACGCACGTAGTTTTTAGAGGAAAATCCGTAGGCATGCCACCCGTAGGCATTTCCTCCATAACACGCACAGACATTTCCCCTTACTTTCTAGGAGGAAAAAAGTGAGTGTTATGGTGCAAAAAATACGGTACTTTTATGCTACTTTTATGGTTTTATGTTGTTCTTTTGTTTCAACAATATTTTTCCTTGTCTTTACTTTGTATAGTGCTCAGAGTCCATTCCCCCAAATATTAAGTGGTTCATACATGCTTTAAAATAGATAACTAACAAATATAAAAACAAAAATGGAACCGTTTAAATAAATTTGGTGGGATTGTGCTAGTCACATGTAAGGTACACTTAACTCCTAAATTGAAATGATTCATCTGTGTGTGGCAACGTAATTTGACTGAGATCTACAGGATTTATTTACTGGTAATTCTGAAGTGACAAAAGTTTGATTTCCACACACATGGCTTGTAACAGGATACGTTTTTGTTTTTGTTTTAAAAAGCATCCACCCTCCATTTTTTCAGATTTCCTTTTGCCGTGATGATTACAGCTGTTTTCTCAAGACACTTTTTGAATGTGACTCATATTAATAACTGAGATCGTTCAGGGAGGTGAAACCAAAAGACGCTGGTGAGATGAGTTGGATGAGGGACGACCTTTCACCTTTGGAGGCATAGATCTGAACTTGAGAAATTAACATTGCCTCCTCAGCTCCTGCTTTGAATCCACATATGGCTAAGACCAAAACTGAAATCTGCAGTTTGGGGGGTGATTGGCAGTCACCTCCTCCAGTTGAGGAGGCCCCAAGGTGGAAAGAGTAAGGGATAATGAATTGCTGCCTTGATCCCTAGAGTGTGTGGGGAGGGGGAATATTTTTCAGTGGAGTCCCACTCCATTCTGCTGTCACCTCCACTCTTCCAGACCCCCTTGGCTACAAAAGAGGCTTCAGTTTGCAGAGCTATAAATCTTAGCAGACTTTCTCTTCTCCCCAAAGAAATATCTGAAATGTTCCCTCTTCCTTTGAAACAGAATCCATTTCCTTGAGAGGTATTTGTACTGGATTAGTGATCGTGTTCCTGATGGTGACAGGAGGGAAGCCAGTGCCAAGAACCCAGGGCCCCTCCTCTGGGTGTGTTTGCTTGTGCACCGATCCAGCTGAGTGTCCTCCTCAAGGCTTGGCACTTACAGATCATTGCCGGGTGCTCTCTTTCCAGAGGAAAGTTTTGTGGAGGGCTTTTCACACATGACACTTAGTAGCCCCAGCCTATGTATGTTTTCTCAAAAGGGAATTCTGTCAAGTTCGGTGAGTCTTACTCTCTAGTCAGTGGGCACAGGACTGGAACATGATTGATTGAGTGAGTGTGTACAACACACACACACACAACCACACACACATCTAGGTTGTATCCAACAAACTTCTTCTGAGTCCCTGAAATTAATGCACCCTAAACTAGCCATACCTGTTAATTTCTTAGTATGCTCTATGATGAGTGTAAGATAAAACCTATACCTCTATCATTTGATCTTGTAATTCCTTTTGTTTTCATTGTTCAGTAATGCATTCCTTTTGTTATTAATCTGTTAAAATAGCAGGCTACTTTTTTTTTTTTTTTTTTGCTGCATAGCATGGAGGTAGGGCATATTTGGCCTTCCAGATTTTGTCAAACCAAGACTCCTATCATTTTATTTCTGTGTTTGTTTATTGCACTTATACCCCCCCTTTCCTCCCAAGTTGCTCATGGTTCTCCTTCTCAGTTAATCCCCACAACAGCCATTTGAGGTATCTTAGACTGAGAGGCAGTCCAACAAGGGCATCCAGTGAGTTTCATGGCTGGTGGGGATTTGAACCCTGGTCTCCCAGGTCCTAGTGCTCTGATGATTACACCACACTGGCAATCTGGCAAGCATGGCCCAATGGCCAGGGATTATGACATTTGTAGTTCAAAAATCCAACTCTGGAGGACCAAAGGTTCCCCAAACCTGCATTAGCATTGGTTCATTGTCATCTCCTTTTAATTTCTGTTCAACTTTTGGCAGTGTTGAACAGTGTTTTTTCTTTGGTGGTTATCATTCCCCTCCCCCACCATCATATAAGCCAGAATGACTAAACATTTGAGCCATTCTGGAAAAATAAAATGGCAGCTGCCAAGAAAGCCTGCCAAGAGATCCTTGCTCTTGCTTCTGACTCCCAAGTGAGTGACAAATGGGGCATTAAAATATACCCTATTCGTGACATTTGGCTACTCCTTCCATGTGCTCCATAAATTGTGAATAATGAGTCAAATATATATGACCATAAAAAGAGCTCTGCTGCATCTAGCCAAAGGCCCATCTAGTCCATCAACCTGGTCTCACAGTGGACAACAGCTTGTGTTCAGAGACATACTGCCTCCAACAGTGAAGGCAGAACATAGGCATTGTGGCGATTAGTCATTGGTAGCCTTATTCTCCATGAATTTGTCTAATCCTGTTTTAAAGCCATCTGAGTTGGTGGCCGTCTTGTGGAAGTGAATTCCATCATTTTAAGTATGTGAAGAAGTACTTGCTTTGGTCTTCCCTGAATCTCCTAACATTCAGTTTCAGACTTGGTTCAACTTTTCTTTTGTTGTAAGAATATGTACATTCCTATAACAGAAGAGATCTTCTGGAACTTTAAAATGTGCACTGCGGACCTAAAAAAAAGCAAATCCTAGTATGCAGATGATTGTTGACTGACCAGACAAAATGCCCTTGCTGTTCTCCCTCCCTGCCCCCCAGTGCTCCATGTTAATAAAAAACCATAAAACAAGACTACAGTGGTACCTTGGTTTATGAACTTAATCTGTTCCGGAAGTCTGGTCTTAAACCAAAACCATTCTTAAATTGAGGCATGCTTTCCCTAATGAGGCCTCCTGCTGCCGGTGCCCTTCCACCATTTGGATTCCATTCTTAGACCAAGGTAAAATTCTCAAACTGGGACACTACTTCTGGTTTTGCAGAGTCTGTAAACCGAATCATTCTTAAACCGGACTGTTCTTAAACCGAGGTACCACTGTATTTTCAATTTGCTCTTAATAAAACAAAACAAAAACAAAACCATGTTCCTTCAGTGAATATAGGCAGCTTTTACTCTGGGCTCCACTATCAGACCTATTCAAATAGTATTGAGTTGAACAGAGTGTAGGGTTCTCTTGGAACACACCAACCAAAACGTTAGACAATAACTTTATTATTTTTCTTAAACAGGCACAGTACAGCAACATTATCTAAAGATGATGTGTACTTCTGAATTTTTTTGAGGTTATATCCAGCAGCAAGCCTAATCCAGCCAGCACAGTCTGGACCAGTAGCTTGTTGCCATTGGTTGGAGAGCAACTCTATATTGAGAGGATATTGCAATTCCAACACACATATTTTAAGTTTCCCAATGAAGAACAGCTCATTTTTTGCAAGTTGCTTGGTCACTTAAAGTTCTGGTCAAAGGCTACTACATTATACAGCTTTGGAACTACAGACGTTCCTTCTACAGAATCTATCATTCCATCAGATCAGCTGTGGCCCACTCTCAACTGGAAGTGACCTGTGGCCTTAGACAGAGGTCTTTTCCAACTCTTTTGTTGGTGAGCCTTTTAACTGGAGATGAGAGCCTGTGGACTGAGCTTGGGACATTCTGCACGCAATGCAAGTGCTTGACCATGGAGCTTATAGGACTGCAGGAAAACAGCTCTTTAATGATCAGAGAGGAATGCTACTCAGAACAGTCAGTTTCTAGCTAGCATGGTGCTGGAGTGCTCAAGGCAAGCCCTGTCCTCTGACCTACAACTCTGCCCCCTAAATAAGGTGGGCAGAAGGTAGATTGCTGGGTATTTTGCAGTACATTTCCAACTCCCAGTCGTTGAACAATGGCAACAACAACAAAACTACTTTTCTCACCTAAATTAGCCTTTTGAAATGAGGGGAGCTAACTAGTAGTGGACTTCTGTGTGAAAGGACTGTGAACTCACCTCATTTCTGGCACTGAAAACAAATCCCACCTAGGCTGATAATGTGGTCAGTGGAACCCTGTTCTTTAATTCTAACCCATTCCCCCCTGCCCAATCTGGCTCTGGTTGTTTCAAGTTCTAGAAAAAAAACAAGTTAGACCTGTCAAACTGGGAGTCTATCCACCCTTGTCTTAAACACAGATGGGTAGGGGTAGTGAGGGAAAAGCTTTTGGCTTGTTTTACATTGTATGTTTCTGGTCTGAGCCAGCCCTGCTCATAGACTCATAGAATTGTAGAGTTGGAAGGGAACACAAGGGTCATCTAGAGTCTCATGCTCTGCCAACTGAGGTACCCCAGCTGCTATTGCAAAAAGATTCTGAGAAGCCCTCAGAGTAAATCCTGACTGAGGGAAATAGACTTAGGGTTGCAGCCAATGCTAGTTCTACTCAGAGTAGACCCATTGAAACATGGCTAACTTAGGTTTATGGAAACAAAAAAATTCCTTCCAGTAGCACCTTAGAGACCAACTAAGTTTGTTATTGGTATGAGCTTTCGTGTGCATGCACACTTCTTGAGATCGTCAAGCTCATACCAATAACAAACTTAGTTGGTCTCTAAGGTGCTACTGGAAGGAATTTTTTTATTTTGTTCCAACTACTGCAGACCAACACGGCTACCTACTTGTAATTTGGTTTATGGGTGTATTCTGAGTAGAACTTAGTTGGATACAACACTTAAAGGTAAAGGTAAAGGTACCCCTGCCCGTACGGGCCAGTCTTGCCAGACTCTGGGGTTGTGCGCCCATCTCACTTAAGAGGCCAGGGGCCAGCGCTGTCCAGAGACACTTCCGGGTCACGTGGCCAGCGTGACATCGCTGCTCTGGCGAGCCAGAGCCGCACACGGAAACGCCGTTTACCTTCCCGCTGGTAAGCGGTCCCTATTTATCTACTTGCACCCGGAGGTGCTTTCGAACTGCTAGGTTGGCAGGCGCTGGGACCGAGCAGCGGGAGCGCACCCCGCCGCAGGGATTCGAACCGCCGACCTTTCGATCGGCAAGCCCTAGGCGCTGAGGCTTTAACCCACAGCGCCACCTGCGTCCCTTAGTGCTGTAACAACACTTAGTGCTGTAATATTAAACATACCTTTCAAGTAACAAACAATCAGAGCTTTTTTGCATATGCAAATCCTAGGCTTGTTTATGCCTGAAGCATCATATTAAACCCCTTCAGTACATGAAGATGCATGCATGGACCAACCCTATTGTCCCTAATTAATGTAACGAAATCGCTGTTCAGACAAACACCCTCATTTGCAATATCACCTGCAAGCTGTGGCATACTAGTGCGCCTCCTGGCTACACCCCCTCATCAGCCACATGATTAGCATCAGTGTCAAAGGGGTCTATGAGCATACAGATGTACCTGGTCTGATGGCTGTTAATGCATCCACCTTGATGAAACTAAGCAAGTCAGCCATTGGCGAATGCCTGAATGGGAGGCCACCTAGGAACCCAAAGGTGCTGCCTTGTTTTCCATAATGAAACAAAGCTGGGATATAAATGTATTATATAAATACATTTCCCCTTATGGGTGGAGAAACAGCCTTGGTAAGAGATAATAATAATAATAATAATAATAATAATAATAATAATAATAATAATAATAATAATTTATTATTTATACCCTGCCCATCTGGCTGGGCTTCCCCAGCCACTCTGGGCGGCTTCCAAAAGAATATTAAAATACTGTGATACATCAAACATTAAAAGCTTCCATAAACATGGGTGTGCAGCACTTCTTCCTGTGTTGCTTGATTCAGAATTTGCTCCCACAAAGATGTAGTGATTGCTGCCCAGTTGAACAGCTCTAAAAGAGGATTAGATAAATTCATGGAGGATAAGACTATCCACAGTTAGTAGCCACCATGGCTGTGTTTCACCTTTACTGGCAAAGTCAGCACACCTTTGAACACCAGCTGGGAATTGAACGTGGGGAAAGCAGTCATGTTCTTATGTCCTGCTTGTGGGTGTCCGGCAGGCAGTTGGTTGGCCACTGTGAACACTGGTTGCTAGACTAGATTGGGCATCCAGCAGGGCTCCTCTTATGTTGTTCTGTAGCACTCACAACTACACATAATAATAATAATAATAATAATAATAATAATAATAATAATGATGGTGAAACCTTTTTACTCAGAGCAGACCTACTGAAATGTATGGATCTAATTTTGGCCCTATCTGCACTATAAAATCACAATACCACCTTAAACAGTCATGGCATCTCCCAAAGAACCCTGGGAACTGTAATTTGTTAAGGGTGCTGAGAGTTGTCTAGGACAGTGTTTTTCAACCACTGTTCCGCGGTACACTAGATGTTGCCTGGTGTGCCGTGGGAAAAATTGAAAAATTCGAAAGATTTAAAAATAAAGTATTTTATAATTTTTCATATTTCTGTTTACTTACTATTTCATAATAAACTAATTATAAAATACTTTCTTTGTGTTTATTTGATTCCTATTCAAGAGAATTACTTTATATATAGTCAATATAGGCACAGAGTTAATTTTTTTAACATTTTCTAATGGTGGTGTGCCTCGTGATTTTTTTCATGAAACAAGTGTGCCTTTGCCCAAAAAAGGTTGAAAAACACTGGTCTAGGAGACCTCTATTTCTCTTACAGAACTATAATTCTCAGAGTTCCCTGGGAAACAGAATGAACTGTTAAACCACTCTGGTAATTAGTTATCTTCATTAATTTCAATCGGTCTGCTCTGAGTAAAACAGCTGAATAGTGCCCATAGTGTCTTCCACATGACATCTAGTTTTGTCCTTGGCTCCTATGATGTTTCAGCATTTAATACTCCTTGAACATCCTCTAGGCCCATGTCAGTGTTACCTCCTGATAATGTGGGCTCTCCTAGCCATTTCTTAAAAAAAAAAAAAAAATCACAGCCCCCCATGCGATACTTGCCCTTTCCCTTTCCCCCTGCATGCAAGGGATAATGACTTCCCTAAGGCACCAAGATGATGCGAAACATACTCTATTATCGGCTGTGAAGTGCTGGGAATAGTCTGTACATGGAAAACTGAATGATACCCTTATTCTTTTGATGATTCCTTCTGTGATAACATTGTTGACCACAGCTCACGCTCTCTCTCTCTCTCTCTCTCTCTCTCTCTCTCTCTCTCGCCTTCCCTCCCTCCCCCCCCGCTCTCCATTTTCTAAATCTGAAAACATCAGCCTCCTGTGTGATCCACCCAGAATTTTTCTCCTATACGCAGTTCACCTTACTACTTTTTCTTTGTTTTAAAGAAACACTCTGTTACCTTAATATTGCAAATGCAGCCCCCCTCTTTTTTGGGGGGGGGGGAGTTGTCCCTCTTATTAAGCCATGTTTTCTCTTTGAGTTCACTATTGTTTTCTCAGCCCTCCTGTCACAAAGCAGAGGTCACATCAACACGACCTTTTGCTGGTACAAGGAGGTTGCTAAATAATTCACATGGCCAACTTGATTTCTGAGTCCACATTTGTTTTTTCCACTCTCCTAATCAGGATGCTCATTTAATTCTATTCCAGCACCTGTTCAGCAATTAACACCCTACAATTTGCATCTTACCCTGACATTTGCTATCTTTCCAATTAGTTTTTATATCAGTATAATTAGGTAGGGTTATTACAGTGCATCTAACAGGGTCGAGGCTATTCCCAAGTCTTTTAAGCTCTTCCCCAGATTTGTTTAGGGATGCCACGGAGGGTAAATGGTTGATTAGGATCACTGTTTTTCTTCTTCATTCAGATCAGGAGAAAACTGTTTCCCCATGTGGCTTGTGAAAGAGCAGGGGAAATATATCAACCTAAAAGCATGAATATTATCTTGCTCGTGAATGCTAGGGTGAATTTTGGCAGGGTGAGTGCGGATGGTGGTGCTCTGACATCCCTTTATATGGCTTTTGCATGGGAGAAAATATAGCGAAATCTTTTGAAAAGTAGCACCCTGTGTGTGGGAAAATGAATGGAAACAACTTTGGGAAGAACAAGAAGAGACTCTGAAACGCAGATTGTAAGCTCCCTCTCTTTTGCTAATGTCATTCCGTAAAGCATCCTGCACTTCTAATGGTACTATTATTGTTTTGTTGTGATTATTTATCACTACCTTTGCTACACTGATCCACCAGAAGAAACTAGCACTATAAAATGTTAGCAAAATCCATGGTGATTCCTTAATTACTCTTATTAAAAAACCTCCACAGAGAAGCTTCTACAGAGAATTTGGAAACATCAGTCTGCCAGCTGATCCACTGTGATATATTCTGCAATATATTCTGCAGAATTTGCAGAATTATTCTGCATAAACAGAGACGGCATGTTCTTTGAGAAATGTATTTTGTGTGTGCAGTGGGACACTCTGATCACAATCAATGAGCCAGGCTGTTTGGGAGAGGACCACTAGAAGCAGTCCATGATGTAGCTTAAGTGGAAGTGCTGTCCTTTCTAGTTCACCTACATTGTCATATCTGGAAGATTTATAGGCATGGATGAGCAGTGGGAGGTGCCTTATGGAGAGCTACATATGGGTTTTGTACATCTCACCCCTCCCCATGGTTTGATTGAATTTTCACCCTATCTCCTCTAACCAACCCACCATCCTATCCTGATTCTCTTGGGTTGCAATCAGGCACTTTTGCTACTGAAGTCAGCAGGTATAAATTTATATAACGATACGAAACTGAACAAGGTGAAGTGTTGTTGTTGTTTTTTTGGTAGGTATTACATAAGGTTTTAAAAATATTGTTTATAGCATTGTGGTATAAGACAATGATAATGTGAAGGTTTTATGGTGTGAGATTAATGTAATCAATCCGAATCTGTCAGTTTTGGTTTCTCTCAATTTCACATTTTTCCAATCTTCAGTATTCCATATAATATGTGATTTTTAAAAAAGGGTCATTGTGAAAATTCAACAGCAATGCAATGTATCACCCCCCTAATATACACAGTTCAGAATGCGTTTTTGCCTGATGTGCACATTTTTGCATGCCTAATATAGTTTAACCCAATACAATGCATTTTTGTATGTTATTTTCACTATATTGTAAAATTTTTATGCACACTTCTCTTCTATATTCACATTTTTCGCTTGGAGAACTGCATAGCAAAATTCATGAATTATTTCAGGAAGTGTGAATTAGGCAGGTTCTCATTAAGGTACAAACCAAACTAAATTTCTTCCCGATCCTCTCTGTCCTTTGGGCATTTATTTGAATCCGCCTGTTCCATGGAATCCTACCACCACATCTCCTGCATTCCTTCCTTGTTTCATTCTGCAGTGGCTGACCAGATGTCTCTGGGAAACAACAACAACAACAACAACAACTACTACTAATAAAATTTTATGTATACCCTTCCTGTCCCGCTTCAAAAACTGGGCTCAGGGCGGCTAACAACAAATTTAAAACACTTAATTGTAAAAGCAGCTTAAAATAAAGTATAAAAACATGAATAACAATAAAATTCAAAGTTCAGAAATCAGTTTAGGGGAAATAAGCATTAGATAATCCCCAGGGCTAGCTGGCTGAATTGGTTCTACTTGGGCCCAGCGAGGAGGCCAGGGGAGAATTAGCTCTGGGGTCTCAGAGCGGGCGATCTTCATAAAAGGGGAGGGGGAGGGAAGAGAAGGGAAATAAAAGATCAGGCTGAATTCAAATTAAAGGCCAGGCAGAATAGCTCTGTCTTACAGGTCTGACGGAAGGAGGTTAAATCCTGAAGGGCCCTAGTCTCCTGGGACAGAGCATTCCACCAGGTTGGAGCCATCACTGAAAAGGCCCTGACTCTGGCTGAAGCTAATCTAACTTCCTTAGGGCCCAGGACCACTAGGGTGTTGCTATTTATGGACCTTGAGGCTCTCTGTGGGGCATACCGGGAGAGGCGGTCCCATAGGTATGAGGGTCCTAGGCCGTGAAGGGCTTTAAAGGCCAAAACCAGCACCTTAAATCTGACCACAGGGGTCCCTGCCATGGGAGCAAAGCACTGGGTGAATATGCTCCCATGGCAGGGACCCCGTGAGGAGCCCGCTGGAGTTTGTGGGACAGTTTCAAGGGCAGCCCCACGTAGAGCGAATTACAGTAGTCAAGCCTGCAATTTAAGCACAAGAACACACTCTCCCCCTGCAGTTTCCAACAACTGATATTCAGAAACATTGCTGCCTCTAGCTGCGGAGGCACAATATTGCCATTATGGCTAGCAGACATTGGTAGCCTTGCCTTCCATGAATTTCTCTAATTCTCTTTTAAAGCCATCCAGGCTAGTGTCCTTCACTGCCACTGTGGGAGGAAGTGTTTTCTTTTATCTGTCCTGAATGTCTGAACATTCAGTTTCAATGTCCTTGAGTTCTAGTGTTATGAGGGAAGGGGGAAAAAACTTTTCTGTATCTGCTTTCTCTATGCCATGCATGATTTTATACATTTCTATCCCGTTACCACTCACTTGCCTTTCCTGTAAACTAAAAAGTCCCAAATGCTGCAACCTTTCTTCACAGGAGAACGGCTCCATCTCCTTGATCATTTTGGTTACTCTTTTCTGAATCTTTTCCAATTCTACAATATCCTTTTTGAGGTGAGGCATCCAGAACTGCGTGCAGTATTCCATATGTGATCACACCATGAGACTGGCAGGCAGACCCTAACGACATGGAACAGCTCTGCTCATTGGTTGGAAGTGTTATATAAGGGTGTTCACACATTACATTATACAAGTGTACAATATGTGTACACAGATTGTTGAGCTGTACACTTGTAAATATTCACATGCAGTGTTCAGTGAGTGTACAGTCTCTGCACTGTTGTACACATGAGCTGTACAAATCAACAAGTGTACACTCTTTCACACAAACACTTGTACCTAGAGCTTGTAGCTTGTACCCCTTTTCTGTCTATTGTGTGAAGAAGCCTGTAATCACTGCAATATGAATATCCAAGAAAAACTTTCAGAATGGTTGGGGGTCCTTCATAAACTACTGTGAGAATATTGCTATTGGTGTAGGGATACGATATCCTATGATTGACTGATAAAGCTGGACTTGCCAAGAGAGAATAGGAAACTGTGAATCTAATTGTCAGGACCATGGTCAGCAACTGGCATCTTTGGGCAGCTGCCAGGGCCTGAATGTCTTGACAGGACCCACTACTGATCCTTGCCCTGCTCAGTGCTCTGATAGTTGCTGCCATTTTAATTCCCTTCAGAGCTCTCAATGTAGCATCACTCTGGATGCTGTGAGAAATTAAAACGGCAGCTCCTAGCCACCGGGTTCTGCTTAGAGTACTGCTCAGCCTTCCACCAATGCCGTCCAGGCAAGCTTCCACCCAGAGGGTTCTTTTCCGAGGATTCTTGCAAACCTCTATTGGGCACCAACTATGTTAATTTCCCTTGTCTTTCTATATGAGGGAAGGTTTCTCAGCTATACAAGCCAAAGTGAATCAACACGATTTTGCCACAAACCTTCAAAATGCACAGTTATTTGTGTGCAACCACAATGGTGCAAATCCAGGTTTAATCCTTAAAAAACAGTTTTAGCTAAAGTGATGAAGGGGGACAAAGAAAGAAAGAAATCTTGCTCTAAGTGCAATTGAGGTGGGTTGTTGTTGTTGTTTTAAGTTGCAGAATGTTATTTCTTCAAAAAGACATCACCCTTGTTCGTTCATTCATTCATCCCTGGAGAATGAAGCTGATCTTGAGCCAACAGGTATAGGCAGTGTTTGACACTGTTTGGAAATAAATTAATTTGTAAGATGAAAAGGTCATGCAAAATATTTGGAAAGTTTGGAAGTGTTGGAGCTGAAGTCAGAGCTGCTGCCAGAATTGCCTTTATTTTCCTTGCCAGGTCTTGGATGTGATAGATACTTGTTCACATACATAGATGATTCCCACCCCCCTTCCTGTGGGCATTTTGTCACTTGGAACAGGTGACTGCTTGATTAGTTGCTACTATGTTTTGTGGAAGGGAGAAGGAGAGAGAGAGAGAGAGAGAGAGAGAGAGAGAGAGAGAGAATGAATTCCAGCTCTGCTTGGTCGCATTTTAACACCTTCTCTGCTAAGCAGGAGGCCAGCTTAGGGTGCTAAATTCTTGTCTGTGTCTGTCTGTGAAATAAATCTCTGTGTTGTGTAGTTCCAAGCTGTCAGCAACGGTTTGCACTGATGGACTCCTGAAAGGAGTTTCGTCTCCGATCTGTGGAACAGTCAGCAGCCACTAGGGAGCTGTCTTTAGCTCATATTTCAGAGTTAGCTCATTAGCCCAATATCAGTGGTCGCTCACTTCAAACTTTACTTGCAAAGTTGCAGCCTGTGCTGTTGTTTTTGTATCTGTGCGCAACTTTGTATAGTGTAATATATTGTTACTGGTGCTCTATATATTATTATATTTATATAATATATTCTATAAAATGGGTCACAATATTTAATTAATTAGGCTGATCTGTAATATATATATATATATTCAACCTAACAGTACAGACGGAGGAATCAGGCTGTTTCTGGTCTCTATCACTTTTACATATGTTCACCTATAAGTCAATTCTGTCTTCTGTATTTATCTTCATTTCACACCCCCCCCCCAATTTTTTTATCTCAAAAGATGCATTTTTAAAAAACATATTTTGATGCATTTAAACTGCCAATTTGTATTTCAACATGTGGAGAATTTCAAAATCTGGTGTATAGTTAAGGTCAGAGTTGCAGATTGAATCAGTTGGTATCAGATTTTACAAAGATCAAGTTCCTTAGCACAGCCACATGTTTATTTGAAAGTCCCATTGTGTTAAATGTAGCTTGCTGTCTATTAAGTGTTTTCAGGATTGCAGTACAGATCAGCTAAAATCACAGTGCAATCTCATGCGTATTAATTCAGAATTCCCACTGCATGCAACAGGATTTCCCTGGGAGTAAGTTTGTGTAAGTTTGTGGCCTTAATTGACTGAAGATTTGTTTAATTGGGCGACAGCCTTGATGACAATGATATACAAATCTGTGTATTATTTATTTAAATTATTTAAATTTAAATGATTTGTTTCTTCCACTTCAATGTTTCAATTTTCCAGAGATGCTTACAAAATAAATGAATAAACAACAGCAGACACAACATGTGGGGTGGGTGTGGGTGGGATGAGAAATAAATCTGTTTAATTAAATTAAAAAGCAATTAAAGCAGAAGAGTAAGAAAATAGACCAAATAGCAGCATTGGTTAAAACAAAATTCAAATGATTAAAAAGCCTAAAGAAATAAATAGGTTACTATCTGTTGCCAAAAGGCCATCAACGTAAGCGGCATGTGACTTCACTGAGGAGGAGTATTCCAAAAATCAAGGCATCATAACCAATAATGCCTCCTTTCATCCTCTACATGTGGAACTTCTGTCGGCAGGGGAGTGTGGAGCAAGACGATCTAGTACTGAGCTGTAATCTGTCCTCCAGTTTCTTGAAAGTTTTCTTCCCCTGCAAACGAGGCTTCTATTTTTCTACCTCATTCTCACAGCACAGCAAATATTTATCCAGTATTCCGTCACCTCTCAAGCTCCCTACACTTCGTAATCTGAAAAAGGGCCTAAGGGAGGAGTTGCCACATGATATCTCCCCCTGGACTTTAATTGAACCAAGGCCAGTCGGTCAAGCTGCAGAGTGCAGACCACTGGTGAGATAGTTTTTAGAATGAAAGGAAGGGCGCATCAAAAACTCCCCTCAGCCACCTCAAAAATAAAGCACGTGCATCAAAAGCCCTGATAGTCGCCCATGAGAATTTCATGGAAATGTTCTCTTCCTTTGATATTTTTCAAATGCAGTTTCTTTTCTCATTAATTGAAGGAGGGTGGTTTGGGGGGTGGGGGGAAACATACGAGAAATTTCCGGCACAGCACAAGGATGATCTTAACACACAGGCAGCTTCATGCGAAAGAGGAAGGTTCTCCAGACACCCAGGTCCCAGGATATTGAGGTCATGGGTAGTCAACAACAGTATAATAATAAAAAAATGTATTCAGAACTGGTCTGGCAGCCACTGCAGCTGTTTAACCACTGGAGAGTTGTGTTACATATGACTGATTCCATTCAATGACCTAATCACAATACTTTGGATCAACTGATTTTTCTGATGTCTTCAAAAATGCATTTCAATCAGAGCTGGTTCTACCACTAGGGAAAGTGAAACAGTTCTCTCTTGTAGCAGAATCTGGCAATATGGGTAGGATTACATGCCTTGGTTGGCCCTTTGGGAGGGGACAAAGAAATAGCCCTTGCTTTGCATGCAAGAAGTCCCAGATTCAATCCTCAGCATCTCCTGCTAACAGGGGCATAGCATGGGGGGGGGGGGCAGAGGGGCTGTGGCCCCAGGTGTGGATTTTTGTGGGGGCCAAAAGCAGGTGCCCCAATGCAGGTGACCCCAGTGGGGCTTGGCTTGGTGCTACTCTACTGGCACTGGAGGAACCAACACTCGTGGAGAGGAGCACTGGGTCAGGCCATGCTGGGAGTGGTGGTGTGGGGGCATTTGGTCCGTGGCTCCCCCCCCTGTGTGGGTGGTCAGGAGGCGTAGCACAACCCTGCTTAGCTCTGGGGTGGGGTGGCGTCGCTCTGTTGTTGGCAGCCGGGGCTGGGTTGCTGCTACAGGCTCCTTCCTCTCCCCGCCCCCCGGTGTATGCATCCCTCCAGCTTGTGTGTGACTGCTCCGGGCATCATGAGCCCAAGCAATACTGCCACCTGCCAAAATGATAAAATGATGGCATGAAAGATGTCTGCTTGAGATTTTGGTGAGTTGGTCTGAGTTGCCTTCAGATCATCCTTTAGATGTGGCTGGACAAGAGCTCCCATTGTTCCCATTGTTCCCATTGTTCCAGGCCATTGGGCTGATGGGAGTTGTTGTGCAACAACATCTGGAAGACCACAGGTTCCCCAACCCAGAACTACTTGAATGGATGCTCTGACCCTTACTTCTCTTGCCAGAAAAAAACAAAACATTTTCCTTCTTTTCCTGTTTCACTTCTAACTTTTCTCCTTTCTTTTGGGAGCCTGCTACTATTTTAGCAAATGTGCTCTTGACTAAGTTGAATAGTTCTGGATTCTATTGGGTGAGTTGGCAGATGGATTCGTCTCTCTCTTGCCATCACATAAGAGGAAAGGATTGTCACTCTGCGAAGCCTGGCAAGTCGAGCTGGCAACCCAAGTATTAATTAAACAGCTGATAAAGTTTCATTTGGCTCATTTTCTCCAAATGAACGAGATCATTTCTGAACATCCTGGTAGCATAGAATTGCAGCGACAGCAATTGCGACAGCCATGGATGTTAACGATGAGCCCTCAAGTGCCATAGAAAGGAATATCACAGGACTGCCTTCGTGGGTAATAGAAGTGTAATGTAATAGGACTTAACAGCTGGAGCAAAAATCTGTGCCCAAGGACAGGGCCTCATGGGTGCTTTTGCCTGGTACAGCTGTGTCCCAGCTTCAGACACAGAGGTGCAGCTTCAGACTGCAGTACATCAATGCTGCACTGGGTCTGTGTTCAAACTGGTGTAAACAGCACCCCTAGTGTGGCAGCTGATCATGACAGTGCTTGAATGACTTGACAGAGGAGTGGGGTTTGTGATGGGACATCCTGAGACAATGTCTTGAGCTTTGGGACAGGGACAGATGCTCAGCTGGCGGCGGCAGGGGGATGAAAGAGACACACTGTTAAGCCCTGCAGTACTTTTCAGAGGCACAGTTTCTTGGAATCAATGTAGTGGGAAAGTCTGGGCGCGCCCGCTGGGGGTTTGGAGGGTTGTTGTTGTTGTTTTCTTCCTGATGGGCATACTTGTTTCCTTTCATTTGTTTGTTGTTTACTAGTTTGTCAACATACCTTCGCATAAACAAACTAACAAAATAAATCGGGGAGAGAAAAGGGAGAGTGCAAACAGTCTGATTTAGCTGACCCAAAGTGACTCCCACAGGAGCAGCAACAGAGATGACCTTGATGTGGCCCTGTCAGTCACCCATGACCTGCCTCCTGCCCCATTCATGGGAGGGGGGAATTTCAGGAAGATGGGGAGGATGGACAAAATTACGGTGATATAGGGAGCTTATCACTAGCAGCCTTTCCCTAACAGCTGACGTTTGTCTTCCCCCTCCCCCCAAATGCCATCCAGGAATGATGCTCCAGGATGACAATGGCATCGTTTTCAAGGGATGATGGCTGCCGTTAGGGCTGTGCTATAAATCAATATATTGTCTGATATCGGGTTTTAGATCAAATCGTGATAACTGTTTTTAAAAGATAAGTTTGCAATTTACCACATACTGTGTGTGTGGTATTTAAAACTCACAATATTGGGGGGGGGGGACCAGGAAGCGGATGCTTCTTACTGTGCCTTGCTAAGCCTCCCCCCCTCCTTATGCTGCTCCTAGATGGCTATGCCATGCGTGGACATTGGTGAATGCCCTCGGATGGGGTGGAAGGCACATGAGGCACCCTTCCCATTGTTGAAGGGGCTTGCAAATAAGTTTTTGGCTATCCCAGGAACAAATGTGCCATTTGAAAGTGTGTTCAGTTTGGCTGGCAATGTTCTTCAAATACGAAGGGCATCTCTATTGCCAGAGAATGCCAAAATGCAAAATTTCCTTGCAAAAAATATAAATTTCATTTAATAATTTTTGTTCTGCAATATGTTATCCAGTCTTTTTCATTTGGCCTGGTTTACAAAATAAATGCAAATTTTCCTGGCAATAAAAATATAAATTTTGTTTATATTTTATTTTGTTAAAATTTATCCATTCCGTTCTTTCTATTTTGACCTGGTTTATAAAAGAAAATTAACAAACAATCAAGTAACTGGTGTTGTGGGATGTTTACATTCCCACAACACAATAGTGAATTATAGAATCAATAGTGAATTATATTTGAATATCTAAAAGTGTGACATTAAATTTGTTTTTTTCCTTGTTTAGTAATGTAATTAATTTTTAGGGTACTTTTGATAACTGTGCTACTAATTACTTCTACAGCTTTAATTTTAGAGAAAATGTGCTAATTTAAACATTATTGGTACAGTAGTACTATGACATAACAGTTGTAACAATATGTTAAAGGTAAGTAAAAAATTACCAGTTTTAGACTTAGACCCATAAGTAGTAGCAGCTGCCAGGACATTACCATGTTCACCTCTGCAAAGCTCCAGCTATATATTATGATATATAGAAATACTGCAGTGTTTAACTGGTGATATACTGTGATGTTGAAAACCAGATATCACCCAGCCCTAGCTGCTGTCTGCTGGGAAGGGCATTCTTTGTGGTCAGTGCTGAGAAACTGGTCCTGGAAGTGGTCAAAAGGTGAAGAAAGACAAGGGCTTAGTCATGCTGGCCACATGACCCAGAAAAACTCTCTGCGGACAAACATCGGCTCCCTCGGCCAGTAAAGCGAGACGAGCACTGCAACCCCTGGACTTAACTGGACTGGACTTTACCTTTACCTTTTACACATTACTTGGTTGGAGAACTGCATTGCAAAATTTAGAGAAGCGAGAATTTTGAAGGTTGCGGTTCAGTTCACGGTTGTTTCGGAAAGTATTTTTGAAGGTACAAATGCAAAGTGTACAATAAAATTTATCCTCCAACCCTACTCACCAGAATTTTGGCTGAGCCCTACATTTAGGAAGCTGCAACCTCCTCCTGCTATTTCTGTGTTGCCTTATGTCTGCAATGTCTGGTTACAATGTCTACTTACTTATTTTACAGGGTTGTAAATATTTCAACTAGATAATGCAGGTGAAATGCTTTGAACACTGTACGAACACTAAGTCATATTTATTTTGCCTGTTTAAATATGTATAAACTGCGCTTCCATAAAGAATATAACAAGATGTGGTACGACCACAGTACTAAAATAACAACAGTAAAAAACATTAATGATATGGATAAAAACAGGTTCATAAAAAAGTTACGAAAACATTGGCTGCCAATGTGGTGCCCTTCAGGACACAATGCTCAGGGATGATGGAAGTTGTAGTACAACATCTGGAGGGCACCATATTGAAAATGAAAGAAAGCAGGAATGGTTCCTGCCAAACTTGGCAAGGAGTTCCACACTATACAGTAGCCTTGGTCCTGGGTAAAAGCTGACCAAACTATTGGAAGATCTCAGTGATTGAGGTGAGGAGCATAAGGAGTCCTCAGGCGGTCCTCAAAGGTGCTGTTCCTTTAGATTAGGAGCAGGCATGCCAACTTGGGCCCCACACCTTGGGTGCCCAGTGTGTGCATGCCACTGCACGTTGGCGCAACGTGAAATTACTGTAGCATTTCCCAGTAATGAAACAGGTCATTTTGATACTGTTTGAAATATCACACTGTTAAAAAAGACAAAATGCTGATTATACACTGGTCAACAACAAATTTGTTGCCTGCGTTTTTTCAGTTGATTTAGGACGAATCTGATGCGCTGAATCCAAAAATCACATTGGTTTTGCTCAATCAGGTCAAGTGTTTGAGCTATGGCCACATGTTGTTTTTTTACGTTTTTGTTCACATGTACGCTTGTGTGGAGCATTTTAGAAGAAGTTGGTGGGGGTAAAATGCCATGTCGAATAATTGTTTTGATTGGAAATGATTATTTTAATGACAAGAAGTATTCAGGTCCGATAGTTCTGGGTGATTATGTCGAAAAGGGATCGTTTGAAGTCATAAAACCTCGAAATCTTCCATAAATTGGTGCGGCAAAGCATAAAGTTGGGGGATCAAAACTAAGTTAATGGGGCAGCTGCCCCACGAAGTATTCTGATCTTCAATCAGCACGTCGTCCTGTATCTCATTGTGATGAAATTCCAGTGCCTATCTTCGGAGAACTTCCTGACATTAGTGACGAAGATGCCTCCAGTGTTGAAGGACATGAAGAAGAAGAAGTGGTTCTTGAAGATGATGCTCCACATCCATTTTCCCAAAAGGAGTTGAATGATCTAGTTTGCGACCTCAGCTTGTCAAAGGACTCTGCCAAACTGTTGGTATCCAGATTGAAGGAAAAAAACCTCCTCTCTGACAGTGCTCGCATCAGCGTCTTCCGCAAAAGGCATCAAGAGTACCTCCGTTTTTTCTCGGAAGAGAAGGACTTGCTGTACTGTGCAGATATTGCGCAGCTTCTGATCAAGCTTGGAGTGCCACAGTACGAACCCAAAAATTGGAGACTGTTCATTGATAGCAGCAAGCGATCACTGAAATGTGTTCTGCTACACAACGGCAACCAGTTTGCTTCTATACCCCTGGCTCACTTGAGTACACTGAAGGAGAACTATGAAGCGGTGAAGTATGTGCTGGAGAAAATTGGTTATGATCAGCATAAGTGGTTTATTTGTGTTGATGGTGAACTTTTTGTTGGGACAACAGTAGGGACCATGCTCAGCATTACATGAAGAAGGACTGGCTTGTGTGGGAGGAATTGATGCCTTGCAAAGAAAGGAACGTCATCAACGACCCTCTGGTGGACAGAGACAGAATACTCTTCCCACCGCTGCACATCAAGCTCGGCTTAATCAAGCAGTTCACCAAGGCTCTGGACAAGGATGGTGACTGCTTCACTTACTTGTGCCAGGCTTTTCCGGGATTGACCATGGAGAAGTTGAAAGCTGGCATCTTTGACGGTCCTCAGATCCATCAGCTCATCAGAGATCCAGAGTTCGGAAACTCAATGAACGAAGTGGAACTGGAAGCGTGGAAGGCATTTGTTCTGGTAGTGAAGAACTTTCTTGGCAACAATAAGGCCAGAAACTATGCAGAACTTGTCAACAACATGCTGACTGCTTTCAGAAACCTGGGCTGCAACATTAGCGTCAAGATGCCCTACCTATTTTCACATATGGACCAGTTTCCTGAGAACCTGGGTTCAATGAGTGACGAGCAGAGAGAGAAAGATTCCATCAGGACATGAAAGAGATAGAGACCAGGTATCAGGGTCGCTGGGACGCAGTCATGATGGCTGGCTACTGTTGGACTCTGAAGAGAGACCTCCCTGCCACTGAGCATTCCAGGAGTTCCAAAAAATGGAAGTTCAAGCCCTGAAGTTTGAAAAATGGTGAAGCAACATGCAATTTACGCGTACTTACCTTTATCAATGCCCACCATTCAGTTTACAGTAAACCTGACCTGATGGAGAGAAACGGATGCCATTTCCTGATTCAGCAATGCAGAAAAATACCCTAAATCAGTTGTAGAAATCTAGACAACATTCAAAAAGTAAAAAAAATTGTTGCCCAGTGAATTATTAAACCATTAACCTGTCTAAAGTGATGCTTTCAAAAGGGGAAGCAGGTGTCTCTGTAGCAATGGTCCTAAGTACAGCTTTCACACACATGCATGTTTTGGAGCCTTGATGACTTTTAAAAAAGAGAAAGCAGCTTTGGGGAGGTGGGAATTTAGAGCAAAGAAAGGGTCGGGGATTGGGTTCTCCTGGAGCTGCTCTCCTACAAATTACCACCACTATGCCTGTCCCTCCAATGAGATTCCAAAGGTGTGTTAGCATTTGCCTTTGTGAATGCACATCTGGAAAAGCAGCTGGTGCCACTCCCCATGATTGCTGTATTCCTAATCACCTCTTCCCAATACGACATTTCTCTAACTGAAGCGGCTCTTGTTACATATGACACTATTATCCAGCCCACATTTAACCACATTTGCTAATCAAATCAAGATAAACTAGGTCCACCACATTCCCACAATCAACTGATTTTAGTCTGATTAAAAAGAGATCTAAAATTAATCTGGCAAAATTTGACAAATCCACAATGGCTCCTACTAATCACTGCACTGGTATAAAGATGCTATCGACTGCTATTTAACCACAGAAGACCAATGCAGTTTCTGTGTTTGGCAGTATTCCACTGAAAACCAGTTGCTGCCCTTTTCAGGTAAGCATCTGGCTGGCCACTGGGGGGGGGGACCAGGAACCTGGGTAAATGAGTAGTCTGGGCCTTAAGGAATCTGACATTTCTCAGTGTTTCACTGCCTTTAAAGGTATTTGTGAACCACCCTGAGTTCTGTGGGTATAGGGTGGTATATAAATTTAATAAATAAAATAATTAAAAATTTAGGAGAGCTGTTAGATTCTCATAAGCATCCTTATTTTTTGGAGGTGGGATTGGATCTGTGGGGAAGCAGCCTAAGCATGAATAGCTGTGCCTTGTTAACTTCCTGCAACCTTTTCATCATAGGCTGAAAAGCTTCACTGAGCTGTATAGTTCACATGCATCTCCCTCTTCCTTTATTATTATTATTATAGAGAACCTATTTCCACTCCACGCTAGCAATTCCGTTGTTGTTCCACTGAGGATAGTGAGAATAAAAGCATACACGCAGGGAAATTGTAGCTCCTTTTAGCATTCCAGTTCTACTTATATCTGATGACATTTCAGGAGCCATTCCCCCCAAGGAGCCCGGTTCCTTTGGAGACAAGTGCTTTGGGGAGAAGCAGCAGCCGCAACAATAAAACCGCGGAGCCGTATCTTTCAGGCCTCTCTGTGTTGTCTACAAGAATTCTGGCTGTCATAATTTTACCCACCTTGCCTAATTCAGAGCACATGGCTCAGTTCAAACAGGCCTTCCAGAGGCACGTTGCTGTCTACCTCCCAGTGGGCCTGCTGTGAGTTTGTCAGCAACACCGTTAACAATGACAGAGTAATGTGTGTGTGTGTGTGTGTGTGTGTGTGTGTGTGTGTGTGTATTCTTTTCCCATATCCAATATCCTACAAGCAGCAAAAATTTTATGTGCTGTTCCTTTGCCCCTGGTCAGACAGATTCAGCTGTGGAAAAGAAGGCTTTGTAGGCCTCAGGGCAAGTTGTTCTGTAGGTCACCCTATGAAGTCAGGGTCTGCGGGCTCACGATGTAGCAACTGTGGTGAAGATTTAATCAGTGCCTGGAGGGGAGGCTTTCTGGGACCCTCATAGTCTTATTCACGGGTTACACTGAAGACACGTACAAGTATTTTTGTTCTACGTATTTGTTGTTGATTTGCTTATCTCAGCCATTGCAGGGCACAGCTCCATTAACAGCACAGTCACTGAACATTGCCTGTGAATAACGACACAGCTCAACAATTGTTCACACAGGTCTGCTTATTGTACACTTGTTGTTTAGTTGTTTAGTTGTGTGTGATTCTTTGTGACCCCATGGACCAGAGCACACCAGGCACTCCTGTCTTCCACTGCCTCCCGCAGTTTGGTCAAACTCATGTTGGTAGCTTTGAGAACACTGTCCAACCATCTTGTCCTCTGTCATCCCCTTCTCCTTGTGCCCTCAATCTTTCCCAACATCAGGGTCTTTTCCAAGGAGTCTTCTCTTTTCATGAGGTGGCCAAAGTATTGGAGCGTCAGCTTCAGGATCTGTCCTTCCAGTGAGCACTCAGGGCTGATTTCCTTCAGAATGGAGAGGTTTGATCTTCTTGCAGTCCATGGGACTCTCAAGAGTCTCCTCCAGCACCATAATTCAAAAGCATCAATTCTTCGGCGATCAGCCTTCTTTATGGTCCAGCTCTCACTTCCATACATCACTACTGGGAAAACCATAGCTTTAACTATACGGACCTTTGTCGGCAAGGTGATGTCTCTGCTTTTTTAGATGCTGTCTAGGTTTGTCATTGCTTTTCTCCCAAGAAACAGGCGTCTTTTAATTTCGTGACTGCTGTCAGCATTTGCAATGATCATGGAACCCAAGACAGTAAAATCTCTCACTGCTTCCATTTATTCCCCTTCTATTTGCCAGGAGGTGATGGGACCAGTGGCCATGATCTTCACTTTTTTGATGTTGAGCTTCAGACCATATTTTGCGCTCTCCTCTTTTACCCTCATTAAAAGGTTCTTTAATTCCTCCTCACTTTCTGCCATCAAGGTTGTGTCATCTGCATATCTGAGGTTGTTGATATTTCTTCTGGCAATCTTAATTCCGGCTTGGGATTCATACAGTCCAGCCTTTCGCATGATGAATTCTGCATATAAGTTAAATAAGCAGGGAGACAATATACAGCCTTGTCATACTCCTTTCCCAATTTTGAACCAATCAGTTATTCCATAGTCAGTTCTAACTGTAGCTTCTTGCCCCACATAGAGATTTCTCAGGAGACAGATTGTACACTAGTTGAATGTAATTGTGTTTTTTTGAGTTAAAGAGAAGAAAGCAGGAACAAAAATGAAATAAGTGCACCCTCACTTCCTTGTGGAGCACCTAAGAAAGTTGGGTGGCACCTTGTAAACCTCCCTCTAGCAACTCCTGCAGCTCAGCTGGTGCCAAAATAATGCTCTTCTTTCCTTTGGACCACATCAGCAAGGCTGAGAGGTAGGCCGTGTCATCTTGGCAGCCCAAGAACTCCATACACACTGCCCAGCAGGGGTGCCAGCTCCTGGGATAGAGGCACTTTAACCCCACCCTTGAAGTTTTTAAGGAGGGGACTGAGCCCCCTCAATATCCATTGTTGTGTGCCGTTGCGGGTGGGATGTCATGGGATGTGCCCTCAATCGTGGGCACAAGCTCGCACCAATGCTGCCCAGGTTTGTACCCTGGGGAGGTAACATTGGTGCTCTTTGTGCAGCAGTTTGACTTCATCCCTGGAGACACACTCTTTTGCCACTCAAGACAGACTTATGACAACAAAACTTCCTTATCAGCTTTGAAGAGAACTTCAACAAAGCACCTTTGATAGGCCCTCTTGTACTGTGGCAAAGCAGCAGGCTTTTGCTTTTTCACATTAAGGAGGAAGAGCCATCTGGCGTCCACCATTTTGTTATTCCCATGATGCCCCAGGTTCTGCATCATTATGGGTCAGTGTGAGATAAACAAAATGGCAGTTCATGCTTTTGTAGCACCCACCATTTTGGAGTTTCTAGAAAAACAAAACAAAATGGCAGACTCCAGCCCAGTTGTGGCTGCCATAACTCAGTCCTTCAGGGGGATGCTGAGGGCTAGCAGGTGTTAGTTGGTTGCCACACATTAACACAGCCATGTCTTTACTTGCAATGTAGGGATAATAATGCTGAGGAGTCACTGTAAAATACTCTATGTGATACACTTAAAATACTCTAAAATGTATTCAGTTCTCAAAATTTTAAAGAACTAGTGTTAGCATGGATTATTCTGCTTGAATTTTTCTGTTACTCTTGGGATAGCAATCCTTTAACTCTATCCAGCTTTTGATACGTTTACACATCCAGGGGACTCTATAAACAGCAGCTAAGGAGGCTGGACCCATCTTCTGCCATCTTCTTTAATTTGAGCATGGTAATTTACCCAGGTCAGCGGTGGATATTTGGCCAAACCTAAACAGAATGTGTAATTGAAGTGCATGGACAGTGATGGTGTGGAAACATGAAATTATTCAGCTATTTTGCTTTATTTTTGTTATCAATGGTAAAATGGCTGTTTTCTGTTTTGAGGCAGTTTTTTCTTGGGTTACAAAACCTGAAATGTAAAGGAGGAGGAAAGAAACCTGGTTATTATGGGAACTAGAAACTTAACCAACTCTACTGTCCTACTGGTTGGCTAAGAGACTAGGAGGGAAGTTTAAAATAGTCTTTTTAAGTTAAGCTGGCAAGCAGGTGTAAAAGAAATCAGAAGAAGCAGCTACCAGGATGGAGAGGGCAGCAGAGGACCCAGCCTCCAAGGACAGCAGAAGATGAGTCCAGGCCCTGGCAGGTGACATGGGCAGCAGAGCTAAAAGCAATTCTTTTGGCCAAGAGTAGCTGGTGTGGTGGAGCATTGCCACATAATTACTTTCTCAGTGACTACTGTTTAATGTATACCCACCAGAGGTGCAAGACTCTGAAAATGACTGTGGGGGCCTGACGTGACATCCTGCATTTCCCATCCCTCCCCTATGCAGCAGCAGCAGGAGCTGCTGGCTACCAAAGCTGTGCCACACCCAGCTCTGTGTTCTTCCTCCTTCACCCTCTGAACATCGGGAGGGGGGAACAGCTCCTTCAAAAACAAACAAACAAACAAACATGGGGGGGCAACATGCCTCAGCCCCTAGGAGTTGGTGCCTATGATACCCTGCAACACATCATGATGGAAAACTGGGATGCCATTTTCTGGGGCTGCAATCCCATGCAAGTCACAGGACCCACACCAGGTTGCGGCCACACATTCCTGGGACAAGGCTGCGGCAGCCAAAATGGCTGTATCGTTTTCTTTTAGGTCCTGGCATGGGGAACATTTGGACCTCCAGAAGTTGCTGAATGACAGCTCTCATCATCCCATGCCCATTGACAATGCATGTGGCTGATGGCATCACTCAGAGGTTGGGGTGACATGCAACACTATTGTTAATTGTGGGTCTTCCTGGTTTAATACTTTTTTTTTTTTATAAATATTTATTGAGATTTTTTTTAAATACCAAATGCAAAAATAATAAACAATATAACATGGATCATAACACATTTTTCAGAACTTCTTTGGACTCCCTCACGTCTCCCACTCCCACTTACATCATTATAAATTTTTTCCAGCAATTTAGCATCTTATTTATATTCTTAAATCTTGTTCAGTTAATTTAATCTAATCTCCAAAAATTTTGTGTTTCCCTCAATCTCACTTATCGTCAAATTCAAATCTAATTCAATGGTAGGCAATTATTTATGATCTAGCATCCTTCTTAGCATTCAACCAAATTACAATACTTTTGTAGATAGATCTTGAATTTCTTCCAATCTTCTTCAACCCTCTCTTCTCCCAGGTCTCGGATTCTGCCAGTCATCTCGGCCAGTTGCATATAGTCCATCAGCTGCATCTGCCACTCTTCCAGTGTGGGTAGATCTTGAGTTTTCCAGCTCTTAGCGATGAGTATCCTTGCTGCCGTTGTTGCATACATAAAAAATGTTCGGTCCTTCTTTAACACCTTCTGGCCGACAATGCCCAGAAGGAAGGCCTCTGGTTTCTTAGTGAAGGTATACTTAAATACCTTTTTCAACTCATTATATATCATTTCCCAAAAGGCCTTCACTCTAGGGCAAGTCCACCAGAGGTGAAAGAATGTTCCTTCGTGTTCTTTACATTTCCAACATTTATTATCAGACAAATGGTATATTTTGGCAAGTTTAACTGGGGTCATGTACCATCTATATATCATTTTCATTACATTTTCCTTCAAAGCATTACATGCAGTGAAGTTCAGCCCAGTGGTCCACAACCTTTCCCAGTCCTCAAACATAATATTATGCCCAATATCCTGAGCCCACTTTATCATAACCGATTTAACCATTTCGTCTTGTGTATTCCATTTTAACAGCAAGTTATACATTCTTGAAAGTACCTTAGTCTTAGGCTCTAACAGTTCTGTTTCCAACTTCGATTTCTCCACCTGGAACCCTAACTTTTTGTCATTTTTAAAGACTTCTTTAATCTGAGCGTAGTGTAGCCAGTCTCGCACTTTATCCTTCATTTTCTCCAAACTCTGCAATTTCCAATTATCTCTGTCTTTTTCTAATATTTCCCAATATTTTGGCCATTTGGCCTCCATATTGGGTCTTTTTCGGGCCTTAGCTTCCAGAGGTGAAAGCCACCTCGGAGTTTTGTTTTCCAGTAAGTCTTTGTATTTTGTCCAGACATTAAAAACTGCTTTCCTGACAATATGGTTCTTAAAGACCTTATTGATCTTAACCTTATCGTACCATAGATATGCATGCCAACCAAAAGCATTGTTAAACCCTTCCAAATCCAATACATCAGTGTCTTCGAGAAGTAGCCAGTCTTTTAGCCAGCAAAAGGCTGCGGCTTCATAGTACAACTTTAAGTCCGGCAGGGCAAAGCCCCCTCTTTCTTTCGCATCAGTTAGTATCTTAAACTTAATTCTGGGCTTTTTGCCCTGCCAGACAAATTTAGATATATCTCTCTGCCACTTCCAGAAGCACTCTGTTTTATCCACAATCTGCAATGTTTGAAACAAAAACAACATCCTTGGCAATACATTCATCTTAACGGCAGCAATTCGGCCTAACAAAGAAAGCTTCAATTTTGTCCAACTATCCAAATCTCTCTTAATTTCAAACCAACATTTTTCATAGTTATCCTTAAATAGACTCAGATTTTTTGCTGTTATGTTTACCCCTAGGTACTTTACTTTTTTGACCACAGTTAGTTCTGTTTCTCTCTGAAACTGTTCCGACTCTACATCTGTCAGATTTTTCCCCAACACCTTAGTTTTCTGTCTTCCTGGTTTAATACTGCCTTGCACAAAGGGAGAAGCCATGAGTCTCCATGCTCATGCAAAAAGCTTGTTCATATCTCAAACCAGATGGGTATGTAACTTCCTCCTCTGCATTACTTGCTCACTGTCCCCATTTGCTTCCTCTCTGGTGAAACTGACAAGCTTTAGTTAATTGTGTCCTCCACCCTCTTTTCTTAAAAAAAGGCATATATACGTCTAACAGCGCTAATGTGTGTTAGGGATGCATGAGAATTTTGGTCAGTTAATATTTTTAAGTGAGTCAACCTGATTTATACTTCCCAGACTATGGCTGCCTATATACCATACACCAGAGGTTTCAACCTTTTTGAGTCCACGGCTCCGTTAACCAACTACATTCTTTCTGCGGCACCTCTGTGGGGCTCAGGAGCCCAGTTATGTCCCCGCTTGCCTGCAGAGCTGGCAGCCCCTCACCCTTTTTCAAACACCATCCAGGCAGCTGCTGAGCCACCCCTGGTCTCTGAGCTGCCCCCCAGCCTGCCCCAAAGAGAGGTGCCTCCTCACACTGCCCCACAGGGGCCTGGAACTTGTCTGTCCATTCCCAACAGCAAGGGCTGGTGGACTGGCTGGTTGACCTCCCTGGCCTGCTTACTTGTTTACCCCGAGGCCACCTCAGCTCCTGGCAACCAGCACCCCCTGGCCAGCCCCAGAGGCGCCATTCACCTGCCAGGGCTGCTGCAACAAACAACTGTGTAAGTTGTTGGGAGGCAGAGATGCAAGAGGGCTTCAGAAGGAGGGAGGAAAGAGGGACAGAGGCCAGTTTTGCCTGTGGCAGGCCTGACCATCATTCAAGGCACCCCAGGGTGTCACAGCACACTGGCTGAAAACCACTGCCATACACGTAAAAGCACACACCACCCCAAGAATTCTGGCAACTGTGGTTTGTTAAGGCTGCTGGAAATGTAGCTCCATGAGGGGTAAACTGCAGTTCCCAGGGGTGGTAAGCAACACTAGCCCTACTCAGAGTAGGCCCATTGAAGTTAGTGGACATAATTAACTGGAGTTCATTAATTTGAATGGAACTGCCCTGAGTAGGACTTAGTTAAATACAACCCCATGATTCTTGGGGTGGAATTGGGGGATGTCCTTTAAATGTATGGCGTGTATGCGGCCATGATATATGACTCTAAATGTGGCCTAGAATGTTTCTCTGCTGTCCTTCATTGTTAGTTTTCAGGGCAGTTGACAGAATAAAATATAATTCCGGCGGATCACTGAGGCAAGGAAGTAACTGTCAGTAGTTTGAACTCTCTCAGAACTACCCCACCATACATATACACTGCTTAGGGATAGCTGTGATTAAGCGGTATACAAAACGTTTGAAATTATATAATATTTTGACATATATAGTGTTTAATGTAATGCAGACTTGTGCCTGCATTTGCAAAGGAAGAGGCAGACTTGACTGTTGTGCTTGAGCTTAATCTGATGTGAAGTAGGAATTTTTCCATGCTCCTCTTGTAATAAGAGATCAATCTCTCTTCGCAGCACCAAGTGCAGCCCTTAATTGCCCCATTGTAGCATGTTATCCCTGAACTAATCATTTGAGTTATTTCTTTGTTAACCTTTACACAGCCAATAACAAATTAAACATCATTACCTGGGTTTAAAACTGGTTGTAAATCTTCCGGGACCTGGTAATACTTGGGCACTTACAACAAGGGAGCAATAAAACGCTATTTAATGGCACTGAAAGACAACTCAGAAACCTCTGTGAACAAACCTCGGGAAAATGGGCCAGTTATTGCAGCGATGCTTGATTACACAATACTTTCCACTTTCATTTCTAATTACAGGTTCCCATGACTAAATCTGATGCAGTTGTGTGTGTATTCTGTACAACTGCAAGGCAAAAGGTTAGTGTGAGCTGAGCTATACTTGCAATGAGCTGGCCGGTGCCTCCATGGTCATAGTGATTAGAGTACCAGACTAGGACTGGGGAGATCCAGCTTTTAATCCTCACTAAGCCATAAAATTCATTGGATCATCTTGGACCAGTTTCTAGCTCTCAGCCTGACCCAGGATTAAATGGGGATGACAGTTACGTACATCATCTTGAGTTCCTCAGAGGAAAGATGTATTAGACATATTAATTCATAAGCATGAATGCAGCAGGGTCATAATTTCAGTTTCAATGTACATCTTTATGAACAAACGCATTCTCTAAACCACTTAGGATGTTGTGCATGGGTTTCTCTCCAAACTCATTTTATGTCCCCAGTAACCTTGTCAGGTAGATTTTGGCCAGGGATGGGGAGCCTATGGTCCTCTTTAGACAGTGCTGGACTGGAATTAGGGATGAAGGAGAAATTCACTTCAGTTTACACTGAAAGGTGAACTTTCTTAATTTGCATTTTCTAAAACAAGATGCAAACTGAAATACTTTGAAATTCACACTTCTCCAAATTTTGCAATGCGGTTCTCCATTATACACATTAAGTAATGTGTATAAAAATGCATATACTGGGGTAAGTCTGCATAGAAATGAATCTAACAGACAATGCATTGAATTTGTAAACCTGCTTTGCAAAAATGGGTGTATTCTGAGAAATATACACTAAAATGTTGAATTTTCATGAGAAGTTTCATTAAAAAAAGTAATATACCATGGAAATGTAGAGAACTGATCTTAAGATGCGGAACTAAGAGGAGCAATTATTTCCCACTGTTGCTCTGCAGCAATGGATTATTCAACTGATTTTTTATTTTCATTTTATTACCCACCTTTCACCATAAAATGAACAAACTCAGTCTATAATTTGAGAAGAAAGGAACAAAGACATTTTCTCTTAGGTCAGGCCTTGTACAGAGCAGGGAGATATTCAAGTAAAAATACAGAGGAAAAACTTCATCAGAACTACAAAGCCAATCAAAGCATGTGCTTCCTCAGTAAACATCCAGCCACCCAGCCTGGTTGCTAAGGAGCACCTCCACCCATCCCCCTCTTGACTGTTTCACTCCGACACTAACAGACTCCACCCTTAAGTTGCTCACGGTGTGATCTCTGCTGCTGCACTTCCAGCACTTTCTTCATACAGTTCCATATTCACATCCGAGACTGTGTGTAGGAATCTGGCAGTGTGAAGCAGCCCTAAGGGAGCACGGAGGCCAATGATTGACAAAACACTGTTTTGCAAGGTATGAGATCCTTCATCAATCGGAAGTTTGCAGGCAAAGTGAAAATATTTGTACAGAGGTTATATTACATAGTACTTATCATTCATCTTTCTAAAGGTTTTACTCTTTCTCATTCACTAGCATCGAAACAAATTCTGTATGTCCAATCAGCCTTGGATATCAGACATTTGATATTTGCAGCTGGTTTCAGCACAGAAACCTAAACGCTAATCTTGGGAACTGATCACTAACTCACAAACTGGTATTGGCCACCATCCAATCCACCCCCCCCCCATATTTTTCTGGCAGAAAAACTTAAATACACAGCACAATATATACTACTGGGGTTTGCTCTAATGGGTTAGTCAGAGGTGGTTCATTTTCCTGGATTCTATCCACTTGAATATTTAAATCTTGGGTCACAGTTAGCAGAAGATTTATTTTCACAGAGAGACTAATTTTATACTGCTATTCTAGCCATCATGCCTTAGGTAAAACTTTATTATCAATCATTTATATGTCATTTTAATATGCACATTGCTTCCTCCAATGAGGTGGGTTTACTTCATTTCCCCCTCATTACCATCTGGCAAATTAGCTTAGGCAGAAAGATAGTGACTGACCCTAAGTTGTCTAATAGTCTGTAAATCAAGCGATGATCTGCACGTGTAAATGATCTAAAACCAGCAACCAGGATGACAGATAGTTTCCATGTTAGCTCAAATACAATGGGTTGTACCCAATTTAATGCTAATGAATGCATTTCATCATCACAAGGATTTCCACTTCTGCAATGGAACTGTCCTCCTCTCCTCCTGCTACAAATCCCATAAATCCATTCTGGGGTTTCCCCCAAACTTATGGAGCAGATTTGGAGAGGTGCAGGGGGCAAGTGAGGAGAGCAGGAGCTGTGTTGTGCAAGCAGAAATGCTTGTGCTGACACAACACATGAACTGGATACTCCCCAATGTTTTACACTGAGACAATTCACCCGTTCTGCTGGTAGTCATCAAGTCAATTGATTTGGGAGAGCAACTCTTATAAGGAAAGGTTGAAGGAGGTGCCTACTTTTAGTGTGGAGAAGAGATGATTAAGATAGGGTTGCCAGACATCTGGATTTTCCTGAATACGCTGTCCTTTTCATGGCTAAAAGTTTTTTCTGGGCAGATTTTTAAGATTTGGTAAAATGTCTGGGGTTTTTTTGTAGGCTGGCTTGGTGTTGGAGGTGGCGGCGGCAGGGGGGGGACAGGCAGGCAGCGGTGGTGGCAGGGGCTGGAGGTGGACGGCAAGAGGGTAACAACAGGGAACAACAGGTGGTGGCAGGGAAAATAGGAGGGGGGTCTGAGAGAGAGGGAGCAGAACCAGAAATAGCTCAGCAGGAGGAAGGGGCAGTGGCAACAGGCAGTGACGGCTGCCTGGATCGCGGTCATGAGGAGGAGGAGAATGTGGCGTGCGGAGGGGTAACTGATTGAGGGGACGGTGGGCAGGCAAGCGGCTGGGAGGGCTGAGGGGACATGTGGTGGTGGCATGTAGGCAGGAGTGAGAAGGGGTCCTTGCCTAGTGGGGCGGGGAGATGAGAAGGCAGAGAGGAGCTTCTGCACCTTTAGTGCATGGAGATGCGTGCATGGAAAGGGGGAATTTCAGCAGGTATGGTGGAAGCTGGCAAATTTTCCCCTTTCCTCTTCAAAATATGGCAGTGCTAACAAAGAGACATTATGATAGCTGTCTTCTAATATGTTTGAAGGACTGCCACATAGATGATGGAACAATTTTGTTGTTGTTGCTCCAGGAGGCGAGACCTGAGGCAATGGGTTAAAATGACAAGAAAGCAGATCTCAGCTAAGGGCTCTTTGACAGTAGAACAGACTCCCCCAGAGGGTGATGGACTCTCCTTCATTGGAGGCTTTTCAGCAGCGGCTGGGCACCTTTCAAGAATGCTGCAGCAGCAGATTCCCTGAAATGGCAGGGGGTTAGACTAGACGACCTTTTAGACACCTTTAAAATATTTTATTCTATTACTATCTGTGTGTAAGAGTGAAAGAGCTTCTCATCCCCTTCAGCTGCCAAGGTGTGTATATTAGGAGCTCAGTGCTGTCAGGTCACACTCTCCTTGATCCACTCACTTTTGCCGCTGACCCTTCCACCATTGGCATGCGACTCTTATAGGTTTGCCTAGAAGGGAAGGTGGCCCTTGGGCCAAAAATAGATTCCCAATCCCTAGTATAGACATGACCCTCCTTCCCTTCTACTGCTGCCAAAGGCCCTGCAGTTTTCAAAGCTCCTGTGCTGCATTGACATGCAGTTCCTGCCTGCCACCATCATGCTTAGATTACAAAGCATGTTAAACATTACTTTCCTATCAGAACTGTTCTCATTGTCAATATCTTTCCAAGATGGGACAGCTTTGAGGCACGGAGGTTTAAACCAAAAATGAATGTTTCTGGGGCATTTGGATCACGCCCAGCTCTTTTCTGTTTAGTTAATTCTGGTGTCATTTTCCCTCCACTCAGTGTATGATCCCAGATTTGGCATTCCCTTTGAGTCAGGAAGTGCTAATTTGAGTGGCATTTTTCCATTACCCATGGAAACAGCCAAGAAAACACGTGTGTTTATATGAAGAGCTCTTGGCTTCGAAGCTGTCTTGTAGCTTCAATCCCTCCATGGGGGAGCGACTTGAGGAGCAGCTTCTCCTGGAGTCTGATGCTGTTTTAGTTCTGTTTGGTAAACCGTATTTGCTAACCTTTATCAAACACAGCTGACTGGGGTGAGCGTTCCCAGTATCAGTCATGCATTTGGAAAACACCACTTTCACTGCTGGTGTCTTGACGCCTCTGGTTTTTGTTTTTTTTTATTTGTGATAACTGACATCTCTTTGTTTGGGGGAAAAACAGAGTCAGGCTCCTTTCTTTCCCCCTGTTTGTAGCTCTTTGTATATGTGATGAGGCAGACAATGCAAATGATCACACACAGGATTTCCAACTTGACTAAAATGGGGGGGGGCTCAGGTAAGCTGCACACACACCCCATTTAAATGGCAATGCCTATCAACTTGGGGGCAGCCCCCTCAAATATTTTATAGAGGGTGAGGGGCTTCGGCCCCCAGGTGTTGGCTCCTATGATCACACAATTGTAACTTCAAAATTTGGCATGATTTCTGATCAGGGCTGGTGCCAGAGGTTGGCATCATCAGGTACCTCCTGAGGCCCACATTCCTTCAAGGGGTCCACATATGACCCCTGATTCTGCCCTCCCTTCGCTGTGCAGTTGCTTACTATTCATCCCCTCTCCAAAGATGCAAGCCAGGGAATGGCCATAGCTCAGTGTTGGTGCATCTTCTTTGACTTCAGAAGGTGCCAGGTCCAATCCCAAGCAACTCTAGGGAGGGCTTGAAACCTTGGAGAGCGGCTGCCAGTCAGTGTAGACAACACTGAGTTAGATGGTCTAGTGCATGCTGCTCAAAAGTCTGTGCGGTGTTTCTTCCAGCACTCCTCCTCCTGCTGCATTGCAAAAACAAACAAACCAACAAACCATGGCTAGCAATCAAGGTTTGTTCTGGACTTAGGATTCTTTCCCCCCCCCCTTTTTTTGGCGCGCGGGGGGGGGGGGGGGGGACAAACCAGACATCTGGGTTTGGACAACACAGCTAAGCAGACACTGGGTTGCTTCATCCCAGCAAGAGCAGTTTTGAGCAGGAAGGAAGTTTTGAGCAGCCTGCACCAGCACACTGCTCAGTCACATCAAACTGGTCTGCTTCAAACTACAGTTTAATGTGACATACAAACTGGGTCATTATGTAGCAATTCTGTTAGAGCCAATTCCTCTGTAATATTCCAAAACAATAGGTGGCATTGAGGATGATTTCTGTGGACTGTGCAACTGTTCCATCCATGTTGGTCAGCCACACCCTCCCCGCAGCCCCAGTGAACCCATACACGCTGCCTGGTGTAATACAGGATTGGGTAGTCACTGATGTATCACCAAAAAGAAAAAGGAGGTCATATTCATGCTATACATATAAAGCAGACTCTGGCTGTAAGGGGAAACTGAACTCTGTATTTGTGTATATTAGGCAAAATTATATATGAAGATGAGTGTACAGTATTAGGATAAATCTGATCTAATATGCGGGTGAATTTTCATAGGGCCTTTAATAAAAAATTGCAAACTAATAAGTGGAGAAGTGAACTTACATTTGGCAAAAAGGAGAAGCTAAGAGAAACCAATATCAATTGACCTAAAAGCTTCCAAAGGAGCCAACAACATACTGATACAAAAGAAATATACAGCAAAAGCACCGAAGATATTTTTTAATCAATCAAAACAATAGAAAATAGAAAAATCACAAAATACCTTTAAGTCACACTGGATATGTATTAGGAACGCCAATTCCCTCTTCAGCAAATAAACAAAAAAATTATCAATCAAGCCACCCCAATCTCTCACTTAAGGTGTACAGAGTCCCATCTCTCACTGTGTGTGCGTTTGTGTGTGTGCAGGTTCCACTAACAGGCTGTCACCTTGGGACATAAACTTTTTCTTTCCCTCACTTCAGCCAACAAGCCAGCAGCAAAAAAATATTCACTAACCCCAACTTATAATAAGCAGAACCTAGCGAAAAAAGGCATGGAACTAGCTTTTAATGCATTGGTTGCAAGGGAGTCAGCAGAAACTTCCTGATTCAACCTGAATTCAAGACCAAACCCATTATATTCTAAATTATATTCTAAAGTTTGAAAACAACAACAACACACACCTAAAGGTCTGCCATGTAATCTGGTCTCTGTCACAGGTAGCAGCTCACTCTCCTGTTCTCATCATGAAATGAGGAGGAAGGGAAAACCATGATGATGTTGTTTTAAACAATGGTCGGTACATAGCAGGAAATGGAGGTTGACCTCAGTGTAGAAAAGGAAGGAGGGACAGAAATGATGGGGTATGTGAGATTGAACCAATGTACATTTTTCAAAATGCAGAATCCCTTTATAAACAGCATTGTTGTTTTTGTTATTATTTGTATAAAACTATTTAGGGCATGCTGCTCAGTGAACCTGACAACCAACAGGCAGTGGTGGCCGGTTTACACAGTAAGCTGAAATACCACCCTCCCCACATCACTCACTTCAGGGTCTTGTTGCTTGCTTGAGAAAGAAGCAAGGCAAAGAGCCCTTTATTAACCAGGAGCTCTTGACTTGCCTTGGATTCATCTCAGTTTAACTACATCATCATCAGCATCATTTATACCCCGCCCTTATGGCTGGGTTTCCCCAGCACTTCATCTGGATATGGAAAGGTGGCCAGATTTTAGAGCTCTTTTTAAGTGCACACTGCTGTGGAATAAGGGATTGTGTTTACTAGGGCTGTGTGATAAATTGCCATATCTTGAATACCGGTACTGAAATAACATTATGACAAGTGTTTCAACAAGGCAATATACCAGTGAACAAAAGGGGGAGACTTAACAGCTTCCCAGGAGGTAGCTCAGCTGAACCCATACTTTACAGATAATTTGCAGGCACCCTGTCTCCTGCTTGGTTTGCTCTCTCCCTCCTCCCTCCTAACCTAAGAAATGAGCATAAGCGCTCACACAAACCAGCAAACTCTTTCAGCTTCACAGGCATCTTTCCACTTAGAGGTGAGCTAATTATGCAGAGCATGCTAACAATCCAGGAGGGACCCCCCCCCCCCCCATGGCTAGACAATCAAAGATTCAGTAAACAAAGAAGTAAACAAAGAACTGGAAAGTACTTCTTTCATCCCTCACACCCCCACCAGTGGAAAAAAGAGAGGAATGAGTTTTTGTTTTTGTTTTCTGGTGGCTTTTATGTTGTTGGTTCCCCCTAAATAGCTTTCCTCCATATAGAAAAGGAAAGTTTTATTATTATTTAAAGGAGACTGTCTTTTTGTTTGCTTGCCCTCCCTTCCCAAGAGAGATTGGTGGGATGAGGGCTTTTTGGGGGGGATCCGTTTGTGTGTGGGGTGGGTGGGAATGGAGGGGAGAAGATTTAGCTGGCTGCCTTATTCTGAAATGGGAGGTTGGGTACTATGTGACAATGATGGGGAGGGTGTTTTTTGGTAAGCAGTGCAAGCAGATGCGTATCTACTCACAAGCAAGCCCTACTGAATTCAATGAGGCTTACTCCATGAAAAGTAGAAGTATAGCTGAACTCAGTGGAGCTTATGCATGCACAGGTTCCACTTAGACCTCTGAGTGGGGAAGCAGATGCAACTTGACTAGTAAAGCACTTAAACTACTCTTAGTTGAAAATATATTAAATATATTATATGGAAGTTGATTTAATAATTTTATTAAATCGACTACTTCCTTACATGTTAAGCATAGCTGTCAATGTTTCCCTTTTTTAAAGGGAAATTCCTTTATTCTGAATAGGATTCCTCGCAAGAAAAGGGAAAAGTTGACAGCTATGATGTTAAGGTCCTCCAATGCTGCAGGGAGCCTTGTCAAGGCCCTCAGCTGCTGCAGGGAAGTGCGGTGCACCCTCTGCCAATGCGGGGAGGTAGGGCGGGACCCTCTGCCGCCACAGGGAGGCCCAGCAAGGCCCTCCGCTGCTGTAGATATGTATTGTGATATATCGAGATATCGTAGTGTCTAGGTGGTGATATATCATGATGTTGATAACCAGATATTGCCCAGCCCTAGTGCCTACAGCACCCTGTGATTCACACACACACAAAAGAGGTTGTTGACTCAGAATTACAACACTGTGTACATATCTCTGTAATTTGTCTAAATAAACTCTTTTCTCAGCTAGGATATTGTTAGCTATCTTGTTGAATGGTTGGTTTTAAGAATGAGATTGTAACAAGGATATAGTGAAGTGCTGGCTGTGGAAATGATGGGGAAAGGAACAAGGGTCTTACACCATGTTTAACTCAGTATATATTGGGGTAACAGTAATCTAAAGGCATTGCAACCAAACACCTTTCTCAACTAGCTCTGACAGCAGGGTCACAGTTCACCCAGGTTCCATTTCCCCCCTCTTTCTTCTAAAAGACTTGGGAAGTTTTTTGCCACGCAGGGCAGCCTGAGTGCCATGGAGGTGGAGTCCCACCATCATTACAGGGGTCAAAGGTCAGCAGTCTAGAAATTGACACACTTGACCCATTTCCTTGCTGCACTGGACTGCGATCTGCAGTGATGACCCCAAGGGACTGTAGTGTGGGTTTGAAGCGGAGGCTCCAATCCTTTCTTCCCAGGAGGTGTATAATTTGATATTTATAGCCTCTTTTTCTGACAAGGTCTATGACACCTCCGAGACCCATTTGGCAAAGAATGCCGATTCCCCTTATGAATTTTTGATGTCAGAGGAGGAGCGTCATGATCCACAATGGGCTGCCTGTGAAAAGTTACTCAGCTCCCCTTTTAGTTTTGGCAACATCACTGGAGGCCCTTTCCATGATAAAGGGCCTTCTTCTATGCAAAGCTTGTGTACAGGAAGAACAAGTCATGCCTGGGCAATGCATTTGAGCTGAAGTCTCCAGCTTTTTTAAGACTCAGGATGACCCATTATTAGCTCCAAACCTGCAACATGGGGCAACTCACTAGCTACAGCCCAATGCAACAGAGCATATTCAGATTTCATTATTTATCTTTTTTCCAGCAAGGAACAAATGGAATATGTTAGGGGTAAGATCCCCCCCCAGCTTGGGGGCTGCACCCCCTTCTGGACCACCTTCTGGGGACCACATGCCAAAATGGGTGGAACAATGAGTGTGCAATTACCTTTGTACAGTAGACTAGTTTATATGCACATGGGCACAACCCTCTATATTTACCCTGCAGGCCTGCAAAAACACTCAAGGAAGATGCAAAGCAGAACCAGTAAGGGAGGCAACCTACAGAGGGCCACTTTTGGCTCTCAGGGCCGGAGGTTTCCCCTTCACTGACATAGGCCATACTTGCTTTCCATTACACACCATTCAGTCTCATAGATGCTATTCTTAAGATTTCACTTTCTGCAAGGTCACATTAGAACTAGGCTGAGGTTAAAATGAGAAAAAACATTTTGAAGCTGTTCCATTCACATCAAAATGGGTTATTTCAATTTTTGAGTGCAATGGGCAAATAAAAAAGGATGTCTTTCAGAAACCTGTAGATACTTATTTTTAAAGTAGACAGACCCAATGATTTTAAAGAGACCAGGGCCAGGCAGGTTTACTCACATAATGGTAGCTGATCACATGGCTGGTTGCTGAAGAGGCATGCTGAAGAATCAGGAAAACAAGCCAGCAAAATGAAGGGGTGAATGTTTCACACAATGGTTTCTCCTTGAATTTCTGAGTCATTTTCATGAAATTTGGGTTGAACTACTGTTTCTCACTAGCTCCAATCAGAACCCAGCCCAAGAATGCCAGAGTCTTTGGGCCCTTCCAGAGTGTTGATTTATTGTGGGTGTGTTCATCATATGTCCTTGACACAATAAGAGTGTGTTAGCAGTGAATTTATTGTGCATTGGTTTGTTTAGCAATGCTTCCCTGAAGCTGCCAGATTATTGCTGTCAAGGGGAGCCTAGAGCACAATAAAAGTGGAACAAAACAAAACCACAACATTTGTGGTATAAAAACACACAGGATATTTTTAGGATCCTATTCAGTTAGAGTCGGAATTAATTTGGTGGTAAGTGAAGAAGAAAAATATAGAATTATTCTAATAGTCCCAGTTTGGATGCTGCTCAATTTAAGGATTTATATAATATTAATTGATACTTTTAGCGTTAAGGTTGTTTCATGTTATTTTCTAAATTAATAAATAACACTTGGAAAGAAACAAAAAATCCCTAATCAGAAGTTTGATTCTTTTATTCTTAATGGGGTTCAGAATCCCCTAAGGACCACTTTTCCCCAGATGAACTAACCTGAACCCTGTATTTATCATCCAAAGTCTTTCCACGTGTGCCTGTTCTGAGGGAGGTGCAACACAAAAATAGGCCTTCTCAGTTGTGGCTCCCTCTTTATGGAATGCTCTCCCCAGGGAGGCACACCTCTCACTGTCACTATTTTTTGACCCCAGGCAAAAACATTCTTATTCATTGAGGCCTTTGGACTTATTTTCTACTTATCTTTTAGTGAGTTAGGGTCGAGTTGGATCTACTCTTTTACCTATGTCATATTGGTGCATTTTAGATTGTTTTCACTCTTTTTTATCTTATTATTAAAGTTTGCTTTTGTACATCCTTTTGAGTTCAGCTTTCTGATATAGTATAGTATAATATAATATAATATAATATAATATAATATAATATAATATAATATAATATAATATAATATAATAATATATTACAATACAATACAATATAATAATATCAGCTTTGGAAATTTACATCAGGAATATGGCACAGTCCTCTCCCTTGACATCAAAGTCCTGATCAACTTCTCCTACTCCCGTGAAGCTGTGTAAGGAGATATGAGGATAACAGAAAAGACCCACTTTTTGGGTGGTTGTCAGTGATGAGTTCTGAACAGAGAGATTGAAAGGTGCTTAAATTTGGCTAGAGTGTGGCCCCAAGTGATTATGGTGATGGCTTTTTCTTTCTGGAGATTTTTCTGCCTGCTCCTAAATTGACTTTGACGGTGGCCTCTCTGTAGAAAATCTCATCTCCTGTTGCGTTTTGTGTTATTGTTCTTCCCCTCCACGCTCTGACAGTTTATTTTTGGCAACATATGGTTCATCATACGTATCATAAAACAAGATGAACCATTGTGCTTTAATTTGCCCAGCGGAGAGCATCAGTCAGGGGTTGAAAGGGACAATATGTCTACCTGAGCTTTCATCTGTCAGAAAGTGAGAAGAACCTTGCAGGCTAAGAAGGTGACTTTTGGGAATTCTGACTTTCGGAAGTGGAAAGATGAGATAAGGTGCTGGTAGAACGTTGAGCCGGGCTGTTGAGAGGTGCGCCACTTTGCAGCCGCATAAATTTTGGAGGGGTGGGGGCGGGGTGAGAAATTCAGTTTTGATCACATTTCATTATGAACCTTTTATTTTGCAATATGCAACATGCAAAAGCAAACAATATGCAAAAATGAAATAGTTATCCTTAAAAATTCACACATCTATGAATTTTGCAAGGCAGTCATTCAGCATCCCCCCTCCAAAAAAAAGTGGATGAAAATGCATATATTAGGGGAAGGTTTGCATAGAAATATACATATTAATGAAAATGACATATATAAATGCATTGTATTGGGGCACTGGCTTGCAGAAATGCATAAATTAGGCAGAATTGCCTGCAAAATGTGTGTATTAGGAAAAATGTACACAAAAATGATGATGAATTTCCATGAGGACTTTTTCTTAGAAAACAAATAAATCACAAACTGATGTGAAAATGTGAAGAGCTGAAATTAAGATTGGAAAGAATGAGAGACTGAGAGCAACCAAAATGGGCACATCCATCAATTTCATCCCTCGTCCTTAGTGAGACATTTAACCAGGCACGAGCAAACTCAGCCCTCCAGATGTTTTGGGACTACAACTCCCATCATCCCTGAACACTGGTCCTGTTAGCTAGGGATGATGGGAGTTGTAGTCCCAAAACAGCTGGAGGGCCGAGTTTGCCTATGCCTGCATTTAACCCTTCTGTATTTCCCCCACTCACCTCCTATTTGTCAATTGCCAACTGTTTATATAGCTTGGCAAGAGGCAGGGCTGGTTCCTGGTTTGGGGACAGCTATGGGCATGATGCCCTCAGTGGGACCCCAACCTGAGTGGAATCTCCTCTTTGCTGCTGAGGCCCATTTATTCATCCTCCCCCTTTTGCTCCACTTGGCACCATTTCCCAGAGAGAGCACAAAGTGTGAATATATTTACTACTTCTTGTTGCTCCTCTCACTGTTTGCTCACTTGTAGACAACAAGAGAGCAGGTAGCAATAGCAGGACGAGGGAGAGCTTGGCTCCCTACTGGGTGTTGTCAAGGACCAAGAGTCAGGTTCCTCTTCTTCAGGCGATGGAGCTGAGGACTCCAAGCCAGAAGAAGAAAACCTTGCAGGGCCACTCCTAGAAGCACTGGTGTCATATGAGCCTCTGGCCTGAGAAACAGGCACTGCCATTCTTGGAGGCCTGTTTAACATTTGAATGTGTGCGTCATTTGTACACACTGCATGTTGCAAAATCTGGAGAAGTGTATGCATTATTTGTGCATTATTTCAGGAAGTATGAACTAAGTATTTTCTCCTGGAAATGTAAACTGGATCAAACCCTCCTGCCCCACAGCACTCATCCAGTCCTCTCTCTGCTACACCACACTCTTTCCTAAGGCCGCTTAAGGAGTGAATGGCGTTTCTGATTCAGATCTCCAGAGCATCAGCAGCTCATCTCATTAGTCACACCTGCTGAGGCTCATATCTTGAAGCAGGCCTGCTGTTGATTATTGCCACTGCTGACTTGCTCTGCCTGTACTTTCTCCCTCTGGTGCAGAGTGGCAATAAGGACATGTGCGCACGCAGAAACTATGTTTCTAGGTATGCATAAAATTGCCCTACTTATTTTTCCACAGACCTTGTCAAGAGGAACTTGTCTCTATATTTATATACTCACAAGCCACCTCCTTCCCTGCTATATTACAAAGGAATTATGACCCAAGCAAATTCCGCAGGCATCTGCCAATGGAGTCCCTGATCTAATTTGAGGAACTTGGCGCCTCGCCGTTTTAACCGCCAGCCATCTTGATGTGTGGCTGCTTTGCAAATTGCTTAAGGGACACAGCCAGTCATGTAGCATGTATTGGGCAGGGGGGAGGAAGAGCTGACTGTTGCTGAGTGAAACAATGGCTGGGTTTTGTTTTGTACTTCTAGCAATGGAAGGGGAGAGAGGAATATATATTAAGTGGGAGGGTGGAATCCTAAAGGGTGGTTGTTGTTGTTTTTAGGAAGCTGAAGCCTTGAAATAAAAACACAAAACACGTTATTTGAAGGAGGGATAAAGTAAGAAAGCAAGGTTCTTAATTTTATGTTCTCTCTCTCTGTGTGTATAAATGTGTCCTTCCACCCTTTTGGTCTTCTTTCCTTCCTCAGCGAGCGATGGTGCGGGGTTTGAAAGATAACCCGTGCATGTGTAATGGTCCCTTCCCATTTGCACAAAGTGACAAGACCTCCCTGACAGACACTTCTGATGGGCTCAGGGGCTGAGGCCAACCTGCCCACCAGTCTGTGACGAGCGACTTTTCTGCTGGACAGACGGGGTTCATGGTGCTTCACTTTTCCTCTTCAAAGTGACAAAGGGTCATTTTTTCATGCTTCTAAAGTGACAGTGAAAGGAACTGAGAATGAGGAGAGGGGGAGCGGTTGACTCTGGGTGCCTTCGTTTGAGGGCATGCAGCGGGGCTATCACGGAGTCGCCATCCCCGGCCTTTTGGAGTTTTTCAGTTGTTTTGAGAATGCACAACATTACCAGCAGGCTTCCCAGATGTTAGGTTTCGACCTGAACATTTCTGCCGCTGGCCTCCGTTCCCCAACCATGGGATGGAGATTATGAACTGGGATTGTGCCTAGTGGCATCTGGCAAAGTCTACATAACAAGGCCAGAAGGCTTTCTTTTGTTTGTTTGTTTAAATGTGAGAATTGACAATTTATAAATGGGTACAGCTAAAGCTGTGTTTTGGAATGTGCTCCTAAAGCAAGGGTCCTCAAACTTTTTAAACAGGGGGCCAGTTCACTGTTCCTTAGACACTGTTGGGGGCCAGACTACGGTATATAGTTTGAAAAAAATATGAACAAATTCCTATGCACACTGCACATATTTTATTTGTAGTGCACAAAAAAACAGGAAACACAATACAATATTTAAAATGTAGAATGCTTTTAATCAACATAAACTTATAAGCTCTTTTTTATGTACATTACAAATAATATTTTGTAAAAATAATATTTTTTTCTACACACACACACATACACACAGACTATGTTTGTGCATATGTATGTGTCATAATCTACAGTTTATGACACATACATATGCACAAACATAGTCTGTGTGTGTGTGTAGAAAAAAATATTATTTTTACAAAATATTATTCGTAATGCACATAAAAAAGAGCAGGCTAGTGTATGCTTTTGGAGGTTACTTTTAATGTGTGATTGTGGGAGGTGATCCTGGAAAGTGCTGCGCCTGTTAACAACTTCTCCAAACTAAAGCCTATGTTGCTGTTCATATTTAAGTCGTATTCCAAGCTTTATCTAACAAAGGTAGATTAGGGTTCTTGCATGAACAGCATCAGCAACAGGAGGGAAAACCCAAGACAGAAAGCAGACCTGAATAAGCAAAGAAAGGGAGAGAGGAAGGAGGAGAAAGAGAGAAGAAACTTGGGATGGAAAAATAAGGAGGGGCTCTCAGGCGGTGGGAAAAAGAGCAAGAAGAGGCAGAAGGGGGGACAGGGGGTCGTGCGAGCCGGGATCTAATCCCGTGAGCAGAAGGGACGACACAGGGCATGAGGGGGAGGGGGGAGGAACGGGATCCCGGCACAGACCCCCAACATCCAAAAAGCCAACATCTTCCGCATGTAGGGCTGAATCTCCTTCTGCACTGGAAATATAGCCAGGGGCTGTAGTGCTCTTCCTGACTCAGGAGGTTCTGCGGGATCTGGCAGTCCCTTAGCAGCAGCAGATCCCACTTGGCCCAGATCACCCGCTCCATGCACAGCAGTTCCATGTGTCCAGATCCGGGCATGAGAAGAACAGAGGAGCGGAGAGGATCCGGAGTGCCAGTGGGGGTTCCGGCTGCTGCAAGGCGGGAAGCTCAGAGGGTTACCTGGTGAATTTGATTACCTGCTGTGTAATATATAGATGTTTATCTGCTAGGAATTCAACTGTCACTTCCTGTGTGGACCAACCTGGAAGCCAATTAAGAATTGGCAATATAAATATCTCTCGGGGCATTGTCTATAGGGGCAAATAACCAGAGAGTGTGTGATGTCCTCTACCTGATGGCATCCATATACATTTGTGATCCAAATAGAGAATTCCCCGATATCTCCCCCCTAAATATGCTGAGAACATCTGTTGGAATCTCAGTTCTACAAAGGCCCTGCATAGTTGTGGGAAGGTCAGGGTCTCAATTTGGGGTGATCGGTCTTAATTTGGGGGTACTAAGTAGAGTAATGGGTGACAATGATGGATGTTCTGTCTTGGTTGGCACCCTGATCAAAAATCCAGTTTCTAAGGTCATGTGGGCTAAGGGCTAAATAGTTCTCCATTTGAAGATTATAAGCCCTAAATTGATCTTGGCACTTTTGTGCCTAGCCCCCTGTACTTAGTTGCTCTAAGCAGCTGAGCTTAGTAAGGGTATGATTCTTTTTTTAATAAATAATATTTATTAAAGTTTTGAAAGTTACAGAAAGAAAAAAGAAAAAGAATTAAACATAACAAAACCATACAATACAATACAAAGACAAAAATATTACATATACATAACAAAAATAAAACAAAAACAATTAAAAAAAGAAAAAAGAAACACAACCAATACTTTCAATGTTATTAACTTTCTTTTACTTGTTTCAGCGACCTCCTCATACCTCCCTTTTTTTGTATTCCACTTCGATTAATTGTTTCAGCAAATCTTTTCCATCTTCCTCAAATTTCTGTCCTATCATTTAACTAACATTATTCTAACGTTATTTTTTTCCTTTAATCCAATTACAATCTATTATACTTAGTTCTTTATAACATTTCTGCTAAAGCTATGTAACTTCATTCCAACATCTTTCTAACATTCCTTAATTTTACAATATTTCTGTAGATAATCTTTAAATTTCTTCCAATCTTCTTCCACCAACTCTTCTCCCTGGTCTCGGATTCTGCCAGTCATTTCTGCCAATTCCATGAAGTCCATCACCTTCATCTGCCATTCTTCCCGGGTGGGTAGATCTTGTGTCTTTCAGTACTTTGCAATAAGTATTCTTGCTGCTGTTGTAGCATACATAAAAAAAGTTCTATCCTTCTTTGACACCAATTGGCCGACCATGCCCAGGAGAAAGGCCTCTGGTTTCTTCAGAAAAGTATATTTAAATACCTTTTTCATTTCATTGTAAATCAATTCCCAGAAAGTCTTAATCCTTGGGCATGTCCACCAAAGGTGAAAGAATGTGCCTTCAGGCAAATGGTAAATTTTTGCAAGCTTGACTGGTGTCATGTACCACCTGTAGATCATTTTCATTATATTCTCTCTTAAGGCATTACATGCCATAAATTTCATACCTGTGGTCCATAACTGTTCCCAGTCAGCCATCATAATATTATGTCCAACATCTTGTGCCCATTTAATCATAGCTGATTTTACCGTTTCATCCTGAGTGTTCCATTTCAACAGCAAGTTATACATTCTTGACAAGTTCTTACTTTTGGGATCTAACAGCTCTATTTCCAATTTTGATTTTTCCACTTGGAAGCCAATTTTTTTGTCCAGATTATATGCCTCCATTATTTGATAATAATGGAGCCAATCCCGCACTCGATTTTTTAGTTTTTCAAAACTCTGTAGTTTTAATCTGTCTCCCTCTTGTTCCAGAATTTCCCAATATTTCGGTCATTTGGCCTCCATATTGAGCTTTTTCTGAGCCTTCGCTTCCATTGGTGACAAGCACCTTGGGGTTTTATTTTCAAGCAAGTCCTTATATCTTATCCAGACGTTAAACAGTGCTTTTCTGACAATATGATTTTTAAACGCTTTATGTGCTTTGACCTTATAATACCACAAATATGCATGCCACCCAAATACGTTGTTAAAACCTTCTAGATCCAACACGTCAGTGTTTTCAAGAAGCAACCATTCTCTCGGCAAGCAAAAAGTGGCTGATTCATAATAAAGTTTAAGGTCTGGCAGGGCAAATCCACCTCTTTCTTTAGCATCAGTTAGTATCTTAAATTTTATTCGTGGTTTCTTGCCCTGCCAGACAAATCTAGAAATATCTCTCTGCCACTTCTTGAAACAATCCATTTTATCCAAAATTTGCAATGTTTGAAACAAAAACAGCATCCTAGGTATGATTCTTGAAGGCATTTAGCCTGTGCCAGTATCTTAAATAGGCTAGATCAATTCTGGCTGCTAGCAAGGCGAAGCTTCTAATAATAATAATGTCAGGGACGCAGCGGGAGCGCAGGGAGGGGAGGAGATGGAGAGCAAAGGGGAGCAATCCGAGGGCAGCGTAGGAGAAGATGACAGTAGCCTGAGAGATTCCATGAGCCTCTCCAGCGAATCGGAAGATTCACAGAAGGGGGCGCCGGTGGCCAGGGCAAGGGGGGCCACAAGGGGGACACCCCAGAAGCAAGGGGCCAGCGGGGACTCCCAGAGCAGCAGTTGGAAATCAGGACCAGCTTCCCCACCAGAGCGCAGTGGGGGGGAGGAGTCCCAGGTATCGGGACCAGCGTATTCACCACCAGCGAGAGGAGATGAGTCAGGATTGACCACGCCTCCATCGGAGAGCGGGGGAACGGTCAAGAGGAAGGTTGCCGGCTGGGCGCGCGCGCCAAGTTCAAATGTACAGGCGAGCGGCACAGCAGGTAGCCCGGATAGGGAACCAGGTCCTAAAGCCCGCCGGAAGGAGGGGGAAGATTCAGGGGGGTCAGCGTCAGAAGAGTCCAGAAAGGAGGAAACCCCATCGGGCAGGAGGGCCCAGAGGAGGAAGGAGCTAAGGAAGAGGTGGAGCACGGCTAGAGTCTTAAACTGGTGTGGAAGGGGAGGAGACTCAGATGGAGCTTCGCCGGTCTAGGGTTTAAGACGTAGAGTTGCATGCTGCGGCTTTGAAATGGAAACCGAACTTCAATAAAGACCTTTGTACATAACGACAGCCTGGCGTTGGTCCTCTGTGAGCTGGGACCTAGGGGCAGCTCTGACAAATAATAATAATAAATTTTATTTATACCCTGCCATCCCCAGCCGAAGCCAGGCTCAGGGCAGCTAACAACAATAAACAGTACAAAAGTACAACACAAACAACACTCTAAAATCATTCATTATAAAATTAATTCAAATCAAGCCACTGGCAACCATTGGGCCAGAGCTCCGCGAAGATTGCCGAGGGAGGGAGTCAGGCTGTGCCCTGGCCAAAGGCCTGGTGGAACAGCTCTGTCTTGCAGGCCCTGCGGAAAGATGTGAAGTCCCACAGGGCCCTAGTCTCTTGTGACAGAGTGTTCCACCAGATCGGAGCCACAGCCGAAAAAGCCCTGGCTCTAGTTGAGGCCAGCCTAACCTCTCTGGTACCCTGCAGGAAAGCCCCCAAATCCAGCTGGCCAAATTTAACCAGCATCCTCCTAATTCTGATTATTTAAACCCAAGTCCACATGTCCATGCCTGCGCCGTTTGCTTCTGGTCTTCTACTGGGTAAGTGGCTGCCTGTGTAATTTTGGCAGCCTTTTAGCTCAAGGAGCACCTCTCTGTTTGTGAAGAGGTGAATCAGTGACCAGAATGTATCTTGGGTCAGTGAGTCTGAGAAGTTCAGTTCAGTGCCACCACATGGGTTCTGTGTGCACATGCGTTCACAGTGAAAACTCTCCCCAAGTATCAGGGATGTCCCCAAGGTGTCTTGAATGTCCTCCTGGATTTCTTCCTCAGTTAGTGGGACACCATTGGGCTTCCTTAGTAGCCACTTGTGGATGATCACTTGTGGGCTGGTTTGGGGCCTCAAGTGGAGAGTGGAGTCTTTGTTTTTTTTGCTTCCACAGTGTGGTGGGATAGAAGACAGTGGTCCCATAGGATCTCCCACTGTTCAGGAACCCCACTCTCACCTGGTCGCTGTGTTTCTATGGTGGAGACATCTTTGCCTGTTGGCTGTGTAGTTTTAACATGTGAGGCTTGGTGTTGCCCAGGTTCACCGAAGACATCATCATAGAATGCTGGGTCAATGAGCCAGTTAAGTGTTTCTTCAGCAGTGACAATACCAGGTCTGCCTTCTGTGGGGAGATGCTTTCATGATTCTCAAGAGGCTGAAGTGCATCCAGGCTCCTTGTATTTGCAATATTAGTCCCTGTTAGTACGTTGCTGTCTGTCCTGTAAAAGTCCAGGATGGTTTTCTGTTGCTGCACGCGTTCTTCAGCTTTCATTGGGGAGAGGGAACCCTAGCAGCTTCGACATGGGTGAGTACCATCCTCCCCAACTGTAAGCCTTTTGTACACCAAGAAGATAAAGAAAATAATTGCAATTCCTTACAGTATATAAATATATAAGAGTTCTTCTTGTGGCCAGCTTCTTTCCAGGTGGGCCGGTCAGTTTCTCATAGAGGTTGATTCACAGTCTCCTCTCCCAGGTGATTTATATGTAGCACCTTAAAACGCTTCTTTGTTAACTACACAGTGAAATTATTTGAAGGGAACAGGCTGCCTAGACTGGTGAACCACACATTTCCCAAGTTCTCAGGTCTCCAAAATAATGGGGAGTTGATAAAACAAGTCCAAGTTAAGTCTAATTAACAACTGTGTTAAAACCAAGTTAAAATCTCAATAGTTACAGTGTCACTTCCACTCAATAAAAGGAATGCTGACAAGACAGATAAGCTCCAGGCTTGTTAATTACTGTTTATCTCACAGCTCTGCATTCTTCTGCTCTCCAGCTTCCAGGTTAAAAGAACAGGTGATAGTGGATAAAATACTTGGTTTAAAACAAGTTAAAATCAATTAAAACTCAATTAAGATCTGTGAAATTCTGGAGCTGGCTGCCTGGCCTGTTGCCATCTTAACCAGAAGTCAGATGTCCCATTTTTGCAAATGGGGGCTGAGAGTAAGAGAGGCTGCATCTACACAGCTATTAAAAAAATGCTCTGGAAAAAAAGTTTTAAAGCTCACAAAGGAAATTTTTGTAGAGTTCTGATTTCAGCTCTACAGCGCCATCTAGTGTCATAGTGCTATAATGCATTTATAATGTTTTATTTTTACTAATGTAGCTGAGTCCAGAGAATGTTTTGCCTAAGGCATGACCAATTTCACACATGCCACTTGGCTGCCTCTGATAAGCATCTTAAGGCAAAAGGTGGGGAGGAGATAGCAAACATTTAAATGTGCCTCTTTTAGGTGTTGTGCGTGTGTCAGATTTGATGATGGATGGCTCCCCATTACCGCTACACTGGGAAATTCTAGAGATTACGCATTTCTGTAGAAGACTTTGACTTGTGCAATTGTCTTGCCCCATGCATGTGCACTCCACTGCTTCAGCAGCAGCACTTGCACTGTTACAAATTCAACATAATAGTCATGGCAGCATCTTCACTTGGGAACTCCCTGCCTATTGATATCAGGCAGTTACATGCATTTTTTAAAAAAAGTACTGTTGATTTTAATCACCTTTTGAATATTTTAAAATGCCTCTTTATATTTTTTTTAAATTGATAATATGTTTTATTTTATATTTTATAAACCACTTCCAATCAAGCACTGTCCTTCTCTCCCAGTGGCCAATATTTGGTAATATGGTACCCTGAGCAAGGGCAACCCCCCCCCCCCCCAATTTATTATTTTCACAGTACAATTCCTCTTGGTACAATTTATCAACGTTGACAATGATACTTTATGCAACTTGTTCTTGGTGTTGTTCCTTTCTAGAAGCTATTTTGTTTTTTGTTTTGTTTTATATTCAATTAGCATGATTTCTTTTTGGAAAGGCTCCAACAGCATATGGTAATGTTGGGCCAAGCATTCACACTTTCCGTGTTAATATTTGTGGGTGATCTGGACACTAGATTAATAGCCCATAAATACAGTCATAATATAATAAGGAATCAGCAACTGCAGGCCATTGGGCCATGTCTGGTTGGAGGAAGGTAGAGTGCTTAGCCCACCATAGCCATGGCTGAATCTGCCATCTTTGGTTTCACATTTTTCTAATCTCAGAATTAGTTTCTCATATTTTCATTCCAGTTTGTGATTTTTATAACCCCCCCCCCAAAGTCCTAATGAAAAACTACCAACATTTTAGTGTGAATTTTTGTAAAGCAATTTCCTTGAATAAGATGCATTTTTGTGAAAATATATCTCCACTTTTTGGCTAATGCATTTCCTAAGTTTAGATTCATTAAGGATTTAGATTCATTTAGGAGATGTGGCAACCCACATCTTAGACCCTTTTAGGGATCAAATTTGTTGCTGAGCTGGTAAGTCAATGGCTGGCCTATAAGATGTTGCTATCCTAAAGCCATTGTAGCTCACCTATAAACTGATCTGCCTTGCCAGATGATGTAGCTAAGGATAATGGAGCATGCAAAGAAAGAAAGAAAGAAAGAAAGAAAGAAAGAAAGAAAGAAAGAAAGAAAGAAAGCCGCACTATAGAGGAGATTAATTTATTATATGAGCCAGCTAAACCTACATAGTGCAGAAGGGCCCTAATTGAAAATTGATGCACACTTTTGGCGTGTTTTCCTCCCACTCCTTCATTCAAAGAGGAGAAGGCCACAGTTTAAAAGATTTAGAACACCAAATTATTAGAGCAGCCTAATCTCCCTAATTAATCTTTCTGCCTTTGGATCTCTCCTTTAAAGACACAAGGGCTAATTCTCTTACCTCAGTGTTAGCCTGATAACGAGCAGGGAGGGGCCACCAGTAGCTTGATTGTTCTGGATGAACTATCAGACATCCATCGGGAATACTGGTACCTTGACCCCTTTGACCTTCAAATTGCTGAGTGTGGCAAACATAAAATCTCTGCAGACCTCGGTAGGCGCACAATGTCAGGGTGAAAATGCATTTCTTGGGAAACTACCTTAAAAACCAGGCTGCATCAATGTGCTAACGTTATAGATTTCATACACTTTTTATTTTAATTATCAGTTGCACATCTTTCCTCCTTTTGCTTCCCCTCCACCTGCATTCTTTCTTCATGTGGGGCAAAGCTTTTCTTCATGTGCACCATGATCTTCTAATATTGTTCAGAGCTAAAATAGGGACAACTCTTGTATACTCGTAATGCCTCTCCATCCATGCTTGGGTCCTTCCTCCTCAGTCTATATTTCATAAATGCATTGCGTGGACAGGCGGAGTCCCCAGATCCCGCGCGGTCCCCGCCGTCATGTGGAATAACGACTCTAGACAACGTGCTATGGGATTAAATTGGCCACAACTTTATTAAATTTCAAATGTGGGTAGACCTTGGCTCAGGCATTGGGCGTTCTCCCTCCCCAGTCCCCAGCCGGGGACCTAGGGAGCATCAGGGTTATCCAGTGTGGGGGGGGGGATGGGCCGTGTCTGGAGAACATATGTTCAAGCAGAGATAGCCGCCCCCGTTACGCCGCCGCAGGGGAGAGCAATGACGACCTTTCGGCGTACGGCCAAAGCCTCCCTTCAGAAACCCCTTTAACGGGGAACCCTGGTATCGCCGCCGCAAAGAGGAAGATGGACTAAAGGATTCCGCCCAAGGCCTGATACCCCCAAAGTTGTGACGTTTTGCTACGGGAAAGGCGAAACCTGCCAATGCAGGGAAATTCCTTTCCGGCCCTTTAACAGCGACCTTATCGTAGCAGCGCCCGCATACCTGTGGAGACAGGTTAACCTGCAAAACCTATGAAGAAAAGTTAACCTGGAGCTCTGGAGCCAAGTGAGGATTACCAGGTAAGATCCACCCTCTATTGTGTGGGCAGGTAATCCCTCCCCCTACCTGGCCTGGTTTCCCTGGCAACGCTTCCCCCAGGTGGGACTGGACAACTCACTGGGGTAGGCGGGGACCTCCAGGTATCCCACCTGAGGGAAGGCAAAGCCTATGCTGATGGGGCCACTCCAGATCCAGGGCTGCACGCGTCCCCACAAAGGGCGCCCCCCGTTTTAAGTGGGGAGCGGTCATTATTGTATTTAATGGGCAAAATGCACGTCATCAGCTGGGGTGGCACTTGTAATTAGGTCAGAACAGGGAATGTAACCCTGCTGCAATCAAAGCCTACTTCTGAAGATGGTATTTGCTTGGGGGAAGGGAATCCCCCCATTGGTGTCAATAGGGAATTACTGTTCATTGCAATTCATTGCTTCAGAGGAGGGATTTACTGTGGGACTGAAGCAAGGAAAGGGTAAAATTCCCTCTCCATGTCTGCCTTGATCCTAATGATCAGTGGTTGTCTCTCACCCCCCCCTCCCACAGCTGATGCTATTTTCATTTTAAAATGAAAAGTAAAGAAAAAGAAAATTGCTTGCTAAATGCCCTCATATGTAATGTCTAGTTTCAGACATTTTAGTACATGTGTCTGAAGAATTGCACATTTTTCTAAAGATGGAATTATTATTAATACAGTGTTGAATGCCAAAATAGGCTTCTAATCTTCCTCAGAAGTTGTGGGACCCAGGGATGTTCTCCACTAGCCAGGTACCCAAGATGGGACCTTTTCTACAGTGGTCCCAAGGTTATGGGACCAGGATATCTGATGGACCACCTTGTTCACTATAAGCAACTGTGCTCCTCAGATTGTGCACTGCTGATGGTACCATATGGCCCAGTAATGTGCTTAGCCTGTACTAGAAAATAGACTTTTAGTGTTGCAGCTCCAGCTCGCTGGAATTGATTAAAGGTAAAGGTAAAGGGACCCCTGACTGTTAGGTCCAGTCGTGGATGACTCTGGGGTTGCGGCACTCATCTGGCTTTACTGGCTGAGGGAGCCAGTGTTTGTCCACAGACAGCTTCTGGGTCATGTGGCCAGCATGACTAAGCCCCTTCTGGCGAACCAGAGCAGCACACGGAAATGCCATTTACCTTCCCGCCAGAGCGGTACCTATTTATCTACTTGCACTTTGATGTGCTTTCGAACTGCTAGGTTGGCAGGAGCGGGGACCGAGCAATGGGAGCTCACCCCGTCACGGGGATTTGAACTGCCGACCTTCTGATCGGCAAGCCCTAGGCTCTGTGGCACAGTGCCACGTGCGTTACCATCTGAAATAAGACAGGCACCTAGTATGGTGATGTTGAGGCACTCACTGAAGCCTTTTAAAAAAAAGGCTTTCCCTGAGGTGTAGTCCCATTAAATCAGACAAATTTGTTTCATTTCTTAAAAAAGTTTGTATAGATGGTTTTACTGTTTTAGAGTTTTTTGGTTTGATTTTATTGTTCTTAGAGCTGATGTTTCTGTATTTTATTCTGGTTTTACCATACCACTTCAATGGCTTTATGCTGTGAAGTGGTTTATAAATTTGTTTAATAAATAAAAAAATGGAGATGATCCACTCCCCTCTGACTTTGCTGGTTTTCTAATACATGGTAAAGACCCAGTTTGGCACCCACCCCCATGAGCATTTGCACACACACACACACACAGGCTAGAAGCCTCAGTGGTGCCTCTCTGGGTGGTTCACATGGGACAACCCCCCCAGCCCCAGCTCCGGCTTTTAAGCATTCTCTTTTAATATTGCAGTGGGTTTTTCTTGTTTCTTTGTCAATCATTCCTGCTGCTCAATTTATTTTGATGTTTTTGCAGTTTGAGTACTATTTTTAATACTTTATCATGCAGCTTAGTATTTTATTAGCCACCTTGGATGCCTAATGGAAGAATAAAACTTTTTAAAAATGCAAACCATGTATAATCATGTGAATAATAATTTACCTATCTTCCAATGAGACCATAGATCTCATATGACCGTTATTTTAAATATATTTTCCTCCACTTTACATTTTGGAATGGAAAGTAGTATAATATGACCCAATAAATCTGACAATGTGTTCAAAGAAATCTCTGTAAAGTCCATAATCCTCTGCACACTTACATGGGAGTAACAGCACAAGCCTAACTATATCTACTCAGAAGTAATTTTATTGACTTCAGTGGGACTCGCTTGAAAGTAAGTGGGGTTAGGATTGCCACCTCAAGTCTCTTGAATGTAGTGGAACTTTCTTTGGAATAACCATAAGATTGTGTTGTAAACATCTTCAAACACATTGGAAAGAAACTACCCCCACCAAAAAATGGGGGAAAAACAAAAGTTGTTGTTGTTGTTGTTCCTCTTCTTCTTCTTCCTCTTCTTCTTCTTCTTCTTCTTCTTCTTCTTCTTCTTCTTCTTCTTCTACTTCAAAAAGATGCTGAATCAAAACAAATGAATCAAAGGACTGTAAAAATTACAGTTTGTCCCTCTGAAAGGAGTGGAAGGAAGTATGCACTATTAGCAGGAAAACCCAGTAATAAGTAGAATGTGTAGGTGTTTTGTATGTCTGTGAGAGAAAGAGAGTTGTATGTTAAGCTATTGGAAAATGATTTAAAATCTCAACTGACATTTGCTTGTTATAAACTGCTTTGCCTGGCTCATCCCACCCATATAATTCAGAGATCACAAGTGTGCTGCTTCTGTTGTGCTTCAGACTTTTCTTGAATTTATTAGAGTTACAGTCTTCCAATGTCTCTCCACCCTCTTCATTTGAGATGGTGTTAGATGGATAGATCGAGAGAACAAATGATAGCAAGGATCTCTTTGCTATTAAATTCCTGTTGCTAGGTCTCTAGAATAACTTTGCTATGTAGGCAATAGCCTTTCAATTATTTGTGTCTGCAATCCCACCCAATCCTAGATGTTCCAGATCAGTGGCAACAATTTAAAAGGCAAAAGTATAAAAATCGATCTCAGAACAGCAAGGTGTCCAGATAGAAACTCACCATTCCCAACATATTTTGATCCCAGGCAAACCATTGTGGAACAGATTTAACCTCAATCCCTCGAAGCAGAGTTAAGGAGTAGTTTCAATGCAAAACTTCACATTGCAAGCTGGAACTTGCTCATTTTATTACGTGCTTATCCAGCGTTTTCTGACAGCGTGGCTTGTTGTCTTTTCAGTTTGCTCATACATTCCCCATTATCTTCACACTAACCTTATCAGGCAGGCCAGGTTTCGTGTTAGTGAGTGATTCAAGGTCAGCCAGCCTGCTTTGTGCAGCTGAGTGGGAATTTCAACCCCGGTGGTAATCCAAAATTCACACTGCTACACTTACATTGGCTCTGGATGGGGAGCTGTGAAGCCCAACAGATAAGTGGGCATAAGGTAAAGGTAAAGGGCTTCACTGACCATTAGGTCCAGTTGTGACCGACTCTGGGGTTGCGGCGCTCATCTTGCTTTATTGGCTGAGGGAGCCGGCGTACAGCTTCTGGGTCATGTGGCCAGCATGACTAAGCCGCTTCTGGCAAACCAGAGTAGCGCACGGAAACGCCGTTTACCTTCCTGCCAGAGCGGTACCTATTTATCTATTTGCACTTTGATGTGCTTTCAAACTGCTAGGTTGGCAGGAGCAGGGACCGAGCAACGGGAGCTCACCCTGTCGCGGGGATTCAAACCGCCGACCTTCTGTTCAGCAAGTCCTAGGCTCTGTGGTTTAACCCACAGCGCCACCGGGGGACATGTTTATAACATCCTGATTGAGAATAACCATGCAATTCACACTCCAAACCCAATTCCCCCCTCCTAAATATTTATTTGTCCTTCTACAAACCCCAGAGTTCCCACAGTCATGCTGCATAAAACTATACTTGGAAATGTAATTGTAATTCTTCCACAGGATGTTAACATTTCAAAATGCATTGCAGCCTCTGCTGTGGGTGAAATGGCAGGCTATGTACTGTATTGTGTGGTGACTTTGTCTTCACACTTGTGAATAAAGGTGAGAAATCTTAGGTCCAGGAGCCAAATGTGACCCTCCACAACTCTGCATCTGGACTCTGCCCAGGCAGCACTGGTTTTAGGTTGGTGAAGTGGTTCCTCTACACTAGGGTTGCCATATTTCAAAAAGTGAAAATTTGGACGCAAAACTTGAACTTTTTTTTTTAAAGGAAATTTGCCAAAATCTACACTTCTGACCTGAGTTGCCATACGTCTGGATTTTCCTAGATATTCCAGTGATTTCCGCCCAGACACTGCTTCCAATGGCCGAATCTTCGCTATGTCTGGGAGATTGCAGATGTATGGCAACCCTACCCTACACAGGTTGCTGAGCCAAAGGGGAGCAAAATTGAGAAGATCCATAATTTAGAATATCCATTTGGGGGTGCCAAAATTTGGCTTCACACAGGCATCATGTTACAAAAGATTACCCCTAGCCCAGGCCACACCCATTCTGAGCCACACCCTCTGTCTCCAGGCCAAATGCTTTAGCAGCCCTTCTTCTTTGAGCATTTTTACATGGCTGGAATGTGCCCTTGAACTCTGATAATGCCTTACAATGGAATGGAAGATAGAGAGGGGTATGGATAGAAACTAGTCTACCATTGTTGGCATCTGTTTCAGGAGAAAATGGAAGAGTGTACCTTTGGGGGTAAAGTTAAACCACTGGAGTGTTACAGTGTCTGCTGTGGCTGCATAGATCAATATGGGAGAGACATGTTTTATTGCAGGTGGGGCAGATGAAGGTGTTGGGTTTTGCCGCTACAGGTGTACCATGGTGTTTCTTCTTTCTGTGCTCCTCCCAGCGGTCATTTCTCCTCTGGTCACTGGTGTGGCTACACAACCTGGCTGTCTGTCTCTGTGCACTGCAGTCGTCTGCAAGGGATTCTTATATTGTGGGGATAACACTGCCAGCTTTCATATCATGTTTGCAGACATTTTTATAATGCAAAGTTGGTCTGCCAACAGGCCTGGTACTGAAGCCTGTCTACTGCGCAGAGGTAAAATTTACACTAATTGGCCTGTGCCCCCTGGATGGTTGTCCAGAAGAGAATATGACTTATGAGCTGAAAAGGTTTCCCACCCCAACAGCGTCCTGCTGAAGAGTCTGCTGTATCTCTCCCCACCACATTGTTGTGAATCAATGACATTTGGACATTTGACAGGCAATGCTTGGCTTCTTCTAGTTGTGTTGTCCAAACAGTAGTATTAGCGGTGCTTGAGTTGAGCATGGCCATTAGGAACAGCTGAATAAAGCACTGAAGAACCCAGTACAGTTTTGCTGGTTTCTAGTGTAACAAGATTCCTGTAGATTCACAATGACCATCACATTTATTATGGCATAAACTTTTGTGGACTTCAATCCACACCCTCACTTTAAACAGGGTTGAGGAAACTGTTGGACATCCACAGGCTGCTGGATTACAGCTCCCATCATCCCCAACTATTGTCCATGCTAACTGGGGCTGACAGGAGTTGGAGTCCAATTAGGTCTGGAGGGTCACAGGTTCCACATTCCTCACCTAAAAGATAAAGGAAACTGCAAGGACCAGTGACACTTCTGCTATTTTCAATATTCAGCAGTCCGCAAGGCTGCCAAATGTCTCTATATTATTTGGACTATATGAGTAAACGAAGAGCAATCCCCCCCTCTCCAAAGCAAATTCAGTTTTCCATGCCATTCTGTGGCATTTGTTTATCTAGTTCCCCAAGTGCAGCACCATTTGTTGTGTTTTTATTTTATTACTTAAATGGGAAGCTTTGCAAGTTGGAGGAGTACTTAATTAAACTGAATTGCTGTGACTTAAAATATACCCACACCTGCTTCTGTGGGACTTTGAGAGGCTCCTGCTCCCATAAGATCAGAAATACGGGGAGGAATTAGCAGGGCAACACAACTGTTTTGTTCCATCTGAATCTACAAGTTGTGAACCGCATCCTGTTTCAGGTGTTCTGTAGCCAACCTCAAGTTAACTGTAGATTTTTTCATTTAATTTTCCCCCTCTTCCCTTTCTTCTTTTCCTTAATCAATTTTATACTATCCTCCCCACACCCTTACACCTTGAGAAGCTCAAAATAATGTGGCATTAAAACTCACATTTAAATGATAGTTTCTGTGTGAATAACATTAAGGGCAGCAATAGGTTTCTTAGTCCATTGATGGTCATTAGTTTTAATAACACGTGAAGAATAATAATAAAGTTAATAACACTAATAATACTAAAAACACTGCTACCATTACTACTAATTTTATTATTTATACCCCACTCATCTGGATGGGTTGTCCCAGCCACTCTGGGTGGCTTCAAACACATTTAAAAGCATAATAAAACATCAAAAATTAAAAACTTTCTAATATAGGCCTGCTTTCAGCTGTCTTCTAGAAGTTATATAGCTATTTATCTCCATGACATCTGATGGGGGGCATTCCACAGGGAGAGCGCCACTGCCGAGAAGGCCCTCTGCCTGGTTCCCTGTAGCTTAACTTCTCACAGTGAGGGAACTGCCAGAAGGCGCTCAGAGCTAGACCTCAGTGTCCAGGCTGAACGATGGGGGAAGAGATGCTCTTTCACGTATACTGGGCCGAGGCCGTTTAGGGCTTTAAAGGTCACAACCAACACTTGGAATTGTGCTTGGAAATGTACCAGGAGCCAGTGTAGATCCTTTAGGATCTGGCAGCCACTCCCAGTCACCATTCTAGCTGCCACTTTCTGGCTTAGTTGTAGTTTCTGAGTCACCTTCAAAGGTGGCCCCACATACAGTATTGAACATTGCAGTAGTCCAAGTGGGAGATAACCAGAACATGTACCACTCTGATGAGACAGTGCACAGGCAGGTAGGGTCTCAGCCAGTGTGCAAGATGGAGTTGCGCTGGACACAGAATTGACCTCCATGGACAGGAGTCTAAAATGACTCCTAGGCTGCATACCTTCAGAGGCACAGTTGCCCCATTCAGGACCAGGGAGTCCCTCACACCTGCCCATCCCTGTCACCCAGAAACAGTACGTCTTGTTGGGATTCAACATCAACCCATTAACCACCAACCATCTTCCAACCACCCTCAAACACTCACACAGGGCACCTACTGTCATCACTGGTTCTGATTTAAAAGAGAGGTAGAGCTGCATATCATCTGCACACTGGTGAGCACCCAGCCCCAACCCCCTGATGATCTCTCCCATCAGCTTAGTATAGATGTTAAAAAGCATGGGGGAGAGTACAAAGCCTCACCCCCAACACCACTTTCTGGACACAGCCCAGGAGGAAGGAGCGGAACAATTGCATAACTGTGTCCACAGCTCCCAACTCCTATAGACGGTCCAGAAGGATGTCACAGTCATTGGTATCAAAAGCTTTGAGAGATCCAACAGAACCAGGAAATATATTTCACCTCTGTCTTAGCCCACTGGAGATAATCAACAAATGCAACCAAGTCAGTTTTAGTCCATGATGAGGCCTGAATCCTGATTGAAAGGGATTCAAGTGGTCCACATACTCCAGACATGCCCAGAGTTGTTCAGCGACCACCTTGCTCAGGAATGGAAGATTTGGGACTAAACGATACTTGGCCGTAATGGGTAGATCCAAAGATTGTTTTTAATGAAGTGGTTTAATAACTGCTTCTTTAAGCGAGTCTGGGAAGACTCCCTAACAGAGGGAAGCATTCACCACCCCACAGAGTGTGTTACCCAGCTCCCTTTTTTGAGCCGGGATAGGCAAGGATCACGAAGGCAGGTGGACAGTTTCACTCATTCAAGCAGCCTGTCCACATCCTCAGAGGTAACAGGTTACAATGGGGCCTGCTTAGAAGATTGTGCCCATAGGTATCTTTACATAATGTGGGTCAAGAGAAGCAGAAGTGGCTCCCTGGGTGGGGCACAGCCAGCATGTTAGGTTCCTAGCAGGTGGGTCACTGTTGCTTACCAGAAGGGAGATGGGAGGTCGGCATGGTGCAAATGCACTGGTAGCATCAGTCTGGTGCTCCTGCTGGAGTATTTGCACTGCACCTGTCTCCCCATCCCCTCTCCATCCCAGCAAGCAACCCACCTGCTGGGGTTCTAGTGTGGAGGCTTCACCCCACCTGGCAAAGCACTTCTGGAGTTAAGTATTTATTTGCTAATTCAATTTTGTAATGCACCCACCATCAATGAATAATCCCAGGGCCTAAAAACACAAAGCAGTCCAATCCAATTCAGACAAACACAGAAGCAAATAAAATATCAGTATAGCTTTCACTACAACGAATTTTAAATATGTGGAGAAGTAGGTTGTGTTCCTGACTGGCAAATATTTCCCCATTAGTTTCAATGGAGGCAACTGATCCAGGGGTGTTTTCATTTCCTTGTGTGCATCTGCTATCTCAGTTGAAATACCCAGGGCAGCTCTTTCATAATATTCTTTTTTATTTTTATTTAGAGATTTTAGTTTATTTACTGTGATTTGTTCATACTTTTTGTCTGTTGTGTGTCTGTATCTACTTTGTTCAGTATTCATGAGTGCCATTGGAAATTACATGGGTCTGTGGATCCGGCTGTTATTTACACCAAACCCACCAACACCAAAAACCCTCTGACAGGCGACAACTCTGATTATAATCCAACTAAAATCCAATTTACAAGGATTAACCAATTAATCATGCTGATCTTGTTAATTGAGTAATGAGCTCAGTTCTAAGGACTGATCAAATGTCTTTTTTGTAAAATTGACTTTGCATCCCATCCATCTTAATGCAATGCTAAGAAGAAACAGGACAGAGTATTTCACACCAGCTAAATGACCTAGCCTCAAAACAGCCATGTTGCAGTTGACAGGTATCTTGGGGGCCAGATCCTAAAATGATGGGGATGATTCCTAGCATCACAAAGGGTGAAGTCTCATAGGATGGAATGGAGCCCATTGGTGCTTGGTGGGTCTGTAAAAGAACTGGCTGTGGGACATGATGACATTAAGAGATGCATCAAACCGCAGATGTACTTAAGCCTTGCACAAAATAGCCCCCCTTCTTAATTCTGGACCAACACCTTGTGAACTTACACAGAATACTATTTCCCCATCTATTGTCTGTTTTAACCTTTCCCAACTTGGTGTCCTCCAGATGTTTTTGACCACAACATCTACCATCACTGACCATTGCTATGCTGGCTAGGGTAGATGGGAGGTCTAATCTATTCTGTTAGGTACCTCTGAAAGCAGCTATATGTAATTAGAAATGCGTTAAAAATAGAAATTAAACGGAAGATTGGCAGAGAAACTGAGGGAAGTAAAACAAAAGGAAAATTTGTGATGAAATGAGATTTGGTTGTTTAAATTTGTATTTGAAAATGAATAAAAATATATTGGGGGGGGAAGCAGCTATTGGGTACAGATCTTCCATATCACCTGTTATCTGAACATTTCCCCCCTGGAACTACAAGGGATTGAACCCGGGACCTTCTGCATGCAAAGCACATGCTCTGCCATTGAGCTATAGTCCTCCCAAATGCACTTCTTCCTGCAGAGACCCCAAGAAGAAGACTAAAATCACGACTACACTGAGATTGGTGCTGGAGAAGCACAGATCCAAATCTCCCTTTGAGGTCCATAGATCCATAAGCCTCAATCCCAAGCCTTACCTGGGAGCAAGTCCTATTAAATTTAACAGGCATTTATTGCTGAGTAGGCATGGTTAGGATTGTGCTCCCACCAGCCCCAGCCAGCATGGCCAGTGCTAATGGGCATTGAGTGTTGTAGTTCAACAACATCTGGAGGGTCACAGGTTTCTTATCCTTGACCTTGAAACTCTCCTGATGGTGGCATCTATTGCCCTTTCTTTAATGGCCTTCACAAGTTGGGAAAACCATCCTTTTTAGGAAGTCGTTAGCTAAATGACTGTTTTATGATGTCAGTTTTTATCTGTCTTTTCGAATACTCATGTAAAAAAAAAAAGCTGCTCTGCTGTGTCATTTCCTCCCTCTGTTTTTAGTGATTTAGTATTTTTGTGTTAGATTGTAAGTGATTTTTTTTAATGGTTCATTTGTGCCAGCTTCATTTCTTATCACTAGCTGCCTTGAGCTCTATTGAGGAAAGGCAGGATGGAAAGGTTTTTTAAAAATAAACACTGCATGGGTTGGCACGTTCCATTGAAACTGATCAGCAGAGGGAGTAGTCTTTAGAATTAGGAGAGCCTTGCAAGCCAAGAAGTACAGAAGTAATTGATTATTTTGAACTGTTCAGTTGATGCTCAGTGTGACTTCAGTCAAATACATGTTGCCATTTTCAATCTAAATGAGGAGCTGTGGATGGAGGATGTGTGAGTGTGTATTGAAGCACACCTACTATACAAAGGTTAAACTAAAATTAACTGCTCCACCTTCTATTGCCTCTGGACACACTCACCTCTGCCATGTGGCCCCCAGAAGGAAATATGGCCCTCAGGCTGAAAAAGCTTCCCCAGCTTTGGGTTACATTGTTATCCCATCCTTTTTTCCCAAGGAGCTAAGGGTGATACAATATATTTTCTTCTTTATATCTTACAACAGAATTTGGGAACCATTTTCAGCCTGAGAACCACATTCCTTTTAGGGGTTGAATGCCAATGATGGGCAGGGCTGGATTCAAATGCAGGCAGAACAATGGATGCGAGTCTTATGCTGTACAGTTGGCTACATTTCAGCCACATAGAAGCTAGAGGTTAGACATATACCCCTCCATCCAGTTGAACAAGAGGCACCATTACAACCCAAGGACACATTCCAACCTATTAAAAGCTTTCAAAGAGGACATGGACCAAAGCTACTGGCTCCTCCAGCAGGCTGCTGTTGTCCAGGTGCAGGATGGACATCTGAAGTATAAAAGCCTGCATACACAGATTTCCCTGGGTCCTAGAACCTTGTGCAGTGTGGATCCCAGGACCCAATGAATATAGATATCAAGTGCATGGGCTTCTCTACCTCTGGGTGGGTCATGTGATATGATATGTCAGGTAATTCAAATATAATTCAAACTGAGGGCCTCCTCTGAGGGTCTTCTGGTGGTTCCCTCACTGCGAGAAGTGAAGTTACAGAGAACCAGGCAGAAGGCCTTCTTGGCAGTGGTGCCCTCCCTGTGGAAAACCCTGTGGAAGATGTCAAGGAGATAAAGAATTACACAACTTTTAGAAGACACCTGAAGTTTTTAATGTTTGAAGTTTTACTATGTTTTTATATGCACTAAGCCACCCAGAGTAGTTGGAGAAACCAAGCAAGATGAGCGGGGTATCATCATCATCATCATCATCATCATCATCAAACAGAGGAAGAGAGCATATGGAACTTTTGAGGCAGGCCATGAAATCAGAGAATGCGTGGCACAGTTGTAATTTCACAAGTTTTCCCAGAGAGCAGGAAAAAAAGAGTTTTCATCCCCATGCTTAACGTCTGGATTCCATAGCAAGCAATAATGGGATCCAGGCTGCTTGTTTTGTGGCACCTACACCTTCAGCCAGATGACTGGCAAGAATCTGAGGGCTTAGGCTATTCTAAATGACAATTCCATCCCTTTTCAATTAGTAGGACATTGTCCGCTTCCTTCCACCCTGCCCCTGTTTTCAGCCGCACACTTTCTCAGGCGCATTCCTCTTCTACCCTGAAGAATCATTCAATAAATATGTGTAAAAAATCCCTGCCCTCCCAGCTGTTCTCCACCCAGCTTCAGGCTCCCATGCCTGGTGTGTGTATGCACTGTACTCTCCTACAGATGCTGTGGTTGCTGTGATCAGCGGAAAGACGTCATGCCTTTTTCTCATTAACTCCCACACTGTCAGCCTTTTCATTACTTCCTTGTAGTTGGACACAACTTATCCTTGGATAACAGTTACATTTTTGGCACGGGGTGCCTAAGAATATTAATGGCTTATGAGCAACAAATCCTTATGCTGGAGCCATGCAGGATATCATTTACTTAGTCTTCTCTTTCTTTCACCTCCCAGATCCGGCAGTTCATGTGGATTAGGAGCCTGACAGCATATTCCAAGGCTGTGAGCTCCAAGTTGTTGGCATTTGTAGAGGTGATGTTCCATGCTAGTGTTGCTATGGGCTTGGATCCAGAGAAAAGGAAGGAAGTTAGGAAGATAAGAAGCTATATCAAGTAAGACCACTGTAGACAGTACAGTATATAGTATATCCAAATGCAAAATGAAGAAAAAGGACATCATCGTCATCATTGCCATCACCATCTATCTCAAAAGGTATATGCTTGGAGAAGCATTGAATCTCTTGCCCCTAGAGAATTAACAGGCCCTGTCCAATAGATTCCCCCCTAATATAAATGCAACCACATTTCACACCACATTAAGAAACACAATTGATGGCTATCCAAAGGGATAATGAAACAATATGATGTTTGAGTGTTGGGAAGTTACAATTCCTGCAGCAAAAGTGTTTGTGCCTTTGAGGAAAGAAATCTAGATTGTGTGCAACCATGAGATGTATTGGTCTAATACATTGAATGGCTACAATCCAACACCAACTGAAATGCCCCAAAGCCTATGCATTTAAGCCAACTGATTTAGATGCTGTGTTGGATTGTGGTTACTGTATGGGATCAGAGTGGAGGGCTGATTCCAAACTATGCAGCTGGAAAGTGATGTCATCATTTTCTTTCTTATGCATTGAAGAGGCAAGGCAGTCTTTCCCCAGAGGAAGATGGGCGTGTGGGTGTAGAGGAAGCTGTACTGTCCACAAATGATATAGACCCACTTGATCTTCTTCAGACACTGGGAAGAATAGTAAACTCCTTTCAGGCATTCAACAGTCAAATGATAGCTTGCTTGGTGAGCTCCTATTGCTCTGTCCCAGCTCCTGCCAACCTAGCAGTTCAAAAGCATACCACTGCAAGTACATAAACAGGTGCCGCTGTGGTGGAAAGGTAAATGGCATTTCCATGTGCTCTTTACAAATCCTGTCCATATTATATCATTTTTATTTGTTCATGAGGCAGTTGCATGGTGATGAGCAATCACCCTGCATTGATCTTGATTTGCTTGTAGGGTATTTACATATACTCATATTACTCAAAACAAAAAAAAATCCTTCCAGTAGCACCTTAAAGACCAACTAAGTTAGTTCTTGGTATGAGCTTTCGTGTGCATGCACACTTCTTCAGATACACTGAAACAGAAGTTTCCAGACCCTTCTATATAGTGAGAAGGTGGGGAGGGGTATTACTCAGAAGGGTGGTGGGAATGGGAGATTGGCAGATAGCTGTGATGAGCCTGTTGACGACTCTTAACGACTGCAATAGGTCTTACAGGAAAAAGCAAGGGGTGAGAAGGTGAAAAATGGCTTTGTCATGTATAATGAGATAAGAATCCAAGGTCTTTGTTCAGACCAGGACTCTCCATGGTTTTAAGTTTGGTGATAAGTTGCAATTCAGCAGCTTCTCTTTCCAGTCTATTTCTGAAATTCCTTTGTAGTAAAACAGCTACTTTGAGATCTTGTATAGAATGTCCTGGGAGATTGAAGTGTTCTCCTACTGGTTTCTCTGTCTTGACAAGATAATAGAGGTGATGGGAAGAAGGGCCTGTAGACAGGGGCCACTTCCTGCTTGCGCATTGTCTCTCAGCCTAGTAATCAAGCAAGCAGGAACAATTGTTGGGAAGAGGAACAGTCAGATATGGGGGAGATAGTTAAGTTCATATTTAAAGGTGAATCTCCATAATTTGCATTTTCTGAATCAATACAGGTACCAAAACACAACTATCCTTTGAGATGCGTTCTTTTCCAAATTTTGCAAATAACATGTACCGAAATGCACAAAATAGATACATACTGTCCATTGAAATGCATTTATTAATGAAGGTAAGATACAAACCTGCATTGTGTTAAGGAGATTTGTTTTGAAAAATTGTGTACATGCAAAACTCCGGGAGACATTGCCAGGCAGTGTAAACATTACTGATCTAGTTATAGATAGGTAGCCGTGTTGGTCTGCCATAGTCAAAACAAAATAAAAAAATTCCTGTATCTGAAGAAGTGTGCATGCACACGAAAGCTCATACCTAGAACTAACTTAGTTGGTCTTTAAGGTGCTACTGGAAGGAATTTTTTTATTTTGTTTTGATTACTGATCTAGTTGAACATTGGTTCAACACAGAATAAGGTCATTTCTTATGTTCCCATGACCAGAGTCAAGTTCAATAGGTGAGGTATGAACCCTTGAAGAGAAAGACTCATGTGCTATTTATTTATTTACCTGCTTCTTTTGCAGTTTTTTAAAACAGAGTTTTCTAGGAGGTGCATGAGTAAAAATAACGATAAATGGTGTGGTATAGTAAAGTATTAATAAAAAATACTCACCGCAGACAGTAAAAACAGTTTAAAGCTAAGGCAGCTTAAAAAGCCTTGAAAGATAGATCCTGAAATCACACCAAAGTAGGGGCTGGGTGAGCCAGGGTACCACCACCAAAAAGGCTTTCTTTCCTATAGCAACACTTAGCTTGGCGGTGGGGACACTTGGAGAAGAGTCTTCAAAGGAGAGCTCTAGATTCAGGTACATATGGAAAGAGTTAGTCCTTCAGTTTCTCTGTTAAGGCCACAAAGGGCCTTATAAAAATCAAAACCTGTACCTTGTACTGGGTCCAGAAATGGACATGGAGTCAGCAAAGATGGTAAAGAACTAGCATGATGTGCTGCAATAAAGCCTTATGCAGCCCAGGACCACAATACCTCAAGGACAGCCTCTCCCCACATGAAGCAATCCAGCCACTGCACTGATCATTTGATGCCCTTCTTTATGTGCCTTCTCTGAGGGAGCTGTCGAGGGTTGTGACACAAGAATGAGACTTTTCAGTGGTGGCTCTCCATTTGTAGAATGCTTTCCCCAGAGAAGCACGCCAGTTACCATCACGGTCTCTTTTTAGTTGTCAGGCAAAAACATTTTTATTTATCCAGGCTTCTGGTTTTTAACTGGGACGGTAGTTAGATACACCAGTGACCTTCATTGTGTTCTTCTTTTAAATTGAGTGGGTAGGATATATTGTTGGGTGAGTATTTTAGTTTTTGTTGTTTGATGTTTTTTCTGCTTTTAATGTCTTTGTTGTTGTTGTTTTTTACTGTTTTAGTCATGTGGAGGCCATTGAGCACAAAAAAATATGCCTGATAAATATTAACAACAGTTACAACACCACCACCAACATCCAGTCCTGGGTTACATTATAGCAGTCATATTCTGAAGCTTCTAGACCACTGTGAAAGGCAGCCCCACATATAATGCATTGCAGTTGCCTTGTCAAATGTGACATGCTGCCTTCATGGCTGGGCAGGAATTTGAACCCAGATCCTCCAAGTCAGTGGCCCATGCAAAGCCAATCGGTTTTCATTCCTTAACTGTGTGTAATTTGTGACATACTGCAGGATCTAGAGTTGCCTCGGCTCATAAGCTATTGTGGCATAAAGGCGTGTGCAGTTTGCAGTGCTTGATTGGAGCGACTGTCTGTAGCAGAGGCATTATGGCCCTGTGTTGAAGGAAAGTAATGTAAGACACGATCTGTCATCACTGGCTTTAATGTTGCTTAGTGAAATATGTTACAGTAAATCTTTATAGACTGTATGAGTACACTGAGTTCCAACAAAGTTAAACCAAAGCAAACATTTCTCTTATGGGAAATTAAATTCCATGTGGTTAGGGCAGGACTATGATTAATTCAGCGACAATGGAAACAGAGTAAATGCATCCATTGCATCTGAGAAACAATTTGATAGCCAGAAAGAAAGAAAAAAAATGCTCTAAATAATGAAATTGTGGGAAATGATAGGCTTGGGGTCACTGATGGTTTTGGTGCCATGGAGTTCAAAGGAACTTTGGACAATTGAAACTTTTGTCCAAGAAATTAAATGGTTTGCTTGACAGTATCCTGATATTTGCAGCTTTTCTCTCTCTAAGTTTCCAGTCCTCATAGATGTAGGAAAGAAATAATCAAAGCTTGACTTCTATTTTTCTAATTTTGCCTCCTAAATTTCACTTTCCTGAAGTAATGCCTATTCTGCCCTCAGCAAAGAAATTCACATGAACAACGCAGCAAATGTGGCTATAATTAAACAATTTAGGCTGCTCTTGGTAGTGGTGCAGTTAGGAAATTTTAGATGCTGGACTTTATGGGGAAGGGCCATAGATCAATGGAAGAACATGTGCTTTGCACACAGAAGCTCCCTCCAAGTCACACCTCTCACCAGCAGCACAACTCACTAGCACTGCTCTACTAGTCTTCCTCAAGTGCCTTTGTAAGTAAAACTTGTTTACCTGGATGGAGAAATGTGGCTGGGCATCAGAAGCAGTTGAGATTTGCCACAAACATGTTGCTCCACCCACTATTATCTGTGACCCTGCCCACTTGAACCTCTGGCCCCAGCCACTGTGGCTCACAGTCGCTGGAAATTTGCACATGAGAGAATGCAGACCTCAGAAAAGGTTTCTGCTTCCTGCTATAAAGGTCAAAAGGCCAGCTAGGATTCTCTTGATGTTGTCATCAATCTCCAGTTCTTTTGTATCACACCCAAACTCAAAGTATTGCAATATGTTGTATATAGTTCTTCCTCCCTCTCTTTGGGCCTCACAGAAAACCTGTGTGGGAGGTTAGGCTGAGAGATGGTGACTGACCCAAGGTTTCCCAGGGAGCTTAGTGGCTACATCTGGAGCCATATCTTAATGGTCTTGGTCTGGTACTCTAGCCAGTGACTTTCCATACCAGTGTGACATGTGGCTATTGCATTAGGGACTAGTGGACTAGCAAAAATGTTAACCTTATCAGTTGGATGCATCAGGGAAATAATAATAGAAGAAGCCTCCAGGTATGCTTACTGTGCTAAAGAATTTTTAACATAAGAGCACAGGAAGAGCCTGCTGGATCAGACCAAAGATCCAGCAGTTTGTTCTCACACTTGCCAACCAGATGCTAATGGAAAGCCTAAAAACAGGACCAGAGCACAACAGCACTCTCCCCGCTTGCAGTTCCCAGCAACTGATATTCAAAGGCATACAGCTGCCCACCATGGAGGTGGAACAGAGTCACCATGGCTAGTAGCCATTGACAGCTTTATTGTCCATGAATTTCTTTAATCCTTTTTTAAAGCCTTGGTGGCCACCATTACCTGTTATGGGACCTAATTCCATAGCTTGACTCTGTGTTGTGCAAAGAAGTACTTTTCTTTTGTCTTTCCTGAATTTTCCAACATTCAGCTTCACTGGGTGCCCCACAGTTCTCATATTATGGGTTTTGAATATTAATCCTTCTTCAGGGCAAATAACTTGTGTCTTTGATCTCTAACTCAACACCTTTGGCACCTCTAAGACTCAAGCTGGTTGTGCTTTAAGAAAAGTGAATCAGGATATAACCTGAAAAAAGAATTTCACCTGCAAAACACGTTGGACTCTGTGTACATACTTCTGTGCCCCCGGAGGCTCTCTCTCTTATTTTTCTGCATTCGGTATTGTCTGCATTATATCATAAATAACCACCAAAATGGTGCTGTATTTGTGTGTGTGTTGAGATTTGTGTATCATCTTGTTTAGTCTTCCCACCGTGAGGATAGCCATGAATGGAGAGTGCACTGAAGGCTTTTTGGCCCTGAGCCTCAGCTGGGGCACATGGTTTCATAATGTTCATTTTAACGTTAAATGATTTTTAATATTTCACATATGGTTTCATGGTTTTAAGCTTCCTCACTGGGAATGAACAAGGCTGTGGTATTATGATGAATAGTGGACGGTGTCCAGGAACACCCACTTTATTCCCTCCATATCAAACATGTGGAGCTCCCATTAAATTTGGAATTCTCTCGGGGGAGGTTGACTTGTCCTATCTAATCCAGGCCTATTTTGTTCCTTCGACCTGGATTGAGTAGGATGCATTGTTCCCATACATTCTTCATTTAATTAAATGCAGTAGATATGTCATGTCAGTGAAATATTCCAGGTCTGTTTTTACATCTGTAGCCATTTTCTTCTCCTCTCCTTCCATTTGGCTTCTTGGAAAGAAAGTTCGACATTCAATGCAGCCTTGGATTAGATGATTGGCTCTGGATGTGCTGCCAAAACAGCTCAAATCAAAATCTTAATGTTGGGGATTTGGGTTTTGTGTGTGCATGTGTTTGTTTGGTCCCCCCCCCCCCCATATAAAGTGAAGTTTGTAAAGGGTGCATTCACTGTTTTGGTTCCCAGAGAATGAGGGATGCAGACTTGGCTTGCATCAGTGCAAAACTAAATGATACTACTGCTGTGTAAGATGGAGCTACTATATGTTATACTGCAAAAAAAGAAAAAAGAAAAAGCGCTTAACCCTTCCTGCCACCATCAGTTTTCCCTTGCAACTGCTACTCTGGCAAATGTATTTTTAACTCTCCCTTCTGCTGCCAATTTTCCTCTGTAATTTCTGTTGTGTACTTAAACCCTTCCTGCCACTGCCATTTCTCCAATGTAAACACTTACTACACTACCAGGTGTGTGCTTGATCCTTTCAGCTGCCATCAACCCTTCCATGTAAACACCTTATTGCCCATTCTCTCAGGTAAATGCCACACTGACAATGCCACACTGTTGCCACCATTTCTCACATGTAAATACAGTGGTACCTCGGGTTAAGTATTTAATTCGTTCCAGAGGTCTGTTCTTAACCTGAAACTGTTCTTAACCTGAAGCACCACTTTAGCTAATGGGGCCTCCCGCTGCCGCCGCGCCGCCAAAGCACGATTTCTTTTCTCATCCTGAAGCAAAGTTCTTAACCTGAAGCACTATTTCTGGGTTAGCAGAGTCTGTAACCTGAAGCGTATGTAACCTGAGGTACCACTGTACTATACTGCCATTTCCAGTTGTCCCATGTATATACCTAAGAAGGAAAGAAATGAGCAGAGGAGCATTTCAGGAAGAAATGACGTGTCGTGCAGGTTCAGCACCACTTGCCACCTGTCAGTTCTCCATAAATTTCACCCTCACTCAACATCAGTGTTATGAGACAACCACAGGTCTGGGAAACTTGCATGTACTTCATAACATTTGCCTGTATATAATATTAATTGACCATCAACAATGGGCTAGGTGCGGTTCAAATGACAAAGAAGTAATTGAGAAGTAAAGGGAGTAATTGGCAATGACCAGGGCAAGCCCAAGACATTTTGGTAGAGGAGACAGACCACAAAATGCTGTCCTCCCCTCCACCACCATGGAAGGTGTGAGGGATGATCTACATCAGGAGCAAGGGATGACGAAAGATCAATATCAGGACCCGCTGCTCTGGTGGATCCTGCCACCTGAAGCAGTCATCTCACCTTGCTTCATGGGTAGGGTTCCCATATTTCAAAACCAGGACACCACCGAAATTGTTGAGCTTTTTTCAGACAAGCCCAACGTATGGCAGCCCTATTCATGGGTGGGCTGGCCCTGGCAATGACATAAATCATACCTTGCTAGTCCTACTCAGAGTAGACCCATTTGAGTAAACGTGCGTGCTTGACTCAAGTTCATTGATTTCAGTGAATCATCTATTCTTGAGTAGGAATAGCATTGGATACAATCCTAAGATTTAACTAGTTTGGACAACTGTTCAACTAGAAGGAATCTCCAAGAGAAGTTGTATGCACAGTGCATTGCTCTAAGTGCAGAGGTTGTCTTCCCACTAACTGCATTGGCTGGTCAATTACTTGAATGTCAAAATTGGCAGCAAGCGACATTTTTCTGTTGGGCATTTATGGCAATAGTTTCAAATTGTGTCCACTCAGATTTTTTAGGAGGGCCACATTGGAAAAACTGTATGACTGAAATTGTAGGTGTTCTGTTCCTGTTATTTAAAAGCTGCTTGTCAGCCAGCAGCCCTCAAAGTAACTTTAAAGCAGGTTAAAATACACATTTATGCAAATAAAATATTTTAAAAAATACACCCACCATTCATTATTTCACTGTTCCACCTATGACTTCCTATGGAAGAAACTGCTTGGTGAGTTCTTTATTCAGATTAGGAGTGCTGCTGGTAGTGGTAATACCAATGTTTCTAATAATATACTGATACTTGATCTGTTTTATATTTTCTTGTCATCTTATGTTATGCTGTGTGTCACACTGTTTTAATGTAAGTGGCTAAAACCTTTTTGGTTGGCAGGTAAACTGAATTGACAGTGAACAGGGTGAACAAAAAGAGGGTGGACAAAAAACTCAGGTGAATAAGTTGTGGATCTTTCTAGTGATGTTGGATATCACTCTGCAGCTAAAGAAAATAGTGTTATTTCTACCTATAGTTCGGGATGAACAGTGCAGGGGAAGCAGCAATCTTGGAACAGTCTTGATCACTTATGAAACTGTTCTATTGTAGTGTGACATATGCAATATCACTTTGAGAACTTTAAGAAACCTACTTATCAAGCTCAATTCTGAAGCTGTTATGCCAAATGCCTTTGTCATAATAATTTGTTACTTCCTGGCTGTTAGAAGGAATGCAGATTACGGCTGCTAAAGTTGATTGCTCTTTGTTTTTAATTGATGAACTAAACAAAGGGTGACTGAACCAACTGCTACAAAATAGTAGTTCTTCTGAATATACACATGGCAGATTATTTTGGTCTGAAAACTGATCTCATTTTTTTTAATGCCCCTGTTGGATTATTATTTTTTTAAATGCTGGATTACAGTGAACAATTCACAAGAGGTTAAAACCGCAGCCTTATTATAAGGGATACTAGAAGTAAACATTATTAATTATAAAAATTGCTTAAATTAAGAGTTTTTTCCACACCTGCCTCTTGCTAATTAGCAAGTAGTCCACACACTTCAGTTGGTTGAACTCTTTAGTATTTATTCAAGCATACTTGACATTAACATACCGTTTGATGTTTGATAGCTTGAGTTTTTAATTTAACCACACGACAACAAATGGTATTTATGAAATATCAGTGAGCTGGAAAAGTAGCTTGTGTTTCATTTGTGCACGCTATAGTGAACTGAAAGCAGTTTTCTTCCCTGAGGCTTCAGTAGAGGAGATATGCAGGAGGCAGAGGATAGGGGAAGCTCACCTCCCTTGTGTTGGGGTGCAGATCAGGAGCCCATATGAAATGTACAGGTTGCTATTGGTGCACAGCACCAGAGGCACTCATGAGGCAGGGGGATGGCAGACAGCATGATATCACAAGGAAATATGAATCCAGGGACATTATCTCTCAGCCCAACCACTGCTGACATGTTCGAGAGCAGCACGAAAATGTGGTGGTGTTTTTGCACAACTATTTCACTAGAGCTTGCATGGAAGCTCCTTGACAAAAAGTAACATTCAAAGGCAGAACCTTTTGAAGGCATTATATTACGTAAAACATAGGTCTATCTGTTGATCAAATATTTTTCAGAAACACCCTTCTATGTAGCTCAGTGGTGGTGCACCTGTTTTGCATGCAGAATGTCCCATGTTCAATCCCTGGCATCTCCAGGTAAGGATGGGAGAGACCTCTGCCTGAAAATCTGAAATATGCTGCCAGTCCGTGTCGACGGTACAGAGCTAGATGGACCCCAGGTCTGACTCAGTGTAAGGCAGGGGGCGGCAAGGTTTACCTCACCTGGGCCTGTTCACTCCAGGGGAGATCCCTCTGTGGGGCGGATTGCACGCATGCGCACCCACGATTTCCAGCGTCTGCGTCTGTGCAGACACAATTTCTGGTGGTGCAGAAGCGAATCCTTGCGCCTCACTGCACCGGTTTAGCGTAGTGCGCGGGGACTCACCAAGAGGGTGGCTCAGTTCAGGGGCGGTTTGTGGGCCAGTTAAATGGCCCCCAATATATGAACTGAAATGCAGCCATCTTTCACAAGTTACAAATCTCTGCATTTTGCACCAAACAAGGTCTACAAAATCGTACATGGGGAAACGGGTGTGTAAAAATGCATATATTAGTGAAAATAGTGTACAAAATTGCATTATTTTAAGGGAAATTTGCTTGCAAAAGTGCATGTATTAGTCAAAATTGTGGACAAAAATGCTGATGAATTTTTCTGAGGATTTAAAAAGAAATTGCACATTGCTGCACAAATATAGAGAAGTTGGTTTAAATTGGAATAGTGAGAAACTGAAATTGACAGATTTCTCTATCTCTGCCAACAAATTAATCCAAATACATCCAAAACTGAAACAAATGGAAATGAATTCACCATTCTATCCCTACCCAAAAGCAACTATTTGTCCATTAAGGGAAAAAAAATACTGGCTTTATCTACAGAAGTTACATCATTTTATATCCATAATTTTTTTATTACAAGCCCCACGATGCTGCTTTAAAAATAAATAAATAGATAGATAAAGGGAAAGGTTATCTGATCAGACATCTCCAGTGCTCCAATTTCTAATCTAGTTTGGCCTCTGGACACATAGATCTGAAAGGCCTACCAAATCCCAGAAGTTATCAGAGTGACAAATCTAATAGGCAACTTTGTGATTAAACCACTCTAGGAGTGTTTCACCCTTATGCAGTTTAACTATTACTCCTCTGTCACAATTGTTCTCTATTTTATCACTTCATCCCATATTCCCTTCTTTTCCTCTGAATGCTACAAGGCAGACATGCATACTAGTTGTGACTTATCCAGAGAAACGAAGGCTGCTAATTTTTTTTTTGCTTTTCCCCAGCCCATGCTGCTGTGCCTTTAAGAGCGCATTGAGCTGCAGCTATGAGCAAACAATGATGCTCATCTGTGTGGCTTGAAAAACTTGCTAAGCGGGAGGATAGAGAAAAGCGAGCGTTTGGGGAAATTAGCCAAAAGTTATATTCATTGCACTGTCCACTTTTGCCCCAGGCTCTGTCCACCACTGTTAATGTGGCCCTTGGAAAATTACACAGAAAGGAATGTGGCCCTTTGAATGAAAAAGGTCCCCACCCCTTGTCACAGGAGCTTCAAGCAGACATGTGCAGCTACTCTTTAATGGTGTGCTCCCCCCCCCCCCCCAATTTGGGTATTGAATGCATTAACATCACTCAAAAGGAGGAGGAGGAGCAGAGAGAAGTGTCTTGGTGATATACAGATTCTGGTTAATGACAGAAACTTGTTGCAGTGAATTTCTGCTGAATGATGCTGGCTTGTCTCCAGTAAGACACCAACTCACATCTGATGTTGATTTGTGCCTTTAAATCAATTTAACATTGATCTTGTAGATTTTTATTTTTTAAAATAACACCGTCAAACTATTGTTATGGTTTGACACCCATCATTAGTCTTGTTCTTCTGTCTGTGCCATTTATATTTTGGCTGCCAGGAGAACAAAAAGTTGTAGCTCAGCAACATCTGGAAGACCCAAAGTCTCCCCACACCTGACATAGGGCTGAAGTTTCCACGCACCTATTTTATGTATTGAGCTGGTGGCTTAAGCACATAAAATTGGGCTACCACCCAGTCTAAAATGGATTAAACTAGCCGCATCAGCATCACAACTATCTTTGGGTGTGTGTGTTCTTTTAAAAAACAAAAACAAGAGAGAGAGAAAGGCAGACGTATGGAGAAAACAATTGAAATGGTATTTATGGTTAGATCAGGATTAAACTGGGCCCTGGGTCTGATAAGATCGAAGACAGCTGGGTGGGTTGGTGAAAGGTTGCCATCTCAGCAACCTGAGGCCTCAAGGTATGTCTACCAGGGAGCATCCCATACTCTGACTTTGGTGTCCCAGTTCACAGCTATGCATTTATTTATTAGCACATTTATCCTTTCTCTCTGAAACTGTCCAGGGTGCCTATTGTATAGAACTACAAAACAGTACAAAATCACTGAAAAGCAATGTCATTGCCTAGCCCAGAGGTAGCGAATGTGGTGGAGCTCCAGATGTTCTGGACAACAATGCCCAACAGACCCATCTGGCATTGCCGGTAATCAAGGATGATGGGAGGCAATCAGTGTTAGAAACTGAGATATGAAAGCTAGGAGCTAAAGGGCACCTTAAACCCAGGTTATGGGTGCAACAACGGAATGTCTACACGTGCTTTTTTATAACAAGAATACAAAGCTGAAAATGAATGAACTGCAACTAAAATATTATGTTCATTTTTCACATGGTCTAGTCCTTCCCCTACCCACCCCTCTAATATTCTCAAGAGGGTCTCTTCTCCAGTCTTCAGAGTGTAGCTAGAAGTGGAGAGGCAGAAAAAGGTCCTCCTTTCCTTCCACTCTGCAGTTTTAATCTGAAATCTTAGGCACCCAGAGCTAAGAATCTGCTCAGGCTAATGAAATTCCCTGTCGCAAAATGCTCCTAGAACAATGGGAGTTTCGAACACTGGAGGCAATATCTGAAGGCCACTGTGTCAGCTATCTGTGGCCTAGTCAATACTGCTCTTTGGGCTGTAGCAGCAGGTGAAATAAGTTGCTGCTTTCAATAGCAGTTTGGTGATGTTATTGGGCTGGTTGTAGGAAAGAGCTTAGGACTGCAGTGATGTAGCCCATGAGGAATGCAGGAAGACCATAAGAAACTGAGAAACAGACAAAAGCTGTGAAGGGAAAGGTGCATAACACATTATTATTACTCTTATCTATTATTATTATCTTCAAATGCAAATAAAAAACCCATAAAATAGACTATCAGGAGAATGTACAACACAAGTGGGTCATAAAACCTTACAAGCAAGTACATTTCCTTTTGATACATTGAAATGTTACATCATTGCTATGTAAGCCAGGAACGAGAGAATTTGCTTCAGCGCACTGGAAAAATCACTTGGACTTTGTGGTATGAAATTTCCTCTTGGACTTTGCATGGAGAGGGATGAGGGTGGAATTTGCAGCCGGGGGAGGAGGGGAGGGAGAGAGAGTGAGAAAATAGTGTAGGCCAGAGAACTGGGGTTAAAATTGAATATTGATATTGGGCTACTTCCAACATAACATTGGGAGTGCATTGAAAAGGATTCCCATAGAGGATTATGGATAGAAAACACTATGACAGGGCCAAACTAGACATGACAGTAGCAGACCCATGGACCGATTCAGGTCTGCCACCAAATCCCCATAAAATTATGGGAGCATGGAAGAGTTGCAGCATGGGGTTGGGTGGGGTGGAGGGAGATATGAAACCCCCACCGCCCACTCTCTATATATGAGAACAATTTGAGAACCAGCAAATTATCCTGTATTTCTTAGGTTATCCTGATTGTGCATCTTACCTGAAACGTAGATGGATTTGAAATTCCAGTGAAACTGCCCATCATACAATGCTTTCAACAGACAACAGATCCACTTGTGAACTCTGATCAGCGGTTCCTAGCTAGACTGAATCTCGGCAGTGTGGTTTTATTTGGTGCCAAATTAAAACAGTATGTACTGTGAGCAGTGTTCCAAAAGAACAATTCGGAGCACACTCTAAGGCTCTGGGTTGTTCCTTTGCATCCATGGATCTACCTGCCCACAGGCGATTTTCTACAATGTCATGTGAGTAGGAGATGGTTGTGGCCAGGGGAAAACAACCTCATGGGCCAAATTAGGAGGCCTAATGGGTTTCATTAGGCCTGTTGGCCAGAGGTTTCCCACTAAATATGCTAAATTTGCTTAACTTGGTGTATCTTGCTTCAGAGTAGGCACAATTCTAGGCACAATGCAAAGTTCTGGTGAAGAAGTCCTGGATGGTTCAGGATGGGCGTATTTGAAGGCTGCCTTCTTCCACTTAAACCTGAAACCATAGCCCCTGCTATGTGTGGTAGCATGCCCTGAAATGCACTTGGTTGGGACCAAGGAACTGGCTTGTCCTTGTTCTCACCCAGGCTCTGAAAGTCCCTCCCAGGGTATGCCTTGACCCATCTTTAAGTCTTCCAGAAACTAGTCAAAACCTTCCTCTTAAAGATGTTTGCTTTGTAGACAACTGTTCTATTGTATAAGTTTTAAGCTGCTGATTTGGTGTATTCTTTGCTTTTCATGTTTTTGTGTTTTAATGGTTTGTGACTTGTACTTGCAATCCAAACCTCTTTTGCATCAGACTGAGGTAGGGAGGTTGAACTGGGCAGAGACTGCACAAGGCTCTGTCCCCCACATGCACAGTGACACCAACATCACTACACTGGCACGGAGTTCCCTGTTCCACTCATCGAGAGATTGGGTGGGTGGAAATATACTTTTGGAAAGCCCCAAAATGAGGCGTCTTGGGCTAAAATGGCCTGGTATCTGCTGTTTCCCTATCTGGCCCTACTGCTCTCACTTGACAGCAGATTTTCTTGCATTCTTCCTTCCACCCTGGCCGGCATGAATCTCAGGGCTGTCGATGCAGCAATGATTCTGCCACTCCATCACAACCTGCCACAGCCTGGCCAAGGTGTGAGTTGCCCAGTTAAATGGTTAATTTAGGATTTAATGTTACTTCCAGTTCCAGGGATCAACCAGGTTAAACCCTGTCTAGAGAAAAACCTTTGGTTGGACAGTGTCTTCTTTCCTCTGCTCTTGAAGGAGAGATACAGTGGTACCTTGGGTTAAGAACTTAATTTGTTCTGGAGGTCCGTTATTAACGTGAAACTGTTCTTAACCTGTGGTACCACTTTAGTGTAACCCAAGGTACTATTTCTGGGTTAACGGAGTCTGTAACCTGAAGTGTCTATAACCTGAAGCGTCTGTAACTCGAGGTACCACTGTATTTATTGTCCTATGTCTCATGCAACCCAGTTGTCTCCATGCATACTTCGCAATATGTCCAACCATGTCCAATGAGTGTTACTCTCCAGTAGGGAGATGGATGAATCTGTCAGTTTTAGTGTCAATTTCTCTTTTTGGCCAGTTTTCAATTTAGTTCTCCACATTTTTGAAGCCTTCTCATGCACCATTCTACTAAAATACGCATTTTGGTAGATGCATTTTTTACTGATACACACATTTTTGCAACGAATGTTCATCAATGGAACGCATTTTTTATGCTATGTTTATTAATGGACGTTTTGCTAGACACACATTCTCCTACTACATGGATTTTTGGACATATTGTTGGAGAACCACATTGCAAAATTCAGAGATGTGCAGCTTGTGTTTTGGTTTGCATACAGTGGTTCCTCTGGTTGCGAACAGGATCCGTTCTGGAGCCCCATTCGCAACCTGAAAGGACTGTAACCTGCATCTGTGCATGTGCACATGCACAGATCGCAGTTCGCCACTTCTGCACATGCTCGTGACGTCATTTTGCACGTCTGCGCATGTACGAGCAGTGAAACCCAGCAGTAACCCTTTCTGGTACTTCCGGGTCGCCGCAGGATGCAACCTGAAAAGACATAACCTGAAGCTAACGTAACAAGAGGTATGACTGTATTTGGTTTGAGAAGTGTTAGTCAAGTAATTCTCATTAAATTCTAAGAAAATGGAATTTCTTCCCACCCCTACTCTCAGATAAATATATAAAGTATCACAGCCTGATTTAATGGGATAGATCTGGCAAGATATCAACTGGGAGGGGTGGAAAATATTTACAACAGTGCAAATTGTTTGAACATTGTCTTAGAAATGGTGAAATATCCTTGCTTCAGCCATCATTATGCACCAACATAACGTAAGTTCTAATGTGCCTTGGTGTGTTGTTTTGTGGGGTGGGGGGGGGGAATCCTATTTATGCAGTGGATTTTTTAATTGGGCCACTAAAAAGACTTTTAAGGGGTTTTTTGTTGATTCCAGGAGAAGGGATAGAGGCCAGATCAACAAGAGCTGTGTAAATAAGACGTCTCAGTCTCTCTCTCTCTCTCTCTCTCTCTCTCTCTCTCTCTCTCTCTCTCTCTGCTACTTCAGATTCTGCAGAAGTAATAATAAAGCTGGACCTAATGGGTCACCATATGTGGAGAGCCATCCTCTTGGGCCTTAGCATATACACTTAAAGAGTGAAACAAAGAGAAGGAAAAAAGCTGTAATATTGGCAACTGTTGTTAGGTAGTATAAACAATGGGCTGCCATTGGCACAGAAGAGAGGATCGGATTCCAATAGCACTCAATAGGGAGCCTTCCTTAAAAAATTAGAAGAAGCTGGGCTGGAGCTGGCCCATGCTGGGAATGGCAGTAGAAGCAAAAACAAGAGTAAATGAATGGAAATTAAGCAGCAGGAAATGGGGATTTGGCACAAGGTCGGAATTTGAAACTGCAGAGAGGTGTCAGTGATAAGGGCTGGATAGAGTTTCTGGCTGAAAACAGAAAGAAAGAATGCAGATGTGTTCATTGAATAAAGTACAGATGTAGAGAGCAAAAAAGCAGGGTGGGGGGGAATTGAACAAAAAAGAATCAAGGGGGAGGAATCACGTCAAGTGGAGGTGCTTTTCTGGAAACTGCTCTGTCCATGATCCTGGGTGGAAATGACAAGCTCAGCTTTATATCATGTTTTGCTGTTTATTACACATATGCATAGCCTTGGTTGTTGCGTTTTAAGGGAAGATCTCAGAGTCTGAGGCTGGTGTCTGTGTGCTCAGGCCTCTGTACCCACTCAAAGCACAAAGGGCAGCTCCCCACCACTGGGAAGCAGGAAAGAACCTCTGGATAAGGCACACACACACACGTACACACACCCACACCCACACCAGGAATGGGGGGGGGGCTGTGACCTCCAGATGTTGATGGAACTCCCGTTCCTATCAGTCTCTGTCAACATAGCCAATGGTTAGGGATGATGGGATTTGTAGTCCAATTATAACCGGAGGACTCCAGATTCCCCACTCCTGAGCTAGATGCTAAGACCTGCCATTGACTCTTAACACACATACCCCTTGCTTGTAATATTTCAGCTTCCACTTCCTTTATCCTCCAGAACCACTTCCTGACCATGAGGATTCTGAAAAATAAGACTTGGGTACAACTGCTTGCAGCCCCTGCCTGGCTCTGAATATATTCATATGTATGTATTTCATGCAAAATCAACTTCCCTCAGATTAGGTGAGTGGTGAGAAACTTGTGGGCTACAGCCTCCATTATCACTGACCATTGGCCATGCTGGCTTGGGTGATTGGAGTTGGGGTTCCAACAGCTTCTGGAGAGCCACAGATTTAGTGCAGGTGATTCCTTACTTTTGTCTTTCAGTTTCCTGGAGCAAATATCTGGGTGTTCACCATATGTTTCTGGTTCTTCCTGCCTAAGTGCTGAACGTTGCATTTGTCCCTACTGAAATTCATTGATGAACATCCCCTCAATCCCTTCATCCAAGTCGTTTATAAAGATGTTGCACAAGAATGGGCCTGAGACACCCCACTGCGGCACCCCACTGTTTATGTAGGCTACACCAGCTGCAAGGATGTTGCTTGCCCAGAATACATATGGGTATTCCTTACAAGAAATCATAGGAGACTGTCAAAAGCATTACTGAATTCAAGATACACTATGTTCACAGCATTCCTCTGATCCACCAAGCTTGTAACTCCATCAAAAAAGAAATGATATTCATCTGGCATGACTTATTTTTGAGAAACCCACACTAGTTCTTAGAAATCACATCATACTTTTCTAAGTGCTCACAGACCAACTGTTTAATTTCCTGGTATTGATGTCAAGCTCACCTGTCGGTACCTGGGTCTTCTCCCACACACACACACACTTTTGAAGGTGGGGATAACATTTGCCCACCTCCAGTCTGCAGGGACCTCACCTGTTCTCCAAGAATTATTCCAGATTATAGACAAAGGCTTTGAGATAACACCCACAAGATCCTGTAGTACCCTTGGATTAGAGGTAGAGCAAGTGCTTTGCATGCAAAAGGTCCAGGTTCAACCCCTGGGTTCTCCAAGTAAGGCTGGGAGATAACCCTGCCTGAAATCCTGTACTACTTATGCCAATCACTGTAGACAATACTGAGCTAGATGGACTAGTGGTTTGACTTAATATAAGGCACCTTCCTAAGAACACATGTGGGTAGTGTGATGTAGTAGACACTGCTTAGAAGAAGAAGAGAAGAGTTTGGATTTGATATCCCGCTTTATCACTACCCAAAGGAGTCTCAAAGTGGCTAACAATCTCCTTTCCCTTCCTCTCCCACAACAAACACTCTGTGAGGTGAGTGAGGCTGAGAGACTTCAGAGAAGTGTGACTGGCCCAAGCTTACCCCAGCAGCTAAATGTGGAGGAGTGGAGATGCGAATCCGATTCCCCAGATTACAAGTCCACTACTCTTAACCAACAAGCAGTAGTCATTTTTATTTCATTTATTGATATAAAAAGTTCTATCCCATAGTGATGTGCCCCTTTCAGCCCCTTTAGTAAAATTCTGCTCATATAAGCAGAACATACATATGAGGTTTTTAAAAAACGATATTATGTTCTTTTTAATCTTTTTCTATTTGGTTTTACAAGTTCATTCACAGAAAATTATTCTTGCAAATATTAAAATTCTTTCGAATCCTAGGACTTCCCTCCTCCTCTCTGTGGGTCCATTAAAAAACTTTTCCAACTGTATATTAGAAGTCCATCCCGTTTACAGTCCTCCATTATATCCAAAGTCTATGTATCACTGCAAGAGCCCGCCAAAAGCCTGCCAAACACTTTCAAGTGTTTACAGTGGTCTTTCAAATACAATCTATATTTGTCCCATTCTCTGTTGAAGTTTTGATCCTCCTGATTTCTGATTTCCCCAGTTAATTTTGCCATCTCTGCCAGTTCGCCCTTGTAGGTATCTTACCGCCTTTCCAATTCTGGGCAATCAACATCCTTGCAGCTGTTGTAGTGTACATAAACAGTCTTTTCAGTTCTTTCAATATTTCTGCACCTACAATCCCTAACGAAAAGGCTTCTGGTTTTTTTAACAAAGGTTATTTTAAACATTTTTTTCAACTCATTATATATCATTTCCCCAAATTCCCTTAACACTTTACAATGCCACCACATATGGTAATGGGTGCCTTCCTTCTCCTTACATTTCCAACAAATATTTGAACTTGTTCTATACATTTTCACTAATTTACTAGGGGTTAAATACAAGCTGTAAATTTCAAATCCTCTCTCTAGTTTTCCCCATGCTGCAAACTGTATATTATACCCAAAATCTCTTGCCCATTGAATCATGACCAGTTGGACTTCTTCATCTTTAGTAAACCATTCCAACAACGATTTATACATTTTAGAAAGTAGTTTTACATTATTTTGTAACAATTCTTTCTCAAACCTCAATAGTTCAGTGGCGAAACCCTTTCTTTTATCCATTTTAAAAACATTATTCAGCGGGTGATACTGTAACCAATCCGTTAAAGGGTCTCTTATATCCCCATTCCCCTCCCCCAGTTTTAGCTGGTGGTCCTTCATGGTGTTTTTTGTTTTAGCAAATCTTTGTATGCAATGACTTTCTTATTAAATGGTTCAGGAAACCTCTGTGTACTTTAACTTTTTCATACCATAGATATGCATGACAACCAAATCTGTTCTTAACATACAATGGATAACATACAAGTTTTGTCCTGGGACATAGGAGAAAATTGAGTTCCTCCTTAATATGGGACACTCTCTGTTTGTTTTAATCTGTCATGGGCAAATTAATGCCCCATCGGGGGGGGGGATATTTTGGGATGGTTTTGTAAAAATGCTGTTTAGCATGCACACACATGCATATTCCTTCAGATTTCACCCCTGCATCCAAACTGGATAGTTAAATCTATGAGTGGAGCATGAATGCATGTTGAGTCTAGGTGCATGCATTTTTGTGAACAGAAAAGGCCAAGACACAGTTTCTGCTCTACATCGCCACTCTGAAAATGTCCAGACTATTTAATATAAGATGTCTAGACAACTTATTTATTTTATTTTATTTATTATATTTCTATATTGCCCTTCATCTGAGGATCACAGGGCAGTTTACAATATAAAAACACAAAAATATATACCATAGTAACAAACAAAAATAATACCCTCCACAAGTTTAATCAGTTATAGATTCTTTAATTAGCCAAAGGCCTGGTTATAGAGTAATGTTTTTGCCTGCTGCCTAAGGATATGCAATGAAGGTGCCAGGCAAGTCTCCCTGGGGAGAGCATTCCACAAGCGGGGAGCCACTGCGGAAAAGGCCCATTCTCATGCTGCTGTCCTCTGGATCTCTGACAGAGGAGGCACACAAAGAAGGGATGATGATCACAGGGTCCAAGCTGGTTCATTCAAGGAGAGACCCTCCTTGAGGTATTGTCTAGATCTAGAAGGTCAGGAAAAAAACCTAAGTGATATACAAATATACAATAAAAAGCATGCAATCACTAAAAGCATCATAAGAATATAAACAATAAAATGCAACATTGAGAAAGTATGGAATATAGAGTTATAAAGTCTAGCCTTTGGAGGCGGGTGTCAGGAAATGTGGGATAAAAGGAAGGAAGGAAGGAATATTTCCAAGAAGTGCCTCAAGTAGATAACTGATGGCATCCCACAAATCACTGAGACTGCCTGCTGAGATAGTTTATGCTGATGACTGCTAAGTTAGAGGTGAACACTTCTATGAAACCTTCTTCAGATCTTCAAAGAAATAAGCTGTTATGGTCAGTTTTGTATAATGGAAAGAGAAAATGTTTCAAACATAGACCTATTCTGATGTTCTGAAACATGCTATGATACTTAGGGGAAGTAAACAAAGAAATTGGAGAAGTTGTTTTTATACCCATTGAAGTTTTTGAGCTTTTTTTTTAAGGCAGCACCAGGTCAGGAGCTCTATATAACTGTATAACATGGTTCTTTAACTGCTCTTGGGCTTCAGAGGACATGTTAAAATAAAAGAGTTCTAGCTATAGTCTTAGGCTGCTTGTATCACACACAGCTGATTGAGATTACCTACTCATGTGGGAACTTTCTGATTTCCTTTTTGCTGCTTATGCTTTATCTGTTGTGCTTAGTTGTGTACCTTCTTAGATAGCGATGTATGTCTTACAAAATATAATAAACAGAAAAGTACAAAAAGGAAACCAACACAACCCTAAGAAATAGTTAGCATTCTTTCATTGAAAAGAAATCAGATATGGCATCCCTAGTATAACCCTCAACTCTCTGTCACTCAACAAATATATTGGGACTTCTGCATTAGGGGCAGTGGAAGAGGAGAAAAAGGCAGGAATCAGGATATTCATCCTGGATCTTTAATGTGTGATGCATAGTTGTATTTTTTATTACATTGGAAACTGCTCAGAGTGGCTGAGGCAACCCAGTCAGATGGATGGGCTATAAATAAATCACCATCATCATAATTTCTGCATGTTCATCTGAAGAGGTTTGAATACAGCAGGGGAACTTTCTGCCTGAGGGTCAAATGTGTGCCTCCAGCCCTCTACATCTGTCCATTGGCCACGCACCCCTGTGGTCTTGCCTCACATCCTCCTTGACTGTTTTTGCCTGGCTGGAATGTGTCCTTGAACCCTGCTAATGACTGTTGCATGTCTGAATGTAGAATGTAGAATGAAGAGGGGTAGGTGCGTGACATATATTACACACACACAAAGGAAGGGAATGTGGCTTTGGGGCTGAAAAAGATTCCATACCCACAGCCTAGAGCCTAGAATGTTTGAGCACAGGCTCTGTGTACTTAGTGCCCTTGCATTTTTCAGGGTGCAGGATGCCCAGTTGTGCAAAGATATACAGTGGTGCCCCACAAGACGAATGCCTCGCAAGACAAAAAACCCGCTAGACGAAAGGGTTTTCCGTTTTGGAGGTGCTTCACAAAACAAATTTCCCTATGGGCTTGCTTCACAAGACGAAATGTCTTGCGAGTTTTTCCGACTTCCCCCCCCTTCCCCCCTTTTTCTAAGCCGCTTATCCGCTTATCCGCTAAGCTGATAAGCCGCTAAAAGCCGCTAAAAGCCGCTAAGCCGCTAATAGCGCTAATCCGCTAAGCCGTCAATGGGCTTGCTTCGCAAGACGAAAAAACCGCTAGATGAAGAGAATTGCGGAACGGATTCTTTTCGTCTTGCGAGGCACCACTGTATAAGCTCTGCTCAGACTTTGGACCAGTCATGGGGAACCCCTTTCGGCCCAAGAGCTACCTTCTCTTCTGGACAACCTTCTGAGGGACATGTGCCAGTAGTGGCCAGACCAGAACCTAAAGTGGGTGGACTGGCCTTTGCTTAGTGTCCTTGGTCCTCTGGTGTAGAACATTTTCCCAGCAGAGAATCAGCAGTCCCCCTCCCACCTTTTCACTTTGAGGTATCTCTTGCAGAGTTTTATGCCAACAGGGCTATGTCATTATCTAAAACACCCCTTGCTTTGCCTTGTTTTTAAATGCTTTTATGTTGTTGTACAGCACCCTAATGTTCTAAAAGAGGGTGATTACATGAACACCTTTATAAATAACAAATAAATACAACTGCATGGCCCGAAACCTGCTACTGCTCTTTGCTATCCCGGCCCCATCCAGGTAAGCAACAATTGTATGTGTGTGTGTGTAGCCATGTCATTAAGCTGTATCCCACTGATCACAAATTTCCTATCAACTATCTTCTGGTGCTTCTTACCATTTATGGCCCATCACCAGAACTCTTTCTGGCTGTCAGATAACATTTTTTCCGCTTCCCAAAAGCCTTACAGGAGCAACACTGTTGATAATGTAGTGCTACACTGATGGGGGCTTCTGGCAGGAAATGGAGACAAGCCCCCCTTCCCATCCAAAGAACATCACTTCTGAAGGATTTGGGGAGAGAGAGGAAATGATAGCTGATGGCCACCAGAAGGCACTCCAAATCAGCTAAAATGGTTCTCTCATGTTGTCTCTTACAAATGTGTGGGGGAAGCATTTTGGCTCAACCCTAAATGTAACCCCTTTCAACCCTCATAGCACTTGGCCATTGTTGAGGCTGGTGGCTAGATGATCTACAGTGATGGTGCTGTAGCAGACTTCCTCTTCAAAGTGCCTCACAGTTGCAGTGAAAATGAATGAAGATACGCCCCACCCCCTTTAGAGGTCCTTTGTCTCTAACTCTACAGCATGGAGCTGCTCAGCTTTCCAAATGGGTTGATGAAAAGTTGATGGGCAGGATCTCGTTCTCTGTAAACAGCCAGAGCAACTTGCACAAAACTTTAATCATTTAAATCATTTAAATCATTTCTTGGATAGTGACGCTGCTCTGTAGGAATTTGCTAGAAGTAAATGTTGGGTTAACTTTTTCACTTTGGCTGTGCCAAGGCTTTCCATCATTCCAGAGCCAGCCATTTTCACAAAACCTCATGTGCCTTTTTTGCCCATTGATGATGTGTTTGCATGAGCTGTTTCTGTTCACGAGGAAGAATAAATGTTTATTGAGAATCAGCATAGCGCCAGCTGGGGTTGCCCTCCTCTTCAGACACACAGAGTCGAGCTTACAACCTTAGTACACCTAATTTCAATATTATATTATGTTATTCATTTTCTTACATTCATATTCCACCTTTATTCCATGACAGAGCCAAAATTGGTTGGATGTGTTGTTTCCAGGGGGTCCCACAACCAAATAACCAGACCCAGACCTCAGCCAAGTGGTCTGGACATATTTAAAAGGCTTGGTTTTAATCAGGGCTACAAAGTGTACTTGATAAATTGGCTTAATCAATTGGTTTTAAAACTTTTGATAAATGAAAAATGTGTCCCAATTATCTGGGTAGAATTCAAAATATTGTTGTTTTATTATACTTATAAAAGCTGTAGATGACAAGCAGTCTAACTCTTGGAAGATGATTAATTCATAAAATTGCGCACACCATACATTTAAAGCACATTGCCCCCTGGGAACTCTGTGAATTGTAGTGTGTTAAGGGGACTGGGAATTGTAGCTCTGTGGTGGGTCAACTACAGTTTCCGGGTTTCTATGGAGGGAAGCCCTGTGCTTCAAATGTGCTTTAAATATATGGAGTGTAAACTGCCCAGGTGGAATTAAAGCATGTATTGGGGGAGGTGAGGAGAGAGATACTGGCTGAAAGCCCCTCCTTAACATACGTATACTCATTTTATTGACGGAATAGTATACAGCTCCCTGTACAACTCTCTGTGTGCAGAGTGGACTTTGCTTTTTCAAGAGTCCCAGTCATATGACTAGAAAGCTGCATATGCTTGAGGAATTGGCTCTAATTTTCTCTTTTTAAAATCTTATACCCATTTTTCTAACCTTATGTTGTAAACTGCCCTGAGATCTGCTTGTATAGGGTGGTTTACAAATTATCATTATTATTACTGTCGTTATTATTGTTATTATTACTTCCCAATTGACATATCAGTTATTTACACACGTTATTTTCACTAATATACTTTATGCATTTTAATGCACATTGTACACTACTATAAGCCTTTTTTGTACACATTACGTGGCTGGAGAACTGGATTGCAAAATTCAGAAAAGTTTGAATTTCGAAGGATGACTGTGTTTCACTTTGCAAGCTATTTTGAAAAATGTGAATTAGGTCATTTCAACCTTTAAATGCAAATAGAATCAAATTTCTCCCCATCTCTTAATGGGGATTGGCTAGACTCACATTTATAGGGCTAGACTCAAATTCTGGGCAAGGCAGGGGAGGCAGCGTGTGTGATTCTGCTCTCTCTTCCGTGAACATTCACAGAACATGCGAAAGAGTTTAACCTTTAAAAAGGTATTCCCTCCTTGACCTCCCACAGAAGACAATGCCTCTTCTAAGACAACACACACACACACAGTTGGTGTCCTCCCCCAGAGTGCATTGTCCATTTAGTGGTGGATGGGCCTGTTAATATTGGTTTTTATCAGTTTCTTATTTTTCCAATATTTCTTTCAGTTCACCGTTTAAAAAAACAAAACCCCTTCTTGTGTGTATATCCTTTCTAAGCAATAACACCTTCCAATCTATTTCCCCTAATATTAGGCATGTGTGTACATTATTTTCACTGATATACACATTTTTAGCACATTTCCATCATGGAACCAAAGATGGTGTAGATGTGGTTCCCAGGCAGTCACCCATTGAGGCACTGGCCAGCTTAGCTTCTACCAGGTGGTGGCCTCATATACCTTCTGACCATGCCATGGGACCTTCCTTAATATCATTCATCCCTACCTCCTGCATTTTTCTTTTCCTGGCATTAAGAATATTTCTTTTCTCCCCTAAAAAAAAAGTAAAAAAATCACACTGTTTTCCGTACTGCCTCTTCGTGCCTTAAGCAGAGTACTTTGTTTTAATGAAGCTTAATGAACCTTTCTGGTGGAGAACTCCCATGTTTTGATGGGGTTCTGAGTAACCAACTATTGATGGGAAGGGGGTGAAAATATCTTGGTCTTTGAAGGGGAGGGGTGGCACTGGGCAGGGGATCATGCTGGTCCTAGAGGAAAAGGAGAAGGGGCACCTATAAGAAGAGTCAAATGCATCAAAAAAAACCCCACCATGAGCTCTTTATTAAGTGCTGCTCCTGCCAGGGAAAGCTTGATGGCAATAACTTCTTGATGCATATCTTTAAAATCAAGTACAAGGTTAAGATATTACTCATCTAGGTGCGGTTAGAGACAGGCAGAATTTTCAACAGCTGTGTAGCTGCACTGGGTTTTTATTTGTGATTTTTCTTTCTCTTTTTTTTACAGCTGAGAAGAGTGGAAAAATTACATTAACACAAAGGAGCACTTCTTACTAAGAGTAGGCGGTGAAAGGCATAAAAAAAATAATACCTCAAGATGCATTGAAACATTTTAGGGAATTAGGGAATACTGATCTCCTGCAAAAAGAAAAAGAGAGAGAAAATTAATATTAAAGACAAGCTGTGAGTGCTGCGATTTTCCATCTGGCCCAGGCGCTTTCGACTAACGCTTCCATGACGGAATTCATCTGTCCATCAACTGTCAAAAATTCTCCTGTCAGTAAATCCCAGGATACCCCTTCTGGCCCACCCCGCTCAAAAATATTCCAAGCCACAAAGAATTCAGAATTCAGAATCTTGCCTCTGCGCCCCCTCCACATCTCTGCAACTGACAATAAACACACACACACAACTTGTTGTGGTTTTCCTTTCCTTTTTTTCCATTTCCAATACTGGGGTGCTAGGCAGGATTTGAAATTAGAAGGGAGCGGGAAGGAGCATTCAATCATGCAGAGATTAAATTCCTACCAGACCATTTTAAGGTCGTTGTCCCCCCCCCCTCTCTCTCTCCCTCACCCCCCATTCTAGCACAACAACAGAGAGCCCACATCTGTTTTAAAACTCTGAGTGGTTGTGAAGTGTGAATTCCCCCCTGTTTAATGTAACTACATGACTATTTAATGTACACAGTGGTAGAGTGAGTTGGAATGCCAAGATGCTGTGACATGCCTGAAGGATGGATATAAACATAATATACGGTGGTTTATTGTGACAAATGCATCTAAGTGGCAAATAGGGATGGCTGGGTTGGCCTCGTGAGCGGCATTGAAAGGAAACAGATTATTTACTGCAGTTTTCCTTTCCTTTTCTTACAAAGCTTAAGATAAATATACATGAAACACATGTTCGCAAAAATGACACAGTCTATTTAAATGCCCAAAGCAAACAACTGGAGGTGTCACCCACCCACCCAACACATGCATTGCAAGAAAGGAAACTCTGGACAAAAACAGGAAATAATTAAGCTGGTTGTATATATTCAAACACCACCACCCATATTATTGGTGGTTGGGAAAGGGTTCATATTAGGATGGAGGTCAATGTATAATAATTGCTCTCTTTCGCTCTCTTGCTTATAAGTCAGTCCAGGGTTTGGAATTCCACCCACCCACCCCATCATATTGGTAGCTAAATGTCATTAGCTGTCATTTAGGTCCCCTCTTTCAGCTTGGGAGGCATAAAGTGTGTGCAGACAGAAACAACCTTTGCAACTTCATTTTCTGTGTGTGTGTTTCCCCCTTTCTGTTTTCCCCTTGCCCCACTCCAAAAGAAACATAGAGTCTGTTACTTGTGGTTTCTGACACCTCATTAATCAACCATCAGAATAGAGTATTTAACAGCAGCAAGGCCAATTAGCTTTCCCCTCTTCTTTTTTTCGGAGCAGCCAAAAATAATTTCTAATTGTCAAATGGAAAAACAACCCCTACCCAATAGGGGGTTTCTACTCTTCCCCCGCTCTTCCACTCCCCACCCCCTAAAAAAGAAATTTTACCTGTGTTTGTTTTAAAAGATTTCTATCAGAAAGGAATGTTTCAATGGAAGCTTGTGTGTTTCACTTTCTGGACTCTAAAGCGAACAGTGAAATGTGAATACATGCAAAGAGCTCAAAGGTTTTAGTCTTGATTCAGCAGCAGAACGAAACTGCACTGACTTTGAAATCCCTTTGGACAAAACAGAGGTGTACTCCACTCTCACCTTGCAATTTAATACCCCCAATTTGCAGAAAATATAACTTTTATGCTAAGGACAACCAGTCAGATATGATGTGAGTCAGCCTGAGAACTTAAGATCACATCGTTTTGCATGTTCTCGTTCTCTCTCTCTCCGTGTGTGTGTGTGTGTGTGTGTAAAAAGAAAAATGCATACATTTTCCACTTAATCTTTGACCTGAATTCACCTATTTATCAGTCTGTTGAAAATCTTGATCTCAGTGAAGTCATTGTTGATTTTGATTTAAGGCTTCACAATTAATTGGGAGTAAGCTTCACTGAAGTCGGTGGACTTACTTCTGAGTAAACCGACTTGTGATTGGGCTCCACATGCTTTAAGGTTCAGATGCAAAATGCTTTCAGGCACTTTTTAACAGCTGATGTTTAGGATTCTAATCTGATTTTATGTCATATTCTTTTGAAGTCCGGAGTGCAAAACAAGCTACAATTTGTTGATGGGTTCTTAACATTTGTCAGATTTTAAGAGTGGTGTGCTTAAATTGTCAAAATTGTGACATTTATCTGTTTTGTTTTTCAAAGCATCCTACATCTAGCGGGGACAAGACCTAGGCTGCAATGCTAAATATACTTACCTGGGAGTAAGCCCTATTGAACAGAATGAGACTTACCTCTAAGTAAACATGTATAGGATTGCACTGTTAAGTACCAGCAGAAATTTACTGGGAAATAGCTGAGTTGGGTTTTTTTTTAAAGGGCAAGAAAAAGAAAACCTTTTATTTTAATTATGAAAAGTTTTAGTTTTTTTAAGACCATTATTTTCTCCAAACTGGTGGATGCAAGAATACAAAGCTTTTATTCAAAAACACCCCCCCCCCCGTAGTTAATATATTTGGTTTTGTTCCAAAAGCAAAACACATTTTATACACAGTCCTGGAATGTCACAATGACAACCTTATTAAAGTAAACACACCCATGAACTCAGGAAGATGAAAGGATAATTTTAAAACGATTATTGTTTGTATAGAAAAGTAGGTTTCTAAATATATGTACAAATGTGTGTGTGTGTGATGCTTTTTACGCACTTGCATGTGTTATCTCTCTGTGTGTTTGTGTGATCTAATTTTTTGTGTGTGGGGGAGGGTGCTTCAGCCTGGCCCTTTCTCATGAAACATGATGTTTGCAACAAAGATGCTTCACTGGCAAATAAGTAGTTTCCAATTGTTGCTAATTCCTGTTATTTAGTCAGTCGGATTTGAGCGGACCTGTATATTCATAGGGATGTTCCGTTCACTGCCGTGCTTCACTCGCTGACGTTGAAGAGTAGGAAAAATCTGCCTCGCATCACTTTGTTTTGCTTTGTTATCCTTCCTGTTTATTTCTGCTTATGGTCCTATCTGCAGGTGCAGAGCTGGACAAGATCATTTGGCAGAACTTTCACACAAAGTTGTTTTGAAAAACAACACCCCCCCCCACAAAAAATCCACTTGGAACCGTAAGGACCAATTCCTTCCCAAAGATGTATTTAAATCAGCGTAGCAGTTAAGTCTCATCAATCACACTTTTAATTAAAAAGACGGACATCAGCACCCTCACGTTAGACACAAAGCACATAATGAAATTGTGTAGTAGGGAGGTCCTGTGGGGAGGGGAGGCCTCCTCCCCCTACCGTGTGTTGTTCAATATATTTCGAGGAGGGGAAGAGATGGAGGGGGGAAGGTCAAAACATGCGGGTGAATATGCGAGAACGAAACAAATAACATTTCTAAATTCTGATAGGGTTGGGTGATGTGTGTCAACCCCTGTCATCCAGGAACAAGAGAGGCAGTGTGCCTAGACAAAGGGGAGGGTGGGATCTTGACGCACTGGCAAACTCTGACCCACGCGTAAGGGCTTTGTGTAGCAGATGCCATGTCTTATTGTTGCCGCTTTTCCCTTCCCAACACCCCTGACAACAGCCACTGCCGCTGGCATTCCACCCTGACATCTGTTCAGCTTTATTGATGCGCTCCTGGAGGGATTCCCAGTGTAAACAGGGAATTCTCTACGGGAACCCTATGTTGTAAAAGGGATGAGCTGCATAATGCAAAGATTTAACCACTATTTAAAGGTGTGACACTTGATTGAAAGTGACTGGGTTTTTTTTTTAAAAAAAACCCTCCCCCTCCCCATGCTTTAGCTATATTTAGTGCAACATCTCCGATTCCTTTTTTGCTCATATCTTGTCCGCATTCTTGCCATTTCCTCCTTAAATAATAATAAAAAAAGCAAGCAGGCAAGCAAACACATTTTTCACTTGGGGGCGGTTGACTACGATAGGGTGGGTTGTTGCCCCTTTCAAGGTGCTTGAGACAGCAAGTGTGATCTTCACAGGTCTCTTTCACACAGATACCACCGTGTTTGTACATGGATGCTTTCAGGTGCTTCAAAATGTTTGCTTAGGATAATTTAAAAACAAAGCAAAAAAACAAGAAGCCGTATCAAGTAAAAAAAGTAGTTCTGGCTTCATTGTGATCTACAAGTGGCCTAAGCTGATGCTATCGCTGCTGGAGAGCCAATTCACATCTTTCATTCAGCTGCACATTTTCTCTTTTTCATGCTCAAATGAATGAAGAATGTGAACTGTGAACTCACATGAAGCTTAGCTGCAGGAATGATAAAAGGTGCTCCAAAATGTACCTAATAAGAAGTCACTGGGTCTGATTTCCTTATGATTTAGCCTGTGCTTATGAAGTGACACTAGACCCTTCAAGTACCTTTTCATGAAACAAAACTTATTTAATTGGAAGAATACCAGTTGAACATATTTGTACATACTGGATGTTGTGGGCAGGTATTGTTCAACTTAACATGTCCTTGTTCTAGTGGGGTGGGGTGGGGTGGCGGTGGTGGTGGCAGAGGCTTACATTTATTCTAACTTGATTTATTCTAACTTGATTTATTCTAACTTGATTTATTCTAACATTTATTCTAACATTTATTCTATCATGATTTTGCCCTATATGGATTATTTATCTATTTAATGCTGAAGCACCTATTTTCCCCCTCAGCATTGTATATATAAGATACTAAAATCTATACACACACACACACAAGATTGAGGAAAGAAGGTCTGCAGTGGTTTTCTATTTGTGATGACTGCTTTGCATGACTGGGGACCTTGCTGTACCAGAGGGTAGACGGTTCTTCTCAGGTTCAAGTGAATGCATGTGGAAGTCACCTTGGGCTGCATGTAACTGAGTTCTTTTCACAGGAGACCCTTTGAAATTAATGAAGCTAAGTTAGTTGTGGTCATTAATTTCAGTGGACCTACTCTGAGTGGGACTAGCATTGGTTACAACCCCTTCTATGCATAATATGAGGAAAGTAATGGAATGTGGGGGGCACAACGTGCATGATGATATGCCCCTTATCCCCAGCCCCCATCCATACTTTGTGAACCTTTGTGAGTTCAGGCCAACTTATGAACATGCCTACAGTACATAGCAGTATCAAAGCAGTTGTCTATGTTACCTGGTACTATTTACTGCAGGGGTGGGAACCTTTGGCCCTTCAGATGTTGTGGGACTACAACTCCCATCCATCCCTGGCCACTGGCCATGCTCACAGGGAGTTGTAGTTCAGAAACATATGGCAGGCAAAAGTCCCCGACCCTTGATTTACTATAATTGTCAGAAACTCTTATGGTTGTGGTGTGTCCTACTCTACAGAGGCCATTCCTGTATTTGAAGGCATCCTCTGCTTTAAGGGCTGCCCGGTCTTTAGTTTAGCATAAAGGTCCATAAGAATGAAAAGATAGAGGAGGTTTCGCAATCCCAGACTTAGAACTGTATTTTGAAGCTGCCTGCATTTGTTGGATAAAAGACTGGCTATTGCTAGAAAATACACAGCTGCTAGATTTGGAGGGTCATGATGTCAAATTTGGCTGGCATACTTGTATTTGGTATAGCAAAATTGGAATACATAAAAGCTTCACCAAGAGAGAGAAAAAATAGGATATGGGAAAAATATATATAAAAAAAATAGAGAGCAAAACACCAAGGTGGCTATCCTCAATAGAAACAGAGACAAGGAAATATATATATATATATATATATATGAATGATTAAAGAATATGTGTTGGATTGGCTAACTATCACCAAATCAACTCAAAATTTAAGGCAAATAAGAAATTGGGATTTGCAGAAAAACCGTAACAATGTATAGAATATTATTCAACTGGGAAACGAATGAAGAACTTGTGAAATCATCTACGATCAAAGGGGCACAAGATGTGGGTCCTAATATTGATTTGAATTTGTGGGAACAATTGAGGAAAACAGATCTAAAATTTACTGCTAGTTACGCGTTAAAAGAGAACTTCTTAAAAATTATCCATAGGTGGTATTTGACACCAAGTGAACTAGCCAAAATGTTTACATCAAAAAGAGACCTATGTTGGAAGTGCAAAGAAACAACTGGCACATTTTATCATTCATGGTGGTCTTGTGGAATAATAAAAGAATTTTGGGAGATGGAGTATAAGGAACTTAAGAAAGTGTTTAGAAGAACATTTCCCAAAACCCCAGAAGCTTTATTCTGGGAATAATAACAACAGAAACCACCCCAAATCAAATTACTCTATGGGTGTATGCGACCACACTGCCCGAATTTTGGTAGCACCTCCCAAAATCTGCACCTCCCAAAATCTGGGGGAAAGTGCATAGTAGATTTTGGGGCTACAGAGGGAGAATAGAGGAAGGGAACATTGCGTTGATATAGCCCAATCTTCAACTCTACCATTCTATGATTCTATGATTTCTCTGAAATATCAAAATCTAGTTATTTCAATTTTGCCAGTTAAATCCCCAAGATTATAATCAGACAGGTGTAACTGCAATACAGAATTAGAATGTTACGGACTACTAATGCTTCAAATTTCATTTGGATTGATAATTCTATTTTGTCATCCTTTCCCACTGAAAGCAGTTTTTTTTAAAAAAGTTTTTTTAAAGCTGGCATAGGGTGGGGGAGAGATATCAAGACTGTGGTGCAGAGGGAGATTGTTAATCCTTGCCTTCATCATGATCCTAATAGAAATCAACTCACAGTATCCATTATTTGCAATGGGAGAAAAGCTCCCTCTGCAGCCAATGTGATCTTTTCTCCAACTGTGAACAACAGGTGTGGGGGATTCAGATCATGACACAGTAGAGGCATAGAGCTAACCCCCTCCCCATGTCATTGTACTCACAATCACCTCCTGCCAGCTATTTAGTTTTTTTAAAAAAATCTATGGAAGAGCAATTTATGTGGCAAATCTAGTTTGATCCTGAATTTATGTTGGAATGTACCCAAAAGCATTATTCGAGGCCCTTCTCCTTGTGTCTCCTATGAGAGAGGTGCAAAGAGTGGCAACAAGGGGGAAGGTCTTTTCAGTTGTCCCCCCCCCCCCCCCGAATAAGGCCCATTGACTCTCATGGGCAATTTATGGTATTCGAAAAGATTTTAAACTTGATTGTAAGTTGCCTGACAAATTAATTAATAGATTCTACGGTGAAGATATAAAGGCAAAGGTACACCTGACCATTAGGTCCAGTCATGGATGACTCTGGGGTTGCACGCTCATCTTGCTCTATAGGCTGAGGAAGCCGGCGTTTGTCCACAGACAGTTTTTCCAGGTCATGTGGCCAGCATGACTAAGCCGCTTCTGGCGAACCAGAGCAGTGCACGGAAATGCCATTTACCTTCCCACCAGTGTGGTACTTATTTATCTACTTGCACTTTGACGTGCTTTTGAACTGCTAGGTGGGCAGGAGCTGGGACTGAGCAATGGGAGCTCACCCCGTCGCAGGGATTTGAACCGCTGACCTTCTGATCAGCAAGCCCTAGGCTCTGTGGTTTAGACCACAGCACCACCTGCGTCCCACTACAGGGAAGATATAAGGTGATTTAAATCTAAAATTATTTCTCCCCAGGAAAATTTACTAACTGTAATGCTGTGTCCTAAGGATAATTCACAGTCAAACTCACCAGATCATCATATTTAGAATTCTTTTTGGGGGAGGGGAGGGGAGAACAGCTGTGTGAATTAAATGGTAATAAAACTGATATCTGCAGTATAGATACTCCCTGAGCAATGAAAAGCTGAAAACACTGCATATCAAATCAAAGACAAGGGTTTTCAAAAATCTATTTGATTTCAGTTAGAGAGATATGTATACCTTGATAGCATGTAGAGTTAGGATCAAACTTGTGGGTTACACACAGAAGGGTGTAACATTAGCCCACTTTTTTAAAACAGGAAAACAGTTCCTGAGAGGCCCTCAGGATTGTAAAAGTGCCAGCTGGGGACAGGGAAGAGGAGGAGCTTTACCCTGTTACCATCTGCCATTTCCTTGATCTGAACCACCCTTCACCCCAGCTGCTGTCCCCCACCCCTAAACACACACACACACACACACACACACACACACACACACACTGTTTGATTAGATTTTTTTTCAATTAGATGATTAAAGTAATCTTGATGTTATTATGCTCCAGATCAAAAGCTTAAGTGCAATACAAATTTCTGAGAAGCTATTTAGGGGAAAGTCTTCAGAACAGAAAGCACTGTGTTGAAAATCATACATGGAGTTGCCCAGTAACTCTCCACCCCTTCAGGAAGAGGGTATAAAGAGCGAGGGGAGGGGGACACAAAATCCAAAATGCAGCCAGAGGGAGCTCTCCCTGCCTATATATGCAACCATCTGTTCCTCTCTCCTATCAGTAAGACGTTCACTGCTTAAGAAATTACTTTCATTTTTTAAAAAAAGTTCTGGGCCTGTGAAGTGTCCACTTTGTGCTGGTGAAGCAAAGGGGCCATAGCTCAGTGGCAGAGTACAACAACTGAGAAAGATCTCTTGCAGAAACTTTGGAAGCCAGCATGGCCAATTGTCAGGAATGCTGGGAGTTGTAGTCCTGAAACAACTAGAGGGCACAGGTTCTTCACTTCTGAGGATGGTCCAACTCGGTACATGGCAGCTTCCTAACTGTTAGAAGTCAAGAATGGGAAACACCCTGATGATTATGAAATTCTTCACCAGTGGTGTTAATGCTTAAATTACAATACAGGTGAGCTATGGCACTTCCCCAATACAACGTTGGTTTGTTTGGGCTTGTTACTTGGCTTTATGTGCCCAATTCAGGCATAGCACTTGAATGGATACTGTGTGTTGTGTGCCATAGTACTTTCACTGGTCTATTCACTGGCTGATCTCAATTCTGATATTAGGAGCAAAGAAGAAGAACTTCTCTCCCCTCCCCCCTTACAATTTGCTTTCCCATATTTACCCATATATGGATTCTGAAGAGGATCTATTCCCCTGACCTGTGATGGTTTACCTAGTAAACTTTTACTTAGAAATCATTGGTGAAGAAGTTGGTCAATGCCCTCCCACCCTCAAGCAGGAGCAAACTTATCACACCCCACAACCCCTGCCAAGAAGCCTCCCCCGGGGAGGATTGGGGGTCAGAACTCGGGCTTTTCGGCTCAGTCAGAAAGGGGCAGTGGCCCAGCTTCCTGAGTTGGCTCCATCCCACATTCTGCCCTCTCCTTCATTGCTGCTCCCATTGCTGTGTGGGCTTCGCCAGTCACTCATTTTGTGAGGCTGAGTAATATTTTTTTTGGGGGGGGGGGCTCTGATTCATAATAAAATTTTTATTATTTATATCCCACCCATCTGTCTGGGTTTCCCTGGCTGGGCTGCTTACAACATATCTTAAAACATAATAAAAACACCAATCCTTAAAATCTTCCCTAAACAGGGCTGCCTTCAGATGTCTTCTAAAAGTCAGATAGTTGTTTATTTCCTTGACATCTGAGGGGAGGGTGTTCCACAGGGAGGTCACCACTACCAAGAAGCCCCCCTGCCTGGTTCCCTGTAACTTCGCTTCTTGCAGTGTGGGAACCAGCAGAAGACCTTGGATGAGGACCTCAGTGTCTGGGCTGAGTGGTGGGGATAGAGATGCTCCTTCAGGTATACTGGGCTGAGGCCGTTTAGGGCTTTGAAGGTCAGCACCAACACTTTGAATTGTGCCCAGAAACATACTGGGAGCCAGTGAAGAAGATCATATAGGACAGGTGTTATATTGTTCCGGTGGCCACTCCCAGTCACCAGTCTAGCTGCCACATTCTGGATTAATTGTAGTTTTCAGGTCACCTTCAAAGGTAGCTCCACATAGAGCCATTGCAGTAGTCCAAGTGGGAGATAACCAGGGCATGCGCCAGTTTAGCGAGACAGTCTGTGGGCATGTAGGGTCTCAGCCTGCATACCAGAAGGAGCTGGTAAACAGCTGTCCTGGACACAGAATTGATCTGTGCCTCCATGGACAGCTGTGAGTCCAGAATGACTCCCAGGCTGTGCACCTGGTCTTTCAGGGGCATGGTTACCCCATTCAGAACCAGGGAGTCCCCCATACCCACCCACCCCTTTCCCCCCAAGAACAGTGCTTCTGTCTTGTCAGGATTCAACCTCAATCTGTTAGCTGCCATCCATCTGCCAACCACCTCCAGACATTTACACAGGTCAGCCCCATGGAAGCCATGCTTTCCACGAAGTCCCGAGCAGCCCCTTGTAAGGTTGTGTTGGCATGGATGTTAAAATCCCCTAGCACAACCAAACTAGGTGTCTCCAGGAGAACATCCGCCATGAACTGAAGCAGTTTGGGCAGGGAATCCTTAGTACAGCGGGAAGGTCGGTACACCAATAGGAATCCTGTACTGCCCCTATTGCCCAACTTCCAGAACATGCACTCAGAAAACTGGATCTCCCTAATAGGATGCCTGGTACAGGCTAATGACTTCCTAAAAATCACTGCATTTCCCACTCCCTGCCCATATGATTGGGTTGCTGTGCATAAGAGAAACCTGGTGGACAAGCAGTGGCAAGAACAGGCCCAAGTCTCCATTACACATGCCAGGCTAATTCCTAGCATTGATTGGCCTGATTGCAACTCCTCTTGTATACACTCGTCACACAGCTAGTGCTTTTCCTTGCTGTTGGAGTGACAGTTTGTGTATTTTGTTTAATTGGCATTTAAGTGAGAGAATTTAAGAAGTGTTTGGTTAAACACCTGCGGCATTATTGGGTATATTCACCTTTCACTGCTGTTGGTCTGGCAGGGGGGAGATGCCCTTAAGGCTTGGAATACACAGCTTGGTGAATGCTGGACAGCAGGACTACAGTGTGCAGGTAAGGTTCCCATACCCAAGGTTCATGTGGGAAGGAAGGAGAATTTCCTCCAATCCTTTGCTTCATGGCTATAGATTATGGCTGTGCACGTGCCCAGGGATGAGAGGGATGCTTGGGCTGCTTTGATTTGGCTGATCTGGTTGATTGGTTTGTGCAGATCCTGTAATTTGTTATATTTAATAAATATAACTTTTCCCATGTTGCATCTCGAATATTCTTTATGGGTAAGATGGCAAAGGCTTTTTGTGAGTACAAGTATTATAACGTTTTCCACATTGCCCGTTACAGTATGTCTGTTAGTACTCTCAAAAATTTCTAAAAAGGTGATAAGGCAGGAGCACACTTTGCAAAAGTCATACTGATTCTTCCTCAGCAAAGCTTGTTCTTCTACTGTATGTATTTCACAATTTTAGCTTCATTAATTCTTCAATCAATTTATCTAGGACTGAACTTAGGCTGACAGGTCTATTGTTTCCTGAATTCCCCCTGGAACTTGTTTTGAAAATGGGTGATACATTGGCTATATTTCCTATCCTCTACAATTTAATGATGAGTTGCTTAAAGACCAGACATTTTACATGCAAATTCTTTAAGGACTTTCAACTGAATGCTACCTGGTCTAGTGGAGTTATCAATTTGCAATTTGTCATTTACCTGTAAAACTTCATTCTCTGCTTGATATACTTTTCAGACACCCTCTGTGGTAACCATGGTTTCAATGTGGTTGTGTTTCAGGAAGTGGTTATAATTCAATGTGGTTATAATTTAGAATAAAGACTGATGCAAAGAGTTTGTTGATCCTCTCTGCAATTTCCATTTCCCCCTTTTACTCTCTTATAGTTCAAAAGCTCTACAATTTACTTAGCTTGTTTTCTGTTCCTTATAAGAATCTTCCCTTTTCAAAGGAAGCTTTCTAGCATTTCCTTGACACTGCTATCTAACCATGTTGGCATCTTCTTGGACTTGTTTGTGTTCCTTCTAGTTTGCAGCATGTGTTTTATCTGAAACTTTCTTATAGTGGTTTTAAATAACCTGCCTGCTTCCTGAAGGGATTTTTAAACCTCCCGACTCTGCCCTTCAGCTTCCTTTTAAGTAATCCCCTCATTTTAGAGATATTCCCTCTTCTAAAATTAAATGCAACTGTATTAGATTTTTCTGGGCAATTTTCCAGTGACACACACACACAAACACACACACACTGAATTTGGTAGTGTTTGGGCTGCTATTCCCAATTGGTTCAGCAACACTTACATCTCTTATCAGATCCTAGGCACCACTCAGTATTAAATCAAAGGCCAACTCCCCTCTTGACAGCTCCATGACTTTACTATTCTGAAGCTCTCTGTCATGACCTGTATGTGCATTTACTCAGTCAAAGTTAGGATAATGGAAGTCACCAATTATCTCATCCGTTTTCCCCCTTTCCTGTCTACTCTGACTGGCAGCAGCTCTTCGGGGCAAAGGGGATGGGTCATTAATGTCCCCTGTCGCCCAATCCTTTTAACTGCAACTGCCAGGGACTGGATTATTGCTGTGTGCAAATGGCCTCCTGAAATTCTCTACTCTACTCATGTCCAGAGTATATGGGGAGGGGAGCAATTGTTTTCTCCAGGGAGAGGAGAACAGAAGTGGGGCTCACTATCAGCAGTGGCAGTAGCAGATTCTTCCTTTTACATAAGCAGTTTGCTTGCTTGCTGCAAGTGCAGTCTGGCCATCATGTTGTATCCTGTTATGTACTGAAGTTCTCACCCTGGGCCAGCAGGGGGATACTGTAGATAGTTATGCAAATAAGGGATCGAAAGTGACGTTCAGTGATTGGATAGTTTTAGAAAATTGTCACAGTTACATTGTACTGGATCTCTATATAAGCAGGCTGACTGAACCCTTCAGTTCAGTTCTGTCCTGGCCTGTGAATAAACAAGAGCTGTTTGAAGAATGGCTGTGACGTCTGATATGTTCACCCACAACTTAACATATCCCAACACAACCAGAAGTTAGCATTGTTCAGTCTGGGTGGATGATATAGATTGCCAGTTGTGGAATGTGGAATGGGAGCTCCAGTTGCATAACAGCTTCAGTTAGATAGACTCCATGTGAACAGACAAATCTTGGACTACCCCACCAGCTCAAGGCAGTGGGGAAGCTGCAAGTAACTGCAGGACAACAGAGCATACCATAGTATGGCAATTATTTATTATTTATTTGTTTGATTTATGTCCCACCCTTCCTCCCAAAAGGAACCCAGGGCAGCAGACACAGCAACGATAAAACAATTTTAAAAGTAGTTTTGAAACATTATAAACACAGTTTAAAATATTATATTCTCAGCCACTGGTTTTGAAATTTCTCCTGAAAGTCCATCACGAAGAAGGCAGAAGCAGCTCACTAGGGAGAGCATTCCAAAAATGGGGAACTGTCCTTCTCATGGGTCACCACCAACTTGACAGCCCCCAGTGGTAGCTCCCCCACGACTGAGGCCAGGCTATCACTATCTAGGAATGACCTTACTGGTAAATCAGCTTAAGCTGGAAATAAGTGCTCTTAGACACACAAGTCACTTGAAACTCCAGTGACAAATTGGAATCCAGGAGTAGTAGCTCAGTAGTTGGTTAGAGCATGTTTCTGATAATGCCAAGGTTTCAGGTTTGATCCCTGTATGAGACAGCTGCATATTCCGACATTGCAGGGGGTTGGGCTAGATGACCCTCAGGGTCCCTTTCAACTCTGATTCTATGATCTGCAAACATGCTCCTTTGGAGGGAGTGCAGCCCCTCCCAGAACAAGCCGTGCACCTAATTCTCAGACACAAGAACCACAATATTGCCTACATAGCACATGTTAAGGGTGTGTCCATTAGCAGATGTTCTTTCCTGGCATTTTGGAGCTTGAGTGAGCATGGAAAGCCCTTAACACATGTTCAACTGAAAGGGTTTCTGTTTACTGAATACATCATATATCTTATCCAGTTAAATCACAACTTCTATTACACTAAACTTTTATTCTCAATTTGCTTGGTTAAAATCAAGCTGTTTGGTGTGGGTATATTTTAAAAAGAGAGTTAACATCTGAGCTTTTCCTAATCAGTTTTCTCATTTTGCTAATATTCTAATGACTGTCAATTTACTTCAGTGGTGCCATTTGCAGAATTTTCCAATTAGCAGGAAACCTGTTCCTCCTTCTTCTATAATTACAGGGGACTCACTTCAGATCAGCTGTGGCCAGACAGCAGAAGAGACCCGTGCCAAAATCTTTGGAGTGTGTGCATGTGTGGTTTGGGGGGTGGGGTGGGGTGGGGTGGGGTGGGGGAACCTTTGAATGAGTTGGAACTGATTTAACGCCTCTGTTTGTAGGAATGGAAAAACCACACCAGTGGCATGTGTCAAAATATCCAAATAATTTCCAATAAACATGCCACAATGAAAACACAAATATGTGCAGACCATCTTTTTAAATAGATCTAAACAGCAACAGCTCTTCTTAACTGGTTTATATAGATCATTGCTAATTTACAGTATGGAGATAAAATATACAATCAGCAATCCCTTACTTCCAACATTTACAATAAATGTTAAAAGCAATGTATCAGCCAAGTTCTTCCCTAAATGGTTTGGGTAGTTCAGCAAATGTAATGTTGAGTTTTCATTTTGTTGTTTTGTTTTGTTTTTCAAATGTTTTCCTATTATACAGCAAATCTGCTGCCTTTTAAAAGCATTTAAAGCACTGACATTGCAGCCACACCGATAACTCTGATTGTTACATGAAAAGAAAATATATTTAATAATAAGCTCATTGATTTTTAACAGCATCTCTGTGTTGCCTAATTGATGGGAAGTTGTATGTTTGTGTAGCCAACGGGGATTATGAATTAAATATGGCCGTCATTCCTTGAGGGATGCATGTCAATGGAAGAAGGATGGAAGATCTACATTTTCCCCAAGCTAAACAATCCCCTTGTAACATAGATAGGGAAGTCTGAAACACAGGGAGGTGGGAGAAGGGGAGGGATAGCGGGGGCTGGAAATAAAAAGCATCCATCACTGTTTATTAAGTGCTGCTACTTGAAGGTAAAAGAGGTATTGAACTGTTTTTAAATTGGAAGGAATGTAGCTAGACAAAACATTGATGGTAATATTAGGTTGGTGACAAATTTTATTATTTTGTCCACATTTATCAAAGTAGCAATTTGGAGTGATTTATGTCCTATGCATCCAAGGATCATTTTTTTCAAATAGAAAACAACGTATTTATTAAGAATTTTTTAGTAATAAAAAAAAAACTCCTTCAACCCCCCCCCCCAACTCTGTCCTAAATTATGGGATAAAGGAGATTTAGAATCAGGGTGGATTTTAAACATTGTTTATTTAATCTAGCATGGGCAACGTGATGCTCTCCAGATGCTGTGGACTGCACCTCCCATCAGTGCCAGCCAGGGATAATGGGATATGTAGTCCAAAACATTTGGTTTCTGCTACCCTCATTTGCTACCATTATTTAATCTGAATACCCCTTTAATGCATCTCCTGTGTAGGTTGAGACAATTTAAGAAAGTGACAATAGTTAATCTTTTTTTTAAAGTGGATTACTGATCCATTTCAGTGTCACATGTGTTCATTCATAAATCCTTTCCACACAGTTTCTGTATTAATCTGATTTTTTTAATTTAGAAAATTTCATAGAAAACATTCATATTTAAATTCAGAACTAAATGCCTCTTTAAATATGCAATTTATATTTTGTCACAAACATGTATAAAAACATATAAGCATTTCTAAAAGTATGCTATGCAAAAATATACATTTTGGTATATGTTTTTGAGCCAAGAGCTATATTGCAATATTTGGAGAAGTGTGAACTCTGAACAATAACTTCCATTCTGCATGTTAGTTTGGGAGGTTCAGACCAAGTTAGCTCACAGAGAATTCAAATTTCTCTAGGGATGGAGGAGAAATCCAGTTCTGTTTGAATTTTAATGTAAACCTTTCTAATGGCACATTTCAAAACAATATGTTAGTCACAGTACCCTTCAAAATTCTCTGGAGTTTGTGATGCAGTTCCCCAACCAAATCATGTATACAAAATGTGTTTATTAGGGGGATGTGTGTATAAATATCCACATATTTGTGTAAATAATGCATAAAATGTATTATATTAGGGAAAATGCTTGCAAAAATGCACATAGGCAAAATTGTACACAGAAATGTGTTTATTAGGAGGAATTTGCACTGAAAAGCAAATGACTTTTCATGAATTGTGAATTTTAATTTTTGAAAAATGCTAACTGATGGGGGAATGCGAACTGAATTCAAATCTGGGGGAAAATGGGTACTGAAAAATTAACAGAATCATCCATTCTTAAGCATCTCCACTCAGAAGTGAGGCCTGTGGCATGCTGTTGGGCTTCATCCCACTTAAATTGTCTGCAGGACAAAGCCAATGTCAGGCAGAGCCAACTAATTCTAGTCCCGCCCCCATCCTCCTCCCTGCTGAATTCTGCAAGGGCACAACTGAGACTAAGAAAGAAGGCAGATAAGAACTGGCTGAAGGCAGACTGAGATTGGCCAGTGTCAGGGGCGGGTGCTGGGAGAAGGTCAGTAATAACTCACACATCATCAGTGAAGCTAACTCTTTATTCAAAGAAACAAGCAGCTCAGGAGGCTAGGCCTAGTGAGCACAGCAACTCTTCCCAGTTGATCTTCCCCCAATGAGGTAGTTGTGAGGACTGAAGGTCCCCACTTTCCCACAGTTACCTAAGCCTCCTCCACCCCCTGGTCCTTCCTAAGCAATATGAGTCTCTATTGACGGCTCCACTGCCCTCTTCATACTTCTTGTGGTCCTGGGACACTGGGAAGAGGGGAGCTAGCTGCAGCAGGAGCGGGAGACCCTCTGGCTTCTTCAGCAGCCTGCCTTATCTCTGCCTCTTGGCTCCTCTCCTCTCCAGCCTCCGCTTTGGCCTCTGATTCTGCACTGCTCTCTGCCATAGGCTCTTCCTGCTCACTAAACCCTATTGCCTCTTGAGCTTCCAGCATCTCCTTCCAGGCTTCCCCCCTCTTCTCCCTCTGACCACTCCTCCTCCTCCTACCACCAACCTCCTGGTTCTAAGCCTTCTTCCCATGGGGGTTCCCATAGGGGTTCCCCAACTAGTGCCTCCCACCACTCCTCTACCTCCAGGCAGTCCATGACAGTGGAGCAGCGCTCCATTTGCCCTAATGGACCAGCCTCCACTGACCAGACTGCATCCTTAGATGGCTTTTAAAAAAGGAATGCACATGTTCATGGAAGATGAGCCACTGCCGCTATGTTAGCTAAATTCTTAGCTCCATGGTCAGAGCCAGTGTGCCCCTAAGTTTCAGTTGCTGGGCATGAATTTTGCTTGTGCAGTCATTTGAGGTCCCCATTCCCTAACTCCTAGTTTTGCATTGCACTGTCTTCAGTAGCGGGCATGAAACTGCTCCTCTCCCATCTGTCCTGAAATTACGAACACACAATTGCATGCAGCTCTTGGTGTGTGTCTGTCTCTGAGCATGTGCACAGGCCTGCACGGTTGCTCAGTGGTAGGTGCCATGCTTTCCATGCAAGCAATCTCAGATTAAGTCCCTGGAATCTCCAGCTAGGCTGGAAAAGACCCCCGTCTGAGACTCTGGAGAACCAGTTCCAGAGCAGACTGCTGCCCTCCAGATATTTTGGACTGCAAGTCCCAACAGCTGATTATGGGGATTGTGACCACCACCACCAGTTTATTATGGTCAACTGACCATAAAAAAACCATATAGTACACCAACAGGGTATACAGGACAAATAAAAAGAAAAGTAAGATGTAACAGTTGAGTTACCGTATATGCAAAACAAATAACCTGAGACAAGCCTCTGGAAATAATCCCTTCCAATTTCAGGTGATTAATTACCTCCATATTCTTAGTGCCACTGATAGAAATTTGGTCACTATCAATGAGATCCGCAGGCTTTTCTCTCCCAGCCAATATTTAACAGATAGAATTGAGCAGTCCTTCCTGATAGTTTCGCCGGTAGAGGGCCAATCATCATGGTCGAAAACATCTGCTTTAGTTGAGTATTTGTTCTTGAAATGAATGGCAGTATATAATAATAATAATAATAATAATAATAATAATAATAATAATAAATTTTATTTATATCCCGTCCTCCCCAGCCGAAGCCGGGCTCAGGGCGGCTAACAACACTAAAACAGTACAACATTATAAAACATTATAAAAATTAATTAAAATCAAAATTGATGGCAACCATAAACTAAAGTTTTGTAAAGATTGCCAAAGGAGGGAGTCAGGCTGCGCCCTGACCAAAGGCCAGGTGGAACAGCTCTGTCTTGCAGGCCCTGCGGAAAGATGTCAAGTCCTGCAGGGCCCTTGTCTCTTGTGACAGAGCGTTCCACCAGGTTGGAGCCGCAGCCGAAAAAGCCCTGGGCTCTAGTTGAGGCCAGCCTAACCTCTCTGTGGCCTGGGACCTTCAAGGTGTTTTTATTTGAAGACCGTAAGTTCCTCTGTGGGGCATACCAGGAGAGGCAGTCCCGTAGGTACGAGGGCCCTAGGCCGTATAGGGCTTTGAAGGTTAAAACCAGCACCTTAAACCTGATCCTGTACTCCACCGGGAGCCAGTGCAGCTGGTATAGCACCGGATGAATGTGATCTCTAAGTGAAAACCCCGTAAGGAGTCTCGCTGCGGCATTCTGCACCCGCTGGAGTTTCTGGGTCAGTCTCAAGGGCAGCCCCACGTAGAGCGAGTTACAATAATCCAGTCTGGAGGTGACCGTCGCGTGGATCACAGTGGCTAGGTCAGGGCGAGAGAGGTAAGGAGCCAACTGCTTAGCTTGGCGGAGATGAAAAAATGCCGCCTTTGTTATAGCTGCAATCTGCGCCTCCATGGAGAGGGAGGTATCGAAGATTACACCCAAACTCTTCACGAACGGTGCTGGCACTAATTGCACCCCCGCAGGAGATGGGAGTTGCCCCCTCAGTCCCATGTCGTCCCGTCCCAGCCAGAGGACCTCTGTCTTCGAAGGATTTAACTTCAACCGGCTCCCACGTAACCATCCAGCCACAGCCTCCAAGCATCTGATCAGTGTGTCTGGGGTCGAGTCCGGGTGGCCGTCCATCAACAGATAGAGTTGGGTGTCATCAGCATACTGATGGCAGCCCAGCCCAAAACTCCGGACAAGCTGGGCGAGGGGGCGCATAAAGATGTTAAAAAGCATCGGGGAGAGTATTGCACCCTGGGGCACACCACACACCAAGGAGTGGCGGGATGACAATCCCCCCCCAAGCGCCACCCTCTGTCCCCGACCAGAGAGAAACGAGCGCAGCCATTGAAGGACTGTGCCCTGGATCCCCACGTCGGCAAGGCGGTGGTCCAGGAGTTCGTGATCGACCATGTCGAAGGCTGCTGACAGGTCTAGAAGAATCAGCAGCCCCGACCCGCCTCGATCCAGCTGCCTGTGGAGATCATCTGTTAGGGCGACCAGAGCCGTCTCGGTCCCATGACCAGCGCGGAAGCCGGACTGGAATGGATCCAGAGCCGATGTTTCATCCAGAAACCTACCAAGCTGTTCAGCAACCGCTCTCTCAATCACCTTACCCAGGAATGGAAGATTCGAAACCGGGCGGTAATTGGATAGATCTAAGGGATCTAATGATGTTTTCTTTAAGAGCAGGCGCACCACTGCCTCCTTCAGTTCCCCTGGGAATGTCCTGGTGCCAAGGGACAGATTGATGATATCCCCCAGGGGGGCCCGCACCTCGTCTGGACACGCTCTAATCAGCCAGGACGGGCACGGGTCGAGAGGACAAGTGGTGGGCTTTCCAGCTCGGAGGAGTCTGTCCACATCAGCTGGGGATATCCGGTCAAAGTGGTCCAATACTGGACCTGAGGACAGTCAAGGGGCCTCCAGTTCCTTTATTGTATCCAAATTGGCAGGGAGGTCACGGCGGAGCAACAAGACCTTCTCCGCAAAAAAGCTCGCAAATGCCTCACAGCTGTGTGTCAAATTGTTATTTAAATTTGGCTGTCCTTCGAGGGACGTTAAAGACCGAATTATACTAAATAATTGTGCCGGGCGAGAGCTAGCGGATGCAATGGAGGCCAAGAAGTAGGACTTCTTAGCGGCCTTCACTGCCATCTCGTAGGTTTTCATAAAAACCCTATAAGATGTTTTTGAAGCTCCGTCACGGGCACCCCGCCATACTCGCTCTAGCCGTCTGAGGTCCCGCTTCATTTTCCAGAGCTCCTCGGTAAACCAGGGAGCCCGGTTTCTGCGGGGTCGCAGAGGGCGCTTAGGTGCGATCTCATTGATGGCTGCCAGGAGCTGGGTATTCCAGGCCTCAACAAGCTCAGTCAATGAGTCGCCAGGGGGAGAAAGGTCCCGCAAGGCTTGACGGAATCTATCAGGGTCCATCAGCCTCTGCAGGCGAGCCCAAATTGGCTCACCACCCAAGCAGGGTGGGGGTGGAACGTCAATCCTGGCTTTCAGAGCATAGTGATCAGACCATGGCACCTTCATCAAACGAAACATGATCACATCTATACCGACGCCAAAGATCAAATCCAGCGTGTGGCCTGCTTGATGTGTGGGGCCTGAAACAAACTGGGAGAGCCCTAGTGTCGCCATGGAAGACACCAGGTCCAGAGCCTGTGAGGAGGGAGTGGCATCAGCATGGATGTTGAAGTCCCCCAATACCAATAGGTTAGGGAACTCCAAGGCCCAGCCGGCCACCGCCTCCAGCAGGCCTGACAGGGTGGCTGCTGGTGCGCTAGGTGCCCGGTACACCAGCCAGACAGCCAAGCTCACCTCGGAGCCCCACACTAGGCCAACACATTCAATGCCGGGGATCGATGGCGATGGTAGAGCCCTGAAAGAACAATCTTCCCGGATTAATAACGCCACCCCTCCCCCCCGGCCCACAGTCCGCGACTGATGGAGGACGGAGAAACCTGGGGCGCCATCTCTCGTAAGGTAACAGTATCCCCTTCGCGCACCCAGGTCTCCGTCACACAAGCCAGGTCAACCCCCTGCGAGGTGAAGAAATCTCGCAGGGTGGCGGTTTTGTTGCCTATAGACCTGGCATTGCACAACACCAGTGACGGAGGTGAGTAATCCTTGCTCACCCTACCCTTGTCTCTCGGGATGGGGCGCAGATTGGAAGGGGTACGAGCATATCCGTATCTCGATCCCCTTCGCCTATGACATCTGCCCCCACCGCCATACCTCCCTCGCCCCTCCACAGTAGGAATCCCAAGCCTCATACTCGCCTCCCTTTACAAAATAGAAAAACAAAACAACCAAAAACAATTATGCCCAAACAAAAACCAATCCCCACCCCACTCAATATCCCACCCCACCCCAACCCAAAATAAACCAAAACAAATAAAAATACATGGATAAAACCACCGCTTATGGTGGTACAACAAAGCAAAAAATCAAAACAGTTTAAAACATAAAAACACTTCAAACAACCGCTGCAGCAGCACTAGTGTCCCCAAAGCTGCGGCAGTGGTGAGTGTGGGCCCCGCCCCCTGGCCTGGTGGAGAATGGGCTTGCAGGGGGAAACGCACGGCAAAGCGGCAGCAGCGATGTTCCGAGGCCTCCGTGGAGCCTTATATGCTGAGGTGGAGTCTGGGGCCCGCCCCCAGGCCCAAGGTGGAGAATGGGCTTGCAGGGGGAGCGGTCCTCCCCAAGACTCACCGGCAAAGCAGCAGCAGCAGTGTCCCGGGCCTCCTTGGAGTCTTTTATGCTGAGGTGGAGTCTGGGGCCCGTCCCCAAGCCCAAGATGGAGAATGGGCTAGCAGGGGGAAGAGCCCTCCCCACAAACGCACGGCAAAGCGGCAGCAGCCTTTATTTGATAATGATTTAATAATAAAGCATCTGCAGAGCACCCGGTTTGGGAGAGCTAGAAGGACCAAAACTCTGACTTGCTAATAGGTAACCTCTTTATTCCAATGTTCATCCATGTGCCTTACTGCTCTCTGTCCTACCAGTAAACATGGATGTATTGGTGAAACTTTTTTAAAAGCAGAAGTCTTGATGTAACTGAACATTTTGTTGTATCCATATTCATTTTTATTGTGTATAGAATTTTGCTTAGCTTTTGCTTTAAAATATTTATATGCTGCTTTTCTGAACAAGCTCGGTTTGAAGTAGGTTATTATAATTAAAACTGCAACTATATATACAAATATGTATATAGCTATATATTTATGTCTATATCATTTGTTACTAAAGCCAAGAAGAAAACAGATTCAAAAGAATTTCCAGCAGCGTTACAATACCTGCAGGCAGGAGAATACTTAACCAGGGAAGGTCAGCTGAAACACAGGCTTTCAAGCATTCTGAAAAGGCGGAAGTGTTAGCCACACACCATGGGAAGATGTGGAATCACCACAGGAAGTGTCCTGTCTCTTCTGGCCATGGAGGTAGAAACATCCACAGGGCCCCCGACTGAGGCTTATTTTATGTTATTTTAGTTGCAGATTTATAAATTACTTTCCAAACACAACTTATTTATTTATTCATTAAATTTCTATTCTTCCCATCCTCCCAAAAGAGCCTTGTACTGAAGCTGTGTACAATAAAAATAAAATACGATAAAATATGAAATACAAATGATTACAGATTCAGTAAGGGATAGATAAATCTGTCTGTTTCTCTCAGTTTCTCTTTTGTCCAGTGTTAAGTTCAGTTCTCCACATTCCTCAATCAGTTTATGATTTATTGTTTTAAAGTTCTCATGAAAACCCACCAGCATTTTCATGTGAATTTTTCCTAATATAAACTTTTTTGCAAAGCAATTTTATTTAAGGCAATACATGTTTGTATGCTTTTCACTAATATAAGCATTTAATGCACACATTAAACTGTATAGACATTTTGTACATTCTGTACAGACATTTTGTACATTTTGTACATAGACATTCACTTGGCTAGAGAACTGCACTGCTAAATTCAGAGATGTGCAAATTTCTAAGGATGTCTGAGTTTCTATTCATGTATTGGTTCAGAAAGTGTGCATTAGGTAGGTTCACCTGTAAATGTGAACTGAATTGCACTCTCTCCCCTGTCCTAAACTCAGTCAGCTAAAAGATCTCAGAATGCAGGCAGGATGGTGCAGGCATAGGCAATCCGTCAGAAAGCTCAGGTCCGATCTATTTGCACCTTCCAATATCAAAAAGTTAGAAATGCATAAAAAGACCCCAGATGCAATTGCACGTAGAATCAAAACATTGTAAAAAAGTGACATCACTAATGTGGAAGGAGGGTGAAGGAGATGCAAATGACCTGGGCAAACTCAATGCTGAAGGAAAACTATGTGTTCTCCAAATATGAAATGAATTTTAGAAATTGTCCTAGTTAACCTGGAATGCAGGAGTATTAGAATACTGCATTGTACAGTAAGGATGGGGGAGAAATTTCAGGATACCTAATTCACACTTTCTGAAAAAATGGGCAAACTGAAACACAGCCATCCTTTGAAATTTACACCTCTCTATATTTTGCAAAGCAGTTCTTTAGCCAACTGATATGTACAAAATGTCTATACTAGAGTAATGTTTATCTATGAATGCACGTATTTGTGAAAGCAACATAGAAAAATGTATTATATTAGGGAGAAATGTTTTGCAAAAAATGTCTATATTGGAAAAAAATGCATTAAAAATATGGATTAGAGAAATGTGCACTAAAATGCTGGAGAATTTTCAGGAGGACTTTAAGAAAAATGGCAAACTGATGTGGCAATGCAATGTAACTTGAGTTTGGAGAAATTAGAAACAGGGGAAAATGGAAATTGATGGATATGTTGATCGTAGGTAAGGAGCAGGCCAAAGCAACAATAAAGGAAGAGAAGGGGGGAATTTCACCTCTCCCCATTTAGATACCTTTGGGTGGCTCTGAAGTTGATGAGTAATGGGTTCATGCCATAACTTGCTCTGACAAAGAAGGCATTGACTCCTTAGTCTAATCTCTCATCCGACAAGATCATGCTAATGACAATGCTACTCCCTTGTTGGTTCCATTTGCTAGTCTTGATGTCTAGCTTTTCCAGCAGCTTCTCAATTATTGAAAATGCAAACATCTGGATGAAATAAACCAAGGAAACATCCTGCAAGCTTTGCATGTGATCCAAAGCTTGGTTCCGTTTTAAAAAAACCTTTAGATTTATGGTGACCTGGGGAGCAGGGTGAAGCTTAACTAGGAATAGTTTCCAAATTGTAGCATCCAGCGAATGTCCAACGCTCCTAGTGGTAAGACTGAGGAAAAGGAAGAAACCTTTGCTGGTAGGGAATAGAACACATTCAGACAAGACACACTGAAGAGTTGTTAAGAGGACAAAAAACTACTTTGCAGCATAGGAAGGTGTCTTAGACGGAGTCCATCTAGTGTTGTCTACACTGTCTGCCAGTTATCTTCCCAGAGGGAGATGCCAAGGACCTTCTGAAAGCAAAGCAGATGCTCCAGCTGTTTTCTCCTTCTAAATGGATGGATGTGTATGCATAAGCTATACTGTTATGAAAGGTGCATCAAAAATGGATATCTGATTAAAATGGTTGCCCATTTCCCATTCTAGATAAACGATGCAAAAATAGTTTCAAGGCCAAGAAAGCAATGCTTTTCTACATTAATAAAAGAACAGAAATCTCTGCTGATATCATCCAAATCCAGAAAATTGGAGTTCTGTGACCAGTAAAATAATTATGCAAAATGTTGGGCTGCAACACTGAGTCAATTAGATTAATCAGGTCAAAACATTTTGATTAACTTAAAAGATACCCCCCCCCCCCATTTAATCAGTCAGCAAGTTATATATGGAAACCACAAGTCCTACGAGGAATGGCTGAAAGAGCTGGGTATGTTTTGCTTGAAGAATAGAAGATTAGAGTCTTTAAATATCTGAAGGGAAGTCACACAGAAAATGGAGCAGACATGATCTCTGTTGCTCCAGAGGAGAGGACTAGAACCAGTGGGCAGAAATTGCAGGAGGGGGAGCAGATTTCAGCTAAAACGGTAAGAGAAATGTCAGAGCTGCCCCAGGAGATAGTGAGCTCTTCTTCCCTGGAAGAAGCTGGATAGCCATCTATTAGGTTTGCTTTGGGCACAGACTGCACTGCAGATCCTACACTGAACAAGGTGGTGAACTAGATGGTCTCCAGCATCTCCTTGCAAATTTTGTGGCTTTGTGAGCCAACAATTCTTGCATCGTCCCTCTGCATTGCTTTTAATAGTACATATTGAAAACTGTAGACATTCCCTGTTTGCCATCTTAAAAGAAGCAGTCCATTGGAGTGAACGTGGTGTGCATCATAAGAAGATGTGGTCTTCTTATTTTAGAACTATTGGGTTGTGTCTTGTGTTCTACTCAGAGCAACACCGCTGAAACTGATGGACCTGACTAAAGCCCCATCTGCACTTTACATTCAAAGCAGTATCATATCCCCCCCGCCCCGCCAATCCTGGGAACTATTGTTTGTTAAGGGTAGTGAGAGTTAGGAGGCCCCCCTAGTCCCAGATGCTACAGTTCCAGAGGGGTTTAGCAATCAATCAAACCATTTTACTGGGGAACTCCATGTTTTATAGTTCTGCAAAAGGGATGTGGGACTAGCAATTCTGAACAGTTTTAGCAATCTACAGTTCCCATGGTTTTTGGGGAAGCCATAACTGTTTTAAAGGTGCAGTGCAGATGGGACCTTAGGTCAATAAATTTAAATTTAATTAAAAACTATGCAGACATGTTGAATGTTGATGCATGCTTTAATCTGTTTTTGGTTAACTGTTGGTTTTTTAATTAAAAATGTTTTAAATATTAAATGTTTTAACTGTTTTTTATTGTTTTATTCTGTTTGTAAGCTGCTTTGAGGGGGTTTTTTTAGAATCAAGACTGAGCTGTAGTTGTAAATAATAATAACAATAATAAGTAGTAGTAGTAGTAGTAGTAGTAGTAGTAATACTTGATTGGCAGGAAGACAAAGAAAGTGTATTACAAAACTGAAACCATCTCTTTGAAGAACCACATGGCTTGTCATCAACATATGAAGAACTGGATCCTGTAAACCTGGTCCACTCTTCCTGAGATGTTTTCAGACCCATCTCCCATCAGCCTTGGTCCATATGGCCAATGGTCAGTACTGATGGGAGTTCTGGTCCAAAATTTATGGAGAGCGCTGGGTTACATCATGCAGAGAAGGAATCAACAACTAAAGTAAGAGCAGAGACTCAATAGCACCTCCCAGACTGGCCATACTACTCAAGGCTGGTGAAGGGCATGGACTGGGAAGGGCCCTGAGGGGGATTTGGAGAGGCCTGGATTGTTGCATTTATTCCCTGGGCCTGAGGCTCCACACCAGAAGTAGAAATTGCAAGGCCGAGCCCATACCTCTGATGAATGCCAGGCGGCCCCTCAGCTGGCAATGCAGGCACATGCTGCAAATAAGTGGGGGGGGGGGATTGCCCCTTCAGTTCCCTCCTCAAATTTTCACTCTTGTAAAATTTGTTAGTGACCAGAAGTATTGGGCAAAAAGGGCTCCTTCTTGTGTTATGGGTTTTTATTTGTTATTTATTAAATTTATACACCACCCAAAGATCTCAGGGCGCTTCACAGGATAAAAATAGAGGACAGAAGCACCAAATAAATAGTTAAAACAAAACAATAACTTCCCCTTCGACAAACACATTTAAAAGGTGATAGAATATTAATCAGCCAAAGGCCTGGTTGAAGAGGAATGTTTTCGCCTGGCGCCTAAAGGTGTGTAATGAAGGTGCCAGCTGAACCTCCTTGGAAGAGCATTCCACAAATGGGGGGCCACTGCAGAAAAGGCCTGTTCTCATGTTGCCACCTTTTGGACCTGTTGTGGAGGAGGCAAATGAAGAAGGGCCTTGGAGGATGAGCACAGAGTTCGGGGCGGTTTATATAGGGAGAGGTGGTCCTTGAGGTCTTGGGTTCCTGAGCCATTTAAGGCTTTAAAACAAGCACTTTGAATTGGGCCCAGACGCTAATTGGGAGCTAGTGCAGTCAGGCCAAGATTGGTTTGCTCAAACCATCTCGCCTAGGTAAGCAACCTGGCCACCGAATTCTGCACTAGTTTCTGAATCATCTTCAGAGGCAGTCTACATAAAGTGTGTCACAGAAATTTCTCAGAAATCTAAAACAGAAGAAAGAAGAGAGAAATTTCGACTCAGTTCTACATAAAAATCTCATATTAGTCTGGAATATTCATCACAGAGGATATACACCACGTATCTTTAGGATTCACTGTGTTGTTTAATCCCGCACGGATGGGATTTATTCTGCCATATTCATATTTTTCTCATCTATTCTTTCTTTTATTTCACACTTTTTTTACATCATTGAACTCAAGTTGAGATGAGGTGGTCTCCACCTCATCAAGGTGGTCTCCTATCCAGGCACTGAGCAAACATCTGGGCCCATGCCCTTGATAATTTCATACTGATGCAGACATGCCCCAGAGTGGCCTGTGCTCTGATGAAGCTTCCCATTGCCTTCGAGTGTGATGAACTGAATTATTCTTGTTTCCTTAAATCAATCCTTGCTGGAGCTGGGTTATCTTGCCCTTTACTTGCCTTGGGTTCAGTCATTCGTCCTGATTCAGAAAGATGTTGCAGAATAGCCTTTGCTCAGAGGATACTCCTCATTGACTTCTTCATTTCATCTTAAAAATGTGTTTAAAAGTGTGTGTGTGTGTGTCAATATCCCTGCAATTTAAATTCAGAAGTGGGGTGGGAAAGTGGTATCAAAGTTTGGAAAAGACAGATCTAGATTGTGTGACCTCTCATTAAATCCACTACAGAGATCCATTTTTATTGGATCCACAGTGATTGGCTCATAACAAAATGTAGCTTTGAAATCTCAGTTTGGGTAAGTGATGCACTTGCTATGAGGCTATCAAATTACATTTTAAAAGCTCCTCTACTCATTGGCACACATGCTTCTTGAAGCCTAAGTTCTCCAACATTAAAGTGATCCCCTTCATTCTAATTATTACCGAATGCCTCCAATACTAATGACACTTAATTGTTCCACTAGAACGATTGCTGTTGTTTTTGGCAGATGGAATGAAAACAGTTCCAAATACCATCAAAAGTGCTTATCAACACACAGCGTGTACAAGGCAAACGTTTGATATACAAGGGTGTGTTAATATCATGTCACTTCTTAATGCCACAGACCATTTTGTAATCCGTTCCTGCCTCAGTGCATGCTTGAGGAAAAATCCAGCGGGCTGAAAGTACCAAGGAGGAACTTCTTGGTAACAAATAGAACATTTATCCCTGTCCTTGCAAATAATTCACTGGCGGTCTCTTATTTCCTGAAGTACGATTCCTAAATTGATCTTGATTTACCTCTATCTTTCCCGCTTGTTTGAATTTGTATGCAGTATCAAACATGCTTTTCTCACATATGTTCTTACCGGGGTTGATTTTTTTTTTTAACACTTACTTAGCAGTTTATAGAAGGAAGTGAATGATCTCATCAAGATGCTTACAAATTAAAAAAAAAATCTGTGCTTATTAATTATGCAGGATTAGTCTAATTATAATTCAGCAAATTAATTAGCGACAGAAGGTGTTCTGAAACATTGGCGTACATTTGCATGTTAAATGGAGAGGCTAGTCTGTAATATATGTAAATTTATGCATGGCTTCATAGTTTTAATTTAAAAATTTGCAGCTGCATATGGTATGGGAGCAGGTGAAAAGTCAGTTTTAGTTTAATGATGCTAACAAACATGGGATGCTGTCCTGTCTTAGGGAAGAGGTAGGCACCCATATCTGCCACTCTATAAATCTGTCATTGGAGTCTAATGTTACATCAGTGTTCAAACTCAAGGTCATCGTCAGCGACTAAGACACGCCAGTGCAATAGGTGTAAAAACACCAACTGAACAGACCTTTGAGATGAAGGGGAAAAGGTATGTGGACCCAAGGTGCTTGATTGTAAATTGGCTCTCTTAGCAAATTAATGTACGTTTCCTTTCACGCAACTGCAGTTTAGGGACTAGTAGGGCTCCTGGCTTGTGTAGGAGTGAAAGCCCTTATCTGAGTGTTATCTGCTCTGGCAGGTGTAAAATAGGTTCCTAACCTTGATTCTGTCTCTTGAATGTTCATGCCACTGCTGCCTCCTCCTCCTCCTCTCTGAGAGTTACAGGAAAGTTATTACCAAGTTTGGAATTAAATAGCAGAGGGTGTTTGTTTTTTTTTAATCGGGTTGGCCTCTACCATCTGGCAGCAATAGTAAAAACCAGTGGACCAGTCAACAGCAAAAAAAAAGGATGAAAAGGAAAGGAAAAGGCTAGTGGTGTAATTGGTGTTCAGTGCGCAGCCTTCCACAGAGATGTGGGGGAGAAAGGGGGATTTGCTCCAAAGGCACAGGAATGACTGGGCTCTGTTGAGGATGAATGTGTCTGTTGGTAATTGGTCCTGCCTTGGGAATGGGGGATGCAAAGGAGTAATAATTGCCCCAATAATCTTGAGTCTGAAATAAGGCTTTGCATTAGGAAATTGTAGGATTCATGAGGCTTCATTTCAGGTATCTCATAACAATGGGTTTTTGCACCCTGCCTCCCCACATTTGAAATAGGCACAGAAATTAATGTTTGAACTTCTGACAGGGAATATAGGAACATATGAAACTGTGTTATTTTTGGTCCATCCAGCCCAGTGTTTTATCTATCTACATCTCTCTCTCTCTCTCTCTCTCTCTCTCTCTCTCTCTCTCTCTCTCTCTCACACACACACACACAGAGCCATTCTGCAAGATCTCAAGAAAATATGTCTCCCATCAGCTGCTAACCTGATCCTTTAACTGATATAGAGGATGGAATAGACATACACATGGGAACTGTGCTAAAGTTCCTCAGAAGACATTTTCCCTCCTGAGATTTTTTATTTTTCTCACCTGCTAGAATTTCTCCAAATATTTGCCACCGTGTGTGTGTGTGTGTGTGTGTTATGGGATGTAAGGCATCAATTTTCATTGCAGCTCGTGTTCCCTGCATGCAGTGCTGTTTCTGTTCTGCTGCAGTTTAGCTTCTGACAAAAACTATTCATCTCACTGTCCACTGTAGCGATGTTATTTCACACCATTCATTTCAGTGCAAAGGAAACACAATGCAAAGGTGATGAATGTCATCAACAATGTATCCTTTGCAGACTGAAAACAACAACAGCAAACATGATTGTATCCACTGGATTGAGTTCCATTCCATATGTGGGACAAATGAGTGAATACCAGCAATTTCTGCTCCCATTTTTGTTGGAATTCTCCAGGATCCAATGGTGGCCAAATCTGTGCCCCTCCCACCTGCACTGAAATGATACTCAGTTGAGAACATCGCAGAGGTTGAGAAATGGTGGCCAGGCTTCCAATACTGATGCTGCTGCCACTTGCAGTAGAATACAATTAAATAGCCCTCACCCCGACAAATAAGGTACCGGTATACAGTTTTATGAGACCAATTGTGTTCAGGTCAAAACATACTGAGTTTCATTGTGATCAAGGATGTGTTGCATTATGGTTTGTTTTACATCTTTCCTGAGTCATTTGAGAATGCATATGCAGGTTGTACTAGTGTTTGAACTTGGAGTGTAGAATTGTGTCCTGAATGTGCAAACCAAAGCTTTCTGTAGATCACTATGATATCTCAGCATTCAAAGCAGGTATTGTACTACAGTGTATTTTGCACCTTACTTTTCCACCTTGAAAACAGGAGTATGGGTAGATTTGCCATTTACTACTGAAGTGTAGAATTCTGCTGTGCACATACAGTATGTACTGCATTCAATTCAGGCATGTCAGCACTGAATGAAGATATCAAGGTATTAACTAACAAGCACAGTTTCTTTCTAAATCCAAACATTTCATTCTACCTATGCAGCATGTGGGAAGGTCTCAGCTCTCTGATTACACATTTTTCTGTAAGACAAAGAGAGGATTGAGACTTGTGCCTTAACCATGCATTCCTTACTTAATTCACAAAGAAAGATGGCCTTAGGATAATAGCACTCAGAACATTACCAGTGGCTGGACCCCCCCCCCTTTTCACCCCTCAGTTTTTCCTGTCTGCATCTGGGTTCCTTCATACTTCTACCACTTCAAGACTCTGCCATTTTATTCCTACCTGAGTATGCATACGTGAGGCCTTCATTTACTTATAGGACATTGTGACAAAACTGTGTTAGAATCTTTGGGTATGCATAGATCAGGGATAACCAATGGGGTGTGTTCCAGATGTTGTGAACCTCTTCTCCCATTAACTGTGGCTGGTCTGGTCAGTGGTCAAGCATATGGGAATGGTAGGGTTGTTGCCAATGCTAGTCCCACACAGAGCAACCCTGCTGAAATTAATTTCAACTGGTCAAGAGAAGCTAGTTGGATATGACCCAGTGTCTATAACAGCCAGAAAACACCACATAGGCTATGCCTGCTATAATTCTCATCCATTTTTTTCAAGCTGGCTTTTTGTGGGTGGGGAGGGGAGGGGAGAAGGAGACAATAAGGGGAGGGGAAACTGAGGAGAAAGAGAAGCTGCTCATATTGCAATTTGCAAAGATCTCTCCGAAGACTTTTTGGAATAACAACTGCAATTACAATTGCACTGTTAGGGTAGTGTTTTATTTTCAACCCCAGCCCATAGAGTTCAATTATTATTTTTATTAATGGTGCCAGATTTTCATTGGAGTACAAAACAAGGTGGCTTTCCTTGGAGATCATTTGTTTCCTAGTGAGTGTGAGAGTAGCAAATGACTGTCTTTGGAGCTGGGATGTAAGCAGTAAGCAGTTGTAGTTTTGTATAATTGCTATGTTAGAAAATAAATGGTGGATGAAAAGAAAAAGGGGAAGAAGAACATTACATATTGAATGTTCTCCCACATTAAAAAAAAAACCTGCAATTTTTTTTAAAAAATGCTTTGTTTGTATATTTCTAGTTGTTGATGGAATGCAAAGGCTGCTTCTAGGGCTGAGAGTGGTTCTCTCTCACACAGGGATGCAGAAGGCAAAACTGATTAAACCATTAAAAGAGGCATCCCCTCCCATGTGAGAAAGGCAAACAGGAACGCTTCTCTTGAGATGGTTCTATTCATTAACAGTTTATGTCAGTACTTTGGTCAAACTTCATTAATGAAATGATTGGTCCAGGGATGAGGAACCTGCAGTGCTCTAGATGTTGTTAGACTCCAATTCCCATTAGCTCCAACCAGCATGACCAATGGTCAGGGATGATGTTAGTGAAGTCCAATAACATCTGGAGGATCCCTGGATTAAGCATTTGAACAGTCAACATTTCAGTTCTAATCTAAACCAGGTATGTTGAATGTGAATATTTATTTCAAACTTTAAGTTAGAAATAGGGAAGCCTCCAGATTAACATGCTGCTCGGGCTGATGGGAGTTGTTGTCCAATAACATCTGGAGGGCCACAACTCCCTACTCCCTACTAGATATGATAAATGCTCTAATATGAAAGGTGTTGATCCACTGGAGCAATTATAACACAGCCTGTTGTTGAACTCATATTCATTTCAAGGTATTAAAGGAGTATAAGAATTAAGGCAAATAGTCAAAATAATAATGATGATGATGTTCCACAATTATAAGAATCATTTTTCTGAAACTTATAGAAATGACACCAAAAACCTGATTCATCTAATTGATGAGTTCTATGAATGTCCCAAATTGAAAACCAATCTGATAAAAATTGCCACAGGTACAACTGAAATGTGACATATTAATATTTTTACTCAGTTTTTTCATATATTTCTTTCCCATTTTGTCAAAAACTACAGTTGTCTTTTATTCAGACTTGTCAGGAAAGATACACTTTCATTGGTTTGATGAAGTTTTGAGCAGTTACAAAGGTTTTCCTGTCTAATTAAAATATATAGCAGCATCTACTGGCAAAATAATATGGTGTGCTTTCAAGTTTGAAGTGAGACTTTTGCTAGTCCTCCAGTATTTTCAGAAAGAGCCATCTCCTGGATGCTATGCACAATGCCTATAATTATGGAATATGACAGTGTGGTGCAGCAATTAGACCAGAGGTTACTAAATATTTTACACCCACAGTCACATTTGTAAACCTGATAAGCTGTTGTTGGCATCACTCACACCACCTTGAAAACACACACACAAACACACACACACACACACACACACACACACACTGTATACATGTGTAAAATATCCTGCTAATGTACATGTGCACACACCCAACTTCAGTGTTTGAAACTCCCATTGTTCTAGGTGCATTATGTGACAGGGAATTTCATTAGCCTGAGCAGATGCTTAGCTCTGGGTGCAGTACTGCACCGAAGATTTCAGATTAAAACTACAGAGTGGAAGGAAAGGAGGACCTTTTTCTGCCTCCCTACTTCCAGCTACTCTCTGAAGACTGGAGAAGAGACCCTCTTGAAAATATTAGAGGGGTGGGTAGGGGAAGGACTTGACCATGTGAAAATGAACATAATATTTTAGCTTCAGTTCATTCATTTTCAGCTTTGTATTCTTGTTATATAAAAAAGCGCCTAGACAGTCCATTGTTGTGCCCATAACCTAGGTTTAAGGTTCCCTTTAGCTCCTAGCTTTCATATATCAGTTTCTAACACTGCCCAACTGTGCCCATGCACGCACAAACCTGAAACAGTGAGCGTGCACACACACACACACACACAAACACACAATTATCTGAATTATTCTAGAACCTTCCCTGGTATCAATGTCATGCTCACTGGTCAGTAGTTACCTGGGTCTTCTCTCTGCCCCCCCCCTTTGAAGATGGGAACAGCATTTGCCCACCTCCAGTCTGTAGGGACCTCACCTGTTCTGCAAGACTTCATCTCCCATCAGCCCCAGCCATCATGGCCTATGGTCAGGGATGAGGGGAGGTGCAGATCAACCACATCTGGAGAGTACCACATTGGCTACCCTGATATATAGGATTTCAGCTTCCAAAATGATTGATGGTAAAGCAGACAGCAACTCACCACTAAAGATTTCTTTCCCCAAGGATCAGCAGCAGTAGATTGCTGTTTGCCTCCCAGCCAGGCATTTTCTGGACTTTAACCTCTTTCAATTTCCCTATTGAAATCAATATGAACTGGTGGAATAGAAAAAATGCAGTCCCCCCCCCCCAAAAAAAGAAGAAGGGTTGTATCCAACCAAGATTTACCCTGAGTAGACTGATTGAAATTAATGTACATTACTTAGTGAGGGCCATTTATTTTAGTGGGTCTACTCTGAGTAGTATTAGGATTGAATACAACTGAATGTTTGGGGGAGGGTTGAGGGGGGAGGAATAGCATATTCCTAGTATTTGTTCTTTCCTCTTTTTTAATCCCTAGTTTCTATCCAGATTTAACCACAGTGGAACCACTCGATGCTGGAATCTCAAAATGATCACGGAGTAGAATTGTTCCATTTCGCACTACTCTCATTGTGTGAATCCCCAAATTTTCCTCTGAGACTTTTTTTCTTTTTTTTTCTTTTTTGAGGAGTGATGAGAGATGCACATGAAATAAAACACCATGGAAGTATTTGTGTCGGAGATTATTCTTATGTTTGAGGTCTGCTCTATCAGATCTCACAAGCCAGATGGGATCATGTTGCTGGACCCCTCCGAAAGCGGCTTTATTCCTCACTCACTGTGGGCCATCTGAGCTGCTTGCTCACATAATGTAATGCCAAGGGTAAACGATTTTCATCTGTCAAGTGTTAGAAGGTATGGACTGCGGCACCTGAAAAATAGCTTTGGTAACCTTGCGACTGTGTCCTGATAATAATACATGCTGATGGTGAGAGGAGAAAAAAGACAGGAAAACAAACAAACATAATTGTCCAAGTTGAGGTGTGTGTGTGGGGGGGGGGGGCTGTGTCTAGATTCCGGAATGCTTAAAGACAGAGGAAGTTTGCATCAAAACACCCCAATTTGTTGTCTCCGTCCTTTGCATGATGGTATTGGAATAAAGCTCTCTATCTTGCTGACCTCCCAGTTGGCAATGCCAATGCTCAGATTTTCTTCTGGAAGCAAGACTACTATTTTTTCTGATGTTGTTTCCAGGGCAATTAAAATAGCTATATGGAAATGAGTTGATTCATAATGTGCTGTTGATTTTCTCTCTGTCCCTTGAATATATTCTTAGTGACTTAATAACTATTTAGGAGGCAAAGGCAGAATGCTGTTCCGTTACACAAGGGTCTGAGGACCTGATAGCCCTTGAAGCCTTTGAACATATTCCATGCAGATAACAGCTTTGTGTGAATACGTTACTGGATGTTTGGAAGGCTTATATTATATGTCTAACTTAAGATGTATGCACTTAGGGCTATTGCATTCAGATTGTGAACTGATTATGGGTTTTTATTGGGGTTTGCTGTTGTTAAATTTGCAAATAATAACAGCAGCAGCAGCAACAACAACGACAACAATGTAGGGTGCCAAAGGGCTTGAATTACTTTGAAGAGCTCTTGGGGGGAGGGGGGAGAAATATTAAACACTTTGCTACTGCATATTAATAATCAGTTCTCCATCCTGGTGAAAAGTACAAGAATTTTGCCCTACCGTCTGAAAGTGAAGCTTGCCCTTTTTGGTATTCTCCCAACCACATCCATAAATTCAGAAAAAGGGAAAAAAGAGCATGGAAATCATTGAGCCCAGTCCTCATGCATACCGCCCAATATTTCTCCAATGAAAATAGGGATGTCCTATTCCATTATTATTATTATTATTATTATTATTATTATTATTTCAGCCATCTGACTGGGTTGCCTCAGTCACTCTGGGCAGCTTCCAACATATATAAAAACATAATAAAACTATACAGGGCTGCCTTCAGATGTCTTCTAAAGTTTGTATAGCTACTTATCTCCCTGGCTTGGGGGGGTCGCATAACTCCATACCCTCACAACATTTATCTGATGAAAATAGGGACAAAGCAGAAATTGGGACAGCTTCTGAAAATCTGGGTTTGTCCCTGGAAAATTGGGGCATGTGGAGGGCCTGCTCATGGTGAATCCTTCCACCCCATGTAGCATTTAGACTTGTGGTCTAAAGTGGAACAGCCCAAAACAGGTTTATGGCCTGAAAGAAAAAGGGTGGGGAGAAAGTTCCTTTGGTTGCATTGCTGTCTACTACAGCATGGGGAGGGGAATCCGTGGTTTTCCAGATGTTATTGAACTCCATCTAACCATCTGCCCCAGCCAGCTTTATGGTCAGGGGAATGATGGGAACGGTAGTCCAGCAACATCTGGAGGTTCACAAGTTCCTTACTCCTGTACTATAATAGGCTGGCCTCTTAGCTTTATACAGACTGGAGGGGTCCCAAAAAATGATTTCACTAAATTTTGTGTTTGGCTGCCTTTAGATGCCTATGGTTCTAGTAGGCCTGGAATACTTCTCCCAAATAGCCATGCATTTCAAATTAGGCCAGGTTTGCCTCAAGTACCTGAATGATTGAAATATGTCATGAAACAAGCTGTATCTTTCCACATGTGGCAGCAACAGTTTGAGTCATGGCTGAAAATATCCTTATGTGAAGCCAAGCACGGGCCAAGTAGCCATTGGAGTCCCTGTTTAATGCCTGTGTGAATTTTGTCTAGGAAAAGTTGTGAAAGCCGCTTTCTAATTATATAAAAACCAGGAAAACCCATTCTGTGGCTCTCCCATTGCCCCTAAATCATACTTCTGTGGTGTTAAGCTCTGCCTCCTTTTTTGCTTCCTCTCTCCCGAAGTCATTTTTATTGTAATACCTCCATAAATATTAATGCCTTTAGCAGATGCAAGCATGTAAAATATCTGGGTATATATAAAAGACAGCACAGAACTCTTTTATATGGCTGCTTAGTTATCATTAGAGACTGGCTAGAAAATATCTGAAAGGAGGGGAAGGAATGAGTGACATGGTTCAACTAAAGGGGATACACACACACACAATCTTGAGCATATGTGAGTATTTAAAGAAGTTTAAAGCCAAAGGAAGAAAATTAGGCACTTTAATGTTTCTACTGGGGTTTAAAGCAAATAAAGCAGCCATAATAAGGCTGAGTGTAGGCAATGACCCATTGAAGCTGAAATTCCTAAACATTCCTTGTGATTTAGGGTGTAGTGTTTGTTTGTGAAGAGGTTGAGAGGCTGATGTTGAAATGGTGGGGAACCATCGCTTTGCAATTCAGGACTTTGAAGATGTTTCTAAGAAAGCACACTCAACATGCTTATGGGGCGCATCTTGATATAAGTGTGTATGGTGCTGTTATTGTCTTTGTTACCATAAGGGCTGCATATGCTTGAGCAGCTCATTTGCTCCATAAGGAGCTCCAGCTAGTCATGAACTTCATTTGAACTGTGTCTATTTACACATCTTTGGCACCTTCCCACGGAATTATACACAGGAACTCAGGAAGCTGCCTTACTTAGGAGGTGATCTAGTCCACCTCTGCAAGTTTCCACACAGGGATCTTTCCTAGCCATAGCTTGAGACACCAGGGACTGAACCTGGAACTTTCTGAATGCACAGTGTGCAACTGAGGCTGATCTATTTGGGCAATAGGGGCCCGGCGCTGCCTCAGCTTGCCCTCAGTTGACCCTCTTCTTACCTACAACTTGTCCAGGGGCTGACACTGGCTCTAAGCTTTCTCCCTCATAGTCTCAGTGTTGCCCTTGGGCAACCTAATAGCAAGGAGGCCAGGGACAAAGTTCAGATTACTTGGGCATGTCTTCCCATGGATCTGGTTCCACCTCCTGTTGGTCTCCCTGCTGGCACCAGCCATGTGCTCTGCCATTGAGCAGATTTATTTCTTAAGGGAAGTGGGAATTGGAGCTCTGTAAGGGAAAAAAGATTCTTTTGGGGAAGTGCTTTAAATGTATGATGTGGAGCTGCCCTTTGGCGACCTGGCTTTGCCCAAATCATGTTGGAACTGGAGGATGGGATCGACTTTCTTTGGCGATTACTCATAGCTGAGCAAGATTGTCTTCCAAGAATATGGTTTTAACAGTGTCCATATGTGACTGTGGAGGCCAATTCTGGATCTGCCCATCCATGGGATGGTAATATATAGATGAGTAAGCGTTTAGCATTTAACCCCCCAAACACTACCCATTTGCTCCAAATATCAGACACCACTCTCCAAATGTCTAGGGTACAGTCAGATTTAAAGAAACTGCTCAGTTGGTTAGAGTGTGATGCTGACTTCTCCCATATGTTCCTCCTCTTCCCCCATGTGCACAGGGAAAGTCCTGCTCTAAATACTTTGTTCAGACCGAACAAGTGTAGGGCTTTATCAGTGGTGGCACCTACTCTAGAAATTGCTTTCTAGGCTGACTCATGAAGTTTGGTCCTTCACAGTCCTTAGGAAAACGGGGAAAGACTTTTTAAAAAAATACTTCAAAGGTCACTGGATCTTATTTGATGAACTGGTTTGTTTCTTTGTTCCTCTGTTTATTAGAATTTATGCTGCAAATTGACCTGCTCTCTGAATCTTGTTAGCTATGGCTGTTCTTTTGAAATGTGTTGTTTTCGTTGTTTGGATATTGTTGTTTTGGATTGTTCCAGAGTGAGTCACTCTGGAAGCCGCCTGACATCATTTTGAGAGGCATATCAATTTAAGGCTGAATGAATACTTTATTAGCTAAACCATTCATCCAAATGAGTGTGAGGCATGCTCAAAGCTCCAATATTGTATTAAAAACTGTTTTCAAAAAAGATTGCATTTGTTCATGAACAATACGGATCAGTGGAAGAAGCAGACACTCTGCCTCTTCCCCCCACCCTTAGCTCCATCCTCTCTCTCTGCATACATTGGAGCTCAGCCTCCAAGTCAGAGAAAGCAAAATGCTGCCATTAGTTGCTGGGTTCTAGATTTGCACCCCCCTCTTTTTAATCTAGGCTACAACAGCAGAAGACCTACAAGCCACAAGGCCATCCTGGGATGCAGCCATTCCTCCATCAGGCAAACTTAGGGAAAATTTTGTCCAGGAGGGACGATTAGTCCTTTAAGATTTTACTCATTCTCTTGCACAATGTGAGATTTGGGGTCAAACATAAAAAATGAAATTTTTATGAAATTTTGGGTTTATAAACCCTCAGAGTTTGTAACTCTACCACAGGGTGAATTGCAATTTTTGCATCTCTTTTAGTACATAATGTGGATAGCTGTATATTTGCCAAGGGCCAACATTTGCCATTATCTACTCACTCCATGGGACGCAGGTGGCGCTGTGGGTTAAAGCCTCAGCGCCTAGGACTTGCCGATCGAAAGGTCGGCGGTTCGAATCCCTGCGGCGGGGTGCGCTCCCGCTGCTCGGTCCCAGCGCCTGCCAACCTAGCAGTTCGAAAGCACCTCCAGGTGCAAGTAGATAAATAGGGACGGCTTACCAGCGGGAAGGTAAACGGCGTTTCCGTGTGCGGCTCTGGCTCGCCATAGCAGCGATGTCACGCTGGCCACGTGACCCGGAAGTGTCTCCGGACAGCGCTGGCCCCTGGCCTCTTGAGTGAGATGGGCGCACAACCCCAGAGTCTGTCAAGACTGGCCCGTACGGGCAGGGGTACCTTTACCTTTACCTTTTACTCACCCTAAAGTGTGGGCATCTGAATGGATTTCCTAGTGCAGTCTGTTTCTGAGCTAGCCAACAAGGTGCCCTCCAGATAGCATTAGACTATAACTCCCATCAACCCTGATCATCAGCCATGCTTCTTAGGGATTATGGAAGTTGTAGTCCAAGAACAGCTAGAGGGCACCACATCAGTTGTCCCTGATTTATTTGTTCACAAAAGCTGCCCTGTTTTGGGCCAACTTAAATTTAACAATGGAGTTAATTGACAGTAGCCAGGAGTTTGTGTGTGTATACTTCAATATCCATCACACAAAGAGGTTTGGATACTCTGCATTAGCCACAAAGGGAAGTTAGTACAGACATGGCAGGAAGGGAAAAATGACCTTGCTTTTTAGTAATCCCATTGAGAAAGTCACCAACTAAAAAAAAAAAAAAATACAAAATCTGTTAATAAAGTTTAAAAAACCCCACTGGTATTTTCAAGAATAATTTAGGTGATATTAATATCTCATCAGTTTAATGATTTTCCCACACTTCCCATTCTTTTGTTGTTTATTATTTGCTTCTGGAAATGAATTGGATCTCTAAATATTTCCTTTGTCTGTTGGTAAAAAGAACCCACAATTTTTGAAGTTGGCAAAACTACGGTTTTATTGGAGATGTAACACTGGTGTGTATGTTTGGGGGGGGCGATATGTTTTTTGCCTTATATTTCTATTGCTTGTTTTTCTTGTTGGTAAACCTTGGGAAAAATATACATCTTTCTTCTTTAAAGTTCTAATTCAAGGCATGAATGTGTGAGTTCTGGAGGGACTTTGGGACTGCGGTAAAAATTCGTTGTCATAGTAACAGAAAGGGAACTAGGCCTAGCTCACCTGGGACTTTAACTTACTGCAAAAGCTGGGTTTTTTTTTTTTTTAAGACAAGCACTCAGCAAGGGAAATAAATAAATAAATTGCTCATTGTGTTCCCAGCTGACTTTCAACTCCCGCCCCTCTCCGCAACTATTCAACCCTTATATGAATGCATTTTATTTTGTCCTGCAGCCTTCATGAATTTTCTGTGTCCCAGTTAAATCTGTGGGTTGCTCCCTCACCACTGCAATTTAGATGTACTACTAGGATGCCAGGGCAAACACACACACACACACACACACACGAGAACAGAAAATGTTTCCAGCTGAAACAAAGCTAGATAGATCACAGACAGACCTAGCAATGGTGGAGAAATTCAGTTTTGTTTGCAATATAATGAGAATTTACTTAATTCACACATCACAAACCAATACATAACTGAAACACAATTATCCCTCGAAATTCACGTTTCTCTAAATTTGGCAATGCAGATCTTTAACCAACCAGTTAACAAAAATGTGAATGTTAGTGAAAGTCACATACAAAAATGCATTGTGTTAGAAGAAATGGTTTTGAGAAACTTAAATGCTAGTCAAAATGGCATGCCAAATATGTATATATTAGAAAGTCACATGATGGATACTTTTCATGAGTTTTTAATTATTATTGCAGATTGCTGCAGAACTAAATTTGAGACCAGAAATAGGAGAAACTGAAACTGACAGATTCATCTATCCATGAACAGAGCCATTCTCACTTTTGTGTTTGGAGGGTGTAAACTCTGAAAATATGTTTAGGAACCTTTTGTTTTCCCATTCTCTAGCAGTTGCACACAAAAATGTAGCATAGTATAATAGTAGTATAATAGTATAGTATAATATAGCATAGTATAATATAATAGCATAGTATAATGTAGCATAGTATAATAGGTCACAAAGAGATCTGCTATTTATTCTGTAACCTCGTTGTACATCGCACCTGCCCAGTGTTTCATTTTGATTTGTACATCTTGTGCCCCCGAGTCCCCAAATATGGAAACATCCATGTGTTTCCTGAGCATGTTTAAAATTTTCTCTTTTTTTTTGAGTATTTTGAGTGTGGACCTAATATATTTATGACTGCATCAGTTGGGCAACTTTGAAAAATGGATAGTTACATCCCAAAATCTGTAATTAATTTTCTCTCTTCCAACCCCCCCCCCCCCGATTTTTGGGTGACATTTACATCTGCTTGAGCATATCCAGATGTGGTGCCAGTTTCGTGATTTTTCCATAGCACATATATAGTGCAGGCCAAATTGTATAACTGTTGATGCTGTTGAGGGAGGACTTTGGGGGCAGGAGTCCAGGGTCCCACTCAGCAGAAACAAAACAGAGCTGGCTCACACCATTTTGAAGCAAGTGAAATAATGCACATTAGCAACTAAAAAAACCCACTCCTGAAAATATTAATTCCACAGGCTAAAATGATCCGCTGTGAATAACCTATTGCAGGTTGCTTGGTCCTGGGACAAACTGTCATCCTACTGGATAGGAGGCCTCACTATTCTTGCTGTTTCAGTGGCCACGACTGCAGATGGGCAAATAGGTTGATTCTAATTTCAGTTTCTGGTTTTTCCAATCTTAAATTTAGTTCCCTACATTTCCCTAAGAACTGGTGATTTGCTTTACTTTATTCTTAAAAAAAAAAAACCTCATGAATGTTTCTCGGCATTTAAATGTGCACTTCTCTTAATAGACACATTTTTTTCTGTCAACACCCACATTTCCATGTTACTTTCACAAATATATGGTTTTGTGTTTTTGTTTTTTGTCTTTAATACTATGCGTCTTCAATATAAACACTTTAAATCCCCCTTTTTTTGGGTTGGAGCACTACATCCACTAAAACATGAAGCAGTGTGAATTGTGAAGGTTAATTGTGTTTTAGTTCATGTATTGTTTTGGGGAAGGGAGAATTAGGTAGATTTGCATGCTGCCATGCTAGTGGCCGTAGCAGCAGGGCTCTCGGGTGTGTTGTTAAGAGGCCAGCTTAGCCCTGCTCTCGAAGCAATTTCCCTTTCCCCTCTCCCCACCTTTGCCCTGACTGGCATTACCTAACTACTCTGTTGAATTGTACAGTCTATTCTACCACTTCCACATTTTACCAACTCGTTTCACTCCACGTGTAGACCAGGCCTTAACCAATCCCTTTTCAGATTTCAAATCAAGTTCTATCTCTCAAACTTTAATAAATTAAAGGTACCCATGCTATTCGTCCAGGTTTGGTGGGTGGTTGGAGGAAGGCACAACTTGTCACAACAGATGCAATATTCAAGGGTAAAACTGAATTTTTCAAGTCAGTAAAACATTGCATTTTCAGTGCTGGGAACACATAGACTGCAATAGAAGAATCTGTAACCATGGTGGTAAATAGAGAGGCAAGGAACAAGGTTGAGTGAACTGGGCTGCAATTATTTATTTTCACTTAAGAGATCTGTTTGGGATACTAAGTCCTTCAGCCTTTCAGCCTTCCTGCTCTGCTCCCTCCCAGTGCACCATAACTCTGGGAATACGTTACAGGCTGCCCCCCTACTGGCAAGTCGCACAGCCCTGTACAAAATTCAGTCAATATATGCACAAATCTCAAGGGCCCTTGAAGATTATGTTTATTGACCCAGAAATGTACACAATTCCCTCCTTGTGGAAGGATTCTGTGCACATTCTCCATGAAGCCTGGTGAATGTGCACAATGGCCAGATGCTTTGCACATTAATCACTCAACTTACAGTCCATATACAGTATATAGATATAAAGATTACAGTGTGGTAAACAAACAAACTCATCACTTACCTGTTGGTAAAACACAGAAGTAAATTAAATGCTACCTATAGGATATTGAAGGGATGCCATGTTGTTTTTGTTCTGGATAACAGACTTGTGTTTGGATTATTTTTTTTTGTGGGATTCTTTTGTAAGCCTCTCAGGGCTATAAACTAGGATGCAAGTATTCAAAATAAATAAATAATCTATTTATTGCTATGTCCTGCAAATATTACTTTTTCTAATACTTTCCTGTGTAATGAAAAAATATGTGATGTGGAATGTTTCCCCATTCATATTTATAAATTGCATTTCTGTTCCCATGGAGATCTGAGGATACTACACATTGTTCTTCACTCCCTCATCATTTTACCCCAGCACCCCTGGAAGATAAATTAGGCAGACAGGTAGAGACTTCCCCATGGTCAACCTGTGTGAGCATTACAGCAGATGAGGATTTTAAACAAGAAGGTCACATTGGCCTTTGTGTTGGACCACACTCACTGGCCTCATCAGAATGTCTGCAAACATCCCAGCTTAATATTCATGTGCCAATTGGAACATCAGTATGGAAGGTCTCTGTACATTCAAGTGTTGTGTGCTGATGTTCTGCTTAATGCCTGTATATCAGGCTGTCCCCCTCCCTCCTCCATGCTTGGGGGGGGGCTCTGTGAACGGCTCTTACATGAATTTCATATTTTATGTAAGCTCCCAGCAATTTTATAAAATAATCTAAACTGAGAGAGAATTGCCCAAGGCTATTCAGTAAGGTTGATGAGCTGAGTAGGGGATTTGGCCCCATGTCCCTCCACACCAAAACTCAAAATTCTGTCCACTTCACCATGTTTGACCTCATTATGGCTTCTTCACTTTTTAAAGTATATAACTAAAAATGTATTGTATGGATGAGATCACCACATAACATTGCCTGACACTTAAACAGACCTTTAGTCCTTTGTCTCAGTATTGTCTGCCACAGGGATGGGGAGAGCCTGTGGCAACCCCCCAAATGTTGCTGGACTACAACACCTATCATCCCTGACCATCAGCGTCTGGAAGGCCAAAGGTTCTCCAGCCTTGGTCTATCATGACCAGCAGTTGATCTCAGAAAGAGATCTTTTCCAACACTGGTACTGAGATCCTCTTGTTGAGATGTTGAGGATTCAACCTGAGCCATGTGCATCCAAAGCATGGGGTCTACCATTGAGGTACAGCCCCTGGAAACATATTTATCATATACATACACTCAGGGCTTTTTTCAGCTAGAACTCACTGGAGCCGTGTTCTGGCACCTCTTTGTTGCGTTCTGGCAGCTTTGTAGCGCTACGTTGCCCAGTGTTTCATTTTGAATTTTGAATAATGGGCCCCCATTAAAAAAGCTCGACAACTTTGGGTGGGTTCAACAAGTTCTAGACCTCTTTTTCTGTGTATATAAAAAAGCCCTGCATACACTTATGAAAACACCAGGATTGGCTTCAGCTCCTCTGAAATTCATGCAAATCCCAGTTTTGCATCCACATAATGTGTGAACGTCACTTAGACCCAGATAAAGAAATATAAATTGCAGAGTTGCATTCATGAGTACACAAATACTTTCAGGTTTTTAATGGGGGGGAATTCGATGTCTATTATCTTTATTCTTTCTTTTTATTTTATTGCTTCAAATTCCCAATGCAACTGTTCTTGCCTCTGTCCTCACGTTGGAAGCTTCACCTATTGTATTTTGCCTCACTTGTCTGTGAGCTAAACGTTTTTTTTGTTGTTTTCTTTAAAGATCTCTGATTTCTAATAGCACTAGGTATTTCTTTGCAGGGCAAATAAATTCCACAAGAAATGTCATTTTAATCTGTTTTAATTGACAGCATGCTTTTAAAACACTCTGTTGATCTCTCCCGGCGGATTCTGCCACAAGGCACAATCATATCCGCACAAAGCAAGTAAATAATAACAGACACAATTTTTTAAAGTGGAAGATGTCACACACGCTCTCTCTTTCCCCCTACAGATTCTTCTTAAAATTCTTCCTCAAGTGCAATCAGAATTGTTTGAAAACAGCCGGGAACCCTCGAGATATGCGGCGGTTCCAGGTAAGTGTTCTGGGATTCTCTGTTAAGTAAGTTGTCTGTCTTTTCGCTTCCGTTCCTCGTCACTGACACCGTGGGTAATAAATGAGATGACAGTAAATGATAAACCCCATCATATATTGTTAAAGTTTTCCCTGCATTTGTCGTATTTAATCCTTGCTTCCCCCGCTTCCCCCTTCTGAATGCCCAAGAGGGGAGGTGATGTACCCTGCCAACCAGTGATGTATATTTGATTTGACACCCCAAAGCAAGGCACTTGCATGTACAACTGCCCATAGCAGGGACTGTGTTCATGATCGGTAGCTGTCTCTGAATTTTTCAAAGTAGCTCTGTCTGTGAGCCATGCACAAGTCCAACCCACACGCACGCACGCAAACACACACACACTTTAACATGCTCAGAATTGTCCATTCAACTGCTTTCAAAACGGCGGCTAATCTAGGCATGGTCACTTTAAAGATCTTGCATGGTAAAGGCAACAAGGCCCATGGGACAATGACCCAGCTGCTTTGCAGGAAAATCTGCCACTGGTTTCATCATAGCTGTCGCTGATGTATTGAGAATACCAGCTAATAAAAACACAGAAGGAGGTGAAGTGTGTCAAGTTGGAAACATGGGGGGGGGGAGGAGGAGGGGGCTGAGGAGACACAGGCACTAAATCTCATCTCTCTTTCTCTCTCCTTTCCACGCTGTAATTGTTTAAGGCTGTGTGCAGACGTAACACATTCACAGCAGTTCTCCACATACCACTATAATGCCTCGAGCCTAACCACTCTCCATTTGATTCTGCTACTGTAGCTTGATAACTGAGCAAACATAATGAAAGAGTAAACACACAGCCTTGCTGTAGGTGGTTTTAAGGGTGCTGGGGGTAGGAAACAGGGTTGCTTCTTAAAGAAAAACAACCCAGCAGGTTAGCTTTCAACCTGGAGAGAGAGGATTTATTCTGTAAATCAAATCTGGTACCAAACCATCATGGTATGGTTTAGACAAGTCTGTGGCCACCACATTCTGTACAGATTGTGGCATTCCCAGGCTATCTTCAAGGGCAGCCCCATATTACAGTAATCTAACCTGCTTGTGACTGAAGAATCAACGTACCTTTCCTTATTTCCCTTTGACACTTAAATTTGGCACATTATCTATAGTGCAATAAAGAGGGTCTATCATATAGTATTCCCAGATTTTTTTTTGGGGGGGGGGTCCACAACAATTGCATAAACATTTCTCTGTTGTTGCTTTGATTCCTGATGTCTTCCCTTCCGGAATTCCACTTCTGGTTCTCTTGCAGTGTCTGCAGCAGCAAATGGCCTTTGTAATCACTTTGAGAAAGGGAAGCCTCTGCATCAACCAGGGTGGAGGAGGGCATAAAGCTATTTAAGCCTGTTCTACCCCTCCTTTGGCCTCTTCAGTTTCGAAACTCAGAGTGGATATGGCCAATGTTCACTTACAGTCGTACCTTGGATCCTGAATGCCTTGCGAGTCAAACATTTTGGCTCCCGAACACCACAAATCCGGAAGTGAGTTTTCTGGTTTGCAAATGTTTTTTTGGAACCCAAACATCCAACATGGCTTACATGGCTTCTGATTGGCGGCAGAAGCTTCCTGCAGCCAATCAGAAGCCGCTCCTTGGTTTCCAAACATTTTGGAAGTTGAACGGACTTCCTGAACAGATTCTGTTCAACTTCCAAGGTACGACTGTATTTGTTTCCTGCCGAGACAGAAATCAAACCAGCAAATATATATTCACTGTTGTTTTTGCTTTTTGCCCACAAATGATATGTACATAACTGATTTACATCTTCCTTCTATTTGCATTGTGTTTCCTTTGCATTGAAATGAATGGGGTGGAATAACAACTTAACTTTTATGGGTTACTTAATTTCACCACAGCAGATAACAAGATGGATAATGTAGTTTTGGACAGACAGGAAATTTCCACTCCGTAAGATCCACGATATGGCTGCCTTATCTATAAGAGCATCTTGGGCAGCAGCATCTTCTTCTGCATGCGCATGCGTTGTGTGGCTCGAGGACCTCTGGCACTCCCTTCCCCCAGATGCAATACTTCCCCCAGCGTCAAACTACTTCTAAACTTCCTCAGGCACAAGCCTTTATGGCAGACGCTACTATGGATTCTATGCAATTTCCAACCAGGGCTGTGTCCTCTCAAGCAGCGGAATGGAAACAGCGCTGCATGTGACAAATACAGGGATGAATGGAAAATGTTGTCCCTGACCCTCAGATACCTTTAAGAGTATACTTTCACAACTGGCCTTCAGAGCTGTGGTGCTTGTTGTCAGGGGCCTTTTGGGGGCCAACCTGTAGCATACACCTAGAGTTATGGGGCCTTACAGGAGGGTTTCCCTACTCACCTGAAAAGATGAGGCTTCAATGAGGGGGTGGATGAAATACTCCCCCTCAGCCCTGGCAGCATTGGCTCAACCACCATTGGTTGTGAGCAGTTAGAATCTCTTACTATGGTTCCCTACTGCAGATTTTTTTGTGTGAAAATGAATACAGTGGTACCTCGGGTTACATACGCTTCAGGTTACATATGCTTCAGGTTACACACTCCGCTAACCCAGAAATAGTGCTTCAGGTTAGGAACTTTGCTTCAGGATAAGAACAGAAATTGGGCTCTGGCGGCATGGCAGCAGCAGGAGGCCCCATTAGCTAAAGTGGTGCTTCAGGTTAAGAATCGTTTCAGGTTAAGTACGGACCTCCGGAATGAATTAAGTACTTAACCCGAGGTACCACTGTAAATATGACCCAGATCACCCTGCCTTGTGTCTTGCCTTCTTATTTACCACTATAGTTGCAGACACTTCGGTTGCAGCCCATGTGTGCCAATCACTGAAAATACAATGTTCTACTGACTTGAAAAAATTCACTTTTAACCTTGAATGTTGCATCTGTTGTAACATTTTGTCACCCCCAGCCCCCAGTAAAGTTGCATGAATAGTATGGGTACCTTTGATTTATTAAAGTTTGAGACTCAGAACTTGGATTGAAATCTGAAGAGGAATTAGTTTAGGCTTTGTGTACACATGGAGTGAAATGAGGTGGTAAAGTCTGGAGGTGGTAGAATAGATTGTACAATTCCTCAGCACAGCTGCATTGGACTTAATAGTCTTCTGAGGCCACCACTTTCAGTTTAAATGTGTGTTACTTTACTTCAAAATGTGTTAAATCATTTCTGCTACGCTGAGGATCTGCTTGCTCCTTCTTCTGGGTGGGGCCCTTGACTATAGCTTCAAAACCCGTCCTCACAACATAACTGGTACCATTTCAGATTGCAAGGGGAAATTGATCTTTAAGTGCTCTTTGTTTAATTCTCTCCTTGTGATGGTGAATATGGTATTTTTTCTTTCTGTATTTTTTTTCTGTACTCTTTCAGTATTTTTTCTGAGCTCTTTCCACTGCTACTCATTATGCACTGTAGATGCCCAGAGATTCCTGGATCCCACATTAAAACTCTATATGGTCTATTAAAGAATGCGAAAAAATACTAAAACTTATTCTCTTCTGAAGGGTTTCACACAGATGCTGGTAAGTGTTTTTAGTGTGAAGATCATCTCAAAATATCAGTAATGTTTTGCAGCCCCCAAAATGCATGTTCTTTTATCTTTCATCCAACTTCTTCCATATGCCCTATATCAGCAAAAGATAATTAAAGCGCCAGAGATTACGATTTAGGTTACAACGGACACTTGTCTATCCTAAAAATGTAAGACCATCTCAGATTTGTTAAAACAAGATACAGGCGTTGTACATGCAGAATGAAGGAATAAAGGGGGGTGTTTCTTCAAACTCTTGATTTAATTAAGTTTTAGAAACAGAAAAAGTAGGTGAGGGGAACAAAAAGATCTGAGTGGATTTTATCTCTATGCTAAATCATGTACAGGTTATAGAAGGGTCGGGTATATGTGGCAGGGTGCTCATGTAACCTTGTATAGTATTAGAAACGCTGTCAGAAGGGAACCCTCTATTTGAAGGTAACTGATGTAGATATGGCACAAGACTTTTTAGGTGCCAGCGCATGTCCAGGGAGAAAATCAGTTCACATTTAAAGGTAAACCTACCTCATTTGCACTTTCCCAAACAGTACATGAACTGGAGCACGGCTGTCTTTCTAAACTCACCGATCTTGGAATTTTGCAATGCAGTTCTCCAGCCAGACTCCTTCTGTGTCGTAGCTTTACCATGAGACATGATTAATGATGTGATATTATTTTGTGGAAACCCCCTCAAATTAATTGGAAATATCACGAATGCATTGAGATTGAATGATAAAAAGACTAGTCGACTATTTCTGAGATGCGTCTTTGAGAATAGGATGTATAATTTCCTGGTTGTATCCAACAAAGTTCTACACAGAGTAGACCCACTGAAATCTATGGACATGACCTATACTTGAATGACTCGTGTCCCCTTAATGAATATTAAAAATTCACACTCACTGTAATTACACGAGCATTTGTAGATTGAAGCACACTGGGATGAATAGTTCCCCGAATTCATTGATTTATTACAATATTATGCATGAGTAGCTCCTCCATATGGATCTAGCTTATCTGAATGGACACTTTCTTGCATATGCGGGATGGTTGGAACAGAATGGGACAGTCTGCCCACTCCAGAGGTCTGTATGTACAGCAACACACATATATGTAGATATCCCAAATCTTGTAGATATCCCAAATCATTAATTTTTTTTCCTCCTTCATGGTTCTAATTTGGGAGGGGGGAGGGGCAAAATACATTTTCTGCAAGTTGTTAAATAAATCTAGTTCTGATCCTCTAAACTGCTTAGGCATATTTGAAAGCTCTGTGGAGACAGATTTTTCTGAGATTTTTGAGACTGAATACATTTTCTCAATGTATTCAGCTCCTCTCTGGTCACGTTTCACAGCAGCGAAAATTTCATTCTGTTATACAGTTGTACCTCAGAAGTCGAACGGAATCCATTCTGGAAGTCTGTTTGACTTCCAAAACATTCAGAACCAAGGAGCAGCTTCCGATTGGCTGCAGGGAGCCATGTTGGACGTTTGGGTTCCAAAAAATGTTTGCAAACTGGAACACTCACTTCTGGGTTTGCGGCATTTGGGAACCAAAACGTTCAACTCACAAGGCATTCGTCAACCACGGTACGACTGTATTCTCTTACTACAGACTTAATAATCTGGAATGAATACCACAAACCCTTTAGAGTGTTCTCACTGTCACTTGATTCAACATTATATATACATATATTAAAAAGTTTCCTCCACCCATTTATTCACACAAATTGGCTGAAGAGACAGAATCTTCCCATTCTTTCCTGCATGGTCACTTCCAAAACATGTAGTGCTTTCACAACACCCACACTGTAGTTTATGTATATATTATTCTAGCAAGGAGCTCACTATGGCACACTGGATGTCTTCCTCTGAGGTAAGTTAGTCTGAGAAACTGTGGTTGGCACAGCTTTGCCATAGGCAGCAGCATGAGGTTAGCCAGGAGCTCCGAATCAGGAACTGTGGGATACTTCTATAGGGCAAGCCAGATGACAAGGCTGAGGAAGCAAGCTAAAGGTCTAGTTCAAAGGGCAACCAGAAGGCAGAAACAAGGAATGAGCCAGAACTGTGTTAGAGTTGTTGCAAGTGGAATCCCTGATCTGGACCTTGTGTAGAGTAGAAATGAATTTGCTCTTCACCACAAGGATGAGTTTCAAAGATTTACTGGAAAACAGTTACAAATAAATGTTACATAATGCAAAGTAACACATTGCTCTTAAGCAATGTCATTCCATATTCTTTTTGGTCCTTAATAAGGTTCAATAAACTTTCCTCTCTCTGTTCCCAGAGAGAGATCCGGAGTAACATACTTGTATCATCATCACAGAGCTTTTGCTTCTGCTACTGCTGCAACTGACTTTTCAGGATTCATCTCCTCCTGTTAAAGATCTCTAGGATTCCAGTGATGAGTCATCAATTATTTCATAGCATTTTAAATGCAATGCATTCAAACCATATCATTTTATGCATATAAAACTTTTCTATGTTTAACAAACTGGATGTCCTTTTCTGGTTCAATCTTACACTCTTCGCTGGCAGGGTTGGCACCATCAGGCTTTTGCTGAGGTCCACACCAGAAAGGGGACTCACTGCTAACCTCCTAAGCCTCCTGGTCCTGCCACTTTTCTTCCTCAAGAGAGAGCAGTGACAGAAGCAAGGAGAAATATCAGTTTCAGTGATTAGGCAGTATTAACAATGAGTTAATCCCTGTTAACTAAATTGGTGCACACTCACAAAGACAAATTCATTAGTCATTTTATCTCTTCCTTTCACACTGGAACCCCAATGGATAACTTTGGGAAGCTTGTCTGAATGGAAAGAGAGAGCAGAATGGAAGGCTGCTGTGACTTGTTTTTCTTCTTCCCATGATGAAAATAACAATAATAAATATTAAAAATTTAATAGCATAGCAACTTTTGCCAAACTAGAAAAATATGTTAGTGTAACTGAGCAGTTATAAGGGAAAGTACATCATGAATTTCGTATTATTTCCAGATGTCCAGTGCTATAAAGGATCCCCACCCCTCTCTTGGAACCATAACAGGATTCCACCCCCACCATTTCACTGAGGGATGAGATAGGTTGCACAAATTCTGGACACTCATTGGGAACACAAACCTCAGAACAATTCTAGCAGAAGAATATCCTTGGAGTACATTCATGATACCATTATATTTCAATTAGTGCTGGTTCTCACAGTGGTCCCCACTAATAGCAAATTCAGGTGCCTGTGTGGCAATCAGTCTGGGAGCAAATAAATGAGTGATTCCTACATGCTTTGCAGAAAGAAGAAGAAAATTTAAGGACCAAAACAGACACCTGTGAGGTCCCATTATTTAGAGAATAATGTCGGCGATTAACTTGAGGGAGAGACAAGCAACTATACCCTCTTAGACCCTGATCACCCGATTACAACCTCATTCTGCTGCATGCATAGACTTATTTTAATCTTAAAACCAGCAAGTAATGAACAGGTAAGTGTGAACAGATAACTTGTAATGGGATACACACTCTTGGATGCAACTGTAAAGTGCAAGTGAGAGAGAAGAGAATACTTGAGCAAAGTTGAAGGCAGATCCACTCAGCCACTGTATTAAGTGTATATTTACAACACAAGAATGAAATTCATGCCACCAGTGTTTAATCTATAATGTTGTACTGTTTTAGTGTTGTTAGCCGCCCTGAGCCCGGCTTCGGCTGGGGAGGGCGGGATATAAATAAAATTTATTATTATTATTATTATTATTAATATTATTAATCTTGGCTGGCAAAAGCAAACCCAAACTAGAAAAGTGTCTTTCAGGAAGGCCTTAGCCTGACATCTTGCTTAGCTATACAAGCGATACTTGCCCATGGTGTTCAACAGTTATACTAACAGACCTAGATCTCCAGGGATGTCAGTCCAATGCCTTTCACCAGCCTTAAATACCCTTAAAGAAAACAAAAGCATGTCATGTTTTATGATAATGGGTGAACAAGTGGTATTGATGGATATGCCATCAGGAGGGCATTGGCAAAAGAAGGGAGGGGGAAAGCACCTAAATGGTTAACAAGATAATGGTAAGAAATATTGACCTTGATTTGTTTAGCTAAGATGTAAAGATTTCTGAAGGTCAAAGGTTTTCTTGTGTAGTGTTTTGGAGTCTAACTGTGCCTGACCCTCTAACATTAAGTTGCTGCGGCCTGCAGTTTTGAAGAGTGAAGCGAACGAGGGGGGAAAGGAGAAGGGGGAGAGAACAGGAAATGGAGTGAGGTGTTTCAGGAAGTTGTCAGGAGTTGACTGATTGATTCCAGATGGAAAGGGTCACCCTCCATGACCCAGGAAATGCTCACTGGGGGAAAGCTGTTGGCTGGTGAAAGGGGGAGGGCCTGGGAGCTGGAGACTATAGAGGAATGTCCGCTTCCTTTTTTTAAAAAAAACAAAACAAAACACAAAAATCATGGACTTTTAACTCTTCAGTATAAAACATGCTTGGCAGTGGTCTATTTTCGGCCTGAGATTTGAGTGGAGCTATGTCTCGATTAAAGAACAATTTCTTATCCATCATGCTAAGCAGCTTTTCGTTGGTAAAATATGTTGTTGTGGTGGTTCCAATAATGCCAAGGTAGAATACGATAAAACAACTCAATACAAAACAGCAATTCAAAATGAATTCAATATACAATAAAACCAACATACCATTATTAAAATAGTCAGGAATCATTCAACTGGTATCAGGAGTCACTGAGAGCTACAGTAGGTATATTTTAAAGTAGATGAATGATTCATGGTGAAGGAAAAGCTTGGGTGGAACATGATGAAGATTCATCTAGTACTCTCTCTAGCCCTGTGCCAGAAAATGTCTCCTGCATTTCCCCCCTGACCATTCTCCATTAACTAATGGAAAAAAGAAATTTCACCTGAAGATTATCAAAGGGGAGATAAAAAGTTGGTGAAATTCTCATGGGATGCAAGTGGCCAAGGGGTCATTGTGAGTGTCTCATCTTTCAGTCTGTAAAGCATCCCACCAGTGATCTGCACTCTGCAGCCTTCTTGGGAGTCTGCACTTCAACCAAACCCAGGGAAGGCATCATGATGTAACTTGTTCCATGGGGTGGAATGGAAAGTGAGGGCAACCAAAAAGGCTGTAGAGTGCTGGAGAAATTTTTGATGGAAAGAAAAACACATACACTACCCTTGGCCACTTGTCAGAGAACAGGTTTATGCCACACTGAAGACCAACCAAAATTCCAATGAAGTTCTAAAGTGCCCATGAGGTACATAAATGGAAGCCTCTTTCACAGAGGAAGAAAACCTTTGAGAAACCAGAAGACAGATCTTGGCACAGCACTAGTTTGCCCCTAGTATCCAACAATTAGAGGTACACTCAGAGTTGACCCATCCATGAAACAAGGTGAGGGACCACCTCAAGCGGCAGGATCCACAGGGCCAGCAGATCTGGCCTCCAAGGAATATATCCCCCTCTGCTGCTGCTGCGGTGGTAGCAAGAGCTAAGGTTGTTGAAGGCTGCATCTGCCTACTCCTTGCCAGCGTTCTTGGTGAATAGGAGGTGCTGCTGGTTTCCTCCCACCCTTCTTCCTGATGTAGATCTTTATTCCCCTTTTGTTCTTCACTCACCCCTTCTTCCCTGGTCTAGGGGGGGCATGTTGCCATTTTGTGGTTCACCTCAGGTGCCAAAATGCCTTGGGACAGCCCTAGCTCCAGTTCCTCTAATCAGAGGCATACTGGCTCTGAGTGTGGATGTTCCATACTTAGTGATCACTTGGGATATCCAACAAAATATTGCAATGTGGAATGTTGTTTTTCAAGATTCCAATCAGCCATGCCATGTTACAGGATACTCCATTTCCTTCTAGTTGCCCAAACTACAAGAAGCAAAGGCTGGAATCTGTTTTGTTAGTTTTGTTGCAATACACAGCATATTTGTGTACTGTTCTGGTGGACACACATACTATGAGCTGTGAATGTCATATGGTAATGATGGGTGCAGTGGCGTAGCGTGGGTTATCAGCACCTGGGGCAAGGCAAGTAATTTGCGCCCCCTAACCCATGGATTTGCGCCCCCTAACCCATGGATTTCCCTAAGCCCCAGAAGTTGCGCCCGGTGCGGCAGGCCCCCCCCTGCACCCCCCACGCTACGCCACTGGATGGGTGTAACAGTAACAAACATGTTAGAACCAACTTATGCCAGGGACTGCTGTGCCCATACTGATTTGGCAGTTTGAAAGGTACGTTTGTTAAACATTTCCCTTGCTGTCCTAGAGTACTACTGCCAAGGTTTGAGAGTGCAGATATGGAATATACACAGTTAGGTGTACCTGGGCTGTTCACATATATGTATTATTTGGGCCTAGTGCATAGGGTTGTATCCAGTGTAATGCTAAGGAACCCATCATGGTAGCACACTTCTTCTCCCCCCCCCCATGCTACCCCAAATCTCTTCTGGATCACCTCCCCACCCCCTGGAGCAAATTTGGGAAGGGTGCTGGGTTTCATGGGGAGGAGGAGAAGCGGGTAAATTTCTGCTGCACAAGCATAACTTGTGCTAATAAGAAGAGTGCTTTGGACACCGTCCATAGTACCGTATTTTTCGCCCCATAGGACGCACTTTTTCCCCCCTCCAAAAATGAAGGGAAAATGTGTGTGCGTCCTATGGGGCGAATGCAGGCTTTCGCTGAAGCCTGGAGAGCAAGAGGGGTCGGTGCGCACCGACCCCTCTCGCTCTCCAGGCTTCGCGCAGATCTCCGTAAGCCGTGGGAGCCCGCCCTGGGCTCCCACAGCTTGCGGAGAGTTGCCTGCATGCCAAAGGCTGGGCGCGCTGAGCTCGGCCTTCCCCCGCCCCAGCCCCACACCTGGGGGGGGGGGGGAAATAAATTTTCCCCCTTTATTTTCCCCCCAAAAAACTAGGTGCGCCTTATGGGATGGTGCATCCTATAGGGCGAAAATACGGTATGTAAGAGACTGCAAAAATGTGAATTAATTTACTAATTATTTATTTCAACATTATCTAGATTATTCTGTGTTGGTGTGGGGTAAGAGAAACTCCCCAGCCCCCTAAATCCAAGACAATTGGGATAATGTTGAAATAAATTATAATATGTAATAAATGAATAGATCTATTAACCTCAAGGAGATGGTCCTTAGCATTATTTACCATTTTATTATGTATACTTGTTTTTAAATTTTGTGGATTTTAGCTGTATTTTTGGTGAGTATTTTATACTAATTTATGGAAACCGCTGAGAGATTTTTCTTTTTTTTGTGGTGGCGGCGGGAAGCACACCCACAGGAGATCAAAAAATTGGACCATTCCTAGTTTGGCACTGAGATACTGTACTGGGTGAGAACCAGGCTGGGGAGGGAAGAGCTCAAAGGATCCAAGCCTGCAATAAGGTAGTGGGGCAGTCAGGTTTCCTCCTCCACATGCAGTTTTTGTTGTAAAAAATAATACATTTCCTCACCTTGAGAACCATGAGAAATCAAACATGGCTGCCACATCACATCTTCTCTGGTCCCAAATCTCCCACTACATGATTGTTTTTGATACCTTCTGCCACTGCTACCTCCAGTCATTAAATTAAGCGCGCACACACACATATATGTAAAAATATGCTAGAATGATCTGTGGTCGACTGTATGCTTCCGGTGTATATATCAGTTTATACCTCTATCCCAGTGGGTGTGTATAATATATAGTCTCTGCTTGTGCATGGTTGGAATTGTGTGTGTGTGTGTTATGTATGTGCAATAATATACGTTTTGATTTACATTTGGTTACAATTTAAAATCTTCTCGTAAATATTTCAGACACTGGAATAATTCAGCCTTATTCCCTTGCCACTGAAGTGTGGTCTGGGCTGGCCAGCAAGAGATTAAAATTTATTTCCATTGTTTAAGAGAAAATAATGAAGTGCATCTGACTGGGCTCTCTTATGTCACAGGGGAAATGTTCACTTTGGAGCAGAGTCCCAGCTCCACCCAAATGCACAATGATGAAATCTATTGGCACATGAAAGCAACACATTTTGTGGCGGGAATGCAAGTACAGCATTCATGTGCAGTATGACAGGCACATTTTGGAATGAATTAAGTTCATCTTGAGAAAGACAAAGCATTCTTTCAGTCAGCATAAGATTCTCCCAGAGAGCAGGTTTCCCTTCTGTGGGCCAAGAACAGTTTTGTCAGCTGTTAAAGCCAGAAATTCTCTTTCTGAAAGTGGGACACACAGGTTTGAGAATATTCCCACACAGGGTTAGCTTTTTATTCTTTAATGAATGCATATTGGCCTATGGAATATGGGTGCTTCAAAATTCTCCTCTGAATTTCTCCGTGGATTTTTGAGGTCTGGAGAATCTTGTCTTCCTTCCTTCTTTTTTCTTTTCTTTCTTTTTTCATATTATTATTATTATTATTATTATTATTATTATTATAAGATTTTTCTTGATTTGCAAAAGTGTTTGCAATGTCTCTCGTATATTTCCCCCCCCCCCATGCAACATTTTTACAAATCAGTTTCATTTGTTGAGACATTGGGAAGAAAAGGGGGAAAGAGGTGGCGGGGGAGATGGGGGGGTCAGATGGCGATGTTTCTATTTCACTTACTATAGGTAGGGTTTGGTGCCAACATTGCTTGTGCAGGTACTTTGCTGTTCATTTGTGTTCCTTTGGTGATGAGAGAGCTTGGGGTTGGCCTAGGGTGTGCTTATTCATTTGTGGTTGGATGTGGTGGTCTTTGTTTTCATTTGTGGGGTGGGGGTGGGGTGGAGGGTGATTTGGATCAGGTTAGCCTTACTGATTTGTTTGCCGTTTGGTGGATTTTTGTCATTGTCTTGTTGGGCTGTGTATGTGATAAAGGGGAGTCATACCAGGGTAAAGGCATCTTCTTCTATTTGTCCCCGTGTCAGTTTCAGTTTATTGGTTAATTTTTCTAGTAGGGCTGTTTCCCATACTATTTGGTACCATTGGTCCATGCTTACTCCTGACAGGTCTCTCTAGTGAGTGTCTGGCTATGACGCTTCTGGCTGCTGTCTTGTCTTCCTTCTAAAGTTAACTGATGCACTGGCCTAACTCCATCATCCTGTTTGGCTTTTTAAAATTCAAATTTTGTACTAAGAAGAACCCTACTGGATCAAGCCAAAGGTCCATCTAGTCCAGCAATCCATTTACACACTGGTCAATGAGATGCCCATGAGAACCTAAGCATGAAGCCCTCTCCCTACTTTCAATTCCCAGAGGCTGATGTTCAGAAGCATACTCTCCCGCAATCAAGGAAGAATGTAGCCATCATGGTTAGTAGCCAGCGATAGCCTTCTCCTCCTCCATGAATTTGTCTAATCCTCTTTGAAAGCCATCCAGATTGGTGGCCATCACCACAACTTCTGGGAGCAAATCCTATAGTTTAACCATTCACTGTGTGAAGAAGTACTTTATCTGTCCTGAATCTTCCAACATTCAGCTGCACTGGATGTCCCTGAATTCTAGTATAATTCGTTTTGACTTTTTAATCTTAATCCTTCAGGAGAACTCTTGGGGCATTAAGGCCAATGCCAGTCTGGGCTCCATTGGGAATAAGGGCAGAAAATAAATGTAATTAATAAAATAAATAAAAATAGTGGGTGATAAGAGAAAAAGCTCTAGGCTGTACTGACAAATAAAAAATGAACAAACCACCAGGTCCAGATGGCATTAAAGAAGTTCTTAACTCAAATGTGAAATTGGTGATTTTCTTACAAAAAAAGTAAGATAAACATCTATACCTTAAGATTAATACCCATACCTGACCAATAACACATTTATTATTATTATTATTATTATTATTATTATTATTATTATTATTAGGAATTGCGGTGAGCCATTACAGGCCAGTTAGTTTAATATCTTTCTGGTAAAACTGGTGAAAAGCTTTGTCAAAGATAGAATTACCAAGCATATAGAAGAATAAGTCTTGCCAGCATAGCTTCCTCAACTCCCATCTAACTAACCTTTAGTGTTTTGAGTGGGTAAGTAAGCAGATGGATAGACATTGTGTACTTGGACTTCTGAAAATGTCCCTGAGTAAGATGAACAGTCATGGGGCATGAGAACTGGTTCTCATAGGATCAGTAACAGGAAGAAGAGAGCAGAAATAAATGGAGAGTTTTGACAGTGGAGGGATGTAGTGGAATCTGTCCAAGACTGTCATTGGGATCTCTGTGTTTTAATTTGTTCATAAATAACTGGGGTGAACGGTGAGCTGGGATTGAGAGGAGCCCCCAGAGAACCTCTCGAAACTGAGTGAATTGAATTAAAATGAGAAATATGATTCCAATCTAAACAAGTGAGGCAAAAAATTCTAATTTCACACTCACACTGATGGTGCCTGAACTAGTGGTGACTGAGCAGGAAAGAGAAGTCATGAAAGTTCAGTGAAAATGTTGACCCAGTGTGTTGCAGCTGTGAAAAAGGTGAAGCCCATGTTACAAAAGGAATTGAAAACAAGACTGCCAATATCACAATAGCATTATAGCAATCTATGGTGTGACCACATTTGGGATACTGTGTGCAGTGCTAGCCGCTGCCCCCCCAAAAGATATTGTAGAAGTGGAAACGGTCCAGGAAAGGGCAACCAACATGATCCTGGGGTAGACATAACTCCCCATTTGATGCCACAAGATGTAGTGATGCCCACCACCTTAAAAGAGGTTTGGACAAATACCGTATTCTTCGCTCTATAGAACGCACTTTCCCCCCTCCAAAAATTAAGGGGAAATGTGTGTGCGTCCTATGGAGCGAATGCAGGCTCCTTGGCTTCAGCGATAGCAATGCGAAGCCTCCGAAGCGCAGAGGGAGCGCTCCCTCCACGCTCCGGAGGCTTCGCGTTGCTATCGCTGAAGCCTGGAGAGCGAGAGGGGTCGATGCGCACTGACCCCTCTCGCTCTCCAGGCTTCAGGGATAGCCACCTGAAGCCTTCGGAGCGCAGCGGGAACTTGCGCTGCGCTCCGAAGGCTTCGGATTCCTTTTGCTGAAGCCGGGAGAGCAAGACTCTCCTGGCTTCAGCCAAAGGAACCTGAAGCCTTCGGAGCGCAGCGCGAGGTCCTGCTGCGCTCCAAAGGCTTCAGCCACGCACCTACCTGGAAGCCGGAGGAGGAACAGAAGGGTCTCCTTCTGTTCCTTCTCCAGTTTCGCTTGAAGGGGTGCTGTGCAGAGAGGGAGAACGGCGCAGCGCCCCTTCAGCAATGCGCCTGCCCTGGCTTCTGCCTTAGCTGTGTGCAGCCTCTTTGGGCAGGGGAAGCCTTCATCCCACTGCCCTGAAGAGGTTTGGTGTGGTTATCCCAGAAGCCAGAACAGCCACACGGTATCCCAGAAGCCAGATCCCTCTTGCTGTTCTGGCTTCTGGGATTCAAAATATTTTTTTTCTTGTTTTCCTCCCCCCCCCCCAAACTATCATCAACAGAAGTAGTGTGCTGAGGAGCACAAGTGGGAAAGCACTCTTGTGCTAATGTCTTGCTTCCGGTATTCCCATAAGCATCTAGTGAGAACGGGATGCTGGACTAAATGAGCCTTTGGTCTGATCCACCAGGAGATTCTTCTTACATGTGTATAGGATTGCAGCCTTTGATACTACTTTAACCATATGGCAGTTACAGCTCCCATGCAGCTAAAGGCTGCAATCCTATACACAACCATAAGGGGTAAAAGTTTTTTTAAAAAGTAAAGAAAATTTGATTTTGAGGTGGGAGGAAATAAAAGATGTCTGCTTTTCAGGTAAAATAATTCTGTCTGATTATAAGCAACAGTAGCCCAGTCAATTGCAAAGGAGCTTTCTCCGCTGCCCCATCCTTAACCCCACCTTGTTGTCTTCTGTAAGCTTAAAGACTTAGGTTTCACTCCTGAAAATCTGCTCCCTTCCTCAAAACACTGGGATAGGAAAATGCTGGTAAAACCATTTCCTGTCATTACAGTGTAGACCTGTAATTTGCAAAGGAGCTCCCCATTCCCCCTGCTGATCCTGGATTTTTTACATCAGATAGAGGTGTACGTTTCAGTTTTGCAAAGCTGTTCCCTTTCCTCTACTCCTCTTCCCCACTTTAGCCTCTTCCTTCTATGGGAAGCTTAGAGATATACTTTCACTTTTAGCAGATGGTTTTCTGCAGGGTTTTAAAAAAATAAAATAAATCTGGTTCACCAAGGCACCGTGAAGGGCTACACCATCCCTGCCTTGCTTTGGACAAACCCAACATCTCTAAAAGGCACATCACCTCAACTCAGGATTCAGGATTAGCTTTAGAAAGCCATTCCACTTCCGAGTGGGATGGTGTTGCGGTTGGATCACGTGGCCTTCACACACATTGGGGGCCGGCGAAGCCCCGCGACATAGCCCCTGGCCAGCCAATCCAGCCGGCTGGGAGTGTGGCTTACCCCCCTTTTAAACCGCAGGGATCTCCCTCTTGTTCCAGCTTCCGCAGATCTCCCGCCCTCCCGTCCTCTTTTCATGCATTGACTATATTGGCCTTGCTATGGACCTTGGTTGGTCACTGTTGAGGGGCCTGGTAGGAATTTTTCCACTTGGCAAATTGGCACTGGCCATTTGGTTTTCGCCTACCTCGTAGCAATTGTCACAACTTTGTAAGGTTTGGCAGTTAGGCAGTGGTAAAACCTTGTTCAGGGGAGGTGAGGTGTGGCTATCACCTGTTCCTCCATACTAAAGGGTATTCTGTTAAAAGAATCCAAGGAGCGTGGTCTCTGTCCGAAGCCCAGATGGTGGCATGACCCCTATCGGTGACCCTGGGGGAGATTCTAGTTGATGTGCATCAGGAGGGCTCCCCCTACTGGTGGTAAACCCTTGTGAGACTTCCTGCAGGTGGGCAGGAGTCAGATATAGTCAGTTCAATTCCAATGCCTAAGCCAATACCGCTCACATTCTGTAACCAATAAAGTTGTGGCCTAAATTTTGCCCATTAACCTAAAATACGGTGTCCACATGTTATTATTCAACATAAAGGGGGGGGGGCACGGGGTCTTGACACACAACAAAACCCTCTGGAACCTGCAGTTGTTCTGTTTTGATTTCTGCACACTGTGTTGTACCTGCAGAGTTTGCCACAGGAGTAATTTATTTCCATTTCTTCTGCCTTCCCACTGCACGTTGACCAAACAAAGCCTCTCCTCCTCACAGAGGGGAGGTACCGCAAGTGGGAACCCTTCCCGCGGCAGCAGGGGGGCATGTTCGGCCCCCTGCATCATCTCCCGACTGCCGCGCTGTCTCCTTGGCTGGCCAGCCAATAGGGCTGGTCTGGGGGAGGGGCTTAGCTGCATACAAGAGGCTGTGGCAGCCTTCGCACCCTCAGAAGATGACGGATCAAGACCCCTGGAAGAGCTTGTCATCTTCGGCTGGTTGGGAGTGCGCAGGCAGTGTGAGCCAGGAGGAACAATGGTGGAATTGAACTAAGGATAATAATAATAATAATAATAATAATAATAATAATAATAATAATAATACCCTTCCCATCTGACTGGGTTTCCCCAGCCACTCTGGGAGAATCTATTCATTGTATGGTTCTGCATCTCAAAATGGAGGTGTAGAACTGGAAAATGTGCCAGATAAGACAACCACAATTATCTTTTTTTTAAAAAAATAATATTTATTAAAGTTTTAAAGGTTACAAAAAGAAAAAGAAAAACACCAAGTTAAACACAAACTTAACAACACGTTACAATAAGAAAAAAAGAGAATAGAAAAAAGAAAATAATAATTATAGAACACAGAAAAATAGAAAAATAGAAACAATTAAAAAAAAACCACAACGAACCTTCCCATAACTTATCTTTCATTTGCTTGTTTCCTTGACCTCCTCGCACCTCCCTTTTTTGTATTCTAGTTCGGTTAGCTATTTCAGCAAATCCTTTCCATCTTTCCCAATTTTTATCCTATAATTTATCTTAATATCATCCATTAACAGTCTATTTTTACTTAGCCCTTTATAATATTTCTGCTAAAGCCACATAACTTCATTCCAGCCTCCTTCTAACATTCCTTAATTTTACAATGTTTCTGTAAATAAACTTTAAATTTCTTCCAATCTTCTTCCACCGACTCTTCCAATCTTCTTCCACCGACTCCACCCTGGTCTCGGATTCTGCCAGTCATTTCCGCCAGTTCCATGTAGTCCATCACTTTCATCTGCCATTCTTCCCGGGTGGGTAGATCTTGTGTCTTCCAGTACTTTGCAATAAGTATTCTTGCTGCTGTTGTAGCATACATAAAGAAAGTTCTATCCTTCTTTGGCACCAATTGGCTGACCATGCCCAGGAGAAAGGCCTCAAGACAACCACAATTATCAGGGGGCTGGAGCACTTTCTGCATGAAGGAAGGTTACAATGTTTGAGGCTTTTTAGTTTAGGGAAATAGTGACAGGAGGGGGCTTGATTGAGGTCCTTAACTTAATGCACAGTGGAGAGAAAGTGAATTGACAGAGCTTTCTCTCATAATATTAGAATTCAGGGCACTGGCGGAGGAAGAGGAGTGGGGGGGGGGAGCGTACCGCCCCCAGCAGTGTGATCCCCAGGGTGCCATTGAGGCTCCCCCCCCCATGCTGGGCACCACACCCCCGCAGGTGGCGCACCCCTGGGCAGCACACTCTGCCCCAGGACATGCACCAGCCCCGCCCTCGCCTGCTCTCCGTCACTGATTCAGGGTCATCCAATGAAACTGACCGGAAGGCGATTCAGAATAGACAAGCTGAAGTACTTCTTCACACAGTACTATGGAATTCACTGCCAGAAGATGTAGTTCACATCTTCACCAAATATTTAAAGCAATGTAAAGCATTTGGCTCCCCCCCCAATCCAAAATCGTAGGAGCTGTATTTTTTTTGAGGGTGTTGAGAATTGTAGCTCTGTGAGGGGTACACAACAATTTCCAGGATTCCTTTGGGAAAGACATGTGATTTAAATTTGCTTTAAATATCTGGTGTGGATGTGACCATAGTGACAGCCACTAACATAGATGGTTTTAAAAAGAGATTTGATAAATTCATGGAGGATGACAATGGATATACAGCTCCCTTCCAGGTCAGAGGCTCTGAAAGTTGGAGAACTTGGTGGAAGAGGACTTTTGCTCCTGTCCTCTGATTGTGGGCTTCCCAGAGGCATCTGCTTGTTCTTTAGCAATAAGATATCTGCTGTGTAATAGAATGCATGTCAGTAGAATCATATATTAATAGCTGCACTCATGTACAAATTGCAGCAAGTCAGTGAGCAGGGGCAATATAAGCCCTTGTTCAAACATTGTTTGCCAGCAAAACTGGCAAGACGGATATCACAGAGAATGTCTAACTGTGCACAAGTTGTTATTTATGTGTCGTTTTTACCTGTATGGGCCTATGGCCGTAAATAAAATTACTTACTTACTTACTCTAACTGTTTGTGACTGAATCCCAGATGGGGTGTAGTGGGTTAGAGTGTTGGACTAAGCCCCAAGAGACTGGGGCTCAAATCTCCACTCAGCCATCAAGCTCACTGCGTGATTATTTAGGTCACAGTCAAGTTCACTGGTGCATTTCATTTTTGGTTATTCATAAATTTTTGGTGTGGGATTTGCAGTATTTACTTGCAAATGTTCAGGAGCTTTCAGATATTCATTGTTGTTGTTGTTACTACTAGTACTACTAGCATTTCAATTTAGCCATGCTATAACCAATAACACTCAACGAAAGAGCAGCAAAACTACTACATGTTTGATACAGGCATGCATCATTCATATGTGACTACTCTCATCATATGATTTGTGCTTTGGAATAAATTCCAGCTTACAAAAACACCCTGAGAATTATGTTCTGATTCTTGACCAAAACAAGCTTACCTGACACCCTTTAGAAAGGGTGTACTTTATGTAACTTGATGACTTCATCCTGCTGAATTGCAAGGTGAGCTGTTATGTGCCCCTTGCTTGCACATTTAAGATCTTTAATGCACTGGGTGTTCTTTAATAAATACAGGAGTAGCCAAAAATCTTAAGAACATTACAAAAGCTCTGCTGGATCAGATCAAAGGTCCTTCTAGTCCAGCAATCTTTTTCTCCACAGTGGCTAGCTGCTAGCAGCTTCCAGCAAGCTCCTCAGCAGGGCACAAAGGCGATACCCTCCCCCTGCTGTTTAAGGGCTTGGCATGTGCTGACTCTCATGCTAGCTAACATCATAGGGGCTTCCCCTCATGTCCCTCAGTGATGCTCTCATTGCTCAGAGCAAGTGCTTCAATTTCTTATTGTCCCAGTTATAAATTTAGTCCTCCACATTTCCACGTCAGTTTGCAATTTACATTTTTTTAAAGTCCTCTGGAAAACTGTCAGTATTTTTGTCTGACTTTCTCCTATACAGTTAATATCTGCAAATACCTACATTTCTGCAAAGAAATTTCTACTAACGTAATACATTTCTGTATGTTCTTTACAGTAATATGCACATGTACTGTATACACATGCTTTTAGTATGTGCATATTTGTACATCTTGCTTTGGCAGACGACTGCTTTGCAAACTTTGGATAGGTGTGAGTTTTGAAGGATCATAGACTCGTAGAATCATAGAGCTGCAAGGGACCATGAGATCATCTAGTCCACTGCCCCCTACAGTGCAGCAATCCTTTGCCCAGTGTGGGGCACGTATTCTAACAATGGTTATTGTTTCAGAAAGTTCACCTTTGAATATGCCCCTGGTTCTACTGGTACTATTTCTGTCCTCAGAACAGCCCTGTGAGGTGGGCTAGATAGAGAAAAAACACTGGGGCCAATATCACCCAGTGTGCAGCATAAATAAATAGGGGTTTGAATTGAGGTATTCCGGGTTCTACTGGGATGCGGCTGGCGCTGTGGTCTAAACCACAGAGCCTAGGGCTTGCCAATCAGAAGGTTGGCAGTTCGAATCCCCACGACGGGGTGAGCTCCCATTGCTCGGTCCCTGCTCCTGCCAACTTAGCAGTTCAAAAGCACGTCAAAGTGCAAGTAGATAAATAGGTATCGCTCCGGCGGGAAGGTAAACGGCATTTATATGCACTGCTCTGGTTTTGCCAAAAGTGACTTAGTCATGCTGGCCACATGACCCGGAAGCTGTCTGCGGATAAATGCCGGCTCCCTTGGCCAGTAAAGCAAGATGAGTGCCGCAACCCCAGAGTCGTCCGCGACTCGACCTAACAGTCAGGGGTTTACCCCTTTATCTTTACCTATTCTGGGTTCTAATCTAGTTATCTACAACCTCCTCTAACTGAAGGCTAACCTCCACGTAGGTAAGTCCCTTTGCCTCTGCTGTGAGTTTCCATTCCTTTGGTTATGTTTACTACAGCTGTGGGAGTTCTCTGTTTGCTGGAGCCTGACTTTTTGCCAGTGCTGCATTTGTAAGGGCCAGCTTGTCTGTTCTATTGATTTTCAAAGCTTGAATGGTATTCCATGCTTAGGTGATTTGGGAAAATGTACACAGAGTCCTTGACTTCATAGGCAAATGCCTTTTAAATATGATGTTCCATAATGCTTACAGGTGCAGTATTGCTGATGGCTGCACTACCCAGGTGTGCATTGATAAATGGTCTTGCTTTGCATAGTACTTCTTTAGACTGTTCAAAAATGCATGGAGGGGCAGTGGGTTTATTATTTACTTACTATTTCTTCCATAAAATTTCTACACTGCTTCAGTGTAAAAAAAACAAACAAAGCATCCAAGCAGTTTGCAAAAAAATGAAATAATGAAAAAAATTACAACAGTACTTTAAAACATGCAAAAAATACTAAAACATATTAAAATTAAAAACAACTTTCTAAGCATCTGGGTAGGTTTGTCTAAACAACAATGTTTTTACCTGGCACTGAAAAGTATGCTTATTGTCCATCCCATCCACATCACCAATGACTACATGTTAACAGGCTCTGTATATTGTAACTTGCATGTAAAGTAGGATACATGACCACCCTATCAGAAGTAAAAGAAGCAGTGAACCCAAGCAGGACTTTTCCCACTGCCTTCCCCCAGTAACTGGTATCCTGGATTAGGGACCTTGCTTTTTCCTGAATACTCAGTAGTGCATAGAGCTTGTATGTGCATAAGCTCTGTGATCAATAGATGGCACAGTCCCATCCACCCATCTTTGGGGAAGTGCTGTGGTGTGCAGAAGGTCCCAGGTTCAATAGCTGGCATCTCCAGGTAGGAGAGGGAGGGACTCGTATCTGAATAGCTCAGTTGGTCAGAGTGGTGCTGAAACCCCAGAGAGCCATTGCCAGTCAATGTAGACAGAACTGAACGAGATGGACCTTTGCTCTGACTGACAAGGCTTCTTTTTATATTCATATGCATTCAAAATAGGGCCTTTTAGGATGTCTGAAAAGAGTTTGTGATAATTTCTGATATAGGAAATGAAATTTAAGGCCATTTGCAGTTCGCTGGCATATTAAGATGCCAAGACCCAAGGAGTCTTCCAGTTCTTAGGATGCTTTGCTAAATGAAATTAATGCAAGGCAGAAAGATCTTGTCCCTCAATGAAGGAATAAGCCCCGCAGGACACAATTTCATTTTGCCAAATAGAATAGAATTTTAAACTCAGCTGATTAATTAATGCATCAAACATGGATCTCTGAAAGTAATTTGTCTGCCTTGTCTTCCCCTGCCTTTTTAATACGCAGGTTGTGTTATCAACAACGGTGAATGTTGATGGTCACGTACTGGCGGTATCTGACAACATGTTTGTTCACAACAACTCAAAACACGGACGGAGGGCGAGAAGGCTTGATCCGTCTGAAGGTATGGCCCTTTATCTGGGGTGGCAATGGGGAAGAAAAGGGAAGTATTGTCCAAAATATGTCACATAATAAAGGTGGAGAGAAAACAGCAGTGTGTGCAAGATGAAGAAGGAATGCAAATGCTATTTACCAGGGAGACACCTGATTTTCTGGTAATTGTCCCTAAAGCTATTTTACCCCTCTTTTCCTTTTGAAAATATTTAAAAGTCTCTTTTAAAAATTGTGTTGCCATGGACAGCTGGAGTTACCAATCGTCAACCCTTCCTCACCCCCCTCTGTGCCTTCAAACATTAACAATGCAATCCTATGCAGAGCAAGCATAGCCTTTTTACTTACTCTCGGGCACCTCAATGGTTCTTAATTCCAAGAAAACCTGCACAAGGTTGTGTTTTAAATCCCCGATTGGAGACATGGTGGCTGCACCCTAACTTTACTGAAAATCTAAATATGCACACATAAGTACTAGGTCTCACTCATCCCAACTGGAAAGGTCATTTTTGAATTGTTGCTTGCAAATTTATTTTTCTCCTATGTTGGGGCAAGAAACCCTTTTCAGCCAGAGCGCTGCAATCCCTTCTGTACCACCATCCAACGACCACCTCCCAGTGGTGAGTGGGGCAAAAAGCAAAAGAGGGCAGAGCAACAAATGTGAAAGTTATTTTTGGACAGTAGGCTGGTTTCTACACAAACTCACACACTCCTTGGTATCCTCCATCCAGATGAGCAAATTAAGGCAAGGAATAGCTTGCATTCCAAGGAAATCACATGTTAGCTTGGCCCTCCTCTGTAGTGTGTAGTTGAGCAATTAGTTTGGCTAATTTACTAATGTTGCTAAGATCTGAAGGGAAAAGCATCTGCTTTCCATGCAGAAGATCCCAGGTCTAGGCCCTGGCATCTCCAGGCAGGGATGGAAGAAATCCTAGTCTGAAATCCTCGACAGCCACTGACAGTATAGAGAATACTGAGCTAGGTGGACCAATGGTCTGATTAAATATAAGGGAAAGACCATAACTTGAATACAGAAAATTCCAGCTTCAATCCCTGCTATCTCCTCATATGACTGGGAGAAAGCCTGATCTGATATCCTGGAAAGCCTCTGCCAGTCAATGTACTGCTCTGGATGGACCAATCAGTGTATTATGACAGTTCACCATGTTCCCATCAGCTTATGGATTACCTTGCTTTCATAAGGAGGCAACCCTTGTGAGTGAGATCAGCAACCCTGCATAACGTCTAAAGCTGACCAACCCTTTTGTATCATTAAAATCTGGCGGTCTCACTCTGCATTCTAGTTGCTTCTTCAGGACAGAGCAGCTGAGAGGCAATGTGCTAAATATTCCACAAAAGAATTTCAGACTTCGTTGCTCAGCTGGGCTTGACTTGATTTTGAGCAAATCAAGCAACATGACATCTTAGTTAAACAGAAATGTAACAGCACAAGATGTGTATGAAAAAGTGTCAGCCGTTCCCTTAAACAAACTGCGGGAAACGTAACAATGCGCAGAAGGGAACTGACACTAATTGATTTTCGTTTGTTTGGCTAAGCGAGGAATCACCATCGTCTGCAGGCTGTATTTTCAAGCAATTACAAATCACTGGATCTGCTAAGCTTCAAATTGGATAATCGCCTACACTCTTGCCAGCCCCATTCTGGCACCAGTTAAAAATAACTAGAGAACCCCTCTTGGCCCTGTCCTTGCAGCTAGTGAAAGTGAGAAGACTTTGTGACGTTACGAGAAGAGACAAGTTAGTCTATTATTTCATTAGGGTGTTTTGTTGCGTCCCTCCCTTTTAAAATGTGCCCTGCATCAACCTAAAGGAGAATTAATGAACTGGAAGAAAATGATTGAATCAGTAAAGAATTCGGAGCAGTGTTAATTCTCCCCCAGCGGGCAGTGAAATGGTAGAAGGAAACTCCCAAGATTCCAAAGCTAGGAAGCCTTCCAGTTTTTCCTTGACTGATTGAATGTGATTGACTGGCTGTTCAAAGGAGTCTCGTATTTTTGGAGCCCTGCCAAAGCTCCCTTCCACCTCTGACCTTGTCAACATTGGGAATGGAGTGATGGATTGACTTTGGTTATGGACTGGAAAACCATATTGGGATCTTGATGGGATGTATAGTCCAGAGGCCCTGAACGTATGAAAGAGGTTGGAGGGAGGGGGAGTGTGTGTGTGTGTGTGTGTGTGTGTGGAGAGGGAAATACCCTATCCTATGAAAGCCAGAAATTCTTAAAATGAATTTTATTACCTATGATCTATTTATTACATTTGTATACAGCTCTTCAGTTTATATTCCCCTGGATGACTTGGGGGGGAAGGGGGGGTTAACACAGTCATTAAAATGTAAATACACCAGGGACAAAACACAAAATGTAAAATGTAGATATCTCTTGTAGTAATACTGGGATGAATGCAGGAGATTTTTTATTTTATTTTTTTACTTATGCAAACCATTAATAAACCCAGCCTATTGATACTTATTTGTTTTTATTATTTTTTAAAATTATATTGCACCATCAAATTCCCTGGGGCTTCCCAGAGTTGAACTTGCTTCTGAGTAGACACAGATAGGATTGCACTCTCACATGCTTAAGAATGTAATGCTAAACACACTTACTAGGAAGTCACACCTATAGCAGGACTTGCTTCCAAGCAAATATGTACAGTGAAAATGCTGTGTATTGTTATTAGCCTGTCGACACTGATGCTTATATATTTCTACTTGGTGCTGCCTTATGCTGGTTCAAGACCACTGACGCATCTAATCAATTACTATCAGTTTTGACTGGCAGCAGACTCTCAGGGCTCTCAGGCAAGGGTTTCTCACCATCCTGCTACCTGAGCTCTTTTAACTCAAGATGCCATGAAGGAGCCTGGGACATCCCACATGCAAAACATGTGACCTACCGCTGAGCTAATTCATACTTCACTGCAGCTGGCTCTGTTGGTTGTCCACCCCCACCCCTCCAGTCGGACAGATATTAACATTTTTTGGACTGGTGCAAGGCAACATGATTCCCCAGCCATCACCTTACCAGCATCAGAAGGTTAACTTCTAGCAGGGAATGTGGAAAGTTATTCTGCAATAAATATCCTGCACACTCACTAGAAGGGCATATCTGAACTAGGGATGGGGGTCAGAATCCACTTTGCTTCTCATTTTAACATGAATCTACCTCATCCACACTTCCTGAAACAATATACATATGTAAATACAGCTCTCCTTCAAAATACATCCTCCTCCAAAGTTTGCAATACTGATCCCCAACCAAAAAATGCATTCTAAAACTGAATTTTTGCAAGGACTGTTTTTCTTAAGAACAATAATAACAATACAAACTGATGTGGGAATCTAGTGAACTGAATGTAAGACTGGCGGTGGGGGGGGGGGGATAGAAGCTGAGAAAAACAGAGTTGGCCATCCCTACTAAGAGCATAAAAACACAAGACAAGACCTGCTGGGGCAAACTATGCAGTTCAGTATCCCATTTTCTAGAGTGGTCAACCAGATGCATTCATGAAATGAAATCCATAGTTAAACTATGTGCCCTTTGTTTTGTGTGTTCTGAATTTCCCACCACATTGTGTGACCCCTGCCAAGGCTGGCCCAGGACATTTTGCTGCCTGAGGCAAAGGAGAAGCTTGTGCCCTTCTCCCCATCCCATATGCAGAAGCTGAGTGGACTGTCCGTTGAATGGTGGCGAAAGAGCATCTTCCATCACACCTGAGATGGCATGCTGGATTAGAGAGCGCAAGACAGGGCAGCTTGGAAGCATAGGGCCACATGTGCGGCACAACAGAGGGGAAAGCACACACACACACCTGCTCATCCACTGCCCTAGTGGTGGAGCTGACTCTAGTATTAATTAAGAGAGAGGCAGAAAAATGTCTCTTCATTCACTTTCTCAATGATGCATCATTTTATGTATACGCACCCTTGCCTCCCGCCCCCCTCACCCCCCAAATCCAGAAGCCCAAATGTTTTCATAGGGGAGTTTTTCTCCAGCTCCTTAATATTTTGTGTTGCCCTTTTCTTCCCCATGGTGAATTTGTACCCTAGATTTGTATGAAAGCATTGCAATTTTATTTCCAGTTCTTTTTTTACTGATGCCTTACATGAGATTCATCTTTTTCACAGGCTAGGGATAATTCTCAGCACCCACACCAGACTTCAATTCCCAGAATTCATTAGGGATGCCATAAGAGTTAAACTGGTGTAGAACCAATATATTTTTGCAGTCTGGATCTGCTGCAATTGAATGATAGCAAGTGAACTTTTTAGGATGGCAAAGAAGAATGTAGACGTTCTCCAGAATCCACAGCGTTTATATCTATGTTATAAAAGCCCAGGGGAGAAAATGTTAACTTTTCTGAAGTTTCTGGCAATAGAACAATTGTTATTTAACCCAACATTCACTGCTAATATTTACTTTGCTGTTCTCCAGATGTTGTAGGACTCTATCTCCCATCAATCATAGCCAACATGGCTAGTAGCCAGGGGAACATCTGGCCCTCTGAATGTTGCTGGACTATGAGTCCCATCATCCCTGACTCCCACTGACCCATGATGGCTGGGGATGATGGGAGATGGAGTCCAATAACATCTGGAAGTTCCAAAGGTATTAACCCCTGGAGTAAACAATACTGGCTGCAATCGGTATGTCAGCTTTATATTGTAACAAAATGGAGATGGCTGGAATCTTCCCTGCAGGGGAGGCTCGAAACTCTTGGTACAATAAAGCTATTAATCTTTGCTAGAAAAGCGGCTCTGATGTCTCTTTTTGCCTTCCCTTCCCCTTTCTCCTATCCTGTAGCCACTCCCTGCATCAAAGCAATTAGCCCAAGTGAAGGCTGGACCACAGGTGGAGCAATGGTTATCATTATAGGAGACAACTTCTTTGATGGGCTACAGGTCGTATTTGGGACCATGCTGGTATGGAGTGAGGTAGGTCAGCATGCTTTCTGGTTATTGCTTGCCAAGCTATCCTTCTCAAAGAGCTAAGGTAGCTTGCATTGGTTCTACCATATTGGCCTGAATATAAGCTGCACTCCCCCCCCAAAAAAAATTCTGACCGTGAAAAGTTAACGTGTGGCTTAAATTCACGACCTTACAAAAACTGGCTTTTACAATATTGCTGCTGAAACAGACATACTCTAAAACAGAGCGGGTGTGAGTGCCTGCGGAATTTTAAGGGAGCAGCTTATATTTATTTGGATATTGTCTCTCCCCCCCCCCCGGAATTTTAAAGGTGTGGCTTATATTCAGACCCATATGATATTAATCATTTCTCAAGTGGTAAAATTCAACGGGTTGCTAACAGAGAGAGAATATCCATTTTTTGTACGATTTTGTACAGTGCACCCCCAGTGATTCATGATGGGCACCAAGACAAGTTGCTTCCCACCCACACACCCTCCATGCCATGCCTGAAATGGCAGAACAGTTTGCCCACCCCCCGGGAAATTCAGACAGTCCTACACAAATCCCACTAACAATAGCTTTTTTGGGCAGTGTTTTGTCAACATGGCCACACTTGTGCATTAGCTCCATAGAAGGGGTGCAAGGGGGAGGCACAAAGGTGCTGAAAACTGTCACAAATTGTATATACAAAATTTGGAAATGAAAAATAGAACTAGTGAGGACATTTAGTGGATTGGTTCCTCTTATGAAACAAAACCAGGTAATTCAGAACTTTTTTGATCAGGCTTCACATATATAAAAAGTTGACCCAAATAATTCAATACTTAAAACAAAAAGTACTAGAGACGGAGTAAAATTAGTTCTGTTCACATTTTAATGCAGACCTACTTACCTTCCTTAACTAAGACGTAAACTGAAACACTGCTCAGCTTCCCAAGTCACTTCTCTGAAATTTGTATCCAGTTCCTTATGCAAAAATACACACCAAATAGCATATATTAAAGAATACTTGCACACAAAAAGCATATATTAGTGAAATATGCATCTTAGAAAAAAATAATTTAAGAAAATGTATTATATATGGGAAATAATTTTAGAATGCATATATTAGACAAAATCACATGCAAAAATGTATACTAGGAGAAATGTGAAAATTCATACAAATTGTTCAGACTTTTTTTTAAAAAAAGCAAATTTATGTGGAAATGGGGCAAACTCATCTTAAGATTGAATAAAATGATAAACTGAAATGGACAGATTTGTGCATCCCACCTTCATCATTAGCCTGAGTAAATAAAGGTGTGTGTTTTGCCCGCTGACCTGGAGAATTTTTTATGTAGAAAAGGCCTGGGGAACCTTTGGCTCTCTGGATGTTGTTGGACTACAACTCCCATCATCTCTGACTATTGGCCATGGTGGCTGGAGATGATGGGATTTGGAGTCCCACAGAGCTTGGAGGGTCAGCAGATCTCCAGCCCTGTTCTAACTGCACAAACTGAGACTGGTGAAAGATCCTGTGGAAATGCTTCACCACTGTTACTTATTTTCTCTCCTTGAATCTTCCCAGCTGATCACCCCTCATGCCATCCGTGTCCAGACGCCCCCTCGTCACATCCCTGGTGTCGTTGAAGTAACATTATCATATAAATCCAAGCAGTTTTGCAAAGGAGCCCCTGGTAGATTTATTTATACAGGTATGTGAAAACTGTGTATCACAAAGGACTAAGTCCAGGTGACCTATTTGTTCTAAATTACTAAAGTGTAAAGTTGTGTTGAAAATGGATCTTTGGGGGGGGGCAGCAGAAAAATGTAGCTTTCTGTTTCAAAATTGACACTTTTCTTTTCTTTTGCTTTTTTGGCTCTTTCCCAACATTTGCATTGGTTGCCTCCCACCCTACCCACTGCTTATATTTAGTCGTCCTGAGATCTCACATTGAAGTATCAAAATAAACAACAGACCATGAGGAAGGACCAGCATCAGCACCCAATGTCCTTGGACAGTTGTTGAGGCCCCAGCCCCAGAGCAGGGCCTCTGACCCCTGTCCACCTGTCCTTCACACCCCCTGCATCATTTTCCAGCCCAGCACTATGACTAACACTGCGTAGCGGTATCACGCTGCCATCCCAATGTAACTTAGCTCAGGGGCATTGTGGGGAAATGTAAATGGTGACTAGATGCAGCCACAAATCTCCACTTGGAGCACAGCTCTTGGTAGAGGTGCTGCTGCTGCTGCCATTTCCCCATGAACCCCACATAGCTGGAGTTGGAGCTGTCACTAGAGTTTTTTGTATTTCTCATGAGTAATAATGATACAAACTAAATGTAGGCCTAATTTATTTTGCCTAGGGTGGTCCACCTTTGCCTGGGCTGTATCATTTTGGACTGCAGCTGTGGGATCCCCCGCTTGTACCTTTCTGCATTTCTTTCAGTAACAGTAGAGTTTTGTGGTAGAAAGGATTGTGCCAGTACTACTGAGTTTGAACCATTTCAGAGCGCACTGATCCACACACATTACGGACTGCCAAAACCCAGAAGTACCGGAATGGGTTACTTCCAGATTTTGGCGGTCACGCATGTGCAGAAGCACAGAATTGCAACCCGCGCATGCACAGATGTGCCGCTGCGGGTTGCGAACGCTGCAGGTTGCGAACGTGCATCCCGCACGGATCACGTTCGCAACCCGAGCATCTACTGTACAGCTATGTCATAAACACACACATATATAAGTGGTTTACACCAACCATACTTATATAAAATATTTAAAAACATGTAAAAAAAATAAAACCAGAGATTACCAACTATTAAGGAAATACATTTTCTTAATTGCCTGCATGAACTTGGTAGCACAGAAAAGTTTTTGGCAGGCATTTAAACCTTAAAACAGAAGGTACCTGCTAGATCTCTATTGAAGAGAGCATTCCACAGGGCTGGCCCAATGACACTAAAAGCTCAAATTCTTGTTTCTGTCAAATGAGCCTCACCAACTTGCAGTGCAACCAATGACATTTCTGCGGTTGGTCTCAGTCAGGGGTCAGCAATTTTTTTTCAGCAGGGGACTGGTCCACTGTCCCTCAGACCTTGTAGGGAGCCAGACTATATTTTGAAGGGGAAAAAAGAACGAATTCCTATGCCCCACAAATAACCCAGAGATGCATTTTAAATGAAAGGACACATTCTACTCATGTAAAAACACGCTGATTCCCAGACCGTCTGCGGGCCCGATTTAGAATGAGATTGGGCCCCCAGGCCTTAGTTTGCCTACCCATGGTCTCTGTGATTGCTGGGATATAAGGGTTCAGGTAGAACCCTGTAACCCTGGACCTAAGTTGTTGAGAACTTTGTAAATTAAATCAAAGTTAACAACTGGGAACTGCCATGGCAGGTGAACCAGATGAAATTGATAAAAGGCACTTTTTGCCACAACAGGCAGGCCTCATGCTCAGCTCATGCGTTTCACGGAGGCATCAGGCTGGCCACTGGAGGAGGAAACCAGGTACTTGATAGAAACAACAATCTGATCCAGCAGAATTCTTAATACTCATAATAGCAGATAATATTTTTGGTTTTTCGTATAGAAAATATGGGTGTAAATAGAAGTTCTGCACAAGCGAATTCTGCTTATATTTGAATAAGCCCCAGGTGTTGTGAAGGAAACTTTGTTCAGAAGTCTAGAACTAGCTCCACAAAGACACTCACATGTCCCCTTCCTGAAACCCTGGAAGGCCACTGCCGGTCAGTGCTGAGTTAGATGGACCAATGGTCTGACCCAGTATAAGACAGCTTCCCGTGCTCCTACGTGTCTTGAATGGGAACCAATTCCCATGTGAGAATGTAAGAAAATAAAAAGAACTTGCTGGGTCAGGCCAGTGGTCCATCTTGATCTTGCTGGGTCAGGCCAGTGGTCCATTCTGTTCTCTCAGCAGCCTATGGGAAGCTGTAAAGCAGGACTTGAACAGAATTCTCCCCACTTGTGGTTCTCAGGAACTGAAAATTCAGAGGCATACTGCCTCCAACAGGGGAGATAGAACATAGCCATTGTGGCTAGTACCATGATAATCTTATGCTAATCCTCTTTTAAAACCATCCTAAATTGGTGGACATGACTGCCTGTTGTGGGAGCAAATTCATAACTGTGTCAACTCTTCCCACACAAACCTTCCTTGTACCTTTTGGTTCCCTCCCCTGCACTATGGGCTCCCCACTTTCTGTTTGAAGTGTGGATTCAGCCAGTGCCCCAAGTGAGGCTGCTACCAGGAACGGATAATCCATCTATCCAAACAGTGAGCCAGTCCCTTCTGCTGTTTGACCATACAGAAGAACATAGATACCCAAGGAAATAGTGAAAGATGATTTTCAGATCCATCCAGAAGGGAAAGGTTGTTTTGCTGCTTTATGCTAGAAGATGCTCCATAAAATTAGTGATGGGAGGAGGGAGAATCAAGCAATTTCTCAGCCTCCCTATCTAAGTAGATCATGACAAGCAAAGCGATAAACACAACTATTAAGTACAGCTGCACCTGGTGTAAGCAATTCCCCCAGCTCATTTTGGCTGGTAGTAGAATTGTTGAAAGAAAAACACAGAACAATAAAATAAGAACTTCCAAGCTGCACAATTAACCCAGGGTGTTGTTGTTTTTCTTGCCTCCAATCACTATATTAGTGGTGTTCAAAGTCTGTTTTGATCATGGTACAGATCGTTCCTTTTTCTCAGCTTTCACTAGTGAATCTATACATAGTCCTGGATAATATGCAATACTTCCTATATGAAATCGACAATTTAAGTCAAAACAATGGCTGGAGTAAAAATCAAATTGGGGTAGGGAAGTGGGAATAATTTCTTTAAAATGTAACATTTGAAATTTAAAATGGTTCCCTTGGGGTCTAACCCTGCCATCAATAAGCTATAGGTACAGCAGTTGTCTTGCACATATTTAATTCATGGCAAGACTGAAGGGTCAGCATTCAAAATGTGATGTTATAATTTTTGCATTCTGAGCAGGCAATCCGTGTGTGTGTGTGTGTGTGTGTGTGTGTGTACGTATGTGTGAATTAGGTATAAGCCAACTTCACCAGTTCATTTCTTTTTGGGGTGGCCATAGCTCAGTGGAAGAGCATTTGCTTGGCATGTAACAGGTCCCTCGTTCAATACTGGGCATCTCCAGGTAGGACTGGATAACCCCTACATGAAATCCTGGAAAGCTGATACCATTCAGCGTAGACAATGGCTGAGCCAGGTGGACCAATGGACTGACTCAATAAAAGGCACCTTCTATGTTTATTGTTCTGTGGATTCCCTCTGTCTGACATCCAGCTCCTCCTGAATTTATTTATTTAATCCACCAGTCTTTCTTCCAGCAGTGATAGGTACTATCTCAAGTTTTCTTTTCTTTTTTGTGGTGTTTTATCACTGTGCACAACTGAACCAGTAAAACAACACAAATAAAGAATCTTGATGCAACCTTGCATCCAAAACAGCATTTCTTCAATGTGTGCAAAACTGTGGCAAATTCCACGTACAAAGTACCACGTTTGAGGAGGATGGGGGTATGGAACAGTTCAAATTTGGAAACAGGATCAGGTAATAATTCAGATCTCAGAATAATTGTCAAATTGATGCTCAGTTTCCACTTAATCCCCTACAAGCTACTAGGAATCAAGTCCAATTAAACCCAATGATATGTCTGAGTAATCATGGTTAGGAATCAAACTCAAATATTAAATTCGTTCTCATCTCTTAGAAATTGCTTCTAATTGTGTTATACTTTGAGCCATTCTTCCTTATTAGGAATAAGATGGATCAAAGTCTTTGATTGGGTTTGTACCGTGATCAGCACCAGAGTGGAAGGGGAGTCAATAAGTCAATAGCAGTTTTGATGTCAGAATCAGGTTCCTATCAAGATCCCTCCCAAGGGAACTGGCCGTGAAGGCAGAGACTGAATCCGGTGTTCCTATTAGTAAGCAGGTGGAGAGATGATAAAGCAGGGATTTTCGGAGCTCAGGTTGCAACTGCTAAAGATCTGAGGAGAAGTCTTCAATATTTAATACAAAATCCAATATTCATTCCATGTTCAAACTGATTAGGCATTAGCTGAACAAGAACAGCACTGAGACAGCTTGTTTGAAGAGGAGAGAGCCATAAACTGTTAAAAAGACAACCATAAAAATTAAAGATAAATTCCAAGGGTAAATCTAAATGTCACAGTGGGAGCTGTTATCGGCATGCATATGTTCCCCATAATGGGTATTTATAATAGGTTACGGCAAAGTATGTCATACTAGCAATGCTGTAGTTAAGAATCTGTCAGCAGTTCCTCTCTGAGTGTTATCACTCACAATGCTGCTGCAAAGCAATCACCCAGCTGATTGTGGTGCCACGGCTGTGTTTATTGTTTTGAGCTTCTCCCCGCTTCCCTCTACCCACTCTACAGGGGGGGGGGGGGGATCCCCCAGTAGCTGGAAAGGTTTAGAAACCTATCCATGGAGGTTTGCGGAAATGGGTTGATTTTTGGCACCCTGCTTTGGGCCTGAAAACACTTAGGGCACACAACAGTGGGATGGATCCTGTCAAAAGCTGCAGTCCTAATCCCACTTATCTGGGGGTCGGGATGCTGGAAAATTCTGATGAAGGCAGAAAAAGGAGTGGAAGTTGCCGTTGTACACTTATTAGTTCCATGTCCAGAATGGAAATCAATCCAGTGAATACGATCAGTTGTTGCAGCTGCTGTTGCTTTCAGTCCACTAAACAATTTGAAATTGATGTCATTTCCTCCACCATTTGCATTATGTTTCCTTTGCATTGAAATCAATGGTGTGGAATAACATAATGGCAATGTAATTTATGTAACTTACATAATTACACCACAGTGGACAGTGAGAAGACACATTTTTGTGGAGGCAGACTGCAGAGGAATGGAAACAGTGTTGCATGCAATTAATACAGTATGGAATGCAAAATGATGCCTTCTTACATCCTACCTGTTTATGGATGGATTATTGAATATTGCTTTATTCAATATAAATTGTTTATTTTAAAGATATTGTGACTTTTTTGTATTGAATCAGATTTGATTCAATAAAACATGTTTGATGTTTTATTATGGTGCTATGTGTTGGAAGCCGCCCAGAGTGGCTGGGGCAACCCAGCCAGATGGGCGGGGTATAAATAAAATTATTATTATTATTATTATTATTATTATTATTATTATTATTATTATCTGAGAGTAGGCCCCACAGAATTCAATAGGACCTATGTCTGAGTGGACATGGTTGGAATTGGGCGGTAAGTTATTTGAATTCAGTTGAACACAGTTTCCACTGGGAGTTAAATTAAGCCATAACTAACTTGTCCCACTGGTTTCAGAGAGGCCTAAATTCAACTAGCTTAGTCTGGATTCAATCCAATTTCAACAATATAATGATAGCCACAGAAAGGAAAGAAATCTCAAGTAGTCATGCATGCTTAATAGTACATGTTGCTGACACTTAAGCCTTGTGCAGGCATTATTAGCTTCCATGTGCAGCAACACAGAAGCATGAGTGGGGCCATGTCAAGTAAACCTGTCCCTCATGTATCACATACGATCTATGACCCAGGGATGGGAAACCTCATTTTAGCCCTGGAGCCACATTCCCTTCTAGGAAAACTTCCAGAAGCCATATGGGTGGGGCAAGAGGCAAAAAAGGATGGACCAGTGAATATAATTTTTACGCTTGCTCAGTAGGCTAGCTTTTACACACACAGTTCTTGCACACACATCCAGACAAGGAAGAGCCATTAACAGAGATCAAGGATACATTCCAACCTGTCAGAAAGCACTCAAGGAGAGTGCAAAGCAAGGCCAGTGAAGATTGTGGCCTGGGGAGAGACAATGCGTCTGGGAAGGGGCTGTGGCCATGAGGGTGTTCCAAGGACCAGCCTGGAGAGCCACATTTTGCCCTGGGCTTCTGATTGTGTGTACAGCCTGAACATATGCAGTGTGAGGGGCTGTTGTGAATCTAGTTTTACACATGAAAACTTCCATGAGATCTGGAACAAATATCAGCCAGTCTGGATTGAGCATGCAACTAGGGGTGGGAGCTTTTCTGCACCATCAGGCGTTTTGTTCCTGTGTAACTATAATTTCTGCATAGGGCTTTGGTTGCAACAGTTTTAGACCTATTAGCTTGCGCTGTTGTACTGTGCAGATGATCAATATCAATAACATGCCTTACATTTAAATTTTCTTGTGTAAACTGGAACTGAATTGGTTGGCTGTGTGTGCAGAACTGATCGCTGAATCTTGCTTGATCAGAACCAGAACCAATCCAGAACAGCATCAGATGCAACCAAACCTGAACTGAATTTAAAAAAGGAATGACTTGAGTCGCTTGTCTATCTATCTGAGCAAAGGCACTAAGCCTGTCCCACCCCCTCCAACTTCCAACTGGAAAAGACAACACTATACTATTCATTGGTGGCAAGCAGTGGAACCAAGAAGGCCTCTGTGGTACGATGTTTCACATCTTGTGTGTCACACCTGAAAAAGGCGTGTTTCTACCTGCTATATTTCAGATGGCACAGGGACATAAAGCAGGGCTTCTGTACTGTGGCGAGATGTGTTATATTTTAATTTATAGTAACAATTTTTACATTTGCATGTAGACATAGCAATCATCATATGCAACTTTTATGCCAATTTGGTATGCTCTTTTACCATCTTATTTTGGTGATGCAAACACTCTTTTTTGGCAACGCATTACTGGCCTAATAAAATTTCGTCAACAACCCAGAGGACTAGAATTGTTAACAGAAAAATCAAATCAAATAAATAAGAACTGAGATTCACTAGAAGCTATAGAGCAACTGTTGCAACTTTATCATGACAAACTGAAAGCATATTTTTGTTGATTTTTTAAAACAATACTAAGCAGTAGCCTGATTGTTTTCTTGATCATCAGATCTGGATATTCTCATTAGATATTTTTATTTAAATACACACATTTAGATATTATGTCATTTATTATTTTTATTTCAAAAGTTCATAACCACTTTTGCTTGAAATAAGACATGCAATTCACTTAAACTATTAGACTCACAAGAAAGAAGAGAAATGGCACATTGTGATATATAAGATCTCAGGAGGATTCTGACAAATTCTCACGATTATTGGCATAACTTTCCTGCCCTGCTCCCAAATGGGAAATAGATTCTGTGGCAGTTGAAATGTGTATTATTAAACTCCTTAAGTGATCCAGAATGGTTCCCAGTAGGCAGGAAAAAAAACATTCTAAGTATAGCAAAATCTAAATTCTCAGGTCTAAGGCTTTCCTGCTCAACTCCCATTTGATTCAGTCCCATAATATTTAAACTCGCCATCATTGTTTCATTAAAATAAATCAAAATGTATGTCACCAGGACATATTATGATTTCTTGCTTCTATGTTGCTAAGTAGAGGCAGATGAGAGCATAGGGGACAGCGCTATGATTTCCAGTTTAATTTATTGCTGCCAATCAGCTGTCAAGCCCACGCGTGTCCCCCAGGCAAAGTGTAGCTCTGTACTATTCTCAGAATGAGTGCCCTCCAAGTGGTTTGACCAGTGGGGAGGGTGGGCTGCCGTGGTGTGGAGAGGCAGTGGAGCAGACTGCAGCAAGGGTTTGTGAACCATCCACCATTTAAAATTTCCCACAAGGCTCTGGTGCAGCTTTGCTCTATTTGGATATTGTGGGCATTTTAAGGTGGTGAACCATCTGCCATTAAGTTAAACACTAGGATCAGAGGAACAGGTGGGCCCGAACTCTGCTTCCTGCATCAGCACCAGTGAGCTCTCCCAAGGGGCTCTCCTAGCAAGCTTTCTTGTTGATATGGGTAAAAGTAGGAGTCTGTCCAGAGTCTGTGACCTCCTACAATCCACCTTGAAAGATATTCCTTTACCATTGATCTGCTCCAGGGGTGGACAACCTTAATGTTTTACATGATGGGTTTCATTTGAAGACTGTTCAGAAACTGCAGCTGATGCAGCATTTGGCGGCAAGGTTGCTGATCGGGGCAAGAGAGTCTGAACAATTAACACCAATTCTGCCATGACTGCACTGGTTACCACTTTGTTTCTGGGATCAATTCAAAGAAATGTTTTTGACCTATAAAGCCTTATGAGGCTCAGGACCCAGTACCTCAAAGACCGCCTCTCCTTACATAAACTGACCCAGACCCTGCAATCATCATTGGAGACCCTTCTTTGCTTACCCACTCCACAGGAGGCTTGGAGGGTGGGAATATGAGACTGGACCATTTCAGTGGTGCCCTCACACACTTGTGGAATACTCTCCCCACCTTCCTCTATATTTTAGGTGTAAAATAAAGGTGTGTTGTTTTTTCTTTACTCAGGCTTTTGGTCCTTATATTGAAGGGTAGCACTGTTTTATCTCTTTAGTTGCATTTTTTAGATTTTTATTGAATGTTCTGAATTGGTTGTAATGTAAGTCACTTTGGTCCCCTCTGTGAGAAAAGCGACTAACAACTTAATAAATAAATAATCAATCAATCAATCAATCAATCAATCAATCAGTCAGTCCCTTCTGGGCAACCTTGCAGAGGTCAGACGTCAGTGATTAAATGCAAAAATGGGCAGAGCAACAAATGAAGATTTTATCTTTGTACAGTGGGCTAGTTTTTATGTACATCCATCTCTATCCTCCATCCAGGCAATCAAGATGCATTCTCAAGTCAGGCAAAGCAGTTGAGGTGCGCAAAGTAGGATAGGCATGGCTTGGGGAGATCAGGTGTGGCTAGGGAGGGGGGGGTATGGTATGGGGAAAGTTTTGTGGATCAGTTAGAGAGGTTTAGAGAGATGTATTTGGTCCCCAAGCCAAAAGTTTTCCCCACCCCACCCTGTTCTAGGAGATTAGCCTTTGTGCATTCAGTAGAAATTGTTCTCTTAGAATCATAGGGTGCACATAGGTGTTCTATTACAGGTGTGACAGAGGTACCTTTTGCTGTTTTGTAAATAGATGTTTGTCTCTTCCTCTTTGCTTTGTTATGTTTTGAGGCAGAACACCTGCCTGCTGGGGATGCCTATTGGCTGGCAGCTGTGATGTCATAAGCCCCAATTTCCAAAGCACTTTGACAAGTTCTTTCCCCCCTCTTAAGATGGCCAATAATAAACAAACAATATGCCTCTTAAAAGATAATTAAAGGCATCTGCCAGCCTGACAAAACTAGCAGCTGTTGCAACATTGAATGATGTAAAGTTGGTTGCTTTTTCAGTGCTGCAGAGATATTACTCCCCTCAAATCAACTGGAAATAGAGTTAAAACAGAGGTTCCACAAAACACTAAAAGTAATGCCCTTTTCAATAGCCCATATCCTTCTGTAATACTTGTGTGTATACTGTAATACAAGTAAGGCCTGTTCAGTAACAATGCCTTGCACTGTTAAAACTTTTTTCCATATAAGTTCTACATGTTTAACGAATTGCCCCTTAATTGCCCCTTAAATAGCCAGCTTCTGTTCTCCACTCATGTGTATGTGTGCGTGTGTGTGCGCATGTTTGCCTCCAGTTACTGATTTCATTGTTCCTCCCCCCTTTTAATTGCAAAATAGCATTTTGCTTTCCCAAAGGAAGACACATCTTTAAGCCAGTTGTTGCACATATGTGATCTTTATTTATTTATTTTCCCATTCCCTATTTTAGCTTTAAATGAGCCTACCATAGACTATGGTTTCCAAAGACTCCAGAAAGTTATACCAAGACATCCTGGTGACCCAGAACGACTAGCCAAGGTAAAAAGTTTTCTATGTTACTTAACATATTTTTGAAACATTGAAAGAATAAATATTCTATGTGTATCTAAATGTATGCCAGTTTAATTGACTGATTAATCCAGGGTGATACTATCTAGATAATATGGACTATAACTGCCATTATCCCTGACCATTGACTAAACTTGGCTAGAGCTGATGGTAGCTGGAATCCACAATATCTGGAGGACACCATGTTTTCTACTCATGCATTAGTCTAATAAAATCAATCAATGGAGATTTCTTAATAAATAACTCCCACATTAAACATTCATAAATTAAGGGCCAGAGTAAGCACTGGAGGTCAAATTGACACATATAATCTCCAAACAAATGTGAGTGATCAAAGGATGGCACAGCAATAACCATGGTAACTTGTGCAATTTCATCATTGTTACTTCCCCATGCCATTCAAAAATTCTGTGATGGAATCTATTGAATGAGACAATGACCAAAAAGAAGAGAGATTCCTGGGGAATTTAATTGTCCACAAACCTACTTTCTGCACGTTTCACAGCTACAGCCTCTCCATCATAAGCTGGCCTATTGGAGAATTCCCCTGGCTGGCTGCAAAGGAGGGTGGTATAGCTTGCCATCCACTGGAATTCAAACTGGCCAATCATTGGCCAGAGAGGGCAGTGCTTGGGTGACAGACCAGAGGGAAGTACAAGTCTTCACTCCAGTCTGCCACCCAGCGATATAGGCTGCCTGATTTTCTGTTCATTTCTTTGACACTGGACCTACTTCCCAAAATGTGGCAGTCCTTCCAAATGAGAAACTTGTTGGTTGTCCACTTGTTGGTTGGAAGAGTTAGATTTCTTGCAGTATGATTCAGGATGATACTGAGAGACCTAGCAGTGTGAGAGTGCAAATGATGTGATACATAGCACCATCATGGCTACATATAACATCAAAGCAAAACTGAGTCATTCTAACATGGGATCCTGTTTGCCAGAGACTTGCTGGCTATTCCTTCTTTATAACCATTGGTTGTCCTTCTTTCTTCCTTGCAGGAGATGCTATTGAAAAGAGCAGCTGACCTAGTTGAAGCACTGTATGGAACGCCACACAATAATCAGGTCTGAACACACACCTCTTCCTCTTCCCATTTCTCTCTCTGCAGACATTCATTGAATGGGGGTGGGGGGAGAGACATCAGATTGAGCTAGCTGCCCTTTCTCTACACCTCTGCACATTTATCTGAACAAAACCAATGAGCTCCTGCTGCAGAATCGAGGCCCTGCAAGGTCCCAGTTGCACATACACAGATTATATTTATTTCTAATTGGACATGAAATTACACGCACATCTTCAGATTTTTTTTAGATCAAGTCAGCAGCTTTTTTCTATCAGAGGCTGCATTCTCTTTGGGCCAATTTGTTGGGAGTCACATACCAGCATTGTGTGGGGCTAGAGTCAATAATGAGTCTTTCACTCATTTTTCTCATGCTAATAATAATAATAATAATAATAATAATAATAATAATAATAATAATTTATTTATACCCCGTGCATCTGGCTGGGCTTCCCCAGCCACTCTGGATGATTTCCAACAAAATATTAAAGTACCGTAATACATCAAACATTAAAAGCTTCCCTAAACAGGGCTGCCTTCAGATGTCTTCTAAAAGTCAGGTAGTTGTTGTTCTCTTTGACATCTGCTTTCTTTATCCCTCCTGTCTCCCTATCTCTCTATCTTTCTCTCTCTCTCTCCCTCTCTCTCCACAGCTGTCAACTTTTCCCTTTTCTTGCGAGGAATCCTATTCGGAATAAGGGAATTTCCCTTTTAAAAAAGGGAAACGTTGACAGCTATGCGCTCTCTCTCTCTCTCTCTCTCTGATTTATCCATCCATACATGACAAGCGCCAAGGGCTGCATGAAAATGGACTGAGGGCCACATGCAGCCCTGGAGATGCAGATGGTCCACCTGTGTTTTTAAATAAATATGTGAAGGTTTTGAGCAGGGACAACAGGCCTGACCCTAATTTTTAGGGGTGTGCATCAGATTCAAATGAATCCCAAATCTCAACCTGAGGCTGCTGCCTCAGAGGGATTTAGGACTTGTCAGAGGCAAAGCAGGACCTGCACATGGTGTCATATGTCAAAGTGCGGACCCATGAAGCACTTTGTGGTGCCAGTGCATTCCAGATGTCTCTAAGCTGGAATAACACCAGGGGAAGCAAGAGCAAAGAGTGGGGTGGAGAGAGCTTGGAGGAAGAGCTCCATTGCGACTGATTCATCAAGCTTGTAATCAGAGGGACTGAATACCTTTTTGTTCTCTCACCTCCACTGCCCCACCAAATCAACTTTAAAGGTATCTAGCACAAAAAACACTTTGTCCGGTTTGGCAGGTTTTTTACTCCAGGACACCTCACTCACGTCTGCAGTTTTCAGACCAGTTGCCCACAAAACACTAGTGGAGAATAAGTGATTGCTTTTTACAAACCCGAAAACTGTAATGATTGCCCTTATGTGAAAACTGTTCTGATCATCCTTCTGAAGTTTGGCAGGATTTGTGCCTTCTGCCTCCAAATTAAGAAGTTATAGACATTTCCTTAAAAAAAACAAAAACAAATTTAAAGGCATCCAGCACAAAAGCTTCTGGAAATATTTGCCTATAATATGACAGGCTTTAACTACTCTGGAGGGCTGCAAATGGCATCCACTCTTGTGAAAAGAGAAAAGAGGTATTTCCAATAGTGAATAAGAATGAGGAGGACCCTTAGCTGAGCTGGGCTGCCTGCTTAAGAACATAAGAACAGGACATTTTTTCAGGTGGAACTCAATGGAACTCAGTTCCAGCAGCTTTCAGATGGGTGCCATTGTCATTCTAAGAGAATGAAGGTGTTCATGGTGAGTTCTGGTGCCTCTTTTTCTAGAAACATGGCACTGCATGAAGACCTGTGGAGACCCCATTAGCACATACATGAAACTAGGATGAAACTAGGTTTCTTTGTTTGGTTGCTTCAGTGTTCATCAGTTTATGCTTGCTTACAGTGAATTTCATTTGACATTTCACCTTCCTACAAAGTACTTCAGACTAAGGCAGGATGTTTTCTGAAGTGCAGAACAGGGGTCCGAAATGCAGCCATCCTTTGAAATCTGCACTTCTCCAAATTTTGCAGCACAGTTCTCCAAATACTGGAGCAAGGGATGCATAGAATGCATATACAGTGGTACCTCGGTTTTCAAACGTAATCCGTTCTGGAAGACCGTCCTAGTTCTGAAATGTTCGAAAACTGAGGCAAAAAGGGTGGTCTGCAAATTTAATAGAGTGTGTGTGTGTGTGTGTGTATTTAATAGAGAAAAATAACATATACACTCAGAGGAAGCCATTCAACTTCTGAGGCGCATTCGAAAACGGAAGCATTTACTTCCAGGTTTACAGCATTCGAAAACTGAAACATTCGTCAATGGAGATGTTCAAAAGCTGAGGTACCACTGTATTGGTGAAAATAACATATAAAATGAATTATATTGAGATAACTTGCTTTGCAAAAATCTGCATATTGGGGAAAAGTAGATACAAAAATTAGAAACTGGGAGAAACTGAAACTGACAGATTTGCCCATTCTTTATTGCATGCAGGACATTATTCTGAAGCGAGCTGCTGATATCGCAGAAGCTCTCTACAGTGTCCCCAGGAATCCAGGCCAGATCCCTTTGTCCAGCTCTCCGGCTCACAGTAGCATGATGGGCATCAACTCCTACAGTAGCCAGTTGGGAGTCAGCATCTCAGAATCAACACAAGGAAACAATCAAGGTAAGGATCCCAATATTAGAAATATGGAAATGCTGTTTCGCTGTTTTTACCCTAGTTTTATTTACATAATTAGTACATTGCACTTATCAAATGATTGAAGGAGCCTTCTGTTTAAAAAAAACTATAAATTACACAGTAAAAATATACAGTCCAATAAATACATCATTAAGTCTTCATACACACACACACATGCATCTTACATATTATTTACTTGGTCACTGCCATAAATTATTAATAAATATGAAATATTATTTAAGTGTTAAATTATAACCCAATATTTATTCCAATCAAGAGGGACTACTTTTGCATTCTGTTCTGTTTTTTCTTCCTCTAGAATCAAATCATCTATTCCTTTTTCTGAGATTTTTTTTAAAAAAACATAATGGATTCTAACTCCTTATTTCTTATGCTACACTAGCCAGTGACATACTTTGCCCCTGTGAATGCACTGACTTGCCCTGGTTCCAGTTGATCTATGGGGTGTAGGGGGTTGAATCCTGTGCACCTCTTTGATTCCCTGATTATATAGTCCCTGGCTCACCTCCGTCTTCGATCACATGAGTACTAGTCTTCCGAGAAAGTTGGCTTCCCATTTCTATGATTTGGGGTTGTTTGCGCTCATGATTGGTTTCATCCACAAAACTGCAATGAGGAATTTTTAGCCTTCCACCCATACTTAGCCTTCTCATTCTGGCTACCCAGGGGTGGTTTGTGCATGTTAAGTATCTTAGGAAGCTGCCTTGTTTCAGATTTTTTATCTATTTAACCTAGAATTGTCTACTCTGGATGTAGCTCTTTAAAGTCACAAGCATTGACATTTTTTCATCCCCTACTAAATGATATTTGTGACTGGGGATGCCAGAGAATAAACCTGGAACTCCTATGTGGAAATCCCAGTGAGCTCTGGTCATTCCAGGTAAATTGCTGTATATACACAATTCCGTCCTGTGGGCTCAATAGATTCAAAGCTGGTGGGTGCCCTTCCACATTCATTTCTGATCCTTGTTTTGAATGTCTTTAGGCAAGGCAATCATTGGCTCCAATCTACAGCTACTCTTTTATTTGATTGGGTCTCTGTTTTATTCTTACTGCCCAATCACTACATTGATTATAGCTCTGGTCAGTTAGGTAAAGGTAAAGGTACCCCTGCCCGTACGGGCCAGTCTTGCCAGACTCTAGGGTTGTGCGCTCATCTCACTCTATAAGCCCGGAGCCAGCGCTGTCCGCAGACACTTCCGGGTCACGTGGCCAGTGTGACAAGCTGCATCTGGCGAGCCAGCGCAGCACATGGAACGCCGTTTACCTTCCCGCTGGTAAGCGGTCCCTATTTATCTACTTGCACCCGGGGGTGCTGTCGAACTACTAGGTTGGCAGGTGCTGGGACCGAATGACGGGAGCGCACCCCGCCGTGGGGATTCGAACCGCCGACCATGTGAACGGCAAGTCCTAGGCGCTGAGGTTTTACCCACAGCGCCACCCGCCACCCTGGTCAGTTAGCCCTGGTCAGTTAGCCCTGCCCAAAACAGACTTGAGGCAAGGGAGCAAGAAGCTGACAGAGAAGCTCAAAGAAAGACAGGTCAACAGCCTGCAAAACACCCAAGGCTGGAGGAAGTGATGGAGAACCTCAGGCCCAGCCTCACAACCCCTGCTCTGTGCTTTGTGCCCTTGAACTCTGATAATGCCTCTTGCTTGCCTGGATGGAGATAATACATGTGAAAACATTTCTGTGACTTGAATGTAGCCTATCTCTGCTGCCTTGAGCCTTTGCTCATTCATGAGAGAGGCTTCAGGAGTAAACCCCAAGGAGCAATCTGTACCCGCTGCCTTGTGGGACATCTTTGGAAGAACAAAACCCTACACAAATCCCTAAGGCAGTTGCATGGCGCCATGTACACCTCCTTCCGGCAACTGCTGCAGCCAAGCTGGTGCCAAATGTATTGATCTGCTTTCCTTGGGACCACATCAGCAAGGTTGAGAGGGAGGTCTTGTAATCTGGACAGTCCGTGCCTTGCGCCCTGCACAGGTCACTTCAGTGCTGCAAACATGGCAAAAACAATGCAGGAGGCAGCAGTTACTAGTTATAAGCTCAACCTGTTTGGTGTAAGGTACCTGCACTATGGGATGCCTTTGTTGGTGGGAGGGATCATTGTGTCTCACTGGTCTGCTACTGCCCACTTTAAGCTGGGCAGCCCCTGGTCAATAAAGTGCTGTCTGCCTGCTTCACTGGGTGCTTGCAGCCCAGAGTATCACTTGACAAGCAGACTGAACTTCTGCACCAAGTAAAAAAAGAAAGAAAACTAACACTCTTGTGCCTAGCAAGCTGGAACATCAGGACTATGTAACCTGGCTTGCCCACCAACCAGTTATTGCAGGTCAATAACTCATGGAATGTAGCCTAATGTAGAAAGGTAAAAATCACACCTGCTCTTCCACTTGCTTTTTGGCTCTGGCCCTACCCTACGCACCACTGGTATGAAGGCCCCAGAAGATTGTCCACAGGGGACTGCAGTTCCCCACCCCTGTGGTGTGTACATGTGCCCCACTTTCACCTCTTTTAAAGAGGTTTATGAGCCACCATTCATTTTAAAAATTAAGCAAATGAGTTCCAAGTGAAAATCCATTCAACTCTCTTTTTGTGTAAATTGGAGCCCTGCTGGAACAACCTTTACAGGTCACAAAGAGGTTACCAGGAGGGGAAGGAGAGTGAAAGTTGGCCTGCCTTTATAAATCACTTATAAAATTGAGAACCTTTGTCCTTTCTGTCTGAAATGATCCTTTGGAGGAGGAAATTGATGTCTTAAAATCTCATAGCAAAGAATAGAAAACAGACATTGCAGCATGCAGAGATCAGCAGGATCTTCCATTGACAGCAAGGTTTATAAGATGTTCATATTTTTAGTAGCAACTGAAACTCTGGTGCTTTGCCCAAATCATTTGATATCTGGCAGATCTGATAACTTTACAGAATATGCCTGAAAACAGCAGACCTATAGAGTGGAAAACAACAAAGGTCCCAAAAGTAGATGATTGTCTGGGTCTCTCATTGAAACCAATCGCAATCAAAAAGAAATGGGAGTGGCGGAAACTAATGAATGTGTTGAAATTGGCAATGCCATGAATGCTACATTAATGAATGAATAACAAAATGAATACAACTTTTAATAATGAAAGTGAAAGGACTAACAAAACTAAAAACAAAAACATCCTGTTACAGCTTTTGCAGGATTTTTTACCCATTCAGAAACCTGCCAAACCTGTTTAGCCAGAAAGCCACAGTGCGGCAAAAAAGGTTTGTACGTTAGGAGAAGTGGTACCTTAGAAATGAATATAAAATATAAAATTTATGTTTTAAAAAACAATGACATAGCAGTACTTAGAAAACTGGGAGCCACTGGCTTAGAGGTAGAGTAGCCAATGTGAATATTGTTGTGCTTCAGCTCTTGCCATTCTTGACCACTAGTCATCTTGGCTATGAATGATCGGTATAATCCAGTGGTGTCTGGAGGACACTGCACCAGTTACCCCTGATCTAAGCCATCATTATACTCCATAAGCATCTATTGTGTGAAAACATTGCAAAACCTATTTTTAAACAAACAAACAAACAAACAAACAAACAAACAAACAAACAAACGCCCTCTGCAGTGGAGAAGCACCCCCTGAATCGCTTGAAATCCTTGAGAAGATACAGCCTTGACCACAGTTTGCAGCAAATCCCATGTTAATGTTATGAACATTAAAAACATAAGCGCACTAATTTTTTCCAGATCCAGAAACACCCTTTCACATTCTTTCAACAATCAGATGTGATCACCAAATGTACACATGTTGTCAAACAAAGACGTGCTCTCCTCAGCCAGAGAAACATGCTTAAGGGGTGAGAAATGGAAAGAAATCATGCACAGCAGTCCTTGTGTCTGCAGGCAGCTCTTCGTCCAGCACTCTGGGGTTGGGGTTTGTGCCAGCATCAGCACACTCGCTAGTGATGTGCCCTGTAAGAGCAGGCCTGTATTCTAACAGGAACAATCCTGAGCAGGGATTTGGTGGTGGTCATGTGTGTGTGGAATTTGATTTAGTTCCCATTTAAAGATGAACTTGTCTAATTTTCACTTTCTGAAACAATGCAGAGAGCAAAACACAGCCAACTGTCACAATTTGCATTTCACCAAATTTCGCAATGAATTTATCCAGCCAAGTAATATGTACATACATACATACATACATACATACATACATGTATGAGTTGAAACTGCATATAAAATAGCATTATAGAGGAAATTGCTTGCAAAAATATTAGCCAAAACTGCATTGAAAATGTGTTTATTGGGAGAAGTTAGCACTAAAAAGCTCATGGGTTTTCATGAGGATTTTTTTTGAAGAAAAGATTACTGCAAAAAAATAATAATAAAAGAACTGCTTAGCTTCAGTAAGCCTTTAGACTAGAGGTAGGGAACCTGTTTTAGTCCAAGAACCACATTCCCACACAAACAGACTCTTGGGCCAAATGCTAGGGATGAATAGGGCTAGAGATAAAAATGGATGAAACAACAGGTGCGCAACTCTGTACAGTAGATTACAATCCAGCCACACAGAAAGTCAGAGGTTTCTACAGATGCACAAATCTCTCCATCCTCCATCCTGTAAAGGAAGTATCACAGTTGAAGGACACATAATCGGAGGGCAGGGCTGTCTATTTGTGAAGTGCACTGCCACCAAGGTCTCTTCCATCTGCAGGATGCCAATATCATTCTTTTCCCCAATTTACGGGGGGGGGGGGGGGGGAGGGGACGACTGACATTCTGACTTGTTGAAAAGGTCCTCGGGGTATTAACCTACATTTTATATGTGCAAACCTATTCACTAGTGTAGCCCAAACCTGGGCAGACCAGGGAGACACCAGCAGATCTGGAGGTCTGCTCTCTCCCTTTCCACCTTCGGCCCCCTCGCTTTCTTTCTATTTAAAAAATTATAGCCCCGCTACATTTACAGTGTCAGTGCTGACAGCTTCTCTGCCACCCTCCCCCCCACTTCATTATGCCTTACTCTAAGGAATGGTTGAGGGGGTCCTTCTGCAGAGCCAGAAGATGACAAGCACCAGTTTAAACAGCATTTCTAGACACTGTGGCGTACCACCGCAGTAGCAGAGGCATTCTTCTGGCCACCTTGCCCAGAATGCCTGGCTCTGAAGAAGGACTCTCAAGTTGAGGCAGAGAAGAAGAGATGGAGACAGTGGGGCGGGGGGGGGGGTCGTCAAAATGCTGATGAGAACTTGACTTTTTTTCTAAGCAGATATGGAAATGTGGAGAAGTGAATTTAAGAATGGGGGTGGGAATGAGAAACTGAGATCAGCAGATTTGTCAACCTACCCCAATGAACCAGTGAAACTGATGGGCCTCAATTAGTCATTTTTATTATTTCATTTGGTCCACTCTGACTATGACCAGTGTTGGATACAACAGAGTGTGCCTGACAAGGATCCTATGCCATGAAGTAACGTAATTCTCAGGGCACTGGGCAGGGGGTGGCTGCGCCCACTGTGGTCTTTGTGGCCTTCTCCTCCCCCTTGATGAAAAGCCACTAGCTGATGGCAGCATGCTATCATCAGATGGATTCACATCCAGGACCATGGCTGGGCTACTCTGAGCATCACATGGTGGCAACATTTGGTGAAGGGGGTTGTTATAAGAAAAAAGATGGAGGAAAAAGAGAGAGAAACCGGGCGGGGTGTGTGTGTGTGTGTCACTACATGCACACTCTTGCCAAGGGAACAATCCTCAGCCATTAAAGGTAGGATTTTAAAAATGGCAAAATTCTCTCTTCCACCCTCCAGTGCCCTCTGAACCACTGAGATTCATCTAGGGCCAGGACTAGTTTCCTCATCTATGGTAACATTTGTTCCAATGAAATCCAAATTAGTGGAGAAATGCACGGCTGAGAGAGATCATCCCGCTGTCCTCATCTCTGGGCACTCAGAGAATGTTTATTTCTTGTAGGTTACATCCGCAACACAAGCAGCATCTCCCCCCGAGGTTACTCTTCCAGCTCGACCCCTCAGCAGTCTAATTACAGCACCTCCAGTAACAGCATGAACGGCTACAGCAACGTCCCCATGTCGAACCTGGGTGTTCCTGGCTCGCCTGGATTCATTAATGGCTCTCCCACAGGATCTCCCTATGGCTGTGAGTAGTCGTCCCTTCTCTTCCTTTAAGCTGACCTTTGGTTTGACTTAAGCCAAGAGGCAATCTGCCAGAAAATACTTCTCTCCCCTCATCCGCCAGCTTTCTGGGGCAACGCACCAGAAGATTCCCCGACTCTACAATAGGAAATTGAATGCAAAGCTGTTGCAGAATGAGCCTGCGAGGGTGAACCGCTGCTTCTGCCTTCTTGCCTGAACCTGCCAGTTGTGTAGCATAATGGCTAAATTGTGCAGACCACCCAGTGTCGGCATTTGCCATCCTTGAGAAGCTGTCAGGATCCCAGGACCCGGCAATGATGCCTTCCTAGGGCCCCCTTTTAACTGGTGCTCTGATCCAATGAACGCTAGGTGTGGGAGCTGATGTCTTAATATTTGCAATACCCCTGAAATAGCATTGCAGTGGGGCACTGTGGGAAATTTAATGGTAGCTCCATTGCTGTTGCAGCCTCTTTCTGTTTTTGACACCACTAGGTAAATTAACATAGAGGAAAGGGGTGAATTAATATTGGGTGGAGGGGCAGCAGAGGCTCCAGTTCTGGGCTGACCCAAACTCTTGCCTATGTCATGAACTCACCAGATTGCCTTAGACAAGCCGCAGCCCTCCTAGACTCAGCCGGCCCTCTACAAAAAAAGGGTAATAACATGCTTTATAAGAGTCATTGTTAAGGAAGCTTCCATTGTCTGCTTGCCTCCAGTGGACTAAATACTTGACTGTTGAAGAGGGGGATCTTCTGGGTTGGAACACTGGCAGGAATCAGATCAGGATACCTGTAGCTTCGTTTTGCATTTAAACTAAGCATATAAATATCTGGCCCAAAGTCAGCAATAGATGCACTGAATGTAAAAGGAGAAAACTAGCAATTTTCACATTATGGCTCCATCTGCACTACACATTTAACCCAGCATCCTAGCACTTTAAGCACATGTCACCTCCCCCAAAGAATCCTGGGAAGTGTAGTTTGTTAAGGGTGCCGAGAGTTGGTAGGAGACCTCCTATTCCTCTCACGGAGCTACAATTCCCAGAGTTCCCTGAGGAAAGGGATTGACTGTTAATCATCTCTAGGAATTGTAGCTCTGTGAGGGGTCTTTGGGGGAAGACACGACTATTTAAAATGAAATGAATCTGCTTTAAATGTATAGTGCATATGATGCCTATATTTGTGTTCAGGTTTCAATAGCCAAGCACAAGATACTTTGTCAAATCTGAAGCATGGAGGCATGTGGAAGAGTGAGGTTTTCACACATTTTCCTCAAAGAGAAGCATGTATGTGGAAACCTGCAGTCAGATATAAAATGTAAAGGGAAAGCTGACTTATAGCCAAAGGCAAAACTTCATAAATGTGGAGCTCTCCCTCTCCCTCCCCCCCCGCTCCCCCCCCCCCCAAGAATATATAGCATATATAGCCTGAGCACCATAGTCTTTCTCTCTGCAAAGCATTTTTTGCTATTGGCCCACTGTGGCTATGGTAGTTGCTAGAGTGATCATGGCCTCTTCCATCCTGCAGGCCTGGGTCAAACTACATGCTATGTTAAGTAGACATTTAAAATAGTGTGCTTAGGATTGGCCACTTTCCTTCTTTCTCTGAAAAAGAAGCCGTTGTGGGGTCCTGGCCCAGATCATGAATATGTTATACCGTGGGAGCGCATCCTGCATTGTTTTTCAAAAAGTCCCTGTCCAACTGCAGTTCATAATTTTGAATCAATGAAATACAAAAACAATCCACAGTTCTAAAACAATTGATCAATAAAAAACAAACATCAGCACAAAATTAACAGAAAGTCATGCAAACTATAAAGAAGTGTAGAACCAATAAATGGCACTTTTAAACCTAGTTTTATCACTTCCAAGAATTAAAAACAGGTAGGAAATAAAACACCTGGGAGAAAAGAAAAGCCTGACACGGAGAAACATTTAACAAGAAATTACTAATCTGTGTTCCAGGTGAGCATCTCTGGGGAGAGCATTCCATAACCATGGTGCCACCACTGAAAAGACCCTCCGTTTACTAATCCTGTGCTTCTTTGGATGCATGGTTAGGATATATAGTAGTCACTTACCGTACCTCATTAGGGGACAGAATCTGGAGAAGGGTCTCTGCTGATGATCTCAAGGTGCTAACAGGTATATATTGGAAGACGTGATATAATATAGGAGTCCCTAAGTCGGTTCAATGGCATCTTGTATGCCTCCTTCTGACAACTCCTGCAGCTCAGCTGGTGCAAAACGTGTTTTCTGGACAGCCCAGGACCAATGTGGCAGGCAGCAGTTATGTGTTATTACTAGTCTCTGCAGCCACAGCAAGCGCCATGCTTCTCCAGTGGTTTAACTTCACCTCTGGAGGTGCACTCCATTGTCTCTTGATACAGATGCTAGGGTAGGGATCTCAGCCCCAGACACCAAACATGGGTCCCAGGCCTCTCTATTGGGCCCTTGTGACCAGGCGTGCTGGGTTCTTCCCCACTTTGTCGTGCCCAGCCGTGGTCCTGTGATGTCACGCCCGCAGCACGTGTGTGACTTCACATGGCAGGAGGAGACCTGACGAGGCCCAGTGGGAAGACCCAATGGGGCTGCAGCAGGCCCACCATGGCTGCAGGTGCTTCCCACAAGGCCTGCCATGGCTGCGGGTAGGCCCATCGCAGCCTCAGGAAGGCCCCAACAGAGGCCCCACAGCAGAGGCGGAGGCCCCGGTCCAGTCACTGTGGCGGCACCAGAGAGTAGTAATGCAGCTGCCACCAGCAGCTGGTGGAGGCCAGGCCCCCACAGTCACAATTTTGTGGGTGTCCAGGCCCCCCAGAGATGGCTTCAGTGCTTGTGACTATCTTGCTTGTTTTTTGCTTGGTGGGAATAAGGTGTGCCTGACCTAGGATCATGCCTCTTGCTTGCCTGGATACTGGATGGAAAGGTCTATGTGTGTATTTTCAAAAAACCCTCTTGACTTTTATGTGGCTGCTATACAAAGGTCACTTCTGTTGCTCCACTCACTTTTGCTTCTGGCACCATCCATCGCTGGGATGCAGACCCCAGAAAGTTGCCCATGAAGGAATGTGGCTTTCAGGCTGAAAAAGCCCCCTCCCCCCCCCCTGCCTTGCATACAGTAACACAGCTTTAGAATGTTCCCAGCATTTAACACACATTATCTCATTAATTATTACAAGAAGCCATTAAAATAGATGGTGGTGATGGTGATTGAAGAGAGATTATATTGGGAAGAGAAAATGATCTGCCTGTGTAAGATTAGAGGGGCGTGGTTATTATTTTTTTTGTGGGGGGGGGAGATTCACAACTGCCATGGATACACCTTTAACATAAAGGTTTACCAAAAATCTTCCTTTGCTTTCAGAGGGGGCCTTGTTAAGGGGTGATATGATAGCCATGTTCAAATATATAAAAGGATGTCACATAGAGGAGGGAGAAAGGTTGTTTTCTGCTGCTCCAGAGAAGCGGACACGGAGCAATGGATCCAAGCTACAAGAAAGAAGATTCCACCTAAACATTAGGAAGAACTTCCTGACAGTAAGAGCTGTTCGACAGTGGAATTTGCTGCCAAGGAGTGTGGTGGAGTCTCCTTCTTTGGAGGTCTTTAAGCAGAGGCTTGACAACCATATGTCAGGAGTGCTCTGATGGTGTTTCCTGCTTGGCAGGGGGTTGGACTCGATGGCCCTTGTGGTCTCTTCCAACTCTATGATTCTATGATTCCCTGTGAAAGTGGAGGAATTTTCAGCTGCTTTTAGGGCATGGGAGTAATTCTGAGAAATATTGAGGACTGGATGTATTTGGCATACCTTAATTTTAAACAAGGTGGTCAAGCATTCATCATCGTCATCTTCTTTATTCGTTTATTGAAAAACCATGTCCTTATGTTTTAGCCATAGTCAGTGGCAATAGCACAGCTACCCATTTGGGTGGCCTGTCTCCTGTCTCCCACCTGTGCACTGTGGTGGGGAAGTAGCAGTCCTGCTGGACCTTATACTATATTAGATCTTTGCTCCATCAGTCCCAGTATTGTCTGCTCTGGCTGGCCAGCAGGTCTCCAAGATCTGAGCCAGATCTCTTTCTTACTATCTGAAATCCTTTCTAATGGAGGGCAGGGATTGGAAGTTAAGGTCATCAATGGCTACTAGCCATTATAGCTATGATCTACCTCCACTGTTTGAGGCAGTGAGCACTGAATACTAATTCCTGGGAATCCCAGGTGGAGGGAGGATGCTAGACTAGGTGGGCCTTTGGCCTGATCCTGCAATGGTTCTTATTGAAACTGGGACCTTTTGTGTATAAAGCAGAAATAGGGAACTTAGTGGACTCCAAATGTCATTAGACTACAACTCCCATCACCCATGCCAGCCAGAGTTGATGGGAGTTGGAGTGTAACAACATCTTGAGGGAGCCCAAGATATGAAAAGAGGTTGTAAGGGAACACCTAGCTACTTTAAATGAATTCAAATCTCCAGAGCCTGATAAGCTGCATCCAAGGGTACTAAAGGAGCTTGCGGGTGTAATTTCAGAAATTTTGTCTATTATCTTTGAGAATTCATGGAGAACAGATGAGGTCCCTACAGACTGGAGGTAGGCAGATGTTGTCCCCATCTTCAAAGGGGCGGGGGAGGAAGACCCAGGTAGCTACCAACCAATGAGCTTGACATCGATACCAGATAATTCAACAGTCGGTCTGTGAGCATTTAGAAAAGGATGCTGTGATTTCTAAGACCCAGCATGGGTTTCACAAAAATAAGTCATGTCATACCAACCTGATTTCTTTTTTTGATAGAATTACAAACTTGGTGGATCAAGGAAATGCTGTGGGCATAGTGTATCTTGATTTCAGTAAAGCTTTTAACAAAGTCCCCCATGATATTTCTTGGGAGGAAGCTGGGTAAAATGTGGGTTGAATGATGTAACTATTAGGTGGAATTGTAGCAGGTCAACTGACCAAACCCAAAGAGTACTCATTAATGGTTCCTCGTCATACTGGAAAAAGTGAGAAGTTGGGTACTGCAGGGTTCTCTCCTGGGCCCGTTGTTGTTCAGCATCTTTATAAATGACTTGGATGAAGGAATTGAGGGATGCTCATCAAATTCACAGATGACACCAAACTGGGAAGGGTAGCCAATGCTGCAGAAGACAGAATCAGAATTTAAATTGCCCTTAACAGATTGGAGAATTGGGCACAAGCTAATAAAATGAATTTCAGTAGGGACAAATGCAAGGTTCTGCACTTAGACAGGAAGAACCAGATGCACAAATATAGGATGGGGACACCTGGCTTACTAGCAATACATGTGAAAAGGATCTAGGAGCCTTAATGGACCACAAGCTGAACCTGAGTAAACATTGTGATGCAGCAGCAAAATAATCTACATAATGCTATTCTAGGCTGCATCAACAGAAGTAATAGTTCCACTCTACTCTGCCTTGGTCAGACAACACCTGGAATACTGTGTCCAATTTTGGGCACCACAATTTAAGTAGGATGTTGACAAGCTGGAATGTGTGTGGAGGACGGCAACCAAGATGATCAAGGGTCTGGAAACTAAGCCTTACGAGGAATGCTGGGCATGTTTAGCCTTCAAATATCTTAAGAGCTGTCACATGGAGAAGACAGCATGCTTGTTTTCTCCTGCTCTGGAGGGTAGGACTCGAACCCATGGCTTCAAGTTACAAGAAAGGAGATTCTAAGTATCAGGAAGAACTTTCTGACAGCAAGAGCTGTTCGACAGTGGAATGGTCTCCCACAGGAGGTTGAGGACTCTCCTTCCTTGGAGGTTTTTAAGCAGAGATTGGATGGCCATCTGTCATGGATGCTTAAGCTGTGATTCCTGCATTGTAGGGGATTGGACTAGATGACCCTAAGGTTCCCTTCCAATTATAAGATTCTATGACATATGATCAGCCACTGAGCTCTCCCTCTCACCTGTAAAATCAACTTACAGTCTATCCATATCTTTCTTGTCAGTCTTACCCAGAAACTAAAATGTATCATGGGGGTGTGGGGAGTGAGGAGAGAGAAATCCGTTAAGATGCTGGACCACCAAACCATCTGCTCCAAGTCATAACTTATGAAAAGTATTGTGCTAATATTAAAAATCAAACCTAAATTCCAGGTTTCTCAGTCAGTTTTCAGGGGAGAAAAGTAGGCCGTTTGACTAAATAAACTGCTTTATCCACTAAGGTTGAGGGAGAAATTTAGTTCACCTTTAAAAGCAAATCTACCTAATCTGCACTTTCCAACGCAATACACAATCCGAAACACAGCCATCCTTTGAAACTTGAACTGCAGTTCTCCACCCAAGTAACATGTATAAAATTGCAGATACGGGGGTAAAAATGCATTATATTAGGGGAAATTGTTTTGTGAAATGTGTATATTAATCAAAATTGCATGCAGAAATGTTCGTATTAGGAGAAATTCATAGTTAAATGCTGAAGAATAGGAACTTAGTTTTTTATGTAAAAAAAATGCAGACTGATGTGGAGATGAAAATTAGAGTGGGGTGAAAATTAGAAACTGAAAGGTGATTCATCCATCCCTAGAAATGGACTTTGCAACTTGATTTGGATAGATGCTCACACACAATGAATGTAAATTTGGAAAATTAACCCAAATTTAGTTTTTTCCATTTTTCATTGCACCCATCCAGGGTATTGCATGTTGCAGCATTATAGTTCCTTGGTTTTTAAATGCGGACGCTTTCTCTGCTGTCACTTCAGAAATCTAATATGTGTAAGTACACCAGAGAGAGAAATACGTTCTCTTCTCCTCTGGTTTTATGAAACTTAACATGCACTCCTGGCCATTGCAAAGATTTGTACTTCTCCTTTACCAGCCACTCATATCTAGGAACTACTGTTCAGCAGCTGGTCTGTAGCCTTACTCCAGCAAAATGGTCTTCTCTTATGTTGATGGGTCCCAGTGGGCTTACCTGGTGGTGGCGACAGCATGAGAAGTTTGCAGAATCTTATTGATTTTCCACAATGCTCCTACATATTGTTATTGTGTGGCATTGTGGAGCATTCAAATGACAGCTCTAACCAGGATGCTGGGGCCAAGGAAGTTCTTGATGGTTCCACATGCCGATGCTAAACCTTGCAACCTACGCAGTGTTAACATAGGAAGTTGCCAGATCGCTGGTCCATCCAGCTCAGCATTGTTTGTACTGGCTGGCAGTGGCTTCCCAGATTTTTGGACAGGTGCCATTCCAGGCCTACAAGGATTGAATCTGGGACCTTCTGAATGCAAGGCAGATGTTCTCTTACTGAGCTACAGCCCTCTCCAACACAAGTAGGGACAGGCTTTTAACAACCCAATTCTTTTATCAAGTTGGAGGGTATACTGGTAGTGGACAGTATAGTAGAGCATCAACAGTTATGCACCGTGCCAGCCTCACCACTGCCTTGCCCCTCCCTCTCTATCCCCTGGTGAGCAGCAGGGAAGCAACTGGAGGTCAGCTGAGTACTGGCTCCACACCGTGCTGCCTGATTCTGCTGAATAAGCAGCTGGATGGTACAGTTTGGTTTTAGTCTATATACTCTGTACCATTAGCCACATCCACTAGCACAAAAAGCTGAAGTATCAGCCATCATGAGAGATGGGGGAGAAATTTGATTCAGTTCACATTTAAAGGCAAGCCTACACCTCCTGGCAAATAGAAGGGGAAGAAATGGAGGCAGTGAGAGATTTTACTTTCTTGGGCTCCATGATCACTGCAGATGGTGACAGCACCCACAAAATTAAAAGACGCCTGCTTCTTGGGAGAAAAGCAATGACAAACCTAGACAGCATCTTAAAAAGCAGAGACATCATCTTGCCAACAAAGGTCCATATAGTTAAAGCTATGGTTTTCCCAGTAGTGATGTATGGAAGTGAGAGCTGGACCATAAAGAAAGCTGGTCGCCGAAGAATTGATGCTTTTGAATTATGGTGCTGGAGGAGACTCTTGAGAGTCCCATGGACTGCAAGAAGATCAAACCTCTCCATTCTTAAGGAAATCAGCCCTGAGTGCTCACTGGAAGGACAGATCCTGAAGCTGAAGCTCCAATACTTTGGCCACCTCATGAGAAGAGAAGACTCCCTGGAAAAGACCCTGATGTTGGGAAAGTTGGAAGGCACAAGGAGAAGGGGACGACAGAGGATGAGATGGTTGGACAGTGTTCTCGAAGCTACCAGCATGAGTTTGACTAAACTGTGGGAGGCAGTGGAAGACAGAAGTGCCTGGCGTGCTCTGATCCATGGGGTCACGAAGAGTCGGACACGACTAAACGACTAAACAACAACAACACTTAATTTGCACTTCCCGGAACAAGATTGAACCAAAACATAGCCATCCTTCAAAATTTGCATTCTTCCGAACTTTGAAATGCAGTTTTCAAGCCAAGTGCAAGAAAAATGCATGTATTGGGGTAAATTATGCATAAAAGTGCACATATTAGTGAAAGTGACATAGAAAAATGCATTAAAACAGGGAAAGTTGCACTGCAAAAATGTGTGTATTGGGCAAAATAAAATGCTGCTAAATTTTCATGAGGGCTTTTAAAAAACCATGCGAACGGATGTGGAAATGTGGAAAACTGAACTTGAGATTGGAAAAATGAGAAACAGAGAGAAGCTGAAATTGAGAGATTCACACAGGCCTGGTCATCACTCCTTTTAATAAGAAACTCAGGTGGTGAGTCCTGGCAGGACTGGAGACCAAACAAGCCACTAAGTAACAAAAGGAAACTATCATTGTACTGCAGAGATATAATAATAATAATAATAATAATAATAATAATAATAATAATAAACTGAGGGAGGAGCACCCCCCCAAAAAAAACCCTTCCACAGCCTAGTAAAGACTGAGGATGTTCATCAACCATGGAATGTTGTGTGTTATGGAGGCTGGCTGGAACCCTGAACAGGAGATGACTTATTAAAAAGCAAGTACGGTATGCATAATAGTTTGTTGCTGGTCCCCCTTGTTTGCTTTAATAACTATTCCATCTGCTCAGTTATGAGTGTCCATAGTGGAGCTGGGATTAAAGGTGATTGTTCCAAGTCCTTGTCAAAGTCATTTCGATTAAGATAGCCATTCATTATCTACTGACAATACTGAATTGTTTTCAAAAAATAAATCCAGACCACATTATAGGATGGGAACATATTGAGGTATTTTTTAAAAGAAAATAATATTAATAATAATCAGTTGCCTTTTTGAAAGAGTCACCCTTCAAGAAAGAAATTTGAAATGTCTATTGATTTTTGCACAGAGAGTTTAAAAATGGCCAAACAGATGTTTGGTAGATTTTTTTTTTCACTTTTTTGTAAAAAAGAAAACCCTTACAAACTCCACTTCCTGACTGAGTTATGTGTGCCAAGTTTTAGCTCCAGGGAAAAAGAGAGAAATTTTTACAGCTGAGTTATAAACCCCTGACAATAAGGGTTTACAATGAGATTCTGACAGACCCTTTAAAAAATTAAAAAAGGAAATGTTCAGGCTCTGAGAAGAAAATGTGCAGAGTAAAATCCAGCTGTGATTGTGTGGGCATGCTGTGGATTTGAGCAACAAAATGAGTGTTTTTGCCAACTGGATCCCAAAATGGATTGCAAGGCTTAGTTCCGTCCAGTTTCAAACATCTCTCTCCCAGTGTCTAAAGTTTGCTTCAATCATAATAACAATAATCACCATCTAAAATATTGGTCTTTAGCTTCTGTGTCCTGCAACATTTGACAGATGAAGATATGGACACATTTGATATTGTTCTATACTTACAATCCAATCATAAGAAGAACATAAGAGGAGCCTAGTCCACCATCCTGTTCTCACCGTGGCCAATCAGATGCCTGTCACAGGCAGGACCAGAGTGCTGCAGCACTCTCGCCTCCTGAGGTTCCTGGCAACTGGTAGTCAGAAGCACGCTGCCTTTGACTATGCGGGTACAACAATAGCCATCAGGCTTAATAGCCAGTGATAGCCTTATCCTCCATGAATTTGCCTAACCCTGTTTTAAAGCCATTCAATTTGGTGGCCATCACAACCTCCTGTGGGACCAAGTTCCATAGTTTATCTGTGCACTGCATGAAAAAAAAATGCTTTCTTTTGTCCATCTTCAGCGAATTTCAACGTCACTGGATGTCCATGAGTGTTATGAGAGAGGGAGAAATCATATGTCTGTGTCAGTTCATTTGAAAGATTGCCTTGCCCCAGATGTGCCCTCTGAACCACTGGCCACTTTACAAGAGCCATATAATATTCCAACCAGTGGCAACACCTAATCTCTGGAACTTCCTGCCTATTAATATTTGACAGTTGCCTTCTCTGGATTGCTCTCAGTGCCTGCTAAAATAATGGAATAATAGAATTCTACAGTTGGAAGGGACCCCAAGTTACCATGTTCAATCCACATTTTACCACTTCCTCACAATAATATCATGGGAGACTTTGTCAAAATCTTACTGAAATCAAGATACACTAGGTAAAGGTAAAGGACCCCAGGTCGGTTTAATTCAGTCAAAGGTGACTATGAGGTGCAGTGCTCATCTCGCTTTTCTGGCTGGGGGAGCCTGGTCATGTGGCCAGCATGACTAAAACACTTCTGAAGCAACGAAACACCGTGATGGAAGCCAGAGCAGTTTACCTTCCTGCCACAGCAATACCTATTTATCTACTTGCACTGATACACTTTCGAACTGCTAGGTTGGCAGGAGCTGGGACAGAACAACGGGAGCTCACCCCATCATGCAGAACCCAACTGCCAACCTTGTGATCGGCAAGCCCTAGAGGCTCAGTGGTTAAGACCACAGCACCACCCCATTAACTTTTTCAAGATACACTATGTCCACAGCATTCCCCTGACCCACCAAGCTTGTTATGATGTCTGGCATGACTGGTTTTTGCAAAACCCACGCAGGGTCTTAGTAATCACCGCATCCTTTTGTGAGAGTTCACAGACCGACTGTTGAATTGTCTGCTCTAGGACCTTTCCTGGTATCGATATAACTAAATGGTAACTAAAAGTTTTTTAGTTTAGAGAAACCTACACAGACATAAAACTTTATTATCCAGATTTGTTGAAAAACTGCTCTATAGTTTGCTACATTTCATGTCTACTTGTTTTTAAAGTTTGATTTTATCCATTTGTGTGAATAAAACTGCTTAGAGTTTTTTATTGATTATTATGTGGTATATAAATCTTGTTAAACCAACACATCAATAAAATGCATTGCTCCAACAACAGCACTTCCAGAGATGTACTCACACAAACATTTACAATCATACATAAAAAGAAAACTAGCTACCGGTAATAGATATAAAAAGAAAGGGAAGGAGAAGTTTATAATGCAGGAAAAGGAGTATATGATTGACTATTACCCTATTATACTATATTATGTAATAGCTTCAGAAGGTCTTATTTATTTGTTTTATATCAAACAGTTTATTGAACCAGTCAACATATCTCAAAATGGAATATACAGTACATCTATTAACACTTGAAAAATGAGATACAATATTAAATGACTCTTTTGACAGGTAGTGAAAAGAGGTTATGTTTATAAGGACAAGGTGGTTTTTTGTTTTTTGTTTAAATCCATTGCTCTCAACAGGAATTTACATACAGTTTCTGCAATGATCTCATTTGTATCCAAGAAAAGAAAGCCATGTATCTTCCAGGCTACAAATAATGGCCACTGAATTAATCAAGTCTTTCAGGAGATCTTTGTAAAAGTTGCAAAACAAGGACAATGTGCCTTCCTGTTCTGTTTCTTCTTAGATCTATTATTTGCTGTTGCTTAACATTACAAATAAAACCTGTCTGTTGAAAGACCTACTTGTAATGTAGCCATTGTTCGCTCTGTTACATTAGAATGGGGTCAAACAATGCCTTTTTCACCCTAAGGGCCATGTTCCCTCCTGGACATCTTTCTGCTCCAACCCCTAATCTTCCTGTGTTGATTGGGAAGAGGGTTTGGACTGAACATACCGTACTTGGAAGATTCTTGCAAGGAACCTTGATAAAGAAGGGTGTGTGCAGGGACATCACAGGAGGAGCCAGCATACACCTCCCTGGTGCCACACCTGTCCCATATACAGTGGAACCTCGGCTGTCAAACGTAATCCGTTTCGGAAGACCGTTCGACTATCGAAACGTTCGACAACCAAGGCGCAATTGCCGGTCAGCAATTTCAATGGAATTGAATTCTTCCGAGACGCGTTCGAAAACGTAAGCATTCACTTCCGGGTTTTCGACGTTCGGCTTCCGAATTGTTCAGCTTCTGAGATGCTTGAAAGCCGAGGTTCCACTGTATTTAAAGCACTATTAAGGTGGTGTACATGTTTCTTCTTCTCCTCATTTTATCCCCCCAAAAACCCTGTGAGGCAGGTTAAGCTGAGAGACAGGGACTGGCCCAAAGTCACCCAGTGATCTTCATTGCCAAGTGGGAATTTGAACCCTGATCTCTATTCTCTATTCTCTCTTCTGACACCCTAACCACTACACCACACTGGGTCACTTTAACAGCCATGGTTTCTCCCAAAGAATCATGGGAACTATGGTTTGTTAAGGGTGCTGAGAATTGTTAGGAGACCCCATTCCTATAATTCCCAGAGCTCCCTGGCAGGAAGGATTGAATTGTCATTCTGGGAGGGCAGTAGGGGTCTCCTAAGAACTTTCAGCACCCTTAACAAACTACACTTCCCAGGATTATTCGGGGGAACCCATGATGGTTACAGTGGTATAAGAATGCCTTAAATGCAAGTTGTGGATGTGGCCTTTGTGTCAGAACATTTCCAGGCTGAACACCTGAACTGGGCTTTGGAACGAATAACTAAGTTCTCATCAGTCACCCCTTAAAGATGCTCTTTGGATTGTAAATTGGTGTGAAGTGGGAGGGAAAGAGGGAGGGGGATTTTCCAGTCCCCAAAATACCTATTTCTTCTAATGGAATTTCTGTTTCTCCCTTCCCCTCCTCTTCTTCAGTGATGTCTTCAAGTCCAACAGTTGGTTCCTCAAGCACTTCCTCCATCCTCCCATTCTCCTCCTCTGTCTTTCCTGCTGTCAAACAAAAGAGTGCCTTTGCTCCCGTCATCCGACCCCAGGGGTCTCCTTCCCCGGCTTGCTCCACTGGCAATGGAAATGGGTTCAGAGGTACGTAAAACTCGTATTTTCCACTCCCTGCCCCCTGGAGCCTCCGTGCATGCAACGTGTTTTGTTTCAAAGGCAGATACAGAAACAACAAAGAAGCTGAAAGCTTGGAGGATCTCGATGCATTAGCAGTATCACTTAAACAACACAGATGGAGTCCAGAGACAACAGAAATCCTGATAATGCATCAATGGAGAGAAACTGAACAAAAACAATGTACGACCTGGAGAGAAAGGTTTTGACTTTTCTTTAGTCAGGCCTTGTTCATAGTAGAAGGATATATAACTAACGCATATAAGGGGAAACTCCATCAGAACTGCACAGCCAATCAGAAGACAGCCAACCTCAGCAAAGATCATGACACTGTAACTGGTTGCTAAGCTACATCACCAGCAGCAGCCTCTTGGTTGGCTTGCTTTAACACTGAGAGAACACCTTAAGTTACACTCTGAATGATCTTTGCTGTTGCACTTACAACATGATGTACAAGTAATGTTTGTGAATCTGGGCTGAATGTAAGCTGGGTGCCATCTAGTTCATGATATCGGCAGGCAGAAAAGTTTCAGGAATCTTAAAGCGAAGTGTAGTAGGTAGGGCTGTATTTTTGGAGTGAGCCTACTGGAGCCCGCCTTCATCTAGGAGATGTGTTCCCAAACTGTGGCCCATGAGCTTAAATCAGCTGGTCTAGGGATGTCTGAGAACATCAGTTACCTTTCAGAATGCACACTTCTCTGAGGGTTGTGCTGTTCTCCCTGCACCCTACCCAAAAGAGTATGGAGAAAAGTATGTTTGGAAAATATGTCCCCACCGAAAACTAACATCTGCAAATGGAGTAGTGAGTTTTTAGGATGGAAGATACACACACACATAGATTTGTGAATGTGTGTGTTGGGGGAAGCAACATTCTTTTAAAGACTCTGGGGTGGAGTGAGGAGGCCCACCATTTATGGTGGCTGCAACAATGGGCATTTGGTCCCTGTTGTATTTTCAGTTTTTGATGGGAACTGTTGGAGCTCCTCTCAGAGGACAGTGACTGCCATCCCCATCCCTGTGAAGCAATATTTCATTCTGGGGATGGGAGGGTGGCTGCCGGCTGGTAACGACCAAGAAGAGCTGTATTGCCAGCACCTGCAGAGACTGTGTTATAAAAAGTTAAAGAAAGGATAATGAATTCTTGCCACCCATGGCAAGCCCTCCCACAGACAGCTGAAGAGTTCTTTCCACTCTCCCAGTTGCCTTGAGGTGGCTTTTATTTATTTTATAGTGTGGAGTGTGTTTGTGAATCTCCTTAATAGCAAGCTAATCAGTTTCCACTTAAGATCTACTGGCTCACCCATATTGCTAGGTAATTTGCAAATGGAAAAGGGGGGAAATCATTCTGAAAGTGCCACTAGATTAAACCAGTGGTCAACCAGATACCTGCTGCTATTATTATTATTATTATTATTATTATTATTATTATTATTATTATTCACCCTTCACCCTAAGGTCCCAGAGTGGGTTATAACATTAAAACACAACGTTATGATGCAATATTAAAAACAGTTTTACATTACAACTAAAAATTACAGAAGTAAGGTTGGTCCAGAAAATATAGACCTTTTAAGTAGAAGGCAGTAGAAGACAGGAGTGCCTGGTCTGCTCTGGTCTATGGAGTCACGAAGAGTCGGACACGACTAAATGACTAAACAACAACAAAGTGTCGTAAAGCCAGGGCAAAGAGGTGCATCTTCAGCAATTGCTGGAAGCTGTATATTGAAGGTGCCAGGTGCACTTGGGGACAGTCAATGAGAATGCCCTCTTCTGAGCCACCCCACCCCCTGAGCTTCTGAAGATGGAGGAACTGCCAGGAGGGGTTTCTGCTGATCTTAGCACCTGAGAGGCTAGGAAGGGAAGGAGATTTGGATGCAATAACTCTGTCCCATCCCTCATTGCCAGCAAATCCTGGCATTCTTGGACAGCTGCCTGGTCCTATCACCTGCCCTGGACACTCTACTCTTAGCAGTAGCAACCAATTTAATTTCCCACACTGCCCCAAGAAAGCAAAGCAAAGGTTCACTTGGGGCTCATGCATACCTCCATTTGCCCCACAGCTTTCCCCCAGGAAAACCCATGGTTTAGCATTAAATCGGAACAAGTGGCAATTGGGTGGTGGGGCAAAGGCAAACCTGCTTGGACCCATGCCTGGAAAATGTGGGACACATGGAAAAGTGTTTGGCTCTTGCTTTCTAGGAATGGGACAAGTAGAAGTGTGGATAAGCCCTGAGTGGGCAGAGGGATCAGGCTAGAGGAGCAGACCTGGCGGGGAAGGGTTGAGGCTCCATTGAGGAGCTTCTTCTCTACATGCAAAGGTCCAGGTGTGATCCCCAGCATCTCCAGGTGGAGCTGGGAATGTCAGCTGCCTGAAACCCTGCAGAGCTGCTGTGTAGACAATACTGAGCTACAGGAGCACCATGGGGGGGAGGGGCTGAGGACCCTTCAAAAAATTTCAAGGAGGAGGCCTGGCCCCCTCAATATTCCAGAGTGAAATGTGCACGCTGTGCGTGAACACCTGCAACGTGCTGATGTATCGCACACACGAGTGACATGAGCTTGTCATGCAGCATGCACGCATGACGTGATCACGTCATGTGGCACCAGCCCCCTCAATTGCAGGGGCAAGACCATGTGCCTGCTGAGCTAGATAGACCAAGTGTCTGAATCAGTATAAGGCAACTTTCTATGATTATTGTTCTATGTGTTCTCTCTTTCTGGCATTCCATTCCCCCTGAATTCCCATTTGTTTATTTTACTTAGTTAGTATGTTTATATCCATCAGTCTTTCTTCCATCAATGGGATGTACAATCTCAATGGTGTTTTATTTGTTTGTTTGTTTTGCAATGTGCACAACAACCTTGATGCAATAGTTCTTCCAAATAGTTCTTCTTTCACGTGCTGCTGCCAGCCAGCCAGCTAGGCTGACCACTGGTCTAACTCAGGAAGCAGAGGCTCTTGGAGCCATTTGTGGGATTCCCTGCTAGAGCATAGGCCTTGGCAAGCATTTGACGACACCACCCTGGGATGCCAGCCATGGTGGCAGTTCAGCTCTTGCAGAGCTTCTCTATCTTCTCCTAATGTTTCTTAGGAACCTCACCAAAGAAATCATCCCTCTGTGAAACTCAGTGAGACTGATCAATTTGTAAAGGGAGGTGAATGAGAATGGACAGTTCTAGCCATGTAAGTTATTTTTTACAGCCAAAGCCAAACACCCAAAGACATAGAATGGATGGGCTTGAATAAATTTCAGCTCTCCATAGAGCAAAATGATTTTATTATAGGGAAACTGAGTGGTTCCAGGGCCTTCTTGGTCTCAGCAGTGATCCCCTATCCTAAAAGAGCACAGATAGGGCTCCAAAGTATATGTGAAATCTCTTCTTGAACCACCAGGGGGTTGGATAAAAAGTATTTATTTCCCCAAAATGGAAACATACAACACAATCTCTTTAAAAGTAACTTGTATAAATGCCCCATAAAATCTCCCTTCCTTGCTTTTTGTGAGTGAATATGCACTTCCATATATACATGTATAATACATATCTTATACATACTTACACATATCTCTAGCTATCTAGTTCCATAGCTAGTTCAACACCGGAAGATGTTTTTGAAATTGTGAAGAGGACACAGTCACCACCACTGCCGTCAATATCCTTGATCCACCCACCTTTGACCTCCTATATGGAGCAATAAGGTCTGCAGGGTTATTGTAAACACGTTCAGGCGAATGCGTTTAGAAGTCTCCCCACAGTCAGGTACCCCACTTCATCAGGGTTCCATTCTCCCCTTGTTTGTTTACAACTGTGGTTGCACAGCACGTGGAACCCATCAGTCTGCCAAATTATCACATAGTCTAAAAATGTCCCCCACCCCATCCTAAACCAGATCCCCATTTTCATGTACAGAAAATGTCATGTGTGAAGTGTTCCTTACAGATCTTTTGAAGTGTGACCATCTACCTGAGCAGGAAATGGCCTAGGAGCATTAAAGGAGTTGTGCTGGATCAGAGCAAAGTCCTATCTAGTGCACCATCCTGTTATCACAGTGGCCAACCAGATGCCTATGGGAAGCCCCCAAGCAGGACCTGAGCTCAGCCAGGCATTGTCTGCACTTGTGATTCTCAGTAACTGTAAATAGTACATAGCCAGCAGTGGGAAGTAGCCATTGCCTTATCCTCCCAAAATTTGTGTAAATCCCTTTTTAAGTCATCCAAGTTGGTGGCCATCACTGCATCTTGTGGTAAAAAAATCCCATAGCTTAAATAAGTTCTCCCTTTTGTCTGTCCAGAATCTACCATCAGTTTCATTAGATTACTCTGGTTCCAATATTATGAGACAGGAAGAAAAACTTCTCTCAGTCCATTTTCTCCCTGGCATACATAATTTTATATGCCTCTATTAGGTCTCTTCCTACCCTCCCCCCTTTTGTCTAAACTAGAAAGCCCCAAAAGGGAGTTGCTCCATCCCTCAGATCACTTGTATTGCCCTTTACCATGTGCATCAACCAGAACAGTACACTATGTTCTACGTGTGGTATATTGCAGCATTATGATATTGGCAGTTTTATTCTGAATCCCTTTCCTAATGATCCCTAACATGGAATTTGCCTTTTTCACAGCTGCCGCACACTGGGTCGACATTTTCATCTAGCTATCCACCACAACTCCAAGAACTCTTTCCTGGTCAGTCACCACCAGTTCAGACCCCATTAATGTATATGTTTGTTAAGGGTGGGGTGGTTGCCCCAATGTGCATCACTTTACACTTGTTCAAACTGAACCTCATTTGCCCATTCACCCATTTTGGAGAGCTCCTTTTGAAGCTCCTTGCAAACCCTTTATTTTCATTTTCAGCATACTTGGTAATCTCTCCCCTAACTCCAAATCCATTATGAGCTGATTGTCCCTGACCCGACACTGTGTTTCTAAGGTGCAATGTAAGGTCAGGGAAATGACTGTACACTTTGGGAAATGAATGTAGTCCTCTGGTTTGCCCACCAGCTTAGATTAGCTCATGAGCCAAGTTGTAGGTGTCCATGATTATTTGCTGGCCTGGATGGGAATCCAGTATATTTGTGAGCACCAAGACTACATTCATTTCCCAAAGCGTACAGTCATTTCCCTGACCTTACATTGCACCTTAGAAACACAGTGTCAGGTCAGGGACAATCAGCTTCATGGAGCTAAGAAGTGGGTGAGGATTCTGCCCTTCATCCAGCTCAGACCTGGAATGGTGTGCAGAAGTTTGATCTGTCTCCTTGCTTTTTGAGTTCTATAAATAACCAATCAGTGCAAAGACAAAATAAACCAGAACCTTGGGGCTGAGGAGAGGGCAGAGAGCCTTCCACCCCGAAGCTCCAATGCTGAGGTGCATCATGCTCACCAGAGGGAGCTGAGCACTCTACCAGGGCAAGCATGTTAAATGAAATGGTGGAGTCCTGGGAACCAAACAAGCACATGGATGATTATCCTATTAATGGCCATGAAAGCTATATAAAGCCTCCATGTTCAGAGGCAATGTAAGAAAGGGCTCAGTGGTAGAGCGTGTGCTTTGCCTGCATCTGGTTGGTCATTGTGGTAAGTAAGATGCTGGACTGGATGGGCCAAAAAGGTTTTTCTTTTCTTATCCCCATATGCTCTCTATTTCACTGATGTGCCCTTACCTATTTCTGATAAAGAACACGTTGTTTGAAAGCTCGCAATGTTTCAAGCAACTGGTTGTTATTCTAAGTTGCTCTATGGTTCTCATTAAGGTTACACAAGGGAGGAAACCCACATGATTCTTGGCTTCCACAATGGTGTTAGGAATGACACACGGATACCCTCAGATAACCCGCCTTGTGCCATGTGTTCCTGCTTTCTGCTCCCTGTGTGCCATCTGCTAGACATTCCTCTTATGTAGCCAGACATGGTAGGCAGGGGGAAAGCAGCAGGCCTGACAACACCCCCATTTCTTGGCTGCTCCCCCAAATTGATAGCAGGTGTCCTGATCAGGAAAAGCCCGGCATTTATATTGTGTCGGACGTCAAGGCTGCTTAAAAACAGCGTGGCAGAGATGTAATGTGACGTGACGCAACGTGAAGTGATGAGTACCCTGGTGTCTAATCATCTCATCACAGATGCAAGGCAACAAATTGGAAACTGCTGGAGCAGTACAAAGGAACTGTTGGCCACCTATGCCTTTGCCTAGATTGGAATATCTGAATGGAGAGATTATTCTCTCTGTCTCTAATGTTTGGGTGTGCATGTCATTGGTTATGTAGCCAAAATGGCATCAGGGAGGGATCAGCAGGCTTGCGGGGGAACCCTAAGGTTCACACAAGTACACAACAGTCTTTTGTGGGGAGACTCCTCAGAGCGGGGAAAACAACCAAAATAGCCCAGTGAGGACTGAGCATGCTCACTTGCCACAGAATGCTAACTGGCTTGTGTGTGTGTGGAAAGGAATGGAAAAGTAGCTAGGAGAAGGGAGAAAATGGAGAGTCATGGATAAAGGTATGGATTAATGACTGGAACATGAATACTCCGCACTGCAACGTTTTGTTGCAGGCCCCATTTCTGTATGCTAAAAGCCACGCTGCAAAGCATTATCTACATATGCAGAGGAATGAGGCAGAAATTAAATCATGACACTGTAGAATGAACTGGCTACAGGCTCTGAGAAGGTGTCGCGAGGGCTTCTGCAGCGTCCCAGAGCCCTCACACCTCTTTCCCACTGCCTGGAAAGTGAGGCACCTCACTTCTTGCTTTGGAAAGGAGGCCCGAAGGCTCTGGGAAATTCCCATGGCCCTCCTGCAACTTTCTGGAGCACGTAAGCAAGGAAAACCTATTGGGTACACAGGTATGTAGGGAATCATAGAATTGTAGAGTTTGAAGGGCACCAGAGGGTCATCTAGTCCAACCCCCTGTAATGCAGGAATCTCAGCTGCAGCATCCATGATACATGGCCATCCAACCTCTGCTTAAAAATCTCCTATGAAGGAGAGTTCTCCATCTCCCAAGGGAGAATGTCCCACTGTCTAACAGTAAGATACCGTCAGAAAGTTTTTCCTGGTGTTTAATTGGAATCCCTAGTAACTTGAATCCATTGGTTTGAGTCCTACCCTCCAGAGCAGGAGAAAACAAGCTTGCTCCCTCTTCCATGTAACAGCCCTGGTGACAGACTGGTATCCTATCTCGTCTCCTCTTTCCCAGGCTAAACATACCCAACTCCTCAACCATTCCTCATAAGGCTTGGTTTTCAGACCCTTGAGCATCTTAATAAATGGAGAGCAGGGAATGGTAGGTTTTCCCCACTCTCCTGTTTTTCATTTATTTCACCCATCACCCACGTAAGGTTGCAGTCATATAAGTTAAGTGAGTGTAAGTTGTGTGTTTACTGTGTAACTGTCACTTCATATCTTGGTTGCAGCAGTGGTACATGGGAAGTCGTGACAATGGAGAAATTTATTCAGTTTGCATTTTAATGAGAACTTGCCCAGATCACACTTTTTGAAATGATAAGGGGATGATACAGCTGTCATTCAAAATTTGCACTTCTCTGAATTTGGTACTGAAGTTCTCTAACCAAAAAGTGTCCACAAAAACAACATACGATGCTACAACATATTAGTGGAAATTGCTTGCAAAAAAGGGGGGGGGAAGGATGCAGATATTAGGGAAAATGTGCATGGAGTTGGATATTGATTTATGTGCAAACTTTTTTAAAGAAAAAATTGCAAATTGATGGAAAAATGGAATGAACTGAAGTTAAGCCTGGGGAAATGAGAAACTGAGAGAAACAGAAACGAGCAGATTTGTCCATCCCTAGTGGGAGATAACTGATTTTGCTGCCTTGCTGCCACCACTGCCTAGTAACCAAAAGAGGAAAGGGCACTTGGCGGTGGCAGCAGGAGCAGGGAAATCACATTTGGAGAGTTCATGCTCCACACCTCCAAATAAAATTATTTTGGACCCGAGTTCCTCTGCCCTGTAGAATACCCAGCAGGAGGTGAAAACTGATGAAAAGCCTTGAGGCACAATCTGGAGAAGCCTTTTGTCAGTTTCACCTTTGCAGTAAGTCCAGGGGAGCTGAAACTGTCAAGAAGCTTTTTTCTCCTGACTTTGCCTTGAGACTTGATTCCTTGTGAAATTGGTGGAGTCTCAAGGTATAGTCTGGAGAACTCCCATGTCAGGCTCTATTCAGCTTCAGTTTTCTTGTTTAAGAGTCTTTCTCCCTCCCTCCCTCTCTCCCTCCCTCCCTCTCTCTCTCTCACACACACACAAACACAGTTCAGGCTTGTGGGATCTACTTTATTTTTTATTAGAACCTCAAGCATAGCCAAGCAGAACCAGGTGCAAAAATAATGGCTCAGAGAGATGGGCATAGAATTAAGGAGCCTGTGTCTGAGTACACGCTTTGGTTTTGGTAACAGAGCTAAATTCACAGTCATATTATAGAATAGTCCATTCCTGATTTTCCCTACACCTTTTTGTGGGGCCAAAGCACTCTCGCTTTGAAAGGGGGGAGTATTGTAGGTTGCAATCCTATGTGCAGTTGGAATTGAGTTGCAATGAAGACAGGACTTATTTCTGAGTCAGCATGCACAGGGTCACATCCTCGGCTATTGCTGTTGTTGAACGATTAGGAATAAGACACTAGAGCTGTGTTGAAACAGTGCCTTGAAGTTCACCCCCCCTATTCACAGGCAGATAAATTTAGGAGGCAAACCTCACATACCGGTAATTTATCCAGGAGGAAAAGAAATTCTCAAACAGTTTATCAAGGATTGGACTTCTCATGAGCAGGCAGTAGCACAACTTTTTTTAATATAAGGGTTGATGCTGTTGTTGTTGTCTGGGCACAGTTTTGCATCTTCCACAGTGCTCCTGACAAAGCATCATTCTGGGCACTGTGGGGTAGAAAATGAGATCTAAAACAAATGAATGAAATGAAATGAAACCCAATTGCACCTCACTTTCTCTGCGCTATACCTGGCTGATTTAGATAGTAGGTGTTTAAATAACATTATAGCTAATTACTCTCTCATTTTTAGACTGCTTATGATAGTATAGTATATCTATGCATTTGAAACTATAGCTTCCAGTGATCTCAAACAAAAGGGGAGGCCTTCACAAGGAGGAAACAAACATTCAAGACGTGATGGTGTTAGTAATGAGAGAAATTTGAGAGCCTCTAGACCTTGGGCAGCACATGTCCAAGCAATTGTGTATCTTGTTACAAACCTGAGGCTGCTTTTTCCAACAAGTTACTGAAATAACCCTCAGAGGCCATCGAAGAAGAAGCTAATGGGGGAGAGGAATAGTTACATGCCACAGCATTTTCCTCCTTAAATAACGATGCCTGATTTTTTTCTGAGGTTCTCAGCCCAGATCTCGCCTCTTATCATTACTGAGATTATGAGTTCAGCTCTTGTGAAATGTGATTGATTACAGCAGTGGTTTGCTATATGTGTGTGTGATCCTAAATGTTTGAAATGTTGTGTGAAGTTGACAAGCCTCAACAAATTTTGTGAATGTCTGGAAACCCACATATGCAGCAGTGAATGCAGAAAGTTATCTAAATTTGACTGTTCACCACTCATTAGTGTATGTCAGAGAAGGTGGGAAATATTAGTTTGGAGGCATTCACAAATTCATCTGTGATTGTCAACATTCACATGTGCACATTCACATTCACCATGCACAGGCATTCCCTGTAACACAGAAGCAAGAATGCATGTTTCCCAAAGCCAGAATAAACAAGGGAAGAAAAAGCACCTCCCTTCAAGAGGTTATCAGGAAAATCTGTATAACATATGCTCTCAAGCGTCAAACTGCTTTTGATGGGTTGAATAGAATATCTGTGCATGTAGGTATTTGAACCTATGGTTTTCACTGAACTCACTCAAAGCAGGGATGAGAAAGGAATCTGCAGAATCAAGTGGGCTCCCTTGATTTGACCTGGTTGGATCATGACCGGGATTGGATTATATTATGAGTCCACTTCAGAATCCCCAGTCCTGTGGATCCCTTTATGAGGAGCCCAAGAGTTCCTTACCTTTTGCCCAGCTCTTTCCAGGCACAGACCATGCTTTAGGGCTCCGTGTTTTGCCCTGGCACTTTCCCCACAAAAACCTGCTCTTTAAATCTCAATTGGAGCAAAAGTCAATCCACAGAAACTCTGAATTGGTGTTTGCTCCAATTTTGAGCGCTAGAAAGTGGGTTTTTGTGAGGAAAGCACCAGGGCAGAACAAACCAACAAACATGTGCTAGGACTTAGAGCATTTAGGCATGGAACTGTGCCTGAAAAGGGCAAAGGGTAAGAGTAGGAGGGGGAAATAGATTTTCCCCGTTTCCATTTTTGAAAGCTCCAAAACAGGTCATCCAGACACAACCTGGAGTGGGTAGCACGCAGGGCTCTTTGTCATCACACACTTGGAATACAATAGAGCAAGCCCCCCTGGGAATGATGGGACTTAACAACGTTCTGTCACTCTCAGAGGGAATTGTACAGGGGGTGGGAACACAAGGCTGCCCCATGTAATAAACTTGCTCTATTGTATTCAAATCATGTATGGCAGCAAGGATCCCTGTTTGGGAGCTTTATTTGAAGGCAAGAAAAATGCCTATTATCCAGACAGTGGCAACACTTCATATAACTTCATATTCCTGTGCAGATTTTAAAAGGGTTTCCCTTTAAACCCCACACAGAAATGGAATGGACTTGGTCCTGGCTCATGTAAAACTGGGATGGACCAGATTCTAATGGGTCCTTCCATCCCTTGCAAGGCCATTCCATAATGATTACATGCAGATATCCAGAATTTGCTTTAAATTGTAGGTGAACCTTTCAGTTGTCTCTATGCATCATTCTCAGGCAGTACATGAGTGCTGACGCTTACAGGCCAAGTCCACCCACCTGCCCATTCCACTTGGCTCACTTTTTGCCCCGCATTCCATGGTTTTGAACTCCCTGCAATGCCCTTCAGTGGTCATAGCTCAGCAGAAGAGCATCTTGGCATTTCGAAGGTAGGAGAATGTCCCCTGCCTGAAAACCTGGAGAGCCTCTGCCAGCCAAGGCTCACCCAGACTGTCCCTTCTCCCTCCACTTTCCTCAGAGGAAACTTAATCTTTACTGCTGAATTGGAGCAAATGTCAATTGGTGTTTTTTTTCTGGATTGCTCCAAATTATCACTAAAGAGCGGGGATTCGGGGAAAGTGGTGGCACAAGGGCAAGATCACTCAGACCTGTGCCTTGAAAGTGCAGGAAAAGCAGAAAACCGCTTTCTAGTGCAAGTCTTGATGAGCCCTCAGTGTAGATAATACTGAGCTACATGGGTCAGTGGCTCAACTTGATATAAGTCAGCTTTCTATATAGCAAGGTTCCTGTTGAATTTTTGGAAATCTAAATGGTAGGCATCTTACAAACTCCTCCAGTGGAATGCAGCATGGTTGCTTCCTTGCACCACAGCCACTGAATCCAATACAAGTGCAGGGGTGTCAGAATGGGGGGAGGCAGCAGGTGTCAGGGGCCTGGCAGATGCTTCTTTGCTAGAGGTCCCCTTGAACCTCAAGTCACCCATAATCTGTCCTGCTATAAGGTATATGTTCCTGTCCTCTGTCCAAAGCTTAATGTCACTGCATGGGTGCTCAATGTCACTGCATGGGAAAGATGCCCCTGCTTGCATTTTATTTGTTTTTTCTTTGCAAGTAGGAAAGGAACAAAAGTTCTTTATGTTTATTAGTATTATTAATAACACATACCTAAGGTGTGCATGTCACCCTAGCATCTGGGTGATTTTTGACAAGCTTAATCATGCGCCTCATCTGATCACGGCAGTCTTTTGAGGTTAATACAATGCAGCATGTCTCTAATTCTTCCTTTCCATTTCTCTCCAATAAAGAGAGGGAGAGAGAGCGCACAATCCCTGTGGAATAATCACAATGGTTCCTATATTCCCCCCTCATCATGGTATGTCCTGCCACGAACCACCTTTATTGAAAAGTTACATCGATTCAATATATAGTAATACAGGCAAAAATAATTACAGCTTTGCGAGCAGTGTAAGACCTTAATCCGAAGCTCACAAACATTCAATAAAAAGTAGTGCAGACTGGGAAATAGGCTTTTGACAGCACAGCCCCAAAGGGGAGGAAGGGGAGAAGCATTGAGCAGCTTCCAAGAACAAAAGGTAGGCTACAAGCTGCCATTAAGTCATCTCACAGAAATAGGTCAAATAGAGGATTGGACATTTTAGAAAGCAATTAATACCCTTGGATTTTATCACTGAAAGCAGCAATAAAACCAGAGGGAGCTTATGCCACATCATATCAACAATGGGGAAAGCATTCACTTGGCCCCACAGTAGTTGCTGCCTTTCTTGGCAACCCCCCGCCCCCAGGTTCTCTCCTCACTGAGAGAGTTTGCTGTTAAGGGGACGCGGGTGGCGCTGTGGGTTAAACCACAGAGCCTAGGACTTGCCGATCAGAAGGTCGGCGGTTCAAATCCCTGCGACAGGGTGAGCTCCCGTTGCTCGGTCCCTGCTCCTGCCAACCTAGCAGTTCAAAAGCACGTCAAAGTGCAAGTAGATAAATAGGTACCACTCCGGTGGGAAGGTAAACAGCGTTTCCGTGCGCTGCTCTGGTTCGCCAGAAGCGGCTTAGTCATGCTGGACCCGGAAGCTGTACTCCGGGCTCCCTCGGCCAATAAAGCGAGATGAGCACCACAACCCCAGAGTCGACCATGACTGGACCTAATGTTCAGGGGTCCCTTTACCTTTAACCAAGAAAGGGTAAGATTAAGGTTGAAAAGAGATGGAAGCTCGCCCACTGGGGCAAACGGGGCACTTGCTCTCCAGCCCCAGTCTGCCCCCAGCCAGGCTCCACTTGCCTTGCTTCTTACTTGCAACCAGTCCGGAGGCTGGCATTGTCTGTTGGTTTCTTCTTCCTTATTCTCAAGTGTTGCCCTCGTAGTGCTCAGCAGAGAAGGGGCTGGGGACAAAACTAGAATTAGTTGGTTTTGCCTGTCATTGACTTTGGCCCCAATTCCTGTTGGTCTCCCTGTTGCCTACCCTATCAACACCAATGGGCACTAATCATGGTTGGATGGCAGCTGAGGCCACCCTACCCCATCCCACCCCAGAAAATTAAAGGTGATACGATACAGCTATTATTGCGCACATTTGTACACTTTCAGTTTTTTGTTTTTAATTTTGGCTCTCATCTCTAAGCAAATCTACAAAATGTTCCAAAATCTTCAATGTCTACAAAAGTATTTGTTTGACCAGGTTAGATAGTAGAAATCCATGTGCAGAATTGTGACTGCCACATTCAGCATTCTGAAAAACAATTGTTTCTAGTCTAGGACAAGTTGATACAGTGGTACCTCTGGTTACGAACTTAATTCATTCCGGAGGTCCGTTCTTAACCTGAAACCGTTCTTAACCTGAGGTACCACTTTAGCTAATGGGGTCTCCTGCTGCCACCAGCATGCGATTTCTGTTCTCATCCTGGGGCAAAGTCCTTAACCCGAGGTACTACTTCTGGGTTAGCGGAGTCTGTAACCCGAAGTGTTTGTAACCCGAGGTGTTTGTAACCTGAGGTACCACTGTACTCCACTTGCCTTTTTCTCATCATCTGTTCACTCATTCACAGAGAATTCAGATGGTATTATTGCATCGCAGGGATGCCTCCCCACAACTCCTTGTGGTTGTGCTGTGCTTTTTTGTTGTTGCTTTTTTGCAAAATTAAATAAATAAAAATAATCCTCATAAATCAGGGTTACTAGAAGGAGGATCTGTGGAAAGGCAACCCTGGAGTGCAATGATTTTTCAAGGATACCACCGCAATTCTCTGTAAAAGTGAGTTAACAAATTATCATAGAATTGTAGAGTTGGAAAGGTAACATCTGTCCAGTTTGGAAGGGTATTTTATTGCCTTTTTTATTGCTTCTTACTGACTATGGATAGAGGAAATAGGAATGAATATTTATTTATTTTAGCAGTACACACAAACATATGGAGTGTCCAGCCTGGAAGTGACTAGGGATAGATCCAGCTTCATTTCTATATATTTCTATTTTAACGAGCATTGGAAATGCCGATGTTAATGAATAACTAATAAATGAACCATCTTTGTCTGCTATATTTCTATTTTGACAAGCAGCCGAAATGTTAATCTTGTCCCTTTTCATTTTCAGCTATGACAGGTCTTGTCGTTCCTCCAATGTGAAAGAAGAGGAGGAGCTGCTGGAGTCCCCGCCGACATTTCCCCCCTTTTTTTTACAGCACAAAACTACTTATTGTTATGGAGCACTAAAAGGGGGGGGGGAGCGCTACAAGCTCTATTGCTGGGGGAAGCCATGTGCAGAACGCAAGGGCACTTTTAAAACAAAATAATAATGAATCCGACACACCAGGAGGCTGCTCTCATCTGTTCCAGGTTTCATATACGCTTACATCAACCCGCCCCCCTCTCACAAGAACATTAAAATGAGGAATTGGCCATGATCCAAATGCACACTGTTTATGGGATTGAGTCCGGAGTACAAGAATTTTTTTTCTTATGGACACAAAGCCTTCCTAATGTTTGTAAAATATTAAAAGGAGGAACAAATTGGCCAACCATTCAAGCTTGATATTTTGGATACTCTTTTGTTTTACTTTGTAGGAAAATAAAAATAAAAATGTTGAAGTTTCTATTTTCTATGGAGCCTTTCAGATACCAATTTAGTTTGTGCAGAAAATAATAATAACCACAAAACAGGGTACCAGCATGGAAGACTTTCCTATAAAACTGATATGAATGGTGGAATGTGGACGTATGTGTGTATTTGCTTATAGTTTAATCTCTTTTAAAATGGAAAATGTAAGATGTTTTACAATTATTTAAATAAATAAACTTGTAAGTTATTGTATGTAGAGGTAGAAATTGAAGACTTTGGTGGGGAGGGGAACTTTTTCTGTCTCCTGTTGTACGATGAACAAAAATAATGCAAAAAAAAGCAGCAAGCAGCTACAAGCGTGCATCTTTATAGTACAATCTGTCTTCACCTTCTCTCCTGCTTCTGATTGAACCAATGTACAAGAATTCCTTAAATTCTTCACGAAGGACTCATCCACAAGCTTTTATACGCATAATGGTATATATACATATATATAAATATAGGACAGTAGTTAATGTATGAATATTATACACCTTTTTCACCTTTTGATTCAATTAAGGTTTCAGGTACTGACGTAAGCTGTCTAGTTTCATACATCCTAACCAGTAACTATGTGGCATGTATGGGCTTTTTATCAGGTTTTTGTGCAGAACTGTCAGGTTTCAATTTGAGCAAGAGGGAACAGAAAAAGGTTTCTCCCATTGGTTGCTTTTTGTGTAGCAAAGGCAAAATTCTGTGTGTGTTTCGGAGAATGTTGAAACTCATGTATGAGGGATTTTGCCCAAATTCTATCTTGGATGCCAGTCGATAGTCACCAACATTCCTAAGTTTGGGGAAATTTGTGAAATTTGTCCAGAATTGTCAATGTTCATATCTGAATGCTGACACATTTCAATCAAATTTCAGTTATTTGATGTAACATGTACATTACAAGAAACCTGTAGATTTTTTATGTAATGCAGGAGTGACAAATGCAGCAAAAAATCAGGAATTTGGATTCAAATATACATTTGGCTCCCTGGCAGGCCGCTGATTTGCATGGGTTTGTACAACGCTCTCCTTCCTTCCTTCCTTCTTCTTTTTTTAAAGAAAAAGAAAAAGTGGCTAGAGGAACAGGTTCTGCACATGCAAACAATGGGGCCCTCCATTGAAATGAATGGGGAAGCATGGCTGCACAAGAGATTCATATGTGCTTTAAATGTAAACGGATCCATGATTCAGGGCAACCATCTCTGGAAATTCATGAGGACTGCCGTGAATAAGCTGATCCATACCTCTCCTATTCATGTGCTGATTGCTGATAAGAGCTGTTCTAATGAATTGGTAGAGTCCCTAAGACTTTCTAAACCCCCTTCTGCTTCTGTCATTGTAATCATCTCCACTGGAGTCCCATATGTCGATAATATGCCTATAAAATCTATTGATCACTTATTGGCTTTTTACAATATACTATTTATATATGTACCTGTATTTTAAGGTGAAACCCAAACTTCTGTGCACCCAATGAGGGTAACTGTGTTTTTCAGGGGAATAAAAACATTAGTGTTTTCCCATGATGATTGTTTGTGAAAGTTCATGACAAAAAGTATATAGGAAATTTTACTTAATTCCTGTATTCTTCCTTAGGGCAACTGCACTCTTCCTCTCGCTCTCGCTCTCTTTTATAAACCTGCAACTCTCGGTTATGTTAAACAAATGAAACTACTCTCATGGATCAGTAATCACAGTGCATTCGCTCTTATTATGCTGAACACACCCAGCAAGATAACGGTATCATTTATTACATCTAACTAAATAATAATAGCCACAAAACAGCAAGATAGTCAATGATGATCTTCATATCCACATTCAGCGGCGTAGCGTGGGTTGTCAGCACCCGGGGCAAGGCAAGTAATTTGCGCCCCCTAACCCGGGGCAAGGCAAGTAATTTGCACCCCCTAACCCGGGGCAAGGCAAGTAATTTGCACCCCCTAACCCGGGGCAAGGCAAGTGATTTGCGCCCCTAACCCCTAACCTGCCGCCGCTGCCAGCTTCTTCTTGCTGCTGCCTGGGCTGGGGTATTTACGGTAAGGGAGCCACGGCGGCGGCGGCGGGTCCGTGTCAGGTGATCTGAGGCGAGTTGCCGCTGGATCTGAGGCGAGTTGCCGCGAAACATGGGGCTCTGCTACAGCCTGCGCCCGAGGCTCTTCGGCGACTCCGGAGGCGGCGAGCGCGCCCCCCCAGATGTTGCACCCGGTGCGGCCGGCCCCCCCCTGCACCCCCCATGCTACGCCACTGTCCACATTAATTTGCTTAATGCAAAGAACCAGTTCAACAGTAATGCACCATGAGGTACATTGGAATCAAGAGTTGCCCTCCAGACATAATTGCAATTCACCTGGACAGGAGTGGAGTTGACATGGACAGGCAAGATATGGGCTGAGTGGAGGCACAACTTCCCAGCATAAGCACACAGCATGACTTTCACACATGTAGGAACATTACATGTTACAATCTACATGCTGATTACCACATGAAATTTCTAACACGTGAAGAGGCTTTTAGGATCTGAGGAAGCAAAATGTCTTGGCTTGGCCTCCTCCACCCCTGCTTTTGAGGGAGAAGGTTGCAGACAAGGTCATAGTGAACTAACTTCTACTCAGAGTAGAACCATTGAAATGAATGGACCTAATCTCAAAGGGTGTAGAACAAGCATTCAATGCATTCCACAGGAATCTGATTTTGAGATCTGTATATCATGAAAATCCTGTCTATAGACAGGACTAAGAAAGTAGCTTACAGAGGCACTACACTGATAACAGATACCCTCCCCCCCCCCAAAAAAAAATAACCTCATTTGGAAGAATCCATGGAGCCCCCACATGGATGCAGAAACATCAGGCATCGAGGAAGACAGGTGAAGTGAGTGGCAAAAAATAAAAAATCTCAGCATCACCTCTGTATCATCAACTCTTTTATTGGAAAGTAGTAGCCATGGGGGTGGCACTCTGGTCTAAACCACTAAGCCTAGGGCTTGCCGATCAGAAGGTCGGCGGTTCGAATCCCTGCGGCGGAGTGAGTTCCCATTGGTCAGTCCCTGCTCCTGCCAACCTAGCAGTTCGAAAGCACGTCAAAGTGCAAGTAGATAAATAGGTACCACTCTGGCAGGAAGGTAAACAGCATTTCCGTGCATTGCTCTGGTTTGCCAGAAGCAGCTTAGTCTTGCTGGCCCAGAAGCTGTACGCTGGCTCCCTCAGCCAGTAAAGCGAGATGAGCGCCGCAACCCCAGAGTCGTCTCCAACTGGACCTAATGGTCAGGGGTCCCTTTACCTTTACCTAGCCATCTGTGGAACAACTCCAACTTCATATCTCTACTGACGCCATCCAGGCTGCCTTGTGTCCATGCATCAGCTATTCATTTTTATTATTTATTTATTTATGTCAACAATTTATGTTTAATTATAGTCATCTCTAAGCAGTGTATGGAAGACTCCATACTAAAAAGAATTAAACTGTTTAAATAAGAATTTACTTAAAATGTATGCTGGGAACTGAAGAAGACTTCAGTGAGCTCTTGAAGTTCAACAGGGAAGGGTCCTGTCTGACAACAATGGGAAGGGAATGTCCCATAATTGGGCCCACAATCCTGAATGCCCAGCTCCTAGTGGATCTGAGCCATGGAAGACAACTGACAGTGATGCCCACAATCCAGCAGCGGTTGCAATCAGGTGGTTCCTGTGGTATTCCAGACCTGACATATTAAGGGCCTTGTAAATTAATAACAACAACAACAACAACAAAAAACCCTTTGGAACTTGTCGAGTAGCATATGGACAGCCAATGCAAGCTTTTGAGCACAGGAGTTACATGCTGGTGAAAGTGTTGTTTGAGTCTAACGAAAAATAATTTTAAAAATGTGTCTAGTGAGACTCACTCAACACAGTGGTTTTCTAACCCTGCCATTGGGGAAACTCAACAGTTCCTTGGAAGCCTAGAAGGACCTACGCAGTGAGAAGGTCAGTAATGGCAGAGAAGGTGAAAGGCAATTTCCCCACCACTAACCATGTTTCGTCACAGAATGCAGCCTCCTAAGGAGTATTGCTTCATGTTCTAGTTGCAATGTTCAAATTCTACACTGTGGTTAATCTTAATGGTGGCTTATTAAAAGAAGCCACTTTCATAATTTATTGTTCAGAATTGCCTTGTTTCAATAACCCATAGTTAAGACTAATAATAGTTTGCACCAATTTGGACATACAGTTAGTTAAAAACAAAAAAAGCTTCTGACCTCTTTCTTAAATTCATAACAGAGGGCAAGTGGGGAGCTCACAAGACTCCCTCTTTCCAATACCTGTGAAAAGCAAATATTTCCTTTTCTCCTTCTCTCTCTTTATGCACACACACACTGTTCCAAGAGTTTGTTTGGGTCAAACTTGCATTCCACATTAATCAGCAGGGAAACAGTAGCCTCTCTTTCAGCCACTTCTGGGGGACAGCTAGGGAATTGACGGAACAGTTAAACCATTTAAGTCATTGACAAGGCACAGCTGCTGCAAGAGAGAGGATCTGAGGAGTTCTAATCACGCCAAGCTATGGACGTGGAAGTGTCTCATTAACTCTGCTTGCAGGACTAGATTAAACTGACAGCTGTGGGGCTGTGCAAGAAGCAGGGGCAGGCAGGAGGGCTGTGATATGGGAGGCAATACATGGTGAGCAGGAGGCGTGGCAAACGTGGAATGGGCAGCTTCCATTTGAACCATGGAACGGGGGGGGGGGGGGACATTCCGACTATGCAGCAGAGGGGAAAGCAAAATCCTGCCCCAAAGAGAAATGAACAGTTGAAGCTAGAAAGTGGACTCAGCTGACAGATTATTTAACTATTTGGATGAGAGGGGTTTCTTCATATCTGAACATCCCATCTCCCTACATTGCTCAGTATTTGACCAGTGTAATTCACAACAGCATATTACATAAGTCCTGGAAGCATTACCTGTACTCTTAATGTAGAAACCCCTAAATGGACTAAGAGCAGGTTATCTGAAGGACCACCTTGCCAGACCACTGCAGTCATCTCCAGAAGCCCTCCTGCCCAGGACGATACCATGGTCAATTGTATCAAATCCACAGAGAAGTCAATAAGCAGGAGCAAGGTCACACTTGCCCTATCCTGCTGTCTATAAAGGTCATCCATTGGGGTGACCAAGGGCATTGCAGTCCCATGGCCAGGCTTGACTTCAGATAGGAATGGATCTAAATAATAAATGTCATCCATGAATGTCCTACCACAACTCTCTCCACACCTCCCCCCCGGGGGGGGGTATTCGTGAATGGTCAATAGTTATTCCAATCTGATGGGTCCATTGCTGGCTTCTTAAGGAGTGAATGCACCACTGCTTTTTTCAAAGCAGCAGGAACCACCCCCTCATGCAATGAACCATTAAGCATATTCTGGACCCAATCAGCCAAACCCCTTCTGCTACATTTAATAAGCCAGGAGGGACAGTGGTCAAAGGGCACATAGGTAAACCCATAACCACCAACACCTTGTCCACATCATCTGGCTGCAGGAGCTGTAATTGCTCACACAACACATCTGGCAATGGACACTTCATCTGGAACAGCCAACAACTGGAGATTCCAGGGCACTCCAAGTCAAGTGACTTCATTCTCAAAGTGTGTGGCCAGTAGGTCAAAGTGGGTCACTAAATGTTCCAGAGGCCCCACTCCCACAGCAGGAGTCAGTAACCTTCAGACAGTCCACAGTGAGAGTAACTTCACCAGCCAACTACTAGAGGATGCAATACAAGCTGCAGAAACGAGTCTTCTCTGTAGCCGCATGGTATGCACCATTATGTGCACTAACCAGAGTCAGCTTCAGAACAAGATTTCTGCCACTTCCGCTCTAGTCTGAAGCTCCCAAAATACTAATAAGCCACTTGGGCTCCAGAACCCCAGAGAGGAGGCTCAGGAGTCAAATATCACAAGAAGTCCTAAAACTACCCTTCTGTGTATATTAAAAACAAAAGAAGTACAATTAACTCTCAGTCTGCTAACAGGAGTAAAGTTTTACATTGCACAGTTAGAAAAAAGAAAATAATTCAAACATTAAAAGAATGATTACAGAAGATGTGGGAAACTGACATATCAAAGAACAACATCAAATAAACAAGAAGAAGATAGATGTACAGTGGTACCTCGGGTTAAGAACTTAATTCATTCTGGAGGTCTGTTCTTAACCTGAAGCTGTACCTGAGGTACCACTTTAGCTAATGGGGCCTCCCACTGCCACCACACTGTCGCCATGTGATTTCTGTTCTCATCCTGAAGCAAAGTTGTTAACCGGAGGTACTATTTCTGGGTTAGCGGAGTCTGTAACCTGAAGCGTCTGTAATTGGAAGTGTCTGTAACCCAAGGTACCACTGTACACAAAGGTAGACACTTTTGAGTTAATTTCTGGAATAACAAAATTAATGAAAAAATAGCACCATATGACACTGAGTCTTCCTGTCCTTGATATATTCATAATTTCAACCCTTTGTTACTTCTCTGTCTAAACAGAATAAATAAGCACATGGCTCCCCCCAAAGAATCCTGGGAAGTGACATTTACTCCACACAGAACTATAATTTCCAGCACCCTTAACAAATTTCAGTTCCCAGGATTTGTTTAGAGGAAGCCACGTGTTTAAAATATATTTCAAATGCATGGTGTGGTTGTGACACGATCAGTCATTTGATCCCCTTGGCAATGGGCTTTGGGGACCAGGCTACATATCAGAATCAAGGCTTCGTATTGTGTGGTTGTAGACTGCAAAACAAACTTCTCAATTTTCCCGAAGTTCATTGACCTCTGAACTCTAAATAGGTCTATCTCTGCTGGAAGAATCCAGAGCTTTTAGAAGCATTTTAGCCTCACAAGCAACAGGAAGGAGAAAGGGTGGGGAAAATCAACTCTTTATTTATTTGTAGACCCCTGTGGCAAAGCAAACAAATCCTTAAGCAGCTGACATCAAAGATTCTCTCTCTCTGAAGTTAAAGAGCCTATTAATCACAGTTTAAAACTGCTCTTTAATAACCTTCTGATATAATGACACACTCCAAAGGGAGGGGGGAAACAGACACTTTTTGGAGTTCTTTGTATTTATTTGTGTTTCAGATCTCATCAGATATTCCACTGTGGCCCCTCTTTGCTTTTGGATCTCCATTTCACTCCCCTTTGGGCATTGTTTATTATTTAACTGGGCTAAGCATTTAAAAATTGTTGGGCGGGGGAGGGACTGATCCTGAACTACTTTTCACTGCACAAAATCGCAGTGGACCTGCAACCATGTAGGGCTTATTCACACAGCATAGGGACACAGGAAGCTGCCTCAGACAGAGTCAGAATATGGGCCCATCTAGCTTAGTATGGTCTACAGTGACTGGCAGCAACTCTCCAAGGTTTCAGGCAGCTTTCCCCAGTCCGACCGACTGATGAGTCTGGGACGTTCTGCGGATGCTCTACCACTGAGGGAAAGATGGCCCTTCCCCTCCATGCTCACCAGTGGAGAAGGGAAGGGGAGGTGCAGGGACCTAAGTGCCATGCAGTGCAGCATGGTGGGGCCAGTGCGTCATGCCGCCCCCACCCTCCAAGAAGCACCAATGACATGCTGTGTTTGGAAACTAGGAGAGCAGTGTTCCAAAGTGGGGAGTTCCAAAGTGCAGGTGCTGTCACAGTAAACAATGTAATACAGATATTATGTGGAACCTGTAGTAGTGCTTGAAACTACTGAAGGGGAGGTTTTATTTATTGTGATTTCATCGTGCTCTGTATTATCTGAAAGAGAAAACATTTCTTTAAAAAACAGGACTGCACAGCAGCAATCTAGTCTCATCATGATCAGTGGGACCTATTCCCGAGCTGACAGTGCGTAAGAGGGGCTGCAATCGTTTGCACCCCTTGCATCCAACTTGTACCTAAAACTCTGCACAAGCCTGCACCAGAGAATTGTAGAGTTGGAAGGGACCCCTGAGGGTCATCTAGCCAAACCCCTGGGGCAATACAGGAATCTCAACTAGACCATCCCTGACTGATGGCCATCTGTCATCTGTCTTCTGTTTTCCCCCTCAGCCAGGACACCCAACAACAGAGACTGGAGGTGGGGGGAAAGGTAAATTTTGACAATGGGGCAGGTTTGTCAGGCGTGCACAGGAAAAGCTTGAAGACTTTACACAGAGAGGAACCCCACACGGGTTTCCCCGCATGTAACGTAACAGGCAGGGAGCCAGCTCAGATAGAGGGAAAGACATTGGGGGAGGGGAGGAGAAAAGAGTGCCAAAGTCCGCCCATTTGATCCTCTTTGGGATGGTGGCACTAGGGCTCTGGGACCACCCTCCCCAAAATATTTACTTGTCTCCAATGTATTGTTACCACTGTTATTCTATAGTACAGATCCTTTTTAAATTAAACACTTTCTCTAAAATTAAAACAGCAGAAGTAATCAGCAGCATAGATATCAAAGGAAAGGCGAGAGAATAATCCCTAATAGATACAAGGGAGACACAGATACACAATCATCCAGCCTTGCGGAGAGGGGTGGGAATGTACAGTTTGCTGTACTTAGCCTCAAGATGGGAGACTGAAAGGGCTTAAAATATAAAAAATAAAAGTCTTGTGTCTAGGAATATTTTTCTGCAAAAGCTTCAGACTGGTTGTCAAAAGTGTGAACTTCATTAAAGGTAAAGGTAAAGGTACCCTGACCGTTAAGTCTAGTCGTGGAAGTCTCTGGGGTTTCACGCTCATCTCACTTTCAGGCCGAGGGAGCCGGCGTTTTTCTGCAGACAGCTTCCGGGTCATGTGGCCAGCATGACTAAGCCACTTCTGGCGAACCAGAGCAGTGCACGGAAACGCCATTTACCTTCCCGCCGGAGCGGGACCTATTTATCTACTTGCATGTTGACGTGCTTTCGAACTGCTAGGTTGGCAAGAGCAGGGGCCAAGCAACGGGAGCTCACCCCGTCGTGGGGATTCGAACTGCCAACCTTCCAATTGGCAAGCCCTAGGCTCAGTGGTTTAGACCACAGCGCCACCCGTGTCCCTAGTCACTGGTTTTATAGTTTGCTGAAATTACAAACATGAAATCACAGAGCTTGAAAGGAACCTAGTCCTGCTTCACTGGATTCAGCTACATAGCCACAAGTTTTTCTCCACCCAAGGCTAGGGTGACACTTTGCCAAAGCAGGATGAATTAAAGATAGAGGTACTGCCCAAAGTGATGAAGGCACCTCCTCTCTTGTTCTATATACAGAAATTGATCAGATCTATTAATTCAGGCAAGGGGAACAATATCCTCCACTGCACCCATGGGCAGCAGGCTAGCACATAATACAGGTGTGATATTGTGGGAGGGAGTGGTGCAAAACTGAAACTAAGAGGATTATATCCAATGTAGCACCAGGCATCTCATTCCAGTAGGGCAAGGATTTATGTGTGCACCCTGGAGTTTACCCCCTCTTCTCCCCCTGGGGGTCCTCCAGGGCAGATTTGTGGAGGCTGCAAGGTGCACACGAGTCAGAGGGCGGAGGCTTCATTGTGCAAATGTAAATCCTTGTGGTAACAAAATGAATGTATTGGATTTTGCCCCAAATGTTCATGAACAGCTTGTGCATGCTCACAAGGAGTGCAACAAAGTAAGAATTTTTTAAGAGGTGGTTGACTATAATGACTAGACACCCAGGTATCAGTCTCATAGCCTTGCAGAAAATACTTTGTTCCATTTGTGTAGTAATAACTTGTGGGGTAATGGAAGGTGAGACAGCAGTAGGTACATTGACCATGAAATTGGAATAAAAGATCAGGAATAGGTAGCTAGAGATCATTAAGCATGCTGCAAAGTCCTTTGGGAGACTATTTTTGTTCAGCTTTGGCCTACAAATCCTAATGTTTGTGTATGTATAATCTGGAAGGAAAGATTCTAGGGAATGGATTGTGCTTGCTTCTCTGAGAGTTTTTGACTCACCTAGGGAGCAGGAGGTGAGGCCTTCGGCAGCCTGTAACAGAATGCACCTGTCTGGATTTGGAAGCCACATGCTAACCTTGGTCACTTGTGAATCAGCGTGTGAGATTTGAAAGTGCATTTGTGACCTATGCTTCTGCAAGCTGCTGAAATGCTACAGAATCTCCACAAACATTCTAATTGTTTGGGTTGAGTGTGCCAGTATTTAGCATCTGACAAATGGCATAATTGCTCTAAAGAAAGCAAAAAGATGCTTGTCAGAGTGAAACATCACCCAGAGCCCCATGAATATTGAGTCAGGGGCTAAGCAACTGGGAAAACTAGTTCCAGTTCCTTCATCCTTAGAGCAAGCCTTGTGTTCTGCAATACTGGCATTAGCCTGAATGGCCCTCATTCTTCCTGGTTTAAATTTGCTGTGAATATTCAGGGGCAACAATTAACAGTCTGGCTAATGTCCTGGACTGTTGGGTTAGTCTTTGATTATATTTGCTGCTCAGATTCAGGCAGTTGCTAATGAAACAGTTGCTGTTTTGTTGACAGAACATTAATTACTCGATCTTAGGACTTGGTAATTGCACGGGCCCCCTCTGTACAAATCACTAATTACATTAGCAATTATATGGCATTTTAAAGACAAAGAAATGACTGGAGCAATTGCAGCATCAGAGAGACCCTGCTGGTATATTTCTGTCAAGTTCCTAATGTTTCCTTGAACCATCAGGATAGGGCCACTTGGCATAAGATCCTGCACTGTTTTATACATGTTGCATTTTTCTTCTTCTCAGTGATACCCTCAAAGATGTTATTTCAGGATCTCTGGATAGCATTACATATTCATATAGTTGTTTAATAGAGCTAATTAGTTTTTTTTTATGTGAGACCATTGAATAAAAACTAAGCCTTTCATTCTCCCCCCCCCCCCAACACACAAACACACATTTTTTCTGTTAAAAAATTCTACACACATAAAATAATAAAACATGACATGATACTGTCATGGGGTGTAAAAGGGACACTGGGGGGGGGGGTAAAATACTAAACATCTTGTTTTACAGTACAGGCAACTCCCCATTTACACACAGTCAAGGCATGCGCAACCGTGAAAGCACACATCGCCACGATCCTGAAAGTGGCACAAAGGGGCAAAAACAGCCCTAAAAGAGTGCAAAAATTGGCAAAAATGACATGAGAACAGCAGCTAGCAATCCCATGAGCCTTTGCAATTCCAGGAGCCCCAGGATTACTTTTGAGGGTTGACATTTGAGCAAGGAGGAGGGAGCAATTGCCATGTCTGCAGACATTTTCAGTGATGTTCCCAATACACACAATTTCACTTAAACACATGGTGCCTCAGAATGTAACCCCCACGTAAATGGGGAGTTGCCTGTATAAGATAGTTTCTAATTCACGAAGACTTTTAAAATGAAATACATGAACTGATGTGGAAATGTGGAGAGCTGAACTTAAAAGTGGAGAAATGAGAAAGTTATGGAAACCATAACTGACAGTTTTGCCCATCCTTAGGTAAAGGTAAAGGTAAAGGTAAAGGTACCTCTGACTCTTAAGTCCAGTCGTGGATGACTCTGGGGTTGCACGCTCATCTCGCTCTATAGGCCGAGGGAGCCAGCTTTTGTCTGCTTCTGGTTCATGTGGCTAGCATGACTAAGCTGCTTCTGGCGAACCAGAGCAGCGCACGAAAACGCTGTTTACCTTCCCACTGGAGTGGTACTTATTTATCTACTTGCACTTTGACGTGCTTTCAAACTGCTAGGTGGGCAAGAGCTGGGACCAAACAACGGGAGCTCACCCCGTCATGGGAATTTGAACCGCTGACCTTCTGATCGGCAAGCCAAAATTCTCAGGAAATGGACACAGGAGTGCATGTGTAGGCATGCCATAAGTTTCATGACAGAAAAAAGGCGAATAAAAGTACTAAAAAATAATGGTCGACCTAAACACCGTCAAGGATTTTCATAGCTGCAGGGTAACAGCAGAACCTAAGAAGAGCCTCCTGGTTCAGGACAGCAGCTCCCCTAGTCCAGCATCCTGTCCTCACTGGGTCCAACTATGGGAAGCCCACAAGGAGGTGCCGAGGGCAGCAGCGCTTTCCCCTCCTGCCCTTTCCAGAAAGTGGTACTCAGAAGAAGCACTGCTTCTGACAATGCAGGCATCATAGCCATGGGGATTAGTAGCCCGGGTGGCCTTCTCCTCCCGACATTTGTCTAGCCTGGGGGCAGCGGAGAAGCAGAGCTCCCTCCATTGGCTCTCCTGGGACAGGCCAGCCCCACAGGCCAGCCTCCTCTCCCCTCCTGCAATTCCCTGCCTATAGAGATCTCTTTTCACCACCTGCTAAAAACAAGCCTGCCCAGAAGCTTAGAAAGTTGAGGCGGTTTTAATCCGGTTTAGTATTTTAACATTTGTATGTTTTAAAGTAGGGTTGATTTTTTCTTTCTTCTTGATTTCACTGCATTATATTTTGTAGTATCTTTTCAGGTTTCTTACAATCAAGTGGTGTATACTGTAAATGCTATATGAAATAAATAAAATAAATAATATGGGGGCAGCCATTCCATGAAGTTGCCTCAGCAGGAAGAGATAGGAAGCAGGGCTCATTTCATTGTAGGCACTGCTCAGTCATGCACCCCTGCCCCTGAATGCTGGGCTTTCTAGGAACGACTACTTAGAAATTGATACAGTGGTACCTCGCAAGACGAATGCCTCGGAAGACGAAAAAAATCGCAAGACGAAAGAGTTTTTCGTTTTTTGAGTTGCTTCGCAAGACGGATTTCCCTATGGGCTTGCTTCGCAAGACGAAAACGTCTTGCAAGTTTGTTTCCTTTGTCTTGCAAGTTTGTTTCCTTTTTCTTAAAACCGTGCATTCACTTCGAGGAGCAACTCATAGCACGCGGTGTGGTAGCCTTTTTTGAGGTTTTTGAAGACTTTGGTGATTTTTGAAGCTTTTCCAAAGTCCGTGCTTCGCAAGACGAAAAAATCGCAAGACGAAAACTCGCGGAACGAATTAATTTCGTCTTGCGAGGCACCACTGTACCAGAGTTTGATTTTGATTTTTTCCTTTCCTCCCTATAGGCAGAGACTGTCTTAGAGTAATAGAATTGTAGAGCTGCAGAGTTGGAAGGGACCCTGAGGGTCATCTAGTCCAACCCCCTAAAATGCTGGAATCTCAACTAAAGCATCCATGACAGATGGCCATTCAACCTCTACTTATAAACCTTCAGGGAAGGAGAGTCCACCACCTCTCATGGGAGTCTGTTCGACTGCTGAACAGCTCTTACTGTCAGAAAGTTCTTCCTGATGTTTAGTCGGAACCTCCTTTCTTGCAACTAGAAGTCATTTCCTTGAGCCCTACCCTCCAGAGCAGGAGAAAATAAGCTTGCTCCATCCCTTCCTTGTGACAGCCCTTGAGATATTTGAAGATGGCTATCATGCCTTCTGTCAGTCTCTTCTGTTCCAGGCTAAACATACCCAGCTCCTTCAAGCACTCCCTCATAGTTTCCAGACCCTTGATCATCTTGGTTGCCCTCCTCTGCAAACATTCCAACTTGTCAACATCTTTCTTAAATTGGGGTGCCCAGAACAGGACACAGTATTCTAGGTGTGGTCTGACCAAGGCAGAATAGAGTGGTACTATTACTTCCCTTGATCTGGACACTATACTTCTGTTGATGCATCCTAGAATAGTATTAGCTTTCTTTGCTGCTGCATCACAATGTTGACTCATGTTAAGCTTGTGAGTCTCCTAGATCAGGCATAGGCAAACTCGGTCCTCCAAATGTTTTGGGACTACTACTCCCATCATCCCAAGCTAACAGGACCAGTGGTCAGGGATGATGGGAGTAGTAGTCCCAAAACATCTGGAGGGCAGAGTTTGCCTATGCCTGCCCTAGATCATTTTCGCATGTATTATTGGCAAGCCAGGTGTTCCCCTTCTTATATTTGTGCAGCTGGTTCTTGTTTTAACTGATTGTATCTCAGCCACCCTGGGAGCTTGTTTGGCTAAACAGTGTAGCACAAATGCTATAAATAAATAAATAAATAAATAAATAAATAAATAAATAAATAACCCTCTACTAAAGCCAACCAACATTGTAGCCATCCATGCCTCTTGTGGGAGAGTAAAGGTCCATCTAACCATACTTCCATTGACTTCCAAACACTTTTGTCATGTCTAGTGGCTGACAGTCTGCCTGCAGTGACCTTTCAAGTGGCTGCACATCATCCCAGGCCACCTGTTGCTATTCTAGGAAACATCAGAGATGAAAAAGCATCGCTGTGATCCTGAGCTGGGCGTCTCTGCTGATTTTTCAGTAGCAGTAACAGCACCCAAGACCAAAAACATGTTTGCCCAATGATGATACAGTTGCAGAAATGCCACTGCTATACCAACTACAGTTGTTATTTACACACAACTCTTTCATTTGTGTGGTGTGGTGCATTTTATGCCATATGTTAGCTGCTTAATTTATATAAGGCAGTTTGGCAGTGACTAACTCTGACTAATAAGATTCAGCACCACAGTTAAGAAGTGTTGGGGTGAACTGTGCTTATTTGTTTGTATTTAACACATACTATTTTTAGTTGTTCACATTTATGAGATTCCACCCCCCACCCCCACCCCTGGCTGTGGTGGATTAGATTATTCATAACTTCTTGTTCACAAGATGTAAGCATGATTTAATGAATCCAGATAAATAATAACTTTTTAATGATAGATGATACATGTCTAGATGGATCAACTAGGTATAGGACTAGCTGAACTGAGATCTTAGCCACAATACCAAGCTACCAGTCCATTTCCCAGCAATATTCCAAGTGTTGGTTATAACCTATAAATCCCTATATGGCTTGGGCCCAAGCTACCTGGATGATCCTTATAGGAACTTGCCCGGGTGCCAGGATCTTCCTATTGGTCTGATCAACATCCAATGCACAATTGGTGCTGACACGAGAGAGGGCTGTTTCTGTGGCTGCTCTCATATAGTGGAGCTCCCTCCCAAGGGAGGTTAGATTGGCTCCTGCTTTGTTATCTTTTCACTGGCAGACCAAGCCCTTCCTGTTCAAGGCAGACCATTAGAAACTAAGGTGCAGAAGATGCTGATCACTGGGCTGTTGTCAGGGCAAGCTGTATTACAGCTGCTTGTTTTAGATGAGATATGATGTACTGCTTTTAACTAGTTTCTTTTTATTATTGTGTATTTTATAACTGATGTTTTTAAATACTGCCTTGAAGCCAAACTTGGAAGAAAAGCAGGATATAAATCTATCTATCTATCTATCAATCAATCAATCAATCAATCAATCAATCAATCAGTGGCAGCTGGGACAGAAGAAAGATGGTTATAATTAATTTGCAAGCCAAGGTTGGGGGGAAACGAGTTGATTTGTCTATCAGTGGTCCTGGGGAGCCTCAGGTTCAGGGGCCAAAGGTGGCTCTCCAAGCAGTAGTGGAGGGTGGAGTGGGGTGGAAGCACATACCTGACCTCACTGATGCTTAGCAGGAGGGGTGGGGTATCAGGGAGAGCAGCATGGTACAAATGCACCAGCAGAGCCAATCTGGCAATCCTGCAAATGTGTTTCTACAGCTCACCCCGGGCTGCACTTGCTTGACTCCAGACTCCCTCCCTCTGTCCTTCTGGCGACCACCTGGCAGGGGACAGGGCCCCCCCCCCAATATTTTATTCAAGCTGGTGCCACTGGGAATGAGTCACAGAAGCTGAAACACAGGAAGTTGCTTTATACCAAGTCAGACCATTGCTTCATCTAGCACTGACTGGCAGTGGCTCTCTGGGGTTTCAGACAGGGAATGTTCCCACAACCAAAGCAGATGCACTGCTGCCACTGAGCTGCCGCCATTTCCAGATTTGATATTGTAGTAACGAGTTTTCCCATATGCTAATCTCTAGAACACTACCAACGGCTAGCACAAAAGACCCTATTATCATGCCTAAAGAACTATGGTTGGGCTTCACACACTTGTTTCCAAGGTGTCGGCTGAAAGTGCCTTAGATATCTATTTCAAAAGCACCAATCTCTACATTGTAGCTGAGCACCAAACACAGGAGTTAAGGTAGCAATAATCATGTCCACAGGGACAGCAGTGCTATTCCTGTCAACGATTGCTCATCTTTGTGTTGCCTAATGACGAGAACTACTTTTCCATTGCTTCCACTCCTTTCCCCACTCACAAGTCCAATTTCTCCCATCTGCACCTGACCCTGAGTAAGGTACTGTTGCCAGATCAAAGACTTGTGTGGTTTTATTTGGACACAATTAGTGCACACAGATGACGGACCAGTTAAAAGGTATTAAGATTCAGCTTAGCATCTTTGATAGTGCATGATGCTTTTGTCATTGCTGTTTGACTCTATGCCCAGATTCTCTCCTCAGACATTTGTTAAGTTTTCACATCTCTATGCAGAAAAGGTATTATAGATCTCTTTCATTCAATCACTTTTGGAAGAAGGAGAGAAGGAAATGGTAGTGGGGGTGAGGAGGAGAGAAGTAGCCAAGTTTAATACTGCACAGCAGCAAGACGATTCTCCTGGGCATCAAACATTGTTCAGGTAGACACATCTGGTGAAATGCATCACATCAAATTAGTATCAAGGGTATTGAGATTCTAAGTCAGCCAGCAGACAATTCCCCTTCTAATGTACTGCTTTTTAGATTGTTGAAGAAACTTGAATCCCAAATCTCATGTGAAATGAGTGATACTAACGTGCCGGCTCAAATACTGAAAGTGAAGATCAAAGAGGCGGGTGTCCAAATTGGCTTTGCAAACAAAGCAGCACCACAAAGCCCCAAGAGACTGTGGTGCTAATTTTATCAGATCTCCCGGACTTTTCTACTCCCCCCACCCCCGCTCTTAATGTTTTTGCCATTTCAGAAAGCAAAACAAAAACACACAAACACACACTCACAAAAATTGCATCTCTCTCTCTCTCTCTCTCTCTCTCTCTCTCTCTCACACACACACACACACACACACACACACACACACACACTTACACACAGACACAGAAACACACACATGCAGCCATGAATATTTCAATACAACTCCGTCTTACAGATCAATACTGTCGACTCTCAAGCTCTATTGATTTTCAGAGGTTTGGCTCACAAAGGTGATAAAATATTTCTCAAGTTATGAAGCTAGAGTTAAAGAGCTTTTGCTGACACTTCAGCATTTACAAGACACATCTTTCTCCTCTTCCTCTTCCTCCTTCTCCTCCTCCTCCTCCTTCCCTCTTTCTCTCTAGATTTATGACGAAGCATTAAGTCCTGCTAAGGTGGATAGCAGCATCCCATCGGGCCCACTTAAGGTCAGAAAGAGAAGTCAGTGTAACTGAACAGCAATCAGGTCCTTAGATTCCACTTTCCTAAGCAACCTTCACTCCCACCCGCATGTGCCCCCAGCTTTATGCTTCTCCCACACATCCCTGAGGCCCTCAAGTTCATCATTCCAAAAAGCCATTCATTAAAGAGTGGATGCAACTCCCCTTCAATATCTCCTTTGAGCCATGTTAAAGAGGTGGCTTGGAATGGACACCAAAATAGATCAAGAAATTTTCTGCTCTCTAGAGGACATTAATCCTTTCCATATGGGAAGGGAAATATATTTAACTATATGTATTTATATGTACTATTATTCAGATTTACAGGTTGGTGCAGTTACTTTTCTCCCTCCCTGACTCAAATATGAGTCCTACATAATATATACATCAGAAAACGAAGCTGTTGCAGTTTTCCACTTAATTCCTTGCAGCATTTTAATGGATAAAGTGGTGATGTTTAGCATAACCAGGTTTTGTTTTTAATCTCCCATAAAATACATGCAAAGATCTGTTGAAATTTTGGTGGTTAGTATTGGAGTTTCTCATTACTTGTGGAATTGTTTCTGGACTCTGCCTGTTTCACCTCCATAGGGATAAATATCTAGGGAATGTCATAATTTGAACTTTCATAAATTAGAAGGGTGGGCACATATCACCATAGTTGAAAATAGATGGACTTCACTATGCATTTATACTATTTAAACATTCATGGCTTTCCCCAAAGCATCCTGGGAACTGTAGTTAGTTAAGACTACTGAGAATCATTAGTTCCCCTCACAAAATGAACAAAATCCCTCTTCCCAGAGAACTCCGATAATTGTCTGTTTCAGCTGGGGCTGATGGGAGCTGGGATCCAGTATTGTCTGAAGGGCAGCAGTTTGGAGAAAGACTTAGAAAAACCATTGGTCTGATGCAACAGAGTTCTTCTATATATATTTTTAAACAGAATACTAGATAAGTAGTGAGATCCAAAAAATAAAAATGGATATAAATATAACTGGTACAAAAGCACATTTGGCTCATTTGGTTAATCTAGGGCTCCCCCCATTTAAGTTATAGTTTGGGATTAACATGTTTGCCCATTGAGAGTGAGGACAGGAAGAATTTTACCCTCACTCTGATTTCATTTGTGGCCTTTGTCCTGTCCAATGATTCATAGCATTGGCATGTAAGCAATCACGTGAGGAGCAGTGGCACACCGCCAGGCTCCACCACCTCTCATTTGCCATAGAATTGTAGAGTTGGAAGGAAGCCCAAGGCTCAGGTAGTCCAGTGTTTCCCAACCTTGGGTCTCCAGCTGTTTTTGGACTACAACTTCCATCATCCCTAGCTAGCAAGACAGGGATTATGGGAATTGTAGTCTGAAAACAGCTGGAGGCCAAAGGTTGTGAAATACTGATTTAGTCCAACTCCCTACAATGCAGGAAATTCAGCTAAAGCATCTATGACAGATTGCCATCCAACCTCTGCTTGAAAACCTCCAAGGAAGGAGATTCCACCACCTCCAGAGGGAGACCATTCCACTGTCAAACAGCTCTTACTGTCAGAACGTCCTTCCTGGTGTTTAGTCACAATCTACTTTGTATGCATGTGTGAGTCCTCATTGATGTACACATGTGCTCTGCCCCTTGGAAAAGCACCACACATAAGCATCTTGGTGCAATATCAAGTATTTTGTTTGCTTGTGTGCAGAATTTACAGAAAGCTCTTCCAAGTATATCTTTTATAGCACTATCCTTACTGGGGTTTTCCTATGGTTATCAATGCGTCACTGCATTGGGCCTTCTGCATTACTAGAATCATCTGGCACTCTCTGTTTGCTAGTGCAAGGGCCAAGGAATTAAAACAAACAAGATTACAATAAACAGCTGTTTTATGCATGACTCTTCTATTTTTTAAAAAAGATGCCCAGCTTGCCTCCTCCTGAATAAATATTTTCGAAGGGTAAAAATGCCTGGCAAAAATGAATTCCAAAAATGACCTCCATGCCATGGGCAAAAATGTCTTCCAAAAGATTCTTCAATAGCAAAAACATCCTCCTCCTACAAGTTCAAAATGTCCTCCAAGTGCAAATCTGCTCAGATCCATCACCTCCCAGAGCAGTCGTACTTCTCTGAGTTTTTGCCATTATGTTAAAATCCTTCTTTTTCTTTTCGTTTTCTTTTTTTTAAAAAAAGGCACCCAGGTTGCCATCCTCTAATCAAATTACACTTTTCAAGCTGTTCACTTCCCCAAATCCCATAAAAATGCCGCCTAATAGTTTTCCCACAACCAGCGTCAAATAGTAATTGCTTGCTACATCTTTTGCCCCCTTTGAATAATGGGTGTTACATTTTCCACTTTTAGAATCCTTGAGAGTATGACCTGTCATTATAAAACTTCTGAAAAATTCAGTTGACACATTGTGATTTTGTTTTTCCTTTCCCAAAAATTCAAGTACCACCCCCCGCTTTCTGTTGCCAAAACCCTTGTGAGATGCCTCTGAGCATCATCTCTCTCTCCGGCAATCATTGTTTGTGATTTTCACTCTTAACACCTTTAGCAAGTATGAAAATAGAGGGACAAGATTTCCAGCAGAAGGAAACTGACATCACTCTGTTGAATTGGCCGTAAATATATGCTAAATTACACCAGGTGAAGTTCCATTATTTTTTTCTATCTGTCCAATTTGTTAATACATTTCCGTTCCTTAAAGAAGCTTCACTTAGATGTAACGCTTCATCCCTCAACAAAGAACTACTGACTATTAATGGGGTGGGGAAAACATTCCCAAGTTTACTATTACAGTGGTACCTCGAGTTACAAGCACCTCAGGTTACAAACGCTTCAGGTTACAAACTCCGCTAACCTGGAAGAGTTACCTCAAGTTGAGAATTTTGCCCCAGGATGAGAGCGGAAATCGTGTGCCAGCGGCGCAGCGGCATTAAGACGCCCCACTGGTGAAAGCACGCTTCTAGTTAAAAACAGTTTCAGGTTAAGAACGGATCTCCGGAATGAATTAAGTTTGTAATTAGAGGTACCATAATAATAATAATAATAATAATAATAATAATAATAATAAAAATAAATAAATAAATAAATAAATAAAATAAATAAATAAATAAATAAATAAATAAATAAAAAATAAAAATAATAAATATATATATATTTGTATCCCGCCCTTCCCTGCCGGAGCTTGGCTCAAAGCGGCTAACATCATATTAATACAGTGGTACCTTGGGTTACAGATGCTTCAGGTTACAGATGCTTCAGGTTACAGACTCCGCTAACCCAGAAATAGTACCTCGGGTTAAGAACTTTGCTTCAGGATGAGAACAGAAATCACGCGGCGGCGGCACGGCAGCAGCAGGAGGCCCCATTAGCTAAAGTGGTGCTTCAGGTTAAGAACGGACCTCTGGAACAAATTAAGTACGTAACCAGAGGTACCACTGTAACACAATATACATAAAAACAAGCAATCAATTGATTAAAATTAATTCAAAAAAAAATAAGATTAAACTAAACAAATGGCAGTCCTCAGGTTAAATTGAAAGTGGTTAATACTCGCCAGGATCAACTGTTTGCACTGATATTATAAGGACCTGTGAGCGGGCTGGGAAACCTCTTTCATGCTTGTTCTTATACAAGGAGAAAATGAGTCAGACTGAACCCTGGCCAAAGGCCTGGCGGCAGTGGCGTAGTGTGGGTTGTCAGCACCCGGGGCAAGGCAAGTAATTTGCGCCCCCTAACCCGTGGATTTGTGCCCCCTAACCCTAACCCCCAGATGTTGCGGCCGGTGCGGCCGGCCCCCCCTGCACCTCCCACGCTATGCCACTGCCTGGCGGAACAGCTCCGTCTTGAAGGCCTTGTGAAAAGATGTCAAATCTCACAAGGCCCTGGTCTCTTGTGAGAGAGTGTTCCACCAGGCTGGGGCCAAGACCAAAAAGGCCCTGGCTCTGGTTGAGGCCAGTCTCTCCCTCGGGCCCAGGATCTTCAGGATGTTATTATTAGCAGACCATAGGGTCCTCCGTGGGACATACCAGGAGAGGCAGTCCCATAGGTATTGTTATTAATACTTAATCACTTTCTAAAATATAATCAATGTACAAAATCCAATGAAAACACCACTTTGATGAGCACTGGCTTGGTTTTTGTTTAAACAGACAAAAGTCAAGTAAAGAAATAAAACTACTTGACTAACTGACCAGATAACTTGGTTATGCCCCCTAACATAAAGCCTGCCCCCCCCAAAAAAAAATCCTGGCTACGCCCATGATTGAATTCCCTCTCATTATAGTCCATCCCAATGGGAGAAGGCAAACCTAGCCTCAGCTCCTTTTGAAAGATGAACTAGTTCTACATATCTGCCACCGGCCCCAGCCACTTAACAAGTAATCAGGGGTGATGGAAGTTGTTGTTGTTTAGTTGTTTAGTCGTGTCCGACTCTTTGTGACCCCATGGACCAGAGCACGCCAGGCATTGAAGGCTCCCCTTCTCACGTCTATGCAGTTGGGCATTTTATTCCGCAATAATGCTGGTGATTTGAGCTTGCAGTGAATAGCACAATACAAAGATTCCCTGAGAATGCTTCAGCCATTACTTCGCCATTGAGGGGATGCTCCCTCCATCAGTGTGAATGGGCCAGCCAGAGCATCCAGGATCTCTGATGGTGCATTTGGCCCCGCAAGGGACACTGGGTTGGGATGAATGAATCACACTACAACACAGTGGCAAACAAAGAAATACACGAAATCATGCCTGTCGATTTCCAAGAATTAAGGCTTTTGGAGGCTTTCCATTTTCTACATTGTTGCAAGGGCTTTATTTGGGTGATGGGAAAGGGAGTGTATAGCAATATTGAACGTAACTCTTTGCGGGGCTGGTTTTGCTAGCGATGATGGCAAAATAATGGATTGAAAGCTCAGAGCGTCTAGTGTGCACCAGAATGAAGATCATTACTGAAGCTCTGGCAGTATGTTGACCCCATGGCCTCCTTTTTAAGAAAAATCTTTAATACATAACATTATGGGATTCCTGACGGCCCTTGTTTTGGTGCTGGCAGGGCAGAGGTCAAAGCCTGGAATGTCACTGGGGCTGCTGCTTGCCAGGCGGAGACAATTAGATGAAGTGTCTAGACTGCTGAGTTTGGGGCACAGTGATAAGCATGTTATCAACTCTCCGAGGTGATATAAACAAGATGCTGCAGAGTGTTACCCCCCTTTCCTCCAGCCTGCCTTTTCCTTTCCCTGAAAACCATTTGGCTCCAGCCTGCCCCTCAAAAGTCACTTTTCAGTTCTGTTCTGGATCTAAGTATTTATATCTAGATAGAAAAATAAAAAACACTTGAAGCACAGTGTAGCTGTAATGCCGAATGTTAGTAGCTCATGGTGGAGAACAAGAATCCACGGTGAGAATGTTACAAAAGCCTTCCACTGTCAGTGGCTGTGGCGTGGGGTGTTTGCTTGTTCTGGGTGATCGTAGTGAACTGTGGCTGTGTGTATGTGACCCATCCAAGGCCCAATACACAGCCCTACTCAGCACTCCGAAAAGCCACACAGATCTGCAAAGGAATCTATTCTGTTTCTACTCCCAGCCCTTTCCAGTTAGGTTCAGCATCACCCCTGGTCCTTCTCCTGCTCCCCATGGTTGACTGCCTCATCTCTCCCCAAGCTGTGCACAAACTTGCCTTCCCTGTTCCTGCAGTTGCTTTAAACAAGAAGCTGTCTTACACCAGGTCAGAGTAGTTATCCATTCAATGCAGAGTTGTCTATTCCGTCATCGGTTCCCCAAGGACTGGATGAAGCCTTTTCCCATCTCCTGTTGGATGGAATGTGAGACCTCCTGCAAGCAAAACATGTGTTCTGCCACTGAGCTATACTTCTTATTCCTTTACAGATCTTTCATGCTACCTGTGGTTTTCTGACCACACATAACACATCCTTGGCTATGCTCTAGAGGAGCTGCATGTCTGTCACCTTGGTGAAGGAGCCATGGCAGCTGCATCAGCCATGAAGCCCACTGCCCTTCCTCCTCTGCCCAGTGGCGTAGCGTGGGTTGTCAGCACCCGGGGCAAGGCAAGTAATTTGCGCCCCCTAACCCGTGGATTTGCGCCCCCTAACCCGTGGATTTGCGCCCCCTAACCTGTGGATTTGCCCTAAGCCCAGATGTTGCGCCCGGTGCGGCCGGCCCCCCCTGCACCCCCCACGCTACGCCACTGCCTCTGCCTTCTGGTGCATGGCAGGAATTACATCATGGGCTGCACCATCCCATCTATATCCATATGTCACTGGTGCAGCTGACTAAGTTACATTTACCTGGCCTTGTAGTCCTCTGATGCTATCCTTTTGGGGATACCCTCCATAACCACACACCACTAAACTTTTTTTTCTGTAATATGTAGACCAGATTCATTGGTCTTCAACTAGTGGTTAAGCTGAGACCTAAAGTGTCTTGTCCCTAACATGGTTTGCATCACTGCCATTAAAAAGAGAGCAGGGGTGGGATGTGGGAAGAAAGAGATGGTCATAGAAGACAACAAGGAACAGGAGCAGCTGTTAGAAAATGTAAGTGATTCGTGTACAATTGGCATATTTCAGCTTGACATGCCCTGACAATCTTGGTGCATGTCAAACCCATTCAGTTACACCAGTCCCTATGCATTAATTTAAACCATGTTGACCCACCCTCCTTAAAAAGACCCTTGGGACCTGCATTCCTTTTCACACCATCCAAAATGTGACTGAATTCTTATTATAAGCATATACAGGATTTGTTTCAGTTATATTCCTTAGTATGGGACCCAGTGGACCAGTTGGGCTTTTTTTCCAGACCTTTTAAAATCAGCTTTCCTCAATTAATGTAGAAATATTTTCATATCAGGCCCTACACATGCATTTGATTACAGAAAGTGCCCCGCTTACCAGTAGCCTCTTAACCACGCTGTGATGAAATCAAGAATACAGAGATGGTCAAGACTGGCTGTTTGGTATCCAACCGAAAATGATGTTGAACTTTTAAAATGCAAACACAGTTTTCACTGCAATTCAATAGTCACTAATATACAGACTAATTTCTAGATTATTCTATTTAAAAATATAAACTATGTCAACATAATATAAATGTTATGTAATCCTGGGACAATCAATGAAGCTCAAAAGAAAGTATTTTTCCCCACACGTTTAAACTATGGAATTCACACCCAAGGGATGCAGTGATGCTTTTGCTGGGCCTGCCTCTAACTTCATGCATTTCTCTGTATATTGTATTTGCATAACTGCAGACACAGAAGGAATTTTTACCCAGAAATAATAATAATAATAATAATAATAATAATAATAATAACAACAACAACAACAACAACAACAACAATAATGTAGTATCAGTATTAAAAAGGCACATTCAGCCTTTCCAATTCTAGAAAAAACATATAAGCTTTGCTCAGAGGAACATTATCACAGAAAGCAATATCAGAAACAATAGCCAACAAAAACAACTTCACTATGTTCTGCAATCTGAAGGATGTGGGGATATTCCAAGGAAAATAGGAAGAGAGTACAGATGCAGAAAACAGATTCCAGTCATGGGTTGAAATGGAAAAAGAGTAATCATCTTCCATGAGAATACAGACAAGTATCAGTATCTTGTTCCAATGCCCCACAATGGATTTTATGGTACTCCCAAATCTAATTGCTTTTAATATGTATGTGTGTGTACACACACACACACACACACACAATGTATACTTTCCCCCAGCCATTTTAGCTGGCATCAGAAGTTCCAGGCTAGAAAAAATAGGTGACAGCAGCTTGTATATTTATGGGCAACATGGGGAAATGATACCATTGCAATGTCAGGTCAAACCAAAGAGATGCCTATAAAGCAGTTTGAGAATGGGGGGATCTGAAACCTTTTACTGGAGAACCAAAGTTGCCACTAGACAACTATAAAGAAGGCCCTCAGAAAAGAAAATGGAAAAAAGCCATTCTCACAGAGACAGGGACACAGAGGCAGAAGATGTCAGACGAAGCTTCCTCTTATCACCATCTTCTGTTACAGGACCATCTGTCCCAGAGTCCCAGTGTAAATGCAGCCTGTCAGAGGAGGAGTTTCTCAAAGCCATAAAAGCAGCCAAGGACTTCCAAGGCAACTTCCAGCATCCAGCAATCTCCAGGTGTTTGCATTGAGAAAGAAAGCTCTGAAAGACAAGAAGGGTTGCAGCAGAATTCAGATCAGAAATTGCTGCTGTTCGCTTATTCATCCCATGTCTAGGATTGATCCAGTGAATACAATTCACTATTGTTGTTGCGTTTAGTCAACAAATGATACCTAATGGATTACAGGCAACTCCCCATTTACATGCAGGTAACGTTCCAAGGCGCATTTAAGTGAAATCATGTATATTTGAAACACCATTTTAAAAAAGCCTGCAAAGACCCTGTTCCACCTTCCACCACTCCCAGCCCCATTCCACCCCTATTAGTGATGTTTTTGTGACATTTTTGGGTCACTTCCGGATTTGGTGCAATACATGTTTGCATGGTCACACAAATATTGGACACGCCTTAGATGCTCACTGCCTGTACATTTTCTCCAATTTGCATTCTGTTTTCTTTGCACTGGGGTAGAATAACCTAATGGCAATGTAACATGTCATTTATGTAAGTTACATAAATTCACAAGAGCAGACAGTGAGATGAACATAGGCTTGGGCAGAAGACAAACTGCATAAAAATGGGCACTGCAATAAAGAACGGGTGGAACAGAAAACGATGCCCTCTTACACCCTTAAATACACATATTTGGTTCTTCCTTCTTAAATCAGGAAGTCTGAGGATTTGGAGAACTACATTCATTTTGGAGGATCTATGAGGTTCTAAAGATAATATCTTTGATGTGTGTGATGTGTTCCCTGTTCAAGAAGGGAAATATACAGTGGTACCTCTGGTTACAAACTTAATTCGTTCCAGAGGTCCGTTCTTAACCTGAAACTGTTCTTAACCTGAACACTTTAACCTGAACTGTTCTAAACCTACCATTTTAGCTAATGGGGACTCCTGCTGCCACCACACGATTTCTGTTGTCATCCTGAGGTAAAGTTCTTAACTCGAGGTACTACTTCTGGGTTAGCAGAGTCTGTAACCCAAAGTGTTTGTAACCTGAGGTGTTTGTAACCCGAGGTACCACTGTATAGTCACTGGCTTAATACTGTTAATACTGATTTATTAGACTAGATTATATAGTGGCATTTAAGCTTATTTCATTATCATTCAGTGACTTCTCTTTAACAGGACAGAGGAAGCTGTCCCATTAGAGCAAATGAGACACTGCAGTACCAACCACAATCTACTCTTAAGCAGACACCACCTGCCTGCTTTCTTACATCCTGCCCGGAAGATGATTATCACCTCCTCCCACTTTTGCCCTCCAGTGGGGAGGGCGATGGGGACAAAACTAGAATTAATTGGTTCTGCCTGTCATTGACTCTGGCTGCGCCTAGTGCTGGCCTCCTTGTCTTCCACTTTGCCATACCAGGAGGCACCAGCCCACCACCAAGCTGGAAGTACTGTTTCACTTGTCAGTAGAAGGGGTGGGCAAGGTGTTCTGCAAGGTTCAAAGACTTGCTGTATGCTACATTCATTTATTCTGCAAGAACACTTATTCCAGTGTTTTAAAAACCCAAGAAGATGTTTTTGACTTGGGTTAAGAACTTAAGAATGGTTAGATGAATGAGGCCAATGACCCATCTAGACAAGCGTCCTGTTCTCCCAGTGGCCAACTAGATTCCTATGGGAAACCAGGGAGCAGAACATGAACACAAGTGCTCTCTCCCTTCCTTTGGTCTCCAGCAACTGATATTCAGAAGCATTGCTGCCTTCAGCTGTGGAGAGTAGAGCATAGCCTTTGTGGCTACTAGCCATCAATAGTCCTCTCCTCCATGAATTTTTCTAACCCTATTTTAAAGCCATCCAAGTTGCTGGCCATCACCGCCTCCTGGGGGATTGAGTTCCATAGTTTGGCCATGAATTGCACAAAGTACTTTCTTTTATTTGTCCTAAATCTTCCACTATTCAGTTTCATTGGATACCCTGAGTTTTGTGTTATGAGCGTGGGGGAAGGGGCTTTTCCCTATTCAAATTTCAAATATATTTGTTAAAATCGTACAAAACATAGGGCTGGCATCTTAGCTGTGTGGCACCTTATCAGTCATGTGCATGCATTTACATGCATCTGCATTAGAGACAAAGTTCATCCCCAGAATGAAATTCAGTGACAGAGCACCTGCTTTGCATGCATGCTGATGGTCCCCATCTCTAGGTAGGGCTAGTGAATGGCTCCTGCCTGAAGCCCCATGGAGCTCTGCCACTCATTGTGGGCAATACTTTGCTAGAAGGTTCCTATGTTCCTATTTATTCCCATCCAAACTTTTAACTTTCAGAGACCCTGAGAGAGAGCCCAGTCCTGAGGAAATGCAACTCTAACGTCATGCACTGTCTACATTTTAAGAGGGCCTCCCCAAACTGAAAGCAGAGGGCACTACATCTGATGATACATCTCCTCTAATCTGGCCCATACATACGTTTCAGTGTGTATAGAAGGGAAATGTTATGTTTGACTTTTCAGTAGAATAATGAACTGCCCAATGTTCACTTTTGCATCATCATCATCATAAAATGGTGACTCTAGATTCAGGTAGGTGGCCATGTTGGTCTGACACAGTCAAAATAAATAAATAAAATAAAAAAAAATGTTCAGTAGCACCTTAGAGACCAACTAAGTTTGTTCTTGGTATAAGCTTTCATGTGCATGCACACTTCTTCAGATACAGTGGACGCTCGGGTTGCGAATGTGATCCATGCAGGATGCACGTTCACAACCCGCAGCGTCCACAACCCGCAGCGCTGCGTCTGCACACGCACAGGTTGCGATTCTGCGCTTCTGTGCATGTGCAAAACGTGATTTAGCACTTCTGCGCATGCACGAGCACCAAAACCCAGAAGTAACCCGTTCTGGTCCTTCCAGGTTTCGGCACGTCCATAACCCAAAAACGCGTAACCTGATGCGTCAGTAACCTGAGGTATGACTGTACACTGAAACATCTGATAGGGTACTTTACAGAGGATAGTCTGTATTTGATAAGATCCTCTCTTGGAAGGGCTAGCTTCTCCAAGTCCAGATTAAAAATAAAGAAATTTCAGAAGGGAGGGTAGGGGCTCACCCCAACTTTCACTTATTCCATACCTAGAAACCATGGGTCTGAGCAGTTTTCTGCTTGAGCCACTCCTTTCTCAGGGAAAATGCTCTTTGTAGCTCTGAAGCAGAGCAAACGTCAATCCAGAGAAAACTCAAATTGCTGTTTGCTCCAAATGAGTGCTAGAGAGCAGTTTCTTCCAGGCGAAAGTGGTGGGGAATGTGGAGTTGCCCACCAATGGTCTTCTTTTTGGAGAGCAGAATGAGCAGATACACAGGGCTTTCTGCCATGGTGAAAGGCACTGTAGTTCTATTTAACGGTGATTCTTGTATTGTAGGGGCTTGAACTAGATGATCCTTTGGGTCCTTTCCAACTCTACAAGTCTATGATTCTAAAATTTTAAAAGAGAGCAATTATTTCTAATTTTTCTTCTATACAAGAAATTAGCATATGCAGATTTTATGCAAATCTCTGCTCCCCTTTGCCCTCTTTTTATGATGTTGGCCACCCTGTCATTTGATCCACTCAGGGACAATGATTTGCCAGGGAAAGTAAACAGAAAATAGGGAGCATCCCCAGTAAACAGGGGCAGTTCCTTAGCAATATATGATATACAGAATTAATACAAACTTGATGTTGTTGGGGGCAGTGGGACAATATACAAAAGAGGTTCCTTGGGTAAATAACCACTGGGCTCTTGATTCTTTTATTAAAAAAATTAGACTTAACACATAAACCATGTGTGCACAGCTCAACAGACTCCAATCTTTTGACAAGAGTGGCTTTTTGATTGGTCAAAGGTCACATGCCAAAAATGTAGACTAAATATAGACAGCAGAGAAATTATTCTAGCATCTTGATGAAACAAGACCCTCCATAGTTTCTCCCATAAACACTCCTTACCAATATGGCTACCTATCACATTTTCTCCCCCGTTTTTAAATAATGTTTTATTAGAAAATACTCAGAACACAGTGAATTCCAAAACAGTAAGGAGCTGTTATTTTTAATGCACTGTAAGAAGTAAATGGCTGTGAGGGCCAAAAAGAAAAACCTTTAGTGCAGAAATAACATGGAAGTTGACCTAAAGAATGTTTATTTTCCTTGCTGGGCTGACAGCTTTGAAAATCAGCAAGTTTCTCTTTCAGGTCAATTAAACTTTTGTTCAGTGAAATTGCTCTGGAGCCAAGACTCCGGGAACATGAGGTATTGATTGTGAGCCTCGCACATGCTGTACAGGATCTTTGCAGCCTAACACAGGTAAGTGATATCAGACGGGCAATTTCCCACACAGGCGCTCTGCAAGTGTGAAGAGTTTTCCGGTGATGGAGGAGATTTACTGCTGAAAAACCAGTTGTGTGGTCAAGAGAGATGTCACAGCTTACATGAGGTGGAGGGTATCCCAGGACATGTCTGAAACATCAGGGCCAGTGTCAACATCTGGCACCCTCATCTTGCCAGGACTTCCTGTTGATGCTTCTCGTACTCTCCCACCTCATTTATTTTTTTGTGGTCTGGTACAAACATCAAGTATCTAGATGAAGCCACCCATTAGTTTCCCACAATGCCCCAGACCTAGCATTACTTTGAGGCATTGTGAGAAATTAAATGGGTGGATAGACCCAGCTGCCCAGTGCTGCTTGGAGTACTGCCACCCCAGGGCCACTGACAGGGAAAGGATCCTGTCAGAAGACAAGCTTACACAGAGCCCCTCAAACTTGGAACTGAATGGCTAAAGACAAATAATGTAGGGCCCTGGTGAAACTAAGCAGGTCTGGATCTGGTCGGTGCCTGGATGGGCAACCACCATGGAACCCTCTGTGTGCCATCTTGAGCTTCAAGCAGGGATGGGTGAATCTGTCAATTTTGATTTCTAATCTTTCCAGTCTTCAGCTCTCCACATTTGGTCATGCCAGGACCTGCCCACCCATGAGGTCATGGATAAGGTTGCTGCTAAGAGCATGGATGAGGTCTAGAGATAAGGTTGCTGCTAAGAGCAGCTGCAGACTCTCAGTGTAGCATTGATTTATGCTTAGATCTTTTAGCTCTGTATATAGTTTTGTATCATAGTTGTAGCTATAGAATATAGCCACTGTCAGTTCAAAAGACAGTATTCAGTTAGAGGGATCAATCATTTGAATTATTGTAAGGCAGCTGCATATCGTAATTATATGAAGGTATATCAGTCCTTGTGGGATGCGGGTGGCGCTGTGGGTAAAACCTCGGTGCCTAGGGCTTGCCGACCGTATGGTCGGCGGTTCAAATCCCGCGGCGGGGTGAGCTCCCGTCTTTCGGTCCCAGCTCCTGCCCACCTAGCAGTTCGAAAGCACTCTTAAGTGCAAGTAGATAAATAGGTACCGCTTTATAGCGGGAAGGTAAACGGTGTTTCCGTGTGCTGCGCTGGTGCAGACTCGCCAGAGCAGCTTCATCACGCTGGCCATGTGACCTGGAAGTGTCTGCGGACAGCGCTGGCTCCCGGCCTCTTAAGCGAGATGAGCACGCAACCCCAGAGTCGATCACGACTGGCCCGTACAGGCAGGGGTACCTTTACCTTTACCTTTATATCAGTCCAAGCAAGTTCTTGAGTACTGAGCATCACTTCCAATTTATATTTCAGATTGTTTCCAGTACTATGTAACATGGGGACACCTGAGGCTATGAATGGGTTTGCCAATTTTGATTTTTTCAGTTTCTCAACTTAAATCCAGTTTTCCACATTTCTGCAGCAGTTAAAAAAATTCTCATGAACATTTCAGTATTGTAGTGGGAATTGTTTTGAAGAAACACATTTCTGCATGCAATTTTGCTTAACATACACAATTTTGCAAAGCTATCCCCCTCCCCCTCCCTCGGTTTAGTGCATTTTTGTATGTTATTTTCACTGTGCATTTTCATATACAGCTTATGTGGCTGGAGAACTGCATTGCAAGTGCAGAGGAGTGCAAATTTCAAAAGTCGGGTGTGTTTCAGTTTGCATATTGCTTCAGAAAGTGCAAATTGGGTAGGTTTGCCTTGGAAAGCAAACTTCATTTAATTTCTGAGGCCCTTCAGTTTTTCCAGCAGACAAAGAAGGCTTACATTTTCAGTGCACACAAATGACATGATAGCACATAGCCTCCCACGTACGAAGAAAGTAAGAGGTCGACTAATATTGCTTCATGAGTGGCAGCAGAACCTCTATAGAACAGAACAATTGCAAGCTAATAGAACTCTTTTTTCATTTGCAGTTTCCCTCATGCTTATGATATAAAAACCCCTGCTAGAAAACCAGTTGTTATTTACAAACTGGAGCCAGAGGAAAGCCGCCCCCATAAACACAGAAACACAGCTGTTTGTTTCTGCTATGCGATGCCAATTGAACCCAAATCCAACCATACTTTTTCTTGGTAGGTTTGCCCTCCGAGTGGTAAACACGCAACTGGGAAGCTAAGCTGGGCTAATTTGACCAGTTATTATTTGATTGAAAGGTGATACTGTGTGTTTAAATGGTTATCCCTTCCTTGTTAGTGGCATCATTCAATCACGGCCGCTAAGCCTCGGAGAGAGTGGAGATGTGAGCGCTGAGGGAATTCCCTCGCTCACTCAGACCAGGAAATGTGAGGTTTGTTAGTTCAAACGGCATCTGTAGGAAGCTGGTAAACAACAGCTGAGATGATGAAAGATCAAATCAACTCCTTGCTTTGAAGTAAAGCGATATTAAAACCGTGAGTGTAGCAATTCTTATTATAAAGTGCAGGGAGCCCCCCCCCCAGTCGCCCACTTGATGCGCTGCCCCCCTACTCCCTGTTTGCTGCTGGTGAGCAGTGACTCTGTGATTCCTCTGGCCACATAATGAGTCAGAGGAAAGAAATCCATAGCAATCTCTGTGTCTGTTCTTGGGTTACTGACTACATCCCACACCATACCAATAATGTCTCCATGCCAGAAACCAGGTTGGACAGGCCACAGATGTGGTTTCCTTCCCACCAGGGAAGGAAAAGTTTATTCCCACCTAGCTCAGTTTTGTGGGATAACCATTTATCAACATGCTTAAGTCTAATCAATGCATGAAGGAGCTAAGACCATAGATCATTTTGCAAATATTGCTATCATCATCATCTCATGAACATGAGAAAATGCACTGGATAGTGTGCGATAACCCTTGGTTGACACAAGGTTGTCTAACCTCCCCATAACAAAACAAAACAAAACAAAATAATTTTCAATAAACCAGCTGCCTGAAAACTCTCTTGGATTCACTTCTCAATTTATGAGACACAGCTGTTTCGATTAGCCGGAAGACATGGACACAGTGCCAGCCACAGGTACCAGGAGTCCATTGGACAACGTGCACCTACTGAGCCCCAATCCTTGCTATGGTCACGGCTGCTCATCTGCTTGCGCTGCTGGGCAGAAGGAGAGGCCAAGATGTGAAAGCTCTTGCTCCTTCTCCTTACTCTTGTCACTGCTTGGATACATGGAGAAATAAGAAGGTAGCAACAGAAGGAGAAGTAAGAATAGAGCCAAGGTGCCCAAGAAGTCAGCAACAGATCCATGCCAGGATGTGACTACTGGTACCAGCCCTCTTTAGGTTGGCCCTGTCTGCATCTTGGAAATGCAGCACACAAACTTGCCCAGCGCTTCTATTTTGTCTTCTTTGAAACTCTCTTCCCTCACACACAGCCATAGAAACACGAGGAAAGCCCTGCAACTTTCACAGAGTCCTTGGCCAGCTCTTAAAGCCCCTTGGGATCTGCCGGTGCTTCCATGGAAACAGAATCTCATGAAAGCTTCCCCTGAAAAACATATCTCTGTTTCCTTTATGGTATTGCTGTTGCTGGTGTGTGTGTGTGTGTGCGTCTGTGCATGTTGGAGTTTATAGACTGTGTTTGCAACCAACATCTATTGTGGAGTAACTGCAGTCCTATGCATGTTTACTCAGAAATAAGCCCTGTTGTATCTGAAGCCTATGCAGGTTTGCAGCATGCCTCTTGTGGTTGTGTTCATTAGGATTCCACAGTGATGTGTCAACACTTACACCCAGGCAGCCTTGAGGTGAGCCAGGAGTCAAATCAGAGCTGAGGAACAAAGTCGGGAGGATCTGGTTGCTCAAGCAAGGTGCCAGGAAAGCGGGAAGCAAGTATTGTCCTTCCTGCCCAGAAAGATCCAATGGCCAGCCAGACTAATCCAGAGCAATGAGAGAACTGAACTACAAGCAAGCTTGTCCACAAGGTGTGGCTGTAAAGAGGGCCATTTTTTTAGCCTTGTGGCTCCTGGCCAGGAGTGGGGGGGAGGGGAGAGAGGCAGGGGAGAAAAGCTTGAGGTCATGCCCCCCCCAATGGTGTTATCTGCTGAGGAGCTGGGGGGAGGGAGCAGAACAAAGGAACCGCCTTCCTCCAAAAAGTCATTGAGGTGATAATAAGGCTTTCAAGTTTCTTGTTGGCAGGTTAGCATAGAAGCTGCCAGAGAATGGAGAAATTAATGAAGCAGACGCTTAACATCCCCCACCCCTTGATGGGGTTTCTTCTTCATGTTAGCAGATGAAATGATAACATTTCTGTTCAAGATTGCCTGATTAAAAGCTCAATATATTTTGCAGGTTACCAGTGGCGTAGCGTGGGTTGTCAGCACCCGGGGCAAGGCAAGTAATTTGCGCCCCCTAACCCATGGATTTGCGCCCCCTAACCCGTGGATTTGCGCCCCCTAACCCGTGGATTTCCCTAACCCCCAGATGTTGCGCCCGGTGCGGCCGGCCCCCCCTGCACCCCCCACACTACGCCACTGCAGGTTACATCTCTGAAGTCAGAAAGAAGCACTACTAAGTTCAAAGGAGTTACTCCTAGGAAACTATGCATAAGGCTGTGCATGGGCTCTTGGTCTTAGGCTCTTGTTTTGTATTTTTATGTTGTGAACTGCCTTGTGATCTTTGGATGAAGGGTGGTACACAACAATAATAAGCCCCCCAATCTGATTGGGGGCCCAATCTGGGACATTTGTCAAGGAGGGGGGGAAACTCAGCATAGCCTTCTTCTTCCCCTGCCCCCTCCCAACAGTAGGTTTAATTAAGTGTTAATTAGTTAGGTGTTGTCAGCGCTGCCTCTAGGTCCCAGCTCACAGAGGACCAACGCTAGGCTGTAGTAATGTACTAAAGTCTTTATTGAAGTTCAGTTTCCATTTCAAAGCCACAGCGTGCAGCCCTACGTCTTAAACCCTAGATCGGCGAAGTCCCGTCTGAGTCTCCTCCCCTATGACACCAGTTTAAGATCCTAGCCCTGCTCCACCTTTTCCGCTGCTCTCTCCTCCTCTGGGTCCTCCTGCCCGCTGGGGCACTGCCCTTTCTGGACTCTTCCGATGCTGAGTCGCTTAGCTCCTCCCCCTCCCTCCGGCGGGCTTTAGGACCCGGTTCCCAATCCTCATTCTCTGCTGTCCCGCGCTCCTGTACATTTGAACTTGCCTCTCGCGCCAGCCCAGTGACCTTTCTCCTAACCGTTACACTACTTCGGTCACTGCTTCCCTCTTCCGGGACACTGGCCGGATCTGACCTCTCCTCCGTTGTCCGACTTTCTGATGGAGGCGTGGTCAGCCCTGCCTTATCTTCTCTCCCTGGTGGGGAATGCACTGGCCCCGATCCTTGGGACTCTTCCCCCCCACTCTGCTCTGGTGGGGAAGCTGGTCCTGATTTCCAGCTACTGCTCTGGGAGTCCCTGCTGCCCCCTTGCTCCTGGGGCATTCCCCTTGGGAACCCCCTACCCCTGGCCACTGGCGCCCCCTTCTGTGAATCTTCCGATTCGCTGGAGAGGCTCATGGAATCCCTCGGTCCACTGTCCTCTTCTCCTACGCTCCCCTCGGATTCTTCCCCTTCGTTCTCCATCTCCTCTCTTCCCTGTGCCTCTGCTCCTGAGCCCCTGACTGCATAATCCTGTATGATTTCTTCTGGCAACTTCATGTAGATATTTAGTACCATGGGGAAAAGACTGGAACCCTAAGCGACCTCAAAGGCTGAGAATTAATCTCTTAGCATCAGCTTCTGGGTACATCCAACCATACAACAAAACAGCCCCACAATATTGGGAAGTTTTTAATGTTTGGTGTTTTATTATGTTTTTATAAGTGCTGGAAGCTGCCCAGAGTGGCTGGGGAAACCCAGCCAGATAGGCGAGGTAGAAATAATAAAGTAGTAGTAGTTGTTGTTGTTGTTGTTGTTGTTGTTGTTGTTGTTGTTGTTGTTGTATTGTGCCTTCCCCCCCAGTCCCATATCAACCAGCCATCCCACAATGATACTATTGCTGGTGGTATCAAAAGGCACTGTGAGGTCCAGCAGAACCAACAAGAAAAACTCGCTTTGCCTAGCTCCAGGTAAAGGGCATCCACCAAGACACTCAAGGACATTTCAGTCCTAGATACCAGTCTGAACAAGATGGGAAGGGTCTACATAATGCAAGAAAACCTGGGGCTGAGTAGCCATCTATTGCTTACTCAGAAAAATAGATGTTGGTTGATAAATATCCAGGATGGGAGAGCCAGTGTGGTGTAGTGGTTAAGAGCGATAGACCCGTAATCTGGGGAACTGGGTTCATATCTCTGCTCCTCCACATGCAGCTGCTGGGTGACCTTGGGCCAGTCACACTTCTCTGATGTCTCTCAGCCCCACTCACCTCACAGAGTGTTTGTTGTAGGGGAGGAAGGGAAAGGAGAATGTGAGCCGCTTTGAGACTCCTTCGGGTAGTGATAAAGCAGGATATCAAATCCAAACTCTTCTTCTCTTCTTCTGAAATGTGGACTCTTTAAGTAAAGGTCTCACCACTGCTTCCATTAATACCACAAAATAGAAATACTCCTCTGAAGGAGCATTTATAACCTCTGGGTTATATCCAATGTTAGTCATACTCAGAGTAGACTCATTGGAATTAACCAAAATGATAAACTTAGTTCCAATAATTTCATTTTTCAACTCTGAGTAGAACTTAATTGGACCCTCTAACACCCATATGGATGGTGACAGCAGCCATGAAATTAAAAGACGCCTGCTTCTTGGGAGAAGGGCAATGACAGGCCTAGACAGCATCTTGAGAAGTAGAGACATCACCTTGCCAACAAAGGTCCGTATAGTTAAAGCTATGGTTTTCCCAGTAGTGATGTATGGAAGTGAGAGCTGGACCATAAAGAAGGCTGATCGCCGAAGAATTGATGCTTTTGAATTATGGTGCTGGAGGAGACTCTTGAGAGTCCCATGGACTGCAAGAAGATCAAACCTCTCCATTCTGAAGGAAATCAGCCCTGAGTGCTCACTGGAAGGACAGATTGTGAAGCTGAGGCTCCAGTACTTTGGCCACCTCATGAGAAGAGAAGACTCCCTGGAGAAGACCCTGATGTTGGGAAAGATGGAGGGCACAAGGAGAAGGGGGTGACAGAGGACGAGATGGTTGGATAGTGTTTTCGAGGTTACCAGCATGAGTCTGACCAAGCTGCGGGGGGCAGTGGAGGACAGGAGTGCCTGGCGTTCTCTGGTCCATGGGGTCACAAAGAGTCGGACACGACTAAACGACTAAACAACAACAACACCCATATGACCAGTCCCTGTCTGGGAGCTTTTATTGGGCAGGAAGGACATGGGTCTGATAACTAGGAGCCATTCCTCCATGAGTTTGTGAAACCCCCCCCCCTTTAGTCGTAACTATCACCACTTCTTGTGGCAGTGAGTTCCATAAATTAATGATGGACTCCCTTTAGCTGTCCCTGAATCTCCTGCCAATCAGTTTTGTTGAATGACGCCAAGAGTGCCAGTATGATACGGATAGTGTCGTGCTTTACTCTGTGAGTAATCCCCCAGACGGAAGAGGTACTCTCAACCATCAGCAAAGAGCCCTAATGCACTTCAAAATTCCCCACTGTCACATACGTGCTCAGCACAACCCTGTTGGCTTTACGTCTATCAGACTCGGGGGGGGGGGACTTTCTCCCCTTCAGCCTTCATTATTCCCCACCCCCTGCAAACAATTAATTATCAAGCTGCTCCTAAATTATAAATTAGTAACTTTAGGGGGAAAGAAAAAGAAATAGATTTTACTCGATGTTACAGAAAAGCAGGGATGTCAGAGCAGCAGCTGTGTTGGAAACGTTGCCTTTTTCTTTGTTCGGAATGCTATTTAAACATTGGCAGGGGGCCTCATTAAAGATGAATCGATGAATTAGTAAGTAGAGTTGTAGCCAGGAGAGACAGCGGGCGCTCCTGTGGCGCAAACAGATTTGCACAAAAGAAAGGGGAAAGGGGGAGAAATAGAACCCCGATCCCAATATGTAACAAAGTCAATATTTTATAATAACCTGCCAAAGAGGAAAGAAAGACAGAGAGAAATCTAGTGTTACCAACCAGCAAGCCAGGAAAGGTTTCAGATTCATTCCAAATAATGTTTCCTTAATAGGTGTGGATGTTGGAGACCAAAAATCTAGACTGGGCCAAACAGTATCAAACTTTTCAAGTCTTCAGCACTATGAGGTTAAGTTCAAAGGAATTGTCATTGCAAAGTCAAATACATATGGACAGATGTGCATATTTTATTTATCTACTTCATTTAAGAATAACTTCCCAATGAAACATCCATATGCGACGGGGTGAGCTCCCGTTGCTCGGTTCCTGCTCCTGCCAACCTAGTAGTTCGAAAGCACGTCAAAGTGCAAGTAGATAAATAGGTACCACTCTGGCGGGAAGGTAAACGGTGTTTCCGTGCGCTGCTCTGGTTTGCCAGAAGTGGCTTAGTCATGCTGGCCACATGACCCGGAAGCTGTACACCGGCTCCCTCGGCCAATAAAGCGAGATGAGTGCCGCAACCCCAGAGTCGGTCACGACTGGACCTACTGGTCAGCGGTCCCTTTACCTTTACGCAATTTAACAATACAAACATCAACAATTTTATACATTCCCACTCACACACATCCAATAGAGATAAAGACTGAGATTTTTAAGAATCTCCACTCAGAAGGTATCCTGGAAAAGGAAGTTTTTCAATAGGTGCTGAAAAGGCAGTAGACATGGGGCCTGCCTGATAGGTCACAGGAGGGAGTTCCAAAGCGTGGGGACTGCCAGTGCCACACTAAAGGCCCCATTCTAACATTGTACACAGTGGACTTCCTGATTTACTTTATTTATTTAAAATTTATGTCCCACTTGATTGTAAGAAGAGCTTGAAGCAGTTTGCACAAATATAAAATAAAACATGAATTTATTGATAAGGTGATATCTGTAGGATGCCCTCTCCCACTACTGCACTGATTGGTTAGGTATCTAAGGGATGATGTTACTTACTTTAGGGCTGTGTTTAAGACACAGGATGTGCTGGGATTTGTGGTACACCAAAGGAAAAAAATGGTAGTGATCCTCTTTTCACACCAAGAACAGACCTTTCCAAGCTTCTGATTTACACACAAATAGAATTTAATTTTAAAGTTCTGTGTTCAAGACCCAGTTGGGGCAGCAGCCAAAAATGGGCTAGCAGAATACACTTTAGCTCCTTCATCAAGATGCCAAGATTTCAAGTTGGAAAACTTCTCTATTTTTCTTAAACACCCTGCTTCCTTTTTCCCATCTGGAAACTCAAACCCTCCACCTGCTACCTGGAGGGGCCAGGCAAACCTAGAAACTCCAGGTCAGACCATAAATCTGGCAATCCTAAGTCATGTGAAGAGAGGAAGGGAAAGTCCCATTATATGAGCAGAACGCTGCATAACCAGCATCTTTTATCAATACTAGTAACAAAAACAAACTTTGAGTTTAGTAGAATTGTTATCAATAATATTCTCCTTGTTATGATATCCACTTTCTTGCCAAATTATTGATTTTGTTGCACTCCCACCACATCTGCATTTTGTCATCAGACAAATTCCTGTGGTTTTTTAAACCATTCAGGTTTCTTTTATTCCAATTATATTAGACTTCAAAGTGACTTCCACATAGCTTCATGAGAATAGGATATTATGCTATAATAATATGTATGGTAAAGGGTAAAGGTAAAAGACCCCTGGATGGTTAAGTCCAGTCAAAATTGAGTATGAGGTGCGGCGCTCATCTCTGCTTTCAGGCCAATGGAGCCGGTCTTTGTCTGCACAAGTTTCCAGGTCATGTGGCCAGCATGACTAAACCACTTCTGGTGCAACAGGACACCGTGATGGAAGCCAGAGCACACAGAAATGCCATTTACCTTCCCGACACAGCAGTACCTGTTTATCTACTTGTGCTGGTGTGGTTTCAGACCAGTAGGTTGGCAGGAGCTGGGACAGAGCAACGGGAGCTCACCCAGTCACATGAACTCGAAATGCTGACCTTATAATCAGCAAGCCCAAGAGGCTCAGTGGTTTAGACCACAGTGCCAGCTGTGTTATTATGTATATACCACTTTAATAAAAAATATTTGGGTGGTTAACTTAAAATGACATAAAATATCAGTTTTAGAATAGAAACAAAAACAGACATTAAAAACCGCAGACATCACAAAATGATCAAAATATAGACATAATCAACAGTTTTTTAAAAATGTAAAGAATAAAATTACATGCCTGTGTAGTTTGCCTAAACAGTAGTTTTTTTTCCAGGCATCGAAAACAGGATGCAATGAAGGTGCCTGCCTCATATTAATAACGAGGGACTGCTGCACTAAAGAATCAATTTATTGCAACATCAGAATGAACATCATGTGCCATTTGCAAAATTACCTGTTCCTCAAATCAAAGCAGTTGAGTGGTCGTATGTGGGGTAAGGTGGTCCTTCAAGTACATTGGTCCCAAGCTCTTGAGAGCTTTATAGACTAACACTGCAGTAGCACCTTGAATTTGCCAAGCACTGGACTAGCTGCATAGCTACAGGCAAGTGCAAAACTTCCTGTCCCCCATGGATTGCTCCACAGTGACACCATCTGGTGCCAAAACATCCCACTGGAGGCTGTTGTAGGTGAGGTATGACTAGCATTGCAAAAGGGAGGGACCCAGTAAATGTGAGAGTCTAAAACAGGAGAGAGGGTAAAAGTGGGAGATGTAGTGGGATTCTAAGAAAAAGCAAAGCTGGCTTAGTTGAACAGCCTTGCTTTGTGAACAATATTACTGGAGGGTTGGAGCTCTTTCCATATTAGAAGGGATATTGGTTCTCTTCTATCAAAGTAATTGCACAGATCCTGGTGTCATTAGAAGGATGATATTGGTGTGCATTAAGGAGGAGACGATCTTTTTTAATTAACTTCCTCTCCCTTGCTGTTCTCTCTGCCTCCTCCACCCCCAGCCCAATAACATGCCTGGTATTCATTGGCTTCTCTTTTTTCAGAACTATGCCTTGGATTAGATCTGGAAGGCTGACATTCAAGCAAGTGGCTAAATGCCACAGGGGACAAGTTATTATGTCTCTTCATGCCCACGGTATCCTGGCGCAAGATAGTATATAAGGGCGAACATCTGAGAAGAGTGACAGTCGGCAACTATCTTCCCTGAAAGGCCAATTTCAGAAGTGACAGAGGAGTGGTTCATTAGCAATTTAACCTCTAACCTGCTCAAGGGGCTTCACTGGCATAAAGGGCATTTTTCTATGGTTTCCACTGGCCTACAGCAGGGGCTGGGAGCCTGTGGCCCTCCAAATGTTATTTCTGGACTATAACTCCTATCATCTCTGGCCATTGGTCCTGCTGGCTGGGGCTGATAGGAGTTTAATTCAAACAACTTCTGGAGGGCCAGATGTTCCCCAGCCCTGGCCTATAAGTGACATTGTTGTTAAAACCTTTATACTGGCTACCAAGTTCAATGTTTTTGTTTTAATTTACTGAACAGCTTAAGTCTGGGATATCTCAGGGACCACCTGATCACTGGGATCATCTGTAGAAGCATTGCTGGCCATCCCCTCAGTTGGTGAAGCTCATCTGACATCAACACAAAATGGAACCTTCAGTGTTATTGGTCCCCTGCAGCAGAAGGCTCTTCCAATAGAGATTCAGCAGACACCTTCTCCACAGACTTTTAAACATTTTCTGAAGACTTTTGTTTGCCAGACTTATGCAGAGAAGAAATACATGCTCCATATTAGTCAGCTTGTGATCTTTTCTAATTGTATTTTAATTGTTGTAAACTGTTTTGATATTTTTATGAAGCTGAAATATGCAAATATTTGTTATAATTAATTAATTAATTGGGGTGGGATGGCATCCCTCAACAGGCTAGATATGATATAGAAATGCTAGATTCTGCTGCTCCAAAAAATCTCAAAATCTGCTTCTGGAAGTCAATAGAATTTGCAGAAATATATTTTTTATATTTTATTCGCCCCCACCCAGTTTTATTTATATTTTCGTCATTACAGTATAGCATTACAATCACAAATTAAAAACATTGACTTCATTCCACCTTTTCATAGCTTCCTTGGCTTATCTTTTATCACTGCGTATTCTAGTCACTCCATAATTTCTCTTTTCACCTTTTCACATATTTCATACTGCTTAATTTATTCTAAACCTGCTAATGTTTCGACCTGTTTACAGTAGTTCTCCATATATTCTACAAATTTTTTTCCAATTCTCTTTAAATCCTCTTTTATCTTGCTCTCTAACTTTGCCAGCTCTGCATCATCTTCAGCTGCCATTTCTCCCTTGTTGGGACTGCTCCCTCAATCCACTTTTGGGAATATAAAATTCATGTTGCATAGAGAAATAAGTTCTTTTGGTTCTTGAGAACATCTGACTCAGTTATTCCTAGGAGAAATGCCTCTGGTCTTTTGGGGAATGAACTTTTAAGCATTTTTTCATTTCATTATAAATCATCTCCCAAAATTCTTTACAGTAGCTACTTTGCATGACCACCACATATGATAAAGTGTCCCTTCTGTTTCTTGGCAGAATGTACCTGATTCAAATTTCTACATCTTTTCTAACTTATTCAGTGTTAGGTACCACCTATATTTCATTTTCATATAACTTTCTTTCAAAGTATAATGTGCTGTAAATTTTTAGTCTGTTTTCTGCAGTTTCTCCCACAGAGAGAATTCTGTATTGCGCCCCACATCTCTAGCCCAGTGTATCATAGTAGACTTATCTTTTGTTGAGTAGGCTCATCTTTTGTTTCTCATTCTAACAATAACTTAAGCAGTCTAGAAGTTATTTTTTCTGTTTTCTATTACAGTGGTACCTCGGGTTACATACGCTTCAGGTTACAGACTCCGCTAACCCAGAAATAGTGCTTCAGGTTAAGAACTTTGCTTCAGGATGAGAACAGAAATCGTGCGCCAATGGCGCAGCAGCAGCAGGAGGCCCCATTAGCTAAAGTGGTGCTTCAGGTTAAGAACAGTTTCAGGTTAAGTACGGACCTCCAGAACGAATTAAGTACTTAACCCGAGGTACCACTGTACAGGATAAAGGAAGTCTTTTATTTGGTTGTTTGTATTGTTGTATATTATGTTCACTGTATGTTATGTTCACGTTAATGAGGATGGACTTGTGTATTGGGGGGTGGGGGTTGTGTTATGTTGCAAATAAAATTCCAATAAAAATTTAAAATATTGAAAGAGTGATTTGTGTGTTTTGAGAAATAAACCTGAGTTAATTGCTGCCGGAGTTGTCTCGCTTCTGTGAGAGAGACCCAACCATTACAGCCAGTGGCTGGGAATCACATGTGGGGAGAACACAATTGTACCCAAGTCTCGCTTGCTGGTTTTCCACAGGCATCTGACTGGCCAGTGTGGGAACAGGATGCTAGACTAGATGGGTCTTTGGTCTGATTCAGCAGGGCTGCTCTTATAAAAAATGATGATGTTAGATAGACAGATTCCCAATTAATTGGAGATACCATTACCCCCAAAAGGTTCTTAATTAATCTAGCCCATTAATTGACAAAACATGACAAGCCTAGTTAAAATGTTTCTAGGACGGTAGTCTTTGTTTTATATAGGTATATGTGTACATCCCAATTTAGATCTATATATTCAATCACAGTATAATAACTCTACGGCCTCTCCTCTCCTATATTTTCCATCCCTCCCATTTTCTATTCATGGTGATACTCTATAAATTTATCTCTGAATAAATGCTAAGAATTTCACAGCTCTGATACAGTTAACACTTCCTGGCCAGAGAACACCTCTCTCATCAAAACCCACTTTGAAATTGACAAGGCTGCCTGTCTGGAGCAGAGGAGGTGGGGGGGGATGAGGAAATGGCATATCTCTCTCCCCCCCCCCCCCGCTACACACACATACCCCTGGCTGTGCTGTACTTTCTGTGGTTCGGGTCATAAAAAATATTGTACCTTTAAAAAAAATGTACTTGAAACTATTGATTTCTGCTGCACTAAAGCCCCTGACATTCTGGTGCAATGAAGTTATTGCTCTGGACCCTGTGTGCTTTCCCATACCTCTCCAAGGATGGTATTAAAGATATTGTAGCTCCCACTTCCTGACTCTGGGATATCAGAGAGATCCTCCTGTGTAAAGAATAATTATCAGCACTGCTGTTACCTCTAGTAAGTGTGTAATTACATGCTCTGTTTTTCTGGGCTGTGGGCTGTGCAATTTTGAATTATAACCATAATGTCAAATTCTGCCCATTCCCCCCCTCCTCGTTACCTCCACACCACTCCATCCCCCCCCCCCTTAAATCAAAATGGATTGAATCCTTTTCCTTTTGCAAAGAAAGATTAGCAAAGGGGGACTCCTGTATTTGTGTGTGTGTTTCCTTTTCTATATATATCTATATAGATTAAGAGATATTAAATACGAAAAGATTCTACTTTCATGCTTGAATGGAAAGCTAAGAAGAGAGGGAGAAAAATGGAGAAAGAATGAATTGGGGGAGTCACATTCAAGAGAAATGGCAAGAGAGGATGAATGAAAGAGCATCAACTGAGGTTAAGAATGGAGTCACTTTCACACATGGAATGCTTACTCTAATACCAACAACATGTTGTTGTTTTTTCTGATGAGAAAAGCAATAAACAAAGTGATCATGGGGTTCAGACTACTCTGGACCAGCACCTTCCGACCTTGCTTTGCTCTCTAAATACAGATGTTAAGAGCAGCAGAGAAGAACTGTCTGCAGCTCAGCGCTTGAGTACCAGCTCTGCATGGATAAAGTCTCAGGTTCATCCCCCAGCCTCTCCACTTAAAAGGATCAGGCAGCAGGTGGAAGAAATACCTCTACCTGAGACCTTTGAGAACTGCTCCCAGCCAGAATGGGCAGTATTGCCTGGGCTAATAATAATAATAATAATAATAATAATAATAATAATAATATATTATAAATCACCTTCTACACAAGCATCTCAAGGCAATGTAAACAGTTAAACACACAAACAAGAGCAGATACATTTAAAACTAAACTAAAATAATACAAAATAGACACTCATAGAAAAAAACAAGCAATCTCCCCATCAGCATTTGGCTCAGTATGGTTGATCAAAATTTAAATTTAAACAGTATGGTTGATCAAAATTTAAATTATTATCTTCACTTTGAACCCACCTCCCACCACCATCAATGTACCAACACCTTGTTTCAGTGGTAGCATAAGAGGAAACGGGACTATTACTCATACTTAACCTAAGCAAAACTACAAAGGTTCCTGATTAGGCATTTGGCTATGCGATGTTGAATGTTATCTGTTAACTCTGTTCTGTTCCCCCTTATTTTTGTTTTTCTTTAAACCAATCCAGGAATCACTGACCACTAATTATGAACCATATGTCATAAAAAGGTCCTTTGTCCAATGGTTGCTTCTATATTAAAGTCAGGTACATCTTGATTTTTCAGCACAAAGCCAAAAGCCATGCATTTATACACTTCCTAACAAGAACTGAGTATGATCTGTAACACAGTAAAAACACCAATATTTGATTATATATTTTTTAAAAAAGACACTCTTGGAAAAGACTCGTTTATGTAGCCTAACAGAACAAAATATCTTCAGTTGTTTCCGGAAGATGTAGATAGTGGCCCCCTATTGTATCTTGCCCTGATTGCTCTTACTCCACAGAACGGAGGCAGCCACACTAAAAGTGCTGCTCTAAGTTCCTGCAGAGTGGGTTTCTGAGATGTTGCAGGAGGAAGTTTCCCATAGGCCACAGCAATCTACTGGGTGCATAAGGGTAAGGCAGGGTTTTTTTCAGGGGGAACTCACAGGAACTCAGTTCCTGCATTTTTCAGGTGGGTGCCACTGCCATTCTAAGAGAACAAGGCTGGTGAGTTCTGGCACATCTTTTTCTAGAAAAACAGCACTGAACACAGCCAACCTGTAGGGTGTGGCCAAAGGCAGAAGTGGGCCGGATAAGAAGAAAAAATAAAATAAGTACAGTGGTACCTTGGGTTAAGTACTTAGTTCGTTCCGGAGGTCCATTCTTAACCTGAAACTGTTCTTAACCTGAAGCAACACTTTAGCTAATGGGGCCTCCTGCTGCCGCTGTGCCACTGGAGCACGTTTTCTGTTCTCATCCTGAAGCAAAGTTCTTAATCCGAGGTACTATTTCTGGGTTAGCGCCATCTGTAACCTGAAGCGTATGTAACCTGAAGTGTATGTAACCCGAGGTACCACTGTAACAAAATGAGGAAAATGTACAAAGTTGATTTAGAGTGGAATCAGTCCTCTCCTCCAAGAACTGCTGCCTCTTCAGCCATGGCAGAGTGGACTGGCTCACCCTATTTCACAATTCAGAAAGTAGCCAGCTTTAAAAGGACCCAGGAATGCGTTGGCTCCTAGCTCTGGAGTGCTAGAAAGGCAAAGGTGAGTGGTGCTACATGCAAGGTGTAAGCAAACAGAGCATCCGAAGCAGAGCAAACAGATTCCCTTGTGAGCAATCATTTGCATCTCTAGAAGAAGAAGGGGGGAGCAAACCTGCTCAAGCAAGCGGAGAGCCACTAGCAACCAGAAACTCTGGCATCTAGTGGCAGGAAATGGATGCTGCAGCATTCATACACCAAGTGAATCCCGCTCCCGCCAAGAGAAGTGGGGATGGGAAAAGATGCCAAAATCAAACAGTGCCTCCATTTTAACCAGATTCAAGTTCTATGGCACAGAATTGCATGCACGCACCACGGTCTTCCAAATGCTCAAAAGTGCTCTAACTTTACCACAGGAAGAGCACATGAGTCTGGGTGATGTCAGAGGACGAGTGGGAGCGGTTTGCTGCAAAGGGCATGGCGGGCCAAATGGAGAGGTTCCCCAGCACTGATATAAAGGCTTAGTTTGATTATTGGTCAAGACAGTCAGGCAGCCCAATCCACACATAGAATCATAGCATTGTAGAGTTGGAAGGGACCCTGAGGGTCATCTAGTCCAACCCCTACAATGCAGGAATCTCAGCTGAAGCGTCCATGACAGATGGCCATCCAAATTCTGCTTCAAAACCTCCAAGGACGGAGAGTCCACTGCCTCTTGTGGGCATCTGTTCCACTGCTGAACAGCTCTTACTGTCAGAAAGTTCTTCCGTATGTTTAGTCGGAATCTCCTTTCTTGTAACTTGAAGCCATGGGTTTGAGTCCTGCCCTCCAAGCTTGTTCCCTCTTCTGTGTGACAGCCCTTGAGACATCTGAAGATGGCTGTCTAAGATGCACACCTAACCACAGCACAGAAATCTATCATCTATCTATCTGTCATCAGTCTGTCTATCTATCTATTACTTATCTATTTAGATCTTGCCTTTCTCCCAGGGAAGCACCCAAGTATTATTTATTTATTTGCAAATTATGTTTTTTAATTTTCCAAATTATTACAAATCAAACCAAAATACTTTAATTTAATACAATTTATTAAAATCGGGTTTCCCACTCCTGTAGCAAACATATGTACACATATGTTTAGGACACACGTATTTTTGTATAAAAACAATAAATAAGGCACCCTATTGAAAAAATATCTGAAAACACTTAAAACCATTTAAAAGCATGCACACCCACCCACATGCGCTAGGAACACGTCCCCCCCCCCCTCAGAAGAGCCTGCCACCACAGCCAGTGCCTGACAGCTAAAGGAAAGCAGGGAGGGGCCAGTCCAGCCTCCTAAGGCGATAACCACATATAGCTGGTTGTTCTCTAAAGAAGTGAAAAATTTGATGTTGACTAGGGTTGCTGTGCTGGTCCGGGGGGGGGGGGTTACCGTGAGTCGTGGTCAGAGTCCGGTCCTGGGTCGAGGGTCTGGAGGCTATTCGTCAAGGGCGAAGCGGGGTCCAAAGCAAGAAGCCAGGCGTAGTCGGGAACTCTGGAAGAACAGGTCAGGGTGCTGGCAGAAAAAGGTTTAGAGCTTGGGACTGGGCTGACTGGCCTTATCTCCTCTGAGGCCAGGGACAGTCCCGGCCCACAGGTGACTCGCCTCTCCTGGCCTTAAGGTGAGCACTCCTCCTGCAAGAACTTATTTCCCTCCGCCTCTCTGCCCTGAGCCTCTGCAGCTCCGGAGAGGCTGGAGGGTTACTGGACCCAGAGGCAACCTCACCTTCCCCTGACAGGGCTGGGAGAGGAGCACCTGCAGGCAATGGGTCCTCCATCACCTCCGGAGCCAGAGTGGATTCATCTGGTGTCTGCTCCTGAGGATCCGGCACAGGTGAGGGCCCTTCAGATTCAAGCCCCTGCCTCAGCTCAGCCGGCCCTGGAGGCAGGGACTCCTGTGCAGGCTGGGACTTCTCAGGTTCAGATTCTGAATCAGACTCCCAGGCCATCACAGTTGCCTTCTTTGCTCAGGCAAAATACGAGACAGATTACAGGCAGGCCAGGCTTGTGCAAACCCCCTCTCTCGCTTTCCAAGTCCGACCCAATCCCACCCCCTCTGTCCATGCAAAAAATATCTCTCCCCAACCGGAGCAGGCCTCTGCAAGCCTCCTTCCTCTCTGTCTGACCCACACCTGTATAAAACCTGAGACTCCACCATGGCAGGCCTGTGCCTTGCAAAGCCCCTCTTGCTCTCCATGACCCACTCTCTGAAATTCCAAATCATCTCTTCTTCTTGCTGAATTATACAAAAGAACAGATCAGACTACACCACCAGACGCAAATATTGTAGATTATAACAATGGCTAGAATTTTATATGCAAGATCTTGGAAAAATATTTGGAAGCCTAATAAAACAGATCTATTGAGAAAACTTTGGGGACAACTAAGTATAATAAAACTAACAAGAATATTCAAAGATAGAGAAAATATACAGAAACTATAGAGTTGGAATCTAATAGCACAATATGTAAAAAAAGAAAAAACTGGGAGGAATCCTAGGAAAGGAACATGTCTTTTTCTAATGAAGAAAAGTAAAAACAAAACTACTTCTTGTGTTTACAAGATCTGAATTGTGCATATCAACAAGTGTATACTCTTTGACATAAAGAGTTGTAGGGTGTGGAGATAGCTTGTACATTTATTAATTGTAATGTGTAAATAAGCTTTTTGTATACATATTGGAACACACCTTCTATGCTTGTGGAATGTAACCTCTGAACACTGCTATGTTGCTTCAAGTCCTGCATGTATTCTTCCTTTCCCCCCTTTTTGAAGAAGGGGACAATATTTGCCCACCCTCAGTCTGTAGGGACCCAGAGGCGTCCCTAGAGCGAGGGCGGGGGGCACTGGGTGCCACACCACAGGGGGTTGCGCTTACCACAGGGCCTGTACAGTGGCTCGGGCGCCTGCAGGCTCCTCATTGCCCGAAACAGCAGTGTGGGGCTTGCGACGCATCTGCCCGCCGTCTCCCTCTCAGCCGACCAAAAGCTCAGGGGAGGGGGGGAGATGGGTGGCTTGTTGGAGAATCTGCACAGCACACCCAGCACACTGCGCCACCCCGGGAGCCCGAGCGGCTAGCTATGCTGCTGTGGGGACCTCACCTGTTCTCCAAAATTCTCAAAGGTAATAGACAAGGGCTCTGAAATTAAATCTGCAAGCTCCTTTATTACCCTTGGATGCATCTCATCAGGCCCTGGAGATTCGAATTCATTTAAAGTTGCTAGGTGTTCCCTTCCTACCTCTTTTCCTATCTTGGGCTGCAGCTCCCTCCAGAATCATTTATTCTGTTATCACCAGGTCAGGCATCACTTTCCTTTTTGGTGAAGACAAGAGGCAAAGTAGGTGTTGAGCGGTTCTGCCTTTTCTCTGTCACCCAATAGCATTTCTCCATCTTGTTCATGCAAAGGACCTACCACTTGCTTATTCTTTCTCCTACTTTGGACATAGCAAAAGAAACTGAAATATACTCAGAGTTGAGAGTGGATCTCATGCTCTTTATTCAGCTCATAGTGGTGAGGAGGAATGAATGTCCCCTCAAAGTGCTTTATATACATTATTTACACAATGGGCTGCACGTGATTGGCTAATTCCGGAATTCTCCTGTAGGCCAATCAGGTTGTGGATTCACTTCCATCTGGAGCCGGATTGGGTGGCTCCTGCAGACCAGTCATACTGCTGCATTGTTCTAGGACCAATCAGACTGCTGCATTCTGAATCCTATTGTTCTAGGACCAATCAGACTGCTGCAATTTGGATCCTATTCAACTCAGTATATAACAGAAACCTTTTTTAAAATTATTTTTAACCTCTCTTGGAAGCCTGAGCTCATTCTGAGTTTTAGCCGGCCTGACCTTCAACCCTACAACTGTTGGCTGCTTGTGTACTCTCCTCCTTTGTGATTTCTCCTTTCTTCCATTTCTTATATATGCCCTTCTTAACTCTCACCTCATCTGTAAGCTCCTTATGCAGCGACACTGGTTTCCTTAGATGCCTCCCACTTTTCTTCCTTGCTGGTATTGTCTGCATTTGGGCCTTCAATATTTCTCCTTTTAGAAAATCCCATCCTTCTTGGACTCCCTTCTCTTTGAATATTTCTGACCACGAGATCACACCCAATAGCTCCTTCAGCTTTTTGAAATTAGCCTTCTTAAAGTTGAGTGTGTGTGTCTGACTACACTCAGCTGTGCCTCGTATCCTGAAACTCAGGAGAACATGATCACTTCCTCCCAAGCTTCCGAGTACATCTACTTCACTGATCAGTTGTTCCTTATTGGTGAGGACCAGGTCGAAGATAGATGATCCTCTTGTTGGTTCTTCTACCTTCTGGGAAATGAAATTGTCAGTGAGGCAAAGGAAGAATTTGTCTGACCTTGCATTCTTGGCAGGGTTTGAGTCCCAACAGATATTGGAGAAGTAGAAGTCCCCCATGATTACTATTACTCTCCTTTTCAAATGTTTCGTAATCTGCTCTAGTAAGGCATCATCCAAGTCTTCAGTCTGGCTTAGCAGTCTATAGCAGAAACCCACAATAAGGTCACTGTTGTTTCTCTCTCCTACAGTTTCCCCCCATATACTCTCAATCGTCTTTTTATGATCCAGGTCATGGATTTCTTCACAAGTATGCACGTCCTTTACATATAATGCTACTCCTCCTCCCTTCCTGTTTGGTCTATTCCTTTTGAACTGGTTATATCCCTCAATTCCTACATTCCAGTCATGAGTCTCATCCCACCAGGTTTCAGTAATGCCTACCAGGTCGTATTTGCCACCCTGTATTAAAAGCTTAAATTCATCTTGCTTGTTTCCCATACTCTGTGCATTTGTGTAGTGACAACTGAAACCATGAGTCGTTCCCTCCAGCTGCTTCCTTCCTGTAGTTTCTTGCCCTTCTGGAACACCAGTTCAGTTTCCTGTGCATCAATGAAGCTATTATTCCCAATGCCAGGTGCTCTTCTGTCATTTGTAATGTTGTCTCCCTTCCCCTCAAGATCTAGTTTAAAGCTCTCCTGATCAGATTCTCAAGACTCTTGGCAAACACATTCTTGTCAACTGCTGAAGTCCTACCTCAAGGAAGCAGAGACCATGATCCAAGAAGCCAAAGCCTTCCTAACATCTGTGCAGCCAGTGGTTTACCTCAAGTATTTTCCTCTCTCTTCTTGGGCCATGACCATCTATAGGAAGGAGAGATGAAAAGACTACCTGTGCCCCAAGTCTCTTCAGCTCCTTGTACAGTGTCTCATAGTCACTTACTATGCATTGCAGGCTGTGTGTGGCAGTATTATTTGTACCCACATAAATCAGAAGGAAGTGGTAGTGGTCAGTGGGCTTTATAAGACTTGGCAACTTCTTTGTCCACCTGTGAGTGTAGACAACACAGAGAGTAGCTACCACTTTAGATGATGGCATCATGCCAAGCTTTGTACAATTGCACCTTGATATGTACAAAAGCACACTGTAAAAGAATGAGCCCTGTGCATTTCAAAGGCTAAATGTATACACAGCCTTAAAACAGAGCCATCTTGCCTTGCTCTTATTTGAAATTCATGTTGTTCCAACTTCCAGTTGTCATTGTTTTGATGATATAGATAGATAGATAGATTCTTTATTGTCATTACACAAGTGCAACATTGCACAGTGCAACGAAATTGGATGTCATCCCTTAAAAAAACAACAAAAGCAAAACAGCAACAACAACCAAACAAACCACATTCCAGCCACACCCACACCCACACCCATCAAACTCCCAGGTCACACTATCGAGTTACAGCATTCAAAAAGGCCACAGCTCTTGGATAGAAACTATTTTTCAGTCTATTTGTCCTTGACTTGATGTTTCTATATCTCCTGCCAGAAGGCAGTAGTGCAAACAGACTGTATCCCGGGTGAGATGCATCCTGCAGGATGTTGTTTGCTTTCCTAAGACAACGGGAACCGTACAGTTCTTCCAAAGATGGGAGAGGATGACCAATAATCCTTTGGGCTGTGGTTATGACCTTCTGGAGCACCTTCTTCTCCCTAGCTGTACAACTGGAGAACCAAGCACAAATACAGTATGTGAGAATGCTCTCTATGGAGCCTCGGTAGAAGGACACCAGCAGTTTCTCACTCAGATTGTTCTTCTTTAAAAGTCTGAGGAAATAAATTCTCTGCTGAGCCTTCTTCACCAGAGCAGTGGTATTTGCGCTCCAAGTCATGCCCTGATCGATAGTCACTCCCAAAAACCTGAATTCCGCCACCCTCTCCACCCGTTCCCCGTTGATATACAAGGGCTGAATGACCGCCTTTTTTGTCCTGTAATCCATCACCAATTCCTTGGTCTTAGCTGTATTGAGAGCCAGATTGTTCTCTCCACACCAAACACAGAGCCGCTCCACCTCGTCCCGATAGGCGGACTCATCCCCTCCTGAAATGAGCCCCACCACCGTAGTGTCATCAGCAAACTTGATGATTTTGTTGCTGGAATAGATGGCTGTACAGTCATACGTATAGAGAGTAAAGAGCAGGGGACTCAACACACAACCCTGTGGTGAGCCGGTGTTAAGGCTAAGGGCTTTGGACATATGTGACCCTACTCTAACCCTCTGAGAACGTTCTGACAAAAAATCCAAAACCCAGAGACAGGTGGAGTTGGAGAGTCCAATCGCCTCTAGCTTGGACACCAGTCTATGGGGGAGGATAGTGTTAAAAGCAGAGCTAAAATCCACAAACAGCAGCCTCACATAACTCCCCGGCTGCTCCAGATGGGACAGAGCAGCATGGAGAGTGGTGGTGATAGCGTCTTCTGTGGATCTATTTGCCCTGTATGCAAACTGGTAGTTGTCAAAAATTGGTGGAAGACAGGAAATAATGTGACGGCGCACCAGTTTCTCAAAGCACTTCATGATGATTGGAGTCAGTGCAACTGGTCTGTAGTCATTCAAACTACTGATTGTGGGTTTTTTAGGCAGAGGAACAATAGTTGACGACTTCAGGCAGGGTGGGACAATAGACTGGTGTAAGGACTTGTTGAAGATCTTAGTAAAGACCCTCGCCAGCTGATCCGCACAGCCCTTCAACACCTTTCCAGTGATGCCATCAGGTCCAGCAGCCTTCCTCGGATTCACCATCCTCAATACCTGTCTCACCTCGTGCTCCTCTATATACATGAGCAGAATTTAAAGCTTTTGAAATGACCTTCCAGAAATCATAGCAACACTTTACACATTTACATATATGCTGCTCTTCTTTGGTTTTTTAAATTTCATTAATTTAAAAACTACAGGTAAGGAAAGAGGCATGTGGTTGGGGACCAGTAGAACAACCATCCCTGTTTCCATCATATGTCCTGTTATTTTCCACCAGATGAGGGCTTGTTCCCCGGATAATGAATAGACTGAAATGCAATACCTTGCCACATGTGATCTTGCCCTAAATGCTCTTGCTGCTTTTAAATAAAGGTGTTTGCATAGCCCTTTGAGATTGTGCTATAGAATTTTAAGAGGGAACAAACCATCAGGGATCTATTGAAGTTATTGTGTGTGCCTAACACATTTAATAAGGCATAAAAAGCCTTTCTGCAGGAGATTTTTATATTCATCCAAAATGCAGTGTTGAAAATTCACTGTATTCAGGGCTGGTCAAACTCAAAAGAACTTCCTCTCCAGACTTCTTCTCTGCCCCCCCCCCCCAATCCAAAGAGCTGAGGACTAAGGATAAGACTTAGTTCATTAAGAGAGAGCAACAGAGCTTGCAAAGCTCACAAGATCGCCCACAAACTGGTCTCCAACCTCTCACACAGGAGTTCTTAAGCAGTCTGATACTGATCTCAAGATGCACTTTCCATCTTGAAATTCTCATCACTCGTCTGATCTCTGTGCTTAAGCTTACAATTCGGCTCAACTAGCTTCATTAATTTTGTGGTTCCCAGTCAGATCTGATGTGATTACAATGTGTATTGGAAACAATCTGTGTGCTCTGCTTGTTTTAATCATTTTGTTTAAAAGCAGATACTCTTCACAACTGACATGGCTATCAGCAACAGACACTTGCAAAAGCAGAAAAGAGAGGAAATAGTTGACGGCACTTTGTTTTCAGTAGCAGATTTTTTTTCAAGGAAAACTTTCTTTTTTCAGCGCAGTATGGTAAATAGATACATCACACCAAATATAGTTATTTAACATACCTTTTTAAAAACTAAAACACTTGTTTTGTTTTGCAAAATAAACACCTAGAGAAAACTTGCAAACCGGTGTTCTCCTTTGCAATACACGACTCAAGGTGATTTGGGGCTGCCGTGACATAGCTCAGACTAAAGCCAAATCCCTCTAAATTGACCCACTTCGGTTTGACATTTGGCTGAATCTGGCTCAATTCAGCCTACCTCCAATCCAGTTGACTTTGATAATGTCCATCTCAAGCAGCAAAATATGCTGGGTTGGCCCTGAGATAACCTTGGGGCCTTCTCAGTCTGCTATCCAGTTGTTAACCTTGCCAGGTAAGGTTCTTTATCTTTAAATCATACCTTCAAATGTAGGACTGTCCTTTGTAAAGTAGGACCCTAGCAGCACATGAAGAATACTTCAATTTTATTATTGATTGATTGATTGATTGATTGATTGATTGATTATATTTATACCCCACCTTTCTTCTAAGGAGCTCAAGGTGGTGTACCTAGGACTCAGCCTCCCCACTTTATTCTCACAACAACTCTGTAAGGTAGGGTAGGCTGAGAGCGAACTCCACTCACTCAACTGCAGGACTGGTGGGGATTTGAATCCTGGTCTCCCAGAATCTAGTCGAATACTCTAACCACTATACCACACCAGCTCTCAGCAAAACTCTGAGATAATTTAAGGCTGAGAGCTGGACCATACTAGCTGAGAAGGCAGTTTGGAAACCGTAGCTGGTACCATGTGCAGAAGCAAGTCTTCTGATGGAGGCTAACAGTCTGAAAATAAAACACCACCAGTATTAGCACAACTGCCTATGCATTTCAAGATGCTGGTTTTTTAAAACCTATATGGCTCAGGGCCTCAATTTCTGATTCACTGCCTCTTCCGAAAAGAATATACCTGAATATTATAATCATCATTTGAGGCCCTTCTCTGTGTGCCCCATCTGAGAGAGACTTGGAGGATGGCAAAAAGGGATATGGCCAATTCTACTGTGGTCCCTCGACATGGGGAATGTTCATCCAATAGAGTCCCATCTGATACTAGAGATGGGAGGGGAATTAGGTTCAGATCACATTTAAAGCAAAATTCATTAAATCTGTTCTTTCCAAATCAATATGAGAACCAAACCATAGCCATCCTTTAAAATCCTCACTTATCCAGATTTTGTGATGCAGGTCTCCATCCAATCAATGTTTCCAAGACAGATGCATATATTAGGGAGAAAGCTGCATGAAGTTGAATAGACTATTGAAATAATACACAAACATGCATTACATTATGAGAAGTCGATTGCAAAAAAATGTGTACGGAAGTTAACATTGCATACTAAAAGTGTTTATGGGGAGAAATTTTCACTAAAATGATGAAAGATGCTTTTTGAGTTTTTCGGTTTTTAAATTCAAATTGCTGCAGAAATGTGAAGAACTAGATTTAAGATGGGAAAATGAGAAATAGAAAGCTGAAAGTGACAGAAACCTCCCATCTCTACCTACACTGAGATGTTTTTAGCACCAGATTAAGATTGTTCTCTTTGCCCAGGCATTTGAAAAGGTTCAGAACTTAACTGCAAGGCACTGAGAGACTTATTAGGTGACAAACAAACAAAGCCATATTTATTCATGTGTCTGCCCTGTTCATACCTAACACAGGGGCTGGAGTTAGCTTCTTCTTTTTTTAATGACACAAGTAAGGGGAATTGAACTCTGATGAGACTGGGGCTACATCCACATCACCAATTTAAAACACATGAATTCCCTCAAAGAATCATGAGAACCATAGTTGACCACACACAGAGCTATAATTCCCAGCATCCTGAACAAAATACAGTTCCCATGAGTCCTTGAGGGAAGCCATGTGCTTTAAATGGGTGGTGTGGATGTGACCACCACCAACGATTATGGATGAGTCAGGAACGATACAGTCATTCCTCTAGGAGCTTGGAGGTCATTTAGTCCACCATGCCCCCACTTAAGACAGGCTCTAGAATTCAAGGTGCAATTTCAGCCCCCCCCCCCCATATCACCTGCCCAGCCTCTGCTTCAATGCCACTGGTGAAGGAGAGCCCACCAGCTCCCAAAGCATTTGTCGTTTCACAGACAAATGCCAACAACCCTTAGGAATCTCTCCCCAATGTTCTGCTGAAATCTGCTTCCTTGCCATTTTGACACTGGTCTTCCTCACTGGGGCAACAGAGGCAAGAAATGCTCAGGCATTTTTAAATGTTTTCCTGCACAGAATGGCACAGTGCCCATCTTGGATGGGCAAGCTCACTTCATAGACAATTCCACTGCTAGGAAACTTGGGAAGGGGAGTTGCTGGCAGGGAGGGACAGACCTGGTCTCCCAGCAGCCACATCACTGCACTGAGCTAGAAGGAGATGAAGTCAGCACCCTGTGCCCACAGTGGTAATGTCAATTCAATCCTGCCACTGCACCTGCAATGTGCCACCCACCCCTGCTTCCCCTTCTTGGCAAGCACAGCAATGCAGCTGACAGAAGGCCAGATGCATCATGCCACCACTCAACTCCTGCTGCCCCCACCAGGATGGTGTCCCAAGCTCATGGGCTGCCCCCATTTGAAAGCTGCACACTGATCCAAAGACCCCCAAGTTCTAGTTGCAGCTGCTCTTGAGAAGCCCTCCAGCTTGAGCTCTGTCCGGGGCACCAAACAGGTCATGGCTTGGCCTGTTTGCCCAAAGTCAGCACCTTGGAGAGAGAGCAAAGGGTGGTTTCCATACCCTGAATTGCAACTGAGGACAAACATCTCAGCAAGGTTCTGGAGAACCTGGCTTAGTTTAGGCAGTCACTGGCCTTCATGATGCCTCTTGACCAGTTAAAGACCACTGCCTTTCTGCACCCATTGATTCCTTTGAGGTAATGGAGTTTTCAGCTATGGGGTTCTCACCTTGGGGCTATCTTGATTCTCCAAGGACCACCAGACTCCAAGGGTCTGGGGGTAGATGTGTGGCTTCAGGATTCAGAGGAGGGGAGTTGGGGTTCAGTGTTTGTGGTCCCACACTAGATGGACTAGGGCATGGGTAGGCAAACTAAGGCCCAGGAGCCGGAGCCGGCCCAATCACCTTCTAAATCCGGCCCACAGATGGTCCAGGAATCAGCGTGTTTTAGATGAGTAGAATGTGTCCTTTTATTTAAAATGCATCTCTGGGTTATTTGTGGGGCCTGCCTGGTGTTTTTACATGAGTAGAATGTGTGCTTTTATGTAAAATGTATCTCTGGGTTATTTCTGAGGCATAGGAATTCGTTCATTGCCCCCCCCCCAAAAAAAAATATATAGTCCAGCCCCCCACAAGGTCTGAGGGACAGTAGACCGGCCCCCTGCTGAAAAAGTTTGGATATGGATCCATCTCTTCCTCAGAACTACAGTTGCTTCAGAGAAGTCCTGCTTTGGAACCATGAGATACACACAAAAACAAAATTGGGTTTTGTAGCTGCTGTTTTAATTTCCCTCAGTTCCCCCAATTGAGCATTCTTCTGGGGTCATTATGAGAAACTGAAGTTAACTCTTTATTCAAGGAAATGGCACACAACTCAGCAACACTTCCCAGTAGGTCTTGCCCCTAGAACAGTTTCCAAGACTGAAGACCCTTCAGTCTTCAGGGCCTTCTACCCCTTCTAAGGTTCCTCCTCTCCCAGATGTTTCCCAAGCAGCCTCAAACTGTGTCTGCCCACTTCTGACCTCTGTTCCTCTCTCCTCATTACTCTGAGCAGTACTCCCCCCCCTAGAAAAATAGGTGTCAGTACTCACCATGAAGTTGTTACAGTAAGTGCCACACTTTTTAACAACAAAAGAGAGGTGCCAGTACTGCATACTCTTGAGTACCCCCTGAAAAAAAAGCATTGTAGACCAGGGGGGAGGGGAGCTTGTCTCAGCAGGAAAGGGAGACTCCTGGGATTCCTCAGCAGTGTATTGACCTTCCTCCTTTGCTTCAGCCTTGGAGTCTGAACTGCTTCCTGTCACAGGCTCTTCCTGCTCACTAAACCCTGTTGTCCCTTCAACATCAAGTACATCCTCCCAAACTCCCCCCTCTGACCTCTCCTCATGTCCCACCACCAATCCCCAGGCTCTGAGCCTTCCTCCTCTGGGATTTCCCTTGGGGTTCCCCAGCTGGCCCCTCCCACCGCTCCTCATAGTCCAGCCTGTCCCTGGCAAGGGGGCAAGTTTGAGAAGGGGTCTCTCAAACCTGGAGCTCAGCCCTTCAACTTACCTGCAAAACACATAGAAGAAGACATGAAAAATGGAATTGCCTTTTGTTGTGATTTCTTTTTATAACAAATCATATTATAGAGCACTTAGTAATGAACCAGAGAAGTGGTGTTCTTGAAGAATGATCACATATCTCCTGAAAAGAGAAAAGGGGTGTGTTGCTGCTTATACAGTTTCCCACCGAAGCAATTTGGAGTGCTAGGATTGGAGTGCTAGGGTGCTAATCGCTATGTAGGTCTGTGAAGCATACATGCACACGTGTACACACACACACACACACACACACACACACACACACACACACACAAAGGCATATTCCTGTCTGCTCTGGAGAGCTGTCTCCCATCACAGCTTGCTTCCCTGCCAAGTGATATTCATATATCACAAAACATATTTGCAGCGTGAATATGTTTACACTTGCATGAAAGTCACCCACATAAAAGATGTGATAATGTTATCACTTTCAGTGCGGAATTATAATGAGTGGAGAAAAAAAACCAAGAGGCTTCCACATGCTAATAAGAAACAGATTCCACCCCACCCCTCCTCATCGTTGGCAGATGGAAAGGAAAACCAAAAAGAAAAAAGAAGAAAGGAAGCAAAAAAAAATAAATCATCTTAATAATTGCATTTGTCCACAATTTGCAGAATTTCAGGAAGAGAGAATTGTTGTTCCACTCATCTGATAAGATCCAATTCAGTACATACAGTAAGATCAGGTTTTTGCGAGGCATGGAACAGCCAAGGAACAACAAGAAAAGTTCTTGACTCAGGCGAATTAATCAAAATATGGGCCCGTGAAAGTGTGGATGATCTTGAAGAGCTGGAAGATAACAACAAGGCTGCTTTGTGGCTTGGGGTGCTGTGGAGTATACACTCCATTTCAGAAGAGTCCCCTGGATCACGATGCCACAGGCCCATCTAGTCCATCATCCTGTTCTCACAGTGGCCAACCAGATGCCTAAGGGAAGCCCGCAAGGAGGATCGGAGGGCAAAAACCCTCTGCCCACTTCTGATCCCCTCTGGAGGTAGAACATAGCCACCACGACTTGTAGCCATTTTGTTGCTCCTGCTTATGCAACATAGCGGGAGTTGCGCACTTCCTTGAGTCAACAGTAAACACCTGCAAATGTAAAACTATGCACATTTATTCAGAGGTAAGGCTTATTGCACTCAGTGGGGTCTCCGTGCAAGTAAATGCACATGGGATTATCTGTCTGTTTGCTTAACAATTTATAGCCATTGCAGAACTCCAAAGCAGCTCAGAAACATCATTTAAGGCAATATACAATATGGGGTGGCAGTGAATAAGTGAGGCATACGATGCCTCTGCCACTTATAAGGAAACCTAAGGCCACTCAGAGGCGACAGCCCCACCTACTAGGAAGAGCATCATAGCAATGGGGAGATGAACCTCTTCTCAGCCAGACAAGAAGTGGTCAGGCCAGTACTTACTTTCCTCTTCCACCTCCATTTCCTTTTCCTTTTGTAACACATCCATTGGATTGTGAGTTCATTGGTTAGGACCATGTTATCTTTTAATAAGACAGCACTTTGAAAATTACAGGAGCTTCATAAGATCATAATAGTACAATTAGAAAAAAGCAGCAAACTAAAGCCAGCAGCGATGGGGTCTCTAGAAGTTACATTTGTGAGTAGAGGGTAGATGGCCTATGTTCTTCAGAGGTCCGTTGGCCCCCTTATCGGGTGGGCAGTTTTGCGGGTGGGCTCCAGGCCTCCCTAGTAAACTGGCCTATCTCAGGCCAGATCATCTTCTTGCCACCAAATGGGCCAATGGCGGCAAGAATTACCGTAGCTGGCATTCTCCTGGGTGCGGGGCCAACCGACCAATTGCGACCCTTGGCGCCACACCCAGGGAAAGTTTAAATGTCTGGACTACGGGGCCTTTCGGCCTCTGTCTCACTGCGCCAGTGGGTAAGCCTACTCTTGGTTGGAGGGGAGGTTGTAGCCTCTGACTGCCCCTCCATGGGTAAGGGTATCCTGTTGAAAGGATCTGGGAGGAGTGGCTCCTGTCCAATGCCCAGACAGAGGCTAGGGCCATACCACTCCTCCAACGGGGACTGCTTGGGGGATGCCTCAATTTGACATAGATCATAGGGCACCCCCACTGCCAAATTCACCCTTAGAAACACTCCCAGCATATGGGTGGGAATGACATGCACAGTTAGCCAAACCTCACATCTGTAACCAATAAAGTTGTGGTCGTATTTGATCCCAAACCAATATGCTGTGTGTTGTCTAGTTATTTGCACCTTGGGGAACAGGGTGGTCCCAGGGCCTTGAAACACAACATGTGCATGCATGAAATTAGTCTGAGGGCCACATGAAGTTTGAATAGGATTGGAGCATGCATACTGCCATTTCTCTACACAGCAGCTGCTGAAAAATATATTGAATGGCTAACACTGCCACGTCATCATCATCAGTTTATTTGTATACCACCTTCCAGCCAAAAGGCTTCCAAAGTGATAAACATTCATTAAAAATACAAGCAATGAGATAAAGCAAAATAAAATGCAACATTTATAGGTATATAATTGCCAGGGTTGAAGAGTGCCCTAAAAGATATTCCAGTCTAGTCTGTGTCTAATCCATTTTAATGCAATATGTTGTTTAAAAACACTTAATTGCTGCTGTGTTTTTTGTTGCTGTGTGTTTTAGCTTTTGGTAATTGTCTTGTGAGGTCAGTGTTCTTTGAAAGGCTGGTTAGAAGTCCTATAATATTGTTATATCTCATTTTATTTTAATGACAAAATTGTAGGGCAGTGGTGTTTTCCAGGTATATCTTTAACCAAAAGAACTAAAAGTCAGCCGAGAGCCTGCTACTGCAGGGTAAATGAATGCAAATAGCCAATGCTAAAGATAATGGTGATAGTTGGCTGTGGCTTTGCTTCCAGGGGGTCCCAGGTTCAATCCCCAGCATCTCCAGGTGGAGCTTTTCAAGAATTGAAATCTTCAGCAATGAATGAGAGCAGCAGCATCTGCACACCCTAACAAGACTCTGTTGCCAATCTGCTAGCAGGACAGGTTTGAAGTTTAATGTGTTAATTCACAAAGCCCCAAACATGTTGGGTCCAAAGTATCTTAAGGACGTCCTGATTCCTTATGTTCTGCCTTGGTTGCTGAGCTCTTCTGATGGGCACTGACTTTTAATGGTCCCACATGCCCTTGCCTTTATTGGGAGCTGGGATTTTAGGGTAGCAGGCCCTGCCCTGTGGAACTCATTGCCAGCCAAGCTTCACTAGGAGTCACCACTGCTCATTTTTAGATGTCTTCTGAACCTGGGATTCTTTGCAAACCAGCTTTTAGTCATATGCCTGACATTTTTATTTTTAATTTATTTAATTTTTGTGATGTTTTTAAAAAGATTTTCGTATACTGCATTGTGATATTTTATATGAAATGGCAGTAGAGGTAGATAGATAGATAGATAGATAGATAGATAGATAGATAGATAGATAGATAGATGATAGATAGATAGATAGATAGATAGATGATAGATAGATAGATAGATAAAAAGTCACCTAATAAAATAGGAAGTGATTATGCAGCAGTAAGGTTGAGGTGTCTGAAAATCAAGTCATGTTCCCTTTTCCAGTGAGAAATTTATTGTTCTCATAATGAGCCATGCTGATATTGACAGGTTCTGCATTGCAATAAACATCCAGCTATGGAGAGCCTTTTCCATGTGGTAGGAATACACCCATGTGCCACTCAAATGGATAGCGTTATTAGCATTTGGAGTAGCTTCCCCAGGGAAGGAGGAAAAAGCCCACCATTTCAGCTGTTACACAAAAGGAATAAAAAAAAAACCCTGGACAGAAGCACTGGAGAATATTCTAGTGGGAATAATCCCGCAATGGCAGGGGACCGATTTGGCTGCGCTAATAGGTATTTTCCACCCCCAGTTCCAGTGTCTACTGGTGTAAACTAAAGAATAGAAAAATAGTTTAGAAATTAGTAGTGGAGACAGCATTTCAGTGAGGGCAGGGTGACAAAGGGATTCCAGTAGCACGGGGAAAGATTCTTGGCAAGGCCCATGCTTGGATACAATCAAGATTAAATTGCAAAGAAATAGTGGTTTTCAAAAAGCATTTGTTAATGTGCACTTTTAATATCTCACTATAGCTACTGCATCATCAGTAATACAAAACAAAAATACAAAGAATCATAGAATAGAATCTTCGAGTTGGAAGGGACCCCAGTGGTCATCTAGTCCAACCCCCTGCAAGGCAGGAATCCCAGCCAAAGCATCCATCACAGGTGGCCATCCAGCCTCTGCTTGAGAACATCCAAGGAAGGAGAGTCCACCACCTCTCGTGGGAATCTGTTCCACTGCTGAACAGCTCTTACTGTCAGAAAGTTCTTCCTGATGTTTAGTCGGAATCTCCTTTCTTGCAACTTGAAGCCATGGGTTCAAGTCTTACCCTCCAGAGCAGGATAAAACAAGCTTGCTTCCTCTTCCATGTGACAGCCCTTCAGATATTTGAAGAGGGCTATCATATCTCCTCTCAGTCTCTTCTTTTCCAGGCTAAACATACCCAGCTCCTTCAAGCGTTCCTTGTAAGGTTAGTTTCCAGAACCTTGATCATCTTGGTTGCCCTCCTCTGCACACCTTCCAGCTTGTCAACATCCTTCTTACATTGTGGTGCCCAGAATTGGACACAGGATTCCAGGTGTGGTCTGACCAAGGCAGAATAAAGTGGTACTGTTACTTCCCTTGATTTGGACACTATACAGATGTCCCTCGGAAGTTGAATGGAATCCATTCAGATTCTGGATCCATTCAACTTCCTGCTAGTAAGCCAGGTGTCCCTCATCCTATATTTGTGCATCTGGCTTTTCCTGCCTAAGTGCAGAACCTTAGATTTGTCTCTATTGAAATTCAAGCCCCTCAAAACCATTAGAGCTATGCAAGAGTTAAAATTTATAGTAATTCATTTGCCCCTTTTCTTTCTAAAACAGATATTATTATTATTATTATTATTATTATTATTATTATTATTAAATTAAATTTATATACCAGCTTTCCTCCAAGGATCACAGGGCTGTTTACATCAGACACTATGTCCTTCCTTTAACCCTAAAAGGTAAAGGTAAAGGTACCCCTGCCCGTACGGGCCAGTCTTGACAGACTCTGGGGTTGTGCGCCCATCTCACTCTAGAGACCAGGGGCCAGCGCTGTCCGCAGACACTTCCGGGTCACATGGCCAGCGTGACAAGCTGCATCTGGCGAGCCAGCGCAGCACACGAAACGCTGTTTACCTTCCCGCTATAAAGCGGTCCCTATTTATCTACTTGCACCCGGGGGTGCTTTCGAACTGCTAGGTTGGCAGGCGCTGGGACCGAACGACGGGAGCGCACCCCGCCGCAGGGATTCGAACCACCAACCATGCGATCGGCAAGTCCAAGGCGCTGAGGTTTTACCTACAGCGCCACCCACGTCCCTCCTTTAACCCTATGACTTCCCAATTTATGCAATGATATTTGTTTCCCTCTGATAAAATATTGCAATATGCTGGCAGCTAAGATGCACATGAGAGAGAGAGGGGGGGGAGACCCCCTTTGTGATGATGATGATGATGATGATGATGATAATAATAATAATAATAATAATAATAATAATAATGTCAGCCCCTCCCCCTCCCCATCAGCTTGTGGCTGGCCATACAGTCCAGGGTGTTTCCCCTCCTTCCTCTCCCTAGACTTTAATTGACAGCGAGAGTCTGATTGCTGAAACCAAGGTAAAGGGCTGAAGGTAGAGTGATCAGACCGCCGTCCTGGTAATAAATCACCATAGCCCAGGTCATGGTTTGGAGTGCAAACGCAGTGTTCAATAAAGCAACACACTCCACCTTTCAGCTTCCAGCCGACCCCAGCTAATTGACCTCATTGTGGTCCCCCCATTAATCATTTTGGCACAAGAGGGCAAGAGGCAGCTGCGCTGCATAGACTGATGTGGGAGAGAGGGAAGGCATGCAAGGTAAAAGGAAATCATAGACAATTCACCCTTAATTAACTCATTGGGTTTTCCTCTGCTTTGTTGCATGGGGCTGCTTTGGTGAAAAGGACTCGGTGAAAACAATAAGACACCATGTGGCCAGCATACATTTGGGAAGCCCCCGGAAGGCCCACTGCAGCACTCAAGAAAAACACAACCATGAAGAGCTGAGAGTGGGTGAGCAACACAACAAATAGGGAGGGAGGATGCAAAGAAGTCATTGATCTTAATGGCCAGAGGACTGCTAATGTACTGCAAAGGGGAAGGGCCACACTCAGGGGCAGCGCACCTGCTTTACATGCAGAAGGACTCAGGTTTGAACTGGGATAGAACCTTACCTGAAACTAAGCTGTAGGAACAGACCTGCCAAGGGAGCTGAAAAATATCTTCATGTATGCGACAACTGTGGAATATCACAAGGATGGAAGAACAAGGAAACCCCGACTAAAGAACTATGGCAAGAGAAACTGATAGACTATGCAGAATTGGCAAAATTGACTTATAAACAACAGGACTAGGATAACTGTGACTTTAAAGATGAATGGGAGCCTTTTACAAAGTATTTAAAGAAACAACAAAGTGAACTGGACTCCTTTGCAGGCTTTGAATAAACACTCACAATTTTTTTTATTGACAATAACCAGTCAGATAAATGCAGAGAATAGCATCTGTAGAGAAACCAGAGACTGGAGCTGAGGGAAGTCAGGGGGGAGGGGAGGGTGGGTTATTTTATGGGGGGAGGAATGGGGGGATCAAGGATGATATGTATTAAGACAATATGTTTTGTTTAAATCCTTAATTATTTTTTTTAAAGAACCTTAGCTGAAACTCTGGAATGCCAATGCTTTTCAGTGTGGACAGTTCACACTTTAAAGTCCCACTATCTAAGTCCCACTTCCCAAAACACAGCCATTCTTCAAAATCCACACTTGCGGGCCCAGGCACAGTGGAGCCTCGGGCAGAAGGGTCAAGGCGTGAAATAGCTGCAAGAAACAAAGACCAACCAACTGGGATTTAAGCAGAGCACAGTTTTTTGGCTACAGATGTCAGCAGGTTTCAGCATAGGAATCGGTTGTGTGTATCCTGAATCAACAAACCCTTCCTTGTTGATTAATTGGCAGGGTTAGGTAAAGGTAAAGGTACCCCTGCCCGTACGGGCCAGTCTTGACAGACTCTGGGGTTGTGCGCCCATCTCACTTAAGAGGCCAGGGGCCAGCGCTGTCCGGAGACACTTCTGGGTCATGTGGCCAGCGTGACATCGCTGCTCTGGCCAGAGCCAGAGCCAGAGCCGCACACGGAAACGCCGTTTACCTTCCCGCTGGTAAGCGGTCCCTATTTATCTACTTGCACCCAGAGGTGCTTTCGAACTGCTAGGTTGGCAGGCGCTGGGACCGAGCAGCGGGAGCGCACCCCGCCGCAGGGATTCGAACCGCCGACCTTTCGATCGGCAAGCCCTAGGCGCTGAGGCTTTAACCCACAGCGCCACCTGCGTCCCTATTGGCAGGGTTAACTGACCTTAATAGGTAAGGACTGCCTCTATGATGTATATCATATCAGAGAGACCCTCCAATATTACCATTTTTTGAGGTGCTGTGGCCCATCAACCTCTGTCTGGGAAGCACCCACATGGACTAGACACACCTTATTGCATGTACATGTGCAAAAATGTCTGCAAGAATTGAATTTTCGTATGTACAACTGTGCACATGCATGAAGGCTTCCATTCTTCTGTGTGGTCAGGGTTCCAGATTGCCTGGAAGCCTTTGTGTGCGCAATGAATGCGTTCCTATAGATGTGCATGCTGGTTGTGCAACAGCAGGTAGTAGTAGGGTTAGGACAGTCAGTGCACATTACATTGAGGGCATGACTGGTCAGTGCAGTACTGCTCCGGCACTGGATTAACTCATGAGTAAAATGTCTGGGTAGCAATGGTGTAGCGTGGGTTGCCACCACTCAGAGCTACACAGAGGGGTGTGTGGAAGGGAGGGAAACAGATGGAGCACGCATGCACATTCAACCGCCTAATGTCATCCATATCACCCAGGAGATCCCAGCTTCAGGGATAAGAAAAGAAGAGTCATTCCGTTGTCTGGAGAGGCCACTTCCTGGTTCGCATGGAGAAGCTGTTTTCAGTGGAGCCCAGCGATGGAAGCGCACAGCTGTATTGAGGCAGTACTGGGTGTTGAAATTTTGCACCCCCTAACAATGTTGCAGCCGGGGCAACAACAGCTGTGCCCCCCACTACACCACAGCTGGGTAGGGCTACTGCCAGCAGCAGTTTTGGACCCGATTACTCCTATATCTCAAACCAATTCTTAATCCTGGTCAAAACAACCTATTTCCCTTAAAGAGGGCCAACATTTAATGAATTTAATGAACTGAATAGATATTTAGTCTGCTAAGACATCTCTCTCCACCCCCAGCAAAATGAACCCTGCTTGCCCTCAAAGAGAGGCTGAAACACAATGATGGAACATACACTTTGTGTGTAGGTGGTTCCAGGTTTACTGCCTGTTGCCTCCTATTAAAGCATCTCAGGTAGCAGGACTGGGAAACTCTTCTTCCTTGGAGCCTGGAGAGCCACTGTGGGGCCATAGTATAAATGCAGACATTTTGCATGCATGCATTCAGTCATACGAGAGTCACTGCCAGTCACAGTGTTGACTGGAAATGGACCAGTAGGCAAATGCAGCCAGGCAGGTTCACACATGCTCAAGAATTCTAAGCCTTGTAAATTGGCATGCATACCAAAGGCACAAATCTCTATGTAAAGGCAAGGGAAAGTATATATAAAAAAGGTAAAGGTACCCCTCCCCGTACGGGCCAGTCTTGACAGACTCTGGGGTTGTGCGCCCATCTCACTCAAGAGGCCGGGGGCCAGCGCTGTCCAGAGACACTTCCGGGTCGGGTCACGTGGCCAGCGTGACATCGCTGCTCTGGCGAGCCAGAGCTGCACACGGAAACGCCGTTTACCTTCCCGCTAGTAAGCGGTCCCTATTTATCTACTTGCACCCGGGGGTGCTTTCGAACTGCTAGGTTGGCAGGCGCTGGGACCGAGCAGCGGGAGCGCACCCCACCGCGGGGATTCGAGCCGCCGACCTTTCGATCGGCAAGCCCTAGGCGCTGAGGCTTTAACCCACAGCGCCACCCGCGTCCTAAAGTATATATACAAGTGTGTGATTATTATGATTCCCAGCCAGTTGAACACCAGCTTGTGGTAGCTCAGAGGCAGGCTTTTTCACTGTTGGCACCTGCCTTGTGGAATGGTCTCCCTGCTGAAATATGCCCCCCCACCCCCCCACCCCCGGTATTGGTGCTCCAATGGGTCTTGATGGCATACAAGCATTTCCCTAAACTCCTGACTTGGCTCTCCTGCTTTGTTGTTTAAAATTTGATGCTGTTTTAATTAGCTTTAGCTATGGATGTTTTAATGTAGTTATTTTACTTTGTATTTTAACTACAGGTTATTACAGCTGGTCTTATTCTCACTGTTTTGCTGCTGGCTTTTATTTGTTTGTGAATCATCTTGACATTTCTTCTTGAAATGAAATAGTTTATGCATTCTTTTAATAAATACTAGTAATACTAATTTAGATGGTGATTGTTGTTACTCTAGATCAGGAATGGGGAACCTCAGGCCTGGGGACCAAATGCACCTCTCCAGGTCTCTACGCCCTCCTTGAGTTTGCTGTTGTTGTTGTTTTGCCTGACTGAAATGTGGCCTTGAACTATGAGAATGCCTCTGGCTTGCCTGGATGGAGGATAGAGAGGGATGTGTGAGTCTCTGTAGAAACTAATCTACTGCACAAAGGTAAAATTAATATTTGCTGCTCCGCCCGCTTTTGCTTCTGGCCCCGCCCACCTATAACATGTGGCCCTCAGAATGTTGCATAGAAGGACATGTGGTGCTTTGTGCTGAAAAAGGTTCCCTGCCTCTTCTCTAGTTTTACAACAGTATAATAATATTTATTTGTTGTTGTTTTTTTAAAATATATTTATTTAATTTTACAAAAAAGCGAAAGAATTTCAAAACCACAAAGCCAATCACAAACATACATCAGAATACAAAAAACAAATTAAAAATAAAAACTCCAATTTTTAAATTCATGTTTACATAGCAATCTTCCTTGACTTCCACCTGCCTCCCTTTTCTGTGTTCCTCTTTGTCCAATCAGATACAGCAAATCCTTACCCTCTTTCAAAACTCATTTCTAATTATTAAAATCACTTCTATTATGTCTCCGATCTTTCCTCCTTATGTTTGAACACCTTTAACATATTGTTTACTTTTGACATAATATAACTTTAATCTTTCACCCTTTTTCTATTACATTTTTGCATACTTTTTAACACTGTATCACCAATGCCATATTATGGATGGAGGATAGAGAGGGATGTGTGAGTCTGTGTAGAAACTAATCTACTACACAAAGGTAAAATTAATATTTGCTGCTCCGCCCGCTTTTGCTTCTGGCCCCGCCCACCTATAACATGTGGCCCTCAGAATGTTGCATAGAAGGACATGTGGAGCTTTGTGCTGAAAAAGGTTCCCTGCCTCTTCTCTAGTTTTACAACAGTATAATAATATTTATTTGAACTTATATAAATTAAGGTCCCTTATTTTTTAAAAAAATATAACACACTGCTCTTTTTTTACAGCATAACCTTGAATTATATCCTAGCATGGGCCTCTGGACCTACCAACCCTTATTCTTCTTCCCCAACCCACACTGAAATCTGAAACTGTTCCTTTGGGGTTTGACCCCCCTAGTCACGATCCCCTGGAGCTGCACATACAATTTCTGACAAGTAGAAGTTAGCCACTGAAAGCTGCTCAGTTACCTGAGCTAGAAGACTCAGCTGGCGGCGGGAGAGTTGTCACATTTCCCAGCATGATAATTGTCACACTTTCCCAATTACATTAACGGAGAGATGCAAATGAGGCAGCCGCCTCCCGGCTTCTGCTAGGCCTGCGCTCTGGCCCCGGGTGGCGAGCAAGTCCCTCATCCCTGATCCTGCGCAATATGCAAGCTTGTATCTTATCACATCAAGGCCCCGATGTTCCTTTCCTGCCCTTGTTCTGTCGCTCCTCACAGGGCATGAATTTTCGCTTCCTGTTCAGACACTAAAGGCGCCTAGCGTTAAGTAATCTCCCATACTTTGAGGCCACACGTGTAGATGGGACCCTGAAGGGAAACAGTCCTCTGGTGACTGAGGAATTAAACAAGGAGGAACGTACGCCAGCTCTTTCCATTTTCTTATTAATAGGTTTTGTGTATTGGGCTCCAAGGGGGATTGTCCTCACTTTGAATTGCTATAGGGAAAGCGTTCAAGCATTACTTGATGTAAATGGAAGAAAACTTGGAGAGGAATGGATAATTCTGTTGGAGACTCCCTCTCTCCCTCTCTCTCTCTCTCTCTGTGTGTGTGTGTGCATTAGCCTGAATTTAAAGAGATGTTGTATAAAGACAAACCATGTTGTATCATTTGCCCATGATGCACTAAGGATATTTGTAACTGGAAGTAAAAAAGAAAAATAGACAAGAACAGGAAGAGTTTCATGACAAGCTTAGATTGTAAGGTCCCAGCTAGGGACGGGTGAATCTGTCAGTTTGGGTATCTGTCAGTTTCTCATTTTTGAAATCTTAAATTAAGTTTTCAAATTAATTTATTTATTTTAAATGCACATGGAAATTCATCAGCATTTTAGTGTAAATTTACCCTAATATACTTAGTTTTTAATACAGTTTTACCTAAAATACTCAGCAGAGCAATTTCCCCCAATATAATGCATTCTGTATGTTATTTTCACTAAAACGTACATTTTACTGCATACTTTACCCCAAAATATGCCTTTTGTGCAAACTGTTTGGCTGGAGAACTGCACAACAAAATCTGGTGACATGTGAATTCTAATGATGTCTGTGTTTCAGTCTACGTATTTTTTTGGCTAGTGTGAATTAGGTTGCTTCACCTTTAAATGTAAATGGCATCAAATGTCTTTCTCCTCCCTAGTCCCACCACATTGTTTCTCCCTCAAATGTAACCAAAGCATCAGATCCTCTTCAGTAGTGAGAGGTGCAGCTAGTAATAAAATGAAATGAAATGAAATGAAATGAAATGAAATGAAATGAAATGAAATAAAATAAAATAAAATAAAATAAAATAAAATATACATCTGTCACCTGACCATCTAGGAGCAATGCTGGATGCGAAGCTGCTTTCTGTGATACCTAAGGATGGGACGCAGGTGGCGCTGTGGGTAAAACCTCAGCGCCTAGGACTTGCCGATCGCATGGTTGGCGGTTTGAATCTCCGCGATGGAGTGCGCTCCCGTCGTTCGGTCCCAGCGCCTGCCAACCTAGCAGTTCGAAAGCACCTCCGGGTGCAAGTAGATAAATAGGGACCGCTTTATAGCGGGAAGGTAAACGGCGTTTTGTGTGCTGCGCTGGCTCGCCAAATTCAGCTTGTCATGCTGGCCACGTGACCCGGAAGTGTCTGCGGACAGCGCTGGCTCCTGGCCTCTAGAGTGAGATGAGCGCACAACCCTAGAGTCTGGCAAGACTGGCCCAAACGGGCAGGGGTACCTTTACCTTTACCTTTAAGGATGTGTTCAATGCAATCAAGCTTACGCTATTAGTCATTCTACTATATCAGCTCCCAGGAAAGGGCATAATGAGGATGGGACAATATCTGAAGCATGTCCAGTGCTGAAAAAGGATCTGATAAATTCTGTTTTTCATAAGAACTTAGTTCTGTGCTCACTAATCAACAAATCAGATAATTTGCAAATGCATAAAATATTACAGAGGAACACAGTGAAAGGTTCCAGTCTGTTTTAAAACACTGGTGGCAGGGGAGAATAGTGAGGTATTTTCTGCAGCTTTAATTTAGTGCTTCCTGTCCCAAAATTGGCGGAACATACTTCAGTGACTAGTTGCCATTAAGTTGTTGCTACTGTCACGGAGCATGTTTTAATATCCAATCAAACAATACTCATTTTAATAACAAATCTTCCAAAAGTAGATTTGCACAATAAGTTGGCATGGATGTGAGTGCCAATAATTTTCATGAGATTTATTTCCCTAACAAGGTTGTATAAGAGTGTGTGCAGCCTTAGGCATGCAACAAGTGTGGAATTTGGTATTCTATGCAGAATTTGGTATCTCAGCTTTCATGTTTTAAAGAATATATCATCCCCTTAAGGTTGTGCAGGTAGGGTTAATTGAATTGAATTTAAATCTGGGAAAATTAGAAAATAGAAGAACCAAAACTTACAGACCTTTCCATCCCTAGTGAGAAGGATTTTAATGTTGGAAAGGAACCAAAAGGTCATCTGCTCCAACCCCTATACAGTTGTACCTTGGAAGTCGAACGGAATCCGTTCCGAAAGTTCGTTTGATTTCCAAAACGTTTGAAAACCAAAACATGGTTTCTGATTGGCTGCAGGAAGCTCCTGTTTCTCAAGTTGCATCTAGCCATAAAAATTAGCATATGCAAATACTATGCTGAACTGTGAATCTTTTTGGCAGTGTGTGAGTCACCTCCCTATTTAGAACGGGGGCCTTACATCCCAAAAACGCCATCAAGTTCAGTGGGATGTGCTTCCAGGTAAACATGCTTAGGATCTCAGTCTTAGATCCCATAAACTCCATTCATTGACTCCTTTGCAAAAATGCTCAAGAGTGCAGGATTAGACTTTTCCATAGGAAGCATCAGAGACATTTTCAGGCCCAGCCTTCATAACAAACGTTTCAGGATAAATTATATTCTGAAGTCATTTTCTCACAGTAGATATTGACACTTTCTCAAATGCAATCTCATCTCCTACTCCCTGGTGGCTGTTGGTCATTTTAATGTTGAGAACGACTCGTCACACCTTTCAGCTGCCTGCCACCAGGCTGCCGATGTTCCTCTTGTTGTTATTTCCAACTGTATAAAACTGAAGTGACCAGAGAGTAACAATCATCTTGAATTCACATCCTACTTTGCATCCCAAGCAGCCTGAAAAATGTTGTGCTCCATTTGTCTTGCTGCTACAAAGGGAACACCTGACCCTCCAAGCACTTGGAGACAGACATTCAAACAGCAAGAGAAACTACAGCCAGACAGCCCTAAACTAAATCTGGCTGTTCTAAGGCAACACGTGTCATTTTCGCATTTTCGTATCCCACAAAAGACTAACAGAGGAATCTAAAGCCAAGCTGGAGTTTGGATTGGGTGGACATATCCCTCCACCCAGCCTTGCTGGCCTCCATTGGTGTCCTGCTGGCTGCTTGCCTGTGGAATAATGCCAACATCCTTCCTGGGGCACAGAGCTGCCCCTTCCACCCACCACTGGTGAGAGCAGGCAGAAGTGATGCTGGAAAGATACTCACCAGTGGCAGGCAGTGGAAAGCTCCAAGCTGTCTCTTCACCTCCATGTTTGACTCTGGCCACCAGATGCCTAGGGTGGCAGGTCGCAGTGGTGGCCCCACTGCTCCATAGAGTCCTAACAGACTTGAGATATTTCTAGAAAACACACAGAGGTAAAAAAGGATGTCAAGAAAAGTGAGAGTATTCCAAAGTCTGCAAAAGATGGTGGTATTGTGCCTGATTGCAGTGACCCTGCTAACTAGCCGAACTATTGCAGCGATAATTTGCAATATCTTATAACACAACATAGGGACTCAGGTGGCGCTGTGGGTTAAAGCCTCAGCGCCTAGGACTTGCCGATCGAAAGGTCGGCGGTTCGAATCCTTGCGGCGGGGTGCGCTCCCGCTGCTCGGTCCCAGCGCCTGCCAACCTAGCAGTTCGAAAGCACCTCTGGGTGCAAGTAGATAAATAGGGACCGCTTACCAGCGGGAAGGTAAACGGCGTTTCCGTGTGCGGCTCTGGCTCACCAGAGCAGCAATGTCACGCTGGCCACGTGACCCGGAAGTGTCTCCGGACAGCGCTGGCCCCTGGCCTCTTAAGTGAGATGGGCGCACAACCCCAGAGTCTGTCAAGACTGGCCCATACGGGCAAGGGTACCTTTACCTTTACCTATAACACAACATGGACCACAGCAATTTGTATCATATGATTTTCTCAAAGCTTCCAAAAACCAGAAGATCTTCTCCTGCACAGTACAAGAGGAGACAAGCAAATGATGGAGTGTGCCATCAATGGTTGATATATTCAGCCTCAAAAGATGCATTTTTTATTTTTGCTGTAAATTGTTCGGCAAAAAGAATAGTGAATCAACCCAACAAGAAACAGATTCAAAAGATTGGGAGAACACTGGAGCAATTCTGACTTCACATGGGGGGGGGATGTTGACAACTTAGAAAACTATCAGACCTGGGGAGAACATGAAAATCATTTGATGATGTTAACCAGCAGAAAATTAGGCAAGAAAAACAATATTCACGACAAATCTTGGAATGCTTGATTGTTTGGGTCAGAGTTCTTGGCATGCAAAACTTGGCGATCTGAAAAGTTGTACAATGCTAACAACTGACTTTTTTTTTGAAGTTTGTAGAATATCTAATCCTTTTTCATTGTATCATGAGTGAACATTTGTGCAGAGTTAAAGATCAAGAAACAATGGTTCACTACCTAGGAAAAGATAGCCAAAATGAACTTATGCAGCTTCTAGCAAGTGCTATAAAGCAGAAAATTTTAGCACATGCAAACTCAGCCAATGAGATGTTGATGTGCCTGAAACTGAAATTTTTAAGAGACTTCACAATTCACACGATTATTCAAAATTATTTGTGCGCTAAAGCATTTTCTTTTGTATTTGAGAAAGACAATCAAAGATTGTTCTATTACTTATAATTGCAATTTAAAATAAATTTAGCAGTTAAAACTTTGTGCTTTTCATTTTTTTCTACACCTGTTTTTATAAGTTAGCAAAAAATAAAAATTGAAATTGGGGGTGCTTGTAGCCTAGCCTAGCACACAAAACAACCTGGCATTGGAGATGAGCTATAGAGATGGGCTCTGTGCTGGACTTCTGGTCATTTTGGAAGTGATGTTTCAGTTCATCTCTCCACCCTGAGTACCATACTACTGTTTCCATTGCAGCACAGAACTACCTCCTCTTTCCCTGTCAAAATATCCCAAATAGGATAATCAATAATGCCATCAAAACCAGTTATGCAAATTAACCAGATGTATGCAAATTTGCAGATATTATTCCAACCAGATAGTTCGTTTGTGCGTGTGTGTTCCCCTGCTGGGGAAAAAAAATCAGAGATCGATGCTGTCTGGTTTTCTTGGTGCAAAGAATGACCAACCTTGCAAACGTTACCTCTGGCATACAGACTGAAGGAAAATATGAATCAGTTCCTATTTAAAGGTGAACCTAAGTAATTTGCACTTCCTGGAACGTGGAGGAATTCAGTGTCATGCTATTATGATCATTCTGTCAGTGCAAACATTTCTGCTTGCCAGACAGAACAATCTCCCCTCTTCTTCCCCTGAACACTGTTCTGGGACCTCTGCTAATGCTTCAAGGCCAATTTTGGGGCACAGGGGAAGGAGAGGTAAGGGGGACAGTCCTGTTGCCCCAGCAGAACTCATTGCAATATCTCCTGTTGGTGCAGCTGTTTACATAAATCTGTCCAACAGTGTATAAACAAAAACACAGTAATCTTGCAATGTTGTTCTCCATCCAAGTAATACATACAAAAATGCACATAAAAGGGCAAATTGTGCATAGAAATGTATACATATTGCTGAAAATAACATACAAAAATGCATTATATTATTAAATATTGCATAAGAAAAAAGTGTATTCTCAGGAGAACTTTGCACAAAAATGTTGACAAATTTTCATGGGGACTTTTTTTTAAAAAAAAAAAAGGTAAAGGAAAAGCAAATTGTAAACTGATGTGAAAATGTGGGGAACTGAACTTAAAACTGGGAGAAACTGGAAGAAAACCAATATCGAGATATTTGCCCATCTCTGTTCTGATGTACTGTTATATCCAGAACATCACCTTGCTAATAATTCTGTTTGCAAAGAATGGTGGTTATATTGACTCTCAGGCAATATTAGATTTCTCTTTGGAGATCATTTTGTCTGTTTTTATCTGTTGTGTCTTTTTGTTACTCTACACCACTATACATTTTTTTAAATGCCCTAATTAAATATTTGTCAGGGGTGGGAGCCAGGAGCAGGAAAGTCATAGAATCATAGAATCATAGAGTTGGAAGAGACCACAAGGGCCATCGAGTCCAACCCCCTGCCAAGCAGGAAACACCATCAGAGCACTCCTGACATATGGTTGTCAAGCCTCTGCTTAAAGACCTCCAAAGAAGGAGACTCCACCACACTCCTTGGCAGCAAATTCCACTGTCCAACAGCTCTTACTGTCAGGAAGTTCTTCCTAATGTTTAGGTGGAATCTTCTTTCTTGTAGTTTGGATCCATTGCTCCGTGTCCGCTTCTCTGGAGCAGCAGAAAACAACCTTTCTCCCTCCTCTATGTGACATCCTTTTATATATTTGAACATGGCTATCATATCACCCCTTAACCTCCTCTTCTCCAGGCTAAACATGCCCAGCTCCCTTAGCCGTTCTTCATAAGGCATTGTTTCCAGGCCTTTGACCATTTTGGTTGCCCTCCTCTGGACAAAGTAATAACTCACACTTCGTCAGTAGTGTTAATTCTTATTCAAAGAAATAAATAGCTCAGGACGCCAGTCCTAGTGAGCACAACAAGTCTTCCTGGTAGCTCTTGCCCCAATGAGGCACTTGCGAGGACTGGTGGTTCCCACCTTCCCACTGCCCTCTAAGTCCTCTCCTCCCCTGGTTCCCAAGCAATTTGAGGCTCCTTCATCTTGCTTGTCTTTGCTTTGCATTCTTCATAACTTTTTGGGTTCTGGGAGACCAGGGGCGAAGGAAGCTGGTCAGTGCAGGAGGTAGAGACAACCTGGCTTCCTCACCAGCCTGACTCATCACTGCCTCTTGGCCCCCTTCCTCTGCAGCCTCTGCTTCTGACTCTAATTCTGGACTGCTCTCTGTCACAGATTCTTCCTGCTCACTAAACCTTGTTACCTCCTCAGCTTCTGACACCTCCACCTCCCAGTCTTCTTCGTCTTCTTCCTCTGACCACTCATCATTGCTCCACCACCAATTCCCTGGCTCTGAGCCTTCTTCCCTTGGAGGTTCCCTAGCTGGTGCCTCCCGCCATTCCTCTGCGTCCAGCCACTCCATGACAACATTTTTTAAAAAAATAATATTTATTAAAGTTTTAAATGTTACAAAAAGAGAAAAAGATAACTCCAAGTTAAACAAAAATTTGACAATACATCACAATAAAGAAAGAAAAGAATAGAAAAAAAAGAAAAATTATAAAAAACAGAGAAACAGAAAAGTAGAAACAATTAAAAAACACAACGAACCTTCCCATAACTTATCTTTCATTTGCTTGTTTCCTTGACCTTCTCACACCTCCCTTTTTTGTATTCTAGTTTGATTAGCTATTTCAGCAAATCCTTTCCATCTTTCCCAATTTTTATCCTATAATTTATCTTAATATGATGTAACTTTATCTTTCTTCCTTTCATCCATTAACAATTTATTTTTACTTAATCCTTTATAATATTTCTGCTAAAGCCACATAACTTCATTCCAGCCTCCTTCTAACATTCCTTAATTTTACAGTGTTTCTGTAAATAAACTTTAAATTTTTTCCAATCTTCTTCCACTGACTCTTCTCCCTGGTCTCGGATTCTGCCAGTCATTTCTGCCAGTTCCATGTAGTCCATCACCTTCATCTGCCATTCTTCCCGGGTGGGTAAATCTTGTGTCTTCCAGTACTTTGCAATTCTTGCTGCTGTTGTAGCATACATAAAGAAAGTTCTATCCTTCTTTGGCACCAATTGGCTGACCATGCCCAGGAGAAAGGCCTCTGGTTTCTTCAGAAAAGTATATTTAAATACCCTTTTCATTTCATTGTGGATCATTTCCCAGAAAGTCTTAATCCTTGGGCATGTCCACCAAAGGTGAAAGAATGAAAGAATGTGCCTTCAGTCTCTTTACATTTCCAACATTTATTATCAGGCAAATGATAAATTTTTGCAAGCTTGACTGGTGTCATGTACCACCTTCAAAAGCCTAGCTCACCTCAGCATTCTGACTGCAGCAATGTCAAGTACTGCTAGACTCTCCATTTGCTATTCTCAGGACTCCATGATGCCCATATCTAAGTTTGTATTCAGAACAGCTTTGTTATATCGAGATATAACACTATGATACAGACAGCTCATCTATCTACCTCTTGCAATATTGTCTATCAATAAAAGAAGATCAGCCTTTCCTAGCCTGATGCTCATCAGCTGCTATGGATTAAAATTCCCATTAGTCCAACTACCAGGGCTGATGCCAGGGACTGACAGGGCTTTGGGGAGTGTGTGACCAGGGTGGGGGGCAGGAAGAGGTTAATCCAGGGGAAGGGATCAGCATTTATGGGGTTTTGTGAAAGCCACTAGTCAGGAGCCAAGGCTGGAGGAAGGGGAAGAGTCCAAGCAGTTGGAGAAGGGAGGGAAGTCCAGAATGTGTCAGAAGAAGAGGAAGAGACTGTTTCTGAGAGGGGTGGGCCAACAGAATCCCCAACATACCCTTCGCCACTGTTTCCAAGGACCTGGAGGGGCTGAAAGAGGCAGGCACAGCTGCAATCCATCTAGAAGAATTTGCAGGTCGCTTGCACATGCCCTATTAGGTAAAGGTACTTAAGTCTGGATGGGGGCGTGCTCACATATGGGGGGGCACCAGGTTGGGGAAGGGCAAAATAGGGAATACCATCCAATAGTAGATGGACCAAAATGTGCACCATCCTAAGATTGCACGCCATTCTTCTTTACTCCTGAATGTGAAACAGGGGCATCATTTTCACATTCCAGAGATATTTGTAACTTCAGTCTTTGGGCCTCATAATCAGGGGATTGTGTGATTTATTTTTTTTTAAAAAAAGCATCATATATTTCATTATTTCTGGTCAAGCAAATCGTGAAGAGTAATGGATGATGACTCTGCCCTTAAGAGGGCCCAAGTTATTAGCCTAATGCACAGAGAGGAGGGCTGCATTAAGGCATTAAGAATCAAAACAATCACATTAAAGCTTGACAGCATAAGCACGAAACAAAAGATGAGGACTGTAATATAAACCATATGGCTTAATAGCTAATACTCAATTTAAGCAACTCTATTAAAACAGGTCTTCCGTGTTCCTTTAACATCAATATTTGTGCCTCCCTCTGTTTCTGCTCCTTCTTTTTATAGTCCCCCCCCACTCACTCGTGAAGTTCCCAAAGCTACTCCTCCCCCTCCAAAGTCCAAATCATACGTCAAGCCAATTAAGCTGACACCTTTGTAATAAATGAGGGTTGTCAGTTAGTCTCACTTGAGACCCAAACTCTACCTAATATTACTCAATATGCAGATGTTTTCTGTCTGTTTCCTTTAGAGAGGGAGAGAGAGAACTGCATGTTTAAATGGATTAATGATAAATTGGTGAAACTGGGAAGGGGAGATACTTGTAGTGTGAAAAAAGTGTATTCAGCTAAGTCCTGCTCTGAGCAAACCCATAGAAATTAATGAACCTAACTTAGTTATGTCTATTCACTTCAGTGGGTTTACTCTATGACTGAGTCAGGTGCCATTTGTTAATTTACAAAGCCCTGAGCACCTTCGGTCCAGCATACCTGAGGGACCACCTTATATTGCACGGAGATCAACTGCAGGAACATGACTGGTGTCATTCCCCGAGTTCCTGATTCTCATCTGACAACAACAAGAAACTGAGCCTTCCATGTCCTCTGGAACACCCTGCTGAAAAAAAGGAGGATTCAGCAGGCGCATTCTGTTTCAACTTTTTCTTCCCAATCCTTTTTAATTATTATTTTCAATACTTGGTACAGATATGACATCCAATATCATAAACTCTCACAGCTGAGACAGAATGTGCAATGTAAGGTAAAATAAAGCAGGCATGGGTTGTGTTCCTATCAAACCCATGATCAGAAATGCTTAGGAATTGCATCTGATTGGAAAATCAGAGGAAGCAATTTACCATCTTGTTTGTTAATATAAACAATGAAAGGAGTATCAGGTAATGGAGAAAGATTTCTGCATTTTAGCTCCTCCAGGCTGTCTGTTGTGCCTGTCACCTTCTCTGCCACAGCTAATGGCCAGATTCTGCCCCCCCCCCCCATGTAGAGTAAAATGCATGTGGTCCCTCTAATGCTAAGTAATAACATGATTAGATCTGTATACAACAGGGGATGTGGACATCAAAGCCAACCCAGGGTCCATAGGAATAAGTCATTGCACTGCAGTGGAGACATCCTGGAATTTTCTTTCCCATAACACTTGGTCGACTGAGCTCTTTCTCACCCCATGTGGAAAGAGTTGCCACTTTGCAGTCCCAACACTTGGCAGATAGAGTTGACTTTTAAACAACTGCTGAAAACTTTTCTGTTCCACCATGCTTATGCAAGCAACTGATACATCCTTCTAGCAGATTTTAACTTTTAATTGTTATTATTATATATTTTATGCTGAGGGGTGTTACTGCTGTTTCTTTCAAAGGACAGCAAAGGGACCCTGAGGATCATCTAGGAATACACAGCTGTCCCATATGGAGATGAAACCTGCAACCTTGGCCTTATCAGCTATCACCAAGCTCTAACCATCCAGTCTGTGATGTTTTTTGTACTCTTTATTTTAGATCTTGATGCAATTTGTGTGGAAATTGTTCAGTTTGGTGGTGTGTTTTTTAATGTTTTGTTTATGACTACTTTTGTTATGTTGTAGTTATGTGTTTTTCATGTTGTAAGCTGCCTTGAGCATGACTTGAACTGAGGAAAGGCAGCATACAAATAAAATTATGTAATTATGTATGTTATGTACAATTGCTGGAAACCACTCAGATATTATATCAATACACGGGGAACAAAGGAAGCTCCCTCATAGTGAGTCAAAACATTGGTCTATCTAGCAGGAGACACTGGCGGTTCCTTCTGGAACCTTCTGCATGGAGAGCTGGTGATCTGCCACCCTTTCCTACTCTGAGTAGGATTAGCATTGAATACCTCCTGTTGTGTGAAAAACAAGTTCCCAGAGATGTGAGCAATACCGTCTTCTGTGCCTTCTTGACCATTTTGAAGTTGTTTTCTGGACCACACACTCTCCCCCACCCACACACAACACACACCAGATTGGAAAACTGGTGCAATCCAAAGTCTCTCCCGGGGATTCCACTGAAGTACAGAGTAGGAAAATGACACAAAGCAGAAAGCAATGTTGCAGGATGAGAAGAGAACAGAAAACATGAAATGTGACAGACCTTAAACCTCCAAACAAACAGTTTGGCAGGAGCCCCAGTTCAGAAGATGGAGTTGTGCCTCTGCTTCTAGGGTGGTTTTCGGACCACGTGTGATTAATAAGGCAGGGATGTGTGAGCACATGGTTCGTAATAGTCACTAGTCACCTATAGACGTACTGTATATTGTTTGTTATGCCACTTTGCAAACTATGCATGTTTAGAATAATTTTATATATATCCCATGGGCATCTTGTTGGCCACTGTGAGAACAGGATGCTGGACTAGATAAATCTTTGGCCTCATTCAGCAGGGCATAGCACAGGCCAAAGATTCATCTAGTTCGGCTCCCCTCTGTGCGTTTGGGTGAGCAAGCAGTGCAGCATGGCCCTGCTTGGTTCTGGTGTGGGCGTTCACTCCAGCAGTGCAGATGGCGAGGGTTGGGGTGCCATGGCAGGCTCCTTCACCCTCTGCACCGCACCTCCCGGTGTGTGTGCCCACCCTCCCCTGGCATGCACACTCATGTCTGCCCACCCTGGGCATCAGGAACTCATGCTCTGCCGCTGCCTGAGAGCATCAATGCTCTCCCCACTTACTATTCCGAGTGACTGGTATTCATAAGCATGCTTCCTCCATCGGTGAAGAGAGAACCTAGTGGTTAACAGCCACTGATGGGCTTCCCTCCATGGATTTATCTAATCCTCTTTTCAAAGCTTAGAATCATAGAATCCTAGAGTTGGAAGAGACCACAAGGGCCATCGAGTCCAACTCCCTGCCAAGCAGGAAACAGCATCAGAGCACTCCTGACATATGGTTGTCAAGCTCTGCTTAAAGACCTCCAAAGAAGGAGACTCCACCACACTCCTTGGCAGCAAATTCCACTGTCGAACAGCTCTTACTGTCAGGAAGTTCTTCCTAATGTTTGGTGGAATCTCCTTTCTTGTAGTTTGGAACCATTGCTCCGTGTCCGCTTCTCTGGAGCAGCAGAAAACAACCTTTCTCCCTCCTCTATGTGACATCCTTTTATATATTTGAACATGGCTATCATATCACCCCTTAACCTCCTCTTCTCCAGGCTAAACATGCCCAGCTCCCTTAGCCGTTCCTCATAAGGCATTGTTTCCAGGCCTTTGACCATTTTGGTTGCCCTCCTCTGGACACGTTCCAGTTTGACAGTGTCCTTCTTGAACTGTGGTGCCCAGAACTGGACACAGTACTCCAGGTGAGGTCTGACCAGAGCAGAATACAGTGGCACTATTACTTCCCTTGATCTAGATGCTATACTCCTATTGATGCAGCCCAGAATTGCATTGGCTTTCTTAGCTGCCGCGTCACACTGTTGGCTCATGTCAAGTTTGTGGTCAACCAAGACTCCTAGATCCTTTTCACATGTACTGCTCTCAAGCCCTCCCAGTTTGGTGTCATCTGCAAATTTGATCAGGATGCCCTTGAGTCCATCATCCAAGTCGTTGATAAAGATGTTGAATAAGACCGGGCCCAAGACAGAACCCTGTGGCACCCCACTAGTCACTCTTCTCCAGGATGAAGAGGAACCATTGATGAGCACCCTTTGGGTTCAGTCAGTCAGCCAGTTACAAATCCACTGAGTGGTAGCATAGTCAAGACTGCATTTTACCAGCTTCTTTACAAGAATATCATGGGGCACCTTGTCAAATACCTTGCTGAAATCAAGGTAGGCTACATCCACTGCGTTCCCTTCATCTACCAGGCTTGTAATTCTGTCAAAAAACGAGATCAGGTTAGTCTGACATGACTTATTTTTCAGAAATCCATGCTGACTATTGGTGATCACAGCATTCCTTTCTAGGTGCTCACAGACTGTTTGCTTAATGATCTGCTCCAGAATCTTCCCTGGTATTGATGTCAGACTGACTGGGCGGTAATTATTTGGGTCCTCTCTTTTCCCCTTTTTGAAAATAGGGACAACATTTGCCCTCCTCCAGTCTGCCGGGACTTCGCCTGTTCTCCAGGAATTCTCAAAGATGACTGCCAGTGGTTCTGAGATCACATCTGCCAGTTCTTTTAATACTCTTGGATGCAGTTCATCTGGCCCTGGAGACTTGAATACATCTAAACTAGCCAAGTATTCTTGTACTATCTCCTTAGTTATTCTGGGTTGTGTTTCCTCTGCTGAATCATTTGCTCCAAATTCTTCAGGTCGGGCATTGTTTTCTTTATCGGAGAAGACTGAGGCAAAGAAGGCATTGAGGAGTTCAGCCCTTTCTGTGTCCCCTGTTTGCATTTCACCATCTTCTCCTCTGAGTGACCCCACTGTTTCTTTGTTCTTCCTTTTGCTACGAACATACCCATAAAAGCCTTTTTTGTTGCTTTTAACCTCTCTAGCAAGCCTGAGTTCATTCTGTGCTTTAACTTTTCTGACTTTGTGTCTACACGTGCTGGATATTTGTTTGAATTCCTCTTTGGTGGTTTCCCTCCTTTTCCATTTTTTGTACACATCCTTTTTTAATCTTAACTCAGTTAAAAGTTCTTTAGATAGCCACCCTGGCTTCTTTAGGCACCTTCCATATTTCCGTCTCATTGGTATTGCCTGAAGTTGTGCTTTTACTATCTCCCTCTTAACAAACTCCCAGCCATCATGAACTCCCTTTCCTTTTAGTATTACTGTCCATGGGATCTCACCCAGCACTTCCCTAAGTTTTATGAAGTCGGCTTTCTTAAAGTCAAGAAATTGAGTCCTAGTATGCTTGGCTGCTCCTTTCCGCTGTATAGTAAACTTCAGAAGAGCATGATCACTCACGCCTAATGATCCTTCCACTTCTACCCCACTAACCAGGTCATCAACATTGGTTAGGACCAGATCTAAAATGGCTGTTCCTCTTGTTGCTTCTCCCACTTTCTGGACAATGAGGTTGTCTGCAAGGCCAGTGAGGAATCTGTTTGACCTTATGCTCTTGGCTCAGTTTGACATCCAACAAATATCCGGGTAATTGAAGTCTCCCTTCCTTTTGCATGCTTGGCCATCTGTTCCAGGAAGGCATCATTTTTGTCCTCCGTTTGGCTTGGGAATCTATAGTAAACTCCCACAATGAGGTCACTGTTATTCTTCTCTCCCTTAATTTTGACCCAAATGCTTTCACTTTGGCTTTGAGGTTCTAAATCTTGGATCTCTTCACAGGTATACACATCCCTGACATATAACGCCACTCCTCCTCCTTTCTTGTCTGGTCTATTTCTCTAAAATAGATTGTATCCCTCCATTATTACATTCCCTATCGTGGGACTTATCCCACCAGGTTTCAGTTGGTGGCCATAACTACATATTGTGGGAGAGAATTCCATAGAGAAAACATCTTCTCTCATAATAGCACTCGAACACAGGGACATCCAATGAAGCTGAAGGTTGGAAGATTTGGGATAGTCAAAAGGGGGTGATTTTTCATACTGTGCATGGTCAACTATGGAACTCACTCACACAAGAAGTAGTGATAGCCACCAACTTGGATAGCTTTTGAGCAGCCTTTCTCAACCTGTGGGTCCCCAGATGTTGTTGAACTACAACTCCCATCACCCCTAGCTAGCAAGGCCAGAGCTCAGGGATGATGGGAGTTGTAGTCCAACAACATCTGGGGACTCACAGGTTGAGAACTGCTGCTTTTGAGGATTAAACTAATTCATGGAGGGTAAAGCCATTAGTGGCTTCTAGCCATGGTGGCTGTATAGAACTTCCGCTGTAGGATTCAGTAAGCCTCTGAATACCAGTTGATGGGAAGTGCAGTTGCAGAGAGTGCTGAAGCCAGCTTTAAGGCTTCCCATAGGCATTTGGTTGGCCTTTGCTTAGTAAGTGTCACCCCCTGGAAGATGATGCAGTCATTGGGCAGTGTGGTACCAGTGACCTCACAACACTAGAGGTTGCTGCACACATACTGTGTGGTATGGAATATGGTGCCATGAAAACAGAATACTGGCTTTTCTTATGTTCTTAGAAGATATATGAATCACATGCTTGCTTTTTGTTTAGAAAGAGCAGCCATGGGAGTGTGGGAGGAAGAGATCTGAATCAGGACCAGCAAACCCTCCAAGTGTGTCCCTGTTTTCCAGAAAATTATAAAAGCCATCCTGGCTCCCAATTTGATCCTGGAGTGTTGTGATTTCCCCCACTAGTGCACCGCCGCCAAACTCAGGGAGGATGAGCCAGCACTCGTCCCAAGCAGTGAGGGCAGGGGTTGCAGCAGCTGCAGCTGCAAGGAGCGTCCCATTGCCTCTCCATGGCTGCTGCCACTGCTGGCCTCCTCCCTTCAGCAGCTCATTGCTCTCTGCACTGTTTCACCATTGAAAAAGTAGGTAAAGGGTAAAGGGACCCCTGACCATTAGGTCCAGTCATGGCCGACTCTGGGGTTGAGGTGCTCATCTCACTTTATTAGCCGAGGGAGCCGGGGTACAGCTTCTGGGTCATGTGGCCAGCATGACTAAGCCGCTTCTGGCGAACCAGAGCAGTGCATGGAAACACCGTTTAGCTTCCCGCTGGAGCGGTACCTATTTATCTACTTGCACTTTGACGTGCTTTTGAACTGCTAGGTTGGCAGGAGCAGGGACTGAACAATGGGAGCTCACCCCGTCACGGGGATTCAAACCGCCGACCTTCTGATCGGCAAGCCCTAGGCTCTGTGGTTTAACCCACAGCACCACCTGCGTCCCATTGAAAACGTACCCCTCCCTGAATATACCATTGTAGCTAAACTGCTTGGGAAAAGGGGGGGGATTCATTGCCACCCTTGGCAATGGGAACCCTGTCACCTGAATGGTGACCATAATGATGTTTCTTCCTCAGGTTTGCAGGATCCATTAGAGGGGTCAAGGGGGGAGGAATAAGACTCAATTACTGGTAGTCAAAGGTAGCCAACATGGGACCTTCCAGATAATGTGAGACTACAACTCCCATCATTCCTAACAGAGGATGTAGTCCAACAACATGTGGCAAGCATCACATTGACTACCCCTGATGTCAAAGCACCTGCATTGTACACAGCCAAAAGACGACACTCCTTTTACCCACATTTTAAATAAGTTAGATGGGGGTGGGGAGAGGAACAGGAAGAGCAAAGGGAGAGCGCAGTATAGCAGCTTGTGCTCTATAACTTATTCCAGACATTTATATTTTACAAAAAGTAGCCTAACCTTGGTTATTTCACTTGAATTCCACCCACACCCATCCCTCCTTATTACAGCTTTCCTAATCTTGCAATTGGTGAAAATTGCCAAATATTGTCAGTTTCCAATATTAATTGGTGATCTCCTCTTTGACGAACTACAAGCAAGTAAGAAATAGATTCTCGCTTACCTACTTTCTGGAGCAATTCAAAGCCCACCTGGGTTTCTCTGTACCTTTGTGCCATAGAGAATGGTTAGGAGCTGAAGGTTTTGACACTGACCCAGACACACACATAATAAATAGCATTTCTCCCTGGGATGATTAAAACCAGCTGGCCAAAGCAAGATGGAGGAGAACTTAACGGGAGAGAAATGAATTAAAGATAAAGTTAAAAGATGTGTTTGTGTTTAAACATTTCCTAAGTAACCAAAGCTGTTTTTCATAACTAAAATCCAGAAATTCTTGCTGGAAGGCCTGGCCAATTTTTAACCACCCCTCAAAACATGGAAAATATCTGATCTTTTATTTGTTTCTAAGAGACCGGCTATGCCAAAACATTTGCTGGCTTCAAGACCAAACAAAAAGTGGGGGGGATATAGTTTTTTTGCAGTAACTCCTTCACATACCATCAGCTGGGCCAACCTGTATGTTATATTAAATGTTTGGTCATACACACACACACACACACACACACACACACACATATAGTATAGTATATAGTATATATAGTATATAGTATATATAGAGTGTGTGTGTGTGTGTGTGTGTGTGTGTGTTGTTAAATAGCAGTTGTAGGGGGGGTTAGGATTGGGTTCACAGCATGCTGCAGTCCCAGCTAACCCCACCACCAACTCCAAGTTGCTGTAAGCTGTTAGAACCACTTCCCAACATACCATAGCTCCAGTTCTGAAGGCCTTCTCTAGTAGCTGATATATTAAGAAAAAGCACACAAACATGCCAAATGCCTTAAATGCAATCATGCCTTTAACTGAATGCATAATTTCACCCATCATCTTGCTTTGAAAGTATGAGTAATTCATAAAACTAGTGATGGAACACTTCATTAAACCAGGTACAGAACAATTAACATTGTAGCTTATATTCAGTACGGTGACTCCTTTTCAGAAGCCTCTTCTCAGCAGAAGTTTCTGTAAACAGAAGTGGGAGGGATGTGTTTTTTTGTAAATTCCTCCTTTCCCCTGCAGCCAACAAACACACCACCTTCCACCCTGTTCCAGAGGGTCTCTCAGCTTTTGGGGGGAGGGGGGTTTCTAAGGAAAATGGGGAATCAACAAAAGTAGCCTTTCCCTGCTTCCATTAATGAAGTCCGTAATAGGTCAAAGAGCTTTCCATAATGAAACATCAAACATTAAAAACTTCCCCATACAGAGTTGCCTTTTAAATGTCTTATAAAAGTTGTGTAGTTCTTTATCTCCTTGACATCTAATGGAAGGATGTTCCACAGGACGGGCGCCACTACTGAGAAGGCCCTCTGCCTGGTTCACTGTAACTTCGCTTCTTGCGGTGAAGGAACTGCCAGAAGGCCCTCAGAGGAGGACCTCAGTGTCCGGGCTGAACAATAGGAGTAGAGATACTCTTTCAGGTATATTGGGTTGAGGCCATTTAGAGTGTTAAAGGTCAGCACCAACACTTTGAATTGTGCTCAGAAATGTACTGGGAGCCAGTGAAGATCCTGTAGGACCAGTGTTATATGGTCCCAGCGGCTGCTCCCAGTCATCAGTCTAGCTGCTGCATTCTGGATTAGTTGTAGTTTCTGAGTCCCACGTAGCCCCATGTAATCCCATGTAGAGTTCATTGCAGTAGTCCAAGTGGGAGATAATTGGGGCAAGACAGTCTGTGGGCAGGTAGGGTCTCAGCCGTTGTGCCAGATGGAGCTGGTAGACTGCTGCCCTGGACACAGAATTGACCTTCAGCTCCATGGACAGCTGGGAGTCCAAAATGACTCCCAGACTGCCCACCTGATCCTTCAGGGGCACGGTTACCCCATTCAGAACCAGGACCCGCTTGCCCCACCCCCCCAAAACAGTGTTTCTGTCTTGTCAGGATTCAGCCTCAATCTGTTAGTCGCCATCCTTCCGCCAACTGCCTCCAGACACTCACACAGGACTTTCACTGCCTTCACCGGTTCCAATATAAATGAGGTAGAGCTGGGTATCATCCACATACTGGTGAACACCCAAACTCCCTGATGATCTCTCCCAGCAGCTTCATATAGATGTTGAAAAGCATGGGAGAGAGGACAGAGCCATGAGGCACCCCACAAGTGAGAGCCCAGGGGTCTGAACACTCATCCCCCAACAGTACTTTCTGGACACAGCCCAGGAGGAAAGAGCAGAACCGCTGCATAACTGTGCCCCAACACTACACTGTGCTGACCCTCAAAAGATCTCAGATCATTTCCCCAAATTTTCAAGGATTCAGAAACACACGGACACTTACACACCTGTCTCTGTTGCCCTGACTAACAGCATGCCAGGGCACTAAATTCCCAGGAGCATTGGGAGATGGGGGGCCATGCTAAAACTACATTTGATGCAGAAGGAACCTTCCTCCTGCCATATCCTGACAGGCTATTGTTGTTGGTCCAGCCAGCCCTGCTGCTTGAAAGGGAAGAAAATGCAATGGTGCAGGTGAATTGAAGGCTGGGAGCTTTGGGGGAGGTGAAGGCTGACAAAGATAGAGGGGGGCAGGAATTCTTCTCCAGGCCAAATTTTAATCTGAGCCAATGAAGAGTTTGGGGAGTTTAAAAGATGACCTCATTTTTAAGTGGGCCCCTGAACTTCACTTCTGACCCTGACTTGGGCAAACTCCACCACCATCCCAACTTAGATCTCTCCTTCCCTGCCATTTGGGTTGGATGGAGATTTATGCAAGCTGTACCTGGCTGTTGTGTGGCATATGAGGTTTGGGTGTGCTGAATGAGTGCAAAACTCCCAGCATACAAGCATCTGGGAAAGTGTTGCTAATTCTCTAGATCAAATCCATCAGGAGTCACTGAAAAATGGTGGTTGAAAAAAAAGAAGAGAGAATAAAAATATCATGTTAACACAAGAGCGTTGATTCCACCAGGGAAAACAGATTGTTCTCACAGTCTCTGGGTGCCATGTTGTCACCGCATCCACCAATGAAACAGCATCACTTTCAGAGCATAATGAAGTACAAAAGCTATTTAAGTCAGACAGCAATAACTCCTTGACTGCACCACCCACCAGATAGCATGAAAAACTAAGACTGCAAAATAGCAGAGCTGAAAAGAAACTCACAAAATGTCAGGATTATTTTAAATAGCGATTGGTGCAGTAGTACTATATAATGCTGCTCTTTAGGTGGGTGCTGTGCGTGTGCATGTTATATATAATAATAGATCAATATTGCTGCCCACATTTTTGGATTTGCCTTGGGAGTATGGCCATCAAGCTGGGCTCCTGCACTTCAGGTTATGCCGCTATTATCAGCCTTTCCCAGATCACAGTAGTTCAACTTTTTCATACCAAGTGGGCTGCAAGAGTGGGCCGCAACATGGAACCTGCAGGCCCCACACCGTCTTGTCACACAGGGCAAGATGCACCCAATGCACCAAGCCCTCACACTGCCTTCCCAAAGATGGCCGAGTGAGGCACCGGGCTTTGGGAAGGAAACACAAGGCTCTGGCAGGGTCCTAAAGCCCTCCTTCCTCCTTGCCAAAAGTGGGAATGCTCTAGCTAGGCTTTTGGAAGGAGAAAGGAGGACTCTAGGACCCTGTCAGAGCCCCCACACCTCCTTCCCAAAGCTGAGCACCTGGCTTTGGGAAGGCAGCATGAGAGCTGGGGAGGGGCATGTCAAATGTTGCCAAGGGCCACCCAAAAAACCTGAGGGTTGCATGTGGCCCTTGGACCATGTGTTGGACCACCCTGCTTCAGATAGTTCAGACTCCAACTCCCATCAGCCCCAGCCACCCATGGCCAGTGGTCAGGGATGATGGGAGTTGGAGTCCATCAACCTTTGGAGGGCATCAGGGAAGGTTCCACTACACAATTTTCTATAATGTCATTGTAATTAGAGATACTTTCATGATTCTTCTTATTTGTATATCCCAAACAGATTTTGGAATTCTGAATTATCTGGCCTTGCTTCCAAAGTGGAGATGATGCATTCAGAATTTCCACAGTTCCATTCCCCTTACCCTTATATTCTGAGGAGAGTGAAACATGGAATTCGTTTAGTTCCTTCATTCAGTTTTCCCCGCCCCGTATTACCAATGTGTATTTACAAATCAGTGCAAAAAGCAGCAATCCTGATGTGATTGTACGCTTGCTCATGGTATTTACTGATGTGCATGTGTCCTTGATGTGCAATGATAAAACACATTTTTAAAAAGGTAATGTGCTTGTGTATATGGTTGCATCTCAGTTGTTTTTGTATGTTGTTTTTACCACCATGTAGGCTTGCAAATTCATATTACACTACACAAGAAAGGAAATTGATACAGCTGTAAGTACAATCCCATCCACAGTTTCATCAAATGAGTTTTAACAAGCAGTGATGTAGTGGGAAACTTTGATGTGCAAGAGCTCTTCAAAATACACCCCCCAGCCATGCCCCCTAGTAGAGGCCCCAATATGTGTTGATACATTATTATACACATACACAACGCATAGCATAATACCAAATTTATTATTACCAGCATAACCACCTCTCCATAGTTCTCTGGGAGTAAGTTCCATTGAACTTACCATGATTACTATTTCTCTCCTCTTTGAATGTTTGGTAATCTGCTCTAGTAAGGCATCATCCAAGTCTTCAGTCTGGCTTGGCAGTCTATAGCAGACACCTACAGTAAGGTGAGTTTGACCAAACTGCGGGAGTCAGTGGAAGACAGGAGTGCCTGGCGTGCTCTGGTCCATGGGGTCACGAAGAGTCAAACACGACTAAACGACTAAACAACAACAACAACAACACAGTAAGGTCACTGTTGTTTCTCTCTCCTACATTTTTTACCCATATACTCTCAATCTGCTTTCCATGCTCCTTGGTCATGGATTTCTTCACAAGCGTACACATTTTATTATTTTTATTATTATATTTATTGAATTAATACACACACACACACACACACACACTCCTCCTTTCCCGTTTGGTCTATTCCTTTTGAACAGGTTATACCCCTCAGTTCCTACATTCCAGACATGAGTCTTATCCCACCAGTTTCAGTAATGCCTACCAGGTCGATGATGCCTTGGAACTGTCTGGCAACATGATAACAATGCTGGCCTATGAGATATGTGTTATTTATTACAAATAATATGTAGTCAAATGATTAGGCAGTATAAATGAGTATAAAGGATACAGAGAGTGTTCTAAACTCTGATCAAGGGCTAGAAGGCATGCTCAGAAGCTGAACTTTTGCCCATACTTTCCCAGAGGTTCTTTGCAAGACGTCAACCATCCAACATCCTATCTTCTTCCTCCTCCAAATTCTATGTCCACCTGAACCCTTTCCCAAAATGAGGAAATGCCATGGAAAAAGAAAGGAGTCAGACTTACATGTGCTAATTAGGCATATTAAGGTAAAGGTAAAGGTACCCCTGCCCGTACGGGCCAGTCTTGACAGACTCTGGGGTTGTGCGCCCATCTCACTTAAGAGGCCAGGGGCCAGCGCTGTCCGGAGACACTTCCGGGTCACGTGGCCAGCGTGACATCGCTGCTCTGGCGAGCCAGAGCCGCACACGGAAACGCCGTTTACCTTCCCACTGGTAAGCGGTCCCTATTTATCTACTTGCACCCGGAGGTGCTTTCGAACTGCTAGGTTGGCAGGCGCTGGGACCGAGCAGCGGGAGCGCACCCCGCCGCAGGGATTCGAACCGCCGACCTTTCGATCGGCAAGCCCTAGGCGCTGAGGCTTTAACCCACAGTGCCACCTGCGTCCCAATTAGGCATATTAGTCATCCTTTAAATGAACCTGCAAAGCATCCCTCCATTGTAGAAAAGACTGACCAGCTGTCCTGTGTCTGCTCCGTCTGTAATCCAGTTGCTATTGATGGGCTTTGTCCTTATTAAGGTTCTTTATCTTTACCTCAGACTCAGTTTGAAGGGTACTGTCGAATTGTTACTATTTCAAATGGTGGAAAAAATAGATTTGATTGATATATGGAGGGCCAAGCACCCACTGGACGTAGAATTTACCTTTATTCAAACACTAGTGACTCAGCAAGCTGAAGTGCATGTCAAAAGAACTGTCTGTAAAAGTTTAAAAAATAGAAATTCAGCCGAGAACTATCTAGGATCAAAACTCAATGTTGCTGGAAATTAGAGGAGGAAAAAGGTTCTCTTTCAGATGGAGACTGAATGAATGTTTGCTAAACAACCAATAAATATTAAATAAAGGTGCAGAAGTATTAAAGGATTGTTTTGATGTAAAATTAAATCAAGAAACAGACTTAAATGGTATATGAGATGCAAGTAAATCAGTAATGAGAGGTTTCTTTATTCAGCAAAATGCTTATCAGAAGAAGAGAAGAGAGCAAAAGAAATTAGAAATAATGACTGAACTGGTTAAAAATGAGTGAGGATTAGTGAAAAGTCCAAAGTAAGAATCAGTAAAACAGAAATCAGGAAATAGAATGGAAAATTAAAATCTTGAAGCAAAAACAATTCAAATTTGCAAATAAAGCTAGAAAATTACTAACTGGGCAACTAAAGAAACAGCAAGAGACGAGTATATAATAAACAAATGAATATTGACAGAAAGATGACAGATAATTCAAAAGAAATAAGAGGCCAATTTGTAAGCTTTTATACAGAACTGTATTTTTCAAAACAAGGAAATATAGAAGAAATGGAAAAAATATTTAAAGGAAGTAACTTTATTTAAGATTCCAAGGGGGCGGGGAAATTCAGCCTAAATAGACCTGTAACAATGATGGAATTACAACAAGTGTTCAACCAGATGAAATTAGGTAAAACACAAGGTCAGGGTGGATTACCAGCAAAGTATCAGGACTGTTTAATGCAACCATTAAAAGATACCATGAGTAGGATATTAAAAACTGGAAACATACCAGATACATGGAAGAATGCATATATTACACTGATCCCAAAACAGGACAGTGATTTCACTTTAGTGAAAAATTATAAGCCAATCTCCCTCCTAAGGTAAAGGTAAAGGACCCCTGACCATTAGTTCCAGTCGCCGATGACTCTGGGGTTGCGGCGCTCATCTCGCTTTACTGGCCGAGGGAGCCGACGTTTGTAACAGTTATAAAATAACAGTTATAAAATAACAGTTATAAAATAACTAGGTCATGAGGCCAGCATGACTAAGCCACTTCTGGTGAACCAGAGCAGTGCACAGAAACTCTGTTTACCTTCCCGCCAGAGCGGTACCTATTTATCTACTTGCACTTTGATGTGCTTTCAAACTGCTAGGTTGGCAGGAGCAGGGACCGAGCAACGGGAGCTCACCCCATTGTGGGGATTTGAACCGCTGACCTTCCGATCAGCAAGCCCTAAGCTCAGTGTTTTAGACCACAGCGCCACCCATGTCCCTAATCTCCCTCTTAAATAATGACTATTAACTCCATGCATCAATATTAGCGAATTGGCTTTAAAATATTTTGAAGGATTTAATTCATGAGGACCAAGCTGGTTTTCTTCCAGATAGTCAAATGAAGGACAATGTAAAAACTATAATTGAAATAATTGAATATCTGAAGGTTAGAAATGAGAAACAAGCCGCGCTAATATTTTTGGTGATGCCAAAAGGAAGGTCATAGACACATTCTTGCTGATGGAACCCCACTTTTGAAACCCAGTTTTTATTTCAAATGGGTTTTCTGTTTTGAAATGAAAATTTCTAGTTATCGTTACAGCTTTTAGAAAGCCCATTCTAATACCTTCCACCTTTGAAACATTTCTTGTGGAGAAGCTACTAAGACCTCAATAATCAAAGGAAACAGCTAGAACTTAGTAAGAAGCATTCAACCTGTGAGTTAGAACTGGTTTTTGGCTAACTGGGTTGTTTTCATTAAAAATAAAAAGAACAGTTCAGTTGTTTCCAAGTCCAATTCTTGGACTTTGTCATGCTTTGAGTGAACACAATGGGCAGGAATCCCTCCTACAATCCCCCCTAAGTCCCCATATGTTCTTCACGCACCCCCTCCTAAGAGCCTCCATCTCTTCCCCAAGCCAGCCAAACCTCAGATGGCTGCAGTGGTGGAGGCACTGGGAAGGACTTGGAACAAGCAGGTATCTGGGATCCTGGGAAAGTGAGCTTTCCTAGGGGCCCCAATTGGCCATGTGCTCTACCACAGAGTTATAACCCGTTTCTATAAACACTGTCCAGAATGATGAGCTTTTATAACCATGGAAGCAGGGATGAACAAATCTGTCAGTTTCAGTTGTTCTTAGTTTCTAGTTTTCCCAACCTTAAATTCTCAATCTTAAATTCAGTTCTCCATATTTCTGCAGCAATTTGCATTAGAAAAAAAAATCTCCTGAAAATTCAGTAGTGTCTTAATGTTAATTTTTCCTAATAGGCATATTTTGTTAAGTTTTAACAAATATAAGTCATGTTATGTTATTTTCACGAATAGATACATTTTTATGCATACTTTTCGATAATGTTTGCACTTTTGTACATATTATTTGGTTGGAGAACTGCATTGCAAAATTCAGAGCATGGCAAATTTTGAAGGATATCTCTGTTTCGGTTTGGGTATTGGTTCATTAAATAATTTTCATAAAAGTGCAGACAAAATTGATTTTCTCTCCTACATCTAAATGGAAGGAAAAGTTCATGTATGCACACACACCAGGTACTGAAAAACAGGTATATGATGTTGCAACGTGATATATGGTAGTGGCAAAAGTGCCAATCCAGGGGACAGGTTCAGACCCCATTCAGCCATAAAGCTCTGGACCAATCACTTTCTTCAAGCTAACCTACCTCATGGGGTTGTTGTGGAGATGAATCAAATGCAGTCCCTCAGCTCCTTGGAGGAAGGGTGGGATATTTTTTAAAAAGTGAAAATAAATCAAGAACAGATGTTGCAGGGTATTTATAAAGGCTCCAAATTTTTGTCCAACTTGGAGTCCTAGAACTTTTATAAGACAATAATCAGTCAGCTTTCTGCAGGCTTCCTTCCCTCATCCTTCCCTTATTCTTTCCCCTGCTCTTTACAGATAGAAACAGAGGAAAGATGGTGGGAAGTGATAGGAGGGAAGAACTGGAAGAGAGGCATTGTTCTATTGCATACATAAATGGATGAGCTATGGAAAGTTTTCAATTAAAAAATGAACAGATTTGTCACTGAAATGTGTGTTCTCGCAAGCAATTCTTGCCTCCCTTAACTAGAAGCAGATGTGCGTAGGAGGCATCTTACAGAAAAGACTCACACACTTTCTGTCCTCCCCTTTTGTAGGGATAATGTAAGGAACAGGCAAGTTCAGGGATTCAAGAGGAGCATCTCAGGTGCCCTGTCCCAATAGTGTGGCTTGTTCTGAACGCAACAGACTATGCATCACATAGAATTTGCCAGCTGTAGTCACTGCAAAAGACGTGACACTTTGAAAGAAAAGCTTGAATCAGGTTGATCCCAAACAGAATTAAGAACTTCTCAGGTAACCCAGTTCAATGTTGTGGCTTTCTTGAAACAGGCTATGCTCAGCTTACATGGGGTCAGAGCATCTTCCAGCTGTCATTGTAAGGATAAAATTTATGCTTCGCTGGGTCCATGGGGCTGTCCAAAATGTTACCTGTAAAGCACTAAAGTGCTCTGGATTCTTCTTTGTGAAAACACATCGGAGGGTTGTGTGTGTAAAATTAAAAACTTCAAGCTCCGCAATAAGGGATTATAGGCAAAAGTGAATACTTTTTCCTTGCCCCACAGAAAGCCCCTGGACCTATAAATTTACCATTTGGCAGGCTTAACTATCTGTTCTATCTGTAAATTTCACAAACTTTGGCCTAAAGGGGGAAGAGTTAAACCCATTTTCATACTCCCCATATGGGGACACACAATACTTCATTTTATATAGTGCAGCTCAGAACCCAAAACACAAATTGGCATAGAGAAAGCACTGAATGATTTGGAAACAGATCAGAATTTGAAAAAATGCACTGATAGAGATATATGGTGACTCTTGGGGCCTGTGCACAGCCCAAAAAGATAACACATCCATGGAGCCTCGAAATTGCCATTGAGATAAACACAGGTTGCTTAAACAAAACTGGATTAAAGTTAGCCTGTCACCTAATTAAGATCATCTTAGTCAGTTCACTGTATATGTTTTCACTGAATAATTCAAGATGGGAAAACTGTTGTCTCTAGATATTGTTCAACTCCAGCTCTCATTAGACCCAGCCAGTATGGCTGATAGTCAGGGATGGTGGAAGCTGTAGACTAAGAATATCTAGAGGGCGTAATTTTCCCAGTATTTGACTTATAAATACTTATATTCATAATATATATATTTAATATTATTAAAACTTTGCAACTGATTAATCAGGGTATCTATTAGTCATAACAACAACAACAACCACCAACAATAATACCCCTTCACTCTGGGGCAGCCTCCAGCACATATAAAATGCATGTCATGGATTAATTAACATAGTGTAGCAGCCCTAAAGTATTTGGAAGTACGCTTTCTAAAAAGTATATTGGATTGTGTTCATATTAGTAGTAGTAGAGTTAGCAACAGTAGTGAAAAATAAATTTTAAACATTGCGACCCCCACTTTCGCCTGTTTTATTTTTAAAACCGAAGGTCACTAACAATAGCTCTCTCCTCCCAAAATATATTTTTACATTAAGGATCTCAAGGCAGTATTCCTGAGTCTTCACTAGAATGTCAGAGAATTTCATCAGAAATGGAAATGGAAGCAGAAAATCATACAATTTGCATGTTCGTAGGAGCTCAGGAGTGCAAGCAGTATTCACTACCTTTGTTTTTTACTCTACCAATGTTATGGAAATAATTATCTTATTTTCTATATCATTTGTGACATTTCCTTCCCACTGAAATGCATTGCAATAACAAATTACATAAGTTTCAGCCATAGTAGGTGATGAGACAAGTAGCTTAGCTTTTAGCAGAGGCTGAAAGGTAATGGAATTGAAGCAACAATGATTGTGATGAAGCCAGAACGGGATGGAAATCACTACGTCCTTAGAGCTGGATTGGTCACAAGCACACAAGCACACCCACACCCACACACCCATGCACACTTTATTTTCACTTTATTCTTTAATGTATTTTTAATCTCTGTTGGAAGCCACCCAGAGTGGCGGGGTGTTGTTGTTGTTGTTGTTGTTATGATGATGGGCGAGGTACAAATATATTATTATTATTATTATTATTATTATTATTATTATTATTATCCTCCACCTGTGAGGCAGGGGTTCAGGAGGGGGTGGGCCAGGAACTACCAAGCGAGCTTCACAGCTGAGTGGGGATTTAAATTTAGGTCTCCTGAATCTAACCCCAGGCCCACCACATCTGCCAGGGATGCCGGAGGATTCCCTCTTTTTTCATTTTAAGCCAAATGACCTGATTCACATTTCCTGGAATAATATATAAATTATCTTTCAGTTTCTGCACCTCTCTGAATTTTGTAATACAAATCTTGGCTCCAAAAATGCATGTTGTAAGGTAAAATGCATTCCAAAGGGAGCATTTCAGGGTGAAAAGTATACAAAATGCATATTTTGTGGTCGGGGGGAGAAACAAGTTAAAACTGTGTGAATTCCCAGCCAGTGTTTCTTTTTTTAAGTCACAGCTTGATGTGAAAGTTGGGCAAAACAGTCTTATGAATGAACACATGCAAAACTGACACAGAACAGAAACAGGCTGATCGGTCTATCCCTCTTATATGGTTGGCAACATAGCTGGATGCTGGAGAGACTTACAGCAGGAAATCTGATCTTCTGCCAGCCAAAGAAATACATCTGAAGATTATTTTCTTGCATTTGAGATTTATATCTTTCTCCAGGGATGCCCATTTGCAGCCCAGGGACTACAGCTGGATCCTGCCCTGGTTCTGATTGGCCCAACCCCTCCTTTTTGCCCACCACACCAAATCAGATTGAAAGCAGATGGCTTGGCAGTTCTTTTAGCTGTGGGTCATTCCTTGGGTGACCTCGGTCAGTGGGACAAGGATGCTGCCCTCAAAACCAGCACATGAACTGTCGCTTCTGACCAGGCACCATCTCACTGAGCTCTCTGAGGAACACTCCACCAGTGCTGCGTTTTCCAAGCGGAGTCTTCCAGAGAAGGGCACTGCCCAAGCTCCCAATGCAAAATGAGAAAGTGTTCAAAAAGGTATTTGCATTGCTGCTAATCCCACCCCATCGTAGCCACACTGAAATCATCCCATCAACATGTAGCCAAGATGGAGAAGGGCCATTTCTCAGGGGTAGAGCGTCAGCTTGTCATGCAGAAGATTCCTGGCTCATTCCTAGGCAGCTCCAGGTAAGATCATTGACTGCATACAGGGAGAGTCACGGCCAGTCAGCATAGACAATATTGAGATGGACAGACCAACGGCCTGACTCAGTATGAGACAGGAATCCTGTTTGATTTTTTTAAAAAACAACAACCTATAACCAATGGAAAGTAGTCGGTTATTAGCCTCATTTTGCAAATACTTGTGATAGAACTTGCATTAAATCTGCCCAGCGCTGTTCTCCAACTGATCTCTGTGCTCTGCAGGCAGGGGCAGCCCATCCCATTTCACCACCTGAGTTGAAATGGGAAGCTGCTGCTCCCATGCCGAAGCACTGCTTACCAGGGTTGTGATTTGGTTACTCTCCACACTGGCTATCCAAATGCCCATTGGCCTTAGAAAAAGACCTTGTAATTAGGACTGAGAGAGCTGGGGGGGGGGGTCCTCTTTAACCAGCAAGCTCTCTCTTTCTTTTCTTAGATGTTACTTAATATTATAAAATAGAGTCAGCTTAATTCCAATCAATGGAAAATGTACTAGGGTGAGGTGGGGATCCTGGCATTGAGGTAAGTAGAGTATACGGGAGACCCTAAAGGGGGGAAGGGGAGACACAGAGAGAGACCTGCTAAGGGAGGTGCCAGCAGAGACCCCCTCGGGGAGTCTTTCCTGCTTACTGGGCACCAGCATGGCTCGGAGAGGTCTAGGTAGCAGTCGTTCAATCTGCCATTCGATGATGAGCCTTATTCCAAGTTTCACCATGTGAGTGCACCATAGAGATAGGAAAAGGTTAAGAGTGATCCTCGCATGAACACTTCCTGGCTCTGCTTGCAAAGCAAGTCTTTGCACAGAAAGCAGGCACACCCATAGAGATAGGGAAAAGTAAATAGTGATACTCACATGCACACTTCCTGGCTCTGTTTGCGAAAACCCGGACATTTTGGCAAATTCAAAAAATCTGCTTGGACTGAAATTTCATCCCTGAAAAAGAGGACTTGTCTGGGAGAAACCGGATGTATGGCAACCCTGGTTCTGTACTATGTAGGACAAAGGTGCCTGCCCTTTGGAACTCCCTTCCACTATATATCAGGCAAGTGCCATCTCACTTGTCTTTTCAGCACCTATCAAAGACAAGGTGGGATTAAAAAAAAAATCCTAGTTGTGTATTCGATTTATTTTTACATATGACTTTTTTTAGTATTGTTTTCGTATATAATGTTTTTCTAATTGTTTTTAATGTTGGTGTTTTTACTGTTAAATTACTCTGAGATATCTGATAGGAAGTGGTTCACAAATGGAATTGAATAAATAATTATGGGGAGAGAAATTGCATTCAGAAACAGACAAAGAGTGAAAATGTTGGTGAAATTCTCAAGGGTCTCTTGGGGAGCACTTTTTGGTGCCATTTATTTTATCCTACAAATCATTTCACTGGTGGTCTGTACTCTGCATTTTGCAGCCTTCCTGGCTTCCCTTTCTTCAGTTAAGAGCCATGGGGAATATGAAATAACTCCTCCCAATGGGGCTTTTTCCGACCAAGAAGTGCAGGCAGCTGGCGAGGCTGCAGGGTAGTGATAAACTGTCTACTGGAGGAGAACACATATACTACTCGCAGCCACCCTTCAAGAACAAAGTAAGCTCCACACCCACTAAATTTTCAAGGAAGAAAACAAAAGAAACATCTGAGAAACTGGAGAGCAGATTTCAGCATAGCATGGGCAGGATCTATAGCTGTTCTCATACTTCCCCTTGTGCAAGAGGCTTCACAGATCCTTGGACTTGGTCTCACTTTTCATGCCCAATGTCCTACAGCCAGGGTGGGGAACTTGCTTAGTATGAAGAACACATTCCATTTTGTGCCATCTTCCATGGGCAGCATATCAGTGGTGGAGGGGACAGAGGCAAAAGTGGGACAGGCAACAAATGTGAATGTTATTTTTGCACAGTAGCCTCACTCACACTCACACATTCTCCTCTATCCTCCATCTAGACAAGCAAGAAGCACTCTCACAGTTCAAGAACACTTTCCAGTCTAGTATGAAAGGTGAGTGAGAGGTGAGGCCTGGGAAAAAATCCAAGGGTCAATTAGAGAGTTCTGGAGGGCTGCCTTTCGCCTCTACACCTGAGGTTATTGACTTTCATTGTAGATGATACTGAGCTAGGTGGACCAATGGTCTGACCAGGCATAAGGTAGTTTCTTACACTTCATATGTAACCATACCTTGCTTCTTCTATGCTCCAACCACTGGCTGCTGGCCTGGCTCCACCTCCTAGCCTCTCCCAGAGACCTGCATGTTTGAAATTAAGTGTTTGCAACTGCAACTCTGGGCAAGCTCTGACTTTTCGCAGGGAAGGGCTGGGAAGAACCATACGAAAGTGAGGGCAGGCTCCAGCTGCTGTCCATGAGCTGCCAGTTGGCTGCTGCCACATGAGAAGATACTGTAAGAGATGCAAAGAGAAGTCTCTAAGTTCCAGGATACAGAGAGCGCAAGTATGTATGAGCCATGCATCCTGGCAGAAAAAGCCCTTTCCGTGTGCTGCCAAGAAACTTTAGCTGATGCAGGTGCAAATAGTTTTCCAATTCTGGCTCATTAAAATATGAATTTTGCAAAAGGGGATTCAAGTCAAACATCTGGGAATCTGGGTTTGGGGGTGGGAACACAAAGGCTTCCATGTGCACACGGACACTTGGGCGCGCATGCACATCACGGGCTTTACGTCCAGGTCAAACTGTCCAGTTTTGAGGGCCCCGGACTTCATCAGCAGTGGTAATTGTGGGAAAGTCTCCGAAGATGCCAAAGCAACAGGAAATGACCCACAGAGTCTGTCAGCACGATCAACTGCTATTTTCATTGTTCCTTGGCAAATTTATACACCGTCAGGAACACCTGGGCTGGCACGCAGCCCAGCTTTGACTAATTGCCAGGGGAGAGGAGCAGTCATTTGTCTTCGGTGGGGTTTCCTACGCTCGCTCTTCAAAACATGTGGTTTCACTTTTCCCCTCTCTCTGCAGGAAATGGCAGGACAGTGAAACGCAGAATAAATGAGTTCGATTCCAAGAGGTTGGCTCCTTGGAGGCCACTCCAAAAATAACTGTCTTGTGAGAGGCTGTTAATAACCGAGACTCTATATACTGTCTTCGGCAAACAACATTTCAAAGGCACACTGTTCCTTTTGCTCCCCAGGCTCCCATGTAAAGCCAAAACAAAGGGGGAGTAACTGAGAGAGATAGCCTAAATGATGAGGATCCTTCATATTTCTTTGGGTGGGGTGCATCACCATTTTTTTAAAAGGTGCATAGTGAAGCCACTTTGGATACAAGCAGAAACTGGACTGTGGTTGCATTTTGCTCTTTTTCCTGTGCATTGCAGCGTGAATTTAATGACAATTCCCATTTCCAAGTTTCTAGTTCTCATGGTTGCAATGCACTACCTGTTATATGTTGCCTACTGAAACGTCACAAACCACAATAAATACTGGCCAAAACATCAGCGATTGGAAAACAGGACTTCAAGTTAGTGCCAAATAGATTTCTAGAACTTCCTATGTTTCTATTTTAGCTGTAAGCCCCTTTGAGTCCCGGTCAGGGAAAAAAGCAGGATATAAATAAGTATAGGAAGAAGACAGGACCAACTCAGAATGCAGGTGAGGGACTGCATATGCAATAGCTGCCTTTGCACAAATCTTTTTCTCTATAAAATAAACAGCTATTGACAAGCTTTCCTCCTAAGATACTAGTTCATGGCACACAAGTGTTTGGTGTGTGTTTCTTAATGTGTAGCCTGAGGTGGGGGAAAAGGGGTCTTTTGTGAAATCAGCAAAACCCTGTTTCCCCCCTTTTGGAGAAACTGAGGATGGGTCACAGTGGCTGAGCACCTCTTTTTTACGTAAGACCCCAGATTCCATCTCTGGCACCTGCAGGTAAGACAGGGAATCTCCCTTGCCTGAAACACTGGAGAGCCCCTGCCAGCCAGTGTAAGCAATGCTGAGCTGGGTCATAGATGGCCCAATGGTCTGGCTCAGAATCAGGCGGTGTCCTGTGTACTTCTCCTACAGCCTATAAACAGTAGTTAAAGAGGCCATTGACAAAGGTGGGGCTCGTTCTGCCCTCCTCCCGCTCCCCGTGTAATTTGAACAGTGGAGCAGACCCAGGACAGCTGTGTCACATGTTCTTCCTGCATGCATAGTTGAGCTCCAGCATATTACTTGGGAGTGTGGGCCGTGTCCCCAGAGAGGCAGGAACATTGACCCTGGAACACTATCGCACTCACTGATGGAAGCCAGCTGTCCCGACCACACAGACCATGCCACTCCCACACTGGTCTTTTTCAGCCCCTGGGTCAGCGTTGGACGACTGTGAGCAGAGCACTCCACATGTCTGGACTTGGAGGAAAGGAATGCCAAAGCTACACTCTCGATCTTAGAAATCCAAACCATATGGGCAGGTCTCTCACCTTTGTTCCATAACATGAACCCCCCCCCTCTCTCTCTCTCTCGTTTTCTGTTCTTTTCTTATATTTATGTTCTATTTTCTTTCATTTACATATATCATACTTTTCTCTCAACCACGGTTCCCAGTCTCTCATCCAAGCACTGACCAGACCCAGACCTGCTTAGCTTCAACAAGGTGGTGGCCTCATGGTCCTTCACATCATACCCTGAGACCAAACGGCTTTTGCCAAAATGTTCCCCAAGTTTTACAAGTCACTGTGGTCAAAATAACTGAGTTTGTCCCACATCTGTGACAAATAGAGGAGGCTTAGGGACCCCTGAAATTAGAAAACATCTGGCACATGGCCTGTATATCTTCCATCGCAACACAGCATGCATCTGTGTAAGGACAGCATGTCCAGAGTGAGTCAGTGTGCCCAGGATCTGCCCAAAACCCTTTGCCTCCTAATGTGAAGGGCAAGAAGACAACCCCCCCCCCAGACCCACATGCAGAACCTGGCCTGGCTGCCAGCAAATGTCTTATTTCAATATGAGATACATTCCTCGCACACACGAGACAGCAAGCCAGATTAGGGGGCCCAGGAGAGGGAATGGCTGGGCGGTCAGGAGAAATAGCCAAAGACTGATCCATTGTCCATGAGCATCTTCTGCCTGAGGGTATGTGAGTGCTTTATGTGGCTGTGACCTAAGTTAGTGACCATCACCGCATCTCGTAACAGGGAACTGCAGAGTTTATTTTGCATGGTTCAAAGGTCTATTTTCTTTTGTCTGTTCAGTTCCCTTGGACCAGCCTTTACCAACCTAGTATCCTTGATATGTCATTGAACTACAACTCCCATCATCCCTGCCCTTTGTTTATGGGGTTGATAGCAATTGGAGTCCAGAACATCTGAAGGGCACCACATTGTGGAAGGCTGAAGAAAGCATCTTAAGCACTTAAATGGTTCTGTTACAAATTGCACACTTGTTCCCTTCAGAACAGTTCTTCCATTCAGATGCAGATCAAATCAAAATTCATAAAAATAATTGATTGATTGAAGGTTTCTTTAATTGTGAAACGAAGCTAAAATGTGTTCTGAAAACAATAAGATTACAATTTGGAAGAAAAAGATGTAAGCCGGTAGAAAGGATTTTTTAAAAATCCATTTGTCAGTGATTTTTATTTGCAAAGGCATCATAAGACAGTAATCATACAAGAGGCTGTGGAGAGGTGGAGCCTGAAATCACCTTCCAAAGGCAAATTGTAAGACAAGACTCTGCACAAATCAATGGCAGATTAGGGGTAATTCACACCAAATGTTTCCATAGACTTATCTGTTTAGCAATAGAGTCACAATGAAAGTAGGAAATGACATATGTCCTGTGCAGCTCCCATCCACTAAGGCTGAGAAAACTTTGCAAATGCCTGAGAGCCATAATCAAAAGTTTAGGAGAGTACAACAAATGTTCAATGTTGGCTTTTTTAAAAAAATTCATTTTTAATTATTTTTTCCATTTATACATACCAAAATAAACTTTTTACTTAATGCCATGTAACAATTGACTTCCCTCCTTCCCCATTCATGGTTCATTTTACTTATCTATCATTCCTGCATATTTACTATAGCCAATCTAATTGTTTCTCCATTTTACATCCTTCAAATATTTACCATACTGTTGAATTTATCTAAATGCTACCAGCATTTTCAATTGCACACAATTATTTTCTAAATATTCAGCAAAAATCTTCCACTCCTCTTTGAATAAAGATTCTTCTTGCTCACTTATTCAGTAAGTTAAACTTGCTGCTTCTGCAAATTCGACAATCTTCAATCTTGTTCAATTTCCATCTTTGGGCTAGCAAAATTCGAGCCGCCATGGTTGCATATATAAATATTTTTTTCTGACAACTGGAAACTTCAGACTGAAGTATTCCTAACAAAAAGGCTTCAGGTTTTGGGGGGAATGTTGTTTTAAACATTTTTTAAAACTAATTGTAGATCATTTCCCAATAGCCTTTAATCTTTTTACATGCCCACCATGTGTGAAAAAAAATGTTCCTTCTGTTTCTCTGCATTTCCTACACAGATCTGATCCAACTTTGTACATCTTGACCAACCAACCTACTCAGGGTTAAATACCATCTATGTATCATTTTCATATAATTCTCTTTCAAAGTATAACATGTGGTAAATTTCAAATCATTCTCCCAGAGTTTCTCCCGGAGGTTTAGGTCTATGTATGCCCTATATCCATTGCCCAGTGTATCACTGAAGCTTTGACTAACTCATCTTTCATTTCCCATTCTAATAATAAGTTATACATTTTTGACAATAATTTATCCCTATTCCATAATAATTCTCTTTCAAACTGTAAGCTTTGATCTGGAAACCCATTTTTTACATCTAATTTAAACATATCAAATATTTGATGATCCTGTAACCAGTTCAGAGTTTGGCTCCTTCCTTCTTCCATTGGTTTCAATCTAGGTTCACTCCCTGTAAATTCCAACAGATCTCTGTATGTAGCCATTGTCTATGCCATGAGAAAATGGAATCCTATCTAAAGGACTCTGCTATATTTAAAGTACCTGAAGAAAAACAGAAGACCTTAAATATACCTATATCTGTGTTGGAGCTTCAGCTGGCGATAAACCAGATGAAGATGGGTAAGGCACCGGGACCAGATGGAAATACTGCAATATATTATAAAAAGTTTCAAAATGTACTGATTGAACCACTCAAGGACATTATGAACAGTATTTTGAAGGCCAGAGTGGTTCCAGGTTCATGGAAAGACACATTTATTACCCTGATTCCTAAACAAGACTGTGATTTAAGAATTACAGGCCAATTTCATTACTTAATTGTGACTATAAACTATTTGCCACAATTTTAGCTAACAGATTGGAAAAAAAATTGTGTGAGTCTACACATAGGAACCAAGTGGGTTTTCCACCAGGTCAACAAATGAAAGATAATATAAGGGATGTAATTAATTTGATTGAATATCTAGAAGTAAGAAATTAGAAACAAGCAGTTCTAATTTTTCTGGCTGTTGAGAAAGCTGTTGATAATATTTCTTGGTCATTTATGATCAAGGTATTAGAAAATATGGAGATAGGGACTGCTTTCTTAGCAGGAATTAAAGCAATATATACCAAGCAGTTTGCATGAATATTAGTAAATAATAATCTCTCAGACCAATGACAAATAAGAAAGGGAACTAGACAAGGTTGCCCTCTATCTTACGATGTTGGAAATACTATTGCCAAATATAAGGGAAATATAAGGGAAAACAAGGATATGAAAGGTATAGAAGTAGGGTGTAGAACTTATCAATTAAAGGCTTTTGCGGATGATGTGGTTCTAACAGTGGAACAACCTAAAGTAAGTGTTCCCAAGGTTTTAGAGGAAATTAAAGAGTTTGGAGAAGTGGCAGGTTTTAAAATAAATGTAGAAAAGACTAAAATGTTGGTTAAAAACATGGGTGAGCAGTCAAAAGAGATTTTGTCTGGCCTAAAAATAGGTAAAAAAGTGAAACATTTGAGAATTTAGCTGACAATGAGAAATCTCAACTTATTTCAAGATAATTATATTAAACTGTAAAAAGAGATTAAAAAGGAGATGGAGATATGGGGAAGAATGAAGCTTTCCCTATTAAGTAGAATTTCAGGCATTAAAATGAATGTATTATCTAAGATGTTGTTTTTATTCCAATCAATCTGATTTGTTAACAACTTAAGCTGCCTCAGAGAATTGAAAAAAGTTATTTCTAAATTTATCTGGCGGGGGGAAAGCCAAGGATTAAATATAAAATTTTGATTGATAAAAAAATAAAGAGGAGGCTTTGCTCTGCCAGACTTATGAGGCAGCTTGCTTATGTTGGTTAAAATAATGGATTGTATTGGAAAATGCATCTATTTTATATTTGGATGACCATGATTTAAAGTTTGGCTGGTATGCATGTCTTTGGTATGGGAAAGCAAAAACATTTAAAAGTTTTGTAAACCACACCATCAGGAGAAAATTGTATAGGGTTTGGGAGTAGCACAAAAACTTGTTGGAAAGGGAAAACCCCTTATGGCTAACCCCCATTGAATCAATCACAATCAAGAGACAAATGTTCAAGATTTTAGCTCTGGCTAGAACTGACACCATCAGAATCAGCTTCCAGCATCCAATTGGAAAGTGTTTACGAAACATATTTCCTGGGACTTTGGCTACCCTAAACAACCTTATCATTCATTCATTTGTGGCATTTATATCCCACCCTTTAGCCAAAAAGGATCTCAGAGTGTCTTGCTAGAATCATAACAAGACGTTACACACGAGGAAAGTGGGGGGGGGGGGGGGGAAACAAGCTCAAGGTGGAGTTATTCCAGTTATAGATCTTCATATTGCAGTTGTGAGCAGCAAATTGTATTTGGTTGGTGAACTGTTTAATCAAATCTGGAGAACCTAGAAATTCAGAGGAAAGCTGCATTTAGATCTGCAGGTTATTTTGGAACATGTGAACTGAACTGAATTTCTTCTCCTTCCCTAGGCAGCATTGAAATGGCAGATTATTCCCTTTCCCTGCCCCAACTGGTTAATTGCCACATTATATTTTAGCTTTCCAGAAATCTTGTGAAAGATAGCGGAAGTTTAGCTCTCATTTCCATTTTCATTGCTTCCAGGAAAAAAATATGTTTCAGCCCCATTAACCCCAAAAATCGTGTGAGTAAAGTGACAAAATTTGAGGTGGTATACAAGCATATAGTTATTTCCTGCCATTTTCATGGGTGAATCATGAGGGAACAGAAGCATGCATGTATTGGGGGGGGGGCAGCAACATTGTTCAATTATGTTTGTTGTTGTGACACACCACGCCCACTGGTGTGAAGGAAATTAAGCACAATGTGCCAGAATATTGGTGAAAAAGTCACAGTTCCATAACTGTGACTTTTAAACTTTGCTGCGGTGTGGAAGTAATGTTAGAAAATGGGACAAAAGCACTAGCATTATAATAAGAAAAACTTACGCAATCTTCCCCACATCTGATTGCATCCCTCCTAAACATATGAACAAGTGAAAGTGGAACTGTGCCACACTGGCCCTGCATCTGTTGATTATTTAGCAGGAGATCTGCAAAGGTGCACTGACCCATGTACAGGTGTGTGCAAAAGTACTGTATTGGCCTGAATATAAGCCTGATTTTCCCCCCAAATTCTGACACTGAAAAGTTAAAAGTGCAGTTTACATTCGCAACCTTACGGTATGCAGTCAGGAGTGTGGGGCAAACAGCGCCAGGAGCGTGGGAAAGCAGCGTCCGCCCCATGCATAGTTCCCCGTCCTCTTCCCCAAGACTGGGAATGGAGAGAGCGAAGAAGGGAGCGGTTTATATTCAGGTATTTTTTCTCCCCCCCCCCCTCCAATTTTAAAGGTGCGGCTTATATTCGGGCCAATACGGCACCTCTTTGCAGATGTCACAATGCATGCGTGTACATCAAAGGGCCAGGCCAGCAGTGCATGTCACATGACAGGAGTGGAAGCAACACCATGATCCTGCTCCTCCTCGTCTCCAGGCATTCTGTGCACCCATGGAGGTCTCAGAAGAGCTACTGTCAACTCAGCTAGCGACAGCAACAGTTTGATGCCTCTGTGTACCAGACCTGCATGCCCAGGGAGAGATGGGAGAGAACTTTGATTCAGTTCACATTTAAAGCTGAACTTAGTAATTCACACTTTCCAAAACACTATGCAAACTGAAACACAGCCATCCTTTTAAATTCAGTCCTCCGTTCAGGTAAGGTGTAGAACATGGGTAGGCAAACTAAGGCCCGGGGGCCGGATCCGGCCCAATTGCCTTCTAAATCCGGCCCGTGAATGGTCCAGGAATCAGTGTGTTTTTACATGAGTAGAATGTGTGCCTTTATTTAAAATTCATCTCTGGGTTATTTGTGGGGCATAGGAATTCGTTCATTTTTATTTTATTTTTCAAAATATAATCCGGCCCTCCACAAGTTCTGAGGGACAGTGGACCGGCCTCCTGCTGAAAAAGTTTGCTGACCCCTGGTGTAGAAAATTGCATATACTGCGGTAAAATGTGCATATGTTAGCATACAATAACATACAAAAATGTATTATCTCATGGAAAATAGATCTGCAAAACTATGTATATAAGCAAAATTGCATGTAAACATGTGTAGTGGAAGACACCTGCACACAAAATGGTGATGAATCTTCATGAGGACTTAAAAAAAGAAATTCAGAAATTGGAAAAACTTGGAAATGTGGAGAAATGAATTTAAGGCTCCAGAAAGTAGAACCTGAGAGGACCTGAAACTGATAGATTCACCCATTCCTATGTGAAATGCCACAATCCCAGCACATGAAAAGGGGGCGGATGCTGCAGCTAGCAGGAGATATGACAATGTAACCACAATCATAGAATCATAAAACTGGTTTTAAACTTATTTTTACATTTATGGGGCCATTGGCCTAGTTGTCTAGTCAATGAACAACCATTTAGCCACAAAGTGAAAACACAAATCAAATAATACAATAAGATATCAGATATCAGATAGAATAAAATAAATGCAGCCTCAAAAAGACAGAAATACATTAAAAGGGCTACAGTAAATCATGGGAGTTCAAATGTTTGGTCAGAGTAGAATCCAATGGTCAGAGTAGAAACTAAAATAAAAATCAAATATCAGCTTAAAATGAAACTTACAGCACTATCCTAACCAAGTCTACTCAAAAGTAAATTCTACTGATTTCAATGAGACTTACTTCCAGCCAAGGATAGCAAGATCTGTCCATTTCATTTTCTTACCTTTTCAGTCTTAAGTTCAGACCGCCACATTTCCACATTAATGGGGGGGTGGGGCGGATTGACGCTCCCATGCAAATTCATCAACAAATGTATCCCAATATACACATGTGGTTATGCATTTTTGCCTCATATACACATTTTTTGCAAACCAATTTCCCCTGGAACAATACATTATTTTCATGAATAGATGCATTTTAATGCACACTTACCCCAATACAAAGGGTGGCTGTGTTTCAGTTGCTCATATTGTGTCAGAAAGTGTGCATTAGTCTAAATAATATACATAAATGCATTATATTAGGAGAAATTGCTAGATACATTTAGATATAGATATGGATTATATAGATACACACACATATACAGATAGAGAGAGAGAGAGAAGTGTGGGTTTTAAAAAATGGATGCGGAAATTGTGGGGGGATAAATCTGAACCCACATGTGGATTAATTAGCAAAAGAACCAGCGAGACACCCAGATTCAAAACGCAGGGCTTTAAACGCAGCAGGAGAGAGCCCCCAGCAAAGTTTAAAACAGTCACAGAGTTAAGCAGCAGTACAGCATAGGAAAAGAAATTGTTAGAACCCTTTTCATATTTTCATATCCATTTAATCCACTTACAGCTCTTCCCCCTCTCTCTAACCCCTGGCAATGAACAAACCACACACTGTTAAGTTTAGAATGCTTTGCTTACAAAATCCAAAGGTCTGATTCATGTGTTATTCAATGCAGCAGCCAGGAAAACTCAGGTAGACTACTCTTAGATACAAAATGAAGAAAGATGGTTTCAAACATGCAGTCTGGTTTTAGATTGATTATATGGCACGTAGAGATGGTGAGGAAAGGAAAGAAGTTTCACTTCCTCCGTCACTGGAGGTGAGGGGCCATGACATAACTGAGTCCAGGAACACAGCTCTGTAGTCTTAACACCTCCATGCACTAACTAGCACTCATGCATAGTTATGTTTACTGCAATTTCCTGCAGAAATGTGGCAATGACCGCTCCCCGCATAAAACGGGGGGCGCCCTTTGCGTGGACGCGCGCAGCCCCTAGATCTGGAGCGGCTCCATCAGCATAGGCTTGGCTTCGCCTTCCCTCAGGGGGGATACCTGGAGGTCTCCGCCTACCTCAGTCAGTGTCCAATCCCGCCTGGGGGAAGCGTTGCCAAGGAGACCAGGCCAGCTAGGTGAGGGACTACCTGCCCACACAACAGAGGGAGGATCTTACCTGGGAATCCTCACTTGGCTCCAGAGCTTCTTCGGGAAGAACGTCGCTGGACTTCCTCACTCCAAAGGTAGGCCTGGGGCATTTGGCCTCCTCCCCCCCCACGACAGGGCTCCCAAGGGATGGCGGGGGGTAATAGATTCCAGGATACCCCCTTTTAAAGGGGAACCCCTTTCCCTGGTGGGCCTGGCTGACCTGGGGTGGTGGGTGGTGGCACGGGGGCCCTCTGGCTGCCCCCACCCCGTGCCTGCGGGAGCGTATGGGCCGCGGGGGGGGGGGAGCGACACTGCACACGGACTAACACCTTCCCCCGCCAGGCCTGGCGGCCCCGGGACGCAGCGAGTGATGTCGGGGGGGGGGCATCCCCGGGTCACACCCCCCCAGGGCCTTGGAGGCATCACTGGCCAGGGTGGGTGCCGCGCTGCGACGCATGGCCTACCCCAGCTCCGGGCGGACTTTTTAGGCTCCACGTCGCACGGCCCTGGAGCCTCCCCTGAACTGAACTTCAGATTGGAAAAATGAGAAGCTGGGAGAAACTGAAATTGGCAAATTTGTCCATCACTAACTGTAAACAATAAAGTTGTGGGCTTATTAAACACACATCAGTCTCTGGATAATTAATCACTCTTGTACATCACTTACTGCATGTGACTGACAAAAAAACTTCTTTTGCATATTGCAATTCAAGTTTCTGGATTTTCGCTTTGAATGCTTGCCACAGTTAGTAAAAAATTAAAACTAAAATGGAATGGTGAAGAAAAGATCAATTGTTCAAGCGCCACTCCAAAACTGCATTTCCCTCTTTTATTTTAATATCAAAAGTGCAAATTTACAAGCCTGAATTACTTTGCAAATTCTGTTTTGGCTCTGCAAAAAAAAAAAAAAAAACCTGTGTCTTGCAGAAATCAAGGGTTGAGAACCCCCTCCCCCCTTTAATCCTTTGCTCCTCCTAAAGTCCCAGGCTTGGATTGGAGATTTTGAAAGTCTGTGAGAAAGAACAGAAGAAATGGTGCAATCACCTGCATTATAGCTATATCTCCGCTGAGACATACAGCTTTGACATTGCAAGACTTTGCTGTAAAAGATCGCCTCTTTACGAGAACCACCTGTCTAAAACGACAGCTTGTTCCTTTAACTTCAGAACATATTTTTAAGGTTAACATACCTCTAAAAATAAAAATAAAAAATGGGGGGAGCAGCCACCCCTTACCCTTCCCCAATCCTTAACAACAACGACTAAGATGCCGTTTCCATGCACCAAGCCTGTTTCAAATATACTTTTATTCCTCCATTCCACCAATTCTGCTCTTTCACTTAATTGTGCAATATTTTAAGATTTCAGATTGGCTTCATTTATGGCAGTGGCATGGCTTATATCAAGATATTTCCAAAGGAGGCTACCTGATCTTGGGTTGGGGGGGGGGAGCAGCAGGAGGAAGCATGGGCCGGATGTGTGAGGGGAGACCTAAAAAAAACCTCCTAGTTGCAGTATTCCTGGCCTTCAGCAAAAACCTGGAGACAGAATGCAAAGCATGTGACAATGCTGGCTGGCTGCAGAGCCCAGTAGAGGCCTTGAATGGGACTTGACTCTCAAGGAGCATGCAAAGGTATAGAAAACTTAGCAACCCTCTGCAAGGCAAAGAGAGACAGTGGCTGAAGTGTCAGAGGGTTGAGCTATGCATGCCCTCCATGCCATATCCACACCATACATTCAAAACACTATCATACCACTTTCACAGACATGCTGAGAGTTTTTAGAGGTTTTTAGAGGACTCCTATTTCCCTTACAGAGCCTTACAGAGCTACAATTCCGAGAATGGTTGAACAATCAATCCTCACCAGGAACTCGGAGAATCATAGCTTTGTGAGGTCTGCTAACAACTTCAGGCACAGTTCCCAAGACTTTGCGGGGCAGGTAGCCAAGACTCTTAATGTGGCATAATACGGTTTGGATGTTTATAAATACCTGTTTTTAACTGTATTTTATTGATTATTTTAATAGGGTGTGTGTGTGTAAACCACTTAGAAGTTTTATTACAATCCAGCAGTAAATATAAATATATAAATGTATAATAAATAAATGAAATAAATAATAGTGCTTGAAATGCCTGGTACAGATGTGTCCACGTTTCTTAAGCTGCCGTCAGGTGCCCTGGAGGATGCAGTCGTGTCTCCAGTGTTGCAGGAAGGGGTAATTGCTAGCCAGTTGGCTTCGATATGTGGAAGGTGGGGGGGGGGGGTCACCACCTTGTCCTTCACTTTAGACAGCAATGAACCCTGGGAACTGCAGTTTGTTCAGCTGCTGACCCCACAGAGCTACAATTCTCAGCACAGTTAACAAACTAGAGTTCCCAGGATTCTCTGTGACAGTTCATGTGGTATAAGAGTGCTTTAAATGCATCAAGTGGCTGTGATCTGCCTCAGCTGGTATGCAGAGATCACCAACAATTTCCTGAAGGGAAGTTCTGCAACTCTGAGCACTGCCTCATGGTGGAACTTTCTCCTCTTGCATTTCACCCAGATTGTAAGCAGCTATGTGGTTGAAGCTCCCAAGACAATTTCCTTTATATAAAAACTGCTGGAGGGGGCATGTTTGGATCAGGGTTCTGATGTGAGGAGAATGGGTTGTTTTAATTTGGGTATAATTATAAACTGTTGTTGTTTGTTTGTTTGTTTGTTTGATTTGTTGGTTTATTCATAGCAAGGGGCAGCAAACTTTTTCAGCAGGGGGCTGGTCCACTGTGTTGGGATTCGCAGGATACTGAATAAGTCTGCAGGCTTCAACAGGATGATGCAATACTCTGTGAAGTGCTGGGTCAGAGTGACTCAGCAGGAGTGTGATTAATGTGATTGACTATCACCTGTTTTAAAAAGGAAAGCCTGTTTAACAGTGGGTGTGGTTGCTGTGGTGGTTGTGCTGTGGTGTGGTGATGCTGTGTGGAGAGTATTCGTTTGCCTTAAGGAGCAGGTACTCTGTTTGGACTGTTTTTGTAAATACCTGTATATACCTCACATTAAAAGACTGCACTGGGAAAAACCTGGGACTCTGAGCGTTTCTGCTGAAAGCGCCTTGAGGAATTTCGCGACACACTATCCCTCAGACCTTGTAGGGGGCCAGACTATATTTTGGAGGGGGGGGGATGAATGAATTCCTATGCCCCACAAATAACCCAGAGATGCATTTTAAACAAAATCACACATTCTACTCATGTAAAAACACCAGGCAGGCCCCACAAATAACCCAGAGATGCATTTTAAACAAAATCACACATTCTACTCATGTAAAAACACCAGGCAGGCCCCACAAATAACCCAGAGATGCATTTTAAACAAAATCACACATTCTACTCATGTAAAAACACGCTGGTTCCCAGACTGTCTGCGGGCCAGATTTAGAAGGCGATTGGGCCGGATCCAGCCCCCGGGCTTTTGTTTGCCTGTATAAGATAACCTGTTCTTTAATGTTTGATATTTTATTATGTTTTTGTATGTGCTATAAGCCACGCAGAGGGGCTGGGGAAACCCAGCCAGATGGGTGGGATATAAAAAAAGTTATTATTACTACCACTGCTGCTGCTGCTATCACCCCAACTGTGGCCCTGCTCTAGATTGCTCCCTACCAGAGCTGCTATTAGCAACCCAAGACTGGAGCAGTTTATGCACTGAGTATAAGGGGGAGATGAGCTGGACTGGCCACCTAATTCACTGTCTGCAGTGCAGGAATCACGGCTAAAGACTCTGACTGTTGGCATCCAAAAAACCTCCAATGAAGGAGGGTCCATCACGTTTCAAGGTTGTCTATTCCACTGTTGAACAACTTTTCCTGTCAGAAAGTTCTTCCTGATGCTTAATCAGGAGCCAGTGTGGTGTAGTGGTTAAGAGCGGTAGTCTCGTAATCTGGGGAACCGGGTTCGCATCTCCGCTCCTCCACACGCAGCTGCTGGGTGACCTTGGGCCAGTCTCTCAGCCCCACTCACCTCACAGAGTGTTTGTTGTGGGGGAGGAAGGGAAAGGAGAATGTTAGCCGCTTTGAGACTCCTTAGGGTAGTGATAAAGCGGGATATCAAATCCAAACTCCTCTTCTTCTTCTTCTAATCAGAATCTGTTTTCATGTAATTTGAATCCCTTGGTTCGGGTCCTTCCCTCTGGAGCTGGAGAAAACAAGCTTGCTCCATCTCCCTATGACAGTCATTCAGACACTGTATTTGAAGAAGTCTATCTCCTCCCAGTCTCCTCTTCTCCAGGCTAAACATCCCCAACTCCCATCTTGGTTTCTAGACCCACAATCATCTCGATCGCCCTCGACTGCACATATTATGATTATGTTTAGCAGTATTAGCAGCAGCAGCACTGTTGGGCTTGAATGTAGAATTTGTACCATACTGGTTATAGAAAATCCTTTTTGTTGGGATTTGTTGGGACTTGGAGATTTCTGTTGAAATGTGAAGTAGTATATGAATTAAATATATTAATAACTAACTAAGCGAGAGCTGCTTGACTTCCTCCCATCCAATGATTTAAAAATGTTATGGGAAGCATATTCCAACCAAAGGCCATATTCCACACAACTTCCAGGGGCCACAGGGGGGGACCAGAGGCAAAAGGGGGCAGAACAATTAAAATGATTGATTGATTGATTGATTGATTGATTGGCTGATTGATTTACTTATATGCTGCTTTAGTGCTTTGTGCAGTAGGCGGGTTTCTGCACACACATTCACATAGACCCTTCTCGATCCTCCATCCAGGCAAGCAAGGAGCATTATCAGAGTTTGGGGACCCATTCCAGCCAGGCAAAAACACTCAAGCCGGGTGAAAAGCAGGGCCAGCCATGTGGCCTGAGAAGGGTCTTGAGGGCCAGATGGATAGGCCTGGAGGGCTGCACTTGGCCCCCAGGCCTGAGGTTTCCCAGGCTTGCTTTAAAACCTGTGGAAGGATTGGTTTTATGCAACAGAAGAGGGAGGGAAAGGGGGGGGAGGGAAGCAACATTTGGGTTTGATTTGGGTTCATTTGCAGCCCAAGCCCAACAGGACTGTAACTCTATCCCGACTCACCTTCCTTCGCCTTTTCTGCAGCAAAAGGTGAAGAATGCAACGGATCGTTTTACACTGCACAGCCCCTGCAGTCCTACCAACCACGCCGATAAGTGTTTGGTCTTGGCTCCTCTCTTTCCTATGTCTGAGCTGTTTTGACATGTTTATTTGTTTAATTTGTTTATTTTGACTAGCTCTGATGATAATTGGCAGCAAGGCGCAAAATTTACATCAGACACTGTCTTCGTCTTGTCGGTTACAATCATGCGAAAGGCATGCAAAGGCAACTCTTTGCGGCAAAGTGACAGTACTTAGAGCAGCCTCTGCCTGGCTGGATGGCAGCATCCCGATTAGCCAGGGGAGAGGGCCAGGGGACAAGCTAACAGCGAGGCAAGGGGTGAGATTTGGCTGGCAATTGATCCAGTGGGGGGAGTTTGAAATAAAAGGAATGCATTAATTTGTACATTTGCTTGCTTGCTTGTTTTGCACTCAGCATACTGCTAACGTTTTAAAAAAATTGATCAAACAGAAATTCATCTTAAACTTTCGTTTATTCTTTGCATGATCCTCCTACAGCAGCAGTAATGTCGTCCCCTGCCTACATATACTGGTAATTGCCCTTCGCTGCAAGGTGGGATAGGAGCACAAGGAAGCTGCCCAACACTGAATCATGCTGCTGGTCCACCTAGAGCAGCATTGCGCACACTGCATGGCAGCCACTCTCCAGGAATTCAGGCTATTCGCCAGCCCTAACTGAAGATAGAATCATAGAATCTTAGAGCTGGAAGGGACCCCAGTGGTCATCTAGTCCAACCCCCTGCAAGGCAGGAATCCCAGCCAAAGCATCCATCACAGGTGGCCATCCAGCCTCTGCTTAAGAACATCCAAGGAAGGAGGGTCCACCACCTCACAAGGAAGTCTGTTCCACTGCTGAACAGCTCTTACTGTCAGAAAGTTCTTCTGGAAGTTTAGTCGGAATCTCCTTTCTTGTAACTTGAAGCCATCGGTTCGAGTCCTCCCCTCCAGAGCAGGAGAAATCAAGCTTGCTTCCTCTTCCATGTGACAGCCCTTAAAATACAGTGGTACCTCAGGTTAAGAACTTAATTTGTTCTGGAGGTAACCGTTCTTAACCTGAAACTGTTCTTAACCTGAGGTACCACTTTAGCTAATGGGGCCGCACAATTTCTGTTCTCATCCTGAGCAAAGTTCTTAACCCAAGGTACTATTTCTGGGTTAACGGAGTCTGTAACCTGAAGCATCTGTAAACTGAAGTGTCTGTAACCCAAGGTACCACTGTATTTGAAGATGGCTATCGTATCTCCTCTCAGTCTCCTTTTTTCCAGGCTGAACATACCCAGCTCCTTCAAGCATTCCTTGTAAGGTTAGTTTCCACATCCTTGATCATCTTGGTTGCCCTCCTCTGCACACCTTCCAGCTTGTCAACATCCTTCTTATATTGTGGTAATAAGACCTGGGACCCTTAGCATGCAAAGTAGATGCTTTGCCACTGAGCTATGGTTTTTCCTCTTATCTCAGTCAATTAAAGCTCAAACTCACATGACTCTTAGGTCCATTAAAACTGCATGTATTTCTTCTGGTGTAAAAGTTCTGCACTAGGTGGGTGGTATTGGTTTGTTTTCCTTCTTGTTGCTTTCATTACATACTTTGTGTTCCCATTTTGTACTTTTTATGTTGTGAACCACCCTGTGAACTTCAGGTGAAGGGCAGTATACACATTTAATAAATAAAATCAAAAATGATTGTTCTGAAGTGAGAAGCACACTCTTCTCGTTTCATTCTGTTTTATCTTTTGTCTAAATCAGGGATGGGGAATCTGTGACCCTTCACCTGTTGCTGGTGGACTCCAACTCCCATCATGATCAGTGATCAAGGATAATGGGAATGGTGGTCCTACAACGTTTGGAGGGCAACAGGGTCGCCATCTCTGGTTTAGATTATATACAATGTGGTGTTTCATGTATCACCGTGCGTGTGTGTGTGTGTGTGTGTGTGTGTGTGTGAATTGCCTCTTCCAAACAGTATATAAAGATAGACAGGCAGACATAATCAGGCAGAGAGAGAGATAGGCACTTATTTGGTCAATCAAATTTACCTGATTGATCAAAACTATTAATTTGTCAATTTGTTAATATAACTGATTACAGTGGAAATGCGTGCAAATTAATCGGCTAATCCTATACATTTGAATTAATCAAATAAAATTTCTTTTAAACTAAGTTATTGAAAACACAGCTATTATGCCTAGTGCAAAATAAATAAATAAAAAGGCCTTGTATTTCACTTCCTTAAGAGCATTTTCATTGCTTCTGTTTCCAGGGCGACTCCAGGTCGAGGTGCATAGTACCCAAGTTCTAACATCTGTCATCTATGCTCTGGTAACCTCTAGGTTAGATTACGGCAACACATTATACATGGCCCTGCCTCTAAAGACAATCTGGAAACTTCAGCTGGTGAAGAATTTAGCGGTTAGGTTGCTCACCAGGGCAAGACAGTTTGAGCATAGAACACAAATTCTGGCCTGATTGCACTGGCTGCCTATTAGTTTGTGGGCCAGCACAGAGTGTTGGTTTTGACCTTTAAAGCTGTAAGCATCTCAGGACCACAGTACCTCAAGGACTGCCTCTCCCAATATGAACTGGCCCAGAGCCTGTGACCTTCATCTGAGGCCCTTTTTGCATGTCCCCTCCACAAGAATTCCAGAGGACAACAACATTTGTTGTTGTTGTTTAGTCGTTTAATCGTGTCCGACTCTTCGTGACCCCATGGACCAGAGCACACCAGGCACTCCTGCCTTCCACTGCCTCCCGCAGTTTGGTCAAACTCATGTTAGTAGCTTCGAGAACACCATCCAACCATCTTGTCCTCTGTTGTCCCCTTCTCCTTGTGCCCTCCATCTTTCCCAGCATCAGGGTCTTTTCCAGGGAGTCTTCTCATCAGGTGGCCAAAGTATTGGAGCCTCAGCTTCAGGATCTGTCCTTCCAGTGAGCACTCAGGGCTGATTTCCTTAAGAATGGATACATTTGATCTTCTTGCAGTCCATGGGACTCTCAAGAGTCTCCTCCAGCACCAGAATTCAAAAGCATCCATTCTTTGGCGACCAGCCTTCTTGATGGTCCAGCTCTCACTTCCATACATCACTACTGGGAAAACCATAACTTTTACTATACGGACCTTTGTTGGCAAGCTGATGTCTCTGCTTTTTAAGATGCTGTCTAGGTTTGTCACTGCTTTTCTCCGAAGAAGCAGGAGTCTTTTAATTTCATGGCTGCTGTCACCATCTGCAGTGATCATGGAGCCCAAGAAAGTAAAATCTCTCACTGCCTCCATTTCTTCCCCTTCTATTTCCAGGAGGTGATGGGACCAGTGGCCATGATCTTGGACAACAACATTAGAACAGGCCTTTTCTGTGGTGGCTCCCTGGTTATGGAATGCTCTCCCCAAGGAGGCTCACCTGGCGCCAATATTACAACTCTTTAGGCACCAGGCAAAAATGTTCCTCTTCTCCCAGAACTAATTAGACAATCAATAGCCTTTTAAATTTGGGGAGTGGGTATTTTGTTTTGTCTGCTACGATGTTATGTATTCTTGTGTTTTTATATTGTAAACTGCCCTGTAATGCTTGGATGAAGAGCAGTTTAGAAATTGAATAAATGAAATATAAATAAATTTATATTGCAAAACTGAAAGAAGTGCAGATTTTGAAGGGGAGCTGTATTTTGGTTTGGGATTTGGGAAGGTGCAAGTGAGGTAAATTCACCTTGGGAAGGACTTGAGTCATTCTGCTTTGGAACTCCCTGCCTATTGACATTAGGCAAATGCTATTACCATACTCTTTTAGATACTGAAAATTCTTCTGTTTCAGTGAGCCTATCCAGCAACATGGTTTGGTTATATCTCTTCACAAATTTGTTCCAAATGTTTTACTGTTCTTAGATGTTTTAACAGTTTTTAAGTGTTCAAAACACATTTTTATTGTTAATTATTACTGAAGCGTTTGGTGCCCTGGGCTCTTTTGGAAGGAAGGATGCAATGTTATTTTAATTAATTAATTAAAACTTTATCAATAATTTCTCCCACATCACTACTCATCAAAACTGAATGAAATGCACTTTTGAAAAAAGGAAATCAAAGGTTCAGAAAAGAGCCACTAAAGTGATCAAGTGGCTGGAACAACTCCTCCATAGCTCAGTTGATAGGGGATGAGACTTACAATCTCAGGCTGGTGGGTTCAAGCCCCACATTGGGCGAAAGGTTCATGCATTGCCGAGGGTTGGACTAGATGACCCTCCTGGTCCCTTGCAGCTCCACAATTCTGTGATGCTACGAAAGGTTACAACTTGTGGGACTTTTCAGTCCAAAGAAAAGGTGTAGAAGTGGACATGATAGAGGTGTATAAGTTTATGTATGGTGTGGGGAAGGTGGATAGTTTTTCTCCCTTTCTGTTAATGCTAGAAACTAGTGTTATCTAATGATGGAAGATTCAGTGCAGACAAAAAGAAACACAGCACTTAGTTAAACTATGGAACTTGCACCGATGGCCAACAACTTGAATGGCCTTGAAAGAGGATGAGACAAATTCATGGATGTCAGTGTTACCAGCTATGATGGTTATGGTCTACCTCCATTGAATAGTTGGAGTTTTTCCCAGCAGGTATCTAACTTGCAAGTGCAATGGAGTCAAATTTCTCTTGTTCCATTCTCCCTACTGATTTATTCAGCGGAGGTTCAGACAGAGGCGCCTGAGCTCACACTACTGCGTGCACAATAGCCTTCAACACCAGCGGGAAGAATTCTGGTTGCTCAGGGTTCTCACGGGTGGGAAGAACCTGCCCATCATGTCCAGGTGTAAAAGCAGCTGCAGCTTTCCCAATGCTTCTCTTAATGCACAGAGGCTAGAGATGATGCCACGGGGACACCCTCACTTCTTTCATGTAGAGAACAGCATCTGAACTGCTCTTTCTAGTTGTTCACTTGATAACTCGGTTGAGTTTTAAAAAGGGGGGTTATAAATTATTTGTGTTGCCCAGTTACTCTGGAGGAGACCACACACTGAGTGCATCAGGTAAATAATGATTAATTATACAAGATGCCTTTTTAGGTAAGCCACATAAATGATGCTCCTCAAATTTCAGAGGTAGGTGGGGAAAAATCATGTCATTGTGACCCATATGTCAGCTAAATCAATTCTGAAAGTGAAATAAACTTGCAAATCACTTAAAGGTGTGGGCTCCCAAATTTGTTGTGTGTTGGACAAATGTTTAAAAGTCTGTTGTTAACAGGGATTTCAGATGGAATGGGAGGAAGAGATTTATGGGTAGCTGTAAATTTGTACGGTTGCATGCACATTTGAGGGTTTGTGTCTCCCCTCACCCTCCACAAGGGACTGGATAGCAGAATGGATGGGGTCATATTGGCTACCCTTGTTCTGATGGAACTCATTACATCAGGGGTAGAAAACCTATGATGCTCCAGGTGTTGTTTGACTCCCACCAGCCATAGCTGCATGGCCAGCGGTGAGAGGAGATGGGAGTTGTTTCCAGAACATCCAACAATATCTGGACAGCGCTATGTTCTAATGGATCTCTTTACATCAGGGTAGATATCCATTGGTTGTCCAAATATTATCAGTCTCCTGCTGCCATCAGCCCCAGATGGCATTATCAATGGTCAATGGTGACGGGAGCTGTAATCCGACAACTTTTGGAGGACCACAGTTCTGCCACCCCAATTTGTGTGCATATGCATGCACCTCCGTTGTGTCCCTGACAAAATGTATCCCTGAGATGTTTAATTATTATTTAACTATCTATATCTTGGTCTGAACAGTCTTTATGAGTTTCTCCTCTCCCCACCGCCAGTCCCCATTAAACGCAGCTTTTTAAATGTTTGGCTTACAGTCAGTTAACAGTGTTGCTATAAACTGACAAAAAAGCTACAAAATTTCCAAGCCATCCCACTTGCGAGGCGAGCTCTTCTGATGTGATATTGCAGTCCATATGGTGCACAGCATCACACTTTTCATCAGCACCTAGGTAAACGGCAACGCTCACAACCCCTCCTTCTGTGCATGTAGACCATACAGCATGTGCCTGGGAAATCTGGGCGATTTTCTTCCTCTTATCTGCCATATGATCTCTTCTGCTTAGCCACAGCTTCCCCACCAACCACCACCGTGGGCACAACTCTCTGCACTTCTTGGCATCCTCCGCCTCTGCATCACCTCCACACTTCAGTTTCCTGAACTGCAAAGCCTTCTGGATGCAGGCAATCTTGTAAGGTATGGAACCAAGGAGACAATCTCAAGGGCTACAATTTCACCCTTGTTTTTGAGCTGCCAGTTCCCTCTATAACCGGAGTCTAGTGGCCGCTGAACGATTCAGGAGACAGAGCCTGGCTATGCCTGGTGACTCAGGGTGGAGCCTGACAGACACGAGACCCTAAGCTCTCATGAAATCAAGCAGAATATATCCTGGTCTTCGCTCCAGTCCATTCTTCATTCCAAGGGCCACAGTCCCCTCCAGGCAACTATCTGGGGGCCACGGGCCAGTGGTGGGTGTGGCCAGAGGCAAAAGTAGGCAGAGCAATACATGTAAAAATTGTATTTGTACCATGGGATAGTTTCTACACACACACACTCACACCTCTCTCTTTCCTCCATCAAAGGAAGCAAAAGGCATTATCAGAGTTCAAAGAAACATTCTAGCCAGGCAAAAGCACTCGGAGTATGAAGTAGGGGGTCTGGGAGAGCAGGTGTCACCTGGGAGGGTGTGGCTGGGAAGGGGAGGTGGTCTTAGGAGGGTCCTGGGGGTCAGTCAGAGAAGTTATAATTCTGCCTTTTTTTCCCAGAAGGTGTACACTAAAGGTGAACAAATGCCTCAACCCTTAGACCGAATTGGGGGGGGGGGGGGGACTGGGACCTGCCCTCTAGCTCCAACCTGGGGCTGCCTGCTCTGACTCAGAGAGCATTGCCACAGCCCCTTCCCCCCATACCGGAATGTTCCATTTCAAGAACTGAAAACTCCAGCTTCATTTCAGATGTTGCTAGGGCTATTGCCTAAAGCTAAGCTGCCCAATCATCCGTTTCCACATCTTGTGCACCCATAAATGGATTTCAATACACACATTTTTGTATCCTTTTTGAGATGTAAAAGGGACTGTAAGAGATGCTGTGGTTTTGTTTTGCTATTCATTTTTCATTGTAAAAGCTTTGAAAGTATTCTTTGAAGTTTGGCATGAATTTTACCTGCACACTGAACACTCCAAATGACAATATCCGGAGGGGGGTTGTTGTTTTTGCTGCTGCTGCTGCTGCTGCTGAGGTGTTGAGGGAGGGATAGTTGGCTGCAGTTTGCTGCTGGAATCTGTGTATGCACCACGGCCCTGTGTGTTGAGCAATTGAACCTCAAGCCCTGGACTGTCTGGCCATTGGATCCTCTTAGAGAAGAATGAGTATTAAAAGGGGCTTCCCGTTCCAAAGGAGCCTTGCTTGAGTAGCACAGAGAGAGAATCAGACCCAGGGAAAACAGGATGTGCATGCATTGCATTGCTTCCCCCTAAATGTGCACTTGCACCCACTGAAAACAATCCGGATCCGCTAACTGCAAGTAGGTATATGGGATTGCTGGTCCTCTCCATCAGCTGGACTGAAAACTTAGCTCCATCAGCAATAATAATAATAATAATAATAATAATAATAATAATAATATACCACCCATCGGACTAGGTTGCCCCAGCCACTCTGGGCAGCTTCCAACAACATGCTGTAACACAAAAAACCTCAGACATTAATAACCTCCCTGTATTGGGCTGCCTTCAGATGTCTTCTAAAAGTCAGATAGATGTTTATTTCCTTGACATCTGATGGGAGGGCATTCCACAGGGCGGGCGCCACCACCGAGAAGGCCCTCTGCCTGGTTCCCTGTAACCTCACTTCTTGTAATGAGGGAACTGCTAGAAGACCCTCGGAGCTGGACCTCAGTGTTTGGGCTGGATGATGGGGTGGAGACGCTCCTTCAGGTATACAGGGCTGAAGCCCTTTAGGGCAGAGCTTTCCAAACTTTTCATGCTGGTGGCACACTTTTTAGACATATATCATTTTGTGATGCAGTAATTCAGTTTTACTAGCAAACCAGAGGTTAAACTAACCCCTTTCCAAATAGAAAGAAAACCTACCCAAGTGATGCTGACACCAAAACCCCACGCATACACAAAGTAAAACATGGGTAGGCAAACTAAGGCCTGGGGGCTGGATCCGGCCCAATTGCCTTCTCATTCCAGCCCACAGATGGTCTGGGAATCAGCGTGTTTTTACATTTGTAGAATGTGCCCTTTTATTTAAAATGCATCTCTGGGTTATTTGTGGGGCATAGGAATTCGTTCTTTTCCCCCCTTCTAAATATAGTTCGGCCCCCCACAAGGTCTGAGGACAGTGGACTGGCCCCTTGCTGAAAAAATTTGCTGACCTCTGAAGTAAAAGAACATAAGCTTTACAACCCCACCCCCTCTCTCCCGGCTCCCTTTTTCTTCCCAACCCTATACTGCATGTAACACCAATGTCTCACAACAAATATGACTGATCTGTAGCAAACACAGCCTGAAGAAAGAGACAATGCATGTGCTTTTGTAAATGAGGAAAATCTTTAACAACAACAACAACCCTTTCCAGTCCCGGGAGGAGAGTGGGGAACATTCACACGACACACCTACACACTGCAGCTGACACACTAATGTGTCGCAACACACAGCTTGGAAAGCTCTGCTTTAGGGCTTTTAGGTCAGCACAAACACTTTGAACTGTGCTTGGAAACATATTTCAGTTGTCTCCTATCAGCAGCAATTCCATCAAGCTATAGCAGCAGGAGAGATGGAGCGACATCAACTCCTCCATCAGCCCATCTGAGTCCTTGAACTATTTCCTTCCCAGTTGGTCAGTGCAAGAACTCCAACATTGGCCCAGGTTTTCTAAGAGCAAGTGCCAGAGGCCTAGTTTCAGTAAAAAGCCTGGGACTTGAACCAACATACCCCTTTTACTCACCACCCACCAAAAGCTACACTGAAGTATCAGTTAGGATTTCCTCTCTCAATTTCATTGGTTTTGGATGTTGATGTGCTATGGTGATAGACACACACATAGCTTTTCCGGCCTCCGTCTAGATAAGCAAGAAGTATTATGAGAGTCAAACGCCACTCAGGCAACACACTCAAAGAGTGCACAGAGAAGTGTTGGGGGGGGGCTGGGGAGAGTCATGGTCTAGGGAGAATCCCAGGCGACAAAGACGCCTGGGGAGCGCATCTGCCACAGCCCTCTGCCCCCAGGCCTAAGGTTCCCCACCCCACCTTATGCACAGTGCCTTGCCACACAAGCCACACCTGCTCAAATTCACTCTTCCATACAACTATTAAAGGTTGAGCGACATGTCCTCTTTTTCACCCGACCGCCAGAATCTCTCCTGGTTATCAACTTTTAAAACATTTGTAATCTTGGCTTGTTTTTTAAAGCTTGAATGAGTATGTCACTTGGACACTGTCTATTTGAACAACATATCTCTTTGTACCTAGCTAACATCACTACAAACTGTTTATGGTAGGAAAACTCATGGAGGACTGTGCCTTTAAATAAGGTCCTTTCCACCCAAGTTTGTCCTTAGTGGTGAGAATGGAAGGTGCCTTGTGTAGCTCTCTGTTGCCATCTTGTGGCTAAAAGCTGCACTAACCCCAGCATAGGAAACACCGACAGTCCGTTATTAGGCTATAGCAGTTTGTGTTTCAAAAGGGTGCTATGTCCTAAGCAGCTTTTCTGGTGCCATTATTAGACCTTCTTCATCGGTTAGTGTTGCATTTACTCATTTCCATGTAGGAAATAACAGGTCAGCTGCAATTACATACTTGTGTCTGCATAGCAATATATATTCTTGTGTGTGAGGCACAGTTTTTGAAAAACGTAATGTGTGAAGCAGCCCCATGCAAAACAAGGAAAGCATAATGGTTCTTAAAAGGTGGTGTTCCCCCACAGCCAGAGAGCAGGGTGTGGAGAAAGTGTACAGAGTGAGTTGGCAATCCCCCCCCCCCATAAGACTACAATTCTGGGTCATCCAGTGAAGTGAAGTGTTGGAAGATTCGGGACAGACAAAAGGAAATACTTTTTACACACAGTGCATAGTTGAACTATGGAATATGCTCTCAGCAATTGTAGCACTGACCACCAATTTCAATGGCTTTAAAAGAAAAAATCATGGACGTTAAAGCAATATGCCTTTGAATACTAGTTGTCAGGAACTGCAGGTGAGGAGAGTTCTGCCGTGCGCAAGGTCTGCTTGTGGGTTCCCCAAGGACACCTGGCTGGCCACTGTGAAAACAGGATGCTAGACTAGATGGGCCACTTGCCTGATTTAGCAGGGCTCATCATATGTTCTTACCTGGAGCTCTTGTTGTATCCATGATCTTAAACCAGGTACTCAAGCCACAGCCTGAAGAGATGGAATGACACAAGAACATGCCAAAGCCCCACCAACACATCATGCTGTAGCTCATATCCAATCTTAATCTGATCCAAATTTTGAGTATTGCCATTAAATAAAGTTAGGAGGCCAGACTACTGCTTCAAGATTGAAACTGGGCAAATGGTGTGCATAAGGCATTTGATTTAATCTCAATGTGGTTTGAAATGACTTGGGAAGGACTTGAGTTGGAGAAGACAAGGAGACTGAGGCCATGTGGAGAGTACATGCACAAACACTTGGCGTTGTGTGCAACAAGGTCATCCCCTTTGCACAAGGACTTCTGTTGGTGTAACAGACCTTCCCCTTCTTTCCCTTCCCTCCCCCAACATGCTCCCAAATTTTGTTCTGGGGTTTCCCCCTAACTCTCCATAGCAGGGCGAAGGAGGGTGTGTTGGATACAAGCCTCGGCATCTTAGAGCTCATGCTTTGCATAAAGAAGGCGCCCAGTCTGATTTGTAGCCCTTCCAGTTAAAAGATCTTGGGCACCAGGTGATAAGAAATACTTGCCTTTGTTTGAGACTCCAGAGAGCTTCTGCCAAGCAGTACCAGTGTAAGTGTACAAATAGCCTGACTCCAGATTCTCCCAGGATCCCTTATTAAAAATTGGGGTTACATTGGCCACAAATGAGCCCCAGCACCTCCTTTTACTACCTTCCAAAAAGAAAACACTGGGGACGTTACATGTTTTATTAGCAGACCAGCAATTTCACATTTAGAATTCATTGGTTGATGATATCCAGACCTAGTGATTTGCTATTTTTTTGTTAAATTCTTCGGATTCCTTTCCTGAAAATGTCAGTTCCACAAATATCTGCCCCTCGTTGAACATGGAGAAGACCAATGAAAAGAATTCATTCAGCTTTTCTGCAATCCCCTTTTCCTCCTTTAGCATACCTTTATGTCTCTAGTGCTAGACTTCCTTGGCAGTTGTCTACTTACATGAGGAAAGACCATCACTCCATGACAGAGCATCTGGAGAACCACTGCTGGTCAGTGTAAACAATATTGAATATTGAGCAAGATGGACCAGTGGTCTGAGCTGGTATAAGGTAGCTTCTTATGTTCCTCTGCATGTTGTATAGCACTGTGGCTGCTGTTTCCAATTGGTTGAACAAGGCAGAAATGGTACCCCAGAACTGATGTGAGACATAAGATTATATCCTGGGTTGTCTCCTTTCTTGTAGGTTCCAGGGCCCACTGTTCTAAGGCACAGAGTTTCTTTTCATGGCAAGAACAGACATCTACACAGCCTATGTAAGGGTCATTGAAGTCACCCATGTCACACCTTCTCTTTGCCTCTGACCCTGGAGTGAGCATATTACACACACAACTGCCAACCACTCTAATCTTATTCTCCAGGGCACCAGTTTGGCTAATCCTGATATGTGGTGTTGCATAGTTTTTAGAGCAGGGAATGAGAGCCTGTGACCCTCCTGATGCTGTCGAACTACAATTCCCATCAGCCCCAGCTAGAACAGCCAAAGATCCAAGATGATAGAAACAGTGTCTAGGGGGCCACAGGTTTCTTACCTATGTTTTATGAGTGAGGTGGGGAGCCTGTTTCAGATTCCTATCCAGACATCCCTCCAAGGGCCACATGCCAGTAGCGGGTGGAGCCAGAGGCAAAGGTGGGTGGAGCAGCAGATCTAAATTCTAGCTCTGTACAGCAGGCGACTTCCTACACACACTCTCTCCCTCCTCGCTATCTTCTGTCCAGGCAAGGAAGAAGCATAATCAAAGTTCGAGGACACATTCCAGCCAAGCAAAAACACTTGGGGTGTAAAGCAGGGTCAGGGAAGAATGTGGCCATGGAGACTTACAAGGGCCAGATGCAGATGTCTGGAGGGCCACATTTGGGCCCCAAGGCTGACATTTCCCACCCCCATTTCAAAAGTATGGGGGGGGAAATCCTATGGAAAATGCAACAAAAAGCAGAAGGAAAGCCTTTTCTGTCCCATTGCTTACCTCCCCATGGCTACCTCTCCCCCCCCCCCCCCGCATTGCATCATTTTAAAAACTAACAATAAAGGATTGAGCAGAGCTCACCCAGTAACTGCACCCCCCTCCATTTTCTTTTAACGTACTGTAATTTCTCAGGGAAACACTTTGTGAAAAGTAAGCCATATATCGCAGCCCAGGAATATGTAACCCTCTTTCCCGCAGCCATGCAAAACATCTGTGACCTTGTGCAAAGGTCATCTGTGTAGTCATGTTTCTCTTTACTTTTAAAGAAATGTCAGGCCATTTTTTACACAAGACTTATGACAGGGTGCTGTTTATTGTATCACAAAGCCACTATAACTCCGCCATAAGGAAACGGCTATTATTTGGAGAATATATATCTTTCTGACTAGCAGTAAAGATGAAAATTAAGAAGAGTCTTTTTCACCGAGGTCAAGAGTGTCTCCTTTAATAATTCTGACATCTTCTGCGGAGCTACAAGCAGATTTGTTCCTCTGGGCCCTGGTCAAACCAATTAAAACTTCAGGACTCTTAACAATAAGGGATGGGTCCCAATCAAATCCCTTACATTAAACTCTGACCTGCACAAACTTTCCAAGGTTTGAAATAAGAAAGCAGATCTAAGCTGCCTAGCCAGTGTTGGGTGGTTGAAGTTTCCAGGACAAAAAACAGGTATCTGAATTCCTCTAAATGTTAAGATGAAGATGACATCCCTCTTGCACTCATGTCTAAATGTCAGGTCTAAATGTTCACATGACTGTTATCCAAATAAAACTGGGTTTGGATCAGATGCAGGTCATGCTGAACGCAGAATAAAAATCTGGATCCATAGGCGACTGTCATTGATTAGCTTTGATCTAGAAAGACAAATGTTTGACACTTGAAGTCTGCCACCAAATATTCAGCTGGCTCTTTCAAATCACTGTTGGATTATTTGCCTCTGTGCATTACCACCAATAATTCACTGATGAAAGTAGGGAACCTCGTTATAACACAATTTCACACTAAGGGAAATGAACACAGGCTGCCCATAGATCCATCGAGTCCAATAATTTCCAGAGCAGAGATGGGGAACCTCAGGCCTCAGGGCCAAACTTGGCCCTCTGGACTTCTCTATCTGGCCCTTGGGACTCCCCCCAGGACACACACCCTCCTAAGCTGTGGCCCTGCTATGCACCTTCCTTGAGTGGCTGGACTGTGTCCTTGAACTCTGTTAATGCTCCTTGCTTGCCTGGATGGAGCATAGAGAGGGATGTGCATGAGTGTGCGTAGAAACTAGCCTACTGTACAAAGGTAAAATCTGCATTCATCAATCTGCCCGCTTTTGCCTCTGGCTCCTCCCACCACGGGCATGTGGGGGCCCCAGAAATTTGTCCAGAAGGGAATGTGTCTGTTAGGCTAGAAAAGCTTCCCCGGCCCTAATCTGCATTGACTCTCCAGTATTTCAGGCAGGCGTCTTTCCCACCCCCAGCAGGAGATGTGGGGCTGAACCTGGGACCTTCTGCTTGACAAGTTGCTGCTCCAGCACTGAGCTAGACCTTCCTCCTGCTGAGCTGCTCCCCTTTGGTGACAGAGCTGCCAGGAAGGAGAGGCTCGCTCCCAGTGCTTGATTGCCCTGCATTTGAATCATCTGAATTTTGGTTCAGCCAGAGTCCCCATCACGCATTATGTACATGAAATGAGCTCCACGGCTGGGCTGGCTGGTGCTGATGGGAGCTGTAGTCCAAAAGGCACCAGGTTGGGGGAAGATGCATTATTCATTTTCTTCAAAGGACCTCACAGGGAGTCCCTTTGGGTCATGACATGTATTACTTCACACATTTCAACATATGTGGCACCTGGGGCCCCTCCTACTGATTCCCCAGGACCCCTGTTCCAAAGTCCTGCCCTGTTGCTGCCTCCTTACAGGGCCATTCTACATTTTCCACATTTTTCCACAATGTAACTCAGTGTAGTGTACAAGGGTTTCTGGAACAGTCACTTTCCAGACCACATCTGGACCTGCTTAGTTTCAGCAAGGTGACTGCATCGTCTGCCTTTAATCCACCTGTGGCTAACCTATGGGCCTCCAGATGTTGAACTCCAGCTCCCATTATCCCTGGCTGTTTGCCACGTTGGCTAAGCCTAATGGGAGCTGGAGTCTAATAACATCTGGAGGTCCACAGGTTCCCTACCACTCCTTTAAAGCATAGGCATGGCTTGTTCTTAGCTGGTTCTGGCCAGACAGCTGGGTAAGCACTTGCCATAGACACTTTAGAGAAAGGATCTCCTGCTTTGGCAGTGCATGAACTAGATTATCCATTGGGCGAATTCCAGCCCTGTGATTCTATTATACCTAATAATGTTGGCACATTTCTATAATTTAGCTTTCATATCTGCGTGTGTGAAGATGGAAGACTAGAGTGCAGCTAGCATATGCTATGCTCTCCATTGAGGGCAATTATTAATTTCCCAATGGACATCCTTCTTTTTTTTTTTTTTTACAGCGAATGACAGAGTGTGGGTTTCTTTATTTGGGGGTTGGGGGAAAGAGAGCCAGTTATTGCTCATTCCTTTTATTTAAGGCACAAGCTGATGTCTTTATCAAAACACACCTGCTGTTTCAGGAATTGCCCAATGCCTGGCAGAAGCTTGCCACAGGAGACTCAAAGTGGGCCAGGCAGGATGGTGGGGGATTCAGAATGAGGAAGGATGGTTTGACTTCATGGAGGAGAGTCCACTGTTTGAAGGGCTTCACATCCAAGTTCAGTTTAAAGATAAAGAATCCTAAGAAAGGAGATCAGAGGTCTTGGTGTTGGAGTGGCCATAACAGCCCTCTTGGAGCAGGCAAGTGGCCCATCTAGTCCATCATCCTGTTCTCACAGTGGCCAACCAGATGCCTGTGAGAAGATACCTGTCCATCAGCCAGTTATTAGGCAAATGAGGTCATAATCTCAGGTGGTGGATCTGAGGAAGTATCCACCTGGCTGTTCATTCAACAACACCCTCCAGGGTGAAGAACAGAGCTGGATACGCCACATGACTTATCCTGAGTCCCACATGACTTGTGCTACCTCAGGTGTAGTAGAGGATGCTCATCACCATCCTCCATCAGTCCCATTGCTTGGGATTCAGCTGCCAGTCCTGTCAGCTTCTGCAGCTGGAATTGGAAAGGAGCACCATCATGCTCTTTGCCTTGGGCAGCAAAATGTGTTGGACCAGCCTTGCCATCAACAGTTAGCATCGGGACAGCAGACTATGCAGAGACACAGTCTGATCACCATCTTCTCCACCCTGCATTGCCTTTTATTTAAATTATAATTATAATTTCTAAATTTGCATCTATACAGATCGATCAACACATGCAGAATGTTTGCAAATCTCTGCTATGTTTTGTTCTGTTTTTTTGACAATGCATATGTGGTACCCAACATATGAGTGTCTATCTTTTAGACAGAATGGCTGGTCCTTTGGGAAAGTGATGGCGAAATATGCTGGAAAGTGTGGGATGAATGAACGATTAACAGGAATATGTGTAAACACCCCACAAGCAAATCAGGACTAATGTAGGATATAGAATCATAGAATCTTAGAGTTGGAAGGGACCCAGTGGTCATCTAGTCCAACCCCCTGCAAGGCAGGAATCCCAGCCAAAGCATCCATCACAGGTGGCCATCCAGCCTCTGCTTGAGATCATCCAAGGAAGGAGGGTCCACCACCTCTCGTGGGAATCTGTTCCACTGCTGAACAGCTCTTACTGTCAGAAAGTTCTTCCTGAAGTTTAGTCGGAATCTCCTTTCTTGTAACTTGAAGCCATTGGTTTGAGTCCTGCCCTCCAAAGCAGGAGAAAACAAGCTTGCTTCCTCTTCCATGTGACAGCCCTTCAGATATTTGAAGATGGTTATGCTATCTCCTCTCAGTCTCCTCTTTTCCAGGCTAAACATACCCAGCTCCTTCAAGCACTTCTCATAAGGCTTAGTTTCCAGACCCTTGATCATCTTGGTTGCCCTCTTCTGCACACCTTCCAGCTTGTCAACATCCTTCTTAAATTGTGGTGCCCAGAATTGGACACAGGATTCCAGCTGTGCTCTGACCAAGGCAGAATAGAGTGATACTATTACTTCCTTTGATTTGGACACTATATTTCTGTTGATGCAGCCTAGAATAGTGTTAGCTTTTTTTGCTGCTGCATCACACTCCTGACTCATGTTTAAGCTTGTGGTCCACCAAGACCCCAAGATACTTTTCACATCCCTAGTTCCTTTTCACTCCTAGATCCTTTTCCTTTTATATGCTCATTGTCATAGAAATGCCTTGTGAACAAATCAGAACAAATTTTCAATAAGGGCCACCCATGACATAAACGTTCTGCAAATCAGGATGAATGCTGAATGAGCAGGTCCTCATCAGGAACCCTCATAGAAGTCCAGAAGCTGTTTTCTCTTCTTGTATTTTTAAGTGGTGTCTCACTGCATAAAAGGTCAGAGCAGCCACTAGCGGAAGTTAATTTGAGGCACCATATAGCAGTGGAAACAGAAAAGGAGGGGGAGACAATTTGGGGATCTTCATCCAATTTTCCAACCCAAATTAGATTAAGAACTTTCATAATTAGTTTTTACTCCAGAGACCTCTAAGAAGAAATTAAGGAACTGGAAGAGTCACAAACTGCTTTCCCTTTTTCATTAATATTTTCTTCCAAATGCAGGCCAAATAAATCTAGCACAAGACAGAAGAATCTTTTAAACCAATGGACTGGATAGTGTTTGGTTTAATTCACACCGTCCATTCTGCACTCATTGTTCCTCTTTCACCTTTAGTTATCGTGTGTGGGGGGGTGCATATCTTTTGCAAAAAAAAAACAAAAAAAACCCTTTTCTTTCTAAAGATCAGTGCTATTTTTCCAGAAAAAGAGGTGCCGGAACTCACCATGAACACCTCCCTTGTTCTCTTAGAATGGCAATGGCACCCACCTGAGAGGTGCTGGAACTGAGTTCCTGTGAGTTCCCCCTGGGGAAAAAGCCCCACTAAAGATGAAACATGGCTGGTTAGTTGGGTGTCTTCTGTTGCTGCTTGGGGGTGATCCACACCTCAAAATTCCTGGTCCAGCCTACTCCAACCTTTCCCAAGCTAGCACCTTCCAGATAGTGTTAGATTACAACTCCCATCAGCCCCAGTCAGCATGGTGAATGGTCAAGGGTGATGGGAGCTGTAGTCCAAAATATCTGGAAGGTTCAAAATTGGAGAAGGTTGGCCTATACCACAGCTGGGGACCCTTGGCCCTCCAGATGTTGTTTTCTCCAACTCCCATCAGCCCCAGCCAGCCTGGCTAATAGTCAGGGGTGGCAGGAGTCCGGCAACATCTGGAGGGCAACAGGTTTTCCATCCCTAGCTTGCAGTGTTACTATTTAGTGGCCTATTTATTTCACTTGAAAGGTCTTGCAGACCCTCCAGTATTTCACTGATAAAAACCGGGACACACTTCTAATACTCCTATGGCCAAAACCTCTATTACATATTGCTGAAGCCTCTGCTTCAGAGATGGGGAACTTGTGCCCTTCCAAATGTTGCTGGACTGTGCATGTAGAGCACAGGTGGAAAACCCTTGTTAAACCTTTCTAGTCTAGATGAACCAATGGTCTGACTCTGTTAGGCACCTTCCTGTGTATCTTCCTGTTCCCCTGCCCTCTGCAGCCTGGTTTTCCTGTGTGATGATGATGAAACTCCAAGAAAACAGTTGGATTCATAGTGTCAAGATGGAGATACAGCATCTATTCAGCAAGGAGCAAGAAGGTTGCTTGCCAGGCCCTGTTCTATATTCTGTTGAGACTCATTTGCTTCAGCTAAATAAGCCACTCAGATCTCTGTGTGAGGGGGAAGAGACTCAACATCTGCTTTTACAACTGAAAAACAGAGTTATAGTTTAAAAACCTACCGCCTCCTTACACACAACCCCTCTGACCCTGGCATCAATGGGACTACTCATGATTAAATGATTTCAGGGCTGCGGTCAGCATATTGGAAGAACACACAGACACACACATTTCACTGGTGGGGATGACTAAGTTCCTGTCAGTTTCCAAAAGCAACAAACAAACAGAAGAATGCAAAAGAAAAGAAGAGGAAAGTTTGCTGCAACAGATTAAAGTCCACCTGCTGGAGGCAGGAAATGAATTAGATTCTTCTCTTGGAAAAGGTTCTTTTTCAGAAGGGTTGGTGATGTCATACATTTCCTCTGTCTGCTTTACAGTAGCAAATCTAGCTCACCCCTCCAGCTTAGAGTCTGGGCCTTTTTTCTGTTCTTTCTTTTCAAATTTTTCAGACATCAAATAAGAAAAAAGAAAGCAAAGAAAAGAAAAGAAAAGCTTCCCTCTCCCCCTTTTGTGGATCCGTGTGTTATAGTTATTCCTCCTGCATCTCCTTTATAATTCCAGTTTTTAGTAATCCTTGGTTATTTCTTATTTCAATTTTTAGTTAGAAGTTGCACATCAATCCTAATTAATTTAGTTGGTTACAATAACTTTTCAAATACATTATATACTTTCCCCATTCTTTATTAAAAGTTAACTCTTCCTGGTTTCTAATTCTTCCTGTGAGTTTTGCCATTTTGGCACAGTCCATTAATTTTATCTGCCACTCTTCCTTAGTCGGAACTGTGTCTTCTTTCCATCTCTGGGCTAGTAGCATCCAGGCAGCAGTGGTCGCATACATAAAGAGTTATTTCTGATCTGTCAGTATCTCCGCACCTAATATTCCTATATATTTTCTTCAAAAAATATATTTTTAGCATTTTTAAAACTAATTGTAAGTCATTTCCCAGAAGGCTTTTACACCTCCACCACATGTGATAAAAGGTGCTCTCTTTCTCCTTACCTTTCCAGCATATATTTGATTTTGATTTATACATTTTAGCTCATTTACTAGGAGTTAAATACCACCAATACATCATTTTCATATCCTTTTCTTTCCAAGTATAGAATGCTGTAAATTTTAAATCTACAGTCCATAACCTCTCCCAGGCTGCCGTTTCTGTGTTAAAGTCTCTTGCTCAGCGTATCATCACAGATTTGACCTGCTCATCTTTTCTTTGCCGTTCCAATAATAGTTTGTACATTTTGGAAATTAATTTATTTTTATTTTCAAGAAACTCTTTTTCAAATTGGGAGGTTTTATTCAAAAAAATTCTTTTTATCCAACTTAAATACTTCATTAAGGTTACCAGTCCTCTTATATCTTCAAACCTCCTTAATTTAGCCTCTTGATGTACTTCCATTAATAAATCTTTATAAGTAGTTTCTCATATTTCTTGTTTTCACAATATTGCCTCTGTTGGGGAAAGTCACCATATTATTTTTTGTTCTAATAAGTTTTTATATTTATCCCATACTTCATATACCGTTTTCCTTATAACATGATTCAAAAAGCCTTTATGGGCTTTAACCTTGTCATATTACAAATATGTGTGCCGATCAAATCTATTATCTTGTCCTTCTAATCCAAAACATCCGTATTTTCTAACATTTTCCATTCTTTTAACTAGCAGACAGGGTGCCTCATAATATAATCTCAAGTCTGGCAGGGAAAATCCGCCTCTCTCTTTAGATCTATCTATCTATCTATCTATCTATCTATCTATCTATCATCTATCTATCTATCTCATAGCTGTCAACTTACAGATTTGAAAATAAGGGATCAGCAGCCAAAATAAGTGATCAACAATTACTTTGATAAAATACATATTTTGTTGCATGCAAATGGCTTTATTTACCTATTAGGTCCATAAATCACCATATAGCATATATTCAACACAAAAAAACAGCAACAATATGTTGTTGACAAAGGATAGTTGGACATAGAAAGGGCCCCATTACCTTCAGTAGCTTATTTAAGGAACATCATCAATAAGGGACAGCAGCGGGACATGGTGCTGGGATAAGGGACTGTCCCTCCAAATAAGGGATGCTTGACAGCTATGATCTATCTATCTATCTATCTATCTATCTATCTATCTATATCTATCTATCTATCTATATCTATCTATCTATCTATCTATCTATCTATCAACAATTCATATTTTATTCTTGGTTTCTTTCATCGCCAAACCTATGCAAATTCCACAGTGACCCCATCATGCTCAGTCTATAGAGAAGTGCATGAAACACGTCACAGAGGCAACAGGCAGATTTTATACCCATGAGAAATGTGAGGGCTACATCAGAGGCCGAGAAGCAAGGAGGTGGTTGATGTCCCAGAACAGGTCAAAGCAAAACTTGAAGGAACTTGTTAACTGATGCCATGACTTTCTAATGTTGTATGCTTAGTAGGATACGTTTTATGCAGAGAAACTAAGAATTTTATATCATTGCATGACATTTTCAGATGATAAAATTAAAATTCTTTGTTTTTTCAAGAGCAATTTATGTGCTCTTCATTCAAACATAGATTTGCAAATCTAAATATTGTCCTATCACAAAAAATTGAATTCTTCACACCCCAAAACACATTGTTAAGACAACTCTCTGAAGAAATTTGCAAAAATTTAGTTTCACCCCTTAAAATGGCATGCCCAGTTAGGGAGTGTTTCTTTCTTCATTTGTTCTGCATTTTGCAGCCTTCCTGTGTGCCATTATTTCAGTTAAAGATTTAGGGATGACATCATGAGGTAATTCTGGCTGTTGAGGCTTTTTCAGATCAGGAATCACAGGCAGCCAAGGAGGTTGCAGGAGAGAAGGACACAGACACACCACCCTTGGCCACTTTGCAACAGTTTTGTTCAGCTCAAGTTGCTGCAGTGAAGGAAATTATGACGAAATTATCAAGGCATGCTCGGGAAAAATCTCAAGTGCCCAGAGAATGAGGTGGGGCTTGGGAAATGGAAACCTTTTTCACACAGTCTGCATCTCTGTTGGAATTGTTTTTAGATGTTTAAATGGCTTTTTCCACTTGTGTGTGTGCTGCCCTGGGCTCCTTTGGGAGGAAGGGCAGGATATAAATTTAATAAATAAAACAATAAATAAAGCTTGTGAGAAACTGTGAGACAGGTTTTGGCACGGAATGACTTCTAGTAATACACAAAGTAGGTCCCATAAGCCTGGCACTTATAAATAGTGAAAACATTCTCCAAATTTAGCCAGACTAGAAACATCCACACACAAGCGAAGAGTATCGACTGGCTTGCGAAACCTCAAGGTTTGCAGAAATACAACAACAAACCATCCCTTGAGAACTTTCCCCCAGTCCATGATGGGACAGAAAAGCCCCGTGAGAACTGAGCATGCTCAGTGGCCATAACAGCGATGAGTGTCCGTTGGGGACTGGGGGTGGGGGAACAGAAGTGAATATCCTCAAGATGGGTGTGTGACCCTAGGCAGGCCCTCACCACTCTGCAACAATTCATTGCAGTGTCTCACTTGCTCTGGTCAGACCTCACCTGGAGTACTGTGTCCAGTTCTGGGCACCACAGTTCAAGAAGGACACTGACAAACTGGAACGTGTCCAGAGGAGGGCAACCAAAATGGTCCAAGGCCTGGAAACGATGCCTTATGAGGAACGGCTAAGGGAGCTGGGCATGTTTAGCCTGGAGAAGAGGAGGTTAAGGGGTGATATGATAGCCATGTTCAAATATATAAAAGGAGGTCACATAGAGGAGGGAGAAATGTTGTTTTCTGCTGCTCCAGAAAAGCGGACACGGAGCAATGGTTCCAAACTACAAGAAAGAAGATTCCACCTAAAGATTAGGAAGAACTTCCTGACAGTAAGAGCTGTTCGACAGTGGAATTTGCTGCCAAGGAGTGTGGTGGAGTCTCCTTCTTTGGAGGTCTTTAAGCAGAGGCTTGACAACCATATGTCAGGAGTGCTCTGATGGTGTTTCCTGCTTGGCAGGGGGTTGGACTCAATGGCCCTTGTGGTCTCTTCCAACTCTATGATTCTATGATTTGTAATGTTGCTACTGGTTATTTTAATTCTATGGAACATCAGCAATAGCTTACCCTGCATGGACCAAGAATGCTGCAAAGAAAGAGCTGCACACAGCATGATTCCTTGTTTGCTAGAACAGATTACAGCCCCACAAAGAAGCGCCTGCTTCCCTCCATTTAACAAGCCATTTTTCCTTAATAAACCATCCCCAGCATTAAATTTCAGGCCCAGTGTTTTTGTGGATCTACGGGCTATTTCCAAGCGCAGCCATTACCAGTGAATGCGGTGACATTAATATGAGTAAATGCAGGAAAAAGGATGAAATAAAACATATCCTATTGAAGGAAATGAGAGCTCCTTAAGAAAGGAAAACACACATAGGAAAGATGTGGGCATATCAGAATACAAATGGGACACAGGGGAGCTCCAAATTCCAGAAGCATGATGTTATTGAAGTGTTTGATACCAGAATAAGCACCTGCAGATATGAATTACATCCTTGTTCAGGACTTGAGTCCTGACATCTCAGGAACTGCTTATGTTATATTTCAGACCCCGCTGCCAAGTGCACTGGGATCAAATAAATCAATCAAAGTTACAATAGGCGCTATCTGACGGACTCACAAATCCTAGAATGAGCCACCTTTGTCCTAAACAATGGTGGGCGGATCTGTGGCTATGGGGATGCTGTCAGATACTGTAGCACAGCAGTGGCCAACATGGTGCCCTCCTGATGCTGTTGAACTACAGCTCCCATCAGTCCCTGCTGGCATGGCCAATGGCCAGGGATTGTGGGAGCTGCAACCCAACTAGCTGCAGTCTAGGGGTCACCATGTGGGCTGTACAGGGATGTGCAAGGCACACACACCCCAATCGTGGGAAGCTTTAAATAGCATTATCTGAACATGCTTGGAAGACTCTTGAAAATGGCTTATCCTCATAAAAGGTTCCTGGTTTGGGGGTGGGGGATGCTCCTAAGCACATTTGGTCAAATTTATCTCTGGGGAACTTGTCGGCTATGAAGAAAGCTGGGCAAAGACTTGCGCAAGTGGTGCAAGTCTTGCTTCAAATGAACACATAATCATGCCTACTATGTGGTACTGTTGCTGCAAAGATGGACTAACGCCAAACAGTCCTTTTTGTCCCTCTACCTACAACTGGTGCCTGAAGCTTCCATCTCCCGAGGCAACCACTGAGAGTAAGTTTCCAATGTTTGTTTAGATTAAGCATAGCATTAGTGAGATCAATACCCAGGCTAATGCATTGTTTCCATTTTGAACTTCATACTTGCTATTCCTCCACACACACAACTTACACACACACACACACACAGTGGCGTAGCGTGGGGGGTGCAGGGGGTGCCAGCCGCACCGGGCGCAACATTTTGGGGGGCGCACTCGCAGCTCTCTGCCCCTACCTGGCTCACTCACTCTCTCTCACAGTGCTGGCTGTGCGAATCCGATCCGAGCTGCCAGGTCGCCGCCCACTGTGCGGAGCGGAGAGAGAGTGATTTACTTGCCTTGCCCCGGGTTAGGGGGCGCAAATTACTTGCCTTGCCCCGGGTGCTGACAACCCACGCTACGCCGCTGCACACACACAACCTACACACACACACACACACATATCTGAACTTATTTGTTAAGTAAGATACTTGATGGTCAAGCAAAAATCACATATTCTGATTGTGGGAAATTTGTGACAGACAGAGTTGTGAGATTTGCAATGGTTGCCCAAAACCTGAGGAGAAATTTTTAATATGGAAAATTGCAAAAATTTAATTAGATGATTTAATTTTTCTTGTGGTTGATGTGATCATGGTGGTTGAAACAACAACAAACAATACTACTTTTGAATAACTGCTTGATTGAATTTCTGGGTTCTACTGGTTTCTGCACATGCTCAAGGGATGGTTAACCTCCCAGGTGGCCTAGACTATACTTCTGGTTGTCAAAGAGCTGGAATAGCAGAGGAGAAACAGGCTGAGGTCACCCTGTGGGAGTCTAGGATTTCAGATGGCTGTTTCTGTACTCTAGTGGACTAAGGCAGTGTGAATCCCAACCCCTTGCCCTAAGTGGCCCCTAAGAGGGTGGTGGCAGCAAAAAGAAAGGAGTAGGAGGAGTTTTCTAGGGAGAGATTTACAAAGTGTGAGAGCCACTACCAATAAGTCCACTTACCCCCTTTTAGGGGTGTGACGGCTTTGTGGGACGACCAGTCTCTCTCTCTCTCTCCCCCCCCCCCCCCCCGATGATGCAGGACTGTGTGTGTCGGGGATCTATTATTGTCCAAGCGTGAGCTCTGGCTTGAAATCTTGCTCTGCAGCAGTCTGCTGAATTAGCCAATGGCGGGGCTCTCGGGGGGCAGGCCTGAGGGAACACTCAGGCTTCCCTCAGGTCTGGCCCCGGGGGATTTAAATTCAGCCCCACACCAGTCCCTGGCACCCAGCCCTCCCTCCAGCAGATGGGCCAGAAATAAATGCTTACTCAATGCCTATGTCAAGCCACTTCATCCGTAGTCAATAAATTTGTGGCCTGATTTGATCTCATCCAACTGTGTGGTCTCGTTTATCTGGTAGCTCATCTTGGGGGGCGTGGCCTGGGTCTGCAAGGCATTGAGAGTTGGCACTGGAACTGGGGACGCTGCTCTCACTCACTCTTATGTGGGTAGCAGGGAGTCATTTCCTAGTCTTTCCATTTCAGCTTGATGATTCCATAAGACTTTGAATTTAAAATGGTTGTCATTTTCTGAACTCTTTAAACAAGATGACTCATCTTGTTATTAGTATTTCAAGATGATTTGAATTTTAAAAATGATTATTTAACATAGCTTGGATGCAAAATTAAAATCAGAAGTAGCAAACCATCTAAAGATAAAGGTAAAGGGCCCCTGAGAGTTAAGTCCAGTCGCGAACAACTCTGGGGTTGTGGCGCTCATCTTGCTTTACAGGCCGAGGGAGCTGACATTTGTCCGCAATTGCCCAAACTGGCACCATCAAGGCAATGCTATCTGCGCTTCAACCTGCAGTTCTATAAACCTTGGAATAGAGGTGGAAGGATTTCCAATTTCAAGTATCTTAGTTTCTCATTTTCCCAATCTTAAATTCAGTTCTCTTAAATTCAAAATTACAGTTCATTAACCAATGCTTACAAGAATGCATTTATTAGGGGGAAAGGTGCATAAAAATGAAGATATTACTGAAAATAGTATCTTTGTTTTCGTGACACTTTCCTGTAATAAATGCATTTTATGTAACACTTTTCTCTTTTTAAAAAAGTGCATTTTTGTAAGAACTGGTTGGTTGGAGAGCTGCATCACAAAATTCCAATAAGTGCTCATTACAAAGGATAGTTATGTTTCTATTCCCATATTGTTTCAGAAAGTGTAGGTTTGAGATATTCAACTTTGAATCAAATTTCTCCCCCATCATTACCTAGGGTAAGTCTTATTGGGACTCCAAGAAGACGTTGACAGGATTGCTATGCTGGCTGGCACTGGTGGGGAGTTGGAAGTCCCAAACACAGGGAAGGCACCAGGTTGGGAGAGGTGTACATTTGGCTACCTATTCCTTTCAACAGATACAACTGTTCTGCAGCCACAAAGAGATGCAAGCAAGGAATCACTCCTTCCAGGGGAGCAAATGAGGAAGCCTTGGTCAGTGAGAAAAAAACTCAGTACATACACTGACAATCTGAAACCAGTAGCAAGTCACTGGATTCGGTCTCTGAAGCTCAACAGGATTGTAAGGTATCCTCCAATACGTGCACGAGGTTGGCAGACTTCACGCTTGCAGGTTCTACTTTGTCTTTAGCTAGACCCCCAAAGGCATTTCTTATCCTCTGCCTCTGGACCCAGGTCCAAAATGGTGCACCCAGTGGCAGAGTTGGTTACCTACTGAATAGGGTTGCCATATGTCCGGTTTCCCCCAGAAAAGACTTCTTCTTCAGGCTTAAAATTTATGTCCTGGCGGATTTTTTTAAATGTGCAGGTTTTTTTTGTTTGGCGGTGCATGAGCAGTCACCTGCCCATTGGCAGCAAGGGCTCTTGGCGCACAAGCGCTCGTCTGTCCATCAGCATCCTCCAAGCTCTGTCCTTGGCACATAAGTGCTTAGCACCGCGCTTCCCTGAACAGGAAAGTTTAATGCGGCTGGCTTGCTGGGCCTTCTTCTCTGCAGCCCTTCTTCTCTGCTGACCCTCCTCCCTCCTCCTTCTCACCAAGGCAGGTCACACAACAAGCAGACTCTTCCAGGGGCTTTAGGCACAGCAGCAGCCCAGCCTTCCCCTTGGTGCAAGTTCAGTGTCCAGCAAGGCCCGTTTCAAGCCTTCACAGCTTGTTCTTCATTGTATATAAAGGTTGAGAGAGAGGGAGGGAGGGAAAAAGAGTTTTTTGTGTGTAAAATGGGTTCTGGGTAGTCACCACTGAGTTGATTTAAAATGAGAGTCAGCATAGCAATCTGTAGTTAAAAGTAGAGGTCAGCAAATGTGTTCTCTTTTTTGCTCTTCAAAATATGGTAACCCTACTAATGAACCCCTTGCACTCCTACAACACTGAGAATGACTGTGACCAGTGGCGTAGCGTGGGTTGTCAGCACCCGGGGCAAGGCAAGTAATTTGCGCCCCCTAACCCTGGATTTGCGCCCCCTAACCCTATCCCTAACCCTAACCCCCAGATGTTGCGCCCGGTGCGGCCGGCCCCCCCTGCACCCCCCACGCTACGCCACTGACTGTGACACACACAAAAAAGTAATGTTCAGTGCTAATCATATTCAGAGTCGACCCATTGATTTTATTGGGTCTACTGTGAATATGACGGGCACTGCCCAGTGTTTTAACCACACCCTATGCTCTTGAAAGCGATTCACCAGTTGGTGGGTTGATCTTCTGTTTTGCTAATAGCTACTGGCAAGCATGGGCTGTTAATAGCGATATTTCAATTTCTCTGTCATTTTGAAATCATTCTGGTAGGATAACCAGTGAGTCCATTGATCGCATATCCTGTTTTACTTCTTTTTTTCAAGGAGCCCCAATATGTTGTTATTTTCAGACAGGTCCAGAACATATGAAGCATACAAGCTCCACTAGAGTTACACCTGCAACATTTTTCTTCAGCCTGGTTTAACTTGGAGTCTTGTTGTTGTTGCTGGCCAGACATCTCTTTCGTTAAGCAGATGATGAGTTAATGGCTCAGAATGAGCAGCTGGTGTTTTCTCAGTGGGATCTCATGTTTGGGAGAGATCTAGCTGGAAAGTGAAGTCCATCAGCTTTGAGAAGCTGACTCATCCTTCCCACCCCCAGTTAAAAAGTGGGAGCTGATCTAAGGTCTGCATATGTTTGTTTGAACTAGTTTGGGGGCAGGGACAGTGAGCTAAGGCTGAAAGCATCTTGGCTGTCTCTTTAGCCAGGGTGTGTGTGTGCTCCACATGTGTTTTGACTACAATCCCCATCAACCTTAGTTGCATGGTCAATGGTGGGGGGAACTGTGGTCCACAACATCTGGAGGGCTTTGGGGAACAAAAGTGATGAAATGAACCTGCTAACTGATGGGAGCATTGGTGCTCTTTGCTTATTCTCTACTTCTACAGAGCCAGAAGGGATCTTGGAAGTCATCTAGGCCAACCCCCCGCTTCTTACAAGAGCTGCAATGCAACATACAGGTGCAGCATCCATGCTAGATGGTCCTCCAGCTTCTGTGTGCAAATAGCCAGTGAAGGAGAGCCCTCCACCATCATCCACATGCTCATCCTGGCAGTCTGCTCCACAGCTGAACAGCTGTTACCATTAGGACCCTCCTTCCCTGCAATTTTCAAATCTGTAAATAGATCAGACATTGCACTGTGTGTCATGTTCTCTCCTCCGAAAGGAAAGGAAACCCTAGTACTGTTGCTACCCTGGAACATGCAGTGAGGGCTCTAGCTGGGCTTTACCCAGGCAGCTGCTTAGCTGCAGTGGGAAAGAGGCTTCTGGTCTATTCTTAGGAGACCTTAGGCCCCATCTGCACTATAGGTACATTTGGAGCAGTATCACACCACTTTAAACAGTCGTGGCTTCCCCCAAATAATCCTGTTAAGTGTCATTTGTGAAGAGTGTGGAAAGTTGATGGGTAACTCCCTAATTCCCTCATAGAGTTATAATTCCAAGAGTTCCTTGGGAAGGCAGATTAGTTGTTAAACAACTCTGGGAATTGTAAGGTTTTCAACCTTTGTGAGTCCATGACCAACCACATTCTTTCTGCGGCTCCCCTGTGGGATACAGGGGAATCCCCACTTACACAGGAGTTGCGTTGTGGGCCACCACGTGCATCACTGGGACGCTCCCCTTCCTTTCTTGGTTTTGAAGGTTGCTGAGGAGCTCTGTCTTGCTAAGCTCTAACCCCTGACTGGCTTCACTGAATGAATGACACCATCAGTCACAACCATCAATTTCAATGGGCCTACACTGAGTAAGATTAACTCTGGATACAACCCAATATAAATGGGTTTTATCCTACTCAGGGAAGAGCCACTGGAGGCCAGTGACCCCTGAGTCAGCCGCATCCATCAGTTTCAGCAGGTCTCCTCTTAGATTTTACTATTAGTGTATTGCCCGTCTATTACCCACCTATTTCAATGGGTTTCCCCATTGCCTACAATCCAAGAATAATGAGGATGAAGATGAGGATGGGCTTTGCCTAGCAAAGTCTTACACAAGAGTAGAACCCACTGGGGTCAACAGGTTGAGGCTGCCCACCTTCCTTCCAATGGGTCTCCTTCCAAGTAGGGCTTACACTGGCCGCAGCCCTGGCAGGAAGACGTTGTCTTGCTGGGTTCAACCATTACCTCACTCTTACCACACAGGCCCCATGAACCTTCCACTTCCCTCCTCCCCTCTTCCTCCTCACAGGCTCCCCTCATGTCCCCCCTCAGCAGCTGGGATCATAGAGATGGGCTGCAGAGGCAGCATTCTTTTGAAAGTGAGCAGCGTCACATAGCACAGTCATACATCAAAAAGTAAAGAAGTGCATCTCATTCGTCTGTTTGAGTAGGAAGTTTCCAGTTTTGTCTTGGAAGCCATGTTTTTTTCCATCAGAGGTGGGAAGGGAGGAGGGAGGGACATGGGCCAGCGCTGCTCACGGTGCCCCTGTCCATCATTCAAGTCATTCCAGGGTGCCACGGCACACTGGTTGAAAACCCAGAATTTAGGGGAATAGGGGTCTTCTAACAACTCTCAGCACTTTAAGTCAAAATCTTAATGGAGAAAAGGCTTATGCAGAGATAGGAAAATGGTGGCTTCCAAGATATTACTGGAGTACAACTGCCATCATCCCTAACCATTGGTAATGCTGGCCGAGGCTGATGGGAGTTGCCTAATTAAACAATTGGAATCTAGAAACACGTCCTTAATCATAAACTATAAATCATCAAATGGTAGATCCCAATCTATGTTCTACCCAACTCCGCTCCAACACATGTAGCGAAAGTCTTTGTGTCATAGTTCCAGCTTTAAATTTTCATGTTAATACAGTATTTCATCAGGGGAAGATGTAGTGTGCAATTTTTCAAATTAGCAAAAAGAAACCCCATGTTTTCTTTCCTGTGGAAGCGTTTCACAAATGAGGAGGTGACGTAAGCAAGTTCCAGAACATTTTTCATACATTAGCAGTTCCATAAATCTACTCCAGTCCATTGCTCCTTTGCAGATCTATTTCCACCTCCCTGCTCCAGTTTAAGGGTTTGCAGGGAGAGGAGAGAGAAACAGACACAAAATAAAGAGTAAATTCCATGTTCCCAAGGAATGAACGCAGTGTAATTGTGATTTTGTTAACCATCAGTCTGTCCAACATTATACACCTTCTGGTGTCAGCCTTACAATTCTATTTCATTTTCACAAGATGCAAGAAGAGGGGGAAACAGTGATGACAACCAAAGGAGTTCAAGTTTCCTTTTAAGAGAGAGAGAGAGAGAGAGAGAGAGAGAGAGAGAGAAATACATCTTCAGCTGCAGTAATGTGAAAGGCTAAATGTGGACAGAATAGTAATATGTAAGCAGTTCCTAAGTTTTCTGAGGGGAATACTTAACAGCAGAAGTATGTTTCCTCAGGAGGACTTCTCCACCATTTGGTCCAATTTCTTACTCTGAGAACTGAACCAGTTCATGATGTAATGCTCAGGGGAAAACATTCCTCTCGAAAGTGTGTCTTCCTAGGGAGAAGGCTGCAGAAAACATCTTAATATTGCTTAAAGGGCTCTGGGTATTTGCTAGCTGGCTGCTTTGCATTTTAGAGCATGCAGTTTTCACTTAGATTTCAGTCAGTGATTTCTCCTGAGTTTTCACAGAGCTGATTTGTCCCTTTTTATCTTCTTTTTCTGGACTTAGTACAAGCCAAATCTATGGTTAAAACATAGAATAAAAGATATGGGTAAGGGTGGGAGAATATGTCGATTCTGGTTTCTCTCAGTTTCTCATTTTCCCCCAGTCTTCAACTCTCCACAATTCTCATAAGAAATTGTCAGCATGCTTACCCTGCCCAAGCCCAAAAAAGTATGAGAACCAAACCACAGCCAACCATCAAAATTTGCAATCCTCTGAATTTTCCAGTGCAGTTCTCTAGCCTAGGAATGTGCACAAAAATACAAATGCTAGGGTAAAGTGTGCATATAAATATATTTATTAGTGAAAATAGCATATATATGTATATCTTTAGTGAAGACAACATATAAAAATGTGCAATCCTTTCTACAGCATCTCACATCCATCTTTGGATATACAGATGCCTCTTCAAATTCTCAGTTTGCTTCCTTCATCCACATAAGCTTGTTGTTAGTTTTAGATTGCTCACCCATCACATAGGTGGTCATCCCCACTGCTTTATTCCACTATATTAGAAGGAATTACTTTGCAAAAAATTGAAACAAGAAGTTCCATATTGGGGGGGGGGGATGCACTAAAATGCTGATGAGTTTTCACATGACTACTTTTTTAATTGCAAAGTGATATGGAAATATGGAGAACTGAACTTAAGATTGGAAAAGTGAGAAACTGAGTGAAATTAACATATTTGCCCATCCCTATCTATAATGCATACAGGCATCAGCTCAGCTGATGGACATTAGTGAAATCAACAAGCACTATGCCCCAGCTCCCCTCAATTTTGGCCAAATCAGGACCTCTGCCACGACCATTTCCAAAGCGACATACAAAAAACAAAACAAAAAAACAAACAAACAAACCCCAGCAGCACTGGTTACTATCACAAAAAAACAACAGCAACCTGTCCCACTATGCTTGAAGCTTTGCCAACGAGACAATCACTGTTACTTTCATCACACCAGTAAGTGAGATGGATTTGAAGCTTGCAAACCCTGTCAGTTGTCAACTCCTGTGCTAGACAGGCATTTAAATGTTTTAAGCAATACTCTGAGAGGCCAACCAGCCCTTAGCCAACATTTTTTGCCAGGATCCCAAGACAGTCAAAGGGAGAAGAGTTATAAATAAAAAGAAAAATAGACAACCTTAGGAGAATTTTAATTTTTCTAGTAGTCATTCTTTTCGTCTAGTATTATCACTTCTCCTTCCTCCTATGTTGTTTTGGTTTTTAAAACCCTGTGGACTAAGAATGCCTTTTTCTGCCCTCTTAAACAGCCTTTTATGAAGCAAAAGCCTTCCAACTGACTAGAGTGACCAGGTGAGAAGGATGTGTCTCCTGTACCTTAAATACAGCTATAGCTTATTGCATAGGGATGGATTGGGAATAGTTGTTTGTTAAAACTCCTTTCTCTACACAACTGTTAATAATATTATATAGCATAGAACATGCTCACCATAGCCTTCAACCCAAAAATTTCAAAAGTAATGACTTTAAGAGGTAGAGCAGGAGTGCGCCCCACCACTCTCCACACGGTTAAGGGGTTTAGGCTCTCCCTACCACTACAGCCACCCATATGGTTGACTGCTTGTATAAGCTAAGCAGCTCCTGATTCCCTGAATTGGCTGGGGCTGGTGGGTGGCACTTTGGGTTAAACCACAGAGCCTAGGGCTTGCCGATCAGAAGGTTGGCAGTTTGAATCCCTGCAACAGGGTGAGCTCCCATTGCTCGGTCCCAGCTCCTGCCAACCTAGCAGTTCGAAAGCATGTCAAGTGCAAGTAGATAAATAGGTACTGCTCCGGTGGGAAGGTAAACAATGTTTCCATGCACTGCTCTGGTTCGCCAGAAGTGGCTTAGTCATGCTGGCCACATGACCCGGAAGCTCCCTCGGCCAATAAAGCGAGATGAGCGCCGCAACCCCAGAGTCGTCCACGACTGGACCTAATGGTCAGGGGTCCCTTTACCTTTACCACTACAACCACCCATATAGTTGACTGCTTGTATAAGCTAAGCAGCTCCTGATTCCCTGAATTGGCTGGGGGAAACAAACCACAGCCCACCAGAAAAAAAGAACCACGTGTTGCCAAATTCTAAGGTCTCTTTTTCTTAGTTATAGCCATTAGTTTATGCAGCTATAAACATAACCACAGCAGCACCTGCTGACATGAAATAAGCATTACAATGTCAGTTGAAGAGAAGGGGGGGGGGGTGAATTGCAAATTATCAAGGTATCCACAGCTATAAAAGGAGGTATTTTGACAGCAAAAAAGAGGAGCAGGTAACGGCACTCCCCCCCTCAGGTGCCCAGTGCCTGCCACCCTGAGATGACTGCCTCAATGCACCTCACAAGAAGGCCAATCCTGTGCTGCTTAACATTAGTCAACAGAGAAGTCCACACTATTGATGCTGCCACACAGAATGTCCTGCTCCTAGTGGTCAGATACAAGACTTCCAGGAGGTCAAGATGGTGTACAACATGGATAGGCAAACTAAGGCCTGGGGGCCGGATCCAGCCCAATCACCTTCTAAATCTGGCCCGTGGACGGTCTGGGAATCAGTGTGTTTTTCTATGAGTATAATGTGTGCTTTTATTTAAAACGCATCTCTGGGTTATTTGTAGGGCATAGGAATTCTTTCATTCCCCCCCCCCCCCAAAATATATATTCCGGCCCCCCACAAGTTCTGAGGGACAGTGGACCAGCCCCCTGCTGAAAAAGTTTGCTGATCCCTGGTGTACAAGGTTCTCTTCTCCTCATAATCTCTACAACCCTGTGAGGTGGGTTAGGCAGTGAGGCAGTGAGGCATTGACTAGCCGAAGGCCATTAAGTGGGCTTCATGGCTAAATGGCGATTTGGACCCTGGGCTGCCAGGTCCTAGTCCAATACAGGCTCCTCAAGTGTCCCTGTTTTCCAGGGACAGTCCTGATTTACAGAATCTGCCCTGGTTTCTGATTTGATCCCAGAATGTCCCACTTTTCCTTAGGATGTCTCCATTTTCATCAGAGAAATGTTGGAGGGTATGCCAACATTGTAAATACTACACCACACTGGCTCTCAGTTGTAGAACATGCTGACAATTATTCCACGGATTATAGGATATCAGCTCCCTGCAGTCCCCAAAGTAACCTTGTTCTGTTACAATATTATTAAATGCATTGATTGCATCTAGAATCATGCATTGTCTTGTACTAGAAAGCTTTGGAGATTGTAGATTGGTGGTGATAGGAAGAAAAACTACACTGTTAATTTTTTTTTACAATTGAACAAGAAGCTATTATTCATCTCAAAAGCGGTCCCTCTTTATTACTTTCTGAAATAAGAATTTTCATGATATTCTTAACCATGTGTTTTCTTCAACATTGTTAAGAATTCATTTTTGTTCTCTTTATCTGGAAGCTATATTTGAATAAGAACACTTATGTTGCCGTAGTGACCTTGTAAACTGAACTCATCTAGTGATAAGAGAAATGGAGAAGAATAGGAGCAATTTGCACAAATACTCATCCGTTTTAACAAGATTTGACCAGACAAGGGGGCTGATGAATTCCATCTAGGCTTCTCACATGTCAGGAAAATTCCTGACATGTCCTCATTTTGAAGTGTAAAAATGGTGTCAGGGAGGGAATTTTGCCAAATGTATTTTACCTGGATGTGTGGCAACGCCAAAAAAGCTCAACAATTTTGCGGGTGTCAGCAATTTTACTTTTTTGAAATATGGCAACCCTGATTCCATCTCTTGTGTCTTTTCACCCTGACTGATCCAACAGGCCAAGTTCATTTTTTTCTGTTGAATTTTATTGGTGAAATAATTTAGGATTTTTCATATTTTATTCATTCAAGCGGATCTTTCGTAGAAGACAGATTGCTATTTTTTCCACCCTATTTTTTTGGCACAGTATCCATTCTGACAGTTAATGGATTCCCCTCTTTCTTACATTACCTAAAGGCCTTTGAGGCTTTGTGCCAATAAATTTAAACATTATTATCAATAAATACAGTTGTTATGCAATAAAACCTGATGTTGCATTACGTGATGCTTCTTTTTGGGACTGAAAAGTACAAGTGTTCACTAAATTGATTTATAGTGGCAGAAAACAGCAGTTACAACCATCACAAGGAGGGTATTTAAAACCAAACATTTGTGGGATTGGAAAACAGTCCAGGGAAAGCTTCTGTCAAAGGGCTTACTGCAAAGTTTGACTAAATTAAATGTGGTCTGCAGTTTTTAGCAGTATCCCTAAAATTTTAATCTTTGATTCTCCGCTTGATTTTATCACCCATCAGGGAGCAGCATTAAAAATGTATTTTTGGCAAAGAGATGCCATTGAATGGGAGGCGCCCATTTTAGGAAGGGGGACAAAGATTATTCCGCAGTTTGAAAGCATTCTGAATGTAGGTAGTAGCATAATTAAAGTTGCTCTACCTTATCTTTAAAAAAAAATTCACCTGCATGTTCTAAATATATTAAGCCTACCCACCCTTCCATATTTACTTTGGCTTTAACATCCCAACTGCACATGGGGCTAAAAAATTGTCAACCCAAAACCTAGCTTGAGTGCTGAGCTGTAACTACTGCCAGTTTTGAGTGGAGCGCACATCCAGGTTTTGGGAATACGCTGTGTTTGTTTTGGCAACGATGCAGGGTAGAACAGTTTCCATTCCATCCGAACAGTCAAACGGTTTTGAAATATGGCACAATAAAAGCCATTCATTATATCTGTCTCCTCTGCCTTCCAAAAACAAAAAAATGACTGACCAGTTCCAAATCTGTGCAGGGGGCAGGAAGTTGAGAGTCAAGAGGTCATTGGAAATAACCCAAAACTAACACCAAGTTTTTGTAGGTTTCAGTTAGGGAATATGTTCCATGCCTTCATTTCCATCACACACTGGGTCCCTCTCCCCAACCCCACTCTCCAAAGACTGGTTCAAGTAGTTAATTGCTCGGTTATGCACAATTTACAAGGCTTAATTACAAAACTAATACATTAGCCTTCTTGTCTAAGTGTCAAATACAAAGTTATGCCCTCCCTTAATGCCCAAAGTGCAATCAAATCCTTCTTTGTGCTTTGTAGTAATTGCAAATTTCACTATCTGGAAGGATGGAGAGTTGCATAGAGGGCTTGTCTTGGCACCTGGCATCCTCAGGTAGTTCCCTGAAGCCACAGTATCCCAGCAGGTGTTTGCCTTGGTCATCCTCTCAGGTACTCCAGTGACCAAGTAAATTTCCCAGGTCGTCACAGAGTGATGCTATGTTTGAGATGCTCTGAGGTGTTGTGGGAAATATGAATAGCATCTCCGAACTGCTGTCACAGTTCTCCTGTGAGCACTGCCACTCCATCTGAGCCACTGCTGCCTACTGCTAGATAAGCCTCCCAGGGTTCACAGAGTTCAGGGGAGATAAAGGGCACTATGCCAAGCCCTTCCTTCCAAATCTACAGTCAGGTCTGGTTGTGCGCCCCACCCCACCCTGCCTAAATACTCTAACCAGGGGGTGCTAACCTTCTTGGACCCATGGGCACATTTGCAAACCAGAGGTACTGTTGTGGATAGTATGCCTATAGAACCTGAAGCAGGACTTATATTGGGTAAAATAGGTTGGGCACGGCACTAACCTATTATATTGGGTAAAACAAAGCACTTCTTTCAAGCTGGGACAGCGGATTCTGAAGGTGTTAGGGAAGACCTCTGCGGCCACAGGAACATGTGTGCCTGATAATACCCCATAGCTAGCCTATGTGAATTTTAATGATATACACACATTTGCTTAATTTATCTCAGTAGGCATGGAGGGGGCAGAGTTTTGAAGGACAAATACCCTGTCCTCATGTAGTTCATCTGTACTGAACATACACAAACCCATCATCCAGTTTGCAAAAGGGAGCAGGTTCCACATCTACCCAGGTCAAATAGTCACCACCTCTGCTGAGTTTCAGAAGAAAATGGGGAAAATCATGTTCTTTCAACCCATGCATATTTTTTAAGCTAGAAAGTAAACCACAGGGCTGTTGGTAGAGCAGCTGGTGCAAAATGCAGCAGCTAGTGAGCTGATAGGAGATGGCTGACAGCATGTGACACCTCTGCTAAAACATCTGCATTGGTTGCCTGTATACTACCAGGGTAGGTTCCAGGTTCCTGCATTGCAAAGCCCTGAACAGGTCCAGGATACCTTAAAGATCACCTGAGCCTTCGTATCCCAGCTCAATCATTGAAGATCATCTGAAAGAGCATTGTCAGTTGTCCCCTGTGTTTCAGAAGTCTTGACTAGCTTCAACTAGAAGTCACATATTTAAGATCATAAGCATCATGATCTCTTCCAACAGAGATTCAGCAGATATCCTTGCTGCTAACTTTCAGGCACCTCATGAAGATTTTTTTTATGCTGACAGGCAAGTTCAGTTGTTTAAAAGAGCCACTCAATTTAATGATCATTTTGTATTGCTTTTATTGTATCTTCGACTTCATTGCACTTGTACACCATCTCAGTATCTTACATGGGTGGGAAGTTTACAACTATTTTTTTATAAACTTGCCTGGCTTTAAATGAGTACATAAATAGAGGATAAGGCTATCAATGGCTAGTAGCCACAATGGCTCAGTTCTGCCTTCACTGTTGGGGGCAGAATGCCTCTGAAAACCAGTTGCAAGGAATCTGAAGTGGGGAAACTGCTACTGCACTCAGTTCATTCTTGCAGGCTTCCCAAAGGCATCTGGGTGGCCACTGTGAGAAAGCACAGAGGAACATCTTCTGTAGGCATCCAACCTAAAGCAGCAACAGCTATTTGGAGTTATTTAGACATAGGCACCAGCTCGGGGGGGGCAATGCTCTTTGGGCCCCCTCAATTATTTTTTTGAGGGGGCCACCCCCCATTGTTGAGGCTGAACGCAGATCCAGGCACAAAGCAACATGAGGACATTGTACAGTGCATGTGCGACGTCTGGACGTTGCGTCGGGCCCCCTCAATGTTCTTTCGAAGATGGTGGCCCTGTGTTTAGATGATTGCTTATTATGGTTGAACAACCTGGTCAACGCAATAGCTCTGAGATGCAACGTGAACTTCTGTTTCAGCAGCAGTGGGAAACCTTTTGACTCCCTGGGCCAGATCCTTATCAAGATCAGCCTTGTGGGCCAAATTTGACAGGTGAGCTGTCCTCACAATGATCTCATGGGCAGCGAGGCGCTGCTAAAATAGAAGCAAAAATATCCTGATTAGGGGTTTACCCTGAATTCTGCCGAACTGAGCAGGAATTAACTCCCTCCTCATTTACTAGTGTGGGGCGGGGGGCGTGTTAAATACAGCTGCACTGGATGCATACTCCAGTAACCTCCAGGGAACTGGCCTGTGCAATCAACAGCCAATTAAAACTTATCCCTTTCTATCAGCTGACCTCATCTGCCTAATGGAGTGATGTCAGTCAGTGTGGCTTTATTAATTTGAAAAATGGCCTCACAGACCAACCTGGAATGCCTGGTGGTTCAAGATGCCTGTGGGTAAACTGTTCAGCCATGGTAGTTAAGCGCCCACAGCCTGCACCTCAACCTTGCTCATATCATGGAGCCCTTTCCTCTTCCCCGCTACACCAGCTACAGGTGATTTGTTAAGGAGTGAATTTTACATTTGCTTCACACAAGGCAACCCGTTCAGTGATATGTCCAGTGTAAGAAATCTGCATGGAATCAGCAGCAATTTATCACACAAGGATATGCAGGTTTTCAAACTTGCATTCAACAGGCAGCGTGAAATGGGACAACAGAGTATTTCTTGCCCTGAAAACATACAAGGAATCTGCTGTATTAAAGTGAGCTGTATTGTCACCACTTTGTGCAACTGTTTGATGGTACTGAAAATGTCAAATATCCCATTAAAAAAGCCAAACCTTGATCTAATTTTAACACATATAGAGATATTTTGGCAGACAAGAGGCAAGCTACAGGACAGCTATAAAAACAGCACAGTGCTGGCTAATACTGAGGGGTTAGTCCCTACAAAGACAGTCAAACATTGCAACAAGATCAGTCTTTCCCTTCCTCTGATCACATTGCCAGAATTCTGCAGCTGCCTGGGAATTTGCAAGAAAATCAGTGAGCTATTTTTTATTTTATCATCATGGAAAAAGAACTCTGTTGAGAGAAACCACAGCTCAGTGATAGATCACATGTTTTGTATGCAGAAGTTATTAGGCTCAATTCTCAGTATCTCTATTTTAAAAAATAGCAGGTAGCAAATGATGGAGACAGCAGCAGCTTCCCAGCATCTCAGGTGACGTGGCCAATATTGTGTCAGATAGACAAACAGACCGATTTGATTTTATGAAGCTTCCTATCCAAGCCCTTTAACTGGAAATGGCAGGCACTGAGTCGGGTAACTTCTGTACTCAACTATGACACCCCCTACCCTTTAGAAAAAATCCAAACTGCAATCAGTATCAGCTTGTCCTCCCATTGAGAAACGCTGCAGTTAAATTGTTTCAAGTTCTTTACAACGGTTATCAAAGCAGTTTAACACAACTAAAAGCTCAGCCTGTCCACTCTCTTAAAACAAAAGGCACTGCACACAAGTCCTTCATATTAAAGTCTTTTTTAAAAAAAAAAAAAATCTACCTATGTAGCAACTACAAAATGCATGAATTTAGGATTTAATTCAGGGGTGTGTGTACCTGTGTGAAGTGGATCCAATATTCCTGCACCCGTCCTCCAAGCCACTTTGACAGGTTGGGTGGGAGGGAGATGCTCACTGCCAATCATCTGACATCAGGTGATTCAACTTCAAAGGAGGAATTGAGAATACACTTTTAATGCACTTCTGACTTACATTCCAGCTGCAATCCTGAATTTGGCATGTATTTCTGTTGCTGTAGTGTAAGGGTTTAGTTTTCCCACCCAGGTGTCATATGACATCATGCGACAGAGAAGCAAAGCCACATGGCAAGCCAAACAGGGCTGATTAAGAAGTGTGCATGCACACAAAAGCTTATATCCAGAACAAACTTAGTTGGTCTCTAAGGTGCTGCTGGACTATTTTTTTATTTCGACTGCATCAGACCAACACGGCTACCTACCTGAATCTATGACTGATTATGCCCATGAGCCAGAGGTTCTCCACCAATTTAATTGTAAGCCAGGAAGAACTTAACACCTCTCTGTCCATAAGGACTGTCTCACAATTTATAATTTAATACACAACCCAGGGCGGGGGCTGTTTACTGTAACGTGAATACATGGATTGTAAAGTACTTGTGGTATAGCGAAAACAGGCTGTGGTTCACACAACACAAACATTTTCTTCTACGAAGACATCACTTCCATGTAGAAAAATAGCTGTGCAGAAAAGGTGGCGAGCAAAGCAGCCCTTTCAAAGTGTTGGACTAGAGCTCATCCTGGCAACTGTTTCAGATTTTCCAAACAGGAGGCAGGTGAGCCCCAGCTCTGCACTCCAACTGGTTGCATGATAACCACTTTAGCCGAGAACTGTGCCAAAGCTACAAAGTATACATTTCTTCACTCCTCAAAAGAACAGTGTTTTGCAGAGGCGTGTGGTCACTGGATGAAGTGTTTTACTTTACACACCGTTCAGAAGTGAGGAGCCCCTTGCTAATTCCTCTTTCCTCTCAAGTACAATGGTCCCAAATACCTCTTTCCCCTATAAGTGCTGAACGTGTCTCAGTTCACTCACTATTTACACTTCCAAGTCCTCAATTTAGATTCAGCCCTGGCTCAGGTTTCAGCTCCTAGCTTTGGATTACTGGAGTTGCAGCAACTACATGCTTGCTCTTAAAAAATTCCCAAGAGCAACTTTAACCCTCTTCTGCATAAGCAACCAATTCCTATCAGCATCTGTAACCCAATCCATCACAAAGTAAAATCTGCCTGTTCCTCTCACCCCTCACGCCCCAAATGTTCTTTCTACTTACAAATAGGAAACCGAGGAGAAAAGCAAGTGTCTATAAAACTGAAGCACACAAAGACAGAATGACAAGGTACTGCAGAACTCCAGATAATAAAAAGACTGAAAAGCAAAACCATTTTAAAAGATGAAATTTATTTAATTCTTACCCCATAGTATCAATAAAATGCTCTAGATTGGTTTTTTTGTCTTGATGTTTTTGTGAGCTAACCTGCACTTCACACAGCCAATTAAAGTAAACTGAAACAACCACCTTAAAAAAACCCAGTCCTGAACAGGCAAAAATCAAAAGAGGGATATAAGAAATCTCTGAAGGCTTTAAGAAATAATTATGTCTGCACTGCTATGACATTTCTGAGCCTCTAGAACCCTAGGTGAACAGTTTCTTGGGCCACAGCTTGAGACAGATCTGCTATGCCTCATACTCCTGATCTTATCACATGCTAACTCTTCTTCCATGGATCTGGAGAAACCAGAAGTTCCCATGAGGCTGAAGTTGGTTCAGGAACAGACAACACATTTTACCTCATCCTTCTGCTGAAATGTATTTGGCATGTTGTGACAGAATTGCAATACCCCTACATTAATCAGTGGGAGAAAAAATGTGCACCTGGATGGTACAGAAGATTGGGGGTTGAGAATTGAGAAGGAGTGGAAAGGACTTGCCATGGATAATCAAATTACTCCCAGACTCTTGCATTTATATTCACAGACAAGAAGCATCTATCCTTACGTTTTACAGGATATCCACTACATTTTGCACTACAACAGCCATGGGGTAAGAACAAGATTGAGGTTCCAATGTATTTTAATGACACATTATGAAAATAAAAACTTTACTTCTACAAAAAAATTTTGCACACTTCAAACATAATAAAATCATTTCAGGTGGACATTTTTCTACTTCATGTTTGCAAACAAGAATCAATTTCTACTAAGCCTTTTAAAGTCAAAAATTTAAGCTTATGTAGGTTTATATTCTTAATGTAATAATAATGTACATTACAAGAAGAGACACTCATATGCATAGGTAAAAGCACACACAACAGCACAATAAAGAATTCTTAATATTTTGAAGCATTTCATTCTATTTTACAACAAATTCCAATCTATAGCAAAATACAATCTTCCACACAGAAATAACTTTGTCAGGTTCATGTATGGAAAATGAGAAGCATTTGTACAAGACCACATGGAAAGAACAAGAACTGTGACACTGTTCCATGGAAACTACATGAAATAGTGACAGAGTGAATTAAACCATGTACTTATATTTCTCCCATGGAAACCAAAGGGGCTTGAACAGACTTCAAACTGGTTGGATTAGACAATGTAGCAAATTAGTTACAACTAATTTCCATTAATTTTAAAAGACCTAAAGTGAATACTAGTTTAAAATGGATCAGGCCCGTAGCATTTTATTTTTTAAAATGTTTCTGACGTGTTTTAAAGATCGAGCTATATAGTACTTTTCACAAAACAGAAGGCAACCTTATAAAATATGCTCATTTGTAAGTTATGCCATACTGCCCTCTTCTGATACACACAGGATACGGTCTCTGAAAAGAGAAAATGTGATACATTATCAGATATTAAACTTTGTTTCTAGAAAGAAACATAATGCCCATTTAAAAGTTTTTAAATGCTACAGAAGAATAAAATACATGGAATGAAAATTTGGAAAAACCAAGGTGTCAAGCCATTAGAAAGGGCAATGGAATTCAACTACATAGCATGCTGAGTCTTTTCAGCTTTCTTGTTATCATTGGCTAGCAGGGGTTACAAGGACCTATTCTCTCTCGAGCTGTCAGATGTTGCCACAAAAACCAGTAAGGGAAAAGGCACAAAACTGACTAATGCACTCCTAGACAATGATGAAACTGACAAGCAGAGGGTCCTTATGAAGGACTGGACATAAGCACTCCTGGTAAAAGTGAAGGCATTTGCAGAGCCCCACTATGAACGATGATTTTCAATCCACGTGGAAATAGGCAACTAAAATCTTTTATATATCAAACTTTTTATGCTCTTCCACACCCGCCCAATGCTCCTATCCCTTTTTAGTTTATATTCACCTTCTGTTTTAATACCTTTTACCTTTCCAAAAGGCTTTTCAGATTTTAAATGACTGTATCCCACCCTTTTATGCTGGTCGATGACCATATTAAAGATTTGGATTGTAAATACAATGAAGCTTAAGTTCACTAGCCCTCCCAATGCCTTCTGAGCCTACAACTCAGTCCACTAATGCTTGGCAGTAAGCTCAATTAAACACAGCAGGAGTAAACATGCATAGGATTGCACTGTAAATGTCATAAATGAAACTATGTTGGTTTCAACACTTCCATCATTGTCTACCATCACTAGCCAAGGAGGTCAGCTTTCTGGCTGTGTTCCAATGTGCAGCCTGAAATTTAGGGACTCCAAAAGCCAACAGTGGGTGGGGTTTACAAGCTTTATGCTGTCATAAACCATATCTTTATATTTCTAATTACTTCTGAAAAGACCCTCCATCATTTGAATTTCCCTATTTTTGTTTTTACATCAACCCACCTCCCTCAAAGTTCACGTTCATATTGTTTTTTAATTGTATTAGGTTCATTTATAGTAATTTATCACATTATAACTTGAATTCTATGGAAAGCTGTTTGTAATACACTATAAAAAATAAAAGCAAGAAAATACAATTAAATATAATATAGCATCTAGCATAGTGCATTAGAATTGCTACAGCTTGCAGAAAAATTGGTAAGTGGTCCACGAAGACCATCAGCAGTTTTCTAGTGGTCCATGGGGGAAAAGTTTGGGAACCACTGAAATCAACCAGCACATATAAACACTGTTTTAGCTTATATTCACTGAAGTGAAATCATAAATGTTCACCTTTCTAAAGGCACTTTACTTTGACTCTCAAATAATTTTCTGATTTATGAGATCCTTTTGGTAGCAGCGATCACTTTTGTAGCCAAGGCTTCTTCTTCTGTTTCTCTGGTTGTGCAAGGTGGCATTTTGGTTTTCTTCAAGACTCGGCACACTGATGCTCTTCCTCCTGGATTCAGAAGGGCCCATTGCAACAGGGGTTTTCTTCTGCCCTTCCTTCATTGGCAAGAGCATTTGGTCTCCAGTCCCTTGCTTTGGATGAAGTGGCTCCACTTCTGGACAATGGGAGGTGGACTTTCGTTTCCGGGCTTTGACAGCAGAACCCAGGATAGCTTGGCCTAGGACATTATCATCAGGCATCTGAATCCAGGCAAGCCCATCATTTTCCGCATCTTTAAGCAGTCTCATGCTACGTCTCACCCTTTTTTTATTACTTCTGGTTACACTCCTGAAAGATTCCTCTATAGAACACTGTAAATTATCTAGGAGTTCAGAGTCATTTACTGTCCAAGGAGGCAGTTTGTTCACATTATCTCTAGGAACACTGGGATTGTTTCCAGGTGCTTTAGACTCAAAATCCTCAACACTTGGAGAATAGCAGCTCTTTGGTTTCTCAGGAGAGCTCTTTTCAAGTGGGTTCCAAGGAAGAGTATCTTTCGTATCATTTGTAGCCGTGTCAAGAAGCTGCGAGGATGAGCCAGATACATTATCAGGTAAACCATCTTCCGTCACCAGATTGAGGCTGGAATGCAGACAGCTGTTGTCCTTACTACTACTATCTTCAATGTTAGGTTGGTTTTCTGCATTCAGGACACTAGAGCTGGAATCATCTAAGATAAATAAAGTTTCAATTAGAGAAGAAACTTGTTTCTGTTTTAATCATCAGGTGTAAGGCAAAGGCATAATACCAAACGGCTAAGAATACATAAAGTACGGTTAAGGGATGGTTTGGCATGAGAAATCACAGGCATGGTTTTGCACTGCCTCTGGAGGTGACTGCATAAAACCATGCAGTTTTAAACTATGGACAGCACAAACAGTAGCTCTGCATGATGTCTGAACAGTAAAGCGCTTTTCACAGGTCTTACTATTTTGAAGTCAGTGATATGCATTTTGTTCTAATGTTCATGAAATGAAGTACTAACAAGTATTTTTTCAATGCGTTATTTCTATCATGCAACAGCAAGTTATCACTCTGCTTTATAAAACATTTTTAAAAGAAAAGCCTGACTAGCTTTTCAGGTACCTTTTAACTGAATAACTTTTCAAAGAAATGCCTGCAGCAAATGATATTATAGTCTGAAGTCTTGTTTATTCTGTTATATTTTTCTTCAAGAAAATCCTAAATAGGATTATCCTAAATAGAACCCAGTAAGGCAGATATGTCTGTACAATATAAATAATGTGATCCCATTGAAATCCCAAGATGAAATTTTGCAGGTAGCTCTTAGAAATATTAAATAAGCAACACATTTTTTGAACTTTCTAAACATATTTTTAAATCACTTTTTAAAATTTTCAATTTTGTAACTTACATTTAAAATTTAAAGTAAGTCCATCATGTTACATATCATCCCAATCCAATCCATATCATATTAAAGCCCATGAAGTTCTGAAGAGATTGGTGTTTTTAGTTTTGATGTATCTCAATTCTGGGCTGAGCTTTAAGGTTTTGTGTAGTTCGGTAAGGCCAAAGTTGTCAATTTTTTGACATTTCAAACCCTCATTAACTCACAAACAGGATGTGATAAAAAATAAAATTTTAGATTTAAATTAGTTCTGATCATTCAACAAGTGTACAAAATATTAAGAAAACTGGACGACATGAGATAAAAAAAAATGGATCACTTGATATGGAATGACCCGAAAGTAAAACAGTGGCCAATCTGTGTAGGATTTATTTTTGGTCTTCCAAAAGACTTCCAACTTCTCTCCTGAAATATTCTCTTTGACCAATTTCTCTGCTTACCCTACCTCTTACTTAGCTGCTTTGATGCCACAGAAAAGGGCCAGGCTATTAAATGCTAAATGAGACTTTAGATTCAAATGTCAAGGTCTGCTAGCAATTTTTGGCCTAGCCATTAAGAAGATTTTAAGTGACACCTTCAGCAGACTGAGCCGTTTCAGAACCTCCTGATGGAAACAAAAAACCCTGCTGTCAGCATGCAAAACTAATTAAAATGAACTCTAAATCAGCTACTAATTACAGAAAACAGAAAAGCAAACAACAGTTTTACATACCGAAGATAGAAACTTCTGACTTTGGTGTGCTTTGATAAGATGACATAAAAGAGAAATCTTCTGTCATCTCCGGAATTGGGCTCAAGAGAGGTTTCTTTGAAACAGTTTGTCGCTCCCCATACAATGCTTTTTCCTTCTTTTTCCTTCTTCTCCTCTTTCCAAAAACCTTGCTTCTGACAGCCTGGTGATATTTAGAAGACGCAATGGAACACTCCTTCTCCTGACAGATAATCAGTCACCTTTAACTTTACTTTAAGGGATGTGGGTGGCGCTGTGGTCTAAAACCCATGAATCTCCTGGGCTTGCCGATCAGAAGGTCGGCAGTTTGAATCCCCGAGACGGGGTGAGCTCCAGTTGCTCTGTCCCAGCTCCTGCCAACCTAGCAGTTTGAAAGTGGTGGGAAGGTTAACAGCGTTTCCGTGTGCTGCGCTGGTTTTGGTATTCCGTTGCGCCAGAATCGGCTTAGTCATGCTGGCCACATGACCCAGAAAACTGTCTGAGGACAAATGCCAGCGAGAAGAGCTCCGCAACCCCAGAGTCGTCTGCGACTGGACTTAAGTGTCAGGGGTCCATTACCTTTAAGTGTACTAGTGAGAACTACACTGAACAAGGGTCAACAACACAGGACCCATGAAAATAATTAATAACCATGACACTGAAAATAAAATAAATAACTACCCTTGGAAAGTGAACAATAACATTTGAAAATTCTGCTAGAAGCTAGGCTTCTAATTTTTTTGCTGGGCCACATGTAGGCTGAGCAAACTCCCTTTCCAACATTAATCCTGATTGGATACCAGCTTCCCTCCCTTCCATTCAGAAAGGGTACAGGAGAGAAGAGGGGACAGTGGTGACTAAGTGCACAGTGGCTAAAACGTTTTCTTGTTTTCTTTGTGTGTGTTGGAGAATACTGAGAAACACTGGGTTCACGCCTTCACAGCTGGGCTAGGATTCCACCAATGCAAGGAATGCTGCTTATAGGACACAATTACAGTAAGTGACTTAAAAGTCTGTTTTTAAAAACCAACAATCTGTAGCCTATTTTTAAAGCATACGGGAGCGGTTAGTTTTAAACCTGTGTAACTTACTGTTCTCTTTTCAGCCGATTTCGTTGCTGCTTCTGCCTTTTGGAATTTGGTGGATTTTGGGAGGGTTTTTTTTGTAGGGTTAAGAGCCATTTCTTCAGCTTTGTTGATAGACTGGAAGGAAACACCAATTTTAAAAAGTCAAGAGGCTGCTGTACTACAAAAATTACATAGGGCAATGTGTATTTAAAAAATGCAAAGTAGTATTATGCGGCTACAAAACTTTAAAGAAAATTTTCATTTCACTGATAATTTTCTCTGCCAGTTTTTTTTAATTATGCAAGAGATAATAATTTATTACAAATTCTAAAAGTAACTAGCATGTACAAAATAGCTGATGGAGGACTGAAAAACATTTCTCTGTAAATTCACAGGTGTGAGTATATCAAATCTAAACAAAGTGTCTTACACATATTTCTCTATGTATACATTTCTAAACTGTTCAACATTAAAATATACCTGAGTGATGTATGATATACAACAAATTATGAAATCATCAAGCACATAATAAAAAAGCAATATATTCACTTACTGCAATTCTTAAGAAAGAGTAACTCTGTGCTGATAAAGGAATAAACCCACCTTCCTTTTAGCAGATGACCTAGTGGTTCTAGTGGAAGTTGCCTGGAATGCCGGAGAACTATTTTTTGTTTCTAAAAATGAGAAAAAGACTCAAATTACATCTGCAGGCTTGACCCTATAGCTCAGCCACACTGATAGCTGGCTGCATATGCAGCAATGGGCTCCTTCCAAAAGTTTTAACCAGTAATTCAAACCTTTTCCGTTAGAATCCTTCCACTGTTCATGCATTTATTATACACAAGGACTATGTTCTCAGGCATTTATTTTCTATTGAAAATATCCCAAGTCTATATCAACATGGTAATATACAGTCAGGAAGTGTTGCATTTAATATTGGTGGGTCAGAACTAACTGGTAATCTCCAGTGTTTATCAGACTCAAGAGCAGATCAAATGAAATCAATTAATTTCAGTGGATCCATTCTGAGTATGACTTAGTTGGATATTTCCAATAATCTGGCAGCCTCACATTGTTTTTTAGTTTACCGTTTATTGTCAAGACTGTCATGGTGTGGAAAATGCTTTACCCTAGTTGTGTCCCACACATCAGTAATATCTGTAAATGGAAACCTCACGGACCTATCAAATTACATAATTCCTTCACACAACAGTATTGCTCCTCTCCGTGAGCCAGCAACATGGCATGAGGTTCATATTTAACATTCTGCTGTAACACAAAACCACAGAGTGGCAACTCTTAAATTGCAGTGGTAATGTGTAATACATCAATTTGGTGAATTATCTCATGATGGTGAATAACTCAACTGTAAGAATACAGGAACACAACTTCACCTTCCAGATCAGAGTTTACAGCATATTCAGAAGTGGATACATCAGGTGATTGTTGAAGAAGCTCCTGTAGTACAAAAGTAAATTTACAAACATGCTTTACAATAAAATGCAAATGTATACAGTGCTAAATATGGCAAGAGAAGGGTTAATCCAGACAGATATCTGAACATTCCTGCTTCAAATATATAAAAATGGCACAACACAAAATTCTAAGACAGTCTCATTCAGACTTCATGTCAAACGATGGCTTGCACTAATGGTAGTGTAGAATTCAAATGATGGTTTGAACATTCAAATGATCAGGTAAGTCATGGTCTAGAGTTGCTTGTTCACTTTTGAACCAAGTCTACTCAGCTCTAAAATGCAAGGGCTTTTGAAGTGCAGCAATTGCTGTAGCTATGTTTCCTCAATTCTGACGACAGATGAAACATGCTTTCAGATTCCGATATGCCAGCTGACTGCAAGCCCTGGTTTGTCAATCACACAAAACATAGTTAACCATCATAAAACATGGCTTGGCATATTGTCCAGTGCCCTACCTTCTGCAATCACTCCAATGTGAAATCAGGAGGTGCTCAAAGAGGATACAAGAATTTCCAGTGAACATTAACTGAGTAAATTTATGATTAGGGAAAATCCAAGCACATAAACTGAAGAACTCATAACAGTGTGAAGCCAACTTACATCAACATAATCAAAGTTTGGCTGAGACGAGGGCTGCTTGCCAGGACTTTTTTCTCTTGAACTTTTGTCAGAACTTTTTTCTCTTGAACCTGATGCACTGAACATGGCTTCTCTTCGTCTACGTAACGGACGATCTACAGAAAGGTGTCAAATATGTCAGATTCTAGATCATTGCTGCATACCTTCATTTCAGCTATTGGTCCGGTACTTCTTTCTGTAATATTACTTGTACAAGATGAACGTTCAAGCTGTGTTGACAGATTCCTAAATAGTTTCATGCAACCAAGTTCAATTCATGTCTAAAGACTTAGGAATAAGTTTGAGTTCATGGTAGAGGGGTGGGAAGAGAGAAAGCATTTCAAACCTATTTGCAGTGTTTCAAAGTTTTTGCAATCTGGGAGCACTTCACTTCCTTCCTCCGTCCTTTTATCAAGATGTCCCTATAAAAGAGTAGTGTTATCAATCTTCAGCTGCTGAATGGGTTTTCGTAGGTGGTCTGTTCTGTTTATGAAATCTAAACAAATGTTGACTTTCAAATATGTTTAGGTTTTCCCAATTTTAATGATTTTGCTACACACACAAAGCTTATACTACACAAATGATGGTCATATAACCAACCTTCATGTCTTCTGTGAACGTAGTTACTGGCGTTTTCTTCAAAGCAGAATGAAGAGAATTAGAAGGCAATTGTTCTTTTCGTATGGGGGTAATGGGTGGCTTGTTTCCATCAAATATTTCCAAGTTCCGTTTTTCTGCAAATCTAACTTTCTTACAGCTTTGATTAGATGTAGCATTGCTGCTTAATTCTGCACAGGTAGTTTAAAAAAAAAGTGGGGAGGAGATGAGTAAGCTACAAACTATTTGTATTGCTAAAATATATTCAATAATTCTACTGTGTACATGTGTATGTGGCCATGTGAAAAATTCTCTCTAGGATATACTAGCAGAACATTGGGCGGGGGGAAAGAGAGCATGTTTCTTACAAATCTAGTAATATCACATTTGAGTCAGCAGCAACACTGAAGTAGTATTTTCAGGAAAGGCTACCCAACCCACACCAAAGGATCTTTCTTCACAGCAGTGAAATTGACAAGTTTGATTTTGGTTCAGGGGGACGATATAGATCCAATTCTATGCTTGCCAGAAAGACTTTCCAAGGGGTGTGTGGCAGCATTAAGCCAATGATTTTTCAAGGCCTTCCTGTACTATGTACAGTATTGCTAAAATATTGTGAGCATTTGTTATGTGCTAAAATTGCCTACAATTTTCTTGTGTACTTCCCTGTTTTAAAAAGGATTAAGCCTGCAATCCTATACATGTAAGTGTCACTGAACTAAATGAGACTTTCTTTCCATGCACAAGGGAGCAAGGAAAGATAACTGATTTTTACTTTATCAAGAACCATCATATTTTTATTTTTATGTGAAAACAATACTTAAGTGACTTGTGATTTTAGCTGGACTAATTTTAGTTTTCAACTACCAACACTGTATCAAACCATCACAAAACAGATGGGAATCATATGTAAAAACACCCCCAGTGGCTTTTTGTTCCATATTTCAAAAACTTCCCGAATTTTTTATAAAACCATCTATTTGATAAGCATAGTTGTTATGCATCATTTCATGGTAAGGTACGCTATTATCTTTCAGAACGTCGCTTAATACACTTATTTGCATATTTGATCAGAAATAACAGTTTTAGATTACAATTTAAGAATTACATCCCACCCTTCTTTTTTATGATTATGATTATTAATCAGGGCAGCTTAAAGTAAGCTATTAAACCTTCCACTGCACTATTGCTATTGTCTTGTACAATATATATCAAAGTTACGATTTTAGTTCCATTTTCAAACATCACATTCAAAAATAAAACACTTACACATTTTTGTTTTAATAAAGCCTTAATAACATGGATGTTAATACTCACCACACACAGCCTTTGACTTATCTGTAGTTGCTTCCAAAGGGCTGCATCCAGATTCCCTAGTATCTGCCTGCAAGACTGGAATAACCTAGGAACAGCAGGGGGTATTTGAAATGTCAATTTTTAAAGGACACATCACTTAGTTTACACAAGCTTCATTGTGTAAACTTGGTTTACCATGCCTCATACTTGGCATTGTTTAGGAATTCTAAGAAACCAAAATCAGGCTTCCTGTTCTGGTCTGTGGCAATGGCAACGCCCCTCCCACTTGTGGGAGAGATTCTGGCAGAGATGGAGGGGAGTAACCTGAGGCAGAGTTGCTTTCTGGACCCCCTCAAGGGAATCAAGAGGAAAGAAAAAAGGGGCCACAGTAGGAAAAAGGTTGAGAAACACTGTAGATGACCAAATACTGACAACATTCAAAAGCTTGGGATACAAGCCGCCCAGAGTGGCTGGGGAAACTCAGCCAGATGGGCTGGGGTATTAATAAATTATTATTATTATTATTATTATTATTATTATTATTATTATACATGCATACAAAAAAATGCCTTAGAAGGAAAATGGGGGTGAAATGGAGGTGGGACACAGACCATGGAGACTGCTGAGGCATCAACCAAGCCACTGGTTTTGTCCAAGCATGAGCTAGTTTTCAGCAAAACACATCAAAAGCTGGAAGAGGAGTCATGGAGAAGGCATCATTACCTCCACTCCTGTGAAGAATAATGTGCCTTTTATCTAGCTTCAGTAGGGGAGAAGAGCCAGATCTTGCTGCTTTTGTGGAGTCCACAAAAGGAAAAATGCAGAATTTTCATCCTCTCTGGCAAAATTCCACAAGAGAAACAGATTACAGCTGCTACAGCGGCAAAACCCATGAGACAGAGAAGGTTCCCCAAAATACAGGGTCTCAGAAGCTTCTTCACAGCAAACAAAGAAAACTCTTTCTTTGGCTTTGAGAAAGTAAGAGACAATACAATTTTTAAAAAGCAGCTATCATCTTCTCTGCTCTGAGAAAACTTGTGGTAGAATGGTTTGGAAGAAAACAATATCTTTCTCTGGCTGGTTTATATTGTGGCTTTCACTCCACCAGAAATTCCAAATTCAGATAACTGGAACTGAAGCTATCAGTATACAAGTTGAAAAAGAACTTCAGCGAGAAATGTTTCTAAAAACATCTGGACACTACTCCATAATATTTTCTTCTCTTGTCAGTAGAAGTTCAAAGAAAATACATACTTCCTAGTATTGTATGGGAAATATTGTGAATAGCCTGAGGCTCTCTGAGTGCTTTCAATTTTATTTATTTAGAACGAGAGACATAGCTAGAGAGGGAATTTAATGTCACCAGTTTCAACACACACACAAACAGAGAGAAAGTGAAAGAATACCTTAGAAACAGCAGTAGTGCTGATGATGAGATGTTTCTGTAATGAAGATACAGTACTGTCGCCTTGAATGTCAGCTGGAGTTCTTCCTCTACTGACAGATTTCCAGTGTCGATTTTCCTCAAAATCCTTACATTCTGATAGGCCCACTTTAGATTGCTCATGCAGACTTGTGTCAGTTTTCATAGCTGCATTTAATTCATTTATATTATTTATTTAAAAGCATTTGTATACTGTTTTCCGGGTATATACTGTATTTTTCCGTGTATAACACGCTCCCGTGTATAAGATGCCCCCTATTCTTGAGGACTCAAAATTAAGAAAATACACTCAGCACTATCTGTGTATAAGACGACCCCAATTTTTAAACATTAACATAAAAAACCCTAGTCTTATAAACGAAAAGTCCAGTAACCTCCCAAAGTGGTTTACAAGATTTCTGGCAGTTATTTCAAGCAGATGAGATAAAATATTGATGAAGACACTAGATACATCCTACTGAAAACTATCTAAAAAGTACCGTATTAGCCTGAATATAAACCTCATTTCCCCCCCCCCCAAATTCCAACCATGAAAAGCTAAAGTGCAACTTAAATTTGTGACCTTACAAAAATTGGCTTTTATGATATCACTGCTGAAACACATACGGTAAAAAAAAAAAGGGGGGAGCAATGTTTTATTGCCGATTTGTGAGCTTGAGACTGTTCATTTGCCATTTACGGGTGTGAGTGCCTGTGAAATTGTAGCAATTTGCGATTTTAGTGACTGTACAGTAACTTTTGTAGGCTTGCAAGATCAAAGGCTTAAATTGGCATGGAGTTACAATTACAGTGGTACCTCGGGTTAAGTACGTAATTCGTTCCGGAGGTCCGTTCTTAACCTGAAACTGTTCTTAACCTGAAGCACCACTTTAGCTAATGGGGCCTCCTGCTGCTGCCGCTCCGCCGGAGCATGATTTCTGTTCTCATCCTGAAGCAAAATTCTTAACCTGAAGCACTATTTCTGGGTTAACGGAGTCTGTAACCTGAAGCGTATGTAACCTGATGTACCACTGTATACCAACCACAGTGATTTTCAGCCTGTAACCCAATTTTAAGGGAGCAGCTTATACTCAAGTATTGTCTTTTTTTCTTTTTCCCCTTTTAATTTTTAAGGTGCGGCTTATTTGCAGGTGTGGCTTATATTCAGGCCAATATGGTATTCAGTTTGAATTACGGAATTAAAGTTGCTTTCTTGGACTTGTTTGTTACGTTCAATAGCAAATACACATTATATAGGCTGAGCTTCGATTTTCCTTACTTACAGCTGCCAGTTATATGGATTGCACTTTCCTTGGATTCCTCAAGTGGTTTAAAGGAAAACTGGAAGGCAGCTATCTTGTCCTTTAGCCAAGTGTTTCGACATTGAAGAGGACTAGCCTGTTCAAAGATACCAGAAAAAATTTCAAACAATTTCACCATAAAAAACAAATGACTGTCTCATAGAACAGCCTTGCTTTTCTTCCATATCAATCATAAAGGAAATGTCAAGTTTAATTGCACCTAAATTATATTTCCTACATTGATTACCAGTTCTGACAATCCAAAGGTTTTTATCATGTTGCACATGAAGTGTACTTTGCACATTGTTTTCATTGTGCTTGTTTTATAATTTTTAAAGTGAATGTAAGTATTTTAAGAAACGGTTATTCAATTATGGCTTCCACCTGAAGAAGGGTGTGTGTGTCTTACAGTGGTGCCCCGCAAGACGAATGCCTTGCAAGACGAAAAACCCGCTAGACGAAAGGGTTTTCCGTTTTGGAGGCGCTTCGCAAAACGAATTTCCCTATGGGCTTGCTTCGCAAGACGAAAATGTCTTGCGAGTTCCTACGGGTTTCCCCCCCCCCTTTTCCTAAGCCCTAAGCGGCTTATCAGCTGATCCGCTGATAAGCCGCTTATCAGCGGATCTGCTAAAAGCCGCTAATAGCGTTAATCCGCTAAGCTGTCAATGGGCTTGCTTCGCAAGACGAAAAAACCGCTATACGAATAGCCTCACAGAACGGATTAATTTCGTCTTGCGAGGCACCACTGTATTTGTAACCACCCATGCAATTTAACCCAATTTCCTCTGTCACCCACTTCCAAAAAAAACTAATTTAGCATGGCAAATCATAATTTTATTTTGTTGTGCTTCATTATATCTGACCTGGATATGGTCACTTTTTATTCTCAGATTTTTAAAATCTCTTTGTTTAAACCCATAGGCCACAGCAATTCAGTAACATACTTAAAATAATAATAAACATGATTTCCGTACAGGAACACTGACCCGCCCTATGCATTAGTGCCTCCAAGACTCAAGGTGACAGTGAGGAGTCCAAGCGCAACTTGGACCTGGGAAGGAGGCACTCCCATCTGTCATCAGACAAAACCCAGCCCCTGAGGCAGAGGCAGGATGGGTGCTGAGCAAAAGTTTGAGCTGATAATCAAAGCTATGCTTTTGGCCCCTGCTATGGGAATCCATCAAAACTCTATAAAACCCAGCACCCTCTTTGTTTGGTCCCAGAGGCAGCATCTACTTCACTGTTGTAAAGCAGACTTTAGAAATGGATGTACATTCTTTGCAAACATCTGCAATTAACTGCTTCCATGTCCACATTACAGATTACAACACACCTACCAGAGTATCTTGCTTCTTTATTCTCTTTTGGTGAGCAATGTATTGGATAAGAGAATTATTTTCTGGAGAACCCCGCACTCCAATCGTAGACCGCCGTCTAAATTTTTTTAACAGGTTTTCTGAGTCCCCTAAAACAAAATGCAATTTATATTGAACATTCAATGAATAGAGAAGGAAGCGCAAGTGTCAAGTCAGTGGTTCCCACATCTTTCTGTTCCATAGATCACATAAAAATCGCTGAGGTTCTTGGCAGATAAATTCATGCCCCCCCCCCGCCTGTTGCAGTAATTTTAATTCCCTATCTTACTTGGTGTCTCTCAACAATATCATGTCAGGGCTGTTGAAGAGGAATGGCTTCTATTGCTTCAAGGGGTGGTCATTCAAGGGAGCACCATGCACCTGATTTTAGGCAGAGGTAAGCCTCACCAAAATCAGTGGTAGACATGCATAGGGCTGCAGTCTCGGAAGCTTGATCCCATGCACCTTAGTTCAAAAGGTAGTCTGTATTTTATATGGTACTTACTTGCAAGCACTGTGGTTCACAGCCTGGAAAACTTTATTGGTTTTATCCCTACTTACCTGGTGTCTCTCAACAATACCACTCACATTGAGAATTTCCAGGCTGTTGAGGAGGAAAGGAGGCTTCTACTTCTGGGGTGGGGGACATTAAGGATGGAGGGAAGGAAAGGAAGGGAAGCGTGACGGGTATTAAGAGGGGAATGACAGCACTTGTGATAGAAACGAAGGTCTGTCAAGCCCTCACTTGTCTGACTGGCTCCACACCTGGACAGACCCTGGGCATGCATGCACAAACAGCCAGAGAAAGCACAGGAAAGGCCCTCAGAACTGACATCAATCCTGACAAGAACACTGGCTGCCTGCCTTCTGTATCTGGGTAAAATACAGAGAAGGACAACAGAAATGCTGATTTCTTTGCTATATGGAAGAGAAACAACATATTGTGCATAGCCCAGGCTTAGATAACAATAGAGCAGCACAGCCACTGTCTCTTCAAAGACACGTCACCAGTATAAAGCTCACAAACCACTGCTTTGGGAACCGCTGCTCCAAGTCTTTCGAAGCAACAATGCCGGTGTACTGTACCTTCATTTCCAGAGCCGCTTAAAAGTTGAAGACTGCCTTCTTTACAAGTAAGCAAACATTTTACATCCTCTTTCAAAAAACAAAACAAAAAAACCCCCAATTTTCTTTATTTATATCTCTACTGAAAAAACAGTAGATAAAAAAACACATTACAGGAAAAAAATGAAGATTTTTACTGGCCTTGGCAGCCATAACAAAACCTGTCATTCTAGATGCAGGTAGGTAGCCATGTTGGTCTGACGCTGTTGAAATAAATAATAAAAAAATTGTCCAGTAGCACTTTATAGACCAACTAAGTTTGTTCAGGTATAAGCTTTCGTGTGTATGCACACTTCTTCAGATTAACCTGTGATTATCACGGATACTGCTCTTTTTCTGAAGGGGAGGGCTCTTTCCTATGGTATCACCTTGTGTTTGGAGTACTTCCATAACTCTGTTGTGGGAGAAAATTTCAGTGCAATTACAGGAGTACCGTATTTTTTGCTCTCTAAGACTCACTTTTTCCCTCCTAAAAAGTAAGGGGAAATGTGTGTGCGTCTTATGGAGCGAACGCAGGCTGCGCAGCTATCCCAGAAGCCAGAACAGCAAGAGGGATTGCTGCTTTCACTGCACAGCGATCCCTCTTGCTGTTCTGGATTCTAAGATTCAGAATATTTTTTTTCTTGTTTTCCTCCTCCAAAAACTAGGTGCGTCTTGTGGTCTGGTGCGTCTTATAGGGCGAAAAATACGGTAGGTATCACCTGCAACTGGTAGTGGGAAAGGGGCTTGATCCTGCTCCAAGCTTTAGTGCGGAAGAGCAGCAAGAGAATCTTTGAGCACATTGGCTCAAATTATTTGTTAGAACATAGGAGCCCAGCAAAAGCATGCTCATCATGGCAGAGAAGGACGCCCACCATGAGATAACAAGTTTGTTTATAGACTCCTGGCATGTGTGTGCATGCATGCATAAACGCAAAGTTCCAAAGAATTTTTGTGACAAATGCCTGTCACCTGAACCTTTTCAGACCCAGTACCCATCCTTCAACCTAGACATGCATTTATGGATCAATTTTTTAATGTTCTTACCTTATAACTGAATGGTAGCAGCGCTGCTGTTGCAACCAACCTTAGAGCAGGCCATGGGAAAAACTGGGTCCTGACCCACCAGAAGACGGCCAATGTCCTAACAATTCATGCCTACCATTTACATATTTCTTGTAGTGTAAATGATTCAGAATGCTACATGCATAAAAATATTTCTGACCTCCTCAATCCTTACCTTTATTTTGTTTTGTAAATGACTTTGGTGTGATTCCAAAATCAGCTGCTGTAAGAGCAGAAAAGTCTACAGGAGGTGTAGCATAGCTGCTTGATATTCCATATGTTGAATCAAAACCATTCTTGTTTGGTGTCAAATAGTCTGTATCCCCCAAGGTGGTGGGGTGATCCTCTACCAGATGGCTTCCTGCATTGCTGTACATGGTAGACATGTCTACTGTTAGAGCATTTGATGAACAGCTTGCAAGGCAACTGTCTGCCTTCTTTGTACTGTCAATGCAGTTTTCAAGCCCCAAATGTAGGTTGGTTTGCATATTAGAACATTCAGAAAGCACCTTCCTATTACTCCGAGTTTCCATTGGAAAAGTCTTTACGGGCTTTGATTTATAGGTGATGCAAATCATTCCGTTGCTGGGAACACAGCTTCTGTCTCCAAACCACAGCTTCTGCACCAATATACCATTGCAAAGCTGGAGCTCTCCTGTTTTTGAGACAAAAGCAAGATATTAGCCAATTCCATGCTGGAATGAGGACTCAAAATAGTGTCTGATGTGAGAGAGGGCTCAGAGACTGGGGTGGAGGATGAGATTCAGACCTTGATGAGGAACCCCCTACAACAACAGATGTCTCTAGCAGAAAAGCCTCATTCAGTGCCCCAACCCAGTCAAACAAGTGCCTGTTTGCTTGCCCAATCCCAGGACTCTTAACTGCTTGCCAAGCACATGCCCCATTCTTCAAAAGGAAAGCCTAGCTGTGAGTGTGCCATGTGTTGGATGCTTAGCCATGTATCTTACCTAGTATTCACCTGCTAAATCTTGTAATGTAGTTTGCCTTATGTAGCAATCTGACCTGAGCATTAGAGACTTTGGTAGAACAAGAACTGGAGTTCTTTGTCTGGTGGGTAGGGGTTCAGGATACAGATACATGCATGCCTCTTCCAAAGCCAGTCCAGAATTTAAGGCTTACCCCCAACCAAATGTGAAAAGAATAGTGGCCTTTATAAATTAAAGCTGTAAATATATGCACACTTCTCTGGGAGTAAGCCCCACTGAATGCATAGTGCTCAGAACTAAAACACACATTCAAAGCACACAATCACAATTCCACATGCATATTACTTACACAGAAATAAATCCCACTGACAACCATAAGGTTTACTTCAGAGTGAGGATGCAACCTGCAGGCTTACTTTTCTGGGTGCAAACCCCATTTGAATACTGTGGTACTTACTTCAGAGTAATTACATGCTAACCCTTCATCCCCAAGAAGTGTGGAAAGAAAACCAGCTTCTAATGCATCTGTTAAAAGCTGCAGTCCTGGAAGTAAGCCCCACTGAGTTTTCTGAATGCTTTAGTTCATAATGCAAGGCTTATAATACATAACTGCAACCCTTGAATTTTGTTTCTTTGTCAGTAAATTCTACTTAAGCTAATGGAAAAAATATAGTCAGAAAAATATACAGTAGTTATAGATGGGGGGGGGGAACACCCACTAAACCCTAGAAATAAATGGTAGAATTTTGATGATTTGGGGTGTGAAGGGAGAAATGCAAACTGAAGAGGAATTGCTGGGCTAGCCTAGACAAAACCTGGCCAAGCTAGGGCCATTAAGAAACAAAACATGGCCACTGAAAATGCAAGAGAACTGTCCCGTCCCCCCAAAGTAAGAACAGAGACAGGGGTTTGGAAGGTTGCCAGGGTAACTGTGTGTTTAGAGGTGACAGGAAAAGGGAGCTTGGTAGCAAGGGGTTCTGGGAAGGAGAAAGAAGGTCTGGGATCCATATCTATGCAGGCTGGCTGCAGAGGTGCTGCACTGCTGTGGGGTACCAGCCCCTCTTGAAATGACTGTGCTGTAAGATATGGAGTCCCTTCATGCAGACCAAAGATGTAAATAGGTGAATAAACCATACAGTGGTACCTCAGGTTAAGTACAGTGGTGCCTTGCAAGACGAAAAGAATCCGTTCCGCGAGTCTCTTTGTCTAGCGGTTTTTTCGTCTTGCGAAGCAAGCCCATAGGAAATTCGTTTTGCGAAGCACCTCCAAAACGGAAAACTCTTTTGTCTAGCGAGTTTTCCGTCTTGCGGGGCACCACTGTACTTAATTTGTTCCAGAGGTCCGTTCTTAACCTGAAACTGTTCTTAACCCGAAGCACCACTTTAGCTAATAGGGCCTCCCGCTGCCGCCGCACGATTTCTGTTCTCATCCTGAAGCAAAGTACTTAACTCGAGGTACTATTTCTGGGTTAGCAGAGTCTGTAACCTGAAGCGTCTGTAACCTGAGGCACCACTGTATTTCTTAAGGCTACAACAGTCTCTGCCTCAAACTAGGACCAGAGACTCTGGGTGAATGCCTAGAACCCATGGGCTCATGCCATCATGCGGTGGAGGCACAGAACTTTTCTAACAGTACATTGTTGAATGCCACCCTAATCTCCAAGTAGTGCAAGATTCCAGACGCTTACCCAGGATTTGATTTCCTCAGAATGAGGGACAGCGAAGACTGTGGTGCCTTTAGGATATATGGTTTATTTACGCACACAGGCGGCAACAATTTTGCATTTGAGTTCTATTCCTAGCACCCACGTGCATTAACAGTGTGCATATAAGTGGAGCCCAGAACAGTGTCCCCTGCCCCGTTCTGCCGCCTTCTAAGTCCAAATGGACCTGCCCATCAGCAATCATGCCTCAGTTGGATGTGCCTAAAATGTTTGATGCCTGTACTGTATATATAACCTGAGCCTCCAATGGAGGGGCTGATAGCGTTAACACCCTGAGAGGGTCTTGCTTCTTTCATAGCTTCAGCCTTGGATTCCCGCAGAAATCAGGCATGGTGTTGTGTCCCAGCTGCCCAGATCAAAGCCTTGCTTCTAGCTTCGACCTCCCACACACCTCAATTCTGGCCTTTACTCTTTCTAGCCACCAGCGAGTTGAGGTCGGGAGGCCTGCCCATTTGCTATCTGGCAAAGAGTAACTTCCTTTGTTACCTTAATAAACCATACTGGAGAGGGCCATTACCTCCCCAGGAAACTAGAATTGAATCCGTCCTGGATCCAGGAATCAGAAGGGGACTCGGACACACTGCCAATAATAATAATAATAATAATTTATTATTTGTACCCCGCCCATCTGGCTGGGTTTCCCCAGCCACTCTGGGCGGCTTCCAACAAAGATGAAAAGTACACTAAAATGTCACATATTAAAAACTTCCCCCCACAGTCATAACCAGTGCTTTTCTTCTAGAAAATACGGCGCCGGTACTGCATACCACTGAGTACCCCCGGAAAGAAAGGGAAAACTGATCATAACTAGAACTATATATACATATACATACCATGCATCCGCCAAGAAGCAATACTTCAGGACTGTTTTGTTTCTGACCAGATCCCAGAGATCCACCAACCGCAGCTTCGAATTCAAGAATGGGGAGCCAGGGAATTTTGTTTGTTGGGAGTCTCACAGTTCTCCTGCACAGAGCTATATAATAGGGGGCAGAAAGTGGGGAGTAGAGAGGATCGTTTAGCTGCTGCCACTGAAACAATTCGGGAATGACACATCGACTGCAGTCACCCAGTAGATCCCGATCACCCCAGTAGATCTCGATCTTGCTCCCCACCCCGCCAAAATTCAAAACTGCTCAAGGAGCTCCATTTGCAGCGCCACAGCAGAGACGCCTTGCTCCGGATTAATTAATTGGGAGAGCTAATAAGGGGCCCCTGCATTTCCCGGTCCCTTTCCCCCCAGTTCGAGGCCGGCCCAGCTGCCTCAGCGGCGCCTCAGCGGCTCCCCAACCGCCCACCTGCTCTCGCCTCGCGCGCCCCATTCAAACCGACGACCAGGGCGAACCACGTATCCCTCCGCCGTCACCACACACGCTCCGCCTCCTTTTCTCTCCCGCCTCGGGTTGCAGCCGCCCTGCAGCCTCAGGCGAGAGGATGGAAGGAGCTGTCTGAGGGTCTCCTCAGCCCCCGCAGGCCAGAAACCGTCCGCATCTCGGGAACTATTTTCTTCCCCCTCCCCCCCCGCCGCCGCGCGGCGGAAGCTTTAAACGCTTAGTAAAGTTAATGGTGGGAAAGTAGGTACGGTCGTGTTTGCACACCACGTGGTATTAGCTTTGCCAATCGGGAGCCACGTTCGCAACTCCTGTATATGAAAAGCTAAAAATCCTCAGGGCGTGGTGCCCCGCCCCTCTCGTCCTCTCCCGCCTTTGATAGGTTCCTACTTGAGACTCCGCCCCGCTCGTTTTGAGGAGGGCAGCCGGGTGCCTTTGCCCAGACGAGAAGATCCGCCCATCGCGTCGGCTTTGGTTCCCATTGGATGAAAGAAGGGGAAGACAGGGAAAAAAATTCAGAATGAGTGGCGTGGATTGGTGGGTGGGCGTGCCAGTTGGAGAAGTGCTGCTTCCGGGTTTGTCGCTCGGCTGGCAAGAAGTCCCGGGCGCGGCTTCAGGCGCCTCAGTCCCTCCGGGTTGGGGGAGGCGATGAAGAGAGTCACCCTGTTTGTTAATGGCAGCCCCAGGAATGGGAAGGTGAGTGGGGCGTTTGGGTGAGAAGGGGCTTGAATCACGAGGAGACTGACTTTAATTTCCACCCTCCCAGTCATGATACAAAGCGGGGCAAGAGGCACATCAAGCGACAGAGCCAAGTCTCTGCTCCCAAGCAGCTTACAATCGAAAACGGGCAGTGAAGTTGCTAGACCTCAAGGTCTGATTAGAGATCTGCGGGTTTGGGGTCCCCTCCCCCCTTTCCCTGCTGTCCTATACCAGTTTACCTGGGAGTAAGCCCCATTGGGACTCACTTCTATGTAGACTTTCAATTTTAGTCATCTGATTTATATGGCATCCTTTGGAAACGTTTCTAGGGTGAATTTACCCCCCGCCCGCCCTGCCCCAAAGTAGTATACACAGATTAAAATTATACTGAACAGTGGCATTTATTTATTAAAAAATAATAATAGAGGTCACTGAGCAGGTAGATTCCAGCAGTGGAGTGGCACTTCCGAGAAGACATCTTGGTGATCCTCTTTCTTAGAATGTCACACGGAATAAGTACTGTAAATCCTTTTTATATATAAAAAAAAAAGTTAAGGAATTTATGCCCTGCCTTTTTAAGTATAAAAGCCTTAAAGCAAGAAGGCTCATCATATATATTTACTGATTAAAATGAAATTGATCGTGTTATTATATTCAATAAAATCAATCACCCAAGATTGATCAGCTTGGAAAACTGGCAACAACTCTGTTTGACCCAAATATTTAAAATGAGTATTTGTTTACACAAGGCACATGTGTATTAGAATGTAATTTTATTTTATAGTGTATATTTTTAGAAATCTGAATCTTATTTTGAAAAGAATTAGGCTAACTTGTTCTTGACTTTTCATTTTATTGATAATATACACATACACATTTATGTAAATTGTTTTGAGAATTTTTTTATTTAAGGCAGGGTTTCCCAAACTTGGGTCTGCAGCTGTTTTTGGACTACAGTTCCCATGATCCCTTACCACAGGTCCTGCTAGCTAGGGATGATGGGAATTGTAGTCCAAAAAACAGCTCTAGAGCCAAGTTTGGGAAACACTGATTTAAGGGATATCCAAATAAAATAAATGCAATAAATATATGTGGGGGAGACAAAGGAAAGAGTGAGTGGGTGGGTAGCAAGTAGATAATAATTACTATGGAAAAACAAGCTGGCAGAACGGATTACACTTTTCTGGGTTGTGGAAAGAGAGCAATTAACGTTACCAGGTGAAAGTGCCTAGGGAAGCTGTTGGATTTGAGACTAATATAAGCCCTGCTGGATCAGACCAAAGGCCCGTCTAGTCCAGCATCCTGTTTTGCACAGTGGCCACACAGATGCGTAGCAACCCCCACCAGCACCTGGACTGGAGAGATCACCCAAAATTGCTGAGTTTCTTTTGGGAGATAGCCCTGCAGTCCCCGTCCCATGTCACGTCTCTGCCTCCAAAGGCTTGCACAGCTGTTTGTTGCAGCAGCCCTGGCTATAAGCACCTCCCTTTGGGGACAGCTCAGAGACCAGGGATGGTAGTAGCAGCTGACCGGAGGACTCTCAAGGAGAGGAGGCTGAGGAAACACTCCACAAAAGAGGGTGTTCAAAAATGGGTGAGAGCCTGCCAGCTCTGCAGGCGAGGGGTGCCACAGAAAGAACTTGGTTGGTTGAAAACGTCTACCCTAAAGCAAAAAGGTTTCACCTGGTACCTAAGAGTGAGTCAGAAATTAACAACAACTTAATATATAATAATTTATTATTTAGACCCCACCCATCTGGCTGGGTTTCCCCAGCCACTCTGGGCGGCTCCCAACAGAATATTAAAAACACGATAAAACATCAAACATTAAAAACTTCCCTAAACAGGGCTTCCTTCCGTAGTGATTCTGGGTGGAGGGCAGGGATTTCTGCATTACCCCCAAGTATTATGATGGGTTGCAAGTTGTGTACAAAACAAAAGGTTGAGTAGCTTATTGTCCATCATAATTAAAAATAATAACACTAATAACATGACATCCTTCCAGTAATTAGTGCCATCTTTTCTGAACTGGATGTATGCAAACAGCTGAATTTTCCAGTTTTCTTTTTTTCATGTTTGTAAATTTTCACTCAGAGGTTTGTTTGTCTCTGAGACCTGTTCTTTTAAAAAAATCCTTGATAACTGTACATGTAAATTGGTTCTGAAGACATAGCCATTAGCTGTAGACATAGCCGTTAAAAGCTCTAGGTGGCTTTGGAATTTAGTGAATCATAGGTAAACATGGCATTCCAAAAATGGTTTTATTTATTGCCTTTGGAAATACTGAACAAGTTTAGAGATGGAGCAGATGAGTCATACAGGGCGGAAATTGTTATTTGAAGTAGTTGTCTGTGAAACTAGTAAATACAGTAAAAATGGACCTTGACTGTGTCTCATGGTTTGTAAGGGGAGAGCTAAACCACAAGTCACAGTTAAGATGGCATGCTCAGCCAAACCTTGACTTAGCTAAGCATGGCTTGGCAGTAGAAAGGACCAGGCGGGAGCAAAGCAGCTATGAGCTTTTCTCTGAGCCCACTTGCTTGCATGGTCTGGCAAAGGCATAGTTCGACTGACCATGTCATGTGAATCAGATCTGTCAGTACTGAATTTGTAACTTTTTTTGCAGGCAACTATACCCAAGAAAATCACATGCATAAAACTCTTGTTCTCTTAGTAAGCTAAAATTAGTATGCAGTGCCTTCATTCTTTTTGTTTAATGTTTTTAATACTGTATAAGGAAGTGTACACTATGGAAATGTATCTGGAAACATTTACAAATGTCTTCTTAAAAAAAGCTCAGGGTGTCCTGGCTTTTACTTTTTGAAATATATCAGTACTATAATACAAAGCGGACTTTGTTTTTGTTGTTTTGTCTTAAGTAGTGCAGTAAGGTTGGCTATTGAGCAGAGGCTCAGGTGACTGTTGACATGTTAAAATCTACAATGGCTCACACTGTTTTGTTGACTAAACTGAAGACAACCATGGAAAACCTGGTCTATTTTAGGGTTTTGGGTGGGAAAGTCTAAAAAGCTTTCTAATTCAAAATTTTCCAGAAAAGCCACTTTGCTGGCTTTCATTTACAGTACTGGCCATCATACATCCACAGAGGGACAGAGTAGAAATAGCAGCATTAAGCATAAATTTAGCAGGTGCTCTTCCTGTTGCTGTTTCTGCTCATAATCAACAACAGGCAGCCGAGCTCTGATTAGGAACAAGTATAGGAACCATAAATAACAAACTGTGTGTTTGGGGCAAAGCATCTTTTCCCCCTTTTCATTCACTGGAACCCCATGCACCTGTAGCGTGTGTTTTGTGAAGCTGCTGACTATTCAAGATCTTGTTTGAGTTATGAATCTGTGCTTTAGCTGAATGAAAACACATGACAGCTGCATTTGAATGTGCCATAATTCAAATGGTGGTGAGGTTTCTGGCATTTCCCCATCTATGTCTGCTATTCAGGTTGTACAGGGAATTTAGGTTCATAAAACAAAAGTGGGGTCCCTAAAACATTAAGCACTGTTGGGCTAAATACTCACCTTCTCTTTTTATAGGTTGTGGCTGTTTATGGGACACTGTCTGATTTGCTGTCTGTAGCCAGTAATAAGCTTGGAATAAAAGCAACCAGCGTGTACAATGGGAGAGGTGGGCTCATTGACGACATTGCTTTGATAAGGTAAGTTGTGCGTGGATTTAATGTTCACATGATTGGAACTTTCTTGCAGAAACTAAAAGGAACCAACAACTGCTTGGAGGGAAGGGGGTGACTGTCAACTGTCTGTTAGGATACAGTGACCTCAATGCACTGGAATGTGCCATTGCCTTCTGACCTTCCAAAAGTGGGGTAGCTGCTCATGAGGACCAGTTCAAAACTGCTGGCCAAACTAAACCTTGGTTTTGGGGAGCATGTTGTGGACTCCCTCCTTTTCCCTCCTCCATTTCCTGGTTTGGAGGAATCAGAGTTTGTCGTAAAGAGCACAATCTGCCTGTATACCAGAAATAAACATCCATTTTGAAACAGTTTTCAGTTCTAGTAGGGTGGTGAGCCAGGCTTTGTAGTAATCATAGTTTGCCTGATTCAGAGATTATTGTGGACTCTGATTCAGCGTTTGAAATTACCAGGCACTAAGTGCATTTTGCAACTGGATGGAGATGTGCAGGCACTTAGCACCTCCACTTGCCTGGCTGCTGTCAGCTGGTCTGCCGGGCACTGCGGCAGCAAAAGACACCAGGTGATTCACCCAGCAGCAAACTGTGTCTCTTTATATATAATTATTAATATTTACTGTCAGACAAATCACCTGGTCTGCAGAGTAGTGTGGCAGCAAAAAAAAAAAAAAAAAAAAAGGCACACAGACATTTTTTGGCTCCCACAACCCAGGAGCCACATGGCTCCTTACTTTCTAACACTGCTCTAATATAATTATTACCTTAAATAGTTATTGTTATATATGATGCCTTCAGAGGCTGGAATTAATTTGTTGGGAAATAGACCTCAAACAAATTCTCATTCAGATTTTCTTACAAAAATCTGGATCTAACTTGAACTTTCTCCAGTGCCCCCAATTGTGAGTGTTGTTGCATTTTTTTTGGTGACTGGATCAAAATGAGTTGTACAAGACTTCCGGGTTGGCGCCATCGTCAAATGGCGGAGTTCCTCCGACCGGAGGAACGGGCTCCGTGGAAATCGGGTCTTCCCAGGTGGGGACCCGCTAGAAACCTCAGGCGGAGAAGCCTGGGGACGTGGGGTTTGGCGGAGCACCGTGAGCGCCTCCCCTACTCGCCGGGAAACCCTTTTCTGGGGCTCCGGAGTGAAGTGGGGTGAGCAGCGTGGTGCAAATGAACCGACTGCTACTTTCATGGAGGGAAGCCGCACAGCCATCGACGGAGAGTGCTGACTTTTTCCTGATGACATTTGGACTCTAAACAAGTATCTGTGAGTAAAAACGGAGGATTGGACTAAGGGAATTTTTTTCTGAATTAGGCACGAAGCGGGAAGGTATAAAAAGGAAGTCTGCCTCCCATTTTTTGTAAACAGACTGAAGCAAAGATCGTACAAACTAATTAGCCTTGAATTTGATCTAAAGATTGAAATTTCCGGCACTTATGACCATCAAAACCCCCTTGACGGCAGGAGGAAAGGGGGTAAAAGAACTTTGATTATCTAATCCTGCAGATAGAAAGTAAAGGAATAAATTTCCATTGCCCCCAACCTGGGGACGGGACGTCAGGACAGACTCTTTGAAGGAAATGGACTTGGACAGATAGAAACAAAAGAGAAACAAATAGACTTTAATGTCGCTTTCTGCTTGTGCTTGTTGCAAGGAAACAAAGTATTGGAAAATTGAAATTAAATTCTCCTTTGTTTGATACATTTTAAAGATGGAGGTGAGCAGAAGTTTTGCCCTCTAGAGGGAGTTTGTTAGTTTCTTTGTTGCAGTTCACAGAGAGACATAACAGCTGTGGAAATCAGCGTGAGACCAGATATCTGACCTTGACTAAAAATGAACAGGAACGAAGTTTTTCTTGCTGCCCTTATTAAAGTGGATGCTATGCTGCAGCAGCTGCAGGAGGGTATGAACTTGGTAGATGAGAAACTGGATGCCATGGCTGCTGTAGCCAGAAAGTATGGTTTGACAGGAGAAGAAGAGAGTCAAACCTTACAACAATTGACCCAGGAAACTGACCTAAAGCAAACCCAAGGGCAGTGGGAGATGGAAGAGATTGTTGATATGTCTCAAAAGCTACAAAATGAGAGATCTTAATGTCGTTGAATCCAAAGGGTATCTGCAAACTTCTGGAGTTAAGGGGACTCTTAGCTCTAGTGGGACTGTGAAACAAGAGAATAAGTACTTTTGGAGCAACTACCGTTTGGATTACAAATTCAACAATGGGGAGTGGATCTGGGGGGAATGGAACAACTTGACAAATGAAAATGGAGACTATGATTGTATGGAACTTCCCAGAGACCCACTCCCCAAGGAGAAGGGGAAGAAAGTACGAAAGACTTCAACAAGGGACAAGAAAGCGTTGTATCATAACCAGGAGCAAGAAAATCTGCAGAGGTGGCATGGAAGTGACTTGAGAGCCTCAGACATTAGAACACCGGACTGAAAATTAAGATTAAAAGGAAGAAAGGACGGACGCAACCCGAAACCAGGAAGAAAGGGACGATGGATTAAACTAGAAGAGAACCTGTTTATCATATATTTGGCTATTTCTGAGTAATATTTCTGAAACAATAGACTGTGGCGGAAAGGAAAAAATTGGCTTTAGTAGAAAGATTTGAAGATAATAAGTACAAATATAATTTAAAGTCTAAATTTAAAGGTATATGGTTTTGAAACTAAAGATAAAGTTAAAGGTAATATTGACAAATTTGAAATAGACTGTTAAGATAAATTATTCTTTTTTGGATAAATATGGGAAGAATTTGCTGAAATAAGGATTAATTTGGAATACAAAAAAGGGAGGTATGAGGAGGTCTAAGACACAAGATAAAGAAATGAAGTTATTTTGATACGTTTTTCTTTTCTCTGTTTCTTTTTTTCTTTTGCCTTTTTTCTGTTTTTGTTTGTTTATGTTTTAAATTTGAAAACTTGAATAAATATTATTAAAAAAACAAAAAAAAAACAAAATGAGTTGTACAAGTATTGGATTGCAAAATTGAACATTTAACTGTTTACTGAAAGTCAACTTTTAGAAAATACATTCTGCTATCAGTTTTTGAAGACAATTGAAACAACTATTCCATATTTGGCATTAACAAAATATTACTCTGCTCATAGAGTAATTGTGGCTTGTATTGCACCAGTGACTATGACGTGGCTGGGTGTGCCCAAATAACTTTTTCTGTGAGCCCAGAAAGCCTTCCTTGTTTGTGGGAAGTAGTTACTTCAGACACACATGCAAAGGAGAGGGAAGAGCATAACATACTTGAGGGTGGAATCAGAAGGGGATGCTAGGTTTCTAAGAGAGGGTCTACACATTCAGAAAAGCATCATGGTGCAACCCCCTTAGGAAAGTGCCCGAATGCAGGTAGAAAGTAGCATGCCGAAATGCTCCCCTGCATCCCTGGTAGGTTAGCTCATGTGCACAGTGAGTTTTTGATGGAACACATTCAGACATGCAGTCCTCTGCCTGCATTCTGTAGTAACACAGTCTTAGAAGGGCTTAACCAAATTATTCATTCATTCCTTTATTTCATAAAATTTATATACCATTTGATTGTAGAAAACCTCAAAGCAGTTTACAAAAATATTATTACATAAAATTATCTCTAAAATATTTACAACCATACTTTAAAGCATGCATAATTTAAAACATGATGGTGATTGTTTTCCGCCCTCAATTATTTACTGCCTCCCTGGCACCCAGCCAATTATCCTGGAACAGTTCCTTAGCTTTTAACGCCCCTTAGTTTAAATTTTAAACCTTGGAGATTGAAGTTATGCTGCTGGTCACTATTGCCCTAAACCGAGTTATATACCGTCTCCTTGCACATGGAAACATTTTACTCTCTTTCTCTCTTCCCATTTCAGGGATGATGATGTCCTCTTTGTATGTGAAGGGGAGCCGTTCATTGGTAAGAATCCAGAATTATTTTGCTATGTTGCTTTTTGTCTTGTGAAATGGACACGTTCACGACAGCACTAAAAGTGTTCATGTACATTCCGTGCTTACAGATCCCCAAAATGATGTAAACACTCCTGAAGCATTAACAGGCTCTCACTCAGACTGGATAACTCTCAACGTTGGAGGGCGGTACTTCACAACTACCCGGTAAGAGCCTGTCACTTTGTTGCCACAAGGTTATTTATATTTGCAAAACGCTGCAACGAACTCAATGAGTCAGCAGACAAAATCATTACCAACATTGCAGAAATTTACTCCATCCCACTAAAACTCAGGCTCCAAATTCTAGGCAGTACCTATTGGCTCCAACCCTCTACAGTCGAATGCCCTTTTAAAGTAAATAAATTGTGCTTGTTGGTTTTCTAAATGATGATTTTGCTATTGGAGCAAAGGGAAGGAACGGCATAGGAAAAATAGGAAGGCCATTGGTCCATCTGCCTCACGGTTGTCTGCACGGACTGGCAGTGGCTCTCCAGGGCTTCAGCCCTCCCTGGGAATGCAAGGAATTGAATCTGGGGCACATGACATGCAAAGTAGATGCTCATCCACTGAGCTCCGGCCCTCTTCCGCAAGGTTTACTGTTAAAAGCACCAAAGACAGGGAAATATCTCTGCAAAACAAAACAAAAACCCACGCAAAACCTGAACACCATTCTAAAAATCAAAGCCTTGAACTTATTTGTTAATACTTCTGCTTTTTCCCCCTAGGACCACATTAGTTAGTAAAGAACCTGATAGCATGCTGGCTCGCATGTTTAAAGATAAAGGTCAGTATGGACTAAAATTATTCTAAGTCAATCCCCCATTTTTTACGCTTTGTTATGGGAGCCTCTCTCAAAGCAGACAAATAGTTTATCGAAAGGTGCATTGCAGCTGCCCCATTGTATGACAAGTTGGTTGTTTCTGCAAGCAAATAAGCTTTGTGCCTTGTTGTTGGATTATTGTTCATGTTGTGTGATTCTCCGTTTTTGCTTCTTCCCTGTATGAGTGAGAAGAACCTAGGAAGCCAGATTCAAGCCTGGCTTCCTCTAACAAATGAACAGCAACAGAAAAAGATGCCTAATTAATCAGTCTTACAGTAGAATGGAATAATCAGGATTGCAATCTTAATTACGCTTTAAATTACGCTTTAAATTCAGGTTGACAAGACAAAGGTTAATTGCTCCCCTTCAGTCATTGTGACATCAGTTGATTGACAAGTGGGCAGTCCCACCCACCCTTCAAAAATGGCCCACAGGGGCTGTGGGAGCTCAGGATCTGGCCCACCAAGTGGATTCTGTTTCACATCCCTGTACTATAGGAAAGCTCAGAGCAGTATTTGAAGTTAGCCCAGGCGCCAGGTAGAGGGCCTTCTCAGTAGTGGCACCCTCCCTGTGGAACACCCTCCCTTCAGATGTCAAGGAGATAAACAACTATCTGACTTAGAAGACATCTGAAGGCAGTCTTGTCTTAGGAAAGTTTTTAAGGACTGATGTTTTTACTATGTTGCTAGATATGTTGCAAGCCACCCAGAATGGCTGGGGAAACCCAGCCAGATGGATGGGGTTTTATTTCTTTATTTCTTTATTTCTTTATTTTGCAACTGGTGCGGGTCCCATTGTGACCCTGTGGAGAGCTCTGGATGCCAGGTTGGCAACTGGGGAAAGCAGAATGTCACTTAGAGAAGTGTCTGAAATATTTCCCTTGAAGCTTGAATTAGTTTTATTCTGGATTGTTTTATTTGATATTTTAGTGTGTTGTAAACCGTGTTGTGATTTTTTCTTTAAAATAAAAAGTGGTATAGAAATGGAATAATAATTAATGATGATAACAACAACAACAACAACAACAACATCACATCGGGCAAGGGGAAATGGCGCCTAGACATTCCAGGTTTAAGGTGCCGTTTGCCAATTAGATTATATAGCTGAGTTTCTAACACGGGGTCAGAGACTTCTCTGGAACCCTTAGTCCAGAATTTGAACTCTAGTCTAGCTGAAAGGCCATGACTGTAATCTGTATCTCACCAATTCTCTTTTAAGTAGGATGGAACTGTTAGAACAGCCCCTATATTTGGTCTTTGGCTTGCTTTTTCCTTTATAACATTTTGAGTTGAAAGTCTTAAGAGGACTTTTGAAAATTGCTCCCTCTCCCAAGCTGTCTGTTTTTAAATAACTTCCTTGAGCTAGTGCACAACTGGGTTATTACAATAATCTGATTTTTGAAGGCTTTCTCTTTTTGTGCACTGAATTTTTGTGTGATACTTCCTGTTGGAAACAGATGCCTGGGGGAATAAGCGAGATCACCGAGGAGCTTTCCTAGTCGACCGTAGTCCTGAGTACTTTGAACCAATTTTGAACTTTTTGCGTCATGGACAGCTTATTGTAAATGAAGGCATTAATTTGTTAGGTATGTATTATTGGGGTACCAGTCATGTTATCATTTTCTTGTTGTTTGCTGCCAAACTCTTGTTCTTAGATGAGCCTAAAGAGGCTAGTGGATGGTGCTGTCAAAAAACTAATGGTTGCTTAGTTTGGTTTTCCTTAGCAGGGGTGGGGAGGAGTGCATCCTGCAGACTTAAGAGCCAAACCTATATGGGATTCAGAAGATTGATTATTGAAGTATTAAAACATAATGCAACAAAAATAAATTGCAGCTGAGAGAGGTGGACTCTAGCTTAGGTCAGTGGGACATATCCAGCTAAGATCTACTCAGGAGATCCATTAAAATTAGTAGACCAAAGTTAGCTGTGTCTACCTATTGTTAGTGGGTCTACTCTGCGTAGGACTAGCATATTAGAATGCAAACATCCTGCCACTGAGGGAAGGGTTGCTTATCCTCTTTTCCCCTCGCACTGTTTTCACACTCCAAATGCCACTCCTGAAGCTGTTAAATCATTTGGGTGGGAGTGTGGAGGTCTCTTTCCCAGTTGTCTCCTGGCAGCTTTGGAGGAGAAAAGGAAGAAAGCCAATCTTCTTTCTTTCTTTTTTGAAGGAAAATAATGATAGAAAAAAGGGGTCAAGTCTTCTTCTCTGATCTAATTCAGGGCCACTTTGGTTAATTCTTAGCTTTAAAAAAGAAGAAACATGTCAGAATATATTATCGTAGAGCTTACACTTTACATCCTAGCTCTTAATTGATTGGAACTAGAGAAACTATAACTAACACAGAATACATTCTCAGTATAGCATGTCAAAACTCCCCTTGGCTCAAGTGGAACAAATACTTCACCCTAAATATATTTGTTGCTGTCAGCTTATTAAAGGCTGGAATAATCACCGTTTTATTAATCAGAAGTGTGTGAGAGGAATTTGGGGGCATTGTATCCTGTGCTCTTAAATTTTATTCACCTCTTTGCATCCCCCATGGAAAAAACAGTACTTGTTTTGAAGCATACGCTTCCGAAATTGGATAACCATGGGGCCCTTTGGGCTGGAAATCTAATTCTCCTTTCCTCCGTCCCCAATTACATCCAATATAAGATGTGTACGACCGACAGTTTTATTGGTGTGTGCTGCTCATAGGAGAGAGTTTAAAACTTTTAAGCAACCTCATTCTCTTGCCAAGAGAAGAGGTAACCTCAACGGGGATGGAGCTGAAATACGCAGTCTGAGTTGCTGCAGTCACTGGACTGGACTGGGCCCTGTGCACATCTAATAGTCCAGTGCTTTGGCTGCAGAGAGACCTGAGTTCAAATCCCCACCCAGCCATGAAGCTATTCTCTGCCATTATGAGCTCAACAGAAGAAAGGGAATAGAATTGTGGATAATAATAATAATAATAATGATAATGATAATGATAATGATGTTGATCTAATCAGGATTTCACCTAATCACAGTTAATGAACCTTTGCAGGATTTTGTGTGCTCGCTGTCTCTCACTCACACCCCTCTGCTGCCCAGGTTTAACCCCCTTATAATTTCAGTTAGTACTGATTAGAAATACTGTAGGGTTTTGGTTGTTTCTTTACCTTTTACTACTTATGACACTTCTTTTAAGAGTAATAGTTAAAATAACAATTTAAAAACACCTGCCCCACACCAGTGGTGGTGGGTATGGGTGTTTTTTAAGTTAACGCTAACCATGGTGTGTTGTTGACCAGTTTTGAAACTGTCTTCAAACCCATACTTCAAGTCCTGCTTAACTGCAACTATGGTTAATTCTCATAATGGTTAAAATGGGTAGAAACATCTTCCCACTGGTGCGAGGGTTCCGTTACTGGAAGCTGTGCAGTGTGCATGTTAGCGGGAGCCCATGTGCTGATCAAGTGGGGAGTTGCTTGTACTGAGATAAGCTAGTTAGAGTATTCACTTTGGGGAAGAAGAATTTGTGCACAATCTTGTGACTGGCTACTGCAACCCCGTTTAAGGGAACAGGATGATGAGCATGTCTGAAACTACATGGTACAGTGGTACCTCGGGTTAAGTACTTAATTCGTCCCGGAGGTCCGTACTTTACCTGAAACTGTTCTTAACTTGAAGTACCACTTTAGCTAATGGGACCTCCGGCTGCTGCTGCGCCGCCAGAGCACGATTTCTGTTCTCATCCTGAAGCAAAGTTCTTAACCTGAAACACTATTTATGGGTTAGCGGAGTCTGTAACCTGAAGCAAATGTAACCTGAAGCGTATGTAACCTGATGTACCACTGTATGTTATTTCTGTGTAGCTTTTCACCATTTTTTTAAAGCTGTTTTTATTATACAACCTTGGTTGTTGAACGCCTTGGTACTCATACGTTTTGGCTCCCTAACGGCATGAACTTGGAAGTGAGTGTTCTGGTTTGCAACCGTTCTTTGGAAGCCGAATGTCCAGCGAGGCTTTCGCAGCTTCCGATTGGCTGCAGGATGAGAACAGAAATCGTGCAGCGGTGGCGCAGCAGCAGCGGGAGGCCCCATTAGCTAAAGTGGTGCTTCAGGTTATGAACAGTTTCAGGTTAAGAACGGACCTCCAGAATGAATTAAGTTCTTAACCTGAGGTACCACTGTATGTGGAAGGTAATTAATTAAGAATAATGATAATTGTAATTTATAGCAAGGATACATTCATGTTCTTCTCTCTTGTGCTAGGGGTCTTAGAAGAAGCCAGGTTTTTTGGGGTTGACTCACTGATTGAAAACCTAGAAGCAGCTATTAAGGTAATTACAGTTTTTGCAACCACCTCATTTTCTTGCCCAATAAAAATGTCAGTGATATTGGGTTGAAATTTCTATTCATGTCTACTCAGAAGCAAGCGTTATTAAGGCTGGAAATTAACTGGAGCACATCTCACTGAAAACAACAGAAATTCTGGGTAGACACATAGGATTGCACTGTAAGGGGGGTTTCTACCCTTCTACACTCAGATAATTTGCTTATTAGAACAATGTTGAAATAACTATGTAGTATGTTAGATTAATATGGGCATTTTTTATTATTATTTTTGCTCTTGGATTACAAAACAGATGTAAAATAAATGTGCTAAATCACAATCCATATGCATCAGAAATTTCCTCCCAGTTCAGAATTTTTCCAAAATCCCAATATCACTGAAAACTCAACTAGTAGTTGAATGTCATCTCTTGCTGCTCTTCTTCTTTCCCTACAGAATTCACAACCAGCTGAAGATCATTCGCCAATCTCCCGAAAGGAATTTGTTAGGTTCCTACTTGCGACTTCAACCAAATCTGAGCTACGCTGTCAGGTATCAAGAACAAAGATTGTTCTTTGTTAATTAGGGTTATTCTATAGGTTATCATATACAGTGGTGCCTCGCAAGACGAAAATAATCCGATCCGCGAGTCTCTTCATCTAGCGGTTTTTTTGTCTTGCGAAGCATCCCTATTAGCGGATTAGCGCTATTAGCGGCTTAGCGGCTAAGTGGCTATTAGCGGCTTAGAAAAAGGGGCGGAGGGGAAAAACTCGCAAGACTCGCAAGACATTTTCGTCTTGCGAAGCAAGCCCATAGGGAAATTCGTCTTGCGAAGCGCCTCGAAAAACGGAAAACTCTTTCATCTAGCGAGTTTTTCGTCTTGCGAGGCATTCGTCTTGCAGGGCACCACTGTAACTCCTAAGGCAAAGTGGGGGATCTGTTTCAGCCTGAGGGTCAGGGCCAGAACTGGCCTATCTTTTGTGGGACATTTCAGGCCAAGTGGTCAAGTTTCAAGCTGCTAGGTGGCGCAGGAAGCTTTTGATGTGGAGCAGAATTTAAAAATGTGTCCCCATGTTTCTATCTGAGATGGTATAAGAGCCTGCTGGATGGTGCATCTAGTCCTGTCTCCTGTTCTGGCAGGGGCCAACCAGATGGCTCTGGAAAGCCCTGAGTGAAATAGCACTCACTCACTTTGGATTCCCAGCAGCTGACATTCAGAGGCATATTGCTTTTGACAGTGGATCTAGAAGAAAGCCATCATGAGCAATAGCCGTTGATGGCCTCCGTGAATTTTACATTCTTTTGCTTCATTTTTGGACATTTCATGCCGGTAGAAAGACTGGCACAGGTAGGAGTGGGCTGTGCAAGAATCCCTCTGTAAGAAATGCTAGTTTTTTTAATTGAAGGAATTCTTTTGCATTTTTACATGGGGAGCATTACAAATGGTGTTCCGTCATCCACAGTTTAATGTGGTATGGTCTACTCTCCAACCACATTCTACTGAATGTGTAAATGAAGGGTGTGACTACTACCTACTGTTCCGGTAACTTAATGAAACAAAAATAAATAAATCATGATCCAGCCATATCCCACAATGAATTGGAATAATTTGATCTTTTACCAATGAAAATCCCTCTATAGAAAATCCCCCCATCTTTCTACAAAGCAGATAATTTGTTTGTTCTCTTGATCAGTATAATGCCAATACAGTCAACAATTACACAGAGTTGATTAATTCATATTCAGTGATGCTCTTTTTTGTTCATGACCATGCAACAGCCAGTATTGTTAACCGGGTAGTTCCAAAATTAAATCCCATCTCATCCCCCCCCACAGTCTATGGCTTAAGGCTCTGGACACGTTTCTTAGTGCCAGTGCTGCATCTACAGTGTGGGGGTGCCACCATCCTCCCCAACGGGCTCCATTGTAAGGGATTCTTGAGATCATGTAGGCAAAGTTTGTTGAGTGCTCTGAAGTGCTATACAGGCAGCAAGTCTTTCCCCCCTCCCTTCTCCCAATTTTTCAGGGTTTAAATTTCAGCGGGGCAGATCTCTCTCGTTTAGATCTCCGATATATCAACTTCAAGATGGCCAACTTGAGCCGATGCAACCTGGCCCATGCCAACCTGTGCTGTGCAAACCTTGAACGAGCAGATCTCTCTGGATCCGTTCTAGATGTGAGTGTTGTTTGGAGTGGGGCTAAAAACCAGCATACATTTGTCTTTAGAACAAAGTGGGTACATTTATGCAGCTGGCCTGATTAATTGAATAAGGTTTCTTTAATAGCATGACAACTTTGCCCTGAGTCCAGGAGTGGCAGACCTCAGGCCTGGAGGCCAAATACAGCTCTCCAGTCCTTCCTAGCAAGCCCTTGGGACTCCTGCAGGCCACACCCCCTTCCCAGGCACACCCCTTGCCCAGTATTTCATCCTATTTGCATGGCAGGAATGTGTCCTTGAGCTCTGATAATGCCTCTTGCCTGCCTGGAGGATAGAGAGGGATGTGTGAGTATGTATGGAAACTAGCCTAAGGATAACAGCTGCATTAGTTTTCCTGAAACCCTGGAGAGCTGTTGCCAGTCAGTATAGACTATAATGAGCTAGATGAACCAGTGGTCTGGCTTGGTATAAGGGCAACTTCCTAATTTCCTAGAATGCCCAGCCTATACATTCTTCAATACCTCTCTCCACCACCTGGGTTCACCTGCAAAATACACAAGAGGCAGAAGTGTCATTGAACCATTGCTTGAAAAGAATTGCAGGGATTTTTACCCATCCACTAGGACAGGACCAAAACCAGTGCTTTTGGAATACTGGAGGGTAGATGTAGGAAAGACTTTTGGAAAATAAGAGCATTGTGACAATTAAATAGGCTACCAATGGGGGCTGTGGAATTTCCATAAGCAAAGGCTGGTCAGGCATGTCTCAAACATAGAATATTCACATCTGGACCAGTTAATACGTTGCACATCTTCTGACTCTGATTCGTTTTAGCTCTCCCTCTCTCTCTCCATCAGTGTGCCAACCTCCAAGGAGTAAAGATGCTTTGTTCTAACGCAGAAGGAGCATCCCTGAAAGGGTGCAATTTTGAGGACCCCTCTGGCCTTAAAGCTAACCTAGAAGGTAAAAACAAAAACTTGGTGCCTTTCCGTTTTTATATGACACATGCTGTAGTTACAGGGAAATACTGAAATATCTTGGAGGATTACAGGCATCTCCCCACTTATGTGGGGGTTACATTCAGATGCCCTGCATGCATAAGTGAAATTGCATAATATGGGGAGCATTCTTTAAATGCCCTCTCTGACACTCTCTCTTCAATTCATACAAAAAATACTGTATCCAAGAGTAGCCACTGTGGTGTAGTGGTTAAGAGCGATAGACTCGTAATCTGGGGAACCGGGTTCGCGTCTCCGCTCCTCCACATGCAGCTTCTGGGTGACCTTGGGCCAGTCACACTTCTCTGATGTCTCTCAGCTCCACTCACCTCACAGAGTGTTTGTTGTGGGGGAGGAAGGGAAAGGAGAATGTTAGCCACTTTGAGACTCCCTAGGGTAGTGATAAAGCGGGATATCAAATCCAAACTCCTCCTCCTCCTCCTCCTCCTCCTCCTCCTCCTCTTCTTCTTCCTCTTATCCACAACTAGAATTGAAGCTCTGGGGCCAGCAGGAGGCTGGAGGACGCATGGGAAAGTGGCTATGGCTGCTGCTGCCCTACCCTGCAAATCAGCTGTTAGGTGGGGAGGCTGAGCAATGTAAATAAATCACCACTGTGCCTCTGGCCTCTTCGGGGCTTCCTCCACCCTCACTGACATCCTTTTTGGGCTCCAGGGAATGTCTCCTCATGAGCCACAAGGACTCAGCTCTCCTGCCATTTTCAGGTTGAATTGTATTATTTAAATATTTCCCAGCTCCATGAGTATAAGCAGTCACACACGAGTCATTTGTGTGTAAGTGTGGGAGGACAGGACACCTGTACTAAAGCCAAAATGAGCTCATCTGCTGAGCTTACAGTCTCCATATTACTCTTGGATAATTCTGATGATGGATTGCTCCATAAGTGTGTTGGTTTGGAGTGGGGAGGCATAGACGATGACGCCTCCATATCAGGCAGCTGACAATGGGAAAGAGCCTTGTCTGAGACCTTTAACTGCATTTCATTAAGAAACCAGAGTATCAAGCTGCAGAACTAGTGTGGTTGTTCTCAATAAGAAGGTCAAGAGCAGGCGATGAGAATGAACTTGTTCACATTTTTAAACTGGACTTAAAATGTTATTTCCTACTTCAGGTGCTAACTTGAAAGGAGTTGATATGGAAGGTAGTCAGATGACTGGAATAAATCTGAGAGTTGCAACTTTGAAAAATGCAAAGCTAAAGAACTGCAACCTGAGAGGAGCAACTCTTGCAGGAACGGACTTGGAGGTAAGTTATATTTTCAGCTTTTGATCAACAGCTGAGCATTTATAGGGTTTCTGTTAACACGTTTCACAAATCTCAGGTGGCTTTTCATTTAAAAAGGTTCTCAATGCTACTGAATACATTTTTGTATCTTTCCATGGCTAGCTACCTTTTGGTTCAATGTTGGCTCCAACAGCCTTGCATTTATAATAAATTATCAAAAGTGTTTGCCCATGAAGGTGACTCAGAAACTACAACTAATCCAGAACGCAGCAGCTAGACTGGTGACTGGGAACGGTCAATGGAACTATATAACACCGGTCCTGAAAAGCCTTTAAACGGCCTGAGCCCTGCATGCCTGAAGGAGCATCTCCACCCCAATTGTTCAGCCCAGACACTGAGGTCCAGCTCTGAGGGCCTTCTGGTGGTTCCTTCACTGTGAGAAGTGAGGTTACAGGGAACCAAGCAGAGGGCCTTCTTGGCAGTGGCGCCCGCCCTGTGGAATGCTCTCCCTTCAGATGTCAAGGAAATAAACAACTATCTGACTTTTAGAAGACATCTGTAGGCAACCCTGTATAGGGAAGTTTTAAAGTGTTTAATTTTTTATTATGTTTTTATATATGTTGGAAGCCACCCAGAGTGGCTGGGGCACAGATAGGTGGGGTGCAAATATTATTATTAATAATAATATTATTATTATATAAAAACACAATTAACAACTAAAAGGAGCGTCCTCTTTAATATCAAAATAAACATTGCACATAAAAAGCAGCTACAAAGCACAAAGAAAATTCACAAGCATAGTAAACGAATGTATAAAATATCCTCTGAGCATCAGGAAGTAAAATGCTGCAAATCAACTAAGGTGAATAAATTCAACCTAGCTTAACAAGATGGAAGCTGTTAGCTTTGTGTGTGCGTGTTTTAAATATATAAAAAGAGGAGACTTTAGTTACCAACGCCTCTCTGCCATTTCAGAATTGTGACCTGTCGGGCTGTGACCTACAAGAAGCCAATCTGAGAGGGTCAAATGTGAAAGGAGCCATCTTCGAAGAGATGCTGACACCGCTACACATGTCTCAGAGTGTCAGATAGGCTGTCCAGAAGAATGGGAGCTTCTTGCTGCAGATCACCTTCGTTCCACCCTTTATCCTTAATAACGTAGGAGCAACAATTCTTCCATGGCTTTGAGTTTCTCTGTGGTTGACTGAGGAACTGCCTCAGATCACACATACAGTGGTGCCTCACAAGACGAAAAGAATCCGTTCTGCGATTCTCTTCGTCTAGCGGTTTTTTCGTCTTGCGAAGCAAGCCCATTGACGGCTTAGCGGATTAGCGCTATTAGCGGCTTAGCGGCTTTTAGCGGCTTATCAGCTTAGCGGATAAGCAGATAAGCGGCTTAGCGGCTTAGAAAAAGGGGGGGAAGGAAAAAAGTCAGAAAAACTCGCAAGACATTTCGTCTTGCGAAGCAAGCCCATAGGGAAATTCGTTTTGCGAAGCGCCTCCAAAACGGAAAACCCTTTCGTCTAGCCAGTTTTCCGTTTTGCGAGGCATTCGTCTTGCGGGGCACCACTGTATGTGGGAATTTCCCTTTCATAGGCGTAGAAGTAGCTGTTGAACCAAAGCAGGAAAGTTGGAGGGCTTTGGAAGCAGAGATGTTGCTGTTTGCTCTGAATACGTTGGCACTTGTTCACCACCTCACTCACTCCAGAATGCATTTTAAGAGATTTGTTAATTTATTAAAGCACAATATATGCAATTTATATTTATTAAATGTCTAGTAGCAGTATGGATCATACACAGTAGCCAAAAAATGAGGTTTTGATTTGTTCATGTTGCACATTAAATAGCCCCCTTGCCCCCTTTCAGGTACCACTTTTGTTATGACCAAATAGGTCCTATTAGTCTGTTTAGGTGTTTAGCATAAATAAAACCCAGTACACTCCAGGGAAGGTGCAAGTAAACCTCAGACAACCAATGTTGGATTTTCTCTGTAAGACTGCTTTATTGATTAACAAACGTGACAAGACAGGGAACATGCACTCAGTAATACACACATCCATACTCACCACTCTACACTGGATTGATCAGACCCAGTAAGAGTCACGGGTGGCAAACGACAGTTGTCAATGAACACAACTGAGGCTGGAGGGCTTTGGTATTTATACACCTTGTTCGTTCATCTGATGCCTGGCAACTCCTGATGCTTACACAACTCCTTGTTGTTGGCATGTTTTCGGCATCTCACATCCTTGTCCTTGGCAACATCTCATCCTTGTCCTTGACATCATCTCACAACTCTTATCTTATCTGACTGTTTTGTAAAGCTGTGCAGCCCAGTACCAAGCCGCCTTGTGCTGTTCTGTTCCCACACACACTGTCTTTGCCAAAACATCAAGATGTTTTCCACGTTCCATTAGCACTTATACAACACAGTTCATGAGCAGTTCACTGACATTGCATCCATTTTGTGGTGGTGTTCTGCCTTTCAGGCCCACGCAAACTATACCATTCGCTACTTTCAAAGTCACCTTTGTAGAACAAGAATGGCTGCTAACTAGTGTATCTACGTGTAAGATAGGCTTCACTCCTGTGAACTCAGATTAATTTATTCAGTGTTTCGAAATAACGAATGATGAAGGGCCATCTTGCCCCCATCCCTTAACTGAGAGTGGTGGGTGTAGCAAGAACTTCCTTCCATGGTGCAGACTCATTCATCAGTCACATTTGGAACCAGCAGCGGATGAGAGAAGTTGAGTGCTCTGGTCTGAACATCCCCCGCTGCTTATTATAGCACACTTTGAAATTGGATACACTCAGGGTAGAGGCTGTCAGCCCCAGATCCCAGAGGTTTATCCATTAGGAACATAGGAACCTGTTGATAATATGGTAGACCCATTAGTCCATCTATCTCTGTAATGTCTGCATATGTCATATATGATACCAGGTGTGGGGCAGATGGGTGTGGTTTGGAGAAAACTGCTTTGCAGTTCAAATTGGGACCAATGCTGGGCTGAATTTTGACCACAGGCCCAGCTGCTCCCCAGAGTTTCAGGCAGGGGATTGAACCTGGTACCTTTTGTAGGCAAACCACGTGCTCTGTCACTAGGCTATTACAAGTGTAGCTGCTTCAAATGTTATGGAAGAAAGATAATTGCATAGTTTGTAAGTTACAGCTGGCTGAGTGTGTCTTGAAACCTGTAACAGGCCAGCATGGTTGCAGACGTCTGCCACTGTGACGAATGTATCTCATTTCTGTCTGGCCCATTTTTACCTTCTTTCCTGTTAGTTTTTTCCAGGCCAAATAGAAAGTTGGATGGGGAAGCTAAACTGCCTAATCCCAACTTCTGCTGTTACTCAGAAGTCTCTTAGCAGGGAGTGATCAGAAACAGTGCAGCCTAAAATACATCTTGCCAAAGATGCCGCAGAAAAGAGGTCCAGGCCTTTGGACAGCGAAAAACTTTCTCTGGGCGCAAACAATGGGAAAACTACAAGGAAGTCTAATAACACTCTGTACAACAAGTAGAACCTTGGGATCAGAGATGCTCCCAGTTGCTCTTTCCCTGTTGTCCATTTCCCAGGAACTTTTCAATGTGTCTGCATCGAGAGATAGAAACAACCATAGCAATGCTCCACTGGAGCAACAAGGTTATTTTTTGTTTTGTAATCCAGGAATGGTGAGACTCCCAATTTCCATCAGCCCCAGCCAGCGTGGCCAGGAGTGATGGGACTCGGGGTCCAGCAAAATCTGGAGGTAAAAGGTTCCTCATCCCTGATTTGATAAAATGTAGGCACATAATTAGATTTACAATTCCTGTCTGCCCCCAGCAGCAACTGAAGTGAGGCACGCAGGGTCTTCCTGTTCTCCACTATTGCTCCTAGAGGAGGAGTAGCCGTTGCACTGCTCTCCAGATCTTTTGGACTAAAACTCTCATCATCCCTGATCAGTGCCCATGCTGGCTGGGCCTAATGGGAGTTGAAATCTGCAACAGTTGGAGGCCAACAGGTTGACTTTCCCTGTGTTGCAGTTACGTGTTCTGACTGTAACCTATGCAACTATCTAGCTCATTTATGAAAGTGGGGAGCTAAGGCATCTTCCTTTCTGGGTGACCAAAATAGCTCTGGTTAAACCGGCATGGCAAATGTTGCAGAGCCCTTTCTTCCTCCTCATTGAGCTACCTGGGCTGAGGGAAGTTGTGGTCCAAAATACCTGGAGGACAGCAGGTTGGCAAAGTGTCTTGTACCAAGAAGGACATCATGGACTGTAAGCAGCATGAGTACTGAGCAATTCTTCCCACCAACACAACTTTATCCCAATGAGACTTTGTTCCACTGTAATGACAATGCAAAAGCTTTTTCTTTGTATGTCTTTGTGTTTTCTGTACCTACAATTAGTACAGGCACATGTACGAATTTTCAATACCAAATAAAAGCTGGCTGCCAGCAAAAATGGATACCTCAGATGCTGACTTCTATGCAACTCAAAAGACAGAAATCAAAGGGGTGGACACTGTCCAAAGGAGGTGGTGATCAACAACATGCATCTTTCCCACCTCGGTGAGACTAAACAACTGTGCAGACTAGTCTTTGTATAATGAAGACGGCATGGTAGGAAGCCAATTTTAAACAGGCTCATTCATTCCGTGTGGGAATGCTCCTGTCTGCCATATGATACAAATACTTATATTCCTATATGCACACTTCTTCACAAGTGAAAATGTCATATGCTGTTTTCTGACATGGTGACTGTCCCAGAAGGAAATAGCGTGTCTGAAACACCTGTAATGAATTTTAAGTTAATGTACCCACCCAAGCAAACAGACTCCAAGTGAACTCTGGTTTTAATGGTGAACTGGTTTCATAGATGAGGGTTTGAAGTTTCTCTTTAACGTGATAATTTGAACCACATGCTGTAAGTGTAATGAAACCTTTGGCCTTCATTTTTGAAATTCATTTCCTTCTGCCGTTCACAAATAAAGTGCAACCACTCTTTGCTGTTTCACACAGTTGCAGTTTCAGCTTCAGTAGATTATTTGCTTCTCCTCAATTCCACTCTTAACCAGGGAAATTGGGACCTTCAGCCACCTGGATGAGGCATGACCGGTAGAGTGCAAGTACATTGATGTGGGGTTGGGGCACCATGAAATTCTACTCTAGGAACATGAAGCAATATTCTTCTGTACCGATCTGGATTCTAAATCTAAGAATAGGAGTGGGGAACCTGGGCCCCTGCCCAGATGTTGCTATGCTTCAGTTCCCATCATCCCTGGCCTTGTTGACTGGGGCTGATGGGAGTTAGTGCCCATCAACATCTGGAGACACACAAATGATTGAGAATATTGAAGAACACCATGGGTGATTTCAACCAAGTATTGGCACAGAGGTTGGAGCAGAGTTACTTCATAGAAAGTGATGCTGCTTTCAGGGTGCCAAGCCAAGGACTTCCACATGGTCTTTCAGGTCTGAAGAAATCAGTTTAGCTTCTCCGCTCCCACCTTGTGTCTTAACATGTTTGTATCAGACAGTAGCAGTAAGACGTCGTGCTGGAGAATTCTATTTTCCTAACTGTATAAATGATACTCATTTCGCTGAAGTCATATTTCTTGAGAAATCACAGCATGGTTCACTTGCATAGAAAAGACCTCCAGTGCTGCAGGTGAGGCGCATCTGGCCTTGTCAGAGTGTGGATCACACACTGCTGTACAGCTCCACCAATAAAGAATATTCAAAGCTTGCAAGAGTCCTGCCTCTGAATTGGAAAAACGAACCATGCAATGTCATTAACACTGCGAATCTTGATTTGTTATCTAAGCAAGGGACATCTAGTGTGGCAAGGTAGAAAGCCATATGAATATGCCTCTGGCTCATGTGCCCACCCCCTGGCGCACATGCATGCACTCCTCCAGCACTGTTTGCTCATGCAATGCCACTGGCCCTGTTGCCTCCAGCTTCTGACACCTCCTCTTCCCAGTCTTTGTTGTCCCACCACCACTCCCCAGGCTCTGACCTTTCTTCTCTTGGTGGTTCCCCACCTGGTTCCTCCCACCGTTTCTTCATATCCAAATAGTCCATGACAAGTACTATTGTGCCAAAGTGGTTTTGCTTGGGATAGAGAATACAGAACAGAGGGGGGGGGTGGATTTTAAGGAATCTCTGAAATAATATACAAGAACCTGTGCAGAACACAGGAAGCTGCTTTATGGCATGTCAGACCATCCAGTCCATCTAGCTCAGAATTGTCTACAATGACTGGCAGCATCTCTCTTAAGGTTTCAGGCAGGAATCTTTGATCCAGGGACCTTCATGCAAAGCAGGCGCTCTAGTACTGAAGGGCTTAGGAAGCAGGCTTCCTCAACCTCAGCCCTCCAGATGTTTTTGGCCTACAACTCCCATGATCCCTAGCTAACAGGACCAGTGGTCAGGGATGATGGGAATTGTTGTCTCAAAACACCTGGAGGGCCAAGTATGAGGAAGCCTGCACTACAGGAAGGGGGAATTGGAGCCATACCATGTCCTGTCATGACTGCAAAAGTCCACCCACTTACTCAGCCAGTTTTTCAGTGTACACTGTGGCAATGATGACTTAATTTTTGATCATTTCACCTGCCTTGGAACATCCAGCCACCTTCCCTATTAACAATTGCTAATAAAAGTGCAGATCCGCTTGATTCCTGACCATCTCTGCAGGAGGTTCACATTGTCCCTTCCCTCCAAGGCTGTTGCAACTAAGGAGACAAAAGTATCTAACCTTTTCAATTCTCCTTGATTCTTTTTAGCTTCAGCAAATGCTTTAGTTCACTAATAGGCAGGGAAAGTGGGGAAGAGAATGTGAATAAGGTAACAGAAAGCTGTGTACACAGGAATGTATTCCATGTAAGCTCCAGTACACCATTTTTATACAGCTGTCTAATCTTTGAGCAAAGTTCTAATAGCTGAGGGTCAATAGAATCACCAGATACTGTTGTTGTTGTTGTTGTTGTTGTTGTTATATCCTGCCCAACTGGCTGGGTTGCTCCAGCTACTCCCCTTTCCCCCTCCCCTGCCCATTATAACTGCCACTCAGCAGCTTCTAGTCCTGAATAGATTCAGTTTTGATCACATTTAATGTGAACTCACCCAATCCATACTTCCTGAAAAAATATGCAAACCAAAATACAGCTGTCCTTCAGAATTTGATTTCTCTGAATTTCTCAATTCAATTCTCCAACCAAAAATTGTGTTAGAATTTTGTATATAGAGAAAGTGTGAATGAATATGTATATAGTGGTGAAAAGTAAACGCTGCTTTGCCTTGCTTTCTTTGCAAAACACTGTACATTAGGCAAAACCGCACACAAAAACATACACTGGTGTACATTAAGATGCTGAAGACTTTTTATGAATACTTTTTAAAAAGTGCTAACTCATGTGGAAATGTGCAGAACTGAATTTAAGATTGGAACAATGAGAAAATGAGAAAAACTTGTCTATAAAATTATAGTAATACCCTCCTTGAAAATAGGGAGATTATTAGCCCTGAGTGCTCACTGGAAGGACAGATCCTGAAGCTGAGGCTCCAATACTTTGGCCACCTCATGAGAAGAGAAGACTCCCTGGAAAAGACCCTGATGTTGGGAAAGATGGAGGGCACAAGGAGAAGTGGACAACAGAGGACGAGATGGTGGGACAGTGTTCTCGAAGCTACCGGCATGAGTTTGACCAAACTGGGGGAGGCAGTGGAAGACAGGAGTGCCTGGCGTGCTCTGGTCCATGGGGTCACGAAGAGTCGGACACAACTAAATGACTAAACAACAACAATTCTTAATTCTGTAGTGATCTGCTGCTCAAAAGACCCAGATTGAACTTTGTGTTGTTTTTAGCAGCAGAAGAGATTGACATCCAAGACCTGAATAGGCCACCCTATGCTTTTTAGAGTTCACCAGTCTTCACTGTCACAAGCACTTGCAGTTAGGAAATCAGAAGCCAAGTTACCGGTAAATCTAAAAGCTGGTTCCAAATAAGAATATTTCAAAGCCTATAAATTAGACAAAAGATTTCAATTCCTCCCTGCCCTCCCTGAAAATGGCAGAGTCACCTGGATCTTAATCTGCTTGTTTTTAATTTCCTTTTTCTAAAAAAGACCTGCTGCTACCTCTGAGGCTTTCAAAGGGAGGAAGATCAGCTGTGTTTATCCATTAGAGAGGAAGGCGCTCCAATTCCTTCCTTCCTTCCTCTCACTCATTATGACTTAAGACTGCAATTACAGTCAGCATGCGAGAGAGGGTTTGCGTGGTCACCTGGAGGAGATGCTTCAGTGGGGGAAAATGGGCATCTATAAAAGGTGAGAAAGTACGATTCAAAGGAGGCGCCAGAGGCAAATGCTCTTCCTTTCCTTTCATCTGCTGTCAATCAGGTAATGTACTTAAACAATAATTGCAGTGCATTTTGCATGCACAGGACTATTCTAGGTAGATTACTCCATTTTCAATTTAATTTTTATTTTGGATTTTTGCAGAATGGAGAAGATTGGGATGCTGTTTGCCGGTTTCTTCCTGTTGGTCATATCCTTGACAATCTGCTCTGCCCAGCACTGGTCCTACGGCCTTCAACCTGGAGGAAAAAGGGATGCTGAAAATCTGGTAGAATCCTTCCAAGAGGTAAGCATGCTTCAGAAATGTGCATTACCGATTGAAGATAAGGTCAGGTCCTCTGCAACTGTTTGTGTGTGTGTGTGCATGTGTGCACATGTACAATGCATGCAATATAAACACGTAAATCAGAATTCCGCACCCAGGTCACAGAAATTCTGCAGCAACAAAAAACCAAATTCTGCAAGCTGAATAAAGCTACAGTCAGATACATACTTCTATGGGAGTAAATCCTATAGAACTCAGTGGGATTAAGTGTTTTACATATAATTTATGGGTAGATTAGTGTAGGATTGTGCTGTAAAATTATGCACCCCAAAAAAACTGCCATGATTGTTCTTACCCAACTGAAGCCAATAAAGCTTATTACTCAGTGGACATGCATAGGATTGTGCTGTTGATATATATTAGATCCATACTTTGTCAATGCTAGAGTACACCTACTGACATCAATGAGACTTGTCAGTCATGACTTATTAGTAGTGGTTAGAGTATTGGACTAGAACCTAGCAGACCAGGATTCAAATTCTCACTTAATCATGAAGCTAAGTGGGTGACCTTGGGCCCAGGAGTGCCAACTTGGTCCTATGGGTGCCCGGGGCCATAGGTGCCACCACTAGCTGCTTTTCCATCCCCTGAAGGTGGTGGCAAATAGAGAATGGTCCCCAGCAAAGAGCCCTAGAACTGCATGCTGTGATGCTCTGAGACTCTCTGCCTGGAGCTCCTGCTAGCTGGGGTTGATGGGAGTTGGAGTCCATCTGGATGGCCGCAGGTTCCCCATCCTTGGGAGTGGACGATACTGACTCACATAGAGTCCAAAGCCCCCAACAAGAAAGCTCCCATGAGCTCCCATTCCAATGGGTCTACTTTGAGTAGAGCATAAACCTCAAAACAATTAAATAAAGGAAAACAGAGAAAACAGAGGAGGTAAAAGAAAGAAAAAGCACAGACAAGTTGACAAATAATCTAAAGGTTGGACAGGGGAGAAGGGACGGAGGGATATCTGGAGGAGCAGAATGCAACACTGCATTTTGAGTTTGTTGCTGAACAGTCTTTCCAGAGGCTCATACAAGATGATGAAAGAAGCTGTTTCTCTATGGCATCATGGATGAAAGAGAGAAAGAAGAACCAAGCTGCAGCAAAAGCTTTGGCACAGTCTGTAGCAAGCTGGATGGCGTGAGTCAGTTTCTCAAAGCAAAGCTGTGTACCAAAAGTGCCTATTAGCCCTCAAGGGTAAAGTCTGAGGCCAACAGCCCATTACTCCTACTGTAAATACAAGGTGTTTGTGGTAAGGGAGCCTAAGGGCACACTGGGTGCTTGCAAGTCTTATAAAATCTAGAAAACAAATAAGGTATCAACAGGGTGCTGGGCTATGATCTGGGAGAGCAGGGTTCAAATCCCCGGTCAGCCATGAAGTTCCCTGGGTGACTTTGGGCAGGACACTGCCTCTCGGCCAAACCTACCTTGCAGGGTCATTGTGGGGATTAAATGTTCGTGTGTACACCGCATTACGCCGCCTTGAACTCCTTGGAATAAAAGGTGGTATAGAAATGAATTCAGTATAACCATTATAATGTGAGGCGGGGGCTGCCTTATCTTTTAATATCTGTAGAGTGTTTAAAAATGATGTGTGTTGCCAGGCTACCTAGCCTAGTAATGAGAGCAAGAAGCAGACAATAGGTTCTTTGGGGCATCCAGTAAATGGAGGCCGACAGGCTCTTAAAGTAAGGTTACCAGACGTCCCCGTTTCCCAGGGACAGTCCCCGGATTTACAAATCAGTCCCCTGACAAATTCCTATCATTCCTACTGAAGTTGAAAAGTGTTCCCGGATTCAATGAAAAAAAAATCTGGTCACCTTATCTTAAAGGAACAGGCAGAAGCTTTTATTACTTTAAGCAGAAACAAGATAAGCACAATAAGCAATAAGCAAAATAAGCAGTCTAACGTCTATGTTCCATACTCACTAACAAGTGGCACTTAAGATACAAGATCAAAAGGATATTAGGGACATAACAGCGAAGGTGAAGTTCATGGTTCATCTCATTTGGTGTGGAGTCCCTGGGAGAGGCTGATTCTTCGCTCAGTTGACAGGACCGACAGTGACATTGACCGGTAGGACTTAGTGTGAAGACTCAGAAAACTGCTGTTGCCCAGCCCTTATATAGGGGCTTGTAAGCATGATCTAATAGCCAGTGTGCTCATTAAGTTCTGTCTTATCTCTGCAGTTGGCAGTGTGTCCATCCTCCCTCTATTCCCAGCAATGAATCAAAGTTAATTGTCAGTTCCATCTTGGCTGGGCCAAGAGGGACATGTCCACTAGTTGACTCCTCTTCTCAGTTTGGCTGTCTAGACCTTCTGATGGGTGCCAAGTCTTAATTATTTTGACAGATGCAAGGTGTTAATCATACTGACAGATATATAGCTTTGATTATATTGACATACCGTATTTATGGCTGCAGCTAGCTCATTATAACTGCTTATTATAAGTTATATACAGTCATAGGTAAAGGTAAAGGTAAAGGTACCCCTGCCCGTACGGGCCAGTCTTGCCAGACTCTAGGGTTGTGCGCTCATCTCACTCTATAGGCCGGGAGCCAGCACTGTCCGGAGACACTTCCGGGTCACATGGCCAGCGTGACAAGCTGCATCTGGCGAGCCAGCGCAGCACACGGAATGCCGTTTACCTTCCCGCTGGTAAGCGGTCCCTATTTATCTACTTGCACCTGGAGGTGCTTTCGAACTGCTAGGTTGGCAGGCGCTGGGACCGAACGACGGGAGCGCACCCCGCTGCAGGGATTCAAACTGCCGACCATGCGATCGGCAAGTCCTAGGCGCTGAGGTTTTTTACCCACAGCGCCACCTGCGTCCCATATACAGTCATACCTCGGGTTAAATACGCTTCGAGTTGAGCGCGTTCGAGTTGTGCTCCTCGGCAACCCGGAAGTAACTGAGTGCGTTACTTCCGAGTTTCGCCGCTTGCGCAGATGCTCAAAATGACGTCACGCGCATGTGCAGAAGCAGCGAAAAGCGACACGTGCGTGCGCAGATGTGCCATCACTAGTTACGTTACCTCTAGATGTGAACGGGGCTCTGGAACAGATCCCGTTCGTATCTAGAGGTACTACTGTATAACAAAGCTGTGTTGAAACCAGGAAGCAACGGCCATATCTGGCCTGGCAATGCATGATGGTGATAGCTTTACTATTCATGATGATCTGAACATTTTTATAAGTTGCTTAAAAGAAAAGCAGTTGTAAACTTATTGTGTCACACAGGCACGTCCGACTGAAGGAGAGAATGGGCCAAAGACTTAGATCTACAGAAGAGTCTTCACCAAGAAAAGATGAAACCACCAGATCTGTGGGCTTCACTCTGTTGCAGAACATGCAGAATTATCAAACCGGGGTCTTGGGAGTGGGGGAAAGCACACCTACCAACATTAATGGAGCCACTGCTTTGCTGAAGCACCAATTAAAAATTAAAAAAAACTTAATTGCTTGACAATAGCCTCATATGTCACATTGTTTCATGCTGATAGGATGCAAAAAGAAAAGTGTGTTTTTGCTGGATTTGTTGGATTACTTTAACTATTGTAGCTTACAAAAAGGCTTCTAGATCTTCGGGGGGGGGGGGGGACAATCCTGAGCAGACTTTTGTAAACATACATAAAACTATTCACTTTCCTTTTGTTGTTTTGATCTAAGAGCCACACTCAGCAATGGGAGAGTGTTCAGGGTGAGTGTATCTTCTCAGATTAAACACAACAAGCCAACCATATCTGATAGAACTTGGTTGCCAAAACCTCTCACCATCCTACTCATCCTCCTCTGACTTGCAAGTGATTCTGGTAATAATAATCTGGCATAAAAAGGAAGAAACAGCAACCCATGCAGAAGTAAAAGGGGGTGCTGGTAGGCCATTTATATTGTGTGTGGGTGTGGGTGTGGGAACAGTAGATGGGGCAGGGAGGAGTCTGCTAAGAAGCAGAGGGTGCTTCCAGATACCGTAACCTGTTTATTGGGCACTCATACTTATTTTTTGTAGGGAAATTAGACAACTTTGGCTATTTATTGAGCATTCTGATTTGTTGACAGTGAGGTTAGATGAAGCCAAAGCAGGTGTTCTCTTTCTCCCTTTCTCCCGGTCTCTTTATAGGAAAATGTTCAATCTTTTGCAGAGGCAGGTTTGTTGCACATAACCTCCCAATCAGCAATAATTATGGAGCCTGAATTTGCCAGTACGTGATTGAATCCCACCCTTAAAAAGTAACAGTCTGGAAGCTGCCAGAGACCGTTACAGCTTTCAGACATATAAGGATGCAATTTCTTCTGGAAAAATATATTATTTTCAAAATTGATGTGGAAAACTAATAACCTGCCCTGGGCTTGGGGATACTTGGGGGGGGGGGAATCTACCTGCTAATGAGACATAGAATGGGATAGAATTCAGTGGAGTTCCAGCTTTGTTCCATCTAAGAACAACATTGTTCCACCTTTCTTTTTACCTTCTGGAGGTCAGCAAGACCATTTTGCATGGATGTCAGGGCTGATTTGCCTGGCTGACTTTCCTCTCTTGTCTTTGGCATGCGCTGCAAAGGGGGTGAAAGGACCAAGTGAAAAGCAGTGCACTGATTTCACCTGTGATTGCTTCCTCCTTCAAATGAATTCTGGAGCATTTCCCCTGGCAGAGGACAGGCTCCACATGTCTATGCTTCCCACCATCCAAGAAAAAGTACAAAGAAAAGAGAGGCAACACTTCAACATATAGATAATCATGGTTTTCTCTTTTAATATTTTCATTTACAGTTATAAAAATAAATAAGGCAGGTCAGTCTGGTGCAATAATTCCTGTACTGAAAATAAAGTTTTAACTTAACAATACTTCAACAGGTGTGGTGATGTGGGGCGTGGTGGGTGGGCAAACAAAAATGGGAACGGCTTTTAGCAGTCATTAACAAATCTTTGGGTGTACCCTTTGCACTATAAAACATCTCTCAAAGGAAGTCCTCTCAACTCAAGTTGGCCTTCATACAGACTGCTTAAAAGGCATAACAGTTTGCTGGTGTACATATAACCGTGCAGAGAGAGAAACCACCTTTAGCAATAACACGACCATTCTGCAGTGTGGAATGCAAGATGTGCCACCTGCTGCTTTCCCAAAGATTCCCTCCATTGCGTTAACACAGCAAAACCTAACTCACAGAAGATAATAAAACAGAGCCAACTCTGGCGTGCCCAAAACTCCAAGTCCATCCCTGGAGAGCATTGCCTATTTATTGATAAAGGTAAAGGTAAAGGTACCCCTGCCCGTATGGGCCAGTCTTGACAGACTCTGGGGTTGTGTGCCCATCTCACTTAAGAGGCCAGGGGCCAGCGCTGTCCGGAGACACTTCCGGGTCACGTGGCCAGCGTGACATCGCTGCTCTGGCGAGCCAGAGTCGCACACGGAAACGCCGTTTACCTTCCCGCTGGTAAGCGGTCCCTATTTATCTACTTGCACCCGGAGGTGCTTTCGAACTGCTAGGTTGGCAGGCGCTGGGACCGAGCAGCGGGAGCGCACCCTGCCGCAGGGATTCGAACCGCCGACCTTTCGATCGGCAAGCCCTAGGCGCTGAGGCTTTAACCCACAGCGCCACCATACCCTGCATTTATTCCACGATGGGCCTGAAGTACATTAGGTTCCCAGGTGGTCTTCAATTCAGACCCAAACTTGATGCATCATCTTCCGAGCACAAGCCCTGCTTTATTCTTTTTATCATGCTCTATATCGCACATGAGAAGCTAGTCAGCAGGCAGTGCTGCGGTGAAACTGATGCAGGTAGCATCAACACTGTTTTCTTTAGTTTGTGTTTCTTTTTAGAGGGGCATAGATAAAGTGAATTGGTTCAATGTAGTAATGGTTTAATAGGTTCTTTGTTTTTAATGCTCTTAAAAACAAAGGAGCTATGTGGTTCCTAAAAGAGGAGAGAAGGAAAACAGGCACAACGGATAAAATATTCCAAGTAAGTTCATGAGAATGCAGAGAAAAGGGCTGCATCTTTGAGTCTGGGCTACAGTTTGATAAGGACATGTTTTGTGTGCTGAAGACCCCAACTTCAATTCCCAGCATACCCAGTTAAGGGGGTGAGGGGGACACACACACACCCTGTTCTGATCCCTGGAGAGCCACTGTTGTCGCAGGCAAATACTGAGCTACAGAGACCAATGGACTGACTCGGTATAATGCAGTTTTGTGTGTGAAATGTTACAGTTTGGGATTAAGTATAGAATCCTGGGGCTGAAAAAGATGCAGACTAAAAGTTGCCACAGAGGACAAACCTTAAACCATGCAAGGCAATATTGCACATTTAATGAAATGGAACCTTGCAGACAAAAATTGCTTTTCAAAGCTAGCAGTAAATTTCAGTTGGTGAAGGTGGCTCAGGACTCTGAGCTTTTTCTGCCTTGTCCAGGGAAGACTGGAAGACAGCAGTCAATAGGATCCAGGTTTCCAATTCAAGAACTATATATATATCTAGGCACATTAACACAGAGCTGGCGCCATCTGTCATGCACCCTAAAAGGGGAGTGAAACATGGCCAGGATGTCCCCAGGAAGATGCACCAAGCTTTCCCCCTGGGGCTGGGGAGGGGGGGCTCTTAAGACACTTCCGTGTAACCAGCACAGCTGGAGCCTTATGCAGTGTGCCTTTGAAAACATCCAACACTTGCTTTGTGATGAGAATCTGCTATGAACCCTCCCATCCCCCAGCCAGTCTATGCAATCTGTTTCCTGGAGGCACCTGGGCAGTAAAAGGAAGGCAGCCTTTATCTAAAGTCAGACAGAAGTTGGAGAAATTCGCTGGGAAAAGATTAAATGTGGCAACCTCAGTCAGTGAGAAGAAGAAGATGCAAAAAGATTGCCACCTTATGGCCTTGGAAGGGTAACAGCTTTGCAGAATACACCAGCTGCATTTGCACCTGATGTGAGAAGCAGCCTGCTTATACTTTAGGCACAATAAAAAGAAAAGATCCAGTTATGCAAATGGATGCAGGTGCCCAATTTGCATATCAGGCATAAATCTTAATCTGGTGACTGAAAAGAGAATCAACTTACATGAGGCATTATACCTGGTCAAACCTCAAGTTCGGTTGGACAATTGGTCCATCTGGCCTTTGGCATCATCTATCCTGATTAACAGCTGAGTCTCAAGCAGCAATTCTTCCAGTCACCTTCCAAATGTATTTTTAAAAAAGCTGAAGAGATACTGCAGAGAAAACCTGGGACCTCATGCTTGCAAGGTGTGTGCTGTGCCACTGAGCTATGGCTCCTTTGCCCACTTGCTGTGGCTCTTAAAAGAGGGAAGCTCCTTGGAGGAAAGGTGGGAAAGCCAAGGGCAGAATGAAGACTACATCTTTAAAAATGGAAAAATCATTATGTATAACCCTAAAGTCCCCACCTCGGCTGTGCAGCCACTCTTCCCAGGGTGGATACATGTGACTTGAGCCACCGAGGCTGAAGCAAATGCAAAGTGGCTTTTTGTGTTTGTGGGGAGAGATGCTGAACACAGGACACCAAGTTAGTCTTTAGAAGCAGAGCATCTTAACTAACTGCTGGTGGTTTCTTGAACACACAATACAAAACTTAGGAATGAAAACTGATGCTGTAAGCACACAAGCACACGCCACTCCTTTCCAATTTGGATCCAAAACCCAATCATCATGCTTTTAGTGTCTGGAGTGACATCTGACAGTTCAAATTTGTTAATTACATGGATGTGCCCCCTGATCAATCAAGGGCATGCATCTGTGGTCTTCTATCACAGACATTTTGAATTTTTACTCTTCCCTTAATTATTTTATACAATCTCTGCTTTGAAGGGCAAAGTGCAATCTTAGGCTTGACTATCTGAGAAAGCCTTATGTCATATTCCTGGAAGTGGGAACTACACAGAGATCATAGAATCATAGAATCATAGAGTTGGAAGAGACCACAAGGGCCATCGAGTCCAACCCCCTGCCAAGCAGGAAACACCATCAGAGCACTCCTGACATATGGTTGTCAAGCCTCTGCTTAAAGACCTCCAAAGAAGGAGACTCCACCACACTCCTTGGCAGCAAATTCCACTGTCCAACAGCTCTTACTGTCAGGAAGTTCTTCCTAATGTTTAGGTGGAATCTTCTTTCTTGTAGTTTGGAGCCATTGCTCCGTGTCCGCTTCTCTGGAGCAGCAGAAAACAACCTTTCTCCCTCCTCTATGTGACATCCTTTTATATATTTGAACATGGCTATCATATCACCCCTTAACCTCCTCAATGCAACCAAACGATTAGGAGATCAGATTAAGGCTGCCCAAATGCACATAAAATAGAAAATGATCATTTTCACCCTTGTTTACCCTGTGACTACAGGGTAAAGCTAAAGTGGACGAACATTAAAACTTTATTTGGACTTTCAATTACTTCACACAATTAGAACTGCACAAGGGAGAAGAGAAGGGGGCTGATGACTGACCCTTCCCCCTCCAACCTGCCCTACGCTCACCCCAGTCAGTGCAAGGAGACCTGCGCCAGCAGTGGGAAGAGGACTTAGCCTCACTGCCGTCTTCAGCACTTCCCTTTGGTTCTCTCCCCTGGAGAAGACAAGGAGCAACAAGCTGCAAGCCATCTAGCCAGGTGAGAGGACCTCGTCCCTCCAAACTGTTTTTGCTGAGGCTCCTTGGAATGAAAGAAGACCTGCATAAGCAGGTCGGACTTTATTGTTAATTTTCTTTTTGCTCTGTACTTACTTGTTTACATCAACATTATTTCTTTTGTAATATTGAATTTATTCTGTGTTTGCTAAATTTATGGTTTTTGCCCTATTTTAATTTATTGAGGTTTTGTAAACAGACTTCTCTCCTTCACCCCAATGCTTTGTTCTTGAACGTTTATTGCAAGCCACTTTGGGCAAAGCTCACTGTGGAAATGGAGCATGCAAATAAACTCAATCAATCAATCAGTCAATCAATCAACCAACCAACCAACCAACCAACCCCCACGTATTGGAAGAGCCTGCAGTGGAGAGCCTGCTATATCCTGTGTGATTTAGGATCTTGCTTGTCATGAATGGTCACCCTCCAGCGCAGGATGTGAAAGAGAGAAATGGTATTAGCCAGCACCTACTCAACTCACCCTCTTGTAATTCTAGTTGCCTGGGGGAACGGAAAGTCTGAATATGACTAATCCAACAATTTGGATTAGTTCTGGAATATATTTGAGTCTCTCTCTCTCTCTCTCTCTCTCTCTCTCTCTCTCTCTCGGGTTAGGCGATGAGCCTCTGGTACAAAACAAGGAAACACGGAAGCATTATTTTACAAAGTCAAAACAAAAAACCCATGAGTGTAATACATACATTTGCAGCTTAGCAAAGAGTTCAGTTGCTAACAGGTCTTCGTTTACAAATCTTGCTTTGGGAGACCAGGAGGCACCACTGTCCACAATCTGTCCTCTGAATTCTCAAGGATAATTACATCTTCAAGCCAGTCTTAAAGGCAACAAGCTATTCAACAGAGGAACCAAAAAATGTACACCAACAATTTCGGTAAAAGTAAGAAAAGAAGTTGTAGTAGTGTACTTAGCCCTGTTTGTGTGCAAAAACTGGATAAGTTAAGACAAAATGAGGAACTGACAGTATAAATGACAGCACTGGCAAAGTCCTGAGAGAAAGAAACACTGAGAATTTCTGCTCTATACCAGAACTGTACACAGTGGAACAAAATGGGTCTCATGGGGATGGTGTCCTCTCTTCATCGACAAGAATCTTCTGAATAATATCCATGCACTTGACCAAGTAAAGCATCTAGGAAAGGTCACTTGAATTTGTGGAGCTTGTGTGGAAGACTGCAGCTTGCTCTGTGGGTACACCTGTCTGTTCCAGCATTGTCCTTGCCTGGGTGCAGATGAACTCCTCATGAGAATCCATTGCAGCCTTGATGGACGTCAAAGGATGCCTTCCATGCTACAGTGCTTCCCTCTTGCTTTAAAGAGGATTAGACAAAGTCACGAAAGAGAAGGCTATAAGCGGCTGTGTTCTATCCTCCACTGCTGGAGGCAGCAGGATTCTTAAAACAGGTTGCAGGAAATCTCAGTGGGTGGGGAGAAGATGCTGTTGCACTCAGGCCCTGGCTGTGGGTTTCCCACAGGCAACTGGTTGGCCACTGTGAGAACAGGATACTGCAGGGATCTTCTTATAATCTGTTTGAAGACGAACAATCACCAATAAAGTGCAGAACTCCACAAAGGAAAACAGCTTTAGCACAGCTGCTGCCTTACAGGCATCAGAAGAAGAGGGTTGGAACAGACAGATCATTGGCCAGCTGAACCTGTCAAAGCTCAGAAGCAGGCTGAAGGCCAGCATGTTAATGCTTGGAGCCTTGATGTGCAATTGGGAAAATCAGAAGCTTGGGAATCAAAGAGCAAATCACTGACACAGATTAAACGGCTTATTTTTGTATGGCTGAAGAGGGTGCAGCTGTTTGTCCGGAAAGAGAAGAAAAACATATACATGAAACAAGACAGCAGGCATTTCATTCAAGGGTGGGGTGGGGGTGGGGGTCTGGCCTGGAGTTTTCATTGCAGTCCTGGATCTGAAGAAATGACACTGGATTTCCTTGCTTTTGGAGGGGGAGGGGGAGGCCTGACTTCCCGCCTGTTGGGCAAAGGTGGAGCGACCTGTAACCACACAAACACACACATAGATTGTCAAGTAAACAACAAGCAAACCCATTCTCTGTATTGCTTCCCAAGGTTAATAGGACCCTGCTGGATGTCAGGAATTTCTGGATTTGCATGCAGCTGCCCCATGTGGTGAAATCATTGAACTGCAGCCAGCAGCCTTCTTGGTAAAGAGCCTTTGGGACTGACTGACTCCATCCACCCAGTCTGGCCACTGGATCCTTCTAGGAAGGAAGCAGGGGGGCCAACTTGAATAAAAAATGGGGGGGGGGCAGATAAGCCCTGCCCCCACATAACCAATCACATGTCAGAGTGCACCTATACCACTTGAATGGCAACGGCCATTAATTTTTTGGGGGGCCCACCCCCTCAAATATTTTATTGGGGGGGACCTAAGGGACCTCATAGCCTCTAGGAGCTGGCTGCTATGGCAGGAAAGAATACCAAGGGCTTCCTGTTCCAGCTTGAGCTATGCTAAGATATTTGCCCAAACACACAAAGCGTTAAACTGTGGACACATGTCCCACCCCCCAACTGCTCTTCAGTTCTTCACGCAAGCTGAGTTTCAAAAAGAGTTTTAAAGCATGTTCAATACAACACACTTAGAAAGCTCCCCTCAAACAGAAACCCTGGCTCATCAAGGTTTCCAGTCACAGGGAGAGGTTCCAAGTGTGTTCAATTACATGTGCTTTAAAACTCTTTCCAGACTTTGATGTTTATTGTGCACAAGGGTTTCAGGAGCAGCTAGTGCACCAGGGAGCATTGGGAGCTGGAGCTTATGTTCATTACCCTCCCCCATTTGATCGTTTGAGGGTTCAGGTAAATGACTATTGTCTGCACCGACCGGCAGCAGCTTTCCAGGGTCTCAGGTCGAGGTTTTTCCTCATTACCTACTATCTCAGGAACTTGTGCTGCTTCAGATATTGTTAGGTTGCATCTCTCACCACACTGTCTGTTGGCATGTATGGGGGATAAGGCTATCAATGATTACTAGTCATGATAGTGATACATTACCTCCAGGATCAGAGGCAGTTTGACTCTGGATACTAGTTGCTGTGGAATGTAAGAGCCCTGCTGGGTTAGACCACAGGCCCCTCTGTCCAGCATCCTCTTCTCCCAGGGGCCAGCCAGATGCCCATATGTGCTGCCTGCAAACAAGTCCTGAGTACAGCAGCTCTCTCCTCACTTATGATTCCCAGCAACTGGTATCCTGAGACATACTGCCTCTGAGGCCAGATGGGGAACATATCCTTCACTAATTCGCCCAATCCACTTTTACAGCTGCCCAAGGGGGTGGCTATCACTACTTCTTATGGGAGCGAATTCTATAGCTGGACTGCACTGTGCAAAGAAGTACTTCATTTGGCCTGTCCTGAATCTTCCAACATTCAGCTTCACTGGATGTCTAACACTGGATGAAGAAGAGAAGAAGAGGGGTTCTGCACAGGTGCCCTTGCTTGTGGATTTCCCAGAGGAATCTGGCTGGCCATAGTGAGAACAGAATCTAGGATGTGATCAGCACTAAACTGGGGTGGGGGTGGGGGAGAAACTCAACACAGGGCTGCAATTTTCAGCAGCAACCCCACATCTTTGCAACATTCAGTGCCCAGTGAGAGCAGATATTCCCTAGGCAAAAAAGAAAAAGAGAGAACTGTATACTACCATCCCCTTTCTGAGTAGAATATTTCCAACCACTCTGGTGGTTCCAGGAAATGAGCCAATGGCCTAGCCAAAGACACCTTTTCATGCAGTACCACCCTAAGAAGCCTCTGGGGAAATTCGCACTGCTGCCACTATATCACATAACTCAATCCAAAGTATGTCACTTTCCATTTCCTTACCTCTGCGGAGTTCCTTGAGCTGCTATTGCATTTGGGTGGAGGTGGGGGTGGAGTGCTCTGCAAGTTAAGAGTCGCTAATCCATCTGCCTGCAAAGAAGGAAAGCCTGGAGACAGAGAAAAGAAAAAGACAGGCGGGTTTAAAAAAAGGCAGTGGGCGAAAGACAGGAAACTGCCTTGTGCTTTTACACACACTTACACACACTTTAGCAGGTGATTCTGGACAGATGTGTCAATTTGGAATCCCACTTGCAATTCCCCAGCCCTAAATGTCTCAGAAGTTTTGTCTGTGCTCGTCAAATGAATTTAAGCGCATGTGAAAAATGCACACCTGGGACAATGGGAAAGGAAATCCAGAATGACACCAGAAATGTCCAGTGGGGGTTCCTTTCTCACTGGACTTCCTCCCTCACAGTTTCCTGAACTCTAACGCCTAGTGATGGAATGAGAATGTCATCCAAACTTCAGAAAGAAATTATGAACATCGTCTCAGTATTTGCAGCAGAGGGTAAATTGAATCAAGTCTGGGCCGGCCTTTTGAGTTTATGGTTCATTTTAAGAACCATGGGATTAGGAAGGGCTGGGTGGTCCCTCTTCTATTTAGCTTTGGAAGACCTAGGTTTGCTGGTGAGGGAGGAAGCAGTTTCTAGCCCTTGTGGCTAGAGAAACATGTTTGAATTTGTGATGGTGAAACCATACCAAGGTGGTTCCCAGTGTTGAGCAACTTGGTCTGCAGACAGGGATGGGGGACATGTGGCCCTCCATGTGTGGCTGGACTACAACTCCTATAATCTTGGACTACTGGCCATGCTGGCTGGAGCTGATGGGAGATGGAGTCCAACATCTCGGGGGCCACAGGTTCCCCATCTCTGGTACAAAGAGAAGAAATGTGTAAACCCCTTGAGGGGGAAAAACTCATTTTACCAACACTCTGCAAAATAAAACACAGGTGTGATCTGCACAACGTACTTTGGGTTCTTGGCGTTTTGGGAGTAGTTGGCAGTGGGCTGAGAGGTGTGGCCTGCTGCAGTGATGAGCCCTGAAGTAGCGACAGTCTGCTCTCCCCCAGCTGGAGACTCTTTGGCCTTGGTGCTTTTCCTGATGCATTCTGCGGTGGCGGAAACAGACCAGACAAGCAAACAAACAAAAATTGTTGAAGGTGCTGGTGGCGACACTATGGGCATCGTGATGTCAGGAAGGCTTTGCAATGGTCTAGGAAGGCTCAGTGCACAAAAACGGGCTACTGAGGGGCAATATATCTTCAATAGGCTAAGGATTTGCAGCCTATTAATCAGGGATGGGGAAACCTTTTTAGCCCAAAGTCCACATTCCCTTCTGGGCAATGTGTTATTGGTGGGTGAGGTTCAGTGTCTAAAAGTTGGTGCGGCAACTTATTTAAATTTTTACATTTGTAGGGTAGACTACAGTCTCCACCAGTGTTTCTCAAATGTGGGTCTCCAGTTTTTGTTGGACAACAACTCCCATCATTCCTAGCTAGGAGAACCAGTGGTCATGAATGACAAGTTTGAGAAACACTGGTCTAGACATATTGAAGTGAGAGGTTTCTATACCCACCACATTCCATCCTCTACCCAAGTAAGCAAGAAGGACTATCATAGTTCAAGGACACATTCCCATCAGGCAAAAGCACTTGAGTGGGACACAGACAGGCCTGGTGAAGGAGTGGGGGTGTCCTAAGGGCCAGACAGAAATGCCCCCACACCTGAAGTTGCCCACCTGCCATCCTACAGTATATTCACAGTAGACAGTAACAGGTTTTCAGAACATTCAAAGCCAGGCAACTGAGGAACTAGGAACAATGGAGCTATGGTCCTACAGATGTTTTTGGACTCCAACTCCCAGAGGCCCCAGCCAGCTTGGCTAATGATCAGGAATGATGAGAGTTGTAGTCCGGCATCATCTGGAAGGGCCACAGGTCCTCCATCCTTGGACTGCACCAAAGGAGAGAAACACAGAGAAACCACAACTGAGAAATTCAGTCTATCTCTATTTGCTGTCCGGATGACTGAAGATCCAGTGCAAATACCAGTGGTGCAAATTAGGCTTCCATGATCATCCAGTTAGTAACAGCATCCACAGAAGTCTTGCCTGGGAGTTCAGTACATGCGATCAACCTCGTGAGAGGCAGGAAATGTTCACTGCTACGCCCCATGCCTCCCCAACACTATAAATGCATTTGGGAAGAGGTCTTCAGCATGGCAGCCTGCCAACCAACAGGTTCTTCCTGTGAGTTGACAGTCTGAGTGCTCAGGATTCCAAGCTTACACTGGACAAATTCTGGCTCAGAGTGACACTTTTCAGCATCCCATGCTGTTAAACATGGGGTAAAGGCAAAATTACAGAGTATGACTTTTAAAAAAGTTTACATGGTTTTTCTTTTAACTCAGTGATATGACAGAGAGCAGCTCTGCATGCTGCAGGAAGTAAGGAGTGGGTGTTTTTCATGGGTTACACATAAATGGGCAAAACTATATACCTCTAAGTGGGTACCACTTGTGCAGCTTCCCATACGGAAGATGCGAAATTTCATCTTAATCTCAGAAGCTGGAAAGGCAGAGGTGTGATTCATTTCCACCTGCCTTTGGGGCACTTCCTGTCACACCCAAAAGCTACAGCCGGAAAGCTGGATTCTGGTTGGGATTTGCACATCAGAGAGAAGGATGCTAACTTGTCCATCTTCCTGATGTACCAGAGTTCTGTGTGCAGAGATTTTTATTACTGTGCTTTTGTATGGAAGAACATTCAAGCATGCAAATTTCCCATCTGCAGGCTAACGTGGTATAGTGCAATGTTAGTGAGAACTGAGCCTGAGTTAAGACTGCTGAAATTGTAATGGCGCTGCCTGATACTTAGGAGTGGTATCTGAGCAGAGATCATGGTAATGTAATTTGCAGCCGTGTGCCCAGAGTGGCCAGCACAATGTAACCAAATGGAAAGCCTTCCTTAATGTGATAATCAAATCTTCCACTATCTGAGCCTCTCCCGGTTTTTAACCATGACATAAGTAGCATGCACAGCTAACAGAAAATGACAGAAGCTCCCAGGGGGAATTTCATCATAATTATCACTCATTTATTTACCATGTTGGAAGTCAGCTCAGCCTCTGGCTCCTTCTCTGCAATGACCTGAGATTTGCTGAGGCTCCAGTCCTTCCGCCTGAATTTATTCGTACGGTTCTCGCCATCATCCTTGGCTGGGAGCTCCTCCATCCTGGAGGATGTCAAATTCCTCCTTTCCACCAGTGGTTCAAGAATAGATCTGTAGCCCATATAGGAAAAACAAGCACAGATTATCCCATCTCCTCTTGTCAGCCTGAGAAAACATCACAACTGTCCCCTGGAGACATGAAGCACTGGCAGTTTTGCCCTCCTACAGCCTAGATGGCAGATTTGCCAAAGTTCCTTTCAATGACAGAGGCTGTCCTTGTGACCACTTACAGCAAAAGTTGCTAATGTGGTGCCCATGAGTTTAATGGGACCCTTGAGGTCTTCCCCTGGTGCCCATCAACTATCTGACTCCCCGCCAATTCAATGCACTCTTTGTCACGAGGTGGCGAGAGGAAGGCAGCCCTGTTTAGGGAAGTTTTTAATATTTGTTGTTTTATTGTATTTTTAACTTTTTGTTGGAAGCTGCCCAAGGTGGCTAGAGAAACTCAGCCAGATGGGCGGGGTATAAATAATAAATAATAATTAATATTTATCTATTTCTCCCTCTTAAAATATAGAACTGACAGACAAAGTTTGGAAGAGTGTAGCTCTTCCCTGCTTCCTTTTCCTTTGCTTTTCAATGCTCTAATTCTGCTGATTCCTACTTTAATGAAGATCCCTTGGGAAAGTGAATTGTGTGTGCGCACACTATATTCCTGTCTCTCAGGGTGCTGATCCTGGGGAAGGGGTGAAAGAAGTGACCAGAGAGGTGGTACCCATGGTAGTCCTAGAAAATCCAAATTTGCCCATGAGCCTAAACTTGTTGGTGAACCCTGATTTAGTGTACTAAACAGCATCTCAAGTGTTCTTCTGTCAAAAGATAGGAGAACACTTATTTTATCCTCTTATGAGGTGGTTTCCTGGTCGTCTTAGAGACCTTTTTGAGTTTCTTCCTTGAGGATAATAATAAATATATTACTAAATAGGTGAGTAAATATCTCACAATTGTTTATTCCAAACTGGTGATTAATAAAAAATTACAATTCTGAAGCTGTTAATTTTGTATTTTATCTATTGGTGGATTGACCCTAATAAATACTAGATTGGATTGATTTCCTACAAGTTCACTCACCCATCTGATCCTGGTCTGGAGGAAGTACTGTCTGATGAGGTAGAGGATGTTGATCCCACAGAGGAAGTCACAGAGGTAACCGAGAGCCTCCTCAAAGTAGAGGACATGATGTAGGGCAAAACCACTGACCCAGACCTGCTCTGCTTTCTCTCCGTCAGCGAAGAAGGCTGTGGTTGGAATATAAAGAGGAAAAGTGCTGACTGGGCTTTGGAAAGGAGGGAGGAAGGTGTCCTCCTGGCTCAGTGCCCTCTGAGGGGGAACTGGTCAGGCTGCCCTAAATCCACCTCTGTTGGAAAAGCAAGTCAAGTCCTAAGCACAGGAGAGAACTTAATTGCTCTTTCTGTGCTGGCTCCCCTTGGAGCTAACTGGGATGAAAAGAGCTTTTAAACATTCTGCCTTGCTTGCCAGGCAAGACCTGCTCAGGCCGACTCTGGAATGCTCTTGTGGGAAAACCATCGACTTCCTGCAAGGCTCTGTGCAAGCATCTTGAGCCTTAGCTGCCCTGTGCTCCTGTAGGAGGAAGGGTGGACTATAAACATGGTAAGTAGCTCTGCTTGAAGGGTCAGCTCCATGGGGCCTCCTAGTCCTTGACTGTCATTTGGTCACAGCTATTCCTTAGGCTGCCTCAGGGGGAGAGATGAGAAGCAGGGCCCTTCCACCAGCATGACTGAAAGACCAGCTCATTCAAGCACTTCCTGTCCCTGAACTATTTCCATTCCAGCTGGTTATTATAAGAACAACTATTTGACTTTTCAACATTAATGTCTGAGTTTGGTTTTTTCCTTTTCCCTCTCTGGCCCTTTCCCCTTGTGTTTCGTGTCTTTTAGACAGAAAGCCGGCAGGCATGGGGTTGTCTTATTTTGACTGGTTGTGTGTTACCAGCCCTGCAAGCCTTTTTTGGCTAGAGAATGGGGTGCAAATTTTCTAAAAATAAATAGTTAATAAAAATAAGAAATAAATAAAATAATCCTGTTTTGGAATTACAGTGGTACCTCAGGTTACAGATGCACCGTATTTTTCGCACCATAGGGCGCACCGGACTATAGGGCGCACCCAGTTTTTAGGGGGGGAAATCAAGAAAAAAAATCTTTTCCCCCCAGCCCCAAAGAGCAGCGTACAGGCTGCGCACAACCTCTCCCTGCCAGAGGGGTTGCGGGCGGCTATGGCACAAGCCAAGGCAGCGAGCGGGATGGATCCCGCTCACTGTTTTGGCTTCCTCTTTAGCCCCGCACAACCTCTCCTTGCCGGGAGAGGCTGCGTGGGGCTAAAGAAGCCATAGCCCCGTGCAGCCTCTCCTTGCCAGAGGGGTTGCACGCAGCTATGGAACAAGCCGAGGCAATGAGCGGGATGGATCCCGCTTGCTGTTTTGGCTTCCTCTTTAGCCCTGTTCACCCTCTCCCTGCCGGAGGGGTTGCGTGGCACAAGCCTGCATTCGCTCCATAGGACGCACACACATTTCCCCTCAATTTTTGGAGGGGAAAAACTGCGTCCAATAGAGCGAAAAATACGGTATTTGCACATCCCTCCAGTGGTAACTGAGCTATCTGGCTGAAGGCCTTTCAGCTGCACTTTTCTATAACTAAATTAAAAACAAACTGGTAGCTAGGCACTGGGATTGTGACTGCTTTCCAGGTAGACAGGTTTAAAGGTACCCTTAATAAAACAGGATGCAACAGTTACCAGAGTTATCACACCGTAGAGCTTCTCCACTTTCTCCCTCAGTTCCTTGAAGCAGGAGGTCAGTCTGTCATGAAGAGGCTTCAGCTGTTCTGTCAACTTCTTCCCATGAATCCGAATCCCTTCAGCCAGCAAAGGCATCTGAAAGAGGGAACCACACACATTGGATGCCCACATTTTGATGTCAGCAAGGCCACTCTCATTTCTCAGCCCATACCCTTAAGCATATACAGAGTCAGCCCATTAGCACTTCTAGCCCAGTATGGTCTACTCTGACTGGCAGTGACTCTCTAAGGTCTTCTCCAGCCTTAGGAAGCCTGGGCTGTAGATCAGTGGTAGAACACCTGCTTTACCTGCAGAAGGTCTCAAATTCAATTCTTGATGTCTGCAAGTGCGACAGGTGTCCCCAGCCTTAAATCTTGGGACAGCCAGTGCCAGGCAGTGTAGATAAGATGGTTTGACTCAGTCTAAGACAGCTTCCTATGTTCCCAAGGTCCCAGGTTCAATCCCTGACATCTTCAGGTGGGGCTGGGAAAGAACTCTGCCTGAAACTTTGGAGAACCTCTACCAGTCCGTTCTGACCTGGGGTGAAGAACCTTTTTCTTATAAAGGGCCACTGATCTCCAGGGAGGACTGCAGAGCTTTCCCTCTCTTTGTGCCCCCACATCCCTTCTTTTTATCTTACACACACACACTTGGGCAAAGCAGAAGAGGAAGAGATTCCATGAAGGCCCAGACAAAAGGTGTGGAGGAGAACCTAATTTTGCTTAGGACTGCATAAAATCAGGCCTAGGGGATTATGCAGCCCTTGGGCTACAGAGACTCCACCCGATATATAGACAAAACTGAGCTAGAAGGACCAATGTCCATGACTTGCTATAAAGCAGCTCCCTAACTGCTTCCCAGCAGGTACCTGTAAAGCAATCAGTTGCTTGAGCAGTTCAATCTTATCTTGATCTTCAGGATGTTCTTGAATATATTTCTCTGTGAAAAAGGCCTGAAGGGAGAAAAACAAAGAACAATTGAGATCTTAATCTTTTTTGCTTGGTTTAAGGCAACAGGCTTTCAACCTTTTTGAGTCCATGGCTCCATTGACCAACTACATGCTTTCTGCAGCAACCCTGTGGGGAAATATGCTCCAAGCCTCAGAAGCCCAGTTATGTCACCCCTTGCAGCCCCATACCTCTTAGAACACCCTCCCTGTGCAGTGTTCCCTCAGCCTCCTCTCCTCTCCCCTCTCATCGGGAGTCCTCTGGGCAGCACCCTTAACCCTGCCCCAGAGAGAGCTGCCTCCTCACGCCACCCCACAGGGGCCTGGAAAGAGGATGGTGCTTAAAGAAATACCGTATTTTTCGCCCTATAGGACGCACTTTTCCCCCCTCCAAAATGAAGGGAAAATGTGTGTGCGTCCTATGGGGCGAATGCAGGCGCACCGACCCCTCTCGCTCTCCAGGCTTCAGGAAGCTATCCGCAAGCCGTGGGAGAGCTGTGCAACTTCGTGCAGCTCTCCCATGGCTTATGGAGAGCTGCCTGCACCTCGAAGCCTGGGGGCGCGCTGAGCTCAGCGCCCCCCAGGCTTCGGGCTTCGCGCAGCTCTCCCACAGCTTGTGGAGAGCTGCCTGTTCTGGCGGCTGGGGTCGGGGGAAGCTCAGGCTTCCCCCGCCCCAGCCCCGCGCCTGGGAAAAAAAATAATTTTTCCTTTATTCCCCCCCCCCCCAAAAGACTAGGTGCGCCCTATGGGCCGGTGTGCCCTATGGGCCGAAAAATACGGTAAGTTGCATGCCTTCACAGGGATCTCATCCCCAGTTATCACTCATAGAAAAGCATTAGTTTTTAGAGCTCATCATTTCTTTTGAGCTCATCATAGACCATCTCCCAGTATCTTGGAGCATGTTTGCAGTGTGACCACATATGTATAAAAGTTCTCTCAACCTCCAAACATTTGCAATACAGTTTGGACCGACTTTTGTACATTTTAACAAGTATACTGGGCATCAAATACCACCTATAAAGCTTTTTTTGTATATTTTCCTTTATGAAATAGCAAGCCAAAAAGTTGATATTTTTGTTCCATACTTTTGTCTCCCAAACTGAAATTTCAGTGTTGTGTCCAATGTCTATAGCCCAGTGTCTCATCACGGCCTTGACCATTTCGTTTTTGGTTTCCCATTCTAGTAAAATTGTATAAAGTTTGGATATTATTATTATTATTTGTTTCCCAATTTCGTTTCCAAAGATTCTGATCCTCATTCCAAAAATCATTTTTCTTTATCTTTTCTGAAAACCTCATTTAATTGAAAATATTGAAACCAATCTGAGATCCAGTTATATACCTCTTCTTTAATTAGTTCTATAGTGCCCTCTCTAAGCTCAAGGAGGTCCTTGTATGTACCCGTTCTTATTCATGTTTAATTTTTTTTAACTGCCACTGCCCCAATGGGGGATATCCACTAGGGGGGGGTCTTCCTTTCTAGGTGGTCTTCATATCTTGCCCAAATGCTGTATAGGTTCTTTCTTATCACGTGGTTGTGGAATCACTTGTATACTTTAGTTTAGTTATAATATAGGTAAGCGAGCCATCCATACACCATATCAAATCCTTCTAAGTCCAGAGTATTTACTTTTTTCAGGTCCACCCAATCTTTCATCCAACACAAGCAAACTGCCTCATAGTACATTTTCAGGTCTGGGAGCCCAACCCCCTCTTATTTGCATCTATCAAGATTTTGCATTTGATCTGAGGCTCCCCCCCCCACACTAGGGAAGGGCTTATTGCTTGAACACAGAGCTTGAACACGGAGAGGCAGTCTGCAGACATGCTTAGAGAAATGTGTCCAGAGGAAGTGTGGTAACAACAGGGACCCACATGAATTTGCATTAGCAAAAGGATCGAAACTAGTTCTACTAGTGCCTTCTGTTGCTCCACCCATCAATATATCCCTGCTTTTTCTAACCCTCTTGATACAGGGTTATTGCAAGCCAATCTAGAACAAAGTCCAGGAAAATCTAAAGTGATCTCTCACAGAGATACCAGGGTCCCACAGCAAGAAGCAGCAGCTTAGCTCTTACTCCAAATGTACCCCTTTGAGTCCTCTCAGATATGAGGAAAATTTGCTATTTTCTCCTGGATAGAACAGTAAAGTATAATGTTTTGGGGCAATGTTGTCAAGGGTAAAGCCTGCAAGAGTCCACTGACTATAAACCCAAATTGGGGGCACGACAATGAACAATCCATCTTTAGACATGCATGTGATGAAAAAACTGGCTTTTTGCTATCCTTTAATGGTGAGCAAGGAGGGTGATCTGCTCCAAAGGTTGATTCCTTGTCCCCAACATTAAACAAAGGGTTTAGTTTATGATGATTATGGCAGCCCACAAAAGCGCACTCCCTCCACAGAGCGAGCTGAGAATAGGAAACTGTGAGCAAACACCCTGACGACTTCCAGATGTGGCCACAGCATTTCAAAGCCTTAACGGCTTTTCCACTTCTGCAAATCTCACGTCCATGCCTAAAATAGAGTAGAGCCAGCTCAAAATACTCCTTGGTTGAAAATGGATTTTAATCCCATTTTAAGAATCTGAAGACTGTGTCTTGCTGCATTCTTATCCGAGGACATCTGTATTGAGCTGTACTGACTCCAGCACATTGTAACTAGAAATAGCTATAGCTCTCATTGGGGACTATGGACTTTCACAATCTATGGAGCATCATCACTGTTACTTTTGATCCCTACAGTGGTACCTTGGGTAACAAACACCTTGGGTGACAAACACTTTGGGTTACAGACTCCACTAACCCGGAAGTAGTACCTTGGATTAAGAACTTTACCTCAGGATGAGAACAGAAAAAGCATACACTTTACCCTAGTATCTGCATTTTTGTACTCATTGCCTGGAGATCTGCACTGCAAAAACTGAAAAAGTGCAAGTCAAAGGCAGCTATAATACAAGAGAGAACAGGAAAGTGTAAATTAAGTAAGTTTGCATTTGAATTCTAACTGAATTAAATTTCTTCACCATCCTACCCATGACTAATCTCTACACCTTTCTAGCTTCCATTATTTTTAGTTCTTGCCAAAATATTCAGAAAAACCTACAATACTTTATACTTATAGCCCACTAAGTTATTTTTATACTAAAGTACATGAGCTCTTTTGCTCTCCAAAGTGTAAATCTCATCCCTTGATTCTCACTCTAAGTTTTTTGGTAGTTTACACCATGGTCCCTTTCAAGTTAAACAGCTTTGTATCTTTTCTGTATTAATCTAATCATTCCCTCAATTTTCAGATGTTCAGGTTGTAAGTACCATTACTTATATAGCCAAAGGGCAAAAGGTGAAGTAATCCCAAGTTGTGCAGAAACACACAAAAAAAGCTTTAGGAAAGCACTCTTAAAGGGGAGCAGAAGACAAACAACCCAAAGAGGACTAAAGATGCTTAGTAGCCATATAATGTTGTTTGTTAGGTGTGGGGTTTTTTTTGGGGGGTGGCATTGCAAAATGTAGGGAGAATTGAATGCAGCAGCTAGAATTCTGAACATCAACATTCTATACTGCAACATTGTTGTTGTTACCCACAATAAGTGTGCATAGAACAAAAATACTATTTCTTCTCTCTGTTTTTTTCTTCTTTCAATCAGACAGAGACATGGACAGATTCACCCATTCCTGCTGCAAAGAGTGATAAATTTTGGTTTCTCTCACCTTCTCATTTTTTTAAAATCTTAAATTCAGTTCCCCACATTTTCACACCTCTTTACTAGTCAAATGAAAGTCTTTATGAAAATGCACCAGCATTTTAATGCGAATTTCTTCTTGCATATTTGTATGCAATCTTCCCTACTGTACATTTCTGCAAAGTAAATCCCTCTGGATTAATGTGCTTTTGTAGACATTAACTGGGTGAAGAACTGCACTGCAAATTTGGGAAAGTGCAAATTTTGAAGGATAGCTGTGCTTCAGTTTGTGCATTGTTTCAGAAACTGCAAGCTAGGTATGTTGGCTCTTAAATGCAAAATGCACTTCACACTAATCTCTACTCTGCAGCGACAGCTGACCTTCTCATAATTGGTGTATCCACCCATGACGGCCGGATCGACAATGCCATTCAAGAGCATAGAGAGAGGGTGAACAGGCAGGGTGCGGTCCCAGGCATGCTGCTGAACACAGTTGCTGATTTTCTCATTCGTCAGCTCCATCGTTTCAATGGCATTCTCCAAGGGACTTATTTCCTCCTGAGAAATGCAAATACAGGAGAGTTAAGGCCACATCTAAAATGAACTCTTCAGTGCAGGTCAATGTGTGCCCAACTTTCCAGATCCATATAATACGCCATGACTTTTTCTGAGTGGTGTTGTCCACACTGTGGACCATAACTGAATCTCTTCGACATGATACAGTATCCATACAGGAAATCATCCTAAAGTAAAAAATTATCACATGGAAAAAGAGGGCAGTATTTTCAAGCCCAGTCTTTGGCATGGGTTTTTTTGTTTTGTTTAGGAAACACCTAATAATGTGAAACTTAGGCAGCATAGTTTCAGCTTACGGACTGTATCATCTCAGGAGGACATGCATGCACTGGTTCTTAAATGCGGTGGAAGGGTGGGACACAGGGTTGACACCTTTCCCAGCCCTGTTCCCTCACTCAGAGTGGTAGCCAGAATGCCAGATTATTGAGATGTGAATTCAAGTCCCTTCTTAGACATGAAGCCCACAGGGTGATCTAGGGGCAGGCATGCTCTCTTTCTGCAATTCTCTTCTCTTTATCACAGACTTGTTGCATTACTAAAAATGAGGGGGGAACCACTTTGAAGAGCAGTGCACAGGAGGTTCTGCTCCTAGTGCAGAGCTTTTTGCTGCATTCTGCATTCTGAAAGAAATGGCTTTGCTTTTCAGGACCACTAATCCTATGAAATCCTAGGTACAAAAATTGAACAAAGGTCCTGCAGAATGTATTAGAAATCTGATGTGGCAATTCTCTGCAGGCCACCTTATTTCCTTCACTTATTGAGTAGGATGGAACAATTGATCCATCATGACCATGATAAACTTTATGTATACACAGAAGACAGGGCTGACCCAAGACATTTTGGTACCTGAGGTGGACCCTAAAATGGCACTCCTCCTTCCCATCAGAGAAGAAGGGGTAAGGGTAAGAAGATCTACATCAGGAGCAGGGGAAGAAAGACACTGGGATCTGCTGCCCCTGGGGATCCTGCTCCTTAGGTGGTCACCTCACTTTGCCTCATGGGTGGCCTGGCCCCTGATAGGGGAGATTAGTTAAACATACAGCCAGGGAGAGGGGAGTTCCTTGTAATTTTCAGGGCAGCTGCCTAAGTTGCTGAGGACAATGACATAAACAGCAGGAACAAATGACAGGGGGCCTGATCTAGACCAAGACCACAGTGGGAGTGGGACAAAAGATTTAAGCCATCTAAATCTCTATGCCAGGGTTCCCATTCAGATCCAATTCACTCACCCCTTTCTGTGCCTACAATTCACTTTCAAAAAATTTGACTGCAATTGCCAACTGTGTGAATAGTTTGGCCCTCGGATGAAGAGGGATGAAATCTTCCCTTCAGTTGCCGGTTGTGTCAGCTGTCTATTCAGATCCGGAGTGGCTTAGTGTTGGACTTGGTGCCTGGGAAGCTAAGAGCCTGGACCAATCATTAAGCTTTCCATCCTTACCCACTTCACTTAATTGTCACAAAGAGGACGATGGTGGGGAGAAATCATGTGTGCTACCCTGAACCCCATGAAGAGGAGGGATAAAAATGCAGTGAGGAAAAAAAATAACATGCATCCTCTCCAAAGCTCACCACTGCAACCTGTTTGACTTCAAACCACTTGAGGATTCCTGGGAAGGAATAGGCAGTTGTGTAGGTGGTCCTCTCGATCCACATAGTCTGGAAAAAAGCGAAAGTCAAAGTGGAGGCAGTTACAACTTCTAGCTGGGGTTTTTTTTGGAAAGGAATGTAGCTCAGGGGTAGACCATGCAGTTTGCATTCAAAGCATTCTAGGCTCAATCCCTGGCATCTCCAGGTGGGCCTGGAAACCCTCTCCAAGGGTAGAGTCATTTGTAAGCACTGTGGTCCTGGGGTGGGCAACCTTTATTCTGCTGGGGGCTGCATGCTGGCTGTGAGTACAGTGAGAGGTGGGTCCAGCTATCCCTTTCCTTCCATCCTCTCTGTGCTATCCTTATTCTTCTCTTTCCCTCTCTCCCCATCCAGCAAACTGCTGGGGAAGGGACAGGTGGCTTTTGCCAGAGGTCTTTAGTTGACCACTTGCATAGGGCTTTGGAATATGACATTAAGCTGAGAGCCACAGGCAAACCAGGGTTGCAGCTGGCCACCCCTGGCGAAGACAACACTGAGCTAGATGGACTCAGCATGGTCTGCCACAGAATCACAAAATTTTAGAGTTGGAAGGGACTGTGAGGATCATCTGGTTCCACCCCCTGCAATGCAATGCTGAATATGCAGCTGTGTCACATGGGGACTGAACCTGCAACCTTAGCATTATCAGCACCATGCTCCACACTTTCGCTTGTCCCATGCCTAGAAACCATGAGTCCAAACTTCTTTTCCATTTGACCCACCACTTCCCCTGAGAAAACCCAGAGTTTTCCTCAGAAAAACTGACAGACGTTTGTTCTGATTCAGCAGTAAACAGTGGGTTTTCCCAGGGAAAGCAGTGGGGCAAGTGGAAGTGTGGATGAGAACTGCAAGGTAACAAAACCCAGAGAGAGAAGTAGAACCTCAAAGATTGCTCCAAAGGATGAAGGACTTACTGCAAATTCATTCTCAGGATCTTTTTCTCCTTTTCTGAATGGCCGGGAGTATCTGAATTGTTGCACTTCATTGGATCTATAGAAGCTAAAGCAGTAAACAAGCAGATCAGCTCAAATCAAACCACAATAAGCATTTCCAGTCACCATCCAAAATCAGGAGGTCTGACACTATTATTTATTTTCATAATTGTAACAATTTATTTCTACATTATTATTCTGTTTATTTATATCCAGCCTTTTTCTGTGACAGGGACTCAAGACAGTTTACAGCATAAAATAAAAACAGTTAATGGCAACAACTTGGTACCAAGTTACCTCCAGGAACCTTATATACTCCTGCTGGGTCACTTCAGTCCTCATGAAGGACACTCTTAGCTGTGCCATATGCTCCAAAGTTTCACCTTATGTCCACTAAGATCAGGGTGTTTGCTGTGATAGCACCAGAGCAGGTCAGGATTAGCCCTAAAGCAGTGGTGCATTTGAACCAGGATTGGGGGAATGGAGGCTTATAGCTCCACAGGTAAGAAGAGGAATGGAGAGAGGTTGGTGCAAACTGGAGCTTTACACAGCATCACAATATGGCACGGGTCTTCTAAAACAGACACAACAGTAAGTATTGAGCTGTTGCTGTACTTCAGAAAGAAATCCAAAGTACAGGCAAGCCAACCCATGACTGAAGCCCAGTAATAGTACTTGTTTCTAGATGTGCTGAAAGGGTTGATTAGTCAGGAAAAAGTGGTTACTTTAGAATCTGCTCTGGAACAGGCTTGTCCTTGTAGTTTGGTGGGAGGTTCATTACAGGTTTCACTATGAAGCACTGGACATCTGTGTGGTGTGCGTTAAGGAAAATAAATAAGAGGAAATGTTTGCAGAGAGCATAGAGGTCAGATATCCAATTCATGCCCTAGCTTAATATCCATGTCAGGGGTGGAGAACCTCTTGCAGCTCAAGACTGCAAGGGTGTGTAAAAATGTTTGCTGCATTTTCAGCTGCTAATGTGTACATAGCCCAAGATTCCTACATAACTCCTACCCCTACCCACTGCTTTATATTGTCCAGCTTAGTCTCTAACCAGACTCCCCACAAAAGATACACTGCTTAAGAGACGTTTTGATCTCTTCTGTGGGTGGAGCAGTGCTGCTCAGCTTCTCAGCATTTGGAAACTGGGTCAGTAATTTCAGGTTGAAGTCTTCCCTCCTTTCATATTCCTTGCCACGGTAGATGAAGATCTTGTTCTGTGACAAGGATCAGACAGGAAATACAGCAGTGCTATTAAAGTTGCTAGTCTGGACAAATTCCCATGGCCCTAAATTGAGAACAGAACATACCTGGCAAGCCAGCAAAATGGACACAAACATAAGCAAGTCCACGGCCTGTCAATACTGCGGAAGGTCCAGATTTAAAGGACTTATTGATTCTGATTTCATAGAGCATGGTCTACTTCAGTTGCTCCAATTTAAAAGAAGAGACCTTGGATCCAGCCCCCACCCCTACATCACCACTGGAACGCTCCTTTTCAGGGTCCCTCCACCAGCTAATGGTATCAAAAAGCCACCAGTAGTAGATCTACGTCTGCAGATATATCTGCAGGCATAGCAGAAGCCTTTGTTGTGGACATGCCATTCCACTGGTGAAGTTCTTCTCTGTCAGGGAGATGCAACCCCTCAATTCCAACTCCTTCCAGCCAGTGGACCTGAGGGTTAAGTCTGCTCTGCTCACTGTAACCTAGTTTGCAGTCAGCAATTCAGATATCTGACATATTTTAATGGGTTATTATGGGCCCATCATTGAGACCCCCATATCATTCTTACCCGCAGAAACGAGGGGAATCCATGGCCAAAATACCCAACAGCAAAATACTCTGGTTGGGGTCTCATTGCCTTCATGATGTTCTCGTAGAATGTGGCCCTTTTTTTCTGTGTATTAAAAAGAAGAAGGGTGGGTGGGTGCTGTTATACAAAAAAAGTAATCCGATCAAGGAAAAGTGTTCAACCACATTTCAGGTTTAAAAAGCTACAGCCCACAAAGCTGGAAAGATCACCTGCTCCTCTATGAAGCTGCCTGTCTTAGCATAATCACAGGGGCTACTGGCATGAACATTTAGGAGGGTGGGAACCAAGGTAAAGTTAATGGTATCCCAACTTTGAAATACTCTCCACTGGGTTGTCTGCCTGGCACCTAGTTTAACAACTTTGAGGTGCTAGGGTAAGGCATTTCATTCATTCACCCAACTTTTAGTGATTAAGAGATATATGCTGCATGCTCTTCTGCTCTTTCTTATAAATTTATGGGATTAAAAAACACAAAAACCCAAACCCATCAAAACAGGTTAAGCAAATAGGACTAATTCTCAAAATGCCAGTTGCCAAAATGCACAACATACACAGCAGGGGTGAGAAACCTCTGGTCCAGGGTACAAATTTGGCTCTCCAATACTCTTTGTCTGGTCCTTTGGACTTTCCCCAGGCCACACCCCTTTAGAGGTCTCATCCTCTTTCCAGATGTGTTTCACACCCTTCTTTAGTATCTTCCTTTGGCTGGAATGTATCCAAATGCCTTTTGCTACTGTGCGGCCCTCAGAAGCTTGCCCAGAAGGGAACGTAGCCGAGTCTCAAAAAGGTTTGCCATCCCCATGCTAAAGAATGAAATGTGTGTGCGCACAAGCATTTTAGCGCTCTCTCTCTCTCTCTCTCTCTTAAAGCCTCAGGTACACTGAAGCTTCCTGTGCCCTTAATCTGCAGCTGTTGTACTCAGTCAGGAGTACAAGAACTCTCCCAGATCTCTCCCCCCCCCCCAAAAAAATAACCCACAGCAATCCTCCCAACCCAGCCGAAGACAAAAACCCAGCCATCTTACCAAGAGATTGCCAAGGCCCTCATAATCGAAAACTTTGTTCTCATACATGTCAGCAAGTTCCTTGCTCAGCTGGATTGCTTTCTCCCACATCTTCAGGAATTTTTTTTTTTTTTTAATGAGAAGAAATATCTATTAGCACAGATGATACCCAATGGACCAAACTTAATTCTGAGAAGTTAGGCTTCTAACAGATGCCAAGGATGCTAATAAGAACTAAAACCATAACACACACACACACACCTTCTCGCACTTAAGCAAGTTAACTTGCATTTCCCACTAGTCATATCCAGCAGCTAAATTCTCTGCATGGAAGCAGAGGTTCATGATTAGCAAGCCAGAAGAAGGCAAATTATATGCTTTGGATTTCCCAGTGATAAGAGTATGCAAAAAGAGCAGAAGCAACCAGCTCCCAGCTAAATTCTACTCAGAAATTAACAGATGCAAGTTTGCCATGTCAATTAATTGCAATGGATCTACTCTGAGTATGACTACCATTGGATATAAGCCTCAAAGGGGATCTTACACAATTTTTAAATAGTCAGAACTGGTGAAACAGTCCACCACATAGATGAGCAACAATTCTCATTAAATTGCTCTTATAAATCCAGTAGCAGCTAAGAAATTAAAGCTACATGCTATGTTGTAGTTGGAATTAAAAGGTGAGTCCTGGGTTAGAAAATACTTAAGGCTTGGTTCAGACAAGCACCTAAACCACTCCCTCCTGCTCCTTTCCATACAAGAGAGATAAAACCTCTGCTTTCACTTTGGAGCAAATAAGAGTTTTGGAAACTGTGGTTTGTTCCAATTTTAGTTAAGTTAACAAACCAGGATCTGAAGACATAGCTTGGCTTGAATAGTGATGGGAAGCCTCAGGTCATATGTGGATCCCCAGGTCCCTGTATCTGGGTCTCATGACTCTCCCAGGCCCAGGGTGTGGTGTGGGTTGTCAGTGCCCATGGCAAGGCAAGTATTGTGCCCAGTAAACCATGGCCAAGCACTACTGGGGTGCATGCTGAGAGAGTGAGGAGAGCAGTTGGCTTGGAGCAGAGGCAGGCAGGTGGGTGGTGACCAAGTGGTGGCGGAGGGAGCTAGCAAGGAGTGGTGCCATAGCTCTGTATCTCTCTCTTCCCCACAATCTGCTTTTCCTTCTCCCTCTCTTCTCTTTCTCTTCCCCCTTCCCTCCATCCTGCTTCCCTTCTCTCGTTCTCCTCCTGGAAATGGCAGCCATAGTGGCTCAGATGGTTGGTGCTGGGGCTTGGAGCCGCAGCCCAATGGGTAAACAGTAGAATGTAGAATGAACTGATGGGAGTGATGCTTGTGGAAACTGGGTGGCAGCAAGCTGGGGGGGGGGGGCGTGCAGTGACACAGATCTGGCACCGAGGAAATAAGGAAGCGTGTACGCAGGTGCCCTGGATGGACTGAGGGAACTAACGTCAGGGCAGCCTCCAGCCCTGCTCACCCTCAGGACCCAAGCTTGCTCTTTCTCCCTCTCTGTCTCCCTTCTCTTTCTCTTCCCCTTCTCCCTTCAGGCCCAGCCGCCTCCCCCACCCCTTTCGTCCCCACCCCTCTCAGGGGTGCAAGCCAAAGAGCCCTGCAAAGCTTTCAAGTCAGCTGCCTCAGCCTGTCTGCCCCTCGGTTTGAGAAGGCTACAGCACTCATTGGTGGGGGACAGGACAGGACGGAGAGAAGGAAAGCCTCGCTGTGGATGTGGAGTTGCTGTCACCATTTGCACTGGAATGCTGCCATTCGAGCAAGAGGGAAAGAGAGCACAGCAGTGGTGGTTCCTCTTTCTCATCTTCCCTCCCCATGGGCCTGGCACATTGTGCAGTGCACAAGGGCGAGCTGGCCCAACCCTGCCTCTTGGCTGGCCTAGGGGTGGGAAGTGCATGGGCATCCCTGAGCTGGCCACAAGGAGAAGGGGGGCTGGGGCGCCTGGCTGTGCCTTCCCAGAGTTTTGTGCCTGGCACAACTGTCCCCCCAGCTCCCGCCCCCATGCTATGCCACTGTCCAGGCCACACCCCTCACTGGTCTGCTTCACACTCTATTGAAGAGGACTTTTTGCTTGGCTTGAATGTGTCATGGAAGGGTAAAAATTACTCTTGCTTGCCTAGGTGAAGAGGCCTTATTCCACCTGCCTTGCCCCACCCTCCAGCCCTAGGAGTCCTCATAAGGAAGCTGTGCCTGGAGGAAGAACTGTGAGGGGAGAGACTTCATCAGGCAAGGCCTTATTCCACCTGCCTTGCCCCACCCTCCAGTCTCTGCTTCTCAATTTGTATTGTATTATTTTATACACTGTGGCTTGACGTTGTTTTATTGATAGTAAAGGTAAAGGTAAAGGTACCCCTGCCCGTACGGGCCAGTCGTGTCCGACTCTAGGGTTGCGCGCCCATCTCGCTTAAGAGGCCAGGGGCCAGTGCTGTCCGGAGACACTTCCGGGTCACGTGGCCAGCGTGACGAAGCTGCTCTGGCGAGCCGGCACCAGCGCAGCACACGGAAACGCCGTTTACCTTCCCACTATAAAGCGGTACCTATTTATCTACTTGCACTTAGGGGTGCTTTCAAACTGCTAGGTGGGCAGGAGCTGGGACCGAACGATGGGAACTCACCCCACCGCGGGGATTCGAACTGCCGACCATGCGATCGGCAAGCCCTAGGTGCTGAGGTTTTACCCACAGCGCCACCCGCGTCCCTTTTTTTATTGATAGTAGTTTAGAAATTATTTATTGAAATTGTTAAGAGTGAATTTCTGTTTAATTTTTATATGCTGATATTATTATTCTATACTATTCTAGTGATTGTTGAATGTTACATTTTTTTATGTAGGATGCTTATTTTTGTATTGCATTGATTGTTATAAGATGTACATTCCTTGTTTCTGCAGCTTGTAAACTGCCTTGAGTATTGTAAGATAGAAAAACGGTATACAAATTAAAAATGATGAGGATGATATCTGGCTTTTGTGCGGTTTGCACACAAGAGGCGAGTCACATAAAGGTGAGAGTCACATCCATCATTCTGCACTTCTTGAGCCACACCCACCACTACCATGAGGCCAGTTAGAAAACTGTCCTGGAAATTGTCTGCCTCATCCTGCTGTAACAGACTCACCTTGCCTTTGTCAAAGAAAACAATGATTTCTTGATAGAGTTTCTCTTTCAATTCCTGCTGCGAATAGACATAATAACTGTCCCTCTGAAGCAGATGTGGAGCACACGGCTTATCAGACCACTAGGATAAAGGAAACAACAAATCAAAGTCATTCTGAGAAGGGTACCTGAGGGATGATATGACAGCATTCTTTAAAATACCAAGAGGTATTGAGGCATCTAATCATAGCCTGCATTTTTATTGAGGCTTGATCAGGGCCTGTATTTTAAAATGAGCTTAAAGATCTTCAAATGTTTCATGCCAGGCAGAAGAGCAGCTGCCTAAGAACCTTGGCAATGTTTTTCCTCCTAGACAAGGGGGCCCCCTGATTTATAGCAGAAAACAATTCTCAAAGTCGTAAAAAGGGAATTACAGGCTGACAGCCAAGGTTACACTGACCCTACATATTACAGAAGATAAAAAAGCAGAGAAAAACATAATTAAGAGTGGGTAAATAGTAAAATAAAACCATGTGCCTCCCATTAAACTTGAGCCATATTTTCCTAAGGTTCAAAGGTCAAGAGCAATGGAAAAGCATCTAGCTGGCAGAAAGGAAGAGAGTATTTTGGGAAGTCTTTTTCTAAAGTTGTTTCTTTTTTAAACTGAGATCCTTTTAAGATTTCTTTTCCTTTTAAAAAGCTATCTATGTTATGTATTAAATATATTGGCTTAAATGTAATTATGCAAAGGAATTAGAAGCTAAGAAATGTTAAATCCTTATGCTAGATTCTTATTTCATATAGTTGGAAGAGATCACAGGGGCCATCAGCCACCAGCCTAGCCCCCCCTGTCAAGCAGGAAACATCATTAGAGCATGATGTGAATTTAAGATCCTTGACATCTGTTTAAGATAAAAATTTAAGATTAAACCATTTGTTTTGGAGGGCAATAGGGCGAGGTGAGCTGGTAATTAAGGTTCCTTGTTGAGACACATGTAAGATATATTACTACTTATTTGTCATTTATAGATAGAAGAATATATATCTTTTTGTTTCCCATAAAAGGACAAGAGGAAATGGGTGTATCTTTTGTGATTGGTTCTAGCAAACAGCCAATAGGAATTTCAACCAGGCTGATTGGACAGAGGCAGCCACAGGAGGAGCAAGGGGGCTGGATTAAGGAAATATAAGTGCTGGCCAGAATGGCAGGAGGCCAGGCCAGAGCTTGGTAACCATATACCACTGTGCCTCATATTTATTTGTCTGACAAATAAATTATTAATAATAATAATAATAATTTATTATTTGTACCCCGCCCATCTGGCTGGGTTTCCCCAGCCACTCTGGGCGGCTTCCAACAGAGATGAAAAATACACTAAAATGTCACATATTAAAAACTTCCCTGAAGTTATTTTAAATTATTTTAATTTCTCTATTGCTGCGTTGAATATTTCATTCCAGCTAAGCGTTAACCACAAGCAGGGTGCTACAGTATGTCATACAAGGCTTCTTCAAAAGTTACACTGAACACAGGTACAAGCTGTTGCTACCAAATGTACAACTGTTCTTGTTTTTTGTGTGAAAGGGTGTACAGTTTATAAATTCAGCTGTTATGTGCACTTGCTGAATGTAATGCTTGAAGGAGTTGGATATGTTTAGCCTGGAAAAGAGGAGACTGAGAGGAGATATGGCAGCCATCTTCAAATATCTCAAGGAAGAGGGAACAAGCTTGTTTTCTCCTGTTCTTGGAGGTAGGATTCATACCAATGACCTCAAGTTACAGGAAAGGAGATTCCAAATAACATACAGGAAAAGCTGACAGTAGGAGTTGTTCAACAATGGAAGAGTCTCCCTCGGGAGCTTGTGGACTCTCCTTTCCTTGGATGGCCATCTGTCATGGAGGCTTGAGCTGAGATTCTTGCATTGCAGGGGGTTGGACTAGATGACCCTTGGATTCCTTCCAACTCTACAATTCTATGATTCTATGAATGTTGCATGTAAATAACTGTGCAAGTGTACAGCTCTACAGTTGTGTATTCGGGTTGTACACTTGTTAAATAGGAGGGCAGAGTTCTTATTTGCTGCCCCAGAAAGCAGAACTAGATCTAAAGGGTTTAAATTACAGGGCAGTAGACTTGAACATTAGAAGAACATTTTGGTGGTCGGAACACTTTGAGAATGGAAACAATTAATGGATGTCTTCAGCAGAGCTATTGGGGATGCTGAATCTCTGTATCTTCTGCACTGTGAAAGAGGCAGGGTTAGATAGTCTGTCATTCTTCTTGGGAAGCAATTCCACAACATGATTCTTCTAAGCAAAGAGAAGTTCTCTTCTGAAAGCTATAGATATAGCCATATCTCCAAAACATTCCATTCATTGACACACATCCCACATAGAAATCCCAGACAAGATGAGGGTATTTGGGGGAACTCACTGCTTCAACAAGGAGGTGGGGTTCAATCTGCTATGGATTGGGTTACACTTCCCTTAAGGATCAGGTTTCCAATTTAGAGTGCTTTTAAGATCTCACTATTACCTGAGGCACCCAGGTGTCTTTGGACAGAGGTAGCTGGATTATCCTTGCTAAAAACAATCCTGACTTGGCTACTGCTGCAATGCCACCCTTTAGCACCTAAGACACTTACCTGGAGCAACTCTGCATGAAGGAGAAGTGTGTATGCTGCCTCGGTGTAGTTTTCAGAGCCTGTGTGTAGGTCCCGGAGTTTATACAAGTATCTAGAAAGGGAAGAGAAAACAGATTATCATGGAATTACATGCACAGAAGCTGTTCAAATATCATTTAATTCAGCCTGTTGATCTAAGGCAGAATTCTCTACACAATGATGCCTCATACGAAAAAGCAGTGAAGCCTAAAGGTAACATGGCCTACCTGATGTAGATATCCTCTCTCTTCTTTTCTTTATAAAAATTCTACAAAAGTAAAAAAAGTATGGTTGTGAATAACTGAACTGATTTTTACAAATAAGAATAATGCAAACCAAAAGGTATATACCAGCACATTGACAGTGCAGCTCATGCGGTTTTCTTTACTCCCGTCATGCATGATGGCCCGGTAATCCAATAGGTTTTCTAGCAGGCTGCTAACTAAGAGAGCAAAGACTTCGCCTGAGCTCGAGAGGTATTTGTGCTTCCGACAGTGCTCCAACAGGCTGCAGGGTCACGTGTGTGGTACAAGGGAAGTGGGAGACAAAGAGAGAGAAAATCAGAAGTTTATAATTAAGTTTTACAACAAATAAATAAAACATTATGGGTTCTAGCCAATGCCAGTTATACCCTGAGTAGACCTCTTGAAATTAATAGAAATTGCTAACTTGGCTCCATTACTTTCAAAGGGCCCAGTCTACTCTGAGTAGAGGTTAGTTGGATTCAACCCTATGTTGTGTTAGGGCCAACGTTGCACTAGTGGACGTCTGCAGTGGGGAGGCACTTTTGTGCTAGAAGCCTTCCAGTCATGCAACTTTTGGATCCAATCACTTGAAGCACAGAAAGAAAATGTCACATCTTAGTGGAACTTTATTATTGTTAATAATACCAACGGCAGACACCGCAACTGCAGAACATTTTCAAAAAATAACAATGAAAAAGAAGCTTTTAAAGCTCTTTAAAAGTTTTTTTTAATAATAAAAAAAACTTTTTAAAACATTCACAATCATTGATCTCAGGGTCTCCAGGAATAATGCCTTTCAGCCATCAAATGCTGGGGTAAATAGGGAAATATCTCCTGAAGGTTAATACTGAGGGAGACAGAGTCACCTCACCAGGGAGAAAAGGGATTCTAGAAAGGCAAGCAAAAACACTCACACACTTACAGTTTCTCCAGCAAAATCTTGTATTGTTCATCCCCACGACCACCTTCAACTTCCTGATCCAGTTTTGTTATCAGCTCATTTTCAAACTACAAGTTGACAGACAAAAAAGCAAAAACACGCACAGAGAGAATGATCTATTGTTGTTCTACCGCAGGAGTGGACAGAGGATAGATTGAGATCTATTAGCAGATTGCTGGGTGATTTGCAAGATATTGGCAAGGATTTCTGACTCCGAAATGTTTAACAATAGTAGCAGCAAAATACCTTGTTTTCACCTCAATTAGGCAGCTGAAATAAAGAAAGCTAACTAGGACTGGACTTGCGTGTGAAAAAAGGCCAACGAGTTCACTTCTGTTCAGGTGACGGTGAAGGGACCCCTGACCATTAGGTCCAGTCGTGACCGACTCTGGGCTTGCAGTGCTCATCTTGCTTTATTGGCCGAGGGAGCCGGCGTACAGCTTCCGGGTCATGTGGCCAGAATGACTAAGCCGCTTCTGGTGAACCACAGCAGTGCACGGAAACGCCGTTTACCTTCCCACCAGAGCAGTACCTATTTATCTACTTGCACTTTGAGGTGCTTTCAAACTGCTAGCTTGGCAGGAGCAGGGACTGAGCAACAGGAGCTCACCCCGTCGCGGGGATTCGAACAGCCGAACTTCTGATCGGCAAGTCCTAGGCTCCGTGGTTTAACCCACAGCGCCACCCGCATCCCTAATCTGTTCAGGTACTGAAACCAAATATCTAGGCTCGGAATGTGGCTCAAAAGGCATCCTGTTCTTTACTTCCAACAGGATGACAGATGCAACCTGACTCAGGTAGATTCTGGGTTCTAGTAGAAAATGAAGCAAATCTGACAAGCCAGAAATCTGCCAATCCTGTTCCAACGCACACTTTTGCAACTAACAAACAATGGCAAATATGGCAGGCATTTCTGAACTTCCTACATTAAAATAAGGTAAAGGTAAAGGTACCCCTGCCCGTACGGGCCAGTCTTGACAGACTCTGGGGTTGTGCGCCCATCTCACTTAAGAGGCCAGGGGCCAGCGCTGTCCGGAGACACTTCCGGGTCACGTGGCCAGCGTGACATCACTGCTCTGGCGAGCCAGAGCCGCACACGGAAACGCCGTTTACCTTCCCGCTGGTAAGCGGTCCCTATTTATCTACTTGCACCCGGAGGTGCTTTTGAACTGCTAGGTTGGCAGGTGACGCAGGTGGCGCTGTGGGTTAAAGCCTCAGCGCCTAGGGCTTGCCGATCGAAAGGTTGGCGGTTCGAATCCCTGCGGCGGGGTGCGCTCCCGCTGCTCGGTCCCAGCGCCTGCCAACCTTGCTCTGAAGTAGAACCACACATTTCCTGCTGGTCCCCATGCGATTTTAGAGCAGGAAGATGGAGGTTAATGCTGGATCTGTGCCACAACTGAGGGTGAACTATGACGCCATCATACAGAATGAACCCATGATGTCATCCCAGTATGTTGCTAGGCATTCAAGGAGACCTAGAGCCTCTCAAAAGATAAATGACTGGAACATACCAAGATGAGAGTGGAGGAGGTCCCGCAGAGACCACATAATGATCCCTGCCACCTAGTCACTGCTGGGAGAGTTGGGCACCCCTAAATACAATATCATCTACTCTTGCCAACAAGCTCACTGTGTAGCTTCTTTACACATATCAAACAAGTAAGGGGCTAAAGAAGTCAAAGTAGAGTGCACTGGGCTAGATAGACAAAATATTATGACCTGCCTTAGAGAACTTCCTATTTATTGAAATCCCTGCTAGGAACCTACAAGGGGAAACTCTTTATTTCCTTTCCTCAATAATCCCACTTAGATCAACCTTCTGCTAGAAACCAGGCAGCCACCCAGTTGAGACAACCAGCTGAACCATGGTTTGATGCTGGTTGTTTATCAACTCTATCCTTTGTTCTAGAAACTCTGCTTCAAAGTGCCTAAAACCAAATTCTCAATTTCCCATTGCCTCCACCTTCCCTTATTTTGCTTCCCCCTTACAAGCTGGTCCATACCATATGGAAGTTTCTGCTCCCGCTGAAGTTAAATTCACATTGCATCATGTCAAAAAATATAGGGATGGTTGCTTTTCGCAATTCAGGCTCAGGTGTCAAGGTCACCTCCAGGATCGAGCCTACCATAGAGGGGATGAACTTGATCTTGTGAGGCCCTGAAAACAGAAAAAGGGGATTAGGGGCACAGCAGATGGCTGCTTTGCCTGCTACAGGTCTCCAGGGCAAACACAGGCAGATGCTTCCCAACCACTAATCGTCTCCTAGTCTTTCATATGCAAAACACACAATGGAAGCATCTGCTGCTTGACCACTCCCTTTCCACCTCCCCTAGTTCCTGCAGGGGACTCTAGGATTAAATGCTTCTCTGACACAGATGCACAAGATGGGTGGGTGGGAGAAGGGGAAGGGGAAACACTAGGGGAAGCTGACCCCTGGAGACTGGATTACTTCTACAATTGCACTGATATCAGAATTTGTCAACTGAGCTTTATTTCAATTATTTGGAGAAGTGCTGCAACTCAGTGGCATCTGCTTTGTCTTCAGAAGGTCCCATGGTCAATCTTTGGCATCTCCAGCTGGGAAGGGATTCCTGGCATGAAATCCTGGAGAGAGGATGCCAGTCTCATAAGGATATGAGAAGAGCCTGCTAGATCAGGCCAACGGCCCATCTAGTCCAGTATCCTGTTCTTACAGTGGCCAACCAGATGCTGAGAGAAACCCTCAAAGCAGTATTTGAGCACAAGAGCCCTCTCCCCGCCTGTGATTTGCAACAACTAGTATTCAGAAGCATCGCTGCCTCCCAATTGTAGAGGCACAGCACAGCCATCCTGCTCTGTAGCCTTCAGCAGTCCTCTCCTCCATGAATTTGTCTAAATTGTCCATGTGGATTATACTGGAAAAACCTCTGCAAACTCTCTGCAGTTGGTCTCTGAGATTCCCACAGCTGCTTCCCCAGGTCCTTAGGTGATGCATGAAACTTACCTAGATTGTACCACATGTCCCTTATTTTGAAGCCAATGTCCTTCCTCATGTCCCCATATCTACAAGGAAAGTGTGTGTGAAAGAGTGACGGAAACATCCAGGGAAAATCAGTCAATTAATATATATTCAGAGAGCACATTCAGAGGTAGCTTCATTCTGCTGCGCTGAGGAAAGCCACGCCATAGTATGTTGTCTGAACTCATGCTTGTGTTATAGCTCTCTCCAGACTACTACTATTATTAGACTTATTACTACCACTACTACTAGAATTATTACCCCTCCCCTCCACAATAAGGCAGGTTAAAGGTAAAGGTAAAGGTACCCCTGCCCGTACGGGCCATTCTTGACAGACTCTGGGGTTGTGCGCCCATCTCACTTAAGAGGCCAGGGGCCAGCGCTGTCCGGAGACACTTCCGGGTCACGTGGCCAGCGTGACATCGCTGCTCTGGCCAGAGCCAGAGCCGCACACGGAAACGCCGCTTACCTTCCCGCTGGTAAGCGGTCCCTATTTATCTACTTGCACCCGGAGGTGCTTTCGAACTGCTAGGTTGGCAGGCGCTGGGACCAAGCAGCGGGAGCGCACCCCGCCGCAGGGATTCGAACCGCCGACCTTTCGATCGGCAAGTCCTAGGCACTGAGGCTTTAACCCACAGCGCCACCTGCGTCCCTGCAATAAGGCAGGTTACACCGGTATAAAAGACAGTTTAAAATACAGTTTGAAACAAATTGCAATCACAGCTACAGTGGGGCCCAAAAATACATATTTGAAGTATCAAACGCCAGGGTAAAAAGGTATGTTGTTGGCATATGATGAAAGCTGTACAAGGAAGGTGCCAGGTGCACCTGAGAGGGGAGGGAATGCCACAATTGCCACATAGAATGGCTTCTCCTGGATCACCACTCCCTAAACGTCTGAGGGCAGTGGAATTACCAAGAGGGGCCTCCTTCTGCTGATCTTAAGAGCCAAGAGGGTCTGCAGCGAAGTTTTTCAGACTGTAGTCAAGGTTCTTCCTGTGGTTTTGGCTGGGCTAAGCCCTAAGCCCAGGTTTGGATGGCACACTAAGCCAAACTGTAACTAAGGGCAGCAGCAAAAGAACCATTGGAGGAGCAGAGTGGTCTTGATCTCACCAGGAACCCAGGCAAAACATGCTTACACCAGTGTGGTATAGTGGTTAGAGTGTCAGACTAGGACCTGGAAGACCAGGGTTCTAAATCTGCACCCCTCCACAAATCTCACTGGGTGACCTTTGGCCAGTTACTGCCTCTCAGCTTAAGTGGTGCTTAAATGAAGACAGGGAGAACCATGTACACCACCTCAAGCTCCTTGGAGAAAAAGCGAGGTACCAAAGCAATGAATGCAATAACCAGGCCACATTCACTTTCCAGAAGTTGCTGGACTCTGATATCAGCCCCTGCCATCACAGCCAATGGTCAGCATTAATGGGAAGGCTAATCCAGCAACATCAGGAAGGCCACATGTTTCCCTCCCTGCCATGAAGCACAGATCTTCAGCTTGTGGACAATGAGCCCATTACTAGGCTGTCCTCCTACTAAGTGTGATGCACCATGGTCTTGCTTTCACTTGTTGTTAAAAAAAAAAAGGGTGAGTAGAAAGAGAGCAGAAAGATAAAAGGAGAAACGCTCCACACATCTGATGGAGGCAGATTCTAAGGGATAAGCTTGATATGATGCCAAGAGTCTCACTTGATAGGGACAAAGAATAATTAATAGGAAAGGTGTGGGTGGTGGAGGGAGATATTTCCATTAGGACTGTGGTGCATGGGGTGTTTAATCTCTTCCTTGCCTGCTGTGGCTCTGAGACACCCGACTCCCACCCTTTATAGCTTTCCTGACCACACCATCTAGTTATTCCCTGATATTTGAAAGCTCACCCTGCAATAATTAGAGACACTTTGCTGTATCTTGTAATGATTATTATTTTTTTAAGCTAAAAGTGAACCCCAGGTAGCAGTTTGGAGTTAAAGGTAGGACTCCCGTTGTTGTTGGTCCCAACTCAGTCTCAGCCGGAATGGTCAATGGTCAGGCATGATAGGTGTTGCTGCTCAGGAACATCTGGAGGACCACAAGTACTCCAGCCCCACTTTAATCAATCTTCTCCTTCCTAGTGCCCTCCACATGTTTTGGGCAGCTTGCATCATCCCTGACAATTGTGTGTGCTGCCTGGGGCTGGTGGGAACAGTACCTTCAAAACACCTGGAGGGCACCAGGTTGGGGGAGGTGGAGTTAATCAAATACGCCCCCCCCCCCCCCCGTTTTTGGATCAATTCAGATATGTACTATCTGCAGACAAGCCATTTCTACAAACAAACAAACACTGTTTTTACTTGTAAAAACTGCAAGTGGCAGGTGGCATTTTAGAAGAAATATTACCCCTACTTCTACAAACACAGGAAGAGAATGCCTCTTCTAAGATGCCACTTGCTGCAACATGAGCAGACACCAAAAGCAATGTGAGCAGGTGTTTTTTCTTCAAAACTCTTGCAGTCATATGCAAATGTAGACAGATTTAATCAGTGGTGGCTGGTTCATTAGAGGAAATGGGGCAGTGCCCCATTAGCCTCAGCCTGTTCTCAGCCAGCCCCTTGCCCGAGTTCCTACTGCCAACCAGGACAGCGGGTGGGCCTGTCTGGCAGCTTGCGCCTCATTCTCAGATTTGCCCATTGTAAAACTCAGAAGGGAGGAGAATGGGGACAAAACGACACTGCCTGTCAGTGGCCCAGGCTCCACCTACTCTTGGTCTCCCTGTCCTAAAAGTCCTAGTGAGCACCGGTCACTACTGGATTTAAGTTTTAAAACTGATTTGATCAAGTAAGATTTGTGTATCCTGGATCCAGAGACAGAGGAGCGGTAGAAAGTAGAAGGTCATTTGCCATAAAGCCTGAAGGCATGAGTTGTGCTCATAAAAACCCCAGCGGATGCACGTTGGAGAGTGACAATTGGACAAAGCTCCCTGGGACATATTCGCCACACGTTTACAGATACATCTGCCTCCTTCAATACATGCAGCTGAAAGTGCAAAATGTGTCCCCAGTAAGTTCAGCAGTGGGGAGAAACTCACATGAAGACTTACTTCTTGACTATCTTGCTCCGTTTAGCCTGGGAGAAGCTCTCCAACTGGAGAGATTCGTGGGTAAGAAAGGCCACTGCCAAGTGAAAGTAATTATTCCACAGCTGTGGAGGAGAGGAAGAACATGGTTGAAACACTGCACAGGACAGATGTCACAAGTCTCAGACCTTGAGCAGCGATGAGGAAACTGTCAGGGGAGCCATATGCCGATTAACCACAACTCCCATCATTCCCAACCAGCGGTCATGCTGTTTGAGTATATTGGTTTATAGCTGGTTGCGAGTGTGCTGATAATGTAACGATATGCTTGAGTGGAACTGAGCAGCATTTTAGTTGTAATTAAATTGTGTTTATTGTTGTGTTGGGGCTTGGAAATATAAAGGGATTGGCTTGTTCAGCTGAGTGATTGATTGGTGGGCCGAAAAGAGCAAGTTATTTTTTTTCTTTTGTCTAGTTGTTAATGGCATTATTTTAAAAAGTTGATCTTTTAGTTGTTATTCTCTCGTGGATTTGTTATTTACATTGTGCTAAAATGTGGGACTTCCACTGTATTTCTTTAGAATCAATTCTCATGTATTTTCAGAGGTGGATTTAGGGCAGTGTGACTGGTTTCCCCACACAGGGCGCAGGGGCCATGGGGCGCCTTCCCACCTCCTTCCTAAAGCTTAGTTAGCACTTCCCAGCTTTGGGAAGGAGGCAGGGGGGCTCTAGCACCCTGCCAGAGCCTCACACCTCCTTCCCAAAGCATGGTGCTTCCCTTAGTTTGGGAGAGGGTAGGGCTGAAGGGCATCAGATTTTGGCCTTGCACAGGGGGCCATATTACCAAGGTCCGGCCTTGTGTATATTAATTTTTCCTGATGTTTAAGAGGATACTCCATTTAGCTGTTATTTAGTTAAGAGTCATGGTGTAGTGGTTAGATTGCTGGACCTGTGAGATAAGAGTTCAAATCTCCACTTGGTCATAAAGCTCACTAGGTGGCCTTGGACCAGTCGCTGTCTCTCAGCTTAACCTGCCACATGGGACTGTTCTGCTCATAGTATGGGGAGGGGTGGAACCATGCACACCATCCTGAGCCCCTTGGAGGAAAGAAGGGGTATAAATGTAATAATAATAAATTAAATAATCATGGTTTTCCATTATGCGGACTTTTCCTGGTATTTTTTTATATTAGATCTTTAAATTTATGAAGTTTTAAAATAAGTTATATCCTGCTTTAAAGACACACACAGAGATGTATATGTATAGAAACTGTCTAAATAAATACAATATAAAAATACACATTTTGCTATGTTTTTCAGCTGAAAACTGTATCACAAAAGTTAGAGAGGTATGAAATCAGAATTAGAATTGTAGAGTTGAAAGGGACCACAAGGGTCATCCAGTCCAGTGTTTGCCAACCTTGGGTATTTAGCTGTTTTCGGACTACAATTCCCATCATCCCTGACCACTGGTCTTGCTAGCTAGGGATGATGGGAGACCCAAGGTTAGTCTAACTCCCTACAATGCAGTAATCTTTTGCCCAATGTGGGGTTGAACCCACAACCCTAAGATTAGGGTACCAGCTGTTCAAAGTCATGTATTGGTCTGGGAGGTGTGAATTAGGTCAGTCCCATTTAAAGATCTGGACAAATCAAAGTTCTTCTCCATCCCTACCTTCAGGCAGGTGTTTCTTTCTGAGCCAAACAGCTAAACATCATCCAACCTTTCAACCTTGGCACCTTTTTTTGACTGAGAATCCAATTTCAAATGGCCATCGCCAACATCTTTTATTCATGATCAAAACATGTTTTGATCATGATTCATGATCAAAGCAGGACTGCATTTCATCCTTACCTGTAGTTCAAAGCTTGCCTGATCGAGAAAGAAGCGGTTGAGCACAGAGGTGTATTGGTTTATGGCTCGGAGGAAAATCCTGGAAAAGTAAAGTCAGTACAGATGAGAAAAGGTCAAAAAGAGAAGCTCAAATCTCTTGCCCATCCTGGTAAAAAAAGTAATAGGTGGTGGCCCACATGGCACTTGCAAGATATTTGATGTGATCTGCCTTACACATTTTCCCAAGTAATGGTGTCAATCAGTCATTTTTATTTATTTATTAAAGGATTCATTTACTCTCATAAAATATCAGTGTAGCATGCACAACCTGCTCACATTGCTCACCAACCCTACCTACTCCCCACCCTCCTGCTGAATGTCTAACCCCCCTGCAGCAATTCCACCTCCACCACCAATTGTGGCAAACCCCCTCTACACACTCTATAATCACCAATGGTCAACTTGTAGTTTTTGTGTGAGGTAAAACTTTGATACCTGGGACACTCAGGCAGATGAACATGTAACAAAGATTTATTATGTAGAACAAAGCTGGAAAAACAAATGCTGTTTCAGGAGATAAAATTATTTCAGGGAACAGTTAACTTACTAATAATTATACCAAATCTAGTGGATATTACAGGGTTCTAAATAAGGTAGAAAACGCACAACTTCTTTTAAACTTCAGTTGCTTATTTTAAGTTATTACTCCTCAGATGTTATGGGTTTCTAGCCTAGATGGTAAATACTCTGCATATTTCCAGTTATTTCACTTCAGTTTTTAACTTAGTTGTTGTGTAGATGTTACAGCGTAATACGTTGGTTTTTAAAGAAGGTGGAACCTTCAGTCTGTTCCCCAAACTCTTCTCACTCCCACTCCTGAGGTACCTCTAGAAGTATAACAAACCCAGGATCTCCCTCCCTTGTGACTGGATTTGGATTCTTCTCTTCCTAGAAGATCTCTCCCCTCCTGACTGACATGAGACCCAAGGAGACGGTGTCCTCACAGCTTCTCCTTCCCCAACTCAGCCCCCAGTTCACTCCTCTCTGAATATTCTCCCAAGACACCACACAATGTCTTCCTATCTAAGCTTTGAGGCTCCTTCTCTAGCTGGAGATATTTTCCTCAGAATGGCTGTCGCACAGAGACCAGAACGCACTATCCCTGACTCTCCTTCTCTCCCTCAATCCACCTCCCCATCTGAATCCTCTCTCACAAACGGCTCCTTTTATTCTCCCTCCCAAAGCGCTGGCTCCACCCCCCTTTTGGTAGCCAATCAGAGAGAGGCTCCAGCCTTCTGGTGGAATTCTGAGGCACTGCATTACCAGACTCTGGTCTGGCTCAGCTGTCCGTCACCCCCCTTGCCAAGCCCCACCCACTCCCTTTTCACCTCACCCCCCATCCCACTGGCTCACAGCTCCTTCAAGCCTCACATATCCTCACAGCTCTTCTATGCCCCTCCATCCCTGCCTTATTCAAACCTCTGTGAGCGGCAAAATGGCTACATGTGGCAGAGATATATGAGAGTATTCTTAAGTTCAGCATTTCTAACATGGCTTCTATGAATGTGAAAAAAGTCACAGCTTTATGTGCTGCGCTAAATGAATAAATTAAAGCCCCATGTTCCCATCTTGGGGGGGGGGGGGGCGGACACAACGTCTAAATCAAGTATGGGAACAGACTTTTTACCTGCTCTGTGTCATGGTCATGACCATCCAGTCATTTGCATAGACATTCTTGCCAATCAGATCCTTAAACATGATGAAGGTTTCCATCAAGAAATCCTATAAAGCAAAGAAAACCATAAAAAAGAATGGAGTTATATAAACCCAGCATCTATACCAGCGGACAAATTTCTGTACATCTCAAAAGAATGGGGATGAGTCCAAATCCAGGAAATGACATCTTGATAGCAAATCTAGGGAAATATGTCCTGTAAATCTCTAGGTTTTATTCCACAGACCTGTCTTTTGGTCGTAAATAACAAATTATTTTTTAATAGTAGTGACATGCTTGTTATGATGGGCTGGTCAATGTGCAGGAAAAAGAGCTTGTGTACTTCAAGGTCCCCCAGTACAGGGGCTTTGTGGATAACATTTATGCATACTTAGGTAGTGGGGCCTGCAGCAAAATGTTGCAGCATGGAGTGCTTCTGTTCAGTATTCTGGTCAGCTGCCCACGCTCTTGTACAGGATAGTCCATTTTATTTCTCAACCCCAAGAACCTCAGAACAGCCAGTCCCTCTCAGCCAAAACTACACGAGAGTGTTGTGAGGGTAAAGGGGATGGGACCCTATACATTACCCTCAGCAGTTTGCCACAAAAGATTTTTAAAAAGTCAAAGATCTTGCACTGCAAACTAAACAGGATTTCATGTCATTAGGAAAGGTCTTCAAAATAAGTTCTGCTTAGAGTAGCCTCACTGAAATGAATGAACCTAAGTTAGTCACGTCCATTAATTGCAAGCGGCCTATTCTGAGTATGACTAACACTGGATACTACCCAGAGACTCCAACAGTAGTAGGGACACTCCCTGTAGTAAACTGTCAATTTTGAAATAAATCAAAAGACAGCTGGCTGCTTTCACCTACTCTGTGCCAACACAGGAAGATCAGAAAAAGTCTCCATTGCGCTCCTTAAGATCCCCAGAGTAAGGGCACACCATACAGGATGCCTGTAAAAAAGGGAGGGTTGTCTCCCAACACTGCCAAGCGCCACACATTTGCAAAGGTCACACAGCTGTGTTCCAGCATGCTCCCCTGGGCGCCATCAATGCCAAACATGGGACCAGGAAGATGCTCGCCTCTTGCCAAGCAATTTCCCAATATTCCTTGCTCCGAGAACCAAGGAGGAAAGAGGAAATTGCCGCCTTATCTGTGTCACTGCACATCTGGGGGTCAAAACTCTTCAGTCAGGTCAGAGTCAAGCATCTGCACTGCCAATGGGAAATTGTGGCGCATTGGGAAAATGTTTGCTTGGTTTTAAAAACGCAGCAGAGGTGGGGCTGTGCATTGGTCCGTAACAGGAGAACCTCAGCCAATTTCCCAGCCCTGACTCCTCTCCCCTTGGGTATGTGGGCATAGGCACCTGGGCAGGTACCATGCCAGGCCATTAGAGGAATGTCAGGCCTGTGTGCGCCTCCCTTAGATGTGTGCATCTAGCCAGCACAATCGGAGAGCTTATATTCCTTGACTGGAGAGAAGGATTGCATGGGAAGGCAAGAGGCCCCCACAAGCTCCTCACCCCCAATTCTCTCAAGCAGCCTGGCATATGTATATGGAGTGAGCATGTGGGGGGCGGGAAGAGAAAGGTTCTACTAGGCCCTATAGCATAGATGTGTGTGTGTGTGTGGTGTGCATGCGGGGGGGAGGGCAATGCAGTTTCTACCTGACCTTCAGGAATCAAGATATGATTCCTGACATCTTTAGAAATCTGAAGGGCTGTCATATGAAAGATGGAGCAAACTTGCTTTCTCCTGCTCTGGAGGGTAAGAACTGAAGCAATGGATTTAAGTACAGGAAAGTTGATTCCAACTAAACATCAGGAAGAACTCTTTGGCAGTAAGAGCTGTTTGACAGTGGAACGGACTCCCTCGCTGGATGTTTTTAAGCAGAGGTTGGATGGCCCTCTGTCACGGATGCATTACCTGAGATTCCTGCATTGCAGCGGCTTGGGCTAGATGACCCTCAGGGTCCCTTCCAACTCTACAACTCTATGATTCTATGGTCATCCCTCCTCCCCAAGCCACACCATTCACAGGTTCTGAACTGCATCCTCCTCCAGTGCTTTTGCCTGGCTGGGAAAAGTCCTTGAACTGTGACAATGCTTTCTGCTTGCCTGGATGGAGGATGGGGAGTATTCAGTGCAGAAACCTTGCACTTTTGCAGCACTGCAATGTAGCCTACTGTTCAAAGTTAAGGGTCACACCAGAAGTTTTTTCCAGACCCCCTCCCCCCCCCCCCCGGCTGCACTCACCACTGCATTCAGCCCTTGGAAAGCTCCCTATGAGAGAATGCAGCAACTCTGATGGAGAAAAGTTCATTTGTATACATGGTACCTGTGTGTGGCTGGACTGAGCTCACGGTGCCTGCTGTCAACATGCAGATCAACCAAAGGCCAGTCAACACAGTATGTTAAAAACATGACTACATCCAACGAATTGGTTGGCTCATTTTTAAAGAGCAGCCCAACAATAAGGCTGTTGTCAGTGAGAGAGAGAGAGGGGGGGGGGGGAGACAGTGGCTGGGAAGTGTTTCGAAGTCCATGAGTGGTTTATTCTATTTAATTCTGTTTGAATATCTTACATTTGTTTATTTTTTGTTACTGTAGATGACTATTTTACCTTATGATTAGATCGTGACATTGTTGTTCATTGGACCTGTTTACATGATTTTGTATACTGTTTTTCCCTGCTTATTACTTTGGTCCCCACTCTAGTATTGAAAATATTAATAAAGAGCAAGCTATAAATACTGTAAATAAACAATAAATAAGCAAGACCATAGAGCCCAAGACAAGACACAGGGACCCTCATAAGGTGGTCATTCATCAAAAAGGTATATGGCTGGGACCAAAGGACTGCTGCAGAACTGGAAAATGAAACTGTTTCAGAAGGATTAATGGGGATGGCAGCTTGCTAAGGGAAGTATTTCTAAGCCTTATCAAATCAATGCTTGATGTACAGAATTCCAGGAGACGCAGGGCACCACAGAGATAAGAATTAACAGACTAATAATGTTAACCCGAAGATGTAGGAGACCCATGTCTGGACTAGAAGGGCTACAAGTGAATGGTTGTTAATTTTATATAGGAATGAAATTTTCCCAGAGATTTTTTTTTAAAAAAACCTATGTGTATATTGACTTGGTTACTATTATTTTACTGTGTCCAAGCTTGATTTGGAGATTCAGCAAAGTGCATCTTGTCTTCCTGAATTTCTTTCCCTGTCACATTGCCAGCAAAACAGCTTTTTTCAGAAAGCTGAGCTCAAAGCAACTAACAAAATCAAACGTTAAACCAGGTGTAAAAACAAGATTAGAATCTACATAAAATGCTCAATAACATATAGAAAATAATAGATCCAGTTCAGCCCCACTAAAAGATAAGCAGAAAAGGAAAGTCAAGAGGCCTGGGTGAATTCAAAGGAAGGTCAAAAGGCCTGGTGATGGTGACACTCATGCTTGGCTGGGGAGAGAATTCACAAAGAGGGAGCCACCACTGAGAAGGTCTGTTCTTGTGTTATTACCCTCTGGGCGTCCCATGGAGGTGGCACACAGATTAGGGCTTCAGCTGATTAATGTAGGATCTGGGTTAATGTGTACTTGGTTCCTGAGTTGCATAATGTTTTATAGGTCAAAGCCAGCTTTGAATTTGGCTCAGAAACTAAATGGTTGCTAGTGCTGTCTTCAAATGCAGTCCCACATAAAACACACTGCAGTAATCTAATCTGGAGGCTACCAGAATGCAGACAACAGAAATTAGGCTATTCCTGTCCATATAGGGTCACAGCTGAGCCATTAGTCAAAGTGGATGGAGAGCATTCCATACCACCAAAGCAATCTGAGTCTTAACTAAAAGGAATCCCGAAGTGCCCCCAGTACACACACACCTATTCCTTCATAAGCTATTATTGTTGTTTTCATTATTGCCAAAAATGGATTGTGAACGAAGTAGACTGGACCTGGTGCCTGCCAGATGTTTTGAACTCAAGACGTTTCTTTCAAAATGGCCAGCATTTAGTGGCTTGAGTTCAACTTTCCCCAACCTGATTCCTCTCCAGCTGGACTCCAACTGCCACCAGCTGCAGCTAGCAGGGATGATGGGAGTTGGAGTCCAAATCATCTGGAGAGCACCAGGTTCCAGAAATCTGCTCTAGAATCATCACAGCTATTTAAGTCATGACTGGACACATGGCTGATTTAATGAACCTTTACCAGGTTCAAGACATGCCATGTATTGGCGCTTCCAAAATGGTGACATCAATCAATGATCCTTCGGCCTTTCTTCAAAAGAAAATTGACCCAAGGAACTAAAGATTTATCACCTTGCTTAAGTGCAAAAGGATGAGCTAGACATTGGCCTCTCTGATCATGCTAATCCCTCACTGATGAAAGACAGCTGCTTGAAAAAGTTAGCTCTGCAAAACTTGCTCGGGGAGAATTTCTTAATCTGTAGTCACAATCCTATGCACACTGGCGAGGGAATATGTCCCACTGGACTCAGTGAGGTTTTCCTGCCCAGGAAACATGGGGTTGTAGCCAACTGATTTCTACTCAGAGTAGACTCATTGAAATTAATGGCCTAACTGAACCAGATCTGTTAATTTCAATGAGTCTACTCTCAGTAGGACTGGAATCAGATACAACCCATGGGTAGGATCTGGATTTTACGCTGTTGATTTTTGTCTTTTCACCTGATCAGCACATGTGCACAAACACCACACAGCTCAAACTTTCAGGAATTCCTGCGTCCTGCAGATGGCAACATTTCTCAGCAGATCTAGGGTGCTGGAATCAAAGGAACAACTGCCAAATGTTAACGGCTCCTCTTGACCAATATGCAATTGTTATAAATACCCATTAAGGAACTACCCATGCCCCAACAGAACAAACGTAATCTGAGCTGTTGCTAAAAGAAAGAGGCATATAAACATTTTAAGCAACTAAGAACATTCCAAGAAGAAAAGTGACTAATGGAAACAGAGAGAGGTGTGGCAAGTGCGACAACCTAGGTGCAAATTTTGGTTGTCAATCAACACTGAAGCCTTGCAGGGGGTCTTCAGCTGATGATGCAAGAAATGGCAGAAGGGGATTTAGGCTTTGCACCAGTAACTCTGCTCTGGCTAAATAAGGAACTACAGGGAGAAAAGCAACATCAGCCAAGGAAACCTCCTTCTATCAATGGTCAGCACAGGTCAGATGACATACTTGACCAGTGAATGAAGGCTTCTGGGCAAGATTTGCTTGCTAGTCTGAGCAACAGGGAGACCTGCTTTGGTTGAAGACTTGGTTGCAAATTAGTCTGCACACTCTGGCCAGGTCTGGAAGCAGGGCTATAAAAACAGTAATTCCAAAAGTGACTCTGCACTTGTCCTTGGTTGATTCCCCACCCTTCCCTTATTACTCCATTTTTCTTAAAAAATAAAATCCTAACCTGTGTGGGAATAATGGGTGAGTGACCTGGAATTAGAATCATAGAATCATTGAATTGGAAGGGACCCTGAGGATCATCTAGTCCAACCCCCGCAATGCAGGAATATGCAGTTGTCCCTTACGGGGATCAAACCTGCAACCTTGGCTTTATCACCACTAGGCTCTATCCAACTGAGCTATGGACATGCCTGACTGATACCTTTTATAATATTGAGATTTGTAATTGGATTTTGTTGGTAAGATGACCCGTATCTTGATTGTGGCAACTGTATGTTACTACCACTGTGAGAAGTAATTTACATCAAGTTACTTTTCTTTTTTGAGACGCGGGTGGTGCTGTGGGTTAAACCACAGAGCTTAGGACTTGCCAATCAGAAGGTCAGCGGTTCAAATCCCCACGACGGGGTGAGCTCCCGTTGCTCGGTCCCTGCTCCTGCCAATCTAGCAGTTCGAAAGCACGTCAAAGTGCAAGTAGATAAATAGGTACCACTCTGGCAGGAAGATAAACAGCGTTTCCGTGCGCTGCTCTGGTTTGCCAGAAGCGGCTTAGTCATGCTGGCCACATGACCCGGAAGCTGTACCAATAAAGCGAGATGAGCGCCACAAACCCAGAGTCAGCCACGACTGGACCTAATGGTCAGGGGTGCCTTTACCTTTACCTTTTACTTTTCCTTACAGCTTGACTTGATGGCAAGTCCTGGGGCTACTAAAAAGATTTCAATTGTTAAGGTTGTGTGAGATTTAGTATGAAACTGGCTTATAGTGTGGTATAGTAGTTGTTCAATGAGGACCCGGGTTCCAGTCCCTACTTAGCCATGATCTCACTGGGCGACCTTGGCTCAGTCTCTCAGCCTAACCGACTGCATGGGGTTGTTGGGATGGTATAACAGGGGGGTGGACAACAGCATATACCACTTTGAGCTCCTTGGAAGAAAGGTGGGATATAAATTCAATGCTAAACAAATAAAAAGGGCTCCAACAAATTTATAAAACTGGTTTCTTGGCCAAAATACTTATATATGGTATATACAGTCATGCTGGCTGTGTCTGATGGGAGTGGTAGTGCAAAACAGCTGGAGGGCACCATGTTGGGGAAGAGCGATATAAGGCAACTTTTAATAGTGCCTGATGGGAAAGTGAACCCAAACATTGCAGTTGACGTGAAGGGCAAATGTTGGGAGCCAAACTCATCAGATATATTTGTAAATGGTTGCAATAAAACCCTCCTCAGCAGCCTTTGAGTTTTCCCAAGTGAGCTTCCCACACGGTTTTCTAAGACCTTCTACACTAAAGGAGCTTTTGAGTAACTTGAGCTGAATGCGGAAATTCTGAAATGAAAACCTCAACAGACACAGCTTTTAAGATCTGAATGGCCTGGGGATTTGGTTGCAAACAGATCACATGGCCTTACAGTAATAAACACACAACTTCATTTTCTGGAAGCCAACCCTGATGGCTCAAAATTTGCCAGCTTCCCATCAGACCAAATAAAGTCAAAGCCCTTCGAGCTCTTGGCAGAGCTCCACGGTGGAAGAGACAGAACGCCGCTCCCAGTTTCTCCCCCCCCCCCCACCCAGTGAACATAAACATATGCCAGTCTCCAAACTGCTCTCCTTACTGGTTTTTCCATGCCACAGTGCTCAGGCCCTGAGCCAGCCAAAGGCTGAATGAAAGATACCCCCAAAGGATCAGGAGGCAGGAAAGGAAAGGAAGACCAGTATTAAAGCAGAGAATGAAACCAGTCATATTTACGTAAAGCATTTTGCATAGTTTATTTTGTTTCTGCTAGTTGTGCAAGAGGGGCTAGGAACACAAGAAGCTGCCTCATACAGGCTATTTGTCCATCTAGCTTAGTACTCTCTGTTCTGACTGGCAGCATCTGTCTAAGGTCTTTCTAGTCAGGGCTGAGTCTGGTACCTTCTGCTATTGCCCGCCCCGTTCTAGGCCTTTGGAAATCTTATTCAGCTATGCCTCCTGGTTCCTGCAATTTCAACAGGTGTGACTCACATACTTTCAAAGCATATTTACATAACTTTAAAGGATTGGAAACCTGACTTTAATCTTTTTGTATTTGTTTAAAGAAACCGGAGATTCTTAAGCAGTTAAACTCAACCAACCACCACACTGTGTATCTCTTAGAAAATATGCACCTCTGATCACAACTCAGGGCGCTGCACAAAGGAAAAGGACCCAGTTTTCAAAAGACAAAGATTAGAGACCCACTATGCATGAGCTTCATAACATCCTCCTCCCACATCAAAATGCAGTCAGACTTACAATAAGATCTTGTCTGGTTTTAAACGTGCTGATGTAGTGGGTATAATGGGAGTCATCCATTTGTCTCAGGATGGCCGTCATGCAGGCAACAAAGCTACCCTGCAAACAAAAACAAACCCTTTGTCAAATGAGCACATGTGAGCAGACGAAGTGACTGAAAAGGGTATGAGGTTCTGCTTGTGGGCTTCACAAAAGCATCAAGTTGCTGTTTAAGATGGAGCTTTCATTTGATCCAGCAGGGCTCTTTTTAGGATGTGGAACGATACAAGTCAGTTCTCAAAGCTGATTGGGGGGAAAGATGGGGTGGGGGAAGAAAATGCAAACCACTCACCACCCCAAACGCTTGGTCAACATCAGCCTTCACCAACTTGGGGCCCTATAGAAGTTTGGACGAGAATTCTCCATCAACTTTGGCCAGGACTGTGCTAGCAGGGGCTGATGAGAATTGAAGCTCAAATGTCTGTATGGGGCCTGGCTGGTGAAGCTGCTCTGCAGACATACAGAACATCCCCAGCAGTTTCTGTTCTGCCAAGGCTTACTTTTATAGCCACTTTTAGGTTTGTTGGTTTTTTCAGCATGTGTTGTAACTTTGCCTCTTGAAAACTCAAAACTGTTGTCCAGGCCCCACAACTGTGTTATGAGAAGTTACCTGAGACATGAGGTCTCTTGGAAATCCAGCGACTTACTTAGTTTTGCGGGGGGGTGGGGAGATAAGTATACATGGGAGGAATGCAGCTTACCTGGTACTGGGGCTGAATACCTGTGCTCTGATGTCTCAAAGAACCATGGTTTATCATAATGGAAACAAGTGGGCTCACCTGCTCCCCCAGCCTCCTTGGAGAAGGTCAGACAAACTCTTTAGTACTAACTATGGTTTGTTTGAAACAGCCAACTTCAACAATGGCTTGTGAGGTTTTTTTAAAAAATAAAACAAAACACAGTTAAGATTAACTACAGTTTAGGGTTAAGCTGCAATGCAAGGATAGGTTTCTCTCCATGATAAACCACAGCTTATTGTGACATCTGAATGCAGCCGCCAGTTCCAGGCTCAGTATCATGGTTTAGCCACGGGGGCTATGACTCACATATGTCGCTCCCCCTGCCCTCTTCACATGCTCTGATTCTCTCACACAGTTAGTCTAAAAGAACTGTAACTTGTCACAAAACCTGAAATTGGTAAACTAAGCTTACCATGAACCATAGGTTGCCTCCTACCCAGGATTGGGAACCCATGTCAAACTATAGATTCCAATTCCATTCTGGGACAACTGTGCTTTGTGCCGACCAATTTGCAGTTGCAATCGAAATTATTCAACTCTCATTGCAAATTGGGTTTATTACCAAAATTTACAGACTGTCAGCTGTTTGCAATGAGCAAATCAAACAAAAGCAATTCAAAAAGCTCAACATAACAGATGCTTCAAGTGGTTCCCCCAAATTCAGCTGAAAATGCAACTCTAGTCTCACTATTATTTAATCCCTTCATGGTAAACATCTTTAGTACTTAGCAGAGTAGCCTTTAGCTGCTATGACCTGCTGCAAACGAGACAGCAGCTTCCGGCAGCATTCCTGAGGAATGTGAGCCCATTCCTCATGAGCAATGGCCTCCAGTTCAGCAACATTCTTGGGTCTGCATGCTGGAACCACCTTCTTCAAATCCCACGAGATTTTCTATGGGGCTCAAGTTAGGTGACTGTGATGGCTACTGTAGAACCTTCCAGGACTTCTTCTGCAACCAAGCCTTGTAGGAATTTGAGGGATGCTTGGGATCATTGTCCTGCTGGAAGGTCCAATGACACCCAAGCTTCAGCTTCCTCACAGATGGCATTACATTTCCTCCTAGGATTTCCTGATACTTCAATGAATCCATCCTGCCTTCCACATGCTGCAAGTTTCCAGTGCCAGAGGATGCAAAGCAGTGCCAGAGCATCATTGAGCCACCACCATGCTTCACCGAAGGCTGAGTGTTCTCTTCTGCATAGGCTTCATTCTTCTTCCTCCAGATATAGTGCTGATTCATGGGGCAGAAATGTTCCAATTTTGTTTCATTGCTCCACAGAACAGAAACTCTGTGGTTTCTGTGGCTTATTTATCTGATTTTGAGCATACTGGAGCCGACTTTTCTTGTGCTTTTGGGTCACTAGTGGTGCACGTCTTGGAGTTCTGGGATGGAAACTATCTGCATTTAGTACGCACCTCCCTGTGCTCACTGAAACCTCAGTGCCTGCTGCCATCAAATCTTGCTGCAGTTCTTTTGCAGTCACGCGTGGTTTTCCCCCAGCCTGCCTTCTCAGAAGTTTGGTTGCCGCCACAGATAACTTCCTTTTTCTGCCTCATCCAAGTAGTGTAACCACTATTCCTTTAACTTTGAACTTGCAAACTATGCTTCCAACGGTGTCTCTAGGAACATTCAGTGCCTTTGCTATCTTCTTGTATCCTGCTCCTTGTTTGTGAAGGGCGATGATCTCTTCTCTTACCTTCTTGGACCATTCTCATGACTTAGCCATATTTCTAACATGCAGCCGAATCTGACACTTAGCAAACCCCTAGCCACCTCAGGTATCTCATGTGTTCCAGCTGAAGCACATCAGGTATGCTTGAGAAAACACCTGTTGTATTTGTGCTGTTGTGAGAAATTCTATTTAGGGGGTTGAATAATAGTGAGACTGGAGAAGTCAGCATAAGTTGAATTTTCAGCTGAATTTGGAGAAACCACTTAAAGCATGCATTGTGTTAAACTATTTCAATTGCTTTTGTTTGATTTGCTCATTGCAAACATCTGAAAGTCTGTAAATTTTGATAATAAACCTGATTTGCAATGGGGTTGAATGATTTCAATTGCAACAATATATGCCACAGGAAACTCTACCAGAAAGGGAAGGAAGGTAGGGAGAGTGTGAGCCCAAGGTATGTTTGGCCATCACGTCTGAACCAGTGATGGCCAACATGCATGACTGCCATGGGTTCATCAGAAAAGGCCACTTCAAGAGAGCACAGGTGTGGGCCAACCATCACAACAGGACAGTCACACATTGAGTAAAAGGTCTGCCCAGAGGGTAGGCTCCAGACTGCTGAAGTTTCAAAACAAGGGATGTGCACATCAAAACAAAAGAAAACAAAAGCCACAGAGTCAAGAGAACTGCTCTCACAATGTGAGGAGACTGTCTGCTCATTCCAATCACTGTCCGGTTTATTCTCCTCAGCAGGCGCTCCATAATCAGCTGGATGTGAGCTGCCGTGGGTCCCTGAGGATATTAAACAAGCACAAACTGTTTGGACAGAATCTTGGCACAACACCTTCCACAGGGATTCTCCTTGCAGAGAAACAGACTGGCTGGACATTCATTACAAGAGGTTCTAGAGAAGTCTTCAGCCACCAGAAGAGATGGATGAATCAGACAATTTCATTCAGTTTCTCAATTTGAGATTTATTCATTCTTTTCAAAAGTCCTCATGAAAATTCATCAACAGTTTAGTGACAGTTTCTCCAAATATACACATTTTTTGCATGTGATTTTGCCCAATGCACACATATTTGCAAGCAAATCCTCCAAATGCAACACATTTCACATGTTATTCATTTCCACCAGTGTATGTACCAAGCATATGCACCTTCCCCTAACAGAAAAACTTTCACACAGGTTACTTGGTTGAAGAACTGTACTGCACAATCCAGAGAAGTGCAAATTTCAAAGGACAGGTGTGCTTCGGTTCACACAGTGTTTTAGAAAGTGCAAATCAGGCAGATTCACATGAAAATCCTAACTGAATATGTCCCACATCCCTAAGGAACAAGACAAACAACCTTTGCTCCTGTCCTCTTCTCTCTTATCCTCTCTCCTGTGACTTACCTGAAATGGGACTGAGGGAGAGTCCAGATCACACTGACAAAGGAAGTTAACTTTTTTTAAAAGCCACATCTACACTGTATATTTAAAATACTATTATATCACGTTAAACAGCCATGGCCCTCTCACCCCGAAGAGTTCTGGGAAGACTAGTTTGTTAAGGGTGCCAAGAGTTGTTAGGAGACACCCTCCCCCATCACCCTCATAGAGCTACAGTTCCCAGAGTACTTTAACAATCAATCATTTTTCCCCAGGGAACTCTCGGAATTGTAGCTCTGAGGGGGTTTCCTAACATCTCTCAGCATCCTTAATGAACTATACTTCCAGCATTCTTTGGGGGAAGCCATAACTGTTAAAGTGATACAATAGCACTTTAAATATATAGTGCTGACGGGTCGGTCCTTGATTGCTATAGTTTAATCTCATTTTTCAAATTGTGTGTGTTGGCCTAATCCAGTGATGGGGAACCTCTTGCCCAGGGGCCTAAACTGGCCCACCAGATGACTTAAGCAAGATCCTGTTCCCTCTCCATAGTCTTGAGTTGACTTCTGTTCCCTGTGATCTTCTGCCCTTCCCTGCTGCACTGCTCAGCCATTCAGTGATTATAGCTAAGATGCATAGAAGAACCTGTTCTATTAAATTGTGGGCTCCTTCAGTATTGCTTTGGGACAATAGTCCTTCTACTGAAAAATAAAGAAATCACAGTCATTCAGATACTCACCACCTCCTTCCGATCCAAAACCTCCAGAATATTGCTAAGGAGCTGTGAACAAGCTTCATGATCAGGTTTGTTGGAATTATCATCCAACTGACCACTTAACTGGTCCACGAGCAGAGGCAGGAGAACATCTCGGCATTCTGTGAAACACAATGGGGAAATATAATAGAGGATCCACACATCAGGTGGTGTGTGCTTGAACTTATGAATGTATTAACCTTCCAGAAAAACATACATTTGTTGAGAAACAGAAAAGGGACTTTATGGGTTATATCCCATCAACTTCTACTGAGAATAGATCCATTTAAATTGAGTTAGTCTTGCACTTTAATTGAGCATTAATTTCAGTGGCTCAACTGTTGAGTATAACCAATGCTGGATGCAACCCTACGACAGCATTAACCCGCTCCGAGTCCACTCCAGAAAGTCTAAGAAATGCAAGACAATTTGATATAGTCCATTATGCATCACACCTCACCACACACACACCTTGTCACTCATTATAAAAAGCCCTCCAAAGCCCTCATGCTGGACAAATTGCATTTCTTTTTTTGATGGAGTTACGTGCTTGGTAGATTAGGGAAATGCTGTGGATATAGTGTATCTTGATTTCAGCAAGGCTTTTGACAAAGTCTCCCATGACATTCTTGTGAAGAAACTGGTAAAATGTGGGTTGAATGAGGTAACATTTAGGTGGATTTGTAGCTGGCTGGCTGACCAAACTCCAAAAGTACTCATTAATGGTTCCTCGTCATCCTGGGGAAAAGTTGGCAAGTGGGGTGCTGCAGGGTCCTGGGTCCGTTGTTGTTCAATGTCTTCATAAAAAACTTAGATGAAAGAATTGAGGGGATGCTCATCGAATTTGCAGATGACTCCAAACTGGGAGGGGTAGATAATGCTACAGAAGACAGAATCGGGATTCAAAATGACCTTAACATATTGGAAACATGGGGCCAAACTAACAATTTCAATAGGGACAAATGTAAGATTCTGTGGTTAAGTGGGAAGAACCAGAGGCACAAATATAAGATGGGGAACACCTGGCTTACTAGCAGTACATGTGTAAAGGATCTTGGGGTCTTAGTGGACCACAATCTTAACCCAAGTTAACAGTGTGATGCAGCAGCAAAAAAGCTAGTGCTGCAACAACAGAAGTCTAGTGTCCAAATCAAGGGAAGTAATAGTCCCACTCTATTCTGCCTTGGTCAGACCACACTTGGAATACTGTGTCTAATTCTGGGCACCATAATTGATGAAGGATGTTGACAAGCTGGAATGTGTGCAGAGGAGGGCAACCAAGATGATCAAGGGTGTGGAAACTAAGCCTTATGAGGAGTGCTTGAAGGAGATGGGTATGTTTAGACTGGAAAAGAGGAGACTCAGAGAAGATATGATAGCCATCTATCTGTCAAATGGAAGATGGAGAAGCTTGTTTTCTCCTGCTCTGGAGGGTGTAGGACTTGAACCAATGGATTCATGTTACAAGAAAGGAGAGTCCGACTAAACATCAGGAAGAACTTTCTGACAGTAAGAGCTATTCAACAGTGGAATGGTCTCCCTTGGCCCTCCTTCTTTGGAGGTTTATAAGCAGAGGTCGGATAGCCATCTGTCATGGATGCCTTAGCCAAGATTCCTGCATAGCAGGGGGTTGGACTAGATGAACCTTGGGTCCCCTCCAACTCAACAATTCTATCATTCAATGTTTTAGACCACAAACCCCAACATCCCCAGCCAGTATGGCCAACGGCTAACAGGATCTGGAGGGCATCAGATTGGGGAAGGCTGCTTTATAACAATTACATAACCAGTGCAATGCATCAGCATTTGCATAACTCAGCCCAGTTTTCACAAATTTCTGCTCAGTGCCTTGAGCTGTTCTGCATAGGATCTGCTAGCTTTTGTGTAACTGCAATGTGTCAATATTTACCAAAGTGTGGTTTTGACTACTTGCCTACATTTCAGAACGCACAGAATCATAGAATCATAGAGTTGGAAAAGACCACAAGGGCCATCGAGTCCAACCCCCTGCCAAGCAGGAAACACCATCAGAGCACTCCTGACATATGGTTGTCAAGCCTCTGCTTAAAGACCTCCAAAGAAGGAGACTCCACCACACTCCTTGGCAGCAAATTGAACTTTATAGGTCTATTCTGTTTTTGATAAGCTAAGAGTTAATTCGTGATCTGAAATGGCTCTGAGTTTTGCAAAGCAATTGCTCAAACCAATAGGCTACCCACAAATCTGAGTTTACTCACAGAAGACTCAAAGGCAATACAGTTTCTATGAGCAAAAATTCCTGCAATTTCTGGCTAATGGAAACTTGCCCTCTAACTGTCTCCATTATCACACAACTCATGCAAACAGACCACTGCCATGAGCCATTCATGTATCACAGATGTGATTCATAACCTAATCATCAGTTAAAATAGAGCCTTCATTAACAAAATAAGAAACCAGACCACCAAACTACACAGGATACATTAATTCTGTATGAACAAAAAATCCAAACGGCAGAATATAAATGCTACGAATGTACCATTAAATATGAACAACAGAACATTTTGAAATAAAACAATGTGTGACAATTTACTATTGTTTGCATGAATACGAGTCAGGCTGCAACAGGAAATATTTTCCTTTTTCATCAATTTACCAGCACTGAACCATCAAAATGCTTTGTTTTCAGGCAAGCAAATGAGATAAACTTTATTAGCTGGGAGGCATAACCCAGCATTGTGGTCTGCTCTGCAAGGCAAAGCAAACAGATGCAAGGTCATCCCAGGTGCTGCAAGGGAAAGTTTAATCTTGTTCCAATTAGATGTTATCAGGGAGAGGGCATTGCAACACCAAGGCAATCAGATCACCAAGAAAAAACTCACCCTGTCCCCTAGTGTGGTTGGTGCCCATTGGGACTGGTGGGGCGTCAGAAGGCACAGAGCCCAACAGAAGGTGGAGAGCCAGTAGGTTAGAGCCAATGACAGGAGGAGCCAACCAAGGCCACATCTAAGGCTACATCTAAAGGCATTCATCCTAACCCTAATTTGAGCATCTCAACACTGCATAACATGCCAACCAACTGAACATCAGAACTGAAAATGTATCAACAAAATGGCAAGAGGGCCCAAGGCAGGAGGGGAATCAAGTAGGGCAGGGAATACAAGGCTGTACTGTTTTACTGTCACAATGTGCAAACCCCAATAAACTATAGATAAAAAGTGCCACGATATCACATGGAGATCCTGGGGATTGAACCTTCTGCATGCAAAGCAGATGCTCTACTTTCCCTCCAAGGAGTTCTGCAATGCTCCCTACATGAACTGGTCCCCTGGGTCTCAATGCGTTAGCCAAAAAAACCCTAAAAACGTCTTATGTGGCATCTATACTGTTGTCTCCAGAGCCAAGTGAAGGCTGTTCTACATACCCAGGCTTTCCAGACAGATAGGGAGACACATAAATGCTTAGTGTTTTTCAGTATCTTTTGCACTGTTGTTATCTTCTACTATGAGCTTTAATCTGTTTTTATCCCCCCCCCCCCGGCTTTATATTGTAAGTTTTATGTCCCTTTTTTACACCTCATGGTCTTTGTTTTTATTTGTGATATGCCCAGAAAACTGCATAGAAATGTTGCAGATAAAAATAAAGAAGTACCTGAAAACTGGGTGGGAAGTGAGAAAGAGAGACTCACCAGATTGACGGAAGAGGTCACTGTCCACAACCTTCGTCATGCAGTTGAGCTTCTGTCTGACGAGCTGGTTATCTGGGATGCTTTGGATGAACTTGCTAAAGAGGACACTGGGAAGCAGAGTGTGTGTGTGGGGGGGGGGGAGAGAACAGTTTTGGTCCCATTAACATTGTAAGCACTCCCTTCAGCTGCAGATTTGCTTATTTATTACAAGGATTTCTATCACATCCGTCAAACCATCTCCTGGTGGTCTTGCATAAATGAAAATCAGAACACACAGTAAAGAAAATTTTAAACCAACATACATGTAATAAAAGCAGCAAGATAGTCTCAGATTAAGATTTTTGTGTACAGTTTGTTTGGTTTTTAGAAAAATATTTAGACATTCTGACAAGTAACAGAAAATATTGTGATGCACAGATTTACAAAGAAAAAAGAATGCACATGGTTTTACATTTCCCTTTTTTTTAAGGTACATGGTGTTTTTACAATGTCCTGGACAGTGTACATGATTCCGCATTTTTGCATGATTTTTTTGCCTCAGGGGGCTCCCTCTTTCAATAAAATTGTTATCAGCTTGTCTTCCCTCTCTTATCCTAATAATATTTGCCAATTTTACTATTTGGACTCATTCACAGATTCTTATGTTCTAGCCATCTAGTGTACAGCTAACGCTAGTGCATTGTGTCTTCAATGTACCGTTAAGCAGAGCACCATCAGACCACCAACAGTTAACCTAGAATGCTTGAACTGTTGAGCTGTAGCTATGGGAGTTGGGGGCACTTCTCCCCCTTCTATACTTGGGGTTTCAAGAAGCTACTATGCAAAAGAGCATACTATGCAAAAGAGCTAAACCAAAAATTGACGTTTACGTTGGTCAGATTGACTGGCAACCTTGAAGGGTTTCTGCCTTCTCATTTAACATCAGGCTTAGCTAAGCTGCTTGAAACATCTGCTTTTAATGAATTTTCTATTCTTCTTCTTCTTTAATAAATTAATTACATTACATTACTGCCCTTCATCCAAAGATCACAAAGCAGTTTACAATAGAATATCTGCTTTTGGACATGTTTCACTTCTGTTTACTGTTAGTTTGTGCTGGACACGCATAACATGGGATGTGTATATCCCACAATTTCTGCAATCACAGAATTCAGTAACCTCCTACTCAGCTACCATTTCAAAAAATAAGATCACCCTTCTAGTCCTCAAGGTGGTGAAAACAGGCTTGCAAATATGTGATGCTTGGGGAAGCATCAGAGGGGAGAAGAGGGGAATAGGCTCTGCTGCCTTGCATAGCTCCTGCCCCTTTCTGATGACCCCAAATGCAAAATTAGGCAGCATAAAGCCACACATGTAAAACTGCATCTATGTCACAAAGTACATTCAACCCATGGCAATTATGGTTGCTGAAGAGCTATAGCTTAGTGGTAAGTGCTTTGAACACAGAAGGTCCCGGGTTCCAACTCCATTTTCAGTGAGATAAGAATTTTCAGTGAGATAAGAAAAGTGGGGAAAGCTGGATTAGATGGACCAATAGTCTGACTCACTACAAGAAAGCAAAGAGTGAAGGAACAAGCAGGTGCTGCAACATTATGTTGCAGTGTATTGTCCTCCCCCTAAAAGGAGTGCTCTTGTTCAGGATTCCACACAGCCATCCCACCAATTAAGGCACCCCACTATTTCCTACCTGTTCTGTTGTCCCCCCCCTTCAACATACACTCAATATTGCATGGCCAAGGGGCCATTTTGTTTCAGTGGGATGGTTTGTTTCCAGAGTGGCTGGAGCAACCCAGTCAGATGGGTGGGGTATGATAATGAGGAGGATTCCTTACTAATTTACTAACACATGGGGGGACTGGACATGTCTTTTAAAACATTTCTTGTGCTTTTGCAAGCCTGCATCCTTCCACCGCAAATATGCAGGTATCTCTTCCTTCTCAGGGGCACCATTTTAACTCTCCCATTGCCACTCACCACATGTGTTCACCATCAGCAGGTGTGTCTGAAGGCAAATCCCCAGGAGAATTCTATCCTGCATGATTCCAGCTACAGAGTGCTATGAAGGCAGTCCTATAAGGGCTCATTAACAACAGAACAGTGCCCAAAACTTTTTCATCAACACACACACTCTTTGGTTTTTAGAAAGTTACTTGACAACTTTGGTGGATTTTCCATCCAATAGATTTTTTTTTTTAAATATCCTATAATGCATGGCTATCACTTTGTCCATCTGCAACTACTAATCCATCTTGTCTGGCCTACAGCAGGAAGAGGAAAAGAGGAAAAGAAAATGTTTTATAGCTACCTGAGTTCAACAGGATCAAATACCAGTTTCACATCATTGATAATGTTTGGTAAATACTTCAAGGCAGCACCCTGCAAGATACAAGAAGGAAGTGGGGAAAGAAAGTTAATCCCTTCACTCTAAAAACTAGACACAGGAACACAGGAAGCTGCCCTACACTGAGTCTGACCATTGATCTATCTTGCTCAGTCTTACCTACACTGACTCAAGTGGCTCTCCAGGGTTTCAGACTTTCCCCAAGTCCTACCTGCAGACGCCAGGGACAAAACCTGGAGACTTCTTCATGCAAAGCAAATGCTCTAATCCTGAGCTACACCTCTTCCCCATTCTCCAGGTCTTAATGTGGACGACAAGGCAGTTTTCCCTATGCCACTACCCCTGATGTCATGCATGGTGTCAGTTGTGGGCAAGTAAAGACAGCTCTGCAAATGTGCTCCCAACCAGTGTCTGCCAGCATTCTGAGAAGTGAGCATGCTCAGTTCTCATTCAGCTGTTTGGGGCCTTGCTGATGCCTTCTCTCTTATGTAGAGATGGTGTCATCTCTACATAAGCAGCAGCAGCATTCTGGTGCCTCTTCCCAGAAGCACCAAAATTTTGGCTGCCTCCATTTGATTTCCATGGGCAGCTCTCACTATTATCCCAGGAAGCATTTAAAAATCCTTCCTCAGCGTGAACCAAGAAATAGCCTACCTACACAATATAACTCATTCTCCTTTCCAGACATTCCACTCAGTTCCCCTTCTCTTACCTTGTTTCCAGGAACGCAATTCCATTACCCCTTCTACCCAGTTTCTAGTTTTCCCCCTTTTTCATCGATCAGTTAGTATTCCATGGGCACTCAGCATGTTCAGTACTGCCAAGGCTGGCTTTTTTTTTGGGGGGGGAATACCCCTTAAGTTTTTATTTCCTTAAACTTCAGGAAATGTCACATTTATTCAGAAGCTGCTGCTATCTTCCCTGTCCTGTGTGAATATGGCTCCATTTTGGCTCCACAAGCAATGCCACTTGATAAACCGAATCAGATCTTTACCTATAAAAGCCCTAAACAGTTTGGGACTTGTTTATGTACAGAAATGCCTCTACCCATGACAATCTGCTGGAGAGGCCATGCTGGTGGTTCCGAATGGAAAATAAGTATGTGGGTTACTTAGACTGATGCCAACAGTGTATAGCTTCTGGTAGCAGCTGAAAAACAGCCTTTTTGTTCAGTTTTCTTTAGTAAAGTAGTCATAATGATCTGTATAGTGCAAATTCACTGATAATCAAACATCATATGTTTGATACAATCTGCCATTGCGTCTTGCAACAAAGAGTGGGATGTAAATTGAAAAAATGAATAAACATGTTTTCAAAATAGAGGGTTGGGGGGAGATAAACTGAATCAGAATACAGCAGGGGTGGCTAACCCGGGGCTCATCCAGATTTTGTGGGACTACAACTCCCATCATGATTGTCCATGCGCCATGCTGGCTGGGGCTGATGGGAGTTGTAGTTCAGCAACACTGGGATGGCCACAGGTGAGCCACTCCTGGAATGCAGGAACAAAGAAGCCCTTGTAACTGAAGCCACATCCGTTTCAGATAATGGCAACAGACTCAGGCTAACCTTGATCTTGACAGCCTCCTCAAGAGGCCTGTCCATGAGGATGTTAAAAGAGAGGAACAACTTGCGGATGGCATTGTTAAACTCATCTCCATCTTCGCTTTTCCCGTAAAACCTAAAAGAGAGAGAAAGAAAATTGCCCTAATTATTCAATTGCTGATTATAGTTAAAAAATAACATTACAACAAAAGTGTCTCTTTCTATACATTATGTGCTTTTAGGCTGCAGACCTATGCAACCTTACATGACAGTAAGCCCCACTGAACACCACAGGATTTACTTCTGAGTAAACAGGCAAACCACACACTGTGCTGTTAGCTGTTAATTAGGATTACAGCCTAAGAGAAGCACAAGAGGGAAGTAGAAAAATATGATTCTATATTTAGTGTTGGTTTGAAGCAAAGAGCTTCTTATTTCCACTCACTTGACTTTGAACACAATTGGGCTTTCCTGAAATATGGCAATGATTCTCTGGAAATAAATTATGCATAAATAACATGGGGAATTCCTATAAGCCCAGCTGTGTTGTTCCAGAAAGAAATCACTGTGTGCTGTTCCTTGAACATTAAAACATAGAACCTCTTGGAATGATTACATTTCTTGATTAATAAAGGCAAATAGAGTATATACACCAAGCAACTTGGTTCTTCAGCAACTATGACTTTATATGCTCAGAATAAAAGCATGAGCCTGAAATAGATGTTTGATGGCCGAGAACCCCCCCCCCTTTTTCTTTTTTTTTTAGGTTAGCAGGCCTCATGGCTGTGTAACTTATTTATTTTTTATTAAGGTGGGTTGGGGATGCTAAGCTCGCAGAGGTAACAAGCAGCCATTTTGAATGGTATGCAGTCATCCTAACTGAAGGCAATAACAGAATCCAAATAGTAACAGGATAATAAGATCCTAATAATTACAGAGAGGCTAATAACATGCCTAGGTGCACAGAGAGTCAGCGTGTTGTAGCAATTATATTGACTCTCCCCCTTGGACTCAGAAGTGGAAGTGGCACCATGATGGTTTGTTTTTTAAAAAACATTTTAGTGATGAAGTCAGTGCAGCACCCCCACTTGGGTCCACAGGTTACAAGCAAGTAAAGCACAGCATAACTAGGCTTAGCTAAGATGCTGTTCCAACACTTGACACACACACACACACACACACACACACACACACTGCACTCTCCTTTTGAAGAGAAGGGCAGGCACAGCTGATTTACGTATTTGACACCTCAGGATTGAGCAAGCACACAGGGGCTGAGCATGCATGGCCTGCCCATCACAATCACACAGCCCAAACCACTCACAGGGTTGTTGTGAGGATAAAATGGGGAGCGGAAGATTCATTATTCCACCTCAAGCTCCTTGGAGGAAAGGTGGAGCACACATTTATGAATAAGTAAATAGTAGTAGCTGAACTGGAGAAGCACAAATCATGCCCATGTTTTCCAGTCATTAAGGGACACGGGTGGTGCTGTGCTCTAAACCACTGAGCCTAGGGCTTGCCAATCGGAAGGTTGCAGTTCTAATCCCCACAACGGAGTGAGCTCCCATTGCTCGGTCCCTGCTCCTGCCAACCTAGCAGTTCGAAAGCATGCCAAAAAGTGCAAGTAGATAAATAGGTACAGCTCTAGCGGGAAGGTAAACGGTGTTTCCATGCGCTGCTCTGGTTTGCCGGAAGTGGCTTAGTCATGCTGGCCACATGACCTGGAAGCTGTTTGCGGACAAATGCCTGCTCCCTCGGCCTGTAAAGCGAGATGAGTGCCACAACCCCCGAGTCGTCTGCGACTGGACCTAACGGTCAGGGGTACCTTTACCTTTACCTTTCCAGCCATTGCTTACCCTAGGTACAGGACTCGCGATTGAACTATGAACCGGAACAGGTACTTCAAGGCTTTTAGAGCGGCAAAGAGCAATTCTGTCTTGCTGGAGTCATCCGCATTTCCGACATAATAGTTTAGAACCTTGGTAAGTTTTCTGAGGCAAGAGAAAATAAGTAAGTGGGGGGCTATGTAGGGATGGACAGATCTGTCAGTTTAGGTTTCTCCACCCCCCCAAAAAAAATTCTTAAATTCAGTTCTCTACATTTCTGCACTAATTTGTGCAGACCTTTTAAAAAAAAAAAGTCCCCATGACAATGTCCATATTGCAATGCACTTTTTCCTCATAAATACAATTCTGCAAACGTTCCCCTGTAATAAAATGCAAATTGAATTGCATTTCCACTGATAAAGGCATCTTCATGTGCACTTACTGCTAATATATACATTTTTGTACACATTGGTTGGGGAACTGCATTGCAAATCCCCATTCTTCCCCATCAGCCTCCAGGTGGCAAGTGAGTGTGAGAGTTTCACATGGCCTTCCATTCACACGGGGACTAGCTTAGTGCCAGCAATATTGTTGCATCAGGTGTCTTCAGGCCCTGGGTTGTGTCCAACGCCATTCCTACTCAGAATAGACCCACTGAGGTTAATGAAGCTAAGTCTTGACCATTAACTTCAATTGGTCTATTCTGAATAGAACTAGTATTGCTAAGCTGCTGAGTAAGTAGCGTTATTTAGTCATTATATTCCCAACATGATTAAAACTGCATGTAGAAAGCATGAGTGGGGCCACATATACCAGTGTCCTACCCCCCACTGTCCATGGCCTAGGGCCATAAGACGCATAGGCTGTTCCTGTGAGCGGGAACCAATAGGCCAGGGGTGGGAATCCTTAGGCTTAGGGACTGAATGTGGCTCTCACTTCCCCCTACTTTACACTCCCCCCCCCCGCCTGACTTAAATGTGACTTTGAACTCTAATAATGCCTTTTGCTTGTCTGGATGAAGGCTAGAGAGGGATGTGTGTGAAGAGGTGTGGGAAACCTTTGGTCCTCCCAGTGTTGCTGAACTGCAAGATCCATTCTCTTTGGAACTGGCCATGATTTCTGGAGCTGATGGGAGATGTGGTTAAGGAACATCCTTCCACCTGGTGCAGAGGACTATCCTATGTTTACTCCTCTGCCCAGTTTCACCTCTACCCCTGCTCATCACCGGCATGGGACTCTTCAAAGGTTGTCCAGAAGGGAAGGTGGCGAACAACTGAACAAATAAATATTGAGGTCCCCAAGCCATTTCCTTCATATCAAGGACCCAACTCCAATATACAATTAAAGTAGTATCATGCCATTTTAAACAGTCATGGCTTTCAGAAAAGAATGCTGCTAAGTGTAGTTTGCTAAGAGAGTTGTTAGGAGCTCCCGCTGTTCCACAGAGCTACAATTCCTAAGATTCCCTGGGAAGAGAAATTGATTGTTAAACCACTCTGGCAGCTGTAGCTCTATAAGAGGAATAGGGGGCCCCCTAAGAACTCTCAGCACCCTAAAACTATACTTCCCAAGATTCTTTGGTGGAAGTTATGGTTGTTTCAAGTGGTATGATACTGATATACAAGTACAGTGCAGATGGTGTCAAGAATTTCCACCTGCCTCCAGTAGGTTAAATGCAATTATAACCCCCACCCCCACTGAATGTACTAACACATGAGGTTGAAATTCATAACCCTCTTCTTCCAAATAAAGGCTCACTATGCTGGGTTATACATTAGGGACTATTTTTAAGCAGAACTCTTGCTACCTTAACACGTCAAGAGCAGAGAAAAACCACACAACTGAACCAAGTGACAAGCATGTAATAAGTCGTCTCATGGCAAAAATGCACAAGTCAGCAGTGTAACAAAAGTGTATACTTACACATAGGCCAAGGTGGCACTGAAGTGTTTGTAAATGTAAGTTTCAAGTACTGGGTTAAAATGCTGGAATTTGATGTCTCCAATCAGTGAAATAATAAATACCTATTTAAAGAGGAAATATGCCGGATGTAAACAGCATGACCTGGTTGGACTTTTGTTTTCAGTTTTCAACCACGTTGCGCTTTTGCAGCTAAAGAAGGAACAACAGGAGGGACTGCCAACCTTCCTAAAAGGAAGGTTTTTAAACACCTGTCAAGGATTCTTTAGCAGTGATTCTTGCATTGCAGCGTGTTAGGCTATATTACCCCTGAGGCCCCTTCTAACTCTACAATTCTGTGAGTTTGACTTTAACTCTGGCAACAGTTTGAACACTGCCCGTATTTCCCATCGCATGTGGTGACTTTGTCATTTCTCTCTCAGGACTCACAGATTCTAAGAACAGTCCACACATTGAAGTTCCTCTGCAGAAAATGGGAGCATTTTAGAACAGGTGATCCATTCTTCTTTTTCCCCAGTCACAATCATGAGGACTAGGAATCTCCTTTTAAAAAGTATTTAAATCCTAATAATTCTGTTGGGCATACAGGCTTATGCAATAAACACCAGCTGAAAACAATTTACGGCCCTGAGCTACTGGTTATCTTCCTCATTAATTCTTATAATAAATTCACCCGCTCAGCAACAACTTCCTGAAGCTTGAAACCATAAAAGCTGCCATAAAAGTCTCTCAAATATTTGTTTTAGGAGGAGAAGAGACTCAGGAACCTGAACCCAAATCTAACTGGAAATAAAGGCTGTTCTTTTATGTAAAACAGGGGTGGGGAATCCCTCCCAGCCTTTGAGCCATCCTAGGTGAGCCGAATTTGACAGATGGGAAGCCCTGCCCACTTGTCAATCACCGAATGTTACTATGATGTCAGGTGAAGCTGAGCTTTGAAGCCCTGGTTATTGGGGACTCTCCAAAATGGCCTGGTGGGCTTAGACGTTAAAGGCTGCTGGGCCAAGCCGGTCCCACAGGCCAGGGACCACCCACACTCTAAAAATCATCATCATCAGCAGCAGCAACTCTCCATTTGGGGGCTGTTGTTTACACATCAGCCTGTCACTGGGAAGAAACTGTAAGCAGCCTGATCTGGAATTGTAACCAGCTTTCTTTTTGGTGACAGAGTTAATGAAGAGCTAAGGAGGGATAAATGGTCAGAACAACTTACTAGTGCATCAAAAACAAGGAAGTCATAGGTTTCATTGTCAGACATCTCCATCATTATGCTGAAAAGTGCATCAAGTGTATCTTGTAAGAACTAGAGATGGAGGAGAAACAGAAATGGGTTGTGATTATTAAGGCTGTTGTGTTATAGCTCCATTCCCTTTTATCTACAGGTCTTTTAGCAACAGAGTTACCCAAAGTCATACGGATTAGCATGAGAGGAAATGGTTCATTGCCAGAGTCCCTCCTTCGGCAAACAGGGAGGGCTACTATTCAAGCATGCTGGAAGAAATGGGCAAATCTAGGGCAAATCTACTGCTGCAGGTTTGAGGCTGGTCCTCAGCATGAAGTCTACCCCACAATTCTGTATTTCAGCCCTGCAAACAGATATTTTTTTAAAAAATGAAAAAGTCATAGTTGGGCAGTTGAGTATTTGTTTCACTCAACACTGCACAAAACTGGATAATTTGATTATAAAATTGCAAAAAGACACATAGGCCTCATCTGCACTATGCCTTTAAAGTTCAATTATACCACTTTAAACATCCATGCCTACTCCTGCCTGAGAATCCTGGGAACTTGTTATGGTTTCTGAAATTTGTTAGGAAACCCCTATTTTCCTAATAGAGCTACAATTCCCAGAGTTGACTGGGATAAGGGATTGACTGTTAAATCCCTCTGACAGTTGCTACTCTGTGAGTGGAATGTGAGTTTTCTAACAATGCCAAACATCCTTAATGAAGGACAATTCCCAGGATAGTTTAGTGGACACCAACAGCTGTTAAAGAGGTACTGGAGTGCTTTAAATGTATAGTGCAGATATGGTGATAGATGAAAACCGTATAAAACATAATATGGACACTAACTATGCTAACTGTGCTGCTGCTGTAGCAACACTATGACAGATAATCTGGTGAGTTGCTCACCTCAACTTCTTTGAAATCTTGCCTGATGCTATCTAGGTCAGCTCTTTAAAATTATCAGCTCCCTGATCCAGCACATCAATGAGAACAAAATTTAAGCACACATTCTGTTCCAATGAAACTCTCCGGATGATAAGATAGATGCATGCACAAATGGTTTGCAAGCCTGTATGCTCAATTTTGTTTTACCTTGACGATTTCTCCTCCTTCCACCTCCATCAGCTTCTTCAAGTTGTGTCCTATGTTTTGGGAGTTTGAACGCCAATTCAGCAACCCCAGTAGGTCAACTGGCAAGGGCAAAATGAGGGTGGGGGAGTAAGATCACTATAAGCAATGCAGCTCATTTCCTTTAGTGGTCACAGTACAAGACAAATATGGAAGCAATGTTTTATTTCTGGCATCAAACGATATGAAAAACAACTTCTCTTCAGTTCTAGAGAACGCAGCACCTTGGCTGCATACTCTTTGGCATCCTGTTTCAACCTTAGTTTGCTCTGCCTGCCTCCCTGCTCATTTGCTGAACTGGCAGCAACCACATGATGGCAGATTTGATGTGTTTGATCAGCTTTGTTAGAAAGTGCTGGTGGGGAAATTTGAAAATTACAGCACAATTCTACACTTGTTTACACAGAAGTAAGCCCTACCAAGCCAGTTTTCAGCATCCTGTAAATCACAGCTTCAGTTATTTTGAAAAGCAAGTTTCTAATCCTTAAGGGCTGTGAAGATGGGGATGGAAGCTAATGGGCACTGCCAGGCAAAGTCTCAGAAGCCAGTAGGAAGGTCAAGCACATTTCCCAAAATTGGGGAAAATCTTCAGTGCACTGCAAGTGTTTTTTTTTTACTCCTCTCCACAACTGGAAAAAAGCAAAGTAACAGAGCAGAAAGCCAGCATAATTTACACCAGTGTAATTTATGCTTATTCCAAATTCTATTCAGGAGGAATTTGACTTGCACCACCCTCTTCATCTGCTTAAGTTCCACTGGATTGCTAGATCACATGGCTGAGCTGAAAGGGATTTGGAATAGGCGTAAGACTCTCCTGGCATCCCATCCCCCAGAACATGTGCTGGTGTGAATTACACCGACTTAAGGTATGCCAACTGAGCCCGGACTGAGGGGTTTACACTAGCATATCTTAGGTTCAGCTAGGCTGAGGAACATAGGCCAGTGTAACCTCGGCTAAGGCAGGAAAGCCTGGATTGTACCAGCAGTCAAACATACCATTCTGTGTCAGCTTTGTGGAGCAGATGAGAGTTGCAATCTGAAAGCTATCCTTTGTACTGTCTTTGGTTGGGGTAAAGTTGGCTACATGATGTTTGGCTGGAAGACCATCTCTGTCCTCCATCTCCACTTTGGTGCCAGGCAGAGTTAGGTAAAACTTAGCATCTTCCATTTTCTTGTTTTCACCCTACGAATAACATAGAATATAACTTCAGACATCTACCCTGCTGTAATATTAGCTACAAACCATCCAGATTCTATTCTTTCTTCCTATACATTGGTGAGCTAGTTAGGGCAAGAGAAAACTGGCTGGATTTGAACATCATGCTAAACCATAGTTAAGTGTTATAGGAATGATCGTAGCCTCTCCCCACCCTAGACTTCCTCTCACCTCTCTCAGCTTAAACCGTAGTTTGTCACGTCCAAACCTATTGCGTCATCTTGATTACTCTTTCCTTGAAACCAGCCATGTCAACAGGGGTCAAAGTTCAGGGTTTAGATGAAATGTTAATCTGTGATTAATCTAAATCAAGCCCTTCCAGTGCCCTCTTCACATCCACAACTGAGAAGGAAGAAGCTCACGAGCCCAGGGTTCACCACAGCTCATTCTTGTAACACTAAACTATGGGTTAGTGTGTTGTCTGGACAGAGTCACCGTGTAAGGAAGAAATTCTGACAGGTTCACCAATATCACCGTGGTTTAAAAAAGAAAAAGAAAGGAGTACCTTGTAGACTATTAAGTTATGTCTGCCATCCTGCAGAGTGGTACCGTCTGCATTCATCAGCTTCACAAAAGCCATTCCAAAAGCCTTTTCCGATTTATCTCGCGCTGCAGCAGAAGGAAGGAAGGAGAACGTATTGCTTGTGGGTCTCAGTTGAAGTACAACCAGAAGCCACTGCAAGTGCTGGACTGACCTGGGAGACCCAGGCTCAAATGCCCTCTCGATCATGAAGCTCACTGGGTGACCTGCCTCTCAGCCTAACCTATTTCACAGGGTTAAATGGGAGCAGCATCTTGAGCTCCTTGGAGAAAAACGTGGTATATCAATGCAGTAAAATAAATAAATTAAATAAGGACTTTTCTGTGCAACCCCCCCCCCCGGCTGAATCTTATCAATTCCAATGATAATCATTACAGTAATGGCCATCTCAACATTTATATTGAGTTGAAACAGTTAAAATTTCAGCAGTTTTTTCTGGGGCAGCGGAGGATGACAATTTTTAAGCAATTTTAATGATTTCAAGAGGAGGTGGTAAAATTCACCACCAATATGGGTGAGGGGAAGGATACCTTTAGCAGCAGCAATGATGGCAAAAGTTCCCACCTTGGTGGCCCAGTTACCATTTTCTTCTCCTAAATGCCCCATCATTCAGGGCATATTGGGGAATTACCCCCCAGGAGTGGTGTTTTTTTTAATCCACGAAGTCATCATTTCACACCCACCCACCCCAGATAAAAGTTATGTTAAATCCTTCCTGATTTGGAAAGGGGAGGCATCAGAAAAAGGCTGATCAGCCCTATTCCACGTGCTGGTTCCCCATTACAGCGTGCACACTGCCAGCCACTTGTCTCTTCTACACCCATCCCAATGGGTTGAAGGGACATTTTTACCCTTCTGTATTTAAGAGACAGCAGGGGCGCCATGGGGCGGGCAAGGGACCACCAACATTTTCAAGGAGGGGCCAGGCCCCCTCAATATTGTGTGGCAATATGTGCACATCACTCGCGCCTACCGTGTGATGTGTCCGGGTCACTCGTGCATGCTGCGTGACACGCTTACGTCACGCATGCAAGCTGTGTGGCGTGTTGCATGGATAGCACACATAACGTGAGCACATCGCTGGGCGTGCACGTGTGACATGAGCATGTTGCGTAGCGCTGGCCCCCTCAATCGCTGGGGCAAGCCGGCATGCCTGAGGGACAGGCAGCTGCTCGTCTCCCAAGTACTCACATTCCTGTGATGATCGGTGACGAAATGTAAACCTTAAGTGGTAGCGGCTGACCTCTTTTATTTCTATGGAGACCTGCATGAATGACAGCTCGTTATAAAATATGCACATCAGAAACCAAGTTTACAGAACAAACATGGGATTCCTCTGTCCATTAAAATGATTTACTGATTCCACCTGCAAACCTTCCCATTCATTGTGACCCCCACCTTAGGGTATTTGGGAACACTCAACAAGATTGACAGGAGGATTCCATAAAACTAGCAATTTATTGCTGATTGAAACCCTCTACCCTGTTTTTAAGTAAGATATAATGTAGCCTAGTTTACTTGGCCAAAATCAAGTCATTAATCACAGTCTCTGTAACGCCATCTAGGATTAGCTTTTTCTTCCATTACAAAACATTTTAGACATCAATGGAAATAAATATGATTTTAAGGGGGGGGAGGATTGGTCTGTTATTTCCATCTTAAACATAAACACTTTGTAATTTTAAAACACATTATGCAAATTCCAAGTCTTGAAATGTGTATAAAAATTGAGTTTAAGTTTCCTTGGCAAGATGTTTTATTCAACCATGTTCAGAATCTGCATTCTGCTTTTAGTCAAGAATAGCCAGCCCAGAGTATTATTTAAGTTCAGTTCCAAGCAAGTTCTAATATGAATTTTAATAATGATGATGATGATGATGATGATGATGTATTATTTATACCCTGCCCGTCTGGCTGGGTCTCCCCATCCACAATTAATTCAATTGAGTTAAAAAGGATCAGAACTCACACAGCTTCATATTCAGTCCCATGTATGCCTTGGGTTATACAGTATAGCTTCTGCTCTGTGCTGGCCTCTTATCATGGGGCAGATCACAACAGGTTTTACTTATATGTTGTACACAACATGTTAGATTTTAAGCTGGTGTGCAAGTGACACCCGCTCTTTAAGAATCTTAACCACTGGGATTTACACACCATTTCCCCCACTCTGAAGACAAAATATACAAATGCCACTTTCAGACTTCTTTCAGACTTGGGATTTCTAGGTGGTATGGGCAATACCTGCCACAAATCATTGCTGCATTGAGTGCTCCTGTTCTGAGTTCTAGCTGGCCAGCCATTTTCTTTTCTGGGATACAAAGTCAACCTTCTGATGCTAGCCTTGCTGCAGCTCAGCTAGGTGGGTCTGAGTCAGGAAAGGGTGGCAGTAAGGCTCTGTGGATTGCAGAGTGCCACACTGGCCATTGTAGCCAATGTGGCACTCCTGCTGGTATATCTGCTTACTCCTGGCCAGGTATGCTGCAGCAATACCAATGTCTTGAGGGTGACTCCTGGCTCCACCCCACCAACCCAGCATTTACTGCTGCAAAGCTTGTGGCTTCCCAAGCCTGCCCATGCCTTTCTCTTATGACTAGGTGGTGCCAATTTGGCTACCCAAAGGACCACACACAGGGAACTGAGTTCATTTTTAGCAGCGAATTACAAGTTTGCAGCTCAGGGGAAAGAACTCTAGCAATGGTGCACAATCTCACCTTGACAGTTTCATACCAGCAAGGCTGCTTGACTTGGTAGTAGACGACTGATTTGTATTCAGAGATACCTTCATAACCAGCACCTGGATGGATAGCTTTCTTTGGATGACACAAGAAACAAATTAAAAAGCAGAACCAAATCAAAGAACGTGACAATCTTTGACCCATTTTTAACCCTGGATATAAGGAAACTCTTCACTACATGCAGATGATTTGCACAGACAGGTGAAATGCTTCAGGGACAGTGAAGGGTCCTAAACATACCATGAAGAAGTGATGGAAGCCTTGGCACCAGTTTTTTCTGGACTCTTATCTCAAGTGTGTGCTTTGAATTACAACTCCCATAATACCTGGCCATTGCCCATGCTGGTTGGGGCTGCTTGAAGTTGGAGTCCCAGCACCACAAATTTCCCATCCTTGATTCAGTTGACAAGACTCCCCCTCTATGAATTTGTTTAATCCTTTCTTGCAGTGACCATCACCACATCTCATGGCATCAAATCCCATAAGTTAACTATGCACTGTTTGAAACTGTATTTTCAACTGGGGAAAGGCTGTAGCTCAGTGGCAGAGCACCTGCTCTTTATGCAGAAGGTCTCAAGTTCAATCACCAGTTAGGGCTAGGAGAGACTCTTCTGCCTGGAACCCTGAAGAGTCACTATCAGTCACAGGAGACACTAGTGACATAGATGGACCAATGGCATAAGGCAGCTTCCTAGTGGGCAAACTTTCCACAGGCAAAATCATCTCATTTAATCACTCTTCACAGCTGATTTGGGGGAGAAATAGTACAGGTTTTAATCATGATTCTGCCTCCCATCTACCAAGCCCCTTCCTACCTCTAAGAGATTGCCATCTTCATCATGCACAGACATAGTGACCTCGACATTCTTGGGGGTCTTCTTCTTCCCTTTGTCAAATTCCCCATGCATCAGGGTCACATAGATATCATTCCGAACTTCACCTGCAACCACCAAGGCTATAATAAAGTTTCTATGTCCAGGTTGGAAGTTAGAACAAAGTCTGATATGTGAAATTCAACAGCAAATGATTCTTCTTGTCTGGAGGGCATCTGCCCATGGTTACACTTTTAGAAACCAGATAAAATCCCCTGCCCACACATGACCATGTCTATCATGGGCAGGGAACCTCAGGCTTGGAAGCTGAATGCGGCCCTCTAGGCCACTCTGTCTGGCCCTCATGACTCTCTGCAAGTCACATCCCTCTGAAGCCCTGCTCTGCACTCTCTGCAAGTGTCTTTGCCTGATCGTAATGTGACCCTGAACTCTTATACTATGACCTGTTTGTCCGGATAGAGGCCAGGTGGCTAGGAACCTCTGGGTGGAATGTATTCTACTGTACAAATGCAAGCGTCACATCCAATGCTGTGCCCACTTTCGGCTCTGACTCACCCATAACTGGCATGTGGCCCCCAGTAGGTTGTCCATGAGGCAATGGGGCCGTTCGGCTGAAAAAGGTTCCCCACCCATGATGGATATAGTACTGTGGAATGTGGGGGGCAAGAAACTGTCAATTTCTTCCTACCCTCTGTAACCAGTTCTTTTATCCTATCTGAAGAATAGGCCCTCCAGATATTCATGCAATCATAGACTTGGAGGTCCAAACCCCCTACAATGCAGGAATCACAGCTGAGGAATCCCTGACAGATAGACATCCAACCTTTGTTTAAAAACCTCCTGTCTCCCCCACTTTCTGAGATAGTCCATTCCAGTGTCAAAAAGTTCTTCCTAACGTTTAGCCAGAAAACAGCTGCAATTTCCATCATTATCAAGCAATAGCCATGCTGGTTGGAGCTGATAGGAGTTGGAGTCCAACAACATTTTGTAAAATTTTGAATTTTATAAATGTTGTACACAGTATTGTGTATTTTATTATTGTGAGCCACTTTGAGGCTTTAATAATAATAATAATAATAATAATAATAATAATAATAATAATAATTAATAATAATAATATCTGGGGGCGCACAGATTCCCTTCCACTGCCATAAGTCAATTGATCCTCTTATTTCATAACTGCTCTGTTTTCTTGGAAGCTATCACCATTAACATGGAACTACACACACCAGGCAATATAATCTCTGGGAATCCCATTTTGCGGGCCACAGCCGTAGATCTGTCAATAAGATGAGAAAAGTCCTTCTGAACCTGAGCTAAATCACCAGGCAGCAGTTTCAGAGAAACCCAGAGGCCTATGGAAGAAAAGAAACATTAACATACAAATACCATTGGGGAAGGTTGCAATGTGAGCAGACTGGAAGATGATGATGATGATGATGATGATGATGATGATAATAATAATAATAATAATAATAATAATAATAATAATAATATCATTACTTTCATTGCATGTGGTGGGAAATAGTAAAAATTATACACAGGTCCCATCCCATTCTTTGTGCTTAAAAAAACCCATTTTCACTTCTTTTGTGTACCTTGCCCTTTGTGATTCACTTCCTTGCCAGCAATGACTTTGTTGAAGACAGACGTGAGAGGCTCATTCTCTCCAATCACATGAGAGGTTATTAAAGGTGCCATGATTAACTGCCGCTGTCTGATGTACGTTTCCATGGCAATCCTGAGAATGGGATGGAAAACAGAAGTTAACTTCCAGCTGCTTCCAAGCACCCTCCGTGTTATAAACAAGACAGGACTCTTTGGGGCAGGGGGTTGTTAACGTTTTATTCCTTTGCCGCAATAACTTTTGGTAGAATGTTTGGCAGAACATGCCAGGTGTGGGTGTCGCCACCAATGCTCTCACACGCATGCACCCAGCGCCCTCTCATCAGCTGAGGGAGTAGAATGCCACGCCCACCCCACTCATCAAACCATGGTGGCTCCCAGCACTCTGTCCACCTTTTTCTTTTGGCCTCCACCCTCAAAGTCAGTGGAGTCTATGACAGAGTTGTAGAGTTGGAAGGGACCCTGAGGGCCAGCCAGTGCAACCCGCTGCAGGGCAGGAATCTCAACACATGGTCTCTCATCTAATTTGAAACCATATTGGACCCTGCTTAGCTTTGCAAATGTACTAGCTACTCATGGAGGAGAGGCAGAAAGGTGCTCTTGTGGCGGCTAACCATGCCCTGGGACCTTGGCGCTTTTCCAAATCTATATGCAATGCAAATTCAGTGAAGATCCTTGGCCAAAGGTTAGGAGTCATTAGCAGGGTTTCCTCTTCCTCTCTTCCTTTCAACTGGTCTATATGGCAACAGCTGGGACAGGTCCAAAGTCTTTTCAACAGAACTTCAGACCTACACACACAATAAGGTGGCACACACAAAACAGCAGAGGTTTCAGGTGTTGTTGGATTTCAACTCCCATCAGCCCTAGCAGTCAGCACAATCACAGTCAGAACTGGTGGGAGTTAAGAGTCCAATGGCATTTGGAGGGCCAGACGTTCTTCATCCCTGTTTTAAGAGATTGGGACCAGCTATAGAATCATCTCCCTCTTCCCACAAGAGGGTTTTCCCCCTCAACTTAAAGGTAAAGGTAAAGGTACCCCTGCCTGTACGGGCCAGTCGTGACCGACTCTGGGGTTGCGCGCCCATCTCGCTTAAGAGGCCGGGGGCCAGCGCTGTCCGAGGACACTTCCGGGTCACGTGGCCAGCGTGACGAAGCTGCTCTGGCGAGCCGGCACCAGTGCAGCACACGGAAACGCCGTTTACCTTCCCACTAGAAAGCAGTACCTATTTATCTACTTGCACTTAGGGGTGCTTTCGAACTGCTAGGTGGGCAGGAGCTAGGACCGAATGACGGGAGCTCACCCCGCTGCGGGAATTCGAACCGCCGACTATGTGATCGGCAAGTCCTAGGCACTGAGGTTTTACCCACAGCGCCACCTGCGTCCCATCCCCCTCAGCTTAGCCCACACTTAAATGGTTTTTTGCCACTGGCTTCTGCCATGTCAACAATGAAACATGTTCTCCACTCAACTTTGATTCATAACTAATACCTTAAACCCAATTTCTTCAAGACTAAGAGAGGCTCAGAGTTTTGTCTGTGCTGGACCCCAAAGCTGATGTATTTATCCAGCATGTTTGGCCTATTCTAGGAGAAAACTCTGTTATACACATAAACTAATTGCAACATTTGATGCTTTACTGTGTTCAACTCTGGAGCAGATAGTAATGATGAAAGCAATAAATATAGTAAGACTGAATATGGTTGAGTGCCTACCGCTTGAAACCACAGCCAGGAAAGCCATTTGTTTGATTAATGATTTCTGAAATACCTTTTACAGTACAAAGAGGGTTGCCAGCCATTTTATTCTATTGAAATGCTAACTTTTAATCAAGGCCATCTATATATAGCTTGTAAGTTAAAATGCAGAAGAAATACACATTTGTAAATGTTAGGAGAAATTCTGCATGAAATGATGCCAACTCTTCCTGTGGATCCTCTATGTTCAAAGAAAGTGTACCTGTGCATGCAAACTGCAGGTAAACAAGCATTAAGAGAGAGCTATTGTCTCCTTGCCCTGTTTGTGGGCTTCTCAGGCTGGTCACTGTAGGGAGAGGGATGCAAGACTAGGTGAGCCATTGGTCTGATCCAGCAAAGTATTTATGGTGCCTTTAAATGTGCACAGATCTGCTGAATGCAAACACAAACAATGATTCTCCATAAAATGTTGCTTTCAGAACCTTTTCCCAATACTTACTGCTGAAAGGGAATAAAATGTTGCTTCTCTTCATCATCCACCTTTCCATGGATGATGTCAGTAACGTCCATCACTAGGATAAGACAGAAGTTAACCAATTACATCACCATAATAAAAGGAGCTTCAATGAAGAACTCACTAACTATATAAGATTATTTTATGTCAAGCCATTTAACCAGCTTTTCCCAACCTACTGCCCTCCAGCTGTTTGGGACAATAATTGCCATCAGCATCAGCCAAAATATTGGAGGTGAATAAAAGCAACTTGAATTGGAAAGGCCACAGCAGGCCTGGACCACAAGTAGCCAAATATAATGGGTGACCAGAGTCTACAGAAGTCCACTTTTGTTGCCTGCCTGGGACAGCGAAAGTGATTGTGTGGTGGGTGTTGTCCCATTCCAGGCGAGCCAGAATATGTGGCTCTGGGAGTGACTTACTGCCTATGGCAAGTTGTTACAAGTTGAGAATGCATGGAATGGAGCATGCGGGTGTATCTGTAATGAAAGAAGGCGTGCGGGAACTTACCTGTTTATATCGTTTTGATCCTGGCCCTTAAATTATGGAATTCACTCCCACAAGAGGTAGTGATGGCCATCAACGTGGATGGTTTTAGAAGAGGATTAGCAAAATTCATGAAGTTTAAGGCTATTAGCGACTACTAGTGATGATGGCCATGTTCTAACTCAACTATCAGAGGCGGTACAGGTAGTGTTTGACTAAGATTTACTTCGTCCATTGATTTCAATGATTTTTCTCAGAGCAAAACTTGCTTACCTACCACCTCTGAATATCAGACACTGGGAATCACAAATGGGGAGAGTGCAGTTACACTCAGGTCCTGCTCGTGGGCTTCCCAGAAGCACCTGGTTGGCCACTGTAAGAAGAGGAGACTGGAACAGATGCACTTTTGCACCCAATTGTGCTGGGCTCTTAGGATGTTCAAAGAAGCTCATCCTTGACACTCACTGGGCGACTCTCGGTCTCTTTCAACCGACCCTACCTCTCTCACCAGGTTGTTGTGAAAGTAAACTGGGAAGGCATCACATACATCAGCTTGAGCTCCTTGGAGAAAGGGTACAGTATAAAATGTAACAGATTTAAACACTAGCTCTCAGTCCACAGAGAATCAAGCAGGTGCCAATCATCCCTCACTGCCACTCACCAGACTTTCTAAAATCAACTCATTTTTGTTTCTTTAGCTGGGTGAAATGGAGCCACCTGAAAGGGATGGGAAATTGTGCTGTGACAGAGCTGGGAAACCACTGCTTCCTTGCAAGCTGACTGCTTTTGGATTGGAGCCCCAACAGCCGGGAACAGTAAGACACTTCTCTCATACATTTCTCAATACATTCATTTTACAAAACAAGGAGCTGGTGTTACTAGGAGTGTTAAAATACAGAGCAAATATGGCAATAACATTTTTAGTACATCACTTAAACCACAAGCTCACAGAATGTGAAATCTTCTTCAGGTTCTGAGCCAACCATCACAACTTTAAGGAGAGATCATAGCTAGGAACACAGAATGCTGCCTTACACCGAGTCAGACCACTGGTCCATCTAGTTCAGTATTGTCTACACTGACTATCAGCAGCTCTCCAGAGTTTCCAACAGGGATGTTTCTTCACCCCACCTGAATGTTGAACCTGGAACATTTTGCATGCAGCGCACATCAGAGGACCAGATGGTGGTGACACAGAAAGGAGGAGGGGCTACATTAAATGGGCCTGATTTTTATATGGAAAGTCATTTCTTATGTTTGTAATATTTGTAAAGTGTCATTTTAGCCTACTTTAATATTGCCTCACATCCCCAAGGAATGGAAAGAGATGGGTTCACAAAAAGACTTGAAAAATAGGTGGGCCAAGGGGCCATGGCGGAGAGGACCTGCAGGGAACTGAAAATCCATCCCTGAAATGGCTCAGGTCCTACATGACTTTGGAGATTTCATCATAGGTTGCCCCTGGCTTACCATGTTTTTCTGTATATTCATAAGGACTAGAAATTTGCTTTTGTAATGAACAAGCCACTACAAAAGTGGCTCTGAAAAATATTATACTTCATAATGAGACTTCATGCTCATCTACTAATCCCACATATCTGTCCGATAGACACAAGTTCTGCTTACAGCCTATAATCAGGGATGGACAAATCTGTCAAATATTGGTTTCACATTTTGCTAAACTTAAATTCAGTTTGCTTCATTTCCACACAAGCTTTTGATTTTTTTTTGTATGCTTTTGCACACATATTCCTCCCAACATAATTTTTTTTGCAAACAATTTCCCCTAACAATTATGTGTGTGCATTCCTTTTGGTACACATTATTTACATTAGAGAACTGCACTACATTATTCAGAGAAGCACAAATTTCAAAAGATAGCTACACTTCAGTTTGCACATTGATTCAGGAAGTGTTGATTTAATTTTTCGCACATCCCAACTTCTCATTAGGGACAAAATCAGAATTTGAGCTCAGGCCTTGGACTACTGCCCTACCTGTTTCATCCATTTTTTATAGGACTGCCTTGCAAATCCAGTGGTACTTCGGTTTATGAACTTAATCTGTTCCGGAAGTCCGTTCTTAAACCGAAACCGTTCATAAACCGAGGCGCGCTTTCCCTAAGGAGGCCTCCCGCCTCCGGTGCCCTTCCACTGTTTGGATTCCGTTCTTAGACCGAGGTAAAGTTCACAAACTAGGACACAACTTCTGGTTTTGCGGAGTTCGTAAACCGAATTATTCGTAAACAGAACTGTTCTCAAACCAAGGTACCACTGTATGATCTTTTGCGCTACTATGGGCACCATACCTGCCACTCCAAAGGGTCTCCGGAGTCCACAGGTGTGTTTCTTGCCCTCTTTGAGCTCCATGTGGCCTACTCTCACAATCTGGCACACCAAGCTGATTCGAGGCCGGATCAGGTCAGAACTGCTCAGGTCCTAAAAGGGCAACAGAAGTCATTACAGAAGGAAAAGACAGTCAAAATCACCTCAGACTAGTTTGTGAGTGAGAGGGCAGAAAGGAACATGGCTTTGTCAGTCAACCATCCAAAATCCCAGAAATAGGGATAGGTCTCTCCTCCGGCCACATACCCTCCTGATCCACACCCCTCAAAAGCCCTGCTTTGCACCTTCCTGGTGTGTTTTTGCTTACCTGGAATTTGTCTTTTTAAAAACAACAACCACATATTTAATATCAAAACAAATCATAACAATACATTTCCCACAAAATCAAGAAGTACACTACCACTTTGTCCACTGCCATAATACCACAGAATGATCATTCCAATCCTCAATCCCCCATCACTGTTGATTTGGTTCACCAAATACCCTCAGTTGACACCTAACCAATGATCTGGTTTACTAGACATCTCTGGTAACGCTTTCTGCATACATGGTGCCCAGATATTTGTTAGACCACCTTCTACCATACCAATCTGCTAATGCACTGAGATTGTTATTGTCTTTGTCTGAAGTGATCTCTGGAGAGAGAGAGAGCCTTTTCTGTGGTAGCCCCTGCCCCTTGGAATGCACTCCTCAAGGGGGCCTGCCTACATACTTCATTACTATCATTTAGGCACGGGGGGGGGATATTTTAAGATTTTAAGAACAGCTAAAGTAAACATCCCTTTGACTCTGGATTTTCACCATCTGTTTAAGTCAGCTGTTGCTGTTTTAGTTTGTCATTCTAATTTGTTGTGTTAGTTTGTAAGCTTTATGGTTGGTTGGTTGGTTGGTTGGTTACTTACAAATTGTACTTTTGTTTCTTACTAGCCATACTGGGGGTGTAGCTCTATGTTGACGGTATGGGATATAAAATACGTAAATAAATAAGTAAAATTTGCACAAATGTACATATGAGAAAAATGCAATGGGAAAAACACATCTTCTTTGTTTTCATATGATGGGCACAGACACTGCAGCCTCCTTGACTTAGAAGAGGCATCCCTTCTTCTCTCAACCACAGAGGAAGGAATGCTGTCATTGCACATTAACTACTTACATTAAAACTAATTTCCAAAAAGTAAAATTCTGCCATCACTTGAAATTTGGGGGCCTTTCTAAAAAGCTGAAAGTGTTTTAATGGATCCATCTGCAAGAATAAATTTCCACAACACTGCAGCCCTAATGAAAATAAATTGATATAGTGTTATCAGTGTACATGGTACTCTATAGAGTAACAAAACCAAAAAGAAAAGTTAAAAAGCAAGGAAGGAAAGTAATGTTGGTGATATTCAGAATACACCCACCAAAATTAATGGAAATTGGGTGAATTCATTTCAATGGGCTTACTCTGAGTAGAACTTGGGATACAACTTGCAGGTTCCTTTCTCCAAAGTTTTTAAAAACTAAATTCTGACAGTAGGAAGGAAAGGACAGCAAATTCCTACTGGGCTGCACCCTTAGTAAGGATTTAAGTATTTGATACTACAGCTAGGTCAGTTGTGTTCCAAGACTTGCTACACCAAGTAAAAGGATCCTGCAGACACTAACTCCTCCAAGTGAGAGATCAGATCAAAGTGGCTGAGATGAACCCATAACACAACCCTCCACCACTTCCTTGTTCCGCAGAAAACCTCTCTACTACTCGCCAGGAAGTGAGAGCCAATAATTAACCATTCCACCAGTAAATGATGACATCATACTTCCATCTAATGCAAACCTGCCACTGACAGGGAAGTAGAGCAGAGTTATTTCTAGTTTTGAGATTGATGATCCAAGACTGGAAACCAATGCATATAAAATCAGCCTGCATAAAAAACCTCTCACTGTTTAGAGCTTCTGTATTATGTTATAGTCTGGGATTCTGGGCAAGTTGATGGAGAAAAGAAGTTCTGTAAATATGTAAGGTAAAGGTAAAGGGACCCCTGACCGTTAGGTCCAGTCACGGAAGACTCTGGGGTTGCGGCGCTCATCTTGCTTTACTGGCCGAGGGAGCCGGCATATAGCTTCTGGGTCATGTGGCCAGCATGACTAAGCCGCTTCTAGTGAACCAGAGCAGCACACGGAAATGCCATTTACCTTCCCACCGGAGTGGTACCTATTTATCTACTTGCACTCTGAAATGCTTTCAAACTGCTAGGTTGGCAGGAGCAGGGACCGAGCAACGGGAGCTCACCCCATCGTGGGGATTCGAACTGCCAACCTTCTGATCGACAAGCCCTAGGCTCTGTGGTTTTGACCACAGTGCCACCCGTAAGAGCAGCCTCCAAATGCCTCTACAAATACATGCCTGCCTTGCTAGCATAAATCATGCAAGCTGTCTCTTCCCATTGTCATGCCTCTTGACTCCTGACACAGGAAAATAAGCTACAACCCTTATTTCTGATTCTTCAATAAAAACACCACCCCTTTTCAAACTCTTATTTCTGTAGCAGAGGCTAGAAACTTAAACAAAAAGATACAAATACATGGAACGTGAATTCTATATACTGGCCTGGCTCGTACATAATGCCAAGAGAGGGTTTATTAAGCCATGGCTTATTTGGTTGTCCAAACCTGGCTCAGAAGCTTAATCATGGTTTATATTACCATGAACAAACCATGTTTGCAAGCCATGATTTGTTGCTGACTCCACCAAAAGATGGTCACCACAGTTTATCAAAATGCACTCTTTAGGCCTGTCGATGCTTCAGAGATCATAGCATCTTCTACGTTTCCATCACAAAGTTGAAATATGTCCCTTTGTCAATGGAACAGAGAGTGTTGATACGGGATAGGACTGAAATTATGGAATTTGATTCCCAGGAAGATACATTTCTTTTATTATTTTTTCAGGATCCAAGCAGGCATGATTGAATTTCCAATGGTATTTCAGTTGCAATAATTTTGTACTTATTGAAAACATTCCTGTTTTATTTTTGGTTTCATTTTCCTCATTGGGATTTTTCACTTTTAAGACACATCTTAAATAAACTGAACAAACAGGCAAAGGGCTTACAATTACTATTTTAAAATCAAAGCAGGCAAGACTTGCCTAAGTCACCAGCGATTTTAAGGGTTTAGGGCAACCTTACAAGGCACTTGTAATTCAGGTTTCACAGTTGTTCTTTGGTCAGACGCTACAGAACCAAAGTAATGCCTGAAAATCCTGCAAAATCAGCAGAGCTTAAGTAATGAAGGCGAGCCAGCATGTCAAAATGACCTCTAAAAAATAAAAACTTGTTTGGCTTTGTATTGTGTTTGCCAGATGGCTTAACAACCTGCATTTAAACAGCAACCAGTCTGATGGCCTCCACTGCTTCCTGCAATGATGTAAAGGCCTATCACAACAAAAGTAATAAAGCAAGAGTTATAAGAAGAGTGCCACAAATAACTTAGCTGCAGGCGGGGCAGGGAAGAAAAAACTTCCTCAAGCGTAGAGCAACAGGATTTACCGTAAAGACGGCTTGAAGGTTATTAAGTTTTTCAATTTCCTTTGGCATTCCATTACTTCCCCAACGAACCAGGTAGTTTTCACTACAAAAAATAAATAAAACACACATTGTTATAGCTAGGCTAGGTTAATTAGGTCACATCATCATACTTAATTATGCTAATTAAATCATGAATCACTTTGCCAAATGGCAAAAAAGAAAAAAGAAAAGTACAGAACTTCAGAGAGAAGCAACTGTTGCGTCCAGGTGAAACAAACTTTCAGGTGCATTGGCATTTCACAGAAAGAAAAACCAGGTAATGATTTTGCTCAGAGTGTTAGGTCAGACACAGGGAACTTGTGGCCCTCCTGATGTTCTTGGACTGCAACTCCCATCATCACTGACCACTGGACATGCTGATGGGAGTTGGAGCCCATCAACTTGTGGGAGGGCCCCAGGTTCTCCATCTAAAGGATTTGCCATATCAGGAGGCAGAGGAAGGCTGAAGAGTGGAAACCTAACCCACCAGGAATTTTCCCTGCGCAACCCCACCAAAATTAATGAAGTTGCACAGCGGTTGGACATATGCATGGGATGGCATACCATGATGAGACAATGGACAGTACCATTTCAGACACCAAGTGAGGGCACATTTCCAGTGCTTAGGCTAAAAGGCACCAGCCATGCACCAAAGAGATTTGCGGGAAACCTCAAAGGTTCATTTCTCCTCTTGTCAGAAACAGCAGTAGGGTGGAAGCAAGCAGAGTTGAATTTTGCCAGTATGTTCACCTGCCCATTCAGTTGTGAAGGTAGCCTCAATGTGTGGGTAAATGATGTTTTATGAACCTTAATTTATATGCTAGCCAGAGCATAAGCAACAACAAACAAATGTTTTTCATTATAAGAACAAGCAGATACAAGTCTGGACTCACATACTCCCCAACCCTCCCTCCCTTGCAAGCAGGGGGTGAAGAAGAAAGTTTCTGTGTGTGGTTTTGCCCAATTATGAGAAACACTGGTTAGGATATCCTGGCTTGTGAACAAACTATGGTTTGCAAAAGCCACAGTTTCTTCTATTTGGGTGAATAGCAAATAGAAAATTCACATCTCCCCCGCTCACATGTGAAGAGGAAGGGAAGGGAGAAATGGAGACCAACTTCTAAGAACAATTCTATTATGCCTAAGTCTGTATCACACTCTTTCTTTTAGTGGCATTCTTTTTCTTGTTTAGAAGAAAGCATCAGAGTAACCACATACCTAATGAACTTGGATTGGTCGGGATCATAGAGGCTCATAAGCAGCTCCGCATCCTCACCGATATTGCAGACGAAGTTCTTGAAATTGACATAAAGACTGTACGTGTGGGTTGTGTTGAAAATAGACTGTCCCCGCAGGTCTACATTCTGCTGCAAAGACTTGATGGAAAGAAGAGATGAACAAGAAAGTGAAACTTTAGAAGGAAGAGGACTGAGCATATGCCACAGCCAATCTGTCTTGAAAACTATCTATTTTCTCAGCCTACATCCAAATAAGACTGTTATAGAGTGGAAACCTAACCCACCAGGAATTTTCCCTGCGCAACCCCACCAAAATTAATGAAGTTGCACAGCGGTTGGACATATGCATGGGATAGCATATGGGATGGACAGCAAAACTGAGAGTGGCATTTATGTAGAACAAGGACTGCAATTAATTGATTAATTGGTTAGATCCTAGGGGCTTTTCACAACCTCAGGACAAGCTTTTTCCATGACAGAGAACAGAATTATCTGGTAAAATCTGTCTTGCAGATGTTAGCGATGTAAGAGTCCTGTTCTTCAAACATTCACTTAGGTTAGTCTTCCCCAATCTGGTGTCCTCCAGATGTTTTAGACTACAACTCACATCACCCTTGGCCACTGGCCACTCTGCCTGGGGCTGATGGGAGCTGTAGTTCAACAACAACTGGAAAGAACTAGGTTGGGGAAGGCTGCCTTATGGCAGTTTTTCCTTGTTGCTTTGCCAGGGGTCGGGTAGCTACTATGAATCTGAATCTGTCCCCATTCAGATTGGCTCAGAAAGTGATTTGAATTTTTCCTGATTTGCAGGCAGAACTAGGAACATGTCCAAATTAATCCAATATGAGCAGGAGAGAGATCACCCATGTCTAATCTTAATAGGATGCTGAAATTATTCATTGACCTGATACTGTAATGCTGGAAAGGCAGCACACACCATGTTTGCTCACTCAAACCAAAACCGGGCTCGTAGTGCTCTCTGCCAAGACACCCCTGCATCTCATTTGGTGTCACAGTTGCGTATACCTTTTCCTCTTGGATCCTTTCATCTATTCGTTTGGATGCCGTCTCGTGTGCCTTAAAGAGCGCAATTGTGCTGGTAGCATCTGGATCCAGGATGTTGCCATTATCGTCCCGTACCACCAAGTCCAGCCCCAAGATCCTTGCATGAAAACAAGCAGTCCATGGTAAGTAAGGGAGATGGATTAACAAGGGAACTCATAGGAACCTGAACCTGAGGTGAGGAATGTGGCCTGGAGGTATCCCAAACTGATGGAAAGGAGGAAAGACCTTTTGTATCTTGCTACTGCATGAAGTTCTGCATCCAGTTATGCTGCAATGCAGCAGAACACAGTAAGCAATGTGGCGCACACAGGCACATGTGTGCTTGCAGAGGACTTCCCTGGTGCCAAGAGGGTCACCTCCACCACTGAAAGTAGGCGCAAAAGCAGCACCCCACAGCAGTCAATAGAACAGGCTGCAGGGTGTGCTCAGTTGTGTTGTATGTGGTGCCCACAGCAGCTTCTGCTGCTTGCCAGTGTGCCCCAGAAGGTTGGTGGCCAGACTAAGTAAAAGGGAACAAAAAATGAACAACTATTGCAGGGCAGGTAGAATTAATGAGGTCCATGGCTGAACCGCAAGACACAATCCATTAAGGTTCTTTGGCACTGTCTGAGCACCTACTCAAATTTATGACATTTCCCCAATAAAGTTAATTTTTTAGCTTCTTGCTTTCAAGTGGCTTCTTAATTAGTGTATCTGAAAGAGAGCTGACATGATCAATGAGCCATGGAAGCAACCTACAGACAGGACAGAATGCCCAAAGCTTCCTTCAGCTGCAAAGAGAAGGTTACCAATTAACATGCTGAGTGTGCAACGTCTGTCGTGCGTCTCGGGCTCAAACAAGATGCAACAGTGGCAGATATATTTGTCTAAACCACAACTGAACCAATTGTGTACAGAAAACTGCAACATACTGTGCTGGACGGACCCTTGGTCCATCAAGCTCAGTATCGTTTGCCATGATTAGCAGTGGCTCTCCAGGGTGTCAGCCAGGAATCCCTCCCAGCCCTATGTCTACAGAGCCTGGTGATCAAACCTCCATCTTTTGCATGCAACATAGGAGGAGCTCTACAGTTCTTCCCCATATAAAGATATCAACAGATAAATAGACAGACAGATAGAAGTTTGTGTGTGTGAATCCTGTAGCCCCTCCCCATGCAAAGAGGCCTGCATAGGAGCAGAGGAAACGTCCTTAAGGCTCAGCCACACTTCGTTTGTCCCCAGCAGGTTTTTTGGGGAGAAAGCAATGAGGCAAAAGAAAAACCTACTGGACCCATGCCTATAAAGCAGGGGACAAGTGGAAGAAAATATAGGACAAATGGAAGTGTGGATGAGCCCTTATGCCGAGTCAGACCACTGGGACATCCAGTCCTGAACTGCCTGCCCTGACTGGCAGAGGCTCTCCAGCACTTCAGGCCCTTCCTGGAGATTCCAGGGATTAAACCTGGGACCTTCTGCCTACAAGGCAGATGCTTTGCCACCAAGCGGTGGCTCTTCCCAGGCAACGGAAGCTGTCTCATATCCTCCACCAAGCTCCCCATACTGCAGACATTTCCTCCCTCTGCCACTCTCACTTCTAGTACTAGAGTTTCAGAAAGAGAGAGAGAGAGAGAAATATCTGAAGTGGGGGGAACAGATTTGGGGGGTGGGGGGTGACCATGGGGGAGATTCCGCCCCCCGCCCACACTGCTTTGCTCTGAAAAGAACACACAACACAAAAATCAGTGCCAATACCCTGCCCTAGAAATGAAGGGGCAAATCAAAGTCTCTTAAAATTGACCAGACTACACAGAGCCGTAGCTAGGTGATCTTGAGCCCCTGGCAGAACCGTCCAGAAGGATCCTCCATTTAAAACCTTTTCTTATGAGGCAATAATCAATATTTTTATTTAGAGACATATTTATGGACATATTTTAAAGCCAATTTTGCATGCCCCTTCGCCTCCACCCCTGGTGGGGGCCTCCTTCACCACCCCCTAGCTACAGCCCTGAGACTACGTCGTGTCTTAGGGAGAGCTCATGCTACTAAAACTCACTTCTGCATGGTACCCTCCTGGTTTTTGCTAATTGCTGCTAAACCTTTGGAAGTGGGTTGCACTATTTAAGAAATTTCTGATTTTGATTGTGCCTCCCTTGCAAGCTCCTGCTTTCAGGACTTTTAATTGGGGGTGGGGTAGGATGCAACAGCAGAGCTGGAAACGTGTTTGTGTGTGTGTGTGTGTGTATGTGTGTATGAGAGAGAGAGAGAGAGAGAGAGAGAGAGATATCCAGCCCTTTTTGGCTAGGTATAATAACATTTTGCACCACAGCAGTAAATCAATAAATCAATAAATAAACAAACACACAGAAGTTGCATGGCACATGCTACACATATATGCACACACATAAAAGACAGGCCAAAACATCGCCATAGAACAGAGCTTAAGACTTTAAATATTCAGCCCCTGTTCTTAAGGCTAGGGCTTCGCATACAAACAAAGCTGTGCTCATTTCCTGGATGTGCTGCTCATCACAGAATCGAGTGTGAAATCAGGTTGCCTGGACATTTCAGCTACAAGAGAATTTTAGAAGAATGCAAATTCTTTAGGAGAATCAAACCTGAGACTCCCCCCCCCCCGAGGTATGCTCCTTCCCCTGCTACCTCCTCTGCTCTGTATCCCTGAACGACTTGCATTCAAAAAGTATGGGGGGGAGGGAGAGAGAGAGAGCACAAAGAGAGCGAAATGGAGAAAATTAAAAATGGCACCTTTACTGCAGAAAGGACACAGTTTGGTATGTCCAAACAAAACATTATTATCAAGGGTTATCCTATTTCAAAAAGAGGCTTCTTGTGCAAACACAATATCCTAAGCATGCTTCATCACAAGGAACACCAATGGACAGAGTGACTCCTGAGAGCCATACATAACCAATCCACTGTCCACATTCAGATCCCTTGCTAGGAGACAGGACTGAAGCATCACCTACCTGTTGCCATAATCTATTTTGGCTGTGACTTTCTTCTTGAGTTCAGCCAGCTCATCTTTGGGAAGGGTGCCGGAGAGGATCTGGGACCGCCATTCAATTAGGCTATAGGTCATCTGCTGCACTTGGCGAAAGAGAGACTTCTTGTTCTCCTAAAGCAGACAGAAGGAGAGAAAAGGGGATTGGAAGAGATGATACTGGAGACAGGGCCTTTGCAATGGTGGCACCACATCTCAAGTGATGTACATTTGGCCGCATCAGTGCTGGCTTTCAAATGGTCCTTGAAAACTCATTTACTTTGAGCTGTTTTCAGTCGAGATGCTGAGCTTAATTTCCAAGCATTGACCATTTATATTTCTGCTGTTTGTTCTCTCTCAAGTTGCTTATGATAGCTTTATAGCAGTGTACTGCTGGATTGTGAAGTGTTTTAAACGCCTGTATTAAATGATGGAATTACATGGAATGGGATGTTAATAGTTCTGAATTTTATCTTTTGTATATAAGCTGCCTTGGGAGGGTTTTAAGACACCAAAGACACCAAACAAACAAGAACAATCCTAACTGCCTGTTGCTGCTTGCTGGAGAGGGTCAGAATATGACAAAGGTGTCCCTCCGCTGGTGAAGAGGGGGCTACACCACCATTGGCACTGAAAAGCACTGCTGAAAAGCTGGGTGAGTGGGAAGTGTAGCACTCTGGACCAGGGATGGGACAGAAATGGCTATGGACATGCTGAATCCAGATGTGCTTCATTCTCATGATGGGTCTACTCTGGTCCTCTCAGCTACATCTGGCACAGATTATCCCCCTCCCACCCACCCTCACAATTGTTTTCAGTTAGGGAGATGAAAAATTAACCTGCCAGGTAGAAAAACTCATGGAAATCATCCATCCATGTTATTTCAATAAAGGAAAGGAGAAGACAGTGAATTTACTGTTAATGGTTGCAATCAGGGGAAATTTAAAACCCTGGCTTGGAGGCTAAAAAATGAGCCATGGGTTTTGAGCATGCCATCAACTTAAGATACCAGCTACAGCCACCTGGACCCAGGAATCTTCTCAACCATAGCTCAGATTAACGCAGAATGAATTCATTAACAAAGCTGACTTTGCTGGCAAATTTGTCAGTTGGGGTTTGTTTCAGCTTCTCATTTTTCCAACCTTAAATTCAGTTCTCCACATTTGCACATCACACTGTGAACTTTTTTTAAAAAAAACTCCTCACAAAAATTCACCAGCATTTTACTGAAAATTTTCTCCTAATATGCACATTCTTTTTTTAAAAAAAATAATGTTGACTTATTTTTAATGTATGTTTTTCTGGAATTTTTAATGAATGTTTTAGATTGCCCTCTGTAAACCGCTTAGAGCACGGGTGTCAAACACAAGGCCCGCGGGCCGAATCCGGCCTGCCAGACCTCGTCATGTGGCCCGTGTAGCCGCCACCGGCCACCAGCCTTCACATTTTATTCTCGCTTTTTTTTTTTGACACAAGAAAGCCGCCTCTTCAGCGTATGCGCGGCAGCCTACAAGCCAGAGAATGTCTGCTCTCTAGCGGCGCCGGCCGTTCTACACAGGAAACCTCCACTTTACATGCATTCAGGAAACCTCCACTTGTTTTTATATTGAGCGCATGCCATCCTGTGATGTGACAGATCCAACGGCTGCCTGAACCCTTCTCTCCTGTACTGTAAGTCCTACAGATACAACCGGCCCGTTGAGGGTGACCAAACTGCTGATGCGGCCCCTGATGAATTTGAGTTAGACACCCCTGGCTTAGAGCATGGATAGGCAAACTAAGGGCCGGGTTGGGGGCAGATCCAGCCCAATCGCCTTCTAAATCCAGCCCACGCACTGTCCGGGAATCAGTAGAATGTGTCCTTTTATTTAAAATGCATCTCTGGGTTATTTGTGGGGCATAGGAATTCGTTCCCCCCCCCAAATATAGTCTGGCCCCCCACAAGGTCTGAGGTACAGTGGACTGGCCCCCTGCTGAAAAAGTTTGCTGACACCTGGATAAGAGGGGTTTTGTGTTTTTTTTTGTTTATTGAGTAGGCAGCATGCAAATTATGTAAAAAGTTTAACAACAGTTAGACCCTCCTCCCCTACGTGCAACCCCAGTCCAATATGAGTTCCTTGCTGTAGCTTTCAGAAGAAGAAAAATTGCATGGTGAGCTCAAGTTCCCAGATCTCCCATGTAACCTCACATTAGATCTTTAGGAAAGAAATTCATATTTATTTAATTATTTAAAACATTTGTTTGTGTGTTTGTTTGTTTGTTTCATTTATAAACTAGACTTGATCATATTAGACATCAGGGCCCTGTAAAATTTGAAATCAATTCAATAAACCACACAAAGCAAAATAGATGCACCAAAAGGAACTTTTCCCCACTGCACAAGAAGGATGTCTCACCTTGTCTCTCATTGGGGAAATCATGCCTGGTTCTGTAAGGCTTATGCATAATCAAGGTCAAGTGGAAGGACGAAAGAAAGAGACCAGTTTAAGGACCATTTGTCTTTCTAATGAGTGTGTCCCAGAGGAGACATTGTGCAGACTACACTAATTAGTAACTAGGGAAAAACAGACCACTCATGGTTTTAAATACCCACTTCACACACAAAATTTGCTACATTTGCCTTGGCAATGCTTACGAAGGGGTGAACCTGTCAATTTCAGCTTCTCGTTTTTCTAATCTCAAATTCAGATCTCCATGTTTCTGCATCAGTTTGGAAGTCCTCATAAAAATCCATCAGCATCGTTGCGTGAATTTATCCAATATGCACATTTTAGTAAATGACATTGCCAAATACAATGCATTTCTGTATGTTATTTTCATAAGATATCTACTTTTTACATACTTTACCTAGTACATGCATTTCTTTACACATTAATTGGTTGAGGAATTCAAAGAATCATAGTTGGAAGGGACCCCGAGGGTCATCTAGTCCAACCTCCTGCAATTAAAGAATCTTTTTTGCCCAATCTCAAACCAACAACCTTGAGATTATAGTCTCATGTTCTTCTACAGCAGGTCTTGCCCCTACGAAGCAGTTGCTGAGACTGAAGGTCTTCCCATAGCTGCCTACATCCCCTCCTTTCCCAGGTCTTTCCCAAGCAATCTGAGACTGTGTTGGCGTGTCTACCTGTAATGACTCTCCTGCTTCTGGAAGTCCAGGGAGGAGGGAAGCTTTTTGCAGTAAGAGAGGGAGACACCCTTGACTCCTCAGCAACCTGACTCGTCTCTGCTTCTTGACCTCCCTCTTCCTCCTCTGCCTCTGATTCCGGACTTATCTCTGGCACACACTCGTATTTCTCACTAAGCTCTGTTACATCTTCAGCGTCCGACACCTCCTCCTCTTCCTAGTCTTCTCCCTCTTCTCCCTCTCATTGTCATCCCAACACCAATCACCAGACCCTGAGCCTTCTTCCCTTGCGGGTTCCTCAGCTGGTTGCTCCCACCGTTTTCTGCATCCAACCAGAACAAGAGTGTTGGCCTCCAACAACATTTGGGGACCCAAGGTTGCACCACAAGACCCGGAGGGCCACTACCACCATACAAATATATATATACCCTTTGGGTGACCAAAGAGTCCACTGGTGGAAACTTATTCCACAATACTTTGGTTGGTCTTTAAGATGCCACAAAACACTTTGTTATTTCTGAAAGCTCAGCTTCATGGCAGACTTTGTGACCCATCAACTGCCAATCGCTGCAGTGGATTCTAAGAGCCACTGCCCCAAGTGATTTGAAGCAAGTAATATGGGGCACTTTCACTTATCTGTGGTTTACTTCCTTCTTCTTATTCCTGTTGTGGGCAAAACACAAACCAGGAGAGGAAAAAACTAATCCACAATACAGATACTTTTTTCTTTCTTTTCAAATTTCTGGCTAGGATGGCCATTCACGGTTTTTGCAGGGAAGTTTACATTAGACACATTTCAGGGAGCTCTGAATGGGTTCCTGCCAGACAGGATATAAAAATACAAGGTGGTTTCTAAGGTGCCTAATCCTTGCATTTAAAATAATCCCCCATTGAGAAAGCCATTCTGCTGAACAAAAACACTGCCAGGTTGGGCCTCAGAGGGGTAGGAATGTTTGCAGATCTCTAAAATATCTAGAGTCTAGACCATGGGTAGGCAAACTAAGGCCCGGGGGCCGGATCTGGCCCAATCGCTTTCTAAATCCGGCCCGCGGTATGGTCCAGGAATCAGAGTGTTTTTACAAGAGTAGAATGTGTCCTTTTATTTAAAATGCATCTCTGGGTTATTTATGGGAGATAGGAATTCGTTCAATTTTTTTTTTTTTCAAAATACAGTCTGGCCCCCCCACAAGGTCTAAGGGACAGTGGACCGGCCCCCTGCTGAAAAAGTTTGCTGACCCCTGGTCTAGACTCTAGAACAAGATATTATGGTTTTAGGGCAGTGGTTCCCAAATAGAGGTCTGGGAACCCTTGGAGTCCACAGAACAAACACGGGGGGGGGGGGTGGTCTGCAGCCTCATCTCTTGACTCCCATCCCCCACTAAATGTTTGTCATTTTTGCATGGTAATTTCACAAATTGTATGGTCTGTTTTAGTGCTGTGCAATTTTTCAATATATTGGCCAAAATTGGTTTTGAAATCACACCATCGTAACGATTTTGACCAGGCAATATGCAGCAATATATCGCTCCTCGCATGAGGGAAAGCAGGGCAGCCGATTTGAAGGCACCACCGATATTGCAGTATGGTTTCAGCTGATAACGCTGCTGATCTGAGCTGCCTTCCCTCACACTGAGGGAAAACAGGGCAGCCAATTGCGAGGTGCCACCTTCCCCTCATGGCGATGGAGAACAGGGCAGCTGATCCCCCTCATGTCAGGACACCATGCCACTGGCCCTGAGGCAGAGCTTTTCTCAGTCTGCAGGAAACCAGCAGCAGCCACAGAGGACGCGCATCTTCGCTGGCTGCCACCGCTGGCTGCCCCACTGATGGTGGCTAGATGCACCCCACATCCCTCCCCCCTCCCACTCAAACCATGTAGTGGAAGTGACTTCGCTTCCTCCCCTCCCCTCCCCTCCCTCCTATCTCTATAACTGCTTCTTTCCTGATCCCCATGTCTGACACAACACACCCCACCCATGTGATTGTCATGACTGCTCCTTCCCTCATGCCTGATTAGGGGCTGTCATGGGCCAGGAGTCGCCTTCATCTGCTGAGCAGCAGCCTGAAGAAGCAGAAGGCGAAGTGACTCGGCTGGTTGGCTGGCTTCTCCCTCCACTGCCACGGCTGGCAGCACAGGCAGAGGCTAGCCCACATTTTGTTCAAAAAATTCCTTGGCAGAGGTAACTAGCATAAAGTTATCAAAACTTTCAAAAGCAGAGGGTCCATGGTTTGGCTTTAGGAAAACGGGGGTTCTTCAGTAATTAGCTAGTTGGGAACCACTGCTTTAGGGGAATAAAGAAAGAGAAAGGATTGGAGGCTAAAAGTAGCAAATGCAATTGAAAATAGTAAGTCACAAACAGCATATGCCTCTCTGGGTTTTGGGGTTTTTTTTCAAGTCCCTAGAGTGGAGGTGAACAATATACAAATCATGATCCATTGGTGAACTACTGGATAATGGGAAGAGACCCCTGTTCAATGGAAGAGCACAAGTTTTGCATGCAAGTTCAACCCCCAGCATCTCCAGTTAAAAGTCTGCTGCTTTGTCAAATTACCTGGTGTCATTATGACAACTTTAATTGGGCTGGCTTAACTGATCAGGGCGAAAGCAAGCCCACCTGGCTGCACTTGGGACTTCCCAATGGGAAACTCTCTTGTACAGCCAGTCCCAGCAGTGCTCACTTTCAGCTCTCCCTTGTCCCACACCTGATGTCACACGTGGAATGGCCTGGCGGCCAAATTCAGACACCTGCCAGACCTAATTTGGCCCATGAGTCAGGGCTTCCCCACACCTGCCAAAAACCTCCATGCCCAAGAAGGAGAAGAGAATCGCAACTCACCACATACAGCCTGTGCCAGATCACAGCCCATTCCCTCAAAGTGGAAGTGAGTTCCTGGACCAATGGCAGCTCACTAGGAATTACTGTCTCATGTTGTCTGCGGAAGGCGGGTGGGGAAGAAATATTTAAACAATTACCGACAAGGTAATGGCCATTAGATCATTTAACATTCTGTCTATGGAGTCTCTACTGGGGTTGGGAAATCAGAGAAAACCTATTCCCGTGCGTAGCTCACATCCACATCGTACATTTAAAGTGCATTGCTTCCCCAGAGAATCATGGGAACTGTAGTTTTTTAAGGGTGCTGGGCACTGCTGAACTATGGTTCACAGGATTCTTTGGTGGAAGCCATGTGCCTTAAAATGTGGTGTGGATGTGATAAAAGGTTAGGCAAGCAAGCAAGGCACAACATGGAGACAGCTTAAGGAAGCGCTGCAGCAAACCAGAAGAGCAGGTACTTTGCATGCTAAGGGTTGTGGGTTCAATCCTTGGCATCCCCAAGTAGTGATAGGAAAGACTCCTGCCTGAAACCCTAGAGAAGCCCTGCCAGGAAGTGTAGGCAATGGCTGCCTTGGCATGTGACAATACGCCAGTTTCTGGCTTTTTCTGATTTACCACCAACGAGCAACATGGTCATGCATACTGTCCAATTCCTGCTTCACTCTTCTCCTGATATAAGCAGGACAAGCCAGAGACCCAAAATGGTCCACAAGTCAAAATCAAAGCCAAAATTTAAGGTTGACGTGGAATCATGTCTTTCTTGGGGAGAAACAAACCATGAGCCCTGCTTCCAATGTAATGAGATGCCAAGGCTTCCTGGCATGCCAAGTCTGCTTGTGCCAGGAGAAGGAGCAAAGCAGGGGCAACTGGGCAGCATGTATACCAGCATGCTGCTCATTTATGCTGAACCATGGTAAGCTCCAGCAGCAGCCTAGAGACAACTGTGGCTGTCGTGCACCAGGCAGCATTCGATTCAATGAAATTCATTGCATCCTCACGCCATCCAGCCTTGCTGAGAGAAGTTGGTAATGAAATAATAGCCAGCACTTCCCTATTAGAAGTAATACTAAAGAAACTGGTCAGATCCTCTCAAAGGTTCCTCTCCAATAAAAACTGTGAGAGCTGCACAGTATGATATTATCTTATATGATGTTATACACACACACACTTTGTTTTTCCTGTTTTCTATATTCCCCTCCCTATTATCCTAGGAGAATATTTTTACTGCTGTTTTTAATTGGATTTGCAACATTGACAATGTTAAATAGCATTTAATAAAATAAACCAAACCAAACCACGATAAGCCAGAAACCCTGGTTTATTGTTGCATGCAGACGTTGCCAACAAATATTGAGTCGGAATGACCACTGGCTCGACTTGGTATAATACAATTTTCTACATACTCAGTAATGTGGGGTTTTGAGGAAATTTTCCTAAGGCAAGTAGGACAATATGGATTGAAAACTTTTCTGATGCTCTAGGGAGTGATCTAATTTAGCATGTATAATTTAGCATGTTTAGTTTACTTGTCTGTAGTCAACTGAGGGCTCATCCACCCTTCATCATTGTCCCACGATTTTAAGACACGGGTCTGAGGGAAAGTGGCAGGATAAAAGAAAAACTTCACAGACCTCTGCCTGGAAATCATGGGACAAATGGAAGTATTGGATGAGCTCTGCGCTAAAATCTTTGAAACTGCTGCACTTGCTTAGTAATCAATCAATTGGCAATCAATTTACTGTTACTAATGAACTGATGAAATGGAAAATTTTCTGCCCCACATCACTGTCTTTTCATTATGCCTCAAGCCACACAATGTGGCCTCTTTACACAAAAGCCTGCCATCACCACAGGACAGTGTGCTTTCTCCCTGCCATCATTTTAGGAATTGATCATGTTTCTAGATCTCGCAGAAAAAAAAGTCTTGGTGACCTACCCGCCATCTTGCACAGTTGCCTCTTTCAGATGGATATACGTTGATGGAAAGATGCCCTGAGACAAAGGCAAAATAATAGTTTTATCAAACGGGCAAAGAGTTATTCAATCACTGAGTGGCAGAAGAAAAAGCAGTCACCATCACAAACAGGCATAGCAGAGGTTCGGGAACATAAATGTAACAATTCTCTACCATCAAAATAAGTACTCAATTGCACCAACATCTTGGAATTGGTCATATTCTACAAGTAGTAATTAATAATGTGATAAAATGATAAATCAATCTATTATTATTATTAACATTTAAAGTGCCTAGAATCATAGAATCATAGAATCATAGAGTTGGAAGAGACCACAAGGGCCATCGAGTCCAACCCCCTGCCAAGCAGGAAACACCATCAGAGCACTCCTGACATATGGTTGTCAAGCCTCTGCTTAAAGACCTCCAAAGAAGGAGACTCCACCACACTCCTTGGCAGCAAATTCCACTGTCAAACAGCTCTTACTGTCAGGAAGTTCTTCCTAATGTTTAGGTGGAATCTTCTTTCTTGTAGTTTGGAGCCATTGCTCCGTGTCCGCTTCTCTGGAGCAGCAGAAAACAACCTTTCTCCCTCCTGTATGTGACATCCTTTTATATATTTGAACATAGATTTATTAACTGCTGCTCACATTTTAATAACCAAGACAAGGCTTGCCATCCAAAAGACCCAACACAAAAGGGGGGGGGGATGAAGGGAAGGGAAAACAGGCACCCACATACCCTAACCCTATCTACTCCAACCATATCTATTCCAAATTAAATCCCACTGCATTCAGTAGGGTTTACTCCCAGGTAAGTAGGTTTAGGATTGCAGCCTCTGGGTTGTATCCAATGCTAATTCTACTTAGAGAAGACCCAGAAGTTTATGGACATGACTAACTTAGGTTCTTTAACTTCAAGGGGCTATATGCGACTAAACCCTACTTAGAATAGACCCACTGAAATGAAAGAACCTAAGTTAGACATAACTTCAATATGTCTACTGAGAAGGAGTAGCATTGAACACCATCCAATGGGTCTACTCTGAGTAAAACGTACTTGGCTAATACCTGAAGACACTAGTTCTTATTTCCAAGTGAGTGCAAGACTACAAACCTTCATCAATTAATTTTGAAAGCTGAGTTTACTCTTACACTCTAAAAGTACATCCTCTCATATGCATTACTGAACCATGCCTGCAGTGTTAACCTAGAAAGGTCTCCGATTGTCAGGCAGCAGCGTTAACAAGTGGGACCTACAACAGAAAGTAGTGCTCCTTTTCAGTGTTTTAGTTAATCAGTCATGCCCACCTTCACGAGATTCCATCCCATTCCCCCCTCCCCCTATTTTTCATCTCCTACCCAAATATTCAGCACTCTGTGGTCACTGAACATGCTCAGACCCTGATTGGGCTACTTTTGAGGGTTCCCAAATGTTGTTTTTTTTAAAAAAATATTCTAAATATTTTTTCTACTTTAGGAAGCCTTGGAGCACCACTGCCGATACCTCCACCTACTAATTTGTGCCCCTTGAGCAAGGGTGGTGCAACCTAGGCTAAGAAATGGCACTCAGAGCCTGTCAAGAGACTGGCTGGATGCTGAGGAGTGGGCACTGGGAGAAGGGGGTTGGAGACTGGCTTGGAAGAATGGACGAGGGAACTTGGGGAGCCCGTGACAGCTGGGAGATGAGAATCAGAGGCAGGAGAAGTTGCAGGATGGGAGAGTGAAGAGCAGGAGACAGAAGAGATAAAAGAGCAGAAAGTCAGATGTGCCTGCTTGCGCATGGCTTAGAATGGGGAGATACAGAAGGCAAGGTTGGGGGCTGGGCCTCTGTTGCAGCAATTGCATCACTGAGTTTACACCTATGGGAGACATTAGTGTACTTTTGACAATGAAGAGTTGATTCCTCTTTCTGGACATTCCTTGCCTATCAGTACACCCTGAACATTGGAACTAGATGAATGATACAAATAAATGTGCTGGTTTGGAGGGGGGTGGGGGAAAGAAGCACCTTCCCCTCAAAAGTGCTATGGAATTTATGCGCAAACTTCTTCCAGACCTCACTCCTGCGTAGATAATAATACGGGTGTCCCAGAGGGAATAAGTATTTTCCAAAGTGGTTAGAACAGTAATAAACATCTAAGCTGCCCCTCATTCCCCCCTTTCCTTAATTAACTTGGCCTTCAATTTATTTTTATTTTTTTTGCCAGTCTTCTGGTCAATGCAATCACAGATAAAGGAATCTCTCCAGTGACTACATAACATCTCCAGATCGATACTCAATTGCTGAGTTGCGTTTTTTAAAACTTCTTTGGAATGAAGCACTGCTAGATATTTCCCCCCCCCCAAAAAAAAAAAAATTCACCTTCAAACTCAATGGCACCAGAAAATGAGTAATATGTCCATTCCACCACAACAGTATTTTTAAACAGCTTGTTGGGGTGAGGGTGAAGCACCAGACCTGGGACAAAGCTATACATGCAAGAGAATGAATTGACCGAAACATTTCACTTTTTTAAAAGCAAAATGCTTCTCTGTGTTCAAAAACAGCAAAAAATATATACAAGAAGACCTAGAACAGCAAAGGGAGGGGTGAGATCTCAACCTCCTTCTCATCATCACTAGTTTAAAGGTAAAGGTAAAGGTACCCCTGCCCGTACGGGCCAGTCTTGACAGACTCTAGGGTTGTGCGCCCATCTCACTTAAGAGGCCAGGGGCCAGCGCTGTCCGGAGACACTTCCGGGTCACGTGGCCAGCGTGACATCGCTGCTCTGGCCAGAGCCAGAGCCAGAGCCAGAGCCAGAGCCGCACACGGAAACGCCGTTTACCTTCCCGCTGGTAAGTGGTCCCTATTTATCTACTTGCACCCGGAGGTGCTTTCGAACTGCTAGGTTGGCAGGCGCTGGGACTGAGCAACAGGAGCGCACCCCGCTGCAGGGATTCGAACCGCTGACCTTTCGATCGGCAAGCCCTAGGCGCTGAGGCTTTTACCCACAGCGCCACCTGCGTCCCCATCACTAGTTTACAAATTGCTAAAACTGTACAAAAAGGAACATGCATGTATCACAACAAATGCAACTGATCTGTAGAAAACACAACCTGCAAAAAGAGACAATACACATACTTTTGTAAACATTTTTTTTTTAAAAAAATAGAATTATTAAAATAAATAAAGGAGCATGCATCCCTTGGAACCTGAAGGGGCACTGCTCATTTTATTGCTGCAGGATTCCTCCCACCTAGTTCTGTTAACAGCTAGATCCCTTTGTTTATGTCCAAAATTCACAAAAATGTATCCGAGGCTACAGGAGAATTCCTAATTTACAAGGTTTATAAGAAGGGGTTCCAATTTGACTAACTACTGGAGAAAAACACATCTAAGAATCCCACAAGAGTAGCCAACATGGTGCCCTTAAAATGTGCCCATCATGCCTGGCCACTGGCCATGCTGGCTGGCGCTGATGGAAGTTGCTCTACTCTAGCGGTGCATAACTTATGGCCCTCTGCTCCGAACTCCCATGAGCCCCAGACAACATGGCCAATGGTCAGGGATGACAGGAGTTGTAATCCAAAAACATCTAGAAGGCATTTTGGCCAATGTCGTGCAGCAACAGCTGTAGGACAGCCCTGCTGCAACAGGAAATTTCCCCCAAGTGGTAACTCAGTGTGCCACAAAATGGGCTGGCACAATCCTGAGAATTATTAGGAAGGGAATATGAGCACAGGAAGGAATATTATGCCTCTGTAGAAAGTCTGTTCCCTGGGAAAGGTGCTGCATCAGGTTAAGACCACCCACTCGTAAAAGGTCTCGGAATTTCATACACAGATGCTGAGTCAGCTCTTTTGGGGGAGGTTCAGTGGAAACCCACCTCTCTGAAATGCTCCAAAAAGCTGGGCTGAGAAGATGACTCCACTGACTGAGCTGCCACAGATTAAGTTTGCTCTTGATATGCATATTTAAGACAATCCAGCGGAGTTTTGTTTTGAGAATGAAGCTTCAGACTTGGTGAAAAAGGCAGGGAAGGCAGCCAACTTTGCTTCATGATGCCCTGGTTTGGATTCTTACAGCCAAATCCTACACATGTTTAAGTAAAGGTAAAGGGACCCCTGAACACTAGGTCCAGTCATGGCCGACTCTGGGGTTGTGGCGCTCATCTCGCTTTACTGGCTGAGGGAGCCGGCATGCAGCTTCCGGGTCCAGCATGACTAAGCCGCTTCTGGTGAACCAGAGCAGCGCATGGAAACGCCGTTTACCTTCCCGCCAGAGAAATCCCACCAAGTTCGATAAGCTTTACTCCTGAGTAAGCACACGTAGGATTGTAGCCCTTGTCTCTAGATGCTTCTCTCTCTATGTATGTATGTTTGTGTGTTTTAATTATTCTTATTTAAATGTACAGTGCATAGTTTAACAATGAAGCTCACTCCCATAGCAGGCAGCAATGGTCACCAACTTAGATGGCATTAAACAGTTAGACAAGCTCATGAGGACAATGCTATCAATGGCTCTGCAGCAGGAGGAAGGAAGGCTTCCAAATGCCAAGTTGCTGGAGACTACAGGAGTGGAGAGGGCTTTTGTGCTCAGACCCTGCTTGAGTGTTTCCCATAAGTATCTGGTTGACCACTATGCAAACAGGCTGCCGGACTAGATGAGCCATTGGCCTGATCTTATGTTCTTATTTATTGTCATTGCAAGCTGCTCTGAGAGCCACTTATAGATGTAAGAACCACCTACTGGACCAGGCCAAAAATACACCTAGTCCAGTATCCTGTTCTCACAGTGGCCAATTTATTGGAATAATAATAATAATTATTATTATTATTATTATTATTATTATTATTATTATTATTATTATTTATACCCCACCCTTCCTGGTTCAAAAACTGGGCTCAGGGCAGCTAATGACAAATTTAAAACACTTTAAAACACTTAATTATAAAAGCAGCATAAAATAACAGTATAAAAACATGAATAACAATAAAATTCAAAAATCAATTAGATAATCCCCAGGGCTAGCTGGCTGAATTGGTCCTACTTGGGCCAGCGAGGAGGCCAGGGGAGAATTAGCTCTGGGGTCTCAGAGTGGGTAATCTTCATAAAAGGGGAGGGGGAGGGAAGAGAAGGGAAATAAAAGATCAGGCTGAATTCAAATTAAAGGCCAGGCGGAATAGCTCTGTCTTACAGGCCTGACGGAAGGAGGTTAAATCCTGGAGGGCCCTAGTCTCTTAGGACAAAGCATTCCACCAGGTCAGAGCCACCACTGAAAAGGCCCTGGCCCTGGTGGATAGTCTGACCTCTAAACTATGATTATTCATGGACCTTAAGGTCATCTGCGGGGCATACCAGGAGAGGTGGTCCCGTAAATACGAGGGCCTTAAGACACAAAGGGCTTTAAAGGTCAAGACCAACACCTTGAACCTGACCCTATACTCCACCAGGAGCCAGTATTGCTCTTTGTTTTTCCATAAATGTTATGTTAGACAGTATATTGGGGGGGGTGTCACTTGGAGACCTTTGGGTGCAGTGCTCTCTCCAGCTGCAATTACCAGCAATTGGTTTTCAGAGATATGCCACCTTCAGCAGTGGATTGAGAACACAGACACTGTGGCTAGCACAAGCAATCCTCATTTTGCGCAGGGGTTATATTCTGGACCCACACATGCATTAGTGGAGCACTGCTCCGTCCTGTTCTCCCCCTTTTCATGACGTCTTTATGATATTTTGGGGCTACTTCCGGGTTCAGCGCCGTGTGCATGATCGCAAGTCATTCGGATGCGCCTAATCAGTCGTTGTCTGTATATACTGATCAGCTTTGTAAGTCAATGAATTTGTCTAATCCTCTTCTTAGACACTTGTTTGGTAGAAAAGTGGCATGCATGCAAAAAAATAGCTAAATATATGCACAAACTCAGTGCAATTCTCAACAACAGGTTACATTTTAAAGCAGGGAGGGGCAACCTTTTTTCTTTCGAGGGCTACATTCCCTTTGGGATAACCTGTCAGGGGCCACATACCAATGGTGGTGATTTTGTTGTTGTTTAGTCGTTTAGTCGTGTCCGACTCTTCGTGACCCCATGGACCAGAGCACGCCAGGCCCTCCTGTCTTCCACTGCCTCCCGCAGTTTGGTCAGACTCATGTAATGGTGGTGATGGTGGGGAGTAAAGACTAAGGTGGGTGGTACTACTCTCTCTTCCCTTTATTTCACTCCTTTTCTCACTCTTTCCCCATTCCTAGCCACTGCATTAAATTAGCCCAAGGGCCACATGAAACTGGCCAAGGGCCAGAGGCAGCCCTACGGCCACAAGTTACACCTCCCCGCTTTAAAAGAAGAGTTTTCATTTCTTCCACCATTCCTACTTTCTGATACTCTCTGCAATTTACAGCCAGGTGTCAGTTATAAGACCTTTTAAGCATTTGATTTTTCTGGAACTAATTGCTTATCATCCATTAACAGCTCAGACGCCAACAGCATTAGGCACAAACCCCACAGGAAGGAAGCCTTCCCAGACGATAAATGATTTGTGAATTGAAGATCTGAGAAGCACAGAAAGCTTAATCCTACAGCCATGCACTAGTTTTAAGTTTGATGTTTGCCGATAATTTCCATAGAAGAGGCCCAGGGACACTGCATTTCGAGGGGAATGTCAATAAGCAAACAGTTCCAAAGCAGTTGAAGGCATTGATTATCCCACTTTGACACAGTGAACTCACTCCAAGATAGAAAAGCTATCTTGTCAAATGTTGGCCTGCTTTTCATGGAAATTCAAGGGAACCTTTCCAGCCCATACACAGTTTGGATGCAAATATTAGAAAATGGAATTTTAAAGCAGAAAGCTGTCCCACAATAAAAGACTGCTCCTTTTGCAATCTGGCAATTGAAAAACAAAGACCCAGTACAGTACATTGGGTTGTATCTAGTGCTAGTCTTACTCAAAGCAGACCTACTGGAATTAATAGACAGGTCTAACTTAGGTACATTAAATTTCTATTCTGACTCATTTGTTGAGTAGAACCATTGTCAAGAAGCCAAAAAGTTAAGCTGAGCAAGTTTATGAAAGCAAGAAATATGTGTTCATTTGCCAGTTGCAGAAGAGAGGGGTCAATACTCTAGAAAAGACATGGGCAAGTTCCATCATCTCTGAACCATTGAACTTGCTGGCTGGGACTGATGGGAGGTAGAGTCAAACAGCATCTAAAGGGCCAAAGGTACCTGTCATAAATATCACCATGTACCAACCACTGACTGCTAGCGATTAACAGATCAATTTCTTTCCAATCTGTTCTGCCCTGTTTCTTCATTAATCTTCAGGTATCTTTTTTAAAATAAATAAATAAATAAATAAATACATATAAACATTTCTATTTTTAAATACATATGAAAATTTTGTCTTAAGGTAAGCACTTCTAAGCATATTGGGTTGTAGCCAATGTTAAATATACTCAGAACACACCAAATGAAATTAATACATGTGGCTAATGTAGGTCCATTAATTTCAGTGAGTCTACTCTGAGCATAAGCTAGTTGAATACAACCTATTTTATCTTAAAATATGCAAGTCCTTCCCTCCATCATTTTGGTATGATGTTGAGCTGAGAACTTTATTGCAAAATTCGGAGAAGTGCGAAATCTGACAGAAAACTATGTTCCATAGTTACGTTGGGAATTAAGTTGATTCCCTTCCAATGTGAACAGAGCAACATTTTTCTTCATCCCTACTGGCTGCACAGGCTTGGTTTTAACATTTTTCAGCTGCAAAAGCAAACAATACTATCTTACAGGTTATACATTTATCCAACTAGGCCAGCAAGTCTGTGAAAGCCTGATGGTATTTTTTCTTTATCTCCTCATACAGAGTGTGTCATAGACTATAATGAATTATATCTTCAATTACATTTTGCTGGCATACACACAACCACCCATCTACTGAAATTATATCTACCACCAAAATACCCACTGGCACGAACTGAAAATGCAATTATGCAAGAGCTTTCTTGAAGGAGCAGAATTCAAGATCTTGAAATGCTGTTGATGGTTGCGATTCCTTTAAAAAAATGTTGACATGGCTGCATGACATGGATGTTCTGCATGGCAACCACATCTAACTCTTTTTAGTCAAGAAAACTGGGTACCGTGAATAAGTGGAAAGCAGGAACGTGGAAGCAGGGCCCACTCCAGACCAACATAACTTCAATTGGTATGCCCAGACAAACTGCCCAGAGGATTTTCTGTATTCTTGTCCAACTCTTTTTTTGCAGGATCCCAAAAACATGCACGCAGAGCTTAAATGCATACGATCTGTTCAGGAGACCAACTGGACAACCGTAAGATGCGGGTGTGGCCCACTGTGTGATCCCACTACATTGCATCCACCCGAAAAGAGCCTTTGTTTCTAATCAAAGGTTTGGAAGTCGGGGTGGACTCCAAGCAACATATCTGCAGTTTGTTCATCACGAAGTAACAAGGTTTTGCTTTGCTTAATCCAACAATGTGAGATTGTTCCATCACAGACTTAATTTATTCTGCATAATCTGTTTTGCTTCTCTGAGTATTGAAGGCAGCTGAAGAGCTACGTGCGGCTCTGACATTCCACCCACTAACCACTGCAAATTGTGCTTCGCTGCTTCCTGCCTCCTTCCAGATTCCACCCAGTGCCTCCCACAGAATCTGAAGACTACTTCTGAAACAAGTGGGGGCTTTTAAATTAACACTGAAATTGGGCAGCCTAATCCTCACAATGCTCATTTCCTCACCCAGTATCAAATATTCATGTTTTTGCTATATGGCTACAAAACAGAAGAGCCCCCACCACTCAGGAAATATTTATTGACCATTGTCATCAAAGTTTGGAAGATATGAGAGAGAAAGGTGACATAACTTTTACTAAGAGCATTTTCACAACAGATCTGATGCATTTTAATATAAACACATAACTGAATGGGGATAGATGAAGTACCTTTTTGGATTTATTCCGAAGAGTGTATCCTCTGTACCAATCTGCCAAGGAGATGGAGACAAAGAAGAAGAAAGATAGAAAATGTGCTTTTATCATCAGAAATCAAATGTTCAAATATAAATGATCCTTATATATAGTGGTCGTCAAACTCCCCTCCCCCCAGACCACTTGAAAATGGCTGAGGGTCTTGGCACATTACAATGATTTTTCTGCCTGTTTAGGAATTGTAATGTGCTGTGCATGGGCTCTCGTTAGCTTCCTTTACTCTTTCTTGATGCTTGCTTCATTCCCATGTATTGACTCTCAGTTCCTTTCAAATGCCTTGACTAGCTCTCTTCCCCACTTGTGACCATCTCTCGCCATGCCTTCCACTGAGAAAGGCCCAGCCTTCTCCTCCACCACCAGTGTCAGTTCCAGGGACCAGACGCATAAAGCTCATGGACTGCTGGTGGTCTGCAGACCACTCTTTGGGATCCTCTAATGGTACAATTCAATGTATTGTTACTTGCAAGTAAGCCCTGCCATGTTCAGTGGAGCTCATCCCAGGGAATCATGCGCAGGGCTACAGCCTTAAGCAACACAAAGTAGGTTGCAGTCCTGCCTACTCAAAAGTAAGCATCATTGGGGTCAATGGGGCTTACTTCCAAGTAGTTGTATACAGTGGACTTCTCCAACCTGGTGCCCTCCCTTTGATGCTGGACTACAAACAACCAGGGATGATGGGAGTTGTAGTCCAACAACCTGGGCTCCAAGATGGGAAAAGCTGGTGTACAGGACTGAAACCCTAAATGGCACAAGACAGCTGCAATGTTAGACATATCTGCCTCAGAAGCAGGCCCAGCTGAGTTCAGTGAGACCTATTCGCAGGGAAGGATGTTCGCAAGATTACAGGCTAAGGGTTCAATTCACCTGCTGAAGAGGTGAATCAGCAGAGGCTATCAGCGTGGATTTATTAGACATTATTGAAACTCGAATAGATTAGTCAGGGCCTCTTGAAATAAACGAAATCCTCACTGAATTGAACAATGTCATAGGATCACTAGCTTGTCCAAACCAGAACCATCTCACATAAATTATTTTGTTGCTGCTGTTATTTCTAATTACTTTTGTGATTGCTATTATTTTAAATAATAGTTTTTAAGCATTTGTGGAAAACTCTTTTGCTACAGAAAACCTAATAAGGGGTACAATCAATACTGCACATCAATAGGGTCAGGCGAAGTTAGAAATTAATGGAAATAAAATTCAATGACGAAGTCTCTGGGGTACATGTGTGATGTGCATAAATTGAACTAAAATAATATCCACAAAGCTAATATGGCATTACATGTGGTGACCCATAACCAAATGTCAAACCGTATCTGTAGCCTAGAATAGAAAGGAAAAATAAATCTTCTTAAGAATAATTTTTAAAATCTTTTTTGGAGGAAAAAGAAAAGACACATTCAATTTCCCAGAAAAACAGCGATTTATGTTCTCTCCCTCTCTCCCTCTCTCTTCCCCGCTTGCAAGGTCATCTAATGCTTTGGGCCCTTCTGCATTTCAAATCTTCTACAAAAACACTCCTCTTAAATACACCCATCAGCAACATAATCTCTTTTGACACAAAGGCTCTGTCTCCCTATCTCCAGTGTCAAGGTCAACGCAAAGTGAAAAGAAACCAATTGTCTTGCTGAAGTGCTAAGCAAGCAGCTGGTTTTCCTTGCTAGCATTACCAAAGGAGCTTTGTGTCAGGATGTTTCAGTTTACTGCTGCTAATGGTGATGACGGATGTAGAACTAAACCCTTTCCACTGAGCAAGGCGTCACAGGTACAATCCCCAGCAGGGTTTGGAGAGACCTTGGTCTGAAACCGTGGAGAGCGGCTGCCAATCAGTTTGTAGACAATACTGATGCAGGCAATACAATACAATGTTGACCACACGAGCCATGGTGGCCATGCTCCAACTCCACTGTTGGAGGCAGTATCAGTTTCTGAAGATCAGCTGCTGGAAACTGCATGTGAAGAGAGTACTGTTGCAATCAGGTCCTGCTTTCAGATGTCCAATGGGCATCTGGCTGACCACTGTGAGAACATGATCTCAGACTAAATGGGCCATTGGCCTGATCAGCAGGCTCTTCTTATCTTCTTATGATGGATCAATGGCCTGTCTCAGCATAAGCCAGCTTCCTAAATTCCATCCCTGACATCTCAACTAGGGCTGCAAAAGACCGTTTTCTGAAATCCTACAGGACCACTACCAGTCATTCTAGACAACACTGAACGGAGGCACCAACAGACTCTGTATAAGGCCGTTTCCTATGTTCCCATATCTGAACAAACATGGCTGATCCAATATTTTTCAATCTACTTTGGAGCTTACCAAACACATTTTTTGGAACTGACAAAGCAAATCATTTGTATATGCATCAGCCTTTGGGCTTCTTTTTTGCTAGTTTTTAGGGCATTTCCCCAAAGATTTAACTCTTAAATCTGGAATAAACAGAGAAGGGGTATAATCGGGAACCCTCCCATCCTATCCCAGCAATCCAGTGCCTGCTTACCTTCATACATCTCCAGGATGTGAACTGTATCACCAACCTGCAAGGACAGCTCGACATCTTGGACGGCATCATAATTGTAGATGGCTGAGAAAGGGGGGGGGGGGGGACAGAACCAAATAGTTAATAATTGAGATCAGGGCTGGCTTCTGTATCCAACATCCTAAGGCTGTTGCCAGGGGAAGTGCTACAAGCCACTATTTAAAAAATTCTCACCCTGTGGCGCTTCAGGGTATTGTGGAAATTTTTAGAGGGCCACCCCTCAACGTACACTGAAAGTTAGCTATGGCTGTTCCTGGACCATATTTATTTAAAAGGATTTCTTAACTGCTTACTGTAAAAACAACAACACACAGCCTATGCAATATAGAAAAAAAAATATAAAAACAAATGGGTCCCTTCAGATTTGTGTCTTATTGCAGAGGTCTTTCTTATGCAACAATAATAGTGCAGTTATTCTGCTTTAGTCTGTCCTGTGATTTTTCTCTCAATGCTACCACATGATTGCTGTCCAGAGAAACGACAGCACAACAAGAGTGAAATAAACATAAACCAGAATATTTGTGGTATTAAATAAATACAGGACTTTGGAAGGATATTCACTGACTGGGAATGAAGCAGTGGCACGACTCCCAAAAACTTTTATTGGAAGAGGGATTGCATATGACTATCCTGATAGCCATCATGAGCACAAATCATCATGAATGTGCAATAAGAAGCATAATGGGTTGTCTCCAAAGTTAGTTCTACTCAGATGTGGCTGTTACGTCCATTAACTTTATGGGTTTATTCTGAGTAACACTTAGTTTGATACAATCTTCTGAAAACTGAAAAGCAGCATTATAAAACCAGGGACAGGGAGAAACAGGAATTCAGAAATATCAGGATTCAGTCTTGTGGGTCAGGGAAGGCATAAACAAACAGAGAGATGAATTCACAAGGCATTGGAAGCAACTAGGTAATAGATGATGCTTCATATAATGTAGGTATTTTTGTTTGTTCTGATATGCTAGAAGCTTGTAAGTGTATACAGTGATACCTCCGGTTACGAACTTAATTCATTCCAGAGGTCCCTTCTTAACCTCAGGCGCGCATTCGCTAATGGGGCCTCCTGCTGCCGCCACGCCGCAGGCGTGCGACTTCCGCTTGCATCCTGGGGCAAAGTTCACAACCCGGAGCATCTACTTCTGGGTTAGCAGAGCTCGTTACCCAAAGCATTCATAAGGCGGACGGTACATAATCCGAGGTTCCACTGTATACGTTTGAACAGTGTTTTATTGTATTTTCTTCACATACTTGTTGGTACATTGCCCTGGACTCATCTCAAGGGAGAGAAAGAAATAAGAAATAAAGAATAATCCCACCTGGTGGATACTAGGGAGAAAGCCCCCTGAAGTCTGGTGCCAGCCCTGATTTGAGCTAAGAACAAAGCAAGGAGACAGAGGGTTGCAGTCAACCAAGTTTTACTCAAGAGTAGACTCTTTGAAATTAATGGACATGACTAAGCTAGGCTCATTCATTTCAGTAGGTCTAACTCTGAGAGAAACTTAGTTGAACACCACCCAGAGCATTTAATCCAGGGCACACAGCTGTTTGTAATCCATCAGGAGTCTAATGAACTCCCCAGATGTTTCCAAGACCTGCTACCGAGAGAAAAATGAAAACTTTCTGCTGTGAAATAAAACTGGCCTTTTTAAAAAAAGGCTCAAGTGAGCATTTTTGCTCTTAGAGTTGTTATTGTAGGAGAGATTTAAAAGAAAAAAGAAAAATCAGCCTAAAGAGGTAACAGAGAGTAATTTTTAAAGCCTTGTAAGACCAGGTGCCAGACTTTGGGCCAGAGCCATCTCTCAATCTAGCCAGCCTAGAAATGTTGTTGGGGTGTGTACACACACACACACACACACTCCCTCAGCCAGCCATGAAAATCATAAGGCCAGTTACACATTCTCTCTCTCTCTCTCTTAGTCTCGCAGGCTTGTTGACAGGATCAAAGTTATGAGTGAGCAATGCATGTGAGGTCCTTGGAGAAGACAGGCCAATGCTCTGACTCTACAGGAGGCAGCTTCCTATCTAGTTCCATGTTGTCTGCACACTGACTGGCAGTCGCTCTCCAAGGAACAGTCCCAGCACTACAAGGAGATACCAGAGACTGAACCTGGGACCTTCTGCATGCAAAGGAGATGCTCTACCACTGAGCCTCTTGGAGACAAGGCAACAGTCGCCAAGTTCAAGTCCCTCCTTGGGCACCAACTCGGTGAGCAAACTCGGTCAGGCCAGTTTTTTCCAGCATTCTTGGGGGAAGCCCAGCGCTTTGCACGCCTGGTGTGGGTGTCACCTCCACTCCGCATGCATAAAGCAGGAATCAGATTGTACAGAAATAACTCTGACTGGCCTCTCCTCATCAGACAGGCTTCGACAATGATATATCCCCATGGGAGAAGAATAAAAACACATGCTTCTGAGGACATTTATGCACCAATCTACAAGAACCAGGTGCATTTATATTGAGGTATGTTACTTCCTGGCGTTGAGCCAATATAAACAAATGGACTGTGGTTTACCACACAGGAAACAATACACTCAAGTTTCCTTTCAAATATGGCAACAAACAAGCTGCTTGGATTCTTCCCAGTGGGCGGGGCCTGGGTCAAAATGCAGTTATTTTAAGTTTCTACATATACTAGCCTTTAAACACACTCCCATTTACTCTATGACCCAATATTGGTCTTAGAAGCGGTTTATACGGAGCGTTAGCCACAACCTGTATCTATCTTGTTGTTTCTTATTAAATACTGCATTTTGCATTTTGATGCACTTTCCCCGAAACCAGCTTCAATCCAAATTAAGAAAAATGATGGCCTAGCTGTGTTTTTAGCTAGTAATACACATCCTGTTCCTTCCAATCATTTGTATGCCTCATAGAATCATAGAGTCATGCATGTGTCTAAAATAACTCCAGTGTTAACAGAATTGTGCAGAATTGCTATCATTTATTATTTTCCCTTCCTTGGTTCTGGATATGCTCAGGGCAGATTCACACGGGAACACAAACAGTGAGGATCGATAAGAGTCATTTTAAAAAATCCAAAATATATAATAAAAGATAGCTGCACATGTACAGATGGTTCCCAACACATTTCAAGGAGACCCTTTTATCAAGAAAAATGTCTGTAAAAACAATAGAGAATTACAGTCTAAACAGATACTGGCCTGGTTCACATGTCACATGGTAAGAAGCCAAACTACAGCTGGCTGCAGAGGTGGGGAAGCTCAGCTCCGGGGCTGACTCCAGCCCTCTCCACTTGACCCATGGGACTTTGCGCAGGTTTGGGCCCCACCCCAGGCCAAATCCTGCCCTGGGTGTTCCTCAAACCCTCCTTGAGTGGTCTTGCCTGGCTGGTAAGGCCTCTTCCTTACCTGAATGGAGGAGTGTGTGTGTGTGTGTGTGTGTGTGTGTGTGTGTGTGAACACAGAGAAACCTCTTGTTTTTTGCTCTGCCTATTTTTGTCCCTGGCCACAACCATGCCATGCCTCTGCACTGGCATATGCCCCCCCAAGCCCCCATCAGTACACTAGCTGGGGCTGAAGGGAGTTCTAGTTCAAAACTTCTGGAGGGCACCAGCTGGTGAAGCCTGCCCCAAAGCAGTGGGTACTCGTCTGCACCAGGAACAGCTCATAAAAAAGTCCCCTGAACTGAACAATGTCCTAATAGCCAGTTTTACAAGAATAAAATTATTGGGTTTTTTAATCTGCATATAACACCACATTCATTATTTCATTGCCCACCCTGCTCTCGTTTCAGCAGTGCATGCATAACTCCTTTCTTGTTAATGAAAAGCTGTGAATCTCAGAGGTTGTCATATCCACTTTGAATTGCCCCCCAAAAGCTACATGTTGAAACACAAAAGAAGTTAGATATCCCTTCAAATGTAGCATTTCCTAGTAGGAAACCCTGACAGGGAAGACATGTGGTTTTAATCAAGGCCGAGTTTCTGCAAATCCAGCAAAAAGGAAAGGAAAGGAAAGGAAAAGATGTTAACCTGAAAAGAGACTTAGTGGGGACTGTGCTCCCTTGAAGGGGCTGGGCAGCAGGTAGGGAGGGTGACAACAAGGAGAACCAGAGTCCATTATGGGCTGAGTCAACAAATTCTGGCTTTGCCACAATCCTCCTCCCTGCTAAGTTCTGCAAGGGTTAAGAAAAGGCTTGTAAAATGGGTCTCAGGGCAGACTGAGATTGATTGATTGATTGATTGAGTTTACAGTACTTAAATGCCGCTTTTCCACAATGAGCTGTGCTCTCAGAAAGTAGCTCTGAGAAAACATTCAAAAGATCAAAATTCGGGGCTTTGGAGATTCAAATATAAAGTACAGAACATGTCAGTAAATTGAAAAGTGACAAAAAGATCACAACAACAACAATCTAGCCTTAAAGCAAAACAGGAGTTAAAAAAACAATAAGCTTTCTGGTGCTGGTCTTCCTGCTCTCCAAGGATCTGTAAATGGTCGGGCCCCATTTGCCCTAACAGACCAGCCTCCACTGAAAAAACAGACCCCCCCCCCGCCATCTGTACGATCCATTTAAAAGCACTATGATACCATTTTACACAGCCATGGGTTCCCACAAAGAATCCCGGGAAGTGTAGTTTGATAAAGGTGCTGAGAACCATTAGAAAGCCCCTATTCCCCCGAGAAAGCTACAATTCCCAGAGCTATTTAACAATCAATCCCTCGTCCCAGAGTACTCTGGGAACTGTAGTTCTGAGAAAGGGACAAAGGGGTCTCCCAACAACTCTCAGCATCCTTAGCAAACTACAATTCCCAGGATTCTTTGGCTGAAGCCATGGCTGTTTAAAGTGGCACGATGCTGCTTTAAATGTATGGTGTGGATGTGGCTTTGTGACACTGAACTGGCTGTATGGAAGAAACCAGGCAGGTGGAGGCTGGATGAGGGCAGACTGAAATTGGTGGGGCACTGCCGCTCCATTTGCCCTAACGGATGAGCCTCCCCTGAGACGGGATTCAAAAGAGATACCCTCTGCAGAGAATCAGATATGATCCAAGATATTGGCTATTTCAGAGGAGAGAAAGCTTAAGGGAAAGGCTCAGTTACTACAGCAACCTCTTTTGCTCAGCATGTGTTCAGACACACCCTTTTCCAACTCTGGGATATGGAACCTTTGACACGCCAGATATTGGGGGTCAATGGTCGTGGACGCTGGAAGATGCATTCCAGCAATATCTGGAGGGCCACATGTCGTCGTTGCCCCCCCCCCGCCCCCGTTCTAACTGTAGAGATGTTCACACATTGCACTCAACAAGAGCACACAAACAGTTGCACTGTGCAATTATGGAATTGTAATGTTCAGCGAGTGCACAGTCTGTGTACCCAACAGCTGAGCTGTACAAATCAAAAAGTCCACAGTCACACAAATGCTTGGGCATCTGTAGAGGCAACTGTACCTGTTTCCAGTGTAATGTGTGAACAATCCATGTACATCCCTCACCCCAGTCCATTATTTTGCACCCAGCAAACCTCAGGTTCCCAGTAAAACACAAACAAATTAGGAGATCTAGCAGGCCAGTAGCTTGCCTACCCCTAAAAATCAGTTCACTTGTAAAACAGAGGAAGATTCCACATTCCAAAAGTCACTATCTGTGAGCAAACAAAACATAGTTTTGATGCAAGTCATTACTGGGGCAGAACACAAAGCAGTGAAGTTTCATCCATTTGATTGTTCCATGAGAACAGAGAGTCACTGTATATAAAATCCTTAAGGCAGCTAGTAGCATGCAAGTTTATGAAAAACAAATTGCCAGGATTTTCCCCCCTGGGAGCTTTTACTACTGGTGTCTGGTACACACCAGTCTCTTGGCAAATTCAGAGCTCTCTTCAGGTATTAACACTGCATGATGTTTTATGTGCATTACATCAGCTCTCTTGATTTTGTGTGTGAGAGAGAACAGAATTAAAAACGAAGTTTTGGTATTTAAGATCACATTTTTCTTGCACCTAATAATAATAATAATAATAATAAGTTCTACCTATGGAATTCAGACAGTTTTCAATAAAAAAGTCAAAACACAACAACTACATTCAATAGTCACCAACAAAAACTGAAAATAAAAAAAACACCTGCAGCAGCATATACAACAAAACTATTCATTAAAAACCAGGGAAAGTTTTTAAAACATCCTTAAAATCCTGACCTGATGGCACCAGATGCATCTTTCTCTCTGAAGGAAATTCCATGAGATAGGAGCCACCACTGAGAAGGCCCTATCTCTAGCACCTGTCAGCCAAAACTGATCTTAGAAATGGTCACACAAGTAAGATCTCTGAAGCTGACTTTAAAACGTGGGCCAGTGAATATGGGTGTTGACTGCCCTTCATAAGGGAGTAGGCATCTTGGCCAGATTAGAAACATATTATTCAACTAAAAAGGTGTTACTGAACCTAAGGACACTCAGCAAGTGACAGAAGTGAGATATGAACCAGAAAGACCCCTCCCCCCCCTGTTTAAAAACCTCACACCTGCCACTCATTCAGTGAGCCACAGGGTTAGGCAAGAAGCTAGCCCAGGAGTAAGCAATGTGACAACTCATAGCCAGTACGACCAATGGTCAGGGAAGACAGAAGTTGTGGTGCAAGAATATCAAGTGGGCACCACCTTGGCTATCCCTGTGCAACCCTCTCAGCCTTAAGCCACATCCACACCATATATTTAAAGCATATTTATATCACTTTAAAAGCCATGGTTTCCATCTAAGAATCCTCACAGGGCTACAATTCCCAGCACCCTTAAAATACAGTTCTCAGGATTCTCTGGGGAAAGGCCTGTGCTTTAAATGTATGGTAAATGTATGGTAAGGATGTGAAGCGGGTGGCGCTGTGGTCTAAACCACTGAGCCTTGGGCTTGCCGATTGGAAGGTCGGCAGTTCGAATCCCCGCAACGTGGTGAGCTCGGTCCCTGCTCTTGCCAACCTAGCAGCTCGAAAGCACATCAAAGTGCAAGTAGATAAATAGGTACTGCTCCAGCAGGAAGGTAAACGGCATTTCCATGCGCTGTTCGCCAGAAGCAGCTTAGCCATGCTGGCCACATGACCTGGAAAAACTCTCTGCAGACAAACATCAGCTCCCTCGGCCAGTAAAGCGAGATGAGCGCTGCAACCCCAGAGTTGTTCGCGACTGGACTTAACTGTCAGGGGTCCTTTACCTTTTTAAGGATGTGACCTAGCCTTCCAACTGCAATATGGGGATAATTTTGAATGCTGAAAGGATAACAGACTGCCTAAGCCTAGCACCGCTGTATGTTAGAAATGTCCACCTGAGAATTTCTGGTTCATATCTGAGCCACTGTGTCACGCCAGCTCTCCGTTCCACATTTCCCTTAAAGAAAATGCTGTGCACAACTTATTTGGGAGCCTAGATGATTTAATGGGGGGGGGGGGGCTGAAAAACTGGACACTCCCCAAACCTACCAACCCACAATCTCCTTTTTATTCACTTGTTTAGCTTGCAATTTGGGAGCTGGGAGCTGCTTTAAGTACATATACAGACTGTAGAATATATAGGCTTTGTGGAATTCCCTGATAGGGAAGGTCAAAGGGACAAACACTGCAGCTGGCCAGCAGTAAAAATTTATGACCTACAGCAACCACTGGGATTGCACAAGGTAAAGGCAGCCAAGGGGCACAGGTAGATTCCTCAGTGGGGTTGAATCAAGGAGGGTCAGTTACCTCTGGCTACATGCAGAGTTTTTAATTTGCAAACAAGAGAGGCACAGGTATAGGGAATCTTTAGCCCTCCAGATGTTGTAGGAGTACAACTCCCATCACCCTAGCAAGCATGGCCAATGGCCAGGAGAGGGTGGCTATTGGTCCCAGTATCTGGAGGACCAAAGGTTGCCCACACCTGTTGTAAGGTGTTGTAAGTCAACTCAAAATAAGACTGCTCAGTGCTCTGGTTTAAGGTTTTGGCTCAGAGGTAGGGCATCTGCCTCACATGCGTAAGATCTTAAATTCAATCCCTGGCTTCTCCAGGTATGGCTGGGAGAGACCTGTTGGAAATTCTGGAGATACACTGCCAGTCAAAGCCAAAAATACTGAGCTCAATAATCTGACTAAGGTCTCATTCACACCATACATTTAAAGCACTGTGATGGATACCATGGTCGGTGGTATTGAAAGCTGCTGAGAGGTTGCACTCCTAGAAAGTCTTGCAAGATTGTGCTTGGTACGCATGAACACACACACACAAGCATCTTTTGGAGCCAGTGAGGCTGTAGGGCATTGGTCTCTCTATTTATGGTGACAACCTTCCCGATGCCTTCCTTAGAGTGGTCCCTAGAGTTGTCCACCTTGCTCCATCTTTATGTTTTAGGTAAACAGAATAAAATAATTCATGAGAAACAAAATAAATTCATAAAGAAACCACAACAGAACAAGTGGGACCTGCACAAGTGTGGAGTGTTGTTGCAGGATTATTGTCAGCCAGCCAGCCACACCCTCTTTCAGGAAACTGAATTCCACCCCACCAGCTGTCAGTCAGCATTCCATGGCCACTGAGCATGCTCAGTCCTCATAAGGCAGCTTAGGTTTCCCTCCTCCTTAGTTTTTCCATGCAGAAACTGGAGAGTAAAACATCAGAACACCATTCATGGTGCAGAGGCCTCTGGAAATAAAAGCATTCTGGCCAGGCATCAGAAGTACAGCAGGCACAATGTGATGCCTCTGATGGAAGGGAGACCCAGAGCTGGGTTCACCGCACTGAAGGCGCCATTCTTTGTTGACATGAGTTGTGCTTCTGGTCCATGGAGGACCACCAAGAGTGCTGCCCCAGATAATTATGGTGGTCAGCCTGGGACATACCAAGTAAGGTGGTCCTTAAAGTATATTTGCGAATGGAGGCATGGTATCTTATTTAGAAAAGGGTTACTCCCATTTAGAAGGGGTGGGGAATAAAAGCATGTCAGATTTGAAAATGCCTCTATTGTACTTCTGGCACTTTTTGAAGGTTCCATGTGATTGTGTCTTTAAAAATGAACACTTCCACATTCTCCAGGTTGCAGTGATGCTCCACAGAAAAACAGCCCTGTGACACTTTGAAGCTTATCAGATTTCATTTTTCTGTGGGCATGGGGCCCACATTGGTGGAGTGTTACCCTGATGGGGCAGCGTGAAGTGTGTCTGTACAAGGAACTCCTTTCCATCCCCATTCTCACCTGGTTTTCTACCCACCAGCCCTCAACAGTCAGACAGCATTCCGTGCCCCCTGAGCATGCCCAGTTCTCATTCAGCTGTTCTAGATTCCTTTGTCCCCCATAAGTTCCTCCATCATACCCCAGTGTTCTGCCAAACTTTGGTTTCCCTCCAAGGTGGTATTTCCATCTTGTGCATGGATTTGGCTACTTAGAGAACTGGGATCACTGTTGGTTGATGATGATACATAGATAAAAAGAGGAAAACCTATAGACCAGGGGTCAGCAACCTTTTTCAGCTGTGGGCCGGTCCACCATCCCTCAGACCATGTGGTGGGCCAGACTATATTTTGAAAAAAATATATGAACGAATTCCTATGCCCCACGAATAACCCAGAGATGCATTTTAAATAAAAGGACACATTCTACTCATGTAAAAACATGCTGATTCCCAGACTGTCTGCAGGCCGGATTGAGAAGGTGATTGGGCTGCATTCGGCCCCCAGACCTTAGGTTTCCTACCCCTGCTATAGACTGTGGGGGCTAAAAGGACACAAAATGCAAGCAGTGCTGAATGGCTATGATATTTCTGTGCAAAGTTTGGATGCATATGAGATGAGAACAGTGACTATTCACCAACAGCCATAACTAGGGATAGCACAATCTTCCTAGCTTTATTTCTGATTTATTGGGAAGCCAAGCAATCCGTCCAAATGTACACAAAGCAGTTAAATGTCAGCCTCATCCACTGCTTAATTTCAGCTCCCTTCATGTGCTGGGAACATCATTCAAAATTGCATGGCTTTGTATGTGTGTGTTGTCTTATTTTGTGTCTGACAAATAACCCCTTAGAAGGCTCCCTAGGTCTGGGGCACAGTATACAAAAACTTTCCTCTGAAGATCAAAAGGCCTTTGTTACCAGCAAAGGACCATCTCCTTGGGCAATTCCTTTGGGGTTGTTTTTCTCTGCACTTCCCCCCTCCCCCAAAGAATGTCACTCTTGTTTTGGCTGGAGCTTGGCAATGGCCTGCATAGCAACCCTTTCCCCCAAAGTGGTGTTCAAATGCCAGCTTTAACTACATGGCTGAAAAGTGCATAATTCCCCCTGCCATACAGTAGTTCGTGACTCCTTTGCTTGAAAGATGTAATGAGGTTTGAGCTGCTGAGTAAGAAGGCCATCAATGCAGCCCATTGTTCTGAGAAGAAAGCCCCGGACAGTTCTCTCCCTCTTTCTCTCTCTCTCAGGGGTTCAAGCCAAAATGCCAGTGGAGAGGCAGGGAGGCTTGCTCAGAAAGGAACTCTTACCACCCTTTGCTTGAAAACTCGGATGGGGTGGCGGCTGTGTGTGAACCAAGTGCAAATAGGCTGCACGGTTTGGATGCCTTTTACATTGGCACACCAGCCCATTTCTGTTCTTTTTTCTTTGCTTTAGCCCATGTAGAACAAAACCAACAGCTTTATGTCTCGTTATGTTGTTCTACTTCCAGATGTTTGACCATGTGGCTCACTGTTTTCTTTTTCTTTTTCTTTTTTGCTCGTGGCCCAAAGCACCTAAAATTGGGGGGGGGGAGAGGTAACTGGGTGTTTTTATTTTGATTACGTATTTTGTGTTTTATATTATGATTTTATCCTGTGAACTGCCCTGAGACCTGTCATGTTCTTCCATTAGCCTGGATAGGTCAGTTGGTTAGAGCATCGTGCTGCTAACACCAAGGTTGCAGGTTTGATCCCTGTATGCGACAGCTGCATATTCCTCCATTGCTGGGGGTTGAACTAGATCAGGCATCCCCAAACTCAGCCCTCCTGATGTTTTGGGACTACAACTCCCATCATCCCTAGCTAACAGGACCAGTGGTCAGGGATGATGGGAATTGTAAGTCCCAAAACAGCTGGAGGGCTGAGTTTGGGGATGCCTGAAGTAAATGGTCCTCAGGGTCCCTTCCAATGCTACAATTCTATGAATCTATTATTCCTCCATCGTAAGAACATAAGAAACGTCTCCTGGATCAGGACAGTGGTCCATCTAGTCCATCATCTTGTTCTCACGGTGGCCAAACAAATGCCCGTGGGAAGCCAGCAAACAGGACCTGAGTGCAAAAACACTCTCCCCTTCTGTTTTTTTTAGCAGCTGGTATTCAGATCGTGAAGCTGAGGCTCCAATACTTTGGCCACCTCATGAGAAGAGAAGACTCCCTGGAAAAGACCCTGATGTTGGGAAAGATGGAGGGCACAAGGAGAAGGGGACGACAGAGGACGAGATGGTTGGATAGTGTTCTTGAAGCTACCAGCATGAGTTTGACCAAACTGCGGGAGGCAGTGGAAGACAGGAGGGCCTGGCGTGCTCTGGTCCATGGGGTCACGAAGAGGCGGACACGACTAAACAACTAAACAACAACAACAATAATTCAGAAGCATTCCAGCCTCCAACTGTAGAGGCAGAGCAGAGCCATCTTGGCTCCTCCTCCGTGTATTTCTCTAGTCCTCTTTTCAAGCTACCTAGGTTGGTGGCCCTCACTGCCTCCTGTGGGAGCAAAATCCATCATTTAACTATGTGCTGTGTGAAGAAGTAATGCCTGCTTTGGGGGATGCCACAGCTGGCACTCCCCATGAAGAGGAAACTTTCAAGCATGATCTAGGCTTTCAATATCTATTTGAAGTGACAAGTTAGTGGACGGTTGTGGCATCTATCCAGCCATCCACAAACGTGCTCAGTGGCAGCCAGAATCTCTTTTTTAAGTGGTGAACACACTTGTAGGCCCATGCATTCCCGCATGCCACATGCAAACTCCATGATGTAGATACTATGCTTGCAGCCTGCTCCAAGGACCAATCAAAGGGAACTTCTGAAATCCTGCTTGTTCTGCCTCTTTTTTTCAATGCACATTTTAAGCAGCACTGTTCCTCAAACAAAAAAGACCCTTATTTGCTATACCCTTCCCTCTTCCTCATAGCTATGCCAGTGGCAGGGGGGTGGGAGGGGAGAAGCCAAAAAGAGAACTCATTGTCCAGGAGAAAAACAGGCTCCGAGGAGAAGCAGACAATAGCTATTGTAACTTGTGGGTCAACGTGATAGAGTGGTCAAGTGTTGGACTTGAACGGGGGAAATCTCTCTTTTTTTGAGATGAAGTTCACATTTAGCCATGACTTCTAATGTGTGGCCTTGTCAAGTCATCGACCTCACAGAAGTATACGGCTGGGTAGGAAATTTGATTTAGTTTGGATTGAAAACCAGCTTAATTTGCAGTTTCCCAAACAATGGGAGAACTGAAATGCAGCCAACCTTTCCATTCCACGCTTCTTCAAATTTTGCAGTGCGGTTCCCTAACCAGATGACACAGGAGTCACCTCCAGGGGCCAAGGTCCCTTCGGCCCCCAATAAAATATTTGAGCCAGCCCCCCCCCCCAAGTTAAGGGGCATTCCCATTCAAATAGGGTGCATGTGCCATGTCGTGTGATCAATTATATCATATTTTATTCAAGTTGGCACCCCTGCCAGATGATACGCGCAAAAATGCATACTATACTTGGGGAAGCTGTGCATATAAATACAAACAAAAATGCATTATATTAGGCAAAAATGCGTACAAATTAGGAGAAATTCACACCAAAATGCTGATGAAAGTTGATGAAGGTTATATTAAAAATGCAATCTGATGTGGAGAAGTGAATTAAAAGACTATAAAATAAGAAACTGAGAGAAATGGAAATTGAGAGATTCACCCATCCCAGCTGAAGTGGGATATAACATATATATTTAAACTAACAAATTTATGCTTAACGTCTACTGAATTTGTAGTTCACATATATTAATTACAACTTTCCACTTTTGTATAATTTAATATATGCCTGAATTCAAATTTAATATCTACTGATTTTGACGCATTTCTACTTTCTTAAGGGTTTTTCAACGAATAAATAAGATATTTAAAATAAATTTTAAAAATAAAACACCATTGATTATTTTAAGTAGGTTGTACCAAACAAGAGTCATGCTCAGAATAGACTCACTAAAATTAATAAACTGGCTAAGCTAGGATCATTAGTTTCAATAGGTCTACTATGGGAAGAACTTAGTTGGCTGGAATCAATAATTTTTACGCAAAACATCAAAATCAGCACATATCAAATTCAAATTAAGTAGAAATTAAATATGAGATCATTATTAAATATTGGTTAAATACACATTAAATCATAGAATTATAGGGTTGGCAGGAACCCTGAGGGCCATCTAGTCGATCGCCCTACAATTCAGGAATCTCAGCTCAAGCATCCATGGCAGATGGCCACCCATCCTCTGCTTAAAAGGAAGGAGAGTCCAGAACCTCACGAGGAAAACCGCTCCATTGTCAAACAGCTCCTACTGTCAGAAATTTCTTCCTGATGTTAAGTTAGAATCTCCTTTCTCATAACTCGAATTCTTTGGTTTCGGGTCCCACCCTCCGGAGCAGGAGAGGACAAGCTTCCTCCATCTTCCACTCCTGCCAACTTGAGGACTGTGCTAGCTCACATGCAGTAGCTGCGTATTGAAGATATATCTCCCTCCCTTCCCCACCGTCCCATAAGAAGATTGGTGCTTCAACTCAGAATGCTGATCTCCCATCAGCTACAAGTTGAGGAAATACCCAGTTGTAGCCTCAGTCAACATGGTGCCCTCCAGAAGTTTAGAACAGGCACAGGCAAACTCAGCCCTCCAGATGTTTTGGGACTACAGTTCCCATCATCCCTGACTACTGGTCCTGTTAGCTAGGGATCATGGGAGTTGTAGTCCCAAAAACATCTGGAGGGCTGAGTTTGCCTATGCCTGGTTTAGAATGACAACTCCTGTAGTCTCAAACATCAGGAGGGAACTAAGTTGATGGAGTGTGCCCTATTGGATATGCTCCAATTAAATGCAAGTATATAGGAGAGCTATTGCACCTAGACATACACACTTCACAAGGTTCGTGGCTGGTTTCACTCAGTTTAAGGCGGCATTTTTAACTATTATATCAACATTACTAACCTATATTGGGTTTTATGTCCATTAACCCATCATCCTCCCAAACCCTGGGAGATTATTCACTCAGCATATTTCCAAAATTTATCAGACACTTATAATTTCTCCACAACAGAAAAATAGGCCTGAAACTTCTGTGAATCTATCCTCCCACAACAGTGCCTTCCAGGTTTTTCTTTTTCAGCCTACAACTCCCATCACCGCTCACCACTGACCATGCTGGCTGGGGCCAATGGGAGTTGCAGTCCCATGCACACAAAACCCCAGAGCATGCTGGGAAGCTTCAGTCTCCCTAGTTCAGCCTGCCTTCTTCTGAAATACACCAGCTGAGGGAAGGCTGCTTTATCCTAAATTCATATTATCAAAAATTCATTTTATGACACCTTCTTATGGCCTTAGTGCATTTTTAAGTATATTTCTAATACTTTTTTAAAATAAAAAAGGAGGAGGAAACCAGTTAACATCTATAACACCTGCATTTTACACCTTAAGAAGGGGCACAACTTGCAAAGTCAACTGTGAAGGGGAAAATATCCTGCAGCAAAAAAAGGAGAAATACCTTGTTTCACAAGCCTTGATTAAGGGACAGTTCTGCTTTTGTACCAGTTAGCACAAAGAGGAGGGGGAATCAAAAAGGCTGTCTCAGCTCAGTACTTAATAAAAAAAGGGCTACAGGTTAAGATCCGACTGCCAGCAATGCTACGTTTTGAAGGTTCGCCCAGAAATGGGGCTTGAGGTCCTCATGCTGTTCCTTAATCATATATTGTTCTTATGTAGAACTGCCAACCAGTCAGAATTTTACAGAGCCAGGAGGGAGTTGAGCCCTTGCTCCACATGCCATAAAAGGAGAATGTAAAGCTTGAGAAAAATGTGCACAGTTTTAAAAACAAAAAGTGGGCAATCATCATCTGTGCATGCCTGGGGTGCACAAATTTTGGCTTACCTTGCACCTTCAAAATGCAGCGCAAGGCCAGGAACTGCTCTCACCTCTAGCCAAGATCAGGCTGGGAATTGTTCCTACAAACATAGGAAACTGCTTTATACAGAGGCAGAAGCCACTGGTTCACCTAGCTCAGCATTTTCTGCACTGCCTGACAGTGGCTCTGCAGCATTTCAGGCAGGATTCTTCCCCAGCCCTATCCAGAGATGTCAGGGATTGAACCTGGAACCTTTTGCATGCAGAGAAGTGTTGGGTTCTGTGGTGCTCAGAGGGCTCAGAAGGACAACACAACTATCTAAGATCATAAGGGAGTTTGGAGCTTGTCACACTTGCTGGGAGGAAGAATGGTACACTTGCCACAACTAATGGAATTGTAAACCTTTATGCATGGTCTAGATAAGGAATGTGAAATCCATGGTCAGCATGGTCAATGGTCAGGCATGGTGCGAACTCCAAATGCTCTTGGACACAAAACCCTCAGTACCTGGGGTGGGCCTCTACAATTCCTACCTGTGTGCTTCCTAATTCAAATTAATGCACACAAAACCCCAGAGCATGCTGGGAAGTTTCAGTCCCCCTAGTGCAGCCCGCTTCAGAGAGGACACACAGAGCAAGGCCCCTGAGCCGGGACTATTTCCACGTCTGAGAGAGCCAACAGCAAACTGCCCTCTGGAGACCACCTTCTATGACACTGCCCCCCAGAGCTGCTAGCTTATCCATAAAGAAGTGCCAAGGGTCAGTCCTCCAGTGGATCTGCCATTTTTAATTCTCCACATTGCCCCAACTTCAATAAAGGGCATTGTGGGATATTAAAATGGTGGCTGCAAGTTCTTTCCTGGTAGCAGGCCACTGTTTAAATTTCCCACAATGTCCCTAAGCGATACTTCCAGAGCCAGCTGCTCACCACTTATTGTAACGGAGCTGTGGTTATAGGGCAGGCATTTGCCGTGGGCCCTGTTGAGATGCTGGGGCCCGGGCAACTGCTGGGTGCTCTGCTGGGAGCAGCCCAGATTTCAGGTATCTGGAGGAAGGCAGAGAAGCCTTCACCAGAACTTCCTTGAACACTTCAAATTAGTTAGCGCTGGGCCAAAACAGGGAAGGGGGCCCATTTTGTGAATCCTCTTAAAGGGCCATGACAAACTTGAAGTGTTGCTTCAAATAAAATAACCTGCAGCCCAGCATCCTTCTCCGCGACTTAGCAAGCACTTCACCAAGGAAGGAGAGGAGATTGTACTGTGCAATGTTCAGAGTTAAAAATTATTTTTTCAACATAATATTATTGGCACCAAACTTCAACACGGCACTATTTTACACCACCAGCAGCCCATCCCTTTCGGCCTGTGTGCCTAGGAAGAACCACTTGATCACTTGTTTTAGTACAGATGGGGCACACCACTCAACATGCAGCAGCAGCTGGTGCATGGCTCCTTTCATAGAGGAAGAGAAATTGGTCGCCACTTGATTAACACTGAGGAAGAAACCAGAGGCTAGAACCAGAACCAGAGGCAAGAAACTGAACCAGTTTTTCACACACATAGCAGGCAATTTTGAATGTAGGAAGACAAAACAAAAAACAAAACAAAACAAAACCACACCTTTTTTGGGGAAAAACATTTCCATTTGGGAGATGTAACGGATTTCCCCAAATACGGTTGTACCTTGGAAGTCGAACAGAAGCCGTTCCGGAAGTCTGTTTGACTTCCAAAACATTCATCTTCCAAAGTGCGGTTTCTGATTGGCAGCAGAAAGCTCCTGCAGCCAATCAGAAACTGCAGAAGCCCTGTTGGACATTCGGCTTCCAAAAGAACATTTGAAAACCGGAACACTCACTCCTGATTTTTGATCATTTGGGAGCCAGAACATTCGACTCCGAATGCATTCAGGAGCACATACCTAAGTGGTGAGTTACAACACAGACCTTTTCAGCTAAAAGGCCCATTGAGTTGAACTTACTCTCATGCCTTAATTATATGGAAGGTTTCTCACACATATTTGCTTATTTTGACCTTTATTCTTCTCCTGGTCATCCACACAATTATGAGGAGCAAGGAGAGTGTGGAAAGAGGGAACATTTCTTTCCCCCCTCCCTAAGAATGCGTAACTGGCCTCTGCTGACTGGATTAACACAGGGAGAGCCAATGTCGTGCTCTCCAAATATTGTTGGACTACAAAAACTATCATCCCTGAACACTGGCTGGGGCTGATGGGAGCTTGGAATCCAGCAATTTCTGGAGGGCACCATGTTGGCTATCCCTGAATTAATGAAAGAGCTTAGCACTTTGCATGCACAAGGTTTCAATCCCTCCCATCCTCAGGAAAAAGCTGGGAAACTGCTGCCTGAAACCCTGGATGTCAGCTGCCAGAGTGTACAATACTGGGCTAAATGGACCAGCAGTCTGACTCAGCATGAGACAGCTTCCTCTGTTCCTAAATACAGCAGAGATGCCCAACACGGTGCCCTCCAGATGCTTTTGGGACTAGAGCTCCCATCAGCCCCAGGCAGCATGGTCAATGTTCAAGACTGAAGAGAGTTTGAGTCCAACAACTTATGGAGGGTGCCACATTGACTACCCCGATTTCACAGAAATGCAGGACAAGGAGGCACCACAAAAGGGACTTCAGAAAGGGTATTAGTGGAAGAGCCAATATCCAGCAGCCCAGGAGCTTATAAAGCAGTCTTTCTGGGATGAGACACAAGGAAGAAACAAAATAAGATCATACAGGAACTGAAACCGGGAGGGGAGTACTGAAGCACATTGACAGGAGTTCCCAGGGTACTTTCAGTTCTCTGTGGGCTGCTCTGAGTGGTGACCTATCAGAACCTCTGCTTGGGACATCATCTTGGCAGTAAAGTGCTCTCAAGTTCTAGACTGGACCTCCCCACTCCAGTTGGCTATTGGGTCCTCCTGGGCAGGAAAGGCTCTAAAAGACTTCTTGTTTGGGCAACAAGGTCTTCCTGGCTCTGGTGTGTTTCTGTCCCTCCATCAGCTCTGCACCATTTCTGGCTCCTAGTTCTCTGACTGCTGTTTACAGGCTCATGCCTAACATGCAGAAATGAGGTAGATAACAGCAAGTCAATGAAGACACTAAAGTACAGATTCTGAATATCCCAAACTCCTAATTTCTATAGCCAACACGTACAACAGCCAATTCATTAAGGATGAGATCCAAGCACACCCTCAACATAGTCTCTCTCCGGATGGAGCTGGATTCTGCCCCCAGATGGCTCCTGTGTCATTTGCTTCTAAAAGGACAGGCAGAGGCTATTTGCTTAGGGACACCACCCCACCTAAGGCACTGACTTGCTTCACTTAAGATTTAAAAAACAAAAGAGGCTTTCATCTACGTTATCACTCTTTTGAAGCAAGTAAACATAAGTCAGCCTTGTATTCTCCTGTGAGATGGCACAGGAGGCAAGTTCATGGAAACCCATGCAGGTGATTTAGGTGGACTAGTGGAAGAGGAGCAGAGTCTCTGGTCTGTGCACAGCATAGAAATGCAGTGAGCTACTGCAGGATGGGAATGTATGGGGTGTTAGGGGAGGGGTAGTACCCCTGGTGGGGGACACGTTGTGCTCTTTCGGGGGTAGTTTATCCACCTTTGGTCCCCACCCTCCATTCAGCTCTCACCTGTGGCTCCTAGAAGCTGTCAGCATGCAATAGTGGCTACACCCTGGGAATGGCTTAGACTGGCTGGCTAAACCAGGAGAGTAGCTGATGGCTTTCAAACCCTCAATGAGTTAGGGACATCCCCTGTATGCGAAGACAGGCTGCAGCAGATTGAGTGGACGAGACCAATAGTATGTCCAACAGTCAAGAAAGCAGTTTCTGCATGTAGTATAGAAGGAAGTGTGGGGAAGATGGGGCTCGTCTACCTGGGAAGGTAGTTCATCTAGGAGAAGGAAAACTCTGACTCTATGTTGCCTTGTGGTATATGTTTGGAAAAAGAAAAGGCTAAACCCTACACAAATCCAGAGTCGAGTCCCTAAGGCAGTTGGGTAGCACCTTTTACACCTCCTTCCAGCAACTCCTTCAGCTAAGCGGGTGCCAAACGCATTGCTTTCCTTTCCTTTGGACCACATTAGCGAGGCGAAGAGAGGGGTCTTGTCATCTGCGCAGTCCAGGACTGTCATACACGCTGCCCAGGCTTGTGCACCAGAGAAGTCACTTTGGTGCTGCTAATGCAGTGATTTGACTTCACCCCTGGAGGCTCAATCCATTGTCTCTCAAGACAGATGGGTGCCAACAGCTGCAGGAGGGAAGATGCTCTCTATCCCTCTTCTGACAGCCTCCAGGGAAGAAATCAAATGCAGGCTGGGAACTTTGTGGATTTTCTTTTTAAGAATAGGAACACTGCCAGTAAAAATAAAACGTCACAGCTAGCACCCTACCCCCCAAAAAACCACCACACGACTGGGTGCCATGAACCGTTCATCTAACCTGCCTCACATTTCCCACCCAAAATTCTCCCACGTGGAATTTCCAGTAATTGCCACCACTGCTTCATGCGGAGGTGATAATGGGTAGGGAACCTTTAGCTGTTGTGAATCTGAACATGGCAGGCTGCTTAAAGGTGGTGAGGTGCAACCCACAGAAGTGACTGATTGTTCAAGGAAGGTGCTGGCTATCATTAGGTCAAAGTTTCTGAACTTAACAATAAACTTCCTTATTCAAATTACACAGCTCTGATCCCAAGAATTCATAGGCAATAAAATCTACATAGACACTGGGGCTCAGCAAGAGAATTATCTATAGAACAGCAGCGGTTAGTGCCCTTTGTGACTGAAAGGCAGAAAGCAGGAATGCCAACAGAAGGTGAAGCCAGGCAGAGCCACCCCCCTGACCATAAGAAAGCAGGCAAGGAAGGAAACAGGCAAGTGGGGGAAGGCTAAGGCACAGTCACCCTAATAAGAGCAGCCTCCAGTGCTACAGAGGTGGTGGCGGTTGATGATGATGTTAAAACTTGTATACCGCCCTTCATCCGAAGAGCTCAGAGCAGTTCACAGCATAAGAATTCAAGATTTAAACACAAAATACATAATACAAACACAAACATGTTAAGCTGCCAAATGCCTGGCTGAAGAGGAACCTCCTTGGGAAGAGCGTTCCACAAATGAGGAGCCACCGCAGAAAAGGTCCATAATTGTGTTGCCACCTTCCAGACTTCTCATGGAGGAGGCACCCAAAGAAGCACCTCAGATGATGACTGCAGGGTCCAGGTAGGCTTATATGGGGAAAGGCTGGTGGATTATGTCACCCAGAACATCTGGAGGGCATCAGGTTGGCAAAGGCTGCCTTAGACAATATTCTACTTCTCCTGCTAATGCACATTCCCTCCACTCTCCTGTCTTGCATCAATGAGGCAACTACGGCACTCTCTATACTGAACACAACACAGGAACTACTGTAAGTACAAAAAAGGGGACCTATCACAAAACGTTGTAGTGTGGCACACTGCTCTTCAGTATACCTGCCCACTCAGTTCCCTGCCCCCACCTCAGTTTCCATCCCCTCCTGCCTACAGTTAGGGCATTTCTGCACTTACCATAGAACCACAGAAATGTGGATTTGGAGGGGATCCCAAGGGTCATCTAGTCCATCCCCTTCAATGCAGGAATCCCAGCTAAAGCATCCCTGACAGGTGGCCTCCCAACCACTGTTTAGAAACCTCCAGCGAAGTAGACTCCAACGCCTTCTGAGAGTCCATTTATCCACCAATTATAGTGGCATGGTTGCTGTCTGATGCAACCTTTGGTCAAATGCCACTTGTATTAGACAGAGTGAGTGTGGGGTTTTCCTTTCAACACTAATGGCAGGTTGTTCTCCAATTTGACTAATGTTCCATAGATGTAGGCAGACCCTACGCACATTCATGTCTTGTAGTCAGTAATGTGCAGAGGGGTAGCCCTTTTGCAGCTTTAAAGAAAAATGCAATGCCTATCAGCCGGAATTCTAATCTTGTAGGAGTATGGGAGATTAGAAGAAGTTCTGCATGTTTGCCTGAGCTATGGCAAACCTGGTTACTGTGGTGAAATTCTATCTGCATCTGTTGTTATGGGCAGGACTTGGGTGAGTGCCATTGTGTCTCTCCATCTGCCATCTCTCTCCTCTGAACTGAGCTCACAAACTGACAGCTGGCACCAGTCAGGGGAAGTGGCACAAAACAGATGTCTCTCACACCACACCCACCAACCCCCAACCCCTCCACACACAAACCGGAAGCATGTTTCTAAACATGTCACCCAAATGAAAAGATTGAGGATTCATTCCGAAGATTTCACAAAGTGTGGAGGTTTTTTTTGCAATAGAATTAAAAAGTGGAGGTTTCTTTTTTAAAGTATTCCAGAACACTAGCTGAATAACTATGGTGTCATGCAGCAGAAAGCCCCCCCCCCCAAAAAATAATAATCCAGAAAAGAACAGTCACTTTACTACTATTAATGGTGGCATACTATAGCCAAGCCCACTTGCTGGCTCATCACCTTGTCGTGGTGAGTGGCCCTGCATGTTCCTATGACCCTTGTGAGCGAAGCCGTCGGGAATCTCGTACTCCCAGCAGGGTCACCCAAGGCGGTAAGGTCAAAGGGAAGTGGCTAGACAAAGAATGATCCAAGAAGTCCTCAACGGCAGAACAGGCGGATGATAACAAGCGGTATGTTACAACGGCTGTGAAGGCGGATGAAGGCTGCAGCAGATAGGAATCTACCGGTTTGTTGTGACTACTTCATGCCATTGGAACAGAGCCCTACTGTGAAGACTGTGCGTTGGTCAGCGAACACTGATCTACGCACATAAAACAAATTCACGCACAGGCGCCTTCCAAAAACCCAACCCAAATTATGGACTCCTCGTTAAAACCGTGTTTACGGAAGACGATCTTACTCGGCTACGAGTGATCGCCAAAGAAGAAGACTATAGCCATGGTTTGCCTTCACTGGGGTGTTGGGGGCATTTATTGACTGCTCTTGAGAGTTATTTTTCCTAAAGATTGCTTGTAGATCTACAAATCATCGGGTCACCCACCCCCAGAGTGGTTCTGTTTCTCTCTTGTCTGGGTGTGATGCTGCTTGGACTCCATAAGCAACTGTACTCACTGCTTGAACTCCAGAATTAGAAGGAATGAATGACACTTCCACCGGACCACTCTGGACCTGCTAGAGCGCGAGGCCCTGTGCAGCATTAGTACCACCTGTTCCAAATATACTGGCAGTTATATTACCCTAAGGGAGGGAGTAAAGGATACACTGGGGGTAAGAATGTCAGAAAGTTCTACTGAAATGGGAAAGTGTACTGTAAATTCAATTAGCTCATATGCCCATCTGCAAACAGGAACAGTAATCAGGCAGGTGAATAACTGTTACGTATTGGCTGTCATTCTCCACCCCTATGGGCTCCCCCAGTCTGCATTACACTGTTGGTCTTTTTTCAGGATACTACTGATGAAGCATCTCTCACACACCTGCCCTTGAAGGGAATGATATGGAATCACATCATAGTGTGATTAATTACATTATCAGATTTGGCCACAGCAAACAAAAAGCTGAATAACACTATTTTTGAAGAACCTGAATTGTGGGGGAATGGAAATGGTGCTGCGTGCGACTGAAACAGGATGGAACAGAAAACAATGCCAGCGTACACCTCTAACTGCTGAAACTCCGCTGCCAATCTTGCTATGGCTTGTAGGCCCAGTTCCAAGTCCCAGTGTCACCACTGCTGTCCAATGTCCATTCCTCGTCCTGATTTATAGTGCAAATGGAATACAGGATGTGTGGAAATAGTATTCACGGGGCTATCTAGAGATTCGAAAGAAATTGCCTTTCCATTGTTCCAGGAGGGATGCCTTCTCCCACCTGCGCTGTTAGGTGACCATTCCCTCCTTGTTACAGGGGAAGTGGGCAACAATCAAAGAGGAGGCTCTTCAGCCAGGGAGCCCCGTTCATGGAACACTCTCTCAAGGAGGCTTGCCTGGCACTAACATTCCCAACTGGTAAATACATTTTTATTCCGGCACACTTACGGAGGATTATATGCAAACTGAAGATCTTATTCTTAGTTGCTTTTTTGAGACTACTGGGAAATTATAAGTCTGTATCCCAGAAGAAGCAGAGAAGGCAGTTAAGGCAGGCAGCCTATAAGAAAACCAAGGCTGAAACGGCATGCTTGGGTTAGTAAAATTATAGGAAGAGTGTGCATGTTATTTTAAAGCAATGCAGACGAGTTTATTTTAGGGCATCCATCATTATGTAATCAGGAGACTGAATAAACCATCAACCCAAAAATAAAATGGCATAGGTGCCTCACAATATATCAGAAGGAAATGTGTCTTTGGCCCAATGGCAATATCTGCCCCCCCCCAAGCATTCAAGAATGGATTAGGGATACAGTATTTTAATTCTGATCATGATAGACAAGGAAGAGTTATACTTCCTCTCTCTGCAAGCTTTGCTTCAGAAAAATATCCCCTTTGCCAACCCTGTGCCCCTGTGCAGTATCTACATGCTAACATGGAGTTTAGTCCAAATGGGCAGCTTGAAAAACAGATCTTTGTTTGCAGCATGTATGCAGTCATGTCACACTGTCACATTAGAGAACTATATTATTTTCCCCTAAACAGCAAATTACCCAGATGTACTTGGTAGCAGCAGGCTGTTCTATCTTGAATACTGGGTAGATGTGCAATTATTGCTTGAACAAAACTGAGGCTACAATCCTATATGCTCATTAAGCTGGGAGTAAGCCCCACTCAGTGGGTGGCGCTGTGGGTTAAACCACAGAGCCTAGGACTTGCCGATCAGAAGGTTGGCGGTTCGAATCCCCGCAACGGGGTGAGCTCCCGTTGCTCAGTCCCTGCTCCTGCCAACCTAGCAGTTCGAAAGCATGTCAAGTGCAAGTAGATAAATAGGTACCGCTCCAGTGGGAAGGTAAACGGCGTTTCCATGCTCTGCTCTGGTTCACCAGAAGCGGCTTAGTCATGCTGGCCACATGACCCGGAAGCTGTACGCAGGCTCCCTCGGCCAATGAAGCGAGATGAGCGCCGCAACCCCAGAGTCGGTCATGACTGGACCTAATGGTCAGGGGTCCCTTTACCCTTTACCTTTCAAGCCCCACTCAAATCAGTGGGGCTTACTTTTGAACAGACACATACCACATTGCACTGTAAGGCATTTATACTTCTAAATTTAATAACTATAACCAGTATCGTGATATAGGCTAAATCACTGGGTTTTGAACAGTGGGTTAGGATCTGCTATCAGGCTGTGGCCTAAAGTGGGCTACTGAGGCATCTAATCATAGCCTGCATTTTTATTAAGGCTTGATCAGGGCCTGTATTTTAAAATGAGCTTAAAGATTTTCAAATGTTCATGCCAGGCAGAAGACCAGCTGCCTAAGAACCTTGGCAAAATGTTTATTCTCCTGGACAAGGGGGCCCCCTGATTTATAGCAGAAAACAATTCTCAAAGTCGTAAAAAGGGAATTACAAGCTGACAGCCAAGGCTACACTGACCCTACATATTACAGAAGATAAAAAAAGAGATAAACATAATTAAGAGTGGATAAATAGTAAAATAAAACCATGTGCCTCCCATTAAACTTGAGCCATGTTTTCCTAAGGTTGAAAGGTCAAGAGCAGTGAAAAAGGCAACTGGCTTGGCTGGAGAAGAGAGGTTTTCTTTCTATCTTATTTTGAGGCTGGAAACTGTTCCTTCCTTTTTTACTTTGAAAAGGTTTATTCTTCTAAAAAGCTATCTATGTTATGTATTAAATATATTGGCTTAAATGTAATTATGCAAAGGAATTAGAAGCTAAGAAATGTTAAATCCTTATGCTAGATTCTTATTTCATATAGTTGGAAGAGATCACAGGGGCCATCAGCCATCAGCCCAGCCCCCCTGCCAAGCAGGAAACATCATTAGAGCACACATATGGTTATCTGTTTAAAGACCTTCAAGAGAAGGAGATCTTTCAATGATGATGTGAACTCAAGATCCTTGACATCTGTTTAAGATAAAAATTTAAGATTAAACCATTTGTTTTGGAGGGCAATAGGGCGAGGTGAGCTGGTAATTAAGGTTCCTTGTTGAGACACATGTAAGATATATTACTACTTATTTGTCATTTATAGATAGAAGAATATATATCTTTTTGTTTCCCATAAAAGGGCATGAGGAAATGGGTGTATCTTTTGTGATTGGTTCTAGCAAACAGCCAATAGGAATTTCAACCAGGCTGATTGGACAGAGGCAGCCACAGGAGGAGCAAGGGGGCTGGGTTAAGGAAATATAAGTGCTGGCCATAACGGCAGGAGGCCAGGCCAGAGCTTGGTAACCATATACCACTGTGCCTCATATTTATTTGTCTGACAAATAAATTATTATTTTAATTTCTCTATTGCTGCGTTGAATATTTCATTCCAGCTAAGCGTTAACCACAAGCAGGGTGCTACACTACAACAGCCGCACTACCAGCACAAAAATACAGGGGGGGTGGGGAAGATAAGAAACAGGTTCCCAGATTCATGTTTGGGTTAAAGTGGGTGCGAAGTTAAAACATTTTATGTTCAAAGTGAAAAGGAAAGTAAAAATATTACACATTTTCAAATTTGTTTCATCTACATGAAACTGCTGAGACCTCTGGGTATAGGGCGGTATATAAATTCTGTTGTTGTTGTTGACAATCTAAATAAAGTCTAGAGAATAAATTAATGTACTAAAAACAGAGAACAGTCCCTCTGGTGTTCTGTGCCAAACAAATCATTTAGAATTAATTGTGTGATGAGTATATTTGATCACAAAAACTCTGTGAAGTTTTATGAGAGCTGATTGCATGAGACAGTACAATCCAATTTAACTGCATATTGCCCAATACAGTACTTGGGCTACACACCCTGGAGGCGACCAGCCCACAAATACATAGAGACCTTTGCAAACTCAAACCAACAGGAATGAAACAAGAGTTTATGGCAGGAGGCTCACTGGTCATAATTCTAATGGGGACAATATCAATTGCAGCATTGCATTTAAACAAAATTAACACCTTCACATACACTTAACCTGTTCTACAGTAACTTTATAAAAATGTCCAGGCAAGAGGTTTTCTCACTTGCATTGCTAAAATAAATGGCTCTGCTTGCATCCTTCTTCAGATACATTACTCTAAAATAAATGGCTCTGCTTGCATCCTTCTTCAGATACATTACTCTGCAGCTAGCCATATTCCTTGTCCTTGAGAAACAAAGAAAATACTTAAGGGGGGGGGTGGGCTTTATTGCCTGCTCCCACTGCTTAAAGAGCAATCTATTTTAAAAGTCATATATTAAGTTTACTCTCCAGTATTTTATCAGTGGTTTGATGTGTCAATTCTATTTCAAAGGCTGGAAAATCAGAAAGTGGCATGTAGTTCACCAGTCAAGTAAATCCTTAGCCCCCCCCCCCCACATACACCACCGCCCCCCCCCAGTTACTAGCCCTCATGAGGGGAAGATCCAGGCTCATACCTAAAAAGCTTATAATTAGTTGAGCTTTAAGGTGCTACTGGAACATCTTTCAATACAGTCATACCTCGGGATGAATACGCTTCAGCTTAAATATTTTTCGGTTGCACTCCGTGGCGACCCAGAAGTAACGGAGCATATTACTTCCAGGTTTCATTGCTCACGCATGCGCAGACGCTCAAAATGACATCACGCGCATGCGCGGAAGTGGTGAGACGCGACCCGCGCATGCACAGATGTGCAGTCGCATCTTACGTTCGCTTCAGGATTCGAACGGGGCTCCGGAACGGATTCCATTCGCGTCCAGAGGTACCACTGTATGTTTCTTTAATCTTTCATCATTGTTATTTATTATGACAGACCAAAACGGCTACATTACCTTTTCAGATGGTTATGTGCATTCCTGCACCGACTTCAAAATGTGCTTATTTGTTTATAAAAATATTTATATCCCTCCATATTGTAATAAATATATCACAGCAGTTTACAACAATATCAAAACATAAAACCAAACAATAAAATCATAATGATAAAAACAAATTAAAAGCAAAATAAATTAAGAACAAACATCAACAGACTATTGTGGGGGATTGCCTGCACAGGCCTGGTGGAAGAGAAAAGTTTACAGCAAGTGTTTCAAAGTTGGTACAGAAAGTGCCTGCTGAATCTCTAGTGGCAGGGTGTTCCACAGGACTGGGCTGATGACACTGAAGGCTCTGTTTCTCATTGTTGTCAAACGGGACTCACCACCTCTGGGAATAACTAAAGATGCTCCTGCAGATGAACTTAGTGTTCAAGCTAGAATATAAGGGTTCTGGCAATCCCTGAGGCTTCCTGGACCCAAGTTGTTCAGGACTTTGTAAAGCAATACAAGAACCTTGAACCTGCCTGAGTAGCAGATGCTAAGCTACCCCTGCTGATTGGGGGGGGGGGCTGGTTATTCTGCTGAGGGGGCTCCAGACCTCTGCCCCAAAGTCCTGCCCTGCCAGCACCCACCGCTGGTCCTAAGACTCCTACAACAGTAGTTTCAGCAACTCATACTTGCAACTCACATGCCCCCCCCCCCGTGAAGTTACATCCATACAACAAAGCCATCTCTTCCAAATGAGTCATCTCCAACTACAGAAAAAACAAAGTTCAGCATGTGCAGCCTTAACACACCCATTGGAAGGAGGTGGGGCGGTTGCATTTAGATAAGACAAAGTTGCATGTCATATGTATGTTGTAAACAAGTTAGGAACTGATACCAAGTCAATAACACCCACATGCCAACCCTCTGGAATTGACAAGGGTTCAAAGAAAATGAAACTTCTTTGTTCATCAGCCTGGAAGCCTGGGTGCTGTTGGACGAACTGCTGGAAAAGCAAATTTAATTGCAGGGCTTAACCATTTGCTTTCCTATGCATTTGGAACCACAAGTGACCCCAAATGAGTATAAGGACAGGTCAACATTTTCTCTCCAGCCAACACCACTACTAATAGCCTGATGCAATGTTCAACCATGTTTCAAACCTTCCTTCCACAGCATTTTTTTAAATGAATGTTTTACTAAAAGGGCACTGGGGTTAGTTAGACCCCAATTAAAGTAAATAACAGGGCAGGGAGACATGGCGTATCCCAGGAAGTGTGGTATAAATGCCCACAACATACTGAAAATGTTTTAACAGCACAATAGGCTGCTTTATGCTTATGCTACAATTAACTGCTCAGTACTTTTGGATTTTATTATTTTTGCATCCAGCGAGTTTTGAGCTGAAAGAAAAAGGAAGGTCTCTCAGACCCCACAAGAATTTACACCACAAAGGATTACAGAACCCAGATAACATCACAGTGCCCTAGGAGGTGCTAATGAACTCCCCAGGATGCACCGTAATCCTTGTCAATTTCAGTTATTGACATTCAACACACATATTATCGAATACTTCTTTTTGCAAAGGTACCCTGTAATCAAATTGCAAACATAGGAAGCTACCTTATACCAAGTCAGACAGTTGTTCCATCTCACTCAGTATTGTCTACACTGACTGACAGCAGCTCTCTAGGGTTTTGAGCGGGGGAGGGGAGCATCTGCAGCCCTAGCTGGAGATGCTGTGGACCTTCTGCATGCAGGACACATGCTCTTCCTTTAGGCTACAGCCCTTCCAATTAATAAAATGCTTTTTACCAGCATAGCAGCTTTATGTAGAGGCTGTCTGAGCATCTCTCTTGGAAAAGGCTCCATCCATAGAAGTATGAACTTATAAACAAGCTTGGGAAGGGCTATTTGTGTTGCTCCTGGTTTCTGGAGGCTCTTTGTATCTGCAAGGAAGTTGGGCAAGTGTATGTATGATTTTCAATTCTCCATGGTCTTCATTTTACATTCTGTCCTGAAGAACAGATGTACACACACACCACAAAACACCCCACCACTTCTCTAGCCCTGTCTGCGTCTGAAGGGTGCACATGTGCAGAATTTTATGTGTGCCTCTAAATTACACAGAAGTAGATCCTCAAGGGCATTTCCTTCTGGGCAACCTTCCAATGCCAGTGGTGGATGGCAAAAGCGGGCAGAGAAACAAATGTGAATTTCACATTTTTAAAGTAGGTTCATTTTCACTCTCACTCATACTGTTCTGTCCTCCATCAAGACAAGCATCCATTCCAGGCAGGCAGAAACACACAACAAGAGTTCAAAGTGGAACCAGCGAGATATAAGACCTGGGGAGGGTGCTTTGGACGAGAGCCTTAGCGGCCAGATAGAGGGGGCAAGGGCCACATTGGCCCCCTGGGCCTGAGGTTCTCCAATCCTGCCATGTCAACCTTTGGTTTCTCCCTCTGAGCTTTTTAAAAGGAAATGCACCAAACGTCAGGCACATATACCCTTTGGACTCGACCCAAGGCACTTTCAAATGTGCTTATTCTGTACTCTTGATATCTGTGCCGAAGTACAAAATGTAAAACGTAGGGTCCTGCTTTACACCAGGCCAGGTTCTTTGTCTGTCTAGGCCAGCAATGCCATCTGACTGACAATGGATCTCCGGGGTCTGAGGCAGAGGTTGGATGGCCATCCGTCATGAATGATCGAGCTGAGATTCCTGCATTGCAGGGCGCTGGACTAAATGACCAACTCTACGATTCTATACATTATGCTCTTAGCAAGGATGCATGCATTCGGATTAATCACAATGCCTGGAGCATCCACGAATGTGTGAAATCCCACAAATATGCCACACTTTCCAGTGGAATCAGTTTATGTATTCAACATTATATCATCTGGTGATAACTCATCAAGTGATACGGGATGCTACTAGACTGTTAATATTTTGCAAGTGGGATTCAATTGCATATCAGCAAATTAAGGCTGTGCTATTAAAGTGAATATGGTGCTATTGTGCAGGAAACCCACTTCAAAAAACAAAACAAAACCCGAAACTGGTTTTTTTTGTGGGGAAAGAAAACTGATGTGGGAATAGACTGGAAACTGTGGGAAACAGTGTTGTCAGGAGACATCACATAACCCACCAACAAAATGAAACAAAAGCCAAATGGAGGGTGGGGGACCCCAAAATTGATTATATCTGGGCATGCTCAGTGGCCAAAGAATGGAAACTGATTGTGGGGCAGGAGTGTGGGGAAAGAGAGAATTGCATGAGGTGCCTGGACCACTGAAAAGCAGCATGGCATGCTGCAACATTTTGTTGCAGGTCCCACTTCTTCTTTGTCAATGAAGATGCTGGAGACTGAACTTGGGAAGTTCTGTAGTGTATGCAAAGGATGTCCATAGCCTACCTCAGACTGATAGAGGAGACCACTGCGGTGGGGGGACACCAAGCGACATTAAGGAAGAAGAGACCACACATGGGGAAGTGTACATGAAAACATGTACATGAAAATGTGAGAAGAGGAACTCGTAGATCAAGATGTGGGAGAACCCTAAGATTCCACAAAAGAGGGTCAGAAGCGTGCCTGTGAAGGCAAAAGGAAGGGAAGTGCTTTTTAAAAAATGTTTTATAAAACATTAGTGTGGGGCCATGCAGACTGCCACTAGAATAAAGAATGCTAGGATGCTTAGTCAAGGCACGAAGGATTAGAAGCAGCCTGTTCAGTCCATTATATCCACTTTGAGGAAGTACAGTGGTACCTCGAGTTAAGTACTTAATTTGTTCTGGAGGTCTGTTCTTAACATGAAACTGTTCTTAACTTGAAGCACCACTTTAGCTAATAGGGCCTCCTGCTGCCGCCGCGCCACTGAAGCACGATTTCTGTTCTCATTCTGAAGCAAAGTTCTTAACCCGAGGTACTATTTCTGGGTTAGCGGAGTCTGTAACCTGAAGCATCTGTAACCTGAAGTGTATGTAACCCGAGGTACTACTATATTCCAAGCAGCTTCTGAATCGAAAAATAAAATACATCTAGAGAAGTTAGAAAGAGTAACATCATGGAGGTCTGCACACTATAGCTGTGTTCAGGTGACTGCCTAAATACACAAATTGTGTATCGTAAGTTGGTGGGGCAGACGTGCACACACAACCCCCAGCCCAATGTGCCCAGACACATTACCTCCCCATGCTGAGTGGGAAGGTCTGCAAGAGATATTTTTCTTGCATCCCTCCACTTGCTCAGGGACCAGAGTTTGCATAGTCCAGCAAACGTCTGGACACATCTTGTCCACATATGTGCTTGTACAAGTTGGTGTCCTGCAACAGAATTCAACATTCTGAGACTCTGTGGCCCTTTGTCTTCTTAAAGTTTCTAGTTCTTATGGCTGAAGAGATAAGCTTGAGAATGTGCAGGCTGGGCCTGGAGAAATATCAGGAACTATAAGGAGAGATGAGCATGAATCACTCCGGTCAGGACATGAAACGTTTTGCATTCTGCACCATAATGGCAGCCACAAGCACAGAGACTTATGCCAAACATCAGTTGTTCAGATGATTACATAGCCCATAGCTTTCCTGGGCACTGAGTAGGCCTGGGTGATGTACTAATGCATCACCCAGGACTGGTATGATGGCCAGAGTGCAATAGAAGCTTCACCCGGTAGCATACCGCGAGTGAAGCTGCCAGCGCTCCCGAATCTCTCTGCGCCCAGTGGCAGGGACAAATAACTCTGGCCCAGGCTTGAAATTGAGTGGATGGGTGAAGGAGTGGTGAGATCAGCTGGATGCACACCAGAGCTCAGAGGAGAAATTGGAGGGGAAGGGACTGGGGGCTGGGGAGGCTAGTGAGCAGTGCAAAGAAGGGAGACAGCACTCATCCTTACCCGCTCCTAGCTTGCTCTGTGTGTGTGTGTGTATGTGTGTGTTGCATCCCTATCTCACGGTGTTTGGCTGGTGATACATCCCGATCTGCTCTGGCACCCAAGATGCAAAACTCTCCTATGGACAGGGCTGACATGTGCAAAGCGGGCCCAACCAAGTAAGAAGCAAAGAGAGGCAACAGATCTTTTCCCTGCAGGGAGGCCAAGTGCAATCCTGTACCGAGGAACTGGTCTTGCAGAGCATGGATGCACAACAGCACATTTCTAACCGTAAGTCCTACTGAATTCAATGGGGCTTACTCTCAGGTCAGAGAGTATAATAATAATAATAATAAGCACAGGGATGATGGGAGTGGGAGTCCAACAACATGTGGAGTGCCACAGGCATTAGTCTTCACCGGGCGGCTTCCATAAAAACCAAAAATACACTAAAATATCACAGATTAAAAACTTCCCTGAACAGGGCTGCCTTAAGATGTCTTCTGAATGTCAGGTAGTTATTTATTGCTTTGACATCTGCTGGAAGGGCGTTCCACAGGGCGGGTGCCACTACCGAGAAGGCCCTCTGCCTGGTTCCCTGTAACTTTGCTTCTCGCAATGAAGGAACCGCCAGAAGGCCCTCGGCGCTGGACCTCAGCGTCCGGGCAGAACGATGGGGGTGCAGCCTGAGTACGGTTCCAGCTCATGCCACTTTCACCAGCCCTAAGTGATCAGCCCTAAGTATGTTCTGTCCTTTTTCTACATTATCTGCACAAAAGTTTGCATTTAAATACATATTTTGAATATATTGTATTTCAAAACATTGGGTTGTGTCAAAGGCTAATCATTCTAAGAGCATACCCACTGAACTCAACGGACTTGGCTAATTTACGGTTTACTCTAAGTAGAAGTTAGTTGGATACAACCAACTATGTCAAAATAATAAAACATCTCAATGTTTCTCATTGTATTTTATCTTACGGGCCACATTCTTAAAAACATTATACGGTTGATAGTTTTGAGACAAGAATTGCAACGCTCAGAACAGTGCAGAATCGGACAGACTGCTATGTTCTAATCTGGGCATTAGTACAATTTGTATCGCAAAGATCAAATTCCTCCAGTGTCCCTAGCAGAGAGAGAAGGTGAAGTCCAGGGGTTTCCAAAGCACAACATCTCACAGGGGTAGGAAGACACTGGAATCTTGCTTGGAGTTCAAGTGGGCAGTTAAGGAATTTCACTCTCTTCTGTTCCACCAGAAAGAGAGAGAGAGACAGCAATCAAGGACAACCAACAAGCACCCCTTGACTCAAGTTGATTTCTTGCCTTTCTCTTCTCAATAAGAACATGAACATATGCAGAGTCCTTGGCTGGATCAAGATGGGTGGCCCATCTAGACCAGCATTCAATTTCCGGCAATGGCCACCCAAACACTTTTGCGAAGCCCATAAGCAGAACATGAAGACAACACACCTACTTACTATAGTTCACCACATGATATTCAGAGGTACACTGCCTCTGTCCTTGGAGGTTCTGCTTAGCTTCCATGGGCAATAGCCACTGATAGACTTGCCCACTATGAATTCGTCTAACTCCCAATCAAAGGCATCAAACTGAATGCCCTACATTGTTCATAAAGATTTATTTCTTTATGCCTCAAAGTTCCAGCAACATCCCAAGTCCATCTGTTGCCTACATTCAGGTTGTGAGCACTGCTGGTTATATAGCCAAAATGGTACTATTCACACACAAAAGAGGGAGGCTTCAGTAGACTTCAGGGAACCCAGAAGGTTTGCACAAGTAAAAAAGAAAAACTTATAAGAGGGAGAGGTAACTGTGCAGTATTACATTTACTTAATACAGTCGTACCTTGGATCCCAAACGCCTTGGAACTCAGACATTTTGAATCCCGAATACCGCAAACCCGGAAGTGACTGTTCCGGTTTGCAAACGTTCTTTTGGAAGCCGAATGTCCGTCAGGGCTTCCGCGGCTTCTCCTGCAGCCAATCAGAAGCTACGCTTTGGTTTTCGAACGTTTTGGAAGTTGAACGGACTTCCAAAATGGATTCCATTTGACTTCCAAGGTACGACTGTACTAAAGTACTTTAAAGGAGCAAGGACAGGAAGTCAGGGAGGGCAATGGAAGGGAATACTGTAAGCTGGAATACTGAATAGGGAGACCTTCACGCTGCAACATTTTGTTGCAGATCCTTCTTGTCTTTCTTTTCTTTTAAACTCACTTATGAATCTTCCCCTCCTGGTCAATGTTTCTGCCCACCCTCCTGCAACCTGGTGCCCGCCAGACGTTTAGGACCACAACTCCCAGCCTTGCTGGCTGGGGCTGGCGGGAGCTGTAGAACAGAACACCTGAAAGGCACCAGGATGGGGAGGGCTCCTTCAGCCTTTCCTTCTAGGTCTGTTTTGCTTGCCCTTTGCTTCAGCTTTCCCAGCTCAAAGACATCCTTTCTGAGATAAGGTGACCAGAACAGAACGGAAAAGAAAACCATTTATAAAACGGTTTGGGGAACCTCTAGCCTAGGTGTTGATGGGTAACTAGGCCTCAAACCTAATGTTTTTATGACTTCACTCGTATCAAAATGGGTTGGGCCATCCATACTGCATGGGGGGCCGGGGAGCTCCTTCTCGCCCAGTGGCACCCTGGATTTCTGCCCTGGTGGGGGCTTAAAAGGCAAAATAAGGCAAGTCAAAGGAAAACACAGTGCTGGAAGCATGGAATAAAACTGAAAGTTGAAACAAAAGGATGCCATTTTGCAGTGACATGAAAGCAGCAATCTTGGGGGGAAGAGGTTGCATTTTTATTCCAGCTTTCCACAGAACATCAAGGAACCACACATAACTCTCCCCCTCACCCTTTTACAATTATTACAACAACCCTGTGAGACAGACCAGGCCAGCTTCACCTAGCAAGCTTTGTGGCCAGGACAGCATTTGAACTCAAGTCTCTCCAGTCTAAATCCAGTGCTCTAACCCCCAAGACCCAGCGAACACAAACAGGACTTGATTTTGGTCAGGACTCCGCTTAGCCCCACCACCTGTTTTCAGTTAAGCACTCTGCACGAGAACATGTGAAGTGTCTCTGAGCACATACAAAGTGCCTCACTGAGCAACCTCAACCAACTCTTACACCACTGAGAATAGAGGAAAACACTTCTGGGTCACAATGGATTTTTCTTAAGGCAAGAATCTGGGGCTCTCCAGATGCTGTTGGACTGCAACTCCCATCAGTCCCAGCCAGCACAGGGATGATGGGAGTGGGAGTCCAACAACATGTGGAGTGCCACAGGCATTAGTCTTCACCGGGCACAAAATAATAATAATAATAATAATTTATTATTTGTACCCCGCCCATCTGGCCGGGTCCCCCCAGCCACCCTGGGCGGCCTCCACAAAAACCAAAAATACACTAAAATATCACAGATTAAAAACTTCCCTGAACAGGGCTGCCTTAAGATGTCTTCTGAATGTCAGGTAGTTATTTATTGCTTTGACATCTGATGGGAGGGCGTTCCACAGGGCAGGCGCCACGACCGAGAAGGCCCTCTGCCTGGTTCCCTGTAGCTTTGCTTCTCGCAATGAGGGAACCGCCAGAAGGCCCTCGGCACTGGACCTCAGCGTCCGGGCAGAACGATGGAGGTGGAGACGCTCCTTCAGGTATACTGGGCCGAGGCCGTTTAGGGCTTTAAAGGTCAACACCAGCACTTTGAATTGTGCTCGGAAACGTACTGGGAGCCAATGTAGGTCTTTCAAGACCGGTGTTATGTGGTCTCGGCGGCCGCCCCCAGTCACCAGTCTAGCTGCCGCATTCTGGATTAGTTGTAGTTTCCGAGTCACCTTCAAAGGTAGCCCCACGTAGAGCGCATTGCAGTAGTCCAAGCGGGAGATAACTAGAGCATGCACCACTCTGGCGAGACAGTCCGCAGGCAGGTAGGGTCTCAGCCTGCGTACCAGGTGGAGTTGGTAGACAGCTGCCCTGGATACAGAATTGACCTGCGCCTCCATGGACAGCTGTGAGTCCAAAATGACTCCCAGGCTGCGCACCTGGTCCTTCAGGGGCACAGTTACCCCATTCAGGACCAGGGAGTCCTCCACACCAGCCCGCCCCCTGTCCCCCAAAAACAGTACTTCTGTCTTGTCAGGATTCAACCTCAATCCATTAGCCGCCATCCGCCACTAGGCCCACCACTAGGCATCACAGCCTGACCGAGGGTTAGTCACAAGAGCACATAAATATATTGTACAAATCAGTATTTCCCAGTTGTTGCTGGACTACAACTCCCATCATCCCTAGCTAGGACCAGTGGTCAGGGATGATGGGGGCGCAGGTTAGTCCAACATCAGCTGGAGACTCAAGTTTGAGAAGCACTGGTATAAATAGAGAAATAAAGAAATGGTCACACAGGTGGACATCTACTTTTAACGAGGGGGCTGGTGCAGTGCCAATTTTGTTGTGATTGTAAGTTTCTAAGAAATTGTGTGTGTGTGTATTTATACATGTGCTGTATACATTTTTAACTCTATTAATGTTTAATTGTTTTTAATGAGTTCTCCCTTATGTTTTTAGCTGCTCTTATTTTATCTGTAAGCTGCTTTGAGGGAAAAGGTATTAATAATAATAATAATAATAATAATAATGTAAATCCCAGATCTGAAAAAGGTTGCTGGATGACTGTTCCAAGCAGTGCCATTTTTCTAGAAAAAGAGGTGCCGGAACTCACCATGAACGCCTCCCTTGTTCTCTTATAATGGCATTGGTGCCCACCTGAGAGGAGCCAGGACTGAGTTCTGCTGAGTTCCGGTTGGAAAAAAGCCCTGGTTCCAAGACAGTTTAACTTGGAAAGGATGACTTCTATGGAAAAGCCCCATAAGCAGACCATTAAAGCAGCGAGGGCCAGAGTGACCTTTGCCAGAACATGCAGCCTTACACCCCCCCAGCCCCCCCCCCGTCAATTCACACAGAGCAATGCTTCCTTATTCCACATTTACAACCCTCCGCAGCCTGCAGTGTGAATCAGAGGTCCCTTTGGGTGTGGAGCAGAGGGAATCCACCCGCCTCCCTCTCCCCATCCAGGCGGGATGACAGATCAGAAAAAGGTGTTAATGGGTAACCAATCAGCTTAAAGGATCTTGAATGCTCTCCTCCAGAAACTTTCAAAGAAGAAGAGGGGGGTGTGGAGACTGGAGAGAGAAGGAAGAAGATTTATTCCTCCCGAGTTCAAGAGTTATGGTGGAGTTAACCTTTCCCCAAACGCTCTGCAATCCTAAACACGCTCCCTCTGGGAGTAAGGCCCATTGAACTCAATGGGTGGTGTTTTTGAGCCGACCCGCGCAGCAAAATGTAACCATTCACACAAACGAGGGTGTTATCTGATCTAAGACGTGGGGGGGGGGCGGGGGGCAGCTCTGCCGTAGGATGGACTTTATCCAGGGCGAGGAGAGCGGGGAATAGTGCTAGGAAGGAAACTCAGCAAGCAAGCAGAGGGTTAATTCAGATGATGCTGGGCGCGTCCCCACGACCCGGGCCAAGGAAGAAGAGGCAGGCGGCACGCGTGTTGTTGCACGTGGGAACCGCAAGTACAGTAAGGGGCGGGGGGGGAGCGATCCCTCTGCCTGCGATCACTCACCGACGCCGTACTTCTCGCGCTTGGTGGGGATCCAGCGGGCCATGCCGGGGGGGCTGGGAGGGATCCCCTCCCCGCTCGCTCGCTCGCTCGCTCTCTGCCTCTTCCCCGCTCGGTGCTTGCAGCCCGCAGCCGGCTCCAAGTCAGCCCCCTCCGGCCTGCGCGGCTCCCGGCTCCGCCGCCGCCGCCGCCGCCATGCTCAGCTCAGGGGCGGGATCCGGCCCGCGGCGCTGCCCTCTCCGCCGCTGGACTGCCGGGCGCCGCCGCCGTCGACGGAGGAACTTTCCTGCGCTGCTCCGCCCGGGCGGCCCGAGGGTGCAGCAGCAGCAGCAGCAGCAGCGCCGCCGCCGCCGCCGAGTCAGAGCGCAGGGGCGGGAACTGGCCTCCGCCGGGAGGGATCCCCTGCTCCGCCCTGCCGCCCGCCACGGGGAAGGGCGGGCGGGCGGGCGGGCAGCCTCCCCCCCCCCGGGGGGGGGCTTCCTCGGGACCCCAGTCCTGGGGAAAAGCACTCCGGCACTCAGCATCGCAAGTGGACTTACTCCCAGGAAAGCGCTGGTGAGGAGAGCAGCAGCCTTACCTGCATTCCGGCAAAGGCTGCGGTTCCAGGACTTCAGATGGCAGGGGGGCAAAGGGTGAAAGCCCCCTCCCACCGCCTCCGTCCCCATCTGGATCAGCCGGACTTCGATTCACTTTTAAAAGGAAAAGCTGGGAAACGTCATTCATGCAGCCGCTAATGACTTGGATGGGGTCGTGTCTAGTTTGGTCCTTAGGATGGCAGCTGTGTGTTATGTGCCTTTAGCTCTGTACCAACTTACTTGGGAATAAGCCCCATGGAACTCAGTAGGGCTTACTTCTGAGTAGACCTCTACAATGCCATGATTGCATGAATGCCATGATTGCACTGTAACCCTCTACCTGTGTGGGGTAGTTTTGCTTATTCATTCCTTTTATTTGTTCTCCGCTTCTGTCTTGCCCATAGCAGCTTGCAACAAAGACGACTGCATTTCAAACACTACAAAAACAAGAATGAGTTTCAAACAAATAAACACTACAAAAATAATCGTATAATAACATGGCAATGCAATAGCAACACGACAACATACAAAAAGCTATATTCCAATACATATATAACAAGATTACATAAACAGCATGCAGTATCCAATAGTAAAAATAACAAGGGAGTGTCACAGTTTCACATTCGTCCTAGAAATACTCACATTCCTTCTTAGACAAAGGATTTTAGCTGGAAAAGCTCTCACAGAGTAGCTTGCAAATCCACAGAAATAATGCAACCCCTGCCCTCAGGTGTACAGTATAAAAAGACCCAACAATTAAGGAAAAATGGGTGAGGAGGGAAAAGGAAAACAAGCAAACTGTGAAGGGAAGAAGGGCCTAGCCTTGCTGGTGAGAGCAAGAGAGAGAAAGAATGATAGTTCTGTGTGGTCTACTGCTTCTTTTCCTCTTCTAAAGAAGAAAATCCAGCCATAATATTATTAATAATAATTAATAATAATAGTACCCACCCATCTGACTGAGTTGCCCCAGCTTTCCTCATTTCAGCTGCTTAAGTTAGGCTAAAGAATTCATTTTGCAGTTGCATTTTTTAAACAATTGGGAAATCCTTACTGATCTACTTTCTACAAGTCAGAAATCCTTACTGATCTACTGCCAATCACCTCAAGATCTACCGGAGGATCCTGATCTAATTTCTGCACAGCGATTGATATGCACAATCCAACTGTTAAGCTGAGAGACACAAATTCAAGAGAATAGATTCTTAGAAACCATATACCTTCTAAATAAATGAATTAGAAGGTGGAGGAGCATTTGATTTTAGCAACATGATACTTGGCCTAAGAGAGTAACATATTTTACACTCTCTTCAGTATATTTTGCAATCAGTGGTGGGTTTCTGGCTCTGGCTGGGTAGCAGTGAAGGTGCTATCAGGCGATTGCCCTAAAAACACTTTTTTTACCTCTTGAAATATGACAGTGCTATCAATCTCCTGATAGCCCCTCCGCTGCCTCCGAATCAGGATCCACCCTATTTTTTGTGACTGATTTTTTTTTTTTTTTTAGTTTTAAAACTATGTTAGACTGTATTTTAAACTGTAATAACCTACCCTGGAACCTCAGGGTGAAGGGCAGGTAATATAATAATAATAATAATAATAATAATAATAATAATAATACAACCCAACAGATACCTGGTAAAAGAAGGAGGAAAAAGAAATGGGATCCTCCCAAATGCATGTTTGGGTTAAAGGCGAGTTTTGGGTCACAGACAGGGGTGAGGGAGAAATTCATTCAGTTTGCATTTAAAGGCGGACCCATCAAATTTTCAAAACAATATGCAAACTGAGACATGGCTCAAAATCTACACTTCTCCAAATTTTGTAATGCAGTTCTGCAGCCAAGTATAATGCTTGCAAAAATGCATGAGCTAGGGGAAGGTGTGCAGAACAACACCTATAGTTCTGAAAATAGCATACAAAAATTCATTATATGGTGGGAAGTTGCTTTTTTGAAATAGTATATTAGTCCAAACTGCAGACAGAAATATATGGTGAAATGCACACTAAACGGCTGGTGTATTTTTGTGATGATTTGCTTTTTTGTTTTTGAAAAAAAAACAGATTGTTACCGAAATGTGAAGAACAGAATTTAAGACTGGAACATTAAGAGGCTTGGACAACTGAAATTCACATCCCAAGAGATGTGTCATCCCTTGCGATCCCTGCCTTGCTAGCGATGAATAAACATGGGCCAGCGCTTTAAAGAGGAGGGAAATGCTTTAGCCAGGAGGACCCATGATGACATTCAAGCCATGCCCTCAAATGCTGTCGCCAGCCTTTCTTGCTGCCTGGTGCCGCTGTTTCCAGGCAGGGTTTAAAATGAAGGGAAGGCCATGGCTTCGTCACAACCACAGAAGCTTCCATATCCCTCTCACTAAGCCGAACATAGTTGTGCATTTTAGTCAATACAAGTGGAACCTGTAACAAAATGTTGCAGTGTGGAATGTTCCTGTTCAGGGTTACAGCCAGCCTATCCCAGTCTTCCTCCTGCATTCTTTCCTGTTTTCTTTTAATTCTTGCTGTCAGCGAGCATGATGTGCCCACTGAGCATGCTCAGTTGTCCTTGGGCTGGAAGAGTCAAACAAATGATTGTTCCTCTACAGCCTCATGGTACATTCCAGAATTCTACTGCCTCCTCCTGCTTATCTTGTAGCTCGCTCTTAGACTTAATCAAGACATGTAGAATCAAATTCAAGACACAATCCTGCGATAAAGTTGTACCACTTCAGGCTGCAGGTGAGGGATGCCAGTTTTGAATGCTACTCAAGAGCAATAAAAACCTCCCTCCACATTATAAATAGACACACAAAGCAGGGAACAGGCTCCAGCTTAGCTCATTCCTTGCTGTGCTACTTTTGTCCTTGCAGAGAAGCTTTCAAGAATGAGCTTCCTAACCTCTACAGCGTCCACATTACCAGGATTTGGCCCCAACTCTATTTCACTGCATAAGTAGAGCTGGCCTTCCTTCTGAAGAAACGCTCTTAGGATTCTTTCAACAAATATGCACTGCACCTTTAAAGGTAGGAGTGCTAACCAACACCTGGTCAGCAGTGTTGGGAAAATGCAGCTCAAGGGTTCCTTGCATGCACAAGGTGTTAGTCACCCTGTTCTGGCTGGGATCCTGCAATGATACGCCCAGTTTCTATTCAAACAGGCCAACTTTTTGCTGCAATTCTGCCTTATGCTTCTTCTCCAAAGCTGCCCTGAGCATACTTTTGTGTGCTGGCTGGCTGTACTTGAGTCAAATATACATAAAAGGCTTTCTTTAAAAAGCCAAAAACAAAATGCAGCATGTCCAGACCAGTGTAGTTTAATGAAGAGTTCAAAATAGGTTGTAATTCCTATGTTCCGTCCCTTACTCCTTTGCCAGAACAAAGTAGGCCGACCAGTGAGAAGGACTCTGGCATTGTGTGGTGCTGTTCTCCAGCCAAACAAGGTGCAATGGTTCTAGGGGGTTGCTCGTGCGTAAGTTGTCGCCACACCTGGCTGGGTTACATGGGTGAACCCTTTCTGTCCGGACAGCCACCCATCCGTGGCTGTCTCAATCGCTGGCAGAATCCGTCAGTGGGCGTTTCTTGAACTTCTTCCAGCAAAGAAGTTCTTTGACGCCCAGTCTCCTCTTACTCTCCCTGCGCGGAAGTCTTCTGCGCAGGGAGGGTGTGGGCAGCGGAGGACCCGTGCTCTCCCCGCTGGTCTCCGGCGAGGAGTCCTGGAGCCTTTTCTCCGATTCCCCCATCTGCCCCCCTCCTCCACTGGTGCTACACTGATTTCCTTCCCCAGCGGATGGGCTGCCTCTCTCCCTACTGGGACCCTCTCCGGCATCCCTCTGGAGCCTTCCCTCCGCCTCTGGCTCCGATGGCAGTTCCCTGACACAAGGGATACAAAAATGCCTATAGGGAAGAGTGCATTGGTAAAGGTCAGCATAAATCACCAGTGCTCAGAGATCTGCACTGGTTGCCAATTTGCTACTGAGCCAAGTTCAAGGTGTTTCTTAACAACTTGGAACCAGTTTACCTGTGAGATCGCCTTACCCCGTATTTGCCCACTCAACCACTGTGATCAGTGGCACTACTACAGGTGTCACATAATTCCTGCTCCTCATTTGTAAGTGCTCCATCATTTAGTGTGGCAGCCCTTACACTTTGGAACTCCCCGCCTATTGATACCAAGCAGGCACCGTCACTGTATTCTTTCGGTGCCTGCTGGAAATACTTTTGTTTAAACAAGCCTACCTAGATATTTAGAAAGTTGATGCGAGTTTTAATTTGTTTCAATCTGTGGTTGTGTTAACACTTTTTGTAGACTTTAAATTACTGCTGTAAATTATTGCTGTAGTGATAATTTTTATAGTTTTATCTTTTTTTGTAAATGGTTTTGAGTTGTCATCCCTCCCCCCCAAATCGAGCAGTGTATACATTTTATGAGATAAATCAAAAAAGGGAAGGGAAATGCTTCCAAAATTTGCACAGACCTGAGAAAATTTGCAGGGAAGCCATGAATTTTAAAGTGGCATGATAGTGCTTTTGCGGGGGGGGGGGGTGTCTGGATTGGACCCGCCAGCTGGAATAAATTCCCCACTCCAGTTTTAAAGTGTTCAAGCAAATGGAAAGACAACTCAGCAGAAAGTAATTTAAAACAAGCAAACAGCTATAGCAGTTGTTCTTTTGTAGTGAGCGTTTTAGAACCATAGACTCAAAAGGTGGTAGGGAGTCTATCTTCAAAAAGACCAAACGTCAAAAGCAAAGCCACACACTTTGCTAGAAAATAAATATAAAAGGAGAGTGTTATAATAAAAGTAATCAGTAGATTATTATTTTCTTAGGTCACATTCACAACTGTACCTTTGACACACATTCAGATCTTTCTCCAAACTGCAGTTGCCAAGATTCTTTGGGGGAAGCTACAACTGTTCCAAGTGTCCCTATTTTCCAGGGACAGTTCTGAAATTACAAAAGCCACCCCAGCTTCTGATATGATCCTGGAATGCCCCTGTTTCCCCTTCCAGTGCTGCCACCACTGAACTGGAGGAGGAGGGGGAGGAGCCAGTGCTTGTTCTCAGTGGTGGCAGTGGCGGCTGTGCAGGAGCCCCATGTTGCCTCTCCACGGCCACTGCTGCCGGCCTCCTCCCTTGGGCAGCAGCTGAGGAGGAGGAGGAGGGGCCACTGCTGCCACCGAGACCCAGCCTCAGCCTCACGTGATGCACCGGCTCTGGGGGGCAGGCAGGGCTGCCCTGGGCAGGAAGGAAGGCGGAGCAGAGCACAAACCAAGGTTTTGTGCACCCACATCTAAGCTTGCCCCTTTCTAAAATGTATTTGTTGGTGTGTGTTTTTGTAAATCTACCAAAGAAGAAAATGAAATCAGAATCAATTGGTTTTCTCGGGATGGTGGTGTGTGTGTGTGTGCTGTGTCCTGCTGGTGCAGCTGTGTGGGAAATGCTCAAGGTGTGTGTGACAAAAGTGTGGGGTCGAGGAGGGTCAGTTGCAGGAGTGGGGAGTGGGAAATGTCCCTATTTTCATTTGAGGAATGTTGTAGAATATGCTATAATTACACTGTGATTTTACAAGGGGGTCACATCCTTCCAGAGCACAGCGTAAGAATGAGCAAGAAGCTGCAGAGCCAGACTGCTGTAAGCACAAAGTATTAGTGGAAGTCAGTGCTAAATAAAGTGACCATTCTGCGTCACAACATAATTTAATTTATTTCTATATTGCCCTTCCTCCCATGGGAACCCAGAGCAATGCTCTGCATAAAAATACAATCTATGCAATAAAAACATTCTTTAAAAATACATTTCCAAAGCTAAAATCACAAAGCAATACCAACTGCTGAAATTTCAGTTGACATCCATGCCCCAAAGGCAAACAAATATGTCTCCAATTTGTGTCTGAACACCATCATTTTTTTAGACATGAAGATGCACTGCCTCACCTGTGAGGACAACCTGTGGTCCTCCAGACTAACTCCCACCAGTTCCAGTCAGTATGGTCAATGGCCAAGAATGATGAGAGTGAAGTCCAACAATGTATAGAGGGCACCAGGTTGGGGAAGCCTACTATATAATCTTGGTGTTCATCCCTAGATATGTGGAATGTCGGGATTCCACATCCTATCACATGTTCAGCTGTTAACCAAACAAATGCTTTCTCTCTCTTTTTAAATGCACAAAAATAAGCCAATTTATGACCAGTGGAACTTGCAAGAATTTTTTGGGCAGCTTGAGGAGTGGCAGAAGAGATGAATCTTATGCCCCCCTGTGGCTACAACAGAGAGTGCAGAAACTACTAACAACCCAAAAATTCTGAAGGACATTTGGTCTCTAGTCCATGGAAGCTTGCCCTGTAACCAAGTATCATCAACCTTCAGTGAACTCTGGTGGGTTTTTCCAACTCTATTCATCTTTATTCATTTCATTCTTATGAAACATGGAATCACAAAAGCCTTATTAGCAGAGGTGGATTATTATCTCAAAAGCTGAGCGGCTGAGAACATTGGTGGTGGAGGCAACCGTGCCAAGGTTAAATCGCAGCTGGAGTTCTTTGCAAGCAGGCCTGGTGTCAGCTTGCGGCACCCTTGAGCAGCTGCTGGGATCTTAGCGCCCTGGCTGGGCCCTAGGAGAGTCAGAGGCTGCAGCTCAGTGGTAGAGCTCCTGCTTTGCATGCGCAAAGTCCCAGGGCCAATCCCCAGCATCTCCATGCAGAGAGAGAATATAGAATAGAATAGAATCATAGAGTTGGAAGAGACCACAAGGGCCATCGAGTCCAACCCCCTGCCAAGCAGGAAACACCATCAGAGCACTCCTGACATATGGTTGTCAAGCCTCTGCTTAAAGACCTCCAAAGAAGGAGACTCCACCACACTCCTTGGCAGCAAATTCCACTGTCGAACAGCTCTTACTGTCAGGAAGTTCTTCCTAATGTTTAGGTGGAATCTTCTTTCTTGTAGTTTGGAGCCATTGCTCCGTGTCCGCTTCTCTGGAGCAGCAGAAAACAACCTTTCTCCCTCCTCTATGTGACATCCTTGCACGTGTATCATTCCAAAGTGTGAATGTAAGCAAGCTCACCTTCAGATTTGGGGTGGTTGCAGCTCCCCTATGGTATATAATATATACCATTAGTTCACCGAGCTCGGTATTAAGTACCCATAAAGCTCAGTATAAGGCTGCTTCCTATGTTACCATTGCTGACCCCCTTTAAAAAAACATTTCCAGTGCTCCCAGTGAGTTCTACCAGGTGGAGCTGAGGGATTCACATTTAAATCCCCATCCCAAACCCCTGACTTATCACTCAGAGGCATTGTGGGAAATAAAAATAGTAGTTTGCTCAGATTCAGCTGGCGATGCTCAGCTCTGCTCACTAGCACCCCCGACATAGGGGAGCTGCCACCACCCCAAATCTGAAGGTGAGCTTGCTTACATTCACACTTTGGAATGATACACGTGCAAATGAATGTGGGAAGCATTAAACTTTATTTCTGTGAACTGGGGTTTGGCTTCCAACCCTGAGTCAAATTGTTTTCCAAAGTGCGAAATCACAGTTAAAACCAAATCTTGTGGCTGGTGCACAACCCTAACACAAATGGTTCCTTATGAAGAGGGGCTTCCATGAAATGTTGATGAGAAAATACTGGTGGTTATGCTGCACCCATAGCAGGAGATGATTAGGCAATTGAGGATGCAGTTCCAACCCCACTTACTTGAGATTAAGTCCCATTGAATTCAATATGACTTACTTCCGAGAGGAAACAGTCGGGCTTGCACTGTAAATCATGACAAACAATGTCTCTGTTTCTCTGCAGAATTGCTCTGCACAGCTATAGAGGGTCTGAATATGAGTCAGAGATTATAGTTCCTCTCTCTCCCTAGTGAAGACAAATGCCTGATCACATGACAAGCTATGCAAGTGTTGAATTATCTGTGGGCTCTAGTCATTCTTCATGTCTGAAGCAAGGCAGCAGCAGCATGTCATAAAGAGCCAAATTCTGCAGCGAAATGGCAGTTCCCTGGCTATATTTCCTCCTTTATCCCTTTCTGTATCTACATCCCACCCATGAAGAGTTATGACTTTAGTCCAGGCTTGCAGGGAAATAAAGCTTTATTTCATAATAAGGATGAACGTGGCCTGAATATAAATGCATGGAAATACAGAAGCTCCATTAAGTGATGCCATCATGGGATATGATTTAAAATACCAACCAAACGGGTCCAGATGAAGAATGTTTTGTGACATAGACTTCAGGTTCTAAGTTTTTGAGGCCAAGCATTACCTCCTAAGGAGGTAGAGGTGTTAGGAAACTTGAGTGGATCTAAACACAGGAAAGAAACGCTATAAATAAGTCAGAAATTAGATCGTTTTAACAAAATGAAAAACTTGCTATGAGAAACGTCCTTTTAAACAATTCCTGCTCTCTGGCGCCATCTGGTGTTGCATGTTTAAAACGGATTTGATTCGTTGTTTCTTTACTAATGTAGCTGAATCCCAGGATGAAATAGGCACCTAAAAGGCTCACTCTCCACAACCTAATTGCACTCACCAATACAACTTAGTCTTTGTTTCAGCTTTATTCATTACTACAAACTCATCTTGCTGCCCTGTGCAAAAGCAGGGCAGGCAGATATTCAACAGGTAGAATTCTCATCACTGCCGTTTCCATCTTAGGAAATACTTAAGATATGGGTGACAGGAGGGTCTTTTTCAGGCCAAGGGCCAGATCCAGTTACAGCTGCAACTTTTCAACCAACGACTGCAACTATACCTCTTTTGCATTGGGAAAGGGAAGCTGGAGTTAGACTCCCATCTGGCCCATTCAGCATGGCCAGTGGTTGGGGATCATAGGTGTTGTAGTCCAACATCCGGAGTGTCACAGCTTTCCATCCCTAATTTGCTGTGATAGCAAATATCTCCATGGCATTAATTAATTAGCATTTATTTATTATTTGTTATATGTATTTAATGACCTAACCTTCATTATACAATCTGAGAGTGGGGTACATACAAAATCAATATAACATCTGAAAACATAAACTATCAGTTGAAAACACAAATTAAAACTGATAAATTTGAAAAGCAATTAACAACAGCAGCTAACTTGGGGGGGGGGAGGTTACTCATTTCATGTTTATCCTCTACCCCCAAAGTCACAGCTGCTTGAAACTGACCCAAAAGTTGGCAGTGCTCTACAGGGTTCAGGTTTATCACCACTGCAGCTGTTAAAAGTTGTTGCCAAAAGTGTTTCTGCCTCATATTTGATTTAGAGGTCAGGCTTATCCCTCATGAAAGAGTTATTGTTATCCTCAAAGTATGTTGGGATTGGCTATAAAAAGACATTGGAAGAAGGCTATGTAGCCATTTTCTTTCTCCCTTTGAGTGTCCCTAACCATTTTAAAAAGTTTAAAAGATATATAAACTGGCCTGGGAAAGGGAAAGAGCTGTATGACTTGACCTTAGAGATGTGTCACAGGTACTAGCCAATAGCCCAGAGGGAACTCACAACACAACATAAGAAGAGCCTACTGGATCAGGCCAGTGGCCCATTTAGTGCCGCATCCTGTTCTCACAGTGCCAGACCAGATGCCATAGTGCTCCCCCCTCCTGCAGTTCCCAGCAACTGGTAGTCTGAAGAAAACTGCCTCCAACCGTGGAGGCAGAACACACCATCAGGTGAGCAATGGAAACACTATCTTTGGGGCAGTTGGTGGTGATGGGCTGCATTTCTTCCCATCAGCAATATACTGAAGACTGCATCTATTCATTTTTGGATGTGGGCAAAAATCAATAATCCAAGAAAGATGCATTTCTTTCTCTCTTACCCTCATTGCATGAGCTAAAACTAATTTTCTAAAAAGGTCCTCATTTTACAGGGGTGGAAGCAACATGGAGAACAAGACATCAGTATTGACTTAACCAACCACATTTATCTAATAAATGCCCTTATTATAAAACATATATTTATTTGCTTCTTGTTTATGCTGCTTCCTTATTGCCTTCATCTCTCTTTGGGGGATGAGTCTTCTATTGATTGCACATTGAACCTCTTGGCCATCTTTGCAGAGCTCTATAAAGTCAACAGCCCTTCTTGCCAAAGTCTAAGCAGAAACAGATGCATTGGAAACTTCTCAAGAGACATAGCTGTAGAACATGGGTAGGCAAACTAAGGCCCAGGGGCCGGATCCGGCCCAATCGCCTTCTAAATCTGGCCCACGGACGGTCCGGGAATCTGTGTGTTTTTACATGAGTAGAATGTGTCCTTTTATTTAAAATGCATCTCTGGATTATTTGTGGGGGCTGCCTGGTGTTTTTACGTGAGTAGAATGTGTGCTTTTATTTAAAATGCATCTCTGAGTTATTTGTGGGGCATAGGAATTTGTTCATATATTTTCCCCAAAAAATATAGTCCGGCCCCCCACAAGCTCTGAGGGACAGTGGCCCCTGCTGAAAAAGTTTGCTGACCCCTGCTGTAGAATCAGTGTCTTTTGCCTATTAAGAAGCAGAAATGTCCACTCTTGGGCTTAATCAATGCTCCTCCATCAAGTCTCCATTATAACAGTGCTGGCTTTGACCTTCATAACTTGGGACCAGAGTACACAGAGCTTCACATATCTCCACATGTGCCTGTCCATGTACAGTTGTTGCCTCGGAAGTCGAACGGAATCCATTCTGGAAATCTGTTCAACTTTCAAAATGTTCGGAAACCAAAGTGCAGCTTCTGATTCACTGCAGGAAGCTCCTGCAGCCAATCAGAAGCAGTGGAAGCCGCGTCGGATGTTCGAGTTCCAAAGAACGTTTGCAAACCGAAACAGTCACTTCCGGGTTTGTGCCATTCGGGAGCCAAACTGTTCAACTCACAAGGCATTTCGGATCCACGGTATGACTGTATTCAGATCTCATCAGATTTGGCTTCCTCCATCATCTGTGGTGAGGCTCCAATACTTTGGCCACCTCATGAGAAGAGAAGACTCCCTGGAAAAGACCCTGATGTTGGGAAAGATGGAGGGCACAAGGAGAAGGGGACGTCAGAGGACGGGATGGTTGGACAGTGTTCTTGAAGCTACAAACATTAGTCTGGACAAACTGCGGGAGGCAGTGGAAGACAGGGGTCACGAAGAGTCAGACACGACTAAACGACTAAACAACATCATCTGTGGTACAGAGGTTGGCTAGCAGGTTTTGCAAGTTTGTAAAGAAAAGCTTTTTGTAAACAGCGCCAATTGGTTAGCGTCTGAGCAGTCGCATAGAATCTCCCATCCTTCCACCCCCAAAGGACTCTTGCAAATTTTTCATATAAAGACAAGAATGAACATATCAATGAATGTATACATTGATTGTTATTATTATTTGTTTAAAAGATAGAAAATCACCATGCACCATGGGTTGAGGGGAAGATTAATTGCTGATCCATACATAGAATGTATGTATGTCAGGAAGAGTTGCCAACTTTTGAACTAGACCCTGCATCTGCCCCTTTAGCAGTCACTTGATCTGGAGTAATTAGCAGGTGATAACATTTAGCTCTAAGCCATGAAAAGCTTCTCTTAGGCTTAAAGGGATAAGAAGGCCAGGCCAGCAACCCCCCCCCCCCATCCTTCTGATAGCTTGCCAATCCTACTGTCAAGCAGATTTCAAAGCCAGGCCCTACTGCCAAAATGCAGGGGACAATAAACGCATTGTTAGAAGCCACACCAGGCTTCTTAAAATGAATAATATGACACATCAGTTGGAGCTGTTTTTCTAAAGCTTATAGCAGTGCAGGATGTGTGTGCAATTTTCATTAGAATTACGGCTGAGGAAGGAAGGTTTAACTTTCCCTCCCTGCATGTTGCAGTCCTGATTAAAAAAAGCATCCCTGTCCCTATTATTAAATTGTAAAACAAACCCGGCTACATTTTCTAATGAATCAGCATCACGTGTAGTTTGATGGGAAATAGCTCAGTGGAGGAGCATCTGCTTTGCATGCAGAAGCCCTTAGCTTCAGTCTCCTGCACCTCCAGGTAGAGATGGAGAGCAGCTGCCAGTGAGTGTGGGAAGTACGGTACTGATCTAGATGGATCAGTGGTCCATAAAGCATTTTTCTATTGCTGTTGGTTGGGGGGGGGGAGGTGTTAGGCTGTATGCTGGAGTCCCTTCTAATTTCTGGATCCAGCAAGGGTTAAAATCTAATGGAGGACTCAGTTGTTGAAATAGCCAGGTCAGCTTCTTGGTGAGATAATGGGCCCTAAGTATGGGTAACAAAGGAAGTGGCTTTGTGTCAGAGGGCAATAGGTGGGCCCCCTCCCTTATTGAGAAAGACAAAAGCCAGAGTTGAATGTGAGAGAGAGCTGTGTTAGAAGCAGGTAGCGGGCAAAAGCCTGAGAGTGAGAGACAAGCTTGGTTTCTGCTTCAATCCAAGGCTGTGGCCATGGGAGAAGCAAGACTTTCTGGGGTGTTCATGCTGTAAGTCTCTCCATCATAAGCTCAGGTTGTATTGTATATATATGTAAATAAACCATATATCCTAAAGACACTGTAGTCTCCGCTGTCCCTCATTCTGAGGAAACCAAACCCTGGGTAAACGCCTAGGAACCCTGGAATCTCTCAACTGCTTGAAGATAGAATTGCATGCCACCCCAATGTTCTTATAACCCTCAAGCCATGGGTGAACAATGGTTTTCAAAGTTTATGCCTTAAGGAATCTCTTTCTGTACTGACTCATCTTCCACAGAAACCCCAATGATTTGGGATAATTCTGGGTCATGATTATTATTGATTGATTGATTGAATTTATATACCACCCAATACCTGGAGGTCTCATGGGTAGACCTGGGCAACTTGCAACCTCCATATGTTTTTGGACTACAACTCTATCATGCCCTGGTGGCTGGGGTGAAGGAAGTCAAAGTCCAGCAACATGTGGAGATCCACACTCCTATTTTATGGAGTGCACCCGATTCCTGCATAATATTGCGTAGGCCTATGGAGTCACACAGATGCTTCATACGAATAAGGTTGTTTATTCATTTAGGTATGATGCTTTTGAATTATGGTCTGGAGGAGACTCTTGAGAGTCCCATGGACTGCAAGAGAGCCAGTGTGGTGTAGTGGTTAAGAGCGGTAGACTCGTAATCTGGTGAACCGGGTTCGCGTCTCCGCTCCTCCACATGCAGCTGCTGGGTGACCTTGTGCCAGTCACACTTCTCTGAAGTCTCTCAGCCTCACTCACCTCACAGAGTGTTTGCTGTGGGGGAGGAAGGGAAAGGAGAATGTTAGCCGCTTTGAGACTCCTTCGGATAGTGATAAAGCGGGATATCAAATCCAAACTCTTCTTCTTCTTCTTCTTCTTCTTCTTCTTCTTCTTCTTCTTCTTCTTCTTCTTCTTCTTCAAGATCAAACCTATCCATTCTGAAGGAAATCAGCCCTGAGTGCTCACTGGAAGGACAGATCCTGAAGCTGAGGCTCCAAGACTTTGGCCACCTCATGAGAAGAGAAGACTCCCTGGAAAAGACCCTGATGTTGGGAAAGAGAAGGGGACGACAGAGGACGAGATGGTGGGACAGTGTTCTTAAAGCTACAGACATGAGTTTGACCAAACTGTGGGAGGCAGTGGAAGACAGGAGTGCCTGGTGTGCTCTGGTCCATGGGGTCACGAAGTGTCGGACACGACTAAACGACTAAACAACAACAGATGAATGGAAAATAGAACAAAAGGGGGCCTGTTTGGTTCAATTTCCATTTATCCCCCAGAATGTACAAGGGGGCAAATCTGAGTATCAAGACAAATTAAATATCAATCAACAAAAGTGTAAAACAAATGAGCCATTCAGTAATTAATAATAAAATCAGAGAATCATGAAGTTGAAAGGGACCCTGAGATTCATCGTCCAACCCCCTGCAATGCAGAAACAGGCAGTTGTCCCATACCTGCAACCGTGGCACTATTAGCACCATGCTCTAACTCACTGAGCTATCCAGACAGACAGAATCATAAAATGGAAGAAAAAATATTGTATATGGGCTGAGTATGCAACCCAGAAGACATTCAATGCTATCCTGTGGCTGCATTTTACAAGGCAAAATTGGCAGTGGCGTGCAAGCTCTTTTTAAATGGGTAACACCTGTCTGCATCCTCATTTTTTAAAACAACCTGGAAAAGTCTTTTCTCTCCTAGGCTGATCCTGAACTGCTTTCACTGATAGTTCAGTTGGTTAGAGCAGGGGTCAGCAGACTTTTTCAGGAGGGGGCCAGTCTACTGTCCCTCAGACCTTGTGGGGGGCCGGAATATATTTTGGGGAAAAAATAAAATGATGCAAGAGCACCATGAGCCCCGGTGGCTGCTTACCTGTGTCTTGCGAGCGGCAGGGGCTGGTGGCGGTGGCGGCAGCAGCAGCAACAGCGGAGGGACAATGAGTGGCGCGTTAAAGGGCTCCGGAGAGGGGCTGCTTAAAATGGTGGCTGCTCGAGTGCTGCTGCTTCTGGCACCAACAAAGCCCAGCCCCCTTCCTCCTCTAGGCAGGGCAGGGAGAAGCCAGGAGGAGGGAGGGAGGAGGCGCTGGCGCTGCTGCCGCCGAGGGAGGGAGAGGGAGGGAGAGGGAAAGAACGTGCGTGCTGGCGATCCACGCAGCGATTCCCGGACCGTCCGTTGGCCGGATCCAGAAGGCATTTGGGCCTGATCCGGCCCACGGACCTTAGTTTGCCAACCCATGGGTTAGAACATAGTGCGCCTGATAATGTCAAGGTCAATCCCCTTATGGGCCACCTGCATATTCCTGCATTGCAAGGAGCAGGATTAGATACCCCCCTTTCAACTCTATGATTCTATGGTTAGAGCATGGTTTTTAGAAACGGACTCCCCCCTCATCATGCTACCACTGATGAGGGAGAGGCCTCAGCAAGCCAGCCAGCATAAAGGTCACATGAATTGAACAACAACAACAAAATGTTGCAGCATAGAGTGGTTCAGCTCAGGATTCCAGTTTTGCTCCATTCAATTCTTCCTTCCCTCACTGCAATTCCATTTCCCCTGGTGTTACCATGTGCCCTACTGTATAATTTGAAAGGCTGTGGTTGGAGGGCAAACCTCTATTTGAAAGAGTTCTTAGTTTATAGGGTTGACTGGTCTAGGACCACTTTAATGTAAAGAGCCATAAGAGAGAAGAAGGGCATGGAAGCTGCACCTCCACAGTTAACAACACTCACAAAGCAGTCTGAGGTCTGTGTCCAGGGTTAGTCATTCTCAGAGTAGACCGACCGAAATGAATGACCCAAAGATAGTCATGTCCATTAACTTCAGCAAGTCTACTCGGATTAAAACCAGCACTGGATGCAACTCATTGTTTCTAAGTCCCACCCCCCCCACACCTTTAGGGTCAATCTACACATTGAGAAATATCACATGGGACAATCATCCCTATAGTGGGACTGTACCACTTTAGACTGCAAGTGAAAGGAAAGTTACATTTTTGAAAGCTCATCTGTATATTTGTGCTGTGTACATGCATATACATAGAAGAACTCCTGACATACTAGCTTTTACATGCAGGGGGGGGGGGAATGGAATAGTAGGAGAGCAGTGGACATGAAACCTCCACATCCAGCCTTCAGAGGCAGCTGTCAACTGATGACTAGTCAAGCCTCAAAGTCCCAGCCTGGTCACAAATCCCAGAGAAATAAAACTTACTCATGCAGAAAGTCCTACAGAATTTCTCCCAGTGTTATCAGTATGGTCCAAAGGATATCTGCTCAAAAATACATACATACCACATTACTTTTGCAGCTGGGTTTTGAAGGCAAATAGTTGCATACAGTTAACCCTAGATGGCGCTGTGAGATAACTCTGGACCAGTCATGATCCTACAAAACTGGCTCCATAAATGAGGAATCGCAAATCCACTTTACTAGACTGGAGATTGCTAGCAGCTCCCTGGACTACTGACCTTTGCTCACTAACCACAGGCACAGATTTAATGGCATTTGTCAAATGGGCTTGATCTCTTTGCTCAATTTGCCTTATGTCCCAGATGTACCTTCAGAAACCACAAACCACGACCCCTGCAAAAATGGCTGAGTCATTAAAAGCAGGCCTCATTGGGTGAATCAGTAAAAAAAGAAATACTGGGTTTTTATGGGAGAATTTAATCTCTTAGCAATATATCAGAGACTAGGATTTGTTCCAAATGTTAGGATTCTGCACCGATTCTGTGTTGGGGGGAGAGATGAAGGAGAATGCCTCTAAGCATGTACAGAGTGTCTCTTCCTTACTTGCTGATTCTCCTGTCACCAAGGGCAGAGCTTCCCGGCTAATAATGTATTAGACTGTCAACTTTCCATCAGCTCCTGTTCTTTTATCAGCAAAAGTTTCTGGGCAGGGGAATCTGAGCTGGAAAAGAATGGCAAGGAAGAAGATTAAGGAGAAACATGCCTCATTTAGGGAATAGTGATTTACAAAAATGTGTATATCCAGCAAAATAGCATACTCAAAATATATATATATAATTGACAGATCTGCCTGAACTTCCTCCCCAGCTGGGAAAAGTTAGGCTCTGCTTTTAAACTCTGGAAGAAAAGTTTTGGCTGAGGGATATGCCCCTCAAAAATCCAGTCATGCTGTGATCCCTAAAGCTAATCCCTTTTATCGTGCCTGGAATTTGAAAGAAAGAACTGATCACTAAATCTCAGACTGGAAAACTCTTCCTTTTCTTCCCAAATCTTACAGAGAGAAATCTGAGTGCAGGTTGTCTGTGTCACATGCTTGAACAGCTAAGCTGTTTCTTTTCTGCAGTGTCAAAGTGAATAATGCAGACACAAGTTAGGTGAGAACAACTGCATTCAGCTACTAGAAAATGAGAGTGACAAGCTTTCTTATGCTCAGACTAAACCTTTTGGGAAGATCCACAATCCTTTTATCTCTGTCATACAATAAGTAAAGGCCCGTAAGAAAACCCCAAAATCCAATTGCAAAGATAACACCTTTATTAGACCACAAAGACATCAAGACAGGTGAAGAGATTTGTGTGTACTACCAAAAGTTAGCATTCTGGTTCAGGTTTTGATCCTCATTCAGATGTTCAGAGGTGAGTGCAGACAATCGAGCACCATCTAGGACTATGCCCCAACACCGATGGAATCCCAGATCTAGGACCAAGCAGGGGCCATTGGGGTTGATCAGGGATTCAGTCACATTAGGTTAAGGCAGGGCTGCTATTCCTTCTCTTGTTGGTCACTTTGATGCTCAAGGAAAGGCACTGTTTCTGCTGTGTTTTCTGAGCCAAAGGAAGGCCTTCCTTTTCCCACAAACCTCATAAGTGGAGATATTTATTCTTATCTGCACTGAATTTGAATAGTTCTTACACATTTAACTGTTTTTGTTGTTAATGTTAATTTTGTCTGAATGATGGAATTTTTTTTTTTTAAGTTTCAGATCCTGAATTTGTATTATGTTTTTTAGATAGGAAACCTGTGTCATTTTAAATATTTGTTTAGTGCCTAGAAAGTTGTGAACATAATACAGGCAATGATGCTGCTGATTAGAATTCTGCATCCTTTTACATTTCCATTGTCTCACTTCACAAACACCTCGGGTTACAAACGCTTCAGGTTACAGACTCAGCTAACCTGGAAGTAGTACCTCGGGTTAAGAACTTTATCTCAGGATGAGAACAGAAATTGCGTGGTGGCGGCAGCAGGAGGCCCCATTAGCTAAAGTGGTACCTCAGGGACTTCCGGGTTAGCGCCTCTGGCAATGGCGGAATTCCTCTGATCGGGAGGAATTTACTCCGTGGAAACAAGGTCTGGCCGCCACGGCGAAGGCGGAGACCCACTAAAAATTACAGGCGGGAGAAGCCTGTGAACCTGGGATTCAGCTGGCACCTTCTGTGCCTCCCCTACTCGCGGGGAGACCTGGTTTCGGGGATCCGGAGCGACGTGGGGTGAGCGGCGCGGTGCTTCGAATTGATTGCTTCTTTCACGGAGTGAAGCCGCATTGCTGTTGCTGGAGAGCGCTGACTTTTTCCTGTGGACAACTCAATTTTAAACAACTACCCGTGAGTAGAACGGAAAATTGGATCTATAAATGTCTTAATTTGGCACCAAAATGGGAAGGTTTCAAACAGGAAGTCTGCCTTCCCCTTTTGTAAATAGATTGAAGCAAAGACGCTGCAAGCTAAGGTCTTGGAAAGTCTTCCGCAAAGGATTAAACTTCCATCGATTAAAACTATTAAACCCCCCTTGGAAGCAGGAGAAGAGGGGGGAAATTTTGGATTGCGCAAGCCTGCAGGAGAGAGTGTTGAAAATTAAATCACCACTGCTCTGAACCTGGAAAGGGGCCGCCAATAAGATTGACATTTTGAAGTTCATTGGCTGTGAATAGAACATATCTTGACAGTTAGCTAAATAAGAGAAATATATTGTTTCCATTGTCCTCTTCTGCGTTTAAAAAGGAGGAAAAGTAACTGAAAATTGAAACTATATTTACTGTTTGAACTGTGCTTAAAACGATTGACACAAATAGAAACTGTTTCCCTCTAGAGGGAGCCTTTGAAACTGTTATAAGAGCTGAGCTGGGGGAACCAGCTGCAAGATAAGAGACTGTGAGAATCAGGGATTGATCTTGGACTATTTGAGAATGTCGACAGAAGAAGCTTTAGTGATTGCATTATGCAAGATAAGTCACTCGTTGGAAGAACTCCACAAGAAGACAGATGTCATGACTACTAAAATTGATAACTTGGGACAAAAAGTGACTAACTTGGGACAAAAAGTGACTAATTTGGGACAAAAAGTGAACATCAATACAGAAATTATTCAGGATCTGATACAGGAATCTACTTTGGCAGGGCAAATTGTCGAGAAGGCGAAGGAGAAAGTTGCTGTTGTTGAACCTAAAGTAATACAAGTGGGAGCCCCAGCCTTACAGAGGCAAATTGAGGACTATAAGTTGAGGCCTTTTATGATTGAATTTAGAAAAAGTCGGATTTTGAGGATCGGAGCCCTGCCTGGACTGGAGAAGGAAAGTTGGATAGATCCCTTCATGCAGGGATTTACTGACTTTTGGGATTTGGACTTGGGTCGTGAGGAGATTGGAGCTGTGGGGGCCTTTGGATTTGGAGGAATTTTGAAACATGTCCTGAAATACCTTATGGATTTTAGATTTAACCATGGAGATTTGGTTGACCTGTTGAGAAGGAATAAAAGCATTGCTAGGTTGGAGCTTCCCCGAGATCTGCTCTTCAGTATCAAAGGAAGGAAAATAAGAACAAGATCAGCAGAAGACAAAGTAAAGTGCATGTATAAATATGAAGAAGACCCGCAGAAGGGACTTGGAAAAGAGTTAAGAGCCTCGGACAGAAGATCACCAGGCTGATGGACTATTTGGAATTGACGAATGACTGGCAGTATCCGAGACCAGGGAAAAGAGATGGTGGAAGAAGATTGGAAAAAGTTTTAAAGTTTATTTTCAGAAATAGAAATATTGTAAAATTACTGAGTGTTAGAAAAATGTTGGAATGAAATCTTATGGCTTTAGTTGAAATGTTATAAGGAGTTAACCATAAATAAGCATTATAGTATTAATGGAAAATAAGGGTAAAAATAAGTTAAGATATTTATATGACAGAAAATAGAGAAAGATGGAAAGGAATTGCTGAAACAATTAATAGAAGTGGAATACAAAAAGGGAGGTGAGAGGAGGTCGATGAAACAAGGGTATGAAAGACAGAGTACTGAAATGGTATGATGTATGTTTGTAAATTGTTTTTGTTTTGTTTTGTTTAGGTTGATGTTGTGTTTTGTATTGTTTATATATTGTATTGTATTGTTTTTTCCCTTTCTTGTTGTTTTTTTTCTTTTTGTCTCTTTTCTTCTCTTTCCTTTTTGTAAGTTTTAAAAGTAATAAATATTATTTTTTTAAAAAAAGCTAAAGTGGTACCTCAGGTTGACCTCTGGAACGAATTAAGTTCGTAACCCGAGGTACCACTGTATATAGGCTACTTGGGAGTAAGCCGTGTTGAACTCAGTGGTTCTTGCCTCAAAGCAGAGATCTATGGGTTTGCACTTTGAAGAGTTTCTGCTTTTAAGGGTTCTGCAAGACACACACCAAAAGTTACCAAAATGTCACCCCAAAGGTATAGTTTTGCATTTGCTTCTTGTCAGTGGAGATATATATATAGAGAGAGAGAGAGAGGGAGAGAAAGAAATAAAGAGAATCCTAACAGCAAGGACTACTTAAGGTATTGATCAATCAGTTGGTATAATGTCTGCATAACAATTTCTTGTGTCTTTTGCAACTCCCAAGCAACCTCTGCGAATGGAGAGACATTTGCATGGGGAGATCTGCTCCAGACTCCAGATTTAGCAACAGCCCCACCAGGATGAGCTGTGAAGTGTTTCTGATTATTACTGTGCATTATATTTGAATCCCACCGTCTCTTCAAGGTGCAGATAAGGGCAATTATCAAGGGCACTGGAACACCTTCTATGCAGTGGTGGAGCTTCATGCTCGGGGGGGGGGGAGAGCAGGTGGGGGCGGGGCTGGCACGCGTTCTGGGGGCATGGCATGCCACCTGCGGCAGAGTGGCGCCCAGCACGGGCAGGGGGGCAGCTGCAATGGCACCCCATTGTGTGCTCCCCCCCGCACTCCTCTTCCTCCGCCATTGCTTCTATGAAGGATGGATAAAATGTATGGGACTTTTTGGGTTTCTTCAAAAGATAGCCAAGTGAGGGCATGACAGAGCGCTTTAGAATTATGCATGATGTAGAAAAACAAGAGGAGGTTTTTTCCCTTTTAAAAATAAATCACCTAATTCTAGCACCCTGAGATATAAAAAGGCAGTATATTCAAGGCAGACAGAAGTCAGAAGGACATAATGAGCATCTGCTAAATCAGACCAGCAGCCTTTTCTCACAGTGGACAATCAGATGCCCATGGGAAGCCCATGATAAGGACATGAGTGCAATAGTGCTCACCAGCAATTGGTCTTCAGAAGCATACTGCCTCTGATAATGAAGGAAATATATAAATATATCAACTCAGAGTCATTGATAACCTTCTCCTGTATAAATTTTGCCCAGTCCCCTTTTAGAGATGTCCACGTTGATGGCCATCTTGTGTAAGGAACTTGCCTGTCTTCCTGAGTCTCCCAAAGCTCAGCTTCACAGGATGTCCCTAGGTTCTAATATTATTAAGCCAGAGACAGATTTAATTGTCATAGAATCATAGAATCATAGAGTTGGAAGAGACCACAAGGGCCATCGAGTCCAACCCCCTGCCAAGCAGGAAACACCATCAGAGCACTCCTGACATATGGTTGTCAAGCCTCTGCTTAAAGACCTCCAAAGAAGGAGACTCCACCACACTCCTGGGCAGCAAATTCCACTGTCAAACAGCTCTTACTGTCAGGAAGTTCTTCCTAATGTTTAGGTGGAATCTTTTTTCTTGTAGTTTGGAACCATTGCTCCGTGTCCGCTTCTCTGGAGCAGCAGAAAACAACCTTTCTCCCTCCTCTATGTGACATCCTTTTATATATTTGAACGTGGCTATCATATCACCCCTTAACCTCCTCTTCTCCAGGCTAAACATGCCCAGCTCCCTTAGCCGTTCTTCATAAGGCATCGTTTCCAGGCCTTTGACCATTTTGGTTGCCCTCCTCTGGACACGTTCCAGTTTGTCAGTGTCCTTCTTGAACTGTGGTGCCCAGAACTGGACACAGTACTCCAGGTGAGGTCTGACCAGAGCAGAATACAGTGGCACTATTACTTCCCTTGATCTAGATGCAATACTCCTATTGATGCAGCCCAGAATTGCATTGGCTTTTTTAGCTGCCGCGTCACACTGTTGGCTCATGTCAAGTTTGTGGTCAACCAAGACTCCTAGATCCTTTTCACATGTACTGCTCTCAAGCCAGGTGTCACCCATCTTGTATTTGTGCCTCTCATTTTTTTTGCCCAAGTGCAATACTTTACGTTTCTCCCTGTTAAAATTCATCTTGTTTGTTTTGGCCCAGTTCTCTAATCTGTCAAGGTCGTTTTGAAGTGTGATCCTGTCCTCTGGGGTGTTTGATGAAGACCCCCCGATGGTCCCAGCAATTCAGATACAGTAACACTGTCGATGCATGTTAGCGGGTTTGGCCAGGGAGTGCCGGGTACAAATCCTCATCTGTTCATAAAGCTCACTTGGGTGACCTTGGACCAGTCGCTGCCATTCAGCCTCATCTACCTTGTTATTGTGGGGATTAAATTGAGGAGGGGAAGAATCACCTATGTCACCTTGTGCTCCTTGGAGAAAAAAGGTGGGATGCAAAGGCAATGAATGAATGAATGAATGAATGAATATTTCCTAATGGAGCCTCTAAGTTTAAAAGCAGACTGCCATTGCCATTGTCAAAAATAGAATGCTGGGCTAGATAGGCCTTTGGTTTAAACCAGTATGGCTCATGAACCTGAGGTGAAGTACAATTTAATTTAATTTAATTTAATTTAATTTAATTTAATTTAATTTAATTTAATTTAATTCAGGGGGTGCCATGACACTCTCTTCCACTGTTGAAAAGCTAGCAGGCCAGGACAAGAGAGTCCTGTTTTCAAATCCCTGTTCAACAAAGAAGTTTACTTGGGTGACCTTGGACCCAGTGGAGGCTGATCTATAAGGACAAGCAGAGAACTGCCCCGCCACCCTCAGTCTCCCTTTGGCCAGCCCCCCAATACATGCCTTCTTACTTGCAACCAGTGGCGTAGCGTGGGGGGTGCAGGGTGGCCCGGCCGCACCGGGCGCAACATCTGGGGGTTAGGATTAGGGGGCGCAATTCCACGGGTTAGGGGGCACAAATTACTTGCCTTGCCCCGGGTGCTGACAACCCACGCTACGCCACTGCTTGCAACCAATCCTCAGTGTCCCCCCTTGTAGAACTCAGAAGGTGGGAGCAAAAGTAGAATTAGTTGACTGCCTCTTCTTTGCTCTGGGCTCCAGATGCCATTGGCTCTGGTTTCTCCTCCCTTCGGCCTCCTTGCTTTCTACCCTACTAGGCACCAGACACCACTGCTTGGGTCAGTAGTTGTGAAGATGATGATGTGGGAGGATGGGGAATGTTTCATCAAGGGGGGGGGGGCTGACTGCCCTCAGCAGAAACAGAAAGGTGAGCTATCACTTTATGAAAATGCAGTTACTTGTCAGTTAAGTATCTCCCAGCAATGCAACACCTTCCTCCCCTTCTTCTGTTGCTCTAAAGATCTGTGCTTCTCTGAGCTCAGGTACCTGCTTCCAGTCTTCTTTAAAACAGTTAGCTGGTCTGAGAAAGTATTGTTCCAGTTGGTGCAGAGAGAGTTAACGGAAGATCAAGGTCTGAGGGGGGATGTAAAACCTCATTGCAGCACAGACTGCAGCAACCAGATTGGCCACACCCTGTTTAAGATGCAGCCCTCAGCTCCTGCCCTTCAGACAGACCTCACCCCCTTTGCTCTAGTGCTGTCTCCCCGCTTCATTTCTGGAAACATAAATTCATCTCAGGCTTTCTCTGCGTCTCTCTCTCTCTCTCTCTCTCTCTGACTCAGAAAGTGGGGGAGGGAAAAGCTGACATCATTTGGTGCAATGTCTGGGCTTACAGCAATGGCTTGGGTGGGGCTGGTTGGAATCAAGATAGGGGATTCTAGCTGCAAGGCAAAATCCTTTCTAAAGAGAACAAGTATCAGCTGACCTGTTATCTGCTGCAGACATACTACAGTGTCAAGCATGGCTGTTTTTATTAATCGCTGCAAGCTCTGTGAACACTAGCTGAGCCACCAAGGATCACCTGAAACAAGCTGCAGAAGACCACCCTGGTCAGGGCACTGCTCTATACTGGCCACCCACAAGCAAAGCAGCCTGTGGCTAGTTGAATTCACACATGTGTTTATGCAGAGGTGGTTTTAGGGTAGTGCAACTGGTTCAGCCGCACTGGGTGCCATGCTACAGGGGACACTACAACAGTGCTGTAGAATGGAGAGCATGAGCTGAGGAGCACCAGTTTTTAGTGTCACACAGGGTACCACTGATATTTGAGAGACCAAAGCCCACCACTGGTTTAGGAGTATGGAAACATTGGCATTTGCCTGCTTGACTTGCCTGACTGGCCTACCAAGTCAGATCATTGGTCCATGTAGCTCAGTATTGCCTTTTCTGACTGGCAGCAGCAGATCTCCAGACTTTCATGCCAGGGTGTCTCCCAGCCCTACCTGGAGATGCCAGGATTGAACCTGGGACCTTCTGTGTGCCATACAGATGCTCATGGTACTTACTCATGTTGTCTCCCTTTGAGATTTCTTTTAGATCAGCCTTTCCCCAAGCTGATGCCCTCCAGACAGTGCTAGAAACTGAGATATGGAAGCTAGGAGCTAAATGGCACCTTAAAACTAGGTAGGTGATGGACACAACAACAGAATGTAGGCACATTTTTTAATATAACAAGAATACAAAGCTGAAAAGGAATGAACTGTAGCTAAAATCTTATATTCATTTTTCACATTAGCTCTCATCTGAAGATTGCAAAAAACAAAGCCAGGCTTCCCTGCCTGCCCCCCTAATATTCTTAAGAGGGTCTCTTCTCCAGTCTTCAGAGAGTACCTGGAAGTGGAGGCGCAGAAAAGGTCCTCCTTTCCTTCTACTCTGCATTTTTAATCTGAAATCTTTGGTGTAGAACTGCACACAGAGCTCAGAAACTGCTCACGCTAATGAAATTCATGCACCTAGAACAATGGGAGTTTCAAATGCTGCCTCCAAATAATTTGGACTACAACTCCCATCAGCCATGGGAGTTGTGGTTCAAAACCATTGGAAGGCACCAGCTTAGATCAGCACTGGACAGCACTCCTGTAATTCTGAAAGTTGCAGGGAAGGGTGAAGCTTCTCACAGGAGCATAGTGAGACTGAGTCAGATTGTTGGTCCATCTAGTTCAGTATTGCCTGCATGGACTGGCAGCAGCTCTCCAAGGGGTCAGGTAGGAGTCTTTTCAGGCCTGACCTGGAGATGCCAAGAACTGAACTTGGGACCTTCGGCATCCAAAGCAGATGCTCACAGCAGTGAGAGAAGTGGTGTCTGCAGAAGCTTTAATTTTCTGTGTAATTATTAGGAAATAAAATGCTTTAGGGTGGAGTGCTCCAGGTCACTGTGCTACCCAGCCACCCATCCCCCTTTCCAGGGTATTCCACTGAGTTCCTCCTCCCCTCTCAGTTTCCTGGGTATTTCCCACCACTCCAGGGCGCCATTGGGAATCTGAGTGGCTGCTCCCTGCTGCTGGATTGCAGTGTTGTTGCTGCCTGTTGCAACCACCATCAGGTAAAACTTCCCAAGGCCCACCTGTGTAGGAAGGGCTCTACTAAAAGGCACTTTGCTGAGTGCTCAACTAAAACTGGAGTTGGGCCTTCTCCTAAATCGTGACTGGATTTAGGATGGTGCAAATGCACCTGGGCCCATGGTTGTAGCAAGTCTGAGCTTTCTTCTCCTTCTCCTTCTCCTCCTCCTCCTCCTCCTCCTCGTCCTCCTTCTTCTACTACTACTACTACTAAACCTCTACACCTATTAGAAGGAAAGTCATAATGCACAATGTATTTTCTATTTGTTTATTCAGGTTGCCAAAATGTTTTTCTTTGTGTTTCCCTGAGAGTTCTGAAGCTGCACTTGATCAGAGTATTTCTGGTAGTCCATGTAATATGTATAGAATAATGTAAAAAATACATTTCTCAGTATTTAAGATATCTCAAAATGTATTGTCTGGTATCTCCTTTCATGCATTCATTTTTGAGGGAAAGGGGACCTATTCTGGGAACTGCATCAGGGTGCCCAACTACTTCAGCCTGGCCTTGTCCTCGATGGAGTCTACACAGTGGCAGACCATGTTAGTCCATACAATTGGAGTATGGATGTCCCTTTTACTAGGGCCACTCAGACACCAGTTCTTCCCTTCATCTATCTTCCCATTAAAGTGCTAGCCCTGCTAAGATTATTTTACTGTAATTTCCCATTACAAAAGAAACAAAACCCTTCAAAACACATTTCTGGTTCCCTTGTGGGAGTGCTGCTAACTGATTCAAAGCCAGAGTCCTTTTGTGCCTTAAGGGATACCTTTTTAAATTTTCTCCATCTGATTTATATCCAGGATAAACATATACAGCCACACAGCTGCTACAGATGTTGCCTCTATGAATCTAATCTGTCATCTGTTTGAAAAAGCAAAAAAGTGATTAGCTGCATGTTATCTATACCCTCTAATTTTATTATTCTCCCCCGCCCCTTTTGCTAGCAACAGTAATAATCAGCCTACAATTTCTGAAGCTCAAAGGGGGGGGGGGGGAGTCTAATAGAATAATGAATCCAGCACACCAGTGCTGCAAATCAAATTGGGCCCTTCCGCTAATCATTGTGGATTCCCTTATTATACAAAAACTAGGCTTACCAGAAAGATTGTGGATAACATCTTACTGGAAATTAATGAGATAAAGAGCTCAAAATGCAGCCCTTGCTGAAAGCGGAGTCTGGATGATAAATTACTGTGTCAAGTAAGTAACAGCAATAGAAATCATATATTTTCTCTCCTCTTTATGAATGTTTCTGCAACACATTGTAAATAAAATATTGCATCGGGTGCAGCTGTACTGAAGCAACAGGAAAAAGCTACTTATGCCTGTGAGCCTAAACTCAGGACTTGGAAAGCATGGAATTAAGGTCTAACACAGGCTTCCTCACACTCGACCCTCCAGATGTTTTTGGCCTACAACTCTTATGATCCCTAGCTAGCAGGACCAGTGGACAGGGGTGATGGGAATTGTAGTCTCAAAACATCTGGAGGGCTGAGTTTGAGGAAGCATGGTCTAACACAGTGTTTCCCAACCTTGTGCCTCCAGCTGTTTTTGGACTACAATTCCCATCATCCCTTGCCACTGGTATTGCTAGTCAGGGATGATGGGAGTTGTAGTTCAAAAAACAGCTAGAGGCACAAGGTTGGGAAACAGTGGTCTAACAGTTAGCACTCTCTCTCTCTCTCTCTCTCTCTCTCTCTCTCTGTGTGTGTGTGTGTGAGAGAGAGAGAGAGAGAGAGAGACAGACAGACAGACAGACAGACAGACAGAGACAGAGAGAGATTTAAGGATTTAAGACTAGTAAAAGGAAAAACTGAGAGACTTTTCCTAAGAAACCAGAGGCTTTTCTCTTGGGCATGGTTGGCCAATTGGTGTTAAAGAAGGATAGGATTTTCTTTATGTATGCCACTACAGCAGCAAGAATTCTACTGGCAAAGTATTGGAAGATGCAAGAACTACCTACTCTGGAAGAATGGCAAACAAAGGTGATGGACTTTATGGGACTGGCCGAGATGACGGGCAGAATCCGTGACCAGGGGAAAGAGACAGTGGAAGAGGACTGGAAGAAATTTAAAATATATCTCAAAAATAATTGTAAAATTGAGGAATGTTAAGATGTCGGGGGGTAAGAGGCAAAGAATTGCAGCAGTAACTAAAAAACTAAAGGAAACTTTATGAAAGGGAATTAAGACAATGGACTTAAGGGTTGCTAAAGAATCTTTAAACAAGGATGCAGGGATGGGGAGGTATGGGGAAGTCAAAAGAAAGAAGAGTATGAAATGATGAATTTGAAGTTACATGGGTTTAATTGTTTTGTGTGTCTTGTTTGCTTTTTGTTTTTCTTTTGTTTGTTCTGTTGTGTTTTTACTATCTGTCTGAAAAACGAATAAAAATTAATTTAAAAAAAAGGAAAGCATGGAATTAAGGTCTAACACAGGCTTCCTCACACTCGACCCTCCAGATGTTTTTGGCCTACAACTCTTATGATCCCTAGCTAGCAGGACCAGTGGACACGGGTGATGGGAATTGTAGTCTCAAAACATCTGGAGGGCCGAGTTTGAGGAAGCATGGTCTAACACAGTGTTTCCCAACCTTGTGCCTCCAGCTGTTTTGGACTACAATTCCCATCATCCCTTGCCACTGGTATTGCTAGTCAGGGATGATGGGAGTTGTAGTTCAAAAAACAGCTAGCGGCACAAGGTTGGGAAACAGTGGTCTAACAGTTAGCACTCTCTCTCTCTCTCTCTCTCTCTCTCTCTGTGTGTGTGTGTGTGTGTGTGAGAGAGAGAGAGAGAGAGAGAGAGAGACAGACAGACAGACAGAGACAGAGAGAGATTTAAGGATTTAAGACTAGTAAAAGGAAAAACTGAGAGACTGCCCACCCCTCTTGTAAAGCCTTCACCAGCCTGCCTTCCCCCCGAAACTCCAGGTAGGACTGAGAAATACTCCTTACCTTAAACCCTGGAGAGCCACTCCCAGTCAGGGTAGTCGGTACTCACCTAGGTGGACAGTGGCCTGACTTGCTATAAAGCACCTTCCTATGTTCCTAATGGGGACGCGGGTGGCGCAGTGGTCTAAACCTTGCTGATCAGAAGGTCGGCGGTTCAAATCCCTGCCACGGGGTGAGCTCCCGTTTCTCAGTCCCTGCTCCTGCCAACCTAGCAGTTCGAAAGCACGTCAAAGTGCAGGTAGATAAATAGGTACTGCTCCGGTGGGAAGGTAAATGGCGTTTTCATGCGCTGCTCTGGTTCGCCAGAGGTGGCTTAGTCATGCTGGCCACATGACCCAGAATCTGTCTGTGGACAAATGCCGGCTCCCTTGGCCTATAGAGCAAGATGAGTGCCACAACCCCAGAGTTAACAGTCAGGGGTCCCTTTACCCTTTACCTTTATGTTCCTAATAGAGCAGATGGGTTTTAGTTGGGATGGACTGCCTGCTCAGCCCAGGAAGGGCACATGGAGAAGTTCACAGCACAGTCTTCTTATCTATTTCACTGCATTCATAATCATGCCTACTCAGAGGCAAGTTCAGTTAAATTCCATGAGTTACTCCCAAGTAAGTGGGCTTAAGATCAGGGATGTGCCTAGGGGTTGGCCAGGGTGTGCCTCCCCCCCCCCCCCGCACACCAAGAGCTCAGGCCCCCAAATCACCTCTCCACTCTGGCTCAGTGCCTGCCTGTCCATCTCCACACCTGGAGGCCAGTTCTCTGTTGCTCTGGGTGGCTGCACAAGGGAGGGAGGGAGGCAGGTGGATCAATGGAGGAGGAGGAAGGACAGAGTAGAGTAGATCTGGCCCTTATGGCTGTCACTGGCAGAGTACAAAATTCATCAAAAAGCAACCTTTTGTGTTTCTGGTCTATGGTGCCTCTCGGCTTTGGAGGTGCAGATACAGCTCCTTGCCAAGGGCTCAAGGGAGGCTCTGCTTAGGACTGCAGACTCTGGCAACTACTGCTTCTTTCTGCTGATGCATCTCACCTCACCCCACCCCACAATGTCGTATCAGGGCCTCTGAAGCTGAAAAGCGCAGACTCATGCCGCTGCTCCCATTCTCCAAGGCTGCAGGAATGAGAGGAAGCTGGTGGTATACATAATTCATGGCTGTTGCCAGGCAAAGCAGAGGATCTGCAATATTAGAGTCATCTCTTTCACCCCTTCTATTTTGAAGCGTGTATTTTGCCTTGAAACAAAGCGGAGGCGTCTGACACCAGGTTCCTGCAAAGGCCTCCTAATTACAGGCAGTGGGATCATGAGAAAAGGATGGGGAAAGAGGCAGGAAGGTTTCAAAAGCCTTCCTGCTGCTCCTACAGCTTTGAATTAATTCAAAGTCAGAGGACCATCCTGGTGATATGAAAACAAACATGCAGACTCCTGCAGGGACCTTCTTTTATCTTCCTGGATGACAGCCCCACATTCAACTTGTTCATTGCATTTGAAAACGCTATGCAGCAGTTAAAGCAATAGTGGCCAAGTTAGTTATAATTGTGCTTTACATTGTGACTGTAGACACACTGTACATTTAAAGCACTCTGCAAAGTATTCTGGGATCTGTAGCTTCTTAAAAGTGCTGCGAACTGTAGCTCTGTGTGAATAAACTACAGTTCCCAGGACTTTTTTTTGGTAGGGTGTGCTTTAAATGTATTGGGTGTATGCAGTCTTTTGCATTCTCAGGGTGTTCAGGGCTGGCCCTACCATGAGGTTGAACAATGGTGGGGGCATCTCTAGCTCACAGGCTCAATAGCTCTCCTCCTTTGGCTCATGAGGCTATTTTGGCCAAGCCATCTGCCCTACACCAAACATCATATATGAATTTTTTTTGGGGGTACACATAAATAAATAGTTGAACAGAAGGGAATTGCAGGTCATCAAGACTAGACTAGACCGTGCCAACAATCTGCTGATCACCTGAGCTTGCAAAGTGTCCACACTTTGCACAAGACTTTGCAAGCCCCAGTGATCATCAGGACTTCCTGAACACTGTGCAAATGCAGGCAAACTTTATTCCTCTGCATAAGAGTGAGTGGCAGCTATTCTCTGATCTGGGAGAAAGGAAAAGGGTGCAGGGTTATTTTTTTGCAGATATTGTCACTGTGGGTGCTAAATTACAGTTGCCACATGTCCGGGAAAATCCATTAAAAAAAGCTCTGTCCAGATTTTGAAATACGGCAACCCTAGGTAAATCTACCTCTGGTGTTCCCACTGTCTGCGGCAAGGAAGGGAGCAGGCTTTGGCGGAGAAGGAAGGTTTTAAAACCTCACAAGTCTGCATGCCTTTTCATCCAGCGTACAGCAGATAGCTGAATTTCATGTTTGCAATTTATAGCGCCCACAAATGCTGTTAGCATTGCGTAGTGTCTGAGTGCTGGGAAATTGCACCAGTGCATTAATAGAGCCCATGAATCTTTTGCCATTAGCTAATAGGCAGGCTTTTCTTTGGCTCTTGGTTCTGCAACAAAGGGAGCATTAAAATTTTGGCTTGTCTTACATGTTGCTATTTATCACTTCTGTTGTAAAATGCAGAAATAAACCTCAAGGACTCGATTTGGGAACAACTGGTGGTGCTTACCTGACCTCCTGTCAGCAGTTTGCATTGTACCAAGCTTACCAGAGCCTCTCCCTATTTCACCCTGGTAAGCTGAAGCAACCCCAGTGATGGGAGGGGTGGTAAATAATGTAGCCCCACCCTAATGATTCAGTTCTGACACTGACACCTCATTTCCCTGTGTTTCTAATATTCAGGTTGGAAGTGCCATTGTTTACGTAGCCAAAATGGCACCATCCTCACACAAGATGATGGTATGAACAGGCTTCGGGTAGTATGTGGTTTGCAGAAGTACAACCCCCCCCCCACATGTGGGGCAGGGGTAAACTGAAAGGAAGAAACTCAGAAAAACAATCAAATATGGACTGAGCATGCTCCGTGGCTACAGAATGCTGTCTGACGGTTGGAAGCAGGAATGAAATGGAGCGTCGTGGGAAAAGGCTTCAGCAGGTGCCTGGCTGGAATTCAGAACAGGAGCCATCCACATTGCAACATTTTGTTGAAGGTTCTACTTGTAAACCTGAAAAATAACATCACTCCACCAATAGCCCTACAGTTCTGTGACAGGTTTAGGGGTCCCCAACAGTGAATTTCCAGACCTTGAACTATGAGAAACAATTTGGTTGTTAAATTGCTTTTCAGCAAAGCCATAGCAGTTAAACTGGTATAAAGCAGTTTATTTTTTAATTTTTTTAAAAATTAAAACACACACACATAGAAAGAAAGGAAAGAATGCAAAAAGGTCAGTCAATGTCTCTTCTAAACCCATCTCTCTATGTTCTACCCACATCATGTAGCTCTATCCCTAATGTTACCCACCCAGGCAAAAATATCTGCAAAATCAGAGATGGGGAACCTTTGGCCCCCTAGAACAGGGGTAGGCAACCTAAGGCCCGGGGTCTGGATGTGGCCCAATCGCCTTCTCAATCTGGCCCGTGGATGGTCCGGGAATCAGCGTGTTTTTACACGAGTAGAATGTGTGCTTTTATTTAAAATTCATCTCTGGATTATTTGTGGGGCATAGGAATTCATTCTTTTTTTGCCCCCAAATATAGTCCAGCCTCCCACAAGGTCTGAGGGACAGTGGACCGGCCCATGGCTGAAAAAGGTTGCTGACCCCTGCCCTCAAGCTTCCTGGACTTGAGTGACCACCATGTCCCCCCGCACATCCTTGGGAGGCCAGCCTCTCACACGTTCTCTCCAGTGTGGATTCTCATGTGCGTCTGGAGGTTTGAACCCTGGCTGATGTTCTTTCTGCAGCCTGAGCACTTGCAGGGCTCAGTCTGGAGGATGTGCAATGAAATGCAATTGAATTTGCCTGGATATATGCTACAAAAGAGCATGCTTTCTTGCCTGCATTCCTCTCCAGCATCCATCAAGGCTTAGCATTTCCATTGGTTTCCTTCTTGCCGTTCTTTACTATTCATTCTGTAATGCATGTGAGATGCCAGCTTATTATCCTTCCTTTAAAGAGCTGATTTGTGCAGTCTGTCTTTGTCAATGAAGCTCCATCGTCAATCAAGCATGCATGAAATGATGAAGATTTCAGAGGCCAACAACAGCAGTCTGCTACTTGTATTTTTTGGGTTTTTTAAAATCCTATTGGGAAATATCATTCTGGGACAACAAGATTGTGTAAGATCCATAGGGATTTTATGGATTCATGTTTCTATCTAGTTATTAAGCAGCAAGTATATAATAGGCATATTCCAGATGGCACTAAAGTGGGTGAGACAGCTGATACTGTGGGCTTGCACATTCCTATGATGTTTGTGATGTCTGATGTTTTACTATATTTTTAATATTTTGTTGGAAGCCACCCCAAGTGGCTGGGGAAACCCAGTCAGATGGGTAGGGTATAAATAATATATTATTATTATTAATTATTATACCTTGGTTTATGAACTTAATCTGTTCCGGAAGTCCGGTCTTAAACCAAAACCGTTCTTAAACTGAAGCGCGCTTTCCCTAATGAGGCCTCCTGCCACCAGTGCCCTTCCACCATTCAGATTCCATTCTTAGACCAAGGTAAAGTTCGCAAACCGGGACACTACTTCTGGTTTTGCGGAGTTCGTAAACCGAATCATTCGTAAACAGGACTGTTCTTAAACCGAGGTACCACTGTATTATTGTTGTTGTTGTTGTTGCTGCTGCTGTGTGTGAAGCCATCAGGGGTCTTGGACTCCCAGTAGGGTCACCCAAGGTGGTAAGGTCAAGGAGGAGGAGCTCAGCAAGAGCAGCTTTCTCCCAACTGAAGCGCAGAGTGTTTGAGGACTGGGAAATTTGCAGGGAAACCAAATTGCTTGTTCACGAAGCTATTGTACTACCAGCTTTTCTGTACGCTGGTGAAACATGGACCACTTATAAACGCCATTTCCAACTCCCTGAAAGATTCCATCAATGGTGTCTCTGGAAAAAATTACATATCACTTGGGAAGACAAGCAAACTAATGTCAGTGTACTGGAAGCAGCAAAGATCACTAGTGTTGAAGCAATGATTCTTCAACATCAACTTTGTTGGACTCGTCATGTTGTTCAGATGCCTGATTATCGTCTTCTAAAGCAACTACTCTATTCAAAACTTAAGAATGGAAACCGTAATGCCGGCAGACAACAAAAGACGTTTAAAGACGCTCTTAAGGCAAATCTTTAAAAAAGCATTTTGAGCCTGGATAATTGGGAAACACTGGCCTACGAGCGCTCCAACTGGAGTAAAGCCTCTACCAAAGGCATCATGGACTTTGAAGAACCACGAACTCAGGACGGACGGGAGAAATGAGCTAAGAGGAAGGCACATTTGGCAATTCTCATTGTGATCAATTCCCACTCGGAAACCTATGTCTCCACTGTGGAAGGACATGTGGATCCAGAATTAGCCTTCACAGTCACTTACGAATACACCATCAAGGCCATATTCATGGACGACAATCTTACTTGGCTACGAATGATCGCCAAAGAAAAAGAATATGGGAACTGGAGTCCAACAAGACCTGGAGGGCACCAGTGTCCCCAGTACTGGTTTAGAACAAAAATATATTTTTTTTAAAGAAAGAAATTGGGGAACCCCTAGCAAAGCTAGTGAGAACATCTAGATTTTGACTGAACCTTAGGGAGGGGAACCCCTTCCAGATGACTTGAGCTGGTCCACAGGTTGCCTTGAAAGGTGGTGGCCTTTCCTTTGTTAGAGGTTTCTAAGCAGGAGCTGGAATAGCCACCTCCCAAGGATGCTGGAGTAGTGAGCTACTTGCATTGGCTGGGCTAACTTGGTTGTGCTAGATGATCTTTGAGGTCCCTTCCAGTTCTATCTTTTTATAGGGCCCACCGGATACTACTCAGGCTGCAACCAGGAATTCAAAAATTCCGCTTACTGGGCAGAGCCCAAGGATACAACATAGGAAGCTGCTGATTAGCAGGCCACACTATTCCTAAATCCAGTCCAAAGTTAAATCTACTCTGACTGGTAAGAGCTCTCTTCTGGGGACTCAGGTAGAGGTATTTTCTGTCACCTGCTACCTCATGTGCTCTACACTGTGACGTCCTTCTAGCAGACTACAAGTGCACACACTGTGTTTCTTGCCTGGCGTCTTCAGCGGTAGCCTTGTAACTGAGACAGACAATTGGTCTATCTGTCTCAGTACTGCCTACTCTGACTGGCAACAGATCTTTCCCAGTTCTACTTGGAGAAGCTGGGAACTGAGCCTGGGACCTTCTGCATGCAAGGCAGCTGTACCACCACAGAGTGCTTCCCCTTCTTCAGATGGCCTAAGAAACAGAGTCAAGCCAAGCTACCCTTTGTACTTGGAAGGTCGCAGGAACAAAGGAAACTGTTGTATTCTGAGTCAGACCACTGGTCCATCTAGCTTAGTATTGTCTACACTGACCAGCAGCAGTTCTCTTGGGTTTCAGCTCTATGTGGAGATGCTGGGGTCTGAACCTGGGTCCTTCTATGCACAGCAGCAGATGCTCTACCACTAAGCTACAGTGGCAGGCTCCTGGCTCCCTCCCTTTTCTCCTCCAGCTAGACGGATGGGCCTTGGCACTTTGATGAACCTCATCGAGATCTCTCTGCAGGCACCTTCCCGGAGGAAGAAGAGGTTAATGTGAACGTCTCTGCTTGTGCCGTGTGCAGGAGCAGGCTTGTTTTATTGCTGCCTATTCCTCCACAAGCAAGAAATCACTGCCTCCCCCCTCTTCCTCCCTACTCACCCTGCCCTCAGTCCAATCCCCTTTTCCAGGAACTTTCTGCTTCATGCTGCTTAGCTGTTGCTGATTCAGTGCCCAGGAGGAGGAAATTACTGCGGCACACGCAGCCCTTTTCATCAAATGGGATTGCTGTCGCCCTAGAGGGAAAAGGAGATCCATGAAATGGAGGGAAAGGATGGGGTGTGTACTTAGCCACAGCAATTATCCCGCTCCCTCCCCTAAAGGTGTTGGATAATGGGGACCCGCAAGCAGACAGGCGGAAAGAAGGGGGGAGGGAGAAATGGCCCTGATGGTGGAGGAGCAGGAGACGCAGGCTGGGAAGGCAGAAGTCTGAGTATCTGCCTTCAGCTGAGCTGGGATCAGAAGCCAGAGAGGGAGGTGAGAGGGAGGCGCTGATGCTGCAGGAATGACTCAGCATCTGCGGCAAGTTGGAGGGTGCAATGGAGAGACAGAAATCATGCCAGTGCCCTTCTCTGTGGGTCTCATACAAACCCGGCTTCCTTTGAGCCAGATGAGGCTTAATTCCTGCCAAGGGTCAGCTCTAGAATCTGTGGGCAACCCTTCTGGAACATACAGAGAATGGGGTGATGCCTCTGAGCACAAGCAGAGAGCACGTCATACATATGTACATACATAATTTTATTTTCACGCTGCTTTTTCACAGTTTAAACTACAGTGCACTCAAGGCAGCTTGCAACATGAAAAACATACACAACTGCAACATGACAAAAGTAGTCGTGAACAATAAATAAAACACTAAAAAAATGCAACCAAACTGAAAAAATTCCACATAAATCAAAACAATATCTAAAAGAAAGGTACAAAAAAATACCCAACAGCAACAACCTCCTGCCCCAACAAAGAACCCCAAACAGCACCCCACTTTGTTCCTGCAGGTTTGGGGAATCTCAGATATGAGTGTGGATGTAGCTCTTCAGATCTCTCTCTTCTCCCCAGGTGACACCCTTCACTGCCTCTGCTTTTGGTTGGCTGAAATGCACTCTTAAATTCTGATAATGATTCTTGGTTGCCTAGATGGAAGGCAGGGAGGGGCAGGGCCAGCCCACACATGAGGCAAAGGCAAGGTGAGGCAACTGCCTCAGGTGGCAGGATTTACAGGGGTGCCAGCACACTTCCTGGAGGCTAGATCTGCTATCTCTTCTGCAGCATCTCCTCTCTGCAGTGCTGCCTCCACAGAGGCCTCTCGGTTCCCTATGCCCCCCTGTTCCCAATGTTGATATTTATTCTTCCCTGTGTTCCTGATACAGATACTTACTCCCCTCTTCTTCCTTGGTGGTGGAGAGCCCAATTTGCAGTCTGCCTCAGGTGCCAAAATGTCTTGGACTGGCCCTGGAGAGGGGTGTGTGGGTGTAGAAACTAGACAACTTAACTAAGGTAAAATTAACATCTACTAGTGTCTTCTGGAAAAGGGCCAGTGAGGGCCTGAGGAGAGGAGGTGTGTCTTGGAAGGAGTCTTGAGAGCCAGATAGAAGCACGGAGGACCATATTCAGAACTTCAGCCTGTGGTCTCACATCCCTGATATAGAGAAAAACCATGAACATTTTTAATCCTTCTCTATTTCTGAACTACTTGGAAGAAGATGCTGGGGACAGGAGCAGTCAATGGGCACAGAAAATCAGGGCAAGCCTCGCCCCCCCCCCCCCGGTTGATCTGCTGACACTCTTTGGCAGAGTGAGCAAGCAACATATCTGATTGCAGGGCACATAAAGCAGAAAGAAATTCTCTGGAACTGAAGAAGGGTTTGGAGGTTGGTTGTGCCCACTTGCAGTGGGGTGTGTGATTGCCAGCTTTAAAAACAGTCCTTGTCCCTTTAAACAGCAGCCGGCTCTGCAGCAATGAACAGCCAGGAAGTCAGACGCTGTTGCAGATGCTGATTTCCACAGAACACACTTCTGCTAAAAGCACAGGAGCAATATTTTTTTGACTTGGCCAATTAGCAACCCTAGTAGTGAACAGAGGTGTGACCTGTGAGTATATGGATATCTGTCTGGATTTCCCATTCCTTGCACACAACACCTGCGCTGCTGAGCCCTTTGGAGATCTGTCTAGCAGGGAGAAGAATTCTCTTCCCCTGCCCTTCCCAAGGAAAGAAAGGAGGATGGCGGGGGGGGGGGGGAGAGAATGAGAGAACTGGAGATCAGGACAGACTGGCTGCTTGTCTGTCCCTCCCCATTGCAGTAAGTGGGCTCCTGGCCAGAGCAGTCAGGGACACGGGCAGGCTCCTCCTCTATGCGGGATTCTGCCCCCCCCCCCAGCCTTCTTGCTGGCTGCTGCTGCTGCAGTGTCCAAACTCTGCCAGTGGCTGTGCTTCCGGCAGCTGAAGCAGCAAACTACTGCTGACTCCTGGGCTGGAACATTGAGCCAGGTGGAGGCCCTTCCTATATGATCACCACCACTATTACTGCTACTAATGCAATGCCATTTTATACACGTATACACAAGCCTACTCATGTGTATACTCAGAAGTAAGCCCCCAGGGAGCTCAATGTGACTTACTCCCAGGTAACTAAGAATAGGTTCACAGCCCTATTTTAACTTCAGTTTACCCCAGCTTGGAAACACCAAGCCAGGGGGACATCATCATCATCATCATCATCATCATCATCATCATCATCACCATCATTACTACTACAACTATGTATTTTTGTTACATTTATAGGCAGCCCTGAAATAATATTTTTTAACTGAATGGTGGCATTGTACATCAGCAACCCAAGCAAAATAGGAGCATGGAACGCTGCATTGTACTGAGTCAGGCAAACCACTGGTCCATCTAGCTCTCTGCCAGCGTTTGCCAACCAGGTGCCCTCCAGATGTATTGGACTACAAGTCTTATCAGTCACAGCAGCACAGCTGTTACCTGAAACTTCTGGCAAAGGCTGCGTTGCTGTGACTGGCAGGAGCTCCCCAGCATTTCAGAGAAGGGTCTTTCTTAGCTCCTCCTGATTATATTCTTCCCCAGCAAAGATGCACAACACAAACCACACGTGTCCCCCACAAAAAGGCCCCCCAGGGTCTTTACGGCAGCAGCAGCTTCCACCTCCCTGCAGAAACACCCCTTCCCCTCGCTCTTTCTTTTCCTCTCCCTCCCACAACCAGAACTGACTACTGTCCATGGCCACCTCCCTTGCACCCACTCTATATAGGATGCTGTAATTTCTCTCTCACACAAAGCAGGATCTCCCCTCCTTCCACCGGCTACTCCTGCTTCAACCGGCTGCAGCCTCTGCCTTTTGCCAGCTTGCCGGAACTGCAGGGGATGATGGCCAAGTCACTGGCAGGAGGCGCTGTTGAAGCAGAAAGCCAGAGAAAGGGAGGCTGTGCTTGGCTTTCCTTACAGACAACAGCTCAGGGATGAGTGGCAATTAAGCTTTGCTGAGACCACACAATTACTGCCTTTTACACTTATTTATTTGTTATTTTATTTGTTACGTTTCTCTACGGCCTCTTAATTAAGTCTTCTGGGCTGTTTGCAAACACATTTTAGAAATGCAAAATGCAATTCAGCTATAATGTAGCTACTACATAAATCAACCAGGTACATTATAGCATAACAAACAGCCCAAACCAACTACTGTACATGCAGTACAAATCAGCACACTCACACACTGGCACCCGAAAGCCAGCATATATTTAACAGCATAAAAACAATTAGATCCAGCATAAAAAAAACTGATGCATTTTTAAAAAATAAAAAAAATCACCAAAATTATATGCCTGCTGTAAATTACAAGACCTGGGAGACAAAGTCTGTACCTGGAGTCTGCACTGAAGGCACCAGATAAACCACTTGGGTTAATAGGTATTTCCAGTACTTTTTTTTCAGGAGGAACTTGCTGGAACTCATTTCTGGCCCTTCTCAGGTGGGCGCCATTGCCATTATAAGAGAATTCATGATGAATTTCAGCACCTCTTTTTCTAGAATAATAGCACTGGATATTTCCCTTCTCTTCCCCAGCAATAAAATATAAAATTAACAAAAAAGTTAAAGTAGCAGGTAAAAGCAACATAAAAAGTGAGTCAACATAAAACCTGAGCCTTTTATATGTTTAATATGTCCAGTTTTATGGATGGGATTTTATGGTTTATTTTCTAAATTATGCCAATAAAGGCTGAATGAATGAGCATAAAAACTGATCCACAGAAGTAAAACAATAAAGAAAGATCACCTGGTGCAAAAAGAATAAGTACCGCGAGGTGTGCCATTCCATAAACAGGGCTGTACACTTAGAAGACTCACGTCACATATTTCATTGGACAAGAGCAAGCGGTGTAGTTTTCTTATTTTATAATGAACTGGAAAACTTTCCAGGGCAAATTAAGGTAATACGCATGGAATAATTGTCATCAGAAGATTTTCAAGCTGTATTGGATCATTTTCTGGTGCCATGGAGAGTGATCCAATACTGCATGCTTATTTTACTTGCATTTAATAAAACAAGGTAAAAACTTGAAATTTTCTAGCTGGCCTAATGGGACATTGGCAACTGGCATCCATTAGGACTATAGGAAGCTGCATCCTATTGAGTTGAACCACTGGCACATCCAGCTCAGCATTGTCTACATCATGGGTAGGCAAACTAAGGTCTGGGGGCCGGATCTGGCCCAATCGCTGCCTAAATCTGGCCCACGGACAGTCCAGGAATCAACATGTTTTTACATGAGTAGAATGTGTCCTTTAAAATGCATCTCTGGGTTATTTGTGAGGCATAGGAATTCATTCATTTCTCCCCCTCTTCAAAATATAGTCCGGGCCTCCACGAGGTCTGCGGGACAGTGGACTGGCCCCCCTGCTGAAAAAGGTTGCTGACCCCTGGTCTACATTGACTGGCAGTGGCTCTCCAGGAAAAGGTGCCACATCTTCCGTACTTGAAAGCAGGAAAAAAGTGGGGTAACAAATCCTAATTTCATATGTATGGAAATGGGGTCTGAACTGGTGGTGACCGAGCAGGAGCGAGATCTTGGGGTTGTAGCGGAGAACTCTATTAAGGATCTCCTGAGCTCTTATATTGCAGCTCAGACACTAAAGTCATCTGGAGGAGCACTGATAGTTTTCACCTAGGTTACAGAGGCCTGCCTGGCCTCAGCCAGAAGTTGGGCATTTAGCATCACTGGTCCCATGCTGTAGAACACTCATTCAGCAGGCATCCTTGCTTTGGACTTTTAGCATCTCTTGAAGAATTTTTTGTTTTCATGTCAACAGACTTTAAACTTTTCTTAAATCACCAATGATTGTTTTAAAGGTGTTTTTAGTTGCGGTGCACTGTGCCGATGCTTGCATGAATGAGGCACATAAATACTTTTATAAATAAATGCATAATTAATCAAATGCACAAACCTATTCAAAATAGCTTTTGGAGCGGAACTTCAGTTCAAAGGCAGCCCTGGTACTTCCTGATCCCATAAGTCTCATGGGGTTGGTTTATTAAATTTTCAAGCAGCAATCATAGATAGACAGCATAGTTAGTGTGATTACCAATCTAGCTGTAGAAATCCCAGGCTTTATAATGAGCACTTATCTCGCCACCCAGGCCCCATAAGTGCATTATAATGTACACATTCATATGCTGTAGGGCCTGGCGCTTCCATCTCAGTTCCGACAATCTAGACATCTAGGAAGAAAGTGATGGTCCCCAAGATGCCTTAGGTAGGATAAATTGTTGTCCTGGAGTGGTTTTTCTTTTTCCTTCCTCCCCCACTGCCCCAGTCTATCGCTGTTCAGCAGAAAGCAGACTGTCACTTAGAAGATAACGATTATTGCCATCTGCTCACTGGTGACAAGATCCTGTTGAGATGCTGGAGTAATTAAAGCCAACAAGTGACTGAGTTGGCAAGTTCCTAGGTGCAGTCCAAGAGCCATCAGCAATGAAAACAGGATGTTTATGGAGATCGTGTGTGGGTTTCTCCCACCCCCTCAAATAGTTATATCAGGGATAGCCAATGTGAGGCCATCCAGATTTTTTTCTCCCCCGCCTCCATTTTAGCCTCACAACAAATTTATGAGAGAGGCTGGAGCGAGAGAAAATGAACAAGGCAAAGTCACCCAAGCACTTTACAAGAACTTCAACCCTACAAAGGCCCATCCAGTATCTTGCTTTTGCAGAGGCCAACCAGATTCCTGGGGCAAGCCTACAGACAGACCTTGAGTGCAACTCATTCCCCTCCTCCTCTGTTTTGGGTTCTACAGAGATAGCGCTGAGACAATGGAGGAAGGCACTTACAGCTGGTGCCACTCTTGGATGGGTTGTAAGTAAGAAGCAGACTGGTAGAAAGTGTGGGATGTAAAACTGCAGTCAAGTACAACATCCCTACAGTGGACATGTTAGGGGATGTTTTGTCCCACTCAGGAGAAGGCTTCCTGTTTCCTCCTGAGCTGGGACAGACTTGAAGAGGGTGTGGTCTGTTGTACTGGCATGGAGGAGCACATGGCCTCCATATTCTGATCAGTGTGTCTTCTCCACTTTGGATGTTGCTTTGTGTTTGGAGAAGTGACTGCTTAGTCACAGTCACTTCATTATGGACTAGTTCTAGTTGTTATGTAACCTAAGTCTGCCTTCAGGGATATGTCTGTGAACCTGAATGAATCTGTGAGTAAACTACTTTTATATTAACGTTAATCAGATTCTTGTGTTTATTCTTTTAAAGAGGGATTAGAATGGATTTTACCAGGAAGGAATCTTTAATAGTAAGACTCAGATGAGTCAGCAACAAGCTAATCACTGCCTAATTTAAAAAAGGGGATGTTTGGAACTCTGCTAGAATATAGAACTTGCTAGCGCAAGTTAGGAAATATATCATTAAATAATACATCCTCTCCTGCCTCTCTAATCATCCCCACAGTAAGAAGCAGACTGGTGAAGACTGACTGAGGGAAGGCTGAGGTTGGTGAGGCCGGGGCCAGAACCCTCTGGCTGGCTACTGTGGAGAACAGGATGCTGAACTAGGTCAGGGGTAGCTAACTTTTTCCTGAGGGCCGCATCCACTCTTGGCCAACCTCCAGGGGCCACATACAAGTGGTAGACATAGCTAAAAGTGGGTGGGAGGAGGAGGAGAAGGAGGAGGAAGCTGACAGTCCATGCCACCCTCTGAACTACTTGTAAGTAAGAGGACAGCAGGCGGGTGCAGCCTTAGGGCAGCCTGCAGTTGGTCGGGCAGTGTCCCATGTGCCCTAATAGACCTGCATCTGCAATATAGCAATTTTGATATATCATATGTTGATTGCATCAAGATTAGTTTTGCATGATTGTTTATAGAGGCACACATTTGCTCCTGCATATTGCTGAAGCACCACACCAAAATCGTTTTGATGCAAGATTACTTTTCACTGATGCACACACAGATATTATCAATGGGGAAAGGGAAGATATGAAGGAACTGAAGGGAATGAATGCTGCAGCAAATTATTCTTACTATTATTATTATTATTATTATTATTATTATTATTATTTCAATTTATATACCACCCTTTATCAAAATTCAGAGGAGTGCATTGCCCAGAGCTTAATGACATTACCTCAGGCAGTACAGATCAGGTCAGCTTGCTTTGGAATTGACAGAAAACTAATTCTTCAAGCATTCAAGTCCCAGCTATGATTTGTAGCTTGTTCTCCTAGAACTCCCTAGAAAATGAACTTGCACACCATCCTACTTTCGTCTTCCATGAATGTCAGCCCAATGCTGGGTCAGCAGTTCTACTAAGGCTACTTGGCAGACAGCTTGTGGTTCAAGCTGATGCTCAGATGTCTTTGCAAAGCTGGCAATGAAACAAGCACCCTGCCAGTCTGATACAGCTCTTCAATTTTCTAAAGTGTTTGCTGATTTTGTTACGCAAGGGATCTGGTGGGAATTGATGGGCAGAAGCATCAATGTTGAGTGAATAATTGATGGGTTGCTCAGTTTAGGAGCTGTGCTGCCCTTCACGCGGGGCAATGGCAGCCTTTCTCTACTGCAGGCTAATCATTTTGTTGGTTTATTTATTACTTGCTGCTGTACAGTCATACCTCTGGTTGCGAACGTGATCCGTGCGGGAGGCATGTTCGCAACCCGCAGCGTTCATAACCCGAGGTATGACTGTATTTGCTGCCAAGTTGCACTGAAGCAAGTCATGGTCAACAGTATTCAATGAGTCCCACTAGGACAGAAATAGGCATTATTTCTCCAGTGTCCAACACAGCACAGGAGTGTCTGCTTTCTAGTCATGCTCTATCAAGTCCATGCCGCTGTGAAATAGTTCTGTGAAGGAGCAGAATTTGTATTAGGATTTCAGCATCAGCGCCTGTGGCTTGTGATCAAGCAAAGGAGGGAAATACTATTCAGAGTGGGAAATCCAGGATTCCCATTCTTTTATTGTCCCATTATTATTTTATCTTGTGTGTGTATATACAGCCTTTCTTCCAAGAAACCCAGTGATTTTCCTCCCTCCCCTCCCTCCACATTTTGTCCTAGTAACAAAAGACAAAAGGCAGGCTGAGAGGCAGCTGAAGATACTGTGATAAGCACAAGAAAACCCACAAACATCTTCAGAGCTGAGTGGAGATTTGAAGGTGAATCTCCCTGGTCATAGCTTGACATTCTGGGCTAAAGTCAAAGAGTTCAAAAGAAGCAGAGAAGGGGGTGCTGGATACTGAACCCCCCATGCCGCTTCTCTTGGAAAAGGGGCATGGTTTAAGAAGCCCGGTTGCCCTCCCCATCCCATTGTGCCCCACCCCTTTCCTTGCAAGGGTTCAGGTGAGTGCAAAACGCCTTGGGGTGCAGCAAGCTTTTGGGGGGCTGGGGGGGAGGATGCAATGCCAGTGGGATGATGGAGGGGGAGATAGCAGGCAGGGAAGCTGATGGGCAGGTGGGGGAGGGAAAGAGACCACCCCAAAATGAAGGGAGGTGGGTGTGCAGTTGAGGCCCCCCCATTTCGAGTATTCCGAAAAGCAATACGGATACTATAAACACATGCAGAAATACAAACGTTTCCTAAATTTCAGCTGAGTTTCCTGCATTCTGGGGGGTTGAACAACCTATTTCTTAATAGGTTTAATTGGGTTTGGTACTTTCTCTCTGCATGTCATTCCTTGAACAGCTTCCTGTGCAAAGATAAGGCTTGCTTTCATTGCTCTGTTCATTTGTACATTTGACTGTTGTATGGAGGGAAATGCAGTCCCTGGGCTGAAAAATGTCCCCCTCCTGTGTTTGAAATTCCAGAATAAGTAACTGCCTCTTTCCCCTCAGCTGCTATGTCTGTTTGTGACATCACAAGAGATCATACATAGACAGGGCTGGGGAAACTAGGCCTCAAGGGGGGCATTTATTAATAAAGAAATGATGACTGAGGAGCCCCCCCCCCCATGACATGTGACACCCTCAGAAACCCTCCTTGGCAACCACCAAGGCCCCCTGACCCTCCCATTTAAAAAAAGTTTCCCCAAAAATCTGTTAGTTTTTACAGTGCTGCAAGACTGTTTGTTTTGGCAGTTGAGGGATTGGTATTATTTATTTATTTTGGCCTTTTTGAGAGATAAATAAACTGGTTCCTTTGACTTAAGGTCTCTGGATCCTTTTAAATAAAGTGATCTGGACAAAATGGGTGAATTAGGAAACATTTTATATTATACGCACTTGCAAAGATCAGGCACATCTTCATCAGGAAAAACACATCTTATAAAGTCACCTGTCCGGCCGCAAGTCCCTCCTTCCATGTCCACAGGGGCGTGCCAGTTTACAGAAGTATCGCGTCCGCCTCCTTAACATGTTACCATCCCACTTCCCATGTTAATCATAATACAATACAATACAATACAATACAATACAAATACCTTTATTGGCATTTCAAGTTAAGACATTTCAAAATGGCATGAGATACAAAGTCTTTTTGCTTCCTGTTTCTTGTTCCCAAGAGATTTGAATGGGGAAATCCTTTCGATTCCTCAATAATAAGAGGCAGTGGGGTAAGGGAGGCTAGGGCCACATCCACACAATTTAAAGCGCTATGAAGTCGCTTTAAACACTCATGACTTCTTCCCCCAAAGAATCTGGGAGCTATAGTTTGAAAAGGGTGCTGAGTGTTGTTAGGAGACCCCCGTTCCCTAACCCTACCCCTGACACTAACCCTAACCCTAACTCTAACCCTAACACTAATCATTAACCCTTAACTAGAGCTACAATTCCCAGTGTTCCCTGCCAAGAAGGGAACCCTAACCCTAACTCTACCCCTGACGCTAACCCTCTCTAGCCCTAACGCTAACCCTTAACCCTTAACTAGAGCTACAATTCCCAGAGTTCCCTGGCCAGAAGGGAACCCTACTCCTACTCCTCCCCCTACCCCGACGCTAACCCTAACTCTAACCCTAATGCTAACCCTTAACCAGAGCTACAATTCCCAGAGTTCCCTGACAAGAAGGGAACCCTACCCCTACCCCTACCCCATCCCCAACCCTAACCACAACTCTAACCCTAACTCTAACCCTATCCCTAATCCTTAATCACCCTAACAACTCTCTTTCCCCTTAACCACCTACAGTTCCCAGAATCCCTGAGGGGAAGCCATTACTGTTCAAAGCGTCTTCATAGCACTTCTAATGGACAGTGTGCCTAATGTTCCCTCCCTCATTTTCTTCTCTCTCCCCACTGCCCCATCACTTGCAATGCAGCAGATGTCCACCTGCAGTCTCCCTTCAAAGCTCCTTCTCTCAGGTCTGGCAACGGCCTTGTCTATTGCTCACTGCCAGTATTTCAAGTTCATTTCTCCAATGTAAATAGGGACGCCCTGCGGTTCTCTTCATGACTTTGAAGGCTGGACTTGGGGAAAACCTCACCGGCTCCAGATATCCCTGTAAGGCAAAGGCAAACAGGTGAGTGGAATGGCCCCCATCCGACAGTATCCCCCAGACTCCTCTCTGTTTGGCTGCCTGTTAACAAACAACGCTTCCAAACCAGTTTGCATCCATCTCAGCTAGTGGATGCCTCATGGCATCCACTAGCCTGAATGCAAACTCTTCCGACAACCACCCACCAGCTGCAGCCTCGCCAGGTCCATTGCCAGACATCAACCAGCTTCAGAGCTGAATATAAGTCGCCTTCAAGTAGCAATCCCACCAGCAAGTAAACTTTGTACTTGCCTTCTCCTTGCTCCACAGCATCCCAGCACCGGGCAATTGCCTCCTTCCACTTGCCAGCTTGCCACCATGGGGCAGGAGACCACCCAGGGCTGAGTGCCACCGAGCTGCCCATTTCTCTCTGGGGAGGGCAACTGCTGAGGCTTGTGCCTTGGCCCACATTTATACCAGCTCAGCTGCCAAATGTTTTTGTGACATCACAGTCAACCCACAGACAATGGCAGCAGCTGGGGAGGCATCATCACGCCCCCCTCAGCCCTCACAAAGGTGAGCGCAGCTTAGCAGCCAACCCCCCCCCAAAAAAAGTTGTGCCAATATCTGTGAAGGCCACACCAGAAACCCAAGGGGGCAGGAGGGGGACATTTTTCAGCCCCGTGGCTGCATTTCCCTCCACACAACACTAGTCAAATGCAGAAATGAAAAGAGCAATGAAAGCAAGCCTTATCTTTGCACAGGAAGCTGTTCAGGCAGAGAGAAAGTTAGCATCTCAGGAAAAAAACACTTTTTCATCAATCAATCAATCATTTATTGTATTTGACATAAACCATTGCAAATCTAGTTACAAAAGCACCAAACCCAGTGACCCAAACTATAGCTCCCAGATTCTTTGGGGGAAGAAGCCAGGTGGATGCCATGTGAACTCAGCGATGTGTCAAGTGATGGCTACATACTACCTCCAGGTTCAAAGGCGGCATATTTCTGTATATCAGTTCCTGAGAATCACGAGGGCTGTTGTGGTCAGATTCTGCTTGCAGTTTTTGCACAGGCATCTGTGAGAACGAGATGCTGAACTTGGGCCACTGGCCTGATCCAGGCAGCTTTCTTATGTTACAAAGGAAGACTTCCAAGAGAATACTTTTAATCTCGCTGTCAGGGGCTCAGGAGCAGAGGCACAGGGGAGAGAGGAAATGGAGAGCGAAGGGGAAGAATCTGAGGGCAGCGTAGGGGAGTATGGCAGTGGCACGAGAGATTCCATGAGCTTCTCCAGCGAATCAGAAGATTCCCAGAGGGGGGCGCCGAGGGCCAGGGCAAGGGGGGTCCCAGGGGGGATGCACCAGAAGCAAGGGGCCAGCGGGGACTCCCAAAGCAGCAGCAGGAGATCAGGACCAGCTCCCCCACCAGAGCGTAGTGGGGGGGGAAGAGTCCCATGTATCAGGGCCAGCGTCTCCTCCAGCAGGGAGAGAAGATGAGTCAGGACTGACCACGCCTCTATCGGAGAGTGAGGGAACGGAGGGGAAGTCAGGTCCAGCTAGCCTCCCCGAAGGGGGAGGCAGTGACAGGAGCAGTGTAACGGTCAGGAGGAAGGTTGCCGGCTGGGCGCGCGCGCGCCAAGTTCGAATGTACAGGCGCACGGGACAGCAGAAAACCCGGATTGGGAACCAGGTCCTAAAGCCCGCTGGAGGCAGGGGGAAGACTCAGGGGACTCAGCGTCAGAAGAGTCTAGAAAGGGCAAGACCCCAGCGGACAGGCGGACCCAGAGGAGGAAAGAGCAAAGGAAAAGGTGGAGCAAGGCTAGAGTCTTAAACTGGTGTCTGGGGGGAGGAGATTCAGACGGAGCTTCAGCGGTCTAGAGTTTGAGACGTAGAGCTGCGCGCCGCGGCTTTGAAATCGAAACTGAACGTCAATAAAGACTTTTGTATATAACAACGAACTGGCGTTGGTCCTTTGTGAGCTGGGACCTCCGGCAGCTCTGACACTCGCACTCCAAGAAATGCTGCAAGTTTCAAAAAGTCACATAATGCACTCCAAAATCAGAAATTTTGAAACCATTCCAGCACTGTGGCATTTTGCTTTTTCTCCGCATCTCTTATCTGAACTATGTTCTGGCAGTTTCTTTGAGTATCTTTTTTCCAGTTTATTTTTATTTGGTAACCATTTCTCCCTTTCCAAGGAAGGAGCAAAAACATTCCTAGTTCTCAGTGTCCCTGACTTAAGAGTCTGACTCCTCAGCCCTGCCTACCAAGCGCTCACGGGCTGGTGTGCCTTTCCACAGTAGCGAGATCAGAAGAGGACCGTTTCATTGGCAGAAGCCTAAGCAGCCACAAGCTTGCTATTCAGACACAAAGATTTTGTTTTAGTCATTTATTCTTATTTTTAATTACTTGGCACCACAGGCAGCTCTCTCCAAAAATGGCAAAGGCTACAATCCCACCTACATGGGAGGAAGTCCCACTGAATTCAGTAGGACTGACTTCAAAGTAGACATGGGTGCAACAGTGCTGCAAGGTTCTCTCCTTTCCTTCCCCCGCAACATAAAAGATGGGCATGTACCCCAATAAATTCTCTTTATGCTGAAGATCAGCAAAACTATGCAAATCCTGCTATTTTCCAAGCCAAGCTACACTTGAAATACGGCTTCCCTGCTCTCTAATAAATGCATTTCAGAAAAAAAAAGAACACGAGCATGCTTATTTTTAACTGAGGATTTCACATCAGGCAAAGCTGCATGGTCTGTACCCTAAGGCTACAGTGTTGTGTTAACTGTCTGGCATAAGTCCTAATGACTACTGAAAGACCAAGGCTGCAATCCTATACCTGCTTACTAATAAGGTGCAGTGCAGCTAGTATGCAGAACCAGTCATACAGCATAAAGTGTAACCGCTCTACCCAACTGCTGGTACAAGGTTCTCACCAAATTTAATGCCACCAGAAGAGGACACTTCTTTTATAATGTGGGATGTAAAAAAAGTCCATCGTACCACAAGTATAGTCATACCTCGGGTTAAATGTGCTTCAGGTTGAGCGCTTTCGGGTTGCGCTACGCGGCGACCCGGAAGTAACGCAACACATTACTTGTGGGTTTCGCCGCTTGTGCATGCGCAGATGGTCAAAATGACGTCACGTGCATACGCAGAAGTGGCAAATCGCAACACACGCATGCGCAGACGCGGGTTGCGTTCGCTTCTGGATGCGACTGGGGCTCTGGAACGGATCCCATTCGTATCCAGAGGTACCACTGTATTTGTAAAAGCCCTTTAAAGCCAGTTAGCGCATCATTACATAAATGCAAGGGCAGCTTCTCACTGCCTTGCACCAGAGACAGCGGCAAGTTTGTGAGGCAGTGCTGGACGGAACTCGATGCTGGCAACCCAATCCTACACTTTCTCCATGACAGGCTCCTGCTAGACTTTGTGCTTTCTGCACACACAGTTAATTGGCTTTACTTTCTTCCAAAATACCCTTTTAGCTATGCTGTACCGCTCATTGCAATGCCTCGGTTACAACTCGGCTGAGGAATGGCAATGCTTATATGGTTGTTTTTCTTGCTCTAAAGCTAAGAAGCTGACGCTCATGTTTTAGTGTGGTTTTATAATTTGTTGAAAGCCACCCAGAGTGGCTGGGGCAATCTAGTCAGATGGGACACTTATTATTATTATTATTATTATTATTATTATTATTATTATTATTATTCTACCTCTGCAGCACAGCAGGCCATATTTTATTCAGGTGGTGCTTTAAGATGGCAACATATAAAGAAATGGTGAAAGGTCTAGCGCTCTTAACCACTACGCCACACTGGAAGCAGCTCCCAGGCTCTGCAAGGCCCAGAAAGCTAAATAATCCATCTCTGACCTGGAGGAATCCAGTCTTTTCTCCCCACTTTGGAGGGGGGAGGGGACATTGCCCTAAAAAAAGGCGTATCCTAACCTCTTAGACCAAAGCCTGTTCGCTCATTTATCTGTGCCTATTATTTATTGACAAGTTTTATATTACTTATTGTATGTTAGGTTTATCTCTCCACCTGCTGCAGGGTAATTTAGGAGTGTTGCTGTTGCTTAAAAAATAAAATGAAATTCATTGCAACCTGCTTTGCTCTTTCTAGCATAGCTAAAAATAAAACAGAATTTTGTTACCACCTGCCCCCCCACTTTGCATAACTAAAAAATAAAAGAGGATTTGAATATAACAACTGCAGTTTGTGAAGGGTGCTGGGAATTGTAGCTCTGTGGTGGGTAAACTACACTTCTCAGGATACTTTGAAGGAAAGAATGAGGTGGCCTGTATGGTTCTCCAGCCCAGCTTTTTATCCTCTCAACAACCACCCTGTGAGGTAGGCTAGGCTGAGACACAGTGATTGGCTCAAGGTCTCCCTGTGACTGGATCTGAACCCAGTTCTCCCAGGTCCAGCGCGGGAGCCCCAGCCCCACCTTGACTTGTGATTCATACCTTTTGCTAGGCTTCAGAAGTCCAGAACCTGTAATTAGCTCTGGTTCCACTTGCTGCTGGACTCCCTGCCATCCGTCCCACCCGTCCCAATGGGCACTATCTGCCACTGCACTTTCCTGAAGTGATGGTGGACTCTCCTTCATTTGAGGCTGCTGCATTTTCTACATCAAACAGAAGGCTGGACTAGATGTCCAAAAGGCTCCTTCCAGCTCTATGGTTCTCTGGGGTTATAAGTGCATGCAGGGGAGGGCAGGAAACTGGTAGCTTTCAAGGTGTTGGACTACAAGTTCCATCATTGGCTGTACTGGCTGGGCCTGATGAGAACTGGGAGTCCAACAGGCTGCAGGTTCCCCACGCCTGGTGTTGGGGAATGTCCTATATTGCAAAATAATTTTAGAATGAAGAGCCCAACTAAAATGTTTGAGAAATACTTCCGGAGGCGGCGCGAACGGCAATGGCTGCCCTTTCCTAGTCGGGAAAGGGAAGCTCCGCCGAAAAAGGGTCTCCCGCTGCGGCGAAGCGGGGACCCATTCAGGAAAACCACAGGCAGTAGAAGCCTGTGGTCTTGGGGTCCGGCGGGCGCCAGGAGCAGCCCCCAAAACGTTGAAGGAGCCCCGTAAGGGGCTCCGGATCGCGGAGGGGGTTGCGGCGCTGAGGATCGTTCCGCAATCGGCGGAGTGAAGCCGCGTTGCTGCTGTCGGTGAGCGCTGTCCTTTCTTCCTAAACTACAGATTCGGAAAACAACAACCCGTGAGTAAACGGACTTTAAAAGCTTTGGGACTTTAAGTACTTAATTTGGCTGAAAGCGGAGTGACGAAAAATAGGAAGTCCGTCTTCCGCTGTCATTGAATCATTAAGCAAAGAGCCGGAGGAGTGGAGGCAAAGAGTGAACTTTTAACCTAACAGATCTGGGCATCCATGGAAATTATTTCTAAGTTGAATAAGGACTCTAAGTAATTGATTATATGACTTTTATGTGGACTTTGATACCTTTCTTCTATTTGGATTACAATTAAAGCAAGAAACCCAGGTGCTGGAACTGCCTGAGTAATTGAGTAGCCAGCTTGCAGGGCTGGATACTTTTGAACTTAAACTTTGAAACAATCTGAGGGAGTTTGAACTGGTTACTTTGAAGCATCTTTTGGAATACCAGCAAGCACTGTCTGAAACACTGAAACACTGTGACTTTTTAAACACTAACTCTGCTAAAAATTACCTTATTGAAGGCTCTCGGACATTAAATGGGATTACAATATTTTTATGGAAATTTGTCTTCTTTTCTAAAGACATTTTAAGTTCCCCCTAGAGGATTTGGGATTAATAGCAGTGACATTGTTTTACTTTTCCTTTCCCGGCCTCCTGTTTGATTATTACCATCTGGGCCGCTGTTTCTCTCATGGGAACAACTCAGCTTGACCTTGAATTTTAGATAACTCTGGAATGAGTGGCGCAAGAAGAAAGGGACCGAGAACCAGACAAACAACTCTAACCGCAGTCTCCCAGGCACGTAGATCATCTGTGCCTACTGTGCTTACTTTGCCTACTCTGACTTCTGAGAAAGAAGCTGCCTTTCTGCCAGGGGCAGAAACTGAGGAATTTCAATTGGAAGAGATGGCCTCAGGAGGAATCAGCTCTACTTTAGAGAAAATTCTTGAAAAACTGGAATCTTTGGAAAAAAAAGTGGAATCTTTGGATAAAAAAGCTGATCAACAAACAGCTAAAATTGAACAAAATACTGAATGTTTAAATAGACTAACTGGACAAGTTGCACAAAATGTGCAAGCAATTGGAGAACTGAAGGAGACTGCAGGTGAAAATCGGAAATTGGCTGAAGATACCAGCCAAAGATTGGGAAATTTAGAGAAAGAGGTAAGACCACTCAGCAAACAAGTAGGTGAACACCAGACCTATCTTTCTATGATAGAACTACAGAATAGACAGACTAATTTAAGGATAAGGTCGATACCAGAGGTGGAAGAAGGCAACTTAGCTGAGTTCCTGACTAAAGAATTTTCCAAGTTTTGGAACCTAGAGGAAAAGGACTTCAAAATTATATCAGCTTTCAGACTTGGAAGACTTATAAAGAGAGAGAAGCCCAGAGACTGTTTAATAATATTGAGATCAAAGGAGGAAAGGGATAAGATTTTGGGCTTACATTACGGAAAGTCACTGGACATTCTGGATAAAAGAATCGAAATTTTTAAGGATATTCCTAAACAACTGCTGGATCTTAGAGCTGACTATTTGGAACTAACAAGACTGTTAAGGAGCAACACAATTATCTTCAGGTGGGACTTTCCTCAAGGATTATCTTTTACTTTTAGAGGGAAGAAGATTAAAATCAGATCACTGGAAGATAGAGACAAATTTCTGACTGCGTACGGAGAGGACCTTCAAAAAGGACTGGAATTACCCTCGGGGCCTGTAGTACCAGAGGTGCCTGCACCCTCGGATTCTGAAGACCCAGCGAACAAGGTACTACCCCTAGAAAAATAACCAGACTTATCCAGGATGTCTCTGCAACTTTTGAGTTGGAATATAAATGGCTGTAACATTCCGGAAAAAAGAAGGAAAATTTTTCATATATTGAAAAAGGAACAATTGGACATTATTTGCTTACAAGAAACACATGTGACTAGGCTCCATCGGAAAGTACTAATAAACAAAAGACTTGGTCAGGAATTTATATCTTCAGATAAAGTAAAGAAGAGAGGCGTGGTGATATATGCAAAAGAGAGCCTGTCACCCAAATTCTTATTTAAAGATGAATATGGAAGAATTTTGGCAATCGAAATACAACATCAAGGAGAAAAGATTCTGATATTAGGAATTTATGCACCAAATGAAGGGAAGTCGGAATTTTTCAAGAAGTTGCATGAGACTATGCTGGAACATCTGGATTATGACAACATCATCATGATGGGAGATATGAACGGGGTTGTATCAACAAATATGGATAAGTCACAAAGCCAGAATGTCACTAAAGATGGCAGACTACCAAAGACCTTTTTTGAAATGACTGACAATATGGACTGGATAGATATTTGGAGAACGAAGAATCCCTTGGGAAAAGAAGGAACATTCTTCTCTGAAGCTCAGCTGACTTGGACAAGAATCGACCAAATATGGATAACTAGAGGTCTGGCACCGAAGGTCAGAAAGGTGGAAATCTGCCCAAAAACCTGCTCCGACCATAATGCATTGAAAATGGATATGATACTATTACCAACTGGCTCCTTTAGATGGAAGATGAATGACAATCTGTTCAGAGATCAGGAGATTACTAAGAAGGCCCAGAAAGCATTGAAGGATTACTTTGAGATAAATATGAACACTGCGGTGGAAAAAAGAATTATTTGGGATGCAAGTAAAGCTGTGATGAGGGGGTTCTTGATACAACAGAACGTGGCAAGGAAGAGGAAACAAAATGACAGAAAAGATAAGATTTTGGAGAAAATAAAAGAATTGGAGAAGAAGTTAAGATCAAACCCGAAGTCCCTGCCGATCTTGAGAGAAATCAAACTCTATCAAGCACAATATTCTAAACTGATAAATCAGGAAATAGAGTGGAAGATTAAATTAATGAAACAAAAAACTTTTGAATCGGCAAACAAATGTGGGAAACTGCTAGCTTGGCAGTTGAAGAAGAGACAAAAATTGAATACAGTTACAAATTTGGAAATTGAAGGAAGAAATATTCAGAACCCCACGGAGATTAGAAAGTGCTTCCAGAAATACTTCAAAAAACTATATACTCAAGGGCCGCAGAATGAGGATGAGATAAAACAATTTTTAGAGAAAAATGGACTTAAAAGGCTGTCACAAGAAAATAGATCTCTCCTGAATAGTAAAATAACATGTCAAGAAATTGAACAAGCCATTCAAAACATGAAACCGGGCAAATCTCCAGGGCCAGACGGGCTAACCTCCAAGTATTATAAGATATTAAAAGACCATTTGATTCAACCACTGATGGAGGTTAGCAATGAAATTATGGAGGGAAGGAGGGCGCCGGAATCGTGGAAGGAAGCTTTCATCACATTGATACCAAAATCGGAAGCTGAAAAGACACAACTTAAGAACTACCGTCCCATCTCCCTTTTAAATGTGGATTACAAAATCTTTGCAGATGTTTTGGCAAGTAGATTTAAGAAAGTTCTAAATGAAGTAATTCATAAAGATCAGGCAGGCTTTCTCCCAGGTAGACACATGTTTGCTAATACAAGGAACATTATTGACATTTTGGAACTTTTGCAAATTGATATAAATACAAAAGCAGTGTTAATTTTTATAGATGCGGAGAAGGCCTTTGATAATATCTCTTGGAAATTTATGAAGGGAAATTTAAAAGAAATGGGAGTGGGTCGGGGTTTTGAGAATGGGATTGATGCAATATATTCAGAACAAAAGGCTAAATTGATAGTAAACAATGTGGTCACTGAAGAGTTTAAAATTGAAAAAGGAACACGACAAGGCTGCCCGATTTCCCCTTTGTTATTTATATCAGTTCTGGAGGTGCTCTTGAATATGATTAGAGGGGACCGGTTGGTGGAAGGGATTCAGGTCGGAGTGAAACAATATAAACTTAAAGCTTTTGCAGATGACCTAGTTTTGACCCTGCAGGAGCCAGAATCTAGTACAAAAAGAGTATTACAACTGATTCAAGATTTTGGTCGGGTGGCAGGATTTAAACTAAATAAACAGAAAACTAAGGTGTTGGGGAAAAATCTGACAGATGTAGAGTCGGAACAGTTTCAGAGAGAAACGGAACTAACTGTGGTTAAAAAAGTAAAGTACCTAGGGGTAAACATAACAGCAAAAAATCTGAGTCTATTTAAGGATAATTATGAAAAATGTTGGTCTGAAATTAAGAGAGATTTGGATAGCTGGACAAAATTGAAGCTTTCTCTGTTAGGCCGAATCGCTGCTGTTAAGATGAATGTATTGCCAAAGATGTTGTTTTTGTTTCAAACATTGCAGATTGTGGACAAGACAGAGTGTTTCCGGAAGTGGCAGAGAGATATATCTAGATTTGTCTGGCAGGGCAAAAAGCCCAGAATTAAGTTCAAGATACTAACTGATGCGAAAGAAAGAGGGGGCTTTGCCCTGCCAGACCTAAAGTTGTATTATGAAGCCGCAGCCTTTTGCTGGCTAAAAGACTGGCTACTTCTTGAGGACACTGACGTATTGGACTTGGAAGGGTTTAATAATGCCTTTGGTTGGCATGCATATCTATGGTACGATAAGGTTAAGATTAATAAGGTCTTTAAGAACCATATTGTCAGGAAAGCAGTTTTTAAAGTCTGGACAAAATACAAAGACTTATTGGAAAATAAAACTCCGAGGTGGCTTTCACCTCTGGAAGCTAAGGCCCGAAAAAGACTCAATATGGAGGCCAACTGGCCAAAATATTGGGAAATATTAGAAAAAGATGGAGACAATTGGAAATTGCAGAGTTTGGAGAAAATGAAGGATAAAGTGCGAGACTGGTTACATTACGCTCAGATTAAAGAAGTTTTTAAAAATGACAAAAAGCTAGGGTTCCAGGTGGAGAAATCGAAGTTGGAAACAGAATTGTCAGAGCCAAAAACTAAGGTTTTATCAAGAATGTATAACTTGCTGCTGAAATGGAATACACAAGACGAAATGGTTAAATCGGTTATGATAAAGTGGGCTCAGGATATTGGGCATAATATTATGTTTGAGGACTGGGAAAGGTTGTGGACCACTGGGCTGAACTTCACTGCATGCAATGCTTTGAAGGAAAATGTAATGAAAATGATATATAGATGGTACATGACCCCAGTTAAACTTGCCAAAATATACCATTTGTCTGATAATAAATGTTGGAAATGTAAAGAACATGAAGGAACATTCTTTCACCTCTGGTGGACTTGCCCTAGAGTGAAGGCCTTCTGGGAAATGATTTATAATGAGTTGAAAAAGGTATTTAAGTATACCTTTACTAAGAAACCAGAGGCCTTCCTTCTGGGCATTGTCGGCCAGAAGGTGTTAAAGAAGGACCGAACATTTTTTATGTATGCAACAACGGCAGCAAGGATACTCATTGCCAAGAGCTGGAAAACTCAAGATCTACCCACACTGGAAGAATGGCAGATGCAGCTGATGGACTATATGCAACTGGCCGAGATGACTGGCAGAATCCGAGACCTGGGAGAAGAGAGGGTTGAAGAAGACTGGAAGAAATTCAAGATTTATCTACAAAAGTATTGTAATTTGGTTGAATGCTAAGAAGGATGCTAGATCATAAATAATTGCCTACCACTGAATTAGATTGAACTTGACGATAAGTGAGATTGAGGGAAACATAAACTTGTGGAGAATAGATTAAATTAACTGAATAAAATTTAAGAATATAAACAAGATGATAAATTGCTGGAAAAAATTTACAACGATGTAAGTGGGAGTGGGAGATGCGAGGGAGTCCAAAGAAGTTCTGAAAAATGTGTTATGATCCATGTTATATTGTTTATTATTTTTGCATTTTGTATTTTAAAAAATCTCAATAAATATTTATAAAAAAAAAAAAAAATAAAATGTTTGAGAAATACTGGTATGATGGGCTCCTTTGGAATTCTGATCTGAAGGGTAAATAGGAATCACAAACCTGCCCATTATCTTGTCCATAGTGTTTCTAATAAAGGGCTGTTTCTGCCTGTCCTTATAATCAGAAGATTAGGGTGGTCTATGAATCAGGAAATTAATATTATGATGCTGAACAATGAGAATTGGTTTGAGCTGTAAAGAAATGGCAGATGCTCTGCTGCATTGTCTGGGCAAAAGCCAATAGAAGACTCAAAGGCAATGGACAAAGCAAATCTTTCATATATTCATGTGCACTATAATGCAGCCCATGCAAAGAGGTGTCATGCAGATTCATCAAAATTGATGGGTTATATCACTGACTTAAATGGGGCATGGACTGAATCCATGAGCTTTACAAGCATTTCCCCACCAAATATGGTCTAATCTGCGAGAACGGCTGTAGCTCAGTGGTAGAGAATCAGGCAGTCCCAAACTCAATCCCTGGCATCTCTAGGAAGGACTGGAAGAGACCTCGGTCTGAAATCATGAAGACCTTTGCTAGTCAGTGAAGAGGAGGGAGGGGAACTTCAGGCCTGCAGGGCAAATGCAGTATCTTCAGGCATCTCTGTTTGATGCCTAAATATGCTGCATACCCTCTCTCAAAAGGCTACTGTAATGGATTGGGTCTCTCCCACACAAGCGAGACGACTCCGCCAGTTAATTTTTTCAGATTCATTATTCAAATCAAAAGGTCCTGGTTGGAGCTCAGTTAATCTCAGTCATCCTCAGAAAGCACAGTTTCCCCCTCTGCCCCCAACAGGAAAACCCCCACCTTCTTTTCCTGTCCTTTTCACGTTTCTGGCCAATCTTGTGATCCTACGAGATTTTGGAGAGGGCACTCCCTGTATTCCTGTGTCTGTATCAGTGTCTGAGCTGACAAGTTGCATTCTTTCACTCTGGCTCTCTCTTTCATTTTCCCTATGTCCAGAGATCAAGTTCCGGCTGCTCCCTGCTGCTTCTCCCTCCCCTCTGTATTCCACTCTTACCTGCTCTCTCTCTATGCCTGCATTCTCATTCCCTGTCAGTGGAGGAACGAGCTGACAGCTACATATCATCTCTCACAAGTCGCACCCCAAACATTTTTGCCTGGCTGGGATGTGCCTTCAAACCCTGAAAATGCCTCTTGCTTGTCTGGATGAAGAGGGTGCTTGAGTGTTTGTAGCAACTAGCTTCCTGTATGAAGGTAAAATTATATGCTTGCTCTGTCCACTTTTGCATCTGGCTTCCATCACCACTGGCATATTTGTCCAGAAAGGAATGTGGTCCCTGGGCTGAAAAATACCCGTCCCCCCCTTACAGACAGTAGTGTCATTTAAGACCAGCAAACAATCTCCTCCCAGGAATTCCATCAATGAATGTGGAGGAGGAAGATGTGACGGGGTCTTCATGACAATAGAAATGTTGTTATGAAGAAGTTCTTTGTCTTTGCCTAGGCTTGTAGTGAGCATTGATAAACCTGTGACTTGGTACACACACTTCCTGGAATTTAATTTGTGTGCTGTGTGGATGCAAAGTAAGGGAGCTGATTTCTGGTGTCATGAACCCTCCTCAGATCTGCTCTAGGGGCTTGGAGGAACCCCAGTACAGATCTTGGGGGGGGGGGTGGATTGTGGAGGGGAGGGGAGGGGATGACCCGTTGTGGAAACTGAAACTATTGTGCTGATGTGATGCGTTACTGATAACTGCTTTGGATGCAACTCTGTGCACCTTGAGGGGATCATCATTTACAGCTCTGCCTCAAGCAGCAGAACAGATGTTCAAGTTGTGACTCCACATATGCTCAACCTGTGTATTTGTGAACATATGTAAATGTTACAAAGTACCAACACCTCTCCTGTGACCGCCTTCCAAAGGAAGCCAAACTTCAGTAGGTGCAGAGCCCCTGCAACTTCTCACTGTTCAGAGAAGTGGTGTGAGCATAGCTATATAAACTGAAGCCCTTCCATAGCACAAACGCCCTGCAAACTGAGCCACTGGGTCATGTTCAGACTTCTGTATGGATGGATCCTCTTAACAAAGAAAATTATTTCTGTGGTAGAAGCTTGTTTTGCTGCTCAGCCACATCAATGGAACACCAGCCTCAGAACTACATCTGTGACATTTATAGTCCTAACTGCCCTCTGCCAGGCGCTCACTCTGTGTGTAATTAAAGCTTTCATTTTTACTGCTGGAGCTGGTCCAATGCAGCAATCCTGTTCTGTGCCAAAGCTCAATATCTGGAGGAATGCAGAGACCCATGTATTGATGAAATCTTAAAGCTGATCTCAGCGCCATTTTGCTGCACTGACAAGGAATGAATTTGCCCAATCAGTCAAAGGAAACCTGACCAGAAATTAGCCTAAACTGAGGACTGTTGCACCACTGACATGTACTAGAAATGTCATTAAAAGATTGCCACCCATAATTACGTTACCCTACAAAGGGGGTCTGGAAATACGACGGTCCTCTTTAGCCAAAATAAAGACAGCAGAGTCGTGGAAAGATCAGCTTTATTGTTTCTGCAGTAAGAAAGAAAGATGTCCCAGTGGATAATTCCAAAAGCTGGGGCAGGGATACAAGAATTAAAGGCAACTGTATAGCATTCTGAATGCATGTCGCCCTCGTGCCCATATCATTTCTGCAATATTATTAGTTACAGCAATGTGTGAACAGCTCATGGACTTTCTACCTGACCTTCCAATTGGACACCCCATATTTGGAGATGTTTTCTACCTAAAACTCTCTAAATCCCTACCAAAATCTTATCAAGGTGTCTTCCTCAATCATCTTCCAGCTGGCTCTGGTCATCCTAATTGACTCATACCAACCTCTGCTGGTATGCAATACCTAAACTCTGTTACTGGGGCCCTATGAGAGCTACGTGCTCTCTCCACTTGCCACTTACGGTGCTGCTTTGGCGAACTGAAAAAACAACAACAAACAAACCTATGGTCATGTAAAGCATCCTCAATAAACACACGAGACGTTCTTAGATAAATAAGGTATACTATTCATTGTATCAAATTGTAAATTTCAACAGAAGTAACTCATAAAGTTCAACAAACGAACAAAGGAGAAGACCCAGTGGATCAGATCATTCTATCGTCAGTTCATCCATAAGGTTCATCCATGTAATGGTGTCTATTCCACCTGTCTGTTCATAAAGTCCAAACAATCCACATGAAAGGTTGTTGCAGTTCCACAAAATCCTTTCACAGAGTCTGGACAAGGATTTCTGGAATATCGGCCTTGTTTTGCCTCAGCAAGGAGTTACTTCATTCCCTACCCAGTCAGCTTTGCAGAGCCACCAGAGGCTTTACAGGGTCTGGTGCAGGTGTGATGCTGGGGGCCCTGCTATTTCCCCTTTGAAGGACCTGTGTGTGTGTATACAAAGCTGGGGGGCCACATGCCATAATTATTGCATGCATGAATTACAAATTCTCACTTGTAGTTTCTCCTTGCCCTGGGATCAAACAGAAAGATGTGCTTCATTTTTTCTCATGTAGGAGTAGGGTTGCCATATTTCAAGAGGTAAAAATCGGGACACAAAAAGCTGTTGAGCTTTTTCCTGCCTGAGCTCCAACACGCCCTCCTCAGCTAAAAGATGTAGGCCCTCTGTTGCAGTGGTGTAATTAATCTTAAAGGGACACCATCACCATATACTATGTCTCCCAGATTGAAGCTTCTTCTTTAGTCTTCACCTCTTGCTGCCTTTTCTTTTTAACTTTGAAAATTAAAAACATAAGAGCTGCAGTAAATCATGTACCCAAGCCTAGCAGCTGCCTTGTTTGCCAACTAACTATGTAGCACAAGTCAGGCTGATACCACCATACCATCTACATGGTGGGTGGTATGGTGTATACATCAGTGCCTTGACTGGGGTATTTGTGAAAATGTCTTCTAAAAAGCAGTCAGAATAGAAAGTGCAAAGCACAGCAACAGTTGTAGAAAAAGAGATAGTATAAAAAAGCTCCTTCAGCCTCCTGAAGGAGTCAGTTCTTCAAGTTGTGATAGTGCGAGTGTGGAAATGCTCAGTGAGAACAGTGTAGGTGATTCAGTTTCTATTAATGCAGAAGACTGTGAGAGCTCTGTCTCCAATGAGAGCCCTGCTGAAATAGTAAAACTGAAGGAGTCCCAACCTACTACACCTTGCAATGGTCCTTCTAATTAAGCATTTTGGCCAAAAGGAACACATTGTACATTTGTAGATTTAGTGCTTTCCAATGGACTGAGTGAAATCAAGGATATGGCTTTTTCTCTAGATGACAACAGACATTGTTTCTGGAAAGCTTTAGCTGAAAGGGTTTGAGGCAATGGTGAGATGACATGCTGAAAAGGCACTGGCTTATCAATTCTAAGAGTATCAGCATATCTTTTTTGCTTCTGCTGCAAAACATTTTTAGGTGTTTTTTTAGGCCAGTGCCAGTTCTTCACTTGTGAGTATTGAGACCAATGGCTGGAAACTCCTGAATGTCATTCTAAAACAGCACGTAAAGTCACCCAAGCATTTCATAGCATACTGCAAGCAGATAGAAACAGAATCTAGGTTGAGACTGAGCAAGTGTTTTGATGCAGAACATTGGTCAGTTATAAACCAAGAAATTCAGCATTGGAGGGTCATGCTCAGATCCGTAGTGAATATTAGACCGTTCATGGTGGCACACAACTTGAAATTCTAGGAATGTTTGGACAAGCTGCTCACAGAGAGAAAATTTTCTGGGGTGTGTACAGCTGCTTGGCAACTATGATGAGGTAATGGGAGAGCATTTGTGACATGTATATTCAAAGGAGTGCAATGGTTACCACTGGAAAAACCATTTAGAATGAACTGATATCACTTATAGCCAAGGAAGTATTAAGAGAACATACAAAACAGGTTGGACAATCTAAATATTCCTCTGTAATATGGGATTGAATGTGTGATGAAAGTCCTTCTAAGACAATGCCATTCACAGTGAGATTTGTTGACAAAGATGGAGGAAAGAGTTGTGTAAAATAATGCTTCATAGGACTCAGGGCAGTTCAACTGGAACTCTTGTTGAAAACACTTAGGAGCAACAACCTTAACAGTAAGAACTGCTATAGCCAAGCTTATGATAATGGTGCCAACAAGAAGAGTGGAAGAAAAGATGTCCAGACAAGACTACGTACACTGAACTAATGAGTTTCAGATGCATCCTCCTCATCAAAGGATTCTATTAACCCTTTTGGCATGCTGCAGTGCATCTTGGTGCTATTATTTGTTCAGCGGTGGCAGATGTCAGAAGACAATGTGTCCAACCTCACAATGAAGCTCTGAGTAGCACTTTCCAGGAAAGTCGCCTAGAAAACATGAAGCCTATTTGATATCAAAGAAAAGAAATTCATGATGTTCTGATGGACGTAGCAGAGTTGCCTCAAGCACATGCAGGTCTCTGCCATGCAGCACAGTGCCCAGCAGACCACCAATGGACTTCAGGTTCTTGAGATAGTACGGCGTTCTCTTGTATGTGAATATTGCAAGTATGGATTTGTGATGCTCTACAGTGTGTTGAGATTTGATTAGATGCTAGGAGAGGATGTATTTATTAGATATCCTTTGTTCCTCATGTTAGTGAGTTCAGCAGAGTGCTATGCTTTTGCAGCTTAAAGGGAAGCTTGGATAGGCTAGTTTTAACCCTTTAGTAATAATAATCCAGGATGCTTTAAGGCAGACTGGATTTTCCTGGTATTTCCCCCTTTTCTGCCCCTCTAAATAATAACCACACACACAATATAGAGAAAAAGTGAAAATAACATTTACTCACTCAGTCTATGTCTTCAAAAAAGCAGCCACAGCAGCATGATGTAGGCAAGTTTAAACTGCTAATTGAGTGACTAACAGATACCAAAGTCTAGCTTAAAAATGGAGCCTGAGCTGGAGCTCAGACTGATGCTTTCATTTTGCAGACATGATGGGAAATCGAGTGTGTGCCCAGGCAGGGAGGAGCATATTAAGAGACATCTCTTTCTTTTCTGGGCATATAAAGGGAAGTGATCTCGCAGATCTCTCTAGTAAATACTACAGGGAAACTCAATGAGCTTCAGGCCCTGTTATGTGCCTATCTAAGAAAACATGAATTGTTGATTTGACTGCAATAAGTATCCCACACAATGGACATCATAACCGTTGCCTTCCTCATGAGAAAATGTGTGGTGTTCATCAAATTGTACAGGGAAAGTGATTATGCAGAGGTGGTTTTTAGCACAGTGACAGAAATCCCAGAAACCCTTGATGCTGAGCCCCTGTAAGCACTGCAAGAGGAGGCAGTATGACTATGAGGATCAGACTCACAGTAAGGAGTGCAGTCATCCAGAAGCAGTGGCAGAGCTTCATGCTCCGGCACTGGGGGGCGGAGAGCAAGCGGGGCTGGGGCTGGTGTGCGTCCTGGGGGTGGGGCGTGCTGCCCACAGGGTTGTGGGGTGTGTCCTGGGCGCCCAGCAGAGGTGGGGGGGCAGCCATGATGGCTCCCTGCCGGGATTGCACTGCTGGGGGTGGGGCGCTCCCCCTCCTTTTCCTCTGCCAGTGTCCAGAAGAACAGGAGCCCTTCTACACTCTTATTGACACTGCTCATGTTTCAGTTGAAGAGCAGTTTGAGCAGCTTGAATCTCACAGAGATTACATGAGGATTCTTGTACCACCAGAACAGTTGCTTACCACTCACTGTATGGATCTACACAGAGCCACACCAATGGCAACCACTTCAACACTGAGGGGTGCAGATCTTTGTGTTGAGCTGGGCCATCTCTGTCACACGCTACTACCTGGAGTAGACTAACCACAAGATGCCCTGCAGTGTGTGCTTGACACCAAAATGACTGGTCTTACCAGTCTTGCCAGTCTAACTGCTCTTACCAAATAGGTGGGTAGCACTACAAATTCTCCTGAGACTTCCAGTTGTATTTGCTAGTGGTGAGTTTCTTAAAATGGAAGCTCATCAAACCACACCTGTATTTACCATGGCAGATGAAAGGTTCACATCACTTGCTATCTGATCCATCAAGAATGACATTGCTAAAAAATCTTGATCCTTCAGCTACTTTGCTATGGTTGCACAAGCCAAAGCTAAACAAAAACAAAAACCACATGTGACACAGAAGAACTCTCACAAGTTTTACCTTTAGTATTTTTTTGCTTTGTAACATTTCCTATATTTTGGTACCCTTTCTTTATTTCAGAATACAAATTTTTACTCTTTAAAAATAATAAATAAAAGTTGTAAGTAAAAGAAGTATCCAGCTGGTTTCTTACAGTTTATAGCTTTATTTTATTATTATATATATAGTGCTTATAATTTTTATAGTATTTGAAGTGCTAGCTGCTTACCACCTTGCCTCAAAGAAAAATGGTGTCCACTGATTTTTACCCAGCACAAATAATATCAAAATGGAAATTAAAGACAACAACAACAAAGATAATGGAAGGAATATCATTTTTGTAGTTAGTATCCAAAGAAACTTTAGAAACTTGGGAAAATACAGGTTACATTTTAAATGCTTTAAAATAGTTTTTAATCTGTGGCAATTCTTCTTCTTCTTCTTCTTCTTCTTCTTCTTCTTCTTCTTCTTCTTATTGCTGTGTTGGGGTGGGATAAACATTTAGTTGGGGTTAGGAATTATTTTAGTATAACTGTAACTTTTATTTTACTTTTAGTTTCTACTGTTGCATTGGTTTATTGTATAGTCTGTATAACATATTCTGTTCTGTTCCCATTGCTCAGCCCGGACACTAAGGTCCAGCTCCGAGGGCTTTCTGGCAGTTCCCTCACTGCGAGAAGCGAGGTTACAAGGAATCAGGCAGAGGGCCTTCTTGGTGGTGGTGCCCACCCTGTGGAACACCCTCCCATTAGATGTCAAAGAAATAAGCAACTATCTTACTTTTAAAAGACATCTGAAGGCAGCCCTGTTTAGGGAAGTTGTTAATGTCTAATGTTTTACCATTTTTTATGTGCTGCAAGCCACCCAGCCAGATGGGACGGGTATTATGATTATTATTATTAACAATAATAATGCCACCCTAGCTCACTGCAGACAGTACACTGAGCTCAGCTTGGTGACCATCCAGCTTGTGTATGGTCAGGGGCATACCTAAGGGTCGGTCAGGTTGGCACCTGCCAAAGGCACAGGCCTGGGGTGTGTGTATTTGTGCGTGCACCAAAAGCCATGCCTCTCCACTCTGGCTTGGAGTGACTAGAAGCCCACCTGCCCACCTGCTCCCCGGTCCACTCCTCCACTGCTCCGGGTGGCTTGGCAAGGCACACAGACTCCTCTGCCAAAGATGCAAGTGATGGGGGGGGGTACCAACACAGCTCCTTGCCAAGGGCAAAAGGGTGCCTAGGCACACTTCTGTGTAGAGTAGGCTACATTCCACACAAAAGGAAGACATTTCTACACACACACACACACACACACACACACACCCTATCCATTCTGGCAAGCAAGTTAATCAAAATTCAAGGACACATTTCACCCAGGCACAAGCACTCAATGAGGCTTAGTGAGGGGTGTGGCTTAGGGGGTGTGGGGGGGTGTGAGTTCTGGAAGGCCAGGCTATAGTTCAGCCCACCTGGGGTAGCTGCTGACAGAAAAGACTCCTGGCTGCTGTGGATCTTAGAGATGCACTGCCCAATCAGAGGAGACAACGCTGAACTGGTCTGATCTGGTATAAGGCAGATTCTTATATTGTGCTTTGTTTAGTTTCAGAGATCTGGATCTCTGATGATGTTGTGACTTTTAGGCTTGACTGTCATTGCTCAGCAGTGGGACTGAGAAAACTCAGGTTTGAATCCTCACTCAGTCACGAAACTCATAAGATGGTGTCACTGTTAATTGGACCTGCCTCAAAGGGTGTTGTGAGAGGAGGGGGCAGAGATACTTAGCAGAAAGTTGGGAGAAAGGAAGCAAATAAATGCCTTAGAGGCATGTATGTTTAAAGCGACATCCTGCCATGCTGTGGCACAGAGAACCAACTCTGGGGCTTAGCTCTAGCTCAGATTAAGGCATGGTGAACATTGTTATTGTTGTTGCTGCTGTTTTGTTAATTAATAAAATGTGTATACCACCCTTTATCTGAAGATCACAGGGTGGTTCACAAGATAAAAATGCAAAATGAGAACACAAAATGCAGCAGGGCGAGGACTGGTGTTATATGATCAAACCTCACTCCACTCACATTCAAAGGCAGCCCCATATATAATGCATTACAGTAATTTAACCTAGAGTTTACCAGAGTGTAGGCAGCAGAAGCCAGACTATCCCTACCCAGATAAAGTTGCTACTAGCAGAAGCTGCTGCAAGGCACTCTGAGCCACTAATGCCTCTTGTGCCTCCAGTGACAGCGGTAGACCCAGAAGTACCCCCAAACTGTGCACAGGCTGAACTCCACCTATCCAGTCAAAGGAGCCATACACTCACAATCCTTCAGTCTTATCTGGAATGAGCTTCAATTTATTGGCTCTAATCCAGCTCACCACGGGAAATGAATGCTGGTCTAGCTAATTCACTGCCATACCTGCCACTGTAAAGGAGAATTGGGGTTAAATGCACCTGAGGGGTGGGGGGTGGGGAGGCAGGCAGGGAGTAGTAGTATCAGAAACATGCCCAACTGTAGATTTATATAAAGTAGTTGCTTTCACACAGCACTTTATTCCATTTTCCTGATGTTAATTTCCACATTATATTTGAGCTTTCATATGAATTAAAGCCACTTCCAGAATACAAAATAATATAGAACATAACATGGAAATGAGCACTAAACTTTATCTGTATTCCACTATATTTCTGGAAGTGGCTTTTGCATTGTGTGAAAGCTCAGATATATTGTGGAAATTAACAGTTACAGAAATGTCTGGGAAAGGAATAAGCCGCCCTACGAATGCAACTCTTGTCACACTGACCATTCAACTGTGTCCCTTTCCTAACATTTCCGACCATGGGATTTAGCTTTTTCACTGCTGCATATTGACCTGGCCATTTTCATCAAGCTATCAACATAAAAATATAATAATGAGAACAGAAACCCAGAGTTTTAATCCTTACGTGGCCAAAATGGCACCACTCACGGACAAGGGGGAACCTCTACATTTTGTATAAGTGCAGAACATCATTCCGGGGAAGACGATTCCCACCCCCCCCCCAAAAAAAAACCTTAGTGAGGCGAAGCCTGAGCCTGCAGAGTCGGTTCATAAGGCTAACTGTTTGGGTCTAATAAGGGGGGGGGGGAGGAAAGTCCAGGGAAAGGGCGTGGCTGCCTAGAACCCTCGACAGTCGTGCTCTGCACTGCAACACTTCATTGCAGGTAATAGTAACAGTGAAATTATATCTTTAAAGAAAGAGCACGACAAAAGACGTGACGGGTTGCGAACTAGGCGTGGCTAAAAGGGAAGGGGGTGGGCCGAGTCGTTCCACGGGAAATACTCGGGGCCCTGCGCTAGGAAGGCCGGAAAAGGCAAGGGGCGGCTGGCTGGCTGGCCGGGGAAAGGCTTCGCCTGCCCGCCTTCCCTTTGCGCAGAGAGGCTCGCTCTGCTCCTTTGGCACCCAGTCCTTCGAGCTGTCGTAGCTGCGTCAGAGCCTCCCGGCGGTATAAATAGGAGCGAGCGTGAGCAGCAGTCCGCAGAGCAGCCTCTCCCCTTCTGTTAGACGGCGGCATCTTCTCCTCTTCCTCTTTCTCCCCTTCTCGCAGCGCCCGAGCGGCAGCCGACACCATGAGCACCTACGGCTACGAGACTTACTTCCCGTCGTACAAGCGGCGCTACGTGGACAGCTCCCGGGTGCACCTGTCCAGCGCTCGGAGCAGCAGCGGCGGCGGCGGCTATGGGGTGGCTCGCTCCACTTACTCGAGCCTCTCGGCGCCCGTCTCGTCGGTGTCGGTGCGCCGGAGCTACACGTCGTCCTCCTCCTCCCTGCTGCCCTCGGTGGATAGCCTGGACCTGACCCAGGTGGCGGCGATCAGCAACGACCTGAAGACCATCCGGAGCCAGGAGAAGGCTCAGCTGCAGGACCTGAACGACCGCTTCGCCTGCTTCATCGAGCGCGTCCACGAACTGGAGCAGCAGAACAAGGTGCTGGAAGCCGAACTGCTGGTGCTGCGGCAGAAGCACTCCGAGCCGTCGAGGTTCCGCGCGCTTTACGAGCAAGAGATCCGCGAGCTGCGCCTGGCCACCGAGGAGGCCACCCACGAGAAGCAGGCGCTGCAGGGCGAGCGCGAGAGCCTGGAGGAGACCCTGCGGGCCATGCAGGCGCGCTACGAGGAGGAGATCCTCAGCCGCGAGGACGCCGAGGCCCGCCTGCTGGAGGTGCGCAAAGGCGCCGACGAGGCGGCGCTGGCCCGCGCCGAGCTGGAGAAGCGCATCGACAGCCTCCTCGACGAGCTGGCTTTCCTCAAGAAGGTGCACGAGGAAGAGCTGGCCGAGCTCCAGGCCCAGATCCAGTACGCTCACCTCTCCGTCGAGATGGACGTCTCGGCCAAGCCGGACCTCTCCTCCGCCCTGCGCGACATCCGCGCCCAGTACGAGAAACTGGCGGCCCGCAACATGCAGAACGCCGAAGAGTGGTTCCGCAGCCGCTTCACCGTCCTCACCGAGAGCGCCGCTAAGAACACCGACGCCGTGCGCGCCGCCAAGGACGAGGTCTCCGAGAGCCGGCGCCTCCTCAAAGCCAAGACACTGGAGATTGAAGCCACCCGTGGCATGAACGAAGCCCTCGAGAAGCAGCTGCAGGAGCTGGAGGAAAAGCAGAACGCCGACATCGCCTCCCTCCAGGTGGGTCTTTATCCTTTTATTACACGGACACCCCCACCATTCTTCCAAGGCAAAGCGCTGGCGACTGGTCCAGGTGACCCACTGAGCTTTAATGGCTGAGTGCTGGGGATTTGTAGGTCCTGGTGACACTCCCGACTCAGGGACGGGGAGCCTGTGGTCTTCCAGAGCCCACCAGCTTCGCTGGCTGGGACTGATGAGAAGCGGAGTGCAACAACCTCTGGAGGGCCGCAGGTTTCCAATCCCTGGCTCTTAGGATGCTGGTGGAGTTTTTGTTGAGCGCATTTCATTTGCAACCAGACAGAAGGGAGGAGAGAGCATGGATGAGAGGAGCCAACCCAAGACACTTTTTTTTTTCCCCTGTCCAAGGCCCTGCAGCAAATGGTGTCCTTCTCTCCCCTCTCCCAGAAGGAAATGAAGTGCAACTGCAGTCCTATAGTCACTGAGTAGATCTGCATTGGAGTGCATGTTTAATAACTATCAGTTTGCTACCCTTTCATGACACCTCAAAATCAGCTGCCTGGGGCAACTACCTCACTGCCGCATGGTAGCAGCCACCCATCCCACCCTGCCCATGGGAGGAGGTATCCTCTCCTCTGCAGCTGAGTGGGGAGAAGCTACCGCTGGCATCCCCCCCCCCCCGCTCTGTTTCCTTTGCATGAATGAGTGTCTCCATGCTTTATGCAGCCATGAGTGTGCATATGCCTCCCCACCCCCAAGATGGGTGACAGGATTTTTATTAGAGAAAAAAAGCACAGGGGGAAAAGGTTAACTTTCCCTTCTCCAGCATAGACACACTGCTTTCAGACTTTGAAAAGCCCAGTTGTGTGTGTCTTTTAACACCTTTGTACTTTGGCTTGGGCAGCTGCTATCCAATGAGAGGGTCCAAGGTGGGTGTAAAGATGTGCAGGTCTCATCCAGACATTTTCTGCTTGCCAGAGGACACAGTGGGTGTGTCTGCAGCAGACATTTCTGCTGCACAAGGCAGACCCACTCTGACTTGACAGACTTCTTAAGCACTGACTGGGAAGCCACTTCCGATGCCATCAATGGCGCTTACTTCCAGGTTCTTGTTGGAAGTACACTGAAAAAGATATACCAAGAGCTCTGGCCAAAAGTTTCAATACAAGGAATAATTCCTACTCAACACGTTTTTCTTTTCAACTCTCGAGTAGGAATTATTCCTTGTATTGAAACTTTTGGCCAGAGCTCTTGGTATATCCTTTTCAGCTTACTTCCAGGTGGCATCTTCTCATTTAAGGTAGAGTGTTTGGGACCCCTGAGACACAAGCTTGAAGTGAGTCAACCCCAGAACTTGTTCAGCTAGAAAATGCATAGAAATAACCCAGTGCTCTTAATAACAGTCCATGTGGCATGTGTGCTTGCTAATGAATAGGTATTAGCATGGTTTCTCTCCCTGCTCCCCATACCCCGTTTTTATTTTCCAAGCAATTTTGTAAAGAGGCATTTCCCTCTTTCTCTCACTCACTCTCTCTCTCTCATCAATGTGGAGATTCAGTCAGATCGAGACTGAACTGTATGATTGGGCAGGAAAAAATGATGTCTCTCCATGTGTGTCATGAGGTTGCCAACTATCTACTTTGCACCCCCATTTTTCTCTCCTGTGCAAGTATGTAATTTGACTATGAATCTTAAGTAAATTCTGCTGAAACCAATGGAGGGTGGTCTAGAATACCATCCTAATCCACAGCTCAAGATGCTTGGGATTTAGCCTATTATAATGCAAAGTGGAAAGAAGTTTGCTTGGGTACATGGTTTTAATGGACTATGCTTCCAGGAAAGTGGTTTTAGAAAACATTGGCCAACCTCATGGATTTCCATGAGATTTATCTGTGCAGTCCCATAAGCACTCAGTTGGGAGTTGGGTTATGTCATAGTAAACACAAATGTCATATATCTGTTTAAATTCTGCTTAGATTGTTAATTAGGCTGCTTGTTTGGGTCTTTAGGAGGTTCTGAGAAAGTGGTGGCGGCAAATAACAGTTTCATCATAACACCCTTTGAATCAAATATGTGCCCTTTATCAGGTCACCACATGACACATCTAAGGAGAAGGAAACAGGTCCTTTTCGCCGCATATCACAGTAGGCATTATTATGTATTATCTGTCACTTTTGCCCATAGATGCACCACCAGGCAAATCTTGCTGAGTTTGTAAAAGTCACCCATCAAATGGCAATGTCCCCTGTATCCATCACCCCTTGATAACTTGCTTCTCAATCAGTCCATGTTAGATGTTTGAGACATTTTGGGATACACACAAGTTCAATACTGCCATGATTAAAGTGTTTAAGTTGGCTAAAATTTGTGCATTCCATTTAATACATTTGGAGAATGTAATTCTTGTCTCTTGTCCTAGACAAAGAGCCAGGTTTTCTGATCCCAACAAAACGTGGCAGCAGCCTCCAAGTAGGTAATGGTGCAATGCACCAACATCTGCTGGATGATGCACCAACACCCGCCTCCACTTCTGCCCCACCCAGTTTAACCTGGGGGCTGTCCAGCACACCAGGGCCTGAAACCAATGCCTGCTTGCTGCAATACAAGATTCCTAGGCATGTAACAATGTTATCTATCCTTTTTATTCTTAAATTCTAAGGCACCAGCTGTATCACCACACACCACACAAACCTATCTAGATTTAAGCCAACATATTCCCTGGGGTCTTTAATATTTAAAGGGAACTAAATAATCTTTGTAGCATCAAATGACTGGCGGTTGAGTCTAATCTAGTCCCTTGATTCTAATCTAGTTCCTCGTGATATAGCATAATTCAGAATCAAAATCTTAAATCTAGATTCCAATTTATCTAGCTCAATTCATTTTTAAAATAGGCTGTATGGGTGGTTTTGGAGTTGGCAGAGATTTTAAAAATGCAGTTTCTTGTTACAATAAGACCTAAATTCAGGGTCACTCCATAATTTATTGTACAAAGTTTGGTAAGAACAAGAACAAATGAACTTAAACCCTTGTAATGCGTCTGACTTAAATTTTCTTCTGTTTTAATTCTTGTTACTTTGTGGTGCCTTGCAAAAAAAAAAGAAAAGATAAATGGACAGTGTGCTAAGAATACATTAAATAAGTAAGTTCCATTGTTGTTGTTTTTAAATGGAAAGTTCTCAAAATGAAAAAAGAAGGGGGAAACCACCTTTCAAAACTGATATGAAACTCCTCACTTTGGCAACTACACAATATATTCCCAGTTCAATATATTCCTGCATTGCAAGGGGTTGGACTAGATGACCACTGAGGTACCTTCCAATTTTATGATTCTATCTATGATTCAATGATATCTGCAGGGATAGAGAGAGAAAAAATCTGTTATAAAATGCTCCCTGTTATAAAACAAAGAATTAGAAATACTCCAGTTAATTCAGATAAATAACTGTTACAATTTAATAGGCAGCACAAACTATAAACTGAGTAAGCTTCAGCTTTTGAATCAAAACTATGCATACAATACAATCCTAAGCATACTTACTCAGAAGTAGGTCCCGTTGCATCCTTTGTCTCATTATAAGCAACAAAGTTAAAACTAGCATAAAACCAAATGTTCCAGTTTCACTGGACTTAGCATTATAGTCAACAGCTAAAATCAAATACATGCTATTAACAATGCATAGTTAAAGTACTATTCAGTTGCATGAATATAATTTTAATTCTGAGTGTTTGCTTGTATGTGTGATTCTTCATAAAAAGTACATTAAAATAAATGATGTTTCTTTGTTTATGCCATGCCTATTTGTTATTATGCTGGAAGACTGAACTAAAAAGCTGATATCCAATGAACAGGAAACTGTGTTAATTCTTCATGACTTTCATTAGCAAGATCATGCTGAAAAATTCAAAAGATACAGGGAGAATTAATGATAAGCGCAGGAAAAAAGAACTACCGGGAGCTCATTATGCATTAAACAACCCTCTAAATGTAGCCTTTGAGGACTGCAACTAGAATACGTTCTTGTCAATTTGACCTACAATTTAGTAAAATAGCAGCAGCTGAATTTAAGATTGACTGTTTCTGGAGGTTGATCTGATGAAACAAGTTCCAGAATCATAGCCATATTACTCTGTTGCTGCAAAACCAGTCTTTTTGCACAATATAAAGACCAACACATTTATTATGGCACAAGCTTTTGAGGACTCAAATCCACTTCACCAGATGCACTGCCTAGCCCTCGGGTTCCCATCATGGCATCCATGGGCACCACATCAATCTCAGATAATCCTTGGTACTCAGCAAGGTTCCAGGTCCCTCTGAAGTTTTAAGCTTATTTCTTTTAGTGGATTTTTGTTTTGGTTGCTTGGGGAAAGTGTGCCTGTTTTGGGATGTATTGCTTGTTTCTTTCTATCTCTGATTTTTTTGGGTTTGAGGGAGGGGGGAGGTTTTGAGCACCACCAATTTTTCTTCTTTGAAGCAGGCATCTTGTGAGCCTCTTAGATGTGCCCCCAAATCGAAAAAGGTTGGGAACACTTCATCTAGCCCATGAAATCTGATGTGACAATGTTTCTTAGTCTTTAAGGGGCAGCAAGAGTGCAAACTTACCTATATCAAGAGTGAATCAAAGTGAGTCAATGGGGCGTTCTCCTAGGTTTGTAGCCTTAGCTGGTTTTTGAATGAGACCAGCATTATAAACAGATTTTCTCCAATCTACAGCAAGTAAAGTAAAGAAAGCAAAGGGAATAGGTGTGTCTTGGGCTTCTGTGGATTGTGCCCATTATGTAGAAGCAAGTTCTGTTAGGACAAGTTGGGTATAAACTCGCTTTCTTTAAATCTTAAGTCAATTTAACAAAATTTGTGGAACAGGTTTCTAGCCCCATTCTTAACCAGGGATAATGCCAACCAATTCAGCAGTGAAAAAAAGTTATTTAGGCTGTGAACACACAGAGCACTTAAAGTACCCCCCCCCCCAAATTCCGAGAACTGTTGTTTACCAGAGCTACAGTTCCCACCATCCTTAGCAAACTACAGTTCCCAGAAATCTTGCAGGAGGTGTATTTTAAATATATGGCATGTACTCAGCATTACACATAGGGCACACAGAATAGACCGACTTAGAAGAAATACAACCCTATTTTTCAACCCCTCCTGAAAGTTGTTTGGTTTTTTTAATTCATGGAAATGCAAACAAGCTTGTGATAGGTTACATGAAAAAAAGTTAGAAGTTTCAGATACCTTTTGAAATTTCAAGCATTACAAAGTGACTGGACCTCTGAATGTGAGGAACACTCTCCTTTGTCAAGGAAGAAAGAATGTAGCCTCTGACCTATCCAATGGTGGCATTTCTCTGAATTTTACTAGAATGAATGAGTTCATGCTCTTATCTCTGTCCTTGCTCCCAACAGGATACAGTCAGCAAATTAGAAAATGAACTGAGAACTACAAAGAGTGAAATGGCTAGGTATCTGAAGGAGTATCAGGATCTCCTCAATGTGAAAATGGCTCTGGACATTGAAATAGCAGCATACAGGTAATCTCAGAAAAATGTTCAGCAATCACAGATTTATTTATCCCTCCTTCTAAAAATAAATAAATGTATTTTTAAATTTATTTTTGTGTTGAAGACTGTGGTCCTAATTCACCTTTTTATTTAAGTGCTTTCAGCTGAAATTGGTGGTGACAGGAGCTAAATATTTCGTTCAGTTTTTCTGCTTCAGCTAGTTCCAAAATAAATAATTGTAACTGATCTCAAACATAGGATTTCACTGAAAACTTAGAATTAACACTTCTGTTGGAATTTGGCAAGCAGTATAGCTGTGAGCTGCATTGGTCTTTCACAGACCAGTGAAGATTTAAAAATTGACAAAGCTTCTAAATAGATTTCATGACCAGACTTCATGGCCATTGAAAGTATGAAAGTGCTTCCGGAAGTGACAGAGAGATATATCTAAATTTGTCTGGCAGGGCAAAAAGCCCAGAATTAAGTTTAAGATACTAACTGATGCAAAAGAAAGAGTGGGCTTTGCCCTGCCGGACTTAAAGCTGTATTATGAAGCCGCAGCTTTCTGCTGGCTAAAAGACTGGCTACTTCTCGAAGACACTGATGTACTGGACCTGGAAGGTTTTAACAACGCTTTTGGTTGGCATGCATACTTATGGTATGATAAGGTTAAGATCAATAAGGTCTTTAAGAACCATATTGTCAGGAAAGCAGTATTTAATGTCTGGACAAAATACAAAGACTTATTGGAAAACAAAACTCCGAGGTGGCTTTCACCTCTGGAAGCTAAGGCCCGAAAAAGACCCAATATGGAGGCCAAATGGCCAAAATATTGGGAAATATTAGAAAAAGATGGAGACAATTGGAAATTGCAGAGTTTGGAGAAAATGAAGGATAAAGTGCGAGACTGGTTACATTACGCTCAGATTAAAGAAGTCTTTAAAAACGATAAAAAGGTAGGGTTCCAGGTGGAGAAATCGAAGTTGGAAACAGAATTGTTAGAACCAAAGACTAAGGTATTATCAAGAATGTATAACTTGCTGTTAAAATGGAATACACAAGACGAAATGGTTAAATCGGTTATGATAAAGTGGGCTCAGGACATTGGGTATAATATTATGTTTGAGGACTGGGAAAGGTTGTGGACCACTGGGCTGAACTTCACTGCATGTAATGCTCTGAAGGAAAATGTAATGAAAATGATATATAGATGGTACATGACCCCAGTTAAACTTGCCAAAATATACCATTTGTCTGATAATAAATGTTGGAAATGTAAAGAACACGAAGGAACATTCTTTCACCTCTGGTGGACCTGCCCTAAAGTGAAGGCCTTCTGGGAAATGATATATAATGAGTTGAAAAAGGTATTTAAGTATACCTTCACTAAGAAACCAGAGGCCTTCCTTCTGGGTATTGTCGGCCAGAAGGTGTTAAAGGAGGACCGAACATTTTTTATGTATGCAACAACGGCAGCAAGGATACTCATCGCTAAGAGCTGGAAAACTCAAGATCTACCCACACTGGAAGAGTGGCAGAAGCAGCTGATGGACTATATGCAACTGGCCGAGATGACTGGTAGAATCCGAGACCTGGGACAGGAGAGGGTTGAGGAAGACTGGAGGAAATTCAAGATTTATTTACAAAAATATTGTAATTTGGTTGAATGTTAAGAAGGATGCTAGTTCATAAATAATTGCCCACCACTGAATTAGATCTGAATTTGACGATAAGTGAGATTAAGGAAAATACAAACTTTTTGGAGAATTGCTAGGTTTTTATTTAAATGAGCGGAGATAAGATTGCAAACAAGAGGGTAACTTGCTTGGAAAATTTTTTTTTGTAACGATGTAAGTGCGAGCGGGAGACGTGAGGGAGTCCAAAGAAGTGACGAAATTATGTTATGATATAAGTAATGTTGTTTATTATTTATGCATTTGTATTCAAAAAACTTTAATAAATATGTATTAAAGAAAAGGAAAAAAAAAAAGAAAGTATGAAAGTATTGAAAGTATGGCCATGAAGGCCATGAAGTTCATGAAGGCACTTTGAAGGTAGCCCCATCACCATCACAACCATCTAGTGAGGGTGATCCCATGTGAAAATGAACATCTGAGTTTCAGTCCTCAGCTGACATGAATCATGAATCCTGCCCCCAAATACAGCCTTGGTCATCTGCAGTTTCTTTGAGCAGATGAAGACTCTGCTCAGCTTTGATGGTGATGATCATGCATAGCTCCTCAACAGATGGCACCAGCTGGAGAAGATGGGAGCCTCCTGACTCTCAGACAGGTTCTGGGAGTAGTTGGAAGGCACCCAAAGGGTGCATTTTGGAAACTGAAGCTCAGCAGATTATATGTATTTTTTAAAATTATAGTTTCAGACAAATAGAAGATCAGGCCATGCCCTCAGTGTCACAAACTAAAAGACAAGGGAAGGTGAGTAGAAGGCAAAAAGTAGAGAACAGGGATCTGTTTGATGATGTCAGAAGGGTGTGGCAAGCTTGAAATGGGTTCTTCTATGCCCCTGGGTCCAGACTGTGTTCTTTCTGAGAGCAGAAGCCATCTCCTCAGGGCTGCTTCTTTGGTTTGTGCATGTAAATATGATTGATTTGTGTCTCTGTGTGTGTATGCATGCATTTTACTCACTCATGGTAAATCCATTGACATGATATTATTGTCTAATAGCAATCTTCTTTAATAAATTTCCATCTTGGTTTCGATTATGCCGATTGCCTGATGCTCATGTGCTTCTTCCTCCCCCTCCCCCAGGAAACTTCTGGAAGGTGAAGAGACCCGGCTTAGTTTCACCAGCGTTGGAAGCATTAGCAGTGGTTATACGCAGAGCGGCTCCACCTTTGGAAGGTCAGCCTACAGCGGTTTGCAGAGCAGTTCCTACTTGATGTCCGCCCGCTCCTTCCCTGCCTATTACTCCAGCCATGTGCAAGAAGAACAGATTGAAGTGGAGGAGACGATTGAAGCATCCAAAGTAGAAGAGGCCAAAGAGTCTCCCCCTTCAGAAGGAGAGGAAGAGGAGAAAGAAGAAGGGGAAGGAGAGGGAGAGGGAGAAGGGGAAGGAGAGGAAGAAGGTACAGTTGCTGTTTTCTCTCTTCCCTAACAAAAAGAACAAAATTTGAAATTTTAATGAGTTCACATATTTTGAAATGGCTGAACTTTTAAATTTAGGGATGTTTTAACCGCAAATTATGACACTTATAGCTGAATTATGTCATTCATTTCCTATTATTAAGGTGCAGCTTTTCATAAAAATCACACACACAGCTTTATTGTGGTACATAGACCCAAAATACAGAGGACAGCAATAGTATATATCAACAGTTATTAAGGTGTAAGATTGGCCTTGCTAGCCAGTAGAGGAGCTTTAGCCTGTAGGTATTGATTTCTGATTTTTATAAAAACAACAACAACAACACTTTTGCTGATATGAAAAACATAGTATGATATTTAAGGATTTATTTATTTATTTTTAAAAACACTGGTGAGTTAATCTCAGAAGTCTGCACATTTGAAATTTCTTATCTGGATTTGCTTTAGTTCCATTTACTGCAACGAGATGGTGTCCATTATGGAGCAGAGTGCTGTTGGTTCCAGTGTATTATTTATTCCATTTAAACAGAACTATTTGCAGAATCAAAGAATCCAAGATTAGCTAAAATCAGAAAAAATATTTTTAAAATCTATTTTGAAGACTTCAGAAACAGGGCTGGCCCAATATGTTCTGCTACTTGAAGTAAAGCATGAACCCCCTTCTTCTCCATCATGGTGCATAGCATCCCTCGGCATGCACAGAAACTGGTTTAAAGGAACCTTCTCATTCAAATTAATAAGTAGAGCAAACATAGGGTTGTATCCAATGCTAGTCCTATTCAGAGTGGATGCACTGAAATTAATGAACCTCACTTCCATTGGATGTCTGACTAATCCAAAAAGCTCTTCATAAACTTTGACTTATTTTCAAGAAGCACTGTCTTGAAAGCACCCGCCTTCTGGACAAAATAGAGTTTCCCCTTGTTGGAATTTAAACCCACCCTCTTTGTACTAATCCAAAAGTAAGAGCTGTTCCACAGTGGAACGAACTCCTTCTGAAGTTGGTGCACTCTCCTTCCGTAGAGGTTTTTAAGCAGAGGTTGGATGGCCACCTGTCATGGATGCTTTAGCTGAGATTCCTGCATTGTAGGAGTTTGGACTAGTTGACCCTTGGGGTCCTTTCCAACTGTACAATTCTATAATTCTGTGATTCGGCGTCTGTGGACTTCAGTGGGTCCGTCTGGAGCAGAATCAGCATTGGCTACAACCCATAATCTACTATACTATCCATGTTGGGAAGGCCCGGGAAGTGAGGGGGGCAGCTGCTGTCCTTGCCTTCTGCCCCCTTCCTTTGCCTTCTCATGTTGAGAAATGTATTACCATGAAATGCTTTCAAGCAGGGCTTACTCCTGGTCTTCTCCAAGTGACTATAGAACAGCATCTATTGCCAACTCTGCCTAATTCATGCTGCAGTGAACTATTCACTCTTTTTTTGTTGTTGTACCTTTTCTTCCAGGAGCCACAGAAGAAGAATCTAAAGAGGGTGAAGGAGAAGAGGAAGAAGGCGAAGGCGAAGAAGGAGAAGGAGAAGAAGAAGAGGGAGGAGAAGAAGAGGCTGCTGAGGAAGCAGATGAGGGAGAGAAAAAGGAAGGCGAAGATGAACAAGAGGATGCTGGTGAAGAAGAAGCCCCTAAAGAGAAGAAGAAGGATTGATATAGACTTGGATGTAGGTTTCCCAGATAGTTTAAGTGACTGAGCTAAAATTGCTGTGCCATGTATTTAAATCCCCCTACTGTTCTTAGGTTTAAAGAAGTTAATTGTCTCTATGCCTCTGTTTCCCCCCTCCCCTTTTGATGCAAAGGAACCCTAACGCTTGCCATGTGTCCCACTGGCTGCTACCAAACTAAGCATGGTGTCTTCTAATGAGTCCCAGAGCAACGTGCAATTTGACTGATTCAAACCCAAGTAGATACCTACGTATATTAAAATTCAAATCAAATCAAATTTTAAAAAAGCAGGGAAGCCAGTAGGGAAGGCGGGGAAATATATATATGTCAAAGCTACTTTTAAAGTTGTTCTGGAAACCTTGGATGGTGACTAACAATAATAACAACAATGAAGTCTGTGAAATCAAGCTAGTCAATAAAGTTAAAACAAAGCTGCATACACAATTTTTTGTTGTGTGTCTTCAATATTTCCCATTCATGATTTACTGCAAAAAGTTTACAGCCAATTCTATAAACAATTGGAAGTAAGATTCATCATGTTTTGTAGGGCTTACTCCCACGTAAGCCCTTGTCTGATTGCTACATTTGAAACTAAACGCATTGATGGTGAAGAAACCAATGCTGAATGGTGAAATCCATCCATTTCAGTGATGGCAGCCCCACCCAGTATGCTCCTGGGCATCTTCAGGAAGCAAGGCTGTGAGAAGCTTTGCTTGAGCATCTCATTTATTGCCTGAAGAGCTTCCACATGCAACAGTGAGCAACTTTAAGCCTGCCTCTGGTGGGAAATAATTGTTGGAGCCAAGATAATGAAACAAAAAGAGTGTGAAGAGGATGTGTTGGGATAACACTGAAAGTGATTCCTCTCAAAAGCTTTGCAGAGTAGAATAGTGAAAAGGGAAATCACACCTCTGGTGTCCTCATTAAAAATAGGCAGGCAGGAAATCATCACACATTTCCCCTGGAATAATCCCAATCAGATGTGAAGGACATAACACCCTTCAACTCAAGAGTGGGGGACTTGTAGCTCTCCAAACATTGTTGGACTACCATTATTCCTAACCATTGACTTTGCTGATTGCTGGAGCTTATGGGAGTCCAACAACATCTGGAGGGTCATATCCCTCCTTAACATCTAAGGAACCATTCACTAGCACAGCCCGTGTAACTCCCAGTTAAATGGATCATGTAAATTAAATGGGTTAATCTTGGCCCAGCACAAACAGCATCTTGTGGTATCTTTCAAGCTAACAGTAATTGTGGCAGAAGAATGGCCCACATCACCTGATGCATTGTAAATTTCACTGTAAAGAGTGGCGCCACAGGATACAGAGAAGGAGTGAGTAGCACACTGAAATGAAACAAAGGGGCAGCCTCTGGACTGGGTTGCAAAACTAGAGTTGCAAAACTACTAGTGCTGTGCTGAAATTTCATAGCATTTGCATCCCAAGAGGGGCTTGTCTTCCCAGCAGCACAACAGTGGATTCAGAGGCATCCTAAGCACCATCCCTGTGTCTCTATAATAGACTTCTCCAGCCAGCCAGCGTGGCTGCTGCCCTTCAGTCCCCACATGGAATTCTGCCCACTTCCTCCCCCTCCTTCCCAGTAGCACTTGCCGAAAACCAGTCCTGTTTCAAAATGACACCTTTCTTCATGTGGTAACAACACACCACTGTGTTACCCCTGGCCACCCCCTTCTCAATTCTTCTGCTTTTGTCCACTTCCACAGGCCAGAGGAAGGAGAGTATTTGCATGGCTCAGTACTTAGTGCTCCTTGTGTTGCTAATGGTATCACTATCAGTGATCTCCTGAACAGGAGAACTGGTCCAGCCTGTATTTTGCACTGGCCTGGTATCTTCCTATCATACTCCAAAAATCAGCTAAATTCTACCCCTTTACTAAATTTATGGTTAAGGGAAGACTACCCCACCCCACGGGACGCGGGTGGCGCTGTGGGTAAAAGCCTCAGCGCCTAGGGCTTGCCGATCGAAAGGTCGGCGGTTCGAATCCCCCGTGGCAGGGTGCGTTCCCGTCGTTCAGTCCCAGCGCCTGCCAACCTAGCAGTTCAAAAGCACCCCTGGGTGCAAGTAGATAAATAGGGACCACTTACCAGTGGGAAGGTAAACGGCATTCCGTGTGCTGCGCTGGCTCGCCAGATGCAGCTTGTCACGCTGGCCACGTGACCCAGAAGTGTCTCCGGACAGCGCTGGCCCTCGGCCTCTTAAGTGAGATGGGCGCACAACCCTAGAGTCTGTCAAGACTGGCCCGTATGGGCAGGGGTACCTTTACCTTTACCTTTACCCCACCCCACGTATGGGACGCGGGTGGCGCTGTGGGTAAAACCTCAGCGCCTAGGACTTGCCAATCGCATGGTTGGCGGTTCGAATCCCCGCGGCGGGGTGCGCTCCCGTCGTTCAGTCCCAGCGCCTGCCAACCTAGCAGTTCGAAAGCACCCCCGGGTGCAAGTAGATAAATAGGGACCGCTTACCAGCGGGAAGGTAAACGGCGTTCCGTGTGCTGTGCTGGCTCACCAGATGCAGCTTGTCACGCTGGCCACATGACCCGGAAGTGTCTGCGGACAGCGCTGGCTCCCGGCTTATAGAGTGAGATGAGCGCACAACCCTAGAGTCTGTCAAGACTGGCCTGTACGGGCAGGGGTACCTTTACCTTTACCTTTACCCCACCCCACAAAAAACTCTGACAATAATTACCTCCTTTGTAGTCTTGTAGTAGCCAAGACATGGAGAACATTTGACCCTCCAGATGTTGCTGAACTACAACTCCCATCAGCCCCAAGAAGTGTGGCCAATGGCCATGGATGACAGGAACTGTGATTCCTCAGCATCTGGAGGGCCAAAAGTGCCCAGCTCTTGGGTTCATTTGATGTAGTCTGATAAAGGTATATGAAACCAGGTATCTCCAATCTTTTCAGATCCAGGACCCACTTTCCACCCAAACATCCGTTTGGGGACCCATTTCTTAATCTTTTACCATCTGCTTGTATGGTTGTCATTCTCCTGTTGCAGCCCACCTTGGTTCAGGTTGTGATCTAGTAAGTGGACTGGATAGATTTTAATGAGAAGGAGAGGATATTTTATTTATTAATTATCCTTTCTCTTTTCACATGTGTGAGAATGCAAGGACCTACAGTAATTCGGCAGAGTTAAAAATCACCACTGTGTATAAGCTTATATTTAGAAGCTATTTGGGACAAGGTTGCATAACTTTCTACAACAATTATGATACCCAAGGATGCTTAGGCAGACTTGGCTCGTCTTCTTCCTCTTAACAAAGAAATTACTCAGACTGCTTAAGTAAACAGGAAAAATACAAGGTTTACTCACATCATAGTCTTGCTCAGATTCAACAATTACAGCGATGAAAATCAGACAGGCAATAATTCTTAAAAGTTACAAAAGTCCATAGTCCAGTTCCAAATGGAGTGCACTCCCCAGAGAGCTTAGCAGACATCCTATCCCATTGCAGGTAAGAAGAGTGCGGTGACAGGATGAAGAAGTAAAGGTTAAGTTTCTATTGTTTCCATTTCCACCACGCAAGTTTGGGCATATGGGATCTTAGAGTCCCCTGTTCATGACTATCTAGCAATCATGCATTTGTGATTTGACTGCAGATCCTCCTAGAGGTCCCAATCCACTAGCTGAAGAGCTGTGTCTTCACCCACATGTAGGGAACTGTTGTTGCTGTTTATAGCTGGTGAGAGCCACAGTCCCTCAGAGGGCAACCTACGAGGGCTCACTTGTTAATTATGGGTGGGGTCTCTCTCTCTTTCACTGCACTGCACTAAACTGTTTGTTTTGTCAGAGGTTTAAATTGCTTGTTGCAGAGGACTTTTGAAACTAGGCTGCATGAAGCCCTACTCCTAGGGCCACAGATTAATCACACTTGTGTCAACTTTTGAAATAGGTGATTGGATTTATGCCAAGCGTATATTAATGTGTGTGCAAGCACTCAGAGTAGGAATTTGAAAGAAAGGCACTCTGCACATGCCTAGTCACTCATTTTGTTGGAATAGTAATACCTTGAGCATAGCCAGGATTTATTTTAGGGGGGCAGGCATGGGGGGGCAGAACCAAGTTATCTGCAACACAGTTGAGCAGTTGGTTATTTCTACTTATTTGATTTTGGGGAGCAGCTCCCCTCCCACCCACCTGGCTATGCCCATGATTAAGACACCAATTTAGTGGTTTCCTTGCTCATTTTTCAAAAATAAATAATAAAACCAATTTAGGTCTGAACTAAGACGTGGGTGGTGCTGTGGTGTAAACCACTGAGCCTTGGGCTTGCCAATTGGAAGGTCGGCGGTTCAAATCCCTGCGATGGGGTGAGCTCCTGTTGTTCAGTCCCAGCTCCTGCCAAACTAGCAGTTTGAAAGCACGTCAAAGTGCAAGTAGATAAATAGGTACCACTCTGGCAGGAAGGTAAAAAGCATTTCCATGTGCTGCTCTGGTTTCGCCATATGACCTGGAAAAACTCTGCGGACAAACGTCGGTTCCCTCGGCCAGTAAAGCGAGATGAGAGCTGTAACCCCAGAGTCATTCACTTTACTGTGTGTGAATCATACATACATATGCATTCTGCTGTACATCTGAAAAACACTTTCCACCATGCAGTACATTAGCCTAGGACCAAATTGTTATGGTAATTAATTTATCATGTTGGGTGGGAGAAGCATGATCCCTCACCTTCAGCACTGAGCAGAATTCTACCTCCTTAGTGTTACTGCCTCATTCTGAGTAAAGGGTGATTGGCATAGACATAACTGGTGCACCTAAATCAACTTCTAATGATGCTGGCGTTACAGCCAGGAAGACCATGGACTGCTTGGAATGGAAGCCTGCAAAACTGCTCTCCTTTTAGTGAGTGGAAAAGTCAAGGTGAAATGCACAAATAAACAGCAGGGAAAGAAATGAGAGTGCTATAATAAAACCTCTGATTATCTAATGGGAACACATCTTGTTCAAAAACTTCAACTTTACGGCACTTTAAATAAATTTGAGGTGGCATAAGCTTTTGTGTATGTTGAGTCTACTTCATCAAAAGCATGAAAGCTTATGCATAAGTTTTAGATTTGTTAATCTTTAAGGTACTGCAGGACTCACTGTTATTTTTGCTGCAACAGACAGACTAACTTTCCCACTGGATCCTGCTCAGATATTTTTTGGGTCATTTTCTTTTCCATTACTAGTATTTAATTGGTTTAGAAGCAGTGGTGTCCAAACTTTTTTCAAAGAGGGCCAGATTTGATGAAGTGAAGGTTGACCTTTTTTTAGGATTGAAGTTGGGGCTGAATTTAACTGACCAGTGGGCCAGATGCCTGGTTTGAAGAAACAGTAAAAGTACAAGAGAAACATATATCAGCAAATGATTCTAGGGTTTTAGAAAGTAGGGTTACGACTGCAGCCTAAGTCATTAAATATCCCAAGAATAAGGTAACGTTTAGGATGGTGGTTATAAACAAATTAATACAGAACACATAAACTTTTGAATTTAACATTAACTTTAAAAGATTGAGAAACAGAGGTTAGCCTTGAGCTATAAACAATTGATTCTACAGAAATCAATAAATGACATCCAATTTGCATTAAAATTATTCAAGTTTTGCTTTCTCTCCCCACCTCTTAGTCTTTGCAGAATTCATTAATTTTGCCATAAATGCTGAGCTCAGCTCCACATCCCATCTATTCTAGTAGGGATGACATCTCCAATATTTTGCTTTAAGAACTGCAGTATCTTGGGTGCTTTTACTGTATATGCTGCTAGATCTCTGTGAGTTGTTCAATGAAGCCATCACTATTCCAAATGAAATAAAGATCAAGGGATCTAAAGGGATATGGGGGGCATTGTTCCACCATCACTTGCTTCAATCATCTTGTAAATCACAGGACTGTATCCAATTAACGATTACTTAGAGTAGACCCATACTCTAATAGACATAAGTTAGTCACTGTCAATAATTTCAATGAGTCTACTCTAAATGGACCTAGCATTGGATGCAGCCCACATCTTTTGGTTAAGGCTTTCTCTGACCCATAAAATTGCATCCTGTTATTAATAAATACCTGCATTTTAATCCAGTTTTACTGAATTTTTATGGGATATTGCTGCATACCGCTTAATAGCTTTTTTTTTAAAAAAAACAAACTGGTTTAGAAAGGCTGTTAAGTAAATCAATAAAAGTGTGTTAGAAAGAGCGAAAGTTCTTTTGTCCTTGCCGGTCGGGTTTTTGTTTCTTAAAGGAAAAATGATTGAAGTTCTGAAGGGCTGCGGTAGAGTCCCTAAGCTGCTCATGAATACAGACTGCGCTCCAGCAGACAATTGGGGGGAGGGCTTACTTTCTGAAGCTCAGGGAAATCCAGCAGCCACAGTGCACCGCCGCCGCTCCTTTCACAAACCTGCGTCTCCGTGGGACGTCCCTGCTGGTTTCGCTGCGAACAGTCACCTCGTCGGTCTCGTGGCTAAATCTCGGAGCTTCGCTTTGACGCATTGCAGTAAAGGAGAGCCGCGTACCAGGCAATTGGAGGGCGAAGGAGGTGGGGGAGAGGGGGGAAGAAAAGAAAAGAACCGAGACAACTTTTGCTGGCGTTTTACATCCTGCCCGGCAAAGACAGAGATACAGAGAAAGACCAAGTAACTCCAGCTGAATTAAAGGGGCTTGTTTTTGTTGGAGCCTTGCAGCCAGAGCAGAAACAGGTACCATTTCACCCAGCGAGGACCCCTTTAGTAGGTTTTCCAAACTGTGGAGATATTTTCTGGGAGCAGACTAGTTTTTCCAGAGCAACAGAAAGCAATGCACTCTGCTCATGTGTAGCGGTGTCCTTATTTCTAGAATTACTTCACGCCCGTTGAGGCTTAGCCTTTGCATTAAATAATATTCCATGACTGATTTTTATTATATCCAGGCACTGCCTTCATCCCCAGACACTTCAAATACTAAGGAATACTTTGTGGGGGAAGACAGGGCACAATTAAGGGTGTGTATAACCTTGGACTAGGGACGCAGGTGGCGCTGTGGGTTAAAGCCTCAGCGCCTAGGACTTGCCGATCGAAAGGTCGGCGGTTCGAATCCCTGCGGCGGGGTGCGCTCCCGCTGCTCGGTCCCAGCGCCTGCCAACCTAGCAGTTCGAAAGCACCTCCGGGTGCAAGTAGATAAATAGGGACCGCTTACCAGCGGGAAGGTAAACGGCGTTTCCGTGTGCGGCTCTGGCTCTGGCCAGAGCAGCGATGTCACGCTGGCCACGTGACCCGGAAGTGTCTCCGGACAGCGCTGGCCCCTGGCCTCTTAAGTGAGATGGGCGCACAACCCCAGAGTCTGTCAAGACTGGCCCGTACGGGCAGGGGTACCTTTACCTTTACCTTATAACCTTGGACTAGGGACGCGGGTGGTGCTGTGGGTTAAACCACAGAGCCTTAGGACTTGCCGATCAGAAGGTCGGCGGTTCGAATCCCCACGATGGGGTGAGCTCCCGTTGCTCGGTCCCAGCTCCTGCCAACCTAGCAGTTTGAAAGCACGTCAAGTGCAAGTAGATAAATAGGTACTGCTCCGGCGGGAAGGTCAACGGCGTTTCCTTGCGCTGCTCTGGTTCACCAGAAGCGGCTTAGTTATGCTGGCCGCATGACCGTACGGCGGCTCCCTCGGCCAATAAAGCGAGATGAGCGCTGCAACCCCAGAGTCGGTCATGACTGGACCTAATGGTCAGGGGTCCCTTTATCTTTACCTTTATAACCTTGGACTAAGTGGCCTTGCAGGAAAATTCCTGCAAAATGATAAATTCTGTTGAAACAAAGTGGCTCTTTAGTGTAACAATTGACATCTTTTTCTGGTTGTGAAATGTCAGGGCTCTTTGGGTAGTCATGGCATGATGTCTTCATCTCCATCTCAGTGATGGCTGGTGTCCATTGGGACGGAAAGCAGGGAGCCCAACAGCAGGGAGCGTCAGAGACAATGACAGGCAGAACCTGTCTCATTCTAGTTTTGTCCCCATCCTCATCCCTGCTGAGTTCCACAAGGGCAACACTGAGACTAAGGAGGAGGAGGAAGCTGACAGCAAGAGCCACCCCATAACTGGTTGTCAGTAAAAAGGCAGGCAGGCAGGAGTTGGCTGAGGTTGAAATTGGTGGGGCAGTGCCCCACTAGCCCTAAAGGACGACCCTCCATCACTAGATCTTATCTATCTCTATGCATCTGCTCTAAATTCTCCCCCACAATTAAAGAGAATATGCACAGGCTTTGTGAAGGATTAACAATCTTCTGAGGGTTTCTGAATCAATTATTCCCATCAGACACACACACACACACACAGAGAGAGAGAGAGAGAGAGAGAGAGAGAGAGAGAGAGAGGGGGAGAGGGAGAAGGAGAGAAGCATTAGTGCAGATTGGACAAAAGAGAAAATGCTTGCACTTCTCTGTATGATGTTATATGTCAGCAGATGAAACCTCATGGCAAAATGAAATATTCATCAGAATTAAACTCTCCTATTTATAAATATTTTGAAATGGCAACTCCACTGGGCATTTTAGATGCATAAATGTATTTGGGGGAAACACTCAAATTGGCTTGTTCTGCACATTCACACACACACTTCAGCTATGGATAAAAAAGTACTAATGCTGAATCTACAAAAGGATCCTGGAGATACAGCTTTGACCCATGGGTGGAAAGGGAGGGTCTTGCAAGAATATGCAAGACCTTGTTCCCTGGAATTCAATGACAGATCTTGATAACCAAGACCCAGCATAGTGTAATGGCTAGATCAGGGATGGGTAACTTGTCCTCCAGAAGTCTCCAGCTCCCATCATCCCTGACCACTGGGCATGCTGTCTGTGGCTGATGAGACTTGACATCCAGCTATATATTTGGAGACCACAGGCCTGGGTAGAGGACTTATACCATAGAGACCCTGGCAGTGGAAACAAATCCTGACCAGCCACAAAGCCAACTGGGTAACTTGGGGCCCTTAGCAATTTAGTCCTTTGTTCTTGTATGCATGAGTGGGAGAGAAGGATAGACACACATGCACGCACACACATTCATGTTTACGTCCATGCATAGACCAAATACATGGCAGGGGAGGAGGACGATGTCTGAAGGCCCTTTGTTCACCAACCAGTCCCCCTGCCTTCCTTACCAGCTGTGTGTTAGGTGCTATGTGTACAGCTGTATGCGCATAAGCAGCTGTTACCAAAGTTGCACTGGACATACAGATGTATGGAGCAGGCAGGCAATATCAGGGGCAGGTCCAGTATGTATGGTCTCCTCCACAGGTATAGCCTTCGTGAGAGCAAGATCAAGAGTGAGTGCAAAAGAGACCCTTCACTGTATTGAAGAAGTTGCACAATGAAATGACAGGTCTTCTTAATGGAGGTAGAAATGTAACCCAGAGAGTGGCTGTTTTTGCATTCACATCTATAAAAGCTAGAGTTTGGGGCATTACTTTTCAAGCTGCACTGGCTCCCGGTGGAGTACAGGGTCAGATTTAAGGTGCTGCTTTTGACCTTTAAAGCCCTTCACGGCCTAGGACCCTCGTAACTACGGGACCGCCTCTCCTGGTATGCCCCACGGAGAGCCTCAAGGTCCATAAATATGGTCTCAGGCCCTAAGGAAGTTGGATTGGCTTCAACCAGAGCCAGGGCCTTTTCAACTCTGGCTCCGGCCTGGTGGAACGCTCTGCCTCATGAGACCAGGGCCCTGCAGGATCTGATTTCTTTCCGCAGGGCCTGTAAAACAGAGTTGTTCCGCCTGGCCTTTGGCTTGGAGCCAATTTTATTCCCTCCCTCCCTCTCTCTCTTTTTTCTTTTCCTTCTCCTCCTGCGATGAGGCTACATTTTAATATTTTAATGTTCCATTATTTTAATGTTGTATTTTATTTTTGTTTTTAAGTTGTAATCATTCATCTTGTTTTTATTATTGCTTGTAAGCTGCTCTTGGCTGGGGAGGGCGGGGTATAAATAAAAAAATATTATTATTATTATTATTATTATTATTATTATTATTATTATTATTACATTGCCTGCAGACAGATAGCAAATTGGGATGATGTGGTTTTACATTTAGTATTTCCTCTTTAAATTGAGATAACTGACTGCATAATAGTGTGGAGTTTGGTAGTTTCTTTTGCAGAACCATATACTTCATAAGGGGTATGTATCTTGTCTTCAGATGCTCAGCAGCCTTTTGATTCCAATGCATGGAAGCAGCACATAAATGTATGAGGATGGGGGGGGGGGCCACAACCTAGATCAGAATCTACTGAAAAAGATATGCAGTAGATCAGCAAGGATTTCTAATAGTCAATAGTGTACAATTAATCATTTTTTTAAAAAAAATAAAAATATTATGCTTATCTCTCAACTTCAGTATTAAAGGTAAAGGGACCCCTGACCATTAGGTCCAGTCGTGGCCGACTCTGGGGTTGCGGCGTTCATCTCGCTTTATTGGCCGAGGGAGCCAGCGTACAGCATGACTAAGCTACTTCTAGCGAACCAGAGCAGCGCACAGAAATGCCGTTTACCTTCCCGCTGAAGCGGTACCTATTTATCTACTTGCACTTTGACGTGCTTTCGAACTGCTAGGTTGGCAGGAGCAGGGACCAAGCAACGGGAGCTCACCCCATTGCGGGGATTCGAACCGCCGACCTTCTGATCAGCAAGCCCTAGGCTCTGTAGTTTAACCCACAGCACCACCCGCGTCCCTCACCTGTAAAATATCAATATTAATTGATTGACCAAGTTTGTTCAGCATGGTGGTCTGTTTTCAAGTTTTGTATTAGATGTGATTTGTGTTTATGTTTGTGGATATATGCAGGTTATGGGCTGCTACCACTATCTGGCTCCATACTCTGAGGCATCGTTTTGCTTCTGACTGTGACCGATGGACATCAAGCAGTCCTGAAATTCACCTACCTCTGTTCTAGAACCTCTTCAGCCTTGGGCTGCAGCTTTATTCCCCATCTGAATTAGGGATCTACTTGCAGAGCACAATCTTATGGGTTGTATCACATGCTAATACTGCTCAGAGTTGACCCATTGAAGTAAAAATACATGACTAATAGGTGCACTCATTCCAATGGGTCTACACTGGTACCTTGAGTTACAAATGCCTCAGGTTACAAACACTTCATGTTACAAACTCCGCTAACCCGGAAGAGTTACCTCGAGTTGAGAACTTTGCCCCAGGATGAGAACAGAAATTGTGTGCCAGCGGCGCACTGGCAGCAAGAGGCCCCATTGGTGAAAGCATGCCTCTAGTTAAGAACAGCTTCAGGTTAAGAACGGACCTCCGGAACGAATTAAGTTCGTAACTAGAGGTACCACTGTATTCTGAGTAGAACTTAGTGGGCCTGTTTGCTGAGAAGCAATTCCCACTGTCTTTGCTGTGGGTAAACATGCATAGGATTGTAACCTAACTTTGGGCAGGGTCCATAAAAACAGACAGTTGCTCCATCTAGCTCAGTATTGACTACTCTGTCTGGCAGAAGCTTTCCAAGAGTCCACACAAGTATCTTTCCCAGCCCTAGCTGGGGACAACAGGGACTAAACCTGGGGCCTTCTACATGCATGGTTGAAAAGCAGTTGTTGTATAACTGAGCTATGGTTCTTCCCAGTAGTAGATCTCATTATTTGCCTGAAGAATGTTTGAGGGTCATTATTATCTCCATTTAAAGTGTCAAGTATTGAGTGATGGAAAAAAACTCAGGCTGAAGCCCTAGAGTATGGGTAGGCAAACTAAGGCCTGGGGGCTGGATCCGGCCCAATCGCCTTCTAAATCTGGCCTGCGGACGGTCTGGGAATCAGTGTGTTTTTACATGAGTAGAATGTGTCCTTTTATTTAAAACACATCTCTGGGTTATTTGTGTGGCGTAGGAATTCGTTCATATTTTTTCCCCAAAATATAGTCCGGCCTCCCACAAGGTCTGAGGGACAGTGGACCAGCCCCCTGCTGAAAAAGTTTGCTTACCCCTGCCCTAGAGAACTGCTGCAAATAGGATGGAGAATTTTGAGAGGCCATTTGCACACAGCTTCACCTTAGAATGATTTCCCTTTATGTAGAAAGTTTAAAACCACTGAAGTAGAACGAGCAGTTAACTTTTATACCATTGATGTCAAAATCGAGATCAGGAGCTGTCCAGGGCTGTAATTCTAAGCACATTTCCCTGGAAAGGAAATTCCAGGGCACACTCACAGAAACAAGTTCTTAAGCTTATCTGGATGCCAGCCAACATTAGCAGACAAAGGACTGTTATGAAATCCCCCTTAGCCTTCATGGATTCTTCTCACAGAAGGTAAAACAAGGAAACTCATCACTGATTCATAGTCCTTAGGAATTGTGTTCAAAGCTTGCATTATGTTGTCTATATTTCATTGTTGACTTTGTTCCATTCCTTCTGAATTACAGATTCCGAGCTGGCTCACTCAAGTGTGCCCAGTGGGAACTCATGTGATAATTGGACTGAGTGTGCCCTTGCAGGCCTAACACCAGAGGTCACCATGACATGGTTGTATGAAACTCAATACTTTCTGGAATCAAAGGGTCAGAAGTGGAAGTTGGAAAACAGCACAGGAATTGTTACCTTATCCTGTGTCACATTGTACTAGGTGACCAATGCAGAATAAAGTCATTTACTCGATCTCCTATCAGCTTGCACTGTTTGCAGCTGCAACAAAGGCAATCCAAATGAGGATCTTGAACCAAATGCCAGTGGTTTGTAAAGCTGACTCATTAGTTTGAGCATGCAAGGTTTAATGTAATTTTGATTGCATTTTAAATAGAGTGCATATTTATCCTGGTTTATGTCTGTGCTAGAAGGCATTTTACTATATTTGCAATAGCCTATGGCTACAAGCAATAATGTTTATTAGATTTTAATGCAGCCCAGCATATACCTTCTATCAGAAGCATGTACCTAGTTTGCTGCAAAGACTGAATAATTTATAAGCTGTGGAGCTATATGAGAAATCCAGGCAAAGCCAGGCACTTTTCCAATATGACCTTTATTGAGCACAAATTGCTGTGACTGCTTACATCAAACAACAAAAGGTTGCATACTGTGCATGTCAAGGTAGGTTCTCCCATGAACAAAAGTCCATCTTAATTGCACCAGTGAGGTAAACATAATGATTAAATAGCTTAAGGCTAGGAGAGTTCTGGGTATGATTAATATTATTATTACTCATTCATTCATTCGTTTGTTATTGTTTGTTTGTATTTGGCTCAGTTGATTCTTTGCATAATACATCTTAAGACGTTCCTCAGAAGCGTCCCATCAGCAGCTTAGGAAATTCAGCAACTTCCTCTGTAAGAATAACAGCTCATGCATTTTTAAAAAATTCTCTAATTTCTGCAGAGGGAGCACATTGGGCTTGCATGCATTCCCCCTGACATCCCTGGGTATTGCACAAAAATAAAATCAGAAATGAAAGAGTGGATCTGGAGACTCCACGAGAGAACCCGTTCCGCTTCGAAGCCGTCACTTACATGCATTTTGCAGCTGTCATATGGCTTAACCTTTTGCACCGACCCAATAGGGGGGAGAAAATGATTATTTTAGTCACTCTCCTTAACTTCTTTCAATACGGCATGTGAAGAAGTGACCTTCTCTACCTTCTTAGTGGACACCAACTTCTCTGCAACCGTCCCCTCATGCTCTTCTGTCTTCTTGGTGACAGTCACAGACTTTGTGATGTATGTGGTCGTCCCGTCATCCCCTTCACTAGTGAATTTCTCAACTTTTTTGGTTACCATGACTTTCTCTTCACTCTTCCCTTTCTTCTCCTCTTCCTCAGAGGGGCTTATGTCTAGGCCATTGGTCACCACCCCTTTGTCTTCCTCCTCTACTTGTTTTGCCTTGGAGTCTTCTTTTTCTTCACTCTTCTCTTCAACCTCTCCATTCACTGCTATGTCTTCTTTGGTGGACTCTTTTGATGCTTTCTCACTTGTTTCTGTCTTCTCTTCTTTGGAATCCTTCTCTGTACCAACTTTTGCTGCCTTAGTGACTGAGATGGTCTCTTCCACTTCCTTCACAGGGGACCCTGCTTTTTCTGGAGATGAAGCTTTTTCTGGAGATGAAGCTTTTTCTGGAGAGGCTGCTTTCTCCGGAGTCCCTGCTTTTTCTGGAGTCCCAGCTTTTTCTGGAGAGGCTGCTTTCTCCGGAGTCCCTGCTTTCTCTGGAGAGGCTGCTTTCTCTGGAGTCCCTGCTTTTTCTGGAGATGCTGCTTTCTCTGGAGTCCCTGCTTTTTCTGGAGATGCTGCTTTCTCCGGAGTCCCTGCTTTCTCTGGAGTTGCTGGTTTTTCAGGAGACCCTTTCTCTGGAGTCCCTGCTTTCTCTGGAGTTGCTGGTTTTTCAGGAGACCCTTTCTCTGGTGTCCCTGCTTTCTCAGGAGAACCTGCCTTTGCTGGGGAGGTGGACTTCTCCTCTTCTTCACCTTCCTGCTCCTCCTCCTTTTGCTCTTCACTTTCAGCTTCTTTATCATCCTCTGCTTCTTCTGCTGCAGGAGATTTAGGAGGAGATGCTTTGGTCTTTTCTACTTTCTCTGGTGCAATGGTTTCTTCCACCTCTTCACCTTCTTCCTCTGCTTCTTTTTCTTCCTTGCTTTCAGCTCCAGCTTCTCCCTCCCCTGCTTCCTCCTCTGCTTCTTCCTCACCCTCTTCCTTTTCACTCTTTTCTTCTTCTTTTTCAGAGCCTCCTTCTTCTGCCTCATCAGACTTTGCACCTTCATCTTCCTCACCACCTTCCTCCTCACCCTCCTCTTCTCCTTCTCCTTCTTCCTCAGCTTCTGGAGCTGCTGCTTCAACTCTGGCCTCTTCCTTGGCTATAATTTCTTCCTCTACAGCTTCCTCCTCCTCTTCCTGTTCTTCCGGTGCGGTTCCAGCAGCCAGTTCTTCAGCCATAGCTGCAAGGGCCTCATCCAGTTCAGACTTCTCATCCTCAACTTTTGTCTCTTCAATAATTTCTTCTACAAATTTGTGCTGGACCTTTAGCTTTGGAGGTTCAACTTTGGATTTTTGTATTTTGGAAGATGATATTGTTACTGAAGGTTGCCTATGTGTAAATGTTGGACCAGTGATGCTTCCAGAGAAGGCACTGAATCTTGTTTCTTCACCCTCAAGAAGTTTCCTAGGGAAAGAAGAGGGAGGAATTAACATCCATCTCTAACATTTCAAGATGAATTTTTGAATGAACAAGCATCTCTGTAAGTAGCTATGATAGATTTAAAAAGCTATTTTGAGTAACTGGAAATTGCTTCTAGCTTGTTAAACTATCAAATAGCATCCCATACCCTGCAAACCTGTCAACCCATCTTCTCCTTCTGAACTAAATTGCTGACATAAATGGAAAAGGTACCAACACAAAACCCAGATAAGCAATGGGGAACTTGTGGTCATCAAATGGTATTGAACTACAGCTTCCATCATCCTTGGCCATTGGGCTATGCTTACTGGAGCTTATGGGAGTTGTAGTTCAGAAACATCTGGAGAGTCAAAGGTTTCCCAACCCTGACCTAGAGGAATGGGGAGAAAATACATTGTGTTTGGGGGAAGTTGCAGACTTTCATTTAGGAGAAAATGGCCCTTTCATATTGGACCTTCTTTAGGGGCCTATCAATGCATCTGTAACATCATCAACTGCCACACGAATACTCTCTCTCCTCTCAGACCAATCACCTGCCTAGCAACTAAGGGACTAGACTAGCAAATTTGGAAGGAAAGCATCAATGTGAACAATGATCAGCTAAGCTTCTTCATACACATTCCATCATTAGATGGACATTTTTCTAGCTATGCACAACTTGTAGAGCATTGTCCACAAATAGTGCTCTCTTTCTAAAATTCTACGATTGCCTACTGAGGGATAAATATTTGTGCTGCTTTTTAAAGGGCCATTGCATATAAGATTACAAATTCTCTATATTTATTTCAAAGGATTGTTCACATACATGGGACATGATAATGCCAAATTTAAGCTCCATTAATTTCAATGGGAGAAATTTAACCATGGGCTTAACTTTCATATTTCATTGATTTCAGTGAGTGAGTGCTTAAAGTTTATCTTATATATATATATTTCAATATATAACCTAAGGACGAATTAATACTGCCTTTAGATAGCTGCTTTCTGTCTTGTGGACAACTAGCGTGTGCACACACACACACACACACACACACACATGTTCCTGGACAGTGAAACAAAGGAAAAACAACAACAGAAAAAATTCAAGTGAGTGTTTAAATCTCAGGACTAATATTTACTTTGTTTGAACGTATTGTTTCCCGCCCCCCAGCATTATTTAAATCCAGGACTGCATATAGCAATAAAATATTTGTAAGAGATATGGGCAAGTATAGAAGAACTATACTCCGTCAATCTAAATTGTGTTGTTTCAATATTTAGCATTTTTGCATATCAATATTAATTCTGAAGTGTCCTCTGGGGAAGGAACATAGCTCAGTGGTAGAACATCCACCTTGTATGCAGAAGGTCCCAGGTTCAATCTCCAGGTAGGGCTGGGAGAGGACCCTGCCTGGAACCCTGGAGAGCCTCTGCCAGTCAGTGCAGACAGTACTGAGTTAGATGGTCTGATGGTTTGACAGCTTTCTATGTCCCTATGAACACAGCAGACAATGCTGCTTCCAAAACTATGCCATGTTCTGGATGAGGAGTACTATTGTGGCTGTGATGCAGCTAGCCAGTGCAGACAATTCTAGGCTAATGGACCATTGCTTTGAACATAAGGCAGTTTCCTATGTTCCGAATTTTGTTTCTTGGTAAATGTATGAAACAATATATGCAGGCCAAGTCATCTCATGATTTCAGGAAGTAGAATTTGGATGAGAAAGGCAGGAAGTTGTCACTGATTGCTTATTATACTTTTACTGTGGATCAGGGTTGGATGACACTTGCATAGTCTACCAACTGAAATGTACAGGGCCAACAATGTCCCTGCAATGATTTTATTGGTAGTCATTTCTAGTCTGCTAATCTCCCACTGAAAAAGATTTGTACTTTAGCATTTCCTTTTGGAGTATTTCATAAGCTTAAATTATTTCTCTCTTCGCCATGTTACAAAAACAATGCAAATGATGGTGTATTAAGAAATTAGAAATTAAATGGAAAATTATAATGGATAGGGAAAGCTTTGCATTTTCAGCTTAATTTCACATTCTTGCTTGTATTATTGACTGTAAATTTTAAGGGGGAAAATGCTGAAGAAGAAGAAGAAGAAGAAGAAGAAGAAGAAGAAGAAGAAGAAGAAGAAGAAGAGTTTGGATTTGATATCCCGCCTTTCACTCCCCTTCAGGAGTCCCAAAGCGGCTAACATTCTCCTTTCCCTTCCTCCCCCACAACAAACACTCTGTGAGGTGAGTGGGGCTGAGAGACTTCAGAGAAGTGTGACTGGCCCAAGGTCACCCAGAAGCTGCATGTGGAGGAGCGGAGACACAAACCCGGTTCCCCTGATTAGGAGACTACCGCTCTTAACCACCACACTACACTGGAAAAGGATAAAGGACCCCTCCCCTCCATGGCAGCCCCCCAGTTATGGAATATTCTCCCCAAAAAGGTGTGTCCAGCACCCATGCCATAGTCTTATCGGCACCAGGTGAAGACCAGGGTTTTTTTGTTTGTTTTGACATTAAGTGGTTTGTTTATTTATCACCACCATTACTAACCATAATAATCACCATCAATTCCCCTACCAATTTGTCCACTGATCTTTGGTATGTTACCCTGCTAATGTCTTTTCTGCTGAAACTCTACAGCACAAAGCAGAACGTTATTGCCCAGGTTTCAAATTGTGCTAAGAATCTGGCAAAATGCCTTGCTTATTTGTCAACAATGCCTTGTGGGATTCAAAGATTAGCCCGGTGGGATTTTGTTGTTGTTGCTGCTGCTACTGGACTAAGAACATCTGCAGTGCAATTCCTAAATCAGCCACGTTGGCATTCTGTTCACTATACCTGTATGCGGCAATTTCAATATCAAGAGCCATCTTGACATTGAGGAGATCCTGGTATTCCCTCAAATGACGAGCCATCTCCCATTTTGTGCCTCTCAATTCATTTTCCAGTTGTTGAATCGTATCCTGCAACCAAGACACAGGCAGTTATTTAGGATAGTTACAAGCAAAATGTAAATAGGAGTGCACTGGTGAATAAAGCACTTTATTTATTTATTAAACTATATATCTACTGCTATTCAGAAAGAAATATTAGAGCAGTTCACAATAAGAATACATAAAGCCATACAGTGTGTGTGTGTGTGTGTGTGAGAGAGAGAGAGAGAGAGAGAGAGAGAGAGAAACTGTTACAGAAGAGTATTTTCTTAATTACCAGCATGTACCTGACAGCATACAAAAGTTTTCAATATTTATGAGGAGGACATGGATGGAAGAGTGATTGAACTGTGAGAGATGGGATAAGTGAAGCTTGAATTGGGCTCCTCAACTCCTGAAGAAGTGGCCCAGGTTGTGACAGTCTCTATTTCCTCAACTTGACCAGCCAATACTAGATGAGATCCAATGACCTAAAGATCTCTTTTCTTACAGCAATAAAAAGCTCATAGGTTGTGAGCCCCCAGAAAACTAAGTCTCAGAGACCACTGGTCTGGGAAGGATGGTAGTAAATTGCTATTCTTGTGTGAAATACTGAGAGGAACTTTATGGGATTACTGAAAAGTTGATGAAAATTCTCCCCCTCAATCTCCATATCAACCATTCCTATAGACTAAAGTAATCAAAACTAGAAATATCTATGCTGTGAGAAATTCTGTTTTGGATTAACTTCTAAGAGAGAAATCTGGAGCAAAGTCCTGAAGGACACCAGTAGCCTATTCTTGCTTACAATCTGAAAACCAGAAGCACATTCTACACAACATCAATATTTCAGTTTGCTATTGTTATCATTTATTTAAGATTGCCTCTTAAAATTACTAGGTAAAAATTGGAACCTGGTTAAGACAATATACTTAAATGTAAGTCAGTTTTGGAAATTGGACTTCATCAATTTGTATTTCTCTATTTTGCTTCACCAAGCTGTGAATCACACTGACCTATGAGAAGAAAAAATTAATTTCCCAGATTGCTGTAGTTCCCACAAAAAACCTTGTGCTTTCAAATCCTTGTGCTTCAAAATGCAACTTCTGTATTATGGAAATTAGCTCCAAAGTTAGTGGTAGGAACACTGCAGCCTAGCAGCCTACTCTAGTTTTCTTTACTATCCACACCTTTGTTAAACAGAACAATATAATTATTTAAAAGTTTAGGTAAAATTGTGTATTTGTTAAGGCTGTGTAGAAATGGCAACTTGAAATTCTTCACTTTATTTGTGGGATGAGAAATGGTGAGGGCAGGGCAGTTCTCTCAATTTCTCTAGAGGAAGAAGAAAAGATCGCAACAATTTCTTAGGGCTGGGGCTCACCATTAGGACAGTTTATTTATTAATTTTCAGGGCAATAAATAAGTAAATTAAAGGATGGTGTTCAAGTGGAGAAAATTATGTAAAGTGATCTTTTTCTAGTGGAGAAATGAGAAAAAGTAAACTCTCAAAAGTTTTCTCAATAAAGAAATCATTTGAGAAATTTGGGCTCAGCTCCAATATTTGAGGCCAGCAGCAAAATATAGTAATTTACTTGAGTCTAACTATGCAATTGATTTAAAAGCTCAGAGTCTAAACCCATTGAGTTAACTAGATCTGCAGCAATCTGATGCCAAAACGCTTACATGGGTCAATTGCTCTAGATACTACTCTACTTAAAAAGCAATATCTATAGGAAAATTGATGGGAAATGTTGTCAGTATTTGTCTCTTAAGACTAAAATTGCACATCACTAGCTCACTTCTAAGCCTATTGACTTTAGCAAGCAGTAAGGTTGGTTATGTGAGAGACTGTTCTATTCCCCTTGTGGTGGAAGTTCCTGCAGCCCTCCTACAAAGTCACTTCTAGGGGTCTGAAGCAGTTTTTCAGGGTGTGCCCTCAGGGGCTGCAGCTGGAACCCTCTCCCTTGTATGGGTGGAGAAGGGTTCCTTTGACTCAGGCATGGGTGGCAATGGCTGTTTCCATCCAAACAATTACATTAGAATGAAATCCCACAGAGTTCAGTGCAGTTTTGTCGCACCGGAAGCATTATTTTTTATGGATGAGGGATGTGCAGCCTAAGGTCGTATTTTCTACAACATTGTTCATAGCAATAAGTATTTGGTGGATAAATGGTTAAATATCTGGAAACAAAACCACTCTGTTGTCTTGGGATAATAGCCTTGAGCGGTCTCATCAAATTCAATGTTGGTTTCAAGTTTGCGCTGCAAGATACATTTTTGCTATGTTATTTACATATCTGAATCCTATACTGGACAAAAAGCACATTGCAATCAAAATGGATAAGTCACCAGAGCTTTTGCTATATGTGGGGCATCGGAAATAGGCTGAGATAGAAGGCAGTACAAGCTTGCTTTCATGTCTGGACTTTGATCACATTATGCAATTCTGCATTGCCTCATTTTGCACCATAAAAATAAGGTCTACTTGGTCTGTTTATTGATTTGCTTTTTCCCTAACTAATATTTATTTTAGAGGGATTCAAGTATTTTTCAGATGCTCTGTCCAATATCATTCTGCAGTGCGCAAGTTCCTTTGTCAGTGGAAATCTTTGAGGGCTGCCTCTTGCCCTGGAAGGGTGGTTTTATGACTTCCCTGGTGCCATCAAGTTCTGCATTGCAGAAGTTTGGGGTGCACTTGGCAGAGAGATCCATCTCAGATTGCTTTTTGTTGCTTGCTCATCTTATTTTTATCCATAGTCACCTCCATGGCAGTTAATTCAATGCAAGCAGTGGTCCTCACTGCAGTCATTTTAGCCAAAGCCACTTTAAGCTTTGTGATTTGCCCAGGTGGGGGTAATGGAATTGTGTTCACATATAGTCTATAGAGTATAGAATTCAAGCTCAGAATCCATCTTCCTATCCCAAAGCAGGCACTCTGGGATTTGCCTTTTGCACTGATCAGCTCTATCAGAAAATCTGCTCAGCACTTTTAGCTTCTGCATTGCTGAAGTTCAGCAGACACTGATGCAGAATGGTGGCTGCAGTGGTGCTTGCATTTTGCAGCAAATATAACCTTTAATTATCAGCATACAAAACACAGCACCCCACTGCTGTGTGAGCCTTCTCTAAATTTTATGATGAATCATTCTGCAAAAGTCCATCTGGATTCCCACAGATTCCCCATGCTATGAGAAAAGGTTCCTTGTCAAATAATGATTATTAATAAAAATAAATACCAATAAAATATTATTTCAAATACATTGAGTTTTTGTTGCAGAAATTATGTGAGCCTAGTTTGATTTTACACAATGCTGTTGATCAGAATTCCTATTCTTTATTGAATTTCTTCATACACACTTTATTGTGAGTTGTGTTTTATTTAAATTTTCAGAAATGCTAATACTGTAATAATAACAGCCAGCATTTCTTGATAGCAATTTTCCCCAGGACGTTGTTGCTGCTTTTAGTCAGTTACTATGCTCTGGAACATTAAATTATATCCAGTACCACTGGATCAGAAAGAACTACTGTAAAGGTCATGCTTTGCAGCTCAGGTTGTCATCAAAGGATCAATTTTTAAACTGCATTGCCACAACACATTCATTTTTTATTGGTACTGCTAACAACTTTGGGAAGCAGCATATGCATATTTTTTTCACTTCTTCCTGTGGTAGTTCTGCAGTGCTTCAGTTATGGGATGTTCTGCATCAGGGATGCTTATGATTGGTGAATGGAGTTCCAGAGCTATCACAAGAACTTCCAAAGTGACACGTCTTTCAGGCTAAGTTTAGCATCCTTCATCCCAAAGGGCACAATACTTTCCTACACTCCTAGAAAACACTTTATTTTATTTTTTACCAGAGAGCTGTTTGGAAGTGGATGATTCCATCCTGCATGGAAGCAAGTGGGACCCCTCCTTTCTCATTTGGGGAGCTGCATTTTGTATGGGACTAGGCAGGCAGAATCTTTCCCATCTCTGCTCTGCCATTTAGAGGAGTGGAGCTTAGAGCAAGTTGTGGGGTGGCTCCCCCCCCCCATCCCTTCCTCTTCTCGGAGTGAGTTGCACTTTGCTGGCAAGAAAAAAACACTTATTATCCACTTTAAAAAACCAAAACCAAAATAAATATTTCCATTATGTATTTTGTAGCATCATTTCCCCATTCCAACTAACACACATTCGCCAATGCAATCAAGGTATCCCTTAGGACTGAAGTACATAGGAAGCTGCCTTATGCTGAGTCAGACCACTGGATTCATCTTGCTTAGCACTGTCTCACTGACTAGGGGTGACACTCCAGGGTTTGAAACAAGGGGGCATTCCCACCCTGGAGATTGAACATGAGGCAAAGGTGAAGCTTTGTCCTGAGCTATGGCCCTCCCCCTTTGGTAAAAGACAAGAAGCTGAAGAACATTTCCTGGCCCTTCCATTCATTTTGCATAGAGTCAGTTGGGATCCCCCCGTGGGGGTATTTTGCCCCCCTAACATGAAGCTTGCCCCCTAACATAAATCCTGGCTAGGTCCATGGATCACCTACTCTCTGAAATCTGCTTCATTTTGAGGGTGTGGTGTAGCTCAAATGTTAAAAGACTCCCCTTTTCACTTTCAATGGCACGTATTGGGGCACAGAAGGGTCAAATCACATTTCACATTTCTGAAAGAGCAATGAGTATTTTTTTCACATTAAGGTGCCGATCATGAATGCCTTTCCCCGAAGTTATCGATTCCAATGGAGTTAAGTTTTGAGCAAGTCTTATTTTGAAGCTCAGTTTTTGATTCAGTTGGAATTTCCTTGGAAAGTGCCCTTCCTTCAAGTAACTGCAGGGATCCTGCAGCTGGGAGGGGCGGGGTAGAACTACTTACGGGCGGGGGGCTTGCCCCGCCCCTTGAGGCGCACCGTCTCCTGACCGCCCCCATTGCATTTTGCATGGAAACAAATGTAGGCAGCCGCAGATGGCAGGTGGAGAGCATCACTGCCCCCTCCCCAAGCCACGCCCACCACCAGACCCCCCTCCCCGCGCCTACCTGGTAGGTGGAGAGGTCGTGGTTATGGCGCTCCTCGATGTCGGTGAGTTGGCGCTCCAGGGACTCCTTGGTGCCGCGGACGGATTCGAGCTCGATGCTCTTAGCCTGGAGCTGCCGTCGGTACTCGGAGATCTCCTCCTTGGCCGAGCGGATGGCTTCCTTGTTCTGCTCGGCGGCCTCGGTGAGCTTGGCGTAGCGGCACTTGAACCACTCCTCGGCCTGGACCATGTTCTGGTCGGAGTGGCACTCGAGCTGGGAGCGGATCTCCTTCAGGGCGGACGACAGGTCTGTCTTCAGGTAGTCCTTGCGCTCGACGGTGACGTGCGAGGCCTGGATCTGGGCTAGGAGGTCGGCCACCTCCTCCTCGTGGTTGCCGCGGAGGAAAGCCACTTCGTCCTGCAAGGACTGCACCTTCTTGTCCAGCTCGACCTTGACCATGGACGACTCCTCGATGTCCTTGCGCAGAGCGCGGATGATGGCCTCGGTGTCGTCCCGGAGGCGCGCCTCGTCCTCGAAGCGCTCCTTGAGGCGCTGGATGTCCTCCTCCAGGTGCTCCGAGTCGAGCTGCAGCGCCGCCTTCTCGTGGTTGACTTGCTCGAGGGCGCAGCGCAGCTCCCGCAGCTCCTGCTCGAAGGCGTCGCCCAGCTGAGAGCGGCCCGCCTGCTTCTGCCGCAGCGCCGCGATCTCGTTCTCCAGCTCCTTGTTCTGCTGCTCCAGCGAGTGCACTTTCTCGATGTAGCCGGCGAAGCGGTCGTTGAGGCCCTGCAGCTGCTCCTTCTCGTTGGAGCGGCTCAGCTTCAGCTCGCCGCTGCCTCCGCCGCCGCCGCCGCCGTTGAAGAGCGACGACTGGCTCAGCTCCAGGCTCTCGGAAGAGCTCAGCACCGTCGAGCCGTAGGAAGCCCGCGCCGCGCCCAGGTTGCGCTTGTAGGACGAAGAGACGGTGCTGGGGGAGCTCCGCGACCACGACTGGGACCTGAAGCCGCTGGAAGGCGACATGCTGGCCCGGCTGAAGGTGGTCCGGCTGTCGGCCACCCGCCGGTAAGACGGGTTGCTTAGAGGCTCCAGCGTGTAGCTCATCTTGGAAGACTTGGTGAGAGGCGCTCGGCGCTGAGTTCAGGGCAGCGGGGACTCGGCAGAAGGCAGCGCCTTATATACCGGAGACGCACGTTGCCTCCGAAGGGGACATGCCGGCCGGTATGAGGTAGCGAGGAGAGGCGGGGCCAAGGGACGGAAGCCCCGCCCTTTGAGAGTAAGCCACACCCTTTCCTTCAGATTCTCCCCTGGAAAGAGGCACCCGAATGCCAGACTGTCCTTTCATAAACTCCTTCCTTCCTTGGCTACGTCCCCCCTCCACACCCCACTGCGCGCCTTCTGAACGGAATTTGAACGTTCACTTTCGGTTCTGGTGCACTTTTTTCTGCGAGGTGAGTCTCACAATGTTCAGTGGGGCTTAAGTGTGCATATAGGAGTGCAATGGTGCACATTCTCTCTCCCCCCCATGGTAACCCGCTCCTCACCCACATTTCTACCTCCTTATTCTTGTTTCATCCAATCCTTTCCTCCTCCCCGTCTCTTCCCAAGTCCCCCCCTCCTCATTTCCTGCCCCGGCTCCAGACGTCGCTGCAGCGGCCCCCTGTGGAGCAGTCACCCAAGGAGCCGCCGCCTGGCCCACATCGGGCAGGGTGGTGACAGTGGCAGGGGGGCGGCGTGAGTGGCTACTGGATCCCTTTCTAGGAGATCGAGGCAAGCATCGTACGCTGGGTTGGTGGGGGTGGGGCGATCTGCCGCGGTGGGTTTTCAGGTAAGGCGCGGGCGCGTGTCTTGTCTGTGTCAGTCATGGCGGCTTCAGCACCAAGGCCAGCGCCGCAGGGAAAAACGGGCCGTGGACGGCCTAAGGAGGAAGAGTTTCGCTGCTGAATAAATCTCCCCAGTACCGGCGTGTGTTTGGTGTCTGAATTTTTGCTTCTAAACTGACATAGCAAAGCTCTGCCGTCCTGCCGCTTTTCTGCAAAGATCTAAATGTGGAGTTGATTCCCCATCTGCAATGCAGAGCGGCAGGAAGAGCCCCTTCCTAACCCTTTCGATTTCCCAGCAAATAATTTCTCTTTCCTGAAAAACAAACAAGACTTTTCTATTAAAATATGACAGAGCCTCATTAAAAAGAATCGCGGTAATCAAAGGATCAGTAGTTAAAGTACCTATCAAGGGCTTGACATTGAAAGGTCAGGCAGCCCGGGGCGGTGGCTGAGTGGGGCGGGAAGAGAGATATAAAAGGAAGAGATGTCTAAAGTAGTTAAGAGCTGGGAAGGCTACCTTACAGTCCAGCCTTTAACCATTGTATGAGTGATATTGCATTCACCAAGTCTATCCTTTTTAAAATCGGCATTAAGTCACATTCTTAATAGCTGTCCCATCTGTCCTTCTATTCATTACACACCCGCAGTGAGCTATTATTTTATATATTAAAAATACACATATTGTTTGCTGCAATAGACTTACATGGCAACTCCCCTGTTTCATTTCTGAAACCTATGAGGCTCTTTACATCTGAAGAAAGTGAGTTTCCATGGAACTAAGTGGGATTTACTTTACTGAAAACATTCCTAAAATTGGGCTGCACAGCTTGCAATTTCATTGCAGCAGCAGGTGCTCATCCCACACTCCACTTATTTCACAACGGCCCCACTGAATCTAGTGGAGCAACTCTAGAGTAAGTTGTTCATGAACTGGATCATTCCACACTCAATGGAATTGGTGTGGCATGGTACTTTTAAAATAAAATAAAATAAAATAAAATAAATAATAAAATAAAATAATAAAATAAAATAAAATAAAACAAGCAGTTTAAAAATGTTTTTTTTTTTAAAAAAAAACCGAATTGAATAAGTGAGTGAGAATTCATTTCTAAACCGAGGGAAGACTTCTCTGTGTGTATCCCATGGCAAATGATGAAACACAGGCATGCCTTGAAGGACTTTTTCTCAGAAGTAAGTCCCACTTCATGAAATGGAGCTCCTTCCATGTAGGTGTGGAGCCTCATTCAGACTTGTTTTACAGCTCTTGCCTTTGCAGGGTTCAGAACATGCATGCAGATTTCTAAGGAGGCTCCTGCGAAATGATTCTAAGCTTGGCTAGTTATAAGTCCTGTGTGTGTCTTTGTGAGAGATAGATAGATAGATAGATAGATAGATAGGTTATTCTTGCATTCTTGTTTGTGCAAGAGAGGTTATTCATGGTGCCACTATTACCCAAAGTTGGAAGATCAACTTTGAAAGCCACCCGGAAGTCCACGCTGCTGCTGGCTCATTAATATGGTGTTGTCATAGAACTGCAGCACTGCAGTCAGCGGAGAAAGGAGACTGAAGCAGGCTTCTCTGGGACATTTGCAGAGCTGCATTTGCACAGGCAGCTTGTTAGACGGACTCTTTTAAATATTCTTCTGACCATGTGTGACCCAAAGGTGCCATTTTTATCACAGCTTGCATCCTGTGTATATTAAGACTGCAAACATGCTTGGGAACAAGCACCATTGAAATAATGGGACTGACTCCTGAGTAGAGATGGGTAGGACTGTGCTACTTGAATCATTGTAATACTGAGATATGTCCCAAGATATGTCTCAAAATGCTGAAGGGTGAAGCAGTCTGCTTAGTTAGCACTGGGAAGAGAAGGGGTAGTAGATGAAGGCAGAAATCGATGTCTGAATGGTGCAGCAAAGCTTTTTAAAGTGCTAGTCCTAGTGGGGGATGGGAAAGGAAGACAGCATGTGGGCAGGATATAATTCTTTGGGTTGTACAAGAAGAAATTCAATTTACAGCAAAACCAATATTTACTTTTTGCAAGGCACACAACACTAGGCATTGTGAACATTTGCAACCCTATTTCCATTGAATGCAGGAGGACTTCTGGGTGGGGGTGGGGGTAGGGGGAGAAACTGGACAGCTGCAACCATCTGCACACTTATTTAGGGGAAAGCATTCCGGAAGTCAGTAGCCTTCCTTCTAAGTAAGCATGCTTGGGAGCATGGTGGTGGGAGGGGCTATAAGAATGTCAAACCATTTAAGGGAACGAAGGGACATAATGTGGCTTCTGCATGGAATTTACTTGGAAGTAGGTGACAAGGATTTCAGTGTAACTTCTGATGATGTGTTCTTGATCATGGTAGGCTAAACTGGCATGAATCCAAATAGTTCAGATTAACTAGACTGTGAATGAGGCTCTTAAGTTTCTGCAAAGGCAAAATAAAAATAGAGCAAAGGGATTAAATATGTGCCAAGCTGGCTTAAGGTTATGTTTTGTCTGTCTGTCTATCTATCAGTGGCGTAGCGTGGGTTGTCAGCACCCGGGGCAAGGCAAGTAATTTGCACCCCCTAACCCGTGGATTTGCGCCCCCTAACCCTAACCCCCAGATGTTGCGCCCGGTGCGGCCGGCCCCCCCTGCACCCCCACGCTACGCCACTGCTATCTATCTATCTATCTATCTATCTATCTATCTATCTATCTATCTATCATCTATCTATCTATCTATCTATCTATCTATCTATCTATCTATCTTTCTATCTATCTCTATCATCTCCAGTGCTATTTTTCTAGAAAAGGAGGTGCCGGAACTCACAATGAACGCCTCCCTTATTCTCTAATAATGGCAATGGCACCCACTTGAGAGGTGCTGGAACTGAGTTACGGTGTTCCATCTTTTAAAAAGCCCCGTATATATCCAGTATATCAAACAATTGACTGATAGGTTACAATTTGAAAAGAAAAGAATAATCTTATACTTTGTAAGAAGGTTGGTTGTATCCCAGACTTGTCTTACACTGAAGTTAATGGACATAAGTTACTTAGGTTCATGGTTTTCAATGGTTCTTCTCTGAGTAGGACTTAGTTGGCTACAATCCAATGCTATGATGCAAGATGACACTGCAAAAAAGTACGTAAGCTGTAGCTTGATTTCACAACCCTTCCTTCCTTCCTTCCTTCCTTCCTTCCTTCCTTCCTTCTGATGTATGGATTACTTGTAAGTCCATCTACCACAATGAATGCTTACTCAGCTTGGCATATTTATTGAATTTTTAAAATTCTGAAAACTCTACTTGTCTAATGATTTCAGTGCAGTTATTTTCATAGCCCATACAATTCTTCTGATAATGTCATTATTTGAAAGGATCTGTGGCTGCTATTTCCAACCCACATTCTTCAGAGTGGTGTCATTAAAGGCAATAAGGTTGCTTCAGATTTAGTGAATTATAGCATACTGGAGAAATGAGTGTCTATTTATGCAAAAATTTCTATATCTATTTCAGATATTTTTAAATGCAAGATTTTAATTTCCAATGATTTATTGCTCTTATAACATGAACTGCAGACCATAAATGTGTGGCTGGACAATATTACTTTCGAAATATTTTTATGAAGGTGATATGAAGGTTAAATAAATTGGTGGGCTGTTTGCAAAAACTTTTAAAGAAGCCAGTTCAGCTGCAACATCAGTGGCTGCAATTCTGCATTTAATTTGACTGCATATACCCATATATACACGTGGGTGGCGCTGTGGGTAAAACCTCAGCGCCTAGGACTTGCCGATCACATGGTCGGTGGTTCGAATCCCCGCGGCGGGGTGCGCTCCCGTCATTCGGTCCCAGCGCCTGCCAACCTAGCAGTTCGAAAGCACCCCCGGGTGCAAGTAGATAAATAGGGACCGCTTACCAGCGGGAAGGTAAACGGCGTTCCGTGTGCTGCGCTGGCTTGCCAGATGCAGCTTGTCACGCTGGCCACGTGACCCGGAAGTGTCTGCAGACAGTGCTGGCTCCCAGCCTATAGAGTGAGATGAGCGCACAACCCTAGAGTCTGGCAAGACTGGCCCATACGGGCAGGGGTACCTTCACCTTTACCTTTACCCAACTTAACTGCATGTGGGATTGCAGCAAGTATATCTTGCAGTTCTCGCACAACTTCTACTTAAGGCAAAATACACATATTTGGAAGATGACTGTTATTTTATTGGAACTTCTTACCATGTCTTATAGCCTTCATAGGTTTTTAACCCTAAAGCTTATTTTTGAGAAGATCCCCTTCCCATCAAAAAACACAATTCCAAGCAGAAGGATCCCTTGCATTCCAAGGCTCCCATCATTCCTGACAAAGCTGGATGGGGCTGATGGGAGCTGGAGTCCAGCAGCAGAGTCCAGGAGTTCAGGTCTGCAGATCCCCCACCCCATTCCCACCTCTCTAAAATAAAGGCTTGCTTTGAAAAAGGTCAGCTATGCAGAGAAAATGGGTTGCATAGTTTTCATTCTGCTTCACCAACAAAACTTCTTAATGAGGAGGCAGTAGAAAACCAATGCCATTTTTACTGGCACTTTCTTGTTTAAGCTGAGCAAGAGGAAGGAAGAGAACATTATGCAGAGAAGTAACCTATGCTTTGCATTCAGAAGTTCCCAAGTAAATCCCAAGCGTCTGCAGTCAAAAGAACGCAGCAGCAGGTGATGTGAAAGATCTCTTCTGGAGAATTTAGAGAGTCGCTACCAGTCAGAGCAGACAGTACTGACCAAATGGACAAATAATCTGACCCAAGGGCTGGGCTGGTATCAGTGGTGGACTTGGTTGGGCCTCTTCTGAGGGCCCACACACCAGTGGGGCAGGGGCGGGAGACACTGAGAAGAGCCACTTGTGACCTGCTTGCTTCAACCACAAGCGCTTGTTCTGGCCATTACCGGCAAGCAAGCAGCTGGTAGCAACCATGATGAAGAGGAGGAGCAGGTGGTGGAAATGGGTGATGAGACTATCTACCCTCAGCCAATCCCCCCACCTTCTTGCCTTCTTCCTTACAACCACTGCCCATCCATCTTGTCCTTGTAGATCTCAGCAGGGAGGATGGAGAGAAGATTAGAATTAGTTGGATCTGCCTGTCATTGGCTCTGGCTCTGCTTACTGTTGGTCCCTCAGCCTGTCCCACCAGTCCCAATATGAACCACCCACCACTGCCTGACAGCTGTGCTCCCATTTGAATTCCCCACAATGCCCTGATGCAACACTAAATGAGGGGCATTGTGGAAATTTAAACCTAGCCACTCAGGGCAGGAGCTCCAGGGCAGGTGTGCTGGAGGCCTGGCAGCTGTCCAAGGATGCCACATGTCTGTTGAATGCGTGTGATGGAGCCACCTACCTGAAGCTAAGCCATTCTGGATCTGGTTGCTGCCTGGCTCCAGGATTATTCTTATGGTTCCACAATAGCAGGCATGGCCAACTCCCAAGAGACTGCGATCCACTCACAGAGTTAAAGACTGGCAGTGGTCTACCTGTTGGATGTGCCTGCACAATAGGGTCTGCCTATCACTTGCAACTGCAATTTATTTTTGTGCTATTCTCTGGCTAGAATATGACAGTTTTGCTGCCTCAAGTTTAGTGGAGAGGTGTCATTTGAAATACACCTGAAAATGTGCTTCTGCTGGTTTAGTTGCCTGCATGAGACAGGTCATGACATATAACTCACATGTATGCAATCAAAATTGGACAATACCTTTGAGGTCATCTAGTCCGACCCCTCACCCAGTGTTAGTACAGCTAAAGCATCCCTGATAAATCCCTGTCCATCCTCTGCTTAGGATACCTGCAGCAAAGGGGAGCCCACTGCTTTCTGAAGCAGTCTTTCCCATTGTCAAACACCTCTTACCAACAAGATGCTTTCCTGAAAGTAGAGCTGTAATCTGTTTCCTTGCATTTTTTTACCCATTGTGTCTAATCCTGCCTAGTCCGTGCCATCTTCGCTGTGTCAGCCCTTCAGCTATTTGAAGACATTTTGCAGGTGAATTGCCACTTCTTGACTGTTCTCACCCTTCCCAGCGCTATGCCATTGGACAATGCCAATTTAATACTCTGGAAATTATTGCTGGAGCACCATAAGATCCTGTACTGGCACAACTCACTTCTTGGATGGGGCAGTGTTCAGCTTCCGGATAAGGTCCTGTTTCAAAGATCTTGTTCAGATGACAATACCTCACAAATGTTTCAAGGCTCTGATTGCAGTTTTCACAACAGGGAGGACTCTGGGAATGTTTATCCCTCCAGAGAAGTTACTCGATTCCAAGAGGATAATAACCACTGCAAGGGTCCAAAATCATAGGGACCCTCTTAATTATTTTTGTGCTATGTGGTTCTTTGTAAGACTTGATGAAATGTGCCCTTTGCACATTTTGTCTATTTTGTTGTAAACTTCTTCGCATTATCAATGCACTGTTGTGACAGTCACTTTGTTGTGGTTGCTCTATAGACCTGTGATTGTATGAGATTCGTTTATTTATTTATTTTTATGATTTGGAGGTATTGAGCACACTTTTGGATGAAGGCTGCAGGTGTACATGTTATTCATGCACAACACTGATTTTAGTTGAAGGAGTGTTACTTTTAATGTAAATAAGTTTATAGGGAATTTCTAATTACGTCCACCTCTTGATGCTGATGAAGCATATGTTGGTGTTGTTAATTTTGCTGTCTGATCTTTGACTGTAGCAAAGATTGATTGATATTCATGTACAGTAAGAATCAGTGTACAGCACACATAGCTAGCTTGCTTCTGAGCATAAAACATGGAATGAGTCTGCACAGAGCATATTAAAGCATAAGTTGCACAATAAGCCTAAAGACAGTCTAAGTACAGCCTAATTATCAGATATACCATTTGCAGATATGTATGCATACCAATGCAGCAATAAGCAATAAACATAAAGACTGTGGTACAGCAATAGAACTGCTAGCACATTTGCAAAGCTAAGCAGGTTCAGGTATGGTTTCAAATTGGATGGGAGACTGTGTGACGAAATTCTGATTGGAGTAGATGACCCTAGGGATCCCTTCCAACTCTGCAGTTCTATGATTCTGTGGTTCTAATAGGGCATAGCTAAGCACTCCAGCTGGAGTGCCATGGTCCCACCAGTGTGTCCAATCCCAACTCATTGGATGTCAGCAAAGCTGGCCTTTAGGAAGTCCAGTTCCTAGAACTGCCTTCTACAAAGCATATCAAGGCACGAAACAGCACAAGAGAGCACAATCCTAAAAAGATCAGCATAGAAAAGCTTAAGAGCAAGACCCTACTGCTTATGTCTCTTTCATCTCTTAGACAACAATGGACATGGCCCCTCAGTGCCTGAGCACAGCATCACTGTCAGCTGTGGATCTTGCCTCTAAGTTCCTCATCTCAGTTTCAGGGGGCTCCTGGAAAAGCAACACCCCTCACCTGGGTTGCACTATGCTTGGAAAACTTAGTATATTGCATACATGTGAGTTATATGTCATGACCTTATACCTTTCTGGGTGTCCTGGCTCCCCCTCGATGACAAATTCAAACTTGGGTGATTTCTATCCCCCCCCTCAAAAAAACCTGAATGATTCTCAAGGTGGTTTACAAGCAAAGGCTTGCCTTAATACAACCTCTTGCTCCCCAGATTTTTGCACAATGCAAAAGCTCCGATGGATAAGGAAAGACTGGACTTCTCTTTGGTTTTGCCATCTGAGGGAAACGGGAAGCTGGGGCCAAGCATTCTTTCTGGGGGGGAGGGGAGAAAGAAGTTCCCATAGCAAATCCTTCACTGGCCAATGGTCTGTTGGTTTCTGCTCTCTTCACTGTGCAGCGAAATGCTTGTCACAAGACAATGTTTACATTCCAGTCAGAGTTGCTGTTGGAGTTTCTCACGGGAAAGGAGACTGGATGTGACGTACACTGGTTTCCTGTTTTTCACTGTTCTCACAGTTCTCTCCGTGCTTCAGAGGAGAGAGGATGCTTTCTCTGCTCCGGCAGAGACAAGATGTTTTTCTGTAATCTACCAGCTTTGAAGTGTAAATAAAGTAATATAGAGTATGTGGCACGTACTCCTCATCATTCTGCTGTGCACGGGACACTGCAAATTCAACATTACTGGTTATCGGCCCAGAACAATGCAGTCAAAGTGACGGATGGACTTCGGAGTGCCGACAAAGAATGCAAAGGAAAGCAGAGGGACGGATCGGACGATATCTCTGCGCGTCAGGATGATTGATGAGAGGTATGTTGCTCATGCTCTGGGCAGCCTGCCAGCTCCCAATTAATGGCTTTATGGCTGGACTTTGAACTTTTAAGGCCATTTTGCTGGGCACAGGCACAGGCAAAGGCTCAAAGGAACAAGCTCCTATGCTGGGGGAAACCGAAAGTAACTTTTAAAAGTGCTTTTGGAATAAAGCAGCTGCAGAAAACAGTGACGCAGCTTGATTTAAGGCAGCAGAGAGAAAGCACTTTTTAACTTGCCTTTGGAATGAGGCTTGAAGCAGCAGAGACGCAGCTTGTATAAAGCAGCTTGATTTAAAGCAGCAGAGATGACGCAGAAGGCTAATGCCAGAGTCATGATGGCTAGCTGCAGAAGGCTGGCTGATGCAAATGGGGAATCTGATGCCAATCAGCCACATGCTCAGCTCAGAGTAGCTTGTGATACTGCCATGATTCAGAAAAAAGCAGACCGCCAGGGTGATAGCTGCATGGGTAAGGGGGAGTCTTCACAGACCTCATCCCAGAGTGCAGTGGAACCACCAGATGGCGCCAAAGCTTTGAAGGCAGTGAAATGCTACTCGTGTAGACGTCTAGGCCATATGAAGAGGGAATGCAGATATCCCAGGGCCAAGACAGAGCAGCGCAGCGGAAGCTCATCGCGTGGAAAAGGCCAGAGCAAAGGCAAAGGTCCGGTGTCCAGGACAACGCAGCATAAGGCAATGGTCTCACGCTTCACTCCAAAGGTTGCAAAGGTCCAGAAGACGTCTAGATCTTTCTTCGTTGTTGATTCGGCTGCAACCCATCACATGTGCAACGATAAGCGACTGTTCGTGTCTTTTACACCGCAGGAAGGTGCAATTCACCAGGCGGATGACCACACAATCCCCAGTAAAGGCTACAGAACTGTTGTTCTTCACAGTTTGGACTTATCGATAAAAGATGTGCTTTACGTACCAGATGCCAAACATAATCTGCTCAGCGTTGGACAGCTGAATGAGCGGAAAATTGACGTTTCCTTTAAGAACAAAAGGTGCATCATCACAAAGAAAAATGATTATGTATTGCATGCTGAATATGTTGATCGTTTGTATGTTTTGTATTTTGATGATGTTGTGCAGGATGACACTTGTTGCATTGCAGGTTCTAACAAAAGTTTGCATGCAGAATGTATTCACGATTTTCATCGGAAATTTGGTCATTTGAATTTTGAGGCAGTATCTAAAATGCCTGCCTTGGTTGAAGGTATGACTATTAAACCCTGCAGGTACCACATGAAGTGCAAGGCATGCGCAGCAAACAAGGTGAAAATGGCTGCGAAAGGTAAGGTGTCTAGTAGGCAAGCTACAGAACCATACCAGGTTGTTCATGCTGATTTGGTTGGACCACTAGCGCCCTCTTTGGGTGGAAACAGGTACTTCATGGTTCTCATTGATGCATTTTCCAGGTATATTTATGTGTACAATCTCAAGCAGAAAGCAGAGGCTTTTCCAAGGTTCAAGGAATTCTGTGCTTGGTTGGAAAATGTGCATGGTAAGAAGATAAAAATTCTTTTCACTGATGGCGGGGGGGAATTCACTTCTCAGCAGTTTGAAGCTTTTCTGACTGAGAAAGGAATTCAACACGATTTGTCTAGTCCTCGCTCGCCATGGCAGAATGGACTTTGCGAGAGGGCAAATCAGACATTGCTTCAAGGGTTAAAAACCTTGCTGCATGATGCCAATCTTCCAGAGAGTTATTGGGCTGAATCTCTCTCGTGTTTTGTTTACAGTTATAATCGCAGGTTATCTTCAGCGATTGGTTGTACCCCCTATGAGAAGATGTTTGGCAAAAAGCCATACATCAAACACATGAGAATTTTTGGTTCTGACATGTGGGTTCACTCACCACAAAACTCCAAGTTAGACAAGCATGGTTTGCATGGTATCTTTCTAGGTTATCAGAAAGGTTCTTACAGAATAATGATGACTGACTCTAAGACAATTAAGCTCACAAGAAGTGTTGAGTACAATGCCAAGTGGGGGGAGAATGTGGGAATTTTCCAATGTTATCCTGATGACAGTGATGAGACTGAGGATAGTCAAAAGCAACCACAACAACCCACACGCACTGATGAAGGTTCTGATTCTGAGTCTGAAACTGAATCGGGTGATTCAGAGGATTTCAAGAGTGCGAAAGCCTCTATGCGACCCTCTGAAAGCTCTGATCAAGAATTGGAAGAACCATTGTTCACAATAGGTCACTTTTCTCCTAAGAAGGAAGAGGAGAGTGTTGAAGACTTAAGGCTAATTCGTAGGTCACAAAGAGCCACAAAAGGTAGACCTCCAAAGAGATTTGCTGATGAGTTTACCAAGATAGCAGTAACAGCTGTTAAAAGCTCCAAGAAGGTATTTGAACCTTCAAGTTTCCAAGAAATCCAGGATTTGGATTCAAAGGAAGCTGAGCCATGGTTAAATGCCATGAAGGCTGAGCTTGATTCCTTGGAAAGGAACAAAACATGGGAACTTGTTCCAGTAGTTCCAGGAATGAAACTGCTTGGAAGCAAATGGGTCTTCAAAGCGAAGACTGATCAAAATGGCAAGATAGTCAGACACAAAGCCAGATTGGTAGCCAGAGGTTTTGCACAGGTACCAGGTGAAGACTATCATGAGACCTACTCACCCACAGTGAGGTATGAGAGCATTAGGCTTATGCTCAAGCTAGCTGCAGAGGAGAATCTACACATTAGTCACCATGATGTGAATACAGCTTTTCTGTACGGATCTCTAGATGAATCACTTTATATGCTTCCACCTGATGGCGTACAGGTAAAACAGGGATTTGTTTGTGCTCTGAAAAAGTCCCTTTATGGTCTCAAACAAAGTGCACGGTGTTGGCACACAAAACTCACTGAAGTATTGTTTTCTCTAGGTTTTAAGCAAGGGAAAGCTGATCCATGTGTATTTGTCAAAGAGGAGGGGCAAAAGAAATTGTATTGCTTGTTTTATGTTGATGATCTTTTATTCTTTTGGAAGGATGTCACAATGTACAATAACGCCCTAGCTCAACTGAAAGAACACTTTGACATGAAAGATCTTGGTGAGGTAAACAACTACCTATCTCTGGAAATAGAGAGAGATCAAGATGGTAACATTCTAGTACACCAGTCACGGAAAATTGCTGATGTGTTAAGCAAACTAAACCTGATGGATGCTAACCCTGTAGACACACCGATGACAACAGGTTATCAGGTAGATGACACTGAAGAAGCATTTTCTGACACTACACTGTACAGAAGTGTGCTAGGCAAGCTAAACTTCATTGCCAGATGTTCAAGACCAGACATTGCTGTTAGCTGTAATTTGCTAAGCAGACAAGTCAACAATCCTACTGTTAAGGATTGGAAAGCTCTGAAACGCATAGCGCGGTATTTGAAAGGCACTATGCATTACAGACTGAGATTTAACAATCAGAAGTCTGGTGGTCTTGAGATATTTGCAGATGCAAGTTTTGGAAGTGACACTACAGACAGGAAAAGCACGTCTGGAGTTTGCTATATGTACAATCAGGGTCTATTTGATTGGTCATGCAAGAAGCAAACAACAGTTAGCTTAAGTACTTGTGAAGCTGAACTGAATGCACTGTCTTATTCACTTAAAGATTGTGAATGGTTGTTACAATTATGCAAAGACATGAAAATTCCTGTCAAATGTCCAATCCAGGTTTACCAGGACAACAAAGCATGTTTGGCTTTGCTGAATTCTGAAGGTTGTAAGCAAAGCACGAAGCACTTGCAATTGAAGTTGCAACATGCTAGGGAACGTATTTAGAAGGGACTCGTAACGGTGTCCTATATGCCGGATGTCAGGGGCTCAGGAGCAGAGGCACAGGGAAGAGAGGAGATGGAGAGCGAAGGGGAAGAATCCGAGGGGAGCGTAGGAGAAGAGGACAGTGGACCGAGGGATTCCATGAGCCTCTCCAGCGAATCGGAAGATTCACAGAAGGGGGCGCCATTGGCCAGGGGTAGGGGGTTACCAAGGGGAATGCCCCAGGAGCAAGGGGGCAGCAGGGACTCCCAGAGCAGTAGCTGGAAATCAGGACCAGCTTCCCCACCAGAGCAGAGTGGGGGGGAAGAGTCCCAAGGATTGGGGCCAGTGCATTCCCCACCAGGGAGAGAAGATAAGGCAGGGCTGACCACGCCTCCATCAGAAAGTCGGACAATGGAGGAGAGGTTAGATCCGGCCAGTGTCCCGGAAGAGGGAAGCAGTGACCGAAGTACTGTAACGGTTAGGAGAAAGGTCACTGGGCTGGTGCGAGAGGCAAGTTCAAATGTACAGGAGTGCGGGACAGCAGAGAATGAGGATTGGGAACCGGGTCCTAAAGCCCGCCGGAGGGAGGGGGAGGAGCTAAGCGACTCAGCGTCGGAAGAGTCCAGAAAGGGCAATGCCCCAGCGGGCAGGAGGACCCAGAGGAGGAGAGAGCAGCGTAAAAGGTGGAGCAGGGCTAGGATCTTAAACTGGTGTCATAGGGGAGGAGACTCAGACGGGACTTCGCCGATCTAGGGTTTAAGACGTAGGGCTGCACGCTGTGGCTTTGAAATGGAAACTGAACTTCAATAAAGACTTTTGTACATTACTACAGCCTAGCGTTGGTCCTCTGTGAGCTGGGACCTAGAGGCAGCTCTGACACCAGGTAATGAAATTCCTGCTGATGTATTGTCCAAGATTGTATCAAGGGATCAACACTGTACCTATGTGCAGAAGTTGGGTTTGTACTGATATTGTACGAACACGCTGCCCAGTGATGTTCACAGAAAGGGGGAGGATGTTGGTTTCTGCTCTCTTCACTGTGCAGCGAAATGCTTGTCACAAGACAATGTTTACATTCCAGTCAGAGTTGCTGTTGGAGTTTCTCACGGGAAAGGAGACTGGATGTGACGTACACTGGTTTCCTGTTTTTCACTGTTCTCACAGTTATCTCCGTGCTTCAGAGGAGAGAGGATGCTTTCTCTGCTCCGGCAGAGGCAAGATGTTTTTCTGTAATCTACCAGCTTTGAAGTGTAAATAAAGTAATATAGAGTATGTGGCATGTACTCCTCATCATTCCGCTGTGCACGGGACACTGCAAATTCAACATGGTCTCCCCCTCTCCAGGTCTTCTTCCTGATTTGATGTTCTTCCAGTGAAGGATGGTGGTGCTATACTTAAGTATTCCTAGGATATTTGAAGCCTGGGTGTGAACATAAACCATAGTAATTTCCATTACCAAGGTGACACAAAAGAAAAATTCATCACACAAGGGCTAACAACAGCCATTGGCCACAAGAACCTCCAAGCACAAGTGCTGATGCTGAGGGTGGGGTTGTATCCAACTCAGAGGAGACATGCTGACATTACTGGACCTAAGATAGCCATGTCCATTAATTTCAATGGGTTGTATCCAATCAGTGGCAGGGCTTCATGCTCTGGCACTGGGGGGCAGAGAGCAGGTAGGGCCGGGGCTGGCACGCGTCCCGGGAGTGTGGCACACCACCCTCAGGGCGTGGTGTGTGTCCTGGGGGGCGTGGCACGCCACCTGCTGGGGCATGGTGCCCACTGGGATCGCGCAGCCAGGGGCAGTGCGCTCCCCCCCCACTCCTCTTCCTCTGCCAGAGCATCCAATGCAAGTTCTACCCAGAACAGACCTATTGAAGTTAATGGACATGGCCCACTTAAGTTCAGTAATTACAATGGGTCTAATCATTGTAGAACTTAGTTGGATAAAAACTATCCTCACCCTCACAATCTTTTAAGGTGTCATACAGATATTAAATTGTAAAACACTCCTTGCCCACAGGCTGACAATCTAATAAAAATAAAATAATGGGGAAGGGAAGAGGAAAGTAAGCAGTGGAGCAGCTTCTCCTTTCTCTGACTGGTGATACATGGAGCCAGGATGGTCTCACGCTTTCCAAGCTGCTCTTCAGGTGAGGCAGACAGTGCAGCCTCCCAGGGGTCCCATGTCTCTTCTCCTAGACAGCGGCCAGAGAGAGTTAGCTTCCCATCAGCTCTGCAGTCCCAAAACAATTTTTTGACATGTAAGCATTGGAAGAAGGTCCAGTATTGTAACAGGAAACAGTGTTTTCACCGGCCTCTTTGTCAGACTGCTTTTAAATATGGAGGTGATATGTGTGGCTACTGTGGCAGGGAAGGGAACCTCAAGCCTGAGAATGCTCTTTTCAGGACTCACCCCAGCTCACACTCCATTTCCTAAGGCCACATCCTCCACAGGCCCTGCTCTTGAGTGTTTTTGCTGGTTGGCATATGTCCTTGAACTCTGATGAGGCCTCTTGCTTGTCTAGGTGGAGGACAGAGAGAAACCAGTCCACTGTACAGATGTAAAATTTACATCTATTGCTCCTCCCACTTTTGCCTCAGGCCCAGCCACCACCGTCAGGTGGCCTCCAGAACGCTGCCCAGAAGGAAGTGCAGCCCTCAGGCTGAAAATATCTCCCTATCCTTGGTCTGCAGTTACAAATCTAGAGTTTCTTTCCCTATCAATAATCCCAGGAGCAGCCAAGGGATGCATCAGCAAGACGGCTTGCATCGAGCTGTTCAATTAACTAGGTATTTACTGCATAAAAGTTCTAAGTTCAACATCTTACCTTACAGGTGTCGGTCTACAAGAAGAGTTGACTTCAGTGATATTAGTCATTGGGGATGGGGGTATATTAAAAACATGAAAAATGTCCATGGGAAATTTATAGATGTAACATATATATATATATATATATATATATATATATATCAGAGGGTTAGGGATTTGTGTTGTGCACTGATCTCGTTAGGATTTTTATCTCACCATGCTGCGGGTTAAACCACAGAGCCTAGGACTTGCCAATCAGAAGGTCGGCGATTCGAATCCCCGCGATGGGGTGAGCTCCCGTTGCTTGGTCCCTGCTCCTGCCAACCTAGCAGTTCGAAAGCACGTCAAAGTGCAAGTAGATAAATAGGTACCGCTCCAGCGGGAAGGTAAATGGCATTTCCATGCACTGCTCTGGTTCGCCAGAAGCGGCTTAGTCATGCTGGCCACATGACCCGGAAGCTGTACGCCGGCTCCCTCAGCCAGTAAAGTGAGAGGAGCACCACAACCCCAGAGTCGTCCGCGACTGGACCTAATGGTCAGGGGTCCCTTTACCTTTACTTTTACTGATCTCCTTGGAAGATTACTGGTATAAAATAGTGATAGAAAAAATGCAACCGTTCTAGGGAATCTAGATAAAGTTCACCCAAGACAGGCTTGGAAACTAATCTGGGGTTCAAAAAGCCTAACTCTAAGGAGAAGCAATAATTTTAGTCCCTCAGATTCTATTCCATCCTGGAACAAATCCAAGCCAGAGAGGTCCCCCCACCACATGCAACCCAGATATCTCCCTCAATGCCCAGAAGCACTCTTTGCCATTTCCAAACCCTAGAATACAATCACACTTCCCTTCCCTTTGAATAGGCCTCCCTCATTCTGTCTCTAAAATTCCAGTGTGCTGATCAGAGCACACTGGGAAGTGGCAGACAGCAGTGGTGTGTATTGTCATGGAAAACAATGTTCTCCTGCGGCCTTTCACAATTGCCTTTGGTCTCATGAGAAGAGGAAGGCTCAAAGGTCAGCGGTAGGGCATTGGCTTTCCATGCAGAAGACTCCAGGTTCCCACCTCCAGCTAGAACTCAATATTCAGGTGGGAATGTTCTCCATCTGAAACCCCAGAGAGTTGCTGCCAGACCTTGCGTGGACAGGTGGAGTCCCCCCAACCCTAGGTGACCCCCGAGCGGAATAATGACTCAAGACAGCGTGCTATGAGATTAAAATTGGCCACAACTTTATTAAGTTTCAGATGTAGGGAGACCTTGGCTCAGGCACTGGGCGTTTATCCTTCCCAGTCCCCAGCCGTGGATCTGGGAGACTTCAGGGTTATCCAGAATGTGTGGGGATTGGGCTGGCTCTGGAGAACATATGTTCAAGCAGAGAACCTGCCTCCGTTTCACGCCGTTGGAGGGGAGAGCAATGACAACCTCTCGGCATATGGCCAATGCCTCCCCTCAAGACCCCTTTAATGGGGAACTCTGGTATCACTGCCGCAAGGGGGCATGGGGCACTGCTTCATGCCCCGCCCCCCATTTAGGAAGATAGACTAAAGGATTCCGCCCAAGGCCAGAAACCTCCAAAGTTGTGAAATTTTGCTACGGGAAAGGCAAAACCTGCCAATGCAGGAAAATTCCTTTCCAGCCCTTCAACAGCGACCCTGACATTGCGTACCTGTGGAGGGAGGGGAGGGTGGGAGAAGCTCTGGAGCAAACTGCAGCTTCATAGGTAAGATTCATCTTTTGTTGTGTGGGCAGGACGGTCCCTCCCCTTACCTGGCCAATCCCCTGGCAACGCCTCCCCAGGCGGGATTGGGCGATTGGCAGAGGTAGGTGGAGACCTCCAGGTATCCAGCCTGGGGAGGATGAAGCCAGCCCAAACTACCAGGGGCCACACTGGGATCTGGGGGGCTGCACGCGACCATGCAAATGGCGCCCCCATTGTGGACAATACTGACCAAGATAAATCAATGATTTTGCTCAGTATAAGGCAGCTTCCTGTGTTGCTAAGGGGGAGTGTCATGGGTCAAGGAAGCAGTCAGGGAGAGCCCTTTGGACTGGCTGATTCTGTGAAAAATTGTATGATTTCTCTATTCCCCCCCCCTCCTTGGGGAAATTGTGTAATTTCCAAGACAATCCAAGTGAAGCCTTGGAAAGCATGCCCATCTCTAACAAACATATAACATTGGGTGGGTAGGTGTGAAATTTTCTGAGCAAATCTGAATTTGCTTGGGAAACCCCCTTCTTTCCCCAAATTGGTCTCAACTCTAATTTCAGCACAGCCTCCTTTTTTTGTACTCAACTTGCCAGATTTGACGGGAGGTGGCGACAGATAATTTAAGCAGCATATGCTACTCAAGTGATCAATGAAACATTCAGTACCAAACTTTTTTGTTTGCTTTGCTCTGCTATATTCATTATTCAGTAGGTAATGTGACCCCCACCCAGCCACCCACAAATCTGTGTCTTCCTTGGAGCATTTGACTTTTCCTTTTATCGACTTGCCTTTGCCAGAGAGATAAAACTGGAGTGCAGATCCCTGTAGAAATATAGTGTTTCTGCAAGGAAGACACGGGGAAGAGGAAACATTTGCTGCTTCAAGTCTCATTTGTATCTGGGTTAATTGCACTTCCCGGGGATGTGTCTAATTGATTTGTGGAGAGAGGACTAACTGTCTGCCACTTGGCAATGATGCTGCAGAACTGAATCTCTCTTTCTGCTGGGGCAGAAAAGACAGAGCCCATCTGCAGCCTGTAGATGAGAGGATTGCCAAGGGCTGAAGGGCTGGGGAAGGGCCGTAGCTCAATGGCAGAACACCTGCCAGGCATGCAGAAGATCCCAGGTTCAACCCCCAGCAACTCCAAGCAGTGGCAGAGCAAGGTGGGAGCGGTGGGGGCAGTCCCCCCGTGTCATCCTAAGGGGGGGGGTGACATTCGCTGCAGGCTTGGGAAATTGGGAGCACACTCCTAGCTGGAGGAGGCAGGCAGGAGAACGGAGGGGAAGGAGGCAGGTGAGGAAACAACGGAGAGGGGCGGGAAGGGGAGAGGAAGGAAACAGTGGGTGTGCCTGGAAGACGAGCGCCTACAGCTGGACTATCAAGTGGATTTAAAGGGTCACTTCAGGGGTGGCGCTGCAAACGTGGAAGGGATTTTGGCCAGTGCTTAAAAAGGGAAAGTGAGTTTCCCTCTGACAAACCCTTTCTGTCTCACCTCTGCAAAGCTCCACATGTTTCCGTCCAACCCTGTCCTCAGCCAACCCCCCACTTAGAAGCCACTCTTGGGTTACTGACTTCTGCGTGCTTGCAGTGTATCTGGGTCTCCCTGGTATCTATTAGGAACTATTCTCTCGCCTTTGATATCTATGCTGCTGATTACTTCTGCCATTTTAATTTTAGAGAAAGTGTTTAATTTAAAGATGTTCTGTACTATAGAAGAACAGTGGTAACAATACATTGAAGACAAGTAAATATTTTGGGGAGGTTGGTCCCAGAGCCCTAGTGCCACCATCCCAAAGAGGATCAAATGGGCGGACCTTGGCACTCTTTTGTCCTTCCCTCCCCCAATGTCTTTCCCTCTATCTGAGCTGGCTCCCTGCCTGTTACGTTACATGTGGGGAAACCCATGTGGGGTTCCTCTCTGTGTAAAGTCTTCAAGCTTTTCCTGTGCACGCCTGACAAATCTGCCCCATTGTCAAAATTTACCTTTTCCCCCACCTCCAGTCTCCGTTGTTGGGTGTCCTGGCTGAGGGGGAAAACAGAAGACAGATGGCCATCAGTCAGGGATGGTCTACTTGAGATTCCTGCATTGTCCCAGGGGGTCAGCTAGATGACCCTCAAGGGTCCCTTCCAACTCTACAATTCTCTGGTGCAGGCCTGTGCAGAGTTTTAGGTACAAGTTGGATGTGAGGGGTGCAAACGATTGCAGCCCATCTTATGCACCGTCGGCTCAGGAATAAGTGCCACTGATCATGATGAGACTAGATTGCTGCTGTGCAGTCCTATTTTTAAATAAACATTTTCCTTTTCAGATAATACAGAGAATGGTGAAATCACAATAAATAAAACCTCCCCTTCAGTAGTTTCAAGCACTACTACAGGTTCCACATAATATCTGTACTGCATTGTTTACTGTGACAGCACCTCCACTTTGGAACCCCCCCCCCTACTGCAACAAAGCACGTGCCTTTGCTAGACTTCTTTCAGGCACTTGCTAAAAGCATTATTCTTTAGGCAAGCATACCCAGATGCTTAGGAAGTTGAAGTAAATTTAATCTATTTTTATATTTTAGCTTTTATATATTTTAAATTAGGGTTGTTAATTTTTCTTGATTTTACTGCTGTGGTGTTTTTTGGTTTTTTGTTTTGGTAAACCACTTTGAAGGTTTTAATAAACAATAAATATAAATAAAACAATACAAAACAAAACACAATCCAGCCTGTAGATTTAAGTATCTGTCCACAGTCATCTACTTGTTATCAAAGGCCCAGAATCCACATTCCTTTGTAAGAAAATAAGAAATAAAGTCAAACCATTTTTGCAGGCAAAAATAAAATAAAATTGTGTGTGTGTGTGTGAGTGTGACAAGAATTTTCCGCACTGGGTACCACCTGACCTTGCTACACCACTGGGTTGTTCCTCTAGTGGGGAACACATTGTGCTCCTTCTGGGATATTTTGTCCACCTTTTGTCCTCTCACCTGTGGCTCCTAGAAGCTGCCAGCATGTGACAGTGACCACATCCCAGGAACGGCTTTGACTGGCTAGCTAAACCAAACCCTGGGTCTCAAACCCTCCATTAGTTAGAGACTTCCCCTGCATGCGAAGGTAGGCTCTGGCTGGCTGACTGAGCAGACGAGACCAAGAGTGGGTCCAACCATCAAAAAGGCAGTTTCTGCATATGCTATAGAGGGCTGTGAGAGGCAGGAGGGGCTTACCCACCTAGGAAGGTAGCCCATCTAAGAGAAGGAAAACTCTGATCCTAAACATCTCCTGCTTTGACCTGCTTGGTGTTGCTGAAGTACAGCTCCCATCAGCCCCAGTATGTGCAGTGACCAGTGATGATGGTGACTGAAGTTCAGCAACATCTGGCAGCCCAAAGGTTCCCGACACCAGCACTACTGAAATACATGAGAGCACCCTGGGATCACTACTGCAGTGAGACAATGGCCTCATCTCCTTGTCCCTCTCTGCACTGCCCAACCCAAGCTTCTTGAGTTCTCTTCGTTCTATTCCCACTTCCTTGTGGAGGAAGAAAAGATGGTAGTTAATGATTAGAGACCAAGGTTCACACAGGTGTCTGTTTATTTATGTTTTGCTTTTATTGTGCCCTTCCTCCAAGGAGCACACATTCTACCTCACCCCAGCAGCCTTGTGAGGTTAAGTCAGGCTGAGATATATCTATGATCATCCACTGATGATCCAATGTGATCTTCACATAGGAGAAATAATAACCTTTTACTTAGACTAGAAAGGGTTTCCAGTCTTCCTTAAAATACTCCAAATTTGTATCTTTTAACAGTTCCATCCATTTTGCCATCTCTGCAATATGCCAGGATTTTGATCAGGGGATCATATCAAAGGGGATTGTGAGTTGGGCCCACCCGTACCTGGAGATGCCAGAAATTGAACCCAGGTCCTTCTAAATACTATGTATGTGCTCTGCCACTGAGCTACAGCCTTTAAGGGGGGGGGCAACTACCAGGACACCTTTGACCAACACTCTCTCCTTCCTAAGTAAAGTTAGGGTCAAACTGCACTTCCCACAATCAGGGGAAACACAAAGGGCCAGGCTGTCAGGGAGGCAGGTCAGCATGAAGAAGCAAAGGCAGTTTTCAGTGCTCAGTCAACCTTTTATTCAAGGAAATGAACATACAACTCAGCAACGCTTCCCAGTAGGTCTTGCCCCTGTGCAGCAGTTGTCAGGACTGGCGGTCCCTGCCTTCTAGGGCTCCTCCTGTCCCCAGCAGTCTCAAACAGCATCTGAGCATCTTTGGCCTCTGTTCCACTCTCCTCATTATTCTGTGTGTTCTTGGAGACAAGGCTGGAGGGGAAATTGTCGCAGCAGGAGAGGGAGACTCCCTGGATTCCTCAGCAGTCCCTTGTCACCTTGTCATTCCTCCTCTGCTTCAGCTTTGGAGTCTGAACTGCTCCCTTGCACAGATTCTTCCTGCTCACAAAACTTTGTTGCCCCTTCAGCATCCAGATCCTCCTCTCAATTTTCTCCTTCTGACCTCCCCTCAGTGTCCGAATTGCAGAAATTGGCCTCTTTGCGTATAGTGACCACTGACACATGGCTTTAAAAACAGAAAAGAGACTAATTTGCAAATGCTGTATATGTATGCATATTTAAAAATGATTGCTACCCTACTGAGTCATACAAAATAGAATGTTCTTTCAGGAAAAAAACAAACTTAAGAGTTACAAAGAAATCTGCTGCAAAAGGGCTTCCACTTCCACAAACAGTTTCATACAGAACACAATACAGATTTCCTCCCTAGCCAAGCAAGGGATACTCACCTAAATGTATGTCAATAATGGAATACTATTTCAACTAAAGCAGCACTGTCCTACTGCTGGTGACTCTCACTGCAGGGTTTTTCTTGAAGTATCAAGAGCTCTTACTCACATTGTGTCTTTCTCATCAACTGAAGAGATCTGCTTCAGGTACAGTGAGCTCTGGGAAGCCTGAAGAAAGGAGGAGCTGGAACAAAAGAAGAAGTGTTCTCCTACCTGCAGGTGAGTCTCACTGTGGTGACACGGAACAGGGCCTCTTCTGACGTCTCACTCACCCCAACCTGAAAGAGTCTTAGCACAAAGAATTGTAGACGGAACACAACAGAGATTTTCTCCCTAGCCAAGCAAGGGATACTCACCTAAATGTCCTTCAATCCTGGAATACCATTTTGACCGCCATTTTTGACTGAAGCTAGATAAGCCATTAATCTAGAGGCGCAGAACAGAGAGATGTGATTCACACTTAAATCTCTGCCATTAAGCTTTGTGTGGAAAGAGGAAAGATTGCTCAATGCTCACCCTTTCGTTTGTCCATTTGAGGTGTGACTTGGCAGCTCCTTCAGTTGGGTTACAATCTAGAGTCACTAGTTTGTCCCCAGCCACCTTTCACCAATCCTGCAGAAAATAAGTTTTGTGGTTGTTTTTTTTAAAAAAGCTTTTCTTACCACTGTGACTTCTGGGACTCAGCCGGAAGAGCTGGCTTCATTTGAGTGTTGCAGGATCTTTGGAGAGAACTGCGAAGAGACCAACAGAAAAGAAAATAGGAAAAAGGAGAGACCCAAACAAAAAAAATTGCCCAGGAAAAAAATACTGAATGGTGCAACGTGAATTTACCTAAATCAGCACTGTCCCAGTGCTGGTGACTCTCACTGCAGGGTTTTTCTTGATGTATCAAGAGCTCTTACGCACAATGCATCTTTCTCATCAACTGAACAGATCTGCTTCAGGTACAGTGAGCTCTGGGAAGCCTGAAGAAAAGAGGAGCTGGAACAAGAGGAAAGAAGGGCTGGAACAAAAGAAGACGTGTTCTCCTACCTGCAGGTGAGCATTGTAGTGACACGGAATAGGACCTCTTCTGACAACTCAGTCACCGCAACCTGAAAGAGTCTAGCACAAAGAGTTGCAAATGGAACACAATAGCAGGGAGCACAGCTATCTTACACCCTTGACCGAAGAACGGTACACTCCTCCAATCTGGGATGGCCATCCTCTTCCACCGAGTGCGCCACTTCGGGAGGGATGCACATGGAGCGGTGATGGATACAGCACAATCCACCCCCTTAACACATTTGTCAGTGAAATCATAGGCTATTATTTTAGAGTTATTACTACCACAGCCACGTTACCTATTGGTGATAGTTTTGCCTGCCCTGTTGTATATACCTTTTGACGTCCATTTCCCATTGATTATGTAATCTTGTCATTGCTGCTGGAAAGGCCAGTCATTTCAGTACAGCTCTACTCACTACAACGCTTCTCAAGCATTCGTTCTCCCTCCACTGGAATCCACCACTTGCAAGACACACTGGAGACATATTCCAGAGTTTAAGGCTCCATTTTAAGATGGGAATATACAGAAAGGAGAGACCGGTACAAAAGCATTGCATTGAAAAAGGTCACTGAGTAGTCTTCATCCAAAGACTAATTAGCTTGTAAGGTAAATAAAACGTTAAGACTTTAAAGTGTCTTAGTACAAGAACTGCAGGTGGAAAAGAGATTTTCTCTCCAGCCAAGCACGAGATACTCACCTAGAAGCCCTCCAGTCAGAATACATGAAACTGCATTGTTACTTTAATTGTGATGTAGTGTTTCAAGTTTACTTGATAGGTATTTGCACCTGTCACCACTTCTGACAAATCAAGAGTATTTAAAAGTTACCTTCCTTCAACTGCAGTGCTAGTTACTGGCAAAGGAAGCTGACTGCTAGATCTGGTTTTTAAATTGGTATTTTAAATATATTACCTTCAGTGCTAGAGGATCCAAGTTTTTTGTATAGAGTCAACGCTTTGTGTTGTCTCAGCAATGAGCTAAATAGCTGTTCCTAAAAGATGCTTAGCAAAAATAAAATAAAATCCAAAATCCTTGGTTATTACCACTAGATAATCACATTACACATCAGGGGTAATTTTGCCTGGCCTGTTCCATAGTTACCATTTGAGCTCCATTTCCCGTATCTTTTTGTAATCTTGCAGGTTCTGCTGGAAAGGCTTAGTGGAGCTGATGTTCTCCTCTGCTTCCTCATTTGATCCTCACAAGAACCCTGTGAGGTAGGTTAGGCTGAGAGACAGAGAGCTGCTTCATGGCAGAGGGAGGATTTGAACTCTAGTCTCCCAGGTCCTAATCCACCACTCTAGCCACTCTCAGCAACTTCCCTCAGAGGAAGCACTTTCCCACAGGATCCTGGACTTGTCATGTCCCTGAACAGTCACTCTCCAGTCGCCATCACCAGGTTCATCCTCAAAATGCTTTATTTGCCTTTTCAGCAAGTTTTTAACTTACCTCCACTTACCTTTCGTGCATGCACACGAAAGCTCATACCAAGAACTAACTTAGTTGGTCTTTAAGGTGCTACTGGAAGGAATTTTTTTATTTTGTTTTGACTATGGCAGACCAACACGGCTACCTATCTGTAATTTTAACTTACCTGTCTTTCTCTACTTCCAAGGCAACCTGAGCAAACACGAAATCAGAAGGAAGGGTTTTGTCTCCTCCCTGTCTTCTTTGCTCTTTTTTTCTCTCTACACACATATTTATAGCTTCAACAACCAAAAACCCAAACTTTCCATTCATGAAACGACTCCTCTAGTTGGCTTTTTAAAAGAAAAGCCTTCTATTTTCCCTACTCATTCTCCCATTGCTTTAAGCAGACTTCATATCCATGTACCCTTTCATGTGCTCCTTCTTTTCATCAAAATACTCATTAGTTTGAAAGGTAAATAAAACTTGATTCCCCCCTTCACATTCCTTTATTTTCTCTTGGCTTTTCCAGTCCATTATTTTTAATTTTCCTGGTTCTCTTTAAAATCTCCATCTTGGATTTTTTTTCAGTTTTCAGTTTAAATTTTGCTTGGCTAAACTCTTTTGGAGGGACTTTCTCAAAGTCCATCATCAGTCTACAATGCCCCTTCCGATCTTCAGGAGGAGGGGGGGTTGTGGGATCACGACCCCGCCCACACTCACTCTGCGAGGCTGGCGTCAGCCTCGCAGGAGACAGGGATTCACCCAATTAGCATACCCTGTGGCGCCAGCCAATTGGCTGGCGGCAGGGGCGGGCCTTCCTAGGGCCACTTAAGGTCAGGGCAGCCCCTGGCTCGCCCCCTTTCTTCCCTGGAGACGACGCAGTTTCCCACCCACCCGCCCTTTAGGTTTTGCCACTGACCTTGCTATGGGCTTCGGCTGGTCGCCGCAAGGGGCCTGGTAGGAGTTTTTCCATTTGGCTAATTGGCTGGTTTTGTGAGCCACTTGGTTTTTTCACCTACCTCGTAGCAAATCGTCACAACTCCCTCGGTTTTGGCGGTAGGCATTGGCCGGGGTATTATCATGCAGATGAGGTTGGGGGGGAGGAACGCCATCACCTCCCCCAATGCTTGAAGGGTAGTTCGTTAAAGGACTCCGAGGGGCGACGCCTCGTCCGAAACCTACGGAGGCTAGGGCCTAAAGCGCGCCCCCGAGCGGTAACCCCTCGGGGAGCGCCTAGGGATATGCATCTCGGGTGGCTCCCCCTGTTGGTGTTTAACCCTTCCCGGTCAGACCGGATAGTCGGTTAGGGCCAATGCCTAAAGCCAATACCCTTCTTTCCTGTAATCAATAAAGTTGTGGCCATTTTCGCCCATTAACCTAAAACTCTGTGTCCGTTGTCTTCATTTATTCCACCTGTGGGGGGGAGGGAATAGGCACACAATTTACTGTCCCTGTGTTATTAGGATTAAGTCTTTTTTGATCTTCTATTTTTCTTCAGTTTCCTTTTAGTTTAAAATTCAATGCTTCTCCTAACACTTTTTAGGGACAAATACCTGACTAAGATATATGCACACAGTATTTGAAATCAACCACAGCAGAGATCACAGATGAAAATTACCTGTGTCCCTTTTTAAAGTTGTAAACGATGAATTTAAGCAGAGTAAAATCCCTTCACTTACTCTAAAAAAAATTCCCAATGGTTTTGAAAAGCAATCTAACCTAAACTGGTTTCAGTTGCCTTTTCAAACCTGTTTCATCTTCCCCAGCCTCCCTCTCCTAATCCCTCTGCCCATTAGCTCCTTCAGCTCCGACCAGTGAGAGGGCTAAAACCAGCATCACAGCCAAGGACAGGCTCACTCACCAGAATGCGGCTCGCTCCTTCCGCCACCAGCAGGTCATAACCACACATAAAAAAGTCCCTTGCAGCATTAATACAGTGGGTGCAAACGTCTTTATTTTTTACATGGGGTCACTTCAGGGCTTTGATGGGAAATGAGTATTTTCTTTCCAAATTAATACATTCTGGAAATGCAAGGGAATTGAATTTGTAATCCACCCAGATCTCATGGATTACAAACCACAGGAACATGACCTGTACAGGAAAATAAGGGCAAGACTATGGGAAGAGGGGCTGGTCTGGATCTCAGTGGCCCCCATTGAATTCTATGCAATCTGGGGGACAGATGGAAAGGACAGCAGCTGCGTCTCACTCCTGATATTTACACTGTGTATACACAACATTCTATGACAGAATGAAGGAAGACTGGGTGCTGCTTGTTGTTGTTTTCTTGAAAAATGGCTTACAAAGAAAGTGGGGGAGTAATTTTAAATCATTGCTCTTGTTTTTAGCATACTGGCTGTCTTTCCCTTGAAAATTGCTTTGTTGAAATATAATACCTGGTTGGTGGATGGGAAGGGTTTGGAGTGACTGAAATAGATGTGCAGCTCCACTAATTACAGAAGAAAATTCATTTCACTATAACGATTAAAAACCTCAGTGTTTGATGCTTAAGAATGCCTTGTGAGGTTTAAAGTTAAGTGCTCTTTTCTCTGTTCTATATCTGTCTTAACTTTAACTGCCATGACATGATTGCATAATTATTGTAGCTTGCAAAACCGGGTGAATCTTAGCACAATGTGTAAAGGCACTTTCCAGATAATCATCACTGAAGTTAGACTTATTTTACAGGAAAGTAGTTAGAGGTGAGAGACCATGTGAAATTGCTTTGGATATGGTTTTATCCTGCTATTCACCTCAGTTGTGTAATGCATGATGTCATTCATCCATTTGCCAATGCCAATAGATTCAAAACTCTCCTAATCAGCATTCATATTTAAAGGAATCTGCTTTGCTTGGTGCTCTTCTTTCTTGCACTGGGCAAGGAGAGTAGAAGGCTGATCTGTTAGAGGATGGTAAATTGGTATTTTCCTTTAACATTTTAGCAGCCACTGGCCCAGTTGAAAACGGGGGCTGATTGGTAGTATTCCAAATAAGACCACACTTGACTTGTCTAGCTTGATATCCTAACTACATATAAGGTTTTTGCTTGAGATGATAGCTTGTTTGCATGACTATTCAGTAACTATTTTCTCCTATGAGCTTCAACATCTGCAGTTGACAACATACATTAAAAGTGAAAGAACTGTGTTTGGAAATAGAAAAAAACCCCCCTCAAATATTGTTATATTCATCCCAGTTCTCTGAATACCAAGAATTCCAGGGGTGCAGCATGCTTTTTGTGGTTGTTACATTTATTGCCAGTACTTCACCAGTAAGTCCCAGGGCTACAATTTAAAATTCAGTATTTAAAATGGTATTAAAAAGAGGTATGCTTCTTTGGAAGGAGATCACTCATATGGCATTTTCAAATAGTTTCTGCCACACCAAGATTGTCTTGAAAACAACAGAGCACAAAACACATGACATGGAATTCTCAAGCATGTTCATCAAATGTTAAAGGGTATTTATCTACCAGCATTCTCCCACTAATCGAGTTAAATTTGTCTGTCTGTCTTTTACAGGAAGATCAATCAAAGAGGAAATCTCATGACAATATTGACCTACAAAAAAATGGAAGATTCCTACCAGTGATGTTGCTTAAAAGGTCCATACCTGGAGACTAGCTTGCGATGGAGAATAATCTAATATTGTTTGATTTTTTAATGTAATAATGTTTTGCCACACTGCATAAAAGTTTCTGGATTGTCCAGTCCTTTTATCAATCACATTTGATTTCTCTGCATTTTCTCTGTGCTTTGTAATAGTTGCACTTATTTGCAAATGTGCAGGCAGAGCAGGGTCTGTGTCAAAAGCTGGGGTAGGTGGGCAATTGCTGTAATCCCATGTGCCATCCAGGGGTCTACTGACAAGGGCCCCCTGGACTCGCTCTTCCTTTTCACCACTGCAATGTACTTGTTCATCCAACTCTCACTCTGGCCAGGTGGTTTGAAGGAAGGGCTGTAGAAGCAGGAGCCACGGACTGTTTGTTCATTGAGTTTTTGCCTGAAAAGCACACAGCAAATGGAGAAGAGAAGCAGGTGGCAATAATAGCATGGAGGGTATAGAATCACTGAGGAAACAAGGGCCCATGGAGGGTTCTTGCCTTTTCTCCCTTCAGTCCTTGGAACTAGCATTGAGGTTGAACATAGGGGAAGGTTCACAGCTATAAACATGTCACTGCTTTCAAATCAGATCTCTAGGGGAACAACCTATTTCCAGAGCCCAAACAAAAATGTTGTGGGAATATTCTGGGGTGCAGGAGAGGATATATTGACTAATTATATCCTTATCCAACTTGTGCTAACAAGTTCCCAAAATATCAGCAGAGTTTATAGACATTCCCCTTTAAGTTCGCAACGGTAACGTTTGCACAGGTTCGCTAGAACCTCTATAATAATTACTCTGGTAATTTCCCCTTTTGTTCCCTCTTAAAATACAAGACACGACACAGTCTTTATAAAAGTATAAAAGAGTTTACTCACGTTCTGTTCACAATATGATCCCAGATGGCAGACAGCTTTAAAAAGGTTACATACACTTAGAATCTATCTTATAGGAAGATAGTACTGTCCTCTCTTGGCTGAGAGCCAAGAGGGCATGTTGCTCCTTCAGAAGATGAAGATGAGAGAGAGAGATATGGCTGCCTGCCATGTGCTTTTATCCTTTACCTGCACAGGTGAGGCCACACCCACCTCTGGTCACATGCGGAGGAAGTCCGTCCCCAGGAAGTTTACCTGCTTGCTAGACAGACATCCCTCCCCATGTTCTAACATGTACACTCTAGGAATGTTGTCATTGACTGCTCCTGTGTTTACATCCCACAAATGTCACCCTGTCTCTCTATGCCGGGGTGGGCAGAAGGTAGACCACAATCTACTAGTAGACCTCAGTGATTTGCCAAACATCTGCAAGAGTTCCTGACTCCCAATTATTTAACATATACATACTTATTTGATCACTTTGATCCTGCTTTGCAGGGCGTTGGACTAGATGGCCCTTGTGATCCCTTACAGCTCTACAATTCTATGATTCTATGATCTGCGTAACTTGCACCTTTAAAAGTTCCACCTAGTGACTATATTCAGACAGGACTTTATTCCACTTTCCTCACATTTTCTTCTCTGTTAATTTTCACATTTTTTTGATGTTTCACATAATGTAAAATACACTTCTGGAAATCTAACACAATGTAGTAGAAGTCTAATGTTCATTTCCATGTTAATTACTTACCTTTTTAAAAGGGGTTTGCAACCCTGTTTACTTGGTTGTGTGCTATAATTTTCCTATGGTTTTCATGGTGTTGTGGGTGAACATATCAGACGACACAGCGATTCTTCAAACAGCTCTTGTTTATTCACAGGCCAGAACAGAACTGAACTGAAGGGTTCAGTCAGCCTGCTTATATAGAGCTCCAGTACAACGTAACTGTAACAATTTTCTAAAACTATCCAATCACTGAACGTCACTTTCGATCCCTTATTTGCATAACTATCTACAATATCCCCCTGCTGGCCCAGGGTGAGAACTTCAGTACATAATACATGGATTGCTGTTCATGTGATGATTTTTTTTTTTTGGGGGGGGGAGTATTCCTGCATATGGCTTCAGTGGTGTGTGTGTAGGCAGCACTTTTCCATTTCACCTCAGGCAGTGAAATGGTACATGCCGCCCCTAGCTTAGAGGTACCCCATCCTTTCATTCTAATTTAATGTCTTTTCCACCTGGCCAGGGTCGGATTTAGGTTTGATGAGGCCCTAAGCTACTGAAGGTAATGGGGCCCTTTATATGTCCAGCTGTCCTTTGTCAACAATAAATTGTTGCTGTTTTTTGTGTTGAATATATGCTATATATGCCCACTACTTACATCATAGGAGCCTACACAACACAAAACACTGCTGCTGCATGTAGGTTTTATTTTATTTTTTATCTTATATTTTGGAAATGTACATCTAGTTTTTTCCCTTTAAATTTTTTTGGGGCCCCCAAGAGAGTGGGGCCCTAAGATATAGCTTTTTTAGCTTATACGTAAATTAGGGACTGCACCTGGCTCTGCTTGGTTGATCCTGACGTTCTAGATTTCCCTGTGACGTTCACATTTCCCTGGAGAGAAGAATCAGAGTAAATCTGCCGGGCCTGAAGTCTGCCCACTTCCATTCTGCAGCTTTCTCCCCAACTGCTGTTTCTTCACACACAGCCAGCTTGAATCACATCTTCCCTGCAAGGGGAAGGGGGGGAGTAAATCCCCTTCTACAACAGCTCCCCGTTATGCCAAAGCCAACTGCAGATGCCAGTGGTTGCTTTTAAGGGCTTCTGGGTTGCAGGAATGTGTTGATTTGATTTATTTATTTAGTGTGGTCATTGTTCAGAGATTTTGATGACAATGATTTATTGCATTGGTTAGTGGGCATACAAACAATAGCACAGTAGAACCCAGCCTCACCACCCAAGGCATGGGTAAATGAAAAGGTCTTGAACACCTAAAAACTGAAAACAGTGGTGCCAGGACACATTTCCCTGGAGAGAAGATTCTTTAATAATAATAATTATTATTATTATTGCATTTTTAAAAATTACAGATCTTACAGTGTCTTTTTCCTTTACAGTTACACACATAATCTATTTTTCATTCTATACATATTCGTATTCATCTACGTGTACATCATCTGGTGTAGTGGTTAAGAGGGGTAGTTTTGTAATCTGGGGAACCGGGTTCGCGTCTCCGCTCCTCCACATGCAGCTGCTGGGTGACCTTGGGCCAGTCACACTTCTTTGAAGTCTCTCAGCCCCACCCACCTCACAGAGTGTTTGTTGTGGGGGAGGAAGAAAAAGGAGAATGTTAGCCGCTTTGAGACTCCTTAAAGGGAGTGAAAGGCGGGATATCAAATCCAAACTACTCCTCCTCCTCCTCCTCCTCCTCCTCCTCTTCTTCTTCTTCTTCTTCTTCTTCTTCTTCTTCTTCTTCTTAACTTCCCTCTACCTCTTAACAGCTTCATCTTTTCTCTTTATTTCCTTTTCTTTGTACTGTGTTCCAATATACCTTCAACCTTGTCTCCTCAAATTAACTTTTATTTTGTGAAATTTATCCCTGGAGAGAAGATTCTATAAAATGGGGGGGGGGGGAGGCACCACTGAAAATACCAGTTCTCATGTGGTCACTGTCTCCACCTCTCAGGTGAGGCACATGACAAAGGGGCTGGACTGGCTCTTGTGGTGAGAAATGGTCCTTGAGATATTGGGGTCCAGAGTTGCATAAGGCTTTATAGGTCAAAACCAGCACTTTGAATTGCATTTAGCTGATTTCTACTATTTCTGATTCCCCCCCCCCCCGCTGGTTCTATTTTGTGTTTTTAAAGTAAATTTGTAAACCACTCACTTTGTTTGATGGACAGTGTAAAAATGCAATAAATAAGTAGAATATAGTTCCACAATCAAAATGAAAGATATTTGGGCATTTTGCCAGGTCTTCAGGATAATCTCCAGTAATCTACTGGTTCAACCAGCAGATCTCACTCTTATATACAGTAGAATCATAGGCTTCAAAGGTACAATCCATATGTACACCAGAGATGGGCAAGGGTCATAGCTCAGGGATAGGGTACCTGCTTGCATATAGAAGGTCCCAGGTTCAGCTCCAAGGAGGGCCAGGGATGTGCCCTGCCTGAAACCCTGCAGACCCCCTGCTGGATGGACCAGTGGCCTGATCAGGGCCGTCTTTATTAGGGATGCAAGGGGTGTGGGGACCTGGGTGCCGAATTCTGGGGGGTGCCAAATGTATACTACTGTATACCGATCCCTCTCGATTGGTGGCAGTGAAAAGCAATGGAGTGAAAGTCCCCCCCCACCCGTCGCTCTGTTACTCCTTAGCGTCAAATTTTCCAGACGAATCAGGAAACAAAAGCAGTTTTTTCTGCTGCATCCTTGTTACAGGTGAGCGATTTCCCCTCCCCCAAAAGCTCAATAAAAGTTAATTTGGGGGCAGCTAAACTAAATTTGGGGCCACTAGGTGGATCATTGCAACCTAGGTGGCGCATATGCTAAAGATGGCCCTGGGCCTGACTCAGTGTAAAGCAGCTTCCTAGGTTCCAGTGTTTCTCCAGATTTCCTTTAATGAATTGCTTATATCCTGTTTTAACTTCCCAAGGGAAACTAACAGAAAATGACCCAGTGAGCACATTTTGGAATCTTCAGCATAACAAAACATAGCATGTATCAAAATATAAAACAAGTCAGAACCACATTTATGTCAAAACAATAATACAATATACAGGTGAAACTCGGAAAATTAGAATATGGTGGAAAAGTTCATTTAGTTCAGTAATTCAACTTAAAAGGTGAAACTAATATGAGATAGACTCATGACATGCAAAGCAAGATATGTGAAGCCTTTATTTGCTCTATTTGTAGTCCTTGTTTTGCTGATTTCATTTAATATTCTAATTTTCTGAGATTGTTAATTTGGGGTTTTCATCAGCTGTACGCCATGATCATCACAATTATAACAAATAAAGGCTTGATATATCTTGCTTTGCATGTCATGAGTCTATCTCATATATTAGTTTCACCCTTTAAGTTGAATTACTGAAATAAACGAACTTTTCCACGATATTCTAATTTTCCGCGTTTCACCTGTATTAAGTGCATAAGAACTAATTCAATAGCAAGAGTCCTCCTTTTGGCTTTGATATCCTCAGCCCATGTCCCCATATGTAATCATCACCACAATGGAGGAGTCCAGCTTCTATCATCCCTTCTAATTACATATAATCCTTCCTTACTCACGCTAGCACAGAGCAGAGCACAGATCTTGCAGATAAATAGGAAACGTCTTGAGTAGCTGGTTTCAGTCTTTTAATTAAGCAATTGAGGATGCCCTTTGTGCACACTGGATTCTTCCTGATAATTTCTCCTTTACTTCCCTCTTAAAATAAAAATAACAATACAGTATTCTTGAAAAGTAAGAATAAAGTTTACTCACATTCAGTAGCAATCTGAAGGCAGGCTTTAGTTGCCGTTACAGGTACAGTTGTTGATTAAAGTGTAGAGAAGAGAAGTCTGAGCTCTAAGTCTCAGACTTACAACATGGGCCTACATCCTTTGTTACAGATGAGCCATGTGCTGGCTAAGAGCCAGGAGCTAAATCTGGCCAAAAGAGAAGGTCCAAAGAGAAATCCCAAAAGAGGAAGATGGCTGTGTGTCCAGCCCTTTTATTTGGGTCAGCTAGAGCCACGCCTTCTACCTGGCCACAGGAAGTCTTCCTTGTTTGGAGCTACCTCCCCTTGAGTGCCTTCCTCTCTGTGTCCATTCTAGCAAACAGGAAATGTTGGACTTGACTGCTCCCACAGAAAGAAGGAGCATTTTTATTTATCCAATTAAAAGGTACTCATATCCATTTCCTGCCAGGCAGATCAACTGGTTCTTCAGGGGGATGGGGAAACCACAGTCCTTTGTTTAGTGTTCAGGGTCTCATAATGGATGTGGCATGTGTTCTTTGTTGATAAATTGAGTTGTTTCAACATTGTTTCTTTTTCATTCAATAGTGGGGGGACAAACCACTCTTTCTTAAATAGCTCTCTTATCTTTGTTCGACACCGAGCAAAATTGCTTAATGCAGGCGTCTTGCTCATTTAATGCTTGTGATCTAGGAGTCTATACTAAGCTCTCTTCCAAAAGCCTACTCCCCAATGTCCTAAATAGATTTTCATTAATGAAAGGAAGCTCTCTAAAACGTCATATCATAAACATCTTGGAGTATTTCCAGGTTTTGGAAGACCTGGTGACAGAATTCCTGAATCATCTATGCAGGGTGATGAAGCTTCCATCCTCCCATGGATTCTCTAATCTCCCCTACTTTGTCCTCAGCAGCAATTGCTCGGCATGGCGTAGTGGGACTGGGCAGACCTGGGTTCAAATCAGCCATGAAGCTCACTGGTTAATCTTGGTAACCAATGAATATGGGTGAATATTTCAATTTCAGTTTCTCACTTTTCCAGTCTTAAGTTCAATTCTTCACAATTCCATATCAGTTTGCATTAAAAAATAAATAGATGTGAAAATTCATCAGCATTTTAGTGCAAATGTGATGCAATCTCCCACAATATAATGCATTTTTTATGTTAGTTTCACTAATACATTCATTTATATACACACTTCACCTAAGAATATGCATTTTCCCACACATTGCTTGGTGGAAGTAATGCATTTCAAAAATGGAGATGTGCCAATTTCAAAGGATGTTGTGTTTTGGTTCTCATATTATTTCAAAAAGTGCAAATTATATAAGCTGGCCTAAATGTGAACTGAATCAAATTTATCCCACATATCTCCCTCCCTCCCTTTGAGTCAAAGAGCTGTTGTGAGGCTAAAATGAGCAGAGTATACATGTGCTTTGGGGAAAAGGCAGGATATTAATGTAATTTGTATGGGTAACTCAGCAAATGTCTTTTTTTTACAATGTAGTATCTCTTTGTGCTGAGTTAATGAGTTATCACCACAGTAATGCATTTCTTGGCATAGCCTCATGTGTTATATTATTATCAGTTCAGTTGCACTTGGCATTCCAATTCTTTATCAGTTTCAGACATGAAAAGGGCAAAGTGGATTTTGTAGAGCTATTAAGTTTTCCTTTGCGTGACTTGTAAAAACAGGCTTTAATCAAAAGATCTTCAAGTGGTAGAGTGAAAGGAAGGGGTCAAGAAGACAGGCTGCAGCTTGGCATGCCCTTGTGAAGCTCAACTGAACTCTTACTCTCCAAAATTAGGTCACATCCACAGCATGGCTTCCCCAAACAATCATGGGAGCTGTAGTTTGTTAAGAGTGTTGGGAAGTGCAGTTCTACAAAGTTTCTAGGATTCTTTGGGAGAAAGCCATGTAGTTTAAATGTATAGTGTGGATGTAATCCTAAGCACTGGAAAACAACCATCTTGAAAGTTTGTAGCACAAGCCACCTGTGGATGGTACCAATCAGCTAGCGTCCATATAACCCCCCCCCAATCCTTAGTGCACAGTTGTGCATAAAAACATTTTTCATATAAAATAACACACACACAAACACACACAGCAGGTAACTCAACTCAAGTGTTTCTGTAATGTAGGGCTAGGTAAACTGTAGACCCCCAGATGCTGCGAATCTTCAGTCCCATCAGCCCCAGCTAACATAACCAATAGTCATAGATAATGTGAACTGTAGTCCAACATTTGGAGGTGCACAAGCTTACAAGCCAGTCCAAGACATTCCGCTGCCTGTGGCAAAGGGCAAGATGGTGCCTCCTTCACCTTCCATATACAGAAACTGACCTGATTGGCAACTGAATCTTACTTCCACACTGGGGATGGGACATTATTCTCCATATCACCTTTGTGCATTCTCAGTCAAATGTTGGACACACACCATCTTCCTCATGTCTTCTTATTCACTTATTCTAACCAGCATCACCAGTTTTCTGCACATTTTCCACTTATGACATTCCCACTATAGGTTAAATCGATTTGCCACCCACTCCTGCTCACAGCTCAATATACTCATGCATTTAACTGGGTGCTGAAAGGCTTGACTCACCAAGTGAGAGCATCATTATGCTTTGTAGGAACAGAGGTGGGCAAGAAAGGTATCTATATGGTATATATCCTGCAGTGGGAGTTCTTTAGTCACTCACAGTTCAGAAACTTTTAGAAACTGCATTTATTTACCAAACTGTGCAATGCATCTAAATAAGTAATGTAACATTTTTTTTCCTAGCGTGGAAAGACTTTTGAGACCAAAAGCTCCTAGGAATCACACTGTCAAGGTTCCCATCATGGCAATAGCACTAATGCTAATGTTGAACTAAATAACTGTGAAGAGTTAAGCAGTAATAACTTTCTCTTCTTCCAAAGAAAGAAATGTAGGGGGGAATACAATGCTACCCCCACTCAGAGTTGACCCAATAAAGTTAACAGACATGGCTAACTTGATTCATTTCAAGAGGTTTACTGTGAGTAGAAGTCAGTTGGCTAAAAACCAGGCACAGGCAAACTAGGCCCTCCAGATGCTTTGGGATTGCAATTCCCATCATCCCTGACCACTGGTCCTGTTAACTAGGTATGATGGGAGTTGTAGTCCCAAAACATCTGGAGGGCCAAGTTTGCCTATGCCTGCTATAACCTATAGAATGGGAAGGACCAGAAAGGTCAATTAAGCCAACCTGTGCAAGAAACCCACAACCACAGCATCTCTGTACAACCAGCATCTTCTTTAAAATCTCCATCACCCTCCAAGATAGTCAGTTCTGTGCTGTGTTAGCTAAGAGCTGGACTACACACAATGCCAGTTAGTGAAGCAGTTCAATAGTGGGAACTGCTTGCCATCACTGTTGCATGAGCAAAAGGGGCGTTGAATTCCTCCCTTAAATGGTAACCACTGGGAGCGGAGGTAGAAGACATTGCAGTCAGCCCTGGGAGAGTGCAGTGGCTGGGCAACTGACATCAGTGAGGGCTGCTACCCACTCAGCAACAGAGCACTTGCCCACTGCGGGCTGAACCCCCCCCCGACTGCTACCAGGTGGAGTGAGAATTCCCCTTTCAGCCCTTGATTATCCTGGAGTGTTGCCTGGTGGCTCCCACCAGCCACAGCTTCCACCAGCCACAGCTATCACACTTACCATTTGGAATAACATCCTGATACAGGTAGTAAGACTGGAAAGGGCCCTGGGCCTGAGATCTTGTAGGGTCAATGCCAGTTAGCACAGACAGTTTTGCAGTAGAGGGGGAAATGGGAGCAGTTGTACTGCATTATAAGGTGTATCCTTGGGAGGGAGCTATATTGGCCGGGCTCTGTGCTTCTTGCACTGAGAGGGGCAAGTCCAATGGCGTAAGCTGTAAGTGAGTGGGCTGTAAGTGGGCTTTAAGTCAGAAAAAAAATCACTTTGCCACAATAATGACATGAGAAAATGTTACATTTTACATGGCCCAAGTACTTGAAACACTCTCAAGCCTCACAGACTGGAGCACAGGCCAGGTCATTTGTAACTGAACTATTTTGAGGTGAGGTTTATTTATTTTTAAATAAGCAAATGCTCCAGTGAGTGCCAGTCCAAAATTCTTACAAAGTAATACCTTCCACACTCCCCATTTTATATATTGGGCATGTTGTCAATACACATACAAGACAAAGCTTGTAAAGGGTTCCACCAATTATGCCAAATAAATCAGCCAACAGTGCAATCCTCTGCAGGCCTACTTACAAAAGAAGTCCCATGGAGTTGAACAGAGTTTATTCTCAGGCTGAGTGTACTGTAACTGTGCAACTCTACTCAGGCCTAAGTCCTGCTGACTCAAAGGGGGCCGGTCTTAATTCCTAATAAATGGGATTAAGATTGCCACAAGATGCCCCAACCTCCAAAGGAGCAAAGCTTGTGGGATAGTCCCTTGCTGTCTCTGAGCCTTGATTTAGGAAGTCCTGGTTGCACTCCGTGGCCTTTACTCATGCCAAAGTGTGCACAGGGTTACAGCCTCAGAGCTCCTTAGGAAATGTGCAAGATCTCCCAATTAGCTCTTTCACTATAGATACAGGGATATATTGCCTGGGAAATATAATTTAACAAAAAATGTTGCTGTAATGTAATTAGTGATTTAAATGATCATCTAAAAACCATGGCGGGAAGGAGAACCTCTTATCTGATCAGGCAGAGGGAAGACCTCTGGGGGCTTCTATTCTTGCTTGCTTCCTGTCTGCCGGGCTCTGTGTTTCTTGCATTGAGAGTGGCAGTCTCCAATGGTGTGGGGTGTAAGTGAGGGTGCCCCCCACCTGCCCCTGCCCCCTCTTTCTCTGGGGAGGGAGGGATGGGGAGAGAGCAATGGCACTTCCAGCCTCCCAGCAATCTCTTCTCTCCCCTGTCCTGCCAGGTGCTGCAGGATCCAAAAGGGGTCTATTGTCACTGTCTCTACCAGTCAATCTCCAATAGTGATTTTTGTGCCCCTCCTGGCCTATGCCTCTGGCGCAGTGGTTTCACTGTATTGCTTAAGTATCTTTAGCATCTTTGCTGGGGATGGGGAGATAACCAGAATTAGTTGGCGCCAGCTGTCTTGATCCCTGGCTCCATCTGCTGTCAGTTACTTTGCCCTCCAACACACCAGCTGCCACACCTCAAGCTACTGCTTCCCCAACAGGGAGAAGAAGAAGAGTTTGGATTCGATATCCTGCTTTATCACTACCCTAAGGAGTCTCAAAGTGGCTAACAATCTTTTTTTCCTTCCTTCCCCACAACAAACACTCTGTGAGGTGAGTGAGGCTGAGAGACTTCAGAAAAGTGTGACTGGCCCAAGGTCACCCAGCAGCTGTATGTGGAGGAGCGGAGACGCGAACCCAGTTCACCAGATTATGAGTCCACTGCTCTTAACCACTATACCACACCTAATCTCTTGATTTAGGTTTCTCTCAGTTTCTCATATTTTTGAATCTAAAGTTCATTTATCCACATTTCCACATCAGCTATGATTGTTTTTAAAAAGTCCTCATGAAAATCCATCAGCATTTTAAAATAATTATTACACACACACACAATGTCTTTTTCCCTGATGGGACTCAAGGTGGCTTACAGATACAAGTAAAGGTAAAGGTAAAGGGACCCCTGACCATTAGGTCCAGTCATGGCCGAACTCTGGGTTTGCGGCGCTCATCTTGCTTTATTGGCCGAGGGAGCCGGTCATGTGGCCAGCATGACTAAGCCGCTTCTAGCGAACCAGAGCAGTGCACAGAAACGCCGTTTACCTTCCCGCCGGAGCGGTACCTATTTATCTACTTGCACTTTCAAACTGCTAGGTTGGTAGGAGCAGGGGCCGAGCAATGGGAGCTCACCCCATCACAGGGATTTGAACCGCCGAACTTCTGATTGGCAAGTCCTAGGCTCTGTGGTTTAACTCACAGTGCCACCTGCGACAGATACAAGTAAGAACTGCTAAAAACATAGATTAGTGTGCATTTCTCCTAACATACACATTTTTGCATGCAGTTTTGCCTAATATACAAATATTTGCAAAACATATTTTCCCTAATATTTATTTTTCTCCCAATACAATGCATTTGGTGTGTGATTTTTTCCCTAACATTTGCATTTCTATGCACACTTTACATTAGCATATGTGTTTCTGAACATATTGCTTGGCTGGAGAACTGCCCTGCTAAATTTGGAGAAGTGTTAGATTGACCTTTAAATATGAACTGAATCAATTCCACGCGCACACTACCCCATCACTGTTCCTCACCATTTCTTTTCCAACCAATACATTTGTATATCAACACTTTAAAAAATAGCTTGCCAAAGGAAACTTGGCTGACAAAAGAATTGCATGAACTTTCTGTTGGGAAAAGGGAAAACAAATCCTTGTTTGCCTGTGCCAGGATCAGTTAACTACACTTCCAATTTTTCCCCCCTATTCCCATTGTTCTGCTTTGCATTTTTATAACATCATTGTGCAATCCTCCCCTGAAGTTTCCATAGACCCAAGATGGAAGAACCATCTTATCATTCTTTTTAAAGAATAGGGTTTTCTTTTTCTTCTTGGTAGCTGCAAGCTAGCTTGGCAAATCTGCTGTTCTGTTATTCTGCTTCCCTGGTACTTCATCACTGCCTGAAAGTCTCCTGGGCTTATAGCCCCTTCCTGAAAAATTCAGGGAAAATAATTCTTTTGCTTTTTACACAATATATTATACTGTATTGGGTTATCTGTGCAACTCATAGTTTAAGAGCTAATTGATTAGGGAAGAAAGTCAATAGGGTCTGCAGCTGAAAGACCACCTTTCATTTCAGTGGGGTTTCACTGGGGCTGTCAGAAGTTCCCTTCAGGCACACAAGCAGACAAAAGAGAGAATACAACACCCCCTCCCAAACTGATGAAGGCGAAATGTCATAAAAGTCAGTGAGGTTCAGCAGAGGGCAAATTTGTCATGGGCATGGGTAGTTTAAGTCCCTGAAAGACAGCATGGTCTTGGGAAAATCAGCCTCTTGCCTTCTGCTTTCCCTTTGTAACAATTGTGCACTTGGGCTGTGCCAAATCCTGGATCCCAAACCAAATCAGGATGTGGGGTTTGATTGAAGTAGCAGCATGTGGGAAGGCTGCAGAATGCAGCCCACCGAGGTGAGATGGATTTCAGAATGAAATTCTTGGCTACCTCAAACATAAAGCAAGAATGACAAAACCCCTGATCCTGCCCATGAGAATTTCACTAAAAGTGCTTTCTTCACTTTGATAACTCTCAAATTCAAGCTCTCAATTGCATTTCCCCCCTCATGAATAGATAGAGAATGGCTGCCAGGGTGGGGAGGGGAGAGAATGGAAGAAAATTTCAGCATAGCACTGCTGGTTTGTGTCTCTGCCAGCAAAACGAACCTCTCCTGTTTTGCCGGTGCAGTTGCTACCCTAAGGACTTCATCTAGGTCTGTGCAAGAGAATGAAACAGCAAGACGAGTGCTGTGCCTCTGCTGTCATAAAACACCAGCATCTTTTGATGAATAAAGAAAATAACGGAGCCTGAAGGATTCATTGGGATCCAACTACCATCTCAAAATAATTCATTTTTGTAGCCTTCTGAAACACATGCAAAGACAAAACTTTGATTTGCTTTGATCAAAAGCCTGTATTTTTTCAGTGATGGATACACAGAAGCAGTAGAACCCTGCTGGTTAATGATTGCTGGAGAAAAACATAGGAGCCTGAGTTTAAAGTCTGTAACTGTTCACATTATCTTTCTCAAAAACAATATTAAAGTTTCTATAAAAAACAAAGGAAGGGGTAGGGGGAAAGTGAATAGAGAAGAGCCCCCCCCCCCCCGTAACACCCAGAGAGACAATATTAGAAGATTCAGGACAGATGAAAGTAAGAACTTCAGACAGAGAATAGTTAAACTGTGAAATTTGCTCTCACAAGAGGCAGTGATAGCCACCAACTTAGGTTGCTTTACAAGGGGTTTAGACCAAAACATGACTGCTAGCTATTAAGGCTATGTTCTCCCTCTACTGCTGGATGCATTGTGATTCTGAATTCCAGTTGCTATGAACCAGAGGAGGAGATAGTGCTCTTGTGTGCAGTTCCTACCTTCATGTTGCCCATAGGCATTTGGTTGGTCACGGTCAGAACGGGATGCTGGACATGATCCAGCTGACTCTTCTTAAGTTCTTTTCAACACTGGATATAGGACAATGCACATGAGGGGAGCAGACTAATTTAGAGAACACTTCATGACACACACAGAGCATCCAGGCCAGAAAACATGGCGTTACAGGACCCCTCCAGCTCTGGGCTCCCCTCCCACTCATGCTCACAGGCCCCATGCCAAGGAATAGCCTCTGCAAGAGCAGACAGCTCTTCAGGAGGAGGTGGGGCTAAGAGGAGGTTCTGGCTAGTCAGCCTTCAGAAAGTTGTAGCTTGCTCTAAGTCAGGGGTGGGGAACCTCAAGCTCCAAGCCTCTCTACCTGCCCCTCAGGCCGTACCACTCTCTGACCCTGTTCCCCCCCCCCCCGGATTTCTTTGCCTGGCTGGAATGTATTCTTGAATTCTGTCATTGCCTCTTGTTTGTCTGGTGGGAGGATAGTGTGTATAAACTAACCCACTATACTAAGGTAAAATCTATACTCATTGCTCCACCCACTTTTGCTTCTGTCCCCACCCACCATTGGAATGTGGCTCTTGGGCTGAAAAAGCTGTGGCTCTAAGTAACCAGCTAGTGAGTCTTAGTAGCAACTACTGGCTGCCGTGAACTCTCCAGGGTGCTGAAAAGCTGCCTTTTTGCTCTCTTTGGGGTATGGCTGTGCCTACTGGATTTGACCAGATTTGCTTTGCTGTGACCTTTCTCTTTGGGATGTGGCCTCTGTCTTATGAGTGAGTGAACTGGTATCAGCCTGGCCTTCCCTGGGATATTTAGCCGGCTTTTCATCCATTCTGGTATCTGACCTTGCAACAGTTTTATTTAAACATTTCAGCAAAGAAACAAAACCAAAATATTGATGTAGTTCTGAGCTGATGAAGTTGTAATAGGTGGGGAAACTGCTGTGCAGTTAAAGTGGTATAAATTTCTTTATTGCAGACCTGGGTTCAATCGTAGTTCTGTTTCCTGCATTGTCCTGAAGTGCAACTGACTTGCCTGATCTGCACTGCCTCTGCATTGGATGGGAAACTGTGGAAATAACTGCACTACTGTGAGCAGGGCAGGGCTGTTAATTGATTAATTAATTAATTAATTAATTAATTGGAAGGGAAACCTTTAAATACCCTACATTTGGAATTTCTGCACAGATTTTTCATTATTCTTAGTTTTTGGCAAATGATACACAGAGCATGCAAAATGCATCCATTCCACCATTTGTCCTTTAGTGAACCCATTGATCTTGTCTCTATCCTTGAGAAGCTGTGATGTTAAAACATAATAATAGCTAGCTACTGATATTCTGCTTTTGGAAAGGCCTGCTTATATTTTGGAGCACCACAAAGCATGAGATCACGTTTCATCTTTATATATATAAACTGATGTGGCTTATTTAATGTGATCTGCTGACTCATCAAAAATCTCCAAATAGGAAGGTCAAACTAATTCTGGAGCTGCTGTTAATATGCATGGTGACTTGTTCACAAAGCAGATAATATATGGGCAGAGGAACCCAGCAGAAGCATGCACTGTGAATAATCATGATCATAAAATTTAAAGCCGGGGACTTTGTGACTGATATTTATTAATGGTTCTGGGACTAGGCCTTCTATCACTGCCTTCTTGTGATTAGATCTCAAAATGACCTCAGAATGGCAGTTAATATTTAGAATGTTCACTGAGCTGTGCATGCCAGATAGCTATAGCTATAGATGATATAGATATAGATATAGATATAGATTAGATATAGATATAGATATAGATATAGATATAGATATAGATATAGATATAGATGATATAGATGATATAGATGATATAGATATAGATAGATATCTGATGTGGCATTGACATTTGTGTGAAGTAGATATAGGTAGGGCTGCCATACGTTTGGATTTCCCTGGACATTACCAGGATTTCAAAGGTGGAACTGATGTCTGGGAGGAATTTCCAAAAGGCGGCATTTTGTCCTGGATTATTTTGAAACATGGCAACCCTGATATATGATTTGCAACCCAGTCAGTTGGGCAGCATATAAACACAAGAACAAAAACAAGAACAACAATTACCACCACCACCACTACTATTTCAGAAGAAATTTAAAATAAGACTGCCAGTACAGTCATACCTCAGGTTACAGATGCTTCAGGTTGTGTTTTTTCAGGTTACGGACCTGCCAAAACCCAGAAGTACCGGACTTCCGGGTTAGCGCTGCCGATTAATGGCGGATTCCCTCCGAGCTCCGGAGGGAATCGGCTCCGCAGGATCGGGTCTTGTCCGCACCGGCGACGCGGGGACCCTTAAAAATCACAGGCGCTGATGCCTGTGAACGTGGTGACTCGGCGGGCACCATTTGCGCCCCCCCAAACCGCGAAGGAGCCTTTTTAAAGGCTCAGGAACGGGGACGGGGGACGGCGCGGTGCTGTGAGTCGATTGCTCCTTCTGCGGAGCGAAGCCGCATGCCATTGTCGGAGAAGCGCTGACTTTTTCCTTGAAACATTCGGACTCAAAAACAAGAACCCGTGAGTAAACATGGAATTTGGATCTTAAACAAATTTTTCCTGAATTGGGAACGAGCGGGGAAGGGTCAAAAAGGAAGTCGCCCCCCCCTTTGAGTAGATATTCTAACGCAAAGAGCTTGCAACTTAAGGTCGAGAGAACTTTTTTTTTATAAAAAAAAAAAAAAAAAAAAACTTCACGGCTTGACGCTATAAACTTTACCGGAGGATAAACTTGACGTTTGGAGCTAAAGTTTCACCCCCCCCAGAACCCGGGGACGCCCCGTGAGAGAACCTGTTGAGGAACTATTGAAGATTTTGACAGCTGTTAAAATAGCTGTCAAAAGGAAAGGATAAAGGGAACTTTGTCTTTGTTGCATCTGCTGGCTATATTTGTTGCAACTTCTAGAAAATAAGGGAGAGCAGCTACAAATTAACTTACTGACTGGTTTTTAAACTGAGAGACACTGTAAAAATGGCTGAAAAAAGCAATAATCAGACTAAACTCAACAAAATACTGGCTCTCCTGGGAAAGTTACAAGATCAGACAGATGTTTTGACTACAAATGCGAACACTCTGGCCCTGGCAGTAAACAACATTGTTGAAGCTGACAGGGAGTGGAGGCAGGAAGTTTATATACATCAACAACAAGAGGAATTTGAGAGTCATGAGACTGTGGATTTTGAGGAAAAGGAAGGTGGACTGGCAATTTTGCAGATGTCAAGGGAGAATTACAGCTTGGGGCCTGGCATGCAGACAACAAAGGAGAATAAAAATTTGAGGTGGAAAGTTTGGACTGAGTTGGAAATTGCAAATTTGAGTGTGGAGCACCGCATTAGCATTAATCTTAAATATGGAGGGCCAACTGGAAAAATCATGGATCTTGTTGGGTCAGAGCCCCTTCGAGCCTTGGGGCTTAACCTAAAGGACTATCCAAGAGGCCGGCAGAGAGGAACTGAGGGTGACTTGAGAGCCTCGGACGTGAGATCTCCAGGTTAAACAGTATTGATTGATGAACATTTATTGGGGACCAAACCGGGAAAGGGGGGTTGGAGTTTGGTAATCCAAAGGGTACAGAATTCTTAATTACTTACTTTTAATTTGTTTTGATATTCGTATGGAAGTTGGGAAAGCCATGGAAGGGAAATATTGACTTTAAGAAATATGTTAAAGAATAAGAAATGATGTATAAGATGTTTAAGATTAGATAAGCTAAAATTGGTGTCTAAAATGGTTAAAAGGAAATGAAAATGAGGAATGTAATAATAATTTTATGGAAGAATGAGGAAAGGTAAAATTACAGTATGTTAAAATTATTAAGTTTAAGGTTGAGAATTAAGTAATAAGGATTTGCAGGACTAATAATTTGAATTGGAATACAAGAAGGGGAGGGGAGAGGAGGTCTAAGAAAGAAGTTATATGAAAATAAGCAATTGAAATTTCATTTGTTTTTTAATTGTTTTCTTTTTCTAAATTCTTGTATTTTCTGTTATTTTTTCTTTTTTTGTGTGTGTCTATGTGTATTATTGAAATGCTAATAAATATTTATTAAAAAAAAAAAAAAAACACAAAACCCAGAAGTACCGGAATGGTACCGGCGGTCGAGCAGGTGCAGAAGTGCTAAAAAGAGGAAAAGACCAATTCATGGAAGAGAGGGCTAGCAAGGGTTACGAGCCATGAGGGCTGTGCTCTGCTGCCACAGCTGGAGGCAGCAATGATTCTGAATCCCAGTCACTGGAAACCGCAGGAGGGGAGAAGAGGGCTCTTGTGCTTGAATCCTTCTTGCTAGTTTCCCACAGGCATCTGCTTGGCCACTGTGAGAACAGGAGCTGGACTAGATGCTGAACTAGATAGTCCCTTGGCCTGAACCAGCAGGCTCCTCTTATGTTCTTATATATCTAATTATTTGTTAATGCATATTTTCCATTCTTCACCATGTTGACATATGGTAGATTACATTCAACAGAAAATACATTTTTAAAACAGATAAAAATAATTAAAATTTAGAAACACCTAAAACCCTTCCAAAATGGAAGAACACAATGTGGTGTTCTATCTGTTTTAAGCTGCCTCAGGAGGACCTTTCTCCAGCAGACAGCCTAAACCTATTTAAAATTAAACTAATTGTTTTTAGATGCTTTAAATATGTTTTTATTTTATTTTTAATGACATTGTTTCATCACTTCCACATTTGTTGTCCTCGGTAACTTGGGAGGAAGGGTGGGATACAAATGCCATTATTACTAATATCATATGAAATGGTTTATCTTGAGGACTAGAGGAGACAGGACATAGTTAAGCCAGACTCTCAGAATACTGCAGAGGATGTGGTTTATGATGCCCAGTTTGAATCTTTTTTTATTCCTTTGAGTATTAACACTTTTGTTCAGTAAGCTGCTTCTTTATCCCACCCTTGAAACACTTCAAAAGCACTTTGTGACTACAGTATATTGCTGAAATGGCTTCTTCTGTTCCAGCTTCCAGCCTAATTAATAAGACAACAAACATTCTTGTCACTCTCAGAACACTAAATCACTTCATGAAAATAAAACGTTTAGGAGAAGAACACAGGGAAACTGAATGCATGATAAACTAGTTGTGACCATTTAGGGAGCAATTACCTAGTTTTGAGATGGGAAACACTGCAGGGATTGTTGGACTCAAACTCCATTTAGCCTCAGCAAGCATGGTCAGGGAAGATGGGAGTTGTAGTCCAACAATATCCGGAGGACCAAAAATTCCACAGCCCTGACCTAAGCATTACACCAGCAAGCAGTAGGAAAGATGATTGTTTTTGTAATCAGGCTAACAGTGAAGTTCCCTGAGCTCAGGTCTGGGAATGAAGTTCAGGTGCTCATGGAAACATGCTTCAAAGGAGTGATGAGCTTCAGTTCCTCTCAGGCTTTGATTAAAATGTGATCCAAAGAAGAATTCTGGCTCCACTGATGGCCTCTTACTTGAATAGATGTAGGATAGGGAGGTTGTGTGTGTGGAAACTAGCCTATTGTACAAAAGTAAAATGATATTCATTGCTTCACTTACAGTAATTTGCCCCTGGCCACACAAACCACCGGCAGGTGGTCCTTGGAAGGTGGCCCAGGAGAGAATGTGGTCCTCAGGCAGAGAAAGTTCACCACCCCTGGATTAGACAAATTTATGGATATGTAAATATCTATTGATGCCTATTAGCAGTAGGCCTCCCAAGTACCAGTTAGGCCCTGCTTTTGGGGCTTCCTGGAAGCACCTGGTTGGTTACTGTTGAAAATGGGATGGTGGACTAGATTAGCCTTCTGCAGCCTGGTGTAATGCCATTAAGAACACAAAATAGCCAAGTACCAGTCCATTAAGAATAATTGACCATGCAGATGCTGTCCAAGCCCCGGCTGAGAAGTGGACAGAAACAGAAGAATTGAGAGGGGGAGGTTGCCAGGGGTAACAGAGGGTGTGACATCACTACAGGAAAAATGTCTCCTTTTAAAACATAGGTTTTGGAACAGGGGGTTTGGAGAAGAAGAAGAGAGGGGCTTAGGACAAGCGGTGCTGCGTGAAGGAGGCTGCACACAATAAACCAGGGGGCCTGGTAGGCTGTTGCTTTGGATCCAAGCTTGCTGAGGTTATGAGATAAGCAACAACAGCAGCTGCAGCAGCAGCAGCAACAACAACACCAATAATTAATGTAATACAGTAATAATAATTTATAATGTAATAATAATTTATGAGAGATGCTCTTGGGGTGTAATGTTCTGCACTCTCTCCAACAAACCTTAGGTTGTAAATACGTGTAAAATGAACCATATTTCATAAAGACACAACAGTTTCCATTACAGGTAGGTAGCCGTGTTGGTCTGCCATAGTCGAAATAAAATAAAAAATTCCTTCCAGTAGCAGTTTAGAGGCCAACTAAGTTTGTTATTGGCATGAGCTTTCGTGTGCATCCACACTTCTTCAGATACACTGAAAAAGAAGTCACCAGACCCTTATATATAGTGAGAAGGTGGGGAGGGGTATTACTCAGAAGGGTAGTGGGAATGGGTGATTGGCTGATAGGTGTGGTAAACCTATCTGCTGAATTGCAAATTATTATCAAACTTAAAACCACGGAGACACCTGCTCTGAATTGGATATTGGATTCTTATCTCATTATACATGATAACTTTTTCCTGTAAGTCCAATTGCAGTCATTAACCGTTTCCACTGTGCCTCATTCCCGAGGAATACAAGACCCCTGGAATCTTGGTACCACTTGGCAGACACTGGGGTGGCCTGTAACAGTATGTTTATGTGTATGCTTGTGTATTGTGTGTATTGTGTGCATTGTGCACCATAAGAATGTGTTGAGGGCCTTCTTACTAACAGCTCAAGGCCACACCCACCACTGGATTGGGGTCTTTGGGAAATGCTGGAAAAGGTTTCTTTCTTCTGGGCCATTTGGGCCATTTGTGCAAGCCAGCAGAGCTCTCCTTGTGATGACCATCCAATCTCAATAAAGTAAAAGGTAAAGGTACCCCTGCCCGTACGGGCCAGTCTTGACAGACTCTGGGGTTGTGCGCCCATCTCACTTAAGAGGCCAGGGGCCAGCGCTGTCCGGAGACACTTCCGGGTCACGTGGCCAGCGTGACATCGCTGCTCTGGTGAGCCAGAGCCGCACACGGAAACGCCGTTTACCTTCCCGCTGGTAAGCGGTCCCTATTTATCTACTTGCACCTGGAGGTGCTTTTGAACTGCTAGGTTGGCAGGCGCTGGGACCGAGCAGCGGGAGCGCACCCCGCCGCAGGGATTCGAACCGCCGACCTTTCGATCGGCAAGCCCTAGGCGCTGAGGCTTTAACCCACAGCGCCACCTGCGTCCCACTGCCACCTGCGTCCCACTGCCACCTGCGTCCCACTGCCACCTGCGTCCCACTGCCACCTGCGTCCCACTGCCACCTGCGTCCCACTGCCACCTGCGTCCCACTGCCACCTGCGTCCCACTGCCACCTGCGTCCCACTGCCACCTGCGTCCCACCTGCGTCAATACAGGGTACCAAATCTTTATTGACTCGCCACCCAGTAATTGCCCAGCCAGACAATATTTGCAGAGAATAGCCACCATCTCCTGAATAGAAAGTATTAGTTCAATATTAAAGCAGAGTGAGACAATGTTATTTGACTTTGTAACAGAAAAGGATCAAAGTCTTGTGTTCCTTAGAATTCCAGCCTAATGTGGCCTTTGTAGTTAATCTTTATCCTTTTTCAGATATTAAATACTAATGCTGAGCCTGCTCTCCTCTCCTCACTACAATCTGTAAGACTGTTGGCAAGGCTTCTTTTGTGTGTGGCCACGTCCTCCTTCCTGCTCCTTCCCAAAGAGCAGGGTGATTCATATGTTATAGTAACCTACATCTTGACTTGGCACCATCTCTCTTCTAAAAATAGACCCCAGAAAAAGGTCACCCTGCTTGATCTCCTCCAAAGAAAAATGTGCTTTCCTTTCAGAGATCAGTATTGGGAGAAGGAAGGGCAGAGCTTTTAGGTTTCTGGTTTAGGATCTAGGCTATCTTTGTAAGTTAACCCTTTGTGCTTGAGGGTAGGCAAGAGATTGCTAATTGGATTGATTGATTCCAGACCTTTTAGCAGTGATGCAAAAATATTCGCATTAGGTAGCCTCCTTTGTGGGCAGTGCTACCCAAGGAAAAGAATAGATCAGTGAGAAAGCATTGCATACAGATGGTTTGAAGTTCAGCCCCCAGAATTTCCGAGGAAGGTTTAAAAAAGCTCCTTCCTGAAATCCTGGAGAGAGCAGTTCCAGTGGATAATACTAACCTGGAAGAAAGACCTGTGGTTTTCCTTGGTATAAAGCAGATTTCTGCCTTCCTAATAGCAATGCTTGGTGTTTTACTTGATTCCAGTGCTGCAGGAATTGGATTTGTGCATTAAAGAAACTTTGAGGAAAAGGAAACTTAGGGGGAAGGGCCATAACTCTGAGGTTGTGCCCCATGCTTTGCATGCAGAAGGTCCCAGGTTCAGGCCCCAGTGGCTTCTCCATCTAAGGTTGGGATGAATCCCTGTCTGAAATCCTGGTGAGGTGACGCCAGGCAGATATCTGAATAATGTTTGCTCTGAATGAAGCACAGCTTAGTCTGAAAGTTAGTGAGGAGAACTTTCAACTTGAATTTGGGAGGTGAAAGCAGCCCAATGTTTTCATCAGTTTCTCTGTTTTCAAAACTGCCAAACATTTTGTGGTTCCTCTTAGAATACCACCTAAGACATGAGCAACACGATGTGTCACTACAGCATTTGTTCCCAGGAGCCAATGGCTTGTGTTTGAGAGTGCACAGTGGTAGATGCTATTGGTAGCCATGATCTAGCGGTTTCTGAGAAACTGTTGCCAGCACCGAGGTTCCAAAAATATTTGCCCCATTCTGTGCACCCCCCAAATGTCTGAAATGGCCCTCTCATTTTTGATATCTCTGCCTCACCACCTCCAAAGTAGGCACGTGCCCAACTGTCAGTGGGCAAGGTCATGCTCATGGTCTTTTGGGACCAGCATGGAGTAGTGATGATGGATTTCCTGGCAAAGGACACCACAATTACCGGGACATACTATGCTTCACTGCTGCAGAAATTGCAGAAGGCCATCAGAATCAAGAGGCGTGGTATGCTGACCAAAGGGGCCTGCCTCCTGCAGGATAATGCCCCAGTTTACAACTCGCATGTTGCTCAGACAGAAGCACGGTCCTGTGGCCATGAAATCCTTCCTCAGCCCCCTTATGGTCCTGACCTTGCACCATCGGACTTCCACCTTTTTCCAATGATGAAGTTATTTTTGAAGGGCAAGCTTTTTCCAGACGATGAAATGCTGATTTCTGAGGTCAAGTTGTGGCTTCTGACGCAAACTGCTGACTTCTACAGACAAGGTTTCCACAGCTACATAAAGCAATGGGAGAAGTGTTTGATTCTTGCTGGTAGCTATGTAGAGAAGGACTAATATCTGTGCCCAGTTTCATTTGTCTCAGTGCACGGGAAGTACATCAGGGGAAATCTTTAATGAATGTCCCCCCTCGTAGTTTGGTTAGAGAACTGCATATCAAAATTCAGAGAAGTGCAAGTTTGGAAGGTTGCCTGTGTTTTGGTTCACCTATTGGTTTCTGAATTATGTAGTTTCTCATTAAAATGAAAAGAAAATCATATTTGTCCCTCATCACTAGTCCTGACACACATACATATTTGTGACCTTCTCGAAATCCAGAGACTGAAGGTGCTAGCAGCTGAATCATCCCAATGATTCTAATTATATCCCAGATAGCATAACAAAGCAGCTAGCAGTTCTGTTGTCCTTTCTGAATGTACATCAGTGCCAGAAGTGTCTAAAATTTGTTCAGCACTGCAAGCTGCAGCCTGGCTGTGCTGATAATGCAATATTATTGATGACATGGTGTGTCAGCAAAGGCCATGGTATCTTCTCAGCATCCTAATAAAATGAGGGTGGCCTTACATACGGGAAGATCAGTGCAGCTGGTCATCTGCCCTCTGCCTGCAGCATAATCAATAGAGGGCAGCAATAATGATCAGAGTATCCAGAATGAAAAGGGAGCGGGGGAGGGGGACCATAAAGAAATATTTCTGTGCTAATGAAAGAGGCTTTCCAGGACCTTCAAGGATGATTTGACCTCAAGCCTTTTAGCTATAAAGCAACACACACACACACACACACACACACACCAGTAAGACTGGAGGTTACTCTTTGAATATAGCTGAGTGCCTTCAGCAACATTTACAAAGCCCATCTCTTGCATTTTGCAGTGGAAGGCTGCAATCTTTGCCAGACTTACTTAGGAGAAAGTTTTATTGAACTCCCTGGGACCTATTTCCAAGGAAACAAGCTTGCTGCCTCCCTGAACTCAGTGGAAACTACTTTGAAATAAACATGTTTAGTGCATGTTACACAAAAATGCATCTTTAGCAGTTTGGCAGAGGCAGGGATGTAGGAAACTGCCTTCTATTGAGTCAGACCAGCTGTCCTTTACCCTCTCTGAAAAAAGAAAAACCATTGACTACAATGTTTCACACTATCCAGTTTACAAAAAATATATATTAAACTACAGAGGCAAGAATAATATGGATTGCAGTTTATATTGCCTACTTAAAGCTTATATTTAGTTAGGGGATAGTCCTAGAATGATCAACAGTATTCTTGTTCTCCTGTCTTTTACAGAGAAACCAAGTGGGAGAAGTTTAAATGGTACCTTTCAGGAAGGATAAGGTTATCAGTGATGGCTCTGTCTGCTTCCACCATTGGAGGTATTCTGAAGAGGAAACTTCCAGAGGAGAGAGGGCTCTTGCGATTGTGTTCTGCTTGCTGGTTTCCCACAGGCATCTGGCGGGACTAGAGGAGCCACTGGCCTGATCAAGCAGAGCTCCTATGTTCTTATATACCTGTAGGAAGTTTGCATCTGGAAAATGTCCACTTTATGCCTCTTATTAAAGGTAAAGGTAAAGGTAAAGGTACCCCTGCCCGTACGGGCCAGTCTTGACAGACTCTGGGGTTGTGCGCCCATCTCACATAAGAGGCCAGGGGCCAGCGCTGTCCGGAGACACTTCCGGGTCACGTGGCCAGCGTGACATCGCTGCTCTGGCCAGAGCCAGAGCCGCACACGGAAACGCCGTTTACCTTCCCGCTGGTAAGCGGTCCCTATTTATCTACTTGCACCCAGAGGTGCTTTCGAACTGCTAGGTTGGCAGGCGCTGGGACCGAGCAGCGGGAGCGCACCCCGCCGCAGGGATTCGAACCGCCGACCTTTCGATCTGCAAGCCCTAGGCGCTGAGGCTTTAACCCACAGCGCCACCTGCGTCCCCTATGCCTCTTATTACTATGTTTTTAATGCCAGCCTTTTTCCTGAAAGTGGGACGGAGTGTTCAGACCTCTCTGTTTCTTGAGGGTTTCCTACTGGCTTTTACCATACTATTGTTTCCTCAGTTCTGAAAGAACTTTTCTGTTTCTTTCACCTCCAAATTTGTGTATGGTTTGCGTATTCTCTGTGCCTCAGTTTCCTTTCTTCTAATTCTTTTTAAAAACTCTGACTTGTGATTTCCACAGTATCTTAAGAATTCTCTGTGTCAAATCCGACTAACTCACAAAAATTCTTCCTTTACTTTGTCTTTAGGTAGGAAATCAAGTTAGGTCTTAATGAATATAAAAGTATCCCTGTACTGGAAAGTATCTCCCAACAAGTGAGAGGTTGGGAAGGGCTGCAGGCAGTGGCGGCTGATGCCCATTTGAAGGTCAGCTAGAAGGCAGAGGTTTGCGTGTCAAGACTCCGTAGCCACCCCTCGTTGGGAAATAACTCACACAAGGACACGGATATTAGGTTAATGTTACTGAGCAAATTTGGCCACAACTTTATTGATTACAGAATGTGAGTGGTATTGGCTTAGGCATTGATTGGACCCGACTATATCTGACTCCTGCCCAATGTGCAGGAAGTCCGGTAAGGGTAAACCACCGGAAGGGGGAGCCCTGTCGATGCAGACCAACTTGAGCTCCCCCTGGTGTTCCCGTTGGGGTCGTGTCATGGCCCTAGCCCCCGACCCGGGCTTCGGACAAGATCAACACCCCCAGATTCCTTTAACGGAATACCCTTAAGCTTGGAGGGGCAGGTGATGGCCACACCTCACCTCCCCCATCACAAGGTCAAACAATGCCTAGCTGCAACCCTAACAAAATTGTGACGATTGCTACAAGGTAGGCAAAAACCTAATGGCCAGTGCCAATTTGCCAAGTGGAAAAATTCCTACCAGGCCCCTCAACGGTGACCTACCAAGGTCCATAGCAGGCAAGTGCCTAAAAACCTGCAAAATAGGGAGGGAGGGTGGGTGATTGAAGAAGCGAGCCAAAGAGGAAGCCCTCCGACTCGCACCTCTGCTTAAACGGATCCGGCCACACACCCCAGCCAGCAGATTGGCTGGCCAGGCTCTGACGTGCCTGGGATACCCCAGGCAATGGGGGACTCAGTCCCCTGCCCCCGGAGGGGAGTGGGTGACCACGTGGTCCACCACAAGTCCTCCCCACTGGGAAGTGGAGAGAATTTGCAGCAATATCTATACTATGCCCAACTTCCTTTGTCCACTTAACCATAGTTGTTTTAACCATTTCATCCTTTGTTTCCCATACTAACAGCAATCTATACATTTTAGAAATTAATTTCTCATTATTTTCAAATAAGGATAAGTCACTTCCTGGTTCACACTGAGAAACTGTTTATATAATTAATTAAGTTGGCAAATTCTTCAAGTTACAAGAAAGGAGATTCTGACTAAACTTCAGAAAGAACTTTCTGACCATAAGAGCTTTTTGACAGTGGCATGGTCCCCCTCAGGAGGTGGTGGGTTCTCCTTCATTGTAGGTTTTAAAGCAGAAGTTGGATAGCCACCTGCCATGGATGCTTTGGTTGAGATTCCTGCGTAGAAGGGATGTGGACTAGATGAGCCTTGGGTGTCTCTTCCAACTCCAAGTGCTCACATATTGTTTAATTATCTGTTCTAGCACCTTTCCTCACACTGCAGTATTTAGTTGCAGGGCCCCAATTTGTCATGCCGAATAGCAAATGCTGATGAATGCACAATCAAGGACTGTGTGCAAATTTGCAAAATACATTTCACAGAATTCTTTTCCTTGATGCAGAGTTTTGAACTTTTGGGCTTGCCCAAATTGTGACTCTCTTAACCAGCTTTCACTTCAGACCCCTTTTTCCTGATCCTGGTGCTGATTTGATGCATCTCTCTCCCTCTCTCCTGCATTAATATGTCAGTGGCTGGGTGTTTTCTTGCTTGTGCCTCACTCAGCAGGGGAAAAGAGCTGTGTGCAGTTCAACTGCTATTAATCAATGCCATTCAATATCCTTTCCTCCTGTAGACAGGATGGTTGGGTCAGTGGGTGGGGGAACTAATCATCCTTTGCTTTGTTTGCCTTCTCCCACATCTTCCTCCCCAAGGCAATTGTATTATCATCCTCCCAGTCTTTAGAGACCTGCTTGGTTGTGGGCTGCTTGGCATGCTTTGAATAGGATATAAGGCAGAACAGCGGCAGGCTGGGGCTGCCGGCAGGCTGAGTCAGCAACAGCAAACCTAATGGCACTCCACCAAGGACATTGCAGGAAGGACAAAGGCATATGCTTAGAGCCATAAAGCAGGAGCCTTCGAATCAGGAGTGTCTCTTCCTTAATTTAGTGCAGTTCACTCCTGGAGGCAATTTCTTCCCTGTTAAGGGAAGGGGAAATCATTCCCCACCCCATTCTCAAAGATGGAGCATTTCTCATCTAATCATGCATTAACCTTTGCCCTCCCATTAGGTCTGAATGCATCTCAGTCCTCAGATGCTTTTAGGGCAGAAGTCCAATTAGCCAAAGTGGCTCTTCTTGACAAGCGTTGGCTGTTCCTCCCAACAGAATCAAAGCAGAGGAGGGGGAGATGCTTTAATGTAAGGGGAGTCAGATTATTGATTTTGTATAGATCATCCCTGGGAATGGTGGGTGGAAGCAGAGACTCCTCTCTGTCAGGGCTGAAAGGGAGGCGGGAGTGCAGCTTTCTGGGAAAGAAATGAAAATCAGCTTATGCAAGGAGAAATCTCCTTTGCCCACCATCACCTGAGATTCTTGTTCCCCATGCTCCACCGATGGCAGGGCAAACCTGTCAACTTTGATAGTTTTTTTCTCAGCTTCTCATGCTTCCGCTCTTATGTTTCATCAACCCCTATGTCCATATCCATTTGCATTTTTGTTTTAAAAATTGAAGTTTGTCTGCATTTTTACAAGCATGCATGAATATTAGGAAAATGCATATGAATTTTAATTAACTACAGTGTTCATTTATTTTTTCCACATATTTGCCCGAAGGTTTGCCTAGTATACACATTTTTGCAAGCAAATTTTCCCTACTATTCATTTTTGTATGCTATTTTCTTGAATATAAACATTTTTGTAAGAATTATTATTGGTTGAAGGACTGCATCACAACACTTGGAGAAATGCAAATTTTGAAGGATTGGCTGGATTTCAGTCTGCACATTAGTTTGGGAAATGAAAATTTGGCAGGTTCATATTAAAAAGCAAACCAAACCAAATTTCTCTCGCATCCCTATTTCTCCCCATTGCACAAGAAAATTATTTTAAAATGTACACCCACAAATACTCAAACTGATCCTAGAGCTTTCACTTATTCAGTGTTTCTCTGGTGACCCAATTATGTTGTAAAGGTGAAAGTCATTGATCTTGCATGGCAGGCTCCAGCAATTCCTCCCTAAATGAAATAAAAGGGCGCAAATAAACTCCTTAGTAATACGTGCACTGAAAACTGAGTATGGCATTATGTGGTCTGGCTGCACAATTAAAAGTGGAAGGAGGCTATCAATGCATAGCTGCAGCTGCCAAATTTGGGTAGCATTTCCCCCAGTGAAAGAAAGGCTTATGTGTCTTCACTGGAGACTGGTCCATTAGAGGGACTGGGGCACTGCCCCACCAACTTCAGCCAGCTCTTAGCCAGTCCCTACCTGCTTGCTTTGACTTACATCCAGTCAGAGGGTGGCTCTGCCTGTCATTGACTCTGGCTCCACCTACTGTTGGTCTCCTTGCCTTCTACCCTGCCAATATATTCTAGAGGTGGAGGATATGTGAAATTACGTATATTGGCTGAAATAAGGGATCTATGGTGCCTCCACATCAGAAGAGCCCTGCTGGATCAGACCAAAGGTCTATTGCAGGAATGAAGGACTTCAGGCCTGGCCTCAAGGCCTCTCTATCCTTCAGGACTCTTCCTCCCCAGGCCAGCAGTTGTGCTCTGTGACTTCCTCAAGTGCCTTTGTCATGTTTTTGATCAAGGCTTTGCTTTCCTGGATGGAGAGATATGGGTATGGGCAGAAACTTCTGGTTCTTTCATGGGTAGCCTTCCATTCAAAGGTAAGAGTCACATTCAATGTCTATATTTACCACCAGATCCAGATCTACCTTCTCTCTACTTCTGCCATAAGTTTCGGCTATTGGCAAGGGAGCAGTTTAGAAAACACACATTCACAGGCTGCACCACACGCTGCACCAGCTGTGCCTAATTCCAGCATGGTCAATAACTTGGGTGTTAAGATCCACATCAAATTAAGACTAATGCATGGTAAGCTGCCAATGCACATAAACCTTGCCAGTCTAGACAAGCCCTTAATATAGTCTAAAGAAATATTTCTGGCACCAGTTTCTTCTTTCAGCTGTATCAGCCCTTAATCAAATGTACTGACAATATTCCCAGCTTGGTTGCAAGAGAATTGTTGATGGCGCTATTAGCCGAAGTGTCAATACCAATTTCAGGTGTAATATTCCATGTGGGTCCTCAGTTTTCTTAATTTTCTCCCCCACCCCCAGCATGATACAGAAGCAGTGAGGCATCCTGAGAGGTGTGAGGCAAGTCTGCTGATTGAGTTGCCTCTTTCACACGCCAGTGAGAATCGCTTAGCAGCCTGTCTCTTTTCAGCCGTTTGTCTCTCCTTCTTTTCAAATATAGTCTCAGGGATAGGAAGATGCTCTGACCACAAATTGAGAATCAATCTCATTTATTTGTCTGCTCTGAAGCGAAAAGGAATGCCTTTAAAAGGACATTCCAAGAAATTAAAAGTGAAACGACCTTGACAGATTAGAGAACTGGGCCAAAACAAACAAGATGAATTTTAACAGGGAGAAATGTAAAGTATTGCACTTGGGCAAAAAAAATGAGAGGCACAAATACAAGATGGGTGACACCTGGCTTGAGAGCAGTACATGTGAAAAGGATCTAGGAGTCTTGGTTGACCACAAACTTGACATGAGCCAACAGTGTGACGCGGCAGCTAAAAAAGCCAATGCAATTCTGGGCTGCATCAATAGGAGTATTGCATCTAGATCAAGGGAAGTAATAGTGCCACTGTATTCTGCTCTGGTCAGACCTCACCTGGAGTACTGTGTCCAGTTCTGGGCACCACAGTTCAAGAAGGACACGGACAAACTGGAACGTGTCCAGAGGAGGGCAACCAAAATGGTCAAAGGCCTGGAAACGATGCCTTATGAGGAACGGCTAAGGGAGCTGGGCATGTTTAGCCTGGAGAAGAGGAGGTTAAGGGGTGATATGATAGCCATGTTCAAATATATAAAAGGATGTCACATAGAGGAGGGAGAAAAGTTGTTTTCTGCTGCTCCAGAGAAGCGGACACGGAGCAATGGATCCAAACTACGAGAAAGAAGATTCCACCTAAACATTACGAAGAACTTCCTTTTTTTTATAATAATATTTATTAAATTTTTGTATAACCAATAAAAAACATACATAATAACATAATATTTTCCATTATCCACATTTCATTCTCAACTTTGGACTTCCTCACATCTCTTGTTCCTGCTTTCTAAACATAAATTTTACCAGCAAATTATTAACTTAGTTTAATTCGTATAATATAATTTTCCAATATTTAATGTCTCAAATTTTGGGATTTAACATACTCTTATTGAAGCTTAATCATAAAATATTACTTATCCAAAATTTAGCTTTTCATCTTCCAATTAAATTTAAATTTATATTCTTTATAATTAGTTTGTTGGAGCCGTGTTTTTGCTAATCTAACATCTTTCTTAACATTCATGCAATTTACAATATTTTTGTAGGTAGTCCTTAAATTTCTTCCAGTCCTCCTCCACCAGTTCTTCTCCCAGGTCTCGGATTCTGCCAGTCATCTCCGCCAGTTCCATATAGTCTATCAGTTGCATCTGCCATTCTTCCAGTGTGGGTAATTCTTGAGTTTTCCAGCTTTTAGCGATGAGAATCCTTGCTGCTGTTGTAGCTTACATAAAAAAGGTTCGATCCTTCTTTTGCACACTCTGACCAACAATGCCCAAGACAAAGGCCTCTGGTTTCTTAAGGAAGGTATACTTAAATACCTTTTTCAGTTCATTATAAATCAATTCCCAGAAAACCTTCACTCTAGGGCAAGTCCACCAGAGGTGAAAGAATGTTCCTTCAGCTTCTTTACACTTCCAACATTTATTATCAGACACATGGTATATCTTTGCAAGCTTGACTGGAGTCATGTACCACCTGTATATCATTTTCATAATGTTCTCTTTCAAGGCATTACATGCCGTAAATCTCAAACCTGTGGTCCATAATTTTTCCCAGTCAGCAAACATGATGTTATACCCTATATCCTGTGCCCATTTTATCATGGCTGATTTGACCGTTTCATCCTGTGTATTCCATTTTAACAGCAAGTTATACATTCTTGAAAGTATCTTAGAGCTGGGTTCTAACAATTCTGTTTCTAACTTTGATTTTTCCACCTGGAATCCTATCTTTTTATCCAACTTAAAAACTTCTTTAATCTGAGCATAATGTAGCCAGTCTCGCACTTTATCTTTTATTTTCTTCATACTCTGCAACCTCCAGTTATCTCCATCTTTTTCTATTATTTCCCAATATCTCGGCCATTTGGCCTCCATATTAAGTTTTTTCAGGGCCTTAGCCTCCATTGGTGATAACCACCTTGGGGTCTTGTTTTCCAATAAGTCTTTATATTTCAACCAGACATTAAATATTGCTTTTCTGACAACATGGTTCTTAAAATTCTTATGTATTTTAGCCTTGTCATACCACAGATATGCATGCCACCCAAATGCATTGTTGAATCCTTCCAAATCTAAAACATCAGTGTTCTCAAGAAGTAGCCAGTCTTTCAACCAGCAGAAAGCTGCTGATTCATAATACAACTTTAGGTCTGGCAGGGCAAATCCCCCTCTTTCTTTAGCATCAGTTAATATCTTAAACTTAATTCTGGGCTTTTTGCCCTGCCAGACAAATCTTGAAATATCTCTCTGCCACCTCCCGAAACACTCCATTTTGTCCACAATCTGCAAAGTTTGAAACAAAAATAACATTTTTGGCAATACATTCATCTTAATAGCAGCAACACGTCCTGTCAAGGAAAATTTCAGTCTTGACCAAACATCTAGGTAAAGGTAAAGGTACCCCTGCCCATACGGGCCAGTCTTGACAGACTCTGGGGTTGTGCGCCCATCTCACTCAAGAGGCCAGGGGCCAGCGCTGTCCGGAGACACTTCCGGGTCACGTGGCCAGCGTGACATCGCTGCTCTGGCGAGCCAGAGCCGCACACGGAAACGCCGTTTACCTTCCCGCTGGTAAGCGGTCCCTATTTATCTACTTGCACCCGGAGGTACTTGCACCAAACATCTAGATCCCTTTTAATTTCAGACCAACATTTTTCATAATTATCTTTAAAGAAATTCCTGTTCTTCGCTGTTATATTTACCCCTAGGTATCTCACTTTTTTAACCACATTTAATTCTGTCTCTTTCTGAAACCTTTCTGATTCTGAAGAAGTCAAATTTTTTTCTAAAACCTTGGTTTTTTGCTTATTAAGTTTAAATCCCGCCACTCGACCAAACTCATAAATCAGTTGTAATACCCTTTTAGTACTAGGCTCTGGCTCCTGTAGGGTCAAAACTAGGTCATCTGCAAATGCTTTCAGTTTATCATTACGAAGAACTTCCTGACAGTAAGAGCTGTTTGACAGTGGAATTTGCTGCCAAGGAGTGTGGTGGAGTCTCCTTCTTTGGAGGTCTTTAAGCAGAGGCTTGACAACCATATGTCAGGAGTGCTCTGATGGTGTTTCCTACTTGGCAGGGGGTTGGACTCGATGGCCCTTGTGGTCTCTTCCAACTCTATGATTCTATGATTCTATATTTGAAATCTCATTTTGTACAGATGCCTTTTGTGGCTGGATTTTTAGAATATATATGTGCATATGTTTTTAAAATAGCTTATTCACTGGGGAATTTTTATAAGCATGCTCCCTAGGTTTTCTCCTTCTTTTGAAATATGAGGATTCTGATTTAGGTGATGGGCTTACAACTTGATGATTCACAGTTTGTTTTTTGTTAAGATCTTGGTAGCAGAAAGCAAGGTGTTCACAGCACAGGGGCATCAGGGACATAGACAAAGGCTGCAGATGGAGGGACCTGTCAGCTTGGTTTCTGCCTGTTCCTCATTTTCCCCATTTTAAAACCAGCCATCTTTCCACATTAGTTTATTATTATTATTATTAAGTGCTAAAGAATCAATCAACATTTTAGTGTGTATTTTTTTCCATTATACGTTTTTGCAAGCTAGTTTTCTAAATATAATGCACATTTGTGTGTTATTTGTTAATTTATTTAACAAATATATTTATTTAGCAAAATGTAAGAAAATCTCTAAGTGGTTTACACTAAGACTAAATTAAGACTTTTTCTGCGTACTTTCCCTGGCCCTCTTTTTCACGTGCAATTACTTGGTTGAAGAACTGCACCACAAAATTCAGAGGAGTCAGAATTTCAAAGGACAGTTGCATTTCAGTGTGTATTAGGTACTTTTGTGTTAACATGCGTAACATGCAAATTCATAACAGAACTGAATTTTAGACTACTGGGCTCTTTCCTTGTAATGTTGGGGAATAGTTTGACTTAGTTCAAGCGAATCTGAATATGTTTCAAACCCTTGAGGATGTAAAAAGATCTAAGCCATAGCTTAGCAGCCACCTATTATGAGCCCACACCTTCCCTCCTCTCATCCATCAATGATTCTCAAAACTGCTACCCTTTTCCTTCCCACTCACTGTATGGGGCTGCTGCTGCTAATTCCAAAAGTAACAAGGAGAGGGGAGAGAAGGAGTGAGGCCTTTCCCCTCCCCTCCCTCCAATTGCATGATGAGCAGCTGTGCAGCATGCCAGGTGCAAGTAGACCTGAGAAATGTAGTAACCTTGGATATTTGCTTACTGTTCTTTGAAAAAGCTTGCAGACAACAAGCCCATTGCAAATCAGGATGTGTGGTGCAGCCAAATAATATTTGTCACTACAGTCCACAAGGTGACTATAAAGTAGGGTGAAGTGGGAGGGAAATGTGAATCACTTTCCTTCTGGAGCATGTACTATGACCACCAAGGAGAGAGCTTTTCCAGTGTTGGTGAAACAGCTCCAGCACAACCTCCCTAAAAGGAAGCCTCTTGGACCTTACTTTTATGAATGGAAGAGGGATTTGTTCAGTCTGTTTATCACAGTGGACTCATCCATAAGAAATGCAGGTGGCACTGTGGTCTAAACCACCGAGCCTCTTGGGTTTGCTGACTGGAACGTCGGCAGTTTGAATCAGTGTGATGGGGTGAGCTCCCATTGCTCTGTCCCAGCTCCTGCCAACCTAACAGTTCAAAAGCACACCAGTGCAAGTAGATAAATACTGTGGCGGGAAGGTAAACGGCGTTTCCATGTGCTCTGGCTTCCACCAATGTCTTCCGTGTGCCAGTAGCCATTTAGTCATGCTGGCCACATGACCCAGAAAGCTGTCTTTGGACAAATGCCGGTTCCCTTGGCCAGAAGCAAGATGAGCATCACACCCTATAGTCACCTTTAACTGGACTTAACCGTACAGGGGTCCTTTAACTTTATCTTTACTTACCCACTCCAATGCTCCTGAATTTGTTTGTGGTTCAGCATGCAACTTTGAGTTGGATTAAGCACTTCTCTGGATTTGCAGTGCTGTCAGCACACACACACACCATAATTTGCAAACAAAATGTTTATTTCATGGCATGGGAAATGCATTGAAAAAATATTGGAAAATCTGTATTTTATGTAAACAGTATGCACAAAATGTGTACAATTTCAATATAGATTTTTTGCACTCAGCATTTGAATGCTAGTGAAACCAGAAAAGGATGGAATTTAACTGCTCAGTCCATCCCAACTTACTTTACAAGCTTTCAGGTTAACAATCAACAAACCGAAGCACAACCATCCTTCTGAATTTACATTCCATGAATTTTGCAGTGCAGTTCATTAGTAAAGTAGCCTGTACTGAAATGCATATACTGTGCACAAAATGCATTTATTGGTGGAAATAATACACAAAAATACACTATATGAGGAAAAATTGCTTTGCAAATATATCTATTCGGGAAAATTGAATTCAGAAAAGTGTGAAATAGAAGAAATTTCCACTAAACTGTTAATATGGAGAACTGAACTCAAGAGTAGAAAATGAGAAAGTGAGAAAAAACAAAACTGACACTTTTGCCCATCCCTAAATAAGACATTGTTATTTAATAAGGCATCACACAGTCCTTTCCTGGACAACTTCTGAGCTTCTGTTGCTCACTTTATTGCAGGGCTCTAATGTTTTAATTACTACTTACATGTTGAGAAATTTCTAAATATTGCAATTTTCCCCTTAGATAATTTGTGGTTGATTTCCAATCTCTCCCCCCCCCCCCCCATTTTATGTATTTTGCATTTTCTTACTTTTTATGTGTGGTTGGTGGATCACAAATAATACATATTTGCATTTGTGTTTTATTGCATTCTGATCTTCAAATAAGTTGTACACTGCCCTGGAATTTGGTTTGATTAATTTGGGCTGCAGACTAGAAATGTTATAAATAAAAATGAATAGAGAGAAGGTTTTGAATTCTATAAGAATTGCAGAATGTAATTCACTGATTTCACTGATCATCAGGGTTGGACACTGCCTTAATTTGTTTGTTTTGTTTGTTTAGTCATTGAGTTGTGTCCAACTCTTCGTGACCCCACGGACCAGAGCACGCCAGGCACTCCTGTCTTCCACTGCCTCCCGCAGTTTGGTCAAACTCATGCTGGTAGCTTCAACAGGCAAAGACAAAGACAACAGGCCTTAATACTACTTGCTATTATTATTTCAGACAAAAAGAATACTTCAGATAGATCAGAGGTCAAAAAATATTTTGTATTCTTAGTCTCTCGCATCAGAACAAATGGCTTCCATTCATCCTATAGCTCTTTTATTCTTCTTTGACCTGATCGAAATAGTGCTGTGAAAACTTATGGCTAAACCAATTGCTCAGGCTTCTTGTGTAATCTTGGTGAGATATTAGGAGCAGAACGTACAAGAGACCCATATATTATCAAAGTTGGAGGGGGTAAGATGGAATCTGCACAAGATTAGCTCAACTAGTTTAAAAGCAAATGATGCCTGGGATGATAGGTAGTGCCAAGAAGCAGTAAATCTACAGCATCCCTTCATTTGGGCAGAATATTAGATACTGAGATATTGTGCATATTCCTCCCAACTAGACAAGAAATGAAGATCTCAAGCAATTACTCTAAGTCTAGAATAATTAGCCTTCTGTGGAAAGGACTTGCACTTTCTAGATTTAAATCTGGTAGCTTGTATTCTTAGCTGGTGCAACAAAAAATGATCCATTGCTAGTGCCATTGAAGACCATGCTCTATCTGTTTCAGGGCATTCTTTTAAAGCAAGGATGCCTTTCCAGATATGGTTGAACTCTAACGCCCATCAGCCTGAGCCAAGGATGGTGGAAGTTGTAGTCCAGCAACATCTGGAGGACCACATGTTCCTTTCCCCCTGATTTTACAGAGTTAGCTGTTCCCCTGTGAGGAGAGACACTTGCTCTTGTAGTTACTTAGAAGCTGAGCAGGGGAAGTGGGTAGACAGGCTCTCAGAGTGATAGTGCGAATCTTTAAAACAAATGGGTTTTTCCCAAAGCAACAGCATTACCTTACACACAAACACACACAGAGCCTCTACTTATTAATGATTTATTTATTAGACTTGCATACTGCCCTTCAAGGTAAAAGCACAAATAAATAGTTAAAACAACAACAACAACAACCCCTCCCGTGAACATATTTAAAAGGCTGTGGGATATTAATCACCCAAAGGCCTGGCTGAAGAGGGACATTTTTGCCTGGCGCCTGAAGATATATAATGAAGGTGCTGAAAAGGCACTGGAAGGAGTGCCAGATGGGCTGTGCTGCTGCATTTGCCCTGCACCAACCTCCTTGCTGCCTTGCGCCTCCTGGGGAGTTGGTGTAGCAGCTCTACCCCACCCAGCAAGCAGCTTCTGCTGCTAGCCACTCACGCCGAGTTCCTCAAACAGAAAATTATACAAAACCAAAAACCCCAACAACTACCACGACCATGAGAGAATATCCATTTACATAGCCCAAGGGAATATTCAAAACACATCATTTAGCAACAGCAGCAGAGGGACAGTATTTATTTATTTATTTATTCATTTATTACATTTACGTTCCATCTTTCCTCCAAGGAGTTCATGGTGGCATATATCGTTCTTTCCTGACTCATTTTATTCTCACAACAACCCTTTGAGGAGAATTAGGCTGAGAAGCTGCCCCACGGCCACCCAAGATGCTTCATGGCAGATTGAGAATCCAGCCAGATCATAGACCAGCACCTAACCACTATGCCACGCTGACTTTCACAGAGCTGGAGGAGTGAGGAATTAACCCACTTCCCCTGCATTGTTGAACCCCCAGTCCTTTGTTTCTCTACAACAGAGATTGAAATATACTCAGAGTCGCAAGGTGATTTCATGCTCTTTATTCAGCTCATAGTGGTGAGGAGGAATGAATGAATGTCCCCTCAAAGTATCTGCTTTATATACATTATTTACACAATGGGCTGCACATGATTGGCTAATTCTGGAATTCTACTGTAAGCCAATCAGGTTGTGGATTCACTTATATCTGGAGCATTATTGGGTGGTTCCTGCCAGCCAATCATACTGCTGCATTGTTCTAGGACCAATCAGATTGCTGCAATTTGGATCCTATTGTTCTAGGACCAATCAGACTGCTGCAGTTTGGATCCTATTCAACTCAGTACATAACAGAGATGTGCAAACTTTCCCCCAAGGCCTGCATTCCCTTCTGGACAAACCTCTGGTGGCCACATCTCAGAGCCAAAGTGAGCAGGGCAACAAATATTCAATTTACTTTTATGTAGGCTAGTTTCTACTCAGAACCACACTTCTCTGTCTATCCCCAATCCAGGCAAAGAAGATGTGCTATCAGAGTCGAAGAATGCATTACAGGCAGGCAAAAATGTTCAGCATATGAAGCTGGGTCAGTTTTGGGTGTGGCCTGTGGAGAGTTCCAAGGGCCAGATGGGGAGGTCTGGAGGGCCACATCTAACTCCTAGGTCTGAGCTTCCTCACCTCTGCTCCCCAAGGCAAAGTACACAGCTTCAAGATATTTTCTAAACTACTTCAAGAGTCAAACTACTTCAATAAGTCAAGTGTGTGCTAGCTCCACTCCCTATCACCATGGCCACCGTACTGCAACTGATGGGTGATTTTCCTGCGTTCCAAAATGCATGGAGAGCCTCCATGAACACAGAAGGTTCCTCATAGATGGGGAAAGGCCACAGCTCACTGGAAGAGCAACTTCTTTGACTGCAGTTTCAACCCCCAGCATCTCCTGGTAGGGATGAGAGGAACCTGGTCTGAAATCCTGGAGAACCACTGCCAGTCAGTGTGGACAGTACTGAGATAGATGGACCAATGGTTTGATTCAATATAAGGCAGCTTCTTGTGCCCACTCCTTGAGCTGAAAGGGGATAGGAAAGGCATGGGTGGTGGGGCAGAGCTAGCATCTCATCATCAGTGCCCTTTGCTGAAAAAGAACTAATAGAATTGTTAATAGGAATTAATAATTTCCTTTAATTAATATTATGCAAAAGCAAAAATAACAATTGGGACTTTCTTGAGTCAGCAGGCTACATCTCCTGCTTTGGCCACATCTTCTTCTTAGCATTCATGGCAGGCTGCAGCTGCATCCCAGCCCATGTCTTTATTTGACACTGTCAGTAGTAAGGATTTTTCTAATATACGTACAGATCTTGAAGTGGGAAATTGATCCATACTGTTTTTATTACTTCATGGTAGCTAAAAATAAACCCTCTTTCCTGCAAAGGCACTCAATTTTATAGAGTTGAGTGTAAGGCAATGATATTTGAGGGCATGGAAACATTTCAAGTGAACAGATGCAATTACAAAAGGCTAAGATCTCGTGATTGCTTTGTGACATTTTATTACATAAAGAAAACTCTGTCTTCTACGTTACATTTTGCAAGACAAGAAATGTTTTGTGATAGCATTTATAATTATGACATACATCCTTTTTCACATTCTGATTAGGTCACCAACATTTTTATGACTCATTTTGTTGTGGTTATTTTTACCTCTTTTTCCTTATTACATTTTTACCCTGTCCTTCATTGAAGGAGCTCACAACAGCAAGCCTGTCACGGCAACAACTTTGTGAGGTGATTAAGCTAAGGTGCCATTCAGATGCTCATCAGCCCTGGTCAGAATGGCCAATGGTCAGGGTTAATGGGAGACTTAGGCCAGTGTGCTTCAACCTTGGTTCTTTAAATATTGCTGACCTCCAACTCCCATCATCCACAGCCAGTTTACCCAGGACTCAGGGATTGTGGGAGCTGAAGTCCAACAACATCTGGGAACCCAAGGTTGAAGAATGGTCCATTTGGGTAAACATGGGCTTGTCATATGTCAGGAAAATTCCTGACACGTCCTGGTTTTCTACAGTGACTGCTCCCCACATCAAATGGGGGGGGGGCCTGCATTTTTCATGGTCATGTGCAGCCCCCCGGATCCCAGTGCAGCTCCTGGTAGTACGGGCTGGCTTCACCCTCCCCAGGCTGCATACCTGGAGGTCTCTGCCTACCTCAGCCAATCGTCCAATCCCGCCTGGGGAGGTGTTGCCAGGGGATCGGCCAGGTAGGGGGAGGGATGCCCTGCCCACACAATGGAAGGTGAATCTTACCTGTGAAGCGTCAGTTGGCTGCAGAGCTTCTCCTACCCTTCCCTCCCTCAATTAAGCCCCCCCCCCCATTTTTTTGCAAGTTAACCTATTCTCCAGAGGTATGTGGACGCTGCTACATCATGGTCACTACTGAAGGGCCGGAAAGGAATTTTCCTGCATTGGCAGGTTTTGCCTTCCCTGTAGCAAAATGCCACAAGTTTGGCAGTTTCAGGCCTTAGGTGGAATCCTTTAGTCTATCTTCCTAAATGGGGGGGGGGCGTGAAGCGGTGACCCATGCCCCCCTTGCGGCAGTGATCCCAGGGTTCCCCATTAAAGGGATCTTGAAGAGAAGCATTGGCCATACGCCAAGAGGTTGTCATTGCTCTCTGCTGCGACGGTAGCAAAACAGGGGGCGGGCTCTCTGCTTGAACATATGTTCTCCAGAACTAGCCCAATCCCCACACATTCTGGATAACCCTGAAGTCTCCCAGATCCATGGCTGTGGACTGGGAAGGATAAATGCCCAATGCCTGAGCCAATGTCTCCCTACATTTGAAACTTAATAAAGTTGTGGCCAATTTTAATGCCATAGCACGTTGTCTTGAGTCATTATTCCGCTTGGGGGTCACCTGGGGTTGGGGGGACTCCACCTGTCCACGCAAAATTTTAGGGAAAACTGGGATGTATGACAACACAATGGAAAAAGCAGCAGAAAGAGCCCCAAAAGTTTAAAATCACTGGGGGTGTTTTTTTTTAAAAAAAAGCTCAACAATTTGGGTGGTTACTTTGAAAAATGGCAACCCTAGGTAAATGGGGCACTGTCCCATCAACCCCAGTCTGCCTTCAGACAGCCTCCAGCTGCCTGTCTTCTCATTTATAACCAGTCCATGGGGGTTGCACTGACTTGTCAGCTTCCTACTTTTTGGGGAACTGGCAAGGAGGAGGACGGAGACAAGCCAGCCTTAGCTGGCTCTGGCGCCATCAACGGTTGGTTTCCCTGTCCTAACAGTCGCAACAAACACCAGTCACCACTGCTATTCAGACATTGGGCTACTTCTGCATAGCCCTCAACTGCCCTGATTTATGGAAGGCATCCCCTTGTAGGGGACTGTGCTCTCTTGCAAGTCACCTGGCTCCTGTGAGATCATGGCCCTGGAAGATGTGCATTCCAGTTTTCTGCTGGGTCGTGTTGGAGTGTATCCCTTGGGGTTAGAGTTGCTACTGAATGCCACCTGAAGTGAAATTTTGAGGTAATCATTAGAATTCTTGTAAAACACCAGAATAATTTTAAGGGAAGCAAAACTCCATAAAGCACAAGAAAGTCTGGGGTAATGTTGGTGGGTCCACACACTTGTAATTTCAAAGTCAAGAAAAAGAAAAAGAAATTGCATATAAACTGGCTCTTGGAATTACTTCGCTGCAGGCAAAGTAAGGTTGGGGCAGCTTTGCAGAGAGAGAATATGTGTGTGATGGCCTCAGAGGAAATTCTGGATTCAGAACAAAAGTGGGCATATTTGGGAGTTCTTTGAAGCTGGGGTGCTCAGAAGTGGCTCAATGAAGTTGTGCCATTTAGGGTGTAATCCAAATCCCATGCTAATCCAAATCTCAGGGCTATAATGAATGTCCTGAGGACATGCTATGACAGTCACAAAAATTATGATAGATACAGTATAACGATGTTTCATAAAAATTAAGCATCTTTATTTTCTTGATGTTGTTTGTGAGCTTTGATGAAGACTTCTATTAACTTAAGAGACAGAGTCACAACATCATGGCTGGCCTCGCACTCTCCTGTGCTTAGCGGGGCGGGGGGGGTGACGAGTCCCCCCATGTCATTGGGGAGTCACAGCCCGTGTCACGGCCACAGCCAGCCAATCTGGCTGCTTGGGGGGGGGGCATGGTTTGCCACATTTAGGCGGCTGCAAGCTCTTCCTTCTGCTTCCTGCTTCCGCGGATCTCCTGCCCTTTCTTCTTGTGTTCAACACCTTGACCTTGCTATGGACCTCAGTTGGTTGCCTGTTGAAGGGACCTGGTAGGAATTTTTCCACTTGGCAGATTGGCACCAGCCACTTGGTTTTCGCCTACCTCGTAGCAAATCATCACAACTTTGTAAGGTTTGGCGGTTAGGCATTGGAAAAGCTTGGTTGATGGGAGGGGAGGCTGTGGCCATCACCTGCCCTTCCCCTTTAAGGGTATTCCATTAAAGGAATCCAGGGGTTGTGGTTCCTGTCCAAAGCCTGGGTAGAGGCTAGGGCCATGGCACAACCTCTCTGGTGACCCTGAGGGGAGCTCTGAGTTGATGTACATCAATAGAGCTCTTCCTACTGGTGGTTAATCCTTGTGAGACTACCTGCATGGCGGGCAGGAATCAGATATAGTCGGTTTGGGTCCAATGCCTAAGCCAGGCTTCCTCAAACTCAGCCCTCCAGATGTTTTTGGCCTACAACTCCCATGATCCCTAGCTAGCAGGACCAGTGGTCAGGGATGATGGGAATTGTAGTCTCAAAACATTTGGAGGGCCAGGTTTGAGGAAGCCTGGCCTAAGCCAATGGCACTCACATTCTGTAACCAATAAAGTTGTGGCCTTTATTAGCCCATTAACCTAAAATACTGGTGTCCACGTGTTTTATTCATCAAATGGGGTGGGGTGGGGCCTTGACGCACAAATATGTCTGCAAGTGGCAATAGCATGCAGCCTGATCCTAGGTATTGTCTGGAAAAGGAAATCCCCTGAGAATAATGGGAATTACTCCCAAATTACTCTATACACTTCTTAGAGCAGAAGTATGAGACATATCTAAATATAACTTGTCGTTCATTTTACATAACTGCTGTAGAATTTTTCTTCCAACTGTGGTGCCATAAAAGAAGAAGTGATCTCATGCACCCTGGGGAAAAAAAAAAAAGATTAGAATAGATTTCAAGCAAATGAATTCTGGTGGATTGAGAAGATGATAAAGAAACAGGCATTCTTATTCTTTTTACCGCCTCCAGAAACTGAGTGGAAGGAAGGAACAAAATGGCTTTTAAATTATACATCCAATCCAACTAATTTTTTTCTGCATTATGAATGAGATAGTTAGGAGACAGAGCTATGGAGGTCAGGATGACAGACAAATCTTCAATAAGTAGATGAAGAAAGCCAAGAAAACCTAGCCAGACCTGAAAACTGCATTCATCATTCACTTAGATCTGTGCCAAAACCTGTATCAGCTGCACATCAAGGTAGAGTTTGATAGTTCCAGTTTTCAGTACCTGTGAGGAGCACCTGAGGGCTTAAAGGGAGAAAATATCTCTTTCTCCATCTTTGGTCCTTTGGTTGCAATATATTCTGAGGTGATAACAGCAACAGCCACCAGCTGGGAGCCTCCATTTCCACCTTCAAAGTACACGTGAACATTGCCCTGTCATCTTCTGGCATTGTTTGCAGGGGCCTTCAAGGCAGGGGGATGGAGGCCACCAAGGGGGGCTTCCATTTTCCTTTATATCCCTGCTTGAGTGACACCACATGCAGGAAACTCAGGTCTCTATAGAAAAAAGCTCTCTGGTACGTGCATCTTGTCTCCCTCACTATAAACATGCAGAAGGAAGTTGAAATTAAACTATCCCTGTTCACTCAGGCATTTAAAAATCTGTTTTTATATGTTCTTAACATTTTTAAATGTTTGTTAAGATGCTTTTATTTTAATTCAATTGTGCATTGTTTGTCTTCTTATATGTTTGCTGCCCTGGGCTCTTTTGGAAGGAAGGGTGGAATAGAATCTTTAGGAATAATAATAAACAAGAAAAATAAAATTGATAGAGTTGTCTTTTCCTTTTAAAAACTATTTTTTTTACAAGAATTGGATCAGTATCACCCAGATAAAATTGTCATAAAAGTTATGGCATGACATTGGCTAAGTGGCTATTATCCTGTGTGCTGCTGCTGCTGCCCTGGTCAATGTGATAAGTCTATTGGGATGATAAATCACAGGACAAAAGATTACACTTGCTGGAAGGCTGGAAAAGCTATCTGAACTAACAATGGATGAAAAATATGCCCCATTGTAGCTGCTGCTAAATATAAACATTTTCCCCAGAGGTAAAATGGGGGGGGGGGGGGAGAGAGAGAGAGAGAGAAAGCAAGTAACCCTGATGCTGTCACCCACGTATCTTGAACTGCAAGATGGCACATCAAATACACTTCCTTTTATCTGACAAATAGTTTGGGGGATTGTGAAAAGATGCAAGAGTCCAGGGTTGATGCAGACATAGTATTTGAAGGTGGCTTGATATAACTGCCTCCCAGACAAATGTACAATGGGGGGGGGGGAAGGATGGCTGCCATTAGACAGTCACCCTCACTCGGCCTAACCAACCTCACAGGGTGGTTGGGAGAATAAAGGGGGGGGCTAAGAGAATATCAGTCAGAGTTATTAAACACTACCCAGAGTTATTTATGATTTAATGCGAACATAGGAACTGTCTTGCGCCAGCCAGACCATGGACTGATTGAACTGGCAGGGGTTTCTTACAGGAGACCTTCTGCATGCAAAGCAAATCTTCTACCACTAAGCTACAGCCTTGTCCCAAACAATCATGTACTTGTAAAGAAAAGGAAATAATCAAACACACAACTTCCCCACCTGACCTGCTTCCTAAATGGGTCTCCTGTCCTGAAACATTTCTTCTCACCTCTTCCACCCACCTGCATTTCTTGGCAATGGAGATTAGCCATATTTACATTCTTTTTACAACTTGGCATTTTTTTTAACCCTTCACAGCTCTACCCTGCGGGACCGCCTCTCCTGGTATGTCCCACAGAGAAACTTACGGTCTTCAAATAAAAACATCTTGGAGGTCCCGGGCCACAGAGAGGTTAGGCTGGCCTCAACTAGAGCCAGGGCTTTTTCGACTGTGGCTCCGATCTGGTGGAACACTCTGTCACAAGAGGCTAGGGCCCTGCGGGACTTGACATCTTTCCGCAGGGCCTGCAAGACAGAGCTGTTCCACCAGGCCTTTGGCCAGGGCACAGCCTGACTCCCTCCTTCGGCAATCTTCGCGGAGCTCTGGCCCAATGGTTGCCAGTGGCTTGATTTGAATTAATTTTATAATGAATGATTTTAGAGTGTTGTGTTGTGTTGTATTTTTGTACTGTTTTATTGTTGTTAGCCACCCTGAGCCCGGATTCGGCTGGGGAGGGCAAGATATAAATAAAATTTATTATTATTATTATTATTATTATTATTATTATTATTATTATCACCTGTCTGCACAATTATCAGAAGTTTGGCTCTCCATTACTTTCTGGGCAAGCCAGGTGTGTGTTTAAATGGGAACATTATGAATATGTGAGGCATCGAGAAACTGAGCACTGGCAGCTTGGCTCCTGCCAGCTGTTAATATATCTGTGGTGGTGTCATAATATGTTTCTTATTATACCCACCATGAGAGATATTGCAAATTGCTGAAGGTGCATCTGCCCTTTGTTTCTGACGATTCTCCGGTGAAATTGCTCAGAAACATTTCTGTTTTTGAGTGTTTTCATGGAAACAGAATTTCTGATTGGGGAAACATGAACCTGGCATCAGTGTTAGTTTGATGCTTTGGGCTTACCTTGTGGCAAGTGGCCATTTTGAATTCCTCACAGTTATAGGGAGCAGCCCTACACCAGGGCATTGTGAATAACTAAAATGGTGAATGGCTGACAGTGCTGCTGCCTGACACCACTGATTAGCTAATGGGGGAAGAGGCAAGGATGTGGGGAGGAGGCAGAGAGGGCCACCCAATGGCACTTGTCTGGGGACTCCCTCCCTGCTGGAGCTGGCTGAGAGAAAAGGCGATATAAAGAGCATTGAAATTGTTTTCTAGCGGCTTCAAACTATGACTTTGATGTTAAAGGTCAGGTTGTATTAAATCTTAAAGCTGAAAGAAAGACATGAGCTCCCAGTTTCCTCCTCCCAATCAATGTACACAAGTCCAAACCACAGTGTACTATCATGGAGCAGGTAGAAACAAGAATTACGGAGCCAGTATCTGGTCAAGCATTTCAGTTGCTTATGGAAAATGCATGGAGGAACCTTGAGAGTTGCAGAAGTACAACAAATCTTTATTGGGGGGGGGGGCATGAAAGGAGAACTCCCAAAAAAAGGCCCAGTGAGGACTGAGCATGCTCAGGTGGCCACAGAATGCTGACTGGCTTTTTTTGGTGGGGGAGCAGCAGGAATCAAATGGAGTATCCTGGAAGAAAGAATGGCTGATTGGCTGAAAACAGGAGCACTCCATCCTGCACTCCTACACTCTGGGCTCCATTTCCATTGCCTGAGAATATCAAATTTCCAATCCATTCACTTTGCAATCAAAATCATTAACCTCCTTTGTCATCACAGAACCCCCCTCCCCAAATTCCTACACTGGCTACCTTTTTGCTGTTGCATCCTGGATGACCTCCTAGCCCTCAGTTTCAAGGCACTCCGTGGTATTTTATCACAAATCACTCTGCTTTTATTTCCTGATATATCCTAACCCTTTGCTCCTCTGCTCCTCTGCTGTCCCTGGTTCTCAAGTAACTCTAACCTTTCTCAGTTGCAGCTCTGTGTGCCGCCTAGGACAACTTACACTTTACTCCTTCAAACGTCTCCTCAAAGCTAGGGCTGCCATTCGTCCAGATTTTCCCAGACATTGCATCCCTAACTCATCATATGCAAGTCTGATGGTTCCCATTGACTTTTAATTAGGTTTTAAAATGTAGTTGTTGCTGACTGCAATTATTTAGTTCATTTGTTCAGCTAGTAATATCATTCTTTGAAATATGTGCAGGAGTGGCACTATAATGTACCTAGTGCACATTGATCATCAAGTGCCTGCAGGGTTTTCTTAATGAACACAAACAAGATAAATGTATGCCCATTCCTCCAACTAATAAAGCCTATTTGATTCATTTGTATCTGGGCTAAGTTAATCAGACCCAATTCAAACAATGCATCAAGACTGGTGGTCCAGGATAGATAGTTGCCCTGCCAAAGGACAAATGTGCTTTTAAAGCATTATGAAATGTGTATCTTCATCAGGCCAGCCCACTTGGCCATGATGGGCTAAATCTAATAACCGCAGGTATACTTTTTCCAATGACCTCAAGCTATGGTGAATGAAAAGAGAGAGACCAAGCCATAGAGATAAAATGCACGATGATAATACTGTGCTCTTGCATGGTTTCTAGTCAGGAAGAATGTTCATTGGGTTGTGCCCTTGCAATTATTTTTTTGTTATTATTCAACATCCATTTTGCACAAATGATACAGCTAGGAAGAACATCATGGCAGTGTAGAGACCAAGCTGTCCCCATCTATTGGTCAGCAAACCAGCTGCTGCTCCAATGCTTCCTTCCTTCTGCCCTCAACATTCCTTTTTCCTTTTATATCACGTCTATTAAATTGTCAGCCTGTGGGCAGGGCCTATCATCATTCATATATGCAATGTGTAGATAAATTTAAGCACTTTGTAAGTGTTAAACTCATGATAGTGAGTCTGGACACTGGTCAATCTACTTCCTTATTGTTTCCTCTGATTGACAGTGGCCCTCCAGAGTCCCCAAAGAGTGAATATGTTGGAGTGAAAAGGGGGATTTGATGGTATCTGTGAAGTGAGCATCCACACTTCAAAGTGCACCTTTTCATAGCTATTCTTTTGGTGCTTATAGTCAAAGAAGGATGGAACTACTGTTCTGCATTCTCAGCTTGACTCTTGCAATGTACTGTACATGGGACTACAAAGTCAGAAACTTTGGGAGGACCTCAGTTAAGGAGATTGCTTGATTGGTGCAATTATTTCAGCTTGCATAGAATGATGTTCCTGCTCTTCTCAGTGGGAGCGAATTTGGGGAGGGTGTGTACATGTGTGGCATGCGGGGGGGGGGGGAGGAAAGGGGGAGATGCCATGTTGCATTAGTGGAAGTCTTTGCATGAGACCCAGTAGTTGAATCCAGGCCATAATGTTCAGTTTGTGGCACATTTTGCTTTATCTGAAGCTGACTACACATCTCATTGAACAGTGGTTCTCTTTGAACCAAATTTGACGTAAAAAGCCCTAACCAGCCTGCATCTGGGATACCATATTTAGTGCCCACTCAATATACCACCCTCCTTGTGACTTAAGCTAAACCTGATAATCACTGTTTGAGGTGTCAGCTAAGAGCAGAGCTTTTTTGGTGATAGCACCAGCATTATGGAACTTCTTCCAAAGAAAGATCCATTAGCTGCACTCTGTTGGAATGTTTGCAGAATTTGTGAAAAACCATTTTTTTCTACCAAGACTTCTGTGAGCTCCTTGGACTTACATGTGCATTTTAAAAGTTCTGCATTGTGCTTGATGGTTTCTCAAAGTTACTTTGCAATGCAAATTTTGTTGCTGCTGCTCTAATCTGCTCTCAGAGGCATTTTTGTTGGGAAGTCGCCATAAATCAGTCACCCAGACAAACCATCCCTATAGGCTCAACATTTGATCTCTTCTGCAGTACATACTCATACTGGTTATATATTGCTTTCACAGTGTTTTCCAAAGATCATGGGAACTGTAGTTTTTGATGGTACTGAGGGTCAGTGCCTCCCCTCCCCCAAGGAATCCATAGCTTTTCCATTTGAATATCCTTGCAGAGATCCAATTCCCTTAATTTTAGGATAGAGTGCTTCCCCCAAGCAAACACAGGCTTGCTAAGGATTTGGCTGGGAGCCCAGCAGCCAATCAAAGCATGAGATCATTTCATTTATGATTTTGTTCCTCTGTTATGGTATTGGTATTCTTATTCTGTTTCGGTCCAGCACTTTTGTTTGCTGTGATAAAATACTGTTGTGATTAAATATGATGAAACATTGTTACTGGGAAACTTTTCCTAGCATATGAGAGAGAGAGAGAGAGAGAGAGAGAGAGAGAGAGAGAGAGAGAGGACAGAGACAGAGAGAGAGCAGACAAATCGTGAATCACACACCAAATTTTAACTGCTGTGACAGGCGTCAAATAAAGGCAGCAACTCTTTGGTATAGTAAATTATTCTCATCAATTCTGCATTGCAAAAATAAACAAATTAAACAAACACCCCATTTATGAATCAGCTTGTGAAACAAGCACTTAATGAAAGAGCTTTCCTCTTAATTTATCCAACCTCAGATGCATGCCGTTGGTTCCTATGCGTTGTTTTCAGTGTTAATCATAGTCGGAGTAGATCCATGGTAATGAATAGAAATGAGTAACTTAGGTCCATTAATTTGCCATCCCAGGGAAAATCCCTCTCTTCTCACTTAATGCATTTAAGAAAAAATATGGTGGCTATCCGAAGAACGTAGGGAGATCATATTGAACCAAAGCCCTCTCTAGTCCAGCAATCCATTCCCACCCTAGCCCATCAGATGCCCACGGGAAGCCCAGAAGCTGAATAGGAGTACATTAGTACTCTCCCTACATATTCAGAGGCCCACTGCCAGTTCCACCAGGCCTCATTTCCCTCACCTGTCATCTGGGGGCAGCCATTCCACCAGACTACCTCAGCGGGAGAGGGAAGTAGCTGGGCTCCTTTCATCAGATTTGCTGGAGGCACACCTCCATCAGACACCTCCTGCCCCTGAACTATGCCAACTAATCATTATAAGTACAAGTGATCTAAGAACTGGTGCCTGAATTCCCCGACTCTTCCCTCTTTGTTCCCTCCCCCCCCATTTCCCCCCTCTCTGTGTAGTGTGTGTGCGTGCGTGTATTTTAGACCTGTGAGCAGAGACTGTATTGTTTTAATAGGAGACTTTTGGGCTGAATATCAGAGTACCAATTCTCTAAATAAATAAATAAGATGGCCAAGCAAAGAAAAAGTTGTGTAGGTCTGCAAAATTCTTCCTTCCTGGATTCATAAACACCAGCTATCATTGTCCAAATTCTGCCATGATGAGGGGGAAATTTGGTTTGGTTTGGATTTTAACCTATCTAATTTGCATAATACACAACATGAAACACAGCTAAGCATTGAAATTCAAACTTTCTCCATATTTTTGGTGCAGTTCTCTAGCCAAATAATATGTACAAAATATGTATATTACAGGAAATTGTGCATAAAAATGCCTTTGTTGTTGCTGCTGTTGTTATTGTTATTGTTATACTTGTTAGTCACTTGTAACACAAAAAAGTTCTTCAAGCAACTTATAACATTTTTTTAAAAAAAGTAAGCATAGGTAAATATACATTGTAAAGGTAAACATATTTACAGAAAAAGCACATTCACACAGAAAATAATTTTCTGTTTCCCAGATTTACAAACACCAGCTGCCTTATTGTTGTTGTTTTAGTGAAAAGAGCACATAAACATGCCTTATACTAGGGGAGATTGCTTGCAAAAATGTGTGTGTTAGGAATACTGTAGTTTGTACTAAGATGCTGAAGAATCTTCACAAGGACTTGAACAAAAAAAGTAGCACAAAGCGATGGAAATGCAAAGAGCTGAATTTAAGTATGGAAATAGGAATCTAAGAGTGACTGAAATTGACAGATTGGTCTATCCACCGGCATGGCTAAAATCCAGCATCTTCCATCTCCTGGAGAGCAGGAGCAAGTTGGATGCCTACCGGGTGGTTGTGGGTGGAGGGAGCTTGGGGCAGACTGGCCGACTGGGAAGCAATTAGGCACAGCAGTGAAGCCCATTAATTGTTCACTCCAGAACAGAGCTGTGCCAACAATAGCAGTGCCAACACACCATCAGCCCCCAGCTCTGACTCACTACCTATCCCCAAGGTCTATCAACTGTTTCCTTCCTAATGTCTGTAGATGAGCATAGCAACAACAGGGTTTCTTCTTTTCATCCAAGAGTGAATTTGATACATGCAGGTTTTTTGTTTTATTTTTATTTCCCACTGAGTGCTACCCAGACACTAAGCTATTGCTGCAACACCGGGTGAAATGGATCAAGTGGCACAACGGCATGGCAAGGTCACCAGGCGATCCTTGGCATCAACCCAGTATCACCCAGTGCTCTGGATCTTTCTTTCATGGCACACAGCCATGCAAATCCACATTAGTAGAAAACCTGCCCAATCCTGTGTTTACATTGTGAAGATCAAAGAAGCACAGTCTCCCCTGGGAGAAGATCACCTGTTGGAAGGCAGTACAATGTAATGTTGTGCAATTAGCCAACGGAAATGCAGGACTTGATTGCTCCAGTGAATGTATGCCAATCAATGAAAATGCACAACACAATTCTACCCTAATGTTAGCCAATTAGTAAAAGCATATTTTTTCATCTTCTCTTGCCAAAGTAACAGCAAAGCATCATTCCAATTCAGCATACACTACTCATCCAATCTGTTGCAATGCTTTGTTTGTCCCACGTTATCTCATCCACCCACCCAGCCAAGCATGCTGCTTAATGTGGTATGGAACTTCAGTGATAGATCACAGTGTCTGCAGATGGTAGCACCTAAATCTTTAATGTGTTATCCTGAGCTTCTCCAGGTCCTTAAAATTCAAAGCATAAATATTTGTTATTTGTTTTGAAACATTTCTATCTCACCTTTTACCTAAATATTTTGAAGTCAACAATTCAAGGTTGATCATAGAATCATTGAATTCTATAGCTGGAAGGGACCCCAAGGGTCATCTAAGTCCAACTCCCTGCAACTAAAGCATACATTACAGACGGCCATTCAGTTTTTCATTTGTGATGAAACATCGGCACACCTCAAGTTAGGAAGCACATCTGTAGTCCTGAGTCCCCCCCAAGAGCAGATGATAAGAAAGGGCAGCACAGCCCTTTGCATTCCCACTCATGGGATCCTGCAGCACCCTTCCTCCTCTGCCTTGTCTCCTCTGCTTTACTCCATTTTATTCATTTCTCCATGAATCATTAAGAAAGGAGACTGAGCGAAGCAGCTGCACTACATGAAGCTCCTTGGCTGTGCAGTTGCAGGTGGAACTGTCCTGAGTGCTGAAACATCATCTCCTATAACATAACACCACTTTGTGCATGCACCACTTACCATCCTCCTGCTGAGGAGAATTCTGCACAGTCTAGCAATCAACAAAGAGGCATGGGGGATCCATTTACTGGCCAAGTGTACCAGGTAAAAGCTCCCACTGCCTCCCATTGTCCTGGCTTTGTCCCTCAGATCCTGGAATGATTTCAAGGGCATATGTTTCAATCTGGCAAATCTACAAAATGATCACAAAGGTGGAGATAACAAGTTTTCTGAGGGGCACTAAAAGGAAGACAGGGAGGGTCTTATGAAAACTTTCTTGGAAATGTTCACATGAAGGCTTCTGCAGAATCAGAGATTCTTTAGCTGTTAATCCTGCTTTGCAGGGGGTTGGACGATGACTCTTTGGGACCCCTCTAAGTCTACAATTCTATGATTCTATGGAATACTGAGTGGTTGTATTACTGAGTGGTTGTATACAACGCCTTGTAGCGCAGACAGGAGAGTGAGGCCAAAATGTGATGTGCCCCCTCCCAGCTCTTGTGCTGCCCTGTCAAAGTGAGTTAGGCGAGGGACTGAGCTTTGGGAAGGAAGAGTGAGGCTCTGGCAGGGTCCTAGAGCCCCCTTTCTCCTTGCCCAAGCTGGGAAAATACAAACTAGGCTTTGGGAAGTAGACAGGAGGACTCTAGGAACCTGTCAGAGCCTCATGCCTCTTTCCCAAAGCCCAGCACCTTATTTACTCTCAAGCAGGTGTGGCATGAGAGGGTTTGTGACCTCAGTGAGTATAATGGGAGTTAATTCATACAGAGTTGCAACCAAATAATTCAATGTTGAAAAGGCAATAACTGGATCAGGCTTAGTAAAAATATAAAGTCACTGAATGCTATTATACACTTTTTAAACCATACACACACACACACACACACACACACACACACATCCACATTTCTTGAAAATAAAAAAATAAGAATTTCTTGCAAATGTATAAACATTCAAAACTTAAAGAAGATCCAAAGGTTTAAAAGGTGTGAAATGCCAAATGTTGACTTTGTGTGTGCTTGTGTGTTGAAGGATCAGAGATTAACAGTGGAGTCCTACACATCTGTAATCAGAAATAAGTCTCTGAGTTCAGTGGGATTTACTCCTAAGGAAACATGCTGATGAATTGGCAAAATGATTTGGCAAAACTAAGTTTGAGACAAAATTAGGGAGTGAAGTACAGCAGTTTCACATAACCCTTTCTCTCTGAATTACTGGCTCAATTTTATGATTTTTTTGGTCAAATCCTTTTCCCTTTGCAGCCCTAGGTTGTGTCTGCTCAGTATTTTGGGGAACTACATTCAGACAGGCAATATTTTGCAACTAAGGATGCAGGTAAATTTTCATTCACTTTTTATTTAAAAGCAGACATACCTAATTGACACTTTATGAAATAAGATGTGAACCCAAACACAAGCTGGCACTTTCTAACCAAGAAAGATGTACAAAAACACATACATATGCATGTAAAGGATGCATAAATATACACACATGGAAATTAGCACATATATACACATATGAAAATAGCATACGGAATTACATTGACATTTTCATTAAAATGCTGGTGACTTTTCATGACTTTTTGAAAAATTGCAGACTGATATTAAAACGTGGAGAACTGAATTTAAGATTGGAAAAATGAAAAATTGAGAGAAAATAAAAATGAGAGATTCATTTAACCCTATTTGCAACAGCTAGGTTTGGCTATAATTGATATAGCCCTTATTGTGGCACTAGCTAATTTACCCATTTATAGAGCCTGAAATCCAATATGGCTTCAAATGAAATAGATGAAGTACAACTTTAGTTCTCTTTAACTTGGAAGGAAGAATAAATGGATGTGGGGAACCAGATTTCACAAGTGCAGAGTATGCTTGTGTCCAGATTAATGAAAATTTGCTTTATAGAGCTGTAAGACAAGAAATGGCTTTAAAGTACTCCCAGCTGGAAGAAAATGTTTAGCTAGCCCTTCATCCTGGTGGGCTGTTGGCCAAGCAGCAGCACTGATCAATGTTTTATCTGCAATGCATCAGTGGTTTAAGTGCAGCCTCTTACAGCATCCGCTGGAGAGAGCCTGTGCCAGAAGAAATGCTGCATTCATTTGTTACCCTTGGTCGGCACTGAAATTGTTGTATTCCAGATGGACTGAAAGAGGAATCCTCCCCCACTTACTATGAGAGCTTTTTAAGCAAAGTTAACCATATAAACATATTTTGCATTTCCACTGACTGAATAATCTGAAGACCAAAGCTTAGAAAAGCCCTTTGTTATTTTTACCTTCCAGCTGCAAGTTTTTGCTTCCTAGTTTTGTTTAGCTGGGCTCATTGCCAAAGAGAAACTGACAAGGGGCATCCCTGGGCTTTAATTTAAGAGCAAATTTAGAGTTTAACCCAGCAAACAATCAAATAGCAATCAGAGTGTTGGACTAGGGGTGAGGAGACCTACCTCACAAGCTTGTTTTGAAGATACAATTGGGGAGGGGGGTGTCTGACACTTTGAGCTCCTTAGAGAAAAGACAGGGTATAAGTTTTAAAAAACAACAACACAACAACACATTAAATTTTAGTTCCCAAACCAGCAGCTGCTGTGGAAGACCATGTTTCTCAAGCAAGGCTCTGCTGGACCAGGAAGTCTTTTTATATTCCCTCCTTGCTGAGAGGATCCAATAACCAATCTGGGTGGGCAAAATCATCCAGGGCCTAATGGCACTTCACTGAGAAGGCTGCTACCTAAAACTCAGTAGATCACTACACAGAACAGCTGACACCCATCACCAAGCCTGGGGCTTACCTGCATCTTCCTTGCTTTTTGAGAACCCAGCTAAATCAGCTAAAAATGGTGTGGGGGCATTAAAGCCCCCTCCCACGATATTCCCCACCATAAATAAATAGCCCTTTATTAGCATTTATTTATTTAAAATATTTTGATGATGGTACAGTAAGAATAATGAATCATTGGAAATCCAGCCAGATGCCCGGGGTATAAATAACAAATTATTATTATTATAAATTGTTATAAAATCTAAAATGACACATAAACAGACCAGTAGCAGATGGTGAGGTGGGGGAGGAGCAGGGTGTCAACAAGGTCCTTGTGGTGCAATTGTCACGAGTGGAGACAATATAGCACTCCTGCTGGCAGGGCTGCACCACAGACCTCACGGCTATCCCCACCCAACCCCTTTGAGGCACCAGGAAAAAGATTTTAATTGACCCAGGCTTTGGGGTCTTAGATTCTCTGCTTATATTTTAATGGAGTGGAGTGGAGTTGGGTCTATTTTTTATATCTTGTGTATTTTTTGTTGTTTTACTTTTGTTTCTATACTTCTTATTGTTAGATTTGTTTAGATTGCTTTGAATTTAATTTTCCCCCAAAAAGTGAGTAATAAATATAAATAGTAATAACAATACTGTACAAAGGTAAAATTCGTATTTGTTGCTCTGCCCTCCTTTACCTTTGGACTGGTCCACCCCTGGCAGGTCACCCCGGAAGGGGATGCAAGTGTTGGGCTGAAAAACGTCTCTCATTCCTGCCCCACATGCACCACTGCACATGCCCCATAATCTCAGGTATGGATCTGCTAAATTCCACTTTCCACCTTCGAAACTGGGAAGAAGGATTTCAGGAGCCAAGTGGTGCATGTATAGCGAGCATATGCATTTATGCTTGCAATAAAAGGAAACTCTTCTGCATGTTGGCACATAATCTGCTGCACACATCAGTTTTCTGTCTGGATGAGTGTGTGAGGTGGGCCCTGGTTTCATTAATTAATGATGCCAGCTCTGAATAGCCAGAGATGCAGGAAGGAAAAATGTGTTATGCATGGCAGAGTTCGCAGGTTCTTTGCATTATTTCAGTTCAGCACACTAAAAGCTCAAAAACGTCTCCTGAAACAGTATTGCAAGTTGCAGGAAGGCGGGTGGTCAAGTTAGAAATGCCTCCTAACCTGGTTACCCTGATTGTTAAATATTCTGGATTAGTGCATGTGGGGGGAAGAGGATATTGAGTAAAGAGGCCAAGGCGGTTGGACTAATTTAGCCTGACATTTAGTCACTCAACTCCTTTAGACACTATTGTGACAGTGCCAGCTGAGATGTCCAATGCACCATTGAGCCCAGTGTTGTAGGATCAGATCCAGTTAATGTGGACAGCATACTCGCATTGGTGCGCCCAACTACCTACTCATTAGATCCTCATCAATCCTGGATTATTAAAGTTAGCAGAGTGGAGTGACTGAATGGGTCACAGGTGTGATAAATGCATCTGTGCATGATGGTGCATTGCCTGCACCCATTTCTTTAAAAGCTCACTCTAGACCAAATGGCATATAAGAACTGCACACTGGTCACCAATACCCTTTTCTTGGCAAAAGTGGTGGTGGGGGGGGGGGGGTGTGGAGCAACTGCAGGTATTCCTGGATGAGACTAATTACCTAGATCCACTTCAATCTGGCTTCAAAACTGAGTAATAAATAAATTTAGATCCTCATGGTTTATGAATTAGTTTGATTGGCTTGATGGGCCTTAATCCCTGGCCTTTTAGATGAGAAAGAGGCAGGCAGGGACTGTTCTGGAAGGAGGCCTACCTTGGGATGTGCAAACTCAGAGGTCTGTATAAAATTCAAGGTCAGAACCACACCATACCGTTAAAGCAGCATTAAACCACATTAATTCTTGTGACTTTCTCCTGAAGAATCCTGGGAATTGTAGATTGCAAAGAGTGCTGAGGAGACCTCTACTCCTCTCACCCAGTGCTTTTTTTCTAAGAAAAGAAGTTGCAGAACTCACCAACCCAGATGATGATGCCGACCACCATCTTGAAATGAAAATCACATGACAACCTGCTGGGCTCGCCTCTGGCCCTCCCGCTAAAGCCACTTTGGCTGCCATCATGCCCATACGCACCTCACTGCACCTCCTCCTTCAGGCTGCTACAGCTGCCATCATTTCTGTGCTCACCTGGCGACTTGCCCCCACTCCACTCACTAAGGCCCAAGAAGTCCTTTGCTACCTGAGTGGACTTCTTGGACACAGCAGGGCAAAAAAGGTTGCAGAATTGTGCTCTGGCATGTTCTTGCAACAACAACTGCCCCCCACAGAGCTGCAATTTCCAGAGTTCCTTAGGGAGAGGGATTTATTTGTTGATTCACTCTTGGAATTGTAGCTCTGGGAGAAGAAAGGGGGCTTCCTTAACCATTTTCAGCATGCTTAACAAACTAGAGTTCATGCCGAGGGTCAGATAACTAACTGGATCTATGAGAGGTTTTGTTTACTGTATTCTTGCTGGTGTGCCCAGGCAACCCCAACCCCAACCTCACCGCCATCTTGTCCTTCTTGGTGTGTGGCAAATGCTGCCATGGCTAGAAGGCCATGGCTCTGGCCATGCCCCACTGGGCAAGATGCTTCTGGCATGGCCAGTGCTCAGAGTACAAGGGAGTTGCAGTCCAGCAATATCTGGAGGGCTGCAGGTTCCCTCCCTTTGCCACAATCTATTGATGTTCTGGCCTTCATGACCACTATTGGTAGGATCATAATAGTAATTCTTTGGCTACATCATCACTCCCCAGCTCTCACCATAGCTGTAATATGTAATCCAGAAAGTAAAAATGCCGCACACAATTAACTCATAAGCCCTTCATGCATCATTTTAAAATGGAAATAAAAGAAGCAAATAGCATAATTTTCTTGTTTCGGCACTGCAGTTGAAAAAGACCTGAGTATTTTAAATGGTGTGGGAGGAGAAATAAGCCTAATTATCTTGGAGCATAGCTTCCTTTGTTTTAATTTCCTTTGGGAGGGAGGGGGATCATTTGGCAAAAAATGGAATGAAAGTTGCAGGTTGAGAAGAGAGCCTTGGCCAGAAGATAGCAGAGCAGGGAATCCTCATTTATTTTTAGGACCTGCTCCATATAGTATGAAAGAAGAAGTTGACAGCACAATCCTCTGTTACTCAGAAGGAAATCCCACAGAGTTCAATGGCGTTATTCTCAAGTAAACATGTTTAGGATTTCAGCCTTCATTTATTATTATCCAGCACTGAAGTCAATTCGGAATCACAAGAGCACAAGGCTATTACAACACTGAGAATGGTGGATAAGAGAAGTAAGAAGCGGCTTATGACCAGCCTGAAGAATCACACATGCACACCAGATTTATATTGTTTGGACAGTCCTGTCCAATTTCAGTCTGGCATTAATCCGAAGTCAGTAAGTTAATTTCTCACTGGATGTTCAGCAATGGGGGGGCCACTAGGGGCGCATCGGAAGATGGCTGACAATAACATCTCTCCGACCCACGGGAGGTAATTAGGAGGCTGTGATGGGAGTAAATAGCCTCCCTACCCCCCCAAGGTTGTGGGGGGGGGCTGCCCTTGCCTGCTGTGCCCTATAACCCCCCCCCCCGAATTTGTGGGGATGGGGGCACTAGGCAGAATGCCCTCCTGTGGATTTCGGTGCTCCTGGACGCTGTTTCTGATCCGCACCGCTAGCTGCAAGAACTTCAAAAGGAACAATTAGGAAGAAGCGAATGCACATATTTCAAGGAAGGAGGGGGAGTAAAGACTGCTAACTGAAGAGTTCTCTGATAAACAAGACGAGTTGGAGGAACAAGAATCAGTCATGAGAAGATATGCCAAGACTCAGTATGGCAAAGGGACGGATGGGAGAGGGGGAAAAAAACTTTCCTTTCTTTCCTCTATGTGATTAAACAAGAATCCCCCCCTCACAAGTCAGAAATGCCGTTTTAATGACTTAAGCTGTGGATTTATGACTGTGTGGAGATAAATTTTCTAACCAAAGCATGTTTTAAGAAGAGCGTGGAAGGTTTAAGAGCTCTGGAATGACGCAGTTAAAAATACCGTCGCCATATTGGTAAGCTCTGTCGGAGGACTTGAGTCTGGGAGGAGGAAAAGAGCTGTCTTTGTATTGTGGGTGAGACTCCTCAGTGGGACTTAAGAACGACAGATCCTGAGATTAATGATGGAAAGAGCGATGTTATTTATGAAAGTGATGGAAACCATCCCGATATGAGGATTGGACGAACAGAAAATCCACACAGGATATAATTGGTGTTTTTCTGCTTAAGGAGATTATCAGAAGAGATCTTAAAGAAAAAAGAAAAAATATACGAACAAGATGAGACATGGAAACAGCAAGTAAAGACTGGATAGAATTATGAACTTTATTTGGACTGATTTGGATATGAACGCAGTAACAAGAAGATGATTGGAATCCCCCTTCGGATCTTGAAATATGGGTCCCCTCAACAAAAATTTAAAATTCGGCTTTGTAATTCGGAATTTATGTGATTTGATTTGATTTGATTTGATTTGATTTGATTTGATTGGTCGGTTAATAAAAAATATTTTTTAAAAAAGGATGTTCAGCTATAATGGGTTGTAGCAAACTAAGTTATAATCAGAGCAGACCCACTGAAATTAATGGATCTGAGCTAGCTGTGGCCAATGGGGTGGCTCTGAACTGGACTACCATTAGATACAGCCCACTGATCCCATCATGTGTTAATGAAGTCATTGCCATGCATCTGGGCTTCAGTCTGTGCTCCCAAATGGCTTGGATTGCCCTCCCCATTAAGCTGGGGAGGAGAAATTGTGATGGCCGCAGGGCCTGCTACAAGGAATGAGTTCAATACTTCAAGCAGAGGATGGACAAACATCCATTGGGGTGCTCTTGCTCAAGATCTTCTGTAACATTCAGAATATTGGCCCAGATTGTCTTGAACCTTTTAAGATCTGGAACCCATATTTAACCCAAACATGTATTTAGGGTACCTAGGGCATCACACTTCTTGATGTATCATATTTACAGGGTAGTAATCCTGCTGCTGTGACACATCTTGGATCAGACTGTGACCCAGTGATGGTTCCTAACCCACCAAGATGAAGACCAGGGGATTAATAACAAAGTTTCTTCCTCCAACCCTATACAGTATCTCCCTGGAAGCATAGAATGACAGAGAGCCCCCCACTCTGTGCCCCCAACCGTTGTTCAAAACCAAAACAATAAAGGAGATTTTGCAGCAGCCCCCAAAATGTTAACATGGCATGTGAAATGAGAAGGGCATTTTTTAGGATGATTTGCAGATGATCAGCAAAACAGAGATCCCCGTGTGACATTCAAAGGAAAGTAATGATCTCTGCCATATGCTTAAGGACTGATTTGTTTTACTCAGCCCCCATGAGTGGCAGGGGACAAGGAGGGTAGAAAGGTAATGTTAGCACTGGAGACAAAGCAGTTTCTGAACCATCTGGTGTGAGACACTGTGCTCCATTCCTAGGAAGAGGATGCACATTTCCATAGAAGAATCGGTGACTTGCCATCAAGGGTGGGGCTTCTGATCAAACCCACTTCCATTACTGTTTCTCAGAGGTCCCCCCCTCATTACGATGACAGGCCCTGCTGAAAAAAAATGCTATGAAAGAGCATAGCTCAGTGGCAGAGCATCTGTCTGGTTTGCAGAAGGTCCCAGGTTGAATTCTCAGCATTTCCAGGTAGGGCTCAGAGAGACCCATTGTCTTGCCAAATGCAAGGTGATTCTTGTGTGAAGGATTCAGAAGCAATATGAAACACAAGTGGGTGAGAAGAAGATTTTATTCCTAAATAGCAAACAATATACAGTGGTACCTCGGGTTACATATGTTTCAGGTTACATACGCTTCAGGTTACAGACTCTGCTAACCCAGAAATATTACCTTGAATTAAGAACTTTGCTTCAGGATGAGAACAGAAATCGTGCTCTGGCGACACGGTGGTAGCAGGAGGCCCCATTAGCTAAAGTGGTGCGTCAGGTTAAGAACAGTTTCAGGTTAAGAACGGACCTCCGGAATGAATTAAGTACTTAACCCGAGGTACCACTGTACATACATACCAGGGCATGTACTTCTATCTGCCACTTTGTTGTTGTTGTTGTTTAGTCGTGTTCGACTCTTTGTGACCCCCTGGACCAGAGCACGCCAGGCACTCTTGTCTTCCACTGCCTCCCGCAGTTTGGTCAAACTCATGTTGGTAGCTTTAAGAACACTGTCCAACCATCTCGTCCTCTGTCGTCCCCTTCTCCTTGCGCCCTCCATCTTTCCCAACATCAGGGTCTTTTCCAGGGAGTCTTCTCTTCTCATCAGGTGGCCAAAGTATTGGAGCCTCAGCTTCAGGATCTGTCCTTCCAGTGAGCACTCAGGGATGATTTCCTTAAGAATGGATAGATTTGATCTTTTGGCAGTCCATGGGACTCTCAAGAGTCTCCTCCAGCACCATAATTCAAAAGCATCAATTCTTCGGCGATTAGCCTTCTTTATGGTCCAGCTCTCACTTCCATATATCACTACTGGGAAAACCATAGCTTTAACTTGATGGACCTTTGTCGACAAGGTGATGTCTCTGCTTTTAAAGATGCTGTCTAGGTTTGTCATTGCTTTTCTCCCAAGAAGCAGGCGTCTTTTAATTTCGTGGCTGCTGTCACCATCTGCCTCAAAGAAGTGGCGAAGTGACTCCCCCGGGTAGCCTTGGATTGCACAGCCCTGCAGCTGATCAGTCCATGCATGAGCTTCTCAGTTTCTCTGTTCAAACCGTCTGATTTTATAGGTAGCCACCTCCTTTCAATGCCCCATGCTCCAATAACAATTTCCAACAACAAAGAAAGTTCCCAGCATCACTGGCGGAGGAAGGGGGGGTGCAGTGGGTGCGGTCCGCCTGGGCGTCATCCCGGGGGGGGGGAGGGTTTGACATCACCACTGCCTCGGGATGCTTGCCGTGGGTGACGCTCCCGTGGGACACTCCCCGCCTCTGCCCAGCATTGTTTTCCTGGACTGATTCAGGCAGCTGTGAGTTGGGCTTCACCAGCTCTCAGTTGATTAGGACATCAAAAAATGGTTCTTTCACCATCAAAACTTAACACAAGGAGGGAGGGAGAAGGAACAGAGGCAGGAAGGGTAACCATGTTAGAATCACTACCTCCTCGATATACAATAGGTCTTCTGGTTGGGTTTTCCCATACAACCATGTCTGAAATTCCAGGTAGCATCTGCAAGTCAGGGTAGACAATATTGAGCTAGATTGACCAATTGGGTCTACAATGACTGGCAGAAGTTCTCTGGGGTTTCAGGCAGGAGTCCTTTCTGCCTTACCTGAAGATGCTGGGGATTGAGCTTGGCTCTTCTGCATTCAAAGTATATTTTCTTACCACTGAACTATGACTCTTCCCAGCTTTCTTTCCAAGAACTTTCTAAATTTAACTGACCTTATCATCCAGGTGGCAACTTTTGCCCCAAGTTGCTGTGGTCTCTCAAAATAAAAGACTCCATTATACTGTGCTGATTGGGACTCACAGGAGTTATAGAATCATAGAATCATAGAGTTGGAAGAGACCACAAGGGCCATCGCGTCCAACCCCCTGCCAAGCAGGAAACACCATCAGAGCACTCCTGACATATGTTAGTTAGAGTTATAGTCCATCAGGTTGGTTAATGCTTCTTTATCCCTTGACACATTCCTGATGTAGTGCACACCTTTCATTCACATGATATATGCCTACTGAATGTTTTCCTAAACAGGGCAAATAAGTCCCTGGTACAATTTGCCTCCTCATGCCCCCCCCCCAAAGACAGAACCAATTACAGAAGAGACAGATCCAGTCGTACTTCTACAACATCTTTTCTAATTTGACTCCAGTCCATTGCAATCCTAAATGCGCTTGAAAATACTTTCAATATTAATTGAATCCATAAGTCCAATTAATGTCACTGGGACTAGTTTCTAAATAAAGATGCACAGGATCAGACTCACTTGCCCTCAAATTCTTTTTTATGGCCCAGAATCATTGAATATTTGACCCAACCCTTCTCATTCCCCCCCCCCCAAAAGTGTTGCTTTCAATGAAATTCAGTAGCAATTCTTATTTATTATTTCGCTGGATTATTGTGAAGATACAATAAAACCAAGAGAGGGAAGGAATCTAAATAAATCACATATATTGGTTCCATTGGTTCCATTGCTAAGATAAAAATATGGTTCGTAGTGAAACAGATGTTTTGAGCCTCTTATTCCAATTACATTATTTATTGACAGGTAGCAGATGGCAGTGTTTTCTCCATGAAATTGGCAGTTTAATTGGATATGCATCTATTAAATAAAGAGGTTGATACACAACCTGTCAGCATTCTGCTGCAAAGAGTTATCTTCAAAGCAACTCTATGCCTCCATGACAGTTGCCATATTAGATCATACTGTTATCCATACTCTTCTGATTCTGATCCATATAGCAGGAGTGGGGAACCTTTTGATCCTGAGGGCAACATCCCCTTATGAGCAGCCTTCTAGAGGTGCAATGGCAGTGCTGAATATGGCATAGGAATAAAGAAGCTGCCTTTTTTGAGTCAGACCATTGGTCCATCTAGTTGTCCAGGGTTCCAGACAAGGGTCATTTCTGAGTCCTGCCTGGAGATTGAACTTGGGAACTTCTGTATGAAAAACATACGCACTACTACTGAGCTACGTCCATCCCCCAAAGTGGAGCAATGGGGGGGGGGAGGACACGGCAGAGCTGTGCGTGGGAGGGAGCCCTCTCCTCATCATTTGAACCTCATAGAAAACTCAACAAACCTGCTACACCTGGACCTGGGTGTGGAGAGTGCAGCTGAATGGGACACAGCTGTGGACAGCCTGGGGAAATACCATCCACCTTGGACCTACTCATAAAAAGCAAGTCTAGAGTGAGAGAGTGGGGTCATGTCTGTTGTTTTGAGGACCTCTTCTTGCTGTGAGACTTTTGTGGGCGAGTTGAGAGTTTGTTGGACCCTGGGTGAGAACCTGGAAGCTGAGTGGGAGTGTGTGCAAGAAGAAAAATGGAATGATATTGAGTTATATAATATTGGTATTAATGTTACTTTTTATATGTAGCTGACTATTTGCAATATTTTGTATAAGTTGTCTGTTGTTATTTCAGTTTTATGTAACCACTTAGAGATATTTTTAGTATATTAAAATATAGTATAGAAATTAATCAGTCAAAATTAATCAGGGTTGTTATGATGAATGTTAATCTTATCTTTGCACTACATTCCAGCTGTGCAAACGGTTTCTACACACACTACTCCATCCAGGTAAGTAAAACACTCTTATTCATCCCTAACTTATCTCCATGAATTTATGAATTTTCTTATGGAGTTCTTGAATCGATGTGTTAAAATGCATATATTAGTGGAAAGTGTGCATAAAATTAAAATAGTGTGTGTTGTATTGGGGAAAATGATTTGCAAAAATGAATGTGTGTGTGTGTATTAATTTATTTTATACATTTTCCACAATATACACACACACACACACACACACACACACACATCAAACATTGTCATTTCTCTTAGGAGTTCCCAGTCCATCTCTCCATGGCATTCTTATTTTGCTGCATATCCTGTTATTCCACCCCATTTCATCACTGATATTTCCTTCACTGATGTTAACTGCTGCTCATATACTTACTCCTACTTGTAGGTTAATTTGAGAGTTATATCTCATGAGATACTCTCCAAAGTACTTCCACTTGTCTTATCTGTGTCTTGTCCTGGTTTCTTATTTTTACAGTCACATTTGCTAACTCTGCATATTCTATCAATTTGTTTTACCATACTTTTTTTTGTTGGTATTTCTTTTTCTTTCCCTTTTTTGCATCTACTATTCTGGCTGCAACGGTTGCATATAAGAAAAGGCTAGGTGCCTTCTATGGGATATCTCCATTTGTTATGCCTGGTAGAATGGCCTTGGGTTTGGGGGAAAATGTGAATTTAAATATCTTTTTTAATTCTCTATAAATCATTTCCCAGTATTCTCTGGCTTGTTTACATGACCACCACATGTGCATAAAAGTTCTTCTACCTCTTGACCCTTCCAGAATATCTTGGATCCCATTTTATACATTTCTACAAGTTTGCTGGGCGGCAAGTTCCACCTCTTTTGTAAGTTTTCCTTGATAATGAACATATGTGTTAAAACTCATTGCCAAAATGTGTACCATAAATTCACACTAAAATACTGGTGAATTTTCATGAGGGTTTTTAAAAAACAAAACATGAATTGATGCAGATATGTGGAGAACTGAATTTAAGAATGGAAAAACGGAAAATGGAAAGAATCACAACTGACAGAACCATTTATCCCAAGTGTGGGGGGATATGTGTGAATGCAACTTCTGAGTCACATAGACCCAATTTGTTAGAACAATGTTGCCATCTAAGCCATTCTCTACATAGAAGAAGTCAGACTTTCATATTTCCATTGCCATTAAAAACACACACACGTTCAAGTCCCATGGCTACTTGTGCATCCTTGCTCCCTGACCCTTAACACGCAGCACCTCCCCTGGGGAAGACTGTGGTTTAATTGTGTCATCCAGCACCAAGCAGCAGAATAGAAATGAGCAGATCAAGAGCAAATAATCAATTATCAGTATGCAGATACTACAGAAGTCTTGCTGCATTAGCAGCATATTTCTCCGTGTCCAAACTCTTCCTTTGTTCTGGCTTCTTTTTTTAGTCCTGTAATTGATGGATATTTTTATCCTTACCCTTGACAAATACTGCCATTATTCATTATTTAAAAAGCAGCCACAAAGGAACTTGACTTTGCTGGAGGAAGTAAATAGCAGATCCTTTCAGTGGTGAAGGTTAAAAAGCTGCCTGCACAATTGGGGTGAGGGGAGAGACGTTTGGTAGGAATGTTCAGAGGTGGTTTTTGTTTGTTTGTTTTCAAATGATTTATGGCAGGAAGAACGAGGGGGCTTGAAATTTCAAGTGGGTCTAAAAAGTTATAGATGTGTACCTCATCCCCAATGGCCTTTTGTGCAGAACTGAATTTTATTTGTTCAGCATATTTCTGTATCTTACACAAGCCATGTGCTTTGCAATAAAAACAAGCAAATAACAATAACATTTAGAAAAACAAGCCATTAAAACTGCACAACATTCATTCTGTTACAAAAAGCCTTGGGTTATATTCAGTGCTAGTCCTACTCAGAGTAGACCCATTGAAGTTCATGAACATGACTAAGTTAGGTTCATTAATTTCAGTGGGTCTTCTCTGAGTAGGATTTAGCTGGATACAACCCCATAGCTTGCTTAAATTGTTTTTAAAATATACATTAAACACTTTTCTGTGACAGTGCTCAAATTATTATGTGGCTGGCTGGGTTCTAAACAGAATCCACATGTCCCCTACCCTGACTCTCCTCAATGTTAGACAAGTCAAGTTCCCCACAGTTTTCTAAAAATCACCACCAGTAGCAATGGAAACTAGTAATAGAATCTACATAAAGATATTACCTGGCCAGCCACCTTGGCAAACTTTCATAATTGTGATGTCCCAAAGCAGCTCACTATGTGGGACAGAGCAGCTACACTTGCTTCCTGGCAGGGGATGTAGCAGGGAGGGTGGGGTAGTGAAAATGCACTGTTGATGTGTTTGTGCCACAGTGAGCTCTATGCCACCTCACCCCTCCCAGTAATCAACAGTGCCCCACCTTGCTAAAAACTATAGTAGTAGTGGCTCCACCCTAACCAGCAAGTCACTTCTGGTGGTGCCACCACTGAGAAGACCCTCCTTGAAAACTGATTGATTTTACTTTTCCAAAGGCATATAAATACTTGGATTATCTAAATCTCCTGATGCAATGTTCTCTCTAATACCAAGCTTGGGTTGTATGTCTGTACGTTTGCACAGAAAATGTGGACTGTGAAGAGTAAAACAGTGTTCTCCACAGGCCTGAGGAACTCCCTAGGTGTGCAGAATACTTTATAAATGAAAGAAATAATGGTTTGTTTGGCAATTAAAAAAACAAAAACCTGCCAAGAACTTGTGAGCTTCCATTACTTATGGAGTAACAGAGTTATCAGTTTGATTTGCCTGTGGCACAATGACCATTACAAAACATGGGGACACAACAAATATCTACAATCACAAATTGGTAGCAAAACTGAATTCCTGCTAGGACAAACACCAAGGAAACATGGACAAAACATATCACCAATAATAAAACTAATAATATATAACACTAATAAGTCATATATGCAAACTAAGATAAACAACAACATCAAACTAGTGTTGCAGATGGTTCTCTGTATATTCCATGGCAGCAAACCGTAGCCATTTTTTTAGATGCTAGTGCAAAGGTGGCAACCTTTTTTTGCAATGGTTTTATTGTGGTCTGCCAACAGACTACAAATAATATCAGTCCGGGTGCAGCCAGCTCTTTCTCTCAGAAGGTCTTCCAAAAAAAAGGAGCTCTGAGAACTCTCTACAAGGGACGTTGCAAATAGTAATTCACTACTAGGTCTTCCACCTCCCCAGTACCATAAATACCTGTCCACTCTGTCCTTTATACTTTCCCTCCAAAATAGGCTGAAGGCATTGTTCAGCAACAAAGGCAAAAAAGAGAAGTTTTTATAGGAGTAACAAAAGTGACCTGAAAGTATGGCTGAAAATATTAATCTCTCTTTAATAAACTAATCCAAGTGCGGAATGCTGACTGGCAATGACACTTTCCTGAGAACCTACCTAACAAATTCTGTTTCTAATGAAGAATTTGTCCCTATGGGCTAGGTAAGTCTGAGCCTCTTCATTGAGACAGTGTTAACTAACAAATACTGTATTGGGTAGTGATGTGGGAGAGAGGGAAGTGGCTTACTTATACCCCTAACTGTTTTATAATAAAACTGGAAGTAAAGATTAGGGCTGGGAAGATGTACATTTTAAAAAAGGTAAAGTACAAGGTTTCTTTCTCCAAATTCTGATATTACCAGGAAGAAGTAGAATGGGTGTTTCAATAAATTTCAGTTTCTCTGATTTTCATTTTTCAGCCTCCGGTCCTCCTCATTTCCAAACCATTTTGCATTTTATTCATTATTTTTTAAAAGTTCTTGTGGAAATTCATCAGCATTTTAGAATGAATTTCTCCTGATATACACATTTTTATGCAACCTTGCCTTCCATACTTTGCATTTTATTTTCAGCAAGATATGCATTTTTATCACATTACTTGGCTGGAGAACTACACTGCATAATTCAGAGATGTGCAAATTTTGAATGTTCACATATTACTTTGGGAAACGTGAATTGAGTGGATTCACATTTAAATTCCAACTGAAATGAATTTCTCATTTCCCACCACAAAAAGTCCCAAAGTGATTAACAGCAACAATAAAAATCAATATTAAACATACATTAATATATTCAGAACATCCAAACAAAACATTCAATTGTTGCTGTTGCCTTCAAGCCCAAAAATAAAAAATAAAATGTCTTTGCCTGGCACTGGAATGATGTAAAGTAGCCACCAGGCAGCTTTCCCTCAGGAAAATATGCACAAAGCAAATTATTCAAATCTGAAATTGACATGGTATAGCTTTTCCGTGGGTTTGTGGATCTGGACAATTGTCAGAATTCAGTAAATGGAAGTGAAGTGAATGTCTGAGAATGTCATGAAGTTTCAAAAACACAGTCTCTCTCTCCCCCCCCCCCCCCCCACTATTTTGGGAGGTTTTAGGAAGAAGGAAATTCTCCCACTCCCGTAAACAGCAGCCCTGGAAATTAGGGTTAGGGGTGGGATGTGTGGAATGACATTAACAACTATTTCCCAAGCTATATGAAAGGAGGAGAAAAAACTTATTTCCTCATTCTTATTTCTCAAGTCTCTTGCTTGCCACAATGGCTACATATTGTCTGTAAGATCAGAGCTTCCAGCACGCCTCTGAATACCAGCTGAGGAGCATGAGTGGAATAGAACTATTGCAGTTCTGTCCCGGTTGTGGGCTTTCCATAAGCATCTGATTGGACACTGTGGGAAACAGGAGAGTGGACTAGATTGCTTTGATTCAGCAGGACTTTTCTTTCTCCCCCATGCTGATATGCATCAATAAAGCACTTAGATTTACCCAAGTCATTTAGCACATTAAAGCACAGCAATGTGGGGAACACACCCTATTTGCCTTTCCCCTCCCTCTTCCATGAAAACAGGGAGGATGAGTCAATAGCCAGCACCAATGAAGCCTGCTGTTCCTCCTCTTTATTTGATTCTTCCTCTCTTCCTCTCATAGTAAGGAGAAAAACTATGAGGCTGAGAAGCATCTTCTTGTCTGAGCTAAGGGGGTGACAGATGGTGCCTTTCCGAAGAGCCCTAGATTATTGTAGCCAACACTGCAAACTGTACTAAAGCCCCTTCTGGCATTAAGAAGATCCCTCTGGATCAGGCCAATGGCCCAACTAGGCCAGCACTCTGTTCTTACAGAGGCCAACTAGATGCCTGTGGGAAATCTGCAAACAGAAACTGCGCAGAACAGGACTCTCACCAGCTGCATTTCCCAGAAACTGGTATTCAAAGGCAAACAGCCTCTGACTGTGGAGACAGAGCATAGCGATCATGGCCAGCAGCCTTTGCATGACATTTCTGCTTGTGTGTCCTGCACTCTGGGCTGGTAGTGATGCGGCAAAAATCCAGCTTGTGTTGCATTTTATTGTAAACCTACCTAATTCTCACTTTTTGCTACAATAGGTGTACATAGCTATCCATTGAAATTTGCATTTCTCCAAATTCTGCAATGCAGTTGCATCCAAAAAACCAGACTGTGTATTATTGTGGGAAAGTGTATATGTTTTTGGAAATAACAAAAAGTGCATTATACTAAGAGAAATTGTTGCACAAATATTTATATTAGGCAATACTAACTGCAGAAATGTATATACTGTATTGAGAGAAATGTCAGCTGAAATACCATTGAATTATCACAATGACTTCCTAAAAAAAAAAAAGCAAACTTATGCAGAAATGTGACAAATTGAACTTAAGACTGGAAAAATGAGAAACCAGAAGAGAAACTGAAAACAACAAATTTGTCCACCCTTTGTTCTTACAACATAGCCCCTATGTACAAGCTGCAGTTTATGGAAAGGATTTCATGAGGATTTCTGCAACCTTAAGTGTAGCAAACTGATCTAAATATTGGGGAAATAAGAAACTGAAATTGCCAGTTTTCATATGTAACAAAATTAAAGTGTACTTGTGAGGATGCTGGAATGCAGATTTTTAAATCCTGAGCTTTAAAATTGCTAGATAAATCTCTAGGGTGTACCCCTGGAAAACTTGAATACTGGGGAATAAATATGGAAGATATGAAGATATTGGACATCTAAGTTGCCAATTGCTTGAGCTGGCTTGAGGCATTTTGGCCTTCTCCGAACAGGGTGATGGTGATTTGCACTTTAACAAGGTAGTTTATAGTCACTCCTGGCTTGCCTTTGCTTTTCTGAAATGTTCGCTTTCTTGAATGGGCACATGGAGGCTTGAATACTAAGTAAGAGCCACAGCTCCTAAAAGGGGAGAAGCCAATTCAGTTTTGGAGCAGGGGGGAGAGAGGAGGAATTTAAGACTCCAAATGGAAAAAAAGGAAAGCCATCTCCTTCACTGATGAAATTAGAGGCATGTCAATATAACACTGCATATGGCAGATGAGCAATGCAGGGGCATAGAGACACTGGGATATAATGATGGGGACATCCATTGAAACTGAGTGTTGGAAGATTCAAGACAAATCAAAGCAATTTTTGTGCAGTGAATAGTTATGGAATTTGCTCCCACCAAAGGTAGTGATAAGCATCATTTTGGAGGTCTTTAAAAGGAGACTAGTCAGATTAGGGCCATGTTGAAATCCCCACTAAGTCATGAATCTTACTGGGTGACCTTGAGCCCTTCTCTCTCAGCCTAACCTACCTCAGAAGGTTGTTGTGAGTATAAAATGGTGCTTAAGTTAATTGGCCAAGTACAGGCAAGAGCTACTTTGTGTGCCTTTGCGCAACATATAAATCAAATTCAGGAGGCGAACTGCTCTATTGTCATGGAGTGGAAGAGATGAAAATGCAGGAATTAGATCAGTTCCTCACAAATGAGTGAGATAAATAGTTTTGCTCCTGGGCATCAATACACGGCTTTAAGCCAAGCCATTTAAGCCTTTTCTCCCACATGCACTCCGACACTTACAAAACAGCCCCTGTTAATGATGACAGATTCTTTTATGTTGCTGGAAAGGAAACAGGCACACAAATATAGAGGGAAGTGCCATTCTTTGTATTGGAATTAATTAGCATCATACAGCTTGTTCAGTTGCCAACCAAATCTAGTTCGTGTTCAGTATTTTCTTCTTCCTTCCGGGAGGTCTGACTAAGCAAGGTTGAAGCCCACGGTTCCAGGATGATTTCTTAGGGAAAGTACCATAGCCTACTGAAACAACATATACTTTTTGCATGCAGAATGTCCCACATTCAATCCCTGCTATCTCCAGGTAGGCCTGGGAGATACACATGCATTAAACCATGGAGAGCCACCACCAGTCAGTAAAGACCAGCCTTTCTCAACCTTGGGTTCCTAGATGTTCTTGAACTACAACTCCCATCATCCATGACCAATGGCCATGCTGGCTAGGAATGACGGGAGTTGTAGTCTAACAACATTTAGGGACCCAAGGTTGAGAAAGGCTGAGTGGATCAACGGTATGACCCTCCACCAGCAAGGGATGGCTTGGCTCTTTTACTTGGGTTTCTGTAGAACAGTTTGGTGGTAGAGCACCACTGGGGTTTTTGCATGCAGAAATCCCAGGTGGGGCTAGGAAAGACTCCTGTCTGAAACCCTGTAGAGCAGTTGTCAATCAGTGTAGTCCAGTGATGGCCAAACTTGGCACTCCAACTGTTTTGGGACTACAATTCCCATCATCCCTGACCACTGGTCTGCTAGCTAGGGACAATGGGAGTTGCAGTCCCAAAACAGCTGGAGGGCCAAGTTTGGCCATCACTGGTGTAGACAATACTGAGTTAGATAAACCAGTGGTCTGATTCTGTACACTTCCCATGCTCCTATGGTTGTGGAGAGGGAAGAGAAAATGTGTCTTTCCCAACTTTCGCCATATCATGCATAATCTTCATACCCCCTTACATGCCCTTTTCAAAAAAATAAGAAGTCCCAAATGCTCTAAGAGACAGGGGACATGGCCTATTATAGGTACATGGGTGCGTGTGCAGTAATAAGGGCCCCACAGATGGCCAGCCTCCCTTGAATGAGATGCCCACTGCCCTTGGTCTGAATGCAATGAAGGTCAGGCAAGAAATTCCAGCACAGCCTAAATGGAAAACCATTAACAGCAGTGCAGCAATTCTGCAGCTTTATGAGCATGAGTAAATATTGCACAGTGATAACGTGCTGAAGTGATAATAATGAAACAGATTTAATTTATGCACTCATTAATTGCACCCAGAAAGACATTTCTCAGGCTGCCTGGGCAAGATGGCTGTGTGCAATGAAATAATGATAGAGATATTAAATAAAATTGTGCGTCTTCCTGTGCATTGAGTAGCAACCTTTTCCAAGCTGGGAATGGCAGCAGAAAATGCATACATTTGCATATTTTAGCTCATGTACATTCTGTAGTGTATTAAAGAAGCACTAGGGCAGGGAGGATGGATTCCTTAGGGCAGGGATGGCCAACTCCCAAGAGACTGCGATCTACTTTCAGAACTAAAATCTGGCAGTGATCTACCCCCGGTTTTTTTTAGGGGTTATGCTCAAAGTGTTGAGCTTTTTTGGGAGGAGGAAAGCCCTGTTTTCGGGGGGGGTAGGTGCAGGCCTTTTTGGGGAGGGGAGTTCCATTTTTGGAGGGGGGGAGGAAGGCAAGGGAATTTGGGGTTAAGTCAATCACAAAAACATTGCTATGGATGAAAGCAGCCACACAGAGGGAGCTCCACCTTCCCTTCAAACAACAAAGGAGGGCGGGACGAGGGGACAGGAATCAGATTTACCAACGCTGAGGAAAGGGAGCCAGAGATCGACTGCAATCTACCAAAACATCATGGGGATCTACCAGCACTGTATATCGCGATTGACCTGTTGGACATCCCTGCATTAGGGCAAATAAGGCACTGCACCACCAATCTCAGGCTGCCCTTAGCCAGCCTCCCATTCCTTATATCCGGTCCAGGAGATGACACTGGCTGTCACTTTCCTCCTCAATCTCCACATTGCCATTATAGAACTCAATAGGGCAGAGGATGGGGGCAAAACTAGAATTATTTGGCTCTGCTCCACTTGTTGACTTCTTTGCCTTCCAGCCCACCGGTCTCAATCGATGCTAGCCACCACATATCATTGGAAGCGACAATCAAAGACTTACAGTAATTATGCTGCGGGACTCAAAAACTTAATGAAATCTCTATCATCTTCTTCTTGTTGTTTTACTTTCTGAGTCTTCGGGGTGTTCATTCTGCACATTCATTCCTATCATCATCGTCGTCGTCGTCGTCGTCATCATCATCATCCCTCAACACCACTTTCTGGACATGGCCAGGAGGAAGGAACAGAACCACTGTATAACACTGCCCCCAGCTCCCAATTCCACTAGATGGTCAATGGTATCAAAAGCCGCTGAGAGATCTAGCAGAACTAAGAAGCAGCTTTCACCTTTGTCCCTAGCTCATCAGAGATCATTGACAAATGCAACCACAGCAGTTTCAGTCCCATGATGAGGCTTGAATTGGGAGGGATCCAAAAGCTCTGCATCCTCCAGGCGTGCCTGGAGTTGTTTAGTAACCACCTGCTCAAGCACCTTGCCCAAGAATGGAAGAGTTGGGACTGGGTGATAGTTGGCCATAGTGGCTGGGTCCAAAGATGTTTTTTTAAGAAACAGTTTAAATGGTTTGGGGTTTATCTCAGTAAACTAGGTGCTCTCAAAGCTTTCCCTTTTATTGTGTATTCATGGTGAAGATGATCTATAAAAGTTATTATTTATTGCCTTCCTCTCTGTATAGTTGGTCTTGATGACTGGCTTCAATTTCCCAACACTGCTATATCTGAAGGGTGTGGATGGCAATGAGTTTTTCCAACCACCACCCTCTCTCAGCCAGACTTGTGAAAATAGATCAGCACCCCTACGAAAGGACCTCAGGAACACATGGAGCCTCCATGGACTGCTGCTGAGCAACACTCCCACACAGATGCTGTTTATACCCATCAGCTTGTTATCTTGACCACTATGAACTGCTGTGATTATGCATATTGTGAGAATTTGGGGGCATTATGTGATTAAGCTTACAAATATGGAAAGAAATGAAGGAGACAGCTCAGTCTTAGATTACTTGAAATATGAAGCCATTTTGCAATGTACTGAAGTATTAGGGTTCAAGACAAGGCTGGCTCTAACATTAGGCAATGTGAGGTGACTGCCTCAGGCCACAGATGCCCCAGCCATCCTGCTCTGTTGAAGCTGTGTGTGCTACTCCATAATAAATTTCCAAAGGGTAGGTGTCGCCACACTAAAGGCCTAATTCTGACATCTTGTAAAGATGCTATCTGCAGGGTGCCCTCTCCTGCAAAAGATAGTGTTCAATTGGGTGTATAAGGGATGAGATGAGCTCACCGCAGCCAATGTTTTGATACCACACAGAAAGCATCTTGATAATAACTGTATAGGAGAGATGGGCAAATCTCACAATTTTATTTTCTCTCTGTTTCTCTCTCTCTCCACATCACCCCACAATTTCGAGGCCAGTACATCCCATTTCTGCATCAGTCCGCAATTCCTTAAAATTAAAAAGGTCTTCATTAAAAAATCTGATGCATTCAAAAGTCTTCCAAAAAAATAAATAACAGGTGCTCATTTCTCCTTATATAATCATTTTTGCACACAATTTTACATAACGTTCATATATTTTGCAAACAATTTCCTCCAATATAATACATCTTGTATATTATTCTCAATAATACACAGATTTTTGTGTGCCGTTTCCCCTTCGTACACACAATGTTGGTTGGATCCTGCATCATAAAAACGGGAGAAGTTTGAATTTCAAAGGATTGCTATGCAGTAGTTCAGGAGGTTCAGATTAGGTAGGGTGGCACTAAAATACAAATTGAATGAATTTCTCTCCATAGATTTCTATTGAGTTTCCACTATTTGCATCAACAGAATCATGAAACAATCACAATGGGGTTTTTTTTTTTTTGGGGGGGGGAGGCAGTGTTTTATCAATTCACATACACATAATCTACAATTAAAGGGAGAAAAGTGCTAATAGTTAAGGCTAAAATCCAGGGAGAAACTTGGGAGGGGGGATTTGGGAAACATCCCAGGGACCAACTGGCAGTCCTGTATGCTTCTCAGACACTTGGAGTTTTGGCAGGGGGCACTAGCTGGTGTCACGTAGACCATGGAAATTGAAAAACAAATCCCTGTAGACTGCAGGATTGACCTAGCTGGTGAGTGAAGGATACAGTCCTCGTGGGTTCAGGTTCCCCGGTGTGTTCTCTGTGGGAAGCATGCTGGGGCTGCCTGCCTCTCCTTACTGCCCAGTGCTCCACCCTCGAGAGCTCCGGGGCACTAAGGACAGCCCAACCTCAGGCTATCTCATTAGGGATCCTGTTTGATTCAGCACAATTCAGTTTGAGATTGGGCAGAATCTGATTCACAGTCTAATGGATATGCCTCTTCTCAATATATTCTTACAGAAGCAATTGGGGTTTTAGTGGTTGCTTGGGACCACCAAGTCTCTGGCAATTTTATGCTGATAAAGCTTATCACAAATGGGTTGTATTTTTCTTTTCTTTAAAGGACAATTGGTTCCATTTGAACTCTATGAGCGCAGTACAGTGCATAGTTGTCAACATTCCCCCCTTTCTTAAGGGAAATTCCCTTATTCTGAATAGGATTCCTCACGAGAAAAGGGAAAAGTTGACAGCTATGGTACAGTGCTACCTTGGTTCTCAAACTTAATCCGTTCTGGAAGTCCGTTCCAAAACCAGAGTGTTCCAAAACCAAGGTGCGCTTTCCCATAGAAAGTAATGCAAAACAGATTACCGGTAATCCGTTCCAGACTTTTGAAAACAACCCCTAAAACAGCAATTTAACATGAATTTTACTATCTAATGAGACCATTGATCCATAAAATGAAAGCAATAATCAATGTACTGTATATAAAATAAATAAGATGATAAAAATTGTAGATGATAAAAATAAAAATTATTTTTTTTTCTTACCTGCACTGATGATAGTCATTGTTTGGATGGGGGTTTTTTTATCCATTTCCGCAGTCACACAATCAATCAATCAGTAGCTGAAATGGGTTCCACACAGTAACAAAAACAAATTAAGTGAAAAAGGCTCAAAAACAAAAACGCAAAATAAAGAGCAAAAACAAAAATGCCAAATTTAACCCATTCTGGAAGTCCGTTTGACTTCCGAAATGTTCAAAAACCAAGGTACAGCTTCTGATTGGTGCAGGTGCCACAGAAACAATAGCCAACAACCGCATCGGACGTTCGGCTTCCGAAAAACTTTCGAAAACCAGAACACTTACTTTTGGGTTTTCAGTGTTTGAGTACCAAGTGTTTGAGAACCAAGGTACCACTATACAGACATTATGAGTATAAGACCTTATCAACGTGGCTCAGTTAATAGAAAAACTAGATGCTTCTATAAGAATTCCAAATTGGCTTTAAACGGATGCCTTCAGCTAAAATGGGGCAATATTTCAGATTGATGCATTTCTGTAATAAAAAATGTAGATATTCCTAGGGAGGGGGGGCGGGAATCAGCAAAATGCTGATGCTTGCTCCTCTGTGTCACATTGTCTTGGCAGTTTAACAAAATATATTATAGATCATCTTTTACACCTCCCCTGAGTCCCGTTCCCATGGAGAGGGCATATTCATCTGTCTTAATGATCAGGCTTAAAGTGGTTCAGTGTACAAAAAGAAAATGCAATCAATTTGCTTTAAAGGCAGAGACACCTGCGGCCGCTAAGACAAGGCCATAAGAGATGATGCAAAGGTCTCATCGGGGGGTGGGGGTGGTGGTAGAATGGGGGAGGGGAGGTTTGCAAAAGGGACAATAGACCCCCAGTAGCCAGATGGAGAGCCATTATTTGGCTGCATGATCCAGGGCTCATTATGGTGCAATGGTGTATAAAGCCCCATTCAAGAATATAAGGAATTCAGGTCCAACCCATGTTGAAGCTGCCGCCAAGAGTGGGGGAGGAATTGAATATTTAGCAGGCAGAGTAAGTAGGATTGTATGTATCCTTGGTTCAGCAGTATGTGGTAGCACTTAAAAAACACACACAAAAACAACAACACCTAGCTACTTGGGTTAGTTCAAACACAGTTGAATTCACTGGGATTCAAAAAGCTGCACTTCTATAGACCTGCAAGATAATGTAGATCATCTGGGGAAAATTCTACTCATGCCACCACACCCAACAGAATATTTTAAGGCAGTGACTCAAAAATAGACATTTCCTGCTGTTGCCCCTCTACTGTGACATTTCTTTCCCTCTGCCACAGATGAAGCATCAACCATTGGTTGCCTCAGATATCTTGCAAAGAGTTAGGCTTTCTCTGACCCATAAGATTGAACTCTGCTTTGGGTGTTTGGATTTCAGTTTGATCTGCTTTTATGTAGGCTAGTATTTGCTCTCTAAATCTTCTGTCCCCAAATCAGCAACCTTGTTCAATGCTGGTGTGATTTCCCTTGCTAATCTAAGAGTCTAATTTAGCTTGATTGCAGCTCAATTTTATAAATGTTTTTAGATCATTTTCCTCTGCATTCAAATTTATTACTGTGTTTTGATTTTACTTACATTTGAATTGTAAAACTTACTTTATTTTATTATTTATGTATTGAATTTGTATAGCATCCTTCATCCAAAGATCTCAGGGTGGTTCACAGAATAAAACCACAAAAGTACAGAATAAAAACAAGAACAAAAGCAAGACAATAACCCCCCTCCCACTTATACCCTCATCCCTTTAATGTAAAATGGGAAAGACATGTGATTGAACAAATATGGCTGCTTATAGGACAAGCCCTAGCATTAGACAGAGAAAGTCAGCCACCACAGCCAAGCTATCCTGCTGTCCTCAGGTGCAGTGGAAGATGGTGTCCCATTGCCTGTGTCAGTCTGATCAGCTTCTGAATTGGGGTGGGGAGCAAGATCTCAGGGTGAACCTCTAGCAGAAACATATACAGTATTGGGCCAGCATGGCTCTCCAAAGCTAAAATGTCCCTGTACAACTTTTGACCTACAAAACTGAATGCAGCATACCAAGAACATGTTGCAGGCTTGACATGCCTGCCTGGTCCCCCACCCCCCTGGTTATAGACAAGCAATGAAAGGCAGGCAGGTGTATCAAATAGCGGGGGGGTGTGTGTGTGTGTGTGTGTATTTGTCTTGATGAGTAACAGGTTGTATAAGTCTGTTCAAAAACCAAGATGCATGCAAGATAAAGGGCCAGGCCCCTCTCCCCAGGCCACACCTCCTCTCTCCAAGTCACACCCTTAACTGGTCCTACTTTGCACCCCAAGAGTTTTTGCTTTGGCTGGAAGGTGCCCTTGAACTCTGGTTACACCCAGACCACTATGCAATGGGAACATTTAATTTGTTGCTTTGCCCACTTTTGCTCCTGGCCCAACCCACCACTGGCACGCAGCCTTCAGAAGGTTGCAGCCCTTGAGTTGGAAGAGGTTCCCCATCTTGTGTTGGGGTAGCAGGAAGAAATATCAAGAGGAAACAGGCCTCTCAAACACAATTGTCTTTTATTTCTACATAACAAAACTAGGAAAAGAAACTGCACTCTGGAGGTCTGCAGTATGCAAACCACTGAACCCCAAGAAGTCCAAAAAGCAGTGCTTTTTTCTGGGGGGACTCAGGGATACGCATAACCCTAAATTTTGTGTATCTTTCTACTTTTGTCCATTTACTGTATTTATTTCCCCCAATTTGAACTATAAAATGGTGATTTTCTTGAGTCAAAATGAGAGTATCCCTAAACATTTTTTTAAGAAGAAAAGCACTGCCAAAAAGCATTACCTGAAACACAGTTCCCCTGCCCTGTAGACTCCTATCTCATCCCTCTGTAAATTTATAATCCTCTTTCTTTTATCAGGCTTATCTAAAGACAATAGATAAGGACAGTCAGTCAAGAGGGAGAAGAGAAGCTTCAGTGCAGTAGATTATGTGCCATGTGTGTTTTGTAGAACCGTTTCATGTTTTTATGTGTGCACCGATACTGTTATTCCTAGTCCCCTGAGTATTGCTGTGCAGCCAGCTGAATAAATTAAAATGTGGAGAAGGATCCCATCCGCATTAATCTACTGCAAATCTGCCTTAATGATTGCACAGAAGCACAATTTTGCTGGAGCTGCAATACTCTTTTGAATTGCAAATCTGTGGTGTCATTCTAATTGTTGCTGTAAATTTGTTTATTCTTGAAATGATGGAGTAGCTCTCCTGAGATGTTGCATTCTTGAAGGCTGGGCTTCATGAAATGCCCTTAGCAGGTGCTGAATTTCCTACCTCATTCCACAAAGCACCAATGGCACAATTAAACACTGCACAAAACACAGGATGTCTACTGAAAATTGTAACACCACCCCAGCTATTTAACATTTTATACAAGTATTCATTCATTCATTCATTCATTCACATTTTTTGTTTAAGTTATTTCTCACCCTTCCTTCTGAAGAAACCCAGGGCAGCAAGCATATCCATAAAACATTTAAAAAATGCATTCAGTAAACCATTTGAAAAATTATAAAAAGATTCAACCAGTGATTTCAGTCATCAAATGCCTGTGTTAACAGGAATGCTTTTAGCATCCTTCTAAAAGTCAGTAATAAGGGAGTCACCAGGGAGGGCATTCCACAGATGGGGAACCACCAGTGAAAAGGCCCTGTCATGGGTCAACTGGGCAACCCTTGTAGTGGCATCTCTCCTGCTGATTTTAGGGTCAGAGATGGTTGAAGTCACTCTTGGGTCCCAAACCATTTAGGGTTTTATATGCTAGCACTAGTATCTTAAATTTGGCCCAGTAGCTCACCAGCAGCCAGGGTAATACTTTCAGGACTGGTGTGGGTTGTAAAATGCTTTGGTCCCCCCCCCCCACCAAAAAAGCACTATAAAAATATAGAAATAAGAATGAATGAATGAATGAATGAATGAATGTCAAATGCTCCCCTTGGGCTGACAGACTTGCCAGCCAAGTGGCTACATTCCAGGCTGGCAGCCTAGGAATAGGAATTACTAGTTAAACAGTGGCAATGAATTATATAATCATAATCTTTATTGGTTAAATTTATATACCACTGGTTCACCATAATGGATGGAGCAATGGAGCAGTGAGATCAGTGCAGTTCAAATGCAACAGTGGGAGTACTCGATTGGCTCCTGCTGGTGCATTTGAACTGTGCTGGTCTCACCACTATCTCACCCCTCCCCCTCTACTTGCTAGCAGACAACAGCAATGTGACCAGTTGGAGGTCAGGTGAACAGTGGCGTTCCACCATCCCATCTGCTAGTGCCTGCATAGCAGGGTTTCCCAAATTTGAGTCTTCAGCTGTTTTTGGACTACAGTTCCCATAATCCCACAGTTCCAGGGGGATTTCTTAGGGAAAGTACCATAGCCTACTAGTACAACATATACTTTTCACATGCAGAATGTCCTATGTTCAATCCCTACCATCTCCAGGTAGGCCTGGGAGATGCCTTAAACCCTGGAGAGCCACCAACAGTCAGTACAGACCAGCCTTTCTCAACCTTGGGTCCCCAGATGTTCTTGAACTATAACTCCCATCATCCATGACCACTAGTCCTGCTAGCTAGGGATGATGGGAATTGCAGTCCCAAAAAACAGCTGAAGACCCAAGTTTAGGAAATCCAGCTGTACAGCATAGCTCTCTGGACAGTTTACAAAACCATTAAATCAGGGGTGTTGGACCTGTGGCCCTCCAGATGTTGCTGGACTTCAACTGCCATAATCCTTCATCATTGATCATGTTGGCGGGGTCTGATGGGAGTTGGAGTACAACTGGTTATGATCCCCCTGGATGGTCACAGGTTCCCCATTTCTCATGTAAGTAATAGTTTTCAGTGCTACCTGTGATGCATAAAGATCTCCAAGCCATCAAGACAAATAAATACTGTAAATAAAAAATACACGATATTTTTTCTTGATTGCTTTTCTCAGTGTCTTGCAGAGAGAAAATTGCTGTTTGCTAAACTTCAGCCATTCACTTCCAGGGTGCAAAAAATATGTCTGGGGAGATTCTAATTTTATTAATAGCTTGAAAAATCCATAAGACGAAGAAAAGCCATTAACTAAAACTACAGTTTCATAAAATTTACTGGCACAGCAAGACCACTGAGTTAGGCTGCTGTAAAGCAATTAGTGGTCTGAAAGATGCTGTCAAAGGTTCTTCTTCTGCCAAAAGACACAGACAATGTTTCAGCCTGATTGTCAACTGCCCAAGCTTGCATTCCTCCAGATGATACTTATTGTCATCAGTCTCAAGGAGGATTTTACCTTAGACCTTCACCTAAGACTGCATGTTTGCCCATTCCACACTGTCATCAATCTGCATTTTAGATCACCAGGAAGCTTATAATTTCTCATACAGCGGTGTAGCCCTTAATTATATTTCCTTCTGCCGACCTGGCAAGATAACACTTTTGCTCTAAATAAGCTATGAGTGTGGATGTGCTTCTCCTGTTAATTTCAAATGATTCCCATTGGTGAGTCCTCAACTAAAATTGTAGTAATAGCCCATGTGGGGCATGTAGCAAAATGTTGCAGCGTATTCTCTCCTACTCAGAGTAGACCCACTGAAATTAAAGGACTCATATTAGCCAACCCTTTCAGTCAAAGGGGTCCACTCTGAGTAGGATTAGCACTGGAGACAACTCTATAAAATGTAAGTTCCCAATGGTCATTCATCTCTCATTTTGCACTCTTTTTTTGAAATGACACTCAGCAGTCTGTGGCTACCAGGCATGCTTAATGCTCATTGGGCTGTTGTTCTTTAATTTCCCTTTTAATGTTGCTACCCTTCTGCAGACTTCTGAGCATACCGATACTTCCTCCTCTTTTTAATCATATACGGATAGGGGAGAATTTTGACTCAGTTCACTTTGAAATGCAAATCTACATAATTCATATATCCTAAAACAAAGCTGTCCTTTAAAATGTACACCTCTTTGGATTTTGAAATGTAGTTATCCTGCCAAGCAAGGTGCACATATACTAGGGTGAAGCGTGCATTAAAATGCATATATTGACAAAAACAACATACAAAACTGCATCACATCTGGGCAAATTGCTTTGCAAAATTGTGTACATTAGGCAGAATTGCAGACAAAAATGTATATATTAGAATAAATTTGAACTTGACTTTTCTTAGGGGCTTTAAAAGATGGAAACCAATGTAAAAATGTGAATAACTAAAGATTAGATAAATGAGAAATAATGCAAAACTGAAAATAACAATTTCATCACTCCTGTCCCATTTTTGTTCCATTTCTGTCTACTGTACATACAACACCCAAGTTTGCTATGAGAGGGAATGCTATGGCTTTAAAATAGCAATACTGCTAAGCAAAGGATTGTTAGGCAGAAATAATGTCCATTAGATATAGGCCAGTTGGAAGTCATAAGCCCTATACAGACAGAGGGTTTTTTGTTAACAAAATTGCTTAAATAACACAAAGAGAGTCCAAAGAGAGAGAGAAAAAACCTGATTTTTTCCTTTGCTCAGGAAACTGAACAAAAATAGTGAGAAATAAACATAGAAGTTTGATTTTTCTTACTTCAGGCCTTGTACGCAGCAGATAAACATTCAACCAAATATACAGAGGGTGAGGGAACTACACAGCCAATGAAAGCATATGCTACCTCACTAGAATGCATGTCACTCTGCCTAGTTGCTAAGCAACACCTCCACCCCACTCCAGCCCAGTTAGCTTGCTTATAAGATAACTAACCCTGAGGTTACAAACTGAATGAACCCTGGTGTTACACTTCCAATATTTTTCTCTTAATGCTGTACCAGTCTGTCATTCCATTCTGAGGTGATGAAATGAGGGGAAGGAATTTTAAGGGTTGCAATTCAGGGGAAATAATTTTGCTGTGGGTGTTTTCTTCCCATAAGTTCAGAGCTGCCCTTCACCTGAAGTCCTTGTACCCACTTCTACACACCGTGTGCCTCTCCCTTTAAGTTTAAGTTATAAACTGCCATCTACCACCATGATAAAAAACCAGCCAGCTTTACAGCAATGTCACCTTGCCTAATAAGATTAGATCTCACTGAACTGGAGGTCCAAATCATCCCCTTCCTTCCTTACTAAGAGCTATTTTATTAATAACACAAATGGAAAATAAGCTAGGAAGGTCCAACTCTTTCAAGCTTTCTCCTTCCATTAGGACTTGTTTGGTTTTCTTCTTGGCACTGCCACAGGTTTGCTGGGTGACCCTGAGTTGCTCCTCTGTCTGAAGGAAGGAATGGAACAATTTTTTATTCTGCAAGTGGTGTTCTAAATGGATAGATCACTTGCAGGAGGATTAATGCTTTGGGCTTCATTGGAGAGGGCAGATGGAAAGCAAGACGGTCACCATCAAGCCAAGCAATCCTGAGGAGGCGTTGGGAGAAGGATGGGGAGAATGGCGTATCCGTCACGGTATCTTAGAATCTGCTGGCTTGCACCAGCCAAGGTAGAAGATGGGGGTGCTTTTATTTTCTTTTTCACTCCAAAGCCCCAGACTGGTGTAGTTGAGAGAGACTTGTGGGGCTACAGATCCAGCACACCCAAAGCCAACAGCAGCCCACCCACCCTGAAACACTGACGGATTTTCACCAGAATTCTTTTAAAAAGGTCACATACCAGTGTGGAATTGTGACAAACAGAGCTTAAGATAGCAACAAAAATAAACTGAAATGGGCAGTCACCTATCCCATGTATTTTCTTTATTATTTCATTAAATTTATATACTGCTTGATTGTAGAAAAACTTCAAAGTGGTTTACAAAAAAGATAAAAAACATTGACAGCCATAATTTAAAACATACTGGAAGTTAAAACCACAATAGAATAGACTAAAACAGATCAAAACTCATACAAACTTTCTAAACATCTGGGTAAGCTTGTCTAAATAAGAATGTCCTCAGCAGGCACCAAAAAGAATAGAGTGAAGGCATTTGCCAGATATCAATAGGCAGGGAGTTTCAAAGTGTTGGCTCTGTCACACTAAATGACCAAGTTCTTACAGAACTGTAAAAGTGCCAGTTCCACTGACTAAAGCAGGTTGAGTGGGCAAGTAGTTAAAGGCCAATTCATGTGACATGTACCTGCAAGTAGCTGCAGGCAGGCAGGCTCAGAGGGTGTGGTCTAGCTTCCACTAACACCAATCCTACTCAGAGTAGACCCACTGAAGTGAATGGACATGAGTAACTTAAAGGGTAAAGGTAAAGGGGACCCCTGACCATTAGGTCCAGTCGTGACCGACTCTGGGGTTGCGGCGCTCATCTCGCTTTATTGGCCAAGGGAGCCGGCGTACAGCTTCCGGGTCATGTGCCCAGAATGACTAAGCCGCTTCTGGAGAACCAGAGCAGCGCATGGAAACGCCGTTTACCTTCCCGCCAGAGCGGTACCTATTTATCTACTTGCACTTTGACCTGCTTTCGAACTGCTAGGTTGGCAGGAGCAGAGACCGAGCAACAGGAGCTCACCCCGTTGCGGGGATTCGAACCGCCGACCTTCTGATCGGCAAGTCCTAGGCTCAGTGGTTTAACCCACAGCGCCACCCACGTCCCAAATGACTAACTTAGGTTCTTTAATTTCAGTGCATCTACTCCAAGTAGAAAATCGTTTAGATGCAGCTCTACGAGCTTTGGAGAAATACACAAAGCATTAGGAAAGAAGAGAAAGGGGTGAAATTTACTCTGCTCCTTTCAAAGCAACCAAATTGAGCAAGAAAATGCAAATAAATAAATAAAATAAATAAGAAGAAAGGCGGCAGAGTTGCAGGCAAGGTTTGCTGAGGTAACGTGGACTTGCTTGAACTAAAAGCTTCTTAGCCACATTGCGTGACAGCAGATTCTTAGAGCTCTGCCGATGGCTCGCTTATGCAACTAAAATATTGATGTTGTGCACCTGCCGAGCATGTTTGTCTCAGTGACGTCAAAGTTGCTTTGAGAGAACAGGCTCCCGTTGCCTGACAGATTCCACATGAAAAAGACCAACGGCACATTTGGCAGGATAGAATGAGAAAGGAAGACCCAGTTCCTGTTTGTCCAAGTCAGCATTTATAGAAGAGTAAGAATTCATAATTGATAGCCTCTTGCTTCTCTGCTAGCATTGCTGGTTGGGAGATCACAAGGTGAGCCGTTGAACTTAAAAGCCTTGCGTATCTTTGGAGAGCAAGAAAACATCCCTGGTTTGCACACAGGATAATTAAGGTAAAGATAAGTCAAGCAAGGCCAGGGTGTTTATACTCAGTTCTTTGGGGAGCTGGGGCAGAATAATAATAATAATAATAATAATAATAATAATAATAACAATAATAATATGATGGAACATTTGTCAGTGAGCAGAACATAAGAAGGCCTGTCCTGATCCAGCATTCTGTTCTTACACTGGCCTAGCAGATGCCAATAGGAAACCCACAAGAAGGACCTGGGTGCAAGAGCACACTGTCACTCATGACTACCAGGAATTTGGTATATAGCATTACATTGACTTTGAGACTGGAAGCAGTAATAGACACCATGACTGCTAGTCATAAGAGGTGTGCACCACCCCCAGCCAAATCCTGGATCCCAAACAAAACTGGGCTTATTTGGGTCAATCCAGGATACAGCAAGTGCAGGGTGACACAGCCCCAGGTCAGAATGGCTTCTCCCAGAGCAGTCAGGGGCTGCCAAAGAAAGAGGGCAAGGAGATGTGCCTTCGTTTATCTCCTTGTCTCCCTGCCCCCTGTCCACATGTTGAAGCCGGAATTAAAAATTTAAGACTTTGTAAGGCCCCCAGTTCAATTCAGAGCCTGGATCTCATCAGATCACCCCCAAATAATCCTGTGTGAATTCAGGGCTGCTCCGAACTGCCAGACCATGCCCCAGTTCAGATGTGGGGCATGCATATTGCCATGCTCCTGGCCATGGATTTATTCAGAAGTGTACATATCCTTTGCATATAATGGTACTCCTCCCTTACTGTCCCCCTCCCCACAAAAATCTGACCAAATCATCTCATTTAGTGGCCACCGCACATCTCATCCCTTGCCTAGGACAAACACAAACCAAAGCTAACCCACCTTTCTCACCAATATGGTTAGTAGGTGGTATCCAAACAGCTGTGCTAGCCTTCACTCCACCCTCAAATGGTGGCCTCCAAAAGTTACCTACCATGGTGAACACTAGCCTGGACTGAGCCTAGCTCCATGGCTGGAGCTAGTTGGATATACTCTTGGCTGAAAATTGGATACACAGACCCCAAATTTCCATTGGTCTATACAGAGGGGTAGGGAACCAGGTCTCTCCCCCTCCCCCAGCAACACCCTCTCCCCCCTGTCCCTCCACATCCTTTGATATCGTTGCATGACACCATCCTTGAGTGTTTTTGCCTGGTTGGAGTATGTGTGTAGAAACTAGCCTAATGTACAGTAGATACACTGATTTGCTCTGCCCACTTTTGCTCCTGAACCCGCTCACCACTGTGGGCGTGTGCTCCTCTGGGAGATTGTCTGTATGGGAATGTGGCTCTTCAGCAGAAAAAGGTTCCCATTTCTGTTCTACTTATCCTCTAAAGCTGCACGTTAGCTTTACCACCGCAGGACCTGTCTACCAGATTTGCTTCCATATTGGTTTACATCACACATGGCCTACTCAGGCCATTTAACAAGTGATTCTGGCATCACAACATCGTTCAATTAAAACTCAAGCATTGATTCAATTAGGAGCTCAAGAGGAACAGTGCATATGCCACCATTCATCAACTGGCCTTTGTGTCCGCTTCTGCTCTTGCTGCCCAAGATTTATTTCTTTCCAATGAAAAAAGAATTATATAAAGAGGGAGGTTGACAGAGGAATATATTTCCTTCTTCATGTCTGCATATGAAAGCAATCCCTCCGTGTGATATTTTCAGGAGGATTTTATGCATTTGCAGTGTAAGGAAATGACTGTCAGATCAAAGATTGATCAGTTATTAAGGACTGAATATTAAGGTGGAAGATTATTTTTTAGGGCTGAGCAAAAATGACATGCCCAAAATGTGCATGCTATTTGTGAGCAGTGAAATTTTAGAATGGGGGGTGCTGCTGCTGAACTTTCTTGGCTGACCGGCTAAAAGCCCCAACAGTCCCCCCCCCCCCCGAAAATTCTTCACAGAGAAATTTCAGCTCTCTTGGTGTTGAATGAAAGTCTGCTCTTGGCAATGCTGGTCACTGTCTGCAGCTGGAAGCTGGCAGAGGCCAGAAGTGGCGGGTGGAAGGATGCCTCTGCCCATCTAACTTCCTCTGAAGCCTGGCACAAAGTGGCTTTGAATTGCACCCTGAAGCCCTGCTCCTGCCATTTCCCAGGCGATAGGGTTGGTAGGTTGAAATCCAGAAATTTGTGCTGCAACTTTAAATTGATCCCTGCAGCTCTGGTTTCTCCACCTCATTCTTTCCTGCTTTTTTGCCCACTCCCTCCCTTACCTGTGGAGCAGCACACCTTGAGTAGAGTTGCTTAAGGAATTTAGTCTTTGTCAATTCTTATTTTTAAAATGACCTCATCCAACATAGGTTTACGGACCAAAGTTCCCAGTTTGAGAGGGAATTGGTAGGAAATAGGGAAAAATGATTTCTAGGATGCATAAGATGCTGTTAGCATGAGAAACAAAAGGCAAAATGGTTAAATTTGCCATGATTCAGTGGGCTAGAGACATGGGTTTACAGCATGTTATGCTTTGAAAGAAAACTATATGAAAATGTATTATAGATGGTAATTGGCTAAAATGTATGTCAGAATATGATATATACTGGAAATGTAAAGAAACAGAAGGTACATTTTATCATATGTGGTGGACCTGTAAAGTAGTCAAGGGGTACTGGGAGATGATATACAACGAGATGAAAAAAATATTTAAGAGATCTCTCCCCAAGAGACCAGAATCCTTTCTTTTAGGCGTATCTGGATCAGATGTACCAAAGAGCCAAAGGAACTGGTTTATGTATGTGACTGCAGCAAGAGTATTATACGGCCCAAAATGGTGTGAGGAGGCAGTACTCACGAAAGAGGAGTGGCAGTTGAAATTGATGCAATAAATAACAACAACAACATTTATTATTTATACCCCACCCATCTCTCTGGGTTTCCCCAGCCACTCTGAGCAGCTCCCAACAGAATATTAAAAACATGATAAAACATCAAGCATTTAAAAATTCCCTAAACAGGGTTGCTTTCAGATATCTTCTAAAAGTCAGATAGTTGATTATTTTTTTGACATCTGATGGGAGGGCATTCCACAGGGCAGGCGTCACTACCAAGAAGGCAATACGCAGAATAAGCAAGTTTAAGCAGCAAAATCAGAGAACAAAATGAAAGTTTTCAAGGAGGAATGAAAAATGTTTGTATTTTTAAAAATATTGTAAATATGTTAGTATGCTAGCAAGTTCAGCGGTAAAAGTTATTTTGAGAATAAAGATGAGAAAAGAAGGTATAGATTAGTTATAATATGCAACAGCAAAAGATAATTATGAGAAAACCATGGACTGGTGGGAGAGAAGTCAACTTTTTAAGTGAATGTATACTGGAAAATGTTTGATCAACTGCATTTTATTTGTAAAAATAAAATAAAAAGGAATCTTGCTAGAGCCGGTGTACATGCAGCCACAGCCAAGAAGTCCAGGGTTCTGCACATGGTGGATGCACACTTTTAGTTCCTACAGCCACAGCAATCTTGCATGGTTCCTTACTCTGAGAGAGAATGGCTGGCCCAGGATCACCCCGTGTCTCCCAGTCCTGGTCCAACAGTCATGAGAACATGAAAAGAGCCCTGCTGGATTAGGGCCAAGGCCCATCTAGTCCAGTATCCTGATCTCATAGCGGCCAGCAAGGGGGCCATGAGGAGCCCACAAGCAAAGAGTTTTAAACCCGTATGCAACATGGGTGTGTGAACTAAATCTCAAAGCTCAGTGATGCGCCCCCGACAGAGGAGGTGACTTGGCTAATATACTTTTCCTCCTCATCAGCCTTTTATCTGCTGCAGGGTGTGGGTGTGTTACAGTTTGTTTATGGGGGGCTTAATAATTGGATTTTTCACCTATATGACAGGATATAGCAGAGATTTATATGCATGGCCTTGCAAAGAATGGGCACAATTCTTTGCTTCCTTCTCCTTAGGATGAACTCAGCAGAGCTCACCTGCGATTTCTCTGTATTGGCAATACTTTTGGAGAGTAGCTACAAGGCTGGCAGCATTTCAGAAAGATGTGCATTGCTAAATACTTAGCATGCCAGAATTAAATGTGAAACAGGCTCAGCTGCTGCTGATAGGTATTATAGTATAATATTTCCTTCTGAGTTTAGGCTTTGCTAGTTTGTTTTCCATTTCCTTCTGAGTTAGGCTTTGCTAGTTTGTTTTCCATTTTTCTAGTATATTGTGATTTTGATCATTTTTGTTTCATTTGCTGTATTTTATAAATATTTTATTGTTAATAAAATGATAATGTGCAAGCATATGAATGCGCAAAAGGGAAAACAAACAAGCAGAGGGTAGCATCTAGATTGAGTTTTTGAATGTGACTTCTACATGCATGGTTCTTTTTGGGTGGTAGAGAATGTGACTGCATTAAAGTTCTTTCTTTGGTGTTCGACATACATACAGAAAAACTCATATAGACATCAGTAAAACAGCACGTGAAACAAATCTTGATGCAATCCTACAATGACAGAGAGTAACCTTTATATTTTGTACAATAATAATAATTCCAATACTTTAACCTCTTAAAAATTGCAAAACTCCTAACAAACTATAATTGAGAATGATCTTGTACCTCATTGTTCTAATAGTTAATAAACATGGACCATTTTTAAATAAAACATTAGGGTTGTATCCAACATTACTTGGAGATGAGCAATTAATATTTATATTTGAGGTAATACTTCTGCTTAGTTTCCAGAGACAGTAAAAATCCTTCTTGCAGATGATCAGCTAATAATTGTCTCAGACATCCAAGTACTTGCATATATAATTATCCCCAATGGCAATCAATCAACACTAGTTTTTTTAGATCTATGACTACATCTTCTAATAATACATTGCTGAAATTCCTTTACTTTTCTCTGGCTTTGGGGAAGTTTCTCTCCATTGTCCCATCCTCTTGGCTGCAGATCAGCAAGGAGAATGAGATGAATGCAGCACTGGGTGTGTCTAGCTTGCTCCAAACCAGCAGATTGCTCTGCAGCAAGGGCTGCAAACGTGAAACGTCTGCAGGCTGACGCCTGGTGCCACAGGTTAAAGCACATAAATTAAGAAGCAAAGGGTGGTTTTTCCCAGGTGGGGCAACTGAATAACCATTCCTTTTCTTGTCAAGGTTAGTGTCATTTTGTTATTTTAAAAAATCTCTGCAGCAGCAATGCTGGAAGGGTGGGAAAGCTGCCTTAATTACTGCAGATGAGATAAATCAGGGCTGTCTCATTGTAAATGCAGGAAGAAGAGACGGCAGGAGCTGCAGTTCCCTGAGTCATCCTGCCAATAAGGGCTATTAATTTTAGACTTGGAGGGACCAGTCTGCATAAACAGAGGTTGCAAACAGCTTCAAGGTGTTAAGGGCTTTCAAGCAGACAAAAAAATGGGGAGATGGTTGAAGAAACACAAAATGATGCTGTGATTACTAGGGGATGGATAGCAAAAGCATGAAGAAATAAGATCTAGAGAACAGAACAGAAGCAAATGAAATTTAGAAAACTAGTGCTCAGCTCTATCCTAACATGAGAACTTAAAGGACCATCGTAAACAAGGATGAAAACCCCAATTTTGGAGAAGGGGTTAAAGAGAAACTCCACTCCATATACCAGACTCACCAAGTATCCCTATTTTCAAGGGACAGTCCCTTTTACAGAAGCTGTCCCAGTTTCTGACTTGATCCTGGAATGTCCCACTTTTCCTTTGAACGTCCCTGTTTTTATCAGAGAAATGTTGAAGGGAATAGTAGGATATCCCTATTTTCATCAGAGAAATGTTGGAGGGTATGGAGTTATCTGACTCCCGAGCCATCTGAAAGCAGCTCTGTATAGGGAAGTTTTTCAATGTTTAATGTTTTTATATATGTTGGAAGCAGCCCTGAGTGGCTGGGGCAAGCCAGTCAGATGGGTGGGGTATAAATAGTGAAATTATTATTATGGAAAAGAGTGGCCCTATTTTCATCGGAGAAATGTTGGAGAGTATGTATAGGTAGCGTAAAAGCGAAAGGACCCCTGAACGGTAAAGTCCAGTCAAAGGCGACTATGGGGTTGCGGAGTTCATCTCGCTTTCAGGCTGAGGGAGCCGGCGTTTGTCCACAGACAGCTTTCTGGGTCATGTGGCCAGCAGGACTAAACCACTTCTGGTGCAACGGGACACCGTGATGGAAGCCAGAGTGCACGGAAACACCATTTACCTTCCTGCCACAGTGGTACCTACTGTATTTATCTCCTTGCACTGCTGTGCTTTCGAACTTCTAGGTTGGCAGGAGCAGGGACCGAGCAACGGGAGCTCACCCCGTCACGGGGATTCGAACCGCCGACCTTCTGATTGGCAAGCCCAAGAGGCTCAGTGGTTTAGACCACAGCACCACCCACGCTTTATCTTTATGTATATACATTGCTCCACACAGCACAGATCTAGCTACTAGGGGATCCAGTTTGGTTTTAGAATGAGCAGACTTAGCCTTCTTTAAACACCTCCCACCCTGCAAGCTCTGTTTTACTAAGTTATAAAGGTTAGCACTTTAATACGTGGAAAAAACCTCAACTGAAAGTCCCAGATGTCAATGCAGATTAAAACCAGCTAAAATCTAGCCTAGTGTATCAAAAACTACAGATTAATTGGGACTTTTCAAAATGTGTTGTTGCCAGTAGATATAACAAAAATAAAGTAAAAGCTAGAGTGTGCAAAACAGACTTCCAGGAAGGAAGGAAGGCCCACCCCCCAAGGAGTCAAGTGACGGAATCCTGCCGTCATAGATGGTGCTTAGCATAGCATAGAAAGAAGACACAATGAGGCAGCGAGTATTCTCATAATGGCCGGGCAGCTGCTTCCAACCTCTCTCCTCCGGCAACTGTTTATTATCCTTTGTCCTCCCAGCCGCATGGCCGTTTTCCAAAGTCTCCTGTTACCTCATCCGGTCAAGGCTTTTATTGCATCCGTCACCATATAAGGTAATCATTGCCCAGAGGAATGTCAGGGGGCACCCTGCAGTATTTACAAGCCTCTGCCTTGGCTTTATGACTCCCACAGTCAAGTGCTAGTTTACTCATCAGTCCTTGCCCAATCCCCATTTATCAACCTTGCCAGCTAGCAAAGGGAGCCCATTCCATGAATTATAAGAAGCCCCAGATGACAAAGTATCATGGCAAGTTCAGCAGATGTGTGAGTACAGCAGCAGGGTGAGAGTCAGGGCATACCAGTCTGCCCCCTCTTTCTTTGACCTAAGGAAAACCAAAACTTTTGATAATTAATTTAAACTACAAAAACAATCATGCAGTTAGAAGACCAGCATGGGGGTGGGGAGAGCTATCCAGGCTTTCCATATGCGTGACAGAAACCATGGGTACGTCTGGTGTGCAGTGAACATCCAGCTCCTCAGGAACGCATAGCATCCCTTGAAGCCAAGGCAGCAGACCTAGAAGAACTAAGAGAGGCATAGACATTGCTGGATGAGGGATGTTATAACCGTGTCCTGTTCCCATAGCTCCCCCCCACCCCTTATTATATATAATGAATTAAAAAAGATGTTTAAGTTAATGTTTGTAAAAAACAACAACCCCAGAAGCTTTTCTCTTGTGAATTATGGGGTCAGAGTTACCTAGACAATATAGAAATTTGTTTATGTATGCAACCACTGCTGAAAGAATGATATTCCCCCAAAAATGGAAAGAAGAAGAAGTCCCAACAAAAGAAAAATAGCTACAGAAATTAATGGACTATGCAGAAATGGCAAAACTTACCGGAAAAATAAGAAATCAAGACAACATATATTTACAAACTAATTGCAAACAAATTAAGACATTAGCAGGATTATTGTAAAATCTTGCAGTTTTTAAAACATATGAAATAGATGATTGGGATGTGCAGGAAAAAGAGGGTAAATTCATGGAACCGCTGAAAGAGGGGGAGGGAAGTCAAAGTTCAATATGTGAGAATTATTTTAATTTATTTGTTGAAATGTTTGTTATAAATGAAAAATATGAAAAAAATTTAAAGAGAAATGATGCAAATCTTGCTTGATGTTCACAATGCTGCAGAATACGGTGTTTCCTCATGCAGAATTTCAAATTATTTATTAATTTTGGCATAGAATACATTCAGCATGACTTTTGCCCTGCAAGACTATACGCCATCCTCTGCTTTAATTTCTTGCAAAATTAAGTTTTTATTGACAATACCAGAGCCATTCAGTCTAGAAGGCATTTCTCTGTTGTTTCCGAACTCATTGCCTTGGCTTATGTGCAGCCAATGGGTATGTCCTAAGATCCTCACACCAACTTATACTGAAACGTGTGCATGGTGCATCAAAACTGCCCTACTGGCCTCAGCGATAAAGGATCTCGTTGGCACTGAGATGCAAAGAAATAGGAACTTTTACGACTGCTGCATTGACTTGGAGAATAAATATTCGTGTGATCAGGAATCTGAGCATCTCATAAATCTGTGCCTTCCTTCAAGATCTTCAACCCTTTGCTATCCTCCCTCTAGTCTCTGAAATGCGTGCATCGTCTCTTTCCTCCCTCTCACTTGCCCCAGGCAGTGTGAAGTAGTTTGAACTCTTTGATACCTTATTGCAATCAAGGTAAATGATTGTTTCAGTTTCACACACTTATACCGGTAATGTCCTTGCCCATTCCCATCAGTAAAAGCCCTTGCTGCCAGCCTCCACTCTGCCTTCTCTTTCCTCTTTCTGTCCAGCCACAGAATCAGCACAAGTGTCACAGGTGGAGCACAGAGGAGGACCAACTTCCGCCTCCCTCCCTCCTGCTCATGAAACACAATAGGCTTGTTCATGAATTACACTGAAAACAGGTACAAGCTGACTCTGCAGTTATTCAAGTGTTTGTGTGAACACTTGTCAATTTATGCAGTTCAGGTATTGTGTACATAAATTTTACACTCATGGAAGGCAAGACCCCTGCTAGGTAGCAGAGTGTCAGGGTGCAAAACACAGATGGACCAGGAGAGAGGGATAGCAAGGATTTGTGAGGAGGAGGGCTCTTTGAAGTGGAGGGCTCTTCTCTGGCTCAGTCACTGATCTGAATGAGAGGATTTGGGGGCTTCTAAAGCTTTTGTCTCATTCGCAACAGGCTTTTGAAAGTCCTCAGAGCTCTTACTAGGGGGAAATCTCCCGCCGTCTTTATGGTTTCTTGCTTGTTGACTGCAGTGCATGTGCCAGGTGACATTTATGATCTGTTGGAAGCCTTGTCTTGTAAACGGGGCCATTTAAATTTCAGCTTCATCAAGCAAACTGGAAAGAGAGTGAAAATGCTTTAACTCTAATTAAAATGGTGTGTCTTTTTCCCTTGGTTCATCTACATAAATGTATTTAAAGCAGTCATGTATTATTTTCAAACCAGCAGCTCTCTAACTAATTGGGAGGGGAGGCAGATGGCCCCATCCTTAAATACGGTACCTTTATCCTTTGGCTCGAGAAGATAAAAAGATAAAATAAAATAAAAAGCTGAGCCCCACCCACATCTCTGCAGTTGCTGCAGCAAGAATTTAAAAGCCTATTGGGATGTCTAGGTCAGGAATGAGCAGATCTGACATCAGCCTGCAGCATTTGCCCACACAACAGTGGGCTGCAAATTCATTGCCCCCCTTCCTTGCTGAGGTAGCTCCTGTGGAGAAACAATTCTGTTTTCCACTCTCTCAGCAGAAGCAGGGGAAAATGCAGCATTTCTAGAGAATGCTACATTGTTCAGGTCCTTACTAAGGTGCCTGAGCTGCACCACTTCAGACTGCAGGTGGTTTTGCTTTCACTGGATCAAAGGCTCTTACTCTATATATAGAAAACAGCATGTCAGAGTGAAGACATGTCAGTTTGTTTTAATGTGGAGGGATCAGTCATAGGGAGCAGCATTCCGTCATGCGGGCGCTACTGTCTGAAAGAGCAATCGCCAGAGGTGGCTCCATGGCTAAGCCATCTTGGATGGACCCCTTTCTACATCAGTGGGCCTCCTAGCATTCTTACCTGACATCAGTGGTAACATCACTGAGGCATTGTGGGGGGTTTCTCCACTGGGGGCTGCTGCCCCACAATGCATTGGAATTATGCTATCTCAAAGCATCAAGGGACATTTAAATAGCAGCTCTCTGCCTGGTACTCAAAGCATTCACAACAGACATCAGCAGTGGCCCTTTGGGGCTCTGGAGCCCTGATACCAAGTCACAGGTTTACCAAATCAGTCATAAGAAGATCAGAAGAGCTGCTTCTGGATCAGGCAGGTGCCTCATCTGGTCCAGCATCCTGTTCTGGCCAACCAGATGCCTAAGAGAAGCCCACAAGCAGAATCTAAATACAACAGTACTCAAAGCCATTTTCTATGGGTATAATATTAGAGTGATTTATTTTTCTCCTGAGCCACAAATATACAGAATATGCATTCTCACTTTACAGAGGGCATCCATGCAACTTGCCCAATACAGTGGTACCTTGGTTCTCTAATGCCTTGGTTCTCAAACACCAAAACCTGGAAGATTGATTGATTGTGTGACCTGCCAAAAAAAATTGAAAAACATCTTCATGTATGCGACAACGGCCGTGAGAGTTCTGGTAGCACAAGGATGGAAGACTGAAGAAACCCCAACTAAAGAATCATGGCAAGAAAAATTGATGGACTATGCAGAACTGGGAAAACTGACATATAAGCTACAGGACAAGGATAACTGTGACTTTAAAGATGAATGGGAACCCTTTACAAAGTATCTGAAGACGCAACAAAGCGAACTGGACTCCTTGGCAGGTTTTGAATAAACATTCACAAACTTTTTATTGATAATAATCAGCTAAATAGTTTGAGGATCTATACAACTTTGTAATATGCAGAAAACATCATTCTTAGAGAAACCAAAGACTGGAACTGAGGGAAGTTGGGGGGTGGGGGTGAGTGGGTTCTGTGGGGGGGGGAGGCAGGAAAAATGGGGGGGAAAACAAGGATGATATGTTTTTGGATAATATGTCTTGTTATAATTATGAATAAAAGAAATATGTGCCGTCGTAAAAAAAAAAAAAAAAAAGATTGATTGTGTGACTGTGGAAATGGATAAAAGCCCCCCATCCAAACAATGACTATCATCAGTGTAGGTAAGAAAAAAAAGTAATTTTATTTTTTAATCATCTACAATACTGTCTTATTTATTTTATAGCAAAGTACATTGATTATTGCTTTCATTTTATGGATCAATGGTCTCGTTAGAAAGTAAAATTCATGTTCAATTGCTGTTTCAGGGGTTGTTTTTGAAAATCTGAAACAGATTAATCTGTTTTGCATTACTTTCTATGGGAAAGTGTGCCCTGGTTTTGGAACGCTTTGGTTTTGGAACGGACTTCCAGAACGGATTAAGTTGGAGAACCAAGGTACCACTGTAGTCCTCCAGGGTTGCATTGCAGGCTAAATCTGGCAATGCTGCATAATCTGTCTTTCATTACTGACAAGTTGAATTCTTAGGAAGAATGCACTCTGAACACTGCTGCTCTTGCCTGTTGAAGTATGTAGTGCAACAGGAAAGCAGCTATGTGAGCAGGAGGCTCTGAAGTGAAGGGCTCAAGTGAAGGCCTTTAGCAGGTGACATACTGACACAGGGTAGTTCAGAGTTGTGATGGGAGGGCTGTAGCTCAGTGGCAGAGCACCTGCTTTGCATGCAGAAGGTCCCAGGTTCAGTCCCCAGCATCTGCAGGCAAGGCTGGGAAATATTCCCTGCCAGAAACCTTGGAGAGCCACTGCCAGTCTGTTCAGAGAATACTGGGCTGGACGCACCAATGGTCTGACTCTGTATAAAGCAGCTTCCTATTCTCTCTCACCCCCCCCTCTCTCTCTCACACACACACACAAGCACTACACATACAATTTCCAGAACAATGCCATCAGCTATGTGTACACCCCACCCCCACCCCTGGATCCACACATCTCTCATGTTGTTATTTTCAAGTATGTGATCAGAGAAATTTACTGCCTCTGAAAAAGCAACTCCGGCTACCGGGATTCACACCCACTTGACGGACACATCTTCCACAGTAATCTGCCCTTTTAAAAAAAATATATACTTTTAGAATCTGAGCTTCAGTTGGTTTACAGTGGTTGATTATGTGTTTGAAGGAAAGGATTGTTATTTTTCTCAATTGAAGCATCTGTCTTCTAATCTCGGAGACTGAAGTGGTGTTTTGTGTTTTGAGAGGGAGTGAATCGTTTTCTCAAAGTTCCAGCTACATCTTGAGCCGCCTGGAAAAAGGTTTGCTGGAATACTAAAAACCCTCTGATTACAAAAAGCAGGGGGAAGATGAAATGTGCTCTCATTACACTCTGAAGGGTACTTCTTCAGAAAGCTTCAGACAGTGAGTCTTGGCACCCACACCTGGCTGGTATTCAGAAGAGCAGTTCATAATGGAAAGTGGTGATGCAACTGGAATGATTCTTATCTCTCCCTTACTGAGAGCCAATGAAAATGTTACAAACAGAACAGAACAAAACCAGATATGACAGCCCCACCCCAAAAGGTGGGCTCCTTCAGGCTTCTGTGAATCCCCGAGCAACAGTTCTGTCCACATCAAAAGGACCACTTCTGTGATCCTTAATGCTGGAAGTGCAACAGCAGGTATCATTCCTTGTGCAATTAAAGTTAACTAGCAACCAGGTTGAGGAGAATGATCACTGATTGACTGAGTAGTTCTGAGAGACATTTTCCTTTCGCACTTTTAGTTAGATGTCTCTCTGATCTGTACAGAGCCTGTACTAAGAGATATGTCTCTGTTTATTTTGCCTCAAATTATACAGTTTTTGGTCAGTTTGATCATTAAAGTGTAACCAGTACTTTTCTCTCTGGGATCTGCTTGCATTATTTAAATGACTTAATTCACCCTCCAAAACATTTTTCCATGTGCCAAAAGAGCAGAACAGAGGATGGATCAAGCTTAGGGTGACATTGTTTCTCAATTTAAAGAGGACTGTCTTCTCTTGATGGCCTTAAAAATATATTTGTTATATTTTTATCTGTACTTTATTATGTTGTTTTGTGAATAAAATCTGTTGAAAGGGGGAATGTAAATCTGTTAACTAAATAAAATAGATTTTAAAGGATTCCTCTTTCTCTGAATGCTTATTTGTCCAGATCTGAAAGACAAAAATAAACATCAGAAGGGAGAGCATGTGGGGTGGGGGTCTTGAATTTGGCTGTCAACATTTCACATGTGGACAGCAGACTGAGTTGGCACACAGATCACCTGTTCATATACTAGGGTGAGATGTATATCAATTTAAATTCATTCAGATTATCATATGGAAATGTTGTGCAATTTTTAAACCTCTTTTTGGGGAGATCTATTTTGGCCGTGCGTAAGTGGGCCCTTTCAGCTTTCCATGTGTCATTTCAGAGTGTTAGTGAATGGTTGAATACTGTGAAACTAACCTCCCAAATAGAAAAGTTGTAGCCTGCAATGCAAACCTTAAAATAGCAACTCAGAAGTAAGATCTATTGGATTCAATGGGGCTTACTCTCAAGCAAGTGGAGTTAGGATTGCAGCCAATTAACCATTTCCCAGATGCCTCCACATGCAGCAAGATTATGACATGGGGGAAATGCATCTAGAAAGCAATCCATTTAGTGTCATTTAGGTGCATGAATAAGGGACGCAGGTGGCGCTGTGGGTTAAAGCCTCAGCGCCTAGGGCTTGCCGATCGAAAGGTCGGCGGTTCGAATCCCTGCGGCGGGGTGCGCTCCCGCTGCTCGGTCCCAGCGCCTGCCAACCTAGCAGTTCGAAAGCACCTCCGGGTGCAAGTAGATAAATAGGGACCGCTTACCAGCGGGAAGGTAAACGGCGTTTCCGTGTGCGGCTCTGGCTCGCCAGAGCAGCGATGTCACGCTGGCCACGTGACCCGGAAGTGTCTCCGGACAGCGCTGGCCCCTGGCCTCTTAAGTGAGATGGGCGCACAACCCCAGAGTCTGTCAAGACTGGCCCGTACGGGCAGGGGTACCTTTACCTTTACCTTAGGTGCATGAATACTGCATGGGTCAACATGGCCAGGCTGCTGTTAGGAGCCCACAGCCCAGCAGGGGGTTGGGGGTTGAAAAGAGCTCCCTGGATTGTTCATCCTTGGATTGTTCATTCCTTGTTCATCCACCTCTCACTCAGGCTCTCTGCCTGGCAAGCCAGTGGCAGGTAGGAGGAGCATCACCTGGTAATAGTGGCAGTGAGGACAACTACTGATGGAGGGGGCAGGATGTCCTGTTCTGTCCTGTTGCTGAACCCAACAGCAAGGCCAACTCAGAAGTTGCAGGACCACAGGCAGCTCCAACTTGAGCAACGTGTTCCAACAAAGGTTGAGAGCAGACTTGAGGCCTTTGAGGTTGCACCCAGACAAACTATTCTGGGCTCTGCCCCTCATGGATGACTTTCGCCTCCTTAAAGGACCAACTCCTTGGCCTGAAGATGATCCGCCTTCCTCCATGCCATAGCCTTCTGCCTGGTGTGCTTTCTGCATCCATTGCTCTGTGCCATGAAAATGGATTGAAAGATGAGATTCATCCTTGAGTTACACATGTCTCTGATTAGAATGGCAGCTGTTAGAAACATAGGAAGTTGCCTTCTGCTGAGTCAGACTATTGAGCCATCTAGTTCAGTATTGTACACTGACTGGCATCAACTCTCCAGGATTTCAGATTGGGGTCTCTCCCAGATGCTGGGAGATGCTGAGGCTTGGACCACCTGGAACCTTTTGCATGCAAAGCAGTTGCTCTAGCACTGAGCTATGGCTCAGCTATAGTGTTATTCTCTGTGTTGCCAGGCCTGATTAGTATTGATCAGGAGGTGTTTTTTTAAGATGCATCAACTCTGCTGAGTGCATTGATATGATGCATCACAGACAAGCTTGTTCAATAAAGGGGGGAAATGTTTCAGATGTCTTTGAATGGGCAATGAAATATTGAATTCTTACACATTGCAAAAAATAAAATAAAATGGGGAAAATGAAATCAAAATAAATATCCAGATTAAACCCATTTGGGAGAGGAAACTGGACGAAGTTTGAAGTTAATGTATGATCACTGCTTACTTAATGAGGCAGTTCTTGTCTACAAGGAACGCAAAGTGCTCTGGCTGCATACTTTGTCTTTGTATGACTTTCATTAATCAAAAGCTCTTTTAAGAGGGAATGCCAAGATGTCCAAATGGTCTCTCAAAATTATCTCTTTTCACTGATTTTCTCTAAGAGGAGAACAAAGTCTTATTGTAAAATGGGGGTGGGGATTAGGAAAAGTACCCTTTTGATGCCTCTGCCCTTCAATGCAGATCATGGGAAATATTTGAGGGACGGTGTCAGCATTATTCCATAATCCAAACCAGGGGTAGGCAACTTGGTGCCCTTCTTGCCGTACTATTGGGCATGCTGACTGGGATGGATGGGAATTGTAGTTCAGAACATTGCCTACTCCTGGTCCAAGAAATCAAGGGAAGAGTCTGTTCCTTGCAAGGGACTGCTAATAAATGCAAGCATGTCCTGTACTTTCTTTTCCCCGGCTTATTCCCTGGACTACTTCCTTTCCCTTTCATCGCCCCTCCCCCCATGAGGCTTAGCAATATATTAATGAGTTACCAGCCCTCACAAAATTTGTCTGGGCCCTGGGGGGAGCTAATGCCACTGTCTCTTCTAAAACTTGACAGCCTAAGTGGTGATATGGAATGCAAAGCTGTAATGGAATAAAACATTTAATATTTTGAATACCAAGCAGATTTCACTCTTATGGTTAGCTGTGCAAGCAGGGAAATGAGTTTGTGAGGTGGTGTGGAAATAGCTCTGCATGGGAAATGAAGTGTGCAATGAATTAAGGGAGAATCATGTGGGATGTAAACACAGGAGCAGTCAATGACAACATTCCTAGAGTGTACATGTTAGAACATGGGGAGGGATGTCTGTCCAGCAAGCAGGTAAACTTCCTGGGGACGGACTTCCTCCGCATGTGACCAGAGGTGGGTGTGGCCTCACCTGTGCAGGTAATGATAAAAGCACAGGGCAGGCAGCCACTCTCTCTCTTCTCTCTTGCCTCTTGCCTCTCTCTGCCATCTTCCTTCGATGAGGAAACATCTAAGGATGCCCTCTTGGCTCTCAGCCAAGAGAGGACAGTACTATCTTCCTATAAGATAGTTTCTAAGTGTATGTAACCTTTTTAAGCCTGCCTACCTTCTGGGATCATATTGTGAACAGAACGTGAGTAAACTCTTTTATACTTTTATAAAGACTGTGTCGTGTCTTGTATTTTAAGAGGGAACAAAAGGGGAAATTACCAGAGTAATTATTATAGAGGTTCTAGCGAACCTGTGCAAGCGTTACCGTTGCGAACTTAAAGGGGAATGTCTATAAACTCTGCTGATATTTTGGGAACTTGTTAGCACAAGTAGGATAAGGATATAATTAGTCAATATATCCTCTCCTGCACCCCAGAACATTCCCACAAATCATACATGAACAGGTGATCAGGCCTTGAAAGGCACACTCAGAAGATTCCAGGTCTCTGGTTTCATCCTTCCATCATTCCTGTGTTCTCCCTCAAATGTCATAGGCAGAATGCCTCTGAATACCAGTTGCTGGGCATCACGGCTGGACAGGGTGCTGTTGTGCTCATGTCCTGCTTGTGGGCTTCTCACATGCATCTAGTTGTCGATTGTGAGAACAGGGTGCCTGATCAGGGTGGCCTGATCCAGCAGGGTCCATCTTACATTCTTAATTTCAGTTAGCAAAGCTAGGAAACAGCAGAGGTGGACTTATAGGGCAGAGGACAGGGAGACCAGCAGCAGGCAAAGACACCCACTGACTTTTTGTAAATAAAGTTTCAGGCAAGTGAGCACTGGCTAAGTGCTGGTGGAGGTTGGCAAAACAGTGTCTCATTTGTTATAATGAACCAGCCTCTGCTGAGAAACAATAGGGCAGACTGGTAACTTAAAAATTCTGAATGTATGGGCTTTATTTTCACCACACCAAGTCATTAGATAGCACTGAGTAAGGAATGGAGGAGGACTCTGTTGTAAATGGAAGTATACACAGAACTTGGTGGTTCTGATCTGATTGAGCTTTTCTTGCAATAAACCCCTTCTTATATCGAGCACGTGCTTATGTCCAAGCCACTCATGATTTTTGGGTGGTTCATGAGTTCATTAGGGGGGAAATCCAACCAGCTATATGTGAAAATGCAATTTACAAGCATCTTGAACGTGGTGCATTGGATTTTGTGTTGGTCTAGGACGGGGGAGATGCAAGTTCAAATCTCCGCTTGACCATGAAGTTCACTGGGTGACAGGGTGCCAACATGAATAAAGATGGTGGGGACCCAGATAAGCCCCGCCCCACATAATCAATCACATAACGCAGTGCACACACACCATTTGAATGAGAATGCTTATCAACTTTGTGGGGGCCTGGCCTCCTCAAAATTTTATTGTGGGGGCTGAAACCCCCATGGCTTCTAGGAATTGGCTCCTATGCTGGGTGATTATTGCAGAACCTTGCCTCCCACATAGGGTTGCTGTGTGAGGATAAATGAATTGTGTATATTGCATGAACGTCTTGGAAGAAGGGTGGAGTTGATTAATAAATACAATACGTAAGATAACAGCCTTCAAAAATTAAGAGCAAAATCAAGCAGAGAGTCTCTCTGCAAATGTATATGCTATCAAAGCCATGCTATCTCATTGATTTTTGTGATATTTGTGAATCACATGCTTTAAATACTGTATTAGACATTCTTTAAAGAAAATGTTATCAGCAACTTCAGTGCTAATTCTGCTTGTACTTGCTTTATGAAACATTAATGCTGCTTAATATCCATGCTAAAGAATGCTTAATCATTTTGGAACTGTGAGTACAGTAGCTGAAGAATCCCTTAGGCCAGAAGAAATGAATAATATTAAGAATGAAATTTATTTGGTTGGGTTGAGAATGGGTCAGATGCAATGGTTTACCGTAAAATGTTGGGTGGGAAATAACACAATTAATCTAGTTCAAACTATGGCATAGTAAGAATGCATATGTGTGCAGCTTCTGAATGGATGATTATGACTTTGCTTCTCCTCTGTTTCTGTTGCTGCTGCTTAGCTGTGAGCTAAATCATTTTTAGGCTCATGAGCCCATGAACCTAATGGTTTGTTTCACTCTAGACAAACCACAAGTTGCAACCCAGGTTTGTTCTGGGGCTTAGAACTTGTGTTTTTTCTGGCTGACCAAACCATGACCTGCAGTCAGGATGACACGCTAAGACAAACCATAGGTTGCTCACAGCATTGTAGCAGCAGGAGGACCAGGGAAGGAGCAAAGCAGCTGCCATCTCCACCCCATGAACCCTCTTGCTCATACAGTACATTTGTGCTAAGACATGGTTTGGTTTGCCATTACAGCTTATTATGTTCCTGGTTGACAGATGAAGCCACTGGGAAAAGAAGTTCTTGCAGAAAAGTTATTATTGGATTGGACTGACAGGTTTGTAATATTGTTCTTGGTCCTATTCCAGGTTATAAACCAAATCTGAACATTAATATTCCTTAACAAACTGGCAATCACACCTCTTGAAAATGTCACTTCTAGTTTGGGTTGCCATGTGTCCCTTAATAATCTGTCATTGGCTATTTTTTAAAAAATGTTAATTATTCCAGAACATTTGAGTCACTTAGGACACAACAGGTTCCATATTCCAGATGTCACAGCTGTGAGACCTCCTCCTTTTTTATTTTATTTTATTTTATTTTATTTAGGAGGGGGTAGTTTTAATGACAAAGCCATTACATTTCATGTTTTTTGTAATTGCTGTCAACTTCAGTCTTCACTTTGGACTTGCTCCTTGACCTTGGCTTGCATCCAATTCTATTCCTACTCCGAGTAAACCCATTGAAATTGATGAGCATTGGGTTAATTTCAATTAGTCTGCCCTGAGTAGGGCTTTAAAAGGTAAAGGACCCCTGAAAGTTAAGTCCAGTCGCGAATGACTCTGGGGTTGCAGCCCTCATCTTGTTTTACAGGCTGAGGGAGCCGGCGCAGACAATTTTTCCGGGTCATGTGGCCAGCATGACTGGCGCAATGGAACACTGTAACCAGAGCAGTACACAGAAACACCGTTTACCTTCCTGCTGGAGCGGTACCTATTTATCCACTTGCACTTTGGGGCGTGCTTTCGAACTGCTAGGTTGGCAGGAGCTGGGACCGAGCAACAGGAGCTCTCCCCATCGCGGGGATTCGAACCGCCAACCTTCCGATTGGCAAGCCCTAGGCTCAGTGGCTTAGACCACAGCACCACCCGCATCCCTTGAGTAGGGCTTAGTGGTCTACAATCATTTACCCCCTAGTTTTCCCCATAACATCTGGTGCCTTGCTCATTGCAGATTATGGGCTATATCTATAAAATGTTCACCCAGCTCATGCTCACCCTGCTTTTCCAATGGCTAGGAGAATATCTGAAGTACACCTTGGTGACACCTATGATTGCCTGCTGAGAAGGTTACTCCTGACCCCTAAAGCGAGCCCAGCACCCCCATCCCTCCACCTCTGCCCCAAAGAATATCTGAGGAAGAAACTCTTAAGCTCTTAAGCTGTTCGTGTATTAAATCAGAAAGTTTATTTACTGCTTTATATTCAGAAGTGCCTCAAAGAGATGAAGAAAACAGAAATGCAATACAATATATTAAGAATCAGATAGGAATCTATTAAAATGACACAACACTCTTCCAAAATTAACAGTGATCAGGCAGGGTTATCTTTCGGGGGAAGCCTGTAGGAATAAAAATGTCTTCAGTATGCTCCCAAATCCCAAAGCAGTCAATGCCTATATGGTACCCACAAAAAGGGAGTTTCATGGCATTGGGGCACTGGCTTTGCAAGCAAAAGATTGCAGGTTTGATCCCACCATCACCAGGTCAGACTGAGAGTGTCTCTTCTCTGAAACCCTGGAGAGCTAGTCAGTGTAGACAAAGCTGACCAAAATGGACCAAAGATCTGACGCCATATAAGGCTGTTTCCCATACACCTATCTAACCATGATGCAGGCCTCTGGTACCCTTTAATAATATAATTCCAGGCTAACACCCATAATCTTCAGGCCAGTTACCATTCTTCTAAACCTCTTGCCTTTACAATCACAGGAATACTTTAGCTCCTGAAAGATGTTATATTTAGTTGCCGTTGGCAAGCATTAAACATATGACAAATGGCTTGGTTCCCCCCCCCCCATGTCCCCCTACCTCTAAGTGCTCATTGACAATTTAAGATGAGGAAGAAGTTCCTCCAAGCACAGAGTCAGTGTAGAAGGAAGGGATCAAGAACTGCTGAAAACAGCACAGCTTTGATTACTGTTGCAATTTTATGGGCCTGTGGCAAGAACCCTGCCACTCTTTCATGCATCATTTGTCAGTATTGCAAATCAATAAAGAAGTAAATGGTATCATATTGATTTGGGCTTCTGTGGTGTCGAGCATACATTTTAAAAGGAGGACTTAAAAATGATCTGCCAGTATAGAGAATGCTGCGATGTGCAAAAAACAAGCAAACAAGCCCCTGGATAATAGCTGGGTTCATTGGTAATAGAACTCATAGAACAGCATATCGGAGAGAAAAGCAATAATTTATATAGTGGCTCTTCCAGATCTTTGTATGCTCCAATACTCCTTATTTACCAAGGCTTCATCTGCACTTATTTATATTTATTTATTTATTTATTTATTTATTTATTTTTATTACTACTACTACACATTTAAAGCACTTTAAGGAGTCACAGTTAGAATAATAAAATCATGCATTGTAGAGTTTAAAAGGATCACAAGGGTCATCTAGTCCAATGCCCAGCAATGCAGCAATCTTTTGCCCAACTCTCAGCTGTGTCATGGTCTAGGCAGAAGCAACTATGCTCCCACAACTATGCTATTGGCACAGTCGTACCCCACTCCACACACAGAGAGAGAATGCTTGAGAGTGAGGTCAAGAAATGTTGTCTTCACTCTGATTTGACTTCACTGTGATGATGCACCATTTGAATGGCACTGTCATGAACTAATGTTCTCTGCCCTCACTCCAGACCCTTATGTGAAAGGATACATGGCGCACATGATCAGCTACTAGTAAATTCACCCTACACTTTGCATTTGTTCAGACACCTGTCCCCCATATTGTTAAAATGCCCTCCCAATTACTTATATATGAACTGAGTCGTTGTTGGGAGGGGGCATTTCAGCTGAGTACTAGCTTAAGAGCACAGGAGATCAGGCTCATCTAGTCCAGCATCTGTTCTCACAGAGGCCAATCATGGCCAACCAGAGGCCATGGGGAACCCACAAGCAGGACCCACATGCAGCACCATTCCCCCCACTGGCAATTCCCAGCATCTGGCATTGAGAGGCAGGCTGCTTTCTCTGCTCTGCTCTTCCTCTTATATGCTGCTCCCTGGCTTTCTTTACAGGTGAGCATCAGGTGTCCCTGTTTCCATCAGTGAAATGTTGGAGGGTATCAGTATGATACCCAGCTGGAGAGAGCCAAGGGTCAACTGGAAAATGACACCTGTTTGTTTCTTGAAAATAATATAAATACAAGTCTCCAATTTGCCACAACACTATTTGTTTTAACTTAATATCAGTGGCTGCCCCCTCAAGAACAATTAAAAAGAGGTTTTAAGAAAGAATATATTGTCTCAGATAAAAATACACAAATAGAAAAAAACAGGAGTTAAAGCAAAATACAACGAATGTATACTTCACAATGTACCCGCTATTAGAAAGCATACAGTACATGCAAGCGGTACTCCAGAATCATCAAAATAAGTACAATATTACAATTAATGATATATTTTCATTATTTCTGACGCAAGTAAATTCTTGTGAGTGGTAGGGCAGCTGTAGCAAACAGGACTTGAGCCTGGTGATTGCATTTCGAAGAGAAACTCCTTCTTCAGGCTGTGAAGTTAATAAGGTCCCAAATTGGGTACAAGTAGAGGCAACTGCTGCTTGCTGGCTGCATCAACTAGAGATACAGCAGTGAAAAACCCCAGAGATGATGGGAAGCTTGGCTGCTCTTTACCCAGTGATGTGGGTGGGGAACCTTTTCAGCCTAAAAGCCACGTTCCTTTCTAGACAACCTTCTGGGGGCCACATGCCAGTGGCAGTCAGGGTTAGAGGCAAAAGCAACAGAGATATACAGTATATATTTTCCTTTGTACAATAGAAGAGTTTGGAATTGATATCCCACTTTATCACTACCCAAAGGAGTCTCAAAGCGGCTCACATTCTCCTTTCCCTTCCTCCCCCACAACAAACACTCTGTGAGGTGAGTGGGGCTGAGAGACTTCAAAGAAGTGTGACTGGCCCAAGGTCACCCAGCAGCTGCATGTGGAGGAGCGGAGACGCGAACCCGGTTCCCCAGATTACAAGTCTATCGCTCTTAACCACTACACCACACTGACTCTCACACTAGTTTCTCACACTACCCTCTGTCCCCTACATCTTGGCAAGCAAAGAGCATTGTCAGAATTCAGGGACATGTTTCACACACTCAATGAGAATGTGAGTCAGTGCTAGCGAGGGCCTTGTCTAGGGAGGGTGTGTAGCATGGGAAGAGTTCTACAGCCTGGAGAGAGAGGCTTGGAGAGGCCCCTTGGCGCCTGGGGCTGATGTTCATCACCTCTGCCCTATGCAGAAGCAATGCCACTATCATAGAGCCCCTCCCATCGTCTGGCTATGTTACTATGTCTGCGAATAGACTGAGATGGAAGGTAAACTCAGGCACAGGCCAAAGCTTTTTACCTTCCCCAACAGTAACCGGGAATGATATGCAAGTCAGAGGAGAGACTGCAATTCCTTCTGCTGACTGCATGAGACATCATTGTACTGACATTTCCATCTGTCAGATGCCAAATTGCTTGTCGCTTGCCAAAGCAGTTGGTCCCAGATGACCAACAAGATGAGAGATGTCATACTGCACACAGGAAACAGGCTGCCAAGGGAGGTCTGCAATGCTTTTGCAAATCAAGTGCTTAAATGCCTTGATTTTCAATACTGCCTTCTGCAACTTACTTTCTCCTAATCCAGGGATAGGGGACTCGAGGCTCTCCAGATGTTGTAGGACTCCAACTCCCATCAAATCCAGCCAGTAAGGCCAATGGCCAGTGCCAATAGAAATGGTAGTCCTGCAACATCTGGAGGGCCACAGGTCTTCAAGAGATTCTAGTGGCATGATCATGCTTGATAATGCTTTCATTGATTGAGGGCTATCATTGTGCTTCATTTTTAATAATGCCTGCTGCAGCTTTCTTCCCACTTATCCAGGAATGAGAAACCTGTGGTCCTCCTTAAGTTGTTGGACTCCCATCTGCCCCAGCTAGCATGGCTGGTGGCCAGGGATAATGGAATAGGGAGTCCAACAGCATCTTCAGGGCACAAAGTAGGGAAGGCTGTATTGTTAATTCCACCAATAGTGTCTTGTGTACTTTGGAGCACAGAGAAGATGGATATTTGAATGGAGTAAGTTCAAGCGACAGATGTTTTACATTTTGTTCTTAGTTCAGCAGAGGTGGACTTAGGGCAGCACAACTGGTTCTCCACACAGGGTGCTGAGCAGAGAGGGTACCTCCCCACCTCCTTCCCAAACCCTGGTAAGCACTTGCTTTGGGAAAGGGGTGGGGGTGGGGGTTCTGACAGGGTCCTAGAGTCCTCCCTCCTCCTTCCCAAAGCAAAGTTAGCACTTGCCCAGCTTGTAGAATGAGATGGTAAGGCTCTAGGACCCTGCCAGAGCTTCATGCCACCTTCCCAAAGTCTGGCGCCTTGCTTAGCTGGCTTTGGAAGGTGGCATGAGTGCTGGTGTTTGTGTGCCATCCCCCCTCCCCATAAGCACACTTTGTAAAGCAAATTTCCCTAATGCAATGTCACGTTATTACATTTTGTATGTCATTTTCACAAAAATATGCATTCATACAAACACTTTGCTCCAGTATATGCATCTTTGTACCCATTACTCGACTGGAGAACTGCATTGAAAAATTTGGAGACGTGCAAATTTTGAAGGTTGGCTGTGTTTTGGTTCATTTATTGTTTTGAACAGAATCATATTCCCTCCCCCTGATCCCTAATTAACTAAGACAGCTTACCAGGTTGGTCTCTGGGAGAAAGGAGAAATTTTGTAATGATTCTCTCCTTGACCTCTGCCAACATAGATAAAAATCTAGCCTCAAGAGGAGAACTGAGAAAAATTTAGACCCATATTGACCCCCAAAATGCTGACTCAACAAAATCCTTTGTAAAGCAGTTCCCACGGGAGATCTGGATTGCACAGAGACATCTCAGCACCAACACAAGCTATATGAGGAATACAAAAAAAGATAATGCAACGATCTGTTTTTTTCATTGTTATCCACCCCTTCCTTCAAGTAACTCAGGACAAAAAGCACGGTTCCCCTGCCTCCTGCCTATCAAACCTGTCCTGAAAGCACCAGTGACAAGGTTGAACTAGTGTTGTGCTGAGATCTGTCCTCCAGTTTCTTGGAAGCTACTATTTTTGCTGCCTTGTTCGCAAAGTGTTTGAACATTTCTTTCAAATTTCAGTCAGGGAGACTTGGGGCTTACCTCACTGTTGCAAGGCTGGTGCTGTATGCTTTTCTTTTACAAAATCATTTCTCCACCACTCTGCAGCCTCCCCAGCTGCCCACACGTTCTGATCTGAAAAGTCCCATGCCTTTAACTAAAGTCTTGGGACCCAGGAAGGCCACAGAATGCAGACTATTGGTGAGGTTCTTTTAAAAAAAGAAAAGGAAGCAAGGACACCCACAAACACGGCTTGGCTACCCCCAAAAGCACACCAAAAAAACCCTGCACCCTGCTCACAATTTTTCCCCAAAATTTCTCCTCTCATTCAAATGCAATTTCTTTTAATGGCTAGGGATGAAACAGGAGAAACAGAATATAGGCCTTACATTTCACACACTACATTTCACCATATATAACATATGGGCACAAACAAGAACATAAATCGTCACACCTTTTAACAGCTCTGCTTGATGGAAATCTTTCCCCTGCCAAGAATTAAGCATTGCTCCTTACAGCTGGTGACACTCCTTAATGCATGAATCTTTCTCAAACTGCCTGATAGCTACTCTGTAGCATTTACAGTTGGTGGTCTGTAAAGGTCCGGATACTTTCAAGAGATTAGATGTTAATCTAATTCATCTGCTTCCTGACCTACTCAGTGGAGATGGCAGAACTTGAACCAGGAACTTTCTACTAGAGATGGGGGAGGATGAGGGAGAAAATTAGCACAGTTCATATTTTAATGGGCTGAATCCAAAGTCATGCTATGTGAATGCCCCATCAACACAGTGATTTCTGATCGTACAATGGAACATTCTAGGGGTTCCATAACCCTCTAGAGGAGATTTGGGGAGTGTGTGGGGTACAAGCATGAGGCGATGGATGAGGAAAGCTCTGTTCTGAAAGCATAGGATCCTGCTCAATCTGAGCGCACCTAGTTATTTGTACTTCCCAAATCAATCTGCAAATTGAAGCACAGCTATCCCTCTTTGAATTTTGCAGCACAGTTCTTCAAGCAAGGCATGTGTACAGGAAAGCCCAGACTACAGAAAATGCTTAGATTAGAGGAAACAATGTACATTAGAGAGAACTGCTCACAAAACTGTTGTTATTATAATAAACATGTATTTATTAGATGGAATGCACACAAACATGAGTATGAATTTTTGGAAACTGATACAGAAATGGAGAGGCCTGAATGTAAGGTTGGAAAATGGAAAATTGACCTAATTATCCATCTCTACCTTCCATATGAAAAACACACATGTGTGTTTTACCATTGAGCTATGGCTGCTATTTTGTGGGTTGGACTCAATTTTGATTCATTCGTTTGAGAAATAGAGGGAGGGGAATCCAATACACCCCTGGATTTATGAGGACCTTGGGTGTTAATTTTGCTCCCTTAGAAATGTTCCTCACTTGCTGCTTTCATTTGTACAGCAATGTCCCAAGCTCACCATAACCACAAACATTGTGTGTCCTCCTGAATATGTCTTCCTCACAGAAGAAGCTGCTATGTGTGGGGAGAAGGCGGGGGATTTTCCTACCTCTCACCTCCCTCTTGCCTCTTCAGCCACAATAAATTAACTCTCCTTCCTTGCCAATTCCATTATGAGGCTTGGCATGATGGGCTTTTTAATAAAGTGAATATCAGAGGATAGAGGTTGATAAAAGACCCGCCACATCTAATCATGGTTAATGAAGATGAAAGCTTTTGGGCTTTGGTGTCCTGCCCACCTCTTAAGTGCAGTCTTGGTTGCTCTCCATAATTCAGTGTCTCTGTGGGGGGGGGGTGTAGGTGTGTGTATCACGCAAGCACACATCACAATGACACAGTGCAACATACAAAACCCACAGGGTTGTCCACATTTCCTCTGGTTTTTGTTGTTTTAATAAAGTCAGCCAAGGGAATCTTGGGCAGATGAAAATGATAGTGCTCTGATTAGGGCATGTCACATTTCAGGCAATCCTTATCTTGGATTAAAAAAAAAATGGACCAAAATAATGACAGCTAAGCATTTGTGAAAAGGATCATTTGCTCAACAACATTCTCTGCCCCATAGAGCTTCCAGTTTGAATATTGACAGCAGAGGAGGTTGGAAAGGGAGTAATGAGAAGGGTAATGAGATCGATGTGAACAACTGCCATGATGGATACAGACTTGGGATTCAGCCTTGTTATGGATAGGGATTTGAAAGATTCTGGCCCATTACTGAAAAATACGCCCCATTGAATCCAGTGGGTTTCACTCCAAGGAAAGTGTGAATAGGAATACAGCCTTACATCAGAATCCTATACGTGTCTACAAAGAAGGAAATCTGAGTTCTATCAGACTTACTTCCAGGTAAGTGAGTGTCAGATTGCAGCCTTACAGCCTTACAGCGTAATCCTACGCATGCATATTTAGAAGTCCTATTAAATTCACTCCCAGGATAGTGCAGTTAGGATTGCAGCCTGTGGTGATTCTTGCACTTCCATAAATGTATGTAGCTGATTTGCAATTCAACACAAGGTAAGAAATCCTGGACATATTTATTTTGCTGGCTGCCAATCTTACTCTTCTTTTTTCCTCCAGGAGAAAATTAGATATGGCCTAATTGAAAAGAAGCAAATCATCTTAAAAGGGATTTTATTAAACAAAGCAAACATAAATCATGCATTGGATTTCATGTGACTATAGATGGGAAAATATAAGTGCCAGTAAAATGAGGGGCTCCAGTAAATGAGTCTGTGTAATGAAAAGGGAGGGCAATAATGACCAATGATGTGATTAAAAAAGGGAAGGAAGGGAAATCTTTCAGCTCCGGTTATATTCTGCACATGCTGTATGTAGTTCGTTTACACGCATTTTGCACATGAATTGCTCCTCCAGGATGTTACAAAGCAGGTGAGCATGAAATTCACCTTCAGGATGTAGAAGGACCTCAACAGAGGCATATACACCTGGCGCCAACTTAACGTCCTTCCAGTGCCATGCAAATACCCTCCCCCTGCCCATGGACTTTATTTATGTGGCTGTTCAGTACTGTGTTACTTCTGTGAATTGGTTTTTTAAAAGAGTTTTTACTGAGTTTTTCAATACAAAAAAGAAAATCAATATGACTGCATGAATTCTTATTTCTCTGTTTTGGCTTTTTGTTTATTCCGTGCCGCTGAGTTCTCCTCTGCTTTTTGGTAGTCTTTTTCACTCCCCTAGGTTTGTGTTATTTGCAGTTTTTATTGTACTTTTAATTGCAAACTGAATCAGGGTGATTTGGGTCAATTTGGGATTGGACCAGAAAGGGATGAAATAGCCCGAAACACCCCAGGTCAGATTGGGCCCACCTGACGTGATCTGGGGCTGTCAAAAGGGGATGGGGGTTGGTAAGGGCCTGAGGAGAGGAAGGGGATTAAAATACACACCCAGGTTGCCCTTTTCCCCCTCCACAACCACATTTCATTGCATTTTTAAATCTATGTAAAGCCTTTGATTCAGTTCAGGGCCCATGTCAGATTGGGGCCACCTCAAAGTACAGAAATTAGGGGCCATTCACAGTCCTAATTAATGTTTGTATGTGTTGAGCTGGATAACACTTGGGGGCTCCTTTGAACTCCACAAGTATATGATTCTATGAAATGAATACATTAAAATAATTCCTAGCATTGAATTTGCCCTTTTCATAGTATCCTTGTAGGCCAGGTTGAAAATTTCCAGTGAGTTATCCACTGCATATATAAGATAAAGGTAAAGGTAAAGGGACCCCTGAATGTTAGGTCCAGTCGTGGCCGACTCTGGGGTTGCGGCACTCATCTCGCTTTACTGGCCGAGGGAGCTTCCGGGTCATGTGGCCAGCATGACTAAGCCACTTCTGGCGAACCAGAGCAGCGCATGGAAATGCCGTTTACCTTCCTGCCAGAGCAGTACCTATTGATCTACTTGCACTTTGATGTGCTTTCAAACTGCTAGGTTGGCAGGAGCTGGGACCGAACAACGGGCGCTCACCCCATCACGGGGATTCGAACCGCCGACCTTCTGATCGGCAAGCCCTAGGCTCTGTGGTTTAACCCACAGCGCCACCCGCATCCCTTTTATATATAAGATACCAAGCAATTAATTTTTAACAGCTTGTTCATTCCCCTTAGTCCCTCTTCCACCTTCTCTAGCGCCTTCTCCTTTCTCCCCCTCTCTTGCTCCGGGTGTCTGTGACATTAGGGTTTGTCACTCATTGCATATGAATTGGGACTCAGCTAGGCTGGTAAAGAAAAAGCGATTTGTATGCGTTATATATGCAATTTAACACTGTGTCACCAGATAGCGATGTGGAGTCCCATTTTTCTCTACCTGTTTTCACTGTTTAAATTTGCAATGCTTTAAATGGAAACGCTTCTTTGATGTGCCTGGATCCAGCCATGGAGTTCCAGTGCATCTGAATCCACCATCGAGTTCACTTTGCATCTGAACACATGTGCTCTTTGATGCATGTGAAAGGAGCACACAAGACAAAAGAGTTCAGGAACAGGACGCTCTTCCAGAATTTGTCTGCCTTTCTGTTGCCAGCTCTGCTTGGCTTCCTTTTGCACAGCATGCACAGTCAGTATGCAATCTTTGTTCCAGCAGCTGCATATGGGATTTTCTCTGCAGCATTATTCTTGGCAGCTGTGCTCGGATGCAGCACTATTTCTACTCTGTATGCATAAATGGCATTTTGCAAGCTGTATGCTGGGTGTGTCCTCTGGTAATGAAAATGTTAGGTTGTATCTGAATACCCAGTGATGGTTGATTTCCATGATGGAAATTTAATTGCGATGGCTCTTCTGTTCTAAAACCCAGCAGCTAAATGTACCATACCTGAGATGCTTTGCTTGCCTTCTTTTAAGGTTCATCATCAAAAGTAAACTCTGAAAAATGTGGAAGTAGAATCACAGAGTTTAATACGGGGGTGGGGGGAGCAATGACTCTTAAAGTGGTATCATAGTGTGTTAAATCTCCTATATGTCCATTGTGTCTACTGAACCCCATAAGGCAGCATAGCTCTCAACTTTTCCCTTTTCTTGCGAGAAATCCTATTTCGAATAAGGGAATTTCCCTTTAAAAAGGGAAACGTTGACAGCTATGTAAAGCAGGCAGACTTAGCTCTCCAGATGTTTTGGGACTACAATTCCCATGATCCCTGACGACTGGTCCTATTAGCTAGGGATCATGGGAGTTGTAGGCCAAAAACATCTGGAGGGCCGAGGTTGAGGAAGCCTGCCATAAAATGTGATAACTTCATTGAAAACTGAATGCCTCCTTCTAGAGGGAAAGTGGTGGAAACACCTGACATGTCTTCAACTGACTGACATGAGAGCTTTTGCTGTATGTGATTCTGTGAATGAGGACTACAGATTTTTAATGGAAGATTAGAAGAATTCCGTAGGCATGAACTCGTGCACACATTACATTTCTACAGCATCTACTGCAAGGTTGTTTTATCTCATATCATCTGAAGCAGTGGTGGGGAACGTGTAGTATTCCAGATATCATTGGACTTGAACTCCCACCATCTCCTGTTGACATGAACAACATGCAAGGATGTTGGGAATTGTAGGCCAGCAACATCTGGAGGGCCACAGGTTCCCCATTCCTGATCTAAAGGTACGTGTTATAATTTGCTATAGCTAAGCTATACCGGTCTAGGTCTGGTTAGTGCCTGGACCACCTAGTATATATATAGACATATAGCTTTGATATCAATCACAGAAGTTAAGACAGAATTATAACAAAATGAATTGTACTCTCTATTGCCAGTGTACAGGTTCTGAGTTTCAAAACAGCAGACCACTTTTGCACAAGAGGTGCAACAGGCTTGGAAGAACTACAAGATTCACAAAACTATAGAAAAACCTTTAGAAGGAATCTTAAGGTGGAAATACACCCCAAAGCACCCCACTGAGGAGTGAGTGTGGTCAATAGTCATAGAATGCTGACTATCAGGGGTGAAGTGGGAGGAATCACTGGAATGGAGCGGAGTGGTTAGAAGCAGCACTGCACACTGCAACATTTTGTTGCATGTGCCATTTGCAAATAATAATACTTTTGCTTTTTAGATGTGCACTATCATCACTCTAACATATATTTATTCATAATTATTGCAGTGTAAACAAAATAAAAAAATTCCTTCCAGTAGCACCTTAAAGACCAACTAAGTTAGTTCTTGGTATGAGCTGTGTATCTGAAGAAGTGTGCATGCACACGAAAGCTCATACCAAGAACTTAGTTGGTCTTTAAGGTGCTACTGGAAGGAATTTTTTTATTTTGTTTTGACTATGGCAGACCAACACGGCTACCTATCTGTAACTGGAACTATTGCAGTGTAGAAATACTTCCACTTAATGTATAAAAATAATTAACATGGAGCAGTATGAACTTGCCACTCACATGGAGAAATAGATGCTCTAGGTTGGGATCAGGGAGAATTTCTAATCACTTCACACTTTCCAAAAAGAAAAAAAAAGAACTGAAACAGGGAAATCCTTCCAAATTAACCCTTCTCAGAATTTAGCAATGCAGTTCTCCAGCCAAGCAATGTGTACAAGGTGATGTACCCAAAGAAACGCATATTTTGGTGAGAATAGCATAAAACAATGCATTATTTTAGGGAAAATAGCTTGCAAAATTGTATTAAAATGCCAGTGAATTTTCATGAAGACTTTAGAAAAAAAGTACTGAACTTAAGATTGGAAAAATGAGAAACAGAGAAAATCAACAGATTCACTCATCCCTACCCTTTGTACATAGCCACCAAAGAGTAGAAAATGAAGTCTTTAACTGTATGGAAACAGGGACTGAAACCAGTCATCTGTAGTACTGTACCTAATTTTATACCATTCTTTCCAGCTGGTTTGAACAAGTATGGAACAAATTAAGCTTGATCAGTATTAGACATACAGTACTGGCATTGTGATTTGATTGCACAACGTAGGCAGCAGCTTAGATCTTTTCAGACATTAACAGGCTTTTGTCCTAGAGCTTTCTATGTAAATTGAAGTGGGGAGGGAAACATATAAAGTGAATTAAATCCATTGATTTCTGTAGGTCTGCTCTGAGTATGACTATTGTTGGATCTCACCCATGATAAATACAATGGGGCTGCTGAAATGAATAAAGATGATGAAGTTGACAACTGGCTAGTTGAAGGATTGTCTCCCTAACTCACATTATTTTGGCATGTTAGGCAATCCAAATTTTTCAATACTGATACATTTCCATTGCTGAAGAAACCAATTGGGTAACTGACTCCACAGGAGCATCGTGTGTGCTCTGCTGAGTTGCAATCGGTTGGCCTGCGCAGAGGACTTTACAGAGGAAACCCTCCCTCATGGAAAGGGCCATGAGCTGGCCCCAGTGCCATCTGATGTGGGCATCAGGGCTGGTTTGGTCCTGATCACTGTGCCAGTCTGCCTGCATCCCCTTCCACCCCAGCTGCTATATGTCATTTAGCAAAGACAAGGGAAAGATGATAGACTAATTAATTCAGGGCACAGGGCAACCTTTACAGTAGATTCTTATATCTGGCTACTCAGAAAAAAGTTCCATTACGTTCAAGAGATTCAAGAATAGTTTCCTGTTTGAAAGATACTTGACTTTGACTGGATAACACCCTAAACATAATACATGAAATGCATATAACTAACATTACTACCCGGACTTGATAGTCGTGTTCTTCACATTTTCCCTTTTGCTTCTAACCTCCCATACGTCAGATTATTTATATTCCATTACAGAGCGTAATGGAATATAGATTGCATCTTTATTGCATCTTAACTGTTTCTTAGCTATATAAAATATCATGGCTTTGTAATGTGTTTAGCAGGAGAGGTACCATTTTTATGTTTTAAACTTGGATAAGATGTATGACAAGCTGGAGGGGATCAATTTATATATATATATATATATATATATATATATATATATATATCTGATCTTGTCCTTCTGGAAGAAACATTCTGCTAATGAGATTACAATGCTGCCCTCCATGACCTCACTCCACATCACTTTTACCAACAAGAAGGATGCCCTCTGCTTTGAAAAAGAGGCCTTAGTCTTATGCTAGATCGCTGTTGTTTGTTTTTGTTTAAATGTAATAGTGCAATTTCAGTTCCATTAATCTGATACCACAACAGCAGATGGAGGAGATAGGATTTATTCAGGAGGGGGGAGATGTTTTCAGCCAGAGGGCAACCTTCCTGAAGTTCAGCAGGCTTGATGTAAGTTAAATGTAATAAGTCAGGACTGCCTGTGTTCTTTTTAGGGAAAACGTATTTTAAAAGTAACAGATTTTAAAATTAACAAATCTAAGATGGTCTTCTGCTTAAGAAAGGTGTGGGAAACCTTTAGCCCTCCAGACAGGTCAGACTTTGGTAATGTGGCACCCTGAGTGAGGACAAAATCCCCCCCCCTTTGCCCCCTTCTTTTCACAATAATTCCTTTTGGTACAGTTGCTTTTTTATGGATCTTCTTGGTAAAGGTAAAGGTAAAGGTACCCCTGCCCGTACGGGCCAGTCTTGACAGACTCTAGGGTTGTGCGCCCATCTCACTTAAGAGGCCAGGGGCCAGCGCTGTCCGGAGACACTTCCGGGTCACGTGGCCAGCGTGACATCGCTGCTCTGGCGAGCCAGAGCCACACACGGAAACGCCGTTTACCTTCCCGCTGGTAAGCGGTCCCTATTTATCTACTTGCACCCGGAGGTGCTTTCGAACTGCTAGGTTGGCAGGCGCTGGGACCGAGCAGCGGGAGCGCACCCCGCCGCAGGGATTCGAACCGCCGACCTTTCGATCGGCAAGTCCTAGGCGCTGAGGCTTTAACCCACAGCGCCACCTGCGTCCCGATCTTCTTGGTAGGTGTCCATAAAATATAGGTATTATCATTATTATTACTACTATAGGTAGGTATTATGACTACTACTGCTACTACTATTATTTCGCACCCCCTGTGCGGCAGAACTGCCCTCACCACCCTAAAACTGTCGCTGCGCCAGATGTCACTGAACAACAACTCCCACCTTCCCCAGCCCTTGGCCCTGATTGCTGGGGCTGAAAGGCAGCTGCCATTCAACAACATCTGGAGGGCTTATGGTCCCCTCTCTGGTTGAAAAACATAAGAAGGGTCCTACTGGATCACAGCAAAGGCCTGTACACAGCAGGCAACATCTCAGCAGCCTTCTTTCCCCCTGAACAAAGATGGACGGATCTGTCCATTTCTGTATCTCTGAGTTTCTCACTCCTCCGATCTTAAAATCACTTTGCCACATTTCTGTATCAGTTCACAATTGTTCAAAAATGTCTTCATGAATTTTTGTGTGTCAGCATTTTAGTGTGCTTTTTTCTTAACATATCATTCTTGCAAGAAGCTTCCCATTTTTGCATGGGATTTCTTTTTTTCTTTTTGCATTTTTGCATTATTTTCATGAACACATCCACTTTTATGCACACATTACACAAATATACAGGCAGAAGAGGGCGGAACAAGGGCGGAACATGGCAGGGCAGCCTTAGGTGTGCTCTGCCAACGTGTACAATCACCCAGAACCAGAGGACCAACTTGTGCCAAAGATTGAGGAGACCCAGTGTCATCGGGAGAAGGCTGATCTGAGCCCAGTGCAACTCTTCCTCTCTCACACTTGGTCTCCTTCCACAGCAGCAGGAGGAGTGCACTCTGCTCTCAGCCTCCTCCTCCTCCTCAATATTGCCCCCCCCGGCCCCCTCCCAAAAGATATTGGGGTGCATAACAGCTTGGCCCCCATGAGCTGTCGCTCCTGCCCAGAACACAACCCCCACGCAAATCATTTTTCCACACATTTTTTTGGCAACCAGATCACAAAATTTGGAGAAGTGTGAATTTTGAAAGACAGCGGGTTCGCACATTTCTGCATAATGTACAATTTGGGTAGGCTCACATTAAAATACAAACAGAAATTATCCCTTCCCCTAACCCCTCCCTTCAAGATCACATTTAAAACATTGTTTCCAGAGTCATGGATTGCTATATAATAGAGTGTGATTTCTTGGTTACTGTTTAAGCTTAGCAGCATTCTTGGCCCTGCACATTTTCATTAAAATAGCCTTTAGCAGTCATGAGAATAGCTGTCAGATTCCCACAAATCATAAGGGGAGGGGTCATTTTCGGGAGGTGTGGGAAAGAGTCTTTCTTTCTCTGTCCTCCCTAGCTGATTCTCTGACCAAAGGGCTGAAATATATCTCAGGGAAAAAATCCATTCTGGTTTCCATCTTTTAAATAAGTAATGAGGGGCTTCCATTGCATTGCTTTCAGGCTGCTGCTGCTGCTGGGGGGGGGGGGGCAGGGCAGGCGGAGATTACATGCATCTCACCCAAAGATGAGCTTAAAATGTGGCTTTTAAATTGGATGTGCAAGGGAAGAATAGGAGAAAGGGAGGAAATGGATATGTTGAGATGATGAGAATCCTCTGTGTATGGACAACACACTTGCAGCAGATTTGGATCTTGCCCCTTATATTGTGTGGATGGTCACCTTTCCCTTCAGTACTTTGCAAAGCCACCATTTCTTCCGCCTGCTGCTGGATCTGTGCATTTCTCCCACTATCCAGCTGTTTCTTCATTTCCCTTCTTTGCTTATTAAATGTTGGCTCATTTAAGGCAGAGGTCACCAATGTGGTGCTTGTGGGCATCACTGTGCCCACCAGTGCCTTCTACAGTGCCTGCTAAAGGTCTCAGTAAACATCCCCTCAGATCTCCTCTGTACATGGGGAGTTGTTTCCATTTCCTGCTCAGTTCCGGTTCACCCAGCCTCTCCTGCACACCCCTTCCATGGCAGCCATTTTGTGTTAAGCTACACTCCCATGGCAGCCCTTTTGGAACTTGTGCTCACGGCACCTTCTCAACATTCCACATGTGCCCAAGAAGTTTGGTGGTCATAATTCAAGGCATTATGCACCACTTGCCTATGGATATGTTCTGTGTTGTTTGTCACACGTGATGCTACTCAGTCAGGGAGGATCCATGCAGTGAATGGGATGATGCCATGATGCTATAAGCAGAGTTAGTTATGTGATGGCATCACTGAGGGCAAGTGTTGGACATGGAGAGTGTGGACAAGTACTGGTAATGTAAATGAATAAGCACATGTTCTGCAGAGGGGAAACACTAAAAGGAGAGGATTGTCCAATGGTGGCTGTTGGGCAACAGAAGGAGAGGGTTGGGGAGTATTTTGCTGAAAATATTCGTGACATCTTGTGGGTAGTCCTGACTCAACTCTACTTTCCAAAATTAGTAATGATGGGAGTTGATGTGGCAAATAGCATTTGCAAGGGGTTGGTAGGTTTAGTATCAGCAAGGGCTTGCAGCCATTTTCATCACGGTACAGAGATCAGCACCATGGAAAGAAGATGTACCTCTGCTGCACTGATTCAGAGTTTATCATATGGCAGTAAGAAACAGACTTCACACTTGCAATGTTATGGATGCTTAAGGATGAGAGTCCTTCACTGCAGTGGATTGGACTAGATGGCCCTCAGGCTCCCTTCCAACTCTACAACTTTATGGCTGTATTTGCATGAAAATGGGTGATTCACCTCCCTTCATCTTTCCTGTGCTTCTTTTAGACACAAACTATATGTATTCTGCCTGAACTGCACTTTAGTATTATTAATATTTTAGCTCTGTTTTCCACATCACTCTGTACTGCAGAACACGGCTGATGCTGGCATGATAATTTCTGGCAAATTACAGGCGTCCCAAAGATCGGGTGATCGCCGGATGATTCAGACACGAGGGCTCGTCAGCAGTTCTCTTAAGGACAGGGTTTTCCTGCTGCTGCAGAGGACACACTTTCTGAAAAGACTGTGGGGTTCCAGTTCCCTCATGGCTTTGCTGTTAGCTTAGCATTGGGTTTTTTTTTGGGGGGGGGGATAGAACTTGTGGCAACTACAGTAGCATTCTGAATAGCCACATGCTCAGGGGAAGTCCTCCCTTTTATTTCCCTATGACAAAATTTGCTTGGCCCTGTCAGATGTTGATTGATCCTGCTTGTGCTGCCATACTATTTGTGTTTATGATTGCTAAAACTCCAGATTTTCTGAGTGTCACACTAAGGAAACAATCATAACCCCTGGCAGGCAGCATTGGAGCTTAATGAAACAGTGGAGCCACAGCCACATCCAGACAGGAGCTCAGCCCCACAATTGGGACAGGACACAAGCATGGGGGGGGGGGACAGAGGAAAGGTCTCTGTGTTTGCTCTGCCAGTACCAGACTGGCACAGGAAACCAGCCTAGATCAGGGTTCTCATCACAACTTGCAAGTAGAAGGACTGGCTTTGGATCTAGAAAAACTTTGCCTTCTCACCTCCCCAAAGTGCTCTGTTTTCAGGGCTTACAAAGAAACTCCAAGTTTCTTTAGAACTTCATGGACTTTGGTGTCTGTGCCCTCCAGGGGTGACAGAGGCTGTAGGTTCAAGTCTTAAAGGCACAGCTTGTCTGTTGGTTCCATTTCATAGTCATTGATTTCTCCTCTAAATCAGCAGTGGGCTCACCAGGCCTCTCCACTTGACCCTTGAAGCCATTTCAACCATTTCAACCAAACCATGCCTACTTACCCTGGCTTATCTGAAAAGGAGCTTTCAGACACTGCTGATCAGATGATCGGGGTACCTGTAAAGCCCCAAGGTCCACGAGGTCTAGCAATCAGCTGGTTGTCAAGTCTTGCAGATCCCTGTACACAACACACTGCAGGACCCAACCATCAGCGCATCATTGGCTCTTTGTGGACTGTTTCCCCCAGCACAGTTTGATTTCAAACCATGTGGGCAAAGACAAGTCTCTCAACATCACTGTGGTACCAGGTGACAGGCTTGACCCTTAGTAGGTGGGAGAGATAATGATCTGGCCAGTCAGATCCAGTTTGCCACCCCTACTCTAAATCATCCTTTTCTGTCTTTCTCTGCTGAATCCAAGGTCTAGCACACCAAGACAATGCTGCAGTGGTTTGCTGTTGTGGTTCTTATCTTTTCTGTTAGAGGATAAAATAATTCTGCTATTCAAAGGAGAGGGGGAGAGAGAGAAAAATCCCACAGAAACTTATTTTCTTTTCCCCAATAGTGGTTATTGATGTATCAGTCGATATCCTAACCTTTGCCTTTCTCCACTCTAGAGACTCCTGGAAGGCAGAGGTCATATATTACACAGAATTATTTATGGATCTCGTGTCAGTTACCATGTGTCAATATCCTGGTTGTTTTTCTGAAGAATACTCTAAAAGCCATCCGGTGGTCCCAGTCCTTGCTGGCTGGCCCATTTTCTTGTCTTTGAGTGCACAGGCACTCATATGGAGATGGGAGGCCCCATTTAGGCAACCCTGGGGAGGCTGTCAATAAGCTTGTAATTAACCATGAATGCCCTTTATCTATCAGTAATACATAGCTGATGGCTGAGATTGACAATTGCAGAAGGTTCCAAACTAGGATATTGCATAACTATCTTGGAGATTTTTTTTAAGAAAAGAAATAGAGTCAACACCGCCCCCAATATCACTGAATCGCTTTGGTGACCCATCCACTGATTTACACAAGTGTGGTGTAGTGGCTTCAAGTCTTGGGTTTAAACCCCATCTGAGTCATAAAGGTTTCTAGGTTAGGCTCTCCAGATACTGTTGGGGGCAGAACTCCCATCATCCCTGACCATTGGCCATGCTGCCTGAGGCTGGTGGCAGTTGTCGTCCAAAACATCTGGAGGGCACCAGGTTGGGAAGGCTGCCCTAGAACAGTTGTTGTTAGGGTTGTGCACACCCTCTTGACCTGATCTGGGTTCCAGTCCAGGACTTCAGGTTGACCCCAACCTGGGCCAATCCAGAGCTGACATGACTCAGATCTAGGCTTTGAACTGATTTGGGTAGTTGTGAGGATAAAAAAGAAGCACGTACCCTGTGAGGCTTTGAGAAAGGAATCTGGTAGAGATTCCTGTCCAAACTACTAGAGGGATTGCTATGAAACTTGTTAGGAATCCGCCCCCTTCTATTACTCCCCCAAATCCCCACCTAGCTTAGGTGCAATTCACTTGACCTCAGAGCTTGCTTAACTCGCACTTGAATAAAAGCAAACGCTGATTGGGCATTTAGGAGTTTCTAATGATTCTCTACGTCTGGTAATAGCTTGGCATGCTGTGGGATGTGGGTAGAGGCAGAGGAAAGAAAACATGGCTCTATTAACCACACAACACTCAGAAGAGAGGGATTATTTTCCCTGTGTCAGAAAGGGGCACCAGAGGGAGGGCCTTTCCAGTGGTGGTGACTGGTGTGCAAACTCCAGAGGAGTTGCCCCCTCTGTTGGTTGTCTCCTGTATTACAGAGGGCATTTAGTGTTGTTGTTGGTCCCATGCTGTGGAAGACTCTTCCAGCAGAGATTAAGGATGTAGGAAGAGCCCATTGGATCAGGTCAGCGACCCATCTGGTCCAGCACCCTGTTCACTCAGTGGCCAACCAGAAGCCCATAGGAAGGACCTGAGAGCAGCAGCACTTTCCCCTCTTGTGATCTCCCACAGCTGGTATTCAGAATCTTATGATGCTGGAGGTAGCAAATAGGCATCAGGGTTAGCAGTCACTAAAAGCAGACACCTTCACTTTCCACTTTCAAGTATTGCTTGTGGATCTCTTTATGCTTTGGAAGCTAACTTTTCCTTTTTTCTCTGTATTAGCCTATTGCTTTAATGATTTTCTGTAAATATTAACACTGTTCTATGTTTTAATGCTGTATGCTGCACTGATATATTTTGAGAATGGGAATATAGAATTACTTTTATAAGATAAATAAATATGAAGATCCCAGGTTCAATCCCCATAATCTCTGTGCATTTTAAAAGCACATTACTTGGCTGGAGAGGGATATTAAAAAATTTAAATAACTGCAAATTTTGAAAGATGGTTGTCTTTCAGTTCTTGTATTGCCCTTCCAGGCCACTATATCTGAGTCTTAGAACTCACATGCATTATTAGCCCTGCTTCACACCCCAAATGCTTTTGCCAGGCTGGAATGAATTGAACCCTGATAATGCTTCTTGGTTGCCCAGACAGAGGGCAGAGGGACATCTGAGTGTATGTCAAAAGCCCAACCTATTGTACGGAGGTAACTTTTTGTCAGAGGAGAGTGCCAGGGTTGGGTAAGTAATAACTCACATGATGCCAGTAAGGTTAACTCTTTATTCAAAGAAACAAAACAGTCCAGGCCTAATGAGCCCAGTAGCTCTCTACAGTAGATCTGGCGAGGACTGAAGGTCCCTGCCTTCCCACAGTTCCCTAAGTCTCCTCCTCTCTGATGTCCTTCCCAAGCAACCTGGGACTCCTTTGTCTTCTCTCTTTGCTCTACCCTCTTCATTCCTCTTCATGTTCTGTGAGACCAGTACCAAGGGGACCTGGTCACAGCAGAAGGGGAAGGCTCCCTGTCTTCTTTAGCAGTCTGCCTGATCTCTGCCTCTTGGCCCCCTCTTCTCCAGCCTCCACTTCTGCCTCTGGCTCTGGACTGCTTTCTGCCACAGCCTCTCCCTGCCCACTAAGCCCTGTTACCTCTTCAGCTTCCGACACCTCCTCTTCTCACTCTGACCACTCATTGTCATCCCACCACCAATCTCCTGGCTCCAAGCCGCCTTTCCTTGGGGCCTCCCCAGATGGTGCCTCCCACCACTCTTCTGCATCTAGCCAATCCATGACACATTTACATTCATTGCTCCATCTATTTATGCATCTGTCCCTGTCCACCATTAGCAGGTGGTCCTCAGCCCTTGGCCTGAAAAATATCCCCTGCAACACCGCATTCTATCAGAAAGTTTCGATTAAGTTGGTTCAGCTTTAAATACAAACTGAATCAAATCCCCACCACCACCATATTGGCTTCAGTCCCCAGCCCCCTGCCAAAGGTCTTGCCATCTTTACTCAGCCTTCTTCCCTTCTGAACTCTGCAGTCAGTCAGATAGTCTGGAGCCCAGGTTAAGTTTATGAAAAGATGCAAGATCACAGCTCCTTCTTTGCCCCGGTCTTCCTGCACATATAATTCCTGTGGTGATGCATTATAGGAAGAAATGGGCTTTACCTATTGATTGCTTTTGGTGCCAGACTGTCTGAGACTTCTGCGCTTTTAGGTTAAAGCTGTCATGGTTAATGCACATGTCTCCAACAGGAAATGTACCAAGATTCATAATTAGTTAAGAGTAAGTGAAGCTTGTCAGACAAGACAAGAGGTGGGCTGTTACTGTAATGCAAAATTGGTGTGGGTGGGTGTGATTCCTTGCAGGCTGTGTTGGTGTCATCCTCTTGCTCCACCTTGTGGTCATGATGCAGAAAAAGGTGAAATGTAGACACTAGAACAGGGGTAGGCAACCTAAGGCCCAAAGGCCAGATGTGGCCCAATCACCTTCTAAATCCGGCTGGCGGACAGTCCGGGAATCTGTGTTTTTACATGAACAGAATGTGTCCTTTTATTTAAAATACATCTCTGGGTTATTTGTGGGGCATAGAAATTTGTTCTCCCCCCCCCATCAAAATCTAGTCCATCCCACCACATGGTCTGAGGGATGGTGGACCAGGCCCCTGCTGAAAAAGGTTGCTGACCCCTGCACTAGAACATGAGTAGGGAACCTGTAGCCCTCCAGACGTTGTTGGACTACAACACCTCTCAGCCCCAGACAGCATGGCCTATGATTCAGGATGATGGGAGTTGTGGTCCAGCAGCATCCGCATAACTGACTGAGAGCAGAGAGCTTCAGTTCTATGTTGTTGCTTGTCAAGAGCCTTCCAGGTGTCCAGGGTTCAGTTAAAGCCCATGGGATGCCATCAAGAGGTAATTCCTCCCATGGACTTTATCAGATCAGGAAGCTTGGGCAGCTGAGAAGGCTGCAGAGTAGTGGCAAAACATATGACGATGCCTAAGGCAGGCCCACACAACATGTGACTTGCCAGGCTGAACAATCCCCACCAATCATGTACCGTGGCCTGCCAGGGTCTTGGCACTTGCGCCCCTCCCTTTCCCTTGCAGTCATAAAATCATAGAATCACGGAATTGTAGTGTTGGAAGGAATGCCAAGGGCCATCTAGTCCAACCCTCCACAATGCAGGAAACACAGCTAAAGCATCCATGACAGATGCCCATTCAGCTTTTGCTTAAAAACCTCCAAGTCTCTGGATGCCAACTGAAAAAAGTTTATTGAGCCTCTCTTGGCAGGATTCACATGGCTAGTGGGGAGCTCTGTTTAGCTACATCCATAAGAATATAAGAAGATGGTCCAGCAGCCAACCATGTACCTATGGGATGCCCCCAAGCAGGAAGTGAGTGCAGCAGGGCTCTCCCCACCTGCAGTTCCCAGCAACCAGTATTCTGCTTAGCAGGTCTGTGATCATAGAATAACTGATTGTTTGAGGTGACATTCAGAGGCATGTTGCCTCCACAGTGGAAGTAGAAGATAGCCATTGTGACTAGTAGTCATTGGTAGCCTTATCCCCCATGAATCTGTCAAATGATCCATTTATAGACAATCCAAACTGGTGACTACATCTTGGTGGAGCACATTCCATATAGTTTAGATTTTTTTGTCTGTCCTGTGTCTTCTGCACTTCATGCTTCATTCCAGCATTTGAGTTGCTCACAACTCTTTTCACCCAGAAGAAAAAGTAATACGAAAATGCTACATCTCTTTTTGGAATGTAGTTGTAGATTTTAAACAGTAGATGTCAGGGCTGCTTTGCAGATACGCAGGTGTGCAGTTCTGAAGTACTGTTTTGACCTAAAATCTAGGTGGGGCACGACAAGGAACAGGAAAGCCCCGCCCCCATCACTTTAATCTGGCCTTGCAGGAAAGGGTTGTGTGATTTTTGTTGGGACTGCAGTGCAGTGAGGAGAGTCCTGCCACCCCAATCCTGATCTCTTTCTCTCTCTCCCCCCATGTTGTTATTATTAAAAAGGGAGAAAGAGTTGTTCAGTACTGTGAGACATGTGTCATCTATTCTATTTTAACAAGGAGAACACTGAATAATGGTTTCACCCTCTGCACTCTGTATTAGTAGTTGCTGTCCACTATACCACCTTTAGCTGTCGTTGGACTAAATATCCCATCATTCACCATCCAAGTTGGCTGCAGCTGATGGGAACTCGAGTACCATCAAAATTTGAAAAATACTTGAAAGATTGCCCCACCTGCTATACACTGTGTCCTGCAAGAGAAGACCTCCTGCAGATGCCATCTCATCAGGGGAGACCATTCTGTGTGATATATAAAGTGGGTCTTTAGTATGGTGGCACCCACCCTTTAGAACCCCTGCCCACTACGCATTCAATGACCACCATCATCAGCACCATTTTGGAAACCTAATGAAGATCTTCCTTTTCCATCAAGTCTTTTAAGTGGACATTTTGTCCGTCTGAATCTGTGTTGAACTTGAACTTGTTTGAATTGGGTTTTTTTTTAAAATGGAATTGTTAAACATGTTTTATATATGTTGAAATGGTTTTAATCGTTCCATACACAGTTGTGCGTGGTGTGGTGAACGTGGGCAGAGTTCAGCATTTTCTCCCTCTCTCTTAACACTAGAACTTGGAGACACCCAGCGAAGCTGGTCAAGATCCAGGACACACAAAAGAAAGTACAGTGGACCCTCCAGATACGAATTAAATTCGTTCTGGGGGTCCGTCCACAGGGGCGTCTTGCCCATAGAGGCTAGTGGCGCGGGGCGCCAGGGAAGAGGCAGAGGCTGGACGCGGTGGCTCCCGGCATCAGCTCGCCACCCTTGCCTGCCTCTGCCATTCCACACCGAAGCAGCGCCGTACCTGGAGCCTCCGCCTGCCGTGGCCACCGCAGCACAAAGCGGCCAGCTGAGCCAGGAGGTGCCGCGTCCAGCCTCCGCCTCTTCCCCGCCAGAGGAGCCACCCTCCAGCCACTGCCCGCCTCCTCCAGCCTCGCCAGAGGTCAACAACTCTGGGAAATGGGGGGGGGGGGGACACCGGAGGGACCTTTGCACCATGGCGCTGGATATGCTTGAGATGGTGCTGTCCATCTGCAACCCAAAAAGTCCATAGGCAGGGGCGCTCCTTCTGCACATGTGCGCAGCGCGATTGAGCATTTCTGCACATGCCGGCATGGTGAAACATGGAAGTATACACCTCCGGGTTTGCCACATTCGTAATCCGAAAGTTATGTATCCAGAGTGGTACGTAACTAGAGGGTCCACTGTACTTCTCCTACACAGCGTGTGGTTAAACTATGGGATTCACTCCCACAAGCAGCGATGGGCACCAACTTGGATGGTTTTAAAAGAGAATTAGACCAAATAATGGAGGGGAAGGCCCTGTTCTGCCTCCACTGTCACAGCAACACGCTCAGAATCCCAAGCTGGGAGAAGGCTCTTCAGCCTCGTGAAAGCAGTGAGTGGGGGAATGCAGAGAGGAAGGGATAGCGCAATAGCATGACTCCCATCTCCCCCACAGCACACACACAGGGGCTGAATTGTGTTTGTTCTGGAGCACCATAAGTCCTTCAAATTGCAACAATACAATAACACATTTGTATTCCACACCATCTGTTACATTACAAATGAAAACAAAATATAGAATGTTTTGTGTGTGTGTGTGTGTGTGTCCCTCATTAATGGTGCTGCTTTAAGGGTCAATATTAATTTTATTTTTCATGCTTAAGGCTTTGTTTTGACATTCTGCAACGGTCTCTATTTGCCATGCTGAGATAGGGTCATAAACCTAGACATTTTTCAGAAATGTAAATTAGCACAGAAGCAATTTAAACAAAATAAAATGATGGATAAAGACAAGATACTCTACGGCGGGGGTTTTGTCTCCCCCGGAAAAGTTTAGACTTTATATAATAACATTTTAAATACAGATATATTTGTAAATACACTTTCTCCATAGATAACAATATAACATTTCAAAATCTCCATTCACCAGATGCAAAATCACTTAAAAAGTAAAGGTAAAGGGACCCCTGACCATTAGGTCCAGTCGTGGCCGACTCTGGGGTTGCGGCACTCATCTCGCTTTATAGGCCGAGGGAGCCAGCGTACAGTTTCCGGGTCATGTGGCCACCATGACTAAGCCACTTCTAGCGAACCAGAGAAGCACGGAAATGCTGTTTACCTTCCCGCCGGAGCGGTACCTATTTATCTACTTGCACTTTGATGTGCTTCCGAACTGCTAGGTTGGCAGGAGCAGGGACCGAGCAATGGGAGCTCACCCCGTCGCGGAGATTTGAACTGCCGACCTTCTGATCGGCAAGTCCTAGGCTCTGTGGTTTAACCCACAGCGCCACCCGTGTCCCGCAAAATCACTTACAGTACATAAAAAAAATAGCTCCACCAAGGTAGGGTGGGGAAACACAGAAGAAATAATCAATAGAAAACTCATGGCTGGAGAAAAGGGATATGAGCTAGCGAGAAACTTTCTTGACCTGCCCCCTTTGAAATGCATGGAGGATGCATCTGAGAGTACAACTGCAGAAGATTCCATATATGCTGTTAAAGAGAGTGGGTCTGCTCCATACCCTCCAGGAGCTCTTTTCCTGCCTGGAATGTGTCCTTGACAGAAAAACAAGAGGCAACTGATTGATAATGCTGTGTCATCAGCAAAGGCAGCAGGGATGCCGTCCCCAGACATCTGAGCTTTAAAAGCAGAGTAGAGAGTTGACAGGGTAGTGGCTTTATCTTTATGTTTAAACATTATAACTCTCTAAAAATGTGACTTGTAGCTGAAACTTGGCAATCTTCTATTTGTGTGTCTGGCTTATAGGCAGGGACAGCCGCAAGGGAGAAATGGTGATGCCCAATGATTCCTTTAGCCCTGCTTTCCCTCTTCTTGCCTGCCTGCTCCTTCTCCTCAGGCCAAGAAACCTGATCTCTAAGGCTTAATGTCCACAAGCAGTGGAATGAGGTGGTAGAGCCCTGAAGGGGATGGCAGAGTAGATGGGACTACTTGAGGCTGAAGGTGGGAGGCAGGTGCCATTTGAGTGTGTTCCCCATGTCCAAGCACTCCCTGCAAGCAGAAAAGCAGCACACCCAGGGGAAATGTTGTAACCAACTTCTCTCTTTGCTTTATTTGCTCTACTTGCAGGGAATCACTCTCTTTCTCAAACACACTCGCCACTCTAATACCTCTGAGCTAAGCAGTGGGGATACGAGATTAGAAGGGGCTACAGAAGGGGTGGAGTTGGTAATCTTTTGTAACATGGTGTCATGTGCAAGGCTAAAATTTTCTGTCCCCCAAATGGATCTTCTCAGTTTTGTGCCCTGTCTGCTCAGTGCCCTGTGGGGAGGAACTGTCCGCACAACCCTGAATCTGGCACTGGCTGCAGAGAAAAAGCAGCAGCGAGGGTTAACTCCTTCCCCACTGCTGTTGCTGCTTTTCCATAAATGCTCACCATGACTCCACATTCACAACTCTTGTATTTGAGGCCCAAACTCTGGTTGCATCTGAACTATTGATAAATAAAGACCATCTTACAGCTCTCTGTATGCACAGTATTCTGATTGTACTCTTTGCCTGGTGACAAGCATTGTGCTCAAATTTGAAGACTGTATCAGAAATACGGTATTTTGAGGTCTTATCTGTGCTGTGAATGTAACAAAAAACATGAACAGGTGGTTGAGAGTGCTGGTCCACGAAGAGACACGTGCTATGGATTTTTTATTCTGTGCCTTGTGTGGTATCCTTTAATTTCACAGATTACTCTTTCGACCTGTTCTTCCTTCAGAGAGCTCTGTACAGCTTGCAGGTCAAGGAATCTAGGTGAGCTTTCCAGTTAGGTAATTTAGACTGTTCCTTGGTTTTACATTGCAATGTGCTTACTTCAAAATGTGGTTAAACCAGCCCTTCTGCAGTCATGTTCATTCTGCTGAGTCAAACCCCTGTCACCTGCCCTAAAGTCCTGCTCTGATGGCATTTCTGTTCCAGCCAGCCCTGAGTTCTGCTCTTTCCAAATTCCAATTTAACCAGAGAAAAATCTGTAATTAATTTCAGAATCAAACCACACCATTTGTTTTGGTTCATATGCATCTTCTGTCTACCAATTTTCTGGTTCTGATGTGCATATCTCTCAGTAAAACACTGCAGAAAAGCAATCCTGATATGATCACATCCCTCACTACAATGCAGGGTGTGTTACTGATGCATGCATGTATCCCAAGGAATCTTGATGCAACTGTGCATATGATCACATCATGCTTGCTTTGGTGATGCAGAGGGAAGGAGACATGAATTAACTGGAAATTAAGCAAACTGTGGGCACACAGTGTTCTGTGTGAGGAGAGAGCGAGCAATGGAGAATCCTTATCAAAAAACAGTGAAAGGTAATTGTTCTGACCTAACAAGTCTATACTTCTAGTTGTGTTGGTGTACCTGATTTTTTTTATATTGCACGAAGTACATTGGATCCCATTGCTCCCCCGCTAATTTCTACAGTAATAGTTTCACTAATGACCTTTTCATAGAGTTAACCCAAAAAGAAAGAATATACTGTTGTATTCCAACTTATTTCACAGCCACATACAAATCAGGTGCTTAAAGCATATGTGAGCATTTGAATAGTAGTGTTTCTTAAGTTTACACTCTATGATAAATAAACTATTTAAAATGGAACTCTAGTCTAAGCAAGTGCTAACAAGGATGCCTTCTATCATCTAGGGTTGCCAACTGCCCTGCTCCTCTGCCTTTAATAGCAGCTTGGATTGAAAGAATCAGCATTTGAGAGAGAAACACAGTCACCTGCACATATCTGCAGATCAAGCTGTTGTTAAATGCACAGGCGCAGTGCTGGTAAAAGAAGCTGGCAACACTAGTACCATTGCACATTATGGAAGCTGTTTAGCAGTAAATGCGTGAAGCACAAGAGATTTGGAGTCTGAGCATCCTGAGAAAGTGATGGTTTGTGGACGCATCAAGGTGGAGAAAAGGGTCAAACAGATTGACTTTCCCCATTTTAATAGCCTGCATTGTTTTGAGGGATTGTTCAAGGCATGGTGGTATGCTCTCGCTCCACGACAATAAGACGAGCAGTTCAGTAGTCAGGGAAAAATCCCACTCCTAATCCCATAAAGCTTTGAGCAGCCTCCAAAAACCTCAGGTCTTGTCCACAGATGGCAGTGATGGGCGATCACAACTGGCATGGAGATCACTGGCCCAGAAAGAAACTTCATTGCTTAAAACTACGTGGCTCAGTTCACCGTTTCTTTTGTACCAGGATCTCCTAAATCAGGATTCTGTCACTACGGATATATTGCAAAATGCTTGAATATTGCACCTTTCAGTTACTTGCTGAAGTGTCAGGAGGATTGCAGGCAACAATACTCTGAACACAAATACTTCAATTCCTTTTGCTGACAAAACCATTAGACCTTTAAAAACAAAGCTTGTTCTGTTTTCTTCACAGATGGAGGAGCCATGGGGATTGGTGATGGGGGGGAAGGTTCCTTGAAACTGGAGAACAGTATTTGGTTTGGTCCTTCATTTGCTTCATATCTTGGGGTTACCTGGGGGCTTCAATGCCTAAGACAAAAGCAAAGAGATGCTGAAGTCAAAGAAAAGAAAAACAAAGTTTCCCAAGTTTCTCCATGTTGCAGTCCTAAGCACACCACCTATTTTTTAGCCATTTTAGTTTGATTAAGCTAGTTATACAAAAATGGAGGTGCTCAAGACAGCTTGCATAAAAGCCCAATAAAAGCAATAATAAAATCATTATACATACAAATTGATAAGAAATGTGAAAATAGCATCTTAAAAATGAAAAATGAAAAATGAAACTCCTCCATCATATTTCTCTGGCTACATAGATTGATATATGCTCTTCACCTTTGCTCTGATATATTTGTACACACATGCAGATCCCACAGATTCAGCTCTCCAAACAGAGAGCACCTTTTACTTCCTTGTTTGCCTTTTGTTGGTTAGCTGAGGAATGGAGGGAGGGAGGCGTAGTGATAAGACAAATTAGTGAGCCTTTTTTCTAGGCTTTCACGGGTTTTCTTGGCTTTGGGGGGCGGGGCCAAAATTCCATGGTCGGGAACACATTAGAAATTTCCCCATAGGTATACGTAGAAAAGATGGATTGCGGGTGGCGCTGTGGGTTAATGTGGTCATGCTGGCCACATGACCCGGAAGCTGTACGCCGGCTCCCTCGGCCAGTAAAGCGAGATGAGCGCCACAACCCCAGAGTCGTCCGCGACTGGACCTAACAGTCAGGGGTCCCTTTACCTTTACACGTAGAAATAGTGGACTCATGTAAACACTTGCAGACCGAATGATTTCTAGGAAACACATTGTGCTCAGTAAGTGGGGCCTGTATGTATGTATACATCTCCACCATCCATTTTTGTGGTGTGCCACATCCTCAAATTATTCCTGCCTTTCTCCCTTGAATAAGAGGTAGGGATGGTCACTAACTTGGATGGCTTTAAACTAAAACTCGACAGCTTGATGGAGCATAAAGCTACTGCTGGCTATTAGCCACAACGGCTGTGTTCTATGCACACTGTTGGGGCACCATGGCTCTGAACAACATCTGCTGGGAATTGCAGTGGGGAGAGTGCGGTTGTGCTCAGGTTCTGCTTGCAGGTCTGCATAGCCCGCCCTACGCTCCCCAAATGGCTTCCTTCCCTCAGGTGCAATGCACACGTTCTTTGCCTCAGGGAACAAAAGGTTATGGTTGAGCACATTGCCACAGGAATGAAGAAAATTGCTGCTGGGTCTTCCCCTGAGAGATGAGGCCACAGGGTCCTTCTTGCCCAGCATGCTGTCCTTGCAGTGGCCAACCTAGGGGAAGCCCAGAAGCAGGACCTGAGCACAACAACGCACTCCCAACCGGCTGCTCCCAGAAGCCATCAGTCAAAGACATCCTGCCTCCAACAGCGAGCGACTGGACACTCTGCAGCTCAGCATCTTCCGTGTGAATCTTGGGGCTCCTTACCTGGGGCGGAGGTGGCGGAGCTGCCTTACGCTTGAAGTGGGGAGAAGGAGTTTCCATCACTGCTGCTGCCTGTAAGAGAAGTGCCACATGTTCCTGATCAGATGTCAGTCACCCCCTTTTCTCTCTTCAACACAACCAACCCACCCAGGCAGCTTATTTGGAGCTCATTTGAAAATTCCAATTCCAATTAATATTAATATTAACGCAATGAATAAATAAATACAATATTGATCATAATGAAGATTTATCCTGCCTTCTGCAAAAGTGCACAAAATCAGCACAGTACAAAATAAGGTAAAAACAAATGGCAGTCTTAAAAGTAGATGATGAGGATGATTTGCATTTGTTAGAAACTTTATTTAAAAGGGGGGGTGTATATCCAATACTAGCCATACTTAGAGAAGTCCCATTGAAGTTAATGGATGTGGCTAACTTAGGTTCATTAATTTCAGTGAGTCTACCCTGAATAGAACTTAGTTGGATGCAACCCAAAATCTCAAGGAGATTTACAACCAATTCACATTCAAAAAGCAGGGTGGAGTGGGAGGCATAGGACTGCAGGTTCCATCTGTAATCTGGCTGATTTTTTTCCTGTCAACCTTTACCAAGGTTCCCCCTTAACCAAGATTTGAAATCAGGATTTGAGGCTGCTTCTGTAGTTAACAGAGGGCCTCATTAACTTTGGGGGTAATGGCATCTGAACTACCCTTGCCATTTTTTCTAACTGCAGCCTCTCTCATCACCCTGGGAAAAAGTGAAAATGGACAACTAGTTGATTGAAGAAGATTCACACTGGTGATAGTTGCACCAGCTAGAAAGGAGAGAGAAAATCCTGAAGCAATTACTTACTGCATTGCTGTTGACATAAGAAAACCCTGTCTTGGCAGTTGGAATTGGAGGTGGAGGAATGTTTGGCTTTACAATTGGCTGGAATAAAAGAAAACAGGAGATTATCTAAAACATTTCCGCATAGTAAGCAAGAAAGATATCAAGACAGCAGGCAAGGATATCTGAAGAAGGCACCATTTTTTAGGGGACAGAAAACAAGGCAGGAGCGGTGCTTTCTGTGTTTTGCTCATACTCAGAATCTGACTCAGCTGTCTGCAGCAATTGCCAGCTAAGTGAGCTTGTTGTCAGGGCTTGTGTGTGCAACATAAAAAGGTAAAGGTAAAGGTACCCCTGCCCGTACGGGCCAGTCTTGACAGACTCTGGGGTTGTGCGCCCATCTCACTTAAGAGGCCAGGGGCCAGCGCTGTCCGGAGACACTTCCGGGTCACGTGGCCAGCGTGACATCGCTGCTCTGGCGAGCCAGAGCCGCACACGGAAACGCCGTTTACCTTCCCGCTGGTAAGCGGTCCCTATTTATCTACTTGCACCCGGAGGTGCTTTCGAACTGCTAGGTTGGCAGGCGCTGGGACCGAGCAGCGGGAGCGCACCCCGCCGCAGGGATTCGAACCGCCGACCTTTCGATTGGCAAGTCCTAGGCACTGAGGCTTTAACCCACAGCGCCACCTGCGTCCCACGCCACCTGCGTGTGTGCAACATAGACTTATACTAATTTAACATTCATTTCCTTTTCTCTGGAAACAGCAGAGAATTCTCAGCAATCTCCCCAAACAACAATGCCCAGGTTTCTTTGCAGGAAGCTGTGACAATTAAATTGGTATAAAACCAGAGGTGGATTTAGGGGAGCAAAACTGGTTCAGTCACACTGGGCATAGAGCCTCGGGGACACCTTAGGGGATGCTGAATCTATGATTTAGAATAGAGCACAAGAGGCCGGGGACACTGAACTTTTGCATCACACTGGGCGCTGCTGAATTTGAGACCCCAAGATCCGCCACAGATAAAACCTATATAGTTTGGTGGTGTAGATGTATGATCTGTGCACATAAAAGGGACTACTCAAAGGGAGTACTACTGTGTGCTGGCCATGCAACAAGCTATGTGAACTCTACCATAAGAAAACCTTCACTGAAGCAAGCCATGCCCACTCACCAGATGCCATAAAACTACTGGAGTGGGGGAGGTAAAACCTAAGCTGCCAAGGAACAATCATGAGCACAGGAATGTGTTCCCAATTTTCCTTGGCAATAGCTTTTGCATTCAGAACTGTTTAAATTCAGCACCGGGTACAAGCCCTGCTGCTTTCCAGCAGGCTCACCTGATGTCATATGCTGGCAGGTGACTGACAGGTGCGTGGAGCTACCCACCAATCAAAAGTGGTCCGTGGAGGAGTGGCTCTAGTTGATCTGGCTCACTGGACAAAAGTGGTTCTCCAGCCTTTGTATAGACAATACTGGGCTGCAGGGACCAATGGGCTGACTCAGGGGGAAATGGCTTTGGAAGTCCAACTCATTGTTTTATTCATCTAGGCAAGCATCCCACAATCATGTAAAAAGGTAAAGGGCCCCTGGGTGGTTAAATCCAGTCAAATTCAACTATGGGGTGCGGTTTTCATCTCTGCTTTCAGGCCGAGGGAGCCGGCGTTCGTCCGCAGACAGCTTTCCAGGTCATGTGACCAGCATGACTAAACTGCATCTGGCACAATGGGACACTGTGACGAAAGCCAGAGTGCTCAAAGAAATGCCGTTTAGCAGTACCTATTTATCTATTTGTGCTGGCATGCTTTTGGACTGCTACATTGGCAGGAGCTGGGACAGAGCAACAGGAGCTCACCCTATCATGCAGATTCAAACTGCCAACCTCACATAGCTGTCAAGTGTCCCTTATTTGAAGGGACAGTCCCTTATTCCAACGCCATGTCCCGCTGCTGTCCCTTATTGATGGATGTCCCTTAAATGTCCCTTAAATGATGTCCCTTAAATTTCAAAGGAAGCAGCTCCTCTCCCTCCCTCCCTGCCGGCCAGGGAGGAGGGAGGCTCCAACTGTGTTGCTTGGCTGTGTTGCTCACCCAATAAGAAGTCTAAGAACGACTGGGGGGTGGAGCTTGCATGCCTTGTGTGTGGCTAGTTAATGCAAGCTGAGGGGTTTTTTGAATGCTGGACGCTATTTTGTTGCACATGCTGCTGCAAACTTTGCAGTGCAAAGCCAGGCCGGGGAGCCATCTTAAATTGAGGCTGCATAGGCCTTGTGGTGCATGTGATTCAGATTCTATTCAGTTGAACCTCTGGTTACAAAGTTGGTTGGACAGTGTTCTCGAAGCTACAAGCATGAGTTTGACCAGACTGCAGGAGGACAGGAAGACTGGAGTGCCTGGAACAGGCGAGGCTGCAGGTCCCTTATTTTGGCTGCTGGTCCCTTATTTTCAAATCTGTAAGTTGACAGCTATGCAACCTCATGATCAGCAAGCTCAAGACCACAGTGCCACCTGCGTCCCTTTTAGGCTCATAGAATCATTGTAGAATTGGAAGGCACCCAAAAAGTCATATAGTCCAACCCTCGAATAAATGGAATAAATAAATTGGATTGAATAAACTGCTGATTCAGTATACTCTATTTGTCAGCCAGTTAAAACATGCCCATTTGTTTCCTTGACCTCAAAAACATGGGATTTAACACCCTATTTACTCTTCTATGGATTGAGATATGGAAGTTGAGAAATGGTGCCATACGATCCCCCTGGAACTCCAATGGTCAATATTAGTGGGGAAATAATAGCACTCTTGATTCAGCTTTCCCCCCCACTCCAGAAGGATCCTTCTTGAGCTCATTTAGGAACTTACCATTCTGGCATTTTGATACATGGTTGATATGTGATTGCACGGTTCATCTGGAATTTGCTGAGGAATTATAAGAAGCAACATTTGGTTAGTGCTTCTATAAAGTGGAATAGTTGAATACAGTTTCATGCCACCTGACTTTCTAGAACCCCAACAAATCACAAAGACACACGTTTCAACATTCCCCAGGTTAAAAGAACAAAATTTTCCAGGAACATGAAAAACACCATGCTGGGGAGAAAGGTTTTTGCCTCAAGTTTATCTGTGACATGTTAATTTTTTGTGTGTGGTTGTGTGTGTGTTTTAAAGTAACTAACATGTTTAGTACACATGTTTACTCTAAAACAAGTCACATTAAATGCAGTGGAATTTACTTCTGACCAGAAATGCATACAATTGTATTGCACATTTTTGACATCGCTTTCATTCTTTTTTAAGCATTGCCATTAGCATAAATATATTTCCTTCTCAGAATGATGAGATATAATTGTGTAGATTGCATATTGCATTACATTTGCTGGGGGTTTTTTAGATTTTACTGTTACTAGGAGGAAAGGATGGTACCATCTAATCTTGGTCAGAGACAATTTAGCAGGCTTTCTGTTCCATCCCCTTTGTGCATTTAATCTGGTGAATTTTGTTCTTAGAAACCCACATGAAAACGTGTACTTCAATGCATATTTTTGAACATTTTTTAAAAGGATGCATTTCTAAATGTATTTTATTTTATCACAAAATATGCACATTCTTGAGCAAAATTCAGAGAAGTGTAAAATCCAAAGAACAACTATATTCTGATATGTACATTAATCCAGCTGGTGCTGATTGGTCAGTTCAGGCTGCAATTCACAAACAATTAATTCCAGAAGCATTCTAGTTTCCAGTGTTGTTGTGGTCCATATTTTAAGGAATAACTATTTCATTTAATATTACTTACAACAGAAACTGGTGGTTTGTTTGGTTGGGGTGGAGGTGGAGGGAGCAGAACTCTGGAAGAGGTGACCTAAAAGCAGGAAACAGCTTTTTAAACAGTGTGCCATCTTTGCTTTTCAAAACAACAATGAGGTATCCTCAGTTGTCACATGAATCTTACACATTACACAGGCATGCTAGAGAAACATATAGACGGTAATTTCAGGACTGAAAGGTAGACGTGCAAGTGCTACAGTCAGTGAGTTGTATCAAATTAAAACAAACTCAGAGCAGATCCACTGAAATCAGTGGATGGTTAAACAGGTCATGTCCATTGATTTCAGTGGGTCTACTCTCAGTGTGACTTAGTTGGATACAAGTCAGAGATGTTTCAGTAGAAAATTAAAGCATATACAAGATAAACACAGTGAGTTAGGACAAGACTCATCCTTTATATTTGTGTTGCTGGGTGAACATCTTAGGATATTTTATATGGTACAGTGTTTTATGTTTTCTGGTTTTTAATTGGTTTTATTTTTGTATTATATCTTGTTAATTCACTTTGAGACTTTTTAGTGCAAAATGACTAACAAACGAAATAAAGAATGAAATAAATGCACCATGCTAGGGGCTCAATTTTGGAGTTGCTGAGAACTTGAGCATTGCATAGCTACACAGCAGGGTAAGGAACCTCTGGTTCATGAGCCAATCTGGGCTCATCACCCTTCTCTAAAGCCATTCTGGGCAAGCCATACTGACTCGTCCTATACCTGATGTCATACAGGTAAGGGCGGTGCTTTGCCAAAGCCCACTGGAGCAAAGTGTCCTCGCTCTGGGACTTCAAAGCACCAAATCCCATGACATCATGAAATTGAAAGGTGGGTAGGCTCACCCGCCTATCAAATTTGGCCAGTATGGTGGATCCTGATAAAGATTTGGACCATGGAACCAAAACAGTTCTGGTATATAGCATGGGGTGGATTCCCTGGAGTTGGAAAATGGACTGCAAATGGTACAGGATCATTGCTTTTGCCCAGATGTTTAAACCGTTTGTGTTGCTTCTCACCTCTGGAGGGCCAGGCACAGGGCCAAGATGCTGTCTTCTCTTCTGATCTTGACCTGAGAAGGCATGGTTTGTGGATCCAGCCACACTCTTTTGGGTGCTATCAAAAAACAGTAAATATTAGCATGCAGATTGAATTCATAACTTAGAACATCTGTGTTCTGTACACAGAAATGTAGAAGTCTTGGTCAAACAATATAGGATGCAGAAAAGACAGGGAATGGAGACCTTCACTGTCTCTCCTGAATCATATATTGTTTGGTCCAGAATAATAATAATAACATCCCGTCCTTCTTTCCAAAGGAATACAGAGCTTGGAGGGGAAGCTCTGGATTTTGCCATTGCAGCATAGGAGAAATGAGGTATACCTGATCAGGAGGACTGATTCCAGAAGAGCTTGTTGTCTAGCCCTACAGTATTTTAAAGGAAACCAAACTGGTTTCAGACTTATATGCGAATTGGAATACACATATGAATTCTCCACTTTGAATTTTGCCTTGCCGTTTTGGTACAAAATACATACAAACGTGCATTACTTTACAGGAAACGGGCATACAAAACTGTGTTTTATCAGAAATGCATAAATACAAAAAACATACAATTTATGGTGCAAGTGCCTACAGATAGGCTGTGCTAGCCATCCCTAATCTGAACAGCTGCAAGTCCTCCACCCCTTCTTTTAATCAAGGCGAATTATAGCTCCAAATCAGCAGCTTCTGGCATCCAAAATCTAAGACTCTACTGCTCAAACTAGCCAGAGTTGGCTTTCCATCCCAATGTTCAATCTGGCCACACATGCCATTCTTAGTATTGAGCGCTTAGCAAACCCAGCAGTTAAATCCTTTTGCAAAAGTTTGGCTGACAATTCTTCACTTAAAAGATTCACCTTGGACTATTTTTCTTCTTTGAAATTTTGTACCGGAACAAGACAATGATGGTGACTGCTGTGACTAAAATGGCTAACAACACTGCAACAATGATGATGATATCTGCAAAAAAAGAACAGGCCATAAACAAATCTGAGATTGTACTGAGAGACAATTCTTGGAAATCATGCTTCCTCAAAGACTCCCTATTCCTCTTCTGTGACATAGGAAATGACCCAAAACACATTCTCTCAGCCCAGTTTGTGATGAACTAGATTTTCACAAAAGTGTTGTCAGAAAGCCTCACACCTTCCCTTATCTTCTCCTTCATATCCAAAAGTGACTTAAAGCTTCTGTTTTCACTTTTGACTAAACCATGAGGGAACTGTGTTTTATTCTAACTCTAGTTACTTACCAAACCAGAATGTCAATGCATGGTTTGACCCTGGTTTGTTGTAACTATGGAGAGACCACAATCACCTCAAGGTGAGCATGGTTTAGTCCAAGGTGAATAAATTCACCTCCTTTAGTGAAAGAAGAAGAGGGGAGGTTGCATATGAACCTACCTGAGGCTTTGCTGCAGTTCATTTGTGACCATCTAAACCATGGTTTAGAGAATTGCCTGGCATCTGTAATATAGGGTTAATTATACTGCCCCATCTTACAGAAATTGTAAGGATTAAAACAAGCTACTGTAAGTGAATTGCTTTGGATACACAAAAGCTTGTAGTTGTTGTTCTAGGATAAATGTGTGTATGAGAGACAGTGTGTCACTCCGAGCTCTTTGGAGTGAAGGGCAGGATAAAAATATAATAAAGAAATGTGTTGATAATAGGTAAATAAATAATGGGCCACCATCCTCTTTGCATACAACTTCTTGCTCAGAGAAGGGTCATCTTGCAGCTAAGTAATGAACTACATCCTTCTTCAAATAGAGCTCTCCGTCTCCTCTTTCTGGCCATCATCAAAGCAGCAAGAATTCAACAGGATGATATCACACTGTATGCTAGGATAATTGCATTTGTTTTCCTGCTACCCAAGGATCCTTCCCCAAATTACATAAGATGCAGTCCTAACCCTACTTACCTGGGGATAAGTCCCATGGAATTCAGTAGGACTGAGTAGATTTGGTAAGATTTTACTAGTTATTACCCCCCCATATTTTTATAAACTTGTTAATACTTTGGGCCGCCTGAGTTTACTACTTTATCAGGAGAAACTTGCAGTCATGCAGCGCAATAGAAGAGAGTTTGGTGTACACTTTGCTACATGTCCTGGAGACAGAACTTTGGTAAATATGGCCAACCTAATGCCACTGAAATCAGCAGTAAGGGAAGAATTTATAAGAAGCAAAGGTGAGTCACCCCAAATGACAGCAGTGCATTGAGTTCCCCCATCACATTACAGAACTTACCTGATGTCCTGATGTTGTTACCTAAATGATCATTCACTTCCATCACTAGCTCAGCTATGTGGAGCAGGAGAACACACAGAGAAATGGCTTATGCCAAACTGAGTTTGCAGCTGCAAACTTTCAACAATATTGGGACAGGGTGGGTTGTTCCCTGAAATAGCGGCCAATATTTCAGGTGGGATTTTCAGAAGAGTTCATGGTGAGGCAGGTTTACCATTTGTGGCAGAGAAGCTGTGCCACTGCCCCCCCCCGCCACCCCAACTCCCAATAAGGTAACAATAAAGCTCTGTTTAGCGGCTGGTGGACGCCATTTTTCACCCCCAGAATACTCCAGAACGAAGCTGGATTTGGGGCATTCTGGGGAAAACATGTCAGCTGCAAACTGGTAGCTTCTGAGAAGAGCTCCATCATTGCCTTCATTTTACTGTTTAGAGCTTTAAAAGGGGTAGACACTCATGGCCGCCCCCATTGCAAATAGTAAGCCTGGCTCCAAATCCATTCAGAAGTCCTCACCCAATAGCCCAAATCCCCCTCCCCAAAAAATTAATCATCTGTGAATTGGGTGGCAAATTTGGGGAAGAGGCCATTTTGTTAGCCATATGACAAAAGAGTCCATGGTTATGTTAGGTGGAAAGAAAGGGGGAGTGTGGCAAGGGGCTCCTGCTTTAACTCACATCTATTTGCTGTGGGGTCATCGCAATTTGGTGGCGCCCATCCTTCTTCACACTGGCATAGCAGCTCATGGTCACATACCTGTGATAGCACAGACCTAGCATTAGTCTCTAAAATGGGCACATGGAAAAGAAGCAGACCATGCTTGCTTTATTCATTCATTCATTTATTTTTATTGGAAAGATGTCTATCCTGCCTTTTGATCAGGTCTGTTATTCAGTGCAGTGCAAGTCATAAAACAAACATTTTAAAATAAATACAAAATTATATAGATAACAAAGGCACAGCTCCAACAAATTATCAAAACTGCAGTCAATCCCAAAATTGGTGTAAGTCATCAGCTGTTAGCCAAAATACTGAACACACACACACACACACACAGAGAGAGAGAGAGAGAGAGAGAGAGAGAGAGAGAGAGAGAGACTTCTTTGAGAAGGGGGAAACTTTCAAAAATGTCTTGTCTACCTGAGATTCAAAGGTGGTCAAGGCCTCCTTGTGGAAAGGAATGGCCCTCACAATTTACAGAAGTAAACCTCTGGTCACCCATTGCCAGGACTCCAGCAGTGGAGAGAGTGCTGCTGCCCTTCTTGTGGGCTTCCCATGGGCATCTGGTTGACTGCTGAGAGAACAGGATGCTGGACAAGATGGGCCTTTGGCCAGACTCCACAGGGCTTTTCTCATGATCTTATGTTCATGCTATGATGACCTGGCTAACCTTAGAAACTGTGATCCTGTCTCCAACCTTCCTGATTTGGGCAAGGTGCCTGAGTGTGTGGTCACTTCTCAGCACCAGGATTTTCAGGATGAAACCAATTTTGCTTCTGTCCTGGTTTTAGGACCAAAACTGTCTTGCTCAGGACAGTGGGTGGCCTACACTGGACCTACAGCACCTGGCTCCCTTCCTCTTGTCTTCAGACTGTTAATTTAATTGCTGCTTTTCATGGCTGTAAGTTTTTTAGTAATACATGCTTATTCTTCAATGTATTATTAGGTTTCCTTTTTTCTTTCTTTTGTAAGTTTCTCTGGGTACTTATTGGTAGAAGGATATAAATATTAAATAATATTTTAAAAAACAGAATAACACATTTAACAACAATATAGTAATAATATTAAATTAATAATTTCTTTTTTGTAAACCACTTTAAGGGTTTTTTTACAATCAAGTGGTAAATAAATTTTATGAAATAAATAAAATATTAATAATAAGAAGAAGAACAACAACAACAACAATTGTGACATTTAACGGTCACTGTTGCAATGCCATCTGGTTCAGGGCTTGCTTTCACCATCAGGTTTTGCCAGCAAGAGAGGACTTTGCATCCAATTCCACACATTTTGGCTAGTGCAACAAACTCTGGGCTCTTCATGCCATGGGACTCAAGGGTTAACCTCAACCAGGGAGCCCAAGTACAGTGGTGCCCCGCAAGACGAATGCCTCGCAAGACAGAAAACTCGCTAGACGAAAGAGTTTTCCGTTTTGGAGTTGCTTCGCAAAACGAATTTCCTATGGGCTTGCTTCGCAAGACGAAAATGTCTTGCGAGTTCCTGCGGGGTTTTTTTTCTTTTTTTCCCCTTTTTCTAAGCCGCTAAGCCGCTTATCCGCTTATCCGCTAAGCCGCTAAAAGCCGCTAAACCACTAATAGCGCTAATCCGCTAAGCCGTCAATGGGCTTGCTTCGCAAGATGAAAAAATCGCTAGACGAAGAGACTCGCGGAATGGATTCTTTTCGTCTTGCGAGGCACCACTGTACATGTCCAGACACATCTTCATTGGCTCCAGCATACCAGCATAAAGTAGGGATGGGTGAATCTATCCATTTTTGTTTCCTTCTCCTTCTCCTAGTATAAACTTTGTTGTGTGCATTTTTGCCTAATGTATACAGTTTTGAAGGAAATTTCCCCGAATACAGTGCAGTTTTGCACAGTAATATGTGTATTTTGTGCACACTTTCCCCCAATATACACATCTGGGTTAGAGAACTGCATTGCAAAAATTAGGATAAGTTAAAATTTTGAAGGATAGCTGCATTCCAATTCTCATTAAAATGCAACTGAACACATTTCTCTCCCCCATCCCTAGTAGAGACAGTTCAGAGAGCAACATACACAGTATCTTGTAACTGACAACCAGGACTGGGGCACTGGCATCCGTCAGAAGCTACAGAAGAAATACTGGGCATGGGCAGAGGTGGGGGAAAGCAAAAGAACCAAAGTCTCTAATGCAGCAATTCAGTAACTCATTGAGGAACATGGTCCTGGGAGAATACTGTGAGAGGAAGGGTGAAGAATACAGGCATACGTGCTCAACAGAGGAAGGAAAGGCTTGTGTCTCTAAGCAGAACGTTTACAAAGGCCACTAAAAAGCAGCCACCATTATTCTTCCCTTAACCGTGATGTAACTCTTACAGCATGTCCTTGGCACTTGGAAGAACAGTTGGTAGACCTGTAGGCTCTCTCAATCTCGACACATTGCCCATTGCTGCAGACCTGAAAGCAAAATGCCAAAGATGATCAACAGGGTGGGGCGGTTCTTTTCTTTTCTGCAAAACTCAACACCACTGAAGCTTCAATTAAAAGGTTCAAGTAGTGTTTTTTTAATTTAATTGGATGATAAGAAGGATGCCAGATCATAAACAATTGAGCACCACTAAATTAGATGTAATCTGGATGATAAATGAGATTGAGGAAAATATAATTTTTTTGGAGAATTATTAGACTAAATTAAATGAATGAGACTTAAGAATGTAAACAAGTTGATAAATTGCTGGAAAAAGTTTTACAATGATGCAAGTGGGAGCGGGGGACGTGAGGGAGTCCAAAGAAGCTCTGAAAATATGTTATGACACATGTCTTATTGTTTATTATTTGTGCACTTTTGTATTTAAAAAATCTCAATAAATTTTTTTTTAAAAAAAATAAAAGGTTCAAGTAGTGAGTAAAGGGAAAGAGCCTTTTCTGCGTGGGAACATGGATAGCCTCAGCCAGGTAGTATAGATAATATCTGGCTTAAGGTACAAATAGTGTGACTGGATATAACTTTCTGACCCTGTGCTCCCACCCGCCATGTTGGTAGGCAGCTCAGATCACAGAATGATATGGCAGCTTTCTAGCTTTGTTGTGTCCTCAAAGAAGGGGTATACTTGTCAGTTTCTTGAGCCTGTGAGTCTAGAGACCTGCTTGGCTGGGGAGGAGATGGCCAGTCATGACTGAGCTATACTAACTTCTGACCTCCATCTTAAGATCCATGTCACTTTAGAAGAGGGGTCATCAATGTTTTTTAGGCTCATGGGCACATTTGAATTTTTGAGTGGGTGCTGTGGGTGACACTTCCTCTGGTCACTTCTCTCCCTTCTACGCCAGATGTGCTTCTTTTAAGCCCAGTGCTTCTTTTCTACAACCATGAAGTTGTTCCAGTAAGTGCCACACTTCTTAACAACAACAAAAGGAGGTGCTGGTACTGCGTACCCTTCAGTACCCCTTTTTAAAAAAGCACTGAGCACCCCACATGAGACAGAAGCACACACACACTTCCTTTTCCCAAGGCATCTGGGAAAAGATCCAATAGAACTAATCTGAACCTTGTAAAGGGAGAGGGAAAGAACATCCCTCTTCCAGCTTCCTCCTTCAGCTCTAGGCATTTTCAAGGGACGAAGAAGGTAACCACCCTCATCACCTCATGGAAGAAGAGAGTATGGGGTCAGAGGGCTTCCTAGGCATCACAAGAGGAATTCAAGGGCCCCAGAGCCCCAGTGGGAGCCAGGTAGGTGACTTCTGCTTTCAAAGAATAAGTGCATGCCAATTTCACTCCTTAAAAGGACTCAGAAAAAAAACTGCAATGGAATTAAATCTTCCAGCTGTAGCATTCAGGATATTATTGTGCCGGCATTTGAAGTATGTGAACATAACTTGGACAGGCTCAGTTCACAGGCAGGATCAGAAGCATGGCTGACAAATGAAATGAACCCCAAAGGTGCAGCCCTGCTTGGAATGGCTCACTCTGTTCTTGCAGCAATTCCAACAACAGCATTACAGAAATTGTGCTTGAGAAACCTCCCCCCTGACCACACCTGTGGATCAAAGGAAGAGAATGTGAGTCACTAACCATGCCTTCTCCGCATTTTGTTCCAGTGGCAACCATTCCACCATCTTCTTGGTCCTTGCCTGGGAAACTGCCTTTGCATGTATCAAACGACACTAGACTTCCAGTTGAAGGCATTCGAGAACCCCCTGTACAATATAACTTGCCACACTTTATATCTCTGAAAAGGAAGCAGACAGTTACCTTGAGTTTTTCTTTTAAACAAGAACAGACTAATTAGGGAAGTCATATTTTTCTCTCGTTTGGAATCCTCATGCATTCACCAGATTAACTGATATTCATTTGCCCTTCTGGAATAGCTCAGCTGGTACAGCATGAGATTCTTCATCTCAGGGTTGTGGTTTCAAGCCCCACCTTGGGCAAAGGATTCCTGCATTGCAGGGGATGGACTAGATGACCCTCATGGACCTTTCCAAGTCTACAATTTTATGATTCTATTATTTATTTTTATTAAGGGATAAGCAGAAGACTGCTCATCTAGGGATGGGTAAACCTATCAATTTAGGTTCTCTCAGCTTCTCATTCCCCCACTCCAGTCTTAAATTCAGTTTTTTGCACTTCCACAAGAATTCCCCCCAAAAAAGGTTTTATACGAAAACCTCATGATAAATTGTCAGCATTTCAGAGCACATATTTGTATGATCTTTTGACTAATATACACATTTTTTCATGTAGTTTCCCCTAATTTAATGCTTCTTTGGTATGCTATCTTCACTAATATATGCATTTATTAGCGCATTTAACCCTAATATGCATTTTTGAACACGTTACTTATCTGGGGAACTGCATTGCAAAATCCAGAGAGGTGCAAAATTTGAAGGATGGCTATTTTTCACATATTGTCTCAGAATGTGCTAATTAAATGTGAACTGAATCTAGTTTCTCCCTCATCCTTATGCTCACCCCACCCCCAAATTAACTGGGTTGTTTGCATAGCCCAACGGAACTCTGAAGCTCATTTAGGAGATGGTTCAAGGTATGAAAGAATACTCAAAGAACCCAATTCCCACCACCTGCAGCTGACATAATCTGCCTGTCTTGAAAGGTGAGAGCAGACCCATGGTGTTTGCGAGCAGAATTGGAGGACCATTTGCAGCAGGTTGTGCTTCCTGACCTGAACCTCCTTGTAGAAATCAAGCAGAGACGGCTGACCTTTAAAGAGCCTCTGCTTAATTTTTCATGATGCCTCCTATTGGATACTTTTATACCCCACCTTTCTCTCATTCCAGAGCCCAAGGTGGTATGCATAGGGTTTCCAGGAATTGGTCAGACCAGACCCAAGGTGATGTGCTCTCAGACAAACTATGCCCTGGGACTGATTTGTGTTTGTGGTGCTTACTTTTTTCCACATGGTATGTATGTGCCATTAGCCTTCTTGCAATGGCCATAATAAACCCCGTTCTGGTTTATAGCATAACAAGAATCCACACCCACTGTGGCACCTGAAAAGGCAAAAGAAATAAAATAAAATCTTCAGCATGTAGCAGTATAATGAATTGCAAAAGCAGAACGCGAGCACAACACAGTGCCGGATCAAGCCAAAGGCACATGATCAGGCACAACTTTTTACCAGTCCTTTTTCTGCTGTGTTGCTAGGTGGTGTGGCTGAGCTGAAAGAGGTTTGGAATAGGTGTAAGTCTCTCCTTGCCCCATCCCACCCCTTTTCAGGGAGTCACACCAGCTTCGGTTCTCCTGGATGTGTCCCAGCAGAGGCAGCTGAGCCCTGATTGAGCTACAGTGAAGGAATTACACCAATGTAGCCTCAGCTGAGCTCTGGCTCAGCAGGAAAGACCAAGTTCCACTGAATCCAAAACAAATCTGTAAGCCTCTTTCAAGTTAGATGTTCAGTAACTCCAGGGTTCACTCACCTGGCCCCCAAAGTGCAATGCATTGGTTCTGCAAAGTGGGACACTTCCCCATGTAGCAGTAACCCTCGTTATTTTTGCAAGGGAATCCATTCACTCGGAAGCGATCCATCGGACACTGCTGAGAGGTCCCTGTGCACAGTTCTGGTAGATCGCAGTCATGCTTCACTGGCCGGCATACAGCGCCTGCTCTTCTAATCTGTAGGGGAAAGTGAAAGGTCATCCAATCCCTCGTTATTTATCATATTTAGCAGTGGAGATCAAATATAAATGATCATGATTCTTCCAGTCTACAGTGGAGCCTTCTCTTCATCTGCTTTGCTGGCTACCTACTAGGAAAGGATGGGCATCCCAACCCAAACAGCTCCAGGGGTTTCCACGAGACCCTCAGTGTTTGTGGGAGGGGATTCAAGCACATACTGGAAAATTTAGTTTCACAAAGTCAATGTGGATTAAAGTGCTGTACTGCAATAAATCCACTGTTAAACAAGAAAAGAACTATTTTTCAATTAGGAAAGAGGCAGGGAAATGCATCAAGAAGTATGAATGCTCATTGTTCTATAAGCTCTCCACAAACAAATCAGAATGAATGCTCAATAAACAGGTCATCTGGACAAGTCCAGACATAGCCTGGATTCCCGACTGAGCCCATAGGGTTGTATCCAACATTAAGTCAGACCCATTGAAATTAATGTACATGGCTAACCTAGGTCCATTAATTTCACTGGATCTAGTCTGAGTAAAGTTAATTGGCTACAACTTATAGTGTTACACTGAAAGCCACAATGGAATTCATGTCATAAGTGGAGACCATCATTTTCAACTTGTGTTACTTACCAGAACTAAGAGGTTGCCATAAGAGGTCCATTCCTCTCGTGGCAACAGAACTACTCAACCTCCCCACAAATTCCTGTGCAGACATGTTAATAAGTTTCAACTGAGCTTTAGAAAGCAACCCAGGAAGAATATCAATATGCTTGCTATCAATATGGGCAATAGAGAGAAACAGAGATTACATCCCCATTTGACAAATGTGCAGCAAGATTGAGAGGCATTATTTTCAGTGTAGGGAACAAAGCCTTACCTGGCAATTTTCACAACACTCCCCATATCCACATTTAGCACCTGGCTTCAGTTTACAAGTTGCAGCCTCACAGCAGTCATTTTTGCATTCCTTAAAACCAAGAACAGTCCTGTATTATCAACTTAATTTTGCCTGATCTCTTCCAATTAGTATCTTTTCAGATGGGTAACTAATAAAGGAGGAAAGTATTTCTTCAGTGCACTTTATCTAAAATACTAATGATCGTAAACTGAAAGGCAGATGCGTATTTAACCAGAGCTGTGTGACCTTGGTGTTAAAAAAAGTCAAAATGAAAAATGAAAATTCTGCACTAAGCTAATTTAAATGAGGTGTCAAGAAAAGTTTAATTTTGCAATCTGCATAAATTGTGCAAACCAAGTATATTTGCATAATATTCCCCCCTTTTATTTTGTATAATTTATTCTGTCTAGCTCCTCATGGGTTTATGCAAGAGACTGTCACCCTCTCCCTGCCAATTGCAAATCACGCTCAGAGCAGGTCTCTGGCTTCTCATTTGAAAACATAATCTGAAATGTTCACTGTTCAGCACCCAATGCCATATTCAGTGCTTCTTCTATGTTCCCACAGAACAGTTAATGAGTAGTTACCACATTGTTACTTTAAGGCCCTATTGGAAAGATACTACATCATGGCATTGTCTCATTCCAGGTGCATTGTTTGGTCTTGTGCCGGCAAAAGGAAAAAGGAGAGAGGAAAAGGAAAAAGGAAAAGGAAAAGGAAAGGCACTGCGGCTGCTACGTAGTTATCCCAGGGCAAGATCCAGGTTTGATGGGGTCCTCAGCAACATATCCTCGGATGGACTCTTTCCTACATTAGTGGATTTGCCTTACAGAAGTGGTGGGAGCAGCGGGTGGCTAATTCCCACAATGCCCAAGTGACACTACGGCAGGAGCACTGTGGAAAATTTAAATGGTAACTCACAGGCCCCAGGACAGAAGTCAATAGCGGTGGGCCCTGTTTCAGAGCCAGGGTGAGGGCAGCTGCCCAGGTTCTGGCTGCTGATGCTAGGCTTGAGTAATTACCCCCCTGCCCAACCCCCCAAATTGCAGTTATTTCCCTTCACACATCATTTTCTTTTTCCAGTTTGGTATCATCTTGCATTTCCCTCCTCCTTCAAACAGAGGATACACCACTTCTATCTGCATTAATAATATTTTTTTAAGGAACTTTTGCAACCCTCACTTCAAAATTAAAATTTCCAAATTTGAAATTGGGACATTGGTACATTGATATCTTGCATTGCCAATCCATGTGTTTTTTAATGTGAAAGTGCACCCAGTTACGCCATGAAACAGCCATAAGATTCTGTTAAGAATTCCACCCATTGACAAGTTCCTTTTCACAGCAGTTCATGAACAGATACCTCTGGAGAGCCGCAGTCGCATTCTTCTCCCTCTTCAACAAAGTCATTCCCACAGACTGGGGTTGCAATGATATCTTTTGGAGATGGCATGTTAGTTATACAGGATGGGGTCCGGTCCATGATGTATTTCTGAAAATCCTGCAAACTGCAGGAGCTGAAGTCCCGGGGAGTTTTGTAGCTGTAAAGATGAAAAGATATGTGGGAAACTATTCTAGCCAATAATTGGGAGGGATAATATAGTGCAGTGGTAGAATGCAATGCAGGAATCAATGAATTGCTTAATGCCACAATAGTCTTCTAATATATAAGAACCAGGTGGACAGATATTTAAATAGTGTGGCTTGGTAGTTTCCTATAGTGCTAAATAAGCAAAGAATCATCATCACTAACTCACTCAAATTCTTTAGGAAACACAGCATATGCATGGATAGACTAAAGGTAAAGGTAAAGGTACCCCTGCCCGTACGGGCCAGTCTTGACAGACTCTGGGGTTGTGCGCCCATCTCACTTAAGAGGCCAGGGGCCAGCGCTGTCCGGAGACACTTCCGGGTCACGTGGCCAGCGTGACATCGCTGCTCTGGCGAGCCAGAGCTGCACACGGAAACGCCGTTTACCTTCCCGCTGGTAAGCGGTCCCTATTTATCTACTTGCACCCGGAGGTGCTTTCGAACTGCTAGGTTGGCAGGCGCTGGGACCGAGCAGCGGGAGCGCACCCTGCCACAGGGATTCGAACCGCCGAACTTTCGATCGGCAAGTCCTAGGCGCTGAGGCTTTAACCCACAGCGCCACCTGCGTCCCATGGATAGACTAGAGTGGTGCAAATTTTGTTTTCCTAATGTGTCAATTTTGGCCACATCTACCCCGAGTCTATATAAGATGCAAACACACCTTTCCCCTCAATATGTCACAACCAGTTCTCACAGATTCTGCACAAGTCTTAAGACCAGGTTATGTAGTCATTTTAAAAAAGAAAAGAAAAATATAATGAAAGCTGTATTTTGGATGAGAACCAAAACCTAAGACCACAGTCAGGACAAGAATTCTCACTCTGTGGTGCAGTTTTCTTGCAGAATTTTGTATAGACGTCTAAGAAACCTATTTCTGCTTACCACTAGTATTATTATGCAAGATCCCTTTTTGCACAGCGTGACTTGGTGACCAATGTTCATGCCCGTGAGAGACGTGCATTCTATCAAGAAGAAGTCACCAGGGAAGACTGCAACTGATTTGCTCAATGCACATCCATTTTTTAAAAAATAATGCCTCTAATCAGTTTACAAGAGATATTACATTTATCAATAAAACAGTACAAAAGGCAAGTAATTAAAACATGTGAAATATAATTAAAATTAACAGTAAAAGATCAAAACATGCCAACATCTGTATGTCTGGATAAAAAAGGTAAAGGGACCCCTGACCGTTAGGTCCAGTCATGGCTGACTCTGGGGTTGCTGCGCTCATCTCGCTTTATTGGCCGAGGGAGCCGGCGTCCAGCTTCCATGGTCATGTGGCCAGCATGACTAAGCCGCTTCTGGCGAACCAGAGCAGCACACGGAAACGCCGTTTACCTTCCCGCTGGAGCGGTACCTATTTATCTACTTGCACTTTGACGTGCTTTCGAACTTCTAGGTTGGCAGGGTACTTCTGGATAGGCTTGCCTTAAACAAATGTTTTAAGCAGGTGCCTGATGTCAACAGGCAAGGGGTTCCAAAGTGTAGGTCCTGCCACATTAAAAGGCTGATTTCTTTCAAGTATAGAATGAGTGTTATCTGCAGTACTATTTTTCTAGAAAAAGAAACCATGAACACCTCCCTTATTCTCTTAGAATGGCAATGGTGCCCACCTAAGAGGTGCAGGAACTCAGTTCCGGTGAGTTTTGGCTGAGAAAAGGTCCTGGTTACTTGTAACCGTGCCAATTCAGCAGATCTAAGCAGTCAATTGGGCATATATGAGGTAAGGTGATCCTACAAATAAACTGGTCCCAAACTGCTAAGGGGTTTATATGTAATGTCAATATTCAGTCCTTATTGTATTTTAATATTTTTCTGGAAGCTGCCCAGAGTGGCTGGGGAAACCCAACCAGATGGGTGGGGTATAAATAAATTATTATTATTATTATTATTATTCAGTCACTTCATCTGAAAAAGCTTTATTCTGGTCAAACTAGCAGCCAAGCTATGTGTTACATTAAAGCTCTGTGTCTGGAATTCCATATGTAATTTTCTTTTTTTTTTAAGCAGCTGTTGTTTTTTATCAGGGCCATGGCTATAGGAAGAACGATCTAACTCTTCTCTGAAATATCATGGCCCCAATACAAATTGCTCCTTCAGACCTGCTATTAGCTTTGAAGGGGAAGATGTGTTGGCTTTAAAATATAAGTTTTCTGCTTTCCCCCTCCATGGCTAAGAAAAGCTCCAAGGATTTGATTTGGGTGCATGATAAACCTCCCATGCATGGCCTCGATCTAAATTGTACCTCATGGCGGCATTTGCAGAAATAAAAAAAATCATGCACACAGTTCCAGTGTAATGTGTAATTTGGCCCCAATGTGAAATAATTTGTTTAGGCTTAAAGGAACACTTAAATAGAGATTAGGGATGGGAAAATCTGTCATTTTTTGTTTCTTTCAGTTTCTCATTTTCCTCCCATCTTAAGTTCAGTTTTCCACATTTCACCATCATTTTGTCATTTTTTTAATGTTAGAAGTCCTCATGAAAACTCATCAGCGTTTTAGTGTGAATTTTTCAGGTTTATATACATTTTTGTATGTTATTTTTGCCAATATAAGCATTTTTGTGCAGATTTTACACTAGCATACGCATTTCTATACACATTGCTTGACTTGAGAAATGCGTGGCTGAATTCAGAGGAGGGAAAATATCTAAGGATGTTTCTATTGTTTCGGAAAGCACATATTAAGGGAGGGAGGGGGAGAGGAATATGGGTGAGCAATGGTCACCAAGTCACATCATGAAAGCAAAAGGGGATCTACTGAAAACCACTCACAACCAGACGTGGTTTTCTGTTAAGGTCATAACAAAGTTGCACCAGAAACCTCAGCACTTGCTTGATGGGGAAAAGCAGACATTCTTGAAGCAAGTGCTTCTGTGTGAAACACCAAAGACATCCTTTCACATATTAAAACTGCATATGATGCACAACATCCATTAAATAACTCCCTGAACATGAGGGAATGAGCACCCTGGGCTTTTTGCAGCAAGTACAGAAGCTTCCCAAACAACTGCATGCTCTATCAAGGCTGCAAGAGGCTTACACAAAAGACAGCAGAAGTCTGCAATCGAGCAATGTCTAGCAAGACCTATTTCCCAGCCTAAGCAAAACAACAACATCAATCAGCCAGCAAACAAAATTCTGTGATCAATTGATTTCACTGAGAGAGGAACTAGTCAGGAATGCATTAACAGTCTCTCAACTTTCTTAAAAAATGAAAAGCAGCTGCAAAGTGCTGCCACTTTAAGTGGAAGAAACATGTGGAGAGGGCTGCTTAACCCTTTCTACTCCCACCATTTATCAGTTCAAGATTGCCCTCTCTAATTTTATTTATTTAACAAAATTTATATACCACTTGGCTGTAAGAAAACCCAGTTTTTATGCCCAGTTTAACTAAATCTCTCCTCCGCTAACAAAGAAGCAGGTGCTACTTTCAGCAGACAATGGGTTAAGCACTTTTGCTCTCCAGCAGAGTTTTCAGATAACTGCACCATCCTGGCAACAGTCCCATGCAACATAGTTGAATTATTAATTCAAAACTGTTTAGCAGCACTTGCATTCAAAAGCAACCACAGGTTTTGCCAGACTCCTCTGGCAGGTACAGGGGACTCACCTGAGTTGCGCCGCCATGATGCATGATCCAGAGCTGCACTTACAGAAACTTGCATCGTGATTCATGCCAAAGTTATGCCCCATTTCATGGGCCATGGTTGCACCAATAGCAATTGGGTTTGGGTTGTGATCCTGCAGAAGGGAGAATAGTTGACCTATTGTTAGTCTTCCAGGAAACAGAAGATGATGGTGGTTATTAGCATTGCACAGAAAAGCTCAATAAAATTTTGAGTGAATATTAGGCTCTGGAGGTGCGTGGAGGGAGGGAAGAAAATCTAGTCATTTTCAAGGGTCTGTTGTTTGTTAATAGCAGCTATTTTTTCACTTCTTAAAAAAAATGGAATTGTTGCCAAAAAATTAAGGGGCCTAAGTTAAAGATGTTTGACCAAACTGCGGGAGGCAGTGGAAGACAGGAGTTCCTGGCGTGCTCTGGTCCATGGGGTCACAAAGAATTGGACACGACTAAATGACTAAACAACAACAACAACAAATTTAAAAGTAAAGGTAAAGGTACCCCTGACCGTTAGGTCAAGTCGCGGATGACTCTGGGGTTGCGGCGCTCATCTCGCTTTACTGGCCGAGGGAGCCGGCGTACAGCTTCCGGGTCATGTGGCCAGCATGACTAAGCTGCTTCTGGCAAACCAGAGCAACACATGGAAACACCGTTTACCTTCCTGCCGGAGCAGTACCTATTCATCTACTTGCACTTTGACGTGCTTTTGAACTGCTAGGTTGGCAGGAGCTGGGACCAAACAATGGGAACTCACCCTGTCACGGGGATTTGAACCGCTGACCTTCTGATTGGCAAGTCCTAGGCTCTGTGGTTTCGACTACAGCGCCACCCGCGTCCTGCTGGGCCTAAGTTAGCTATGCCCATTAACTTCAATGGATCTTTTCTGTGTAGGATAAGCACTGGATAAAACCCATAGTTTTATCACTGCTGCAAGTGGCCATGGTGGTTCTGCTGATGATCCCTTGGCTGCCAATTCCCCTCCACACTTCTGCCCTTGGAATAAAACTATATTGTGATGTATACTCCTTCCAGGAGCACAGAGGGGAGGGAGCAGCTGCCACCACTAAAATATTTCAGAAAAACAGTTTCTGACCACCACCACCACCCCCCGCAAAAAAATGGCCACTTCTGAATGGAAAAGCAAATCTGGGGGAAAACATTTCTGCTCAGCTCTATTCTCTCTTTATACATCACATGCAAGAGAGCATTTTTTGAAAGGGCTGCAACTTGCTTGGAAGGCAGATGCTCTGCATGGGCAAAGTTCCATGTTCTATCCCTGGCATCTCCAGACAGGGCTGGAGATAAGCCCCCTCTCCAAAACTCTGGACAGCTGCTGCCAGTCAACGTAGACAATACTGAACTAGACAGACCTATGGCTACTCCATGGATAAGGGATGGGGAACATCAGGCCCAGGGTTCAAACGCAGCCTCCCAGACCTCTCTATCTTCTCAGGCCACATGCCCCCCCCCCAGCCATGCCCCTGACTGGCCCTGCTTTGCACCCTCGTTGCAGTGCTATTTTTCAAGAAAAAGAGGTACCAGAACTGACCATGAAGCCATCTTTGTTCTTTTAGAAAGGCAATGGTGCCCACCTGAGATATTTTAGAGCTCCCGCTGGAAGAAAGCCGAGTGCTTTTGCTTGGCTACAACCTGTCCTTGATCTTTGTAAAAGTCTCTTGCTTGTCTAGATAGTGGATGGAGAGGGCTACTTAATGTTGATACGGAAGGGGGGGCATGTCTTCTTCACCTTCTTCTTCGCTACAATATATCAATTTATTTCCAATTGTCAATGTCAAAAGGGACTAAAATCTATAAAATTCATAGAAAATCAACGTGCCAATTTGCTCAATTTCTCTAGGACTCCATGACACCTCCCCTGTCCTCCATAATCCCTCAAGCAAGGTGTCAAGACCCTAATCCTGTCAAATCACTCTGCCAAATCTTTCCTCTGGGCAATGCCAGTACATGTACCATTGTCTTCTCATCACTGGTACTCAGGATGTGCTTATCTGCGCATATCTCCAGCTCTGCATATTCCCCCCTCCCTCCTCCATATGTTAATCCTGTGTAACTCAACCTCTTCTTAATGTATTCATGATGTAATTTGTGTAACCCAACCTCTCTTTAATGTATTCATGATGTAACTGGGATGTATTTTGCACTGTATTCTGGGACATGGAGGGAAGTTTCAAAAGTTCATGTCACCCCTTTCTCGCTGTTCAATCTCGCCTTGAACCTGTTGCGCAATAAACTTGGATCTTTTCCATCTTGCTCCTGTCTCCGGCTGAGCTCATTTTCCTCTGCAGGGACCCGCGGACTTAGTCCGACGAGCTGGGTGGCAGAGCAGTCTCACACTCAGATTTTTCCGTAACAATGTATAGATCTGTGCAGAAGTGAGTATATGTGGAAACTAGCCCACTATCCAAAGATAAAAATTTATATTTTTTGCTCCACCCACTTTTGTGATCCCTCCCCATTCCCCTAGAAGGCTGCCCAAATTATCTGGTGTACCAGATCAGCTTCACCAGGGTTCCCCTCTCCCTCTAGGGAAGAAGTAGTAATGGTGTCACCAAGAAGCTGGGGTTGTGGTTCTGCCCTGCCAGGCGAGCTGCTTCTGGGTAACTTATTTATTCATATGTTCTGTTTCCAATTTACATTGCTTTCAGGCAGGCCAAAGTGTTTAGGCAAAGGGGAAAAGTAAATGAAATTAATAATCTAACAGCATGCATGGCATGCTCCAACAGCATGTGTGGAGGCTGGTTGTGTTTCTGTTTCCTTCCCAGGATATTTCAGCAAGATCTAGGCCTCCAGAATTTGTGAGCTTCTTCCAAGGCTGACACAGCCGAACAGCTACATGTGGTGACCCACCAAAGGCTTGAGGAGAAACCTCTTTGTTGCTTCCTGCCTCAGATTGCAAAGTGGAACAAGTTTCCAAGCACCCCACAGGCCACAATTCACAGCCATTCAGCTGCTGTCTTTGGTCATTCCTTCCACAGGGTTCGAGGCAGCCTACATCGTTCAATTTTAGAGGTAGAAATGATCCCTGAGGTCATTCAGTCCAACCCCTTTTCCAGCCTCTGTGTAATTACCTCCAGCAAAGTTGAACTCACCAGCTCTCTGGAAAGCCTGTTCCACTCTCAAATAACAGTTGCCATTCCTTCTACTAACACTTATCCAAAATCTGCTCCCATGCAACTTCCACACATTAAATCTAGTTCTGTTTTTTTCTAGCGTAGGGGGAGTCAATGTGGTAACTTCCCTATGTGGTTAGGCTCCAGGTCCCATCCATCCTAGCCAGCATGGCCACATGGGCTAACCCTGTTCTGGAGCAACAGTAAATGTAGATTTACACCTGTATATGTGTAAAGGTAAAGAGATCCCTGACCGTTAAGTCGAGTCGCGAACAACTCTGCAGAACTGCTTCTGGGTCATGTGGCCAGCATGACTAAGCCGCTTCTGGCATACCAGAGCAGCACACGGAAATGCTGTTTACCTTCCCGCCGGAGTGGTACCTATTTATCTACATGCACTTTTGACGTGCTTTCGAACTGCTAGGTTGGCAGGAGCAGAGACCGAACAACGGGAGCTCACTCCGTCACGGGGATTCGAACCGCCGACCTTCTGATCAGCAAGCCCTAGGCTCTGTGGTTTAGACCACAGCACCACCCGCGTCCCTGGCCTATGTGTGGTTTATCCTAAATACACATTTTAAAGCATTTGGGCATATTTTTTGAGCGGAGATGTGAAAACAGAAGAATAATTACATTACAATTAACACGGGGTGTGTGGATTCGGTCTGTTCACTTTGGAATTCACAGGAATTGAGTTCCTCAAGCATCCCAGAACAAATGAGCAAAGTCTGCTCTCACTCTAAGCCAACTCAGCCGTGCAAAGAACAAATTCCTAAGACTCAGCCACATGCAAAGCTAGTTCCCAGGATGAGGAAGCCACAGCCGATAAGTTAGTTTATGTTTGTAGTAAGGAAATGCCATTTTATAAGCCTTCCTTGCCTGCAACCCAATGTTCTTCCCTCCTCCTCCTATCTAATTTCACAAACCTGAACAACTCCCAAGGAATGAGCAGGGTTGCACATAGTTCCAACATATGCCAGTCCTACTGTTGGTCCACTGAAGTCAATTCCTCTGAAAGAAAAGAGGGATAGAGAACAGACTGTGAGATCTCATTCAGAAAGACTCCATTCTTCTATCATTCATAGAATCTATTGCTGCATTTGGCAAATAAGCCTTTGGCAATTCTTCCCAATGGAGTTGTAGACTATTAATATTTCAGCTGCAACCTGTCTCAGAACTAAGGCACATGCAAGAAAAGTAGGGATCAATGAGTTTTGCCAGAACCCACGTTTTTCATCCTGCACCCTGAAAATGGTAGAGGTTATTTGAACCCTCCCACAAATTTAGCCAAAAGTTCAAATGTTGCAGAAAATATGGTGTACCATCCCCCCTCACCCCCCCACTCCAGTACCATGTCAATGACACCCAGAAGAAAAGGGCTGGTGAAAAACTGAGGAGGCCATTTGGGGGCAACGGTACCCCCACTACTCTTGACAGCATTCGGGGGAAGTATTTTTGAAACTTTGGAAACATATGGCTCACTTAAGGTACTCCACCTCTGCCCACAACCTTTTGCCACAGAGATACATACGTGAGAAGCTGAGCGTTATCGTTCCTTTTCCGCTTCAACAGCACTGCCTGCCTCCACGCTGAGAACCGGTCTAAAGTGCTGCCCGCAGATTCGTTCACATCAATCTTATCCCCATCAGACCAAACTTCTAGGCCGATCAATGCTACATGAATGTTTATGGCTTTGTAAACCTATGAGAGGAACAAACTGTAATCAGGGAACACACAAAAATACCTTAAGAAACACCTTAGGGAAAAGTTGGTAATGGGTTTTATACTCCTCACCCCAACTTGGAGCAGATTAAATTGTATATATACTTTGAAACCAGGATGTTAGTAAGGTAAAGGGACCCCTGACCATTAGGTCCAGTCGTGACCGACTCTGGGGTTGCGGCACTCATCTCGCTTTACCGGCCAAGCACTTTGACGTGCTTTCGAACTGCTAGGTTGGCAGGAGCTGGGACTGAGCAACGGGAGCTCACCCAGTCACTGGGATTTGAACCGCCGACCTTCTGATCGGCAAGTCCTAGGTTTAACCCACAGCGCCACCCACGTTCCTAACCAGGGTGTTAGGACAACATTAAAAGAGATACGGAAGTTCCAGGATTGTAACCAATACTAGTCCTACTTAGAATAGGCCCACTTAAGTTGATGAAAATTGCTTATGTTATGGTCATTCATTCAAATGTGTCTACTCATTGTAGGATTTAGTTGGAGGCAAGCCCAAGGTTCTTATCTCTTTGTGTATTATTTTCTTTAAAAGCAGCCATCGTTTTTTGTAGGGGGGGGTGTGGATTGGGTTGAGAAGGGGAGAGAAAGGGTTAATCAACAAATGCTTCCACAGACTCCTGAAACCAAATAAAATTTCCATTGAAAGCTCCAAACAAAAGCACAAAACAACAACAACAAAATCACAAATGCATTTCTATACACATTCCTTGGCTGGAGAACAGCACTGCAAAACCTGAAGTATGAATTTTGGAAGATGGCTACATTTTGGTTCACATATTGTAATTGCTAGGAAGGTTTCATTTTAAATGCGAACTGAATTTAATTTCTCCCCATTCCTAAACATACTTCTAGGCCCTGCACTTCTTTCCTAAGAATACAAAAGGTGGGCATCTCTGTGATAAGTGATGTTGCTGTGCTCTATAACTACCTGGTCAGGAATACAAAAATTGTTCATCTAGTAATGCTGAGATGCATTCAAATCAAACAACATTTTGTCAGCTCAGAGTGTAAAACAAGATTTCTTCACATGCACCTAAAAGAAGTGTTGAGGTACATGCGATGAAAAGTCTGTTGAATAAGAGAGAAAACTTCCATTGAATAACTGAGTGATTTGTATAGAAATTTGAAATGTTCTTCTAATTTTAAATGCCCAGTTTTTGAACACTAATTGCAAAAATCAGAGAGAAACGAGCTAAGAGGATTCTGACCATTGCTAATTTAATGCAGACTTTTAATAATAATAATAATAATAACACTAACAATAATAATAATAATTTCTTTATACCCTGCTTTCCCTGGCCAGAACCAGGCTCAGGGAGGCTACCACCAATAAAATCACAGTAAAAACATAATAGGGGGGAGGGGGGAAACCAATTTAAAATACAGGTTAAAATGCAATTTAAAATGCAGCCTCTTTTTAAAAGTAGCAGATAGATCAAGACCATAAGGGGAGGGCAACATAAGGGTCAGAGTGAGTCCAAACCAAAGGCCAGGTGGAACAGCTCTGTCTTGCAGGCCCTGTGGAAAGATGTCAAGTCCCGCAGGGCCCTAGTCTCTTGTGACAGAGCGTTCCACCAAATCGGGGCCAGTACTGAAAAGGCCCTGGCCCTAGTTGAGACCAATCTAACCATATTAAAACATATGGTTAAAAACATATGTTTTAAAACATTTTAAAACATATCTACGCCTCACTATTGCTCACTCAGGGTCATTGCCATTATATCTTACCATGTTTATGTAATTGACTATTTCAAATACTCTTGTCCTAATGCCAGTCATATTGCGGCTATACTTCCTGAACTGCAAAAAGAAAAAGATGAAAGTATTAATAACAGATTGAGCAGAGTGGGGTACAGGTTATACTGCATGCACCTCCAACCTTCGGCCCTCCAGATGTTTTGGACTACAATTCCCATCATCCCTGACCACTGGTCCTGTTAGCTAGGGATCATGGGAGTTGTAGGCCAAAACATCTGGAGGGCTGCAGGTTGGGGGTGCCTGGGTTACAGGGAAAGAGGAAGGCATTTAACTCATCCTTGCTGTAGCAAAAGAATCTGTGAACCTACATATAGGAAGAAAATGCTTTTTTGACAACTTACAACCTATGACAAGTTCTTCATAGTGGATTCTTACAAGCTCACCTCCTAAACCTGGGTCCCCAACATGGCACCTGTGGGCACAAGAGCACTCTCAGACACCCCCCTTGAAGCCCATAAGGGCCCCTCCCAATTTTTTTAGTTCCTTGGGGGTGCCCCTTTTGGGGAGGTGTTAGTTACCTTCAGTGCTTTTTTGTAAAAAAAATGTTTAGGGGTGCTCTCGTTTTCCTACTCGTATTGAAATACTGCCCCTCAATGAGGCCAAACTTAGATTCACAAAATGTTTAGGGGTATGCGAACGCCTGTATCCCCCAGAAAAAAGTACTGGTTACCTTTTGTTGATGTCTATGTGTTAGGATTCTTAACCTATGAGATTCCAATGTCGTGGGTTTAAGCCCCATGTCAGGCAAAAGAGTCCTGCACTGCAGGTGGGTTGGACTAGATTTGCCCACGTGGTCCCTTCCAACACTACAATTCTATGATTCTATGTAATTTGGGGCGAGTGTTCACTGTTGTTTTTCTGTGAAATTGGCATTCTGTGGTACCTTATTCAAAGGACAAAAATTCCTTTATCTGTCAGTCTGTAGGTCAGGTTTTTATTGTGTATAGCTAATGACCATTGCAATGTCACTTATGTGCACATTAAAAAACAAACAAACCCCAATGCATTTCAAGAATTTGTTGAACAAAAACATGAAATGCAAGGTGTTACTTTAAACTGTAAAGTTCCCCAAATTATGTAAATTTAAAAATCCCCTTGGGTTAAAAAAATAAAAATAAAAATTGTCCATAATGCCTATCATCTATCTATCATCTATCTATCATCTATCTATCTATCTATCTATCTATCTATCTATCTATCTATCTAATATCTCACCCGTCTTCCCAACTACTAATGATCTCCAACTCAGGGAAATTAGAGATATTGGAAACTGGTTTAAATTAAATTGAATGCATAGTGTGGCTGCGCCTACTGTCCCCAGTAACATGCAGATAAATATTTGCAGGACAAGGATCTTCCTTATTAAGTTCTGGATTTCATTGAAAACTCATTGAATGATAATGAAACTGATGAGGTTAGCTGCTTCTCAGTAATTGCGGTCAGCTGCTTCTCATTAAATATGGGAAATTGTGCAGTGACTTTACAGTAGACTGGAAACAAAGTAAACTTTGTTCATTCAAATGCCTTTTTTCCATTCTTGCAAGAAGCATCACCTCCAAGCCTGTAGCTATATATGGTAGTGAAATGGTGTCACCGTGGTTAGAAGGAAGTAACAACAAATGGCATCATTAAATGACATCAGCACAATATCAATTTTCTCTAATTTTTCACAAGACCAGCTGTTCCCTTTTGTAAAAGCGTTAGCAGAACACCAAATCTGTAATTGGAGAGACCTTCCACCACCTCCTTTGATATTATTATTATTTCAGAAGTTAACACTGTTTGTGTACACATAAGGGGGGTGAGCACAACCTCAAGTATGGGCACAGGAGCAAAGAATATCAAAATAGGGTTTATCTTATGGAGTTTGCTACCACTGAGGAAAAAGAAGGAAAACTGGTTCAATCAATGACCATTATGCATTATAGCTAAATGTATTCTCCATGTTGAGAAGAAATATACATCTGAATATAAGAAGCTGCGGGCAAATAACAATATAAGGCCATCACCTTCATGCCCTCCTTGTGAGCTTCTCAGAGATATTCGACTGGAAACTGGAAACAGCAAATGCAAGACTAGCGGGAACCTTGCGCTTTGGTCTGGTCTAACAGGGCAGTTCACATACTGCAGTGCTCCCCCTGTAAAGTAAGGTTACCAGATGTCCCCATTTCCCGGGAACAGTCCCCAGATTTACAAATCAGTCCCCTGACAAAATCCATCTATTTAGTAGGAAGATGAAAAGTGTCCCCGGATTCATTGAAAAAAATCTGGTAAGCTTACTGTAAAGCGAATGCTTCAAAAGAACTAAGGAGGAAAGCATTCCTTGGGATACTTACCACTGTGTAGTCTACAGCTATGTAAAGTTCAACATATTTCCTGGCCTTCAGGTATGCCTGCTTCTAAAGGGAACAAGAAAGTTGAGATTGGTCAGAGTTTCCACACAAAGTTCACGGCAGGGTTGTTTAAAAGGGTTTTCCCCAGAGTGGCTGGGGAAACCCAGCCAGATGGGCAGGGTATAAATAATAAATTATTATTATTATAAAAGGAAAATGTTGACGTGCCCAGTGGAATGTGATTATAATTCACTCTCAGTGCATGCGTCACTACAACACACCAGCCTGTTTTTGTGTATGTGTGCATACATGGTTTCTTGCTCAGAAAATCCTCAGAACTGAGAATTTGACATCAAGAGTGAAGAGAGTCTTGGGAGGGTTGTGAATACTAAATTTCTAAGTACCACTTTGAGGTCAATATGTGGCTGATTCCCATTACAGTTATACATAAATCTAAATGGTAGAGTTCTCTCTTTTTAAATATTTCACTTATAAAGTCTCTGTGAAGAACATCATATTGGCTGTTTCTGGAATCACCATCACAACTTCGCATGCCTTGTTGGGAAAGGGGTCTCCAAGTTCTAAAATCGTTTTTGCGTCATCTTAGAAACATTGGTGACTACTTAGTAAAGAGTAGTAATCGTGTTTATGGAAGTGTATTTGGGAGGAAGAAAAACGTGTATGATTGATCAAGGTCTGGGATTGTAGGGGAGCCTGGACCATTTAATTTACTCTTTTACATGGTCATCACTCACTTTTTAGATCACCTAACATAATTTAACTTTTGCATGACTTGGATTTTTCAACTGCCTAAATGTTATTTCTCCCTTCAGCTGCCTATTTTGGGTCTGGCTGCCCATTATATAGCCCTGGTTCACAGGAACATTGGATCGTCTGATAAACTAAGGATTGCTGTTTTATAGCCTGGTTAAAGCACATAAACCTTGGGTAATGCTGGCTGTGTGTGATACGACATTTATAAGGTTAGAGAGCTTGTTAAAATCTTTGAATGTACAGAATGTAAAGATTCCATTTTTCAGGACTTGCATTATGAAATGAATTACTGGACAGAAACAGTGGCTACCCATATATATATATATATATATATATATATATATATAGTTTTTACAAAAGCTCAGATAATTTCTGAAATAATGTAAGGTGATCTGAGGAGAACATACCCATCTCAACACAGTAGCAGAAAATATGCAAAACTATGCAAATGAAACTTACATCTCAATATCAATCCACATCCAAGTGGTATGGCTTAGCTCAACTTTGGTCTGAGCTCTACATTGCACATTATCTTGCATTTGTGGTCAGGCTAATATTTGTAGAAGCAGAACTATGAATTTAATTTGCACACGTCATTATGCAAGTATTAATTGTCTCTTAGCCCTTTCTCCCAGTTTCCAGCCTCAACAGCACTGAACATGTCAGTGTTTGCCATCATATGTCAATGACACTTTTTCTGCCAGCTCTGCAAAACTGTCATCTGGTTCACATGTGACAAACTTTCAAATAAAAACTAGGTTTCTTTTCTTTCAAACACCAATGGAATTTAATTGCCATAATCGAGCCAGACTTCCAGAAATAAATCAAGAGAGAATTTATTTATTTATTTATTGCATTATTTATTCTTAACCAAACTTTTCTCCCACACTCCACTCTTGGGCAAAAACACCTGACTATTTCTAAGCCTAGCAGCTGATTTAAGATTTTGTAAGAGCGGATGGGATAGTAATCTGGTTTTTTAACATGAATCAATTATTAATGTACTAAATTTAAATACATTTGCAGTTATTCACTCATTTGAAAACAAACAGTGCAATTTAAAATGTTGGGAATGAATGCAACCCACTGTCCATCCACTATGCCCCACTTACTTCTGCGCTTGTGCTCATCCTGGAGGTCTTTCTGGTGGGGTTTTCTGATTGCCAAGTAGTGTTGGTTACCCCACAGACCTTGGGGGTCTCATCCTTTTCTAGGCTATCATATTTGAAGACTGCATGCGCTTCACTGTCTGAGAGCTTCAGAGGTTCAATAAGATACCTCTCGCCACCACTCTTGAAATACCCTCTGTAAAACATGAGAAGACCGCTTCAAAATAAGTTGATGAAGATCAACTACTAAGCCATTTCCTCTACTCTAAATTCCCCTTGAAACCACATTGGATCTTATTTTCCTGTATTTCCTCACATCTCTCCTGCTCTAGCTTTCTGCACCCAACGTTATACCTACCAAATCAACAGTTTTATGCAGGAATGCATAAACTGTTACTTATTTCCAAGACCAGAATTGAAATAAGGATCACAATTCCTTCACTCAGATTGCCTGATTAAGGTTGCATATATGCCATACATGTGCCATGAGCTTTAAATGTATGGTGTACATGCACCCCGTTTCTCCTGCAACATCCAAGTCAGGCTGGTGTCGCATCAGGCCTTAAGGGGGCGAGGTCACAATTCAGAGTTGAAGTACATGCCTCTCCTAACCAACCTAGCATCCCTGCAAGTTACGAATATTGCTTTGATAGCCATGCTACAGGAAGAGTCCTATTGTGTTCAAATCCTATTTGTGGGCTTCCCAAGAGGCAACTGGTTGACCACTGTTGCATGGACAGAATGCTGGACTAGATCAACCTTCAGTCTGATCCAACAGGGCTCCTCTTATGTTCTTAAGGTGTCCAGATTCCTAATATTTATATCATACCCACAGCTTTGAGAAGTGGCTGTTGTGCAACCTTCCCTTGCATAAAAATGGACCTGGGAACCAAGAACAAACAGCAGTCCTGGGTAGCTCATGGGGCTAAATCCCCACCTGATAGCATGAGGTTCCTGATTCAAGCCATGGATAATATCACAACTCAGAGATAGAAAATCTGGAAAATACACATAGACTTATCTAAGAGTGGCAGGGCACAGAGAAGGGCCCAGGTTCAATCACTGGCTTGTCCAGTTAAGGAAAGATCAGGTAACAGGTGAGAGGAAATAATTCTGCTGTTGCCGGTCAGCATAGAGAATATTGGGCTTCTACCAGCCTGGAAGAAGGCAGGTTCCTATGCTCTTCTATATCTACATTTAATTGCCATTGTGGTTGGGAAGGACCATAGCAAGCAGAAGGTCTCGGGTTCAATCCTTTGCATTTCCAGTTTTGAAAGAATTGGGGAAAACCTCTCCAACTGCAGCTGCCAGTTGGAGCAGACAATATTGGACTAGATGGACAAATCATCTGACCTGGTAGAAAGTAGCTACCATGTTCCACCCAACAAGGCATTCCTGAAGAAATCATCCCCCCCTCTGATCCCACCCCCAAAGAGTTATCAGAGTATAAACAAAAACAATGTCAAGAAATGGCAATGACCCATCTTACCTCAACCCACGACATGCACTGATGCTTGCTGTAGAGTCAGTATCATTTTGGACGTAACCTTCATAATAGCAGTGGTCCTGTATGGAGAGACAGAGAAGCACACTGATAGACTCAAAGAACTGTAGAGTTGGAAGAGACCCCAAGGGTCATCTAGCCCAACCCCCTTCAATACAGGAATCTGAGCTAAAGTACCCCTGATAGATGGCCATCCAACCTCTGCTTAAAAACCTCCAAGGAAGGAGGGTCCACAACCTCCCGAGGGAGACTATTCCACTGTTGAACTGCTCTCACTCTCAGAAAGTTTTTTAATAATAATAATAATAATAATAATTTATTTGTACACCGCCCATCTGACTGGGTTTCCCCAGCCACTCTGGGCAGCATCCAACAAAGACCAAAAATACACTAAAATGTCACACATTAAAAACTTCCCTAAATAGGGCTGTCTTCAGTTGTCTTTCAAAAGTAAAATAGTTGTTTATTGCCTTGACATCTGCTGGGAGGGTGTTCCACAGGGTGGGTGCCACTACCAAGAAGGCCCTCTGCCTGGTTCCCTGTAACCTCACTTCTCGCAGGGAGGGAACTGCCAGAAGGCCCTCGGAGCTGGACCTCAGTGTCCGGGCTGAACGATGAGGGTGGAGATGCTCCTTCAGGTATACTGGGCCGAGGCCGTTTAGGGCTTTAAAGGTCAACACCAACACTTTGAATTGTGCTCGGAAACGTACTGGGAGCGTACATGTTTAGTCAGAATCTCCTTTTTTGTAACTTGAAGCCATGGGTTTGAGTTCTACCCTCCAGAGCAGGAGAAATGCATAGAAAGATTGAAAAGCGAAATGAAATTAGATACGAGAGCTGCTCTGAATATAGGCAAAGCCTGCAGTTGGTACACAGGCTTCTAAAAACAGGAAGCTTAACTACCCAGGGTCCAAGGGAATTACTGGCTGGCTACTAACCACAAAGCAGCTTTAAAACTGGCAGATCCAGCTGGTTCAGATTTCCCACCACTTATCTGCATGCCCTGTTGGCATAGGGCTGTCATTTTCTTTGTTTTCCCATTCAAGCTCAACTGCAAAAAAACATTGCTATGAAGCTAGTGACAAACTCGAAAGCTACATCTAAAGAAGCCTCCTTATACACCCAGTAAAATGAGTGAAAGCCTCCCATTAACTTCCACTGACTTTTGCCAAAGCAATCTAAAAAGTCATGGCATATATGGCATAGTATGATGGGAAGTTACATTATATCATATGATGACATAATATGACATGACATGATAGCCGTGAATATCTGCAATTTTGCACTCCTGCTGTGAAAAGCACACATACAGTATGCTGTTGTAGACAAGTATCTGGGAGGTGGCAGGAAGGAGAGGAAGGACATGAGTAGGAACAGCATTGTACAACTGAGCCAGGATTGTATAGTGTAGGGATGGAGGACCTTTTTCAAACCAAGGGCTGCATTACTCCAGTGGAAAGCTGTCAGGGGCCGCCTTCCAGTAGCGGATGGGACCAGATGCAAAAGTGGAAAGGGCTAGACTGCCTCATAATCACACACCCTTAACACAAACACACACAAAGCTATTTCAAGAAGAAGAAGAAGTTGTTTTGTAGCCCGCCCAGCTTCCAACAGATTAAGAAAACATCAAACATTAAAAGCTTCTGGATACAGGGCTGCTTTCAGATGTCTATAGAAAGTCATAAAATTGTTTATTTATTTGACATCTGATGCGATGACATTCCATAAGGCGGGTGCAGCTACAGAATAGGCCCTCTGTGTGGTTCCCTGTAACTTCACTTCTCTCAGTGAGGGAACTTCCAGAAGGCCCTCAGAGATGAACCTCAGTGTCTGGACTGAACAATGGTTGTGGAGATACTTCTTCACATATACAGAGCTGAAGCAATTTAGGACTTTAAAGGTCAACACCAATACTTAGAATGTCAGCAAAGATATATATTCATTAAAAAAAATTATTATTATTTACAACTCTTCTCACTTTCTATTTTCTCTACGGAGAAAATGTGGTTTTTTGTTGTTGTTTTGTTTTTTTACAAAGTTGTAAAAGAAAGTTCTCCAACACTCTTATTCTCTCCTGTGTCAAAAGCAAAAAGAACTCAGTGGTCCCAGCATAAGAATGCAAATACCGGTAAATGCAATGAATATCAGAGCTGCACACCCTGCCTAACAACTATCTAAATGCCTCAAACGTCAGAAAACATGCATGTCATTTTTGGGATGCAATTGCAATTGCAAAATGCATGGGTTATTTTTTCCAGATTTTTGCAAGGTACTTAGGTCTGAGGAGAAATTTCCCTTTGATCTTCGTGCAGAGGAAATAAGGGCAACTGCACATTTCACACATCATCAGAGTTCTTTCCCCTCCCTGCTGAAAGCTGATGTTTGGAGGTGACCCAGAAGGTCACTAGGCCCAATGAAGAGGCCCCCTCTCCCTGCTGGCCACTTGCCTAAACTCCAAAGTTAGGAGCACCTGAAGAAGGGTCTCTCAAACTAGTGGGTAAATAGATTCATGTGGAATAATGTAATCCTCTAAATGCATTGTGACTGAATTGTGAAGCACCAATTTCCCCTAAAAAGTCTCCGTAAAGTGCAATGAAAGTATGCAAAAAGGCTGGAACAGCCACAGAATTTAAGGGCAGTTTTTACACATTGCTAGTGTCAGCAGCAACAAATGCTGGCCCAGTCAAAGACCTCACATTATCCCACAATAGCTGCCACCCAGTGAACAGCAGTCTTTTGTTACCTACAGCATATTTGGCTCAACAGCAGCTTGACTGCGCATCATGTGAGGATGTCAAAGAAGAACTTTGCTGACCACAGTTAAGACAATAGTTAAAAATAGAGAACTTGTCATGTGTAATTCTTACTTAATGAACAGAAAGACAGAACGTGTACAACATTGCCACAGGGAATTTCCCACATTCCTGTAATCCCTAATTCATAGACAATGCTGGTAAGAGTTCTTTGCTCACTATTGTTCACCCTGTCTAATATTTAGGCAATATTTTTAAAATGCTTGCCGTTCTGCTTTATACATTTGCTGGAAGCTGTCATAAAAACTTTGTCAGCAAATCAGGCATACCCTATGGCATTAGTAAGATAGACTTCATCATTCATTCCAGAGATGCCAGGAATTGAACCAAGGATTTTTAGCATGCTAAACGTGTCATCTGTCCCTAAGCTATGCTCCCTCCCCATGACCTAACATCAGAAACAATGGCAAGACAATCCGTGAGAATCTGTGGTGGAGGAACCACTGTATCCAAGCCTGCCACAGCAAAAGTTGGCATCTGCATGGTTTTTCCAGTGTTTACTTGTTCTGCTCTGTTCTAGTTCCCTCCCATTGATTCCTATTAAAGGGGAAAGCACAAGGCCACAATTGTGTTGTTCCACCTTCAATCGGACTTCATTGGGACGCAGGTGGCACTGTGGGTTAAACCACAGAGCCTAGGACTTGCCGATCAGAAGGTTGGCAGTTCAAATCCCTGCGATGGGGTGAGCTCCCGTTGCTAGGTCCCTGCTTCTGCCAACCTAGCAGTTCGAAAGCATGTCAAAGTGCAAGTAGATAAATAGGTACTGCTCTGGCAGGAAGGTAAACGGTGTTTCCATGCATCAGGTAAAATGGGAAGTGCCACCCCACCCCCATGAAAGCATCCCTTACTTGGTTGCAAAGCAGCAACACTGGCAGGTTCTAGCCCCAACGCCAGCACTAGTTCTATGCCAGTGGCAAAGGTGGCAACCTAACGCAATCAAACCTTGGTTCCCAAATGGCTCCGTTCTCGAATGTTTCGGCTCCCAAAACCTGGAAGTAAGTGTTCTGGTTTTCGAACGTTCCTCAGAACTCGAATGTCCAACGTGGCTTCCGCTTGAGTGCAAGAAGCTCTTGCAACCAATCGGAAGCTGCGCCTCGGTTGCCAAAAGTTTCGGAAATTGAATGGTCTTCCGGAATGGATTACATTTGCCAACCAAGGTTTGACTGTAGTTCAAAAGCATGGCAGTGCAAGTAGATAAATAGGTACCGCTGTGGCGGGAAGGTAAATGGCATTTCTGTGCGCTCTGGGTTCCATCACAGTGTTCCGTTGCTCCAGAAGTGGTTGAGTCATGCTAGCCACATGAAATAGAAAGCTGCCTGTGGACAAACGTCGACTCCCTTGGCCTGAAAGTGAGATGAGCGCCACACTGCTTAGGGACCTTTGACTGGACTTAACCATCCAGGGGTCCTTTATCTTTACCTTAGAGGCGGCAGTATATGCACAGCGCCCATAAGGGCACCACCAAAGGGGTTTCCGCCACCCACGGCAGCAGCTTTACCCTGCCTCATGGGTGTGCCAGCCCACATGGATGACCTTGGCCTCATCCAGCATACCTCTCCTTATGTTGAACTGGGATATTTTTTAAGGGGAGGGGTGTTTGGGAGAGTAGTTGCTGTTATTATTATTTTTGTAACTTTATTTTAGATGTCTTGCATTTATTTTAGATATTTTGTATTTTTATTTTCAATTATTATTTATGTGGAAATTGTTTCACTTTGTATTTTTTGATTTTTTGATTGTTTATGACTATTTTTGTTATGTTTGCAATTACGTATTTTTTTCATGTTGTAAGCTGCCTTGAGACTGGTTTGGACTGTGGAAAAGCAGCAAACCAATAAAATAATGTATGTATGTTCTTAATTATTAATGCCAGCTCCAGGGTGATGTATTCATTCCCTGTTGTAGGTGTTGCCAGGGAAAGAAATCCTGTGGAGATGCTCCTTCAGGTATACTGAGCTGAGGCCATCTAGGGCTTTAAAAGGTCAGCACCAACACTCTGAATTGTGCTCGGAAATGTAATGGGAGCCAGTGTAGGTTTCGTACACATTACAGTGGTACCTTGGTTTGCGAACTTAATTCGTTCCGGAAGTCCTTTCTGAAAACGAAACTGTTCTTAAACTGAGGCGCGCTTTCCCTAATAAGGCCTCCCGCCGCTGGTGCCCTTCCACTGTTCGGCTTCCGTTCTTAGACCAAGGTAAAGTTTGCAAACCGGGACACTACTTCCAGTTTTGTGGAGTTCATAAACCGAACAGTTCGTAAACAGGGCTGTTCTTAAACTGAGGTACCACTGTATCACGGCCTAGGATCCTCGTACCTACAGGACCGCCTCTCCCGGTATGCCCCACAGAGGACCTTAAGGTCCATAAATAGCAACACCCTAAAGGTCCTGGGCCCTAAGGAAGTCAAATTAGCCTCAACCAGAGGCAGGGCCTTTTCAGTACTGGCCCCAATCTGGTGGAACGCTCTGATTCATGAGACCAGGGCCCTGCAGAATCTGATTTCTTTCCGCAGGGCCTGTAAGACAGAGTTGTTCCGCCTGGCCTTTGGCTTGGAGTCAATTTGATTCCCTCCCCCTCTTTCTTTCTCCTTTCTCCTCCTGTAATGAGGCTGCATTTTAACTGTTTTAATGTTTTAATGTTGTATTTTAATCTTGTTTTTAAGTTGTATTCATTCAACTTGTTTTTATTATTGGTTGTTAGCCGCCCTGAGCCCGGCCTCGGCTGGGGAGGGCAGGGTATAAATAAAATTCATTATTATTATTATTATTATTATTATTATTATTATTTGGCTAGAGAGCTGCATTGCAAAATTCCAATAAGTGCAAGCTGCAACGGATAGCTGTGTTTTGGCATGCATATTGTTTTGGAAATGGCTGACCACCTCTACCCATATAAGCCAGCCACTGTCCTCTGAGGTCCTTCTGTGTGTACCTCCTTCACAAGAGTTCTGGAGGGGGACAACATGAAAATGGGCCTTTCCTGCAGTGGCTCCCCATTTGTGGAATGCTCTCCCCAGTAAGTTTTGTCCGGCTCCTTCATTATACATCTTCTCATCACTCAAGTGCCCTGAATTAAGTGGAACATCACAAATTCACAAAAGCCACCCTGGTATCCCGCTTTTGCTGCCTCACCACCACCTCCTCCTCCAGAGTGGTTGGGGCAACCACCACTGCTGTTGTGGCTGAGCTCCGCTGCCGCCATATTCTCAGAAGTGGGTGCAGCGCATTTGGAAGACCACTTCGAGGTTCAGGTGCACCTCTTCTGGTGGCTGCAGAGAAGCCAAGCAGGCCACAAGAAGGCCAAGACCTAGCTATGGCAGCAGTGGCGGAGGAGAAAGAGCCGGCTAAGGTAAGGCTGTGGTGAGAGGAGGCCGTTGTGACACAAAGATTCGGCAGCGGGAAGAATGTGCGGATTGGGTCCGGTGGTTGGAGAAAGAGCATATGGATCAGGAGTTGGAGTGGTGGCAAACAGAGCATACGGCTTGGGCAGGGTGGGGTGGGAGAAAGACCATGCGGATGGGGGGACACAGAAAGAGTGCACAGATGCCCCCCCCCCGCCAATGGATGGTATGCATCTTTAGGCACCAGGTAAAAACATTCTTTTTCAGCCAGTAGTGGCGGAGCTAGCTGCTCCTGCACCCAGAGCAGCGGAGCATGGCGATCCACCCATGGGGTGGGGCAATACACCAAGGGAGGGTCCAATCGCAGCGCAGTGGCATGATCTTCCCAGTGCGGGGGCCAATGCGGGCGTGGCAGTGCGATCAGCCCAGGGAGGATTTTGTCACCCCCCTCTGGGCTGGCACCCAGGGCGAACCGCCCCCACCACACACTCCTTTGTACGCCCCTGTCGACCAGGCCTTTGGCTGATTAATATTCTAAAATGTGTTGGTATTGTTTTGTTTTTATTCTAACTATTTATTTGTCCTTTTATTTTTGTATTTTTGTCTTTTGAACCCCCCAAGATCTTTGGATGAAGGGCAGTATATAAATTTAGTGAATAAAATTAAATAAAAATAAGTAGATTCACCTTTAATTGGAAATTGAATTGGATTTCTCCCCCAACCCTAGGTGAGGGAGATCTGCTCTATCCTATGGCTGCTGAAATGCCTTTCCAGGAGGCACAGGATTATACCCTAAATGCAATTAAATAAAATCTGGGTTCATTTTGACCATATAATAGTTTATATTAAAAAAACAAACCTTTTTAGTGTATTATTAGAGTTGTTCATTGTAGGAAACATGACAGTGAACACAAGGCTAAAACCAACCAGTTTCACATGCTGGAAACAGGAACTGCTAGAACATGCAGTTAGTTATTCTCAGGGAACTTGACACAGTGACTGCTTTTGTGCCTATAACTGAGTAACTCATTATCATGGTCCAAGGAAAGCATCTGGAATAACCTGTAAAACATCTGCTGTGAGGGATGCCTACTGAGGTATAACCTTTGGAAATGAATATCTCCATTTTCTTAACGCATGTGACTCAAGCAGCTCCATGCCTTTTTTCTCTGGGAATTCTAGAAGGTTCAGGTGATACCCTTCAACCTCTGAGCAGGACAAATATTTCTTTTATGAGAAAAGGTTTGTTCCAGATAGTTACACAAATTAGAGTAATTTGATAGGGAATGGGAAAATAACCATATGAGTTGGCGAGGGCTTCATTTATGGGGGAAAGGTGAGCAAGTGTGGGAGGTGATAGAGGTGTAGAAGATTATGTTTGGTGTGCAGGAGACATTCCCCTCCGTCTCTCGTAATACCAGAACCATCCAATGAAGCCAAACATTGGAAAGTTAGTCACAGTCTTGTGGCTCAGTATGGATCATTTTAGGGCTAACTCTGCATACAGAGCATTTCTAGGCACTCTCCCATGCAGGTCTTAGATCTTAGAAAGATCCAAAGCTACTTAGTTTTAGCAAGGTTGTTCCATTGTGTACTTTCAGATCATTTGTTTATGGCCATGTGCTTCCTGTGTTTCCTCCTGTTACATACATATGTTCACTCCATCAATGGCTTAGAACAGCTCTCAGCTAGTTCTACTTGAAGGCAAACATTTGAGGCAATAACTCTGTTGTAGTCAGACCTATACTTAGTGCGCACTAATCTCTAATCCGTTTGTGGTATGAATTGTAAATCTGTGTTTATGTTTGCTCAGCGGTGGCACCTTCTGAAATCAAACATAAGAAAATAAGAAGAGCCTTCCTGGATCAAACTAAAGATCCATCTAGTCCAGAGTCCTCTGGGAAGTTCACAAGCAGGACTTATTAAAGGCAATAGGAACATAAGAAGGCAGGACATGAAGCCCACAACATACAGTGGTACCTCGGGTTACAGACGCTTCAGGTTACAGATGCTTCAGGTTACAGACTCCGCTAACCCAGAAATACAGTCATTTCCCAGGTCACAGCCGCTTCAGGTTACAGACTCCGCTAACCCAGAAATAGTACCTCAGGTTAAGAACTTTGCTTCAGGATGGGAACAGAAATCGTGCTCCAGCGGCGCTGCGGCAGCAAGAGGCCCCATTAGCTACAGTGGTACCTCAGGTTAAGAACAGTTTCAGGTTAAGAACGGATCTCCGGAACAAATTAAGTTCTTAACCTGAGGTACCACTGTACACATTTTCAGAAATGGGATCTTTTCCCCCAGAGAAAAACAGTAGTAAAATTTACACTTGAAGGAGATCTCAGCCAGAAGAAACCTATACTGACCTAGTTTGCACATACCATTAAGCCATGGTTTATTTAACAAACTACGTGTTAACTATGAGTTGTCCCACAGAGGCTAGATCTAGACACGTCAAAGAAGCGATTGAAAACTCATACAGGGAAATCTGGTAGGGAAAGACAGGACTCCACAGCGCCATCTGGTGTTGCAGTGTTATATCACATATGCAACACATATAAAACACTTTTTCTTCACCAATCTAGCTGAGTCCAGATTTTTTAAAAAATGACTTTTGCTTTGCAGCTTGGTGACCATCCAAACCATGATTAAAGAAAGGCGCTGATTTCACATGTGACACAGTTAAATCAAATGGTTGTATGCCACTAACATTGACTCAGAGTAGGTGCATTTACATCAATGTACCAAAGTTTGGAATGAGTATTAATTTCAATAGGTCTGCTCTGAATAAAAGTTAATTGACTAGAACCCAAGGTTTGTAAGTCAACAACAAACACTTCAGGTTTCTTGGCAGTAAACAAACCATAGTTAAGCCAGCCAGCAGAAGTCTCACATAACACTAAGTCATGGTCTATTAAACCATACTTTAACAAACAATGGCTTAGCATTATGTGTGAGCCAAAGGGTACTTATGAGGGAGAAGGGAGGGATTGGCAGTGCAAATTCAAGGTCTTTGGGTTCAGCTTCTGGTGTGCAAATGCCTTCTTTGTTGCATTGCAAGACCTTTGTAGTAAATTGAATGGTGCTGCAACCCTCTACATACTTACCTGGAAGTAAGCCCCATTAAAGTCAGTGGTGCTTATTTCTGAATAGACATGCTTAGGATTGTACTGCTATTGACTCAGCAATTTCATGCAGATGCACATCAAGGCATTTTTATTGAGCTTCTGCAATGTGGATTTTAAAAGACAAACACAAGCTGGCATGTACCCACAGTTCACATCAAAGAAGATTAAAAATGTTTTCTCACAGAAATTAAAATTAAGCAGTACCAAATACAGTGCTGATTATGAGTAAGATATTGTGTGCCAATACCTGCCCTCAAACAGAGCTGGGTCAAAACTGTTCTAAATCTAATGTTGATAACAAAGAGAAACATCACAGACAGCAAGCAAATGATAAAAGAGGTTGGTTACACTGACTTTCAAACAAATGTGCTGTTACAGCTCATAACTCCATAGCTATTTGGAAGAACAGAAAATCAGTCCACTGAGAGCACAGCTGACTGCAAACCGTCTCTGAGAGAAACTAACAAGTTCTGGGGAAGGGCAGGCAATCAAAGTGGAGGGACTGTGGGACATTCTGTTCAGGTTACAAGCCGTTCTTCCCACCAAACTTGCCTTCCTGGAGGTCAACAATACGGCTACACAACAAGATCTGCAGAATGAACCCTCAGACATGCCATTCGCCCACACACTGATACCATTTCAAAGCACAGAATCACAGAGTTCAAAGGAATCTCAGAGCTCATCTAGTTCAACCCACTGCTAATACAGGAAATCCACTGCTACAATAGCCATCTATCTGCCAACTAAAAAAACCAGGGAGTCCATCATTTTCCAAGGCAATCTGTTCCAATGTAAAATGCTCATGCCATCAGGAAGTCCTTCCTAATGTCTAGCTTAGTGCTGTCCAAACTTTTTTCAAAGAGGGCCAGATTTGATGAAGTGAAGGGCCGTGGGGGCCGACCAAAGGGCCAACCAAAGTTATTGACCTTTTTTAGGATTGAAGTTGTTGGGATTTTTTTAGCGTTGGAGTTGTTGTGTTTTTTAAAGATTTTACCCCAGGAAATAAACTGCCACAGGGGATGGATTAAACTGATCGGAGGGCTGGATTAGGCCACCGAAACTGACTTTCGACATGCTTGGTCTAGCTGAAATCCCCTTTCTTGTAATTTTAACCTATTGGTTCAGTCCTACCCTGAACAGGTAGCAACAGAAAACAGAAATGCTGCATCACCTGCATGAGATGCTTTCAAATGTTCACTGGCACCCACATGGGAACAATGTGCACACACCCCACAGCCATCATTAAAGCACTAGCCACAAAACACAAATTACATGCAACATTTTAGGTTGTGAACCGCCCTGAGATCTACAGGTATATCTGTGTTTATTTTTGCTCAGATATACAATCAATCAATCAATCAATCAAACGAACAATGGCACACAGAAGTTACATGTAAGGAGAATTCCACCACACATCGGGTGCACCATGATAACATTTTTGGCCTTTCTCATCGTGCCAAGTGATAAAAGAGAACTGCAGCGTACATCAAATGCAGAAATATGACAAAAATGAATGGTCAGCTGCAACCGCTCAGCAGTAGTGTCAAGTGAGGACATAAAAACAGCATCTGTCAAAGGAGCAACCAGCTGAGAGGGGTGGTGCTGTGTATGTGCCCTCCCACTAGCAGGGCTGCTGGGCAGACTGGGAGGGAGTGGGAGAGTGATGAAAATGAGGTGCAAAAATGAGATGGACCAGAAATAGACTGATCCATCCATCCCTGGTCTAGACTCAGTGGATCCTCATGCATTTGCAAGTCACCTTTCTTTGAGAGTCTCACTTATAGCCATGCACCCCAGCCCACCCTTCTCATGACATTTACAACGAGATGCTCTGGCCTTTACCTCAACATCTGGGCTTGTTGTAATTTCTCTGCCATCAGGGGAGTAATGGGTCTCAGTGTAGTCTTTGGAAAGAAGATCCCTGCAAAGAATACAATGGGTTTGTTATTCAAGATGAACATTAAGTTGGGCCAGAGATAATTGCATAATAAGCCTACAATTATATTTCCCCAATGGCATTGTATGTCTATTTTTAGATTCAGAGTAGGATATCAAAGGGGAGGGGAGGCACTTAAGCTTCTCCACGGTACATATTTTTAAACAAAAGGAAAGGGGATCAACAGTGTTTACAAAGCACACAAATCTTGATTCCTTTGATTAAGGGGCTGCCAAGTGGGGAGGGGGTGGTCATGGGCAAATTTGCAAACTGAAGGAACAGTTGTTGACACCACACACACACACACACCACAACCAAGAACACGCCACAATCTAGGTCCCACCTGCACTGTGCATTTAATTAAGTTGTAGTATCATGCACCTTTAAACAGCCATGGCTTGCCAAAAAGAATACCAGGAAGTATAGCTTGTTAAGGGTGCTGAGAGTTGTTAAGAAACCCTTATTACCCCCACAGAACTACAATTCCCAGAATGGTTTAATATTCAATCCCTCTTCCCAGAGAACTCAGTGAAGGGAATAGGGGCCTCCTAACAACTCTCAGCTGCCTTAACAAACTACAGTGGGGGAACCACGACTGTTTCAAGTGACATGATACTGCTTTAAATGTATAGTGCAGGTAGGACCAGTTTCACTGGCTCTGCCTACTGCCAAGGAATACCTGTGAAAGCACATAAGTGCTCACACGCAACACGGTGGAGATGAGCCTATCATAGGAAGAGAAAAAGTGTGTGTGTGTGCATCTTCCATCCATCATGGAACCCAAGGTGGTGTTCATGTTGTTCCCAGGCACTAACTAGTCCCAGACCTCTTAGCCTCAGCAAAGAGAAAAGTGAATTTCCTTTCACAATGGTACCTTGGTTATCAAACGTAATCCATTCCAGAAGACCGTTTGACTTCCAAAACGTTTGAAAACCGAGGCACGAAGGGCAGACTGCAAATTTAATTGAGAAAACTGAGAAACACTCAGCATAAGCCGTTCAACTTCAGAGGTGTATTTGAAAACGGAAGCTTTTACTTCCAGGTTTTCGATATTCAAAAACTGATACATTCGACTTCCGAGATGCTCAAAACCAAGGAACCACTGTATTTGCACAAAAAGTCTGGACCTATTTGTCTACAATTTGGCAAACTTAATCCACTCTGGAGGTACTCTGGCTCCTAGATTTAATCCATTTTGGCTTCAAGGGGAAAGAGCTGTTATTTTATTCCCCATTACAGTGGTACCTCTGGTTGCGGACAGGATTTGTTCCAGAGCTCTGGTCGGATCCTGAAGTTTCCGCAACTGGAGGGTTCGCTTCTGTGCATGCGGTGGCGGACTGCTTCTGCACATGCGCGCAGCACGGTAGAGCACTTCTAGGCATGCATGCGCAGTGAAACACTTCCGGGGTTGCCGCTTTGGCAACCTGAAGTTTACGTTACCCGAGGGTAAGGTAAGCTGAGGTGCTACTGTATAATAAATGGGAGAAGTAGAGAGCTTTGTTTTACACAGGATGTGAAATGCAAATCGAGGGAGTACAAAGAGAGACTCAGAAATCAACTGGAATTTTTTAAAATGCACAAATGCAAAGCAAATCTCGGGGCCTGTGCACACTCCTAACATTTATCAGTTATATGTAGTGGAAAAACTGATTGCAGGTGGTTCCTCTTTAGCAGAGCAAATCAGGTTGTTACCACAGGTCATTAGTGCAGGTGGGAAATAATTTCATTTTAATGCATGCCTACTGTCCAGTACTGAAACAAGCTGTTAAAAAGAAAACCCATCCCAGGCCAGGCCAGTAGCAGGGAGGAGGAGAGACAGAGAGACAAACCTGTTGAGCTGGTTAGTTATTATGCAGAAACTGGCCAAGTGGCAATTCTATTGAAGATTATCTTTATTAATATCTTGATCTATAGTTCAAGCTGAGCACTCCTCACCCTTAACAAGACTAAAACGCTATGCTACCAATGGATCAGTGTAAAAGAAAAATATCCGGAATATTTCTTGGCCATTTCCTCTTATGCCTTGCCTGTATAATATATCAACTCAGATGCAGGGTTAACATTTTTAAAAGGCTCTTAGAAAACAATATGCAAATTGCTAGGGTTTCTATAGACGAGGCTGAAGTGTAGGTGGGTTCAAGCATGACCTGAGCCCTGGGTTCAGCTCAAAAGGATTTATTGAAGCAGCAGGAACAAGAATGACAAACAGGGGCACTCAGTATACAGACACCTTAAGCCAGCCCAGGCAACCCCCCCCCCCCCCGCGCCGCCTGTGATAGGTTGCCTTATGCTGCGACTAGCGAATCACAACATTGGCCCTATCACAGCAGGGATTGGCTGCCTGCCCCTACCAGCAAATACCATCGGAGCGCTTTAGAATCCTTCCTGTCTTTTGTTATGCAGCTGAAGCTCCTGAGCTCCTGGAGGCATCAAGGTCTAGGTCTGCAATGGCATGCATGCAGCATGGGTTTGGCCTACAATGCATGCATGCATGCCTAACAAGGCCACATGTGCAGTTTTAAATCCTGGCCACGCTGAGTGAGGTAGAGGGCGTTTGTGTGTTGGAACTCAGTCAAAAGCACATTTTTATTTTTATTTAAAAAAATTATATACCACTGTGACATAAAGATACATCACAGTGGTTTACAATGGAAAAACAAAACAATAAAATCCTAAAAAGTTAAAAACAACTTAAAAGCAAAAAGGAATTTTAAAAAATAAGAGGCTGTCAGCTCAAGCAGACCAAAGGCCTATCTAGTCATTTTAAAACTGTCCAAGGTGGCTGGCATCAGTACATTTTGCAGCTGTGAGTTCGATTGTTAAGCACTGTGTGAATAAGCACTTAGTCCTGAATCTTCCACCATTTGGCTCCATTGGATGGTTCTGAGCTCTAGGGAGACTAGCACAGTCTACCTTTTTATATATAAAAAGTGGAATCCCCATGATCCATCTATATTTTAAACGCATAAAGCAAGAAGAAATCTTGGGATCTTAAGGCATAATTAGAAAAAGACCACAAAACTTGGGAACACACCACTAGTAAGGGAGTGGTGCGAAAGAAACTCCAGGAGTTTGGAAATTTTTATTTAGGGGTAGTCTTGTTTCGGAATACTTCTTTGGGGACATGTTTTGTTTAACTGTTTCCAGACATCACTGCAGGCTGGCCCAGCAGGGCAACTGGGGCGCTGTCCCACCAAGCTCTCACTTGCCAAACTCCTCACTTACAGCCAGTTCATGGGGTGGCCCTGGCTGTCACCTTCCTCCTTTGTCACAGGGTTGCCCTTGTAGAATACAACAGGAAGGAGGATGGGAGCAAACCCAGAATTAGTTGATTCTGCCTGTCATTCGCTCTGGCTCCACCTGTTGTTAGCTGCTCTGCCTTCTGCTCTACCAGTCCCAATGGGCAACAGCTACCACTGCCAGGAATGCATGGCCTGGGGCAGTGGGGGTGCTTACCTAACTTCCCAGCAGCTGGGTCACTTACAGGTATGTTTACCAGGAAAGAGAGAGGGAGCGTTGAGATGGGGGGAGGTGTGGTGCAAATGCACTGTTGAGCATTGTGGTCCTGGCTGGTGGACAGGGCCGTAGCTAGGGGGTGGTGAGGGGCACAGGCGATGGGGGGAGGGCGCAAAATCAGCTTAAAAATATGTCCATAAATATAAATATTGATTATTAAAGGTAAAGGGACCCCTGATCATTAGGTTCAGTTGCAGACGACTCTGGGGTTGTGGCACTTGTCTCGCTTTATTGGCCGAGGGAGCCGGCGTTTGTCTGCAGACAGTTTTTCCGCGTCCTGTGGCCAGCATAACTAAGCCGCTTCTGGCGAACCAGAGCAGTGCACGGAAATGCCGTTTACCTTCCCGCCGGAGTGGTACCTATTTATCTACTTGAACTTTGATGTGCTTTCGAACTGCTAGGTTGGCAGGAAAATATCGATTATTACCTCATAATAATGGTTTTTAATAGAGGGTGAGTTGAATGGGTGGAGAGGGTGTTGGAGGAGAGGCGGAAAGAAGAGCTAATTTGTCCAGCCAGGGCTAGGGGGGCACAATCTGGATGGTGTTCTTTGCAAGAATTTCAGCAACCAGCAAGTGGTGACTTCCATTGGAAACTGGTCAGTGTTTCACAAAAGAAAGCACATTGTTGCATAAAATTTGCATGTGCTTTGTGTCATATGGGAACACATTCACCCCTCCATGTTGCTGCTATATGTTGTGAAAGAAAGAAAGAAAGAAAGAAAGAAAGAAAGAAAGAAAGAACAGAGACCGGAAGTGGCACTGGTTCTATGTATCTTATAGAAGCATTTCCATATCTCTTCCAATGTCTAACTTAACCCATAATAATTGTGGGGAAAGAATATCGCCACAGGAATGTGTTCCTTATAACCTCCATTATTTTCTGCCATGTTGTCACCTTGAATATGTTAAGAAAACTGCAGTTCTAACTTAAGGTTACCAGATTCTTTTCAATGAATCCGGGGACACTTTTCAGCTTCAATGGATTTTGTATGGGGACTGATTTGTAAATCCGGGGACGTCTGGTAACCTTATTCTAACTTACTTGTTTCTTTCGAGGTGAAGGACCACCTTCTCTCCATTCACTCTCATTTCATAGTCTGCGGCATCTTCATACTTGGCCTGCATTTGAAAAGTGTGGATGAGCAGCTGTTGATTAGAGGTGGGGAGTTTTGCGGGGGACAGGCAAACAAAGGAAAACTGCTATAGTATCACAACAACTGCTAATAAATACTGCTGAATTAAAGACCTCATCCCAAGTCACTCATTTGCGTCTTGAAGGCCACAGTAAGGCCTCAGATCCAGGAAGGTACAATTTCAATTACTACTAATTACCACCTCAATTGCTACTTCCCCAACCTATAAACCTGAGGCCCATTGTGCACATTTGTACAGAAATCTTTTTTTAAAAAAAAAAATGCTTTTGTCTCTGGATTAGTGCAGTAGCGAACATGGACCATACCCAGAGTTTCAAGCATGTGTCACAATGAGCAAAATGGCCTATCTATCTATCTATCTATCTATCTGAATAAACATTCACAAACTTTTTATTGATAACATTTGGATAGTTAAATTAAGGATCTGTACAGTTTTGTAACATGCAGAAAATAACATATGTTGATAAACCAGAGAGAGGAGCTGAGGGCAGTCTGGGGAGGGGAGGGGAGGATGGGTTATGTTTTGGGGAGGGGGGAGTGAATATGAAATATATGTTGTTTGATTTACCAGATTTGCAAAAAAGCAGTTTAAAATTGTGTGTCATGTTTGAGCCCAATGGCTACAGAGCTAGCAGCCTGAAGAATGCCTAGCAAAGGCATTCTTCAGGCTGCTAGCTCTGTGGCCACAAACAGGGGTGGTGAAATGGGAAGGTGCCCCTGCCCCACCACTGGAGAGCCAACGAGCTGCTACCCACATGGGCATCCCGTTACCAGTGGGGTTTCCAGCAAGATCTGTCACGACTGCTTCACCCCACCTCCTGGCCCTGGCCAGCCAGCCAGAGGCATCAGGGCCTCTGATCTCCACACTATCTTCCCCCAACACAGGAAGCTGTGGTGTGCACTGGAGAGTAACATAAGCAGCATGTTTCCCACACCAGCACACATAGTCAAGTCTGGATGGGAATAACTATCTGTTGGAGAGGTATTGGAGAAAGCGTCTTCCTCCCTCCCTCCCTCCCTCCCTCCTGTACCTGCAAAGGCCAATTTTACTTCTATTCTCAATGCCCCTGTTTTGCACAAGAGCAGCCCTGCACAAAGCAGCTGTTCTAAAAATAAAAAAAATACTGTAAACATGCCTTCAGCAGCAACCAGTGGAAATGGACACTGCATCATTTCCTTTGCGCTGATGGAAACAAAATGACCAGATTGTGGTGAGGTGCTGAGAAAAAGGATGTAGGGGTGGAGATAGACGGCACTAAACATGTAGAAAACCACAAAACCACCCCATGGTGCACTTCAGTGCATCCACACTTGAGCAACATGTGATTTTATGTTGGACTTTGTCCCTTACCACATAATCCATAGATTGGTTAAATAAAAATTAAATGGGGGGAGGGAAGGCGGAATGCAGTCTGCCGCTTGGACAAGGATGCTACTACGTTGCCTTGCCTCGGTTGCTTCGTTTCCCAGAAAGCAGAAGAAGCAACAAGGGGATCATCTATCTTGGACCTGGACTTCACCAACAGGGAGGAACTGATTGACAAAGTGGAAGTACTGGGAATCTTGGGAGGAAGTGATCTTGTCCTTTTGAGTTTCATGACACAGAGGCAAGGGAAAGCTGAGAGATGCCCTCTGGACATTAAGAAGACTGATTTCAAAAAGCTTTAGGAGCTACTGGGTGAGATCCCATGGTCACAAAAACTCAAAGAGAAGGGAGTTCAAGATGGATGGGAGTTTCTTAAAGGTTAAATATGGAAGCTACAAATGCAGACAATTCCAATAAGAATGAAAAGTGGGAGGCATCTAAAGAAACTGATATGACTGCATAAGGAGCTTCATTGGAAATTTTCAAGCAGAGGTTGGAAGGTACATGTCTTTGGGGCTTTAGTTGAGAATTCTGCATTGCAGGGGGTTGGACTAGATGACCCTTGGATACAATCCAACTCTACAATTCTATGATTCTATGTGAAAGGCACAAAAAACATGTACATGTCTGATGCACCAAATCCACCATGAATTGTTGTGTGTACACAACCAAACAGGCAGTTCTTTTTTACCTTGTGGTTCTGACTTCCTCCGACATCTCTTTTGTGCAATGCATGGATTTTTTGTGGATACACTACTTCGTAGTCCTTCACTCCAGGAAGTTGCTTCAGGGAGTTCCCTTCATTGAGGAGGAAAGAGAGAAATGTTTGCTTTATTCTGAAATTCCCTTTCCCACACATGATTTAATTGCCATTCATGTTGTGAACTGCCCTGTGATCTTCAGATGAAGGGCTGTATATCAATCAAAAATAATAAAATAATAATAATAAGTTAAGGGAACAGTCCAGCATAGACCCTGTTTCCTACTGAAATGAAGCCCAGCTACATAAAACGACCTTCTCTCCAAACAAATTTCTTTTGCATGGTTTGTCTGTTTCTTGAAATGGCTGATTTAACAGCCTTTGACAGGTGGTGGCTAATAATAACAAATGCACACACCCTTGCTCCCTTGCTGAAGGAAACGGTTTGGCCATTTGAAGGAAGCCAGCAAAAAACCCACAACCCAGCAACATAACAAATGAACATAAGAAGAGCCCTGCAGGATCAGGCCCAATCGAGTCCAGCATTCTGTGCTCACAGTGGCCTACCAGCTAAACACAACAACACTATATCCAGTTGTGATTCTTAGCAACTTGTATACAGGGGCACACTGCCTCCAACTGTGACAAACCTACAGCTAAAATTCTATATATGCTTACCTGAGAGTAAGCTGCTTTGAACACAATGGGACTTACTTTCAAGGAAATATGCATAGGATCCTCCCATAAGTTTTGCAACCTGCTAGCAAGATGTAGTCTGGAGGAGACTACTTACTGTTTGGGCCTTTCTGTTCATTTCAGCTAATCCTGCACCCAAAGTACATGCAGAAAATGTGTGAGCACACAAACACCCTTCTTTTCTGTCAAGGGGCACAGTCCATTTGGGGCTGCATGATGGTGGTGAGCAGCTGAGTGAGAGCCAGTGAAAGGCAAACTGAGAGACTAAAGTGTTCTTGACTTCACTTCCCACAATGATTCTCTGTTTCAATTTCAGTTTCATTTATTTGGACTACAAGGGTCTTAAGCATCAAATGCAGTATAGCGTTATCAAAATAATCACAGCAGAGTAAACACCTACACAAATGGTGCCTTTAAAAATAAGAGTATAGCAAACATCCATGCACACTCAGAAACAATTAAAACTACATCACAGGTGTGCATTGCGCATGCACAACGGGCCCCCACAATGTTGGGCACAACTCGGTGCCTCTGATCAACATCAAGTAATTTATAGACCACTTTGTAACATAAAGCCATACAAGCGATGTGAAAGATAAAAACAGAATAACACACAAGTCTTGAAAACAATACAATCAGCAGAGCATGAGACTCTTGATCCCAGGATCATGGGTTCAAGCTCCACATTGGGGGAAGGATTCCTGCATTACAGGGGGTTGGACTAGATGACCCTCATGGTCCCTTACAACTCAACAATTCTAAGATTCTATGATTTCAGCAAACTCTAAAAACATTCAAACCATCTTTACAAACTCTGAAAGCAATAAAACAATTTCTTCACACCTCAGGGAAAGCCTTCTTAAATGTGTGTGTGTGTGTGTGTGTGTGTGTGTGTTTATTCAGTAGGGGCCGAAAAATCACGATGCTAGCTATCTAATTTCAACTGGCAATTGATTCCAGAGAGCTGGAGCTGCAGCAATAAGAGCCCAGTTTTTAATACAAGTTAAGAGCACCTCTGGGACATATGATACTCTCAGCAGTACCCACCGGACAAGTGCAGCTGCTGGGCAGGGACAGATGGGGTGAAGCGGAGCACTGTGTGCATCATGCACCCCCTGTTGCACTCCCTTAAGTATCCCACTGCACTCAGTATGATGGAGCATGCTCCACGTTGCTAGCGGTTGTGTAACATTCCATTGCAACCTCTTTGCTTCAGGCAGCAAAATCTCTTAGGGCTGTCCCTGTACACACAATTGTTTTTCTCCCCCACACCCCACTGGGACAAGTGTTCAACATGGTTGGGGGAGGTAAGGAGGAGGGCTTAATGGAATACAAAGCCACTCCACAATTTTAGCTAAATTATGTTACTCTCTATCATGGTCCCCTTATAAAAACCGCAGCTATGTGAGCATCTCAAAGGGTCAGGGAAAACACCCCTTTTTGAACACTGCAAGCTAGTGTTAATTGGTGGAGTGGAAGTTCTCCAAATGAATGTATCTACCTTAGATGCACCAAAGAACTTGTGCTTTCCCAGGATTCACCAGTACTATTTTGCATCTTGTGTTCCATATACAGATGCCAAGTAGATGGGAAGTTGAATCTTATTTCATCACAGCAACCAACAGAAACTAGCAGAAGAAGCAGAGATCAGGCTGCTTGACACAAAAGAGGGGAATGCCCAATCTCAAGGCATGACTGGTGGGAAATGCTGCTCTTTCCCATCCTCCAGCATCTGCTTCCTGAGGTAAGTGCTTCACTCTGCCTAATGATAAGGTCAAGCCCAGTGGAATTTTTGATCCTTCCATGAATAAACAAGCTTGGGAGTCCAATACATTCCATGTAATATTTTCAGCTGAATTGCCCTAAGACAAGTATCCAACATACAATATTGCAAACGCTACACATTTTCAAAGAGAAAACTTGAACTATGCTTGCAACACTCCCATTTTCACATCATTGATCATTGCCCAAGCCCACCCTGGTAGCCACTCAAAGCTCTGTTGGTGCATCTGCCATGTTCATTTCCTCTTCAGCAGCTTGTCTTCCACTGTTTTCACAGTTTGTTCTTAGGTGAAAGATATGCTAAGAAAATGCCCTTCAACATGTTCAGATGCAAAGAAGAACCTGTGGATCAGGCCAAAGGCCTATCTAGTCCAGCATCCTCTTTTCACGCTGGCCAACCAGGTGCCTATGGGAAGCCTGCAAGCAGGTCCTGAGTGCTATAGCATCCTCCCCATTTGTGTTTTCTGGCAACTGGTATTCAGAGGCAGACTACCTCCAGCAGCCAACATAACAAATTACCACTCATAGTTTTACCCTCCATGAATTTGTCTAATTCTTTTTTAAAGTCATCCAAATTAGTGGCTGTCACCACATCTTGCAGGACTGAATTTCATTGCTTAACTATATGCGATGCAGAGAGGTACTTTCTTTTCTCTGTCCTAAATTTTCTAACTTTTTTCATTTAGTAAATTTATATACAGTGGTACCTCAGGTTACATATGCTTCAGGTTACAAACTCCACTAACCCAGAAATATTACCTCAAGTTAAGAACTTTGCTTCAGGATGAGTAGAGAAATCGTGCTCTGGCAGCACGGCAGCAGCAGGAGGCCCTATTAGCTAAAGTGGTGCTTCAGGTTAAGAACAGTTTCAGGTTAAGAACAGACCTCCAGAACGAATTAAGTACTTAACCCGAGGTACCAATGTACCACCCTTCATCCAAGGACCACAGCTCGTGGTGTAAGACATGCTGTATCTCTGCACTCAGCTGAGATATTAACTGCCAAAGACTGGAGGAAGGGGCTGAGCTCTGAAGAATGACAATGTGTGTTAATAAATCTGCAAGGAACTTTTTGAATCAGCTTATTAAGTCTTTTACGTATTACAGATGGGAATTTATACTATGCAGTTTTTCATCATTGTAATTCCTTTTCATACATTTATAATCCACCTTTCTTCTGTCACAGAACCCAAGGCAGCATTCATGGGATTCCCAGGGTGTCACCCAACCTGAGACTGACCTGCCTACTTTTCAGCAAGGTTGTGGCCTTCTGCTCCTTCAGGCCATGTTCTCGGACCAGCATCTCCTCTTCTCCCTCCCCCTTGTTTTATTTACTATTCAGCCAGTGGAAGAGTTTTGTGGAAGCTAGCTCCCTACTTCATGTCTTTCAGCTGATCTTGACAGTATTACGCTACTGTTGTTGCTGTTTGAAAAGGACAATCTACAGCAACGGGAAGCCAGTGCAAGGCAACTTTGATGTGATAACCTTTTTACGCATACACATATCACAACAATCTCAACCTAGGAAGGAAGGACATCATTTCACAAGTGTCACTCCAGGATGAAAGGGCAACATTTCACAAGTGCAAAATAAAACATTGTGTTCCAGTAAACAAAGTGCTTCTGGTTAGAACACAAAGCCCCTTTAATGTTTTATTTTTTGTCAATTTGGAAATCTAGACTATAGAATATTCCTAGCACTGAGACACAGAAGAGTCTAAATGTCTCAAAAAGCAAAGAAGTCTAAATCCCATTATTACTGAAGATGATGATGATGATCCATATTCAACAAGTATCATCTTTGAAAAGAATTTGAACATTTCAGTGGGTGGGGAAAGTAGCAACAAAAGTTTTGATCAGGGCTTTTTTTTTTAGATCATGTGACATCTCCTCCCCTATTTTACTAGATTCATCAGCTTGTAATCTATTTTCAAATCCAACAGAAAGTGCTACTTTAGAGTTGGAGAACTGCTTCCAGGTGGAAACAGTTGCCTACCTGTCAATCACCAGATGGTTTGCTCTTAGGACTAATTAGCCTATGATTGTTGACAGCAAGCTCTCCTAATTGCATTGAAAAGTTCCTGATGGGCACTCCCTGATCACAGAGGGGATTACCTTCAGCAAGCCAAACTTGCATAGGAACAACCAGAAGTTCACTTCAAGCTCTTGATTGTTTTCCTGCAGCCATGCCCTTACCTGCCCGACCCCACATATGGTGTCAGTTGTGTGGGGCAGGTGGGGATGGTTTGGTGAAAATGACATTGCAAGCCAAATTAGGTCCTGTAACAGGTCTAATTTGGCCCATGGGCCCGAGTTCCAATATTACATTGAAAGCCTGAACAGCTTGAGATCACTATACATGAAGGACCACTACACATTACTTTGCATGCTCAATCAGTCAATACATTGGACAAAACCTTCTCCATTGTGGCATCCATGTAATGGAATTCTTGTCCCCTTAACTCACAGCAGTTGCATGGACATTCACCTTTCATTCTTCCCCTTGCAGCATTAAAAATACTTCTGAACATTCTGTGACATTCACAGCATGAATGAATACCAGCCTCCTCCATCCTGGCATCCTCCAGATGCTCCCGGACTACGACTCCCATCATCCCTGACCATTGGTGATTCTGGTTGTGACTGATGGGAGTTGGTGTCCAAAAACATCTCGAAAATACCTGGTTTAGGAGGGCTAGTATACACACTCATATGCAAACATTTCAAAATTAGCACACTGCTTGGGAAGGAGGGTCCACACAGGGACTAGTCACATGCCACTCCACTTTTAATTACTATTTGTTGCACATTTGTTGCTGCATTTGCCTATCCCTGTGTGTATGCTTGTGTGCTAGGATAGTGAGAGAAAATTTTTCATTTATGTACTTTGGTTGGTGTTCATTTATATTCAGAAAATATATATATAAACCTCTTAATTAGAAACAAAAACCTTCAAGTGGTGTACATAAAACAGTTATAAATAATATGCAGATAAAATCAGAAAATATTAAACCCTAGTATACCTAACTAAAGTACATATCTGAAAAACCTTGCTGGAAAAAAGTTTTGAATAGGTGTCTATAATAGTATAAAGAGGATACATGCATAATGTAAATAGGCAGAGTTCCAAGGTGTGCTGGTGCCACACTAAAGGATGAAACCCCAGCAAAGATTATATGGCACTTGTAAAAATGCAAGTTCTACCTTTCCAGCCATAAAGACCTTGGAGGTGGTGTGATGGATCCCTATATATAACCACCATGGGTTATCTTTTGGGTTTTGTGTGAGGGTAAACTTAGATCCTTGGAGACTCAGGCAGAAGTTGTCCAAATAAGAAAAGATTTATAAAAGTTGATAAAACAAAGGTAGTGTCAGTTGATAAAGGTCTTTCAGAGAACAGTTAACTTATTAATAATTATGCTAAATCTTGTGGTTATTACAGGCTTCTAAACAAAGTAGTAAACAGCTTCTTTTAGACTTCAGTTGTTTATTTTAAGTTATTACTCTTCAGTTAAATATATTATAGGTTTCTAGAATACATGGTAAATGCGCAACTTATTTCCAGTGATTTCACTTCAGTTCTTTAAACTTAATTGCTCTCTCTTAATCCACCTCCACATCTGAATCTCAGAAACGGCTCTTTTATTTTCCCTCCCAAAGTGCTGGCTCCACCCCCTCTTGGTAGCCAATCAGAGAGATGCTTCAGCCCTCTGGTGGAATTCTGAGACACTGCATCACCAGACTCAGCTGTCCATCACAGCTGATTGGCTCCACCCCCTCTTGGTAGCCAATCAGAGAGAGGCTCCAGCCCTCTGGTAGAATTCTGAGGCACTGCATCACCAGACTCAGCTGTCCGTCACAGCTGATTGGCTCCACCCCCTCTTGGTAGCCAATCAGAGAGAGGCTCCAGCCCTCTGGTGGAATTCTGAAGCACTGCATCACCAGACCCAGCTGTCCATCACAGGTGGTCTAAGTTAAGAGATATATCTATTTCAGAATATAGATATATTAGAAAATAAGCTACAGATCAGAACAGAGAGGCAAAACTTGATACAACTGAAAACATTCATATTACTAAGGAGGAAAAAACAAACAGCTGAGGTAACAGAAATGCCTTCACACTGCAGCTAAAGGCCACAAAAGAGGAAGCCCTCTGGCTTCCTGACGTCAGGAGATCTACAGTCTCAGTGCGTCTCTGAGGACTTGCCTTCCAATGCCTCATTCAGCTGACCATCTGAATGCAAAGAAATGCAGAACAAAGACTTCAGTAATGAATGCAGTGGGTAGGCAGGGCCATGTGGGAGAAGATGGCTCTTTAAATAGTCAGGGTCCAAAACATGAGGGCTTTCTTAATCATGGGGAGCACTCTAAATTCTTCCCAGAAACATACTGGAGTGATATGCCTCCCCCCAATAATCCACAGTCAAATGCCTTGTTCATTGCATCTTGCATCAGCTGAAGAGTCTAAACCCATTTCAAAGGCAGCCCCACAAAGTGGGCACTGCAGTAATCTAACCTGGGTGTGACCAAGATATGCATAACTGTGGACAGATCTGCTTTGTCCAAGAGAGAGCACAGCTGGTGTGCTAGTCAAAGCCACAGAAAGGCACTCCTGGACACTGCTGCTACCTGAGCAAAGTCAAATCAAGAGGCAAGCTCAAATTGTGAATGTGGTATTTCAATGGGAGAGCAATCCCATCCATAAGAACGTAAGAAGAGCCTTATGGATCTGGCCTATGGCCCATCTTGTCTAGCATCCTGTTCTCACAGTGGTCAACCAGATGCCCACAAGAAAGACCCAAGTGTAACAGCATTCTCCACACCTGTAATTCCCAGAAACTGGTACTCTGAGGCATACTGATTTTGACAGTGGATGTAGAACATAGTCATTGTGTCAAGTAGTCACTGATAGACTTATCCTGCATGAATTTGGCTACTCCTCTTTTAAATTCATTCAAATCTGTGGCCATCACTGCTTCTTGTGGGAGCAAATGCCATAGTTTACCTATGAAGAAGGGTGGTTTTCTTATTGTCTGTCCTGAATCTTTCAACATTCAGCTTCATTGGATGGCCCTGAATTCTTGTATTCTGAGTGACGAGGGGCAGGGACTATTCCCTGTCCACTTCTCCACTTTATGCATCATGTATCTGGTTACTTGCCTTTTCTCTTAACTAAGAAGCTCCACTTTTCCTCATCGTGGAGTTGCTCCATTTTCTTGATTTTTGCTGCTGCTTTCTTAACCTTTTCCAACTCTACAAAATCTTTTTTGAGGCATAGTGTCCAAAACAATATACAGTATTTCTAGTGTGGTCACACCATAGATTTGTATAACAGCACTGTGATATTTTCAGTTTTAGTTTCTATTCCTTCCCTAAAGGTCCCTAACATAGCCTTCACCTTTTTCACAGCTGTCCCCACATAAAGAACAATTTATATTCCCTAATCCTGGACCAGCTTTCCCACTGACCAGCAGCAATTCCATCTTATCTGAGTGAAGCCTCGGTGACTAGGCCAGGAAAAGGAAAATCCCTCTGCCTCCAGCTTGGGTTGAAAGTGGGCTCAGCAGAAAGAGGTTGAGTGAGGACTAACTTATGGATGAGTAAGCATTGGTTTATAAAGATGCAAAGCTAAGGAGGAGGTGACTTAGAGAGGAAATTGTGATGAATCACTCTCATGTTATAGAGCATGTTCTTTGCAAACTTTTCCATTCGGTTCAACCTGTCAACAACCTTGTTCAGAGGCCAAGAGCCTGTTGTGTCTAGAATACACCCTGCCCTGCCACCCACCCACAATCACCAGTGAGGACATGCATAATCCAAGGATTGTAAATCCAAATCCAAAGTTTGCCTGAGACACCAACAAGGTATCTAGGGAGAGATGGGGCACCTGTGGTCCTTCCAGCTCCCACCAACCCCAGCCAGCATGTTTAGGGATGTTGAGAGCTGTACTCCTCCTATATCTGGAGGGCCACAGGTTCCCCATCCCTGATTTAGGAAGTCTGCAGGGCAGCAGTCTGCCTTGCAGCGGAGTGAGGGCAAGTTCAAATCAAATTTATCTGAAAGCAAACAACTATCTCTTGTGGTGAATCTTGTCTCCGCCACCCCAAAACCTGTATGCTGATTGCCAAATACTTTTTTATCTAGAAGTGGACTCCAGAAATGGTTCAGCACAAATCAGTGATGGAGATTATCCAGATGATTATAAGTTCACAGTCCTTAGTATGAATGGACCAAATTTTCAATTTTAGTTCTCCTCAGTTTCTGCTATCCCAATCATAAATTCAGTTTGCAACATTCCAACAACATTTCTGCATCGGTTTGCCATTTATTTTATATCTTTAAGAAAGTGACCAAGGTAGCATTTTTGTGTCCATTTATCCTAATATACACATTTTTGCAAACAATTTTCTCTAATAGAGTGCATTTGATTATGTCATTTCAATTAATACGTGCATTTTTGTGCACACTTTCCCCTAACATACACATCTTTCCATTGGAGAACTGCGTTGCAAAACTCAGAGAAGTGCAAATTTTGAAGGACTGTTTGCATTTCTGTTTACATATTTTTAAGAACTGCAAATTAGATATACAGTATTTGCATTAAAATGTGAACCAAATTGAATTTCTCTTCTATCCCTAAGCTGAAATAGACACAAAATTGCAAAGCTGCTACTAGATTGTATGTGAACTATGGCAAAAAATATCTATTTCGACATGAAGGAACAGTCATAGCTCAGTGGCACAGCATCTGCTCTGCATGCAGAAAGTCTCAGGTTCAATCCCTGGTATCTCCAGGTAGGTCAGAAGTCCTGGAATGCATTGCCAGTTGGTGCAGGCTAGATGGAAAAGAATGCTACTCAGTATAAGGTGTAGTATCCTATGTTCCCATGCCATGCAGATGAAAAGCCATAGCCTACAATTTAGGCCCTAAACAAATTCAAATTAGTCAAATTTGAGGTGGGCAAAACTGCTGAGAAATGGGTGTTGTCAATTCAGGGCAGACTTATCCTGAATATCCCCAGATATTCATTCCTGTGAAAAATAACAACTTGGGAAACTTTTATACAATCGGCACCAAAAATGAAGATACCATATGGAATTCCGTCCCCTGCCAAATTAATCCTTCCTGGCTTTTAGAAGAATGGTAAATGCTGTTCACTTTCAGAAAACTTTAGGGCTATAAATGGTTGTTAGATCAACAATTTATTTGTTAGACAAATGCGTTGGATCTCAGTTTTGGGATTGTATATTTATCATTTTGTTGTTGGATCTTTATTCTACTTTATGTGGTTTCGTGATTGCTATGAAGGCTCATGTGGTTTAAACGATAAGGTTAAGCATGCATGTGCTTGAGACATATTCCTCCTCCTCCTCCTCCTCCTCTCCTCCTTCTCCTCTTCCTCCCATACCCTCCAACACTTTGAAGCCAAAATCCAGGACGCCATCTTCCCACACGTCATCTTCCCATCTTTTGGTTGCACTGTGGTTTGCCCCCACTCAAAAGCACTTTTTTGGATATGACACCCCTAAACACACATTTTGGGGCATCGTGCATTGCGGCCCCCAAAAGCGCATTTTGGGAGGGGAAATCACAGCATGAAATCGCACAAGATTATGGCAACCAAAATGGCCGCTGTTGTCTCATGATAAAAAAAACCAGGATGTCTCAATTGTACCGGGACACTTGTGGGGTATGTCATCGTTAGCAAAAAGGCTCCACCAAATGTTGGGAATCTGTTGGATTAGTTGTGTTTGTTGTTGCTCACCTCTGCAGCCCCACAGGCCTCTGAGAAGGGTGGAGCCTGGTGCAATGGCCACTGATGAAGACAATAATATTCTCCTGTTTGGACACTATGAGTTAGGGGCATTCTAGTTAAATTGCTCCATATGTCCCACACATTATTGCTTTCCTCCACATTCACACCCACATCTCTGCAGGCAGAGCTGAACAAACATATGGGTCACATGTATGCCACCTTCAGTTCAATGGTAGATGAAAAGCGGGATATAAATGTAAGAAAATATGTACTATTCACAGATGTGGATTATCCTCACACATATTCTCTTGCATGCCTAGTTTCCAACTGCTTGCCAAATACTACGGTAACTATATTTATCTTTGCAAAGTTTGCATGATACTATCGCGTTCAGAACTTCCAGATTCTCTGGTTTAATATTTTTTTAAAAGAATCAGGGGTTTTTGGTCCCAATTTGTTGAGGCCAAGACTGTTTAATTCAGAATTGTTTTTTCTTCAGGACTATTCATATCTGCATAGATAATGTGTGAGCATGCCTGCCAGGTATAAAGTTCATCCATTAAATTACTACTTTCAGAGACTTGCCTGTATGTTTAGCACAGCCCAGACATAAGATTGGCCTTAGGCTATGAAATGCTAATAGTAGTAGTGACTAATTAGCTTTTCACTGGAAAGGGCTATGCATAGAACTTAAACTCCTACTGAATAACAGGAAATGAATTAGGGAGTAAATGAGGCCTCATCACTACTCAGTGTATCAGAATGTTGGATAACTTTGCCCCAATACACACCCCTTATTCAGAGTGTGTCTCCCACATGCTACAGAAATGGGTCAAAGTGTGTCAAGTGTGCAGCTCTGTGATGGCTCACTTTCAGAAGAGTGTAGCTGAAGGGCAGGGACTTGAAGCCCGCTGGATCAGTTGCATAACTAAGTTTCCCATGGGAAACTTGATCATGCAGTAGATCCCTTTCGAAATTAGTTTTGCCAACCTATTGCTCAGTGCTTCCCAGACCCATAGCATATGGGTGGCAAATCCCCCTTTGCAGTTCCCATGTGCTCCACAACCAGCTGGGTGCTTGGGAAACACAACACAAGCAGGACGACCCATTAGTCAATCATGTGACATCATAATGATGTCAGGTGAGTGGCAGGTGGGTTGTCCCACCCACCTACCTGTCAAAGTTGGTTCACAAAGGTATAGACAGATAAACAATCTGGTCTGTCAGGCCAAAAAGATGACAAGAAGAAGAAGCAGCAGCAGCAGCTGCTCCCTGGTGTAGACAAATGACAATAAGGTCAGGGGAAGGCCATGGAAATGGAAATAAGCCTGTGAGGAAAGGCTGAAGGTACTGGGTATGTTTAATCTTGAGAAGAAAAAAAGACTGAGGTGAGGGAGATGAGCACATTCTTTAAATGCAAGAAGGGCTGCTACTTGGAAGTAAGTCTCACTGTGTTCAATTGGGCTTACTCCTAAGTAAGTGTGCACAGGATTCTTTGGTAATATTCCAGGAGGGGGAATGAGGGGGGAATATAGTAGTACAGTGGTACCTTCGGTTAAGTACTTAATTCATTCCGGAGGTCCGTTCTTAACCTGAAACTGTTCTTAACCTGAAGCACCATTTTAGCTAATGGGGCCTCCTGCTGCCGACGTGCTGCCGGAGCATGATTTCTGTTCTCATCCTGAAGCAAAGTTCTTAACCCGAGGTACTATTTCTGGGCTAGCGGAGTCTGTAACCTGAAGCGTATGTAACCTAAGGTACCACTGTAGTAGTAGTAGTAGTAGTAGTAGTAGTAGTAAATGGCTCTGCTGGTTAGCCTGTTTTAAAAGTTGCTTATTAGCAGACCCAAAAGTCAGCAGTCTTCATTTAACTGATGAAATGATACTGCATTCAAACAGATGGATCTAGTGATCAAATGAACCACCTGCTGCTTAGAGGGTTTGCCACGTGCTCCATGTAAGTGAAGTGTGGACTAGGGACAGGCATTTGGGAATTGTGAATATCACACAGATACTTTGATGGTGGACTCCATCTGGATTTATTCCATCTCAGATGGCATGAGTAAGAGGGTGCGTTATGGATCTTGTTCTCTGTGGGCAGGCAGACCTATTTTGGGTATGCCAAACTTGAAGGCAAATTATTCAACAGCAACCTGGAGAACAGAACATGCCAACAACTAACATAGGACTTGATTAGCAGAATGCAGGGTGTGGGCGACTTCACTCAGAGCTATTTAAGGACCCTGGCAGAACAACAACCCCTCGTCCCTGAAACAAGCAGTGTGCTGCTGCTTTAGCTGCTGCAGCTTGTACCAAACTACACAGTGCAAGATTGGTAGAACTGCCACCGTTGCATGATTTCCCCGATCTACCCATTTGCAAGCAGTATTGCACAAAATATGGTGTGTGGTCATTGTGCTTTTCCTCCAGGCCTTCATCACACAACTGACCGTCAGTTGGGGGCATAAAGGTGCACAGTTGTGTTATAGTACACTGGGGTGGAGGACATTTTTCAGCCTGAGGGCCACATCCCCTTCTAAGCAACCTTTATAGGGCCACATACCAGGGGTAGGAGGAGCCAGAGGTAGGTGGAGCAATGAATGCAAATGTTATTTTTGTACTATAGACTAATTTCTAGATACACTCTCTGCCATCCAAAAAGCATTATCAGAGTTCAAGGATATCAGATTCTCCAAGTGTCCCTATTTTCCAGGGACAGTCCCAGATTTACAGAAGCCATCCCGGTTTCTGATTTGATACTGGAATGTCCCACTTTTCCTTAGGACGTCCCTATTTTCAATGGAGAAATGTTGGAGGGTATGGAGTTATCCAGCCTCCAAGCCATCTGAAGGCAGTTCTGTATAGAGAAGTTTTTAATGTTTAATGTTTTATTGTGTTTTATATATGTTGGAAAGTCAGATGGACAAGGTATTATAATATAATATAATATAATATAATATAATATAATATAATATAATATAATTGTGTTGTATTGCTTGTGGCTTGTACGAGTCCGCTGTTTTATTTGATTTGATTTGTTTTGTTTTGTTGTGTTTCATGATGGGCGTAAAGCCGAATAAACATTTTGATTTGAATATAATTGAATATAATTGAATATAATTGAATATAATTGAATAGGACACCAGAGAAATGTTGGAGGGTATGAGATATAATCCAGCATGGCCCAAACACTCAAAGATAGTGTGAAGCAGGTCCAGTGAGATGTTTGACCCGAGGAGAGGCTGGGGAGAGTTCTGAGATTTGGAGGGCTGGTCTCAGGCCAAAGGTTACAAGGAAGAATGGAGAAAGAGGAGGGAGAAGTGGCAGCTAGGGCCATAGTCAGTCTTTCTCACTAGGAGGGCTACCACACTGCCACACGGAACGTTGAAAACTTGAATGGGAAATCAGAGATTTCTTAATAGCAATGTGCCAGCGCCAGGGGTCAGCACTGGCAGGCATTTGCCAAGGCCCACAATACTGCAGAACACCCACTACCAATTCCTGGAGCTTCCTGACCCTCTGCTCCCTGCACTCTTTGTCATCACTGGCTGTTCACTTAGCCTCTTATGGCATGTAAACAGGGTCCCTAGAGCATGGGAATGGAGCAGGTACCTCAATGTGCCTTAGACAATCATACCAACTGAAGGGAGATATTTATGGGGCCATTTAAGCCTGAGAAGAAGGACTCTAAAGCACAAATGGAGAAGGGTCCAGAGCTGGGGTGTGCATACAAGCCTCTTTCCATAATGACCAAAGGAGTTCAGAACTCATGTTCAGCATCTAAGTCTGAACAATGTTTCTTAGCATGCTCAGTGAGGTTGAAAAGTCTGTATCTGGGCTGTACTAGTTCAGAATGTGGGTGGGGCCCATAGGACACCATCTTTGTGCTCCATATGGGGGCCATTTCCTTCAGCACAGTAAGAAGCCTGGTCATTTATGCATAGCATCAAGAGAGGAACCGCACCATCAGAAAAGGTCATCTATTTTGGACTTATCCAAAATAAATGAATTTTGAAAGAACTTAGAAATTCCCAATAGACCTACTGGTGGCCCTTTGGGCCATATCTAAAAAAAGGAAGAAAGAGAGCTTCAAGACTAGAACTAGAAAAAAGAGGAACATAACAATTCATTAACAGCTAGTGAAATTTTGGGATATTTTAAGTATGATCACACTTATTCATGTTGTTAAAATAAGGGAAATGGAAAGTGATATCTGTGTGGAGCATGTTTATTATGTAAATGAAGGATGAGAGTTACAAGGTACAGTCTTAACTAATATGGAAGATACTGGTTGATGGAGCATGAATAACTTTACTACATTATGTCAGGAGTGCTCTGATGGCGTTTCCTGCTTGGCAGGGGGTTGGACTCGATGGCCCTTGTGGTCTCTTCCAACTCTATGATTCTATGATTCTATTCTATGATTCTATGATTAATCTTATTTGCACTACTATCAACATCAGTGAATTTATAATTTATTCTCATTGTTGACAATATGCAATATGTTGTTTTTTAAAAAATCTCTGCTGTATTTCAATTTACCATTTGGTTTTGTTATTTTGATGTCAACTAAGAATAAGTCATAGGGTTGTATTCCACTAAGTCCTACACAGAGTACACCCATCGAAACTAGTGAACCCAAGTTACTCAGTGGGTAGCATTGAATATTACCCAGGAATACTGTCCTGCTGCTAACTGTAAATGGCCAACTGCACAGAATAATAGAATCCTAGAATCATCTAGGGTCACCTAGTCCAACGCCCTGCAGTGCAGGAATCTCAACTAAAGCATGCATGACAGATGACCACAATGTTTAAGCCTCAATGGCCATCTGCCATGGATGCTTTAGCTGAGATTCCTGCATTGTTGCGGGTTGGACTAGATGACCCTCGGGATCCCTTCCAACGCTACAATTCTATGATTCAATGTGACAGCTCTTTGTGATGCATATCAATGTATGAAAGTCTTCACTGAGAAGGAAAGCGGAAGGTAGAAGGGCAGATTGTGGGCATGTTGGAGGTGTGCAGGAGATGGATCAGGAGAAGCCTTGCCAGTTCCTCATCATGCCCCTCCAAATGGAGAGAGGTCATATCCTAACCTGACATATGCATTCACCCTCCCACAGGAGAGGCATCAGTTTTATTTAGAAAAAATTGAAAAGCTAAAAGCAAATGCAAAACCTCCTTCCACCCTGCTGCAATTAGGAATGGAAGAATCAGTCAGTTTTCATTTCTCTCATTTTCTCATTTTCCTGTTCTCCACATTACCACATAAGTAGGTAAATGCATTTCAATGTTAATTTCTCCTAATACACACATTTTTTTTCCTAATACATTTCCCCATACCTAATGCATTTTGGTGTGCTATTTTCTTGAATATGTGCATTGTTAGGCAAGTTTTACCCTGCAATACACATTTTTGTACATCTTTTTTAGCTAGAGAACTGCTCTGCAAAATTCAGAGAAATGCTAATTTCAAAGGATGGCTGTACAGTATTTGTACATCATGTTGAAAAGTGTGAACAAAGTAGATTCCCCCTTAAACACAAACCAAATCTAATTTCACCTTCATCCCAAGCTGCCATGTACCCATTATGACCTTGGACCTCTCAGAGCCTCTGCCATCAGTCCCTCCCTGCAGCACGCAGGCAGGATTGCTCTTGCAAAAGAAATAATCTACATGACAGCCCATTGAAATTACTGGGATTTCCTCCTGTGCCATAGTGTTCTGAACATTCCTCTAAACTGGAAAATTGTTTGCATAGCAATCTGATGCACATTTATCAAGAAGGGACTCCTGCTGTATTCAATGGCCCTTGCTCCCAGCTAAGTGTGTACAGTGGTACCTCGGGTTACATATGCTTCAGGTTACATACACTTCAGGTTACAGACTCCGCTAACCCAAAAATAGTACCACGGGTTAAGAACTTTGCTTCAGGATGAGAACAGAAGTGCTCCGGCGTTGTGGCGGCAGCAGGAGGCCCCATTAGCTAAAGTGGTGCTTCAGGTTAAGAACAGTTTCAGGTTAAGTACGGACTTCCGGAACGAATTAAGTACTTAACCTGAGGTACCACTGTATAGGATTACAGCCTTACAGATTTAACATTACAATTGTCATTCCTTAATCTTATTAAATGTTTGTTTTTTAAGCAAATCACACACACCACCCTTGGCTCTCACCCACTCCCATGGTTTCTCACTAAACAAATTAAAACATTTTGAGCAATGGATCTGGACAGTCTGAATATTAAGAAAGCCCTTTATTGAGATAATGTGTGCTAGCTGCCTCAAACATTCTAAAGTGTTATATAAAACACTATGTAGCATTATTCTTACATTTTTGAAGGGAAGAAAAATGGTTTCCTTTATTACTGTGGTCTGTGCCAGATCAGCCCTGTGGGGTTTCCATTCTTGTAAGCTGCTGCACAAAGTAACTGGAGTCACGATGGCTTGAATACAGTTCAATCCACTGTTACTCAAAATATAGTTTAGTTATTATCAAGCTGATATCATGCAAGATTGTGCCTATGATCTATATCTCACCCTTGCAGCCCGTTTAAAACTGAACACACTTTTCCTATTAAAATGCTGCTTTCTTCCAACTTCTTCCAACAAACCAACCCTCCCTTTCTAGTTTCTTGGAACTCTTCATTCCCAAATGACTGAAATACTTTCTTTTGTTCCACACTGTGACATTCTCAGGACTTTCCAACTGACATTCTCAAGCCCTGTTTCAAGATGTAAAAAGATAAAACAGCAGAAAAGAAAAGCATCCGCTCAGGAGCAGAAACAAAGTCTCTAGAAAACTTTCCTTGGTGCGGCTGTAGAAACTCATACTGGGTATGTGCTGGCTTGTTAATCATTAAAAACACTGACAAAGCTATAGAAGCTAATCAGGGACTACACAAGTTTTCAAAGTTCTGATGGAGTTTTGCTTTTTGGTTTTGTTTGGCTTCTTTAAAAAAAACCCCACCTTACCTTGATGGTGAAGAAGTACCATGCAAGTCGTAACAAAGAGGCCTTTGATCATTTTGGGCAGGGGGTTGATGAGGCGACGGAGTAGCCCTTTGATTTCAGAAGCCGAAGTGCCAACTTGAGCTGTCTCCAGCCTGCCTTTGACTGTGCAAAGCAAAGAATGACTGCTTCGGCTTTATTCTTGCTGCTACATGAGGAAGTGTTTACCAAAGGTGTTGCTCAACTTCCAAGTTGCAACAGTGCCACTGCAGGGCAGAACTTCAAGCTGACTTACCTGGGGTCAGTCGACAGGTGACGGATAGTTTCTTGCAAGGCATTTTTCTTGCAAGTGAAAGCCCCAAAGACCAAATTAAATTGGTAATGTCTGAGGTTTTCTTTGGCCTGGATGTTAATAGAACAGGTATTTTATTGAACTTGCCCCCTCCCCACAAACCTTTTTTGTTGTTGATGGGGCTATTAAATGTAAAGGAAGGGGAAGAGGATAGCAGAGGGTTCTAATTCCTACAATGTTCTGAAAACAACAAATTTTCTAATGAAGTATAGAAGAGTTCAGGAAGTATTTTACTAGGTTCTGGTTATATCACCATTTGTTGCTTGGGGGGCAGGGGAATAAACAATGACAACTTCTGAGGCACCTTAAATGCTAACAGAGTTATCATGGTGTGGATTAAAGACTAGTTGCATCTGGCAAAGCAAGCTCTAGCTCCCAAAATCTTATGCCATAATAAATCTTGTCTTCTTTAATGGACCTCTTTGTAGACTTTGCCACAACAGATTCAGCACAATTTCCCCCCTGGAATTTGCTGTTCATGCATTGTGAGTTCCAGTTTCTGTTGATGTGTGTTTTGAGGGAAAGGGAAGGGCTTGAGCAATAGACATGAGACAAGTCACACTGAATCATTTGACTGCATCAAGGTGATTTCCCCCAACACCCTCTCTTCCCCCCCATCTCCAGCAGAAATCTTGGGTGTTCAGGAGCAGGCTCAGAATTCAAGTGGGTGTGAAAGAATGATCAGCATCCGGATCCTAACAAAGGCAAGGTGAAAATCTCCAGAGAATGGGGGGGGGGGGAGAGAGGAAAAGATGGAGATCTAGTTTCAGCTACTTTATATCAGGTCTGCAAACTTGAATCAGTTTTGGTGAGAGAGATTCTTTTGTTCTATGATTGTGTGGTAGTATGGACTTTTTAAACACACACACATGTAAACATTAACAATGGTCTTTTGTTCTCCACATAGGTGGCAGGTTTTGGAAGCAATTCAATGTGTGCTTATTTGAAAGTAAATTTCTCTGAACTGAGTGGGACACTTCTTAGTAAAGTTGCATGGGATTGCACTGTATGTTTATTAAATTGCCTTAGGCTTATAGTTTGGTAATATGTTCTTTTTCTCCAAATTCGATTAATTAATGAGCTATGCAGTTTACTAATCTTTGCTGACAGCCCTACTTTATATGGCTACTTAAGGACATGGCTCACATACATTATGTTTGCCCTTTTATGTTATGGTATAATAAAAAAGTAAGGCTGTCATCACGCTGCAGTTAACATGGCTGCCACCAGGAGGCCATGGCAACTCCAGCATAATGACAGACCAGCAGGCCAGTGAGCAAGCAAGCAGGGCAGGTAGCAGGAGGTCCAGGCAAACAGAGTGGCACTTCAGAGAGCAGTTTGGCAAACTACTCTCTGAAGCACGTTCCATCCTCCTTTGAACATTGGTGTTTAAAGGAGGATGGGAAGCACTTCAGACAGTGTTTTGCTAAGGTTCTTTTCTTTAATTCTTTAGAAGATTTATAAACTGCCTGATCAAAACTCTCTCCAAGCAAGAAACACATAAAATAGATAACACACAGTTAAATGCACAAGCCAATTAAACAACCAATGTGTATAAAACATTTCATAATTTATGAAAACAGTGCATATACCTGTTTATTCTGCTCACATTTTTATTGACATACCCTCCAACATTTCTCAGATGAAAATTGGGACATTTCTCAGTCTCTCACACACACCCCCAGCCTCCTAGACCCTCCAATTTTTGTGCTCCTCACAGAGCATTTCCTATCAGAAAAAGGGCGAGTGCCACCATCACTGTGCCAACAGGACACAGCACACATATATTCCACTGTCCTAAGAAAACCCCTTAATCCCTTTATTTTATTTTTTTGTAGATTTACAAAATGAAAAACACACCAATAAATAAATTTTAGAAAGCAGCAGGATGCACAAAGCATATATATATATATATATATATATATATATATATATATAATATCAAGACTCCTTACACTCTGCTGCACTCCGCCTTTCTTCCCACCCAGGGTGGCCCTGCCCTCTGCCTGCCCCTCAGAGTTGGCACATCATGTGGAGTTGGGCCTTTGCAGCGGCAGCCTCTCCTTCTCCTTGCCCTCTCTCCAGCAGCTGCTATGAGCTGCCCGAGAGCAGAGGCCAGCCGCAGCCGCAGCCATGGAGAGGCCATAGAGAGGCAACAGGATGCTCTCTCACAGCCGCTGCCGCATGCCATTGTCGCTTGGGACAAGTACTGGCTCATCCTGCTCTCCAAGTTTGGTGGCAGTGGCAGGGAAAAAAGGGACATTCCAGTATCAAATTGGAAGCCATGATGGTTTTTGTAATTCTGGGACTGACCCTGGAAAATCAGGACACTTGGAGGGTATGCAAAGTCTAATCTTGTTGTTCCAGAATGACAGAGCACTTCAATCTACTAGGGTCAAAACGACGCCGTACATTCAAAGAAATCTTAAACTACTTTAACAGTCATAGAGAATTATGGGAACTGAAGTGCTAGGCACTGTCACTCTTTGAGGCCAGCACCTTAACAAACTACAGTTCCCAGGATTCTCTTGGAGTAGCCATGACTGTTGAAGTGTTACAAGAGTGCTATAAAGGTATGGTGTGGAACTGGTGAAAATAAGGGAGATAGATGCAAGATCAAAATACATGTGAAGAGGAAGAGCCACCATGTTGGGATCTTCAACTTCAACACAAAGGAATTTATATGCAGATATGTGGATAAATGGGGTGGTCTGGATGAGGCAGCAGAGCTGGGGGAAGGGCTGCTTAACCCTTTCCTAGTCCTCCTTTACAGAGGACTGAATTCAAAGGAGTCTAATTTAAAGATAAATAAGCAAAAGATTGATAAGAGAACCAGTCGGAGGGCCTTGAAATTGCCTGGACAGCAGACTGAGCAGGCACACAGGACCCATGAGCACAGTCTTCCCCCATATGGGGAGGTGTATTATATAATTAAATTATGGTAATTATTTCCAAATTTGCATCTAAATATGCATCTAGTTTGTGCAAAAGTTATGCAAATCTGTGTCATGTTTATGCTATTTTGGCTGATTCATTTCCTCTTTTGTTGCAAGTTCTGCAGTACAAATATGGGGAACTGCCCATCATATTTTCTAAACAGAATCTGGGCAAATCTTTCTTCTTTTCAACCCCAGGATGGGATGGCAATTCAATAGGCAAGAGTCATGTGATTTTGTCCTCTTGCTGCAGCCGGAGAGGCTGGATGGAGCTCTTCCTGCCTATCAAGTTTCCTTCAGCACTAAATAAACAGGTGATATTTATTTAGGATATTTACATCCCACTTTATAGAGGATCTTAAAGCAGCTTGCTAAATATTCTCAAAAAGAAACCACACTAAGATCTAGTAGATAGTAGGGAAGAAATCTGATCAATTTGATTTGATCCATCCATCCCTGCTCTTGTTTCTGAAATGGAAGCAACTGTGCATTATTAAATTATTCTTGAATTCCAAACCTTGAGCATAGCACAGTTTGCTGAACATTTATTTCAGTTTTTCCTTCCCATCTATGTTAATGATTTTCATGGGGAGGGAAGGGGAGCATGAGCTGAAAAATCTGCAGCATTTTCTAAATTCCACTTTATTCCTCACTAGTCGGATCTCATCTTGTGTCCAGTAACACACTGCATTGGATCCATCCAAAACCTAGATCCCAAATGGATTTGCCTGATCAGATTGGGGCAGCTCTGGATCACCCTGGGTTAGATCAGGCCCACCTAGAGTTGTCTGGGGCTGTCAAAAGGGGGGATCCTGCCAGAGGGGATGGGAGAAGAAGATGCACAAGCAGCCTACATATGCCTTCCTCTCCCCATCCTCCCAGCCATGTGCTTAGTCACCATTCAGGGTTTAAACCCAGATTAAGCATGACTCTAAAATAAATGGGGCCAGATGGAGTTCCACTCGTGAGAAGCCACCACTGGAAAGCTCCAGGACCAGGACCCCACACCACATACTTCATACTGAGTAGAGACCATCAAGAGAACCTCATGTGCTGCTTTCAAATCAGTGGATATTGTCCACTATACTAGACAACACACATGCACACACAAAGTGATGAAGAAGCTGCACAATCAGAGTAAGATGATAGATACCTGTTTCAGGAAATTTGCGTCATCTCTCTTCTCACGAAATGATTTCTGTAAACGTGAACACATTTGTGTCAGTCTACCTACGGAGGTGTTTCTTCTTCATATTATCTCCCATACATATGGTCCACGTTTCATTCTGTTCTCTGGTGAATTTCTGTATTTGGCAAAGCTGAAGGATAATGCCTAAACCCAGTTATGTAGGGGGGTGTCCCACTGAATTCAGATGGACCAGTTTCTGAGTAGCCATGCATAAGATCTGAAATTAGTTAATTGAATATTTATAACTATCTTGTTCTGCTGGGGTTGGGAACAGCAAGGGAAAGTGGTGATGAGAACTGTAAATACGATGGTGGCTTTTCCCGTAGACAAATTTATTTATAAGAACTATTTCCAAACGGACAGTTCATTTTAAAAAATCATGGCAGCAGGCAATAAAATCATGAAAACATCATAAAATCATGAAACAAAGAACAGATGACCAATACTGAATTAAATTAATTCTTGAAAAGTGCTTGTTGAAACAGGAATATTTTCAGCAGGCGGTTTGTCCGATTTCAGTGGGAACAGTGTTCCAAAGAACTGGTGCCACTTTGCTAAAAGCCTTGATATGCATAGAAATCAAAGAAATATATGAGAATAATGGGATAGTCAGGAAGGCTTCACCAGTTTATATAGTTATCTGGCTGATGTATAAGGGAGAAGAAGGACCTTCAGGTAACCCGGTCTTGGGCATTTTCTCTCTCTTTATATTGTTGTTGTTGCTTAGTCGTTTAGTCGTGTCCGACTCTTCGTGACCCCATGGACCAGAGCATGCCAGGCACTCCTGTCTTCCACTGCCTCCTTTGGTCAGACTCATGTTTGTAGCTTCGAGGACACCGTCCCACCATCTCGTCCTCTGTCGTCCCCTTCTCCTTGTGCCCTCAATCTTTCCCAACATCAGGGTCTTTTCCAGGGAGTCTTCTCTTCTCATGAGGTGGCCAAAGTACTGGAGTCTCAGCTTCAGGATCTGTCCTTCCAGTGAGCACTCAGGGCTGATTTCCTGAAGAATGGATACGTTTGACAATAATACATGGAACTGGCAGTCAATGCGTAGTTTTTAGCACTACTGTAATATTCTGGTAGAAAGAGCAGGTGTCTTTGTTGCTCAGACTGGTGAGCAAACCTGATACTGATGCTCTTAAATTCTGATTGCCCACTACAGATTATTGTGGCAAAGAGAATTGCTTAGCTGATAAGGTTTATATTCTGGGGTTCTGTCTTTGGCCCAGAACCAAGTGGTGGTGGAGAGGCTAAGCTGCTGCAACTAATAGCAACTGTGTTGAAAAAAACAAGACCCAGATATTTTTCATACCACTTGGCTTTATTTGGCAATCAGGAACATGTCATATCCACTTTAAAGCTAAAGTCATTTTTGTAGACATGAGTAATAATTCTTTGTACAGTAAAAAAGAATTTGTCAATGTTAGATCAGTGTTGGGCCTCCAGTGAAAACTATGCCAAAATATATCTCAAGTGCATCACCAGTAACACTAAAGGCTTAATTTTTACACACTCTCTCTGCATAATTTCTTTTCTCTAACCACCCATCCTGGGCTGTTCACCATTGTGCTTCTCAGCTAATGAACAATACCAGAAAATGCACTGTGGAAGGGGGGGAATTAGATCCATGACTCACATCTGGTTTTAAACACAGAGAAAATTCAGCATTGCATGATTAAATAGAATCTGTGCATTGATAAAACTAGGGTTTGAAACCCAGAATTATATACTATGGTTGAGTTCTTATAAGGAGTGCCCAAAGCTATTCATTTTATTTTGAAACATCATCAGAAAAACACTCCCTTTCCACTTTGATGATGTTTCAAAAATGTCTTCAAAAATGTTCATTTTGATTGCCTGATTTTGCTCTCAGTTGGCTTTGATTTTCATTAGTGATTTCAAAACATGAATAAATCTGGTTCATTGAGTAATGTAGTATTATTATCCCTGATCAGCTGGAATCAGTCATATGACTGATCAGTTGAGCAGGACTTTCACTTCCATATAGCTATATTCAGGCCTGGTCCACTCATGAGGTGGGATGAAGCAGCCTTCTCAGGCAGCAGAAGCCCCCATGAGTGCTCCTCCACCACCAGCATCAGTGCCAATTTCTAGCAAAATCTCACAAGATCTCATAGTGTGATAGATGTCATGCCACTTCTTTGTCAGTGATGGAGGCAACAGGGCAGATGGTGTGGGAGCAGGCCAGTGTGGCAGTGGCGGGGTGGGGTGGTACTTAATGTTTCGCCTTAAGCAGTAAAACAGGACGCTGTGGCCCTAACTATATTTGTCATTCCCAATGACATCATCATATAAACGCACTTGACTGAATATGTAGCATCATGATATTCTTTCAGTACATGATCAATAATTGCCTGGGATTGTCCATTTCACTAATTCCTTAAAGAAGGAGGAAGAAGCGGTCGCTAGGAAGGGTGTGTGTTGATATCGCACAGAAGCAAGAGCAGTTTGGGAGGAAAGGACAGCTAACAAGATTGGGAAAAGGTGAATATTCTGACAATCAAAGTGTCTGAGGGGAAATGTTTCCAATTGTAGACAGCATGGTGGGGTGTCACCGCTCACCTGACCTTTGGCTGGTTACATCACTGCTGCTTCCCGGAAGGTAGAGGGAGAAGAGTGAGGCAGCAGTGAGGCTGGTGCAGTGCAAATGCACCAGCAGAGCCAATGAAGCATTCCTTCTGGTCTGATTGCACCATGCCAACCTTATCTTCCTCCCTGTAAGCACTCCATTGTCTCTTGAGACAGACAGATGCCAACAAAAATGTATTTTTTGTAACTGAAACGACAACTATGTGTCACTTCATTTACAGATATAACACTCTAAAAGATGACATACGTCCATGCTGTGAGTGACAGGATTTATTCCTGCAGTAGATAAAAAAGAATGAACTTTCATCATCCCAGTCTTGTAACATGACTCCCCTGGGATAGGAACAATCTTTGTAGGTGAGTACATTGAGACTTTCTATCCAGATGACGCAGAAAGTTTATTGTCATACAGACTAAGTATCTTCAAATGGTTTCTCTCATGCATCCACACACAGAGAGAGAAAGAGAGAGGGAAGGAATTCCAACTTTATTCATTTTTATATAGCATAAATGTACAATAAGTGCATTCAGGAGCACAAGTTATCTGTATTTTCTTTGTAATTCAGCAGGTATAATCCACATTGCTGAAATTCTGGATGTATAGTTTACTAAATGAAGAGGTGTTGGATCACCTAGAATCTCAGATCTGTGTGGGTTGACTGTTGTTACTAAAGACTCTCCTCCCTGAAAGAGAGGGGAGTGGTTGTGGGCGGGAGCCCGAGCACCACCCAGCAGGGGGCATTTGCCCCCTGCCTCCAGCTCACCTGGCTGGCGCTCACGCCCCCCCCCCCCCCGTGGCCATCCAACCAGGTGCCACGGAGGGGGCGTGTTCAGCAGCCTTTTGCTGCATCGCCAGCCTTTCCCTGGCCTGAGTGCGAGTTTCCTGGTCTTTGTGATGAGGCATTGCTTATGCCATTGCTGAGAGGGAGAGTTGCCGCGTTTGGCCCTCCTGACACCCACCTGGAGTGCGAGTTTCCTGGTTTCCATGACGAGGCATTGCTTATGCCATTGCTGAGAGGGAGAGTTGCCATGTTTGGCCCTCCTGACACCCACCTGGAGTGCGAGTTTCCTGGTTTCCGTGACGAGGCATTGCTTATGCCATTGCTGAGAGGGAGAGTTGCCACGTTTGGCCCTCCTGACACCCACCTGGAGTGCGAGTTTCCTGGTTTTCGTGACGAGGCAATGCTTATGCCATTGCTGAGAGGGAGAGTTGCCGCGTTTGGCCCTCCTGACATCCTTATCCTTCAATTAGGGGGAAATGACCTTGTTAGCAGAAGAAGTGTGGACTTGTCGTGGCACATAAAGAGAGATTTGGATGAGGTGGCTGCCTTGTGTCCCGGAACAACAGTGTTCTGGTCCTCCTTCCTGAAGAGAATTGTGTGACGCAGTGTGCAGAACTGTATGGCCATTGAAAAATCCAGGAAACTCTTAAATCGTGCATTAGCCCGTTGGGTGCACTTTTGTATGGCCGAGTCATTTATCATGACCGTATCCGGATTGGCGACCAAGCTTTATACCGGAATGATGGTGTCCACCTATCGGATCTGGGGAACAACATTTGGTTAGCTAGTGTCAGCAAAAGCATCTGGGATTGGTTACAGCTTTGAAGGTATTGGCGGCGAGCCTTTCGGCTCGGGTGGCGGTTAGGCATTGGAATAATGTGTTGTGCTGTGTCGAAGTGCTAGGTGTGGCCATCGCCTATGCCTTCAATGTTTAGGGGTATTCCGTTAAAGGAATCTGGCGGTCGTGTATTCTGTCCGATGCCTGCTTGGCGGGAGGCCATGGCACGACCCTCGGTGACAGCAGGAGGTGAGCCTATAGTTGGATCAGCATCAACAGGCTCCACCTACTGGTGAATAAACCCACTTGTTTCGATCCAATGCCTAAGCCAATACCTTTTCATTGCTGTAATCAATAAAGTTGTGGCCTTTTCTAGCCCATTAACCTTATATCACGTGTCCTTGTGTCTTCATTTCACTTCGCGGGGTCGGGTCCTCGAACCACAAGTGAAGGCATTATGAATGTGCTCACAGTTCCTCTTGCCTTCTGGCTTCATATTTCCAGAACTTGGGATCTGGAACCAATAATGCTTTCTTTGATAACAATGCCATGCCATGCAAACGTGAATAAAGCAACATGGACTGCTGTGGAACTTCCTTTTGAGTAATCATGCAGAGGATTAGCGGTGTGCATGGCCCTCACGATTCACCTTGTATCCATGCATTTAAAAAGTTGGGATCTGTTTCTAAGTTGCTCTGTGCGCTCGACACTTCAATCTTCATTATTTTCATATACATTTCCCACACCTGGTATTCTCAGAAGCATACCACTTCAAATACTGGAGGACATCATACACAGACATCATATCCAACAGCAGTGAAGACCATTTACTAGATATTTCTGCTCTTGGACTAGATGACTGCCTGCTAGTGCCTTTCACATGTGGGGGTGCTAAAAAAAACACCCCACCACATCTATCCACTAACTTAAGACTCTCTCTCCTGCTCCACCCAAACAAGTCCCTTCCACCTATTCTACCCATGCAAGCTTTTTGCATCTGCCATCCTCTTGAGCTCCATCTGCTACGTCTTTTGTAAGTTTGCTTTGAAATAGTATTACCTGCTGCATCCCATGACCCGTAAACAAAGATGACCTACAGGTAACAAACCCAGTCACCAGACCATCCACAAACCTTTAATCACAGGTCAGGCTTTCCTGGATATCCATGGAGTTAAAATTTGGTATGACCCCTTGTTCCTTCCAATTCTATTCCTAGGTCAATTTCTTGGGCAAATATTTGATATTACTATAATATGAACTGTCTTGCATAAAGATGCATAGATTATTCCAGGGTCATTTAAAAAAAATCAATGTATTTGAATCATTGCCAACATTATTGCTGCAATGTCCATGCTGGCCTCATAATTATTTCTTGTAATTTAAAACAGCAACAAACTGTACTTTCACAAGCTAAAGGGGGGAACTTGAAAGTGTTTGGTGCGCTGATAAAAAAAAGGAGCAGATCTGGAAACCACAGAAGAACATGTTGCAACAAAGAGCTTTGATGCAAAGGAATGTTGTTTTGATATCACTCTCTTACATAAAACAAGACATTACTAGAACTGAAATCGAGAATCTTTGGAAGGTTGTAAACAATATTTGTTTTTGCAATCTATCAAGATAATCTCAAGATTTGCATTTTGCTCCCCATTAAAAATTTCATTGGTTTTACATCTAGCTGAATTTCCCTGTTTATGTAATTTGACCTAAATACATAAAAAGAAAATCAATCAAATGTGTATAGATAATATAATTCACTTATCCCTTTTGGTGCTGTATCTCCATGTTGAGTCACATGGCTCTGTCATTTTGTTTGGCGAATATATATCTAAGGAAACTTTGCAGTCACAGCTGTGAGGTTGAGATAACATGCCAAATAATTCCTGATTTGCCACCAACATGTCACCAAGAGCAAAAATCAAATGTAGAGGTTTCTTAGGCAAAATGTCTGACAAATCTCAAGGAAAATCCAAAGGAATTTTAAGGAGACTCGAGAAATTTCCCATTGGGTCCCCTATACACTTAGGATGTCACCAGATGGAATTAACTACAGTACTTCAGGCACTGGTGACTTAAACATTGTTTAACTTAAACTTAAACTTAACTTAAACATTACAGCAATGCGGGGATATCCTTGCACTGGATTAGTGAGCTATGCTTTGTGCGGAAGGCTGCAGCATGGTTGAGGGCAGGAGTGAGACCCTGCCGCCATATAACTCCTCTGCCTAGAGAGCTGCACTGGTTGTCTGTTTGCTACCAGGACAAGTTCAAGGTGCTACTCACAGCTTAGGACCAGTTTACTTGCAGATTCACCTTAACCCATGTATGCTCACACAAATGGCAGAACTGGCACTGTTGCAGGTGCCATGTAATACTTATTCTACATTTGCAAGAAAACAACCTTTTAGTGTGGTAGCATCTACACTTTGAACTCTTTGCCTGTTGACATCAGGCAGGCACCTTTGCTGTTCTATTTTTGGTGCCTTCTTTTAAAAAACATTGTTTTGGCAAGATTATCTAGACATGTGCTTTATTTCTTTTTAGCTGCTGCTGAATATTTTTAAAACAGTTTTTATTAATAATGTTAATATTTTATTTTCATAGGTGTTTTTATTTTTTAAAGAAATCAAGAGATATAAAAATTAAAAAATAAAATAAAATTGTCAGGAGTGTGTTCTAGCCAAGCTTACTTGCAGCACACAATTAAGCCATCAACAGCTGTTTATTCTCCTGTCCAGAATCCTGACACACACACACACCCATGATTATCATCAAGTAAGGAGGACAGCAGGAATGAGACCATTGGCACCACCCCCTCAGTCATGTTCTCGTCACTGACTCTATCACGTTCAATGTGTTGAAGCCTGGATTTCTGAAGCTGGGAGTTTGCTTCATTTGTGTAGGTTCCCCATGAGATCTAGAACCTTGACCTTCTATGGGTCTGAACTGCATGGGGAGCTTTAAGTGCATGAGTAGTGAAAGCTCTCCACTGCTGACATTCCCTTCCCAACATATGAAAGGTGATGAGACAGGTAACAAGGATGGACAAAGGGAGTAGGACCAAACTGCTCATTTCAATCCCCTCCCTTTCATTGCCTGAGTAAGAACACCTGAAGAGGGCTTGAGAATTGGATGCATATATGTGAACTCTTCAGGATCAGAAACATTTTCTACTGTATGTTCAGTACACATTTTTTGTAAAGAAGGAGTTCCAGATAAATGCAACAATTGTTTACTAGTAGCTGTTAATAATTATATTTAGGGGGGATCTAGAGCTGGGCCAAAATGACAAGCCCACGTTCACTGCTCAGCTCACTTGGTTCTATTCACCTTTCCAATTTGGCCCCCTGAGGGTGGGGGAAAGATCAGGCCCATGCACCAGATCCAGCCCCTCCCTCCTATATTAGTCCCATGTCCATTTCCTATCCTGCAGTCATCATTTTGCCTCATGACTAATATCCATTGATAGACCTATTGTATATGAATTTGCCTGATTTTTTAATCTGATAAGCAATTGCCACATCATCTAGTACTAAATTTCAGACATTTGTTATGCATTTTATAAAGAAATACTTCTCTTTGTCTGTCCTGACTCAGAGACAGGGAAGAATGATACATACTGACACCTTTCATAATATCTGTCATTTTCCTCATTTGATTTCTTGTAAAAATTATGTGAGTCTACATGATATGTTCCCCTTCCTCCCTCTCCTTTCATTCGTGTCCATTTTGGACACCACAGTACTTCATTAATAAAACTTTCTGCCATTCTTCCTTGAATGAAGACAGTGATGGCAACAATGTTTACTGTCTTCCTTGTTGGTTCTGTTGTCCTCCTTACTGGAACTAGCAGTACAGCTGATACAAGACATAGCGTAAGGATTAGGTAATTTTGCAAACCACTCACGTCATTAGTTCCCATCTGCTTGTTACATCATGTGTCCATTGCACTGCTGGAACAAAACATCTTGTGTCCACATAGCTGCACTGTGTGCTAAAACCTATTCTAAAGGCCTTGAGTCTGGAAAGGAAGGTCTAAGGCACAGATGGAGAACCCTCCAGCTGTTGGACTCCAACTCTTATCAGCCCCAGTCAGCATGGACATCTTTCTGGGATGGTTAAACTGAAACTGACACAGGGACAAATAGAAGAAGACACCTTCACCCCGGTATGGCTCCCCTTCATCACATCACAGCCCAACAAGACAATGACAAAAAACCTCCAAGAGCATACAAATCAATATGGCTAACCTAATCCAAAACACCCACCCACCCCACTCACGCATGAAAACAAAGACCACCACAGCCAACCACAAATGAACAACCACACCCTAGGCCAACCCCAACCTCTCCCACCACCAAAGGAACACAAGTGAATAGCAAAGAACCTGTACAAGCAACGCTGGCACCAAACCCTACATATATTATATAAAATAGAAACATTGCCACCCCACCTCTCCCCCCTCCACCTCTCTCCCGCTTTTCCTCCTAATGTCTCAACAAACAAAACTGATCTGTAAAAAAATGTTACTTGAAAAGAGAGAGAGAGGCATTGCACGTACTTTTGTAAACCAAGAAAATCTTTAATAAAAATCTTTCTGGGATGGTGGGAGTTGTGCCCAGCTACATACAGGTCACAGGCCTAGCTAAATCTTGCCTCTTGAGGTCCTGCTTGGCACTCCTTGCAGAAAGGTGCAGAAATCTCAGTTCTTAAAGAGATAAGCATTGGGGAACTAATATCATGAACCTCTGGCACAAAACAAACCTGTAGCTATGGCTGCACATAATGATTTTTGAAGCCTGCAACAGAATAAGCAGGGGTGGGGATCTTACCCCATTTGACCCAGAGCCAAATGCAGCAGCCCCTCCCCACCCTCTCTATCTAGCCCTCAGGCCATGTCCTTTACCACTGCAACTTTGCATCCTCTTTGATCATTTTTGCCTGGGTGGGATGTGTCCTTGTGAGGAAGGCTTTTGCTCACCTGGATGGAGGATGAACCATCCTGCATAAGGGCAAAATTGTACACTTGTAGCCATACCTACTTTTGTGCCTGATCTTCCCAGCACTGGTATGTGGACTTCAGTCTGAGAAGGTTTCTCACTCCTAGAGTAGAGGTTGGCCCCAAATACCTACTCCTCCAAGGCAGCTTCACTTGCCCACACATCATCCCCTGCTGACTCGTATTATTTGGCTTTTTTGTTTTGTTTTAACTGCATATTCACAATTTTACTTTACAAAGACCAACCCAAATTGTGGTGGTGGTGATTTGAATTTATGTCCTGCCCTTTCTCCCAAAGTTGCTCACTCAGCAAACAACAAGTGATAAAGCAATAAAAGCATATTTGAAATATCCTAAACAGAATTCCAATATGGATGTAGACTGGGATAGATCTCAGCTTAAAAGGCTTGTTGAAGGAGGAAGTTCTTCAGAAGGTCTGAAAAGACAACAGAGGTGGTGCTTGTCTAATATTAAACGAGAGGGAATTCCAAAGGGTAGATGTAATGACACGGAAGGACTGGTTCTCATACTGTTCACAATGGAACTTCTGATAAGGTGCCATGTGCAAGTGGTCCTCACCTGCAGAATAATCATCTGGGCGATCTTTCAGATATCCCAGTTCCAAGCTGTGTATCGCTTTATACACCCAAAACAGCACCTTGAACAGCACCCAGTAGCTAATTGGCAATCAGTCCAAGAATTTGAACTGCATGATAGTCTGAGAGAACCCCCCCCCCCCCGACTATATGGCACTGTATACCTCACTCCAGAAACACAACCTGTAACAAAGAAAAAATACAAAAAGCACCATGATCTTAGCAGGTGTATATAGTTCAGTAGCCTCTTAAGCTGTAACGTCACATACTCTGTTCAGTTGTTTATCGGCATTTTGTTATATTTTGAAAACTGAAATAAATAATAAATTACACACACAAATAATCTCAGCTATGGATAGAGCAAAAATCATGGTTAGAGAAGCTTTCACCATCCTGGTATCCTACAAATGTTTTTGCAATTTCTAAGCAAGTTGCAAAACTTCTAAACATTTCCATTTTCTTTAGACAATCAATTGTTGCTTCTTTTTTTTTTACAGTGGTACCTCTGGATGCAAACGGGATCTGTTCCAGAGCCCCGTTCACATCCTGAGTAGAATGCAACCCGCGACTGCACGTCTGCACATGCGCAGGTCGCAATTCGCCGCTTCTGCACATGCATGTGATGTCATTTTAAGCATCTGCGCATGCACGAGTGGCGAAACCCAGAAGTAACGTGTTCTGTTACTTCTGGGTCGCCACGGAGCGTAAGCTGAAAACGCTCAACCTGAAGCATATTTAACCTGAGGTATGACTGTACTTATCTTTCTCCAAATGAGCTCAAAATGGTGTGTATATATTTCTCCTCCTTCCATTTTACCCTCACAACAACCTGTGAGGTAGATTAGGCTGAGCAACAATGATGGCCTAAAATCATCCCGTGAGCTTCATAGCTGAGTGGGGTTTGATCCCTGGTTTCTCAGGTCCTAGACCGACACTTCAAACACTACAACACACTGGATCTCAGAATATAATGGGTAAATTGCATCCATCCATTCATACCATTATCTTCCTCCACCCCAGCTTTGCTTTGTCCAGTTTTGCTGTAGGTCGCAATCCGGCAACTTCATTTGCTATCTTTAACAATGCACTGGGAGATATACCAGCACTGCTATCACTCATGTAGATTTACCCTTCCTGCTTTTTCACATTCACCTTGGAAGCCTGATTTCCTTCTCTTAACTTAATGTACACACACACACACACACACACACACATGTTCCCCCTTAATGCCCTGCTCCCTAATTATTCTCACAGGTAAAGCTGCTTCTAATCCAATCCCCGCAAAGAGAGAAACAAATATTTTTAACCAGCTGGCCTGTCAAAATGTCCTCTTTGATAGATCACATTGTTTCCCAACCCACTAGTTTATACACTGAACATTTTGATCTGGTTATCTCACTTCTGCACAGCTGATATAAAAATTGTAGAAATATACAGTTACTGACTCACACTTGCGTGCACAAAAGAGTTAACCTGAGCCCAGAGCTCAGGTTGCAGGTGGGTGTGGCTTTGCAGGCTCTCAGCAGCACCTGCTTCTCACTTCTTCTCTTCATGCTTCCTAGAACAAGCAAGAAGGAGTCATGTGGCTGATGCCTCCCAGCTGCAAGAAAAATCAAGTGAACTTAATTTCTCCAAAAGAAAGATTTTGCAGCCTACATCTTCATTAACCCAAATATTGCACAAAATCAAGTACTTTTATTTTAAGTCGTCTGAAATCTTTTTACATCTTTGTTTTACTGCCAGTGGAAGGAGACTTGTGTGCTGTTACAAACCATTAGGTAATAAAAGAAGGTTCTGGATACTCTGTGAATAAAATAGTCACTTAGCTGCCAACCTAAGTGTCTGTGATTCTACCTGCTGAAATGGCCTCTTCTACAGAACACTTAAAGATTCAGGAGCCTTGCACTTTTGCATCTGGCTTCTGATGGTTCTGGATCTGGAAACAATTTCAGTTGGGAAGAACCAAGGATAATACAAAATGCTCAAATGTTGCTGGATCACTCTCTCTTCCTGCAGTTTTCCTAAGGAGGTGAGCACCGGGGGAAAGTCTAGGGGGTGCCACATTTTTTTCTGGAAGGCAGAGTCCTCTGGACCCCACTCCCCAACCCCAACTGTGCAACCAAGGTGAACTTTACTCCAAGTCAAAGAGACCTTAACAATTCTGTGTGGGCACAGAAACTGCATGCTGTTGGCCACAGTCACAGCTGAATCCCAAAGAGCAAGAGCAAGGAACAAAGCACCTTATGTAACACACCCTTGGATATATCTGAAGGCTTCAAGAAGATTCTGCTGTATAAATGAATGACTTCTTGCAGCTCTTGAGGAAGTATTTCTGCCTCATCAAATCACAGCATTCCAGATCCAGCTGTGGCCATTTAGATCTCTCTTATTGTACATGAAGCATGATGTGCCGGTGCTTGTAGCCATTCATTGTTTGGAACCTAAGCATCTGATGGAATGCCTGTTCTCAGAATAACCTGCTGCCACACTGAGATGCATTTTGGAGACCCTTCTATGCACAATGATGGAGAAATCTGTTCTTTGCAAATTCCAGTATGAACTCTCCTGATCTGTAGCTCACATGCTAATGTGTGGGTTGGAAATTCTGCAGTGCTGCTCTGAGCTCAAAAAAGGGATTAACTTAAAATGCACGGGTTTGGGGTTTTTTCTCCATAAAATACCTTTAGAAATGTGTGTTTTGTGAACATATATGTTCAAAAACATTCATGTTTGAATGGAATCTCTCTCTCTCTCTCCAGAGATTAATGCAGAACTGGGATAGGATTGATTTATAAATGAGTGCATTTAAAAGATATGCTGAATACAAATAGTTCCACCCATCCCTTGTGCCCCTGCTATCTGAGGGGGCTTTATCATAAGCCCCCCAGAGTAAAATAAACACTAGGAGGCTTAGTTTGGTCAGAATTGAGTATACACTTCCAATACATTATGTCTGGTAAATGAGCCACTATAGCTGCAAGAGAGCTGTGAAAATTTGTGTCCTGGGCTTTTTAGACTTGTCTACCCATGTACTATCTGAAACTGAAGGGGTGCCTTGGTTGCCAGATGTGAAATATATTGACATTATTTTCAGATCTCCTGCCGCATTACAGTGGTACCTCGGGTTAAGTACTTAATTCGTTCCGTTTTTAAATAATATTTATTAAAAATTTTAAGGGTTACAAAAAACAAAAGTAAAAGTAATAACACCATATTAAACAAAAACAAAACAACACATCACAATAAGAAAAGAAGAAGAAAAAACACAAAAACAAAAACAAAAAACACAACTAATCTTCCCAACTTATCTTTCATTTGCTTGTTTCCTTGACCTCCTCACACCTCCCTTTTTTGTATTCTAATTCGATTAACTATTTCAGCAAATCCTTTCCATCTTTTCTAATTTTTGTTCTGTATTTTATCTCAATATAATGTAACTTTACTTTCCCTCCTTTCACCAATCCCCCCCCTCATTTTAACATTAATACTAAAATACTTATATATGCTTAACTCCTTATAACTTTTCTGCTAAATCCATAAAATATCAATCCACCATTTTTCTATCACTCATTAATTTTGCAATATTTCTATATAGAAACTTTAAATTTTCCAATCTTCTTCCATCAACTCCTCTCCCTGGTTTTGGATTCTGCCAGTCCTTTCTGTCAAATGTCTGTGAGGACTTCTTTTAAAAAACTTGTGAGAAGACTTGGCAGGAAAATTCTGAAAGATCATGACTGAATGTAGATGGTAAACCATATGTGGATTATCTCTCTTAGAAAGCCCTTTGACTTGAGGGTCTTTCAGTGATGTTGTACAGTGGTACCTCAGGTTAAGTACTTAATTCGTTCCGGAGGTCCGTTCTTAACCTGAAACTGTTCTTAATCTGAAGCACCACTTTAGCTAATGGGGCCTCCCGCTGCCACTGCGCCGCCGGAGCATAATTTCTGTTCTCATCCTGAAGCAAAGTTCTTAACCTGAGGTACTATTTCTGGGTTAGCGGAGTCTGTAACCTGAAGCGTATGTAACCCGGGGTACCACTGTAACTGAATTAGTGACAAATACAGGTCAGAATGGAAATAGCTGCCTTCTATCATCAGAAATCACAACAAACCTTTGCAGTAAGATAGACTGATGGTGTTTCATGGCCAAGTGGGAATTTGAGATCTAGTATACCAGGTTGTAGTGTAACACTCTAACCACTATACCACATTGGCTCATTCTAACCACTACACTGTATACAGAAGTCATCAGGAGTGACAGTTAAATCTTACTGCTACTCTGGTGGTGGGATCATGTCCTCTTTTACACTTGAGGGCAACAAACTAATTTGGAGAAATAGTTGTGGGGTTGAGGAGAAACGGGATGGGGGGCTTCCACCACTGCTCCTTAGCCTCTGCCACCTGAGGCGGTTGCTCCACTCTGTCTCTCAGTTTAAAGAAGGAGGAGAAGCTGCTGTCTCCTGTCAAAGTCAGCCCCCATAAGCCTATTTATTTTAGGATTCTCGTGGATGTCCCTCATTCTGTGGCTGGTGAATGGACCCACTGGAATGGGATAGCATCTGTAGCTCAGCACTAGCTAAAATCTCACCTCAGCTATGAACTCATGAAGTGGCCTTAGCCAAGCCGCCGTTCTCTCTGACTCAGCTCCCACAACTGCAGTATTGCTCTAACAGTACAAGCCTATCTTACTGAAACCAGGAAGAGAGATAAAATTCATAAAATGCTTAGCATATTACATAACACAGAAAAGCACATCCGCAAAGTACTCCCTCCATTATTTGGGAAGGGCAGAGCTTCTGCTTCTGCTTCCATTCCCAGCATTTCTAGGTAAGGCAAGGGCATTTCCTGAAACCTTGGACGCTGCCAGTCAGAGTAAACAATACTGAACTAGATGGATCAATGGTCTGACTCCTGTGTGCCATTATAAATTAGAACTAGAGAAAGTACTTCATTTACCAGTTACTCCATACTCCACCTGCCCTTCAATGGAATTTGGGTAATATGTGCCCGTGATTAATGAAGCAAGGAGCACAAGTATACAAAATAGCTTTTCTACCTTTATAAACAAGAACAATAAATGGAAAACAAAATTAAAATCATTTACTTGATACTGTATTCTCTTCCACAGAAGCTTCATGAGAAGGATGCTATTGCTAGAGCTGTCCAGTGAAATACTATCTTCTGGACAAATGTGTTGAGTATGAAGGTGTCGAAAAGATACCTCATTCGTTTGTTGTTTGACAGTTTTCAAGGTTTTACTTTTCATGGAATTAATCCATTCATGAGCCTACAATCCTAAGCACCATTATCAGGGAGTAAAAAAGTGAGACTTGCTTCTGAGTAGACACGTGTACAATTTCATCTTAAGCCTCTGATTCCTTTGCTTCTGCCACCACCACTGCTCTCTCACCCATTCATGCAGATAATCACAATATATTTCACAGCTCCCAGCCATTTTAGTGGCACTTGCTTAGAAAAAGTGTACTGATGGTTCATTTAAAACAGAGGTGGGACACCTTTTTCAGATGGAGGGCTGTGGTGGGTGTGGCAGAAGTTGGTGGTGTAATGGATGTGGCTCTTCCTTTTGTACCGTAAGCTGTGTTCCAGTTATGCAAAAGTCAGAGGTTTCCACACACAATCTCCCCCACCTCCGTCACTATAACCAGGCCAGCAAAAGGCAAATGCATTATCATCCTATAAGGGCACATTCCAACCCCAAGCACTCAAGAAGGGTGCAGACAAGGCCAGGGAGGGTGTGGGCTGGGGAGTTGAGGGGCCCTGGGAGAGTCACAAGGACTGAATAGAGAGACCCGGGGGCCACATTCTTGCTTTGAAATGTTTTTTGGTGGAACACAACACCTCACCTCATTAATATAATTCCTGTATAATTCTGGTGTACTTGAAAAAACACACTTGTAACATTTTCCTCCATCAAAGAGGAGATGCTGGTTTTTCTACAGGAGGAATCCCCTGTAACGGGCTCACCCAACCAAGAAAGGCATTTGCAGACCAAGGGACTGGATCCAACTATACGCCGAATCAACATGTATGACGCAATAGATATTTCATCCACACTTCTGTCCATAGAACAGACTTTGACCACAGTTACAGAGGACGAGCAAGCAAGATCACAAACTACACAGATGTCTGGGGGATTGTCTGAACTCGATCAGGAGACGCACACTGGGAAGCTGGTCACCCTGAGTGCTGAGCTGCAATTGCCTCCAGCCAAGGACCAACCAGAAACTTTTTCGCTAGGTAACATAATGCCTAACAAAGTACAAAGCAACCTATTCTCCCACCTGTGTCTCAGGACTGCTTCAAAGCCCATCTGCAAGAACCACATCAGCCAACCTTCATCTTGCGTTGCAAATGCTGACTTGGCTATGCCGGCACTAGAGGACACCTCAACAGAAGAAAAACCCCCGGGAACAATTTCTGGGATGCACATTCCTGTCGATGCTCTCAGTCCTAGCGATCTCGCCTCCCAAACTGGCTACTCGATTTTGAACAAGGAGTCGACAGCAGACAGTTCAAGAAGCGTTGACACCAGGGACCATGGTCTAGCAACTGGCACCCCTGAGGCACTAGAGGAAATGCTACAGGTTCTGCCCGGGGCCCCTAGTGATAGCCAATCTAATGACACCCACTTAGATTGACTTTGTGCCAGGGCGGGGATCCCGGTGCAACATTCTTCCCTGAAGCTGCTGTCATGGAACATGGCCGGATGGTCCTCAAAGTTATGCTGTCCAGACTTTGTTAAGTTAATAAGAGAGCACAACATAGTTTGTTTACAAGAAACTTGGTCGACAAGGCACATTGACTTTGCTGGCTATAACGCCTTTGCGGTTCCGGCAGTCAAACTCCACAAGAAAGGCAGGACCTCGGGTGGCTAGCTAACCCTGGTGGCTCCCCATATAAAATGTGAACATATTCTCTTGGCCAATGCAAATTGCAAACTTTTAGCAACAAAGATAGAGATGGAGAGCCAGGTCATGTTACTGGTCAATATGTATATTCCTCCCACCTCTATTGTCACAGCCAAGAACCATCAATGGGATCTCCTTGCACATCTGCTTGAGAATCTGGACACCATTTGCCCCAATTTACCTATTGTCCTGACAGGGGATTTTAATGCCCGTCTAGGCCAAGGGCAAGAAGTATATACAAAAGCTTGGAAGATCTTGGACACTACTGGTCTTCCTGACTTCTGCGTATGGGAACAGGAATCACGGGACTTAGAAATCAACCTTGCGGGCTTACAGCTTACCAAGGCTTTGGTGTGGCTTAATGGGCTGCCAGACTGGGAAGGCTCTGGGAATTTTACTTTCCTCTCCCCACAAGGAAATAGTGTGGTAGACTATATTCTGGTCCCCACTAAATTGCTGCCCCTCGTGGCAGAGTTCCACATAGGTGATCCTATGCTTAGTGACCATCTCCCCCTTCAATGTAAATTTGTCTTTCCAGCGAGAGTGCCAGAATATATAATCAATCCACTCCCTCAGGTACCACATCCTCAGTACATAAGGATTCGAACTAACGAGCATACATGGAAACCAGAGACAGGTTATACGCTTCTTATTACAGGGGAGAGACCAGAACCTCACCAACACAGTAGCTAAGTTCCTCTAGTTGACTTTCTGCCGCCGAAGTACACTACAGGACCCTGCCCTTGCTGGAGTCCCACAGAGGTGAAATAGATTGCTCGCCTCTTCTTCTCTTTGGCAAATGACTGTACTGTTGAAATGGCGACGAGATCACATTGGCCTATTTATTCTGAATGTTTGTAAGTGATGCCAATAAAGGTTTGATGATGATGATTTTCCTCCATCAAGTGATGGAGGAAATCAGTGGTAGAAAAAGGATGAAAAGCTTTGAGCAAACACCCACCTTCCATCTGGTGGAGAACAGTATAGAACCTAAAGGACCCCATCCAGCTAAAGTTAGCCTTGTTTAAATTCTCCTAAAATCAAAATGGGGCTGTAGTTAGTTCTGGCTCCTGTTGATTGCCATGACATTTTGTTGCAGGTAACTTTAGTCCAGTTGGGACCAAAGTAATGGCCCCCGACTGGCTGACTCCAAAGTGTTTTGATACAACATTAATGCTGCATAAGCCTTGGGCTAACTTTAGACAGCTGAGGAGGATACCAGAAACAAGTGAAAACATGAGTGAAATGTGGTTTCAAACATTCCTCATATCACACACATAAATCTACTTGGCATGACTCTCCTTTTGTCTGTTTCTTTGAGTTCAGAATCAGATCTTGGCAGGAGGCCAAACAAAACAATTATGAAACAATTATCAAGCTTTCGCTGAAGTGAATTATTATTATGGATTCCCTTCTTAAGGATGCAACCTTTCTCCTTGAAAGGCTATTATATTACAGTACTGAGATCAGCACCTTCTTTTAATACCTGATACATCTTCTGTGCACACACCCGTACCTCAAACACAAAAATGTTTTTGTCTAAAGAAAGCCAGCACTGGAGGGCCAGCTCAAGACATTTTGCTGCCTGAGGCAAACAACAAGGTAGTGTCTCCAGTGCCGGATTACCAAAGAGGCAGAGTCGGCACCAGCCTTTTAGGGGCCCACAACAACAGATCAAAGTAATATTTCTTTGATCTTGAAAGAAAATTACAAAAACATATTAGCATATAATCTGCAAGACACCCCCCCTCAACTTTGGGCTGCCTAGGGGTATCCCCAGGGATTAATCTGGCACACTGTCTTCTACCATTGCATGTACAAAAGTCAGCCAACTGGCAATAACATGTAATAAGGCTACATCCACTCCATACATTGAAAGCTGTATCACACCAGTCATGGTTTCCCTCAAATGATCTTTGTTGTTTGTTAAGAGTGCTGAGAGATGCAAGGGGACTCCTATTCCCCTCATAGAACTACAATTTTCATAGTGGTTTAACCTTTAACCTCTCTTTCCAGTGAATTCTGGGAATAGTAGGTCTGTGTGGGGTCTCTTAATGTCGGCCTGAGCCAGAAATAATTGCGTGATCTTTTTTAAAATCCAGGTCTTCACCACTCACCTGAAGCACACAGTGATGAGGCCTGGCAATGCACAAGGTAGGTGCCTCATTAGAAATGTCCTCTCCCTGGTTGACTCCAGTCTTGCCTCTTGCCGTTGAGGAATTTGAGGCAGGGCCTCAAATCATTATCAGGAGTGCAGAGAGACGGAGGACCACAAACAAAAAGGAGGTCCAGATCCTAAGCCAGAGGTTCCCAAATTGTGGTTTGTATGCCATCAGTGGACCACAAGCTTCATTCAGGTAGTCTGTGGTGATGGCACATCTATTGGATTAAATATTGATTGTTCATGGTATTTGTATTCCTTCTTATATTTCATTATGTTACAATTTGAATTCTATATGAATTCTATGAAATTCAAATTACAGTATTATATGATAGAATACAATTCAATTCAATTCTATAATTATAATATAATATAATAGCAATTGAAATGCAATTAAAAACCATACAGGATCTAGCACAGTGCATTGCAAGACTCTGCAATTTTCAAATGGTTGCTGGGGTAGTGAGCATGTAAGTCATTAAGGGTTTTAAAGGTTAAGACTAGCAACAAACACTCCACAATAACATCAGACCCATCAAAATTGTAGAGAGTACTCTGCAAATAAGGGACGCGGGTGGCGCTGTGGGTTAAACCACAGAGCCTAGGACTTGCCAATCAGAAGGTCGGCGGTTCGAATCCCCGCGACGGTGTGAGCTCCCGTTGCTCGGTCCCAACTCCTGCCAATCTAGCAGTTCAAAAGCACGTCAAAGTGCAAATAGATAAATAGGTACCACTCTGGTGGGAAGGTAAACGATGTTTCCGTGCGCTGCTCTTGTTCGCCAGAAGCGGCTTAGTCATGCTGGCCACATGATCCGGAAGCTGTACGCCGGCTCCCTCGGCCAGTAAAGCAAGATGAGCGCTGCAACCCCAGAGTCGTCACGGGGATTCGAACCACTGACCTTCTGATCGGCAAGCCCTAGGCTCTGTGGTTTAACCCACAGTGCCACCCGTGTCCCTGAGAGTTGTTAGGCGACCCCTGTTTCCCTTATGAAGTTAAAATTCCCAAAGTCCCTTGGTCAACTATAATAATAAATATAGTTGTAGCAAACATGGAATATATTTTATGTCACTCATTCTTAAAAAAAAAAATATATCTATGATTATTAAGATTATTTTATTATCTTGCCATTCTTCCTGGTATTGTGAGTGTTTTTAGGTATAGATAGGGTGAACCTTTGTATCTTGCCAGTGTGGTGTAGTGGTTAAGAGCAGTAGATTCGTAATCTGGGGAACCGGGTTCGCGTCTCCGCTCCTCCACCTGCAGCTGCTGGGTGACCTTGGGCCAGTCACACTTCTCTGAAGTCTCTCAGCCCCATTCACCTCACAGAGTGTTTGTTGTGGGGGAGGAAGGGAAAGGAGAATGTTAGCCACTTTGAGACTCCTTCGGGTAGTGATAAAGCGGGATATCAAATCCAAACTACTACTACTACTACTACTCCTCCTCTTCTTCTTCTTCTTCTTCTTCTTCTTCTTCTTCTTCTTCTTCTTCTTCTTAGGGCCACTTGGTTTTAAGGAACAGGCTGGTGCTGTCATGTTTATATTGTAACGATATGTATGAAATCTTTTATATGTATATATATATAAATTTATCAATAATGATAATAACAGAGAAAACCTAAACTTAAATAAATGACCAGCATCTCTCTTCCTACATATTAATCTCAGAGCTCTTATTTGGTCCATCTTTTCTGAACCTGTTTACTCTCCACGATTCACAGGAGCCCCAGAGATGTACAAAGAATGATATATGGGACACATGTCAGCAAGCTTGATTAATCTTCATTGTCCTTAATCAAACCCCTCAAAGTACCTCAAAAACATCTCCCTGAAGTTACCCCCCTGCTCTTGGCTGCATCACACAGATCACTCTCCCTGGAACATTCATACCTGAACAGTGTGTTTGCATCCCATACTGACCTGTCGCCATTTCAAGTGGCCTCTGTGACCAGGTCTCAATTGCATTGCGAGGGATGAGCAGCCCACACCCAGGGCAGCAAACCAGAACACAATATTCAGTGAAGAAGACATCCCTGACAGCTAGATGTCTGCTTTGCCTTATTAATGGCCTTGTTCAAACACTGCAAAACAGATCAGCATGGCACTGCCCTCCTTTCACCTTGCAAAAGGTGAACACCTGACTTTCTGTACCCCTGTCTTACGGTTTGTCTTATGCCCACTAAGACCAGGGCCTTTAGTTTGGTGTAGGTATCGGGGTGGGGGTGGGGGATTCAATTCAGTTTGCATTTAAAGCCAAAACTATCAAATTTACAATTTTTGAAACAATATGGCTACCAAAACACACAGCCACCCTTCCAAATTCCCATTTCTCTGAACTCTGAAATGCAGTTATCCAGCCAGTGTTTACAAAAATATATAGGCTGGGAGAAAGTCCACATAAAAATGAATGCATTATTGAAAATAACACAGAAAAATGCATTGTATTAGGAGACATTTCTTGAAAAATGTGCACATTAGGAGAAATTTGCTGGTGTATTTTCATGAGGATTTTTTTTAAAAAAGACAACAACGAACAAACCATAAATTGCTGCAGAAATGTGGAGAACTGAATTTATGATAGGGGGAAATGAAGAAGTGAGCATGGCAGTTTGGACCCAGCTCTCCTTTGATCTAGTCCATCAGACAGTGTGAGCTTCTTCATTGGAGGTTTTAAACAGTGGTTGGATGGCCATCTGTCAGGCATTCTAGATTGCCTTTGGGGTCCCTTCCCTATCATTCTATGATACTATCATTCAGGTCCAAGAGACTAATGTGGTCCTCCATGCCTTTCGATCTAGCCTTTGGGATTCTCCTCAGGCTACACACCCTCCCCAGCCACAACCCTCCCCAGCCTTGCTTTGCCTGCCTGGAACGTGCCCTTGTACACAAACAGTGCTACTTGCTTGCCTGGATGGATGGAAGATAGAGAAGGATGTGTATGTGTGTGTGGAAATCAATCTATTGTACTGTACAAAGGAAAAATTCACATTCATTGATCTGTCCACTTTTGCCTCTAGCCCCAGCCACCCCTGGCATATGCCCCCCAAAAGGTTTCTGAGAAGGAAAGGTTGCTCCTAGCTGTGGGCTTGATGTGAGGACTAGTGATTAACTTCTTAAAGCCCATGCTGAAACTGGGGCCAGTTGCATCCTGTTCCTTAATCTTTAATATTTGGCATTCTTGTTCATTCTTGTTCATGCTTTGAAGGAAATGTCCTCTCCACAAAGCCACAGGCACTCCCAATCTATATTTCTTCACATGTCCCAGGACTGACCCCTGCTTCAGAGTAATCCCTAATTGGGAGACCCTGTCACCCCCTTTAGGACGGAAGGACATTCTCTGAGCTTAGTGGGTAGTTTAGTTACACACCCAGCTTTGAGCAAGAGTTGAATTGATTTGCCAAGAATAAGCCTTAGGAACACATAAGCTTCTTTCCTGCAACTAAGAGGAAATAATACAGCAATACAAGTGTTCCTGCATTGCAACTGAGTTGGCATGAACAGCATGTAATGTGATGGAGTCCAAGCTGGGTGGAACTCTCTGTCCAGAGTGCTTTGTTTGCTTCTCTTCCTACTGGCTTTCCATCTGCAGATGGACTTTTTTATTTCAAGGAGTATTTAAATGATGTTTAAACGTTGCTGTCTTTTGCCTTATTCCTTGCCCTGCCCACCTGCCTGCCTGCCTGCCTTCCCTAAGATGTGGTGATGACCACCTACTTGGATAGCTTTAAAAGAGGACTGGACAGGGCTCTTCTTCCATTTTCATTTCGTACATGATATTTCATGACCAGGGCCAACACAAAGACATTTGGGCAGCTTAGGTGAACCACAAAATAGTGCCTCTCCACCAAGGAATAAGGGGTGAGTGGAGATCTATATCAGGAACAAGGGTGAGAGGAGGCCAGCAGTCTCTATTCACCAAGAGGTGTCTGTACTGGTGGCAATGGAAGGGGCTGCCAAGGGATGACAGATCCAGCCTCCAAGAAGCATGCCGCAGATGACACTGCTACCACAGCACCAGCAGCAGCAGAAGAAGAAGTAGCAGCAGGCAATGCATTACTTAGACACCAGATCTGCTGCCTCTGTGGGTCCTGCCACCTGAGGCACTCACCTCACCTTGCCTCATGGGTGGGCCAGCACTGGATATTACACAGTTCTCCGGCCAAAGAACATGTTAAAAATGTGAAGGGAAATAATGTACAAAATGCACTGCATTAGATAAAACTGCTTGCAAACATATGCATTTTAGGCAAAATAGAACAAATGCTGATAAATTTTCATGGGGACATTGATTATTGGTTTTTTAATTGGAAACTGGTGTGAAAATGTAGTGAATTGAACTAAAGTAAAATGAGAAGCTAAGATAAACTGAAATTGAAAGGTTCATCCATCCCTGCCTGTGACCCTTCAGATGTTGAAACTATATTATTGTGAGTGCCCAAGCACCCATAGCCCCCTGGAGTTGGCTTTTATGTCCCATCATCTCTGACCAATGCTAGATGCTGATGATGGGATTTGGAGTGCAAGAACAACTCAATGGCCACAGGTTTCCCATCACTTTCTCACATGCACCCAGCAGTTCTGCAGTTAAGCTCTGGGTAACAGAGCTCCCCACCAAATCAGTATTCACTGTTTACCCACCAAATCAGCATTCACTGTCTCAGTCAGTCATCCCTATCCTGGTGTCATTCGGCTGTTTTGGACTGGAATTCCCACTAGTTCCTGCCAGCAGTTGTAGTAACACCCAAGTCAGTTGAGACCAAGGCACTGAGGAAGGGAAACGGAATCCTTCTGCTCAATGCCTGCTGTTCCCTAAAGCTGCAACCAAACATATCATAAGGGCAGACCAGTATATGTATCTGAAATGGAAAATTCATATATTGGGTCTTTTACTTTTAAAGGTGGTTAAATAGCAGCTGCACACATGCTCAGCAATTTGGATAAGGACCATGGCAATGAGGGAGAGGCCAATGGACGTTTCCTCTACAGCTTTTCCTCAAAGATCAACTTTAAGGTGCATATCTGGTTTGGCCTTCTCTGGGTGATTGAAACCACATTTTGGAGCAAAATAAACTGAAGTTCCCTCATCCATCACATAATTACAAGGCACCCTTGCCTGATGGAGCTTTCACAACCTTGCCTGTTGGGGGGGAAACAGGCCAGGCCATGGTGTTTCCTGCTGCACTGTGACCTTACGTCATCACATGAAACCTTTACTTATTATTGTCACAACCTCTTTTTATAATCTAATCACCACCTCTTGAAGAGCCAAGAGTTCCACTAATGGGGCAGCTCTAATCCTAGAAGAATGATAGAGATAATCTACCATGGCAAATTCCATCTGTGTCAAATATCTGTAATGAAGAACTGTTCAGTGTGACAGACATTCACATGGTGCATACCAGGAAATTATATTAAATGTGGGAAAAGAGGGAGAGAGAAAAGGGGCTACAGACATTACTGATCACCTGGCAAGGCCCACTCCACTGCAGGAGACCCACTGGAATAAGCTCCCAGGCCAGTTTTAAGGTTTTAAGGCCCTTAAAAACTTGGGTCCAGCATATGTGAGGGACCACCTGACCCCTTATGTCTTGTCAATCGAAACCAAACCAAACCAGGAGCCTTCTGATTCTGCTCCTCCTCTTCGAGTCATTCACCTAAGCATGGTGGGAAGAACATCTTTTGCTTACCATGCCCTTCCTCTTTGGGTGATTCTACAGATTGATTCCAGGGGGAGAAATCAAGTGCATGGAGAGTGAGAGCAAAAATGAAGGGGTGGTGGGTCCACTCAGGAAACAGGAACATAAGAAGCTGCCTCATGCTGAGTCAGACAATTTTTTCATCTGGCTCAGTATTGTCTACTCTGACTGGCAGTGGCCCTTCAGGGTCTTCCTAGCTCTATCTGGAGACACTTCTGCATGCACGGAAGATTCTCTACGGTTGGACTATGGTCCTTTCCCAAAGGACAAGGGCCCAGTGAGTATCTTTCCCAAGGTCTCTCTAAAACCTGGAGCTGCTACTATTATTTATGGAGATGAAAGCTAAGACAGACATGCAGAATCCCTACATAATGTGCTATAGCTGAAATGTTCTACAAATGCAGACTGCTAGAGGAAGGAGATTGAATGTTTGGATACTTCCCCCACAGTAAATGGTTCTTTACCACATGCACAGCTTGCATGTCAAGGAGGAGGAAGTAGGTAGAGATGAGCATTTCCTAGATCAGTTTTAGACTTGCTGTCAGTTTCCCAGATCCCCTCCAAATGTCCCTTTCTCTGGAGAACATACTGGGAAATGAGGGTGGCAAGGGGGCAGCTGCAATGTGGGTGGTGACTGAGAGGAGTCCTGCACTGCTGCAGTGAGCAAGCTGCCCTTTAAATTTCCCAGTGCCCCCTACTTGGCATTGCTTCAGAGTGATGGTATATCAATAACATTGAGGAAGGATCAGAGAGATGGTTTTAAATTATTGATTGATTGATTGATTGATTGCTAGCTGCAATCGCTCAGAGCTCCTCTTGGCACTCAAGGAGAATTGAGAGGGGGGATTTCCAGTGTGTGAACCTCCCTGAGATCTCTTGATGACGGGTGGTATATAAATTTAATAAATAATAATAATAAATATTGTTCTGCTTTGCAAAAACACTTCATCAGGAGACTTTGGGAAGAAATAAGCTGACAATTAAGGATGGATAAATCTGCCAATTTCAATTTCTTGAATTTAGTTTGTCATATGTCCCCATCAGTTTGCAAACTGCTTTTAAAAAATCCTCATAAAAATTTGGGAGCATTTTAGTGTGCATTTCTCCAAACATACATATTTGCAAGCAACTTCCCCTAACATAATGCATTTGTACAAATTTACATACACACACACATATGTATATTAATATATGCATTTTTATGTGAACTTTCTCCTAGTACAGTGGTACCACAGTTTTCAAGCATCTTGGAAATCGAACCTGAATGCCGAAAACCTGGAAGTAATTGCTTCCATTTTTGAACGCTCCTTGGAAGTCGAATGGCTTTTGCTGCATTTTCTTCTCTTTTTTTCTCCATTGACTTTGTTGACCGCTCTTTGCGCCTCGGTTGTCAAACGTTTCAGAGGTCGAATGGTCTTCCGGAATGGATTACTTCTGATAACCGAGGTATCACTGTATATGCATTCTTGGTAGACTTTCCTTGGTTGAGGAACTGCATCGCAAAATTCAGAGAAGTGCAAATTTAAAAGGAAAGCTGACTTTCAGTTTGCTTATTCTTTGGGGAAGTGGGAACTTAAGATGTCCTCTCTCCACCATCACCCCATCACATCCCTACAGATGATTCCCTTGTGTGGCCACCAGGTGTGTCTATAAGTGCCATCCCCTGGGATCAGGTGGGCCCCATAAGCATCTGTCCCTTTCTCGCTTCATTGTTTTACAACACCCCCCTTTATTCTTACCATTATTTTTGTTACTTGATGATATTCATTTTTTCAGTACTATGTTGAGATCTCACATCTTATTTTGTTTCCTGATATTTTGTCTCTCTTTATTTCCATTCCTGTGAGATCTAGTACAGTGGTACCTCAGGTTAAGAACTTAATTTGTTCCAGAGGTCTGTTCTTAACCTGAAACTGTTCTTAACCTGAAGCACCACTTTAACTAATGGGGCCTCCCACTTCCGCTGCACCACCGGAGCACGATTTCTGTTCTCATCCTGAATCAAAGTTTTTAACCCGAGGTACTATTTCTGGGTTAGCAGAGTCTGTTACCTGAAGCTTCTGTAACCTGAGGTACCACTGTATTTAAAGTGGAAGAATGGCAAATTCAAAGGACACACACCCTGATACCTGGAGAGAAATTTGGAGGGGTAGGAGATCAAAGCCTCCAAAGCTTGCTTTCCTCTTCCCTCCACATTCCGTTTTCTTCTCATGCCACGTCTACATGATTGTTGATTTGTGGGTATGGACTGGTTTTCTCTTTTCTCTGTAGAACATTTTGAAAAATTGAGGTGGAAGATTGTATCCATTAAAATTAATGAATGTGGCTATCTTAGGTCCGGAGTGGCTGGGGAAACCCAGCCAAATGGGTGGGGCATGCATAAATAAATTATTATTATTATTATTATTATTATTATTATTATTATTATTATTATTATCATCATCATCATCATCATCATCATTATTAAATGGATCTGTTCTGAGTAAGACTTAATTGGAGACAACCCAATGATAATAACATCAGCATCAGTGATGCTCATTGCTTTCTCATTGCTGTTGAAATATCATTCCTTTGTGATGTTGTCTGGTACCTTTTGTGTCACTACTTCCCCAATTTATTGGGCTCAGGTGGTTACAGTTGCAGACAGTTTTTGTTTGCAATCCATTCCATCCACCAGTGATGTCATTTTACAAGGCATACTTAGTAGCTTTAGCTGTTTGTGCTTCACTTCATAAGCTTTGGAAAACAAAGAGAATGAGTAGGCAGAGAGCTTTTAAAAAGAGGCTTCACAAGTAGAGTCTATTTGGAGATGCTTATTCACTCTAAAATTATCAGCAGGCTGTTGCAAGGAGCCTTGAATCATCTGGCTACTCACTTGAGACCTCAGGCAGAACAACAAAATGAGCATCTACACACCAGATGGGCTGATAAGCAACTTAAAAAAAAGAAAAGAAAAAAGACAGACAGCAACATGAACTGGACTCCTTGGCAGGTTTTGAATAAACATACACAAATTTATTGGTTGATAACATGATAGATAGACAACACAAGGATATGTATAATTTTATAACATGCAGAGAATAATATGTGTAGATAAATCAGAGAGAGGAGCTGAGGGAAGTCCCTGGTTGGGGGGGGAGGGAGGGATGGAAGAGGGGTGGGGGAGATAGGGGGAATAATGTACGTGATTTTATGGTTTGATAATTTGTTATGTTGGAATTGCTTAATAAAAATATTTTTTGAAAAAAATCTGCCTTTGAGATTGCTGTGGGATCTTGGGGGTCATTTGGCCCATCCCACTGTTCAATACAACACCTGCATTTCAGTATCGCATCCCTGATAGGGAGCTTCCAACCTTTGTATCTCTCTCTCTGCTTCTAAACATGCTGTGGACAAGGGGGGGGGTGACTCTTCCCCCTCCATGGACATGTCAAGGAATGGTCTGAAGACGAGGACTGGGCAATGTATTCTATGGCAGACCAGCTTCTCTCTGATGGTGAGGGGGAAGAGTGCCCCCCTTGTCCACAGTGTGTTCAGAAGCAGAGAGAGAGGCAGAAGCTGAACAGCTTAGGGAGGAGTTACCTAGCTACGAGATCATGACGAGGGAACCAGAAGGAAGGGGGCAGCTGGTTGAGACGTCACTTGAGAGTAGGGGGGACCCCCCTCACCATGGACTCAGAGGTCCGAACATATCAGAGAGCAAAGGAGTCAGAGGAGGGAGGAACTTACCGTTGGAACGTAAAATGCCGCAGAAGTCTTGCAGAGAGCTGTGTATTTGTGCTTGAAACATGATGCTGTAATAAAAGGACTATAAATATATCAACTGCTTGTTAATTCTTATCTGTGAAGTTACGGAAGGGAGAGGAGAACTCTCCATGCCTGACAGGACATAACAGCTTTCACACATAGGACCAAACAATGATAATAGAGCTCCCCACTTGAAGTTTTATAAATTTATTTAATATATTAACACAAATAGAAATAACTAAGAATGCAACTACTGTATAAGAGATTACTATTTTAACTGGAATGTAACTGAAATTAATAAGACTATGGAAGACAGAAATGTAAGATCGGGAATGCATCAAAGCCACCACACGGGGAGCCACTTTAACTAAAGTGTATTAATTGGGAATGCTATAATTGGTCTATTATTGGGGAAATACTGGAAAACTAATACACAATTTATTTGGTCAATAAAAGCAAGTAATGTGAGAAATGATAGAGCCCCTAATATAAATTTTGATCAAGTTTATAGGACTTTGTTTTCAACATTTTATTTTATCAGTCTTTTTAATGAATATTTATATATTTTTATCTGACCCATAAATCTTGTCAAATAAAAATATAATTAAATGCACACACAGAAACATATAAGCACACACGCACACACGTACAATGGACACGAGGCAGTACTAGGATGTTAGTTTTTCATGCATTACTAGATTCTCAAATCCAATTGAACACCAAGACAAGGAGGAAATGAATGAAAGCACAGCAGGCACTTTTAAAAAGTACTCTTATCACAATACATTTCAAGTGACTGAATTGCTTAATTAATTAATCTCAAAGACTACTTTTCTGATGATTGTCTGCTGAGGTCACCCACTTGCTCAGAGGAAAGATTATTCACACTCAGGAACTGAATCTGACTGGCCTGCAAAAGAAAAAAAGCCTTTGATTACTTAGAAAAATGCCTTCCTGTTTCTTTACAAAGGAAGGCAGGGAGAAGAAGAGGAAGCTACTGTGGGTGGGTGGGATGGTGGTAGTAAACTTGTGTTTTGGCCTGAGAAGTGGGAAAGAAAAAGAAAAAGAAAAAGAAAAAGAAAAAGAAAAAGAAAGTCCTATGAACTTAAGGATCTGTTTGGTACACATCACAAAACTGTCCATTTATTTTCTTTCTGTTCTTTCAGTTTCACATTTTTCCAGTCTTAAATTCAGTTCACATTTCTGCAGCAATTTGTGATTAAAAATAATGAATCAGCATTTAAGATTAAACAATGCTGATTGTAATAATTACAATTAGGAATGAAAATCTCTGTCTCCTTACATTCCTACTCCTTAGCTATTGAAGAAATCCAAGCCTCCCCTGGAGACTAATCAGTGAAAGACTCCCCCAAAAAATTTAATTTTAATATTTAAAAATTAATTTTTATTAATTGTTTAATGTTTTAATGTTGTATTTTAATCTAGTTTTTAAGTTGTATTCATTCAACTCATTTTTATTATTGGTTGTTAGCCGCCCTGAGCCCGGCCTTGGCTGGGGAGGACGGGGTATAAATAAAAATTATTATTATTATTATTATTATTATTATTATTATTATTATTATTATTTCTCCACCCATAAATAGCGTGAAGAATGTTTGGAGGCCCTGTCCAATCAGCCAGTGATAATGGATATTTTTCTCATATGGACATATTGACTAGCATATTTGTTTTCAGCTTTAAGGAAATGCCAATGAACTGGAAGTAAAAATCTCTCCACTCAACATACGTCTCTGCACTTCTAGAAAATGTTTGGGGGGAACTGAATACAAACAGACGCCAGGGCACATAGCCTGGAGTGTCTCTTCCTCTCTCATCAACCATCATTAAGCAATGCTTAGATGTAAGTAATGAAACAAGTATTTTCTTTAAAAAAAATAATAGCGCCTGTGTGTGGATCCTTACAGCCTGTCATTTATGAGTCACATTTGGCCTGGCACCTATGGGAAAAGGTTATATATAAACAAAAGGATGTTCCCAAAGTTCACCTGGGTGCATGATCGGCACGCAACCAGTGGCAATTATCACCAGCTTTGCTATACTTCTGCTACTGCACATAGAACATTCATTGCATTTCTTTGGTCTTGGAAGGAATACACACATTCTTTAAAGTACAAAACAATAACACCAAGAACAAGATGTTCTGAAATAGCCGTGGACGGTGGCTGGAAGGAGGAGTCGCCAGCTCCACTTCCCCAGGCTCACTTTTTGAGGCCTGCATAAGGAGAACATCTGGAGGGTCACTGGTTCCTGGCCCCCTGATCTGAGAACTTCATCAGTTACCATAACCTTTTTTTTAAAAAAAGCATATTGTTTTAATGTGTTTTGCCCTTTATTGTCAACTACCTGTTAACTGATGGGTGCTGTGGTCTAAACCACAGAGCCTAGGGCTTGCTGATCGGAAGGTCGGCGGTTCGAATCCCCACGACAGGGTGAGCTCCAGTTGCTCGGTTCCCTGCTCCTGCCAACCTAGCAGTTCGAAAGCACGTCAAAGTGCAAGTAGATAAATAGGTACCGCTCCGGCGGGAAGGTAAATGGCATTTACATGTGCTGCTCTGGTTTCGCCAGAAGCAGCGTAGTCATGCTGGCTATATGACCTGGAAAAAACTGTCTGCGGACAAACATTGGTTCCCTTGGCCAGTAAAGCGAGATGAGCGCCGCAACCCCAGAGTCATTCGCGACTGGACTTAACTGTCAGGGGTCCTTTTCCTTTACCTTTACCTGTTAAGTGAGGCCTGTTGCTGGGCAGAAAGGCTGCATACAAATACCTTAATGGCATATGGTTGGATTCAGACTTACGCTTCCACAAAACAGAAGGGAACCTTCCATTCACAGAAGGGACTAATATCCGATGGAGGCTTTTACAAGAGGAGTAGAGGTTTCTGCAGCCCCCATCACTACCTCCCACACTGCTCCAGAGTGTCTGAAACTGACTAGAGCAGGGATGGGGGATCCAAAGGGTCACATTCCCTCATGGACAACCTTCTGAACCACCCTGAGATCTACAGATGAAAGGTGGTGTTAAGTTGTGGGTGAACATATCAGACGACACAGCGATTCTTCAAACAGCTCTTGTTTATTCACAGGCCAGAACAGAACTGAACTGAAGGGTTCAGCCCGCCTGCTTATATAGAGCTCTAGTACAACATAACTGTAACAATTTACTAAAACTATCCAATCACTGAACGTCACTTTCAATCCCTTATTTGCATAACTATCTACAGTATCCCCCTGCTGGCCCAGGGTGAGAACTTCAGTACATAACAGGTGGTATACAAATTTAATAAATAAAATAATTATTATTATTATGGGGGCCACATGCCAGTGGTGGATGGGGCCCAAGGCAATAGTGGATGGAGTGGATGTGACCACTATCTTTGTATAATAGGCTATATCCTACTACGTGCACAACCCTCCCTTCATCCTCCACCCCAAAATCTGAGATGAATTACCACAGTCCAAGCAGACATTCCAGTCACGTTTGAGGAGGGTACAGATTAGGGGCACTGAAGGGGGTGGCCTAGGGAGAGGTTTGATGACTGGAGGGCCAAATTTGACTCCTGCTCTAAAGCATATTTTGTGAGGTGCGGGGGGGGGGGCAAAATTGATTTCTGTTATGTAGTGAAGTTTCACCCTGGGCCAGCAGGGGGATACTGTATATAGTTTTCACTCAGGTCTGTAGATAGTTTTCCCTCAGGTCCACGTCAGTTATTTTAGGCGAGAACTCTGGGCTGTTGTTGTTACAATGTTGACAGCCGGCTGCCTATAAAAGCAGGCCGGCTGAGCTGTTTGCAGGCAGTTCTATTCCAGCTTACGAGAATAAAGAGCTACTTGGAGAAATCACTGTGTCGTCTGCTATGTCAACCCACAACTTAACACTGGCGACGAAGGTGGGATCGATGGACATCAGAGCACAGCCAGATGCGGCCAGCCTCTGAACTGAGCTGAATCACTGAGCTGAATCACAGAGCGAAATCACTGAGCGAAATCACTGGACAGAACCAATTCAGAGCTGACTGTTCTGGCTAAGAGCACTGTGTTCCATCCATCGCCCTTCACACCGGCATCGGAATCATGGCTTCACTTGTGCCTCTACCGCCGTTTGCGCCAGCCTCTGAATCATGGGACTCCTACCTCGCTCGGTTCGACTGCTACCTCCAAGCCAACGAGCTGACAGCAGTATCAATGGATCGGAAGCGGGGCCTATTCCTCAGCCTCTGTGGGCCTGAGGTGTTTGAGACGGCCCGAGCATTGGTTGCGCCTGAAGCAGTCCAGGCAACACCATGGGACACGATCCAAGAGAAGCTCCGCAACCACTACGCACCAAAGCCGTCCAAGATTGCTGCCCGCCATGCGTTCTACCACCGGAACCAGGCAGAGGGGGAGTCAATCAACAACTACACCACCGCCCTGTGACAGGCTGCAATGCACTGCGAGTTCCGAGACTTAGACGATGCCCTGATGGATCGAATCGTCTGCGGGGTCCGGGACATCCATTTGCAACGGCGTCTCCTTGCCAAGCCAGACCTCACGCTACAGAAAGCCATTGAGGAGGCTGTGGCCTCAGAAGCTGCTGAACGCTCCGCCCAGGAGATCCGCAAGTCCAGCAGCCCGCGTCTTGCTAGGGAGCCAGTTCCGGTGCATCATGAAGAGGCCAGCAGTGATGAGGCATCCTCCAGTGAAGACGATGACGTGCACCAGACAAAGCGGGACCGCAGGAAGTTCCAACAGAAGTCCAAGGGCCAACCGGAATGTGCCGGCTGCGGAGGCAACCATTCCCGTGCCAAGTGTCGATTCAGAGACGCCATCTGTAGGAAGTGTTCCAGAAGGGGCCACATCGCTAAGGTCTGCCGATCGGCTCCTTCTGACACCCCCCCTTCATCGACTCGCAAGTCCAAGTCTTCACTCCAGTCTGCCAAGGAAAGTTGTTTCGCTCTCACCAACTGCCGCTGCCCGTCTGGAACCACGATTGGCCAAACCGACTCGCCTACGCGACGCAAGCTGAACGTCACGGTGCTCATTGAAGGAGCTCCATGTGACATGGAGATCGACACTGGGTCTGCCCTGTCCATCGTGTCATGGAGCACCATCAAAAGACTGGTACCCAGAGTGTCCAAAAGGCACCGCGACTCTCACCGCGTACACCTGAGAGACTACCAGGGAAACGACATTCCCGTGGTAGGCGTTGGCCGGTTCCGGATCGCCTTCAAGGATTTTTCGGGCCTGCTCCGGTTGGTGGTGGTCGAAGGTCAGCGGCCAAGCCTCCTAGGTCTAGACTGGTTTGATGCCCTCGGCCTGGAAGACACCGGCATCAACTGCATCTCTAACGCAGAGACTGAGGGTCTGGTCAAAGACTTTGCCGAGGTTTTTGACAGCACCTTGGGGCAATATACAGGTACGCCCATCTCCTTTAGCCTTGATCCACAAGTCGCCCCCATCAAGCTAAAGCCACGCCGGGTTCCCTTTGCTCTCAAGGCTAAGGTGGATGAACAACTGGACAAACTGATCGCCCAAGGAGTTTTGGAGCCGGTTGACCACGCCAAGTGGGAAACCCCCATCGTCACGCCTGTCAAGCCAGATGGGTCGGTGAGAATCTGCGCTGACTACAAGTGCACGATCAACAAGGCACTTCAGCAGCACGCTTATCCGGTTCCTGTTGTCCAACACCTGCTGCATTCCCTGGGTGAGGGTAAGGTCTTCGCTAAGCTGGACCTTGCCCAAGCCTATCAACAACTGCCAGTCGATGATGCCACTGCTGAAGCCCAGACGATCGTCACCCACCGGGGGGCATTCCGTTGCCGCCGGTTGCAGTTCGGGTTAAGTGTGGCTCCTGGCATCTTCCAAAGCCTTATGGAGCGTCTCCTGCAAGGGCTTCCGGGCGTGGCACCATATTTTGATGACGTCTTGGTGTCTGCAGACTCACACCAGCAGCTGTTTGAGTGCCTCTGTGCCGTGCTGACCAGGTTCCAAGAGGCCGGGCTCAAGGTAAAGAGGGAGAAGTGCCAGATCGCCGTTCCACAGGTAGAGTTCCTGGGCTATCTTATCGATGCCTCCGGCCTTCACCCGACCACATCCAAGATCCGCGCTATCCAGCAGGCCCCCACCCCAAAGAACAAGACGGAGTTACAGGCGTTCCTGGGGCTGCTGAACTTTTATAACATGTTCCTGCCCCACAAAGCCACAGTGGCTGAGCCTCTTCACCAACTCCTTAGCACTAAGACGCCTTGGGCCTGGGGTCATCGGGAGACGGCGGCCTTCAACGCGGTCAAGGCTCTCCTTTCATCAGACAGTGTGCTGGTACAGTACAGTGAATCCAGGCCGCTGGTCCTTGCCTGCGACGCCTCACCTTTTGGCATCGGTGCTGTCCTTAGTCACCGTTTTCCAGATGGAAGAGAAGCACCGCTCGCCTACTTTTCCAGGACGCTATCTCCGACGGAACGGAATTACAGCCAGCTCGACAAGGAGGCACTGGCACTTGTGGCTGGAGTAAAGAGGTTCCATGAATACCTCTATGGCAGGACTTTTGACCTCATCACTGACCACAAGCCACTCCTGGGCCTCCTCGCCGGTGATCGTCCAACTCCACCGGTCCTCTCGCCACGCATGCTGCGATGGACTGTTTTCCTGGCTGCCTACCACTACCGGCTCATCCATCGCCCGGGGAAATCAATGGGCCATGCCGACGCCCTCAGCCGTTGCCCTCTTCCAGCATTTGTGGAAGACCCGGCTCCAGCTTCATCGCTCCTTCTGATTGAGGATCTTCCGGCAGCGCCTGTATCGGCTGCCACTGTGGCCTCCGCGTCTGCCCGGGATCGCACCATCAGCCGGGTGCTCAACTGGGTGTGGAGGGGGTGGTCACAAGGGCCTTTTGCATTGGAGTTCCAGCCCTTCGCAACCAGACATGAACTCTCAGCTCATCGCGGCTGTCTGCTGTGGGGAGACCGCGTCGTGATTCCCCAGGGACTCCGTCAGCGCGTCCTGGAGGCTCTGCACGTTGGCCACCCGGGAATTGTCAAAATGAAGGCGTTGGCTCGGTGTTACGTCTGGTGGCCTAATATGGACGATGCCATCACTGCCTGGGTGTCCGCCTGTCAAGCGTGCCAAGAGTCGAGGCCTGCACCACCGGCAGCTAAGGGACACACCTGGGAGACGCCAAAGACACCCTGGTCGAGGGTGCACATCGATCTGGCTGGCCCCTTTCACGGCCGGACCTTTATGGTAGTGATGGACGCCTATTCCAAATGGCTGGAGGTCGCCCTGATGCCCTCCACCACTACCGAAGCTGTCATCCGGGTGCTGCGAGGCCTGTTTGCAACGCATGGGTGTCCTGATGTCCTTGTCTCTGACAACGGACCGCAGTTCACGTCAGGCACATTTGAGCGGTATCTTTTGGGACTGGGCATCCGCCATGCCCTAACGGCACCCTTTCATCCATCCAGCAACGGGCAAGCGGAAAGAATGGTGCGCTCGGCAAAAGAGGCACTGGCGCGCCTGGACCGGGGAGACTGGCATGAGCGGGTCACCGAATACTTGTTCATGCAACACATCACCCCTTATGCGGCCACAGGGCGGAGTCCTGCTGAACTGCTTATGGGCCGCCGCCTCAGGTCACCGCTCGACCGGCTACACCCGGACTTTGCCGTGGCTGAACCCCCAGGCTGTGCCAACGCGCCACGGTCATTTGTCCCAGGAAACCAGGTCTTTGCCCGGAACTATGTGGGGGACATTCCTTGGGTGCCAGCCACAGTAGTGGGAGTCACTGGACCTCGCTCGTACCAGGTGGCACTCGAAGACGGACGCTTGTGGCGACGGCACATAGACCAGCTTAGGCGCAGGGTTGGGGACTTGGACACTACCGAGGTGCCCCCAACTACGCTTGCGGCTCCAGAAGAGACACGTACAGATGGCGAGGCCCCACCTACACCTCCCTCGCAAACTGCCAGCATGGAGCCGAACCAAGCCGCTTCAGAGGGTCTGCCAGACTTAGCACAGACTCAGACCACTCCACTTGCGGAGGCTCCACCCACAGCAGCAGATCCAGGGGAGTTGGTTCCAACGCCACCTAGGGTCGCACCACAGCCTCAGCAAGAACTGTGTGGCCCTCCGGACTTGGCTACCAGTCCCCGGCGGTCTGGCAGAGTTTCCAAGCGCCCAACTTATTTAAAGGACTATGTTGTTGGTCATGTATCACTGTTGGTCTAAGTATGGGAAATGTAACCGATATGCTTTTGTGCCTAATTGAACCATTATGCGTAGTGCTGTATATAAGGAAACCATTACGATTGTAACTAACGCCTTATCTCGATGGGGAGGGGTGTTATGTAGTGAAGTTTCACCCTGGGCCAGCAGGGGGATACTGTATATAGCTTTCACTCAGGTCTGTAGATAGTTTTCCCTCAGGTCCACGTCAGTTATTTTAGGCGGGAACTCTGGGCTGTTGTTGTTACAATGTTGACAGCCGGCTGCCTATAAAAGCAGGCCGGCTGAGCTGTTTGCAGGCAGTTCTATTCCAGCTTACGAGAATAAAGAGCTACTTGGAGAAATCGCTGTGTCGTCTAACTATCTACAGTATCCCCCTGCTGGCCCAGGGTGAGAACTTCAGTACATAACAGGTGGTATACAAATTTAATAAATAAAATAATTATTATTATTATGGGGGCCACATGCCAGTGGTGGATGGGGCCCAAGGCAATAGTGGATGGAGTGGATGTGACCACTATCTTTGTATAATAGGCTATATCCTACTCCACCCCAACATCTGAGATGAATTACCACAGTCCAAGCAGACATTCCAGTCACGTTTGAGGAGGGTACAGATTAGGGGCACTGAAGGGGGTGGCCTAGGGAGAGGTTTGATGACTGGAGGGCCAAATTTGACTCCTGCTCTAAAGCATATTTTGTGAGGTGCGGGGGGGGGGGGAATTGATTTCTCTCCTTTCTGTGACTGGAGCACCTTGTGAGTGAGTTCTGGAATTCTAGATTCAGGCTCCGTTAAATAAAATCCACACCAGGTATTTATTGATGCTTTTCCGTGGTTGGGAAGCCGTGAGCTGTATGTCCTTCCTCTAAGGAGGTCGGGGTGATGCGTCTAGTTCTTCTGTCCACATGTTTTATCCTCAGAACAACCCAATGAAGCAGCTTGGGCTGAGACATATAACTAGCCCAAGATCACCCAATGAGCTTCATCAGTGAAACTCCCGGCTGCATATGTCAAAACCATCTTGAATGCCCTGTAATCAACAAAATGCTTATGGACACGGAATGTTCTTAAGCAGGTTCATTCCAGAAACAAACAACCAAGAGGCTAGGTTAAATAAACACATTACAAATATGATCAGCCTGGTGGCAAATTGCTTTCCAAAACTGAATGACACAATTGTAAAGTATGATTCTGAAAGGCTTTTTAAAATGTGAAGGCATTGAACACAAGAGAAACTCCTGTATAATAGATTTGTCTTACTTTTTAAAAAACAGCCATCGGTCAGTGCCTTACAAAGTCTCTCTATGCATGCACAGGGCAGAGCCACATAACCACTCTTAGCCCTAAAGCCCCACCATAGCAGAATAATGATAATAAATAATAAAATTGTATTTATACCCCGGCCTTCCCAGTTCAGAAAACTGGGCTCAGGGCGGCTAACAACAAATTTAAAACACTTAGTGTTTTAAAAAGCAGTATAAAATACAGTATAAAACGTGAATAACAATAATTTCAGAATTAAAAAATCAATTTAGGGGGGAAATCCATCCAATAAACATTAGATGATCACTTGGGCCAGCGAGGAGACCAGGGGAGAATTAGCTGTGGGAACCCAGAGCGGGTAATCTTCATAAAATGGGGGGAGGGAAGGAAGGGGAATAAAAGATCGGGCTAAGTTCAAATGGAAAGCCAGGTGGAATAGCTCTGTCTTACAGGCCTGAGGAAGGAAGTTAAATCCTGCAGGGCCCTGGTCTCATGGGACAGAGCATTCCACCAGGTCGGAGCCATCACTGAGAAGGCCCTGGCCCTGGGGGAGGATAATGTGACTTCCTTAGGGCCCAGGACCTCTAAGCTATTATTCATGGACCTTAAGGTCCTCTGCGGGGCAGACCAGGAGAGGCGGTCCCGTAAATACGAATGAACACGATAGGTTCCACTGACCCTTGCATTGTTCCACTCCAAAGCCATTTATAGCAGGGCTGGGGAGCCTATGGCTCTCCAAATATTGCTTGACTACAGCTCTCACCATCCCTGGCGCCGGCTGTGGCTCATGGGAGTTGAAGCCCAAGAGCATCATGGGAACTCCAGGTTCTTTAGTCCTGCAGTGGCACATTGCAGAAGATCATTGGTGTTGGGCAAGCTGTCCTTTTAAGGAACTTTGTCCACCATTACTGTTCATCATCTCACTGGCAAACCTCTCACAAGCTTCTGAGGAACTTGCAAGAACACAGATGGAAAACCACATTGAAGGTCAAAGGCAAGAATTCTGAATTGCATGCATAAATGTATAGATAGCCAAGCTGAGAACGCAGTATGAGAAAGTATTCTTTAAACGGAGGGATAGAGGAAATGGCAATAGAAGATTTGCTTTAGAACAATAAATAAATGTGTGAAAAAGATATGTTTATCTTTTTCAAAGATACAACAAATCTTCCACTTAAGACGCCCCATTTGAAGGTAGATTCCCCCCACCGCCCCCACCGCCTCTCTTTCTGGCATATCCTTTGTTCTCTTCACTTTCATCATCACTGTGGTTTCCTTATCTGTGTCGTCAGCCATTAAAGAAAGCTCTACTTGTCATACTTGATCAAAGTATGACAGCAACCCTCTCAACAAACCCAAGCTCCAAGATTAAAAATTCCCCTGCAAGATTTTAAATCCTTAAGTGAATTCAGAGGCATTGGTGAAACTAAGCTTCTAGATGGCTCAAATGCACAAGCCCTGCCAACCTAACCTTTGCTCCTTTGCCAGGGAAGTAAAAGAGAAGCTATGCCCTTGTCTCCTGGTCCCAATCTGACACTAGTAAATTAACTGCGTCATACTGGCACACTGCAGTAGCACTGCCCTTTGGAGCCAGGTAAGGAACTGTTACAATTTAATAAATAAATCATGCTGAGTAGTTAGAAGGAATAACGTTCTTTACCGAAGGTCTGTTCTTAACCCGAAACCGTTCTTAACATTAGCTTTTACCAATGGGGCCTCCCGCTGCTGCCACGCAGCATCCCGGGGCAAAGTTCGCAACTAGGGGCATCTGCTTCTGGTGTTTGCGGAGCTCTTTACCCAAAGCATTCGTAAGGAGGATGGTATGTAACCTGAGGTTTCACTGTATGTACAGAACACAACACCAGAAGGAAAGAGACAGAAAGTGAAACTCAGGCTCCTTTTGACCTGTTGTTATAGTCAGCATGACCTTGACAGAAAGAGATAAGAAAACCAGTATAAACCAGCTGTTTAGCTTCTCTGAAGGAATAAACCAAACATCAGGAACCTTCTGCTTGTTTCTAGGCAGAATAGAAGCTTGCTACCAGCTTGTGTCACACAGAGAATATTCCAGAACCCTGTTGAATTAATTAGAATAGAAAAGATCTATACACTTTAAACCAATGCTTTCTGTACCCCCCCCCCAAATGCAAAAAAATGCAAACTGACATCAGAAACTTCAGATGGTACAGAATTTGGTGTCCAAGTTTTAGGTTTGATCATATTACAGTGATCTTGGTCCAACGGCACTGGCTACCAGTTAGTTTCCAGGGCCAATTCAGAGTACTGGTTTTCAACAATAAAGCCCCAAGTGGCTCAGGACCGCAAAACCTCAAGGACTGCCTCTCCCCACATAAACCAAGCTGGGCCCGGAGATCATCCTCTGAGGCCCTTCTTTGCGTGCCTGCCCCATGAGAGGTCCAGAGGACGTCAACACAAGAATGGATGCTTGCATCACTGGCTCCTGTTTGTGAAATGCTCTCCCCAGGGAGCTTCACATTCCTCTTCAACCAGGCCTTTGGCTGATTAACATCTTAAAGGTAAAGGTAAAGGCACCCCTGCCCGTACGGGCCAGTCTTGACAGACTCTGGGGTTGTGCGCCCATCTCACTCAAGAGGCCAGGGGCCAGCGCTGTCCGGAGACACTTCCGGGTCACGTGGCCAGCGTGACATCGCTGCTCTGGCGAGCCAGAGCCGCACACGGAAACGCCGTTTACCTTCCCGCTTGTAAGCGGTCCCTATTTATCTACTTGCACCCGGGGGTGCTTTCGAACTGCTAGGTTGGCAGGCGCTGGGACCGAACGACGGGAGCGCACCCCGCCGCAGGGATTCGAACTGCCGACCTTTCAATCGGCAAGCCCTAGGCACTGAGGCTTTTACCCACAGCGCCACCTGCGTCCCTGATTAACATCTTATACCCCTTTAAATGTGTTTGGGGGAGGGGGGAGGGGGGAGGTTTATTAGTTTGTCTTTTTGTTCTTGATTTTACCATGCATTTTGTGTTTTTGTATTGTACTTTATGTTGTGAACCGCCCTTAGATCTATGGATGAAGGACAGTATCCAAATTTAATAAATGAAATTAAAATGTATATCATTACTAATTCTATTGGAGTTTAATTACTTTTCAGCTACAGTGGTACCTCAGGTTAAGAACTTAATTTGTTCTGGAGGTCCGTTGTTAACCTGAAACTGTTCTTAACTTGAAGCACCACTTTAGCCAATGGGGCCTCCCACTGCTGCTGTGTGATTTCTGTTCTCATCCTGAAGCAAAGTTCTTAACCCAAGGTAATATTTTTGGGTTAGCGGAGACTGTAACCTGAAGCGTCTGTAACCTGAGGTACCACTGTATTGTCTTTTATATGTTTTTATATGTTTTTTTTTAACAATCTGTATTTTTTTATACGTGTTTGTCTTTATTTTTGTGAGCTACCTTGAGTCTGGGTTCTGGAGGGAAAGCAGGATGCTAACTATAACAATAATATTGTTTCAGAAAATGTGAATTTGTAAAGTTTGCTTTTAAATGTGAACTGAATTTAATGTGAACCCCGAGAGGTAAGTGGGTTTTGGTTTGCAGCCTGAGTCAACTTTCTGTTTCTTAACTAAAAAGCCCCAAATGTGTTTGCCTTGCCTCAAACTATGTATACCACCTTGAGCTCCTTGGAAAAAAGGTGGGATATAATTGCAATCAAGCAATCCATGGAACATGCCCCAACATGCTGATTATTTGGGCTGCCTTGTTTTATATATATCCAGCTCTACCAGTTTGGGGGCCGTAGGATGAGTGTCTTTTCACATATAACAGTGGCATGTCCAGACCTGAGGCTATCAAAGTCTGGAGTTCCTTGAAAACGAAGGAAGCACAGAGGATCTCAATAGGTGAGATCATAAGCTAAAAAGTGAAGGCTTTGTTTGGACTCAGTGCCGATCCAGAGCACCTCTGCAGGATTTGTGAGAAAAGGCAGCTAAGCCAGGCCAGCCCTTTCATGAGGCTAGTTGAGAGCCAAGTAGATAATTTCCAGCCACCATAGCAAACTATTGCACAGGCATTTCCAGATGCCTTGTCCAGAATGCTTTCCTGTAAGGAAGGACCCATTTGGCTGATAAATGGTGAAAAATTGTTTTTGAACAGGAATATTAATTGTGTGAATAATTGTTGCCTATGTGCTGTAGAGGTTGCACAATCATTATTAATGGCACAGGTTGTATTTCTTCAGCTTTTTCTCTGTTCCATCCAGGCGAGTATGAGGCATTATCGGAGCTCAAGGACACATTCCAGGCAAAATTCAGGGAAGGTGAATTTGGCCCCTGGCCCTGAGATTCCAAACCCTTGGCATAGACAGAACTCAGCTGGATGGAGCTATGATTCAGTATAAGGCATCTTCCTATGTCTTTTTACCAATCTCAGCTCGAGAATCCATAAACTTTGCCACCCAATAATCAAGAATGGTAATGCTTGAACACTGCTCTGACTTAATGGGTTCCAGTTCTCAATAGGTGGCACTAGGCCTCAAGAGGCGCTTCACTCCAAGGCCTCCAGGATACTGAGATGACAATGGGATCAACCAGCCGAGGGAAGATGCCCCTATTCAATATGCCCTGCAGTACAGTTTTGCCACCCAGTGGTCATTGGCCAAAGTGCACATAATATTGCTTTTTAAAAATAGGAAAAGGGAAAGGGGGGAAAAAGAAAAGGCCTTTTGCTAGTTAGGCTGAAACCACAAGTGGCGTTGGAGGTTCAGCTGAGAACAGGAAGGGCAGGTGGAGATCCTGCTTAACCATTTCTCTTCCTGCCATTTGAGAACTCTACATTACCAGTCACCCAGCTAATTACAACCCTGGTAGATGAAGGGAACGCAGTGGATGTAGCCTACCTTGATTTCAGCAAGGCATTTGACAAGGTGCCCCATGATATTCTTGTAAAGAAGCTGGTAAAATGCGGACTTGACTATGCTACCACTCAGTGGATTTGTAACTGGCTGACTGACCGAACCCAAAGGGTGCTCATCAATGGTTCCTCTTCATCCTGGAGAAGAGTGACTAGTGGGGTGCCACAGGGTTCTGTCTTGGGCCCGGTCTTATTCAACATCTTTATCAACGACTTGGATGGTGGACTCAAGGGCATCCTGATCAAATTTGCAGATGACACCAAACTAGGAGGGGTGGCTAACACCCCAGAGGACAGGATCACACTTCAAAACAACCTTGACAGATTAGAGAACTGGGCCAAAACAAACAAGATGAATTTTAACAGGGAGAAATGTAAAGTATTTCACTTGGGCAAAAAAAATGAGAGGCACAAATACAAGATGGGTGACACCTGGCTTGAGAGCAGTACATGTGAAAAGGATCTAGGAGTCTTGGTTGACCACAAACTTGACATGAGCCAACAGTGTGACGTGGCAGCTAAAAAAGCCAATGCAATTCTGGGCTGCATCAATAGGAGTATAGCATCTAGATCAAGGGAAGTAATAGTGCCACTGTATTCTGCTCTGGTCAGACCTCACCTGGAGTACTGTGTCCAGTTCTGGGCACCACAGTTCAAGAAGGACACTGACAAACTGGAATGTGTCCAGAGGAGGGCAACCAAAATGGTCAAAGGCCTGGAAACGATGCCTTATGAGGAACGGCTAAGGGAGCTGGGCATGTTTAGCCTGGAGAAGAGGAGGTTAAGGGGTGATATGATAGCCATGTTCAAATATATAAAAGGATGTCACATAGAGGAGGGAGAAATGTTGTTTTCTGCTGCTCCAGAGAAGCGGACACGGAGCAATGGATCCAAACTACAAGAAAGAAGATTCCACCTAAACATTAGGAAGAACTTCCTGACAGTAAGAGCTGTTCGATAGTGGAATTTGCTGCCAAGGAGTGTGGTGGAGTCTCCTTCTTTGGAGGTCTTTAAGCAGAGGCTTGACAACCATATGTCAGGAGTGCTCTGATAGTGTTTCCTGCTTGGCAGGGGGTTGGACTCAATGGCCCTTGTGGTCTCTTCCACCTCTATGATTCTATGATTCTATGATTCTCACTCAGAGAGAGAGAGAGAGAGAGAGAGAGAGAGAGAGATGTTCTCAGTAGCAACCGTTAAACCCCAGACTGTTGTATAAGCTGTTTGAACCTCAGTATATTAGCTGCAGCAGCAGTGGACAATGAAACCACCACCATTTATTTTTAACTAGCGTAAGATCACAAAATTCCCAAGGCTGGTTGAAACAGAGGACAATGCAGGGGTGGCCCATCCTGTTTTGCCCCTTGAGGCAAAATGAGAAGGTGCCCCCCTGCCCACACTAGGCGCCATGCACCTGCAGGTGGTGTGCCCTGCCCCCAGAACGTGTGCCATGCCCCTGCAGGTGGCGTGCCACAGCTCCGAACTGTGTTTTAATAGTTGTTACAGGCAGCAACCTTTTCAGGTGCATCTGATACATGCCCATCTCCTTGAACACAGAAGTGACCCCCAAAAGGGGTGGGGTGGGGAGGCTGTAATGCCCACAATAAATGATGATGATGATGATGATGATGATGATGATGATGATTACTGAGAGTCATCAGTGAGGAGAGTCGTGTTGCACAGGGGAGGTTGTATATCAGTGTGTCTCTCCAACAAATGAGGATCTGCCTGAACCCCAGCGTATTCTGAGGCAAGTCCTGATAGCACACACAGTGAGCAGCGTAGTCTAAGCAGGAAGTGCTATTGACAACAGTTCCAAAGGCAATGCTAGAGAAGAGTCAGACAGTCCAATACAGGTTTGAGTCCAATGCCATGAGAAAGGTTCAAAGTTAAACCATAAGGCCAGGTTCCCATCTGAAGAAGACCCAGGGCTGGAATCCTAGGGTCAGTCCTGAAATTGCAGTCTGGTGGAGCATGACAGTATATCAAACAACACAGCATATGAAAAACAATTGCAAAGTGATGTGGAAAGAGAGGAAAAATGAGAAACATAAAGAAACTAAGATTTAAGGATTCAAGACTTCCAGTTTGGCTTGCCATGGCGGAGGCTGTTGATTATATCTGAGCCATTTCGCATAAGATATTTTGAGGATGAGATGGGAGTAATCATCCTCCCAACCCCCCAGGGCCGGGGGGCAGCTTCACCTGAAGATCGCCCAATACCTGGCCCCAATCCAATAGGAATAAGGGGGCAGGGGGCGCTGGGTAGAAAACACCGTGCGTCTCTTTGGCAACTCTCCGAAGTCGCCATCATGAGCGAACGAACTCCTGTTTTTTAAGATGATAATTCAGACTTAATTAATGGGCATGCTCTGAGTGAGGAGGGATAAACTACTCTACCAATTGATTCAGCCACTGAGGAGCTAAAGGATTTGAGTGGAAGAGAGACTATCTTTATTATGGAACTGGTATGTCGGAACGGAAAGGGGAGGCGTGAGCCTCCTTTGTTTCTTTTTGATATACTGCGTATTTGCTATTTTACTTGGCAAATCCCCCTGGAAAGTCTGAATACCGACTAATTATGTATGCAAGCAAGACTGTACTGTACTGCAATATTGATAAAAATTTGATCTAATTATTAACTGTGCGGAAAAGATTTATGAATTTGCAATTAATTCTGATGGACTGTTAAGAGCGGAAGATGGGAATTGAGGCTTCTAGCCAAAGTACAGGCTTATCTGTATGAGATGAAATGAAGATGTTTGGACATATGCCTGGAACAACTGGCAGAAAGCCAGATTTCCTCCATTTTGAGACATGTCGTATTGGATAATTACAGGCATGAAGAAGTGAAAGGGACGAAAATAAACACCCACACAGAAACATACTGTTTTGATATAACTCACTTGCTGGATGAACTCAAAGGCTGCGAAAACAAACAAAGGATTAACATCGGATTGATTTATGGGAATCACCTGGACTAATTAAGAAAGCAGCGCAAATGTGAGATGATGGCAATCCCCCGACCTCAGAGCATGGGAAGTCAAAGTAAGATTTATGATTTGGCTTAATATTTGAACTGTTTGATTATTTTATAATTTGGAATGTCTTTAATGTGGCCTTTATTGGATTGTTAAATTGGAAAACTTAATAAATATTATTTTTAAAAAAAAGATTTAAGGATTCAACCATGCCTAGCCTACAAAGGTGTGCACATAAGTATATGTGCTTCATAGCAGTGGAGGGGGTCTGCAGAGCCTTGGATGGGTGCCCTCTCACATGTGGAGCAAAGTAAACCCATTCATGTGAGTGCAGAACTTCCCCATCCACCTCAGCCTGCCCCCTGCTGGCCTGCCTGCCTTCCTACTTGCAACGAGTCTAGGGGGTGACACCACCTCTTCCTCAGTCATCATGGAGGAGGATGGGGACAAAAGTAGAACTAGTTACTCTGGTGGGCCTTGACTCTGGCTACCCCTGTCCCTGGCACTTGGCCTCAGTCAGCACTGCTTCGTAAAGGCAGCCACCTGATGAAAAGTAAATATAGCTGATGTTACATCCATACCAGATGTTCAGTTTTACCTACATTGTATAAATTCATTGTGTCACTAATTAATCTTAGGAGATGCATTTTAAAGAATGGAAACATTTCCACAGAAATATTAGCTGCAGAGAATTCTCCACGCAGATGATGGCATGTGGGTTCTGTTTGTGGGATGCTATAAAACAGTCCACCAGCATGAGTTTGACCAAACTGCAGGAGGCAGTGGAAAACAGGAGTGCCTGGCATGCTCTGGTCCATGGGGTCACGAAGAGTCGGACACGACTAAACGACTAAACAACAACAACATAAAACAGTCCCACAAGTCCCACAGCATGTTCTAATGCAAGCTGACTATTTGCTGTGTCACTGCTGACCTTCTTAGATGCTTTGTCACCAACTAGGTGGTCACAGGGCCACTTCACCACCAGTCTACATTCCAGTCCTGTTCTGCAATACTGCACCAACTATAAACTAAGCAAACCAAATATTTGAAGCAATAATATTAGGATGACATGGGTAGTAAAGCAGGATTCTAGAGCTGTTCTCCCAGAATTTCTTGCAATGAAAAATGCATTTTTAAAGTTATTTGCTTTTCAAACAATGTTAGATGAAGGGGAGGCCAAGATGGGCAGGACCTCTTTCAATCAGTTATCCTACAATAGTGGAAGTCGCTGTCCTTATCAATTGTGCATTTGCTCTCCCAATCATTGAATGAACTGACTTCACACTACCAAAAAGGACACATGCTCATGTATGGATATGTGGTTCATATTCACCGAGTCATCCTTTATCAAAAATACTCTTCCACTGTGCTACCCAGTGCTCAAAACAAACTGGTTTGATTTAACAACATTCACTGAATTAATTAAAAAAAATCTGAACTATGCCTGAATGTAGTTCCCATAATTGCTGAGTGAACTAAATGTGACTTAAGTTCATTTTGAGGTTAAACTTTAAACATTTTTTACACTTCCACTTTTGGGGCCTTTAACCTTAAAGAACATGTTAGGAGAACAGTGAACTGAACATGAACTGAACTAGTTCATTTGGTAAAGGGATGAACATGAACTGGAATGAGTTCATTTTTGGACATGTTGAACTAGAACTAGTCCCTTTTAAAAGTGAACTTCCTGAACACTGGTGCTATGGACACATTAATATATGGGGCTTAGGATGTCACACATCAGCTGCTTGTTGAATCACACAATATCTGACATTATTGATCGCTTCTCTGTAGTGCATGTACTGTATATATTTCATCACCATGAGCAACATGAAATAGAACCCACAACTCACAACATCTTGGCTGGTTCCATAGCAGGAGATGTATACTAGAAGCAGGGCACTTATGAAACTGTCAGGCTAGTTCAATATTTGAAATTTAGCCGAAATGTATGAACAGAATGGTAGGATCCTGGAAAAAGGCATGGCTACCTGGCCAACTGACTCCTCAGATCCCACCTTTGGAAAAGGAAGAAATAAATATTACTAACCACAGGAGGGCACCAAATACATTACTTAAGTCTATCCAAGGAAGGAGGATAATTTTCACACAAGGAAAATATAACCTCAGCAAGGAGAAGCCTCCAGTTTAGGCACTTATAACGGCACATGCATATGGATGAATGAATCTGTCAATATCAATTTCTCTCACTTTCTCTCTCTCATTTTAATTCCGCACACTTTCACACCAGTTCCCAATTTTAAAATAAATTCCCATGCAAATTCACCAGCATTTTACTACAAATTTCTCCTAATATGCATATATTTGTATGCAATTTTCCCTAATACATAAAAGGTAAAGGTAAAGGTACCCCTGCCCGTACGGGCCAGTCTTGACAGACTCTGGGGTTGTGCGCCCATCTCACTTAAGAGGCCAGGGGCCAGCGCTGTCCGGAGACACTTCCGGGTCACGTGGCCAGCGTGACATCGCTGCTCTGGCGAGCCAGAGCCGCACACGGAAACGCCGTTTACCTTCCCGCTGGTAAGCGGTCCCTATTTATCTACTTGCACCCGGAGGTGCTTTCGAACTGCTAGGTTGGCAGGCGCTGGGACCGAGCAGCGGGAGCGCACCCCGCCGCAGGGATTCGAACCGCCGACCTTTCGATCAGCAAGCCCTAGGCGCTGAGGCTTTAACCCACAGCGCCACCTGCGTCCCTTCCCTAATACATATTTTTATGCAAAACAGTGTTTCCTAATACAATGCATTACTTGTCTGGATAGTGGCATTGCAAAAATAGGATAAGGGAGAATTTTCAAGGATGGTTGTGTTTCAGATCACATAATTTTTCAAAAAGTACATGTTAAGAAGTTTCACCTTAAAATGTAAACTGACTTTAATTTCTCCCCCAGCCCTACACACGAGTAAGCAGCTCTCCTATTACTCTGTTACTCACTTTGAGAAGGCAGGTTTAGTTGTGAAGCTTCCCTGCCTACTCTTGGTGTCTGTGAAAGCAGGCAGAAGAAAGGCTTGTTAAGGTTACTGATGCATGGAAATTCCTGGGCTTTCCGATCATTTGAATCTCACCTGATGCACCACGGTCACAAACTGTATTTTTACAATAATAATCTATTAGATTGATTAAAATCATTTAAAGCAACTAATTAATGCAAGCCCAAATGTAGTTCAGCCCATTCAGTCCTCTGAGCCCATTCTGTCAGGTGCCTTTGCTGCTCAAGGTGCAATGGGAGGTTACTGAGAAGAGGGAAATTTCCATGCTGGTGCCAAGATTTTGGATCTGGTGCCTATGCAACACAAGACCTATCCTCTTGCTGCTGGACTCCAAGTTTAAAAACTATTTCCTTTTAGGGGGTCCCTGGAGCCAACTGAGGTCACAGCCACACCATATAGTTTGAACACACTTACACCACTTTAACAGTCATGGAGAATCCTCAGAATTGTTAAAGGTTATGGGAAGTGATTCATAGATGGTATCAAGCAAATCAAAATATGAATAAATACATCATTAGGACTGCCATGTTGCCCAACTGGCCAGAGTCTAGCTGTGTCATCCAGTACCTGTTTGCTGGCCTTAGGCCTGTAATCCAATCACCCTTGCCTGGGTGTAAGCCTCATTGAGTCCAAGAGGAGCAAGTGGCTGGCTGAGACCGATGGGAATTGTGGTCCCAGGCAGCGAGAGGGCACTGTCTTGAAGGAGGCTTCTCTAAGGGCTTGCCCACACTTATCTTTCCTCCGCACTTTCAAGGCACGGTTGGCACTTCATAGCTCTGTTCTGTCTTTTTGCTCCCGAGCTTTCCCCATGAAAACCCATTCTTTGCTGCTGAATTGGACAAATAGCAATCCATGGAATGGCAATGCATGGGAAAGAAAGAAAAAGCCCTCGGACCTTTCAAGCATGGACCTGTGCCCAGAAAGAGCTGGGCAAAAGGTAAGTGTGAATAAGCCCTAAATAGATCTCAATAGTCCAGCCGTAGAAGAAGAATGAATTCTACATGTGGAAAATGTAACATGAGCTGGGGGAAACCTCCAGTTCATGCACTTTACATAAGGATTAGCAAACCTGTCGATTTCATTTTCTCTCAGTTTCTCACAATCTCAGTTTCAGTTCTTGACATTTCCACATCAGTTTGCAGGGGGGGGGGGGTTTAAAAAAATCCTCAGCATTTTATTGCTAATATGAAAATTCATCAGCATTTCTGTATGCAATTGTTCCCAATACATACACTTTTATGAAGTCATGTACTTTTGCCTATTATTAATTTAGAAATATTTGCATTTCTATGCATGCTTTTCTTTAGTATATGGTTGGAGAACCAGATAACGTAATTAAGAGAATTGCAAATTTTAAAGCTGACTGTATTTCGGTTCTTGTCTTGTTTCAGAAAGTGTGCATTATGCAGATTTGTCTTTGAATGTGAACTGAATCTAATTTCTCCCTCACCCTCCCATTCTTTCCTGTTTGTGATTCCCAGTGGAAAACATCCCCCCTCCCCAAATCATCATCATCATCATCATCATCATAAAGAGCAGCAGCATTTAAATGTGGGAACAAATGCTATTGCAGAGAATTATTTGATCAACAATAAGAAAATAAAAGAGAGATGAATAAACAGAGTTATGGAGCACACACACACATACATACATACATAAGAACAAGTGACCAATTACAGTATGTAATTCATAACAGCTCCAAGGCTGGGGCGGGGGGCAACAAAGGCATTCCATGCAAAACATTACAATGTTTTCCCCTTTAAAAAATGAATTCCTTTCTCTTTTGGTGTGAGTTAATATTCATATTTTTCCTCTTATGATTTCTCACACATTTTTAAAGGGTGCCAGGACTTTAAAATTTGGCTCACTTTCCTCCCCTCCCCACCTCCTTCCCCAACCCAGCTAATCAATATCATTCATTGGGTCATATTTACTCAAGCACAAAGCTGGAGGCTGAGAGTTTCTTCAACCTACCAGCCCAATGTGAACAATTCTTTAGGTCAACCATAAACAGGCAAAGGGTGATCCACTGGGACATGGTCTTGATCAGGCTCCATTGAAAGGATCAGGAGTTGTGCAAGATCATCTTCAATTCCCCCACCCTGAATGGACATGACTATCTTGATCTTCCTCAGTCTGGATCCCCATCAGGATTTGGGACTGAGGTGGCCATGATTGCACACCAGGGATACCAGGACATGGACTGAAGAGTGTGACCCTGTTGGGTCTATTAGACCTCTTAATGGCTTGGACAGCTGCAAGTTACCAACATCCCATACCTTCTGGGCAGCCTGTAATCTTTGAAGGCTATGGGCTGGTGGTTGGGGGCAGGGTCTCCACATTTCCACACCTAATAATAATAATAATAATAATAATAATAATAATAATATTTATTTATACCCCGCCCATCTGGTTGGGTTTCTCCAGCCACTCTGGGCATCTTCCAGCAGAATATTAAAATACGATTCATCAAATATTAAAATCTTCCCTAAACAGGGCTGCCTTCAGATGTCTTCTAAAAGTCTGATACTCTTCAATTTACATGTGTATACACACACACACACACACACACAACCTCATGAAAATTCATTAGCATTTCAGTTTGACTTTCTCCTAATAGACACATTTTTTGTATGAAGGTTGGCCTAACATAAATATTTTTGCAAGCCACTTATACTAATAGAATGCATTTTTTGGTATGCTATTTCCCCTAATATATGCATTTACACACACTTTCCCCTAGTTAAATATGTGCTTCTTTGCACAGATTATTTGGTTGGGGAACTGTATTGCAAAATTCAAAGAGTGAATTTTGAAGGATGGCTATGTCTCAGTACATGTTTCAAGAAGCAAAAGGTTTTTTTAAAAAAATTAAAATGAGGAGATTCACCTATACTTGTGAATGAAAACTCTTCCCCATCATGGATCTTGATGCCAGCTGTATCTGCTCTGACTAGGATTAGTTTTTCCATGTCAGGGACTGAGGATACTGCCTTATGCTCAGCCAGGCCATTGGTCCATCTAACTCGGGATCACCGACTGGCAGTGGCTCCACAGGGTTTCAGGCTGCTGTCTTTTCCAAGCCCTGCCTGGAGCTGCCAGGAACTGACCCCACAATCTTCTGCATGCAGAGCAGATGCTCCTCCACGGAGCTGCACTTCTTTGCCAACATTGTGAGCTGCTTGTCTAGAGAACTTCAGCTTAGCAATTGGTCATTATTTTGATTTCAACAAAGTCAGTGTCACAGATTCTTTTTAAATGTAGGGTTTTTTTTCAGGAGGGTAGAGAAATTCTAATATATCCCATTACTCAGTGCTTCCCAGGATGATCTTCAAAGTCTCTGTCAGTCATTTTATTAGAGTGCTCTTAATTTTTTCATTATTAAGCAAGTTGCAGAATGTCTTTTAAAAATGCAATTTCCCTTAGATAATCTATTATTACTTACTGGTTCACCCCCCCCCCCACACACACTGCCCTTCATCTGAAGATGAGGCAGTTTACAATATAAAGTACAACAATGTATAACACTCTGTAACTTTTTATTGATGGTTGTGGGATTGTAAATAAAATAGATTTCTATTCATATTCATTCAAGGTAAGTCCAGGTGAAGGCCAATACATAGTGCATCTGTGGTGAGATCTCAGGTAGTGCTGGCAGTGCTGCTGGAGGCTGGGGGGGGGGAGGAAACTTGAGAGTTTAATGTCAGTTACTAGCCCCTGCCTTCTGCCTGACGTAAGCCATTTGTTTTAGCTTCAGCCCCCCACCCCTCCCTAGCTAATATATAAAGCTGGAACACTTCCATCCATTCCGTTGGGTCTGAAGGGAACTGCCACCAAAAAACCATCCCATCACTCATTCCTAGATGGAGCTTTGCCGATTCTCTCTCTTTCTCTATTTTTTCTCTCTTGGCTGGGAGAGAATGTGGGGGACAGAAACCATCCCAATTCAGCAGACAAATCCCAGGGAAACATCTATTCACACATCTACCTCATCCTGCTAGGATTTACATCCCAACATGCCAAAGGAACATTTACTCTTGAGAGTTGTTTGTACAACTGGGGGAGTGGAAAGATGGGGAGGAGATGTTTGTTATTTGAACATGACAGCAGCATATGCTGCCTGCAATTCATTTGTTTAATTGTAAAGAGAAAAGCAAACACTTACATTGTTCCATATGAAAAGAGGAATGTCACATTCCCACGAGGAAAGTATTTTGAAAACCTAGCTAACCGAAGTGTGTTAACTAAAGAAAAGCAAAACTGCAGTACTCACGTCACTGGAAGCCAAAAACAGAAGAAAATGCCCCATATTGGTTGCATTTGGACGTAACACTAAACCATTGTTTAGCATTGTGAAAATGAGTCCATGTTCTCTCAGGGCTCTCCCACTCCCACTCCTCCCTGCTCCTCCTTCAACATGGCCATGAAGAGGAAATCAAAAGCTTTTGTTCCCATTTTTCTGTTCTCATTCAGTCAAAAGTCCTGTCTGGTTAAGTTTGATTGTGAATAGTGAAAAGTAGCCAGCTTCATAAACCATGGTTTGAAGTTAGCTTGTTACTACTAACCATAGCTAAGCTTCACCACAGTTCATCTAGGTTTCAGTGAAACAGCAAGTGAAGGTTAATCAAAGTAACTTTCTGTTCATTTAGATTTGATGGGGAAGCCCCATTCTATATTCCCTTTTGGGTACAAGTGACTTAACCTGTCAGGGGGAAAGGGTATTAACAACAACAACAACAACAATAATTTCCATCATGTTAAACTAAAACAAAAGAGTGACTCTTGTGGAAGATAAGTGTGTAAGGGGGAACAGTGAAAGATAACACACTTTCTGAACATTTACACAGAAGTAAATCAGCAGTGTGCCCCATCCCAATGACCTTCAGATGCTGCTGAACTACAACTCCTATCAGTGTACTCTAGTAGAGTGCTGGACTAGGACCTAGACCACTCAGGGTTCACGTCCCCACCTAGCCAAGAAGCTCCCTGGGTGATCTTGTGCCAGTCACTGTCTCTCAGCATAACCTTCTTCACAGTGGTGTTGTGAGAAGAGGAAGAACCATGTGTGCCACCTTGATCTCCTTGGAAGATATGAGGTGCAATATAAACATAAGTGAAATAGAACCATAGACTCAGAGAGCTGGAAGGGACCCCTAAGGGTCATCTAGTCCAACCCCCTGCAAGGCAGGAATCTCAGCTAAAGCATCCGTGACAGATGGCCATCCAACCTCTGCTTAGAAACCTCCAAGGAAGGAGAGTCCACCACCTCCCGAGGGAGTCCATTCCACTGTTGAACAGTTCTTTCTGAAACTTATTTTTTATGCTTTTCCAGTTTTCTGATTACACATCACGTTTTCCATCATACGTTGTTTCTATACAGACTTCCCAACCCAACACTCTGACATTCAAGTTATACCTTGTTTTTCCTGCATATCAGTTACTTTATCCACCCTATTCTTCCTCTTTCATTCCTTTGTTACAGTTACCTGTTGATTTTCGTATCATGTCTTTTTAAATACTCTCCAAAGCGTTCCCACTGGACCCTAGTCTGTTTGCCGTTCTGGTTCCTTATTTTGGCTGTCATGTTTGCTACTTCTGCAAATTCTATCAGTTTATACAGCCATTGTTCTTTTATAGGAATTCCCCTTTCTTTCCCATTTTTAGCATATACTGTACTATTCTGGCTGCTGCTGCTGCATAAAGGAAGAGATTACATGCCTTCTCATCACCAATTATAGCCAATAAGGAGGCTTCAGGTTTAGAGGGGGGAGAATGTAAATTTGAAGATCTTTTTTGGCTCATCATAGACCACCTCCTGGTATTCTTCAGCATATTTAGAGAACCACCACATGTGTACAAAAGGTCCCTCCACCTCTGAACATTTCTAACACAAATTGGATCCTCTTTTTTACATTTTAACCAATTTGCTGTGTGTCAAGTACCACCTATAGAGCATTTTTGCATGTTTTCTTTTATCAAATAGCAGGCCGAAAAACTCGTGCTTTTCCTCCATGAAATTTCAATGTTATGTTCAGTGTCTATTCCCCAGTGTGTCATTGTGGCCTTAACCATTTCAACTTTGCTCTCCCATTCTAAAAATATGGTATATATATTTTTCTTGTTCCCCAATACAGTTTTTTCAAATTCTGATCCTCCTTCTATAAATCCTTTTTCTTTGTTCTTTTTAAAGATCTCATTTAGTTGAAAATATTGAAACCAATCTGTGACCCAACTTGGAATCTCTTCCCTTTATAAAATCTTGTAGTGCACTCTTTAAAATCAAGTACCCCAATTCTTATCCAAATTTAATTTTTTTCACTGCCCCAGCCTTGGTAGGGGATATCCAATTGGGGGGATTTTCCTTTCTAGGTGGTCTTTGTATCTTGTACATTATGAGGCCCTAAACTTTATAACGTGGTTTAAGAATCCCTTATACACCTTGGTTTTGCCATAGAAAAGGTAAGCATGCCACTGTCAGAAAGTTCTTCCTGATATTTAGCCAGAATCTCCTTTTTTGTAACTTGAACCGTTGATCCGTGTCCAGAGCAGGAGAAAACAAGCTTGCTCCGTTTTTCATGTGACATTTGAAGATATTTGAATATGGCTCTCATATCTCCTCTTAGTCTCCTCTTTTTCAGGCTAAGCATACCCAGCTCCTTCAACTGTTCCTCATAAGGCCTGGCTTCTAGACCCTTAATCATCTTAGTTGCCCTCCTCTGCACACGTTCCAGCTTGTCAACATCTTTCTTAAACTGTGGTGCCCAGAACTGGACACAGTATTCCAGGTGTGGTTTGATCAAGGCAGAATAGAGTGGGACTATAACTTCGCTTGATCTGGACACTATACTTCTGTTGATGCAGCCTAGAATAGTATTAGCTTTTCTGCTGCTGAACCACACTGTTGACTTATGTTAACCTTGAGATCCACCAAGACCCCTAGATCTTTTCACATGTACTACTAGTAAGCCTGGTGTCCCCCGTCTTATATTTGTGCATCTGGTTCTACCTGCCTAAGTGCAGAACCTTATGTTTGTCCCTATCAAAATTCATCTTCTCAGTTTTGGCAAGGTTCTCCAATTTGTTAAGGTCATTTTGAATCCCAATTCTGTCTTCTGCAGAATTAGCTACTCCTCCAAGTTTGGTGTCATCTGCAAATTTGATGAGCACCCCCCCCCCCAAAAAAAATTTCCTTTGTCCAAGTCAATTATAAAGATGTTGAACAACATTGGACCCAGGACAGAACACTGTGGTAGCCTACTTGTCACTCCCCCCCCCCAGAATGACAAGGAACCATTAATGCATACTATTTGGGTTCAGTCAGTTAACCAGCTACAAATCCACCTAACATTTACCTTCTTGCAAGGAAGCCCACATTTTACCAGCTTCCTCGCAAGAATTTACTGTAGTCAAGATACACTATGTCCACAACATTCCCCTGATCCACCAAGCTTGTAACTCCATCAAAAAAAGAAATGAGATTTGTCCAGCATGATTTCAGGGACCGTGCTGAGGAGGGCTGCTCTGAGGAGGAATGGTGGAAGCCTCCTGTTGCCGATCAGGATCCTGAATCTTCCCAGGAGCAGGAGGACAGTATAGATTTGGATCAGTGGTTTGCAGAGGGACATAGTTTAGAAGATAAAGTTGGGAAGAACTGGGTGGTGAACAGCTAGGAGGAGAAGAACTGGGAGAGAGAGAGTTAACAGACTTACTGTCACTGGAAAGTATTCATCCGCTCAGCCCAAGGTCAAGAAGAGCAGATAAGGTGGCAGTACAGAAAGCACAGTGGTTGTGAGATCAGGTTACAAGATGTGGTAGTGACGTGGGTGACTGTTCTAACTGGTAAGAGACTTTTCTCTTTCTTCTGTTTATCTACGGCCAAAAGGGGGAAGCCAGTTCCTTGAAGCCTGACTTGTTTTTGAGAAACCCATGCTGGGTATTAGTAATCATAGCATCCTTTTCTAAGTGCTCACAGACTGACTGTTGAATTACCTCACTACATTGTAACACTAGTCTCCTCTACAGAGTTTATAATATTGGGGTGTTTTGCAAGGTTGTTGTATAGAGTACTGAGATCATGCATTTGGAGCATTCTGAAAACTCAAAAGCACAACCTCATGGTTGGCCAACATGATGGTCTCCAAACATTGCTCCCATCGTACCTGACCATTCACTGTGCTGGTTATGTCTGATGCAAGTTGTGGGGCCCTACACTGGCCACCTCTGTGCTACATAAATCTTACCCTAGGTATCCCCCCTTCTCCCCCTCAGAATGGAATAAATTCACAGGTGGCTGTTGCAATAACTATGACTAGGAATCCACAATTAATCAGTCCTTTAATATGGTTTAATATTCTAAAGTGGAAGCAGACTGGGAATAAAAGGAGGCTCTTAGATTTCCCAGATCATTCATGCTCTTTCCCATTTATTCCATTAAAGCACAGACAAGTCTGATCCTTGAGCCACTTCCCTGGAACAATCCCAGTTCATTTCTATGGGATTAGCACTAGCCGGCAATGTATTTTGTGGGATGGAGGCATGATGTAGAAATGAGAAAGGAAATCCAAGATATAAAATCAGATTGGGTGGATTAAGTGGAGAATAAAGGAAAAATAAATGTAGCATTTTTGTGGTTAAGTGCTGGGAGTTTTGGGAAATACTGAAAGCTCAGATTGAAAGCATGTGTAGCTACGACTAAGGTAGCACAGAGAATATACCAGATTCAGACTATGGCATTAGAATTCAAGATTATTCAGTAGATCAAGGAAACTACACTGCCATATGCAATTAGGAAAATAATTCAGCCATGGTCAGTCCCTTGGGCAAATGGGATGTCTGCCCCAAAGAGGATTTCAGGATGCAATTAGGGAGATTTGTGATTAGTTCTGGTGTACTGTTGTTTTTCAAATGGAAAGTACAGCTGAGGAAAAACCATACATATATGCATTAGGTGTAATGTGAGTTAATGTGCAATAACAACCAGTGATAGTGCACATCTACCACAGCTCATGAAGATTGTGTACGGAATCTGTCCATGTATAGGAAATTGTGCACATTTCCCAGCCAATATACATACCGTCCAACAGGCCTTGTGGACTATGCCTACCTTGATTGCATTTTGTACATTCTCTAGGCATTAGGCCAGGGGTAGTCAACCTTTTTATACCTACCGCCCACTAATGCATCTTCCTAGATGGTAAAATTTCTTTACCTCCCACCAGTGCTCGATGGAAGGAGGATTCAGCTTGTGCCGAAGAACCTCCTACCTCCCACCTAGAATCCTGAAACGTCCACTAGTGGGCAGTAGGGACCAGGTTGACTTACTGGGTTAGACTTACTGCCCAACAGGCTTTGGGGATTGTGCATATCTTGAGAAGATGTAGTACATTAACTGTGCATTAAGCATAATCTCCATTAGGACTTGTGACAGGAAATGTGCCTATCTCCCCAGCATTTTGTACATTATAGAATCATAGAATTGTAGAATTAGAAGAGATCCCCAGGGTCATCTAGTCCAACCCCCAGCAATACAGAAATCTCAAGTAAAACTTCCATGACGGATGGCCATTCAACCTCTGCTTAAAAACCTCCAGTGTTGGAGAGTTTACTACCTTCCAAGGGAGTCTGTTCCACTGTTGAAGAGTTTTTACCATCGGAAAGTTTTTCCTGAATCGCCTTTCTTGTAACCTGAATTGATTGGTTCTGGTCCTACCCTTAGGAGCAGGAGAAACAAGCTTGCTCCATCTTCCATGTGACAGTCCTTTAACTGTTCCAGCTTGTCAATATCTTTCTTAAATTGTGGTGCTCAGAACTGGACACAGTACTCCCATGTGTGGTCTGACCAAGGCAGAACAGAGTAGTGCTATTGCTTACCTTGATTGAGACACTATACCTAAGTTGATGCAGCCTAGAATAGCAGTAGCTTTTTTCCTGCTGCATCACACTGTTGACTCATGTTAAGCTTGTGGTCCACTAAGTCCCCTAGATCCTTTTTCACATGTACTGCTAGTAAGCCAAATGTCCCCCCATCCTGTATTTGTGAATTTGGTTCTTCCTGCCTAAGTGCAGAGCCTTACATTTGTTCCTACTGATGTTTATTTTCTTACTTTTGGCCCAGTTCTCCAACCTGTTAAGGTCACCTTGAATCCCAATCCTGTCTTCTATGGTGTTGGTTTCCTCTTTGGTCAATACAGGTATGCATATTCTTAAGGCAATATGCCCCTTGCATCCATCTCTACTTCAGAAGGGGGCAGCTCATTGCCCATAGGCTTCACACAGCCCACTGTCTCATTTTATGTAATTTGTGCTCTCTCTTCTGACCAATCAGCTGAGCAGTGGGGAAGAGAAAGTGTGGCTCCCCCTCTCTCACTGCTCAGTTGCTCACTGTAGATTGACTAAGCAGCAAGACCACAGAAGTGTGGGAAAGGGAGTGGGCTGCACATCTACACAGGGGGAGCTTCCTCCACCCATTCCCTCAGTGGTTATCCATTCTCTCTTCTATCACCTCAGATGATGGACAGGAAAATGACAGGACTTTTATCCTTTTTCATATCTAATGCTCCAAAGGGTAATACTCAGTAAAAGTTGGCAAAAGAACCCTTTCCAAAGTCTGGTGCCTGTTGAAGACGTGTGGTTTTTTTATTCCTGCACACATTTTAACTGAATTCTGGTTTTATCTTTACCTGATTTTTATTTTCAATGTATATTTCTCTACTGCCAACATTCCACATCAACTCATCCTTTTCAATAATTGTATCTTGCAGCAACTACTTCAGCCTCGTGGCCAGGCAAGGTCAGCCACAGCTGATTATCAGCGGCCTCTTCTCAATGATGGCCCAAACTCCTGAGCAGCAGATTTAAAACTGCCTTTGAAAAGCAGTAAAGTTCACTTAAAAAAATAAATATCCACAGTAACAATCCTAGCCACAAAGGGTTGGCCTTTGTTGTGGGATCAATGCAGATGTAATACAATGCAGGATTGGAGACCCAGAAATGCATTAAACAGTGCCAAAGACTGCCATTAACCAATTTCCAGATTATTAGAACAGAACAGGGGATTGAAAGGAATCTTGAAATATTTCAGAGTCTTTGATGTTGCTGTGTCATGCAGACCTGATGAAATGCCAGTTCAAGGCTGTCACAGCTTCTTTTATTGAATTCCCCAGAAAATCCAAGAAACCAGACAAAACGGCAATTCAAACAGAAATTTCCCTTGTTTGCATAGTGTAGGCACTATTTAGTGAAGGAAACATTTTTGTATTGAAACCACAAAGGATTGCTTGCATGTGTGAAACTTGGAAAAATTAAACAGCCCAATGCTCGGGTTTAAAATTGTAGCAGCTTGATGTATGGTAGAATGTTTAGGGTACAATTGCTTCAAAGAAAATCAAACTAAATTATGGAAATTATGTTTATTTGCTCAAAATGGCCTAACTCTGCATTATTTGACAGTACTCCTTCATAAATAAGGAAGGAAGGAAGGAAGGAAGGAAGGAAGGATGACAATAGGTCTCAAAGGACAGAAGGTTCAGCCCCTAGACCATAGTAGATCAAGGTAGCAAGTAGGGGTCCATCATGAGTCAATACAAGAGTCTCCTTCACCTCTTTAGGGGACAGACAAACCTTCCTTGTCGCGCCACATGTCCACTGTCCTTTCCCCATGCCTTGTAGTAAGATGAGCCAGAGCCAAAGCCAGAACTGCCTACAGCAATGGTTGCTGGAAGGAGTACCATGAGTATTTGCAGCAGCTAGGCCCTTGCTGTGTTTGTCTTGGGGGAGTTGGGTGCGACCTGGCAGATGTAGTCAGATCAGGAGAAGTTCAGCACCTGGAGGCAAGCCCAAGAGAAGTATATACTGTAAGGCCAGCATTTTCTCTTGGTTCTTTGCCACAGCAACATGGTTTATATCCTGCTGTTGCCACTTCCTGTTTTCACTCCTGCCCTGGCCTCCACACTCCCTGCTCCTTGCTCCAGTTGCTTCTCCTGTTCCTGTTCCTGTTCCTGCTCCTGCTCCCGCTCCTGCTCCTGCTCCTGCATTCCAGCCTCATCGAGTTTCCATCCTCCATAGAACTGCTACCGTTGTTACCATCCATACCCTGGTCCTGGCGTGTTAGGTCTGGACTGCTGCTGCCTATGACCTGGACAGTGACAGTAGCCCACACCCAACTCCCATTATCCCTGAACATTGGAGTCTCTTAGTTAAACTATAAGATTCACACCCCCAAGATGATGTGAGGTCACCCACATCTAATCCTCTAAAAGAAGATTAGAAACATTAATAGAGGATAAAATTATAATTCCCATCAGCCCCAGCCAGCAGGACCAATGGTCAGGGAAGATGAGAATTGATGAAGCAACTTCTGGGAGTTACCCCTGCATGAGTTGTCCAAAGCTGCCTGAGCCTTGCCCAGACTTGGCCACATGGAGGTCTGCTGGTTACAGGTGTGCCTCCTCATCATAATTCTTAATAGGAAGTGCTCAGACTCAGTGACCTAACCCCTCACCACACATGCACCACCTGCCCCCAGACATGGGCTTGGGAATTGTAAGATGTGTTTACTGTGGGGGGGAAGTAGATTTTAAATGCAGATAAAGGATTTTGCAGTAAATGTTGGCACTCTGGGTTGCTATGAGCAGTACCTTTCAGGATGGCTTGATGACCAAAGAGGCAGAAACATCACGCTCTGACATTACAACTTGGCCTCCTAGAACTCAATGGTCTGCATGTATCCAGTCGTTGGCCTGCAGCTATCATAGCCCTGTTTTGATTTGCCAAGCTCTTAATTCTTCCTTTCTTCTCCCACTGACAGCATTAAGGTTCCCTCATCAATTCAGGGTTTCCAAATGTTACCCTTCACTTTAGGGATGAGCATGCTCAGTGGTGGCTGGGGCCCTTTGGGACTGGTGGGGTGGAAGGCAGAGAGCCCAGGAGTTGGTGGAGCCAGTGTCAGTGACAATTAATTCTAGCTTTGCCCCCATCCTCCTCCCTCCTGGTGAAGGGGAAGCAGAGACTGAGGGAAAGGAAGCTGGCAGACAGTGCTTTCCTCTGGATGTGAGAAGGAGGGCAGGCAGGTGATGGCTGGCTGGTGGAGACTGAAGTTGGTGGGGCAGCACCTCTCTTATCCATATGGGCCAGCCTCCACTGTGTGCCGTAGGAATGTGGCTGTAATCACAACTAATGGGGGGTGGGTTGTGGGGTTTGTTTGTTCTTGTTTCTATTATGTATTTTGTGTTTTTATTTTGTGTTCTTATGCTGTGAACAGCCCTGAGATCTTCGGATGAAGGGTGGTATACAAAGATGGTTGGATGGTGCCTTTACGCCTTGTTTCAGCAACTCCTTCAGCCAAGCTGGTGCCAAATGTTTTGCCCTGCTTCCCCCTGGACCACATCAGCAGGGCAGAGAGGGTGGTCTTGTTGTCCAGACAGCCCAGGACAGCCAGACACTCTGCCCAGGCTTGCGCCCCGGGAGATCATTTCAGTACTTCTAACTCAGCAGTTTGACTTCATCCCCAGAGGCACACTCCATGTCATATGCTCTGCCTGTAGAAGTTAGGAATAAGCAAACCTAGGAAGCTGCCTTATACTGAGTCAGAACATTGGTCCATCTAGCTCAGTATTATCTTCAATGGAAGCTGCTCCACTAGTGTAAATGGAGCACTGCTCTGTCAGTCTCAGTCTGGCTTCAGCCAGCACCACATGTCTGCTTTCTTTTTTGCAAACAGCCTAGGGGATGACACTGGCCATCTACTTCCTTCCCCTTTAACCCTTGTAGAATTCAGCAGGTTGGGGACAACACTAGAGGGCATTGACTCCATCTGCCATTGGGTCCAACTCCACCTCCTGTTGCCCTCACTGCCCTCCACCTTACCAGTTCCAGTGGGCACAAATCTTTTAACTAGAGAGTCAGTGTGTTGTGGTGGTTAAAGTGTTGAACTAGGATCTGGGAGACGTGGGTTCAAATTGCCAATCAGCTATGAAACTTGTTGGGTGACCTTGGACCAATAGCACACTCCCTCTCTCTCAGCAGATTTTAAGGATACAATTAGGAAAAGGGATAATCGTGTATCCCACCTTGAGTTACTTGGAGGAAAGGTGGGCTGTATCAATGGAATAATAAAGCAATAACTGCCAAATAAATAGCATAGTGTCTCTTTTTTGAACCATTCTGGGTTGCAAGTGCAACTGAGGGCAGTAAAAGGTCCTTTGAGACTAACTGTTAAGAACTCTAAGATATGCAGTCTGACATATGAAAGAGGCTCGTGAAAGCAATCAGATGCTTCCTGAAGCAATGTACCCATTGGAGATGAGCTGTTAGCACAGGAAGTAAAGATATTCCTGGTGATGCCAAACATAGGCAAGGCCTCCATGCATCCTTAATATCCTCTCAGAAAGATTCCTATGCATTTGTGACATTATCTAATTAGAGGGGTTGAATGCTTGGCAGAAGTATCTGGAGCCTAGGCTTCTTGAGCTGATAATTAGGTTTAAGAACAACTGAGAGGCTGAGCCACCCCATTTATCATTCATTGTTGGCAAAGCTGCAATATGTTCCAGGGGGAACTGAGCAGTCATTTAGGAATGCAAGCCATTGTTACAGGGGAAGCTAATTCAAGATAACCACCTTCCATCACTGAAATTATAGGGTGAACCTTCTAGCATTCCTCTTGATGGGTCCTCAACATCCCCACCTGTATGCATTTTAAACTTCAGTTTTGTTGGTATGCCCTGCAAGGCAAGCTTTAAAATCTTGGTATCTGAAATTCACAAGCCGTTCACTCACAACTCACCTGCCTATGAACCATGTGACCTTTTGCTGGCTGAATTGGAGAGGCAGAGGTTTTTCAGAGCCTGATCTACTAGCCTGCTTTGCAAGGTTAAAGGTGTATAACATGTTTGGCACCCAGAAGTTTCCAAGTTTAATCCCCCACATATCAACAAAGGGCTGACAAAGACCTTCTCTGCAACCCAGGAGAGACACTGCCAGTCAGTGTGGATGATACAGATCAACTAGGTGGAATAACAACCTAAATGGATCAATGGCCTGACTCAATATAAGGCAGCTTCCATTGTCCTATGACTCTGTGCAGCAGCAATGTTGTAAGCCAGCAAGCTATGGCAGAACACCCAGGATATTTTTTAAATGTAGCAAAATAAGCAGAATGGCCCAAGTGCACTAGCCCACTTGCATTAAGCAAATTATCATGCAAGTCAGAGATGATCAGAGAAGGGTTGCATTGCAGACAAAAAGACAAATGAGCACTAAGCACAAGAGATGTGGTGAGCAGTCTGGGGGAAACAAGGAGGCTCCATCCTATAATGGCCAGTTGCCAACTACGGTAAATGCTCTGCACTTTTGAAAATACTACAACTGCACTAACTACGCAACAATTTTATTGGGGGGGAGGAACTTTCAGTAGAGAAAAATCTCTCCACACGCATTTGTACACGCAAAAGGCCCAGCTCCTGTGAATAGAGACCATCTCATATACTGTTTAACACCGTTATTTCCCATAGCAACTCCTGGTCACCACTACCCTGGGATTCCACTGCTTCTTCCTCCTTCCTGGATTAGTCACATGAAAGGTGCATGCTATGGGTAAAATGGATAGAGAAATGGTTTTCACCCTCTCGGTGCTAGAACTCGCAGACATCCATTTTAGCTGAATGTTGGAAGATTCAGGACAAAAAAAAGACTGTATTTCTTCATGGCAGATTTACACTCACTTCCACATGGAGATCACTTCCACATGATGTTGTGGTGGCCACAAACATGGGTGGCTTTAAAGGAGGATAAGACAAATTCATGGAGGATAAGGCATGATGGTTCTCTTCTACCTCCACTGCCAGAGGCAGTCTGCTTCCAATTGCCGGAAGGGAAGAGTGCTGTTGTGGGCAGGTCCTTCTGGGGGGCATCAAGTTGGCCAGTAGGAGAACAGAATGTTGCACTGTATGTGTCACTGGCCTGATCCAGCAGGACTCTTCTTATGCTTCTATGAGATAGCAGCTCAGTTAGAAATCACACAGTAAAAGGGCCAGTGATATGACACCATGTAATCAGTGTGGTTTGACTGTAAAACAAGCTTGCTGAGGGCAATGTAAAGGAATTAGAGCCATAGCAAAGAGTTCTTTTTCAACCATTCATTAGATGGGTGGAGGTGAAACCAAACCATCCCCCAAAAATAATAGGGAGGGGGGAGAAATTTATCTAAATTTTTGGAGGGGTGATTGCCATTTACCTTACTTAACCTTACAAACTGGCCAGAGATTTTTTTCCCTTCTTTCCCTTGCTTTTTTAACTTCAAAAGGCTCACTCAGCACCTCCTAGAATGCTTTGGGAGTGATGCCATCACATGCTGTCACTCCCAAGCCATTCTGGGAAGCATGGCTGATAGGAGGAACATACACCACTCTCCCCAGTTTGCTAACAGCTGTACCTCATGGTAAGATAAGTGGCAACCCCCTCCAGATCATTTTAGAGGAAGGCAGCAGAAAATCAGCCCCCATTTTTATAGGAAGAGAAAAAAATAAGTAAACCAGGGGTGGAAATTTAGCCCAGCTTTTATAGGAGTAAGCAAACAATTTCAGAAAGGGTACTAGAAAAAAATAACCATTTTGGCATTGCTAAAACTTTAGTGGAAAATTGTGGGTAGTGAGCTCTAGAAGATATTGGGGGGGGGGCTTAAAATGATGGATAATGAGCAGCTGTCTTCCTGTATTGCCTATAGAAATTGGCAAGTCATCCTTTAGCACAAACATTTATTGCTGTGTATAGTTCCCTGTGCTCATTAGTCTCATAAACACACCCTGTGTGACATATTTATGATACACGCTCAGTAATTTATCAAAGAATCTTTAATAGGACATGCAGCCACAATCCTTTATAGCCCCAAAGTCCTCCTGGAATACATTGCACAAGTTAGTGTTCCATCAGAGAGAGAGCTTATAAAGATTGCTTTTGTTCCTTTGGCCATTAGAAAGGGGAGTTATAAATTTGATTTTCAACTCTAACAGTTTATTGAATGGGGTGCAGTGGGGATTGGACAAACCTTTCAGTGAAAAGCTTCTACAATATCTTGTAAATAGTCTTTGTTGAGTTGACCTTTTTCTTTTTCAGCAAAGGACAAGGAATCATTTATATAGCATTCCTAATCTTAACCTAGGTTCCTAAAGTATTCATGTCTCAAATGATGGAAATCTTTAAAAGACTTTTGTTTTCAAAAATGGCAAAATGTGTATAAGTAAAGGTGGAGGAAACATAGAATGGTTTCCATCCATTCATGACCCAGCACTGGATTTTTCATTTGTTGACCCTCACTCCTGGGTTTACTTCCTCTCAGATTGTGCATCAGTATTTAAATGAAGTCTAAAAATAGCCCCAGGATGCTAAAAATAACCATCACCATTGATGGAAATGCCACTTAATTAGCAAGAAGCTGCTGAGCCAGTGACTTGATTCTGTTGATAACTTGAGGGTCTTTGGGTTCTTACGGCAATAACAATTCAAATACAGCTCTTGTTACAATATTGAGCCTCTAGGGGATTTGAAAGGTACCTAAGGGAATATGGAGAACAGAGCCTTCAGGAAGGAATAAAGATTGTGTGTGTGTGTTTCACTTTAGCTGTATCTAGAAGTGTTTAAACCTGGCTTTGCATTTCCCATGTCTTTAATTAGAACATTAATTACCAAGTTAAATTCAAGGTGCTGGCACTGGTATACAAAGCCCTATACAGCATGGGACCAGAATATCTAAAAGATCATCTCATAGTTTGTTTTTTGATATACGGTGAACACTATTTACAAAACACTTATTAGGCACAATTGCACAGACAAGTTTGAATATTAGAAGAAATGCACACTACATATATGGAAATGTGGCAAAGTGAACTTAAGAATGGAAAAACTAGAAGCTGAAATGTACAGATTTGCCCATTCCTAGGAAAGAGTAGTAGCCTCATGCATCATTGCAGGGAAGGATATATCCAATCTTTCCCCTCTCATTCATTCACTATACTCCCAAGCTCCCTGGGATTCTGGCGGGGAAGAGAAGGTTCCAGTAAAAATCCTGAACTTAGTATTAAATTTTATTTAAATTTTAAAATGCAGGGAAAGATACATGCTGCATAATTAAGATAGGCCCTCAGCAAGTCTGGTATATGGCCTAATCCTGAAGCCTGTTCCACAAGGAGCTCTCCATGGTCCTGACTCAGCTGCCAAACTTGCATTTTGCTGCACTTTGCCAGCACATTCCAGGGAAATGGGCCAGATATGCCTAATCTGGGATGTCCCGGGGTGCATAAGGTCCGGGCCTACCCCATCTCTCCCTGCGCTTCATCATTGCCCACTCCATCTCTTGGGACTTGTCAGGCCAGCTGTAGGCCAGTGTTGAGGCTCTCCTGTGAGCTCAGGTAGCTGCAATCACACCACACCCTGCATTCTTCTTCTGTTCTGTGGTGCAGTACAGTGCAACGAAGCAAGAAACAACCAGGATGTAGGGCAAGGCAGGGTTCAGGCTTGATACAAGACTCAGGCTGGGCTAGGTGTTCCCCAGAGCTCTGAAGTTCCTTCAGCAAGGAACAAGAGGAAACTGATGTCAGTGCCACATCCTCAGAAAGGCAAGTGGGGGAGACACTTGCTTCACAGGTTCATCTGATAGCAGTACCTCTGGGACTAGCTCTGCATGCCCTTCCCTTTTAGGTTTGGAGTCCTCACCTCCATCTTGCAACAAAGAGAAATCCAGCTCCTGTTCCCTGACACCTGCCGCCTACAGCCTCACTGTCAGGAACTGGTTGGACACAGAGGAATGGTGGGAGGAACCAACTGGGGAACCCCCAAGGGAAGAAGCTCAGAGTCTGGGAATTGGTGGTGGGACAATGATGAGTGGTAAGAGGGAAAAGACTGGGGGAGGTGTCCAAAGCTGAAGATGTTACAGGGTTTAGTGAGCAGGAAGAGTCTGTGGCAGAGAGAAGTCCCGAATCAGAAGCTGAAGCAGGAAAGGAGGGCAGCCAAGAGGCAGAGAGAAATCTGTCTGATGAAGAGTCATGGATGTCTTCCTCTCCTGCTGTGACTCCACTCCCCCCCCCCCCGTCTCCCATAACTAGAAGTGGCATGAAGTGGGAGGAGCAAAGACAGGCATCCAGACACAGTCTCAGATTGCTTGGAAAAACCCTACAATACAGCCACATCAATGAAAAATAAATAAAAATAAATGTCAGCACCACACACTATGAAACTTTTCTTCACCCACAATGCTACTCAGTGAAGGAACCTTTAGTGCCCTGCATTGTAGGGAAACTCAAGCCAACAGAAACATAGTAGCAGAGGTCTGGGCAGGCATTATTGGAAGCAGCAGTCCCCAGCAGTTGCCCATGTATGCCCAATAGTGATGCCAGGCCTGGTCCAAAGCCATTCATATAAGTTTTCATCAGCTGGAGAGCACTGCCTCTTCATTAAAGTCAAAATTTTGGCTAAATCGAAGCTTTCTAGACAAACAGCTCTCAACACTGGGGAAAGACCAAAGCTCAATAGTAGAGTCCCTTCTTTGCATGTAGAAGGTTCCATGTTCAATCCCTGGCTAGCTAGGACTGGGAGAGACCCCTGTCTGAAATCGTGTACAGCTTCTGCCAGTGCTGGTTGTTTTCCAGAACAATAAACATTGATATTGAGTCAGTATAGACAACACACTGGATGGCCCACAGGTCTGGCTCTGTAGAAGGCAGCTCCCTATGTTAGGGTAGAAGGCAGTGGTCCCTCGGGTTACATACGCTTCAGGTTACAGACTCCGCTAACCCAGAAATAGTACCTCGGGTTAAGAACTTTGCTTCAGGATGAGAACAGAAGTGCTCCGGTGGCGCGGCAGCAGTGGGAGGCCCCATTAGCTAAAGTGGTGCTTCAGGTTAAGAACAGTTTCAGGTTAAGAACGGACCTCCGAAACGAATTAAGTACTTAACACGAGGTACCACTGTACCTACTTTTAATTTCTTTTATTCCTATTGATCACAATTAAATGCTATCAAACTGGCTTCAGGATCTCTTCTGCTCAGCTGTGTGTCTTCACCCTACCACTGCTGGCACCCCCATCTCTGCATTTTGCAAAGAGCAACATTTTCCCCTTTGCTCAGAGGACACACTATGTTCTACAGGCAGATTAAACATTTATAAATGCCACTATTTTTTATGGTTTTCTCTGAAAACACAACAGCTTTGAATTTGCTCCATGACTTGGTTAATGGGCATGCATCCTGCATGCAACCCAAATATCCCTGCTAATCAAAAACAGGAATCAGAGAGGAGGAGGAGAACACACTAGAAAAGACCTTCCCTTTCTAAGGAACATCCCCAAAGGCAAAAACATCAGTTACATGCAAGTCCCAAACACATGAAAGCTTGTGTGTGGAGAAGAAGCCACTGGGTTTTCCCCCAAGAACAATCCAAGTATAGCAAACACCAAATGGGAGCGATCAGTTCACATGCCCTTTAACAAGCTTTAACTTTTCTCTCTCTCTAACCTCTCTCTCTCTCTCTCTCTCTCTCTCTCTCTCTGTGTGTGTGTGTGTGTGTGTGTCCCACTCCACCCTTTTTGGCATCTTCACTTTCCCTTCTGTGCTAGGGCACTAGTGATAGGCAAAGCTGCCATAGACTGTTCCAGAAAGAATGATGAGAGAGAATGGTTATCAGATGTCCACTGGATTTCCTACAAAATAGCCCATTCTCCAGACTGGCACTGAAACTGGTGACCTGATGGATGTCAAGTGGAGAGCCAGCCTCTGCATGGCTCCCCAGCTCTGGTCAAACAGGGAGGAACCCAGTTACACTAGGGTAAAATGCCAGCTCACTCAAAGGAGGGAATTTGGCAATGGAGCTCTCACACTTCACTCTCTGTGCTGCCAAGACTGCTTACATACACAGGGACTGGTTCTACCTCCACTTTTGGAGGCTGCATGTCTCTGTCTAGCACTTGCTGGTAATCACAGGTGGGGAGAGCTGCCATTGCACTCAGGTCTTGTTTGGGGGCTTCCCATAGGTTCACAGGTTCTCACCTTCCCATAGGTGAGAACAGGTTGCGGGACAAAATGGGCTTTGCCTGACCCAGCAGGGCCCTTGTCTTCTTGCGACTGACTGACCTGAACTTTGCTCCTCCTAAGGACACACACCACAGGAGCTGGAAGCAAAACTTCAGCCAGTCATCCCAGAAGGAGTCAGGTGATCTGTGAATCCAAAAAAGGCCCTGAAGGCCTCCTAGAAGAACTCTCTTATCTCTCCCTTGTTTTCCTGCTCTGGAGCCTGGCTATTAGCCCATCTTGACAATGTAGTGCTTGCAACTGCCAGTGGGCCCAGCAGCACCCCCTATGGTTGCCATGAAAGGGCTTAGTAGAAAGCTCTTCTAAAATCCACGGTGTAAAAATGTGTATTTGTTCTTTCTGCTCAGCTCCTCTGTGCACTGGGTCAGTCTCTCCTAGACTGATATCTAGACTGATATCTCTCTCTCTCTCTCTCTCTCTCTCTCTCTCTCTCTCTTTCACACACACACACACACACACACACACACCACACACTCCCCAAATATGGCAACATTTCATGGGATGCCAGGAGTGGACAGTCACCCTTCTTTCCACTCTGAACAGAGGAGAGGTCAAAGAGCTCCTCTCTGTGAGGGTCTGTATAACAGGATAGTTTCTGCACACACTCATACACCCCTCTCTATCCTCTCTGGTGAAGGTGACCTGGGGAGGGTCCTAAAGGGCCACATTTGGCCCCTGTGCCAGAGGCTTCCCACTCCTGTGTTAGATAATCTTTGCCGCCCCTCAGCTGCACAGGAGCTGGCTCTGACAGCGGTTGCAAATGCTGGCGTCATTACATTAAAAACCACTAAAGGTGCATTTTCATCTGCATCTGAAGAGGTACCGTCTGAGTAATTCACCCTTTAGAAAGGCTATTTTCCCCAGGGATAACTAGATTTAGCCATCCTAAATCTGGGAACATACAGGGTAGTGTTTGCATCATGGACTGCTTATTGAATCTGGGCAGTGACACACCAGCATCAATCTATTAGCTATGAGTTTAGTGAGGCGACTGTGGACAGAAGCCATCAAATCAATGGCTTAAAGGAAAGAGGACGACATTCACTGCTGCTGATTAAAAATGAACTCCCCAACAGAAAGTGGGGGAGGGGGGAGCAGCTCTCTTGGACTCCTGGTCCCCAGGCTAAGAAAAAGTAGTTCATTCCTTTGGGTGAGCTGCATTCAACATGCAATTCAGGACTTGAGTGTTAGATTCCTCTCCAGTCACTGCAGGGGAAGTAAAGAGAGGTAAGGGGAAAGGGGACGAGGGATCTGTTACTCCAAAACCTCTTATACTGTAGATAGGCCCTTATAGACAGGCCCTGTTATCATGACCAGAGAGTTGCATGGGGGTAACTACCACTCTGCAATGTTCTCTTCTCTTACATTTTTCTTACCTGTTGAGCAGATGTGACAGAAATCACTAGAAAGACTGGATTTCAACACAGAGAATAAAAATGAAACTGTTTGGTTGTCAAAAGAAAGGCATAGACTTTGTACAGATGAGGGTTCTCTGTAGACAAGCAAGGATATCACTCAGGTGTCAATTAAAAAGGATGGTTTACACAATGGAAGCTCATTTTAGATGTCCTGACAGATCATGACATACAATGTAAAATATTTGGTCACTAATAATAATAATAATATTTTATTATTTATATGCTGCCCATCTGACTGGGTTGCCCCAGCCACTCTGGGCAGCTCCCAAGAAAATATAGTCACAATACAGTGGTACCTCAGGTTACATACACTTCAGGTTACATACGCTTCAGGTTACAGACTCCGCTAACCCAGAAATAGTGCTTCAGGTTAAGAATTTTGCTTCAGGATGAGAACAGAAATCGTGCTTTGGCGGTGCAGCAGCAGCAGGAGGCCCCATTAGCTAAAGTGGTGCTTCAGGTTAAGTACAGTTTCAGGTTAAGAATGGACCTCCGGAACAAATTAAGTACTTAACCTGAGGTACCACTGTACAACATCACTGAAAGACCCTCAAGTCAAAGGGCTTTCTAAGAGAGATAATCCACATATGGTTTACCATCTACATTCAGTCATGATCTTTCAGAATTTTCCTGCCAAGTCTTCTCACAAGTTTTTTAAAAGTAGTCCTCACAGACATTTGTCAGCATTTTAACACACATTTCCCCTAATATAAACATTTTTGAATGCAGTTTTGCTTTATACACATTTCTGCAAGCAATTTCCTTAATATAATGGATGTTATGCTCTTTTCACTGGTATATGCAATTGTTGTTGTTCTCCTCTGCCATCCTGCCTCCCAAAGCAGTCCAGGGTAGCAAGCAACAAAAAACAATTCATTTTGACAAATGTAAACATTTAAAGCACATTTTTCTACACTTTTTCGTTGGAGAACTGCATTTCAAAATTCAGAGAAATGCACATTTTGATAGACAGCTGCATCTCTGTATCATGTATTAGATAAATTCACATTAAATTGGAAACTGAACTGAAATTCTCTCCCTTCCCTAGTGCTGACTACACTTCAGGAGAAAATTTACCCATGCTAACCCTCCTTAAGGTCAGAAGTCAGAAGTACACCTTGGCTTCCCATCCTTCTATTTCATTTTTTGCAATGGAAAATTGTAAGCTGCCAAGAACTACCCTCCCAAACTCCAAATTTTGTGCAACTGCTGTCCAACTTGGCTGATCTCGGGTCCACTGAGCTCAGAAAACCACAGAGTTTTTGCTATGTTCTTTCTCAACATGCTTCTATCCCATCGTTTGGTGACTCTCAGCCCCTTGAACACTGCAGAACAAAAAGTTGTACTTACAAAAATGCAGGACATTATCACAGTTTCCTAACAAATTGTTGACTCTCACTTTCTCCCAGGTAAAGGGAAAGAGCATCTGCTGTGTGTGCAGAAGGCCGTAGGCTCCATCTCTGTCATCTCCAGGCAGTGGCACCGCATCCTTATTCAGGGTGTGCACGCACACATGCACCAGGTAGGAGCAGGGGCTAGGCGTGGAGGCTGAACAAACCCCGCCACCCCAGACAATCAGAGGGCCTCTCACTCTAGGGGGGCTATGACCCACTCCTCCAGGATCTCTGCTTTCCTATCACCAACTACATTCTTTCTGCGGCTCCTCTGTGGGGCTCAGGAGCCCAGTGAGGTCACCTCTTGCCTGCAGAGCCAGCAGCCCCTCACCCCTTTTCAAACATCCTCCCTTGTGGAGCATTCCCTCAGCCTCCTTGCCACTCCCCTATCTTGAGAGTCCTCCGGGCAGCAGCCACCACCACCCCTGGACTCTGAGCCCCCCCCCCCAGCCGCCTCCCAAGGGCCTGGGAAGAGGATGCCTGCAGACATGGTGGCCCAACAGAAAGTGGTCCAAGGTGAATGTGAGCAGGCACAAGAAAGGCCAGCATGGCACCTGCCTGCCTGCCTGCCTGCCCAGCCTCCCACATGTCTGTCCATTCCCAACAGCAAGGGCTGGTGGACTGGCTGGCTGGGCTCCAAGGTTGCCTCAGCTCCTGGCAACCAGACCCCCCTGGCCAGCCCCAGAAGCATCATTCGCCTGGGAGCTTGTAGCCAGAGCTGCTGCAACAAACAGCCGCGCTAGCACTCCTAGAAAACCACTGGCCTAGAGGGCCTTTCAGGAGCTGAATCTGTGGCCAGAGTAAGAAATACTGGGGGAGTCACATAGGGGCTTTGGAGATTCAAACATCTCATGAAGGAGACATTTAATAATCAAATTTGTTTCACTAGGATGTCTTCATTTGTTTAGATATTGCTGATTCCAGCAGGATTACCAAGGCTTTTGTTAATAGAAAAGCAATAGGACAGGATTAAAAGAAAAATCATACCCACTGAAAGTTAGTAACTTAGATATCAACCTTTCTGAAATTTCCCTCATAGGGTAGAATTGGGCAAGACAGACCATATGGTACGGTAGTTGTTGTTATAATTAGTAATAGCAGTAGTAGTATCTCGCTGCAACAAACTTCTTCTTCTTAAGAGTTGAGTCCTTTCTCATAAGGAAGGCTTATTAACCAATGCTGTTCTCAGTTTCAGTGTTTTATCTTGTAGAAACCTGAATCAAACTCAAAGATTTCTGCTCCCAAGGAACATGATATGGTAGCCATGTTCAAATATATAAAAGGATGTCACATAGAGGAGGGAGAAAGGTTGTTTTCTGCTGCTCCAGAGAAGCGGACATGGAGCAATGGATCCAAACTACAAGAAAGAAGATTCCACCTAAACATTAGGAAGAACTTCCTGACAGTAAGAGCTGTTCGACAGTGGAATTTGCTGCCAAGGAGTGTGGTGGAGTCTCCTTCTTTGGAGGTCTTTAAGCAGAGGCTTGACAACCATATGTCAGGAGTGCTCTGATGGTGTTTCCTGCTTGGCAGGGGGTTGGACTCGATGGCCCTTGTGGTCTCTTCCAACTCTATGATTCTATGATTCTAACATCTGTGAGATATTAAGAGAATCGGAAAGGGCTTCAGGCAGTCACCACTACCTAATATAAGCAAGGTATTTCTCCTGCTTTCTGTCACCTGAGCTTCCAATGGCATCCATGATGCCATGTCAGGAAACATTCATACATGATCAATCTCCTGACCACAGCTATAAAATACGCTGGAGCGACAGTTCCAGAAAGTCTGCATTCGCTTTGTATGCTTTGTGTTGTTCTGGTGTGGACCAAAGCGTGATGTGAAAAGCCATTGCAGAAACAGAATTGCCAATTATCCTGTTTCATTTTAGGTTCCACCTCACTTTGGCGCCAAGTGTTTTGGCTGACTTGGCGCTGTGGTGACAGCAACCAATGTTAGCATTCACGAGAGCCATCTCGAGGACACAGCAAAACAGTCACTGAACTCAATGGGAGGTTGGCTGAACAGAAAAGCTTTCTGGTTTCAAAGATTCTCGGGTGGAATCCAAGTTATTTTAAGTCCATAGACATCAAATGACCCCTTTGCATTCTCCATGTGATCCAGATGTTGGCACATCTGGTCAGTGACTCAACTACAGAGGGAAAATCCCATCTGTGGCATGTACAGCCAGTCTCCCTTCACTCTAGCTTTCTGCAACATATTTGGAGAGACATTTATGCAATGAGGAAACTGGCCAAAACAGATCACACTCACCCCTGTCTCCTCCAAGAATGGCTTCACCCAACAGACATTTGAGTCAACTCAGAGGAAGGCAATCTCAGCCCCTCCAAGTGTCCCAATTTTCCAGGGACAGTCCCGGATTTACAGAAACTGTCCTGGTTTTTTATTTGATCCTGGAATGTCCTGCTTTTCCTCAGGACATCCCTATTTTCATTGAAGAAATGTTGGATATGGAGTTATGTGACCACCGAGCCAAGGAGATAAGTAACTATATAACCTTTAGAAGAAATATGAAGGCAACCCTGTATAGGAACGTTTTGAAATGTTTAAGGTTTTACTTTGTTTTTTTATATACGTTGGAAACTGTCCAGAGTGACCGGGGCAAACCACTCTTATGGGCAGGGTATAAATAATAAAATTATTATTATGGAATAGGACATCCCTATTTTCATCAGAGAAATGTTGGAGTGTATACAATCTGGCAGAAGTAGTCTCCTCCTTCAAAATAATGGCAAAAGTACATTCCTGCCAACAATACTGGAGACCAAAGTTCCCTAATTACCCATGACCAACTTCTGAAATATTTTTGTACCTTGGGACCAAATTTGTCCACATGACCAACTCTTTCACATCTGAAGCAGAAGGTGGAAGTCTTACTTTAAAAATAAAAGGAACATGCAACCTAGCAGTTTTGATTTTTCCCAAGAAGCGAAGAATTAAATTCAGTTCACATTTAAAGGCAAATCTATGATGTCTGCATTTTTTGCAACAGTAGGGTTTCCATATGTCTGGAATTCCCTATATATCTGGAATACTGCAGTCAGAAGCAGTGTCTGGATGGAAATCACTAAAATGTCTGGCGAAACATGTTGGCAGTGCCCAGATTTTCACTATTTGGAATATTTGGAATATGGCAGCCCTAACAGCATGAAAAGAGAATTGCAGTCTTCCTTCAAAATTCACACTTAGTCAATTTTTGCAATCCAACCAATGTTTACAAGGATGCAGATTGTCAGTTAATGGTCTGAAGACGAGGTCTGGGCAATGCATTCTACGGCAGACCACCTTCTCTCTGATGGAGAGATGGAGGTGAAAGAGTGCCCCCCCCCTTGTCCACAGCGTGTTCAGAAGCATAGAGAGAGAGACAGAAGCTGAGCAGCTTAGAGAGGAGTTACCCAGCTACGAGATCATGACAAGGGAACCAGAAGGAAGGGGGCAGCTAGTTGAGACGTCACTTGAGAGTAGGGAGGACCCCCCCTCACCATGGACTTGGCAGTCTGAACATATCAGAGAGCAAAGGAGTCGGGGGAGGGAGGAACTTCCTGTTGGAACGTAAAATGCTGCGGAAGTTGGAAAAGCAGCAGTGGAGAGCTGTGTATTTGTGCTTGAAACATGATGCTGTAATAAAAGGACTATAAATATATCAACTCGTTAATTCTTATCTGTGAAGTTATGGATGGGAGAAGAGAACTCTCCATGCCTGACACATATATAAGGAGAAAGTGCATATTAAAAATGATACTGATTACTGCAATCCAGGTGGTTGGACTAGATGACCCTGGGAGTCCCTTCCAACTCTACAATTCTATGATTCTGTGATTATATATATTAGTGAAAATACCACACAAAAATGTATTACATTAAGGAAAATTGTTTGCTTGAAAATTCCCCGAAATGTGTATGTTAGTCAAAACAGCATACAAAAAATGTAGGAGAAATTCACAATAACATACTGGTGAATTTTTGTGAGTTTTTTATTTTTATTTTTAAGCACATTGCTTCAGAGATGTGGAGAACTGAATTTAAGCCAGAAAAAAGAGAAGTGAAATTGACAAATGCTTCCATTCCTACTCCCAAGGAACACCACACTTCTCCCCCCCTCAGTCTGTCACTTTAGTTAGATAAAAGGATTGTGTGAAAAGGGGCATCTATGGAAATGTATGTGTTTAACTCACTCTTCTGTTGCCTTGTTTGGCTCCTGAGTAAGTAACCTAGGCTACTGTTGCACAAATGCTCTCACACACCCCTCCGAAATGTGAAATGGCTCTTTCTGCACAAAAGGTTGGTGCAAATATCAGATTCACATTGGGGAAGTAAGTGGACAAACAAGTTTTAGGGTGGGTTTTTCCCCAAATGGACACTGGCAGAGAGAGGATTGCTCAGCATTTGTGAGAAACCTCAAAATGTGTAAAGCCTCTGAAATAGCAGCACTTCCTGTGATTCACTGGTGTCAACTGCCCACTGATTTAGCTCACAGTTGGTGTTTTCTCAAGCTTTTCAAAATCATGCTACTAAATTTGTCAGAAGGGGATATATTGTGTGCTCAGCCTGCCAAACTCCCACGCTCCAAGCTGATGATCACAGTGCCAAACTGCATTGCAAGCTTTGATTCACTAACATTGCAAACCTATGTGTCTCCTGAAATATAAGTCCCACCAAGTTCAAAGGGCCTCTTGGCCAGATAAGTGGGCAGGGGATTGCAGCTGGAGAACCCATGGACTTCAAGATGTTGTTGAACTTCGGTTCCCAACAGCTCTAGCCAACCTGGTCAATGGTCAGAGATGATGGGAGTTGTAGTTCAGCCACAGGTCCCCCAGCCCCGGTCTCCCCTATGATTTGAGGGAAACTATAGTGCCCTTCACAAGTGCTGCAGTTTGAATTTTTTAACATTTATATATTTAACATTCCAACTATCAGGCCCTCAAAGCAGCTTACAAGATTTTAGCGTCATAATTTGGCTTCTGTTAAAACATACTCTTCCCAATCTGTTGTTCTCAGTAGGGCTCCAGTGGCTTTGCTGTAACCTTAACCCTCCTCAACATCTATGAACCTAAAGATCCCGCTTGAGAACACTATTTTCATAGTAATGTCTTGCCAGAATCTATATAGTTTCTTACAAGTAAAACATTATCTTCCTACTGCAGGTAGGACAGCCTGTCAGCTAGGACAGCACCTCCACCTGATAGCGGACAGGATCTCATTTGATTATGATGGCATTCAGGAGGAGGGGATTCCTACAGACAGAACTATGTGTGTCACACAAGTGTGGGGAACCCTGTCCCATCCCTAGGGATTTAAGAAGGCATCACTTTCTGTTCTGCTCTGTATTCATCACATGCAGCACTACTTCTGTTCCCCTGCAGTTCACCTTTTCTCAAAACCTACATTATTCATCTTACTGTCTGCTGTGGTGAAATGATGTAACTTGTGTAATCTAAGTACGTCATTAATTGTGTACATTATATAATGATGTCTTCATTACATTATTCCACTCCATTCATTTCAGTCCAAAGGAAACAGTTGAGGGGGCATAATGAATTACGTCTCATTTGTGGACTGAAAGCAACAGCATCAAATACTATTCACATTCACTAAATTGATTTCCACTCTGGACATGGGACAAATAAGCAAACAATGACAATTTCTGCTTCTCTGACATCACTATCCATTGCCAGTGTTGAACTCAAATTCAACTTCTAGTCCAATTGCAATGGCTGGTTGCAGTATCTACCTATCATATGGCTGTGAGGGGGGGGGGGCAGCCATCAAGGAGGTTCCCTTTGGCTGGGCCCTCAGATGCTCTGAGGGCGTGGCCAGCCCTAACTGAGGTAGGAGGCAGAGGAGGAAGACAGAACACACAGCAAGAAGTTAGAAAATTTTCTTGAATTAGTGCCTGGTGTGTCCTGCAAGTGCAGAAAAAGTTTTGCTAATATGATGATATTTGGCTGTGATTTCTGGAAGACCTGCCCCCTTCTTTGCAAGCATTTCCGCACCTGACTGATTCCTGCTACAAAAGCTGAGGCTGCCAAGACTCTTGGGCTGGGGTTTTGGTTGGGGGGTTGATACTGTTGGGTTTCTGTGTCTTGGAGTTTTAGATGATGTTGTGATTTATGTGGAGATTTTTCAGTTAGGATGTGTATTTTTTAACGTTCTGTTTATTGTTTATCACTACATTTGTTATGTTATAGTTATTTATTTTCTCAGATTGTAAGGTGCCTTGAGCATGGTTTGAACTCTGGAAAAGCAGCATACCAATAACATTATGTATGTGTCTATCTTCCATTCTACTCAGCTTCTGTACCTGAAAGAGAGGTGACAAGGATGCCATCTTGTCCATTGCCTCAAGCAGCCAAATGTCTTGGGTTGTCCCCAGTTTCGGGAGAAAATAGCAGAGCGCAGAAAGAAAGGCAATCCTGCAGGAGTCCCTGAGGTCACTCCACCTGTATTCCATTAACTTCTTTAGCTTTGATCCTGGGGACTCATTTTGTAAAGAAAGGAGGCATATATTTGCAATTTCATCGGGTGTGGAAAGACATTTCAACTCATGCTATCTTTGTGAATGTTTTATAATGGAGATACGGTATTCTTGTCCTTTGTTTTCCCCAAACAGTCATAGTTTTTTCACCAACAGCTGGACTTTGCGTGATCTGCTTTTTATAAAGGTCACATTTCCTTGATGCCTGCCCTGCCCTTGGGGAGTACGTGAGGAGTCACAGTATTGTTCTGCAATTACAGACCCATTCTGAAAAGTTCAAATCAATTTTAGCAGTGAACTAACCTGCAGCAACCGTCAACACAACAGCTGCCTTTTGAGTGCCTGGTTTGATGGATACAGATTGTCAAGATGCAAAATAGGCATTTACTATAAGAGCATCATATTCTTGTTTTTAAATTGCAAGCAGATGATCATTTTCGTGGACAAAAGGAAGTCTTGAAATACATTTGCATTGTGCAAACTAGCCAGCTATTATCAAACTTTGCAGGCATCACTAGCTGGCACATGTGAGAGACTGTAGCATTCAATGCATAAATGAATGGATAAAGTAAGGGTTACATGCATGTAGGGTTGGGGTTGGTGGATAACTATTTCCTATTTGAAAACTGTGCAGTATAGACTAAGGTGGGGGCCTTTTCAGCCCAAGGGCTACATTCCATTCTGTGCAAGCTTCTGGGGGCCACATGCCAAGTGTGGGTGGGGCCACAAGCAAAAGTAGACAGATCAACAAACGTGGATTTTACATTTGTACAGTAGGCTAGCTTCAACACACACACACACACACACACACACACACACACACACACACAAACCCCTCTATCCTCCATTCAGCCACACAAGAAGCTTACTTTCAAAGAATGGCTTGTATTCCGGTTTGTGTTTAGTTTAGAACAGTGCAAATTTGGGAGGTTCACCTTTACATGTTTTGATGATCCTGAACAATTTAGTATCATCAGCAAACTTGACCACCTCACTGCTCTTTCCTAACTGTAGATCATTTATGAACAATTCAAAAAGCACGTGTTCTAATATCAACCCTTGGGGGATTCCACTTTCTCCATTTGGAGAAATTCTCTGCTTGTTCCTACTCTTGGCTTCTTGCTACTTAACCAATTCCTGGTCCCCAGGAAGACCTTTCCTCCTCTTCCTTGACTGTTAAGCTTATTCAGGAGTCTTGGGTGAGGGACTTTGTTAAAGTTTTTAGAAAGTCCCACTACACTATGTCAACTGTATCACTTGTTGACACTCTAAAATAACAGATTCAAGAGGGAGGACTTGCTCTTGCAGAAGTCATGCTGGTTCTGCTTCAGTGAGGCATGTTCACCTCTGTTGGTTTATAGTGCTTACATGTGAGCAGCATGACCAAAAAGGGCTATGATGGAGCAACTTTCTGGAGCCAATCAGAATGTGGGCAATGCATCTGCCCTCACTCTAATGGGCATGTTGTGAAAACATAATGGTGGTTGTCAACCCCCAGCAGTGCAGCCCTTTCCAGGCCAGGGAAGCAGGTGGCAAGGGCAGAAAAGATAAGCTGGATGATTCCAGGGAATCTCTCTGCCTCCAGTCCCCATCATCTGAAATGAAAGCTTTCACACGGACTTTAGTCCGGCCCTTAGCTTTAACCACTGGGATTTACATCAGTCTCTCAATCACTTAAAATGGAATCATGGAACAGTGATCCTGAGAAAATCTAGACTTTCAGGTTCAGTGACACTTTAAAGCAGTGGTGGCTGTTTTCTTTTCCCTAGTCAATTTAATGGAATCATTTCCCTCATGCCAGGACTTAATTCATTCCAAATGACCACATTATGCCTGTTGCAGTTCAAACAAAGGATTTAAGTACACAATTTTCTGTAAGGCTAGTGATCCTATGTCTCAGCTCTGAAGACCACCATATCCTTCCTCTACCTCCCCACCTTCCTTCTGTCAACTCAGCAGCAGGTATAAAAAATAATAGCATGGGATGCTCTTAAGTATATTAAGAATGCTTTAAGGAACTATTTTTCAACCACTGATCAATGAATCAGTGAAACTTTGTAAACCTACTTCCAGCAAAGCATATGACAGATTCTTTTGTTTTCTTATTCCATTTGCGTGTTTGTTTGTTTTTGTGAGTGTGTTTTGTTCAAGACTGCATTTCATCTTACCATAAAGATTACATTTGTTTTGTTAATTGTTTAGATCAGTTTTTCCCAACCTTGGGCCTCCAGCTGTTTTTGGACTACAACTCCCATTAACCTTAGCTAGTGGTGGCACGGTGGCAGCGGGGGGGGGGGGCATTATATTAGAGAGGAGATTTGGACCAAGATCTTTCTGATTCATAGCTCAGTTGCTTAGATACAACATGATTCTAGTACTAACTAGTAGAGAAAGAGCCACAATTCAAATAAGAAGCCAGCCCTTGCAAGTTTTGGTTTGCAATAGTAACATAGAGATAAGAATTGGAAATGGCCTTGATGATTACAAGTTGTTGCCCTCTATGATTGAATTCAGAGAAAGTCAGATTGGAACCCTGCTTGGACTGGAGAAGGAAAGTTGGATAGATCACCTCATGCAGGGATTTACTGACCTTTGGGATCTGGACCTGGGTCAGGAGGAAATTGGAGTTGTGGGGACCTGCAGATTTGGAGGGACTTTGAAACACGTCCTGAAATATCTTTTGGATTTTAGTTTTAACCACAGAGATGTGGATGACATGTCGAGAAGGAATAAAAACATTGTTAGGTTGGAGCTCCCCCGAGACCTACTCTTCAGCCTCAAAGAAAGGAAATTAAGAACAAGATCAGCAGAAGACAAAGTAAAGTGTATGTATAAATATGAAGAAGATTTGCAGAAGGGACCTGGAAAAGAGTTAAGAGCCTCGGACAGAAGAGCACCAGGTTGATGGACTATATGGAATTGACGGAAATGACTGGTAGAATCCGAGACCAGGGAGAAGAGACGGTGGAAGAAGATTGGAAAAAGTTTAAAGTTTATTTATAGAAATAGGGTAAAATTAATGAGTGTTAGAAAAATGTTGGAATGAAATTATATGGCCTTAGTAGAAGTGTTATAGGGAGTTAAGCATAAATAAGTATTATAGTATTAATGGAAATAAGGTTAAAATAAGTTAAGATATTTATATGACAGAAAATAGAAAGATGAAAAGGATTTGCTGAAACAATTAATAGAAATGGAATACAAAAAGGGAGGTGAGAGGAAGTCGATGAAACAAGGGAATGAAAGATAAGGCATTGAAATGGTATGATGTATGTTTTTAAATTGTTTTTGTTCTGTTTTGTTTAGTTTAATGCGTTAATGTTGTGTGGTGTATTTTTTATATATTGTATTGTATTGTTTTTTCTTTCTTTTGTTTTTTTCTTCTTTTTTCTCCTTTTCTTTTTCTTCTTGTTTGTAAGGTTTAAAAGTAATAAATATTATTTAAAAAAAAAAAAGAATAGGAAATGGCCAACCTTATTGCTGGGCTGTCTTTCTCCCTTAAGGCATTGGCCATAAACCAAGCACTCAGGAAAACAAGTGGTATGGGGCAAGATAACATATCTGAGGCATGTTTGATGAATTTGATTCAAGCCCAAAGATTGAGATTTACTTCTGTTGGTGGACAACCTCCCTTCAGCTTGATTCAGAATCAGCTTAGTATTTATGAGCTTCCTCAGGAAGCTGCCTCTCTGCTTTCTGCAGATTTTATTCTGGTTGTAATGTTGACTCATGTACACTGATAGTGCTGTGCATGTCATCATGTTTCAAAGTGTTTATTGGCTGCACTCTCCCCATGATGCCAGCAATGCAGAAAAGCCATTAGGAAATTCAAAGGCTCACTCCAAAATGCGTCCCAGACCAAAAAGAGAGCTTTAGAGCTGGATTGGCAGATGGGAAGACGGCAATGACCACATTAAACAATTGCAAGAAACACTAAAGATAAGTAAATAAAAGGTAAAGGGACCCCTGACCATTACCCTTACTCAAATAAAAGGTAAAGGGACCCCTGATCATTAAGTCCAGTCACGGACGACTCTGGGGTTGCAGTACTCATCTCGCTTTACTGGCCAAGGGAGCCGGCATTTGTCCGCAGACAGTTTTTCCAGGTCATGTAGCCAGCATGACTAAGCCACTTCTGGTGAACCAGAGCAGTGCACGGAAATGCCATTTACCTTTCCGTCAGAGCAGTACCTATTTATCTACTTGCACTTTGACATGCTTTCAAACTGCTAGGTTGGCAGGAGCTGGGACCGAACAACAGGAGCTCCCCCCATTGCAAGGATTCAAACCACCGACCTTCTGATCGGCAAGTCCTAGGCTCTGTGGTCTAGAGCACAGCGCCACCCGCATCAAATAGAGAAGTTAATTGCTGATTCCTTTGGCATTCTGATCAAGCAGTTCACAGCAGTCTTCACAGCTGTCAGTGAGAGGTTCATCAGGAGTACAAGGTAAATATTAAAGAACAGCTGTGTGCATACACTCACATGGATTTAGTGATCAGGATCATTGGCTGTTTCCAGGGCCCCAATGCCATGGCAGAACTCACCACTGACACCAGCCCTGGCCCTCTTTTTTTTGGGGGGGGGGAAGCATTACTCCTACCAGAAGTAGACAGTTTCAGATAGCATATTTGCATCCAGGACTGCCCTGGAACTGCAGTTATTGGAGGGTGCAGAGAAAAATAAACCTCGCTCCAACTGGAAGTCACAGTGTAGTGTACATCTGACACAAAAATACACTGGTGAGAGTTCTCCTGCTTATGGGCTTCCCATGGGCACTTGGCTGTTATGATCTTATGCCTCTTCTCAAAGCCTCAGAGCAGCCTCAGAAGTCCTTTCCAGACCTTTGAGGAGCTGGCCTACCAATGAGAGAACCCTACTTTAAACCCTCCTTTAAACAGGCAGAACTTTTTCAGAATGAATGGTCACACACACACACACACACACATGCAAACTCTTCTGCCAGGCACAGCTTTCTGCTTGCCCATTCCCCTCTCTTGGCTTCCGTCTGAGACTTCAGGAAGCAACTAGCTGAGTCTCAGTGCTAGATTCAGTAACCAAGGCTGCAGTAGCACTACTGCAGTGGCTGCAAGGCCACCAGCAAGCATACAGCATTGTGCGTTTTTCACAAGTTGAAAAGAAATTATCTATGTGTTGGTGGCCATGCCCCATTAATAAGGGATCGTGCCTAGTCACTGTTAAGAGCTGATGCAGTTCTCTCCAGGACACAGTGCCTACTCTCTGAAATGCTCAGAGGTGGGGATGTATTAAGTACTAACTAGGAATGGTATTCAGGGACGCGGGTGGCGCTGTGGGTAAAACCTCGCATGCCGATCACATGGTCGGCAGTTCGAATCCCCGCGGCGGAGTGAGCTCCCATCGTTCGGTCCCAGCTCCTGCCCACCTAGCAGTTTGAAAGCACCCCCAAGTGCAAGTAGATAAATAGGTACCGCTTTATAGCGGGAAGGTAAACGGCGTTTCTGTGTGCTGCGCTGGTGCCGGCTCACCAGAGCAGCTACGTCACGCTGGCCATGTGACCCGGAAGTGTCTCCGGACAGCGCTGGCCCCCGGCCTCTTAAGTGAGATGGGCGCACAACCCTAGAGTCGGACACGACTGGCCTGTACGGGCAGGGGTACCTTTACCTAGGAATGGTATTCGGTGCTAGCTCTACTCAGAGTAGACCCATTAAAGTTAATGGACATGGCTAACATAGCTTCATTAATTTCAGTAGGTCCAGGACTTAAGAGCTTAGATATGCTTTATGAAAATAATCTTTTTGTATAAGAATACAAATGGTGACTTCCAGCTGGCAGCCACTGACAGGAGCATCAGCTTTCCTTGCTGCCACCACAGTGAGTTCACTCTGCCACTTGAGGTTCACCCACTCCCTGAAAAGTCATTATAACACCTTTATTTTGCTGTGCATTAATGAATCAACAAAAAAGGGACGCAGGTGGCGCTGTGGGTTAAAGCCTCAGCGCCTAGGACTTGCCGATCGAAAGGTCGGCGGTTCGAATCCCTGCGGCGGGGTGCGCTCCCGCTGCTCGGTCCCAGCGCCTGCCAACCTAGCAGTTCGAAAGCACCTCCGGGTGCAAGTAGATAAATAGGGACCGCTTACCAGCGGGAAGGTAAACGGCATTTCCGTGTGCGGCTCTGGCTCGCCAGAGCAGCGATGTCACGCTGGCCATGTGACCCGGAAGTGTCTCCGGACAGCGCTGGCCCCTGGCCTCTTAAGTGAGATGGGCGCACAACCCCAGAGTCTGTCAAGACTGGCCCGTACGGGCAGGGGTACCTTTACCTTTACCTTTTAATGAATCAACAAAATGGGGAAACGGGTTAGTCCCTAGAGATGCTTCTGAAGTCCTTGTCATTCACGTTTCTCCATGACCTGGGTCTGCTTGCACTGATGAGGGGATATATTAGGAATCCTCCAACACTCATCTGACTTTTGCATGGAGTGTAATTTGCAGCAGCTTTCAGCCCCTGTGGTTCATTTGTCCATTCTTCCTTTAAATCATTGTGCACATGTGCATTGATAATGTGCATTGATAAAGGTCTACTGCACATGAGGTCAGCAGGCTAGCTTATTTTGTGTTTTTATATTTTGACTTTATTCTGTGAACCTCCCTGAGACCTCCAGGTATAGGGGGGTATATAAATTCAGTAAATAGTAGTAGTAGTAGTAGTAGTAGTAGTAGTAATAATAATGATGATGATGATGATGATGATGATGATGATGCAAGGAGCACAATGTGTTATCCTCCCTTTAATCCCCCCACCCAGCATTTGCTGTCTATGGTGGCCATCTCACTCTCCCCAGGCTCTGCCCTCTAGTTGGAGCAGGCCAAGAGTTCTCACAAGTAGCTGGGCATTCTCCGCTTCTGCTTGGCAGATACACAAGGAAATCATTGGAACAACCTCACATCTCCAGTGCAGTTTTGGAGCTCATGTTACTAATCTCAGACTCTGTGTCCTTTGCTCTTGGACCAGACTTATTGACTTATGATAAATCATCATCATCTGGCCATCTGGCCTTTAAGAGTGCCTGGACTAGATTCTGCTCTTTACTTGGGACTGCATCTGTACTGTTAGGCTGCTATGATAAAAGTTCACTTTTTTCACCTTTTTACTTGCAAGTACCGTATGCACTTTTTTCTTCCTAAAAAGTAAGGGGAAATGTCTGTGCATCTTATGGAGCGAATGCGTGGTCCCTGGAGCCGAATTGCCCAGGAGAGCCAGTGTGGTGTAGTGGTTAGGAGCGGTAGTCTCGTAATCTGGGGAACCGGGTTCGCGTCTCCGCTCCTCCACATGCAGCTGCTGGGTGACCTTGGGCCAGTCACACTTCTTTGAAGTCTCTCAGCCCCACTCACCTCACAGAGTGTTTGTTGTGGGGGAGGAAGGGAAAGGAGAATGTTAGCCGCTTTGAGACTCCTTAAAGGGAGTGAAAGGCGGGATATCAAATCCAAACTCTTCTTCTTCTTCTTCTTTTAGTTTTTTGAAAGAGGCAAGTGGGTGTTGTAACAAAGCCGCTAATTGTTTGCCGATCGGGGAGAGAGATAAGGGATGCTAGAGATAAAGGAGGCTGCCTGGGAGAGGGGAGGTAAAGACAGCAAACTTGCAAAGGGGGGAAGCAGGAAGACTTAAGCAATTCACCATCAGATCATATGTCTGTGGCCACAGCATGAACCACAAAAATCATACATCCAGTTTCATTCAGAATATTTTTTTCCTTGTTTTCCTCCTCTAATAACTAGGTGCATCTTATGGTCAGGTGCGTCTTATGGAGCGAAAAATACGGTAAGTGTGCCTGTCTTTGGTTTTTGGCAGGAGCCAGGGTGGAGAATGCTGTTGCACTCAGATCCCAGTTGTAAGCCTTCCATGGGCATCTGATTGGTCATTGTCAGGGGGTGGACCTTGGGGTCTCAAATTCCAGCAGCGCCCTGTGCAACCCCAAAATTTGGCATGCATGCACACACGCTGGGCTCCATGACCTGTGCAACCAAACTAGTTGTGCTCCTCTGAATCTGCCTCTGCCCCTGTGAGAACAGGATGCAGAACTACATGGACCTTTGATCTGATCCAGGCCAGTGGCCCATCTAGTCCCACAACCTGTTCTCACAGTGGCCATCAAGATACCTGTGGGAAACCTGCAGGCAGAACAGGAGCACAAGGGCACTCCCCACCCCCACCCCACCCCCTGCATTGTGATACACAGCAGTGGACATTTGTGGGCATATGGCCTCCGACACTGGAGGCTGCATCCTGACTGTAACCTCTCCCAATACTATGACTCCCTGGAGTCCCTTTAAATGGAAACACCTGTCCACTTTTCACACAGAGGCCCAGACACCCCCTCATTCATATCAACGTCACCCATCTCTGTTTGTTTGTTTTTAGAAAGAGGGAGGGTTTGCAACTAAATGGGCACACTATGGCCTGCATGTCAAATGGGGAAAGGTCTGTAATAGTGCTAATCAATCACATCATCTACCAGTTTTTTAAAAAAACAAAACATCTTGGAATGAAGTAATGTGGTTTTAGCCGAAATGATATAAAGGATTAGGTAAAAATGGATTTGTTAATTGGTGAAAGACGAGAATGTAAAATTACAGTATATTAAGATAAATTAATAGGATAAAAACAAAGCTGGAAAGGATTTGCTGAAATATCTAATTGAACTAGAATACAAAAAAGGGAGGTGTGAGGAGGTCAAGGAAATAAGCAAAGGAAAGAAAGTTATGTAAAGGTTTGATCTGTGTTTTTTTAAAAAAAATTGCTTGTATTTTTTGTATTTTTTATTTTTGTCTTTTTTGTCTTTTGTTTTTTCTCTTTGTAATCTTTAAAAGTTGAATAAATATTATTAAAAAACAACAACACACACATCCAGGAAACCCCTTTCCCATCAAGAATGTACGAAGCAGTGTAAAATCAAAGCACTTGCTTTTGGTACTCTGTTAACAAATCCCGCCTTGTGCCTGAACAGTCAGAGATTCCAGTAAGCATCTCCCCCGCCCCCCCCCTTGTGACCTCATCAATGCTGGCATGCGTTGGCACTGCAGATGCCCCTGGAAAAAATAAGAATGCCAAGATATTTTCTTGTTGACCTTTGAAAAGCTGGAAGCATGGAGGAGGGGGAGATGGGGGAAATCACCTCCTCCTCATAAATGTGAAAGCTTGCATACATTAGTTCCATGGGATGTTGTGATGTTTGCTTAAGGAAGCAAGATGGCCTTCACTGTTTGTTTTTTTATGGGATGCTGTCCTTTTCAGCATCCTTGCACAGTGTGGACGTCACCAGCTCGTCCCACGAAGACGTGCAAGAGGAAAAGGCAGTTGCTAAGGAAACTTTTCTTCCAGAGAGTTTAGGACACGCGAAAGCAATTAAAACCAGAGAAGAACAAATGAAAAGGCCGTGTGCATATTCACTTACTTATGACATGTCTATACTACCCATTAACCAAAGAAGGTTAGCATATGCAAAATGCAAAATATAATTCAAAGAATAAACTAAAACTAAGGCCGCATACACACTATACTTATGAAGCACATTTGAAGCACAATCTTTTCCTCAAAGAATTCTGGGCACTTTAGTTTAGCCTTCACAGTTATAATTCCCAGCAACACTTAACAAACTACAATGCCCAGAATTCTTTGAGGGAAACAATATGCTTCAATAGTATATGCAGCAAATGTCACTATAATATATATGTCACCCAACAATTAATAACAAGGGCTTTCTGAGAGAAGAATGTTGGATTTCATTGTAATTTTAGATATTTTACAATAACAATGAGCTATCTTTTAATCAGGTTGCATCTGAAGATCTGTTTTATGGGCAAGTTGAGCTGGTAATAAATAGTAACCAGTCTTAATCTGCGGAAATTCATTTTTACTTAGGAGAGCTGCAAGTTGTTTATTTATTGACTGTATTTTGCTTTTGGTGTGTGAAAGAAAAAAAATAAAAGACAAAGACAAGGCTTTCCTTTTAATAATGACAGCCTTTGGTTTTTCAAAATTATAAGGTACATTTTCATAAATATCACCAAAAGGCACTCATTTTATAATGTTCATTTTATAAAAGAAATGTCTACAGAGGCTTTCTATACAAGGCTGCTAACAGAGTAGGATTTTTAAATATTCGAACTGTTAGCAAAGTCACTTAAACAATGCAGAAAGCAAAATCTTAACGGCTTTTTACAGAGGAAACTGAACAACAACAGTGTATAATTTGCAGAGAAATGGATAGAACAGGCTTCCTCAACCTCAGCCCTCCAGATGTTTTTGGCCTACAACTCCCATGATCCCTAGCTAGCAGGACCAGTGGTCAGGGATGATGGGGATTGTAGGCTTAAAACATCTGGAGGGCCAAGGTTGAGGAAGCCTGGGATAGAGGTTCTGCTCTTCATACTTCAGCATTCTAAGCAAGCCTGTAATGAGAGAACAAGGTGATGTCAGCAGTGACTCTTCTCTGTGAGGCTTTTGCAGGTGATCTGAGAGCTGTTTGGCTCCTGGGTTCGATCCAAAGTGGATGGGGGGACCACTGAGAGGGGGTATCTAAAGGCAAAATAATTGATACAGGTTTATATTTATTAGTAATCATCATTATTAATTTTTTTAGGGGGTGCTGGTGCTGCTTTAATTTTCTGTACCCCACTTAGAGATATTTTTTATAAACTGGTACAGTAATGGGATAAATGAATAATAAATGAATTCCAGTCTCACAGGCATTCAATCATCGCTCCATTCTGTCCCTTTCTATTCTATCTCATTCCATCGATCCTCTGGTTTCCCTTTCCATCCCATCATACTCATTTTGTTCACTTTTTTGGATTTGATAGGGACTTCTCAATGCATTTGCCAGAGGCGTTTTGTGTGCCTCTTTTACAGACGTCTTTGTGCGCAGTCTTTGCAACAGCAAAAATGCATGGCAAAATCCAGAGAAGTCTATAGTCTGACTCAAACTTGCATTCTGATCCACAAACACATTTGGGAGGGTAAGATCAGCTTGGTCTGTTGCCAAAAGCAGGCTGGGTGAATTTGCTGCCTCCTGTGCTGTGTGAAAAAGTGCTTTCTTTTGTCTGTCCAGAATCCTTCAACCTTCATTCAGCTTCACTGGATGTCTCTAAGTTCTAGTGATCTGAGAGAGGGAGAAAAACTTTTCTCTATCCGTTTTCTCCATGCCATGCATAATTGTATGTACTTCTGTGCTGCTGCATCTTAATCATCTCTTTTTCTGAATGAAAAAAACACAAAGTGGAGATGCTCCATCCCCTCAACCAGTTCTGAGCTAGATGGACCATTGTTCCTGAGAGCTGCATGTAGCTCATGATCCTGTTTGGCCCTCTCCACTTCCCACCATCATGCACTGTCAATAGAACATGGGAAACCTTTCACTTCATTTACAAACTTAATCCATTCCGGAAGTCTGCTCTTAAACCAAAGCGTTCTTAAACCAAGGCATGCTTTCCGATAGCAGCAGGAGACTCAATTTACAAAGGGAACACACTCAACAGGAAGCAAAACATGTTCTGCTTCCAAGGCAAAGTTCACAAACCAAAACACCTGCTTCTGGGTTTGCAGTGTTCTTAATCCAAGTTGTTCATAAACTAAACTGTTCTTAAACCAAGGTACCACTGTAGATCTATCATAGCTGCACAGTAAACAGCTCTGCACACACACACACACACACACACACACACATATATATATATATATATATATATATATATATATATATATATATGTTTCAGGGTCCATTAAAGCACATTTAAAAGCAATAAGGAAACTGCTAAATATGCCTGTTGCCCATAGAGAGAGCTCATGGGGAGTAGACCTGCATAAAACAAGTGGTCCCTAGAAGGGCGATGGGTTCAGTGATGGCCAAGAGGCAAGTGCTTGAAGTTAACATGAAAAGGAGGTGGAAAGGTTATTACTGGATGTTTTGCACAAAGGTGTGTAAATGCACAGCTGAAGGCTTGTGGGTCAAGTTGTTCCTTTTTTCCCACGGGTTCATTGATACAGTAAACATGTAGTGTGTTTTTTTCCCTTTGGAAATGGAAAAACACCATTTGTGTTAGACGCTTGCTAAAGATCTCGGCTTTTGATTAACTGCCCAGATGAACAATTTATCATATCCACCCATCTCCTGGTTTTATGTATGCATTACATTATATAGTGCATGAAAGTTGTAGTCCATCTAGACCCACCGGTTGAAGACCAGTATACAAGAGCATTTAAGTGCTGGAAGAACTGCCCCAAAGTTGCAAAGGTTCTTCCAGCTTGTCCAATTCTGGTGGTTCATCTCCTGGGTTTGCTTAATCTGGTTAAAAACTCACATTTTTGTCATTTTGTCACCTTCTCAGTGATGACACCCAGGGCGGCCCACACACCCCATACGCCCTTTCCTCCGGCACTGTAAATACTGACTGTTCTGGGGTTGTAGGGGATTATGTTCACATAGTAAATCCTATGCAGATATACTTGCTTGCATGTAAATCCTAGGACTGTGAACCAGATTCAGCCAAAGCCCAAATTCTGAACTTTTCTATTGTGGTAAAACAAAAGTCTTGAATATTTGAAAAGATTGAAATGCGTCTCCAGTTTTGAACAATTCTTAGAGATGCACTTCAGTCTTTAACCCCAAAATACATGTTTTCTCTGTAAACTCCCAGAACTGTGGCCAGACTTCCTACTTGTTACCATAAGATATCCTGGGCTATATTGTTCTAAAATGTCACAGGGCATACCTGCAAATTAAAGTGTTTCTTACCTTTGGGGTTTTTTCCATCGAAACACTGTCTCCTTCCTCCTGGTTGCTCTGCAGCGCCCTCTAATGTCACATTTTAATAACACATTATGAACATTAAAAGTAGGACGTCATGTGTCCATATACGTTATGAAAACCCTTGCTTAACATTAAAAACCATGAGTGTAGATCTGCTCCTGGTTAATTTCACCTCTCAGTGTCTCACTTTCCTCTTGGCCATCTGTAAGGTCTCAGAGATGGATGGAGACCTTCCTTTCCCGGCGATGGTGATTATTTTGAACAGCCTTCCCCATGGGTGGCACTGTGGTCTAAACCACTGAGCCTCTTGGACTTGCCAGTCAGAAGGTCAGTGATTCGAATCCCTGCGATGGAGTGAGCTCCCATTGCTCCTGCCAACCTAGCTGTTCGAAAGCACACCAGTGCAAGTAGATAAATAGGTACCACTGTGGTGGAAAAGTAAACAGTGTTTTCGTGCGCTTTGGCTTCTGTCACGGTGTTCTGTTGTGCCAGTAGCAGCTTAGTCATGCTGGGCAAACACCAGCTCCCTCAGCCTGAAATCAAGATGAGCACCACAACCCCATAGTCACCTTTGACTGGACTTAATCATCCAGGACCTTTTACCTAAGCTCCAGTTGTTTTGAACTACAATTCTGGGGCTGGTGGGGTTGCTGTCCAAAACATCTGGAGGTCCCCATGTTAAGGAAGGCTGCTTCAGGTATTCATTCCCATCTATCATCTGTAGAATGTGCTGCATTAGGAAATCCCAGGGCATCCCAACTCAGCATGATATCACTTGCTATATAATGGGGGAAGACGTCATTTTTGAAGCCGCACTTTGGACATGCAGGCCACAACTTGGGCAGACTCTGTTTTCAATCTCCACTCAGTCATGAAGCTCACATTGTGGCTTTGGGACAGTCACCATCGCCCAGCCAAACCTTCCTCACAGGGTTGTTTGTAGGGTAAAATGGGTAGCAGGAGGTGCAAAAACCATGTGCAGCATCTTGTGCTCTTTGGGAGAAATTTGGGGTATAAATATAACAAAGAGAGAAATAAAAACATAAATTGCATGCACCGTCCTCTTTAAGGATAGCAATGAAGGTGTTTAGCAAAACACTGAGACAACCCCAGAAACATCCCCTTTAGCGTCAGCTCAGATGAGCTCTGTCTCGGAAACTCAAATAACCTTACAGGGAAGACCACACAGGTGCACCAGCAACCCAGGCACAACAAAGGCTTTAGAAGTTCTCACAGGAAACATCCTTGGGATACGCTTAACAGATTAACATTTCAAGATTATATTTCCTACCTGTAGCAACATTACTTTTTTGTTTTTGCTAACTCTCCAGAATTAAAGCTCAGCTCTATGCAAAGCAAACTGACTTTTTGGTACTTCCAATTTCTGCATGAGCAGAGAGGGAAAGTGTTCTAGCAGGAAACTCCCTGACTTCATCCCCTCTAGTCTCTTTGCAATGGTTTCTGCATGTTCAGAACTGAAATCAGCTCTGATGACTCGGCATTTCTAGACTAGGGGTCTAAGTATCATAGGAGGGAGGAAGAAATTTGTTCCGTGTACATTTTAATGAGAACCTATTGGGTTGTTGTTTTTATTTTGATTATATATATTGTGGGTTTTATGTTGATCTTTTCTGTGAACTGCCCTGAGACCTCCGGATATTTTGTTGTTGTTTAGTCATTTAGTCGTGTCCGACTCTTCATGACCGCATGGACCAGAGCACGCCTGGCACTCCTGTCTTCCACTGCCTCTCGCAGTTTGGTCAAACTCATGTTGGTAGCTTTGAGAACACTGTCCAACCATCTTGTCCTCTGTCATCCCCTTCTCCTTGTGCCCTCCATCTTTCCCAGCATCAGGGTCTTTTCCAGGGAGTCTTCTCTTCTCATGAGGTGGCCAAAGTACTGGAGCCTCAGCTTCATGATCTGTCCGTCCAGTGAGCACTCAGGGCTGATTTCCTTAAGAATGGATACGTTTGATCTTCTTGCTGTCCATGGGACTCTCAAGAGTCTCCTCCAACACCATAATTCAAAAGCATCAATTCTTCCGGTGATCAGCCTTCTTTATGGTCCAGCTCTCACTTCTATACATCACTACTGGGAAAACCAGAGCTTTTACTATACGTACCTTTGTTGGCAAGGTGATGTCTCTGCTTTTTAAGATGCTGTCTAGGTTTGTCGTTGCTTTTCTCCCAAGAAGCAGGCATCTTTTAATTTTGTGACTGCTGTCACCATCTGCAGTGATCATGGAGCCCAAGAAAGTAAAATCTCTCACTGCCTCCATTTCTTCCCCTTCTATTTGCCAGGAGGTGATGGGCCCAGTGGCCATGATCTTCGTTTTTTTGATGTTGAGCGTCAGACCATATTTTGCGCTCTCCTCTTTCACCCTCATTAAAAGGTTCTTTATTTCCTCCTCACTTTCTGCCATCAAGGTTGTGTCATCTGCATATCTGAGGTTGTTGATATTTCTTCCGGCGATCTTAATTCTGGCTTGGGATTCATCCAGCCCAGCCTTTCGCATGATGAATTCTGCATATAAGTTAAATAAGCAGGGAGACAATATACAGCCTTGTCGTACTTCTTTCCCAATTTTGAACCAATCAGTTGTTCCATATCCAGTTCTAACTGTAGCTTCTTGTCCCACATAGAGATTTCTCAGGGGACAGATGAGGTGATCAGGCACTCCCATTTCTTTAAGAATTTGCCATAGTTTGCTGTGGTTGACACAATCAAAGGCTTTTGCATAGTCAATGAAGCAGAAGTAGATGTCTTTCTGGAACTCTCTAGCTTTCTCCATAATCCAGCGCATGTTTGCAATTTGGTCTCTGGTTCCTCTGCCCCTTCGAAATCCAGCTTGCGCTTCTGGGAGTTCTCGGTCCACATACTGCTTGAGCCTTCCTTGTAGAATTTTAAGCATAACCTTGCTAGCGTGTGAAATGAGTGCAATTGTGCGGTAGTTAGAGCATTCTTTGGCACTTCCCTTCTTTGGGACTGGGATGTAGACTGATCTTCTCCAATCCTCTGGCCACTGCTGAGATTTCCAAACTTGCTGGCATATTGAGTGTAGCACCTTAACAGCATCATCTTTTAAAATTTTAAATAGTTCAGCTGGAATGTCATCACTTCCACTGGCCTTGTTATTAGCAGTGCTCACCAGTGAAGGCGGTGAAGGTCCTGTGTGAACGCCTGGAGGCAGTTGGAGGATGGATGGTGGCTAACGGATTGAGGTTGAATCCTGACAAGACAGAAGTACTGTTTTTGGGGGACAAGGGGCGGGCAGGTGTGGAGGACTCCCTGGTCCTGAATGGGGTAACTGTGCCCCTGAAGGACCAGGTGCGCAGCCTGGGAGTCATTTTGGACTCACAGCTGTCCATGGAGGTGCAGGTCAATTCTGTATCCAGGGCAGCTGTCTACCAGCTCCAGCTGGTACGCAGGCTGAGACCCTACCTGCCCGCGGACTGTCTCGCCAGAGTGGTGCATGCTCTAGTTATCTCCTGCTTGGACTACTGCAATGCGCTCTATGTGGGGCTACCTTTGAAGGTGACTCGGAAACTACAACTAATCCAGAATGCGGCAGCTAGACTGGTGACTGGGGGCGGCCGCCGAGACCACATAACACCGGTCTTGAAAGACCTACATTGGCTCCCAGTACGTTTCCGAGCACAATTCAAAGTGCTGGTGTTGACCTTTAAAGCCCTAAATTGCCTCGGCCCAGTATACCTGAAGGAGCGTCTCCACCCCCATCGTTCCACACGGACGCTGAGGTCCAACGCCGAGGGCCTTCTGGTGGTTCCCTCATTGCGAGAAGCAAAGCTACAGGGAACCAGGCAGAGGGCCTTCTCGGTAGTGGCACCTGCCCTGTGGAATGCCCTCCCATCAGATGTCAAAGCGATAAACAACTACCTGACATTCAGAAGACATCTTAAGGCAGCCCTGTTCAGGGAAGTTTTTAATGTGTGATATTTTAGTGTTTTTTGGTTTCTATGGAAGCCGCCCAGAGTGGCTGGGGAAACCCAGCCAGATGGGCGGGGTACAAATAATTAATTATTAATTATTATATTATTATTATTCTAAGGCCCATTTGACTTCACTCTCCAGGATGTCTGGCTCAAGGTCAGCAACCCCACTAACTGGGGTGTACAAGACATCCATATATTTCTGGTATAATTCCTCTGTATATTCTTGCCACCTCTTCTTGATGCCTTCTGCTTCTGTTAGGTCCTTACCACTTTTGTCCTTTATTATGGTAATCTTTGTATGAAATGTTCCTTTCATATCTCCAATTTTCTTGAACAGATCTCTGGTTTTTCCCATTCTATTGTTTTCCTCTGTTTCTTTGCATTGCTCATTTAAGAAGGCCTTCTTGTCTCTCCTTGCTATTTTTTGGAAATCTGCATTCAATTTCCTGAATCTTTCACTATCTCCCTCACATTTTGCTTGCCTTCTCTCCCCCACTATTTGTAAGGCCTCGTTGGACAGCCACTTTGCTTTCTTGCACTTCCTTTTCATTGGGATGGTTTTCGTTGCTGCCTCCTGTATAATGTTGCGAGCCTCCATCCATAGTTCTTCAAGCACTCTGTCCACCAAATCTAAATCCTTAAACCTGTTCCTCACTTCCACTGTGTATTCATAAGGGATTTGATTTAGATTGTATCTTACCGGCCCAGTGATTTTTCCTACTTTCTTCAGTTTAAGCTTGAATTTTGCTATAAGAAGCTGATGATCTGAGCCACAGTCAGGTATATAAATTCAATAAATAACAATAATAATAACTTTCATGTCCTGAACCAATGTGTGAACAAAAGTGCACTTCTCCAGATTTTTTGGTAGTTTCCCATCCTAAAAATGCATACCCAAAAGAGTGTATATTGGGGAAAGGGTGCACAGAAATGTTGTATTGGCAAAAAAAAAAAAAAAATGCCTAATGTTACGAGCTATTTGTCTCATTCTCACTAATATATACATATTTCCCCCAGCTTTTGCCTGGTATTTGCATTTTTTGCTGACATTACTTGGCTGGAGAACTATATTTCAAAATTTGGAAGTGCAGATTTCAAGGGATGACTGTGCTTCAGTTTGCATAATGTTTTGGAAAGTGCAAATCAGGTAAGTTTGCCTTTAAATGTGAAGGGAAACATATTTCTCCCCCCTGCCAAATGACAGGCAAGCGTGGGTTGTGTATTTCTCTGGGGAAGACCCATACAATTAGAACCATCCATGCAGTCATGCCTAAGGCTGTCCAGATCCTCCACTTCATGTAGAAAACAAATGTCTCCCTAATTCTTCAATGCATGCTGTGCCCTTAGTGCAACCTAATTCTTGACTTTCAACAGTTCCTTCTCTTTTTTACAGTGCAAGCAGCCTTGCTGACCAAGATCCTTTGGGATATCTGCATTCTACAGGACACTTTTCGTGTTCTCCATGGGGAGAGGAATTGATGTTTTTTTCTTTAATGCAGCCACTGCCATGTCCATCGCAACGGTCTCTCACCAACATAAATAAACAGGGACACCAATGTGGAAAATGTGCATTCATTCTACTCTTGTCCTAAATATTTATGTTAGGGTAGTTTAGAAGAGCTCCAATTCAGCCTTCAGAATATTGCAGCCTTCTGGGGGTGGCATACCACTGGTGGCCATGGCAACCGTGGGTGTGGCCAGACACACACCAGTCTCCATCCTCTGTCCATGAAAGCAAGAGGATTGTAGCACTTCAAGGATCATCAGCTGGCTACATGCAGAAGCTTTGCACCCCCACCCCACCGCCCCATCATTTGTCTCGTCCAACTCTTCATAGCAAGTGGGCCACAAGAGTACTTTGACATGGAATCCATGGGCTGCAAGCAAGGCCAATATGTGAACCCCCCCCCCCCGCCTTTGTGCTGCCTTCCCAAAGCCAACTAAGCGAGGTGCTGGGCTTTGGGAAGGAGAAACAAGGCCCTGGCAGGGTCCAAAGCTGGGAAAGCACTAAATAGGTTTTGGAAAGGAGGAAAGGAGACTCTAGGACCTTGTCAGGGAGGGCATCAAATGTTGCTGAAGGCCACCCAAAAAGGTCATGAGGGCCACATGCGGCCCTCGGGCTGTGTGTTGGACCACCTTGCTCTAAGTGAAACAAAGTTTTTGTGGGGAATAGATGAAAAGGGGAAGAACCATGTACACCCCTACATGTACACCTACCTGATTTTCAGTTCCTCGAACAAAGTGCAAACCACAGTTGTATTTTGAAATCTGCTCTTTCACAATGCAGTTCTCCAACCAAATAATGTATACAAAACGCATGTACCAGAGTTAGTGAAAATAACATGCAAAATGCTCTACTTAGGGGAAATCACAAAAATGTGTATATTAGGAGAAAATCAAAATAAAATGATGAATCTTCATGAGGACCTTTAAAAAGTAATTGGAAAACTTGTGAAGAAATGTATTTAAAATTAGAAAAATGAGAAGCTGAAATAAACAGATTTGTGCATCCCTATGGAGCAGGATTGAGGAGCAAATATCTGTGCCTGAATTGCTGGTCTTGCTGCATGTTTGACAGAGGAAAGGAAACTGGGGTGTGTTTTATTTTTTATTTTTTTAAATAATTTTTATTAACTGGCCAATCACATCAAATTAAATCACATCATATAAATTCCAAATTACAAAGCCAAATTTTTAAATTTTGTTGGGGGAACCCATACTTCAAGATCCAAAGGGGAATTCAGATCATCTTCTTATTACTGCGTTAATGTCCAAATCAGTCCCAATCAGTCCAAACAAAGTTCATAATTCTATCCAGTCTTATCTTGGTGTTGCCACATCATATCTTGTTCGTATAGTTTCTCTTTTTCCTTTACGATCTCTTCTGTTAGTCTCCTTAATCCGATAGCAAGTGTAATAATCCTGTGTGGATTTCCCGTTCCTTCACTAAGTCCAGATGGTTTCCATATATCTCCTTCGTAGATAACATCACTTTATCCATCGTAAATTTTGGCATTTGTCGCTCTTAAGTCCCACCGAGGAGTTGATTCATGATATGTAAACAACTCTATTTCTCTCTTTCTCCTCCCAGACCCAAGAGCTCCCACAATGCCTCACAAAATGGCGAACGGCATTTTTTCCTGACTGCGTCACTCCAAAACTCTTAGCTTTCCAGCTTCATCTTGAAACATTGCTTTGGATCGAAAGTTTATCTCCACACAGCCTTAAATCCACAGCTTAAGTCCTTAATTTCTGACTCATTAGGGGAGGGGGATTCTTGTTAAATCACATAAAAAGGTAGAGGCAGGTTTTTCCCCCCCACCCCCTCAGTCATTACCGTATCTTGACGTTCTTCTCGTATTTTATTGTTGTCTTGTTATCAGAGATCTCTTCTGTCAGCAGTATTTACTCCCCTTTTTCCTTGATGTATGTGCAATTAATCATGTCCAAATTATTTCTTTTAAAGATCATTGCAACCAGCGGCACGAATCGGGGACGGCGTCGAGGAGTGCCGAAAATCCCACAGGAGGGCTTTGTGCCTAGTGCCCCCACCCCCACAAATTCGGGGGTGGTATAGGGCACAGCAGGCAAGGGCCGTCCCCCCCATAATCCTGGGGGGGGTTAAGGAGGCTAATTACCCCCATCATAGCCTCCAAATTACCTCGTGTGGGTCGGAGAGATGTTATTGTCAGCCATCTTCCGATGCGCCACCTAGTGGCCCCCGGAAACTGGGGTGTGTTTTAAGGTAGTGGAGGCTCACAGGTGTGCCGGTTGCGGTGGGGAGGTCTGGTGGTGATAGGTGACAGGAAGCTAGAAATTATTCCTTGTCTCAGATTTTAATCTAAGCCAGATAAAAATTCCAGAGTTTTAAAAGCTTGCCTCTCACGTGCGATGGGCTATTCCAAGCCCTTGAAGTGCATTGCTGACCCCCAGCTTAGGGAATATCCCTAGAAGGGAACCTTCTTCTGCAATCCAAAAGGTGTGGAGATCTTTCATTACTGTTGTGGTGTATACTGTACAGATACAGAACAGTAACCTGAAATATGCATTGATCATCACGTCTTCAGTATAGCTTCAAACAACATCAAAGCAAAAGTTATCCTGATCCTATAAACATTTTCTTAGGAGTAAGTCTCGCTGAAATAACTATGGGAGCTTCTGCATGCAAAGCATGGATTCCAAAGCATGTGGCTCCCTCCCTTGTGCCTGCATAATTGTGCTTATGATTGCAGCCACAAGGTCTCTCTGCAGGACCTGGCACACTATATTGGCTGACCCAAATGCCTTCCTCCCCCAGAAAGCTGCAATAATGAGTGCACTTGCTAGAGCAGTGGTAGCAAACATCCCCCCCCCGGGCCCCATTCCTTTCTAAACCTACATTCTGAATGCCACATACCTTTAGCAAACAGGTCCAAAGGCAAACATGGGCAGGGCAACAAGTGTGAATTACAGCTTTATACCAGGTGCCTAGTGTGTGGGAGGGTGCCAGGGGGTGCCACTTTTTGAGCAGGCGTAAACCAGGCGACCCCAAGCAGGTGACCCCAGTGTGGCCTGGTTACTCTCTGCCCATCAAGGGTCGCATCAGCAGGCTGGGCACACACCCTGGGCACCGGCAAACAGTGCTACACCACTGCATTGTACAGTGGGCTAGAGCTCATCATCACTTCCACTTGTCCTGCCACTTTTGCAGGGAAATCCATTATTTACCACTGAATCAGAGAAAAAGTCAATTGAGTTTTCCACTGCTTGACATTTGCTCCAATTCAGCATCAAATAGGTCATTTTCCCAGCAAAAGTGGCGAGACCAGTGGGCAACTGCTTGGAGCTGTGCTTTCTAGGCAAGCAAGAGGCATTATCAGCTTTCAGGGGCACATTCCAGCCAGGCAAAAATACTCCAGGAAGTTGTGAAGCAGGCCCAGAAAGTGGAGGGGCTGAGGAGGGAGTGTCGCTAGGGAGGAGTCTGAAGAGCCAGACATCGATGCTTGGAGAGCAAAGCTAATCTCTGGCCTTGAGGTTTGACAGCCACATGCAATGGAGTCAATCCCACTGGACTTCTTTCTAAATAAACATGTTTAGGATCACAGTCCATCCCTTGTATCTGCACCAAATGTTTCTCTCCCTTTGCCCCTGGATGTTCTCATTCTGTTCTTTAATTGTACACAGCCTACACGTAAGACATAGAGCTCTGTACCCATTGAGGGCATAACCTGTACTAGTTTAAGCTGCTATTTATACTGTAAGAGCCTCTGGCCCTGGTTGCGTAATTACAGCAATCAAATTGATTTTCTGCCTCTCTCCAAATGCTCTTAGTAAATCATATTGATTTCTATTATTTCCCCAGTAATCTAAGTTTTAAACAGGTAATTGTTCTACTTAGCAGAAGTACTTAAGTCCTACAAACAGTACACTTGCCCTGCTGCCGTCAAATCAACAGCAGTTGCTACAAACTATCTTAGGCCAAACTAGATATGATGTCAGTAGGGCCTGTCCCTGAATCTCAAATGGATTTTTTAAAAATGGGAAATGCAACATTGGGCCCCCAAATCAGATTGAACCTTCGCTGTAAAGCACAGGAGGCTTTAGTCCTTTTCTGCCGTATTGTTTTCCCAATTTAATTCAACCCCCTCCCCAAACTGCAATTTGCCCTACTGTGGGCAACATGCAGCTACCATGCAGGTACCTGTCTCATTTCTCCAGCCTTCTCCACTCTTGGCAAAGAGCAGCTTAAGGGAGAGCAACTCAGATTGAGAAAATGCCATTTCAGTCCCTGATCCTGGACCAATGTTTCAGAGAAACCTAATCTCATCTGCTTTCTGCCCTCTTCCTCTCCAGTAATCAGTTCAGAAATACAACAGCCCTTGCATTGCTGAACAGGAAACATTAAAAAATCTGTTTCAAATCTGTTTCCAATTCTGGGCACCACAATTTAGTAAGGATACTTAAATCCAAGCTGGAATGTGTGCAGAGGAGGGCAACCAAGATGGTCAAGGGTCTGGAAACCAAGCCTTATGAGGAACGGTTGAAGGAGATGGGTATGTTTAGCCTGGAAAAGAGGAGACAGAGAGGATACTGTATATGATAGCCATCTTCAAATATCTCAGGGGCTGTCACGTGGAAAATAGAGCAGCTTGTTTTTGCTTGCCCTGGAGCATAGGACTTGAACCAATGGCTTCAAGTTACAAGAAAGAAGATTCCAACTAAACATCAGGAAAAACTTTCTGACAGTAAGAGATGTTTTGACAGTGGAACAGTCTCCCTTGTGAGGTGGTGGACTCTCCTTCCTTGGAGGTTTTTAAGCAGAATTTGGATGGTCATCTGCCATGGATGCTTTAGCTGAGATTCCTGCATTGTAGGGGATTTCACTAGATGACCCAGGTCCCTTCCAACTCTGCAGTTCTATGATTCTGTGAAATCTCTCTCTCTCTCTCTCTCTCTCTCTCTCACACACACACACACACACACACACACACACACACAAAATTGGGGAAGGAAGCCATTTGTGGGACTTGAATAGAATAGAAGCTCAAAAAGTGAAACATACAGGGAAGGGTAGGGGGAATTTCCAGTGCAGGAATTAGAACCATCACAATGGCTGATAAAGTGAATGCATTTGCCAGGCAATAAATAAAAAGTTGAAATTATATCCAAAAGGTTGAAAGATAATGGATTTGTGTCCAGAAATGGTTGGATTGTGGGATTATCACTTTGTATGAAAAATGGTGACCCTGAGGTTTTTATGGCATTTCTGGCCAAGGATTTATTGGCCTATAAAACATAGTTTTAGCCCAGCTCTAAACGCTGCTTTGCAGAATCTCTCTCTAATGCAAACGACTCCAATCCTCAAGTCACTTACTAGAGAAGAGTCCCACTGGAACTGCAGCTTGGAGATAATGGCAGAAGGCTAATTTCAAGCCTAAGATTTCAGCCTATTCATGCTCTTTAAGTATAAGAGAATTTGATTTGTCATGGTTCTTTTCTCTCCCCCCCCCCCCCCCCGCTACCATCAGAGAGAAATACAGCAAGTGCCAAATGGATTCTTTAGGGAGAAGAAACCATTTCGATTTAATGGGGAATGAATTTGCTTTATATGGTAACCAAACCCAGCAGAAAAAGATTGCCCTTATTAAAGGTTTTCATTAAACTGAATGTGCCTCTGAGTCTCTTCCTGCTTTATGTTCCACCAAATTGAGTGTTCCGTTTTTTAAAGAGCTAGATCCATCAGCTGGTAGATACTGGAGAGCAACTCGAGCAAAGGGATTTACTTTTGCAAGGGAATCCAAAACCACCCCACTGGTTTTGTGCTGATTAAGGGGGTGGGGGTGGGGAAGGGAATCCTGCTCTCAAAACTGTTAAAAATTGAAAACCGATGAGTTTTAGTTTGGGTCTGGAATAGACGTTTCCGCTGCAGATGTCTTGTTGCCTATGGCTTCCCTTCAAAAAGAATATTGTAGAGATGGAAAACTTCCAGATAAGGGCAAGCAAAATGGTGGAGCAACTATGCCCATCAGTTGTAGCATTTGGGATTTTTTAGCTAAGTGAAAAGGCAAGGAAGAGGTGACAGCACAGAAGTGTATAAAATCATGAATGGTGTGGAGGGAAGTGGAAAGAGAAAAGTTTTTCTCCCTCTATAACAACACTAGAATTTGAGGGCATCCAATGAACCTTTGTTGGATGATTCAGGATAGACAAAAGAAAGTACTTCTTCTAATAGAATATATTTTAACTATGGAATTACAGTATATAAGAGGCTGTGACACCCACCAACAAATTCAGGGAGGACACAATTAAATTCTATACAGTATACTGTAGACTCTGGGGAGCTGCTGCCAGTCAGTGTAGACAATGCTGAGGTACATAGATCAAAGCTCTAACTCAGTAGAAGGCAACTTCCTGTAGCCCTGTGGTTAACAATATGGAGAGTGCTACCACTTCAGGGTGCTTCTACCACATTCTTCATGTATGGACCATACCTATATGTGTCACCTCCCTCCTTGAGAAGGGAGAGGGCATGAAACCCCCCCCCCCTCTCTCTCTCTCTCTCTCTCTCTCTCTCTCCCCTCACTCTCTTTCTGGCATGTGCTTTCTGTACAGGCTGAGCCAAAAGCAACTGTCAGGGGCAACTCAAGAGATTAGAAGCAGGAGCCAAACACTGAACCAGACAGTCAAATTTGAGGGATAAAGCTAGGAGCTAGAGCAGGGAAATGCGCAGAAATACACCAATAACAACTCACTAATGCAGCCATATCTTTCGCTTCAGTCCTTGTCCTCATTCCAGTTTTACTTTCCATTCCATCCCATAGAAGCCACTGCCTGTCTATTCTAGAACCATAGGTGCCAATTCCCTGGGTGCCTGAGCACCCACAAAATTCCCCTTGAAGGGGCCGGGCACCTACAAATTTTGGTGTGAGGGCCATGCACGCTGCATCACACCCATGGTCCTGTGCACCCATGGTTGCATGACCAAGCTGGCACTCCTTTGTGCGCACACACACACACACATACCCCATGTGTGTCAATATAGTAGGCACAATTCATCTGGAAGCTCTCCTGCACAAGACCCTTTGAAAAGCCAGAGTAACTATCCTGATCTGGCCTGCATACACACCATATATTCAAAGCACATTTATAGCACACACACAAAGGTTCCTGGGAACTTTCGTTTCCCCACCACAGAGGTACAATTCCCAGGATCCTTAAACACTGCAGTTCATATGAGGGGGGTAAATGTGCTTCAAATGTATGCTGTGTATACAGTCTGAATGGATTCTTTCAGTTAATCAGGATTGACTCCAAACATTTGCAGTACTATTTACTGACTTATTTATTTTTATTTTTATTTTTGTTTTTATATTTATATTTATTTTTACTTTATTTATTTAGTAAGGAAGTAAGGAAGTATACTGCCCTCGGAGTGGTTCACACCAGAAAACACAATATAAAAATACAAAATACATGATAAAAGCAAGAATGGAAAACACAAATCAATAAACCTACCTCCAGTTTGTGAACAAATTTCAGCCCGCTCAGTCCAGAAAATTTCACTTGGTTAAAATGTTTTAGCGAGCACAATGAAGCAGGTGTGAAAGAGGAAACTGATGCAGAAAGCCATATTTCACTTTCATTGTTCATTGCAAGGCGAGGAGGGGAACCTTCATTTCTCCCTTATGAATTCTACCTCTATCTATTCCTTCCTGTGTGAATCAGTAGAGAGCTTTGTGTTAAATGTAAAGGTTAAAAAAAATCTTTGTCCTTGTCTAAACTTTGCATTGGACACCTTGTTTATGAGCTGCTTAAAGAGGATCTGGGAATCAATGGGACAATGTTCAATAAATAAAGGCCAGAGACATCTAGTTTTTCATTTCTTTTACATTAGTGCCTGAATATAAGAGACGATGCATTATACCTCCTAAATCATAGTAACACTGATATAATTTGCTACAATATGACAGGTTCTCATCGAAATCTATTGCTACCTTGGCATTGTCACTTAAGGAATTTGTACACCGCATTAAAAAATAAACCCACTTGGAAAGACCCCTGCTATGTTTTAGGACTCCCTGAGTACACATAAGCAACCAAAATGAATTTATTGCCATTCCAACCATTTATAGCCAGCCACCTGGTTAACCAGAACTGGGTTAACTATTATGCTAAATACCCAGTGGAATAGTGATCTAGGCAAGGCAGGGGACCCATCTATGTTGCAATCTGTGCTGTGCCAAAACGTGTCCGCCAAGTTCTTGAAGGTTTTCCTCCTACACAAAACAGGCTTCTGTCTTGTTTGGAGAAGTCCTTTAGGTGGCCCTGTGACTTACACTGCATTCCTCCAAACAATCCTAGAAACTTGTTTACCCTTCAATTCCCTGCACCCTTAACAAACTACAGTTCCCAGGATTCTTTGTGGGAACCCATGTGCTTTCAATGTGTCGTAAATATATAGCTTGCCTATACGGAGTCTTTTTTTCCATTCTTGACCTAACCCCTTTAGATCCAAGATTACTGATCTTGCATGAGCATACTGATAACCCACTTGCTTCCACGGAGACAATACTGGAGAAAGGGAATTGCAGTCAGGAAAAGGCGTGCTGAGAGGAAGGAGTAAAAAGTACTCAAGCCATAAGGTTCCTGCCTTTGCAACCTATCCCAACAATATCTAAGTAAACTCCAATAGACAAGAAGGGAAGGCTCCAGAACAGCAGTTGCAGGCCACAGAGCACTCTAAGGAGGCTTTGGAAAGTACAGCACATAGAATGATTCCTGCCATTCCCCAGAAGAGGAAGAGACGGGGGTAGGGGTGGGGTGGTGGGTGATATTCTAAACATAGTTCACAACATATTATTATTATTATTATTTAGTTATTTGTCAGTACTACAAAAAAGGCCCCAAAGCAACTTGCCACTGTAAAAGCATTCATGAGCTAGGGTCATAGGATATGATGATACACAAACCTGTAATGGTGCTCATTTTTTAGTAGGGCTCTGTCCTTCTTTGTTATTGGTCATCCTGCAATAACATAAACAAGGACAGATCTTACTCTACCCTACTAAAAAATGAGCACCAGTACAAGTTTGTGTATCATCATATCCTATGAGCCAAATGCCTGGGTGAACTGGATTTGCCTGGTGCCTAGCAGCTGATAAGGTGAAGGCACCATGAGTATGTCTCTAAGAAGAATACTAGGCACTTGAGGACCCACCACTGAAAGAGTGACCATGGGTCCTACTTTACAGAGGACAGCACTTTATTTGAACACTGGTCCAGTTTAAGCTGAGTTTAAAGATAAAGGACTTGAAGTTCCCCTATCAGCAGTTTGCACCCAGATAGCAAAACTCAGCAGGTACATGTCATTGTTCTCTGCTATGGGGAGACGTATTGTGTTTCTATATAAATTATAGTAATTGTTTCTAAATTTGCATCTACACCATATGCAAATTTTAGGCAAATCTGTGCCCCCACCCCCACTTTGGCTGATGCATAAATGACCACTCTATTGTAACAGCACCTTCCTTTCTCTGACCAGGGGCAGAGAATATGAACTGCTAAAATTCATTCAGAAAATGCCAATAAAGTATCCAAAGTCCAATGCTTGGGGAGGAAAAAAAACCACTTCCAGGTATTAGCTGCATTACCAGAATAAGAACAAGCAGTAAGCTCTTGAATGCAAGCCATTTGCCTATGACTTATAACTTTTTCTCTCCCTATAGCCCTTAGCATAGCAAAGAGTTTCACTTTAATTATAAACAGGATTGAAGAAGCCGCAAGAGGAAATCACACCGTATTGGAGCCGGCTAACAGCTGCTTTGCTGATTGCGCAGGGAGGTTTATCAAAGCCGAGACAAAAGTAGGGGGGGGGAGCACAGGCTGGGCTGGGAGCTACCAGCACTGCAGTTAGTGCGTGGGAGAGAGCTTGGAAACGGATGTAATTCTGCCGAATTGAATTCTCCATGGAGAACCTCTCCCTCCTCTTTGGGCCTGCCATTAAAGGAAACAGGAGAAAAATGTGAAGCAAATCCCAGGAGGACAGAGGGAAGAGAATCAAAAGTGCAACCTCCTGGCTTTTAATTTCAATGTCAGGAAAGAGGAAAGTCTTTATCATAACACAGAGGCTAATTATTTGCAAAGTCTAAAGAAAACTTCTGACTCGCATCTGCAAAATCTCCCAAGCAGTCGGTGATAACTACTGTTTAGTCACCGTCCCACTGTTCAGCAGGACTTGGCCACACACCTTGGTCTACAGATTGTGACAGAACCTATAAAGCAGAGGGGCTGAACGTGGATGCCGCCTGTCCTGCACCAGACCGTGGCAAGAGGGGTCAGATCCCCGCCAGAATCAAAGGATTCAGGTGACATTTCAGGAGTGCCATGTCAGGTTTCAGTTTAGAAAGTGGGAGACAAGATCCACCACACGTTTCAAAGGCCTGCTTTTGGATGTATTAAAAATTAAAACACATGCACACAAAGCAATGGGCTGTAACCAAGGCTAGTCCTACTCAGAGTAGACCCATTAAAGTTAATGGAGATGACTAACTTAGGTTTATTAATTTCAGTTGATCTACTCTGAGTAGAACTTAGTGGGGTACAACCCCACCCAATGTGTTTTAAATTTGTGTGGGTCAAAATTTCGGTCCATATTTGGGTGGTGATTTGGGGGGAAAGCTAAAGTTAATCTTCCTCTCCTCATTCACATTTTGAGGGTTGGGGGCACATAATTTATGGGAAGAAACTTACTGGACTTCCAAGGTGCCCATCAGCGCATCATAGGGTAGTTACATAAACATTGCCAAAAAAGAAAAAAAATGAACCACCCTCCAAAAGACGGTAAAAAAGCACAGATATGCATAAAATTCGCACATGCTAACTTATATGTATGGTTGAACATTTAGGGGGGGAAAGACTACAGTTTAAATTGAATAAATACATCTCACTAGACCTGGTCTCGTTGCCGCTTCAAGTCCCCTCCTCTCCCTTCTTATGGTCCTTAATTTGGAAATCAGTCTTGGAATGGACAGACCTTCCCATAGAAGATGCATTCCAATAAAGGACAGGACTGGCAGTCTTTCAAATAAATGGGAAGGGTCCTAATTCAGTCGTAGAGCATCAGCAGTGCATGCAGAAGGTTGTAAATTCAATCCCTGCCATTGCCAGGTAAGGCCTGAAACCCTTGACAGCTGCTGCCAGCAAAGACAATACTGAGCTAGATGGACTAGTCATTTAATTGGCCATACTGTTTCATTGGTCATGGGCAAGCACCATTTGCCATGGTCCAGAACAGAGGGCAGTATCCAATGTCCCCATTTATGACAGAACTTTCCCCCTCTCCTACTCCATTCCTAGCCCCACATTCTCCTCAGATTTGCTCTGAAGGGTTCAGGGAATCCCCAGAACAGATTTAGGGGTGCATGGGGACAGGAAAGGGGGATTTCTGTTTGGCAATAATAGAACGAGAGACTTAGTGCTGCTTTGGATACAAGGCAGAGATCTTGGAGACCCTGCCTTTCTCCCATTTCCCCATTGCATAGAGGCAGACTATGCCCCTAAGCCATGTCCTCACCTTCTCCCGAATGTGTGATGGAGTAAGGAGTAGAGATAACAGACCTGATCCCAATTTCCTCTTTCTTTTTCCATATGCCCTAACCCACACGGGGGTGCGGCTATCAGAACAACATACAGGAAGTTGAATAAGTTGCAATAAAAATGAGTTTAACAGTTTGATACACTCCACCCTATATAACTAAAAGCAAACTCATTCTCTGAGTGTCTTGTGGAATCAAAATGTCAGCATCCATACCCAAGAGGGAGTTATCAGCAGGCTTTGGGGAAATGGGTACCCCACCGCTGCTTGCCAGAGTGCAAAAAAATATTTAGAAAAATGCACAATAAAAAATAAACTCTCTTGGGAAGACCCCTGCTATGTTTTAGGACTCCCTCAGTACACATAAGCAACAAAAATAAATTTATTGCCATTCCAACCATTTATAGCCAGCCACCTGTTTAACCAGAGCTAAATACCCAGGAGGCTACTGCTTCTGACCATGGAGGCAAAGCATAGCCATATCTACATCCATGAATTTGCCCAATCCTCTTTTTAAAGCTATCTAAGGTGGTCTTGTTTCAGAAAGTGAGAATTAGGTAGATTCACCTTTAAATGTAAAGGGAACCCAATTTTACCCCATCCGTCCTTAAAAGGGATTTCCCCCCTCCCCCAAATCTGTAATAATAGGATTCCTGGAAAGAGCAAACCACGAGTTGCTCAGCCTACTTGTTTTGCTGGATTACAAAGGAACTCAAAACATATGCTATCATATGCAGCTGCTTGCTGAAGCGCCTTCTTCCGCTGCTTGGGACCTGGCTCAGATCCTTGATGTAGACTGTGGAGGGTCCATTATTACCCCCCCCCCCCAATCATTGCTGGAGAGAGAGAGAGAGAGAGAGAGAGAGAGAGCTCACCCACATGACGCAAGTGCATCTTGTATAAATAGTGACACATTGAGAGGATGGGTGGCTGGCTTGCGGAGCGAGGCAGCCCACTTTTCCGGGTACATGCAGTTAGCTGACGTCAAGGAGTAAGAGTGTCATAGAGTGGACAGCATAAGATACATCTTGGTCTGTTTGCTTGTTGTTGTTTCGAAATCTACTTGCTAAATCTTTACATTTGCCTCAAGAGCCTTTTGGCAGACAGGAAAAATAGAAAACAACTGGGACAAAGAAGAATCAAACAAGTGGGAGCAACAACAAAATGTTGCAGAGTGGAGTGCTTCTGATCTGGGATCTTCCAGGTGGTGGAGTTTGCTCCATTAGTGAATTGTTCTGGAGCTGTAGAGTGCTGAGAGACTGTGATTGGCTTGGGCTGAGCTGGGAAACCAGGCAAGAGAAGACTGAATGAAATACCCTGGAAACAGTGGTGTCTGGTGCCCATTTGGACTGATAGGGCAGAAGGCATGGAACTCAACAGTAGGTGGAGCCAGATCCAATGCCAGGCAGTAGGACTAATGTTGGCTACAAACCTGAACCATTAAATAGAAGAAACCATACATGTTAATTGAACAATAGCCATGCCATTCTGTAATTAACAATGCGCAGGTCTTGGTTTTGATTTAAAGACAACTTGTGTTTGCAACAGAAAGCTTAGAACCTCAAAAGAGGCAAACTAATTGGTTTCTTAATTAATTAATTAATTAATTAATTAATGAACATCAACAGAAGTATAGTGTCCAGATCTCGGGAAACAATAGTACCACTCTATTCTGCCTATGTCAAACCATACCAATCCTGGGCACCACAGTTTAAGAAGGATGTTGACAAGCTGGAAGATGTGAAGAAGAGGGCGACCAAGATGATCAAGGTTCTGGAAGCCAAGCCTGAATTAAGAATGGTTGAAGCAGCTGGATTTGTTTAGTCTGGAAAAGAGGAGACTGAAGAGATATAATAGCTATCTTCAAATATCTAAAGGGCTGCCACAATGAAGAGGGAACAAGCTTGTTTTCACCTGCTCTGGAGGGTAGGACTCAAATCCATGGCTTCAAGTTATGAGAGGAGATTCTGACTAAACTTTTCTGAGAGTAAGAGCTGTTTGATAGCAGAATGGACTCCCTCAGGAGGCTGTGGACTCTCCTTCCTTGGAAGTTTTAAAGCAGAAGTTGGATGGCCATCCATCTGTCATGGACGCTTTAGCTGAGATCCCTGCATTGCAGCAGGATCATCACTAGATGACCTTCAGGGTCCCTTCCAAGTCTACAATGCTATGAACAAAGAAGCTCTGGTACATCTCTGCTGGAGCTGGAGAAGCAGCTGTCTTCTCCTCTGCACTCACGCAAATTAAAATTAAGTGTTTGATGAATAAAACATGATGTGGCTAATTAAAAAAAAACAAAAAACTTTGTGGGATCACCCCAGCCAGAGAATTTTCCACTGTCTTTGTGCAATAAATAACAGCCTTGGGTTTGTTGTTTTTAAGCCTATAAATAGCCACTCCACGCACCACTGAAAAACAACAACTCTGTTTTATGATTTAGGCACGCTCAAGCGCTGGAAAACGGCAGTGCACAGCAGACCGAGAGAGGGTGCGCAAATATTTGGAGCCGTCCATAATTAAGCAAAGCACATGGACTCCAAATGCTGCGAGGGAGGTGGGATGTAGAGACGGAGTTGAGGCAAAATGCTGCTGGGTTCCACGCACTACTCCACTGAGACCAAGGAGGACCGCAGTCGTGTAATCAAGACCAGATTTTCACATCTGGCAATGGAAACTGTAGCTTAAAATTAAAGGGTTCTTCCCCAAAAAAGGTGTGACTCCAAAATACCAGTATAATTGTTTTTGTTTTACAAAACCCCATGTTATCCAAAAGTTGTCTCTAAGAAAATTCATTGTTCATTTCCCTCATGATATGCACAGCTTCTGCCCCTTGTTCGTAATTGTTTTCCTTTTTTGCTGGCTGGTTTCAAACATCAACTATTGCAGTAGAGGCTGGTCTATTAGGGATAGCAGAAAAAATATTCCAGCAACCTCAGCCTACCCTCACCTGCCTGCTTACAGCCAGTCCAGGGGTGGAGGCACTGCCTATCAGCTTCTTCCTCTTCGTGCTCAGTCTTGTCTCATGTAGAACTCATAGAACAGAATATAGAATCTAACCATGTCTCCTGAAATGCAAGTCATATTGAATTCAGTGGGGATTACTCCCAGTCCCAGGAAAGTGGGGTTAGGATTGCTGCCTAAAGTGAGAATTGGGGCCTTTGGTAAAAGGAAAGATGCAGAGAGACAAACACAGCTGCCTGTGGAGTCAGAAAATGGTGAGTAGAGTGTTGTGTATGTTTGTGTGGGTGTAATACATGCAGTGAATCAGGGCTTCATCCACCACCATCTAGAGTCCCTGCTTGGCACACACACACACACACACACACACACAGAGAGAGAGAGAGAGAGAGAGAGAGTGTCAGAGATGTGAGGGCTCCTCCATTCAAAGAAAATGAAGTGTATTCTCCCTACTATCCAAGATAAGAGCCCCATGAAGAAGTGAAATAGTATTGTTTTGCTTTTAAAATAAAATAAAATAAAAAGAGAGCTAAACAGTAATTAAAGTATTTCTCCATACAGTATAGGAGTAGAAACTGACACTGGAGCAATTCAGAAAGGCAACTTCACTGATCCTCCATTTGTACTCATTCGCAAGTAATAAAACAAGCTGAACTGGCAAAGAATAATTGATTGATTTAAGAGATCTTAAATCATAGCACTGTAGAGTTGGAAGGAACCAGTGCAACCTCCTGCAGTGCAGGAATCTTTTGCCTAATGTGGTGCTCAAACCCACGGCCTGAGATTAAGAGTCTCCTGCTGGACCAACTGAGCTGTCCCAGGACTTTATGTCTCCATGAAGCTTCACCTGTCCAAGGTGCTGCATTTTGCTGCTGCAATTAATGTGTTCTGAGTTTGTTTGTTTGTTTGTTTGTTTGCTTGTTTGAAGAAACCATCAAAAAACAGATCTGATGGAAAATCATGGGAGGGTAAGGCAAAAAGCACTGTGATGCAACAGTATGATAGCATGAATCCATAAAATGGAGAGAATAAAGGACAGCCAGCAGTTTCAAAGTTCATAGCACGACTAACAAAGTGTGCAGCACTTTTTCCATGGGTTAAACCCATGGAAAGTAAACCCACATTAAAGTGCACAGTTCCTAAAGTTCATAGCAATTTTCCATTAACTTGCACACCATTCCTAAAAACTTGATCATATAGTATGAAGTACACACACAAAATCCCTTCTTATTAATCCTTGCAGAGAGCAACTTTTCCATCAACAAGCGATGGCTTCAGTCACCTCGTTCACTAGGCTCTCATTAAAACCATCACAAACACTTACAGAGTGTATAAATGTTTTGGCTAACCTCTTAGAGAACAAAATCAGGGAGATGATTCTTTCCTTTTTTTTTAATAAAATTTTTATTAATTTCCAATTTTTAACAAACACAAAAACAACATAAAGACAAACACAAAAAATCATAATTTCTTTACCTTATTTCCATAAACCTCTTTTCTCGGACTTCCCCATACCTTCCCCTTTTTGCATCCTTTATTTTAACAATTGTTCAACAACCCTTTTTAGCCAATTAAATATAAATTCATTCTCCTTTTCAATTTCACCCTAAACTAAACACAATTTACCGCTGTAATTCTACGTCTTCCTCTCCCTCAGCATTGTAGCACTCCTCAATTTTATAGTAGCTCTTAAGATATATTTTAAACTTCTTCCAGTCTTCTTCCACAGTCTCCTTCTCTTGGTCGCGGATTCTGCCGGTCATTTCTGCCAGTCCCATAAAGTCGATCACTTTCGTCTGCCATTCCTCCAGCGTGGGTAACTCTTGTGTCTTCCAATACTTTGCTAGAAGAATCCTTGCTGCCGTAGTAGCGTACAAAAAGAAATTCTTATCCTTCTTCGGCACCAGCTGGCCGACCATACCCAAGAGAAATGCCTCTGGTTTCTTGTTAAAGGTGCACTTAAGCACTTTCTTAATCTCATTATAAATCATTTCCCAGAAGGCCTTAATCTTTGGGCAGGTCCACCAAAGGTGGAAAACGGTACCTTCAGTCTCTTTACATTTCCAACATTTGTTATTGGGCAGATGATAAATCTTCGCAAGCTTGACTGGGGTCATGTACCACCTGTAAATCATTTTCATAATGTTTTCTCGTAAGGCATTACATGCCGTGAATTTAATACCTGTGGTCCATAACTGCTCCCAGTCAGCAAACATAATGTCATGACCTATGTCCTGTGCCCATTTAACCATAGCTGACTTCACTGTCTCATCTATTGTATTCCACTTCAGCAGCAAGTTATACATTCTTGATAAATTCTTAGTATTGGGTTCTAACAGTTCTGTTTCTAATTTCGATTTCTCCACCTGGAAACCAATTTTCCTGTCTTGTTTATAGGCCTCCATTATTTGAAAATAATGGAGCCAATCCCGTACCTTGGACTTTATTGTCTCATAACTTTGTAGTTTAAATTCACCACCTTCTTGTTCTAAAATTTCAGAATATTTCGGCCAATTAGTTCTCATATTGAGTTTCTTTACCTCCTTGGCCTCCATTGGTGAAAGCCACCTGGGAGTTTTATTTTCCAGTAAATCTTTGTACCGAATCCAAACATTGTATAGTGCTTTCCTAACAATGTGATTTTTAAAACCCTTGTACACTTTAACCTTGTCATACCAAATATATGCATGCCAACCGAAGTTATTATCAAATCCTTCCAAGTCTAGAATGTCTGCATTTTCAAGAAGTAGCCAGTCTTTTAACCAGCAGAAAGCTGCCGATTCATAGTACAGTCTTAAGTCCGGCAGGGCAAACCCCCCTCTTTCTTTAGAATCAGTAAGTATCTTAAACTTAATTCTGGGCTTTTTGCCCTGCCAGACAAATTTAGATATATCTTTCTGCCACTTCTTGAAACAGTCCAATTTATCAACAATTTGTAATGTCTGAAACAAAAATAACATTCTAGGCAATACATTCATTTTAATTACTGCAATTCGACCTAACAAGGAAAGCTTCAGGTTCAACCATATTTCTAAATCTTTCTTTATCTCTGTCCAGCACTTATCATAATTATCCTTAAATAGGTTTACATTCTTAGATGTCATGTTAATCCCCAGGTATTTTACACTCTTTGCCACCGCTAACCCAGTTTCCTCTTGGAATCTCTCTCTTTCAACATTTGTTAAGTTTTTTTCCAGTACCTTAGTTTTTTGTTTGTTCAACTTAAATCCTGCAACCTGACCAAATACTTGAATTAATTCTAGAACTCTTTTGGTACTAGTGTCTGGCTCTTGCAAGGTCAATACTAAGTCATCTGCAAAGGCCTTCAATTTGTAATGTCTGGCTCCGACCTGAATCCCTTTCACCAGCTGGTCCCCCCTAATCATATTTAACAAAACCTCCAGGACCGATATAAAAAGTAATGGGGATATTGGGCACCCCTGACGTGTCCCTTTTTCAATAAATAGTTCATCAGTAACCACATTATTTACAATTAACTTTGCCTTTTGCTCCGAATAAATTGCACTTATACCATTTTCAAACTTTTGGCCTACCCCCATCCCATGGAGGTTCTTCTTCATAAATTCCCAAGATATATTGTCAAAGGCTTTCTCCGCGTCCACAAAGATTAAAACTGCCTTTGTATTAATATTCACTGTCAACATTTCTATAATGTCAATTATATTCCTTACATTGGTAGATATGTGTCTACCCGGGAGAAAGCCTGCCTGATCTTTGTGAATCTCCTCCACCAACACCTTCTTCAATCTTTTTGCCAAAATGTCTGCAAAAATTTTGTAATCCACATTAAGTAATGATATAGGGCGGTAGTTCTTGATCTGTTTTTTATCAATCTCAGTCTTTGGTATAAGTGTAATAAAAGCTTCTTTCCACGTTTCGGGTGCCCTTTTCCCCTCTAATATCTCGTTACAAACCTCCTTAAGCGGCTGTATTATCCAGTCCTTCAAAGCTTGGTAGTATCTGGAGGTTAATCCATCTGGCCCTGGAGATTTCCCCAATTGCATATTTTGAATGGCACCCTCTATTTCTTGTTCAGTTATTTTCTCATTTAAGAGCAGCATACTTTGTTGCGAAATTTTTTGTAATCCATATTTCTTGAGAAATTCTTCCATTTCTCTTTCGTTTTCCGGCCCTTGTGCGTATAGTCTTCTGAAATAACTCTGAAAGCAATTGCTGATCTCATTTGGTTTAGAAATGTTCTTTCCATCTACCTCCAAACTTGTGATTGTGTTTAGTTTCTGTCTCTTCTTCAATTGCCATGATAGGAGTTTTCCACATTTATCTGCCAATTCGAATGTCTTTTGTCTCATTCATTTAATTTTCCATTCGATCTCCTGGTTCATCAATTCCATATATTGCTTCTGATATAGTTTAATTTCTCTCAAGATCTCATATGACTTTGGTTTAGATCTCAATTTCTTTTCACTATCTTTTATCTTTTCCAGAATCTTATCCTTCTTCTCATGCTGTTTCCTCCTTTTTAAGGAATTCTGTTGTATCAGGAAACCCCTCATCACGGCCTTGCTTGTGTCCCAGATCACTCGTTTCTCCACTTCTGTCCTCAGATTTATCTCAAAGTAGTCCTTCAAAGTCTTTTGGGCCTTTTGGTAAACCTCTGGATCTCTAAATAAGGTGTCATTCATTCTCCAACTAAAGGAGCCAGCTGTTGTTATTTTCATTTCCATCTTTACCGCATTATGGTCGGAGCATGTCTTTGGGCAGATTTCCACTTTTTTTATCTTTGGAGCCATTCCACTAGTAATCCATATTTGATCTATTCTTGTCCAGGTCATCTGTGATTCCGAAAAGAATGTTCCCTCCCTCTCGAGAGGGTTTCTTGTTCTCCAGATGTCAATCAAGTCCAAATTGTCAGTCATTTCGAAGAAAGTCTTAGGTAATCTCCCGTCCTTGGAGATCACCTGTCTTTGTGCTTTGTCCATATTTGTAGAGACGCCGCCGTTCATATCCCCTAAAAGGATCACCTTATAGTCCAAATAGTCCATTAATGTCTCATGCAGTTTCTTATAAAATTCTGCCTTCCCTTCATTCAGTGCATAAATTCCAAATATCAAAATTTTTTCTCCTTGAATCTGTATCTCAATTGCCAAAATTCTTCCATGTTCATCTTTGAAAATCTGTTTTGGAGCCAATTTCTCTTTTGCATAAATCACCACTCCTCTTTTCTTAACTTTATCTGATGAAATAAATTCTTGTCCCAATCTTTTATTTATAAGTAATCTTCTATGTGCCCTTGTCACGTGGGTTTCTTGTAGACAAATCAGATCCAATTGTTCTCTTTTCAAAATATGAAAAACCTCACGCCTTTTCCTGGGAAGGTTCTGTCCATTACAATTCCAAGTTAAGAATCGCAGAGACATTGTTAATTAGTTGCCTCCAACTGCACCCTGCAGCTGTTCTTCATCCGTTGGTGATTTAAGTCCAAATGTCAAGTTCCCCAAGTCTGTATCCGATGTTGAGTTTAACACTCCTTTCACCAGGTCCTCTCCGTACCTGTCCAAAAATTGTTCTTTATCTTGTACTGTTCTTATTTTAACTTTCTTTCCTCTGAAGTTAAAAGACAAACCCTGTGGAAATTCCCACCTGAAAGGTATGTTGTTCTTCTTCAGCAGGTCAACCAAAGTCTTGAACTGGGTTCTCACCTCCAGAATATATTTTGGGATATCCCTGTAGATTTGCACAGAGACGTTTTGAATCTGAAGTGTCTTCTGGTAATGCAAACTTAATATCTTAATATCTTCTTTCCTAAGGGTGATCCCAAAATGCAGCTCATCTAAATTTCTCCCTGGAGTTGTAAATTAGTTGGTCTTATTTCTGAACTCAGACTGATATATTAGGAATTCCTCCACCCACCCGCATAATTTATATTTCTGAATTTTGTACCTAGAACTGTAGATATGCAGTTTGACTCAGGTTAGCAGTTATTTCAGTCCAATTTAGGTTCCTACCCCCCCCCCCGGCTTCTGTTTATCAACAGACATGTGCAAAGTGAAGGGCGGGAAGCAATCTTGGTGCAAATGTGATGGTTGTATCCATGGGCCTAGCCAGGTTTTTTCTTTGGGAGGGGGCACGTCTTTTGTTAAGGGGGGCAGAACAGATGTGATTCCTCAGTTAGTTAAGTATTTCTATTGTTTTAGTTGATCTGGGGAGCAGTTGCCCCCTTCCCCCCCCCTTGGCCCATGGTTGTATCTGTTGGTGTTTCAGGGAGCAAATCCACAGCCAGTGCAGAATATGGAGGGGGAAAGGCCTCTTTGTTCCACCAACATGGGAGCAAAGAGGCTCAGGTGGGACTGTGGCTGTCAAATGACAGGCATGTGGCTGGTGCACAATTGGGGATGGGAGCATCTGTCAGTTTTGATTTTCCTCAGTTTCTTGGGTGTGTTCCCCCCCCCTTTTTTTTTTTGTTCTCCACATTTCCTTATCAGTTTGCAGGGTTTTGTTTTATTAATAGTGTCATGAAAATTCATGAACATTCTAGTGTGAATTTTTCTAAATGTATGCATTTTTGTATCCAATTTTACCTAATATAGACATTTTTGAAAAGTGGTGTCCCCCAATATAATGTGTTTTCCACAAGTTATTTTCACCAATGTATGCATTTTTAAGCACAATTTAAGACAATATTGATGTAGATGAACCAACGGTCTGACTCTGTATAAAGCTGCTTCCTATGTCCCTTTATGAGTGTGTATGTGTTTTAAGCTGGACCAAAATATCAACCCATACATTTTCATCAGGGGTGGAGGGTAGCGGTGAGAAAGGAATCCCCTAATCTGTTAATTCTCATTGGGGTATGTCTTACCATTATTGAAGAAAATGTGATTGAGGTTTCCACCCATTCCCTCCCCCTTAAACAAGCTTTGCCACCACTGAATGCAGCTCTTCCCTAGAGGTGGGGGGGTGGGGGGGCGGATCTGCAGCTCAATAACCAATCATGCTAACCAAAACACAGCTATCTTTGAAAAATGGCACTTCTCCGAATTTTGTGCTTCAGTTCTCATACCAAACAAGTATGGACTGAATTGCATTTATTAGGGGAAAGTGTGCATACTAGTGGACATACCTTACAAAAAATATGGTATGTTAGGGGACATTCCTTGCAGAAATGTGTTCATCAGGCCTACAAAAATGCACAGTCTATATATATTGGAGAAAATAGGCACTAAATCACTGGCAAATTTATAAACGCAGTGAACCAAATTTAAGATTGGATAAATGAAGAACTGAGAGAAATGGAAACGGATAATCTGCCCCCCCCCCCTTGTTTAAGACAGATCAAATTCTGTTGCCTCATTTTAAACAATGGTGAACCCCTCCCAGTTGTTCTATGCTGCTTTGGACCCAGATGGTGAAAGGTTGGATATACATTTTTCCAATAAATCAAATCAAATAAATGAAAATGAGTGGATGCCAGCCAAAATGTCCCCTTCCCACTTTGGAAATGGTGGTGGTGGAGGAGACTGTTCAGCTCTGCTGGAGGTTTCCTTAATGCACCCGTGTGCTGATTAATGGGGGTGGGGTGGATGCAAAGGACACAAAGGGGCTGGAAGCTGCTATAGCAAAATTGTGCATACTGTAATGCCAGAGTTAATTTTAGGAATTCTCCAAGTTAGCAAGAGCAGAGTAGAGGGCAGAGCAAATTCATGGAACAGTAAAGATTGTATGGGTGGCTGAAGGAATACACTCTTGCCTACACTTTCCTGGAAGGAGCAAATGGTCAGATAAGATCATTCCACTGCTTATTCCCTTTTTGTGATCTTTGCCTGGAAAAGATAAAAACAAACAAAAAAGCACACCTTTCATGTGCTGGATTTACTGCTTAGACTACTGCAGTGCATTGTATGTAGGTCTGCCTTTGAAGACATTCCAGAAACTATTGTTACTGCAGAATTTGGCTACTAAGTCCTGAGCAGATAGCACTGGGTCTGGACTGACTGCACTGGTTTCCAGCTTGTTTATGAGTTGAGTTCAGAGGGCTGGTTTTGACCTTCAAACATTAGGAGTCCTGTACCTAAAGGACTACTTTTCCCCATATGAACCTGCCAGGATGCTGAAATCAGCGATTTATGCTTTTAGCTTACAATCTGAGGAGGGGGGTGGGGGAAACTGGCCTTCTCTATTGTAACCCCCCATCTTATGTGATGCTTTCTTCAGGGAGACCTTCCTGGAAGCATTTTGGTTTCATATGTTAAATCTGTTTTTATTATGTTTATGTGATTTTAACATTGTGCTTTTCTTTTTTACTTGGTTGCGATTTTTTCATAGGAAGTGATATATAAATTTAATTAGCCAAAACCTAACTCTATAGTAGCTAATGTTTTGCATCCTATGCAAATTAGACTTTCCAGATTTTGGAGGGAGCAGAGATATGGCCACCTTATATCCTGTTACAGCCACCCCAATCTCCAAGCAGCAAGAGATGCTTGGAGGGGTGTGGAATGAAGGTCAGCCAAGACTGTGGGATCTTTAGGATATATGGTGGGTGGGTGTGGGTGGGTGTACACACACATAACCTGAACATAAGGTGGAGGGGCTCACAGCATATTAAGATCTTGCTTCCCCATTCGTTTTCCAAAGGACTTCCAAAGTCTCTCCCAGCTTCCAACTGACACACAATAACTCTGGCTATAGTTTGTCTCCCTAGGATCCCATGGCCTCCAGCCAAGTGAAGGGAGTGGGGGAAATGTCTCTTCTCTTGCCTGGAGAACAGCATCAGTTAGCTCACTCTTTAAGATGCTGATAAGCACCTCGCCCTAAGCCATTCCTCTTATACATTCCACCTTCACAGGTAAAGGATTTCAGGTTTGGAGGGAGAGCCAGTTTCATCCAGATGGATTGCCCTCCGAAGAAAACTCATACCAATACATGTCTCTCTCTCTCTCTAGCATGAAACAAGAGAGAGGTATTTACCCTAAAGAAACAACAGCAGCAGCTCAATAAAGACTAAGCATGCTTGATAGCTAAAACATAATACAATATACATTTCAAGCATGGTGATTCCACTTTAATGGTGGTGGCTCCCATGGGCATAGCCAGGATTTTTTTGGGGGGCAGGCTTTTTTAGGGGTGGCAGAACCTCAGATTTATATTGATTTTTGGATTTTGATTGACTTGGGGAGGCATCTCCCCCTTGCCTGCCCCCCTTGGTTTCACCCATGATTACTTCCCCCAAAGAATCCTGGGAACTGTAGTGTGTTAAGGGTTCTGAGAGTTGTGAGGAGACCTCTATTCCTCTCTCCCAGAGTGGTTTAACAATCAATCCTTCTTCCCAGGGAACCTTGCAAATTGTAGCTTGGTGGAGGGAAAAGAGGTCTCCTCACAACTCACAGCACCCTTAACAAGCTACAGTTCCCAGGATTCTCCATCACCAAGAATGATACACCACCAGGAAAGATCTTTGTATTGTGAATGCTAGTCCTACTCAGAGTAGAAATTAATGAACCTGAGTTATTCATGTCCATTAACTTCAATGGGTCTACTCTGTGTAGAGCTAGCATTGACTATAACCCATTCTCCCCCCCACCCACCCCCATCACTAGGCATCTGTTTCAGCAATACCACTAATTTTAAAGATGGGTCAAACAGGGCTTTTGCCACCTGCAAGGCTAACCTCCAAGCATCAGTGTTCCTGCCTCTTCCAGGACAATGGGCCTGGGTGCTGGATCAGTTCCTGAGCAATGGATGTGCTGAGCAAGATGGTCCTCACATTGCTCTTCGTAGTAAAAAAGAAAACAAACCTTCACCATCTGTACTACGCAGCAGCCTTGAATTCCAAAAATCATATGCTTATTTAAAGCATCCAGATGATTACAAGAATTCCTGGGGAGAAAAAAGAAATATAAATATAACCAAACACACTATCAATACTGACCACATTTCCAAAGAGCTTTCAGCCCCTTCTCTATTTTTTAAGTGTCAAATGTTTCCATATAGTTTTGGAAAACTACTGGGTAGTACAAAATTAGAAGGAACTGGATTTACGGTTGCATGCATGGGCTGGATTCAATTGAGACCCCACCCAGTTTTCTCTACTCAGAAAAGCTGCCAGGAGTGTTCCACGAAATCCTTGGCCTTTTCAGTTGCCTTTGTTATTGTCACAATTCTGGGTTTATCAGCAGGCCCCAGCGAAAGAAATGCTGCAGTTAAGGAATCCTGCACATGTCTATCTGAAAGTCAGCTCCGTTGGGTTCCAATGGGACTTACTCCCAGCTGGTGAGATGGCAGAGATGCGGATTCCCAGCACAGCTGCCTACTGCAAGGGGGAGTGTCAGGGAGCTCACTGTGGTACAGTGGCACAGTGCATGGTGGCAGGAACATCTGATTGGCCCCACCACCACACTGCACTGGCCTCCATGTGTTTTGCCTCTCCCCGTCAGTCAACAACAATGGTCCACTGTGTGCGGAAGCAGGGTGGGCAATAGTGGCTGCCTCACATTGCCTCTCTGGCCACTACTGCTCCAAGGTAAGTGGCTACAGGATTGCAACCTAAGTGCATGGGGAAGGGATATCAATTCAGGTGAGGGAGAACCTAAATACAGCTAGTCCAGTCTGTTGAAAGATCTTGAGCTGTGTTCAATAGGCATGAAATAAAGTTTCAAATAAACGAAGGACATCATACTTGATCCAAGTTAAAGATGCAGGTGCAGCTGGCATCAGTACCTAGCTTCAGTGTATAACTGTTGGGGCTCCAATACTTTGAAAAGGATTAGAGCTGACACAAGCCTTGTGGCACACATGCCAAAGGCCAAGTCTGTAAGCTGCCCACCATTTTAATTACCCACAATGCCTTGGAGTGACCTCTGCAGCTAGCCTTCTGAAATTTAGCAGGGTTGGTGGCCTCAGAAAGGACAGCCTTGCCTGCAGATTCATCCACTTGTGTCCTAAAATAAACATTTAAAGAGGAGGAGGAGGAGGAGGAGGAGGACCACAGGATGTTAGACTACATAAGTCATTGGCCTGGTCCAACAAGGGCTCTTCTTCAGCCACTTGAAGTAGCACAACTAAATCAAAGAAGGCAGTTCAACAAGGAATAATTCGGAGCAATATTTGGAGCAGGGACTCAATGCTATAAAGTGTTAGATGTGATAACACTGAGGATACCTGGCTTTAATCTGAAACAGTAGCAAGTGCCTTTCGAGTGAACTTGGTCTGGTGTGGCTTGCCACAGCAGTGCTGGCAGAGAACGACTGATCCTCTTGCTTAAGAGAGACAGACAGCAAGGCTGCCCTGCTCCACCTTTTAATCCCACGATGCCGACTCTTGCTGGTAAGACACAGAAGCCTCAACCACAGGGACCATTGTGGTGGCTGGCTTGAGGGTTCTCTCCCATGTAAGCCTTCTTGGCTGCTAACAAAAAGCAGTGTGGGTTTCAGAGAGGGTTTTTTCCTCCCTCTCTCTCTCTCTCTCTCTCTCTCCCTTCCCTTGGAGCTCAACCCACAGTTTCTCACTGCCAAAATACAGATGAGAATAGCCCTGTTATAATGTGTTGCCCAAGATGGTGTTTAGAGTTGATCAAGTCAAGGCAGACAGAGACTATATCAAAGAGTCACAGCTTATTTAACAATGTTTCAGATTGTGTGTTGGAGGGGTGGTGTGTGTGTTGGTGTATGCACATGCACACACTAATAGGAGAACAGGCACACTGGAGTTTTCAGCCAACTGCCAAGAATAAATCTCATCTGCGGTGTGAAGTGGGAGTAGGGGTTAGGATTCCTGGAATCTATTTCCAACTCTCATAAGAAACAGCACCCAATGGTTGGAAGAGAAGCAAGGAGTCAGGACTTGAAGAAATACGATGCCAGTAGGGACCTTCAGAGGTCATTGGTTGATCCCCTTACAGAAACTGATGATTTCCCATTTCCTAACAGACCTGTTTGTCAAAAACCTTTTGCATTCTGATGTACAATATCTTGCTATATTTTCTGTACTATATATTATTTGTTGTGGTGGTTCTTAGTTACTCGGCATTGCTTATAGAGGGTTTATTCATTCATATACCTATGTACAGGAGTGTAGCACAGGGGGGCCATAGTCCTGGGTGCACAATTTTTAGGGGGCGCAAGCCAGGTGTCCGCACGCAGGGATCCCTGACCCACCCTGCCTGCTGCCAGGGGTCTCTGAGCCCTGGAGCCCAGCCCGGCCTCGTCACCCAACCCCCAGCCGCCTGGCTAAAGGCTGCCTGGCCAGTGTTAGGGTGGAGCTGCCTGCCAAGGGCTCACTGGCGGAGGAACTGGGGTGCAGAGGGAGCAGACCGCCCCCAGCACCACTATTCCAGTGCTGTTATGTACTGAAGTTCTCACCCTGGGCCAGCAGGGGGATACTGTAGATAGTTTTCACTCAGGTCCACATCAGTTATTTTAGGTGGGAAGCCCTGGGTTGTTGTTGCTACAATGTTGACAGCTGGCTGCCTATAAAAGCAGGCCGGCTGAGCTGTTTGCTGTCAGTTCTGTCCAGCTTACAAATAAAGAGCTGCTCTGGAGAAATTGCTGTGTCATCTGCTATGTTCGCCCACAACGTAACAAGTAGGGTGCCATTGTGCCCCCCCAGCACACACCGCGCATTCCCCCCCCCCACGCGTGGCGGTTCCCATGCCCCCAGAACATGCACCACGCCCCTGCAGGCAGTGTACCATGCCCCTGGGATACATGCCACAGAAAAGCTGTTCAGGGCTCCCTGATTGACTTTGACATGATGTCAAGGTGTCCTTCTGTCTTTTAGCATTTTATTTTTTATTGTACATCTATCCTGCTCTTCCTCCTACAAAATGGACAAGTCTCAGAGTGTGTCCTTGTTCTTTCAGTCTATCCTGTATCTTCAGTCCAGCCAGGAACTGGGATATGCAAAACCTGACTCTATCTTTCTGCAGCGTTTCCCACTTTTCCACCTCACCATTCAAGTATTCACAGAAACCCTAGTTCAGGCATAGGCAAACTCGGCCCTCCAGATGTTTTGGGACTACAACTTCCATCATCCCTGGCCACTGGTCCTGTTAGCTAGGGATGATGGGAGTTGTAGCCCCAAAACATCTGGAGGGCCGAGTTTGCCTAAGCCTGCCCTAGTTAGTGTTGGTCGGGTACCCAAAAGGCATAAAAGGAAGGGGTATAGCTCAGTGATAGGGCATCTGCCTTCATGGAGAGGGTCCCAGGTTCAGCCCCGGTATCTCCAGGTACATCTGGAAGAGGAGTGCCAACTTGAATAAAATATTGTGGGGGCTCAGGTAAGCCCTGCCCCGCATGATCAATCACATGATGCAGTGCACACACACTTTTGAATGGGAATGCCCATCAACTTTGTGGGGTCCAGCCCCCTCAAATATTTTATGGTGGGGGCCATAGGAGTTGGCTCCTATGTCTGGAAGAGACTCCTGCCTAAAACCCCAGAGAGCTGCTGCCAGTCAGTGTAGACAATACTGAGATGGCCTGACTCAGTGTAAGGCAGTGTCCTTTGTTCCTAAATCAAAGTGCCATAAGAAGCTATTCTTTTCTTTCAATGTGACACTCCATTCTTTAATGGCCAGCTGACTTGTGGAAAAGTTTGCATTTTGCACATTTAGTTACTGCTGTGCTGAAAATGTCTCCTGCAATTTTTTTCTTTAAAGGAGGGGACATTTATCTTCAATTAATAAGAAAAGAAATTGCATCTGAAAATTGTCAAAGGGGAGATAACGTTTCTGTGAAATTGTGCAGGAGTAAAGTTTTTCTTCCTCTCTCATAACACTAGATAGGGAACTTGACTAAATGAAGTCCTTTTTTCATGCAGCACAAACCTTATTAAACTGTGGGATTTGTTTCCGCAAGATGAATCAATGGCCACCAGTTGAGATGGCTTTGAGAGAGGATTAGACAAATTTATGGGGGGAGAGGCTACCCCTGTCTACTAACCATGATGGCTGGAAACCCAAGAGGGAAGGGTCCTGCTGCACTGAGGTCCCATTTGTGGGGTTCCCAAAGAGGTGTTTGGCTGATCCAGAAGCCAGGATCTTCTGTTTTTAAGTTCTGTCGGAACTCTGTGAGTGAGTTCTCCCCGCCATGTTTTCATTTTACTTAAAATGCAGTCACAGTACGTGTGTGTGTGTGTGTGTGTGTGTGTGTGTGTGTGTAAAGGCCCTGCATTATTGCAGCTGCTCCTTTGATCAAAAGTGAAGCCGTATCTCTCTCTCTCTCTCTCTCTCCACACACACGTAACCTATAACATAATATGCAGTTTGGCTCCAAGACTATAAAGTGTTCAGGGCAGAGACCTGCCATTTTATTTCATTCCATTTTATTCCTTGTCTAGCTCCATAAATGGTCCTGTACATTGACAGTGAAATAGTCATTTTTACCAACAGCTGTGAGATCAGACCATTTTTTTTACAGAACAAAAATTCCATTTGTTAGCCCTGATCCAAACTGTGCAAAGTATTTTCCAGTCTATTTCATGGTAGGATCTAGGCCCTGCATCCATTTTCTCTCCCCATTTTCAATTAAGAGCTGGCCTCCAGGCTACTGGTCTGCTGATTCACTCCCCCACAGTTATACAGCTGATGGCTCATAAAGACTTTGTGTTAATCTGATTCCGTAAATACCTCTGGGCTACATCACAGTCACAGTGGTGATTTTGCTCCTAAAATCTGAACTTTATTCCTATTAGCCTCTGAAAGTCAAGTCAAGAGCTCTTAGAGGAACTGTCTGGGGCATCAGAGGGCTGTGGATGCAAAAGGGGAAGCCTGCAGCAGTTTCTAGCATGATGTGCCCTGAAATGGGCAGAGATACGAAGTCAAAGCTCACTGGAATCTGAATGGCAGCTCCCAGCCTCCCTTGGACTGTTTCTGCTACTACCAGGCAAGCCTCAGAACCTGGGGCACATACTCCTTGCTTCCTTTGGGAAATGGCTGCCCTCCCTTCAGACCAGAGAAGCTCTGTTCTTCATTCTTCCTTATGCCTCCTTCAAGAGGCAGCCCAGCGCCCCCCACCTTAAGACTTTGGTGTCTCAAATTTCAGCAGTGCCCTGTGCAGTGCCAAAATTGAGTGCCTCCCACCTCTCACAGTCCATTCTAAATAATTGTTCTGGCATTCCCTGCAGTGCCCCAAGGCTCTGGGGCCAGTGCGACTGAACCGGTCGTGCTCCCCCAAATCCATCTCCGGGCAGCCTCCACTTTCTTCAGCTCTATCCTGAAGGAGTTTCCATGCCTCCCTCTGAAATTTGTAACTCCTCTTCAGCTCAGTCCTGCGGCTGGATCAGAGCAAAAGCCCATCTAGTCCTGCATCCTGTTCTCAAAAGGTGGATAAACCAGGTGGGCTAACCAGATGCCTCTGGGAGTTCTGCATGCAGCACTCTCCCCACTTGTGATTCCCGGCAACCGCTGTTAAGTAGTGTATTGCCTCTGACAGTGGACCTAGAGCAATGGAGCTAGGAGCCACGGGTAGCCTCCACCATGAATTTGTCTAATCCTCTTTGAAGGCCATCCAAGTAGTTGGCCATCTCTACATGGCTACAGGAGTGCCTGGCGTGCTCTGGTCCATGGGGTCATGAAGAGTCGGACATGACTAAATGACAACAGCAACATGGCTAGATCACACTGAATGTCCAGCATGCTGTTCTCACAGTAGCCAGCCAGCTGCTTCTGGGAAGCCTGCAAGCAGGTCTCAGCTTAGTTACCCACCCTCATCCGCCTGCAGCCCAATCTGTTCAGGCTACTCATGAGCAAACATCCATGCTTCATCCTCAACTAGACCTGACAACCAGCAGGAGCACTGGATTGACAGTTGTGGTGCCAGCCATGCAGCCCCAGCCATGCCACTGGCCCTCCCTGGCCCCATCCAGCTAAGCAACAGCAACCTCACTCCACACACCTTGCTTAGATAGAGAACATACCAGTCAGGAAGCTACACAAGAACTTTAGTTTCTTTTTCCAGAAACCTCCTGACTCTACCCAGGGACAGTTAAGTCCAGTGCCACCTGGCGACTTAACTCTAGTATGACACCACAACTGGCAATGCATAAGACAGACTTAGGCAGACATTTCCAGGTGGCAGACTCTTGTCAGAAAAGTGAAGAGAAGTAACTGCAGCTGCTTCTGGGTTCTGGCAAGGGATCGTGAGAGCCCCACGAAATCTTGCAAGAGCCCTGTCAGATTTCACAAGAGCCTCTTGAGATCTCACAAGATCTCTCCAGAACCTGGAAGCTGCATGACCCCAGCCCATGAGGCTTGGGCAGGGGCAGCGGTGGGGGTGCCTGGCAAGTGCAGAGGGCAGCACCTCCCCATTCTGCCTCAAGCAGCAAAACAGGACAAGCCGCACCTGTATGACACTCTCCACACAAAAGCTCGTGAGCTGGCTTGCACAGGGCTGGCCCTCTCCCAATCTGCCTTTCAATGATAAATTTGAAATAGCACATTTGTTTATCTGTGCACACAGATAAACACTTCCCAGCTGATAGCCCCAGATGCTCAAAGAGCAAATACGCCATACCTGCAAAGCATGGGCAACTCTGTTAAACAGTCTGGACACCTTTGAAAGGGTTGGGCTGTTCTAGACCTTGGACTACTGTTCAGAAAAAAATAACTCCCCCACACCACAAAAAATAACACTTGGCAATCCCTGTGCCAAGTACTGAACACAAAAACCCACCTTGGCTCAGATCAAAACTTCACCTAGCCCAGCCTTCAGTTGCCAAGGGTAGGGTTGCCGTACATCCAGAATTTCCCAGACATACACAGAATACTGCAGTGTCTGGGCAGAAATCAACTAATGTCTGGGGAAATCCGGATGTATGGCAGCCCATGTTGGCAGTGTCGTTTTTGCCAATTTTCCCTTTAAAAATAGCTCAAAAACGTCTTTTTTTGCACATACAAAGAACACCTCAACAACTCTTCCCCCCCCCCCCCCCAAGAAAGCTCAACAATTTAGATTTTCAGTGTTTGAAATATGGCAACCCTACTTTGGGGAGCTCCCAAACACCACACACTGGAAACAGCCTTCCACTGACCTCAGAATTTTGGTACTTAAAAAAGAAAAAGATGTGCTTCTGCTGAACATGGAAGAACCATTTAGCTCATGCTCATTGATGGACTCATCCTCCCTGAATTTTTCTACTCCAGTCTTTCTATTTCTTTCTGTCTTTGTTTATCTTAAATTTGCCTTTAAATCTCACCTTACCCCCATGGAGTTTGAGATGCTATAATGAGTCTCTCCCCCCCCCTTAATCTTCACAACAACCCTGTGTGGTGGGTTAGGCTGAAAGATAAGGAATGACTTCAGTGGAGATTTGAACCTATGGTCATCAATGTCATCATCACATCTTGTGGCTGGGGGTCCATAATTATGTGCTGTGTAAAAAAGTATTTTCTTTTGCCCTCAAACTGAATTCCAGTCAGTTTAATTTGAAAAGCCTGAGTTCTTTCATTGCGAGAAGGGGAGACAGGATTTCTCAGGAAAAGCCTGCTGCTGAACAGAACCAAGATTTCAGGAAAGAATTCAGATGTATTTTAAACAGTCCTGTGACTGGATCTGTGATTCATAGCTGGTAGCATTTCAACAGGGGCTTCACATCTGTAGAGATTAGGGGGGAAATGTGTGCATTTGCTTCTACTTTTCAAACAGAGTGAGAGAAAGATATAAGGATAATGTTGATGGAATCAAACCTTAGTTGTTTTTGTTTTAGTAAAACAAGAAAGATTATCAACCAGTTAAGAACTAAATGACTTCCTGCTATGATGCTGGTAAAAAGCTTTTCAAAGCTTTGCTAATCTTTTTCAGGATTAAGTATTCATTAGCCCATTCGATTCTCTTATTACAACAATCATGATAGAGCAATTGTTTTCACTTTTCAGAGCCTGGCCAGCCTACCTGTCGCATAGCCTCAATGAGAAATTTGCCAACTGAATAAAGTAAAAGAAATCTGAGATTCCTTGAGCATTGTCATAAACCTGAAAGCACTTTGACTGTAGCAAGTGAAACTTTTTCCAGCTCATTGGCTAGGAAGTCATGGAAAAAACTTTGGGCCGGGTGGAGGGGTGGTCATATAATCCTTCTCTCCAACGGGCCAAGATTGTATGCTTCCTAGGGCTTTGTCCATTCTAAGTATTAAATATCAGAGGCAGCGAAGCTTCAAATTGCCAACAGAGTGACGCGGCAGCTAAAAAAGCCAATGCAATTCTGGGCTGCATCAATAGGAGTATTGCATCTAGATCAAGGGAAGTAATAGTGCCACTGTATTCTGCTCTGGTCAGACCTCACCTGGAGTACTGTGTCCAGTTCTGGGCACCACAGTTCAAGAAGGACACTGACAAACTGGAACGTGTCCAGAGGAGGGCAACCAAAATGGTCAAAGGCCTGGAAACGATGCCTTATGAAGAACGGCTAAGGGAGCTGGGCATGTTTAGCCTGGAGAAGAGGAGGTTAAGGGGTGATATGATAGCCATGTTCAAATATATAAAAGGATGTCACATAGAGGAGGGAGAAAGGTTGTTTTCTGCTGCTCCAGAGAAGCGGACACGGAGCAATGGTTCCAAACTACAAGAAAAAAGATTCCACCTAAACATTAGGAAGAACTTCCTGACAGTAAGAGCTGTTCGACAGTGGAATTTGCTGCCAAGGAGTGTGGTGGAGTCTCCTTCTTTGGAGGTCTTTAAGCAGAGGCTTGACAACCATATGTCAGGAGTGCTCTGATGGTGTTTCCTGCTTGGCAGGGGGTTGGACTCGATGGCCCTTGTGGTCTCTTCCAACTCTATGATTCTATGATTCTATGATTCTATGCCCTGGCGTTTTTGTCAGGCCAAATCTTTTCAAGTGCTGTGCATTTTTAAAGAGGGGGGCAGGAGAAAGTCTATAAGTAGAGGAACACAGAATTTACTCTTCCTTCAAGAGAGCTAGGAGAGTGATGAGGATTGTACATACACAGGGATTGAGTGATGCAATCAGCACCTTGGGAGCAAGTATCATAGAGCTCCCTCACTGACCTTCAGATGACTGTAGCTGATATAGGACTATTGCCAAGATCCATTACAAACAGGTTGTAGGGTTCAGTTTTGGTCTCCTACTATGCTCTTCTACTTTCTTGAGTTAGCTCATGGCAAACTAAGGCCCGGGGGCTGGATCAGGCCCAATCGCCTTCACAATCCGGACCATGGACAGTCCAGGAATCAGCGTGTTTTTACATGAGTAGAATGTGTGCTTTTATTTAAAATGAATCCCTGGAGTATTTGTAGGGCATAGGAATTCGTTCATTCCCCCCCCCCCAAATATAGTCCAGCCCCCCACAAGGTCTGAGGGACAGCGAACCAGCCCCCTGCTCAAAAAGTTTGCTGACTTCTGAGTTAGCTTGTTTGAATAATCTGGAGCTATTGGTTTATAGAGTGGTTGGGGAAACTCAGCCAGATGGGCAAGGTACATATAATAAAATTGCTGCTGCTCTTTTAAAGCATTTGTCAAAGCCACCAGGAGGGTGGAGTGGGGCAAAGGGGGGGGCAGCTGTTTCCAGATCCAGACCCAAAATGTTCTCCAGCCCAGGATCCCAGATACCAGGAGGAGGAGCTCCCTGTTTATCAGTGAAAGGCAGAAGACTAGGACTTGCATCTTTATTGGGCCTGGCCAATCCAAAGGCCTCCCAGTTGCAGGGGCTAGTCCTACAAACCTCTGTCATTCGCTCAAATAGCAAACTTGGGCGGTCTCATGCCCATCAGTTTAGATACAAGACTGGACCATCCACAAACAAAACAGGAGAGTCTACATATCTAGGGAAATTATGAGGAACACAGCACTTACGTGTTCTTTAAAATTAGCTGAACACACATAGAAGGGGGACAGAAAGAGGCAAAAATGTGAAAAAATTCGTTCTTAAAAATTATGGATGAGTGTCATAGCCTCTGTATGCTCTATGACAGGCATGTCCAAAGTCTGTTTCAGGGGCCTAATCCGGCCCGCTGGTCAGTTTAATCCAGCCCCCGTGGCAGTGTATTTCCTGGGGTAAAATCCTTTTTAAAAACCCGCAACAACTTCAATCTTAAAAAAAGTTCAGCAACTTCAATCCTAAAAACAGCTCAACAACTTAGGGTAAAATCATTTAAAAAAAACCTCAACAATTTCAATCCTAAAAAAAAGGTTGGCCCATTGGTCAGCCCTTACAGCCCTTCACTTCATCAAATCTGGCCCTCTTTGAAAAAAGTTTGCACACCACTGCTCTACAACAATTCACTTTGCTTGGGTCTTGTGTGTGCACATTGGGCCAGATTCAGTTCACCCAGAGTGCTAGCAGAAGCCAGTGCCAGGGCTCCCACTAGCCCAACAAGGCTTTACCTGCTCTCCTTCTCCTGCATGTTCCCCAAACCTTCTACAGATTCACCAGGAGAAGAGCAGGGGGAATTGTTCTATCTTGCAAGCAGAAACGCTTGCATGAACAGAATGATCAGAAGAGAGGAACCCTGAATTCTTCCCATTGTTGTTTTGCAACAGGCAGGCAGACCATCACATGCTCATAATGATGAGGGAGAAAGTCACCTGATATACCTGTTGTGCAGAAACACAACCATTTCATTCCCCTCCCCCACTGCTTCAATAGACTCTACCTGCCTTAGTGAGACCTCTAGGACCCTCCAGATGTTCACAGACTCCAACTCCCATTAGCCCCATTCTAGCTCCTACCATGACTCAGTGGGCTTTATCTAAATGACATTTAATGTCATACACCTGCATGATGATTGCATTAAGCAAGTTAGCTTTTACCATGCTTGTCACGAGCCCCATGATCCTGTCTGGTTCATTGTAAGAGTTGCTGGCAGATGAGTCAGAGGAGGAGAGCACAGAGGGTGCTGCTGCTGGGAAGGAGACCCAAGGGAAGGATGGCCAGGGGGTAGAAAAAGTCCTTCTGCCTCCCTGTTACACTCCATTCATGGAGCAAAGAGCTTCCCTAGCAAAAGGGGAGGGCATCACCCAGCCAGGAGGAGAGGCTGGTTGGCAGGAGGAGGAGCCAGAGAGATGGACCTCCAACCCATCACCAAGAATACACCACTGCTCTGCCGTTGACAGGTGTGATGGACCTCATCCGTACGTTCTTGTGTGAAGGTCACTTTGGTGTGTGGCGATTCAGGCAGAAGTTGAACAAATAAGAAAGGATTATTTTACAGAACAAAGTTGATAAAATGAATGATGTGTCAGGAGATAATAAGTTAACTATTTCCTCAAATAATAGTAATAATCTTACTAAATCTAGTAGATTTTTCAGGCTTCTAAATAAGGTTGCAAACACACAGCTTATTTTAAGTTTGGTTGCTTATTTTCAGTTATTACGCTTCAGTTAGATGTTAGAGGTTTCTAGACTAGATAGTACTGTAAATGCACAGTTTATTTCCAGTTACTTCAGTTCCTTAAATTTATTTGCAGATGTGTTACAGCTTAATTCTTTGGTTCCTAAACAAGATAGTACCTTCTGTCAGTTACCCAACCTTTTCTCCATAACACTCCTGAGGTACTTCCAGCAGTATAACAGACTCAGAGGATCACCACACCCCTCTTAACGGGTCTGGGAGTCTTCTCTTTCTGGAAGATCTCTCCCATCCTGACTGACATGAGACCCACGGAGACGGTATCCTCACAGCTTCTACTTCTGCTCAAACTCAGCCCTCCAGTTAACTCCTCTCTGAATACTCTAAGTGCTCAGAGACCCCTTTCTTAGCATAGCCTTGTGGATAAGTTCTTTTCAGATGTCAAAGGCACAGATCCTATGCACCTGGGACTAAACTCAATGGGACTTACTAATGCATAGGATTGCACTGTGATTTATTTCTGTATGGAACTTTCTGCAGGTTTCTGTGTATAACTGCTTTCCAGTGATTGCATGTGTCCTCTCCTTTGTGTTTTTTAGAAGGTGCAGTTGTATTTTGCTTTTAAACATCAAATACTATAGATCCCAAGGTATGGTCTTCAGTTACTGAATCTATGCAGGTCTGGGTCTTGTCAGTGTCAGGATGGGTGACCACCTAGTGCTAGAGCAGTCAGGTACAACATTTTCCTGTTGCCTAGAATGGACACACAGGGAAATGTGGCTCCAGACAGGGAGGACTTCCTGCCATACCTGCTCTGGAGCCTCCACCCCCTGTGTGTGGCCAGGTAGATGGGCGTGGCCCTAGCTGGCCATGTAAAAGGGCTGGCCAGGCAGCCACCTTCCCTTTTTCTCTTTTTGGACTTCTCTTTTGGAGTTCCTCTTCTGGATCTTAGCCAGCACATGAGCCTTACAGAGAATGAAGGCCACAAGTAGAAAGTCTGAGACCTACCTCAGACTTCTTTTCTCTACAAATGTAACTGTAACCACAAGATAAATCCTGCCTTCAAATTACTGCTGTGAACTGAATGTGAGTATAACTTTATTGTTATTTTTCAAGAATACTGTGTTGTGTTATTCTTATTTTAAGAGGGAAATAAAGGGGAGATTTACCAGGACGAGTCCAGACTGGACAAGCCAGACTGGATTGCTTAATTAAAAGAATCTAGTGAGTCATCAACTGCTTCACTATAAGCTGCAGGGGAATGTGCTGATGTGGTTCCAGAACCACAGGTCAGACACTCATCCAGAACCAACAGAGGTGTTCCACCATTATGGCTGTCCTACTTTGTAGGGTCGGCGTTACCTCAGGAGCCTTCCATGTGGGAAGAGATAGAGGAGATGCCAGCTGCGGAAGCCCGTCTCTGGAGAAAGGCCGCAGAAGAGAAGATTGATGCCCTGCATCAAAGCAAGACGTGGAACCTTACTGAGCTACCTCCTGGAAAGAGGTAAGTCAGTAAGCGAGTCTTTAAAATTAAGAGGGAAATAAAGGGGAAATTTACCAGGAACAATCCAGACTGGACAAGCCAGACTGGATTGCTTAATTAAAAGACTCTAGCGAGTCATCAACTGCTTCACTTATAAGCTGCAAGGGACTGTGCTCTGCTGTTTGCTTGCTAGCACGAGTAAGGAGGGATAATATCAAAATAATATATCCTCTCCTACCTTCCTAAACATTCCCACACCCATCAGTGCCAGGTTTAGGGTAGTGTGGGTGGTTCCCCTGGACAAGGTGCCTAGCTGAAGGGGTGCAAAACTGAGAAGATTCATAACTGAAAACATCCATTTGGGGACACCAGATTTTGGCCTTGCATAGGGCACTACAGGTATATTACCAAAGGTTATCAAAGTCTTTCCCAGCACCTAGGAACCGTATGTATGCTGCTTTGTCTTCCCTGACAGAAGAAAGGAGGGGGGGAATGTAAGAAACTAAATGGACTCCCTTGGGAGGTTGTGGACCCTCCTTCCTTGGAGGTTTTTAAGCAGAGTTTAGATGGCCATCTGTCATGGAGTCCCCCACTTCTGCTAACCCCCTGTCTCCCAAAAACAGAACTTCTGCTTTGTTGAGATTCAGCCGCTATCTGTTAGCCAACATCCATCCTCCAACCGCCTCCAAACACTCATACGAGACATTTATGGCCTTAACTGCTTCTAGTTTAAATGAGTGGTAGAGCTGAGTATCACCCGCAATCAACATGTTGATTAATAAATGTCATATATATATGTGTGTGTGTGTTTGTGTGTGTGTGTTATTGGTCTTATTAATAATGACAGAATTAATCTGACCAAAGGTAATACTTTTAGTACTCACTGGTTTTAATGTGCAAGTGCCATGCCCTTGCTTAACTCTCCCCATAGGTCACAAAAGTGCATCACTTTGACTAGATCATTCCCATTGGTTTCATTCCCATTGATTCAGGTTACATTATACAGTAAATGTACATTATACGTTTACTCTATAATGTAAGAAACACTCACTTATACAAGAACTCCTTAGAGAATGTTCAAAAGCCTTTTCAATCCAATTCTAGTCTTGAGCACCCAACAGCTGTCCTCTGAGGAATCTTCTGCATACCATTGCTCCATCTCTCCAGCCATACCCTACGACAGTGACCTTTAACCTTTCCTTTTGTAATCACTTTCTTAAGAGTATTTCCATCGTTGCACCAAATATAGACAAAATACTTCAGTGGATGCCCACTGATTTCCGGCAGGAAGATCCACTCTTCTCCAGACATATTTTCAGTGTTATCATAGATCTCAGGCTTCTGCTCAGGAGCCTGAAGTCTTAGGAGTTGCCTATGAATGAATGATTAAATAATTGTTTAATGACTTGCCCAATTCCATTTAATTCACTAGCTATGCATGAATGACACTTGTGTGGTCATATCATGCATCTCACTAGCAGCATTTGCTAACACTGTTTGCTAATGAAATGCTCTCAGGGTGATGGATGAAACAGAAGTCTTATTCAGCAGAACAGAGTGCACCATTTTGCTTGGAGGCTGCCCCAGAACAATGAGATGTACATCACTAAAAGAGGCTCCCTAAAAATGCTGTGGCTGGAGACACAAAGCACAGGCTAAGATGACATGACATTTTTGCCATATTTGTGGACAGCAGCCCCTATGAATAGTCTTTTAAAATAGGCTGTGGAAAAGGAGGGGGAGGACAGCCTCATCTCAGCCACCAACCCGAGGACCAACAAATTCATGAAAAAAGGGCTATTTATATAATGATATAATATAATAATAATTTATTCAGTCTTTACTGAGTATTTGTTCTGATTTGATTGCAGGGAGGTTACTGTATATGACAATGAGTATTCATCTGGATTTGCCTGTGGTGTGGTGTGTTTATATGTCTTCCTGTTAATCATTTGTCCATTCCACACTTTTAAATGCATCACTTTCCTAACTGCAAAAGGAAGGCTGCTTCTTTTGTTAAAGAGGTTGTGTTGCACTGGGGCACTTTAAACCAGGGGCATAGCGTGGGTTCCTGGGGTAATCACCCCAGCCACATTTCCTGGAGGGGGCACGCTGCACCCATCCTGCACCAGCCCTGCACCACTGTGATCAGATCCCAGCCTTGCAAAACTGCTTGGGGAGGGTGATATTAGAAAGATGCTATGTTCCCTTTATTCGCAGCTTCACCTCCAAGGGGCTGGGACTGAAGGGCATGTAGCTGTTGTGTCCTTCTCATGTCGCCACTCTGCAAGTACAGCAAGCTACTCACTGCAGACTTTTCCACGTCAGCACGTGGGGAGCACCAGGGCCAAGCAATGGGCTATGACAGAGGAGGTGGGCCTAGAGTGTCGCCGCTCTCCTCTTGTGGCTCCATCAGGGCTCCTTTGTTATAGGTTTAAGTGGAAGACCTCTCTAAATCCGAGAAGTGAGAGAGGGGCAGGCTCCTGACTTTTGTAACACCTTCTTGCCCAGGAGGGTGGGTGGGTGGAGGAGACAGCCCAGGGCCTGAGGGTGGAGTCAAAAAGTGGTCAGAATCTAAAGTAGGTGGCATCACCCCCTTTTCTTTCATTCTTTTAAATAATGTAAGTAGCCTGCTGTATCAGGTCAGTGGGGTTCAAGTTATAAGTGTAATGTAGATTAAATGCTGTGTTTGAAAGCGTTGTACTTGAAATGCTGGAAAGATAAGTCTCCCTTAAGTGAGAGGTTCCACTCTGGGTGAAAGTGGAAGGTTGGTGTTTTCCCATTTCAGAAGGCAGGAGAGGAAACTTGAGACGCCAGAGATGGTAGAAGCAGCAACTGCAAAGAAACTCTGCAATGATGAACATGCTAAGGATCACTCTCTGGGACCAGAGAGAGGAAAGAGTATTGAACTGCATAAAGGACTGAACCACATTGCTTTTTGCAATGTGTTGCTTTCTTATTTCATTGATGTAATGCTAATTTGTGAATCAGCCAGGGGCCATGTGAAACTTTGCCAGTGGCCACATGTAGAAAATCACTATCCTGTAAATTCATGCGATGATCAAGCTGTGGGACTCAGGCACCTTGCTGTTATGGAAGGGCAGGGTTCTTAGCAGGTACAGTAACCCTTCAGGACAAAAAGGGTTGAAGCTTTGGCTTCTGTTACACACCCATACACTCTAAAGTTGAAGCCAGCAGTGCTGGTACAGCTGAAGTGATGTGAGAACACCCCTTACACACCAAGCTTCAGGTTAATTTGGCAAAAGTAGTGTTGGGCAGAGCCTGTTGGAACCATGATATCTGCACTGCAATTCTGCCCATCAGCACCTCAGGAACATGGAAGGATGAAGGCATCCTTCTCATTCAGAGCCCTCTGACCATAGATCTTTATGAAGAAATGTTTGGCAGCTCAGCTGAGAAGCCGGGTTTTTATTTTAACCTTTAAGAATGACGCCAATTTCACAGCTGTTAATGGTATGTGGAACTGACTCTTTCCAATGCAAATTATCCATCAAGGGCTAAATGCTTGGAGGGAGAAATCTCCATATTAATGTGCTGGTATCTTTGTCCATAAGTATCTAATTTTATGCCTTAATCAGATCACCTCCTTTTTCTGATTAAAATGCTTCTTAAAGAAAAAAAATATGATTTGGATATACATTGGGAGCTATTGGCCTCTGAGATTTTGGAAACAGGGGTGGAAATGTGGATTTTGCTAAGAAAACAAAGGGGAAATGTTGCCAGCTCAAGTGGATCCCCAGCCAGTATAGCTAGTGATCAGCAGTGATCCCATCCCTGTGTTCTCATATATACTGGATTCCATTCTCTCTCCTCCACCTCAAAAAAATGATTTCCACAACAAGTTGTCCTAAACTCTTTTAAGAAGAAGGTGTGTGACCTAGCAGCCTAACTTGAAACACCCACCCACCCCAAATAAGGACATCAGAACTGAGCATTGATCTCTACATTAATAATAAGAATCCATCTCCCTACCCCCCCAAAAGACCCACAATAGATAAAAGAGATCACACTGAAAGATAAATGCAATCTTTTATTATCCCTCTCCAGACTTCCAAGATGCTTTGATACTTTGTTAGGGGCTCACATTGCCTACTCACCCTGCCCCCCCATGCACACATTTGTTTGCTTTCAGGACAGCCTTGCATGCTGCAAAATGTGGCCCCGGCCACCCAAGAAATTAGTTTTTCAAGTTGACCCTATACTTGGGTGGGGGCACTTAGGCCAGGGCCTCAAATGCAGTGCTCTGGGCCACTCTGTCTGGCCCCTTGGATTATCCCTAGGCCACACCACTCCCTGCTCTAGTTTCTCTCTTCCCTCCATCTAGAAAAGCAAGAAACATTCTCACAGTTTAAGGACACGTCCCACCCAGGCCAATGCACTGGAGTGTCTTGGCCTGACCGGAATGTGTCTTAGAACTCTGATAACCCCTTTTGCTTGCCTGGATGGAGAATAGTGATGGATGTGTGAGCATGTGTAAAAAATACCCTATTGTACAGAAGTAAATATTTGCATTAATTTCTCTGCCCACTTTTGCCTTGGCCCCATCTACTGCTTGACTTGCGGCCCCTGGAATGGCAACATATATGAGGCCACAAGCTAGCTAACCATCATCTAGCTGGTCAAGCTAGCCATGCAAAGGGTCACATGAGAAGGGTGCAGGGGGGTCTGTCCTAAGGATCCCCAGTGTTATGGAGCTCCACATTTGAGGGGGGGAGAACAAGCCTGAAGCTCCCCCTTCCCTGTTTTGTAGATTTAACAAAAATCTGGGACACGTGTGAAATATATACTTCACCTTTGGCTATAATAATAATAATAATAATAATAATAATAATAATAATAATTTATTTATACCCCACCCATCTGGCTGGGCCTCCCCAGCCACTCTGGGCGGCTTCCATAGAAACCAAAAATACACTAAAATATCACACGTTTAAAACTTCCCTGAACAGGGCTGCCTTAAGATGTCTTCTGAATGTCAGGTAGTTGTTTATCGCTTTGACATCTTGTGGGAGGGCGTTCCACAGGGCGGGCGCCACTACCGAGAAGGCCCTCTGCCTGGTTCCCTGTAGCTTTGCTTCTCGCAATGTGGGAACCGCTAATGCGTTCTATGCCTACACCGCCAACATTTCACAGAAAGAGGGAGGGCTGGCCCACCCATGAGGTGAGGTAAAAGCACCTGCCTTGGGCAGTGTCAGCTCCAGAGGCAGAGCCCCCGCGGGTGCCCTGCCCACGCTGCCACCTTTACAGTTGGTGGAGAAGTCATGCCAGAACCTGCCGGGATGCTTCAGTGGAGGCAGCACAGCATGGCAAGGGCGGGGTGGGGCAGGGCAGAGCAGAGCAGCACTTCCCATTTCACCCCAAGTGAGCTGTGCTTTTGACACGCTTATTGTTTTTCTGAGATCACTGTCCAAGCCCTACACCCCACCATTCCGTACTCCAGGGATGGGGAATCCATTGACCTCCAGGCTTGCTGGACTCTAGCTTCTATCATTCCTGGTTATTGGCCATGCAGCTGTGGCTGATGAAGGTTGAAGTTCAATAGCACATGAAGGTCCATGGCTTCTCCTCATCTCTGCTCTATGCCATTCGCTGTGCACTATATTCGCACATAGATTCTCTTGGTTAAATATATGCTAAGAGGCCATCATTGTCCTATGATGCGTTCCCCATAGTGGCAATATGGAAAACGGCAGGCTGAGCACTGCCTTAGTGTTCATCAACCCTAGTTGTTTCAAATGTGCACTGGAGACAAGATGCACTACATTTCTGCATGTAGTGTGGATGCTCTGCCACTGGGTTACAGTCCTTCCCCCAGAAGAAGAGTCAGGTGTATCTTCTTCCAATGTATTGTTGAGTAACTGATCAGTTAACGCTGGATAGATAAGAAAAAGGCTAGATTTCTCAAAACGAATGACTGTTTCACTATTATAGAGCATGGACTGCTGGATAGCTCAGTTGGTACAGCATGCAACTTTTAATCTCAGGTTCGTGGGTTTGAGCCCCACACTGGGCGAAAGATTCCTGATTTGCAGGGGGTTGGAGTAGATGATCCTTCAAACTCTATGATTGTATGATTCCATTTTTTAGCAGATGGAATGCAACTGAAATACATGGAACCTGACCTTATTAACTCACCTGCATCTGTGGGATTTCTTCAATCAGTTTACACTCCCTGCACTTATCCACCTATCCAAATCAACACAAGCAGTCGAAATTGTCATTACCATGGAAACAAAATCAGATTCAACAGTAGCAACTTATTGCATCATGTTTCTTTCTGTTCTGGAATTTGTGTAGTAGGGAGATGGGGAAGCCACAATTGACAATTATTATTTTAATCTACCCACCTAGCAGGTTCCTAAGTTCATTGGCATGCATGTCATGGTGATCTCCAGGCTATTTGGCAGAGTCTTAACTATTTGAAATAATTTTCTTTCTTTTTTTACAAAAACTATCTTTGGGGGACATTTTATACAAGGGAATTTAGGGAGCTGCGTTACACTGAGTCAGACCATTGATCCATCTATCTCACTGTTGTCAACACTGACGGGTAGAGACTCTCCAGGGTTTCTCCCAGCCCTACATGGAGATGCCTAGAAGTGAATCAGGTACCTTTTGCAGGCACTACTACAGGTAGACTACAACCCTTTCCTTGATTTTGTGAGTTTTGTTCAAGTCTTGGCACTGCTATGGCAATTCTCCCTGAAAATGTGCTGCCACCACACACAACTGTTTGGAGCAGCCTACACGTAAGAGCTGTAATGTGTACAGCAGGTATCTGCATAAAGAGACAGGAGGCTGGTTCAGGCATGTATGTTCCCTGCTTGATGACTGCAAAAATCAAGGAATGATTTAACGGGCCATCACAGGTAGCACACACTGCAGAGAGAACTTCCATATCACTGCAGAGAAAATGATTTTCAGTGTACAGACATTCCATCATCAGTCATCAAGAGTTGCTGGTTCATACATGCGTGTTCCTCAGCTGATCACTGCAGTATCAAGCAATCATCTGTATGTGTGGAATTGATGGAACATCACAGATCGAACTTTTGCAGCTCCTCAAGTGCAATGGAATCAGCCCACACAATCCACTGACATCAATCTGATGATGCATGCATAGAAAGCTGTATCACATTGTTTGTTCATCTGGCCCTGGTGTGGGGAACTTTTGACCCTGAACTTCAACTCCCATCATGCCTAGCCCTAGGTCACACTTGCTAGGGCTAATGGGAGTTGTATTTCAAAAACATCTAGTGGAGATGTCAGGGGAATAGGGACAGGGTATTGCAGTGTATATGATACACTTTGAACACTTGTCTGAAGCATTATACATAGGAAGATGCCTTACACCGAGCTAGGACCAGAACCACAGCAAAGTGCTGTGACCCACCCCTAAGTCGGACAGCTGCTCCAGAGGATACCATGGCTGATGGTATTGAAAGCTGCTGAGTCACTGAGGAGAATTAACAGGGACACATTTTCCCCATCACAGAGGTCATCACACGGGGTGCCCAAAGCAGTTTCTGTGCCAACACCAGCCCTGTGGTGTAGTGGTTAAGAGTGGTAGTCTCTTAATCTGGTGAACCGGGTTCGCGTCTCTGCTCCTCCACATGCAGCTGCTGGGTGACCTTGGGCTAGTCACACTTCTCTGACGTCTCTCAGCCCCACTCACCTCACAGAGTGTTTGTTGTGGGGGAGGAAGGGAAAGGAGAATGTTAGCCGCTTGGAGACTCCTGAAGGGGAGTGAAAGGTGGGATATCAAATCCAAACTCCTCTTCTTCTTCTTCTTCTTAATGGATCTAGAAAATCAGTTTCCTCCAAGAGTGCCTGAATCTGGTCCACAACTACCTTGCCCAAGAACGGAAGATTGAGAAGGAGCTGGGAGATGAGGGTTCAGATTCCCATTGGACCATGATGCTCACTGGGTGACCCTGGGCCCCAGCTACTGTCTCTCAGCCTAACCTCCCTCATTGTTTGTGAGGATAATATTGGGGGGGGGGAGACCCATGTGCCCCACCTTCAGCTCCTTGGAGGAAAGGTGAGATAGAAATGGAGCCACAAGGTAGTTTACTGTTGTTATGAATTTGTTGGTCTTTAGAGCCACTCAGTTCATAGCATGCAGCTTGAGTTAAATTCTTCCCCCAACCACCCCATCAAATGAAAATTCATGCTCCTTCTTTTCTTTTGGTTAATATTCCTCTTTGGCAGGTTCTTTTAATGGGCTGGAAAAAATTCTTTCTATGAAGTTCCAGGCTTCCTGTGCTTGAATGAGCACAGCTCCCCATTGGCTGCCCACCGCGTCTCCTGATTGGCTCTTGAACTTGGAGGTAGGGGTGGGGAGGGGGAAGGAACCTCTCAGGGCGGCTATAAAAACTCCAGGTTGGTCACCTGCAGCGAGGAGGAGGAAGAAGGGGAGTCCAAGGGGCGACGAGAGCAGCGGCTTTGACGGACTCGGCGCGTCAGTCCATCGGTTGCTCCTTTCTCAAGCCCCGTCCGCTGCTGCGTCCGGCTCCGCGTCTTCGCTCCAGCTCGAGAGGGGGCCAGAAAGCGAGAGAAGCCCGAAGCGAGAACTTAGCGGAAACTTAGCCGAGAATGCTCCGAAAGTCGGCGGTCCTGCTGCTGCTGCTGGCGGCCGCTGCTGCTGCGACTTACGAAGTGGAGCAGAATGACTCCTTCAGCCCCAGGAAGGCCAGGCTGGCCGCGCAAAATTCAGGTACCCTCTTTCTCCTTTGCAGGCAGGAGCCCGTGCAGACAGCTGTTGCGGCTCACTTTGGCCGCAAACGCAGGCGGGAAGTTCTCCTGCGCAAGCCGCTGCCCGGGAGCTGTGTGCAGGAGGGGAGCTTGCGCAGGAGAACTTTACGCGCTGCGTTAATATGCCTCCTGCTTCTCTCTCTCTTTCTGCCGCTGTTCCACAGCCGAATGAATGGGAGGAGAGCGCTCGCTCGCTCGTTTCAGGAGCTGGTGTAGTGATCCTAAATGCGGGGTAGTATTCGAGGTGGTTCACACTGCGCCGTCCACTTCAGCCACAGCGGAGACCTCCAGTCTTCTTGGAGAACTGAACTGAAGCAGAATGGTTCACCCATCTCCAAGTTAAGCACCAGTCGAGCGAACACTTCATGCCTCTGATGAATTGCGCCCCGCCCCCAAAACAGCTTCTGCTAGAATTAAATTGGCTGGTCTTCAAGGTGCCCCGAGACTTTTCGTGATGTTAGCTGCAGCAGATTAACAGAGCTAACCTACTACTCTGGAAATAGAAAGATGGTGTGTGGCTGTGTATGCACCATATACTTAAGGCGTTCTCCCTGCCCTCCCCCCCGAAAAAAGAATCCTGAGAACCGTAGTTTGTTCGGGGTACTAGGAACTGTAGCTCTGTGAGGGAAAACTACAGTTCCTAAGATTCTTTGGGGGTGATGTGTTTTACATGTGTTTTAAGTGGATGGTGTGTATGGAGCCTTAATAGCTGTACTGGGAACAGTGTACCCCATGTAAGTACCTACATCTGAAAATCTACACCTTCCCTTTCTGGCTTCTAACTTTTAATCCTCCCTTGCTCTACAGTCAAATCAGAAATTCTCATGTTGCATGTTACCAATACAGTCTTAAAACAAGTTAGTTCCATTTGAGAAATGGGCTGTATATGTTTTGCTGACTTACCTAAAGCTAAACACTTTTGAAAAGGCTATGTTGTTGGCTGCTGCTTGTGCTTCCAGTGCTGGCAGGCATCACTTGCACCCATTTAAAATAAAGACATTTATACTCCTCTGATTTGACACTTGCCAAGAGAGGCTGCTATTTCAGATCTGCAAGACTCTGCAGCACAGTTCTAGGGTATTTGCTCAATTTCCTTTTGTACTTGGTTGCTATAGAAACAAAGGGTCTCAGTTATTCCACTGTGCCTAAAACAATAAGAGCCCTAATACATATTAAACATGCTAAGTGCCAAGTTATAACCTGAATATATGGAAACATATTGTTATAAAATGAGTTGTTTTATTCATTCATTCATTCATTCATTCAATTTCTATGCCACTCTTCATCCAAAGACCACAGGGCAGTTTGCAATATAAAAACACAAAAATGCAAAACTTAGTAACAAATAATAACCCCCACCCCCACACACAGGGTATTTATTTCTGAGGATAGTTAGGGATGGTTTGCAGAGAGCTTTGTCTTATCAAATAGTTCTTTTTCCTTGCATATAAGTTAGCATTGAAACATGCAGTGTTCTCATTTAAAAGGTACTCACGGCAAGATGCTACACTTGACTAGAAATTAACGAGCTTTTTCACTAGGTTTCTAGAACTACTGTCTAAAATCCTCTGCTTCCCTGCGAAATAGCATCCCATTTTTTTTAAAGTCCTGGTTTGCATGTCATTCCTAACATATGAAACATGATCAGGCAAAAAGTAACAGATCTCCCTTTGCATGACTGAGTAGAAATTCAGCTTGGAGAAAAATGTTATACCAATTTACCTGCAGGCAGGGGAGAAATCTGGTGGCTTGTCAGCCAGCTTCTGGAAGAAAATTGTCCTGCTGACATATTTACCGGTAAATAGTTCAGCCTTTTGCACAAACTCTGGCGGCTCTTCCTAAGTTCTTTATGCTGCTCTACTCGCCTCCATGAGCTTAACTGCTGGGCTTTAACTACATTTACTGCATTACTCTACTAATTTTCCATCAAGGAGCTCAAGGGGATTACATGATTTTCTCCCTGTACATTCCATCTAATCCCCTTCAACAACCCTGTACGGTAGGTTATGCCCAGAAATGACTAGCCCAAGGTCACTAAGTCAGTTGTATGGCTAAGTAGGGATTTAAAGCTGGGGTCACCTCAATCTTAGTCTGACACTTCAACCATTTCACCACCATGACTGTCTGCAAAATCTTAACTGGAGCCTTACACTCAACTTAGTGGGATTACAAAGCCTGCATTAGTGACAGCTTTTCAAACTGGAGTTGAAAGATAAAGAAACATTTGTCCAAAATGCTTATAGTGATAAGGTAAGGTTAGACTCTGGGTTTATGGGCCCCCTTCAAATGAGAATTTAAATAATAATTACTATCAAATGTGGCAGGGGACGCAGGTGGCGCTGTGGGTTAAAGCCTCAGCACCTAGGGCTTGCCGATCGAAAGGTCGGCGGTTCGAATCCCTGCGGCGGGGTGCGCTCCCGCTGCTCGGTCCCAGCGCCTGCCAACCTAGCAGTTCGAAAGCACCTCCGGGTGCAAGTAGATAAATAGGGACCGCTTACCAGCGGGAAGGTAAACGGCGTTTCCGTGTGCGGCTCTGGCTCGCCAGATGCAGCTTTGTCATGCTGGCCACGTGACCCGGAAGTGTCTCTGGACAGCGCTGGCCCCTGGCCTCTTAAGTGAGATGGGCGCACAACCCCAGAGTCTGTCAAGACTGGCCCGTACGGGCAGGGGTACCTTTACCTTTACCCTATCAAATGTGGCAAGCCAGGAAGCCCTGTGCTCATCCCATCAAATGGGGCCCTGCCTTTTTGCTTCAAAGTCCTTTCCTGGTGGCACCATTAGGTCCTTATTTAAGCAGATGGACATGTTCACAGTGCATCCATTCAAACATCCAACATGATTTGGAAGTGTCAGATCTTGCTGCTTCAACAGCTTCTCTACGTGGCTGGTGAAGGTGAGCACTTGCTATGAGCCGATGTGCTGGTGCTCTGCTCTTGGCCACTGAGCATCCTAAGGCAATGGTAATTTGCCTCTTTCTACAGTATATACTCATCCCATGCTTCTTCCAGCTGTGCACTGCAACACTCAGCTGCCAATTCCATGACACCTCCACATAGAAAGCAAACAACGCAATGAGTGTAGAATGCATTATCTATTTTTAAATGTAAGGGACTGCAGTTTCCTATATTTAAACTGTTTTAGTGTATCACACCAGAAGCACGGGATGTTCAATTTTGGAACAGAAAGGATAGTTGTGCAAATTGACCCCCTTCTGTAGTGATTCTTTAGGCTAAGTTATAAAGTTTATACCATAATACAGCTGTTTTAGATGGGAGGTTTGGGGCATCATTAAGGGTGACTTAATTTAAAGCAGGTAGAAATGTCCAATGGGGCATCATCCATTAGGAAGTTCTCCTGAACAAAAATAGACAAATCCTTCCCACCCCACTAAAAGATGAGCACTAAAGGGTCAGAAAACATAACACTACCTGCTCAGTTAGCAACTGGAAGCCTGGGTAAGTAAGAATCATAGAATCTTCGGGTTGGAAGGGACTCAAGGGACCCCCTGCAATACAGGAAATGTTTCAGCTGGTGCCAAAAAGCAAGCAATGATTGCACCATGTGTCCTTCTCTGGGGAGAGCATTCACATCAAGATAGTCTGGGTCCCACATATGCAAAGTAGCTCCTCTCGCTACATGAACCCCTTGCTCATTAAGGTTAGTGACAAAGGCCCCTTGGAGCATCAGCCCATTGTTGGCAAGGTGAGGAATGAGGCCACAGTTCCTCCAGAATTACCTTCAAGTGATGCCCAAGACTTTGTGTCGGTGCATGCTTTCAGGAGGTGAGTTAAGGCGCCTTCTTTTATTCTGGAATGCTTGTAGTGTTCTGTAAGAGTTGGAATGCCATCAGGTGTGGCTTAGGTTCTGTGATGGTTTTTATTTTATTTTTCTATGCATCTCAGAGGCAGTGGCGTAGCGTGGGTTGTCAGCACCCGGGGCAAGGCAAGTAATTTGCACCCCCTAACCCTGGATTTGTGCCCCCTAACCCTATCCCTAACCCCCAGATGTTGCGCCCGGTGCGGCCGGCACCCCCTGCACCCCCCACGCTACGCCACTGCTCAGAGGTAATCCTGGTTTTTATAAAGAGCGGGGTGATGATTTATTACTTACACCCCCTGTCCATTCAACCAGGTTGCCCCAGTCAGGATATACATATTTGACAGTACTTAACAGTCCCCAAATGGAGAAGAAATTAACTTCAGTTTACATATAAAGTCAAAGTTACCCAGTACTTACTTTCCAAAACATTATTCAAACTAGAGCACAGCCATCCTTCAGAATTTGCACTTCTCCAAATTTTGCAATGCAGTTCTCCAGCATGTGATGTGCATGAGAATGTACCTAATACAGTGTGCATATAAATGTATATATTGGTGGAAATTGCTTTGCAAACTGAATTTATTAAGCAAAATCATGTCTAAAATATGCATAGGGAAACTTGGCACAAGAAATACTGACTAATTTCTAACTGATGTGTAAATGTGGAGAACTGAACTTAAGGTTGGAAAAATGAGAAACCAAAATTAGCACAGTCATGCATTGCTACCCAGAAAGAAAAGAGGGAGAGCACAGCACTGTAGCATGTGTTCAGAAACTCTTTTCCAATCAAGCATTCTGTAGAAACATGCCCATTATGTATGCATTGCAGCCACACCTCTAGTCCGTAAAATGCTAGGTATTCCTCTGCTCCTCTTGGCTTCCTGTCCTTGAAAAGTTTACTGACTTGCCACCCAGAATTTTAGCAATAATTCAAAAATGCTTTTTCTACAAATAATCTCTCCCTTGTCTGTATGTTGACTTGGAATGGGAAATTACCATTTCCCTATACATGCAGAAACACACTCACGCTACATAATCAGAGTTTAAAAATTGGAATGAAGTTGGAAGCCAACAGTCCCATTCATGTCTACTCAAATGCAAGCCCTCAGTGAGCATAATGGTCATATGTGTCTTTTTAACTGATGAAGCCCATAGTTCATAAACTCAGCCCAAAACTCATTGAGTGGCCTTAAGCAAGCCATTATAGAATGATAAGGAGTAAGGAATGGGATCTGGCAGGCAGGTAAGCATGATCCTTGTATCCCCACCCCCTTCATGCCAAGCTTGACAGGGAGTGGGGTCACCTATTTGTCAACCACATTGTGTCACATTGACATCTATTTTTGACTGCAGGGGTTGAAATCAAACTGCAGGCAAAGGCACAGTGCTATTTAAGCCCTGGTGGTCAACTGGTAAGCAGTGCTGGCAAACCCCATTTTGGTGCAGTTGAGTCTTTACTCACCCCACATGTATGACATCAGATCTAGGGCAGGTAGGTGTGGCTTGGGCAAATGAGGAGGCCTGGCAAGGCCTTATTAGGCCTGTGGGGTGGCATTTCCCCACTCCTGACTTAAGGATTTGTGATGGTTGCATTGGAGTGAGAGCCTGCGTGGGCCAAAGTGTCCTTTGGCACCTCCTTTCTCAGAATTGTCATCATACGCAGCCCCTTTTCCTGGCTGCTTCTCAAGGAGAGGTGAGACAGCGACACCTACTCAAGCAGCTCAGCTGGAATGAACTGCCACTTGGCTGCTCATCCACCCCATAATTGTCTTGCAGTGGCCATGACAACCCAACTTTGTCTTTTCCCTCCTCCCTACCTGTCTGTCTTTGCATTGCAATGGCTGCTAAACTGTGAACTGTTAAAATAAAATGTGACGCTTCTTAGGTGCATTTGGCTGTAAGCTGATATATCAAACTAGCACTTTGGGAAGGGTGTTTCTGTACATACTAACCATTTTGAATGTGCAGTTGTAATAGCCCCAAAGTCTGACATCCATTGCTTGTTGGAGACTGTGTCGCATTGCAGGACTGTAACTATGTGCTTGTTTCTTCCTGCTTTGTAAAATTGGGTTACATTGCTGCAAACAGTGGGCTTGTGCTATGGTTCTTGTTGCAATAAAAATGTTTTGCTATGTTAATAGTGACACACACAAACACACAAACTCCTCTCCACCATTCTCACTATGGCACTAGTGTGGAAGGGTGAGATGGGAAGGTTCATCTAATGCAGCCTTTTCCAGCTTGGTTGGACTACATTAGGCATGGCCAAACTTGGCCATCCAGATGCTTTGGGACTACAATTCCCATCATCCCTGACCACTGGACCTGTTAGCTAGGGGTGATGGTAGTTGTAGTCTCAAAGCATCTGGCCAAAGTCTGGCCAAGCCTGAACTAAAGTTTCCATCATCCCTGACTGGTGGGCTGACTGGGGCTTATAGTCCAAGACAGCTGGAGGGTACCAGTTTGGGAGTGACAAATCAAATGTTTATAAAGTGGCATCATAACTGGGGTGGAGGCTTCTCGGCTTGATTTGTAAAATGAAAGCACCAGAAACTTTTGTTTTCTTGGCAGTCATGCTTTCCAGTTTGGAGTCCCTAAAACCAGTGGTGCTATGAGGGCTGGACTTCAGGGCAGAAATCCACCTCACCGAAATGAACAGGAGGACCCCCAAATACAGCATGTCTGACTTACTGTGTTTGTGATGAATAGGCAACAGTGCCTTCAGGAACATAGTTTAGTGCCTGTCACCTGTGGTTCAACTGTCCAGTTATTCACTAAGACTTTCTGGGATGGTGTCCTCCTGGTGTATTTCACACGCAAAAAAGGTTGATGCAGAAAATGTACTCTCCAAGGTGCTGGAAGCTGACTCTTGCAGCAGAAATGCATTTGAGGTGTGGTGGCTTAGCTGTGGGTGCTTGTTAAAGGTGATGTGTAGAATATGCACACTCCAAGAGGAAAGCAATGACTTAACAATTGCTGGCAAATGCCTTCAATTGAGTTGAAAGCTGCTATGGAATCATGAGGCATGGCAGAAGTCTGTATTAAGATGGACTCTCCTTCTCTCTACCCCTTCTCTTTTGCAGCGGATGTGGTGCGGTGTTTAAATAGTGCCCTCCAAGTAGGCTGTGGTGCTTTTGCCTGCCTGGAAAATTCCACATGTGACACAGGTGGCATGTATGACATCTGCAAATCCTTTCTCTACAGTGCAGCTAAATTTGACACTCAGGTACAGTATCAGCCTTAACCCCTTTTCCCTTGCAGCTTCCTTGCTGATGGATAGGGGGAGAAGGGCCAGGGCTCCATGGTGGTGCAGTGTTTTCCTTACAAAAGGCATCTCCACTTAGAGATAGGAAAGTCTCCTGTCTGAAACCCTTGAGAGTCTCTGCTAGTCAGTGCAGATCAGTGGGTGGAGAACAGCTGGTCCTCCAGATGTTGTTGGACTCCAGCTCCTATCAGCCTCATCCAATATAGTCAGTGTTCAGGGATGGTGGGAGTTGTAGCCCAGCAACAGCTGAAAGGCCACTGGTTCCCCTTGGTGTAGGTGCTATTGAGCTATATGAGCCAGGGGTCTGAGTAGGAGGCAGCTTTCTTTGACTCATATGCCCGGGGTGAGACGCTGCTGCAACTAATACTATTGTATTGTACATAAGTTCTCAGAATTCACCTAGTTTCATATAGTGCAACTGATGGAGAGTGGACTTGGCTTGGCTGAGACAGCCTTACAGGCCAATCAGGGAGGCCTCAGTGGCCTAAATTGGCTTTTGGGCTGGAGCTTCCCAACCCCTGTCTTACAACAACTGCAGATATCAAATGCAATCTTAAAAAGAAGCATTCTCTTATTCCACAGAAGGAAATGCTTCTTCTAAGATGCTGGTTGCTGTGATGCATGTGTGTATCCTCTTAAAATGAAGTGTCTTGTTTTCTTTAAAACAGGGATAGTGGAACCTTTGGCCCTCTAGATGATGTTGGTGTCAACTTCCCTTGGCCTCAGCCAACATGGCCCACTACTGGGAATACATAAATAATTTTATTTGTATATGGCCCATTTTGTTCTTAAGCCTGGTGGAGTCCCAGCTATTTGAGCAAATAAGGGTTGTAGCTCACTGGAAGATAACTTCCCAAAAGTCCAAGGTTCAGTCCCTGTTATCTCCAGGTAGACCTAGGGAAGACTCCAGCCTGAAGTTCTGGAAGGCCACTGCTGGTCAGTTATCAATGATACTGAGCTGCAACAAAGCTGCTGGTTGCATGAAGAGCTTCAGAATTGTCCTTTGTCCCTTAAGCACCTATATTTTAAGTAGCTGCAGATATGTCGGGTGCTTTATTTGCTGCAAATATGTGATAACTTGTACCCAGAGACAGTTTATTCAGTTGTTGTTGTTGTTTTTTAAAAAAATTATTAACACAGCGGATACATTCAAGTGGTGGGTTGGGACTAGGGGTCCGTTCTATGACAGTACATTTTCCACTCACTGTGTGTGAAGGCTTGGCAGAGGATGTCTTGTGGGGTGGAGAATCAAGCTTCCCTTTCAAGAGGAAACAAATGTTCTTTTCACACAGCCACTCCTAGTGTGGGAGCTGGCAGGGAGATGTGCAGTGCCAGATCAGCCTGACATGACTTGCAGCTTCTATTTCCCAGGAGGCTAGGAAGTAGAAACTTGGCACCTAACCCACCAAGTGTAGAGCCCTGGCCATTCCTACCATTGGACAAGGTGGAGTGGCTTTCCTTAGGCTGGAGATTTTAAGATGCCAGTAAATAAGAACAGCAAACTGGCAAATTTTAAAGTTCATTATTATAGGGTGTGGGTGTGTTTGTTTTTTACTAACGGTGGATTTATTTTTTATTTATTTATTTTTTGCTTTAAGCATCACTGAGTAGCAGAGGATCTAAAGTAGGGACCATGGCAGGAGACTATGGCCTACCAGATATTGTTGGATTTCATTGCCACCCGCCACCCCAGAAAAAGTCAGCTTGGCCAGTGGTCAGGACTGATGGGAGCTGTAGTCTAGCAATGCTTAGAGAGCTGCAGGCTTTCTTGCCATCCCAGTCAGATGGGATTTCATATGCAAAGCATCTATATCTGCGGGGTTGAAGATTACTGAAGGGGGATGCCTTTGGAACTTGAATAGCCCCTATTCTGAAACAGCTGTTTTGGCTGCCAGTTCCTTTCCTTGAGGTGTTTAAAGTCTTAAAAGGTCCCAACTTTCGGAGAGACTGCCTCATTCCTTTCAGGTGATATGATCAGCTGAAGTGGGGGGCTCTCTTGGTAACTCCTCCACCCTTGACATTCACGGGGGGGGGGGTGAAGTCCAGGAGAGGGCCTTCTCTGTGGCAGCCCCTAAGTTGTGGAACTCCCTCCCCACAGAGATGGGTGTGGCACCATCATTATACAGCTTTCATTGTATGCTTAAGGCATTTCGCTTTACCCTGACCTTGGACACCTGCTGGTGTGTGTTCTCAGCATGCATCCTATTCCTATGACCATTTTAACTGCTTTTAATATTTACTTTTAAATTGTTGTAACCTACCCTGGAACTTGCTGATAAATGGCAGGTAAAAAAATTAATAAAAGATCAGAATGTAGGAAGCCACTTACACTAATTTTGCTTCAATGTTCTCTCGTCAATAATATGTGCTATGTGAGTATATTACATGGTGTGGTCTTTTCTTTTTACAGGCAATCCCCAATTTGTGTGTGGGTTGCAATTCTGGGCCCCCATGTGGGTCAGCGGAGTGTGTGTAAGCCTGCCCCACCCCCTTATGCCTTGTTACGTCCCCACCCTACTGCACCCCCTCTTCTGCTAGTCCCTAAAAAGCACAAGTCGGGGAGTTTTTCCACTTCTCCCAGGCTTTCTAGGCATAGGTCTGAGTGGTTTTGCCTTTCCCTTTCTGCTTTCTCCCAGGAAACCTGCGATTTAGTGCTAAATCATAACAAACAGCAACCCACAAAAGAAACCCAATTGCTGCTTGTTCCGATTCCATGCTAAACTGCAGGCTTTCCCAGAGGAAAATGGAAGTGTACATGAGCCCTCAGTGTTGCCAAGTAAGCTTTGTATACATGCTAAGGGTGAATTTGGTTTTCTGAATTCTCCTTAAGTAGCCAAAACAGCACCACCCATGAACAGCAGGCTTAGGGAAAAACACAAGTTGGCAAAAGTACATTTTTTAAAAAAATTATATAGGGCGAACCAAAAAGGGGGGAGGACTAGTGAATTTGGGAGGAGAGCAGGAGGGGAATCTTGGGAGAAGGCATTGCTGGGTGTCCAGAATGCTGAAATGGCGTCATCCACACTGGCAGGGGTAGAGGAGAAATTCAGTCTAGTTTGCATTTAAAGGCAAATCTACCTAACTTTTACTTCCCAAAATAAAATGCAAACAGAAACTCTGCTGTAATTTTAAAATTACCACTTCTCTGAATTTTGCAATGCAGTTCTCCAGGATAGCAATATGTGCAAAAATGCATATAGTTGTAAAAACAGACATATGTATATATAGGGAGAAATTAGCACTAAAATGCTTCTGAATTTTTATGAGAACTTAAAAAAACAAAACCTCTTGAACTGGAAATGTGGAGACCTGGAAAAATGAGAAACTAAAATCAACGTTCGCCCATTGCTAACTGAGGTTCCCACTTGAGGATCATTAATTACATGTGGCAAAAGCATAGTATACAGTATAGATTCATACTCCTGTTCTTTTAACCTGGTCACTTACAACCTAACAATCATTTGGCAGGGTAAAGCCTTTGTGAAGGAGAGCTTGAAGTGCATTGCAAACGGCATTACCTCGAAAGTGTTCCTTGCCATTCGGAGGTGCTCCACATTCCAGCGAATGATTTCTGAGGTGCAGGAGGAATGTTACAGCAAGCTGGACATCTGCGGCATTGCAAAAAAGAACCCAGAAGCGATCACAGAAGTCGTCCAGCTTCCAAACCACTTCTCAAACAGGTAGGCTTGTTTGTGCACTATAAAAGACATGAGTACACTTCTTGAAAAAGCATGTTCAAGACATGGCCAGGGATGAGGGTTAACATAGCTGGGCATCTGCCACATGCCAGGGGTTCCACTGGCAAGAGTGGACTTGCTTTAGCGGTTGGCTCACTAGTCAGTGCATTGCTCATAGACCCTCCAAAAGCTAGCGCTCACCCTGGTTCAAGTTGGGTTGATTGTGATGATAAAGTTTGGTGTGGAAAGAGGACCAGGTCCACCACTGGAGCTCCTGAATGGAAAGGCAAGATGCAAATGTAGTAATGAACTAAAGCTGTTCCACAATAAGTTGAAGGATGTTCAGTGGCAGAGCATCTGCTGTGAATGCAGAAGCCCCAGACTCAACACCCAGGATATCCAGGTAGGGTGACGAAAAGTGCCTGTTCAGAAATACTGTCAGTCAGGGTGAATGGCAGTGAGTTTTATGGACCAGTGTGGCTGTCATTCTGAAAGGAAATGGCTGCAGCTCTTCACTGCTGTCTTGCTGACTTGGTGTAAGGCAACTTCCTGTGAACTCATGGTCTTTCTGTGATTGTCTTAATCCTGCTAAAATTGTGAGAATGTAGCTAGGGAGGCAGCAATTTCTGCAGTGGGGGGAGTAAGAAGCCGCAGGGCCTCTTCCAACCTGCAGAACTCAAGTGACTGAAGGGGGGGCGGGTAGTCCTTCGTGCTGCTGGAAACAAAGCCAACAGAATTTCCCAGCTAGTAAATTGACACAAGTTTTCCCAAAGCAATCCTGCTTTCTCAGCCATCCCCAACAGAAGCTAAGCATGAACTAGATGGCACTGCAGTCAAACAGGAGGTCATTAAAAGGTCAGGGCACCTTTTCCATGGTTAGTCTTGAATGGTATCTGAAATGGGAGAGAAAAGATTGGCATGTGGGTATGTGTACTAGGCTAAAACGTTTTTAAAAGACTCCTATTTCACAATTTGATCTCAAGCAAGGCCTTCTTTGCTGAACTGTTGCCTTGTATGATTTCAGGCCTGGCCGCTCTACTGTACTGTCTGCTTCAGGAAGGGGAAAGGCTTGTTCCCTCCACAAGTTATTTGTTTTAAAGACTTACAGCCCTTATTTTTATCATTGCTGATATCATGGTGGGGTGCAGCATAAAACTGCCATTAGCAAAGCTTAAATGGCAGCAGGGGCCTCTAAACATAGCAGAGAAGTCTGAAACAGTCACTCATTTAGAAACTTGAAAGTCCTCGGGGAGGAGTGGGGAACCTTTGGCCCTTCACATGAAGGGCCTTGACTGTTGAATGTACTGGTTGGGGTTGATGTGTGTTGGAGTCCAATAGCACCTGGAGAGCCCAAAGTTGCTCACTTCTATTCTAGGTACACAGGTACATGTTTACTTAATGCTGAAATGACAACAATGTCAGTTCCTTACACACCTGTATGGGAGCGGAAAAGATTCTCAGGCAAAAGCAGGTGGATCAACTAATATTCATTCTTGTACCCTTGTACAACAGGCTAGTTTCTGCACACAGAAGTCACACACCCCTCTGTATCAGCCTTATCAGAGTCCAGGGGCACAATCCAGTCAGACAAACACTCAAGAAGGGTGTCAGGCAGGTCAAGTGCGGACTGTGACCTGGGGATAAGGGGCATGGCCCGGGATGAATTCCAACGGCCAGTAGAGAGGTCCAGAAGGCTACACCCCCCCCCCGACCTGAGGTAGCCCACCCCCTGCTGTAAGGCAAGGGAGGGTAGTGTATGACCTTCTGGAGCAGTGGTTCTCAACCTTGGTCCCCAGATGTTTTTGGCCTACAACTCCCATGATCCCTTGCTCACAGGACCAGTGGTCAGAGATGATGGGAGTTGTAGGCCAAAAACATCTGGGGACCCAAGGTTGAGAAAGGCTGTTCTAGAGGTTCCTAGCCTACAACTCCAACCTTCCCTGACCATTGGCTGTGCTGGCTAGGGCTGATGGAGTTGGAATCAGAGTCCAACAACCACGAAGAAGACTCTGTCCCATGTCATCATCAACCAAACCTGCTGATCAGAAAGCACAGGCAATTGGTTATAGCAGGGGCACTTCTTCAGGTATCCAGGCCCTAAACTATTTGGGACTTTAAAAGTAAGCAGCAACACCTTAAATTGAGCTTAGAAGTGGATGGGCAGCCAGGGCAGTTGTTTAAGGAATCAGTGTGATATCTCTCCTGGTGGTACCTGTCAAACCTCTGTCACGTGCTTTATTGACTCAGTGAAACTTCTGGGTTGTCTGCAGTGCATGGCAGTCATTCAAACAGTAGCTGATCACAGCATGGGCCACTGCTACTACTACTCAACCAGTAGTGCTGTTAAGTAATATAAGACTCCAGGCTTAATGGTCTGTTGGAGAGAGCTTTAGATGTGTACTGTGGAAATATTTATAGTTTTCACTTGTTACTGATGAATCTCCCAGAGAACTTGTGTTAAGTCAGCGGGTGGTATGGAAGTAAATTGTAAATTGTAAGTACCGGTAAATGAAGTAAACCTCTATTTTTCACCTGCCTTCCCAAATGTGATAAGGGCAAGTATTTGGGGTAGGGGGTGTCCTATTCTTCCACCTCAAGCTCCTGCCCTCAAAGCACTGCTGTTTTAAGCCTTGTTGTCTTAGAACGTTTGGGGTGGGGTTGAACCTGGGATCTCCTGCATGGAAGGCAGGTGCTCTGAGCTATGCACCCCCTCCGTTTGCGGCGCATGCATAAGGTGAGTTGATAGGGTGTGCCAATAAGTAAAGTGTATTGGCATAGCTAGAGGTGTAGATTATCGGTGAGAAGATTGAGTGGATGTTCTTTCCTTTTTAAAAACCATCTCAGTCCTGCACCGAGGTAAACAAATTCTTAAATTCTGGGATTCATAGAAGTGGCAGAACTGGTTACACTTGCCCAAACCAATTCACTCTGGTTTAGCTAGCTATGAATGAAGGCAGGCAAAGACCTGCAAGGTTCAAAGGTTCTATGTCGTGTTGACCATGTGAACTTTTTTCCCTAGTTTTGGCAATTTCATCATGCATTCTCTACAGAGTTCTTAGCCATTCATAGGTCTGGGATTATAATCATTTTCTAAAAATTGAAAGTAAGGGTCAAATAGGCTATCACATTCATGGAATGCAAGCTATGTTTGCAAAGGAGCAATCAGGAGCACCCACTAAAGTTAGGGAGAGCTCTGTTTAATGGCTAGATCTGCTCTGTCACATTACCCATTGCTAGGTAGCCTGCAGCTGGTTTTTAGAGCTGCAGTGCAAACTGACCCTCAGCCCCAGCCAGCAAGGTCATGGATGGTAGGACAACTTCATCAACACCATCTGGAAGGCCACAGGCTCCCTACTCCTGTCTTATATATGCAGGTATTATATATAGTTATTGCAAAGCTATTGCATTATATAGGTATTGGCCACCCCTAAAAGCTGTCTTTTGTCTTATGGCTTGCTTCAAGTAAACAAATCCTTCTGTTGATAATCAGCTGATAATCAGCTTGATAATCAGCTTGATAATCAGCTGGAATAGCTCTTGCTCTGTCCAATTTATCTATTGCTCAAGAGCATTTGGGTGTTGGAATTCAGGGTCCTGTCTCCCTACCTATCACCTGTTCTCTAGTTCTTCTAAGAATGTTCCCTCAGAAGTTGTAAATAGCTTTCTCACTGTGGATCTTCATTTCACCATGGCTCTTGCTGTCTCATATTAATTATATTCACAATTTAGGCTTTTCATTCTTCATATTGAAAACTGCCCTGTGATCCTCAACTGAAGGGCAATATATAAATTTAACAACAACAATAATACTATTATTATTTATACCCCACCCATCTGACTGGGTTGCCCCAGCCACTCTGGGTGACTTCCAACAAATTTAAACACAGTAAGACACCAAACATTAAAAACTTCCCTATACAGGGCTGCCTTCAGATGTCTTCTAAGTATCAGTATCAAACTTTATTTCAGTCACAGACCAGCATAAGATAAAACATACAGATAAACTGAACACATAAGTCTTAAACAGGTAAGGGATAAAAAACTAGTAGTTAAAAGATGATTATATCATACATAACTTTAAAAGATAAAAACAAGGACAAACTGTTAAGGAAGGGAGCATGAAGGAGCATAGGTCTTGCATTTTGGGCCTCGTTTGTGGCGCAAACCATCCTTCAACAAATATCCATCATGGCAGCACAAAATCTAGCAACTGAGTAGCAAATCTGCATTTTCATCTTGACATAGCAGAGAGGTATGAAGTTGGTTTGTGCAACCTGGAAATTTATGTAGCTTAGGCAAGATGAATCTAGATCTTTCCCATCATTTGCCACCTGATCCTTCTTAACTGAAAATGGCAGGAATCAAGCCCTGGGCCTTTCATGTGCAAAACAAATGTTCCGCCACTGGCTGGGAGTGAGGGATGCTGCAGTCCACCAGCATATGGAGGGCTGCAGGTTCCCCATCTCTGCTTTAAGGCTTGTTGGAGTCAAAGGTGGTTTGCTTTTTTCAGACTATTGAAAGTGAATCCAGGAGAAGCTGTTTTCAGTTTGGAAGTTGAATCCTTTTGTCTGTCAAGCCATCGGGTTTTAGAATAGGGTCCTTTGCCAGCAAAGTATGTAGAAAATTGCCACAGTCTTACTAGGGGATGAATCTCTCTCTTCAGTAATGGCATCTGGGAAATGAGCCTGAAACCCCATGCAAGAAATTCACCAAACACAATGCTGGACCCTTGAATAAAGAAACCGTAGATTCCAGTAATCTGGATTCACGCCCAGAACCAGTATTTATTTATTTGTTTGTTTGTTTATTAAACTATTTCCTGCCTTAAGTATAAGGTGCCCAAATGCCAGGACCAGCTTAGGAGATTTTTCTCCAGGGGTGGAGAACACAATAGTTTCCAGATAATGCTGGACTACAACTCCCATCATCCCTGACCATTGGAACAAGAAGGGACAGAGCCTCCAAGCTGCTGTCAGCTAATGAAACTCTCACCTTGGCATGCACTCCTCTTTCAAAGTCCATGTTTATGCTGGAGCTGCCTGTGCAAAAAGTAATAACAGGGGGGAAAGCCCCACATGCTGAATTCTTGATAGATCTTCTCACTCTCTGAGAGGATCATTGGAATAGCAAGACTAAATGCATATGACTACTCTGTCATTTGTGGGGGGTCACAGAACAAAGGAAAGCACAAAAGAATCATTGGGTGCAGATAACTATTAATTGTTAGCATTTCTGTGGTGCTTTCAGGTGCTCAAAGTGCTTATCAGGCCTTGATGGGAGGGGCAGAGGAGAAATTCAGTTCAGTACATGGTTAAAGGTGAATCTATAAAATATGTACAGCTATCCTTCAAAATTCACACATTTTAAGATTCAGTTCTCCAACCAACTTTTGCAAAAATCCATATACTAGGATTGTGAATTAATAGTGGGGGGAATGCTTGCAAGAATGTGTACATTAGTCAAAACTACATATAAAAATGTGTTTTAGGATAAATTAGCATAAATTTTCATGAGGACTTAGTAATTTAAAAAAAAACTGATGTGAAAATGTGGAGAAGTAAACTTAGACTGGAGAATTGAGAGAAATCAAAATTGACAAATTCACCCATCCCTTGTGACTACTGAGCAAGGTGTTAAACTCAAGGTCCTCTTAAACCACTGCACTGCATCAGTCTCTTATTGACTACGATTGAGTAAAATCTGGACTTCTGTCATCTGTTTCAGCTTCCAGCAGCCACTCCTCAGCTCAAAAATGCAGCAAGAGCATTCTTGAATTGACCAGTTGCATGAACTCTCAAGTGTTCTCTTGCATTTATTTCCTGAATGAAAAAGTCACATTGACCAGAGCATTAATTTCATTTAAAAGTTACTTTCTTTTTTTAGTTAATTCAGAATTGATTCATTCCATGCTTAAAAGAGGTTCTTAGTATCATGTGTGAAACCCTTCTTTCTCTAAATGAAAGATGTCTTGCATTTCTGGAGCAGTTATTGTAGGGCAGGACAGAATAGTTCAGATTCTTAAAACTCCACTGTCTGGCTCTTTGGAAGCAGACTCCACAAGTTCTATGAAGCAGTTCCCCCCACCCCCCAGTGGCTGGAGTCTACAGAGGTTGAGCTGGTGGGAGGAAAGATGATGCCCAAGATTAGTTTCACCAATGTGGTTCTGTCGTTCAGATGCATGGGGCTGCCTCTGGGGAAACTGGCCCCTGTGTATTTCAGCCATGGACCAAACCAGATGTTGCCCTATTCATGCAACTAGCAACTGCAACAATAGCTTTCTTAAATCATGTTTGTCATTTATTGTATTTATTGCTCACCTTTTCACAAACTTCTGCAAACCAACTTACAAAAATGATACCAACATTAAAGCCAAATATAATCATGGAGCCTCCCTTCTCCCACGCAGAGTGCAGATAGCAGGCATCTGGGACCAGATCTAAATCAGGACTTCACAAGGGGCAAAGGAGCAAAGCTGCTCTAAGGAGCACTGCCCCACCAACCTCAGCCAGCTCCCACCTGCCTTTCATCCAGCCCAGGGGGCTACAAAGCCTATCACCTTCCTCCTCCTCTTCCTCCTTTAGTCTGTGTTTTGCCCTTGCAGAAGTCAGCAGGGAGAAGGATGGGGGCAAAGCCAGAATTAGTTAGCTCTGTCTATTAGTGCCTCCAGCTTCACCTGCCATTGGCTTCAACAGCTGTTGGTCTCCCTGCCTTGTGCCTTACTAATCCCAATGGGCCAGTCACCACCACCTGTATGCCATGGTCCTGATGTGCCCTGCACCTGAAATTGCTTCTCAAAAAGGCATACATGAGGGTGGCACTGTGGTTGCTAATTGCATGGGTGGGGTTGTGTCTAGTTTGGCTCTGCATCTCAATGACAACTGCATGTAAGACATTCCTAGTTAGCTAGGTTCTAGTCAGGGACACAGGGAATGCAAAAGGCCACCTCATGAGAGCATTCTGCAGATGGGAAGCTATGTTAGAAATGGCCCATTCTCTGAGAAAACTGGGCAGCACGGGAGAATGGATGGAATCCTTTGAGGAACCAAGAGACCTTTGCATTGAGAAGCTAGTGTCATATAGTAGCTGAGAGCCTGAGTTGCGAACTCTGTTGCTAATTGCGGCACAAAGAGAGGGGATTTCCATTAAGGTTGTGTCTGGGGTGCAAATGGTTAAAGCTCCCCCTTCTGTGTCTTATGCTTGAAATGAAAATTGCCTTCCATCTAGGATTCATTTAAAATAAAATATCCTCTCACATGGCTACAAGCCACACAATTATATTGATGTGAGGGCTCAGCCACACTTGTGTATGGACCCAAGCAGTTTTCCACTTGTCCCGTGCTTCTTAGGTATGGGTCTGGGCAGTTTTGTGTTTGCCTTGCAACTTTTCCCTGGAAAACAAACACTCTTTACCACTGAATCAGAAGAAACATCAAACCCCCAGAAAAACTGATCACGATTTGGTCCAATTCAGCCGTAAACCGTTGGTTTTCTGGGAGGGAAGTGGCAGGACAAGCGGAGGTGTGGGAGAGTCCTTAGTTAGGCCCTGATCAGTGCTGTTTTTCTAGAACAAGAGGGGCTGGAGCTCATCCTGAGCTCCTCCTCTCTTCTCTTATAATGGCAATGGTGCCCACCTGAGAGGTGTTAGAACTGAGTTCCGGCTGAAAAAAAAGCTCTGGCTCTGATACTGGAGTTTGTGGCAGGGTGCTTGTAAACGTTTTATTGAAGGTCCTGTGTGAGTGGCAGGGAGATGGATGGTGGCTAACAGATTGAGGTTGAATCCTGACAAGACAGCAGTACTGTTTTGGGGGGACAGGGGTCAGGCAGGTGTGGGGGATTCCCTGGTCCTGAATGGGGTAACTGTACCCCTGAAGGACCAGGTGCGTAGCCTGGGAGTCATTTTGGACTTCCAGCTGTCCTTGGAGGTGCAGGCCAATTCTGTGTCCAGGGCAGCTGTCTGCCAGCTCCATCTGGTACACAGAATGAGACCCTCTCTGCCCGTGGACTGTCTCGTCAGAGTGCTGCATGCTCTGGTTGTCTCCCGCTTAGACTACTGCAATGCGCTCTCCATGGGGCTACCTTTGAAGGTGACCCAGAAACTTCAACTATGCGGCAGCTAGACTGGTGACTGGGAGCAGCTGCCGAGACCACATAACACCAGTCTTGAAAGGCCTACATTGGTTCCCAGTATGTTTCGGAGCACATGTTTCGGAGCACAGTTAAAAGTGTTGGTGCTGACCTTTAAAGCCCCAAATGTCCTCGGTCCAGTATACCTGAAGGAGCATCTACACCCCCATTGTTCGGCCTGGACACTGAGGTCTAGTGCCGACGGCCTTCTAGTAGTTCTCTCACTGCAAGGAGCAAAGTTACAGGGAACCAGGCAAAGGGCCTTCTAGGTAATGGCTCCTGCCCTGTGTAACACCCTCCCATCAGATGTCAAGGAAATAAACAACTATCTGACGTTTAGAAGACATCTGAAGGCAGCCCTGTTTAGGGAAGTTTTTAATGACTGATGTTTTAATGTATTTTTAATCTCCTGTTGAAAGCCACCCAGAGTGACTGGGGAAACCCAACCAGACAGACGGGGCATAAGTAATATATGGTGATGGTGGTGAAATAATGCATATGAAGTTCTTTGGTGTGGTCCGAAATGCCACACAAATGCTTTAATTGTATTGGTGGGAGGAAATATGAACAACTAACTGTCTGATCTTAACACAGGTATTACAACAAGCTCGTGAGAAGCTTACTGGAATGTGATGAAGAGACGGTGGCAACCATAAAGGACAGTTTGATGGCAAAAATCGGTCCGAACATGGCCAGCCTTTTCCACCTCCTGCAGACAGATCATTGTGCCCAAATCCATCCGAGAGCAGACTTCAATCGGAGACGTATCACTGAGCCTCAGAAGCTAAAAATCTATTTCCGAAATCTGCGGGGGGAGGGGCCTGTTCAGTCCCACATGAAACGTTCTTCCTCAGAAAGTGTGTAATGTTCCTTGAGAGGGTGGAAGTGTAGGGCAGCCTTCACCAACCTGGTTTCCCCCCCAGATGTTTTGGACCTCAGCTCTTGAGTTTTGTAGTTCAAAACATCTGGAGAGCACTAATTTGGTGAAGGCTGGTGTGGGAATCCAAGCTCTACCAAAGTAGGAAATTTACTTCTTCTTTTCCTTTAGCATTAATAAACACCAGAAATTTACTGTAATTGATTTTAAGGAACACTGAGCTAATCTACACATTCAAAACAAATAACGACATGTGGTATATTCCTCCTAGGACTGAGCTGCTTCATTGTGCAGATAGGAGAGATGCAAATTTAATGCACAATTGCTTGTATCCACCAAAGTTCTCCTCAGTGTAGCCCCACTGAAATTAAGGTGTCCATTGATTTCAATATGTCTGTTCTGGGGAGGACCAGCATAGGGTGCAGCCCTTAGATTTAACACACTTAAAAACAACAACTAGCATATCTCAAAAAGCTGTTCTAGGACCATCTCCATTGACCCCTGGGCTTTTCATTGACAAGGGGTTTGTGAATGTTCCTTGCTCATCTCTGCCAAGAAATACAATCCCCTTATCTGCATTTTGAAGTGGTATAGTCCCAGGAAATTTATCATATGTTTGAAATGAATGTATAGACCGGCCCCTGGAAAACAGGTGGGTTTTTGGGTGAGGGGTAGGGTATGGCAAGGATTTATTTTCTTTCGCTGTCTTCAGACAAGCTGTATGGACCTGGGATTTCTGGTTGGGGAGGGGATCCCTTAATTCCTGAAATGGAAATACCTTCTTTTCTTTCCACTCACCTTCCCATAAAGAAATCCAATGAATCTGGGCTTTTCTTGAAAGCAATGTTAACAGCACTTCTTCAGCAAACACCAAACTATCACTGTACTGTAGCTCAAATGCCATTGCAGTTTGTGCAGGGAGGGAATGAAGTCAACTGTTGAAGGCTAAATTCTGCTGAACTAAGTTGGCAGATAAATGGTGGTGAGTCAAATCTACAGCAGTTGCACAGTCTATAGAGGTCAACTGGGAAGTCTCCTTATGAACGGTGCTGGCCAAGGCCAAATAGGGTTGTCGTATCTGGGCTTATGGTCTCATTCTTGTGCTCTTAATTTTCTCAAGCTTGAAGGTCCCTTAAATGCCTGATTTATACCAAAACTGGTTTTTGCACTGTGTTGACCCTAAAGCAAGAAAAGGGAGGGGGCACCTGTGATCCTCCATAAGTTATTGGGTTCCAGCTCACATCAGCTCCAGCCAGCTGGGGATGGTGGGAGTTATAGTCTAAATGCACCTTTAGGACCACAGGTTCCCACCCCTGCCACAGAGAGAACCCCACTGCAACAGTTGCTCTTGGCCACACCTGCACACACCATCTGAATGAAGGTCACCAAAAACAGGTTTATCTATAATTGGGCAGCCAAAGTTTTTCAGAAGGGGGGAGGAATGGAGGGATTCTGAGTACTTTGTTTTCCCAATCACCACACTGGAAAAAGGGGTCATTTTGCCAAATCTTTCCCACCTTTTTTTTTTTCTTCTCCTTGTTTCAGCTGCCATTTTTTTTCTTTACCAGAACTAGCTCTGGAGCTTTGTGGCGATGTAAAATAGCAGATTGGCTGCCACTACTGCAGTTGTTGCTGTTGCTACTTTTAGCAGCAGAGGAGGAGGGAAACCTTAAGGGAAATGTAAGAAGCCATGTTGCCCCACCCCTACTAATGTCTCTCTCCCAGCAAATGGGTATAGCACAGCTCAGGAACCTCTGTCCAGATATTGTTAGACTCCAACTCCCATCAGCCCCAGCCAGTGTGGCCAATGGTTTGGATGATGGGATTTGGAGTCTAATGAGAGGGGCTGTGGCTTCCACCATCCCCGTGTTACAGATTTCCTCCTTCCAATGGGGAATATACAGTGAAATAGTCTCTATCAATTTCATTGCCCCCAAACAGGGAGGAAAATGTTGGAAGGTCATGTATGTTCAGTTCTAGGACAGCCATAGATTGATGGTGTGTTGCAAGTTGTCCAGGTCATGGAGATGGGGACCCTGTGAGCCTCCAGATGTTGGATTACACCCATCATCCCTGGTCATTGATCAAGCAGGTTGGGGCGGATCCAAGTTCAGCAACAGCTTGCAGGCCACAGAGTCCCTACCCCTGCTATAGATCATAGCAGTGGTACAAAATAGTCCCTGGTGTTGTTTTCATGTGTGTATTGATGGGGGCGGGAGGTTAAATCTGTGTCTGGACTGTACCACTCATGGAAAGTTTGCACCTGGCATGGCTGAAACCCTCTGAAGTGCTTGCAGTAGGCGCTCTTGGGCAATGGAGTGGACTCCCTCAGGAACTGATGGGCTCTCCTTCACAAAAGGTATTTTAGCAGAGGCCGGATGCACATCTGTCAGGGAACCTGTATGGCAGACCGTGCACTGAGCAAAAGGTTCCTTCCAACTCTGACAGAGACAGAGGTACATTCAGCCATGGGACCCCCATACTTGCAGCCAACAGGTCTGCCACCTCAGTGACCACTAGGCCCTTATTTCTATTAGAGTACTATGTCTGTGGTCAGCCGTGACTGTGGGAGTTGCATACCTCTTGCACTGCTTCAAAAGCAAGCAAATATCCTTATGTACTGTATCTTAATTCAAAGCTTTAAAAAGAATCTTGAGCAAAAGGCAGTTGTTTTGAGAACAGAGTTTCAAGACTTGTTCTGTGGTATAAATAGTAGAACTCATGTACTGTACATAATTTCCAGAGGAGTCTGCTTTTAAACTCAGAACAGAATACCTTTATAGCATGCATTTTAATCTTGTATCTTGATTTTTTTCCCTCCCCCCCCCCCCGGCACTGGTAGCATTAAACACCGCCTGCATTGAAATAATGGCACTTGTTGGATAAAACTAAATATTCTTGGTTCTAAAACTAAATATTCTTAAGGCATTCTTAAATTATCTCTCCCCACGGTAAGTGGAGGCACGCGAAACAGCACGCATCCTTCTCCAGGCTGAGTTCTGCAAGGGGCAATAATGAGACTAAGGAAGAAGGATCTTACAGCCAGGGCCATGCCATGGATTGGTTGTAAGTAAGAAGGCAGACAGGCGAGGGCTGGCTGGGGGCAGACTGAGGTTGGTGGAGCAGTGCTCCATTTACCCAAATGGAGCAACAGCCTCCACTGGTTGCTGTCGTTATGATCTGGAGCCTTGCATTATGATGGGGAGTCTTCTAAGTGCATTCAGCAAAATTCACTTCCAATCACCTTTTAGACCATGCCATTCAACATGGAAAAATCAGGGGTGGAGAATGCAGGGGGAACATGGAGGGCTCCATTGTTGCACCATGGATACTATTTAGGAACCGCTGAGCAGAGCTCAAGTGCCCCCAGAGTGAATGAAGCTGCAGTCCCAAGCACACTGCCTGTGAGTGTGATGAGGGAACCTTTGGCCTTCCAGATTTCATTGGACTACAACTCCCATCATGCCTGGCCACTGGCCATTCTGGTTGGGGCTGATGGCAGCTGGAGATCAACATCACCTGGAGGACCACAGATTCCTACGAAAGGAAAGGATTCCTTGGCCTACGAAAGGGTGTCAGCCCTATTGTACTTAGTAGGATTTACTTCTAAGAACCCTGCTACCGAGAGTAGGCAGCAGCAGCAGCACCGCAATCTGTAATAGACCTCCCCCCAATCATTTAAAAATGTAAATAGTGAGTACTTTGCACAGCCACGCTTAGGTGGATCCTCAGCAGCTGCCCAGGAATGCTGTCTGCTGATACCAGAGCCAGTGAAACTGTTCCCATAAATTGTGTTTGAATTCAGAAAACGAATGTGTCAAAGAGAAGGCTAGTTTTCATCGTGCAAGTGTTGTTGTTTTCTATCCTGTGATGAGCTGCTTATCTGGACAGACCTTACAACTCCCCTGTATATGTGAGTTTTTCAAACATGCATGCTTTCAAAGTTTGAAGGAAGCATCCGAAGATATTGTACTTTCCCAATAAGACTCAAACTTTTCCTGCTCTTTCTAATGTGCATTTAGTTCAAAGATGAGAAACCATTTTGGGCATGCAGTCAAAATCAAGAGAGACCTGTACATTCCAAGTGTGCTCAGTTGGGGGTGCTATAGCCAATTTGTAAACTGGTTAAGAAGGGCAGAGAACGTTTCAAAAGTACACCTCATGGAAAAATATACAAAGCAATAGAATATTTACCATGAAGCCTTTAAGCAGCAACTTACAGCTAATATGTTTCAAGCCAGGGGCAGCACTTCAGTCTTTGCTGACTTTATTTACCATATACAGTATGTATCCCAGAAAGTGCTGTTACAGGATTATAAGCAGTGAAAAGAAATTGCAGACGGTTAGGAATTTCTGCACTCTGTATTATGCAGTCAAGCTCAGTCTAGATGGGATGCTGTGGAATATAATCTTGACACTTTTCAGGTGAGCTAGATTCCTATTTTGCAGGATTGCACCCTTTCTAAAGTGCTTGAAAATTAATCTTTGTGAGGGGGATTTTGGGTTCTAGAATGTCTGATCTTGAGCAGTACTTAGCACCCTGTGGAACAAATCTTGAAGTTTATATTCACTCAATAAAGGCCATCAGTGTGGAAGTCTGAATAGCCCAGATCTCAAATGTATGCTTGAATGGGAGGGGGGGTTAACAATCTCTTTTGCAAGAGTATTATGCCATATTATAGGATCTTGCTTTACATTTCAGCTTTTCCACAGTTGCCATAACCCCCCTCATGCCCATATGTTTTGATTCATGGAATTTAGCCATCACAGAATTCTTGCTCCGCTAAAGCCCATGACTCTTGTTATTTAGGGATGAGATTTCTTTCTTGAAGGGTGCGCCCTGCTGCAGGTCCACCAATAACAGAAGCTAAGGGTGGTCCCACCCCATAGGCCAGTGGTAGCCAACATGGCGCCCTCCAGATGTTGCAGAACATCAACTTCCGGAGGCGGCGCGAAACAGCAATGGCGGTCCTCTTCGTGCTCTGAAGAGGGGCTCCGCAGAAAAGGGTCGTTCGCTGCGGCATAGCGGCGACCCATCAAGAAAAACCACGGGCAGAGTGAGCTCGTGGCCGTGGGACTCGGCGGGCGCCAGAAGCCCCCCCAGAAACGGAGAAGGAACCCCGTAAGGGGCTCCGGAACGTGAAAGGGGGAGCGGCGCTGTGAGTTCATCGCTCTTTCTGCGGGAAGCAAAGCCGCGTGGCTGCTGCTGATGAGCACCGACCTTTCTTCTTGGAACATCAGATTTGCAACTACAACCCGTGAGTAAGGGGACTTAAAAATTATCGGGACTAAAGTATTTAATTTGGCTGAAAACGGGAAACGTAACCAGGAAGTCCGTTTCCCGACTGTGCTAAAGAGATCAAAGCAAAGTTTGACAAGCGGGAAGCGCTTTGAAAGAACTATAAAAAAGATTGGATTATCGTGCAGACTATTGAACTTTTGGCAGGGATTAAAAGAGACAATTTCGGAGTATCTATGCTGATTTTCTGACTGGATCTTCCTTCTTCCTTTGGGATTTATAAATAATTGAAGAAACCAAATCCGTGGGCTGCCAGGGTAAAGAAGAACTGTCAAACTGCCAAACTGCTGATATTGTTTTTAAGGTTGAAAGTGTTGCATGCAAACGTTACACCATAGAAGAAATAGGGAAACTGTTTCTTGCACCCTCTCTGAGACTTTGTATTAAGTTGGGAAAAGCTTAATGCTAAAAAGAAACTAAAAGACCTTTTAGAACTTCAGTTGTTTCTTCTTTGGATTATTGGGACTGTAAAGAAGGAAAAACCTCTTTCTTTCGGTTGAACTTTATTACTCCCCCTAGAGGACTTTGGATTTATAATTCTCTGGGAACTATATTTTGTTTTGATTCTCTGCTGCCTGGTTGTTTATACTTTGGAACTGTCTCTCTCATGGGAACACATACAGTCTGACCTTGATACACAGACCGGATTGGAATGAGTGACGCAGGGAAAACAAGGCTGGCTAAAATAAAGGCAAAACAATTGGTACAGACAACTTTGACTTCCCAACCACCTAGATCATCTGTCCCAGCTGTTCTAGAAATACAAAAAAGGGGCTGTTGAGCAGACATCTACAGGGGATATGGCTTCAGGAGGATCTGAAAAAGTTTTAAATCAGATCCTAGAACAACTGGCAATTCTAAATAAAAAGGCGGACGAACATTCGACTAAAATTGATCAAGCCACATCCTCAATAAATAAATTGACTGACCAGGTGGCTCAACACACACAAGCAATTGGGAATCTTCAAGAAGCAACAGCAGAGAATCACAAACTGGCTGAGGAAGCCAAACAAAAAGCAGAGGAAGCCAACTTGAAAGTTGAGGCATTAAAGGTGGAGGTGAAGCCGTTGCATAAACAGATTAGTGAACAGCAGGCCTACTGGTCGATGACTGAACTGAGAAATCGGGAAAGCAATCTTAGACTTAGAGCTATTCCAGAACTTGAACAGGAAGATCTGATTGGTTATCTGACATTAGAATTTTCAAAGTTCTGGGGTATTGAAGAGGATAAGGATTTTAAAATTGTGACTGCTTTCAGATTGGGAAGAGTGACGAGGAGGGATAAACCCAGAGACTGTTTGATCATTTTAAGATCTAAGCAAGAGAGAGATAAAATATTAGGCCTTCATTTTGGAAAATCACTTGACATCCATGGCAACAGAGCTGAAATTTACAGAGACATACCAAAACAGCTTTTGGATCTTAGAGCGATGTATATAGAACTTGCAAAATTACTGAGAGGCAACTCAATTCCTTATAGGTGGGAGTTTCCTCAAGGACTATCTTTTAATTTCAAAGGAAAGAAAGTTAAAATTAGAACAGCAGAAGACCAACAAAAGTTCTTGAACGACCACGAAGAGGATCTACAGAAAGGGACAACAGGAGCCTGGCCACCGCCACCGCTTACACCTATACTGGCACCTACACCCTCGGGACCAGAGGACCAAAAGAAAGGGACGTCACCACAGGACCAATAGATTGACCCAGGATGTCTCTGCAGCTTCTTAGTTGGAATATAAATGGTGGAAATTCCCCAGAGAAAAGAAGAAGAATTTTTCATATATTGAAAAAAGAACAATTGGACATCATCTGCTTGCAGGAAACACATGTGACCAGGCTCCATAGAAAAGTTTTGATTAATAAAAGATTAGGCCAAGAATTCATCTCATCGGATAAAGTAAAGAAAAGAGGAGTGGTGATTTATGCAAAGGAGAGCCTGTCACCAAAATTTTTATTGAAAGATGAGCAAGGAAGAGTTTTGGCTATTGAAATACAGGCCCAAGGAGAAAAATTTTTGCTATTAGGAATTTATGCACCGAACGAGGGGAAATCAGAATTTTATAGGAAACTGCATGAGACAATCCTGGACTATTTGGACTACACCAACATCATCATGATGGGAGATATGAACGGAGTGGTCTCTACAAATATGGATAAGTCACAAGACCTAAGTTTAACAAAAGATGGCAGACTACCCAAAACTTTTTTTGAACTAACTGACAATATGGACTTAATCGATATTTGGAGGACTAAGAATCCCTTAGGTAGAGAAGGAACTTTCTTTTCTGAGGCTCATCTGTCATGGACAAGAATAGACCAAATATGGACAACTAGAAGGCTGGCACCTATGATTAGAAAAGTGGAAATCTGCCCAAAAACTTGCTCCGACCATAACGCTATGAAAATGGAATTAAGACTTACTCCAATCGGCTCCTTTAGATGGAAAATGAATGACACCCTATTAAGAGATCAGGAGATTGTGAAGAAGGCCCAAAAAACCTTGAAAGATTATTTTGAAATAAATTTGAATACTACGGTGGAAAGGAGAACAATCTGGGATGCAAGCAAAGCAGTTATGAGAGGGTTTCTGATACAACAGAACACGATAAAGAAAAGAATCTGGAATGGGAAAAAAGATAAGATTTTAGAGAAGATAAGAGATGGAGAGAAAAAGTTGAGATCTAAGCCAAAATCGAAGGAGATCTTGAGAGAAATTAAATTTTACCAAGCACAGTACGCGAAATTGATAAATCAAGAAGTTGAGTGGAAAATTAAACAAATGAAACAAAGATCATTTGAATCAGCTAACAAGTGTGGGAAACTATTAGCATGGCAATTGAAAAAGAGACAAAAATTGAATACAGTCACCAATCTAGAGATTGAAGGGAAAGATATCCAGAAACCCGAAGAAATTAGGAAGTGTTTCCAGAGATATTTCAAAAAGCTCTATACTCAAGGGCCACAAGAGGAGAAGGAGATAGACCAATTTTTGAAAACAAATGGTTTATCAAAACTTGCTCAGGAAAAGAGAACAATCCTGAATCATAAAATAACACAACAAGAAATAGAGGGTGCCATCCAGAATATGCAACTAGGCAAATCTCCAGGTCCGGATGGGCTTACCTCCAAGTATTATAAGATATTGAAAGATTATTTGATACAACCATTAATGGAGGTATGCAATCAGATTTTGGAGGGGGAGAAGGCACCGGAATCGTGGAAAGAAGCCTTCATCACATTGATCCCTAAAGTGGAAACTGAAAAGACTCAACTTAAGAACTACTGTCCCATCTCACTCCTAAATGTGGATTACAAAATTTTTGCAGATATTTTGGCAAGTAGATTTAAAAAAGTATTAAATGAAGTAATTCACAAGGACCAGGCAGGCTTTCTCCCAGCAAGACATTTGTCTGATAATACTAGGAATATTATTGATATTTTGGAACTTTTGCAAACCAACATTAATATAAAATCAGTGTTAATTTTTGTTGATGCGGAGAAGGCCTTTGATAACATTTCTTGGAGGTTTATGAAGAAAAAATTGGGTTTTTTTTGTTTTTTTTTAATAAAATTTTTATTTCCAAATTTTTAACATACACAAAAACAACATAAAAACAAACACAAAAAATCATATTTTCTTTACCTTATTTCCATAACCCTCTTTTCCCGGACTTCCCCATACCTTCCCCTTTTTGCATCCTTGATTTTAAACCATTATTCAGCAACCCTTCTTAGCCAGTTAAATATAAATTCATTCTCCTTTTCAATTCCACCCTAAAATTAAACACAGTTTGCCGCTGCAATTCTACGTCTTCCTTTCCCTCAGCATTTTAGCACTCCTCAATTTTATAATAATTCTTAAGATACATCTTAAACTTCTTCCAGTCTTCTTCCACAGTCTCTTTCTCTTGGTCGCGGATTCTGCCGGTCATTTCTGCCAGTGCCATAAAGTCGATCACTTTCGTCTGCCATTCCTCCAGCGTGGGTAACTCTTGTGTCTTCCAATACTTTGCTAGAAGAATCCTTGCTGCCGTAGTAGCGTACAAAAAGAAATTCTTATCCTTCTTCGGCACCAGCTGGCCGACCATACCCAAGAGAAATGCCTCTGGTTTCTTGTTAAAGGTGCACTTAAGCACTTTCTTAATCTCATTATAAATCATTTCCCAGAAGGCCTTAATCTTTGGGCAGGTCCACCAAAGGTGGAAAAAGGTACCTTCAGTCTCTTTACATTTCCAACATTTGTTATTGGGCAGATGATAAATCTTGGCAAGCTTGACTGGGGTCATGTACCACCTGTAAATCATTTTCATAATGTTTTCTCGTAAGGCATTACATGCCGTGAATTTAATACCTGTGGTCCATAACTGCTCCCAGTCAGCAAACATAATGTCATGACCTATGTCCTGTGCCCATTTAACCATAGCTGACTTCACTGTCTCATCTATTGTATTCCACTTCAGCAGCAAGTTATACATTCTTGATAAATTCTTAGTATTGGGTTCTAACAGTTCTGTTTCTAGTTTCGATTTCTCCACCTGGAAACCAATTTATGAAGAAAAATTTGGAAGGGATGGGAGTGGGACGGGGGTTTGAAAATGGAATAGAGGCAATTTATTCAGAGCAGAAAGCTAAACTGATAGTAAACAATGTGGTGACAGAAGAATTTAAAATTGAAAACGGAACACGACAAGGTTGCCCCCTATCCCCTCTGTTATTTATTTCTGTTCTGGAGGTGCTTTTGAACATGATTAGGGAAGACCGGTTGGTACAAGGAATACAGGTCGGAGTGAAACAATTTAAATTGAAAGCTTTTGCAGATGATTTGGTTTTAACACTACAGGAGCCAGAATCTAGTACGAAGAGAGTGTTAGAATTAATTTATGAATTTGGTCGGGTAGCGGGGTTCAAACTGAACAAGCAAAAAACCAAGGTTTTGGAGAAAAATCTGACACCTTTGGAAATAGATGGGTTTCAGAAAGAGACAGAGTTAAATGTTGTTAAAAAGGTAAAATACCTAGGGGTAAATTTGTCTGCCAAAAATTTGAATCTATTTAAAGATAATTATGAAAAATGCTGGTCAGAAATTAAGAAAGATTTAGAGATCTGGTCAAGATTGAAACTTTCCTTGTTGGGTCGAATTGCAGCTATAAAGATGAATGTATTGCCGAAGATGTTATTTTTGTTTCAGACCCTACAGATCGTGGACAGAGTGGAGTGTTTTGGGAAGTGGCAGAAAGATATTTCTAGGTTTGTCTGGCAGGGCAAAAAGCCCCGAATAAAATTTAAAATATTAACGGATGCAAAAGAGAGAGGGGGGTTTGCCCTGCCAGATTTAAGGTTATATTATGAAGCTGCGGCTTTCTGCTGGATGAAAGATTGGTTACTCCTTGAGAACACTGACGTCCTAGATCTGGAAGGGTATAATAATGTTTTTGGATGGCATGCATATTTGTGGTACGATAAGGTAAAGGTTCATAAAATGTTTAAAAACCATATTGTCAGGAAAGCTATATTTATGGTCTGGACAAAATACAAAGACTTATTGGAAGGTAAGACCCCGAGGTGGTTATCACCAGCGGAGGCCAAGGTTCGAAAAAAACCCAATATGGAGGCCGGATGGCCGAAATACTGGGAAATAATAGAAAAAATTGGAGATAATTGGAGGCTGCAGAGCTTTGAAAAACTAAAGAATAGGGTGCAAGACTGGTTTCATTATGCTCAAATTCAAGAGGTTTTTAAGTCAGACAAAAAAATAGGATTCCAGGTGGAAAAATCGAAATTAGAGACAGAACTGTTAGAACCTAAGACCAAGGCGCTTTCGAGAATGTATAACTTGCTGCTTAAATGGAACACCCAGGATGAGATAGTCAAATCAGCCATGATAAAATGGGCTCAGGATATTGGGTACAACATTATGTTAGAAGACTGGGAAAGGTTATGGACCACTGGAATGAAATTCACGGCATGTAATGCCCTGAAGGAAAATATTATGAAAATGATATATAGGTGGTACATGACCCCAGTCAAACTTGCAAAAATATATCATCGGTCTGATAATAAATGTTGGAAATGTAAGGAGGCTGAAGGGACATTCTTTCATCTTTGGTGGACTTGTCCAAAAGTGAAGGCCTTCTGGGAAATGATCTATAATGAGTTAAAAAAGGTGTTTAGATACACCTTCCCTAAGAAACCAGAGGCCTTCCTCCTGGGCATTGTGGACCAAAAGGTGTTAAAGAAGGATAGAACCTTTTTTATGTATGCAACTACAGCAGCAAGAATACTCATTGCAAAATATTGGAAGATACAAGACCTTCCCACGCTGGAAGAGTGGCAGACGCAGTTGATGGACTATATGGAACTGGCTGAAATGACTGGCAGAATCCGAGATCTGGGAGAAGAGACAATGGAAGAGGACTGGAAGAAATTTAAGGACTATTTACAAAAACATTATAAGTTGTATGAATGTTAAGAATCTGCATGACTTGGAAATTTTAGCTCCTGCAATTAGATTAGGAAAATAGAAAGTTAAGTTATAAGTAAGAAAAGGTTGAAATTTAAAGTTATTTTATGTATTATCTTAAGGTATAAATATTTGACAAAAGGTACTTTAAATTTAGAAGTAAAATTTAGAAGTAAATAAGATATGAAACAAGGTAATAATTTGCTGATATGTTTATTGTAAAGAACGCAGGGTGAGGGAGATCTGGGGAAGTCCAGTTAGTAACCTAAAAATGTATTTTGAAAGATGGATTGTTTTTCTTTCTTTCTTTTTTCTGGTTTTTCCTTCTTTTTCTTTTCTGTAAACTGAAAATGTAATAAAATTTTTAATAAAAAAACAAACAAACAGATGTTGCAGAACATCAGCTCCCAGCCAACAGAACATGCATTTGCCTGGGGCAGTGGGATTCCAAAGACTCCAGACTAATCAGCAAAATCTACTGAGAGGAATAACACAATTTTTCCTATTATCAGCTTCTTGAGGTAATATGGTTTAAGCTTTCCCAATTGCAGCCCCCCACCCCACCCCCGCTCTTCCATTCACTAGTAAAGAACAAGAAAGGGGTTTTCAACTGGGAAAATTGTTACATGAGAGAACACAAATTGTCCCCTCTCCTGGACTCTGCTGAAGAAATAGTTCCACACCTCATACAATAAGATGCAGGGCTAACGACAGGCACGGGCGCAATTGATTTTCATTTAGGGCATCAACGTTGTTTGAGATACTTCTAAGGCTGCTGTCCTGGACACATAGGTCCACTCAGAAGAAAACCCACTGAACCCCTTGGGTCATAGTCCCAGATCAACATCTGTAGGATTGCAGCCTTGGCTAGGAGCATGTGCTGCTGAAGTCACTGGGGCTTACTTCTGAGTAGGCATGTCTAGGATTGCACCTTAAATGCCTTTCACTGATAGTTAACTGCCCAGGATAGCCTTAACAACAACAAAAATGGGTCTACGGCAAATCAAGAACACAGCTCTGGAATAAATCCGTAGAGTTTTGATGGGAAATAGTAATCACCCAATGTAAAATATGACTGAATTTCATTCATCTAATTCTTAAATATGTTTGGCCTTATAAGTTGAAGATGGCAGTTGGCTTATCTTAGAAGAATAAGATTTGCATGATTTGATTGTGATTTGATTGTGATTTCCCCCGCCCTGCACTTTAGATAATTTGTGTCATTTCCATACATATATAGATATATAAATTTAAGTATGTATTTATAATTTAAATTTTTTGCCAAGTACTGGAATAAACAGTGAGCATATCTGGTATATGTCATTATTTATTTATTAAATTGCATTTTTTTAAAAAAGAAAAAGAAAAAATAACTCCATATGTTCATTATAAAGATTTGAAATCTATCGCAGTAACAAGAAAAGATGCAAGTTATTTTCTCTGCTTATTTTTATAATTAAAGGATGAGTAACATTAAACCTATGGTGGATTCCTTCTGAGAGAAAAATAAAAAAACCTATCCCATGCTAAGTGTCTGTCTTCTTTTCTGCAAAAAAAAAAAAAAGGTTTTCACTTAAACTTCAGGTCAGATCATCCTTTGAATGTCAGCTAAATAGACTTGCAGCCCTGGCTAAATCAGGATACATCCAGAGCCACGAGCCAGGGAGTGGCTTTTCCTGTATAAACCATCAGGACCATCAGGCAGCTACCAAGAATTTATGGCTGAATCTGGATCTCTACCAGGAACTACCATCACTTCCAGACGACGTGTCTATTGAGTCTTTGTTTGCAAGGAGATCAAATGATCAAATGATCAAATTTAATAAGAATTTACTCTGATTTGTTTGCATGGAGGACAGATGATGTTGCATCAAAGCAAGTGTTAATCCCACACTTGCTGATGCATTTTCCCATCACTTTCCTTATCGCCAAAAGTATTTGGGGAAGCAAGTTTGTTGCACAAGACCTCCCATTGGACTATAATTGTGCAGCCTGAAGTTGCCATGTTGTGACTGAATCCCACTTGAAAATAGTGACAGTCTGATCCTAGTCCTCCTGCACAGGTAAGGCAGTATGTGTGGCCCCAGGAGGCAAATTCAAAGGCCCTTTCCATTCCCTCTCTTGGCAGCCCACTGTAGAAGGAGGAGGACTGGAAGACAGTTGTGGCAGCAGAGCTACTCACCACCAACAGAACACCTGAGCTGCCCATTGTTTAAATCATCCCAGTGAAGCTCTGCTATGTATTCTTGTACCTTCCAACATTTCTCTGATGGAAACAGGGGCATCCTATTCAGTAGTAGTAGTAGTAATAATAATAGTAGTAATAAATAATTACTATTTATACCCCACATGCCAGACTGGGTTGTCTCAGCCACTCTGGGCAGCTTCCAAAATATAAAAAATAATAGAACATTGAACATTAAAAAAACTTCCCTATACAGGGCTGCCTTCAAATGTCTTCTAAAGGTTGCATAGTTACTTATCACCTTGTCTCAGGGGTCGCCTAACTCCATACCCTCCAACACGTCTCTGATGAAAATAGGGGCATCCTAAGGAAAAGCAGGGCATTTGGGATCAAATCAGAAACCAGGGCAGTTTCTGTAAATCCAGAACTTTCCCTGGAAAATAGGGACACTTGGAGGATCTGCCAACATGGTGAGCTCAAAGAACAAATCCCTCTACTTTTATTTTTGGATGGACTGATGTCCCTCATCACTTCCCCACACCCAGGAGCAGGTCAGCAAAGCTGACTTAAAGCTGAGCTTAGGGCTTGAACTTAATACAGAGTTGCTATCCCAGCAAAGACCTGAGGGGAGACTGGGAGGGCTCTTGGAGAGGTCCCTTCCCTTCCGGGTTGTATGCTGGTTCCAAATGCACATGACAACAACAGCAACAATGTTATTTGTATCCCACCCATCTGACTAGGTTGCCCCAGCCCCTCTGGGTGGCTTTCAGCATATACAAAAGCATAAAAGAACATCAAACATTAAAAACCTCCCAATACAGGGCTGCCTTCAGATGTCTTCTAAAAGTAGTATAATTATTCATCTCCTTGATTTCTGATGGGCAGGCATTCCACCGGGGGAGGGGAGGGTGCCACTGCCGAGAAGACTCTCTGCCTGGTTCCCTGTAACTTCACTTCCTACAGAGAGAGAACCACCAGAAGGCCCTCGGAAGAGGACCTCAGTGTCCAGGCTGAATGGCATGAATGGAGATGCTCCTTCAGGTATACACTTTGAATTGTGCTCAGAAATGTACTGGGAGCCAAAGTAGGTCTTCTTTACGTCTGCTTTCTCTCTGTCATTTTAGTGATGCCCTCTGGCTGCCATGCAAGCACTGTGCTGGCTCTGGACTTCTTGCAATGCATCACACGACTTCTGTTCCTGGGGGACTGAAAGGAGAGAGGCTGGAGTGGAGGGAAGTAATTGGGAGATGGGCAATGTAGGCTGCTCTACTATGACAACACTGCCTTCAGCATCACCAGTGGGGATGGAGGTCTCTGTCAAGTCCCACATCTCTTCCTTGGGACTGACTTAAAACTCTGGGTGTAGGTAGCTGGTACTGTGTCCCTGAGGCAACAGATTCAGTATTCAATTGCAACGTACACTTCCCCATGTCAGAGCTCCATAGTCATGGTATCACTGGTCTCTGTATGTGAGCAGAAGATTGAATCATGTGGAAAATGTCTCCCAAACTTTCCATTCTCTGTGTGCAGTGACTTTCAGTGATGTGGTTTTTTTTCTGGAAAAAATGTGAAACTGGAAAAGTATGAAGCTGGCTTACAATTTATTCCACTAGCAAATAGGTTACATTGCATAATTTTAAATGGGAATTTGAAGGGCGATTGGGACCTGGAGCGTGTGTATTTGGGTCCCACAATGATGAGTGTAGTAGATTGTGCAGACATTTCACCTCTGTGGATTTTTCTTGATGCAAACCCCACAATTTTAAAAACATTTACTGGATTAGCAGGTTAGTTGTGACCTTATCGGCGTATGAAGAGTTCCAGTGGGAGATACATTCCTGTTAGGCTCCTACTGAGCAGATTCTGAGGAGCTGCACCTGCACCCCACCCAGAGCCGTCTTTTCCCATAGGGCTTAGTGGTGCGTCGCGCCAGGGCACCAGCCTCTCAGGGGCACCCCAGTGAGTGGGGGAGCTGTGCAGCTTTGCCAGCAGCCTCCTCTTTCCCTGCATGCCCACCAGCTGCACCCTGTCAACCATATGGCTGGGGGGCATGCAGCTTGCCTCCCAAGCCTCCGTGGGAGACGATCCCTGAAGAGGCTTAGGATGGAAGATGCGCCTACTATATGGCTGGCGGGTGCACAGCTTCTCTCCCAAGCTTCTGCGGGGATCGCTCTCCTCCCAAGGAGGCTTGGTAGGGAAGCTGCGTACCTGCCAGCCATATGGTTGGTGGGGTGCAGCTTCCCTCCCAAGCCTCTGCAGGCAGATATTTGCACCCCGGCACCGCATCTGCTAAAGACGGCCCTGGTCCCACCTGGGAAGTGCAGCAGCAGGTACGTGCAGCCTCCCCCTTCCCTCGCTTGCTCGTCCCCTCCTGCTCCCTGCCACTGAGAATGGCAGAGGCTCACCCCCCTTAGGTGTTGTGTGAGTGTCTGTGGGTATGAGAGAGAGAGAGATAACTGGGGGGCAGTGGCAGCTGAGGAGAAGCCTTCTGCTCCCGGCTCCTGACCGCCTCCCTCTCAGGTGGCGGCCCTCGCTGCCCCCCTGGGCCAGAATGTTGCTGCCTTGGAGAGGGAGCTGCCCTGGCTCTGCTCTTCCATCTGTTGGGCTGGCGCAACCAGGAAGCACAAGGGGCTGCATCAGAAATCACAGGGGTCTCTTTCTTTCAAGCTGTTTACCTGCAGTGTCCTGCCTCTGCCAGTCCTGAGAACAAACTCTGCTTTGTGGGAGGGGAGCAGGAAGAACTGGGCTCAGCACACAGAAGAAGACCCCCAGGATCTTGGCCCCAGGAAGAAGAGGGAGGGAAGGAGCCTGTCACTAGCCTTCTTTAAATGTGTTGCTCTACATATTTGGCATTACCTGTGTTTGCTGCCGAGTGCCTTGGAAGTGTGCTTACCCACAGGATCTCACTGCGCTGTGATGTTATGCTGTTGTCCCTTTACCGGACAACAACCAGGTTCCCTACACTATCCGCTATGGGGATCCTTTTTCACTGACAGTCTGTAAATCTTTTAGTTCTGTTCCAGACTTCGTTTGCATGTAAAAACCCAGGTGAAAACATTGATAATGTAGTATAAATGAAATTAAAACATTCACCTGGTGCATTACTAGATTAGTACTTTGAGATTTGTCCAAATTTTTCTAGCTGGTTAGGTTAGGTTATGTAGTATTGCTAGCAACATGTGAGTTGCAGTTCTCTTGTTTTTCCCATGGTCTAGCTTTTTAGGGGGCAGTTTGTGGCCAGAAATATAGAGATATTACAAAGCTGAGATAGAAGGTCAGAAACTTGAAACCGGAGTCTGCACAAGAAATAACAGTCCTGTATAACATGGGGGGGTGTAGGGGTATTTAAAGTGAGAGTCGCCATAGTGATCTGTAGTTACATTTTGGCAAGCATGTCCTCTTTTTTGTTCTTCAAAATATGGCTACCCTACATTAGTGTCTATGACTGCTTCTTGTGTCATTTTATGGATGTGTTCTTGCTATTATGGAAGTGTTTTGAATTGTCTTCTTACATGGATTTGTTGTTGTTGTTTTGGCTGTGCTTTGTTATGATCTTTATGGAACACTTGTGGGGAAATGGTATTCAAATGAAGCGATTATGAACAAATTTTAATCGGGTTGTTACCCACCTTGGCTGACCCACAATGGCCTGAGAATAAAATGCCTACCACTGAAAAAAGTCTAATGTACCTGACACAGGGGGCAACCTCCCTTGTTATGTACCTGTCACATTTCCAACATCCTCCAAGCACACAGGCTGGGATTCCCCCCTGATGGGTCTGTCTACCAGGAGTCAAATGGAAATCTCTCCAAGTTCTCACCTTTTCCTTTCACTTTCTTGGCTTCTTGGGAGGTGTCAATGGTGATTAAATAGTTTATGTACTCCTATCAGCTTTACTGTCAACTTCAGTTTGTAGCCAGGAAGCATTAGTTCAGCTCCCATGAACTCCAACCACCATGGCCATTGGTCAGGAGTGGCAGTTCAGCAACAAGATCTCAAAGCCTCCAGCTTCTCCAGCCCTGATGGAACACTTACCTCTGAGTGAGTGCCATTGAACTCAGTGGAACTTACTTCTGAGCAGGCTAAGCTAGGCTTGCGCTGTGGATCAGGAGGAGTCTTTAAGTTAAGAGACTGAGAGGATTGTTTCCAACTGAGTTTGATTCAGTGTGGAGCCACTGAAATTAATGAGCCTCAGCTAATCATGTCTAATAATTCTGATGGGTCTACTCTGAGTACAACTAACATTGCATACAATCCATCATTTGGATTTTGAGAGGCTGGCAAGGAAAGAAGCCTAATTTAACCAAATTCCAATGCCATTAGAAGAACTATGGTGGATTTGATGCCTTTATGGACACTTGCTGTAATCTCTTTGACAAACTTAATATTTGGCAATTTCAAGAAGAAGAAGCTTCACAATGTTTGTTTTCAGGGCTTGGCCAATACAGTTAATATTGTCTTTTTCTGTTAATCTCATTTTCTTCCCACGAATTTCCACTCTCCTCCTGAAGGGAAGCTTGCCCCTTTGACCTTGTGCATCTCCCTCAAGAGGTCTGAAGGGTGGATCTGCCCTAAGTCCCTTCCTCTGATGGAACGATAAAGCATCTGTCATCTTGGATCCCATCAAGTGGAGGATTAACCCTGTCAGGTCAGCCAGCGCGTGTGCTAGGAAGTGTAGATTATCAATTCAGGAAGCTGGATTTCATAGCAGCTGTATGAAACCTTCACTCAGACAGGAATGCTATGGTCCTCCAGAATCCAGCTCACATCAGCCTCATCCTGCATGGTCAGCAGTCAAAGATTATGGGAGCTGTAGTACAGCAACAGCTGGAGGGCCACAGGTCCCCCACCCCAGCTTTAGCTCAACTATACACCCATTGCATGTTGCCTTCGCACAAATCTGTTTTCAGACCCAATATGTTAATTGCAGGTTGTATCCAATGTAGTACATAGTTAAAATCACTTAGTGGAATACTTCTTCCACTGGTAAAATGTTTTGTGCCAGCAGAATGTTGTTGTGTGAGAGAATGCAGAAGCAGTTTACTTGTCACTTTGTGGTTTAATAGACTGTGATCTTGTGCAATGAGTTTCTGCTAGTGCAACAGTTTGCATTGTACTCTCTGCTTTACAGAGTTAAAACTCACCCATCATTAGCTACTGCAAGAATTCTTGTGCTAGTTGAAAGACAACACTGTTAACAGGCCTGCGTGTTTTTGATAGACAGGCCAGTGCAGTGTGGTTGATAGAGAATTGCACTTTGGCCACCGGCACAATTCAGATTCAAGTCCTGACCCAGCCATGAGACTCACCAGGTGACTTTGGGCCAATCTTCATCTCCTCATCTAAGCTACCTCATGCAGTCACTGTGAGGAGAAAAGTGGGGGCAGTATCTTGCCCTGAGTTCCTTGAAGAAAGGGTAGAGCAAAACTGAAACATATAATATATTTGAGGCCTGGTTCCCCCACTCACAATGCAATCAGGTAAGAGCAGAAGAAGAACCTGCTGGATCCAGCCAGTGACCCATCTCTCCAACATCCTGTTCTCACAGTGGCCGGTAAGATGCCTGTGGAAAACCCACAAGCAGCAGGATCAAAGCACAAGAGCGCTTTCCCTCCTCTGCAGTTTCAGGCAACTGGTACTGAGAAGCATGACTGCCTTTGACCATGGAGTCAGAGCACAGCCATCATGGCTAGTAGATCTTTTGCTCATCATGAAACAGAAGCTTCTGTGATAGGAAACTATTCCTGCCTTTGGATCAGTACTAGTGGGACTGCTAACACTCTGTCAAAAATGCATTGCTGCCTCACCCCACCCTAGCCAAAAAAACAGGATGGGGAAAGCACACAGATTTGCATGCTAACTGCATACATATAGATGTAAATTTAGAAATTTTATTTCTGTAATAAACAGAAATTCAAGACATCACCCCACAGTAGCCTGTTTGTCTAATCAGCCTGCTGTCCCGGCATCAGATGTTACTGGGCAACTTCAAGGCCCATGTGGCTCTTCCTTTGTAGTGTTCTTTAAACTAGGATTGGGCCAGCCACCAGTTCAAATAAAAGATTGATTTCCATAAAACAGGGCACATAGCCATCCCAATCAGTACCTGAACAAAAAGTTAACAGTTCATGCTCTCAGATGTTGGCAGGGGCGTCTTTCCTATTGGGCTTACTGGTGCCTTGCGCCAGGGCGCTGGCCTCTCAGGGGCGCCCCAGCAAGTGGGAGAGTTGCGTGGCTTTGCCGGCGGCCTCCCCTTTCCCTCCACCTGGCAGCTGCGCCTGGCAGCTTGCCTCCCAAGCCTCCACGGGGGGGGGGGGGGGAGAGAGAGATCCCTGCAGAGGCTTAGGATGGAAGCTGCACCCCGCCAACTATATGGTTGGCTTGAGTGCAGTGTGCTCTCTCACTCTCACACTCTCTTTCGCCCACCCACCCTGTGGGAAGAGGGAGGTGGGTGATGGCAAGGGGGAAGTGGAGCATGAGGAGGAGGAGGAAGGAAGGAAGGAAGGAAGGAAGGAAGGAAGGAAGGAAGAGGAAGAAGAAGAAGAAGAAGAAGAAGAAGAAGAAGAAGAAGAAGAAGAAGAAGAAGAAGAAGAAGAAGAGAGGCGCCCCCGGCCTTGCCCCCTTTCTTCCTCCTCTAGCCAGCAGCTGAGCCTCCGCGCTGGATTTGCAGCCCTGCTTACAGGGTCTCCTTGCCCATCCTGTTCAGCTACATCTAGCCGAAGCCATGGGTAGCAGCAGCTGCTGCCCTGCTTGCTCTCTCTCCCTGGAATCATGCCCTGTGTTTAATGTTACGGGCAACTCTATCCCAGGGAAGGATAGCCTCCTCCTTTCACTTTTCTTCTTCTACTTCTTCTTCTTCTTCGGGGGTGCGCTCCTTCTCCGCCCCCCCCCAGGTCCTAGGGGTTGTAAAGCAAGCCAGACCATTTAGCACCGACCCCATTCATTCCAGCAGCTGGCCATCACCCACTCACTCTGAGCCCTGCAAAAAATACCATCACCATTATTATTATTATTATTATTATTATTATTATTATTATTACTACTACTACTACTACTACTACTGCCCTCCACCCACAGAAATCAGGGCGGCTCACAGCCTGAAACCACGGTACTAAGCACATGCTAAAAACTAGAACAAAGGCAAACCAAACCAAGCCAGCAACCCTCCTTCTCCCTTATTTGTGAAACAAGCCTGTTAATCGCTTGTTAAAGGCACTGAAGGTTTCTGAGATCAATGCAAGCAAAAACGCATTGCAGGGGGTGGGCTAGTTGACCCGCAGGGTCCCTTCCAATTCTATGTTTTTCTGAAAAACACACACACACTTCCCAACTATGGTCCCTCTGCAGTCCTCGCCCCAAGCAACTGTGTGTGAGACTTGCTCCCCAGAAAGTGTGCCTTGTATTGCTACCTGAGGTTTTTGGTCTCTCGTCAGCCCCCTCCCCCCAATCTATTCATATTCCTTTCTCCCTAATCTTCAATATTACATTTTCCTCTGGTTGAGACTTACAAGAGAAAGCCCTAATTCCCAACTGTGTTTCTAGCTGCAGTCCTACTGTCTACTCAGAAGTAAGGTCCTATTAGAGTCAGCAGGGCTTACTCTCAGGTAAGTGCAGTTACACCTCATGAGAAGAGAAGACTCCCTGGAAAAGACCCTGATGTTGGGAAAGATGGAGGGCACAAGGAGAAGGGGATGACAGAGGATGAGATGGTTGGACAGTGTTCTCGAAGCTACCAGCATGAGTTTGACCAAACTGCGGGAGTCAGTGGAAGACAGGAGTGCCTGGCGTGCTCTGGTCCAGGGGGTCACAAAGAGTCGGACACAACTAAACAACAAACAACAACAAAGTGCAGTTAGGGCTGCAGCCTTTGTGACCCAAGTTTTGGGTCCTTTTTAGGTTCAGGATGTCACTGCTTTACACCCCCCACCACACAATATTTAAAAATGTCAGCTTTCTACTTAAACACAAATTGACCAGGAACTTCAATGTCTGTGTCTTTATTAATTTATTTAAGGAGCAACAAACTAGTGATTGCTTTGAGGATGAATTAGAAGAACTGCTGGGTCTTAAATGAGTCTTGCTTTGGAATTGAGGACTTCATTAGATTTTCTTCTGCCTTTTCATTTTATTTTGTTCTAAGTGCTTGTTAGAAATAATGTGTAAGCGTGGTGTCAGCTCTCCCAAAAAAGTCAACAACTCTGGGGAACCTTTCCTAAAAAAGATCAACAACTTTGGGGTCCCCCCCTTAAAAAAGGCCGACAACTCTGGGAAACGGGGGGGGGTGTGTGCCAGGGGGATCTTTGCACCACAGCGCCGGATATGCTTGAGACGGCCCTGGCATAATGTCATAGCACTGTGACCACACTTTGAATTTCACATCAATTTCTAGTCTGGCCTGATGAGATTCTTTGTCCTGAACACACCTCAAGTACCCTGTCAGTTTCCTGTTAAGATTGCAATATTATTTCCATGCAGTCATACATGACCTCTCACCCCTGAGAATATAATAGGGCACACTCATCTTGTTCTTGATGGAAGCACAGCTATTTTTTTACTGCAATACAAACACTGAACTGGCAACTTCCTTCTCTTGCTAGGTGTGATACGGCCTTGAAAAGTATTCTTAACTCACACACACAAATCTCTTCCTGTGCAGAGACTGATGAGACAGATTAGCCACATGTTTTCCCAGTGTAGGAACAATGAGTGCTAGAAACCTTTAAAGGCAAGTTTGGGTTTGCATAAAAATCCAAGTTCTGCAGCAGATGAAAGGTTCAAATCAAAGCTTACCTGCTCCAAACCACAGAAGGCAAATAGGTTTTCAAAGCTCATTGTCTCCTGGACTCATCTACAGAACATGTCATGGCTGTTATTTTCTTGTCCTCTCTTCTCCTCCCTAATCCCTGGCCCTAAGGGGCACCATGTTGTGTTCTCAGCTGTTTTGGCCCAGATTTGGTTGGAATGATTGAAATAACCTTTGCCCGACACCTCCACATTATCGTTCCCGCACCCCAGTTTGCTGGCAGCATTTGCAAAGATAGATCAGAGGAGAGATTATTGTGATCCCTAAATTATGTTAATAAGAGGCAGCTGCTCTTTATGGCAGCTAATAATATAAAGAAACTTAGTCATGTTTTAAAGGCCTTAATAAGCCAAGCCATCCCCTCCTTCCCAATCACATACATTCCTGTTTCCATTTAGCTATTAACGCTCTCCCTTCCCCTCTCCCCCTTTTGGCACTCTTTCTTTTTCATCTTTTTCTCAGAAATGTGATGCACCAGAAGTTATTTAACTGGTTGGGTGGCATCCATTCTGTTGCGGATGTCAGACTCTGAGGACTGAAATGGCCACACAGTATTATCTAGACTGACTAGCAGCAAGCCTCTGCGATTTCAGGCAGGGGCCTCTCCCAATCCTACCTGGAGATTCCATATGGGATTTAAACTTGAATCTTCATGCTATGGACCTTTGCATGTGTGTGTGTAATTTATTTTTGTCAAGACCATGGTTTGCTCACACTCTTCCAGTCCTGAGGCTGGTCCCCTCCCCTGTGACTGTTTCCTTTAAAACAGACACAACACACACACACACACACACACACACACACCCCAAATGTCCCATTTAGCTCAGCCCTTAGCATAGGCAGCCTATGCATCTTTCTTATGAAAGACCTTGCTCCATCAAAGCGTTTTCAGTTCCCCTGGAATGCTGTCTCTGTAATGCCCAAAATCTCCCTTCACAAGTTTACAAAAGACACTTTCAGCATCACTCTAGTGAACCGGGCACTTGCAGTCTCTGCTTCTTGGGGACAAGGGGAAAGACAGCCTTCATTTTCAGCCTGGGACTGAATGTATCTCAGTGATGGGTTTCTTTTCTAATCAGCCATGGCAGGCTGCCACTGAAACCTTATGATGAAGATGTTAGGGATTAAAGAGACAGACTGCCAAAATGATCCAGGATTTTCTGTTGGACCATGAGACACAAAGTCCCAGCTTGTTCTTTGTGTGCCAAATCCATCTAGCCTTTCTGCTTTTCAAACAATGAAGGGGAAAGGCCCATTTGAAAGGCTTGGGTGGAATCAGATAGCATAACCCAAGAGGTTGCTGGCAAGACAGTGCAGGACCTCTGTGGTTAAAAGCCTCAGGCCACAGAAGATACATTGTTGTTGTTGTTGTTGTTGTTGTTGTTGTTGTTGTTGTTTGCCCGCTCATATGGCTGGGTTTCCCCAGCCACTCTGGGTGGCTCCCAACAGAATATTAAAAACACGATAAAAGATCAAATATTAAAAACTTCCCTAAACAGGGCTGCCTTCAGATGTCTTCTAAAATTCAGATAGTTGTTTATTTCCTTGACATCTGATGGGATGGCATTCCACAAGGTGGGTGCCACCACCAAGAAGGCCCTCTGCCTGGTTCCCTGTAGCTTCACTTCTCGCAGTGAGGGAACCGCCAGAAGGCTCTTGGAGCTGGACTTCAGTGTCTGGGCAGAACGATGGGGGTGGAGATGCTCCTTCAGGTATACCGGGCCAAGGCCATTTAGGGCTTTAAAGGTCAGCACCCACACTTTGAATTGTGCTTGGAAACGTACTGGGAGCCAGTGTAGGTCTTTCAGCACCCATCCATGCCACACATTCCTCAGGTGCTTTTGAACACATTGCAAACTCTGCCTCGGTTTCTCTGTTGCACAGTGAGAACAGAAAAACAACAACTGGTTATTATTACCGGTATATACCAGAATAAGAAGGGATGCAGGTGGCGCTGTGGGTTAAACCACAGAACCTAGGACTTGCCGATCAGAAGGTCGGCAGTTCGAATCCCCGTGACGGGGTGGGCTCCCGTTGCTCAGTCCCTGCTCCTGCCAACCTAGCAGTTCAAAAGTATGTCAAAGTGCAAGTAGATATATAGGTACCGCTCCGGCGGGAAGGTAAACAGCGTTTCCGTGCGCTGCTCTGGTTCGCCAGAAGTGGCTTAGTCATGCTGGCCACATGACCCGGAAGCTGTTTGCTGGCTCCCTCGGCCAGTAAAGCGAGATGAGCGCCGCAGCCCCAGAGTCGGCCACAACTGGACCTAATGGTCAGGGGTCCCTTTACCCTTTACCTTTACCAGAATAAGAACCTATGCAGAGCCCAGGTGGATCTGACCAGTGATCCATATGGCTTCACACAGTGGCTAATCAGAGGCTTCCAGAGAACCCACAGGCAGAGCTTGAAGGCATTCCATTCCCTGTGGCAGCTCCTTACAACACCTGATATTCAGACGGACGCTGCCTCTGAACCTGGCTGTTCCATTTAACCATCATGACAAACCTTCCCTCCATAAATGTGTCTCCTCTCCTTTTTAAAACTGTCAATGCCAGTGGCTATTAGCAGATTTTGCTGTACAAAATAAAGGCAAATTTAAAGGTATGGGCTGCAATCCAAAACACACTTGCTAGGGAGTAAGTACCATTGGACTTATTGCCCTGGCTACTGAGCATGGCAGGGCTGGCAAAATTGGTTCTCTCAATTTCTCATTTTTTCGATCTTAAATTCAGTTCTCCACCTTTTGAATTTTTAGTGTAATTTCTCCCAGTAAACACATATTTATATGTTATTTTGACTAATTTTTGCAAGCAATTGCCCCTAAAATAATGCATTTAGTTATTTTCACTAATATCTTCATTTTTACGCACACTCCCCTGATATATGCATTTTTGCAAACATTGGTTGGAGAGCTTCATCACAAAATTCAGATAAGTGCACATTTTGAAGGATAGCTGTTCACATATTTTCAGAAAGGTTGAATTTGAAAGATTCAGGTTTTAATGCCTACTGAATTAGGGGCTTATTTCTGAGGAATCCCCCTTAATGGTTTTATTTTTTTGTACTTGAACAAAACTTGGGGTTCCCAAGTTCTCTCCCTCTTCTGCACAGGTGCTGCCATTTTGCCTCTGTATGCAATGGGACTCACAGCCTGAATGTCAGGAAGTGAAGGGATGATGCCTGCACACGACCTCCTTTCCTGTGCATGGACTGCTACCATTAACACTCCCTTATCCTCATCCTCTGTTGCAGCCTTTCCCAAACGGAAGTCATCGAGTGGGATGTTGTTGGGCACCATCTCCCTCCAGATGTTGTTGGACACCATCAGCCCAAGCCAGCATGGCCAGTGGCCAAGGCCGGTGGGAGCCATAAGTCCAGCAACATCTCAGGGCTGCCACATGATGAACAGCCACTCTTTATCTTACTTTATTAAGCAGATTGTGCTAAGTTCCATGTTTTCCCATCAGCTTACCAAAATGGTAAGACTTTCTGGACAGAATCAATGATTTATAGAGTGCTCAGTGCACACACATGTTGTTAGATATGTGTTTAGAAGGCAGCAGGACTACTCTGAAGTGCTGGAAGGTCCTTGGGGACAATGCTTGGCTGCTTGGCTGTCTCTTCAGCCAATTCATAGGAGGCATAGCAGCAGTTCTACCCTTCTTTTTTCTGCCCCTGAGGAATTGTTCTCCTGGTATCCTGCCCCCTCCCATCTTCTAAGGCAGAGGTGGGGAACTTCAGAGGTGGGGAGAGCAAATATGGCCCTCCAGGTCTCTCAATCTGGCCCTTGGAACTGTCTGCAGCAGCTGGGGCTGTCCTCTTCTTTGCTCTTCAAGATATGGCAACCCTATTTTGTGCAGCATCAGTGACTTCAGTGTTTCTGTATTAATTAACAAAGCACTGGCTCAGTGGTCAGAGATGATAGGAGTTGTAGTCCAATAACAGCTAGGGACCCAGGTTTGAGAAACACTGCCTTCTATCCTTGTCCAGTCACTACTACACGTTTTGGGCCCAAGCCTGTGGAACTCCTTCCCAATTGAGATTAGGCAGGCACCCTCCTTGCTGAATGCCCAGCATGACAAAGACCTCCTTATTCTGAGAAGCACTTTAAGGTAGTGTTGGGTTTCTGTTTGGCTTTTTGCTTATGTCTATGCTGTTATCTGTATGGTTTATTTTATATACACACTGCATGGAAATTCTAATAATTAAGCAGTATAACAATGCCTAAAATCAACATATAATGGCATGGCAGCCTCTAAGAGCAGACAAATGCTGCCTCGATAGGTTCCAGCAGCCTCTTCTCATTTTGCTACAGGTGATGAGGGCTGAGACAATTGCATAATCCAGTTTAGCATCCAGCACTCTTTGCAAAGCCCTTATGAGTCAATAGCTTTATTTCTGAATGGTGCAACTGAATAACACATTGAAACTCGAGATGTTCTGCTCTACAACAGCGCGGGGGGCGGGGCGGATGACAACACAATGCCGCAATAGTCTTGCAGGCTCTCTCACACAAAACAAGGCACTGAGGGATAAGTTGGAGTGAGGCCTGGGGAATGAAGAGACCAAATCCTGTCCTTAGTTAAACTCTGAATTTCAGGGCCAGCTCACTCTTCCCTGAAGCAGTAGGAGCTGCCTTCATGGTGGCATGACCATATGCTGACCTGGGAGCAAGCTTGTGGTTTATTTATTTTTTACCAGACCTTGCTTCTGTGCCTTTAAGAGCAGTTCAGCTTGCAGGTGACAATGCTTACCTTCATGCCATGATCAGCTGCTGATCACTTCAGAATGAGCTAGGGATAAAGGCACAGGAGCAGGCCAGAGCAGTTTTCTGGTCATTTGGCAGTCTTACAAGGTACATCTGTATGAAATAATGATATAAATTTAGGGGTGAGCAAGAGGATTTTTTTTTAAAAAAAGTTTCATTATTATTTTTCTGTCACTAAAGACTTGTGCTTTGCTATTGATTCATTAAAATCCCATCTGTTTTATTTTCTATTTATCACAATCACATTTGTCATTTAAATTTGATGTTTGCTTTTGCTGTTTTTTCTTTATTTGTTCACAGCAAGGGGGCGGGACATAAGATGGGAGTTGTAGTTCTGAAGGACTTTTAGGACCCACTCTAGTTGCAATTGCAATTTGTTTTAAACTGTTTTAAATGTATTTTGCATTGCTGTGATATGCCATGGGGCCTCATCATGAAAGGCAGGTAATAAATAGAATGTCAACAATTGTATTGATGGAGTTCCTGGAGCCAGTCACTCTACAATGCAGGAGATTCTGTCCAATCAAAGCAGGGCAGGTAGAGCTGGTGGTAGCCAGGAGAGGGCTGCCATCTTTGCATGTAGTGGCCTCCAGGCCAAGGAAACCTGCAGCTTCTGAAGTCAGTTGATTAGGAAAACAAGAAGCTGCCTTGCACCAAGACAGTCCATTGGTCCACGTAGCTTAGCGGTCTCTATGTTGGCTGGCAGCATCTTTCGAACAGACATGTTTCCCAGCCTTGCCACAAGATGTCAGGAGGTGGATTTAGGGTAGGGCTGCCATAATTCAAACAGTGAGAATCCGGACAGAAAAGATCTCTCCAAACCTTACCTTGGAGATGCTGGGGATTGAACCTGTGACCTTCTGCATGCAAAACAGATGCTCTACCAATGAACTACAGCCACTCCCTGGACTGCTGTGCTTTGTTTGGGGCACATGCAAAGCAGCTAATGCTACAGGCCATAGCTGCAGGAAGGGCTGTTTCTGAGTGGTAGAGTATCTGTTTTGCATGCAGAAGGTCACAGGTTCGATCCCCAGCAACTCCAAAGTAAGGTCTGGAGAGATCTTTGCCCGGAACACTGGAGAGCTGCTTGCAGTCAGTGGAGACAATGCTGATGGACTCAGCATAACACAGCTTCCTCTGTCCCTAAGGTCCCAGGTTCAAGCCTTGACATCTTAGGCTAGGGCTGCAAAAGATCCATGTCTGAAACCCTGGACAGTCACTGTCAGGAAGTGAAGGCAGTACCGAGCTATTCAGTCCAGTGGTTTGACTTGGAACAAGGCAGTTCCCTGTGTTCCTATCCATATTTCAAGATCTCTTTGTGCCGTGCATAAGATTCAAGCTGGTTTCTCCAGAGGGGTCCTGTGGACCTCCATGGTTGTAATTATGGGTGTGGGAACAAGGGGAATGCATACACCCAAGGGGAGCACACATTCCTCAACTCAAGGGATGTGGCAATACAATTTGCTTTCTATTTGCTTTCTTCTCCTCTCCCCATTATTTGAGGGAGCTTGTGGTTACCACAAATGAATTAAACAAGGGGGAGAAGTGCCTGTATCTGCCAGAGGTTTACCCTCCTCTGAAATGGAAGGTGGTGGCACCAGACACCCAAACCTAAATACACTTTCCTTTTCTTTTTTAGCCATTAAGGCTGTGCTTACAGAACAGTAAACTTCACATTTGTCTAAATAGCATCTATGCTTTTGAGGGCTTCTGTGGATAAAGCACCCTTCTGTTTGGGGGCAGTGGGGTCGGTCACACCACAACCTAGAAATACTGTAGATGTATCAGAAACGACCACACATGAACACCCGTGCAGCAAAGCTATATATAGCACAAAAATGCTGGGTGTTTTTGTTTCTCGTGTGTGTGTGTGTGTGTGTGTGTGTGTGAGAGAGAGAGAGAGAGAGAGAGAGAGAATTTTTTAAAAAAGCAAACAAACTGCCATTTTAAGAATAGAGTTAAGACTCTCTCATGTAGTCCAAGCTCTGCAAAGCTGGGAATTGATACCTTAACAGACATGCCTCATGATTAGCAATAATGCAGTATCACAATCTTATTCATAGAATCCCAGAGGGACCCCATGGATCATCTAACCCAACCCCCTGCAGTGCAGGAATATGCACCCATATTCAAACCCTTGACCTTGGTGTTCTCAGCACCGTGCTGTAACCAACAGAGCTAACTGGCAAGGCTATGCCTACCACAACTTACCTTCTGTGGACCTTTGCCTTTCAGGCCCATAGCCAGATGGGGAGGATGGAGGGCCTGGGACCAGGCAAGATGTCCCACGTTATCCTGGTCCTCTGCTGCCTTATGAAGAACAGGAATCCTCTTATGGGTTGACCCATGCCTGTTTGTTGTTGACGTTAGTGGGTTAGTGACCTCTCATTCAACCACTGCCAAACATTGTGATATGGGATAGGAGAGATGCAGTGGGGGGGCATGGTTATGGGGCCTGGTTCTTCCTTGACATTTTCTAAGGTTTCCAAATGGCCCCACAAAGGTTGGAGAGCCTTCCTCTAGCCACTGCACCTCACTATAATATTTCACAACTAGAGGAAAAGTCACTGCACATGGCATCAGCTAGACGGCTTTGGCTTCACTTCTGTTTTCAGGCACCCACAACACTATTTTGCCAATAGTTGTTTTCCAGAGACTTTAACTGGGTAGGAAAATGTTAATAATTTTTGAGTTGCATCGAGTTGCTTCACCAAACTAAAGACCAACTATTTAGAATAAAGTGGTTTTCACTAAAACTGGAAAGAAATTTATGAAATGCTTTTTAATAACTCCATTAAAAATGGTTAAATTTTAAACTTGCTGTACCTGTGGCCGCTTTTATTGAATCATTTTGAAATTTTGTACTTTAGTAGACGTCATCAAGTAGATCATGCATGCCACATTTCAACTTGTTAATGCAGCAGGTGCCATTTTTATAAGCTAGAGAATCCCAAGAGGTACAGTGCTGGAACCTGGGTTTTGCTAGTTGCCTTAACTGTAGGAGCACTCGCAACGTAAGGTGAAGTATGCGTGACAGGGAAACAGTCTCATCTGAGCAGCATTTTTGATCAAAGTCACCAGTGTCTGGAACCAGCCACCAGGGTGAATACTTTTGCCATGTCCTCAGTGCACAAAGTATTCCAGAGCTGCTTCTTGCAGAATGCCGGCTCCTAATCATTTGCTCATGCCTTACATACCTCCCCAGGGTACTGAGCTGAGATGGAGAATGTTGCTCATTTTCAAACATGTGCATAGTTAAAGGGGGTGGAAGAAGGATGAGGGGGCTGACACATGGAAATCTATGGAATTTAATCGTTCCTAATGAATGATGCATTTTCCCCCAGTTGTGCTAATTCTTTGAGGTTGTGTTTTATTTAGATCCTATCATGTTGAGAATCCCAGCGTGTGCACACCCCCCCCACAAAAGGACGTCAGGGAGAAATTAAGCAATTTCCTTTCTCTTTGGAGCCTAAATATTTTAGTTCATTATTCCTCACCAAGTGATCTTTGTTCCAGAATTAAATAAATGCTTCCAATTAAAAAAGAAAACAAAGGCACAAACATATGGTATACATTCCTGATATTCTAAAGGAGGTTTGGAGAAGAAGAAAAAGAAAAAGAATGCCATCCTTTACTGGCACATTTTCTCTACTATGGACAGGAAAAGATTCTGATTATGTTTGCACTTAAAGGCCAACCTGCCCAGTCCACAGTTCCCAAAACAGGAATGTGAACCAAAACACAGCCATCCTCCAAAATGTGGGCATCCCTAAATTTTGCACTGCAGTTCTCCAGCCAAATAACATATACAAAGGGTAGATGTGTGCATAGAAATATATGTGAAAGTAATGTGCAAAAATAGAAGAAATTGCTTCAAGTCCTCAAGCCAAAGAAGTTGGATAGCTCAATGCTCCTCTTGCCCTTACTCTATTTCCTTGATCTTGTGGAAGTCAGAAAAGGATCTCTGAGTGATTTGAAGAAAATTGACAAGGTGACTGGGTTCTCTTGCCTCCAGCTGTTTAACAATAGCAACTAGAACTTGTATCCCACCCCCTTTTATACTACTGAAATGAAGAAATCTGGAGGAGGGGGTCACCAGGTGTGGATTCTTGTGCAGAATGACTGTGAGTTCAGTTCAGCTCTGATATTTAAAACAAATTCCTGGGCTCACAACTGTTCAGTCCTCAGTGAGTTCTCTCTGACCCTTGCACCAGGCCCCAGCCTGCTAAGATGGTTCTGGCCTTCCCAGCCACACATGGAGTTCACCTTGCCTTCAATACTCCAAATAGCATCTAAATTCTACCATTTATTAATTTCTAACATCCCTTAACTCTAGCAGTTATGGGTTCCCTTGCACCCTCAAACTCTGTTACCCCAGATCTGTAACAATATTGAGATTAAAAGAGATATTAAGAGCTCAGCAAGGAAGATAATGGGGGCAAAACTGGAATCTGTTGGCTCTGCCAATCCTGGTTCTGGTGCCAACTGCTATGGGTCTCCCTGCCTTCTGCCCAGCCAGTCTCAATAGGCACCAGCAGCCAACACTGGCTTCCCTCAATTCAGAGCACGCACAAGCACAAGGGCGAGGGCGAGAATGAGAGACATGGGGTTAAGAGGACGTCAAGGAACATCAGAAGCAACCGGCCAAGGAAGCAACCCATTGTGTCCATCTTGTGTTCTTTTCATTTTTTTTTTTTTTGTTTGCTTTGAGGGCAGACCACTGTGAAAAATCCCAAGCCTTGTCTTTTGCAGAATCACAAATGCCAGCCTTTAATCAGGGCATGAAATAACACAAGTCATCCCTCTGGCGCCATCTGCTGGCCAAGTTGGTGCTGCTTCTGGCATCTCATTCAAGTGACTTTCTCATCACTTAAACTGCTTGATGATGGAGCTCTGCCAGGGCCGAATTTAGGTTTGATGAGGCCCTAGGCTACTGAAGGTAATGGGGCCCTTTATATGTCCAGCTGTCCTTTGTCAACAACAAATTGTCACTGTTTTTACAGGTACCACTGTATATAGAAGAAATGGGCAAACCAGTGATATTTTAGGGAGCAGGCTAGCAGGCTATGACTTACAGGCTAGGAGCCTACACAACACAAAACACTCTTGCTGTATGTAGGTTTTGTTGTTGTTTTTTATCTTATATTTTGGAAATGTACATACAGGTTTTTTCCTTTAATTTTTTTGTGGGGGCCTCAACTAAAGCTTGTTTAGCTTATACATAAATCTGGCGCTGAGCTCTGCAGTCAGCATTAGCTGCATTTCATAATGGTGCATAGAGGGAGTCTGGAGGCAGGGAAATTGCACTAGGACTGTGCACAGGAACATAGGAAGCTGCTCTAATATACTACATCAGGCTGTTTGTCCATCTAGCCCAGTCCTGTTTGCTCTAACTGGCAGAGGCTCTTTAAGAAAAAAAGATACAGCAGGGGTAGGGAACATGGGGCCTGGACTACAACTCCCATCATCCCTGACCATTGGCCATGCTGGCTAGGGCTGATGGAAGTTGTAGTCCAGGCATAGGCAAACTCTGGCCCTCCAAATGTTTGCAACTACAATTCCCATCCTCCCTAGCTAACAGGACCAGTGGTCAGGGGTGATGGGAATTGTAGTCCCAAACATCTGGAGGGCTGGAGTTTGCCTATGCCTGTTGTGGTCCAACAATTTTTGGAGGGCCACAAGTCCTTCACCCCTGCTATGTAAATGAATTGAAAGCTTGAAAGAGTTTCCAGGCAGTGAAGAAACATTGTATGGCAGTGTCTCCCAAACTTGTGCCTTCAGCTGTTTGGGGACTACAATTCCCATGAGTTGTAATCCCAAAACAGCTGGAGACGCAAGTTTGGGAAACACTGCTCTTTTGTCAGAGATGATTAAGGACAAGAGGATAAATTCAATTTAGTCCAGCAGTGTAAGGGGACCCAAGGCTGACAGTTGGGGAAGATTATTCAGAGGTTTGCAGTTAGCTGCTGTCCCTTCTGAGGGCTGGTATTGGGATCTGTGCTTTTTAACTTGTTGGGACTGAGCAGTGAAGGGGCTGAGTTTGCTAAATTGCTCAAGGGCATTAAAGCAAAAAAAGAAAAAGATTGCAAAAGGACCTCTCCAAATTGAGTGAATGGACAGTAAAATGGTAAATGTAATTCACTGTAAACAAGTGTGAAGTGATGCATTCTGGGGCAAAAAAAAATATTAATTTCACATACTGTATACACTCAAGGAACAAGATCTTGGTGTCACAGTAGGTAGTTCAATAAAGAGGTTGACCCAGTGTGCAGCAGCCATGAAAGAAGGCAAATCCCGTGCTAGGGATCATTAGGAAAGGCATTGAAAATAAAACTGCCAATACCATAACACTATAATACAAATCTGTGGTGCAATTGCATCTGCTGCTTTATGGAAGTGAGCCGTAGGCAACTGACACCCGTCAGGAGCGATGCCTCAACACCTTCTGCATCAGGAAGATTTTGAGCATCACATGGCAGGACAGTCTCAAACAAAAGGTGCTCTCCCAAGCTCACATTCCCAGCATGTTCACACTCCTGCCTCAGAGACGTCTATTCTGGCTTGTTCATGGAATGGAAGATGGCAGGATCCCCAAGGATGTGCTCTGCGGGGAGCTGGCTTCAGGCACCAGCCCATTGGCAGACCAATGCTGCGTTGCAAAGATGTCTGCAAACGTGACATGGAGGCTGGGAATCCCTTGCAGATGACTGCAGTGCCTGCTGACGGAAAGTCAGATTATGTATCCAGAGCAGAGACCAGAGGAGGGATGTCCGCTGGGAGGAGCACAGAGAGAAAAAACACCATGGACAACTGGATGCCTTCATCTGCCCCAGCTGCAACAAAACACGTCTCTCCCTCATGGGGTCTCTACAGCCACAGGAGGTGCTGCAACCTCCCAACAGTTTGACTTCACCCCCAAAGGCATACTCCTCCATTGTCTCCCTAGACAAACAGATGGCAACAAGAATTATACAATTCTATGGTGCAATTGCATTTATAATCCTGTGTACAGTTCTGGTTGCCTCACCTCAACAAGGATATTGAAGAGCTGGGATAGTTTCAGAAAAGGGCAACCAAAATGATTAAGGGTATGGAAGAACTAAAAAGTCCCCAAAGCTGCAACTTTTCTCCTTTCGATTAGTCGGGTTAAGCTCTAATTTTGCTATATTGTTTTGAATTTTTATATTGTTATTATTTGATGTTACTGTTTACTGCTTAGAGCGAAAGAATGAGTGGGCAGTGTACAAATTTACTAAATCAATGAAAAAAACATGCATTTTTGTACATGTGTTTGGAGAACTGCATTGCAAAATTGGAGAAGATTTTGAAAGATAATTGTATTTTTGGTTTGCCTTTTATTTGGGGGAATTAAAAAAAATTCATTAAAACTGAACCAAAATTCTCTCCCACCCCTGCTGCCAAGTAATCATGCACAGGAATGCACTGCAAAGAATTATGCATCAAATTATAATTCCATGTAAGGGCTGCATCCTTTGAGCATTTCCCAAAGCCTTTTCCTCCAACGGCAATTGGCACTGACATCTCTTTCCCCAAATCCAGCAAGAGCATCTCGAAAACCTCACCTTTTACAAGAAGCTCAGAGCTTGCCCATTTATCTCCAAAGCCATTGGAGGTGGATAAAGCTCCTCCCCGCAGTTCTTTCCTGCTTGTCTCAATGGCAGCCCAGCGTTTGAGTTTGGCACCAGCTGCCTCTTGCCATCGACAAACCCCGGGTGCAATGTTACAGTTTACTGTTGCCATTTGGATGTTTGGTTTCACAAAACAGCCTTTGAGACATGACAGTGAATCCAAGATGAGAGAGAAGGAGAAACAGAAACATATTTCCCTGCCAGTGACAAGGATTTTGGAGCAGGGACAGGGCACAATCCAAATTGATTATCATATTAACCTTATTTCTTAGGAGAAAAGCAATGACAAACCTAGACAGCATCTTAAAAAGTAGAGACATCACCTTGCCAACAAAGGTCCGTATAGTAAAAGCTATGGTTTTCCCAGTAGTGATGTATGGAAGTGAGAGCTGGACCATAAAGAAGGCTGATCGCCGAAGAATTGATGCTTTTGAATTCTGGTGCTGGAGGAGACTCTTGAGAGTCCCATGGACTGCAAGAAGATCAAACGTATCCATTCTGAAGGAAATCAGCCCTGAGTGCTCACTGGAAGGACAGATCCTGAAGCTGAGGCTCCAATACTTTGGCCACCTCATGAGAAGAGAAGACTCCCTGGAAAAGACCCTGATGTTGGGAAAGATGGAGGGCACAAGGAGAAGGGGACGACCGAGGACGAGATGGTTGGATGGTGTTCTTGAAGCTACCAGCATGAGTTTGATCAAACTGCGGGAGGCAGTGGAAGACAGGAGTGCCTGGTGTGCTCTGGTCCAGGGGGTTCACGAAGAGTCGGACACGACTAAACGACTAAACAACAACAATTAACCTTATTGCTACCGTAGTAATGCTTGGGTTTTAAAGACAATGTTCATTGATTATGCTACTTTTCACATTTTTTCCAGTTCAGAAATTCAGCATTTGTCAAAGTTGTTCCTGTAAGCAATGGGATTAAAGCAGCACATGGCACATATAATGCACTCTTCCATTGGTATCAGCTGGGTAACCGGAGATCAAGTTTAAGGATTATTTACAGACTAGGCAAAATGGATTAAGCAGCATTGTTTGATGAGTATTAGCAGCAGGGACATGGCTGCCAATTCACATGTAAGTCAAAACATTTCCTTGAGACTTTATGAACTGGATAGCAGGACTGAAAATTAAAAGAAGCAGTGGAAAACTGGCCCCTTCTTGTATTGCCACCAACACTCTCCCCCTAACCCACAACCCAAGCAAGGCAGGGATAGCCAGCTTGGTGCCTTACATGTGTTCCTGAACTACAGTCCCCATCATCCCTGATCATGGGCCATGCTGGCTAGAACTGATGGGAGTTGGAGTCCAGCCATGCCTGGAGGTACTCATTCTAAGCATATTTATTGGAAGTGAGGGTCACACTAGATGCAACACCATTCATGTAATTTAAGGTTACCAGATTTATTTCAATCAATTCTGGGACAGATGTACTGACTGACTGACTGACTGACTGACTGACTGACTAAACAAACAAACAAACAAACAAACAAACAAATGTTGTTGTTTTTTTAAAAAAGGGGGAAATATTTTAAAAAATAAAGAAGTAATATCTTCTCTTCTGTGGTCTCCTCTGTTGTGTGGCCTTCCTCTGGGTCCTGGCCTTTCTTGCAGCACTAGCCGTGCTTCCCCACCTCCTCCCTCCTTGCACTTCAATCCCCTACAGGCTTACTCAGGAGTAAGCATTAGCAGAACCCCCCCCCTCCTGCTGCTGCTGCCCTGCCCGTCTGTCTGGGCGTCTCCTGCGCAGGCATTGTCCAGTGGCCAAGCATGGCACGCCCAGTCAGCGGGTCTGGGGCAGAGCTGGTGGTGAGCGAGCAGGAGGAGGTGCACTTGGGCCGGATCACCTCGTCTCCTGCTCGCCTCTCATCCGTGATGGCCAACGACAAGCTGGCCAACAAGCTGAGAAGCCACTTGCAAGTCCAGGAGCACAATGGCAAATCTGAGCAGTAGCCACAGCCACCCAAGCACCACCCAGAGGCCGAGCCGGAGCCCAAGCCTTGGGCAGCGGTGCCAATGGCAAGCTGAGCACCAAGTTGCAGCGGCACACTGAGCTCAATGACCCTGCACAGCTTTTGCCCGGCGGCGGCTCCAAGCCCCTACTCCAAGTCCCCATATGTGTCTTGTGTGCAACACATCATATGGGGACTTCCAGTCAGGCAAAATGGCGGACAGCACGGTAGTGGGCAGCTCCCCAAGCCAGCCAGAGCCAACTGCGTTGCCAGGGTGCTGAGACTGCTGCTGCTGCTGCCACGTTTCCCAGGGACATTAGATGAAATCCAGGGACATTCCGGGGATGGAATTTTTCCAGGGACAAATCCGGGGACTGTCCCTGGGAAACGGGGACATCTGGTAACCCTAATGTAATTAATAATATAACCACCTGTTCCCTTCTCCATGCTTGCATAGTGGGAGAGTTCTTCCCTTTAGCTCCAGTAGGAACTTTCTCCACTGGTAAAAACGGGTTGTCAAAGGGTTAAAGCACCCCTGCCTCATATCTCATGCCACAGTCCACATCCACATAGTGTTTAATCTCTATTAAGGTTGTTAGTGTTGTCGTTTAGTCGTGTCCGCCTCTTCGTGACCCCCTGGACCAGAGCATGCCAGGCACTCCTGTCTTCCACTGCCTCCCACAGTTTGCTCAAAGTCATGTTTGTAGCTTCGAGAACACTGTCCAACCATCGCATCCTCTGTCGTCCCCTTCTCCTTGTGCCCTCCATCTTTCCCAACATCAGGGACTTTTCCAGGGAGTCTTCTCTTCTCATGAGGTGGCCAATATTTCAAACAGTGAAAATCCAGACAGAAAAGTTGTTGAGCTTTGCTAACATGGGTTCCCATACGCCTGGATTTTCCCAGACATTTTAGCAATTTCTGCTTCCAACTGCAGTATTCCAGATATGTCCAGGAAATTCCTGATGTATGGTGACCCTAAGGTCAACATCTTTCTCCTATGTTGTTTCCCTTGCAGTCAAGTCTAAGTTTGCCACCTGTCCTGTATAATATGCAAAATGCTACATCCTGTATAGTTACTGTTTCTTCCTGTATTTCAGGTCATCTCCTCCTCCTCTGCCTCAATTTCTCTCCCTCCCTCTCTCTTTCTGCCAAGTTAGGGATCCTCTCCAAATGCCTGTGTTTGAAAGGATGTGTGATTGTAATGGATTGCTTTGAAATCACTTCAGTGCCAAATGGGGGGGGGGGGGAATCTTCCCTCAACTGCCCTGCCTCACATTTTTCCAGAACCAAGATGGCAACCCTAACTCTTCTGCTGTCAATGGGTTGAAGCTAGATTAAAGTCCTATTAATTTCAATGAAAACTAAATTCCGTTCACTTAGGATACACTCCTAACCCCACTTTCCCGGGGATATACCTAACTGTATTCAATATTCAATATGACTTACTTCTGAGCAGACATGGTTAGGAGGAGACACTGTTAGTCTGGATCCAACCCAATGGGATCTATCTCCAAATAATAACCATGGTCCACTAGAATTATATACATTTAGGTTCATAGTCAAGAGAGAAATATCCTTCATTCATCAGAGATAAATTCCAGAATTGGAAACAGGCACTGGGGCAAATATGGACTTAACCTGAGTCAAGACTTTGTAGCATTTAACCTCAGCTCTGGGGTGTATGAAAAGATAATGCCTCTGAGCATATTTCAAGTGCTTTCTATAACCACTGCCTGCTCAGCAGAGTTGTAAAAAACCTCTGGCTCACAGCTTAGAGAGCCATTACCAGACAAAGTAGACAGCAATGCAATTGCAGACCAATGGTCTGACTCAGTAGCCCTTTCTTCTCCCGAAGATCTCCCACAGGGCAGCAGAAGTTTTCCTTCTCCTAGGTGGGCTCCCTTCCCAGGTCGATGAGCCCCATTGGCCCCTCACTTCCCTCTGCAGCACATGCAGAAACTGCTTTCTTGACCATTGGACCCATTCATGTCTTGTCCGCTCTAAACACCATGCAGGGGAAGTCACTAACTCACTGAGGGCTAGAGACTCATCAAATACCCTCACCTGATTTAGCCAGCCTGTTGAAGCCATTTCTCTGCCTATGCCAGAAAATGGCAAGCGCCCAAAAATAATTCTTGGGGCATCGTGGTGAAGATCTGGTATAACAAGCAGCCAAGGGTTTGAATCTTACTTTCAACATGAATGGACTAGGAAGCCTATTCCTCCTCCCTCTGCCTGCGGTATGGGGATATTAATACTGAGCTACTTTTCATAGTTGTCAGAAGGACAACAATAACTATTTCTGCTGCTGCTGCTGCTGCTGCTACTACTACTTGTGTTTTCTTACTTGCTTTTCACCAGAACATCATGGGACAGGTTACAGCATATACAGAACATTATGTTTGTACTATTGCAATGTTTGTATGTCACTTTGGGTCAGTTTTTGTGAGGGAAAGTGACTAATAGATTATTATGACAGTGGCAATGCTGCTGGTGCTGCAATAAAAACAGCAGCAGCAACAACAACCCCACCCACAATCACAACACAGTATTTCCACACAATTATGCATGCAAAGTGTTCTGAACACTCAAAAGTGCTTGCTATACTATTACTTTAGAACACAGCCTGGTAGTGCATCCATTAGATTTACACAGCATTTACCTTTGGATACCTGCCCAAATCATCTATTAAATCCTCTTCTAAGCCACCTCTTATGATTTCTCTTAACATCTGCCAAGCAACTTGCACCTGCTGCAAGACTGAGGTGGAAGTGTTTCAAGGGAGTTATAAAAATTGTGTCTTGCAGATTTCGGCCACAAGGAGGCAGTCTTGCAGAAAAAATATTGTCCTTGATCTCTGTGTGTTTTAAACAAGCTGCAGTGTTCAGCAGCCTCTGTGGATTCTCTTAAATCCCTGGCAGGCTCGTCTGGAAAGAGGTGCCCAGCAGGTACTAGTGTGCCAAGGCTTCATGGGCTTAAACCAGCATTTTGAATTAGGCCCAGAAATGCAGGACAAGTGTTTCTGCTTTAGGATTAAAAAGACCCATTTCATTCCCCTAAAAACTGGGTTGTTGGGGATGAGCGTTCTGACCTTGGACTGCTAACCCCTCACCATCAGATGTTGGGGTGGCACTCTGCACATGGGCTGAGATCTTCTATTTACTAATATGACTAATAGCTCCGGGAGCAGAGTGCTGTCATGACAGACAAGCTCCTGGGGCTTAACTCTCCACAGAGATGATGCTCTGCACTGACTCCAAATCCTTTTTTAAATTTTTCTAGAAATCATTTTTATTTGGTTTTACAAATACAAAGTTATAAAAATCCAAATATATATCCAGAGATTCCTCTGATTCTCAGGACTTCCCCCAACCCCCTCCATTCGGGTCCCATTTTGAACATTTAGAACTGCGTATTCTTCCATACTCTAATTTTTATAACAATCCATATTATCCATGGTAATTGTTACACTACAAGTGAGATAAAAATCCTGCCAATGTTTCAATCTGCTTACAGTGATCTCTTAAGTGACTTTTTGTGGTTTAACTTGTTTTATTTCACTTTGCAAACAAAGTTGTCTTCAGTCCAGCTGGACTTGTGTAGGAGCAGAAATTGAAACCCAACAGAAAAGCAGCAGTAAGTCAGGAACACAAGGATTACAGGGGACTGACCTCAGCTACAGAAGGAATGGTTGATTGTTAAGACAAAGGAATTTTATGACAGCTGCCCCCAGTCAGAGATGGTGATCTTCTTGCTTGTCTTGCCGTTCCTTGACCCAAAGCGCTCCATTGCTTCCACAATATTCATTCCTTCTTTGACTTGGCCAAAGACCACATGTTTCCTATCCAACCAGTCAGTTTTGGCAGTGCAGATGAAGAACTGAGACCCATTTGTATTGGGACCAGTATTTGCCATAGACAAGATGCCAGCACCTGTGTGCTTGAGGATGAACTTCTCACCAGCAGACTTCTCACTGTAAATCGATTTACCACCTGTTCCATTATGACAAGTAAAGTCAACCCCCCCCCCCCGGCACGTGAACCAAGGAACGATTCTGTGGAAGCAGGACCCCTTGTGACCAAAACCTTTCTCCCCAGCACTCAAGGCACGGAAATTCTCTGCTGTCTTTGGAACCTTGTCTGCAAACAGCTCGAAGGTGATGCGCCCCACAGGCTCGCCATTGGCAGCGATGTTAAAAACATGACCGGGTTGGCCATGATGGTGGGAATGAGTTGAATAAAGCAAGGGGGAGTTTTTAAAAAGAAAACTGGCGGCAGTGGCAGTAACAGGCAACACCAGCGACAACCCCTCTCCACACAGTAAGGAGCGCAGCACAGCAGAAAGCCTCTTAAGAAACTTATAAATTTTCCCCATTCTTTTATAATTCTTTTGTCCTCTTGGTTCCTGAGTTTTCCAGTCAGTTTTGCCATTTCAGCGTAGTCCATCAGCTTGGTGTGCCATTCCTCTCTGGTAGGAATTAGTATATTAGTACAGAAGACGTGTATATTTTGTTATGACCAAGATGGACTTTTGACAAAGAAGTTGATTGATTGATTGATTGATTGATTGATTGATTGATTGATACTGCTTTGGCTACAAGGCCATGAAAAGTTGTAGGAACTTTCCTACCCACTCATTTCTAACAAATCTCTAGGGTGAGCCAAAGTGGCTTCTTGTAAGTTCCAAAACCCAGCCTGCCACAATTTGCATTGGTATGGACTAACTAAGGAGTTTGCTGTGGTTTCAGCTTTTCCATTTCCTTATTCCAGCAGAGTGGATTCAGATTTATGAGAGCCATGAGCAATTATATGCATGCTCACTGTGAAGGAAGCCTCAGTGGGAATTATTCCTAAGTAAGCATGCATGTCATTGTAACCTCAAACCTTCCATGTGTCCTATAAAGCCCACAGTTCATTCATTTCCTTTGTATCCCACATATCTTCCTTCCAAGAAGCTGTAGCTCAGTGGTAGAGCATCTACCAGGTTCACCCCTTGGCTTTTCCAGGTAAGTTGGGAAGCGCTCCTGTCTGAAACCCTGGAGAGCCCCTCCACCCCCCCCCCTTCCATCCTTCCTCTTATTTGTATGCCGCTTTTCCACACATGAAAATCATGCTCAAAGTGGCTCGCAACAAAAAAACAGGGATGGATTTCAGACAAATGCTACAAAAGTAATTTCATAATAAAGTAGCAACGATTTCATACCATAGCAAAATAATAACAATTTCATAGCAAAACAGTAACAGATATAGTAAGATACCCCAAAGCCCACATTCTGATACTGTAAATATAAGATTGCTTAAGGCAGCTCGCAATAGCAAAAATAACAAGGGAGCTTCACGGTTTCACCTTCGTTCTAGAAAGACCCCTCCCATGATGTTGCTTAGTGTCCCTCTCCTGCAGCCACTTCCAAGACTTCCAAGGGCTGAAAACGCTCCTTCCATGAGGTTACTCCCCCAGTCAGGGCAGGCAGTCCTGAACTAGATGGACCAATGGTCTGGCAGCTTCCTATGTTCCTAAGCCCAGAGTGGTGGTCTAGCCTCGCAAGAAGCCCTGTGAGGTGGGTTAAGAGACAGTGACTCCCCCAGCAAGCTTCGCAGATGAACTTTGGGAAGTTCTTCAACATCCTCTGATCCTCAGCAAGAGAACAGTTGTTACTGTGTTCTTAATAAGCATCTCACATTAGGGTAAAAGCAAATCCTAACGTGAATGGCTTCTTGAAGTATTATCGGTAGTGTGGTTTGCTGATTATATTTTGCAATCATTATTGCTCATTTGTGTTTATGAGCCAAGAGGGGGCCTCTATGGGCCAGAAAGTGGCAGATCACTATTTATATAAATAGGCCAAACACTCTGCCACACTGGACCGCCATGCACTTAACACCATTTTTCTGTAGCCTCTGAGAACTGCAAGGGAATGCCAGTGGAAGGCTGAACCATATGGTCAGAAAGTCAAGAGCAAATTGATTTTATATACAGATGACTCCTCACTTACGATCTCCTCACTATGATCTGGGTCCCTGCATGCATAAGCGAAATGTGTGTAAGCGGGGAACTAGGGCAATTTAAGAGGCATCAGAAATACCTTTTTCTTTTACACTGTACCTTTGTCTCCAGATTGCCAGAAAGAGCATGGAACAGGGCAGCCAATCCTGCTGCAGTACAGCTTCCCATCCAACCCCTGTTGAGTGAGGTAGCATGGCAGTAGCAGGTGCTCCCAAGTTTCATTTTGGAGCCCATAAGTTCTTTGTTTAAAGCATTTTAAATCTTTATTTCTAGACTTTGGACTCACTGGCATCCGCTTTGGGCTCTAGGAAGGGTCTCCTTGCTAGCCAAGAGGACTTTCCAGCTCTCTTCTGCCATTTCCAGATTTGAGTTTGTTTGTTTGTTTGTTTGTTTGTTTGTTTGTTTGTTTCCTGGTGCATTAGTGGGGGGGGTGTCTGTATTCCAGCTTTTTGGTCTAAAGGGCCCTCAAAGCACTGAGCAGAAAATGGAAATCCAATCAAAAAGCAGAGTAAAGTAACATATAACAATAAAAATACAGCTGATCAGAGCTTCACAGTCTCTGATCCTGTCTTAGGTGGGCCTTGGATGGAGGTCTGGAGAGATTCAGGAGCCAGGAACTAAGGGCAAGCAGGAAGTCAGGTCAGAGAACACAGGAAGCTGCATTATACCAAGCCGTTGGCCCATCTGGCTCAATATCATCTACACTGAGTGATAGCAGTTCACCAGGATTTCAGGCAGAAGTCCTTCCCAGCCCAAGCAGGAGATGGCAGGGGTTGAACCTGGCAGCTTCTGCATGCAGAGCAGGTACTTTACCACTAAGCTACAGCCCTTCTCCAGTTAAGGAATCAAACCCATAGAGGAATCTGGAACAGGGGACAGTGGAAGCAGTAGAATAAGCCTAGACTAAAGAGCAAGACCAGATAACACACGACATGATGCGAGAGATCAAGAAGAGCTTGTTGCTCAGGCAAAGTTCTTTTATACGCCTTCTGTTCCATGATAAGCTGTAGTGACATGGCTCGCCACATGGGGCAATGGTGAGCAGTTCCTGAGAAGATTCGCAGGCCGTTGGTGGTCCACAAACTGCATCCAGGTGGTCTGCAGAAAGATTGCAGATCAGTCAGGAATATGTGCAGTTTGCCCTGTCCTGTCCTTTATTATTATTATTTCTTCTGATGACACTTTGCTCAGAAAGAAGGTGCATCTACTGCAATAGAAAAGCAAGACTATGATTATATTATGAAAACATGAGTTATATATCAACTTTGATTTACGGAACAACAGAAACATTTATTAAATGGTCTGCTAAGACTCCCAGAAGTTTTCAAGTGGTCATTGGGAGGGGTGGAAATGAGAATGGCTGCAATAGATCAGTCATCCATCAATCAATGACCTTCCCATGTGCTCACAGGTGTCACCCAGTACCCTGGTAATGGATCTTCTGAACCCCATCAGAGTATCTTCTAAAGACACAGATGAACAAAAGAGGTCTTGCCAATAAATGGATACCAAAAGATGGAACCAGTAACTCTAGTATCCTTGTTTCAGTCCCAGCAAAGTTGAACGGCAAGATAAATGGTGGATCATGGCTGGACATCTCAGGTTGCACATGTCATCCTCCTGAACTACACTCCCTGTCAGAGTGTGAGAAGGTCATTTCCCCCAGCTGTAAAGCAAACATTCACAATGTGTATTACAGGTGAAAGAGGGTAGCTAAGCGGTTGAGCAGATTGGGGAGGCAGCATTGTGCAGGCCACCCAGCCTGCGCACCATCTAATCATTTTGACAGCTGGCCATGGGTCTTAATTTGCTCTCCAGAAGCTGGGGGCAGGGACTGGAGCTTGGGGAAGGTCCTGCTGCAGGCCAGGGTGATGGCAAAGTGCTCTCAAAATAATACTGTTGGTTTCCTATTGCTTCATAAATCTTTCCTTTGTGGCTGCTACTGGGATCCAGGGGTCGAGTTATTAGAAGGCTACTGAAGTTTCCTAAAGATGTGGCTCAGGATGCAAAACTGGCCGCTGGGGTGGGGAAGGGAAGGGACCATTGTGAATTGTTAGAGGGTGGACAGAGTCCGCTGAAAGCATTCCACAAAATGCCTGCCTAATATACAGCATTACAAAATGAGCTCGTCGAGCTGGAATCGCAGCTGGTGTCAATCTGCATGCCTTTTTTTTTTAAAAAAAAAATAGTTTTTATTAAATATTTTTCATGTTACAAAACAAACAGATAAACAGGGAACGGTACACTATCACCTCCACTTTCCATTCATAAAAGGTTTTTTCACAGTTCATTTACCTTTAGTGAAAGGCTATTTTGTCTTGGACATCTTGAGGTTGGGGAGATTATTCTTTCGTTCTGTTGTCTAATGTTAGTCTAGGGGTTTGCAGAGGCTACAATTGACATTGGACTGAAGTCAAAGGATGCTAGGTGAGCAGGGATGCCCACTTCCAGATACCTTAAACCAGGAGTGGGGAATCTCAGGCTCGGAGGCCTTCCCATCAGAGCTCTCCCTAAGGCCCTTTACTGACCCTGCATTTCCGGGGTTCTTGAGGGTTCTTGCCTGCTTGGAAAGTGTCAGAGAATCATAGAATTTGTAGAGTTGGAAGGGATTCTTGCATGTCTGGATGGAGGATAGATAGAGAGGGACATGTCCGTGTGGCAGCCCTCTACATTTGTTGCACCACCACTGGCGTGTGGTCCTTGGATGGTTGCCCAGAAAGGGATGCAACCCTCAATTCCCCACACCTAATAATAAACACAATAAACTAGAGCACCTACAGTTCAATCAGTTTGTGCATCTCAGAAATCAAGGCTGAAAGTGACCCATTCCCTGTCTCACTGGAGTGCTATCTAGCCCAGGTATGGGGACCATTTGGCCTTCTATAGATGTTACTGAACTACAACTCCAATCAACCCTGGCCAGTGGCCATGCTTGCTAGGGCAGATGGGAGTTGTAGTTTAGCAATATCCAGAAGGTCAAATGATCCCCACTGCTGTTCCAGCCCATTTAAGCCAGAAGTGGCTTTTAGCTGGGCAATCTTATATATATATTGCATTTATAGCCCTCCTTTTGGGGGTGTATGGGGTGTTAGGGGAGAGGTTGTCCCTCTAGTGGAGAACACATTGTGCTCCTTCTGGGGTATTTTGTCCACCTTTTGTCCTCTCACCTGTGGCTCCTAGAAGCTGCCAGCATGTGACAGAGACCACATCCCAGGAACGGCTTTGACTGGCTAGCTAAACCGAACCCTGGGTCTCAAACCCTCCATTAGTTAGAGACTTCCCCTGCATGCAAAGGTAGGCTCTGGCTGGCTGATTGAGCAGACGAGACCAAGAGTGGGTCCAACCATCATAGAATCATAGAATCTTGGAATCATAGAGTTGGAAGAGACCACAAGGGCCATTGAGTCCAACCCCCTGCCAAGCAGGAAACACCATCAGAGCACTCCTGACATATGGTTGTCAAGCCTCTGCTTAAAGACCTCCAAAGAAGGAGACTCCACCACACTCCTTGGCAGCAAATTCCACTGTCGAACAGCTCTTACTGTCAGGAAGTTCTTCCTAATGTTTAGGTGGAATCTTCTTTCTTGTAGTTTGGAACCATTGCTCCGTGTCCGCTTCTCTGGAGTAGCAGAAAACAACCTTTCTCCCTCCTCTATGTGACATCCTTTTATATATTTGAACATGGCTATCATATCACCCCTTAACCTCCTCTTCTCCAGGCTAAACATGCCCAGCTCCCTTAGCCGTTCCTCATAAGGCATCGTTTCCAGGCCTTTGACCATTTTGGTTGCCCTCCTCTGGACACGTTCCAGTTTGTCAGTGTCCTTCTTGAACTGTGGTGCCCAGAACTGGACACAGTACTCCAGGTGAGGTCTGACCAGAGCAGAATACAGTGGCACTATTACTTCCCTTGATCTAGATGCTATACTCCTATTGATGCAGCCCAGAATTGCATTGGCTTTTTTAGCTGCTGCGTCACACTGTTGGCTCATGTCAAGTTTGTGGTCAACCAAGACTCCTAGATCCTTTTCACATGTACTGCTCTCAAGCCAGGTGTCACCCATCTTGTATTTGTGCCTCTCATTTTTTTTGCCCAAGTGCAATACTTTACATTTCTCCCTGTTAAAATTCATCTTGTTTGTTTTGGCCCAGTTCTCTAATCTGTCAAGGTCGTTTTGAAGTGTGATCCTGTCCTCTGGGGTGTTAGCCACCCCTCCCAGTTTGGTGTCATCTGCAAATTTGATCAGGATACCCTTGAGTCCATCATCCAAGTCGTTGATAAAGATGTTGAATAAGACCGGGCCCAAGACAGAACCCTGTGGCACCCCACTAGTCACTCTTCTCCAGGATGAAGAGGAACCATTGATGAGCACCCTTTGGGTTCGGTCAGTCAGCCAGTTACAAATCCACTGAGTGGTAGCATAGTCAAGACCGCATTTTACCAGCTTCTTTACAAGAATATCATGGGGCAGAAATCAAAAAGGCGGTTTCTGTATGTGCTATAGAGAGCAGTGAGAGGCAGGAGGGGCTCATCCACCTAGGAAGATAGCCCACCTAAGAGAAGGAAAACTCTGATCCTAAACATCTCCTGCCTTGACCTGCTTGGTGTTGCTGAAGTACAGCTCCCATCAGCCCCAGTATGTGCAGTGACCAGTGATGATGGCGACTGAAGTTCAGCAACATCTGGCAGCCCAAAGGTTCCCGACACCAGCACTACTGAAATACGAGAGCACCCTGGGATCACTACTGCAGTGAGACAATGGCCTCATCTCCTTGTCCCTCTGTGCACTGCCCAACCCAAGCTTCTTGAGTTCTCTTCATTCTATTCCCACTTCCTTGTGGTGGAAGAAAAGATGGTAGTTAATGATTAGAGACCAAGGTTCACACAGGTGTCTGTTTATTTATGTTTTGCTTTTATTGTGCCCTTCCTCCAAGGAGCACACATTCTACCTCACCCCAGCAGCCTTGTGAGGTTAAGTCAGGCTGAGATATATCTATGATCATCCACTGATGATCCACTGTGATCTTCACATAGGGGAAATAATAACCTTTTACTTAGACTAGAAAGGGTTTCCAGACTTCCTTAAAATATTCTAAATTTGTATCTTTTAACAGTTCCATCCATTTTGCCATCTCTGCAATATGCCAGGATTTTGATCAGGTGATCATATCAAAGGGGATTGTGAGTTGGGCCCACCCGTACCTGGAGATGCCAGAAATTGAACCCGGGTCCTTCTAAATACTAAGCATGTGCTCTGCCACTGAGCTACAGCCTTTAAGGGGGGGGGGGCAACTACCAGGACGCCTTTGACCAACACTCTCTCCTTCCTAAGTAAAGTTAGGGCCAAATTGCACTTCCCATGATCAAGGGAAACACAAAGGGCCAGGCTGTCAGGGAGGCAGGTCAGCATGAAGAAGCAAAGGCAGTTTTCAGTGCTCAGTCAACTTTTTATTCAAGGAAATGAACATACAACTCAGCAACGCTTCCCAGTAGGTCTTGCCCCTGTGCAGCAGTTGTCAGGACTGACGGTCCCTGCCTTCTAGGGCTCCTCCTCTCCCCAGCAGTCTCAAACAGCATCTGAGCATCTTTGGCCTCTGTTCCACTCTCCTCATTATTCTGTGTGTTCTTGGAGACAAGGCTGGAGGGGAGATTGTCGCAGCAGGAGAGGGAGACTCCCTGGATTCCTCAGCAGTCCCTTGTCGCCCCTCCTCTGCTTCAGCCTTGGAGTCTGAACTGCTCCCTTGCACAGGTTCTTTCTGCTCATGAAACTTTGTTGCCCCTTCAGCATCCAGATCCTCCTCTCAATCTTCTCCCTCTGACCTCCCCTCAGTGTCCGAATTGCAGAAATTGGCCTCTTTGTGTATAGTGACCACTGACACATGGCTTTAAAAACAGAAAAGAGACTAATTTGCAAATGCTGTATACGTATGCACATTTAAAAATGATTGCTACCCTACTGAGTCATACAAAATAGAATGTTCTCTCAGGAAAAAAACAAACTTAAGAGTTACGAAGAAATCTGCTGCAAAAGGGCTTCCACTTCCACAGTCAGTTTCATACAGAACACAATACAGATTTCCTCCCTAGCCAAGCAAGGGATACTCACCTAAATGTATGTCAATAATGGAATACCATTTCAACTAAAGCAGCATTGTCCTAATGCTGGTGACTCTCACTGCAGGGTTTTTCTTGAAGTATCAAGAGCTCTTACTCACATTGTGTCTTTCTCATCAACTGAAGAGATCTGCTTCAGGTACAGTGAGCTCTGGGAAGCCTGAAGAAAGGAGGAGCTGGAACAAAAGAAGACGTGTTCTCCTACCTGCAGGTGAGTCTCATTGTGGTGACACGGAACAGGGCCTCTTCTGACGTCTCACTCACCCCAACCTGAAAGAGTCTTAGCACAAAGAATTGTAGACGGAACACAACAGAGATTTTCTCCCTAGCCAAGCAAGGGATACTCACCTAAATGTCCTTCAATCCTGGAATACCATTTTGACCGCCATTTTTGACTGAAGCTAGATAAGCCATTAATCTAGAGGCGCAGAACAGAGAGATGTGATTCACACTTAAATCTCTGCCATTAAGCTTTGTGTGGAAAGAGGAAAGATTGCTTAATGCTCACCCTTTCGTTTGTCCATTTGAGGTGTGACTTGGCAGCTCCTTCAGTTGGGTTACAATCTAGAGTCACTAGTTTGTCCCCAGCCACCTTCCACCAATCCTGCAGAAAATAAGTTTTGTGGTTATTTTTTTAAAAAAAGCTTTTCTTACCACTGTGACTTCTGGGACTCAGCCGGAAGAGCTGGCTTCATTTGAGTGTTGCAGGATCTTTGGAGAGAACTGCGAAAAGACCATCAGAAAAGAAAATGGGAAAAATGAGACAAAAAACATTGCCCTGGAAAAAAATACTGAATGGTGCAACGTGAATTTACCTAAATCAGCACTGTCCTAGTGGTGGTGACTCTCACTGCAGGGTTTTTCTTGATGTATCAAGAGCTCTTAGGCACAATGCATCTTTCTCATCAACTGAACAGATCTGCTTCAGGTACAGTGAGCTCTGGGAAGCCTGAAGAAAAGAGGAGCTGGAACAAGAGGAAAGAAGGGCTGGAACAAAAGAAGACGTGTTCTCCTACCTGCAGGTGAGCTTCATTGTAGTGACATGGAATAGGGCCTCTTCTGACAACTCAGTCACCGCAACCTGAAAGAGTCTAGCACAAAGAGTTGCAGATGGAACACAATAGCAGGGAGCACAGCTATCTTACACCCTTGACCGAAGAACGGTACACTCCTCCAATCTGGGATGGCCATCCTCTTCCACCGAGTGCGCCACTTCGGGAGGGATGCACATGGAGCGGTGATGGATACAGCACAATCCACCCCCTTAACACATTTGTCAGTGAAATCATAGGCTATTATTTTAGAGTTATTACTACCACAGCCACGTTACCTATTGGTGATAGTTTTGCCTGCCCTGTTGTATAGTTACCTTTTGACGTCCGTTTCCCATTGATTTTGTAATCTTGTCATTGCTGCTGGAAAGACCAGTCATTTCAGTACAGCTCTACTCACTACAACGCTTCTCAAGCATTCGTTCTCCTTCCACTGGAATCCTCCACTTGCAAGACACACTGGAGACATATTCCAGAGTTTAAGGCTCCATTTTAAGATGGGAATATACAGAAAGGAGAGACCGGTACAAAAGCATTGCATTGAAAAAGGTCACTGAGTAGTCTTCATTCAAAGACTAATTAGTTTGTAAGGTAAATAAAACGTTAAGACTTTAAAGTGTCTTAGTACAAGAACTGCAGGTGGAAAAGAGATTTTCTCTCCAGCCAAGCACGAGATACTCACCTAGAAGCCCTCCAGTCAGAATACATGAAACTGCATTGTTACTTTAATTGTGATGTAGCGTTTCAAGTTTACTTGATAGGTATTTGCACCTGTCACCACTTCTGACAAATCAAGAGTATTTAAAAGTTACCTTCCTTCAACTGCAGTGCTAGTTACTGGCAAAGGAAGCTGACTGCTAGATCCGCTTTTTAAATTGGTATTTTAAATATATTACCTTCAGTGCTAGAGGATCCAAGTTTTTTGTATAGAGTCAACGCTTTGTGTTGTCTCAGCAATGAGCTAAATAGCTGTTCCTAAAAGATGCTTAGCGAAAATAAAATAAAATCCAAAATCCTTGGTTATTACCACTAGATAATCACATTACACATCAGGGGTAATTTTGCCTGGCCTGTTCCATAGTTACCATTTGAGCTCCATTTCCCGTATCTTTTTGTAATCTTGCAGGTTCTGCTGGAAAGGCTTAGTGCAGCTGATGTTCTCCTCTGCTTCCTCATTTGATCCTCACAAGAACCCTGTGAGGTAGGTTAGGCTGAGAGACAGAGAGCTGCTTCATGGCAGAGGGAGGATTTGAACTCTAGTCTCCCAGGTCCTAATCCACCACTCTAGCCACTCTCAGCAACTTCCCTCAGAGGAAGCACTTTCCCACAGGATCCTGGACTTGTCATGTCCCTGAACAGTCCCTCTCCAGTCGCCATCACCAGGTTCATCCTCAAAATGCTTTATTTGCCTTTTCAGCAAGTTTTTAACTTACCTGTCTTTCTCTCTTTCGAAGGCAACCTGAGCGAACATGAAATCAGAAGGAAGGGTTTTGTCTCCTCCCTGTCTTCTTTGCTCTTTTTTTTCTCCACATGCACATTTATAGCTTCAACAACCAAAAACCCAAACTTTCCATTCATGAAATGACTTGTCTAGTTGGCTTTTAAAAGAAAAGCCTTCTATTTTCTCTACTCATTCCCCCACTGGTTTAAGCAGACTTCATATCCATGTACCCTTTCATGTGCTCCTTCTTTTCATCAAAATACTCATTAGTTTGAAAGGTAAATAAAACTTGATTCCCCCCTTCACATTCCTTCATTTTCTCTTGGCTTTTCCAGTCCATTATTTTTAATTTTCCTGGTTCTCTTTAAAATCTCCATCTTTGATTTTTTTTCAGTTTTCAGTTTAAATTTTGCTTGGCTAAACTCTTTTGGAGGGACTTTCTCAAAGTCCATCATCAGTCTACAATTTACTGTCCCTGTGTTATTAGGATTAAGTCTTTTTTGATCTTCTATTTTTCTTCAGTTTCCTTTTAGTTTAAAATTCAATGCTTCTCCTAACACTTTTTAGGGACAAATACCCGACTAAGATATATGCACACAGTATTTGAAATCAACCACAGCAGAGATCACAGATGAAAATTACCTGTGTCCCTTTTTAAAGTTGTAAACGATGAATTTCAGCAGAGTAAAATCCCTTCACTTACTCTAAAAAAAATTCCCAATGGTTTTGAAAAGCAATCTAACCTAAACTGGTTTCAGTTGCCTTTTCAAACCTGTTTCATCTTCCCCAGCCTCCCTCTCCTAATCCCTCTGCCCATGAGCTCCTTCAGCTCCGACCAGTGAGAGGGCTAAAACCAGCATCACAGCCAAGGACAGGCTCACTCACCGGAATGCGGCTCGCTCCTTCCGCCACCAGTAGGTCATAACCACACATAAAAAAGTCCCTTGCAGCATTAATACAGTGGGTGCAAACGTCTTTATTTTTTACATGGGGTCACTTCAGGGCTTTGATGGGAAATGAGTATTTTCTTTCCAAATTAATACATTCTGGAAATGCAAGGGAACTGAATTTGTAATCCACCCAGATCTCATGGATTACAAACCACAGGAACATGACCTGTACAGGAAAATAAGGGCAAGACTATGGGAAGAGGGGCTGGTCTGGATCTCAGTGGCCCCCATTGAATTCTATGCAATCTGGGGGACAGATGGAAAGGACAGCAGCTGCGTCTCACTCCTGATATTTACGCTGTGTATACACAACATTCTATGACAGAATGAAGGAAGACTGGGTGCTGCTTGTTGTTGTTTTCTTGAAAAATGGCTTACAAAGAAAGTGGGGGAGTAATTTTAAATCATTGCTCTTGTTTTTAGCATACTGGCCGTCTTTCCCTTGAAAATTGCTTTGTTGAAATATAAAGACTCTCCTCCCTGCAAGAGAGGGGAGTGGTTGTGGGCGGGAGCCCGAGCTCCGCCCCTAGCAGGGGGCGTTAGCCCCCTGCCATCACCTCACCTGGCTGGCGCCCACGCCCCTCAGCGGGCATCCAACCAGGTGCCTGAGGGGGGCGTGTTCAGCAGCCTTTTGCTGCGGCGGCAGCCTTCGCCCGTCCTCATTCTTCGTCCTCTCGCCACGAGTCACCCACCCTCCACTCCCTTTTAGTTAGGGCTTAGGTCACTGGCCTTGCTATGGACCTTAGGTTGGTCGCCCTGGTTGACTAGGGGGCCTGGTAGGAGTTTTTCCATTTGGCATTAGGCCTTTTTGGTTTTTTCGCCTACCTCGTAGCAATCGTCACAACTTTTTGTGGCATTGGTGGGTAGGTTAGGCATTGGAATAATGTGTTGTGCTGTGTCGAAGAGCTAGGTGTGGCCATCGCCTATGCCTTCAATTTTTAGGGGTATTCCGTTAAAGGAATCTGGCGGTCGTGTATTCTGTCCGATGCCTGCTTGGCGGGAGGCCATGGCACGACCCTCGGTGACATTAGAGGTGAGCCTATAGTTGGATCGGCATCAACTGGCTCCACCTACTGGTGAATAAACCCACTTGTTCAAATCCAATGCCTAAGCCAATACCTTTTCACTGCTGTAATCAATAAAGTTGTGGCCTTTCCTTGCCCGTTAACCTTATATCACGTGTCCGTGTGTATTCTTTCCACATTGCGGGGGTCGGGTCCTCGAACCACAATACCTGGTTGGTGGATGAGAGACAGTTAGAGGTGAGAGACCATGTGAAATTGCTTTGGATATGGTTTTATCCTGCTACTCACCTCAGTTGTGTAATGCATGATGTCATTCATCCAGTTGCCAATGCCAATAGATTCAAAGCTCTCCTAATCAGCATTCATTTTTAAAGGAATCTGCCTTGCTTGGTGCACTTCTTTCTTGCACTGGGCAAGGAAAACACGGCCACTGAGAGAGAGTAGAAGGCTGATCTGTTAGAAGATGGTAAACTGGTATTTTCCTTTAACATTTTAGCAGCCACTGGCCCATTTGAAAACGGGGGCTGACTGGTAGTATTCCAAATAAGACCACACTTGACTTGTCTAGCTTGATATCCTAATTACATATAATGTGACTGCAATGAAAGTTTTGCTTGAGATGATAGCTTGTTTGCATGACTATTCAGTAGTTATTCTTTTCATACTCGGCAGGAGAATGTCAGTGTCATGACAGATGATTTCACACTGGGGAAAATGTTTCATTAGGGGTCCATCTGGTTCACTCTGAGAGACTGCTAAGATTTGGAATACGGTGTTATTTTGCTGTTAGGCAGTGGAACAGACTCACCTGAAGGGTGGTGGACTCTCCTTCCTTGGAGGTTTTGAGGCAGAGGTTGGATGGCCACCTGTCATGGATGTTTTAGTTGAGCTTCCTGCATCACAGGCGGTTGGACTAGATGACCCTCGGGGTCCCTTCCAACTCTGCAATTCTATGATTTTATGAATTATAGAATCATAAAAATCTTAAAAAGCAGAGAATCTTAAAAAGCAGAATCTTAAAAAGCAGAGGCATCACCTTGCCAACAAAGGTCTGTATAGTTAAAGCTATAGTTTTCCCAGTAGTGATGTATGGAAGTGAGAGCTGGACCATAAAGAAGGCTGATCGCCGAAGAATAGATGCTTTTGAATTATGGTGCTGGAGGAGACTCTTGAGAGTCCCATGGACTGCAAGAAGATCCATTCTTAAGGAAATCAGCCCTGAGTGCTCACTGGAAGGACAGATCCTGAAGCTGAGGCTCCAGTACTTTGGCCACCTCATGAGAAGAGAAGACTCCCTGGAAAAGACCCTGATGTTGGGAAAGATGGAGGGCACAAGGAGAAGGGGATGACAGAGGACGAGATGGTTGGACGGTGTTCTCGAAGCTACCAGCATGAGTTTGACCAAACTGCAGGAGGCAGTGGAAGACAGGAGTGCCTGGCGTGCTCTGGTCCAGGGGGTCACGAAGAGTTGGACACGACTAAACGACTAAACAACAACAACATGAATGATGCCATTGTGGTTACTCCTAGACTGCAAGCCTAAAGCTGCCATCTTGTGTATACTTCCTGGGGAGGAAGCCCCACCAAATTCATCCGTGGAAGTGAGCTTCATGGCTGCAACCCCACGCATAGGAAGAAGGGAAGCTGTCTTATAACTGAATTAGGCCAGTGCTCCCATGTGGCTTTGTATCAATGACAGACAGTGTCTCTCTAACGATTTCCCCCAGCAGCCTTATCTGGAAATGCCAGGGACCTAATCTGTGACCTCCTACATACAACACACACACTCCACCACTGTGTTATAGCTGTGACCCCAAAGCACATTGGTCAGATCACTGGGACTTCCTTCTAAGCAGAGTTAGGATCGGGAGGAACCAAAGGGCCAGGCTGTCAGGGCTGGAGTCAGATGCAGGTCAGCATGAAGAAGCAAAGGCAGATTTCAGTGCTCAGTCAACTTTTTATTCAAGGAAATGAACATACAACTCAGCGACATTTCCCAGTAGGTCTTGCCCTTGTGCAGCAGTTGTCAGGACTGATGGTCCCTGCCTTCTAGGGCTCCTCCTCTCCCCAGCAGTCTCAAACAGCTTCTGAGCATCTTTGGCCTCTGTTCCACTCTCCTCATTATTCTGTGTATTCTTGGAGACAAGGCTGGAGGGGAGATTGTCGCAGCAGGAGAGGGAGACTCCCTGGATTCCTCAGCAGTCCCTTGTCATTCCTTCTCTGCTTCAGCCTTGGAGTCTGAACTGCTCCCTTGCACAGGTTCTTCCTGCTCACGAAACTTTGTTGCCCTTCAGCATCCAGATCCTCCTCTCAATCTTCTCCTTCTGACCTCCCCTCAGTGTTCCTTGGGGGTTCCCCACACTGGCGGAGGAAGTGGGGTGCAGTGGGTGCAGTCCACCCTGGGTGTCATCCCTGGGGGGGGGTGACATCGCGATGCCGCCTCAGGGACACTTGACCTCCCCGCGAGTGCACATCTAGCTCCACCTCTGGGGTTAAATTGGGGATGGGGGTCGGGCTGGCATTTTGATTACATGGGAGAAAGTCCCACCAAATTCTGAATAGCTTCCTTCAGAATAAGCGCGCAGAGCGCTCGGGTGTCCAGCCTTAGGTGACGATCCTCTCTCCGCCAAAATTGACCCCGGAGGGAGAAGGGCGACCCACTGCCTTCCCTCGGCCTTGCCAAATCCCTGCTGAGAAGTCGCGCGCAAGAGCGCAGCACGCCCCGCGCGGGCGAGAAATCGCGCCCTCCCTTGCTCAGTGCGCGCTGCCTCAGGATCGCAGCCGGGTGGAGGAGGAGGAGGAGGAGTGAAGAGGCTCCCAGGCTGCGGGGAGGAGCGCCAGGCACCAATCCCCCGAGGGGCCCGCCTGCCCTCCGCCCCCCGCTATAAATGGCCCTCCGGAGGCGTCGGGAGCCCAACTCTGGCCGAGCGCCGGGCGCCCCCTCTCGGGCCCGTGGCTCATGGAGGCCCCCGAGGCGCGTCCGGGCGGCGCTGCCCGACCCAAGCAGCTGACCTCTTTCCTCATCCGAGACATCCTGCGCCCCGGCGGCGCTCCCGCCTCGGAGCCCGGCGGGGAGGCGCGTCCGCCGGCGCGGAGGGATCGGCCCGGGGCCAGCCAAGCCCCCGAGAAGCCCGGCGCGGCGGACGCGACAGGTAAGGGGAGGACCTTGCTCAGTTCCCCCCTCGGCGCTGGGAAGTTCTCGGAGCAGCCGCTTAGCCTGGCCCACCTGGCAGGGGGGTTGTGCGGGGGGGGGCATGGCAAGTTGGGCTGCTCCGCGCCCCGGGCAGGAGGGCAAGGGCTCGGCGAAAGGGGAGAAACCGGCAGCTGGCCCGCAGGGCTGCAGGACCTTCAGCTCGCGGATCGGGCAGCGGCTGCCTGGAAGCCTGTCTGTCCCCAAGTGGGGGAGCAATTGCCTGTTGGGGAATTGCTTTGTAAGTTTTGTAAACTCTTGTCCATATTTTACAAAGGAGGTCCCTGCAGGAGGAAAACCAGCACGGTTCCTGCAGTGTCTGCCCTGCTAGTTTTCCTCATGCAAGAAGCTTTATATATGGGGGCAATTAAAGAAATGTTTTCGTTGCCCCATTTGCAGTCTGAGATGGTGCGGTCTGTCCTGTCCCTTTGCTGCCTGAGTCTGCCATGTGAAAGGCAGAATAAGCTGAGACCAGCTCACAGTCCCTCAGGGTGAGCTTTGTGGTTGAGGGGGGATTTGATCTCTCCAACTAAGTCCAATGCTCTTAACCACAACACCCCACTGCCCCATTTGCACCTTACATCTAAAGCAGTATTTAAATAATCACAGATTTCCCTAAAGAATCCTGGGAAATTGTAGTTTGTTAAGGGTGCTGAGAGGTGTTTGGGACCCCTTGTCCCACCACAGAGCTGAGCAACCACTCAGGGATTGATTGTTAACCCACTCTGGGATGGCACCTCTGCAGGGGAAGAGGGGTCTCTGAACAACTTTCAGCAGCCTTGATAAACTACAGTTCCCAGGATTCTTTGTGTGGGAGTGGAACCCATGATTGCTTAGTATGGTATATTGCCATTTTTACACACATGGTTCAGAGGGGGCCTTATAAGCAAAATGCAAAGATCAAGAAAGTACACAAAATGCCGTGTTGTCATACACACATCCCATGTGCAGTGTGATTGTGTGGTTTACAGTGCAGGATTTGCTGTGGAGATCAAGGTGGCCTAAACATGCCAATTGATTGTAGGTTGTGTGTGTGTGTGTGTGTGTGTGTGTGTGTGTGTGTGTCTCCCTCCCTCCTTCCTTCCTTCCTTCCTTCCATCACCTCCCTCCCAAATTTTTGGTATTGTTTAAATAGGTCATAACTTTCCCCTTTCTGCTTCTCTACTAGATCAGTCTGCAGAGGCCTTCCTCTCTCATTCTGAGAACACCCCCAAATCCTTACCGAGACTCCCAAAGCAGCAGAAGCGTTCCCGGGCTGCCTTCTCCCACATGCAGGTCATAGAGCTTGAGAAGAAGTTCAATCACCAGAAGTACCTGTCTGCACCTGAGCGAGCCCACCTAGCCAAGCACCTGAAACTCACAGAAACCCAAGTGAAAATCTGGTTCCAGAACAGAAGATATAAGACCAAGAGGAAGCAGCTGGCCTCAGAATTTGGTGGACTTGATAAGAACTCGGCAATTCCAGCCTTCAAAGAACGTGACTTCTGCAGGGCTACTCTGGCCCTTTCTGTGTACCACAGCTACCAGTATAATCCATATGTCTACTACCTGAATGGCTGGAGTCCAGTCTTGTGGTAACTAATATACTGAGTGATCTACTTGCCATAGGGTCTAAAAACACTCTTCAGCCACCACCCAGCCACTGACTTTGCAACAGTGGGGTAGATTGCAAGTCAGACTTTGCCAGAGAGTCTTCCTCCTGTTTTATTTTTTTCTCCTCTGTCTTGGGACATCCAGGGAGCTCACATGGTGCTCTTGAGCTACAGCTATGGATAGTGCTGTGTTTGCTTCCCATGGTGCAAACTGGGTGACATGCAAAATAAATATTATAAAATATTCCTCCATTCCTGCAAGGGATCACATCTTTCCTCGAAAGTCAGTCTGCAAAGTAATTCCCGACCTGCATATAATGTGCAGCACGTTTCACGTGTAGGGAGAGAGATACTACTATATTGTGAGAAATGCATTGAATGATGGAAACTCCAGAAGTGTTCATCCCTAGAAGAGGCTGCCTGCTTCAGGGAAAGACCAGCGCTCAGCAGGGCAGCACATGTTTTTTGTGCAGAAAGCCCCCAGTCCAATCCCTCGCATCTCTAGTGAGAAAGATCGGGCAGTACAGCAGTCTTGAACCTTTTCTGGCCTGACACACACACCCCTTGCCCCCAAGCATGGATTTGGGGACCCACTTCTTAATTATTAATATTCCTTAAATTATCAATTTGTATGATGGCCGGGCTGCTTTTGTGGTCTGCCTTACGTCAGGCTGTGATCCAGTGGTGCAGAGCCAAGCTGATGCCATCCAGATGTTGTCAGACTCCAATTCCCCCCATCTCTGGCTATTTGCCATGCTGGCTGAAGCTGATGAGAGTCCAGCCCATCTGGAGGGACCCAGGCTGACTGTCCAGGCACTCCTGGGAAGGGATAAAGCTCAGGGGTAGAGCAGTTGCTTTTCATGAGGAAGGTCCTGGGTTCAAGCCCAGCATTGCCAGGCAGGGCTGGGAGAGAGATTCCAATAGTCTGACGGTATAAGGCGGCTTCCTATCACCCACCATTTGAGGCTGCAGGTGATGGGTGGAGAAGGACCTTTGCCTGAGACTCTGGAACAGTGTGGTGACCTCTAAATATTGTAGGACTCCAGTTGCCCACCAGTCCCCTAGCCAACATGGCCAATGGTTGGGGATCACATAATGTGCTATTTAACCATGTTTGGTGGGTACCACATTGACTTCTCTTGCTATGAAGAGATCCTGGCAGCCAGGGTAGACAACAATGGGCAAGAGGGCCAAATAGTCTGACATGGTGAAACCCAACTCCCTGTGTTTCTTTGTTGTGTCACTGTATGATGAGCAGTTTCCTATCACAACAGAGAACTCCAATCAAGTTTCATGCATTTCTTTCAGTGCAGAGGTACAGCACCTTCACACTGCCTTTTGTGTTTCTGGGTGAATTACTGCTGTGGCTTTGCTTTGTTTTTATGTAAAATGTATGCCCAGAGCAATTATGCAAGACTGTGGAAAGCTGCCTTATACAGAATCAGACCACTGGTCCACCTAGTTCAGTATTACACTGACTAGCAGTAGCTCTCTAGAGAGGAATCTTTTCTTACCTGGGGCTTCCTGCACTTTGCTGCTGAGCAGAGATTTAACTTTCTGCTTTTTCTTTCCCAGAAAGCAAATCTCTTCTGGGATATGAGATGGAGCATGTATTCAATTTTATTTCCATGGAACGGTGTCTGTGCTTTGGCTAAGACATCAGGAAAACCCTGTGTTTAAACAGAGGCAAGAGAGAGTGAGCTTCCCTCAAGGAAAAAATCTGTTAGGTGTGTGGCTGCGATGGTGGTGTAGATCTTTGTGAAGTGGCCAGCTCTGAAGAGTGCAGCACACAGCTCCCCATCTTTCATAACCTTTAGGAGACATCTGAAGGCAGCCCTGGGTGGGATTTTTTTTTTTAATGTTTAATGTTTTGTCATGCTTTTATATATGTTGGAAGCCACCCAGAGTGGCTGGGGCAACCCAGTCAGATGGGCGGGCTATAAATAATAAAATTATTATTATTATTATTATTATTATTATTATTATTATTAATTATGGAATAGGGTGTCCCTATTTTCATGAAAGAAATGTTTGAGGGTATGTACAATTCCTTCTGAGAGCACATACCCTGCAAGTGTGCCGGTTTTCCAGGGACAGTCCTGGAATTACAGAAGCTGTCCCAGTTTCTGATTTTCCTTTTTCCTCCCCTCCACGTCTTGGAGAATAATTAGAAGTGTGTGCATGTTTGTAGGTGCAAAAACAGAGACCTGTTTCTACTGAAAATAAAATACCTGCACCAAATGCAGGAAGCAGTGAATCTGGCACATGAAGCTCTTCCTATAATTTTGAAGGAAAGGTCATCAGTCCATTTTCAATTCTTTAATTGCAATGCTTTAGCAGCCAGCCATTTTTAAGGAAACACATGGAGTGTTGATTCCTTTTTTGTAAATGGAACCTTACACTGTCAACACAGAAGTAAGTCCTACTATAATCAGTGGAGCTTACTCCCTGGTATGTTCCTGATCATTCTCACAGTTTTCATCATCATCATCATCATTATTTATTATTATTATTTCTGACAATTACTATATCCCACCTTTCCCCTGACAGGGACTCAAGGCAGTTTACAGCTAGAATTTTATTTCATTCTATTTATATGTGGAAGGTGTTGTACATGATCCCTTCCCTCACACATTTTTTCTTGACAACACTCCTGTGAGGTAGGTTTGGTGGAGAGGCTGTAATTGGCTCAAGGTGACTGATGTAGATGTGTATATGACATCTAGGTGTTTGGCAAGATCAAACGCAGGGGAAACTTCCTGGCGTGGAATAGGATGTCCCTCGTTTCATGGGAGAGATCTTGGAGGGCATGAGAGCATCAAAACATCAAGTCCTCTTGCTCCTTGGGGACTTGTGGAAAGTGCATTCAAAATCTGTGGTAGCAATTGAGCCTTGCACACCAGCCACGCTAAGCTGTGGACAGCTGAACTTTTAGAAGTTTAAGAAGGAAAACAATTAGAGGAGCAAACGCAGCCTGTAGCCATTAGACTGCCTCACAAGTACTTTTTATTGTGCTTGTGCGTGGATTTCACATTTAAAACCTGCCCAGAAATGGGACAGAGCAGACTTCAGGCTATATATACACCATACATTTAAAGTACGTGAGTCCCCCCCGACCCAATCCAAGAATGCTGGGAACTGTAGTTTGTTAAGGGTGCTGTGAATTATAGCTCTGTGATGAGTAAACTGTTTTTGTTCCTTACTCCTACTTTCTGGGGTTCTTGACAGAGCACTGAAGCAAGGCCTGCACCTTTCTTTTATTTTCTTTTATTGTAGGTTTGTTTGTCTTACACAGAAGACACAGCTTCCTGTGATGGCAGTAAACATGCATCTCTTCTGTGATGCAGTCCTCTTCACACATAACTTCTCTTCTCACGAAAATCAAGCATATTTGAGGGAAGCCCCCCCCCCCACCAGCCTTCTCTGACATGCAGAAGCAGGAGCTGCTACCTACCGTTTGAAGTGGTGCAATCAGAATCAGTGTTAGTGACTTATAAAAAGGCAGGTTGCTCAAAATCACACAATTTATGCACCATAAAAAGACCAAATCCAGCCTGTAAGCAAATAATATGCTTAGTTGCTTCCTTTAGCATAGTTTATAATCCAGTTGTTTGCATATTTCCTTGGAAGTAGGTCTTGTTTTATTAAGTGATGCTTACTCATGTGTATATGTTTCCAGGCTAATGAGTCAATCTTCTGTATCCCCACTCAGAAGTCCAAGTGAGTTCAGTTAGGCTTCAGATAAGTTTTGCTTTTCAGAGCAATCCTATACATCTTCAGCCAAAAGCCAATCCTTTTCCACACTGTGTTCCATGAGACCTATTCCAAATAAGTGTGTTTGCTTAGAATTAACCTTAATCTGCCTTAATCAAGAGATGTTGGCACTAATCCATGCTAGAGTCACCTCAAAGAAGTTGTTTGTTTTATTCCTTCTGTTCCTTTCTCCAAAGAATAAATTGAGACAATAAGCTGTATAAGCTTCCCAGATAAAGGCATTTTTTTACTTTTCTACTATTGTTGGAATTGACTCTCTTGTTGACAGCCACACAAAATGTTATGCATATCAGCAAGAAGTCTGACTGAACAATTTATATGTTAAAACCTACTTTGGAGTTCTGGATTTCACAAGTATATCAGCAAGTGTCAGAGCTGTGTGTTAGCCTTTCACACAGTTAGATGTGCCACTTATGAGCACAAGAACAATTCCCATATCTGACGAACATTCACTAACTGTGCAATCCTATAGGTGGGACACTTGGAAGTAAGCCCTGTAAAGTTCAACAGGTCTCTCTGAGTTCAGTGGGACTTACTTATGACTAGGCATATAACTGTGTTGTAAACCCCTAAGAAGCTTGATTGATATCAGAAAGCTGATATGTTGTGGGAGGGACATTTAGACTGTATGCACACTAACCCATTTGTTACACAAATGTTTCTTCTAGGGCTGCTGGTTGAGTCAGGTTTCTTAGTTGCTTAGTCCTCTGCCTTGCATTTTAACCCATCAATTGTATATTAGTGTGCATACTGCTAAAATCTCAACAGAAGTGCCTTTGTGAGATATTGAAGGAAGTGTGAGATAAGTTATGATTGAATAAATGTTGCTGTTTGCTGGAAGGAAAAGCTATCTTGAGTATTTTCTGTTTAATTTCTCATTGCAGTCATGCAACAGAACCAAAATCACCTCAAGAAATACAGAGAGATGGAGCGGGAGAGGGAGACAGATGTGTGCCCTTAAATCCCAGCCTCACCAGTTAAAATACATATCCAATCATCAGTGAAACCAGGGACTTTCAGATTTTTTTTCCTGAGAAACATTGAGGTTCCTTGAAAGCTTCTCTAGAGCAGGAATGGAAGGATCTATCAATTTTGGTGGGTGTGGTTTGGAGAAAGTTGCCTGGGAGGCCAAAGTGGAGGTTGCTCCTCCCTGGTTTAAGACTTGCTCCTTTGTTGGGGACACATGATGCTCCCAACATTCTTGGACTCCAGCTCCCACCAGCCCCAGCCAGCATTGCTCATGGTCAGAGATTATGGGAGTTGTAGTCCACCAACATCTGGCTAGCAACACATTCCCCACATCTGATCTAAAGGCAAGGGGGCATTATTAGACAGTCTAAAATTGCTTCATTGTACCACCAATGGGCATTTTTGTGTTCTGCTTGTTAGTATCAAAAAGCCATTTGGCTGGGTACTATTCGTACTATCTCTCATTCACTGTGAAATCATTGGCATGGCACCAAACTATGTGGGGGCCCACAGCACAGTGCTGCCAGTGACCCCCTCCCACAGCACACACAAGACTGGGTCCCCTTCAAAAGCGGCACAGCTACCCAGCCTCTGCTAAAACATCTGTCTGGGCCAAGGCAGCAGCAGCAGCAGCAGCAGCAGCAGAGCTGGTACAGGTCAGTGAGGGTCTCTTCTGAGGGTCCCTCAGTCAGTGCCCAACTTGGCCGACTGTTGACACCAGTCCTGCTGGCAGCACTTCTTGTGATACTCGACAGTCATTGAGGCTGATTGCAATACAGACTTGGGATGGCCTCATGCTTGGAGCAGGTCCAGAACTAAGAGTAAAGAAGACGCTTTGTGTGAACAGGGCCTATAAAAAATAACAATTGCTTGTTTTCTAACCGTTCAGAATGTAGCTTATCCTATCTGCAGGAAACCTTTTCCCAGCTCTTTTATCTTGTTATTAGAGCCTATATATTCTGGATGATGCAGCCCCCGCTCTTCACCAGCACGAAGAGCAGAAGGTCATCGCCAAACAGTTAGAACAATGTTTCGAAGCCCAGCCTGCTGCTTATCCACTTTGGAGAAGGTGATTGCGCAATGCAGAGCCAGAGATTGATTTCCAGTCTCTCTGCCTTTCATCAACACAAGATCAGGCTATTAGGACATAAATCTATTGGGATGGAGGACTTATTTCAACATTGCTCTCTATCTCTAATGGTGGTTGCACCATCGCTCTCAAAGGATTGCTCTCTGCTGCCAGGACATCCGTCCATTTAGCTCAGGAATGTCTATATTGACAGGTGGTGACTCTGTGGTTCCAGACAGGAATACTTCCCAGCCCTAACTGCAGTTGGCAAGGATTTCACCTGGTGCTGTAGCTCAGTGGTAGAGCAATTGCTTTGCATGCGGAAGGTCCCAGGTTCATCTCCAGATCAGAGTGGGACAGTCCCCTGCCTGAGACCCTGAGGAACTACCATCAAGGCAGATACTACTGAGCTAGAAGCAGCTTCCTATATTAAGCATACAGAGCATGTGCTCTGCCAGTGACCTACAGCCTCTCCCCGATAACTACGTATATCATCTGCCAAATCACCAAGTCCAGCTCCCTCAAGCATGAAAAGCATACAAAAGTCCTCAATGCCTTTTGATGCTTTCGGTGGCACATTGACAGCACAGAAAAGATGGAATGTCAACTCTTTATTGCTTTATATCAGCACTTGCCACTTTTCACAGGTGATGGGGCGCATTTGGGAAGGGCCATAACTCAGTGGTAGAGCATATGCTTTGCATGCAGAAAGTCCCAAGCTGAATCCCCAGCATTTCCAAAAGGGTTCAGAACACCCCAGTCTGAAACCGTGGAGAGCTCCTGCCAGTGTAGACCATACTGAGCTAAATGGGCTGATGTTCTTGTTCAGTACAAGGCAGCAGCCTTAATTCCTATGGAGAAGGCCTGTAGCTCAGCATTCCCCAACATCTTCCAGCAGAGCTGGGAATACCCTTTGTCTGGAACCCAGGAGGGCTGCTACAAGTCATCATTATTCCATTTCTTAAGAGACAATGGAGTGTACCTCCAGGGGTGAAGTCAAACAGCTGTGCTAGCAGCACCAAAGTGAGAAGTCTGGGCAGTGTGTCTGGAGGTCCTGGGATGCCCAGGTGAGAAGACGTCCTTCTCTGCCTCGCTGGTGTGGTCCAAAGGAAAGCAGAGCAATACATTTAGCACCAGCTTGGCTGCAGGAATCATACAAGGTGCCATCCAACCATCTTAGGGACTCCACTCCAAATTTGTGTAGGGTTTACTCCTTAGCTTTTTCTTCTCCCGAATACATCCCGCAAGACAGCTCAGGTTTAGGATCAGAGTCTTCCTTCTCTTAAATGGGCTCCCTTCCCAGGTGATGGAGCCCCACCTGCCCACTGCAAGGTACTGTAAGCAACACTCAATGAAATACAGCAATCTGATTAGTTGTGAGGCAGCTTCCTATGCTCCTGCTTATCTTACTTAAAATGTTCCCATGCTGCTCTTCATTTAAATGATCCCAGAGCAGTTCACAGCACATGAACATAATGCAATAAAATCCACATAATTGTAGACTAGTTTCTTCACACTCACACATCTCTCACTATCCTCCATCCAGGCTAGCAAGAAGCCTTATCATAGTTCAAGGAGACTTTCCAGCTAGGCAGAAAACTGTATGTAGGAAGATACAAAGCAGGACCTGTGAGGGGTTGGGCCCTGGGGAGAGTCCCACGGGCCAGGAAGAGAGGCCTGGGGAACCACATTTGGCCCAGGTGCTTGACATTCCCCATCCTAGCTTTGCATGTTTACCTCTGTAGGCCAGCCAAATGCGCAGTTAGCAGGAAGGCATTTCCACAGCAGGGGTTGGCAGCTGCAGGTATGACAGCCGTGTGCAGCATGGCAAGGGGGCACATGGCCTTGTGAAGCCCCGCACATATTTTTTTCAATGCATGAAAGGCAAAGTCATGTAAACTATAATAGGCTGTTCCTGAAACTTCCTACCAATTGGTAAGGAGAAGTGAAACAGTATTTTAATCACAAAAGACAAGGTCAAAAATTGTTTTTTGTAGGGAGAGTAACAAAAAGGGCTTTATGCTTTGATAACCAAATCCAAGCGTGTTAATGAAGGATCTAAAATCACAACAATGTAAAATGGAAATGATACACTTCCTCTTGATGAATGGGCAAGAGGAAGACCCACCCCAGCTTATGGAGACATTAACGTTTTCTCCAGCATTAACACAACAGACTCTTGTTTGCAAGCTACTGGAAAAAGGAGGCATCATTCAATGTCTGTCAGCGTGCGTCACACTCCACCGCTAACATCTCTATCCAGATGAAATGGTGTCGAAGGCTGACATAACATTTACACTTGTTCATGCCAAATTGTTTTATTTCACGCTACAGAAAAAGGAGCTGCTTTTGGATAACATTGGACTGACATTTGCATGCACACTTGGCAGGCAGGCTGAGTCAGAGTGCCAAGAGAAAGTGTCTACTTAACAGAAGGAACGCTTGCAGAGCAGAGGGATGTGGGAACCCATTAACACCAGCAGGCTAACGTGGTTCATTTGCCTTAGGGCTGGTTTTGGGTTCAAGGTGGGCTCTAGGCAAGTGTTGTCTGCTGACTACTCCCAAGATCTTCATCACCATCATCATTATTTACTTGTACCCCACTCATCTGACTAGGTTGGCCCAGCCACTTTGGGCAGCTTCCACAGGATGTAAAAGAACACATGGTGCATCAGACATTAAAAGCTTCCAGATACAGATTCAGATGTCTATGGAAGGTCATATAATTGGTTATCTCTTTGACATCAGATGGGAGGGTGTTGCACAAAGTGAGAGGGCATTCTACTGGTGTCCTCCTGACATCAGTGCCCCATCACAGGCATACAGGAGCTCTGGAATCTGACACACACCATTTTAGATCTACCACAATGCCAATTGGTCCTGGTTTTCATAGAATCATAGAATCATAGAGTTGGAAGAGACCACAAGGGCCATCGAGTCCAACCCCCTGCCAAGCAGGAAACACCATCAGAGCACTCCTGACATATGGTTGTCAAGCCTCTGCTTAAAGACCTCCAAAGAAGGAGACTCCACCACACTCCTTGGCAGCAAATTCCACTGTCGAACAGCTCTTACTGTCAGGAAGTTTTGTCCCCACCCTCCTCTCTGCTGAGTTCTACAAGGGCCAATACTGAGACTAAGGAGGAAGAAGCTGACCACCTGCTAGGCTGGTTGTAAGGAATAAGAGAGGAAGGTGAAAGCTGGCTGAGAGCAGACTGAAGTTAGTGGAGCAGTGCCCCATTTTCCCTAATGGGCCAGCCTCCATTGTCTAACAATGAAGTGTTTTGAACCTTTCTGTGACCTCATAGTAGCTCAGCCAATGGCCTGGTGAATGAAAGCTCCCTGTATAGAAATACTAATGAAGGTAAATGAGGAGTGTGGGGGTGTCCAGGGGACACTGTTTTGATTTTTGTAAGGAAAGAGTGGGATGTAACAACTATCATCATCATCATCATCATCATCAATGGAAGAGTGTACACCACAGAAATAATCAGGGCCACCTATAGACCAAACAGCAAAACAGAGTAAGAGCATTTCTTCAACTTTTGAATACTTGCAGACCATTTCACAATCTGCTGCATGAATTATCCCCATCAGATAAGACAACAAAATTACAGACTAGGTTCAAAAAATTCTATATTTATTCATGCAAATTGAACTGTTTATACCATTTGTTTTGGCTGTTGCTGAGACAGTTAACTTATGAAACATATCTTTGAGCTCAGTGTTGCCTCCCTCACCTCCCAGCCTGGTGCTGGAAGCAGTTTCCTGAGTCATCTGCCTCTAAATCTGGCCCTATTGACAACCCCTTCAGATGGATTGATATTTTTGGAATAAGCCTCCCTCATAATCTAGAACATGGGTTCTCAGATATTTGGAGCCTGGAGTCACATTTGCAAATCTAAGAAACTGTTGTGGGCACCACAAAACACCCATTTCACAGATGAAAAACAGGTCATGCTCAGAACACACACACACACCCCCCTCCCAAATAAAGCTGGCAACACACAACATATACATACAACAGGCAATCTCCCAACCAAACAGCAAAATGTAACAACAACAATAACAAAACCACACCAACAATTTTAAAGTATTAAAAATGGTATGGCAAGGAGGCCTTGGCAGGCACCAAGGAGGAGATGGTGGTACCCATGGATGCCATGATGAGAACCCCAGATCCATCATCCCTTGCAGCAATTTGATGGATTCAAAAATCAAGGAAAACTTTTGTAATTTTGGCAGATTATGAGCTAAGCCCCCAGGATAGTAGCGTTGCTCACTACTCTGACCTCTGACCAGCTAAGAGCCACCTGCTGTTTAAGTGGATTGTTGGGTGAAGGCCACACCTTGCACCATCCAGCCCTGAAGTGCTGGAGCAGAGCAGATGCATTGCAAGACTCAGGGACTCACCTCAGTGCTGACCTCCTGACTATAAAATCAGAAGCAGAGATTAAAGGTGGGACAGGAGGAATACTTTGCAGGATGTATATAAAACACAGATTGCCAAAGTACTGTTTCCTGTGTTTTGCCATGGTGGAGTGGGGAGGGGGAAATATTTTCAGTCACTCCCAAAAACCCTTGCTGAATTATTTTCTCTGTTCTTACGGGGGGGGGGGGGAGAAGAAGCCAAAAACACTCCTGCATTTCTTTAATAAGGGATGCCATGCCACAGAGACAAGCAGAAAAGGATGAATCAGCAAGAAAAATAAACCAGAAGGCAATTTTTCAAATATATCTGGACATAATCAGCAAACCCAGGAGTTCTTGGATGAGACCCAATGTATAACTGTTAGATATTATAGGCAGTGGAAGCTGGAGTTGAAAATTAAACTGTTGATACCATAACTGGTTGAAAATGTTGAAAATGATCAAAGGGATGGAGCAACTTCTCTTTGGGACTTTTCATCATCATCATCATTTATTACCCCGCCCATCTGACTGGTTCTCCCCAGCCACTCTGGGCGGCTTCCAACCAAATATCAAAAACAATACAACAATTTCAGTGTAGAGCAAAAGCAAGTAAGTAGCAACATGACAGAGGTTTATAGAATTCTGTAAAAGAGGGAAAAGTGGGTAGTGAAAAGTTCTTTTTCCTTGCTCAGAACACTAGAACTCAGGGCCTTCCAATGAAGCTGAATGTTGGAAGATTCAGGACCAATAAAAGAAAATATTTCTTCATGCAGCACGTAGCTAAAGTATGGAATTCATTACCACCAGAGACAGGTTGAGTGGCTTTAAAAGAGGACTGGACAAGTTCATGGAGGATAATCCTATCAGTGGTTACTAACCTCGATAGCTATGTTCTACCTCCACTGAAATCACAGTCAGGCACAGGGCTATTGTCTTGCTTGCCAGCTTCCCTTTGGCACCTGGTTGGCCACTGTGAGAATAGGATACTGGACTAGATGGCCACTGCCTTGATCCAGGAGGCTCTTCTTCTGTTCTTGTGTGATGCCCAGAACTAGACACACAGTGTGCTTTGTTTGAGAGGCATGGATTGTGTTTTCAACTAGAGGACACAGAAGCATTGTAAGATACTCTACTGAAGGAGTTACCAGATAAGTTGATTGTGTCATCTGAGCCTAAGCTGTAATAAAAAAAGTTACATAGAGCTGGAACACATTTTTCATCTAATGCAGTTAAATTTTGTACCCTTTGCATCTCTTGGTTGTATCCATTGGCAGTTCTTCTGCCACACAGATAGCATTATTGAATATTTGCAACACTTTCTGTTTTTGCTGGTCTTGTAAACCGTTCTTCTCTGAGACGCCAAAAGTAAGCTACTTTCCCACCTTGGCAAAGTATTGGGGAGATGCATCAATCAAATGGTCAGTAAACGCTAACAAAGACAACCTTGACTGACCCTGAAACAAACAAGGTATTGCTCTTATTGAGGGGGAAATTCCATTTGAAAGTGGAATGACATCACAGCCTCCCCACTGGGTATTCTGTATCTAGATACCAAGAGATTTAAGGCTCCAAACCTTTACCAGCTTTGCTGTGAGTAAGCCCATTGAACTCTATGAAATTTACTCATATGTACACAAGTACTCCATTAGTTAAATACTCAGACATCAGAGGTTTTGTCAGCATGATTAGCTAGTGACACCAAACCTAATGGAATCTGTAATCTTTAGCTGGTTAAAATTATAGGTGGAGACTTGTATTCAATGTTTGTTGTTGTTGTTGTTCTATTATCTGTACCCTACCCATCTGACTGGGCTCCCCCAGCCACTCTGAGCAGCTTCCAACAAATATAAAAGCATAATAAAACATCAAATATTAAAAACTTTTCAATACAGGACTACCTTCAGATGTCTTCTAAAAGTTGTATGGGTTTTTTTTTTTATCTTCTTGGCAACTGAAGGGAGGGCATTCCACAGGGAGGGCGCCACTACTGGGAAGGTCCTCTGCCTGGTTCCCTGTAACCTCACTTCTCGCAGTGAGGGAACAGCCAGAAGGCCCTTAGTGCTGGACCTCAGTGTCCAGGCTGAATGATGGGGGTGGAGATGCTACTTCAGGTATACTGGGCAGAGGCCGTTTGTGGATTTAAAGGTCAGCACCAACACTTTTAATCGTGCTCAGAAAAGTACTGAGAGCCAGTGTAGATCCTTTATATGGTCCCAGCTGCTGCTCCCAGTCACCAGTTTAGCTGCCGCATTCTGGATTACCGGTAGTTGTAGATTTTGAGTCACCTTCAAAGGTAGCCCCAGGTAGAGCACGTTGCAGTAGTCCAAGCAGGAGATAACCAGAGCAAGACAGTTTGAGGGCAGGTTGGGTCTCAGCCGGCATACCAGATGGAGCTAGTAGACAGCTGCCCTGGACAGCTGTGAGTCCAAAATGACCCCAGGCTGCCACCTGTTCCTTCAGGGACACAGTTACCCATTCAGGACCAGGGAATCATCCACACCCACACCTGCCCACCCCCTGTCCCCCAGAAACAGTATTTCTGTCTTGTCAGGATTCCACCTCTGTCCATCAGCTGAGAGATTCAGCAGTACCAGGAAATAGCTTTCACCTTTGTCCCTAGCCTGCCAAAGTAGGTTAGTTATACTCAGAGCAAGCACACCAAAATTAATGGACATGACTATGGGCTGTATCCAATGATAGCCCTACTCGGAGTAGATCCAGTGAAAGTGCAGATTAAATACATGAAAGTGCATTAACCAACATTTGTTCCTTGCTCTTGAATCTTCTCCCTAATTGTCCATACAAGATCCACAGGACAGGGACCTTTATCTTGCTTATTTTGCTCTGCCATGTGCCAAGTACACTTGATGATATTGTTACATGCCACACTCACCACCACAGTGGTGCCAGATTCCAGGGGTTCCAGATGCTTACCCAGGGTCTATGTTTCCTTTGGAAATGAGGCACAGTGGAGACTGAGGTGTCTGTATGATATAGGGTTGTATTTACACATATATACAACCTTAGTCTAGGTGGACGGAGTGCAGAGCATTCACATGCTAAGAGGGCCTGGCCTTTTCCATAAGGGCAGCTTTGGATTCAAAGACAGCGCAAAAGCCATGCTCTTTGTCTCTTTGTTACCGCTTGTCCCAGCCAACCCACCAGGTCTTCAGCCCCCTTCTTCACAGAGTCGAAGGATCTGTGCCCATAACACAGAGCTGGAGGAAGCCTCCCCACTTTGCCTGGCAGTCTTTGCCCTCCTTGATGGGCCATCACTGCCCTTTGTTCTCCCAATGACTCCCGTTGAGCAGGCTTGGCTTGTTAGCACAACTAATTCCAGGGGGCTTGGCACCATTTAATCAAACCTTGATTAATTCTATCATTTACTAAATCCAGGAATTATGGGGAGGATCTGGCACTTAGGAGTTTAAGAGCTCGTTGCCCCCCACCAACTTTATAAACAATGCTCCATCTGGAACCGAATTTAGGACTGTGTGGGTGCTTCTCCTGCACGGGTTGCTGAGGTGGGGGGGTACCACAGGGCACCATAACTATGACATCGTGCACATGCAGAACAGAAGGTAAGAGGTGAGGGTGCCAAATTTTGAGCTCACACAGGGCACTGCTGAAATTTGAAAGACCAAGTCTGCCCTTTCCAAATAGACACTTCTAACAACTGCACTTTCTCTCTAAGCACTGATAACAGTTAAAGTAAGAGGAAGTGCCTGGACAGAGATAAGTTTAAGGAGTTTTTCACTGCCTGGTTGGGCAATCTGGCCAGGTGCTGAAAGAACTGGGCAAATGAAATAACCAGGTGAGAGTCTCCTTATTTATTATTTCAATCCTTAGCTGCCTCCTTCTCAAAACACGAAGAAGCAAAGAGACCGCAAGCAGCTCACTGGGCTGCCTTCCAGACACCCTAGTATATCAAACTTCGCACCAACCATTAGTGTTTCCTTTCCTCCCTGCTGGGTATGTAGTAAACAAACGTGAGGTTATCAGTATCTGTGAACCAGCATGATAACCCTAATCTTTTTTCTAGTGACTCAGAGGCTACTCATCCAAAGTTTGGTTTATTTAAGGTGTTGCTACATAAAAGGGGTGCATTTTATATAGTTTTGTTCCAAAATCATAAGAAGTAAATAATTAAAATATTAGCTGTCTTAAAATTTTGAAACAGAGCTCCAAAACATGCCAAGGAATATAAGTAAAGGTAACGGGACCTCTGACCATTAGGTCCAGTCGTGTCCGACTCTGGGGTCGCAGCGCCCACTCAATAAAATAAAGGGTTGAAGCCACTGCAAGTCCTACTCAGAGTAGATGCTTTGAAGTTAGAGAACATGGCTAACTTAGGTTTATTAAGTTCACTGGGTTTGCTCAGAGAAGAACTTAGTTGGATGCAACTGGAAATATGCTGCTGTCAATAGCTTAAACTTCTACAAACCCACCAACAGGAACAGAATGTGGTCCTTCATATTTCAGCGGCACCCTGTGCAAGGCCAAAATCCAGTGCCCACACCTCACCTTTTGCCTTCCATTCCACTCAATTCACTGTATCATGGTTGCAACGCCCTGCCGTGCCCCCTAGGCTCAGCACCCAGTGCAGCAGAAGCAGTCACGTTGCCCTAAATCTGCCTCTGCCACTAAGACCTGGAGAACCTGCCTTCTCTGTTATAGACCTGCATAGAATCATAGCATTGAAGAGTGTGGATGGGACCCCAAGGATCATCTAGTGCAACTGCTGCAGTGCAGAAATCCTGCCCACGGCCATCCCTGGGGCGGGGGGTGGGGGGCGCTGGAGCCACCAACCTTCTGGTTAACAGCCAGGTGCACAGACCCATTGCTCCCCCTGAGGTCTTCATCTGAGATACCTAGAGCTGTGCCAAAATTTATGGGGGGGGGGAATCTTCATAACATTTCTGAGAAATATTGGGGAAGGGGTTCATTTATGATGTACCACCATGGGATGGCAAGGCTCCCTTGCTCTACCACTTAGCATGTGGCTGAAGAGAGCAGCACAGCAGAGGGACTTCTTTTTTTGAGGGTGGGGGTGGGGGTGTTGTAAGGGCAAGTTGTGGCAAACTGAACTTAAAACTGGAACAATTAGAAACTGAGAAAAACTGAAATTGACAGATCCACCCATCCCTAGCTGTGGAATGCTGCCTTCATGTCCTGTTTACAGGCTTCCTCAAGATATCAGGTTGCCACTATGGGAGACAAAATGCTCACCTAGATGGACCTTTGGTCTAATTTAGCAGGGCTCTTCTTGTGCTCTTATAGCCCTCCTCTAAAAGAGAAGAACAACCACCAGAAATTATTGAGATGTTTTTGGCATCTGTCTGTCTCAAGAGACAATGGAGTGCACCTCCAGTGTTGAAGTTAAACCACAAGAGAATCTGCTGTGGCTGTAGAGACCGGTGTTTTTGCATCACCCAAGTGACTTCCCCAAGCTGCAAGCCTGGGCCATATATCTGGAGTTCCTGGGCTGCCCAGACAGCGTCTCAGCACTCTCAACCCCCACTCTCAACCTCGATGATGGGGTCCAAAGGAAAGCAGAGCAATACATTTGGCACTGGCTTGGCCACAGGAGTTGCCAGAAGGAGGCTTACAATGTGCCATGCAGCCATCTGGATTGTGTAGGATTTACTCCTGAGCCTACTCTTCTCCCGAAGATGTCCCACAAGACAGTGGGATGAGGCCAAAGAGTTTAGAATTCCATGTGCAAGCCACCACTATGGGGAAGGGGACTTTCATGCGCCCTCACACCATGTATCCTACCTCATTCCATCCACTGACTTTAAAGCTGGAAAACTGGGGCAATGAAGAAGGGACTGGAGAAAAAGTATGGCTAACTGGCTGAAGTTTGTACCAGGAGTATGTCATGCAGCAATATTGCAGGTTCCACAGTATTTATTGATGTGGATATACGAGGGGGGAAATGTGGTCATTTATATTGCTGTATACCCTGTAGAGCAGGGAGAGGAGAACCTGTGGTCTTCTAGCTGCTTTTGGATTCCAGCTCCCATCAGCCCCAGCCAGCATGGCCAACACTCAGAGATGATGGGAGTTATAATCTAACAACAGCTTGGGGATCTTCACCCTACTGTAGAGCAGTGATTGTCAGAAACCATGATGGTATAGGAGACATCTAGCCTGATTCTAGTCAGACTTGATGCAAGGCAGTTTTGAGAGTTTTGTCATGGGAAAAGCTGTTATCAACTTCTGGTCTAAGCTAATAGCCAAACTGAGCAGGTTATGCTGGCAACCAAGCTAAAGAGTGTTTGTCCCTCCCAGATGGACATATTTCTGTACCATGTCAGGCTCCAGAGCTGACAACTCACTTAGGTTGCACAAACAAAAATCCACTCAGGGAAAATAATTCAGGGGCCCAACAGGAAGAATGAACTTGATCCATTTTTTTTTGGAATGAAAAGAAACCCATCTCACAAATATCAGCATAAGATTCCTATTAATAGCCTGCTGTGTACCAGTCAGGGCTGCCCAGTTGTTGACTATCCTTGTGACTCCTGCGACTTTAGTACAGTTTGTTTTGTAGAGATTAACAGATCGTATTAGCTACCTCCATGCCAAGAAAAACACCCTTGCTAGGGTGGCAATGTGTCCTACTTTACGTAGGACAGTCCTCTCTCTGAAGGTGTTCTCTACTTGAAGCACTGCCCAGTCCAAGACTGGTTTAAAGATAAAGAACCCTAAGAAAGGAAACAGGTGTAACCTTGAAGTTCTCAATAGTGAAAACCTGCCCAGCGGAGTGGGCCAACACGCTGCTCAACTGATCACAGTCTTCCCACTAGGGTGAGATGTTTTTCTATTTAAATTATAGCAATTATTGCTAACTTTAGAACTCCCAGCCCTGTGCCACCCCACAGAATTTGATGGGTTGCACTCTTGGAACAGACCAATACAGCTGCTGCTCTGGAAAGTAACGGAAAGCAATTCCTTCCCAACTTTATGTTTGCTTATTCACTTAACAAGAACAAAATTCCTCTAAGTGGGTTTACAAGACACTCTAAAATATTAATTTAAAATGCCAATAAAAACAACAAGCCTTAAAAGAAAGTTCATAGAATCATAGTTGGAAAGGACCCCGAGGGTCATCTAGTCCAACCCCTGCAATGCAGGAAACTCAGCTAAAGCATCCATGACAGGTGGCCACCCAATTTCTGCTTTAAAACCTCCAGTGAAGGAGATGCCACAGCCTCCTGAGGTTTCATTAAAGAATATAAATACAGTGGTACCTTGGGATGCGAACGGGACCCATTCCAGAGCCCTGTTCGCATCCCGAAGCGAATGTAACCCGTGTCCACGCGTGCGTGGGTCACGATTCAGTGCTTCTGTGCATGCGTGTGACGTCATTTTGATGTCTGTGCATGCGGGCGCGGTGAAACCCGGAAGTAATGCGCTCCATTACTTCCAGGTCGCCGTGGAGCGCAACCCGAAAATGCCTAACCCGAAGAGTATTCATCTCGAGGTATGACTGTACATTAAAAAAAGTAGTAATTTAAAAACACTCAAACTTGCAAAATCACATTTAAAGCAGGTGCTGAAAACAAAATAATAAAGGCTTCTGCCCGACATCAGTGGCCAGGGAGTTCCAAAGTATAGATGCTGCCACACTAAAAAAAAAAGAATTGATTTCTTGCAAGTTGGGAATGAATATTCTGTGCTCGTGGCAATTCTTCAAGCAAACTGGTCTCAAGCTGTAGGAGGCTATATCCACCACTAGTAACACTTTGAATCTGATCCAACAACAGATCAGTGGCCAGTGCAGATCCCTGAACATGTTATCTGCTGACAGGTTCTTGAGGCAGCAGCAGCAGACTATGCATTCCTTGCAGGCCAGATCTGCTGCCCCTGTGGATCCTGTGCCATCTGAGGCAGTCGCCTCATCTTGCCTCATGAGTGGGCCAACCTTTTCACTTGCTTGTGGAAGAGGGAAACTTTGGAAGGAACTTTTAATGAGGACAATTTTGGAACTCATTTGGAAGGGCACAGCTTAACGGTTTTACAGTATGCATTTCCACGCTTTGCTTTGCCGCATATTTTGTGATTTTAAATCTGTGTTGGGGTTCTCTTACCAAAGAGCACATGCCCCAAACTTGGATTTTGGTATCCAGAAATTCTCTTACTTTTATCTTTTTCTCAAAGCAACAGTAACAAGAGCTGATGAAAGTCGTATTTTCCCCAGAGGCATTATGGGAAATTAAAAGGGGCACCCCTCAGTGGGGTGGCTATTTAAATTTCCCATAATGCCCTGGAACTACACTATGGAGTCACTGTGAGATACTGAAATGGCCAGCAGCCACCAGGTTAGAGGCCCAGCTTGGATTTGTGGTGTGTCAGTTAATAAAAAGCAAGGGTTGTATGTCTGCAGCCATGGGTTGTCCCAGAGGAGACAACAGCTCCTTTCCCTTCTCCAGTGCCCTGAAGGGGAATATTTTGTTCCCTGAGCTTTAGCCAGATTCTGCCTCTGTTCACACACTCCATTGTGGAGCCTCTGCTTCTATTTGACTAGCTAACAGGATTCTTCCCCTCCCTTTTGAATGGCCTTTGGTTGGGTATTGACAAGATGTCAAAACCTTCTTGTCCTTTATTTGTGCCAGTGAAAAGAGGAATTACCAGGAGTATTTATCTAATAAAATATCTTTCACCAGGGGACCGTTCCATTGTATTTGCAAAGCAGGCCTCAAGGTCCTAATCAGCTTTTACACATACCTTGTTGAAAACGATACATAGAAAAAGGATGTATAACCTTGAGACTTTAACAAAGGAGACTTAAGTTCTGTGAGGGTGCAGCTGTTCAGCCATCAGCCTGTTGGCAGAAGGACCACTTAGGGCGTTTGGCCTTGTGGCTTAAGAAACAAGATGGCGTCCTCTGGATGTCAGCTTCTTCCACACTGAACAGAAGAAATGGAAAATAAGAGTTACCACCCAATTTCTATTTTTTAATGCTTTTATTCAGTTGCACATTTATAGCAAAAAGCACTACAGTCCACCTCCCGCCACTCACCCCACTGAGGAAGAACCCATGTATTTTACAAATTAGGTTGTGCTACAGTTGTCCATGTGGAGATGGAGCCTGCTACCTTGATGCATTACCAGGCAGGAAAATAATAAAAGGACACCATATTTCTATAAAATTGTTAAGAGTCTTGAGTTTGACTAAAATCAGAGCAGTATTGCCAGGTTGGAATTTACCAGAACTTGATGTGGCATCATTAGGTACAGTGAAGACTGGTGACCCCTGGACCTGGTGGGTTGTCCAAGGGGGCTACTGGAGATGAACCAGTTTGTTCTGGTTCTCTTCCCATCCTCTTCTCTTGTAACGATACTGAGAACACTAAAGCAGTGCAGTTGTACAGTATGTTAGTTGTATCTAGCCAAACCCTGAGAGGTAGGCTAAGAGATGCCTCCTCCTAGGGGTCCAACACTCCTACCTCCAGAGACAAGGGTGAAGAGCGGGACCTGTTAGTCATAGCAAACTGCATGATTGACTGTCCTGTCCAAAGCTGTGATTAGTCACAGAGGAAATGGACAGAAAAGACTCCAGAGAGTCTATGAAGTATAGGAAATTTAATAACATGACCGTGGGGAACACAGAAGTACTGGGATGCAGCGCTGGCTTTTGGAGGTACAGAAAAAATACTGGTAGGGCTCTGTCACATCAGATAGTTGTTTATTTCCTTGACATCTGATGGGAGGGAGTTCCACAGGGAGGGTGCCACTACCTAGATGCCCTCTGCCTGATTCCCTTTAACCTCACTTCTTGCAGAGAGGGAACTGCCAGAAGGCCCTCAGAGCTGGACCTCAGTGTCTGAGCTGAGCGATGGGGGCGGAGACACTCCTCCAGATCGAAGCCATTTAGGGCTTTAAAGGTCAACACCAACACTTTGAACTGGGAGCTTTCCCTGGTGAGGTAATTTTAGATTCTGGACTTAATGGTCTTACATTGCTCCCTCTTTGGATGCTAAGGTGCATTACTTCCCTTACCTCAAAATGTGGGAAGCCAGTCCAGCTGCTTTGGGGAGCCCTCCTGCTCATTCTGGGGTGTCCCAAGGGCCAGACAGAGAGGCCAGGGACTGCCTTTGGCCTCTGTGCCTGCTGTAAGCCCCTCTGACACCACAGGCCATCCCTGCTCCCAGTGTTTCTGAATTTACCCTGAAAGGAAAACTGGGCAGGGTGGTGGTGGGGAAGTCATGGTTCAACCATATGAAAGAAAGTATCAGAAGGCCTGACCTGATCCTGTGCCTTTAACTCAGGGTGGTCAGACCCTACTTCCTTTACAACAGGATCTGCTTTCATTCTTCTTCTTCTTTCATTCATGAATTGCTTCTTATGAAGCATCATGATTTCATAATACAACAAAAACATACATAAAACAACTGCACATGTAAAAGCAGTTAAAGACTGTTTTAAAACAATTACTTTTATAAAATGTTTCATATCCAATACAGAGATCAAATGGGATAAAATTCCCTGCTTAGAATGCTTTTCTTGAAAGAGGAAAGTCTTCAACAGACACTGGAAATACAACAGAGATGCTGCCTGTCTGATATGTAGCAAGAGCAGGGATGGAAAAAAATCTGTCAATTTCAATTCTCTCATTTTCCCAATCTTAAATTCAGGTTTCCGCATTTTTTAATTCTCATGAAAAATCATCAGCATTTTTGTGCTGGTGGGTAGTAAAATGAACACATTTTCTTATGCAGTTTTGAGTAATGTACACATTTTTGCAAGCAGCTTCTCCTAAAATAATGCATTTCTGCATGCAATTTTCACGAATATATTCATAACATATGCAATTTTGTAAACATTGGTTGAAGCACTGCATCACAAAATTTGAAGAACGCGAATTTCAAAGAATGGCTGTCTCTTGGTTCACATATTGTTTATATTGCATAGATATATTGTGTAGATAGGTAGGAAATGTCACTTGTGTCACTTGTGAATTTGTTCATAAATCAATTCCATCATTTTTCTGCATTAATTCTTCTTACTTGTTTTTAACTTGCCTCTCTTGAAGGAGGCCAGGGCAGCAAATCTGCAGAAGTAAATCAGGGAAATTGCAGGAAAATGTGTATATCATAGAATTATAAAATTGTAGAGTTTGAAGGCACCCCTGAGGGCCACCTAGTCCAATGCCTGCAATGCAGCAACCTTTCCTGCAGCCATCCCTTGGTGGGCTCAAATCCCCAGCCTTCTGGTGAGACATGCTGATTCATTGTTCCACATTTAGCACAAACTATTTAAATACTGATCACCAAAGAATTGATGCTTTTGAATTCTGGTGCTGGAGGAGACTCTTGAGAGTCCCATGGACTGCAAGAAGATCCAACCTCTCCATTCTTAAGGAAATCAGCCCTGAGTGCTCACTGGAAGGACAGATCGTGAAGCTGAGGCTCCAATACTTTGGCCACCTCATGAGAAGAGAAGACTCCCTGGAAAAGACCCTGATGTTGGGAAAGATGGAGGGCACAAGGAGAAGGGGACGACAGAGGACGAGATGGTGGGACAGTGTTCTTGAAGCTACAGACATGAGTTTGACCAAACTGCGGGAGGCAGTGGAAGACAGGTGTGCCTGGCGTGCTCTGGTCCAGGGGGTCACGAAGAGTCGGACACGACTAAACAACAAAAATTTAAATACTTATTGTACCTCAAAGTATAATATGAAAATGAGTGCTAAATTTGTGCAATGTTCCACTATAGTTCTGGAAGTGGGTTTTTATTTGTGTGAAAGCTCAAGTATAATGTGGGAATTATCAGTTAGGAAATGTCATGAAAATGCAATAAACCGTTGTGTGAATACAGCCCAGGACAGTTCCGATCAGGATCCACAGAAATTGTATTTCTCAAGCATGCCTATATCAGACACACAGGAATAAGTGCAAAATAGCTGATAAGAATAAACCCATTGTCTTTGTTTTCACACAGTAGAGCAAAATCTGGTTTACGTACAGTGCCTTTGTCCAGATTGCCCCACTAGTTTCCCATTTTCTTCCTAGCAGAAATCTGAACGGACTTTGTGGACAAATAAATATATTGTCATTCTTTTCCTTTTTCATTTGCAGAACAAAGCCACAGGTGTGGCTAAAAAAAAAGCTCCCCTATACTTTATGCAGTATCTTGTCATCCAGAGTAAACACGGACTTTAATGACATTGTCAGGGAAGAGAGGTGAGATATTTGCCTCTGAAGCAGCAATAATATTTGATTGAGAAACAAAGCATCAAGTAAACGAGATAATAATCGCATGCGGTGAACAAATACTGCCCAGATCCTGGATTAAAGGACGTGACAAAAGTCGTCCAATTCCAACTGATAGAACTTTGGCAGCCAGAGCTGGACACAAAATTGGGGGAAGGTGGGGGACTTTTCGGAAACCAGTACAGCATGTAGTTATTTGATCTGTCATGAGATGGTGACAGGCATTTTGCACAACAATCCAGAGGATAATTCTCTTGCACAAATCTCATTTCAATTCAAAGCAAACCACAAACCAGATTATTCTTCATTCTCTTGCACAGATCCCCACCATTCATTCATTGAACAACATCCATGCAAGAAAATGGTGACAATCTAGTTTCTGTTTTGCTCCGGATTTGTACCTAATACTGGAGTTTAGGTGCTAAGTAGTTGTAAAACTGCAATGCTTAAGTGTCTGCAGTATCTTTCCAAACAGGCGCACCACCTTGACCCCGCGACACTGGGTGCCCAGGGCATGCTGACGTCACCACAGCATGCGCATGTGATGTTGGCACACCCTGCAGCGTGTGCATGCCATGGCTTAGGACTTGAACATGTGTGGGTTCCCACAGCCCCGCGTAGATGGTGCCTATGTTTCCAAGGGAGAAGGATGGGAAGAAAACCAGAACAACTTGGCTTCATTGGCCATGTCTCTGGGACCTCCTAGCAGCCCCACAAGGTCCATTGGGCACCAGCCAACACTGGGTTGAACCAAATCTACACTGGCTATTTTAGCCTCCAAAATGCCCCAGGAGTTCAGCCAACATGTGGGGCACTGCATGGGAGAAATGGGCAGGGCCACCAAGGTAAGCTTCCCCCGCAGGGCTCTCCTGAATCTTGGGAAGGCCCAACATTGCAGGAGGGGTGACTCACTTTACCAAGGCCTCTCAGTACCAAAGCTTGTTCTCTTGATAGATGGCATGGATTCTCACATAGCATATTAAGGCTGGATCTACACTGATCTGTAAAAATGCTTTAAAAAGTAATATAGCTCTCAATGCAATTTTCTATTGACTGCTGTACAGCGCCCTCTGGTGTCACATTTTTATAACACATTATTAATGTTTTATCTGAGCAGTGTAGATTAGTCTTAAATGACTTTCATTTAACAGTCAGCTGATCCAGGGTTAAGGGAAACCCCTTTAAAAGTCTCAGCAGACGAGAAACAAGCTACTTGCTCCTGCTCATTTAGCTACACTAGGCTATTCCCGAAGAATTCCTTAGTGCAGCCTATCTCGGCTAATTGTCAGGTTTTTGGCTCCATGGTGCTCTCTCCAATCACCAACAATCTGCTGAAAGTGGGGGCTGTGCCTGCAACCCCCCTTTTGACCCAGTCTTGACTTTGCCTGTCCCACACATGGGCTTGGCCAAAATAGCCTGGTGAGCCAAATGGCGAAGCCTGGAGGGGCTAATTAGGCACATGGGCTGTGGGTTGTGGGTCCCCACCCCTGATTTAACCCAGTCTTCCCCAGCCTCATGCCCTATGGATATTCCCCAGCCCACATGGCCAAGGCTGATGGGACACCTGCTTGGGAAAGGTGAATTTAATAGCTTAAGCAAACAAATGATGGATTCCAGGGTGTGTTAAAAGAACTGGTGCTCACATAACAGGTAAACCTTGTGGTGTATTCATCCAGAAAAAAATATATCCCCAAGGATATTAAAGCAGCCCTTTTTCAGGAACATTGAATACATTATTTAAAAACTAAGCTCTTCTATTCTGTGTGCTCTTCAGAATCCCTTTGGCACATCCTCTCCTTTGTTAGACCAAGAGGTTATATTGTAAGCTGTGTCACCTTTATGGGGCAGGGACACTACAGGTGATTCAATATTGTTACAAACCACCCCAATCTACGCCTTGGGGTAGCAAGAGATCCCTGGGTTCTAGGCACGTAACCAGGGTTGTATTAAATGTGCAAACACTTTCCTGTATATGTGCAGTGCTCCAGCTTCATGGAGATGCATTTCCCAAGCAGGTGGCGGGCAGAACATGCTCAGAGGTCACCTTTAAGGACAGGGAACTGAATTATTTGAGGACAGGGGACAGGCATTCCTTCTCTCTGACAGCTGACGTGGACTGCCAGCACCCATAGTATCAGTCATCGTTTTCACATGGAATATTCTCATAAGCAAGGGAACAAAACAAATGAAGTCAATGTGTTGCCCTCCAGATGGATTGGACTACACTTCCCCTGACCATTAGTCATGCTTGCTGGGGTGATAGGAGTTGTAGGGCCCCATCTTGGTTTTCACTAAAATGGAGCTTGAATAGGGATTGGGCCAGAGATTGCTTCTCACTTTGCCAGTTCCAGACTTTGGGAAGCATTTTGTAAGTGGACTTCTTTGCTGGCCCTCTAACATACACACATGCATGCCAGCTAAAAAGGTGCCCTGGGATTGTGATGTCCCGCGATCTGGATTAGCCTGGTTTGCTTGACTGATGTGTTTACCTACAGGAGATGGAGCAATAACGTGTTTCTTATGCTTGATAAAATGTCCTGAATAAGTTTATATTTTGGATTTCATCATCGAATAAATATTTAAACACCCCCTTCCCTCTTTGTCATAAATGTGTGTGCTTTTCTGAAAGGTGAGAGATGTATGAGAACGCAGTAAGAGCTACTGATCTGAAGATCTTAGGGGCGAGTAGTTGTGTGTGTCTTTTTTATCTGAATGTGTAATCTTCATTATGCGTAGATGTATTGTAAATCTGTTCTGGCACAGCACTTAGAAGGTTAGTCTACTGTTTACCAACTCAGAGACAAACTAGGCACGATTTGAGGTGGCCCAACCCGGGGAAGCTGCAGCACCCACGGCATATTGGGGGGGGTGCATTTTCAGTCCAAAGGCCACATTCCCTTCTGGCAGCCTTCAAAGGGCCACATGCCAGCAGGGGGCGGGGCAAGAGGCAAAAATGGGCAGAGAAGGGAATGCAAGCCAGATGGTCTGCAGCCCCAGACCTCTCCCTCGTGACCTGCACAGGTAAGAGCTCCACTGTATTGTGCAAGTAGCTGGCACTGCCATGCGCTATTCACCCTGCCCCTGCAACCCAACTCAAGAGCGCCATGGGGTGATAAAAAAAAGTAATGGACCCCTGAATGTTAAGTCCAGTCGTGGACGACTCTGTGGTTACGGCGCTCATCTCACTTTACTGGCTGAGGGAGCAGATGTTTGTCCGCGGACAGTTTTTCCAGGTCATGACTAAGCCGCTTCTGGCAAAACCAGAGCAGTGCATGGAAATGCCGTTTACCTTCCTGCCAGAGTGTTACCTATTTATCTACTTGCACTTTGACATGCTTTCGAACTGCTAGGTTGGCAGGAGGAGGGACCAAGCAACGGGAGCTCACCACGTCGTGGGCAATCGAACTGCTGACCTTCTGATCGTGACAGGCATATTGAAAGAGTACGTGTCAAAGCCAAACCATATGAATCACAGTTCCAGCAAGTGTAAGAAATGGTACTTTCCCTGCAATGACATGTCCAAAGATATCCAGGCGTTTCTTGGCTCTGGACAAGGCAGCCCCAAGGCAGCTCTCACCAGCTTGGTGCCCACCAGCCATTTTGGACTCTTGCTGCCATTAGCACAAGGCAGCCTGCTTTGGGGGAAGCAGGAGAGGCTGGTCCATTAGGGCAAATGAGACACGTCTGCGGCCGCCCCCTGCAGGCTTTCTTACCTATAAGCAGCGCAGTGGGTGGCCCTGCCTATCAGCTTCCTTCTCCTCAGTCTGAGTTTTGTGCTTATAGAACCTTGTCCGCTGGAGGATGGAGTATACAAATTTAATACATAATAATAAAATAAATAAATAAGGCCAGTGCTTCCATGAGAGAAGATGAAGCAATGTGCTTCAGGTGACCGATTCAACCCCCATCCCTGCCTTACACCACTGCCAGCCTCGCCACGGGTGCAGCTGCGGTGGCAAGGTTGGTGGCAATGCAGGCAGGACAGCAAAGACAGGGAGGGGCCCCAGATCGGCGGGTGGGGTGTTGCTTTGCCTACTGCAGCAAAACATCCTGGGCTGCCCCAGGGATAAACCTATGATTAAGAGTCAATCCATACCACACACTGAAAGCACATTCAATGTACACGACTCCCCACAAAGAATCCTGAGAACTGCAATTTCCCCCTCACAGAGCTACAGTTTTTCAGAATTGTTGTGGGAGGGAGTCATGTGTTTTAAATATGTATCAAATGCGCTTTCAATGTAGGGTGTGGATCTGCCCCACGTTGTCTTGGCCTGCTGCCCTATTGGGCACCAGTCACCAACTGTGGGGATAGTAAATATCAAAATGTTCTTCCCCTGGAATACACTGGGGGGGGGGTCCCCAACCCAGCTGCTGGTCCAGCTGCTGCCTCTTCACCAAGAGAAGCAACTCTGACATCAAAATATTCACATAGGTAAAGCAAGAGCCCCTGGAACTTGGACTCGTTAGTGATGCCCAGCTAGCATGTCTCTATGGTTTGGTCACAAACCACAAAGACAACCGTTTATTGTTGACTTAGTGCTGCTCATGCAGGCAATCTTTGCACAGCATCTACAACTCTTCCTCATGAAAAAGCCATCTCAACCCAAACTGAAATCAATGGAAAATGTAAGGAGCCATGTTATAGATTGGTTACAATGCCATCAGTTACATGAAATGTTTAAATTAGATAGAATGGTTTTTTGAACCAAAGCTCACAATTCGAAAAAAGAACTTCTACAAAACAAAGAGAAACTTTTGTCTAAAATGTATAATCAGTTATTAGAATGGGAAACAAAAGACGAGCTTGTTAAAGCCTCAATGACACACTGGGCAATAGATAGAGGACACAATATAGATTTTGGGGGAAACTCTGGAAAACTGACTTGAATTTTACAGCATGTTATTCTTTGAAGGAGAACTATCTGAAAATGATTCACAGATGGTATTTAACTCTGAGCAGGCTTGCTAAGATCTACAAGACAGAATCAGATAAGTTGACAGAATATGCACAACTTGCAGACATATAGAATAAGAAAATAACATATAGAATAACATATAGAATAAGAAAACAAGAAGAACATATGCTTATAGAAGATTGGAAAACATTTATTGAATATATGAAAAATAATTGTGTAGAGCTGAAAACACCGGCAGCATTAAGATAAATTCAACAGTGTAAATAAGTTTTGATGGATGCAATAATGGAATACTGATTGGTATAGTTTTTGCAGGGATTTATGATATGTAAAATGAACCATGGAAAGAAAAGAAGGGAAGTCATTGAAATATTAAGGATGTAAAATGAGTATTTAAAATTGTAAAACAGAAAAATTAATTTATAAATTTTGTGTGTGTGTGTGTGTGTGTGTGTGTGTGTGTGCCATCTCATTTTATTTCCCCACTTAATCCAGATTTACCATTTCCCTGGAAAATCAAGTAAGCTTTTAAAAAAATGGGTGGCATTTTGATGGCATGCAAGTGCTGTAAAAAACTTGCTGGCATAGGGAGCACAAAGTACCCAACGAAATGCCATGTAGAAGTAGCCACAGTCTCACATCTGTATCCCCAAAGGAGCATTTCCACCCGCATGGTTCAGCTGAGATCCAGCTCCAAGAGTCTTTTGGCAAAAAGTGAGGTTACGGGGGACCAGGGGAGGGCCTCCTCGGCAGTGGCGCCTGCCCGGTAGAACGTCCTCCCATCAGATAACCAACTATACAACTTTCCAAAGGCATCTGAAGGCAGCCCTGTCTCGGGAAGTTTCTAATGTTTGATGTTTTGTTCCTTTATATTTTGTTGAAAGCCACCCAGAGTGGCTGGAGTAACACAGTCTGATGGGTGGGGTGTAAGTAATAAATCACCACCACCACCTTGGCCTTTCAGCAAGCACCAAAACAAAAGTGCAAGAAATGTTCACTGCCAATCTAATGACCAATTTGTTTCTAATGAGACAACTCTATGGGGGAGAAGAGAACTAAAATTGGGAGGAACAGTGTTTTCCAGATTTCAGTAATGCAGTGAATATTTAAAAATTCTCTCAATTCTGGCATATCTATGCTGCAAATTTAAACCAATTTGAAACATGTTTATCTGTGTTTCTTTCAAAGAACCACAGGAATTGCAGTTTGTGAAGGGTACTGAGATGTCTGCGGTAGAGATCCCCAAATTCCTTCCTATGATTTCCTGCTTCAGAGCTGCTTCAGAGCCCCTTCAACTATGCTATCTGGGAAGCTTACAGTTCAACATGTCATATGGAAGTTAGGGATGGTGGTGAAATTTGGTTTTGTCTGCATTTCATTGTGAACCTGCTTCATTTCTACTTCTTGAAGCAGTAGAAATGTACCACAGAGGGCTTTTACAAACCATTGATCCAATCCAATAAGACAACCACACCATCAAATTCCCATACGGCTTGCCTGCCAAGGTACAATTAGTTAATACTGTTGTATCTGTATATACCAGTAGCATTAATGTGGTATACTCATTTATCATATTCTCTTTGCTGCAGCTTATCCTTAATCTTTGTAAATACAAATCTGTATCAACAGGAGATCTTCAGAGACAGCGTCCCCAGTGTGTACTCTCAGAATCACTATAAAAACAGTGTGAAGAGATCAGCCAAATGCAGAAGAGTGCTTAAGCAGTAAGGCAGAAATTGGCTAGAAAAAGGCAATTGTCTTGCAGTAATTGCTCACATGCTGTACTGTAACTTTTTGTACTTTTATTTTGCAGTCAGTAGAATCATGTGGATTAGGTTTTCCTGGACTTCAGACAACAGATGGAGAGGAGCAGGAAAAGGGCTGCATGTCTGAATTCACTCTCACCTCCCCACGAAGAAAACTACAAAATATGGACTCCTAATTTTTAGTTTCTTTAAAAATGGCACATAGCCCTTTTAAAGCTACGTGAAAGGGGAACCAGCATAGACTTTGCATTCCAAAGCAAAATTATCAGATCGTAATGAAGTGTAAAGAAAGAAAAAGATGATTACACCCTGCCACCTTTTGGCAGAATGCAAAAAAAGTTTGCTTTCTTTGTATGCATGAATATAAAGATTTTTATTTTTGCATTTGAACTTTGGAAAAGAGAAACTGTAACTCCTCCAGCCCCTTAGAAACCCCATATTTCAGTTTCTGAAACCCCACCATCTGCTTCCACAGTTTTAAATCTACTTGCACTGTCTCATGTGCTAGAGACATTATTTCATAAAATAACGCAGGCTACTGAATTCTGTACATTTATGAGTTTCTTATCAACTACCAGATTATGAAATCCTTTCCTAGGGTCATGGAGGGGGTCTGTGTCTTTCCATCACCCATCTCCAAATACACAGGGTATGTACCGTATTTTTCGCTCTATAAGACGCACCAGACCACAAGACGCACCCAGTTTTTGGAGGAAAACAAGAAAAAAAAATATTCTGAATCTCAGAAGCCAGAACAGCAAGAGGGGTCTCTGCGCAGTGAAAGCAGCAATCCCTCTTGCTGTTCTGGCTTCTGGGATAGCTGCGCAGGCTGAATTCGCTCCATAAGACGCACACACATTTCCCCTTACTTTTTAAGAGGGAAAAAGTGAGTCTTATAGAGCAAAAAATACGGTATTTCTACATATAGTGTGCATTATGACATAGCACTGGGGCCTGCAAATGGTACCCACAGACACCATCAGACAACTTTTCCAAGCCCAACAGGAGCCACTGACACTCCCAATTTATATTTTTTTATTTGTCAGGAAGGGATCTGTTTTTTGGCTGTGTTTTATTTGTTGGGGGGGGGTGTTCTACCTGCTGCTGTGGGTGGGGAGTCTCAGCGATCACTAAATTTTCTTCTGTAAAACAGTTGTTTTGTGGTGCTTCCACATGCAGAAAAAAAGGTAAGAGCCGCTTTGCACAGCCATCTGTGATGCCAAAGTCAACAGGTATGCAGAAGATGTACCTCTGAACACATATTTGTGTGCTTACAACACATTTTAAGGCACGTGTCTTCACTTTGATGTGAGTACCAGGTTTGTACAGGTGAAACTCGAAAAATTAGAATATCGTGGAAAAGTTCATTTATTTCAGTAATTCAACTTAAAAGGTGAAACTAATATATGAGATAGACTCATGATATGCAAAGTGAGATATGTCAAGCCTTTATTTGTTATAATTGTGATGATCAGAGGACACCCAGGTTCAAATCCCACCCCATCCCCAGCCATGAAGCTCACCGAGTAATTTTGGGTCAGTCATTCACTGCGCCTGCTCTACCGCACAGGGATGTGGGGAAAAGAAAATGTAACACCGCCCTGGGATCCTTGGAGGTAGGTGGGATAAAATATAATTAACATATTGCAGAATTCTGCCCCAGACAACTTGAGTATAAGTTCCTAGTTACCATTTACCACCCCCCCCCCAAAAAAAAATCAAACACAAAATACATGCATATGGAAATCAGATCAAATACTTTTATTTCTTAAGCTCCAGTGTTTTAACTGTAGCAGCATTTCTCAGAAAAACAACTTTCTCCCCTGTTAAATATATACATATACATATATGTAGAAACATTCATTTAAAAAGTAGACATTGGTAAATACATAAAAAGGCAATTTTAGAAGAACAAAATATCAATTTTTAAAAATCCACCCTTGTTTTTTTAAAAATAAATGTGCGCTTATAGCATGCAAAGCAGCAATGTGTGCACTTGTCTGCTTTGTTTCTTAAAGACCTTTCAAAAAACTTTAGCTGCTAGAATATTTTAATTTCTTAAGCCAAGACATGGCATAGCTGAAGATGGCTTTAGAGCAGAGGCAGGGAGCGAGTCGCCCCCCCCCCCCGATGTCATCAGGCTCCCCATGCCCATCAGCCTCAGCCACCATGAGCAATGGTCAGGAATGATGGCAGGTGTAGTCTGTAATCCCTGGGGGACACATTCCCTACTCTGCTTTAGAAGGGGAGCTCCAGTCCCAGCCACTGGTCATTCATGAGTATTCAGATTTTTTTTCCTTCCAGTAGCACCTTAAAGACCAACTAGGTTAGTACTTGGTATGAGCTTTCGTGTGCATGCATACTTCTTCAGATACCATGCACACGAAAGCTCATACCAAGTACTAACCTAGTTGGTCTTTAAGGTGCTACTGGAAGGATTTTTTTTATTTTGTTTTGACTATGGGCAGACCAACACGGCTACCTATCTGTAACTGGAACAGATTTTTTTTGTTTTTTTAAAAATGAAGACTGCACTCAGAGACCATCCCACTGGTGACTGTCAGAATCTTCCCCAGATGCTTCACAGATTAGCTTCTGAGAAGCCAGCCTAGTTCATGGTGAAATCCTAACCTCTGATCTAGATTGCAAGGAAATCAAATCAAATAGGCATCAAGGGAGACCAGTCTTTAAATGTAAGCCTGTCCCCAATTGTGTGCACAGTGGTTGGTGAGGTTTAAAGCAGAAAACATGATGGCGGGGCTCCTGAACCCTGCCCTCCCCATTCTACCCAACACACACACCTTCTTATAGAATTACAATCTGGCTAGGGAAAATGACCTCAGGAGCCACTGCTGGTGTGCACACGTAGGGCTGGAACATAGCCAGAAGGAGGGTCCAGCAAGCCCCCACCCCCATGCCTCTTTTGTATTTTGAATCATATTCCTAACAGAATAAAAAATACTAGCCAGCAGAGTTTTGGGCTGGGTCAGTTATATTTGGTTGATTTTAGACTGTTACTGTCCTTAAGGTCACAGGCATGTATTAACGGCAGCAGCATAAGGGACACAGCTACAGATCTCCCTCCCGCAGCAACGTCTGTCTTCTCGTGCATGCATTCTGCAACATTAGCAAGCAGAGATGCGGCTGTAAACTGGATCCCTGATTGGCTAGCTTGTGCTGCTTCATTTTCAGTCACACCATTAGTCAATGCGTGAGCTGATTCCAAACTGCTTTTCCCAGAGGCCTATTTTCCAACTCAACTGGGAGACTGCTTCACACTTTCTTGTGATAGAGGGTTTTGTGCATAAAATGTTTTAAAATGTGCAGTGATTAAGCAGGCATATGGCATAACCAACATGCTACAGACCCTTGCAGCATGTTCCTGTAGTGGAAGACCTGTGGTTATCCACCAGTCGCTTGGGCAAAAGCAACTCTGATCTACGAATAGAAAGTTGGGTCCAGTTCAAAAAAGCTATGTCTCTAGTTCTGTGCACAGTTCATCCAAGGCAAGCCCTGTCCAAACATACACATCCAACAAACTTCTGAAAGGAGGGGTTTTCAAAAGCAGCTTGTAATAAGGCATTGAGCAGGGCGGGTGAGCGTGCATCCATACTACTCAAAGGTGGAAACAATTGGCCATGAATACTTGCCCTAGTTCTGAGCATTCTGCTGAACCCATGTCTGGGCTGTAGCACTTCAGAATGTAAGAGGGAGGTTTACATTATATATCAAGTGTGGCGGAACCTCCAGATGTTGTTGCACTAAAACTCCCATCACTCCCATCTAGAATGGGCACTGGTAGAGTTAACAGGAGCGGGAGTCCAATATCTGGAGGGCCACAGGTTTCCCACCCGTGTCCGTACAAAAATTCTATTGGCAAAGAAATCTAGACTGTACAGTAACCTAGCCTAGTCTTCTGTCTGACAGTGTAGGAATCAATTTTAAATTTCAGTCCTCAAGACCAAGGTTATTGCTAAACTCTCCTCTGGTTTGTATGACACTCGGGAATGTCTTTTACCTCTACATTCCAAAGGCTGAAAATGCTACATACACACCGTTAATGAAAAATAATCCTATTGGTTTTGCAACCTAATGTCCAGTTGATGTTTTCAGTTGAACAAACAGGCAACTAGCCATGATGCACACACATTCGTCTTCCAGCAGTAGCTGCTATAATAATTCTGTTTTCCCCAGTCAAGTAATGCACTAACCCTGCTTCTAGCCAACGTGCCTCTAGCTCTCATACATCTCCAAAAAGGCAACAGCAAAGATTATTCCCCAACAGTAGAAAGTTACTCAAGGGCCAAGTTACTAAATGTATGCTGGGACTGCTGTCTGCATTTCTATCCAAGTGACCAGTCCCTGTATTCAGAAGGGCAATGAAAACCAGCATGCAAGTACATTGCAGAAGAACATTTGACTGAAGGTATTGAGTGGTACCTTTAAAAAAATCCTTCAGCTTCCTGGAAATCATTCAGTGAGAAGTATTATCAGAATGGTTTTAAAACTTAGTGCAAGCTTGACAACAAATTCAATATTTACTCGGGGTAGAAGCATTGTAGTTAATGGACATGTTTAGCTTAGGTTCATTAATTTCAGTGGGTCTACTCTGGGTAGGATACAGTGGAATACCACCCAAAACCTCCTTCTGCTCCAAACATATATGCTAAGAAAGCCGAGAAGCAAGAGACACACGATTTTGAAAATGCTTAAGTAGTGATTCAAGAGGTGTTTTACAAATTCAACTGTGCACCTCTACAATCAATATTTGACCACCAGGAACAGAATCCTCTTTTTGCCAGGGAATACAAACACACACACACGGAAGAGAGAAACCCACCTAAATAAAAAAAAATGCCACAGCAGGGTGAGGGGAGATCAAAATTTTTCTGATATAACCATCAAATGGCAGGATGCCATTTTCAGACTGGTTATCCCTCCACAGGAAGACCTTAGGACACCTTCAGAATGCAGGTGATCATCCCTGTCAAGTAAAGGGCAATTCCAGATGCAGTACTTTGGCCAGTGACCACGTCAAGTTCTAGGGCAGACCTCCGTGTTGCGCCCAACCCTGAAGACAACACTTGTGTCAGTTGCTCCCCGACTGCCAATCCCAGTAGGAACACTTCCCCCAAGTGGTGAGATCAGGCGCCTGGGCTGTGTGGACATACAATCACAACATGGTAAAGGTGACCCTACTGACCATGTCAGGATGAGGTGGGGAGATGGAGGGAAAATTTACATGGGGTGCTCTTTCAAGAATCAGCCCCATATCACGCACACCCTGCAGTTCTGCCACAAATATATTATAAACAGTGCTTTTTTGTGACAGTACTGACCAGTATGGAGTACCATCACCTTTTCCCCCTGCCCATGGCAGCCATTTTGTACTGAAACTCATGGTTCTTTTTAAAGATATGAGTACCGGCACCTTTTGGGTCTTTTCTGCACTCTTCCCCCTGCAAAAAAGCACTGATTAGAAAGATTTGGGATGGCGGCAAAAGGTAGCAGCCAATATGCAAATGAGCAGCAGCAGCAGCTCTAAGCCCACCATAACCCACCAAAGAAAGAAAAGGAACCTCTGAGGTATTTTTGTTTCACTTCTCGCTGCTGAGGAAGCAGACGACTGGAATAATCTGAAGCAGTTATGTATTAGTATTTATAATTAAAGTGATCAGGTTGAGCTTTGGCACTTTCAAGCACAAAAGCAACCATCTACAACCCATAGACTTGGAGCAGCCTTCATCCACATGGCGCCCACCAGGTCTATGGAACTACCATTCCCATCAGGCTGATCTGCAGCCAGTCCACCAAGTGCATTAAGATTACTATGAAATAGCTGCTATTTATAAATAACTATTATTTATAAAGTGTATAGACCCAGGCACTTTGCAAGGGGCAGCCCGTTACAATTATTTCTTATATATTGTTCAGTTAAATCCCAACAGGATTTCTTCTTCTTTTCTAAGTACCGTATTGACCCAAATATAAGCCGCACTTGCAAATAAGCCACACCTTTAAAATTCAAAGGGGGGGGGGAGAAAATACCCAATTATAAGCCGCTCCCTTAAAATTGTGCAGGCACTCACACCCGTAATTGGCAAATGTAGAAGAAAATCCTACGGGTATCATTCCCCCACACTCCGTGGATGCTTCCTGGGGGGGGGGAGAGCTGTGCTGCTTTGCCAGCGGCCTCCCCCCCCCCTTCCCCCTGACGGCTTGGGGAGGCTTGGGAGCCCCAGTCGGGATGCGTACCATTGTCCCACACCCCCGACAGCCCTCGTGGTGGCATCGGGGGGGGGGCTCTCTCCATTCCGGCCCTGGAAGGCAAGGCAGGGCCACAGACCTAGCACAGCTGTTCCAGCAGCGATGTCGTAAAAGCCAACTTCTGTAAGGTTGCAAATTTAAGCCGTACTTTAACTTTTCATGATTGGAATTGGGGGGGGGGGGAAGTGTGGCTTATATTCGGGCCAATACGGCATCTTGCTTTAGAATTGTACATTTTCCACATACAGGGATGTGTAGCACACAACAAACAGGACCATCCAGTTGCAATCCTGATTTGCTAACTATATATATAAAATAAAAATACAGTGATACCTCCAGTTACAAACGCCTCAGGTTACAAATGCTTCATGTTATGAACTCCGCTCACCTGGAAGAGTTACCTCGAGTTGAGAACTTTTCCCCAGGATGAGAACGGAAATTGTGTGCCAGCAGCGCAGCGGCAGCAAGAGACCCCATTTGCGAAAGCACGCCTCTAGTTAAGAACAGTTTCAGGTCAAGAACGGACCTCCGGAACGAATTAAGTTCATAACTAGAGGTACCACTGTAAACTGTACTCTTTGTATGGACAAAACGTTTCTGGGACAGCACAAAAGTTGTACATGTTCATAAAAAAGCAGACACAAAGCTATCACAAGTGCTAGAACTAACTCTACATACCTTCATTTGTACAGGCCAGAGGGCCAAGAGCAACATCACCACTCTCTCTTTTGGGGGGGGGGGGGGAGTGAAGTTTGTCTCTGCCTCTGCAAAGGCTTTTTGGTTCAGAGGCATTATAACTGTACCGCAACAAAGAGCTGCCTTTTCATGTCAGTTTTTTTTGCCTTTTACTTTTTTTAAAAAAACAACAACTAAGAAGTGATTCGAGGCAAGTTTTCCTAAGGAAATGTAAACTGATGCCCCACCCCTCAGCACACTTGCAGGAGTGAAATTTGCAAGCACACACACACACACACACACACAACTGCAAAAGGTTTTGGACATTTGTGCACGTCAGGCACAGGGGTCTTAGTGGGGAAAAGTCACACAACACCTGTTCAGAAACTGAGATGCAATTTGGTTTTAAAGTACCATCAGAGGCATTTAAGGGTTTGCTAAAACACGGTTTTATGCAAAACTACGTACTCTTGGTCTTCTACTCGGTATTGGTCAAAACTGGTTTCCAGAAGTGCCTACCAATCCCAATACATTAAAAGGGAAATGACTCACATAAGGCAGTTTCTTAAGATTTCAAAGTCCTACACCTCTTTGAGTATCCAGTTTCAGGAGAATTTAAGGAGCTGTTTAAGGATTGAGAATTCTTTACAACTATGACACTGGACAAGAAGTGATGATTAAAGCCATTCTGGTTTAAGAGGGGTGGGGATAATGCTATTCACAATTTTTCAAAATAGTGCAGAAGCCTCTTCTGACACACACACACAAAGAACTCTTGTTCAGCTGTTAAAACTCTTAAAAGCCACCCAACTCACTGATATAGAAAAATAAAAGGATAAACATTATCCATCAATTTATATCGCATAATTTCTCTATATAGAACTTTGTTCAGCTAAAAGGCTCAATCTTTTACATTTTCAAAGAGGGGAAAGTCCAATCCACAAGAACTCTCTTTGCCCCTTGCCCCTCAGGGGCGGCCCTCAAAAGGACTTCAAGGCAGAAACAAGTAGGCCTTGTAGAACCCTGTACAAACTGGTCACAGTTATAAACTCCAAAGAAAACTATAAATACTTGTTCAAGCCAAACAATCCTTGCACAATATGGTTTAACAAAAGCAGGGGGGAAGGTACAGAATCAATTTCTCTAGCATCTAAGAAAACACACACACACACACACACAGCAGACCCCAGGGGTGAATCTACCAGAAACCTTTACACAGTCACATAAAGAGCCCTGGAGAATTCCAGCACCCCCACAAAGGGACTCTGCCGTCTCAGAGGTTCTGGGTTGCAGCTGCAGCACCAGGACATGTCAGCACGGCGTCCCTTTCTCCAATTCACGCTTTGTAAGTGCATATTTGAAGAATTCATACACAGACCAGGAAATGGCAGTTGAAGGCATCTGGTATATCACCCTTGCCTGGACCCCCTTAAAATACCCAGCGATGCCCCCCAGCTGGTACACTGTCCTAAAGGCATTGGCCATTCCGGAGAGATGTCCGCTAACGTTCACAGAACTCAACACCATGTTCTCTTGTGTGTTGAGGAGAGTCTTGCAGACGTCCAGGGGAGTCGTGGCGGCGGCCGCCACAGCCCCAGCCACAGCCCCCGATATGATGTGCGTGCTCGGATTGTACTGCCGGCAGGGGTTGATCTGCTCCTGCATGAACTCATAGGTCATGAAGTGAATGGCTTGGAAGGGGATGTTCATGGTGAGCTGGGTGCTGTAGCTCCGGTAGAAAGCGCCCATCCCCTCCGTCCGATGCACCGCCCGGATGCACTCCAGGACCGTCTTGTACGGAGAGTTGTACATCTGCATGCGCTGCTTCACCACTGGCTCAGTGGGCAGGAAGGCACAGCGAGGCGTTGGGTGTGCCCCGAGCAGGGAAACAAAAGAAATAAGAAAAGCCAAATTAGATGCAATTCACAGATTTCGGAGCTGCATACCAACCAATAACAGAATAGTAAATAATGGCCATTGTAATTTCCCAGATAATATATTTGAGTAAGACAAAGTCCCAAAAGTTTAATTTCAGAATTACAAGATCTGAAAAGTTTAAAATTTTAAACTTACAAAGCCAAATACACTAAAGTATCTGGCAGATTAAATATCAATCACCCAATCCACTGTCAAGTTTAAAGTAGATTTCATTTGGATTCTCAAGGCTGCCAAGCGGGGACATTTGTCAGTCACAAAAGTGTCTGTATCAGACAGAGGCCACATTCAGACCTTTACAGCACTGTGGTGCCACCTTAAACAGTCATGGCTTCCCCCAACAAATGCTGGAAGCTGAGAGCTTTCAGGAGACCCCTATTCCCCTCACAGAGCTATCATTTCCAGCATGGTTTGACAATCAATGCCTCTTCCCAAGGAACTCTGAGAGCTGTAGCTCTGTGAGGGTAATAGGGACTATCTACTGGCACCCCTAACAAACTACAGCTCCCAGAATTCTTGGATGGAAGCCGTGGCTGTTTAAAGTGGTATCTTAAAAGCATGGCGTGATGGGAGCTGGAGTTGCCCTTTCTGAAACAAAACTAATGTAATTGCTCTGAATGTACCGTTTCAATTCCCAGGTGACCCTCGCAGAAATTTGGGAGTCATTTGCCAGTCAGTACTGACAATGCTGAGCTGCCTGTGTCTCCCAATCTGCAACATTTCATTTACTTATTTGACTCCATTTGTGAATAGTTTCCCATAAAAACTCTTGGGGGGGGGAATCAACAATAAAACAATTTAAAATGAAAAAACAATTCAAAGCACTATGTAGGTCTTATGGATTCCTGGCAATTTTAATGCTCCTTTCCTCCCCTCCACACCACGGAACCATCGATAGGCGAGGGCATTACCTTCAGCTGGATTCATAACACCATCATGGAGTAGGGTAGCTAAGCTCCCAGCCATTCCTGCACAAACATACAAAAAAGACAAGTCCCCTTTCACAAATCAATCCTCAACAATCCGCCTTTCCTTTTGCACCCAAATGAGCAATACATTGAATGCACAATACATAATCACCCTTATTTATGCAACATCATCAGGAATCACATTGCTCCTTTTAAAAAGAAAAAGAAAAACAGCCCCCACAACGCTTTTATATAAAAAAGCCACAGGAGACATATGAAAGCATTCACCATTTGCAAAAATACAGTGCAGCAACTTGTAAGAGACCATCTGGGGGAAGAATGGTTCTTTGGCAGTTCCTTCTTATGAAATTCATCTGTGCAGTTGTGCAAAGCAAGTCTGTGTTTTAAACTGTCTACCTGCCCATACTGACTTCCAGGTACACCTACCTATGATGAAGTTGTTATGAAAAAGTCAGCGGGGGGGGGGGGGAGCAACCACAATCTCAAACCAAAACACAAGAAGATAAACCTCAAAAGATACTTAACAAAAGACGCATTCTTATTTGCACTCCCAATTTGCATTTCTGAATTAAGTCTTAACATATTTCAAATATGATACTGGAAACGTAAAACATAACATTATTAAGATTATGTACAGCCATGACATGCTATTTAAAACACTTTATTAAAGTGTCCCAATTGGATCAACTGAAAATAAATAAACCCTATTTGTTTCAGAACACTGTTGTTTTTTAAGTTTTTAATCCCTCCATTATTTTTCTGTGGCTATGGCATCATGTTGTCATTCTGAGCAAGGGAAATATGCTAAGTGATGCTCCATTCAAACAATCCTTAAATGTGAGGGGAAAGGCAGGGGACAAATAAATATATAATTATAATGTTGGGGTATGAGAGAGATTCCCCAGTTCATTAGGTTGTGACTGGCCACACAGCCAGCAAGAGCTGACTTGTCCCCTGAAATGGCCACGGGCAACTTTGTACCTGAAGAGACACTGGGCTGCATCCAAAGAGGGACCTGCTCAGAGTAGACGTACTGAAATTAATACACAAAGCTGACTTGGGTCCATTCATTTTAATGGGCCTACTCTGAGTATAAGTTAGTTGAAAGCGACCCACCGTCTGCATCTGCTATATGCACTGGATTCCTTAAAACTGATTTCTGCATATTAAATAATATTTATATTATATATATATATATTTAAAAAACACCCTGCATGATACTATACACATTGACTTTGTACATTCAAGGGCTTGTATCTTAGACCACCAAGCCGGAAATACTGACCGCATTTAAAATGGATGTTTTTCTACATTAATCCATTAATCTGTGGTTACAAAGCCAGGCAGGTGCAAATTCAGAGAGTGAAGAATTTATTCCATGGGTTATTACTATAGTTCCCTCAAGAGTCGGAATATCAGCACAGGCCCCAAATAGTAAAGGTAAAGGTACCCCTGCCCGTACGGGCCAGTCTTGACAGACTCTGGGGTTGTGCGCCCATCTCACTTAAGAGGCCAGGGGCCAGCGCTGTCCGGAGACACTTCCGGGTCACGTGGCCAGCGTGACATCGCTGCTCTGGCGAGCCAGAGCCGCACACGGAAACGCCGTTTACCTTCCCGCTGGTAAGCGGTCCCTATTTATCTACTTGCACCCGGAGGTGCTTTCAAACTGCTAGGTTGGCAGGCGCTGGGACCGAGCAGCGGGAGCGCACCCGGCCGCAGGGATTCGAACCGCCGACCTTTCGATCGGCAAGCCCTAGGCGCTGAGGCTTTAACCCACAGCGCCACCTGCGTCCCCAAATAGAACCTCCCAAACGAAAGGTGAGATACCTCCAAATACTGGGGGGTGGGGGTGGGAGCAAGAACAAAGGCATTTGGCTGCCTAGACCAGAACCTAAGCTTCTGAAGATGACAGCCAAGAGACGGAGGCAGGCAGGCAGACAAAGAGAATCAGGACCTTCTCCGCTTGGACTGCTCCTCCAGCCAACTTTATGCTATAGATCACTTGTTTTAGTGATTCAGAATTCTAAGCCACCTTGGCAACAGAGGCTGATTCCTTAGGGCAGAGGTTTTCAACCTTTTTGAGTCCATGGCTCCGTTAACCAACTACATTCTTTCTGTGGCACCCCTGTGGGGCTCAGGAGTCCAGTTAGGTCACCCTTGCCTGCAGAGCTGGCAGCCTCTCACCCTTTTTCAAACACCCGCCCTTGTGAAGTGTTCCCTCTCTGAGCTGCCCCTCTCCTGCCCCACAGGGGCCTGGGACTTGTCTGTCCATTCCCAACAGCAAGGGCTGGAGAACTGGCTGGCTGGGCTCCCTCATCCAATTGCTTGCTTACTCCAAGGCTGCCTCAGCTCCTGGCAACCAGCACCTCCTGGCCAGCCCCAGAATACCATTCGCCTGGGAAGCTTGTAGCCAGGGCTACAGCCACAAACAGCTGTGCAAGCCTTTGGGAGGCAGAGACGCAAGAGGGCATCAGAGGAGGGAGGGTAGGAAAGAGGGACAGAGGCCAGTGTTGCCCACAGCAGCCCTGACCATCATTCAAGGCACCCCAGGGTGACACAGCACGCAGGTTGAAAACCACTGTCTTAGGGTGAACAGGGCACTGCCCCACCAACCCGTCTGCCATCAGCCAGCCCCCAACTAGCCTGCCTTTCTACTTGAAACCTGTCTAAGGGGAAGCCTGTCAGCTTCCTCCTCCTCCTCCTCCTCCTCCCTAGTCTCAGTGTTGCCCTATAAAACTTAGCAGGGAAGCAGAGGATGGGGCAAAACTAGAGCGGCTCTGGCTGCACTTACTGTTGATCTCCCTGCCTCCTGCCCTACAGTGTCCCAAAGGCACCAGCAACCACTGCGTCTTCGGTGCCCTGGCAGAAAGGCAATATATAAATGCAATGGATGATAGATTTAATAAGATTAGATACTGATTTAGAAGCAGAAGCAATTTCACCCCCCCCAAAAAAAGCCCTAAGAACCTGCTTCCCTAGAGGGCTGCCCAAGCTTGACCAACAAGTTGCTTCAAGTATCTGCTTCCTATGGCCCCAACCAGAGTTGCTCAGGGTCAAATGCTTCTCCAACATCTAACTTTTAGGGGCTCTGGAGCACTACGTAACTTCTGTATTCTTCATACACGAGACGCTAACACTGCTGATGCCTGTGGAAAACAGACAAGGAGTTGAACGCAGCAAGAGAGTGCTTAGGCGGCCACCGGCGGAGTCTTCCCAGCGTCTTTTTTCCAGAAGCAGAAATGCAGGCGGAAGATGCCAGAGCACAAGAAAAAAGTACACCGTTTGAGAGGCAAGGGACCAGGATGGCACCCTGGGCTGGTTATGTCAATATACCGTTGGCCAGGTGGCTGTTCCCTCCGTGGCGAATAATGTCACTGAAACTCCGTTTCATTTTCTCATAGCAGGCAAAGTACAGGGCATGCGCTGGGCCGGCTCCCACCACAGTCACGTTGATCCCTCGCAAGGGTCTCCAGAAGCCTTCCGTCTGGATCATCTTCTTCAGGGCCTCAAACACACTTCTGTACTGGGCTTTGGGGTCAGGCTGCAAACTCTGCATCCGGGTCTAGAAAGAAGGAAGTGAAGAAGCATGAGGAAAGCAGCCCTTGATGGCCCCCAGGATTAAGTTGAGGGCATCAGGTTCTGCCACTGAGCTTTTTTATCTAATCTAATCTAATCTATCTATCTATCTATGCATTTTTGCACTCAAGTGCCACAAAGGCAGCCACACCGATAAAACAAAGCCATTACACTCAGCAGCAAAACAAAACAGAATAAAACTACTCAACTGACAGTGCATTTGAAAGGAAAAGCGCTACCTAGTCCACTTGAAAGAGGATTGCAACAGAGATTGCCATCTCTAGCTACCTTCCCAGTTAAACACAACACGCCTGGGTGAATAAGAAAGGTTTTGCCTGGTGCCTAAAAACAGCCAGTGACTGTGCCAGGCATGCTCTCCTGGGGGAGCATTCCCCAAACAGGGAGCTATCACGGAACAGGCCCCTTATTGAGTTGGCATATGAAGCCGGGACTCAGACAATGTCCAGGTTGGTTCATGTGGGACAAGGCAGTCCTGGAGGAGCTATGAACTAATCTGTAAAGACCTGTTTTAAAAATGAATATATAAGCCAAGGAACCTTACACACAGGCTCCAACAGCACACCAGCAGGGGGCGCTATAACTCAGCCAAACAGGATAGCACTCTCTCCCCACAAAACCCGGACCCTGAGAACTTTATTGCTGTTACTCTCAATACAACAGAAGCTGCAAACGAGAACTGTATGTACTTGCTCGCATGTCTCAGTAATGAGCACCCACTTTAAGCAAGAGTAGAAATGAGTAGGACAAAGCAAGCGCCTTCTGTGGTTTCAGAGCCACATTATTCTGGGCCTGTTGTGCAAAAGCCAATTTTAATTTGTGCTGTAAAGATAATCATGCTGGGAAATGGTTTGGGGTAGAAGCAGCAGAAGATCAAGTACCAGGGCTAAGTGACAAACTATAAATTAACATCATCAGATCTAGTTGGCACAGATATGAAATTGTTGCTCCTCCAAAAAAATGTGCAATCTTCACTCAAACTTCCCTTTTGTAAGATAGCAAATCCGGCACCATTTTAAAAAAGGAATCTGGGGGAGCTTGGAAGTTTCAGATCCTTTAACTTGGCTTCTGTCCCAGGTAAACTGGCCCAAAGCATGGCACTAAAGCAGGAATCATTAAAATGAAGAGCAGGCTTTGACAAGGAAGAATCAGCATGACTTCCAAACAGGAAGCTTATCATACCTAGCATGCATTGAGGCCACACCTTGATGAAAGCAGAAGATAAAAACCCCACGGCCCGCCTAATTACTATATATGAATTTTGGAAAAGACTGAAATATTATGAGAATTGAAATTTGTATTCCCCCCCCCCTACTTATATTGTACACATATTGGGGGGAAACCCTGACACCCCCACCCAAGTATTTATATATGCCTACCTGGTTGAGAAACACCTGTCTAAAATCAGGGATTGTTACAGAGGAGCTCATCCCAACCTACACTCTGCACACACCCCAGAATTACATTATTATCAGTATTGTCATTATTTTGCTCAGCAGGTGGCAGTGCACTGAGCACAGAACACAGAGAAAAAGCAAGTCTGGGTGCTGACTGCATGTATCATGCACCGGTTACTGTCAGAGTAGGACCTGGGAGACCAGGGTCCGAATCCCCACTCAGCCGTGAAGCTCACTGGGTGCCCTTGCGCCAGTTGCTCACTCTCTGCCTAACCTACAGGGAATAAATGAGGAGGGGGAGAAGCATGTAGACCACCTTGAGCTGCTTGGAGAAAAAGCTGCAGTGTAAATTAGCCCCAGAGAGCAAAAACAAATCCTGGTATTGTATTGTATTGTGGCATCCACAGTGACTCAGCAATCAAACCTATTGTTCTGGAGTGTCCTCTCTCTCTAGGCCTGAGCTCAAACATATGAAAAAAATTGTGAGATTACAGCTAGCACACAAGCTAAGCCTGAAGTGTGATGCAGCTGCAAAAGGCAACAGGCACATGTGATTTGAAGTAAAAAGAACCACATTTCCAAGCCATGAGCATCAATGGTGTCACTTTATTCCGCACTAGCTACACCTCCTCTGGCACACGATGTATCCCTCTGGTGCCACACTTTCTAAAAAAAGTATAGTCCGGGGTGTCCAACCTGAGGCCCTTGAGTTGTTTCTGAACTTCAACTTCCACCAGCCCCAGCCGTCATAGTCAGGGATGATGGGAGTTGTGTTTCAGCATTATTTGGAGAGCTACAGGTTCCCCATTTCTGAAACAGAGAAAGTGGAAAGTGTTCAGGAAGAAGACAACGACAATGGTCAGAGGTATAAAAATAAGTCCTTAGATTGTGGAGGGTGGAAAGATGATAGAACTCTTCAAATCCTCCAACAGCGATCAAACAGAAGAGGACACATCCGCACCGTACATTTAAAGCACATCCACACCACTTTAACAGTTCATTTATCAAAGAGCTACAGTTTGCAGCAGCCTACAAACTACAGTTCCCAGGATTATTTGAGGGAAAGCCATTCTCAAGTGCACCCACCTCACCCAACAACCCTATGATTCAAATGCTAATTATCGCATTCGTGCTTTTTGGAATCTGTGTCCAAGCGCATGATCTCAGGACAGCAAGACTCTGGGATGCAATTCAAGCTACTTGGCTGGAAGGAAGAACCAATGCTGGACGTGTCCCAACAGCCTAATGTCAGCCTGAGCAATGCAGATCACTGTCATTCTGTGCAAATGCTCATTAGCTCTCGCTTCCCTGCTCATTAAACATGTCTGAAAATGTACCTGCTCTCAAAGCTTACAAGTTTTGTGCGCATGTGCTAATGATATTCCACCAAGGTACAGCCAAAAGGTATACAGTATAGTCAAGCTGTGCCATGGTCTCAGGTGCTCCAGCTCTTCAGTGGCAAAGCTAGGAACTCACTAGCCAGCCAAGAAATCTCCACCTTGCTGTTTTAATTGCTTAAGGCAATGCTTAATAGTCACCTGGATTGTTTCTACTGGTTCAGGGCTGGGCTGATTAAGTTGCCGTAAAATCAAAGCAGAGGCCCAGCAAGTCTACTCAAGCCCACAGAGCTGCTTGCTTGCGTCTCTCCTTTGAAGAACGGCATTCCAACCTGGAGCACAAAACCACTCTGAGCAGCGGGACACCATCTCTCGCTCTGCAGTCTTACAGCTCTGCCTCAGCGAGAAGAGGGGGTTCCCACCACCTTGCCACTGTCAACAGCAAGGTGCAAATCCAGGCTTCCTTACTAACATAAGTACAGCAAATCCCACTTCAACACAACCACCTATTTTCAAGGATGAAAAAGGGATGCAATTCTAATCCCAGAAGATTGTCTCATTTGCTGCAAAGAAAAATGCAAGAGAAGAATTACAGCAGATAAACACCAATTTGCCAGCTGCCAAAAAACTTGAGATTGGCCAGTCACATGATGAACACATAACCAGCCTTGGCACAGCCTTCCTAGAAGCAATTAAAGGAACTGTGTATTTATATCACATTTGCGTTTATATCACATTTGCATGTATTTATGTATTTATTCATTTATTCCATATATCTCCCTGCCTCCCAAAGGGACTTGGGTCAGCAATCTGGAAAGCAAGCAAAAGCCATACCAATGCCTATGTGCTTCTCCAAGTCAATTTCAAGCAGTACTTTTTTCGGGGGGTACTTTGGGGTACACAGCACTGACACCTCTTTTTTGGTTGCTGTTAAAAAGTGTGGCACTTACTGTAACGACTTCTATTGTCTATTGTGTGAGGCAAACATGCTTGTCATCAATGCCTCCCAAAGCAGGCAAAGTAGTTTTAGGAGACTGATCTTGAAGATCTTACACACACACTTATATTATTAATAATTGCTTGATAATAATATTGCAGAAAACAAATAGCATCTATAATGTTGATTTCAGGTGTTGAGATGCTCCTGAAAGGCCAGACTTCTGCTCTAGGCTTTCCATGTCTTCCCCTGCCCTGTGGAACAGAATCCCTGTTGAGATATAAAGAGTGGGACACACTCTTTATACTTCCTGGAAACCACTGAAGATACTTTTGTTTCCCGAAGCTTTTCCTAACGTACGTGAAACCAACGTTATTATGGCACTTGTAGAAAAGGCTGCAGCCGGGGAGCAGCGTTGGAACCCCTAGAGAGGCACTGCCTGTCAGAAAAGTCAATCCTGAGCTACAAGGTCCAATTGCCTGACTCTAGACAAGCTCCCATGGGGACCCACCTAAGGCCATATTGTCAAAGGGAAGAGACAAGGAAAGAAAGTTGTGCATCTCAAGGACATAAAAAATAACACCCATCTTTAATAAGCACGTTTTCATACCCTGAAGTGCTCCAAACATTGGTCTGCCCTTTTAGATAAAACAGAAAGTGAAGCCACGATTACCAGGTTTATCACGGCCTGACAAATATAAAGGCAACAACAGAATTATGTAAGATGTCTTAGGGCCGGGGTTTTTTTTTTGGGGGGGGGGGAGGTCCAGTCCGAGAATGGATTTATTTTGAGGATTTGTGAGTATTGGGCTTTGCTTCCTTTTACACTCACAACAAAAACTTGTTAACTAAGCCCGTCATACAAAGCCAGATCACTTTCCAGGGATAGCTGGTCCAAGGGATAAATGCAAAGGGGGAAATGGAGCAGGGACATATTTGAAATATTTGAGCACCACACCCAGTTTAGTCACAAGGAGGTTTATGTAAAATGAATCCTTCAGCATGTTTACACTATTACAAAGGACACCCGTGTCTGCAAGACAGATCTGAAAATGTAGGCAGATATCAGAGCCTGCTGTTCCTGCTATATACACATACACAACTGCCTAGATCAGGCAAAAGGTCTACTGAGTCCAGCATTTTGTTTTGTTATGAATTACAAGGGGAACCTGGAGCAAGACGCTGAGGTGCGGAGGGCTCTAGTTCAGGGTTCTAGCCAGCCATGCCCAAACTCCATTCCTGGATTTTCTGCTCTCCACCCCGCCCCGCCCCCCAATTTCAATAGTGCACTGAATATGCTCAGTCCTCACTGGGTTCTCTTTTGAGGGGCGGGGGTCTCGCCCCACCCTCTGCAAGGAATGCTGTCTATCTGCAAATCATGGAGTGCCTGAAAGCCCACAGATACCTCCTCCTTGCATGCAAACTGTGCCATTAGAGGTGTATTGGGCAGGAGCGGGGAATCTCTAGTCAGGAGGCCATTTCTCACCCACCAGCCCCACACATGTGATGTTACCCCGATAGATAGGATCCACTTTGGAAGAGTGAATTTGCTGTTACTACTGCACAGGATTGTTTTGCCCTTCAAAATGACACCCCCCACACACACCAAGACAGCTTGACAGATATAAACGCAAGCCATTTTTTAAAGAACTGCACATTGAAACTGCTTAAGAACACCCAAATGGAGCTTGCAGACCCCACTTTGGTCTAAGGACAACAGTTTGAAAATATATTGCCAAGGGTGCTCTATCACTGAGCTACAGTCCTGGCTTTTGCATCAGCAAGATGAGCATGGAAGTTGTTAAAATGAATGAACACCCAGCTCTCTGTGCAGGGTGTTGCAGGGACTGCATTTGACAAATTACAGCATTTCTGGCAAGTCCATTCACTTGCAAAACATACTTTCTGCTTTGAAGGGAACTGTGACACTTAGCAGCCCTGCTCAGCTGCTCTGATTTCATCACACGTAACCCATATGATTGCAAGCCTTCATAGCCATAGGCAGAGGGGTTTTTAAGCTTTTAGGACGAAAGTGATTCTCAACTTCATGCCCGATTTCAATACAATTATGGAATAAGAGAATGCAGACCAACAGACACTGGAAGAGCATAAAGCCCAGCTGTGCCTTTCTGCCACTCATCAGTGTTAGAAACTCAGCTATATAAGCTAGGTGCCAAATGGCTCCTTAAACCAAGGTTACAGTCGCCAAAACAGATTGTCTATAGTTGCCATTTTGGGGCCAGACAGCTAAATCCTGTTTTTCAAATGACTGACTGTCACCTGGCTTATTCAGATGACAATCTGGAGCTAGGTTAAGAACTTTGAGAACTTAAGGAAGAAAAGTCACTTTATCCACATATATATTGGATGACTCCTGCCTCTTTTTGTTAATGGTGGCATGCAGTGCTATTTTTCTAGAAAAAGTGGTGCCAGAACTCGCCCTGAATGCGTCCCTCTTCCTCTTAGAATAGCAATGGTGCCTACCTGAGAGGTGCTAGAACTCACCTGAGAGATGCCAAAACTGAGTTCATGAGTTCCAGCTGAAAAAGCCCTAGGCATGGACCATTCATAACGTAAGAATATTCTTCACAACTGCAAGCAGGGCACTAGGGCGGAGTAAGTGAAGCAAGCTACAACAAGTGACTATAATGTTGTTCAGCGCTCCTATTCTGGCTGCACAGAAAAAGCATTTTGGTTCCTGAAATTCATTCTGATTGTGCATATAAAATATAACTGACATGTGGTTATATACAGGATGTGGTATTAGTGTGTGAAAACTGTTGAGATCCAAGGAGCCCCAGGCATGAACCCCTAGATGGTGGAGATATCAGACAACATCCTGGCGCCCGGGCATCTTCACTTGGTTCCAAGGGGCTAAGAATTTCAAATACTCCTTCAAGGCTTATAGTACAAAACGCCCCTGGGTGAAGAACACAGAAGTGTGCCTGGGAAATAACATCATGAGCAGCGGCCTAGCGTGGGTTGTCAGCATCCGGGGCAAGGCAAGTAATTTGCGCCCCTAACCCCTAACCTGCTGCCGCTGCCAGCTTCTTCTTGCTGCTGCCTGGGCTGGGGTATTTACGGTAAGGTAGCCACAGCGGCGGCGGCAGATCCGTGTCAGGTGATCTGAGGCGAGTTGCCGCTGGCGCTGCCGCCCAAACGACGCCGCTTGCCCGGAGGAGGAGGGCAGAGAGGCGAGGAAAATGCAACATGGCCCAGCAGCTGCAGCGGCAGCGGGGCTGTGAGGAGGAGCTGCCTGGCGCGCCCTCCATGGCCCTGACGCGCGGGGACCGCGGCGAGCACTGAGAGCCGCTGCCTGCTGGACGCCTTCAGCCCGGACGTGCACACAGCTCGTCGGTTCCGCGAGACATGGGGCTCTGCTACAGCCTGTGCCCGAGGCTCTTCGGCGACTCCGGAGGCGGCGAGCGCCCCCCCCCCCGATGTTGTGCCCGGTGCGGCCGGCCCCCCCGTACCCCTCACGCTACGCCACTGATCATGAGGCACCTGTTAAGACTGGCTTGGTAAGGAATCACATTGGTGCACACTCTTGCAAACAAGCTTTCTGCACGCAAGGGGGTGGGAAGGGTTTTGCACTCATCTTGGACAAGCCATTCTTTGGCAATGGAAACAAAATCCTGGCAGTTCCCATTTGCACACACTCTCTAGCCGCTTGAATCAGCACCAAAAAATATCTCTCCAAGCTGAGCATCATATGAACATCTGAAATGCCCTTACACTCAGACCACGAGTCCACCCTGACCAGGACTTCCTGGTATTATAAAATTAATTTTGTAAAGAAATGCACAGCATCCCATTCCTCACAGTGGCCAACCAGATGCCTCAATGGTGAACCTACAAATAGGGCATGAACAGAACAGCATTCTGCCACTGATGTTCCCATGCAGAACCTTTATTCGCAGGAAGGCCACCCTTGATCTTGATGCTATCATGGCTGGTTGGCTTTGGCAGCCTTATCCTCCACAGCAAGAACCCTCAACGAAGACCATCACGTGAGATAAACCCGGAAGGGCTGTAGATATCTTGTAAAAGCCCTGGGTAGCACCCCATGCTGATCATACTCAGACCCACTGAAATTTGCAGACATGGCTAACCTAGGTCCGAGTATTCAATGGGTCTCCTCTTGAGTAGATGGGGCTCCTCAACCTGGTAAGGTGGCCCATTTAGAAGAAGAAAAACTCTGGTCCTAAATCTCCGCTGCCTTGTGGAACATCTTCAGGAGAAGAAAAGGCTAAGGGGCAAACCCTACACAAATCTGGAATGGAGTCCCTCAGATGGTTGGATGGCACCTTGTACGCCTCCTTCCAGCAACTCCTGCACTGACTGCTACTCCTCACTGTCTCAGGTAGAGATACCTTTTTATGCCCCTCTAAGGCATCCAATCCATTGGATCCCCACAGTTCTTGTCCAAGAGCTCTGGAATTTTATGCCTCTGTTTAGATCAGGGTTTCCCAAATTTCTGAGTTCACTGATCCCTTTATGAGCTTATAAAGTCGGTATTAACTGCAACCCAAATTCTTGGGAATGTAAATGAAATACAATCAAGAAAAATCAATATATAACCAACATTTATCTATCAATCACCATTCCCAAGAATCATAAAATGTTTTTTAAAGGAATATTGTTGCACTGTGGAATCATCTTATTAAATTTAGAAGTTCCTCAATGGCGACAGAAATGCACTCTATACATGCCCATGCCCTATATTTCTGGGGCTCATAGCTCCTAATTAAATTTTTCACTCTGTACCTCATAAATGCCTTTTCTAACCCTAGGCCCCCTCACCCTCTTCACAGACCCAAAACCCCAGGGAGAGGGGAGGGGAATATCTACCTGGAAACACTGGTTTAGATTGCAACCCACACTGTTATTATGCCCATGAATCCAGGATCTGTGCTACCCATCAGATTTATCAGTTCAGAAGCCAACATGAAGCATATGCAGGGCCTGCCCAATATATTTTGCTGCTTCAGGTGAGGAACAAGACAGTAGTAGTAGTAGTAATTTATTTATACCCCACCCATCTGGCTGGGTTTCCCCAGCCTCTCTGGGTGGCTCCCAACAGAATATAGAAAATGGAATAAAACATCACACATTAAAAACTTCCCTAAACAAAGCTGCGTTCAGATGTCTTCTAAAAGTCAGATAGTAGTTTATTTCCTTGACATCTGATGGGAGGGCATTCCCCAGGGCAGGCGCCACTACCAAGAAGGCCCTCTGCCTGGTTCCCTGTAACTTTGCTTCTCACAGTGAGGGAACCGCCAGAAGGCCCTCGGAGCTGGACCTCAGTGTCTGGGTTGAATGATGGGGGTGGATACGCTCCTTCAGATATACTGGACCGAGGCCGTTTAGGGCTTTAAAGGTCAGCACCCACACTTTGAATTGTGCTCGGAAACGTACTGGGAGACAATGTAGGTCTTTAAGGACCAGTGTTATATGGTACCTCCACTCCTTGGCTTACATGTTCAGAAGCTGACTGGACTAGCAATCATGGCAATTGTGGCCACCACAAATGAGAGCAGTAGGCAAGTTTGGAGGGTGCATAGCACATACAGCCATCTTTCCACTACCTTGCTGCCACTTCCTGCCCTCCTGCCCAGCATCTGATGCCTGAAGGAGCTGACTCCCTCTGCCTAATGGTAGTACTGGCCTTGGACAGGCCTCAAAAATAAAAAAGCATCTGGAATCTACATTGCAGTAGCAAAGCACATATGACTAAGATCCATGAACGCTGGCCCTGGCATTCCTGTCTGTGGAGAGATGCCACTAAAATGCTATTCTAGTAAAATGCAGCCAAAGAAATCCCTTTTAATGGTGAACTTTAGTTTCCATTTAGCTTCTTGCAGACTATTTTGGGACATTGCATTCTGAGATTTACATTCCTAGCACAAAGCTGCACTGGAAAACAAAATATGTCACAAGGCTTTGGTATTGAATCCCCTTTGGCTATGTCAATAAAAGCTAAAACAAAGATGTCTTGCAAGTGTGGACCCTGAAGCAGAACCAGTAGCAGCTTGTGCTTGCCCAAGAATGGGAAATGCATGCAACTGCAGCCTGTGTGAAAACGGGGCTAGAGGGAAGCACTGTATTTTAGGAATCCAAGCAGTTATGCTCCTTGGACATTCTTCATACTGGAGTACCGGTAGTGATAACCATGGACTTTTAATGCCCAGTGCAGAGAGCAGTCAGTGCCTCCAAAATGTGGGGATGCTACAAGTCCCACTCATCCTGACAAGTCAATCCTCCACATCTGGGCTGTTGCTCAGTGATGGAGTAGGTGCTTTGCATACAGAAGATTACAGAGTCAATCCTTGACAAACCCAGGGATGAGCTTTGCCCTCTTCGATCCAACAGCCCTTCAGGAAGTCATGGTACTTCTGCATCTTTGAACTTCTCCACAGCAGGAAGGCACTCAGCCAACATGGCTGCTCCCATCACTGCACCGCCTGGGAAGGAAAAGCCCCACCTACTGGCTCTTAAAGTGCTGAAAGGAAATAGGGCAAGCTAGAGCAAGAAAAATAAATCCCAGCCTTCTAGCTGACTACACATTATTAACAGTTAATAAGCCTCCTGCAGGGCGGGCACCCAAATTTGAACACAAACTCATTAAAAAAGAAGAAGTCCCAGCACCTAGAGAGATGTGAAGGTCCAGTGGGGGATGGGGATGGGGACAGAATAATGGGGAGGATTTTTCCATTTTTCCATTTTTCTTCCAGGCCTTCACATATAATGGAGCTGCATTCCGGAAGAAGAGAAATTTTGGGTGCAACCCACAACACAAAGACACTTGCACAAAATAACTTGCAGAAGCCTCCCTTTGTTTTTCTCTCTTTTGAGAATGGAGATCCCAGCAGCTGCCCTAACTCTGGGGGAAGGATCCTTATTCCAGTCTTACAAATGAGGCAGCTGCCCTCAAAAAACCTCATCAAGCAGAACTAATGACACACAGAGATAAGGATGAGTCCTGATCCTAGCACTGGTTTAGCTTTTACTGTGAATCCACATCAGATTTTTTTCTTAGCTTACTGTGCGCTGCCCAAATAATCACCATTATGAGGCACCTAATAAATAAACAGCTTAAAGGAGGCAACCCTGAACAAGAGGGCTCCACCAGTTTTGGCTGGAGTGACTTACTGGGCATGCAAAATTTATGGCCTCACCAACTCCTCCTTTCGGGTAGTCTTGTTCATTTGCACAATGCTTCTGCAGGCTGTCTCAGTAACTCCACTCTCCCTAGAAGAGTCCAGCAGGGCATGTGGGTAGGAAGGGAAGAGAACTCACCACCAGAGATGTGGGGAGGAGGACTTTGCAAAGTACAGTGGTACCTCGGGTTAAGTACTTACCGTAATTCGTTCCAGAGGACCGTTCTTAACCTGAAACTGTTCTTAACCTGAAGCACCACTTTAGCTAATGGGGCCACTGTAGAAGCGCTTCTGCTTTGTAAGTTCCTTAGTTAACAATGAATCAGTACCAACTGCAAATGAAGCGTTAGGCAAACTGTATTGAAAAGAGGTAGATTTCAAGCATCCCACAAGGGAAACTGCTGCAAAATAGGTACCACAGGGATCCTCTTCACAAAAAAGCACTTTTATTTCATTTACATATAGTCCCATTCTTCCAAGCTCAGAGCAGCTTGCAAATGTGGAGGCATCGCTTGCAACTACTGACAGACCAACACCCCCCAACACACACTTTTTAAAATATGTGTTGTGCATCCTTTCCAGCATCTTAGCCCCTGCTCTTCTTCATTGCAGATGCCTCTGTCCCAAGCATTGGGACATCCAGCATTTCCCATGTTTTGTATACGCAGGGAACAGGATTCACCCCCAGTGCCCACTGCTAGTGTATGGGGCCCTGTAGGCGCTGCTACTCTACCTTGTTATTGTTTCCTGTTCGCCTGCCCAAGAGAAGAGAAGAAGAGCCCTCTTGGAACAGGCTCAAAGCTCATCTAGTCAGGTATCTTGCTGTCACAGCAGCCAGCCAGATGCCCATGGGAAGCCCGAAAGCAGGAGCCAAGCATGACAGGACTCTCCTCACCTGTGATTCTCAGCAGCAGCAGCAGCCATTCACATGCCTTCCATTCTTAGAATCATAGAATTGTAGAGAAGGAGGGTCATCTAGTGCAACCCTCTGCAATGCAGGAATCTTTTGCCCAACTTGGGGCTCAAACCCACGACCCCGAGATTAACAGTCTCATGCTCTCCCCGCTATCCTGCATAGCAGTGCAAGTGGAGCCCAGGAAGGGAAAGAGAGATGGGGGTAAGCAAATGGACAGTTGTCAGAGTGGAGGGGAGAACATGGACCAAACTCAGGGCTTCACAACCAAGGATTCCCCTCTATAACCTCAGATGCCATCTTTTTTTAAAAAGGCTCCAGGAAAGCTAAACATTTGAAGGAGCAATCTACCTGCCTTCACACAAGTAAAAGAGAAGAAGCATCCTTTGAGCAAGGTCACAACTTAGTGGCAGAGTATGAGGTTCCAGCAGCCTGCTTCTTGGGAGAAAAACAATGACAAACCTAGACAGCATCTTAAAAAGCAGAGACATCACCTTGCCAACAAAGGTCCGTATAGTTAAAGCCATGGTTTTCCCAGTAGTGATGTATGGAAGTGAGAGCTGGACCATAAAGAAGGCTGATCGCTGAAGAATTGATGCTTTTGAATTATGGTGCTGGAGGAGACTCTTGAGAGTCCCATGGACTGCAAGAAGATCAAACCTCTCCATTCTGAGGGAAATCAGCCCTGAGTGCTCACTGGAAGGACAGATCGTGAAGCTGAGGCTCCAGTACTTTGGCCACCTCATGAGAAGAGACGACTCCCTGGAAAAGACCCTGATGTTGGGAAAGATGGAGGGCACAAGGAGAAGGGGGCGACAGAGGACGAGATGGTTGGATAGTGTTCTCGAAGCTACCAGCATGAGTTTGACTAAACTGCGGGAGGCAGTGGAAAACAGGAGTGCCTGGCATGCAGGCACTAAACAACAACAATGAGGTTCCAAGCTCAATCTGTGGCATCTCCAGAGAGGGCTGGCAAAGACTCCCTGCCCAAAGTCCTGCAGAGCTGCTGCCAGTCAGTGTAGACAATACTGAGCTAGGTGGACCAATGGTCTGACTCAGTATAAGGCAGCTTCCTCTGCCCCCAAGGCCACACATTCATGTAAATAAGATTCAATGCGAAGAGCAGCAGACCACAACCACCACCGCAAAATGATTAAGACTCATCGGGAAAAGGCAGAGCTTCTCAGAAGCTTGGAAGGAATCCTCCCCAGAATGACTGCTCTGCAGAAGGAGGAAACACAAGCCAAAGGAAAGTCTCTCTTTGGCAAGTGCAGCCAAAGTTTACCTTGGCAAAGCACAGATCTAGTATTCCTTCACTTTCCATTTGCTAGCAAGCAGCCATGGCAATTGCACACACTCCGTGTTCCGAGAGGCCTGCCATTAAAGGTTGGTCAACGCGTCCACACTCCGAGCGCTCCAAATGCTCAGTCATCTTTCCCAGCAGTGAAACAAGGTTACGTAGGCAGGGAGGGAGAAGCAGGGCTGGGCCAGAAAATGCAAGCTTCCCTTGCAATTGTGCAAGCGACTGGCAGGAAACATTTGGTTCTGGCCCATGTTAAGAAGAGAAAATGAAAGCTTTCTATTGTCACATGTCAACACAATTCACTCCCCTCTTTCCTGTTTAAATTTAGATTGCACACTCCTTGGGGCAGAGGCCTATCTTTTTACACTTGCGTAAATACTGGGAAATGTCACATTGACACAATAATAAACACTTCCATCGAACTCTGAACTTTCCCCCTCTCTTCCTGGATGAGAAGCACAGGCCCAATGCAAGCACAGCTCATCTTCCACTAGGCCAAGTACTCCCTAGCCCTGCTATGGCTCAGTCTGGAGCTGAAAAAGTCACACCAGGAAGCCCAAGAGGACCAGACTATTCACCCACCATTCCTCCCTTCCACTCAATCCACAGATATATAAACATTTGAAATATAAAATCATTTTATCACTGTTCATTTTCTAAAACTTTCAAGGTTGCTTATGACAGCCTTGTAACTTTTCATGGGCTTTTAAAAACTGTTTATTAACTGTTATTTATTACATTTATAGTCTTCCTTTCCACCAATGATCTTGGGTCTTTCAAGCCTAGTAGCAGCTTACATCTCCAGACTCGTTAACGCAGGATACTACCCTCTTAGCAGCAGACTAATAATGATCCCTTCTGCCAAGCAGGCTGGCAGAGGAGGGTTGGAGCTGAGGGGTGGGTTTCCCATCCTCCATGGCCAGCACCGAAGTGGATTCATGGAGTAAGAGACAGAGAGATCTGCTCCTCCTCTGCCGGACCACCCACTCGCCTGCATGGAATTCCTAGTCGCCTGTGGCCACTGGGTGAGTAACAAACACAATGCAATCAATCAAGATAAAAAGCAGCAGATGAGACAGCTTAAACAGTACTAAGAACACATCACTGACAGAATTTTAAATAGGCTGGGGGGGGCGGGGGGGGTTGTTTTGTTACCAGCACCTAAAAGATAACGTTGAAGGGCATTCTATACCTGGACTCCTGGCAAGGCAGACTCATACCCTGTCAGAATGAGTCTGCTTTGCCACTGACAAGAAGATGCACACGGACAAAGGGAGACCTTTGAGTCAACAGGGGCTAAAGCTCATCCGCAAGCAACTAAGTTAAGGCATTTCCAGCATTGCTAGCCCATCTGACCGAAATTTCCTCCCCACCCAAAATGCAGTAAGCAGATCGTGGGCAAGTCCCTCCACACTCCAGAAAACAAAATAAATCCTTTGACCATGCTTAAGAAAATGATTTTGTTGAGAAAAAAGAACACCCACAGATAAAATGCAGCAGGCATGTTTTTTGGTGCAAGAGCTTCTAGGATCCATCACGTCCATATTGCACAAACAGAGAATAAGGCCTTTGTGGCAGGCACTTCCCTGGGTCCTATTGAAGACAGCTAGACTTATTCTCATGGACGGTACATGTACACAGGGTTCTGCTCTGAGCTGCATGGCATCCTTGGCCCAAGACCATGACATCTGCTTAACCCGTCACCTTTAGGTGACTCCCAGGGACCTGGGCCAGACAGCAAGAAGCTGCTCATGCACAGCCATCATCACCGCAGGCATGCAGCCCTGAGTGCCTGGTTAGCAGCACATAATAGCCTCACAGCGGCCAAAAGGCAGACGGAAGGGAAATATGGGCCAATAGCCTGCTTAACGTGAACAGAACAAACTGACAGCCAAGACAGAGGTTTTTAGGAACAGCCCTATACCTGTGACTGTAGTTTGTTTTAAACAGTTTTCAATATTGTAGTTTTATAATTGCTGCAAACTGCCTTGGGACCTTATGGTGAAGAGAAGGAAAAGTATCAGATTAACAACCAATAACAACACCAAACTCACCAGCCATCACCTGAGCCACTCATCACATAATGGCACCACCTCAAGACAAAATTCATTCCTTATGTGCAGGCAATTGCACACTTCAGTGCTCAATTGCTCATAGAAACACATGCTGCAAAGTCAAATGTGCCAGGAGGGATCAAAACCAGTTTTTTAATCAGTGCATGCAAAATGTCACACCACCAGGTTGTGCTTTGGTATCCTTACACACATGTGCAGAAGTGATCTGCACACCAGGGGAGGGGACTGGACTGGGGGGAGACAGAAGGCACGAATGCGCCCATCAGCTGTGGCAAAGTTCAGGTAAGTTGGAGCCCTAAAGACTGGGGAGAAATTTGCATAGGGAGAATTTCATAATCCCTGTGCATAAAGGCCCAGAGCAACCTTCAGGACGGTAGACTCTTCCTGTTATGCCGATTACGCAACAGAACAAGCTTCCACAACAGCTGCCTGAATGAATGCCCTCATTTGAGGCAGCAATTTTAAAGGCACTTTGACCAGGAAGACCAAGATATCACTTCCAAAGTAAGGCTGTGATGCAACTTAGGACTTTTGCTCTTACAGTTTCAAAGTTATTTAGTCCCAGTGGTGGCAGCAGAGGAAGGGAAGGGAAGGGCAGAGAGGAGAGAAAATGCTGCTTTCAGTTTCTCAGTCTTGCCGGGATTTTCAGTAAAGGGGGAAAAACATTTTTTGAAACATGAGGAAAAGTCCAAAGTAGTGGGCAAACCCCAAGAAGTGTCTTAACTCTTTCATAATCCTATCTATTTGCCCAGCATCACAATGGAGTTATGGGAGTGCCAGATCAACAAATTTCTAGCCCTCAAATGTACAATGTTTGATTTAAAAAAAACAGTTGTTGTTTTCTACATTTCCAACCACTGAACTTCCTGCCCTTTCAGGAATCCTGACATATCATCCATGGAACTCCTGCACATGTTAAAGCAGATTCTGGAAAAGGATCTATAATGCATGCAAAGTTCACCACCTCAAAAAGAGATCCGCTACAGATATAGTACATGTAACTATCTGCTGTATACATTACTCCTGCTTGGTGTTCTAATTGAGAAACCCTATTTCATCTCCTGCGAGTTTCTGGTTCTCCATCACCTCCAGCAAAACAAGGTCACAGAGAGTGCCAAGGAACAACGTTTAGAAAAGTGCTCGTTTAGCAGTGGGTAAAACCTCAGTGCAGTGGCGCTGTGGGTAAAACCTCAGTGCCTAGGACTTGCCAATCGCATGGTTGGCGGTTCAAATCCCCGCAGCGGGGTGAGTTCCCGTCGTTCGTTCCCAGCTCCTGCCCACCTAGCAGTTCGAAAGCACCCTTAAGTGCAAGTAGATAAATAGGTACCGCTTTATAGCGGGAAGGTAACGGCGTTTCCGTGTGCTGCATTGGTGCTGGCTCGTCAGAGCAGCTTCGTCACGCTGGCCACGTGACCCGGAAGTGTCTGCAGACAGCGCTGGCTCCCGGCCTCTTAAGCGAGATGAGCACGCAACCCCAGAGTCGGACATGACTGGCCCGTACGGGCAGGGGTACCTTTACCTTTACCTTTACATCCACAACAGACATTTTTCACGTGGTTCCCTGTGAAGGAGGATTGTTAAACTACTCTGGAAACTGAAGCTCTGTGAAGAGAATAGTCTAATGACTCTCAGCACCCTTAACCAACTACAGTACCCAGGATGCTTTTTGGGGAAGCATAGATGTCTGAGTATTATGCTGCTTTTAAATGGCTGGTGTGGATGTGGCCCCAGCTTAGTCTCTGACCCACTACACCAAACCAGGGATGAAATGGGAGACTGTGCCCCCTTTGGGCTATCTTCCACAGTGTTGTGCCCTCCAGATGGTCAGAAATAATGAGAATTGCAGCCCAGTCTGGAGGGGCACAGTGTTCCTCACCCCCCAATTAAAAGTTTTCCCAACTCTTCATGTTGGTGACACACTTTTTAGACATGCATCATTTCGCGACACACTAATTCAGTTTTACTAGCTACCCGGCAGGCTGCCCGCTCCCTTTCCAGCCCCAGGAGGAGCACAGGGAGTTTTTGCGTGAAGCACCTACACACTGCAGCCGACACACTAAAGTATCGTGACACACAGTTTGGAAAGCTCTGTCCTAGAAACTCAGTCTGAAAGTTGTCATCCTCTCATTTTAGGGTGGTTTAGTTTTAGATTTCAAAAAGAGAGATTTTTAAAAAACTAGAACCAATAGAAGGCCTTGATTCACACCACTGGCTCTCCTGCTACACATCGCATAAGATAAGCAGAGCCGTTTTTCATCCCAAAAAACAGGAAGTGCTCGTTAGCCATGCGAAACAACTTTGTGTACACTTAATTCTGCCAAGCTCTGGCAACACACTCTGGAAAAGCATGCCAAAGCACACTTTTGAATAACTGCCTGCTGGATTAGAGCAGCGCAGCCAGGGAGCGATGCAAAAGCTCCTCTTTAGCTACTTGATCATCATGAAGCCAATTTTGCTGGAAGCAGGAGAGCAGAAAAGGGAAGAGAACCAAACCTCCCAGTTACCATACTATAACACTCCCCCTATTTGGGGGGACTCAAAATTAAGAAAATGGGGAGAGGGGATAGACAATGCCACTCATGCGTGTCAACAAAGCAAACTATCCTCTGTCCCATTGCCGAAAAAAGCAGCAAATCACCCGCCCAATTGCCGCAGCAACAGCCAATCAACAACAGCTCTTGCAGCAGCCACCAATAACAATCTCCAGCCCACGGCAGCAACCAATCCCACGGCCCCACAATACACTACCCATGTATAAGATGACCTCAAATTTTGCAGAATCCGAGACACACTAATTCAGTGAGAGTATTGTGGGAGAAGAGTCGGTGGAGGAAGATTGGAAGAAATTTAAAGACTATCTACAGAAACATTGTAAAATTAATAATTGTTAGAAGGATGTTGGAATGATATTATATGATTTTAGCAGGAATGATATAAAGGAGTTGGGAATAACTGACTGTTAATTGGTGAAAGGAGGAAAAATAAAGGTACATTATATTAAGATACATTACAGGACTAAAATTTTAAAAGAGGGAAAGGATTTGCTGAAAAGGATAATTGATTTAGAAAAAAAAAGGGAGGTGTGAGGAGGTCAAGGAAATAAGCTAATGAAAGATAAGTAATGAGAAGATTTGCTGTATTTTTCTTTGTTTTTTGTTTTTGTCTTTTTGTTTTTGTTTAATGGATTTTCTTCATACTGTGATGTGTTGTTTTATCTTTGTTTAATGTGGTATTTTTACTTTTTCCTTCTGTAACATTTAAAACTTTAATAAATATTATTTATAAAAAAAAGATGACCTCAAATTTTGAAGATGTTTTTGGAATAAAAAAACATAGTCTTATACATGGAAAAGTATGGTATGTCATTTCAGAAGGCCATGTGCAACCTGCGACAGAGAAGGAATGAAAGCATTTCACCCTGCGGTCTTTCAGTGGTCCTGTGCAACCTCTTAAACATGCAGAAAATACACTAAGTCCTGATTAAACATGATGGGCAAGCAAGCAAAAACTTAGCCAAGAAGCATTCCATGAAGCCAGCGCCTCATTCAAACAGACCACAGCAATGCAATGCTTGCCCAAGCTACAAGTCACAGGCTGGCTGCTAACACTGCCCACTGCTGCTGCCGTCCCTGGTCTCTGAGCTGCCCCCCCCCAAAGAGAGGTGCCTCCTCACAATGCCCCACAGGGGCCTGGGAAGCACCCCCTGGCCAGCCCCAGAGGCACCATTCGCTGTGCAAGCCTTTGGGAGGCAGAGACATGAGAGGGCATCAGAGGAGGGAGGGAGGGAGGGAGGGAGGGAGGGAAGGAAAGAGGGACAGAGGCCGGTGTTGCCTGCAGCACCCCTGACCATCTTCCATGGCACCCCAGGGCCTCCTGGTGCCCCTCTCCTGCTCCTACTCCCGGCTGGTAGATTGGAGGATCCTAGCAAAACAAAACAAATAGGTCACACAAGTCTGAAATTCACACACACAGCATCACGTTCGAGATTTGGGCCTAAAAGCCAATCTACAATATGTGGATCAGATCACAGTTGGTCCACCACTGACAAGCACTGTATCTGCAAAATCAGCATGGATCTTCAGGTCAAAAACAGGAGCTTCACACAAGCAAACTTTTGATGAAGACCACAATACTGCATGAAGGACAGAGCTTTCGTTCCCTCTTCTGCCAGACCCCAGCAATCCGATAAGATGGGTTTATTTACAAAGTTGTGTGGATAGGGACGCAGGTGGCGCTGTGGGTTAAAGCCTCAGCGCCTAGGACTTGCCGATCGAAAGGTCGGCGGTTCGAATCCCTGCGGCGGGGTGCGCTCCCGCTGCTCGGTCCCAGCGCCTGCCAACCTAGCAGTTCAAAAGCACCTTCGGGTGCAAGTAGATAAATAGGGACCGCTTACCAGCGGGAAGGTAAACGGCGTTTCCGTGTGCAGCTCTGGCTCTGGCTCTGGCCAGAGCAGCGATGTCACGCTGGCCACGTGACCCGGAAGTGTCTCCGGACAGCGCTGGCCCCTGGCCTCTTAAGTGAGATGGGCGCACAACCCCAGAGTCTGTCAAGACTGGCCCATACGGGCAGGGGTACCTTTACCTTTACCTTTTTGTGTGGATACCATGGCCAACATGCAGAGACCCCCACTGACCACAATGGCTGGGACTGGTGGGAGCTGGGGGTCCAGTCAGCAGCACCAGTAAGGCAGCAGGCGGGTGAAACTTCAACCTTCGGTGGCTGTAGAACAAATCCCAAGGTCCCTTTCCGCACGAGTACGCACATTTTTATGCATTTTATTTTGTGCAGAAGTAAGTCCCACCAAGTTCACCCAGACCAACTCCCACATGGCTTGCAATCTTGTACCCCCTGAAGACTGTCTCATTTGAAAGAGCTTTTAAGTGTCCTTGCTTGAAGGCTGCTCTTTTGTAGCCTATATTTCATATTTTAGTTAACTTGCAGCTGGATTATTTCAGATTTTTTGTTACAGCTGTATTTGAAACATGCTTGTTAAGATGCCTTGTAGACTCCACTGTGGAAAGACTGGACAGAAAATATTTTAATTTTCATTGAAATCCCACGAATATTGAGGTCCCTGTAATAATATGAATGATGTACCGTAATAGGTGGCTGACAAGGCAGATGTTGTTCTTCAGCACTTGTGGTGGAACTGGAAGGCCAGAACACAGAACAACCATCTCTCCCAGCAACCCCCAAATTAAAAGTTGATAGCTAACTAAGTCAAACTTAAGTTTCTTAACTCTACTGATTTCAATATGTCTACTCTAATTTGAGTCACATTGGGTATCATGTGTAGAAGTCATAGGACTTCTGAGAACCATGAATTTAGCTTCTGCTGTGTTGCTTCCTGGATCCTTCAACCCACATGATGTGAACTCCACAGCCGTAGGCACAAATCCCCAAAAGCAATATGAACACGAAGCATCCTGAACTGTTTGCTTACATTCTGTATGGGGGGGGGGGTTCTCCCCAGGAGTCAATATCTTTTAGCTACTATACAGAAACAGTTCAATAATGATTCTGCCTAAGTTCAGACACCAAAACAAGGAGCATATGAAGGTATTTATAACATAGTGTCACCTGCCACTCAAAGTGAAAAAGAGACACGCCTGGCCCCCAAGAGTAGTGTGTCTTAATAAGATACGGACAGTGTTAAGTATGGAATCTGAGCACATTCTACCTTAACAAAATTTGTTTACCTGCTGACCCTGATGATACCTGTAATTTAAGCGCTTAGATAAACACACACACTGAATGTATCTAGCTTCCTGCCCCAACCCAATTTTTTCCTCCAAAGTGGATATTATCAACTTTTCAACTGCACATACAAAAATTCCTACTCCACATTTTGTCTGTAAGTGCACACTAAACAAAAACTAGGCCAGAGGATTTGAAACTTTTCATCTCCCATGCACAGACTCCGTTGAGAAATTTGCCATTTGCTGCAGGAAGAGAAGAGCTCAGGACCATCGCCAAATGGCAGAGGGCACACTTTTTGTCCAAAGGGCTCCTGTTCAGCCACAGCACCTCCCAGGTTTTCTAGGAATGCAATTCAAGCCCCCTGCAGCCTCGAAGAATCAGGTCACAGCCACACCATGCATTTAAACCACTCTTATACCCCTTTAACAGTCTTTCCCCAAAGAATCCTGGGAACTGAAGTTTGTTAAGGGTGCTGGGAATGGTAGCTCTCTTAGGGGTCTCCTAACAACTCTCAGCACCCTTTAGAAATTCAGTTTATAGGATCCGTAAAGGGTGCTTTGAGTTCTTAGAAGGCTCCTCAGAGAACTATGATTCCCAGTAACCTTAACAAACCACATTTCCCAATGGGGAAGACATAACTACTGAAGTATAAATATGCTTTAAATGTACTGTGTGGGTGTGACCCCAGTCAACACAGAAATCAGCTTCAAGGTATATGGCTCTAGGGAGCCAGAGATGGAAAGACCAGGGGATAAATTGGACATGGGTTACCTGTGGCTCACAAATGCTACTGGGGTACAAATTGTATCAGCCTCAACAAGAATGGTCCATAGTCACAGCTGCTGGAGTTGTAGCCCAACCATTTCCAGCGGGACAAAGGTTTCTCATCCCAATGAGAGATAGAGAGACCAAAGCCCAGAGTGGGGAGGAGATGTCCAAACAGGGAGAGGGGTAAGGAAGATAAGGGAACCCCTTAAAAAAGCTCTCTTGGCATGTGAAGCAGAGTTCGACTCCACCAAAAACTACAGTTGTTGTGATGGTCTACTGACAGCTGTCAAACATTCCATGAAACCACGAGGCTTCAAGACCTGGTCTACTTAGCATAACTGCCTTAAAAAAAACTGATATTTTATTTTTCTCTTTTTTGTTATGTTTTTAACTGTAGGTTGCCCCTGGGAGTTCAGGGGCATGTATATGTCACTATTTTACAATTAACATGAAATTTATTTGTTTTTGCAATTAGCACAGATCAGCTTTCACTAATTACTGCTATACATTGAACGGCAAAGTGTTTAGCACATATCCACATTTTCAAGTTCACCAAGCTGAGATTTATCACGTAATTTAATGCCAATAAGACTCTCCCTGTCCCTCCACCTCTCTTGCTTCTTTAACATGTTTTACAACACTCTAAACCTTTAAGCCTGCCAAATCACCACCTTGGAAGGATTAAAAGGAGAGCTCAAAGATGGTTTCATAAGCCAGCTGATGTAGTTGTTCAAAGGAAGCATCTTCCTTCAGTCGTAGAGGAAATGATTTTAAGTTCCTTATCCATAAAAGAGTGAAGAAAGGGGACCCGTCACCAAACTTAGAAGTCTCCACTTCCTCCTACATGTGATATACAACTCCCTAAGCCACCTGCTGAACTCTAACCATTTGTTAGCTATGCAATGACCATCATTATGTAGCTCACCCCAAATCTGCCTGGCAGTGTCCGCATTCTGTATTCTCCTACCATACTGCCAGGGAATAGGGATGGGGGGGGGGGGGCGGGATGTCAAATTCATTTCATATTTAAAGGCAAACCTACCTAATGTGTACTTTCCAAAATAATGCATGAACTGAAACCCAGTCACCCTTCCAAATTCTGCAATGCAATTCGCTAGCCAGGAATGTGTACAAAAATGCATATACTAGTGTGCAGAAAAAAAGCACAAAAATGCATTATATCAGGGAAACATACTTTTCAAAAATGTGTGCATTAGGCAACACTGCATACAAATATATGCATATTAGGAGAAATTTGCACTAAATTTCTGGTGAATTTTCATGAGAACATAAAATAAAATTCACAAACTGATACAGAAATGTGGATAGCTGAACTTAAGAATGGAATAAGAAGAAACTGCGAGATGCTGAAATTGACTTAGTCCCTCATCCCCCCCCCCCCCGACTGGGCTTTGGAGTGGGACTCCATTTCTCCTATTCCACTGGGCTTTGAACTGGGGTGGGGGGGTCTCATCACCTAACAATATGGAAGAACCCCAACCCAAATTCTCTAGCATGCATAACGATCCTGATAAAAGGTCTATGACAAATTCTAGATTATGTCAAGCCAAGAACTCTTAACTGGGCATTTGGCTGATTAACATTCTATGGCTTTTTAATGTGTTTGTGGGAGGGAGGTTATTGGTTTGTTTTTGTTTTATTATGTATTTTGTATTCTCATTTTGTTTTTTTATAATGTGAACCACCCTGGAATCTTTAGATGAAGGGTGGTATGCAAATTTTAATACTAATAGTAATAGTAATAATAATCCTTCAAGAGTCTATAAAAATGTAAAGGCGTGAAAATGTTCTTACCATCATCTGCTTCTTAAACAGCAGTCACAAATCCAAATGAGTAGAGCCGTTTAATGTTAGTTTTCAAAAACTATGCTCGCTTACCTCTGACATATTTAGAAAAGTCCTGCCACCCTCCAGCATTCCCTGCTGCAAGCAATATAACCAACCAAGGACCATCCACGGCTCCATTGCAGGGCATCTGCCTTGTGTGCAGGAGGTCCCAGTTCCAATTCTCCGCATCTCCGGGCTGGACTAGGAAAGGCGCTAGCCTGAGACCCTGGAGAGCAGGTGCCAATTACGGTAAACAATACTGAGCTAGAGGGACCAATAGTCGGTAGAAGGCGGCTTCCTGCATTCCTGTGTGTTTTGGATGTTAAGATTACACTGCATTATACCAAGAAAAATATAAGTGCATTTGTTGAGCCCACTCAATGCAGGGAGATGGGGAGTAAGAAGCTATGCACAATTTGGTATAGAATCCTGCCCTATGTTTTGGAGGTGGTACACCAGAGGGGACTATCTATCATCAACAGCAAGCTTCAAATTTCTGGGAATGAACAATGAAGACAATGCTTCTTTTTTTCAAACAATAGTACCGACCCAGGCTCAAGTCTCAATGACAACCTTGTTACCTGCTTCTTTACTTCATTCTAAATGTGTTGGGGAAAGCTACATTTGGCTCCGGGGTTTGGGAAAGGCATTCTGCCCATGTTCAGTGCTGCCCTTTATCAAAAGGGTGTGCAAGTGTGTCTCTTTTTTTACTTCACCTACTCCACTGCTCCCACTTCAAACAGCTCCTACAAGTTCATGATCATCACCTGTGGCTCACCTGCACCTGCCACCTTCAGCAAAGGATTACACAGAGATGACTGAACCACCACCAAACCAGTCATTACTGCTTATTTACCAGCATTTCTCTCACACGCAAAATAATTTAATGTGTTTAATCCACTTTACAAAGGGGTCCAACAGGTTAGCTCCTAGTTGCACAAGCTTGAGTATTATTAACTTGACACTTGGAAAAGGAAAGCAGGCAATTTGTTTTATAACAGTGGAAGCTACAATAGGACAATACAAGATGGACTCTGACCTCAAAACGCCAAGGCTGCATCTCAGGTTATGCCACTTGCTCCTTCAGCACCGTTCCATCACTAAACGCTCTGCAGGGCTGGCCGACCCATGAGGCAAGGTGAGGCAACTGCCTCAGACAGCAGGATCTACAGGGGCAGCAGATCCCGATGTAGATCTTTATTACCCCCTTGTTCCCAATGTAGATCTCCACTCATTGTTTCATGGTGCCATTTTGTGTTTCACCTCAGGTACCAAAATGTCTTGAGCCAGCCCTGCTTTCTGTCCTGGCTCTGCGCCCAGCCCTAAACTACCATGGCCACCCTCCAACTCAGAAATACCACCTCCCTCAGGTAGGAGCTGGGCCAATCAGATTCCTGGTACCTAATCACTAAAATACGGGAGCTGGGTTCTAGGAATCTGAAATAGTTCCCCAACTCTGATTAGAAGCATCATTCCTCTAGGCAGATTTCAAGTAAAGAGTTGAGAATATTAAAGAGTTTGATCAAACGAGGGGCAGATATACATGCTATGTGGAAGATGAAATGGCGGTGTGAAAACCAATGTTCCTTGAAGTACCATGGGAAACGTATGAAGATGTTTTAAACATGTGTACAGGATTCCCACTGCTGCAGCAGATGTCAGAGCGATAGCATGAACATAGGAAGCTGCCTTATACCAAGTCAGACCAGACCAATAATGTCTACACTGACTGGCAGAGGCTTTCCAGGGTTCTTCCCCAGGGATTGAACCTGGGACCTTCTGCGTGCAAAGCTCACACTCGCTTTTTGAGCTGTGGCCTTCCTCTGTTCACAGAGCAGGCACATTTGCTGTGCCCCATGCATAGCAGACAGGAGACAGCTACTCCCAAGTCAAGCCTTGAAAAATTCCCTGGCATTCAAGATTGAACTTAGCAAAACTTGAGATCAGGGAATCGCCACCCAGCCACAAGAACAACCGAGGGAGGGAGGGAAGCCAGCCACCCAACTGCATTTTCCCTCACTCTTGAGCAACACACGGATTCCTGCTCCAAACCAGAGTGTGCTTCGCAAGGCAAGCAAGTAGCATATTGCCACATTTTTGTTAATGAGAGTTGTAACGTCAGGCACACGCCCATGCTGTTACCAGACACAACCCTGCTGCCATACCTCTTTTGGAATCAAGTGAGTGGCAGAAAGCATTAGCCTATTATACTAAATATTGCTAGAGAACGTAGAATGATAGCACCTTCAAATATCTAAAGGGCTGTTGCATGGAAGAGGAAGCAAGCTTGTTTTCTCCTGCTCTGGAGGGAAGGAATTGAACCAACGGTTTCAAGTTAGATGAAAGGAGATTCCAACTAAACATCAGGAAGAACCTTCTGACAGTAAGAGATGTTCAACAGTGGAACGGTCTAGATGACCCTAGGTGGTCCCTTCTAAATCTACAGTTCTATGATTCAATGAATGTGTGTTTGCAAATGAGACTAAACCTGATCAATGAGGGGTGGGAAGAGTGGATCTTTTTTTTTGTTAAAGCAACATTAACATTAGTCTGAGTTCTGTAGGCTGCAGTCCTATGCATACTTACTTCCAGCCAAGTTTTGCTGGACACAATGGGACTGGATTCTGAACAAATATGCTTAGGATTGCACTGGCAATTGATTTGAACAATGAACACACACGCATATGTCAAGAAATCGGATAATGCAGTCTTGCTGGCAGATGGGCAGGGGAACTCTGTGATGCCTCTTCAGCAATAATGGCAAAATGGTCAGCAGAGCTCACTTCTAAATACTCCTGCGAAGTGCCTGGTAAGAGCCTACCACCAACTGAAATGACAGGAGGGAAAGCAGTTCACCTGTTCATCTAGGAAGGTGGTGCAGTCATCTCCAAGTAACAGAACGCAGGAGAAGGGCTGCTAAACTGAGCGTGGGGGAAAGGAGACAAGACTTTTACTCCAGATTGAAGATTACCTAGAAATTTAATATTTAGCAGCAGGAGAACACCAAGTCCTGCAGCCACCATTCCTCCTACTGTATTCTCACTAACATGAATTAGGCACATTCCCTCCTTAATCCTGACTGGGATAACATAACGATTACGGCATTCACAGGGTTAACAGTGCCCAGTGCACTGGAGAAACTAGCAGTGGTGTGCAGTGAAATTTTTCATAGTGTGAGGACGACTGGGGGCGGGGGTCACACACATCCCTCCCTAAGCTGGGCAGAAGCTTCCTGGGCTCTGGGAAGGAAGAGCCAGGCTCTAATACTCTAATTTACTAGGCACATTTAGGGGACTAGCCTAATCCCCCTGGTCCACTGACTGGTTAAGAGGGGTGCTCTCTGCCAATGATTCACTGCACAGAACATCAGCATCTCTTAGGCTGCATACGTGACATATATTTAAAGCACACACTCCCCTAGTAAAATATATTTTTAAAATCCTGGGAACTGTAGTTTGTTAAGGGTGCCAGGAACTGTAGTAAACTGAAGTTCCTGAGATTCAGGGTGGAGGAAAAATGTGCTTTGAATGTATATGCATCCTTAGTCTCAAGTCTAAGCACCATCATTAGCAGAAACAGCATTTCCAGCTGCAGTGCCGAAGCACAAATATTATTATTAGACCGCAGAAATATGCAGAGTGAGTGGATCCTATTTGTAAGTAGTAGTAAAGTCAAGAAAAGGCAATTTGAGGATATGGGTGGCGGAGGGCAGCCAGCAAAACACGCCCCTCTTGGCTTAAGGGGCGGGGGGGTTGTCAGTTGCGACCTTTACAGAGCTGTTGCTTGTAAGAGCGCAGATGGCACTGCCATGCTGCAGCGCAGCCCGACTTTTGCCCTGCCCGGGACCTGCCCCCCAGTCTCGCTCTCGGGAGCCACGCGAGGGCGAAAGAAACACATGGCAGCCGCTGCCACTCGGACGGCGGAGCCCCAGCAGCCTGGGGCAGCCAGGACTCGCCCGAAAGGGGGCAGCGGAAGGTCCCTGCCCCGGGGCGAGGGCTCTCCTGGCTCCCCCGCCGCGCGCCCTCCCGCCGGCTCACCTTGACCGAGTCCACCGGGTACATGACCGTGTGCTCCAGGATGCCGGCCACCGCCCCGGCCATCATGTGCGTGCCCAGGGTGGCGCTGGGGGGCAGGCTCTCGTACTCCTCCTCGCCGGGGCTCTCCACCTCCATCAGCAGCCCGGGACCCGCCGCCGCCCCCGACGCCCCCGCCGCCGGGCTGCCGCTTCTGCCCCCGACGCCGCAGCTCAGCGCCATCCCAGCCACAGCCCGAGCCAGGCGGCAGCTGCCGGGGAAGAAGAGAGCCAGCGCGCAGGGAAGGAGGAGGAGGAGGGGAGAAAGTTCACTTCTTCAAGTAACACCCCCGCCCCCCCCCGGCCCGCCCCCGCGGCCCCGCGCCGGCCAATGGCTGCGCGCAAAAGCTGGCGAGCCAGTGGCAAGGGCCGCCCCGCGCCGCAGCCTCCGGGCAGCCGCAGCTGCAATCCTGCAGGCGCGCGCCGTGACTCACAGGCCGGCCAGCAAATCCCCGGGAACAGAAAGCGCGAGGCTCTCGCCCACTGGGCGGGATCGGGTCCTGCCTTGGTCCCGCCCCGCTGCAAAGGGGAAAGCCAAGTACTGTACTACTACTACTATTATTATTATTCTTATTATTTATTATTACTACTATGCCACGCTCAGAATGCAAGCAGGCACAGTCCAGTTGACTTGGGCTGCTGCTGGCTGGAAGGAAGACGGCTTAAGAAGGCTTGCCAACATAAAATAGAAGGTATCTGAAGAAGTGTGCATGCACACGAAAGCTCATACCTAGAACTAACTTAGTTGGTCTTTAAGGTGCTACTGGAAGGAATTTTTTTATTTTGTTTTGACTATGGCAGACCAACACGGCTACCTATCTGTAATAAAATAGAAGGTTCCTCTTCTCCAGAACGGGGAGTGAGTGAAGGCACGCGGGCACGCAGTCTGCGGGCTTGCAACGCATGGCAGGTTTGCAAAGAACAGCGCCTTGTGATGACTTCGTGGGGCCAACTCGCGAGCGCATGCAGGGGCACGCGGAGACTCCGCGTGGGGTTTGGGGTGCGTTACCCGCTTCACTACAAGGGTCTCCGCCGTGGCAATGAGGAAAACGCATCCGCATGTAACAAAGTCTCCCGAGCTTGCGTTACCCATTCTGTTTTCAATGACAGTCAGGACTTGGTGGAGATGCTACTAGTTGGATTTCTCTTGGTAGCAGCACCTAGTTATAGCCACATTTTGGAAGGTGCGAATGTACTGCTCGGTGCAAGAGAATATGGTGTATCACCCTTACATAAAAACTGACTCACGAATAAACACTGGCAAAGGGAACAAAGCAGGAGAATGATGGAGCTTCGTTTTGTTTACAAATTCTCCAGAAAACCAATGACCCGCTCCAAAGGTTTGTACTAGCATGTGGATCAACTCTACAATTCTATGATTCTACAAGTTTTACAAGTCTATACGGTTACAAGTTGTGGTGTGTAGTATATACAGGAATACAGATTTTCATAATGTATTTTTGTGGATTTCTGGTGAAATAAATAAAATGAAAATAATAAAATAAAGAGGTAATAATTTTAAAACACATTCCAAAAAAATGTCAGTAATAAACTTAAGATGCAAGATGAAGGTACTAAAGCAAGATGTTAAATGGAAAGAAATAAAAACAACTCAGATATCTTAGGCAGTGTACACATGGCACTTTAAAGTGGATTTGATCCACCCCATGTGTCCATGTTTTCCATGCAACACTGTTCTCATCCAAGTGGCAACCTGCACTTTCCCATCATTGACTTTGCATTATCCCAAACCACTGAGGAAAAATCCAACATGCAATTCCATGTTACGCATCGGTGGACATATTGCGTGGGCAGGGATTTTTTTAACAGTGCCATCTATCACTACACCTCGTCTTGCCAAGGCTGCTGGTGGAGGCAGCCACACTTTTAAATTTTATTTTTAACCCACCGTTTTGTGGAAGTCTGGTAGGACTGCACAACAAAATAAGTCTGTGGAAATCCATGTGTCGGTGGCAGGTATCTCTTAGCTCAGCGCAGGCAATTAAAAAAGGAAAGTGCTGACCCTCATGCTTGTCCCTGTGGGTCAATTTGCAACACAGATAATGTCAGGTGAGGGTCCAGTGGCCTGAGGGTTCAGAATGTGGTAAAACCCCTTGTAGGCCTTGTTCATCCACACAGGCCTTTCTCTGCACTGTATAGATGGAAGCAGAGCCTGCAGTCCATTGAAGAACCTTTGGCCCTCCATATGTTGCTGTCTCCAATTCCCATCAGTTCTAGCCAGGATTGACAATGGTCAGGGATGATGGGAGATGCATAGCCGGGGGGCCGCTGCCCCCCATCAAGGAATAATAAATAATGATAAATAATAAATTTTCATTTATACCCCACCCTTCCCGGTTCAGAAAACTGGGCTTAGGGCGGCTAACAACAAATTTAAAACATTTAATTGTGATACAACAATAAACATCATAAAATACAGTATAAAAGCATGAATAACAATAAATTCAAAAATCAAAAATCAATTTAGGGGGGAAATCCATCCAATAAACATTACATGATCACCAGGGCTAGCTGGCTAAATTAGTCCTACTTGGGCCAGCGAGGAGACCAGGGGAGAATTAGCTGTGGGATCATTTGAAAGCCAGGCGGAATAGCTCTGTCTTACAGGCCCTGCGGAAGGAAGTTAAATCCTACAGGGCCCTGCTCTCATGGGACAGAGCATTCTACCAGGTCGGAGCCATCACTGAGAAGGCCCTGGCCCTGGTGGAGGATAATCTGACTTCCTTAGGGCACTTATTATTACTAAAAAAACTATGGGACGCGGGTGGCGCTGTGGGTTAAATCACAGAGCCTAGGACTTGCTGATCAGAAGGTCGGCGGTTCGAATCCCCTACTCTTGAGTAGAGAGAAAAGACTCTATGGCTTCAGACAGCAGGTGGAGGGATCCTGCTTTGGGATGCTCCCTCACATGAAAGCCTCCTTGCAAGTGAAAACAATGAAACATTAGGAAACTTCCTTGCTGACGGCTGCATTCCCTCTGCAACTATCGGTTGAGGGGCGCATGCTGGCAGTAAGCAGGGCTGAAGCCAACTGTGAGCAGGACCAGTTCCTAAAATGGGTGGTGCCTGAGTCAAAAATGAGGTTTGGCCATCCCTGTCTTAGGACATCAGGGAGAAAAGTTCTGGCCTATCCTGCTCACTGTTGCAGCAGTTTCCTACCTGTGGGGAAACATTCAGGGACAGGAGCATCATAAATGCATCCCCCCCCACACACACATTCCACCTGCTGCCTCCAGAATCCTGCCACCAAATCTCACTGTGGTCACTTCCACACATGGCTTCCACACTTCCACACAGTGAAAGCACATGGCTTCCCCCAAAGATTATTGGAAACAGTAGTTTGTTAAGAATGCTGTGAACTGTAGCTCTTTGAGGAGTAAACTACAGTTTCCAGATTTCTTTGCAGGAAGCCATGATGGGAATGTGACGTGCAGATGTAGAAGGAGCAGCTCCAGAAAAGCAAGGTTGGGGGAATGGAGTCAAATAATGTTATTGCAGGATAAACAAGGTGTTGTTGTTGTTTAGTCGTTTAGTCATGTCCGACTCTTCGTAACCCCATGGACCAGAGCACGCCAGGCACTCCTGCCTTTCACTGCCTCCCGCAGTTTGGTCAAACTCATGCTGGTAGCTTCAACAACACTATCCAACCATCTCGTCCTCTGTTGTCCCCTTCTCCTTGTGCCCTCCATCTTTCCCAACATCAGGGTCTTTTCCAGGGAGTCTTCTCTTCTCATGAGGTGGCCAAAGTATTGGAGCCTCAGCTTCACGATCTGTCCTTCCAGTGAGCACTCAGGGCTGATTTCCTTAAGAATGGATCTTCTTGCAGTCCATGGGACTCTCAAGAGTCTCCTCCAGCACCATAATTCAAAAGCATCAATTCTTCAGCGATCAGCCTTCTTTATGGTCCAGCTCTCACTTCCATACATCACTACTCGGAAAACCATAGCTTTTACTATATGGACCTTTGTTGGCAAGGTGATGTCTCTACTTTAACAAGGTAATCCATGCCTTATAGGGTCTTGATATCACTGTGCCTGAAAGGTGGAAGAGCAAATGGGGTACTAAGAAATATTTCAGGGAGCTTCCATCAAAGTCATCCAGTTTGGTTTACTTAAGCAAAAGAAATCCTGGACCTGTGCCTGGAGAACACAGCACAAAAGGAAGTGTGGATGAGTCCAATGTTGTTTAGAAAGGTCACCATGATTTTCTTGCAGACACTGAAGCTCTCACTGAATTGTCCTAAGACTGCGTTTCCTGCATTTCACTGCAGTTTGTCCCAGCTATATCTGTTTCTTCCCTCTGTACCCATGTGCCTCCCAGCTGATGACAACAATCCCAAGTGGTCTCTCGCCCACAATTGTTCATGCCACAATAAATGTGTTGGTCTAGAATGTGCCACCAGGCTTATAGATCCACCCTGTGCATCAGGAATAGGGAATGTGTGGCCCTCAACATGCTGTTGGACTCCCAATGTCTTATCAGCCCCAACTTGCATGGCCAGTGGTCAGGGATGATGAGAGCTGCAGTCCCCTCCTTGTTGTACATCCTAATTATGTCCACTGCCTGTGTGCCACTGATGTGGTTGTCCTTGCAGATGTGCTTGTACATCATGATGCTCCCCAAGCCTCCCCCCAATGCAATGGGCCTGTCTGATGCCAAATGTGCCTATTTCCTGGTCAAGTAGTTGCTTGCAATTATCTACAAGTAGAACTGGACCTAGGCCAATATTTTGTGGTTGGGAACATGTAATAATTTCTCCCAGAGAGTGCTTTCATTAATATAGCAATTGCCCTGTGGAAGTATCACTGCACAAATGCTCACAAGCACCTACTGGATACTTCTTTTCCGGTATACGGTACTTCTTTAGACTCAGAGGACTTTTATAGAAGACGGTCAGTTTATAAATAAATAGATTTAAAACATACCTATCAGCAACCAGGATGGAAAAACAAGGTGCAACCTGGGCTTTGAGATTAGGGAACCTGTGGCCCTCAAGTGTTGTGGGATGACAGATGCCTCTGAACTGTCACTAATTTGCAGGGAGGAGTCACTCACATGCCACAACATTAGGTTTGCACATTTGAAGTGGATTTTGTCAGGATTTTGTCATCCTAGGACAATAAATCCACTTAAACAATCAATACGCAGACTTTTCATTACTTGGAAAGTGGTGGGGGAATGCATTGAAAACTGTTAATGACTAACAGGAAGGCACGTAAACACTCCATGAGTTCAGGATGAATGCTCTTCGCTGTATAACCTCTCCACAAACAAATCAGAACAAATGCTCAATAAAGACCAGACATAGTCTAAACCAGCGTTTCTCAACTGGGGGTCATATGGCCCCCTGCCCCCCCCCCAGATATTCCAAGGGGGCCACAGGTGAAAATCATGTAAATAGAGGACCACGGGATGAGACTAGGGGGCCACAGAGGGAAGCGAGAAGTGAAGAAAACAGAAAAGTGATCGAGAAAAGAAAACAGAAAAAAAGAAAACAGAGAAGTGAAGGAAAGAGAAAACAGAAGTAGAGTGAACAGAGAACTGACCGTGCTTCCCAGTGGAAAGATCGCCACTGCGGCAACGTCACTTCCGCTTCCTTCTCCCTCCCACTTCCGCCCTCGTCCTCTGCGCACACCAAGCTGTCTGCACTTTGCTTGTCATGGGCAAGAGGCACGGCTGCAGCAGGGTTAGTGGGATAAAGCTTTGGGATAAAAGCAAAAGTGTTTTTCATGGCATTTCCTACTTCGGATGTGGCAGAATCAGGTTTCAGTCGTGTGAATTATTTACTCAGCCTAATGCAAAATCACTTTAACATATTGGACAGAGGTGATCTTCGGCTATCCCTCAGAGCAACAGAACCAGATTTAAAAAGCTTGTTTCTGGTCATTGAGAAATACTTAAAGTATATATTTTTATGTAATTGCATTTTGTATAAATTATAAAAATTATAAATAAAACATGTTCTGTTTACAAACAAAACATTTAACTAGCTGAAGTCACAAGGAGGGCTTCAGGTCCACCATGCCTCTTCTATGGCATGATACAGGCACCTGTAATCCCAGCTCCTGGTGCAAATAGCAGCTAGAAGGGACTGAATTATGTCTGGAAAATGGCACCAAGAGAAAAAAGATTATTGTTCCCAATGCCCAAGCTAATAAGGCTGCAGTTCTAACCCACTTAACTGGGACTAAGTAGGCTCCATGAAATTAAATAGGACTTGCTTCTGAGTAGATATGGTGAGGATTGCATTGTTAGTCTCGCTTAACTAGGTGGATAAGCCTCTTCCACTCTGACCTTCTTCAGCCTCCTTGTCCAGCAAGCTGGCACACATCCACCAGTTTCCAAAAAGTACAGTTTGTTACTTTTCAACTGATTAGGAAGACTGAGCCAAGCTTATCTTAAGCTACTTTCTAAGGGTAGGAGGTGTGTACTGCCACTTCCCAACTTGGGCTATGTGCATACCGTCCGATAAAGAAGGTGCGGCCGGTTTTAAGCACCCAAGTGGGAGGAAACTTTTCTGAGAAGTGAGACTAGCCCTTGTTATCTAGCAGATCCAGTAGAATCTCTTATCTTCGCTAAAATGCACCCTCCCTAGATGCAGCATGTGTGGGAGGCCACGCACACCCTTCCCTACGAATCAAGTGATGGCCCATCATCTCATGGGAACCTAGGAAACATTGTTCCATCTAGTTCATAAGGACATAAGAAGAGGCTGCTGGATAGGCCAATGGCCCATCTAGTCTAGCATCCTCTTCTCCTGTGCTACTTTGTGGAAGCAGATGAGTGAATGCAACTACAAACTGATCCTTCTTTCAAACCATGTTTAGCTCTCTTGCCAAGCTATTCATTTCTCCTTCCATATGGGTGTATTTCCTTCCTTTCTTTCTCTCTCTCTTTAAATTATGAAGCAAAGAAAGAAAAAATAGAGGTGGCTCACTGAGTTTGGGGTACGACCCACCAACTGAACAGTCTTCTTTCTAGCCAGCTGTTTCAGCTGCAGAGCAGTAGACTGAAGATTGTTCCCCCAGATTCCAGAACTTTTCAGGCTGTTCCTTGAGCTCACCAGCCCTATTAGATCTTCCAGAGGAAGCCAGGGATGGCACACCAGATGATGCCCAGGCAACCCCCACTCTTCTGTTGCAAATTATGGGTTCCTTCAGATGACCTGTTTATTCAGCATTCATCCTGATCTACTTGCACAAAGCTTTCACAGGGGTCAGGATATGACCTGTCTTCATTGAGCATTCATTCTGATTTGTTTGTGGGGAAGTTATGTGACCATGCACATTCATCCTAAATTTATCCTGATTTGCTTGCAGAGTGTTTACATGTCTTCCCGTTAATCATTTGTTCATCACATATTTTACAACGCATTTCTTCATCCATTTACAAACCACAAATACTCCTTTTCTCTCTTTAAAATAGTGTGGATTTGTAGTGTATTGTTATGAGTAGGGGGGGTGGGGCAGTAGGCTGAATACCTGAGTCCCCTTCTCATTATTGGAATAGCCAAGCTAGCTTCTCAGTGAGGTGATGGACCAATAAGGGAAACAAAGGAAGTGGTTCTGTGCGAGACAGAGATGGGTGGGGACCCATCACTCAGCTCACTGCTAGTTAGAAGGACAACGGCAGGATTGAGAGCAGAGAGTTGGAGTGATGTGAGCTAGAAGCAAGGCAGCTTCTTGTGGTGTTAATGCTGTGAGCCTCTCCATTGTAGGCTCAGGTTGTATATATGTGTAAATAAACCACATCTCATAAAGGCACCACAGTCTCCACTGTCCCTCACTCCAAAGGAAACACTGCAGCCTCGCACTGCTCAGAGACTGGGTTGGCTGCAGCAGTATATTATCAGATAGAACATTTTAATCAAGGGTGCCAACTGAAATAAAAAAAGGGGGGCCCAGGTAAGCCCTGTCCTGCATAACTGATCACAAGACATGGCACACACACAATTTGAATTGCAATGCCTATTAACTTGGGGGGGGGGCGCTAATATTTTATTGGGCGACCGAAGGGACCTTTGCTCCTAGGAGTGGATTCCTGTTGCTTTAATCCACTTTAAATTATGGCATGTGTTTGAGTCCTTCCTGCAAAATACCGTCCTGCCTGGAGGCTCCCTTAAAAATATGAGACATGATAATGGAACCTTCTGCATAAAAAGCATGCAGTCTACCACTGACCTAGGAACACTCTCTTCTGAGCACAGGGGAAGGGGGGCCATTTGACCTTTTCTCCACTCACTGCTTCTTGCTGCAACTCTCCCCTCCCCTTGCAAACTGTTTCTTCCTTCCCAGATGCGTTTTTCCTCTCAGGAACATGTGCAGTAGGGCACAATCAGCCATGTATGCCCATGTGTGGCTTGGGGCGGACTACAGTGCAAGCCGTCTCTCTGCAACTCACAATTACCAGGATTCTTTGGGGGCAGCCACACGCTTTAAATGTATGACGTGGAGGTTATCCTAGTCTGGGTATAAGAGACCTGTTTTACTTGATGGGGCTGTGATATTCTGGTGGTAGGTCTAAAGGTCCCTAGGCAACCTTATCCACAGTGAACATTGTATAGCAGCTGGGTTGTCAGTTTTTAAACTAGTTTGTTGCTGTAGCTCTGCCTTTAGCAGATTGAGATACAGATTCATGGTTTCCTGCTTGGCAGGGGGTTGGACTCGATGGCCCTTGTGGTCTCTTCCAACTCTATGATTCTATGATTCATTCACAGGAGATTTCGTTCATCCCCATTATAAGCCTGCCGATGTCTGAACAGTGTTGTCAGGTGACCTTGACCATTGTCCAAGCTGGCTGGGAAGTTGAAGTCCAGTGACATCTGGTAGGCCACAGATTCCCCATGCCTGTAGTACAGTGCCTTGACTAGCAAAGGGGATACAACTGGTCACAGTGATTTGAACTCTGTATGCATTTCTAAGAGTCGCCTAGGAATGATGCAAAAGAGACCAGGGCTCTTAGGCCTTCAGTAGTTGTGCAGAAGGAGGCATTTCAGCAGGTGCAGCTTGTAGGACAAGTTAGACCTGCTGGAATCTCCTCTCCTATGCCTCTATTAAAAGCTCAGAAATCCTGGCCTCTTTTGCATCTGGACAACCAACTGCAACCACTGACTTGAGCGCCACACTTTGAATGCCCAGTGCACTTGCCTCACACCTTGAAGTCATGATGCTACAATGCAATGTGATGTCATAACGTCATATCATGACACTGCAACAGCAACACTTCGCACCTCACGGCAGCAACTGAACTGGCGCCTGTGCCTCTGCTGCAGCATGGGGTATGGGCTGGACACCCACAGAAAAATTGCTGTGGGCAGAGGCGGAGCCAGCTTCTCTGGTACCCAGAGTGGCACACATGCTGTGCACCCACGGGCGGGGTTAGCCGCCCGCGGGAGCAGGGCAAGCGTCCCAGGGGGTGGGGCGAGTGTCCCATGGGGGCAGTGGTGTCACCCCTCCTCAGGGTTGACACCCAGGGCGGACTGCACCCACCGCGCCCCCCTTCCTCCGCCGGTGGCTGTGGGTGCCCAGGGCCCCCTGAAGTTAGTCCCCTGGCAGCCACCACCTATGGCCCTCCAGATATTGCTGGCCTACAAGTACTAAAACTTGTATTTGCGCAGCTGTAGCCCTGTCGTCTTTTGCATTTGGCTGCCCAGCCTCCACATTCCCACTTTTGTTGTTGTTTAGTCGTTTAGTTGTGTTCGACTCTTCATGACCCCAAAGGGCCTAGTCTTTCAGCACCCACCTTTGGGGCCCATTCATATGGGAACTGGCAAGTTCTAAGGAGATGTTTCTCAAGCATCTGGACTGTGGAAGTCATTTGGAATGGCAACTTGAGATGTTCTGTGGCTCCTGGAGCTAGTCAGTCTGGACAGTCTGGCTCTATCAATTTTAGGGAAACACTTCCAGCTTTTGTCTCTGGATTGGCAGTTTCCTGACCACAACAAGCTGCCTACCCAACTTCCAGCCTGCCCTACGGCCTTGGGAGTGTTAGTACGTAGGATTCGCTGGCTGGCTCACATCTGCTTGCTCATTTCATTCGCTTCCTGTAGGTTTTGTCCCTGAAGTTCCATGAGGACATAAACTCCGATTCAGTTCACTTTCCCTAGTGCAGAGCTTTCCTGGGACAGGGAGCGGCTCCACTTAGCAGAGTAATTATACCACCTTTTGTGTTTCTTCCTTGACCCAGTCTCTTCAGCAACTTGTCTTTCTGGTTTGGAGGGCCTCAGGTAACACAGGTGAAGCTGCGGTGTCAGTGATTGGTAGGCACAGAGAAAGCAGAAAGGCATGCAGAGCAAGTGACAATGCCCAGATTAATCGCACATGGCCTCTGCAGTGTGTAATGTACATGCACACCCTCCTGGCAGGGAGATGCAAAAAAAGACCATCCTCCTGCATGTAAGAAGAGCCTGCTGGATCAGGCCAGTGGCCACCCTCATCCAGCATGCCATTCTCACATTGACCAGGCTGGTGTCCATTATGGGAAGACCACAAGCAAGACAACTCCCATCACCCTGACCATCGTCCACGCTGGCTGGGCTTGATGGAAGTTGAAGGCCAATGACATCTGGCAGGCCACAGATTCCCCATCCCTGTAACATAGTGTAGGTGCCTTGAATATCAAAGGGGATACAACTGGTCACAGTGATTTGAACTCTGTACCCATTTCTAAGAGTCACCTAGGAATGATGCAAAAGAAACCAGGGCTCCTAGGCCTTCAGTAGTTGTGCAGAAGAAGGCATTCACATAGAGGAGGGAGAAAGGTTGTTTTCTGCTGCTCCAGAGAAGCGGACACGGAGCAATGGTTCCAAACTACAAGAAAAAAGATTCCGCCTAAACATTAGGAAGAACTTCCTGACAGTAAGAGCTGTTCGACAGTGGAATTTGCTGCCAAGGAGTGTGGTGGAGTCTCCTTCTTTGGAGGTCTTTAAGCAGAGGCTTGACAACCATATGTCAGGAGTGCTCTGATGGTGTTTCCTGCTTGGCAGGGGGTTGGACTCGATGGCCCTTGTGGTCTCTTCCAACTCTATGATTCTGTGATTCTATGATTCTATGATTTCAGCAGGTGCAGCTTACAGGACAGGTTAGACCTGCTGACCTCTCCTATGCCTCCTCTCCTATGCCTCTATACAGAAATCCTGTCTCTTTTTGCATCTGGACACCCTTCTGCAACCACCTATAGCCCTCCAGATGTTGCTGGCCTAGAACTCCCAGTCCCAGCATCCCTGACCGTTGGCCATGCTGGCTGGGACTGATGAGAGTTGGAGTCCAACAGTATTGGGAGGGCTGTAGTTCCCAACCCTGCAGGAGTGGCCATTCCTGGTCCTTTTACAGGACTCTGATTTGTAAACATAAACCAACAGGTGAAGCTTCATGACATGAAGCTAAATGTGATTGCCTACTAATTGCTGGAGATTGAACAGATATTGAACATGGCAGCTGATGGTATTTTGGGACAGTTAGGCAATCCTGTTTAAATTAAAATACTGGTTCATAAACAAGCAGATGTTAATACAGGCTTACTCAACCTCGGCCCTCCAGATGTTTTGAGACTACAATTCCCATCATCTCTGACCACTGGTCCTGCTAGTTAGGGATCATGGGAGTTGTAGGCCAAAAACATCTGGAGGGCCGAGGTTGAGGAAGCCTGTGCTAATTAGGAGGGAGGTGTTATTCTTACCAGCAGTTAACCTGAACTTTGTATTAAATGCAGGAATATAACAACCAGCTTGCTTGTCTTCAACATAAAATTTGTATCTGCTAATGCCAGTCATTCCGTGTTGTAACCAGATACTTGGGAGGAGAAGGGAGCAGCTGCAGATGTGTTTTGAACAGATAGGAGCTCACCCATCCTGAATGCTACAATGTCTTTCTCGTCCGTCAGCTTCTTGTCTTAGAGGAGCTTCATATCCATTTTTAAGATGCACTGTAATTTCCAACACAGAAGAGATGAAAGGGGGGCGGGTTGCTTTTGGGGATTATAAAACAACATGTTTCCTTGTGGAATGCTGCTGTTCAGCCAGCCTGCCATGTCCTTTTTCAGGATACTCCATTCCACCTGCCCACCGACACTAATTTCCATTCCCCCTGCCACAACTGTCAGTCAGCGCTCCATGCCCTTTGAGCATGCTAGCCGCTTAGAGCACACTTACATCTAAAGCATATTCAATGCTCATTTAAAGCACATGATTTCCCCCAAAGAATGCCGGGAGCTATAGTTTGCTAAGCATGCTGGAAATGGTAGCTCTGTGAAGCAGAAACTACAGTTACCAGGATTCTTTGGGAGAAGTCACATGCTTTAAATTGATGCTAAATATGTTTTAAATGTGGGACGCAGGTGGCGCTGTGGGTTAAAGCCTCAGCGCCTAGGACTTGCCGATCGAAAGGTCGGCGGTTCGAATCCCTGCGGCGGGGTGCGCTCCCGCTGCTCGGTCCCAGCGCCTGCCAACCTAGCAGTTCGAAAGCACCCCCGGGTGCAAGTAGATAAATAGGGACCGCTTACCAGCGGGAAGGTAAACGGCGTTTCCGTGTGCGGCTCTGGCTCTGGCTGTGGCCAGAGCAGCGATGTCACGCTGGCCACGTGACCCGGAAGTGTCTCCGGACAGCGCTGGCCCCTGGCCTCTTAAGTGAGATGGGCGCACAACCCCAGAGTCTGTCAAGACTGGCCCGTACGGGCAGAGGTACCTTTACCTTTACCTTTTATGTTTTAAATGTATACTGTGGATCTGTATCGGTGGGAGGCTCTGCACACTTAAGATTTTTTCTAAATATTTTTTGCATTTGGGGAAAACGTGTGCTCCCCCCCATCCCTGCTGACACCTCCCTCTTGTACACTGATGGTGTTCTTTTGGCTGCATAAGGACTGGCATTGGGAGAATGAGTTTGCCATTAGCATAGGGGTGCTATCAGACAAGGGCTTGAGGTTGCAAATGTAGGGAGTTGTAGTACTTAACCTCTAGAGGTTGCCAGGTGGGCAAAAGCTCCTCTAGAGGGCGGCTTAGTTGGGCTGGTTGCCCCATCTCTAATTAAGAACATCTGCAGATGTACAGGAACAGGTGTCCAGAATGGTTCAGGCAGGCTTTTGTGAAAACCAGAGTTTACCTGTAGAATATAAAGGACAGCATGAAGCCTCCTGTTTTCACACACAGAAGGTAATAAGAGCTCCTTCAGTTGCCAATAAGTGCCAGGAGTTGCTTAGAAGCCTAGTACACCTCTGTCACACTTGCACCCAACACTGCAGGTCCTACTGTGCGCAAAATCTGCATGCCACCCTTGCCTTCAGGGCCAGCCCAATCATTAGGCAGGGAGACGCAGCCACAAGGTATGGGGGGACAAAGCATGTAAGAAAATGGCTTACTCTGTTGCCTATGCCTAAGCTGTCCTGTTACTGTGTGCTGTGGTAGAGGATTTGTTCCCACTGCCAATGTTGATGTAAGGTTGCTATTGATTTGATTTAATATTGCTTTTGATTTGTATGCCACTTTTCCCAAGCAACCAGGTTGAGCTCAAAGCAACTCACAACAATAATAAGCCATTAGAAATTTTAAAATAGTCACATTTCCATCCATATATAATCATGTCAAAAACACAGAAGCACGAGGATAAGGAGCCTGCGCCCCTCCAGATGTTGCGGGACTAATGTGTCCCTGCACATCAACCTGACAGCACACTGAGCAGGTCCACAAGCAGGCCATATAGTCACTGTCTTCTCCACTGTGCTGCAAAATTCTGAATTTCTGATTAAATTACATTAATGATTTCTAAACTTGTATCTATACATATAAATCAGCACATTTATTTATTGATCTACTTACACAAATCTGTGTCGTCTTCTGTAACATTGTGGAAGTAGTCACCCTACCTCTCTTTGAGGGTAGAGAGGCAGGCACCACACATGGCGGCTATCAGGGCTCGGGATGAGAAGAGATCCAACCATCTTCCTTTTGATTAACAGTTTAACTGCATGCCCTGTTGAGCCACGAAGATGTGCAGTTGGAATTGGCCTGACATTGCTGTAATATACAGTTAGTGGCTCACATGAAAGGGTGCATGAAAGGGTAAACCTGAGCTCAGGTTGCAAGTGGGTGTAGTTTGACAGCCTCTCAGCAGGCTCTGCTCTCCCCTACCCCACCCCACTTTTCAGCATTTTTCTCTTCATGCTTCCTGAAACAAGCAAGAAGCCATGAGACCTTGGCTCCCTGCAAGTGAACTGAATCACTCTGAAAGGAGTCTTTAAAGCCTGCATCTTTACTAACCCAAAGATTGCATGATCTTTTTTTGTAAGGAAACCAAGTACTTTCCTTTTTAAAGGTGTTTGGAATCTTCTTCTTCTTTGTTTTACTGCCAACAGATGGAGACTTGTTTGCTGTAACTTCTGGAAACCCTGTGAGTAAAATGTTCACTTATTTGCAAAGCTAAGTGTCTGTGATTTATTCTAGCCTAAGTATTTCTGTGGGGAACTTTGTTTAAAGGTGGATGAGGGCAGATGTAAATCTAAACAAGTTTTCATGTGCTTGAAGCCATTGTGCTACTGGATAGTAGGATCCTTTCTTCCAAACCTCTCTCTCCAACATCATAAACCCAGGCATTATGATCAGGACAACAATACTGGTCCTAAGTCAGCCTGTGGTACAGCTGGACCTCAGCAGAGTTCAGCAGCAAAAGTATCTTGCGCCCATAAGCTAAAGGAAGAGGAAGCCACCGACAGTGATCACTTTCTGGGATCAAACTAAACGTGACATTGAAATGCATGGTTGCAACTAAGTGTCTTAGTTTTTCAAACGTTAATAGCTGCCCAAGAGAGCACAATCAGAATCCAAAGCACAGTGCATGGAAGGGAAAGGTAACCCTTACCCCTCCAGCTGCTACTTAACCCACATAGAAGCTTCCATTAAAAATAATAAAACCTTATAATATATAATGGCATGTCTTGTTTGGCCCAGTGAATAGCTGGATGTGCTGACCAGCTGTGTCACAAGAGACTTGAGAATGATACGTCATCTGATTGAGTTGGGAACTGCAAGGCGACTAGATTCCTGGAGAGCTATTTGTGGCTATTACTCATTGATTCATGACCTTTTTATAAACTTTTTATAAAGTTTTTTATATACAATAACTATAAATAGAAGTATCCCTTAGATAATGGTACAGAACAACCTGTAATGGGGAATGTGGATTCTGGGAGTTGTAGCTTGCCAATTGTCCTGAGAACTATAGGTCAGTGGCAAACTTCAGTTCCTGGGAAACTTTGCAGGGAACCATGACTTTTAAAAGTGGTATAAGAGTGCTGTTAATGTATGGCTTGGGTGTAACCTATATCAGTGGTGGGGAACCCCAGGACTGGGGTTGAATGTGGGCCCCCAGGCCACTCTATCTGGCCCTTGGGACTCTTCCTCCAGCCATTCTTAAGCCACACCTTCACTGGCCTTGCTCCACTCCCTTTGCTTGGCTGGAATGTGTTCTTGAACTGCCATAGTGCCTCTGTCAGGAACTGGCTGGTTGCAAAGGTGGGGGCAGCAAAAGTCCTAGTTGCTGCAGGACAGGCCATCCAGGGTTAGGGGCCTACAGGAGTCTCCCACATTTTGTGACCTGGGGCCACATTTGGAAATCTGTTACGGGAACTACAAAATACCAATGTCACAGAAGAAAAACTGCTGATGCTCAGATATGCCCCCACCAAAAAAAAGTAAATCATCTACACATCCCAAATAAAACAAAAACGGACACAAAAAAGCAGGCAACACCCATAACCCACAGAAAACAGGCAACCTCCCCACCAAACAACCAAAACACAACCAGCCAAATAAGGCTCAATTTTTAAAAATAATGATTGGGAGGAGCAGGAGACCTTGGCAGGTAATAAAGTGGGTGTCTGTTACACCATGGTGCCCATGGATGCCATGTTGGGGGCCCCAAGTTTGAAGGGCCCAGTTAAACTGACAAAAAACATCTCAAGAGTGGATTGTATCCGATGCTAATCTTACTCAGAGTAGACCCATTGAAGTTTTTCAACATGACAAACACATTTAAATGGGTCTACTTCCTTGGTTGGATGCAACCCAGCATTGTACTCTTTACACCCCATAATAGCTGCAGTCTTGCTATTAACGCAGAACAAGAATAGGTCACACAAACACCAGCTGTTTTGTCCACTATATAGCCCATTTTACTGTAACAATATGTTTCGCCTATAGACCCAGAAATATAGCTGCTCTTGAAGGGCCGTCTGAAACACGGGGTCTGAGCTGCACCCGTTTCGCCCCCCCCCCCCGCCCACTGTGACACGGTGCCCCGAGATGCAAGGAGCATGACTCAGCACTAGCAGCCACATCAGACACAGCTGTGCTAAGTGTTCCACTGCCCCACAGTGGTAGAAATGAATCCCTGTGACTTTGTTTTGAGAGTTGATGCAATGTAGTAGCTGCAGCTGAGAGGCTGTGCAATATACCAGGAAGCCTCTTGTCCTACTCTCATCTCATCTCTACTCTCATCTCTTCTGTGATGAGGAGCTCAGTATTACCTACACCTTCATCCTTGGGTCCCCAGATGCTGGACTACAATTCTATCATAAGAATTTAAAAAGAGCCTGCTGGATCAGGCCCTTGGGAAGCCCCAAAGCAGGACCAGAGGGCAACAGCACTCTCCCTACTTCTGATTCCCAGCATTGAGACATTCTGCCTCCAACAGAGGAGATAGAATATAAATATTGTGGCTAGTAAACATTGATAGACTTGGAGTCATCCGCACTTCCACTTGTCCTGTGCTTAGAAAGCACAGATCCAAGAGATTTTCCCCTTTCCTCTCTTTAGCACTAAATCAGAGCAAACATCAACCTGGAGAAAACCCGAAATGCCATTTGCTCCAATTGCGTGCTAGAGAGTGGTTTTCCCAGGGGAAAGCAGTGGGACCAGAGAAAGTGTGGGAAAGGCCTAAGCCTCCATGGACTTTTGGTGGCCATCTCTGCTTCCTGTGAGAGTGAGTTCCACAGTTTAATGCTGGGCTGCTGTGTGAAGAAGGGCTTTCAACATTCAGCTTCATTAGATTCCCCTGAGTTCAAGGGTTGAGAGAAGGAGCCAAACTTTTCTGTATCCACTTTCACCACACTATTAATAATTTTATACACTTCTATCATGTCTCTTTTTGCTCGCCTTTTCCCAAGACTAACAACCCCCAAATGTTGTAAGCTTTCTGCATTGGGAGAGCTGCTGTAGCCACTAGATCATGTGGGTTTCTCTTTTCTGAACTTTTTACCAGCTAGAATATCCTCAGCATCATCCCTGGCTAACTTAGCCACTTATTAGGGGTGATGGGGTCACAGTCCAGCAGTGCCTGTGGGGGCCCCATGACAATTGCTCTGGTTTGTAAATGTGTCCACAACCCCAAAATCTTGGCAAACCCCTCTCTGCTGCTATGGCCACACCCTATTTTGGCTGTAAAAGGCACACTAGCAGTTTAGGCTGTTGTTTTTCTCGTGATTTGGAAATCCTACTTCTGACCCCACCCCTTTTAATCACCCCTTTCCCTCACCTTGCTTTACCTTCCTGGTTTAAGGTTTGGTTCTGAACACCCCCCCCCCCCATTTTAAAGTTTCAAGGAACAACTAGCAGAATGAAAAGAGGCACACCAACTATCTTTTGAAATAAAACTAAATGAAAATGATGTATAGATGGTATATAACACCAGTACAGATAGCAAAAATGTACAAAACCGGGTCAAACATATATTGGAAATGTATAGAAAAAGAGGGGACTTTTTATCATATGTGGTGGGAATGTAGAGAAATTAAAAAAAAATTGGGAAATGATATACAATGAACTGAAAAAAATGTTTAAAATGACATTTGTAAAAAAAGAAAAAAACAGAAGCATTTTTGTTAGGGATTGTATTGTAGGACAAGACCTGCCAAGGAAAACAAAGAACTTGTTAATGTATGCTACAACAGTGGCAAGAGTTTTGATAGCACAAGGATGGAAGAATGAAGAAATCCTGACGAAAGAACAGTGGCAAGAGAAATTGATGAACTATGCAGAACTGGCTAAATTGACATACAAATTGCGAGACAAGGACAATTTTGACTTCATGGAAGAATGGGAGCTTTTTACAAATTACTTAAAAAGACAACAAAAATAATTGGACTCTTTGGCAGGTTTTGAATAAACATTCACAAATTTTATTAGTTGAATATATGATAGATAAGACAAAGATATGTACAATTTTATAAAATGCAGAGAATAAAATGTGTTGAGAAATCAGAGAAAGGAGCTGAGGGAAGTCTTTGGGGGAGGGGGGTTGAGGGGGGAGGGGGAAAAGAATGTATGTAATAATATGATTGATAATTGATTATGTTGAAATTGCTTAATAAAAAAAATTATAAAAAAGAAGGGGGAAAAGTGAACCTCTATCCATCTACTTCCTTCCCAGGCAAAGCTCCAGTGTCAGGAGCTGGTCCTACACTCGAGTAGGACCCTGGTAGAGACACATGCCCTACTGGCATGTTCTTTCCCTCCTGGTCTTTGGTTCAGGAGCTTCGAAAGCTTTCTTCAGCCCGAACATCACAGCGACCAATGCCAAGAGACACCGGCACACTTAGGGATCTGCAGAGTGTTCACAGTTTGCGTAACAGACCTCAGCAACTCAGCATTTTGGCTAATCTACTTTATTTACATATAAACACACACGGGGCACTGCAACATGGCTCCCTCTCTCTCTAGTATCAGACAGCAAAGAGGAAAAGAACAAAGGACAATAGTCCCACTTCACGGAACACAGTAACACAAACATCCTGTCTCCGTCACTTCCCACTCTGTGGAGTCAAAACATATACCGTCATGTGATAGACAACAATCCCATGACTGCAATCACAGAGCAGGAATTCTTAACAACTGTTAAGTTGTGGGTGAACATATCAGACGACACAGCGATTCTTCAAACAGCTCTTCTTTAATCAGAGGCCAGAACAGAACTGAAGGGCTCAGTCAGCCTGCTTCTATATAGCTCCAGTACAACGTTACTGTAGCAACTTTCTAAAACTATCCAATCACTGAACGTCACTTTCGATCCTTCATTTGCATAACTATCTACAGTATCCCCCTGCTGGCCCAGGGTGAGAACTTCAGTACATAACAACAACCATCACCACTGGACCGAGGACTAAGCTCTTCTCACAGCCCATGCTGCAACACCACTACAGCACTGTCCTTTAAAGAAAACACTGGGTTATTTATGGTGTGATCAGCAGTGCAGTCAAGTAATTTCAGACTCTAGACTTAAAAGCCTTCCTTGGGGAGGGAGGGTTCCTTAGATGGTTATGTGTATTATTTTACCAATGTGAAAATATGGCAAGCCTGTCCTGTGGCATTCCCCCCCCCCCCCGCCCCGGCTATGCTGCTCGACCTCTGCCTCAAAGTTCTGCCCTGATGGCACCACTTGATGTAATACAGCAACTTTGGTTTATTTGGGGCTTTCAAATAGATTTTCTGTTTGCAATATTGTTTTTACTTAACTTGGTCTGTTTTATCCCCTAAACAATTGATTTCTTAGACTGAAGATGGGGCTATTAAAATTTGACAGAGGTGTGAGACCACTAAAAATCACTCTGAGCCCATGGGATAGAGTGGGATATCAGCCAGCCAGCCAGCCAATAAAATATACATTAATCCAGTGCTTTTTTCTGGGGGGATGCAGGGGGTATGCAGACCCCTAAACATTTTGTGAATCTAAGTTTGGCCTCATTGAGGGACAGTATTTCAATATGAGTAGGAAAAGGAGAGTACCCTTAAACATTTTTTAAGAAAAAAAGCACTGTATTAATCACATACTTGTGGGCATGCACATGGCTAGGAGGAAGGACCACAACTCAGCGGCAAGCAAAAGGTCTCGGGGTTCAGTCTCCTAGTGGGGCTGGGAGACAGAGGCCCCCGTCTGAAACCATGGAGAGCTACTGTCAATCATTGGAGAAGATACTGAGCTGCAGGGACTAATGATTTGACTCAGTCCTATGTTCCTATGACTGACGTTCATTCAACAGAGATGCAGCAGCCCTTTGAAAGGGCTGTAGTGTTTTAAATTGGTATTAACATTCATGAATAAGAAATCCACATACAGATGGGGACAATCTGGTGAGAAGGCACCACAGAAAAGCTTTCTTCTGCTTTAAACATCTTTTTAGACATGTGTTAAAAACATTCTATTCTTGACAGTTCCCACAGTGCAAGTGTCATGCGTGCCCTTCTAGGTATGATCCTGTCATTCAGGCTATTTTGTTCCTTCCTCTTGTGAATGACTGCCTAGGACCTGTGTGTATTCAGCTGCATTTCCACCAAGGCGTTGACACAATGACCTCCCTGTGTTTTTCCTGTAGGGTCCTTAAACATGACACCCTGGTACTTCGACCCCCTCGGCAGCACTTTAGCAAATCTCTCACCTAGGTCAATTAATGCCAGCAAACATCACTTCCTGTTGCTCAGCATGAAATAGCATTGTTTTGTTTGGGGTTTTTTTTAAAAAAATACTTGTAATTTATAGAAGTTCTCAAATACAAGGTACAGTTTCACAATACATGAATAATAACATAAAACACTAACATAATTTTAATACTGTATATGGCTGTGCGCACCCCAATATCCAAGTGATAAGAGGGTCCAGGGGTTCCAGCATTTTCCCAGTACATGTGCAGTCCACGTGAAAAGATCTAGGGGTCTTGGTGGACCATGAGGCAACAGTGTGAAGCAGCAGGGGGGAAAGCTAATGCTGTTCTAGGCTGCATCAGCAGGTGTCTAGTGTCCAGATCAAGGGAAGTAATAGTAGCACTCTGTTCAGAGCACACCGGGAATACTGTGTCCAGTTCTGGGCACCACAATTTAAGGAGGATGTTGACAAGCTGGAATGTGTGCAGAGGAGGGCAACCAGGATTATCAAGGATCTGGAAACAAGCCTTGCAAAGAGCGGTTGAAGAAGCTGGGTACATTTAGCCTGGAAAAGAGGAGACTTAGAGGAGATATGATAGCCATCTTCAAATGTCTTAAGGGCTGTCACACAGAATAATAATAATAATAATAATTTATATCCTGCCCTCCCCGGCCAGAGCCGGGCTCAGGGCAGCTAACATCAGTAAAATTACAGTAAAAACATAATAGGGGAAAAAACCAATTTAAAATACAGATTAAAATGCAATTTAAAATGCAGCCTCATTTTAAAAGTAGCCCATAGATCAAAACCATAAGGGGAGGGAAACATAAGAGTCAGACTGAGTCCAAACCAAAGGCCAGGTGGAACAGCTCCGTCTTGCAGGCCCTGCGGAAAGATGTCAAGTCCCGCAGGGCCCTAGTCTTTTGTGACAGAGCGTTCCACCAAGTCGGGGCCAGTACTGAAAAGGCCCTGGCCCTAGCTGAGACCAGGCTTGACTACTGAGTCCAGGCTTGACTACTGTAGTTCGCTCTACATGGGCTGCCCTTGAAGCTGTCCCAGAAACTCCAGCGGGTGCAGAATGCTGCAGCGAGGCTCCTCACGGGGTCTCTGCCATGGGAGCATATTCACCCAGTGCTTTTCCAGCTGTACTGGCTCCCAGTGGAGTACAGGGTCAGATTTAAGATGCTGCTTTTGACCTTTAAAGCCCTAGGACCTAACAGCCTAGGACCCTCGTACCTACAGGACCGCCTCTCCACGGAGAGCCTCAAGGTCCATAAATAGGAACACCCTAGTGGTCCCGGGCCCTAAGGAAATTAGATTGGCTTCAACCAGAGCCAGGGCCTTTTCAACTCTGGCTCCGGTCTGGTGGAACGCTCTGCCTCATGAGACCAGGGCCCTGCAGGATCTGATTTCTTTCCGCAGGGCCTGTAAGACAGAGTAGTTCCGCCCGGCCTTTGGCTTGGAGCCAGTTTGATTCCCTCCCTCTCTTTTTTCTTTTCCTTCTCCTCCTGCAATGAGGCTACATTTTAATATTTTAATGTTTCAATATTTTAATGTTGTATTTTAATTTTGTTTTTAAGTTGTAATCATTCAACTTGTTTTTATTATTGCTTGTAAGCCACCCTGAGCCCGGCCTTGGCTGGGGAGGGCGGGGTATAAATAAAATATTATTATTATTATTATTATTATTATTATTATTATTATTAAACCAGCACCTTAACCCTGACCCTGTACTCCACCGTACTAGCTAGTTTTCTCTTGCTCTGGAGAGTAGGACTTGAACCAATGGCTTCAAGTTGCAAGAGATTTTGACTAAACATATGGAGAAACTTTCTGACAGTAAGAGCTGCTTGACAGTGGAACAGTCTCCCTTGGGAGGTGGTGGACTCTCCCTCCTTGGAGGTTTTGAAGCAGAGGTCGGATGGTCATCTGCCATGGATGCTTCAGCTGAGATTCCTGCATTGCACATTGCAGGGGATTGAACTAGATGACCCTCAGGGTAGCTTCCAACTTCTCTGATTCTAGGGTTTGGTTTCCTAGGAATGTAGGTCTCTGGGTACAGTAATGTCTTTGTATATAGTTTTATTTACAGATATGTACAAACTAAACATAAGACAGAAGAGCTCACAGCATTAACAATCCCTACAACCTCCAAAGCTACAGCTTTATTTCAGCAAAGAAAGCAAGTCAAGCCTCTGTGTCTCTCTTTCTCCTCCCAACGTCAGACTAGACTAAGACAAATACAAACTCCCTGGCTTATTTCCCCACCCCAGGATGACGTGGCATCCAGCCAGGTGAGGGCGGGAGGCTTACCCCCCTCCTGAAAGAGCATCACCAGCCAGTTGTCTCTATGGTAACATGTTTGGTCTTGGCCAACTCTTTACACATGTAAATGGATACCTAACACACTTTAACAAAGAGACTGATTTGACCAGTCCAGCAGGTCCTGCTTTTAGAGACTACAGTCTTACAATTACAAAATCACAGGCTTGGTTGGAACCCATCCTAACCAACATCCAGTCCTATAACAACTACAAATTTGAAAGAAATGGGCTATGGATAGGAATGTTCACAGGCACTGCCTTTATCCACGGTACACCCTGGAATGTTTCAGCACAAGGTTCCTTGTTAGCAAACCCAGCCAAAGGTTTTCTGTGTGACTGGGACCTCATAGCTTCCTTGGGGCTTGCTGCTTAATGTAGGAAAGGGTCCCAATTGCCTGCAGTTATCTCCCATGCTTAACCTCTCAAAACCCAACATTGTCAAGTGAGTTTCCCTAAAAGAATTCTGGCTGATGTAGTTTACCCCTCACATTGTTTTGAGGGAAAGAATGCGGTTTAAAGGTGTAGTGTGTACACAGCCCATGTCTGAAAGCCCCACCCTCCATGTATGGGACACCTTTACACAAGAATCAATGTGAAAAATATCAGCAAATACCACTTCCTTTTCACTGCAGTGCTTTGATAATGTCATGCATTCCCCAGCAGAAAGGATGAGGATAGAGGAAACTATTTATTTACGTATATATTTAAATATTTATTAACCACACTTTTCATAAAAACACAGCAAGGCAGAGTACAATATACAAAATTGTCAGCATACATTTGAAAGTGGGCAGAGATTATTCTAGGCTTTTTCCTACAGGGCAGGACCTGCTACAATCAATGTTCAGTCCCTAGTAAAGGCTGCCAAACATCAGAGACCACCAGAAGTGCTCCATCAGAGGATCTCTTTCACTCGAGGGCCGTATTCAACACTAGTCCTACAGAGTAGACACACTGAAATCAGTGGACTTAAGATACTCATGTCCATTGATTTCAATAGGTCTACTCTTAGTAGGACTTGCACTGGCTACAACCCTTAGACTTCATGCAATTGCAAACTCTGGTTATGTGGGCTGGGGGGAATCTGTAGCCCATCTTGCTCCCTATCCACACGTTATTCCAGATATCCCTTTTATTTCACATTCAGGGCAGTCATACCACATGAGCCTGTTTTGAATGCTATTTGTATAAGTAAGGTTTTTGGGTGATCATGCTGCCTCATTTCCAATAAGCACACACCTGTTTTCCTGCTGAAATCCTATAACTTTTCATACCATAAATGTCCAGCTGTGTGCGCACTTTTGTTGCACCAAAGTGATCTCCCCAGGGTGCAAGTCTGGGCCGTGTGTCTGGAGGTACTGGGCTACCCAGACAACAAGACTCCCCTCTTGGCCTCGCTGGTGTGGTCCAAAGGAAAGCAGAGCAAGACATCTGGCACCAGCTTGGCTGCAGGAGTTGCTGCAGGGAGGAGTACAAGGCACCATCCAATTGTCTTAGGGACTCCAATCCGAATTTGTGTAGGCTTTACTCCTTAGCCTTTTCTTTTCCCAAAGATGTCCCACAAGGCACACAAAGCAGAATACACTTCCAATAAAAGACCAGTCTGGAGGGTTCCATTGTCTACACACGGAATGTCAAGAGCAGGGCTAGTTCTATTGCTCAGCTTATTAGACGGATGCAAACCATCCTGCAGCATTGGATGCAGTAAGGCTGCATATGAGCAGCAGTACATTTTTAAAGCAGACTTGTATGACAAACTCTCCTTATGGTCTTCCCCAGCCTGGTGCCTTCCAGTTAGCCAAAGGCCGGCAGGACTTCAGAAATGATAGGAGAATCATAGAACTGTAGAGCTGGAAGGGAGCCCATGGGTTATCTAGTTCAACCCCGTGCAATGCAGGAATCCAAAAACTCTTGGAGGGCACTAGGCTGAGGAAGAGATTCGCAGACATGTGAAGTTGCACAGGGTGTCAGACTGCTGGTCCACCTTCCCCAACAGTAGCTCTCTGTGAATACTCTACAATGGAGCTCCTTCCCTATGAGGAGATGCCAGGATTTGAACTAGGGAACTTTCCCATCATCAGTTATATGTTTGATTATTGAGTTAAACGCACATATACAAAAATAATCCAACCTATCACACAGAATACAAAATCAAATCAAAGGAAGAATGAGTTCTCTGCTCTCATCGTGATCTTCTTGGAGTATGCACTCTACCTCTCAGCCAAAAATGAGGGGACACTTGTTTTTGAAAGGGACTAAGCTCTCCTCACAGCCTATGCTGCAACACCACTACAGCACTGTCCTTTAAAGAAAACACTGGGTTATTTATGGTGTGATCAGCAGTGAAGTCAAGTAATTTTAGATTCTATATAGACTTAAAAGCCTTACTTGAGGAGGGGGGTTCCTTAGTCAAATGCTCTACCCCCATCACACAGAAGAAAGCAAAGCACTTACTTATTGTGCAGAATACAAAATTAAGCATGATTATAGTTAGCCAGGGAATACCACGACAACAGCCAATCAGTTTATTACTGGAAGAGGCTGGAAGTGAAATGATGGAAGAACTAGATGTCACAACTATCCTTACTAGCTCTTCTGCACCCACAGGCCAGGGGATATAGCTCAGTGGTAGAGCATTTGACTGCAGATCAAGAGGTCCCCGGTTCAAATCCGGGTGTCCCCTCCTTCTTTTTTCCCTCCTTCCTGGAAAAAAAAAGTAAATTCCCCGCGTCGATTCCTTCCTATCCCTGCACGGAAGGGAAAGCTGCGGCTGCGGCAAATGCACTCGAAGGGAGTCTTGCGGCGGCGGCGCCCGAGCAGTCGGGGAAAGCTTTGCTCCTCCTCCTCGGTTCCGGAGCCGCCAGGGCCCGATCCACGGCTTAAAGCAGCGGAGGCAAAGCCAAAGTCCCATCACCCCCTGCGCCGAGCCAGACTCCCACGATGCCCTGCGAAAGGAGCGCCCGTGGCCAGTCGCCATCTCGGCATATCAATGTGATAAATGAAAGAGATTCCCCGCTTCCTTTTCTTTGTGTTTGTAGATCTATGTTTACACCGGAAGTGTGCCCAAAGGGACCCTGAGGCGACCGCGCGCGCGCGCGCTGCTTCATCCTGCAACTCTACAGTTGAGGCGGCTCTTGCTTCCCACCCCGTTCGGCTATCGCATTTGACGTCACTTCCGACGCCCGGTCCTCCGAGACCCGGAAGTGGAGGATGGCTGAGGTGTCGCTGTGCGCCCGGCGAGCGGCCCGGAGAAGCCGCAGAGGCGGCGGCTGAGGTGAATTTTGGCGGGGAGGGGAGGGCAGCCCGCGCGCGCGCGCGTATGTTGCGCCGCCAGCTCGGACTCCTGGCTTCTTCCTTCACGCCCACCCAGTGCCGCCGCCGCCGCCGCTGCCGCCGCGGGCTTCCCTTCCGCCGGGTCTGAAAAGGCGAGGGAGGAAGGGCAGGTTCCCGGCGGCGGCGGGGGAGGAGCCTCTCCGAGCCATTTTTGAGGAGAAGGAGGGTTTGGTGTGGGGTCCACGGCGATGCGCCGGTAACTGGGCCTCGGCGGCGGAGCTGCGGGAAAGCCGTGCGGGAAGCGCCCGCTGCGGTGGGTGGCGCCCCTCTGTTGGAATGGCTGTCCCGGGCCAGGCTGCTCTCAGGGGTAAACCGAGAGAAGAGCTCGTATAAACTGCGCTGAAACATGCAGTGTGGGTAGCAGCTTCCCACAGCTGGCTGGCTCTTGGAAACTGTGTGCTGGGCTGGATCCTGTCACCCTCCAGATGTTGTTGGGCTGTTATCAGCCCCATAGCCAGTACTCAGGGATTATGGGAGTTGTGGTTCAGCAGCACCTTGAGGGCTATAGGTCCCCTGTCCCTGTGCTATAGCCGTCAGCTTCCTAAAAATCTCATGCTTGTTATGTGGAAAGAACCAAGTGCAGAAAAGGGCATATTATCCAGCTGCTGCATCAGCTCCCCTAGTTCGAAAAGTTGCAACATTGGGAGCTTTGTAGTTTAGCAAAAAAAAGAGGCTAGCAAGGGTATGCTTCAGCCAAGGGACTTTAGTTAGATGCAGCCAAGGTAATTCTTAATGTCCTAAAGCACAGAAGCCCATGCATTACATAACATGCAGACATGTAATAAAAACGAAGTATTCTTTAATCCTGAGGTGAAAGACGAACCTTTTTGCATATTTTCTTCCTCATAGGCCCCCATCCTTTCAAGTCTGGGATCTACTTGCTTCATTGTGCTGTTAAATGTAACCTAGCAACAGGGTATTATACTGACAGTGTAACTTGGTTTTTAAGTTCAGCAGATCTGCTGATTTTAATGAAAATCCCATTTTAATATCTTGCTTTTTCTTCTATTCTCCGTTTAGTTTCTGCATGATATGGCTTCTTCCAGCATTCTTTGCATGGAACTATTAAGATATGTAATTTGTAATAAATAGCTGGCATAGTTTGCCGGAAGGTCACAACGTTTCAGAGGTAAGTAATTATAAGTACTTCATGTTGCGGTGTCATAATTTGGAACACACACACTTGGAGTTCCATTTCAAACCATAAATTGTTAAGTGGAAATTACTCATAATAAGACTGCAGAGTCTGCATTAATGCCTTCAACAATGTTGGGAAACCGCTGGCCCATGAGACCATTTCTCCACCTGCCCCGTACCTGATATGACATCAGGTGTGGAACAGGTAAAACACAGTTGCAGAGAAATAGTTGGAAGCCTTTAAATTCTCCTCTAAATATTCTTTGGCAGGCAAAATTTTGTATGTGGTACCTTTAAAATGTTGCCCCAAAGGCAGCTCCCAAAACAGAGCTTCTGAGTGCAATTGATCTATGCTGAAAGCAAGGTTCGCAGGTGCTGCCAATCAGTATGTTGAGTGACACCATCAAAATCTGTGCCTTTGTCCATGCAATTTGAAATCAAACAATGTGGGCAAAAGAACATGCTTCAACTGATGTCATAGTGATGTCAGGCAATTCTCATACATGCATGAAATGGATTTTTTGAACATATTTTGATAGTGTTGCATCTGCTAGCAGCCAATTTGTTTCTGATTCAAGGTTCTAGTTTGTAAAGTTGTAATCATATATATTCTTTACATACACCCTGCCGATTGCTTCAAATTCTGTTTAGAAAGTAGGGATTAACTTGGTAATAAGACTTGAAATCTTATTGCAGTTAAAGCCTTGATTGTATAATGTGGGTTTTTGTGTTTTGAAATGTTATTTAAAATACAGTGTGTTCTGCTGGTTATTTATAGCTGGAGCTAGCAGTTTTGTTGCTTGCTTCAGCATCAAATTGCACTGATACAGAAGATGAATTTCAGCAAATGTATGCTGGAAGGTCATCAAGCATCAGACTGCATTCAGTTAAGTGGGAAGTTTACATAACCTCACATTGCTCTGCTAGCTTCAGTGGAAGTAGTGTAAGCTAGCCCTGGGCCTCTTTGGAAGGAAGAGTGAGATATAAATTTAATAATAATAAAATTGCCTGTATCTCCAATTTGTGAGTAACTGTGTTAGTGCACTTGCTTCAGATATGAGAGATGAATTGACCACCTCAGAACGTGTATTTCATATTGCCATGTCCTCACACAGTATGGTTTGGTGAATGGAGTTGCTGGAGATGTATCTGAGAGGCCTTCACTATCCTTAGCCTAACAACATTGTTGTGTGGTTAAAATAGGACAGTCCCATGCACACCATCCTGTACTTTTTGAAAGAAGGGTAGGATATAGATGAGGGATCATTGCTAATAATTTGTTACATTGGTTTAGTTTTTGTGCTCATCAGATGTTGGATCTGAATAAAAGTACCATCTTTTTAATATCACTGCAATCTTTTCTTTTCAGTTCCTATTTGTACCATTGGTCCTGGGGATTATGTTTGTGTCTTATGAATCTGTAACATTTGGCTGACAATAGAAGTCTCTCTTACTGTACCTTGCCTGATCAAACTGTTTTGAAATGGGTAGGTAAGTATCTGAATACTGTCGGGGTGAAAGGAATAAGCTGAGTGCTTGATAGGGATGAAACAGACTTAAACTTGACTTTGGGCTCCCTTAATTTTGACACTTCCTGTACTATTTTTATTGATGAAGGTACAGTTGGAGACAAATCACCTCACATTGTTAACAAGTACAGTGCTACCTCGGGTTAAGAACTTAATTCGTTCTGGAGGTCCGTTCTTAACCTGAAACTGTTCTTAACCTGAAGCACCACTTTAGCTAATGGGGCCTCCTGCTGCCACTGCGCTGCTGCTGCTGCACGATTTCTGTTCTCATCCTGAAGCAAAGTTCTTAACCTGAGGTACTATTTCTGAGTTAGTGGAGTCTGTAACCTGAAGCGTATGTAACCTGAAGCGTATGTAACCTGAGGTACCACTGTAAACTGTTACAGCTGAATACTGAACTATACAAGATACAAATAGGTATAAATAACAAAGGGTGCTGAATTTCCATTGCACATGAAGAAATATAAAACACAAAAGGAGCTCTGCTGAATGAGACTAAAGGCCGTTCTAGTCTAGCACTCTGTTCTCACACTGGCCAACTAGATGCCAAAGGGCATTCTGCAGTGAGTACTTGAAATTGACTTAAATGGAAAGGACTCACAGTGGCATTGCATAAAAATTGGGTAAATGGTGTTTGGAAATAACAGCACATTTACAAATTATTTTTAAAATATTTTACCAGGTTTGTTATCTACTTAACTCTTTAAAAATGAATTGATAAGATATGCATTTGAGAGATTGTGATAAATTAAAAGTGTTCTTTGAAAAAATGTTGCAAACCTGTAGCAAGCTGTATCATAAAGGAAGCATTGCCCTTTCTCACACAAGAAGAATGGTGGTACTTGCTTCCACAATTTAAAAAGTAATTTTATTCAAACTGAAATGAAAAGCTTGATTAAATTGGGGCATATTTTAGTAAATCAAAATGCATTTAATTGCTTAAGTTAATCTAACTGATGAATGAATTGAAGATTCCATCTCTATCTACTGCAACTCTATACCATAAATGTAGTACCCCTCATGTTGTAGTCCTGGAGTCTGAGATATGAGGATTTTGGCTTGCCCTAGGGTCATCTAATAAGCTCTGCTTGACTTACAGCGGAAACTACAGTACACAAACTCTTGAATATAGCAGTGTCTTAGAAGGCTACACTGTGGGAGCTGAAATTTCTGACCACATATACCATTTTGTGTGACTAAGCCATATCCCCTGATCATCTCTTCTTCCTCCAAGCAGTCTCCACCCTTGTGGCTTCACTCCTCTGTCCCCAGGCAGCTACTTGTGTTCATAGCAGTATTGGGGGCTATGCAAACTTAGCTTGCATTTACTCATCTGCTTAAGCATATCAATGTTCTTAATATTGGATTGTTGCTTTAGTGTCAATAGTGATGATATTGATGTTTTAGAATTACTGTAATTGAGCATCATGACTGCAATAGGAGGACAAGGTATACATCTTCTAAATGCATACAAAGTGTAGGGAAGCATTTTAAATCTAGGAATTAAGAGTTAGTAATGTAACTTTTGGAGTCTTCCTTCAGTTCTTGAAACTGCAGAATCATCTATTTGAAGAGTTTACAATCTACTTAAATTCACTATGAAATATTTTCTGGCTTAGAACATTTGAGATCCAGTGACTAGATCCTTTGTGTGTCAGTGAGTATACTGTAGTAAGGTACCTTTTCAGACAGGCTATCTTTTTGTTTTCTAAATTTCAGGATCAGTGTTTCTTGTCTGTTTCCTGCTTCTTGGCACTTCAGCATTTCCCCAGTAGGGTGTCCACGAATATTAAACACCACGTTACGGCAGATTATTGTCATTGGGTTGCTCGCTGCTGCATTTTTCTTGCTGTACTATTCTGTTGTAAAATATGGCTACAGGGACAAAAAGCTGCACAGGTAAGAACATCCTGTAAGACAAAAATATATATTCCAAAAGTGTTTGTTTGCATCTGAGAACAACACAAGTAACGAATAGTTGTTTTTGCTTTTAAATGTGCTTCTAAGTCCCTATAAATTGAATGCAATTTGCAGTGAGATCTTATGCTTGTTGACTCTTTAAGCTCAGTCCCACTGGTTTCAGTGAAATTTGCTGCTAAACAACACTTTGATGCTCTCTTCCAGGTATCTTGCTCGAGTAACCGACACAGAAGCTACAGATACCAACAATCCCAAGTTGAACTATGGTATTATGGTGGACTGTGGTAGCAGTGGATCTAGGATCTTTGTGTATTGGTGGCCGAGGCACAATGGCAACCCACATGATTTGCTGGACATCAAACAAATGAGGGACAAAAACAGCAAACCAGTGGTTATGAAAATTAAACCAGGTATTGGAGAACAGGCCATAACATGTCCCCCCATCCCCCCCCCCCGCCATAGCTTAGCAGCATGTCTTAAAAGGAATGGTAATTTATAAAAATGTAGCAGTTTCATTTTATTAAATGTTTCATTGTGTTTTATCCCTGTTTTACTTGGGATGATATGTGCAGGCCAATTCTGCCCATGTTTACTTGGAAGTCAGTTCATATAGCCAAGAGTTTTGATTTCATTCTAACCTCCTTCACCTCATTCTTGCAGACAGCTCTGCTTGTTATTGTAACATAAAAACAAAGAGTTGTTTCTCTGTGGTTTGAAATTCAGCACTGGTTGGCCTATGCAGTAAACTGGAAGGTTATAACTTTAGAAAAAACTAATTGAGGAAGGACCTATTGGTAGTTACGTCAGCTAACAGTGACTGTTTCATGGAAGCTTCCTTGAGTATATATATATAAAAAGGTGGTGAATAAATAGAAGTTGACATGTTATGTTTAGATTTTATTTGTTGTCAGACTCGATCTGTGGCATCTGTTCAGTGTCCTTATTTTTTATGTGAATAAATATGATCAAGTCATACTTTTCTTTTCATCAATGAACTGTGTTTATATGCAATATTTGCTAAAAAAATACTGCTGTAGCCTAAAATGCCAATATAGCATGTGAAATTATGCTATTTGGCATATTTATGAAATTTACAGGGAATACCCGTAGGTATTTTTACTCAGGCACAAGACTCTGTTTAGTGAAACTTACTTCCAATTTGAAAAAAAATAAAATAGAAAAAAAATGGAGAACACTAAAAAAAACACCTATGAAATGTACTGTTTTCCAGAATGAGTGAAATGCTTTTAAGGATCTGGAATCCGTGGACCAGTTCTATTAAAAGTGCAAACTTCAGGATGCTATATTAAACTTCAAGCTGTATGCTTTTCCTGACACATAAATTGAAAGATGCATCATTCAAGTACCTGTAATATGGCCTTTTCCCTGGCATTCAAACATACTGTGTATGCCTTCCTTCAAATAGATGGAATGATTATTTGATGTCTTGGGGCCTTTCTTCTCCATTTGGTTGTATGGCCATTATATAGACTCCAGTTATATATGCCTTTTATGCTCTAATAAAACATATTCCAAGGTCCATTCTAATACAACCTTTGTAGCATGGGAGCCAAGGTATTTTACCTTTTGCCTAGATAATGTTACTAATCTCAGCTCACATATTGTGGGTTTTTTCAACAACAGTCTTGACCTTTCCAGAAACAGGCTTTTTTAAAACCAAGAAATCACTTTTGTAGTAAAAGTTATGGCCACATGAATTATAGTGGCTAGTAGATCCTTTTGCTCAGGCAGTATTTTGTCTTTAATTGGATTGGCATACTGAATGTTACCCAGAAAATTTGCCAAAAAAGCAAACAGGTTATTCAGCTTACAACTCTGACAATCAGAAACTCTTTGAAATAATAAGGGGTTTTTTGTATGTTGGACTCTCCCACTTTCTGCTGTATGCATATATACTCATATGTATCTCCACTGCTTTTTTTAGGCATTTCAGAATTTGCTACCTCTCCTGAAAAAGTCAGTGACTATATTTTCCCACTTCTGAGCTTTGCTGCTGCACATGTACCCCGTGCAAAACATAAAGAAACACCTCTGTATATCCTTTGTACAGCAGGGATGAGAATCTTACCAGAGAGGTGACTGAATATCTTTTTTCTATTACAGTTTAATACAGAGAATTGAGTATGTTAGGGGTCTCTTTGTATTTTAAACATATTTGGAATCTTGCAGCCAGCAAAAGGCAATACTAGAAGACCTGCTAACTGATATCCCAGTGCATTTTGATTTTCTGTTTTCGGACTCGCATGCTGAGGTTATTTCAGGAAAGCAAGAAGGTAAGGAACTGCTTTTGAAAAAGACAAGTTTGAAAAGGTTGAAACCACATTCACTAAACTGATGGAATGTCTGTCCAGGGAGCAGGTCCCCTTCAGTGGGTGACAAAGAACTGCCACAAGAAACACAATTGTAAGAGATGCTGTGGATCACAACACAGAATGAGGAGAGCAGAAATATGTCCCTTTCCAGGATGTCTATATACCTAGTTAGCCTACAACCAGATTGTGTCGATACCAGGTCACTCCAATTTTAAGAAGCAAAAAACACAGGCAAATTGGAAGTTAATTTTGAAGGGGCAGGGGCTCCTTAGATTGCTACATTTCCTCTCTACTATAAATTTTAAAAAACTCCAGGGATGTAGCAAGGTTAGGGAGTTTGAGGGTGTTAGTTTGGTGGTTGGTTTTCTAGGTAGAATATATTTGGTGGGAAGGAGAATGAATGGATGAGAAGTCTTCCCTGCATGATAGAAGAATAAAATCGGCTGGATTGGTGCAGTATCAAGAGAGGCTGAGAAAGGGCTTTATTGGGGATTCATCAGTGGAATGTCAACAGTTGATCTGAATAAAGCAGATTCTAAATGTGACGTGGGTGGCACTGTGGTCTAAACCACAGAGCCTAGGGCTTGCCGATCAGAAGGGCGGCTGTTCGAATCCCCACAATGGGGTGAGCTCCTGTTGCTTGGTCCCAGCTCCTGCCCACCTAGCAATTTGAAAGCACCTCAAGTGCAAGTAGATAAATAGGTACCGCTCCGACGGAAAGGTAAACAGCGTTTCCGTGTGCTGCTCTGGTTCGGCAGAAGCGGCTTGGTCATGCTGGCCACATGACCTGGAAGCTGTCTGTGGTCTGCGGACAAACGCCGGCTTCCTCAGCCAGTAAAGCGAGATGAGCACCACAACCCCAGAGTTGTCTGCAACTGGACTTAACGGTCAGGGGTCCTTTTACCATTAAATGTCTTTGAATAACCATACACTGTTTACCCCCACACCCCTCCATTATTTTCAAATACAATTATGGTACATTGTGTGAAATGCCCTTTTTGCAACTCATCTGTATTTCTTGTAGCATCCTTAGTTTGATTTCTCTTATTTTTTAAAATTTATATATTTATATTCTATATTTTGATTTAAAAAAAAATCAAGGCAGAGTACAAAATGCAAGAAGAAAATTAGCATAAAAACTTGATGAAAAACATAAATAAGTCACCAGGTGTTTCTTTGTCTGCTTAGCTGACTGCTTAATTAACTGCACACATCACAGATACTGGAATCTTTATTTTTTTGTAAGCCTTTCTTTATCCCTTGTTTGTTTTTTCCAGCAATACACCTCTTTCCCCTCATCATAGTTCCTGTGCCTTGTGGCCCTCGAGAAGATGTTGCACTACATCTCCTATCATCCTTCTGGGGATGATGGAAATTGGAGTCCCAACAACATCTAGAGGGCCACAGAGTCCCCATGCCCGTTTTAGCTAAGCCATCGTGTTCTGTTATTTATAGCTGTTCATTGGCAGGCTTGTACTATAAAACTGGAGGGACGCGGGTGGTGCTGTGGGTTAAACCACAGAGCCTAGGTCTTGCTGCCAACCTAGCAGTTCGAAAGCACCTCAAAGTGCAAGTAGATGAATAGATACCGCTCTGGCGGGAATGTAAACGGTGTTTCATGCTGGCCACATGACCCGGAAGCTGTTTGCAGACAAACGCCAGCTCCCTCGGCCTATAGAGCGAGATGAGCGCCGCAACCCCAGAGTCGGCCATGACTGGACCTAATGGTCAGGGGTCCCTACCTTTACCTTTACTATAAAGCTGCAAGAGCACACTCTGGTGGCAACATTTGGAATTGCTGGGCAGAGCGCTTTCATATAGTCGTACCTCTCAAACGCATTGGCTCCCGAACAAATCAGCTCCCAAATGATCGAAACCCGAAAGTGAGTGTTCCCATTTTCGAATGATTTTCAGAAGCTGAATGTCCAGCGTGGCTTCCGCTCCTGCAGCCATTCGGAAGCCTTGCCTTGATTTTTTAACTGTTCCGGGAGTCGAATGAACTCCTGGAATGCATTCTGTTTGAGAGCCAAGGTACGACTGTACATAGATTTTTAGAAGGTCTTGGAGAGGCTGGAATTTTCTGTTTTTTTCATACATCATTGTGGCCAGTGAGGAATTGTTGTTTTTCTTTTTTTTAACCATCTACCTGAGAAGTAGCATGTCTGGATAATTTTTTTTAAAAGGAAAGTAGTTTTCCATACAACTCAAGTTTATTGGGGCTTATCCAGACTTGTAGTTGTCCAGTGCCTAGAATGCAGTTTTACCCTTGCCCTGCCATTTTCCTCCAGAAAACCCGCTCTTCAGCAATAAATTGCAGCAAACATCAATCCAGAGTAAACCTGATTGGCATTTGCTCCGATTCAGTGGTAAAGATCTGGTTTCCCGGGGTGAAAGTGACTGGGCAAGGGCAAGTCTTGTTGGGCACTTGTTATAATACTGTTTTAATTAAGTTTACTATTTTTAAAGGTGCAGCTCAATAACTTTTAATACTTACAATTTTTTCTCTTAAATTTTCTAGGAGTATATGCATGGATTGGAATCAACTTTGTCCTTGGAAGATTTGAGCATACCGATGATGGCAAGTGTCTTAATATCACTCTATGTAGCCTACCAAAGGGAGAAATGGTGTTGATGGTCCGATGGCTGTTGCTAGTGGACAATATCCTTCAGCAGCTGTGAATGAAAGTTGATCAGCAGCTGTGCTTGGTGGATTCTGATCCATAATAAAGATATAGAGTCTAAAAATATGTGTGTCTATTAGAGAACAGAAGGCATAAAACAATACCCTAAATATTTTCAGCTACAGAAGTTTTAACAAGGCTGTGTGTGTGTGTGTGTGTGTATACACAAACATGCACCAGGAAGTCCCAAAAACATTAGCTTTTGAGAGGTATGGAGGCGACTTTGAATAAGTGCTTCAACCCCATACTGTATTATTCTCATTGCTATTTTCTGTATCTTTCCCAGCTCTGTGTTACCATTTTTGAAAACAATATACAAGTCATTCTAAATATGTCTACTTTAGAATGACATTGCAACATTTCCTGTTTTACTCCAAGCTTCTTTCCTAATACTGTTAAAATATATAGCACATATTTTCTCCCACCACAAGCTAACTTTCCTATTACCTTCCAGGACTCTTGTCATTATGGCTGTCATGTCGGATTATTGGGGCACTATGCTCAGAGAGCTTACCGGGAGTCCTCCTCAAGAGTGTTATACCAAGAATTGCATGTTTTTGTCAACTCTGCAGCCTAGCAAACTCTTGGCATTAGGCTGCCAATGCAGGGTTGCCATTGCTACGTTATACCAAGCTATGGCAGTGCAAATGTTTGAAATTCGGATCCTCAGAAGTGTTTGCCCCCACATCTCAACATCCTTCACGTCTTGTCTTTCAGAGGATGATGCTGTAGTGGAGGTGCATATTCCTGGCAGTGAAAACAAGGAAGCCATTCTTCGAAAGAGGACTGTGGGTATACTTGACATGGGTGGTGTGTCAACTCAAATAGCATACGAAGTCCCTAAAACTGTAAGCTTTGCCTCTTCACAGCAGGTTATTATCTGTACAACTTTTCCTTCTTTTCCTTTTGTTTTTTTCCTGTGTTTTAATCCATATACCATTGATTTATTTTTCTTTTGCGTGTTATGAGTTCTGTGCTTCACTACGTGACATCTTCACCCCAAGACGAGAGGAGGTTGCATCTTGATGTCCCATCAGCTAAGCAGTTTGCCTGTACATGATTCATTTCATCAGTCAGTTTAATACAAATGTCCTTGAATTATGCTACACAACCGTTAACTTTTCCTGGTGTTTAACCCCCATTTTGAATTGTGCCATTTAAATTGTGACACTTCTGGTGGGAATATGCGGTGGTGTATGGATTGTGGGTGTTATTTATTTTGGTTTGTTGGTTTGTTTTTATAAAGTTTTATTCAGATCTTTCCTAATACATTGCAATAAAAACCAACTAATCTAAACAAAAACATAAACATAAAAAAGAAAGAAAGAAAGAAAGAAAGAAAAAAGAATACGAAGTCCTCTTTCACAGATAAATCTTAACTTGTCACACACAGAGACACGTGAACCATCCCAGCTCTCACCTGGGAGATTCTCTTCCCTGCCTCATGCAGGTTCTTTTGTCAATTATCAATAACCTTCATCGGCATGTTAGCCCCTCTTTAACCCTGAATAGAGAGCCACAAATAATACAAAAGACCAAAGCAAAGCAGAAAGAAAAAGGAAAGAAAACAAATAAGAATATTAAAGAAAAGAATAAAGTGGAAATGAAAAATAAAAAGTAGATAAAAAGGACTTCCAACTATCCATCTGTCAGTGATATATACAATAGTTCTTCAAAACAGTCAGATGTTCAATCTAGAGTAGTATCCAGCTGTTCCTTCCTCTGCTAAGGGCTTTTTTCCCCCTAGTTTTCCATCTGGGACTCTCCTGTTCATTTCTTTCGCTGCAAGAAGTCCAAAGGAGGTTCTTCGATTATTATTATCTGTAAGAGTCAACAATAGTCCTCCTCTAGTCCAACATCACAATGTTCCCTCCAATTTTTTTTTTAAATAATATTTATTGCTTTTAAAACTTACAAAAAAGAAAGAGAAGAAAAAAGGAAAAAAGAAAAAAAAACAAGAAAGGGAAAAAACAATACAATACAATATATACACAATACAAAACACAACATTGACACATTGACCTAAACAAAACAAAACAAAAACAATTTAAAAACATACATCATACCATTTCAGTACTCTATCTTTCATACCCTTGTTTCATCGACCTCCTCTCACCTCCCTTTTTGTATTCCACTTCTATTAATTGTTTCAGCAATTCCTTTCCATCTTTCTCTATTTTCTGTCATATAAATATCTTAACTTATTTTTACCCTTATTTTCCATTAATACTATAATGCTTATTTATGGTTAACTCCTTATAACATTTCAACTAAAGCCATAAGATTTCATTCCAACATTTTTCTAACACTCAGTAATTTTACAATATTTCTATTTCTGAAAATAAACTTTAAAACTTTTTCCAATCTTCTTCCACCATCTCTTTTCCCTGGTCTCGGATACTGCCAGTCATTTGTCGATTCCAAATAGTCCATCAACCTGGTGATCTTCTGTCCGAGGCTCTTAACTCTTTTCCAAGTCCCTTCTGCAGGTCTTCTTCATATTTATACATGCACTTTACTTTGTCTTCTACTGATGTTGTTCTTATTTTCCTTCCTTTGATACTGAAGAGCAGATCTCGGGGAAGCTCCAACCTAGCAATGCTTTTATTCCTTCTCGACAGGTCAACCAAATCTCCATGGTTAAATCTAAAACCCATAAGGTATTTCAGGACATGTTTCAAAATTCCTCCAAATCTAAAGGCCCCCACAGCTCCAATCTCCTCACGACCCAAGTCCAAATCCCAAGAGTCAGTAAATCCCTGCATGAAGGGATCTATCCAACTTTCCTTCTCCAGTCCAGGCAGGGCTCCGATCCTCAAAATCTGACTTTTTCTAAATTCAATCATAAAAGGCCTCAACTTGTAGTCCTCAATTTGCCTCTGTAAGGCTGGGGCTCCCACTTGTATTACTTTAGGTTCAACAACAGCAACTTTCTCCTTCGCCTTCTCAACAATTTGCCCTGTCAAAGTAGATTCCTGTATCAGATCCTGAATAATTTCTGTATTGATGTTCACTTTTTGTCCCAAGTTAGTCACTTTTTGTCCCAAGTTAGTCACTTTTTGTCCCAAGTTATCAATTTTAGTAGTCATAACATCTGTCTTCTTGTGGAGTTGTTCCAACGAGTGACTTATCTTGCATAATGCAATCACTAAAGCTTCTTCTGTCGACATTCTCAAATAGCCCAAGGTCAATCCCTGATTCTCACAGTCTCTTATCTTGCAGCTGGTTTCCCCAGCTCAGCTCTTATAACAGTTTCAAAGGCTCCCTCTAGAGGGAAACAGTTTCTATTTGTGTCAATCCTTTTAAGCACAGTTCAAACAGTAAATATAGTTTCAATTTTCAGTTACTTTTCCTCCTTTTTAAACGCAGAAGAGGACAATGGAAACAATATACTTCTCTTATTTAGCTAACTGTCAAGATATGTTCTATTCACAGCCAATGAACTTCAAAACGTCCAATCTTACTGGCAGCCCCTTTCCAGGTTCAGAGCGGTGGTGATTTAATTTTCATCACTCTCTCCTGCAGGTTTGCGCGATCCAAAATTTCCCCCCTCTTCTCCTGCTTCCAAGGGGGGTTTAGTAGTTTTAATCGATGGAAGTTTACTCCTTTGCGAAAGACTTTCCAAGACTTAGCTTGTAGCGTCTTTGCTTCAATCTATTTACAAAAGGGGAAGGCGGACTTCCTGTTTGAAACCTTCCCGTTTCGGTGCCAAATTAAGACATTTATAGATCCAATTTTCCGTTCTACTCACGGGTAGTTGTTTAAATCGAATTGTCCACAGGAAAAAGTCAGTGCTCTCCGGCAACAGCAATGCGGCTTCACTCTGTGAAAGAAGCAATCAATTCGAAGCACCGCGCCACTCACCTCACGTCGCTCCGGATCCCCGAAACCGGGTCTCCCCGCGAGTAGGGGAGGCGCAAAAGGTGCCAGCCGAATCCCAGGTTCACAGGCTTCTCCCGCCTGTGATTTTTAGTGGGTCTCCGCCTTCGCCGTGGCGGCCAGACCCTGTTTCCACGGAGTAAATGCCTCCCGATCAGAGGAATTCCGCCATTGCCAGAGGCGCTAACCTGGAAGTCTCCTGTTCCCTCCAATCTTAAGAAACATTCAGTCCTTATTCGTTCCAGAATTTCTTCACTATGGTTATGTATTAACACAACAGTCCATAATTATTTAGTTCTTATATAGTCATTAATCCACTCCCAAATTCATATCTTCCAATCCCATTTCCTTTTAGCTATTGGTTGTCAATCCTTTTTTTTTAATAGAATTTTTCTCCTCTTCCATTCTTTTTCCAAAAATGTTGCAGGAGACGTAGTAGCTTTTTCTTCCAGTTTCAATCACATTCCTTTCTTTCTCAACTTTATCTCTTCCAGTTCAGGATATTTCTTAGTCTCTCCATCTATGCACACCACCACCACCTCCTCCAACATCATAACTCCAGCATTTGGCTATTTCACTCCTTCAGGCATCTGTGTGGATGTTCTCTGGATTTCATCCTCTATTGTCTCCAATTTTACCATTCCGTTCTCCTTTTCTGGCAGTTCTCCACCAGCATTTTCTCCAAGTATTCTGTAACTTCTCCAGCCTCGGCTTTACACAATAAAAATTTTAAAACCATTTTACTCATCTCCACTTTAATTTCTAACAGTTGCTTATGGAATAATTGCTGCATGACATTGACAGTTAATGGTTTTTTTAAAAAAATCCTTCCAGTAGCAGCTTAGAGACCAACTAAGTTTGCTATTGGTATGTGGTTTAAAATAGTTTAAAATTCAGCATCCACGGTGCACTCTCAGAAATCCACATGGTTCTTGCCTATCTTAAGAGTCAAGCAGTGCATTCCTAACATTTCGGTCCCATAGGCAGCCATGTAGCTCCGCTTTTCAAGCAACACATTAATCAGTGAGATGGAGGGTTGAAAATAGATCACAGTAAAATGAAAACCTCTCAGAAATGGAGAACCTCCCAGCTGTAGATAACTTTATTTGATAAATTACTTAAACACGCTTCATCCTTTATTTGTTTTCAGCCTCTTAATGATGTGTCCTCTTAAGCCAACTGGCAGGTCATATTTCACGTGAACATTTTAACCAACAGACAGAGAATGCCTCTGTAGAAATAGTCTCTGTAGTAATTTCAAAAGTAATTCAGGAAAGGATGTTTTGCTGGACTTTGCTCTAGAGACTAACCTCTAGGGCTATTAAGTGGTGTTTGCGCCAGGTTACGTTTCTTCTGCCCCCAATGCATGTTCCTCAAAGATTTCTCTGTCCCATGGAGGGAGTAATAATTCCAGGGCATTCAGAAGTTAATATATCTGCCCCTTGCAGAGACTATTTCTACAGAGGCATTCTCTGTCTGTTGGTTAAAATGTTCACGTGAAATATGACCTGCCAGTTGGCTTAAGAGGACACATCATTAAGAGGCTGAAAACAAATTTATACTTTACATGTGGTAAAGATGTCAAAGGGAGGGAAGGAAAAGAAGAGGCAAGAGTTAACGGGTGAATATAAGAACATGTACAGTTCCCCCATGGGTGGCTGCAATCAGTTTGGATCATAAATTGTGCAGATTTGGTCAACTAGCAGAGTTTTGGGTGTTGGTGCCACTTTCTTTAGCAAGGGGTACCCAATGTGGGGCTCTCCAAATGTTAATCAACTGCAACTCCTATCAGCCCCAACCAGCATGTCTGATTGCCAGACATGATGGGAGTTGTAGTCCAACTGCATCTGGAGGTCCCCCGCTTTGACACTTGGGTATTAAGTACAAAGAGTTCCTCTAGAGAAAGTTCTTGTGAAAATGTTTAGAGAGCTGCAGATTTGAAATAACTTCCCTCTATTCAGAGTTAAGTGCTACACAACACAAAGCAGAGCTGTTCATGCCTCTTTAATCTCGTGTTTTGGGATCTGCAGGAGGAGGTGGCCAAGAACCTACTTGCAGAGTTTAATCTAGGGTGTGATGCTCACCAAACTGAACATGTGTACCGAGTTTATGTGGCAACTTTCCTCGGCTTTGGTGGAAATGCTGCCCGGCAGAGATATGCAGACAGCATATTTACCACCACAGTATTTAGAAACAGGTAATATTCTATGATTAACTTGATTTCCAGATCCAAATGATTTCCCTCCTGTACATGTCAACATTTAAATCTTCCCCAGTGAGATGGGCACATCTTCAGACGGTTGCAGTAATCATGTAGGTAAGAGCTATTTGACAGTGGGACAGACACCCTTGGAAGGTGGTGGACTCTTCTTCATTAGAGATTGTTCAGTAGAAGGTGGATGCTTTCGTTGAGATTCCTGCATTGCAGGCGGTTGGACGAGATGACCATGAAGGTCCCTTCCAATACTATGATTCTATAAGCTCATTCCCAGCACCCTCTCCCTGGAGGGCTTTGGCTCAACTGGAACTCCAGTCAGGCTCACTCTGCCCCCACCCCTTTCCTCACACCTCAGTTCCAAGGAACTTGGAAGCCTCACTCTTAACTGCTACGTGTCTCCCTAGCCCTTCCTTATCTGACTTATCTCCCAGCCATCATTATGATTAATATTGCCATTTACTCAGTTTGTATATACTGCCCTTCACAGGGCGGTTCACAAAATGAGAACACAAAATACATAACAAACAAAAACAAACCAATAACCCCTCTCCCACAAACAGATTTAAAAGGCTGTATAATGTTTACTCAGCCAAAGCCTGGTTATAGAGAAATGCTTTTGCCTAGTGCTTAAATATGCCATGAAGGTGCCAGGTGAGTCTCCCTGGAGAGGGCAGCCCAGAAGTGGGGAGCCACCACAGAAAAGACCCTGTTCTCATGTTACCACCCTCTGGACTGCCAGCAAGCCCTGCTGACCAGCGTCCCAATCGCATATCCATGCAAGAGGAACATTAGAAAAAGCTTTCTCATGAGAGGAGCTGTGTGGCACTGGAACAGCCTGCCTCAGGGCTTGGTGGGCCCTCCACGGGTGGGATGTTTGTCTGTCAGGGATGTTAAGCACAGGTGGAACGGTCCTCTCTTAAGGATGTTGTAGTGCATTCTGCACTGACCACCACAGGCCTACTAGAAGTCACAGATTTTGCCATTGTGTTGCTTTCCCCAATTTGTGCCTGCCCACCTGACACAGCACTAGGTGGGACCACTCTCCAAGGCAGAGCGATCTGGTATCCTGCAAACGGTTTTTGCACATGTAACTTTGCTCAATCTTTTTTGCAGGCTTCTAGGCAAACAGATTGGTATGACTTCTGATACCCCCTATTTAGACCCTTGCCTGCCTTTGGATGCTGAGGATGAAATCCAGCAGAATGGGCAGAAGATGCATCTTCGAGGGACAGGAGATTTTCACTTGTGCCGTGATGTTATTCAGCCTTTCATGAATAAGACAAATGAGACACAGACTTCTTTGAATGGCATTTATCAACCTCCTGTGCACTTTGAGAACAGCGAGTTCTATGGGTTCTCGGAGTTCTATTACTGTACCGAGGATGTATTGCGGATGGGAGGAGAGTACATTGCTGCTAAGTTTATTAAAGCTGCAAAGGTAAAAGGTCCTCTGCTTTTGGGTGGTGAAGGGGCAGCTAGATTGTCAGACCAAGGGCCTGGGAGGCTAGGGATCATCATCTCAGTGAACCCACAAAGCTAATTTGGTGATCTTGGGCCAATCACTTTTCTCTCAGCCTAACCAGCCTCAGATGGTTGTTGTGAAAGTGAAATTGGCAGTGGTGGTGGTGGGGTGTGTGTGTGTGTGTAAGAGAGCGAGCGTGCTTTTTATATGACCCTGAGTTCCTTGAAAGGAGGGCAGGGCAAAATATAATGAAATTAATGCTACTCTTTATGACACATGTACATGAGTTGTGATTGATGTTGAAGAGTTTTGTTTCTGAGAGTCCTAAGTTTCTATCATTAAGGTAACATTCTGCTATATAGGTATATTTATTTCATTTACAAATTGCTTTCCATGAAACATTCCAAAGCAATCGACAATAAACCCATCAATAAGAAAGATTTCCTAACCAATACAGATACAAACTGAGATGGGAATATTCACTTAAAAGGATTTTTGAAAAAGGAAGGTCTTCAGTTGGTACCAAAAAGGACAATAGAGACAGCGCTTGTATGATATGTAACAGGGTGGGTTCCAGAGGTATAGACATATACATGCAATACACAGATTTCCTGCATATGTTCAATAAAATCCTCACCAGCCAACTCCTTAATTTTCGGTTTCATGGAGAGGGAACAGCAGGGGGTGGTAGTTAACTGTGATCAAACTGGGGAAGAGGTTCGGGCAAGAAGAGTGGCTGGAGGGAGCCTGGATGAGGGATAATGCAGTTGCTCATAGTGGTGGAGCAGAGATGGGTGGTGGAGATGGAAAGAGATGTAATTTTGAGCTAGTAGGCTCTGAAAGCTCATACTGACAAGGGAGAAGCAAGTTCTTTAAAAAGGTGCTAAATTTTTATTTGAGCCCAATTGACACTTTTCTTTTTATTTAGAGAACCTGTTTCTCCCTTGTATGTGTTCCTGTTATAACCCCCACCCTGTTTCATTCCTGGAAGCTCTTCATACATATTTAAGTCTCATTGTAAGTGGATGGAGGTGCATTACTTTTTGTTGGGCTTGGCCCAAAGCAGGGAGGGGCATTCATGTTTGACTCCTCTTTATTGCACAGTGGCGTAGCGTGGGTTGTCAGCACCTGGGGCAAGGCAAGTAATTTGCGCCCCTAACCCGTGGATTTGCGCCCCCTAACCCGTGGATTTGCGCCCCCTAACCCTAACCCCCAGATGTTGCGCCCGGTGCGGCCGGCCCCCCCTGCACCCCCCACGCTACGCCACTGTTATTGCATGCTGCTTTTTTAAAGAGTTTTGAAAAGGATTATCTTTAATTTTATCCTCTGAACACAGTGAGCGCTATACTGTGTAACAACCCTTCCCTGCTGGCTGGCAGAAGGGAGAAAGGGCTGCCTAAAATCTGCCTTTGCCCCCACAAATTCTGAATGCCCCACCCCCAAGATTTGTAGCTCATGCCCCCCCCCCCCTTTGGGCACCAGTTAAGAATCACTGACCTAGGGCAAGATACTGTCTCCCAGCCTTAAGTTTTCCTGTCTGTAAAATAGGAAAGTAAAAACAAGTGAAGGTTGGATGCCTTACCAAAAAACCCTTTTTCCTACTCTTTCCTTCCTGTATTCTCATTCTCTCCAGCCTTGCATATCCATTTGCTGTGTCACTAACTTTGCTCCCATATGCTTTAGTGTATTTCAAAAAAAGCTAACAACATTGTAGAGTGACTTCAAGAACCACTGATTATGAAGCAATTTGCATGTAAAATTGCTGTATAAAATGTTGTTAATATTTACGTCCATCTTCTGGTGAGCTCAGATATCTGAAATAATGCATCTCCCTTAATTAGCCACCCCAGTTCTTTAGACCAAGGCAGAGAGGCCCTTTTTGTTGTCCCACCACCACGGGCAATAGCTTTGGTAGTGACATGGGAGAGGGCCTTTTCTGGTAGTGGCCCAGTTGTGGATGAAGTATGCCAAACACATTTGGCATTTTGGTGCCTGACAAATACCTGTTTGATTGCACAGACATTTGGGGGATTATTAGTCCGCTCCTAGTTAGTTTTAAGTACTTAGGCAGTTTGGGATATATGTTAATAGTTTTAATCATATTTTTACCAGCTCTTGTTTATTAAATATGGATATATTACTGTTTTTAAGTTTTTGTAACCCTGAGATTTGTAGATGATTGGGATAAAATTTCTGTGAGATAAAGGATAGATAAATACAGAAATATCTCCCTACCGTTCTATTTTATCCTTGCAATAATGTTGGGGTTGGTCAGGGTGAGAGACGGTGACTGGACCATAGTGCATTTTCCCATGGTGAGGGGATTTGAACCTGCTCTTCCTAATTGAGGTTGGACACTCTGTCCAATATGCTGCACTGCTTCTCTGGTTAATGCAATAGCCCTCAATTTTCTTAGCCCCCAATATTTCATTACATTCCTTGCCTCCAAAAGTGTATAATATTTTCACATTGCCTTCAAAATGTAGATATTTACATTCTTTGTGTTTCTTTTTCAGGATTATTGTGCAACAAAGTGGTCAGTCCTAAGGGAACGTTTGGACCGTGGTCTTTATGCCTCGCATGCAGACCTTCATCGATTGAAGTGAGTGTTCATATTCTCTCATAGCTGGATCTGCTTGAGCATCCTTCCTGGGGAGAGAAGAGCCGAGAACAAATTGTACCAGTAGTTCCTAGAAGGAAACACTTCAAGGAGGCCCAGAAGCATTCATTCTTGCCATCTGAACTACTAGTCATAAACTGCAGAGTTTTTTGGAACTGTGGTTGAGTACCGAGTACAGTTTCATAAGCATGTAGCGGATGCTATACTTTTATAACTATTTCGTATAACAGAGTTCTAGTGCAAACAACCACTAGGACTGTTGCAGTTCCCATGTGGTGGAGGAGAGAGACCCACCCCACAATGGGGCTGACCTCCTACACACGCCGGTTAGTACAGTGGTACCTCTAGTTGCTGTTCGCACCCCGAAAAGTCCACAACTTGAGCGCCTCTTCTGCGCATGTGCACAGCGCAATCAAATACTTCTGTGCATGCACAAAGATCGCTTCTGCGCATGCGCGGGCGGCAAACCTGGAAGTATACACTTACGGGTTTGCCGCGTTCATAAGATGAAAGTCGGTAATGAGTGGAACACAACATGAGGTATGACTGTAATGCAAATGCCTGATCCGTGAACTTCGGTCTTCCCCCACATAAGCTGGGCTTCCATAAAATCACATTGCACATCTGGTGGTTCACACAAGCTCTTACCTCCATGTTGGAGGAGTAGTGAGGGGACGTCCTCCATCTCGGGAGGAGAGTAATGATCCAGTGAATTTATGAATCATATCTTAGTGTTCCCGAAGGTGACTGATTAGTGAAAAAGGCTTATACTTTTCGGATCTGCAGTGCCAGATCTGTTAAATGCTGCTATTCCTGGAAAAATGGAGTGGGTAGCACTGTGGTCTAAACCACTGGGCCTCTTGGGCTTGCTGATCAGAAGGTCAGTGGTTTGAATCCACGGGACGGGGTGAGCTCCCGTTGCTCTGTCCCGGCTTCTGCCAACCTAGCAGGTTCGAAAGCATGCCAGTGCAAGTAGATAAATAGGTACCACTGTGGCAGGAAGGTAGACTGCGTTTCCGTGCGCTCTGGCTTCCGATACACTGTTGTGCCAGAAGCGGTTTAGTCATTCTGGCCACATGACCCGGATAGCTGTCTGTGGACAATGCCGACTCCCTCGGCCTGAAGCGGGATGAGTCGCCTTTGACTGGGCTTAACCATCCAGGGGTCCTTTACCTTTTACCTTATCTATTCCTGGAAAGTCCAACAATGCTGTCTAGAAAATTAACATGAGAAAGGCTTGTTAAAGTAGCCAATACCTAAGCTTTCATCCCACCTTTTTATCTCTTGGGTTTAATGTTCAAGCCTGCTGGAGCAGATGCACTCCCTCTGTCATAGCAAAACTTAATAATCTATTCCATATAAGCGCCTCATTTGTTGGCTGCAATCTAGAGAATGTCTGTGTAAGTTTAAGTAGAAAGTGTGCCCTTGAATATGCAATTATATGTAAATGCACAAGACCAAGGGAATTCAGTTATTCTTTTTAGGCTGTGCTTTTTATGTCTTAACAAGTTCTGCTTCTGTTTAAAAACAGCAGAAGTTGACTTCTTAATGTTTATTCTTTGTAGGTATCAATGCTTTAAGTCAGCCTGGATGTATGAAGTGTTTCACAATGGTTTCTCTTTTCCTGTAAACTATGGCAACTTAAAAACTGCACTGCAGGTCTATGACAAAGAGGTGCAATGGACGTTGGGGGCCATTCTCTATCGAACACGATTTTTGCCTTTGAGGTATGGCTTCGCTTTTCTTAAGTGTGGTGTTCAAAAAGAGCCAGTCACCAGTCACAACCCTTTCAGTGGATAATTTTCTCCAGAAAACTTTGCATCTGTGATGCTTTCCGAGCATCATGTAGAGCTAGTGAGTTGCCCACCAGATGGTGGGAATAGAGGACAAATGGAATGGTAAACACTAGTTGTTGTTCACCTCTGTGTGCCCTGTTCCTCGAGACCAGCACAGCAGCCTTTGCTGTTGGGTTGCTAGGCATTCAGATAGGTTTGAGAGGATGAAAGGAATTGGTCTAAGAGGAAGATGAAATTAGTGTTACAGCCGCTGACATCACAACTCCCCCCCCCCCCCGCATAAAGTTCTAAGGGGTAGTTTAGGAGTTGGGGCTCTTCCCACTTGAAAATCAGCATATTCCTCAGTTGCCCTCTCAGCTTTCTTCTGGCATCTCTTCCACCCTTGCAGAGGCTGAGTTGCTGAGGTGTGGATTGCTGTAAGATTTCTTTCATGCTAATAATTTTGTTCTGTTTTCCCAGGGACATCCAACAGGAGAATTTCCGAGGCAATCACTCCCATTGGCGCAGCTTCTCCTTTGTTTACAACCATTACCTATTCTTTGCCTGCTTCTTTGTTGTGCTGCTGTCCATCCTGCTGTACTTGTTGCGATTGCGACGGATTCACCGGCGAATGCTACACAGCGGCCCGTCCCCTTCCCTCTGGATCGAGGAAGGCCTCCCGCCACAGAAGATCCCAGGAGCCTTATAAGCTGCTGAACACTGGTCTTAGGACTTGCTAAAGAAAAAGCCATCATTTTTGCCTCAGGGTTCTTTTCTCATCCCTAGAAACCGTTGCCCAAGTCTCTTGCTGCGGTGTTGGAATTGAGAGGTCACCTGTACCTGGAAAACTGAGGGGGGAAAGCAGGGTCAGCTCCGCTTGGCTAGACTGAGGGAATATCAGCCAAAATTATTTTAAAAACTCATACCTTAAAAGTAAATGCACTTTGACATTGAGGGGAGATGTTGTGGAGGGAGGAACAAAAAGGGTGGGGCAGGGAAGACTTAATGCCAGTAAATAAATAAATAAATGGGAAGGAAGCAAACTAGTCTGTTCTCCACTGTTCTGTACACAACTACTGTGATTGTTCTCTCAATATATGGTAAGCCAGCTCATAAAAAGTTCCTGTGGATGTGAGGGAAATCTTATTAACCAATAATCCATCCTGTAAGGCAGGGCTGGGGAGCTGGATGGGGCTGGCTGGCCAGACCATTATCTTCCCGCACCTCTTGTGCCCACAGTGACATTGGGTGACCCGTTTTTGCCTGCATGGTTTGAAATCAGACTGTGGGCAGAAGCCCAGCCTGCAAAGCACAGACTTAATCAGTTGAATGTCAGGGCTTGCAGAGTGCTATGCACAGCCCATCCTGACAGGCAGCTGATGGACAATGCCTGAAACCCCCTTTGGGCTGTAACTCATATGATGTTTAGTGTTGGGCAGGTAAGCTCAGCTGAAATGGCCCGGTAGACTTAATTGAGCCCATGGGCTGGAGGCTCTCCATTGGAGCCCTAAGGATATCTCATTTGTCCCTAAGATCCACACACTCCGTATGCCCCAGAGCCACACTGACATCAGACAAAGGGTTCTTTAATCTATTCATTCCTGGTGTGAACAGCAACATAGGCTTTAACAGAACTCTCCCTTGGTGCTCTTAAGCCCCTTGCTGTGTCTTGGCCTGCACAGAGGAACCAGCACCCAGGGAGAATTGCGCAAAGTGAGAGTCAGCAGCAGGATTCATAAACCCTTCGCCGCTGTAAGCAAATGCACATTGCAAGACGAGGCCTCCACCCAGTCCTCTGCTGCTGTCCACGCTGGGAATGAAGGTGTTAAAGAGCCTTTCGTTGGTGTCTTGGCTTGCCTGTGAGTGTGTCAGTGAACAGTCCCAATAGGCTGGTCTTGAAGCCCTTGCTCTGTTCAAATGTCTTTTAAAGATATTTTGTAAAATATGCTGACCAGGGCAATAGATCTTGAGGTTCTGAGCCGCCCCCTGAAAAGAGGGTTCTTCAGTTTGTTAACATTGTGATGTACAGTATTCTTGCAATATTGTGATGGAGCAAACCTGGCTAGCCATTGTACTGTACTGGTGTTGGGAAATGCACTCATAACATGGCACAGTTGGCCTTGCCTGCAGTCCACCTGGTGTGCTTGGTAACACCATCTGTGCTGCAGCAGAGAGTTAATATATGTGTGGCTTTCAGTCTCTGGGCCTGACAGTAATTATTGATCCTTTTGTAGCAGCAAATAATTGAGTGAGACTGAAACACTGCTTGGACACGTGCTGGAAAGATAACATGTATGCTGTCATGTCCTTATTTCTGGCTATAGAAACTGTTTTTTACTTGAAAGAACATGTTCATAATTTAAAGTGGCATTTGTGTGAACATCTCATAAAATACAAGCTTTATCATCTTAGAAAGCAGCATCTGGTTTCACTCATGCATGAAGGGGTGTGTGGTGTGTGTGTGTGTGAGAGAGAGAGAGAGAGATATTAGCCTAATTGTGCCTTATTAGAATCTCTTCCAGACTTGTGGAGTGGGAGGATGCATTTGAAATTAATCATAATCTTTTGACTGGAATCCCCCAGGTGTGCTCTGGTCAAGGAGCATCTATTTAAGGAGGGGAGTTGCTCTTGCACATGTTGCTCATGCTTTGAATTTTCTTTTCTTTTTAGCCTATTTAGATTCCCACACATCTAATTTTATTGTTACCCTTTACCCCCCAAAGACCCAGGATTGTAATTGGCCCTGAGTGTTTAAGTATATTATAGAAATGTAGGCAACAAGTGTAACTATCAGACTTCCTTGGCATTTTGTGCTTTTTCAGAAAAAAAGCTGAAGCCTTTTGCTTTCCAATTCTATATACAGTGGTACCTCAGGTTACATACGCTTCAGGTTACATACGCTTCAGGTTACAGACTCCACTAACCCAGAAATAGTACCTCAGGTTAAGAACTTGGCTTCAGGATGAGAACAGAAATTGTGCTCCGGCGGCAGCAGGAGGCCCTATTAGCTAAAGTGGTGCTTCAGGTTAAGAACAGTTTCAGGTTAAGAACGGACCTCCGGAACGAATTAAGTACTTAACGGGAGGTATCACTGTACAGTAAATGCTTGTGATTCTATCATGAAAAATATGGGAGGACAAATCTTGCAACTTTAGTACTTGTGTCAAATCAACAAGTTTTTAACAGCTGTTGGAGGAATAATGAGCTGCTTTCTAATCCAGAGCAATCTGCAGTGACCCCCTCCCCTCCACAAAATAGTGAAACACAACACTCTTAATAGCCTTAAGCTCAACAGTTTTCAACTGGGTTCCCAGGCCTCGTGATCCTCTCCATCCCAAAGGTTGTGTTTATACATTGGGGGGGGGGGGTTTGGTTATGCACTTAACAAGCTTTGCTTCAGCGTCTCCTCTCTCTCCACCACCCCCCCACAAAAAAAACCCCATTAAGGTTAGCAAAGAAAAGACCAGGGCTGTGCCCTCTAACCTTTGCCAATGGCCTTGCAGCCAGGTAAGTGATACCAAGACATATCCATCAGCATTGCTTCTGCTTCAGGGCTGCAGCTACAGAACCCAACCAATCTTTGATAAGCATTCTCTTAAATGGGTCTCTATGCAGGAGGGGAGTAGCTTAAAAAAAAAGAAAAGATTTTTTGTTTTTTGTTTTTAATTTTTAGAATGCTGCACTCTGTATGAGGGGAAAACAGGGTTTTTTTTTCTCATTTCCTTTCTATTACTCAAGGGTCTGTCTTCTTTTCTCTTTTAAAGGTTGCCTGGACAAAACAGTTTGGCTAATTATACTCTGCCAAAAAGAGCATAACAAAGAGGTCGGCCAAAAAGTCTCAGTAGCCTGGTGACAAACTTGATCTGGGGCACTCTGTCCCCTGATGCTGCTTTTATCTCTGCCATTGTTGCTGCTTAATGATGGGTGGAAGTCTGCAAATGCCATGTACATGGTAGCAATGTTTTATAAGAGCCTCACTCTCAGAAATACACTTTTTGGAGAAGAAAATAATTCTGTTATTTTTCAGGTCATCTTGCCAGCAGTAGAACCAAGTGCAAAGCAAAGGCTGCATTCGTGCCTAGCTGCTTTTCTAATTTTCTAATTTTTTTATATCCCACCTATCGTCCAAGGAGGACCTCAGAGTTCTCAGGAGGCCTTCTGACCAGGCACTGGACAAACCCTGGCATTCTTGGCTTCAGTAAGGGCATTCCATTTAGTACCATAGGTCTGCAGGTCTAAGGAAAGGGCCATTGTTCAATGGCAGATCGTCAACTTTGCATGTTGTGTGGCTATGACTTCATAAAATGTTTTCTTCTAGTTAGATGGCACATTTTGATTCATAACTTTCCTTCCAAAAAGTTATAGCCTATTCTATTCTAGTCTAGAGGAACAGAAAGCTAGTGGGGGAATCAGCAGAACGGGTTATGTTTAAAGAGATGTGCACAGTTCACTTTGTCAGCAAATAAAATAGGTAAAGGTAAAGGTACCCCTGCCCGTTTGGGCCAGTCTTGCCAGACTCTAGGGTTGTGCGCTCATCTCACTCTAGAGGCCGGGAGCCAGCGCTGTCCGGAGACACTTCCGGGTCACGTGGCCAGCGTGACAAGCTGCATCTGGCGAGCCAGCACAGCACACGGAACGCCGTTTACCTTCCCGCTGGTAAGCGGTCCCTATTTATCTACTTGCACTTAAGGGTGCTTTCGAACTGCTAGGTGGGCAGGTGCTGGGACCGAACGACGGGAGCGCACCCCGCCGCAGGGATTCGAACCGCCGACCATGTGATTGGCAAGTCCTAGGCACTGAGGTTTTACTGGGTTAAAAGGCAGGGTGGAAACAATGAATGAGTTAAGGGAATAATGGGAATTAGGCGGTAATGACAGGAAGAAAACCAAATAAGCTGAAGGGAAACTGAGCAAGAGATAAAGAAAAACCCAGGCATAGGGCTGCTCCATTTTTGTTTCATTTTATTTTACAAAATGTCACTTAACTGTAAATAAGCAGTTTACAAAGAATATAAAATATTTGTTGTTGTTTAGTCGTTTAGTCGTGTCCGACTCTTCGTGACCCCATGGACCAGAGAACGCCAGGCACTCCTGTCCTCCACTGCCCGCCGCAGCTTGGTCAGACTCATGCTGGTAACCTCGAAAACACTGTCCAACCATCTCGTCCTCTGTCGTCCCCTTCTCCTTGTGCCCTCCATCTTTCCCAGCATCAGGGTCTTCTCCAGGGAGTCTTCTCTTCTCATGAGGTGGCCAAAGTACTGGAGCCTCAGCTTCACAATCTGTCCTTCCAGTGAGCACTCAGGGCTGATTTCCTTCAGAATGGAGAGGTTTGATCTTCTTGCAGTCCATGGGACTCTCAAGAGTCTCCTCCAGCACCAGAATTCAAAAGCATCAATTCTTCGGCGATCATATAAAATATACTTTAACACCATCAGTGAACACCCCCCCCCCGATAAAATCAACAGTTAAAAATATACATTATAGGGTAAAATTACAGACTAAAATACATGCAAACTTTACATGTCTGGGCAGGCTTGCCTAAACGAAAGTTTTTAGCAGGTGCCAAAAAGAATACAGCAAAGTCACTAATGCCAATGGGCAGGGAGTTCTAAAGGATAGGTGCAGCCACACTAAAAAAAGGGATTTCTTGCAAGGGTGCCTCAAAGATTATGGCCAGTTTTAAATCCTCGGATTTTGCTGCCTGATATTAAGCATTTTGTTGATGAATTAATTGCATACTGCCTTACTGATCCCAAGGCAGTTTACAAGAAAAAAATGATATTGTTCCCCATCAAGGCTAGCCTAGTCCTATGGTCAACTGTGGCAAAAAATTACACAGGCACCTCTCCTACCTGGCAGTAAAAATGTAATAATAATTTGTTGTCTTTCATTACACCCAAGGCCTCATTTTGCCTGATGTGTCCTACTGTGTTCCTCTGTGTCTGCATGCATCTGAAACTTACGGCTGAAAACAAATCCAAGTTGAAAGATTCAGGTGTAAACTTGGCTATGGTTAGAATAACTGGTCTGTGGACCACCAGTGGTCTGTAAACATATGCATATTGATTTTTAATTGTATTTTTATTGCTGCTTTTATTCTGCTATACTGTACTGCAATTCAAATTCTATGGAATCCAGTTTGAAGTGCAATGTAAGAAATAAAAGCGGTAAAAATGCAATTACAGATCATACAGCATCTAGCACAGCACATTACAATTGCTACAACAGGCAGAAAAATCATCATGTGGTCTGCCAAGAGCCTCAGCAATTTCCAGGTGGTTTGAGAGGGGGTGGAGCTTGGCAGCCACTATTCTGACCAATATCTGAAAATTTGCCTATTCACCCATCCCTAACTCCCAGTAATGGTATTCAGAGGCATCGTGCCTCCACCGCCTTGGGCAGAACATAGCCACCATAGCTCCTAGCTGCCATTGAGAATCTTATCATCCATGGATTTGTTTAATCCCCTTTTAAAGCCATCCAAGTTAGTGGCTATCAGTGCTTGAGTCCCGGTCCCAGAATTTGGCATCTTGAGAACTTCCAGTTTCCTAATAACAATAATAAGGTTTCTAGCCCTTAGGACAACCAAAATAAGCTTCAAGCTTGTGAGACTGTAATTAAATCCCCCAAGCCAGAGCTGACTGAGCTACGTCTTCAGTGGACATAACAACAGAGCCATAATAATAAAAACAATAAACTCAGATCACAACGTCTAGCTTTTCCTGGCACAGAATACTGGATTGGCATAGGTTTTGGAAAAATAATAATGCAGAGTGCGCACAGCATCACATATAACAATGCACAGTCTGGTGACAGAGTGCAAGTGGAAATGTCATCTCCATCTTGTTGTTTTGATGTCTCATTGTACTGAATGTCTGGCTTCACTTCAAGAGGTGAAGTCAAGGTACAACCAGGTGCTGATGTTGCTTTGGCCCTTGTGTATTGTATGTAGAAACACGCTTGCTTTAATTGCGCCAGGTGGCTTCCGCCAAACTCTTAACAACTAGCAGGTTATCTAGACAAGGGACACGGTACCCAGCCAGATATTTTTCAAAGGTGTCCCTTCTTTCATTAGTGCAAAGTATTCGCTTGTGGTGCCACGTGAGGTGCTTAGGATTGTGCTCAGCACACACCAAGCCGCTAGAGTGGTGGAGAGGGATGAAAAGAGACCGAAGGAGGATTGAGACTGGAGTTTAAGAACAAAGGAAGATTTCTGCTGGATCAGCTCTAATCCATCTGTTTCCAGATGTGGCCTGTTGGATGCTCCCAAGAAGCTTGCCAACTGGGGCATCAGGACTAGAGCTCATCCCAATTTGTCACCACTGGAGGTACCTCCAGAGCAAGAGACTCTTAATCTCAGAGTTGTGGATTTGAGCCCCACATTGGGCAAAAAGACTGCAGGGGATTGGACTAGATGACCATTGTGATTCCAGTTCTATGAAAGCTTGATACTCATAGATACACAGTGCCTCTGTTTAGCTGTCACGGTTTGTCATCACTGGTAGATGCATCCAAGAGCAATCATTCTCTTTAAATCTTCTGTAATTGCAAATATGAATGAAAGTAACTTGCAGAAATGTGTTGCATTAGTGAAAATTTATCTGCAAAAAAGTGCATAGAAAAATGTTACATGAGGACTTTTTAAACAACATGCAAACTAGTGTTGGATATGGAGAGAACAGGACCAAAATTAAAAGAATGAGAAACTGACAGAAAATGAATTTGACCCATTTGTCCATCCCAACCTGGGAGGAAACTTTATTTAATTCTTTATTTAATTCTTTATTTAATTCTTTATTTAATTCTTTATTTAATTCTAATAGAATTTACTTCTGAGCCGACATGGGTAGGACTATAGCTTAAAATATTTATTATGGTATAAATTTTCATGAGCAATGGTCCATGCCATTAAGAAATCTTAAACAGCCACAATGCTTCTATTAATTTCTGGTTTTACAGTATTTGGAACATGTTTGTACTATCTCAGTATATGTGTACTTTAAACCCTGTTTCAGGTAGCATGTGATTTTTAAATTCTAGATAATTGGCCCCTGCAGTTGATTTGAAAAATATGGAATGGAAACTTTACTTTTTAGGGACTGGCTAACTTTTGTATGAGGACAATCTCCCCAAATCATGAGTCCTTTTTAAAGTCAGGCATTTATTTGGGGAATTTTTAATATCTGATTCAAAGACATCTGTTTCCAACCTCTGGGAGCCAGAGCTACAAAGTGAGCATTATGAAATGTTTCTTCAAATCTTGTAAAGTCTTGGGAGGAATGCAGTGTTAAAAACAAATGTTTATTGGGTTTGCTTCAGTAGCCAGTGCAAATAGAATAGAGGACTCAGAGCATTAAAAAACACGCTTTGTTTCATCAGGCCAATGACAGGGCCAGAAAGCCATATAATGTCGGACTCCAACTCTCACCAGCCCCAGCCATTATGGCCACTGGACAGGGATGATGGGAATTGTAATCCCACAACATCTGTAGGGCCACAGCTTTCCCACCTCTGATCTGCACCCCAGCTTGCTTATACTACAGAATGAGGTGGTTCAATGGACAAAACCACTTCAAAAATCAGGTTGAGGGGGTGTCCCGTTTTGTTAAATTCCTTATGAAATCAACTCCCTGTATTACTGACTAATCTTCATGACACTACTCTTCAGATATACTTGAAGGTCTGTCACACACAAGAGGGCGAAGACTAATTATCTGCTGCCCTACAGAGCAGGACTTGGTCTAAGTTTCACAAGAGGGTAGATTTCAGTTGAGTATCAGGAGAAACTTATTGATGGCCAGAGCAGTTCAATGATGGAACCTAGAGGGGGGTGGGCTTTCCTGTGCTGGGGTCTTCAGGCAGAGGCTGGGCAGCTCTAGCTGTATTTCCTGCACTGAGCCAGCATTGGGCTAGATGCTCTAAAAGACTTCTTTTAAGGCCCCCTCTAACTTGAAGTGGTTTACAATAAGGTCGAAGCCTGGAGAATAGAGAACTAAGAGGAGATAGGATAACCATCTTCATCTTTCTGAAGCGCTGTCACATGGAAGAGGGAGCAAGCTTGTTTTCTCCTCCTCTGGAGGGTAGGATTTGAACAAATGGCTTCAAATTGCAAGAAAGGAGATTCCAACTAAACAGCAGGAAAAACTTTCTGACTGTAAAAGCTGTTCAGCAGTGGAACAGTCTCCCTTTGGAAGGTGGTGGACTCTCCTTCCTTGGAGGTTTTTAAGCAGAGCTTGGATGGCCATCTGTCATGGAAGCTTTAGCAGATTCCTGCATTCCAGGGGGTTGGGCTAGATGACCCTTGGGATCCCTTCCAACTCTAGAACTGTATGATTCTATGACTCAGCTCTTCAATTGAAATCCAGTGGGGCTCAGTTTAGCTCGACTGGAGTAAGGAGTCCCCTGGAGACGTCAAGGTGGCCAGATAAGGAATGGGAGGAGCTTGGAGAATTGGAGGAGGAAAGGGAAGGTCCTAGGGGTTGAGGAATGAGGGCTGTGGGTCCCAGAAAGGTTCTGATCCAGAGGAAGGTCCTTGCTGATTGGAAGGTGGAGTTCTGGATCCAGGAGAAGGGCCTAGAGATCCATCAAAAGCTTTCAAAACTTTCAGCTATAGCAGCAATCTGATCTGCAGGTGGGGAGCCAGAACATCATGCCCCTCACTTATATGGTTCTGGTAGGGTGTAAGGCAGGGAGCCCAATCAGTAGGTGGAGCCAGAGCTCATAATAGGTGGGGCCAACTAATTCTAGTTTTGTCCCTATCTGCCTCCCTGCTGAGTCTTACAAGCTTGTTCTTCTCAAGCTATCACCTAAGTCATCTCTCTGTAGAGATCAGGCTGCTCAGAAGTTCCATTCATGTGCTTTAGTCAATATGAAAGGCTGAGGTGACCTGAATGAGGCTTGAACCTGTGGCTCCAGGAAGTCTAGATGATGCAGATAAAGGACCAAGGCTGTTAAACCACCCCTCCACAATGTTTGGAAAGAGCTAACAATTTTGAGAAGAAAGAATAAATGACCGGTTAGTGAGGACCAGGAAGCTAACATGTGCATTGACAGTGGGGGAAGTCCAGCAATTGTTCACAAACCTTGCTTTCAATCTAATTGCCTAAGCATAAACTTTGTTGGCACATCTGGAATTCTGAAATTCTCATATTTTCATCACCATCACCATCACCACCACCACCACCACCATGTGTGTTTCTAGACTTCAAGGGTATGAGAAGCTCGGAGTCCTTCCAAACCATCACTGTCTTCACAAGGCTGCCACCAGTATATATCAATTTGCTGCTTTTCAGATAATAATATATTGTAGTTTGCATTTTTCTGATAGCAGATAAGGGAATGTAGCTTTAGAAGGTTACATATAATCCTAAAATGGTTTAATAGTTCTGTTGGAAGCTGCAATGCTAGCATCTGCCGTGGTTTGCCTTGGCTGTTACCTTGGCACACAGTCCAAATGGGAGCTACTGCTGACAAGTTCCGACAAGATCAGTGACTTCACCTCAGGCACTTCAGTTCATTTTCTGTCAATTCTCTCACTTTGCACGGAAATCCATCCATTCCATTGGCAGAATGCTGGATGCCTTATCCTTACCCGACCTTCCACTTTACCTAGGCATGCTGTAAGCATTCCTGATGGGGGCTGTCATTTGCCTTTCCATGCCTAGACTAGCGGCAGCCCTTGCATTCCATTACATGCCCAGTCTGAAGTGGGAGTTTCCTTTATGGCATTTGCAACCAGGCACAATTTGAGTAAATTGTAAGTCTCTGGTGGGCTTCTGCCCAGCAACCTGTGGCTTAGCTGGTGAGCTGGTGAGCCAACATGGTAAATGATCAACCACAAGGTGGCTCTCTCAATGTGTGGGAAAGACATACTATTATCACCCTTTGCACACGATAGACGGATGCAGTTGGAAGTGGTCTTGAAGATCATCTGCTCCAACCTCTTACAAATGCAGGAAATGCACTGCTCTAACATTGCTGATCAATTGCCATCACTGGCAAGCTCTAATGGCCTAGCAGCCTCCGCTGTCAACTAGCTTGCACTGAAGGATGGACTCATCGGTCCGTTTCAGTTTCCTCAGGTTCTCATTTTTCCAGTCTTAGTTCTCCAAATTTCTGCAGGAATTTGCAAGTTCATTCTTTTAATCCTCATGAAAAGACATCAGCACTTTAGTGTTGATTTCGCCTAATAAACACTTTTTTGTATGCAGTTTTCACGGATGTACACATAGTTGCAGGGGATTTCCCCTAATACTGTATATTCATTTTTATGCACACTTGCCCCAGTATATCCTTTTTTGTAAACATTGGTTGGAGAACTGCATCACAAAATATGAAAAAGCGTGAATTTCAAAGGATGGCTCTGTTTCAGTTTGTGCAATGTTTCAGAAAGTGTGAATTAGGTATGTTCACCTTAAGATGCAAAGTGAATTGAATTTCTGCCCCGTTTTCTAATTCCGCTCCCATGCAGTTCTTCCTAACATTTAGTCTATAAATAATTTCCCAGTGCTACTCTTTGGAGGTTTGCTTTGAACTCTCAATGACAGGTTATAGGACAATTGTGTTTTCCTAGCATATCTTTTACATCAATAGCACAAACTGCCACCCTGGCTTTTTAAACTAGTGAACAACAGGCTGCTGCAGAGTATAGAATCATAGAATCATAGAATCATAGAGTTGGAAGAGACCACAAGGGCCATCGAGTCCAACCCCCTGCCAAGCAGGAAACACCATCAGAGCACTCCTGACATATGGTTGTCAAGCCTCTGCTTAAAGACCTCCAAAGAAGGAGACTCCACCACACTCCTTGGTAGCAAATTCCACTGTCGAACAGCTCTTACTGTCAGGAAGTTCTTCCTAATGTTTAGGTGGAATCTTCTTTCTTGTAGTTTGGATCCATTGCTCCGTGTCCGCTTCTCTGGAGCAGCAGAAAACAACCTTTCTCCCTCCTCTATGTGACATCCTTTTATATATTTGAACATGGCTATCATATCACCCCTTAACCTCCTCTTCTCCAGGCTAAACATGCCCAGCTCCCTTAGCCGTTCCTCATAAGGCATCGTTTCCAGGCCTTTGACCATTTTGGTTGCCCTCCTCTGGACACGTTCCAGTTTGTCAGTGTCCTTCTTGAACTGTGGTGCCCAGAACTGGACACAGTACTCCAGGTGAGGTCTGACCAGAGCAGAATACAGTGGCACTATTACTTCCCTTGATCTAGATGCTATACTCCTATTGATGCAGCCCAGAATTGCATTGGCTTTTTTAGCTGCCGCGTCACACTGTTGGCTCATGTCAAGTTTGTGGTCAAGCAAGACTCCTAGATCCTTTTCACATGTACTGCTCTCAAGCCAGGTGTCACCCATCTTGTATTTGTGCCTCTCATTTTTTTTTTTTTTGCCCAAGTGCAATACTTTACATTTCTCCCTGTTAAAATTCATCTTGTTTGTTTTGGCCCAGTTCTCTAATCTGTCAAGGTCGTTTTGAAGTGTGATCCTGTCCTCTGGGGTGTTAGCCACCCCTCCCAGTTTGGTGTCATCTGCAAATTTGATCAGGATGCCCTTGAGTCCATCATCCAAGTCGTTGATAAAGATGTTGAATAAGACCGGGCCCAAGACAAAACCCTGTGGCACCCCACTAGTCACTCTTCTCCAGGATGAAGAGGAACCATTGATGAGCACCCTTTGGGTTCGGTCAGTCAGCCAGTTACAAATCCACTGAGTGGTAGCATAGTCAAGTCCGCATTGACTATGTAAAAAGAAAGAAAGTTGATGGATGAGAGCCTTTCCTTCAGCAACATTCAGTGCTCCCTCTGGCAAAAAAGTATACATTTCCTGAAGGCCCAAAGTGGGTAAACCAGATAACACACCTACAGCACACACATCCATTCCCTCTCCCTCTCCCTCCTCCCCTCCTGCACCACAGAGGACAGGTCTCTGTTGGAAGACATCCTCTATTTAAGGGCTGTCTGGTCCAAGTCTGGTTTAAAGATAAAGAAGAGCCTTCAGAAAGAGAGCTCAGGAGAGGCCTTTGAGTTGCCCACCAGCAGCTAGCAACTGGAATGGAGATGGATCAGGCCCCAAAATCACCTGGTCCCTGGGGCAGAGGAGGGGGGCAGTGGGGGCGGGCTGCCCCGGGTGTCACAACTGAGGGGGTGACAAAATGGTGGGGGGCACTCACTGTGGGGCCTGCAGTGAGCCCAAACCATGCATCTCTCCTGGGAGTGACATGGTGGCTTGGGCGCCCGCAGGCTCCGCGCTGCCCCAAACAGTCCGCCCACCGCCTCCCCCTCAGCTGTAGGGCGACTGAGTGGGAGGAGACAGGCAGACTCCTTGGAGACCCCAGGGAATGTCCTGCCCCAGCTCCCCCCGCCTCCACAGGCAGCTGGCCCCACCCCAGGCGCCTGATCAGCTTGCTTCACTGCTGCCCGGTCCACTGTCTTCTCCACCATAGGGAGGAATGTTTCTATTTACATTATAATAATTGTTTCTAAATGTGCACTCAGAGATATAAATTACAGTGTGCAAATGTTTTGGCAAAGTTTGAGTGGCCACTCCCTCTCTCTCTTTCACACACACCTGCCTGCACCCCAATAGCCAGGACAGGTACAGGGAGGGGATGGCCAGTGGAAAGTCTTGCAAGCCAGACTGAGAAGCCTGGTGAAGGAGAGTGGGGGCATCCAGAGGACTTTTCCTGGGCCAGGGGGTTGTGTGGCGAGAGAAATATTCAGAACGAATAAATAAATATATGTTGTTGTCTTTGTCCATGGAGTTTTCTTGGCAGGGACACTGGAGTGGCTTGCCGGTTCCTCCTCCAGGTGGATCACGTTTGGTCAGAACTCTCCACTATGACCTGTTCATCTTGGGTGCCCTGCTAGTTCATAGCTTCTTTGAGTTATTCAAGCCCCTTCGCCACGGCAAGGCAGTGATCCATGAAGGGGAAATAAATATATACACGTAACCAAAAGGTGGGAGCAGGCAAGCTTCTCATAAACCACATGAGAAGAGTGTCTGCACAACTAACTTCAAATTCCAGGTTCCAGAAATACTTGAAGCTTAAAGGTAAAGGTAAAGGTACCCCTGCCCGTACGGGCCAGTCTTGACAGACTCTGGGGTTGTGCGCCCATCTCACTTAAGAGGCCAGGGGCCAGCGCTGTCCGGAGACACTTCCGGGTCACGTGGCCAGCGTGACATCGCTGCTCTGGCCAGAGCCGCACACGGAAACGCCGTTTACCTTCCCGCTGGTAAGCGGTCCCTATTTATCTACTTGCACCCGGAGGTGCTTTCGAACTGCTAGGTTGGCAGGCGCTGGGACCGAGCAGCGGGAGCGCACCCCGCCGCAGGGATTCGAACCGCCGACCTTTCGATCGGCAAGCCCTAGGCGCTGAGGCTTTAACCCACAGCGCCACCTGCGTCCCTACTTGAAGCTTACTATTTTAAAAAAAATAAAGTTGGGAATCTGAGGATTTTGGATCAGCTTGGGGGGAACTGCCCCCCCCCGAACATCCATGCCTGGTGGGTCACATTCAGATAAGCACTTCTGCACTTCTGTTGACCTTTCCTATGGTAAATGTTTCCTCCATGATACACTGGAGGATATTGTTTATATTTATCAGTCGCTTTACTCACAGAAATGACTCAAAGCGGCTTGCAAATATAGTAAAATTACAACCAATTACAATAAACACAACAAATAAAAATCTAAAAACACATTTCTACAAATGAGAGACAAGTCTAGTAGTTCCTGCCTCACCGAAGGAGACCACACCTACTTAAGAAACCTGCAAATTAAGGGCCGAAAGATGGTGATTGCAGGGTCTGGGTTGGTTCATGTCAGCAGAGGTACTGGAGTCCTGAGCCCTTTAAGTCTTTATAGGTCACAACCAGCACATTTGTGCTCAGAAACTAATCGGTAGCCACTACAGTTGGACCAGGATCGGGGCTGTGTGCTCAGACTCTGTTGCTCCAATGATCAACCTGGCCACCAATTTCTGCACCAGCTGCAGTTTTCAAACTGTCTGCAAAGGCAGGCCCACGTAACGTATTGCAGTAATCTAACCTAGAGGATACATTACTCTCTTGTGTATTTTTAGATTTTCCTGACGTCATGGTTGGATAGCAGTCTATACATTTGTCAATAAATAATAAACATTTGTTACCTATAGGGTAGGCTGATATACACCAGCAATAGGGAGCTGCGCTACATTGTTGATCTGAAATTGTCAGGAGGACTTTTAAAAACAAAGAGCAATTCTAAATGCAAAAAGGCTGTATTTTTATTGGTTTTTGTTTTTACTTAACTATACAAAAACAGAGCAGAGCCCAATGGGCATGTACTTTGCACAAACAATTTCAATAATGGAAAATTTAAACAATGTAGGGCACTTTTCCCATTTCATGTTTTGACAATGTGCCTTTCTGAAAATCTGGGTTAACTTCCTCCTGAATTATTGCTTTTGTGTACATGTATTTTGTTTTCTGATTTACATTGGCTATCAAAAATATAGAATGTGATAACAAGCAAATATGCAGGGGATACATTGGGGATGTGGAACTGTGTGTGTAAAGGAAAGCAACATGACAGGACTGAAATGTGAGATTTGGAGAAAACATCCCTGAATGACCCCAGAAAGTTCTCCGTTGGACCAAGTGCTCTTGACATCACAGTGTTAGGCAATCTAATTGCCTCTTGACACTATGGTTCATTTCTTATTGTTCTCCTTTTCAGCATTAAAACTTGCACTTATCCCATCAAGGTATTTCAGAGCTTTGCTTTGATTACAGGGGAAATGTCACATTCTTTTCTGTGAAAACAAATATTTGGAGGCAATAAGGTTGTTGTTTTTCCATTGGAAGGTGTACGCAAAGGAATAGCTTTTCCTACCTCTTGTTTGTTCTTGTTGTTTACCAGCATTGATGGTTGCTTTATCATCCTTTCTGGGGAATGAGCTGGCACTCCCTTGTGTGTCTGGACCGCATCACAGCTCCCTATTCAGTTTTGGTCCACGTGTGCACAGCTGTTAGTACAGGAGAGGTGCCCATGCCACCAAGCTCAAGCCTGCTCTGTTAGCTTTTTCCAGCTGCAGCAGGCTAGAATTAGTCAAAGGTGAGGTTGTGTTTGGGCCAGAGGATCTTCATGGCCGAGGCATCCAACCTTTAGCAATGGATGGAGACAGAGGCAACATTTTTAGGATGGATTCTTTCCCAGTGGTGTGAGCCTAAATTGTGTCATGTCAATTCCAGCAGAACAAACACTGGGTCAGCTAGCAGCCCTGTGCTTCCTTTTGCCCAATAGCTAAGAGTAATGGAAGCTGTTGTTCAAAAGAGCTGAAGGGCACCAGGTTGGGAAATGACTGTTCTAAAGTAACACAGACACATATGCTCAGCCCTCCCATTATTCCCACTCCACTCCTAAATTATAAACCATTCCACAGTTGCTCTGGGGATTGAGACAAATACCCCAACTGTACTATACTGTACATTTAAGGCATTATATACCGCTTTATACAGCTGTGGATCCCCAAAGAACCCTGGGAACCGTATTAAGAGGGCTGAGAGATGTTTGGAGACTTCCTTTCCCTCCAGACTGGTTTCCCAACCAATCTCACTTCCCAGGAATCTCTGGGAATTGTAGCACCGTTTCACATTAGTACAGATGGTGCCCAATTTTTCCTCAAAGCAGCTGAGTGTTCTGCCTGTTCCCACAGTTTATCCAACAACGATATGAGATCAACTGAGAGGGAGCATGACTGGCCCAAGGTCAGTCAGTCATGGCAGAGAGGGATCTCAATCTGGTTCTCTCAAGGCCTCATCTGATTCTTTAACCACTACACCAGTCAAAACAAAATAAAAAAATTCCTTCCAGTAGTACCTTAAAGACCAACTAAGTTAGTTCTTGGTATGAGCTTGCTCATACCAAGAACTAACTTAGTTGGTCTTTAAGGTGCTACTGGAAGGAATTTTTTTATTTTGTTTTGACTATGGGAGACCAACACGGCTACCTATCTGTAACTAACACTACACCAGTGACAGGGAACCTGTGGCCCTCCAGATGTGGCTGGAATCCAGATTTTATCATCCCTGGCCATTGGCCATTCTGGCTGGAGCAGAGGTGAGTCATAGTCCAGGTTTTCCATCACTGAACATCACTTTGGCTCATCTCTTCCTAGGCAGCCAACTTTCCCCTCATTCAAACTGACCATGCTGAAAAGTTTGTTTGTTTATTATTGTTAAAATTGCATACTAAAAAGGTAAAGGTTCCCCTGCCCGTACAGGCCAGTCTTGCCAGACTCTAGGGTTGTGCACTCATCTCACTCTAGAGGCCGGGAGCCAGCACTGTCCACAGACACTTCCGGGTCACGTGGCCAGCGTGACGAAGCTGCTCTGGCGAACCGGCACCAGAGCAGCACACAGAACGCCGTTTACCTTCCCGCTGGTAAGCGGTCCCTATTTATCTACTTGCACCCGGGGGTGCTTTCGAACTGCTAGGTTGGCAGGCGCTGGGACCAAACGACGGGAGCGCACCCCGCCGCAGGGAATCGAACCGCTGACCATGCGATCGGCAAGCCCTAGGCACTAAGGCTTTACCCACAGCGCCACCCGCGTCCCAAAAATTGCATACTACCCTTCATCTAAAGACCTCTGGGCAGTTCACAGCACAAAAATACAAAATGAAAGCACAAAATACATAATAAAAACAAGAACAATAATAAAACAAATCAATAACCCCCCTTCCCCAAACACATTTAAATGGGCACTGAAGGCCTGGTTAAAGAGGAACACTTTCGCCTAGCGCCTAGAGGAGTATACTGAAGGCAACAGGCAACAGTGGCGTAGCTGGGAGGGCAGGGGGCTGCACTGGGCGCCACACCGCGGGGGCGGCACTTACCGCAGGGCCTGCAGCATGCCCCGGCCACACATCTCTCCTGTGAGTCATGTGGTGGCTTGGGCACCTGCAGGCTACATGCTACCCAAAATAGCAGTGTGGGGCCCACTTCTCCCTCCGCCACCTGAGGGGGAGGTGGCTGCAAGGCTCTGTACAGTGTGCCCTTTTCTGGCTTGTTTTGCCCCTGGGCGCAAGGCACATGCGCCGCCCCGGGCGCCCAAGCAGCTACCTACGCCACTGCCAGGCAAACGTCCCTGGGGAGAGCATTCCACAGATGGGGAGCCACTACAGAAAAGGCCCGTCCTTATGTTGCCACCCTCTGGAACCCTCATGGAGGAGGCGCATAAAGATGGGTCTCAGAGGGTGAGCTCAGGGTCCAGGTCAGTTCATATGGGGAGAGGCAGTTCTTGAGGTATTGCAGTCCTGAGCTGCTTAAGGCTTTATAGGCCTAAAGCAGCACTTTGAATTGTAGAATCCGTTTTCTAGAATCTGTTCTGCCTGGTTCAGAAAAGGTTACTGAAAGATGGAAGCAGCCATGCTGGCTCATCGCAGTTAGCAGAGTACCTGCACCTTTTGCTTCATAATTTTCTTTCAAAGAGGGCCAGAGACATACTCTTTTTCAAAAATGTATGTGGTTTCTTTCCCCAGTGGGGGAGACTGCTGACTGTGAGCCTGGTACATCAGTACCCCTTGTCCCCACTTCTTGGCGCCTTCCTTTGAGATCACCAGGGCATCTTCCAGGTGCACCATCACCATGGAACTTTGAGGAGGTCCAATCCCCTTGAAAAGATTTTGGGGGGTGCAGGCCCCCAATTACCCCTAGATGGTGCCCCTGGTTTTCCTCCTACCTAGAGAGTTGCTACAATAAAATAGCATTCAGGGACAGTAGGGACTCAGACAGCAGCAGTATCTCAGCTCCCTGGCAGTTGTGGGATCCTGCAAGGTTCCATCTTGTCTCCCATGCTCTTAAAATTTGAGCATCCAAGAATTTGGGACATGATGCCACCAATATGCAAATGACACCCAGCTGTGTCTCTTCATTGCATCCGAATCCAGAGAGGCTCTGCATGTGTTTGATAAGGGCCAGTAAACTGAGGCTGACTCTTGCTAAGACTTGCTCTATGAGTAGCTGGCTCCTGGGTCCAGAATTAGCTAGACCATCTGTTCTAGGTGGAATAGAACTCCTCAGACATAGCAATTGCATAGTCTGGAGGTACATCTCGATTCTAAGTTGTTGTGGAGACCCAGTTGGCCTCAGTAGTGCAGACGGTGTGCAGACAGCTGCAGATGGTTGGCTAGCTATGGCCACTCCTGGGCTGGGAAAAGCGGGTGGCAGAAGTCCATGCTGTGACCACTTTATACTTTTGCATGGAGTATTTATTTTTTTTAAGTAGCGGTAAGTAATCTGGTCTATTTCACTACCTAGTTCCTGCATGCCTAGACCCTGCTTATACTTAAGGTCACTTTCAAAACAGTACCACACAATCGTTTATATTTTAGGGAATAACATTATGGAATAAATTAAAGATTCTGTATTGACAAAGGCTGCAATTCTGTTCACTTTTACCCTGGGAGAAAATCTCACTGAACTGAGTATTGTTAGGCAAGCTGAAATCTTATGTCCATTTACCTGGGGTGCAGTATGGTGGAGGAATGGAGCAACCACGAGGACAGAAAATGGGATTTAAAAAATGGAGTAGCATTGATGGGAGAGATGGGGGGGGGGGAGAAACAGGACAGAGAGCAGCCCTGAGGGGCAGGTGTGCTTGGGTAATGATCCACTATGGGAGAGAGAAAGATGTGGGGTGAGTTGGCTGACAGAGAGAAAGAGTTTGCCTTCTGTGAAATGTTATTTGTTTTGGGTTTTGGCCTTTTGTGAAAGGGTGTTCTTTTGGAGCAGAAAGCTATAGGTCCCAAGGATTTGCTGTTGTGTTTTGGGACTCAGACTCGACCATTTTGCGGTGGTGCCCTTAGTGCTTCCTCAAAATTCGAAATGTGCTTACGGACCAAACACAATTGGGACTCCTATGGTAACCCCTATGACAAGTCTGTGGGGGTGGAGGACCTTGTTAGGCCCCTGCCAAGGCTCCCATGCCAGGAGGGCCCCTGGTGCCAACACACCTAGAATCCCTGGCCTTCCTCCTCCTCCTCCTCCTCCTCCTCCTCACTGTAGCTGCCTGTTGCCTTATCTTGTCTAAGCAAATGAGCAGGGACAAGACTGGCTGGAACAAGCATCCTCTTTTCCATTAATCTTCAGGTAGCTGTACCCAATGAGAGAGAGTAAATTAATGGGCAGTTCTGGCAACTGGGAGGCTGTGGGTTTCCCTCTGCACAGAGCTCTGTCTGGCACCTTCATTATGCAGTTTCCACTGTATGTTTTATCCTGGCATTTGACATCTGAGACCCACTGACTCTGTGCCTGAGATGGTAATTTTTAAAACATTGTTTTCCATATTGAATTTTTCATTGTTGTAACTCACCCTGGCACCTCCTGGTGAATGGCGGGTGATAAACCAAATGAAAACTAAATAAATATGAGGCGGGATTAGGACCCAGCATAGAAGAGGCTTATGGGGAGTCTCTTCCCCAAATCCACCACCCCAAATCTTGGAGCCAGCAGTCTTTTTTGCCTTTCATTCCCTCCCTAGAAATTATGTCCATTACTATTGACCTCATGGGGTTAGAATACCAATAGTATGAGGATGGTGTCGATAATGAAAAGAATTTATATCCCACCTTTCATGTCAAGAAAAGGACTTTTTGGTCCAAATGTGCCTACCTGCACAAATAAGACCTTCCACAGAGGCCCTCCTCTGGGTGGCTGTCAGGGAAGGGCCTGTAGTTGGTGGCCCCTCAACTGCAAGATTTAGTTCCCAGGGAGACTCACCTGGTGCCTATTTTGATTTCACTGAATGTCATAAAAATCATGGGATTGTAGAGCTGGAAGGGACTCCAGTGGTCATCTAGTCCAACCCCCTGAAGTGCAGGGATCCCAGCAGGAATCTCCACTCACAGCTGCTGGTTTTATGCTGGTTTCTTAAACTGTGCTGCTTTCAAGTTGTTTTTGATTTAATTTGCGGGTTTTGTTTTGTCATTTTATTTTTGTGTGCATGTCTCCCAGAAACTTACACAGAAAGCACACACTTTTGAGGACTGAAGAATTGGGGGGGGGGGTGATAAAAGGTGATCACCAATTGTAGTTTCTGAAAAACATCCCTCCAAGAGAGAATGAAATGAATAAATAAAATGACCATCCTGGCACCCTTTCACATGCCTTTCCACACCTTTGCCCCTGCAGTACAATAGGCATATTAAAGTATGAATAATCTAAAACAGAGAGCAGCCCCCACCCCGACCGACCGCCAGCTTTTAAATACATGTTTCCTAGAAAGTAGCCAGTTCCGCCCCCTCCCCATCACCCCCCCCCCCCCCCCGTGCTCCAATGCCTGTGCTTTAGGAATGCCACAAGGCAGATCTCAGATTACAGCAAAAAAGCACATGATATCACCCATTTGAGTCTCCGCTGGTGTTGGCTGCGTGTGAGGGGGTGGGCCCGGGGAGGGGTTTGCCCTGAGAGGAAGACTCCTGTGAAATGTGCAAGAAGAAGAGGCTCTTCTCAGCTGCTGCAAGGCTCAGTCCGGGAGAGGCGCTTTATGCACGAGGATCCTTTCCCCGCCAGGTGTCCTGCCAGGAACTGCTAGGTAAGAGCAACCACTGGAGAATTCGTGCGTGTAATGATGTCCAGGCTGTACTTAAACTGATGGAGCTACAGAGACAGCAGCAAACCAGGAAGAGTTTCTCTCTCTGCGGGTGTTTGTGGGCACATGCTTTTCTCTCTCGCTTTCTCCTTTTTTCAGGGGTAACGGCACTGCCTTTGGTACCATCTGCATTCAGAGACCTGGAGGAGTCAACATGCAGAGTGTGGGGCGCTGCTCCGTAGACCCCGTGCTTTGCAAGCAAAAGGTCCCAGATCCCGTCTTTGGGGTCTCCAGCTAAGACTGGGAAAGACGTCTCCTGTCTGAAACTCTGGAGAAGCGTAGTCTCTGGCTCGCCGGACTGGCTGCTTCCTGGGTTCTGAGCCATAGCTGTCAACGTTTCCCTTTTTTTTAAGGGAAATTCCCTTATTCCGAATAGGATTCCTCGCAAGAAAAGGGAAAAGTTGACAGCTATGTAGCACTGCTGGCAGAATGCTTTTTCAGAGACGGGGGTGATCAACCTTTGAACAGCCGCTTTAGACAGAGCAGCTGGAGACCTGAGAGTCCATTTGCTCTTCCCTTCAAACTTTCCGTCAACATCATGAACTGTCCCAGGCATAAGAGGATAAAATGTAGGAGAAGGGGAGGGGGGAACCCTTCCATAAAGCTCAGTTGGGTCAGATCGAATAATATGTGGGGCCAGGGTGCGGGAAAAAGTTTTCATTGGACCTCAGTGCACTCCAACTTAAAATGCAGCTAGGTCGTTTTCTCAATTGCCAAAGAAAGGACAGGATGAAGGGTAGATATGGATTGTGACAAACTTCATGTGCAGACGTCTTCCCAAACCAGCAGTGGGAGCACACGGGATGCAGAGTAAGGGGAGCGCGAACTGAGCCACTTTCCCATTCTTTGTTCTTGGACAAGAGGAGCCAATACTGCATATTAGGAGGAGATAAAAGTCCAGATTTGAGGAGACCCAAATTCAAACATGCCTGATCAGCTCCAAAGCTCGCTTATGGATACTGGGCCTGCCTACATATTTCACCCTAGCCTACCTCACAAGGCTGTTGTGAGGACAGAAAGAACTTATGGTTTTATTTTATTTTATTTTATTTTATTTTACAAAATAAATCTAAATAGATAGATAGCTACAAATACTGCTCTGGGGTCCTTGGAGGATATATGGGAAGCAGCATGTGTTAATGGGAAATGCTTTTTTATATATAAAAATACCAGTATCAAAATGCTGTGACTTTGCAGATATGAGTCTATTGCCAGACTGACTCTTTCCACCATGCAGTCCCTGACCTAATGAGGCAGAAAGAGAGGATTGCTAATTGCCCACAAGTTGGGGCAGTAAGCATTCAGCAATGTTGTTAGTAGTGTTTGTTTCACCTTAGAAAGCCACAGATCAGAACTGTGTGTCATTTCAGCTATTACAAAATCTGGTGAGCCAGCCCTGCTGCTTTAGTGGGTTCCCCAACTTCTGCCTCACGACGCTGCTGATGGTGCCACTCTCAGGCTTCAGAGTGAATGTTCAGAAGGGTTTGGCGTAAGGAAATCAGATGTGCAGTGTTTGTGAATCTGATAAATAAAGACAAGGTGAATAGTGGGAATGAATAGTACTGATAACCTCACAGGCTAGTTATGACCTGAGGATGAAAAAAGTGCATTGCAAACTAAAGGCAGTGGGGCATGGAGGGGGTACCAGCCATATAAAAGTGATAGAATCATAGAATGGCAGTTTGAAGGGACCTTGGGGGTCATCTAGTCCAACCCCCTGCAATCACAGCTAAATCCTAGAGTTACATTGTAAACTTTATGGCTGAGTGGGGATCCCTGATCCTAGTCCCACATCATAACCACTATACCACATTGGCTCTACAGAGATGGGGGAGGGGGGAATTTCCTGGAAGTCAGAAGTTTGAAAACACCCACTATGGATAGTTGTATCCGTCAGTCCTGAGCCAGACTCAAAAAGGATTTGGAGTGGCCTTCAAATGGTGAATATCCTGAATCAGAGGTGTGTGTGGTTTTTCCAAAGTACTCCCAGATGTGGGAGCTCAGGGGACTGTAATATAAACGTCATTTGACGGATTCTTTCTGGACTGAATGCAGCCCTTATGTAGTGCTTTGGTTCATGGCTCCAGGAGATCCCTGCCTCTTCTGAGGATCAAATAACAGGTGTCACCTACTGAAGTGTGTGTGTGTGTGGAATCTCTGGAAATGCACAAGGGAGGGCCAAAATTTAGATAAAGTGACTTTGTAAGCAAGATATACCTGTATGCAAAGAGCATGGAGAAGTTGATGGTGATGACTGGGCTGAGGAGGCGTTAGGGTGGGTTATCTGTAGAGTCGCAAAATGTGTGTGTGGAAGGCACTTCTATGTAGGAAACGATCTGTGTGTGTAGGTTGTCATTCATCCTGCTCATGTGTCATTGGCCCATGTGATGAAATTCCTATTTTTTTCCAGGCCAGGTACCTATCTTTCTTTGTTGTGTGGGGAGCAGGGGAGAAGCAAGATGTATTGTGTTACCTTAAAGACTAACAGTGAGATCTGATGTTAGCCATACTCAGAGTAGACCTACTGAAGTCATTTATTTCAGTGGGTATACTCGGAGTCGGACTATCATGGTGTTTGTAAATGAAATCAGCAAGGAAAGATACAAGGGTTAAAGATAAGCAAGATTGGATTCTAGAAAATAGGTGCTTTCCAGTTCACACTTCAAGTTAAGCCCTCTTTTGTAAGAAATGTTTGGTGAGATCTTGCTGGAAACTGGTGCTGTTGGCGTGGCAGTTTTCCTCTTGAGGTGGGACATTTGTGGGGGCTCCACCTTGTGGGCTTCCACCACTCAAGGCGGTCACCCCAGCTTGCCTCATGGGCAGGCAAGGCCCTGAGTTTAAAGATCATAATTGTTAGGGAAAATAAATTTAAAAATTCACATTCCACTGTGTGTGTGTGCTTTGATGTTTTCTTAGGCTTGCTGTCCTATATTTTGGCACGTCAGCTTGTAATAGTCTGAATGCTGAAGGAAAAATTGCTAAGGGTCGTGTGAACTGGAACTGGGAACTGAACATAAATGACAGTAGTTCATTTTGTATAGGGATGGGTGTGGACAGGAATTAGTTCCTTTTGGACATGCTGAACTAGAACTTTTGTTGTTGTTTTAGTCGTTTAGTCGTGTCCGACTCTTCGTGACCGCATGGACCAGAGCACGCCAGGCACTCCTGTCTTCCACTGCCTCCCGCAGTTTGGTCAGGCTCATGTTTGTAGCTTCAAGAACACTGTCCAGCCATCTCATCCTCTGTAGTCCCCTTCTCCTTGCGTCCTCCATCTTTCCCAACATCAGGGTCTTTTCCAGGGAGTCTTCTCTTCTCATGAGGTGGCCAAAGTATTGGAGCCTCAGCTTCACGATCTGTCCTTCCAGTGAGCACTCAGGGCTGATTTCCTTAAGAATGGATAGGTTTGATCTTCTTGCAGTCCATGGGACTCTCAAGAGTCTCCTCCAGCACCATAATTCAAAAGCATCAATTCTTTGGCGATCAGCCTTCTTGATGGTCCAGCTCTCACTTCCATACATCACTACTGGGAAAACCATAGCTTTAACTATACGGACCTTTGTTGGCAACGTGATGTCTCTGCTTTTTACTTTTTTTATATAAAAAAAGCAGAGAACTAGAACTAGTTCTGTTTAAAAATGAACTTTCCAAACACTGTTGCAGACCCTCACCCTCTATGAATAGGAAGGCAACAGGAAACGTGACTTTATGTGCACCTCACATAAGGGACAAGCCCTTAATCCACAGCCCTGATATGCCCCTGATCTAGAAGTTAAAAGATAAGGTTAGAAGGAGGAAATCAACCCCCAAGAGCATTTGAACCTCTTGGCTCATCTCTGGTTTGTGTCAGGGCAAAGGACAATGATCTGAAAAGAAACCTCATTATCTGAGATATGTAGAGTTTAGTGGACCACAAGCACACTGACCGGGGAAACTGCTTCAAGCTGGCTCTGGCTCAACAGCAAAGTTTTGCTCAACAGCAAAGAGTACACTCCATCCTACCCTTTGAAAGCAGTGTCCCATTCCTAGTCCACACTCATCTCCACCTCCCTTACATACAAAAGGTCCCCAGTGCTATCCCTGGCAGCTCAAGCTAGGGCTGGGTAGACCCTGTGATTGGATGGGGAACTTAGGAGCCTCCAGACACAGTTGGACTGCAATTCCCATGATCCAAACACATCTGAAGGGCCACAGGTTTCCAATCCCTGGTGCAGAAAAAGCTCAGCTAGGTTGACCAGGTGTCTGACATGGCAGAATGCAGCTCCCTGGGCTCAGAGATTTAACACCGGCTCCTGGTGCCAAGGCTTCCAGTTCAGCATGAAAACTTGCAAGCCCTATTATGTTGCATTCCGGATCAAGATTTCTTCACTGGAGGCTTTGGCCACTCAGCAAAAAAACATCATGTTGTGGAAGCTGAATTCTCTCACAATGGGCCCAGCCGAGCTCCATGAATCTGCTCTGCTTTTACCCCTTTGTGATTTTCTTGTAAGAGTACAAACTGCAAAGGAATTCACAAAGCTTCTTGTAGTTAATGTAGGGACTTTGAATGGCCAGCCCCTGTTCTCTGACGGCAGCAGCATTCATACATGACCTCATTTGGAAGCCGAGGTCTCAACTGGCACAAGAACTGACGTGTCTGTACAGTTTAACATTGTGGAGGAACATCTTATAGCTTGACCTTGTCAACCCATGACCCTTTCTTAGATTATGATGGTGGTGGTGATAGTATTCATAATCATAATCATAATTCTTAACAAGGGAGGTCAGAATTATTATCCTCATATTGCAGGTGTGTGGGGGGGGGGTGGAGGCTGAGACTAATACACACTGGATTGCATAAGCTGACCAGGCTAGTTCATGTTTGAGGGGAAAGGTGAATCCAGGATATTCTGACTCACAGCACAATCTCTTAATCATTAAAGTGCTGCTTTTTAGTATGCTGGTCTTCTTAGTTGTTGGGTCACCCTGGCTCATGGTGGATTGGATCAATGGCTCCAGCATTGTTTTGTTTTTGTTTATTTGGGTTTGTTTTTTTACGAGGAGAGCTGCTTCCAGTGAATTTTCAGTGATGCTGAGGCACTGCTTTCTCGGCACTTGACTGAAAGCCAAACCAAGTAGGAGGTTCCACACAGTCCATCTTATAGCGCTGTATCATCTAGCAATACCCAGACCCAACAGCCTTCAAGAGTATTTACTCACAAATAGAAATACAAGTAGGAGATCTGTTCAATTTGGGTCCTCTCAATTTCTCATTTTTCCAGTCTTAAATTCTGTTCTCCACATTTCCACAGCAATTTGTGGGTTTGTTTGTTTTTTCATCCTCCTGAAAATTCATCAGAATTGTAGTGCAAATTCTTCCCAATAAACACACTTTTGTATACAGTTTTGACTAATGTGCACATTTTCAAGCAATTTCCCCTAATATAATGTGGCCATTTCCACTCCATTTTCACTTGTCTGCATTTGAATGCATTTCCCCCTAAGACATTGGTTGGTGGAGAACTGCCTGACAACATTCAGAGAAGTGCAAATTTCAAAGGGTAGCTGTGCCTTGGTTCACATACTGGTTGAAGAAGTATGAATTAGGAGGTTTTTCATTAAAGTGCAAATGAAATAGAACTCCCCCATCCCCACAAGTCCCGTTCCACAAAGATGCTTTTTAACATTAATTAAATGTTTCCTGTTTGCAGATGCTTCCTGGTTTATGACTTCCTGTTGAGCATGATGGAGAATTAGTGCAGAGGGCCATGTGTGCTACTTTACAGGTGATAGTGCTCTGTAAAAGGACAGCTTTCTATTTGAAGGGCTGCCTGGCCTGCCAGGTTTAAATATAACCCTAAGAAGAGAGAGTAGGGGCCTTGAAGTTGCTCATCAACAGCATCTGACAGGAGGCCCAGAGTCTACTTCCTCCCAGTCTTCCCAGCGAGGGTGGGATGTATTAGCAAATGTATCTGTTGGATCATAAGTTCCCACCAGTTCCCAGTTCCCAGTTCGATGCAGGGGTGGGTGGGGACTGAGATGTTTAGAATCCTTCCTCAGAGCAGGAAACTTGACTCCAACAATGTTTGATTCTGACCTGGCTAAGGTTCTGCAATGCTCTGAAACATGAAGAACTGCCATTTTTTCCAGGGTAAACCACATTGAAAAGCTATTAAACCCAATTAATCATCTCCGGCAGTAGAAGGAGGGGATCTGTTGTAATAGCTTTTCAGCATGTGACTGTTTTAAAGCTTCTGCTTTCAGGAGAGCAGGAAATAATAGCACGCAGCATGTATAGAAGGCGCAGATATGAAAGGGTTCCTGCATGGCCCTGTTAAGTGGGGCTCTCAAAACCGGAAACATTGTACCTTTCAGGGTACCAACAGGTGTACACCAACTGTCCCAACCTGGTGCCTTCCAGCTTTTTTGAACTACAGCTGCCATCACCCCCAGCCAACATAGCCAGTGATCAGGGATGATAGGGGTTATAGCTATTTGGAAAACTAGGTTGAGGAATGGGACCTACACATACAATTACACTCACCTCAAATGGCATGATCGGACCTGCTTTGGTAATGCTAACCCCATCTGAGCGTCTCTATTTGAATTCTGAACAGAAGCCGTGCTCTTGCAAGCAACTCATGTTTGCTCTATCAGCTCAGGCCTGTAAAGCTTGTCTAACATTGCTCTTTAGGAAACATGGGTGAACCTCCAGGTTCAGATGCAGTATACCTCTAGATCCCAGTTGCTGGGTAACAACAATAGGAGAGAGCTACGGGCAGGGGTACCTTTACCTTTACCTTTACTATTGCATCCATGCCCTGCTTGTGCCCTTCCTTGTTGGCCCCTGTGGGAAACAAGATCCTGGTTTAGACCTTTGGAGTGATCAGGCAGGTCAGCAAAAGCGGCAGCACCATCCATTTATTATTATATTTATCCCATCTTTCCTCTGTGAGGCAGGGTCGGCTGAGAGACAGCGACCAGCCCACTGAGCTTCTTGGCCAAGTGGAGTTTTGAACTTTGGTCTCCTGGGTCTGACACTCCAGCCACTGCACCACATTGGTTCTCCAAGAGTGCAACGCTTAGCAAAAGGCTGGTCTTCTCTTTCCCTTATCACGTTTTTGCACTTGGTGCTGAAAAGAGCCTCGTTCCTAGATGTCTGTTTACGAGCTGATTCTTTCCTGTGTTTTGGCGGCTGCTAGGGAGAGTAATCCTACTCTGGGAAGTCCAGTGGTGGGCTTCTCTCGCTGCTGCCTGGCCTCGCTTCACGTGGAAGCTATTCCACACACATGGCCCTTCCGACCGCTTCACGTGCCGCTTGCAAGGATGACAAAAGAAATTGGCAGCGAGTGAACCAGCCGGCTCAGTTTGAGGCCAAGAAGCCAGGCTCACGTTTCTGCCTTGTCTTTTTAAGTCCCTCCCCAGCTGAATCAGAGGGTCTTGAGATGCTCTCAGCATGTCCCTGTGCTTTCAGCCCCTGCCCCCCACCCCCAGCATAAACTGTTGGCTGGGGAGGAAAATGATGCACAGGCAAGGGGTGGCAGGCCGCTCCCCCTAAAAGTGGAGAGGGGAGAATCTCATCTGGGTCTTTTTGGTGGTCCTGTGGTTAAAACCAGACATTCAGTAATGGAAATACTCCATACATGACATCATTTCAGGGGCCTTGTGGGAGGGGGATATTCTCTCTATTGTGAACAGTGGGCCACAGTATTTATTTATTTGAGGATCTGCCACTTCCTTCTTTTTTTATTAAACATGGTACAGAGGGAGACACAGAAAGAAGGAATGAAAGAGAGAGAGTGACCCAACTCACAGTTTAAAGGAACTGTTTGCTTATATCATCATTGGTTTCTGTTGTTTATTACATCTCTACCCCACCCTTCCTCCCAGAGGAGCCCAGGACTACAAACAGAGAGTAATAGAATTTAAAATGAAATGAAAATACTTCAAGCATAGGAAAACTTTGAGAGCATTTTAAAACAGCAGCACAGCTAATAATCTCAAGGCTGCTGGGGTCTCTCTCAGCCAATAACAGGAGTGTTTTAAAATTCCTCCTGAATGTTAATAAATGGGAGCCGCTGCCACGAAGGCCCTGCCACACATCAGCACCAAGTAGGCAGTGCAGGCTGTTAAACAGATCAAAATCCTCCACATCCGTTCTTTTTGGGATACAGGTTGGGAGGGCAGGAATGAAGACGAAGCAGACGTGCTCAGTGGATCCAGCATTTTATCATATATGCTAACAGCAAACTCCGTTCTCTAGGTGTTTTTCTTTTAGTCGCCAAAATGGCACCACCCACAAAAAGATGGAGGCTATTGGTAACCTCAGAAGAGCCCCAACCTTTGCAGAAATACAAAAACCAAAAAACAAACCACACACAACTTCACTGGGGGGAAAAACCTTCTGTTGGACTGAACAGCCCCCAAAACAGGCCAACGAAGGTTAAGCATGTTCAGTCGCTACAGAAAGTTAACTGACTATTGTGGGGGGAAACAACAACAACAACAACAACAACAACAACAAAAATCAGGAAAGGGAACAGAGTATCCTGAATGAAACTCATCCTTTTGATTCATTGATTAAACATCTTGTGCTTAATTCAAACCTTGAGCCCAATTAACAGTGTTAGTTAATTATCAGAGTTAAGTGTTTAAGTTATTGAGGGTTTTGTGTTTATATTCCACACATTTATTAGATTTCTTACCTACCACTTCACCATAACGTCCCAGGGTGGGTTACACAACCCTGTCAAAACGCAATATTGCAATCAGTTAAGACTATTTCTCCTTCAACGTTTAGCTGGCTGCTGGCTTTGGCTGGCCTGGAGAGTTCCCTTGCCCTTCTCCTGAAGCTCAGTGTGAGCCCTGGGAAATCCCCCTTGTTTGGAAGATTCAGGAGGAGGGCAGGGGAACAGACTGATCTTGTGGTGAGTCTCTCTAGTGGCTGCGAAAGCCGTGGGATGACTCTCTTTCCCAGGCATCTGAGGTTCAGCACAAGCCACAGAATCATAGAACTGTAGAGTTGGAAGGGAACCCAAGGGTCATCTAGTCCAACCCCTTGCAATCCAGGAATCTCAACAATGCAGGCCATCCAAGCTCTGCTTAGAAACCTCCAAGGAAGGAGAGTCCACCATCTCCTGAGGCAGTCCATTCCGCTGGAACAGCTCTTACTGTCAGAAAGTTCTTCCTGATGTTTAGTCAGAATCTCTTTTCTTTTCACTTGAAGCCATTAGTTCGAGTCCTGGCCTCCAGAGCAGGAGAAAACAAGTTGCTCCGTCTTCCATGTGACAATCTTTCAGATATTTGAAGATGGCTATATATCTCCTCTCAGTCTCTTCTTTTCCAGGCTAAACATCCACAGCTCCCTGAACTGTTCCACATAAACTTAGGTTTCCAGAGCCTTGGTTGCCTTCCTCTGCACATGTTCCAGCATGATGCTAATATGCTGCTAAAATTGTGGTGCTCAGAACTGGACAAAGTACTCCCAAGTGCAGAATAGAGTGGGAGTATTCCCTTGAACACTAGACTTCTGTTGATGCAGCCTAGAATAGGTTTTTTTGCTGTTGCATCACACTGTTGACTCATGTTAAACTTATGGTCTATTAAGACCCCTTGATCCTTTCCACATGTGCTACTGGTAGTCTAGGTGTCCCCCATCTTAGGCTTGTGCAGCTGGTTCTTCCTGCCTAAGTATAGAACCTTACATTTCTCCCAATTGAAATTCATTTTGTTAGTTTTGGCTCAGTTCTCCAATCTGTTAAGGTCATATTGAATCCTGATTCTGTCTTCTGCAACATTAGCTATCTGCCCGCGGACTGTCTCGCCAGAGTGGTGCATGCTCTGGTTATCTCCCGCTTGGACTACTGCAATGTGCTCTGCGTGGGGCTACCTTTCAAGGTGACTCGGAAACTACAACTAATCCAGAATGCGGCAGCTAGACTGGTGACTGGGGGCGGCTGCCGAGACCACATAACACCGGTCTTGAAAGACCTACATTGGCTCCCAGTACGTTTCCAAGCACAATTCAAAGTGTTGGTGCTGACCTTTAAAGCCCTAAACAGCCTCGGTCCAGTATACCTGAAGGAGCGTCTCCACCCCCATCATTCTGCCCGGACGCTGAGGTCCAGCGCCGAGGGCCTTCTGGCGGTTCCCTCATTGCGAGAAGCAAAGCTACAGGGAACCAGGCAGAGGGCCTTCTGGGTAGTGGCGCCCGCCCTGTGGAACGCCCTTCCAGCAGATGTCAAAGTGATAAACAACTACCTGACATTCAGAAGACATCTTAAGGCAGCCCTGTTCAGGGAAGTTTTTAATGTGTAATATTTTAGTGTATTTTTGGTTTCTATGGAAGCCACCCAGAGTGGCTGGGGAGCCCCAGCCAGATGGGCGGGGTATAAATAATAAATTATTATTATTATAAATAATAAATTATTATTATTATTATTAGCTACTCCTCCCACTTTGGTGTAATCTGCTACTTTGATAAACATCCCCTCAATACCTTCATCCAAGTCATTTATAAAGGTGTTGAACAACAATGGGCCCAGGACAGAACCCTGTGGCACCCCACTTCCCACATTTTTCCAGGATGATGAGGAGTCCTTAGTGAGCACTCATTGGGTTCAATCAGTCAATCAGCTACAAAGCCACCTAAGTCCAGCCCACATTTTACAAGCTTATCCGCAAGATGATCATGGGGGACTTTGTCAAAAGCCTTACTGAAATCAAGATACACTATGTCCATAGCATTCCCCGATCCACCAATCTCTCCTCACCAAGAGAAACTGAGCACATAAAAATGCAAAATGTATGATGAATTATTAGATTTGTATAAATTGCAGATCAGATTTTTCAAAAAATAAATAATTCCAGAGATATCATTTATTTCAGTGTTGTTGATCTACCAGTACAGGACATAAGCAAATATCCCATCATCTATACAAGGGTTTGGTCCCCCAAGAGGGGAAATGTTATAAAGTATGGGTGACAGAGAGTGTCTTCCTTGCCATCTTAGCATATCAACGAGTGTTTCAGGTTAGAAATTCTTTTAAAAAAGAAAAAGTGTTGTGGGTTGGATCTACCAAAGTCATACCTTTTCCCAAAGACTTATTTCTATTCAGTGGAACTTCTCTCTCTCCTCTTCCTTTGTCCTCTTTATGACCACCACCCCAAATAGTTTCTGGAGGGGTGGGGGGAAACCAGAGCAGATTTGCAGCATGTGGAGTGTGGGGTGAGGAGGAGAGGGAGTCCTTTTGCCCAGGCAGACGTCCTTGTGCTGAGGAGGCGACACTGTTGGATATAACTCTGTGTTTTTATTGCCCTTTTGCATGTGTGTGGTGTTATACCTGCAAGGACGCATTCACAGAAGTCCCCATCCAGTGCTGCAGTCAGGGAGGGAGGGAGATGTATGTGTGAACTAGCCCTCAGGGGGAGGTCAGGAAGCCACTTACACATTACCAAAAATAAGACAACATGGGCCATGGCTCTTGCAGAGTTTAAGGGAATCCAATGCAACAGCTGCACTAGCGGAGGCTTGTTTCGCAACAGCTGAATCCATTGCTTAACAGTCTTTAGCAGCTGGCATCCTTCTCACAGCCCATTTCTTTCCTTCCAGCAAACCAGCCCAGCTGCCTCCTGATCCTCTCTCTACTGAACTCAGCTGATAAAGGACTTGGCTTCTGGGGGGACCACAGTTTCCCAAAATGGAGAGGTTCCTAGATTTCAGCCCAAACCACTCTTTGCTCACATTGCTCCTCCTTGCATGCCTGAGCCACCTGACCTTGGCCCAATATGAACATTGGCCGCACTACCCTGAGCAACAGCCTCCGCAGCAGCTGCCTCCCCTGCCAGCTGACGTCCCTCATATCCAGCTGCGGTTGTCAGGGCAGAAGAGGAAGCACAACGAAGGGCGGGTGGAAGTCTTCTACAACGGAGAGTGGGGCACCGTGTGTGACGACGACTTCACCATCCACGCTGCGCACGTGGTCTGTCGGCAGCTGGGCTACGTGGAGGCCGTGTCCTGGAGCCCTGCTTCTAAGTATGGCAAGGGAGAAGGTAAGGCTTTTCCTTGTTCCTGTGCATGAAGAGCATTTGCTTTCTCCTGCCTTCTGCTAGCAAACATTAGCCCAGAGGCAAGGAACCTTTTTCATACACATTTTCTTAGGGGTCTACATAGCAGTGGTGGGCAGAGCAATGGATGTGACTCTTAGCCTTTGTAGAGCAGGTTACACTGCAGGCACACAAAAGCCAGAGGTTTCTACCCACACATCCCCACCAGCACCACACCTCCATCTGCACAAGCAAGAGGCTTTATCTACAGTTCAAGGTTGCATTCCATCCAGACAAAAGTACTTGTGGGGGTGGAGCAGAAAGCATCCTGGACAGGGGGGGTGTCCTATGGAGAACCCCAAGAACTGGATAGAGAGCAACTCCTGCAGCCAAGCAGGTGCCAAACGTCTTGCTCTGCTTTCCTTTGGGCCACATCAGCGAGACTCAGAGGGGGGTCATGTTGTCTGGCCAGCCCAGGACCTCCATATGCACTGCCCAAGCGTGTGTCCTGACTTGGGTGCTGCTAAAGCAGTGGTTTGACTTCACCCCTGGAGGCACAGTCCATTGTCTCTCAAGACAGATGGGTGCCAACAACAACAGTTTATGAAGAAGAAACAGAAACTTCAGCAAACCTATCCCTTTTTGAGATATAGCCCTCCCTCCTCCTCTGTGTAAGGCAATCTGAGAGAGCTATGTCTCAGACATAATCCAGGTCTCCGTTAGTGGCTCTGATTTGGCTTTCCAAAGACGAGCAACAACTGGTTGCACTGCTGTCAACAACAACAAACCAACCACTAGGCCATTGTGTTTAATCACTGGGTTTGCACCACTTTCCAGTGAAAATAGAGCTAAGGATGGGTCAGACTTCAATTCCTGGACCATGATGGAAAAGATGGTGTCAAAGACATTTCCCCAGAAATTTTGCACTGTACTGTGGGCTCAACATTCATGAAAAAATGGAATAATTCCTAACCCTTTCCAACACAGTGTGGATAAAATATTGTTTATTCGTTTGGATGGCACAAGATTAGATTGGGATGAGCATTCCCTTCCAGATCAGCAGATTATATAAGCAAGCCATTCACCCTTTTTGTTATGGCTAGGGGCCTCAAAAGATGGGCGTGTCTGGGGCCTCTCTGGGCCTCTGAGAGAGCCTGCATTTGCATCATTATCATGCCCATCAACCCCCCATCATCTCTGACCACTGGCCATGCTGGCTGGGGCAGATGGGAGTTAGAGTCCCAGCAATGATCCTGTAATGCACACTGCACCTCCTGAAAATCCCATTTTGCATTTGCCCATCCTAGTCCTTAGGCATTCCTTCAGTAACTTTACTTCCTTTGGTAACATTAATGGAGAGAGGGGGTGGTAAAAATCTGCACCCATTTATTCAGAATTTTAGAGGCTGTAGCTTTCTCATAACTACCAGCTGGGATTTAACCTTCCAATGGGCCTCTACCTGTCTCAACCATAGTCCTGCTTTGCCTTTCTGGCTGCTCTCCCAGGTAGAGTAAAGCTTGCAGCATTTATTCCATTTTCCAAAAGGTGAGATTCCCATTTCAGAATGCTGCCATTAAATAAGCTAGAGGTGTTATGATGCCTGGTTACATTTTGACCCCACCCTCCCTCCAAGTAACTTGAGGTGGTCTACACAGCCCCACCTGCCAGGGACTAGGAGTCAGATCCCTCTCCATCAAGTGATGGAGGCAAGAACTCTGGACCTGAAAGGGAAAGGCCTGCAGGGCCACCCCAGAGTCACTGCTCCCAATTGACTTGTGCCCGACTACCACCCCATTGCTATCCTCTGACCCGACTGTAGAAGGCCTGTACTTCCTATGCTCTGTTGAAGTAGGAGATTACTAGAGAGGGATGGAACCTTTTAATTAGAGCAGCATTTTGCAACAGAGGTGATATCAACAATTAGGTTGCTAGCAGCCTGGTGGGCTTGCTATAAAAGGGCTGGGTTTCAGCTTGCTCATTGCTGGAGCAACTTCGGAGCTAAGTGCAGGTCTGCATCTAGCCTGAATCCTACCAGAGCCTTGTCCTCCACTTCAGGACACTACCACCTTTTTAGTTTCACAAGCACTCTACAAGGTAGGTTAGACCCTTTCGTTGCCCAAGTGGCATCCCACTACCACTCCAGCTAGGGCTAGTACTTTAAAAATCTTTGCTGCCCCATTCAGAAACTGCCTGAAGACATACCTCACTTCACCCTGAGGTATGATAGGGCCACTTCCAGCTTAGGTTGAGAGAGACAGACCAACTGGCTTAAAGTCATCTTGTACTGTAAGCCTTATGCTGAGTGGTGGTTTTAACCCAAGTCTCTCTGCTTTAAGTCCCAAACTATAGCCCCTATACCACACATCCCGATACCCCCCTCTCCATTTAGATGACTCAGTCAGTGGTTAAACTGAACCCCCCTTTACAGCTGTTTATTGAATAGTTGGTGCCTTTGGATAGATGTGAAAGCTGCTAAATATAGAAGGATGATTTTTCAGCCTGGATAATTGGAGGCTGTGGACTAATCAGCAAAACTAGTGGAATTTAGTGACATTGCTGCATTGTGAAGTGATACCCTTGCAGGTTTCAATGGGAGGAACCTCTGATAAAGGTCACTTTATCCTGACCCTTGTAAACTGATACAGCACCATCAGATGATTGACACAGAAAGGAGGGGGGAGTGAGGGTTTTGTGCAGTGTCCAGTCATGTGCCTCTGGAAAGCCCATGAGCGGAACATGAGAATTATCGCACTCTCCTGTTCATGTTCCCCAGCCACTGGTATTCAGAGACATGCTGATACTAGAGGTATTATATAGCAGTCTTGTCTAGCAGCAATGTATGGCCTTATCCTCCTTTGAAAGCTGTCCTGGTTGGTGGCCCTTATATTGCATGGGGTCCTCAGGCCTTTTTTTGGCAGCCCTCGGCAACATTTGATGCCCCCTGCCCTGACAGCCCTTGCACTGCCCTCCCAAAGCCAGGTAAGCAAGGTACTGGGCTTTGGGAAGATGGTATGAGGGTCCTAGAGTCCTCTGGGCTCCTTCTCAAAGCCTAGTTAATGCTTTGACAGCTTTGGGAAGAAGGTGGTAGGGATCTAGGACCCTGCCAGAGCCTTGCACCTTCTTCCGGGAGGGGAGTTCCATCTCATAGTACTCTCACAGCCCACTTGTTATGAAAAGTTGGACCGCCCTGATATCTTGGAAGGAGAATATATGACCCCTCAGCCACAGTAATCGAAATGTGTGGCACAGTTTTGGGATCTTTATTTCTTGTCTTTCCTCTGTAGGCAGAATCTGGTTGGACAATGTCCACTGCAATGGCAGAGAGGCTTCATTGGCTGTATGCACCTCGAACGGCTGGGGCGTATCAGACTGCAAACACACCGAGGATGTGGGTGTGGTCTGCAGTGAAAAGAGAATCCCTGGCTTCAGGTTTGATGACTCCATGCTCAACCAAATAGAGGTAAGCACAGCTCGGTATTGAGCAGGGCTTAGCCCCTGAAGCGTCAGCTGCTTAGACCTGTGAGAACAAGTTGCCTCCAATTCATTTGGCAAACCATTGTTGTAGTCAGGGTGCACAGTTCTCAAATTCCATTTAGAAGAATGTTGATAAATGAACAATAAAATATGGATTAAGGTAGGATGCACCTTTAGGCCGTGTTTGCAAACTTGGGTTCTGCAGATCTAGGCTGATGCTAAAAGCAAGTCAGAGGCGGGGGAGGGGTGTATCTGTAGACAGATTTAGGGCAGGTGTTTTCCACAGCAGGATCCCAGAATCATTGTTCAGGGCTAAACCCTGGAGTAGGCAGGCGGGAGCACATCAGATAAGGATAGAAGGCAAGGCTCCTTCTATTTATATTACACTATACAAAATGTACAAAATACATTGTACATAGGTTAAATATAGATGCCTCTTCACCTGACAATGTATGGATGAAGACAGATGCCCCTCATGCCACAACCAGGTTTGGGCTTTTCTGTTCTAAGGTAAGCTCTCCTCCTCAACTGACTCTTTTCTAACACATGTACCTGACTCTGATTCCAGTGAGGGTTTTCCCCTTCACCAGTTGGCTTTTATTTAAAGATACCTACAATGCTTTTACATTTAAATCAAGTTGACCAGGTGCAAAATAAGAGAGGGTGCAGATCACTCTGCACAGCTGGCAGGAGGGAGGTGTTCCATGATTCTCACAAGGACTGGCCAATCAACAGCTGGATTCTCATGGAGGAGGAACAGCCTATTGCTCCCGAGTTCAACTTAGTTTGGTGGTTTGGCCATCTTTCCCAAGGGAGTAAGTATAGATCCACTTACTGCAAGTGAGATACATACTACTGTACTTCACCCTAGATTTCTCCATATGCCTCTTTAGGGATGTTGTATTAGAGAAGCACCAAGCATGACTAGAATGCCTTTTGCTCTCTTCCTTGAATGTGTGGGCTTTTTGCATTCCACCCTGGTTCTCTTGGAGATGACTCAACTTGGGGAGGTCACAGAATGTCCAAGATGGCTTGGGTAGTCACTGGCTTCCCCAGGGCCACATTTGCATTCTCAGAGCGGAAACTGGAGGAAAAGATGGATGTCTAGACAGAGGTCAGCTCTCTCTGGAATGCTTCATATATTTAATCATGCAAGTCAGCTTCTCTGCCTATTGCTTTTCCATTTGCTAAGGATTGAAGTGTATGAGGTTAATTCAAGGCCATTCCGATCTACCCTGATGAATCAGTTTGCACTGACCTAACTCTTCCTAGGAACTTGAAAAATCATACTTTGGGGGTGGGAGGAAATGGGAAATAAATTATCTGCATAGGAGGTAGAGGAGGTAGAGGCCTTGGCTTGTGTATATATCAGAACATTCACAGGCTTCTGGTTGATCTGGTGCCTGTTGCATCCATACCATTTTGTGTCTTGCATTCATGAATTGACCTGGAAACTGGTAGGAAAACTCCCTGCAGTTCACACTGTTCTATGCTTAGCTTCATCCTTGATCAGAGGCTCAAATCTTGGTATATCCTGTGCTTTTTCCTGGGGGTATTCAAGGGTATGCAGCACCAGCATCTTTCCCACTTAACTGTTAAAAGTGTTGCACTTGCTGTAACAACTTCATGGTGAGTACCAGTACACACACACACACACACACACACACACACACACACACAAAATATTGGGTATCTCCACTTTGGGGAAAAGAGTTCGGGTGGCAGGTCTGGGGGATGTTTTTGCCTGAGGCCCTGGAGACTCAGTTAGCCTAAGGGATGGAATTGCCTGGACTCTAAACAGATGGTGACCACTCTCACAAGCCAAGCAAAAATCACCTTGGAGTGATTTCCGCTTCAGCCAGGGTTGGGGAAAGGCCACATTTCCCTCTGGCATATGTTTGTGGGGCCACATGTCAGTGGTGGGCAGAAGCAGGAAGCAAAAGTGAGCAGAGCAAACAAAGGAAAATTTGAGCACTGGACAGTAGTTTGGTCTTTACAACACTCAGTCGCTTATCTCTGTCCTCCATCCAGATAAGCAAGACACATTACAGTGGAACATTGGTTCCCAAATGCCTCCGTTGTCATATGTTTTGGTTCTCGAACACTAAAAACCCAGAAGCAAATGCTTCCATTTTCAAACATTTTTTTGAATGTGCAACTTGGCTTCCACTGAGTTCAAGAAGCTATTGCAACCAATGGGAAGCCAAGCCGCACCTCGGTTTTCAAACATTTCAGAAGTCTAATGGGCTTCCAGTACAGATTTCGTTTGAGAACCGAGGTACCACTGTATCAAAGTTCAAGGACACATTCCAACCAGGCAAAAACATTTTGGGGGAGTGAAGCAGGGCCAGTGAGGGGTATGACTGGGGAAGAATCCAAATCGCCAGACAGAGAGGAATGCTGGACCAAATTTGGCCCCTGGTCTGAAGTTCCCCATCCCTGCATCAGACCATAAGCACAGCAAGAGGACTGTAAGAGGCCTCCTGTCTCATAATGAGTATGGAAACCAATCACTGATGGCTCTTAAAACAGGGATGGGCAGTCTGTTTTATCCCGTGCCCTAGTGGTCTTTGGCCTAGTTTTATGTGGGTGACAAGAAGGCACAAAATGGGATATGAGAGAGAAAAAAGGGTGATGGGCAGAGAGGGAAGGAAAAGGTGCTGTTGCATCCACAACTGGTTGTGGCTTTATGTACCACCAGCATGTGACCTACTACAGGTTACCCCCAAGGAAATATGGCTTGCAACAGCAAAAGGGTTCCCCGCTCCTGTCTTAAAGGTATGGTTAATACAGGAGTCAGGAGAGAAGCAAGTTGTGGAGTAATCATGATAGACATTGGATGGTAAGGTTGGGTGAAGGTTAGTCTGACTTCTTTGGATTCGGGGGTTGCCCTGGTTGGTCCATTAGAGCAAGTGGGGCACAGCCCCACTAATCTCCGCCTTTGCTTAACCAGCCCTCACTTGCCTGCCTTCCTACTTACAACCAGCCTAAGGGGTGGAATTGCCTGACACCTTCCCCCTCCTCCTTAGTCTAAGGGCTTGTCCATGCCTCCATTTGCCCCACCGTTTTCCCCTGGGGAAACCCGCAACTTACCACTGAGTCAGACCAAATGGCAATTGCATTTCCCATGGATTGCTGTTTGTTCTGATTCATCAGTAAAGAGCATCTTTTCCAGGGTAAAGCTGTGGAGTAAATGCAAAACTGCTCTGAGCCATGCTTTCTAGGCATGGGACAAGCATAGCAAGGAGGGGGATAGCAACCAAACCTAAAGCAGGTGGCTGTGCCTGTCATTGGCTCAGTTTCCCTGCCTTCCAGGTCCTGTGCACTGCCTGCATCACCTGCTTCCTACTCCTGTTTTCTCAACCTGAGTATGTTTTGACCAAACAGTCCATAGGTCTCTCAGACTCTCTTCTCCAGTGGATCCTTAACTTTTAAAAACCTGCCTTGGATTTTTCAATGCTTGGGGAAGGGGGAAGCAAAAGGAAACTTTTACAGCAGTGTTTCAGCTGCAGAAAGTTTAGCCTGTCTCTGTGAGCCAACAGACTACTCCCCTTTGGTCTTTTTTTAACTAGTCTGAGAGTGGCATCATATCTTCCGTGGCCACTTGCTCCCTTCAAGCAGCCGTGTTTTCGGCACGTGGCGCTGTGCTGTCCCAGATCCGGCAGTCAATGTCTGTGCACGTGGATGCAAAGCCTCAGACTTTTCTTCCCTTAACACCACAGGGATTCTTCTGTAATGGAAAAGCTGACCATTACTGACAAGACCTGGCCACACAGCTGTTTAAGTTATTACCACTCATTGTACTGTAAAGATTAAAAAACCACCTTATCAGCTCATCAAAAAGCATTGTGCTGTGCAATTCTGTTTGACTGTTGTAAGAAACAACCACCATTTATTACCCCTTAAATTTCTGGAATATGTAACAACAGAAATACAGGATCAATTTTTTCAACTTTGCCATGCTATCCAGCAATTTAATGGGCATAGGAAATAGGACCCTGCTATTTATAATTGTTTTAATTGTCACACACACACATGCACATGCATACACATACACAGATGTTTCTTAATAATCTCCCAGACATTCCTTTTAAAAAATTAGTTGTTGACTTTGCCCTTTTCTGCTTAATATAGGTCTTGTTACTAAATATATCAAGCCACTGTGTAAACAGAATGGCTCTGAATTCCAGAAGCATTCCAGCTGTGGGCAGATTCAGGTACAGGTGTAATACGACCTAGGTCTCAGGTCCAACATTTATATCTAGCGCACTGTGGGGTTAATAAGCAATAGGGATATGTGTACACATATGTGGGAGAGTTAAGCTGCCCCCAGTCATTAGGAGTCATTAGCAATCAATAATTCAAAGGTCCACTAATGATCTAAGGTTGAAAATAAGAATAAATCATGGCATTCAGTCTTAGATAATTAGCAGAGCATCAACATATTGATTCCATACCCCTGGGCAGCTTAATCTTCTCATTTATAGAAGAATGTCAAAACAGCTACCAAGATTACCATCTACCAGAATGAGGGTGTTTTACGAATGAGCTTATTTTAAACTTTGTTGTTGTTGTTTAGTCATTTAGTCGTGTCCGACTCTTCGTGACCCCATGGACCAGAGCAACTTAGAATCATAGAATCATAGAGTTGGAAGAGACCACAAGGGCCATTGAGTCCAACCCCCTGCCAAGCAGGAAACACCATCAGAGCACTCCTGACATATGGTTGTCAAGCCTCTGCTTAAAAACCTCCAAAGAAGGAGACTCCACCACACTCCTTGGCAGCAAATTCCACTGTCAAACAGCTCTTACTGTCAGGAAGTTCTTCCTAATGTTTAGGTGGAATCTTCTTTCTTGTAGTTTGGATCCATTGCTCCGTGTCCGCTTCTCTGGAGCAGCAGAAAACAACCTTTCTCCCTCCTCTATGTGACATCCTTTTATATATTTGAACATGGCTATCATATCACCCCTTAACCTCCTCTTCTCCAGGCTAAACATGCCCAGCTCCCTTAGCCGTTCCTCATAAGGCATCGTTTCCAGGCCTTTGACCATTTTGGTTGCCCTCCTCTGGACACGTTCCAGTTTGTCAGTGTCCTTCTTGAACTGTGGTGCCCAGAACTGGACACAGTACTCCAGGTGAGGTCTGACCAGAGCAGAATACAGTGGCACTATTACTTCCCTTGATCTAGATGCTATACTCCTATTGATGCAGCCCAGAATTGCATTGGCTTTTTTAGCTGCCGCGTCACACTGTTGGCTCATGTCAAGTTTGTGGTCAACCAAGACTCCTAGATCCTTTTCACATGTACTGCTCTCAAGCCAGGTGTCACCCATCTTGTATTTGTGCCTCTCATTTTTTTTGCCCAAGTGCATTTCTCCCTGTTAAAATTCATCTTGTGAATTTTAACCAGCTTACGTTGCTTATTTTCAGTTCTTACTCTTTAGTTAGGTGTTACAGGTTTCTAGACTAGATGGCAAATGTTCAGCTTATTTCCAGTTTGGTTACTTCAGTTCCTCAACTTGGTTGTTTCATAGGTGCTACACTGGGCTTTTTTCCCAGCTAAAACTCACTGGAACTCAGTTCCAGCACCTCCAGGGTGGGTAACACTACCATTCTAAAAGAACAAGGGGGGAGTTCATGGTGAGCTCCAGCACCTCTTTTTCTAGAAAAAATAGCACTAGTGCTACAGCTTAATATTTTGGTTCTTAAAGAAGGTGGAACCTTCAGTCTGTTCCCCAAACTCTTCTCACTCCCGCTCCTGAGGTACCTCTAGAAGTATAACAGACCCAGGATCTCCCCCCCCCCCCCGGTGACTGGATTTCGGTTCTTCTCTTCCTAGAAGAACTCTCCCCTCCTGACTGACGTGAGACCCAAGGAGATGGTGTCCTCACAGCTTCTCCTTCCCCAACTTAGCCCCCCAGGTCACTCCTCTCTGAACTCTCCCAAGATACCACACAATGTCTAAGCTATGAGGCTCCTTTCTCTAGCTGGAGATATTTTCCTTGCACACTGACTATCCCTGACTCTCCTTCTCTCCCTCCTGCTCTCTCTTAATCCACCTCCCCATCTGAATCCTCTCTCAGAAACGGCTCCTTTTATTCTCCCTCCCAAAGCGCTGGCTCCACCCCCCTCTTGGTAGCCAATCAGAGAGAGGCTCCAGCCCTCTGGTGGAATTCTGAGGCACTGCATCACCAGACTCTGGTCTGGCTCAGCTGTCGATCACAAAGGTATTCCTGTTAATTTGTTCACCCCACACTTTTCAGTGCATTTCTGTTATAGTTGTTTACTGGATTTCTTGCATTACGACGGAGCACTTTAATCTACTTCAGTTGCACAAACCAAAATTTCTGATATGCACTTGAATCCTTTCCACAAAATATAACCACACACACACAAACACAAACACACACACGTGTGTTTGCTCTCCCCTTACTGCCTATTCACCCATTCCTCTCTCACAAACAGAGATACCCATTTGCACTCTTAAGTCTTACAGTTTTCTGCTGTTAGTGCTGTTCCCTCCCTCCTCTTCACTTCTTCCTACCAACACCCCGTGTATCCTGAGGCCTTGTATGCTTAACATTCTTTTTCTTTTTAAACTTCTGAGCAGTTGGAATGCTCCTAATACATTCCATAGCACCTCACCAAATGAACCGATGGCTAGAGAGGGAGGACCCCTTTCCATCAGCTGGAGGTGGAACCTTTGCACTCAACAGCTAAAGGATTTCCCAAGGATGCAGCCTGTGTCACATTCTTTCAACTTTATTTGAATGAGGCAGTGTGCATGTGTACACACAAAACTGACAAAACACAATTCGGGGAGGGGAGAAACGGAATTCCTTGTGTGCTTTCATATGATATTTCAGCTTGTCTTGTTGTGATCGTAGCCTTACCCTTGCCAGTTATCCATACTTACAGGTGGAGACTTGCAACACACATTGCAGCATATCCCTCCCCATTCCTGTTCAGGGCTCTAAATGGCTTGCAGCAGGAGCCAAATGAGAATAGGCGGGGAGGGATGAAAAGTCAACTGTTTTATTCCCTACTCCACCAAAAGTTTTATCCGCTGTGCTACATAGCACTAAAGCATGGGGGACTAACCTGCGCCTTTCAAATCTTCCTGGACTCCAAATCACATCAGCCCCAGCCAGCATGGCCAATGGTCAGGGATGGTGGGAGCTGGTGTCCAACAATGTCTGGAGGGTCCCAGATAGGGAAAGAAGGACCTGTCAGTTTGGTTATCTAGGCGCTCATCCACCCTTAACCTTTTGCCCCATGCTTTCTAGGCACAGGTCCATGCTTTAAAGCACCATGTTTGAGAGGGCCTCCGTTGGAAGCACTTTCCCCACGAAAACCCACTCTTTAATGCTGAATCAGACCAATCGACAATGGCTGCTTACCTGTTTTGGTGGCGAGTGGCGGTTGTGGCCCACTGGGGCACCTCCAAAGCCCACAGAGCCTTGCCACGTGTCTGCGACTATTGCCGCACCTCCCCAGCTGCCACAGAGCATTGTGGGCACCGCCAGGCCTGCAGTTCAAATTCAGCCAATCCGTGGCGACTTGGGAGGCGGGGCTTGGGGAGCGGACCTGAGAATCCTAGACCTCACTCAGGTCCTCTCCCCGGGCATAAAAGCAGGCCAAGGCTGCTTGCAGCATCCCAGTCGGCCCTGGAGCTCACCCCCCACCCCCCTTTATCAGTGCTGCTGCTCATGTCTGTTTCCTTTCCCTTCAGTCTTTTCCTTTCTACCTCTGCAGGTTTTGCTATGGTCTTTTGACGGTTGACGTATTTGGAGCCAGGAAGGAATTTCCCCTGCCCAGCAGGTTTTGCCTTCCCCGTAGCACTAGGTTTAGGCCTTGGGCCGAATCCCTTAGTCCATCCTTGACCGGGGCGGGGGTGGAGTGGGGACCCACCCCCCTCTCTGCGGCAGCAATTGCAGGGTACCCCATTAAAGGGTTCTTGAGGGCAAGCCAGAGGTTGTTGGCTAGCGGGCCATACAGCTTCTCCCAGCCTTTGGGTCGGCCCATCTGCATAAACCCACGTTTTGCGATGGATCCTTCTAGCCAGCCAGACCCTGTCATGCCTCAGTCCCCTGCAAGGGGGGCTGAGAGGTCTACACACCCAGTGCCTATGCCAAAGTTCACCGGCATCTGAAATCAGTAAAGCATAGCTGTCAACTTTTCCCTTTTCTTGTGAGGGATCCTATTCAGAATAAGGGAATTTCCCTTAAAAAGGGGGGGGGGGAGTTGACAGCTATGCAGTAAAGTTGTGGCCTTTTAAATCCCAGTTGTCGTGTCCATTCTTTTATCCCTCTAGTCAGCATGCAATTTGGGTTTTCCCATAGATTGTTTGCTTTGATTCAGCAGTCAAGAGGGGGGTTTTGTTAGGAAAGCACCAGGACAAAAAAAGCACTTGAATGTGGCCCCCCAAGACACCCTCAATATTTCCTAGGACAGAAGTTCTTGACCTGTCTTTGGGTGGTGCCACTTTGTCGCTCAGCTATCTGGACCATCAACCGGAATGGTAGTTGTAATTTAGAGATACTTTCTTACAGAGAACATAAGGATGGTGTTATAGTGATAATCCCTGGGAGATGGGTGGGGAGCCAAGAGCAGAAAGAGAGAGGAGCTCCAGCAGAAACTGTTTTTGGTAACTATATTTGTTTGGCAATGATACATTATATTAATTTCCCCTTTGTTGTTACCTTCAAGTGACTTAACCCCTAATTTATGACTCCAGCTTCACATTAGAAGTGTTGCCGGGCACAGTGCTGCTCTTAAGCGTTCCTGCCCGCAGATTCGTGGAGATACTCCATTAAATTCCCCTCCCCTAGTCTTCCGTTCCTTCCCTGCAACAGTCAGACAGTGTTTCATGAGCAGTCAGTATATTCAGTCCTCATTAGGCTGCTTTTGGGTTTCTTTTCCAGGGTTTTCCTATACTTCTGCAAACTTGCTAACGCTTCCGTCATGTTCATGTATGGTGCAGTTCTACCAAGTCACAGTTGGATAACTGAGTTTGCTATTAGTTTATAATATGATGAAGATGATAGGTGCTTGCTGTAGAACAATAATGTATTTCAATGCATTTCCCTGCTTCTCATGTTTACTTTCTATCATGTTATGGGAATATCTTACATTTTCTGAATTTTTTATCCATTCCATGTTTTGTTGTAAGTTCCTATGACCACTAGCTGAGACAACAGGCTGACAAATCCAGTGCTTCTAATCACAAGTATAATTCCCAATGGTACATATACCCATAACACTTGTATAACTACTGCCAGAAAAAATGTTGTGAATGTGGTGTATGAGTACAGGAATGGAAGATAATTCTGTGATCAAAGGCTGAAATGTGTATGCAGCCTGATGATGACAGCAGCTGCCACTGACGTGGCCCCTTATATCACGTCTGAGACGGTGTAGTTAGGCGAGACACTCTTAAGTACAGACGTAAATGTACTTGGTGTGAAATTCCTTGGATTCTTCAGCTTCTTGAAGGAAGACTAGATTGCTGTGTCTGTCCAGACCCATGGGAAAATTCAGACGGCAGAGGAATGGGATTGTGCCAGGCAGAGGAATGGGATTGTGCCAGGCAGAGGAATGGGATTGTGCCAGGCAGAGGAATGGGATTGTGCCAGGCAAGATGATCACAATGTTCAGAGGAGGTTCCCTTTTTCCAATAAGATTTTATTAAGACCTTTCATAATACATTGCAATAAAAAGCAAATTAATAAAAACAGAGAAAGAGAAAGGCAGAATAATGCAAAGTCCTTTCTCACAGGTAGATCTTAACTCTTATCTTACACAGAGAGAGGTGAACCCTTCCCTTTCTTCTCCCAGTCTCCCCCCCCCCCCGCCCCCCCCCACTCTCTTGGTCCTTCACCTTCATCTACATGCAAACCCCTCATTAACCCTGAGTGTATGACAACAAGAAACACAAAAGAATAGAGCAAAGCAGAAGCAAGAACAAAGCAAAAAAGGAAACGAAAAGATAACCAAGGGATAAAAATATTAAAGGAATAAGAAAATAATAAAAGAACAGAAAAGAAAGGAAAAGAAACAAGTAAAAAAGACTTCCAACAATCCGTCTGTCAGTTGTATATACAAGAGTTCTTCAAAATATTCAGATGTTCACCCCAGTGTAATATCCAGCTGTTCCTCCCATGGCTAGTTGATTTCCCCCAGTCTTCTAGTCTGGGCATCTCAGGTTCATTCATTGGGAATGTTCAGAGCACCTGCTTTGCATCCAGTGGGTTTCAGATTTACTCCTGGGACCACTTACAATTAAAAGGATCAGGTAGCAGGTGATGGGCAGAGCTGTACCTGAGACCCTAGAAAGGTGCTTCCAGTCGAAGAAGAAATGGTTTGCATTTGACATCATGCTAAATCGTACCAGCTTGGCATGAATGAGGAGGAACAAGACCCAGTGGGTCCTGGGTTTATGTGCTTCCCCCTCTCTTCCTTCCATGCAGATGGTCAGAAGCTTTTGCTTCATGGTACTTTGTATCACCTGAACTCACAAACTTTATGGCTGGGGTAGCCAACATCGTACTCAATGGATGCTGTAAGATATTAACTCCCTTCAGCCCCAGCCATCATGGCTAATACTCGGGGATGATTTATTTTTATTTATTTGTGGCATTTATATAAGTGCTGTACATGGTTCTCCCCCTCCACACAACAACCTGTTAGGGTGAGAGACAGTGACTGGCCCAAGGTCACCCAGTGAACTATGGTTTCAAACAAGCTACTTGAAGCTGCCTTGTCTAAACTAACAATAGTTAACTACAGTTCTGGGTTTGGACAATATGATAAGTTGTGATTAAATGAAAATGAAAGCTGCTTAACTCCTCTTCCTGACTGTGAAAGAAAAGGAGAGATTGGGGAGTGGGGAGTGTGCACACCAAAAAGGCATTCTGTGGCTCATTTCTGCCACACTAAGCTGTGGTTTAGCATGACATAACAGTGTGGTCAGTAGTTAGCTAGATGGACAAATAGACTGAACTAATATAATGCAGCTGCCTGTGGATGCTTCCACTCATGTCAAAACCACCAAAAATCTCTATTAAAATGGAAATTTCAGCAATTTAAAAATATTTGCTCCAGCACTACTCTGGGAGCAGTGTGGTAACCAACTTTCTAAACTTAATATTAGTGGGAGTTATTCACAAAAATCCTTTGAGCTGTTGGTAATATATTGAGATTTTCTGCTGAGGATGTTCCACATATCAGGTGAAGGCTTGCCAGGAGTGTGGCCAACAAACAGCTGTAACCAGCCTTGATCAACCAACATGGATAAGTCACAAAGCCAAAATGTTACAAAAGATGGCAGACTACCAAAGACCTTTTTCGAAATGACAGACAATATGGATTTGATTGATATTTGGAGGATAAAGAACCCCTTGGGAAGAGAGGGAACATTTTTCTCTGAAGCCCAACTGACCTGGACAAGAATCGACCAAATATGGATATCTAGAGGTCTGGCACCCAAGGTCAAAAAGGTGGAAATCTGCCCAAAGACCTGCTCCGACCATAATGCAGTAAAGATAGACATGACACTAATATCAACCGGCTCCTTTAGATGGAAGATGAATGACAATTTGTTTAGAGATCAGGAGATTATTAAGAAGGCCCAAAAAGCTTTAAAGGATTATTTTGAGATAAACATGAACACTACGGTGGAAAAAAGAACCATCTGGGATGCAAGCAAGGCAGTGATGAGGGGGTTCTTGATACAACAGAATGCTGTAAAGAAAAGGACACAAAATGAGAGGAAAGATAAAATTTTGGAGAAAATTAAAGAATTAGAAAAGAAGCTAAGATTAAACCCGAAGTCACAGCCGACGCTGAGAGAAATTAAACTTCATCAAGCACAATATTCTAAATTGATAAACCAGGAAATAGAGTGGAAGATTAAATTAATGAAACAAAAAACTTTTGAATCGGCGAATAAATGTGGAAAACTGCTAGCTTGGCAGTTGAAGAGGAGACAAAAATTAAATACAGTTACAAATTTAGAGATTGAAGGAAGAAACATTCAGAACCCTGTGGATATTAGAAAGTGCTTCCAGAGATATTTCAAAAAATTATATACCCAAGGGCCGCAAGATGAGATTGAGATTAAACAATTTTTGGAAAAAAATGGATTACCAAAATTGTCACAAGAAAATAGATCAATCCTGAACTGTAAAATAACACGACAAGAGATTGAACAAGCCATTCAGAATATGAAATTGGGCAAATCTCCAGGACCAGATGGGCTGACCTCCAAGTATTATAAGACACTAAAAGACTATCTGATACAACCACTGATGGAGGTTAGCAATGAAATTATGGAGGGGAGGAGGGCGCCAGAATCGTGGAAAGAAGCCTTCATCACATTGATACCAAAATCGGAAGCTGAAAAGACACAACTTAAGAACTATCGTCCCATCTCTCTTTTAAACGTGGATTACAAAATGTTTGCAGACATTCTGGCAAGTAGATTTAAAAAAGTTTTAAATGAGGTAATTCATAAGGACCAGGCGGGCTTTCTCCCAGGTAGACACTTGTTTGCTAACACAAGGAACATTACTGACATTTTGGAACTTTTGCAAACAGACATAAATACAAAAGCAGTGTTAATTTTTATAGACGCGGAGAAGGCCTTTGACAATATCTCCTGGAAATTTATGAAGGGAAATTTAAAAGAAATGGGAGTGGGACGGGGTTTTGAGAATGGGATTGATGCAATATATTCAGAACAAAAGGCTAAATTGATAGTTAACAATGTGGTTACAGAAGAGTTTAAAATTGAAAAAGGAACACGACAAGGCTGTCCTATCTCCCCTTTGCTATTTATTTCGGTTCTGGAAGTGCTCCTGAATATGATTAGAGGGGACCGGTTGGTGGAAGGAATTCAGGTAGGAGCGAAACAATATAAACTCAAAGCTTTTGCAGATGACCTAGTTTTGACCCTGCAGGAGCCAGAATCTAGTACGAAAAGAGTACTACAATTGATCCAAGACTTTGGTCAGGTGGCGGGATTTAAACTAAACAAACAGAAAACCAAGGTATTGGGGGAAAATTTGACAGATACAGAGTCAGAACAGTTTCAGAGAAAGACAGAATTAAATGTGGTTAAAAAAGTAAAGTACCTAGGGGTAAATATAACAGCAAAAAATCTGAGTCTATTTAAGGATAATTATGAAAAATGTTGGTCAGAAATTAAGAGAGACTTAGATAGTTGGACAAAATTGAAACTTTCTTTGTTAGGCCGAATTGCTGCTATTAAGATGAATGTATTGCCAAAAATGTTGTTTTTGTTTCAAACACTACAGATTGTGGACAAGACGGAGTGCTTCCGGAAGTGGCAGAGAGACATCTCTAAGTTTGTCTGGCAGGGCAAAAAGCCCAGAATTAAGTTTAAGATATTAACCGACGCGAAAGAGAGAGGGGGCTTTGCCCTGCCGGACTTAAAGTTGTATTATGAGGCCGCAGCTTTCTGCTGGCTAAAAGATTGGCTACTTCTCGAAGACACTGATGTATTGGATTTGGAAGGTTTTAACAATGCTTTTGGTTGGCATGCATACTTATGGTATGATAAGGTTAAAATCAATAAGGCCTTTAAAAACCATATTGTCAGAAAAGCAGTGTTCAATGTCTGGACAAAATATAAAGACTTATTGGAAAACAAAACTCCAAGGTGGCTATCACCTCTGGAAGCTAAGGCCCGAAAAAGACCCAATATGGAGGCCAAATGGCCAAAGTATTGGGAAATTTTAGAAAAAGATGGAGACAATTGGAAATTGCAGAGTTTGGAGAAAATGAAGGATAAAGTGCGAGACTGGCTACACTACGCTCAGATTAAAGAAGTTTTCAAAAATGACAAAAAGTTAGGGTTCCAGGTGGAGAAATCGAAATTGGAATCAGAACTGCTAGAACCTAAGACTAAGGTACTTTCAAGAATGTATAACTTGCTGTTAAAATGGAACACACAAGATGAAATGGTTAAATCGGTTATGATAAAGTGGGCTCAGGATATTGGGCATAATATCATGTTCGAGGACTGGGAAAGGTTGTGGACCACTGGGTTGAACTTCACTGCATGTAATGCTTTAAAGGAAAATGTAATGAAAATGATATATAGATGGTACATGACCCCAGTTAAACTTGCCAAAATATACCATTTGTCTGATAACAAATGCTGGAAATGTAAAGGGAATGAAGGAACATTCTTTCACCTCTGGTGGACGTGCCCTAGAGTGAAGGCCTTCTGGGAAATGATATATAATGAGTTGAAAAAGGTATTTAAGTATACTTTCCCCAAGAAACCAGAGGCCTTTCTCCTGGGTATTGTCGGCCAGTGTGGTGTAGTGGTTAAGAGCGGTAGTCTCGTAATCTGGGGAACCGGGTTCGCGTCTCCGCTCCTCCACATGCAGCTGCTGGGTGACCTTGGGCCAGTCACACTTCTTTAAAGTCTCTCAGCCCCACTTACCTCACAGAGTGTTTGTTGTGGGGGAGGAAGGGAAAGGAGAATGTTAGCTGCTTTGAGACTCCTTAAAGGGAGTGAAAGGCGGGATATCAAATCCAAACTCTTCTTCTTCTTCTTCTTTCAGAGATTCAGGGCAGATACAAGGAAGTATTTCATGCAATGCATAAATAACTTGTGGCATTTCTTGCCACAGGCTAGAACGATGGCTGCTCCCGGTAGGTTTCCGAGTACAATTCAAAGTGTTGGTGCTGGCCTTTAAAGCGCTAAATGGCTTTGACTGTGTATACCGGAAGGAGCATCTCCACCCCCATCGTTCAGCCTGGACCCTGAGGTCCAGATCCGAGGGCCTTCTGGTGGTTCCCTCACTGCGAGAAGTGAAATTACAGGGAATCAGGCAGAGGGCCTTCTCGGTGGTGGCACCCGCCTTGTGGAACGCCACTCCATCAGATGTCAAGGAGATAAAGAACCATACAACTTTTTTTGCATTTTGTATTTAAAAAACCTCAATAAATATTTATAAAAAAAAAAAGATCTAGAGGCTGGCTGCCAAGTTGTGTAAATGGCGGGAGACTATAACATGAGTCACTTCAAGGACAGATGTTGTTCCAGTGTTGGTGCAGGCAAATTCCACAATGCTAGTTCATGTCAGGGCAAAGCAAGGAAGACAGGATGGGAACTGAGGGCTCCAGAAGAGTAATTGAGTATGAGGCAAAAAAGCATTGGGTTGCCGGCAAGCAGATGGAAGGGCTTGAAGTAAGTCAGGGACTGGGAGAGCCTGCAGGAACCGATAAAAGTAGGAAAGTTCCAGAAGATACCAAGGCTTCTGTTGCTGAATTGTTGAGAGCTGCGGATTCAAAAATGCTGTGCTCTGGTTCTCTGGGCTATCAGTCAGTGCAGGTGAAATACTGGTATCTAGACTTCAAGTTCAGGTCTACTGCCAAGGGTGAGGGAGCCCCCAGTAAAGTGTGGACTGTGGGATTCCTGAAACAATGGTTGGCCTGCTAATTAGGACTTGTAGTGGCCTGAGGGCCTTGCCCTTGTTGCACCAGCATGTTTTTCCTTCATCAACTTCCCTCAGGTTGAGTTGGCTACCAAGACATTGTGGTGAAAAAATCATGGCTGCCACCACAAAAACATGGTAGCCAACTTGAAAAGATAGCTGGCCTCTGCTTGGAACTGCTATGGATGTTCATTTTAAGGAGAAACCAGAGCAGGCGTTAAGTGGTGGACTCTGCTGAGGAGGGTGTACTGGGAGGCCAGCAACTGATCAACGATGCTTGCTGCTAACACTGGACCTGAGAACGTTAATCTAGCTGAAGAAATTGATGTCTGAATCAATCATATGACTGCCATCTTTTGCTTTCTGGGAAGGCTAGCATCTTTAACAGTTATGGGACATGAGGAATTCAGTTGCATTTCCATGAAAAATACCTCTCTGCCTTTTGAGTTTCTGCCTGTTTTGCAGTTGGCAAAGGCACAAAAGCACGGCTGTAAATCAGGAAGCAAACCTAACCAGTTGCTCCATCTTTGGCACAAGCACGTAAAATACCATGGACGAAGCTCGAACAGATATTGTTCCAGCTTTCAGGTTAAGTTCGTCTTTTATTTTCTTTGGCTTCATGGAGAGAGAATAGCTGGGGGGCGTTTCCGTTGCCCAGATCTACTGCAATATAACACTTGCTTTAGCTTAGACCTAAACGTTATCATAATGGGCTTTCAATTTAAATGTCATTAAAGAACTTTAAAAACGGAAGGAAATTATCCAAACTCACCCAGGGCAACTGGCAATTCTTTGACATATTTTTGTTAGTTTGTTAAAAAAAATAAATGGTTATTTTAACCCATTGCTGTTGACAATCTAAATGATGCACAACATAAACACATGACATAATATAATAATAAATAGGACTTATACCCAATGTAATTAATTACAAGAGTTTGAGGCTGCTATCCTGTGCCAACAGGGAGTAAGCTTCATTGAACCCAATAGGACGTATGTCTGAGTAGACATGCATGGAATTGCATTGTTAGTTACCGGTAATTGGTTGATTATATCAGTTAGATCTACATAAAACTGAATATTAGAAAGCTATACTTGTACAGCACACATATCACAGCAGGGAATTGGAAAAGGCATTAGGCTTTCACACACAGAAAGGAATACCTTTTTAAAGATTTGAAGTTTATGAACTTAGTAGAATATAGGAAACTGTCTGTCAGGGGCTAAAGCCAGGCAGAGGTCAGCAATAAAATAATAAAGCCCCCAACATCAGTGAAATTACTGCTTTATTTAAAGAAATGAAACAGTGCAGTCCTAGTGATGAGAGCAACTCTTCCCTGTAGGTCTTGCCCCAATGCGACAGTTGTGAGGACTGAAGGTCCCTTAGAGAGCCTTCCCACTGCTCTCTAAGGCCCCTTTTCCCCCATTTCCTTCCCCAGCAGCCTAAGGCTCCATCGTCTTGTCTCCCACTGCTCCACCCTCTTCATTTCTCTGCATGTTTGGGGAGACCAGGGGGGAGGGAACCCTGTCGCAGCAGGTGGGGGAGACTCCCTGGATTCTCCAGCAGCTTGACTCAACTCTGTCTCTTGGCCCTCAATCCTCTCCAGCTTCTAAATAGGGGCTGCTCTGTGCCCCAGCTTCTTCCTGCTCACTAAACCCTGTTACCTCTTCAACTTCTGACACTTCATCCTCCCAGTCTTCTGCCTCTGACCACTCATCGTTGTCCTACCACCAATCCCTGGGCTCTGAGCCTTCTTCCCCTGGGGGTGTCCTTGGGGTTTCCCAGCTGGTGCCTGCCAACACTCCTCTTCATCCAACCAGTCCATGGCACTGCCCCATCGAGCTCAGTATTGTCCACACTGACTGGCAGTAGCCCTCCAGGTTTCAGGCAGGGGTCTTTCCCATCTTCCTGTAGATGCAACTGGGACATTTTGTACGTGAAGCATGTTCTGTCCCACTGAACCACATAGCCGTTCATGGAATCACAGTCCTTCCCCTTTTTAAAAGAGCTTGATTTGAAAAACAAAATCTGCTGACACTTTTTAGTCAATCTTATTGTTTTAAATTAAATTGATCATAATTGATAAATCAGCTAAACAATGTAGCTCTGACAAAAAAGTTAAAATGGGGCCCACCATTTCCCTTAGTGCCAGAAATTCATTTTCCAGGATGAAAAATAGTATTTAGTCTGGCAAAACACTCAACTGATATCTTTTACACCATCGTTTTAGTCAATGTAATATTACACAAGCAGATCTAGTGGGACTATTTTGTTTTATAGGTGTGCGAACTGTGTGCCTGTATGAAGTTGAACTGGGAAGCAGGAAAGAAAATGGGGGAAAGGCTTAAGTTAGCTTTTCTGGCAGACCTTAAATGTTGTGCTGACCTGGTAAAACCATTAGCAGACTAAAATATCCTCTGAGGATAAAAGCTATGAAATATTGCTGATGAAATTGTTCATATGTGTTCTTAGCCAACACAGGATGAAAATCAGAACAAAAGAGGGATGGATTATAATTTTTTTGATTTCTTTTTGCATTACATGAATCTTCTTTTTTGTACTAGAAACGTTAAGGAAGAGAAACAAGGACTGCTCCAGCACTACCATGGTTTGCTAGTGTTTTTTTGCAGTAAAATGTTACATTTGCAGCAGCATCCTGTCTAGTGTGGAAAGGCAAAGCATGATTAAGGCTTTTGGGGGCTACTGTTTTTGTAATTTAAAGCTTCCTCCTTGCATATTGTGCCATTTCTTTTCCTTTTTGTGCTTTTGTTCAGTTACTTTCTGTCCTCCCTTAAAAGAAATAAAAGAAAAAATCAGAAGATTCCAGAATTGAAGCCTTCTCTGCCCCAGCAGATAACAAAGATCAGCTAATTAAAGGATAGTTAGTCACTATAATCCCCCAGCTGCATTGAACCGGGAAGTAATCTTGCAAAAAGAAAACTTTAAATTAATGTTGCAAGGGATTTTAATTGTGACTAAACACTTTAGAGGGACTTGGCTATGCAGAAAGTTATCACTCTAAGTGTACAACTTCTCTTTTAATTCTGCTTTCAGCTACTTGTCTGAAGGCAACGCCTGGCCAACACGGAAGGGTGCTCGCATGGTTGCAATCTTGAAGTGTTTTTTAGGGCTTGCTTCTGAAATTCTTTAGTGCTAAGACCAATATCTCCAGGTATTCACTGAATATATTTTAGTGGACGGAGTATCTGTGATGGGGTTGTCTCTTTTTCACCATTCAGATATTAAAGCGGGAGGCGGGGTTGTTTAATACCGAAAAGCAGATGACTTCAGCCAGTTCCAGCAGCAATCGGCCATAAAACAATACTGCATCATAAGGACACTTGTGTTGCTAAGGTACAGGCAAAGGAGCAGGAGGTAGAGCGATGGATGACACAGCAGATAGAGACCAAAGACTGTGTGAGTTATGAACTAATATAAAGTAAGGTCATCCTGCATTTGCCTCTTCTAGTAATGAGGGTTTGCAGTTGGGGAGGGATGAAGGACCTGTGACCCTCCAGATGTTGCTGAACTCTCATCATCCCTGAGGATGCCTTGCTGCTTGGGGGCTGATAGCAGCTGGAATACAACAACATTTGGAGAATCACTATTTTTCCACTTGAGCTATAGGGACTTTTCCAGCAGAATATGGAGATAGTTGGCCCGTTTCCTCTCGGAAGGTATCAGATTTATGCTGTAGCTTCAGGGAGTCCAGACAACTGTTTACAACTCTGCAGCTAAGGCGGATTGATAGGATTGTCCCGTCCAACTCATTCTGCTTGGGGCTGGGACTCATCATTTTCAGTCTTTGACATTCTGCTGAACCAGAGCTTTGCCTGGTTTCGAAGAACACCAAATCTGGAAATCTATTGCGAAGAAGAGGAGGAAAGTAGTTATTTTAATCTGGAAAATTTAGCTGAATCCTTGGAACAAATGTTTGAATTCAGTGACTTTAATGTTCAGTGGGGTCAATATTTATTTGCATGACTGCTTGTAGGGAAAACAGGCAATGTTTGACGAAATCAACATATGGTACAAAAATTCAGACAACTTATGACCTGTTTGCATGGTGGTGAACTGACTTTAGGCAAAAGTGTGCCCACCCCCTGCTCAGTTGCATGTGCTGCCTGCCTATCATGGACAGATGGTGGAAACTTCCAACAGCCAAACTACTGCATGATTGTTGGAAACGCCCCATGAGAAAACAAGGGCTGGGTAAAACCACCATTAGATGCTGGAAAAGGGGGATAAAGGAGGTGCCACACTGAGTCCATCTTTCCATATTCAGTTTATATACAAACTGTCCAGAAATGTATATGTTATAGAACACTTCATAGAGTCAGCATGGAGTAGTGGTTAGAACATTGGACTTGGGAGACAATTATTTATTTATTTATTTATTTATTTATTTATTTATTTATTCATACCCCACCCATTTGCCACTCTGGGCAGCTTCCAACAAAATCCCCCCTTCACCTATGAAACTCTCTGGGTGGCCTTGAGCCAACCGCTGTTTTTGTGAGGATAAAATAGCAAAGAAGAAAGAACCTCATTTAGCTGTGGTTCCTGTACTGCAGGGTGTGGTATAGAAGATCCCCTCCAGCTCTACGTTTCTGTGATTCTGTTATTTTTATTTATTAAATAAATAAGCTCCTTGAATCAAAAGTAATATATAAATGTAATAAAAAGACATTCAATAAGTGTCTGATCTTGCTCTTCATTTTACGGTGCACAGTGCAGTAGTACAAAGAAACAGCAGCAGCGTTCTCCCCTTCCGCTCTTGTATAACCCCATGTTGCTCATGTTAAAAGGACAGAGCTGTAAGGCAGCCGTAAGCAGCAATAGAAACACAAACGCCATATGGGAAGTCATAAGAGATTGTAAGAGCCTTCCACTTAATGAAGAGCAGAGTAGGTGCCAGGCAGCCTGGGGCTGCTGGAGAAGAGTGTTCCCAAGTCAGGAGGCCATAGCTGGAAGGACTCCATCTCCAGCCCTGCCAGGGGGGCTTTAAGGGTCTATTGCTCCATTTGTGGAGCGCTGAAAAATGCGGGGTTTTCACTGCAAAGTTCAGGGGTTTTGCTGCAAAAATTCTGCAAAACTTTTGCACCAGTTTTGAGGGGATGCCAGATTTTGGGGTTTGTAGTTAATGAAGCTGAGGCCATATGCAACTTACGGTACTTCTAACAGCTTTGCTTTTCATTTGATTACAGTAGATTTAAAAAATAGTAACTATTTTTCACAATGCTACCCAATTCACTTTCAGAGGTACTGTATTATATTTATAAATAGGAAGGGGGAAATTCCACAGTCATGACATAATGACAAATAAACCAAGTATATAAAGGAAAACAAGCTCTTTAGGGTACTTTATATAAAGTTCCAGTGGGCTCCCCCCCCCTGATTCCTTTTCTTCCTTTTTGTTGCCTGTCTCTGCAGCCAAGCGCTCCCCCTCCCTGCCTGGCCTGCTCTAGCTTTTGGGGGTCAGAGTTCCTGTGAGGTTTGCATGCTGCTGCTGCTGTCACGTAGCCCTGGATGTGAAAATCAGTCTCTCTTCATGACTCATATCCCATCAATTCAGTGGAAGGGAAATCCAGACGTGCTCCAGAGGAGAATTAATTTCACAAAGGCAAGCACAGAAATCCTAGGAAATTGCTAGTTAAACCTATCGACCCTTTCCACTCTTGCAAGGCACAGCTATTGGAAGCAGAAACAGCGTAATTTTACCCAGCAAATTTTATTTATCTGGTTGCTTGTATCCTGTCCTTCTGGGGCGCATAGAATCATAGAATCATAGAGTTGGAAGAGACCACAAGGGCCATTGAGTCCAACCCCCTGCCAAGCAGGAAACACCATCAGAGCACTCCTGACATATGGTTGTCAAGCCTCTGCTTAAAGACCTCCAAAGAAGGAGACTCCACCACACTCCTTGGCAGCAAATTCCACTGTCGAACAGCTCTTACTGTCAGGAAGTTCTTCCTAATGTTTAGGTGGAATCTTCTTTCTTGTAGTTTGGATCCATTGCTCCCTGTCCGCTTCTCTGGAGCAGCAGAAAACAACCTTTCTCCCTCCTCTATGTGACATCCTTTTATATATTTGAACATGGCTATCATATCACCCCTTAACCTCCTCTTCTCCAGGCTAAACATGCCCAGCTCCCTTAGCCGTTCCTCATAAGGCATCGGTTCCAGTTTGTCAGTGTGAACAAGGTTTCCAGGCAGCCCTCTCAGCTGGGCTAGAATCTGTGGGACTAGCCAGTAGTCAGGACCGAAGAGTAAGTCAGAATCATAGTGTAAACCTGGTTGCAGGATTGCCTCACATGTTGGATTCCTGCAAAAGAAATAATGGTGTATTTTAAAATAATAGTTCCCATATGAAACACATTTTCTCTGAAGTAAATTGTATTAGTTTTGATGGAGTTGAAAGTCAACTCATGCTTAGAATTGCAGCGTTATTTTAATTTCCAGTTTATGATTCAGTTATAATTAGTTCATTAAAAGTCACTTGCTTTCACTTAGCCACAGGGCTGCAACAATAGTTAGTGGTTCGGTGCGTGTGTTCACACACTAACTGGTTGCTTGTCTAGGAAACTCCTTACCAACCCCACGCCTGACCAGGCCACCCACATGTAGATTGTGTCTAGATTGTGTCTGCCAAAGGCAGCCCCACAGATGTCACAGACTGGTTGGACACAGAGGAATGGTGGGAGGTACCCATAGCTGTCAATGTTTCCCTTTTTTAAAGGGAAATTCCCTTATTCCGAATAGGATTCCTCGCAAGAAAAGGGAAAAGTTGACAGCTATGGAGGCACCAGCAGGGGAGCCCCCAAGGGAAGAAGGCTGAGTGGTCGGAGGAAGAAGAGAGAGAAGAAGGAGAAGGGGAGATGTTGGAAGCTGAAGAGGAAACAGGGCTTACTGAGCACAGGGTGGGGTGGTCTGTGACAGAGAGAAGTCCACACTCAGAGGTAGAAGTGGAAGCAGGAGAGGAGGGAGGCCAAGAGGCAGAGATGAGCCAGGCTGGTGAAGAGGCACAGGTGTCTTCCTCTCCTGCTGCGACAAGCTCCTGCCACCCCATCCCCCCAGTTTCCAAGAACCAGGAGAGGCATGAAGAGGGCGGAGGAGAAGGTAGCTTCACACAGGCGCAGTCTCAGATTCCTTGGAGTAAACCTTGGAGAGGAGGAGACTTAGGCAGCTGTGGGGAGGCAGGGACCTTCCGTCTCTGCAACTGCTTCATGGGGGCATGCTTCATGGACCTTTCGGAGATGAGTTGCTATGCTCATTAGGCCAGACACTCCTGTGCAAATCCTGCTTTTGCTAATAAAGAGTTAACTCCAACTTGCTCAGTTTAATTTACTGCTGGCTCACTCCTGTCACCAGGCCTCTCTTATCTGGCCTTCAGGACTCTCAATAGCTCCTCTCTTTCCCAGGCCACACACCCCACTGGTCCTGCTCCATGTTTTCCTCAAGTGCTTTTGCTTGGCTGGAAGGTGTCCTTGGACATTGAAACATGCCTCTAGCTTGTCTCAGTGGAGGATTGAGAAATGTGTGTGCGCGCAGGGTATGTAGGTGTAGAAACCTCTGGCTTTTGTGGGGCTGGAACATAGCCTACTCTGCAAAAGTAAGAGTCACATTAATTGACCTGCCAAGTTTTTCCTCTGGCCCCACTTGCTGCCCAAGGATGGTCCCATAGGAAGGAATGCAGCCCTCCAGCTGAAAAAGATTGCCCACCCCTAATCTAGAGCCATGACCAGATCTCCAGTCCAGGCCTTAGATGTAAAGAGTCCACTGGGTGCACCATCACTTCCAGGCACATGCCAAGGTTTTTATGATTTTCCATCCTGGTCTCATCTCTACAATTCCTCAGGGCTTTAGAACAGCCTTGCTGAGCAGTTCCGGGAGCAGGGAGGCATGACTGGGAAAAGACCTCAAATGCCCCACTATCAGCACAGAGGCTCTCAAGGCAGTAATTTGAATCCTGGTTGAAGACTTAGTGTTGTTAGTTTAGTTAATGCACAGGTATATACAGTGTTTTTTAAAAAAAGTTTAGGGGTACTCAAAACCACCATTTTATAGTTCAAATCGGGGGAAATAAATACAGTAAATGGACAAAATTACAAAGATTCACAAAATGTTTAGGGGTATGCGTACCCCTGCATACCCTCATAAAAAAGCTGTGTGTGTGTGTGTGTGTGTGTGTGTGTACACCCACCCATACCGCCTTAGGATCTTTTGATAAAGGGTAGTATATAAATTGAATAAATAATAATAATAATAATTAGTAATAATATTTGTTTTACCAGCACAACAAATCTGTTGTTTGTGATGTATTTGTTGAATGCTTTCTATCTGCATTGTGGCCAATGGATTAGCAACAAAGCTTTGCCTGTCTCCAACTCCTTTTCCTAGAACATGAACATCCAGGTGGAAGATGCCCAGATCCGACCCATCCTCTCTGGCTTGCGCAAGCGCATTCCCGTCACAGAGGGTTACGTGGAAGTGAAAGAAGGAGGCGTCTGGAAACGAATCTGTGACAGGAACTGGACCACAAAAAACTCACGTGTTGTCTGTGGCATGTTTGGATTTCCATCAGAGAAGAAATACAATGTCAGAGTCTACAAGTAAGAGAGGGTTTTAAAAGGGGGTGGTTGTATTCTTGGGCCCTGCTTAGAGCTAGAGGTTTCCAAATGAGGTGGCAAAAACCTAGGCAAATTGCTTTGGTGTCCCCCACCCCCTTGTCAATGTATTAAGCAGCTTCTTTTCTTCCTTTAATTTCCTTCATAACAAGAGAGGCCCCCAGGCAGCTGTAGAACAGCTTGTGTTAGGAAACTGTTTGTATTGTTTTTCCAGCTTGAAGACCATGATTTGTGGGGCAACCGTGGAGGGAGGTCCAAAGGCTCAACATTTGCGGTTTTTTTGCTTGTTCTTCTGGCTTGTCAAAAGGCTGTTTCCCACTAAGGTTCTTGCTTACAGGATTCCACTGCCTATGTTTCTTGTTGTTCTTCATTAGCGAGAAAAGTCAAAACAGAAAGGCTCCTGGATTAAAATCATGGAAAGCAGCATGGAAAGGCTCTTTCTTTTTCAAAGTCCAGATGCTTTTGTTTTTTTCCACAGGCATCAGTAAATAAGTGCTTCCAGGTGACCTGGTGTTGTGTCGAGTGCATGGGAACAAAATATCACGTGTTTACGCCAGTTCTGTCCTCCCCTCTTGGAATCTTTAAAATGCACCGTTTATATTTCAGCCTGATGCATTGTGAAAGAATTCACAAGAAGGGCAGAGAGAGAGAGACACGCATGTGAACTCGCTTCTTTTTGACACGGTGCTGACATGATGCAGTGCCTTGTCAATTTATATATCTGGTCATCTGCTCCTTACCATAAATTGTATCTTGTCAGTCTGCACTCTGCATGCACTGCTGCCCTACAAGCAGTGGTTTGCAAAAGTTGAGGTTTAGTGGCAGTGCCAAAGTACTCCATCCTGCCCCACCCGAACATCTCCAGATTAAATGGGGGCAGGTTATGGGCTGGCATTTGATGGCAATGGCTTGTATTCCATGCAGCACTTAGTAACTTTCTCATCCATGCAAAGTTTCTGTGTTTCCTGAATTTTGCAATGCTGTTCTAGCAATGTGTATAAAAATGCACATACTAAAATGTGCACATAAATGCACATATTAGTGGGGGGGGTCATAAAATGCATTATATTGGAGAAAATTGCATGCAAGATATGCATAGTAGAAGAAATTAGCTCTAACATGCTGATGAATTTTAAAGGAGGACTTTATTTGCAAACTAATATGGAAATGTGCTGAACTGAACTTAATATTGGAAAAATTAGAAACTGAAATTTACATATTCAGCAATCCTAAATGTGCCTGACATGAAACTCAGTGTGCACATTTAAACATGACACAGAACCTTCTGTAATAGTGGAGGTCATTTTTGTGGGAGATGTGGAATAGAGATCTCTGAAGGCAGAAAAGCTGGAGAATCATTTTGCTAGGGATGTGAGGTATGAGTTTCTTTAAATGCTGAGCCCAGCCCCAGACTACCAATGTTGGGATGCTAGTTGGTATCTAGCAGCTCTCTCTTTTCCCAGTGTGTTCCTTAATACTGCCTTTGTATTTTCACATACTGCCTTAAAGGGAAAGCAAAGTCTCCAGTCACTTGGATCCAGTCTTTTTTGCATGTGACTCTGAAGCCCTGTTAACATGCCTCTCATTTCTCTGGTTTCACTCTGCATAATATTGTAAATAGCCTTTTCCACGAGGGTGGGGCCTTCCATTGACACTGTGGTTTCCACAGCTGGGAAACCAGTTTCCAAATTGGGTTTCTACTCCAATAAGCTGACTCTGTACTTCTGGGGGCTGTGGGTTAAAAGGAACTCCCCCCCCCACTTGCCCGCAGAACTAAGAATTTTCATTCCCGAAGCATAACCTCAGCTGTTACGTGCTGAGGCATTCCACGTGAGACTGCTGAACTTAATGATGGTGGGTAGCCAAAAGATTCCCAGATGCCTCATTTCGCTAAAGAAAACAACTTAGTTCATCATTGTCCTTGCTGCCAAACTCTCACCCTGGAATGTAATTTGGGTTCTGCATTTGACAGTGCAGTTTTATAATTAAAGCAAAAACAACTTTAAAGCTCTGGGAGTTTCCTATCCTACTGTTCGTTTCACTGCACTCTTTGAGGCCATTTTCCTAATCATTCTTGTACCATAAGAGCATAAGAAGAGGCCCCTGAATCAGACCAAAGCACCATCTAGGTCAGCATCCTGTTCTCATGTTGGGCAACCAGATGTGAGGAGGACCTGAGCTCAACGGCACTCACCCTATTTGTGCAACTGCTATTCAAGATGTACTGCCAGTCACAATGGTTATATTCTACCCCCGAGCGTATGGAGGCACTGTTTACCTTCCCGCTGCAGCAGTACTTCTTTACCACTTGTCACAGTCCTCTGTGTGCCAGAAGCAGTTTAGTCCTGTTGGCCACATGACCCAGAAAGCTGTCTATGGACAAACACCGGCTCCCTTGGCCTGAAAAGCAAGATGGGTTCCACACCCCATAGTCACCTTTGACTGGACTTATTCTACTCCCACTGTCAGAGACAGTACGCATATCCCTGAATAGTGGTTTTGGGGAATCCGAAGTCGGTATGGTGTTGTACTCAGGTCCTGTTTTGCAGCTTCCCATAGGCTTCTGGTTAGCCACTTTGAGAACGAGATGCTCTATTAGAGGAGCTAGTGGCCTGATCCAGCAGGGTTTTTCTGTTTTTATGCTACCTTGATGGTGGAGGCAGTGTATAGCCCTCATGGCTAGTAGCCACTGAATAGTCCTACCCTCCATGAATTTGTCTGATCCTCTTTTAAAGCCATCCAAGTTGAAAAGAGCCCTTCTGGATGGTGTATTTAGTCCAGCATCATGTTTCATGCACTAGTCAACCAGAAGATTCTGGGAAGCCCACAAGAAGGACATGGAAACCATTGTCCATGGGAAACATAGGAAGCTGCCTTATACCAAGTCAGACTTCTGGTCCATCTGTCTTAGTATTTTTGACACTGACTGGCAACAGCTCTCCAGGTTTTCAGTCAGGGCTGTTTCCCAGACCCAGGCAAGTCAGTGATTGAACCTGGGCTGTTGACATCCTTCCCTACCTTGGCCCTGCGGTATCTGAGCTTCAGAGGCATACCTGGAAGTCTCTTTTAGCTATCATGGCAAATAGCCACTGATAAAACTACTTTCATGGATTTGTAGGGAAATGTCTGTCTAGCAGTAGTCAAATCCTTACTACCAGATCAATCCTCAAAGCAAAATCCTGGCTACCACAAGCAGCTGCCTCTATCAAGCAACTCTCAGGCATTTGTCAATTCACTATCTAAATTGCTGACACAAGTAGATAATTCATTTTTAAAAAACTATTGTGGGTTTAGGCAGAGTGGAAGGTTTCCTCAAAGCATTGCACAACACAGCATTCTGAGATTTTCACTGCCATGCGTAGCAGGGATGGTGAACCCAGGTCCCTTCAGATTCAGTTGGACTTGCTCTCCCATCGTCCCTGGCCATTGGCCAAGCTTGTTGGGGCTCATGGGAGTTGGAGTCCATTAGCAACTGGAGGACCACAGATTCCCCTGTCCTGCTATACAAGATGTTGAATCCTTAAAGCCATATTGAAGTAGCTCAAACCTTGGTCCTGAATTAAGAGCTCTTCTTTGATGTGTTCTTAACGAGTTTCTTCCCTGTTTCTTTCATGTATCTCAGCTCAAGACAGTCCTGTATATGCATTTGGATGAATATGCTTATTTGATTGTGTGAATTTACCTGGCTTGCATGTGAGCAGTGTCACAAGACCTGGCCCATAAGGACAAACCTATTGCTTCAACTAATCTGGCTAAACACAACTTTTTGTTATCTCAGCATGTGGCTCTCAGTGATTCCGGTTTCTTCCTTCCTCCAAGGATGACGGCAGCCAGAAGAAAGCACACTTATTGGGCTTATTCCATGGACTGCACGGGCAATGAGGCACACATCTCCAGCTGCAAACTGGGCAATCGCATCAGCACAGCTAGTGGGAACGCAACATGTGAGAATGGGATGCCTGCCGTGGTGAGCTGCTACCCTGGTCGTGCTTTTGCCCCTGGCAGCCACAGCGGTTTCCGAAAAGCTTTCCAACCTGAGGTAAGAGAGACAGAAATATGTTCAGCTATTGCTGAGGAGCATAAATTTGTGGAGCTTGAAATAAGCTGTGGGTATTCAACCAACCATGTGGCTCATGTGGAAGGCTTAAGCTAACACTCCGCACCATACGTTTGAATCACTCTTATACCACTTTAACAATCATGGCTTCCCACAAAGAATCCTGGGAACTGTAGTTTGTTAAGGGTGTTGGGGAGTGTAGCTCATGGCAAACTTCAGTTAGCCATGACTGTTAAAGTGGAATGGTGTGGATGTGACTGAGACAAATGTTTTCTTATCTAAATCTACATATAAAGGCAACAGGAAAGTCCTGACTCCACACAGATACTATGTCTGCTTGCCATCCCCTGATCCAAGGACAGCCAACTTGTGGCTGAAGAGCCACACCCAACCGTGGTCCTGATTGTCTCCAGCCCACGCAACCTTTCCGACTGCATCTTTTTAAAAATAATAATAATAATATTTATTAAGTTTTCCAATTTAACAATCCAATAAAAACCACATTTAAAACATTTCAAATTATAAAATTATAAAATAATCAAGCAGTCCAAATGTTATGCCAGCATGCTCTGAGGTCGGGCAATGGCGTTCATCTCACATTTATTCTGCTCCTAAGTTATTCTTTGATTGCATCGAGTTGGATGCAGTGACTCAAATGTCTCCCATTAATTTATTACATTTATATCCCACCTTTCCCCCAAGGTGCTCAGTGTTGTATACATTGTTCTCTCCCCTCCCCTTTTTATGTTCATATGGTGAGAGCTTCTGACTGATCCAAGGTGATTCTGTGACTTTCATAGCTGAGTAGGGATTTGAACCAGTGTCTCCCTAATCCCAGGCCAAGCATGTGTCTAATCCATTACACCACACTGGCTAATTTCCCAATGGGAGAATGCCTGCCCGCATTCTTCAGCCATGGAGAGGGCATACACTCCCTGGCCAAGTTTCTAGTGGGAGATGCACAGTGTTATCATGACCTGGTGAGTTTGGGGCCTGAGTAAGTGGACTGTTGCTGTCCTGTTCACTGAATTACTTGCATTCAAGCATGTCTTCACTGTAAATCAGCCTTTGTCCGCCTACAGCCCTCTGGACACTTTGGACTCTGCAAACTCCTGTCAGCTCTAGCCACCCACAGCATCTTGGGAGCTGAGGGACACCAGGTCGACATCCTTTACCCTCAGTGAACCATGTGAGAGGTTTATGGATCTCTAAAAGAAAACTCTTGGTATCCTCATCACAAAACGGCAGCCTTCAGATGTCCTTGGGGGAAGCTGTTGCCATTAAACTGGGTACATCAGTTCCCACAGCACTGTAGCTTAAGCCTATTTCTTTCACAGTTAATGTGGCTGAAAGTTTGCACAACCATGAGCAATGCGATAAGATATTCCAGTGTGACTCATAGCACCTTTCCATGAATTCCTTGTGCATATTTGGGCATTATTTACAGAGCTGTAGGAATACACATACTCTCTGGGATGCAGTGACGGGATAACAGTGTTCTCAACAGTTGCCTTAGTAGATTCTCCAACCACAGTACAGTGGTACCTCGGGTTACAGATGCTTCAGGTTACAGACTCTGCTAACCCAGAAATAGTACCTTGGGTTAAGAACTTTGCTTCAGGATGAGAACAGAAATTGTGCGGTGGTGGCGTGGCAGCAGCAGGAGGCCCCATTAGCTAAAGTGGTGCTTCAGGTTAAGAACAGTTTCAGGTTAAGAATCGACCTCTGGAACGAATTAAGTTCTTAACCCGAGGTACCACTGTATGAACCCATCTTTGAAACTGCTATCTATCTATCTATCTATCTATCTATCTATCTATCTATCATCTATCTATCTATCTATCTATCTATCTATCTATCTATCTATCCAGTTGCAAAAGTGGTCCAGGAATTAAGGGATGGTTTCGTTGCTGATATCATGGGTATTAACCAATGATTACTCATAACAACTAGCCCCTCACCCCAATTCAGAGTGAATGGTGCAAGAAAGTAACAACCACGCTGAACCTCTTGTTTTACAAAGCTTACCACTCTAGAACTGAAATGCAAGTTTGTTTGTCAGTAGGGAAGATGTACTCAACTCAAGCTGCATTTACTACTCTTAAAAAGTTGCATCTGTCTTCAGTCCATCAGAGCAACATTTGTACTGTAACGATGCTAGTGTTCCTATTGTGCAAGGCCTCGTTTGTAGCCTCCCTCCTGTTTTGACCTAGGATGCTTTTTGACTGAGGACAGCGTATGTTCCATTTAGTGCTGGAAATGGCAAGGCTCTTGGCAAAACACTTGCCACATTCTTGTTCAAAATTCTTCTGTTCAAGCCAACTGACTGCTGAGCTGGCTGGCTTGGCTGAACTTGCAGCTCCTTGTTTCTCTCGTGCTGTCTGCTATTCTTGCTATGTTAAATGTGGACAATTCCTTTCCGTTATATAACTGTGACTTGTAACAGATAAACTACCCAAAGGAACATACAGTACAAGCATTGGTTTTGGGGTTTTTTATATATAGATAAATGTTTGATGCTGGTGAAACTGGTTAGCAGCACTCCTGGAGATTATGGATCCATGATCCCATCTTGTATAAAAAAGCTGCCACACTTTAGTGCATGGGTAGGCAAACTAAGGCCCTGGGGCCGAATCTGGCCCAGTTGCCTTCTCAATCCAGCCCACAGACGGTCCAGGAATCAGCATGTTTTTACATGAGTAAAATGTGTCCTTTTATTTAAAATGCACCTCTGGGTTATTTGTGGGGCCTGCCTGGTGTTTTTACATGAGTAGAATGGGTGTTTTTATTTAAAATGCACCTCTGGGTTACTTGTGGGGCATAGGAATTTGTTCATATTTTTTTCCAAAATATAGTCCAGCCCCCCACAAGGTCTGAGGGACAGTGGACCGGCCCCCTGCTGAAAAAGTTTGCTGACCCCTGCTTTAGTGTCACGCCTTGTTTCCTACATTCATAGCAGAGATAGAAATTGCAACACAGGAAGCATGGTGCCATTTAGGTTGCAGACAGATGTATGGAGCTGGATTGATGAGCCTAGGCCAGGCACTTCCAACTTCCAAAAGGTTGCAGTTTATCCCAGTATAAAAAACTGGCAGTGATCTATCCATTGTCATTGGAGGGACCAGGAGTGTGTGCGGGGTGCTGTGTGGAAGGTGGTGGCTAATTGGATGTGGGAGGGGGGAGTTTAAGTGGGGGGGGAGGAAAGGGAGGCAAAAGTTCTCTCCCTCCCCCAAGCTGCTCTCCCCCCCCCAAGCCAGCCCTTTCTCTCCCCCCGCTGTCAAAGGGAGCTGTGCAGTTGATGCGGATCAGGCTGTCACACACAGACCAGAAATGACTATCGCTCCAGCTCTTTCCCTTAAACTATCTGCTCAGCTATCTTAGAAACTATCCTTTTATTCTCCCTCCCAAAACACTGGCTCCACCCCCCTCTTGGTAGCCAATCAGAGAGAGGCTCCAGCCCTCTGGTGGAATTCTGAGGCACTGCATTACCAGACTCTGGTCTGGCTCAGCTGTCCGTCACACCATCATTTGATTCCAAAATGCATCCACAAAACACCTGAGTTCTGTGGGAGAAGGAGGTTTTTTTTTCCTAATGGAATTTCAGACTAACCTAGCCGGGGTGAAGTTCCTGGAACAGCTCTGTTATCCTGTAAGTCATCAGAGAGTGCATTTATTTCAGCACCAAGAATTGCTCTATTTGTTTTTTATATAGAAGCATGGATTTTCAGTCCTTATGGGGGAGTATGTACATCGTGTCCTTGGATGAGGAACCTGTTTTCAGTTTATTTAAAATATTTCCTATGGCTCATAGCTGTTGATGTTCTTGTTGGATTTGGGGGCCTGAAGGAACATGAGCTTTAGATATTCCTGAGTGGGCATAGCTTTGTCTCTTTTTAATTCCAACTTTCAGGAGCTGGAATTCAACAATCATTATCATTATCAGTAAAGGCTGAAAAGATGAGATCTTTATACCTGATACAAAATTCTGTCAAACAAATCAAATTAGCCATGCAAGTTCATCTGTTTCCCTCCTCCATCCAAATTTAGAAAATGTGCACAAATGTGTTAGGATTACACAATCTCGCCTGCTTCAGCTAATCATAGGGAGGGGGCACAGAAGCTCCTCTTGACCTGTCGACTACTGAGAAGCCTAATCTGTCCCAGAGTTAAAAAAGAAAGTAGGCCAGGATCTACCTCATATTCCTTGAAGTGCCCATAAGTTGGGGGAGGGAAAAATTTAATTTTATTTGCATTTTAATGAGAAATTACTTAATTCACATTTCTGAAACCAGTATATAAACTGAAAACACATCTATTCTTCAAGATTCAGCGTTCCCCAAATTTTGTGATGCAGTTCTCTGACCAAATAATTTGTATCAAACTGTGTATATTAGGTGAAAGTGTACATCAAAAAGATCATATTTGGGATTCTTTACAGAAACTGCATAAACAAATGTACATTTTAAAAAATCACTAAAATGATGCGGAATTTCATTATTTGTTTCCAAAAAGCAAATTGCTGTGAAAATGTGAAGAATTGAATTAAAGGTTGAAAATGTGAGAAAATGACTCTTCTATCCCCACAATGAATCGTGCCCTAGGTTGCGGCATCACTTAACTATCCCTCCTTCAAAAAATGTGTGTGTTTAACAACAATTTGCCACCTCCAGTAGTGTATTCAGGAAAATTGCATCTATAAACTGAGTTAATTTCATCTCCAGTTCCTAGTAGGAAGCAAATTGCTCCATGTTATAGACAGTTGCCTGTGACGGCTACATTCCTGTGAACTTAAGGGTTTTTCCCCTTGGTCTTTATCTTTCAGTTTCCACTGGTGAGGTTAAAGGGAGGAGCCAAGATTGGCGAAGGTCGCATTGAAGTGCTGATGAATGGGGAATGGGGAACTGTTTGCGATGACCAGTGGAACCTCGTTTCTGCAAGTGTGGTCTGCCGAGAGCTAGGCTTCGGATCTGCCAAAGAGGCTATTATGGGTGCAAGGCTTGGGCAAGGTAAGCGTGCTTCCTGTTCAGGAACCTTTAGAGAGGGCTATCGGGACAGCAAGATGAAAAACTCAGTGGCTGAGCGCCTGCTTTGCGTGAAGAAGATCCCAGGTTCAATCCCCAGCACCTCTGGTTTAAAAGAAAGGGACCAAGCATCAAGGGCTGGGCAACAACTCAGCAGCCCTTGGAGAGCTGCTGCCATTGAGAGTATTGACTCAGGGTGGCTTACAGATGAAAACAAAAAGCAGCTAAAAACATTAAAAACCATCATTGAAAAAATTAAACACACACACATGAGAGAGAGAGAGAGAGAGAGAGAGAGAGAGAGAAAAGCATACAAATAATTACAAGTAAAATAGCACAGTATCAGCCTTTCCTTAAAAGCAGTTGGTTCCCAAAAGCCTCTTGGAACAAGAAAGTCTTCACCTTCACCTGCTAGTGGAAGGACAACAAGGAGGGAGCCTGTCGAACTTCTCTAGAGAGAGAGGTCCATAGTCTGGAGCATCCGCTGAGAAGGCCCTCTCCCGCACCCCTACCAAGTGTGCCTGTGAGGGTGGTGGGACCGAGAGAAGGGTCTCCCCCAAAGATTTCAGGCAGGCTCATATGAGGGAATATGGTCTTTCAGGTAGCTTGGACTTAAGCCATGTAGGGCTTAGGTATAGGTATGTAGAGTAGATAATGTCAGGTTAGAGGGCAAGTCGTCTAACCTGGAACAAGGCATCTACCTATGTTCCTATGCAGTAGCAAGACCATGGTCCATACTCACAGATATTCTGAATACCCACAGAGGGACTCGTATTAGGGTGCAATGTGAGTCTATACAGAGACACATTGATCTCACCTGTGGGGAATCTTATCAGTGGAGGCTGGGACATTCAGCCTTGGGGAGGTTGCAGCTCTTGCTGTCACCGCAACATTGTCCTGCATTGCAAGTTTTGTTTTTCCTCCTAGATGTGAATGACAACCACTTGCTTACTTGAGGGGTGCACTTGATCCCACCCCAGGCCTGGGTTCAATGTCTTTATCATGCAAGAAAAGAGGGGGGAATCTTTTTTGGCCCAGATCTGCATTCCTTTATGGGCCACGTCCAGGGGGGGCATATACCAGCAGAGGATGAGCCCAGAGGCAAAAGAGGGCAGCAGCAGAAGCAGCAAAATGGGCGGGGCGATGAATGTGGCTCCTACCTTTAGCCAACGGGAAACAAAAAACAGATTTTTGACACACAAACTCCATGCAGGCAAACAAGAGGCATTATCAGCCCCAAGGATATGTTCTTGGGGTGCTTTGGCTGGGCTGGAGCAGGTCCTTAAACTGAAGAGAGCAGGGCTGGTGCAGGTGGGGCTTGGGCAGAGTCCTGAGAGCCAGATAGAGAGGCCTGGAGGGTGACATTTGGCCTCTGGACTGGTGGGGGAGGGGTGGGGATTCCCTATCACTGTACTGGAATGTGACGCAAGGGAGAGGGGGAGAGAAGCATTTTGCAATATTTGGAGCTGGTTTGCATCTCCATTGCTTAAAAGTATATCCTCCTTTCCCTCTATAATGGGATTATTATGTTAAAAACAATCAAACACAATATGAACAAATAATTAGTAAACTCCCAGCAGCCAAAATATCTAGGAGACTTCCAAAGCCTGATTAAAGAGAGAAGTTATAAACTACTTTCCTGAACGCATACAAATCTTTAGGTTTTAAGAGGCGGGAAACAGGCCCAGGGTCCCTTTGCAGCCTCGCTGCCCAGACCTCCCCGCTCCCCATGGGTGTTTTTGCCTTCTTGGATTGTATCCTTGAACTCTGATAATGCCTGCATGGAGAAGTGTGTTTGTGTTGAAGAGGGATGGGGAACTCCATGACTTTCCAGGTGTTGGTGGACTACAGCTCCCATCTTCCCCGGCCATTGGCCATGTGGCCCTGGGCTGATGGGAGTTGGAGCCCCACAGCATCTGGAGGACCACAGGGATAGAAAGTAGCCTGCTGTGCACAGGGTAAAGGCTACCAGGGCTGCTCTACCCACTTTTGCTTGTGGCCCCATCCATCACAGGGACGTGGCCCCCAGCAGGGAGCGTGATCCTCAAGCTTGGAAAAAAGGTTCCTTGCATCTTTGTGAGGCCATCGTTTCCACGGACTCTTCCTCAAGCCTCCAAATCATCCCCCAGGCCTGTGTTACTGTCCACTACCTAACCAAAAACCACACCATAAAACATAATGGAAGGGTGAAATGCCTCCAGAGCTGTGTGGTTTGGGGTGAAGGAAAAGGAAAAGGAATAAAAACGTATGAGACACACTGCAGCTCTCTGGAATCTTAAAAATGCAAGCTTGCCAGCCAGGCAGCACACAAGAGTTCTCTGATGTGAATTTAATTGCAGTTATGGCTGCAGAAGTGCCAGCCATCACACGAAAAGGTTTGCTGCCACGTGAAGGGCTCAAACGTGCTGCCTGCTGCCACATTACACAATCAGACCCTGGAAACTCTCTCTCTTTTTTACCGTCTTGGGTGGCTGAGCTGAAAAAGACCTCTCTCTACCTGAGGCCTTGGCAAGTTGCTGCTGCCAGCCAGAGCAAGCAATATATTTGGCAGCAGGACTAGGAACTGATGGGTAGGAATTGCAAAGAGGCATATTTCGGCCGGACAGTGGGTGATGCTTTCTAATAGTGAGGGGTGTTTGACAGTGCAGCAGGCTGCCTCAGGTATTTATGGGTTCTCCTTCATTAGAGGTTTTAAAATAGATGCCAGACAGCCCTCTGTCAAGGATGCTATAACTGCATCCTGCGTGGCATCTGGCAGATCCATCTCTAGGATTCTATGATCTGGTAAACTGGGGATTTTCACATCAGTTAATTGGCTCCAAACCCTCACATTATGGATTGTATACAACTAACCTCTTCTCAGAGTAGACCCATTGAAATTAATAGACCTAGGTTAATCATGGTTATTAATTCAGTGGGTCTACAGAGTATGCCATTAGTGAAAGGCTAACTACAGAAATACACCTGCACACGCACAAACACGCGTATAGTGGAGAAAGTGCTGGACTTGAGAAAACAAGGACTCCAAGCCCTGCACAGCAATGAAACTCACTAGGAGATCCTGGGCCGGTTACTGTGAGGATAAATGGGGAACAACCCCAGACATGCTGCTTTGAGCTTTTGTGATGAAGAATGGAGTGCACATATGATAAATGCCGCTACTGTATGTGAGTGTAGGTAAGTTGCACCCTCCCAGCCGATGATACATTTCTTTGACTCCTGGAAAAGCTGCTTCTCCTGCTCCACACTCTCCCAAACAAAGCCTTTTTCCATCAGAAGGTGGCATCTTCTGATTCATGGGTTCTTGGGACAGGTGTTGGCTCAGGCATTTTGCCCTTGGTTGGAAATGTTTTGCTTGGTCCTTAAATAGTCAGGAAAATCACACACTTTTTTTTTTAAGCCAGAGGTGCCAGGGATTGAACCGAGAACCTTCTTCATTCAAAGCAGGTGTTCTGCCACTGGGCTGTGATTCCCTCCCTGAATGGGAAGGGTAGGTAGGCCTGGATATCTGAATCAAAACTGAATCGTGACAGAGCTTTCCAGTTGCTTAGTCTGAATGGTAGCACCATTTTCTTCCAAAGCTGGCAGCATTAAATCCTGGGGAAAGAGTTGGCTAGCTGGAACCCTGAACAAAAGCCCCCACACTGCCACTATTTGTTGCAGGTCTGACTGGTAATTAAGGAATGGCTAGACAATGACCAGGATGTGGGGGCCATTGCAATATGATAGTTGGGGCATCAATTCCTGAGGGCCCTTTGCCCCCCCCCCAATATATTTTGGGAGGGGGCCAAGCCAAAAAACATGGGGCGGAGGAGGCCGAGTGCAGAGCCAAGCGTGGCACAGCTTCCTTGGTCGACTTCTTCTCCTCTTGCTGCTGCTGTGGAGAGGAAGGAGGCGGGAAGCAGCCCCCAGCCAAGCATGGAGCTGAGCACAGTGTGACAGCAGCAGCAGGAGGAGGAGCTGCCAGCCATTGAAACCACGCTGCCACCACGTTTGGCTCCACCCCCTGGCTCTTCCCAACGTTGTGCATACAACATCAGCTGCCCCCCGAAAAAAAAACTGCCTTGCAAGTTGCCGCCTCTGATGAGAGTCCATGCTTTTAGTAGTAGATGTTATTAGTAGTAGATGAATAATAGTTTGATGGGCTATCACCAAGAAAATGAGGAGTGGAGTTTCAATGGGTACAGAAGACAGGATGAGGTACAAATTGCACAAGCTATTCAGGGCATGCTTGATACCCAGAAGCAGGCCCAGAAGCCGCTTCACCCAAAGACCTGTGTTACCTTAGCGCCTCCCCAGGTTGGTGCTTTATCCCAGGTATATCTTGCAGCATGTTTTTGACACAGTTAATAGGGCATCAGTGGTGGATTTATTCTGCTTTGTTGGTTGTTCTGTGATATTCTGTGATATTGTGCCCACCACTACCACATTACTGTTCTTCAGAGGGGCTGTAATACAACAAAAGCAGGACAGCCCCACCCACTAAACATCTGTGGTATGAAGAGCTAAGGCATCTAGGCAGCTGCCTACAAGATATGCACTCACTGGAAGTGAAACTTCAAGGCTGCACCAAACCCTTTGCAGGGTTTTGCAAATAATATTGAAAGCAGAACCACGTGTGACTGCCCCAATAGCATTGTGAGCACAAATCATCATGAATGCGTTAGAAGCTAAGGCCTCTATTGTATTGTAGGGACCTACTTCAATGTCACAAGACTTCTCAGTAAACACACATAGGTCCAGGCTGAGGCTGCAACAGATTTATTGGAGAAAGGGCTTCAGGCTTAACAAGCAATCAACTTTGGCTAACTAGGTCCCAGTTTTATCCATGTTAAAGTGGGAAGTGTGAGTCATTCTACACTCAAAAAACCAAATAAAAAATTTTTTGATGATAAAATACTTATTCAAGCCTTATTCAAGCTCAAAACATCCTGTGGAATCCTTTTGTATCCTCAGAAGGCCAAACAATCTTGGACTCCTCAAGTAGCCCACCTGTATTTGAAGTTACTTGTTTTTCTGTTCTTTTATATTGCCCTGGAAAAAGTATCCTGGTTCCCACTGAAATGTCAGAGCTTGATCAAGTGCAGCTTCCTGACGGGGAGGAAATTGCCAAAAGTGCTGGGTAATATATATTTTGCTTCCAGTTCCCCAGCTGAAGTTTATAAATGATAGAGAAGTGGAAAGTTGGCCTTTCTTTTCTTTCTGGCCTCTTTATTGTAGCAAAATAAACTACTGGAAATAATTTCTCAAGCAGTTTTTAAAAAGTGGCAAGAAGCATTAGCAGAAATCCTTACTGTGGTTTTCTTGGGTTAGTATCTGAAGTTTCTAGATCTTGGGATTTGATAAGTCTAGAGTTCTGAAGTATGATATCTGAAATCCAACGTTTCTTCATCTTACTTGCTGTAGAAAATTGAGAATGTCTGTTTCTTCTTCAAGGTATGGGCCCCATTCATGTCACTGAAGCAAATTGCAAAGGATTTGAAAAGTCTTTCACAGACTGCAAATTCAGCACCCAGTTAGGAAGTTGCACTCATGAAGAAGATGCTTCTGTTAGATGCAATGTTCCAGCTATGGGATTCCAAAACCAGGTAAGGAACAGAGCTGTCTTTTCTATAATGGGAGAACCATTTTTCTGCTTTTTTTTGGTATTTATGATATTTTCCACAAGCAACAGTTCCTCTACACAAGCAAGTGTGAAAATAAACTCTGAGCTAACTCACAGGAGCTAATTCACAGGAATATTTCAGAAAGCCAGCACCCTTTTCCACAGCTACTGCAAAAGTTGGAAAGTTCAAACCATGCTGACCATTTTGAAATGTCACACTAAACCATAGTTGAACATGCCAAGAATGAACCTAGATGAGTTCGAGGGAAGGGCTTGCATGCTGCCCTGCCTGCCTCTCCTCTAGCATGGCTTTGGCTTCCAATTTCCCTCAACCACAGTTTAGCTTGCCGTAGGTATCCTAAGCTGTAGCTAATGTTTACTGTGTTTTTTAAAAAAATAAAACAAACAAGCTAGCTTCATAAAATTTAAACACCAGAGGAAAAGAGGTGGGAATGAGCAAACCTACAGCTTTCCAAAGTAGGTCTTTTTCATGCTAAACTAGGGTTTAGTATGACATCAAAACTTTCCCACTGTGGGTGAAATCCAAAATCCACAGTGCCACAACAGCTTTATTAGGATCAACCAAAATGTCAGAAAGTTTTGAGCAAACTTTTTCAATTCTCCTGCACTTTTCATCACATAAGATGTTGAACAAAGTAGTAGCAGGAGGGATGGAAAAACATGGCGTGGTCTTTTTATCCTCAAGGCTGCAGTACTTAAGCTGGAGTATAGCAGGAGTCATGCAACATTAACCTGAATGCAGAGCTCTCCATCCCTTGCCTGGTCATATCAAGATCCAGTGAAGATCTCAGGGTTGAAGTCTTTGTATCTCTAGGACAGTGCAGGAGAACTTCCAAGCAGATTGTGCCCATGGCTTTCTGATCAATGTTACTTCCTTTATCAGGTATTCCCAGTGCTATTTTTCTAGAAAAGGAAGTGCCGGAACTCAACATGGGAACCGTCCTCATTCTTTTAGAATGGCAATGGTGCCTACCTGAGAGGTGCCGGAACTGAGTTCCAGTGAGTTCCGGCTGAAAAAAAGGCCCTGGGTATGCCACATGTCATGCATTGATCATTAACTTCAAGAAAATAGGCTTCTTTCAATTTTAGAAGCACAAAATAGTACAGCCACAATCAAAATGTCCAGAAGAGTGCTGGATGTTTTTACTCTGAGCTGTTCCCCTTCAATCTAGAATCATATTCTTGGGATATAACTTGCTTGTTCAGTAGTGTTGCTAAGGAAACACAAGGGATGTGCTTTGAGCCATAAGAACACTTGGGAATGTCTTTGTGGATTTGTTGTTCTACCTGTATTGGAGAGATCATAGCACCAGAGTCGTATGGGTCAAGGAGCTAAGGGCAACTCCAGTCTAGGCTGAAGCAAAGGACAAAATCTATTACAGTCCTATGGTTCATGGTGCTAACATATTTGCAAACGGGCAGCCATTTGTATTTGTATGAGACTCGTTGTCACCCTCATAACATGTGTTTGTCTATTGCTAATGCTCTTCTGCAGAACAGATGAGACCTGGGGTTGGTTCAGAGCAGGAGTTGCCAACCTGTTGCCCAAGGTGGCTAGGATAGCTTCCAGTGGTGTCCCTGGGCAGATGCCCAAGACTGTGGGTTTTCTTTTCTTTTTTAAAAATTGGTCTGTGGCCCTCCTAGAGGTCTAGAAATAAAGCTACGGGGCAACATGTGCAGGTCCCTTCCAAGCAAATTTTGTGAAATGAAGAGTGGTGTGGCCACTCCCCTTCTGCTGGCAGGCACTGACATTGGCTTCCAACTATGAGAACAGGATGCTTGACTAGATGGCACTTGAGTCTGATGCAGTTGGGCACTTGATGTGCTGCATTGCAGTACTATATTGGCAAAATAGCAGCCGCTTGAAGAAGCCATCATGTGAGATTCAACCTCACTGCAGATGTTCAAATAATGCATTTGTCAATGCACAGTAAAAGCTGGATCCAGTGCTTGGCAGCATGGGCCCACAGATGGCTAGAGACCAATAATATGCATAGGTTCTTCAGGTAGCTACTGTGTCCCCACCCCACCCCAAGGTGATGCTTTGGACTACTTCTTAAAAGTGTTACTAAATATGTGTTTAGTTTTAATGAGAATGAGAAGAGGTTTTGCTCAGCCCTTCACATTGAGGTCACCTTCAAATGTTGGCTCAAGATCTTGGCTGGCAGGCAGACCACTGAACTTGTGGGATTTGTATCCTGATCATTTGGCCAGACTCTACTTGTTCCATTCACTTTAACATCTGTGCTCTTTTAGACCCGGAGAGCAGAACATAGAGCAGCATGCTAGTCATTCTTCAAGACCTGTGCTTCATAAACACTCCTGTGCTTCTCACTGCTGGTAGCATTAAAACTTTCTCAAATATGCAACTTTAAATGTCACTAAGGAAGCTTCCTTATACCAGACAATTGGCGCTGATCTGAAGCCCTTCTCTAACTTAAACATTTGTGCCCATCTCTGTGATACTTGGCACTAGAGATTCCTTTAGGCGTAGATCATATCAACATCTGCTTCAGACCCTCAGCCAAAGAGGCACTGCAACTTCTGTAATGTACTGTACAAGGCTTTTCTTAAACCCGGGTCTCATGTCCTGGGGGAAGGGGGCAGACTCTGAGACCTGATCCTGAGGGGTGGCCAGTCCACAAGTATGCTAAAGTCAAAAGTAACAGCAAAGTTCCCAGGCTTCATCTGCACAGCTTCTGGCAAATTAACCCCCAATCAATATGCAGTTGCAATTGCATTTCCATTAAGGGGGCAGGGGACAGATGGGCAAGGAAGGCCTTTCAAAGCTGTTCCTATAATGAGTGATGTGGAGAAGTGGAAAGTTCAGCAATCAACAAGTCAAGCAGCTCCCAATCATCTCAGCCCATAAACCCACCGATGAAGCATTAGAGCCAATTGTAAAAGGTTCAATTCATAGTTGTAGGTCCCAGAGGAGGCCTGAAGGTTGCTAAATCCAGCTAATCTCTAAGTTAATGGAGTGCCACTCTGGACACTTAAAGCTCTGACCACTGTTGAACTTGAGAATGTTTTCACACATCCCAGCATAGTGACCTTGTCCATAGTTCTGCATAAACTATATCAACATTGGGCTTATCCACACCTCCATTTGCCCTGCTGCTTAACCACTGAATTGGAACAAATGGCAACTGGGCTTTCCCACAGATTGCATTTTGTTCCAATTTAGTTCTGAAGAGCTGGCTTTCCAGGGGAAAGCAGTGGCGCAAAGCCAAAACTGCTCAGCCCTGTGCCTAGAAAGCACCAAACACGCGAAAAACCACTCAGCCTTGTGCTTTCTAGGAAGAGGACAAACAGACGTGTGGATGAGCCCCTTGTGCAATTCAGCCATTAAAAACCGGGGGTCTTTGGATGATTATCTGGATGCTTGCAAGTCAAGTAGAGACAGAACTGTGTTAGCTGTTAGAAATCACACAGGCCAGCCAGGGAGATGCTACTGACTTTTAATAAGTTAATTTGCCTGGGACTGTTCTTGTTGCATTTCTCCTTTCCCCGTTTTAGTGCTCTGTGTGGAATTGCCCTGTGCACACTTCCTTGGGCGTAAGCTGCATTGAACTCAATGGGATTTACTTAGGAACATAAGAAGAGGCCTGATAGATCAGACCAATGGACAATCTAGAACAGCATCGTGTTCTCACAAGGGCCAGCCAGATGCTGCTGGGAAGCCTGCAGGCCCTGAGCTAACAAAGTATTCAGAGGCCACCACCTCCGACACGGCAGGCAGTACAGAGCTGCTATGACTAAGGCTTGTCCACACTTTGCTTTGTCTTGTGCTTTCTTAGAACTGGCATCAGATCAACAGCTCTGGTCCAAAAGGTTTTCATATCTATCCCAGCGCAGAAACACAAAAAACCACTTTCTACCTCTGTCTTGGCACAAACAATTTGATTTGAGTTTCTAAGTAACATGTTTCAACAGGAAATGAATTTTGCTCCCTTTGCTGTTTGCACAGGACCGTTTTTTTGGGTGACAGGAGCTATCACTTTTTATTTTTATTTTTTTATAATCTACAGATACGTTTGAGTGGTGGCCGCACGCCCTACGAAGGCCGGGTGGAAGTCCTCCGGGAGATCAACGGCACACTCAAGTGGGGCACAGTCTGCAGTGACAAATGGGGCACAATAGAAGCCATGGTGGTCTGCCGCCAGCTGGGCCTTGGCTATGCTGCCCACGCCTTCCAGGTATCTTGATAACTCTTGGCTGGTTTCCTAGTGGACCAATTTTACCTAGGATCCAATCTGAACACCAACCTGCTACATGGGAACCACTTATCATTTTTCATTATACTCATTTGCCTTCTTTATCTGGCTGTCTCCATCTCTCTTTCCATGCCCCTATACTTCTGCATTATTCTCTCCTTCCTATCTCCCTTTCCTTTCTTTTAAAAAGTTAGGAAGAAATACAAAATGGTGGCTGTGTCCCTATTGTAGAGATGGGAAACTTTGGCCTCCCAAATATTGTTGGGCTCCAGTTGCTACCAACCTCAATCCATTTGGCCAGTGGTTAGGGGTGATGGGAGCCCTAGTTCAACAACCTGGAGGGCCTCAGGTTCCCCTTCCTTTGCTAGGGGCACACTCACCTTTTGGTCCACAGTGCACTGAGGTTTTCATATGCATGACGGGAACCACCTGGAGCTTCACATGGCTGCAATGTGTACAAGCAGCACAGCTGTCAGTAGACCTTAACCTCAAAGACTCTCTTAATTCCAATAGCATGAGCTACAAGCAGCCTTAACTTCTGCTTTTAAGGAATGTTCCAGTCATACATCAGAGAATCGTAACCTCATTTGTATTAAAAGTTGGCCAAACTAGGGAGGCCTAAAATTATTGGACCATGTGAGATTTGAAATGGGTCATGGAAACTGAACATTCATCTATACCCAAATAATCCAGTTCTTCTTTAAGAGCAACTTGTACCCATGGGGAGAAAGTAGTAATGCTGGTTTTAGGTCACTGCAGGAGAGTTACAATGTCTTTGTGAAATAAGCTATATGGTCTTACAGTATTCATTGAAAATTCTTGAAGTATTAAGACAAGCAACTGTGGTAGAAAGTGGACAGTATAATAGCTTTGCAGCAACAAGTAAAATGTAATACAGAAATGAAAGAACCTCAGGAGAATGTTTAAGATGAAATCATGTCCAACCACACGAGAGAAGATGACCACCCATATTTTGGTGAGTGTTTTTGGTTGGGATGAGGAAGGTACCAAATCCACAGGTGGCTGTGCAGAGCTATGCTTGTTAAGAGGACACACCTGCCTTAATATCCACATTGCCTGAAGACCTTTCCCTCCCAGGCCTCTGGCTTCAGTTTGCCTGTCATCAGCTGTCATGGAGCTTATTGATTAATCACATTGGTATCCCACCCTTCCTCCAAGGAGCTCAGGGAGCTACATAAATGGGGATTGCTCTATTTTACGGAGAAGTGTCAGCAGCTCTTCCCAAACCCAGGCCCCTCTTTTTTGCAGCCACCCACTTATTTTCTGATATATTTTTGAATGCTGTGACAAGGCCCTAATTTCTTGGGTCATTTAAGACTTAAATTCACAGCTATTGCTCATTACTTGATGCCGTACTCAAGCATTTTCCGCTCAAGGAAACATTGCTATTCTTCATCCACGCTTTGGGTTTCCTGCCAAGGGGGCAACTTGTGCTTCTTTCTCCTCTGCAGAGAGTTGTGCAAGCTGCAACTGCATTGGCCCCCTGACCTCAGTGGAACCTTCCACTTTAGCTGACCCAGAAAGTTCACAACACCTGGTTCCTTTCTAGCTCATTGTTTTTTGCAATTCAGATCAAAGCTACTTTGAGGGAAAATGCATCAAAATGCAGCATTTCCTAAGAAAGGACAGATTAGATGTTAGATTAGCAGTGAGAGTACACTGGGGGCAGAATGAGCAGGGCTGCATCCACAGCCTTTGACATTGTTCAGACATTATGCAGAACGCTGCTGGGAAGTGAGGTCTTCTTAAATGAGGAATTCTGTTTTGCAACAGTACCCAAAAGTGGAGCTCCCTTTGGTGACCCCACCCCACCCCCAATGTGTTGCAAAAAAGCACCAACTATTTCTGGGACATTTCCCCAGGAAATAAGCTGGTGCCAAAACACACACACCTTAATTGTCAAGGCTAGAGGAGGTGGCAGCAAGGGGAGCTAGCGCTACAGTCTACTGTGTGTTCTTCTTAAAACTGGAGCTGGAAGGCCTCACTTTAGAGATTTGGTTTATTTTCTTGTGTGGCTGCCAACTCGTAGTTCAAGAGTTGAGGGCAACTACATCCATGGAACACCATGCTTTCCAATCTGTCAGCTGTGTTGACATAAGCAGGGCCAGTGCTCCTTGATGTGGGGCATTTCCTGTGGCCAGGGCTACTGATACTTGCAAGAGAAAAGGCCCTTGTGTTCCTCCAGGCTGCACCCTTGATTGGAATATACGGCGACCCTTGTGTGTGGAACAGGGCGCACCCTATGTACCTATATGTGTGTGCAGCCGTGCAAGGGGGCCGTTGGCAATGTAATTAACTTGACCGTGTGTTGCTGCAGAAGCGATGGTACGTACAGTTCATTCACCCTTTTATAATGTCCTCCCTGCCTTGGATCTTGCACAAAGAGGACAATAGTGCTAATCTGAAGCCCTTCTTGCATTTATACCACATGTTGCTGAAGCTAAGGAGCAGGGCACACATTTTGCATGTAAAAGGTCACAGTTTCAGTCTCCATCAACTACGAGAAGCAGGTAGCGCTGGGAGAGAATGCTGTTTGAAATTCCAGAGAGCTTCTGCCAGCCAGTGTAGACAATACTGAGTTTTATGGACTGATGGTCCAACTTGGTATAAGGCAGCTTCCTATGTAGTAAATACAAGAATGCGGGCTGCCAATCAGATAGAGAGAAAGCCAATTTCAGTCTCCTGTAAAAACACCTTTAATTCTCATGGCTGAAAGTGTGAGGACATGCATGATGTCTTAACAGCAGTCACGAGGGGTCCTTTACCAGAGACTTCACAATGTGTCTTTTGCTTGCCAGCGAGTTCAGTGCTGACTTAGCTGTCAGTCTTCACAAACACATACACACACACACGCCTCTCCTGCATGCCCAGCAGGGGTGCCATTTAGGGGGAGCCGAGGGGCCAAGGGCCCACAAAAAAATTTCAAGGAGGGGGCTGAGGCCCCTCAGCATTCCATGGTGATGTGCATGCACCACACAACATGCTTACATCACTCATGCACACACTTCCCTACATGCTCATGTCACATGTCAAGTCATGTGAGGGGGGGCTCATCGGCACATCCCACGATATGCGTGCGACACATCAGCATGCCGTGTGGTGTGCGTATCCCGGCCCCCTCAATCGCAGTGTGCCTGATGCTCAATAAGATGGTCGCATACGTGATTTCTCAAGCATTAGAAACCATTAAGTTAAAAGTAAATCTGAGCCACTCAGAAACATTTCAGTTCAAAAATACCTTAAACCAAACAGGAGGGTTTTTTTTAAAAAAAATAAACAAAATAATGTTAAGAACTAAATGAGGTGTTTGTGTGGAACTAAATAAAAAGGAAGGTATGCTAGCAAGATTTTTTTTTAAATAATAATAATAATAATAATAATAATAATAATAATAATGTTTTAAAAACTGCTCCAGGAATTGGAGTGTTAGCGATCTCACAGGTGCTAGACAATAGGCTCCATTCACAATTGGCTTCTCATAGAATCTTAGAGTTGGAAGGGACCCCGAGGGTCATCTAGTCCAACCTCCTGAAATGCAGGAATCTCAGCTCAAGCATCCATGACATCCCTTCTTCCAAAACCAAAATACACGGAAAACTTCACTCCCAGTCCCAAAAAAAAGTATGTTAGTATTGCATAACGGGTGCTTTCAAAACAGTCCCATTGCTGTTGATGTGGTGTTCATCTTTTCAGGGTCTTATCGTAGCTTTCAATAATTTCCAATATTTTACAAACTATCTCCATGGTATTAGTTATAAAAGTGCATCTTTTTTTATATATACATATTTATTAAAAATTTTTGAATACAAATGCATAAATATTAAACAACATTACTTATATCATAACATAATTTCGTCACTTCTTTGGACTCCCTCACGTCTCCCGCTCGCACTTGCATCGTTACAAAAAGTTTTTCCAAGCAAATTACCCACTTGTTTGCAATCTTATCTCCGCTCATTTAAATAAAATCTAGCAATTCTCCAAAAAGTTTGTATTTTCCTTAATCTCACTTATCGTCAAATTCAGATCTAATTCAGTGGTGGGCAATTATTTATGATCTAGCATCCTTCTTAACATTCAACCAAATTACAATATTTTTGTAAATAAATCTCGAATTTCCTCCAGTCTTCCTCAACCCTCTCCTCTCCCAGGTCTCGGATTCTACCAGTCATCTCGGCCAGTTGCATATAATCCATCAGCTGCATCTGCCACTCTTCCAGTGTGGGTAGATCTTGAGTTTTCCAGCTCTTAGCGATGAGTATCCTTGCTGCTGTTGTTGCATACATAAAAAATGTTTGGTCCTTCTTTAGCACCTTCTGGCCGACAATACCCAGAAGGAAGGCCTCTGGTTTCTTAGTGAAGGTATACTTAAATACCTTTTTCAACTCATTATATATCATTTCCCAGAAGGCCTTCACTTTAGGGCAGGTCCACCAGAGGTGAAAGAATGTTCCTTCATGTTCTTTACATTTCCAACATTTATTATCAGACAAATGGTATATTTTGGCAAGTTTAACTGGGGTCATGTACCATCTATATATCATTTTCATTACATTTTCCTTCAGAGCATTACATGCAGTGAAGTTCAGCCCAGTGGTCCACAACCTTTCCCAGTCCTCAAACATAATATTATACCCAATGTCCTGAGCCCACTTTATCATAACCGATTTAACCATTTCGTCTTGTGTGTTCCATTTTAACAGCAAGTTATACATTCTTGATAATACCTTAGTCTTTGGTTCTAACAATTCTGTTTCCAACTTCGATTTCTCCACCTGGAACCCTACCTTTTTATCATTTTTAAAGACTTCTTTAATCTGAGCGTAATGTAACCAGTCTCGCACTTTATCCTTCATTTTCTCCAAACTCTGCAATTTCCAATTGTCTCCATCTTTTTCTAATATTTAGTTATAAAAGTGCATCTTGGCTACAGAGTGAGCTTTCTGTTGTCCTTCCAAACACACAGATGTTGCAAAGGAGGCCTCATTTATATAACAGGCAACAATATTATTGTGGCAGCACTTCTGACTCAAAACAGATCAAGCCGATAAATTAATAGATGATTTGTAGTGTTCAGGGTGGAGTTGGGAATTCAAACCTTGGCTGCCCAATTGCTATAGCAAGTCCAGAATCGTTGCATTCGCAATGAATTGCATCATCAGACCACCAGATGAGGAGGAGGAGAGGCTAGGATGGTTGGAGTAACTTTCAAGAACAGTCTGTTGCATTTCCCAACCTTCCAGCTCATTGGATAGACCAGGTGTTGTAGGACCAAGCCAGTCCCCAGCAAAGGATGCTTGCTATTTATTTATTACAATTGCCTTTCAGGGTATAGGGTTATAGCCAGTGTTACTTATACTCAGAGAAGACCCATTGAAATTAATGGGCATTGGTTACTTAGTCCTATTAATTGTAATGTGTCTACTCTGTGTAGAACATAGTTTGAGATAACCCTTGGATCTTACCAAAGTGGCTTACAAATCGCAGTCATATATTTTAAAAACACAATAAACAATATTAACAAGTCATCAGCATCCTTCCTATGTGGCAGTTGATGATAGATTACCCTTTGCAGGGGGAGGAAAGTCCAGCTGGAGCGGGTCTGCTTGAGGAATCCATTCTTTGAGAATTCCAGAACTAATTTAATGGGCTAATCTGCAGCACTTAGAGTGACATGCAATTGGAATGCAGTTATTCTTCAGAATGTTGTGATACAGTACTTCACTTAACAAAAATGTAACAAAATGCATATGAAAAATAAATATATTTAGGAATGCATATTTTGTAAGGAAATAGTAGGCAACAGTCAACTATCATTTCCCACTGACACAAGGGTTTCATTTTACACAATGGAACTTCTCACCTCCTGCCCCTGTGCACCCCCTAAATGTGTTCCCCCAACCCTCTGGAGCAGATTTGGGAAAGGTGTGTGGCATACATGGGTAGAAGCGAGGGGGAACGTTCCATTGCACAACAGAAAATCCCTGCACCAATGGGATGTATTTCTTGGCTCTTGTTCTTTAAATACGACTTCGTGTGCAGAATTATTATTATTTTAATCATGGATTACTGTGGAAACATAATACAGTAGACTTTGGAATGAACACATGCAAAACTGACATGGACCAGTAACAGACATCCATCCATCCCTACCAAGACCATTTTGCTTCTTCAGCTCTGAAGCAACCCTTTCACTCATACTGATACAGTTCCAGCATTAGCATGTTCACACTAGGTCTCTCATGCAGATGTACTGACATAATAATGGTGCTACATTGCTGGCTGGCCAGTCCTTGATTGGACTGCTTGCTGGTTCATAGCCAGATGAACTACACACCGCTACACATACTACACAGATGGGAGCTCATTGGGCCTTGCTTAGAGGAGACCTGCTGAAATCTATGGCCATGAGTAATTTTTAAGTCCATTAATTTCAATGGGACCTGCCTTGGATACAATTTATGATTAGAAAATAGTTGATGATATCTCTGTTCGAATGAGACACTCAGCAGAGTTTAGGGAAGGTTGCACATGCAGAGCTAAGGGGAGACTGCAAATGAAAGTTGGTAGTTTGGGAGAAAAGGCAGAGAAAGTTGAAAGTTAGCTGGAAAAGGCCTCTGCGGTCTGATATCAGGTAGCAGATCTGCTGCCTTGCAGGAGTGCCCCCTGTTTGCCTCTGCTTTTACTCTTACATTCAGTGAGTTTTTCTGGGGGACGCAGGAGTATGCATACCCCTAAACATCTTGTGAATCTAAGTTTAGCCTCATTGAGGGGCAGTATTTCAATATGAGTAGGAAAATGAGAATACCCCTAAACATTTTTTTTAGAAAAAAAGCACTGCTTAGATTTGTAAATCTGAATTGTGCATTGCTTTGTAACGATTTGTTGGGTCTCTGGACCGCACTAAAGATGATTTGTAAATAAGGTAAGGTTACGCCTGATTTGCTGCATCAAATGTTAACAGGAGCTTAGTATATTATCACTTTGTACATAGATTTGGCTGGCTGTCAGCTGCATACCCTTGCCTTCCCTCGCCTAAGCTGCTGTAATGCCACTGATCCCATTCTGACTGCCATGGAGGAAGCGCCAGTCATGGAATGGTGACTAGATGTGCAGTTACTGAGTGGGAAGTGAAAGATTGGGCTTGCTTGGCAGAAATAAAAATTCCTCAGAATGGCAGGAGTGTCTCTGTGAATGGTAAAACATAAAGGTTTGGTGAGGGGGCTGAGGGCCAGGGAACCAGAGGGTTTGGCAGAGTTGAATTTCACACAGTGATTTGAAATAACTAGCAGAAAAAGAGAGCAAGGAATATTCACGCCTCTATTAAGTGGGCATAGATATTTTCTAAAAGCTTTCCATACCATGGCTTTGTTCCCCCTTTTTTGCAGTAGTGTTCAGTCCTGTACTTTTGGGCAGGGCAGCTACTTGAGGAAAAAGCCATTCGCACATCAGCCCCTCTGCTGTGCTTGGGTCCTGGTTAGCTCAATGGGAGAAAAAGGCACGACAAGCCGCTTGATTTGCTGTTTACTGAGCTGTTGCCTCTTTTCCAGAACATGTGCCAGGTCTCCATTACTCAGTGAGTTCAAGGAGGTGGCATTTTAATTTGTTCATAATTCAGTTAATTCTTTGTGGGCAAACGTCAGCTGTCTGGAATCCAGCTGCTAAATAGATGCTTCCTGGATCCAAGTAGCAGATAGTAGCAAAAAAACCTTGAGAGCTTAATTAGGGGTTGCAAGAGACAATGAATGGTAGCAGATTCCCCCCCCCCCAATAATGTTTGGGTAAAGAATGTGTGATGACTGACACAGCATTTTGCTGTGTTGTTCCCCCTACTAAGCCAGGACAATGACAGCGTGCATTGAGTTTACAGTGGTACCTTGGGTTACATACACTTCAGGTTACATACATCTGAAGGCAGCCCTGTTTAGGGAAGCTTTTAATGTTTGATGTATTACAGCATTTTAATATTTTTTGGGAAGCCGCCCAGAGTGGTATGGGTGGGGTATAAATAATAAATTATTATTATTATTATTATTATTATTATTATTATTATTATTCAGGTTACAGACTCTGCTAACCCAGAAATAGTGCTTCAGGTTAAGAACTTTGCTTCAGGATGAGAACAGAAATCATGCTCCAGAGGCGGGGCGGCAGCAGGAGGCCCCATTAGCTAAAGTGGTGCTTCAGGTTAAGAACAGTTTCAGGTTACGTACAGACCCCTGGATCAAATTAAGTTCTTAACCTGAGGTACCACTGTACTTAGAAATTGTAAGAGGAAAGAGTACAGCTCTGTAACTTTCACAGCTGTGAGCTGCGGAGCCTTAATTTCAAAACTTTATGGGACTGCATATACACTATGACTTCCCCCAAAGAATCCTGGGAATTGTAGTTTGTTAACGGTGCTAGCAATTGTAGCTCTGTGAAGAGTAAGCTATAGTTCCTGGAATGCACTAGGGGAAGTCATGTGCTTTATCTCGGCCTCAGCTGAGACGTGGTGGTGATCATAGTGGACTCTTATAAGGGTGTTGTAGATGCAACAGGTGTAGCACTTTGCATTCAAGAAATGCAGTAAATAATAGCAGTAAGCAATAGGAACAAAGCAATAGCTACAAAACCCACAAATATATTCAGACTGCGGGTGAATCTACGCACAGGAGAAAAGTCACAAATTAAATTGTTAGAACAAAAGAATAAAAACACTATGTAAAATCACATAGAAAGGTTTTGTGCTCTACTGCGCCATCTGGTGCTGCATGTTTATAATGCATTCAAAATGCTGTGGGGTTTTTTTACTAATGTAGCTGAGTCCTGACACTGCCTGTGTGAAGTTATAAGGCAGATTAATGCAACAGGTGATTCACAGACTTTTTAGAAAAAACAAACTCAATTTAGATTAGTAGGGAGGGACTCATACACTGATTAGCAAGGGGTACTTACAAGAAAGTTTTTTAAATTTTCTTAATACAAAGGCCCATCTAGCCCATCATCCTGCTTACACAGTAGCTGACCAGATGCCTGTGAAAAGCCTGCCAGTGGAACCTGAGTGCAGCAGCACTCTGTCCACCTGCGATGCCCAGCATCTTCTGCCTCTGACAGTGACAGTAGCCATCATAGCTAGTAGCCATTGGTAGCTCATCCTCCGTGTGTTTGCTTGATCCTCTGCTGGCCATCACTGCCTCCTGTGGGAGAGAGTTCTTGAAGGGCTCCTTACGGACACCTGTGAGGGCGCTTCCACTCTGCCATTGATTGTGTATTCGGTGCTAATCGTGTCCGCAAGTTTTGTGCAGCATCAAAATGTCATCACTTTTTGCTTTCCCATTTAATTCAGATAAGTAAAACAGAAGTAAAACCCAACAGAAACAGTAAATGTGGATGAAGTGGGCCTGGGTGTGTGGGGTGCCATTTTGCTGAGAACAGCATCATGTGGAGGTGTTGTGGCACGAGGAGTGGGGCCAGGCAGCCCCAGTTTCATTTGCACTGATAAGGTTGGATATTGAAGCCACTCTTCCTATGGGGAGTAGGGACCAGTGCCTTATTTTCTCTCTCTTTTAGTTAGTAAAAGCACAGGTGTGATGCTGTACATTAGCATCAGCAGAACACACAGTTTAATGATTTTGTTGCTGCAAGCTCCAGGCCTTTCAGAATCCTTGATGGGGAGCCTCTTAATCTTCAAAAAGAAAAACGAGAAATTGTCTGAAGCCGTCAGCATTTTCAAGTGTTCCATGCAAAGTAGGCTGCTGGGTCTTGGGAGCCTCAGAAATGACAAATCTCATGTTTCCATGAACTTGCAATTATTATTATTTATTGTAAAGCATACATTGCTCTTTTTGTTCTAGCATTAAATTCTGCTTCCATTGCTATGTTTTCTGCTAGGAAACCTGGTACTGGTATGGAGAAACGAGCACCAGTGATGTTCTCATGAGTGGGACAAAATGTTCTGGGACAGAGATGGCCCTGTCACACTGCCGCCACGATACCCATGTATTCTGCCCCAGAGGAGGTGGGCGCTTTGCAGCTGGCGTTTCCTGCACAGAAAGTGAGTTGTGAAACTTCCTTTTCTAGGTACCAGAAAGACAAACCTCCCATTTATATTTTTTGCCCTGGATTTTTGTTTTGTTTTGTTGTTGTTTTTTATATATATAATATTTATTAAGGGTTTTTTAGTTACAACACACAAAACAAAACATACAGAAATATCACATTTTATAACATATTTTCTTGTCCTCTTTGGACTTCCTCACATCTCCCGCTCCTGCGTTCTGAATTTATAAAAATTAAACCAGCAATTTATCACCTTGTCCCCACCTTACAATCTAATTTTCCAATGTTATATCTTAAATTTTAGATATATTCATTTTACTCTTTAAAACATTTAAACTTAGCCTAATAGTTATCTAAAAATTTGATTTTTTCATGAATTTAACTTATCTTCATAATTCACTTCGTCTGTTTCGATGGTGCCAAATTGTTTATGATCAAGCATCCTGCTTAACATTCATACAGTTTACAATATTTTTGCAAATAAATCTTAAATTTTTTCCAGTCTTCTTCCACCGTCTCCTCTCCCAGGTCTCGGATTCTGCCCGTCATCTCGGCCAGTTCCATATAGTCTATCAGTTGCATCTGCCATTCTTCCAGTGTGGGTAGATCTTGAGTTTTCCAATGCTTGGCAACGAGTATCCTTGCTGCTGTTGTTGCATACATAAAAAATGTTCGATCCTTCTTTAGCACCCCTTGGCCAACAATACCCAAAAGGAAGGCCTCTGGTTTCTTAAGGAAGGTATACTTAAATACCTTTTTCAGCTCATTATATATCATTTCCCAGAAAGCCTTCACTTTGGGGCAAGTCCACCAAAGGTGAAAGAACGTTCCTTCATTTTCCTTACATTTCCAACACTTATTATCAGACAAGTGGTATATTTTTGCAAGTTTGACTGGGGTCATGTACCATCTATATATCATTTTCATTACATTTTCTTTCAAAGCATTACATGCAGTAAAATTCAACCCAGTGGTCCATAACTTTTCCCAGTCCTCAAACATAATATTATACCCAATGTCCTGTGCCCACTTTATCATAGCCGATTTAACCGTTTCATCTTGTGTGTTCCATTTTAACAGCAAGTTATACATTCTTGAAAGTATCTTAGTCTTAGGCTCTAACAGTTCCGTTTCTAACTTCGATTTTTCCACCTGGAATCCTAACTTTTTATCAAGTTTAAAAACTTCTTTGATCTGAGCATAGTGTAACCAATCTCGCACTTTGTCTTTCATTTTCTCCTGACTCTGCAATTTCCAGTTATCTCCATCTTTTTCTAATATTTCCCAATACTTCGGCCATTTGGCCTCCATATTGAGTCTTTTCCGGGCCTTAGCTTCCAATGGTGAAAGCCACCTTGGGGTTTTATTTTCCAATAAGTCTTTGTATTTTGTCCAGACGTTGAACACTGCTTTTCTGACAATATGGTTCTTAAAATTCTTATTAATCTTAACCTTGTCATACCATAAATATGCATGCCAACCAAACGCATTGTCAAAACCCTCCAAATCTAATACATCAGTGTCCTCGAGAAGCAGCCAATCTTTCAACCAGCAGAAAGCTGCTGATTCATAATACAGCCTTAAGTCTGGCAGGGCAAAGCCCCCTCTTTCTTTCGCATCAGTTAATATCTTAAGCTTAATTCTGGGCTTTTTGCCCTGCCAGACAAATTTGGAAATATCTCTCTGCCACTTCCGGAAACACTCTGTTTTGCCCACAATCTGTAATGTTTGAAACAAAAAAAGCATTTTAGGCAGTACATTCATCTTTACAGCAGCAATTCGACCTAACAAGGACAGTTTCAATCTTGTCCAACTTTCTAAATCTCTCTTAATTTCTGCCCAGCATTTCTCATAGTTATCTTTAAATAGACTCAGATTTTTTGCTGTTATATTTACCCCTAGGTATTTTACTTTTTTAACCACGTTTAGCTCTGTCTCTTTCTGAAACCGTTCTGACTCTGTAACTGTCAAATTTTTCCCCAATACCTTAGTTTTCTGCTTGTTTAACTTAAATCCCGCTACCCGACCAAACTCTTGAATCAGTTGTAATACTTTTTTCGTACTAGATTCTGGCTCCTGTAGGGTCAAAACTAGGTCATCTGCAAACGCTTTAAGTTTATATTGCTTCACCCCGACCTGAATACCTTCCACCAGCCGGTCCCCTCTGATCATGTTCAAGAGCACCTCCAGGACCGAAATAAATAACAATGGGGAAATAGGACAGCCTTGTCGTGTTCCTTTTTCAATTTTGAACTCTTCTGAAATCACATTGTTGACTATCAGTTTAGCCTTTTGTTCTGAGTAGATTGCATCAATCCCATTTCCAAAACCCCGTCCCACTCCCATCCCTTCCAGATTTCCCTTCATAAATTTCCAAGAAATATTGTCAAAGGCTTCTCCTCAGATCGTATAAATCTTTCGCCTTTGTTTTGTTGTTTTGTGACAGCTGCCATTATAAATGAGATTTGCCTTGTATTGGTGAATTTTTAAAACTCTGTTTTAAAGCTCTGTTTCTGAGTCACTCAGGGCTCTCTCTGCTTCAAATTATTATTATTTTGAGTTCCAAGCATCTCTGCATAAAGGGAAGGTGTCTCTTCCCCCATTCACTACTATAAGGGATCTAAAAATCCACAACTTTTTCCTCTTGGCCAAAATGGATGGAATTTCTAGGCACAGGAGCTCCTCCAGAGTAAATTGTGTCTGCCAAACTGAAGACAAATAGGTCCAGCAAAGGGGGGGGGGGCATAAAAGGGATTCACTTTCCTCTATAATCCCTGGTGGTTTTGTCTCTTTCTTACTGTGATATAATTAAATGGTGTTTGAGTAGTATGTAGTTTTGCTTGTCTTTCTGGTGATTGGTTGTGTTCTCTAATAGGTCTTCCACTTTAAAGCTTACAAGGTAGTCCCATAGAGGCCTCCCCTTAGGGCTTTGCAGATCTCAAGTAGACCATACAATTGTAAGCTGCCCAAGAACTCTGTGTATGGAGTTATAAAGAGATCTTGGGGGTTTTGTTGTTGTTAGAGAAACATGGGATTTTTTAAATGAAGCTTTTAACTTTTTTTAAAAAAAGAAATGATCTGATGTTGTGCTTTAACAAAAAAGAATCCAGAACTCTTCAATGCTCTGCACGCAACATTTTTGACCACCTCACTAAGCCCATGGATGTAAGAAGCATAGTGATATATAGGAAAACATAGCTGTGCGGTACGGAGAAACACAGCTAATGCAACATGGAGGGTGCTGGCATCATATTTGGCCTGAAGAGTCTGTGTGTCAGGGCTAAGACTCCCCTTTCCTTTCTGGCCTCCAGCTGCAGCTGACCTCGTCCTCAATGCCAAGGAAGTGGAATACACATCATACCTGGAAGACCGTCCCATGTTCATGCTGCAGTGTGCGCTGGAAGAGAACTGTCTGGCCTCCTCAGCTGTCAACACCTCCATTTCCACTGGCTATAGGAGGCTCCTGCGTTTCTCATCCCAGATCCACAACAACGGACAGGCTGACTTCCGCCCCAAAAGTGGACGCCATTCCTGGATTTGGCACGACTGTCACAGGCAAGACTTTGCTGTTCACCAGCACCGTTGCAGATTTACCCAGTAGAAAAAAACTTGGGGTGGTCAGAGTTCTGGCCTCAGCAAATTTGATAAAAGGCAGATTAAGATCCATGTGAAATGTAGGGCAGCCCTGTGGATAAAACGCTGGTTGTGAACTCAGTGTTCAGGTTCAATGTCCACATCTGCCAGCAGCAAGTGAGCTAGGTTCAGTATCTCTTCTGTATATGTTTTTAGGCCCCACTAGGCCTAATTAGGTAATTGAGGCATCCTCTACATCCCCTGAAATGACATAGGCCAGGAGTGGCATGGAGGAAGCAGTCACTCTGGTCACAGGGATTTCCCAAGGCTGCTCTAGGGAAGTGTCTTCCAGTGAACTACCACCCACGGAGCAGCACCATCACTGCAAAATCTGTTTTGGGGCCATTTTGATGTTCCCACAATGCCCTGGCATAGCATTGTTCTAGTGCATCTTAGGAACGTCAAAATGGTGGCTTCCAAAACAAAACGCTCACTGGTGGTGCTTGCTTGATAAACCTGAACCTGTGGACATGGGCAAGTGGGAGGGCCCATTGCAGGACAGGTGTTGGCAAAATGGGCCTTGTTGGGAACCCTGGTGTGTGCCTGAGGTGTCATGTGCCACTGCTGGCACTGGATAGAACAGACACCACCCAGCTGATCCTTACAAGAACTCTGTGAGGTAGGTTAGGCTGAGAGACAACAGCTGGCCCAAGGCTAGAGTTAGGTTAGCACAATGTGCTGTGTGGTTTAGTGGGTATTTGAACCTAGTGCTCTGGGATCCAGTTCTGTGATCCTTGTCCCCACTGGCTCATTATCCCCACTCTAAATATGCCTAAAAAGCAAACCAGGGAGAAAAAGCAAGTCTTCTTCACAGATATTCATTCATTTGTTTCAAAGCGTGATGTACAGTCTAAAAAAATAATAATATATGTTTTGAATCCCAGTCTTTCATCCAATAAGTTCAAAGCAGGCTCAGCACTTGCATGAGTGTAGACGGAGCTAATACTCTCCTCTTGCTGCAATGGGAAGCTGTGCCTTCGGCAGGGAGGCTTCCACAGGAAAAGTTCATTGTGGACTCACTGCTGCTCAGGCATGTAGGTTGGCTGCACCTTCCACACAACATCATCCTTCTCAAAAAGCCACCTCATATTTTTTGCCCATTTAATCCAAAATCAACACTTTTGTTTGTTTTTATGTGCAGGATTTTCTGCAGAAACAGTAAATCTGAATAAAGTGGGAAAGTAATGCAGGGCAGCATTTTGATGCAAGTGGCTTTCTCTGGATACTGTGGGAAACTTGTATGTGTGAGCAGCCTTGACTGAGCTTCAAACCCCACACGGAAGCAGCCCCTATCTCTGGAGCACCAAATCAGCCACTGCACTTGTGCCTTAAAACGATACAATAACCCTTTAGCAATCTGTTGAGGTGACTCTCACAAAGTTAATATTCCCAGTTTATACTCCCTTACCTAGTATATTACACTACTCCATATTCATCAGCAAAGATATGTAGGGTTGTAGCCAGTGCTAGTCCTACTCAGAGTAGATCCATTGAAGTTAATAGACACTTAGTTAATAGAAGTTAATAGAACTTAGGTTCATAGATTTTAGTTGGATACAACTGGTAATGTTGTATCTAATGTAGCACTAAATTGGGGTCCCATAAACACAAAGATTACTGTTAATACAATTGGACTCCCCCCTTTTCCCTGTCCAACCCCTAAGTAGGGATTCCTCCATCCCTCTGAAGCCGTTCTGGGGAGTGCTGGGCATGCGTGAAAGGGGGGAGGGAGTCCTGTTGTGCTGGCAGTAATCTTTGGGCTGACGGGGTGAGTTTCTTGAATTATGCAGGCATTCATCATTTCAGGAGGGGCCCCATTTCCCATCTAGCACAGGTCTGAATAACTTGTGATTCACCAGACCAAATTCAGCAAGCATTATGGGGCCCACCACCTCCTTGAGAGACCTCATCCTCCCCATTTTTGCAGCACTCAGTCAGCTGCAAACACACAACAATTATCGGCCTCTGATGGCTGTTGGGCCATGTCTACCTGGGTGGGTCAAGAGTTCTACAGGCCTCTTTCTGCTTAATCCCAGAGCCCACCAGAAAAAGAAAAAGAAAAAGAAAGAGGAGTCCCACCTCAGCACGCTGACTCTCTGGCATTTCCAAACAAGCTCGAGTTAAGTGAGGCAGCTGTAGCCCATCCATGTGTTTAAGCCAGTCTCTGTTTGCACTAAGGAATACAGACTCAATTCCTCTTCAGTATTTCCAGTCTGTAAACACCATAATATAAACAACTATCTGAATGAGCAGACATATTTTAGCAACGGAGTCAGACCTGAGGTTTAAAGCTTTTTATTTCTTTTTCTTTTTTGCACTGGAAATACTTTGAGCATCCAACCTCAGTGTAAATAGTTTGGACATCTCAAATTTTTCTTCCTCTCCCTGACACCATCTCAGCCTGTTCCTGAGCATTTTTGTCCAGGATACAAAACCAGGGAGGCAGGGAGGGCTACTTAACAGGCAGGTAAAAGGAAACCCAAGAACATCTGGCAGTGATTCCAGGGCAATTAAAATCTCCCTTTATGCCCCCCTCCCCTTATGTCAACATATTTAAATAGAATAAACACGATGGGTGTACTAGGTGCTGCTACCTGATACTGAATATCAGCTGTTTAATATTAAGCCATGGTTTATTTTTACAAGTGAAATAGAGCAAGCGAGCTCCACTTTTCAATTGCTTGGCTTCCCTTCCCTTAAACTGTGATGTGTCCATTAGTGGAGCTTGGTTTCCAAATGGGGGAAATCTCAATGTTCATCTAGACTCAAGCAATGCCTGAGTGTAGGGCTTAACTTGCGGATATTGGTGCTAGGTGCTTTGAAGGCAAAAAACAGGGAACAGTGGCTCTTTGAGAGACGCTATGGCTCTCCCTTAGCATCCTCTCCACAGGTTTCTAACTAGCTAACTCCGTAGGTGCTAATAGTCTCAAGCCCAAGTCCATGATAGCCGCCAAGTAATTGGTCAAGGGTTTCACGTTTGTGCTTTTTGGAGAGGGCTCACAGCTCCAGTTTTGTCTGGTGCTCATTGGCACTCCTGGGGTGGGAGGCAGAGGCAGTGATGGAGACAGAGGCAACTTGCTCCTGCTGCTCAGTTCTACAGGGGCAGCCGTGAGACTAAAGAGAAGGAAGCTGAGAGGCAGAGCCGCACCCTGAACTGGTTGTCAGTAAGAAGGCAGGCAGGTGAGGGTTGGCTGGTGGGCCAGTGCCCCTTTCCCCCTCTTCACTCAAAGACCACATGGTTCGTATGCAGATGTTAGATGATGTTGCGTCAAGCTAGTGTTGTTTCACACTGCCCAGTGCATTTTTCCTGTCACTTTCCTTTTTGCAGAAAGTTGGGGGGGGGGGAGGTTTGTTGCATAAGAGTGCCAAATCAACTTTAATCATGTAATTTTAATTTGTCAGTGTGTTATTGAAACCCAGCCCAAAATAGAAATATTCTGAAAGCACCCAGCAAAAATATAACTGATATGCTGAGTGCTTCTAGTGAGGTTCTGTGGACCTCTAACAATACAATCTGCCCCATAGCAGAGTGCAGAGTATTTTTTGGCATTTTGTTATTTGGAATAACTGCAGCTTACTCTTGTGAAGAAACTTAACACGCTTGTCAACTGTTTTACTACCACATGGGTTGAGCAGCCCAGTTTTGAGCTTGAGCAGAGCAGAGTTCGACCTCTTTGCTTCAGGTGCTTTGGCTTACGATACACTCAGCTAGAATATTCCCAATCCTTGAGGACAAAATGAGTGGAAATTTCCCCTATGAGGAAAGCTTTCAGCAGTTGGGGCATTTTGGTTTAGAAACAAGGCGAGTCTCAACTTATGCTTGGCATGGAGAAAGTGAGTTGAGGAGTTTTCCTCCCTCTCCCATAATACTAGGACTCAGGGACATCAGATGAAACTGAATGTTGGAAGATTCAGGATGGACTAAAGAAACTACTTCTTTATACAGGGCAGAATTAAATGATGAGATTTGTAGCCCCAGCAGGTAGCGATGACCACCCATTGGATTAGACAAATTCATGGTGGTTACTAGCCATCACGGCTATGTTTTTGTCTCCATGGTCAGAGACTGTATCCGTCTGATCCGTTGCTGGAAACGGCAGCAGGAGAGCTTGCTCTCATGCTTGCTTCCTGCTTTTGGGCTTCCTAGAGGCAGCTGCTTGGCCCCTGTGAGGACAGGCGGACCTCTGCCCTGATCCAGCAGGCTCTTCTTGTGTTCCTAAAGCATGTGCTTAGCTTGATAGGATACAGTAATCTTTATTGTCATTGTCCCATACAGAACAACAAAATTGAAAAAAATCTACATCAGACATTAAAAAACCCACAAGCCTGCTATCCCAGCTATCCCAGCCTGGTTAGCCCCTAAAAACTCTGATACCCCATAACTGAATACAATATACTCACATAAAGACTACCTTACACTGTGTTTAAAACCAAAATCGCATTTGGATAGAAACTGTTTCTCAGGCGGCTAGTCTTAGTCTTTATAACCCTGTACCTTCTTCCAGAAGGCAGAAGCTGAAAGAGATCATTTTCGGGGTGCACACTATCCTGCACTATCTCTGCAGCTTTCTTAGGGCACCTGGAAGCATAGATTTGATCCAAGGTGGGAAGAGTGCACCCAGTTATTCTCTCCGCAGTCTTTACAACCCTGGACAGCGTTGTTTTCCCCCTGACTGTGCAGCTCCCAAACCACACACACAGACCATAAGTTAATACACTCTTGTGCAATGAGCTATGGCACATGGACTCAAATGTGCTGTTGTCTGGGTCAGAGTAACATGAATTCCCAGATTAAATGGCTGCATATGGTGTTAATTTCCTGCTTCTATACTAATGTTATAAGGCTAAATTTTTGTTACAAAATTCCCACATTTAGGGTACATTCTGATCTGGCCAGTGAGCATTGTCTGAAAAATGCCTGCTAATAACTTGGTTAAGGAAAGGATCACATGTCCTCTAGGGAATTAGAGCTATGCTTCTGGTTCCACATCACCAATCCTACTGGAAAACAGCATTTCCTACTCCCAGTGAATAAAGGTGTTGACTTGCTTTGGCTGTAGCATTGCATATGCTATATGACGTTTTGATATGTGTTAGTCTACAGCCCACGAGGCAGGGAGATCAAGGGGTGAAGCTGCTCCCCAAAATAAGAGGAACTACACCCCAGGCGGCGCTGTCAATAAATCTGGGCAGCATTGCTGTAGAAGTATGGAACCTGTCCTTAATCAAACTGTTTGCTTTCATCTCACTCATGCAGGCATTACCACAGCATGGAAGTGTTCACACATTATGATCTGCTGGACCTCAATGGGACAAAGGTAGCGGAAGGTCACAAGGCCAGCTTCTGCTTGGAAGACAGTGAATGCCTAGACGGTACATACATTCCTAATATACTTATGAAATACACTCCAATGCAAAATAACCCATTCTGCTCTCATTTCTACCGGGGGTCTGCTAAAGATGGGTGGAGAAATGTGTGCAATTCACGTTTAAGAATTCGTGATTCTCAAAACAGAATACGTACAAAATGAAATGTAACAATCCTTCAAAATTTGCACTTCTTCAAATGATACAGTGCAGGTCTACAGGAGCAACAAAAAGTTTATTATTTATTTCATAAAATTTGCTTGATGGGGGGGGGGGAGAGAACCACCTCAAAGCTGTTTACAAGTCATACAAAACTGTGTATATTGATAAAAGGTTTGGCCCCCAAAGCAAACATTCCTGAACATAACGTGTGAAAATGCATATAGTTAGGGTGAAATTGCTTGTGGAAAATTGTATATCATGAGAACACATATGCAAAGGTGTGAGGATTTTTTGTGTCAGCTTGTGAACTGATGTGAATTCTTGGCTGTCTTAACTTGGCTGTGTTGCGGTCCTCGGTCTGTTGCAAATTGATTGTAGTATTCATTCACAATTGGGACAAGTGTGGTGAGGCAGGGACTCAGTGGAAAGGGAAGTTCTGCTCCAGAGGCCCCTAAAGCTCTGCTTTAAGCATGGTTGGTGCCCCAGTCATCTCTATGCTGCTCAAGGACAGATGCGTGAGATGCGCACATGGATTGTACATCCGCACTTGGAACCACTTGCTTGACACTTTCATCAGAGCACTAGAGCTGGAGGGGAGGCATAACAGCCCCTGGCAAGACTGGGGAAAGGAGAGAAAATAGCCGTTGCCAACTAACCTGGGAGGTGGGGCTGTAAATTAAGCATCCGGGGCATCACAACAAGGTTGGGCTTTCAAGTTCTACAGCCCAAACACTTACCTGAAGCCAGGACTTCCTAAAGGGCCTCTTGGCACCATGCTGCTGCTGACGTTTTTTCCACATGTGCTTCCTTTCCCCCTTTAGGTTTCCAGAAGCAATATGAATGTGCCAATTTTGGGGAGCAAGGGATCACGGTTGGATGCTGGGATGTGTACCGGCATGACATTGACTGCCAGTGGATTGACATTACAGATCTTGTGCCAGGAGAATACTTCTTCCGGGTAGGCTGGGATTCTTCAGATTCTGGAGTGCTATCCGAGTAGCTAAGAGCCAGTTCATGCCATCACCAAAACCAAGTGGCAGTAAACCTTTTAGGTGGATAGTAGCATTCAGGTTGCAGGTGGTGGCGAGGAGTAAAGGTAAAGGGACCATTAGGTCCAGTCGTGACCAGTTCTAGGGTTGTGGTGCTCATCTCGCTTTATTGGCCGAGGGAACCGGCGTACAGCTTCCGGGCGAGGAGTACTGCATGTTTAAATGCCATATAAAAGGGGCCAGTTAAGAACGGTGTTTCAGCTTTAGGACAGGGTGGCTGACTTAGGACCAGCAGATGTTGTTGGACTACAGTGCTTGCCATTCTTGGCTACTAGCCAGGCTGGTTGGGGCCAAGGAGCTGGAGTCCAGCAGCAGCTTGAGGGCCACACCAGTTCCCTGTCCCTGATTTAGGAATCCTATAGATATTTTGCAACTTGTGAACTGACCATTAGGCAACCTACAAAACCATAATATGCATTTCCCAAGATACTTTTTCAGAGTTAATTGCAAATAGAAAGCAAAGGACAACTTGAAAAGGTTTTTAAAATCCTGCCTGTGGTCACATTAAATATCAAGATCTATTCATAAATACTTGATATGTTTGGTGTAAGTATTAGCCTCGCATTGCAGCATGGAACACATTTTATGCTATTCATTTTGTTTTAAGCTTTTATTATTATTTTATTGTTTTTGTACTCCTCTTGCCTTCATGACTGTTCTTATGATTTTTATTTTTATAAGTAACAAGGTCTTTGAGAAATGATAATGAAACCACAATAAAATAATCCAGTTTTTTAAAAACTCTGTGGGGTATAAATAAATAATATTTACCTGGGTTTAACCTGCCCAATTGGTGAGCAATTGTGTCTGAAATTGTGTAGAATGAGTAGCAAATAATTTCAGGGAAATAGATTGTTTTTATTCATTTATGCTGTTAATATGTGATGTTAGGTTCTCAAAAAAGATGAAAAAGTTCAGACACAAAGAAACAGGATGTGAGAGAGTGCAGAGAACTGTGGTCTCCAAAATTAGTCATACTTTGAGTAGACCTATTGAACTGCATATTCTACACCTCCGCAAACAGGATAGTTTGAATACATGCAGCCCCAGTTCCTGAATCAGAAACACAATTGAAGCACCTTGATTGCACAAAGAAATTCCCTCACTTCTGGATCAGGATCTATGTCTTAGATAAGATGGCCCTAAGATCCCTCTGTCTGTCCTTCCCAGATCATTGTCAACCCAAACAAAGAAGTGGCAGAGTCCGATTATTCCAATAACGTCATGAAGTGCAAGTGCAAGTACGAACTTCACCGGGTCTGGATGTACAACTGCCATATAGGTAAGTTCATTATAGAAGAAAAAAAGAAAAGTCTAGTGGCAGAGATGAGCTTTGCATCAAGGTGGTGATTCAGCAAAGGGGTGTGTAAAGCAAAGGGGATCTGTGGTCTTCCAGGTGTTGCTGCTCTGTCACCCCTGACCAGGCAGGCTGGCGGGAGCGGGAGTCTAAGCAACTGGAGGGACACAGGTTGACCACACTGGACTGTACACATCAGAGTGCAGAAGGATTCCTTCCTTTCTGTCCCCGCCCCCCCCCCCCCATTTCATTACTCATTTGTTAGAATGACATTTGTTTAGTTAATGGGCACTAGTTTATTCACCGCTGTAACTCCCATTCATTGTCCTCTTGTGATGGATGTCAATGTGAGACTTAGTCTGTAACACTGTCTGTTGCTTGGGAGTTTTGCACCCAGTTGGCGTGACATTTCTAGGCATCCTACCACTCTTTCAATACACTGGACCAACCAAATTTCAGATACAATCTACATTTCATAGGCAGTTTTAAAATACAGACAACTCCCCATTTAGATTCCCATTGCTTTCTATGGGGAGACACGACTGTTCTTCATATGCTTGTCGCTTCTGTATTTTCCATCCAGAACTGGCACAAAATATTTAGTTATTCTACTATCCAGACATGCACAGTGGGGTCTCCAGTTTACAAGGCACGGAGACTCAGCCCAACTCCTTCCTGTAACATTTCCCTGTAACATTTCTGTGACCTGTACAGGCTGCAAGTGAAATTAATTGGTTTTTGTTTGCAACTTATTTATCTGAATTCTCATTCTTTTGTTTTATTTAACTTATGTACTACACTTTGTTACCAAAAAATGCTAGAGTAATTTACACAATTAAACAAATGAAACGTGTTTTTTAAAAGAAATGCAACCCTAGTAAGGGGCAATTTAGACACATGGCTTTCTGCTTTCAGACATGGGTAGCAAAACTGCCTATGACACTGTCTTTTCCCATTTTTTCTCCCCCTCACCCCGACCTACAGCTGATGCCTTCAGTGAAGAAATAGAAGAACAGTTTGATTTCAATGGACTCCTCAACAACCAAGTGTCTTAATTGGCCTCTTTTTAAGGAGGGAAGAATACCTTTTCCCAAGATTTCCCTAACCACTGCACAGAAAACTAAAGTAATCAAGCAAACAACTATGAACTTTTAAAATTAGCTTTGTAAGTTATTTTCAAGTGTGTGCTCCATGCCTACTTTATGGTGTTCAGCAGAAGAAAACGGGTTGACACTTATTTCACATCCATTCCAGCTGAATGACGATTTTGCACTACCTGCAAGACCTCCTTACCCTTCGTGGGGACCCTAACTTATTCACAAGGAATTATTTGCAAGCTCTCATCACACCTTTGTTCATACAGAGGCAGCAGTGCCACCTGCCCACAACCTGCGTAAAGGATGCCTGGTTCTGCCAAAATATTTTCATTTTTAAGGGAATTTCTCGGCCTTCGTGCTCTGCCTTGATAAAGATTTGAAAAATCCGACTCTACACCACTGGCGCAGAACAGAAGAATCATGACACACGGAGGTCTTGAGACACTCTGTCGTATTAATTTCCTGTACTGTCACACTCCTTGGCACCTCCTCCTCTGAGACCACCTCTGACACTCAGTTTTGACAGAAGGTTTGAGATGCCACAGTGAGGAAAAATCTGCCAAGTCATTTCATATATCTTGGTTTTTGATGCCACTAGACTGTGAATTTTTTTTAAGACAGTAAGCTATTCCCTTGCCTACATTTTTCTTTTGACCTGTACCTTCCTGCCACCCCCCTTCTTCCCACCCCCACCATGAATATTGCAAATAAGAAACCCACTACCAAAGATAACTAATGGCTTTGTGCCCTCGAGGTCACACATCCCTTCTTATTAAGTCAGGCTATCCTGTGATGGCGCAGGGAGGGATAGCTTAAAACACACACATTAGTAAATGCATAATGGTGCTGAGCACATGTGCCTCTGTTTGTTTGAGGCCATGCACTTGCATTGCAACAGGTGCCGACAGATCTACACCCTACTTGAATCTCTTAAAGTGCTTTTTGTCCAGGAAAAGAAAGAGCTGGTGTGATTTGTGTTATTTCCAGTGACTAGAACCAGCTGCTGTCCTTTTATTGCATTTTGTTTTGTTTACTCTTCTGCTGCATGGTTAAAGAATGGGACTGCAAGACAGAATTAGTTCAACCTTGCCTCTCTGGAGCAGACCACAGTTCATCTAGTCTAGCCTTCTGCTTCCAGAAGCAGACAGCCAGGTGCTGCAGGATGTTCAGAAAGAAGCAGGACAACAAAGATAACAGTCCTCTATTTGTCCTAAGCACCTGGTAATCAGAGGTAAAAAGGTAAAAATCAGAGGTGTACTGTATCTGTCTCTAGAGGCTCTGCCATAGCTACTAGTCATTGGTAGACCACGCTCTATGCCCCACTTGTTTTGGTACAATGGGTGAAGGAATTAAAAGGATACCTAAAGCTCAGGCAGAGAACACAAGAGTGATTTGGGAGCTTTCCCTTCTTAGAACCTCTCCATCACCTCCCTTGTGTGATGTGTGAAAATAAAAAAAACTTCTATAACTGGAGAAATGAATTATAGACCCACACACGGTGCTATCAGAATTGTATTGTCCGCTAGTGGAGAGACTAAAAAGCAAGCTAGGTTCATCTTTCCCACAGCAAACCCATTCTCTCATCCTCCACTTCAGGCTGCAAAAAGAGAGTGAGAGTCACTAGACCTTTTTTGCATGGAAAATGAGGATTACGGAAAGACATTTTAGCTATGCAAAGTACTATATGAATAACTTGATGGTGATGCTTACTGCTTCTAGATGTTTTGCAGTAATGCACAAGAAGGATTTCATTGTCTGTTATTCTTTCCCCCATGTATAACCTACCTCACAGGGGTGTTGTGAGGCTAACGGCCAGTTCACATAGCCAGGCTAGGGCTGGCCACTTTGTTCCTTCGGCAGGTGATGAGTGTAATCATTTGACCAGGAACCAAAGCCAGCAGTATGTCAAGGCACCCAAAGTCCACACTGCAATGATGCAAAGCAAGCGATGTGGGGTGGTCAAGCAGGCCTGGCGCATGAGGGGCAGGAGGAGCCACGCAGCAGCTACCAAGTTGAGAAGGGGGGCTTGTTTCCCATGGGTAGGAGCTGGATGAGACATCCAGAGGCCTTATTTGTGAATGATTGACAGCAGCAGTTTAGCATTGCCTGAGGACCACAACACAGGCCACCTCCATCCCTCCACCGTTGCTGCCATTATGCTATAACCAAAATAGAAAAAATGTTGTCTGGAGCTGGGCTGTATGGAAATGCCAGGCAAGGTCTCTGACTACTACTGCAAGGGAGTGGGGGGGGCAGGAATCTGCATTATACTTCTTCCACCACAGTGGAGTTTGTCAGAAACTTTGCCTCTTTGGGAAGAGTGAGGCTTGTTCCAGACTACCTGAGCCTGGCAGCTGTGCTACGTTAGCCATGTGGAGGCTGCAGCAGCAGCTGCAGCATAGTACCTGCCACAGCAGCTCCTCCAATGTAGGACCACCTATGCAATACTGCGCAGGATGTGACCATTCTGAGTGGCAATCAATAGAAGGGATTAGAGGGACATCAAAAGTTGCCTTCCAGCAAGTCAGACCACTTATCCATCCAGCTGAGCACCCTCTACTCTGACTGACAGGGGCACTCCAGGGTCTCCAAGGGAGAGCCTTCCATCACCGGCTACTTAATTTTAAGATTGACAAGCCATCGCCTGCAGGTGCCAGGGATAGGATTTTCTGCATCAAGCCATGTGCTCTGCCACTGAGCTGCGGTCCTTTCCCAGCACAGAAGCCTGCAAGCAAGAGATGCCTCTCACCTGCCACACCTTCAGGCAGCTGCTCAGTTCAGTACGGTGACTGAAGGCTGGGCTATCAGCTTAAGTGCTAAAGTTCTCCTCCTTCCCTGGCTGATATGGCCAGCAGTCAAACTCTTTCCATGTGCCCTCAAGCTGCTTCTGGTGCCCATAGGCTCTGGGTAGAGCCCACATTGCTGAAGTGAAACAGATGGGTATGCAGAGGTCAGTCCATAATTGAGTTAAGCAGGCTTGCTCTTTGTTCACAGCAATTGAGCCAGTGCTTCCAAAATTTAGGTCCTGAGCCTGATTCCAATGCAAGGGTTTCCAGTGCTTCTCAAACTTAGGCCCCCCAGCTGTTGTTGGACTACAGCTCCCATCATCCCTGACCCCTGGTCCTGCTAGCTAGGGGTGATGGGAGTTGTAGTCCAACAACAGCTGGAGATCCAAGTTTGAGAAGCACTGGCTTAATCAGTAACAGGCCTGCTCAAGTGGAGCCGCAATGGGCTGACCTGGATTCCCAATGTTGCGCATCACTGCTGGTTACCAAGGCAAAGTGACATGGGAGCAGGGAGCCAGCCCATGACACTCCATGGTCCTGATGCTGCAGCCAAGCCAAGCTCGCCACTGGCTTTCCCCTTCTTCCGTTGGTAACTGGCAGCGACACGCAGCTTGGGGAAGTCAGGTGCTGGCAGTGGCCTTGCAACTAAAGGAGAGAGTGAGAGGAGACTGAATCTCTACCTGACCCACTGAAGAATTGCAGCCACCTCCCACAATCTGCTGCCAGGCAGGATTGATCTCCTCTACTTGTTTGTTCCAGGTTGGTTTTTTACAAACACAACTTATGGCAAATGGGCAGTTTTCTCTCTCTTATCACTAACGGAGAAGAAAGATCCAGAAGGGGCCCACTTCCCCAAAAAAGGAACCAGATAGAGAACAGGAAGTAGTTGTTACAAGATAGTGGGCAACAGAGGATTCAGAAAACCACCGTGCATGTTGATTTGTGTATTAACAGCTTTAATTTTAAAGAAGAAAACCCAGAAAAAAAATATTTGCAAACTTCAGTAAATAAGATATTGACTCCTGCAAACATGTCTCTCTCCTGTCTGCTTGTAAACTAAAACAGGCCCCCCCCCCTGGGCGGGGGCAGGGATGCGTGTCTCACTGGTTCTTCCTACATAACTGAATGGAAGTTTTCCTTCCAGTGAGTTTACAGCTAAGTGCTCACCTACAGGGGGGGCTCCATGTGGGGCAGAAGCAGACTAGAGCTGGGGCATCTCTGGCCCTCCTGATGCTGTTAAGACCCTGCTTCCCGTCCTGTCCAGCAAGCATTTGCACTGGAGTCAGGGATGATTGGAACTGCGAGAGTCCCCCACCCCTTGAGTGTACATTCTGCCTCCATCTCGTCCCTTCAATGCACAGCGGCTCCTCTGGGAGAATTTCTAGTGGACAAATGATAAGAGGGGAGAAGCACTTGGTCCTTCAGATGCTGCATTCCCCCCACAAGGAGATCCAAACCTGATTTTCAAACACACACACCTGGAACCTGAAATGGGTGAATAGAGGGGGCAGGGGGCGCACCTTCTGCACTCCCACCCCAGGAAATTGCGCTCTCCACTTCACGAGAGGTTTGGAAGAGACATGGAAAGGGAAACAAAAATTGTCCAGTTCCACCTTAATGGGCCCAAGGAACGTCCCGTGCAAACAAAACACTAGATCCCAGCCCCGGCCAACTTTTCAGAGCACAGGTTTTTAAATTAAAATAATATCAGCCAAGTCACATATACATAGAAGAAAACCTTTATAAGGTATTTCAGTTCTATTGCACTTGGCTAATTGGGACAGTTCTCTTATTGTGCTAGAGCGCCCTCTTGTGGTGCCTGTATGAAGGTCAGCCTCCTTCCCAGCAAGTGTCAAGGAAGTTCAGTACCCAACAATAACTCATGGACTTGGAATCCCTGTCCGGTTTCAAACACAACCAGCCACTATCACCACCAACTCCTTACTACTGCCATAGTAAAAGAAACCTGCAACCACCACTGAGCCAGCTGAGCACAGATGAGGCCTGCAATCATCGTAAGTGAGGAGTACAGTTTTAATACCACCCCCAGACCATCACCTCAAGCCACACAGGGCAACCTGCTTTTTACTCTGGCAAGCTTGTGCTTTCTGCTGGATCCAGCACTTGCCAGCCGGAGCTCCGTGGAGGTTTGCGCTGTAATCCCAGGGCCCTGGTCACCAGCCTCCGAGCCACTGCCACATCCGTCTGAGGTCTCTCTTTGGCCAGCTGAAGCAGCTCTGGGGGGGAATGGAAGAGGAGAAGGAGTCGTGGAGCAAAAGGGGTGCAGTGGGAGAGAGACGCAGCCTGGTCCAGGGGGGGGGGCGGGTCTGAAGGGTCTGGCAAAAGGGGTTTGGACGCCCAGGTTCTCTTTCCACAGTCCGGAGATGGGCTGGTCTAGACATGAAGGCAGCTGGGTGGGGCATAACATTGCAAGTGATGAACACCGTTTTTTAAGACTTCACAATTTTTTTAAAAAGCCAAGCATGGACACTATCACCTCCCTGAAAGTATATTAAAAAAGAAAATCACCTCAGAGAGAAAGCTTCTTACTCAGTCCACTTTTTGATAAGAGCCTGGCTAAATTCACTGGGCCAGTTCACACATAACAGGAATTATAGCTTCCCGATACACAAATGTGTCAGTGAACTGACTTGGATACTCTCCCCTCTTCCGATGTGTGCAGGAGGAAATGGTTGAAGGCATCCACTTTGGAGACAAGCCACAGTTTCCCATCACATCCAAACATGGGGTACTGTGGTTTGTTGAAACTCCACTTAGCGGACAAACCACTGTGGCAAATGCAGACTACTTCACAATTGCGTCATGAACTGGGATGAGTTTGAAACCAGAACATATTTAAAGCTTAAACAATATAAAACCAGCATCCCTTCAACACACAATAATGCTGACATTTCATATCCCTTCCTATGCAATATGCTGACAATCTGGTTCTCTGCAGCAACTGAGTCCTGCTCTTTTCAACAGTGCTGCTGCTGCTGCCTTTCACAGCTGGTCTCGCCCTCATTAACGCTCACACTATACATTGCTTTCTCTCTAAGCCAGGAGTGGGGAACCTGTGGCCATGCAGAGGATGTTGGGGCTCCAGCTCCCATCAGCCTCAGCCAGCATGGCTAATGGTCAGGGGGGATGGAAGCGGTGGTCCAGAAACAAGAAGAGCCACAACTTCCCCATCACCACCTCTGCTCTAGACAAACTCTGCTACCAGCTTTCAGTCCCAGATCACAGCTCCCACTTCAATAATTCCATTATCAGAACTCAAGGGCAAGTTCCCATGAGGCAAAAACAAGCAAGGCAGGAGCAAAGCCAGGCCACTGAGCATGTGGCCTGTGGAAAGTCTCAAGGGTCAGAGAGAGAGAGGTCCAAAAGCCACTGGGCCTGAAGTTTCCAGCCCTTGCTTTACCCCACCCAAGTGAACCTTCCTGCATCTGCCATACCAGGTTCAGAAACCACTGTGTGATCCTTGTTTGCTCATTAGCTAGACTTTAAACCTCAGATCAGAAACGTGGCGGCCATAAGGAATTAACCTGGCAGCTGTGAGCCTCTAAGCCCCAGCCAGTGTCCCCTTTGTGAGGAGGAGGTGAGGACCTTGGAAGTACAAAGAGACGAAAGAGGAAGTTGGAAGGGCAGCACTCTGACCCACATCGTCTTACATAGTTCTTGGGAAGAGGGACTGACTGTTCAACCACTCTGGGAATTGTAGCTCTGTGAGGGGAAGAGGGGTCTCCCAACAACACTCTCAGCACCCTTAACGAACTACAGCTCCCAGAATTCACTGAGGGAAGAAGCCATTACCACTTAAAGTGGTCTGAAACTGCTTTACACATACAGAGCAGATGGGGCTTTAGACCTTAGCAGTAAATTGACAGACATCCAGCTACATATGTAAGTAGGTCATGGCCTCTTGGGAGGTGGGGTGCCGGAGGTCTCTGAAGCAGCAGCAGTTTCAAAAATGCTCTTACTTGGCCGCTGAAGAGCCTTGATTTTTGACTGCCTTGTTCCGTGGATTAGGTGTCGGATCTTTAGGGAGGTATAGCTCTGTTCCAAGGCTTGAGAAGCTGAAAAAGAAAGTACGATTTTTCAGAAATAAGACCAAGCATGGTTTTGGACTACAGCTCCCAACAATCCCAGCAGGCACACGCTGCCTAGGGCTGATGGGCATTGTAGTCCAATCACGTTATCTGGAGGGCACCAGCTTGTGGAAGGCTGACCTGAACTCTCTCCCAGGGTTGCCACAGAGGGAGTCACATTATTTCTGGAGCAAAACATAGATTGATGCCATGATTGTTGCCCAGTGCTTGGGAGTGTCAAATGTCTAGGGAAGATTGTTCACGCCCATCACCCCTCCAGGTGAATATCCTTGTAGCTGCTTCCTGCCTACACATGCAGCCACCAGGTGAGTGCACAAAAGGCTCCCCCAGCAAGAGGCAGCGGGAGCCAGAGGGGATGCATATCGCACACATTTGGTTCCCATGCAACCCCAAACCATGGTTTTGCCTTAGGAAAGCAAGGATTGGGCTCAAGCACTGCCCCTTCCAATTCCATTTCCTAACTTCCTATTTTGTGCAAACCATGGTTTGTTGATTCAGGTATCATAGCAACAGGAAGGGAGAGAGTCCAAGCTTCACTTGCACAATAGCAAACCATAGTCTGCCATTCCACATGAAGCGCCTCTCTCCACAATCCATCAGTTACCTCCCTTTTATTACTCTCCTTGGCAGGTAACATTCCCTAAGAGTTGGGAGACCAAGGAAGATCAGCTGCCTAGGAGATGAACAAACAACAGATGCAGAGACAGCCAGAGGTTCCTCCTTTCCGATACGTATGTCATTTGTAACCAGCTCTGCTTGTCTTGTGCATTCTCATGATCTGAGAGTGCCATCGTTGGAGTGGGAAGGAGAGGAAAATGCACCAGACGCAATTTAAGGGAAAAACAGGGGGGACATCGGTCAGCCCTAAACTCACAGGCATTCCTACAGAAAATCCAAAATTACCTGCTGCCAAACTGGAGAAGATCCCGAGAGCATGAGTATCATCGACCCACTGTAGCTTAAATCCACTCTCTCTAAAAGACAGACCACAGTGTTGATTGTCAGTTACATGAAGCCATGGATAGCTCCACCCAGATAAAAATATGAACAGAGGGCCTCTCTCTCTCCAAGGCACCCACACTATCCCAGTTGTACACCCTTGCCCCCAGGCCACACCTCTCACTGGCCCTGCTTTGCTTCCTCCTCGAAGGCTTTTCCCTGGCTGGAATGTGTCCCTAAACTCTGCATCATGCCTCTGGCTTGCTAACATCTCCAGGTCTGAGTTGGGCACATGCCCTGCTTGAAATTTCATAGATACCAGTCAGTATGTACAGCCCTGAACCAGATGGACCAATCGTCTGATTCCGTGTAACACCGCTTCCAGCATTCAGCCAGTTCCGACCAGGAAGTCCCTTGCCCATCTACTTACTGGAAGTCTGCAAAGGCCTCCAGAAGATGCTCAGTTTTTAGCAAGGGCGAAAAATCATATATCTCTAGCACATGGCCAAAATCTCCTTCATTGATCTGTGCTTCCCCATAGCTGGAGTAATCAAATTGGATTTTCTCAATGCTTATGTCCTTTATGGTCAAGTAATTTGTGATCTAGGGCAGGAAAAAAAGAAGAGAAAGAATATTGCAGGAACAAGAAATATTTGCAGATAGGAAACATCTGTACATGGAACACAGTCAGGATCAAGCTACACCATCAGCAGAAACAGGTGGCAAAGCTTTTTCTAGACCACTGTACCACTTCAGCATTCAGATGTACTGCTGCATTTTTCAACATTTCCCCATTAAAAATCACCCTGCAAGTAGAAAACTAGAATGCTAGTCTTCTGTTTTCTTCCATGTCAGTTGTGGGGGACCTTTGAACCTACAGAAGTTGCTGAACTGTAACTGCATTAGCCTTGGTCATTGGCCATGCTAACTGATGGGACTTGTAGTTCAGGAATAGGGTTGAGTGTGGTATCGATATACATCGTCCAAAACCGGTTTGAAGTCCAGATCACGATAACAGTTTCATCATTTTTGACCTGGCAATATATTGTGTCCAACATTTCTGAAGGGGAAGAAGATTCCCCAATAGCTTGAAAAGAGCTCACCCACGTGCAAAGATGAGGGTCTCCTGCCCTTTCGCTTCTGACTGAAGACCCAGCATAGCAAACACAGGAGCCAAGCCAAGTCGATCTTATCACCTGATCACAAAAAATAAACCTCTTACTCTCCCTCCCTCTGCAGCCCAGCCACTGGCCGAGAGAGACCAGTAAGGAGAGAGTAGATTACAACAACTTGGGCTGGTCTGAAGTCCACATCCAGGAGTCACCCCTCAGCTGCCGCTTCCTCCCCACTTTACATCCTCCTTCCTCCTTATTTCAGGCATCATGATATATCTGTATCTCACAATTTTTAGCTGGTGATATATCTGTTGAAAACTATAAATCGCCAAGGCCTATTCAGCAGCATCCCCACACCTGCTCTATGAGATTGTTTTCTACATGCAAAGAGCAGGTGGCATTCTGTGCTAGTCCTGCCTCAAGGAGACCCCCTGAGGCAGGGCACAGCTGAATACAACCTAGGGGTTTCCCCCTTGGGGAGCCTTCAAACATGCAACACTCCACCAACAGCCTCAAGTGGTACAGTCCAGAGACACATCCACACCCTACAGTCGAAGCATGACTTTAATAGCCGTGGCTCCCTCCAAAGAATCCTGGGAACTGTAGTTTGTACAGACTGCTAGGAGTAATTAGGAAAACATTAACCAGCTACAGTTCCCAGGATTTTTCTGGGGAAGCCAGACTGCTACAATGGCAAGAGAGTGGATGGTGCAGGCGTGATCCAGTAACAGTTTTTCCCCACACGATTCTGCTGATCCAACTCTCCCTTTTTTGTGCTGAAGGGCAGCTCTACACAGAAGGGGCTTTTGGGTGTTGGCTGAGCCCCAGAGTAATCCTTTGTTATGCTGCTTGTTGCTGAAACTGAGAAAGGATCCTATGTCAGGGATAAAGGACCCAAATCTGCCTGTGGAGGTTCAACCCCTGGCATCTCCAGGTAGGGGTGGGAGAGACCCCCTTTGAAATTCTGGGGGAGCTGCTGCCCATCAGTGTAGACCAGGGGTAGAAAACGTGATGCCTCCAGGTACAGTTGGACTACAACTCCCATCACCCTGACAGCTGGCCATGCTAGCTGGAGGCTCTTCTTGGAGTAGGGAAATACTAAGCTAGATGGACCACGAGTCTGACTCAGTAGAAGGCAGCTTCATAAGTTCTTAATCTTTTTGGAAGGCACTGTAGCTCATGGCAGAGCATCCTGCTTTGACTGTAGAAGGCTCCAGTCAACCCTTGGCAGCTCCAGACAAAAAGGAGCTTCCATAGGTAGCAGGAGACCCCTTTCCCAAGAACGTAAAGCGCCACTGCCAGCCACAGTAGACCAGGATGGGGAAGCCTTTTGAGCCCAGGAGCCACAGTTCCCCATGGGCTTATGCCAGTGGGGGCAAAGCCATGTGGTTTGCTCTGCGTGACCCAATCATGGCTTCTTTGGGAGAAGCAAGCCACAAATGCTGGTTGGGATGTGATGCAAACCAGCTGCACTGTGGTTCGTCTCCCTGCTGAAGAGAGGAAGCAGCAAAGTGGAATTACTAGGGCTGTGTGCACCTACAAGCAGCCTGGGCACAATGTGGCTAAAAGAAACCACACTGAATGGCTTAACACAGCCTTTGCCAACTTGGTGCCCCCCAGATGTTTTGGACCACAACTCCCATCAGCGCCAGCAGGGGTGGAGGAAGAGGGGGACAATGGGGGCAGGCCATCCCAGGTGTCACCACCGAGGGGGGTGACAAAATGCCGGGTGACACTCACCGTGGGGTCTGCAGCATGCCCGCAGGCTCCGCACTGCTCCAAACGGTGTGCCCGTCACCTCCTGCTCAGCTGAGTGGGAGGAGCCAGGCAGACTCCCTGGAGGCCCAGTGGAGCGTCCTGCCCAGGCCCACCCCTAGGCACAAGGCATGCATGCCGCCCCAGGCGCCCAATTGGCTTGCTCCGCCACTGAGCGCCAGGCAGCACAGCAGAAAGGGCTCCTGGTTAGCAAAAGCTGCCTTAGTGTTCCACAGCCATAGTGCTAAACCATGGTTTACTGTTACATCTGAATGCAGCCATAGTAGCAAACCATGGGTTACTGTTACATCTGAATGCAACCATAGTTCTAAACCTTGGCTTACTGTTACGTCTGAACCAACCCACTCAGAAACAAGTCTGTAAGTTAAATCTTTTACCTCTTGTAAGAGTTCAGTGCCGCAATCATCCTCAAAGATGCTGTCCTTTTCTTCCACTGCAGAGTGCCCCACACTTCTATCTCCAGAAGAGAATTCTAGCCCAGGCCACTGGTTACCTTCCAGGTCTACCACTGCTTTCTCCTGGCTTTCAAATATGAGGTTGGCTTTATCAGGATCAGATAGAGAAGTACTCAAAAAGGGGGGAGCCTGTGGATCCAACACGGGTCGATCTTTGCCACTTTCCATTACAGGAGTGGGTGTCCCATCTGGCCCAGAGCCACAAGGACTACTTTGACCCTGAGCATCCCCGTAGGACTCTGTTTGGCTACACTCCAATGCCTCAGTGCAGTCCTTGTCCTGGGTTTCCAGTGCTGATGCCTCTGGGCTTCGTTGGAATGCAAGGTCATCCACAGTGCCATCTTCCGGCAAGGGCAGCATCTCGCTACATTCTACCTCAGTGGCACAAGCACAATCATCACCCTTATCTTCTGCAAGGGAGAGATCATTATGAGGCTCCGACAAAATGGCATCTGCAATGTCTCTCACATGGTCTTCCAGAACAGGTGGGAAAACACCACTTTCCAGTAAAAGGGAATCCTGGTTTTCTGCAACTGATAAGCTTACGCTCAACTCTAGAGCAACAGCATCTAGAGGTCTCTCATTCTGGCCTTCTGGCAAAGGCTGATGTCCACTTTCTTTGGACAGCACCCCACCAGAAGGCTCTTTCTTCTGCTCTTCTGGAAGGCCTGAGGTTTCACAGCACTCTAGGACCAAATCATCTCTGCTATCTTTTCTAGGGCTTTCCAGTGCAGTTGGGCTTGGGCTGCTCTGCAGCACTGAGACTACCTGGCTGACGTTGCTTTGGCCATCCGGCTTTGATGGATTAGACACACATTCCGACAGAAGGCAGCTCGAGTGCTCCATAGCCCCTTCGCCACTTATACTACTGAGCTCCAAATTATCTGTACACATCTCTCTAGGGCTTTCAGCCTCTGGGTGATGCACGCAGGGATCACTGCTGGCAGGTAAGCTGTTGGCAGCTGGTATCCTTTTGGTGCTATGAGTGGCACTGGACATCTGGTGACCATCCTCACTGACCCCAAAGCCGGACACCTCACTCGCAAAGGCCTCCGCACCTTCCTGCCTCAAGCCCTCAGGCTTCTTGCGCATGGCTCTGGGAACATACAGAGCTCTGTCCGGCTTCCTCCGGGGCTGCCTCCTGCCCCGGCCACCTCCTTTCCGGCCTTGAGAGCCATCTGCCAGCGTGTCCATGTGATGTGGGCCTCCTCTGGGTCGGCCTCCTCTGCTTCTCGACTGGGGAGGGTGGCCTGAGCTGGGGGCACTGCTACAGGAGCCATTTTGATCATCTGGTTCATCTGGCAACCTAAACCCAAGAGAGGAAGAACAACGTTCCACGGAGCTCGTCATGTGTGAACTCCCTGAGAACTGCTCCCTTTCAAGCATGGGACCCCAAAGCAAATCCAACCTTAACTAACCCTACTGCAAGTTTACTCCAAATTAAATCTCCCTGTGGCCCTCTGGGACTACAACTCCCATCATCCCTGACCACTGACCACATCCCTGGTTTGCCGCTTTAAGCGCATGAACATCAGGTCCTGCTTACATATTTCTTATAGAGTAGGAGCTGATAGACCTTTCCAATGGGCCATCAACCATCCCCCCCCCCCCCGACATCAGGTGGCAGCTTCAAAGGAGCTCGCTGTCAGCATCAATACCATCAGCCAGTAGCTCACGTTTCCCAGGATTCCTGTTTGCTGCCTCATGTGGAGGGAGCTTCTGAATTCCTTAACACTCAGGAGCCTGGCTTACATTTTACATAATGGATGCAATGTGTAGCTGAGCAGTGGGGAACCTCCCAACTGGAGTCTGAATTTGGCTTGCAAAGGCTGTCTTCCCAAGCCATGTCCACTTGCCCCACACCGGATGCCCTATATGGAAGGTGTGGGGCATATGCAGTTGGAGCTGTCTGCTGAAAGAGGGTTTTGCCAACACCAGTGACCATCAGCACTTGCAAACCCCTGAGGAAAATGCTTCCACTGATGTCATGCTGACAGCAGGCAATTGACAGGTGAGCAGTTCAGCCCACCTGTCAAAATGCCCCACTGGAATTGTGGGAGATAAGAATTCAGCCCACAGGCTGGGAAAGTTTCCCCGCTGCAGTCCCTGCCCTTGGGGAGAAGGCGAGTCAAGGGCTGTAGAACCGTGAGAGTCCAACCTGATGGCAGAGTGACAGACCACCGTCCTCCTCCTCCAGCCTTCTCCAACTGAAAAGCTGCTCAGCTGGTCGACATCATCCACAGTCCTGTGGATCAAGTACCGCAGGCGACTGGACAACGGAGGAAACAAGAGGACTCTGGAAAAGGAAAGGTAAAGGACAGAAGAGTCAGTAGGGAGTGGTCAGAGGTTGTGCCAGATGTCCCCCAATTTCTGGCCATTTTGCAGCTGTGGTAAAAACAACTCGCATTCATAAGGGGGGTGGGGAAAGACTAAAGCCCTCCAGATATCACTGAACTACAACGCAAATCATCTCTAACCATCAAGGGTGGTTTTTTAGTGTACAGTCAAACACCAAATGTGAGGTTGGAAAAAATGTGCATTTGGACAGCTGATAATGTACAGTTTGAAAAAATGGGGAGGGAGATATCAGACATATTAAGCATAAATGCATGTGAAGACAGGGCCCGGCGGATGGAGCAGACAAGACCAAGAGTGGGTCCAACGGTCAAGAAGGCAGTTTCTGCATATGCTGTCGAGGGAAGTGAGGGGCAGATGGGGCTCGTCCACCTGGGAAGGAGGCCCACCTAGGAGAAGGAAAACTCTGATCCTAAACATCCACTGCCTGGCGGAACAGCTTCAGGAGAAGAAAAGACTCGGGAGTAAACCCTACACAAATCCGGAGCGAAGTCCCTAAGGCAGTTGGGTGGTGCCTTGTACGCCTTCTTCCAGCAATGTCTTGCTCTGCCTTCCTTTGGACCACGTCAGCGAGGCCAGGAGGGAGGGTCTTGTCATCTGGGCAGCCCAGAACCTCCATACAAAGAGCCCAGCCTTGTGCCCCAGGGAGGTCACTTTGGTGCTGCAAATGCAGCAGTTTGACTTCACCCCCAGAGGCCCACTCCACTGCCTCTCGAGACAGACAGGTGCCAACAAATACGCAATGGCAGGAACAGAATGTGCACGTATTATATAAGCATAGAACTTCCATACTTCCATACTTAATTTAAGCTCTTCCTCTTCTTCATCTTTGGGCAGGTAGTGTCTCACTGCAACCTTGAATAGTAGATACCTTTAAATAACTCCATTTTCTGTGCCTTCAAGTTATGGAACTAAAGCAGGTTCATCAATGAATCGTTGCTCTATAGCACAGAAGGACTCCTAAGCCCTGGGGAGAAACTGCCAGTGATGCAGGGTAGAAGTAAGGAGCAAGACACACTTTGTATTTGCTCAGCCTTTCTTTTTCCCTTTTCCATTTTTTTTGGGGGGGAGGGTGTCTGATTGGTATTGGGGCCTGTGCTATTTAACTTGTTCATAAACAATCTAGAGTTTGGGGTGAGCAGTGTGGTGACCATGTTTGCTGATGATACTAAACTGTGCAGGGCATTAGAACAGAAAGGGAAGAGCTCCGAAGAGACCTTTCCAAATGGAGGGAATGGTCAGTAAAATTGCAATGTAAGCCAGTGTAAAGTAGGGGCAAAAAATAATAATTTCACATGAGGTCCGAACCAGCAATGACTGACCAGGAGTGAGACCTTGGAGTTGTGGTGGAGAGCTCAATGAAACTGCTTACCTGATGTGTGGGAGCTGTGAAAAAGGCAAATTCTATGCTGGAAATCATTAGGGGCGAAACTGAAAATAAAACTGCCAATAGGATAATGCAGTTATACAAATCTATGATGCAACCACATTTAGAATACAGTGGTACCTCGGGTTAAGTACTTAATTTGTTCCGGGGGTCCGTTCTTAACCTGAAACTGTTCTTAACCTGAAGCACCACTTTAGCTAATGGGGCCTCCCACTGCCGCCACGCCGCTGCTCCGTGATTTCTGTTCTCATCCTGAAGCACTAGGTACTAGGTACTGAGGTACTATTTCTGAGTTAGCGGAGTCTGTAACCTGAAGCGTCTGTAACCCGAGGTACCACTGTACTGTATACAGTCCTGGCCATCTCATCGCAAAAAGGATATTGCAGAGTTGGAAAAGGTTCAAAAAAGGGCAGCCAAAATGACCAAAGGGATGGAGAAACTCCCTATGAGGAAAGGTTACAGCATTTAGGGCTTTTAATTTAGAGGACAGGTGAGTAAGAGGAGACATGACAGAAGTGTATCAAATGATGTACAGCATGGAGGAAGGGGAAAGAGAAAAACTCGTCTCCCTCTCGCGTAACACTAGAACATTCAATGAAGCTGAATGTTGGAAGATTCAGGATGGACAAAATAAAATATTTATTCACACACCACACAGTTAAACGGTGGGATTCAGTTCCACAAGCAGCAGCGATGGACACCAACGTGGAGGGGTTTGAAAGAGGGTCAGAGAAATCCAGGGCTCTAAGTGGCTACTAGCCACAATGGCTACAATGGCCACACTCTGCTTCCAGAGTCAGAGGCAGCAGGATGTGAAACTGAACAGGCCTTTGGTCTGATCTAGTAAGGCTCTTCTTAGGTCCTTAGCCTTTTTCGAACATGGTTGGTACCCAAGGCGCCATCCAGCTTGGGGACCTGCAGCGCTGGACTTGGGAGACCAGCGCTAGCAAGCATGGTATCCTCTCAATGTGTTGGATGCTGCCTCCAATCAGAGCCAGCCAGCGCATAGCCAATGGTCAGGGACCCGGAGGGCACCTCACTGCCTCACCTGTGGCAGACTACCATACAAAGGCCTAAAGCAGAGGAGGACAGCAGCATCTGCCAGCTGCTGACAGGAGCCACTTACTTCTCCAGCTGGTTGTGAAGCAGGAAGTGCTCCAATTCCTCCACAATCTTGTTGACAAAGTCATTCTCCGTGGGGGAAAGGAATACACCGTCCAAACAGCGCAGCGCCAGGGTGACGGTGGGGTGGTGGCCTGTCGGGGGGAGACAAAGCAGGGTTAGCCATCTGACTGGTTAAAAAGAAATGTTTTCCCTTTGTTAGAACAATTAAGCATGGCAAGTTAATCAACAGGCTTGATACTCATTTGCAGATTACATTTCTTTTTTGAAAAAGCAAATTTATTGTATAACAGTTAAAAGCAACTTTGAAAACAACTTGCTGTAAAATGAACGCAGGTGGGTTAGGTTACCAGAAATGTGAATGAGTTAGTGAGCTTCTTAGGAAGATGGGAAGCTGCCTTGTGGTCTACCTGCCTCAGTACTGCCTACACTGACTGGCAGCAGCTCTCCAGGATTTCAGGAAGGAAGTGCCCCTCAGCCCCACCTGGAGATGCTGGGATTGAACCTGGGAGCTCCCGAATGTGCAGCAGATGCTCTAACCTAGTGTTTCCCTAATTTGGGTCTCCAGCTGCTGTGGGGCTACAACTCCCATCATCCCTAGATGGCTGGACCAGTGGGCATGGAAATTGCAGTCCAAACGCAGCTGGAGACCCAAGTTCTGGAAACGCTGCTCTAACCAGTGAGCTATTCTGGCCCTTCCTCCTTCTAATTGGCTGTGTCGAAAGCAGTGGCGTAGCGTGGGGGGTGCAGGGGGTGCCGGCCGCACCGGGCGCAACATCTGGGGGTTAGGGAAATCCATGGGTTAGGGGGCGCAAATCCATGGGTTAGGGGGCGCAAATTACTTGCCTTGCCCCGGGTGCTGATAACCCACGCCACACCACTGGTCGAAAGACCAGCTGCAAAGTTCTTTAAAACGGGGAATTCATGAAAAAGAGCATCTCTGTTTCAATGAGACAAGTTTTTAAAAGGCAGCTGGGTGAAGCAGACAGCAAGCACCAGAAAACAGCTGACGGTACTGAGCGTCGTCGAGCGAGACCGTCTGATGGGTCAACTGACGGGGGGGGGCGCTTTGGGGAGACAAAGGCGGGCTGGGGAGCCGGGAAGAGGGAAAGAGCAGCCGAATCATCCCGAAGGGAGAAGCCCCGGGGGCGAAAAGACCTCGAGGAAGCAGGCGCGTTTGCTCAAGAGCTTGTTTTGAATCGGAACCTTTTTGCCCCCCCGGGTCCGGGGGGGGGCCTGGCAAGCGAGGGGGCGCCGGAGGCTCCGTCCGTGCGGGGCCCAGCGCCGCGCCTGCCTGCCTGCCTCCCTCCCGCCGCCCAGCAGCCCCGCCGCGCCCCCTGCCCTGCCCTGCCCTGCCGGGCCGCCGCGCGGGGACCGGAGAGGCCCGGAGGGGGCAGGGGGTCACGGCCACAGCCGGCTCGCCGCCCCGCCGAGGGCACGTACCGCAAGGCCCGGCCTGCCAGCGAGCGAGGGCTCCCGGGGCGGCGGCGGCGGCGGCGGCGACGATTGCGGAGGCTCCTCCCTCCGCCGGCGGGGCTGCAGTTACAATTGCAACCGCAGCTGCTGCAGCTCCTCCTCCTCCTGCTGCTGCTGCCCTCCCCTTTTATTGCCTTCTGTGTGTGGTTGGAGCAGCCGCACAGCGCCACCTCCTGCTCTTGGATCGGGCGCAAAAAGCGCGCAGCCGGCTCCCTTCCACAGTCATCTAGGAGGAAATGGGTTAGTTTACACCGTCTCTCGCCCTTTAAGGAAAGGTGGGGTACCATTACAAGAAACTAGCTTCTGAATACGCAAAGCTGGTCTGCATTTCTGTGAAACATCCATACCTGGCTAGGAGGGGTCAGAAAAGAAGAACGGCGGGTGAAGCTTCCCGTTTTAGGATGAATTCAGCGGCAGCAAACTGGCAAGACTGAGATTGCAGTCCTCATCCCATTTATCTAGAAGTGGGCCTCATTGAACTCATTGGTAATTAACTTTGGAGTAGATAAGCAAAGCATTGTGCTACCCAGGTACCTCTGAAAGTTTTTATGAGGCTTCCAGCAATGCAATTATACATTTACTCAGAACTAAACCCTACTGAGTTCTGTGTATAGAATTGCAGCCTGCACATTGTGTACAAACTATGCATGCTGCTTCTTAGCTGATTACTCGCAGCTGAGTAAGATTGTCTTCCATGAAAACAGTGGGTCCAATTCTGGATCCACATGTCCTCCTGCAGTGGGGTTTCCATGCGGGAGTTGATCACGGTGAGGGTTTGCCAAGCGTGCCTTCCTCTTAACACCTTTCTCCCTTTTGTCCTGAGTTCAAGCATCTTCAAAGCCCATGACACCTTTGGTAAAGGCTGTTCTCCAACTGAAACTCTCACAGGCCAGTGTTTCCCAGTAGTTGGTGTTTATACTACATTTTTTAAGATTTGCCTTAAGAGAGTCTTTTGTTGACCACCATCATTACGCTTTCCATTTTTAAGTTCGGAATAGAGTACGGTAGTTGCTTTGGAAGACGATAATCAGGCACCTGAACAACATGACCAGTCCAACGAAGCTGATGTGAAGAATCATTGCTTTGATACTCATGATCTTTGTTTCTTCCAGTTCACTGGCATTATTTCGCCTGTCTTCCCAAGTGGTATGCAAAAATTTTTGGAGACCCCGTTGATGGAATCTTTCGAGGAGTTGGAGATGGTGTTTACAAGTGGTCCATGTTTCACAAGCATACAGTAAGGTTGGTAGTACAATAGCTTTATAAACAGGCATTTTGGTTTCCCTGCAAATGTCCCAGTCCTCAAACACTCTGCCCTTCAATTGGGAGAAAGCCACACTCGCAGAGCTCAGGCAATGCTGGATTTCGGCATCAATGTTGGCCCTTGTGGAAAGGTAGGGAAAGTAAGTGATCAACACTTTCCAACATTATACCACTGAGTTGTATTTGTGGCGCTGCGGAAGGGTTGTTTTGTGCTTGTGCACTTTGGTTTTGTGCTTGTGCACTTTGTTTTTTTGGATGTTGAGCGATAGGCCAAGGCTTCTGCGAAGATATTTAGGATGGTTTGGAGGTCATCCTCTGAGTGTGCACACACTACATTGTCATTAGCATATTGCAGCTCTACGACGGAAGTTATGGTAATCTTAACTCTTTGCTTTCAGCCTACTCAAGTTAAAGAGCTTTCCATCTGTTCAATATAAGATTTTTTTTCTTTTTTAAAAATAATTTTTATTGAATGATTTTATGTTACAAAAAACATTACAACCATACTACCACAAAATATAATTGAGAAATAAAAATTACATACATCAATATTTTGTTTGTTATTTGTTATTTACCGTATTATTTCCTCCCAAACATTCCATACAAAACACACACCCTCACAAACACACACACAAAAAACATAGTGATAATAATGAAAATAAATATTTTTCCCTTTTATCTTACAAAATCTTTTCTTCAATTTTGACTTCCTAGTCCCTTCACATATATTGAATGTACACAAAATAAACCTTTCTATATAGATTTTCCAATACATTCAGAAAACATAATAAATCCTTAATTGCTATCCACCTCCTTTTACTTCCTTTGTCGCTCGAATGCTAGCATGGAGTCAAAACTATTATTGTATTTTTGAACATAGCTTGTATAATCATCCCATTTTTCTGCAAATTTTTGCTTTGAGTTTCTTCTGAGTTTGCTAGTCAACTGAGCCATCTCCACAAAGTCCTGTAATTTAATTTGCCAGTCTGTTCTTTTTGGAGCTTCCTGATCTTTCCATCCCTTGGCAACGAGTATTCGAGCTGCTGCAATTGCATACAAGAATATCTCTCTTGAATTTTTGGGATCTCTTTGTCTAAAATACTTTTTTAAAAAATTATTGATTTTAACATATAAATTATAAAATGTACCACAAAACTTATCACTTATACAATCTTTTTAGACTTCCATCAGCACCTCTGGTGATCCACCATTTTAACCACTTCTTATGCATTTCTTAACTTTATATTGCCTTTACATCTCTTAACAAATCATCCTTCCCCTTCTCCATTTTTGCAATACTTCCAATAATACTCCTCACAAAACTTCTTGCAAACCTACAAACGTCGTCTGATCTTCACAAATACTTTTCAAATAGTCCGTAAATTTACTCCAGTCTTCTGTGAATTTCTGGTCCCGCCAGTTTCGAATCCTTCCTGTTAGTTTATCTAGTTCTGCATAGTCCATTAACTTCATGCTCCATTCTTCAATCATCAGTAATTCTTCTTGCTTCCATTTTTGGGCCAGTAATATTCTTGCTGCTGTTATTGCATATAAAAAGAGCTTACATTCCCTTCTATTTATATCACTCCCCACAATGCCCAGTAAAAATGCTTCTGGTTTCTTTATGAACGTATATTTCAACATTTTTTACATCTTATTATATATCATCTCCCAGAAGCATTTCACCTTTTTACATTCCCACCACATGTGATAAAATGTTCCCTCTTTTTCTTTACATTTCCAACATTTATTACTGACTTTATACATTTTCGCTAACTTGACAGGTGTAATATACCATCTATACATTATTTTCATCACATTTTCTTTTAGGGCATTGCATGCAGTAAATTTTAAACCTTCTTTCCATAATTTTACCCAATCACTCAGCTGTATATTATACCCAAAATCTTTGGCCCAGTGAATCATAACCGACTTAACCTCCTCTTTGTCTAAAATACTTAATAGAAATGCCTCCGTTTTTTTAGTAAAAGTTATCCCCATCATCTTTTTTAATTCATCGTATATTTCCCCCAAAAAAGTCTTAATCTTTTCACACGTCCACCACATGTGGATCATGTCACCATTATCAATATAAGATTTCTACCCCGGTGGGGAGTTTCCCTTTGACAGTGTATGGGATCATGGCAGTGAAAATAATGAATAGAGTTGGGGTAATAAAGCATCCCTGCTTGACACCTAATCCCACTGTGAATGGTTCACTTTGAGAGCCATTGTTATCTGCGATTGTTGCTGTTATATTATCATGGAGGAGCCAAAGGATGTTCACAAATTTATCTGGGCAGCCAATTTTCAGAAGGTCAGTCCACAGGGCATTAAGATTTACAGTGTTGAAAGCCTTAGTCAGGTCAATAAACGCCATATACAGGGGTTGGTTTTGCTTTCTGCATTTTTCTTGAAGCTGTCAAGCAATGAAAATCATGTCCATTGTCCCCCTAGAAAGTCAAAAACCATTTTAGGATTCAGGAAGGGTAGCCTCGTATATAATTAGAAGACGATCCTTGACAGAATTTTGCCGGCTGCAGCTAATAAAGAGATGCCTCAATAGTTTCTGCAATCCATTCTATCACCTGTTTTAAAAAGGTTGATAATTTTGGCATCCCTAAAGTCTGCTGAGATCTCCTCTCTCTCCCAGATTTTTTCAATGAGCTTGTGAAGTTGTTGTGTAAGTTCAATTCCACCCACTTTGAAAACTTGGGCAGGTATCCCATCAGGTCCGCTGACTTTGTTGTTTTTCACTTGGTTAATAGCTGTACACAACTCTCCCAGATTGCAAGTTCATCTCTAATTTGTTTTTGTGGAATTTGTGAGAGGACCTCAGCAGCTACAGGGGAGTTGCGGTTAAGGAGATGCTGGTAATGTTCTTTCCAGCACAGTGCAAAAGCTTATTTATCCTTTAGAAGTGTGGTACCCATCTGTTGAGCATAGGGGGCATATGCCATGATTTATTGGCCCATATATGGTCTTTGTGGCTTTAAAAAAACTCAGTGCGTCATGAGTGTCAGCTAACTGCTGGATCTCTTGAACTTTTTTTATCCACCAGGTGTTCTTTAGTTCTCTGGTTCTTCTAGAAGAGTGACTAGTGGGGTGCCACAGGGTTCTGTCTTGGGCCCGGTCTTATTCAACATCTTTATCAACGACTTGGATGATGGACTCAAGGGCATCCTGATCAAATTTGCAGATGACACCAAACTGGGAGGGGTGGCTAACACCCCAGAGGACAGGATCACACTTCAAAACGACCTTGACAGATTAGAGAACTGGGCCAAAACAAACAAGATGAATTTTAACAGGGAGAAATGTATAGTATTGCACTTGGGCAAAAAAAATGAGAGGCACAAATACAAGATGGGTGACACCTGGCTTGAGAGCAGTACATGTGTAAAGGATCTAGGAGTCTTGGTTGACCACAAACTTGACATGAGCCAACAGTGTGACGCGGCAGCTAAAAAAGCCAATGCAATTCTGGGCTGCATCAATAGGAGTATTGCATCTAGATCAAGGGAAGTAATAGTGCCACTGTATTCTGCTCTGGTCAGACCTCACCTGGAGTACTGTGTCCAGTTCTGGGCACCACAGTTCAAGAAGGACACTGACAAACTGAAACGTGTCCAGAGGAGGGCAACCAAAATGGTCAAAGGCCTGGAAACGATGCCTTATGAGGAACGGCTAAGGGAGCTGGGCATGTTTAGCCTGGAGAAGAGGAGGTTAAGGGGTGATATGATAGCCATGTTCAAATATATAAAAGGATGTCACATAGAGGAGGGAGAAAGGTTGTTTTCTGCTGCTCCAGAGAAGCGGACACGGAGCAATGGATCCAAACTACAAGAAAGAAGATTCCACCTAAACATTAGGAAGAACTTCCTGACAGTGGAATTTGCTGCCAAGGAGTGTGGTGGAGTCTCCTTCTTTGGAGGTCTTTAAGCAGAGGCTTGGCAACCATATGTCAGGAGTGCTCTGATGGTGTTTCCTACTTGGCAGGGGGTTGGACTCGATGGCCCTTGTGGTCTCTTCCAACTCTATGATTCTATGATTCTTTGAACCTCAGCCTTAGCGTTGGCATAGGTTTTTTTTCTTAGGGGCACTTGAGTGTTCATTTTGTGCCTTGGTTTCCTTCCTTGAAGCCTGCGTTGAGGTATAATCTTGATAGCCATCATGGAGCGTATTAGTCGGTGATCCGTCCAGCAGTCGTCGGCACTCGTCATAGCTCTGGTAAGGAGCACATCACAGCGATCTTTAGCTCAGATAATTACATACTTGAAGAGGTGCCAGTGGTTCGACTGAGGGTGCCTCCGTGATATTTTAAATTTATTTTTTTGTCGAAAGAGTGTGTTGGTAATAAGAAGGTTGTGTGCTGCACCAGTGGCGTAGCGTGGGTTGTCAGCACCCGGGGCAAGGCAAGTAATTTGCGCCCCCTAACCCGTGGATTTGCACCCCCTAACCTGTGGATTTGTGTCCCCTAACCCTAACCCCCAGATGTTGCGCCCGGTGCAGCCGGGCCCCCCTGCACCCCCCACGCTACGCCACTGTGCTGCACATATAGTCAAAGTAAGATTCCGTTCTGGTTGCTGTTGCCAATTCCTTCGTTCACAATAGTCCCAGGCCACAGATCGAAATCTCGCCAACTCTTGCATTAAAATCACCCAGGATGATAACCTTAGGCATCTCTGATAGGATGGCATCCAGCTAGGGAAAAAAAATTCTTTAATGTCTTCATTGGCATCCAGTGTTGGTGCATAAGTGCTTAAAATAGTAGCCTGTTGGGTTTGGGCAAGTTTTAATTGAAGGATTGAAAGTTGCTCATTAATGCCGGAAGGGACTTCTTACAAGAGCTTCACAAGATCATTTTTGATAGCAAAGCCTACTCCATGTATTCAACAGTCTTGTTCAGGTAGACCCTTCCAGAAGAATGTATAGCCTCCTTTTTCTTCCTTCAGTTGCCCCTCTGCTGCTCTTCGGGTTTCTTGAAGCGCTACAATATGGATGTTAAAACATCACAACTCTCATGCAGTGGTGACAGTCTTGTGTTCCCCTCATTACAGTGATACCTCCAGTTACGAACTTAATTCATTCTGAAGGTCTGTTCTGAAGTCAAAACCGTTAACCTGAGGCGCGCTTTCACTAACGGGGCCTCCCGCTGCTGCCACACCGTCTGCATGCGACATCCGCTCGCATCTCGGGGCAAAGTTCGCAACAAGGAGCATCTACTTCCAGGTTAGCAGAGCTCGATACCCAAAGCATTCGTAAGAAGGATGGTACATAACCCAAGGTTCCACTGTATCTGTGTTATCCAACAAAGTCCTATATTCCATGTTCCATGTTCTACATATGCAAAGCAAATTTTCCCCCTCAAAGAATTCTGGGGACTAGTTTACGCCTCCCAGAGTTACAGTTCCCAGAAACCCTGAGCAAACTACAGTGCCCATAATTATTTGAGGGGGCCGGAGCCCAAGAGAAGGGATGGGGACCCTTCAGGGTGTGAGCCAAATGCGGTCGTCCGTCCAGATCACATCTTTCACTGGTTCTGCTCTGTGCCCTCAAGAACTTTTGCCTGAATGGAGTATCCTTGAGCTGTGGCCATGCTTCTTGCTTTTTAGAAATGTAATAATAATAATTGAGCTGTATAAATTCACCGAATATGCGAGATGGAGCAGGGATTTTTCTGTAACTGGACCAAACTGAGGAATTTAGTGACAACCCCATTTGAAAGGAGGAATGAAGCCTTGTATAGAAATACATCAAATATAACTCTTGGATTGTCAGAATTTATGAAATAAATATTTGCTTGTCACATCGGTTTACAAATCTTTGCGATTGCGTAGCATTCTTAGAACTGGAGTTTGGTATGAGACAACTTTAAGGAAAAGAAACTGTTGAATAATTATTTGTTAAACTTTAATAAAGTACTTTCAAAGAATATTTTGAAAATCATATACACCCAGTTCTTTGCAGTCTGACACAATGGGAGACTCATAAAATAAAAATTGCAACTGTTTTTGTTTTTTTAAAAAATAGAAGCTGGAAGTTGAAAGATAAGGTTCCTTCAGACCATACCTCGTCTCCCACGATGGGCCCTACATTCGATGGTAATATGTTAAGCCACATGTATCAGTTAAAAACTATATCAGATCATTGTCCATGACACACAGGAATTACTAAAGTTTTGGCGTTTAATGTTTAATAGCCCCCTTTATTAGAAAACTTACTCGAACTTCAGTTGATAGAGGGTAGTAGTCCCTTAAGCTGTTTCAGTTGTTCTGTGGTCAACATTCCTAGAATCTCCCCTGATTCCAGAATGCCCATTGTCTGTCTTAAAGGGCCCTTAAAGGGCCTTTTTGCAACCCCACAACTCTCTTGGACAGACTTCCATGCTGTGCACAGGAAGACGTCTGGGATGATTTGTTTCTTTGTTGCTCCAGGCAAGGCCCATATTTAGCCCAGGGAGCCAGGTTCCCTTTTTACTAAGCTTCCGGGGGCCACATGCCAATGGTGGATAGGAAGGACCAAAGCAAAAAGAGAGTGGGGGTGCCCATCCCTCTCATTCTCTCTCACACACATATTTGTACACATTTGCACACATAACAAACAAAGCTCATTCATTCATTCAGTCAGTCAGTCATTCTCTCACACAAACACTCTCACCTTTCCACCTTTCCACTTAGGGACAAGCAAGCAAACCTCAGCCATTTCTGTTTCCCTCTGACATCCCTGCTTCCAGTCCTAGATAACCAGCATTCCGTCTGATTTGTCTGCAGGGAGATTAGATGGTGCCAGCTGTTTCATGAGCATCCATCCTGATTAATTCGTGGGGAAATTAGACAGCAGTTGTGTCAAAGCAAGTGTTATCCCACAACTTCTAGTGCACTTTCCTTATTGCAAATAAATTCATTCATTCATTCTGATCTTTTGGAGGAAAGCTCCAAATCACCTTGCTAGGAAGTGATTGAATCCCACCCAAAAAGAGTGAGTCTGGAAATTCTCCTAGTCCTGTATACAGTTTCCCACAGTGGCAAGCCAGATCTGTGAGTCTCACCTGAGGATTTTACACAAACATTGTTTGTTGCATTTCATTTCTCTCCCACCTTCCCTCCAAGAAGCTCAAGGGGGCATACATGGCTGATCCCCCTCCACATTTCATTCTCACAACAACCCTGTGAGGTAGAGTTGGAAGGGACCACAAGGGTTAGGGCAGGCTGAGAACAATGACTAGCCCAAGGTCACCCAGTGAGCTGCAGGATTTGAACCCTGGCCTTCCAGGTCCTAGTCCAACCTTCTCACCACTAGGCCCCTTTGGCTCTCTCTGAGAGGGGGTGTGTGGCCTGGATTCCATCACATCATATTGGCTTCTGCCAGGGGCATTTTTGGTGGGTATTCAGGGGACGACCACATTAATCCCTGCATTCAGTGCCTCGTGAATGACTGTGGCAGCATCTTCACTGGCAAGTTGTTGTGTATTGAGTCAAAGGATTTTATATCTGTATTATTATTGTCTGTATTTGCATTAGGGTAAAGTAACTGCCTTTTGGTTCCAGAGGGTACAGCTACTATTGGTTCATTTAAGCTGCTGTATTTGGATCCTCTGTCTTATTGGTTTCCTCCAAAAGGCAGGACTGTGATTGCCTGATATTGTTCCCTCCAAAATGTATCCTTTCTAGCTAGTTCCCTGTCCCTATAAATGTAGCTCTCCCCTCCTCAGGTCTTAGTCTTGTTGCTTTAATAAAGAAGTGTTACTAGAGAACTGTCTCCAGCATATTATGTCAAGAGAGCTGAAATCACAAACCCCACGTCACAACAACTGGCGACGAAGGTGGGATCCGGAATGCTGAGGAGCGGTTAAACGCAGCCCTGCCTCAGAGTCCGGATTGTAGCCAAGAACAAGACTCACTGGCCAGCTGAGAAGACGACCCTGCCCACAGGACAATGGAGAGTCCAAGGGTATTGGAGCCCTTCCAGCCATCAGAGCCCCACACGTGGGAAGACTACGTCGAACGCTTCGAGTTCTTCGCAGTGGCTCAAGGGATCACCGGTGCCAGCAAAAGAAGGGCCACATTCCTGAGCTACTGTGGGCCTGAGATCTTCAAGCTGGCCAAGGCATTGCTTGCCCCAGCGAAGCTAAGTGAGACATCTCTCAAAGATATTCTTGCCTGCCTAACAAGCCATCTAGCGCCTACTGAGACCAAGATGGCCCCGCGGATGGAGTTTCATAAGAGGCAGCAGCGTGCTGGGGAGTCTGTATCTGCATTCCTAGCTGAACTGCGGAAGCTCGCTCAGCACTGCGACTTCCAAGATCTGGAAGAGACTCTCCTGGATCGGTTTGTTGGTGGTCTGAGCAGCAAGAAAGCCAGAAGACGCATCGTGGCTAAAGAAGAGGTTACCCTTGCTTCAGCCTTGAAGGAGGCCACTGCCACGGAGAATTATGAAAAAGAGGAGCTTGATGCCAGTCGCAGGGCCCCTAAGCCACAGATAGAAGCTGCGCATGCCATGGACGAGCTAGAGGCTACTCCGAGCCAGAGCCCAGTCCGTGGGGTCGAGTCAGTGCGTCAGGCCTGCACAGTGCACAAAGATCACCGAGGCAGGTGCCCTGGTTGTGGCAGAAACCATGAGCGGAAGAGTTGTCGTTTCCGGGATGCTATGTGCCGGACGTGCGGAAAGACAGGTCACATCGCCAGGGTCTGTAGATCGGCGGCGTTGGGAGCGACAGGAGCACCTAGACTGGAGCATCGCAGACCGCCCACAGCAAACCATGTTCTAAAGGACTGCCACTACGTAACGGAGATCAACGGGAGGGTCGTGCAGTTTCCAGCGCAAGGTAAGACACACGTCAAGGTGAAGATTGAGAGTCAGCTGTGCGACATGGAGGTGGACTCCGGATCTGGATTCACTATCGTGTCGGACCAGACCGCGAGGACATTCTTTCCCAGGGGTAAGTTGCCCCCTCTGGAGCCCTTCCCGGCAACTTTGCAGTCATACTCAGCGGGCCACATCCATGTCATGGGAATGTGTGCCGTGAGAGTACAGTTCCGGGACAAACAGGCGGTACTCAAACTGGTGATTGCGAAGGGCAGTCGCCCCAGTCTCCTGGGCACTGACTGGTTCCCTGCCCTGGGACTGAGTATATCAGGGCTTAATTCAATCCAAACCTGCCCTGAGATGAGCGAGGCTTTATGCAAAGAATTTGCTGGTCTCTTAATGGAAAACTGGGTTGTTATAAAGGGCCCCCAGTTGACTTCGAATTGGACCCTGGGGTGGCCCCAATCCGACTCAAACCAAGGCGAGTGCCATTTGCACTGCAACCCAAGATCGAAGCAGAGCTGGATAAATTGGTCAAGCAGGGAGTCCTCTCACCCGTGGACTCCGCTAAGTGGGAGACTCCAATCGTCACGCCCCTTAAAGCAAATGGGGAAGTCAGGATCTGTGCTGATTACAAATGTACTATCAATAAGGCACTCAGGGGAAACTCATACCCCATTCCAGTCGTATCACATCTGTTGGCTACTGGCTGGGGGCAAGGTGTTCGCCAAAATTGACCTGGCGCAAGCTTACCAACAGCTGCCAGTAACCCCACAATCAGCGGAAGCACAGACTATTGTCACACATAAAGGGGCGTTCAGAGTTAACAGATTACAATTTGGAGTTTGTGTGGCCCCAGGGATTTTTCAAGGGCTCATGGAACGCCTGTTAAGAGGTCTGCCGGGGGTCTTGCCATTTTTTGATGACGTTTTGATTGCTGGAAAAGACCCACAGGAACTGGTTGCACGTGTCCGTGCCGTGTTGCTCAAGTTCAAGGAGGTGGGGTTGCAACTAAAAAAGGAAAAATGCAGTTTTGGGGTGCCAACTGTGGAATTCTTGGGGTTTAAAATTGATGCATCAGGCATCCACCCCACAGATGCTAAGGTTAAGGCCATCATCGAGGCACCACGACCACAGAACAAGACGGAGTTGCAGTCATTCCTGGGACTTATTAACTTTTATCATTCGTTCTTACCCCAGAAAGCTTCGGTAGCTGAACCATTACATAAATTGTTGCAGAAAAAGAATGTGTGGCGATGGGGGCAGGAACAGCAGAAGGCTTTTGATTCCTTGCGAGGAATGCTGAGTAGCAAGAGCGTCCTTGCTCATTATGATGAATCGAAGCCGCTGGTCCTGGCATGTGATGCCTCTCAATACGGCCTGGGGGCGGTGCTGAGTCATAGGGAACCGGATGGGTCGGAAAAGCCCATCTCTTTCTATTCCCGTACGTTGTCGCCCACGGAGCGCAACTATGCTCAAATTGACAAAGAGGCGCTTGCAATTGTGGCAGGAATCAAAAAGTTCCATGATTATGTGTTCGGTCGTCATTTCTCCATTGAAACGGACCACAAACCACTGTTGGGGTTGTTCAACCCGAACAAACGCCACAAATTCTCTCCCCCAGAATGTTGCGTTGGTCTATATTCCTGAACGGGTTCCAGTACACCTTGACCCATGTGCCGGGGAAACGGTTGTGCCACGCTGATGCGCTGAGTCAATTGCCCCTTCCTGGCGGGAGCAATGAGGATCCTGCTCCAGCGGAGCACATAATGATGCTGGAAACACTTCCGGCGGCTCCTGTTACGGCTACTGATATTGCTGAGAAAACGAGGAAAGATGCTGTTCTCTCCCGTGTGCTCACTTGGGTGGGGAGGGGGTGGCCAGGTGGTCCACATGAAGACAAATTCAGGCCTTATGCGACAAGGCAGCATGAATTATCCATGCATAAGGGTTGTCTCCTGTGGGGAGATAGGGTGATCATCCCAGCACCACTGAGAAACAGGGTTCTTGAGACGCTTCACATGGGACACCCGGGAATGGTCAGGATGAAGTCGCTAGCCCGATGTTATGTGTGGTGGCCTGGAATGGACCAGAACATAGAACAATGGGTACGAACATGCAAGGCATGCCAAGAGGTGCGGCCAGAAGTGGCCAGAGCACCAGTTCACTGGTGGGAGCAGTCCAGAGCTCCCTGGAGCCGGCTGCACTTAGATTTTGCTGAGCCATTCCAGGGGAAGGTCTTTTTGGTTATCGTTGATGCATATTCCAAATGGTTAGAAGTGGCGATGGTCCCTAGCATGGCATCAGCTGCCGTAATCAAGGTGTTGAGGCAGCTGTTTGCAACCCACGGGTTACCTGAGACCATTGTATCAGATAATGGGGCAGCTTTTGTATCCTAAGAATTCAGGGCATTCTTGGCTGATAACTTCATAAGAGGGGTCACATCCGCGCCCTTTCACCCATCCTCCAATGGGCAGGCGGAGCGCATGGTAAGAACAGCCAAAGAATCCATTGCGCGCTTAATGGAGGGTAACTGGTCAGCTCGCATCGCGCGAATGTTATTTTTGCAGCATGCGACACCATGTACTGTGACGGGCAAGTCACCAGCTGAGCTGCTCTTGGGTAGAAGATTGGTAACGGTGCTGGATTATGTCCACCCGGATAAAATGCCAAACCGTAATTCAAGAGCAAACCCCCAGGCTGAGACTGACACAACAAGGTATTTCGCCCCTGAAGATCTGGTCTGGGTGAGGAACTATTCACGAGGTTCGCGGTGGGTGGGTGGTGTGGTCACCCGGACTAGTGGACCTGTGTCCTATTATGTGACCTTGGAAAATGGGCAAGTTTGGAAGAGACATATAGATCAGCTGAGGCGCCGGGCGCTCAGCAGGGAGGAGTCTGATAATTCATCCCTGGCTAACGACGCAGAGCTGCAAGACCAGAGTGAAAATGGCCCAGAGGTGCAATCACCAGGGGCTTCAGCAAACGAACCAGGGTCTGCTAGTCCTCAGGATGACGAGGTACAGGTAGGGGACCCTGAGATGTCTGGGACTCCATCTGTTCCTGACGAAACCCCTATAGCAGCCCCCCTACCACAGGTGACACCCAATCCAGAACCGGCAACACCTGTTGTCAGGAGATCAAGTAGAAGTTGTAGGACCCCACAGTACCTGAGAGATTACGTCTGCTGTGCTCACTAGGGGGGGAGGGGTGTTGTGTATTGAGTCAAAGGATTTTATATCTGTATTATTATTGTCTGTATTTGCATTAGGGTAAAGTAACTGCCTTTTGGTTCCAGAGGGTACAGCTACTATTGGTTCATTTAAGCTGCTGTATTTGGATCCTCTGTCTTACTGGTTTCCTCCAAAAGGCAGGACTGTGATTGCCTGATATTGTTCCCTCCAAAATGTATCCTTTCTAGCTAGTTCCCTGTCCCTATAAATGTAGCTCTCCCCTCCTCAAGTCTCAGTCTTGTTGCTTTAATAAAGAAGTGTTACTAGAGAACTGTCTCCAGCATATTATGTCAAGAGAGCTGAAATCACAAACCCCACGTCACAACACAAGTGACCTTATGACCAGGGTCATAAGGTCACATCTCAGTCACACATGGCTTCTCTGTGAATTCTATAGTTTGTTAATAGGGCTGGGAATTGGATCTCTGTGGGAGATTATTTATTTATTTAAAAAACGTACGTATATACTGCCTTTTATCCAAGGATCACAGGGTAGTTTACAGTATAAAAGCACAAAAGTACATAACAGCAAACAAGAATAACTCCCTACCTGCAGTTCTTTGGAAGAAAGCATGACAGTCAACAATGGATATAGAGCATGAATGTGACCTCAAGCTGACAATAATGCTGTATACGTTATCATGTTATTAGGTTAGATTTTGTTTCTACTACCCTTAGTTGTTGGTTTATGTATTTCTGGTGTTTCTTACCCACCCTTCAGCCTAGGCTCCCAGGGTGATTGACAGAGACTGATGATTTTGCAGCTGTTTCCTTAATCATCAGTAAAGCATAACAATAAAAACATAAAGCACATAACAGGTTTTGTGCTGCTGACTTTAAAGCTGGCTGAGCAAACACTTTAAAAACTTTGCTTTTATGGCATGCTGCAAAATGCAATGCCAATGAGACCCCAGCTGCCCATACAGCATGAATTAGCGTATGCAAATGATATGCAGATGTGCATCATGGTCTTGTGCCCTTTTCAGTACCTGGCAGTCCTTCTTGCCGTTCCATGGACTGATTAATGTGGGAGCACTTTCCCTGGGGAGCTGATGCAAAATCAATCATGTTATTATTATGTTAGGGTTTGTTTCTACTGCTATTCTTTTTTATTTGTTTCTTATTTATGTATGCATTTACCGTATTTCTTATTTCTTGCTTGCCCTAAGGTCCCAAGATAGGTTGCACAGACAAAAAATACAATTACAAAATCTTCAGTAGTCTGTAATCTGTGGGTCGTATTGTTATGCATTATTTCATGACTGAGAGGCAACTGAAACCCATCTCAGTTTGCAAGTGCTGTTTTAGAGAGAGACTATCCCTAGATGATGCACAAGCTAACCAGATCTCACAGCCATTAGTCCTTTGAAATCAGCTGAAAGCAAAAGCCTCTTTCTGTAAGGATCTGCACTTTTATTATGTATAAAATCAGGGACAAAACTGGAGGAACTGAGGTGTTATGGAATGCTGACAGTACATTGTAAGAGTTTTGAAGAAAACATGCAATCCAGCCAGTGTGGTGTCGTGGTTGAAGTGTTGGAATAGGACCTGGGAGACTCTGGTTCAAACCCCTACTCTGCAGTGAAGACCTAACTCACAGGGTTGTTGTAAGGATAAAATGAGGGAGGACAACTATGTATGCCTCCTTGGAGGATGGGTGAGATATAAAATAAATAAAGAACAAGCAAGCTGTGGCATGTTCCATTGCTTTATTCTGAATAATTGCTGAATAGTACTGAGTTTAAATGCACCTTGAATACCTGTTTACTGCAAACTGCTTTTCATTGCTATATATACTGGGAATTTAGTGCTGCTTTTTTATTTTAAACTACGGTATTTTCTGCTGCTTGTTTTAAACATAGGTTGCTGTATTTATCTGCTACTGCTTTGTATGACTTATTTCCTTCCCAGGCACCCGATGCATCTTACACAGGATCCCAAAACAAAACTGAGGTCTCCTTTTCTCCACAACCCTGCTGGGTGAGCAGATAGTGAGGGCTGAATTTACACATCACAATAAGCTAGGATTGCTGGCTTTCTATGGTTTATTGTGAACATGCAGCATGTACCATGCTTGGCACAAGCAGGAGAAACAAGCCAGGAAGCCACAGTTAAGCTTGGCTTGCTCACATGTTACACTGAACACAGGTACAAACTGTCTCTGCACATCTGCAAGTGTTTGTGTGAAAGAGTGTGTGCTGGTTGATTGTACAGCTCAACTATTGCACACAGAGTATGCACACTCATGAACGTTGCATGTAAAAGCGCTTTCCTTGTGACATCCAAACTTTGGATGGTTACGTACTGTACTTGTTTCTTCTGAAGCCTGAGTCATTCCCCAGCATCACCCCAGCATCACACCATGGTGTGTTGCTGTTGGCTCTGGAATCCTAGAGAGAACCAAAGCATGATCTCATATACAAACATCTCAAGGAAGCCAGACTTAGTTGCAGCTTCCTGCTTCTTTCTCCTGCTCATGCCAGACAGGGAGTGAAGCAGGAGCGATCAGGCACTAGGACAAATCGCTCTAAGCCAGCAAGCCTGGTTTATCTTGATGTACAAACTCCACCTTTCTCTTTCATGGCCGTCCTCTTGAGAAGCTTCTTGCCCACAAAGTGTTAATCTCTCTCTGCATTTCTCTCTTCATTTCTGATTGCTGCGAATTACCATACAGATTGAGAAAGCCAGGTCTGTGATTGCTCAAGAGCCTTTGCTTCAAGTGGCCAAGGCCTTCAGCATGATCCAGCCTGCAGCCAGGCCCTCACTCTGCACCTGCCTCTGATGAGAACGGCCTCTAAGGACTCCAATTTGGAAAGGAACCTAAGGAGGTGATGATGATGATTGATTTAAATCTGGCTGTTTCCAGTCAGCCCTGGAAGTCTGTGCTAACACTGTTCCCCTTTCCTCAAATCTACATCAGCTACCCTGTTTCCCCCCCACACCCTATTAAGACCCTGATCCCACCTGAGGTGCTGTTTGAGCTTAATTTCCTCAGGCAAGAAATTGCATTAGCCACCAACTGTATTCCTTTTACCCCTTGTGCCTGCTCGTTTCCACTCAGCAGTCTCAAGAAAGGGCCATAGCTCAGAGGTGGAGCATCTGCTTTGCATGCGTAAGGTCCCAGGTTCAATCCCCAGATAAAGAAGGGAAAGATTCATCTCTGAAACCGTGGAAAGTCCCTGCTAGTCAACAGTCCTGAGCACCCCAGATAGGGGGGATATATAAGCTGAAGTCAGGGCAGAGCCTCTCTGTTGTTGCAACTGCATCATTAAGTGCACACCTAGGAGTAGCTGGGGACGCGGGTGGTGCTGTGGTGTAAATCACAGAGCCTAGGGCTTGCCGATCATAAGGTTGGTGGCTCCAATCCCTGCGACAGGGTGAGCTCCCATTCCTCTGTCCCAGCTCCTGCCAACCTAGCAGTTTGAAAGCATGTACAGTGGTACCTCTGGTTACGTACTTAATTCGTTCCGGAGGTCTGTTCTTAACCTGAAACTGTTCTTAACCTGAAGCACCACTTTAGCTAATGGGGCCTCCTGCTGCTGCTGTGCCACCGCCGCACGATTTCTGTTCTCATCCTGAAGCAAAGTTCTTAACCTGAGGTACTTTTTCTGGGTTAGCGGAGTCTGTAGCCTGAAGCATCTGTAACCCGAGGTACCACTGCAGTGCAATTAGATAAATAGGTACAGCTCCAGTGGGAAGGTAAACAACATTTCCATGCACTGCTCTGGTTTGCCAGAAGTGGCTTAGTCATGCTGGCCACATGACCCGGAAGCTGTCTGTGGCTCCCTCAGCCAATAAAGCAAGATGAGCGCCGCAACCATAGAGTCGTTTGGGACTGGACCTAACGGTCAGGGGTACCTTTACCTTTACCATTAGAAGTAGCTGAGACACATAGCACTGATGGACTTTCCCTAATTTGTAAGTGTACTTTTGACAATAAAAAGTTAATTCCTCACTTTGGGCATTTCTTGCCTGACAGTGCCATATTTGAAGCAAATTCCCAGCAGGTTTTTCACTAGAGGTCTTAACCGGAGTAGCCAATGTGGTGCCATCCAGATGTGGTTGAACTCCCACCACACCTGACCACTGGCAATACTGGTTGAAGGTGATGGAATTCCCAGCAATACATTGGCTGCCCCTGGCTGAACCCAGCCTTCTTCACAATTGGTGTGACTGACAGAGCTGGCCTGGAAATGCAGAGGTGGCTGATGCTCTCCTTGGGCTTCTAGTGGCAGCAAGCAGCTCCTGTTCTACATTTCCCACAATGCCTTGTGGCAATGCTACATTGGACATTCTGCAGAACTGTAGGAAAAGTAAGATGGTGGCTCATTTTCTCAGGTCATCTGCAAATGCACTTCAGATGTTGATGGGACAAAGAGGAGAACCTGTCCTAAACACCTTTAAACAAGGAGGGGGGAATCTGTGACCCTCCAGGTGTTGTTGAACTCCAATCCATCAGCCCCAGCCTTCAAGGGCAGTGGTCAGGCATGATGGGAGCTGTCACCCAGAGGGCCAATTTCTGCATCCCTGCCTTAAAACATGGGCAGGTTTGTATGAGAGAAGCCATCACCTGCCGACCCTTTTCTCTAAACTGAAAAATCCAAAAGGTGCAAGCTTTTGTCTTTGGGGAGTTTCTTGAATCATTTTGGTTGCCCTTTTCTGAGATGAGGGAAGGAACAGAAAAGCAGCTTCACTTTTTTAATAGCTGATTAAACAGCAGATCTGTCAGTGCTGCAACAAGGAGAAACCAGGATGGTCCCCACAGAGCGTCAGCAAAAGGCTTTCTCCCACCCACACCAACTGAGCAGCAACTTGACTGTAATTGGGGTGTATTTAGTCATTACAGTTAACTCAGTAATTATCACCTTCATCTTTTTCTTTCTGTTAAAAGTTTGTTGGAAAGGAAAAACTGGGGAAGAAATGGCACTAGAGATGTCCCACCATGGCGGAAGGCAAGAGAATCACATCTGCACATCTGCCATTTTCTGCTTTGGCTTTTCACAGTGTGTGCGTGTATTTTTTAAAAAATAAAGTAAAAACCCTAACCTCTGTCACATTTTACAGTGAAATGGTGGCAGGTGCCCCCCTTCACCTGCCACTCGAAGCTATCAGACAGGATGGGATTATGCAAGGAAGACAGTAATTAAATGGTACGAGTAGGAAAAGCCACTTTAAAAGCCATTGTTATTGAAATGAGACCGCCCCCTGGTGTAGGGAGAGCCTTAAGGCAGCAGCCCTGATGAAATTTCTTCAGATAGGCAGGGCTGTGGTGGTTAACTGGTAAATCCAGACTGCTGCAACCAAACAGGAAGTTAATTATGTGAATACAATTAAAGTGTGCTTGTTTGTTTCGCTAAGTTAGTAGCAGCCCAGGTAATTGTGACCAGCCTTAGGACTCTGGGAAGTGGTGGGTAAGTCTAACTGCTCCTCACTCTGCCATACTCTCAGGTAAATTACTTCTCCCAAGCTGCTATTCTCTTGAGTTGCCAATAACTTCAGAGAGGATGTTTCTGTAGGGATTGTGGCATGGAGAGAAAGAGGCTTTCTGGACTGTGGCTATTTTGGGATGGGATGTGATGACAAGAGGTGATGCTCGGTGCTCTTTTTCTAGAAAAAGTGGTGCCAGAATTCACCATGAAGGCCTCCCTTGTTCTCTTAGAATGGCAATGGCACCCACCTGAGAGGTGCTAGAACTGAGTTCCGGTGAGTTCCAGCTGGGAAAAAAGGCCCCAGTGATGCTTCTCATTTTGCTACTTGAGGCAAATCGGGAAGTGCTGCCTGGCCACTGCCACCCCACTCAGCCACCTCCACCAGCAACAGAGTAGTGGCACTGCCATTGGCGCCAATTTCCGGCAAGATCTCATGAGATCTCACCAGAAATTGGATCCAATGCCAGTTCTACTTCTCTGCCATTAGCACCCAAGGGGGTGCCACCTCAGGGGCTTTCACCACCTGAGTCAGGGCTTCATGCTGCTTCATGGGTAGGCCGGGCCTAGTGATCACATACCAACAAATTGAGGTTGCACAGCTAAGTTGATTTGAGCTCTTGCATGCAGGATAACATTTGCTTGATAGCATCCAACCTCCATGCAAAGAAATGGTGTATTTCTTGGAGGAAGGCAATGTGTGGTTTCATGGTTATTTTCTTTTGACAGGGTTTCCCAACCCCCTCATGTTTAGTGTAATTGTTTTTAAGGTACCCATTCTGCTTATCTACTTTATAGGATGATTCCCTGCCAGCCCGTCTGGGTTGCCCTGTGTCTCTCACCTTATATTGTCTGTCGAACCTATTAAGTTGCACTGACATAAAATGTGATGGCTGGCGGAGGAGGGGGTTAGAATTAGATTTGGGTTAAAGAGTGGGGGGTAGATTACAGAAAATAGCCTATATATAGTCATATAGGTGTTTATTTGGGGTATATTGGACCATCTGGTATCTAGCCAGTTGGTCCTGAGTCTCAGCTGGCATGGAGGGCCTTGTTTAAGAACAGGCTGTCTTCTCTGTTGTTTGCAATAGGCAGTGGTCAGTGAAACAGTGTTAAGTGACTTTGTGACTCCTATGTTGGGTATAAGGTTTATAAGCGATGTTGTCAGTGTTATTAACAACATTCTTGGTTTGTTGGGATGGGGATATGGGTATTGGCACACTCTGGCACCACCATTGTGCTGGTTGTGTGTCAGATTTTAGCCTGTTTGTAGATTGTTTTATTTGATATAGGTTTCTTTCTTTGTTTTCCTTTTCTTTTAGCTGCTTATTTTGTTTATTGCCTTTGTGTGGTGAAGGAAGAGACGGAGATGTTGGTGTGTGAGGGTGGTCTATTTTTGTATGTCTGGTTCTTTTTGTGTTATGGATGGGGTCCTTGGAGCAGGGGGCTGAGAGTGTGGGTGGCTGGGGAGTGGGGAGTGTGATTTGATGTCATCTGGGTTGGTGTGTGGCTGGGAATGGGCGTGGGGGATCTCTATGGCGGGGCGGGGGGGTAGTGGTGCTGCTGGTAATATTAATGGCATGGGTGAGAGGAAAAGGGGAAGGGAGTCACCAGTCTGTCAGGTTGAGGTGATTTCCAGTTGTTTCATTCAGCTGTGGTTGTTTCAGGGTTTTCAGTCTATGGTATGTGGGTTTGGTTGATTTGGTTAAGGTTGGTTTGCCATCTTGTGTATGTTCAGTGGGACGGTTCTGTGAGCGGTGCTTGACTGTACTGGTTTGCATTGTCGTGTCATTTCTGTGATTTCTTCTTCCTCTACTGTTGTCATCACTTGCTGTTGTTTCATCATGGCTGTCGTTTGGTGGGTCTGTCAGTTGCCATTCTGGGAGATGGTTGAGTCCGAGGTTCTCCAGTAGTTACAGGGCTTCAGGTATGTTGAGGGCCATTTGCTGTGCTGTGTTGGTGGTTACAATGAGGCAAAAGGGGAAGCCCCATCGGTACTTGATTCATGCTTGTTGAAGACATTGGATACATGGGCATAGGCTTTTTCTTCGGTCTACGATCTCTTTCATTAGATCCTGTAAGGCCATGATGGGGTTTTCTCCATATTGGAGAGTGGTTGAGTTTCTGAGATTGTTCCATATTTCTTCTTTCTTTTTATAGCAGGCAAAGCACACAATGATATCTCGGGGGGGGGGGGGATTCGGCGTAGGTTTGAGAGCTCTGTGCTGCGATCTTCAAGGTCTGCTTGTTTGGTTCTCATTTCTGTGCTTTCTATTTCCAGGTGGCTTACCAGTTCAGCCAGCTCATTTTTCGCACATGTGTTTTCCTCTCGGAACTGCTCTATTAGTCTTTCTTGTATTCAGTTCTTATTTTCTAGAATGGAGATGGTGCTAATGAGGGTTTCTACTTTGGAGGCCAGGTTGCTGGTTATTGTCTGCAGGGCAGTCACTCTGTTCTTCAGTATTTCTTCTAATCTCTGTTCCATTTCCCTCAGGTCTCGTTTTGTTGTTGGGTTGTTGTCATCTTGGGGGGATGTTGTGGGCTCAGTGCGGTTCGCCATCTCCATGGCTGGTGCCATCTCAATCTCCCTAATGGTCTTGGTTTGAGATGTGTGTGGTATTCTTTTGGAGTGGGGTGTGTGGTAGTTAGGAGTTTTGGTGGTGGTTCCTGGGTGCTGTTGAATTGCTGAGTTGAACAGGTGTTGTTGACTGGTGGCTTTTGCAGAGCGTCTGGATTGGGCGGCCATTTTTGTCATGTCTGGGCTGTGTTTTAAGGACTTCTCTGGGGTCTCTGTAGGCTGGCAAGGTTGTGTTCAAGGCAAAACAAAACAAACAAAAGGGGGAAAGAAGAGGGGAAAAGGGGAGAAGGAAAAGTAGAATAAAATAAAAAGGGGAAATAAAGAAAGAAAATAGTAATAGTAATAATGAAAAATTGCAGTGGTGGTTCAAGTTATAGTATGAGGTAGATGACCACAAAAGGGTGGGGGGAGTTACTATTGAAAGTGGATGGGGATATATATGCATGTAGGTATGTGGTTTATTATTATTATTGTTGTTGTTGTTGTTGTTGTTGTTTGTTTGGGGGGAAGGGGAGAGAAGAAAAGAGAGAAGGGGGGATGGAGGGGGTAGGAAATTTAAGAGTTAAGAAGGAAGGAAATAAAGAAAGAGAAAAAGAAATAAAGAACCTGAAGATGTTGAGGTGGTGTTATCTGGAAGTAATACCTTGAGGCAATGGTACCTCGGGTTAAGTACTTAATTCGTTCCGGAGGTCCGTTCTTAACCTGAAACTGTTCTTAACCTGAAGCACCACTTTAGCTAATGGAGCCTCCCGCTGCCGCCACACAATTTCTGTTCTCCTCCTGAAGCAAAGTTCTTAACCCAAGGTACTATTTCTGGGTTAGCGGAGTCTGTAACATGAAGCGTATGTAACCCGAGGTACCACTGTACATATCAAATAATAAAAGTAAAAATAAAAAGTATATGGAAAACCCCTTTGACAGGGGGGAAAATAAAAGTATGTATATATTTGTGTGTGTGTGTGTGTGTGTGTGTGTGTGTGTGTGTGTGTGTGTGTGTTTTCTCTTTAAATAGAAAAAGGAAAGAGGAAGGGGGAAAAAAAAGAGAGAAGGGAAAAATAGCAATAGCAATAAAGTGGAATAAGAAGTTTTGGGGGTTTTTTAAAGGATGATGATAATAATAATGGGAGGGTGGGGAGGTGTGAAAGACTCAGATTTCATATTATTCTATATATATTTTCCTATTTAATTTAAAAAATGAGAAATAAAAACGAAGAGGACATCAGGGCTGAAGTGGCGGCCCCTATGTTAGTTCAGGACTCCTTTATGGGTGCTGCCATTTTAATTCTTGAGAGTTAGAAAAGAAAAAAATGAGGGGGGAAATTGGGCCGTGTGCTTCTATGTAGCCTCCCTGGCTCTCCTGGTCCCCCCCCTCTCTCTTGATGGCTGCAGTGGTGATGGCCGTGACAGTGGAGGCTGGCAAGTGTTGGGGGGGGGGGGCTCCGCTGCATTGTCTGTTGGGCTCCAGAGGCCTCTGGACCTCTGATCTCTGTTGGAACACTGCTGGGGTGATCCCAGTCCTGTTGCAGCCAAGGTTGCCAGGTGGGGGGGGGAGTTGGGAGCCTCGCGCAGCCCCCTCAGTACTGGCTCCCTCCTGCTTGCGGCAGTGGCTTTGGCAATGAATGGACCAGCCAGAGAGCCCTGCAGGTGCTGGCGGTCCCTGTAATAATAATAAATTATTTATACCCCGCCCATCTGACTGACTTTCCCCAGCCACTTTGGGCTGCTCCCAATCAAATGTTAAAAACAATACAGCATATTAAAAACTTCCCTAAACAGGGCTGCCTTCGGATGTCTTTTAAATATAAGATATCTGCTTATTTCCTTCACATCTGAAGGGAGGGTGTTCCACAGGGTGGGCGCCACTACTGAGAAGGCCCTGTGTCTGGTTCCCTGTAACCTCACTTCTCGCAATGAGGGAACTGCCAGAAGGCTCTGGGCACTGGACCTCAGTGTCCGGGCAGAACGATGGGGGTGGAGACGTTTCTTCAGGTATACTGGGCCAAGGCCATTTAGAGCTTTAAACACTTTGAAGTGTGCTCAGAAACGTACTGGGAGCCAGTGTAGATCTTTCAAATCCGGTGTTATGTGGTCTCGGCAACCGCTCCCAGTCACCAGTCTAGCTGCCGCTTTCTGGATTAATTGCAGTTTCCGGGTTACCTTCAAAGGTAGCCCCATGCAGAGCGCATTGCGGGAGATAACTAGAGCATGCACCACTCTGGTGAGACAATCTGCGGGCAGATAGGGCCCCATCTTGCGTAACAGGTGGAGCTGGTAAACAGCTGCCCTGGACACAGAATTGACTTGCGCCTCCATGGACATCTGTGAGTCCAAAATGACACCCAGGCTGCGTACCTGGTCCTTCAGGGCACAGTTACCCCATTCAGGACCAGGGAGTCCCCCACACCCACCCACCCCCTGTCCCCAAAAAACAGTACTTCTGTCTTGTCAGGATTCGGCCGCCATCCACCCTCCTATGAGCTCTGCACTTGCCATCTTGCCTCACCAGAAGTCCCTGGGCAGTGTAGTTCACCCCTCACAGAGTTACAGTCCCCTGCAACTTTTAACCAACTACAGTTTCCACAATACTTTCTTTATTTAAACAATTTACATACTGCTTAACTACAATAATATCTGAGCTGTTTACAAGATATACAATGCAAAAAGATATTAATTGGTTAAACCTATGAAATCAGATTTCAGTGAGACAATCAGACTTTGAGGGAAAGCCAATTTGAATGGCTTTAAAAGTGGATTAGACAAATTCATAGAGGATACTGCTGTCAGTGGCTACTAGCCACGATGGGTATGATCTCCCTCCACAGCCGGAGGCAACACTGCTTCTGAATGCCAGTTGCTGGAAACCATAAAAACATGTTCATCCTACATGTGTGTTCCTCATGTGTACTTAAGGGTGTGTGTATATATATATATATATATATATATATATACACACACACCAAGAAAAGAAAACATATATACATATATACATATATACATATATACAATCCCAAAAGATGTCATAATGCCAGGATGAGTTGGTTTTTACAGGTGACAAAATACCACAGCTGAATCACAGAGAAAATTCATAAACCAACATGATGTAGTGGCTAATATTGGGGTTGGATCAGGGAAACCTGGGTTCGAATTCTCCTTGTGCTATGACGTTCACGTGTGAGATAGATTAGGTTGTTGTGAGGATAAAATTAAAACATCCATATAGACCACCCTGAGTCTCTTGGAACAAGGAACCGACGAGCCCAAATAGTAAAATACCTTGGAAAAATATACCGTATATGGAGAGGGATTGTGTAACAAATTATTAACTTGGACCCATTTATTGTCTGCGAACAGCATCCGTTGGGAAAGGTTCTTAGAAAGAAAGGAAATGTGTGTGTTTCCCAAAATTTTAATAAGCGTAAATGAAGATGGAAAGCAGTTATGTCTCACACTAGAAAAAGAGAAGGAATTTGTTACTTCAAAAGCAATAGAGTTATAACAATTTAGGAACCCTTTTGGCCACTTCACATGTAACCTTTCTAAAGCAATAAAATCACAGCAGGCACTTTCTCCATCTGTCACCTTCAGTCACACACCAGTTATGGCAATTTAGTTCTGGCCTCTAAAAACTAGAATCGAGAAAGTGAGGTTTACTGTTGGATTACTAACCTGGAACTTAATCCATAACTTGTTTCTGGTTAGTAAGCCAATGTGAAATCACTGAATCCTGTTATGGATGCAACAAGGAACCGTGGTTTTTTTCCACTAGGATCACAGCATCCAAGTCAACATCATGGTTTAGGACGCCACGATTCTTACATCAGAAAGGCCTTTTGTTTACTGTTCTTAGCTTGATCATCTTTGTCCCATTGTCACTATTTTGCCATTTTTAACTACAGCGTGCTTAGAGAATGATCAACACGGTGCCAAAAAGACAATGTTAAAACTTCAGAACAATCTTCTAAGTATAGAAGCCGTTCAGTACTGCAGACAAGCTTTCCGTGCATATTGTTTCCATCAAAGATGCTTTAGTTGTGAGCCACTGCCTGCACTTCCACTGTAGAACGCATTAAATTGTTTCACTACGCACCCACCTTGGGTGCTTTTGTCTGGCTGGATTGTGTCCTTGGCCTCTTGATAATGTCTCTTGCTTGCCTGGATGGAGGATAGAGGGGTGTGCAAGCATGTGTAGAAATTAGCCTACTATACGAAGGTACAATGCACAACCAGTGCTCCACCCACTTCTGCCTCTGGCCCTGCCCACCACTGGTATGTGGCCCTTGGAACCTTGCCCAGATGGGAAGGTGGCCCTCAGGCTCACAAATGTTCTGCATCCCTGCTGTACCTTAGTCTCCCTCTTGGATATATCTCCAGGCTCTGAGAGCATCATCTGCAAACACATTCCTTTCCAGTCAAAGAGTCAGTTATTTGTCACCCCCCCCCAAAAAAAAAATCCCCCTCTCCATCAACCCCTCCCCATCACACGACACAGAATTTTGTCTAAATGTGAAGAGGCTCTCTCGTTGTGTCCCATCCCCCTTCACGCAGCCTCCTGTCTGCCTTTTTTAATCCAGCGTGTTATAGGCAATCTTCTCAAGTGACGTATCAGTCTCATACTCCACATGCACTATAGCTAACAAAGCAGCTCCCTTGTTATCATGGGAGGTATCACGTGAGATCTCAGAGACTTTGTCAAAAGTCAAATCATTATCCTCCCCTTGGAGGGACATGGTATGAGGTAGAAGCTGTGGGTCACTCAAGACCACCAAGTCTTTCTGGCAGGTGGTGTCGTGATGGTATGAAACCAGCTCATTGCTGAAGTTCACCGTCTCCACAGCATTGTTGGGGCAGAAGCGGCCACAGCCCAGGATGGTTGTAAAGGCCTTTCGGAAGTCCGCATTGAAGGCATAGATGATGGGGTTGAGAGAAGAGTTTGCCCAGCCAAACCAAACAAAGATGTTGAAAACTGTGTCGCTGACACACGGCAGTTCTGCCAGCTGATGCAGGTTGTGGTCACAGAAGGGGATGATGCAGTTGAGCACAAAGAAAGGAAGCCAGCAGAAGACAAAGACCCCCATTATAATGGAGAGGGTCTTGAGGACCTTAGTTTCTTTTCTGAAGGAATTCTTCAAGGACACTTCATGGGGACACTCGTTGCTTTGGCAGCTCTGGGCATGTTCCGCGGCCCTCTCTAGAGAGGAGATCCTCCTTATCTGTCGCTGAGCAATGCAGAAGATCCTGGTGTATGTCACGATCATGATAACAACAGGGATGTAGAAGCTGATGAGGGAGGAGGAAATAGCATAGGTCCTGTTGAGGCTGGAGTCACAGTTTTCCTCTGAGCTCCAGGTGATGTTGGAGTCTCTCTGGTGGGCAGGAGGGAGCTCCTTGGCTTGGTGCCATCTCAGCTGGACGGGTATGAATGAGATCAAGACGGAGAGCATCCAAGCCACCCCAATCATGACAAAAGCCACTCGCTGGGTCATCTTCCGCTCATAGCGGAAGGGGCTGGAGATGGCCCAGTAGCGGTCCAGACTGATTATGCACAGGTTGAGGATCGAAGCCGTGGAGCACATGATGTCAAAAGCCACCCAGACATCACAGAAGTTGCCAAAGGGCCAGAAGCCAGCCACTTCAGTCACCGCCTTCCACGGCATCACCAGCATGGCTACCAAGAGGTCCGAAACAGCCAGGGAGATGACAAACAAATTGGTGACTTTTGAGCGCAGGTGCCTGAACTTGACCACTGCCATGCATACAAGGGTGTTTCCCAGTAGGGTGGAGAGGATGAGGAGGAGGAGCAAAGTGGCCAACACCACTTGTAGGGACATCTCTGAGTGCTCTTCCTCTGCTCGGCCTTCCTTATTGAGGGTATCATTAGTCATGGCTGATGCACCAACACGTCCTCCTCTTCGCAGGTAAAGCTCATCCATGCCTACCTGCAGTCCTCAAGCGTCCAGAGTGTTCACCTTCTGCTACATCACCACCAGCCCATCATATCCCTGCTCCTCTCCTTCTTTGCTTGAAACTCAGAAGCAAACGCTGTTGGCTCCCCAACCCCCAGGATCTCCGCCAGATCTTCAGCTCAAAGGAGCAATGCTCAACCTTTCACTCCTTTCCAAGATTCCTACTGGCAGCCTGGCATTTCTCCCACCCCCTTTGCTTTTCAGACTGCCACTCAAAGCCAGCCAGTTCTCACCTACTACACTTTTTGCCAAGTTGACTCTAATATAACAAGCCTACCTCCCCTCCCCTCTATTTTTTAGGAGCTCATCAGCTTCTCTATGCTACCCCCCAAGCACAAGACCCTTTTGTGCTGGCTAGGATTTGGATGAGGCTTTATATGGGATGAATACAAGACCTGGGATTTCTCCGCTGTTGCTGCTGATGCTGATGCTGATGCTGGATGCTCTTTCTGCCTTTGAGCTCACTGTGGCTGCTGTTGCTCCTGTTCCTGCTAGGCTTTGGTGAGAATCCTTCCTTATCTCTGTGCACTCTTTGCTCTGGGACCTTAGGCAAGGTGCATTTTAGCGGACAGACAGGCTCTCAGGAAGAGTAGTGCGAGGAGCAAGAGAATGAGCAAAATGCAGTCTTTCATTTAGTGGCAGTCAAGGGTGGAAATTCAAATTCAGTAAAAGAGACGGCGGCAGGGAGACGAAGCAGAACAGGGCAGTCAGAAGAGGTTTGTGTTCAGTGCGTGAATTAAGGGGGGGAACAGAGGCAGCCGGGGCCCCATTCCTTACAGAATACAAGTCCCCTTAGCTACCGTCAGTACAGGGATTATAATAATTTGGTTACGGACTCCCCTTCCCTTTTGCCCCATAATCTCTGCTCTGGTTTGTGGTCCCCAAATTTCCTATAAACTCCAGTCAGTTACTTCCAATAAGAATATTCTTCCAAATGGAACTTTGGATTCCTTACACGTACAGTATTGGGAAATGGATTGATTGTTGTTGCTGCTGCTGCTGCTGTGGTAGGTATTTGCTTTCCTCAGTATTTTTTTAAAATTCCATTTATATTATTGACTTTATATTATATTTATATTATCCCATTTTCTGTGATGTTTTTCTTATCTCCCCCTTTGCTGCAGCCTGTCTTACCTCTTTTTTTAGCATAGTCATAACACAATAATCTTTAAGTGTTCTGTTGCTCATAGTTCAAAACCTGCTTGCAGGTTCTTCATGTAGTAGTATTTCTTTAAATAATCTGAGAAAAGCTTCCATTCTTTTTTTTTAAAAAAAAAAATCATTAGCTGTTAGCTTCACTGATTTAACATAGTCTATCACTTTACTTATCCATTCTTCTTTAGTGGGAACTTCTTCATCTTTCCATTTTTGAGCTTAAAGGAACCTAGCTGCTGTTGTTACATACATAAACAACTTGACCATTTTTTTTTTTACTATTATTATTTCTATACCTATAATCCCTAGCAGAAAAGCTTCAGGTATGTGGGTTTTGTGGGGGGGGGGGTTTGTGTGTGTTTTGTATACTCAGTTTAAATTTATAATCTCCCTCAGTACTGAGTAATCTGATTTTTTTTACTTTTATTTTTTTTTGAGGAAAGTGAACATAAGCAACTTTTAAAGCAACAAATCCCACAGCCTCTTCCTACAGTTTATTCCCTACAAGGAGAGATGACACCCAGCAAAAAGGTCAGACTACAATAATTTAGCTGGACTCCAAAGCAGGGATGGGGATCTTCTGGCTTGTGAGCCAGATTTTGCCCACCAGAATTTCCCAGTTGTCCCACAGGGCTGCTTTCCCACAACCATGCCCACATGCCTCACACCAGATGTGATATGTGGCACCAGGGCAGGTACAGATGCGTTTGTATAAAGTAGAATAGTTCCCCATGCATCAGATGATGTGCAGCGATTTCAATGCTGATTGGTCTGGGTGCACCAGGAAGCAACTGGCTGGCATGACTGATCCTGCAGAAAGCAGGATTGAACCCTCTGCACATCAGCTGAGACACAGGAAGTTCTATCCTGCTCCGTTTTGGTGCATCAGCCAGTTCCCAAATCCTGCAGGAAGTGGTGAGCATGGTGGGTTCAATACAGTTCAGGACATATCTCCCTTCCCCACCCTTGAGGGCCAATTAGATTGGTCGGAATTCAAGGTTAATCAGGTGTTTCTGCAACATCTGCTGAAGTTCCAGAGCACAATTTACTAGTCCGAAGTGATTCTCTTCCACTAGTCTGCCAGCAGTACTTTAAAACAAGGCTGGGAATCAGCAGCACTGACCTCATTTAAGCTCAGGTTAGTCTTCAACTTAATGGCCCATATTCTGTCCTACTTGGGTTCCTGCAGGGCTCGATGTGACCCACAAGGCTTGGGTGTTATTACACAGTAGAAGAAAAAAGGTAGGGAAAGGTGCAAAGTCACTACCCAAACCGGTAGCCATCCAGGCCTGGAGCCAAGGCAGCTGCAGAAGCCTCTCCTCTCGTGTCAGCCTTCCATTTTCAGCCCTTCCGAGGTGCCAACACTTTGTGTTTCTTCCTTTTGAGTGAGGGGCAAATCTGTCAGTGTCAGTTTCTCCTTTTTCTAGTCTTAAGTTCAGTTTTCCACATTTCCATGCCACTTTGTGATTTTTTTAAAAAGTCCTTATGAAAATTCACCAGCATCTTAGTGCAAATTTCTTTTGATATTGTATATGCATTTTTGTATACAATGTTGCATCATACACCCATTTTTTTAAAGCCTCTTTCCCGACATCCAATGCATTTGTCTTATGTTATCTTCACCAATATATGCATTTTTAGGTATTCTTCAACCTACTATTTGCACTTCCTACACATTACTTGAAAATTTCAAAGAAGTGCTTATTTTGAAGCATTTCAGTCCAGGCATTATTTTGTGAAAGTGTGAATTACAAAGATCACCTTAGATACAAAGTATAAATAAAAGATAATAAAAATTCAATGCCATGCAAAACCTGCTTTAATCTCCCAGGCTTTTTAAAGTATAAATTGTTTAAACCTCTTTTTTACTATTGATTGCTACTGGCAATTTCAGCATATAATTTTCCTAATTTTATTTTATTGTGCTTTATGTCACAATATGCCCTGGAAACTACAGTATACAAATGTTAAAAAATCAAGAAACGTATCTTTAAGTGCAGGGAACTGTTATCAGTGAGAACATGAGTGTCTATTTAATAAGTTTTAGCCTCAAACAATGGCTCTTGAATAATTTATTCAGCTACATATATAATGTCCCCCATATACTCAGCTTGTTTCTACCAGCTGAATACAGAGCCTATTCCCACCCCCCTCCCAGACTATTAATAATATCAGAGCTTGGAATGAACTAGTTTTGTTTAACAATGTTCACTGAATTAGTTCAAAAACATATGAACTACACCTGAAAGTAGTTCCCATTATTGCTAAGTGAACTGGATGTGAATTAAGTTTGTTTTGGGGTAGAACTTCAGATGTTTTCTAGATCACCTTCTACATAATTCTCTTATCCCTTTTTAAAAAACTTTTTAGACTCTTGGAGCCGTTAGGCTTAAAAATCGTAATTGTCAGGGAAAATAAACAATTCACATTCCACCCTGCATGTGTTTCAATGTTTTCTTAGTCTAAGTATGTTTTCTACTTCGGCACAACAGTTTGTAGAACAAAATGCAGAACAAAATTTGCAGAGGATCCTTTGGGTAAACTTGAACTGAATTATAGTAGTTTGTTTTGCAAAGGGCCAAAAGCAAACTGGAATTAGTTCCTTTTTGGACATGCTGAATTAGAACTAGTTCCTTTTAAAAACTTTGTGCCCTTTGGCCCTTAAAACAAAACAAAAGCAACACAGAGAAAAATAACTCGTGTCCCCTCCACCCACCCACCCCAAATACAGGGAGGCAGACATAAGAACTGTTAACAGCTATGCTGAGTCTACATGCATAGCAGAATGAGGCAGAAGAATAGACTTGCCACTTGAGACAGCAGACCCAGGGTTGGGGTAAAGACCACATTTTTAAATATTCCCCAAAACTATTTATAACTTGTGGGTGAAATCACAACAGGCAGAGTGCTAGAGAGTCTCTTGCTTAAATGTTAGCTTAGTTTTCTATGTGCAGTGAGTTGTTTTCAACATGGAAGAGTTTTCATGTCAAAAATCTTGAGGTTTTGCCAGGCTCAGGAGTAGCGTGGCAGGCTGGCAGATGGGGGGGGGGGGACAGGAGTGTGACATGGGACGGGGAGACTGGAGAACAGAGGCTGGGGGGTGGAGAGGCACAGGTACTTCCCCCTCCATGGCTGGGGAAGCAGGATTCCCACCTCTCTTCTTCTCTCCCAGGGAAAGGAGCATGGCAGCAGGATGGGGGGGGGGTGTCAACCCACTGCTAGGAATGGAGGAACTAGAGTCACAAACAGAGGGCACAGCAGGGTCACCCAAGTCCCATCGGTTCTCCTGTTGCTGAACTGACGCCTTCTCCCTGCACATTTGCCAGTCTTGCAAGGCAAGAGGGTGTCATGAGTGAGCATGCCTTACTTGGCAGGTGGGTGCCAACCCATTGGGACAACTCCATAGTGTCTGGCTGTTAATCAGGTTGGTGGTTGGGCTAGATGATCGCCAGGGTCCCTTCCAATTCTTTCAGGTGCTTGAGCGCTGCTATAATTCACAGACATGCTTTTGGTGCCGGGAGCTGGCTTTTCAAGAGGTTCGCTTTAACACATAACCTGCAGATTGTTGGTTACAGTAAATTCCTTCCAGGTCTGTGGGGTGGCCACATTCACTGCTGGCAAACAGCCCCCCAAGGTTAGCCACACACACACCCCGACATAGTAGATATGGGAGATTCGTACCAGAGAGCCTGTTGCTGCTGCTGCTCAGACTGTTCTGGGGTAGATGAACAACTGAAGGCAGCTTCCTAACTTGTCTAACTCTTTATATAACAATAAATTGGTGGCTTTTTTACCAAAGAAAACCACCTCTCCATATTCATTATACTTTAAAAAAAGGAGGGGGGACCATGTTAAGTGTGCCATGTTAACACATAGCACAACAGCTAAGCCATATTGCGCCTACCCTATAGGAAGCAACTTGCTCATTGTTGCTGTAAGGAAAAATAACTTCTGAGGCTTGGCAGTTCCCGTACTTTGGCAAGTTCCTTTAGAAAAATAGTGACATGGTGGAAGCTTTCTCTTGGAAACCAGCCCCAAGAAAAACATTGCAGTGCTATCCTTGCTCTAATTACCCTGGCTTTTGCCGCAACACTTCATGGTGACCTTAATCTGAGCTTGTAACGTGTGCCCTCTTCCAAAGGAACGAGCAGTCCTCCAATGACAACCCACACAGCCCCCCCCCCATGCATGAAAACAGCCTCTCAGCCAGACCTCTTTTCAGCTGCAAAACTACATCTTCCTTCCCAGTGACCTGAAAGAGTGGCTAGATTCTTTAAAGTGAGAACAAGGTGATTTGGTTCTGGAATGCAGGTTACTTTGCAGACAAAACAAAGAATGTTGAAGAACTGAACCCAGCTGTGTGCACGATCTCTCTGTAACAGGTATACCGACTTGGGCATCTTGCAATGATGTTATGCCAAAGGCTTGAAACAAGAAGACCAAACCATTTGAAAAGTTTTTCTTTTTTTCTTTTTAAAAAAGAAAGCTTCTACATCTGAAGTGTTGCCTTTAATATACAGGGATGGCACATCAAAGGCTGTAGTTTGGGAAAGCTGTGAAAGCTGCCATACAGGCGTCCTTCCCTCTGGTGTGCAGACGCTGTGCCCACAATCCTCTCTGATCAAGCAGGTCTTAAGCACAATGAAACACCCACAGAAACATGTGTAGGAGAGATTACAGTGAATTGAGTGTCTAGAGCACAGGCAATAATGCCTCTGTCATAGTGGGGAGGAATGTGCATCCAGCCACAGATTTCCTTTGAAACCCGGGGGGGGGGGGGTGTCAAAACACCATTTTCACATCCAACAAGAAAAGGTAACAACTGCTGGTTAAATTGGAGTTTGACTAAAGCAAAATTATAGATCCATTTCCGGAGACGTTTTTGCCAACAGCAGACAAGATCTTTTTAAAAAAGAAAATGGCAAAAGAGCACATGGTTTCCAATTTAACCAGCTTTGGACAAGAGAGCTCATGGATAGTCAATCTCAGGCCAGAAATAAAGACAAAGACAATGTGCAAGGAGTGCAAGGAGTACTGGAGCAGGGGGAACTGGCTTCAACTCTTTGCTCAGTAGTGGGTGTCCTTGCGCTGGTCACTTATCTTTTATTTGGATTATTGCAAGGATAACATGATGGTGATGTTAGATAGTATGCAAATGTTTATTATTATCATCATATCCTTGCAATAACCCAAAGTCAGTAAGAGAGGCTAAAAGGTTCAGTGCACTTTGCATGCGTTCTCTGGTTGTCATCCTTACAAGATTCTTATGTAAAGTACACTAGAGTCTGGGGCAGGGCTAAGAGAGAGGGACAGCTTGCCACGAACTTTCTAGAGGAGGGATGGGGAACTTGAGGCCCTCAAACTTTTGTTGAACTACAACTCCCACCATCCCTCAGTAGTGTCACCTAGATGGGGCTGATGGGAGCTCTCAAGGTTGTAAAAAACAACGCAAAGCAGTGCCTGCAAAGGGCTCATGCCCCCAAGGCGCAGCAAAGCTGTGAACTCTTGGACTACTGATACTGCCCACTCAATCACTAAGTCACATTTCCTTCCTCATACATTCCTTACTGACCCCTCACCCATCAGTGCTTCCCATGTATTGTTCTTATCCTTCCCATTTGTTTCTTAGTTGAAGTATATTCTCCCAAAAAGTTCAAATTCACACAACACACATGCCAATTAGCTCAGTTGCTAAAGCATGAGACTCTTAATCTCAAGGTTGTGGGTTCGAACTCCACATTGGGCAAAAGATCTGTGGTCCCTCTAAACTCCACTATTCTATGGTTCCAGTTAGCTACAAAGAAAATTAAAATGTTTGCATACATCTGGAGAATGAAGCTGGAGATATTTTGGTACAGAATTTGGATTAGGGTGAGAGTACAAGCAAACACAAAGTTCTAATCTCTGTGTGGTTGCATAACTACAATGCAGTACACTTTACATTTCACCCACCACCAGGACACTATTTAAATTTGCAGTTTCTTTAATCTCTCTCTCACGTCCAACAGAACTGCCTTCTCTACAAATTGCCCACTTTTAAACAATTGAGACTTTAGATTTCCTTTCTCTTCATTCATCTTGATTACATTCCCGCTTGGTGCCGGAGCATGAAAATTACAAGCCACTTCTAGAAAGGAACAAGCTGTTCAATATTAACTGTTGAATGCCTCTTCCAGCCCTCTGAGCAGCAATATTTTAGATACAGACACATTAGGGACACATACAATAAAACCTCCACTTCTTGCATGTTGTACAGATTAGAGGGAGAAGCAGGACCTGATTCTGAAAGCAGCAGAAAAACAGTACTGATCCCAATGATCTAGGATTTGAGGCGAGGCATGGAAAGTAATTATTCCTTTAAATTGCTATGAGGACTACAGAATAGAGCTGTTTACAATGCATTTGGAACTCAAATCCTCTTAAAACTATTGCCTATTGACAGGGCTGTGCATGAATGTATGCCATTTTGTTGGGGTGGGCAAATAATTCAGCATTCTTGGAATCTGTTTTTTGTTTTCATTGTTTTAAACGGGGTTTAAAAGGGTCCAGGCACTGACACCTTACAAGTCTCACAAGGCAGAAACCTGGCTGAATCGGATTTCTAGAAGTTGGCAACAGGACTTCAGTATCCTTCCTCCTCCAACGAGTAGCAAAAAAGTAACTATTACACACAAGAGACTGCAGAATTGTGTGAATTTGCTTAATTGGGTCACATAATTCAACTCCCCACCTGAAAGTAGAATTTGGATTGCCGAGGCACAGAATTGTGGTTTGTTTTTAAGGACAGTGCACAAAAGGATAGCTTTGTGTGTTTACGTACTAGCCCAGCAGCAAGAGGCAACCAGGGTTTCCATGCAGGTGAATGAGGGGGTCTGCAGAGGTTTATTGCTTCAATGAGAATTCACTGGGCTTCCTTGGTTCCAAACTGGCATTGCAGGTCAACCTCGCAGCAAGCCTAATGAAATTGCTAAAAAGATTGGGTACCTATTATTTTCCATTTATCCAAACTAGGCTGGGATAGTGCTCCAGGGGAGGACTAAAGCTGCCACAGAGTACTAAAAAGGCAGGCAGAGGCAAATGAGATGTGACCTTTGACATATTTTTGACATTGCAAATCTCATTATTTCACAGTGGCCAGTGCAGGAGGGGGAAGCTGGACTGAGACTGTGGTATGGGTGGGGGTTAACCCTTTGCTCTTGCCACCATCCCAATCAAAAACTACACCCCCACACACCCCTGCTCCAAGCTTACTATTTGCAATGGAAGGAATTTATGCTTTCCTTCCACTGCAACAGCAGGTTGCAAGAGAGGAGACACAATTCCAATCAGGTCAACAAGCGCAGGAGCAAAGGGTTAATAAAATCTCTCACCCCCACTATGACCCCATTTCAGTTCAGAGGTCCCCACTTCAGCTATCTGTGAAAGAGAAGCTATGCAATGCTGAACTACGGACCACACATCACATTTAGTTCAGCTCTAGAAACCAGGAATGCTGTCAGCTTTCTAACTCTTTTCAGCACACCTGAACCCAGACATTTCTGTGATTCACAGCAAGACTCAACATTCCTATAGCTGGCATTTCCACAATTTTGAGGCACCATTTTTTCCTTTAGTTTTGTACAAAAAAATCAAGCTACATCTGTAATGAGGATCACTGTCCAAAAGTAGCAAAGGAAAAAGCACACCGTATGAAATTAAAGTGTAAATAGCAACTCCAGCTAGAGGCAACAGAGAAGATCTCATTACGAGACAAGAAAAGGTTTAGATGCATCATGGAATCCAATATACTGATTGTTCAAAGGGCTGCGTTCTCCAAGCCCTGTTCATTATATCTAAATGGACAGTCTGCTTCAAATAAACAAAACCATGAAGGGAGAATAATATGCAAAGTGAAGCATGTTAAACAACAATAGAGAGGAACTGAAGACTTTCCTCCCCTTTATTACATCATTGGTTATTTTAAAGATTGATTACCTTTCCCCCCTCTCTTAACTGTTTTTCTAACAAATGATTATGGCATTAAAATTATTCAATGCAACTCCCATTTGCCATCTGCCTTCAGAAAAAGTGTCTTGAGGGAATCAGCAAAGTATTGATTCTAGCACAGCACACTGAGGAGACAAGGCCAGCTGTTTCTCCCACCTCCAATTTAGGCAGATCTCTTCCTTGAAAAAAACATTTTGCTTCACTTTTCCTGAATCACAGCTCACTCAGCAGCAAACACCATCCAGACCATTGTGCTTTAGAGTGTATACTCAGTCTTGGAATAGGCTGCAAGTTTACCAACAGCCACTACTGACCCACAGTTTCTCATTATATAAATGGTTCCCACCACCTGTGTGCTTCGTGCAGTGCACTCACACACAAGCAAAGTGCCACTTTTTCCTTTTGCAGTTAATGTGGCTAGAAAACAACTTCCATCCAGAAAAAGTGCAGGCCTGTCTCATAGCGCTGCATCCAATGTTAGTCCTACATACGACTAACTCTGGTTAATTCACTTCAATGGCTCTACTCAGAATATAATTTACTTTGTAAAAGGTGTTCTGCAGAGGGCAAGAACTGCATTTCCCACCAGATGAATAAAAGTCATCTCAATAGGCTAACTGGCACTTGCCCACTAGCTTTTCCATCCTGCATTCCATCAACATTTTTTGTGTTAAAAGGAAACAGCAACTCTCCCCAATAAATACATCAGATGCAGAGATATCAATCCAAAGCTCTGCCATTTTTAAAGGTCTTCCAATATACATGATTGAATAGCCTCCCAGAAGATATGAAGCCATCATCTGTAAATTTCTGGCTAAAAAGCTCACCCTAAATCTCTCAGAAGTATTAAAGGGAGCATTCCACCAAAGCAGAAGTTAAATGTTACTTGCTCTTCCTACAAATAAACTGAAAAGTACTTTCTCAAACATCAAAAGATTATAATCGTCAAGCAGCAACAAAAAGCCCTAAACCCCTACATTTTATAATTCTTTGCAGGTCCCATTTAAGGCTACACTACTATTGTTGAAAAAGGGTTACGTGGCATTTTGTGCTTGCGGATACTACCCCCTTGTGGAAACAGCAACAAAAAGTCTCCTACAATAAAACTGTCACACATCTATGTTGTCCACATCGTGCAAACACAGATAAGGAAGAACAGAAAGACCATCAACATGTGTGTTTGTGTGTGTGCCTGTTGCCCAGCGAGAGCTACCAGAGTCAGTATCTTTCTCATGTGCAGCAAGTGTTTTGCACAGACACACAGAACAGCTGGATGCCAGGAATGCTGTGATCCTATTGCATTTCTGATTCTCCCCAAAGCTGGCACAACTAGGTGCAGTTTCACGTAGTGGAAAGAGGGCCTTCAGAGTGTCGTGTGACAAGTTAAAATCTCAGCAGGAGTGTCAACTTGCCAGGGAAGGGCAACCATGACTTGGCAACACAGGTGAACATGTCAACCGGAGACACTGTAGTTTGGCACTGAAAAGACAACAGCAACAGCAGTTGGGATCTGTTTGAAAGATGATGGATTGTCATGGCAGGTACATCCTGTCTCTTACAAAAGTGCCATCTAGCAAGGGGGGGACATAAGCCCACATTCCACAAGTTACTTTTGTAGTTACGATCACCAAAATTTAAGACATCATCATAGCACGAAGGTGGTATTGAGTCATTAGAGATGCAGTTCCAGAGCTCCTTTGGGCTCAGAGGCCTTTGAGTCAGTCTTTAGTGCCAATCCTGTAAATGATGCAAAAAGGAAGACGGTCAAACACACTTGCAACAGCGGTAGAAGCAAATTTAAGTATGCATAACAACATGCCTACACTCAATTAAAATTTTACATTGTTAAGCTTGTGGGGAAGAGGCCTGTCTTTTTTATTATTTTGTAAAGCACCATTTCCACTGACAATTACATAAATAACAAAGTATATGCTTACCCCCTGCTAAACAGCTCTTGCTCCTTAGTTGGCTATAAGAGATTTTCAAAGCTAGAAAGCAGGAAGGTCTGCCCCTATGGATCTATGGCAATAGGCCACGTCTACTACACACCCAAGTCTTTGGGTAGGCCTCCCACCTGTGGCCAGGGAATGCCTGGCCTACCAGCCTTCATGCACCTTTGCATCCAAGCTCAGATTTAAATCCTAAAAAGGGCAACAGAGAAGCAGCCATTTTTATTCTCAGAGGGTAAATGAGATGACTGTGTAGCACAAGGAGCTTTAGGAGTTGGAGGGACACTACCAGGGCAGCTAGAGAGAGGCGTGGAACTGAACAAGATTCAGGTCCTTTTAATTATCCTCTAGAAAAAGAATTCTGTACTGGCATGCAATCAACTTAGCTAAGAAGCCCAGAGTAACACACTTGGGAAGAAAGAGAGCATAACACTGCAGGGAGCCTGCTGGTGGGATGTCTACAAGTTTTGGCCTCGTTTGCATGCCACAATAGTTCACCACAAACATGCTGACTGTGCCACCTTTGCTTTTCCCCACTAGGCTGAAGGGAAAGCAAACAACAATCCCTGGTTGTGCATCATATCCAAACCAGGGACTGTGGTTTGTTTTGCTCAAACAAATCACTTTCAGTAAGCAAAGAATAAATCATGGCTACAGATTGTGGCTTGTTAGCAAAACCGACCACAGCCTCCAGTTCGGACATAATGCAATGCCAGAAATTGTGGCTTCTTTCTTCCATGCATTAATGCTTGGAATTAATGCATTAATTAAGAAGCCAAGTAGCACATTCATGGTTGTCAATTAGCTATAGTTTATTGGGATTGGCAAACTGGGTCTTCAAGACATTAGACTCTGGAAAACAATATAACAGAAACATACCTCCAACTGAATGAGTGAGCTTTTCCAACTCTGCTTCAAGCTCAGCATCTGAGATGCTAGGAAGCACTACGGACGTAGGAAACAGTGGCTTCTGTGGAACGGAAGGCAGGTCCAGAAGATCTTTTGAGGAGTCCAGGAGAAGAGTGTCCAGTTCCTTTTCCAGTTCCTCGGCATCAGCTTCTGATACTGGAGAACAAATACATTCCAGTGTGACATACAGCTTGGGCTGCTGGTGAATTTACTCAGAATGAAGTCCCACAGAGTACAACAGTGCCTATTCCCTACTAACTGCACATAGGATTAGAAGACATGCTCAACAAGAGAGATCAGCTCCAGGACACATAGCTGTAAGATGTACTATAACCTTCTTAAGATCTGTAAGAAAGGCAAGAGCTTGAAGAAGGTTCTCTTATTCTGCTCAGCCCTACTGAGAATGCGCTCTCGTTGTTTTTCCTAACAAAAAAATCGTCAAATAGTGGCAATATATTACAGTTGGGAATGGGACCCACCTCACTCATGCCTTTTACAGACCACAAGAGGCACTATGTCAGCCTGTCCCAACTAGGTTTCCTCAGGCAAGTATGTGGTGGGTGGCAAGTTGGGTAAGGGATGCTTCCCCACCTCCAAGCCTCAGCTACTGGGGCGGCTCAGCTCCTTTCTCAAAGTTTTCTTTCTGCTCGCAAAACTGATCCTGGCCACCACTATGGCAAAAGGACGAAGCCCTCCAGGCTTCCTTCTGTGTGTGCAGGGGGAAGGAAATGTGTCTGTGCGCAACACATGCACTGGACCCCTGGAGTTTTCGTTCACCTTTTTGTCCCATTCAAGCCCAGGTCTGCTGCACCAGCACCAGCCGCAAGTGGGTCACCTCAGCTCACTGTCAGGCAGCACCAGGCTGGCTGCGAGCACCTTGTTGGGGGGGGGGGAGGCAGGCGGGCAGCAGGACACGACCCCAGCCGGAGGAGGCATGGATGCATGTCCTGCCACTGCTCCATGGCTCGGCTTGGCAACAGCAGCAGTGCTGGGCATGAAGACGCTTTGATGGTCAAGTGGCAGCCAGCACCTCCGTCCTGCCTGCTGCCAGCTTCCTCCGCCCATTGTCCTGAGCCTTGGCAGAGACACTCCCACTGGCTTCAGCCCACTCCAGTGGGTATAGTGCTGCCCAGCCCACTCAAGGACAGCCCTGGTGGCCCGGCACTCCGCTGCCACATGCCGCTCTTTGAAACCAAATCCACCGTCACCACCACCTTTTCTCCAAGTGTGGGGCTCTCCTCAGGTGCACAAAAAGGAAGGAGCCACAGCGCTTGTGCAGAGTGCATGCCGACAAGGGAAGGGTTTGCACCACTGGAGTGCTTCTCCCATCTGAAGGGTTACTCTGTGCTCACCATAACCTGTGATGTCAGCAGTTGGTCCTAGATGCCCCATATCCCTCAAGTGCAGAGTAGAGACAGACTCTCGCATGGTGGGGCTCCCCAAACTTTTTCCTCAATCCTGTGATGTAGGATTGCTTCTCCTCACAGGTTAGAGGGCGCAATACTTGCCTTGCCTAGGGCACTGGCAACCCATGCTAGGCCACTGTCCTCCAGATATTTTGGACTACAATTCCCACCATGCAGACCAGCACCACCATTTGAGGAAGATTCTGTTCAAATGTCTGAATATGAGGTTGTAAGGTAGAAAACCTAACAACAAGGGTTTGGAGGCTTAAGAGTTTGGACTCACCTAAGCCATTGATTCCAACTCCTGCTAAGGTTTGCGCTACTTCATCCTGGGTGTCACAAAGCTGAAAAAAGCAGCAGATACTGCCATTTATTACACTTTTAATCCACCTTCCAAGGAGCTCAGTCGGCACACATCAAATCCTTCATTTTAATCCCACAATGATCCTGCAAGGCAGGCTAAGCTAGACCATAGTGATTTGTCCACAGCAATTCAGCAAGCTTGAACCTGGCTCTCCCTAGCCGAGTACAACACTCTAGTTCAGGGCTAGGGAACGTTTTTCAAGCCTGAGGGACGCATCCCCTCATGGGCAACCTTCCAATGACTACAGTCTAGTCACAGTCAGTTCAGAGGGTTCTACACTTACATCTCTCCATTATTGCAGTTACAAGGACAGATTCCAAAATAACTGTAGGACGATGTGCAGCAGAGCCAGTGAGGGGTGTAGATTGAGGAGAGTCTGAAGGGCCAGACAGAGGACTGGAGGGAGATCATTGGCCCCTGCTCTAACCACTACACTACCCTGGCATCTGAAATAAAGCCTGCTAAGAGGGGTTAAGCAAAGGCAGATATGGAAAAAACCACTTAACAGAAAGCTAAGAAGCAACCTGCAGCACAAATGTGATTCTCATTTAACTAACACTTGTATAGAGATTATTTGTTTTTCCTCTTTATAGTACCTCTTGAATCTGATCCACCAGGTTCTCTGCCTTTTCTACGGTGACATCTTTCATGGATAACTTCAGAGCTCCAACTCCAGCCTGGTAAGCATTAAATACCTTATTGGGAGGAAAGAGAATAGCCTGTTATTTTACAAGTATTTTCAGTAATCTGTTGCAGTTCTTCACCTTTTTAAATAGCCTATTTATTTATTTATTTGTAAGTAAGTCTGTGGTTGCCAGGGACGCAGGTGGCGCTGTGGGTTAAAGCCTCAGCGCCTAGGGCTTGCCGATCGAAAGGTCGGCGGTTCGAATCCCTGCGGCGGGGTGCGCTTCCGCTGCTCGGTCCCAGCGCCTGCCAACCTAGCAGTTCGAAAGCACCTCCGGGTGCAAGTAGATAAACAGGGACCGCTTACCAGCGGGAAGGTAAACGGCGTTTCCGTGTGCGGCTCTGGCTCGCCAGAGCAGCGATGTCACGCTGGCCACGTGACCCGGAAGTGTCTCCGGACAGCGCTGGCCCCTGGCCTGTTAAGTGAGATGGGCGCACAACCCCAGAGTCTGTCAAGACTGGCCCGTACGGGCAGGGGTACCTTTACCTTTAAGTCTGTGGTTAGGGAGTGTCTTGTTTTAATTTCATGTTAGCTGCTCAGGGAGCCTTTTGGGCTGAAGAACAGGATATAAATGCTCTAAATAAATAATAAATAATACTGATTCTGGCAGGCATTCCACCTCAATATTGCCTATATGATTTTAAAAATGGCTTCAGTTGGATTTACTTTGTCAGGAGGCCGCTTGAGGCCTGAGGGAAAAGTAGATGAGGGAGTTACGGTTGTAATCTCAACTGAAATATTTTGCAAGCCATATGCTTGGGACAGTGAACTTTTGCAGAGGAGCCACTTTCAGGACCTCTTACTTTCTTCAACATTTTCCTGAAAGACTCAGGAGTTTCAGTGCACCCAGTTCTTTCTTCTTCGGGATTCTCCACCAAGCTTGCTCCCTATCCTGTCTTCCACAGGTACTTTCACTACAAATTGTAGCCTCCACATCTGCTCCTTTTTCCTATCTTGACATGTGTCCGTATTTCAGAAGCCACTCACTGGTCCGCCCTGCCGCAGCCCTGATTAGGCCTAGACTGAGGCTTAGTATGCAAAGTGAGCCCAGTGAGAGAGCAGGTTAGCATGCCTTCCAAGCTGTGCTTTATAAACACAATTCCATTTCCTTTTACGCTTTGCATGCTTCTGCTTGGTTAGAATTAATCAGCTAATTCTCCCAGATCAAGAAAATGTTTATCATTAGTGAGCAATTCCTCACTGATGATGTGTATGTACATCAATAAATATCCTACCCTATAAATTAAATACTATGTGAGTTTAAGTTACTGGGTAAATCTGCCAAGAAGTACTACTGCCAATGTCTAAAGTTTATAATTTACAAAGCTTATAGAATGAAACACATGTCTACTGAGGCATCTTGCTAACAGCAGTGGCACACAACAACAGGCAAATGGGGATCAACCGGCCATAGATGTGCCAAAGCCAAGGCATGCTCTGTGTCAGGAAGAGAAGCAGAGAGATAGAAAGGAAGAAATATTTGAGTACAGGAAAGACCATTTGATGCCTTCTAGATGCTGCTAGAGTACAGTTCCCATCAGGCCTGACTATCTGTCATGCTGACCTGGACTGTAATACCTGGACAGTAGTACCACATTGGCTACCTCCATTATAGCTGCAAGAGGTAAGAAGTGTGTGAACAAGCCCCAGACTGACAAATCAGTCAACACTGCAGTGGAAAGAATGTGTATTTCCAACATAAAGCAGATCTTCAAGCAGAAATCTTAGACAGAAGAATTAAACAGAGCAAAGCGGAGTCAATGGCGACACATCAGTAAAGGAATACCATCTGATCTGTCTGAGAGGCGTAGATCCGGTCCAGGATGCCTTGTACTACGTCCAGCTTGGAGTGAAGTTCTGCAATACGTCTTTCTGTTCTTCGTTTTGATTTCAAAGACCTAAGTGCCTAAGAACATAAAGGCACAGTTTTGATGAACCATCAAGAGCAGCCTGAAATAACTCCCTATTTAAAACAGTCATCTCAGTGCAGGAGGACATGCACAGTGGTTGTCTTCCCCTCAAAGCTTATCAAAGCTTATCCGGCTAAGTGAATGAATGTCCTTAAGACTGCATTTGTCTGCTTGCTGCTGGGAGAGAGGGAGAAGTAATTGCCCCTGTTGCTGTGTTTTTTTAAGGTAAATGTGCATTTCAGTGCTGGAGAGTGAAATGCACAGCATTTAGCAAGTTACAGAGAAAAGTCCTGAAACTGCCAGCTTCTGCTATAGATGCAGGGCAAAGTACCTTGTTGGTACAATTTACTTTGTGTGTATGTTTCTTCTGAAGTGCCTAAGTGGTACAAGTAAGGCAGGATTGTTTCTCAAAGCAAAAAAAAGGAAGAGGGTTTTGTTTATTTCAACACTATCATTGAATGGTAACAATTATTCTTGTCACCAAAAATATTCAACAGGTAAAGTAATAGTTCTATTAGCTAAAGAAAGAAGAGACTGTGCTCTGAACACCCAAGAAAGCACAACAATTTTATAAACGAAGCAGTACCTTGACAGAAGACACATTAGACCTCATACTACAAAATGAGCTAATGTATGCCCATGAAAAGGTTCTTGTGCTGCAGTAAGATGCCCTTCGACCTCAACAAGAGGCTTGACAAGTGCTAAACCAGGGGTCAGCAAACCTTTTCAGCAGGGGGCCAGCCCACTATCCCTCAGACCTTGTTGGGGGCCGGACTATATTTTGAGGGGCGGAAATGAATGAATTCCTATGCCCCACAAATAACCCAGAGATGCATTTTAAATAAAAGCACACATTCTACTCATGTAAAAACACGCTGATTCCCAGACTGTCCGCAGGCCAGATTTAGAAGGCAATTGGGTCGGATCTGGCCCCCAGGCCTTAGTTTGCCCACCCATGTGCTAAACTCACAAAAACACATGACCTTTGAAGCAGGTTGGCTTTGGACGTACACATCCCACACAACTTTTGGTTGCCTAGTTAAGAAAACACAGGACTTACCAGCTGCTTTTTCCCAGCTCTACATGCACTCCGGGCCTCCTCTTTACATCTACAAAAGCAAAGTGTAAGCAGCTCAGTTTCTTATTTATTACGTATTAGGTGGTCATTCTTAGACCGATGGGAGATTGTAGCCCCACACATGTGGTGCATCTCAGTATCACTACTGAAGCAATTGTAGATCTGCTCCGCTCATATTTTTTGTACCCTTTTATAAAGAAGCTTTATAAAAACAAGATCATGATTTACCAAATGCCTTAACTGTCGTTCAGCAGTGAAGATGCCCCTTGCCTGAACATGCACAAGTTCCTGGATGCAGAGACTGCCAAAGGGGGAGATGAATAGAACCCAATATGGCAAAGGCAAAGCTAAATGCCTCATCTATTGTTGGTGTCATGCAGCAGCTGCTGGATGAACAGCTGACAAAATTAAGAGCTGAGATGCATTGAACATTCAAAGAGATTGGATCAGAGATGCATCAGACTAAAGAACGCACAGGACCTGTGGAAAAAGAGATGGATCCTCTTCTGATGGAATATGAGAAGGTAAAGGCAAAATGGATAACAGCAGATGATGAATTGAAAGATGTTGTTGTGATGCCGGAATAAATGAATGGATTTATGAACATGGACATTAAGAGAGAACCAGAGATGGCAGAGATGGAACTGAGAAAGAAAGGGCCAGGTGCACAAATTGAAGTGAATAAAGCTCTTGACAATTGCTTTCGATGAAAAATGGAAAAAGTAGAAGGATTTTTCCTTTTTCCTTTAAGTTCCTTTAAGTAAGCATGGTCAACAGGAAATGGGACTGAAATATATGGAACTGAGTACAGTCATACCTCGGGTTGAATGTGCTTCAGGATGAGCGTGTTCGAGTTGCGCTCTGCGGCAACCCGGAACTAACGGAGTGCATTACTTCCGGGTTTCGCCGCTTGCACATGCACAGACGTTCAAAATGACGTCATGTGCATGCGCAGAAGCAGCGAAACATGACCCGCGCACACACAGACACGGGTTACATTTGCTTCTAGATGCGAATGGGGCTCCGGAACGGATCCCGTTCGCATATAGAGGTACCACTGTACAAAGTAATGAAGACACAACAAGCTAATAAATATGGACTATTACACTTTTTAGATTTCTCAGAACCGTTGGGGAGAAATTCATCATATTGGATTGGAGGACTATTTAAGACATTTAATTATAATAATTGAAGAGCTACTTTTTGACTTTTGCGTAGGAAAAGGTGAATTTGAGATGAACGGGATGGAAGATTGAAAAAACAACACCTAGCAGATTGAGAAACAGCTGTATAATACAGTTAGATTGTTTTCCTGGAGTGCATACTTTGAATAACTGTCATATACACAATTGCCCTTCTTTTTCTTTTCTTTTCTTTTCTTTTCTTTTTCTTCTTTTCTTTTCTTTTCTTTCTATGATCTCCAATTCTTGTTTTTCTTTGGTTAACTCTATCTACATTTATGCTTTGCTTTTTGAAGTTCCCTATTTTGGATTAATGAAGATACACACAGGAAGGTGGTGGGCGGAAGATGGGGGGCCCTGTGTGAGGGGCAGGGTAGAGAGGCTCTTCCATGGTGGGAGGCTGGGGAAAGGGGAAGCACGCAGGTGAGAGCTGGGAGGGTTCACTCTTCTGTGTGTGGATAAAGGGTTAAGATATAACTCTGATAAGGGCTTTGTATTCACTTTCTCTTTTTTCCTTCTCTTTCTTCTTCTTTATATTCTTATTCTTCTTTTTTTCTTATCTCTTTTCTCTAGATTAGTTTGGCTTTTATTGTATTTTATGTGGGAAACTTTTAATAAAAATTGATTAAAAGATGCCCCTTGCCTGAAGGACCACAGCTCAGCAATGCATGAGTTGTGACATAACTGACAGCTTTAAGGATGTAAAGGACACACACCCATATTACCTCTCTGCTTCTTGTGCCAGGGACTCCACTTTCTGAGACAGCAGCTGTTCACTTTGCATGAGCTGATAAACCCCAATGTCAACATCATTCACTGGAGATACTTTGGTATGAAGACCTCGAGCAAATTTCATTATCTGAAAGAGAATTTCATTATGACATAAGATCTCATCCCATCATCTTAAGGTCCAATTGTCTCTTATTTCCCAGGGAGACTTTCTGCTTTCCAGTATACGTCCCTATTTTTGTATTTTAGAGATACTTTATTAGAGTTGCTGGACTTCTTCAGGTTTCAACATCTTTTTCCCTGGTTGACAGAAATTAAAATGTGAGCTGTGAGGTGGATGCATCTTATCTCTAATGCAAATATGTAAAAGCACATGCATGGCCATTAAGGCAGGATGTAGCGCTCAAGCTGTCATTCCACACACACCCTATTTGAATATGTTGCTAACAAATTGTAGGACATGGGTCAGCAAACTTTTTCAGCAGTAGGCCGGTCCACTGTCCCTCAGACCTTGTGGGGAGCTGGACTATATTTTGAAAGGAAAAAAAATTAACAAATTCCTATGCCCCACAAATAACCTGAGATGCATTTTAAATAAAAGCACACATTCTACTCATGTAAAAAAAAACCAGGCAGGCCCCACAAATAACCCAGAGATGCATTTTAAATAAAAGGACACATTCTACTCATGTAAAAACATGCTGATTCCCGGACCGTCGACGGGTGATTGGGCCGGATCCAGCCCCCGGGCCTTAGTTTGCCTACCCATGTTATGAGCTAACATGTGTTTTTTCTAGCCTATATTTAACCAAAAGAACAAACATCCTCTTGGTATCTAAAAAGGGAAGTCTACTGAAGAGTAAGTGATGAATACAGCCGTCAGAGAAGACATTTCAGCAACATAGATTTGGGGAGTCAATGATTTTTGCACCAACGCTGTTATAAGCATATCTCTATCTTCATTTGTGAAACACTGAATATCTTGCATTAACCAAGTTCTGTAAAAGTATGAACCACATTTTAAAGTCTATACAGTAGACCCCACCACCCCTCCTCAATCAGCTATCTTGTACTTTCAGGGCAGCACAAGATATTGCCTGAAGTACAATTGGAAGAAAATAGCAGACCTCCACGGCATTTCTGCAATCCAGAGCTCACCAAGCCTTTTCAACTATTATGTTCACTCCATACGTCATAGCCAAAAAAAGTTCAAATTCCCACAACCTCAGAATTATTTGGAGGAGGTGGGGTGACACTATATTATAGATGAGGATATGACCAACCCTTCTCCTGCCCAGAAGCCCATGTTTCCCTTTTTAATTATGAAATGACAAATTCAGCTTAATGCTGCCTTATCTCACTTAAATGCTGCAGATATCTTCATTGCCACTTTGGGTTTTCATTTTAGAGGGGGAAACCTTCTGCTGAATGAGTGAGCGCAAGGCAAATGGAAGACTGGCTTTATTTGGCCCAACTTATTTCCATTTAGAGACGGCACAACTCCCAGAAATGCAACTCACATTTTAACTCTTTATTAGGGTTGCCATATATCCTCTTTTTCCAGGACATGTCTTCCTTTTCATGGGTATGTAAAATGAGTCTCATAGTTAAAAGTAGAAGTCGGCAAATGTGTCCTCCTTCTTGCTCTTCAAAATATGAAAACCCTACCTTATTGCCATTCTGCTCCAACACCGTGACCCTTTTTTCCTTCTGCAGCTGCAGCAGCACCAGACAGAACGTCCTTTCGTCCGAACAAATGCTAGTGCACAGGGAACGCAGCTCTGACAGGCCAACCACAGGGTGTGAAGAAAGTGTGGAATTCTGGTAGAGATGATACACTTCTTCTGCCTTTTCCTAAAGAAAATAACCATTTGCACTGAACTCTTTATTCCCTGCCTCTGTTGTGGGTACCATGCACAAACTAAACCAGAATTGCTTAATATCCTAACCTGACTCAGAAATGGCAAGGCATTTCTACAGATGACATTCAAACCTCATTCACAATACAGTACAGAGCACACCACAGTTTAGATCAGTGGTTTTTACTGTTCAGCTACAGACTAGATTTGAGTATCATTAGATAATCGGTAGCCCATCTGTTTCTGGTCTCTAGCTTGCAGCAAATAAACAGTCAGTATAAGTCAGCACACATGTCTAATTAAGGTATGCAGTTAAAGAACAACTAAGGGCAGCACAGGGAAAGACCAGAAGCAAGGCCACTCTGCTAAGCGGCCAGCTCACTTTGGCTCCTTCTTTCTCCAAATTGTTTCCATTCAAACCGGCAATTATAAGAGCCTTTTGACTATAAAAATGAGTGGCTGGGTTCACCTGTTTTACATCTTCGTCCCTTTCCCCTACTGTATCATGTCTTTTAGGTTGAAAGCCTGAGAGCAGGGACTATCTTGTTTACTACTGATCTCAAAAAACAACAACCTGGGGGAGTTTTTTCAGCAGAACAATATAAAAATGCTTTTTAAAAATAGTATTAATCTTCACTCTGCTGCTCCCTAAGACTACCTTCATCTTCAAGGTTTCTGTGTGTGAAGAACAAAGGAGAAACTTTTAAATATTAAAGCAGAGATACAATAACACTTGAGGGTCGAAGGATGAGAAGGAGAACTGCTAATCTGGTGCAGATTGCTCTGCTTCCTCAAATATATAATGGAACGTGTTTATGGAAGTGAGCTGGCCTACAGCTCTTCCTTCCCTTTCTGAAGGATTCCTACTGATTCCCAGTCAGAATATGATCACAAATTAAAATGCAATAATTCTATTCAATAATTCTATTCTATTCTCAACCTACATGGGTGAGAAAATAGGCTTCTTCAAAAATTAGTCACTTGAATATTTAAGCAAGATGATACTGAATAGGAAAGATATATGCTGTTCTTAGTGCAGAGTTAAAGCCATAGTGATTGGCTGGCTTGACTGAAGACATCCTGGAATTATGGATAGTGCCACTCCAAACTATATTTACATGGTTCAAGTTGCACCACAGGGAGCAGATATCTGAACTTAAAACTAAACAAGAAATACATTAAGGTATAAAGATGGAAATCCCTTGCAAGTATGGTAGAGAGCTCTGAAAAAGCATGAGGAGAATTTGCAGTACACATTCATTAAATATCCATGTTCCTTGTAATCCACAACAGCTCTATGAACTGTGGGGTATGTCTGCATGAGGGATCCTCTGAGTGATTTCCTGAACATACAGTGGTACCTTGGTTGTTGAACATAATTCATTCCGGAAGACCGTTCAACCTTCGAAACGTTTGACAACCGAGGCGCAAAGGGCAGTCTGCAAACTCAATGGAGAAAAAAGGAAAAAACACAGCGGAAGCCGTTCAACTTCTGAGGCGCGTTCAAAAACGGAAGCAATTACTTCTGGGTTTTCGGCGTTCAGGTTCTGAAACATTTGGCTTCCAAGACGCTCGAAAACCGAGGTAACACTGTATATCAAAGCAACTACAGTGGTACCTCGGGTTACATATGCTTCAGGTTACAGACTCCGCTAACCTAGAAATAGTACCTCGGGTTAAGAACTTTGCTTCAGGATGCGAACAGAAATTGTGTTCCAGTGGCGTGGCAGCAGCAGGAGGCTCCATTAGCTAAAGTGGTGCTTCAGGTTAAGAACAGTTTCAGGTTAAGAACGGACCTCTGGTACGAATTAAGTACTTAATTCGAGGTACCACTGTACAGGTCTCTTCAGCTACAGGTCTCTTCAAGTGTTTCCCTAACACAATATTTTTTATCATTGCATAACAGAAACCCTCAGCTCTCCCCAACATCCTCATGATATGTGATCGCCAAGCATCAGAAAGCCTACCTGAAGTAACTCCACATAGATCAGAATTTCCTCCTCCTCTGGCACTTTGCTGTCACCTAATACACTAGACAGGGTCCACTTCAGTGGCTTCAGAATAAAGACCCCGACGCCCCAGGAGATCCAGCTGCTGTCTACGCTGGTCATGAAGTCAGATTCCCTCTGCAACTTGCCACGTCTGAGGGAAGAGCAATATATAAATGCTGTAAGTTTCAGCAAAGCCAAAGGGAATACTTATCTAAATTGACAAAAATCAGCCTTCTGGGACTGCCATGCTACTGCTATCTCGTACTGAAGAAGTATGGGTATGATAAATGCAGAGGATACTGTAAAGCAGTAGTCTTCAAGATGGGCAACAACAGCACTACCACCATGCAAATATATCGTAGTAATAATAAGAAATGGGTCTCCAAGTATGTTTGGATTAAAGGTGGGCTCCAGGTGACTTCTGGTGCCAGATGTAAACAAAGCTCAGAACAGTTTGGGACCAGGATATTATAGCTCCCTAAATATGCCGAGTTTGACCAAACTGTGGGAGGCAGTGGAAGACAGAAGTGCCTGGCGTGCTCTGGTCCATGGGGTCACGAAGAGTCGGACACGACTAAACGACTAAACAACAAATATGTTGAGTTTTGTTATGTTTGTTAATTACTTTGTTTTCTTAAAAATATATATATTATAAAATGTTTTGTAATGGCTGGCCCTAAAAGAATGGGAGAAAGTAAGTAAGTAAGTAAGTAAGTAAGTAAGTAAATGTTGTGCCACCTTAAAGCCTATAGTTGCCCTTAAAATAGTTGGAGGGTGTTGAGAGCTACTGGGGACCCTGTAGGGGGAGCAGAGCTGAGTTATCCACAACCTCTCCTTTCACTTGTTTAGCCAACATGTTATGTGCATTCCCTAATTGAGCTAAAGTCCATGATTTTTTTTATGCAAAGGTCACTCAAATGCATACAAGTGAAGCACACCAGCCTCCAGAAGAGTAGCAGTGGCAGGAAAACAAGAATGTTAAAGACCAGTAATAATGAGAAGAAGATAATGATGTTAAAGACCAGTAAAATTCTCATGGCCAGAAATCCAGAAATCTTTGCTAATTTTATTCACAACAGCAGAGTTAATTTTATGTATTAACCACATTCTTTAGGCAAAGGACTCCCTAAGTACCTTACAGAAGAACAAAAAAGCAAGAGAGAGAACTGAATATCAGTATCATTTGACACAGATCTAGTTACAGGTAGGTAGCCGTGTTGGTCTGCCGTAGTCAAAACAAAACGAAGAAGTGTGCATGCGCAAGAAAGCTCATACCAATAACAAACTTAGTTGGTCTCTAAGGTGCTACTGGAAGGAATTTTTTTTTAATTATTTGACAGAGTTGAGCTGAACGGAGCTGCTAGCTGTCGACATAAATATTTTGGCTGACATTAATATGCAGTCAGTTTAAATAGAACTGAACTAATAGGTTACTAGATCACATATTATGGTCCTTTTGCCAGCAGGTGAAGCTTTTCTTGTTCCAACAAGCTTTTGGGAACTGACTGCTTTTAATGAAACAGCTGGTGCTGTGCTGTTTTTATTGTACTTATCTGTATATTTTAAGAGCTTAGATAGATACATAGAGAGCTATAGCTATTGATAGTTTTAATCATGTTATTTAATGATTGTGGGATTTCCCCCATGTTCTTTAGCTGTTGTTTTTATCTGCAAACCGCCTTGAGTCCCCTGTCAAGGGAAAAGTCAGGGTGTAAACAAACAACAACAACCACAACAACAAGTGTTCTCTTTCTTCGTCCTCCCGCAAGCACACCCTCGCCCAGCAGGGCAAGAACTTCCCTCTGCACGCGCTCAGAGGCACAGCTGCAGGCTGGAAGGAGGCTAAGCGAGGGGGGGGCCAGGAGAGAGAGAGAGAGAGAGGAGCCCCCCCCCGCCCGCCCGCCCGCCGGGCGGCGGTACCTGAGCAGCTCTCGCAGGACGGTGCCCAGGCCCAGAGGGACGCTGCCCCGCCGCTCGAAGGCCTGCTGCAGCTCCCGCAGGCAGGTCCGGACGCCTCCGCGGCGCCGCCCCCACTTCAGCACCAGCTCGCTCCAGAAGAGCATCTTGCTGTCCCACTCGGTGGCGTTCACCTCCCGGCTCTGCTTGAAGGCCGAGAACAGGAAAGCCATGCGCTCTTCGTCCGTCTCCCACTCCGGGGGCAGCTCGCCCTCCGCGGCCGGCGCAACCGGCGCCTCCTCCGGCGAAGACATCTAGGCGAGCCCCCGGCTTCGGGCGCGGCCTACCTCCTCTCGCTTGGCCAAACGTTTCCTTGTCGGTGGGACGGCGCATGCGCCTTTCCAGCCCGTCCGGCATGCGCACAGAGGGGCGAGGCGCTTGGCGGGAATCCAAAGGCGGAGAAAAGAAAAGGCTAGAGGCGCCACTCGGGGCGGGCAGTGGGAGCCTCCGGGTTCCCGGGCGAGTCGTGTGAGCGGGGAATTCTCCCTCTAAGAGTGAGCGCTGGAAGAAAGCGATCCCGGGCCTTTTTCCGGGGGGGGGAAGCGGGCGATGCCTTAAAGGGGCGAAAACTGCCCTCTCGGCGGCACTGCCCGTCATCCCTGCGGGCTGCAGATACGAAAAACCTCAAGGCAAAGACAGGTCCGGGCGCAACTTGCACGTGCGAACTGTGTCTGCGCGGATTTCCACGTGGCGCAGCGCCAAGGGGCTGCGACTGCGCGGCTCCCAACGACAACCCAGCAGGGTAGTCCCCCTCGAGGCAGAGGGGAGTTGAGATCCTTGGCCAATAATAATATTTTGTTAAGAACTCATCCAACGTTTGCAGGTTACGACAGAAAGCCCAGCCTACTGCAGAAGCCTTGTTTTCTGCAGCCGTCCAAGCTAAAGACGCGCCTCTTTAGCTGCAGATGATGCCATAAATTTGGATGCACAACCCCCCCCCCGACACATTTCTAGGACCCGCCTTGTTTTTTGTGATTGCGAATTGTTTTGCACTGTTTTAAATAACGTGTTTTAATGTTGGTAGCTGCCCTGTGCTGAGACCTTAGGGTGAAGCGCGAGTAGTAAATGATTAACTGAATCAGTGCGCCCCGGGTTTGATCCTGCACCCACCCACCTGGGAGTAAAGTCCCTTTGGATCTACAGGGTCATGTATTTCTGAGCAATCCTAAAAAAGTAGGACTTTTTAAAAGTTAGTCGGAATAATAATTCCTGCCTTTACTGCTACATGTTGCGTATGTGTGGGTGTGTGAGCAACACACTCGCGCAGCTATGCTAAAGGCGGATTCCTCCATAGTTTTCTCACTTCCGCCCTGGGAATCGCCCAAAATAGCTCTCCAAAGTGAACCAGGCAGGCGGGCGGCGCCTGCGCCAGAATAACGCTTGACAAGCGCACCGTCAGAGAAAAAAGCTGCAGCTGGAGGTTTCAGAAGTGCGCGCTTCCCTCCCGCCCCGTGTTTAATGGGAGCATCTCAACCTTAGGCTTTCAAGAGGACTAGCGGCATGAGCTTTTGCAGAGCCGTGAAATGTGCCCTACTTTTGTAAATTCGTTCGTTCTACACACACACACACACACACACACACACACACATAAATGGAGAAAAATACTTCTGAAACAGTCTAACCTAAGAAGTATTGTGCATTGCTATACAAAACGTGAAAGTGTACAAATGGTGATTCACAATTGCACTACATATTTAGTGGTGACAAAACTGTAGCTTTGCCATGCTAATTTTAACAGACCATTAGGAGCGGAAACCATTGTCTCTCTTGAATTCTAAACCAACAGAAACAAAAAAGTTCCCCAATGTTTCAGGAAAATGAGTTTCAGTAACTACAAACCCTGAAATTTTGGATCCCCTCCAAAACCAGTGCCAGTTTCGTAGGATGTATCAATTACTCATTACTAAATGCAGGGTCCCCATTACAACTGACAAAACAACTACAAAACTTTGGCACTTGTTTGGACGGGACCCAAAATTTTGGATTTCCTAGTTAATGAAGCTAAAAATACAGGCTCTCTCACAGGCCCAGAGAGAGCTGGGACACTGCCTGTTTTTGAGGCCCGCATAACAAACCCCACTGACACCAGATGAAAACAGATGGGCCCATGGGCCTACGGGGAGGGCAGGTGCCCCCTTTAAAGCAAATATATAATACTAACTAACCAATTGCATCACTGATAACTCGGTTCTGCAGCCCCGCCTAAAATAAATCCTGCCTACAGCCATGCTTGGGCCTCATTTTTGCCCATGCCTCTTGCTTGCTGAGAGCCAGCTGCACGGTTTCCGTTAGGAGAGTTGTGAGGAGCACAGCCAGCCTGCATCTGAGAGATAAGTTTTGTCTAGCAGCCAGACTCTGGGATATAAAATTGCTGGCATTCATTGCCTGTAGAGGTTTGAGCGTATAAACCAGAGCTTTCCAAACTGTGTGTCATGACACGTTAGTGTGTCGGCTGCAATGTGTAGGTGTGTTGCATGAACGCTCCTTGCCAGGGCTGGAAAGGGGTTAGTTCAACCTCTGGTTTGCTAGTAAAACTGAATTACTGTACTGTGTTGCAAAATGATGCATGTCTAAAAAGTGTGTCACTAACATGAAAAGTTTGGAAAGCTCTGATACAGGCCTTTGGGAAGCTGGAAATTCCAGTCGAGAATGACTCAGCTCAGCAACGTCATGGCTGTATATGGCAGGCTGTACTGAGTAAAGAGCTGAATGGGCATGATAAATAATAAACCTCTGGCTTTAAAAAACAAACTGTTTCTATACTGCCCAGGCCAGTATAGGCACCCTGCCACTGAGCTAATATACATAATTCAAACAGATCACACTAATGACTTAAATTCCTTGCAGAAAGGGAAGCAAAGAAATGAAGGGAACAGAAAGAAACATCAGTTGTGTTATAGTTGTGTTATAGTTGTGTTATATTGTGTTACAATATAAGGCTCCCTTGCAGGATTGTTGGTGATAATGTGTTGTAGTGGTGAGAGTGCTCCAGATTCAATTTACCGTATTTTTCAGTCTATAAGATGCACCCGACCATAAGACACAGCTAGTTTTGGGAGGAGGAAAACAAGAAAAAAAATATAGAAGCCAAAACAGCAAGAAGGATCGCTACACTACGATCCCTCTTGCTGTTCTGGCTTCAGCAACAGCTGTGCAGCCTGCATTTGCTCCATAAGACACACAAACATTTCCCCTTACTTTTTAGGAGGGAAAAAGTGTGTCTTATAGAGTGAAAAATATGGTACATCTCTGCAGTGAAGCTCATGGGTGACCTTGGACCAGTCACCACATCCAGACATAGTGTGTTTTTATTGTGATGAAAACAAGCCCAGTTTCCCCCTGGGCTGATGTCTTCTCCCCACACTTGCACTCTCCTCCTGCTGCATGGCCACAAGGATAAGATGGGGAGTTTTCACTTCTGATTTGATTAAACGGAGTTCAATGCTGGATCTGAACCATACACTCTTCTTAATTGTAAACAGTGGTTTGTTGAAAACCACCCAGCTTCATAAACAATGGTTTTAAGTTGTCTTAATAATAATTATTAATAATTTTATTATTTGTACCCCATCCATCTGTCTGGGTTGCCCCAGCCATTCTGGACAACTTCCAACACATATTAAAACATAATAAAACATTAAACATAAAAAACCTTCCCTATACTGTACAGAGCTGCCTTCAGATGTTTTCTAAAGGTTGAATACTGTAGTTACTTATCTCTTTGACATCTGATGGGAAGGGGGGCACCACTACTGAGAAGGCTAGTTTTAAACAAGCTACAGTGGTACCTCGGGTTACATACGCTTCAGGTTACATACGCTTCAGGTTACAGACTCGGCTAACCCAGAAATAGTTCTTCAGGTTAAGAACTTTGCTTCAGGTTGAGAACAGAAATCGTGCGGCGGCGCGGCGGCAGCAGGAGGCCCCATTAGCTAAAGTGGTGCTTCAGGTTAAGAACAGTTTCAGGTTAAGTACAGACCTCCAGAACGAATTAAGTACTTAACCTGAGGTACCACTGTATTTGTTGTTTGTTGTTTAGTCGTTTAGTCGTGACTGACTCTTCATGATCCCATGGACCAGAGCACGCCAGGCACTCCTGTCTTCCACTGCCTCCCGCAGTTTGGTCAAACTCATGCTGGTACCTTTGAGAACACTGTCCAACCATCTTGGCCTCTGTCGTCCCCTTCTCCTTGTGCCCTCCATCTTTCCCAACATCAGGGTCTTTTCCAGGGAGTCTTCTCTTCTCATGAGGTGGCCAAAGTCTTGGAGCCTCAGCTTCACGACCTGTCCTTCCAGTGAGCACTCAGGGCTGATTTCCTTCAGAATGGATAGGTTTGATCTTCTTGCAGTCCATGGGACTCTCAAGAGTCTCCTCCAGCACCAGAATTCAAAAGCATCCATTCTTCGGCGATCAGCCTTCTTGATGGTCCAGCTCTCACTTCCATACATCACTACTGGGAAAACCAGAGCTTTAACAATACAGACCTTTGTCGGCAAGGTGACAAGCTATAGTAATCATTAAACAGCACCACAAGCTATTCTGTAAGCTCTTCCTTATGGCTGCACTGAAGGAGGAAGAGGAGTGTATGAGCCTGGACAGAAGCTAGACGCATTCCCATCATAACAAGCAATGGTTTGTCATCATCAGTATGCCTACTGAAGACTTTGAAATGCCAACAGGCATTTTATTTTTAATTTTTAAAATAATATTTATTACTTTTAAAGCTTACAAAAAAGGAAAGGAAGAAAAAAGACAAGAAAAAAAGAGAAAAAACAATACAATACATAAACAATACAAAACACAACCTTAACAAATTAAACTAACACAATAAACTAAACCAAACAAAACAAAAACAATTTAAAAACATACATCATACCTTTTCCATATTCTATCTTTCATTCCCTTGTATCATCGACCTCCTCTCACCTCCCTCTTCGTATTCCACTTCCACTAATTGTTTCAGCAATTCCTTTCCAACTTTCTCTATTTTCTATCATATAAATGTCTTAACATATTTTTAATCTTATTTCCATTAAAATTAGTATACTTATTTAAGCTTAACTCCTTATAGCATTTCAGCCAAAGCCATAAAACTTCCTTCCAACATTTTTCTATCACTCATTAATTTTACAATATTTCTATATATAGACTTTAAATTTCCAATCTTCTTCCACCATCTCCTCTCCCCAGTCTCGGACTCTACCAGCCACTTCCGTCAACTCTATACAGTCCATCAACCTGGAGATCTTATGTCCGAGGCTCTTAACTCTTTTCCACGTCCCTTCTGCCAGTCTTCTTCATATTCTTTGATGCTAAAGAGCAGATCTCGGGGAAACTCCAATCCAATGATACTTTTATTCCTTCTCGACAGGTCAGCCAGATTACCATAATTAAAACTAGGATCCATAAAGTATTTCCGGGCATGTTTCAAAATTCCTCCAAATCCAAAGGCCCCCAGAACTCCTCCTCCTGACCCAAGTCCATATTCCAAAAGTCAGTTAATCCCTGCATAGAGGGATCTTTCCAACTTTCCTTTTCTAGTCCAGGCCAGGCTCCGATCTTCAAAATCTGACTTTTTCTAGTCTCAGTCATAAAGGGCCTCAACTTGTAGTCCTCAATTTGCCTCTGTAAGGCTAAGGCTCCCCCTTGTATTACTTTAGGTTCGACAACAGCAACTTTCTCCTTCTCCTTTTCAGCAATTTGTCCTGTTGAAATAGATTCCTGTGCCAAATCCTGAATAATTTCTGTATTGGTGCTCACTTTCGGTTCCAAAATGTCAATTTTAGTAGTCATAGCATCCATCTTTTTATGAAGCTGTTCCAACAAGTGGCTTATCTTAGAAAATGCATTCCATAAGGCTTCTCCTGTCGACATTCTTGAATATCCAAGGTCAATCTCTAGTTCTCACAGTTCTTATCAAGCAGCTGGAGATTTCCCAGCTCCACTCTTGTAACAGTTTCAAAAGCTCCCTCTAGAGGGGAACAGTCTCCACTTGTATCAATCTTTTCCAACACAGATAAAAAAATAAAGATAGTTTCAATTTTCAGATACTTTTCCTCCCTTTTAAACGCAGAAGCGGACAATGGAAACAATATATTTCTCTTATTTAACTGACTGTCAACATCCGTTCTCTTCGCTGTCAATGAACTCTCCCGAAACGTCAATCACTGGGAGCCCGTTCCCAGGTTCAGAGCAGTGGTAATTTAATTTTAATCACTCTCTCCTGCAGGATACACAGTCCAAAATTTCCCCCCTCTTCTCCTGCTTCCAAAGGGGGTCTAATAATTTCAATCAATGGAAGTTTAATCCTTTACATAAGGCTTTCCGAGACCTTAACTTGTAAGCTCTTTGCTTCAGTCTACTTACAAAAGGGGAAGGCGGACTTCCTGTTTTGAATCTTCCCCGTTCGATGCCAAATTAAGATATTTAAAGATCCAATTTTCTGGTACCTAACACCAAGGAAACTAGCGCTAATACACCCAGGAACCTCACCAAAATGCTGGAGAGGGTGCACCTCCACAGACACATACCTCCACATGTGGTGGGAGTGTCCCAAAATCCAACTATTCTGGACAACAGCCATACAAGAAATATGTAAAATAACTAAGCAAGTATTAGACTTCACCCCAGAATTGGCCCTACTAAACATCTTCCAAGACAACAATGCCCATTTACACCACAAAGAACTCATAACCCACCTACTTTCAGCAGCCAGAAACACCATAACCAGACACTGGAGAGACCTGTCAGGAGTAAGCATGGACCAATGGTACCAAATAGTATGGGAAACAGCCCTACTAGAAAAATTAACTAATAAACTGAAACTGACACGGGGACAAACAGAAGAAGACACCTTCACCCCGTATGGCTCCCCTTTATCACATACACAGCCCAACAGGACAATGACAATAATCCACCAACAGCATACAAATCAATATGGTTAACCTGATCCAAAACACCCACCCACCTCACTCACACACGAAAAAAAGATCACCACAGCCAATCACAAACAAACAATCACGCCCTAGGCCAACCCCAACCTCTCTCAGCACCAAAGGAACACAAGTGAACAACACAAACACGCTGACACCAAACTCTACATACATTAAGCATAATAGAAACACCGCTACCCGACCCCACCACCATCCATCTCCCCTCCCTCCACCCCCTTTCTTTTCTTTCTTTTTTTTCTTTTTTCTTCTCCCCTTAATGCCTCAACAAATGAAACGGATTTGTAAAAATGTTACATGGGGAAAAAAAATACGAGGCATTACACTTACACTGTAAAACAAGAAAACCCTTAATAATATATATATATATATATATAAAAAATACAATAACCTATTAAAAATTAAAAGCTTCCCTAAAAAAAAAAAAAAGATCCAATTTTCCGTTTTACTCACGGGTTGTTGTTTAAAATCCAATTGTCCACAAGAAAAAGTCAGCGCTCTCCGGCAACAGCAATGCGGCTTCACTCCGTGAAAGAAGCGGTTGATTCAAAGCACTGCGCCGCTCACCCCACGTCGCTCCGGATCCCCAAAACAGGGTTTCCCCGCAAGTAGGGGAGGCGCAAAAGGTGCCAGCCGAATCCCAGGTTCACAAGCTTCTTCCGCCTGTGATTTCAATGGGTCTCTGCCTTCGCCGTGGCAGTACAGACCCAACTTTCCACGGAGCAAGTTCCTCCCGATCGGAGGAGCTCCGCCATTGCCGGGGGCGCCAACCCAGAAGTCGCCAACAGGCATTTTAAATGAATTCCAATTTTATGGTTTAAAATGGTTTTTATTTTATTTTATTGGTTACTTGTACAGTATTTAGAGACTACTCTAATAAGTGGTATATAATTTGGCCAGATAAATTAATAACTACATAAATGTGCTATCTGAACACAGCCACCATTTCTCAGTCTAACCTACCTCACAGAATTGTGAAACAACAGTGGAGGGCGGGGGAATCACTCTCTGCTTTGAGTTCCATGGAGGAAAGATGGGATATAATATAATAAAGAAGCCTGAGTTTCACATACAAATAAAAAGTTTTTTGCTTGCCACGGCCTAAAACACAAGAAATGGTTTGCTTTTGGCTGTATTTAAACATATTTCTGGGCCAGCTTTCCTTTAAGAAAACAACCATAGATGTTTTATAAAGTTCTTGGTGATCCTTGGTTATTGATTCAAGCACCAAACAGATGTTGGTAACACAATTATATGCAACTTCCTGGCAATGCTCTTAAAATGCATGCCTGCTGCAGGGTTTTTGAGCCACCATTGCGATCTTCCTCAACCTGATGCCCTCCAGATGTTTTGGGTATAATTCCCACCTGCTCCAGCCAACATGTGGAAGGCACCAGCTTGGGAAAGGTTGTACCACAGTAGGCCAGCCAGCATAGGTTCCCTCCAGATGTTTTGAGACTGAGACTCACAGCATCCCTGACCATGGGCCATGCTAGCTGGGACTGATAGGAGCTGTAGAGAAGAACATCTGGAGGCCATCAGGTGGAGAAAGGCTGCTGCAATTCACAACATCTGGGGGTACCAGGTTGGCTACCCCTGCACCAGAGTTCAGTTTCATTTTTGGTTAGAGCAGCTAGCAGATTTGTGTCATTTTTTTGGTACCTGTTTATCTACAAATGTACATGTTGAGCAGGGTGGAGCGAGCTGGCATCCAGTCAGATACTGCTAGCCTTCAAAGCAGCATCAGTTTCCCCCAAATCAAACCACATACCTGTGCCAACCTAATCCCAGCCCTGCCCATCTGCAAAAATGTCTATCAATGTAATGCTGGCTGCATTACAATTCCGAGCTGGAGTTTTGCCCAGCACAACACCTCAAGGAACACCTCAAGGAAGGTGTGGTCTGTTGCGGCTATTCATTTACTGGTATATAGAAATGTATGAGTCACCTTAAGGTACGAGTCATGCTTAAAGTATGAAACTCAGAACATATAGGGGCAAACAAAAGATAGGCTTTTTAAAACTACTCAGATATAGTTAGTTAAAACCATAAAGGAATAAATGGCAGCAACAAATACCCTTTAGAAAATTGCATATGCTAATTTATCTGTATACAGTGGTACCCCAGGTTAAGTACTTAACCTGAGGTACCACTGTAGATGCAATTTCAGGTGGAATTTCAAAGGGGAGGGGACACAAATTCTGACTCTTGCTGTTGGGGCTTGCTTTGAGGTATGGGGTGGCAACAGGATTTTCTGGGCTCTCCACCCCCTCCCCAATCTTTTATTTTCAATTATTACTAACAATTTAATTATATACCGCCCTTCACCCGAAGAACACAGGCAGTTTACAGTATAAAAAGAGTGATTCACAACATATGTTAAAGGTTACAGAAATGATCTGATAACAATGAAATAATAACAATATAAACAATGCAAAAAAGAGATAACATACTGGAATTAAGGCAAAACATCACACAGACAATATATGATTTAAATATACAGGACACAGGTAGGAGAATGGTAAGAAAATTAGAATAACTATCAGGGGTTAATTGACTTTCAATTGTGTTATAATGCTAATTTCTCTTTGCAGATTTAGATCCACCAGCATTTAGGAACACCAAGGGCAGATACAGTCCTACAGAAGTCCTACTAAGGCTAAATATGAAATTTAAATAAAGTTTACATTGCAGTCAGCAGGCTTGGGAACATCGCCAATTATTGCTACGTCTATTAAAACTTTTTGTTAAGACAAAATATTCAAAATATAAACAATAATAAACTGTAAAATAAAATTTTATTTTTCAAAATACATAAAACCTACTAAGTTTATTTTTGTATACTTGCACTTTTTTATATTTGACAAAATTTCTCCTACATTTTCTAATTGCAAAGTCTTTGACCAGATCCTCAAAACTAATCTTACGTAACACATCTGCTTCTGTACCTGCCTTGTTGCATAATTTTTAATGTACCTCAGCTGAAAAAATGAATGCTCAGCTGAGCAATTAGTGACCATTAATGTTAAAAATCTGGCAACGGAAACATTCTGTGGTGCCCCCCCCCTTCCCTTGATGTCCTAAACATGTGCTTACTTTGCTTAATGGTTAATCCAGCCCTGGACTGGAGTGTACAATTAAAATCTCAATAAGAATTTTTATTTTCTTTTTTGGGGTTAGGGAATACAGGAAGCAGGAATGAGGATGAGGTTAAAGAGAACTGGGGCCAAAATTAGTGTGATAAAAGGTAAAGGTAAAGGTACCCCTGCCCGTACGGGCCAGTCTTGACAGACTCTGGGGTTGTGCGCCCATCTCACTTAAGAGGCCAGGGGCCAGCGCTGTCCGGAGACACTTCCGGGTCACGTGGCCAGCGTGACATCGCTGCTCTGGCAAGCCAGAGCCGCACACGGAAACGCCGTTTACCTTCCCGCTGGTAAGCGGTCCCTATTTATCTACTTGCACCCGGAGGTGCTTTCGAACTGCTAGGTTGGCAGGCGCTGGGACTGAGCAGCGGGAGCGCACCCCGCCGCAGGGATTCGAACCGCCAACCTTTCGATCGGCAAGTCCTAGGCGCTGAGGCTTTAACCCACAGCGCCACCTGCGTCCCTATTAGTGTGATATGAGAGCTAAAATTAGTTTTAATGACTGTAAAGCAGTTTCCAATCAAACTCCCTACCACCACCAAGTGTTATTAAGCTCCACTGGGGAGAGGTGAGCATAATACCGATAATAAAGCTTCCCCCCCGCCCCGCCCAGCAGGATCAATAGCAGCAGGGCCAGCACTGGAGCTTAGCATCCTTGGGCATTTGTGAAGGCCCACAGCCCAGCTTGCTGCTCATCCCCAGACCCCATCCTGTCCAGTCAAGGAAGCTAAGCAGAGTCAGGATCACTGGTACCTGGTTAGGAGACCACCTGGGTGCTAGATGAGGCCTGGCACTTTTTCTATACTTACCTTCACTTGCCAGTCAGGCAGGTGACAGGATACAGAGGAGAAAATGCTGGCAGCACAAAAGTCTCAACAGCTCAAATCTGTTAACACAAATGCACTCCTACCCCAGCTGGCTATAGACTGTAACTTTAAGAGTAAATGCCTGGATTTGTTTTTGGTTTTTTCGCTCCTCTTCCCCTTCCTCTTTGTGTGTCAATACAATCCTGTCCTATCTTTTGGATTGTAGATTTGAGGCCTGGGCATGCTTTGTTCCTGGTTTTGTAACAATGACCCAGAGGGACAGGTCACTTCAACTCTGCTAAGAGTTGCAAATTAAGGTGCTACTGGACTATGTTGTTTTTGCAGCAACAGTTTAATTGATTGGAAACCATTCTTTCCCTTTTCTTTTGCTAAAAAGGCTCCCAGAGCAGCTTCCAAATGACCAGTAAAGATTCTTGTGGTATTTTTCAAAAGACTAACAAATGTGCAGCACAGTCCTAACCATGTCTACTCAGCAGTAAGTCAAATAAAACTGGGCAAGGACCACAACCTCATTATGTCCTCAGGTGCCCCATGTCCCTTTGTTTTTCCCACACAGGTTTGTGCACCTGGAGAAGTGACTTCTAGGGCTGTGCGTCTCCTTTGTGCTACTGTATCCTTTGCCACAGTTAGACAAGAGCCACTGCTACTTTATTCAGGCCTTCAGCCCAGCGGGGATCCTCTTGCCTGAAAACAGTCCTGTTCAAGGAAGTTTTTAATGTGTGACATTTTGATGTATTTTTAATCCTTGTTAGAAGCCGCCCAGCCAGATGGGCGGGGTACAAATTAATAGTAATAAATAATAATAATAATAATAATAATAATAATAATAGCCTTGTTCTGTGCTGTCCCCGCCCCCCGAATAGCGGTTGCTTTTGCTTTTTGATTTCAGTTTATGACTTTAACTATGTTTTGTACTCATTTTAATTGTGATAGGTGCTATTTTGTGTGTAGGTGATATCCTGGGACCATTTGGTGAAATGGCAAACAAAGAAAAAGAGCTCAAATGGAAATCAATTCACTCGTTTTTGCGGCAAAAAGCCCCACGGAGTCTTTTGGCACCTTTCGGGGCGATAACGCACTCCCTCTTTCGCAGGGCGAACTAAGGAGCGTCGCGTCGGGAATCCCCTGGAGCCTGGACGCGACGTCAGGAGATGGGCGGCGCCTGGGGTCCCTTCAAGTGCGCTCGGCGCGGGTCGGGCTGGCAGTGCGTCTCTGGCCGGCGAAGGTGTCGCGCTGGGCCCAAGTTTGTCCCCGTTGTCGCTCAGACATTTCATTAGGGCGATCTTCTCTGCCCGCCCGGGATGTGCTGCTGTCCCTTGGAAAGCGAGCTCCGCCATCGCCACAGATCTGCCATGGCAGCCAAGCGGCTTCTTGCGCTTTGGGTGATTTTGTGTGTTCTGGTGAGTAGCGAACTTCCCCGACTCCCTGGAGCTCCTCTTTGGGTTCCAGCTCTTTGCAAAATAGACCTCCAATGCGCCCTGTGGCTCTCCGGACGCTGCTTCTGATTGCAGAACCGAAGTGGCCCCCGATCAGTGGGGGAGCGTGTGCGCGCTGGGCGTGGAAAGGCGTTCTTTCGTCTCGGACTTGCCCTCGTGCCCGTGCCGAGTCGGGAAGAGGGGCTGGGAAAGATTCGCAGAAGAAACCTGGCCTTGGAGGGAAAGGAGTCCGGCGTGGGGGTGGGTTTAGATATGAACCCCCCCACTTGTCTAGGGGCGGGCAGCCCCATCCCCTCTCGCAGTTTGGGGCGCGCGTAATCGAGCAGTTCAGATAGTCGCGCGCTTCGGAAGCCTTTCTTTTTGCACCCAGAACATGCCCGGGCAAGTCCTGTCTGCTCGCCTCTCCATTTGGGGAGCAGACGAGGGAAATCGGGGAATTTGCAGCGGGACTGGCCATCGGGGGGGGGGGCGTCTTTCTAGAAACAGGAGTCGGAGCGGGTTGCAGATTTGGACCCTTGGTGTGCGGGTGAATAAAGTTTAGTGTTCACACTGGAGACATAAATCGGTGCTTAATTTGGCATAGATACACAGGGTGAGTCTTTCAAAAGGGGCCCCGTGGAACATGTGTTCTCTGGGCCTCTTTTAAAGGCCTGTACCTTGTCCCGCTTCTGAATTTTTGTCCCGAGTTGATAGCATTCGCAGGTAATCAAGAAAAGTGCTTTTGCGCTTCTTTGCCTTCTGCCGGTATTCCGTGGGTTTACTCGAGAGGCAAGTCTCGGTGCCTTAAAGCGGGGGGCGGGGGGGGGATTTACCGTCGAGGATTTTGCTGCTTGGTGCTGCGTTACTTAGCAGAGCTCAGCGCTTAGGTGAAAGTCCCTATTGAGAACTCGGTGGGACTTGCTCTCGAGTAGACCTGGTTAGGTCGCGCAAGAAACGTTGAGACAAAGATGGCCAAGCGCGGCAGGTAGGATGTGTTGACTGCCTTGAAAATTCTCTAGTTAGGTCTTTGAATGAACAACCCCTTGGAAGCCAGACCCGGTTTTTAAATAACGGATGTAAAAGGGGGAGGGAGAAGGCTGGATTCTGGAAATACTGGAAACCCCCGGAGGAAGGACTCCGGATGGGTTAAGGCCTCCCATCTTGGCCAAGCCGCTCTTCCCCTCCTGTTGGGGGAGACAGCCCCCTTGCGCAGCCCAGCCGGCACATGCCTATTTCTGATGCAATACTTGGCAATATTCATGCACTTCTAGCCAGATTTAGTGTTGCAGCATCCAGGCTCTTGCCTGTCCTAAGGACTTGCTGGGGCTTTCTCCTAGGTAAAGCGGGCATAGGCAGCATCCAGGTTTACAGTGATGTGACTTCGTGTGACCGCTGCTTTTCCTACAGTTTTGGTTGCCACATAATAGTTCAGTATTTTATCATTTGCTGTGCTGGCCTGGTGTGAAGCTGGCAGAAAGTTAATTCATCAACTTGCCAGCCCTATTTACCGTAAATAACGGTGAACAAAACACTAGATTTATGGTGCATAAGTTTAGCAGCAGCAAATGCCAGTGGGGTTTAATCCTGGATTTTCCTGCTGACTTTTGGCAAAATTAAATTCTCAAATGATTTCTTTAATTTTGATTCTGAGGTGCATAAAAGGAAATTATTTACAGGCACTTATGAACTTACTTTGGTGTAAGCTTTTTCAGGATGGTAGTTTTGAGTTAAGACAGTTGGTCTCATGTTTCCTCATCATGGAAATACTGTAAAATACATTTTATAAACTTCTATATTTCTTGCTCTATTTCTGCTAAAAAGTTCTTTGAGGGAGAAGATGAAGGTTTTGTGAGAGTGGTTGGAATTAAAGATGTAGAGGCTGCATTCTAGTAATACAATTTAAAATGTGGTTTCCTTTCAATACACTATTTGAAAACTTCATAGAGGGTGAATCATTGTGTTTTGGATCACATACAACGTGTTTTTCCCCCATTAGGGTCTTTTAAAAGGTTAGTGTGTTTACTGCTTTGCTGTTCTGCTATTTATTTTTAAATCTAATATCATAATCTTGCGATATTGGCATCATTTTTTAATAGTTGTAAGCTATGTGGTGCATAAATTCTAGAATTAAAAATAAAACAGACTGGAGAATAGAAGCAGTTAACTTTTCTAGTGGAAAAGTTCCAAAATGTATAGTTGGGTAGTAGCTTCATTAGTTCTAACCAAAATGTCATACAATTGTGCAAACTTTGGAGAGCTCGATAAGTCTTCATCAGGCAAGAGATTGGTGCGGTTTATGTGGATGTACAAATATTAGGCTGATTGTTACTGCGAGGACATCAACTTGCAGACTTGCTTCCAAGATGGAGATTGCACTGGGAATACTTTTCTCACAGGGATTATAGGTATTGAGTTAAACACCTAGGATTTTGGAATTAAACAAGGATCGTTACCTATTTCTGAAAATTAGCCTAAAGGATAAGCTGACCTCATGACTGCAACATGCTTTCTAATTTCTGTATGTTTTTGTGGTTTCCTGCGCCCCTTTCTGCCTGCTTGGTGTAGCAACTTAATGCCTGATTAAGCGTTCTGGAAAACTCAAAGTTTGCCATAGTTCTGTGACATTTTGGTTGCTCCTAATAGACATTCTCCTGCCAACCTAGCAGTTTGAAAGCACGTCAAAGTGCAAGTAGATAAATAGGTAACGCTCCGGCGGGAAGGTAGACGGCGTTTCCGTGCGCTGCTCTGGTTTGCCACAAGCGGATTAGTCATGCTGGCCACATGACCCGGAAGCTATACGTCGGCTCCCTCGGCCAATAAAGCGAGATGAGCGCCGCGACCCCAGAGTCGGTTACGACTGGACCTAATGGTCAGAGGTCCCTTTACCTTTAATAGACATTATCCAACTGAGTATTTTGGAGTTTTTCCTATGGACCAACAGTTACCTTTTGATGCTTATGGCTTAATGGAAACGCAGGCCTTCCTATTCTGCCTCATCTGTTGGAGGCAGTGTGCCTCTGGATAAGTTCTCAGAATCACAAATGAAGAGAAAGTTGTTGTGTTTTGGTCTTGTATGTTGACTTTCCACATGCAGCAGGTTGGCCACTTTGAGGGACAGCTTCTGGCCTAGATGAGCCTTTGGCCAGATGCAGCAAGGCTTTTCTTACAGGCGGTGTTCTTATCTACATTACTGTTGTAGGAAGAAGCTTTTATGTATGGTTAGTAGACCAGATTCTGTGGCTATTGTGGCTGTACCTAATCAGCAGGAATCAGAGGGTTAAGTTGAAATGGTTCTCGGTTTGCTGCTGGTTAACTTGTTCCCCTTTCAGTTAAAAACAGTGTTGCTAATGAAGTGATAATATGGTGGCTGGCATCCCAACACCAGTGAAAACCACAGTCCCCACCTTGGGAATCATTGTGCCAAGTTTGGTGAAGATATTCTGAGTGACTGCCAAACCCATAGCAAACAGATGGTTAGGCAGGCAAAGCACTTTTCAAAACAGATACTAGATCAAATCAAGGCAAGGTTATGACCTTCCTTTCTGAAGCCTCAGAGAGTTTCCTCAAATTTTTAGCATTTATTTATTTTAAAGTATTTTACTTAGTGCAGTTTAAGGAAACATTGTCCAGCCAGTATTCTCCCCAATATTCTAGCTGGTAGATCCAAAGCCACTGGGATAACTGGTTGGCATTTAGCACTTCTGTTTTGCATGTTCTTAAAACAGTAATAAACACCACTGAACATAGCTGATGTCCCATTGCGGGTGTTTGAAGACATGTATACATGACATTAGCCACAATCTATATTTGTTGTGTAGTTTCTTAACAAATACTGCTGTTTGATGCATTCCCCCTCAAATTGGTATCCATTCAATTTGAAAACTTAGCCACATTCAGTTAGGCTGAGGCATGGACATGAGACATGGTTGTTGCATATGCACAGATAACAATGGGGGTGTTGCAAGTGTGGGGAAACCAGATGGGTAATGTGCATCAGGTGAACACATCTTTGCCCCCTCTGGTGTGTAAAGCAATGTACAAATGCAACTTGAACCTCACTGCATTTTAAGCCATTAAAGTGTGTACACAGACTTACTCATAGCAAGTTTGTTTAGGTTTTCAGCATTAGTCCATTTGACTGAGAGCTTTATTTTCTGCTATTTGTGCTTGTTTTCTACTTTTAGATAAGCTTTTTGGGTATCTTATCTGCTGTCTGAACAAGGAGGCTGACAAGGGTGTGTGGAGTTCAATTCTGAGCAATCAGCAGCAGCTTATCAGTGTTTGAAAGAAGCAGTTCTGAAAAGTGTAGACAAGGAGAGGATGATGTAATGCTTTACCCTCAGAAAGTAGTTGGGGGGGGGGGGTGACAGGGTTACAGCACCAGTGGAGAGAACACTTCTCTATAGCTCCTGTATTATTCTTATTTGTCTAAAATGTGGCCAGTGGGGGAGGGGTGTGGAATGATCTTGCATAATTTCTTCTACCACGAGAAGTTTGTTTTGCCCACTTGCTATGCTTTTTCAAAAAACAAAAAAACTATATGAGGATGATACGCAGATGGTACTTAACACCTAACAAATTATCAAATATGTGTAAGAAGGTTCCTAATACAGTGGTACCACAGGTTACATACGCTTCAGGTTACAGACTCCGCTAACCCAGAAATAGTACCTTGGGTTAAGAACTTTGCTTCAGGATAAGAACAGAAATCATGTGGCGGCGGCGAGAGGCCCCATTAGCTAAAGTGGTGCTTCAGGTTAAGAACAGTTTCAGGTTAAGAACAGACCTCCAGAACAAATTAAGTTCGTAACCTGAGGTACCACTGTAATTGCTGAAAGTGTAAACAGGTAGGTGGATCTTTTTTCACATGTGGTGGACTTGCAAGAAAGTGAAGGTGTCTGGGGAAATGTTTAATACGAGTATATAAAAAAATCCAGAAGTGTGTGTTAGCCATTATAGAGTCAGAACAGGCTGAGCTCTTGGGGCTGCTTGGAGCATGGCTGCCTTCTGCGGCCCCAGAGCACCAGAGCCCAGCTGCAGAGCTAAGCCACCTGGTGCCCCTGGGGGTGGGCTTGAGCTGGGCTTGGGGCAGCCAGTAGGCAATGAAAGCGCTTTTGGTCGCTGTTTGAGGTGCCCTTGAGAGAGGGCTCATCGAGCTGGGTGCTTTGGGCTGTGCTGCTTATTTTTGAAGTAAGGAGCCTGGAGGGGGGGCCCATGCTGGGCAGGGTGGTGGAGGTTGAGAGGAGGAAATATGTTGGATTCAATCTCCCAACTTTTGAGGCTGGTTGGTACTCTGGGGCAGGCAGATCAGCTTCTAAGCCAGGTGCTTCTGTGTGGTGGTAGGGGGCACCCCAAAGGCCCAGCACCAATGGTAGGGTGCAAAATCACGAAGGGGGGTAGAATGGAATTTTGGTGCAGAAAAGTGTGGGGTGGGTGCTTGTCTGTGTGTGTGTTTTTCAGTACAGAAGACTTGACTTTTTTGCAATACAGAGAAGATTGGGATTCACCAATCAGTAGGGGAGAGAAAGGAACTGAGATGTCCCATTGATTGTCTGCATTGTTGATGAAAAGCCAAACTCTTCCCATTTATGTGTAAAAGGTCCCAGTTTAAATTTCTGGTATCTCCAGGTAGGGGTGGAAGGACTTCCTCCTGAAATCCCAGATCTCCACTACCGCGTAGATAGTCCTGTGCTAGATAGTCTGATGCATTTAAGCAGCTCTGAGAGGAGGGGTGAGCAGAGACCAGAGCAGCAGCAGTGAAGACCTTTGCTTTCTAGTCGGGGGACATTTGTACATCTGGCACTGAGAACAGCTGGAAGATCTATGAACTCCTGTTAAAATGAGTCTGGTTAGCTAAGTCTGGATGTAAGATTCATTCCTTGGAGGGAGCAGAAGTCTGAAACATTCCAGGCATGGCAACAATTTTTCAAAGTGTCCCCATCACCCCTCCAAAACCACAGGCGAATTGGGGTGTTAACAAGTGTGGACACCATGGCGGCATTGATCATAAACTTTGCCAGTTCAGCAGAAAGTCTTAGGACAGAGGCAGTCTAAGGTAACTCCTGTCCCCTCTTGTCTTTGCTATCAGCTTGAAGCCAAGGCAACAAGCCTTGGTGCAACACAGAACCCAGAAGACGCCGTATCTGTGGCCTTGAAACAGAATGATGAGTTCTATGAACACAAAGGGCGTATTTGTAAGAAATGCCCTGCAGGTACTGTATCCTCAAATTGATCTGACTCAGTCTGCCCTGCATGCCTGCCTACTTGGCTCCATTTGGGTTTTCGCCCCCTGATCTTTGTGACTCTGAAAAACATTAGCCAGAGTAACTGATGAATAGCTGCGTAAGAAGGAGTTTTCATATAGTATATACAAGCAAAAATACTGGTTGTTTTAACTAGCTTTTAGAAATGCATAAGGCTTAGGAGCACCTGACGTTGCTGAAGCTGAGCAGGTGTGGTCCTCTTATACCTGCTAGGAGGTCCATGTAACAGCAGTTTGGAACTTAAAAATAACCCAGCTTCATAATCCAGAAGGAAAACCATGTCCAGGAGTCCTGGAATCCACATTTAGCTATAAGTGAGGACTGGAAAAAATAGGTCTACTTGAGAGAAAAATGCCGCCGCTGAATTCAACCTACTGTAGTTAAGGAAGTGACTCAGAGGTTTTTGATCCTCCTTCTGGTTCAAAAATTAAAATACATTCTGTGACCAAAAAATAATCTTCAGTCTCATTCTGCTCTTGCTTCTGAGTGAGGCTAGTCTGGTACGTCACATCAGATATTCCTCCTTCACTAGTGTCTACTTCCAGTATAACAGAATTTTAAAAAGAGCACAAATACCACAAACAACTTGCCACTATTTTTCCTGCATCATCCATTTCTGATGCGCCACCTAGCAAACCGAAGCCAGTTTAGGTCGGGTCAGGGTCAGGGTGGGAACCCAGTGTACCTGCTTCTTATGTACTTTGCCTTTGGTTCCATCAGGAAGGAAAGGTGAGGAGTAAATGTTTCTGTGACAGAAGGTTCAGACAAAGCGGAGTTTGTTGGTGCAGCGCAGGCAGAATCCCACCCGAGGGATGTAGCTCTGTGCTGAGCCGGAGCTTCACTCAGGCGGGTGGAGACACCACATTTTTGGTTGCGGGCATTAAACTGGATAGCAGTATAAACTCTGTGTGACATCTGCCCTGAGGAACTATTTAGAGCCAGAGAAGGCAGTCTCTGAGCTGGGGGTTAGACTGAAAAACAGTGGCTATGTCTTTCGAAGGTATACAGACACACGAGAACTGGGAAGCTGAATTTTGGGAGAGGAGAAGTGAAGGAATTCTCCACTTAAATCCCAGTTCAAGAGGAAGGAGAGAGATCTAGTGAGAGGAGAATAATCCGAAACCAGTTAGAAAGGGAGTAGGTGCTGCTCCCCTGCTCTGATAGACTAACAGAGGAGCCTCAGGGGTGAGATTTCTAAAGGCTGGGAAACTGAAAGACAAAGGACAAAGTACCAGCCTCTTTCAGGACCCTCACCTTATTGGAAACCTCCGCTCTCTAACACTTGGGGCAAGTTGAAGTAACTGAAGAAAATTAAAGCTGTAAATGTACCATCTGATTGAGAAGCCTGTGACATCTACACACAGAGAAAGATTATTGGAAGACTTCCAGCTCTGAAATATTTCTGTTTCCTATTCTCATTGTGAAATAAATCCTTTTTCTGTTTAACTTCCCAAAGTTTCTAAGTGACAGTTTACTTTTTTCGAAAAAGCCAGAAAAAGGGGGGTGGGGTGGGCACACTACAGTGGTGGTTGCAGTGGGATCTGAAACTAAAACTCATAACTAAGTACAGTAGTCCCACAAGTAAAATACAAGGATACAATAAAGTATTTTATATTTTTGTGAAGGAATAAAGGAAAATTACTGGCAGAAAATGGCATTCCCTTATAAAACTCAAGAGTCATGAACAGAGCAAAATCAGAAGGAGTGACTTCTGAGGGAAGTTCTAGTCAGTAGTTAGAATTTATGAAAATAAGACTTGAGATGGCCAAGATAGAAGTAGAAAAGGGAAAAGACAGACTTCAAGCAGAACAGCAGATTCAGTTAGCCAAAATACAGTCAGAGAAAAAGAAATATATAAAAATATAAAAGAAATACAACTAAGAGCAGATTTACCAAGTCCACAGAGAAGTGAGGAAATTGCCTCAGTGAAACAAAAGAAATTTCCATGTTATGAAAAAGGGGGTGATGTGGAGACTTTATTTAGTTTTGAGAGAACTTGTAATGATTTAAAGGTTCCAGATGAAGCCAGAATAACATATTTGCACCCAGAGATTTGTGGAATTCTCCTTGAGGTTTGCTCAGAAATGAGGGATGAAGAAACCTCAGATTATTTGCTCTTTGAGAAAAGGGCGAGAACCCATGTTGGGCTTACTGCTGAATAGTGCAGAAAAACTTCTAAAGAGATTAAAAGGAAACCTGGTGAAACTTTTGCCCAATTGGCTTGCTGTCTAGATAAGAGCCTTGAATAGATGAAGGAAGTCAAGTTCAGAAATTTGAAGAACTGAAACAATTGATAGGCTTGGAGCAGGTTGATTACCATTCTCCCTCATACTGTAGTTGGTTTTTGAGGGATAAAAAGCTGTGGAGAAAGCTGCCAGTTTACTTGATGAGATAGAAGGGGATATTGGAGGGTCACCATTCCCACCCGCCTTCAAGAAAAGAAATGTTTGGGGCCCCTCAGTGAAGTGATGTGCTGCCTTAAAATATTATTGCAGGCATGCTCACAAATTATGTGTACTACATTAGTAGTTAGTAATATTTACCAGTAGTTGCTTGTTACCAAGGTCTTCAAGCAACTTACATTTGAAGCTATAAATACAATATACAGTTGTATAAAAGTTTCCTGCATTGCAGGGCTGGACTAGATGATCCCTGGGATTCCTTCCAACCCTACAATTCTAAGATTCAGTTCTATGGTTCTGTGAACATTCTCACCACACAAACACCTATGCACACAATCAAAAACACACATACCCCAGTGTGCATTTGTTGTGTGCATAGAGACTGAGTTTTCTTACATGAATAGTTAGTGAGCAGTTCCTGGCCTGTGAGACGGTTTCTATGCTCTTTTTCTAATACATTTCTTTCTTTTCTTTTGCAGGTCATTCTGTCTTCCAACATTGCAAGAGTTCAGGAACTGAAGGGGTTTGCCACCCCTGTGAAAATAATACATTTTCCAAATACTTGAATGATTTTGAAAAATGCCTCCACTGCACCGAGTGCAGACCTCTAGGTACTGAGTTGGGGCAGCTTGGGGGCTCTTTTGGCCTAGAGGCAGAGCACAGCCTTGCATTGCGTTCACAGCTGAGCCAATGGTTATGGCTGCGCATGAGAGCGAAAGGATTTTCTCTGCAGTTACTACGTAGGTACTGCAGAACCAAGTTCGTTGAAACTTGCAGGCAGTTTACATTAGACAGTGGTAATGTGTACAGTGGTGCCTCGCAAGACGAAAAGAATCCGTTCCGCGAGTCTCTTCGTCTAGCGGTTTTTTCGTCTTGCAAAGCAAGCCCATTGACGGCTTAGTGCTATTAGCGGTTTAGCGGCTTTTAGCGGCTTAGCGGATAAGCGGCATAGCGGCTTAGAAAAGGGGGGGGGGGGAACCCCGCAGGAACTCGCAAGACATTTTCGTCTTGCGAAGCAAGCCCATAGGAAATTCATTTTGCGAAGCACCTCCAAAACGGAAAACTCTTTCGTCTAGCGAGTTTTCCGTCTTGCGAGGCATTTGTCTTGCGGGGCACCACTGTACTTCATAATTTATGTTTTAGAATTTTTTTTATTGAGTTTTACATTGCAAATCTAAATTCAAACAATAAACAACACCACCATAATTTAGGATTCCCTGTATCTTTTGATTCACCTTCACCCTTTCATGGTTACCATTTTCAATCTTTTTCTACTGCTTCACTTGTTTTCTGTTTTTCTTACATAATCCAATTTTACCTCAGTTTTTAGTACATTACAAACGCTACTTTTTAATTGTTTACAGTGTTCTCTTAAGTACAATGTAAATTTCCCCCATTCTTTCTTAAAGTTCTTCTCTTCCCGGTAGTATGTGCGCTGCTGTCGTTGCATACATAAATAATAGTCTCTGCTCCTTTGGTATCTCTGCACCTAAAATTCCTAGTAAAAAAGCCACTGGTTTTTTCACAAATGTTGTTTTAAACATTTTTTTCAACTCATTATATATAATTTCCCAGAATGCTTTTGTTATCTTGCACGTCCACCACATGTGGTAGAACATGCCTTCCTTCTCCTTACATTTCCAACATACCTTTGAAGCAGTTCTATTCACCTTAGCTAGTTTTATAGGTGTTAAATACCACAGATACATCATTTTGATATAATTCAACACACAGAATACTGTAAATTTTAAGTCATCCCTCCATAACTTTTCACAAGATGAAAATTCGATATTGTGTGCAATATCTTGTGCCTATTGTATCATTACTGATTTAACTTCTTCATCCTTAATATGCCACTCTAGCAACAACTTAGACATTTTAGAAAGTAACTTCATATTATTTTCCAATAAATCTTTTTCAAACCTTGAAATTTCCTTACTATATCCATTTTTCTTATCCATATTAAACACATTATTTAACTGGTGATATTGCAACCAGTCTGTTACTAAATGTCTTATGTCCTCAAAACTTTTCAATTTCAATTGTTGTTCTACTTCCATAGGTTGCCCATTCACTTTTTGCATTAGTCTTTTTCAGGGATATCACTTCCAATGGAGAAAGCCACCATGGTGTCTTCTGCTGTAACAGGTTTTTATATTTTCCCCATACATCATAAATTGATTTTCTTACCAGGTGATTCAGAAACCCTTTATGCACTTTGGTCTTTTCATACCATAAATATGCATGCCAACCAAATTTATTATCATGACCCTCAAGGTCTAAGATAATCAGTATTTTTTGAGGTTATCCACTCCCGCAGCCAGCAGAGACTGGACGCTTCATAATATAATTTCAAGTCCGGCAGGGGAAAAACGCTTCTTTCTTTAGCACCTGTTAATAATTTATAGTTAATCCTTGGACTCTTCCCCTGCCAGATAAATCTAGAAACATCTCTTGCTATTGTTTGTAGTGTCCCGCTCCTCTGACTATGGTTATTGTTTGAAATAAGAATAGCATTCTTGGCAATACATTTCCATTACTGAAATTCTTCCCCATAGTGATAAATTCATCCTTCCCCAAAGATCCATATTTTTCTTTATTTCTTTCCAGGTTGTCACATAATACAAAGCCATTGGCAAATGCTTTTAGCTTGTATGCTTTGCACCCAACTGTTATACCTTTTGTTTGTTCATCAGATTCTTTAATACTAAAATAAATTAATGATGACAGGGGTCTTGTCCCTTTTGTAATTTTACATTTTTCTGATACTACATTATTCACTATCAACATTGCCTGCTGGTCTGTATAAATTGCATCAATTCCCTTTAGAAATAAATTTCCAAAATTCATCATCTCCATAGTTCTTTTCATAAAGGTCCATGACAACGCTGTCAAAGGCCTTCTCTGCATCCACAAACATCAAGGCTGCTTGCTTTTCATTCCTCACCTCCAGATATTCTGTTATATCAGTTACATTTCTTATATTATTCTTCATCTGTCGGCCAGGAAGAAAGCAAGATTGATCTTGATGAATTAACTCTTTAACACCAGTTTCAAACAATTTGCTATTATATTGGCAAATAATTTATAATCATTATTAAGCAGAGAAATCGGCATATAATTTTTAACTGAGAGCAGGTCTGTGTCTTGTTTTGGAAGTAATGTTATATACACCTCTTTCCATGAATCTGGTATTTTTCCTGTATTTAATATTTCATTCATTACATCCTTCAGCGGTTGTATCAAAAAGTCTTGTTAATTTTTTAGAATACTTTGCTGATAAACCATCTTGCCTTTAATTTATTACAATGCCAGAGCAGATTTCTGAGATCCACCAGATACTTCCCACATGTTTTCAAGGTTCTTCACAGTAATAATGCCTGCTGGAAGCTTGCTTTTCTTTTTCTTTTATTAAAGCTGAGTGTGTTTTTGTTGTTACTGAAAAATCTCATTTCATGCATAGCTCCACTTGCATCAAAGCAACTACGATGATGCTGTAATCAATCTGGCACATTTCACCAATTCTCCCAGGATTCCTTGTTCTGGAGAAAAGGTGATCCACTTACTTGAGTTCCATTGTCTTTCCAGATGAGGTGGTGCTACAGCCATGCACCACAACCAGTGATACCCAGTGTGCTTGTAAGAGCGGCACCTTCTGCTCCCCTAGCCTTCCATGTGAAACATGCCATACATGCACAACCAGGTAAAGGCATTAAGATAAGCAAATGGAACCCAGTTACTCTTGCCACAACCTGATTATCAGCTTGTGGCAGTACAAGGGCCGACTTTTTTTACTGGTGATACCAGTATTGTAGAATGACCTCCCTGCTGAAATATGGAAGACCCTATCAGTATTGGCATCCTGGCTCTTGGCTCTTGGCAGCATGCCTGTTCAGGCAAGGATTTGTTTGAACTTTTTTTTAATTGTTACATTTTTAACTGGCTAGTCTTATTGTATTTTTAAATTGTGAATGTTTTAATACTTTGAGAGGATTGTTTACTTATGGATTTTAATTGTATGGATTTTATACTTGTAAACTGCATGGGACCCATTTTGTCATATAAATTATTTCATAGAAATGCTTCCTAACCCTAAAACAAAGCTTAGGCTGCCATCCTGTACTCACTTCCCTGGGAGTAAGCTCCTTTAAACACAGATAGGCTTATTTGAGGGGCAGACATGTATACAACAGTACTATAAGTTGAGATTTTATTTGTGAGCATGATGGTACCTAAGACTGTCTCTTCAGGATGCAGGCTAGAAGTTACCTGCTTGAATCCTTTCTTTACTCCCACATTGGGGGGCCGGGTAGGGAGGGGTCCCTTTTATACTGAAACCTAGCCTTTCAAGATGAAGGCATGACTATAATTATATAATACTATATAATACTATCACAGGGCATTATACTGTAGATGATTCCAAACCTATAGACTACCTCATCCACATTTTGAAATAATGCAGTCCTGGGAGAGCTAAACAATGACTGAAGGCAGATTATTATTTATTATGTATTTACTACATTTTTTTAGGGACACGGGTGGTGCTGTGGGTTAAACCACAGAGCCTAGGACTTGCTGATCAGAAGGTCGGCGGTTCGAATCCCCGTGACGGGGTGAGCTCCCGTTGCTCGGTCCCTGCTCCTGCCAACCTAGCAGTTCAAAAGCACGTCAAATTGCAAGTAGATAAATAGGTACCGCTCCGGCGGGAAGGTAAACGGCATTTCTGTGCGCTGCTCTGGTTCGCCAGAAGTGGCTTAGTCATGCTGGCCACATGACCCGGAAGCTGTACGCCGGCTCCCTCGGCCAGTAAAGCGAGATGAGCGCCGCAACCCCAGAGTCTGTCACGACTGGACCTAATGGTCAGGGGTCCCTTTACCTTTACCTTACATTTATTTATATCCTATCCTCCTTCCCTAGATTAGGTACACCTTCCTAAATATGCTTCCCTTACAGGGCTAAAATTGAGCTGCCCATCACCAGGCAGCAGGGTGCAAAAAAGTAGAACTATCATAACAGCAAAGGACAACCTTATTGCAAGATTCAAAAGTCCAGTGACTGTTTCAGTTTGATTCTTGGTTGCTGCATGAAAACATCCCTAATTTGTCCACCCACATGATTATTTTGAAACTGTTTCCATCTCTAAGGGAAGCACCTGAAATTCCAGCTTCCTTTAAGTCAAGAAAATGTTTAGTTCCATCTACATTGGTTTTCCTCTTTGCCTGGCAGGTGTCCTGATGGAGAAACGATGGTTCAGCCTTGTACCCCTGAAAGTGACATGCAGTGTGTGAAGACCCCAGGTCCTGCTGATGCAACCTCTCAAACTCCTGCAGCAGGTAAGACTAGTAGAGTCTGTATGTGTGTGCAGAGTTAATGCAGTAGGCAGTATTCTGTTTAGCCAAGGATTTTCAAACAGAACAAACGGAACTTGCAACCAAACTTTAGTGTAGAATATTGTTCAGGTTTCCAGGCAGCCCTTTCCCATTCCATATCTTCCCCACTAGCTTTCTGCCTATTTCCTCCCACTGAGTGTATATAGTCCTTGTTTCAGCTATTTTGGGTTTCCCACATAAAATCCAAATTATCACTTTGTATATGTAACGGAACGTGCTGTTTTTCTTCTCTTGAGGTTCCAGTGGACATATACTTTTGATTTTGGGTATTCTGGCTTGTGTCGCTCTGGTTGTTGCTGTTGCTGTTGGAATTTGCAAGTGCCGTACTAAAGGTAAGAAATCTTTCTGGCCTCCTTTATGGGTGAGGTTGCAAATGGGCATGGAAAGCATAGAAAGACCAGGGCATTGTATATTGTGCTGCTAAATGGGGATTTTGTGGCCATCCATCCAGATTGTCAACATGGTCCACATCTGCTTAACTTCAGTATCCTACAGAATCCTTTTTCTGTGTCCTAAGATGAGGGCTTCCGAGTCTCCTCTAAACTGAAAAGAACTAGAATTCTTCACCTAGTCAATCTGAATTAAATCCATATCTGCCTAATTCTACAGGTTTTGCCCCCCACCCCATTAATTTGCTTTTCTAGACATGCAATGGAGAGAAGGGACAATAAAGCCTGCCCTGCCAACAACTGAAAATCATACCCAGCCATTGCTTGGGTGCATGAGATTTCTGCACACATAGCTGAGGGGGGGGGGGATTCTGTTGCATCAAAGTTAAGATTATCCACATGCTGATAATACTATTTCTGTTGGAGCTATGAATAGCTCAGAATCCACTAATGTGGATCAAAGGAACAAAAGTTGCCATGGAAACGACAAATTGATCTTGCATTTATGGAATTCACCTTTTTTATCTTGAGGGTCAATAACAGTTGTTGATGCCAGTATTATGTTACTGTCTCCCTGTTCTCTTCCAGGCCCAATTTAAGTTGCTCGTATGATTTACACACCTTATTTTCTGCTCCCCCACCCACCCATTTGTGTCCCACCACAATCCCCTGGACCTCCTTCCACCTTTATCTTATTGATATCACTGCGGCATCAGGTTTGGTGATCATGGCACAAAGAAGGTTTTTTGGTGGCTAATTGCAATATCTTCAACTTGGAACCTGGTCACCTTTCTCAGTGTTGCTGGCAGACAATACTCATCCTATGCCCATGTATTTGGGAAGTATTTGGATATTCCTGACTTGCTCAGGTGAAACAGAGGGCAAGAGATCAAGTCTTTTCTCCACACCCTGATGACAGTGGTGATGGATAGACTACAATAACCATTTGCCCCAGCTAACATGGCCATTGGTGAGGAAGAATGGGAGCTGTAACCCAACAAACACTTGAAAGGCATGAGTTTGGGTAGGATTTATTTGCAGTAATAATCCTCCTGCCAAGGGAGAAATGTGAAGTTGTGCTTATTGTGTTGGTCATTGACAGAAGTGCAAAGTCTGCCCTTGACTTCATGCATCTCTTTTGCCATCAGCAGTTCCAGGGCAGCCAGGAAGTGGCCAGTGGCTGGCATCTCACCACTGCCTCACTGATTAACATGCTTCCCCCATTGTGTGTGGTGTAGGGAATCAGGAGGTCTGGCCACTGTAGTCCTGGGTTTTCCCTTTTGAAATGTAAGGCCTGAAACTGATGGGGAAACTTCTGGTCTTGGCTAGTCATTTTAATGGATGAACGTTGGGGCAAGCCAAGGTCGGGTCAGGACCCTACAGATGGAAGCTTGCCAAAATATTAAGCAGTACATAAATGCTTCTAAATAAATAGTAATGGCATCCTATTTTCTCTTACAGACAGCAGAAAAGGATCTGTAACAAGTGTGTGGGACTCCAAGGTGAGGCCTGCTTCCTTTTTTAGAGAGGGTAAAATCATTAGGGATAAGTGGATTTTTATTTAATTTTTTGGTTGCAAGATTATGACATCTTTAAAAAGTTACATGGGAAGCTGTTTTTATACCAAGTTTAGACCTCTGTTCTGCCTAGCTCAGTATTTTGTACACTGACTGGCAGCCGCTCTCTAGGGTATTGGGGTGGGATCTTCCTGGAGATATCTGGGTGTTGAACTTGGGACCTTTGGCATACAAACCAAGTCCCCTACCATAGAGCTATGCCCCTTCCCCTATTTCACAATATTAGTTATAACATCGTGACTTCACTATTGCATTACTGCCCAAAAATATCAGGATTCCTTTCTCAGTTGGAAGGCCTTATTGTTTTTATTTTTTACTATTACTTCATTTTCAAAGAGGCAGAACAGGGAACCTAAGTCCCACTTCTAGCTCACAAAATTCCAGAAGGATTTCCTCCCACAAAATATAATGGGTTGCATAATTTTGATTTTAACCCATTAAATCTATTCAATATAGCAGAATGTCAAAATCTGGGTGTGAATCCCTCCTCTCCAAATTGGGTATCCAGACTAAATGGTCATGTGTAAATTTAGTGACTTTTCTTTGTGTATTGTAGAAATAGCACTTTGTTTTCTATCAAGTTGGAGTGCCTCATTCCTCAAAATATAACTTGCTTTTTTAGAAGGGGGCATTCCTATTCACAGCAGTCCTTCTTATAAAATTATAAAATTATTTATTTGTTTATTGAAAATATATACCGGTACTGCCCTATACCTGCAGGTCTCAGGGCAGTTCATATTTTGGATCCATAGTAAAGACATGTAGTGGAACAAGAATTTTCCCTTAAATCAAGGGTGATAAATCTGTGACCCTTCAGTTGTGACTGAACTCCCAATTCCCGTCAGCCCTGGCCCGTTGGCCCATGGGGATAGATTAGACTGAAAGCCTATGCAAACATAATCAATAATAAATTTCATTTAACTTGGTGGGACAGGATTCTGATAGATATGACTTGTAAAGGTGGTAGGTTAGGTATCTTTTTTAAAAAAGGCAAAATCTACCCATGCACAGGCAAGTAACATTTTGGTGGGCTAAAATTGCATTGCGTTTTATTGCAAGATTTTCCGAGGACTGCGGCGAAAATGTACTCGTAGACCACAGGAAGCAGAGGTCTTGTGGGATGTACAGGTTAACCAGAGGATCCAATCGTCTTCACTTGAACGTGTCAATTCCAATGCAAGAGGGTCTGAAACCACACCTCTGCAAACAACTGGCTCTTCAGAGGAGGTAAACAGGATGAAAAAGCACAAGGTATTGCCTGTTAGCCAAGTCACATAAATAACTCAAAGTTCAGAGAGAAGACAAATCTGGTAACACTTTATTGAGGAAAGATGAACAAAAACGGTATAATTTGAGGAGAAAGGAACAGAGGTATTTCTTATTTCAGACCTTGTACAGAGCAGAGACATTCAACCCAACTTACACTCTCAGAACTAATCAGCCAATCAGTGCATGTGCTACCTCAGCAAGCATCTTGCCATGCTACTTGGTTACTAAGCAAAAAAACCCCAGCTTGCTTACTTACTGATAACAGAATTTTTTTTTAAAATGATATTTATTAAAATTTTCCAATTTATTACAAAAAGAAAAAACAACAGACAAAAAAGCAAAAATACACAATTAAAACAAACAAAACAAAACAAGTATTGTTCCCATTTCTTATTTCCATTACCTTATATCCCGGACCTCCTCTCGCCTCCCCCTTTTGTATTCCCATTCAGATTCTTAATTCAGCAAATCCTTATTATAACTCAATATAACTTATTTTAGCTTATTGTTGAACCTTTACATTACAGCTGGTAACCATTTAATTTCAGTCCAACATCATTCTAACATTTACTTACTGATAACAGAATTAACCCTGAAGTTGTGCCCAGAATGATCTCTGCTGTTGCACTTCTAGCATTACCTGTCTTGGGATGCCTCTAAAGCTCCTTGGAACAAAGGAGGCTGGTGCAGAGTGCTAATTCAGACTGCAAAGAGGCTGGTGGATATCTCTTGCCTATCAGCCAGCAGCTGAACAGAATATTCTCTAACTTTACCTAGAGCTGGAATATCCTTTCAGTACTCTTCCATCATTCATTTTAGTAATACATGTGGTTTGTTTCTGTTCTGACCCGTTGCAGGTTCAGGTCTCTACAGAGCAGAGAAAGAATCTGGTTCCTGCAAATGGGAAGGATAAAATGACTGGTAAATGTCTTTACATTCTTAGCCTGCACAGTCATTTAAGATATATTGCTAAATCAGGGGTCTCCAAGCTTTTTTGGACCAATAGGCACATTCAGACCCACTGAAGTTAATCGACCTAACTCAATCAGGTTCATTAATTTCATTGAGCCTACTCTGAGTAAAACATGGTTGAATACCACCCTAAATATAACTTCCTTAGTTCAGATAGCATTTTCAGTGCAGGAAGAAAGAAATATGAGTGCTTGAATAACTGGGAATAGTGGGAACCAGTGCTACTGATTTACGTTATGCCAAGTTCCCTCCTTGCACTCTGCTCTCACCTGTGGCTCCTAGAAGCTGTCAGCATGCGGCAGCTGCCGCACCCTGGGAACGACCTCGACTGGCTGGCTAAACCAGGTGAGGGTAGCCGCTGGGTCTCCAACCTTCTGTGAGTCAGGAACGTCCCCTGCATGTGAAGACAGGCTCCAGCGGATTGAGCGGACGAGACCAATAGTGGGCCCAACAGTCAAGAAGGCGGTTTCTGCTGTAGAGGGAAGTGAGGGGCAGATGGGGCTTGTCAACCTGGGAAGGTAGTCCATTTAGGAGAAGGAAAATTCTGATCCTAAACCTCTGCTGCCTTGTGGGAGATCTTGGGGAGAAGAGAAGGCTAAGCATTAAACCCTACAAAATCCAGAGTGGAGTCCCTAAGGCAGTTGGATGGCGCCTTGTATGTCTCCTTCCAGTCAAGCTGCTGCCAAATGTCTTGCTCTGCTTTCCTTTGGACCACATTAGCAAGGCCCAGAAGGTCTTGTCTTCTGGGCAGCCCAGGACTTCCATACAAATGGCCCAGGCTTGTGCCCCTAGGAGGTCACTTTGGTGCTGTTAACAGTGGTTTGACTTCACCCCTGGAGGTGCAGTCCATTGTCTCTCAAGGTAGATGGATGCCAACAATAGCTGTCTCAAACCATTGATCTGTCTAACAGCCTGCATGGTATCTTCCACATGTCGGTGGACTACAGCTCCCTTCATCTCTGCCCATTGGCAATACTAGCTGGGGCTGGTGAGAACTGGAGTTCAACAACATCTAGAGGGCACCATGTTGGCAACCCCTGAACTACAGCAGCCAGCAGCATCTCTCCAGAGATCCAGGCACTTCCATCCCAGCCCTACCTGAGGATGCCAGGGAGTAAACCTGGGAACATCTGCATGCAAAACATATGCTTCACCAGGCAGCTGCAGCCCTTTCCATAGAGAATAACTGGCACAAGATCCCAGGGACAGAGAACAACATCTAAATGGTTCTTTGTCAGTTTGGCATAGAATTGATTCTGCCGTGTCAGGCTATAAATAGAAATTAAGCATCCAGGAATGTTAGGAGTTTAAACAAAGACCTAAAGTAGCTGAATTGAGACCAAACAGTTCCCCTATTTTTGAAAATAAGACAAGGGATTGGGGATTGGGTTACAAGTTTGTACCCCCAAAACACACACACACAGCAGAATCACTAGAACACCATAAATGCTTGGCAGAACTAACATTTTCAGCAGGTGGCAAGATATCAGGACTTTGGCTGCTTACATGATTTTAATGGGAACATTGTTCCAGGCTAGTGGTACCACTATCCTGGGGCAAGAAAAGTGTGCAGGACATTGTATGCAGTGAATTTTCTTTTGCAACCAATCTTTTGGACCTTAATTTGGAGGGTATTTAAGTGTGTATGTGGCCTTCTCTTCTGCTCATCATGTGGGTTCAGTTGGATCTGTGTGTACATGCGCGCGCGCGCGCACACACACACAGTAAAGTTGTTGTAGTTTACTCCTTTTATCATTGATTCTAATGTCCCCCCATAAGGTGCATTGAGTCGCTTTTGACTAATAAGTGATGGTGTTGATGCTAGATTCCAGTTCATCTTCTGAAATCACAAGTCATTACATGCACATTTCCAATTTACCTTCCCAGAACTAATAAGGGTTAAGCAACTTGTGTTTTTATTTCATTGTTCCTTAAAGGAGAAGCCCACAGGGAAACTAAACTTTGAGCTTGGTGCCATAGCATTCTGTCTTTTGTCTAACTCCTACAGACACAAAGCTCCTAATTTTTCTCCTTTCCTTCCAGCTTTGCGCCTGTCTTTCGACATCTTTATTAAAGAGGTTCCCTTGAAGGACTGGAAGAGATTCATGAGGGCCCTCGGGTTGCTGGATAACGATATGGATGCTATTGCTTTGATGCATGTCGGAGATATGAAAGAGCAGCAGTTCCAGATGCTACGGACCTGGCACGACATGAATGGGAAGGAGGCGTCTTTGGGCTCTTTGCTGGGGGCGCTCTGTAACATGGACCTCAAAGGCATTGAGGATAAAATAAGAGCTGCCCTGATTACCCATGGCCTGTATGTCCTTGAAGAGTGACTTCGATAGTCATGCGAAGCTTCTTCCTTGCAAGCTGTTCTTGTGAAGCCTCTCTAAAAACAGTTGGCTTAGGGTTTTGAGCCTGGAGGAGAGTGTTATTCTTCTTTAAAGCTATATACAGTTTACTTGTGAAAAGACTCTGGGTGGGAGTTGATCATGGTGTGGATTTGCCAAGTGTGCCTTCCTCTTAGCACGTTTCTCCCTTGTGTCCTGAGTTCAAGTGTCTTCAAAGCCCATGACACCTTTGGTAAAGGCTGTTCTCCAACTGGAGCACTCGCAGGCCAGTGTTTCCCAGTTGTCAGTGTTTATACTACATTTTTTAGATTTGCCTTGAGACAGTCTTTAAACCTCTTTGGTTGACCCACCAGCATTACGCTTTCCATTTTTAAGTTTGGAATAGAGTAGCTGCTTTGGAAGACGATCAGGCATCCACACAACATGACTAGTCCAACAAAGCTGATGTTGACGACTCATTGCTTTGATACTCATGATCTTTGTTTCTTCCAGTACACTGATAGTGGTTTGCCTGTCTTCCCAAGGGATGTGTAAAAATTTTCGGAGACACCGTCAATGGAACCTTTCGAGGAGTCGGAGATGGCGTTTATAAGTGGTCCATGTTTCACAAGCATACAGTAAAGTTGGAAGTGCAGTAGCTTTGTAAACAAGCATTTTGGTTTTCTTGCCAATGTCCCGGTCCTCAAACACTCTGCACTTCAGCTGGGAGAAAGCCGCACTCGCAGAGCTCAGGCAATGACGGATTTCGGCATCAATGTTGGCCCTTGTGGAAAGAGAACTGCCTAGGTAGAAGTCTGAAGACCAGCATGAGGCTGCCTTTGCTGCTCCCCTACTTCGTCAGCCATGCAGTGTTTCCACCTGAGGGGAAAGAGTGTGTGTGTGTGTGTGTGTTTAGAGGGACAAGGGATGAATTGCTCTTGTTGATGATCATGGGTGTTGACAAGCTCATGGATCCAGGTGCTTGCCACCAAACCTCATTGTTATCTCACTTGGTGCACAAGCTGCAGTGTAAAACATCCTGCCAAACTGAGCCTTTTCAATGAACATTGTGGCTCCCATTTCTTTTTATTATAAAATGGGTACCCAGTATGCCTTTTGTATTTGCTGTGAAGCGGGGGGGGGGGGGGTGGGTCTGGTGCTGCTAAAGTCTACTTTGACCAATGTCTTCAGGAGGTGTGGATGTAAAATGTTGTTTGCCTTCAAATCTCATTGCTACATGTCTGAAAGACTTTCCCCCCCAAGAATATGAACAATTCTCCATCTTGAAACAATGCCAGCCCCGGTATAAACATTTAGCAAATCGCAGAATCCAGCTTTTCTGGGCACAGAATTCTTATTTCTGTTATGCAGATTGAGTACTTCCACAAACATTTTCCAAAGGGGTAGCTGTTGCAGCAAAAATATGTCTTGTGGTGCATTAAAAGCTAACAAATGTTATAGCTTATGGCTCTGTGGACTATAATTCATGGTTCATCTGATGAAGTAGGCTGCAGTACACTGAAGCTTATGCAGAGTTATTCTGTTTCCCCCCAGAAAGTTGGTTTTGCTACTCATGGGAGAGGACAATAATCTATGGGTGATATCCATTGCTCGTCCCACTTAGAGAAGACCTATTGAAATTAATGGGTATGGCTAACTGAGATTCATTAATTTCAATGGGTTTAGGACCTAGTTGAATACAACCTTATGTCCCCTCAACACATTGCATCAATGCCTCATCTGCACTATACATTTAAAATTGTATCATACCATTTCAACCAGCCATGACTTCCCACACAGAATCGTGGGAACTATAGTTTGTTAAGGCTGCTGAGAATTGTTGTGACCCCTATTCTGCCCACAGCTACAGAGTGGTTTAACAATCATTCTCTGTTCCCAGGAATTGTATCTTTGTGAGGGGAATAGCACCCTTAGCAAACTACAGTTCCCAGGATTCTTAGGGGAAGCCATGACTCTTTAAAGTGGTATGATACTGCTTTAAATGTACAGTGAAGATGGGGCCTTATTTAGCAATCCCTGTGGCTTCTGAGATCACCACTTCTGGCTCCACATTCAAGCAGATTTCTGCAACTGCAAGAACAAGAAACGTTCTTGAAAGCCTCAGGAAACTGGATTCTGTAACCAGTACTTTAGTTCAAGACTTTCCTGGAAGTCCATAGGAATCACAATCTGCACTCAGCCTTACCAATAAGGCAAGCTAGTCTTTTTAGAAGCCATTGTTTTTTATACACTTTGGAGGTATCCAGGAACCTCTTTTGTTTGGTATCAAATGATTTTTCTGCCTCCAGTTTACTACATAACAATGGTTTGTGTTAAATAGTGCCTTTGTGCAGACACAGTCCCTGTACAAGGTGTGAAGCATTTTTGGGTAAATTGTTAATGTATTTATACTTTTTAAATGTTTGTTGTGTGTCAAACATTTGTGTGGCTGTTTTGTTGTTGTTGTTGTTGTTGTTGTTGTTGTTGTTGTTGTTGTGTGTCAAACATTTGTGTGGCTGTTTTGTTGTTGTTGTTGTTGTTGTTTGTTGTTGTTGTTGTTGTTGTTGTTGTTGTTTACGTTAGGAGGACAGGTTGCTTTCCTGGACCTGAAGTTCCTCCTGTGGTCATTCTTGCAGTCACCTGCACTGGGTGCTGCACCTTTGCAGCTCATTGTCCAGCTGGAATCTTAGAGTAGCGCAGGGAGCCTTTTTCAGTCCATGGGCTGCATGCCTTCATGGCTAACCTGGGAGTCACTTTCTAGTGATGGGCAGGGCCCCAAAGAAAAAGTGGACACAACTTGTCTTATCTATAAAAGGAAACATTCCAGCCATGCAAAAAACCCAGGGTTTCTAATATTCTCAACCTCACCTCTATCAGGTGGACCCCACAACTTCCCGTGCGGGTGGGTGGGGGGAAGCTATTAAACTTTATCCAGATTTGCACACCACAAAACTGGCTATCTATTAACAGCTATAATGATATAATCAAGTGCTGCATTATTGATGTGGCATTATTGGTCACAGCTGCTGAGAAAATCAGGCATGTGTTTTGTTAATGATTTTGAACAAGTTATGTGTGCAGTAAATACAATGACTGTGGTTTTTATTTGTGAATGCTGCCACAGAGTTTTCGTTTGTAAATTATTGATTTGTGGCATGAATGGACGTGAGGTTTGCCAAGGCCTGTAGCTATTAACTAATAAAATGTATTATACTTCATGAGTCAACATGCCATGATCGGTCCACTCACATGTGAACAACTATTTAGAAAAGGGGTGGGACACCTTTGACCTCCAGATGGTGTTGGATTATAATTCCCAGAATCCCTGATCACTGACAATGCTGGCTAGGGCTGATGGCAGCTGGAGTCCACCAACCACATCTGGAAAGCAACAGGTTCTCCCCAGACCAGGATGCTGATTCTGTTCCTGGGGGCTCTGCCCGTCTGCTTTCTCACCCCCACCTGCTTCCAGCTATAGAAAGTTATGAAAAAGGCAGAACCCTGTATGTGTTACAGCTACTCAATATCTAGTTTTCCTTCATGGTAAGTCAATGTCTGTTTTTTATAGTAGGTTGAACACTATGATACCTCATTTTTTAGTTTTCCGTTCTCTCACTTTGCCTTGCTATCTTGACACAGTGGAGAGCTAGTGTGATGTATTAGTGTTGTAACCTCTGCCTAACCTGCTTTTTGCAGGTTATTGTTTTGAGGTGTGTGTGTGTGCAAAATGAACTTACTTGCTCCTGGAAGGAAGTAAGGAACTAGTTACGCATTAACTCTTAATTGGTCCAAAATGGCGCAGTAATGATCTGTGCCAGTTACTATGAAGGTATGGTGACTGGCTCCTTCTGCAGTATTATACACTTTAAACAGTTATAGCTTCCCCAAAAGAATCCTGGAAACTATAAGGGTGCTGAGAGTTGTTAGAGCTGCAATTCTCAGTTTCCTGGGAAGAGGGATTGATTGTTGCACCACTCTAGGTGCTAGATCTCTTCAGCAGTATATTGTTCCAGGTTTCCAAGTCTCAAAGAGGGTGTCACAGACTGGAATGGTTGGGGTACAGGAAAAAGGAAGAACAGAAATGATAGAATCTGAGAACCTTCCCTACAACAAGAGACTGAAATGTCAGCTGCTTTTTAATTTCGGGCCAGATGACAAAAGAGGCGCATGATTAACGATTGTCCCTATACATTTTGTAAACTACTTTGAGGTTTTATTACAAGCAGGCGGTATATAAATTTTGTGAAAAACAAAATAGATGATGTGCAAAAAGTGGAATGAGATTCTTCCCTCCCCGCTCCTGTATAGTAGAACTTTGACCATCAAGCAAAAATACCTTTGTACATCATGTTGATGGAATTTGCTTGCACAAGGACATGCTGCTGGCTTGAGTATTGTTTAATGCTTTTTCCAAGTGCTGTACAGACACTTAAAGACATGGCTATCCTTGCCCTCGGGCTTTACAGTGAGATTAGACAAATTCACGGAGGAAGGTAGCTTATCTTGTTGAATGCTCTCTTGCTGCTGAGATTTCTGTGTGCAGTGCCTCCATATTTTTGGACAAATGGTTAAGGAAAAATACTCTTAAGTACTGTAGATCCTACTGCATTTAATGCCACCTGTTCTTAGGTAAGTGGGATTAGCATAGTCCCTTGGCCTGTTTGAACTACCTGACTGCAGAAGCTGATGGGAAGGAGTGAATTGTGGCAAATATGCAGAAAGCGTCTATGCAGAAGTGTGCTATGGTTCTTTTGCACATTAGCACTGTTTTGGAGAAACATCTATTAAGGGGAAGAAGGTACATCATTGCAGAAGCATTTGAAAGTGTTTGCTGAGTATGGCTTAAGCATGCACAGACTGCAACCTGGCATGCTTCCAGCAGTTCAGACATGTGCACGTGGGTGACCCATCTTATCCACCCAACTTGGGTAAGGCAGAGACTGGTTAAGCTTTAATGAACAGGTGAGTCCTTTGACCTGGGTTTAGCTGTTCCAAATGCAACACTATGCCATACTTACCTATGGGTTAGTGGAACAAGCAGAATATGCTTGATAAATTATGTAGCCTGTTTGGCAAAAATTACTTGAAGTTTGTATTTATTTCTAGATATGGTATATTAATGTCTTTATATTCAGGTGTTCTGTTTTTAGTGATTTTATTCTTTTGATACTACAGATTGAAAAAACCAAGTTTGATATGTGAATATATAAAATAACTTTTAGTGCTTTGCTTTGTCCTTGCCATTTCTTACTGTTGAAAGTCAAAAACAACTTATTTGAAGGCAGAAGCTTTTTACCTTGTTTATGAAGCTATGTAAAGTGTCCAGACTGGAGCTGTACAAAGCAATTAAACGATTTTTAAAAATGGTATACATTGCCTTGCAGTCTGTACACATATTCTCAAGGTAGGTTTCATGTATGCCTAGGCTTGGGTCTCAGGTGACACTTAGAAGGCAGCAACCAGGGTTAGTGGGGCTGAGCCAGACCTAGGTGGGAGACTGCTTGGGATAGCATGGGAGAAAAGCAGGATTCTCAAGGATATGGTGGATCAGTGATATGAAATATTTTCAAACTTCCTTTTACAATTTAAATAAAGCTTGTCAACTGTCAGGAGTTTGTAACAGTTTTGGTAGTGAATCAGTAGAGCCCATACTATTCAGCTAGGTCTTTGTCTACTTTTGGGGGTGGGACGGGACCCCGGGGCCAAGTGTGGCTTTCCAACTGTCCCTTGGGTCTGCCCCCAGACACACACCCTCCTCAAAAGTTTCCACCCAGCTGGAATGTCCTTGAATTTTGGTCATGCCTCTTCCCAGTCTGGACGGAGGACCAGGCTACTGTACAATGATAGAATTTACATAGATCACTCCACCCACTTTCACAACACCAGAGGTTTCCCAGAAAGGAGCATGATCCTTCACTCCAAATCAGAGACGGAGGCCACAAGCATCTTTTCAAAATACCATTTATTACAACACAACCTTGCACACTAAAATCCAAGTTGGTGTATTGGTTTGCTTCATTAAAAACAGTGTCAGCTGCTGGAGTTTCCAATTCTTTCAGAAGCAGCACATTTCCAAACATGGCCAGCACAGGCCAGGATGGAAGAGACTCCCTTGCCAACTTTCTTAACTTGCTCTCATTGGGCTAGCCAGCCTGGTAACTTGGTAGTGTGCAAGCAACGAGAGAAAGAAAGAAAACAGCCTCTTTCCAGCCACAGCAGGCATGTTCTGTGTTCTAGGACTTTGTTCCTGTTGCAATTCAGTCTCAGTGCAGAACTGAAGCATCTGTTGGCCTATGCCTCCTCTAGCAGGGCCTGCCTCTCAGGAGGAGGGTCCACAGATGTTGGATGCTCCCAAACTGTGGATCTGTGCCTTGCTGCTAGCAAACATCCTAGAGCTAGGCCCCAGGGGTGGACGTGCAACAGAAAAATGATCACCTTGTCATGAAAAGAAGCCCAGAAAAAAAAAATCTGGGGCACAGCGCCTGTCTTCAGCAGCTTGAAATGACATGGTGCGGAGGGGCGGACAGTGTGAGGCAACCCATTATTTCTTTTTTGCAAAGGTGCGGGAACCCTCAAATCAATGAAGAACTGCATTTTCCTTGTACTGTAGCAGATTTTCAAAGTAAACCTCTTGCATTCCTGTAAACATGAGGTGTGTCCTGTTAGATGAGTGAGCCCCCTTCTAAAGAAAACTGGCTCGCCTGCCGTTCCACCCAGGCAGCCTCCAACGGCTGTGTGCCAACACTGGCTGAGGCAAGGACTGGGACCCTATGGAGAGAGCTCTGGGTGAAGATGTAGGATGCTCCAGACCCTGAGCTCCACCTGCACAGGTTCTTGCTAACCTCCCAGGGACATTCATGCTTGTTTTCTCCACTGAGGGTTTTAGCTGGTGGTGTCCTCTCTAAGCCTGTCAAGCCAGATGTTGGTCAGGGTGGCAGGCTCCCTTCTCTCAAGAGAGACAGAGGAGTGTGTGTGTGTGTAGGGGCAGTGCATCTCTCAGACCACAGCAGAGGAAGAGGAGGAAGATGAAGATGAAGCTGTGGCTGCTGATGAGGAAGGTGACTGGGCGGGAGAGGAGGCATTCCAGAAGAGCCACCTCCTCTTAGGCTGCCGTTTCTGATGGAGGTAGTCTTCCTTCTCACGCTCCTTCCTGGCCCTCTGATAGTGGTCCTCCTCCTTCAGGTACCAAACTGGGGGCCACCGATGCTTCTCAAAATAGTCCTGGTTCTCTGCAATGGGAGGAAGGAAGGAACTTTAAAAGCCTGCTATTACAGTTAAAAAAGAAAAGTCAGAATTGCAAAGATGCAGCTGAAGTTTGTGGGAAAAGCAATCTGTGGAGACGTGGATGGTTTGCAAAACTCTGAACCGTCAATGTGCAATTTATGTGCAGCAAAACTAGATGGCATCAGCCATTGACCTGAAAGGGTTAGAACAGCTTTCAGTGGAAGAGGGGCGCAGACAGGAGCCAACCCTGAGGATCCGCAACTGCAATGAGGAACCCTACTAGAAGGAATGGGATGGGAACAAGCCTCAAGGGTTACAAACTGATACTCTTGTGCATGTTTAAGAAACAGCTATAAAAATCTTATTCGTTGCTTTTCTTCATGGACACCCAAGGCATTGCACAACTCATAATTCTTCCATGCTTACCTGCTGACATTGCTTTCATCTCTCGAGGAAATTTGCGGCAGATGTTGTTGTAGTTGGTGCAGATATGATGGAGGCACCAGTCGGCTAGCTGGTAGGCACCATGGAACTGTGGGAGGGGGGAAATAAGATATTGACATGAGTCACAGCACAACACCACAGGGTAATTTAGCCAGTACTGCTAAGGAAATGACTGGGGCTACTAACAGTGCAATCCTGTACAGAATGGGTAGGGAACCTTCAGCATATGGGCCAATCTTGGCCCACCAGAGGGTCCAGCTTGACCCACAAGGACATTTCCCCCAAAGCACACCTACCACTGGTAACGTTCGCTGATGGGCAGAAGGGCAGGATTTAATCTTGGATTGGCTGTGTGCCCTGTTCCCAACAGGGAACAGGATCACACAGCCAAGGCAGTGGAATTTAATCCCTGCTCATCAGTTGATCTCACTTCTTTCCTTAGTGGGAGGTGGGTGCGTGGGGGGACTCCCACACCTGCCACTGCTGCTCCTACCCTCTTGCTTAAAGCTGAGCTGCTGCAAAGAGCAAACACTCTTTGAAGCAGGTGAGCAGGGGTGTGGTGGGGGACCCTGCCTACCTGTCAGTCATGTGACGTGTAACTGACAGGTGAGTCCCTGGTGACAACCTGCCAGATTTGACCCCTTGAGCCAACTGCTGTACAAGTTGACTGGGAAGCAAGTCTCAGAGTTCAATGTGACTGACCTCAAGGGATCACTACGGATTCACTATGACCAAGCTGTTTATTATACCTGAGCCAGCTCCAGGAACACAAGGACATCACCATCAATATCCACTAACATCTGAGTTGCTTCCATCAGACCAGACACCGTGAACTGTTCTGTAAAAACACACACATACAATAAGGTCAGAGTGCATCAGTGTGACCTCCTGACTAATAGGGCAGAATAGGTAAAGACTAATCTTTTTCTTTCAGTTTTTAAGCAAGGAAGAAACTGGATTCTAAGTTTTCTAACACAGCTGTGGGGTTATTGCTGTGGAGTTTGTTTGCTTGCTTTTAAATTACCCAGTTTTAAAAGAAATCCATATTCACTTTGTATTTGTTGAGACAAAACTGAATCCTGTCCTAACAAGCACATGGGCCTGCTTTTCTACATGATTTTTTTTCCCTACATAAAATAAAATAGGCAACTCCAGAGGAAAGCAATCTTGTGGACAGTAGTGAATTGCTTATGTATTTGGTGCCACAGTATGTCAATAAATACTAAGTGGGTTTGTACTCGCGCTTGACACGCTCCACAACATCATCATCAGAGCTCAGCATCTGCAGCCCACCACTCCACTGAATAAGACACAGACCCCTTCAGGGTCAGGCAGGGCCTGCCATTTTTTTAATGTTTTTGTTTTAAACCTTGCAAGTAAAAATCAAGCTTCTCAATCAAGGGGAGAGGTTCTAGGTCAGCCCATTCTACTTTTGTTTAAAAAGGAAACTTTTTAAACTATGGAGCATTCACAAATGTGATACTTCACCTCCTCTCTCAAGCAGAACAGTTCATTCTGCCAGCTCAGCCTCTCCTCATTCTGGGGCCTGAGAGAGGACAGAAGAGGGGCACAGGGTGCCACCTGCCGGCCAGACCAAGACAAGCAATTGGTCAGCCAGAAAGTCACACCCTTGTTGTCTATCTCCAAGTAAGCCTGCTTTGAACACTGAAAACTTGCCTCAAACCCTATCATCCCATCAGTGCCTTCCGGAAAGGTTCTCCATATCATACAATGACACCTAACGACATCACCCCTTCCTAAGCTAACGTCACTTCAAAAGGTGAGGAGAAGAATCAAAGCACAGTACTTTCACGCTGTTAAGCAGAAGGCACAAGCTCCTTCATTGCCCCATATTGTGCCTGATCACAGCTATGAAGTCAGAACTGTGCTTGCAGCTCCCCAGTATTACCTGTCAGCGCAACTAGGTGTGGCAGACACAGGCGGTTGGCAAGGATGATAAGCTTCATGTAATCAAGGTCTGATGTGGAACAAAACTGCCCCGTGTACAGGTACTCCAGCACTGCCCTCATGCAACTCTTGCTGGTGTAAGGTAAAACCACCTGTAAGAGCAAGGGCATGCACACAAGAGGGGTTAAATTCACAACATACTGAGATACAGAAAAACTGCATAGTTGTGCTCATCCTTCGTCATACAACAACTCTTCACTTCTATTTACCCTTTTATTCAGCCCAATGGTTGAGGGCAGGGAGTCCAGCCTGTGTACCACCTCCTTTGCTCTGGCTAATGAGGGGAATTATACAGTGTTCAGGCAGCCTAGCACAAAACTCTTTTAATAGCTATAGACTAGAGTGAGTCATGTGATATTGCTTGAGCCCTATGAAAGCTTGCCCTGAGAAGAGGCTACTGGGTTTCCCCCCTACTCACTGGGATGGATTGTTGTTGCTTTCACAATAGAGATAGGGAACCTGCAGCTTTCCAGGTGCCCCTGGACTACAACTCCCATCATACCAGCCCACTGGCAATGCTGACTGCAGCTGATAGAATTTTTAGTCCAACAACATCTAGAGAGCTACAGATTCCTCATCTCTTCTCTGCAGGATCTTCTTATACTTTTAGGCCAGAATGGAGCCTGTCCAGAAGACACTCACATCACTCTGAAAGCAGCCACAGCCAGTTCCTACCATATCTTTTGCTTGGGCCCCAAGAGGGACAAGACATGGAAACTGCAGAGTTTGTGATCATTTTACTTCCTCAATAATATACAGCAGGGCATCAGAAGTTGCATATTTTCCACACACATCAGCATACCTAGTAAGGTACTAGCTCCCTCTCTGCATCTGGTTTACAATGTTTACATCCTGGTGAAAAAGATACATGGGCACCACCATTCCCAGGTTACAAAATTTATGTATTCTTGTAAATGGGTGTGAATTTGCCATATGAAAATGCAATAGGCAAATCAGGGTCCTAAAAGTCCCTTTGTATGTTGTTCCAAGGTTGACATAAAATAGGTAGTCTTGCACAGATTGGGTCTTTTGTCTGCCGTTTGCAAGGGTTTCAGAAGGGAAAGGACCTCTCCAAAGTGCTGGCCACAGTGAAGGCCAAGGACATTTTCTTTCTGAAGTTGGAAAATTCAAGCAGTATTTCTCCTCTTCACTCATTAAAATGGGACATAATCTGCACAGCTTCCATTTATTTCCATGGAGCTTGTATAAAAGGGCTTCTTGGTGGGTCCTGGCTGTCTCCCATTCTGCCACCTTTACTGGCACCTAAAATCTATTGCTTGAAATGGCCACCTCATCATAGGGTTGGCTTTCAATACAATGCTCCCCTGCTGGAAGCGAGCTCAAACTGTGGGAGAAAAGGTAGGAGGCCCTCAGTAAAAACTGTAAGTCTTGACTCCTTTTAGCCAAACTGTGTCCCCAAAGCCTTCTAAAAACCACAAAAGGTCAGGGAGCTGGATACCCTATAATCTGAGCACTGTCCCCAGTCCATCCCTTATTACTGTATAAAACATATAGGATCTTCCCTTCCAAGCCCCACATAATGGCACTTGCCCTAAAACCCTTCCCTACCATCTCCCCTTTTCTTCCCTTGAACCTGGATGCTGAGAGTACTGTGTAAAAAGTAAAAAGGAAGCACTCTACTCCCTCCCGAACCCCAGGGATCTTAGCTCAGCAGCTGAAAGAAATGAAAACATTTGCTCATCAAAAGATCTGCTCAGATGTAGTGTGGACAAAAAACTGAAGTTGCACACAGTATGAAATGGGGTCCAAGTATTAGTTGGAGCTATGTCTAAGTTGGAAAACTAGAGAGATGATAATTCAGTCTGGAGCTTTTCATGCTCACGGTGGCCTCACCTCTTGGGTTGAGCTCTCCACAAACGGACCCCCAAACATAGCAGCCATCCAGTCACAACTGGAGATTAGCAAGGGCTTGTGGGCATTGATAGCACCATCATCCAGCATAAAGGTGACATCTGCAAACAAGTAAAGAAACATAAGCAAATGTTTTTATGTTCGTGGACCGTGCTTTACTACCACATAGTAACAGGGAGTTGTAGCCAACTTGAGTTCTACTCAAAGTAGGCCCAACCTAAGCTAGTCATGGCCATTAACTTCAATGGATCTACTCTGAATAGGACTAGCACCGTATACAACTCAGAGAAAACTAATGAGATGCTAAGGGCTAGAAGATGTCACTTCCATAAGAACATATCCCCCCCCCAAAAAAAAAAAACTACTGAAGGAATAAAGTCACCTACAGCAATTTCCCCCATCTACAAAGTAATTGTGCAGATAATCTTTTAGCTTTGAGCTGTGAGTTTTGGGTTTCTATATCTATTTGATCTTTTTCTGGGAGCTACTATTTGGAGCTACAATCACTAACATTCAATGAAATTTCCATATCATGCCCTAATTTAGCTATGCAGCAAAGCTTATCTACAACCTCAATGGCTAGCAAGTTGTGCCAAAGCTAGCCAAAACCAACAGCACAATCCTAAACACATTTACTAGGAAGTTATCACATGAAACAATAATGAGATATTTGAGTAAACATGTTGAGAATTTCTCTGTAAATATGATGCAAAGGCTTCTAAGGCTTAAAAAGGCAATTCCGGCATCCCACAAACAGGAACTGGGTGAGGCATAGGATAATGATGATATTTCACATAATCCAGAAATGGCCAGGACAGGAGGGAATGAATTCTCCTGGCCTTTGTGTTTATTCTACAGCAGAAGTGAGGAACCTGTGGCCCTCCAGACGTTGATGAACTACAGCTCCCATAATCCCTTATTACTGGTCATGCTGGTGAGAGTTGGAGCTCAACAACATCTGGAGGACTATAGGTCCCCCACCCCTGATCTACAGGATTAATCAGAAGGGAAATTTCATTGAACGTTAGTGATTGTAGCCCCAAATAATAGCACCAGTAACAACCACCAGGCCTTCATAGCAACAGAACTATATGGATGACAGGGGAATTGCAGGAAACTGGACAATGCAACAGAATTTTCTGCACTATGACTGACAAGCAACAATACAATTAAATTGGCTCCTGCACAGGAAACAGCAAGAAGCCCTGAGTAATGGAACAGACAACCATCTGGTGGCAAAAGCAGCCTTTGTATTTATTCAGAAGAGCTATATGAGGGCCAGCTCATATATTCAGCAGAACCAAGTGCCAAAGCTTGTTCTAGACTTTACCACCTTAAAGTGTGTGTATCTGTATCTGCTCTCCAGTCTAAAAACAAAAAGAGAAGACCTAATAATAATTTAATAATAATTTTAAAAATACTAATAATAATTTTATTTTTATTGACTAGGTTTCCCCTAGTCATTTTCCCAATGTTTTTTTCTATTAAGTAGGATTCATTTATATGGGTGAGCTTAGAAAAAGCTAATGCTATTCAAAAAACGAAGCATCTTCTTTCTGACATACTATTTACCACATGCAAGGAGTTTGATTACATGGCAGAACACTAAAAAAACCCCAACTTGGACATCCAGAAACATTTGAAGTAGTGCAATCAAAAATTCTACTAATTCATTCTTCCTAACAAAGGTGGCTCCTAAAGGGCTTCCAATGCAACACTTAAGCCAGGGTGAGAACAATGTCCTGTCCCACCCTGTGACTTTAGCTCATTACCCAAATTCATCTCAGCCCCCCGCATCCTGGAAATCAAACGACATTGGTCCCCATAGCCATGTCCCACAAGGCTACCCAGTGCTCTAGAGCGTACCGGAAAAAGTCCCCTTGACCAGACACTCCTTAACCCGGTTGGTTCTCCTGACGTGGAAGGCTTTGGTGATCTCCTGGTTCATGAATGCCTCATTGTTCAGGATGTTGGCCACCATCATCCTGAGGTCAAAGACTTCTAGCAGCTCAGCAATGTGGGCAATATGCATCAGGTCCCTCTCGTTCTCGTCCAGCTCTCCTGTGTACAGATATTTGAGCACAGCCCTGAAGGGCCCCAGTTGGATGGAAGGGTCCATCTTCACCACCACCATAAGTCTGGGCTTGTATGTCATAGGGTCATCCGCCATCTCCTCCTGGATGCTGACAAAGGCACGGCTCCAAGAGGAGAGGATCCGCCCCCGTTTTAGCCCTCGTTCCCCATAGTTCTTGCCCCGCAATATCCCATCGCTGGTGGAGGCTCTAAGGCACGGTTTTTGCTGGCCAGAGCCAGCTTCCTCAGCACTCTCACAGATATCAAAACTAGCAGCTCTCAGGAGGAATTCCCGGCCGTGGTGATGCCTCTCCTCCTGATGGAGGGTCCGCTCAGCAACACCAGCCCCGGTGCCGCTTCCTGTCATCCCCTGCTGGCTCTCCTCACTCAGGTCCATCAAGAACAAGTCGTAGAACTTAGAGGAGGAGGTGGAGAGGTAGATCTTATGCGCATAGATTTTGATTCTCTCTTGCAACACCAGGATGACATCCGCACACAAGGGGTCCTCCAGCAGGTTGGCTGGACGCTCCTCATTGTTGGAAGGAGGGTCAGGAACAATGATGATGGGTGGGGGTGGCTTGGGGGGCAAGAAAGGGGCCTGGAGCAACGGCCTCTGGACATTACGCAGGTGAGACTTCCAGAACTGGAGATGCCGGCGGGAGATGAGGGCAGCTCGGATGGCATTGTCGAAGACATCCTTAATGCCAAATTGGGCTACTACGCTGGTCTCATAATAAGGGATCCCCAGCTCTTTGGCCACCTCTCGCCCCTTCTCTGGGGGGAGAATTTCATTTGGTTTGATCGGTCTGGAGAGAGAGAGAGGAAAAAACCAGGAAGGGGAAAACTAGTTTTACATCTGCTCAGCAATCCAAGGCAAATGACAGAGGTAAGTCAGCCTAAGGTAGAAAAGCGGCAATTCACAAGGAGAAAACTATCAGGTGTGGGTCCTCATTATCTGGCTGTACCTGCCTTTGCCCCTACTGCCTTTCCTCTCTTATTTTTGCAGTTTGTTTTCTACTCTCCATACACTCAGAATGTGTCCCATGGCCCTAGCCAAGGGAGCTTTCTCCCTGGAACCAGAGCTAAATTGGAAGCATGAGAAGTATTATTAAAAAACAACAACCCAGGTGTGGGGCCATCCAGGGAACAGTCTGCACTAGTTGCCCAATTGTCCCTGCCCACAATGTAGATGGAGCAGGAACCTGCAGAAGCTGGAGACTTGTACACTAGAAGGTTTGATACACACTGAATCCCTGCACATGCTGCCTTTCTCCTTCAACCAAGGACTATTATTCAATTTGCTTGTTCTGCTTAACTACAGTGGTCACTGGTGTCCATTGGGACTGTTAGGGCAGAATATAGGGAGGCCAATGACAGATGGAACCAATTCTAGTTTTGTCCCCACCCTCTTCCCTGCTGTGCTCTACAAGTGCAACAAGAAGACTGAGGAGGAGGAACTGACAAGCAGCGTCAGCCCCTAGACTAAGTAAGAAGGCAGCCTGGCTGGCTGAGATTGGTGGGACAGGATCCCATTTGCCCTAAAAGACCAGCTTCCATGGCCTCACTAGTGATGGCCAACCTTTCTGACAAAGATGCCACAAGTCAAATCTAAATCTAGCATCCCCACCTTTGTCTTCCGTGTTACTGAACCAGGGAGCAGGTAACAGTGTAGCACTGGAGGACAGACCTGACATTGTGCCATAGGCAAGTGCATGAGTCTTCGTGCTCTAGCCCAGGAATGTCACAAACTTCCTGTCCTGTCGTCTATGAAACGTGGCACCTGTGATGCCCAACCACAGTTTAGCTTCCCCAGCCCACCAAAGCCGTCCTTGGGTTATTTCCTACCTGGCTAAAGGTCGCCTAGCTCGATTTACTGCTTCCAGGTCAGCATAGCGAAGGTCAAGCTGGCACCCTACAAGGATGACAGGAGCTCGGGGGCAGAAGTGCTTGATCTCTGGGTACCACATGGTCTTCACATGGTGTAAGGAGTTGGGATTAGCAATGGAGAAGCATAATACTACAACGTCAGATCTGTGGACAGAGAGGAGGCAAGAGTTAGGTATCACTTTGGTCTCTGCAAGCCCTCTCTTTACATTAGTCAGCACCTCTTGGTGCAAGCATGCACCCTGCAGGATGACACCCAGTCCCTCCAGGTGCAATGCACACACCAACTTTCCCCAAGGTTTTGGTGCAAATCCACTGCTGTCCTTGCAAGTGTTTGTCCATGTGTGTGTGTGTGTATTGTGTGTGTGTGTGTTTGTAATGGGTCTATGTGTACCCTGTGCTCATTGTTACCACTACCACTGTAGTGGTATATTGCCCCCCCCCCATGGAGAATTCTATTTGTTCTCACAGGAGTGTGTGGCAAGCATTAATTTAAGTATCAGCAAATTAAGGGAGGAACTTGGGGAGAACATTGGGGCAAAGGCTAAAGCTGCTTCCTGTCCCAACAGCCCCCCCCCCCGTGTTTATGGAAAGGGGTTGTCTCAGATAAAAGAGCATTTACTCTGTCCCAGATAACTTGGTTGGAGTCACAGAAAAATGTGCTTGGTCCTATTTGCATAGCCCCCACCCCTTCATCTGCATATGTCCACTTGGGTTTCATTTCTTGGTTAAATGCTCCATGATAGCAAAACCCTAAGAGTGGGCTTTTATGTATATTTTAGGTTCAGTAACCACCCATCTTCCACTTCATAGAATCATAGAATCATAGAGTTGGAAGAGACCACAAGGGCCATCGAGTCCAACTCCCTGCCAAGCAGGAAACACCATCAGAGCACTCCTGACATATGGTTGTCAAGCCTCTGCTTAAAGACCTCCAAAGAAGGAGACTCCACCACACTCCTTGGCAGCAAATTCCACTGTCAAACAGCTCTTACTGTCAGGAAGTTCTTCCTAATGTTTAGGTGGAATCTTCTTTCTTGTAGTTTGGAACCATTGCTCCGTGTCCGCTTCTCTGGAGCAGCAGAAAACAACCTTTCTCCCTCCTCTATGTGACATCCTTTTATATATTTGAACATGGCTATCATATCACCCCTTAACCTCCTCTTCTCCAGGCTAAACATGCCCAGCTCCCTTAGCCGTTCCTCATAAGGCATCGTTTCCAGGCCTTTGACCATTTTGGTTGCTCTACTCTGGACACGTTCCAGTTTGTCAGTGTCCTTCTTGAACTGTGGTGCCCAGAACTGGACACAGTACTCCAGGTGAGGTCTGACCAGAGCAGAATACAGTGGCACTATTACTTCACTTGTTCCATCTGAGATGCCTGCTACTACATATCAACACATAGTGTGTATTTTGAGGAAGGGCTAGTATATTCCTAGGATATTCCACTCCCCACCAGTGGAGTATAATATAAAATCACCTGCTATATCAATCTAGCCTCATATTAAGGTTTCCTCCAACACCTTGTTCCAGGTCCCCTAACTGCCTGGAATCCAGGGTGTGGTTTCTTGAGACAGGGCCTTTTAAAAATTTGCACCAAATCCATGGGAACTCTTTTCCTAGGGAGGTTCAGTCTGCTCTGTCATTTCTAACTTGCAACACTTTGCAAAGGCCACTTGACATTTGCTCTGAAGGCCTTTGTGTGATTATAATTCTTTTTATCTCTAAGTAGAGTTGAGACTATTACCTTGGCTGAGCTCTCTACTGCTTAGCATTGGTGTTCCTGTTGATGGATTAGGTTTGAGTTTCACTTGTTTAGATTATTGTTTTAATTTTGTGTAATGGATTTCAAGCATCTTGTTGCTCACTTTACATATCCATCGGGTCAGAGATCAGGCCTGGCTTCCCCTTTTGTTTCTCTTCCACATTACATATCCCATCTCCACCCTGAAGGATTCTGTCAGTGATTGCCAGGTCTTTAAAGCATAAGTGAGGGGTGGGAGCAGGTTTTGTCTCACCACAAGAAGCACAAAGCTTTTCTCACAGCAATGAAAGACAACTGTATGGGAAAAGGTATAGCGGGTCCCATGAAGGACACCCCTCCAGGAGAGGCATAACTGGCTCCTTTGCAGGACACAACCATCCTGCAAGATAGACCAGGCTGAGAAATGTTTGCTTGCACTTGACCACCCAGTGAGCTTCTAAGCCAAGACTGAATGTTCATCATTAGCACTGCACCAGATAATCAATATTGACCTTCCATAAGCAAAGCGCCTGTCCTTGTGATGGTCTCCAAAGGTATCCCAAAGCCTCAAGGACACACTAACATCATCTACCACATCTCGAGAGCGCTCCAATACCTGAGAGAAGGCAAAAAGATTACATACTTCAAATGAATAGAAAGGACTAGGAGGACTGCAATGCCCAGTAGCTTTTCAGTCTGATAATCAGTGATGCAGGATTTCAGGAAAGGGCTGAATAATTTTTTCCTCCACATTTCACCCCCCTCCCCAGAAATCTTTTCAATTATTTAATTTGATTGGGAGCACAGTCTCAAAAGCTTCCCCCACTCTACCCATCAGAAGTATTTGAATGGAAGATTTGATTAGGGCAAAATAAATTTAATATACCTAATTTAGGTTGCAATACTACATTCACTTACCTGGGAGTAAGCTTACTAAAAGCAATGAGACTTACTTCTAAGTAGGCTTGCACTCTCAGAATGGACACAACTATTCAATCACATGCCCTTCCTTTACATTGTTTAAATTTCAGATGGGGAAAAATGAAGGCTTACTAATTTTAGCATGTCAAAAATGAGATATCCGTTTCTGTTTAATATATATATACATATATATATATATATATATATATATATATATATATATATATATACACACACACACACACACACACACACGCTCTGTATGGACAGAAATGGGGGGAGACTCAACTTTAAAGCTGCCCAATTTGATTAGCACTGTATTAATTACTTGAGTCAATTCATTTTATTATTATTGTTATTATTTTCAAAATGGAAACTTCCTCACAGAAAAACAGAGCAGAGAAAAATGTTTTGCCCAGAATTACTGTTGATCACTGGAGGAAATCTGATTCTCCTCAAACCCAGGATTAACCAGATTAAAGTGAGGAGGTGGGAAAGGGTCGTGGCTCAATGGTAGAACATCTGCTTTGCATGCAGAAAATTCAATGTTCCATCCCTGGCATCTCAAGGGGGTTGGGAGAAACCCTGGAGAGCCACGGCCAGTCACTGTAGACAATACTGGGCTAGGGGGATTGTTGGTCTCACTCAGGATAAAGCAGTTGCTTGTGTCACTTATAAGCCCAGGTATTGATTTTCCACCAGTGAGATTTCCCAGGTGATTTATCCATTGACAAAGATACCACTCACCTCCTGGCAAACACGATACTGGTCAATGGCCCAGACTGTGGGTACATGGGTGGCAAGAAGCTGGTACTGAGTCAGTGTGGCATTACAAGCACGGGCACAAATGAGCCTGGTCTTGCCCACTGCGTTGTCCCCAACCACAACACACTTGATAGTTTCTACGTTTGGCCTTTCATAATCCATGTCAGAATCCATTAACTGGGACCTGTAGCAAGAAACACAGAAAAAACAGAACCAGACAAACAGTTTATTGAGCATTCATCTTGATTTGTTTGCACAGTCTAGGACGAGGTGGTACAACTTTGCAAATGGGGTATTACATCATAGAATCATAGAGTTGGAAGAGACCACAAGGGCCATCGAGTCCAACCCCCTGCCAAGCAGGAAACACCATCAGAGCACTCCTGACATATGGTTGTCAAGCCTCTGCTTAAAGACCTCCAAAGAAGGAGACTCCACCACACTCCTTGGCAGCAAATTCCACTGTCAAACAGCTCTTACTGTCAGGAAGTTCTTCCTAATGTTTAGGTGGAATCTTCTTTCTTGTAGTTTGGAACCATTGCTCCGTGTCCGCTTCTCTGGAGCAGCAGAAAACAACCTTTCTCCCTCCTCTATGTGACATCCTTTTATATATTTGAACATGGCTATCATATCACCCCTTAACCTCCTCTTCTCCAGGCTAAACATGCCCAGCTCCCTTAGCCGTTCCTCATAAGGCATCGTTTCCAGGCCTTTGACCATTTTGGTTGCCCTCCTCTGGACACGTTCCAGTTTGTCAGTGGCCTTCTTGAACTGTGGTGCCCAGAACTGGACATAGTACTCCAGGTGAGGTCCGACCAGAGCAGAATACAGTGGCACTATTACTTCCCTTGATCTAGATGCTATACTCCTATTGATGCAGCCCAGAATTGCATTGGCTTTTTAGCTGCCGCATCACACTGTTGGCTCATGTCAAGTTTGTGGTCAAGCAAGACTCCTAGATCCTTTTCACATGTACTGCTCTCAAGCCAAGTGTCACCCATCTTGTATTTGTGCCTCTCATTTTTTTTGCCCAAGTGCAATACTTTACATTTCTCCCTGTTAAAATTCATCTTGTTTGTTTTGGCAATAGTTTTCCCACACTTTCTGGTGCATTTCCCTCTTACTTTCCTTATTGCATGATTTCTAATTCTGAAGAAAGCAGATTGGTTATGCCAGAGAAAATTGCAGGATTGGAAGTTCCTACCCCCAAAATAGCAACAGTCTGGAATTACCCCCAGACTCTGAAATACTTACGGCTGCCCATGACCTTAAAGTAAGGTAGGAAACTCTCCCAGGAATGCCATGTTGCTGACTGTTACAGCACCCTGCAACAAAGACTACCCAGCAGTAGCAGTCTTACCAGCTCACTGTTTCACAATGGGTTGCAGGGCTGTGCTTCGTTCTGTCCTCCCTTGCTCCGTACCAGTTCATAAACAGAATAATTCCACACTGAGAAAACAGTGCAGCAAGAGCAGATTCCACAAATGGATGTAAAGTCCAAAACAAACAGCACCCTGGGAGGGAGGCAGCCTTCTGGATCAGGCCATCTAGTCTATCCTGTTCTCACAGTGGCCCACCAGTATGTCTGTGGGAAAACCTCAAGCAGGGTCTGGGGGGAAGAGCCCTCTCCCCTTCTGGACTTCCTAGCAACTGGCATTCGGAAACATTACTGCCTCTGACTGCGTCATGTCTAGGAGCCATCGATAGCCTTATCCTCCAATCTTGCCATGGGCAAAATTTACTAAAGCAGAAACTGGAGTTCAGAGCAAAATAAAAAATTTAGTTTTTTTTATGTCGTCCAACCAACCAACACAAAACAAAAGCTTATAAATATGAAGTAACACAAGGAAACAATGAAAGAAATTAACTCAAACAAGTATATTAAAATTTGATGTCTGAGACATAACACCTACTGGATATTCCCTTTTTAATGCACATGGAATATAGGTAAGCCAGTGTGCAGCCCTGAATTCTTCTGGTTTCTGATGGCAGGAGGATGAGCAGAGGCTACTGGACCACCTGGCCACTCTGGCAATTCATTTTGGCTTCGTAGAGACTGGTACGAAGCAAGCAACCCTGGTCTTCTCCTCTGCCAAGCTCACCTCACCCAAATCCAATTCAGCAGGATTCCCACATTGTCCGAATTTGTGTCCCTCCAGACATCAGCTGAACAGAATGGCCTGCTCCAGAAATGTGTCCAAAATAATCTCCTCTAGCAGGGAGTCATGCCCCAAGCACCAGCTCCCCAACCTGGTTGTCCCTCACAAACAAGAAGGGCTCTCCTCCCCACCCCCATGACAAACCTCCCAAGATGCAGAAGACTTGGACAGCTGCCCTCCTCCAGACTGATGCAGCCCACACTGAACCCAGAGAGCAACAAACAAGAGCCTTCCTGAGGGGCCTGGAGCCCAGGCAGCTCTACACCTCTCCATCCAAAGCAGGGTCCCTTTAAAATGGAATCTTTCTGAAGCATGCATCCTTAGCCTCAGATAAGACCACAGGCCCTGCCAATCTGAGTCTAGCTGCCTCTGCCTCCTCCTTTTTATCTCTCATGCCTGTTCATGTGAGATTCCCCCACCCACCAGTCCCTCCCTTTCCAGCAATGGTTAAAAAAACTTCCAGATCCACCTGACTGATCATGGAATTTATCCCTTCCTTCTCTCCACCCACAGCACCATCCCCCCCCCCTCTGCTCCACAACCATGTGTGCTTGCACAAGTCTCTCTCTCTCTCTGTGTGTGTGTGTGTGTGTGTGTGTGTGCATGCACTTGCATAATAGAAGCAGCCTTTGGGGCATAACAGGGCAACTGCAGAGCAGCCAAGCTCCTGCCTGTCTGCCCAAGCGGCTGCAACAACTGGCATTTGGGACGGAATATCTTAGAGTGTTAGGCTAGGACCTGGGAAAAGAAAGAAAGAAAAGAAAAGAAAAGAAAAGAAAAGAAAAGAGAGAGAGAAAAAGAAAGATATAAACCCCCAATAAACAGCAATGACAACAAAAATCCACATTAAACAGGTACAGCTTCATCTATCCTAAAAGTATAAAGAGGATTTTTCAATGTACTTTCCTCTCCTTTACAACGCAGAAAGTTCTTAAGTAAAGGCTAAATGGTGCTAGCACTGGTAATCCTTCAACCTCCATTGCATCAGGGGGACTTTGGAGGTGAAGTGCATAGCAGGCTTCTGCACAGAAAGGCTGAGCACCACCACTCAGCAATCCAGCCTGCATAAATCAGAGTGGCTGTTAGTTTTACTGGGGTGCTGCCAACTCCCCTTGGCTGAGAATCAGATCCTGCATGCAGAAGCCTGTGAGTCTTCTAACTAAGGTGCCGGACAGGTAAAAGCCTCTGGAAAGGCTTGGGTAGTTCAGCCCAGTTTCATCAATTCCAAGCCATACTGCAACAACCTCTACCCCAACAACCTGATCAGTGGAAATACGTTTTAAAATCATGGCATTACCTTTTGGGGATATTTCTTAATCTCGAGGTTGTGGGTTCAAGTCCCACTTTGGGCAAAAAGATTCCTGCACTGCAGGGGGTTGGACAAGATGACCCTCGTGGTCCCTTCCAACATTACTATTCCATGATTCTGACATTTCTGATCAAATAATTATAATTATAAAGCTGCTGCTATGCCCATGGTATCCACCCCTCCCCCAGAGTCCTGGAAACTGGAGTTTCCCCTTCACAGAGCTGTAAACCCAAGGACCCTTAACAAACATGATCCCCATTATTCTTTTTTTGGGTCAAGAGAGGAAGCATGCTTTATAAATGTATGGTTTGTATGCAGTCCTAATGCCTGGCACATAGCTGAGGGTCTTTGATGCACATGGACGGAACAAATTTGCTGTTATCTGCTGCCATCTCATGTAGATGGTTGTGCAACCCGTACAGCACATAGGCGACAATTATTCACACAATTAATATTCTTGTTCAAAAACAATTTTTCACCATTTATCAAATTTGTGAGAATAAGACAACTTCTTCAGCATCTCATGTAGATGAGCTAATTTGGGGAGCTGGAGAGGTAACTGTGGCCTGACACATTTGATTAACTTACTTAATGCAAGGTTTTCTTCCTGCCATATCCTGCCTTCAAGAACTCCAGGATCAGAACTTCCACTCATCTAACAACAGAAGTGCTTCCTTGCCCAGGTATTCTTATTGCTCTCTGCTACCACGGATACTAAGGGACATGGGTGGCATTGTGGTCTAAACCACAGAGCTTAAGGCTTGCCGATCGGAAGGTCGGCAGTTCGAATCCCCACAACAGGGTGAGCTCCCATTGTTTGGTCCCAGCTCCTGCCCACCTAGCAGTTCAAATGCACATCAAGTACAAGTAGATAAATAGGTACCGCTCTGGCGGGAAGGTAAATGGCGTTTCCGTGCGCTGGTTTGCCAGAAGCAACTTAGTCATGCTGGTCACATGACCCAGAAGCTGTACGCCAGCTCCCTCGGCCAGTAAAGCGAGATGAGCGCCGCAACCCCAGAGTTGTCCACGACTGGACTTAATGGTCAGGGGTACCTTTACCTTTACCATGGCTATTACAAGCTACAGTCAACAGAGGCCCTTGCCATGCATAGAACTGCATCCCACACAACACCACTAATAGCAATGAATGGGCTACCTGGGGGAGTGTAACATCTTCTCATGAAGAGGGAATTAAGGTATATTCACAGCAGAAGCACAGCATCCATAAAAGATGTGAGAGGACTTTGTGTTGTACATGGAGAAAGAAGCGTACATTTATTGTGCGGCAAAGTGATCTTCTTACTATTATTATAAAAGATAATTGCCAAATGGTTAAAGGAGCAAGGGGAAAAAATACAGTTAAAAAGATGCAATTAATTTCTCAGCCAGTGAGTGCTGAAAAGACAGAGGGTAGTCAATGCACCACCTAGAAATAGGCCTAAAATATCTGAGTCTCAGGTGCCTGTTGATGCTAACAAGAACAACAAAACAGCACTTGTGATAAAAATGTGAACACACAAGACATGCCTAGCAAAAAACAAAACAAACAAAACATGTGCTGCCATTGTGGACACACTGTGAGTCTTTCATCTTTAAAGTTCCTGATATGCAACCCTGCCAGGGTAGGAGGAGGTTGGACAACGGGCAGTTTGTCTTCATGCAACAATGGAGTGAAAGCTGACTGAGGTTTAAAAGTAGGGATGGGCAACCTGTGGCTCTCCAGATGTTGATGGACTGCAGCTCCCATCATGCCTGTCTGAGGCTCATGGGTGTTTGCATTCCAATAAGAGGTGGACAGCCAGCACCTCCTCATCCTTATTTTAAGGCTGCAGCCAAACACAATTGCCTGAGACAAGGTCCTCATTGAATATAGTGGGATTTATTTTGGAATATACTTGCATAACATTGTGTTGTGATTCTCAGCCCCAGAGGCACTGAGAACCCTCAGCTCTTCAACTACACCTTTATAGGGCTTCTCAGTGAATTGGAGAATCCAGCCTTCCATGGGGAAAAGAGCAAGAGAGCTAGGAAATTGAGCTGTGCAACTGTATCAATCAAAAATAGTGTAGCGGTTGCAGTGTTGGACTAGGACCAGGCAGACCCAGGTTCAAAACCTTATGCAGCTAACATGCTTACTGGGTGACCCTGGGCTGCACTATCCTATATTTGTGGTGTTCTATTATATTCTATAATGCTATTGTTATTTATTGTTTGTAAGCCACTTTGAAATTCATTTGAATGAATAGCAGCATAGAAATACAATAAATCTGATCAGAACAACCATACATACTGCCTTGAACTCCTTGGAGAAAAGGAGGAGAAAATAATAAATAGGTATTATAAAGATGTTACTCATATGTTTCAGAAATATGCAGTCTGCTGAAACAAAGAGCAAATTTTAGAACAGGGAAAGAATTGGGCCAGTTCCTGTTTGGTGTGCGAATAGTGGCTGCCTCTCTTTGCAGAGTCTGTGATCACAACCAAGAGGCAGAATAGATTTTCATGTACGCCCAAATCTCCTTGTGGGCTTTGGCCTCATAGCTTATTTCTTAAGCACAAAACAGGATGTGTTGAAGCCCAAACCCATTTCACCCAAGTAAGAGTTAGCAGCAAGCTCTCCCTCTGTGACAGTCAGCTCCTTGGGTGTGTTAACAGTTAAAAGAACTCACTCCTAGTGGGAGCGGATTTCGAAATGAGTGCGCAAGACACGTGGGGAGGTGGAATAAAGGCAACTGAAGGCAAGTGCCATGTGAAACTCCTGCAGCAGCAGCAGCAGCTGTGGAGGCGGTCAGCAAACTAGCACCCATGTGACATTTAGGGGGGGACAATCCTGGCCCAGACAAATCCTATCACTGTTGTTTTGTGCCTCTCCTCTTTCCTCCCCCCTCTCCTTCCTTGCTGTTATGATTCCACTTCCCTCCCCTAAAAAGAAACCCTCTCTCCAAGGATCCCAACACCAGTAGGAGAGATAATCAAACAAGTCGTTCTTCCTCTCCATTTCAGCCCCTGTCTATTTCTGTAGCTCTTTTGTCTGAGTGCACAAAATCCATTAGTTGCTTTTGTTCTCTAGGACCTGCACTTAGGCTCTGTAATCGCCACCACATCCAGATGCTCCCCTCCCTCCCAGCACATCTCCTGCCACACACACTCTCTGGCCTTATCTCCTTTGCCAACTCCCTCTTATCTCCTTTATCTCAACTCCCTCTTGTTTCAATGGCAGTCTTTCGACGACTACTGGTCATTCCTGCTCATTTGATTCCTCTATGTGCCCCCTTTTTCTGTCCCTCACCCCATCCACTCTTGGTGACATGTCCTCAGTTCCTTGCCATCAAATCTGCCCCGCTATCTCTCGGAGAGAGTAGAATTGTGTTCCTTTCAAGCTGCCCCAGTCTTCGGTTGCCAAGGAAACTAGAGAATCTCTCAGGGAGCCTAACCTGTTTCCTAGCAACCGACAGGCTAAATGTGCCCCCACCCCACTCAATCTCATTTCACAAAACACAAAATGGGGGACTGGGAGAAATAGCGCAACAAAAATAATTAGTAAAAATATCCCTTGGTTACGGAGCATTTCCGGGAGGGGGGGTTGTAGAGGAAGAAGGGTGGGCGGGCTTGAACATCCCCCCAGAGACCAGGAAGGGAGGCATGGTCAAAGAACTCTGCAGATTACGATCAGTGCCTACTCTGCAAAATTATGCTAATGAAGATTGAAGAGGTAAAGCTTAATAGGAGCGATGCTTTCGCAAACGAAGCGGAGTGGGGCGCAAATACTTGTTTATTTATGTCTACCCATATGCGCGCGTGCACACACACACACTACATTACTCTCTAAGCACACTGCACATTTCTTCCACATTACAGTACAAGGACATCAAAGTACAGGAGGCTGCACGAGCAGCTGGCTTGTTTGAAGGAAGAGAGAAACCCGATACGCACACAGCTCTCCACACACTGCGAAAAGGTTTATGCAATGAAAGATATCCTGGCCAAGCCTGCCGTTGCAGCAGAACAGAGCTCTCCACCCTGCCCGGTTTTGCTTTGTTTTCCTTTTTTGCAAATCCCACCCCAGTCCCGCCAGAGCAGCGCGACCACTCCGATTGTTTGTTTCCCTTTTTGGCAGTGCAGCAACTACCCACAGAGACCCAAGGAAAGCACGCAGCGTTGGAGAGAAGCCGCTCTCCAGGCGTGCCTGTGGGTTTGAAACCATTTCCCCAAGAACAGCGCCAGGAGTGCGCGATGCTCTTTGGAGAGGCTCGTGCAATCTGTGCGCGCCTAGCATCTCTCACACGCGCCCGCCCGGGTTTAGCTAGACTGGCGGAAACGCTGCTCCCCTTTCGCTTTCACCGACCCCACCTAAAATCGGCACTAGCGGACCCTCGACCCTGGCCTGACCCTCCGCTCCCGCGCCTGCAATAACGGAAGGGAAGCCGAGGGAGTCCCGCGGGGGTCGCTTTACTTACGCCAACACGTATGAAGGGGCAATTTGCAGCGGAAAGAGCCGACCTCTTCCCCGGAGACATGATGGTGGCGGGCACGAGCGCCCAGCTCGGATCCTGCTCTGCCGGGCCGATGCTGAATTTCTCCGGCTCAGATGCTCGGACCTAACAGTCCGCGTCGGCCCCAGAGCGGATGCGCCCCTTCGCGCGGCGTCGGCAGCCGCTGCCTCTTCCTCAGCAGCATCTTCCTCGCCCCGGGCCGGCTGCGCCTGCAAGCCCTCGCCAAGCTGCGCCCCCTCCTCGGCCGGCGATGCTCCGCCCTCCTCCCGGGCGGCCGCGGTGCGACTGAGCGGCGGCAACAACGGGGCGCGAACTGCAGTCCTGCGCCGAGACTCGCCCACCGCCTCTTTTCATTCACAAAAAAAGGAGAGCCCCCTCCCGGGAGCGCCGCGCAAGCTCCGCCCCGCAGCCCCGCCGCCGCTCATTGGCCGAAAGCGAGCAAAACAGGGGGCAGGCGGCGCGTCGGCCGGGCCTTCCGGGGAGGGGGCTCTTGCCACGGGCTGCGGGGGGGGGGCGGGAGGAGGAGGAGGGATGCAGCTCCGGCAGCCGCTCTTACCACGCACTGCCCCCCTCGGTGCTCTCCGCCCTGCTGCAACGTTCCTCAACCCCACCCCCCGCGCACCTTTCCCCTTCATCTTGGGCCATTCATCCCTTTCTCATCACTCTCCGCCCCAATTTATGGGGAAGGCAGCAGAGGCTCTTTAGGAGCGAGCAGGGCAAAAACAATAATAAGAAAAGCTTTGTGCACCACAGTTACCTAACATCAAGCTCTGTTAAATGGGGGGGGGGGGGGGAGAGAGAGAGCAGAATTATACAATAGCAAAAGCCCTTCCCTAAGTTCAGGAATTCATGTAGGGCTGGCTGCTGGGACTTAGAAAAGCCTGGTTCTGCTATTGACATGGATACCCTGGGAAGGAGAAGGGAGTTGAAAACATCCAGCCTAGATGTTAGATGTCCCCAAATGGTCTAGACAAGGTCGCAGGTAGATCGAGATGAATATGGCAAAAACAAGAACAGCCCTCAAATAGTGATAGTGCAATGGTAAAAAGGGACAGGGGGGCAACTTCAGACCTGAGATGAAATCAAGCATATTCGGTAGGTATATGCAGTTTTCTACTTTCTTCCAGCTCCTTATGTAATTGTTACCCTTGCATTATACAATCAGATACATAAACAAGCCAGTTTTCTTTATATCCATTTATTGTTTCTTCATCATTCTGAACCTGCCCATCCCCTCATCTATCCACCTCCTTTGCCTGTTTGCTGTCCCTGATACTGAGTACCTATGAAAGGGGGAAAGGTTTTTATGCCTTAGCTTGACAGTGTCCAGTAAAAATGCTTCTCTCAAGCCTCCCCAATGCCCTCTTCACTTTTCTAACAGATGTTTCTGGTATCTAGTTTGTACCTACCCATTCTTCATATTTCCCCAGCCAGCTGGACTTCATACTAAAGGTTCTATCATAATGCACACCAGAGAGCACTCAAAAAACTTATTGAGTTCAGTGGAGAATGAAGACTCCACATCCAAGGATTCTGCCTTCAGCTCTTCAGAGACACCAGCTACCCCTCCCATACTATGGCCTTTGCAAAGAAGGTTGTGTACTTTCAAACAATTGCAAGTCACATAGTAAGTGGATCAGGGCCAGTATTGTCATCTGAAGCTAATTGCATGCCAAGTTATGTAGATCTGAGATACAATTTCTTTTCAAGCAAGCTGCAGGAGTGACTTTTCTCTCTCTGCCCCTTCTTATGTCTCCTCTGGGCACGGACAAAACAAGGCCACTAAGTTTCTGCCTGCAGTAGCCTTGGGCTCTAGGGATGTCAGACAGAGGAACAACTGGCCCAAATGCAACAGAACCACACAAGATTCAAAAGCAAAATATATGTCTGGTTGGTTCCTTTGCACAAACGGAGTGCATGGTTGTATTTTGTAAGGCTGGCCTTCTTTTACCAGGGCCTGGCCCAGACAGCTTTATCTCACCCCCATGGCCTTATACCAGGTCAGATTTCATCAACCCTGATAGTTAACAGCTCTTCAGTGTCTCCTGCAGAGCTCTCTCTCAACCCATCACCTGCTGCCTTTTCACCTGGAGATGCCTGGGAATCGGGGGCTGAACCTGGGGCACTCTGCGCTGCCACTCAGCTACGGTCTCTCCCCACAAGTCCACAGAATGTATGTGGGCTAACGAGCACCCTCCCTATACTTCACCTCTAGCAAAAGTCTGGACCAGTCTACTCTGCTCCCCTGCGCCCTGGCCTCAAGCACCCAGCCCAGCTGGACGGGTCCTCTTGCAGCACTCTACACCCCCCGAAAAAGCTCTGCTGTGCTGGAATCCCACTCCAGCCCGCCCCACTCGACTACTTCCATCCTGGCGTTGCTTTGCTGCCCTTCCCGCCCCTCCTCCCCGCAGGATGAGGACAGAGGCGAAAATCTCAAGTCATCACTGGAGCCTGACCAATGGGAGGCGGATCAGCGACCCAGCTCCGTCGCCGCCAAGACCAGCTGCTGCGATCCAGCATCTTGAGATCATGTGATCCCTCATTGTCCTCACTCAAGGCTCGTTTCCCCCCTCCCTCCCCCCTCCATGCATAACCAAAATAAACTTGTCCCTGCTCTCTTCCTGTTAGGATCAGCGGAGCCGCGGCCCTTCCGAGCCGCTCCAAGGGCCGGCGCTGATGCAAAGGCGCGTCACTTCGCGTCAGCGCTCCGGCAGCATCTCCCTCCCTCCCTCCCTCCGTCCGCACCTTGGCAGTCCGGGCGCACCAGCCCCGCTCCGCCTCGCCCCGCGCTCCCCTTCCCTTCCCTTCCCTTCCCTCCCCGCCAGCCCCCGGCTCCCTTTCTCACCGGACTCGTAAGACGGGGATCTCTCTCTCCATAGCAGAAGCAAGCTGGGCTTCCTCGAGGGGGGCGGGGGGGGGGTCCCGGAGGGCTGCGTTGGGTCAAGAGTGCCGGCTCCCCAGCCAAGCCCGCCAGCCCCGAGGCCACCGGCTTCAAGCCCCAAGCTGTTTGTTTCCCTGCATTGGGCTGGAATGAAATCTGCAGGCAGCTGAGACGCAGGTTTTAGCTTCCTTCTCCGACAGGGTCACGGGGGAAGGGACGCATAAAAGCTCGCTTGCCAGCCGCATGATTTGGCTTATTTTACTCCTTTCGTAGCAGGTGCTTAATTGTGGCATAAAGAGTTCCTGGCAGCTTTCGCCGCTAGCCTCATTCCGGACTGGCCCCCTGCCTGGTGCAAAACAATAGCACAATTGTGACTTGGGTCAAAACAATTCTCGCTCCATGTTAACCTGCTAGAGGACGACAACAGAGCTGGGGGCTGGCATTTCCCCTCTTTCTTCTCCCAGTAGGAGGCGCCGAGGAGTACAATAAGGAGAGGAGGAGGAAACACTGCTACCGAAGAAAACGGAGTTACAGCTATTCCAGCTATGCTCTTTTAGCTCCACAAAGCACAGTTTTACATAGGGGTTGACCAGGCGGGCCTCCATCAAGGGTTCAGGCCTAGCAGGGTGAAATAATTGTCCCTTTCCACACTGATACATCCTAGATTAAGCCTCTGGTTCTACATGCTCACCCAGTTTAGTCCCCTTTGCCCATGACAGGCAGCAGAAAATGCACATTCTGCACCAAAACAATCCATTTTCTACAACACTTAACTGGGTATACCAAACTCAAGTATTTAGAGAACTACCTGAAGGTGCCATCTCTGACACTAAGAAGTGGGATTCCCAGCTGACCAGAAACAACCCCTCCCTGAAACCAAACTAGCCCCAAATCATTCTGGCCTGCTCTTGGGCTTGTTGTAGTGGCAGATGTGCAGAAATCAGCAGGAGAAGCTTTTCACAGCAGGGAGATAAACACTGCCATCTGCTAATCTGCACATCACCAGGCTGCAATTTGAAGCACAGCTAGAAAGGGGTGGGTGGAAAGTTGGCATCTCTACTGAGAAAGTCTGCAGTGCTGGCCCAACCATTAGGTAGAGTGAGATGCCTGCCTCAGGCAGCAGATGGTGGGAAGCAGGCAGAATGCTTTGTCCCCTGCTCCTCTGTGTCTCCAAAGCTAATCTGCTGCCCTCAAGTGCAGTAGACAACACTGTCCTGTTGCTCAGGTTTTGTACATGGGATTGAGAATTGGTGCCATGTTGTTCTTCACTTCAAGCAGCAAAATGTCTTACCCTGCAGGTGTTGGCCTAGCCAGTAAATAGATGGGAGATTCTTAGGAACATAGTGGTTATCAACATTAATATAGTTCTATTCATATATTACAAAATGTGAATGTGCATGACCTACCGCCATTAATAACATGACTCTTGAGAGCAAGCAAAACGTGAGCTGCACTTTCTGTTTTTACCAGCCAGTGGAATGTTGCCAAAAGGCATTTGCATGTGGGAGATGCCCACACTGTACATGTGGATCTAGTTTGTGTTCCTCTGCCTCTCAAGTTCCTTTGAAAGCCTGGCACAAGCCACATAGCAAGAAGAAAGTGCTGTGTACTTCATAGAATCATAGAATCATAGAGTTGGAAGAGACCACAAGGGCCATCGAGTCCAACCCCCTGCCAAGCAGGAAACACCATCAGAGCACTCCTGACATATGGTTGTCAAGCCTCTGCTTAAAGACCTCCAAAGAAGGAGACTCCACCACACTCCTTGGCAGCAAATTCCACTGTCGAACAGCTCTTACTGTCAGGAAGTTCTTCCTAATGTTTAGGTGGAATCTTTTTTCTTGTAGTTTGGAACCATTGCTCCGTGTCCGCTTCTCTGGAGCAGCAGAAAACAACCTTTCTCCCTCCTCTATGTGACATCCTTTTATATATTTGAACATGGCTATCATATCACCCCTTAACCTCCTCTTCTCCAGGCTAAACATGCCCAGCTCCCTTAGCCATTCTTCATAAGGCATCGTTTCCAGGCCTTTGACCATTCCTGCTTCTCCACAATCATATAATGTCTGAAGGTAATGAAGGGCAGGGACAGGGCTTTAAACATAGCAAGTAGAAAGGAATTATGCAATTTCTGTTAAATTACATCATCCTGGCTGCAGAATAATATTGGATCACTATTCCTTGGCAGGGGTTGGGCTCATGTTTGAAATGTGTAGAAAAAAATCACAATGAGGCAACCTATATATTGAAAGAGAAAAAAGGAAGCCAAGGGGTATAAGAGGAGGAACTGGGCTTAGGGTAAACAGGGAAGCAAATGATTCAAAATATATTGTTGCTCTTGGTCTCTCTCAGCCCTGCAGGCAATGATTGAATTTCCAAAACTAAAAGCTCTCTCAGTACGTAACACAGACCTTATTAAACTTGGATTGATTAAATCTGAAAAGTGTGATGCAACCTTCTAAAACATTGTAAGTTCCTATGTAAAGCACATGCAGATGGATTGGGCACAAAATGGAGATATGAATTGAAAGTAGTGGTGTATATAATAATGATGTAATAGACACACTGGCAGCACAACCATGTCCACCCAGAACAGACATTGAATTAGCATGCTGGAATAGGATAAGGGAGACTCCGATAGCATGTTGACTTAAGTCCTAGTAATAGGAAATGCTCTCCCAACTGAATCAATGTGTGAGCAAGTCTATGGTGGCTAGCTTCTTCATACTGTATGCAGGAAGGTTTCCTTGCTGCAGATACTTGGGCTGTACATTTAGATGTCTTAGGTGGTAGGTGTGTGTCAAATTGGTGCGCAACACATTAACATTTCTTTTGAACCGTCAGGAATACAGTGTTTGTGTACATGTGATTCACAAGTATGTGTACCTAAAAATGTAAAGGGACCCTTAACCATTAGGTCCAGTCGTGACTGACTCTGGGGTTGCAGCGCTCATCTCACTTTATTGGCCGAGGGAACTGGCGTAAGGCACCTTCCCATGTTCTGCTGCTTCATAGTCAGAGGCATAGGTGGCATTGTGGGTTAAACCACAGAGCCTAGGGCTTGCTGATCTGAAGGCCAGCGGTTTGAACCCCCACGATGGGGTGAGCTCCCATTGCTCGGTCGCTGCTCCTACCCACCTAGCAGTTCGAAAGCACGTCAAAGTGCAAGTAGTTAAATAGGTACCGCTCTGGCGGGAAGGTAAATGCTGTTTCCGTGTGCTGCTCTGGTTTCGCCAGAAGCGGCTTAGTCATGCTGGCCACATGACCTGTAAGCCGGTTCCCTCGGCCAGTAAAGCGAGATGAGCGCCGCAACCCCAGAGTCGTCCCCGACTGGACCTAATGGTCAGGGGTCCCTTTACCTTTACCTAATCTTACTCCAGAAGCCAATACACATTTACTAAGAGATAAGTTCTTCCGACTCCCATGAGACCTATTTACCTGGGCGGAAGTAGCATTAAACTTCATAGGAATTACTTCTGGGTAATTTAAACGTGGACAGCATTGCGCTGTTCATTAACGAATCTGCGCCTAACTCCAATGGAGAGACAAGCAAACTCACTCGGATACCTACACTGCGGACAAATGCCGGCTCCCTCGGCCTATAGAGCAAGATGAGCGCCGCAACCCCAGAGTCACCTGCGACTGGACCCAATGGTCAGGGGTACCTTTACCTTTATCGGAAATATATATTTTCTCCCCAAAAGCTGTTTACAGAACTTCCAATTGTGTAAATGGTATATCCTCTCATTTGGCCCTATGTAACGGGCACTTATCTACCACCTCTCCAAATTGCTTAAAAACTACAGCCCATCCTACAGTTTCTTGGGGGTTCTGAAGAAGCTGGCATTTGGCTGAGCTGAAAGGGAACACACACACACGTCACCAATGCAGTTTCAGCTCCAAGTCAAAAGCTGGATTTGACCAAAAGCAGGGGCTGAATTCCCCTCCCCCCGCGCTGCCTTCTGCTTTTATCACAGCTGTAATTAAAATGCAGTTTGTTCTCTGTTTCCATGTATCCCTGATATAAGCCTCTTGATCTTATCCTCAAAGATTCCCCATCTGCCCTGCTTGTTAATCGTCCTTGTTCCAGGCAGATAACGCCAAACTCAAATGCAAGATTCTGTGTTGCTTTGTCCTGAGCACTGCAACAACCACAGATCAAACAGGGAGGTGTGTTGAGGGAGTATGGTGGGGAGGGCAGAATTTCAGGCAACCCTAGAGAGAAAGCTTCTAGAAATTATCTGATTCATCTGTAATGCATTAAGAAATGCATTATTTACCATCCAGTTTGCTGACTTTCCCCAGATTAACAATCACAGTTTCCTAAGTGAAGTGCAATCTCAACAAGACAAAGTACTGTGGGCTTGTCTGACCATGGAGCTGGTGGCCCACCTTGTGGTTTCCTATAACTGGTCTTCAGAAGCATTGCTGCCTCTGACTATGGAGGCAGAGCATAGCAGTCATAGTTAGCAGCTGTTGGTAGCCTTATTTGCCATTAAAATTTCCAGTTCTTCTCTACAGCCTCCCCAAGTTGGTGGCCGCCTGCCCCCAGTTGAGGCTGTTGTGGCAGCCCCCTTCTGGACCAAGGGAAAGCCTTGCCACAGTTGCACATATGTCTGGTGACAGGGCCGGCCCAAGACATTTTGGCACCTGAGGCAGACCCCAAGAACTGGGAATTGTAGCTCAGGGTGCGTGTGTGTCTCCTGACTTACTTTCAGCACTGTTAATGAACTACTGTTCCCAGGATTCTTTGGGGTGAAGCCATGACTGTTAAAGCAGTATCAGGGTGCTTTAAATGTATGGTATGGTTGTGGCTAGCAGACTGAGGTTGGTGGGGCAGTGCCCTGTTTGCCCTCATGGACTAGTCTCTACTGCGGTATATAAATTCAATTAATAATAATAATACTGCATGTAGCTGTTCCTGTGTCGATAGCATTGATGGAGGCCCTTGGTCTGAAGGAACAGGTGAGAGGCCTTTTCAGTTGCAGCTTCCTGGCTTTGAATTGTTCTGCCTGGGGAGATCTGGATGGTGACTACGCTTAATGCCATTTTGGTATCTTTTATTCTTCCTAGAGCTTTTTAAACATCAGTCATATCTGATTTTATCTATCCTTTCTTTTCTTTTATTCTCCAACTCCTGTTGCTTTACCATTCTGCTGCTTTAATTTTGTTGTTGCAGGTTCAGATATGTGTTGTTTTTACTGGTTGGGAGCTGCACAGAGAGTTTTTATCAAAGAATTATAGAGTTGGAAGAGATCCTGAGGATCATCTATTCCAGCCCCCTGCAATGCAGATATATGCAGCTGTCCCTTATGGAGATCAAACCTGCCACCTTGGTGCTATTAGCACCACACTCTAACTAACTAAGCTATAATGAGATACCCTATATAACAAGATACTAGGGTATGCATTTATAAGTCATCTTACTAAGTCCTTCCACCTTCTTTGCTTTGGTGGAATCTACACACATATAAAAACCATTCTGAAAATGCTTTTTTAAAAAGGGTTTTTAAAAATACATTGAATTTTCCATAAGGCTCACCATTGCCATCTAGTGTCACATTGTATATTAAAACTCACTTAATACTTTTTATTTGCCCCTGTATAGCTGAGTCCTTTGCCTCCCAAAATCCCACTGGGTCTGCCCAGCCTCAGTGTTACACATTACCCAGAATTCCTTATGCCAGCACTAGAAATGTGCTCCATTACACTGCTCTGGTGCTTTGTACTAGGCCGGGCAAAACCCCTCAAGGATAGCGTAAAGCAGGCCCAATAAAACGTGTGACTGGTGAGGGGATCAGATCCGAGGAGAATCCTGAGGGTTGGATCAAAAGGCTTAGAGGGCCACATTTAGCCCCTGGATCTGAGGTTCACCATCTTTGCTACACACTCTTAACTAAAATCCTTTGTGGCTTTTTGTGACTCCAGTACACAGTCAACATATTCCAAATCCCTCAATGTCCCTGCTTAACCTCAGCTGTGTGTTTTTGGCACAGCTGCTACAGTATAATACCCAGAAGCCCTTGGATTGTATGCTTGACTTTAAATAGCTACCAATTAAACACTCTAAAGTTGTAATTTTAATTGTTGTTGTAAGGTGCCCTGAGAGGTGCTTTGCACCAGAAGGGCAGGGTATAAAGGTTTTAATACATAAAAGCAAATGTTTTAAACGTTCTACCCACTTTTTCCAGTTCTCTCTGGATGCTTTAGCGCAGAGGCTTGTAGGAAACCTTACAAAGCTCCCATTTAGTCTGGCTGATCTCTTGAGAGCTTGGTGTATTTGCTGCCAGACCCCTGTCAGCATTTGACAGACAACTCTGAGTCAGCTTGGTGAGACTGCAGTTTAAGAACAATCCCCTAGAGGTAAAGTTCACATTCTGCTCACAAAGGGCAAGGGACTGTCTTGGTAGAAAGGAAATCAGTGCACACTTCAAGATCAGACATTCAGCTCCTTTCACCTTTGAATATATAGGGTGCTTGCTATCTTGACCATGATCTGACCCACCTACATTCCTCCTTCCAAGCTGTAACGTTAACTCAGCACAGTTAAGTTTGCACTACATAAAGCTCTCTGAATACAGCCCTGGAGTTGAAAAGTTCAATTCATCTAGCTGGGAGGAGAGCATTTATACAGGTGCACAGGGTTGCAATTCTGTGGCACTGAACTTGAAAAGCAAGACACAGTTTCTAAATAATAAGGAAAATGTTCTGGAGCACAGTTTGAGAGTCTAAACATAGGTCATTCACATATGCAGCATATATATGTAGTGTGGGGAAACCCAGCCAGAGGGGCGGGGTATAAATAATAAAATAGTAATAACATTATTGTGTTGTTGTTGTTGTTGTTGTTGTTTTGTTGATGATGATGATGGTGATGATAATAATAATAATAATAATAATAATAATAATAATATGGCCAAGATAAATTGTAACCAATCTATGTACTCACAAGGCATTGTTCATCTTGGTCTTCAGTTTGAGGTGGGCTTTGCCTCTGGATTCCATCTCTTCCACTTCCTCCTCCTCTTCTCAACAGTCTGAAAGCAGAAGAAAGATATATGCAAATGAAGTGAGAACTGCCTTTGAAGGGGCTTATCTCCCCAACATTTGAGAGATGGCATTTCCTTCTCTATGAAACTGGAGAGTCTCTAAGACATGGTGGTCTATATCAGCTAATGGTTTGTTTAGCATGACAGAATACTCAAAATGACCTCTTAAACTGAGTTTACTGGATTGTCATCATACTGGTCCCAGTGGGTGCACTCTGCAGTATTTGAGAAAATAGGTAAAGTTCACACTATGTTTGTGGTTGAAAAACAAAAATTGTATGTGGGAGGCTTCCAAATGTTGGGACGTAGGTTTGTAGCCAGTGCTAGTCCTACTCAGAGGAGATCCTCTGAAATCGGTGGACACAACTAACTTAAGTCCATGGATTTCAGTCAGTTTACTCTGAGTAGGACTAGCATTGGATACAACCCATAAAAAAATGAAGAGTTTTGTCCAGTCCTCAAATCACCTTTATATATCATAATCTATTCTGCAACTTTCTTCCAAAATACTAAATTTTCAGAAATCCAGAATCCAGTGTGCATTGGATGGATCCAGTGTGCACTGGACTTACTAAAGCAGATTGATAGTGGGCCCAGAAAGCAGATTGGGGCCAGTACTAGGCATAAACTCTGTGCAAAAACAAAGTTTTCTGCACTTTTGGACTGGACTGAAAAAGAAAGCAGCGGTAAACCACATCTTGTTTATAAGTCAGGATGATCAGCTGGACTACTTTGGGTAGGGTCATCCTCTGCTGGAAGGGCTGTCCAGTTCAGGACCGGGAAAAGATAATGAACCCTAAGAAGGGGAAGATGCCCCTCTGCAGTCAGGTCTCCAAAGCGCACCTAGCAGGCACAAAGGTCACCTGGTAGATAGAAACATTGTAACTTAACTAGAAATATATAATCTAAATGTGCACATATACATATAAATTAGTATCCTACTCTGGTCTTGCCTTCTGCCTTTTTTAGCACTGTTGTTGCTAGGGTGTCTTGACTGACGGCACTGTTAAGCATAACCTAGCTTTTCATACAGTTGAAGCACCTAAAGAGAACCTCTTTTATGTTTACTTTGTACACAGCTTTCTTTCTGTGCACTCTGTTGTAAAGTAGCACAAGGTGTTTTTTCTTCCACGTCCTCTTCTCTCTATTTAGTTGCCATAGCAACTGTTTCTAAGCCGTCCAGAACTAGGCCTGGCAGTCCTGATACCTGATACACACAGACAGCTGTTGGCAGTATCCAAGTTTTCCACTATGGAGATGTTGTTTTTAACTTCTTTGGCTCAGCTTTGAGCAACTCTAGTTTTAAGGATCTCTGATACACAGTTTTCAGCAAATATGATCAGAGTATAAGGAAATAGCAAGTTCAGATTAGAAAGCTGAAATAGCAGAAGTGGAGACCTGATGTACAGCTTTCTCCATGATCTGCTCATTGTCTGTTTGCAGGGAGTTTTAACTTCGTATATGGGAGCATTCAAGGGTGATATGAAGGGAAATAACCCATTTTTACCACATTCACAAAGTAGCCAGAAAGTATATTCAACTGGAGGGAGGCTTGGAGGTTTCCTTCTAATGAAGTGGGGGTTATACACCACTTGGTTGTAAATAACCCCAAAGATAAGACAATGAAATCAATAAAATTTTACAAGCCTACATTAAAAGATACAAAAGTTAAAATACTATCACCTCAACTTTCTCAGCATCTGGGTAGGCCTGTCTAAATAATGTTTTAGCAGGTATATTTATACTGTACATTATGTTCCAATAAAAACAAACAAATAAATAAAACAATCCAGTTATTAGGACTGCACATGATCATAATGTGACTGGCTGGGTGGAGGATGGTGAAATGAGCTGTTGTGGCTGGCTGGCATGGCTGACTAAAATGCTCAGCAGGAATGCTTCACACTGCAACCTTCTGTGGCAGGATCCAGTTGTGCATACTAGAGCCATTTGAAAATATTGGGCATTCCTATGGCCATTCAGAATGAGCCAATGTCATCTAGTCTAGTACAGGGTCCTGGGGTACAGGTGTTTAAATAAGCGGGGAGGTGACCTCCTACTTTCCCCTCTTTCTAGGACCCAGATACATGGCTGGAACCCCCACAGACTTGCCAAAAGCCCTGTATCAAAACACAAGGGGAGTTATACTATCTCGCAATGCCAGAGTAAGGTAGTGGCTTTGAGCAAGTCTCTTTGGCTTAATTTACCTCATATGGCTAATTTGCCTCATACGTTGTGAGGATAATAAATCATTACTCTGAGTTCTTTGGTTAGTATTCAAATAAGCAGGAGGACGTACACATGTACTGTGCCTTCAAACAGATATATTTGCTAAATAAATCTGAGGTTAAGTAAGATTATAGTCACAGGATTTAAGGTTTTTAACCATAACCAAAGCACCAGCCAAGTGCTGTGTCACATGGCTGGAATAATATGAAGCTCACAGGTCAAATCAGGGGGACAGTGGACCTGGGTGTGACCTGCCATTTCCAAATGTGTCTGGCAAACACACCTCAGATTCTTTCTGGCATGTCTCAAACAATGCCTGAAACACGGTTTATGTAATGAAGAGGCAGTGCTGTTGTGGTGCACTTTGACCACAACTGTAGGTTGTAACTCAAAAGATTTGCATAAGTTAGAGGAGCTGTATTCTTTTTATTGTATAGGCTAGGCTATCAGGAATGTTTGTTCACTAAGACCAGATCCTGCTTCAATGGCTGTCTGGCTTAACATTTTAAACCAAGGTTATCTATAAATAGTATTTTTAGTTCCAAAATTGCATTTGTATTAGATGTGTGCCTTCAGCAGGAGAAACAAAATAGCAGCAGGGGCATATGAGGAACACAATACTAAATCTCAGGATAAGACTTAAAACCTCAAGCAGGAAAAGCAGAAGTCCCCTCCCCTTATTAAATGGGGGAAGGCGAGGCAGAGCAGGGCAGAGTCTGTGGGGGCACGTTGTCTGCGCCAAGTCCCCTGCCTTCAGCAGTTGGGGGTGGGGCTTGCTGCCCGTCTCAGTTTGCAGGTAATGTTAATTCACCTCAGTTCCATTTTAAAAACCATAGGTTAAAAGTTGATGTTGAATTGACATAAATGAATGGTGGTTAAGAGTGCCTAGGTAGGACTGGAGAAACCCAGATTCAAACATGAAGCTGATTCAAACCCCACTTGGTCACAAAGCTTACAGAGTGACCTCGCACCTTTCCACAGAGACAGAAGCTGCATGGCAGAGCATATGCTTTCCATTAAGAAGGTCCCATCTCTACGTAGGGCTGGTAGAAAAGGCTCCTGCCCCAAACCACTGGAAACTGCTGCTGCTAGTCTGTGTAGACTAGGGGCGGCCTTCCAGCTATTGTTGGATTGCCATCTCTTGTCACCCACCCCTAGTGGTCAAAGATGAAAGGAGATGTCATCCAGAAACATCTGGAGGACCACAGGTTCCTTACTCCGGGTGTAAACAGGACTGAGCTGTTTACACTTGGCATAAGGCAGCATCCTGTTCCTCAGGTGAATTACTTCACAGGATAAAATCTGAGAAATAACCATTTATGTTGCCAGGCACCTTGGAGGAAAGGGGTGAAAGAGATACGTATGTGACAAACAAACAGTGCTCAGCTGTAACAATCGAACAGGAACTCTATGAAATCATCTAAATAGCAGATTCCAGTGACCAAACAAGGCAGTGGGGGCTTGGACACAGTGCACTCAGTGGGCCCACCTGCTGTTGCTACAATCCATTCAGTTGGTGGATATGCATTAATTTTATTACATTTGTATCCCATGCTTCCTCCAAAAAGCTCTAGGGGCTTACATGGTTCTCCCCCTACTCTTTCTGTCACCACAACCACCCTGTGAGGTAGGCTAGGCCAAGAGAAAGTGATTGCCCAATGTCACCCAGAGAAATCGCTGGCCTCTGATTCACAGTGCCAGAGCTCCCTTCAGCTTTGAAGAAGGATGGGATCTTTATGAAATAATGCTAATGACTATGCTGTACCCAGACATAAGTGTGCTCCGCTTTCTGAGCATGTACGCAGGCAAGGAAGGAGTCCAGGGAGAGAGGTGCAGCTGTTGGCATGAAACATTTAAAGGTTTGACTCCCCACTGAACTGTAGCTTCATACAGTATTCACAGCCTCATACAGTATTAAGAGCTGCCAGTGCCATATGAAAAACTGTGGAAAAAAATGTTCTATTTGGACATGGTTTTGCTTTTAATAGCATATCCCATAATTTCTCTCCAACCTCCTGCTGCTCCCTCCCTCTGTTTTTTTAATCACCAAGAAAAGTTGCATAAAAATAAGATAATATTACCAGTAATATTTCACACCTTTCTTTTTCAAGTGCTTTGCGATGCATTAATTTTCACCATGCATTCATAAGACAGCTAAGTGTTATCAATGCCCTCATTTCCCCCTTCTTTTCTTAACCCCTCCCCAAACAGTGGAAAACTGCAGTGCAGAGAAGCAAAAGGCTTGTGTTTTAAAACATGTGGCTTGGCTTTTAAGAGATTCATTGAATCTAATTTATTTATGGTTACATTTACATCTTGCTTTTCATCTTAGGAGTTCAAGGTTGCACATTTGGTTTCTCCCTGTCTTCCTGTTTTATCCTCACAAAAACCCATAGTTTGACCAAGTGGCTGGTGTGCCTTCTCAGTCTGTAGCCCACATGGCAATTCCTGATGGACAACTTTAAGCCCCCTTCCCCCACCTCCGCTCTGCCTTCTGATTATTATCTTTAAACCAGACTTGGAGGAGACAGTCCAACTCTACAGTACTTGAAAGATAAAGAACAATAAGAAGGGAGAGCAGGTGGAAGGGTAGGCTTGACGTTAGCACTTGGACAGCACAGAGGATTTCTGCAAACAGAGAACTGTCCTATGCAAAGTAGGACACATGGTCTCCCTACCTCTGGTATAAGCAAACTTCATAACTGTTGGGGGCTTATGCATGTCACAAGTAGAACCTTGCCAGTGTTTCTTGCTGCTGGTAAGTGAACCTCAAAAGAACTGAGCACTGGTGGCTTGGAGAACAGAGGGCAGGGTATAAAATGATACAGTTTTGAGAGAGATGACTAGAGAATAGAGATGGAAAGAATCCAAGGCTACATTTGATGAGGCAAGAGCTCTGCCTGTACTTCCACGGGAGGAGGGAGGATAAGGCCCCCAAGTACAGTGTATCCAAAACACCCCATTACTTTAGATCACAAAACTTAGGATCTATCCATCAGACTTGAAGCTGAATTTACACAGTAATAGAAATTCCTTTGTAGTGTTGGAGAAAAGAGTGGATCCCATGAGCTGGCATTATTCGGAATAGAGATAGAGATTTAGCATCTACAACATCAACCCAGAATGAAACAGAGTAAGCAAACTAATCAAAGCATTTATAAGGAACATTTTCTGGCAACAATGAACAGGGAAGAAAAGAAGACGCAGAGTCCACAGAAGCTGTACTAGGTAGAGCTGCCTCTTGTGCAATGATTGCTGACTGTCCACGTCCATCTTGGTTTGCACCATCTCTTACTTGTTTTTACTTTAATTTCCCTGTCAAAACTCTGTTGAAAACCGAGTTGCTACTATACACACAAAACAGATATGGGACTTTGGAGAGAAAGACCGAGTTGCTACTATACACACAAAACAGATATGGGACTTTGGAGAGAAAGATGGAAACATGGGTTTTGTGATCTTGAAAAGATATGTGTTACAGTCACAAAAAATGCACAGAAGCTTCTCTCCCATCAGAAAGACACCCCAGAGACAATCACATTGCTCCCACATACACTCCTACTTCCCTATCTATCTCATGGAACAAAACTTCACATTCGCAGATGATTTATAGAGGGTATTTAACACCAATTAAGTTAGCCAAACTAGGGACGCAGGTGGCGCTGTGGGTTAAAGCCTCAGCGCCTAGGGCTTGCCGATCGAAAGGTCGGCGGTTCGAATCCCTGCGGCGGGGTGCGCTCCCGCTGCTCGGTCCCAGCGCCTGCCAACCTAGCAGTTCGAAAGCACCTCCGGGTGCAAGTAGATAAATAGGGACCGCTTACCAGCGGGAAGGTAAACGGCGTTTCCGTGTGCGGCTCTGGCTCGCCAGAGCAGCGATGTCACGCTGGCCACGTGACCCGGAAGTGTCTCCGGACAGCGCTGGCCCCTGGCCTCTTAAGTGAGATGGGCGCACAACCCCAGAGTCTGTCAAGACTGGCCCGTATGGGCAGGGGTACCTTTACCTTTACCTTAAGTTAGCCAAAATGTACAAAACTAATTCAAGTATGAGTTGGGAGTGCAAAGTGACATTTTTTTCATATGTGATGGACTTGTAAAAAAGGTAAGGGCTATTGGAAAATGATATATAATGATATTAACAAGATGTTTAAGTTGATGATTCCCAAGAAACGTAAGGCAAGTGTTAGGGACTCAGAAAGGATTAGCAAGCTTTCCTTGGTGGGTTTTACATGTTGCTACAAAAGAAGGGCAAAGTGAACATCATCCTTCATACTGATGGCTGAAGGTCCAGCAGACAACTTCAGGTCACAAGGTAGCTTGGAAGGGGCAGAACAATCTTGTTCCATTAAGTTTAGCTTGAATATTAACCCCCAACATATTATAATTAACGGTGCTCTACAGCATTAATTAGATGACTAATGCCCATTTGCTGACTCCTGCTTAGGGGAAACTTTCACTCCCTTTCCCCCAGACCTCTTGAAATACAAAACAAAGATAGACCACAAGAGATGTTACACTGTCATAGAGCAAAGAAGAGAAATTGATAACAATCAGAAGGAATGCTATTATGTAACTTGGTTCAATCAAATTAAATAGATATATGCCCATTAGTTTTGATCAGAGAAAGGTCAAGCCCCAGATGTAAGAGCTCATGGGGCTGGCCTTAAATATCTTGGCAGACAAGATGAAAATGTGAGAGTCCTGGCTGAAGCAGCATAAACAGTATACAATGCTTGCAAAACAATTTCATTGTCACCACCATATCTGCTTCACTGTCACATGAAATGTGCTGCCTCCTGCAAACTGTTGCCCTACGCCAAACTTTCCCAACCTGATACCCTTCAGATGTTTTGGACCTCAGCTCCCATCTGCCCCAGTCAGCAAGGCCACTGGTCAGGGGCAATGAGAGCTGTGGTTTAACAACTGGATGGCACCTGGTTGAGAGAGGCTGTCTCACACAATCACCTGCTGTCACATAATACTAAAACTGCCCCATGCACAGAAAAATCCATTATCCTCTTTGCAGCCAGCAGCCCAACCATGTGACGAGTGGGGAGGAATTGCCAAAGGTTGAGAAGCTCTTGCTTTACACCACCTCTCACCTCCAAGGCATGGGGAGTTTCACCACCACAGTTCTGTCACTGGAAAATGCTCCATTACACCCTGATGGGTCTTACGTTTGCTATAAAGAAAAGCATTCTGTCTCAGCTTGCCATAATTCGTAGAATTCCCATTTGCAGAACACCAGCAGAAAAGGGGAAAACCTTAGGAGATGAGCTGTGAGAAAAGATGGGACTGACCCAGACGGTTACCTCTACACAAATTCTGCAAGCGATGAACTTGTTGCCTTACACCCAGGGTAGCGTGAGTCTCTCTGATCTTCTTGATCTGTCACACTGCATTGAAGCTCCAGTGAATGCTAACTGGTGAGCACACAGGTAAGCTCCATTTTATAAGCAACTGCCCATGTGATCTGAACAAATGTCCCAAGGTTGAGAGCTTTTTCTTTTCTTTTCAGTAGGAGAGAGAGAGAAAGAAAAGGCAGAGAGAGAGAGAGAGAGAGAGAGAGAGAGAGAGAGAGAGAGAGCTGGGAACTAAAACCTGTTGAACCACAATCAAGGTTTCAGCTCAGGAGAAAGGAATTTTCCACTAACAGGAATACACCTCTGTGTTTAAAAACTGCCTGGTCCTTTGAACAGGAGATCACAGCCAGGGCAGGAGGATGGATAAAAGAAAAGAATACAGAACAAGGCTCTGTGGATGCCATTTGAGTGCATGAGAGCACAGAGAAAGTGCAGGGTGCAGATTGCAGCTTCCAGAGAATTTCAGCTTTTTTAAAAGAAAGGAAGAAAGGAAAACATAGTGCTCAAGGATGCACTGATAATGTTTTAAGGGTGGTGGGCCAAAGCCTCAGAAGAGAAAGCAGGGAAGGGGGCTAATTAAAATTTCCTATGGGTGGAGGCAAGGCTTCATGGGGGCATACAGAGTTCCTTCCCCATGGATAGCCAAATCAGAATAAGGCTGCAATCTTGAACTTTCTTGGGAGTAAATCTGATTAATGCCAAGAAGGTTTACTTCTGAGTTTATGTATTTTATGCAAAACAAGAGAAACTCAGGCCAGAATCCTATACATTCTTACCTGGAAGTAAGTCCCATTGAACACAGTGGAGCTTGTATTCTGTGTAGAAATGCATAAGATTGCACTGACAAGTTCCTTTCCACTATTTCAAGGGGAACCTCAAGGCATATCTGTTTCCCCATAACTTTCCCTCAGCATTTTGCTAAGAATGTAAGTGGTTCTCTTATTTAGTTGCTTTTCTCGTGCCTTTTCCTTCCTGGTCCTTGGGTGTCTGTTTATTTAAACTGTAAGCCTGTGGGCAGGATCTTGTCATTTGCTAATTTTATGATATATACTGTTTGGGTCCTTGTTTTTTTTAGGTGTTTCTTTCATAGGGATTTAGGATACAATCCTATCTATTTGCCTCATGCAACAAGAGGACTTGGGGAAGGGGCTATCTGTCATAGGTATGTGGAACTTTTGGTCCTCCAAATGTTGCTGAACTACCACTCCTGTCAGCACCAGCAAGCATGGCCAATGGCCAGGGCTGATGGGAGTTGTAGTTCAGCATCATTTGCAGGGCCATGGCTGGGTCTATATGGGCACCTTCAAGAGGACCTAGAAGCTAATCAGTAAAGCTGACACGGAACAGAGTGTGCCTCTACCAGATGTTCATTCAGAACTGGCCCATACACCTTCACTCCATGGTGGCTCCCCTTTACTACATACACAGCCCAACAAGACAACAGCAAGAACCCGCCAACAGTGTAAGAATCGATATGGCTAACTTGACCTAACAACCCCTCCCCCTCACACATACAAACAGCACCCAATGCAGTCAACTGAAGTCAACCAACCATGCTCAGCCCACCAAGTTTTCTCACTGACAACAAAAACTAATAAATGAATAGAAAGAGAACCTACCCATGTGACACTGACCCCAAATCCTTGTACATACACTGTGTAAAAACATGAGAGTATACTGCCCCCCTTTCTCTCTCCCCACCTCTCTTCTCCCCCAGCCTTATACTGTACTGTCTATAAGATTAGCAGCTCACATTGAATATAACTGATCTGTAGAAAGGACTGAAACCAGAGATGTTGAATGTACTTATGTAACCCAATAAAATCTTTGATAAAAACATTTTTTTTAAAAGACAAAGAACTGGCCCATGTGAACAATGCATCATTAGTAGCATTATCCACTTCCAATCTTGGCACTAAAAGAAGACCTCAGGCTCCAAATAAATATGCAGCATATACTGTATTTCCAACAAACATTACAGAGTAGGACAATAAAGAGGGAACAATCCTGCAAGACCCCACATTGCTTTTTAATCTTTAGTGTCCAGTTATGTAGACTACATATCACACTACTAGTCTCTCAAATGTAATAATTGGTACAAAACAACTTTCCTAAAGAATCTATGTTAGATCAGGAATCAAGAAAAATTGGGAGCAGCATTCTATACAGAACACAGCAGGAAATAGTCTCCTTTGATAGTCTCCAAAAAGCCAAGAGTCTTCTACTTACAAAAGGGTGTCTCCCAAGCAACCTCAGTGGGCTTGTAGTCTTTGAATCCTTGAGTGCCAAGTCTTCTTCACAACAATACCTCCTGTCAGTTGTGTATCCCTGGCAAGTCACAGAATCACAAATGCACACCTTGCCTCTGGTTCTTGTTTTATAGTCATGCAAACAGGTACTTAGGATAAGAAAGAATGCAATTAAGTCCTGGGAAAGAGGGGGAGGAGGCAGTAGTGGCAAAGGAAAGACGGCTGAGTAATTGTAAACCTCAAAGGTGAGCATCCCACAGAGTATGGCTAAGTGTCTGGGAACATGTTAGAGATGAAGGTGATTCAATGGGAACCAAAAGATGTAGAGTCAGCAAAGGATGGCCAATGACCAGGTTGTTTAAATGGGGTGGATGAACTGCAAATGGTATAACACTAATGAATTATTGGTATGTTGCCACTCAGTGAGGGGGCGGGAATCCATAAGAAATCTCCATTTAAATGGAAATGACAATGTGCATAACAAAGCTTAAGTGCACTCAAGCTATGGAGATCAGGCCAGTATATGCATTCATTTTTGTATGTTGCTTACTGCAGGTGCATGCATTAGCTAACTCTTTAATTTATACACTGCTGGGCCTTGGGGCATCTCTGCATCCACAGCTGTTGTAATTGATCTTTAGTGACCTTACTAGGTATACAGAAGACTGTGCTATTTGTTCAAATGCAGGTGGCAAAAGTTATAGAGGCATATGTTCAGAACTGTAATTGCAAATATTCCACCAGGAAATGGGGCAGTGCCAAACCTCCCAGCCTGGTTCAGAGAAATCAGGAATAGCAAAGTAGTTTGTACAGGACCAAGGGGCCAAGGGCAAAGATTTTCTCCTTACATGGCAACACTTGCTTGGATCACAATTAAATCTAGAAAAAGCCAGTCTTTGAGTATCAAGCCTTCAGGCGATGTAAAATTTCTGGCATATTAATGCATCCTTCCACCCTACCTGACCTTTCATCTGCAAACCCCTAATATTGCACTGCCCATTTGGAGAGAGACTTCTACAACAACCTGCCTGCCTTCTAAAGCCATGCTATTTATTACATGTTTACTCTGCCCTTCGTCAAGGAGTTCAGAACAGTTCCTCCTTCCCTTTCCCCATTTTATCACCACAACAACCTTGTCCGGTGGGTTGGCTGAGCAGTACTCACTGGCCCAGTCTTCATAGCAGAATTGATATTTGGACCTGGGATTCAACAGCCTTTGTCCAATGCTCTTAACAACTATGCCACACTAACACTTTGTGCATTCAGTCTACTCTTAGCCTTCAGATTGGCATCTGTGCAGCCAATGAACCCACAATTTGATCTCCACCATCTCCGTGCCAGCCTATCTACGTATCTCTAACTGCTGAGGTGGAGGGCAGGCAAAAGTGTATCTCGTTTGTATGCTGCAAATGCCAGTAGCTGCTGGTGAAATTGCTGTTCTTCTTTAGTAAGGTGAACGAAATGCCATTTCAGATGTTCCCTCTTTTGGAACAAGAGATTGGCAAGCCAAAGTCAAATAAGTACAGAAAACGCCTGTTTTGCCAGTGTAGTTCCTGTTTGATCCACGTAGATTTTATTGTCTGTGATCGCACATACTTTTTAAAATACAAGACTCGATAATGCTGCATCTGGTCCCTAATTAGTTCCTCAATTAACTAGTGCATTTCTGTTCTGTTTACAAAGTACAGCTCTTGAAGAATGGTAAACAAGGGCTTCTTTCTTTAATAGCAGCACTGGTATAGTGTGCTTCCAAGGTTCTGAGAACTCCCATCCCCTTAAAATTAAATTATATAATAATATTTTTGATCAAGCAACTGGCACTCCCCAACAATCACAAACATGTTTTTTAAATAAACAAATGCTTATTAGCATAGTGTTTGTAAGTGTTCAAAGCACTTCATATGCATCATCTAATTTTATTCTTTACAAAAACTCTGTAAGGTGGGTCAGTATTGTTATTAGTAGGAGTATTGCAGTTGGAGGGACTGAATCAGAGACAGGCAAATGCAAGATTTGTACTGGATACTTCCTTATTTGTAGCTCAGCATCTTAGCCATTATGCTACACCAATTTTTGATAATGTACCTTGTTTTGCAGTAGAACAATACCTTTATCAAAACTGACTAAAATGCAACAAGCAAGAAAGCTTTCAAGTTTGTACAAACTCTTAATTGGACTGGAGGTTAAGCAAAATATTTGAAAAGGTGTAAAGCAGAGTGTGGGAGATCTGTGTTGCTGAGGCAAATGGAAAAGCAAATGGAAAAACAGCCTTACAATGTATTAAGATATATTTTGCACAGATTTGCAGTTGTGTCCTATGCATGGTTACTCAGAAAAAAGTAGCACTGTGTTCAGTGGAGCTTGTTCCCAGAAAAGTGGGCATAGGATTACAGCCTTTCTCAGGTTAGGTCATGGCTGGTGCAAGCAACATTAGTCGCTCTTCTTTTGAAAATATAAATGTCACCCACAGATACTTTCAAATGTAGAGCAGCTACTGTTTCTTTCTGCCAATAGCCTTTGGTGCAGCTTGAGAGCTTCTTGCAAGGAGCAAGGCCTAATCATGCTTGTAACGCCTCCTCCAGGCCACATTATTCTTTGACCCAGGTCCCTCCCTCTTCTAGTGATTTTGCCAGGCAAGAATGTGTCTCTGAAGTGTAGGAATGCCTCTTGCTCGGATGGAGGTGGGTGGATGTGTCCATAGAAACCTGGTTTGTGTGTGGCTGGAATGTAGCTTAAGGTGCAAAGGTGAGAATCATATCCTTTCATCTGCACACGTTTGCCTTTGATCCTACCTGTCACTGCCATGCAGCCCCCCCATAAGGTCATGTATGAAGGAATGTGGCCCATGGGCTGACAAAGCTTTTCCACACCTGTTCTAGTTGGTCCTCCCAATGTTGCTATCCTTCTTTTTCTTAGTTCCTGTCTGCAGCGTCTTCTAGAAGCCTCTCCCTCTCTGCTGCCCCTACCCATTGTTTTACATGGACATCCTTTCATCTCCAGTTTGTTACAAAATACACTCAACCCTGTGTGGGACGCAGGTGGCGCTGTGGGTTAAAGCCTCAGCGCCTAAGGCTTGCCGATTGAAAGGTCGACGGTTCGAATCCCTGCGGCGGGGTGCGCTCCCGCTGCTCGGTCCCAGCGCCTGCCAACCTAGCAGTTCGAAAGCACCTCCGGGTGCAAGTAGATAAATAGGGACTGCTTACCAGCGGGAAGGTAAACGGCGTTTCCGTGTGCGGCTCTGGCTCTGGCTCTGGCCAGAGCAGCGATGTCACGCTGGCCACGTGACCCGGAAGTGTCTCCGGACAGCGCTGGCCCCTGGCCTCTTAAGTGAGATGGGCGCACAACCCCAGAGTCTGTCAAGACTGGCCCGTACGGGCAGGGGTACCTTTACCTTTACCTTACACTCAACCCTGTGTAATTCCCCCACCACTTAGAGCTAAGGTTGTGTGAAAATAAGTATACAAAACAGTAGTGGGATTACAGTGGTACCTCGGGTTAAGTACTTAATTCGTTCTGGAGGTCCGTTCTTAACCTGAAACTGTTCTTAACCTGAAGCACCACTTTAGCTAATGGGACCTCCCACTGCCGTCACACTGCCGAAGCATGATTTCTGTTCTCATCCTGAAGCAAAGTTCTTAACCCTAGGTAATATTTCTGGGTTAGCAGAGTCTTTAACCAGTGTAGGGACCTTAGTTCCTTTAATACCTCAGGAAACACATTTGTTTGTGTCCGTTTGGGGAATTTAGTGATATTGTGTGGCTAGAACTGATGAGCTAGTAGCGCAAAGACAACACTGTTTCACAATGATAGTGTGGGAGTTGATGGACTAGTTTTTTTTATGTGTGGGCAGTCATGGTCCTTTGAGGTTCCTGCCCATCCTCCCCAAGTCTTTCTTAATTGCATAAACACTTTCTTGCATCCCATGCGTTGTGCAGCATGTTGTTGATCATTAAGGGCACAAAAAGTATCAGGACGTGACTTATCTCAGGCGGAGGCAACAGCTGAGATAGTAGCATATTAGAAAGATGTTGGATGGCCCCTCTTCAATGTTCAAGAAAGTATTAAGGCCCTGAAATTTCTTCAAATATTACTGGTGCTTACTCAGCCAAACAGTAATGCACCAATTGCACTGACCACTGGTGTGCTTCTATAATAATTTTTTATTCATTTTCCAAACATTTTTATACAATCAACTCATATTAACTCTCACATTCATCAATTTTTGACTTCCCTCAGTTTCTCTGCAAATCTTTCATTAAAATTTCTATTGTTAACGCATTTCTGAACTTATTATTGCCTTTAACCATTCCTCTTCCTTTCTCCTACTTTCTTTTTTACAATATTTCTTAATTTTTCACAGAGACTCTTCAAAACCAACAAGCGTTGTCTGTGCATCACATATGCTTTTCAGATAATCTGTAAATTTGCCCCAGTCCTCGATAAACTTTTGGTCTTTCTGATATTGAATCTTCCCAGTCAATTTATCCAGTTCCGCATATTCAGTCAGTTTCATTCTCCATTCTTCCACAGTTGGAATTTCTTCCTGCTTCCATCTTTGCGCCAGAAGTATTCTTGCAGCTGTTACAGCGTATTGGAAAAGTTTACAATCTTTTCTATTAATTTCATTACCTACCAATCCTAGTAAGAAGGCTTCTGGTTTTCTAACAAATGTATATCTCAACATCTTTTTCAATTCCTTATATATCATTTCCCAGAAGCCTTTCACCTTTTTGCATTCCCACCACATATGATAGAAAGTTCCTTCTTTTTCTTTACATTTCCAACACTTGTTACATGTTTTATACATTTTAGCTAACTTAACTGGCGTTATGTACCATCTATATACCATTTTCATTACATTTTCCTTCAACGCGGTACACGCCGTAAATTTTAACCTTTCATTCCATAATTTCGTCCAATCATCATATTGTATATTATAACCAAAGTCTATAGCCCAATGTATCATTACTGATTTCACCTCTTCATCTTTTGTATGCCATTCCAACAACATTCTATACATTTTAGACAAATTTTTATACTCATTATTCAATACCTCTATTTGAAATTTTGATTCTTTCCCTTCATATCCACACATTTTACAGTCTTTTTTAAACATTTCACTAATCTGGTAGTAGTGCAACCAATCACAAACAAATTCTTTCACCTCTTTATAAGTCTTCATTTTCCATTCCCCCCCCCCTCTCTTACTATCAATTCTCCATAGGTTATCCACCTCCCCCTCAGGTTTATCTTTTTCACACTCATCACTTCCAATGGTGAAAGCCAATGGGGGAGTCTTGGTTCCAACAAATTTTTATACCTCTCCCACACATCTATCAATGATCTTCGGAAGATGTGGTTTTCAAAGCCTTTATGAATTTTTTTCTTTTCATACCACAGATATGCCACCCGAATCTATTATCAAATCCTTCTAAATCTAACAACTCTCCATTCATTAATTTAATCCATTCCTTTAACCAACAGAGGCATGATGCTTCATAATATAGTTTCAAGTCTGGCAGGGCGAAGCCACCTCTTTCTCTCGCATCTGTTAATAACTTAAACTGAATCCTTGGCTTCTTGCCCTGCCAGATGTATCTTGAAACTATTTTTTGCCATTCTTTGAAAATTGATACCCCTTTAATTATCGGAAGTGATTGGAATAGAAATAACAAATCGATACTCCTAAATATTTCACTTTGTTCACCACTTCCAGCCCTGTACTTTGTTGCATTTCCTCTATTAATTCTTGGTCCATATTTTTTGCAATAATTTTTGTCTTTCTTTTGTTTAAATAAAAACCTGCAACTTGACCAAATTGTTCTATTTCTTCTAGGATTCTTTTAACACTTCCCGCTGGCTCTTCTACCATCATTACAAGATTGTCCGCAAATGTTTTGACTTTATACTCATTTTTCCCTACAGACACCCCTTTTATTTCTTCATTTTTTCTTATTGATTTTAGCAAAACCTCCAGCACCAAGATGAATAATAATGGTGATAATGGGCATCCTTGTCTTGTACCCTTTGTTATTTTGATGTCTTCCATTGTATAAATGTTTACTATCAACTTCGCTTTTTGCTCTGTATATATTGCCTTTATTCCTTTAAAAAAATCCGTACCTACGTCCATATGTTCCAAATTTTTTAACATAAAGTTCCATGATATATTGTCAAAGGCCTTTTCCGCATCCACAAAGATTAACATGGCTTGTTTCTCATTCCTGGCATTCAGATCTTCTATTATATTTCTTATATTATCTTTCATCTGTCTGCCAGGAAGGAAACCCGCCTGATCCTTATGTATAAGATCTTGCAGTACTTTTTTCATTCTCTTTGCTAATATACTTGCAAAGATTTTGTAGTCAGTGTTCAACATCGAAATAGGCCTATAATTTTTAACTTGCATTAAGTCCGATTCTTGTTTTGGAATAAGTGTAATAAAGGCTTCTTTCCAAGTTTCCGGTATTTCTCTATTCTTCAAGATATTGTTTACAACTTCTTTCAGTGGTACAAGTGCTTCTCATTTCCTTATAGTATCTAGCTGTGAATCCATCTGATCCTGGGGCTTTCCCCTTTTTCAGTTGGTTTATCGCCTCTTTAATTTCTTCAATTTCAATTGGGGCATTCAAGTTATCTTTTTTCTCTGTTGGGATCTTCTGCACTTCTTTTTCCTTTAAGAATCTTTCTATCTTCCTCATATTATTCTTTTCTTTGTTTTTATACAGTTGTCTATAAAAGTCCAGGAATCCTTTTCTAATTTCTTTCGGGTCTTCTATTTCCGTACCTTCAATGATGATTTTGTTTACTGTATTCTGCTTTTTTCTTTATCTGCCATGCCAGCCATTTTCCTAATTTATTCGTGAATTCAAAATTTCTTTGTTTCATTCTTTTTATATTCCCTTCTATTTCCTTATTTATTATCATTGCAAACTGTGTTTGTAAGGTCTTTATGTTTTGTCTTATTTTTTCGTTATTTGGTTTTTTTATCAATTTTTGTTCAGGGGGGCGGGCTGGTGTGGAGGACTCCCTGGTCCTGAATAGGGTAACTGTGCCCCTGAAGGACCAGGTGCGCAGCCTGGGAGTCATTTTGGACTCACAGCTGTCCATGGAGGCGCAGGTCAATTCTGTATCCAGGGCAGCTGTCTACCAACTCCACCTGGTACGCAGGCTGAGACCCTACCTGCCTGCGGACTGTCTCGCCAGAGTGGTGCATGCTCTAGTTATCTCCCGCTTGGACTACTGCAATGCGCTCTACGTGGGGCTACCTTTGAAGGTGACTCGGAAACTACAACTAATCCAGAATGCGGCAGCTAGACTGGTGACTGGGGGCGGCCGCCGAGACCACATAACACCGGTCTTGAAAGACCTACATTGGCTCCCAGTACGTTTCCGAGCACAATTCAAAGTGCTGGTGTTGACCTTTAAAGCCCTAAACGGCCTCGGCCCAGTATACCTGAAGGAGCGTCTCCACCTCCATCGTTCTGCCCGGACGCTGAGGTCCAGTGCCGAGGGCCTTCTGGCGGTTCCCTCATTGCGAGAAGCAAAGCTACAGGGAACCAGGCAGAAGGCCTTCTCGGTCGTGGCGCCTGCCCTGTGGAACGCCCTTCCAGCAGATGTCAAAGCAATAAATAACTACCTGACATTCAGAAGACATCTTAAGGCAGCCCTGTTCAGGGAAGTTTTTAATCTGTGATATTTTAGTGTATTTTTGGTTTTTATGGAAGCCGCCCAGAGTGGCTGGGGAGACCCAGCCAGATGGGCGGGGTACAAATAATAAATTATTATTATTATTATTATTATTATTCTCCATTATTTGTCTCAATAATTCCTTTTTGTTCTTTTCCCTATTTTTATTTTTCAGGGCATTTTGTTGAATGAAAAAGCCCTTCATCACAGCTTTACTGGGGTCCCAGACCGTACTCATTTTTGTCCCCTTATTACAGTTATTTACAAAATATTCCGACAGGTTCTTCTGAGCATTTTCTACTACTTTCTGATAATCTAGAAGATAGTCGTTTATTCTCCATCTAAACGTTCTTTCTTCAAAAGCTTTTAGTTCAAATTTTATTGCACTATGGTCGGAAATCACTCTTGGTTGAATTTCAATTTTCGAGATTCTTGGAGTTAATTCATTTGAGACCCACACCTGGTCTATTCTTGACATGGATTGGTTTGGTTCTGAATAAAACGTGAATTGTTTCTCCAGTGGGTGTCTAAGTCTCCAAATGTCAATCAAATTACAATTCTTAGTCATTGAGAAAAAGTCTTAGGTAATTTCCCATCTTTGCTCACCCCTGTTGTTCTCAGTCTGTCCATTTCCATTGACACCACTCCATTCAGGTCTCCCATTATTATATTTTTCTGATCCATATATTTGAACAGTCTTTCTTCTAATTTTTTATAAAATTCTGTCTTGTTTCCATTTGGTGCATAGATCCCGACAATTATTATTTTTTCTCCTTGCCACTTAATTTGAACTGCCATAACTCTGCCTTCTTCATCTTTAAAATTTTGTTGAGCTTCAATTTTTTTTCTGATGTACAAAACTACTCCTCTTTTTTTACTCCTATCCGAAGATATAAATTCATTTCCCAGTCTTTTATTAATTAAAATTTTTTTTATGTCTTCTTGCCATGTAAGTTTCTTGTAGACAAATGATATCCAAATTTTTCTTTTTTAAATGTTGTTTGACTTTGTTTCATTTTTTTTATCGTTAATCCCATTAATATTCCAAGTCCATAACTTTAGCTCGGTTTTTGCCATTTTGAATTGTTTATTACAAATTTTATAACTCGTCTACCTCTTCTTCTTCTTCTTCTTCTTCCTCTTCCTCTTCCTCTAATTCATCCGGGTCCACTCCTCCTGCCACCTCCATTCCTGGCTCCACTTCTCTTGTTTCTTCCTCATCACTTCGCAGCTCTTTATATTTTCTTTAAAATTTTTCTACTTCTTCCGGGCTCGTAAGTCTATGTCTTTTACTTTTGTAAATAAAAGAGATTCCTTCTGGGTATTCCCATCTGAATTCTATATTATTCTTCCTTAAAATCTGAACTGTTGGTTTATATGGGTCTCTCCGTTTAAGTAACCTGACCGGGATGTCTTTAAAAATGATAATGTAGTTTCCTTCAATGTTCAACCTGTTCTCTCTTTTTTTCTGGAGTATCAAATTTCTCATCTCTCTGTCCTTAAAGGTAATCAGGCAGTCCCCCGGAAATTTTCTTGCCTTAGCCGATCTTATCTTCATTTGAAAAGCACTTTGCACCAATCTTGCCACCTCATCTACATTCATCTCCATCCATTGTGCAATCTCTTTTATTAACTTCTCTTTAATATTTTCTCCTTGCACCTCTGGAACCATCCTCAATCTTAAATTCACTTCTCTCTGCCTGAGTTCGTTCATAGAAATCACATCCCAGACTTCCTCTTGTGTTTTATTAATTTCTGACATTCCCGTCCTTATTTTTTCTTCTTCCTCCTTCTTCACTTCCCTCATTTCCAATCTTGTCTTTTTCAACCCCTCTTCCAAATTCTGTGTCCTCTTACTCACATCCTTCAATTGCCCTTTCAGTTCATTAACTGTAACATCAAATTTTTTTTCCATTTGGCCCATTCTCTTATCCATTTGCTCTAATTTTGCTTCTATATTTTTTTCACTCTGCTTAATATTGGAATTGATCTCTGCAAACATTTTCAAAATCTCTCCTTTAAAGTCCGCTTCTTGTTTTGATCCTCTCCTCTCTACCGGTGTTCCTCCCCCCCCCCCTTTCTTTTGTGTATGAGACATTGTAATTAATTTCTGAACACCTGATATGATATACAGTCAAAGACAATCAGTATATATGCGGTCAATAACAATCAGTATTCAATCTCAATATAAATCATTAAATCACTTCTTTTCAAAAAAAAGGCGTCGAAAAAAAGTAAGACTTTTTACCCTTCCCAATTGTCATGCACTTAAACCTAAATATTACTCAATTTATGTATATCAGTTTTTCCAAAATAGTTTTCACAAATATATACTTATAGGGGGGGAACACCAATAAATTTTTAAAATTCAAACTTTTGAAAGATCAATTTCCCACTGCATAAAAGAAATTAACTTCCTTTCTTCTTTCTTCTTGCCACCACTTAGGCTATATCCATACCGTCTTCTTATTGTGGAAATGCCCTCCGAATAATGCTGCTGTACTATCTAGATTTTTGTAATCCAATGGTTATATATTGTATTCCCAAAATTATAATCCAATTATGTGGCCAAAGTTATTAAAAATGCTGATAGGTATTCCAATTATATCCAGAAATGTCCAAGGGGCACCAAGTGTATCCAGAGGTAGGAAATAAAAAAGAAGTATCTAAAGGAGTCTGACCACCAATAATTGTAAAGGCTGCCAGCCTCCTTATTTTGGAGTGATATTTGAGTTCAAATGTGAAAACAATAATATTTTTAAGTTCAGATATAAAAACAGAGGGAGAAGAGAAGAAGAGTGATCTTTAATTTGACAGTCCAGACTAATCCGATAATGGGAAATGAAAAATAAAAATAAAAATGAAACATGGAGGAGTGATTAGTTCAGCTCCAATTTTCCTTAGCTCCAAATAAAAATATAGTACTGAAGACAGACAGCTAAGTTGTTCTTTTCTCAGTTCATTCCACGGACTCACACAAAAAAAACAACAAAAAAGCAAAAACAACTTTCATTCCAACATAGCCCCGTTTTCTTTCCTTTTATATTTAAACGTTCGAGTTTAATTAAATTAAATGCAGAGGTATTCAATCATATAAGAAAAAAAAATACTGTTCAATATTGTCTTTCCATCCCTTTATTATATTTTTTGTCGCTGGATGACTTCTTTCAACTTAAAATGGAGAAACAAAAGTTCTATCTCGTTGCACAGTTTTTTTCAAAACCGAAAGTACCAAGAAGTGACTTTCTTTCTAACTTCGCTCAGACCGTTCGTTGTATCAAAGACCTTTTAAAGTCACAAAGTAGTTACCCCCTGCTCCCTCTTTTAGTTATCCTCTTTTTCTGCAACTTTTTGTTACTTTTGTTACAATTTATCTCGCTTTTAACAAGTTCTCTAAGAGGGAGAAGTTCAAACCACTTGCCGTTTTACCAACCTCCACTCCACGCTCCGCTCGTAGTCTTGCGCTCCTCTCGGATTGCAGTCAAAACTGACCTCTTTTTTATCTTCTTTGTTTTTCAAAGCCTTTCTTTCATACTCCAATTGTAATCCAAATTAGGCTCTGATTGATTGCTTTTGAGAATCGGTCACTTGCCCTGCAAGCCTGGGGCTGCGTTCTCGAGGGTGAGACAATGGCTTCCCGGTGCCTGCTTTCTCCTGGCCGCCGCTCTCTTTGCTCCTATTACGGAGTTACCTGGCGGCCGGGCGATCTGCAAACGGCTCCGCTGGGATCCTGACCCTCTGGTTTCCCTCCAGAGGGGTTTTGGGGGGCTATCGCGCCCTGTAGCACCCCCTTTTACCCTCAAGAACCCAGACTTTCTCTTACTGAGAAAATCCCGCTTGCGACGGGTCCATGGCTCGACCGGAAGTTCTCAAGCACTGGTGTGCTTCTGGGTCAATGGCTGAGAGACTGCCTCTCCATGTATTAGCCATATGCAGACTCTCATAAATCCCACAATGGTCAAACCTGGAGATTACAAAGTGTAGATCAGGGTAGGAGAAAGGGGTGGAATCTATATAACAGATGCCAAAAATACTCCTAGTGACAGCCACAACTTGTTTCTCAAAAGTCAAAACTGGGTCCCAGAATAACCCAAGGCTGATTAACCTGGTTAGATGGAGATACCATTCTTTCTTTTCTTTCTTTCTTTTAAAATAATTTTTATTAAAGATTTCTTAGTTTACAAAAATACATGCATTGTCTCTTTTTTCAAGCTGCATTTTCATCTACAGATGAGTTTCATTTGTTGCGAGACGTTAGTGTTGCATGCAGTATTAGGTTGGGAAGAAAAGAGGGGGGAAGAGGGGAAGGGGAATGGTGAGTTGGGTGACAATAAATGAATTTCTTTCAAGACCCAAGAATTCCCCACCAGTGTCACTTCTGTCTTGACTGCATTTCCTTTTATGTAGTCAACATTGGTTTAGGATAGAGATGGCAGTTCCTGGGTAATTAGATAATGATATAGAGAGAGCTGGGTGTTGCCAATATATCAATGATGCCCAGCCCCAAAGCTCTGGCATATAGATATTAAATAACATTGGTGACAACACTGTACCCTGTGAAACCACATTAATTGGTTCCCATGAGACAAAGCTAGGTAATGTTGAGTCTACATACCTTCAGACAGAAAGAAACCAAAACACAGGAGAGCCTGCCTTGTCACAGGAACTGAATGTGTCAATTGGCTTTGGTTAATGGTATGTTCCACAACAGAAGCCACTAAGGTGCCACCCATTGGCACAAAGGTGCCATTGAGATCTGGTCCTCTCGCACCTGTGAAGCCTTTAAGCCCCCCCCCCCCGGTCATGAGGTGACAAGGGTGGTTAACTTTTACTCCCTTGGAAAGTAAATAGAGCAGGAGGAGGAAGTTGGAAATGTGATGCCTTTTCCTGTTTCATTTCAAGCTCTTTGTGTTTTTCCAGGCTCAGATTAATTCTACTGGCTCTGAGGTTTACACAGATTCCTTTAAAAAGTGAAGTTTTTATGCATGCACTTTCTCCCCTTCAATGTCTAGGGGGTAGGAGCTGCTGATCTCAGAAAGAGTGGAGAGATGTTTCCAGAGGGGTGATGCCCATAGCACTTGCTCAAAAATCCAAATGTGCCCATGGACCTAAAAAAGTTGTCTACACACAGTATCAAAACAGAGAGAGAAATCCAGCAAGAAAAACAGGGGGACATGGTCTCTGTTGATCTCAAAAAAGGTATAATTCACCAAGGTAGTCAAAGCTGCCTCAGTCTCCTGCCCATCTGCAAAGCCAGATTTAAAAGGGTTGAGGAAGAATGCACAGGCCACTCAGCTATCACACACTCCACAGCCTTCTCCTAAAAGGTAAAGTTAGATGCTGGTCTAAAACTGACTAGATCATCCCTGTTTAACCACCAACCATCCCTGTTTGGGTGGTTGGTGGGTGTTTTTTTAAGTAGTGAGAATACGGGAGGAATTCTATCTTTCTCCAAAGAGGCATTAATCACCCTGGCTTCCCGCCAAGGCTTCCCACCAAGCTTTTCTAGGCTGGTTTTTACTAGCAATGAAGGGCAAGAATCCAAATTACATGCTGTGGGTCTCACAGTGCCTGTCTACAACATTGCACTGATTGAAGCAATGTTGTTTAGTCGTTTAGTCGTGTCCGACTCTTCGTGACCCCATGGACCAGAGAACGCCAGGCACTCCTGTCCTCCACTGCCCCCCGCAGCTTGGTCAGACTCATGCTGGTAACCTCGAAAACACTATCCAACCATCTCGTCCTCTGTTGCCCCCTTCTCCTTGTGCCCTCCATCTTTCCCAACATCAGGGTCTTCTCCAGGGAGTCTTCTCTTCTCTTGAGGTGGCCAAAGTACTGGAGCCTCAGCTTCACAATCTGTCCTTCCAGTGAGCACTCAGGGCTGATTTCCTTCAGAATGGAGAGGTTTGATCTTCTTGCAGTCCATGGGACTCTCAAGAGTCTCCTCCAGCACCATAATTCAAAAGCATCAATTCTTCGGCGATCAGCCTTCTTTATGGTCCAGCTCTCACTTCCATACATCACTACTGGGAAAACCATAGCTTTAACTATACGGACCTTTGTTGGCAAGGTGATGTCTCTACTTCTCAAGATGCTGTCTAGGCCTGTCATTGCCCTTCTCCCAAGAAGCAGGCGTCTTTTAATTTCGTGGCTGCTGTCACCATCTGCAGTGATCATGGAGCCCAAGAAAGTAAAATCTCTCACTGCCTCCATTTCTTCCCCTTCTATTTGCCAGGAGGTGATGGGACCAGTAGCCATGATCTTCGTTTTTTTGATGTTGAGCTTCAGACCATATTTTGCACTCTCCTCTTTCACCCTCAATAAAAGGTTCTTTAATTCCTCCTCACTTTCTGCCATCAAGGTTGTGTCATCTGCATATCTGAGGTTGTTGATATTTCTTCCGGCAATCTTAATTCTGGCTAGGGATTCATCCAGCCCAGCCTTTCGCATGATGAATTCTGCATATAAGTTAAATAAGCAGGGAGACAAAATGCAGCCTTGTCGTACTCCTTTCCCAATTTTGAACCAATCAGTTGTTCCATATCCAGTTCTAACTGTAGCTTCTTGTCCCACATAGAGATTTCTCAGGAGACAGATGAGGTGATCAGGCACTCCCATTTCTTTAAGAACTTGCCATAGTTTGCCATGGTCGACACAGTCAAAGGCTTTTGCATAGTCAATGAAGCAGAAGTAAATGTCTTTCTGGAACTCTCTCGCTTTCTCCATTATCCAGCGCATGTTTGCAATTTGGTCTCTGGTTCCTCTGCCTCTTCTAAATCCAGCTTGCACTTCTGGGAGTTCTCAGTCCACATACTGCTTGAGCCTTCCTTGTAGAATTTTAAGCATAACCTTGCTAGCGTGAGAAATTAGTGCAATTGTGCGATAGTTGGAGCATTCTTTGGCACTGCCCTTCTTTGGGATTGGGATGTAGACTGATCTTCTCCAATCTTCTGGCCACTGCTGAGTTTTCCAAACTTGCTGGCATATTGAGTGTAGCACCTTAACAGCATCATCTTTTAAAATTTTAAATAGTTCAGCTGGAATACCATCACTTCCACTGGCCTTGTTATTTGCAGTGCTTTCTAAGGCCCATTTGACTTCACTCTCCAGGATGTCTGGCTCAAGGTCAGCAACCACACTACCTGGGGTATATGAGACATCCATTTCTTTCTGGTATAATTCCTCTGTGTATTCTTGCCACCTCTTCTTGATGTCTTCTGCTTCTGTTAGGTCCTTTCCACTTTTGTCCTTTATTATGGAAATCTTTGTACGAAATGTTCCTTTCATATCTCCAATTTTCTTGAACAGATCTCTGGTTCTTCCCATTCTATTGCTTTCCTCTATTTCTTTGCATTGCTTGTTTAAGAAGGTCTTCTTGTCTCTCCTTGCTATTCTTTGGAAATCTGCATTCAATTTCCTGTATGTTTCACGATTTCCCTTGCATTTTGCTTGCCTTCTCTCCCCCGCTATTTGTAAGGCCTCATTGGACAGCCACTTTGCTTTCTTGCATTTCCTTTTCATTGGGATGGTTTTCGTTGTTGCCTCCTGTATAATGTTACGAGCCTCCATCCATAGTTCTTCAGGCATTCTGTCCACCAAATCTAAATCCTTAAACCTGTTCCTCACTTCCACTGTGTATTCATAAGGGATTTGACTTAGATTGTATCTTACCGGCCCAGTGGTTTTTCCTACTTTCTTCAGTTTAAGCTTGAATTTTGCTATAAGAAGCTGATGATCTGAGCCACAGTCAGCTCCAGGTCTTGTTTTTGCTGACTGTATAGAGCTTCTCCATCTTTGGCTGCAGAGAATATAATCAATCTGATTTCGATGCTGCCCATCTGGTGATGTCCATGTGTAGAGTCGTCTCTTGTGTTGTTGGAAAAGCGTGTTTGTGATGACCAGCTTGTTCTCTTGACAGAACTCTATTAGCCTTTGCCCTGCTTCGTTTTGATCTCCAAGGCCAAACTTGCCAGTTGTTCCTTTTATCTCTTGACTCCCTACTTTAGCATTCCAATCCCCTATAATGAGAAGAACATCCTTCTTTGGTGTCACTTCTATAAGGTGTTGTAAGTCTTCATAGAATTGGTCAATTTCAGTTTCTTCAGCACCAGTAGTTGGTGCATAAACTTGGATTACTGTGATGTTAAAAGGTCTGCCTTGGATTCGTATCGAGATCATTCTATCATTTTTGAGATTGCATCCCAGTACAGCTTTTGCCACTCTTTTGTTGACTATGAGGACCACTCCATTTCTTTTACGGGTTTCTTGCCCACAGTAGTAGATATGATGGTCATCCGAACTGAATTCACCCATTCCCGTCCATTTTAGTTCACTGATGCCCAGGATGTCAATATTTATTCTTGCCATCTCATTTTTGACCACCTCCAACTTACCCATGTTCATGGTTCTTACATTCCAGGTTCCTATGCAATGTTTTTCTTTACAGCATTGGACTTTCCTTTCGCTTCCAGGCATATCCACAACTGAGCGTCCTTTCGGCTTTGGCCCAGCCGCTTCATCAGCTCTGGATCTACTTGTACTTGCCCTCCGCTCTTCCCCAGTAGCATGTTGGACGCCTTCCGACCTGAGGGGCTCATCTTCCAGCGTCATAACTTTTATATGCCTGTTGTCTTTGTCCATGGAGTTTTCTTGGCAGGGATACTGGAGTGGCTTGCCGGTTCCTCCTCCAGGTGGATCACGTTTGGTCAAAACTCTCCACTATGACCTGTTCATCTTGGGTGCCCTACTCGGCATAGTTCATAGCTTCTCTGAGTTCTTCAAGCCCCTTCGCCACGGCAAGGCAGTGATCCATGAAGGGGGATTGAAGCAATAGTGACAAGCAATTGACCCTGACAGCCCCTGCATGAGCAACTTTTAAAAAAATAAAATGACATAATTTATTTACTTTATTTACAAGAATCTGTGCAACTTGGTTAGCAAATAACTATGGACAATGGTCCCCATGAGCATGTGATTCTGTGGACACAATGGTAGGAAAGGAGTGTATTTCTTGCCATTGACCAGAAGTCTATTCAGTCCAGTCTTGTCTGTTCTGACTAGCAGTGGCCCTCCAAGGTCTTTCCCAGTTTGGTTTCATGAGAATCGCCAATACAGTTGAGAATGGGACCTTCTATATGTTCAAAACATGTGTTCTGCTACCATTCCTGTCATGGCTGCAGCCTCAAGCTCAGAGAACTTTCTGATGGCCACATGCCAGTGGTGAGTAGGGCTGGAGACAGAAGTAGGCAGAAGCAAGAGATGTGAATTGTACCTTTGTAGTTTATTCATGTCTCCCTCTGTTCTCCATCCATCCAGGCAATTAAGAAATATTATCAGAGTTCAAGGACATATTCCAGCCAGGAGAAATACCCCCGGGGGAGAACAAACCAGGGCTAGTGAGGGATGTGGATTGAGAGGGTGAGTGACCTGGTGAAGCTTCCAAGAACCAGATAGGAATAGAACGCTACACAGCACTACTGCCACAGGTAGCTGCCTACCTGCAAATGGCTTGGAACCACCTGCAGACTACCCCCTGGGTGAGTGTCTGATGGTGGTTCGAAGAGGAATGACAGTCAACTGGTTGAGGTTGAAGCCCAACAAGGCAGAAGTCCTGTTTCTGGGAAACAGGGGGCCGACAGGTGTGGGGGACTCCTTGGTCCTGAATAGGGTAGCTGTGCCCCTGAGGGACCAGGTGTGCAGCCTTGGGGTCATTTTGGACTCACAGTCGTCCATGGAGGTGCTGGTTAATTCTGTGTCCAGGGAGGCTATTTACCAGCTCCATCTGGTATGTTGGTAGAAAAAAAGACAGTCATGGAACCGAGAACTTACACAAAACAAATGAAATACCTTGAAAATCCCTGAAACGAGAAGTAATCGACTAGAAATATAATCTTATATAATTAAACTAAATAACAAAAATCAACAAGTTTAAGGAAAAAATTAGAAAAACCTAGAATTGAACAAAGCCTTAACGGGATGCCAGCTACAAACCTCATTTCACTGAACTATTCAGTTTCCTCAGAAGGAAATAGAGAAATCATAAACCTTAAATGATTTTAAACAAACTCAAGAACAGGGCTGAAATGTTCCCCTGAGTTTACAAAAAAGGTTTGAAAACCTAAAGGGCAAGTTTTAGACTCAGCCCTATTTAAAGAAAGCCAAGCAGTAGTAATAAGGAGCTGAGGACTCGGCTGTGAAAACTCTAGTATTGCCTTTACAAAAAGGTTTTAAAAAAACATACTCTGCAGAAATTCAAAGAAAGAAATACAAGATAAGCTGTTTTAGATTTTAAATAAACTCAAGAGCAGGGCTGAAATGCTCCCATGGTCTAGATGTTACTGCTGATGTTAAAGACTGATACAGGGTGTTTCCAATCACAGGTTTATATACTATAGGGTGAATTTTTTTTTTAAAGGTACAGGCCATCTAGTTCAAACAATGGGCGGGATTGTTAAGGTTTGTAAAAAATAACAAGAATAATATTGAATAGAGTTGTAAAAAATTATTATAGGAATGAACTAACGTCAATATGAGAACTGAGACCAGATGGAGTTAAGGAACCAAATCTAAAAATCCAATACATTTCTTTCTGTAGTAATTGCTTTCTTAAGATATCTGTATTTATCTCAGGAATTTGATGTTTATAAATGATAAACCATCTGAAATCTGTTGCCTTGTGTTTAACTTCTAAGAAGTGAGATGTAAGAGGTGCTTCCAACACTTTGTTAAGAATACTATTTTTGTGCTCTAGTATTCTAGTTTTTGGGACGCAGGTGGCGCTGTGGGTTAAAGCCTCAGCGCCTAGGGCTTGCCGATCGAAAGGTCGGCGGTTCGAATCCCTGCGGCGGGGTGCGCTCCCGCTGCTCGGTCCCAGCGCCTGCCAACCTAGCAGTTCGAAAGCACCTCCGGGTGCAAGTAGATAAATAGGGACCGCTTACCAGCGGGAAGGTAAATGGCGTTTCCGTGTGCGGCTCTGGCTCGCCAGAGCAGCGATGTCACGCTGGCCACGTGACCCGGAAGTGTCTCCGGACAGCGCTGGCCCCTGGCCTCTTAAGTGAGATGGGCGCACAACCCCAGAGTCTGTCAAGACTGGCCCGTACGGGCAGGGGTACCTTTACCTTTACCTTTTTATTCTAGTTTTAACCGTTCTTGTAGTGCTGCCCATGTACCAAAGGTTGCAAATACATTGAATTGCATATACCACTCCTCGGGAATTACAGCTGGTAAATGCTTCCGGTTTAATAATGCTGTTGGTTCCAGGTATAATAAAATCTTTCGTCTCAATTGTTAAACTACATGCTGCACATCTTCCGCATTTAAAATGTCCCTTTATATCACAACCTCGCGGCTGGTTCTTATCCGTTATATCTGCGTGTACAAGCATGTCTTTAAATTTCCTGGTTCTTGGTACGTCTTGTATCAAGTGCCAATGTTTTCTGATTGTCTTAACAATTGAAGTAGATAACGGGGTATAGTCTAGAGCCCAGGTCAGATGGTTATCTTCAGATTTAAATTGTTTTTCCAGAAGAAAAACAAGAAAAGCAAGGCCTATTGTGTGCTCTAATCTGTGCTGTTTTTATCACCTGTTGTGGATAACCTCTACCAATGAAATCACGTGCCATTTGTGCACAATTTTTGGTATAATCCTGATGTGCAGTAGAGTTACGTTTTATTCTTAGGAATTGACCGTAGGGTGAATTCCGTTTGAGGTGGAGGGGGTGAAATGATTTATAATGAAGATATGACGGCCTGTCTGTTGGTTTCTTAAACAGCTGAACTGCTAGATTATTTGCCCCATCACGATATACAATTGTGTCCATAAATGTTATTTGTTGGCTCTGAAAGTGAGTTGTAAACTTAATATTAGGATGAATGTTATGACACCATATAAAAAAAATATTAATATTACTGACATTCCTAAATATTAAGAAAAGGTCCATTGTAACTAAAACGTCCATTGTAACTAAAATGGCTGATATAGGGATTTGAAAACCCTCAACCTCTGCACTCTGTGTGGGGCTACCTTTGAAGGTGACTCGGAGACTACAACTAATCCAGAATGCGGCAGCTAGACTGGTGACTGGGAGCAGCTGCTGGGACCATATAACCTTAAAGACCTACATTGGCTCCCAGTACATTTCTGTGCACAATTCAAAGTGTTGATGCTGACCTTTAAAGCCCTAAATGGTCTCGGCCCAGTATACCTGAAGGAGTGTCTCCAAGCCCCTTGTTCTGCCCGGAGAGTGAGGTCCCGCTCCGAGAGCCTTCTGGCGGTTCCCTCACTAGGCCTTCTTGGTAATTGTGCCTGCCATGTGGAACACTCTCCTGTCTGATGTCAAGAAAATAAACAACTATTTGACTTTTAGAAGACTTTTGAAGGCAGACTTACATAGGGAAGTTTAAAATGGTTGATGTTTTATTGTGTTTTAAATATTTTGTTGGGGGCCGCCAAAGTGGATGGGTGGCATATTATTATTATTATTATTATTATTATTATTATTATTATTACTACTACTACTACTACTAAAGGCTCCAGTGATACTCGATCTGTGAGAACTGGTGAAGCCATGAAAGGCTGTGAGCGTATTTGAGCCCTGAAAGCCATTTGCATGTCTTTAACGTGACCTAGCACTGATGTCTCCTGCACATGCACTCTAGCAAATATGGAGCACAGGTGCCTGTTGGTAAAAAAGGTCATGTGACCGACACTCAACTTCAGATGCATGAGTCAGACCCATGGACGCTCTCAGCTGCTGCAGTTGTGATTATCTCATAGGCGGGAAATGGCTTGTGATTCCCTGTCTGGCTCAAGGGCTTTCCCACACCTTGCTTAAGTAGATTTTTACCTCACCTACAAACATGCTGTTATTACAGTAATAATAATTGTATACATGTGACAAGAGTACCTAGGGCGGTTATTCTCAGCATTGGGAATCACATGGAGGCCGGTGGGTGGGTCACTACTTGCATGCTGTGATTGGATGGTGAAGACAATGCAGAAGGGTGGAGAAGAAACAAATAGGATTTGTTTACCATAAGCTGAAGTTCTTGATAATAGTTTCCCTCTCTCTCCAGGGGTGGAGAACCTGTCTTTACCCCACCACATTCCCAACCCTCTGAGGACTACATGCCAACGATGAGCATGTGAATGGGAGCAAAGCTGGGAATGGGCAAGGCCACATTTACACAGGCATTCACCATGCAGACAAGTGCACAGGCCCTTTCCCACGGATTGCTATAGATCAGTTGAGAAATGTGTGTTGGCAGAGGGGGAGGTATTTTCATTCCCCATTGTAGCACTGTGCTCTGAAGGCCAAAGCCAATGCTTAGAACTGTGCCTGGAAATGAGTAATAGCAAGTGTAGCTCCTTTAAAGCGGTTGAGATATGTTCCAAAGACTTGGCCATAGTCAGCTGCTGTGAACCAAAGATGGCTACCGGTCTCTGAAGTGCTATGACGTAAACATTACCTTTGCACAGTGGGCTGGTTTCTTCACACACACACACATACTTTGAAGTGGTATGAGTTACTGGGAAACACGAATGCTTCTTTCTTGCCTGGATGAGAGGGATGCGTGTGTGAAGAAACCAGCCCACTGCGCAAAGGTAATGCTTACGTTTGTTGGTCTGCACCCTTTAGTCTCTGGCCATCCACCAATGGCATGTGGCCATCAGAAGGGGGTCTATGAAACCCAACAGTATCTGAGACACACTGGAAGCCCCTTGCAATCATTTCAACTATAAGAAACTATCTGTACTCTAGAACAGGGCACTGTGTTCCTGTGTTGGGCTCCTTTAATTTAATTTCCCTGGCTTGGAACATTAAATCCATGGAGATCCTTTTGGATCATCCTATCTCAACTCAACTCCCTTACTTAGATCTAAATTTAAAGTATCTCAAACAAATGAATGACCAACCTTATGAAAAATAAAAACATCTCCTGCATTTCTAGTATCATAACTTCTTTCAAAAAATGAATTTGTTCTTGTCCTTAAAAAGCTCTTCCTGATTTTTAAGATAAATCTGCCTGATGTTAATTTAAGCCCAATATTTTTTATCCTAGTCTAATGGCCTATTCAAGTTCTGCTTATCCTTTTCCAGGGTGAACTGTCAGCTCACAGACTCCCTTCCTCTCAGATCCCTTGAGATACAGATCATTAGCATAGCATGAGCAGCACACATAGTTTTTAAAAGTTAAACATACCAGATTTCTGAAGGTTCGTTTTTCTCTCTCTTTCCTCAAATGGTTTCCCTTCTTTATAATCTTCCTGTCTTGAACCCTGAACCATTCTTCAGCATCCTTCTGGAACGGTGACAGCAAGAACTGAACAAGAAGTCTTCCTTGTTCTGAGCAGAGTTGTGTCATTACTTCACAAACCTGGGGAAGTGTGCAACTTGACATGGTCCTGGCCTTCCTGTGCCACTACATCACACTGCTGATTCATGCTCAGCATGTTGCCCATGTAGTGTGATTACTGTGTCTTAATCACAAGACGGGATTCCAGTCATTGGAATAGTAGTAGCCATATTTCCAGTGGTGATGAAAAAAGTCTGTGCTTTTAGATCAATGTTTTAGTTTTCATAAGTGTGTGTGTGTGTGTGTGTGTGTGTGTGTGTTTGGAAAAGGGCTATAATGATAATAATCATTTATCATTATAATCATTGTAGCCCTTTTCCAAACTCATTAACAACAACAACAACAACAACAACAACAACAACAACAACAACAGTGCTGTGCAATATGCAAGGCTGGCCCATCCAACTCTGTAGAGAGGGACGAAGTGGGGACTTGCCCTGCTTGGCTGCCTGACCCCTTGAGATGCTCCAAGGCAATGTCCTAAACCTCTGAGCTACTGAAACGAGACCCAGAGTCTCTTCTAGATGTGGGTGTTCAGCACCTGCCTTGTGACTGAATGTATGTGTGTGTGTGTGACAAATGAAAACACTGTTCCCAAAATAGAATCCTTTCCTCTTGTGAAAGATCTGCAGCTGTATAAACGTTGCCCAGGCAGGAGGTGCCTGTGGCTGGTGGGTGGGTGTTGTCAGGTGCTTTATGTAATCCCTGCACAGGAATATCAGAAGCCCAGAAATGCTGCTGCTGCTGCTGCTGCTGCTGTGTGCTAGTGCTGCAGCTCCAGGCTCCTCAAGATCCCAAGGTCATCTCCCACAGCCTTTGCTGTGTGATTATTTGGGGGAATTTGTCCATGCATACCAGAGCAGTCAGGTGACCACAATAAAAAGAGCTGCCCAGCATGTGATTCCCAGGCTATTTGGCTGTCGGCCAGTGCAGATTTGAGGTGGGTGGGTGTGCGCACATGTGCACATGACCTAAGGTGACCAGGTACAAAGCAGCATGGAACTGCTGGGAAAGAAGCGATTTCAGCAGATGCAGTTTTCCTTTGCCTTTGCAGCAGCATTCTGTGACAAGCTGAGGACGCCAAAACACTCCCTTCTACACAGCCAGCAAAGATGCAGGATCTCTTTACCTTTGCATCTGGTCACCTTAATTTGATCAGAGTATTGGCTGTGCTATAAACTTTTGGGAATCCTACGAAGCACCATGACAGCAAGAGAGTAAAATGGTCAAGTTTCCTCTTCAAATTATCAGGTTTCCAGTGCTTCACATACTGCAAAATTAATCTAGGGAATTTCCTGTCACAACATGCAGCGATGTTCACTGGCCTGGATGGCTTTAGAAGAGGATTTCTATACCGTACATCCATGGAGAAGGCAGTGGCTACCAGTCCTGATGGTGATGGATGGCAGGCTTCCTCTGAGGCACAATAGTTGAGAGAGCGGTGGGCTTTGTGTCCTGCGCTTGTGGGCTTCTGCGAATCTTCTACTAGCCATTGTGGGAAAAGGATGTTGGACTTATCAAGGCTCTTTATATTCTTATGCAAGGATGGAAACATACAAATGAAACAGGTGAAGCTCTAGAGTCTACCGTCTTCACTTACCAGTTTCAGTTGCCATTCAGGAAGCCAACCAGTCAGGCTGTTTACACCCTTGGCTCTTTCTCCATGTGAAGGGAAAGTTTTCTAGACATTGTGCTCCATAATCTTCTGAATAAATGATTAGGGCACATCTTTTTGAGTCAGAACTGGTGGTTTGAAGGCTCACATCTTAGTGAGGAAGGCTGGCTGTCATTTGATAGGCATAGGCATGAAGCAAGGCAGGCAAGCTGAGCAGGTATGCTGGCAAGCAGATGCAGGCAATCCAAGAACAATCTTCAAGTCAGCAGGCAAGTTACACAGGTAAAACTCCACTGTCCGCTTATGTCGCCTGACCATTGCAGAGGCAATCAACTGCAGTATGTCCTTCTGGCCTGAGTGGCACCTAAGCACAGAAGAAAGCAGGCCAACAGCTCCTTCTAATGGTAACCTGTGGTAGGGGTGCATTTTCTACAGAAGGCCACTTGGATCAGGCTGTTAACAATCTCTGGTTCAAGACTAGGAGCTGGCTTTGGCAGATGGGATTTGGCTGGAGGTGGTGGTTTTTAGCAGCCAACAGACATTGAGCTGCAAAGTGAGAGTCAGGACTAAACTTATTTAATTTTAGAAATGATGCACTAGGCAGAGGCATATTTAGGGGTGCACAACCAGTTTGATGACACTGGTTGTGGAAAGGGGAGGCTCTGAATTTTGATCTCGCATGGGGAACCACTGAAATTTAAGGTTTGCCGCTGTGCTAGGAAGAAGAATCTGAATCTATTTTTCTGCAGGTTTGTTATTGTGGGGTAGTTACTCATTCTTGAACCTGAATGTCTCACAGTAAATGTCAAAACCTGTTCTCTTTTACATGTGCCCAAGTTACAATAAAATAAAAGTATTATTTTCCTATCTTCATGGAATTTTAATTTGCAATAAAGGTAAGGATACAAGCAGCAGCAACAATACTTACTAAAGGAATAAACTCATTGATTATGTATATATGTTTTAAAAATCACCCCCGGTGTGGGGTTAGTAGTTTATGAGTCTAGGAGACACTCTGCTCCATTGCCTATGTGATTTTAAAAAATTGCAGTGGTGCCTCGCTAGATGAAATTAATCCGTTCCGTGAGGCTCTTCGTATAGCGGTTTTTTCGTCTTGCGAAGCAAGCCCATTGACAGCTTAGCGGATTAGCGCTATTAGCGGTTTAGCGGCTTTTAGCGATCAGCTGTTAAGCGGCTTATCAGCGGATCAGCTGATAAGCGGCTTAGCGGCTTAGGAAAGGGGGGGGGGAGAGGAAAAAACCCGCAGGAACTCGCAAGACATTTTCGTCTTGCGAAGCAAGCCCATAGGGAAATTCGTTTTGTGAAGCGCCTCCAAAATGGAAAACCCTTTCGTCTAGCGGGTTTTCCGTCTTGCGAGGCGTTCGTCTTGCGGGGCACCGCTGTGTTTCTGTTTGGTTCACTTTGCAAGGAGGCTGCTTGAAGCCTGATAGAAAAGTAGCCTCAGGATAAAGGAAGGTGATGCCACAAGTCTTATGCACAGGACATGATCTTTTGCAATCCAATTAATGCAGTCCAAAAATAATTGCAATAGTGTGGCCCTCAGGAGTGGAGCCCATTGTTCAAGTCTACATCTAATCAAACTAACTAACCTAAGAGTGATATTTCTTGACAAAGTGACGGGACTATACAAAATGGTGATAAATAGTCAGGAATATAGTGTTCTCTGTCATTTGTCTGATATGCACCACTCCTTTAACAACAGTCTCTGGGAAAACAACATTATATGTTATGTTCTAAACTTCATCACTGGCCTGTCTGTTTCTTCTTCAACCCATGACATTGCAAAAGCTTAATCCAGCACGATTGAGTGTAGCTGCCCATTAGTAAATGGTGCAGATAAAATCCCAAAGCCTGGTAGGTAAAAAATCCTTGTGACTAATCTCTAGCACTGGCAGCCTGTTGTTGCTGTAAATCTGCTGCCAGAAATGTTATGTGTTGTGTTTACACCCAGGCCAAGACAATTTGGCAGGACTGTTGGACATATGCCGTGAACCAGTTGGTTTATTTAAGATTAGCTTCTGCTGTGCTTGAATCACTGCATGTGCACTGGCTGAAAATGCTCAGCTGCATTTTACACACATCTCATCTCATCTGTGCCATGTTTTGCATAAGACAAACATTTGTTGGTTGCTTTAGGTATTGTTTCTGGAACAGGCAGATCCAAAAGCTTCCTCTGCTTGGAACTTGCAAAGGCTCTGACGTCTCAGGCATCACCTTTCCATATTCCCATTTTAAAGAGGCAAGTAAAAAAGAGGTTAGGAAGAGAAACAGCCATTCTTCAAAATGTGCACTTCCTATAACAAGTGCACACCAGCTAAAGTTCTGAATCCCAGAGAAATAAATCAATTTCTTCTTTTTGATTCCAGTGGAACATAATTGGAACTAACATATTGTTACGAGGATTGCGTGTCTCCCCAATCTCTGTCAAGTGGTAGCAAGATGGCAAAGGGTACCAGCTGCTTCTCCAGAGTCTTTTCCATTGGGAATCAAGACGTGGCAGAAAAGAAATATGGTTTCTTTTAAACATATTTACACCAGAGAATTTCAGTGGAGGGAGTGCAAAGTTTACAGCAGACATTTCCATGTCTCTGTCCCAGCCTGACTTCAGCCAGCCTGCCAAGATGATTTTGCCCTCCAGACTCAAGAAGCCTCTACATTTAGTTCTCTACCTATTCCCTGCTTCTCCTTCCCAAGAACTAAGGCTGCCTTAGGTTTGGACATTACCATTTTTTGGCGTTTTTGTAAAAAAAAAAAAAAAAAAGCAGCTCAACAATTTTGTGGGTTTCCTAAAAACAGCTCAAAACCTTTTGGGATGGCCTGGTTTTTACTTTTTGAAATATAGCAACCTTGCAGAAACCCCTTCCAAGCAACTCGCCCCCTTCTGTCTGCTGGCCCCCCTCCTCTCTGCTATTCCAAGCCTGCTTTTAAAAGGTGATGATTTTCCTGTAACCTACTGTCCTTGCTCAGTGTAACCTTGGGAACCTCCTCCTTTGGCACAGACCCAAGCCTTTCCCTCTGATGGGCCATCAACACCCTTGGTCATGCTTAATGGCTTGTATCCCAGGTGAGACCCTGGCCTGGAAAGGAAGCTTATTTTTTCTGTATTTTCTGTATTTATCCACCAGCTGGCTTCCCCAGCTTCTTCCCTCAATACTTCAAGTATTATCTAAATTCTACAATATTATTAATTGCTAACATCACTAACTCTAGCAGTTAAAGGCGCCCTTGCACGCCTAAACTCTGTTACCCCAAATTTGAAACATTATGATGGATTGCACCCAACATGTAGAGGTAAGCTGTTAAGAGAACTTTTAAGGCCAGATTAGACATCACATTCAAGATTGGATCTCTTCATAAAAATTGTGTGTGTGTAATTTTCTAGTTGGGTTTTTGTCTGATTGAGAATGAAGTCTTAATGGACACAAACATTGCCAGCAATTATATCTCCTTTTCAGTTATTTATGCATCTCTCTACACTAGTGAATTTCTGTGCACCAGAACCACTGTCACCATAATTAATAACTGGTCGTGTTCAAAAATCGAGGGCTCATATACCCAGGGAAAATGTAAAATTTGGTAAGAATAAGAAAGTATGTGCATGTCTGTTTGTGTAATGTATACACACACACAAAAGCAAGAAAGTTTATGTACCTGTGGCCTATTTCCCCTTCCCTCAACTGAAGGAAGTCTAAAATGAAACTGCAACCCTGTTAAGTATAGGTTTGAATAAGTAAGTGCATAGTTTCCAGTTTTTCTTGTGTTCATTTTTTAACATCTCTTGCATACTTTGATGTGTTGGAATCAACAAGTTTCCCACATTGTGCATTGCAGCTCAGTCTGTTATGCTCTTCTATTCTGTGGGAGAGCAATTTTTTGCTGCTACAATAAATGGCCTGGTCTGTTCCCATGGGAGCAGCTGGAGGCCCCTGTACAGAAATTACTCTGAATGCCCGTACATATTTTAAAGTTAAGTGTGCCTCCTGGGTAATATCTCAGTGCATTAGCTGATGGTCATTTGACCTCACAGACAAACCGTTGGGCTAAGTGCAAAATGTAAACTCTATTATAATTAAACTTTCCTTTTCTTCCATTTTCAAAACATGACTTCTTGCCAGTGTCCACTCTGATGTGGAAGCATTCTAGCTTCACGTCTTTCAGAGCATCCAACCCTCCTGCATTGTCATTACAGTTAAAGGTAAAGGTAAAGGTACCCCTGCCCGTACGGGCCAGTCGTGTCCGACTCTAGGGTTGTGCGTTCATCTCACTCTAGAGGCCGGGAGCCAGCGCTGTCCGCAGACACTTCCGGGTCACGTGGCCAGCGTGACAAAGCTGCTCTGGCGAGCCAGCACCAGAGCAGCACACGGAACGCCGTTTACCTTCCCGCTATAAAGCGGTACCTATTTATCTACTTGCACTTAAGGGTGCTTTCGAACTGCTAGGTGGGCAGGAGCTGGGACCGAACGACGGGAGCTCACCCCGCCACGGGGATTCAAACCGCTGACCATACAATCGGCAAGTCCTAGGCACTGAGGTTTTACCCACAGCGCCACCCGCGTCCCAGTCATCACAGTTGTGTACGTGTAAATGTATACAGAAGGGCATTGTTTCCCAAACTTTTGAACTGCGCCTTCAGTCAGTCAGGGCTTTGCCAACTTCTTTTGTGCCTGTGGGCACTTCTGCAGAAACTGTCGTGTGCACGACTTTCCCTTCTCAAGCACACATGGCAACTTGTTCTATTGGCTACAACAGAATTCTTCTTTCAAGTCTAACCTTGGCATGGGGGGAGTGATCTTTTTAGGGTCAGGGAAGGCCCGTGGGGCGCATGTGCACCTACAGATGACATATTGGCAACCCATGACCTAATCAGATTGGTTGTCGCTCTGCATTTCACATTGTTCAAACCCTTTCTTGCCTCAACTGTATAAACAACGTTTAAAAACCTTTTAATTATTTTTTTAAAGTCTCGTGTACTTCAAAAGAAGGCACTTTCTGGTAAGACTGCAATCCTATGCACAGTTACTTGGAAATAAACAAATAAATCACTGGAACTTCATTTAAAAACATCCAAGTTTAAATGAACTTGAATTTGTTAACTGTGTTGCAGTCAGGGGTTGTCATTCATATTATGCACACATTTAGAGATGTTTTCTAGCCAAAACAACAAATCATGTTTCAGTCCCTGTAAGAAAAGTCTGATATGGAGAAAACAAGGGAGGTGATTTATCTATGGCATGGCTCTGGAGTCCTCTCACAGCTTAACCAACTACAATTCACAGGTTCTTTTTGGGGGTGGGGCAGATGTGCTTTAAATATGCTAATTAAATTTCCGTAGAAAGGGTTGCCACAGAAGCTGGTTCATAAATTGGCAAGCTGCACACTAAGCTTAAAAGCAGAGCCTTTACTCTTCCAGCAAGCACAGGATTAAGCGACACCTCCTCGGCTGCTTTTCTTTCTCCTCCCTAACTCGGCCTCCATCCCTCCCTCCCCCCCCTTCTCCCTCTTTCCTGCCCTAATCTGAGCACAAGCCAAAGGTCTCTAAGTCAAGATGGACAGCCCCGCCCAACCCTGTTAGAGCCTCGCCCGGGGGCGGAGACAGCGCCCGAATCGCTCTCCAACTGCCAGCCTTGCGGGGGAGAAGGACGGCTGCAGGAGCCAATGGGCGGCCGCGCCGCTTCCTGCTTGGCTGGCCCCGCCCTCGCACCTGCCAGCTGGGCGACTTTACATAACAGCTGCGGGCGCGGCTTCAGAGTTTGCGCTGCTTGAGGACGGGCAACGTCCCTTCAGCGCCCTGGTCTGCCCTGCCTTTGACACGTCAATTCCAGGTAACCCCGGCCAGAAACGGAAGATATTTACCTGGGAGTAAGCCACCTACGTGTAATTCAGCAGGACTTGTTTCTGAGTAGGCATTGTTAGGCCTGCGCTGTTAAGAGGTGATGCACCTGCAATCTGATCTTGAAGCATGTTTACTCAGAAGTAAGTCCTACTTGGGACGTGGGTGGCACTGTGGGTTAAACCACAGAGCCTAGGACTTGCCGATCAGAAGGTCGACAGTTCGAATCCCCGTGACGGGGTGAGCTCCCATTGCTCGGTCCCTGCTCCTGCCCACCTAGCAGTTCAAAAGCGCGTCGAAGTGCAAGTAGAGAAAGAGGTACCACTCTGGTGGGAAAGTAAACGGCATTTCCGTGCGCTGCTCTGGTTCACCAGAAGCGACTTAGTCATGCTGGCCGCATGACCCGGAAGCTGTACGCCGGCTTCCTCGGCCAGTAAAGTGAGATGAGCATCGCAACCCCAGAGTCGTCCGCGACTGGACCTAATGGTCAGGGATCCCTTTACCTTTACCTTTAAGTCCTACTTACTCAGAAATAAACTTGAGTTGTGTGGGATTTGCTTCCGTCTAAGTGCCTTAAGTAGCTGCATTTCCTTTGCGAGGGCGTGCTGGCTTCTCCTTAATAATCCCCCAGGAAGCAGTGTGAAAGGGGGAAGGCAAAAGCCAGAAGGATTCAAGGGCTGCAATCCCAACTACAGGGAGTAAATTCACATTCAAACGTCTGTTTAAACGTGATTGTGAGATTCGTCTGTGGTGCTGCACTGATCTAGCGGGAGTTCAGATGAGAACCTTTGCATTTCAAGGGTTGGAAGGGAAGCAGGGACAAGATTAGGAGTGCAATCCTAGGTATGTTTACCCAAAAGTAAAGGACCCCTAAGTGCTCAAGGACATACTGTAATGTACTCAGTCATGCTTAAAGCAGCAATCATAAACACACACAGGAGGGAGGGAATAAGCCCCACAGGAGACAATGGGGCTTACTAAAGGCAACCAAAATGAACAAAGGGTTGGAGGAGCTTCCCTAGGAGGAAAAGTTGTAACATTTGGGACTTTTTAGACTGGAGAAAAGAAAAGTAGGAGAGCTATGATAGACTTGTATGCAATTATGCAACCTGTGGGGGGAAATGTGATAGAAGCCATTAGAACTTGGGGACAGAAGAAGATGAATGTTGGAAGATCCAGGAAAGACAAAATAAAGTACTTCTTCACAGAGCACATATGTAAAATATTGAATTTGCTCCTGCAAGAAGTAGTCATGGCCACCAATTTGGATGGCTTCCAAAGACAACTTGATGGGAGGATAAAGCTATCAGTGACTCCCAGCCGTAATGGCTGCGTTCTGCGTCCAAGGTGTGAGGCAGGATGCCAGTTGCTGGGAATCAGGAGTTGAGAGAGGGCTGTTGCTCTCGGGTCCCGCCTGCAGGCTTCCCAGAGGCACCTGAGCGGCCATTGAGATGGGTCTTTGGCCTCTTCCTATGTATGAGCATGCACTGTAAGTGTGCAGGAGATTGTAGCCTTTGCTATCTTTTGTGTGCTTTCCATGGAAGGTGTTATCAAAAGGAAGTGGCAGAGGGCAATAGCTTTCCCCTCTTCTAACTCTGCCTCTGGGTGTCTAGTTACAATCTTTGTGAGACCACCCTAAATTCTCTGTATTTAAACAACAACATCCAAGAAGTTCTATGTGCAATTCTGTGTGCACATGTCACCAGATGGGTAAGGTTGGTCCTATAGGGCAGGTACGGTAATTTCAGTGATTTTAGGTCATTGTGTATATGGATGACCGCTTAAAAAAAACAGCTATGCTGTGAGAGACCTGTGTTTCAATTAGTGCTATACTGTAGTCTGAAACATCCAACTGCCAGCTTCTGTATTTTTAAAGGAAGAGCAGCAATTGGTACAACCTGAGAGATTTTTTTTAGCACAGCCTAACATTGGAGCCTGCAGAATGTCCCCTCCATTTCATCTTTGGACCTTTTCACCGTATCTGCACCAGCTAAGGAATTTTGAGTTCACCAATTCCCCCCCCACCCCCAACCTGTCTTTTTCCTCACCCAAGGTGGCAACCTGACATGAGCCCTTAGTATATAATCTGGAAGATATCATTACTAATTAGTTTTTCTGGGACAAATTTTCATATACATTAAAAAAAGTTTACTTGCCTATATCTCTGTGATTTAAACAACAGTCTTAGGAACATTCTCTTATGATGAGTTCTAGAGGGTAGCCATGTAAGTCTATTAACAAAAAAGAGAGTCTCGTGGCATCTGAAAGGCCAGTAGATTTATTGTAGCATACGTTTTCGTGCACCTGATGAATGGTTACAATTCCACAAATGCTTACACTGCAATAAATCATATTAGAGGTACCACACACCATGTTCCTATTCTTTAGAGGAAAATAGCTACTCAAGGCTATTCTTTTTGTGTGTGGGTGTATTCTCCAATGCGAAATTGACTCAGTTAATAGCGGGTTCATACTTGACTGCCCACATTTGTTGTTGTTTAGTCGTGTCCGACTCTTCGTGACCCCCTGGACCAGAGCATGCCAGGCACTCCTGTCTTCCACTGCCTCTCGCAGTTTGGTCAGAGACTGCCCACAAATCACTGCTTTATTAGTTCTGTGATGCTTTCCCAGTGTTAATGCATTATTGCTGTCAAGACATACTCTTGTAGTATAGTGCAACAAAAATGGGAGAAAAAGTAAACAGGACTGTTTGTGGTCTAAGACTTTAGAGGATTTCAGCAGCCAGTTACAGGAAGACATGCACTGATTGGAAAGGAAGCAGTATTTCTGCCCCAAAATGGTTGTCAGTTGAAACAGCACTGAAAGTGGGATTGTGTATGATTGCCCTGATACCACCCTGAATGCAAATCATCATGAATGCACACAAAAAAGGATGTCTGGCGGGCTCTCAGTTTGGGACGGCAGCAAATCTGCATAGCTGCTCTAGAGGCATTTCAAAAGCAGTAGTAGCCTTCAATGTAGCTGGTCAATATATAGTCCAAAAAAGGCCAGATTCTCCTGAATGGTTGTCAGTAGCCCTGAGTTCCATTAATCACTTTTGTGGATGTAGCTGAATATGAATGCCATTTGAGTAGGATCAGGAGGTACTGGGTACATATGCTGGTTTACATCACATCCAAGTAGTAAAAAGCATTTTATTTTATTTTTTGCATTTCCTACCCATGTAAACTGCTGCTTTTAGGCTATCATCCCACAAAAGAAGCATAATAGAAAAGAGTTCATTGTTAAGATTGGCCAGGGTTTTTTAAAAATGTACATGTTAAAATAGATGCAGTTGATGTCAGATAGAAGTGGGATTAATGTGAGATTGGTAAAAGCCTCCCTTCTATAAGAACAATGTAATTTAGTGAGCAGGGGAAGATGAAAAGAGAACGTTCTTATTCTGCAGGTGATGGAACTACAGCAAATGCAAATAAGGGGCCTGGAGAGAGGATTTGGCACTTGGCAACAGAACTCGGAAGTAATTGCCTTCCTATAACTTGCAAAACTGCACACAGGCTTGGTATGTGGTTTCATCTTTGAGAAGCTGTACGTTTTACATCCTTTGTCTTTCACAGGACAGGATGAAGCTCCCAATCGTTTATTTCCTGGCAGCTGGTTTGATGGGTCTTGGTGTGCAAGTTGCTGCACAGAGAGAGGAGTGCGTCTTTGAGAAGCTGAATGAGAAGGATGCCCAGTTTTGTAGGTGAGCTCATTATTCCCTCACATTTCCCGTAGAAACACAGCCCAAGGGATCATTTTATTACATCATGGCCCCTGACAATGTGATAAGCAGTTTATTTGAATATCAGAGTGGTGCATGGTAATAACATTTTTATATTTTGCACAATGGGTGCAGACAGAATTTATGTTAGGGGGGTAGGCTTTATGCTGGGGGGGGGGCAGAACCTCAGTTAGTTAAGTATATTTATTTATTAATTTACTGCCCACTGCAACCCCCCCCCCCCCCGGCTACATCCATGTTTGCACACATTGTGCCAGAACATTTCTGGTAGATGCGATGTAACAGTTTTTGGGTAGGAGAAGGTCTGCATGTGCTTAACTCTTCTGTTGAAACAAACTGGAATTAGTTGTACTTAACTTTGGCTGCATCTTGCTTCTTATTCTGGAATTTTAGAACGTTGTAGGGAGGTGAGCTGAGGAGTCCTGCGGGCCAGCAGGGCGTGGTTGGTTTGTTTTTTGCATTTAGTCCATGGGCCTGAGGGTCCCCTGCCCTGATTTATAGTATGAATATTGTAATCATGCTACTCACACCTTCTGACTTTTAATTCTCCATCACTACTGTACTAAGCTATTAAAAAAAGTCCCATTGCAAATTCCTTTCTGTACAGAAATGATTTTATAAGAATCATGTAATCTTTGAGAAGTCCTTCGCCACATCACATCATTTTGGGTTAACTTTTGCCTACATTAAGAAAGCCTCTACCATTTAGCATACTATATTACAGGCCCTTCTTGGTCTGCATCAGGGGCCCTTTGGGGAATGTGTTAATTTGTGCATTAAAGGGGAAAGGGAGGAAAAGAGCTTTCAGTGATGTGGAGCAGATTGCAAAGAGACGGATGAATTAACCTGGAAAAATAAATAATAAGAGAGTCAAATATGGGATTGTTAGGATGCTTGTATAGACGTAATCTAAAGAATGAAAAGAACCTATTAGCTACACTTGAATTACTTTAATAGTGTGTACAAGGAAAGGTGCATTTTCAATATGGACATGTGAAATAATTATTGTACGATGTGTTACTGGTTGTGGTCACAGAACTCAGGTGTATAAACTTTATTCTGTATTAGTTTATCCAATGCAAGCTTTCTTTTGGCGGCAAGGTGAATATATTTAAAATTTATACTTTTCATAGAATGCTGCTGATCTTCAACTCACTTCTTGTTTGGAGTCTTTTGTAAGATCTCACTCCAGTTTTATGTTGCTTACAGAGGAGATTTAGAAGTTTTGTATCCAGAGCTGGGAGATGTTGGCTGTACATTTATTCCAAAGTGCAACCAGTACCGTCAACAGATCAGCACGGAATGGACCAGCCCAAATATCAGATACCACCAGGCAGATGAGGTAAGGCAGCAATGGTGTCATTTTGTGAAAATGCTATTTTTGTTCATGTCAGAGATATTTTGAATACAGACCTGTCATCAAATCACATATCATCTTAATTTTTTTTGTAATAGTGTTTAATATCAGAAAAGCCTGCAGCCCAGGGATTGGTTCATGAAATCCTGTTTGTACTATCACAAGGTGGTGACATGAATAAAATTTCAGTGCATGATCAGGAAAATCCAGGTTCAAATGTTCAGGTTGCTTTCAGCATGTCAGTAGGAGGGATTTAATCATATACTGGGAATTTAGGTTTGTGCAATTAAAGTATGTTAAAGTGCTCTCTTGCAATAAATCCACTTAAAAAAAACTTTTTGTGGTTAGGAAACCAAAGGGAAAATGCACCAAAAATGTGAGATAATTGACAAGAAGATTTATAACTTCCCTGCAAGCAAATCAGGATTCTGTGTTCATTGTTGTATAACCCCCTGCAACAAATCAGAACAAATGCTCAGTTAAGAGTGGACATTGTACAATAAACCATGTACAATAAGCAGGTCATTTGGAAGAGCCCCTCCCTCAGACATGAGCTCCCTGGGTGAGAGCCAGCTTGATCTCCCTCACAGGACAGTTGTGAGAATAACTGGATACGGAGTACTATGTGCTCATTAGAGGAAGGGTATGATAAAAATTAATAAGCAGCCGGATAAGTTAAAACAATTGGCACACAAGCAGCACTAAAGTGCACCATACACAGATAACCCTGGAACTCTTTTAGCCACAGCATTCTGGGAGCCCCTCATGTGGCACTTCAGCATCATCCCTGCACTGTTGATCCCCAGGCACATCTTCTTCTAGAGGACCTCTGCTAGTTGCTTCTTTCTTCTTTTCTGTTTTTACAAGGATCCAGGCGAAAGGCAGGGATCACACTGGCAGAAATGTTTGTTTAGAAGAAGCATGCATAGATCTTTCAAAAAGCATGAAAGTGTCACTTTCTTAAGATAGTGGGAGAGGTATTGGCTATATTCTATACTGGGAATGCTATAATTTGGTATAAATTCACATCCCCTATCCTTATCCTTTGTTCCCTACCAGACCCTGGAACTTGCATGGTGAGCCAGATGGTGCACAGTGACATCTAGTGGCCCCATAATATATTGCTTTTAAATGTATCATTTCCCTGTACTGTATATCTTTATTAGTCTGGGGTAAAGAATTTCATTATCAAATTTCCTACAGGGTCTGGGGCACAATTTATGTGGAAGTCCTTCTGCAGAGGTCCTGCTGTTCTCTCACAGTGCCAGTCCATTTCAGTGGAGCTTGCAAAGAACAGCTTCCAAGAACTGCATTGGCACTGTTGTACTTCAATTGGTGACACAGAATAATAAAAAGGAAGGCTGGATAAACACATGTAGACAATCTGGTAGAAACTGGAGAATATTGGACTCAGCCTAGACCAAGCAATATTAGGCCCACAGGCACAGAGCCCCTGCTCTATTATCTTTCAGAAGGCCTTGAGAACAGGTCAACTGCAGGCAGGCAAATGTTGTCCCCATTGTCAAGGATGGGGAAAAACAGTATCCAGGCAAGTACGTTACATCAATAACAGGAAAGGTCCTAGAACAGATAATTAAATAGTATATTCCCCTGTGCTGTCCTTGCAGAGAAGCTGGAAAAATGTGGGCAGGACACATTCACTTTTAGGTGGGTTTGTAGCTGGTTGACTGACTGAACCCCATAGCTCCCTGCTATACTGGAAACGAGTGACAAGTGGGGTGCTGCAGCGTTCTGTTCTTGGCCCGGTGTTGTTTAACATCTTCTTAATGACTTGGATTGGAAAATGTATGTCCAATAAGCGAATATAGACTGGGGTTTTTTTTTTTGGGGGGGGGGAGAGGAATTGCATACCCGCAATCATTTCTTGGATTCAACAGCAACAACAACATTAATAGCCCACCCATCTGACTGGATTGCCCTAGCCACTCTGAGCAGCTACCAGCATATACAAAAACATAATAAAACATTAACAATTGCCTTCATATGTCTTCTAAAGGTTGTATAGTTACTTATCTCCTTGACATCTGATGGGAGGGCGTTCCACAGTGTGGGACGAAGAAATAGAGGGGATGCTCATCAAATTTGTAGAAGACGCCAAACTGGGAGGGGTAGCTAATATCTCAGAAGACACAACCAAGATTCAAGGTGACCTTAACCGATTGGAGAACTAGACAAAGCTAACAAAATGCATTTTAAAGGGGACAAATATAAAGTTTTACACATGATTGGCATCCATCCATCTTGAGAGACAACAGAGTGTGCCTCAGGGGGTGAAGTCAAAATGTTGTGTTAGCAGCAGGAAAGTAACCTCTCTGGGGTGCAAGCCTGGGCAGTGTGCATGGAGGTACTGGGCTGCCCAGACGACAAGACCCCCACTCTCCCCCTTGCTGTTCTTGTCCAAAGGAAAGCAGAGCAAGACGTTTGGCATCAGCTTGGTTGCAGGAGTTACTGGAAGGAGGCGTACAAGATGCCATCCAACCATTTTAGGGACTCCACTCTGGATACTACAAGGCAGTGGAGGTTGGGGATCAGAGTTTTCCTTCTCCGAGATGGGCTGCCTTCCCAGGTTAGACAAGCCCCATCTGCCCCTCACCTTCCCTCTACAGAACGTGCTGAAACCGCCTTCTTGACTGTTCGACCCACTCTTGGCCTTGACTGCTCAATTTGCCAGAGCCTGTCTTCACATGCAGGGGAAGTCCCTAAGTCACCAAGGGTTTGAGACCCATTGGCTCCCCTCACCTGGTTTAGTTGGTCTGGCTCGGCCAGGGAGGTGATCAGTGTTTGTTTACAAGAGGGGATGGTCCCTGCCTGCTTGAAGGAGGCAGTAGTAAAACCACTCCTTAAGAAATTGTCCCTGGATTCAGAAAACCTAACTAACTACCAGTCAGTTACTAATCTCTCTGTTCTGGGCAAGGTTCTGGAGCCAGTGGTCATGGACCAGGTCCAGGCGCTTTTGGAAGAAACTGATTTTCTGAATCCATTTCAGTCAGGGTTTAGGCCAAGTTTTGGCACAGAAACTGCTTTGGTTGCCCTGTATGATGACCTCTGTCAAGAGAGAGACAAGGGAAACATGTCCCTGTTAATTTTTCTCGACCTCTCAGCGTCTTTCGATACCATTGACCATGGTATCCTTCTGGAGCGACTCTCCGAACTAGGGGTGGGTGGCACCACTTTGCGGTGGTTCCCTTATTAATAATAATGATGGTCATAATAATATTTTATTTATGATTTTCAATTGTATACATTTCAAAAATTTTACAATCATTTTAACATTTCAGAACTTGACTTCCTTCCCCCTCTTTCTGCAGTTCCTTAAATTTATTTTTAATATTTTCTACATATCTAAATTAACTTAATTTGCTCATTTATTCATCTATTTTAAATATACAGTGGATGCTCAGGTTGTGAACGTGATCCGTGTGGGATGCACGTTCGCAACCCGCAGCGTTTGCAACCTGTGTCTGCGCATGTGTGGGTTGTGATTCGGCGCTTCTGTGCATGCGCAAGGCATGAATTAGCGCTTCTGCGCATACGCGACTGCCAAAACCCGGAAGTAACCCCTTCCGGTACTTCTGGGTTTCGGCAGTCCACAACCCAAAAAATGCAACCTGAAGTGGCTGTAACCCGAGGTATGACTGTATACTCTTACAAAACTGCAGGTTATTACAGTTTATTTGTAAATATTCAATAATAATAATAATAATAATAATAATAATAATAATAATAGTTTGGATTTGATATCCCGCCTTTCACTCCCTTTAAGGAGTCCCAAAGCGGCTAACATTCTCCTTTCCCTTCTTCCCCCACAACAAACACTCTGTGAGGTGAGGGAGGCTGAGAGACTTCAGAGAAGTGTGACTAGCCCAAGGTCACCCAGCAGCTGCAGGTGGAGGAGCGGGGAATCGAACCCGGTTCCCCAGATTACGAGTCTGCCGCTCTTAACCACTACACCACACTGGCTCCCATTCTTTTATAAAAAGTTTGTTATCTTAATTTTTTACTTTTCTGGTAAGTTTTGCCATTTCTGCATATTCCGTAAGTTTTTGTATCCATTCTTCTTTTGCTGGGACTTCTTCTTCTTTCCATTTTTGGGACAAGTAACATTCTTGCCACTGTAGTTGCATACATGAATAAATTTCTATACCGTCTGAGTAGTTCTGTCCCTATAACTCCCCAAAGTAAAGCTTCCGGGTTGTTTTTTACAAACATTATTTTAAACATATTTTTCAATTAATTATGTATCATTTCCCAGCAAGCTTTAACCCAACTACAAGACCCCCACATATGATAAAAAGAACCTTCCTTCTCTTTACATTTCCAGCACTTATTTGATTTGGATTTATACATTTTTGCCATTTTGCTTAGTGTTAGGTACCATCGATATATAATTTTCATATCATTTCCTCTTGGGCCATAACATGCTGTAAATTTTATAACCATATTCCACCATCGTTCCCATGCTTCCATATCTATATTATGACCAATATCTATTGCCCAGTGTACTATTGAGAATTTTACTTGCTCATCCTTTGCCTCCCATTCTTTTGGTAAAGAAGAAGAATTGTTTTGTAAGAAAATGATTGACTTAGGGAAGGTAGGATTCAAATATGCTTCCTAAGACTTTTGCTGCTTGTTCTCTACTCTCTCTCTCTCTCTCTCTCTCACACACACACACACACTCGTCGTCCCCTTTAAATACATTCACATATGGCAAATGGGATAGGATTGAGGATGCTGTGGCAGAAGTTATCACTACTACTACTAATTATTATTAAATTTAATTTATATGCCACTTATATGACAAACTGCCTTCTAACTGGTTTACATACATATAATACATATATGTATATAAAATACATAATTAAAATACAATACACAATATCAGTTTGATCAGAACCTTGTAAATTTTAATTAACAAAACAAACCATTTAAAAGCATGATGCTTAAAACACTCTCACCAAGAGGCTTATGTTGAGCCCACACACCACACTCTTGTCACTCCTGTCCAGTGTTCGAAATTAGCTGGGCGCCAATTACATTTTGCGACTGGCAACTGGCCTTTTGCGACTGGATGGAGATTTCCAGGAGCCACCCTTGGTGCCTGGCATCTCTGCCTGCCTGGCTGCAGTCAGCAGGTCTGCTGGGCACAGCGGCAGCAAAAGACATGCGTCCTTTTCTGCAGCTCCACCCCTGCCAAACACCTGATTTTCCCAGCAAAGCAGCAAGCAGCAAAAGATGCACCTTTTTTTGCTGCTGCGCTACCCTGCAGACTCTCTGATTTGCATGACAGCATTTCCCCCCCTGTGAGGCTGCCTGGTCTGGTCTGGTAACGGGGCAGGAAAAAAAAGGGGGGAAGGAGGGGAGCCTAGACATTTTGTCTGGGCAGCCACAAGCTAGGTCCCGGGAGCCGCATGGCTCCTAGCATTCCCATCCCGTCTCCCACTCAGGAATGACCCATTCTCCCAAGAATCACTTTCCTGAAGGACTGGCCCAAAGGCACTTTGGTGTGACCCCGGCTGGGGCAGCCTGTCAGTGGGAACCTGCTGCATCTTGGTGGCTTGTCTTTTATAAGGTTTTGGGCCGATCATTTCCAGTTGCCATTCCTCATAATTTACTAGCATGAATGTTACATGCTATGAGCTCAGTTATCTGAGTTATGGTCTCCTTGTATGTGGTTTATATTCTGGTAGTGGCGTACTGTGTTTTGGTGCTGTGGTACATTATATCTTATGTGCTATTTTGGCAATGTGAGTGGGTGTGTTGTTGATGTGGGTGCAACTGTTTTAACATTCCCCTCTTCCTGCAGATATTAATGGGCTAGAAATAATTTGTGCTGGATCTGGGGCTGGTGTAAACTTGTGTTGTCTTTGGGAGCATGCGCAGGGATTGAAGTGGTGTAGATATGGCATAAGCGTGCTCTTCCCTTGTGTTCCTCATGTTCCACCCCTAACTTAGCCACATTTCAGCCATTCTGCTGGTGTCTGTTTGCCAGAATAGTGGCTGTGTATTTGGCATTCCATTGTCACCTCAGATCTTCCATGGAATCCTGTGGCAGGTAGATCTCCAGATGACAACTGTGCCTTAAATTACATACTTGCTAAACTATTCATTATTTATTTCCTTCCATTTATGAATCACTTCCTGCAAAACATCTTGAAGCAATAGAACAATAAACACATACAAAGCAACTTACACACAGTGTAAGATAGTCTTTATGGGAGTATATTGTATTTAATTATGGAGTATCAGAGTTTTTAGGGGGTCGACCAGACTGGGATAGCTGGGATAGCTGGGATAGCAGGCTTGTTGGTTTTTGAATGTCTGATGTAGATTTTTTCAATTTCGTTGTTTTGTATGGGACAATGACAATAAAGATTATTGTATCGTATAAAGACAATTAAAATAATTTCTTATACAAGTTCAAACCCAGTAAGACATAGATTGCATGTCACAAATGATGTACCTATTTGAAATTACAAATTTACTAATCTAATTACAGATTATATATTCAATTACATATTGCCCGCTTGCCAGGATTAAGGTGTTTTATGAACATTCACATCTTGTTTATTATAAGTAATAAGATGTGAAGGTCAAACTCGTCCATAAAGTAAGGCCTGTGATCACTGCTTGGTCAGAGTTCACTTAAGCTAAGTAATATTTGGGCTGCATGTCTTTGAATTGGAGCATTTCACACCTTCACATTTTCACAGCACTTCCAAGTCTTTGAGGCACTTCACATAAACACGATTTCAAGTATGCATGGTATCTTCCTGTTTAGATCAAATCTTCTGTAGCTGAAGATACTGGGAATATATGGAAGAAGTATCAGAGGCAGACATCACTGCTAACAGCAAGCAGGTGGACTTGTTTATTCTCACACAAGTTCGAAATGCTTATTTTATGATGGAAAGACCACTAGATGGTACTGTTACCCTTGACATTTCTTCAGGGAAATTATAAATTGATACGGAATTTCCCACAGGTTTCATGCAAAAGTTAACTTCAGCCAAGTGGGCAGAATTTCTGTTGAGTTCTGCTGCCTTGTCTAAAAGGCCACCTCCCTCTAAGAGGTTCTGGTTGCCTCACCTCAAAAAGGAGGATACTGTTGTACAGCAGGAAAAGGTTCAGAAAAGAGTAACCAAAATGAACAAGGGGATGGAGCAAGTCCCCCGTGAGGAAAGATCACAACATTTGGGCCTTTATAGTTTAGAGAACATGCGAGAAGAGTATAAAATTATGCATGGAATGGAGAAAGCAGATAGAGAAAAGTTTCTCCCTCACTCACTTCATCACTCTCTGATGAAGCTGAATGTTGGAGGATTGGGAGAGACAAAAGAAAGTACTTCTTCACACAGCACAATAGTTAAACCATGTCATTCACTCCCAGAGGAAGTAGTAATGGCTGCCAGCTGGGATGGGTTTAAAAGAGGATTGGGCCTATCCATGGAGGATAAGACTATCCGTGGCTGCTAGCCAAGAAGCCCACGCTCTGTCTTCATGGTCAGAAGCAGTCGTGTTCTGAATACCAGTTGCTGGTGCCCTTGGGTCCCGTGGACATCTGGTGAGAACAAGATGCTGGACCACTGGCCTCATTCAGCAGAGCTGTTCTTATGTTCTTAGTATCTCCTGTACCTTCTGCAGCAAGCCAGTGTCTCAGGATTTCAGTTAGAAGATATCAAGCCCAAATGTTATGTAACTTACATAAACTCTGGCCAAGCAATAGCCCAGAGGGCATAGCCTTTTATACATGGGTTAATCTGATAGTCACATTTCATTGATCTTATTATTTATTTATTTATTTTATAATGTATACCACTTAATATAATAAAAAGCCAAAAAACAACATCATTCAATAAAAATTCCTAAAAACTGGATAAAAACATAATGCTGTTGTCTGTCACAAATAAAACTGTGAAGTTTACAAAGCAAAAACTAAATTTAAGAGGCCAGGAATCCATGGGGACACATTTCATTTTAAAAGAGGTGTTTCAGGGCGTAACTGCTACCGCCTCATAAGTTACCCAAGGGAGGGCACTCCAGAGGATGGGTGCGATGACCAAGAAGAACTGCTTCTGTGTTGTTGCCAAGTGACAATCTCCTGATCGTTGCTGGACTCAAGGGAAGTGGCCCTTTGGCAAACTTTAAGGGGAGAGGCATCTCGTGGTCGACAAGTGGAATGAGTTCTGCATTCTGCTGCCAGGATATACGAGCTAGTCAGGAAAGGGGGAAAGGGACAATAAAAGGATGGCTAGTGAAGCTAGATGGGATGCTACTGGCAGGGCTGGCCTGGCAGGCAAAATAATAGAGGTTCCCATAGGTTGCCAGAGGCCAAACCACTGGGGCAGTGGAGTGGCATGCAGCCATTGTTGCTGGCACAGCCCCTGAGAGGTGGGCACAGAGTTATCAGGGGTGCTCTGGAGCCATTTCCCGGCCATATCTACTTGTGTGTATTTCCCCTCCCTGATGAGCACACATTGGATAACAGCATAATGTGAATATAGGATTCCTTCTTCTAAGTATGTAAAGGCAATAATTAGCATCTGTTATAATTACTTTGCGTATAGCTTAAGAAAGAATTTTAGCAGTCAGTTAATGGTTAACCTCATAGTTGCTGATGCTGCTTAAAATTAATGGTCCTAAAAATAACTGTTCAGAAATCATTCTGAACCTCCACTCCAGCTGCAGGAAGGTTGTTGATGTTAAACCTGTGAAAGAAGACAATGAGATTTATTAGATGGTGGTGGGGAATTTCACAACAAGGTTCAATTTGCTTGAGGATGGAATTGCAAAAAGAAAAGAAAAAGGCACTGTAAGAGCATTTCTTGAGGTTACTTCAAATGAGCTAAGATGGGAAGAGAGGAACCTCTCTCCTGAAATAAGATACTGTACTTGGAATCTTGTAGTCTCTTTTCATAAAATAACAGTTTTGAGTTGTTGTGGTCCTTAGAATGTGAAACTGAGGTTTCAAAATCTTACAAAAAGACAGCAGTTTTTAATAGACCTTATTGTCAATCTGTGTTTTCACTCAAATGCCCTCCATTGATGTAGATTTCTTGTTTTTTGTTTGACATTCCATTCAATAGAAATCTCTTTAAGTGCAGGCATCCAGGCAGCCAGCAGGGGGCGCTATGTGGATGGTATATCTATGAGTTTTCCTGTCTAAATCCTACATGTGGCTCATTTACTAGACTTCTCCCAAATAGCTTGGTAGATTTCCAAACAAGTCTCTTTTGAGTGAGGATGAATAGCACACAATGTGCTAAGGTTTGCAGCATGTGGTATTTTTTATTATTTTAAATTAGGCAATGGAAGAAGTGCACTGCGATGAGAAGCAGAAAGCTGGCTTTGAGATTCCACGTTCCCTGTCTTTGTTTTTGATTTTGTTTGAATACACACACACACACACACTTTAACCTTTGAATGCCATGGGATGTTTCTGAAGTTGGAGGAGCCTCCGTAATGCCTCCTTCACCAAAAGGACTGTCTGCAGGTGAGATAATGGCTGGAATCTGAGCATAGTAGCACACAAGAGTCCACATGCATGTTGAGTTGAACTGTACAGTGCAGGATCCTGTGTGTGTTTTTCTGTGTGCGTAAATGGACATCTGTTATCAGGAATGCAGCAAAAACTGCCCAGTACTGAACATTCTCCCATACTGTCAGAGGCATAATGTTAGATTTAATTGGAAAGTTTTTGCAACAGTCTTTGAGATATTTCTATGGCAAGATGTTAGAAAGGGAGAAGGAGCTTAGGAGTTTTACTGCAGTTGTATATCTTTAAAAGGGTGTTGGAGTTTTAGCAGTCAAAGGGAAGGATCTTCTGTCTGAAATCAAGGGTTCCAGCCAGTTGGCAGCCAGACCAGAAGTCGTGCTGAAGTGAGACATATGCTTTTAGCTCTCTGTAACCTTCTTGAGAAGGTGACCCTCTGGACTCAGCTTGCTTGGACATCAGGTTCCCCCCCGTCAGGTCGCATATGGATTTGAAGCATGATCTCTGCACTGAAACACCAACAGTAAGCATAGTCAAAGGTGTTGCTTCTGGGATCTAAAGACCTGCTTCATTCAAAGCTTCAGTGAAAATCCCATTTGCATTTCAAAAATCTAAAGTGCCATTGTATTTATACTCTTTAAAATATTAAAAAGACATTTTCTTCCAGCCATTGCAGATGGTGTTCACCTCCTATGGTAGATATTAGCAACTGTCAGCCTGTGGGCCAAATTCATCCCCATAGGAGTATTTTTTGGAGCTGTGCTCCTATGGTAGAGTGCCTACTTTTTGTATATGAGCTTCCAGGTCCAATCTTTGGCATTCCAGATAAAAGGCAGTCGTGCTTATTGGAGTAGATAGTAGTGGACTAAATGGACTTGGCATGTGGAAGCTTCATATATTCCATTGTCTGAACTTTAGTTTGTTAATTCAGAATTGTGGAGTCTGAGTAGCAAAGAGCTGTGTTGGCGGTTCACTGGGGAGTACATTACACAGCCCCTTCAATAAAATTAGTTGTTGAACAGTTTTGGACAGAGGGAAATATAAAGCAGTAAGTAATGGAGTAAGTAATGGTAAATACAGTATTTCAGAAGAAGAGGAAGAGTTGGGTTGAACTCCATTGTGGGCTACATCTACAAGCAGAGAAATAGGCAACAGAATTATACTTCTGCAGTCGCAATGCACATGAAAGTTATAGAGACTGGGAGATAATTTAATTTTTCCCAGGTTCAAAATACAGCACTTTGTCTGCTAAGAAAATGTAAGATCCTGAGAATTGTTCTGTATGTGGAGATTGTTCACTGACTAGTTATCCAGTAATGTCTCAGGAGGAAATTATTAACTCTGTACCAAGGGAGAGGAACAAAAAAAAAGTGGGGAACACAATTTAAATATTTTAAGACTCTTGTAACAGTTGGTAGGAGAGAGACCTGAGAGAACTTCAGTCAGTTTACTGCCTATGATCCTTTGTGATCCTTTTTCTCTTGGCAATAATCAGCTAGAAACAGAAGTTTGCCATCACTGAGTTAACTTAGCTACAAATAATTTTGTTTGGGTGATTTTTCACCTAGTTCTGCCATTTGAAGAATGAGCTCTGCAGAGAGTAATTGACCTACAGTCCCTTTTACTGGAAACAGAATTAACACCTGCATCCACGAGGACTGTGCTTTACACATTTATTCCGTTCAGTTTCAAGAAGAATATTTTCTATTTGTAAACCAGGAAAGGTTGAGCAGAAAGCAGCATCTCTCCAGTTGACTGGGAGTGTCCCTGTCCGAAAAGGTGAAAAAGGCAACAGTGACTAGCAAACTTTCTGGTTTTGCTTAATTGAAACCTGGATTTGCTATTGCTTCTTCTAATAGCATCCAGATGCTCCCACGTCTGTGGGAAGGGAAGCAAACTGGAATTGCCCTCTTACAAAGTAGGGATTTCAGTGGACCCCTCAGGTATACAGAGAAATATACCGGTATGTTTGTAAATTTAAAAACAAAAGAAGAAAAATCCAAAATGGCCCTTAATATCATGTAAGAGAACAATCCAAGGGACACTTTGGTCAGTGGTATCCAGCGAAGCAGTTCTGCTAGTTCAAGGACTTTTATCTGTGCAGTGGAACTTCCCTGCCCTCTCATCCCCCTCTGTGGCTCATGGAGGACAATGAGCAAGTCCAGAGCAGAGTATCAGTGGGGTGGGGGGTGTATTGGCCAGCTTTACCCTGTAAAGGTTTGTCAGTGCTCAACCCCTTAATCTGCTCTGGGGGCCCTCCCTCCCAACCCTCCAGAGAAGTTTTATGGCACATGCAGGGAGCTGAGAGGACAGGGAAGTTCCATTGCACAAGCAGCTAAAAGCAGACCCTCCAAGTGTCCCTGTTTTCCAGGGATGTCCCTGATTTAGAGAAGCTGTCCTGGTTTCTGATTTGATCCTGGAATGTCCTGCTTTTCCTTAAAAGGTAAAGGTAAAGGGACCCCTGACCATTAGGTCCAGTCGTGACCGACTCTGGAGTTGTGGTGCTCATCTTGCTTTATTGGCCGAGGGAGCTGGTGTACAGCTTCCGGGTCATGTGGCCAGCAGGACTAAGCCGCTTCTGGCGAACCAGAGCAGCGCACGGAAGCACCATTTACCTTCCCGCCGCAGCAGTACCTATTTATCTACTTGCACTTTGACATGCTTTCGAACTGCTAGGTTGGCAGGAGCTGGGACAACAGGAGCTCACCCTGTCGCGGGGATTCGAACCGCCGACCTTCTGATTGGCAAGTCCTAGGATCTGTGGTTTAACCCACAGTGCCACTCGCGTCCCATGCTTTTCCTTAGGACGTCTCTATTTTCAATGAGAAATGTTGGAAGGTATGGAGTTATCTGACCCCCAAGCCGTCTGAAGACATTCCTGTACAATATAGGGAGGGTTTTTTAATGTTTAAAAGTAAAATTACCATTATGGAATGGGACGTCCCTACGTTCATCAGAGAAGTGTTGGAGGGTATGCTAAAAGTCCTTGCACTAGCAGAACTGTTCAGCTGGACCAAGGTTTCCCCTGGTTGTTCTCTTAACTTGGTGATTAGTTTTATAATTTGTTTATGAAACTGTAAGAAGAAAACACAAACTATCATGTGTATTATCTTCATTGGGTATCTCTTTGATTTTTTTTCTTTCTCAGTGATCAAAGTATGATGCAATAAGTGCAGTTTTTCTCTCGGGATTTACATCTTTCAATTCAGGAGAGAATGAGTCCAAAAGCCACATTCATGGCTGAGGTAACATTTGAATTAGAGACTTCTCATATTCTTAGCGACTGCACTGAGAGAAGAAAGAGAGGTATAGTAGTTAAGGCATAGTATAGTAGTTAAGAGCATTGAACCAGACTCGTATCCACATCATACATTTAGAGCGCACCACCTTAACAGCCATGGCTTCTCCCAAAGAGTCGTGGGAACTGTAGTTTGTTAAAGCTGCTGAGAGTTGTTAGCAGCGGCGTAGCGTGGGTTGTCAGCACCCGGGGCAAGGCAAGTAATTTGCGCCCCCTAACCCGGGGCAAGGCAAGTAATTTGCGCCCCTAACCCCTAACCTGCCGCCGCTGCCAGCTTCTTCTTGCTGCTGCCTGGGCTGGGGTATTTACGGTAAGGTAGCCACGGCGGCGGCGGGTCTGTGTCAGGTGATCTGAGGCGAGTTGCCGCTGGCGCTGCCGCCCAAACGACGCCGCTTGCCTGGAGGAGGAGGAGGGCAGAGAGGCGAGGAAAATGCAACATGGCCCAGAAGCTGCAGCAGCAGTGGTGGCGGCGGCGGGGCTGTGAGGAGGGGCTGCCTGGCGCACCCTCCGTGGCCCTGACGCGCGGGGACCACGGCGAGCGCTGAGAGCCGCTGCCTGCCGGACGCCTTCAGCCCGGACGCGCACACAGCTCGTCGGTTCCGCGAGACATGGGGCTCTGCTACAGCCTGCGCCCGAGGCTCTTCGGCAACTCTGGAGGCGGCGAGCGCCCCCCCCCAGATGTTGCGCCCGGTGCGGCTGGCCCCCCTGCACCCCCCACGCTACGCCACTGGTTGTTAGGAGACCCCTCACAGAGCTACAGTTTACTGCACCCTGGACATACTACACTTCCCAGGATTGTTTGGGGGAGGGGAGGAGCCATGAGTGTGTTAAATGTATGGCCTGGATGTGAACCTAGGGTCGGGGAGGCAAAGTTCACATTCACCCTCAGGCATGAAATTCACCATGTGCCCTTGGGTCAGTCACTTTCTCTCAGTCTAGCCTTCAGGGTTGGATGGTATGAGGGTAAGAAGGAAGGGGGAAAGAAGTGTGTGTGCTGCCTTGAGCTCCGTGGGAGAAGAGAGGGATATAAGTGTAATAAAGATGGAAATAGAAACACTAGGTCAACTCTCCCTTGCTCATGTTACGAGAAAAGAGTAAAGAGCAATCTTCTTCCTACTATTTTACAGTAGTAGTCCCCTTTATTTCTTCAACCCTTGGGGAGGCAGGGCGCTCTAGAGCTGTGCAAGAATGGCCTCTCTAAGCCTGTCCTGACTGCACAGACAGCTGCCCGCCAGGCTTTTAGACAGGGATCTCTCCCAGAGATGCTGCGGTTGCTCCTGGAGCTTTTGTATGCAAAACAGAAGCTGTGCAACTGAGCTATGGCCCTAGTGTGTTAAATGTTATTGTACTAATTAGAGTAGTGGCTGAAAGGTGACTATAACAATTAAGTGTATGGGTGTATCTGCTCTCATTTTCGGTTTGATGTATTAGTGCAGTAAGAACTATTATGTAGACACTTATGTAGTCCTGGGATTCAGCTATACAGCTGCAAATAAAACATTTTAAGTGTGTTTTAAGTGCAATATGCAATGTGACACTAGATGGCAATGGTGAGCCTTATGGAAAATTCAAAGTATTTTAAAAACCGCTTTAAAAGAAAAAAAGCATTTTCAGAATGTTTTTTATATGTTTGTAGATTCTACCCTGGTCACAAAACTTGTTAAACAGAAATACCAGAGTAAACTTGTATCCAATGTTGTCATGCAGATTTGAATGGAAAATGAGTATGGCATAGTATTAATTCTGTAAAGGCAAGACCACTTCAGGAGGCATTTTCAGGTACAGATTAGATTGTTTTCTTTATTGGTGTATCTGCAGTTATTTGAACTACAACATCTTCTCCTTTAAGTATTAGTGACGTGGCCTGATTTCTAGACTTTGTGTGAATCACCGTTAAATTGGCCTACAATATTTTTTGAAACACAATTAGAGTTACTCCATGAGAGAGAGAAAACATTACAAATATGCCTCTTGCATGTTTGATCCATGTCATCACTTTTTGGTGGTAAGCTTTTGCAGCATAGCTATAGCCCTCTAATATCCTGTCAGCGTTTGATCAGCTATTGAGATGTCTAAAGCTTCTGAGAAGCTGGAGGCACCACTGTGGTTTCCAAGAGCAGAGAACATCCACTTGTCGAAATGGTTCTCCTCCTGCCAGGTATGCTTCCTTCCATGATGGGCACACAGTTGTTCAGTAGGAAGTTCGGGTTAGGCTAGGAACATCTGGATAGATGGGAAATGCTCTCTCCTTGTCTTGCAGACACCTCAATATTGCTTTGCTCAACCAAAAATAAATTGGAAAAGAAAATTGGACATTGCATCAATTTGGAGCAAGTTTATAAATTCTACAGCTAAGCAATCCCAATAGAAAATGATAGATCGGCAGCAAACGTGCAGTCTTTGTGGTGATGTATAGTCGCATTAGCTGAAATGCCGTATTACATGATTCTGCTTTATTACCAGTGTTGGTGGCAGACAGAAAAACAGATTACACTTGAGATCAAATCGATAGGAACTTTATTTACTGGCCTTTTAAAAACATATTTCGGCACTTTATAAAAACATACGGTAGATGCTATTGATAGAGCTTGTCTGCTTGTTAAAAAGCAATTTACCCACAGCGATGTTTTTAAGCTGCAATTTATGGCATTACCTTTTACCTACTCTTCCACATTTCTCTTTTTATCATTGCATTTGACGACTTCCTCAGAGGGCTCTGTGGACTCAGGCCCTGTTCCCTTAGGTCAATAGCGTCTTCTTCCCGGGATGTGTTTGGTTTCTCTTTTGCCTCACTGTTGTAATTAGAAGGAAGGTACCACGTATTAAGTGGTTACATGCATGTATTTGGCATTCCCTCCAGTTAGCTGCACAATGACCATGTGAAGCACCACATACACTAGGAAAAGAAACCCATGTTTTGGAATTGGAACATTAGTTAACAATTTGCTGTCCCGCGTAAAAAAGAATATTCAAATCCTCCCTCAGCAGCCCCAACTGCTTTTTCTCTAGTGGGTGCTACTTCTATTCTTGGAGCTCCAGCAGAAGAAAAACAGCTGGAAGACAAGGCAGGAAGAAAACTCAGACAAGAAACTCTTCCAACAACCTTAACATGATTTAAATCTTATTCCCACCACTGTTTTAAAGGGATTCAGCTACAATCCATTTCTGGCACACATGTCTGAAGCTGCCCCATTTATTTTTCCTTTCAGTCTCTCAACAGAAATTGATAAAATAAATACTTTGTTCTCATTAATGACTGCATTCACCTGTAACCATGTGCTAAACTTTTTGGCTTGTTCTGGTTTCTTGTGCATGGTCCTCATTCACAGGAAGCCATGACAAAGCAGAAAGTCTGGCTTGTTGTTAGGTGTGAACACAATCATTGAGGGCTCCTTCCAGGTTTTGTCTAACAATGTGTTCTGTATCACATGTGCTGTTCTGTATCACATGTGATCCCAGAGTGGGTTCCAAATATAATATACATTCCAAACATGCTTATACATTGTTGCAGTGTTGGCATCTGTCTGTCTTGAGAAACAACGGAACACGCCTCCACGGATTAAGTCAAACCTCTGGAGGGTCATAGGGCTTGCTGTGGCTGCAGAGACTGGTAACTCATAACTGCTGCCTCCATGTTGTTTTTTACCTCTCTGGGGCACAAGTTTGGGCAGTGTGACTTGCAAAAATTGGAACCATTAAAAGAAGCAGTGACTGACCCAAGGTCACCCAGTGAATTTGGGCCAGTCCCCACCTCCCTGTCTAACCTACTTCACAGGGTTGTTGTGCGGACTGAATGAGGAGGAGTGAGAACCTTGAGCTCCCTGGAGAGAATAAAGGTGGAATATAAATGTTATGCATACCTACCTACCTACCTACCTACCCAGTACCAACACTATCAAACAAAATACAATGGAGGCAGGCATAACCTCAATTTTATGTGAACCTCATATAAAAATATGTCCCCAAGAGGGGTAAAGTGTACCATAAGAAAACAAATTTTACTAGCCTGTGCAAGATGGTTAAAGACAGGGCCTGGCAAACTTTGTGGGGCAAATTATTACACAGTTTGTAGTTCATGTTAATTATTTCCTTATAATTTCTCTCTATTTGTGTCATACTGTGGCCTGAATGAATTGGGATAGTTGAGTGTAAATGGTCATAACTTATTCCAGAAATTTGAACTGGAAGATTTTTCAGAATTAAAATAATCTTGCTGCTGGATTCTGTGGCCTTTCTGAATGAAATCTCAGCATCTTCTGTGCCACCTCTTTTTAAAACAAACATAATTTATGCCTGTTCTATGGAGGAGAATGGAATTACCTGAGATTTTAATAGCCAACAGTGCAGTACTTTGCATTTCCCAAATAAATGGCACATAAAGAATTGTGTTGGTGCAGGCAGAGCTGAGCAGCTTGCGCCTCTTATGATAAGTACCTCCTTTCATGAGCAGTCTTGGCAGAAATGTCACTTCATATCCCCATTATTACCTACACTCTGACCAGACACTTAACTACCCCAGACAAACACATTCCACCCCTCCAGGCAGGATAGGCAGAAGGAGAGATGTGAAAGACCTATTAGGTCATGCACAGCCCATTTCTCCAGTTCTTAAGTGTGCATTTCGGAAAGAGATTTGTGCCTCTCAAAGCTTGAAGGATGTTGATGGTTTTTACTTTGATCCCTGCAAACAGTATACAGTAATCAAAGCTTAAGCCGCCTTGGATGAAATAATTGCTTAACAATCATATAAAAACAAAATGATTCAACAAATGACGATTAGGACTTGTGATATACAGAACAGATGCATTCAGCGTACCATATTTAATGTGCTAATTCAAGATTGACAGCACAATAATAGAAGAGAACAGCTACTCAGCCTATAATTCTAAACTAAATGTGAGGCTGTCCACAGAACTCAAATCCCAACAGGCTGTAAAATTAGAGGTAACATGGCACAGGGGTCAAAAAGACTCATTAACAGGTTGGCTGTGAATTTTAGGGGGTGGGAAATTTCTAATGCTTGAATTTGTCTAAGCTATCTCTTTGTAACTTCTAAGTACAAAAATACCTTGTGAGTATCTATACTGATGAAAACACTGAATGGAGAGTGATTTCTCCTCACTCAAATGCATCTTAGCAACAGCAACTGTCTTTAACACCCCATTACTAGAGGAGGAATTTGCGGATCCAGTGCAAAAGCTCCCACAACTTGGTGTCAGGAAACCAAGGCAAATCAGTTAATGTTACTTGAAAGGATTAGATAGATTAATGAGACAACAGAGTTAGGAACCACATGAAATTAAGACTGATATGCACAGGAAACCCTAATTGGCATTCCCCATGGGTGTTGGAGAGTCCCCAGCCCCTAAATGCTATTGATGGGTGATGGGTGCCCCTGTAGCTCTGTCTTTGACAATTAAAGCAAAATGGCTTGTGCCTGTCTCTATTCAGGCAAAGTAGGAGAAAGGAACATTTGCTAAACTGGCAGACTGCCAATCTATTTTGAACCTTGTCGCCAGTGTCACTTTGTAGAACAACCAAGAGTTGATGAGCTATTTGCATGAAGAAAATATATACCCGGGAATACTGTGCAAATGCTTCCTTATATCATTGCCACTCACATCACATTGGCATTTGCAAAAAGATCTCTCCATCTTGATCAGGTACATTGCATCATCCGTTTACTGTCTGCCAGTCCTACCTTGTCCAGGATCTGGTGCGTGACTTGAAGGAACACTTCACCATAATAAAGCGGATGCAGAGTTATAGGGCTATGCCTGCCCAGTCGCCAGTACCCCCTTTCAAGGCAACAATGTTGGAGAGATGAGTGGCCGAACAGCTTCAGATGTTTTTGGAGATAATGGATTATTTAGACTTACTCCATCCTTGTTTCAGATGTGGGTTGGAGACAGAAGCAGCATTGGTTACTCTTGCTGATTATCTTCTTTGCCCAATTTGATTTTTCTGGATCCAGCAGCTTTGGATACCATCAACTGTGGTACCTTGTCCTTTGCCTCCAGAATCACTGCATTGATTCTGCAAGATGGGCATCAGAGAAGCAGCGATAACAGGGCTGGCCCAATGCACTTTGCTGCTGCAGTCAAAGGACAAGGTGCCCCTGCCCACATTCCACATACAAAAGCATATTTTTCTTCTTTTTAAGTAGACCTTTAATTTCACCGGTTGACGGAGGCAGTCATTCCCACACGGTTATCTGCCGCAGACGTTTGAGACCCACCCACAGTGGTACGCCTGCCGTTGACACTTGATGCCTTGCATGCAGGGTAGACTCTGAGGGTAGAAATGGGAATTGTGGGGCAAATACAGCCCCTGTGCTACAAATGGTGTGTATGTAGGGAGGGCTTATAAAAGGCTTTTGCATGGGCAGAAGCAAACCCAGAAATTAGTAAATAGGATTACGAAGAGAAGCTGTGGAGCAATAGTATTCTTGTGGCTAGATACCAGAGATTGGGCTTGGTATAGTCAGGGCCCTCTTAAGCATATGCAGCACTATGGTGCAAAGATCCCTCCGGCGCCCCCGCCCCCCCCCCCCCCCGTTTCCCAGAGTTGTTGACTTTTTTGGGAGAGCTGACACCACGCTTACACATTATCTCTAACAAGCCCTTAGAACAAAATAAAATGAAAATGCAGAAGAAAATCTAATGAAGTTCTCAATTCCAAAGCAAGGCTCATTCAAGATCCAGCAGTTCTTCTAATTCATCCCCATGATTCATCCTAATTCATCCTCATGATTCAAATCACCACATATCAAAAAGTTAAAGCAATCACTAGTTTGTTGTTCTTTAAATAAATTAATAAAGACACAGACACTGAAGTTCCTAGCCAGTTGTGTTTAAGTACAAAGCTGATGTTTTCAAATATTGTGGGGTGTGGGGGTGGGTGTAAAGCAGTGACATCCTGAACCTAAAAAGGACCCAAAACTTGGGTCACAAAGGCTGCAGCCCTAACTCCACTTACCTGAGAGTAAGCCCTGCTGAATCTAATAGAACCCTACTTCTGAGTAGACAGTAGGACTGCAGCAAGAAACACAGTTGGGAATTAGGGCTTTCTGTTTTAAGTCTCAACCAGAGGAAAATGTAATACAGTGGTACCTCGTGTTAAGAACTTAATTCGTTCCGGAGGTCTGTTCTTAACCTGAAGCACCACTTCAGCTAATGGGGCCTCCAGCTGCTGCCGTGCCGGAGCACGATTTCTGTTCTTATCCTGAAGCAAAGTTCTTAACCTGTGGTACTATTTCTGGGTTAGCGGAGTCTGTAACCTGAAGCATCTGTAACCCGAAGCATCTGTAACCCGAGGTACCACTGTATTGGAGATTAGGGAGAAAGGAATATGAATAGATTGGGAGGAGGGGGCTGACGAGAGACCAAAAACCTCAGGTAGCAAGACAAGGCAGACTTTCTGGGCAGCAAGTCTCCCGCACAGTTGCTTGGGGCGAGGACTGCAGAGGGACCATAGTTGGGTTGTGCGTGTGTGTTTTTCAGAAAAACATAGAATTGGAAGGGACCCTGCGGGGTCATCTAGCCCAACCCCCTGCAATGCTTTTTAGCTTGCATTGATCTCAGAAACCTTCAGGGCCTTTTTTTTAGTTGGGTAGGCAATTAACAGGCTTGTTTCACAAATAAGGGAGAAGGAGGGTTGCTGGCTTGGTTTGGTTTGCCTTTGTTCTAGTTTTTAGCATGTGCTTAATACCGTAGTTTCAGGCTGTGAGCCGCCCTGATTTCTGTGGGTGGAGGGCAGCAGCAGCAGCAGTAGTAGTAGTAGTAATAATAATAATAATAATAATGGTGATGATATTTTTTGCAGGGCTCAGAGTGAGTGGGTGATGGCCAGCTGCTGGAATGAATGGGGTCGGTGCTAAATGGTCTGGCTTGTTTTACAACCCCTAGGACCTGGGGGGGGGGGCGCGGAGAAGGAGCCCACCTCCCAAGAAGAAGAAGAAGAAGAAAAGCAAAGGGAGGAGGCTTCCCTTTCCCGGGATAGAGTTGCCTGTAACATTAAACAGAGGGCACGATTCCAGGGAGAGAAACCAGGGCAGCAGCTGCTGCTACTCATGGCTTGGGCTAGATGTGGCTTCAAACCCAGTGCGGAGGCTCAGCGGCCGGCTAGAGGAGGAAGAAAGGGGGCAAGTCAGGGGCTCCTCTCTTATTCTTATTCTCCTTCCTTCCTTCCTTCCTCCCTCCTCCTCCTCCTCCTCGCGCTCCACTTCCCCCTTGCCATTGCCCACCTCCCTCTTCCCACAGGGCGGGTGGGTGAAAGAGAGAGAGGGGGCCGCTAGGGGCGCCTTGGAAGATGGCGGAGATTAACATCTATCCAGCTCGCATGAGGTAATTAGAGGTTGATTATGGGGAGTAAATCAGTCTCCCTAACATCTCTCCAGGGGGGAGAGATGCAGTTTTCACCCGCTGTTGCCATAAATCACCCCCGAGTTCGGAAGAAGGAGGGGGTGAGGCACTGGGTGTACAACCCTCGGCGAGTCTCGGAACTCCTCCGAAGCTGCTTCCAGGAGCGAAACTAGTTGCGTTACTTAAAAGGAAAAAAAATTGGAGAAAGATAACGCACATGCTTCAAGAGAGGCAGGAGGTTTTTATCTGCTAACAATTTTGCCACTGAAATGAAGAAGATTGAGATGGAAGATTACATCAAAGTACTACAGACAAGCTGGTATGTGGAATGGAATGCAACGGAACTGAAAGGGGGGGGGGAATGACTTTTTATTATTTTTGCTCTATGTGATTAATTAATAACCGTCCCTCTTAGAAGATCCGTCACAACAACTAATTGGCAAATGGGACTAAAAATGAACTGTGTGGGAATAATATAATTAAAGGTTTTACTCTGTAAAGGATTTGGAAAGAAGAAGGGCTCTCTTTGTCACGCAGTTAGAATGGAGATTGGATATGAGACCTGTGTTGCAGGAGGTTTGGTCTTGGGGAGGGCGAGCCAAAGATTTATTACTTTTGATGAGATTGTGAACTGGAAGGGGCAGCCCTCCTGGAAAAAGACTAATTTACGATGCAACAGGTCGGGAAAGCTAAAGAGCGAGCTTTAGACTGTATTTCATCGGAATGACAAGATGGTGATTGCTTGCTCGAGCGGAAATGCCTGGACTATTGGAATTTACGAGAGAGCAGTACAAAGTCCACACAGAACTACAAATAAGCACTGTTTTTTTCAACCCACTTGCGGAGCAATTCGGAGGTGAAGGAAAAGGAAAATGTGTAATGACAAGGATTGAGAAGAGGGAACTGGAAATATCATTTTTAATATGAAAGCAGCATAAAATATTCGAGGATTGGACTCCTGCCGATCAAGAAGCATGGGTACCCCCCACAAAAAGAATTTACAATTTGGAAAACAATTGGATTACATGATATGTATTGTTATAATTTGGACTAATTGGTTTGATGTGTTTAATTTTGTAATTTGAAACTTAATAAAAATTATTTAAAAAAAGAAAGAGAGAGAGAAAGTGAGCGCTGCACTCAAGCCAGCCATATAGTTGGTAGAGTGCAGCTTCCATCCTAAGCCTCTGCAGGGATCTCTCTCCTCCTGCGGAGGCTTGGGAGGCAAGCTGCACGCCCACCAGCCATGTGGTTGGCGAGGCGCAGCTGGTGGGTACAGGGAAAGGGGAGGCCACTGGCAAAGCTGTGTCCCTCCCCCACTTGCTGGGGTGCCCCTGAGAGGCCAGCGCCCTGGCGCAACAAACCACTAAGCCCTATGGGAAAGGCGGCTCTGAGTATAGTGTTTATATCTTAATGACCCTGACCTTGAGCAGTAGTGTAGCCCAAGTGGAATAAATGCCTCAAGTGAGCTCCAAGTGACCTCAGAGCAAGCTGTTTTCGTGGAGGTATTCAAGATCCTGCAACTTTGGGGAGTCCATTGCATCCTGTGGACTCCAGCTCATGGTCAGCATAGACTATGTTAGCTGTGTGATGCGGACTTAATGGAGTACCCCTGACTGGTTTTCATGGGAAGGGGATCTCTTTTGGTGGGCATGCTTACTGGTAGAAACAAGGAATCATTCTAATAGTAGCAACACATTGCTTCTTTCCATCCTTGGCTCAGGTGGATTTGGAAGCAGTTTGTGGTGGTTTTGTCTGATGAGTAGTGACAGCAGAAGCCTGATAGGTTTGGAAAATGTCTTTTGGGTTTCTGGAATCCTGTGTAGCATGCTAGAATTCCTTGGCAGCCGAATTGATTCAAACAGGGTTCCAGGAAAGTAGAAGGTTTGCAAGGTTCCATCCCATGGGGCTTGATATGAGTGCCACAAACACAGCAGGCCTTCTGAGGTTCATTCCCCCTCAAGACACTGGCACCCTCCTACACCTTGGAACAATATGCAGCAATCTGCTTGTATACACTCACTAGGGATGAAAGGAAACTCCATTTCTATCCCTTCCCCACCCCCACCCCAGTTGTACAGTGGCCAAGTTCTTTAATTACTACATTTCAGTAATCTCTGCAACACATACATAAAAGATGTACATGAGATATCAGTGGAACACAAGCAGACACCAGCAGGGGGTTTCTTCCCCCCCCCCAGGAAGTTTCTACAAGGAAATTGCTGTATATTGTTCTTCCAAGAGGTGGGAGACATTTCTAAAGTGACATGGGCCTCAAAAGCCCCATTGTGGGACTTCCGGGTTGGCGCCATCGCCGAATGGCGGACTCCCTCCGAGCTGCGGAGGGAGTCTGCTCGGCAGGGGCTGGGTTCTACCGCGCCGGCGACGCGGGGACCCTCAAAAACCATGGGCGCTGAAACCCATGGGCATGGTGACTCGGCTGGCACCGTTTGCGCCCCCCCGACCACGTGAAGGAGCCTTTTTAAAGGCTGCGGAGCGGGTGACGGGGGGGGTGCTGTGAGTCCTCCGCTTCCCCTGCCGAGCGAAGCCGCATGCCATTTGGCGGAGAGCGCTGACTTCTTCCATTGAAAATCTGGACTTAAAAGAACAACCCGTGAGTAATTGGAACTTGGATTAAAAAGGGGAATAAATTTTTTCTTAAATTCGGAGCGAGCGGGGGAGGTATAAAAAGGAAGTCAACCTCCCCCCTGTTGTAGAGGAGCTAAAGCAAAGGACCTGACAACTAAGATCGAGCGCAACCTTTTCTTTTGATAAAGATATTAATTTCGCAATGGAAAATTATAAGCTGGGCTGGAGGAGAAGAGTGGAATGTGAATTAAAATACAACGCCCCCCCCCGGGAAGCCCCAGGAGCGATCCGTGAGAGCGCCTGGAGAGGAGAAATAGAGGTTTTGACAGCTGTCAAAGGAGCTGCCAAAACTGAAGAACAAAAAGAGAACTTTGTTACGAGGACTTTGCTGGTTACATTTGTTATAAATTGGAAATAAACTGTTTAAAACAAGGAATAATAAGTTACTTTGACTGGTGGGTGAGATCGGGAATGAAACTGAGTTACTATAATCCCTCTAGAGGAGCTGTGGGTTATTACAAGTATCGCTGGCATGGAATTTGAATCGGACATTTTATCTCCTGGGAAACTGCAGAAATGGAACACTATTTTGTCTACAGAGGTCTACACACTAAAGGAGACAATAGATTTATCTATTGAAGAATGGAAGGGACTTGACGTAATGTTTTGTTCCTGAATAACAAAGCCTCTGTAGAGGAATTACAAGCTTTTTGGAATTAGAACATTTGTGCAGGAGAGCAGGGGGGAAAAAAGAAAAAAAAAAGAGGAGAAGAGAGAACATCAAGAACAACAAGAAAAACAAGAACTGGACAAAGTTGGAAGATAGACCCTTTCTAAGATTGGACATTTGAAATTAAAGATGATTAAAAGACGGTAAAGATTACTAAAAAGACGGCAAAGCGGACTGGTGAAGGATTATGGCTTAGATTATGGTTCAGATGTGGGAGCTCCAGGAGACAGTGGATTTGATGGACATTGGGAACGCAACCGGGAAAGGGGGGAGGGAAATTTGGAATCCAAAGGGTTTAAATTATATTTTATTCTTTTTTTAATTCTTTTATGTTAATTTGTATCTTATATTAAAGAGGGGAACTCGTGGAAGGGAACAGGTCGATTTTGGGGGATGGGAAAATATTTTTTAAATTGGGTTAATGATAATAATTTTAAAATTTGGGGTAAGAATTTGTTGAATCTATTTGAAAGAATTGGAATACAAGAGGGGGTGGGGAGGGGGAAGTCCTGGAAAGATGATATTGAAAATAAGGCCTTAAATTTGGATGTTTTTCTTTTTTTTGTTATAGTTGAAAATCTTTAATAAATATTATTAAAAAAAAAAAAAAGCCCCATTGTGGGTGTGGAACTCACAGTTCACCTGGTTTTGTCCAAGTTTGCTCAAGCATAGACATCTTTATTCTGTTGCAGTAGATGGTGGAGTATGGAAGACTGCACTTTACAAGATCATTGTATCCAACAATTAGGTTGAGAGGTGACCAACTCCATCTGAATCCAGGATCTATTCAGATATACTTTTGGTACTGGCTGCTCAGAGTTACTGCTGTTACCTTTCAGCAAGGAGTAAACGAGATTCCACAGAAATTACTGGCATTACAGTTTTAACCAGTGCTATTTTTCTAGAAAAAGAGGTGCCAGAACTCACCATGAACACCTCCCTCGTTCTCTTAGAATGGCAATGGCGCCCACCTGAGAGGTGCTGGAACTGAGTTCTGGCTGAAAAGAAGCCCTGGTTTTAACACTTTGGAGGCATCAAGTGCCTATGATAGAAGATCTGCAGCTGATGGAAAACTTTACAGCAGTAGAAGTCGAGCTAATAATGAAGAAATAAAATGTGTATGTATTGTCTGTGAGTAGCAATGGGGGATAAATTCAATTCAGTTTTTATTTAAAGGCGAAATTTTTTGTGATGCAGTTCTCCACCCAGGTAATGTGTGCAAAAATGCATGAATTACGTTAAGTGTTCCTAAAATTCACATATTAGTGAAAATAACACACAAAATGTATTATATTGCAGAAATCTGCTTGAAAAATATGTGTATTAATCAAAACTGTGTTTATTAGGAGAAATCCGCACTAAATGCTAGTTTTCATGAGGTTTTTCCTAAATTGGAAATTGCCGCAGAAATGTGGAGAACTGAATTTATGATTGCAAAAATGAGATAGTGAAAGAACCTCAAGTGACAGAGTCATCCATCCTTTCTTCATGTCCCTGTTCCGCACGTGGTCTGGAGGGTGGCAACACGAGAACAGGCCTTTTCTGTGGTGGCTCCTCATTTGTGGAATGCTCTTCCCAGAAAGGCTCACCTGGTGCTTTCATTGCATAGCTTTAGGCTCTAGGGGAAGAAGAAGTAATCTCTTTAACCAGGGTTTGGGTTGATTAGCATTCTATGTACTTTTAAATATGTTTATGGTAGGGGGGGTTATTGGTTTATTTTTGTTTTTGACTATGTATTTTCTTTTCTCATTTTTTATTTTTATGTTGTGATCTTCAGATGAAGGGCAGTACACAAATAAATAAAATAACACCCCATTTTGTGAGGTAGAACCTGATTGGGCATCCTACTGCCGGAAAAGGGGAGGGTCATCTCTGACTGAGCTCTGAGTGTCCGTCCCAATGAGACCGAAGTGCTTGCAGAGAAGGAGGCCAGGAGTGCAGCAGGCTGCTATGTGGCGAACCCTTTTCCTGCAGCCTTCTGTGCCCTTCCTCCTCCCCTGCTTCCTGTTTGCCTCCTTACAATCCTTTGACAGAAATGAGTAACTCTTCTAAATTAGGGGGATCCTCCTTTGTTGCCAAGCAGCCTGCGAAAGTCCTGGGGTTTTCTAGCTCCTCTCCAGCTGCCACTGTGATGGATTTTCTGTTTTCCTGGGGGTGGAGTGAAGAGGAGGATCTCAATTAGACAGTGTGGGGTGGGAGGTGGAGGGGGGGAGAGGAGATTATTTTGGAGATGTATTCCCTGCCTACAAATTGCAGTTTTGAATGTGACAAGTTATAAAACACTTGAGTCATCTTTCTCTCTTTCACCTCCACTGCAAGAGGTGAGACTGCTAATTCCCCCCTTCTTCCCCCTCTTTGACTTTCTGCAGCCCACACTTGGGTAGTATCTCTGTTTATGTAAGCTGCTCAGGTTCTGCTGAGCCACTGAGAGAAGCTGCTGTCAGTTCCGAGGAAAGCCCACGTCTGCCCACACAGGAACTCCCAGGCAGGGTTGTGTAACAAGAGGGAGGAGGGGCGGGCAGGCAGGCAGGCAGGCAGCCCTGGCGCTGGAGCAGGCTGGCCTTCGCTTGCCTAGAGCTCCTGCTGCTGGTGGAATGTACATTTTCTCCTCCTCCTCCTCGGTAGAGTATACATTTTCATAGAGTTGCCTATTCAGCTGCCAGGGGGAGAAAGCAGCCCAGAATGCTTGGTGGTTGGTTTATGTAGCAGTTTAAGACATGCAGGCTGCTACAACCCCTTATTCACAAAATGACCAAGGCAGATCATTTTCCTGACTTAGGTGTGCAGGTAACAAAATAACTTGCCTAAATCCGCCTCAGTCAATTCTTAATAAAAGTTTCAACCAGATTGCTTCCACATTAAGGCTTCCCCGCCCCCAGAAATTAATGTTATTTGACACCCAATTATTTTGGACATTCCAAATAACATAGCTGCTAAACCATTGCAGTCTAGTCTTTCTGGATTGTCTTCCTGAAGTTGTTTTTTAAAAGTTCTGTGTTAAAAGGATATATTCATTCCAGCTGTGGCATAATATTTTCAGGTGTAAACAGTGATGTAAAAATTGGGGTTTGGCTTTTGTTGCCCTACTCCCCATGGGACTCTGAATCCCCTAAATCCATGATCGGTCAGAGAAGAATAGATGGAGGCAGGATCCAGTGGAAAGCAAGGCAGATATTTATTTTTCTGTTGCAACAGAGTTCCCTCCCCTCCTTCCAAGGAGGGAGAGACCAGTGTGGTGTAGTGGTTAAGAGCGGTAGTCACGTAATCTGTCGAACCGGGTTCGCGTCTCCGCTCCTCCACCTGCAGCTGCTGGGTGACCTTGGGCCAGTCACACTTCTTTGAAGTCTCTCAGCCCCACTTACCTCACAGAGTGTTTGTTGTGGGGGAGGAAGGGAAAGGAGATTGTTAGCCGCTTTGAGACTCCTTAAAGGGAGTGAAAGGCGGGATATCAAATCCAAACTCCTCCTCCTCCTGAAGTAAAGTGTGCAGGAACTTTTAAAGACTTTCAACATTGCCCAACCCCCTTAGCCAAAGACCACCCCAAAACCATCACACATTCATCATAGGAGGTGGTCTACAGCAGAAATCATGTCTGCCAGGATACCTGATAATGGTCACTGATTGCATTACCTTGGCAGCCTGGCCATTCTTTTGTGATGGTTAATACTTTGGTTCCTGAATCCAGGTTACAGGCTCGCCCTATTCATACACAAATACACCCTTAAGACAGAATTTGTAAGACAATGGGAAGGCTTTCCCCATTTGCCTCCCTTACGGCAGAGGAATATTTGAGGCCATTGGGAGAGTCAAAATGGCTTCAAGATTGCTCTCCTGCACTATTGGTTTATATATTTAGATATGTGTGCATTTATGAATATTTATTCTATATTTGAGACCTTAGAATTCTTATAACAGGCCCAGTGCTGTACAGTGCTGTACTTTTGTACAGGGGAGCAGTTAATTATGCGCTCAGTCACTTGTATTGCCTCACCAAAGCAGGTGAAACTAATGGTATAAAGTTCGCTCCTAACATTACAGAAATGCAAACATTTTTATGTTATCAGTACTGTCACGCATTCATGCTGCCAAAAAATACCCATTTGAAGCCCCGCCTCTCCCTTGTCCCCCCCCCCTTTCTTCTTCTGTCCACCATAGCACTGGCAATGGGGAGAAGGTTGTAGACCAGTGAAATTTCCCCAGCTGTCAGGAGTGCTGCTGCTCTTGTCCTGAGGAGAGCAGGCATAGTGATGGGGTTGGTTTTGGATTGAAAGATTCTTCTCTGCTGTCGGTTTCCTACCCATATTTAGACTGATTTGACTGGAATAAGCTGGTGTGGCAAAATACTTTTTCACCAGTGGTTCTTTCACCTTAGGCTACTCTCTCCTCCCAGTGTTGCTTGATTCAGAATTGCAATCTTGTCTGCTCCCTCGCATCTCTGGCAGCCAATGAATGAGCTTGCAATGTTGTATTCTTCTGGAGCAAAATTAATCTCTCAGCCGCCTCTCTCTCTGCTTGCACATTGACTGGGGCTCCCACCATTGCTTGACCCAGCATTGCAAATGGTGATTAGAACATGTTGTTTTATTTTTTTAAATCTTAATTGCATAGCTGCAAAATTGTGATGTTTATTTTTTTGCCTCTTAATGAATAGGGAATCTTCTGAGAGATGCCAAGGAGCAGAAGATGTCTAATTAAAGCTACAATCTGGGAGCAAGCCTTATTGAGCCAAACGGGACTGACCTCTGAGTAAACTGTCTTAGACTCTTCCCCTTGTGGATAGGCAAGTTATGAAGAATATAGTGCTGTGTGGAACCACTACTTCAAGTCCCCTTGCAGCTGATAAAATACAGCAACACTAAGAGACTCTAGTAGGGAAGCCACCCAAGTCCACTAAACTAACTTACAACATTACAGAGCCACAAATGTCTGGCAGCTAACAACAACAACAACAACATACCACTCTCTCAGGGTGGTTCACAACATAATAATGCAAGATAGACACAAAACACATAATAAAAACAAGAACAAAAACCAATAACCCCCTCCCCCACCCTCTCCCACAACACATTAGAAAGAGTATTGGATGTACTCAGCCAAAGGCCTTGTCCCTGAAGATGCACGATGAAGGCATTCCACAAACGAGGAACCAGGGCAGATAAGGCCTGTTCTCGTGTTGCCACTCTCAGGATCTAGTCCCATAATATTCAGCATTACCTCCTTCACTGCACTGCTTTTAAATGTAGTAATATACCACAGTTTCATCCAAGCTGTCCGACCTTCTCATTTCTTTTATAGATGATTTTTACATTTAAAAAGATTCTGCAATAACAAGAGCTAAAAACTTGACTTTTTTTTGGGGGGGACACCATTATTTGTACTAGATTCTGCTTGGAAAGCTTGGTTCAGAGATTCATAGTCTGGTCATACCAATGTAGAACTCCACATTCAGAACATAATTCAGCTTAAACAATATCAAGACACAGTTATGAATCATAGAATCATGGTTAGTTTCCAGACTAACCATGACTAACCATCATCCTGGTTACCCTCCTCTGCACACATTCCAGCTTGTCAACATCGTTCTTAAACTGTGGTGCCCAGAATTGGGCACGTATTCCAGGTGTGGTCTGACCAAGGCAGAATAAAAGTAAAGGGACCCCTGACCATTAGGTCCAGTTGTGGCCGACTCTGGGGTTGCGGCGCTCATCTCGCTTTATTGGCCGAGGGAGCCGGCGTACAGCTTCCGGGTCATATGGCCAGCATGACTAAGCTGCTTCTGGCGAACCAGAGCAGCGCACAGAAACGCCGTTTACCTTCCCGCCGGAGCGGTACCTATTTGTCTACTTGCACTTTGACGTGCTTTCGAACTGCTAGGTTGGCAGGAGCAGGGACTGAGCAACAGGAGCTCACCCCGTCACGGGGATTCAAACTGCCGACCTGCTGATCGGCAAGTCCTAGGCTCTGTGGTTTAACCCACAGTGCCACCTGCGTCCTATTATTTCCTTTGATCTGGACGCTAGACTTCTGTTGATGCAGCATAGAACAGCATTGGCTTTTTTTGCTGCTGCACCACACTGTTGATTCAGGTTCAGCTTGTGGTCCAGTAAGGCTCCTAGATCCTTTTCACATGTATTGCTAGTAAGCCAGGGGTCCCTCCTCTTATTTTTGTGCACCTGGTTCTTCCTGCCTAAGTGCAGAACCTTACATTTGTCCCTACTGGAATTCATTTTGTTAGTTTGGAGCCAGTTCTCCAATCTGTTAAAGTCATCTTGAATCCCAGTTTTGTCTTCTGCTTCATTAACTATCCCTCCCCGGGGTCTGGAAACTAAGTCTTATGAGGAATGGTTGAAGGAGCTGGGAATGTTTAGCCTGGAAAAGAGGAGACTGAGAGGAGATACAATAGCCACCTTCAGATATCTCAAGGGCTGTCACATGGAAGAGGAAGCAAGCTTCTTTTCTTCTGCTCTGGAGGGCAGGATTCAAACCAATGACTTCAAATTACAAGAAAGGAGATTCCAACTAAACACCAGAAAGAGCTGTTTGACAGTGGAACAGACTCCCTCGGGAGGTGGTGGACTTTCCATCCTTGGAGGTTTTGAAGCAGAGCTTGGATGGCCATCTGTCCTGGATGCTTTAGCTGAGATTTCTGCATTGCAGGGGGCTGGACTAGATGACCCTCGGGAACCCTTCCAACACTACAATTCTATTATCCAATGAAACATATGTTTTTATAGTGTTGTATACTTACTAAGTTTTGGAAGAAAGTGCTGGACTATATAAATATGAGTGTATGGAGAAAGTTAAAATTTGCAGATGAGAATATTATTTTGAATTATATACCTATTGTATGGAATCTGACAACAGGACAACGAAAATAGATACTACACACTGAAATGGTGTTTAAGAGACTGATACTGATGAACTGGAAGAATAAGGATATGATCCCATTTAATCAACGGATTGACAACATGACAACACTCTCAACTTATAAATGGATTGCTTATAAACGTAGCCTTTTTCTGGATAAATATATTGACATTTGGAATGAGTTTATACTGAATGTAGTTGGTTATTAATAACCATGTATGGATTAAGATGATAACATCACGTATAGCTGGGTGGTGTATGTGGTTTTTTGTAATGCCCCCATTCCAACCCCCCACCAGCACCAATAACCTCCTTCCTTTTTTGAGAGTCCCCCAGTTCTATAAGGAAGGATGTAAAAATAATCCTGAAAGTGGGTAGTGTCTCTGTGTTTCTCTCTCCTTCTACCCCCAACATCCTTCCCCCTCTTCTTCTTTGCTTCTTTCCCTGCCCCCCCCCCCAGCAACCCTCCTCTTCCTCCTTAACCCAGCTTTATGGAGCCAGGGATAATGCTGCAGGAAAGGACAGTGTCTGCATGTGTGTCCTGTGCTGTGTGCTTCTAGCTTTCCTTCTCTGCAGTAACAAAGCATTTCTACTTCTCTTCTTAATCTTGTTTTGCTGTCTTTGCCCATCTGCACACTGGTTTCAGGAAAGGCAGGCTGAGTGTGAACAGCAGAGTTAGGCCATTGCTTGGGTTCCCATTGGTTTGAAAGGGGCTTGTACAGGAGAACTTCCTGCTTGCTTGTGGCTCACACGTTTAGGGCTAGTGTGTGTGTGTGTGTGATAATAATAATAATAATAATAATAATAATAATAATTTATTATTTATACCCCGCCCATCTGGCTGGGCCTCCCCAGCCACTCTGGGCGGCTTCCATAAAAACCAAAAATACAGTAAAATATCACACGTTAAAAACTTCCCTGAACAGGGCTGCCTTAAGATGTCTTCTGAATGTCAGGTAGTTGTTTATCGCTTTGACATCTGCTGGAAGGGCGTTCCACAGGGCGGGCGCCACTACCGAGAAGGCCCTCTGCCTGGTTCCCTGTAGCGTTGCTTCTCGCAATGAGGGAACCGCCAGAAGGCCCTCGGCACTGGACCTCAGCGTCCGGGCAGAATGATGGGGGGGGGGACGCTCCTTCAGGTATACTGGACCGAGGCCGTTTAGGGCTTTAAAGGTCAGCACCAACACTTTGAATTGTGCTCGGAAACATACTGGGAGCCAATGTAGGTCTTTCAAGACCGGTGTTATATGGTCTTGGCGGCCGCTCCCAGTCACCAGTCTAGCTGCCGCATTCTGGATTAGTTGTAGTTTCCGAGTCACCTTCAAAGGTAGCCCCACGTAGAGTGCATTGCAGTAGTCCAAGCGGGAGATAACCAGAGCATGCACCACTCTGGCGAGACAGTCCGCAGGCAGATAGGGTCTCAGCCTACGTACCAGATGGAGCTGGTAAACAGCTGCCCTGGACACAGATTTGACCTGTGCCTCCATGGACAGCTGTGAGTCCAAAATGACTCCCAGGCTGCGCACCTGGTCCTTCAGGGGCACAGTTACCCCATTCAGGACCAGGGAATCCTCCACACCTGCCCGCCTCCTGTCCCCCAGAAACAGTACTTCTGTCTTGTCAGGATTCAACCTCAATCTGTTAGCCGCCATCCATCCTCCAACTGCCTCCAGACACTCACACAGGACCTTCACTGCCCTCACTGGTTCTGATTTAAAAGAGAGGTAGAGCTGGGTATCATCTGCATACTGATGAACACCCAGCCCAAACCTCCTGATGATCTCTCCCAGCGGCTGCATGTAGATGTTGAAAAGCATGGGCGAGAGGACAGAACCCCGAGGCACCCCACAAATGAGAGCCCAGGGGTCTGAACACTCATCCCCCCCCCCCACTTTCTGAACACGGCCCAGGAGGAAGGAGCGGAACCACTGTAGGACAGTGCCCCCAGCTCCCAGCCCCTCAAGACGGTCCAGAAGGATGTTATGGTCGATGGTATCAAATGCCGCTGAGAGATCCAGCAGAACTAGGAAACAGCTCTCACCTTTGTCCCTAGCCCGCCGGAGATCATCAACCAGTGTGACCAAGGCAGTTTCAGTCCCATGATGAGGCCTGAATCCCGACTGGAAGGGATCCAAATGGTCCGCTTCTTCCAGGCGTGCCTGGAGTTGTTCGGCAACCGCTCGCTCTATCACCTTGCCCAAGAATGGAAGATTTGAGACTGGGTGATAGTTGGCCATTGTGGCCGCATCTAAAGATGGTTTTTTAAGAAGCGGTTTAATAACTGCCTCTTTCAGCGGGTCTGGGAAGGCTCCCTCACGGAGGGAGGCATTCACCACCCCACGAAGCCCATCGCCCAGTCCTTCCCGGCTAGCTTTTATAAGCCAGGATGGGCAAGGATCCAGGAGATAGGTGGTTGGTTTCACTCGTCCAAGCAGCCTGTCCACATCCTCGGAGGTAACAGATTGGAATTGATCCCACTCAACTTGACTAGACAGAACTCTAGCACTCTCCCGCCCTGGCCCTGCTCCCACGGTGGAGTCTAGGTAAAGGTAAAGGTACCCCTGCCCGTACGGGCCAGTCTTGACAGACTCTGGGGTTGTGCGCCCATCTCACTTAAGAGGCCAGGGGCCAGCGCTGTCCGGAGACACTTCCGGGTCACGTGGCCAGCGTGACATCGCTGCTCTGGCGAGCCAGAGTCGCACACGGAAACGCCGTTTACCTTCCCGCTGGTAAGCGGTCCCTATTTATCTACTTGCACCCGGAGGTGCTTTCGAACTGCTAGGTTGGCAGGCGCTGGGACCGAGCAGCGGGAGCGCACCCCGCCGCAGGGATTCGAACCGCCGAACTTTCGATCGGCAAGTCCTAGGCGCTGAGGCTTTAACCCACAGCGCCACCTGCGTCCCTCACGGTGGAGTCTACTTCTTCCCAAATCTGAGCGATTTTATCTGCAAAAAACTTTGCAAAATCATTGCAGGAGAACATGTGGCCCGTACTGGGCCCCGATGTTACAGGTGGTTCCGCTAAATTGTGAACCACCTGAAAAAGTCTCCTGCTGCTGTTTTCTGCAGATGCAATAGAGGCGGTGAAGAAATTCTTCTTCGCCGTCGCTATCGCCACTTGGTAGGCTCGACGTTGAGCTCTAACCTGTGTCCGATCAGATTCGGAATGAGTTATCCGCCACCGGCGCTCTAGCCGTCTCAAAGATTGTTTCATTGCCCTCAGATCCATGGAAAACCACGGGGCTCTCCGGGCTCCATGCAATCGGAGAGGGCGCTTCGGAGCCAAACAGTCAATAGCCCTGGTTAACTCCGCATTCCAGCGGGCCACCAGGGAATCAGCTGAAAGGCCATCAACATGGGATAAAGCATCCCCTACCACTCTCTGGAAACCATTTGGATCCATTAAGTGGCGGGGGCGGGGGGGTATCTGCTTCTGACCTATTTTGGGGGGCATGGGGGCCCTTCAACAACTCTGCCCTTTTCAAGACTGAAGATGGTTTTAGAGGTTTCTTTGAGGTTGAAGGAGGAACTTCGGTGCTAGTTGACAAGGAATATGCAGCACTTCTTAGATTTTCTTCAGTCTGGTTTTGACAAAGGGTTGAGTGCTGCTATGATTAAGCATCAATTTAGAGACCCTGTGCTGTCTTCTAATGCAATAGTAAAAAGCTTCATGAAGGAGTTTGGATGGTTTCTCCCAGAGTGTGTCATCATTTCCCTGCTTGGAACCTCAGCTGCATTTTTTCAGCCTTGGCAGGTTCTCCCTTTGACCCCATGGCTTCCTGCCACTGAATACCCTGAGCTTTAAAACTGTATTTTGATGGTCATCACTTTGGCCTGGTGGCTTTCTGAGTTGGGGGCCCTGTCATCTGTGTGTTCCACCAGGATAAGGTGGTGTTAGGACCTGATCCATGTTTCATGCCTAAAATGAACTCTTTGTTTCATTGCTCAGAAGGTGGTATTGCCTCCTTTTACCCCACCACATCTTGTTTGGTATGCTTGAGTTTCTATTTGAAACACACAGCTGAGTTTAGAAAGCCAGAGGTTCTATTTGCAGCTTTTGCTGAGGCTCCAAAAGGGTCTAAGGTTTCCTCATCTTCCATAGCCAGGTGGCAATGTATGGCCCTTGTCCAAGCAGATTTGGCGATTGGAAAGGTTCCTCCTGTGGGAATTACAGAGGAGTCTGCTACTTCAACATCATGTAAAGGGGTTTCCCCCCCATAGGAGATATCATATGGGTAATAGCCACTCACACTTTCAATCAGTACTCTCTGTCATCACCTCATGCGCTTTTTGGACGTAGGTGCTAAAACGGGATGTATTGCAGTCCTTAGGAAGCCCACCTGAGATGTTGTGATACTGCTCTGTTATTTCCCTGTGAACAACTGGCCTACCTGGCAGCAAGTCCCACTGACATATACAGTAGGTCAAGTCCAATGTCCAACTGTCAGGAAACGCAGTCCAGGGTCAGACTTGAAACACAGTCCTATAGAGGTCCATCAACATGGGCAGTTGAGCTGACACAGCCCTACAGCCCTGCTCCCCTTCTCTCTTTCTTGTCTTGATTATAGCACCTGGGCTTCACAAGTTACCTGTCCTGAGCATAATCCCGCTGAGGAACCACTTGCCTCCTTGCTGAGCTAATGAGCCCCACCTGGCCAACTAGTGTCCTGGCTTGCCTCAGCCTACCAGAGCATACGTCCCTCTGCTTCCTGCGCCTCAGAGCCCATGTTGTTCATGGAGACGGGGGCCTCTCTGGCTCTGATGATGGGTCTTGCTCTTCTGGTCCTGCACACTGACCTCCATTCCCTCACCGTCCTCTGTCATCCTGTGTGTACTTTCCACAAGCCTAACCTAACCCGGTGGGTCCCAGTCATAGCTACACCCTTTGCCAGGATCCCCTTCCTTTCCCCTGTTATCCTGCTAGTTCATGACAGTCCCATTGACCAGCTGCTAATAGAAAATTGGCAAGGATGATGATGAACAAAGTCATTCTGAAGCTGCTTAATGTCTTATTCTAGTATGTTCCATGAGTACCTGCTTGTTTATACATAGTGGCACTTTACTGAAGTTTTCTAAATGAAATGGAGCTTATCACTTCAGAAAGGACAGTGACTGAAATGCGGGTGAGAGTGAGACCTCTTCAAGTTGGATAAAGAGACTCATCTAGTTAGCACATGGAGATGGTGAGGAATCAGTAGGTTAAAAGATATCTGAATGATGATCCTTAGCTTGAGGCTTGCTTGTGTTCAGACAGTGAGACCAACAGCAAGCTCCTGGTCATCGGTTCATTGTTACATAAGTTGCCACGGTCTGTCTGTCTTGCATAAGTACAGCATCAGAGTGCAGAGGATGTTGCTAGTTCTAGTGAGGGGATTATGGGACAGGTACAAAGGAGGAGGTATTTGACTCTGTATTGGATGAAAGGAGATTCCCCTCCTTTTGCCATCCTCCTTTGAGTTTCATAAAATAGCTGATCAATAATCTAATCTGCAGGAGCGAGAGCAGCAGTCTCATGACAGCCTCTCTTTTGATGCTTTGCCAACTGCAACAGTTAGTCTTTTTACATTTAATAGATTCCTGCAGTTAGAGAACTACCTACAGAGCCCACATAGAGCTGGGATTCCCTTATTAAACAAGTATTTGGCAAGTGGGAGGAGAGGGAATGCTGCAGAGGTGTTCTGACAGCTACAAGCTGGAGACCCCACTGCCCTCTCCTACAGATTCCTTTTCAGAGAAGCAGCAGCCACAGCAGCAGGGAGTTAGAATACTCTCAAAGAGACTCCACTAAATTCTTCCCTCTCCAGATGGAGCTGGTCCTTAGCTGCTCTCAGCAGAAAACCATAATGTCCCATTGATGGAATAATCAACACATCTGCACTGATACAATTTTCAAAACATTTCTCAGGAATTAAGGTTGCCCAAAGGAAACTGAAGTCATTTGACCAGGTTCCTGAATTTCAGAAAGGGTGGCAAGATACAGCTATAAAACTTTTCTTCCTCAGCCTTCAGGTTTGCTTTTTTTAAAAAAAAATAATCTGTGTGCATATACACTACAAAGTCAAACTTGTTTATCTGTCATTTCCCGATCCAACAGGAAATTTAGGGAACAATAGTTATTTGGAGGGCAGGGAAACCACAATTCCCAGGAATCTTTTAGGGAAGTTCATCCTTTCAGTCCTTGGTGTTTAATATCTTTTACATTGCAGACAAAAGCTTGAAGAGGTTGTTTCATGGAAATGTATATCCAGTTTTTTGACCCACCATTCTAATGCTGTTGCGAGATTGATCTGCAGTATGAGACGTGAGCTGTATCCATGCTAGAGCATTCTACTGTCACTGAGACATTGCTCTTCTACAGTTAATTAAAAATGGAATTAAAATGGAGGTTCCACTCAGCACATAGATCACTATATTATTTAGCAATGGTGTTCTCTTCACCAAAATTCTTAACATAAGGGTCCTGCTGGATTAGGACCAGAGGTCCAACCTTTATAGAGGAATCGATAATTTTGGTTGCCATTTTTCAGCTGTACAATATCCTTTTTGAGGTGAGACAACCAGCACAATGCACAGTATTCCAGTTGTGGTCTCACTGTAGATGGCATAATGGTGATACAATATTGCTGGTTTTATTTTCTGACCTTTCCCTAATGTTGTAACATGGAGTTTCCCCCTTTTTACTCAGCTGTGTTCTACAATGCCACACCCAACAAGTAATTATCAAATGTCCTATTTAGAACTGCTCTGGGACGACTTTTAACGTTCAAGCATGAGAGAGGAGGCTGAAGCTGCAATCCTATTCACAACTTTCCTGGGAGTAAACCCACTGAATCCAGTGATACTTCTGTTATTAATTGTTGTTGTTGTTATTAAATAATTTTTATTAATTTTCAATTACTAAAGTCCAATAACAGCCACATTTTATCAGTGTCAAATTACAATTCATATCCAAATATATATCAATTATAAAGCCAATTATACAATTTGTTAGACTTCCCATGTGCTGGGTTTCAGGGTGCAAAGTTCTTATTTCTTCCTGTTTCTGAAATCTTGATTAATCCAATTACATTCAGTCCTGATCTTAGTCCCTTATCAACAGCTAAAGAGTTCTTGACTTCCATTCGTATTAACACATTTAATAAATTTTATTTCCGCAAAAGGAGTTCTATATCCTGTAAATTCCCCGTGTGAGAAGTTTATTTTTCCATTTGTTTCTTCATCTTTCCTGTTCTGATCATGTCCTACACAGCATCTTTACTTCTGCTTTTTTGCTCTTTTTCTTCCTCTGTTCCCATGTAATTTCAGCTGTGCCACAAACCATCTTTGTTTGTTTGAGTATAGATAAGGAGTAATCTGGTGTCCCTGCCAGAGCTCTGAGTGATTCTCCAGTTTCTCCTTCCCCTCCAACTCTTAGATCACTAATGATCTAGCGTCCTGCCAGATCTACGGCTGATCTTCAAAGACCATAGTCCAAATTGCGATAAGTGGCAGTTTGGTGCTTTAAATCATTTCAGTGTTCTCACAGTTTTATTTTCATATTAATCCATAAATATAATCCCACTATCTTTTTCTCCCCTTGCTTTTTCTCAGTTTGTTGGCATTCAGGGGGAAGTTTGTCGAATCACTTATGTAGCAAACATACCGTATTTTTCTACAAAGGAAATATCCTTTCTAGTTTGAAACGTTGCGACTCAGTAGCTACTTCACATGGCAGTTTATAATCTTGTCCCATCCATCCTGCACACGTCTGTAAATTAGAGCCAATTTCATCCTAATAAACAGAAGAGCCTCTTCATCTGAATGGCTGTGTTAGGGAGTTACCAATAAGCGAAGTGCTTTGGGACCCAGCATCTTCCTGCCTCCCGGATTCCATGCCGGAGTGAGAGCCAGGTATCAAGACAATCTGCGGGTGAAGCTCACTCCCCCCGGGCCCTGGGGGGAGCTTGCAAGGACAATTGCCCTCAAATCATCCCTGTTTATTCTCCTCAAATGATCTCCGCTAATGTGGGAGCTGCACCCATTAAGGCAGGAAGCACCGGAAGTCCAGTGATACTTCTGATAAATTTGCTATCACAGTTATGGCTACTAACTATATCAAACCTCTTTGGGAGAAAAAGTTTCTGAAGCACTGACATAGGTCTAAACTTTTGGGCCAGATCTCCTCACCCCTGGCGAGCCAAATTTGACAGGTGGGCAGGGTCACCTAGTGTCATAGTGATGTCAGATTGGCTGTGCTTTGAATCCCCAATTGTTTAAAAAACACTGTACAGAGCCCCAGTACAGAGCCACACAGTGCTCTTTGAACCTCTGTTTTTTGAATGTTCAAAGAACAGCACTGGGAGGGGAAAGCGTTTTCCACTGAATGGAAGCTGCTTCCTCCCTCCCTAAGCAAAGCATCCTCAGTTGATGTGCAGGGTTTGAGTGCACCTTGCTGGAGCAACGGAACAATTTGAGGCTCCCTCTAAGCTATTAAATGTGCCTTCGAAGCTCTGCCCTTGCCCACTCCACACCTGGCATCACACATGATATCAGGTGTAGGGTTGGTGGGTGTGGCTTTCCCAAAAGACCCTTGTGGGCCAAATGGGTTTCCCACCCCTGGGAAAGGGGTCAGCAGGGGTCAGCAACCTTTTTCAGTCATGGGCTGGTCCACCGTCCCTCAGACCATGTGGTGGGCCCCACAAATAACCCAAAGATGCATTTTAAATAAAAGCACACATTCTACTCATGTAAAAACACGCTGATTCCCAGACCGTCCGCAGGCTGGACTTAGAAGGCGATTGGGCCGCATCCGGCCCACTGGCCTTAGGTTGCCTACCTCTGGTGTAAATAGTATAACACTCAGTGTTCCCTCTGTACTTTTCCTCTCTCCTCTATTAAATAGAAAGTATTGTTTTCAAGTGGCAGAAGGCTTCTGAGTAATAAAGAATCAAATGTTAAACAAAACTTAAGATGCATTTTAGAAAAACAGAGCATCAATTTAGGTATGTAAAAATATATAGAATTCTGACTTAGCAGAAGGCTATAATTCTGTAAGTTGAGGCAAAATATATCTATTTGCAAAAGTCTATAAACAGTACTTAAATAATCTCTTTAAAATGCATTTCCTCTCAGATTGTGATTCAGACAAGAACACAGCTTGTGACCATGAAAGGGGTTATTTCTAATTAAAACATTTATATCCTGTGTTTCCCATGAGATCTGAAGGCAGTGCAGAAAATTCAGCCAACACGCATCACAAATCTACAAATTCTGGCTGGCCTTGGTAGTCAGCCAGAATTTGTTGTGGTCACAACTGATCCTTTTCTTCTTCCAACTTGGAGGAGGGATGGGGTGATGTCATGCTGGTCTTTGGAATAATTAAGAATCAACAAGAAGGCTTCTGATTCTGAAGCCCAGTGATTCTCCGCCTGTTTACCAAAATTTAGGCTCCAAGTTTCCAACAGTAGCTTCTAAGTACTTATAAGCCCAAGTCACCTCTAGGTTAGATACTGCAACACATTCTACGTGGGGCTGCCCCTGTGGAATCGAGGCCAGGCTGGGGGCCCCAGTGGCAGGCAGGACAGGATTGGGGTCCCTGTGGGGGTGGTGGCTGGTTTGCACCACCTCAAAATTGTGCACTCAGAGCCACACATTCCTGCCCCCCCCATGCATCTGCAACAGAAGTTAGGCCAGGGGTCAGCAAACATTTTCAGCAGGGGGCCGGTCCACTGTCCCTCAGACCTTGTGGGGGGCCGGACTGTATTTTGAAAAAGAAAAATGAATGAATTCCTATGCCCCACAAATAACCCAGAGATGCATTTTAAATAAAAGCACACATTCTACTCATGTAAAAACATGCTGATTCCTGGACCATCCACGGGCCGGATTGAGAAGGTGATTGGGCCAGATCTGGCCCCCGGGCCTTAGTTTGCCTAGCCCTGTCCAGATAGGGGCAGCAGCTGGGCTACCAGACAAAGCTGATGGAAGGCACTCTGGGCCACTGAGGCCACCTGTTAATAAAAGCCAATAAATATGGAGATTGATATAGTAACTGTTAGTGTAAAGGAGTCTGGTTAGCAGAATTTAGCCAACCTCCTGGAATGGTTGTCAGACAGGAGTTCAAAGGGTTATTTTGAACATTGTTTCAATCTTCATTGAAGCTTTGTTACTCAGGAAATCATAATTTTTTGTTCTGATGCATTCTTACATTCACATTTACTGCAGTCTTACTAAGCAATGCTGGCACATTTCTATTTTGCCATCTATGGCCTGGGGAGAAATTCAGGGAACTGCGCTGTCAAATCCAGTGGTTTTGTGTATGTGTGTGTGCACACACACACTCACTCATTCCTTTCTGAAACAGTTTTTTTCTTCTGCTACCACGCTTTGAAGGCAGGTGCCACTCTTAACTCTTCATTACCATGATGGGGAACCACCATGACATATGAATCTCACATTTTAAAACATGCACTCAGCAGATGTCATTTAATGAATATTGTCTGTCCACTGTAATTACTGCAGCTTGACAGGCTGTAAGATAGTTTTTCCTCAGTGAAGATCCTGTAATTGGGAGCACAGAATTTTCAGGCATGCACAGTGATTATTATTCCTGCTGAGGATCCATGCTTTGTTGATGAGTCTTTATTTTAGTTGATATGTATATAAGATAGAGATGACCCATCAGGATCTTAGCAGTAGAAATTACTCTGCTGGAAATCTCTTTATGCCGGGATTCATGATTCAATTGGAGGTTCTATTCCTTCGCCTCAAAGGTAATTCCCCTGGCTGTGCTTCCAGTGAAGTGATGTAAAAGAAATTGCCCACCTGTATGGCATTGGCCATTTGTACATCTAAATTCTACTTCAACAAACATTTATTTAACCCGCTGTTTTCTAAGTTGGTTTCCAAGGAATCCTGTTGTTCCTTGGAAACTTGACAGGGCTCCTCAGTGAGAAGATTGGTAGTGCCAGCAGACAAACTTCTCCGAAACCCAGGTTGCCCACCACCACGTACTGAATTTCACCTGCAGTGCACAACTGCAGCAGAAGCTTGGACATGTTCTGGGTTCCACTTTCAGGAAATACCTTAATTTATTATTTTATTGTATTAAATTATGTGAGCTGCCCTGAGAGTTTTTAAACTGAAGGGCAACATAAAAGCAATCTAAATATTTATTGATTTATGAAATTTTTGTCCTGCATTTCCTTTCAAAAGAGCCTAGGGCAGCAAACAGTAAAACAACACAGTTAAAGTACACAAGGAAGTGTTTTAACACATCATTTTACAATAGGTATTGTGTCTTTTTGTACTCTGGGGGGAGACTAGTACATATCTGAGCACAATTCAAAGCCCTAAGTGCCTTTGACTCCGTACACCTGAAGGAGCGTCTCCACCCCCATCATTCAGCCTGGACACTGAGGTCCAGCTCCGAGGGCCTTCTCGCTGGTGGTGCTCACAGATGTCAAGGCGATAAGTAACTATAAAACCTTTAGGAGACATTTGAAGGCAGCCCTGTATAGGGAAGTTTTTAATATGTTTAATGTTTTATTATGCTTTTTATATAGACTCATAGATTTTTAAAGTTGGAAGGGACCCTGAGAATACCAACTAGTCCAACACATTCCTAATGGAACAATAAAACAGGAAGAATTTATCATAAAACTGAATGCTACCTTAAAATGCCTGTTGGAACATGAAAGTATTTGTCATGAGGCTGAAGTTCAGCAAGGGGGATGCCAGTCTAATCTCAGTTGGTATGGAGATATCCAGGCATGGGCCTGCTACATTGATTGCATGCAACTCACCGTTTGCATGGGGATTGCATTCTGGGTCATTGTGCATATCAGTGGTCGTGCATAAGCCTGCCGCCTGCCCCGTTCCAGGGCTGAAAGTATGTTGGCAGTCACACGTCAATTGGACAACTGCAAAATGGTTGCCACCTGTAGTTACAAGCTGTGCATCTAAGCCATGAGGAATTACCAACAGAGACTCCCCTCCCCCGCCCATGTGTAAAAGTGTGCACAAAGTGCATAAAAGAAAGCTCCTCTGAGGTATTTGTCACCCGTTCTGCACCACGGCATGTAAAAATCAATGTCCTCAGAAAGAAATGAAAAGTGTAAGGTAGATCTGGCAAAACCTTAGGAAATTATCTCTCATATACCAACTCTGTCTCTGGATTTCAAGCCACATCAACAGAATCTGGCTATTTCATTTAATTTTCTGTCAATCAGTGTCCTCAGTGTCACTAAGGCTTCCTCTTTTATATTCATTATTTCTCTTGGCATTGCCCAGAGCTCAACTGTATCTTAGCCAGCTATCATCACAGGGTGATTAAATCATTTTATGAGATGAGATCTTGCTTCCTAGTCATAATAGTGAAAGAAAGAAAAAACATTCCTGCAGTATATTTACTTACGGATATTTACCTGCTTACAACTTCATGTTTTTCTGAACAAAAATAACTTTTAGTTTGCTGTATGGAGTGACAAATTGTTTGGTTTAAATATGCCTCCTGCAGTTCAGTATATACTCAGTCCTATACTTTCCTCAGCAGGAAGGAGTGGGAGCTCAGTCTCAATAGCACCCATAATGATTTCAGTGTTACAAAATGAGGGACAAGACAGAAGCTGTATGCCAGCTTGAACTGAATGTGTCAGTTCATAGCTGCTGAACATGTCAGTTTATGGCTGGTTCTATCACTGCACAGGCCTATCAAGATTTTTATTATTTTTCTCTTTGGTAGAATATTAGTTTACATCTCCAGGATGGTCCTGTGTAATTTAGGTCAAAAGGCCACATTTTATGCATGTTGATAAGATTGCATTTCTTAGGTCAGAATGTTCAGTGTTAATTTAATTAAAAAGGTCCTCTTCTCTGTCTCCATAGCCACTTGGTATACTCGACATTGAGCTCTAACCTGTGTTCAGTCCGATTCATAGAGTTTTTTTGCCTCCGATGCTCTAGCCTTCTCAACAATTGTTTCATCTCCCTCAGTTCCAGGAAAACCATGGGGCCAGACAGTAAATAGCCCTGGTTAACTCTGCATTCCAGCGAGCCACCAGGGAATCAGCTGTGAAGCCATCAACATGGGATAATACACCCCCCCGGAAGTCATTAGGATCATTTAAGTGGCAGAGGCAGACTTTGATTTCGTCCCACCTCCCTATGGAGAGAAAGGGTCGCAAAGAAGTCTAGTTGCACCAGGAAGGGATCTGACCATGACACTTCTTAATGCCGGATCTCCTGTGTCCACAGAGGTGAACACCAGATCTAAGGCATGTCCACAGCTGTGAGTAGGGCCAGATTTATTCAGGGACAGCTCCATGGAGACCATGCTTTCCACAAAGTCCCAAGGAGGCCCTTGTAAGGTTGTGTTGGCATGGTTGTTAAAATCCCCCAGGACCACCAGACTAGAACATCCAGAAGAACATCCACCATGACCTGAAGCAGCTCAGGCAGGGAATCCTTGGTCAGTACATCAATAGGAATCCTGTACTGCCCCTATTGCCCAACTTCCAGAACATGTACTCAAAAAATTGGGTCTTCCTAATAGGATACCTGGTGAAAACTAAGGACTTCCTAAAAATCACTGCAACTCCCCCTTCCCACACACATGACCTGGGTTGCTCTGTGTAAGAGAAACCCGGGGGACAAGCAGCAGCAAGAACAGGCCTACCTGCTGTGTCCAGCCAAGTCTCTGTTACGCGTGCTGGGTCAATTCCTCCATCCATTATCAAATCATGGAATAATAATAATAATAATAATAATAATAATAATAATAATAATTTATTATTTATACCCTGCCCATCTGGCTGGGTTTCCCCAGCCACTCTGGGCAGCTTCCAACAGAATATTAAAATACAATAACCTATTAAACATTAAAAGCTTTCCTAAACAGGGCTGCCTTCAGATGTCTTCTAAAAGTCTGGTAGTTGTTTTTCTCTTTGACATCTGGTGGGAGGGCGTTCCACAGGGTGGGTGCCACCACCAAGAAGGCCCTGTGCCTGGTTCCCTGTAACCTCACTTCTCACAGAGAGGGAACCACCAGAAGGCCCTCGGTGCTGGACCTCAGTGTCTGGGCTGGATGATGGGGGTGGAGATGCTCCTTCAGGTATACAGGACCGATGCCGTTTAGGGCTTTAAAGGTCAGCACCAACACTTTGAATTGTGCTCGGAAATGTACTGGAGGGCAGCGGTCTTATGTATCATTGGCCTGGCATTGCACAGAGCCACCTTGAGGGACACTCTTGTTGATACTTGTATCCTGGTCAGGACCTGACCCAGAGGCAGGGATAGTCTTCATACAATGCCTTGACTTGGCTCCTTGGCAACTCCTCCTCCTTCCTGTGATCACTGAGATTGCGTGTCCCAAAGCATCGCCTCTAGTGGAACCTGCCTCAGCCATTCTGCTGGCTGGGGCCCACTCTTGGGCTGCCCTGTCCCACTCCCCCTAAAACAAATTAACTTATAAAACAAAAAAATACAAATACGAATTTAAGAACAGTTAAAAACAACTCCACTCCACCCTTAAATAAAGCAACACTACAGTCACCTGGGGACGTGGGTGGTGCTGTGAGTTAAACCACAGAGCCTAGGACTTGCTGATCAGAAGGTCAGCAGTTTGAATCCCCGCGACGGGGTGAGCTCCCGTTGTTTGGTCCCTGCTCCTGCCAACCTAGCAGTTCGAAAGCACATCAAAGTGCAAGTAGATAAATAGGTACCGCTCCAGTGGGAAGGTAAACGGCGTTTCCGTGCGCTGCTCTGGTTCTCCAGAAGCGGCTCAGTCATGTTGGCCACATGACCCGGAAGCTGTCTGCGGACAAACGCTGGCTCCTTCGGCCAATAAAGCGAGATGAGCGCCGCAACCACAGAGTTGGTCACGACTGGACCTAATGGTCAGGGGGTTACAGTCACCTGAGATAAAACCCCATCCCCATTTTTTAAAAAAACAATAATTTTAGCACAAGGTGGCTGGGCCACCCCCTTGTTCCACCCCCAAAATGCCACCCCTAAAGGGACGAGCCCCACCCCCAGGGCAGGCAGGCTTTATAGAGCTGTCCCAGCAACTGGTGTCTAGAGAAAATTCCTAGAGCTAACAAGTTGCAGAAAATTGAAATTGAGACTTAGCAGAGGGTTTTCTTCTGGGGGGGGGGCGAGTAACATTTTGGGTATGGTGATATGTTTTGGATGAAATCTGATTCCCAAACATTCACTGCTTTGTCCTTTTACAATTCCCACACCAGCATCTTAGATCATCTCTCTAAGTAAATATAATTGCAATACATTTTCTTCCTCTCCTTTGTGTCTCTCACATAGTGTCAGCTGAGAATAGTATATGTTTAATTGACTATAAACATAGCTTTGAGGCTGGTTTCTAGCTCAGATGTAGTTGCTTTACAGTGGTGGTAAAATGATCTCTGAGCATAAGGTAAGAATGTATCATAATTAAATATGTACATGATTTAGAATCCCCCAGGAGGGCGGGGGTTAAATGTGCATTTCCTTCTGCAGCATTATAGTTAATAACGATAGAGATTGGTACATTATCGTTTTCCTGTGGAAGCCACTTCCATATTGCAATTTGCATTAGGAACCATAATGGTAGGATGAAGTATGTGGTTACTTCCTTCATTGGCACTGACAGCCTCTCGTGGGGTGCTGGTGATATGTTTAGATATTGTTATACACCATACCAGTCTTTAAGCAGTACAAGATTCCAGTCACTTATCCAAGGTTCATGTTTCCTTTGGAAATGAGGAGCAGCAGAGACTATTTCTTTATGATGTATATGCTTTATTTACACAAATATACAGCTTGAGCCTATGATGGAAGGCCTCACAGCATTACACTCCCAGAGGTTCTTGCTCCTCCCATGACCACAGTCTTGGATTCCAGCCATGCCCCTCTGTTCCTCTGCTGCGTTTAACAGACTGACACCTTTTTCTCTCCAGCTTGCTGACGCTTACAGCCTGCAACTATTTTCCCTTAAGCTTACACCATCCTCAACTGCAATCCTAAATTCAACTCTGCTTTGTCTCTGCTTACTCACCCCAAGCTTAGGGCAGAACTCCACCCATCTGCTTCTTGGCACAGAGTCTCTGCTTTGCTGATTGGCCCATCTCCCTAACTTTGTTTTCTATTAGTGGCCTATCTCTCAAGCAATCTCCTGACACAGGTGGCTGAGCCCAGGTATTAAGAGTCTGACTTTCAGTATAACTCTCAAAGCATTGATTAAATTCTTACTAAATCCAGGAATTATGGGTGTCTTGTGCCCACAAACTCCGGTGCCACAAACTCCTAACAATATCAACTTGTATGAAAGTGGACTAAGTGGGCATATCTTCGGTGCCAAAATAATTATGTATGATTGGGTAAAAGAGTGCAATTATGTGTATATATTCCTATTGATTGCAAAAGGATGTTGAATTATAGTCTAGTCTGCACAAATATATTATAGGAGATGGTCCAGAACTAGAACTACAGCAAGGCACTACAAGTGGTTTTTGGGGGTACCTAATTTTGCTAAGTTATGTTCTTCAGGGCTCTGTCAAATAGCTTGGCAACATTTAAAAATAATGCCACTTTCCTCTGCTCCTTCACATGGCTTCTCTTTCAGCAGCTGCTCTGATGTTAATAACAGAGAGAAAGTTGGATTCTCCTGCTTGTTCTAGCCTAGCCGCCTGCTGCTTTGAGTCCTGTTTTGAGAGCAGGGAGGGGGGTGGATTATGCCTTTGCCATGTTCCAAATCATCATGATGGTGTTGAATTGTTTCCCTTGCTGCTGCCATCAGAGAAGAGTCCCAGTCTCAGAGCAGTTCTTTCGCTCTGCTTAGAAGTGTGCTCCCTCTTCTTGGCCTTACACCAGTGGCTGAAAAGAAGCTACAGGGTCAGGATACACAAAGCAGATGCAGGTTGGGCAGGCTCAGTGAGAGGAGGGGGAGGCACAACTGCAGACAAGCAGTTTCAAATATTGCTGTGCTAGTTGGCAGAGCCATCCCTACCACAGCTGTTGACTACCTGCTGCTCCCAACCTAGCTGCCACTTACCTGCCTGTCCTCTTGCTGCCTCGCTTGGCTCATCCCCTTCTCTACCACTCTCTGGGTTTAGAGGAGGAGGAGGAGGAGGAGGAGGAGGAGGAGCAATAGTAGATCATGAGTGGCTGGTGAGGACTGCATTAAGGATAAGGAACATGTGGGTGGTTGAGAATAATTATTGCTGGACCTCTGGGTCTGTATAGCCATGACACTACTCTACGGGCATCTGTTTGGCCACTGTGGGAATAGGAGTTTGGACTAGATGGGCCTTTGGTCTGACCCAGCAGGACTTTTTGTGTGTGTGTCTTATGACCAAGAAAAGAGGCATCAATATTTCAGGCATCTGGGCAGGAGGCCTGGCTGGGCATGGGTTTGTGTGTGCATAATTCTGGCTGGCATGCAAAAATGTGGGAATGTGTTCATGGCTGGCTGGCTAGTTCAAAATTATGGGAGAACAGTTTTGTTTTAAATCCTCATACATGCACACAACAAATGTTCTTGAAGTGTACTCCTTTTGCAGTATATTTTAAATGTGAATCTAACAGCAGGCTCAGCCTTGCTGTTAATCTTGCCCTGCAACTGCTGAAATCTTAAATCCTGCCCCCACTGTGTTTAAGACCGTAGTTGATTGTTCCTCTGAATTATCTGTGATGTGAGGCTTATTTTTAGTAACTGCCTAATAAACCTCCACATAAAATTTCAATTTGATCCTTGGGTGTTATAACACTTTAGGCTTGAACAATTGTGAGTACTGAATGAGGCAATGGTAGTTATTACTGGCTGAATGCAGAGTGATTACAAAGGTGTAGTCTGGTGTAAGTGATGCAAGGATAATAGTCACATCCACTCTGACAGTTCCTGTTTATTAAGGAAGACCAGGGCTCAGATTATTGGGGGGTGGGGGAGGTGGCTCCCTTAACTATTATGTTTGGAAGGCTACAAAGAAGACATGATTTGGCTGACTTTGGTGGGAGCCATTAAAAGGCCTACATAATTCGAATGCTGAGGCCAACACCTTTTTCTGGAACTCAGGGGCGAAACTTGGCTTTCTTTCACCTGGGTCAAAGACTCCGTTCGCCACCTCCCCCAGGTTTACACACACACACGTTTTCTTGGGTTGGAGCAATCATTTTTGTGGCAACGCATCTTTGCAGGTAAATAATGTCACAATTGCCACTCTTGTTTCCTGGGAGATTTGTCCTTCGTGCTTCTCTCCTTATGCCATGTACTGACTTCCAGGCTGTGGTGAAAAAGGAATCCAGCCCAACATCCGGAACTATTCCCCTTCCCCGCATTTCTGAAAGGAACAACGTCTCATAAAAATAAGGTTTTGGGAGTAGTGATACTGATACTGATACTGGGAACAAGGGGTTTGATAAAATGGCACTAGAAGAAACAAGTTTAATACTTCCTAGCTCACTAAGCGGAGCACATAAGCACTTGGTAAGAAAATGTTTTTTAATTCCACTGTCTCACAAATTATATTTGCAGTTTTCATTCCTGCCCTAGACTTAATATATTCTCCTTGGATGTGTTTTTGTGTTCCTTCCAAAGGGTAGAAAGTTGTAGGGTCTTAGTTTCATTTTGGATGAGGGAGAACTTTTAAATTAATTTATTAAATTTCCATCTCACCCTTCTTCTCCTGAGAGCCTATAGTGGCAAATAACAAAGCAACAAAAATACAATTACAACAAAACAAAAACATTTGAAACCTTAAAAACATAGAAAACATGAATAAATATTGGAAGGTCTGTCAGAGGATGACACATAATTTGAAGGATTGTTCTGTTTCAAGATGGGAAACTTTTGGCTCAGAAGCTTGAGGCCTGACTGCGTTCCCAGTTTGACCCATAAGTTGTTTTGAACTGAAGCCGGCAATGAAAAGAATCTTCCATTGTAGGTGTGGCTTGAGTGCCCCTACCAATTATTATTTGTTTTGTTTTGATCCACCTGGTGTCATCGTGATTGACATGGGGGAGGCCCACCCCTTTGTCAAAGTGGGTGATGGAGTGAGGTGTGGGTCAGGGACCACAGTGCACAGTCTGCTGCCTGGATCGTTTTCCCCACCCCTGCTCTGTTTGAAAGTCTGCCTAGTCCATTTCTGGCTAAGAGATAAAAGAACCATCAGCAGGGAAAGCAAGAGCATGGAAGATGCCCACTGGCCGTTAGTATGGAGGCAGAAGACTTAGTAGGCAATCAGGTAACCTAGTCACAGAAGTACTGTATTTCTGTTTAAATTGCAATAATTATTTCTAAATTTGTATCTACATATCAATTAATATAGCCAACATTTATGCAAATCTGTATCCTTGTTTTTCCACTGATGCGTTTCTGATGCATCTCTTCTTTGTCTCAGTTGTCACCATCTCTCTCCCCCCCTCTCTCTCTGTGTGTGTGTGTGTGTGTGTGTGTGTGTGAGTGAGTGACTTACTTTGTGTACACATAGGCAGGGTTGCAATGAAAAGTACTTTAACTACCCACATACTGAAAACATCTCATTTCTCTTTGCACTAAGATGTTGATTACCTTAGTTGGACAAAGCACAAAAGATTTCCTGATAAAGGAAACACAAATGGGACAGGGTGGTTTACATAAAGACATCAGGAATTATAGGTAGAACCAACCGTAAGGTTTGTATTCCATTAAATTTGAGTCATTTAGCAAAATGACAGTTGGAATGATGCTTTGAAAACACTGAGATATCAGCTTGGTGGTATATATGATGCTTTAATAAATATCTTTGATGACACAAGGCTAAAAGGTTTATCTGGAAATACTTCCTGAATTGAAGCCAAGGCCCTTGCCGATGCAATTTGTAAGTTCAAGTTTGTGGTGTCCTTTGTTACATGGCACAACATCCCTTTTGAAGTCAGTCTTACAAGCAAAAGAGCTGATTTAAATTCCGCCATAAGACAATTGCAAGTGACCAAGAATTACCTTGTGGGTTGAAGGTGTGATGAGGCCTTTCAACAAGTTTTGATAGAGGCTACTGAGATTGCAAAGGAGCTAGAAATAATACCAAACTTTGAGACAGAATAAGTTAGAAAAAAGGAGAAAGAAATGACAGTTTGAATTTGAGGCCCAAGAAGAGGCACCACAAGATCCAAAGCAGAAATTTAAAGTAGGTCCCTACTAGACGTCTTAGACATGGCCATACAGTTTGCTGAAGAGAGATTCCCACAGCTACAACAATATAATTCCCTATTTGGCTTCCTGAATGATATAAACAGTATCAACAAAAAGCTACTGAAGATGTATTTAAGGCCTGTGAGAATTTGGAAAAAATCATTGATGCACAATGGAAACATATTGGTGCTGATGATCTGTGCTGTGAACTTACAGCAATAGCTTGAAGACTTTGAAATCTAGGGCATCACAAGGAGTACTTCTCTTTATACTACAACTAAAACTCCTGGATAATGTGCCTAACATTTCTGTTGCTCTAAGAATCCTTCTCACTTCTCAGTGGCAAGCAGTGAACACAGTTTCTCAAAGCTCAAAGTTATAAAAACTTACATACACCTCAACTCAACCATGTTGCCGAAGAGCCTAGTTGGCTTAGCACCTATATCAATAGAACATTCCCAAGCATTGACCTGAAGGAATTGGTGCCAAAATTTGCAAAGGAAAAGGCACTCAAAGTGAGATTTTGGTGTGCCTGAAACCGAAACTTTTAGGAGGCTTAAATTTTAACATCGCAATTCACAAGATTATTCAACATTATTTTTGTGCTATATAGTATTTTCTTTTGTGTTTGAGAAAGATAAAGATTGCTGTATTGCTTATTCTTCAAATTTAAAATAAATTTAGCAGCTTTGAGTTTTGTGCTTTTCTTTTCATTACACGACATCTGTTTTTGAAAACTGAGTTAGCAATTTTTTTGGGGGGGGTGCGCAAGTAGTTTGCCTTGCCAAGGGTGCAAAGTAGCTTGGCACTAGCACTGCTTGCAGGTTGGAAGCAAAGCTATGACTACCCTGCATGGAAAGGAACATCCAATTAATTAGGTAATCTGGATCTTCCCTGAGCAAGGAAAATACATTTATTGGGCTCACCTTTGTAGTGGAAGGGACCTGACACTTCCAAGTTCAAAATAGGCAAATGCATATGAGTCAAGCCAGATAGAACAAAGACCTCTCTGGTATGCAAGCCTAGCTTTGAAATGCAGATACAAGTTTTCTGGCCACATTCAATTTGAAGCTTCTTTAATAAGCTTCAGTGGCATGACATGTACAACTAATCCATTTATATAGCCACCACATTGTAACTTAATTGTGTGAGTAGGCTATTATTTACCTGAGTGGTTTGCTTGGTATACGAGTATCATGTTAAGACATTCTTGACTGATACTTCAATTGTATTAATGAATGGATGTTCATAATCTAATTCACATTAATTTATAATATACAGCTTGGGTTTGCTTTGCCAAAGCTCATTGGATTTTATTTTTTGGTGCTAGATATTTTGTTTTAGCAAGCACATTACTGATTTTAGGGTTATAAAATATTTGCACTAGTTGTACTCTTGTACTCGAAATAAATGAGAATGAACGTTTAGTTCTGTTTGATGAAGACCTCTTTGTAACTCAAAAGCTCACATACCCCTTGTGCCATTATGTAGCCCCAATAAAAGTTATTGTCTTTATCAGTTTGTCTCTCTAAATTCTAGTGCCTGTTTAGGAATTCAGCACAGTTGTTATTATTTTTAAAAAAGATTCTTCTGAAACAGTCCAATTTTCAGTATGAGTAGTGGGAGATGTCATGGAATAAATGTGGGTAATATTTTGGAAATGTATGGCATGAGATGTGAGAGTTTTCATAATGTCCCAGCCCCCTTTCAGTGCGGCATATTCAGGAGAGGGGCTTGGGAAGACAGCTGCATAGAGGGAGACAGCAAATAGACAAGGCTTTAATCCAGCTCCCTTACCAGAGGGGTAGAGTGCTCTCTGCTTGTCTAACAAGTGGCTGATTAATTATGACATGTACAGGATTGTTCTTTTGGTGAATGCACATGCTCCCAAAAAAATCCAGTGGTCTTTCACCCTTGGCTCCTGTTGTTTTCAGTCATTTTTTTCAGGTTTGTACAAGCAGAACCATGGGAGATGAATGTAATGTGACCCATAAACTTTGTCACTTCCTCATTAATTTGGCGATGTATTCCATTGTAGCCTAAGGGAGCAGTCAGATTTTTAACAAGGAAATGAGGGTGCCGTCACTTAATGGCTTCATTTTGACAGCTACGAAGGCTGACACGTAAAAGGTGCAGTGTCAGGTTGTACATTTCCCCCACTTTAAACTGATGTGTATGTATTGGGGTGGTGGTAGGGGGGAGGATTTTTCACAATCATATAAATCTGGCCATGCAATGTTAGGACTCTGTAAGATTAAAAGAAGGCAATGACCCCAAGGCATGGTATGTTTCGTCCTATATTTCTCATTGCTTAGTTGCCAGCTATTATAGAATCTGTCTGCAATGTCTACAGGAAGGCAATAAATGTACAGAGTCATATACACTCATATTGTATCATACTCCCTTTATTAGGGCCACAAAAAAAATCACAAAGCCATAAGCTAGTTTTCAAATTTCATAGCACTGTTCCTCAGACTCAATGGGGGGGGTGGGGCAGAAGTCCGTTGCTGAAAGGGGGCGTGTTAGAAACCTCTGGCTGCCATATGTCAGTCTTAAGATGGTGATTCAAGATGCTCTTGGCAAATTCTCATAGGTTAGTCAATGCCCAGTGCAAAAATATCACAGCTTATTTGAAACCTTATTGGGTCAAAGAAGCAATGGGCCCAAAGTAACCTAGTTACAGTTCTCTGTAGCGTTGTCACTAGCAGTGTTTGAAAGTGCACAACTGTTTCTTCTTTCAGCTGGTTTGGGGATGGAGTTAGTGAACAATGTTGCTTTGTGTGCCAAGTTGATAGGGCCTGGGACACACAACTAGGAATCTTTCTTTGCAAAAAGGGGGTGCAAGGGTACCAGAATAAACAAGCAGACAACAACCTGGGGTATTGCTTTTGCAAGGGAATATAACAACAAATAACAGGACCAAAATGGAAGAGCCAGTGTGGTGTAGTGGTTAAGAGCGGTAGTCTCGTAATCTGGGGAACCGGGTTCGCGTCTCCGCTCCTCCACCTGCAGCTGCTGGGTGACCTTGGGCCAGTCACACTTCTTTGAAGTCTCTCAGCCTCACTCACCTCACAGAGTGTTTGTTGTGGGGGAGGAAGGGAAAGGAGAATGTTAGCCGCTTTGAGACTCCTTAAAGGGGGTGAAAGGCGGGATATCAAATCCAAACTACTACTACTACTACTACTACTACTACTAGGTCCCAAACTTTCTTTCCTAAAGCTGAAATTACACAGTTTAGGAATTTTCTCTTTCTTGTGAAGAGAAGTTCTGGAAAGGAGGAATATAAATTGGTAGCACATTTGCCCTAACCCACACACTCGTCAAGGAGGGGAAGAAACGCAGCAAGAACAGTGACGCCACCGGAGGACAGGCGGAGGGAGGGAGGGAGGCTGGAGCCAAGCGAGCCCACCCAGGGTAAAGCCCCCCAGTACCCCGAGAGAGAGGGAGGCAGGTGGGCAACAGGACACCTTACCTGTGCTCTCATGCAGCAGCGGTGGAGAAGGGGGCTGCAGTGGCTTGGCATGGACAATTTGGGCGCAAGGGGCAGATACTGGGGGTGGGGCAAAAGGATCTGGACTCCTTAAAGTTGGTGCCTCTGCACAGGAAGAGGACCCTGGCTAGAGAGCTCCATAAAAATGGAAAAAATAATTGAGGTGGAAGAACGAAGTCATGTGTTGCCTTTTGAAATCTCTGCTGTGCAGTATTCTCCAGATATTGTAGTCCTTTTTGTGAATTGGTTGTTCTCCGAATTGACACTGAGAGCAGGTTTTAATAGTCAGATGTCTTAGCAAGCAAAAGTTATTTCCCAAATAATCCAGAAATCCAATTGTCTAGTGAAAACAGCATTCTTCTCTGCCAAGACCCAGGTTTGAACTGTCTCCATATTGTTCTCTCCACACGCACAGGAACAACACATAGATCCAGTTCTTTCCATATGCATGGGAACTTTTCTTAAAGTAGCAAAAATTCCAGATTGCCTGCATCACAGGCCCAGCTTTTTTCTGCCTTCCTATAAGCAAAAACCCATTCACACCCAGGCAGGCCCACAAATGTAGCTGTTCTCTTCTGGTTGCTATGCCATCACCATGGCCTGCACTATTTCTTTTCAAAGTTGAAACATTCTGCTCTGCAAAGATGGCAATGTTTTCAATCAAACTAAGTTAAAAACACAACGTTCTTAATAAAAGGTTTGGGGGGAAATTAAGTGGTTTGATACATTATATATGAATAAGCATAAATATATGTGAAAACATTAATTTACTGGGTTGCCAAATACAAATTCCTCTGCTTATTTGGGTTGCCAATGTACTAAAACTGTTACTTTTGAAAAACTTTTCAGATATTTATGCAGCGTGTATAATTAGCATGGCTTCTTTTTATTCTTGTTTACTAGATGTAAGTCCAGTAAAGGTTCTAAACCCGATCTTCATCTGCTTAGGGCACAGTGGGCAATTTTCCAGTTCAACATTTCCCCTAAAACTTATATCCCTGCCAAAGATACCTCACTTGGTTGCAGACTTTGTTTCTACCATCAACACATTTCTCTTTCTATTCTTCCTTTTTTGTTCAACACTGAGGTTAAAAAGCTAGCTCATTCTTGGTTAGTCCTAAGGAGGGCATCATGATGGTGTTCCTGTCTGGGTCTTTACCATGGACCAACAGGGGCGCCTGAAGTTTTTATCTTCAGTAATGGAACACATCAGAAGATCTGTCCTGGGTGGGGCTCAAACAGCATTTGAAAGTAGTTTCCTTGTTCAGCCATTAGGAGGCAGGCTGTCACAAGAATCCATAATGTTTGACTCACCCCTGGGAAAACATTCACTGTTCAGGAATTTTTTATCTCTTTGGAACTTAAGATGCATTTTAAAAATCTATCCTCCCCCTCGCTATTCTTTTACCACATGTGGGGTGCCCAAAAGATACCACAGTTTCAGAAGGACAATTTTACACTTTTCATATGTTTTTAATGTTTTCCATTGTTTTCAAATATTTTAATTATGGTTTTATTATGTATTGTATTGTATTATTATATTTGAGTTTGCCACCCTGGGCTCCTTTGAGAGAAAGGGGGGGGGGGAGGTTTACAAATTTGATAAATAAATCTTTTCAAATCAGGAGCTCTATTTTAATGCTTGGAAAACTTGTCTCCCCCCTCAAATTTGGGGTCCTCTAATCCTGTTGTTGAGGAAGGGAGAAATGAAATTAAAGTTTGCCTGTTGTGAAGTTTTTCTGTTTCTCTTTGCAGTGAATAGACTGCCATGCAATTGTGGAGTGAAAGAGACAATGATCTATATACAAACAGAGCAGAGGAGTCTGCCCACATATTAAGGGAGCCTGGTGCTCATTTCTCCAGGGAAGTGTGGAGCTGAGAGCTGGTTATCGAGGCTGCACTCCTCTGCAAACGTACCTGGGAGTATTGCCCATGGATATTAACTTTATTTTCATATGGCTATGACTTGAGAGGAATGACTCTGAATCTGGACATTGTGAGACTTAGTTTTGAATAATCACACATCTCACTGGATCTGATTTTTCTTCCCATCTTTAAAATGCCAGTGACTTCAGGCTTTGAATGCCATGTTTAAATCAATTAAACAATTAGTGAGTAATTGATTAAAAAACCCTTAAAAGCTACCCCTGACTACTCAAGTGGCATGCACGCACACACACACGTTTGATTACTTTTAATTCAAGTACATATAAAAACTGCAGGTGGAAAGTATCACTGTAGCAGAGGCATTCCCTCCCTTGTGCAAAAGAAAAAGGGAATTTAGGGTGATGCTTGCTGCAATATAGGCATGCATAATTTGGTGATGATTCTGTATAATAATATGAAAATGAAGATTTAATCAATTGATTAATTGAGCAACTGAGATTTCTGTAATTAGGTAGCATTCCTGCTTTATAAGATTCACCCAAAAGGGTATCTCTTGAGAGAGAAACAATGCCCTCTAGTTAAAAAAGGTCCATACTGTGAGAAACTGATCCCTTTCACAGAAAGTTCTGCTTATTATTCTTCAGGTGCTAAAATTTTATTTATTTATTTATTTATTTATTTAATCTGAATTGCCTTTCTGTCATACAATATGGTGACATACAATTAAAACACAGAGATATATAGTTTAGAATCTGCAATATTTTGTTGTCATCCACCTGCCTTGAGAGAATGGATGCACCTCAGGGGGTGAAGTTAAACCACTGTGTCAGCAGCACTGAAGCGACCCCCCCCCCGAGAGCACAAGCCTGGGCAGTGTGGATGGAGGTCCTGGGCTGCCCAGACGACAAGCCCCCCCCCCGCCCGCCGGCCTTGCTGTTCTTGTCTGAAGGAAAGCAGAGCAAGACATCTGGCAGCAGCTTGGCTGGAAGGAGACATACAAGGCGCCATCCAACTGCCTTAGGGACTCCACTCTGGATTTTGTAGGGTTTAATGCTTAGCCTTCTCTTCTCCCCAAGATCTCCCACAAGGCAGCAGAGGTTTAGGATCAGAATTTTCCTTCTCCTAAATGGACTACCTTCCCAGGTTGACAAGCCCCATCTGCCCTTCACTTCCCTCTGCAGCAGAAACCGCCTTCCTGACTGTTGGGCCCACTATTGGTCTCGTCCGCTCAATCCGCTGGAGCCTGTCTTCACATGCAGGGGACGTTCCTAACTCACAGAAGGTTGGAGACCCAGCAGCTACCCTCACCTGGTTTAGCCAGCCAGTCGAGGTCATTCCCAGGGTGCGGCAGCTGCTACATGCTGACAGCTTCTAGGAGCCACAGGTGAGAGCAGAGTGCAGGGTGGACCAAAGGTGGACAAAGTACCCCAGAAGGAGCACGACCTGTCCCCCACCAGGGGTACTACCCCTCCCCTAACGTCCCATATATCCCAATCTACAATGAATTCTATACAGTGAAACTCACAGAAACAGTAAAATAAAATAAAATAAAACCGCTGCAATTAATTAATTAATTAAGAAATGTGATAATGCTAAAAACATGAGCTGTGAAAGAAGGTTTTTTAATTTTAAAAAAGTTGTATTCTGACACTTTAAATGCCTGAAACTGTCAAGAGGCCACACAAAGTCCCCTGAATAGATAATATATTAATGGGTAGAGGCCCCAGCTGAAAAGGCTCTGCCTTCAGCAAAAGAATGGCTGTGTAAGTGGTTTTCCTTCAGGTTGCAGGCACTAGGGAGGTACTCGTGGAAGAAGGCGCTTTTTAAGGCACGGTGGGAAACTCCAACTCCCATCAGCCCCAGCCTGTTCAGGGTTATAAAGGTTATAATCAGCACCTCAAATTGGGCAACTTTGAAATAATATTTCTGAAGAAAGTCTTTGGTTCATCCATATCTGTCACTTCAGCTGAGCTTATTGTATATATTGCTTGTAGATACATCACTTTTGATTCCTCTAGGGCAAAAATTGATTCATCTCCCAAATGTCATATTGATGAAGAGGATGAACTGCTTGTTTCTTGTATGTCTGAGAACAGCAGGAGGCGAGACAGGTCTCCTCTGTGCTTCCTTCGGTTTCTTTTGTTTGAACAGGGATGCCCCAGGGACCAGGTTCCAACTGCGCTAATGAAATTGGTAATTAAAGATATTTCAGAACAATTAGCTAAACTGCTTTCTAGTCGTACTGCTCTGTCTGTTCAAGGTTCAATATTTGACCAATTAGAGCATCTCCATTCTTTTTTAAAAATTAACTATTTCCTTCCATGTGCTTAGTACTTTATTTTTAAAGAGGCTGATATCATTTTTAGTTTTTTTAAAAAAATGAAATCTTCCCATACAGCCATAAAAAAAAATCAGAGGCGTCTTCAGTCTTGCAAGTTTACTATCAACGAATTGTTGTATTAAGACTAATAGATTAAGAACTGTCACACATTACAGAGCTGCATCTTGCCAAAATGAATACTGAGCTGCTGGGGAGTCAAAGCTCTCCATCTTCTACAATGGTATATCCAAGCAATAGGAACCATATTTCTGTAAACCTGTCCTTCTTTGGTTTCACCTCTTGCTCTCTTACCCTATTATGTTAATCTTGCAGTAGTGATCATACTCATACATTATCCACGAAGCACTTTCACATACCTTTCCAGCTTCTGATCACACAAAGATACTAATTTCATGAGTTGCTGTTTAGAGGTCCTCTAATATTGATCCAGTCATTAATGCTGAAACCAACCTTCCTTCCTTCCTTTCTTTCTTTCTTTCTTTCTTTCTTTCTTTCTTTCTAGCTTCAGCTTAATGGTTTGGTGATGTTTTTAAGTCACACAGTCACTTTTGGAATCATATCAGTTCCTCAGCAAGTAGGCATTGGTGTTCTATGAAATCCTTTTGCTAATCTAAAGCATTATTGTATATGGACTGGAAGAATTTGGAGCCAGCTTCCATGATGAGAACTTCACATTTCCTTGCTTGAATACTCAGGAATGTGCAGCTATAACTCTTTTACTACGTTTCCAATGTCTTTTTTTTTAATATCCCCACCAGGCATTGGATATGCCTTAAAGCAGAGCTTTCCAAACTATGTGTCGTGACACGTTAGTATGTTGGCTGCAGCACTTAGGTGTATCACATGACTGCTCCCTGCACTCCATTTTGCTAGTAAAACTGAATTACCGTGTCACAAAATGATGCATGTCTAAAAAGTATGTCACCAACATGAAATATTTGGAAAGCTCTGCCTTAAAGTTTGTTCAGAGGAAGTCTCCTTTCCTTAGACATCCCCTTACACATTCCAAGCCTGGGTACTTTCCAAAGGTGATGCCATGTTTTTTCTTTTTCATTAAGTTGCTGTTGTGAGCTGTACAAACAACCCAAACTAGCATGGGATTTCAGTTTGTTGGTCACATTGAGAATTGCATGCTACCATGGTGAAAGCTTTTCTTTACAGTCAGGTTATTTTAGTAACCTAGTAAATGTGCAAAGACAGAAAGTACTTGAGCCTAAAGACACTTTAGAGTATTTCTGTAATTCAGAGTTCTTTTGCCACCAGGCTTCATACTTTGAGCATAAGGCACAAAACTGAGCAAGGTGGGCAGTTTCCATTAAGGGATACCTGCAGTCTCCTGAATGCCACATTTCAAGGTCATCAAAAATACTGCATAACTATAACATAAATATCAAGAAAAACAAAAAGGAAAGTACTCCAACCTGCAGATATTTAAACTATAGTCTCATGCATTATGTAACCAAATGATCATTGACCGTGTCAGAGGGGGCCTCCCCCAGACACCGTCTCATCAGGAGCTCTGTTCCGTAGGATGGACTTTTAGTGTGGTGGCACCCAGCCTTTGGAAATCCCTCCCGATACATACCAGACAAGCGGTGTCTCTGTTGTCTTTTTCAACAAGCTGTCCTAAGTCGAGATTTTTATCCCAGTCTGTATCTGTATTGGATTAGAAATTGTTTTTATATACAAAATTGTTTTATACATGTTTTCACTGTTGATGCTTTTATTGCTAAGGAGCTTTGAGATGTTAATAAATGGCTATAAAGAAATAATGTATAATATGTAGGCTGCAGTTGTGAGCAGAAAGGTGGTATATAAATATAACCAATAAATAAATTTTCAGAATCAGAAAATCAGCTTTCAGTGTAGAAAAGGAAAGTCTCATCAGAGAAGATAAGCATATTTTTGATGAGCCTACTCATTGCCTGTCCATAGCATAATTTTAGACCTATTATGCTTCTATGGAGTGTTGGGGAAGGGATAGAGCCTCTGCTGGGGGAAACACATTGTGCTGCTTCTGGGTTAGTTTGACATCTTTGGTTCCCAATCTGCACTCTGCTCTCACCTGTGGCTCCTAGAAGCTGTCAGCATGTGACAGTGGTCACACTCTGGGAAATGGCTTCAACTGTCCAACAAAAGCAGGTGAGGATGGCCAGTGGGTCTCAAATAAGGGCTGCCATGTTTCAAAAAGTGAAAATTTGGACATAAAAGTTGTTGAGTTTTGGAGCTACTATGGGTGGCCATATGGGTTTCCCCAGACCTTTTAGCCAATTTTCAAAAATTCTGCCCAGACGCTATTTCCAGCTGATGAGTACCGGATGTATGGCAGCCTTATCTCAAACCCTTGGTGAGTTAGGGACTTCCCCAGCAGGTGAAGACAGGCTCTGGCAGATAGAGTGGACCAGAACAATAGTAAGTCCAACCGTCAAGAAGGTTTCAGCACACGCTGTAGAGGAACTTGAGGGCCAGAGAGGGCTTGTCGACCTGGTAAGGTAACTCCTCTGATTCTAAACCTCTGCTGCCTTGCGGGATATTTTTGGCAGAAGAAAAGGCAAAGGAATAAATGCTACACAAATCCAGAGTGGAATCCCTAGGACAGTTGAATGGCAACCTGTACTCCTCCTTCCATCAACTCCTGCAGCCAAGCTGGTGCCAGATGTATTGCTCTGCTTTGCTTTGAATCACCTCAGTGAGGACAAGAGGGGCAGCCCAGAACCTCCATATGCCCTGCACAGGCTTGCACCCCAGAGAGGTCATTTCAGTGCCACTAAATGTTTGATTTCACCCCTGGAGGTACATTCCATTGTCTCTTGAGACAGACGGATGCCAACAACAACTGTCCTGGTTGACCCATTACTATAGTATTTGTTCTGGCTGCTTTTGTCAGACTTGGAACTGGACTCATTACAGTGGTACCTCGGGTTACATATGCTTCAGGTTACATACGCTTCAGGTTACAGACTCCGCTAACCCAGAAATATTACCTCGGGTTAAGAACTTTGCTTCAGGATGAGAACAGAAATCGTACTCCGGCGGCACAGTGGCAGCGGGAGGCCCCATTAGCTAAAGTGGTGCTTCAGGTTAAGAACAGTTTCAGGTTAAGAACAGATCTCCAAAACGAATTAAGTACTTAACCCGAGGTACCACTGTACTATATTACGTCTGGGTGTTATGAAAGCTTTACTGATAAAATCACTCTAGTATGGAAAGAAAGAGAAGTGCCGACCAGAGAAGAATGGCAGACTAAACTGATGGAGTATGCAGAGATGGCAAAATTGACGGGGAAGATCAGAAACCAGGAAGATCAAATATTTTTTAAAGATTGGAGTAAATTCTTAATTTATTTAAAAGACCACTGTAAACAGTTAAAATCATTGGCAGGGGTGTAATGACACTTGTAGTGTGGAATTATGTGTGGCAACTATAGATATTTAAAAGATGGATGAAGGAAAAAGATGCAGAATTTTTTATCTTAAATATGGAACCCATGGAGGGAGGGAAGGAGCTCCAAAGGTTCAACAGAACCTTTTATTTTAATGTTTGAAATGGTTTAAAGTTAAAATGTATAACATTTTCTAAAACCAATAAAAATGTTATATATATAAAAAGATAAAATCACTCCAGCTTCCCAGTATGGGCCTACAGGCTACAAACAGGTGAGGAATGGCAGGGTATAGCAAGACATGGCTAGGTATAGCTAAGATGTTGACCCAACATTCAACATGCCCCCTGTAACCTTCTTTTGAAGAGTGATGTGGGCACCTCTGTTTGTGCAATTTACACCCTGAGCTTCAGGACTGGGCAAGCAAGGGACTCCTCCTCCCCAGAGACTGCCTCTGTGAGGTGTGCCACCACATCCTTGGTGATGGGGCAGAGCTAGAGCTGGTTCAACATTACACTTTCCCCCCTGCACCGTCCCAGGAGGGGAGGGCTCTTGCTAGAGGCAGCTCCACAGTGAGTGACTCAGGATTGAGCCATCCAGGGACATAGGGGCTGAGGGATCACAGCCTGCTAGGTCCTTCCCTGGGATCCAGATCTCCTCCTCCCAGCCTGCTGGACCCCTCCTCTGGGTCAGATTCTCATGCCACAACCTGCTGTGATCCTCCCAGGGTCATCCCCCTCCCCCTCCCGAATTTCTTCCCATTCCTCCTTGGCACCTGACCACCCCCTACAGCATCTCAACAGAACACATGATATCATTTCATAGATGAAAACGTATTACTAGGAGCTGGTAACGTGATATGTGGGGGTATCTTTCCTCTGGGGTCTCTCACAGAACCTTTGAGTAATATGCCCCCACCTCTCGGTTGGACAGGTGACGCACATTGCCTACAGCTTGCAGGTCTTACCTGCACAGACACTATAAAGGGTGTAGTCGGACAGGAGGTTTCTGTGTGTGAATTCTCCTGGTTTTCTTGTTAGTGGTTTCAATAATGCTTTCACACCATGCATTGTTTTCCATTGCAACGTCCAGCAAAAATTGCCCTTCAGTCCCAGCAACAGGAGTGGCTGCACAATTAAGTAACTGCATCCTGTTTTCATCTCTCCCTTAGCTGCACGGCTGCTCCCTGCTCCCCTACTGCCCATCCGGCACATGCGCACAGGTTTCCGCAGTTGAGTAAACGGCACTTGTAGTGCCATCCTAACCAAAGGCTTGTCCACACTTCCACTTGTCCCATGTCTAGAATGCACAAGTTAAAGTTGGAAGCTGGAGTTGGAAGGGACCCTGAGGATAATCTAATTGAACCCCCTTGAAATGCAGGAATATGCTGCTGCCCTGTACAGGGATCGAACCTGCAACCTTGGCGTTATCAGCACCATGCTCTAACCAGCTGAGCTACCCAGTGCCTTTGATTTGGGCTTGTGGTGGTCTCTAAATAACTGAGGTGTGAAGCGTGGCTATCCACTAGCATGGGATTGCCTTGCTCAGCTGCTGCAGGGGCGGCAGGATCTTCTGAGCTGCAGAAGTTTTCAAAATGCAAGCTGCTTTGTGCAGCCACAATCTGGCTGTACAATCTGCGTGACTGTACAGATGATCACTCAAGGAACTGCGGTTACAGGGAAGCAACCTGTTTTTCTGATTAAAAAAATGCAAAATGCGTGCTGAAATGCAGAGCAAGCACGTATCCTATGTTCACATTTGAAAGTGAACATTCAGGTTTTGACTTGAAATATCAACCTTCTTCTTTTCAACCATTGTTTCTAAATGACAAAGGAACAGCCAAGTGTGGCAAAATAAAAAATAAAAACCTATGGTTTAAGCTGCTGGTTGACCTGGGAAGCATAATTGGAGCAGATAGGTAGTCCTTAAGGCAGGTTTAACTGGACAGGAAAATGAAGATCTCCATCCATAACCCAATGTGGGAAAGAACAGAGACAAGATGACTAATGGTTCATAAAAGCAGCAAACTTATTGACTAATAGAATTCTTAGTCATGAAGTCCCCATGTTCCATATGTACCAAAATCAAAGCAATTACTGATTTAAGTGAAGCTGAAATCTATAGAGCAGAAAATGCTTGTTTTAGCATAAGATTGGACGAAGGTGAATGACCTGTAAAACCTCTGGTAATGAAAGCTCTTCACAGCTTGCAGTGTTTCACGGAATGGTAATTGCTTCAGTCTGTGATATAGATCTGGCTGTGTTAATGATGCACTGTTCCTTTTCACAGGACTTATTTAAGCTTCACATTTTTCACAGATTTGAGAGAATCAAGGCATTGTAGAAATTAACACATTAACATCGACATTTTATCACTTTGCAAATTTAAAATATTATTGAAAATTTGGAACTTAAAAAAAACCCCTCCACTTAGGACCCATTTCATTTTGGGATGCCATTCACCTATGTACCGTAAGTTCACAGCTAGGTGACATCTTTAGGTTAGGCTTAGTGGAGCCAGAAAGTAGGAATCTCTGTGTTAATTCATTTTTCTTATGCTCACAGAAAAGAAACACATTATATCAAGGATCGCATTGCAGGGTCAGCCCCAAAACTTTGCTGCCTGAGGCACATAAGGTGGCAACCCCCATTCCACATATAGACACCACCAGACTGGCAGGTCTGGAGACAGAACAGTGTTCTGTAATGCACCCAAGCTTAGGGGCAGACACTGCTCCCTCCGGCCAACACCTTGCCCCCCCCGCCCCCCCCAGCATCTGCCACCTGAGGCACTACCTCACTCAAGCTCAGGGGTCAGCAACCTTTTGCAGCCGTGGGCCGGTCCACTGTCCCTCAGACCTTGGGGGGGGCAGACTATATGGGGGGGGGGAATGAACAAATTCCTATGCCCCACAAATAACTCAGAGATGCATTTTAAATAAAAGGACACGTTCTACTCATGTAAAAACACACTGATTCCTGGACCGTCCGTGGGCCGGACTGAGAAGGCGATTGGGCCGCATTCGGCCCCCAGGCCTTAGGTTGCCTACCCCTGCTCTAGCTAGTGGTAGAGCCAGCCCTGTTGAGTTGCAAATGAAATACTAACATCTGTCTGCTTCAGTGAATTAATCACAGGAAAGAGGCTCCTTGTGTGCTTTCCCCTCTCCCCACCTTTTCCAATATGGATTTGATGGGATCTTAAATTGTGCCGCTTTCATTCAGATTCCAGGAAAGATCCATTCTGCTAATCACCTTGAACTCAAGGATTGAGGAAGAGGTTTGAGTCAACCTCTTTGCAGATAAACAAACAGTCGTAGGCAAAGGGGCATTAATTTCAGGGGTGGGGTTGGCAGAGAAGTCTGTTCTGGCAGCTTCTGAAATGCTTTTGAAGAAGTCTAATAACTAGTCCTCCAGCGACAGTGCTCAATTTCCCCCCAACACGTGTAATTTTCTCCGAATGACATGGCAGCACGCTGTCCCAAGGGGAACCAGAGTTAATTTCTTTCTTTGACCCACCTGGCCGATCTGGCCTGACCTCTGGCCCAGCTGGACAGAAAGGTCAGGAAGAAAGACTAGAAAAGACTGGGAGTAAATGATAAAGGGCTTTTGCCACTTAGAGTTTGAACAAGACGGAAATGGCATTTCCAGTTAACTTAATCATAGGAGGATATCTAACCGAATAGAAGCAACAGGATTCAATTACTGTATCTGTTAACACGGCCCCCAGGGATAAGTGTTTTAGTCTTCTCATGCAGTTCAACTTTATACTCCAAATGCTGCAGTCCTATTAATAATCAGGTATGATGCTCCAGGTGAATGATTGGGCAAGAAGTGGACCCACTTACCTTGGAATGGGTTCACAGAAGGAACTTTTGATCTCTTTCTCTTTTGGCTCTGGAAACAAGGAAAGAAGGCTTGATGTTAATAAATGTATTAAATCTGCCTGTCTACAAGAAAATATAAAAAATCAGATCAAGGCAAGACGTTTTCATTAGGATGGACACAAATAGTCATGATCCTGTTGCAGAAATCACATATTTCTTGTTGTGAATTAAAGTGATCTGAAGAAGGAACTGGTTTGAGAATATCAGATTTGTGGAAAGCAACTGATTGTTCCAACTTTGCACAGTTATGAAAATTGGATTAAAGAGAATTGGACTATTTGCTAAATATGTATATAATGAATAAGCATGAGTTGGCCCTAATTTGGGAAATATTGCCTGTAATCTAACGAAGCCGTGAGGTGCTCTTGCCAATGGAGTCACTCCAGGGGGGAAGCTGCAGGGCAAGGAAAAAGGAACACCTTTCTGTCCTGTTCTTATTACTTTGTGAGACTTTTCTAAACTAGTTTGCACTTATCACAGGATTACTCTTCCATGTACCTCGTACCTAAAATATTTTTACATCTCAATCTCATTCTCTTCAAATGTAAATCCCACCTAATTCAATGGGACTTAGCACGTAAACTTAATACATAATATAGAATCAATTTAAACATAGTTATCTTTAACATATACAGTGGTACCTCAGGTTACAAACGCTTTGGGTTACAAATGCTTTGGGTTACAAACTCTGCTAACCCGGAAATAGTACCTCAGGTTGAGAACTTTGCCCCGGGATGAGAACGGAAATCGCACGGCGGCAGTGCGGCAGCAGCAGCAGGAGGCCCCATTAGCGAAAGCATGCCTCAGGTTAAGAACAGTTTTGGGTTAAGAACGGACCTCCAGAACAAATTAAGTTCATAACCCGAGATACCGCTGTATCTGTGTACTCTTGAACTTGAGTTTTAGTCAAGAGCTGACGGTAGTTTTTAAGTGAGTTGAAAGTGGTTTGAGAGCAGGTCTCCCCCATGATGTTGTATTAGCGCATATCACTTCAAGGGGTGAAACTTTATCGTTACACTTTTCTTCAGTGAGGGGGTCTTAAGATATGTTTTTAGGTGTGAGGAATTCAAATTTACTATTACTTTTTGTAACTGGAAAACATTTAGCTTGGTAAATCTACAGTTGATTAAAAAGCACATAAATTGCTCTTGAAAAACCAAGTAATTTTAATTTTACGTTCAGAAAATGTCAGGTAATGCTATCAAAATTGTTGTTTCCCTGCATAAAACACATCCCACTAAGCATACAACATTACCTTGTAATCATAAAACAACATCAGAAAGTAAGGCATCAATTAATAAGAAATTTAAGCAATAAGTTTCATCAAGTGTGGCTTTGATTCGTTCTTGGACCTCAGCTGATGACTTGCTTCTTGGCCTCTGTAGCCCTCGCATTTCTCATGGGAACAAAGCCTGCCAGCTGCCTTTGTGACATGTTTCACACACCTTTCTATAGACTGAACATGACTGTGGAATTTGCATAGGCTTGGGAATGAACTTCTTCATCTTAACTTCTGCTGTATTAAGTTTACATGTCCAAGGAGGTTCATATACCCCATCAGACCAGCTCCAACACGGATGAAGCCCTGGGGTCAATGCAGTATGTCTTCCTCAGACATACAGAGAGCTCTCTCAGTGTGCCTCATCTCCACTCCTCGTCAACAATCTTTTGGACACCAGCTCTCCTTTCCTCACAAGAGTGTCTGGATTATCATTTCATGGAATGCATGCCATGCTGAATGCTGGTTGGCTGGCAAAATAGCATTGAATGCAGCCTTCTTTTGCAGCCTAAGTTGCCACAGCTGAAACAAGATGTGGCGTGGGCTTTCCACCCAATAGTATTTTACTTTGATGTTGAACCAGCAGGGGTAGTAAGTTGTTGAGGGTTTTGCCTTTAAGGCCATGTTTTGAAACCCATATGTGACAAAGCCTCTTTGATGCTATTAACCACCTAGACTGACTCACTGGACCAAGAAGGGCCAAATCCATGGGAAGTTTTCTTGTCCTTATGTCCTGTATGATCTGATATCCTTACTCTTGATTAGTAGGCAGATCCTTCATGGTGTTGTCCCTCAGTGAAGTAAGAGGCTTTCCAGTTGAGAGTTTGGTGAATGAAGGATCAATTTCAAGTTCTATAGCAATTTCAAGTTTCTCACATCTTGCCAATGTTACCTGCCCACTTGATCTGTGATCACCTGCTATGATCAAGTGGTGCTCTCACTGGTTTGGAGGGCACAAACCAACCAGCTGCATGGTACCATCCTCCGAGCCCATGTTAATATTTGAAAAATCACCTCCAATGGCCTGCAGGCTCCTGTCAATGCCCTTCTTCCTCATGAGATCTATAAGATTATTCGCAATAACTTCAGCTGGTTTTTTCCTCTTTGAGGCTTTCTCCAGAGTGAAGTGGTAGATATATCTTCGACCAGGCTCACTGCACACACACTTGCAATTGAGGATATGAGAAGGCTTGTCAAGTTCTGAAGTTTTGATTTCTATGCTATTTTACGCACATTTTTTCACAAAAATGTTAATAAGTTTTAAATTATGGGAAATTCCACAAAAACGTAAAAAAAGGAAATAATTTTATATAATTATTTACCAAGTTGAACTAAATTATATTAATTTAACCAAAATATCTTTTGACTTCCCAAGTCATGTTACAACTTTTTAGCACCCTTCACTTCTGGAATTTGAGAGTTGACAGCCTAATGTTGTTTCTTCCAGTCAAACAGATTTTCAGGATTTTGAAACAATAAGGAAGTCTATAGGGTTTTTTTATTATTATTATAGAGTAGGTGAATGTAGAGGAAACTAATTTAGCCTTTCAGGTTTGGGTACATTCCTGTGGGGTATCACAGCAAGTGTCCTTTTAAATACTTCAAAAGCTAATGAGATAAGAATGCACAGTGTTTCTGTAGATGTGTGCAGCAAATCCACTGTCCTGTTTTCAGGAATGAACTGCTGTCCTGATTGCTCCCCCTTCTCATTTGTCTCTGGCTAACAAACATTAAAGATTGATCTGTTGCACGTGCCTCAAAGTGGTATTTCACTGCATGCTTGGAAACAGCCAGGCAAGGGCTGTCAGTGTTGTCAGTTTGGGAAAACAAACCCCAGCAGCAAGGGGTGCACAAGCTGGTCCTGTTTAGCTCTGGAGTGGGACATGTGGATTCCTCAGGGATGTGATGCTTTGCTGATAAAGGAAAATGGCCCTTTGCCCCTCTTTCCACAAACAAAATAGGAAATAAACTGTTCTAATTTAAAGAAACTCTTATTGCCACTCTGCCAAGTGTTGCCTCTCCCAGTTCCACCGACAGCACCTGACTGAGCCACATTTCAGCAGCTAATGAGTGTGAGTTTAAAAAAACCTTAAAGCCTTTTCCTGCAAGCTGGTGACTGACACAAATGGAGTTCATATTTAATCATCTGTTAACTCGTTGTCTATTATAGCTCTTTAATAGCACCATAGATATTCTTAATGAAGCATGATTTAAGGTATTTACAGCTCTAGGACCGACAGACATCACTCACAGTGTGCAGGTAATGAGGCATAAAACAGCTCTTGGAAACTGTAAAAAAAAGGGGGGGAGAGAGAAAGAGAGATCTGGCAAGGAGGTAGAAGCTGAATTGTTCCAAGGTTTGTTTTAAAATGTTTAGGCATTTAAAGTCATTTCAGCTTTTTAGAGGTGTCTGGTAGCACAGGGTTCAGCAATTACAGCTGCTGTGCAGCTCTCATCATAGTGAAGGAGTTCATGGTGTTAATACCCATCTTTAAGATTATTATTTTTTCAAAAAGCAAAGTAATGGTTCCTCATTGCTATAGCTGCTTAAAACGTGCCATTCGGAGAGAGAGAGTGTGTGAGAGAGAGAGAGAAAGAGAGAGACTCCCACTTTCTCACAGTTGTTTGAACGCCAAAGTCTTCCTTTGAACTTTGTTGGGTTGTATATAGTGATCTCAGAATCAAGGACTGGACATGTTATTAATTTTGGGAACTAAGGGAAAAGAAGACCTCAAAAGTATATGGAAGTTGGTTCTTAAGGTCCAACGTGCTTTAAATCATAAAGCAACGGAAGCTATCAAATAGTCTGCAGTCTTGATTGGATTGATTCAGTTGCCCTTGAAAAGGAGTGTTACAACTAAAAACAAATTAGTTCTTCATAAATTATTTTTCTGTGAACGTCTGAGTTCTCTTTTCTTCATTTCTTCATTGCTTTCCTTCAGTTAATTTAGGGACCCTAAATTATAAGTGTCCCTTAAATTGTAAGGAACAAGGGTGTGGAATGTCTTAGTGGGTTTTCATCCAGGACCATATCAGGAAGAAATAGGTGAGATATTAATTATATTTGCAGGATAGGATAGGCTGGCATAGGCAGCGAGCTTCTTCAGTCTCATTGCCGCCCTTGTAGAACTCAGCAGCCAGCAGGACAGAGACAAAACTAGAACTAGTTGGCTTTGCTTGTCATCTCTGTTGGGCTCTTTGCCTCCCACCCAACAAGGCTTGGGGGACACTGGCCTCCCTCCCCAGAAGATCCTCTTTATAGCCAAGTCTTTGCACCCTCAGTCTGTAAAACCTATAGATCAGTTATAGGCATTGTTAGCATGATATGTAAAAGATAGAATCTTCTGATATATATATATGTGTGTGTGTGTGTGTGTGTGTGTGTGTGTGTAATTTCATCTCTGCTCTAGAAATTTAGGTTCGCCCTAAGATAAGCTGCTGCATCAGGTTTCAGAATTGTAAGGTAATAAGGTAAGGCCAGCCTATTTGGGCAACAGTATATGAACATTATTCTCACAGTAAATTCACCAGGAGGACCCACAAATTCTGTTAGAGGTGCTTTTTTGTCTCTATTAATATGCCCAAGCATAGGGTTCTGTTTTTTTTTTTTACTTAGTTTTTAGACAGTGCTATTGAATGTTATTTTTGTACTTTTATTTTTTTAAGAAAAATGCTTGAGTTTTATATTATATTGAGTGATATAAAATTATTGTAAATAAATAATATGAGAGAAGGTGCTCAGGAAAGGGAAGGATCCAGCCTGCTCAGGGCTCTAGTGGTAAAAACTTGTACCTTGCCTTTGTCCGGGAAGAACTGCAGCTCAGTGGTAGATCAGCTGCTTTGCATGCAGAAGGCTCCAGGTTCAATTTCTGGCAGGGATCCCTACCAGAAACCATGGAGATTAGAAAGTACTGAGCGAGGTGAACCACGGACCTGACTCTGTATAAGACAGCTTCCTGTTTTCCCGTGTTGCAAACAGATACTGTAAGATTGAAGTTATGTGATCTCTGTTACATACCCCAGGAAATAAATGAACAAGTCAGCTCTACACTAGTTGAAGCATCAAGGGTGTCCCATGTAAAGCATATTGCAGTAATCGAGGCATGAGGTTATCAAGGAACAAATAACAAATGCAAAATAATGGAGGAGAGGAGAGGTCACAGGTGGCTCACCAGGTGAACCAATACAGTCATACCTCTGGTTAAAGTTGCTTCAGGTTGAGCATTTTTGGGTTGAGCTCCGCGGTGACCCGGAAGTAACGGAACACATTAGTTCCAGGTTTCGCTGCTCGCGCATGCGCAGATGCTCAAAATGACGTCATGTGCACGCGCAGAAGCGGCGAATTGTGACCTGCATGGACGCACAAACACGGGTTGCGTTTGCTTCAGCAAATGGGGCTCCGGAACAGATCCCGTTCGCATCCAGAGGTACCACTGTATTTGAAAACAGTTCTGATCTGCACAAAAGGTAGCTGTTTTGGCCCATAAGAAAAAAAAATCCTAAATTCATTCCAGGGCATTGCTTTTATTAGGCCAAACAAAATGTTTCCAAATTATATTTCAAGTTCTCCAAAACTATTCATTAGGCTAGAGTCAAGCAGGAAAGGGGGGTAACATGTTGACTGGTGGTAAAACTATGAAGAGTCTTAAGATACAGTGGTACCTCGGGTTACATATGCTTCAGGTTACATACGCTTCAGGTTACAGACTCCGCTAACCCAGAAATAGTACCTCGGGTTAAGAACTTTGCTTCAGGATGAGAACAGAAATCGTGCAGCAGCGGCGCAGCGGCAGCGGGAGGCCCCATTAGCTAAAGTGGTGCTTCAGGTTAAGAACAGTTTCAGGTTAAGTACAGACCTCCGGAACGAATTAAGTACTTAACCCGAGGTACCACTGTAGAATGTGGCTCAAATGCAGTCTCTGTGCAGGCTTCAAGTTCCTCAAAGTTTTTTTGGCCAATGGCCGATTCCTGTCTTTGTCATTGAGCAAAAAATACACAGTTTCCTTTGTAGGCTGAGAAACTAAGGAGCAAAGGCACAAATTAATTTTTAGTGGTGCTAGGTAATTTAAAAAGTCATCATATGCCCATTTCTCCCACCCCACTTTGTTTATCATCTGGTCAGATGAACATTGCTGTCTTCACTTTATGTGTGCCGTGGAGACCTCTGAATTTAGCCATTTAACAGTGAGATCCTAAGCTTGATGAAGTGGATCTTACATGATCTGAAGGTGGGAAGGAATGTTCCCTCCAACCTCCAGGTAAAGTTATTTGGCTGGCAAGTTACCCATTGTGAATGACCCTTAAGTTACTCCTCACAATTGTAAATATATACCAGTAAAAGATGAATTGCAGAGCAGGAAGGCCATAGCCATGCAGAGCTATTCCTTAGCTTCTGGTCAGAGAATAGTAAGTGTTCGCTGCTGCTGCTGCTGCTGCTTCTTTTTTTTGTAAATGTCCCCCAGTGAGATCTTAACAAAATCTCAGAATTATGAAAATATTTTGTGATGGAGGTGCCATTTTGCATGAAAATATTTCCCAGAAAATGTCAAGTGTCACCAATCTGCCTGTCTCCCTGTGTGATAGTAATTGGCTTGGAAGGGCCTAGTCTGTCGAAGGCTCTGCTCGCCTCCTGCCTCCTCCTTGGTAAGATATTAAAATGTATTGAGTCTCCTTCATTAATGCAGGTGACTTCCTTGTCTGTGAATAGGCACATCTCTCTCTCGATCCAGGCTGAGAAACACATTGTGAGTGGCATGGCTTTAAACATGATTTTGATAATTAAACTTTCGAAAGAAATTTATTGACAGCATTATTCAGATATAAAAGCAGTTCTGGTTACATGCTAAAAGGGAGAGAATGTAATTTCTCCTGGTCTAGCCAAAGCAACTTTTGTGAAGGAGAAGAAACCCCCAAACTTCCATTACAGGCAGAGTATTTTTGTTTTGTTTCGTTTCATTTAATGTCTCTTTTTGCTGCCATGTTCTTGATTTAGGCTTCCTCCAGCAGTTTTATTTTAGTGGAAGTTTAAGTATGCTACCCAATTATACCTCATATGTGATATAGATGATTGAGTATGTTGAGGGGAAACAGAGGATGAGAAATTATAGTGTTATCCCTTACAGACTTATTTTTATATCTATAACCTGTATTTGTAATTGCTTTTTATCTCCAGAAAAATGAAAAGTATAAATTTGCCCTCGTCACGGTATATTGCAGCACTGTATAAGGCAGCACTGAGGCAAGGCTTCTTATTTTCCATCCCTGCTTGTTTCAGTTTTAAGAATGATGCTTCCCTTCCATTGCTCTCAACAGAAAAAAGCTTAGGGGGCGGGTTCTGATTTTGCTTACATCTGGCAAACACAGCTATCTTCATTATGGAAACTTGAATTTAACCTGGTATATCTGTAAACAAAAAATGGTTTGTGTGTCTTAAACTGTTTAATTCTCTTTAGAAATGGCACTTCCCTTCGAAGCTGTTCCATTGCATGTTCGATCCACCTTTACCCATTGCATGTTAAAACTTGCACCTTATTTTATTTCATATGAGGGATCAACATTTCAGACATGCCTCAAGAGGTTTCTAAAACATCTGTGCATAGAAAAGGCTATGAGCATGTATAGAAAAACTCTGATGAAATAATGCAGGAGGCAGGATCTACCATCTGATTTGGATCAGGGATAGCCCACTGGCAGCTCACAAACTGGATCCAGATTCAGCCCCAAGTCAATTTTGTCTGGTCCTTAATCATCAGGATTAAGGAATGTAAGAAGGCATCAATTCCTGTTCTGACCCATGTTCACTGCATGCTGCATGTTTCTGATCCAGTGCAGTTTGACTTCTGATAAAAACTACATTATTTGTCCCACTGTCTGCTGTGGCAGAATTATGTGTAATTATTTTACATATTTATGCCATACCATTCATTGCAATGCAAAGGAAATAAAATGCCAATAGGTGGAAAGGTAACTAATTATGTATCATTTGCTGATTGAAGACAACAGTGAATACTAACAGTATTCACTGGATTGATTTAAATTCTGGACATGGGATAAATAAACAAAAATCAGTTATTTCTGTTTCCATCAGAATTCTTAACATCCCTAATCAGGATATGGTAAATAGTTTGCCCATAGTTTCAGTCCTAAGGAATAGTACTTCTAAAGAAAATATGTTGTGTCTTCTGTGTGCACCACAGAATACACAAATCAGGAAACTGATGATGGCAGATGCTTTTAGGCATTGATATCACACAGTTGAGGTTTCTGGTTATGTGGATTTCATTCTCAGAACATGTACTACCAATACTCTGTGGTTTATAAGGGGCACAACTAAGTTCCTGAGAAAACTACAATCTAACGACAATCTCCAAGAAATACCATCATAGCTATTATAGACGTTGGGGACCTTTGCACCAACATCCTCCAGAAAGTTGGACTACAAGCCATCAGGAAGAATATTGTTGTTGTTGTTTAGTTGTTTAGTCGTGTCCGACTCTTTGTGACCCCATGGACCAGAGCACGCCAGGCACTCCTGTCTTTCACTGCCTCCCGCAGTTTGGTCAGACTCATGTTTGTATCTTCGAGAACACTGTCCAACCATCTCGTCCTCTGTCGTCCCCTTCTCCTTGTGCCCTCCATCTTTCCCAACATCAGGGTCTTTTCCAGGGAGTCTTCTCTTCTCATGAGGTGGCCAAAATATTGGAGCCTCAGCTTCACGATCTGTCCTTCCAGTGAGCACTCAGGGCTGATTTCCTTAAGAATGGATACGTTTGATCTTCTTGCAGTCCATGGGACTCTCAAGAGTCTCCTCCAGCACCATAATTCAAAGCGTCAATTCTTCGGCGATCAGCCTTCTTGATGGTCCAGCTTTCACTTCCATACATCACTACTGGGAAAACCATGGTTTTAACTATACGGACCTTTGTTGGCAAGATGATGTCTCTGCTTTTTAAGACGCTGTCTAGGTTTGCCATCGACTTTCTCCCAAGGAGCAGGCGTCTTTTAATTTTGTGACTGCTGTCACCATCTGCAGTGATCATGGAGCCCAAGAAAGTAAAATCTCTCACTGCCTCCATTTCTTCCCCTTCTATTTGCCAGGAGGTGATGGGCCCAGTAGCCATGATCTTTGTTTTTTTGATGTTGAGCTTCAGACCATATTTTGCGCTCTCCTCTTTCACCCTCATTAAAAGGTTCTTTAATTCCTCCTCACTTTCTGCCATCAAGGTTGTGTCATCTGCATATCTGAGGTTGTTGATATTTCTTCCGGCAATCTTAATTCCGGCTTGGGATTCATCCAGCCCAGCCTTTCGCATGATGAATTCTGCATATAAGTTAAATAAGCAGGGAGACAATATGCAGCCTTGCCGTACTCCTTTCCCAATTTTGAACCAATCAGTTGTTCCATATCCAGTTCTAACTGTAGCTTCTTGTCCCACATAGAGATTTCTCAGGAGACAGATGAGGTGATCAGGCACTCCCATTTCTTTAAGAACTTCCCATAGTTTGCTGTGGTCGACACAGTCAAAGGCTTTTGCATAGTCAGTGAAGCAGAAGTAGATGTCTTTCTGGAACTCTCTAGCTTTCTCCATAATCCAGCGCATGTTTGCAATTTGGTCTCTGGTTCCTCTGCCCCTTCGAAATCCAGCTTGCACTTCTGGGAGTTCTCGGTCCACATACTGCTTAAGCCTCCCTTGTAGAATTTTAAGCATAACCTTGCTAGCGTGTGAAATGAGTGCAATTGTGCGGTAGTTAGAGCATTCTTTGGCACTGCCCTTCTTTGGGATTGGGATGTAGACTGATCTTCTCCAATCCTCTGGCCACTGCTGAGTTTTCCAAATTTGCTGGCATATTGAGTGTAGCACCTTAACAGCATCATCGTTTAAAATTTTAAATAGTTCAGCTGGAATATCATCACTTCCACTGGCCTTGTTATTAGCAGTGCTTTCTAAGGCCCACTTGACCTCACTCTCCAGGATGTCTGGCTCAAGGTCAGCAACCCCACTACCTGGGGTGTACGAGACATCCATATCTTTCTGGTATAATTCCTCTGTGTATTCTTGCCACCTCTTCTTGATGTCTTCTGCTTCTGTTAGGTCCTTACCACTTTTGTCCTTTATTATGGTAATCTTTGTACGAAATGTTCCTTTCATATCTCCAATTTTCTTGAACAGATCTCTGGTTCTTCCCATTCTGTTGTTTTCCTCTATTTCTTTGCATTGCTCGTTTAAGAAGGCCTTCTTATCTCTCCTTGCTATTTTTTGGAAATCTGCATTCAATTTCCTGTATCTTTCACTATCTCCCTCGCATTTTGCTTGCCTTCTCTCTCCCGCTATTTGTAAGGCCTCGTTGGACAGCCACTTTGCTTTCCTGCATTTCCTTTTCATTGGGATGGTTTTTGTTGCTGCCTCCTGTATAATGTTGCGAGCCTCCACCCATAGTTCTTCAGGCACTCTGTCCAGCAAATCTAAATCCTTAAACCTGTTCCTCACTTCCACTGTGTATTCATAAGGGATTTGATTCAGATTGTATCTTACCGGCCCAGTGGTTTTTCCTACTTTCTTCAGTTTAAGCTTGAATTTTGCTATAAAAAGCTGATGATCTGAGCCACAGTCAGCTCCAGGTCTTGTTTTTGCTGACTGTATTGGCTGCAGAGAATATAATCAATCTGATTACGATGCTGCCCATCTGGTGATGTCCACGTGTAGAGCCATCTCTTGTGTTGTTGGAAAAGCGTGTTTGTGATGACCAGCTTGTTCTCTTGACAGAACTCTATTAGCCTTTGCCCTGCTTTGTTTTGATCTCCAAGGCCAAACTTGCCAGTTGTTCCTTTTATCTCTTGATTCCCTACTTTAGCATTCCAATCCCCTATAATGAGAAGAACATCCTTCTTTGGTGTCACTTCTATAAGGTGTTGTAAGTCTTCATAGAATTGGTCAATTTCAGTTTCTTCAGCACCAGTAGTTGGTGCATAAACTTGGATTACTGTGATGTTAAAAGGTCTGCCTTGGATTCGTATCGAGATCATTCGATCATTTTTGCTTTCGCCACTCTTTTGCTGACTATGAAGGCCACTCCATTTCTTTTACGGGATTCTTGCCCACAGTAGTAGATATGATGGTCATCCGAACTGAATTCGCCCATTCCCGTCCATTTTAGTTCACTGATGCCCAGGATGTCAATATTTATTCTTGCCATCTCATTTTTGACCACATCCAACTTACCCAGGTTCATGGTTCTTACATTCCAGGTTCCTATGCAATATTTTTCTTTACAGCATTGGACTTTCCTTTCGCTTCCAGGCATATCCACAACTGAGCGTCCTTTCGGCTTTGGCCCAGCCGCTTCATCAGCTCTGGATCTACTTGTACTTGCCCAGTAGCATGTTGGACGCCTTCCGACCTGAGGGGCTCATCTTCCAGCGTCATAACTTTTATATGCCTATTGTCTTTGTCCATGGAGTTTTCTTGGCAGGGATACTGGAGTGGCTTGCCGGTTCCTCCTCCAGGTGGATCACGTTTGGTCAAAACTCTCCACTATGACCTGTTCATCTTGGGTGCCCTGCTCGGCATAGTTCATAGCTTCTCTGAGTTATTCAAGCCCCTTCGCCACAGCAAGGCAGTGATCCATGAAGGGGAGGAAGAATATAATCCTTCACTAAAGAGTTTAGTGAGAGAGTCAAAATGTTAAGGTGGAGACTGAGGATATGTTAAGGTGGAGGCAGAATTATTAATAAGACCAAGAATATGCAGCATGACGAATACATTGTTGGACATTCCCTTGACTGTTGGCATCATTCAGCAATTGTTTGATGAGCAAATAAAAGTGATTAGAGCTGAGACTGATGAAATAGTGAATGAAAGCAGACCAGAGAAGGATGAAATGGAAAACAAGGACACATAGACTTTGGAGAACAAAATGAATGCCAGGACAGGAGGGTGAGAGTTGGAGGCAACAGATGATGAAATGGATAAATCCTTCACACAGGTGTTTAGAGGAATGAAACAGTCAAATGGAGGAATTGTGATGTTGGAGGAGCTGAATTAAGCCATGGATGGAAAGATGAAGAGACATCCTGAGTTGGCAGAAATAGTTGAGAGAGAAAGTCTACTACTTGAATTTAGAGAGAAAAGCCATCAATATATATAGAAATAGATGGCTTTTCTCTCTAAATGATGAGTATATGTACCTACAACTGCGATATATAATGATGACTATGTGTACCTGCAACTCAGAATAGCACTTCGTTCATATGATGAACAAAGGCTTATGCCATAATAAACCTATTATGTTTTTAAGGTGCCACACGACTTTCTGTTGTTATCTTTGTAAACTTGTAAACTTTGTAATATATACATATTGTGTACACACAATTTATGTAATGTAGTGCCTGAGCATGTGTGCTTTATAACTGTGAAGCCCTTATTTCAAAATGGCAACAACTTTATTATAGCGACTCATAAAGGAGTTGATGTAGCACACTACATTTTTGGCTCCTGGACAAATATCTGAATAAGTGTGTGCCACCCTGCCCTGAAGTTGGCCTTCTCTCCCCTGGATGCTTGCCCTGACCATTTGGTAGGACTGTATGACTATGTGCACAATTGATCCCCTAAAAATGTAATGGTCATGGCTTTGTAAATTTTAAAATAACACATTCTTAAATGGCATCTCTTTTTACTGTGTCCATGAACTCTGCCTAGGAAAATGCTTTTAACAAATTGGCTACAATGATGCTGAATAAATCATTTATTATTAGAACAATATACTGCACAAATATTTGGCTGGTTTAGCACTGCTGGACCTTGGAGAGAAGAGGCCGAATGTGTATAATATAAATACTATATAGCAAACAGATCTGCGGTGCCACAGATAGCACTGGAATTGAGACTGTTCCAGAGCTAATGAAAGCTTCCTTGAGCTACACAGAGCAGTGGACTAGGGTTTACTGGCTAGATGAGAAGGGTTGTGGGCTGTTGGTTTTCTTTTACCTTCCCATTGGAAAAGTCATTAACTCTGTAATCTTAAGGCTGGCCTGAGGGAAAGGTGAAGGTTGGCAAACAATCAACTCCAACACCCTACCAGTCTCACCAGCAAGGCAGGAGTCAGGATGGAGAAGTGTAAGAATTTACATTTTTCTTCTGCAAAATTTGAAATCAGATTACTGTTTAAGAGTACCTATGCAACACCCTCCTCTTATGTGTGCAGCCTTTTAGCACTGTGGAACTCCCTCCAGTCAGATGTCAAGGAAATATACAACTATCCGATTTTTAGAAGACATCTGAAGGCAGCCCTGTTTTGGGAAGATTTTTATGTTTGAAGTTTTATTCTGTTTTTAATGTTCTGTTGAAAGCCGCCCAGCCAGTTGGGCAGGTAGAAGTATTTATTTATTTATTTATTTATTTATTTATTTATTTATTTTTGTTGCTATTATTATTATTATTATTGTTGTTGTTGTTGTTGTTGTTATTATTATTATTATTATTATTATTATTCATATGCAACCCTTTACATGACACAGCATAAGAATATCTCTTCTAGATCAGGCCAAAGGCCCATCTAGTTTAGCATCCAGTTCTCAGAGTGGCCAAAAACTGGACTTGAGTGCAAAAGCTCCCTCCTTGCTGGTGTGATTCCCACAGCTGCTATTCAGAGGCATCTCATCACTGACCCTGGAGGTAGAACACCACCATTTGACTAGCTAAACCTCTGATAGTCTTATCCTCCAACTTATTTAATCCTTTTTGAAAACCATCCTAGTTAGTTGCCATCACTTCATATGTGGGGAGTGAATTCCATTGTTTAACTAAGAAGTACTTCCTTTTGTCTATCTCCAATCTTCCAACATTCAACTTACCCTATTTCCACTGTCTCCACACCATACATACCGTATTTTTCGCCCCATAGGATGCACTGCCCCATAGGATGCACCTAGGTTTTTTTTTTGGGGGGGGAATAAAGAAAAAAAATTTATTCCCCCTCCCAGGCACGGGGCTGGTGCGGGGGAAGCCTGAGCTTCCCCGCCCCAGCCCCCAGAACAGCCTGCTATCCGCAAGCCTAGGGAGCCGCGCCGGTCTCCCCAGGCTTGCGGAGAGCTGCGTGAAGCCCGGGCGCGCTCTTCAGCTCGCCCCCGGCTTCGGAATGCGGGCAGCTCTGCGCAACCTTTGGGAGCCCGGCGTGCGCCAAGCCCAGGAGTGCAGGCACCTCCGCGCAACCCTCGGGCTCCCTAGGGTTGCGCAGAGCTTCCTGAAGCCTGGAGAGTGAGAGGGGTCGGTGCGCACCGACCCCTCTCGCTCTTCAGGCTTCAGCGAAAGCCTGTATTCGCCCCTTCATTTTTGGAGGGGAAAAAGTGTGTCCTATAGGGCGGAAAATATGGTAATCTTAAACACCCCCATCATATCCGTGTTGCCTTTTCTTCTCCACTGAAAAGCCTCAGATATTGTATCCTCCCTCTCAGAGGGGAGTTGGCCTCAGAACATTGATCAGTTTCCAGTTACTCTTTTCTGAAACTTTTCTAGATTTGGTTTTTATTTAAATGTCACTCCACAAGCTGCTTCTATTGGTGTCCCTGGTATTCATGCTCATCTGACACATCATAAAATCATGCTCAACCAATATAACAAAGTTCTCTATACTTTCTTCTCATACCTCAGGGTGGGTAAACTCTGACCCATGGGCCAAATTTGGCCCCTGCACACCTCCCAAACTGGGATCATGAGGCTGCTTCTCCTAAACCATATGCAGCTGCCCCACACTTGACATGGTAGAGATGCAGCTCTATTGGGGGACTTGATCCCTACAGAAAACATGGGCTGAAATCACGGCTCAGCTAGTGATAGGCAGCGACTTCAGCCCTGCTGAATTTGTGGCACAATGGAGTTCCAGGAAACATCTCTGCCAGGCCTGTGCTTGGTGTTTTGCTTATTTTAGAGCTGGCAAAGCCCTTTACACTGCCCATCCCAAGTGCCTGACAGTCATCTGTCGTCAACAGGTTGGTGGCACAACCTAAAATGGGCCTATCGGCTGCAGAAGTACAAGTGACATCCCAAAAACAAATTCTCACACCACTAGCAGGAATGAAAATTCACAACAGGTTTTTTCATGCTTTGTGAAGAAGAGTGACTGAATGGACGCCATACCACACATCCAGTTTGTTGCGCAACAAACACATTTCTTTCTTTTTTGTTGCGTCCAACCCTGAAATCTTACCCTAAGATTGGTCTTTTGTTGCAGGGGTGTTTCATCTCCACGGCACTGAAAGTGAAATTTTTGTAGCTGGGAAAATGAGATGCTTCCCCCAGAGAGCTCATTTATATATATTTTTTGCAGGTGTTACTGCTACCTACTCTGTATAGGCTATTTGTGAGGCAGTTAGTGTAAGGTGATGCAACTTTTTTGCCCCTCCCATGCCTGCACCATTTTGTGAACCTTTAGTGTGTGTTTTGAAATCACAACTTCTCTAGCCACCCTAACCACTGTTGCTGCCTTTCTCCTCACAAGCACATGTCCTACCACGAGTGCTGTGACAGCAAGGCTGTCATTGAACAAACATGTAAGAATATTGTAAAAAGGATAGAAAATATTTCTCTGATTGTGCAGAAATTGAAGCTTAACCTATAATGCATTTTTAAGTTGCAGCAGACGTGTTCTCACAAGTCATTTCTATATCTAAAAATGTAACATGGGAAGGTTTCTACCTCTGAGATAAGCATGGTTATGTTGAACTGTTCTCTATTCTTAGCTTAGATGTTGCTTTCAGAAGTTAGTGAACACATAAATCCTTCCTGTGTTACATTTTTAGAAGTTATGCCTGTTATAGCATGGTAAGGTAAAGGTAAAGGACCCCTGGACAGTTAAGTCCAGTCAAAGATGACTATGGGATGCGGTGCTCATCTCTCTTTTCAGGCCAAGGGAGCTGGCATTTGTCCACAGCTTTCCGGGTCATGTGGCCAGCAGGACTAAACTGCTTCTGGTGCAATGGAACACTGTGATGAAAGCTTTGTCCTGGGCTGCTGTTATGCAGAGATGGATATGGGGCTGACTTTTTCTTTTCTTTTCAAATTCATCTAGTCCAGCCCCCACTCCCTTTTAGACTGTACTTTAGGGCAGGCAGTAATTTCTTGGGAACCAGTGTCGATCCAGCCTGGACCCTGACACATTTATTTGGTATTGTTCAGTTGCTGCGGATATGTGCTAGGCTGATTAGATAGCGCATGTATGGCAGTTCCCTAGTGCACTTGTTACCTAGGAAACCATGAGCTCTACATGTGTGTCACTTAACACCCTATTTGCTTTCATTTGGATAAGTCTTTAATTTCTGCACTGCCCCATCTCCTCTGGATCTATTCAAGTCGCCTGTCTTCATACACTAATCCCTCTCCTTCTGCCCTGCTTGCCTCTCTGGCTGTGGTTCTCAAAAAAGTCCCTGCCTGCTCAGAGCAAGTTTCCAAACCTGTGGGTAATCTGAACAGCTCGTGCCTTTAACAATAATAACTCAAATTATATACACGGCTTCTCCCATCCAGAAGCAATTAGTAGCTCAAATGTGATGCTTAACACTTCCATCATCAAAGCACTCTACAGACGTTAACTAATTAATCCTTCAAATATTGCAATGAAGCACAGTAAGGTGGCTATTTCTCCTTTGTAGATGGGGGAATTAAGGCACACAGAATATCAAGGCTGGACAGTGGTTGGCTCTGCTTCACTATGCAAAGGATTCAACATGCAAAATATCTGTCATTCAAGTAGAAATAAGAGGTCAACTACCCACTCCTAAGAGAGTTTCATTTTCAAATGGAGTCTCTACCCTGGTTCCTATCTGATTAATTTAGACTTTCCCAGCTCCCCCAGTGACTCAGGTAGAATATTTTGTGAACTGCACATTAAGGTGCTGGTTTTTAGCTGTGCTGAAGCTTCTTTGCAACACACTTGCCCCTCATTATCTATGTTTAGCTGAATATTCAGAAAGCTTCCCACCTCATCACCAATTTTTATTCTGTAAAACAGGTATTTTGTGATGTCCACAACAGTTTCTTTGATTTCCAAATGTGTCTCCAGACTAAGAAGGTTGTAGAACTCAGATAGAACTGATTGCAGCTGATTAAAATATTAGATTGCAAGAAACAAACTTATTATTGGGGAGGGGGCTCCAGTTTGTTCCAGTGCCATTTGCTAGAAAGAAAGAAAGAAAGAAAGAAAGAAAGAAAGAAAGAAAGAAAGAAAGGTAGGTAGGTAGGTAGGTAGGTTTTTTGGGAGCTGTCAGACCATTGCTTCCTATAGCTCAAGACAGGGGTGCTGAGGGGTCTTGCCCCCCCAAAAAAACCTAGGAAGGGTCTGGGCTCCCTCAATATCCTGTGGTAACATGTGCACACAGTGTGAGCACACCACAGAATGCACTCACGACACTCGTGCAAGCTGTGTGTGTGTGGCTCAAGAGCTATGCCTCCTAATAAAACCTGTCACTGCCTTCTACAACAGGCCACAGAGGGATGTTTGGGTTCACCTATTCCAACTGTAAGCTGAATGCTGAGCGTATGTTATAAATAATTGTTTTACCTGCCCTTCACCAGCAGCTGTGAGGGTGGGTTACTACAATTTAGAATTCAGAATTCAAAACAGTTAAAACAGATTATAGTCACAAAAATTGTGGTGGGGGCACTGAAAACACAGATTTCAGAAGTAAAGGCCAGTGTAGAGAAGTTTCTTCTGCAGACTAGTGCAGTAGTGTACAGGTGACAACACTGGAGGCCTGGAAGAGTAGATCCTGTAAAACAAAAGAGTTCTGCAAGCCGTGGTAGGTGGTCCAGATACAAATGTGAAGACAGTACTGTTAGATCCTGTCTGCAGCACTGTCTGGTCAGCAAGACCAATTAAAGATTCCCTTCCCTTTAGCAATACCTGCTGACCTAGGGTTCTGGGTGGGCACTCTTTGGTGCATGGTGTGGCCATGGAGGGCTGCCATCTTCTGATGTGGCCAGGGGAGGGGATGGTCACCTGGTGCCACCCAACTCTGACTGCATTGGGCTCCCAGGTAAGGACAGGCAGTGCCTGCAAGCCAATCAGTCTCCAGCCCACTCCATGCCTATTTAAGGGGGAAGCCAGGTGCAGGCCACCCTCTTGGCTGATCGTAATGGGATTTTCAACCGACCTAGTCCTTAGGGGTCCACCCAGTGGGGGAGCAGGTGTGTTGCCTATGGACCTTGCTATAGTTTACACCATAGCTTTCCAAACTTTTCATATTAGTAACCCCTTTCCAGCCCTGAAAGGAGTGTGGGGAGTGTTCGTGTGACACACCTACACACTGCAGCCAACACGCTAACGTGTCATGACACACAATTTGGAAAGCTCTGGTTTACATGGTCACCATATTCGGGGACAGGGAGGAATTTTCTCCTGCAAGCAAACTGGCTGGCTTGCAGGTTTTTGCCTACCTCATCGCAACATTGGCAGATAAGGCATTGGGCTGGATCCTTAGTCGCAGGAGTATCCTGTTAGCAGGGTCCAGGAGGGGTGACTCTGTCTGGGAGTCCATGGGGGAGGGAGACCAGTGAGCCAATACACCTCTCCCAAAGGCGACTCCGCAGCACCAGGTTCTATCAGGTAGCAGGCAGGCTACCTGATGCAGGATACATGCCCAGTGCCTTAGCCAAACCTACTCTTTCCTGTAATCAATAACGTTGTGGCTTAATTCAACCTAAAACCAGTTTCCTGTGTCCATTCTTGTGGCCCTCCCTGCACCTGCAGTGGGCATCATGTCCCTGTGCTGGCAAGGATATAATTCTGTCTTACAAGCTGCAGGTATTATCTAGCCTGAAATTTATTTGTCCCACTCCCCCTATGGCATTAAAAAAAAATCTAATGCAGGCATGGAATATATAATTTGCCATCATATAAATGACAAATTTGATACCCAAATGGAGACGAAACACCCCAGCATTGTCACAAGGTTACCAACTTTCTCTTCTTCCTGTTTAAGGGTCTCCTCTGACCACCCCAAAGCTGTGTGTACTGTTGCCTTCGTGGACCACAATCTGTACTGAAATCCAAGCCTGCTGTTAACTTCACTTGCGCTCTATTCTTGTGTTTGCTATTATTTTTTAACACTTTTTTGTGCATAAAAGCACTATCCTCTCCCTAGAGCCTGCCTGCAGTGAAGACATGGTCTGTACAACTGCAATTATTTAGAAGAACAGATGGAGTGAGGAGCAGAAAGTCTGTTAATAGTAATAGAAATGCTACATGTTAACCTGGACAGCACACGATGACAGTCCCATGACTACACGTTCTGTTCCCACCAGCTGGGCACCAACGCAGAAGTGAGAGATTCACAACAATAGCAAAACCAAGAACCCACCTAAAGTTAGAAATAAAATTCCTTCACACTCTTCAGTGTAGGTTTCCCCCCACCCCACCCCCAGTAATCTCCTGCCTCACGGTCATTTCAAAATATTTTCATATTTAAGGTGTGGTGTTATAAATTTCAGCATGGTTGGCAGGATAGAAATTAGGCATGAATGTGTGAGAAGGAAGTAAAGGTCAATAAAGGGAGCACAAACATGGTAAACCAAGAATTTTATATCTCCCCCAATCACAATAATTAACTCTTAAGATTGTGCTGACATAATATATAATCGCTGAGCAGCAGATTTGCTTGGGCTTTTTTTTTGGTGATTTTTTTTTTTTTTGGTAAGATGTGAATGAATCAGAGGTTGCTCCTAATGGAATCTAAAAGACAGGAAGGGACATGACCCAGTGGCAGAACATCTGCTTTGCATACAGAAGGTTCAGCTCCCATATCCAAGCGTGGTTGAGAGAGACCCCAGTCAGAAACCCTGGAAAGCCCCAGCCATTCAGCGACAGACAGGACTGAGCTGGATGGACCAATGTTTTGAGTCAGCATAAAGCAAATTCCTGTGTTTGTAGGTACTGGTATGTCATGAGCAACATGGAGGTGTCATGGAGTGGTCAGATTTTGAGAAGGAATGGGAGGAGCTCAGAGAGTTGGAGCTGGAGAACCCTGGAGTGGGTCCTAGTGGGATGGGGAGGTGGAATCAGGTATCCAGGAAATATCTGCTTATGTAAAGTGCTTTACAGGCTTTGCTGAGCAACTCACCCCAAATCATACAGCTGTGCTTTATGTTATATCCATGTATTCGAACACAAACACTTCTGTGACAGCTCTGCTAAGAATATAATAGAGTTATATTTAGCATTTATATAGTGCTTTAGAATGCTCAAAAATGTTTCACATTTTTATGTAAATAATGTTTACAATAATCCTGCAATTTAGGCCAATATTATTATCTCCATCCTGCGGATAGGGGAAGGAGCTAATAAATGACTTGTCTGAAGACAAATTACTAATTACATTCCCCCTTCCTTTACATCAGATTTACTGTTGGGAAGCTGCTAATTTAATGCACTGGGGCACATGCATTTACTGCATTGTTCTTCTAACTGAATTACCCCTGCCCAAGGTGTGATTAGCTCCCCCCCCCCTTGAAAAAGATGAGTATTCCTTTGTTCTTCTGATCTCCTTTCCCGCTCCTGTAAACTAGTGATCCACACTCTCTCCAGGCCCACATTAACCCCCAGCCCTGAGTTTCTAAGATAAAAAAACACCAGTCATTGAGTTAGCTTAGAATTCACACATTTGAAACTGGATGCCCTCCTTGCAAACCAGTTTAAGCATAAAATGTTTTTTAGTTTCATGTGTTAAATCTTTAGATTAGATTGTTAAAGTTTCAGAGACAGATGCGATATCACTGCCTAATGACAGACCAGTTGGATATTATGCAAGAACAAAGCTAAGTACATGAAGCTTATGCCGTCATAAACTGGTTAGTCTTTAAGACTCTTAGTAGTTTTTTGCTGCAAAAGGCTGTTGGCTAATCCTCTAGATTTTGTTATGAAATTATTCTGCTCATCTTTTACAATCAATCACTGTGTGTGACCAGTGAGAAGCTTAGGAACTAGTCTGTTGTGGAAACAGATTTAGAGAGCATTGAGGCTGCCCCCTCCCCCCGAGGATCTAGGCCAGAGGTCTCCAAACTTATTTGGCCTACCGCCCCATTTTATTGGGGGAGGGGAAAACCTCAGCACCCCCCTGGAAATCTACCTTCTTTAATCCAACAAATTAAGTTTGCTGGCTCAGTCTCATCCGCCCCAGGACTGGGGCTGGCGCTGGAGCCACAGCCCACCTGCCATTGGCCAAGTAGGCGTCTGCTGTGATCCACTTCCCGGGCCTGAGTGAAGCCCAAAAGGGATCACCCTCGCCTCAAGCATGTCTACCAGATCCAGGGGAGGCGTTGTCGCCATCCCACAATGGCGCCCGACCTTTCGGTTAGCATCATTACACCAGATGAAACACGTACAAACAGTTTTTCTTCTTTCTTTCTCTGCTTTTTGTAGTGAAGAGCAGGCTGAAATAGTTTAAATACATAATATCCATATTTTTTACAGGAGAAGAAGTATGTTCTCATCATGGTAGATCCAGATGCCCCTAGCAGAGCGAATCCAGAATACCGTTTCTGGAGACATTGGGTTGTCGTTGGAATCAGCGTGAGTAGCATGTGTGTTTATGTTATTACATTATTCATGAGGATGCATGGAAACACTGCTTTGGAAACACTGCCGAGTTCAGATATACCCGGCTCTTTCCTCCATCATTGTTATCTCACCTTACTCAGTGGTTAACAGTGATTAAATGAACAGTAGTTAATTAATTAGCAACTATTTTGGAGGAGAGGTCTGTCTACAGACAGATGGCCCTGTAAAGACATCATGGCCACCACTAAAGTCATACCTCGGGTTGCAGACATCGCTTCAGGTTGCGTTTTTTCAGGTTATGGACTGCCAAAACCCAGAAGTACCGGAATGGGTTACTTCTGGTTTTTGGCAGTCGCACATGCACAGATGTGCTTTGTGCATGCGCAGAAGTGCCGAATTGCAACCCCCGTGCGCGATGTGAGTTGTGAATACTGCGGGTTGCAAACGTGCATCCCACACAGATCACTGTACAAGTTAGTGTCGGTGGGGCTGGGGCCACTATTGGTCTCATGGGCGGGATGAAGGGGAGATGGTGATATGTAAAATCACTCTTCTTCAGCTTTTGCTCAGTCCAGCCAAGGAGATTCTTTAAAGTTTTCATGAACCATCTCAGGAAGTGAATGGTCCTCTTGCTCCAAAGGCATGGGAACATCCCTTATCTGTGCTCTGTGATCTAGCCCAAGGACTACAAATTACCTTTGAGCTCAAAAAAACCAACCCTATTTGAGACTCTTACACAGCTCTCTGTAAGCAATGCTTGCTGTCTGGGATTTGTATGAAAATAGAGAAACACTTTAGATTTGTGTGTATTTTGCATACCTATCTGATATGGTTCTTCATGGTTGAGTTTCAAGCCAACGTGGCAGTGTGGTTGTAGCTTTGGTGGGGTGTGTATACACATCAACTTAGATTTGGTAAGGTTACAGTGAATCCAGATATCTTGCCAGTATATGGCCAGTATGCTTTCTGTGGTTTTGGTCTAACTGTGTTAATTCAGGTATGTCAAGTTTCAGGAACTTGCCCTCTATTCATGCAGAAAAACTATTCCAGGCGAGATTTGTTTTGATTAAAAATAATAATAATTAAAAAGGCTAATTAATCTGTCAGGACCAGGTGCTTTGTGGAGCATATTTTTAATCCCATTTTGGATTACTGCTAGAGTAAAAGATTTAATGATTCCAAGTTTTTTTTTCTAGGAATGTTGTGTCCAGTGGTTCAGATTAATAAAGTTTTGTATAATTTTTTTTTAATCCTCCAGAATTTTTTTTGTCTTTGGATTTTTTTACCTTTTTGCATTTTATCACAATATATAACTCATTTTGTTTGATTTATGCATACTTGTTTGCTAGGCAGAATATTCATTATAATATCGCTTTATCTTCTGAAGTGAATTAAGTATCTGTAGGACTTCTAGAAATCTTAGTTCTGCTCTTTTTCTTAAGTCTTCTGTACACTCTTTGTGTCCATTTATGTTCATTTTTAAGATCTTGTATTTCCTGAATTAGATTGGCATTTACCTTCTATTTCTCTTTTTAAATTCTCCTTTCTTTTCACTTATAAGTATGCTACGCATCACAGCTTTAAACTTGTCCCAAACCACAGTAGTTGTCTCTTCTCCCATATCATTAATCTGAAAAAATCCATAAGTCTCTTTAAGGAGTTTCTCTTTAGTAAATAATAATAATAATAATAATAATAATAATAATAATAATAATAATATCCAAGGGTCTAATTTCCAATAGAAAGGTTTAGGTTTGTGTACTCCCCATTGTATTCATGTGATAACAGGGGCATGGTCCAAGATATTAAGAAGACCATTGTCCACATTGTGAACCTGAGAGATAAGGCCTTCTGTGATTAATAAATGATCCAATCTGGCATAATTTTTGACCTTGTTACATACATGTATAATTCCTTAGTTCTGGATTGGCTATGCACCAGCCATCAAAGTAATTGTGTTTATGTAATTCAGCCGTACCTTGATTTTCAAACAGCTTAGTTCTCAAACGTTTTCGCTCCTGAACACTGTAATCCCAGAAGTGACTGTTTGCGAACTGTTTTTGGAAGCCAAACATCTGACGGGGCTTCCGTGGCTGCAGGAGCTTTGGTTTTCAGATATTTTAGAAGTCGAATGGACTTCCAGAATGGATTCCGTTCAACTTCCAAGGTACGACTGTGTGTTGTAGAGGGGTGTTCTAAAAGGAGGCAGTTTGCATGGGTTTAGTGATAGGTGAAACATTCTGCATTTATCAAAATAATAATTAAGTACAAGATTTAAGTCACCACCTATCATCACCTTGTTTAAATGAGTGCAGTAATGGAAAGGTTTCATCCAGAAATTGTTCTTGTTGAGTATTAGATCCATAAATAGAGCATAATGTCAGCTAGCAGTTATCTAACAGACCTTTTAGAATGATAAATCTTTAGGGTCACTCAGTATATTTTTTAACTGAAAATCAAGTTTGAGAGAAATCCAGGTTGCTGACCCCCTACTTTTGGAAGTACCTTGTGAAGTGTCCCAATTTCTACTTTCACTTGGAAGGAAGGATTTCGTATCGGTATTGTTTTTCCATTGTTTGGTATGCATCTCTTGTAAAAGAAAAAGAAAGAAAAAAGCAAGCTCTGGGTTATCTCGCTTTAAAGCTCAAATAACTAGACAACACACAGAACATAGCTGTCAATGTTTCTTTTTTTTAAAGGGAAATTCTCTTATTCCAAATAGGATTCCTCACAAGAAATGGGAAAAGTTGACAACTATGACACAGAATAATGTTTTGGGATTAAATAAGGCTACAACTTTATTGGTTACAGATGTGAAGGTTTGGCCATAGGTATTGGGGTAAGCAACAGCATATATCATTCCAGCCCGTCTGCTTCCAGTGCTACTAAGGGTAAAGGGTAAAGGACACTCTATGACCTACGTCAAATTGGGGCATCCCCCAAATGGTCCCCATAGGAGGAGTGGTATGGCCGTAGCCCATTTCAGGGCATTGGACAGGAGTCACTCATCCTGAATCCTTTTAACAGGATACCCTTACCCATGGAGGGGCAGGTGGAGGCTACAACCTCCGCTCCAACCAAGATCTAAGCTTACCCAATGCCTATACACCTTACAAAGTTGTGATGATTGCTATGAGGTAGGTGAAAAGCCAAATGGCTGATGCCAATTTGCCAGATGGAAAAAATTCCTAACCAGTCCTGAAATACGGCGACCAGCATTGTCCATAGCAAGGTTGTACCATCCAAAACAACCCTAAACTGCGGGAGTTAGGGTGGGTGAACTGGCACGACAAAAGGAGAGGCTGAAAGGCTGGGCAGGCCTTCAATATACCCTGGCATCATCATCATCATCATCATCATCATCATCATCATTAGGCAGTTGGTCCCATGTCCAGGGGAATGCCCTCCAATTCCTGCCGCCATTGGCCAAATTGGTGCAGGAGGGTGATCCAGCCTGCCATATGCCAGTTCACAATGGAGGTCCAGGGCCCGCCTGCAAAGCCGCACAGCCAAGAATAAATGGATTTATTGCAGTTAAGTGTAGCATTATAGGTTAATTTTAAATCATGCAACATATTCAAGGCAGCAGATCTGTTATGCATCATATTAATTTTAGTGTTGTTATCATATTCCGTCAACAAAAAATAAAAATGCTCTGAATTCCTATAGGGAATCCACATTCAAGCTCCACCTCCCCCCTCCACAATCCTCCCAACCTTCCCAACAGAATAATCTCTACACCTATGGCTGAGAGTGGCTCACCTATGGCTCATGTGCTCAGGTGAAATTAGAGGACATAAACACTAACCCCCTCCTCCTTTCCCACAGAAGCAGAAAACGCTTTACATGGTTATATTGAAAACAAATGAAGAGAATAATAGTCCACCTATTGCCTGTTTTGCTTATAAAGCTCTTGGTCAAACTTAGAAGTTGGTAGTTTCAGTGGGACCTTAGGCAGAGAAGAAGCCATCTGTGTGTTGTCTTTTCTGTTCTTGCTGCTGCGTCTTTTTTGCAGGCGTCTTTTTTATCTTGTTTTTCTCTCCCCCCCATCTCCCCCCCCCCATTTGCTGCCAGTCTCTTCCTTCCAGTTTTGTGTCTTCCTCTCCACTGCCTTCGCCTCCCAGTTGTTTGTCTTAATTTGGTTGCAAGTCCCAGTTGATTTAAGAATTTTTTAGCTTCCATTTGTGCAGAGGCAACTTTAGTTTGTTTGGCCTTTTCTTTTGTCCAGAGTTTTATTTGTTTATATTTCTGCTTGATACTTAGAGTCCTCAGTAAAATTAAAAAACAAAACAGTAAGTTGCTGAGTTGTATGCTACCTGCCATTTCATATACTGGTGAAGTTCACATTGATTGTAGGAGAATTATGTTTTTTTCCAGAATATCTGTGCCCCAAACAACTTTACCTTTGGGGGGTTTGAAGGTTAAGCACATAATTGCAGAGTAAAAGAATAAAGCATTTGGCACAGATTTTTCTCTGTAATGTGGGAGTGGAGGTTCATCAGAGATGCTCTCTATGAGAAAAGTGAGTTACAAGTGTGTCCCTGTTTGCTTCTGTGAAATATTGGATTATATCTGTTCTTTTCACTTTGAGAAGATGTGGCCAAGGGATTTCAGTTAATGTGCCACTAGACTGCCAGCATTTATCAGGAGAGGTTCAAGCACATATTGGAACCTTAGGTTTGTGTAGTTAAAGTGGTTTTAAGCACACTAGTTTAACAACTCCACTTTAAAAATGGACTTTGGAAAGAGATGGGGGAAATAAATGGAAAAGTCTAGGATGAACAAATGACTAATGGGAAGTTATGTAATACTCCACAAGCAAATGAATGCAGGGTTGGTGCTCATTGTTATATTACTGCCCCATAAACAACTCAGAAGAAAAGCTCAATAAAGACTGGCTATTGTCTAATTACTGTGTATTATTATTACTGTTATTATTATTATTTGCATTTGTTAGTCAGTTTGTACCAAAAAAGTCTCAGAGCAGCTTAACATGATATTTTACAACAGATTAACATGATATTTTACAACCTAAACATTAGGAAGAACTTCCTGACAGTAAGAGCTGTTCGACAGTGGAATTTGCTGCCAAGGAGTGTGGTGGAGTCTCCTTCTTTGGAGGTCTTTAAGCAGAGGCTTGACAACCGTATGTCAGGAGTGCTCTGATGGTGTTTCCTGCTTGGCAGGGGGTTGGACTCGATGGGCCTTGTGGTCTCTTCCAACTCTATGATTCTATGATTCTAGATAAAAGCTATTAAAACTAGAAAAAATTAAATAATGTATAATGCAACGCATAAACTTTGTGCAAGCAAATCGGGATGGATGCTGAATGAATTAAGAGATCGTGTAGAGAGGAGTCCTTCGTGCTTTTAAATGTTAGTAATCATAGTTCTGTGCTAGACTAGAGTAGTATGAACTTTAATTCAGGAATGTTTCTTAAATGTTAGGGAATCATAGATGGGGGCAGAGGGAAAGCTATTGCTATTTATTTCCACTAATATGTTGCATTGTCTCTGACTTACCCGCTTCAGATAAAGCCATCTAGGAAAGCAGCTTCTTCACGCCTTCTTGTATTTTGTAATTGTTGAAAAGTTTAGATGTTTTCAGCTCTGATTCGATCTAATAGTCTTGGTACTAAAGCCTAATTAAGATATCAATTAATTTGCAACCTGTATTTAAAAAGAAATATCTAGTTGTTCTCTATTCTTCTCTGAAATTACTGCCAAGGGCTTTTTGTACAGATACCTTAATTAGACTTTTTATTGTTAATGGGAATATTGAGCAAATTAAAATTGGATATTAATACTTTCCATGATTTTCATAATTGGCTGAAGAAATAAAGCATTCAGAATAGCAGCTTGTGTACAATTTTACTCCCATACAAATTCTTTCACAGGAATCCTTACACATTCCTGAACAATGAGGTCTTGAAAGTCTCTCATTAATTTTAATATTTATTAATTTATTAATCACAAAAAGCTGGAGCTAGCTTTCTTCCTTCTCTGTGCAGATCTTTCTAGTGTTACTAATTATTGTAATTAAAAGTAACTTTTAAGGCAAGAAAGAAAGTCTGAAATCCAAAACAATTCTCTGGAAAGGATGTGTGCTCAAATGACATGGTGCAGTTTCAGATAGCAGTGCAGTGGAAGTTCTGTTTTCTTCATAGCTACAACACTTATAACTGAGAGGAAGGAAGACATAGATTTGTATCGTAATAACATTTTTAGGAAATCATGAACAGAGAGATGAGGGAGATTGACACTTGTAAGGAAACAGTGATTTCCACCCCCTTCTATGTTTGTTGGAATCCTCCTACAGCTTGGCTTCTGCTAAACCCTGCCTTGTTCACCTCACTATCTGCTGTGGCCGAATTATGCATTTGATTATATAATGATTTTTGTGCATTTCAGTTGAATGGAAACTTCAAAAACAATGCAGAAAACAACATAATTATATACATAATGTTTGTAGACTTAATTTTTAAAATTGTAACCCACCCTGGGACCTTTGGCTGAAGGGCAGGTAATAAATTAGAATAATAATAGTAATACATTTAAAAATGATACTGCTCATATTTGCATGTGTGATTTAAGTTCCACACCCCCAACATTTGAACATGCGATTTCCATTCCTGTTTCCTTTTCTGATTGAATTCTCCTACATCCCATATACACTGGTACGAGATGCAATAAATTTATGGTGTTGAATTGTGCCTTTCCATCTGTGATTATTGGGATCTTCTGGGACCCAGATTTTAAAAATCAAATCACTGAGCTATGTCGGAGTGGAATCAGTGTACAGTAACTGTTTTTCTACTAAACCAGAGGGTTTTTTTTGTGTATGTCTCCAAATCTGCTCTTTCTTTCCCAGTCTAATGCATTCATGTATCTGGCAATATTTTGTTGATTATTTTTTTTCATAGCCATAGCAGTGTGGGGGCCGAATTGCACTTTATATTAATACTATAGCATGCAGCTATGTCCCTCGATTTTGAAGACATAGTCATAGGCCAGCGGGGAAGTGATTTCCTCAGGACCTCAGTGTGTATGGAGGTTTAACCCTTTCCAGCTGCAATCCTGATGAAAAAACCCCTTGCTGCAATTAGCAATTCTACTTTACCAATGTTATTCTATTGCTAATTGCAGTGGGGAGATGGATTTTCATCAGGCTTGCAGCTGGGGATGAAAGGGTTAAATCCCCCCTCTCCAGACACTGCGATTCCAATGGAAATCTATCACAAACAGCCTGTAAAAACAAATTCTCTAACATTGCTGCAAATAATTGAGTATGCATTTATGCCCTCAGAATTGGGAAGTTCCCATTGCCATAGGTTCTTCCACACAGAGAAAAGCAGTTGCTAAAGGGAGCAGATTATGATAACTGGCATCATGTAAACAGGAGACCTGTGTATGTCTGAAGAAGGAGATCACTCTTAAATTCTGCCATTCTGCCATTGCCGTATGTATTTTCTGGATGGGGAAACATGTGAGCCTCCGTGTGTTGTTGGACTCCAACTCTCATCAGCCCCAGTGAGTTTGGCCAGTGGTCAGAGATGACTGGAGCCCAACAACATCTGAAGGGCCACAGGTTCCCAACCCGTCATATAGAAAATAGAGGTGAGGTGAAACCCTAATGAGAAAGATAAGACTTGGCTCAGTAGCATCCACTTGTTCATGACATTTTTTGCCCTGCCCTCCTCTGGCACTTCCCCAAGCCTCTTCATGGTGAATTCAGTCTTGCTGTAGGGTTTCAGCCAGAACTTTCACCCATCATGTTGTAAATTTTAGCAGCCTAATCTGTTGAACACCTTCTGTTACACAATTCACCATTCATGGCTTATCATCACTGACGACACTCTTTCTGGAATTGTCAGAAAGAGGGTGCTTTAACTCCAAAATAATGTATATATTTTAAAAATGTTGCTACAAAGTGGAATAATATCTTTTGATGACTGTTTTTAAAGCCCTTTAGGTGTTCATGGTAATTTGCAGTGTAAAATTATTTAGAGATAAGAGCCAAATTAGCTCTTAAAGGCGGGAGGTCGATATGTCCCGTTATCCATGCAAGCAGTGTTTAAATATAATCAGCCTTTACTCTAATGCAGCATAATTGTTCATTTGAAATAGCTTTTTTTATTCCATTCAATGAGTCATTAAAATATTCAAAAGATAATGCAGTGAATTAGAAATAAATTTATCACATTATCCTGCATATACTGAAGAGTATCAGGTAACTAGGCAGAGACTGAACTGGTATACATAGAGATCCAGTAAATAATGCACTGTTGTTTTAAAAATCAGTAGGTAGAATAAAAGTGTAAAGAGAGGACAAATTGTGTCCTCAAATTCTGTTTTGCTTCTTACCCAGTCACGGGGAATAAGGGTGAGAATAGCAGTAAATCTGCAAACCTTTTCTGTTCTCATTTTAATATTTATTAGAATAGTACTTTGTAGTTAAAAATGATTATAAAAAACAACTCTGTCAGAGGAGAATTCCTAGATAATTCCTTCTTGTGATATAGTGAAAGGGGGAGGGGAAAGGAACACTCTAACTGTGATTATCAGCAGAATGCAATAAACTATTTGCTCTAACAACAGAATTTGATGCCTGGGAAAACTGACTACACAGACTTACCGATCTGCTCTGCTACCTGGCCTACGCCAGGGCCTGGGCTTCCATCAAGCATAAATTTGGGCAGTTGGGAACAGAACCCAGTCAATTTCATTCCTCATTTCTAACCACAGGGTCACATTTCGTGTCTCCCATCTTACTTTTGCTCAGTGACAAAAGAGAGTCTTCTGGAGATTTGGTCCCCATATTCTTCTATAGAAATGGCTAGGTATGCTTCTCACCCACACGGAAGGCTGTACACACAAGAGCTGGCTGGTGGTACCACACCAATCTATGTTTACCTCTGCTATTGCTGAGTTGAAGCACTATTTTTACTGCAGGATATTTCTTTGACACATAGAGTGTGGGAATGGGGTCCCAACTGTGCCCATCCTGGGGCACAGGCAAGCCGCCCTCTCTCTTAGCGCTCCAGGTGTTCTCATTAAGGAGGCTTTGATGCCTGAAGGTGAAGCAGCAGGGACGGTAAAGGAAACAATCTGTTCAGCGAGGAACATGGTACAAAGACAGCTGTTCCTTCTGTGCAGTACGGTAGCAGTGTGAAACGCATGCCCCAGTAGGATGTTAGGCTAGCAAGCTGCTTCTGTGACATGAAGAGTATGGCTGTTTTCATCAGCAATGATCTCTTAATCCTCTTTGTGTATATGTTTCTGTCTTGGACATGTGTGAAGTTGTGCAGAGGGAGGGACAAATTACAGCACCCTTCTGTGAAAGGACCAGGCCTCTCCATTAAAGGGGCACTCATCCCTTGAGGATTTTGCAAGCAGTTTCTTATTGTTGCTTGACTTTGTCAGTGAATTTCCTCTCACTGGCTGATGAATAGGTTCTGGGTGGCAAGTGTCACCATAGAAACAAGTGCTAACTTAAGCAAACAAGAGCTTTATTAACATTAAGAGTAGTAGAGTATTTCAGAAATTATTGGAACTGAGTTATGTGTTTGCTGGAGGGGGAATTCTGCTAGACCTGCTTTTTGGGGTGGGGAGTGAGAGAGAAGGGGGGGGGCTTGTATGCGTACTGGGTTACCTCCTGAAGTGCTGCATGGGGTTCTTACATTAATCTTCTTTCCAGACTACCTGGTTAGTGGACATTTCCACATGTGATTTGTGCTGCCCTTGTTCGTTGATTCCTGCACTGGCAATCAATGCGATGGAGGCTTTTGCTGACCACAGCATTAGAGATTATCAGTGTGAATCACCAGTTAGCTGGTTCCCTCTCCCTATAGCATGCAGTCTCCTTGTGTGTTGGTATTCTGGGGTGTCATTTGCACATTCTACCTGCCAGAGCTCTGCCATTGCGAGGCCAAAACACATAGACAGAAATAAGGTCAGGGTTATTTCAGTTATCGGGTGTCTCATACAAGGAGTATTAAAAATCTTCAATTGCTCAGCGCTTGCTTCATCACAGCCTAAAAGTATATTAATGCAGAATGTTTTATGTAGTAATCTGATGCACACTTAACCTGGAATAGGTACCATGGAACATGGTGGTAGAGAGGCAGCAACATTTGAGAGCCTCCCAGATCAGATGCTTTCTGCCCCACTACACTCTGGCTACTCCACCCCTCCCTCCTTGGTCACTGTATCTTAAATGCACGAAGTCTCCAAGGGTCGTTTGCTTGTTCTAATCCTTCATGCTTCTGAAGAGGTTCCAGAGCAGTGCAGCAGCACAGGGCATCATGTTGCCCTGAAGACACTCATTGGGAGGAAGGATGTGCTTTAAAAGTATGGTGTGAATGTGACCTACTTCATCTGCACTCTACTGAGACAACTACAGTGTTCAACCAGAGCAGGAAACAAGGAAATATCATGTCAAACTGATTTTTTTTCTTATATTCCTGTTTTGCTTTTCCATTTAAAAATAGCCAAGTGGCTAGCAAAATTAATATACTACAAACTATAGAATTAAAACAGAATATTTATTTTAAAATTGTTAAGAATTTGCAAGAACTCTCAGTAACAATACCATTAAAGTATCAATCAATTAAAGGGCATCCTAAAAGCATACAGAATAACACATGCCATAACTACATTCTGAAAAGCGAGTGAGATGGAGCCAAGCAACTCTGCTTCATAAGGGAATTCTGTAGTCTAGGCACCACAACAGAAAATACTGCTTCTTTTATTCACCTATTATACATCTAATAATCTAATGAAATCTAGTAAAATCTAATAAAAGAGGTCAGCAGCAGAATTTCCAATGATGAGCTCCATATTCAGACAGGTTTGAACAGAATAAGGCAGTTCTTGATGCGTGTTAACTTTAAAAGCCCTATGTTTGTTAAGAAACTGAAGAGATACTTCTCTATATCTTCTTAAACCCAGAAAGTAGAGACCCCCTACTTTCCCTTCTTCACCAGTCCTCTTTTCTCCCCTTCTTCTGGAAGCCCTTTAGAAAATTTAACCAGATTCATGAAGCCAATGGGAAGACGGAGTCCCTGACAGAGTCTGGTATTTGTAATCAATCATGTAGTCCTAATTTCACTGGGAAGCACAAGTGGTTTGGGCAAACAAGATATACGGAGTGCAGAAAAGGGAAAAGGCAGAAGTCAGGCAGTTGCTCCCCTCTTGATGTCTTCTACAGCTATATAGTCCTCAAGGCAAGATATTTGTTTTCTAGTTTTAATTTTCCTTGTTGGTATCAGAGGAAAACTATTTTCTCACTGAAAATTGTGCTATTTAATGACATCTAGATAAATGTGGTGGTGGGGAGAATTCTCCAGAGTAAGGAAACAAATCTCAGCTTTGGTGCTGCTGCCTCAGAGCTCCATGTGTGAGGGTGGCATAGACCAGCCCTGAGGGCACATACTTGCTGCAACAAGTTTCTGTGTTTAACACGTTTTCCATGAATTGTATTGGAAGTTGAGTGTCAACTGTTATTATTCATGCCCTGCAAACAGATGGGGTTTAATTGCTGTTACTGTCAGCCTAGCTGTAAATATCACAGGGAAAAAAGAGCTCTTTGGCTAATTGTTTTAAAATAAAAGTTGAGAAAGTATGTATATAAATTATAGATCAAGTGTATTTTAAAAATCAAACTGTTTATATTGCCTTTAAATACAGTATTTAGTCAACAGCATTAGGATCAGTGAATGGCTGAGAGATACAATGCCGCCCTACAGCCTAAGATGCCAGAACAATATGACAGCAGTAACTTATTACTGGGGGAACCAACATGAAAATGTGATTGGTCAGCACACTAGAAGAATAGAACAGCTAATCTTTGTAATTTCATGGGCACCATTAAGGCAAAGTGCTGCTTTTATATAGCTATGAGGAGAACAAGGTACCATACCTAGGTTTGCAAAGAGGTTGAGAGTTGACACATGCATGCTGGATTTAGGGGAGGGGGTGTGGCATTCCTTTTAGTCCTCCAGAAAGTTAATGACAAAAGGTGGGGGTGCAGGGCAGGCCATAAATATATATGAGGGAAAGGTGAGTTGAGTGTGTGTGTGTGTGTGTGTGTGTGCAGGTGCACACCTAAATACATAAAAGTACTGGTTTGTGGTGCTTTATTGTCATTTCTGTACAATTCCTGCTGCATGTTTCAGAGCAATTTCTTAAATCCACCCTTGGCTGTGCTGCTTTTCAGACGCCCACCTGCACCTGGGGGAAGTGTTAATGCATCATAGTGCTGAGGCAGAGCTACATGATCACCTCATATTCTTCAAGTTTGGGAATGGGGTGAAGGGGTGGGAGAGAGGGATTATAATCAGCTTTTATACCCTGTGTCCCACTAGGGCTGAGGGCCCTGCTTGTATCACACAATATGGATAGACCTTTACTCAGTCCATTCAATTAATGAAGGATGTTCACACTATTTTACATGACAGAACTGGTACACTTTTAAGAAGTTAATTGCTTGTGTGACCCAGTGGGCAGTGTGAGCAGGGATGTTCATAAATCTCAGCCATGGCAACTTTGGCAACCTGGCAGTGAAAAACCCATCTCATGCTTTGGAGATTGCAAAAGGTGAGGTGACTAAGGTTTGTGAACTCCCAAATCATGTTACATTATTCAGATAAGCATTTTTTAAAGGCCCTATTAAAGGGTCAACACACACACATCTCATCACAGCTTCAGTATACCAATGATTTCAAAATGACAGTATTTAACAATCACAGTTTGTCTTAAGGAACAGGACGACATTCATAGCTTGACACCTGCTTGGTAATAACTTTATTGGTCCCCTCAATACACTTTTCAAACTGAGTCCCCAGAGCAGCTGTCGACATTCAGAACCACACACAAAAAGTTCCACTCTTGGAGAACGTTTATTCTTTCTGAAAAAGCAATGGGACACCCCCCCAAAAAAAAAACCCACAAGAGATAAGCTGCTGAATGGAACTGGTGAAAAGGGTGGCAGGTGAGCACTGTGGTGTCCAGAAAGTAGTTTCATAGATTTGGAAGGGACCCTGAGGATCATCTAGTTCAATGCTTGCAATGCAGGAATATGAAACTGCCCCATACAGGGATGGAACCTGCAACCTTGGCATTATCAGCACCACACTCCAACCATTTGTATCCTTGCAAATACTTCTCACCACTGAGGCCACAGGAACTCTCCGATAAGTGCCTGCGGCACTATTACAGGGGCACAGTAGTAGCATATGGTTCTACTGAGTAGTCCTAGTTTCACTCCTGGGCGAGTGATTCAGCTTTTTCAAGGTAACACAAGAGCAACATGAAAAATGGACTGACCAAATTTCAACAGAAAGGAAAAAGAATGAGTGTATTGCTGGCCGCTAGAGGAGAACAAGAGTACTTTCATTTCTATAAAAACATACTGTTTCTTCAAACCCTTAGAATCAGTTTGTATATATATCTTTGGAGAATCTGTTGCTGCTATCCACAGATTCTGATAAATGTCTGGTTTATTTCCTGAATTATAGATGTTGCTATCTGGGCACTGCATTGCTCCAAATGAACTATGGTTCAAGACTTTTGGTACATCATGGGCTTCCTGCTCCTCACACTTGCGCTGCTGTGAACAATATATTCAAACTGATGAGTAACTAGAGATGCCGATGGCTCATTCCTGTCCCCAATTTAACAAGAGCATAGAATTAACACAATATTTACTGCAAAGCCCAGGCACTCTGCTTGTTTCTGTAAAAGGGCCAAGCCTCTGTTTGAGCTGCCACTAAGGTGTATTCTTTCCTGAATTGTAATTAATGCTTGCAGGTAATTACAATCTAAAGCACAACTGCTTAACAATTCCCCTTCCCAAAGAAAACTAATTTTAATGCCAAGAGGAAAAGTAATATTTTAGCATAAAACAAATGCCAGAGGATGATGCTAGCAAAAGGTAAAGGTAAAGGTACCCCTGCCCGTACGGGCCAGTCTTGACAGACTCTGGGGTTGTGCGCCCATCTCACTTAAGAGGCCAGGGGCCAGCGCTGTCCGGAGACACTTCCGGGTCACGTGGCCAGCGTGACATCGCTGCTCTGGCCAGAGCCAGAGCCGCACACGGAAACGCCGTTTACCTTCCCGCTGGTAAGCGGTCCCTATTTATCTACTTGCACCCGGAGGTGCTTTCGAACTGCTAGGTTGGCAGGCGCTGGGACCGAGCAGCGGGAGCGCACCCCGCCACAGGGATTCGAACCGCCGACCTTTCGATCGGCAAGCCCTAGGCGCTGAGGCTTTAACCCACAGCGCCACCTGCGTCTTGAGGCTAGCAAAGGTCATCATAATTTCTTCATAATTTCTTTAGTTAGCTAAACTGGCCTATCTTAGATAATCTGGATGATCATCAATAAACTGAAACTTACTGCTTCACTCTGGGAGGTGGATTGGGCTAACCTGCTTCATCTCTCTCACTCTGCCCACCTTTGGGATTTGAACCTGGGTGAGAAGAAACAAGGTTACCTTTTGTTGGGCTGAAGTATGGCTGGTGCATTTACACCCATACCCTCTCAAACAGTTTACTCCAGTGGCAATTTCAGAAGTAAATTATGTGACTTCTGTTCCTGCCTGCAGCATCATGTTAGTGTGGAGAGTAATAACACTTCACAGCCAATACAAAAATTTGTCGCCAGCTACATTCTACTCAGAGTTGATCCATTGAAATTAAGGGACCCAGGTGAGTCATATCTATTAATTTCAGTGGGCCTACTTTGAGTGTGACTAATGTTGGATACAACCCAAAAGTAGTTTACTGCAGGGACTCCTGCCCTTTGAGAGCACAAGTGCAAATGCACCTCTTATTTCACGAGAAAAAGCTGTAGGAACTTTGTGTGTTTAACACAAAAGTACCTTTCTTAGGCCTACAAGTTATTTACAACCAATATCTAGATAAAGAAGAAAGAGCTTTGAACTGTTTTCATTACTCGTATGATAAAATTATGGGACGCAGGTGGCGCTGTGGGTTAAAGCCTCAGCGCCTAGGACTTGCCGATCGAAAGGTCGGCGGTTCGAATCCCTGCGGCGGGGTGCGCTCCCGCTGCTCGGTCCCAGCGCCTGCCAACCTAGCAGTTCGAAAGCACCTCCGGGTGCAAGTAGATAAATAGGGACCGCTTACCAGCGGGAAGGTAAACGGCGTTTCCGTGTGCGGCTCTGGCTCCCCAGAGCAGCGATGTCACGCTGGCCACGTGACCCGGAAGTGTCTCCGGACAGCGCTGGCCCCTGGCCTCTTAAGTGAGATGGGCGCACAACCCCAGAGTCTGTCAAGACTGGCCCGTACGGGCAGGGGTACCTTTACCTTTTACCTTTATGATAAAATTAATCAAAATGATGCAAAAATGGGCACATTTCCACACTTTCCCTGAATTTATATAATTAATGTTATAACATTCAGCTTTATATAATTCAGAATTTGAATTACCTTGGCATAGAAATTTATTTATTTATTTATTTATTGCTCTTCTACAGATGAAATAATTTTCCTCAAATAAGAGCTGTTAGCCTACAGTATTTCTAACAATTTCATATACAATTCCATTTCAACCTCAAATGAAAATGATGTGGGTGCCTCCCAACTTGCCCAGGGTCCAAATGCTATTACTTTGTGCCTGTTGCCAGTTAATGCCTTGGAAGAAATTTCAACACAGGCAGCCATTGACTTGTTAACATTTGTTTTTCGGTGCTGTGACAAAGATTACCCACCTCCCTCAGTAGGCAACTGCAAAGGTTGCTCTAAGGATGATAGTGAATCAGTTCTCTCTGCCTTCATTTTCACAGCAGGTGCCTACTTTATGGAGATTGAATTTAGGGTTTTTCCAGGATGCTTCTATTTCATTTAGCATGCAAAGGCTAATAATTTGTCTCAATTCAATAAAACAGAGGTTGCAAACACCCTCTCTGCTTATTTAAAGGATGGCTTTTTAATTAGTTTCTTTCAACAAGGGGGGAGGGGAACAGATAAAATATACCAAAATGGCAATGCAGCATTTTTGCAAACGTGTTATTTGGGCCAGCGTATTTTGCGCCTGTCAGTCCTGAAATCTAGTGAGCAATTTGAACAGGTTGAATAGCTGGGATCTGCCCTGATGTCTCTCAGGCTTTATTTCAGACCCTGCCCCTCCAACCCTGTTGTAAATCCAAGCTGACTTGTTCCTTTTTTTTTTTTTTTAAATAAAATTTTTATTAATTTTCCAATTTTTAACAAACACAACAAAAACAACATAGAAACAAACACATAAAATCATAATTTCTTAACCTTATTTCCATAAGCCTCTTTTCTCGGACTTCCCCATACCTTCCCCTTTTTGCATCCTTTTATTTTTAACAATTATTCAACAACCCTTTTAGCCAGTTAAATATAAATTCATTCTCCCTTTCAATTTCACCCTAAATCAAACAAAATTTACCGCTGTAATTCTACGTCTTCCTCTCCCTTAGCATTTTAGCACTCCTCAATTTTATGATAGCTCTTAAGATATATTTTAAACTTCTTCCAGTCTTCTTCCACAGTCTCTTTCTCTTGGTCGCGGATTCTGCCGGTCATTTCTGCCAGTCCCATAAAGTCGATCACTTTCGCCTGCCATTCCTCCAGCGTGGGTAGCTCTTGTGTCTTCCAATACTTTGCTAGAAGAATCCTTGCTGCCGTAGTAGCGTACAAAAAGAAATTTTTATCCTTCCTCGGCACCAGCTGGCCGACCATACCCAAGAGAAATGCCTCTGGTTTCTTATGAAAGGTGCATTTAAGTACTTTCTTAATCTCATTATAAATCATTTCCCAGAAGGCCTTAATCTTTGGGCAGGTCCACCAAAGGTGGAAGAAGGTAACTTCAGTCTCTTTACATTTCCAACATTTGTTATTGGGCAAATGATAAATCTTCGCAAGCTTGACTGGAGTCATGTACCACCTGTAAATCATTTTCATAATGTTTTCTCGTAAGGCATTACATGCCGTGAATTTAATACCTGTGGTCCATAACTGCTCCCAGTCAGCAAACATAATGTCATGACCTATGTCCTGTGCCCATCTAATCATAGCTGGCTTCACTGTCTCATCTATTGTATTCCACTTCAACAGCAAGTTATACATTCTTGATAAATTCTTAGTATTGGGTTCTAACAATTCTGTTTCTAATTTCGATTTCTCCACCTGGAAACCGATTTTCCTGTCTTGTTTGTAGGCCTCCATTATTTGAAAATAATGGAGCCAATCCCGTACCTTGGACTTTATTTTCTCAAAACTTTGTAGTTTAAATTCACCACCTTCTTGTTCTAAAATTTCAGAATATTTTGGCCAATTAGTTCTCATATTAAGTTTCTTTACCTCCTTAGCCTCCATTGGTGAAAGCCACCTGGGAGTTTTATTTTCCAGTAAATCTTTATACCGAATCCAAACATTGTATAGTGCTTTCCTAACAATATGATTTTTAAAACCCTTATACACTTTAACCTTGTCATACCAAATATATGCATGCCAACCGAAACTATTATCAAATCCTTCCAAGTCTAGAATGTCTGCATTTTCAAGAAGTAGCCAGTCTTTTAGCCAGCAGAAAGCTGCCGATTCATAATACAATCTTAAGTCCGGCAGGGCAAACCCCCCTCTTTCTTTAGAATCAGTAAGTATCTTAAACTTTATTCTGGGCTTTTTGCCCTGCCAGACAAATTTAGATATATCTTTCTGCCACTTCTTGAAACAGTCCAATTTATCAACAATTTGTAATGTCTGAAACAAAAATAACATTCTAGGCAATACATTCATTTTGATTACTGCAATTCGACCTAACAAGGAAAGCTTCAGGTTCGACCATATTTCTAAATCTTTCTTTATCTCTGTCCAGCACTTGTCATAATTATCCTTAAATAAGTTTACGTTCTTAGATGTCATGTTAATCCCCAGGTATTTTACACTCTTTGCCACCGTTAACCCAGTTTCCTCTTGGAATCTCTCTCTTTCAACATTTGTTAAGTTTTTTTCCAGTACCTTAGTTTTTTGTTTATTCAACTTAAATCCTGCGACCTGACCAAATACTTGAATTAATTCTAGAACTCTTTTGGTACTAGTGTCTGGCTCTTGCAAGGTCAATACTAAGTCATCTGCAAAGGCCTTCAATTTGTAATGTCTGGCTCCGACCTGAATCCCTTTCACCAGCTGGTCCCCCCTAATCATATTTAACAAAACCTCCAGGACCGATATAAAAAGTAATGGGGATATTGGGCACCCCTGCCGTGTCCCTTTTTCAATAAATAGTTCATCAGTAACCACATTATTTACAATTAACTTTGCCTTTTGCTCCGAGTAAATTGCACTTATACCATTTTCAAACTTTTGGCCTACCCCCATCCCATGAAGGTTCTTCTTCATAAATTTCCACGATATATTGTCAAAGGCTTTCTCCGCGTCCACAAAGATTAAAACTGCCTTTGTATTAATATTCACTGTCAACATTTCTATAATGTCAATTATATTCCTTACATAAGCTGACTTGTTCCTACATCAGAGGCATTGGTCGCATAAAACAGTGTTGTCCCATTCAAGTGCATGCGGTTCTTGACATGTTAATAATGAAAAAAAATAAGTGGAAAAAATATGCCAATGTCCCTCTTCCACTTCAGGCCTGCTGTTTTATGGAAAGTTTGTTTAACCTTTTCAAATGTTAAATGCACCCTACAGCAAGGTGGTATTTTATTTTTATTAAATTATTTCTATCTAATTCATAAAATCTATGTACTGCTTGATAATAAAAGAAACCTGTAAGCAGTTTGCAAAAAAGGATAAAACAATAAAAGTATCAATAAAAACAGTAAAAAGCTTCAGGTTAGGAACAGTTTCAGGTTACAGCGAAAATAACTGCCTGATGCCATTAAGCAGGGAGTTCCAGATTTCTTGCAAATGCAGAGCGAGGATTCATGGCACCAGCAGCAGTGCCAGTTCTCCCAACTGAATATGGTCAAATGTGCATCAGTGGGGCAAATCATTATGCCCTAATGTAGTCCATTATTGACTAGTGTGGGACTGGAGAGACCCAGGTTCGGGACTGCTGCTGAACCAGCTATCATTTCTCAGACTAATCTACCTCTGGTGTTCTGATGATAAAATGGGGAGGGGGTCTCTTGGACACTGCCAAGCTCCCTGGAGACTGTGAACTATGTAAAATATAAATGTAATTATATGGGAATGCCAGCAGATAAGATACAGTACAAATACAGGCAGGGTGTGACCAGGCCAGATTCTATCTTGGCTAACTACAAGTTTGTTTTGTAATTTCTCATAAAGCCTCTATTATATATTGTATACCTATAAGCCATCAGCCGTAATATTGCGCCAGAGACAGGACTCTAATTCCCCCCCCCCCGCCCATTTATATCCCTTTTGCCACTTGGCTGTGTTGCTCAATCTACCATTTGATGAATATGGAACAGTTCATTTTTTTGGCTGTTGTTCATTGATCCTATTGGCTGTGTTTTGTTGCTGTTCTAATGAACTACGCCGAGTTTGTGCCTGTTTCCTTTCCTCTCATCTCATCGGTGCTTGTGCTGCTCACCCCTTTCATCATCCCCTTTCACTGTTGGAGCACATTTGTACAACAGCTGTCCACACTCCCAGTTGGCTGCTGCAGCGTTGAATCAGAAGCAGGGAGAGGGGCCTTGGAAAAAAGCAGACCCCTCGTTTTGTAACCCTCTCAAATTTCAAAACCAGGAATTCAACTGTACAAGCTGCAGAGCTAGTGTGACTGTGCTCTGTGTATGCAGCCTGTGGAGATCAGATGCCCCAAAGAGCCCTAAACCGTATGCGGTAAATCTCATATGATATCAGAGGTGAAAGATGCTACACATCTCATGTGACATTTATTGTTAAATATCTTAAAAATGAGGGGCAGTCTACATATTCAGTCCCATGTGTGTTCTTTGGGGATGCCGGAAAGAGGCCTAATTGTTAATCTTACACTCAATGGCACTCATCCCTGCAGTTTTGTAAAATTTATACATCAGGAAGAAAGCTGACAGAACATTGCTACATTGTAAGTTGCAAGATCAGGGCAGGTTTGCTGGTCTCTGAGCAGCTCTGAACAAGCAGCCTTAACCGGTTTCTCCTGTCAAAAGCACAGTGTGAGCACAGGTGCCTTGGCTTTCAGCCAGTTTGAAATTGAGTTCACTTGAACCTCAAAAACATGAAGCAGCAACAGGGAGGGTGGAACTCCTGACATTACACCAGGGATGAGGGGAACTGATTAGAGTGGGAGTTAATCGTTTGCTCATTCTTGGAGCCCTTTGGGTGATATCAGCAGGTCCTAGAGTCAAAATTCAAAAGTGGGGCTTTCCTGCATTAGAATTGTAGAGCTGTAGAGTCGGAAGGGATCCTGAGGATCATCTAGTCCACCCCCTGCAATGTAGAAATATGTGGCTGTCCCACACAGGGGTCAGAACAAGCCCCTCTTGGGTCTGGAGATCTGAAAAAATATATTTTCAGATTTCCACCTGCTCACATACTACAAGAACAAATAACCATGAATCAACATTATAGCGCAATGCAAATAGTTGCTTACATATGGGAGGGCTTAAATATACTACTACTTGCACAAGTTAGCAAACATAATCAGGTGTAGCATGTATAGGAAGAGTCCTGTGCGCAACTAATTGTGTATATGACACTCCTGCCTTAATCTCATTCAGATCTTGACACTGCCCAGGCTGGTTTTTTATGAATATTTCTGCTTTGCTTTACAGATGGGGAAAGTTGTCTCAGATTACACACTAAAGTGCACCACTAAGGCTGCACCATGTTACCACCACCCAGTGCAATTTATATTTAGAGCTGGGAATACTTTTCCTAACAATTTTGTGCCAAAGAAACAAACCTTATGTAGGGATAGGGAGTTGAAGAATGTTAGCGTAGTCAGTGGCGGAGCTTCATGCTCCGGCACAGGGGGGTGGGTGGAGAGCAGGCAGGGGTGGGGCTGGTGCGCGTCCTGGGGGCGTGTTGTGCTGCCTTTAGGGGCGTGGTGCCCAGCGCGGGGGGGGGGGGGGGCAGCCGCAATGGCACCCATAGAATCATAGAATCATAGAGTTGGAAGAGACCACAAGGGCCATCGAGTCCAACCCCCTGCCAAGCAGGAAACACCATCAGAGCACTCCTGACATATGGTTGTCAAGCCTCTGCTTAAAGACCTCCAAAGAAGGAGACTCCACCACACTCTTTGGCAGCAAATTCCACTGTCGAACAGCTCTTACTGTCAGGAAGTTCTTCCTAATGTTTAGGTGGAATCTTCTTTCTTGTAGTTTGGAACCATTGCTCCGTGTCCGCTTCTCTGGAGCAGCAGAAAACAACCTTTCTCCCTCCTCTATGTGACATCCTTTTATATATTTGAACATGGCTATCATATCACCCCTTAACCTCCTCTTCTCCAGGCTAAACATGCCCAGCTCCCTTAGCCGTTCCTCATAAGGCATCGTTTCCAGGCCTTTGACCATTTTGGTTGCCCTCCTCTGGACACGTTCCAGTTTGTCAGTGTCCTTCTTGAACTGTGGTGCCCAGAACTGGACACAGTACTCCAGGTGAGGTCTGACCAGAGCAGAATACAGTGGCACTATTACTACCCTTGATCTAGATGCTATACTCCTATTGATGCAGCCCAGAATTGCATTGGCTTTTTTAGCTGCCGCGTCAGACTGTTGGCTCATGTCAAGTTTGTGGTCAACCAAGACTCCTAGATCCTTTTCACATGTACTGCTCTCAAGCCAGGTGTCGCCCATCTTGTATTTGTGCCTCTCATTTTTTTTGCCCAAGTGCAATACTTTACATTTCTCCCTGTTAAAATTCATCTTGTTTGTTTTGGCCCAGTTCTCTAATCTGTCAAGGTCGTTTTGAAGTGTGATCCTGTCCTCTGGGGTGTTAGCCACCCCTCCCAGTTTGGTGTCATCTGCAAATTTGATCAGGATGTCCTTGAGTCCATCATCCAAGTCGTTGATAAAGATGTTGAATAAGACGGGGCCCAAGACAGAACCCTGTGGCACCCCACTAGTCACTCTTCTCCAGGATGAAGAGGAACCATTGATGAGCACCCTTTGGGTTCGGTCAGTCAGCCAGTTACAAATCCACTGAATGGTAGCACCTGACCACCTTAGGGAGGGAGGAGTTACATTACGGGGGAGCTACTCCATAAAAGGCCCTGTCCCAAGCGCCTGCAAACCTGGCCTCTCTTGGTGCTGGGACATAAAACAGTGTTTTTGGTGAAGATGTTGAATTTTTAGGATTGTTTGGGAGGAGGCGTTTCAGATATCCTGGACCTCAAATTGTGCTTAGAGACAAGCTGGAAGCCAGCCCAGTGGATATATGGCTGATGTAATATGATCCACAACACACATACCAGGCAATAGTCTGACGGCCACATTTCACATTAGCTGAATTTTCCAAGAGCAGCTGCACATTGAGCGCAGACCCTCCATGCCCCTATTTGCCAGGGACCTCCCTGATTTAAGCCACCTCAGTTTCTGATTTGATCCCAGAATGTCCCATTTTTCCTTAGGATGTCCCTACAGTCATACCTCGGGATGAATACGCTTTAGGTTGAGCGTTTTCGGGTTGCGCTCCGTGGCGACCCGAAAGTAACGGAACGCATTACTTCTGGGTTTCGCCGCTTGTGCATGCGCAGACGCTCAAGATGACGTCATGCTTATGGGCGGAAGTGGCAAATCGCGACCCGCGCATGCACAGATGCAGGTTGCATTCGCTTCAGGCTGCAAACGGGTCTCCGGAATGTAGGTACCACTGTATTTTCATTGGAGAAATGTTGGATGGTATGGAGTTATCCAACCCTTGAGCCAATACAGGCAATCCTGTATAGGAAAGGTTTTTTTTTTAACAAAATGTTCAATGTCTTATTATGTTTTTATGTATGTTGGAAGCTGTCCAGAGTGGGCGGGGTATAAATAGTAATATTACTATTATAATGGAATGAGACATCCCTATTTTCATCAGAGAAATGTTGGAGGGTGCAATGGGCCTTTCCTGGGGTGCCTCCCCATTCATGGAATGCCCAGGGAGGCTCACCTGGCACCTTCATTAAATGTATTTAGGTGCCAGTTCCCAACTGTGGGGCTCGTGGGTTTTTGTTTTGTTTGTTATTATGTTAAGTATTTTTGTGTTTTTATGCTGTAATCCACCTTGTGATCCTCAGATTAAGGGTGCTATATAAAGTCAATAAATAAACAAAGTACTTCAAGGGGTACCATGAAGAGGGTGCATATGAAGGTATGAATCAGTGTTTGAATGGCTAGCAAGAACTGACCCTAGCCGAGGTCAGTCTCTGCTTGATGCTACATAATATCTCAGGCAAATGTACACGGCAAGCTTGAATTGACTTTATCATTGTACAGTGGTACCTCGGGTTAAGTACTTAATTCGTTCCGGAGGTCCGTTCTTAACCTGAAACTGCGCTGCCGGAGCACGATTTCTGTTCTCATTCTGAAGCAAAGTTCTTAACCGGAGGTAATATTTCTGGGTTAGCGGAGTCTGTAACCTGAAGCGTATGTAACCTGAAGCGTATGTAACCCGAGGTACCGCTGTAGTCCCCATCAGTATTCCTGGGAACAATAACTTGTGCAGGGTGGTAAGATTCCCTGTTACAGATTCCTCGCCCTTCTCACAGAATTAGCTTCCTGTGGAGAGCAGTTGACTATTAAATCCATTTAAGTCTTTGCTGATGCTTTGTCTTCACTGTGTTGAACCACCTACAAGATCTGTGAGCTATGACTAGATGTGTACATGCCGTATTACACGCATGTTTTGCAGTGATGCTGCACCTTGCACTTTATGAATAGGGAGAGTGTTTTGGTTCTAGTTTCGAGATGAAACAAGTAGTGTTGCACCTTGCACAAAAACACAAGACGTGCCTGTTGGATCAGGCCGGTGGCCCATTGAGTCCAACATCCTGTTCTCTCAGTAACTAACCTGATGCTTGTTTGAAGCACACAAGCAAGATGTGCACGCAACAGCACTCTGCCCGCCTGTGATTCCCAGGAGCTGCTACTCGGAGCCATCCTGGCTCTGACAGTGAAGGTAAAGCATGGTCATTATGGCAAGTAGCCACTGATAGCCTTCGTCTTCCTGAATGTCTCTTTCTCTTGTAAAGCCTTCCCTGCCTCCCTATACTATGGAGAGAGTTCCATAGTATAACTGTGTGCTGCATGAATAAATAATTTCTTTTCTCAGTCTGAAATCCTCCACCATTCAGCTTCATTGGATGTCCACAAGTAATGAGATAATGAGAAAGGAAGAAAAACGATTCTCTGTCCACTTTCTCCATTCCATGCATGATTTTATAAACTTCTGCCATGTCACCTCTTTCTTACTCACCTTTTCTCTAAATGAGGTTGCATCATAGATTTGTATAATGGCATTATGATAGCAGCAGTTTTATTTTCTCTAGATCACTAGACCTCATGGAATTTTCCTTTTTCACTACTGCTGCAAACTGGGCCGACATCATCATCAAGCTATCCATTATGACTCTAAGGCCTTGTTCCTGGTCAGTCACTGCCCATGCAGACCCCATGTGCATATTTGTGAAATTAAGGTTTTTGCTCTGATATGAATCACTTTACACTTGTTTGCACTGAAACTACATTTGCCATTTCACTCAGTTTGGAGAGGTCCTTTCAGAGCTCTTCATGATCACTTTTGGTTTTAACAACCCTGAACATTTTAGTATCATCAGCAAACATGGCCACCTCAGTGCTCACCCCTAACTCCAGATCCTTTATGGACAAGTGAAAAGGCACATGTCCCAATATTGATCCTTGGGGAATTCCACTTTCTACATCTCTCCACTGGGAGAACTGTCCATTTATTCCTACTCTCTGCTTCCTCCTACTAATTCCTAATGCGCAAGTGAACGTCTTCTCTTATACTCTATGTCAACTGGATCACCTCTATGTGAATTCTTGTTTTTAATCTTAAAGAGTGCTAATAGTTCTTGATACAGGACTTACTCGCACAGAAGTCATGCTGGTTCTGCTTTAGCAAGGCTTGTTCTTGCTTGGTTAACCTATTTTTAACAATAATTTCCACCAGTTTTCCTGGGACAGACATTAAACTAACCAGTCTATAATTTCCAGGATCCCCACTGGATCCCTTTTTATTAAAAATTCTGTTAAATTTGCTACTTTACAGTCTTCAAGGGACGTTACACATGTTTTTCTTAGAAGATCATCAGTTTCACATATGAGGTCTTCAGGAACTCTCATGTAGATATCATCTGGATCTGGGAATTTGTCAGCTACTACTTTGTTTATTAGGCCCAGAACTTAATCTGTCATTACCACAATTTGCCTCAATTCCTTAGACTCCTTCTTGCAAAAGTTAGTTCAGGCAGTGAGATGTGCCCTATAGCTTCTTCTGTGTGTCGGGATCTCAACACGCAGAGAAGATAATCTGCATTCCGTTCTTCTGGGCCCATAACCCAAAATGTCGGGATCTCCGCTCGGCCAAGCTGATAAAGCTCATTTTCCTCTGGCCGAGTCTTTTGGAATCGCCTCTGACGTGATTAACGACCTGAGCCTTTGATGAGGCCTCAGGCACATTCCCATCCAGCAGAGAATCAAAGCAGCACGTGGAAGTGATGAGATTGATGGCTACATTGCAAAAAGTTTTATTTTCCTAACTATGCAGACAAAAAACACATCCTCTCTCTGTGAGAGCAGAGAGCAACTGAAACAAAGGAACAGGAAAACACTAACATCACATCCATCTCCCGTGAAACTTCCAACAGTATAGAATGTGTGGAATGTAAGCAGAGTCTTGTGACTCCAAAGCACTGCTCAGTGACAAACAGAAACTAACATTGTGAACATTAAGAAGAACCTGCTGGATCAGGCCCAAGGCCCAGATGGTGTGATCCAGGCAGCATATAAAACCAGACCTACTCAGCTTCAGTGATAGAACTGTTTTAAATGCCGTACATTTAAAAAACAGTGATGGCTTCCTCCAAAGAATCCTGGGAACTTTAGTTTGTTACGGGTACTGGAATTGTAGCTCTGTGAGGGATCCCTTAACAACTCATAACAAACTGCAATTCCCAGGATTCTTGGGGGGGGGGGGAGAGAAGCCATGGTTGTTAAAGTGGGGTAAGAAGGCTCTGAAGGCTAGACCATTTTCTAGGCCAAAATCTCTTCTGTAGGTGGCTCTGCTCATGTTGCATCTAAATGCCAAAGTCCCAGGCTCCAAGTTGGTGTGAAACCAGTTCCCATCTTCATTTAAAGGGAGGTGGTAGAGGAGAGCTCAGACGGGATTTTTGATTCCCAGATTTACCTTGTGGAAGAGACTTTCTAATCAGTGATTAATCAGGCATATGTGTCTGTGTGGGAGAGCTCTGTGTTGCAGGAGGGAACTCCTACAGCACCCCGGTCATGTATCATTTGAAAGGCAAATGCACTCGGTTACCAAGGGAACATGAGAAAGGAAGGGACTTCCCTCGCTGGAGTGACTCGTGCTCTGATGCTGCTGAGAAAATCGCTCCACATTTTTTTAAAAAAAGGAGTCAAAGCTGTGACTAAGCAACAGAAGTTATGTAAAGTGCAGGGGAGGGCCTGCTAAATCCTATCCCAGGGGAGCACATGGGGGCTTTCCACCTACGGGGTGTTAGACAGCTGCTGTGACATCCTTACTCAGAGGGAGTAAGCCCTTTGATCATGTCACTGGGGAAAGGAAGCACAGATCATGTTTGGAGGAAAGGAAGGTGCTCAAAAGGGGGTGTTCTTCCTAGAAGGTTGCCAGTAAAGGAAGCTGTTGCCCATAGAGATAGGAATCCCTAGTGTGTGTACCTGGGACAGAAGCTTGGCTGAGATGTCATCTGCCCAATTCTTTTTAGCCATGCAGATGTGTGTGTGTTTTGGCCCCACAGATAGACAATGGGTCATTTAAAATACACATCTATTAACATAAAGAAAAGTAAATGATGATAGGCAAGGGGGTTTTTCAGCTTGGAGTTGGTGGCAATCCTAACAGATTTTGGGAAAGGCTCAAAACGTTTTGCTGTTTGCCAGTGCTAGATCCTACTGACCTCTCACTGCTTATACTGTCCCCTGAGCACTAGAGCAATATGTAGTGCTGCATCAGCTGTGTCTGCATGCGTGGTGACTGGAGAGAACCAGTGTGCTTCTATAGACTTGGACATGGGACACAATTGTGTGTCTGTGTGACTGGTGGGCCTGCCTTCAGAGCGCATGATATGCTGCCCTGAGGATGGCTCAGCATTAGAGGATGGATTGTCCAATGAGGATGAAACAACCTTACAGCGCATGGTCAAGATCACTTAATGGGAGTTGTTTACAACTAACAGGGGCAGCCACTGTAGGCAAAATGCTCTGTCCCCACCCCCGACCCAGGTCCCCTCCTTGCCCCGCCATCACGCCTGTGCTGCTGCTGCTGCTGCTGCTGTTGCTCCTGCCACTCCAACTGCACGGGCCCATGGCTGCCACCGCCCCGTCCCCAGAATGCAGCAGCAAGGACTCCGTGTTAGTGGTAAGGGCAAGGGCCCTGGGGCAGCAGTGGTGGTGGTGGTGCGGGGAAAGCCATGGCAAGGCTGGCAGCAGTGCAAGGGGGGCAGGGAGGGGGGCGGATCTGTTGCCTGAGGCAAATTGCTTTCCCTCACCCCATGGAAGTGGCAGCCTTGACTCCTGATATGCTTCAGCTACCCGGTCATATAATCAGGGAGGTAGGATTTTTCCTTTTTATCATGTCAATGTAGGTCGGTGGGTAAACTAGAGATTCTGAACCACTTTAGTGATTTAGGGTTGTGTTAGATTTTCCAAGTTAATTCAGGCAGATTGTGAGGCGCAGTGTTGCTGTAGGCCTAGGAAAGATCAAAGACTAGTAGGGCCTCACTGCTCTGCAGTTCCCACTCTGGAAATGTTTCAGAGCTCATTGTGGAAATTGCCAGGAAGTTCTCAATAAGTGAAGCATATTTTGTCCCTTTATTTAAAAGCCTAAACTAGCAGCTGCGAAAGAGTTACTATTACACAATACCTCAACTCATTGATGAAATACACTCGTTGAGTGTGAATTTCATGCTCTTTATTCAGCTCATGGTAGCAATGAATGAATCTTTCCCCAAAACATCTAGCTATATATACATTATTTACACAATGGAGTGATTGGCTAATTCAGGGCTGCTCCTGTAGGCCAATCAGGTTGCGGATTCACCTCCTCCAGAAGCCTGATTGGCTGCTCCTGCAGGCCAATCAGGTTGCTGATTCACTTCCACCTGGAGCTAGATTGGGTGGCTCCTGTGGACCAATCAAACTGCTGCATTCTGGATCCTATTGTTCTAGGATTCAGCTCAGTACATAACAATTGATAAAACTTGTTCCGGTCACAAATTTTATACCAGTGGTTTTGCCTTGATATATGTGTATAAGCATGATTATATGTGTGCATTGCTCAACTATTACAAAAACCTCTATCTAAACATTCCTGCAGGGGTAGCCTGCCTGATTTCCATCAGATATTGTACTACAACTCCCATCACCCTTGTTCATCAAATTTGCAGGTGACATGAAACTGGGAGGGTAGTTAATACCTCAAAAGATAGAACCAGGAATCAAAATGACCTTAACAGATAGGAGAACGGGGCCAAAGCTAACAAAATGAATTTTAGTAGGGACAAATGTAATGTTCTACACTTAGGCAGGAACAATCAAATGCACAAATATAAGATGGGGGGCACCTGGCTTGACAGCAGTATATGTAAAAAGGATCTAGAGGTCTGAGTAGGTCGACAACTTAAGATGAGTCAACAGCTCAACTCCCACACGTGTTTTCAAAGAGGCCTAGGAAATATTAAATGCACAGTAAATGAATGAACAGTAGTGTACTTATTGAGGATAACATTTCAACATTTCAAGTTTAAAAAAAAATCCAATTTTGACCCCCTACACCCAGTTTCAAGAGCACAAGGAAAAATATAAAGCATATTGTGATACAGTATCTAACATCAATATTGAGAGAACGTATTGAAACATGTTGCATACATTTGCAATGTTATTCTCCAGTTAAGGTAATTGCTCAACCCTGCACCTGCTTTCAAAACGTCAGGGGTAGAGAAGCAAAACATATCATAGTGATCTATGCTTTGGAGATGAATAGATTGGGCTGAAACTAGGTATACACATTTGGAATACTGTTATGAAAACCATCTTCAGACTTGAACTTGACCTGTTTTCAAGAGAGCCTCAAGCCTGGCAATCAAAAGGAACTTACCTGTCCTAAGATATCTAGAATCATAGAATCATAGAATCATAGAGTTGGAAGAGACCACAAGGGCCATCGAGTCCAACCCCCTGCCAAGCAGGAAACACCATCAGAGCACTCCTGACATATGGTTGTCAAGCCTCTGCTTAAAGACCTCCAAAGAAGGAGACTCCACCACACTCCTTGGCAGCAAATTCCACTGTCGAACAGCTCTTACTGTCAGGAAGTTCTTCCTAATGTTTAGGTGGAATCTTCTTTCTTGTAGTTTGGAGCCATTGCTCCGTGTCCGCTTCTCTGGAGCAGCAGAAAACAACTTTTCTCCCTCCTCTATGTGACATCCTTTTATATATTTGAACATGGCTATCATATCACCCCTTAACCTCCTCTTCTCCAGGCTAAACATGCCCAGCTCCCTTAGCCATTCCTCATAAGGCCTCGTTTCCAGGCCTTTGACCATTTTGGTTGCCCTCCTCTGGACACGTTCCAGTTTGTCAGTGTCCTTCTTGAACTGTGGTTCCCAGAACTGGACACAGTACTCCAGGTGAGGTCTGACCAGAGCAGAATACAGTGGCACTATTACTGCCCTTGATCTAGATGCTATACTCCTATTGATGCAGCCCAGAATTGCATTGGCTTTTTTAGCTGTCATCTGCACCTGACTTGTCATTTAAACCATGTTGCATTGCATGCAGTTGAAATGTTAACATTCCAGGAATCCTGTCCTAAGCCGGCCTTGGATAGAATGGCAGGTTTGTACATGTAGGAGCCAAATACATGATATAAATAAGATGCTGGGTGCAAGCATTGCTTCATGGGTACGGTATTGCCTGCACCACGTCATGCTTAAATTGGGCCCCAGCAGCAGGCATGGCCTCTGAAACACTGTTTTACTAATATAAAAAAGTAGGGACTACCAAGATTGACACCTATGTTATCACCCATCAGTTTTGGAAGAGTTACTTCTACTGGGAATAATTTTGGCAGTGTAGTGCAGTATGCTACCATCAACTTTTATGAGCAGATTTCCAAACTGTTACACACATTTGTGGTCTCTGCCTCTCCAATGTGAAGCTTTGAAGGAAGTGTTAGCAATAAATTTGTGTGACACTACATTCATCCCCATAGCAACACATGCTGCACTCAGCGTTGGCAAGCTCACTCTTTTAGGTGCCATTTAAGGGTTGCGGAATGAATTAAAGAAGGGATGGAGCCACACTGTTCAGATTTCAAATGGCCTCCATATATGGATGATATGGAACAAAGGAAGTTGTGTCAGGTTTATTGTAGGAGTATTTGACCACCCTAAGATGAAAACAAATAATACAGTGGCAACAGTGCTTCTGGCATTCTTGGTTTATCTGTCTGTCTAATGAGTAGATATGGACACACATTTTTCACAGCTATGCTGCATGGAAAGACCTACATGATGTAAAAAGAAAACAAAAACATATATGTGGAGCTGTCAGTTCTGAATGCAGAGATATCTGTTGTCACATGGAAGCCATTTAGGAAGATCTTTGTTTCTGCTTGCCTAGAAACCTAGAGTTTGGATCACAGCCAGTACATTCAGTGGTAAAGACAACTATAGAAGCTGTTGCATGAAAACAGAATATGGAATACTGCTGAGTGTTTCCTCGTGGAAATCTAGGCAACTAGGTATAACATCTGATCAGTGTCCTAATTAATATATTGGGTGCAATGACTAGCTGCACTTTTTGGTGTATATAAATCAGAAAGAAAATGTGAAACATTTCATGTAAATAGAATTGCTTATGTGAACGTTTTGTTGAAAACCACTTTTTTCACAATCAAGTGGTCTATGCATTTTGTTAAATAAATAAATCCTGTAAGATTGAATGAAGTCCTGAAGCAAAACAAGGGAAGATGGAGCCCTTAAATATGAATCTTCATTAAACCATTCAAATTATCATGGCTTCAAGGACCTGCTTGGTGGTTAGATTGTTTTGCTGTTCAAGAGAGTCAGGTTCAGGTTTTGGCTGTGCTGCAAATTTCCTATATGTCATGACCCTTACCCTGGACAACATCTTGGACTGAATGAGGAGGAGTCCCACCAAATCAGAAGTACCAGCAGCAAAGGCCACAGAAGAGCCAGAGTCACAGTCTGTCAACCAAAGCACTATGGAACAGGAACCTACAGAGACCACAACCTCTGAGCCTGAGGTTCCTTTTCACCTGGAATCACATGTTCTTCATAATTGTTTTTATTTTTTTAAATAATTTTTATTCATTTTTCAAACACATAATAAAAACAAAACAAAACAGAAAACAGAAAATCAGAATACAAAACAAAAACATACAAAACATTTAAACCGATATAACTTCAAAATTATATTTTCATACCCTTCTTTCCTTCGACTTCCCCATACCTCCCCATCCCTGCATCCTTGTTTAGTAATTCTTTAGCAACCCTTTGGTCAATTTATCCTGATTCCCTTTCATTAAATTTCCTTTAGTTTTTTAGTTACAGCTGTAATTCTCTGTTTCTTACCCCTTGACATCTTAGCATTCCTCAATTTTGCAACAGTTTTTAAGGTATATTTTAAATTTCTTCCAGTCCTCTTCCACTGTCTCCTTCCCCTGGTCACGGATTCTGCCCGTCATCTCGGCCAGTCCCATAAAGTCCATCACCTTTGTTTGCCATTCTTCTAGAGTAGGTAGTTCTTGCGTCTTCCAATACTTCGCCAGTAGAATTCTTGCTGCTGTGGTAGCATACATAAAGAAAGTCCTATCCTTCTTTAACACCAATTGGCCAACCATGCCCAAGAGAAAAGCCTCTGGTTTCTTAGGAAAAGTCCACTTAAGGACCTTCTTAATTTCATTATAGATCATTTCCCAGAAAGCTTTAATCTTCGGGCAGGTCCACCAAAGGTGGTAAAAAGTACCTTCAGTCTCATTACATTTCCAACATTTATTATTTGGCAAATGATAGATTTTTGCAAGCTTGACTGGGGTCATGTACCACCGATAGATCATTTTCATAATGTTTTCTTTTAAAGCATTACATGCAGTAAATTTAATACCGGTAGTCCATAACTGTTCCCAGTCAGCAAACATAATATCATGACCGATGTCTTGTGCCCATTTAATCATAGCTGATTTCACCGTTTCATCCTGTGTATTCCATTTCAACAGCAAGTTATACATTCTTGATAAGTTCTTAGTATTGGGTTCTAACAATTCTGTTTCTAGTTTTGACCTCTCTTTCTGGAATCCTATTTTCCTGTCCTGTTTAAATGTCTCATTTATCTGATGGTAGTGCAACCAATCTCGAACTTTGGGCTTTAATTTCTCGTAACTCTGAAGTTTAACCCTTTCACCGTCATATTCTAAAATTTCACAATATTTTGGCCATTTAGAGTCCATATTAAGCTTTTTTACTTCCCTAGCTTCCATTGGTGACACCCACCTGGGAGTTTTACTTTCCAACAAATCTTTGTATCGAATCCAAACATTGTACAATGCTTTCCTTACAATATGGTTTTTGAAGCCTTTATACACCTTTGCCTTGTCGTACCATAAGTATGCATGCCAACCAAAACTATTATCATACCCTTCCAGATCCAGAATGTCTGTGTTCTCAAGAAGTAGCCAGTGTTTCAACCAGCAAAAGGCTGCCGATTCATAGTAAAGTCTTAAGTCCGGCAGGGCAAACCCCCCTCTATCTTTTGCATCAGTTAAAATCTTAAATTTTATTCTGGGCTTTTTGCCCTGCCAGACAAATTTTGATATGTCTTCCTGCCACTTCTTGAAACACTCCATCTTGTCCAAAATCTGCAACGTCTGAAATAAAAATAGCATTCTAGGCAATACATTCATCTTAATAGTAGCAATTCGGCCTAACAAGGAAAGTTTCAACCTTGACCATATTTCTAGATCTTTCTTTACTTCTAACCAACATTTTTCATAATTATCCTTAAATAAATTCACATTCTTAGACGTTAGGTTTATCCCCAGGTATTTCACTTTTTTCGTTATTTCCAAACCTGTTTCATTCTGAAATCTCTCTCTTTCCTCCGTTGTTAAGTTTTTCTCCAACACTTTCGTTTTTTGTTTGTTCAATTTAAAACCTGCTACTCGACCAAATATTTCAATTAGTTCTAATACTCTTTTAGTACTAGTGTCTGGCTGTTGCAGGGTCAATACTAGGTCATCTGCAAATGCTCTTAGTTTGTAGTGTCTAACTCCGACCTGAACTCCTTTAACCAACTGGTCCTTTCTAATCATGTTTAACAAAACCTCCAGGACTGATATAAAAAGCAAAGGGGATATTGGGCATCCCTGCCGTGTACCTTTTTCTATGAATATTTCTTCCGTTACCACATTGTTTACTTTTTTTATGATAATTTTTATTATTATACATTTTATAAAATTCCCTCCAATTCTTCGTTCAATCCCACATACAACAAATCATAGTTATTTTTTTGACTTCCTTCAACGTCTCTGACAATCATCCGTAGTTACACCTTTAATACACATTCCCTTCTTTCGTATTGCCATTTTTCCTCCTTACTCCTATTATTTCTCATAAACAATACTTATTTTCTTTTTTTACAGTGCCTCTTTAAATCCCGCTAGCGTTGTGTTCACACCACATATATTTTTCAGATAATCCACAAATTTCCCCCAGTCTTCGATGAACTTTTGATCTTTAGTATATCTAATTTTCCCAGTTAATTTGTCCAGTTCTGCATAGTCTGTCATTTTTAGTCTCCATTCTTCTATCGTCGGTATTTCCTCTTGTTTCCACTTCTGAGCCAACAGGATTCTGGCTGCCGTTACCGCATACTGGAAAAGCTTACAGTCCTTTCTTCTGATGTCCTTTCCTACCATACCTAAAAGAAAAGCTTCGGGTTTTTTCACAAAAGTATATCTTAACATTTTTTTCAACTCATTATATATCATTTCCCAAAAACTTTTCACTTTCTTACATTCCCACCACTGATGAAAGAATGTCCCTTCCTTGTCTTTACACTTCCAACATTTGTTATCAACCTTATACATCTTACTTACCTGGCAGGGGAGATACCATGATCATAACGTTACCACATTGTTTACAATTAGCTTAGCTTTTTGTTTAGAATATATTGCACCTATACCGTTTTCAAAACCTTGGCCTACCCCCATCCCTTGGAGATTCTTCTTCATAAAACTCCAACAAATGTTGTCAAAGGCTTTCTCCGCATCCACAAAAATCAAAACAGCCTTCCTGTTAATATCGACTTCTAACAACTCCAAAATGTCTATAATGTTCCTCACGTTATCTGACATATGTCTCCCTGGGAGAAAGCCCGTTTGGTCCTTATGAATCTCCCCTATCAACACTCTTTTCAATCTTTTTGCCAAAATGTCTGCAAAAATTTTGTAATCCACATTGAGTAAAGATATAGGGCGGTAGTTTCTAACCTGGTTCTTCTCAGTCTCTGTTTTCGGTATAAGTGAGATGAAAGCCTCTTTCCACGATTCAGGTACCTTTTTCCCCTCCAGAATTTCATTACAAACTTCCTTCAGTGGTTGTATTAGCCATTCCTTCAGCACTTTATAATATTTAGCCGTCAAACCATCTGGTCCTGGTGATTTTCCCAATTGCATATTCTGAATGGCACCCTCTATTTCTTGTTCTGTTATTTTCTCATTCAAGATACTTTTACTTTGTTCTGAAATTTTTGGTAGACCATATTTTTTAATAAATTCTTCTATTTCTTGTTCGTTGACTGGCCCTTGTGCATACAGTTTCTTAAAAAAACTTTGAAAACAATTACTTATCTCATTAGGTTTGTGGATAATTTTCCCATCCATTTCTAGACTTGTCACAGTATTCAATTTCTGTCTTTTTTTCAATTGCCATGACAGAAGTTTCCCACATTTATCAGCTGATTCAAAAGTCTTTTGTCTCATTTGCTTTATCTTCCATTCTATCTCTTGATTCATGAGTTCCATGTATTGCATCTGATAGAACTTTATTTCTCTCAAAATCTCATGTGACTTTGGTTTGGACCTCAATTTCTTTTCTCCTTCTTTCATTTTTTCTAAGATTTTTTCTTTCCTCTCATTTTGTTTCTTCCTCTTTATAGAGTTCTGTTGAATTAGGAAACCTCGCATCACGGCTTTGCTTGCGTCCCAAATTGTTCTTTTCTCCACTTCTGTTCTCAAATTTATCTCAAAGTAATCTTTCAATGTTTTTAGGGCCTTCTTATAAATCTCTTCATCTCTGAATAGGGTGTCATTCATTCTCCATCTAAAGGATCCAGTTGCTGTTAATTTCATCTCCATCTTCACAGCGTTATGGTCGGAGCAGGTTTTTGGGCAGATTTCTACTTTTTTTGTTCTTGACGCCAGGCTACTAGAAATCCAAATTTGGTCGATTCTTGTCCATGTCATTTTTGCTTCAGAGAAGAAAGTTCCCTCTCTCTCAAGAGGGTTCCTTGTTCTCCATATATCAATCAGGTCCATAGTTTCAGTCATTTCAAAAAAAGTCTTTGGTAGTCTCCCTTCCTTTGAAATCACTTGTCTCTGTGCTTTATCCATGTTTGTGGAGACGACTCCATTCATATCTCCCATCATTACAATTTTATAATCTAAAAAGTCCATTAAAGTCTCATGCAACTTCTTAAAAAATTCGGCCTTCCCTTCATTTGGCGCATAAACTCCAACTATCAAAATCTTTTCTCCTTGAATTTGTATTTCAATTGCCAGGTACCTTCCTTGTTCATCTTTAAATATCATTTTTGGAACCAATTTTTCCTTTGCATAAATCACAACACCTCTTTTCTTCACTTTGTCTGATGAAATAAATTCCTGTCCAAGTCTCTTGTTTATCAGCAGTTTCCTGTGTATCCTGGCAATATGGGTTTCTTGCAAACATATTAGGTCTAATTGTTCTCTTTTCAGAATATGAAAAACTTGACGTCTTTTCCGGGGAAGGTTCAAACCGTTGCAATTCCAACTAAGAAGTTGCAGAGACATTTTGTTTTTAAGTGCCTGTTCCTCCGACTGCTCCAAGCTTTTGTTCTTCCTCCGATGGTGGTGGTAAAAGTCCAAATGATAGATTTGCAATGTCAGTTGGTTCTTTCTCCTCTACAATTCCTTTCTGCAGGTCTTCCGCGTATCTCTCCAGAAACTGTTCTTTGTCTTGAATTGTTCTTATTTTAATCTTCCTTCCTTTAAAGTTAAAGGACAGTCCTTGTGGGAACTCCCATCTAAAGGGTATGATATTTTTCTTCAGCAGGTCAACCAAATTTTTGTAGAGGGTTCTCACCTCCAAGATATATTTAGGGATGTCTTTAAAAATCTGTATTTGACAATTTTGGATCACCAGTGCCTTTTGGTAGTGCAGGTTCAATATTTTATCTCTTTCTTCCTTTGATCTCAGTGTAATAAGACAATCCCTTGGCTTCTTGTCCTGCCTCCTGCCCAGCCGAAAGGCTGTTGTTATCTCAAATTCATCTTCTTCCGCCCATTCCTCTTGCCAAAAAGCCGTAAAGTTCTCTGTAAGGAAGTCCACAAGGCTGTCCCCCTCCCTTTCAGGAACCAGTCTTAATTTCAAATTTTTCTCTTTCCTCTGGAGTTCCAGTAGAGAGAGGGTTGCATCATGCTCATTCACTTTTTTTATGATCGGCCCAAACTTTTCCCTTGTCTCTTCTGCAGTATTTTTTGCACTTTCCGCGATCTTTCGTGTTTCAGAGCTCTCTTGAATTAATCTATTTATAGAATCTGTGTTAGATGTTACACTTGCTGTATTCACATCTAATCTTGCTGTCAGCTCTGTCAATTTTTTGGAATTTTCTGTAGACAGCTTTGTCAGTGCTTCCAGGGATTGATTTATTTTGAGCAGTGCCTGTGTCATAGGATCCATAGAGGCTGTTGCTGCTTTTTCCTGTGCAGCTGGTGTTGTGCCTGATATTGAGCCCCTTTTCTTCTGTGATTGCTTTGCTTTAAGCCTTGTTACTATCTCTTCTGTTGGGCCACTCATATCCTCAAGGTCGTTCTCACAGAAAGAACTTCCAAGTGGAAAATCCCACTGTTTCTTTTTGGTGCAACAGTTTCACTTAAAACCCTCTAGAGGGAGCATTCAATTGTATCCGAATGGAAAGAAGAAACAAAGGAGCAAGGAAGCATAAAACAGTAAACAGCAATTTCCAAAGTCCACACTGTAAATCCTCAGTCTTTCAATGTAACCAAAAATGCAACAGGCTGAATTAAAGTCCAGTAACTTTATTTCAGACAAACCCCCACTTTGTATCCAGTTTAGTATGACAGTTCACTTTCCCGGTGCCTTGTTTGGGCAGCCCGACCTGGGGGATTTGGCAGTGAAAGATCTTATTTTCCCGTTTATTTTCACGCAGGTTATCAATGTCCAAGTCTCTTCCCCCCTTCTCCTGCCTGTCGGGGGGAAGCCTAAGTCCGATGTCAGGTTTGACAGCTCAAAAAAAATTATTTTCCCTTCAAATGCAGCTTGCTTTTTTCGTTGCTTTGTCTATCATGCAGCTCCGGGGAGGCAGACTTCCTTAGTTTATGCCTTTCCCGTTTTCAGCCAAATTTCCAAATTTTCAAATTTTAATGTCCCGTCAATCTCTCAATCTTACTCACGGGTGTTGTAGTCAATTTTCAGTTTCAGGAAGGAATCGGCGCTCTCCGTTCATGGCGACGCGGCTTCACTCCACGGGCTGGGTGACGACTCTCAGCACCGCGCTTACCCCGATGCCGCTCCGAAGCCTTTAAAAGGGCTCCTTCACAGTACCGGGGGGCGCAAAAGGTGCCCACTGAATCTCCTTTGTTCACAGGCTCCGCGCCTGTGATTTTAGGGGTCCCCCGCTCGCCGTAGCGGGTCAGACCCGAACTCGCGGAGCAGTCCTGCCTCGGAGCTCGAGGCTAGGACCGCCATTAAACGCTGGCGCCGACCGGAAGTCCCACATGTTCTTCATAATTGGACTCCAGGCCAGGAAATGGGTCCTCTGAGCTTGATATGCTCCATGAGGAAGGACCTGAGAGCAGCAGCCCAGAATGAGATGGATAAAAGCCTCATTTGGATTCCAGACCTAGGGTGCAAGCAAACATTGGTTTAGTCTGTCTTTCTTCCCCTTATTTTCTTCTTTTTATTAGTGCTTTCAGACAACTTTCAGACAATTCCTGCAGGGATTTGTTGTTGGGTTTTTTCTAGTTTTCTGGTTTTGGCTCAGACAGAGAAAATATGTTTTGATTCTTCATAACACTAATTCAGCACTTGGGTTTTGCCCTCCACTTCCCACCTGATTTGTGATGTTGAGGTGGGTGTAGTCTGGACTTCTGAACTACCCAGATTCCTCCTCAGCTTCCATTCTGATTCTAAGATAGTCATTAAAAAAACCTTCACCTTTTGTTTCATGCTTTGAAAATAAGTCTTGGGTTCTTCCAAGACTGGCAGGACATGCCCAGCCCACATCCCTTGTAGCTTCTCTGCTTTTGTGGTGAGTGAAAGAACTAAGATTGTGTTTAACCCCTACACAAGTGGAAAGTGGTTTCCAAAGGGTATGGGAAAGGCTAAAGCTGAAGGCTGCAGTTCTAAGATTACTTGCTTCCCAGTGAATTCAGTAGGGCTTACTTCTGAGTAGAAGTAGTTAGGATTGCACTACAGGTACCTTTGCAAGGAGGGGAGGGGAGGAGCTGTGTGGCCAAGAGGGGGAGGGGGAAATGTGCACCCCTCTATGGGTGTGGTTGCCTTGAGACATGTTTCTCCCCCCATGACATTGCAATGGAGAATCATGTATGGTGTGAACACATCACTGAAACCCATTAATAAGAAAATCAGGAAAACTCAACAGTGAAAAGGTTTGTGTCTGTGTGCTGGGAGTTCTTCAAGGACTTGAAACTGCAACCTTACCTCCTCCTCAAGGTCAAGTAAGAACAGCCATACAAGGGAGACTGCTTGGTTACAACAGGAAGTGCCAGAGGCCCTGAAAAGCCTTCCTATGCCCAGACTGCTTGAACTCCTGATTTTGCCTGAGATGCCTGTTTCAAACACCATGGCATCCCCAACCCCCTCTCTTTCCTAATCTCATTCCAACTAATTGTCCTCTCCACACACACACACACATGCTTCCCTTCTGCTGTTTCCACTGGAATTGCTGTTCCCTCACACAATATACCTGTATCTTTCTCTGAGAGCCATGCTATGTGTAATTGCAATAATCTTATCTCCATTTCCCTCTTTTGTTTCCTTGTGTGTAAACTTCTCAGGACAGAGACCTGTGGTATATTTTCTTTGTGAAATGGTGTGCACATAGGGGTGCTTAATTAATTAATAACAGCACGACCTTCTTTCAAGGGTGATACTGATAGTGGAGCCTCCTGTATTCAGACCAACGATAGTTCAAGGTCATGGGTGGAAGGTTTAATATCAGATGATGCTCTTCCTTAGCTTTGGTCTGAGATTTTTGTTGCCTGGTTTTGTATGAGATATTTAAATGCTTTGATTATATGTTATCTATATACATTGCAGTCAGACAGTTGATAAGATCAGTAGAGTAGTATTGCCACATGGGCCACTTAAAGTACCCTGATTAGAGAATTTTCCTCCACCCAACTAGATGTATTGAAACTCAACCTCATTACAAGCCAATGAGTAAGTTAAATTTGCATACATTTGAAATAGCTACCACATTCCAGCCTATCATTCTGTTCCTTCATCTCTATGAGTAAAGAAACTGTTGCTTGTTTATGATACAGTGATAACTATGATTAGGCAAGATGTTGGTTAACACTGACTTAATTTAGGTGATCAGAAGGATGTTCGTATATTGATGCTAAGCAGAGGGCTCAGATGGAGGCTACAATTCAGTAGAGCTGTAATTTAGAGGATTTTCCAATAGTACAGATACTAGGAATCATGTACCCCTCTTGAACTCTGCAGTTAGGGGAGGGGATGGAATATCTGCTGGGACAGTAAAGGTAAAAAGGTAAAGGACCCCTGGACAGTTAAGTCCAGTCAAAGGCGACTATGGGGTTGTGGCACTCATCTCGCTTTCAGGCCAAGGGAGCCGGCGTTTGTCCACAGACAGCTTTCCAGATCATGTGGCCAGCATAACTCAACCACTTCTGGCGTAACGGAACACCGTGACAGAAACAAGAGCTCACGGAAACGCCGTTTACCTTCCCATCGCAGCAGTACCTATTTATCTCCTTGCACTGCCATGCTTTCAAACTCCTAGGTTGGCAGGAGCTGGGACAGAGCAATGGGACCTCACCCCGTCGCAGGGATTTGAACTGCCAACCTTCCAATCGGCAAGCCCAAGAGGCTCAGTGGCTTAGACCACAGCGCCACCCGCGTAATGCATGATGATGTAGTTCATCCCAGTAAATAGGGAGCTTGTGCTTTTTCCAAGTACAAGCAAAATCTCAGTAAGGAAGTGTGTTCTTCTGACAATGTAAGGAGTCCCGGAAGCAGTGAAAAATAGCACATTTCCAGAAAAGGGAATGCAGAGGCAGCTGTACCGCAGAGGAAAGCCCTCTCTTGTGCTCCCACTCCCAATGCACCAGACAATTGGAATCTGAGCGATTAGTCACTGCAATAAAGCCCAGTCTTTTTTCCTCCACAGCAAAGCCTGCCCTCCCCCCTCGGCAAACAGTCTGAATACTTAATTGGAGTTCCTCACACCTCGAGATGTATAGTTTTAAATGAAATGACAGGGTGATCAAAGCACCAGAGTTGGAACCTGGGAGCTGCAGGTTGCTATGGAGCTTCCAGCTTTAGAATTAAAAAAGAAGAAGAATGCGTGTGCACTCACTATGGATGCTTACAGTATACATTTGACAATGAAGTGGAAAAGAACAAGGCAGCCTCCAACTCTGGCGCAGGCTCAGGTGGGGCAAGTTGTATCCACCCCACTTAAGTATCCACGATATGCCTATCCATTGGATATAGAGTGGGGAGAGAATTTTAGGAATTCTGGGATTTTAAAATTATTGTTTGTGAAATGCTTTAAGAGCCACTAACGAAACTAGCTATTAAAATACTGTGTTATCACGGAATTTTAAAATCCAAATATGTCCTTTTACCTTCTAGCTGGTGAACATTAGCGTTACTGTTTAATGTTTTACAGATGAAAAAACTTGAGGACATAGATAAAAGTGTATGCACTGAACCAGAAAACCTTCAAGAAGCACATACCTGTGTACAGTCCCACACATACTAGTTTGCCAAATCTAAGCTTTATTTACTTGCTTAAATACTATATTTTTCATAGCTTTTTAGACAATTATTATCTCCCAGACTGGCTCACAACATTAACAAAAATGAGATATAGTCCTGCCATTAAGCTTCCAAAGGAGAGGAGGGGAAAGGTCGAGCAATTTCTCCTCAAGGGCAGAACAAAGAAAGCATTTATATGGACCTCAGGCAGGCTGATCTTCCCTTGCAGATGCTATTTTTTGAATGGCAGTAAATGCCTCTTTTCCCTTTGCAGGTGGATGGGCTCAGAGTTTCCTTTCTCCGTTGCTTCTCAGCTCCAGGGGAACTAGCATGTGGAGCCGAGTGTCCTTTCTGGCAGAGACAACTCTCTGCGATTGTTGTTTCTTTGGCCAGTGGTTGGAGCCAAATTGATTAGAGTCTTCTTCTGCAGAAATACCTCCCTATATCATTATGCCTGTGCTTTACAGTCTTCTGGGTAGGACCTTCCTGTCATTCCACAAGTGAAGCATGTTGGACAAAAACTCAGGACAGGGCCTTTTTAGTGGTGGAGCCTGGCTGTGGTATGCCCTCCCCACCCTTTGGATTTATTTTACCACTTGAGTGTTTGGTAGAGGAGAGTTCAGATGGTGAGGCCAGCTGCAATTGTATTGTCATCTTTTAAACAGAGCAGGCTGAATGAGAACATGGTGATAATTAGTCTTGTTTTTTTGTATTGTAATCATGGGCATAGCCAGGATTTTATGGGGGGGGCAGAACTTTGTTAGAGGGGAAGGACTTTAGTTAGGGGGAGCAGAATCAATGTGATTGGTCAGTTATTTGTTTTGCTATTATATTTCTATTGTATTTCTATTGTTTTACTTGATGGGGGGCAGTTGCCTTCTCTGCCCTGGCTTGGCTACGCCCATGATGTTTATTGAATTGAATTGTTTTGTTTTATGGTTTTATCTGCTTTCATATTGTTGTGTGATGAAAGATAAGATAGAATTTCAATAAAATAAGGCAAAAATGTTTCTGTTCACCCATGTTTTTGACCATTAATCTAACGGGTTTTAGACATATATGCGGTCTCTTTTTCATTTATCCTTTTTTAAAAAAAATTCAATCTTTATTGGTTTATAAATGACACAGAATCACCGAGAAAACAAAAAACACACAGCACATAACTCACAAAAAAGAAAAAGAAAATAAAACAGTACAACACGAGAACACAAAAACATTTCAGCCATCGACTTCCAACCTCCTTGGTGTGGGTTCTTTGTTTCCTTGTTACTTGCCTCTATTTTTCAATAAACTTAGCCTGTATTATATCCTATTTGTGTTCTTTATACCTTATTCAATTCCAAGAGTTATTCAAAGCATTCTAAGTTTTACTATGGGGACAATGTTCTTTTAAATATTGCCTATAATTATAATCTCCCATTCCTTTTTAAACTTTTGGGTCGATCTATCCCTGATCTTTTCCATCATATTCTCTAGTAACATATATTCAAGCAGTTTAACTTGCCACTCCTCTTTTGATGGAATTTTGTTTTTTTATATATATATAATTTTTATTAATTTTCCAACACAAGTTTAAAACAAAATAACATACACACAAAAACAAACAAAAACATATAAACAAGTATAATTTCCAATCCTCTTTTTCGTAAACCTTCTTTCTCGGACTTCCCCTTACCTCCCCCTCTCTGCATCCTTGTTTTAAATTTTTTCAACAACCCTTCGTTCCAATTAAATAATCACTTATTTTCTTTTTCAATTTCTTCTCCTAATTAATCAATCGATTGCAGCTATAATTCTATTTTTTCCATTCCATTGACATTTTAGCACTCATCAATTTTACAAAAGTTCTTAAGATATACTTTAAATTTCTTCCAATCTTCTTCCACCGTCTCTTTCTCTTGGTCACGGATTCTGCCAGTCATTTCCACCAGTCCCATAAAGTCAATCACTTTCGTCTGCCATTCTTCCAGCGTGGGTAGTTCTTGTGTCTTCCAATACTTTGCTAAAAGAATCCTTGCTGCTGTGGTGGCATACATAAAAAAGTCCTATCCTTCCTTGACACCAATTGGCCGACCATGCCCAAAAGAAATGCCTCTGGTTTCTTATGAAAGGTACATTTAAGTACCTTCTTAATTTCATTATAAATCATTTCCCAAAAGGCCTTAATCTTTGGGCAAGTCCACCAAAGGTGAAAGAAGGTACCTTCAGTCTCATTGCATTTCCAACATTTGTTATTGGGCAGATGATAGATTTTCGCAAGCTTGACTGGGGTCATGTACCACCTATAAATCATTTTCATAATATTTTCTCTTAAGGCATTACATGCCGTAAATTTTATGCCGGTGGTCCATAACTGTTCCCAGTCAGCAAACATGATATCATGACCAATGTCTTGTGCCCACTTAATCATGGCTGATTTGACTGTCTCATCTAGTGTATTCCACTTCAACAACAGGTTATACATTCTTGATAAGTTCTTAGTATTGGGTTCTAACAGTTCTGTTTCTAGTTTTGATCTCTCCACCTGGAAGCCAATTTTCCTGTCTTGATTAAACATCTCCATTATTGGATAGTAATGGAGCCAATCTCGTACCTTGGACTTTATTTTCTCAAAACTCTGTAATTTAATTTTTCCACTCTCTTGCTCTAAAATTTCACAATATTTTGGCTATTTAGATTCCATATTGAGCTTCTTCACCTCTTAGGCCTCCATTGGTGATAACCACCTAGGAGTTTTATTCTCCAACAAATCTTTGTATCAAATCCAAATGTTGTATAATGCTTTCCTTTCTCTTTTGATGGAATTTTGTCTCCTTCCCACTGCATGGCAAATCAGCATCCTTGCTACCGTTGTTGTGTACAAAAACCCCTCCTTTTCTCTCTTGGAATGTCTGATGCCATAATACCTAAGAGGAAGGCGTCTGCTTTTTTGATAAACATTGTTTTAAACAATTTTTAAAATTCATTATATATAAATTCCCAAAAAGTTCTTTCTTTTTTTGCAACCCCACCACATGTGGTACATCATTCCCTCTAGCATTCTACACCTTCAGCATAAATTTGAGTTGGTTTTATACATTTTGGGCAATTTGCTGGGGGTGATGTAACATCTGTATAGCATCATTTATCCTTTTAGTGGGGTGGATTGAGTTCCATCTCCTTTTTATATATATTATAGATATATATTTAGGTTTTTGTTTTGCTTTTTATACTTGGTTTTATTTTTATTTCCCCCCTACTTTGTAAGTCTCATTGGGCTCCATCTTATGAAAGTTAACCTGCTTAGGTTGAGAAAGCAGCTAGGTAATTTACCCTCATGACTCACAATGAAGAATGAAGAGGGGAGAAGTTTGGAAGGTTATTTTGTCCCATATTGCTACACTGAAGGAAAGTGAAGAAGGAAGAGTTGTCTTGTTTACTTTCTGATGGATAGTAGAGTGAGTATGAAAATGAATATTTGTAATGGTCTGGTGTCTGTCTAGTTCCCATACAGAAATGTAATAGGAGGATTCCTTTCCCACACTTACAGACTCTAGAAAACCAAATATTTAATTGGGCTCTGTTTCCTCCTACAAGGTGATCCCCAGATATGGGAGAACACCTTACAGTCTTTCATCTGTTCCCTTTTCATTTGTAAATCCATTGCCTCTGCTAATCAGAAAATATTTTTTACATCCACACAGGCATTTCCCACTATGGTTTGCCATTCTTACTATATAAAAAAAGCTGTGATTAAAACTAGCCTCTTTGTTGTCAGGGTCTGAAATCTGAAAGCAGTTTATAATGGTTGCTAATTCTTGTAAACCAACATAGACAGTACTGGGATCATAGATCTGATTTGCTGCACTGTATGTCTTCAGGAATATTGGAGGAAGTGGTGTGTTTTAGCAAAACAGCTTTTCCCCAATATTTTAGATCACTTCCTACTAAGCTGCTGCATGCTTAGTGTAAGCTCTGCCTAAAAGCAATTGTTTCACTGGGCCATCCTTTTATAAAGTCATTTCCCACACTCTTTTCATGAGAGTGCTGAAGACTGTTGGCATTTTTGTAATATTTGTTTACTTGCACTACGTAAGTTGGGCATGATGTCAGACTTTAAAACAGCTTCAGTTACGGTAAGTCTGCCTCTTCCCTACCATCAGCAAAACCCAAAACTTCCCTGCCTCCTTCACTGGCTGCATTCAAACCCAGAGCTTTCTCTCCCCCACCCCCACTGCCCCCAAATCCTCGGCAAGTGGGTTGTGGCTCTAGCTGGTAAAGATCTACTCAGTCTACTCCGAGTAGGACTTAGTTGAATACAAACCATAGTAAGAGCTGTTTGACAGTGGAACGTACTCTAACTTTGTTTCCCTTGTAACAAACGACATAAATGTATGATTTTTTGTTGTTGTTTAAGTTTCATAAAGCATTTTTAAAAAGAAAAGAAAGAAAGGTGGGCTCTCCTTCCTTGGAGGTTTTTAAACAGAGGTTGGGTGGCCATCGGTCATGGATGCTTTAGCTGAGATTGAGATTGCAGGGGGTTGGACTAGATAAGCCCTTGGCGTACCTTCTAATTGTACAATTCTGTGATTCTATGAAAGACCTATACAGCTTGGGACCATGATGCCTGAAAGATATTCTCTCTCTCTGTCTCTGTCGCACACATGCCCCAACATACTGTGTATTTCGCAGGAGAGGATGCAAATGCCATCCTGTTGGGAGGTCCATTCCACCCAGTGTCAGAACAGGGCCTTTAATGTGTTGGCACCTCCCCTTTAGAGTTCTCTCCCACTATATATCAGACAGATACCTTCTCTGTTTTCTTTTCAGCTCCCACTAAAAACATTCCTTTCAACTAGCCTTCTAAATGACAATTTTTATTCCAGTTGGTATCTGAATTCTTGGATCTGAATTGATTTTATATATATGCAATTGTTGTTTTTTAATTGTTTTATATATCCAGTTGTTTCAACTGTTTTTATGTATGTTTTTACTATATTGTAAATCGCTTTGGGATGCCTCGTGGACTGCCATCATCCCTAGCTAACAGGACCAATGGTCAGGGGTGATGGGAATTATAGTCCCAAAACATCTGGAGGGCCAAGTTTGGGGATGCCTGCTTTATGCTAAATCATATCATCAGAAAGTATACTAGAAATAAAAAGTATAAGTTGTTTGCTGCCTTCATAGATTTATCCCCTGCCTTTGACTCCATTAATCAGAGCAGATTGTGGGAGAAACTCCTAAGCACCAAAACAGAACATAGACTCCTCCTGTTGATCCCAGAGCTGTACAGCGATACTGACACAAGAGTCAGAGTGAGCCTAAATGGCTGCTTGTCTCAATATTTCAAGTCAACTAGTGGTGTAAAACAAGGCTGCATTTTAGCCCCCTTGCTTTTCAACTTTTACATCAATGACATGGTTCCACGTTCATCCTAAGCTCACTCCCCCTTTCTGGTACTTGGAAACAGGAAGGTGTTCCGCCTGCTGTATGCAGATGATACAGTCCTTTTTTCTCTTTCCTGTCTGGGCCTTAAAAACAAAAATCATGATCTTCAGAAAATGTAGCCCCCAATATAAATGGACCCTTGAGCACCATGATTTAGAGCAAACCTGTGTTTTCAAATATCTTGGCGTCCTTTTTAGTGAAACATTGACTTGGAAGCAGCACATCAAGGTGGTGAAAACCAGAGCGCAGAGAGAGATGGGGGCTCTGGTGAAATTTTACTTCACGAAGGGCAGAAAAATATTTGGCTGTAAAGTGATTCCTCAAATGCTTTATGAAGTTGAAATCTGGGGCAAGGATGAGAGTGCTATTAAAGGGTAAGAAATGGTGCAAAACCAATTTCTCTTTTCCCTACCCAAGAGACCAGGAGCCGCACTCTTACTGGATGGCCAACGTTAACTACAAGAGCTAATTTTACCGGATTTAATTACCTGAAAAGACTGTCCTCCATGCCTTGTGAGCGCTTGCCAGCCCTGTGCTATGCGGATTTGGAGAACAGCCAGTGGTAGAAATCTAACACCCAATATTATTTGAACTTACTATTTCCATAAACTAGAGGAGATTACATCCACAGACAAATGCCAGTTAAGGGATTGGTGCCACTGGACAGAACCACTACGTGATCTGCAAGCGATCAAATCCTTTAAATGCTCTCCTTGGCTTCCCCTTCTAAAAATGGTCCATTTTAGAGCCAGTTACCTGTTGAATCTCTGGCCAGCCTCACTTAGATTCACTTTTACTGAGCTGTGTTTTCAAGCTTTGCCCTCTGCTGTCCTAGACAGATGATATCTTCTTCTTCTTCTTCTTTGGCGATCACTCGTAGCCGATTGTCTTCCATAGACACAGTTCTAACAATGAGTCCGTAAGTGACTGTGGAGGCCAATTCTGGACCCACACGTCCTTCCACAGTGGGGACATTGGTTTCAGACGATATAACAGGGTATTGTATGAAGACAGACTTTGTATATGTGGGCAACTGCAGGTGGAAGACATCTTGCATTGTTTACTATTTGGCCCACTATACAGTGGACCCAGGAGGCGATTTCTCACCTTACCTTACAGGAAATATGTCTTTCCCTGGCAGAGAAGGTCCTATGGCTTCTTAGCAATGCAAACATTCAGTGACTCATAAAGTCACCCATTATGCTTTGGTGACCAAAAAGATCAGAAAGAAGACACTGGACAATCTAGCAGTGCACTGTAAGGGAGGCGCAAAGATCTAAATAGAGACTCTTATTTGTGGTGCAACAGCCCTTTTGCTTGTATTTATTTTTTATTCTGATTTGCCATGGCCAATGGCTAGTACAATAAAGTTATTTGGATTGGATTGGAAAATACCTAATAATAAATCAGTAATGATAACCCAGTAGATTATTTCTTGTTTGCAGTATTCACTTTGAATTTTCCCTTGATCACATTTAGAAATACAAATATAAAGTTAATAAGCTGAAACCCTGGAAGACCTTAATATCTGTCCAGATGAGTCAGAAATTTCTGTATGACTATAACTCTGCTCTATTCTCCATTCTTTAATAGTGTCATAAGTTTGTGGGGCAAAAGGTAAAGGACCCCTGACAATTAAGTCCAGTCGCGAACAACTCTGGGGTTGCGGTGCTCATCTTGCTTTACGAGCTGAGGAAGCCGGCGTTTGTCTGCAGACAGTTTTTCCGGGTCATGTGGCCAGCATGACTAAGCCGCTTCTGGCAAAACCAGAGCAGCGCATGGAAACACTGTTTACCTTCCCACCAGAGTAGTACCTATTTACCAACTTGCACTTTTTGGCATCTTGTGGGGCATGACTCCCCTAAATTCCTGGAACCAAAAAAGGGTTAGCATTTAACCAAGCCCCATGAATCAACAGATGCAGCAGTTGCTGAGAATGGCCAAGTCGTTAAGCAAACAAGAGGAGGGATATGTATGGGGCTTTTTTCAGGGGGAACTCACTGGAACTCAGTTCCAACACCTCGGGTAGGTGCCATTGCCTACCAAAGTCTGCCACTGATCGGGTTGTATATACAGTATGTGTAAATAAACTAGTATATAAAAGTCGCCACAGTTTCCACTGTGCCTCACTTCTAAAGGAAACACAAACTATGGGTAAGTCTCGCACTGCTGTGGAAATTGGGGTGGCATGTAACAACACCACGCTACTTCAGCCTGTAAATATGTAAATAGCTTGAGCACATTAAAAGCATATTCTATTCAGTGTTCTTAAATTCAGGGTTGTGTTTCATTTTTTAAAAAAATAGATATTTATTAAAGTTTTTAACAAAATACAGCAAGAAAGAAAAAGACACAAAGCAGAAAAATACACAAAGCACAAAAAATAAGTAAAAGTAAAAATATAAAAAAGAAAAACAACCATTATTCTTTTGCTAACTTTAAAGTTCATATCCTTATTTTCCTGACCTCCTCACACCTTCCCTTTTTGTATTCCCATTTACAAAATCAGATCAGCAAATCCTTACCCTCTTTTATTGATCTTAACGTATCAAAATTCTATGTTTTCACCCATTATCAATTCACTTACTTGCATACTCTTTTTAACTTTGTTGCTAATACCACTTATTTTCAATCCAACATCATTTTAGCATTCATTAATTTTGTAATACTTCTGCAGATAGTCTTTAAATTTCTTCCAATCTTCTTCCACCAACTCTTCTCCCAGATCTCGGATTCTGCCAGTCATTTCCGCTAATTCCATATAACCCATCACCTTCATCTGCCACTCTTCCAGGGTGGGTAGATCTTGTGTCTTCCAATACTTCACAATGAGTATTCTTGCTGCTGTTGTTGCATACATAAAAAAAGTTCTATCCTTCTTTGACACCAATTGGCCAACCATGCCCAGGAGAAAGGCCTCTGGTTTCTTCAGGAAGGTATATTTAAACACCTTTTTCATTTCATTATAGATCATTTCCCAGAAAGCCTTAATCCTTGGGCAAGTCCACCAAAGGTGAAAGAATGTACCTTCAGTCTCTTTACATTTCCAACATTTATTATCGGGCAAGTGATAGATTTTTGCAAGCTTGACTGGGGTCATGTACCACCTGTACATCATTTTCATAATATTCTCTCTTAGGGCATTACATGCCGTAAATTTCATATCGGTGGTCCACAACTGTTCCCAGTCAACAAACATAATATTATGACCAATATCTTGTGCCCACTTAATCATAGCTGATTTAACCATTTCATCCTGTGTATTCCATTTTAACAGCAAGTTATACATTCTTGATAGTATCTTAGTTTTGGGTTCTAATAGTTCTGTTTCCAATTTTGATTTTTCCACCTGGAAGCCAATTTTTTTGTCCGAATTGTATGCCTCTCTTATTTGAAAATAATGAAGCCAATCTCGCACTTTATCTTTTAATTTCTCAAAACTCTGCAGTTTCAGTTTGTCTCCTTCTTGTTCCGATATTTCCCAATACTTCGGCCATTTGGCCTCCATATTGAGTCTTTTAAGAGCTTTTGCTTCCATTGGTGACAACCACCTTGGGGTTTTATTTTCCAATAAGTCTTTATATCTTATCCAGACATTAAACAATGCTTTCCTGACAATATGGTTTTTAAATGCTTTATGAACTTTAACCTTGTTGTACCACAGATATGCGTGCCACCCAAAAGCATTATTGAAACCTTCTAAATCCAAAATGTCTGTGTTCTCAAGAAGCAGCCAGTCTTTCAACCAGCAGAATGCTGCTGATTCATAATAAAGTTTAAAGTCTGGCAGGGATTCAGGGTTGTGTTTCAGTTCAATTAAACAGTAGAGGGAAATGGTAGCAAAGTGCACCAGCTCCTGTTTAGAAAGGGCCCAAATCCTTTGAGGAAGGAACATGCTCAGAAGATGTTTGCTGGGTTCTTTCCTTACTTACTGATTTTGTGGTTGGCCTCCGATGCAATTGAAAAGTTTATCCCAGAGTCAAGATGCCTAGTTCTGGAATTTAGGCTAACAGCTTATATGTGGCAGGGGTGGAATCAATGGGGATTTCCTGTTGATTAAACTAATTTTCTCATCTTACCAGTATAACACATTGGGCATATTATTTACTATTTTTAAAAAATGAATTTTGCTTAAATTGATGCAACTGTTCATCTCCACCCCACCCCAACAACATCTAGTAGAAGAGGGCAAAGTCTCTTAAATGTTGTTTTCTGGGGAATAATTATTAAAGGTATTAGCTGGTTAGCATATCACAAGTCGCATATCTGAGAGGGTTAGAGACATTAAACATACACCCAGGCAGTTTAAGAATAAATATCTTGCCTCAGAACTGACTCCAGGCTTCTGTGCCAGAGGAATTACTTGGCATGGCTAACAAACTGTCCTCCGTAAATTTGCCTAGTCAGGAGTGGCTTCTGGCTTCGTGAGACTGCACTTTGTCTTAGTTGGTGTAACAATCACTGCTATTAGAATCTTTGTGCCTGTTCTAATTTACTAGATACCTCAACACTAATTCTTCTGAGATTTACCCCTACACATTTTTTAAAAAAATCATTACATAGAATTGATTTCATTTGTGAATGCCAGAATTACTGAAGAAAGGAGTTTAATCAATACAGCTTTTGCTGTTGGAGGGCACTGTTGATAGAATTACAAAGATAAGATTAATTAATATCTTGCTAATGAGATTGACAGCATATACAAGAGCAATTAATTCAGTGTAGCCTATTAGTGTATGAACACAATTTTGCATTGATCAGGACCCTGAGGATTGCTGTGGGGTGATTTCAATGATAAAGTGATAGTATAGATTGGAAGAATCACTGTTGGTGAGCTTTTCATATCTGAGAGGATTGGGCTGTATTATATCTTTTGCCACCCCCCAAACACAATCAGATAAACAACCCCAATTTTCAATGAGTAGATTAAATAAATTACTCCACTGCCTGAATAATACCCCTGCCTGCCTGACAGGCTGTTATACTAAATGCAAGTATAAAGCTTAAGTGAAATTATGGGATCCCTCACTGAAGCTTAAGTTATTATTGGAACTTGCTCTGAATGGGGTTACACTTCCTCTGTAGGAACAAGTATGTAGCCAGGGGATTCATTGCTGTCACTCAAGGCCCAAGTGACCTCAGTGGTATGGCGTGCCCTCCATCAGCTTTGACTGGTCTCCTAGCTGTGCCTCTATTTGGACCATCATTGTTGGAGGAGAAAGTAATAGAGACTTATACTAGTTTTATAATATCTGGATAATGTTGAGGGGTTTTTTGAGGGGGTTAATGCATATTTAGAATGGGGGAGGAGGGAAATAGATTGGCATTCAGTCATCTTTAAAGCAGCATTGAAACAGTATCATGCCATTGTTGCTCATTAGGGCTACTTCTTGCCATCTGTGAAAATTCAGCATGCTTTTCTCTTTGCTAGTCACATTCCAGATTGAAATTGTTTCTCACCCTCTGCCACCATGTTGGAATGACCTAAAATGCAGGTAATCTTTGCTGTTCATTATGCAAGCACCTATAAAGGTATACAGAGAAGTGTTCATCTTTTCATAATTCAGTAACATTCTGTTGCATGCCACCGCAATCTCCAAGCAGTGCGAGATTGCAGGTGTTTTCGGTGCTTACCCAGGATTCATGTTTCATTGGAATGAGAGACAGTGGAGACTGTGATGGCTTTATGATATATGGTCAAATCAAGCAGAAATTGATTTCTCAAAAACCAGTCATGCCAGATGAATGTCATTTCTTTTTTTGATAGAGTTGCAAGCTTGGTGGATCAGGGGAATGCAGTGGGCATAACATATCTTGACTTCAGTTCGGCTTTTGACGAAGCCCCTTGTGATATTATTGTGGACAAACCGAGGATGTCATCGTCTCAGCAGCCCAAGCCCTCCATACACACTGTCCAGGCTTGCGCCGTGTGTGTGTGTGTGTCACATAGGAACTGCAAATGTCGTAGTTCCGTGCTGCCCAGCCATGGCAGAGCTCAGTGGCGGGACAGGCCAGCCAATCAGCCAAGTCTCAGGGGGATTCTTGCCTGGAGGCAGAGTCCATATGCAAGTTCCAGTCCAGCCCTAAGGTCAGGAGTATCTCAGTTCACAAAGTCAGACAGTCCGGGGGTCAAGAAAGCCGAGAGTTCAAAGTCATGAGAAGCAAGAAGTGGCAAGGTCTGGCTAGGCACGACAAATGTTGTTTCCATCAGCTTTGCTGATGTGGTCCAAAATAAAGCAGAACAATACATTTGGCACCAGCTCGGCCACAGGATTCTCTGGAAGGAGGTGTACAATATCCACCTGTCTGAGGGACTCAACTCCAGATTTGTTTAGGGTTTGCCCCTTAGCCTTTTCTTCTCCCAAAGATATCCCACAAAACAGCAGAGGTTTAGGCGGAGAGTTTTCCTTCTCCTAGGTGGCCTACCTTCCGAGGTTGAGGAGTCCCATCTGCCCCTCACTTCCCTCTACAGCACATGCAGAAACCACCTTCCTGACCATTGGACCCACTATTGGTCTCAAACTAACAACATGAATTTCAGCAGGGATACATGTAAGGTTCTGCACTTAGGCAGGAATAACCAACTGTATAAATATAAAATGGGGGCACTTGGCTTGCCAGTAGTACATGTGAAAAGGATCTAGGGGTCTTGGTGGATCACAAACTTAACATGAATCAACAGCATCAAAAAAGCTAATGCTGTATCAACAGAAGTATAGTGTTCCAATCAAGGGAAGTAATCATGTTATTCTATTCTGCCTACCCCCTGAAGTTAGGCTTGAAAGAAGCATTATATATATTATAGCCAGTAAAATAGGTTGTGGTGTGCATATTGTGCCAGCAGTGGTATCCTTTGGGCTTTAAAATTTCAGTAGCACCCTGTGCGACACCAAAGTTCAGGTGCTCCTCCACCTCTTGCCTCTGTTGCTCATCATTCTTGCCACACCCTCTCAGCTCAGCACTCAGTGCGGGGAAACCAGTTGTGCTCCCCTAAATCTGCCTCAGGTGCCAGCGACAATTTCTCCTGTTTGCAGATGGGCCCATGGGCCCCCAAATACCTCAAATCTATCCTGTGCCTCAGGCTTGTGATCACCTTTGTATGCTGCACAAGTTCCTGACAGTAATATACCATTTCCTAGGGACCAGTAACATGAAGGTACATAATTATGATAGCATACTGTCTGATCATTCCTGGTATGACTATTAGTTGTATTGATTGCTTATTGGCTTTGGCTTGCTTTTGCATGCAAGTTTGTGAACACACTGCATTAATGTGGAAATCAACATAAAATGCTTAGTTTTATTACTGGTCATTGTCAGGTTCACCCTTCTTACACCTGACCCTTGGGACTCTAAAAAGTAGTGTGTGACCCTTTTTTTGTTACTTTTTTTTTTTTTTTTTTTGCTTTCAGTCAAGCTACCTCAGAGACTGAGGAAAACCCCTCCACTAGTTTCCCTTGATGAACAGAGCTGATTTTTGTTTTAGCAGTTTGCTCTGTAGCTGAATGTGAGGCTTCCCTCCTTCATAGCAAACCTTCTCCCACACACAGACAAATAGGCTGCATATTTAATTGGAATTCCTCACACCTACAGGGTAGAGCCTTGTCAGTAGAAATATAGACCATTGCCAGCTGGCATCCCCGCATTCCACCCACCTTGTCTCTTAAAAAGAAAGCCCTCCCTCCTCCACACCCACGAGTCTGTACAGAGTCATCTCAACGCAGCTTTAAGTTTGATGTGGGTTCTGTAAACTCAGGCAGGTGGGTTGCTTTCTGTGCTGATCTAGGTCTTTCCTTCAGACCAAAATAGAAGGGGACCTCATTCTGGTCCCCCTGGTCAGAGTAAATGATACTGTGTGAGACCAGTAGTGCATGTGTGTATAAAACACTCTGCACTTTCAGTGAGTGATAATATCCCTGGAGACCAAGTTCCCTGGTTGAGCATTCTCTGGCAACAAGGCAGAAGCTCAACCAGATTGCCAGTTATAGTACAAACCAACAAACTACTGCTATTCTGTGATCCCACAGTCAGATTCTGTACCTGAGCATCTTGCATCCTAGCACTCAAGTCAGAAAGTTGGTATTCCTGATCTTTCTCTCAGTCAAAGGAGGTCCAGTATTTCTGTGACCATTTAAGGGGCCGTCTTATTTGGTTCTCCAGTTGTCATGCAAGCAACATTACTGAGACTTTTCTCTGAGATCACATCATGGAGTTCAGTCTGTGTCTTGCCAGACTCATTAATTAAGGCTCTTTATCAAGAGGCTGCCTTCCATGGGGCTAGCAAACTATCATTCTGATTTCTTTTGATTTCTTCAGTATCCAACCAACCCCAAGTGTTTGGAGTTCCATCCCTTCTCATTCTCATAGAATCTACCATTTTTGTCATTCGCTATTCCAGGGGTGGGGAACCTTTTTCATCTTAATGGTGCATTCCACTTTGGGCAGCTTCCTAAAAGTCACATGCCAGTCGTGGGCAGCACCAGAGACAAAAGTGTGTGAAAGAGGGAATATAAATTTTAACTTTGTACTGTAGGCTAGTTTCTACACACCCTCGCACACACACACCTCTGCATCCTTTATTCAGGCAAGATAGTCTCATGATCACTGGTGGAGGAAGAGAAGCGCGGGGGGAGCGCACCGCCCCCCCCGCAGTGCAATCCCGGCAGGCAATGTGCCCCGCCCCTGCCTGCTCTCTGCCCCCCGGTGCCGGAGCATGAAGCTCCGCCACTGCTCATGATTGATTCTTCTCAGGATGATGGGCCAGGGTTAGGGTTCAAGATATGGAACTGTAACAGGCAAGTTAGGAATGTTTTCAGCAAGCCTCCTGGACTGCACCAGGCAAGAACTTACTCCATGCCTCCTTAAAAGCTTAGAACATGGATAGGTGGGACGGCCAACTTTGACCCACCCACCTGTCAGTCACCTGATGTCCCAGTGATGTAAAATGACCCATTTTCCTTTGTCTACACAGTATGAAATCAATTTCACAGCCAATGGCACATTACTTTGCAAGCCCTGCTATGCCTTTGCAAGAGCTGATGATAAGTCTGCTCCTTGCAGAAACACAGGTCTTTGTAGGATCCACTGATCAGTGGTGCCTCCAAAGCTCAGTTTTGGCAGGGACCTGTGTCATATGTAAATCAGGTGTAAGGCACGTGAGTTTGGCTTTGCCAAATGCGCCAAATGGGGTAGGTCCAGTTAGGATCAGCAGAGGTTCCCAACCACTGCTCTAAGAAATTCTGAGGATGCTGTGTGCAGGCACAGAGCTCAATCGCTTGACTGCGCAGACCTCTTAGAATATCTAAGTTAAGAACATCCATTACAGTTTCTCTCCACCAGCCTGTTTCTAAGCATTCTGTTTAAGATTTAGGGAACATATGCTGTCAATTTATTTGTTAATGATGAAGTGCTATTGATGTTTGAAGACTTAATGTAAGTGTGATAAAAATGTCTGGAGCTAAAAAGATTTTAAAGAAAATAACTTATCTATGCAGCTTTGGAAAACTTGTAAGTTCTGTTAAAGATCCATTTGCTATGTTACATTCTTGCTTCCTTTTTTATTTTGGAATCTTAAAGAAGACCTTCTTGTTCCCCTTCTCCCCAAAACTTCAGGTCACCTAATGAAATAGTGTGATCATAGAATCATAGAATCATAGAGTTGGAAGAGACCACAAGGGCCATCGAGTCCAACCCCCTGCCAAGCAGGAAACACCATCAGAGCACTCCTGACATATGGTTGTCAAGCCTCTGCTTAAAGACCTCCAAAGAAGGAGACTCCACCACACTCCTTGGCAGCAAATTCCACTGTCGAACAGCTCTTAATGTCAGGAAGTTCTTCCTAATGTTTAGGTGGAATCTTCTTTCTTGTAGTTTGGATCCATTGCTCCGTGTCCGCTTCTCTGGAGCAGCAGAAAACAACCTATCTCCCTCCTCTATGTGACATCCTTTTATATATTTGAACATGGCTATCATATCACCCCTTAACCTCCTCTTCTCCAGGCTAAACATGCCCAGCTCCCTTAGCCGTTCCTCATAAGGCATCGTTTCCAGGCCTTTGACCATTTTGGTTGCCCTCCTCTGGACACGTTCCAGTTTGTCAGTGTCCTTCTTGAACTGTGGTGCCCAGAAATCAGTTATTGTACAACAGTAGAAATTTGCACAAAGATCAAAGCCCCTTTGTGTATGCGCAGGAGGTATACAAACAGCCACGAGCACTAGTCCCACGCAGAAGACAGAGCTGGCCACAATCATATGGCAGATCAAGGCAGCAAGAGCATTAATTCATAATCTTATGGCTGTTACGAATCTGTTTCTTCAAAATTGCACAAACCATTCAGATTGGAATGCAAGTTTTCTTTCATTTCCCCACCCCAATCTAAGAAGTAGGACTTCCTACTGTTACTGATAGTCAGTTTACCTTATCTCAGAAATAGTTAGCTGTTCTTCCCACAAGAGGCTTTTGAACAATCAGTCAATTCACTCTTCCCCTAATTTGCTGCCTGGATGAAGAGACTCTCCACTAGCTTCCTCCCCGCAACCCCTCAAAAACACTACCTGTCCTATTGAATGTTCTAGTTCTCATTTCCATCAAATTGATGCTCAGAGTAGCTTCTAATCCATACAATGCCAACATTAACAACCCACAATACAATAATGTTAAAAGATCAATTTGAAACCAGTAGAGATCAACGTAGACCTTGCTTGCAATGAATCCAATAAGAAAGCTGGAATGTAAGAGCTTTAATCTGCTTCCTGAAAGCAGAGAGAGATGAGCTGAAGTGTTGCCACTTCAGTTTAAAATGCAGTGGGAGCTTGATTTCTTTGATTGTTTGGGAAAGCCCTTCATCTCTCATCAGCAGAAGCTACACAAGGGCATCCATCACACACCAGAATTGTAACATGTCCAACCATTGTAGCTTGGCATTCAACACAGATCAATTAGAAATAAAACACAATTTGTTTATTTCAATTTGCATCCCACATCATCCCAAAGGATCTGGGCAGGCAACAGCATGTTTGAAAAACAAATACGTTGCATAAAAATAACCCCCTACCTGCTTAGCCCCAGAAGCAGATGCCAGCTTAAACAAACTGTTGCTGTTAAACATGCTGATGCTTTCTCCCTATGTGGATTTTGAAACTATATGTAAGAAAATGACAGAAATTGTGTGTCTTTTTAGTGCTGGAAATGTCAGCTGGAACCTTCTCCACAATTTATATAATTCATATTCATATCTGGCCACTCAAACCCTACAAAGAAGACATTCTTTGGCTGCTTTCTGGCAGCTTCGTATGCATTTCTACAGAAGCAATGTAGGGAAAGAAATTGAGATAAGCTTTAGACCAAAATCTGCCATATATTTTGGAAAGTTTGTCTGCTTGCTATGCATCTGGATACCTATGAAGATGTCATAACCAAATTTTGCCTGGTGGCTTCTGAGTTAAAGGAGTGGGTTCTCATCTATGGTTGGATGCTATTTTGAATTGAAACTCTCAAAACTGCACTGATTTTAACCACTGATTCCAGAACTGCACTTTCTTTTATTTCTTAGAATTCCTGAGCACTGCCAGGTGTGAAGCTGCTAGCTGGGAATACTGCCCTATGTTGGTACGCCAGTAATATTGTCAAGCGGTGTTCTTGGTTAGGGAGTGCATTGAGGCAGAGGGAAGGAGATGGTCTCTAGGACCTAAAGAGCTAGAACTGTGTATTCCTTTTGTAAGCCAACTAAATGACTTTTCAATTTGTATTTGAAAAGTTGTGGGAAATCAGTGAGAGTAAATAATAATAATAATAATTTTTATTTATACCCCGCCCTCCCCAGCGAAGGCCGGGCTCAGGGTGACTAACAAGCAATAATAAAAACAAGTTGAATGAATACAACTTAAAAACAAGATTAAAATACAACATTAAAATATTGAAACATTAAAATATTAAAATGCAGCCTCATCACAGGAGGAGAAAGGAAAAAGGAAAAAGAAAGAGGGGGAGGGAATCAAATTAGCTCTAAGTCAAAGGCCAGGTGGAACAACTCTGTCTTACAGGCCCTGCGGAAAGATCCTGCAGGGCCCTGGCCTCATGAGACAGAGCTTTCCACCAGGCTGGGGCCAGTGTTGAAAAGGCTCTGGCTCTGGTTGTGGCTAATCTAACTTCCTTAGGGCCCGGGACCACTAGGGTGTTGCTATTTATGTACCTTAAGGTCCTCCATGGGACATACCAGGAGAGGCGGTCCCGTAGGTACGAGGGTCCTAGGCCATGAAGGGCTTTAAAGGTCAAAACCAGCACCTTAAATCTGACCCTGTACTCCACTGGGAGCCAGTGCAGCTTGAAAAGCACTGGGTGAATATGCTCCCATGGCAGGGACCCCATGAGGAGCCTCGCTGCAGCATTCTGCACCCACTGGAGTTTCTGGGACAGCTTCAAGGGCAGCCCCGCGTAGAGCGAATTACAGTTGTCAAGCCTGGAGGTGACTGTCGCATGGATCACTGTGGCCAGGTCGGGGTGGGAAAGGTAAGGGACCAACTGCTTGATGTGGCGAAGGTGAAAAAATATTGCCTTGGCTGTTGCTGTAACCTGTGCCTCCATGGAAAGGGAGGGCCTAAATAAAAATTCAAGAGACATATGTTTCAGGGGTCCTCATTTTCCATATTTTAAACTTTATTGTTTCAGAGGATGGATCTCATTGTGGTCCTATTCTACTGCTGGTACAGACATGTGATGCATCCTTGATTTGGACAAACTGAATGGACACATTCCAGATTAGAGTCCAGGGGGCTCCGATAGACTCAAGTTTGCAAGATGTATACTTATTAGCTGCTTTGAGACATGTGGTGAAAAGCGGGTATAAATTTCTTAAACAAATAAAAGATGTTCACATCATAAAAAGTTAATATCACATCTGCAGTAATATGTCTTATGTTCAGAGAGATAGAACTAAACACCTTACCAACTCAAGAACCAACTTGGAAAAGTCATGGTGCTCCCCCCCCCCACCCTCCCTCACATCTATGTTAAACTTCTGCAATATCTGGTAGTGTGACAATCATGTTCATCAAGAACCAGAAAAATAAGATACTGCACCTTTTTGCAAGCCTCTTGAAATTTACCTTCAAGAAGGTTTATGAAGCTTGCTGTCTATGTATTTTAAAGACCAGCTCCTAACAAAACTGCCTTGTGCATTTCTTGCTAAAATGTGGAATATAGCTGAAACAACAGCATTCCATCACACTCTCCTGTGATCAAGAAACTTAATGCAGATAGGAATAGACTTGGTTTCTGATGATGGGGGTTACAGTGGCAGGGAGCAGGTTCAGTTCTGCCCCATCATCATTCCATTCATCAAAGAGGACATTGCTGTTGTAGTGAACTGAAGCAAATGTGACAGACCATTATGTAGTCTATATAAAACCGGGTTGATCACCCTATTTAAATCCATGTTTTTCAGCTACAGCCACTTTCTGTATGCATCTGCACATTGTCCCCATTATAAAGAGCAAATTCTGATAGACGCTTTGTCTCATGCCTGCGCTTAGAGAGGAGGGCCACATGAAGTGAACAGAAAGCCAGACTTTGGGACTAAAAACAGCAGGAGTAGAGACAAATGGGAGAGCTGGAGGGGGAGGGGAAACCACCACAGATTTTTCAAGTTCCTTTTATGCTTCTGATTTTTAACAGAGATGGCAGCTATTTGTATTCCCCAACGTATCTCAATTTAGTGTGATTGAAATGTCAAGAAAGTGGAAGCTGGAAAGCATGCCAGAGGAGCAGGCAAGCTTTCTCCCATTGTTCCCATCTGAAGGTTTCACACACCTTCCTGCCTGTTGTGGAGCTGACTGGCTCAACTTCCTGAAACGACACCACCGGTGCTTGCCTTCTGTCATAATGGCACTGTTTTGTTCTAGTGGTGCTTTTTCGGGTGGCTTTCTGCCTCTCACACCGGTGAATCGCCACTGTCCCAGGTTCTGAAGGGCTCTAATCCCAGCAGGAATCTCCCAGCATCTTCCAATTTTTTGTCTGTCTTTCTCCTTTTTTCCTTTCTCTTAATGAGCCAGGTTAAATATTCTGTAATCAGTGTAATAACACACCTGGTTTTGTTCTCCAGATATCTGCCTTTTGTACTGCGACAGGACATTAATAGTAATTATTCTGCTTTGTAATTGGAGCTTTAAATACTAATTCAAACAGCCAGAGGAAAACCAATTAGTGCTAATTTATCTCTATGTGTTTTGGAGAGCCTGTGTCTGTCATACTGTGAAGAAATAGGTTGGTAATTAGTACAGTTGAGTGGTAGATAGAAGTAATTATCAGATTCTTTCATGTTCTTTTGAGAGAGGAAGAGAGAAAGAAATATAAAGGCTGGATGACTCCCCCTTTCCAAGAAATCTTTGCACCTCAGAAGGAAAGCTTTGTATGGTCATATCAACTGCTAAGATGGTGCCTTATTTATATTGATTTATGTTATTTATTTATGTCCTGCTATTCAGCCTGTACCAGAACCACAAAGCAGTTCACAAAATAGGATAAACATTAAATTATCTAAATCAGGCTTGTGACTTAAGATTTATTATTGACAGTACAAGTGTAGACATGGAGGAGAAATTTGCTCAGTTCACATTTTAATGTGAATCTACATAATTCATGTTTCCTGAACCAATAAATAAATTGAAAAACAGCTTTCCTTTGAAATTCACACGTCTTAATTTTTTAATAAGAGTGTGTGTGTGTGTGTGTGTGTGTGTGTGTATCTCCAAGGAATGTCTCCACCCCCACCGTTCAGCCCAGACACTGAGGTCCTCCAATGGTCTTCTGCTGATTCTTTCACTGCAAGAAGCGAAGTTACAGGGAATCAGGTAGAGGGCCTTCTCGGTAGTGGTGCCCTTCCTGGGGAACACCCTCCCTTCAGATGTCAAAGAGATAAACAACAATCTGACTTTTAGAAGACATCAGAAGGCAGCCCAGTATCAGGACCTCTTTAATGCTTGATGTTTTTATTATGATTGTAGATATTCTGCAAGCCGCACAGAGTGGCTGGGGAAATCCAGCCAAATGGGCGGGGTATTATTATTATTATTATTACATTGGCAAGTTCTTGCTATAGTGTGTTTACAAGCTGTGAGCATCTCAATGACTTAATGTGAAGCAGTCTTTGTTTAAATGTAAAGTGAATTACATGGAAGAAATGGTTAAGTATTTGTAGTACTGTTGCAGTGCTTTTTCAGAGTTCCTGTCAGCTAGTCATGCCCTCTTCCAGAAAATTATGAGCTGTAAGGATCTTAGGCAGGAAATTTTACTCCTAGGTTTCTGTTTTTCTTTTTCAATAGCTGGTTACTATATTCGGTCCCCTAAGCTGCAGACCATCATCACATTATTTGGCAATGTGCTCCGTAAAGTAATTATGCAAGATATTAATTATACCTCATTTTGAAGCATCTCTGGAAGATAAACGTCCAGCTTTTTCTTGAATAAGGATTTTTATTCCATAGCCAACCTGGACAGCTGGTCTAGGCTGCTGCTGAATTCCCCTTAAAACCTGAAACTACAGGCCCAGCATCATGGTAAGGCAAATGCTGCTACCCACAGGAAATGACATTGGCCTCCAAGTGCATTAAAAAAGAGTGTGGAGTTAGGCAGTTCTAACTGCTGCTGCTGCTGCGACGGCGGCCATCATCTTTCTTCTCTCACTGCTCCTGGGCTGCTGCCTGTGCTACTCTCTGTGGGCGGGGACAGCAGAAGTGGAAGTAGCTGGCCAGCAATGGAAGAGGAGCACCACCACCTCTGCTACTCTGGATTCCTTGGTCACTTAAAAAGGGGGGGGGAATTAAACAGTCCCAGATTTATATAGGCAGAAATACTCCTCCACTGGTGGTTGGAAGACCTGCGAGGTGGTGGTGGAAGAACCCCAAAGCAAGGCCCATGGTGGGCACCCTACTATTTAACCTGTATCTACCAACCTGTAGATACAGGGCACAAGGAGAAGGGGACGACAGAGGACGAGATGGTTGGATGGTGTTCTCGAAGCTACCAGCATGAGTTTGACCAAACTGCGGGAGGCAGTGGAAGACAGGAGTGCCTGGCGTGCTCTGGTCCAGGGGGCCACGAAGAGTCGGACACAACTAAATGACTAAACAACAACACCAACCTGTAGCTGAAATCCACTGTGCTGAAGAAGACTGTGTCCCCCAAAAGCAGGGTCTGACTAGCCAGAGGAACAGCGATGGAAGGGAGGCATAATTCTGTTGGTTGTTCCTGTTTGTACTTCTTTGAGGACCAAACTGAATGGAATTTGATGGAATTCCATCAAAGTGGGATATTTTTAATTCTTATAAGGTGGGAACACACAGATGGAAAAACTAACAATTCATCCGCCTTTCTGGCAAGAGACATAGTATCACTTCTGTGCATGCTACATTCACTATTTTCCCTTATGCTGCTTGCCTTTTGTCTGCTGCACTAGGAGCTGGCAGCAGCACTGAAAAAACACACCAAAGTGCAAGCATGACTTTATTTCATAACCAGGTACACCAGCCCTCCAACTCTTGCCTAGGCTTGCCACAGTCTTCTACTTCTCCCTGCAGGACTTGACATCTTTCCGCAGGGCCTGCAAGACAGAGCTGTTCCACCTGGCATTTGGTCAGGGCGCAGCCTGACCCCCTCCTCTGGCAATCTTTACAAAGCTTTAGTTTATGGTTGCCATCAATTTTGATTTTAATTCATTTTTATAATGTTTTATAATGTCACACTGTTTTAATGTTGTTAGCCGCCCTGAGCCCGGCTTCGGCTGGGGAGGGCGGGATATAAATAAAATTTATTATTATTATTATTATTATTATTATTATTATTATTACTACTACTGCCCATGCTGCTGTTTGGTTGCCTGTGCACTCTTCCTGCCCTTTTTTATTCTTGTCCCCATCAGACAGGTGTCAAAACTTGACTGAAAAGAGAATTACAGGAGTTTAAGAATATCTGGCCAACTACCATGTGCCTGTATGAAAAGTCATTTTCTCCAGAACTCTATGCAAGTTGCATATGTACATAATGAAAGGCTAGCTGGTGGCATGCTGCTGCTGCTGCTGCTGCTGCAGCGTTTAGGAGGCACGGAGGGGCTTCCACTTTTCAAAATGCAAGCGTATCATTCTAGCATTTTTGTTGACCATCAATACGTAATAGGCATCTAACCACCCCTTTACCTACTTACTTGGGAAAGCCATCCTACAGAGCCCTTGTGCAAAGAGCATAAGACATTCTAATAGAGACAGTTTGCATTATCCACACCAAGAGTTTTGTTGGTGGCAAGTATGAGATCCAAAGTCAGCTGATTTAACAGGGTGGCAGCACATCTGTCTGTTATTCAACCTCTGTTGTCATGGGTAAGTGCACTTTCCCAGCTCATAATTACTATGGGAGCTTGATACTGTGTTGTCTTAATATCACAAAATCATGTCCCCGAGGGTTGCTTTTAGACCTTATCACCCAAAGCATTTCCTGAGCCAGGTTCATGAATATTAAGAGCTGGTGATGGGTGAGAAAACTGGATGTCTATTTGTGCCTAAAAGGCTGAAGCCATAAAGGCCTGCCACAACATGTGGAAGAGAGGGGACCTGCGGCTCATCACTGCCACAGCATGTATTCGTGTCTACGAGAGTCAATTCCCACCAGCTTCTGTCCCTAGGCAATGGCTGTGCCCTGAGGGCTGAACCTGCCAGAATATTGTATCAGCAGCACATGAGCTTTGCTATCAATGGTTTGGTTTTTCATTATTTAGTAAAGTGGGATGGGGGAAATTAGAATCAGAAGAAGGTTGTTAGTAAGTAAAAACAAACAAACAAACACAGAGGTCAGAACAAATATTAAAAACAAATAAATCACATGCTGAGAGTAAACAGTTGAAGCCATCAGAAATCAGTTATCATAAAACCATCAATAAGACATAAATCTATGACTATTTGGCATTATTCTGTGACAACAAAGGCATTTGAAGCAAACGGTTTGATTAAAGCAAAGTAAGAGCTGTTAAGTTTACTAGTGGTCCTTTCTGATAAAGAAATAAAAACCTGTAAACCGGGCAATCTCTCCCCACCCCCATGAATCACTATAGATGTGGCATTGTAAATTGAGAGGGTTTTTTCTCCATACGTTGACCTCCAAACTGTCACATATCTGCTAAATCTGGAGATGTGCCAGGTCTCTCCTGATTCAGGTACATGGAAAATAATAAAAATTGGAAATGGATTCTGCTGACTTGCAAGTATATTCATATATGAGAAATAGGGTACTTTGAATTTGTATTGAGTTTCCCATCAACCATGCAAGAAGCTTTGCATGTGTTATACTGATTGAATAATTATTTTGCAGCCTAAATGAAATCAAAATCTTATTGTAACTCAACCAGCCCATTCTCTGAATGGGAATATATAAACCAAGATGAATCAAGGATCAAATAGTCCTCTGAAACAGATTAAGAAAGGTAATACTTAACATTTTTATATAGTGTTCTAGTATGTTCAAACCACTTAATAGTGATTACTGAGATAATAATCTGAAATTACGCAACAATCCTATAAGGTAGGTGTAATGGTTCTAGGGGTTGCTCGTGCGTAAACCGGTGCAACACCTGGCTGGGTTGCCTGAGTGAACCTTTTCTGTCCGGACAGCCACTCACTCGTGGCTGTCTCAATCGCTGGCAGAATCCGTCAGTGGGCGTTTCTTGAACTTCTTCCAGCAAAGAAGCTCTTTGTCGCCTAGTCTCCTCCTACTCTCCCTGTGTGGAAACCTTCTGCGCAAGGAGGGTGTAGGCAGCGGAGAACCCTTACTCTCCCCACTGGTCCCTGGCAAGGAGTCATGGGACCGCCTCACCGATTCCCCCATCTGCCCCCCTTCTCCACTGGTGCTACGCTGATTCTCTTCCCCAGAAGATGGGCTGCCTCTCCCCATCCCGGGATGCTCTCTGGGACCCCTCCGGAGCCCGCTCTCTCCTTCCGGCCCTGATGGCAGTTCCCTGACATCCACCTCCTCCCCAGGACCCCCCCACCCCCGGCACGATTTTCCGATACCACCTCCTCTCTCTCCTCGGCCGACGATGCGGGGAATCCCCTCAAGGAGCTGTCATCATCTCCTGAGGATTCAAAACCAGCTTCCCATCCGCTTGGATCTCTTCCCGCTGTTTGAACCTCCCAATCTGATTCCTCTCCCTCGGACACCTCCCCTCCCTCCTCTTCGGAGGCAGGAAAACCCACAAAGTCCCCTTTGTCATCTGTGGGTCGAAATTCTTCCTCCCAGAATCTAGCTAGTGGTTTTGGCTTATTTGGGAACTAACTGTGGAATTCTTCCACCATATACCCATCACTGATTGATTCAGCGGGGCCCCACGTGTTTTCTGACCTAGGTTCTCCCTCCCAGGCTACCAAGTACTCTACCTGGCAACCTCGCCACCTTGAATCGAGTATTTCCGTGGCCTGGTTAAAGCGTTCCTTCTCCTCTACCCGCGAGTGGGTGGTAACCCCTCCCTCCCATCCCGGGAATTCCCGCCCCTCCCTGTAAGGTGAAAGTAGCGACCTATGGAACACCGGATGTATCTTCATGCTGTCAGGCAACTTGAGTTTAAATGCCACTGGGTTTACCTGCTGTATTACCTCAAAAGGTCCCAGCCGCCTCGGCTGCAACTTCTTGCACCCTCCCTTTAGGGGTAACCCTTGGGATGACAACCACACCCGGTCTCCCACCCGTATGGCCTCCCCCTCCCGACGGTGCCTGTCCGCCTGCCTCTTGTAAACTTCCTTGGCCCGCTCCAAGTTCAACCTGAGTTGCTGGTGCAAGGCCTCCATTTCCTCCACAAATTGCTCAGCCGCAGGTACACTCCATCCTTCCTCCCCCCGCCCCGGGAAGGCCCTGGGGTGACACCCGTAATTGGCCATGAAAGGGCTCATTCCCGTGGACACGTGTTCAGCATTATTGTACGCAAATTCAGCCAAAGCTAATTTCTCTACCCAGTCGTTCTGTCTCTCGCTGACATAGCAGCGTAGGTATTGCTGGAGTATACCGTTCGCTCTTTCTGCTTGTCCGTTGGTCTCTGTGTGCCTCGCCGTTGAGAAGCTCACCTCGACCTGTAGCAAGCTCATGAGCTTCCTCCAGAACCGGGAGGTAAATTGTTTCCCGCAATCCGAGATAACCCTCAAGGGAGCCCCATGTAGTCTAAAAATGTGATCCACAAACAGCCTGGCTGTCTCCTCTGCCGTTGCTGCATGTGAGCAAGCTACGAAATGGCACATTTTCGTCAGTAGATCGTCTACTACCATGACCGCTGTCTTCCCCCTAGACTTGGGCAGATCTGTCATAAAATCAATGGACAGCATCTCCCAGGGCTTTCCCAGTGTAGGTAGGGGTTCCAGTAACCCTGCGGGGGCCGCCCTTTCCCCCTTAGCCCTCTGGCATCGGTCGCACCCTCGTACATATTCTCGTATGTCTTCCCTCACCTTTGGCCACCAGAACTGCCTGGTGACAAGTAGCATGGTCTTGTGCTGTCCAAAGTGCCCAGCTGTTGGGTTGTCGTGGAGTTGCCTAAGTACCTTCCCCCTCAAAGTCTCCCCTGGTACAAACAGCGCTCCCTTATAGTACAGTAGCCCTTCCTTTTCCTCAAACCATCCATTGTCTTCCTTTCCGTCCCTGAGTTCCCTGATCTTGGCCTGAGCAAACTCATCGTCTCTGGTGAGCCCTGCCAGTTCTCGTTTCCCAACCAACGTTCCCCCCCACACCTACCGGTCCTCGGGGAACACGTGCCTGGTCTCTGGTGGCCCCACCCCTTCCATGTACTCCGGTTTCCTGGAGAGAGCATCTGCCCTTACGTTTTCCTCTCCCGGCACGTATCGAATTTCGAAGAAGAACTTGGCAAACTCCTGGGACCATCTGATCTGTCTCTGGTTGAGCACTCGTGCGGTCCGCCAGTATTCCAAGTTCTTGTGGTCCGTTCGGACCTGGATTTTGTGCTGCGCCCCTATCAACAGATGTCTCCATTGCCGAAATGCCGCATAGATCGCAAGCAATTCTCGGTCATACACAGTGTAGTTTTGCTCCGACTTGCTCAGCTTCCTAGAGAAAAAGGCACACGGCCTCCAGCCCTGCTTGGCCCCGGGCTGCAAAAGTACTGCCCCAACCGCACGGTCGGACGCGTCCGTCTCCAGTTTCATGGGCTTCTCCGGGTTCACGTGCAGGAGCTGCTCCTCCGAGGCGAACGCCTTCTTCAGCTTTTCAAAGGATTGCTGCGCATCCTCTGTCCATGCGAACTTCTTTTTGCTACTAAGACAATCTGTTATGGGCGCTGTCAGATGAGCAAAGTTCTTTATGAGCTTCCTGTAGAAGTTGCTGAAGGCTAGGAATCTCTGCACATCCTTTCTGTTTTGGGGGGCTTTCCATTCCAGCACTGCCTTCACCTTGCCCGGATCCATGGCTAGTCCTTTGTCGGACAACCTGTACCCCAGGAACTCGACCTCCCTGGCGTGGAATTGGCATTTTTCCAGCTTGACCCACAACTGATGCTTCTTCAATCTCTGTAGCACCTCCCTGACGTCTCTGACGTGTTGCATTTCATTGTCCGAATAGATCAAGACGTCATCCAAAAAGGCTACGCAATTCTTGTACAGCAGGGGCCCCAACACATGGTGCATGAAGGCTTGAAAGCAGGCGGACCCCGATTGTAATCCAAATGGCATGACTAAGTACTCAAAAGCCCCCAGGGGGGTGAACATGGTCGTTTTCCATTCGTCCCCCTCCCTTATCCTAATCAGATTGTATGCTCCCCTGAGGTCCAGTTTGGTAAAAATCTTTCCCCGCCTCACACGTGTCAAAATATTGTCGATCCTGGGCATTGGGAAAGTCACGGGTTCTGACACCAGGTTTACGGCCCTGTAATCCACAACTAATCTGGGCTGATTAGTCTCTTTTTTGTCCACAAAGAACACGGGACTGCCCCCCACTGCCTTGGATTCCCTTATGAAACCCCTCTTCAGGTTCTTGTCAATAAACTGCCGCAACTCCTGCATCTCCCGGTCGGACATGGCATACAGCTTACCCACCGGTAACTGAGCCCCTGGAAGCAGGTTGATTTGGCAGTCAAATGGTCTGTGGGGGGGGCAGTCTGTCTGCCTCCCTCTCGCTGAAGACCTCCTTCAAATCCGCATCTTGCGGTGACACCTCCCTTTTTTGCTCCAGGGCCACCCCAGCCACTCTGGCCACAGTCATTCTTGGTTCCTTCCCTCCCAGACAGTGTTCTAAGCAGTAAGCTGACCCAAAGGTGACCGACCGCTGATGCCATGACACTACTGGGTCATGTATTGCCAGCCAGCTCATTCCCAGTATTATTGGGGGTCCTGCCAGCGTGGCCACATGAAAGGCTATGGTTTCCGTGTGCCTGGAGACACTCATTCGCATTGGCGGTGTCTGGTGTGTCACTTCCCCTCCCAGGAGTTCCCTGCCATCGATGGTGTTCACCTGCAAGGGAAAATCTAGTGGCAACAGGTGGAGCTGATGCTCCAGAGCGAAGTCTCTGCTGAAGAAATTACACGAGCTGCCAGAATCTAGCAGCCCCTCCACTTTGACGGGGTGCCCATTTGGGAGTTCTAGGACCACCTCTATGGCTATAGCTGCCTTGGGTGGGTCAGGCTGGGGCACTTCTATTGGTTGCTGGCCTGGCTGCTGCCCCCGCTGGTTGGCAGCCAGGCTTTGTTGTTTCCCTGCACTGGCCCCTCCTCCCCCTTCTCGTCGTGGCCTGTCATCCCCATCATGCCTTGCCAGGCTTTCTGTTGAGGGCAGACCCTTGCAAAATGTCCCGGTTGCTGACAGAGGAAACACTTCTTGGTAGTTTTACACTCCTTCCCCTCCCTCTTCCGGCCTTCGCCGGCGTTTGAAACTGCGCGCGCCATCAATTTCCATCGGCTCCGCCGCCTGGGAAGGCTCCCTCGGCATCTCCGGAATGCGGTTGCCATGGAAACGTTCTCCCCTTATCTCCCGCTTCTCCTGAGACCACGCTTCCTGGTATACTCCGATCACCAGCACAGCCTTTGTGAGTTCATCCATCGACCACGGGCAGGGCGCTCAGGACAGCTCGTCTTTCACTCCAGGGTCCAAACCCACCTCAAACAACATTTGTATTGGTTCAGAGTCCAGATCCCACCCGAGCTTGTGGACTAACATCGCAAAACGTGACCAATAGTCTCTGACGGACAGGCCCCCCTGCTTGCACCCCATCAGCTCCCTCCGTGTCACGCATTGCTCCACCTCGCTGGAGAACATCGTGTCCATCGCCTGGTAGAATTTCTTAAGATCTTTCAGTGCATCATTCTGCGTCGCCATTAGGGGCCTGATCCATTCGCGCGCCCCATCCTGCAGATGTCCAACAATGTAAGCCACCCTCTCCCCGTCATCCACAAAGTCATTTTTCTGCAAATCCAAAGTGTATTGAATTTCCGTTCGGAAGGCATTGCAGTCCTGGGGCTTTCCACCAACTTATGTACCAGCCCCGGGACCTTCCTCCCTATCGGGGTGGCTCTGACCTGTGCATCCTGAGCCCGTCTCTTCTCCAGCTGCGCGGACAGGGTAGTGACATGCGCCTCCAGGTCTCGGTTCCTCTCGACCAGACCTCGCACCATGGCTTCTTGCTCTGTCCCTCCGGCCGGCGCTGTTTGGCTCATCGTGCTGCCTCTCCGGGGCTGCGCACAAGCAACGTCAGGGACTGACGGATTGCTGTAATGGTTCTAGGGGTTGCTCGTGCGTAAACCGGTGCAACACCTGGCTGGGTTGCCTGAGTGAACCTTTTCTGTCCGGACAGCCACTCACTCGTGGCTGTCTCAATCGCTGGCAGAATCCGTCAGTGGGCGTTTCTTGAACTTCTTCCAGCAAAGAAGCTCTTTGTCGCCTAGTCTCCTCCTACTCTCCCTGTGTGGAAGCCTTCTGCGCAAGGAGGGTGTAGGCAGCGGAGAACCCTTACTCTCCCCGCTGGTCCCTGGCAAGGAGTCATGGGACCGCCTCACCGATTCCCCCATCTGCCCCCCTTCTCCACTGGTGCTACACTGATTCTCTTCCCCAGAAGATGGGCTGCCTCTCCCCATCCCGGGACGCTCTCTGGGACCCCTCCGGAGCCCGCTCTCTCCCTCCGGCCCTGATGGCAGTTCCCTGACAGTAGGTGAATACTGATCTATATTTTTCAATTGAGAGATCATAATTTGCCAGGTATGAAGCTGTGAACCAGGAAAATCTTAACAAACAGCTCACACGCTTCAACCCTACACTACACAGGGCAGGGCAGAAAGAAGCAGAAAATGAATGTTAGGCATCCCAGCTGCTTTGATCCAAGGTTTTGGAGGCATTCTAGAAAATATTTACAAACCATCAAAATAATTTTTCATTTGCTTTTAGCATCACTAGTCCTCTTCGCTGTGCCCATGTTTCTTAAAGCTTGTGGTTTTTTAATATGACAAACTGGGATTTATAGCTGGGGAACAGCCAGGGAACTAGCCCATCCTTCTTTGCTTTGGGCAATAGATTAGTTGACCAAATCCATCTTACTCCAACTTTTGTCTTTGCTGCATTCCATGCAGCAGCCCAGTTCTGGTGGGAGTAGCGCCATTTACCACTGCTTCTCCCTGTTTCTTTTGATACCCTCAGAATAATAGAATTCCAGAGTTTTATTTGCAGTTTGCATCTGGCTCATGGTTGCTTTAATTCCCTAGCAGCAGTAAAAAAGAAAAGAAAAAGAGCAAAGTCTTTTATGGAATAACTGTATATTTGAACCCAGGGGTTCAGCAAGAGCCATAGGAAAGTAGTGCTACATGATTACTGCTTCTTTTTCATTTTAAAAAATGAATACAGTATCTAGCAGTTAATAAAATGTACTATTCCAGGAGGGAGCATGCAGATTTGTATTTTGCTTAAACAGACGTTCCTCCCCCCCCCCCATTTGCCCTTTTTATTCCTGCCAATTTAAATCAGATTTACCAAAAAAAAAAACCCCACAAAAAACCCAAGGACAATAAGCAAATTCTAGTGAAAAATCATTTGTTAGAAGAGGAGAAAATCTGCCATTAGAAATGTTTGATGCAGAATGATGCTGGGGGGCACAGTATATCAAAGAAAATATAATGCAGCCAGTTTAAAACTAATGATTGCCATATAATTAGATGTGAACCATTGTGCTATAAATGTGTATTCTTCAGCGTGCTGTGATTTTACTGTAAGAGAGAGAGAGTGCAAGAGAAAGAAAAACACAGAACCCAGCAACATACTATAAAAAGAACTCTGTTGACTTTTCTGCTGTTTAGTATTCCTTGCCTGTTCTCCCCTGGGAGTATGTAATTAGTGCTTTATGAAGAGTGCATTTAAAGCAGTTTAATATTCACCTCATTCAGTCTGAAACAATGTGATCACTGCTTAGACAAATCAGTGCTCCTTACTGACATAATCTGTCAGTACATTACCTCTGAAAAGACCTTTCAAGAGGCTTGGATGTTAATTAGTTGTCTATCATGTATAAACAGGGCGGTGAGCAGAAGGGGCTTCAACAGGCCAAAGACACACAGGGCAATGCATTTCTATGCATCTTCATCGCTTTATTCCTTGACAAAATTGGGCAGGCTGTCTATGCATAGATTATACATGGCTGTGCACGTGTATATGGCTACAGTCCTATACCCTCATAACTGGGAGTAAGCCCCATTGAACTCCGTGGGGATTTTTCTTGAGCAGACACATACCTAATTGTGCTATAAGTGTATGTGTGACAAAGAGACTTATAAATGGTATTTTATTTCTCACTCCCCTTTCTGCTGTTGGCCTGATGCAAAGTATCAACAAAACGTTCTCCACAATGACTAAGGCTCTGTCAGAGTCAGGCCTACAAAGTCAATTCCCATGGGGGCCTTTTCGTGCATTACATAAAGGCAAACAGGACTTTCACCATCTGCACACTCAACAGAACACTGCAGCCCATCTGATGAGCATATATATGATACATGTTTGCCATGTTCACACATTATATTTTTATAATGTTAAGAAATGTTTCAAGTAGAAAGATAGATTAGCAAGCTCACCCTGGGATCCCTTTTACCTATTGATTCATGTCTCAATATTCCAAGCATGCTTTGACCAGATATTGTGCTTTCTTTACACAGGAGGGATTATGAGCAAGAAAGTTAACAGGAACAGCATTTTTTAAAAAAGAAATCAAAACTGTTGAGGGGTTTAGAAGCATTTATTATTATTACATCAGAATAAATGCAAGTATTTGCAGCAACCAAAAGAAAAATGGGGTTGTAAAGATTTGCATTACAGCTGAGCTGTACACAACCTATATATTAGGGCTGCAACGTTTAACAAATTAAAACAACTTATACTTGATATAAAAGGTACTCCTGATTTATCAGACAGCACATTATTAAAATAGTATTTGTGTTAATAAATTTATAAATTGTATGTATGTATGTATGTATGTATGTATGTATTTAAACTGCATATGGCAAGAACCATCTTAAAAGATGCATTTCCTGTTTTACATAGGTGGGATGCCTCTTCTAAAACAAAATTGCTTCAAAACCATTGCTTTTACCCATCAACAAATGTAACTGACAATGTATTAACTAGCAGAGCAATCTTATAGAAACATTACCAAAGGTGCAGGCACAGGCAGGGTGCAAAAATTGTGCCTCTCCACTCTGGCTTGGAGCGGCTGGGAGCCTATCTGTGCGCTCCCCGGGCTGCTCCTCTGGACAACCAGGCAAGGGGCGCAGGCTCCTCTGGGCACCTCAGTGGAGGAATCTGGCCACCTGCATGGGCTGTCGCAGGAGCCCTGCAGGAGCCCCTTCCAAGTCAGCCAGGACAGAGCTCAGAGGGGGAAAGAAGTCTTGGTACACCTCTAGTCCCTGGCAGAGCATGAAAGGCAAACTTTTAGAGTTTCTGGTCTGTGGTCTCTCCCGGTACAGCTTCTGGCCAAGGGACGGGTGTGGGTGTGGGTGTGTGTGTGGGTGCTGATACAACTCCTTTCCAAGGGCACAAAGGAGCCTTGGTCCACCTCTGGCATTATACCAAGTTGAGCGATATCCTGCTACTATTGCCACCCAATCCAATGTGTGCTTAGCCCAGGAGGAAAGACAAAAGCCCCACGACAAATTAGGTGCTGCCAATACCACCCACTTTCCTCCCGTGCACAGAGTTCATGCTATCAGCAGCATACATGCCTGCACAACCACACACAGCATGGCATCAGAGCACTCCAGGCACTTTAGCCCCATTGGCACATGACCCTCGTACTTCCAGTCCCCAGACATTTTTACGGGCAGGGATTCAAATCCTCTTGTGCTCCTTATAACAAACGTTTTGATGCATATTGCACAAAGGGGAAGAAGGAGAAGGCACGCACCCCAGTGATCTTGCTCTGCATCACCAGCCCAGACTCTCCACTCCATAGTGGGAGGTGAGAAGCAGGCAGATGTTACAAGGAGGAGGAAAGGCAGAATGAGGTGACAAGGAGAATGGGTGGTGGGGTGATGGTGGTGTTGTGAATGTATGGGTGCATGCAAAGAGGGTGTGTATGTGGTCTTGGCTCAGAGCACTTTGAGGCTCCCTTCTTTCCCTCCACTGGTATGTGGAACTCCTAGAAGGATACCCAGATCCTACAATCATCATCTGAGGCCTTTTTTCGTGCACCTCCTCTGCAAGAAGTCCAGAGGGCGGCAACACAAAAACAGGCCTTTTCTACAGTGGCTCCCTGCTCATGGAATGCTCTCCCCAGGGAGGCTTGCCTGGCACCCTTGCTAAGCAGCAGGCAAAAATGTTCCTCTTCTCCAAGGTCTTTGGCTGATTAAACAAGATATGGCCTTTTAAACTCTGGTGTTTGTTTTTGTTTGTTATTATGGTATATATTTTTGAGTTTTTAGCTTGTAAACCATCCTGTGATGATAATGATGATGATGATGATGATGATGATGATGATGATGGAGGAAATGCAGCTCCCTAGTTGGGGTGATATAGGGGTGTGTGGAAATGACACAGGGCAGCTATTTTTAATTCCTCCCTTCCCCTTGAAGTCAGTGGGGCTGATCTAAAGTTGCACCATCAGTGAGGGGGTGGCTGTGGAGGGGGTGGGGTTTGGTGCAAGTATGCTCTGCCTTTCCCACCCATGCCTTCATTTCATTTTTGCTGCTCTGCTGGAGTATCTTTGTTGGTGGAATGGCCATGTGTGTCAGCACACAAAATTCTACCAAAATGTCTGTTCTGCTGGACCTATGCCTTAGTTTAACTGGCATGGCAAGATTAAGTCATAGAGCCCTTCAGTTGATGGATATTCTGTATAGTAAAAGGTAAAGGTACCCCTGCCCATACGGGCCAGTCTTGACAGACTCTGGGGTTGTGCGCCCATCTCACTTAAGAGGCCAGGGGCCAGCGCTGTCCGGAGACACTTCCGGGTCACGTGGCCAGCGTGACATCGCTGCTCTGGCGAGCCAGAGCCGCACACGGAAACGCCGCTTACCTTCCCGCTGGTAAGCGGTCCCTATTTATCTACTTGCACCCGGAGGTGCTTTCGAACTGCTAGGTTGGCAGGCGCTGGGACCGAGCAGCGGGAGCGCACCCCGCCGGAGGGATTCGAACCGCCGACCTTTCGATCGGCAAGTCCTAGGCGCTGAGGCTTTAACCCACAGCGCCACCTGCGTCCCTTATTCTGTATAGTATGGTTCTCTAAATTATTTTACCTGTTCTTATTGAAAGAAAGGAGTTTGGGAACCAGACCATGGGGGAAAAAAAAATTGCAGTTTGACCCTAACATCATTAGGCTAGTGTGCAAGGAGGGTTCCCTTTTGAATAACCAGCGGGAAAGTCTTAGACTGTTTCTACTTACAAAATTGGTCCTAGTGCTTTCGCTTTCTCTGTCAAAGCATAGGGGAGAAAAGGGTGTAACTTGGGGTCAAATCCAGTATCCCTCCTTCCAACTCCAGCAGGTGTAGAATAATTCTGACAAGCCTCTTCTCCCATCCAATGGCCACAAGTTAATTTCTGTGCTAATCTCAGAATTTAAGATGATAAATCACATTATTCTGCGCCTCAGTTGAAAGAAGGGTAAAATAAAATTGTTTGAAAAGCCTAAAAAGTTTGCAAGCCAATATATGCTAAGTACACAGTAATACTCAATATATAGATAATGCTATAGCGTTTATACAGTGAAACCCATAAATTGATCACGTATACAAAATCCACTCACATTCTCCTCAACAGTTTGCCAGGCCAATATCCTCTTTCGATCCATATTTCAATCATGAGTTTCATAGAAAGCTTCAAACAAACGTACTCTTAAACTAGCAAACAGTGGAAAAAGTTGACAATTTAATGTCAGAAATACTAATTGAGTGAAGCAGTTTCCCTGTGTCCTCAGCCATCAGAGAGCTTTGTCTACATTATGCCTGAAACTAAATAATAATCCAGTTGTCTTTGTAAATGTCTGACTCTGTAATAGCATTCCGAGAGACAACAGTAGCTAAAGTTGCTGCTGCTGCTGCTGCTGCTGCTGCTGCTGCTACAAGGAACAGAAGCCTGTCCCTGGTCCCTGGTCCCATGGGCACCAGATTTTGCTCCCCAGAGCCACAACTGAAAAAACAGCCCAGCCTTGACTCTCCTGCACCAGTCAAATATACGAACACCTTTTTGACAGTAACCAAAAGTCACTCTTTTGAGATATGTTCTATCAGGACTGGCAGATAAGTGTATGTGGCTCCTGTGCTTAAGAAGAGTATCTTATAGAAATGCGATTGTCATCTGTCCTCGCACCAAAGTCTTAAGTTGATGTTCCAGATGGGGCCGCACGCCTTCCTTTGATGATGACCCCAGTATTTACTCTGAACCTTATTAGGAATATGACTTTTCCTTAAGTCTGATTATCCCCACCCACATGGGGCTGGTGTTGCATAAAATTAAGCCAAATGCCACTTTTTGGCCGCTTTTCCCTGAGGTCCTTTCAGGCACTTGTCATCCTGGCCTCCACACTCCATGAACGGCCCTAGCTGCCCTGCCACGTCCTCTTATCACCTCCCTGTCAGTAGATGGGTTTATACTGCCACTATAATCTCCTCATAAGCCCCCAATTCATTCATCTTTTCTGAGTCACAGTGTGTTTGCAGGAGGACTACAGAAAGCTCTGCTTGAGAATCTGAATGAACAAGATGGGACAGCTGGTCCCACGAGCTGCAAAGCTTCCTGTGCCATTCATCCTGCAGTAGGAGATCAGTTGAGCCTTGCAGTCTTAAACTGCAGGGAGGCTTTTAGCTGAATAAGACACAGGGTAGACTTAAAATGACAGTAGTCTTAACTAGCTTAAAAACTGAGTTAAGATCAACTTTGTGAGACATATTGGGGACTGTAGAAGGTTGTACTGTGAGATGTGTGGGTATATGCATGCCATGAAGTGGGGTGGGGTTAGTGGACATTGGGGCAAAGGTTGAGAGACCTACACAGCAGAATGAACATATGCAGCAGCGTTGGCTGAGCATAGGTCAAAGTGAAGTTTACCATCTAACGAGGGAGACCTCCATAAGCATAGAGTCTAAAATTAACTAACTACTGGCTGGGATGAGGTGTGTGATTTTACTTGCACAAGCTTAAGTCTGGTTTAAAACTGAAATGGACTGTTGTTAAGAGCTGCACACTTTGCAGCACAGTTCTATGTACAGTGGTACCTCGGGTTAAGTACTTAATTCATTCCTGAGGTCCGTTCTTAACCTGAAACTGTTCTTAACCTGAAGCACCACTTTAGCTAATGGGGCCTCCTGCTGCCACCGGGCCGCCGGAGCACAATTTCTGTTCTCATCCTGAAGCAAAGTTCTTAACCCAAGGTACTATTTCTGGGTTAGTGGAGTCTGTAACCTGAAGCGTATGTAACCTGAGGTACCACTGTATGTCTATGAATTAATAAGTTCCACTGTGTTAAATGGGACTTACTCCTAGGTATGTGTAACATAGGATTGCAGCCTTTCTTTTTACAAAACAGTATTATTGTTCTAGACATTAGCTATGGGATGTAATAGGGACGCGGGTGGCGCTGTGGGTAAAACCTCAGTGCCTAGGACTTGCTGATCGCAAGGTCGGCGGTTCGAATCCCCACGGCGGGGTGAGCTCCCGTCGTTCGGTCCCAGCTCCTGCCCACCTAGCAGTTCGAAAGCACCCCTAAGTGCAAGTAGATAAATAGGTACCGCTTTATAGCGGGAAGGTAAACGGCATTTCCGTGTGCTGCGCTGGTGCTGGCTCGCCAGAGCAGCTTCGTCACGCTAGCCACGTGACCCGGAAGTGTCTCCAGACAGCGCTGGCTCCCGGCCTCTTGAGCGAGATGAGCGCGCAATCCTAGAGTCGGACACGACTGGCCCGTACGGGCAGGGGTACCTTTACCTTTTACTATGGGATGTAATTTGGCACAAAATGTTGACTGCACACCGGCCAATTACCACAATCGTAGAATATAATACTAAACATAAATTGTAAAACTAAAGCATAACCCACCGTAAAACAAGGAAAACCAAAAGGCCATAACTTAACACTAAATGCAGTCACTATGATTACATGCACCCTGCTCTCCAAGCAGCAACAGACTCCCAGAGTGCCTCTGATGACCCAGGATTTAGGATTTAGTTTCCTTGGAATGAAGGCCAATAGAGGCTGTGGTAGCTTTAGGATATATGGTTTTTTCACCATACATATAGAATCTGAGCATAGGATGGAAGGGCTCACAGCATTTAGACACCACTAGATCTTGCTTCCAGCTTCTTGCTTCAGCCCAGGTGAAGAACAAAAGAACAACAGCCCCCCTTCTCTTATATAGCAACATGGCCCACTCTTTAGTCATGGAGATGGTGTGTTTATAGGCCTGACTAGGCCATAATGGAGCGGGTGGCACTGTGGCCTAAACCACTGAGCCTCTTGGGCTTGCCGATTGGAAGGTTGGTGGTTTGAATCCCCGTGATGGGGTGAGCTCCTGTTGCTCTGTTCCAGCTCCTGCCTACTTAGCAGTTTGAAAGCATGCCAGTGCAAGTAGATAAATAGGTACTGCGGTGGCAGGAAGGTAAACGGTGTTTCCGTGTGCTCTGGCTTCCATCACGGTGTTCTGTTGCACCAGAAGTGGCTTAGTCATGGTGGCTACATGACCTGGAAAGCTGTCTGTGGACAAACACCGGCTCGCTTGGCCTGAAGTGAGATGAGCAGCGCACCCCATAGTTGCCTTTGACTGGGCTTAACTGTCCAGAGGTCCTTTACCTTTTTAAAAAAAAACCTTACTAGGCCATGAAGTTAGCAAAGAAATTCATTTGACCAGTGTAGCAGTTCCTTTGTCTACAACCCCCACATCTCACAGATCCCAAATCATAGACTTGGTTGTGACCAAGAGACTTCATCCAAACCAACTCACCAATCCTTTAAGACTATAACATGCCTAGGCAAACAAGGTCTCTGTCCCCTCCCAGCAAATTGGTGTTTATTTTTTAGGCAGACCAATGCAAGCTCTATGCAGTAAGTAACTAATATGGGGTAACTTAAATCATTAGGTCTGAGTGTGAAAGGCATAGCATGTTTTTTCTTTATCTTTTTTAGGCTATTGCTTTATTAAATTGTAATTTATCTTGCCCTTCTGTATCACAAAAAGGCATTCATACTGAGGTTTGAGTAATAAGCAAATTTATTAAAATGTAATTGATTAATTGATCAAAAGGCAAATGATTAACCAGCTAAAAATAATTTTAATTGGTTGGCAAGCCTTGCTGTTACTCAGTACAAGTGCATTAATGCAGCCATTCTGACGAACGTCTGCTCAGTTTGGGTGAAATTTCAGTACAGAAAGTAACATTGGATCCGTTCAATCCAAGCTGCACTATTTAAGTATGAAAATTCCTCAGCACTAAGAAGGCCTTAGTTTGACTAAAACCTTGGCATAGAGACAAAGAAGTACAACACAAAAATCCAGAAATCTAAAGGATTAATGGTACAATTGTCTATATCCAGTTCAGTCTGGTTTAAGGTTAAGTCACTGATTCCACTCCTACCTGCAGGGCTGCTACCAGGCAGTAGTACTAGGAGGCTCTAGGTGTCGGGTGCCACAGGGTTCTGTCCTGGGCCCATTGTTGTTCGATGTCTTCATAAATGACTTGGATGGAAGCATTGAGGGGGTGCTCATCAAATTAGCAGATGACACCAAACTGGGAGGGGTAGCTAATTCTGCAGAAGACAGAATCAGGATTCAAGATGACCTCGAGTGGTGGGGCTGCTTCCCAGGAAGGGTGAGGCAGTGTAAGTATAACCCTTGTATACTGAGGGCAGCTTCGACTGCAACATATTCTCCTTCCCTCCTATTAAGGAACATGATGCTGAAGGTACCCAACAGGCATAGAATCAGCTCTTGCGATTAATTCAATACAAGTAAACAGAAGTCGGTAATGTAAGCTGGTGACCAAACCCCTTTTGAATACAGTGGTACGTCGGGTTAAGATCTTAATTTGTTCCGGAGGTCCCTTCTTAACTTGAAACTGTTCTTAACCTGAAGCACCACTTTAGCTAATGGGGCCTCCCGCTGCTGCCGCGCCGCTGGAGCACGATTTCTGTTCTCATCCTGATGCAAAGTTAACTCGAGGTACTATTTCTGGGTTAACGGAGTCTGTAACCTGAAGCACCACTGTATTTCTGTTACATTTTAAAGTATCATCAGACTAATTTAGTAGTACACATAGAGATTGGACCATGACATGTACAAATTTGAATAATTATGGAAGGGAGGTTAGAGAGAGAACAAGATCATTTTTGATCCTAGTTGGTCCAGTGTGTTCACTTGGTCTCATCTATAAACCCCAGCCCAGTGCCGCTTGAAATCTGGAATGAATCTGGCATGGAATGCTAAATATGGCCAGTAGAGGGCATTCTGATTAGCTCAGAAAAAGTCTTGAATTTGTCTTTTTAGACTCTACCAGGCTCTTTCCCAACATTTTGCTTCATCTTTCTCAATTGTGAAATGTTCAGAAAGGTTAAATGGTTAAATGGTTGTGGTTTTATGCAAGAGTTTATGCAAGGGGAGAAAATGGAGAAGACCACCACAAATGACCGTAGGAAAGAAACAAGAGGCTTCAGCATGGTCTAGGACTAGGACGCCTCGAGGAGTCTCTGACCCATGGATTAAGATAATCCACAGACAGCCCTCTCGGGGGGGTCCTCTCCTTCAGATGTGTGGAGATGGCCATCAGGGACAAGTTCTTACTATTAGTGGCTCCCAGGTTATAGAATGTCTTTCTTAGGTCCATATGTCAGTTGTCTATAATCAGGGCCAGCCTAATATATTTTAGCACCTGAATCAAGCCAAAAATAGCATACATACATACACACTGAGATGAGAGGGAGGAGGTGAAGATCTGCATTGGGATGAAAACAGAGAGTTGAGGTCAGCATTGGAATGAAGGGGAGAGTGAAAATCCGCATTGGATGGAAGGGGAGGGTGGAGAGGAGGTGACTGCAGAGGCAGAGGCGGGTGGATCTGCTGCCCCCCCCCCCGAGGGTCCAGATCTGCTGCCTGAGGCGGCTGCCTCACCCTGTTTCATGATCATGCAGGCCTGGCGTACAATCCGGATTTTGTATACCTTTAAAAATCTTTTTTATTTGCACATATCTTTGGCAGCCTTTGAAATCTATTGATGAAATCTATGATTATTTATTGATCTTGGTTGCTGCTCTTCTGTTATCATCAGTTTCGTTATCCAGTTTGTTATTTTATTGTTGCTGATTGGCTTTGATCTATTGTAAGCCCTAATGGGGATCAGAATTGAAGAATGGTGGGTTATACAGTTTAAAACAAGCAAACAATAAGTGTTATGATGCTAGTGTTGTAACCCAACTCATTTGGGGTTATATCTTTTCCAGGACTGACAGTATTTCAGTGCTGCCACATGATAATGTTGCTTTTTGCTGTCTCCTAGAATGACCCAGACAAAGGAGCAGTGTTAACGTGTCAAAAATTATTATCAGATCTGCATAAAATGACCCATGTATATATCTATACAGTAAATATCCACATCCCCTGCAGTGGAATATGCCACCTTGAGAACTTGAATCAAATGATAGGGATACATAATCTTAAGAAAAGAAAAGAAAAGAAAAGAAAAGAAAAGAAAAGAAAAGAAAAGAAAAGAAAAGAAAAGAAAAAGAACAAATCTCTATCACCATTTTGGGCACAGGGGAGGGGCAGTTTAGAGTCATTTATAATCGTACACACATCAAATGAAGTAACCTAAAGAGACTAGGATGAAATCCCATTTGGCTAGGGAAATTGGGCTGTGTTGAAATGTCTTCAAGGCTTAAACCTAATGTGCATATAGAACTCCAAACACTAACACTCAGGTAAACCTTAATTCCCAGATAACTCCTTAATTCCAGTGTGCCACAGCCCTGTGCATCTTGTGCTTTCACACCCTCTCCTTGACAAATAAGCAGTTCTTTCTTTGAGAGGGCAGGTCTGGTTTAGGCTGTATGATCTTTGGGGCATGACTTACCAGCATGTGCCAGTAATGTCAGGTACTGTGTGCATTGCAGAATCATAGAATTGCAGAGTTGGAAGGGACCTTGAGGATGATCTAGTCCAGCTCCCTGCAGTGCAGGGAACTCAACTAGATCATGCATAACAGATGGCCAAGGAAGGAGAGCCCACCACCTCTCGTCTGTCCCACTGTCAAACAGCTCTTATTGACATTTCTTCCTTATAGTTTGTTGGAATCTCCTTTCTTGTAACTTGAATCCATTGGATCAGGTCCTAGCCTCTAGAGCAGGAGGAAACAAGCTTGCTCCATCTTTCATGTGACATCCCTTTAGAAATTTGCAGGTGGCTATCGTATCTCCTCTTTTCCTGTCTTGTTCCTCATTAGGCTTGGTTTCTCATAAGAAGGATGCAGTCCTTACAGGTTTACAAGTGATTTAAACATGAAAAAAGGAAGAGCAAAGATGGGAATCATTAAAGGGATAATGAAGCTGGAGTCAGGAGAGGATTATCTGGCAATGGAAGACCAGACTAAAGACCTGGAACCTGTGGACAGACTTTTCTGGACAATGGCCACACTCCTGGCAGCTGCTAAAATGTCAATTTCAACATATTACAGGGGGCAGAGATGTTTGTCTGAATGATTTCATAGAATCTGAGATATGACAATTTTGTATTAACTTACTTTGTAAGATCAAGGGACAATGGATTGTATGAAAACAGATTTATATAGAAATGGGTGCCTTTTATTTCTTTTTGGAACAACAAATTTAATGAGGTTGTAGGACCATATTCACTATTTATTTGAAATATGATTTGTAGCGGGTGGGAATCATTGCTTTTTCCTTTTTGAACAGAAATAATAACAACAGACAAAATACCCCTCTTTGTGTGCTGCACACACAGAGAGCCCTTCTATCGTATACCTGAGGTAATGTGTGAAATGGCCTCTTTGTACAAGGCCCCTTCCCAAAATGGGGCCGTATAAAGTGTAAGCTGGCAGAATCTCCAGTAAGGTATGTATGTGAAGTGGTATTGTGAACACACAAGAAAGGGATTTCAGGAGTGGGGTTGGTGAAGAAATCTGGTGGGAGAATCCTGAACAGTCTGCTTCAAGGCATATGGAACAAAATTGTAAACATTACAGAGATGAGCACTGAAAATGGACAAGCTATATAGATGGCACCAGCAGAATCATCATTATAGTAGAAATCCTCTCAGAAGAAGAAAGTGGGAAAGAGTTAGTATTAGTTAAGGCAAGCCTTGGAATGTGCATATTCCTGTGCTCTATCTTAAAGACAGCCCTACCTTGTGTCCAAACATCCAGAGATGCCTCAAGATACAATACATCAGTGAAACAATCGTTGAGACGGCTAGAGCGCCGGTGGCGGATAACTCATTCCAAATCTGACCGGACACAGGTTAGAGCTCAACGTCGAGCCTACCAAGTGGCGATAGCGACGGCGAAGAAGAATTTCTTCACCGCCTCTATTGCATCTGCAGAAAACAGTAGCAGGAGACTTTTTCAGGTGGTTCACAATTTAGCGGAACCACCTGCAACATCGGGGCCCAGTAAGGGCCACATGTTCTCCTGCAATGATTTTGCAAAGTTTTTTGCAGATAAAATCGCTCAGATTCGGGAAGAAGTAGACTCCACCGTGGGAGCAGGGCCGGGGCGGGAGAGTGCTAGAGTTCTGTCTAGTCAAGTTGAGTGGGATCAATTCCAATCTGTTACCTCCGAGGATGTGGACAGGCTGCTTGGATGAGTGAAACCAACCACCTGTCTCCTGGATCTTTGCCCATCCTGGCTTATAAAAGCTAGCCAGGAAGGACTGAGTGATGGGCTTCGTGGGGTGGTGAATGCTTCCCTCCGTGAGGGAGCCTTCCCAGACCCGCTGAAAGAGGCGGTTATTAAACCGCTTCTTAAAAAACCATCTTTAGATGCAGCCACGATGGCCAACTATCGCCCAACTATCTCAAATCTTCCATTCTTGGGCAAGGTGATTGAGCGAGTGGTTGCTGAACAACTCCAGGTACGCCTTGGATCCCTTCCAATCGGGATTCAGGCCTCATCATGGGACTGAAACTGCCTTGGTCGCACTGGTTGATTATCTCCGGCGGGATAGGGACAAAGGTGAGAGCTGTTTCCTAGTTCTGCTGGATCTCTCAGCGGTGTTTGATACCATCGACCATAACATCCTTCTGGACCGTCTTGAGGGGCTGGGAGCTGGGGGCACTGTCATACAATGGTTCCGCTCCTTCCTCCTGGGCCGTGTTCAGAAAGTGGTGGTGGGGGATGAGTGTTCAGACCCCTGGGCTCTCACTTGTGGGGTGCCTCAGGTTTCTGTCCTCTCCCCCATGCTTTTCAACATTTACATGCAGCCACTGGGAGAGATCATCAGGAGGTTTGGGCTGGGCATTCATCAGTATGCGGATGATACCCAGCTCTCTTTTAAATCAGAACCAGTGAAGGCGGTGAAGGTCCTGTGTGAGTGTCTGGAGGCAGTTGGAGGATGGATGGCGGCTAACAGATTGAGGTTGAATCCTGACAAGACAGAAGTACTGTTTTGGGGGGACAGGAGGTGGGCAGGTGTCAAGGACTCCCTGGTCCTGAATAGGGTAACTGTGCCCCTGAAGGACCAGGTGCGCAGCCTGGGAGTCATTTTGGACTCACAGCTGTCCATGGAGGCACAGGTCAAATTTGTGTCTAGGGCAGCTGTTTACCAGCTCCATCTTGTACCTAGGCTGAGACCCTATCTGCCTGCAGACTGTCTCGCCAGAGTGGTGCATGCTCTGGTTATCTCCCGCTTGGACTACTGCAATGCGCTCTACGTGGGGCTACCTTTGAAGGTGACTCGGAAACTACAACTAATCCAGAATACGGCAGCTAGACTGGTGACTGGGGGCGGCCACCGAGACCATATAACACCGGTCTTGAAAGACCTACATTGGCTCCCAGTACGTTTCCAAGCACAATTCAAAGTGTTGGTGCTGACCTTTAAAGCCCTAAATGGCCTCCGTCCAGTATACCTGAAGGAGCGTCTCCACCCCCATCGTTCTGCCCGGACGCTGAGGTCCAGCGCCGAAGGCCTTCTGGCAGTTCCCTCATTGCGAGAAGCAAAGCTACAGGGAACCAGGCAGAGGGCCTTCTGGGTAGTGGCGCCCGCCCTGTGGAACGCCCTTCCAGCAGATGTCAAAGCGATAAACAACTACCTGACATTCAGAAGACATCTTAAGGCAGCCCTGTTCAGGGAAGTTTTTAACATGTGATATTTTAGTGTATTTTTGGTTTCTATGGAAGCCGCCCAGAGTGGCTGGGGAGGCCCAGCCAGATGGGCGGGGTATAAATAATAAATTATTATTATTATTATTATTATTATTATTATTATTATTTCAACTAGTGTGTCATGGCACCCTGGGGCACCTTGAATGATGCTCAGGGGTCCCTCTTTCCTTCCCTCCCTCCTCTGATGCCCTCTTGCGTCTCTGCCTCCCAAAAGCTTGCACAGCTTTTTGTGGCTGTAGCCCTGGCTACAAGCTTCCCAGGTGAATGGTGCTTCTGGGGCTGGTCAGGGGGTGCCTCTCAGGCCCCTGTGGGGCAGTATGAGGAGGCACCTCTCTTTGGGGTGGGGCAGGCAGCTCAAAGACTGGGGCGGCCGCTGCAACTGCCCAGAGGATTCCCAAGGAAAGAGGAGAGGAGGCTGAGGGAACACTCCACAAGGGACAATGTTTGAAAAAGGGTGAGAGGCTGCCAGCTCTGCAGGCAAAGGGGGCCCCACAGGGGAGCCGCAGAAAGAACGTAGTTGGTCAAGGGAGCCATGGACTCAAAAAGGTTGAAAACCTCTGCAATCGTCCCTCAATCTTCCTGTTTTCTGCTAGTCTGGATAACTTGCCACATGTTTCTGTGCTTCATTTTCCTCAGTGGTAAAGTGAGGAAACAGACTTGTTACCTTCTCAAATGTGTCACCAGGTTTAACTATGGCTTTCAAAACACTTTGAGTTCCTTGGATTAACAGCACTTTAAGCAGAAGTGCAAAGCATATATTGTGAAGGAGGTTGCCTTGGGGAATTACGCACAGTTCTTCCACTGTGCATGCGGAAGAGGAGATCTGCCTTAAAGCAAAGCAAAACAGTGCCTGAAACTGCCAGGACCAGGGCACACGATGCACCCTCTTTTGTATCTTTGTTGGAAACACCATGCAAAGTTTTAGATGCCTGCAACTGGTGTGACATGTTTGGAACGGGCATTCTGCCTAGTCTGGAATCGTTGCAAGGTGAAGCCCCACCAGCAACTTCTGCTAAAAGACCCCCCTCCCCTTCCGTGAAGCCAATAGTAGATGTCTTTGAGGCACTAGGGAAGGGTGCAGCCTTGGAGGGAACTGCCAGCCATTCCCAATGAACATGATGAGAACTTTCCTTGTGAGACAGGGTGATGGCAACAGCATAAGAGAGAACAAGTAAGGCAGGAGGGCTGTTCATTGAACTGGCAGGTTTCTGCATTCATTGCCATGATTACATCATCTTTGGTTGCAACATGAATTGTATAACTAGAGGTTCTTTCTTAATGCGAAACCTGTACAGGAGACTGTGCTTTTACAACAGTGTTCATAAGACAGTACCTTTCCACATTATCCTTAAGTCAGGAGTGCAATTCTTTTCACACACACACATCTCCACCTGCCACTCAGGCCAAACTAGACATGCGCTTAAACGCATAGCAGACAGCAAAGTACCTTGTTTTTTCTTAACTAATTACAGGAGTCGGGAAGCACAATTCTCACTGTGAAGCAGCACAGGGAAAGGGAAGGCAGACTTACTTACTTACTTTATATCCTGCATTTTCAAAATAGATATATGTTGGCAGCTAACAGAGTAGTAAGAAACAAAAAGTACAAATCAAAATAATGATAATATCAAGCATATGAACTGATATAGCAAATTAAAATAACAAACTAAACCAGCACCCACCGGTTTAAACAAATGATAAAAGCAAACTGTTTTAAGTCCTGTTTTCAGTTAAAGAATGCATGCAGTTTTAGTTCTTAAAACCTGGGAAACCAGAAATGTTCTGCCCAGCACCTTAATGATGGTAATGAAGTCCCCAGGCAGGCCTCCTTTTGGAAGGCATTCCCAAGGCAAGGAGTAACCTCAGAAAAGGCTCTTTGTCCAGTTGCCAACCTGCCATTCTAGGTGGCTTGGGAAGCTGGAGAAAGGCCTCAGATGGCAACCTCTGTAGATGGGTCCAACTAATTTCTGGGACTTAAGTCATGTAGGTTGAGACCACCACCATGAATCGAGCTCAGAAATTCACTGGGAAAGAGTGGGCTCATTTCAATACAGGCAATATATTAGTTTTTTGCCGAATCCCTGTCAGAAGTCTCAGGCTCCTCTGGTTGACCTGCTTATTGAGCATTCATCCTGATTTGTTTGCACAAAGCTTACATGTCCAATCATTATTGAGCATTCATTCTGATATATGACAGTGACCATTAATCATAAATTCATCCCAATTTGCTTGCACAGTAGTTACACATCTTCCCGCTCATCCCACACCTTGCAGCAAATTTCCCTATCACTTTCCTAACAGCAAACAAGTCATTTAAAAATGGGCTTGATGTGTCTGGATGACAATGTACTTTAATCCACTTTAATTGCGCACACCTAAATTTCTGGTAAGCTCTGAAATCTCTCCTGCAAAACATCTGACAATCTGACCCTAGTATTATGGGCTAGCTGCAATGTCTGAACAGTCTTCAAACATAGCGCCACTTAAAGCACATTGCAGCAATCCATCCTTCAGGTTACCAAGGCATAGATAACTGGCTAGGTTATCTCTCTGTGTGAGGGGCCACAGTTGGCATAACAGCCTCAAGTGATAGAAGGTTATTTGTACCATTAGGCCTACTTGAGCCTCAAAAGGGGAAGACAAATCCCATTTCACTCTAGAGATGCACCTTACCTTTTAGGTTAAACACCACCTTCCTGGGCACATGATCTTCATCTTGTCAGGACTGAGTTTCAGTTTATTAATTGTCATACAGCACCTTATTGCTTCTGAAGACTAAATTAGCATTTCTGCCTCACCTTATTCAGCTGTAAAAGGCCTCTGATGACCTCAGCACCAACAGAATGGATCTCATAATGCAAATTCTATAGGGCAGAAGTAAAGTTCCCCAGTATGGCTTGCACCAATGAGGACTTCCTTTCTAAGGCTCCTAGCTCTGTAGAAGAAAGCTGATCTCCATTCCAATCTCAGTGGGGAAGTGAAAAGAGAAGTCCCATTTCTGCAGCCTTCACAGTGAAAATTGCCTCCCTGTAATTAGTTAAGGAAGAACAAAATGCAAAACTGTGTACTGGGTATTAAGGGCCCATCTAGTTTGACCATAAAGCCCAGGTCTCCATGCTATAGGCATGGGTAGTGGTGAACTGTCCTTGATTCAACTCAGAATTTGTTTACATAATTCACAGGAAAAGTTTGTTGTCTAAGAGGGTTTTCTCCCAGCTCGTAAGTTGGTGTCTATGTGCTGATGGTGTCATGCACTTTACCATATTGTCCACTGGGAATTACAGCTTGGTTTCACCTGCCCTGCACCCAGCAGCAGCCACGCCTGGAAAGTTGACTGCTTCAAGTCCCCAAACACATCCAGAAACAAATGAGTTTTGTATGGAGGACAAAAGTCACATAAAACAGTGTATAAGGACTAGTCAAGCTAGCTAACTGAGAATATGCTCCTCAAATAAAAGGCTGTTTGGTCACATACTTTCATCACATTGTTAACAAATTAATAAGAGTTCTATAGAAAGTAAGAGGTTAGCATTATGTACATACACCTATAAAACCATAGGCTTTATTGTTCCACAACAATCAACTTATGGGGGAAATGGTGCTCAGTGTATAGTACAACTGAGAACTATGTTGACGTCCATCTGTCTCAGGAGACAGTGGAGGAGTGCGACTTTGGAGTGAAGTCAGACCGTTGGAGAGTTACAGCGCCTGTTGTGGCTGTAGAGAATGATACAGAAGAGACATGTTTTGTTGCAGCTGGGGCCGATGAAGGTATGTGGTTGTGCTGCTGCAGATGCATGAGAACCATGAGCTAGACAAATAACAGCTATCTGGACATATCTGGACATAAGATTAGTATTATCTTTTCTTCATACATCTTCAGATTGGTAGATTCATGCAAATAGAGTCAGCTATTCTGTACAATTTATATGTGCAGGAACTTTATGTATCCCAGTGGTAGGAAATCCACATTCAGAACCAATTCATCCATTAAAAGATGTTTGTGAATAGTCGTAGATGGAAGTAATTCTGAAGTATTTTCAGAATTACCATTCAGTGAATACATTCACACCTATCCTTTAGTGAAAGACTAATTAGTTCTAACTCTAGTCCTATGCTAAATTTCTCCCTAACAAGGTATCTTCCAGGGAATAGAGTGATTTGCTGTATGCATAGCTGTCAACGTTTCCCTTTTTTTAAGGGAAATTCCCTTATTCCGAATAGGATTCCTCGGAAGAAAAGGGAAAAGTTGACAGCTATGGCTGTATGACATCTGGGGTTGGGTAAGAAATTTGATTTTGTTTGTATTTTAATGAGAAACTACCAATCCACACTTTTCAAATCAATGTGTGAACTGAAACAACTATCCTTTGAAATATGCATATCTCTGAATTTTGCAATGCAGTTCTCCAACGGAAAATGTGTACAAAAATAAGTATATTACTTTTTTTTAAGAAAGAAGCTTCACAAATTGCTGCAGAAATGTGGAGAACTTAACTGAATATTGAAAAAAGAGAAACTAAAAGAAAGCAAAACTGACTGAGGGAGGGAGAAAGGTTGTTTTCTGCTGCTCCAGAGAAGCGGACACGGAGCAATGGTTCCAAACTACAAGAAAAAAGATTCCACCTAAACATTAGGAAGAACTTCCTGACAGTAAGAGCTGTTCGACAGTGGAATTTGCTGCCAAGGAGTGTGGTGGAGTCTCCTTCTTTGGAGGTCTTTAAGCAGAGCCTTGACAACCATATGTCAGGAGTGCTCTGATGGTGTTTCCTGCTTGGCAGGGGGTTGGACTCGATGGCCCTTGTGGTCTCTTCCAACTCTATGATTCTATGATTCTATGATTCTATGATACATCCACCCCTAAAGACAGGTTATTCTCTCACCTGCACCAACAATACATGACAGAATATTCTCTGGGACAAGGTAACTTCAAACAGTTCTAAGGTGTTCCTCATCTCTGTTCACATCATATTGGAGCACAACAATCCTTTCGGTAGAAATTAACATGGTAGCTCAAATATGCACATACATAGGAAGTGGTAACATAATCACAAATAAACATGCCTGAATTTTCCCTGAAGCAGATTTGAATCATCTGTTAGTAGGAAAGTCATTCCATATGTAATATATGGAAGAGGGAAGGCTTCAAGAAGATCCTGTTCCCTTTCCTTCCCAGGTGACCAGCTTGGTGGGAAATCTAGTCATTATTAAGGATGCCTAAATGAGAACTGTGTTTTTTCACCATCTATTCTGTTGCACGCTTTTGTAATTTAGATGGATTTAGTAGGTCATGACTCGCCCTTTGTAGTGAGATTGCGTTGCAGTAGTAGTTAATAACAAATAATGCAAACTACATGCATGTTGTAGAGAGAGATGTGTGTGTTTGTTTCACATGCTTGTAAATATACACCGGGCAAAACAATTTCAGATTACTGTAAAACTGCAGTTACTAGAAGCTTTACCAGAAAAATAATATAGCTCCTCACTTGAGTCATGTGGTTTCTTTTACAAAAGAAACCCTTTACTTTCCATACCTGGTACTTGTAATGTAGCTCACAGTTCTCATTTTTACTTGAAGTCTATGTCTCAAAATAATCTGGGTGGTGCAGATTTACTTTTTAGAAGTGTTTCAAACATGGAATATTGCTGTGTTCTATATTCATAACTACCACATTTCTAAGAATCTCAGAAAAGTTGACCAAAATAATAATAGTAAAACTTTATTCTATAATATAATATTAATAGCAGGTGTGGGCCAAACTCTCTCCTGATAACCAGCTGAACACTGAAGGTTTTTAGCTCATAAGGTGCAACCCTTCAATAGAAGAGCTTATTTATCTTCAGAACGAGCTCCAAACTGTGACAGCAAAAGGGTTAACTCAGTGATGACTTTCTGCAACCTCTCAACACCAACCCTATCTAATTCCAGAATATTTCACAATGCAACTCCTGTACTTTTACTACAAGTTTCAGACAATGAAGGTGTGTCTGAGCTCAGCACCTGATTTTGCCCATTATATGGGCGTTGAATTCAGCACTGTCTTGTCAACACTTGAATATGTTGAACATCACTCACATGGGCATAATGTAAGAAACCTATTAAGTTAATTATGGAGGCTGTGTGTGCGCGCGCACACACACACATGTGCAGATATATTGTGGATTTCTTCATTCTGAGCTCTGCTCATTACAAACCTTGCATTTCAGACTGATGGAATCTTGTTCGCCTCCCTAACTGTTGTATTACAATCATGCAACATTTTAGTTAGAGTTTTTTCTCCCTGTATCAATATTTTAGAACAAAAAGAGAGCCCGTGAAGTGGCCCTTCATGGGAGAGTAGACTTACTCCCTTCTTCTCCCTGTCAGAACTCAATGGGTCAGAGGGCTGCTTCAAACTAGCTGAACACCCCCTTGAGAGCACGAGAGGCTTCTGCAAATCTTGCATCTAGAAAGTGCTTCTGATACTTGGATGTGGAGACTGCACCGATCTCATTACTGCAGTTTGCGTGTTTGTGATGTCTTGTTCTGGAGCTAATCCACACAGGAATGCAGTGCCTGGCCCAACAAACAGTAAATGGAGGAGAGTTCCACCCCACATTTTGATCCCATGAGGACACATAAGAGAAAACTTCTCCCATGGGCCCTCATGGGAGTGGAGGAGGAAAGAACCCTTTATCAGGCCTCCCCCTAGAGTGCTCAGGTTGCTGGTTGACAGGGCTGGAAATGACTTTTTCTGTCAGCCTGACTGACAGGGTTTTTTCGCCTTTCCTTCAGTGAAATTTATGGCTTTTCTTTCTTAGGCAAAATAAGGGCAGCAATAGCATTGGGCAGGATCAACATAATGAAAGGGGAACCCCATATCGGGCGTGGAGGTAGAATTGGCCATGGCAGCCCCCAAGCTCAGACGGGGGTTGCTGCCTGGCTGAGAGGCTGATTGATATTTTTATCTTTCATTTGGCTTTCTCACTTTTCTCACTTTCCCCATTTTAAACTTAGCGCTGTTCCTGTTTGGACAACTAGTTCCAAAGGTCAGTGATGTGAGACATTAAAAAAAAATCATTTTCCTGCTCATTCTAAAGTAAGGCGACATAGTAAAGAGAAGTTCCCTATTCATCTTTTTGAAATTTTTTATAGTTTTATATCATTATCATTATCTTCCCTTATTTCTGAATTATATTGTACTTACTCCTTTATTACACTTTTTGTATGAACATTGTAAAGTTACCATAACATTTGTAAACTTTTGTCACACGTTTCACTCCTATTTAACGTTTGGGAAAGCAAGGCAGAGATCAGAAAAAGGACTTTGTTAAAACTACATAATGAGTCAGTGAGACAGTATTTAACAGTATCTCAGAAGCTCAGCAGTGTATCTGAATCCCTGTCACTGCAAGGCTCTTACTTTTTGGAGCCCTCTCTCCAGGGGGGCCCACCAGGCTACCTGCCTGTTCCCCTTCTAGAGACAAGAAGATTTCTTTACACACACACACACACACACACACCCCACATTTCTGATATACTGATGCTATACCTTTTCTGAACACTACTTTTTATTATGGTTTTGCTGCTTTTGATTAGAATATTTTGAATTAAGACAGATGCTTTTTATTTTATCTCTGCTTCCTGCACTTTTTGTTGATTTTTGTGTTTTTATTTTGTATTGCTGTATTGTATTGTTTTGGTCTTTTAATTCTTCTTAGCCACTTTGGACTAAGTTGAAAGGCAGGGGAAAGTGTTTCAAGAAATGAATAAATATTTTGTTAGGTTTTATGTAGTTTTTAAGCATCTTCCTTTGCACATTTCTTTGCATGTTTCTTACTGAAATGGGGAGAGGGGAATCTCACGTGTTAACATGGAATTTGGGATTCCAAATCAGCTCTTGCAATCTGGCTGGGTTCAGTAAAAAATAAATTATTCTGAGTTTTAAAAAAATTAAGCATTGCATCTCACAATTCATGTACTCCCTAGGTGGGAAATTTCAGCTACTTCTCTTCTGAGCTCCCTCCAGGACCACAGGAAGAGAGTTCTTTGGGGGTTTGTGCCAAATTCTGTGTCTGCTGAGAAAGCCCTGAGCCCCATGGGTACCATTGTTCCGATTGGCTTTTAAGGAGAAGAACGAAGTACAGGGCATTGTCTCTGCTGCCTTGGCAAGAGCTGCTGCTCAACTCCTGCCAGGATTATAACCATGCAGCAATAATAATAGTGTTTAGGATTAATCTCTCTGCTACAGTAAAAGTCTCAAGTCTCTGTGAGTTCACAGCAAGCAAAGTCCCATTGGCAGGCTGTAGATTGGCCTCAGCCCTATGCATGCAAGTGTGTTTCTCTTACTACTGCAGCCTGGTTTGGTTCCATTATTTTTGCCTCATGATCAGACCAAATTCTACAGCTGAGTCATCACAGCAAGGGTTAAGCAACTCCTGGAATGATCTTTCTTTCTGATGTCTCTAGAGATCATTACACTGTCTGTGGGCAGAAGTTAAAGCCAGGCTGCAGAGGATGGAGGATATGGTGGGAGTAGCTTGGAAGAACAAAGTGGTTAGCCTGAAATTGAGCTCAGAGAAAGCAAAGGAAGCCAGGGAGAGGTTGGGAACTTTAATTTCACATAATTTTCAGCAAAGCAAAGGTTTACTTTTATGCAAAAGTTCCCATCAATAAAAAATGAAGAATGAAACGGATGGGAATGGGTTCATGTTGCTCAAATTACAGACGTTTCCTGTTTGGTTATAACATCCTGATGGCAGTTCTGGTTTCTCACTTTGCAAACTCCCAAAAACAATCAAAGAAATAATATCTCCCAGTCAGGAAGCAACTTCCAAGAGGCCCACTAAAATGTCAGAATCCCAAACTCCCAGAGCTCTGGTTGAATACTCAAGAGACATCAGTGAAGAGAGCCTGCCTAGAATACATTCTCCTGAATTCTAGATGTCTGGAGGCTGACCTTGATAACTGTGGCAGGGAAGGGCACTCTACACTACTTAGAGATTCATACATGATATTTGAGTCTCTGATTCCAAAACCTGGCACCAAGTCCTGAACCATATTCTGGGATTAAACATGAGTTAAACTTCTAGCAAAGTACTGCTTGGGATTCTTTGGTCTGCAACAGTGACATGATCTAAATGAGTGGGGGACATCTTGTGAGGTAGGTCCTTTTGATGTGCCCCTGTTAATACAGGCGACACCCCACATACGAGGGGGTTACGTTCCAGGCCCCAACGCCATAAGCAAAATCGCGTAAAGAGGGGAGCACCCTCTAAAAGCCTCTAAATGCCTGTTTTTACCTTTGCCTCCAAATTGCCAGAAATAACAAGGAACAGTGCATTCAGACCCACTGCAATACAGCTTCCCGCCCAACATCTGTTGAACAGGATAGCACAGCAGCAGTGAGAGCTCCCACACACCATTTTGGAGCCCATGTTTATTTATGAACTTTTGGCTCCCTGACATCCCCTTCAGGCTCTGGGCAGGGTCTCCTTGCAAGCCACAAGGACTTTCCAGCTCTCTCCTGCCATTTCCAGGTTTGAATTTGTCCACATAGACCTGAGTAGGGGGGTGCAGCAGCAGCAGCATAATGTTAGCATCTCTCTATATTCTCAGCGTGTGGTCTAGAAGAAAGGATAGCAAAGTCTGGAGGAACCCAGAAACTATGGGTATGAAGGAACTCTGCAGTTTGGCCAAGCTAGCCCATGTGGTTTCTGCATTCAAATTATTCCTGAAGTGCTGTGTGATTGGGGCCACAGTCATCAGGAAGATTTATAGCCTTTAAAAAAAAGGTAAGAAGGAAGCCATCTACAGTTCAAAAGAATAATATGGTTCCCAATGAGCTTTTGAGAGTTGAAAGACTTGAGACCAAGTCTCCCTCTGTAGAGTTTCCCATGCCATATTATGGTCCATCTTCATGGCCCTTGAGGCGGGGTGCCAGAGCAGAATAGGATGGTTTTCTCCCTACCTCACACTTCAGGCTCACTCTGAACCATCTCAGTTTTTCCTACCAGTTTCCTCTTTATCTCACCTACAGGGAATGTACAGGAGTCCTAGAGAAGTCCATGTCTTTTCCTCCCTGCTTCCTCCCCCAGGGTCCTCCTAATTGCCAGCCACTTATCTTCCCATAGACACATGTAATGCAATAACAATAATTATCTCAGCTCAGCGCACTACACCCATTGCATGGGGTCCTAATAGGAGTTGACGCTGAATCTCAAACGTGCTTTACAGGATCTCCACTCTTGGCTTACAACCACTTCACTACACGGATTCAAAGGGAAGGTATATTGGCTGAATTCCCACCTGCCCCGAATACTCCCCTTTAGGATTTTACCACACAAGAGGGGAATTGTGAGGCCAATGGGTCATGATGATTCATGCTGAGCAAAGCTTAGAAATTATATCATCTAAAATTGTATCATCCACCACGGCAGAAATACAGTCCGCTCAAGAGTTGTGCTCCTATGTAAATGAAACTTAGGGCTCAGCTGCACTTCTATTTGTCCTGTGATTTCTAGGCAGGGGTATGAGAAGTTCTTCTTTTTTCCCACCCGCTGTTTCCTGCTGAATTGGAAAAAAATGTCAATCCAGTTTTCTGTGGATGCCATTTGTTCTGATTCAGCAGTAAACAGCAGGTTTTCCCGGGGAAAGCAGTGGGGCAACAGAAAAACCCAAATGTGAGGGTAAGTCCTCAATTATTAAATTATTCTCCTTGTTTTGCTGAAGGAGGGAGGGAGGGAGGAGCCAGAGGGTGGCATTCTGAGACTGTGAGTTGAGGGCCAATTCATACATTTCTTGGGATGGTTCTGAAAATGTTACATGTAAAAATAACTTGTGCATACATGTGCACCATACAGGTACACTTAGCAGAGAGCTTAAGTTTCTGCACCTCTTGCTTAGGTTTACTCATGATGGCAAATCTCAGTTTATCTTTGTATAATGTGTGAAATGGCTCTGAGAGACTAGAGGAGAAAGATATGGCATTGTATATCTTGTTATAGTGATAAATGACTGGAAAATATCTCACAAGTGGTAAAGGATTTATAATATTGTATGTCAGCCTGAGATGTATGGATGAAGGGCAAGTTAGAGAGTGTTTTTCTAAAAAAAAGTATGAAGATGCCAAGAGGTGAGAGCAGCTTGGCAGTACCTATTTCTACCTTAGCGTACTCATTTATATAAACCCTCTCACACACGGTGTAAAACACTCCCATGACTTCAAAGTGTAATATGGGAAGCAGCCCTAAGGTAATAACGCCAGGGAAAGGGAGCAAAAGCACCGTTCTCAATACACCCAGCCAGATTCACATACTACTATGAGGAAACGTTTTGTTTGGAGTTGTTTAGGGGTTTTTTAAAGGTCAGTGAAGTTGGGAATATGATAGAGATGTATAAAATTATGCATAGTATTGAATAGAGAGACATTTTTCTCCCTCTAGAACCTGGGGTCATCCATTTAAGAAGATTTGTGGGAATTGGTGTTATCACTTGAGATCTGTATTCTCAGGTTTAAACCATTCCCTTTAAATCACTTAATATTAAACCTGCACCTAAATGTGTTTTAAAAATCCGGTTTAAGAAGGATGTTAACCAGCTGGAATGTGTGCAGAGGAGGGCAACCAAGATGACCGAGGGTCTGGAAACTAAGCCTTATGAGGAGCGCTTGAAGGAGCTGCATATGTTTAGCCTGGAAAAGAGACTGAGAGGAAATAGGATATCTTAAGGAGGCTCACATGGAAGAGGGAACAAGCTTGTTTTCTCCTGCTCTGGAGGGTAGGACTCGAACCAATGGCTTCAAGTTGTAAGAAAGGAGATTCTGACTAAACATTTGGAAAAACTTTCTGACAGTAAAACCTGTTTGGCAGTGGAACAGACTCCCACGAGCGGTGGTGGACTCTTGGAGGTTTTTAAACAGATGTTGGAAGGCCATCTGTCATGGATGCTTTAGCTGAGATTCCTTCGTTGCAGAGGGTTGGACTAGATGACCCTTGGGACCTTACCTTATTTTTGGGTAGACCTGTGTATTTTGCTTTCAGGCTGAAAGGAACTCAACACCCAAGCTCACTGTTAGGAGGAATGATGTCTGTTCGATGCTACATCCTCAGAACACTCATTTAAGATGTTCTTTTTGTGCACTGTTTACAGATATTTTACTGAAAGATGTAAAGTGACTTTCATGTGCTGCAGCTGCAGCTTCTTTGGATTATTTAGTACACACTTAGGATGGCATAGTGCCCCTAGACTGTAAAATGTGATGAACAGCCAGTTGAGAATTAATTTAGGCTTCTTTGATTTAGTAAATGACCTACAGCATGTCCATCTATGAGGCCAGGCAGCAAGGTGCATCAGAAAAAGTGTAGCTTGCAATATTTATTTTTCAATATATTTTTATGGTGTTTTCCTCTATTTAAGACAATCTAAAGGAAATGGGGGTCTGCAGCAAGGAGGTGCAGTTACTATAAGTACAAAAGCAATCAAGGCAATTCCAGGCTGACCCTGAAAAGACAAAGGAGAAGCTATCCAAGCTCTGGCTATTTGGATGTCCAGTAGCTCAGCAGTGCAGCTATGAGACCCGGCACTAAGAAAGCTGAGCAATGTGCCTAAAGAGACAACTGCTCTTTTCTGGAAAACAAATTGATGGCAAGCTGATTTTGGAAACATATTTAGGGACAATTTACGCAACCTTTTTTAATGGAGCAATGTCAACATTTCCAGTCTTTAGTAGATTTTAGCATACTGAGCAGTTTTTTAATGCCTGAACACTTAGCTGCAACAGTATGAAAAAATCTTTAAAAATTAAGTTTTAAAATGAAGCATAAACATCACAAAACAAGGCATGACTGGGGAATAAGGTAGGATAAAATGGCAGCATTAAACCTTAAAAGGTAAAGGACCCCTGACAGTTAAGTCCAGTCGCAAACAACTCTGGCGTTGTGGCGCTCATCTCACTTTACTGGCCGAGGGAGCCAACGTTTGTCCGCAGACAGTTTTTCCGGGCCATGTGGCCAGCATGACTAAGCCGCTTCTGGCGAAACCAGAGCAGCACACGGAAATGCCGTTTACCTTCCCGCTGGAGTGGTACCTATTTATTTACTTGCAGATTGACGTGCTTTTGAACTGCTAGGTTGGCAGGAGCAGGGACTGAGCAACGGGAGCTCACCCCATCACGGGGATTCGAACCACCAACCTTCCAATCAGCAAGCCCTAGGCTCAGTGGTTTAGACCACAGTGCCACCCGCATCCCCTCATTAAACCTTACTAAACACTTAAAAGGGTTGGGCAAATGAAACAAGTTTTCCCTTCACACCAAAAAGAATTAAAGAAAAATACTACAAGGATGGTGGCATCCATCAGATGGGATGCCACAGCACAAAAGCCGCATGTGCTGCCATCACCCATGTAACCTCTGAAGGTGGCAGGATCCAGATCAGCACATCAGAGGCTTCTTTTAATTCCCCAGCATGTTTATGTTGGCTTTGCTGCACAAAAAATGGCCCTGTGAATTCACCTTTGACTTTCCATATAGCTTCTCATGCAAGGCTGAGGGACATATTGCAATACAATCATAACATCATCTACCACACATGCACAGAACAAAGATGCTGCACTCCTTATTATCAAACCCCTCAGCAATTGCTGTGGGTGCTAATTAGCTGCCCTATTCCACTGAAGAGGCGGCTGTATTTTCAAGATCCCTAATGAATGTTATTTATCCCTTAACATTCTTTAAGCACTGTTTTATCAACATGATTCAAGCGATTAAAGAATGAAAGAAGAGTGCCTTTCTTATATTCTTTCACCCTCCTCCTTTTATATGTATGCAGTCATGATTTTAATTCATGATTAATATTGCGGATACGTGATAATTTGTTGTGGACTGGAATAGTGAGGTCTTGTGAATTAATCTAGAATGGAATAGTGTAGTTTTGTGTTTGCCCTTACACAGCAATCCTCATTGGTCAGGGGAAGCCACAGGGAATGATTGACTGATATTTGCACAAGACTCAACAAATCAAGTATTCTAGCAATACTAATTAGCTTTATTGTTGTGATATGCCTGGGTGATATAAATCACCTTGGTATCTTGCAGGATGAAAGGTGCTATAGAAATGCAGGTTATGATTATTAGTTTTACTGTGCTATAAATGCTATTAAACAGAAAGCAGTGATTAGTGGACACAGCAGAATTTGCTGATTACATGGCATGCAAAACGGAGATTTTAAAATATCCAATACATGGTCTGGGAGTAGGGATGGATGGATCTGTATCTAGTACATTCCAGTTTCATGTATGTCTGTTCCTAAGTCTGTTCCATCCCATTTACTAATTAATCAACCATTTAAAACAACTAATGTGAAAATAACACATATTAAATTATAAAATATTGTTTAAGTAACTAGGGTTGTATTCTGATAAGTCAGTTTTATAAGATTTTTTATGAAGATTTCCACATAATATAGTAAAATTGCAGCTACAAAAATACAACTTCTTGCAGTGAGGGAAGGCTGTCAGAACTGGACCTCAGTGTCAAGGCTGAATGATGGAGGCAGAAGTATACAGGGCTGAAGCCATTAAGGGCTTAGTTTAGTCACATAAGTAGCACTTGCCTTCATGCATGTATGCAGACTATAATTTGTGAAGGGGAGAGACTAGTGAGAGCCTAATAATTTTTGTTGGATGAGCTGCAAGCAGGTATGGGTATATGATAGGCATATCCTGAGTGCCTTAGCCTGGTGCTCACCCTTACAGCCTTCCTCCGTAGCAAATGAAGATTTGCTATTATTGCGCTAACAAATCCAAACACTTAATGCCAATAAGGAGAGAAAAAGCTCAGTGCAGAAGAGGCTGGGCTAGACTCTTCTTCCAGACATTCATCGGACTGCTGCTGTTCTGCAGGAGGGATTCAATTGCACACTGGCAAATTCACACATCTCCATCACCAGATGAAGAACTCAAACTTGGGGTCAGTTTCTGCCAAAATATGTAATGCTCAAATCAGTACAGTACTGAAGGCAAGGGTTAAGAGACACAACAGGTAGATTGCATGGCGAGGGTTACGAAGAGGTTGATCCAATGTCGTCCCCCCCCTTCTTGCCTTTAAAGAGTGGGGCAGTAGGGCATGTCATTTTAGGAGATAGAACTTAATTTTTGCAAATTTCTTTGGTGAGGGGTCTCAAGATATGTTTTTAGGTGTGAGGAATTCAAATCTGTTGTTATTTTTGTGATTGGACAACATTTAACTAGTTCAATCTACGTTTGATTAAAAACACATTAACTGTCCTCGCAAAACCAAATTATTTTAATTTTACATTCTGAAAATGTCAGGTAATGCTATCAAAATTGTTAGTTTCCCTGCATAAAACACATCCCACTAAGCATACAACGTTACCTTGTAATCATAAAACAACATCAGAAAGTAAGGCATCAATTAATAAGAAATTTAAACAATAAGTTTCATCAAGTGTGGCTTTGTTTTGTTCTTGGACCTCAGCTAATGACTTGCTTCTTGGCCTCTGATGTAGCCCTCGCATTTCTCATGGGAATAAACCTGCCTGCTGCCTCTGTGACGTGTTTCACACAACATTCTATAGACTGAACATGTTGACTATGGAATTTGCATAGGCTTGGGAATGAACTTCTTCATCTTTACTTCCGCTGTATTAAGTTTACATGTCAAAGGAGGTTCATATACCCCATCAGATCAGTCTATCAGCTCCAACAAGGATGAAGCCTTGGGGTTGATGGAAGGTATCTCTTCCTCAGACATACAGAAAGATCTCCCAGTGTGTAATCTCTGCCCCTCAAGTCAATGATCTTTCCACTGTTATCTGAGCACAAGAGTGCCTGGATTATCATTTCATGGAATGCTGAGTGCTGCATTATCCACTGCAGCCTTCTTTTGCAGCCTAACTCACCACAGCTGAAATAAGATGGGCTGGCATGGGACTGGCCTGAGTGGGGTCTTCAGAAAGCACAAAACATAGACTTTTCCCTGACATTCCTCTTGACACTCCCCAGGATCCGCTCCTGCACCCTTGGGACCCTCAGCCTCCTCTGCCAGCTCTGAGACTTCTTGAGGGCCGAACGGATCCTGTCCCAGCTCACTAGGATCCTCTCTAGTATTATCAGACGCAAGCTTTTGTGCTCCTTCTGTTCCTCCTCTTCATCCAGCCACCCCTTCCAGGACACTTCCAGGGGACTCTTGATAACATTGCACCATTAAAGTGGATTTGGTGCTGTTGCACAAGCCCATTTAAAATAAAAAATAAAAGAGGACTGTGTGTGTGTTAAGGAAATTATGCCTCTTTCCTGTAGCTGGGAAAGTGTTTCGTGGGCTCCTTCTCTGCTCAGCACCCAGTATGGAAGAACTGGGCGTGCTGTCCTAAAGAAACAAGCATTGCCTGAGTTTACAATGCAATATAGTAACAAGACTAAAATAATTAAAAACTGGAGGAACAAAAGAAGAATGCCAAAATTAAAACCATAGCAACTTGGTCATAGGCTAGTTTAAACAGATGAGTCTTGGTCCTTTTTTAAAACCAGGAAGTAGAATCAATTAGCTGAATTCCCACAAGAAATGAATTCCATTAATAAGAAACAACAAAGGGGCTGCAAAGATGAAAAACGGGTGAAAAAAATACGTTTAATTAGCAATTGACAACCAAGGAACTCACAGATCAAGAATGAGAATATACAGAAATCAAAAAAAGAAAGATAAGCAAGAGCAAAAGAACTGATACATTTAAAAAGTAAGCAGCATAAACACTTCCAAAATAAAGAGGGAACCAATAGCAGGAAGCAGAAGAGAAACATGGAACTTAGAATTGCAGAGTTGGGAGGGACCCCAATACAGGAATCTCAGCTAAAGCATTTGTGACAGATGACCATATGGGGGGCGGGGGGCGGGGAGAGATGAGCAAGAGCTAAAAAGTTATGTGGGATGTTTCAGATGAGAACAGGGGTTGAAACTAGCAGGGTGCCAGCTGCATTTTGTGCCTAAAGATTCTCCATTTGTGAGCACCTCAAAAAGCCTGGGTGCCATTTTTTGCACCCGGTTGACCCTCAGGGATTACAGGTACTGAAATGTATGTGCTTTGAAGCCTTGAAGTTTATGTTAAGGATAGACAATATGTTAAGGAGTTTAGTAATAAAGAGCAGTTTTGAAAACCAAAGTATGGCATCAATATTTTCATTGTAAACACCCAATTAAATATGTATTAACAATTTCTGTTAAGACATATTCTGTTAATACATATTCTGTTAATTATGAATTGTGTATGAGTTCATGCTTATCAAAATAATAAATAAAAAGTGTTGCCCCTCCACCAAATGGCAACTAGATATTTGGCTCCTAGTTTTTCTATTCCAGTTTCTAACACTTGATACAGAAGACTGAGTAGAGCCTCATGCTCTACCAACTGAGCTTGTATAAACCTTCTCAGTTTTAGCAGGAGTCATTATACACATTATGCACAACCCTTTTAAAATGCAATTGTTATAAGCTGAGACCTCTACAATATTTTAATTTTATAACATTTGAAAATTGATAGTTTTATTTGTCTGGTGATATTGATAGACCTGATTTCTGTTTCTTCGCAACAAAATTAAGAGATCTTGTAGAGTTCCAAGCCAGCTGATTCCATGGAACTGAGCAAAATCCTTTGAACCAACAGGGACAAGGAATACAAAATCAGATCCCATGGCAGCAGAAATTCCATCCTTGTCTGCCCTTTTACATCCCAGCATCAAGCCACTGCACTGTGGTATTAATAGGTTAACAGTCTGACCATAGTGGAATATGACTGAATGAAGTGTGGCGATACCCAGCAGAGAGGAGCAACAGCTCTCAAGTGACTGATTGATCTCTTGTCATTTACATTCATTAAAGCCAATTCACTTTAGATGGATCAAAGTGTCTGGGCAATTAGCTGCAGGCATAAAGTTAATCTCAAATTTCCAAACATCTCAGAGGCAAAACTAGTTGCAGTTGTCCTATCACCCACAACAACTCACTCTAAGATAGCTATACATTTCCTATTTTCCAATCTGCTGCCAAACATTTAAAATGTAAGTTACATTAGTTTTATAAGTAACTTTCCCCAATCTAAGGTAGATGTGTTGACAACTAGAACTGTCAACTTCCTTTTTCTCCTCCAAACTGTATTTCCACCCTCAGGCTGTCCTCTTGGGACATCTTTTTGTGACTTGGTCCTTGTCAGTGAATGAAAGAAACTTGCTGAGCTAGATTTTCCCCAGGTATTTCCCTCATGGAAAGCCAGAACATTTGTTTCATTAGTTTGGATGTTTAGGACACAAGTAGCCCATGGAAGCTGGCACCCAGTGGGACTGCTGGGGCCAGAGCCAATGACAGGCAGAGTCACCTAGTTCTAGTTTTGTTCCACACCCTTGTCCCTGCTGAGACTTCAGAGAATGTTGCCACCAACAGGATTGGCAGGCATGTGGATGCTGATTTGGGACAGAATGGGGTTGGTGAGCAGGACCCCATACTCCCCAATGGACCAGCCTCCACTCCAAATAGTTTGCAGGATGAAAAATATTTCTGCTTTTCAGGTCTCTGTTTCTTCCTTCCCCTTGTCCCCTTACATTAAGGACCCTCTTGCCTTTCTAGTAGCTCAGTCAACTGCACAGGAGTTTTATTTCTAATAAAAAGAAACCAGCCAAAAGTCAACACAATCCCATCATTCCCAACTAGTGTTGCCAATATTAGACAAACAAAAAAAGAGCCACAACCTGGAGAGGGTTGTCCCTGAGCCAAGCTGAAATCAGCTATTTGTTGTAGTAACCCAGATACTTGGGGACATGCTTACCCAAGAACAGTCACTGATTTGAATCACCACACTTTGCATTGCATCCTTTTAAGGGCGAGAAGAGTGCTGCTGCATGCTAAAGATAAGAATCTTCTGCTATGCATTGAATGATGCATCAACATATATGTTTTCCACAAAAGAAAAATATACTGGATGAGAAAATATATTAGGGGGAAGCTAATCTTATATAATTCTCTTGAGAATCAGTCTGTAGTACAGGGGTCAGCAACCTTTTTCACCCGTGGGCCAGTCCACTCTCCCTCAGACCTTGTGGGGGGCTGGACTATATGGAGGGGGGGGGGGAATGATGAATGATGAATAACCCAGAAATGCATTTTAAATAAAAGCACACATTCTACTCATGTAAAAACACCAGGCAGGCCCCACAAATAACCCAGAGATGCATTTTAAATCAAAGGACACATTCTACTCATGTAAAAACATGCTGATTCCCGGACCATCCGCAGACCGGATTGAGAAGGCGATTGGGCCGGATCTGTCCCACGGGCCTTAGGTTGCCTACCCCTGCTGTAGTATATGAGAGCCTGAGCATTTTGGAAGGAGTGTATTTGCTGCAGTATTTGCTATCGGTTTCCAGGGCCTTAAGGATAGCTTTGAAAGGAGAATGGAGGAAAGAATAAAATACCTGGAATATTTTGTAATCCTTTCATAATCCTGTTTTGCAAATTATTCAGCAGTATTTCCCCCCAACAGATTTTATTAAAGTTTGAAGGAAAATATGCAAAAGTTAATATTAAATATCCAATATCTTTTTTATCAAAGATAAAATAAACTAATCTCAATAAAAACACAAACCCAAAGAAGGGAAAAGGGAAAAGGAAGAAGACTTTCTAGAACAATATTATTTTCTCTTTTTTTAGTTTACAGTATTTCCCCCCAAAACTTCACAAAAAGAAAACCCCCCCACACAAATAAGTTAAACACTTTTTAAAAAAGCGTTTATAGTTACTCCTTGTCCCCCATTGACAAAGAGAGGTCTACAAATTATCTACTCAGGGCTTATCCACACCTGTTGCCCTCCTCTTTCCAGGCACAGGTTCGTACTTTAAAGTTCCATATCCAAACACCTTTTGGATTTCCCTGCGAAAATCTGCTCTTTAAAGCTCAATGAGAGCAAACAGCTATTTGGGTTTTCCGTGGATCGACATTTGCTCCGGCTGAGCTTTAAAGAGTGGTTGTTCACAGAGAAAGCAAAAAAAAGGGGGGGTACACCATGGAGCTTTAAAGTGCACACTATGCCTGGAAAGCATAAAGAAAAGTTAAATGTGGATAATAAGCCCTTGTAATAGATATGTTACCATTAACTTTATCATTCCAGTAAACAATGCCCATCTTTCTATCAATTTGTCATGTTGAATATTGATTAGAGCTCTCTCCCCCCCCCCCATCATTTTTCATCCATGGAATTTCCAATTTTTTCCAGTCAGTTTCTTATAGTAGGAGAGGACTTTGTCCATTTCTTGAGAATGCCTAACCTTGTAGTTAGTAAGCTGGAAACCAGGTGGATATCTGTGGTTTTTATTTCTGTTTATAATGTATATAGGTAAAGGTAAAGGTACCCCTGCCCGTACGGGCCAGTCTTGACAGACTCTGGGGTTGTGCTCCCATCTCACTTAAGAGGCCAGGGGCCAGCGCTGTCCGGAGACACTTCCGGGTCACGTGGCCAGCGTGACATCGCGGCTCTGGCGAGCCAGAGCCGCACACGGAAACGCCGTTTACCTTCCCGCTGGTAAGCGGTCCCTATTTATCTACTTGCACCTGGAGGTATAATGTATATAGAAGGGTACATATAGCATCTCTTGGTATATTATTCCCCACAATAATGTTCAAGATAATATTCAACTGTACATTTTATTTTCAGTGTTTATAATATCCGTATTTTCATTCCCCATGGTTATTTACTTATTACATATATATAGAAAATTATTGAACTTTCAAAAACTTTACATGGGAATAAGATATTATAGCTGCAATCCTTTATATATGAATTCAGTTGGATGTGTTTACCTAAGAACATAACAGTTTTCTGGATCAGACTACGACTACCCCATCTAACCCAGCATCCTGTTTGCAAAGCCAACCAGATGCCTATGGGAAACTAGCAAGTCGGACTTGAGGAGATATGCGTACAATTGTTCTGTAAGTGCCCATTTTCACTTCTCACTGCTAATCAGGTTTCCAGAAGAGCATAGGAAACTGCCTTACATTGATTCAGATCATTGAGCCCAGTATTTTGTAGTCTGACTGGTTACAGCTATCCAACCAGTCCTGCCAGCCAGGAGTCTTTTAACTGGAGATGCTGGGGACTAACTAGCACCTTCTTCATGCAAAGTATGAGGTCTACATCTGAACTCTGATCCTTCCCAGATTTGAGGCAAGAGCAGAAGAATGTCCACAAAAAGACATCTGTATTATCATTAATCCAAACAGTGTGACACTAATACCCCCTTAGTTTGATGGGGCAAGGTCTTGCCATGCTGAAATTTAGGAGCGGTTCCTATCTCCCTTTGCCCAGTGCAAAGAGAGAGGTGTGGTGGATTTCAGCTAAGCTTGATACAGTTTCCTGTTTGCTTGTGGCAGTTGCCAAACTATGGATTTCTTCTTTTCACTCACAGTTCCTGGATTTTCTTCCTAGTGGATCACATCACCACCTCCTTCCAGAACTACCCATTGGATTGCAGGACAGCATTCCTGCAGTACATGATAGTCCAGAACATACTGATGATACTGTTGGCAAGGCTAAAACATAACTCAAAAAGCGGGGAAAGTATCAAGTCAAGACTAAAGATCAAAGTTATTTGGGGCACACCCAAGGGCATGTCCACACCTAGTAAATTTACATTTTGCTTTGAAAAGAAGGCCCACATTTAAACACCCCATCATTTCAAAATGTGCTGCATGAGAAACCACTGTTAGATCAACTTATCAAAGTGACACACCATTGGGTGCATGAAACTAATTATATAGCTCTTTGGATCCTAACCCAAAGAAAAGTTAATTGATTATTATTTTTCCAAACTATGACGTATGTCATTGAATATAATTAAGCATTTTATAATGATTGGAATCAGTATTTTAATAAATCATTGTACATTCTTTTGTATGCTAGAATGTATTAGGAATGGAATTTGTCAGACTATAGTTCCTACTACCAGTCTTGCTATTTCTTGTTCTTCAGAGCTAAAAGCAGCATTTTCTTCTGCTTCTTATTTCAGAAGTAGTTGCATTAAATTCTAAGGGTTTTAAAAATTTCTCTTCTGCCGCAAAGGGGCCCTCTTAGAATTTGGGGTCCTGTTTGTTATGACCCGTACTATAACAGACCTGTGGAGGATCTCATCACTTCATCTATAAAGTAGAGAAAATATGGTGTCTTTCTCCCATGCTGGGCTTTATCTGTTGCATGCAGAAAGGAAATTCCATAGAGATCACAGTCGTCTCATAATGTAGTCTGTGGCTGTGCAACGCACTTCACAATAATCTGAATTGTGGCAGGGCAGCAAAAGAAACAGTAAAATAAGGCGTATTGGGTGAACTCTTAAGTTTGAAGGATGCAGAGAAGTGGATAAATGTGAATTTCTGTTCAATTACTTTATTATGTGTCAACATAACCGCCCTGGGACCTCTGGGTATAGGGCGGTATATAAATTCAATAAATAAATAAATACATATGAAAACCTCTGCTTATATACTGTCACGAGAATATCAGTTTAATTTCACTTTTAAAAGCAAGCATCTTAGGTATTATTAGTTTGGCATTGAGTAAGGTCTGATAAAACTTCAGCAAGCATGTTCCCAGTGGGGGGAAGCATCAGATAGCAGAGTCTGTAAACACCAGGAAACCATAACTGTGTGACCTGCCTTTGAATTGGGGCAGATGATCAGTTTTGCTAGATTAACTCAACCATTGAAGGAGGTCTCTAGGGGAGCCTCAGCCTCCGCAGGCTTCTCCTTCCTCTCTCTCCCCCTCCCTTCCGTGTGAGTCCCCTGTCCTATTTCAGAGCCCAGCTAGAGATGAGTCATCCCGAGGACTGAACCATCTGCGTGGGATTCCACAACTTGATGTTTTCCAGACAGGGTCATTTAACTGCATACTCAAATGGGGAGGGTGTGTAATCCTAGAAATCATCAGTCAGGGATGGAAGAATGAGCAATTCACAGCATGCGGGTGGGTGCTGCATGTGCACATCAGCAAAATGTTAAGAGTACAGGCTTATGTCATTACTGATCCCTTCTACTTGATATGAAAAAGGTAAGGGTACCTTACAAGGTGTTGTGGTAGCAGCTATCAGGAACTCACTTAAGTTCATCAGTTTTTGATCAGGCATGTGTCAGTATAGCTACACAGTAAGCACTCTAAGTTTAGCTGTGTAGCTTAGAGATCTATCAGTGGTCATTACTGGTTGCTGATATTCAGAACTGTCATATTCTAGGATAACAGTTTTCAAATTTTCTGTCTTTTCCTTATACACTGAGGAACAACCTTCAGACAACAGGTGAAACCTGATCAGCTGAGGCTGTTATTTTGTTTTTGTGCTGTTGGGTAGTGCTTTTTTCTTTTGCTTGTTTCCATTCAGTCTTTTGTGTTCTGTTGATTTTGTAATTATTGGTTTGTTGAATTTGTTGTAAGCCACCTTGCACCTTTCTTTATTAATATTTTTTCTTAAATAAAAGAAATAAATTACTGATCTGCTTATTGAGAAACTCCAGCAAGCTTCTAAAGAACCTCAGGGCTGCCCAGAAGACAGTTAAAAATATCTAAAAGAAGCAGAAACTTCAATAGGAACCGGGTGGGAATCAGTAATCAATAGATCAGGTTTGTGGTTGCCAACACTCAGTCAACAAAAGGGTTTTTATTATTTTGTAGCCCCAGTGCAGGAAGAAACTTGTCCAGTTTTTACAGGTCTAATATTGTATGGCAGGCCACTTCTCTCACCTTCTGCTTGGAGTTGTCTTCCTTAGCTGGATCTGGTGTGGCAGAGACTGGGCAAGAACAAAGCAATAGTTCAGGAGAAGAGCTGGGCAAGGAAAGGTGGGAGGCAAGCTACAAAGATAATAAAAGTCCTCTGTCACCATTCCAAAACATCTGCATGGAAGTCATTATATTGTTTGAGTACCTCATAGATTTTCACATGCCTGCATATTCCATAGAGATGTACAAGGAGTTTGTATTTCAAATCTGTGGCCTAGAACTCTCACCAGGCTGCTCCAATCAGCTTCAGCCACCATGGCCAATGGCCACACATGGTGGCAGTTGTCATTCCAAGCATATGGAATAGGGCAGTAGGCTGGTGAAGGCTAAGGCAGAGCATTCCTAGACATATCTTTAGTATGGGCTTTCCAAGAACGTTGAAGGGACCAGCTGCTTTTCATGAAAGGGCTGGCTGGGGCCTGAGAAGGCTGGCAGGCCGTCCTGTCAGCTGTACTTTAAACATTTGCAAAGCCGCTGCATCAGCTACGCCTTCAGGCTGCCTATGAAATAAAGCCACAGGGAGGAGATTTGGGAAGTTTTACTTCTGTTTGCACAGCTCTTTGTAATTTCCTTTCAGTAGTTAGAGCTCCTACAAGAGAGAAATCTCACTGGCCCTTCAGAGTTTTGCTTCTTGGACAGATCTTAAATATTTGGGAGGTCTGAACTTATCAAGGAACTCCTCTACAGGTGCTGTTTGTGTTTCCAATTTGCACAGGGTTTAAAGGGGATGACGAGAAATTCATAGGGGTAGGTCAATAAGCAGTTATTGGCCAGGATAGCTAAGTGAAACTTCCAGGTTTAAAAGCAATACACCTCTGAACACCAAAGAGCGTTGTTGTTGTTGTTGTTGTCCCCCACCTTTTTATTGATGGAACTCAAGGTGGCTTAAAACTAAAATAGAAACAGCTAAAATTATATTTTAAAAGCAGTAATTAAAAGCAATTAAACATGCATGGGATTGCACTGTAAAACATTATTTTAGACATAGGAGGGGAAAGTAAGTTTAAAAGAAGAGCATATACTCCCTTCTTTGGTGAAAACCAGCCTCTGTAGTTAACACAGCAAGTAGAAGAGGGGCTCAAAAAGCAAATGTGATTCTTAATTTCATACCTTTTTTGTTTACAAAGGGCTGTTTGAAAGCCCCACTGTTTGGTCTGCTGTCTCAATACAGTAATTGGTACTTCAAAGGGAAGCACCACTTGACATGCTATGACATTAGGTGATAACTTTGTCCCACCAGGGGTGGGGGAGATAAAGATCTGACCCTCAGGCCAGAAAAGTTTTCCCACCTCTGGTGAAGGGAAAAGGGGTTGTGAAGCTGCAAGGAGAAGGGCGGCTGGCAACTTAGAAAGTGTGGATGGCAAGGGGTCAGGGGGAGGGATGGCTTTGGTAAGGAGTGAGGGGGAAGTGAGGGGGAAGAGGGGGATTTGGCAGGAGCTGGTGAGGATGTAGCATTGGCAAGCAGAGTGAGCAAGCAGGGAAGCCCCTACTTATATCAAAATAAAATAAACAGGATACTGGAATAGACGGCCTTTGGTCTGGTCCAGCAGGACTCTCCTGATGCTCACCGCTATTCAGACATAGAGCACAAACAGAATCCAATAAGACGAAATTGCAGAAAATAGACTGGGGGGGGTGTTTGGCAAATGTATATGAAGGTGAGTAAGGCAGAAGAATCCTCTTTGGCTAGGCACTGTAAAATTAGGCACGTGGAAGCTTCTCCTCCTCCTCTTCTTTTAACATACAAACCTTTGACTTCCAACCACTAAGAGTGCCCCAGCCCTCTAAATTAAAATCCACCAGTGGCATCCAACCAATTGGACTGAATAATAGAACAAAGCAGCCTGTTATAAGACCAGGTTCTAGCATTCATTGAAGGGCATCAAAGCTTGAGGCACAAAGGATAAGGCACATTCAGCGTTTATTACACTGAGTCAGACAAACGGTCCATCTAGCCTTGTGTGGTCTACTCTGACTGCCAGCAGCTCACAGATGCCTCCTTCAGGGGTCTTTCCTGGAACTGCAATCTGACAGCCTTTTGTTTAGAGATGCTGAGAACTGTGCCTGGGACCAAGATGCATTGCGTACAAAGTACGGGCTGTGCCCCTCCCCATTTCTCATGTATTGCGGGTCACCAGATCTTGCACTTATAACGTATGACTGAATTTACATTCTTTCTCTAATTTAGTAACCGGTGCCACATTTCCATTTTGAGCTCCAAAGCTTTGGAAGAAGAGGCAAAAGAAACAAAACAGAGGCTGCAAGAGATGGCTTCATAGTGCCAAATAGATAGCAGTCTTTACAGTCATCTGCATAATTGTCTTTCCTATCAAGACCACTTTCCAGCTCTAGAACTGATTTTGTGGGAGATCCCTTGAAGTTTTATTCTCTTCAAAGTAGTTTAGCCCATATCATCCTTCCTTGTGTTTATAAGAGCAATATCATCTTGGTAAATATATTCAAGGGAAAGTGTGTGGAAGAATAATGCATACATGTAGATTTCTGGCTGTACAAACTTTAAAGCTGCCCTCCACTACTACTGAAGTGTGCTTCAAAACAGGTAGTGGAGGAGGTAGCAGCCTGTTTGGAGATTAACTCTCACTAATTGTTGCTTAATCCCAGTGGTGTGCTGTAAGAACAGCACTGCCAATGCAACCACATTATGGAATGACACTTGACCAACCATATAGGCCACTAGATGTGCCAGGAGTGTGAGAAGCTGTGCTCCATCCTGTCTTGCCATGTGCTGCTTGTTCTCTGCTAACTGCAAGGCTGAGGGTGGGGGGAATGTATAACAAATGCTATCTGTTTTCATTCACAGATCTCAGTCCAATCAGTCATCTGTCGGTCTTGGGCTCCTGCCAGTTATTGTGTCAATTCCCACACCCACTTTCCTGTAGCTGGAGTCCTTAGAAAGCATTTTCTTCTCTGTCTTCCACATTCCCTCCTTTCCACCCTGCTTGCCCTTGATCAGGATCAGACATGTTCTGGAGATGACTTACTGTAGGGAAGGAGTAGCTGACTTTATTTGTCCCTCACACACATCTCCCCAACAGTTTTCAGCCATGGAAGAAATTGTGGCAGTGGCCAAAGCCATTCCAGCTAAGGGAGCCTCGCCGCTGAACAGCAAATGAGTCACAACTGTCTTGAAGCAATCTGCTTCTGTTATGATTAGGGCTGGGGTAGGAGGAGAAATTTTATGCAGCTTGCTTTTAAAGGCAAACCTTCCTCATTTACTCTTTCCCAAACTATAGGAACAGAAATGCAGCCATTCTTAAAAATTTGCACACTTCTGAATTTTGCAGGGCAGCTCTCCACCCACGTAATGTGTACAAAAATCCATGCACTAGTGCATTAAATGCATATATTAGTGAAAATAACCTGACCTGATCCAGCAAGGCTCTTCTTACGTTTTTACTTGTAACTGGTGTTTTGCAAGTGGCCATATCCGCATTCATACACCCCTCTCTCCTTCATGCCTGGCACCTTCACTGTACACCTTTAGACACCAGCCTTTGCCTGATTCACATCCAATGCCCTTTTTAAATGTGTTGGGGGAGTTATTGGGTTGTTTTCCCTTTTATCTTGATTGTGTATTTTGTGTTTTTATGTTGTGATTCTTTTCCTGTGAACCACCCTGAGACCTGCAGGTATAGGGCAGTATACAAATTTAATAAATAAATATAAAAATGCCTCTCTCTAATGTTCTGAAGGCAGTTAGAAGGAACTGAGCATGAAGATGCTCATCCTATAATGGGAGGAAGGAGTGCCAATTACCTGATTAAAGCTTTACAAATTTTTGAAGTTGTTCTGTGCAGGCTCAGATTCCATCAGAGCGATTGAAAGGATGAGCACTTGAAAAACATTTTTTTACAATAACTTTGTTTCTCCTTTATATCTGTTTGAGGTGGCATCCTGTTTTGTGGCTTTCTTCCAGACACTTGGAGATCATGACTTAATGCTGTATTCATTGAGTAAGGAACATGCAAGGGTGAATTGGCCCACACTTACAGCATAGTGTTAGAATTCCTCCTCCATGATTGCAGTCATGGGATTGTTGTCTATCACATGACGGTGTGTGTTTTGACTCCGCAGAGTGGGAAGTGATGGAGACAGGATGTTTGTGTTACTGTGTTCTGTGAAGTGGGACTATTGCCCTTTGTTCTTTCTCTTTGCTGTCTGATACTAGAGAGAGAGGGAACCATGTTGCAGTGTTCCGTGTGTGTTTATATGTAAATAAAGTCGATTAGCCAAAATGCTGAGTTGCTGAGATCTGTTACATGAACTGTGCAGACTCTGTGGATCCCTAAGTGTGCCGGTGTCTGTTGGCATCGGTCGCTGTGATGTTTGGACTGAAGAAAATTTTTGAAGCTCCCGATCGACCAGGAGGGAGAGAACATGCCAGTCAGGCATGTGTCTCTGCCAGGGTCCTACTCGAGTGTAGGACGAGCTCCTGACACATAATACCTAGCAAGTAGAAGGTGGCATCACTGATCATCCTTTATCCCACAGACTTAGGGAAGCCATGCCTTTCTCCTTCTCCCCTTAGAGCTGGTCACAAAACTCATTCGCAGGATAAAAAAATAGACACATTAAAACCAAATGGTGTCATTAAGAAATATTAATGTGGTCATCAATGAGCATTAAGAGCCATGGCAGCCCATCAGTGTCCATTAGCTTAACTCACGTTAGAGGAGAGCAGTGGCTATGCAGCAATATGTGAATCTCTATCGGCAGTTACAGCTGAGTAGCCTCCCAGCAGACAACATGTTGACAGTGCTATTAAAGTAAAATTTGCTCATCCTAGGTGGCAATGATGTGTCGCAGCCCAGCCCAACTCCCTACCACAACTCTCTTGTGCATTTAGCCATTTCAGAGAGCGCCGGGAAAATAAAGCAGCTTTTGAAGCTTCACAGAGGTTGACACCTCCCCTTGGTGAATCTGCTTCTTTGGCCCCATTATATAATACATTTTGCATCAACAGGCCAGAAAAGGACACAGATGGAGACATTTGTACACATATTGGAACACGCAACAAGAATGTATAGTGTTATGTGTTTGCTTCTTCCTGATGAGGTAATTGCCTGGGTGATGAGTCATTAAAAGAACAAAGGGAAGGGGGCTCTGTGCCAGATGACAAATGGGTGGGCCCCTCCTTCAACTGTTAAATATTTAGAAGGACAAAACCTGAGTTGGACAGTGGGAGTAGCTGTTATGTGAGCCAGAAGCTGAAAGGACAGCTGCTATCTGGAAAGGCAGAGAGAGAGTGTCATGACTACTTTCTGCTGGAATCCAAGGCTACATCTATGGGAGAAACAAGACCCTTTTGTGGTATTAATGCTGTGAGCCCCTCCGGCGCAGGCTCAGGTTGTATATATGTGTAAATAAACCATAAATCCTAAAGACACCACGGTCTCTGCCATGCCTCATTTCCAAAAGGAAACATGAATCCTGACCTAGAACCCTTGAAATTTCACACCACTTGGACAAAAAAATTATATTGTTGCACACCACCAAAATTTCCAAGATGACAGCAGCTTAGATTGCTGCTTGGGTCCTTTAGAGTTCTTGGTTGAATGCATTTCATAATAAATCTAGTTTATTGGTAACCAATTTTTCGCTACTTTTTGATGTTTCTCATTACAAGAGTTAATCTAAACCAGTCAAAAAATTTAATTCTCTGCAGTGGTCTTTCAGGTATTGTTTAAATATATTCCAATCTTTACTAAAAAAATTTCACTTGATCCCTTATCTGTCCTGTCAGTTTATCCATCTCAGCATATTCCATAAGTTAAATCAGCCAATCTTATTTTGATGGTATCGTCTCACTTTTCCAATTCTGTGCAATTCTCGCTGCCATGGTAGCGTACATAAATAATTTCTTTAACTTTCTTGGAGTCTCCCTCCTGATAATCCCTAAAAGAAATGCCTCAGGGTTTTTTGGGAAATGAAATTTTGAACATCTTTTTCAACTCATTATAGACTGAATCCCAAAATTCTCTCATTCTTATACAGGTCCACCAGACATGGTACATCCCAACACCTCCTTACATTTCCAACATTGGTCTGAATTATTTTTATACATTGTCGCTAATTTCCTCGGGTGTTATATACCAGCGATAGAATACCTTCATGTAGTTTTCCTTAATAGAATAACATGCTGTGAACTTAAGATCTTCCCTCCACAATTTTTGCCATTCTGAGAGTTGTATGTTATGACCTAAATCTCTTGCCCACTTTACTATGGCTGATTTTACCTCCTCGTCCTTCACTGACCATTCTAATAAGATTTTATACATTTTGGACAATGTTTTCTCATTGTTATATATCAAATCTCTTTTGAACTTTGGTAGTTCTTTGTTAAAGCCTCTTGGTTTGTCTTGTTTGAATAAGTCGTGCATTTGATGGTACTGTAACCCATTGTTGACTACTTTTTATTCCTTCAAAAATTTTGAGTTTTAATTGGTTGCCTTCTCCACAAAGAATTTCTTTATATGTAACCCAATCATTCATCATGTTGACCTTTTTTTACAGTCATGGCTTCTGTCGGTAACAACTACCTTTTGTTCCAGGATACCCTTGTTTTTTATCCAGACAGAGTACAGAGATCTTATTACATGATTTGTAAAGTCTCTGTGGGCTCTCACCTTGTCGTAGCATAAGTAAGCAAGCCAGCAAAAATGATTATTAAAGCCCTCTAGATCTAATATCAGTATTTTTCAATGCTAGCCATTCCTTGATCCAAGAAAGGCATGCGGCTTCATAATACAACTCAAGATTTGGCAGTGCAAAGCCTCCTCTTTCTCTACTGTCTGTCAAAAGTTTATAACTTATTCTTGGCCTCTTGCCCTGCCAAATGAATCTTGTTATATCTTTCTGCCAGGTCTTAAAATGTCTTGCACTGTCCACTACTGGGATGGCTTAGAATAAGAAAAGTATTTTAGGCAACACATTCATTTTTACTGTGGAGAGCCTACCCCAAAATGATAATCTTAACCTGTCCCATATTTCCAAGTTTCTTTTTATCTCTTGCCCACCGCTGTCCCTCAGTGGGCTCAAACCACCAACCTTCTGCTTAACAGCCAAACACACTGACTCAATATCAGCCATGCTAAGCCTGCCATCATTTTCTGAAACTCTATTCTTACACAGATTTTGGAGAAAGGGTAATTCACTGCAGGTTAATTCCATCTGGCCATTAATCCAACACTTACTGTGCAACACTTTTCACAGGGGAAACAAATGACAATTCTGATTTCCACCAGCAATATCTTCACAAGGCAAATCCACTTACCAGTACTTAGCTTAATTGTCAGTGACCATTCATTCTGGAGTGGGCCTTAGATAAGCAACATCTGTGTTGGCTGGTCAGGGAGCAGAGTACCACAAGATTACTATGGTTTTAAGCTTTAGTTAAGCCTAGCCAACTCTCCCAATAGATTTGTACCACTATGGATGCAAACTATGCATGAGCTAGGAGTTATAATTCCTAAGACTTCTGACTTCTAAAGCATGTCAAAATCTTATACACACACTTACCTGGAAGTAAATCCCATTAAACTCAGTTGGGCATACTTCTGTGTAGACAGGATTGCACTGCAAGTCTTCTCTTTCTTAGCAATATATGTAGAGTAAGAAGAACATGGTGCTCATCTTTTGCTGTGCACTATGTACAGCCAAATTTGAGGGGAATAGAACCCATGTTTTTGTTTTGTTTTGTGTTTTGTTATGGAGGTTTCATCAGTGCTTTTTTCCTTAAAAAATGTTTAAGGGTACTCTCATTTCGACTCAAGAAAATCATCATTTTATAGTTCAAATCAGGAAAAACAAACAAACAAATAAATACCAATCACTGTGCTAGATTCCAACTCCTACTTCACACATTAAATGCTTGCTTCCGTCTGAGACTCAGGAAACACTGTGACAGCAAATGAGGCCGCCATCGGGGGTAGCAACAGAACTGACGATTCACCATGCTAAAGAAGAAACTAAAAAAAAAATTTAGTTTCTTCTCCCGTTAGATTCACAAAATGTTTAGGGGTATGCATACCCCTGCGACCCCTCAGAAAAAAGCACTTGCTTTCATAATCCAAATCTTCAAATACCCAGATTTCCAAAACTGCTGTGCTTTCAGAACAGCCCAGTGTGTTACGCTGAGTAAGTAAGTAAAGAGAGATTCAGAACAACAGGACAGGACAGAATTAGTGTACAACACCAGCAGATTAGAAAAGTGGTAATTTATTCCCTTTGCACATCTTTTGCACTACAGATGGCAGGTGTCCTTTATTTTAAAACACGTACTTTATTTCAAAGGCTGTTTCACAAAACACAAGGCAACAAAATGTAAAAGGGTACAAAATTCCCCTTATTTGATGAAAAGCTAAAAGGGTTTGGGTTTTTCAATTCAAAAAGCTTTGGGTGTGTGGTAGAGGGAAATAAAATTATCTCCTCACAGAACACTAAGGATCATTGAGATAATGTATGTGAAGTGCTTTGAGCACTGTGAAGCTTTGTATAAATGCTTAGGTATTACTGCAGTAGAGTTCAATAAAAGGGTTAGACAAATTCATTATATGCATCAAATAGCTGTTGCTATTAACAAAATGCTTGGGACATACTTCCTGAGCTGAGACTCCAATACTTTGGCCACCTCATGAGAAGAGAAGACTCCCTGGAAAAGACCCTGATGTTGGGAAAGATGGAGGGCACAAGGAGAAGGGGACGACAGAGAACGAGATGGCTGGACAGTGTTCTCGAAGCTACCAGCATGAGTTTGACCAAACTGCGGGAGGCAGTGGAAGACAGGAGGGCCTGGCGTGCTCTGGTCCATGGGGTCATGAAGAGTCGGTCACGACTAAATGACTAAACAACAACAACAACAACGTGTTGTTATCTATGCACTATTTAGTTATTAGAATGTGTCTGTTCTGCCATTCTTACACAAAAGAAATCCAAGGTTAATTAGGATAAACAATCAGGATATAAAAGATTGTACAAATAGATTTTTTTAAAAAAAATCTAATAACAAGAAACAAAACTTTAAAACAACAGTAATGCTCTTGCTACATAAAACTACTAGTAGAGACATTATTCCAAGATAGCTGACTACTGGAACAATATTGTTTGCTTTGTGCAGTTTTTCTGAGACATCAATCCAATGTATCTTTTTCAAAATAAATAATCTGTTCCCTAAAAACTGAATTAAACCAGGCATGGACATCAAGACCGTCAGGTACCTTGCAGCCAGTTAGACTCAATGCTTTTATTTCCATTTTGGGTCCATATGCCACAAGCATGAATTTGAGCAGTAGACCGTGGTACCCTCAGGGAATACCTAGTATAGGTTAGTCATTTACCTTTGGGGGGAAATTAAATGATTTACTTTTGTATTTAGGGGTTCTGTTTATTGTTGTACTGAGGTGTTAATCAGCACATTCAAGGAAACAGCAGAAGCCAGCAACTCCCATGCCAAAGGCAGAAGCAAACACCAGGAAGCTATTTTCAAAGGAGGTGGGTTCTGCCTGACTCCATCTTCCACCGGCCCATGAGCTTGGCAGGCAAAGGAAAGTGATTTATTCCTCCTGATAAATGGGAAAAAGTGGATGAAAAGATTAAATCATCTCTCCTTGCACTCACAGAAATGTGCTGCTGACCCGGTGCTCTGGCAGGGTCAGGAGGAGTCAGCAATGAGGGGCTAGAAATCTTTGCAGTGGGCGGGCAGTTTGCAGTCGGTAATTGAAGTGGAATGAGGAAATGCTCTGTGCCGTTGCTGGGACCCCGTCTGTCCAGAAGATTGTTGCTGGTCCCTTTAGTTTCCTTGCTGGGTGGGAGAGGGAGGCATCCTCGATTCTTAGTGACTTACTATTCAAACAAGGACCATTAAGCTAATAAAAAAGTCAAAAGGCTTCTGGTTACTGATATGATTCCCAGTTATGAATTGAGGTCATGGAAGTTTGCCAAAAAGTTAAGGGAAGGAGAGTAGCTAAGTGGTGGAGCACATGGCTTTGCATGCAAAAAGAATGCAGGTTCAATCTCCAAATAAGGAGCCCAACTAGACATGACACTGTTCACACAATTAACAGCTGTGTGAATCCTCTGGACTGGGGTCAGGATTAGGAGCACAACAGGAGGCAAACAGTTAAGTTCCCCCATTTCTCCCCTCTGCTAAAGATACAGTGCAGACTGTGGAGGTGGGGAGCCCCCCCCCCCCCCATTTACTTTGGTGGGGTGGTATCCATGCAGTTGGTGATTTCATGAATGGTGTCATATCTATGATGGGCCTTTGGACCCCTGTCTTAAACAGGAGTCTAGTGTAGACAGCACTAAGGTAGATAAACCAATGGATGTCATGGCTAAAAGTCCAATGTAGTAACCACCACATCATGCTTTGCTAGTTCAGTAGTCTATTTCTGTCACCTGATACTAATAAAGTGGGAATTCTGCTATTGTGCTGCTGATCTTTAATCTATTTTGACTGTTCTTTGCGCTATGGCATGAGACTCTGAGGGTGTGGCTATAAGGGCTCCTGCATTTCATAAATTACCACTACAGCACTGGCTATTGGATACAAGATGCCTTGGGCCTGATCCAGCAGGGCTTTACTTAAATTCTTAACCTCCACCTGCAGGCCATAACATAGTATTTGAATTGACCTGGCAAATATGTCTCAACTTCTACAAGATGTGATAGAATTGATTCCCAGAAAGGAGAACCAAATCACAGAGAGGCTAGAGTCATCTATACAGGGGCTATAGAGTCATCTTGTAGAAGTTGAAAAGTTATTACTAGCCATCATAGAGCACAATATGCTATCTCTACATGTGTTACTATTACACTGAATTTTACACAGTCTGAACTGTGAGGAAAAAGTGAAGCTGAACAGGGAAATACAGTATAAGAGGAGGGTGTCTTGTTCATGGTATTGTGCAGATTCCCAGTAAAAAGTGAGTGAACAAAGTATTGCTATTCCACAATAAATGCCCAGTTCATGATGGGGGGGGGGACTTAATTCCAATTTTTTTTGGAACCCAACATTCTCAGTTATTTGAAACAGTAATTAATATGCATCTTCAAATGCTAACAACAGCTGTTCTTGGAGCAGGTCAGACCTGAAATGTATTAGTGGTTCAGAGGTGTGTGGGTATGACTGGATTAACAGGGGATGTTACAAAGCAGAATTGAGTGGGAGGGGGAAATAAGAGTACAGTAGCAACAGATGTGGCAGGAAATTACACAGAAACATTTGGCACACAATGCATGCAAGCACTGCTTTGTATTATTGCCTTATTCCTTATTGTATAACCTTGTTCCTTATGTCTCATTACTGTTAGCTTCCTTAACCTATTTCTGTACTTACTTGCTACCTAATTATTCAACAGCAGCTAAATTATTGTTAAACAGCTGCTGATTTATTTAAAAAAAATATTATTTTTTAGATTACCCTATAGCCCAATCAGGAGATTTTAGAAATGTGTCTATTTGCATTATACTTCATTGTAGTACAGTACATGTTATCACTTGAAATAGTATCAGAAGCTTATGGCTTTGCCTGTCAGAACATCTAGGTCTGTACCACAATCAGTACTACTTTGGGACTGAAAAAATGGAGCAAGTACTTTGTGAGGGAACCAAAACACTGGAAACAGACCAATAATACTTTGGTTCTCTAAATTTCTCATTTTAAAAAAATCTTAAATTCAGTTCTCTACATTTCTATACCAATTTGTGATTTGAAAATAACCCTCATTAAAATTCATCAGCATTTTAGTTTAGATTTCTCCCCAAAAACACACCTTTGTACACAGTTTTCACATTTTTGCAATCAATATCCCCATAGATAATGATTTCTTGTATCGTGTTATTCTGCTTCTGAGTTCCTCAAACTCAGAACTTGAACCATTACCACAACAGGAAAATTTAAAAGCTCTATTGATTAAATCAGTACAGCATTCCAACATGGGCCTGCAGGTTACCAACAGCTAAAGCACAACTAAGCACTGTGATATATGGCCAGGCTTAGCTAAGACCCTGGTTCACCATTTGGCATGTGCCCTATACATGCCAGGCATAGAGTAGGACAGGCATAGATATTCACACAGGTTACATCAGGACTGGGCAAGCAAGCGGGTCCTCCTCCTCCTCCACAGAGGCTGGGCAGGCATGGTTTGCTCACATTGGTGCTGTCGCTGCCACCGCCTTGGAGGTGGAGATGTAGTCAGCTAAGCTGGAACACTGACAAGATTTATTCCCAGATGCCTTCTCTGAAGGGGAAGACTCTTCAGTGATAGGGGAAGTGTCAGGGACTGGACAGACAAAGAGGAGGGGTGGAGACAGCCTCCCCAGGAGCCTTCCAGAGAGGAGGAAGGGGCAGATAGTATAGACCTATAGGACTGGAGTCTCCCAGAACCCGTATCCTCCTCCAAAACCAGGCATTCATTGTAGTTGTAAGCTGCCTTATAATGGATCAGACCATTGCTCTGTCTAGCTCAGTATTGCCTACAGTCTACCCTAATGGGCTGTAGTTCTCCAGGGTCTACATAAAGTCTACTTTGACTACACTGTACATTTGACACATCTTGAATTTTCTCTCACATTAACAGCGTTCATATGTGACACACAAAAACATGAGAGATCAAATACACATTTTAGCATCACATATGAAATTCCCCACTGAATTTGCTAGAACTTTGTTGATGAACATATAGAAAGATGGAAGTGGGCCTTGTAAGGTTTGCAGGCATTTTGCTCATACTGTACCTGCTGTCTGTGTGCCAGCTGATGTGCTTTCTAAAACTGCAGTGACCTTTTTGCCATTGCAAAGATATTAATTAGCTACTGCCTGAATACCTGTGCACACAATGGTGTCAGGGCTTTAAAAGCAAGCTTTTGTAGCCCTCTTAGTAACCTGTTGCCCAGATAACAGGTCCAGTGCGATCAGTCTGTCAGTTCCTCTGTGCCACAGTGACAGCACAGCCTGTGATTCAGGGGAACTCTACAATGTGTTGGGCTGCCATTTACAAGGCAATGACACTTTAAATATAAATTAGCAAGCAAACTACAGCTCCCACCAGTACATTTGCCCTCCCCATCATTTCTGCTTAGATTAGACACAAAACAATGTGTCAAGTGGATTTTTTTGAGGGGGAAACAAAGTTAAAGAATGCTAAGTAAACTTGAAGAAACTTCTGTTGCAACAACCAGACAAGACTTTTTAGTGAATTATTATATCCTCTCTTTTGTATAAAGCAGCTAAAAATAACATTTATTCTCCTGGTATGAAAGGTTTTTCATCAAAGGTTGTAGCGGTTATTTGCCACAGCTAAAATTTCCAGTTGAAAGTAGTCAGACTGCTGTTCCCTAGTTCTGCAACCCCTCATGGCTAGGAGTGGAGAGATATAACAGAGATATAACAGGTTAGGGATGGCAGCCATGAAACCTCATATACAGGGAAGAACTGGCCAATGAGGTGGAAGCAGTGGGGACCTTGGAAGGAAGCATAGGCACCAACTCCTAGGGGTTCAGCTCCCTTCACCCCCCCCCCCAGTAAAATACCATTGTCATTAAAATGGTGTGCATGCATATTGGGCAGCGCTAACACCCCCCCCACCCCCCCACACCAGTATTTAATTCAAGTTGGCATCCCTGGGAGGAAGTGGCCTGCAAGCAGTAGGACTGTCCATTTTATTGGTTTTGCTTTCAGCATGTGTCAGGAGATGAGGACCTCTTGCCCAGAGATAAATTCGCTGGCTTTGGATGAGTTCTTTTGGCTTCTGGCTGGTGTGCAACACTCCATCTTTGCCCGCTTCTGTACCTGCTTTGTTGTGTTTGACTAAACAAGGACTATGCAGAATAATGAAACATAAAGGCTGATGCTTTGTTTCTTGGTGATGCACAACACTGAGCTGCAAAATTATTCCTCTCATTTCAGGGTGCTGACCTGAAGAAAGGGAATCCAAGAGGCCGTGTATTAACAGGTAAACAGAATCTGGACACATCCTACCAATAGGTCTTGGCATTGAATGGAAAGCAGACTCTGGATTCTATTTTTGTGTAGGCGTTATGGATTCCCATTCATGTATGTGATCTTGGTTGCTTTTAAGTCAAATAAGGCCACAGCCCTTCTCAGTACAGGAAAATGAATCCCTAGGGCTTTGGATATTGTGACACAGCCACCAGGTCTCTAATCCGTTAAGAAGCAGTCGGGTGGTTTAAAAAATGTATTTCTTTAGAGCTCTTGCTGACTAGAAAGAAGATAGCTCCCTGAAAGCAGATTAATAAATCCAAGGAACATAAGTATCCTTATTCACAAATGAAAATAATCCAATGGAAACCCACAAAAGGAAGCATTTCACTACCTTGTCTTTTATTCAGAATCCTTAAAAAAAATTCCAGACAACACAAGACACAAAACCCACAGCACCTCTCTGGATTCCACTTCTTTCCCTAGACTAGTTAATGATCTTAGACTTGGCACCTGTCCTTTTTCCAATCTGCAGCATAAGACACTTTTAAAATAATATTTTATTAAAATAGTTGGTTGCACTTTGGCCAATCAGGCATAAGTATACATACACTTATGCTAATACAGTGGTACCTGGGTTTAAGAACAGTCCAATTTAAGAACAATTCGGTTTACAAACTCCGCAAAACCGGAAATAGTGTCCCGGTTTGAGAACTTCACCTCGGTCTAAAAATGGAAGGGCACCGGCGGCAGGAGGCCTCATTAGGGAAAGCGCACCTTGGTTTAAGAATGGTTTTGATTTAAGAACAGACTTCTGGAACAGATTAAGTTCATTAACCGAGGTACCACTGTACCAATATCATAAAGCAAAAGTAAGCATCAAAGTAAGCACATACAGAATACATTATCATGGTAAACTGTTTCATTCTTTATAATAACAATGTAAGAATGCCATGGCACAGCCCCTATTGGAGGTGTTGTAGTGCCACATTGCAATCCTGGATTTGCATGAAGGCAGGTTGCCCAATAGCAGCAGCCATGGCATGGAAACGAGAAGTGTGGAACCCTGAAAGGGGAACAGTGGTGGTTTAAAACAGGGGTTGGCAACCTAAGGCCCATGGGCCACAAGCAGCCCACGGGGGTTGTTTAACCAGCCCACAAGCCGCCCCCAAACCAAGCCACCCACTTGACGAGTCCCCGTGCGCTGCGCTAAACTGGCGCAGCGCGGCATGGGAACTCGCTTCCGCGGTGCTGAAAATCACGCATGCGCAGATGTCAAAAATCATGTCTGCGCAGACACAGACACCAGAAATTGCGGGCGCACATGCTCAAGCACACACATGCAATCCGGCCCACAGAGGGATCTCCACTGGAGTGAACCAGCCCAGGCAATGTAAACCTTGCTGACCCCTGGTTTAAAACAAAGGCAGAAGTTTGAATAGAGCAAGGACAGAAGGAACTGAGAGGCAAATGGTGGTTTAAAACAACAGAGGTTTGAAAAAAAGTGATATGGATAATTACAGGTGGATACAATTGACTTTCTCCAAGACGGGAACCACTTTGCCCCAGAATTTAAACATTTCACAGAAACATTTTATTATGGAAGACTACCACCATCACTCACTGCTCTGTGTGTACATACACACCCTGCAAGCCCTTCCACTGCATCTGTGAGGACCAAATGGAGTCTGAGATTAATGTGGCTGCCCCTCTAGAAAGTGTCATGTGCCTACCATACACACAGTTCCTCACCCAGGGTATTTTGTGTTCCTCCTAAAAGTGATTGTTCTCTTTGCCTTTAAATACTTCCTCTAACCTCCTATTCCATATGGTCTGAGGCTTATCCCCTTAATCCTTATTTCCAGCTGCAGCTAATGTGCTTTAAGTACATACAACAGCATTTATATCTGCATACCTTCCTAGTCTTGTTTCTCTCTTTGCTGTTTTCCCCAGTGTGTGTGTGCATAGCTATATATATCAGACTATTTGGTCCTTTGGAATCTGTTTTGCCTGCGTAACTCTGTAAGATGTCATACATACTGATGGTGCTCTATACAGTAAGTCATTAATTAATCATTTATCTTTACCTGTTGATCCCACCCCATTCAAGCACCAAAGAAACAGAAGTGGCAAATACAGTATTAACAGCGTCACCTCCTTCCAGTGCAGCAGTGCCACCACTAATGCTTAGACACTTTCCTTAAAATAAAAAAGTTGTTTGTTAGGACTATGCACTACCTCCCCCAAAAACACTGCAGCACACATCTTCTTCAAATGCTTTTTTAAAAAAATAATAAAATAAAACTGTCAATTGAACTTCTCTACTTCTGATTGCAAGAGAAATTGACCAAAAAGAGACACCAATAAGCAAGCTGAAGGCTCCATTTCTATCATGGTACAGTGACTCAATATGTGATTGTTTGCAGGAGGATCATTAGAAAGGGGGATGAGGTTGGGATGTGCTGTGCATCATGATGCAGATATGCCCTTAGGCTGCTATTCTCCTGCACGCATTTACTTGGAAGTTAGTCACATTGAACTCAATGAAACTTACTTCAGAGTAGACATGTATAGGTCTGCAGAATTCTCCCTGCCCTACCCATTGCAGTCTCAGGGCACTCCCTGAGGAGATCTCAGCTGAACAGCAAAGCTAAGGAATCCTTGTACACTCAGGCTGGACAGCAGATATTGATCTCTTCTCTATCTAGTACAACAAAATGAAGAGGTGGTAAAAGTAGTGTGGATAAACCTTTCCATCACAGATGTATCTTGAACTGGTAGTTGTACCCAACCATCTCAGAGATGGTTTTTGTAAATTCAAATACTCTGTACAGTGGTGCCTCACAAGACGAAATTAATTCGTTCCGCGAGTTGCTTCGTCTTGCGATTTTTTCGTCTTGCGGAGCGTGGATTCCCCGGGTATTAACGGCTTTAAGAAAAAGGAAGCAAACCCACAAGATGCTTTCGTCTTGCGAAGCAAGCCCATAGGGAAATTCGTCTTGCGAAGCACCTCAAAAAACGGAAAACCCTTTCGTCTAGCGAGTTTTTCGTCTTGCGAGGCATTCATCTTGCGGGGCACCACTGTAGTGAGAAACCATGGGTAGCATATCTGCTCATATTATTTACTCTATGCCATCAGTGACAGCCTGTACACTCTCAGCTCTAATCCCTGTTAATAGCAGCAGCAAATCATGGAGAACATTTGAAAAATGTGAACCACCATTTATTTGAGCATTTGTATATGCAATGCTAACAATGGTTTCCACTTAATACAAGTGAAAACTTTACATTAGATAGAATGTTTATTACCTAGATTTTTCTTTCATAGACTACCCTGCATCAACAATATAAGCACATGGCACAAATAGCTTGACCTTGCAGCACCTTCCACCAGCTGGAGGATTTTCAGGATTGGGCCCAAGCAGGAGTCTTGTTGCCCAAAGAAAACAAAATGGAGAAAGAGCATCAGCTGTGAATTAAATATGTTTTCAATAAATGTGTTCAACCATCTGAGATGCTGTTCAAGGAAGATTCCCACCCCCACCCCACCAAAAAAATCATTATACACTCTGGAAGAATTTTAGTCTCTCTGGTCCCTTCACATCACATCTTCTTTTCCTGAATCCAATCTGAAATGCCCTTCAAGCTAAGATTGGGGTTTTAAACAGGTAGCATCTGCATACGTAATAGCTCTGCTTGGTATTAGGCTCTTTTTCATGACACAGGGGGAGTGGGGAGTTGTCAACTCACTAGGGAGGCACTGAAGGTTGACAGCAAGTAATATCCTGGCTCCATTTAAATCTGAGCTCTCCAGGAATCAAGTGTAGCTTCCACCTGCTGATATAGTACAACCCATGCACTAGACCAGGCATAGGCAAACTCGGCCCTCCAGATGTTTTGAGACTACAATTCCCACCATCCCTGACCACTGGTCTTGTTAGCTAGTGATCATGGGAGTTGTAGGCCAAAAACATCTGGAGGGCTGAGTTTGCCTATGCCTGCACTAGACTCAAATGTATGGAAGCCAAACAGTCTTTCTGCCCTCCTGAGACCACCAAGAAGCCCTCTTCTGATTGTTCGCCCAGGCGGGCACTTAAACTGGACCTCTGAAGCAGATTGTAGGGTATGAGCAGAGGTGATCCTTTAAATATCCCGTCTCAAATATCCCATTTAAGGCTTGCAAGATCACCACCAATATTTTCAGTTGGGCTTGGAAACACACGAGTAACCAGTGCAACCGGTATAATATAGGTGTGTTATGTTCTGCCTGCCTGGCACCAACCACTAATCAGGTGGTTGCAACCCAGTTTCCAAAACTATATTTAAAGGCAGACCCACACAGAGTGCACTCTAGCAGTCCAACATGGGGGGGGGGGGGAATGCGACAGAAAGTGCCTAAAGAAAAACCTGAGGGAGAAATAGGCTGCTTAGGGGAGGGGCTGCAGAATGTTGAACAACATGATAGATTGTGTTCTTGGAGTACTGAGAAACAGACAGTGACTGGAATGAGTCTAAATGATCCCTTTAGGGAATGCTTTAAGGCTTGGATGTCATCCTTTGGGAGACAGGTTAAGGGAGGTAAAGAGAGGTGGGGTTTGGAGAGGGGAACTGATCTGAGCTTGAGTCGCTGGGAAAAGTAGGTAAGGTTAAAGGGAAGTTTTTCTAAAGGAAAAAAGGCAAGAGCCCGCTTGTGAGCACATGGCAAGGAGCCAGGCACCAGAGGAGAGAAGGAAGCGGGAAGGGTGGGAAAGGGGCTCAGAGCACACCTATACACACCAGGTGCTCTTCAGGGAGATGTGAGGTTTACACCACAAATCCCCATCTGCTCACTTAATCATAACTGCCCATTTAAAAACCATAGCAGGGTTGTAATGATGGCTTAATAGGGCCTCTCTGAATAGGAATCAGAGCTTTAGCTGGATAAAATAAAATAATCTAGTCCTAAAGTCTGGTGCAACATTGCAACACAAACAAATTGATATGGAGCAATGTAGAGTTAAAAATACAGACACATGCCTGGGAGGGAAAGGGAAGAAAGAAGGATGTACTCACACATCAATCTTGGTACAGGAATGTGGGAAGGCAGCAATTTCCACTCCAACCTGTATGCTTCACAATCAGTGCTGTCCCTGTTTAGCTGCAGTTCGGTTTCTTCAATCTACATTATTTGGCTCATTGTCCACTATTTAACATGAGTTATATAACTTAACTTAAGGGGATGCAGGTGGCGCTGTGGGTTAAAGCCTCAGCGCCTAGGACTTGCCGATCGAAAGGTCGGCAGTTCGAATCCCTGCGGCGGGGTGCGCTCCCGCTGCTCGGTCCCAGCGCCTGCCAACCTAGCAGTTCGAAAGGACCTCCGGGTGCAAGTAGATAAATAGGGACCGCTTACCAGCGGGAAGGTAAACGGCGTTTCCGTGTGCGGCTCTGGCTCGCCAGAGCAGCGATGTCACGCTGGCCACGTGACCCGGAAGTGTCTCCGGACAGCGCTGGCCCCTGGCCTCTTGAGTGAGATGGGCGCACAACCCCAGAGTCTGTCAAGACTGGCCCGTATGGGCAGGGGTACCTTTACCTTTATATAACTTAAATAATTATTTAACAAACAACTTAGATTCATTTCAATGTAAAGGAATGTCAAAACAATGTTTAAAAAGTAATTAAATACATATCTTTTACAGACTTAAACAACAGCAATATGAGTGAATGTTGATCTTGTTCACTTGACTAACTTCCATTTCTAACCACAGAGTAACACATGAAAAGCAGCAATTTCCATTTCCTTTTACATTTTCAACAGAATTCTCCAGTATCCCTAGCTGAATAACAGGTGAACTTGACCAAGAAATCAAGGGAAATTGCAGATGGGAGGAGACTGGGTTTATAGCTCCTGGAATAAGTAAATAAATAGGATGATTTAAAAGGGCAAGAAAGAAACTTTGGCTGATTCCTATTACAAAGAGGCCATATCTTGGATTGTCAAGGGGTGGGTGTCTGTTGTTGAGAGAATAAATACAATGCATCCTTTGAACATCCTTGTTTTATTCCTTATAGACTACCGAAGACCCACACCACCACCCAATAGTGGTTACCACCGCTACCAGTTCCTCCTCTATGAACAGCCAGGTGACGAAACTATATACCTGAACCCAGAGAAAAGTGCATCTTTAGGTAAGGGATTATGTCACTTTATTCCATAAGCAGAAAAAGCCCACATTTGTTCTTTTAGTACATTGCAAAAATAATGCATCAGTGTATTAATTTTCTCCAGTCTGTATCTCTGTCTCTGTTTTCAGCATGATAAAATGTAATTGCGAATATGTGGAGGTACTTTAGAATGTTTGTAGAGCTAATCAAAAATACCCTAGCAGCGGGCATGGTTGTGTACCATGTAAAGGATACATTTCATGACAGCATGGGAACCAGCTGTTCCTGTTGTTATCACCAGTCTTTATTCTTTGAATTGACTAGGTAGGAATGACCATGAGATACCTATCTATCTATCTATCTATCTATCTATCTATCTATCTATCTATCTATTTTTAATTTCTTTTATAAATAGCTTCCCATGAAACATCCCAAAACATCAATGATTCTCTCTCTGTGTGTGTAATTTCAAATCCGATACATATATAGACTGTGTTAAGAATCTGCACTTAAAAGGTTTGTTGAAAAAGGAAAGTTTTCAACAGGCATTGAAACATTGAAACATTGAAACATTTCAGCAGACAGCACTTGTCTGCTATGTAATGGGATGAAGTTCTGAAGAGTAGGTGCTCTCACAGAAAAGTCCTGATTCCTATGTCATATGGAATGGCTTACCCTATAGGTAAAAAGTAAAGGACCCCTGGACAGTTAAGTCAAGTCAAAGGCACCTATAGGGTTGAGGCACTCATCTCGCTTTCAGGCCGAGGGAGCCGGTGTTTGTCCACAAACATGTGGCCAGCATGACTAAACCGCTTCTGGCGCACTGTGACAGAGGCCAGAGCACATGGAAACGTTGTTTACCTTCCTGCCACAACAGTACCTATTTATCTACTTGCACTTTGATGTGCTTTCGAACTGCTAGGCAGGCAGCTGCTGGGACAGAGCAGCAGGAGCTCACCCTGTCGTGGGGATTCGAACTGCTGACCTTCCGATCAGCAAGCCCAAGAGGCTCAGTGGTTTAGACCACAGCACCACCTGCATCCCTTCCTACCCTATAAAAGGACTGTCACATAGAAGAAGGCAAATCCCTCAATACCAGTTTCTGGGATTTGTGAGTGGAAGATGACTTGCACTCAGGTCCTTACTGAGGGCTTCCCATTGGCATATCATTAGTTACTCCCTTGGGGGGGGGGGGGAGACCGGATCAAATGGTCTTAAGTTAAAGGAGGATAGATTTTGGTTGAATGTTAAGAGTAAGAGTACCTTGTAAATGGAATTGCTTAGAGGAGTGACCATGGGTTAATCTGTGTTGCCCGGTTTAGCTGCATCAAAGATAGCACGGACATGGGGCAAGAATCTTCTATGTCACCTTGAGCTCCATGGAAAAAGGCTATATCTGTATCTATCTATCTACCTACCTACCTATTAATGCGTAATCATAAATTTCACAGATTGATCTCATCACCACAAGAACTGTTGCAACATTTTGACTATAGATCTATCCCAGTTAGAATTGGAAATGGCCGAGGGGGGGGGGCGGAAATTGGCTACTTTTCAAAAATAATCATCATGATCATAATTATCTTGCTTTCAAGCCAGTTGATAGAACAGCACAGCAGAGGGCAAGGCTGCCTTTTTTCTCCTCCTCCAAAGCTGTTCTTAGAGTGAGAAATACTTGGAAATAAATTGCAGAGAATGATGTACTTTTGAAATGAGTATGACTATGATCTCCAGTGGGGAGACGTGAACCTGGGAAAAGCAACAGGAAGCAACTCTAGTGTTGAAAGAGCAGGTCTTTCCTCAAGGTTGGAGCTGTAATGCCAGGGGCAGGGGACCCTCTTTGCTGCATTTCCTCCTGGCCAGCCCTCTGGGGTTGCACAGTCTTCAAACAATGCTTATCAATAGCACCTCTGCTGAGCCAGGCACAACTTCATCACAGAAGGCCAAGACAAAAGTGCAAGTGGCTGGAGTGGATGTGGTCACTATTACAAATAGATGCATGCTAGGGGTGGGGAGAGATTTAGTTCAGTTCACATTGAAAGGTGAACCTAACTAATTCACACTTTCTAAAACAATATGCAAGTCAAATCACAGCTGTCTTCAAAATTCGCATTTCTCTGAATTTTGCACTGCAGTTCTCCACCCATGCAATGTGTACAAAAATGCTTGTACTAGGGTAAAGCATGCATTAAATTGCATTTATTTATTTATTTATTCATTCATTTTATTTCTTACATTTATGTACCGCCTTTCTCCCCAAAGAGCTCAAGATGGAACACATGGTTCTTCCCTCCCCATTTACTCTCACAGCCACCTGGTGAGGTGGGTTGTTAGTGACATAGCATTCAAAAAATTGCATACAAAATTATGTATATTAGGAGAAATAACACTAAAACACTCAGAACTTGTTGTGAGAGCTTTTGTTTTCTAATGCAAACTAGATGAAAATGTAGAGAGCTGAACAAGAGTGGGAAAATGAGAAACAAAATTTGACAGCTCTGCCCATCCCTACACACAGCAAACACACCTATAACCTGCACAATCCTCTCTGCCACTGCTCAACTTTTTGCTGATCAGTGAGGGGGGAGACGAGAGCGATAATCAAAAGTGGGTGTTTAAACTCCCCTCTTGGATTCCTCTTTCTCTCAGCTGACACAAGTGAGCCAAGGACAAAGAAGGAGCTGCTCCTTTGAGAACCACTCCTTCAAGGCATGCAGTGCACCTTGAGGCAGTGGCTCCTCTCCTCTTTTAGTCTTCCCAACAGGAAAAGTGAGGGAAGCCCCTGGGAACTGCTGCTTTAAGGTGGGAAGGTGATGGAAGGCTTCGTGAACTTGCTGCTTCAAGTGATAGCTGAAGAGGGATGGAGGCAGAGCGTTGTTAACAAGGCTTGGATTGCTCTGTCCACTCTGCCCTTCAGGTAGTGCTTGAAGTGGTGGTAGCTGGAAAAGGTGCTTTTGCAGGCCTATTTGGCTTGCTGTCAAGAAGACTGGTGGGCCAGTGCAAGAGGCTTAGCAGGGCAGATCAAGCCATCAGTTTCCCCAACCCTCCTATAATGGAAGCAGAAGCATCCATTGTGAAACACTTTACCTGAGAAGTACAGAATGTCTGCTGCGTTGTTGTTTTGGTTCGGGGTTTTTTTGCACTAATTATCCAGCCATTGGCAGGGTAAGTAATAGTAGCCAAGTTTAAGGTATTACTATTCATATATAAAGCCCTTGACTGCTTGGGGCCAGTTTACTTGAAGAGACGCTTTGCCCCATATAAGCCTTCTTGTCCACTTTGAGGAGGGGTCTCGGAGGCTGTGAAACTGAGAACAAGACCTTGCTGGTACATCTAAGAGCTGCAGGAGTTTCATCAGTGACACCTCAGAGCTATTATGCATATCAAGCAATGAGATAAAATCTTGAATAATTAGATTTGGCAATTGAGGTTGCACAAACAGTCTTGAAACAATGCTTATAAAATAACAGCTCTGCTGAGCGAGGCACGTCTTTGTCACACGGGGACAGCTAGGCTCCTAGAGCAAAACACTGCATTCAGAATTTTTGCACAAGCAGAATTTCAGGAGGGAGATGAAAGGAATGTGGATGCCTCACCCATGGCGACGTTGCAGCACACGAGAATCCTCAGCCATACATGAAATCCGTTTGTGGAGCCAGAGAAACAGCAGGTGCAAACTGTAAGAGGCATTAGTCACCTCTACAAGAATCAAAGTCTGTGCAAGCTGCAAGAAGAGCAACTTTCCAAACAAGGTTGCACTTCCCTCTCCACCTGCAAACCAAATGCTATTAGGTTACATCCTATTGTTTGCCTTAGCTAGACTGAAGAGTCCAGCAAGACAGTTCAGAGTGTTGGATATGATTGTTATTGCACTTCAAGACCCCCAGGAGAATGAAGAAACAAGGACACAGAATTTAGGTTAATGTTAATGGACAAAATTTAGGCCACAACTTTATTGGTTACAGAATGTGAGCGGTATTGGCTTAGGCATTGGCATCAGCAGACTATATCTGCCCGTGTTGCAGGAAGTCTGGAAGGGTAAACCACCAGTAGGGGGAGCCCCGCTGATGCGGATTGACTTGAGCCCCCCTGAGTTCCTGCTGGGGTCATGGCATGGCCCTAGCCCCTCCCCAGGCTTCGGACAAGATCCACACCCCTGGATTCCTTTAACGGACTACCCTTACGCATGGAGGGGCAGGTGATCGCCGCACCTCCCATCCCCCACACATCGCTATTCCAATGCCTAACCGCCAAACCTTGCAAAGTTGTGACAATTTTGTGACAAAGTTGCCTATGAGGTAGGCAAAAACCAAGTGGCCAGTGCCAATTTGCCAAGTGGAAAAAGTCCTACCGGGCCCCTCAACGGTGACCAACCAAAGTCCATAGCAAGGCCAGCGATGCTGCCTAAAAAAGGGTGGCGCGAGGCTGAAAGAGGAGCTTCCAGAGTCACGCCGTGGTTTAAATTGGCCCCGGCCACGCCCCCACAGCGCCCTGATTGGTCGCCTGGCAAATGGTGTGGCTGGGACACCCTCAGCGGGACGCTACCCCACACCACGCTGAGGCAGGGGTGGGACTTGGTGGCCCAAGCACAACCTGGTCCCACTTGGAAGCAGAACCAATTTGTCAGATCACTTTTTTCAACCTTGAAGTAGAATACTACCAGGACACTTCTGCCTCTGACTTTCGAATAATGGAGAAGAAATCTAAGGTGTGCTCTTCCTTACTTTATTCTTTGTTCCTTTTATGTACTCCTAAGTTGATTTGGGCCTCTCAGCAAGTTACCAACCCTGTAGACCACTAGTGTTGCTATGATTGGTTAGAGCATCGTGCGGATAATGCCAAGGTTGCAGGTTCAATCCCTGTGTGGGACAGCTGCATATTCCTGCATTGCAGGGGGTTCGACTATATGATCCTCAGGGTCCCTTTCAATCTATGATTCTATCACTTAGACCCTGGTTCATGGGCCCTTCTACACACAGCTGAGCATTTCTTTCTTTCTATGATTCTTCTCCAAGCTTTTGCACAGTGGCAGCAGTGCAATACCTCATCCATACATTATAGATTGGGGGGGGGGGTAGGAAGGGTATAGGTGTAATAGCAGGCATCAATAATCTTACTACACGTGTGTTGCTAGTTCGGTGCTCATGCTGACTTGTATTGGGGCTGTACAAGAGGGAATGCCAACAGCTTTGTACTCTTGCACACCAGGGAAGTATCACATTTTCCCAGCTAAAAAATGTTATGCTATTTCTGCTCAGAAAATGCCCACAGTGTAAGTACAACCTCAGTGGTATATATAAGACTGTGTGCAACAAATGCCTAATAAGTTTGCATTTATTGGACAATAATAATATAATAATTTATTTATTATACCCCACCCATCTGACCAGGTTCCCCAGCCACTCTGGGCGGCTTTGAACAAAAATACAGGAAAAACAACACCAGCAAACAATAAAGTTTCCTGAAACAGGGCTGCCTTCTGATGTTGCCGAAAAATTATACAGTTGTTTGTCTTGTTGACATCTGCCAGGAGTGCTTTCCACAGGGCGGGTGCAACTACCAAAAAGCCCTTCTGTCTGATTCCCTGTAGTTTCACTTCTCACAGTGAGGGAGCCACCAGAAGGCCCTCAGAGGTGGCCCTCAGTGTCCAGGCTGAACGATGGGGGTGGAGATGCTTCTTCAGGTATACAGACATGTGTGGAGAGGTAATTGATCAGAATCTTTGGTTTGTGGATGAGTGCATATGTGAAAAGCCAGGTGTTATTCTTCTAGAAAAAGAGGTTCCAGAACACACCATGAACACTCCCCTGGTTCTCTTATGGCAATGGTGCCCACCTGAGAGGTTCCAGAATTGAGTTTCATGCTCAGAGTAGCAGTCCATTTACATAAGGCACTGGGTGCTCCCCAAGCCATGCAGGGCTTTAGGTTACTTAACCCATGAGGCAATCCCCATCCATGAAGCATTCCTGTTCTCAAGTCCTGGGTCTGCAGCTTGGTCAGAAGCTGAACCAGAGTGTCAAGGCAGTGTGGAGTTCTGCTGGAATGCCCAGCACTCCTTGCTTCTCATCAGGTTCAAACTCTAGGAGGGGCTGAACCCTGACAGCTGCTGATCCCAGTTGCCTGGCTTTTCTCATCCCATGTGCCCCACATGCTGCTGATAAAATTTAGGACATGGGCCTTGTGCCTCTTTCCCAAAGCCCTGTAAACTTCTGCCCAACTTAGGGAAGGAGGTGCTATGTTCTGACAGGGTGCGAGAGCCCTCCTGCCTCCTTCCCAAAACCCCGTATGTGCTTGCTGGCTTTGGAAGGAGGCAGGAGGGCTCTAGGAGCCTGTCAGAGCCTCGTGCCTCCTTCCCAAAAGCCAGGAAGCGCTCCTTCACAATGTTGCTGCCATTGCAGGAGCTGCTTGCATGAGCCTCATCCACAGCCAGTTGAGAAATTGGCGTGCCCCAGGACAAAGAGCTGGAGGCACCTTCAAGGAAAGCATGGCTGTCCCTGAAAAATCAGGGCACTTGGGAGGTTTGCAATCCGAGTAGCCTACCAAAAGCAGGAAGCGACTATTTTCATTTGCAGTGAGCAAAGGTTTTGATATGCTTTATTATTATTATTATTATTATTATTATTCTCATTATTCTCATTATTATTCTCATTATTATTCTCATTATTATTCTCATTATTATTCTCTTCCTTTTGTGATTTATATAATATGTGGTAGGATTATTATTTATTTTGAGAGTAGGCATTAGATGGAGTTTCTACTAAGATGTGTATGAACAGAAGCCCGCTGCACTGTGTTTGTGTATCTGTTCTCCCCCATCTCATTCTTAGCTTTTTATATGTATCCTTCACTCTAAAGAGAGTTTTGTTGGAGTTCATGCTGCCTCTTGAGTGAAGCTTGAGTGTGACTCTCTTCTCCATTAGTACTGTCAAATTCCCTGTTCTGAGGATTTTCTCCCACTCTGTATAGATTTCCAAATGTCATGAAATATGACTCTAAAAGAAGATGTGTCTCTTCTCTGAGCTCAATCATTTTGTCCCTTACCATTCATTGTCTTCTTCTTTTTTCTTTTTTTGAATCTTTAAATAGCTTTAAGGAGGATTTTTTTATTAAAAACTAAGCTGGTTGATGTGCTGTGATGATACTTTCAGACACAAATGTTTCAAGTAAAGGTAAAGGTAAAGGTACCCCTGCCCGTACGGGCCAGTCTTGCCAGACTCTGGGGTTGGTGCGCCCATCTCACTCAAGAGGCCAGGGGCCAGCGCTGTCCGGAGACACTTCCAGGTCACGTGGCCAGCGTGACAAAGCTGCATCTGGCGAGCCAGCGCAGCACACGGAAACGCCGTTTACCTTCCCGCCAGTAAGCGGTCCCTATTTATCTACTTGCACCCGGGGGTGCTTTCGAACTGCTAGGTTGGCAGGCGCTGGGACCGAGCAGCGGGAGCGCACCCTGCCGCGGGGATTCGAACCGCCGACCTTCTGATCGGCAAGCCCTAGGCGCTGAGGCTTTTACCCACAGCGCCACCCGCGTCCCTTAGTCCTAATAATAATAATAATTATAATGATCATCCAAACAATGGTAATATATTTGTTATGAATGCCATGTGGGATATTTTCTGGCATCACACCGCCCTAGTCATAACATAGCAGATTTCACTTGGTTTGTCAGGAAAGGGTCCCTATGTTCTAGTATGATTTTCTTCTCTCTTAAACATCAGCAAACACCCTGTGGAAATCGGCATGTAGAGCGGTGCCTTTGCTGGGGTGGAAGGTACAGGTATGCTTGATAAGTTCTGAGATTCTAGAAAAATCATGGGTGCCTCATTTATTTTTCACAAAATTAGCAATCAGTTTTTTCGACAGCTGACGTAATACAACATTTGCATGACTTGAACGTAAGTTAGGTTTCAGGAGCAGTCAGCAGGAATGGCCACTGGCTTACCAGGAGGGAGAACAGCAAGGTGGCAGAGAGGGCAGCACACTATAAACACACCAGAGGGACTGGTGCCAGACTGGCTCCACCAAGATGTTCATACTGTGGCACCCTCCCCACCGCCTTGCCCCTCTTCCTACCCATAAGCCATAGCAAAGTCCCGGCCAGGAGGCCAGGTAAGCATTTCTGCTCCTCCCCATGGACCACTCCTATTAGGTGGGTTGGATTTATGTATCGCTCCCTACAATGAAAGCATCCCAACATGAAAAAATACAGTAATAAACATAGACATTAAAAACATCCAAAGTACAAACATCCAGTTATATGTGCTGCCCAAAGACCCAGAAAAACAAAAACATCTTGGCCTGGTGCCAAAATGATGATGGGCCTCCCTCAGGAGAGCATCCCAAGACAAAGAACAACTCGGGAAAGGTTGTTCTCTCATCACCATCCTCTGGACCTCCATCAGAAGTGCCATGTGGAAAAGGGCCTTTGGGAGGAAGTGGTCTTGTAGTAATAGGGGGCCTGAGCTGTATAGGGTTTTAAAAATCAAAACCAGCACTTTGATTGGGCCTGGAAACAAATTAACAGCCAGTACAGTTAAGCTAGAACTAGTATTGCATGTTTATGCTTTCTTGTCTCAATTAACAATCACCATATTCTGCACTAACAGTAGATTCCAAATCATCTTCAAAGGCAACCCCACATGTAACTCATTGCAGCAGTCTAACCTGCAGTTTACTAGAGCATAGACCACTGAAGCCACACTATTCCCTAGACTACCAGTAAAAATTGATAGGAGGCTACTGGCATTTTCTATGACATTATTGGATGCAAGGTACTTCCAGGCTGCATATCTGCTTCTTCAAGGAGTGTATAACCCCATTCAGAACAGGAAGCATTCCATTCATCCATACTGAGGAACCACCCACTAAGAGTGGCTCAATTGACCTTCAATTTGTTGGCTTTCATTCAGTCCTTTACTAAGGCCAGGCACCAGTCTCAGCACATCCCTTGCCTCACCTGCTAGTATTGTGTGTCATCAGCATGCTGAAGACAATGAACTCTAAAACTTCCAGTGTCCATACTGAGCAGTTTTATGTAGATATTGAGCAGATTGGGGGATAACATTGAACCTGAGAAACCCCACACCTGAGGTTCCATGGGGCCAAGCAACATCTTCTAAGCAGCAACGTCTGGAGACAATCATCCATGGAGGAGCACAACCACTGCAAAGCAATACCCTCTATTCCCATCTTAGATCATCTCCCATGACTGATGGTATCAAAGGCCACAAAGAGGTCAAGAAAAATCAGCAGGGGCATACTTCACCTGTCCCTCTCGCAACTTAGGTCATCATACAGGGTGATCGAGGCAATCTTGGTGCCTCAATGCAATTGAAATGGATCTGTAAAATAGTCCCATCCAAGGGTATCTAAAGTTGATCAGTGACTATCTGGTCCAAAACATTATTCAAGGAGATATATGTAATTGTTCAAGTCTTCTGGGTCCAAGGAGGGTTTTAAAAGGAGAGGTTTTACTGCTGCCTCTTTCAGACAGCCTGGAATTACTCTCTCTCCTAGAGACGCATTAATATTTGCCCCTGCTGGACAGGGGCGCTGATTGGGCCCCACACTGTGCGTGCCCAATGTCGTGGTATGCGCCAATGTATTACATTGCGACATGTGACGTGATGATGTCATGTCACATGGCACCATAATGGCAATGCGGCTTGCACGCTTTGGCACAGTGGTGGCAACTAGCAGAGCCACAGGCCCCGGTCCAGTTGCTGCCGCCGTGCCGGAGCGCCACAGGTAAGGTGGCGCTCCACATGCTGCCCACCTTGCCTCCTATGCAAAGGAGGCCACAGAAATGGCAGGCTGTGAGGCCACTGCGGGTGGTGGGCAGAGGTGGCTGCGCATAGTAGGCAGTGTGCAGAGGTGGCCGTGGAGGCAGTAGGGGGTGGAGGCAGCTGGGCACCCAGGGCACCCACAGCAAAAAATTATGGGACCTGGGGTAACCCACACCTATCCAAGTGCCATATTATTGTACCAATATCCCCAAGCCTTATCAACTGAAATTCATCCACTAAAACTTGAATAGACAGTGCTCTGGATACTGCTGGAAACTGACCTGCTATAATATTGCTGTCCAGATCCCAATGGTTGCAAGCAATTTTATCCTCAAAATGACTTGCAAGTAAATCACAGTAGGCTATTGAGGGTTCCTCCACCACCTTTGGGCCAGAATGTAAGAGACCCTCTAAAGCTGTGCTGAACGAAGGACATAACAGAGGCAGAGACGTAAGTCTTCACTGTGATCACCACCACAAAGTAGGTTCAACAATGGGCATACACCTGTTATATCTGTCTTTGGACCTGCTTCATTGTCCTCAGTGCATTAGATCAGGAGAAGAATGCTCCTCTCCCAAGTGTCAGTGGTCCAATGAAATTCAAAGCCTCCTGCACCTATCTTAAAATTAAGAAAACATGGAGAGATCTGATCTTGGATCTCCTGCATAACCTGTGCTTTGAATTTCAGGACTGCATCAGGGTGGCATTTAGAATCCAACCTGTAGCTGCATGATAGCCAGGGAGGCCTCCCACAGCTGGGTCCATTATTTATTGATTATTAAAAGTATGTCTTGCTCTATCCTTTAGTTCAAAGCACTGTTTTAACATTTATGTTAAAATTGTTAGCATCATAAAAACAAACGCAATTGAAACAGAATCATCAGTTTAAACATTACCTGCAAAAACAACTACAGAGGCCAAAATAAGCACATTTGAAAGCAGGTAAGCAGCAACAATGTAAACAGGCGGCCTGTTGAAACAGGAAGGATTTATGAGTCTTACTGGATGCCTGCGGCTACAGAACTAATTAATATATAGGAGGCAATTCCACGATAAAAGGACCACCATTGCAAAGGCCTTGCTCTAGCAACGCACAGACCTAAATAGCTCCAGGAATGGGATACAAGCCAGAATTTCACTCACACATCTAAAGAGGGATGGGGGAGGTCTTATGGACAGAGCTATTCTTTGAGGTGTGCTAGCTGCAGCCTATGGAGGAATCTAATGGCTAAAGACAATGCTAGGGTGTCTAGAATTGGACAGTAAGTAATCATAGAAATCATAGAATTGTAGAGCTGGAATGGTCGCTGAGGATCATCTAGTCCAACTCCCTGCAATGCAGTATGCAGCTGTCCCATGTGGGAATCAAACCTGCAACCTTGGCATTATCATCACCATGCTCTAACCAACAGAGCTATGATTTCAGGTGAAAGCCAGTGTGGTGTACAGGGTAGAGTGCTAGATTTAAACTGGAGAAATCTGAGTTCAAATCTTAATTTTACCACAAAGCTTACACATTGGTCTTGGGGTAGCTCTGAGCCTAACCTTCCCTCTCATAGTTGCTCAAATGGTTAGTTCAAATGGCAAGTGGGGCTTGTATGCAGGCCTGAGCTTTTTTCTTTTTCATTTAAAAATCGTTTATTTGCCACAGCATATGTTTCAAACATTCTCATAATCTTAAAAACCATAAAATAACATACCATGTGCTCCAGTCTCATTAAAAGGAAGGAGTACATTATATCTGCAACAATTTGAAAGGTTAAAATGTATACTTCTATTCCAAACTATGTTACCCACGCCAAACACATGTGCCTCACTACCTGTGTGTTCAATACAATCGCCCCATGCTGCATAGAAGTTAGCATTTTTCTTTTGGTCTCTTGCTACCCGCAGTTTCCATGTTAGCCTTTCCAACAAAGCTGTCTGCCAGACCGCTTCATACCACTTATCCAAGGTTAACAGTTGCAATGTTTTCCATGTTCTGGCTATGGTCGTTCTTGCCGCAGTCAATAAATGGGTTATAAGAACTTTATTTCTAATTCTTGGTGAGTCCTGACTGTACAAATTAAGCAATTCCAGTCCTGAGGACTGTCTGTCTTGTAATGAAAGATATATCTGCAAAGACATTTCCCTAGAATTTTTCTATTTTTGAACACTCCCACCACATATGTCTGTATGTCCCAATAGTGGGACACCCTCTCCAACACATAGGAGAGCTGTTGGGTTTTATATAAGCTAGAGGTCTAGGTGTTAAATGTGCTATTTTGTGCTATTTTGAGGGCTCTTTCTCTTGTCATTGCCGAAATAGATTTATACAGGGCTTTGATCCACAGTCCATTCCATGCATCTTCCTCAATTTCTAAATCCCAATTTGATTCCCATCATTCTCTCATATTATTCTGGGGAGGGAAATATGCCTCTGTAGTTGATTTATATAGGAATGATATTAATCCTTTCATTGCTATGTTCTTTAAAAATCCAATGAATTTTGGGCTAAATCCAAACTTTTTTATCACTTCAATTAAATTCCTGGGTTCTACACAATCATATGCCTTAAATATATCCAATGATAGACAGGCTAATGTTGAAGTTATCTGCTTGCTGTCATATATTAAGTTCAGTAATTTTCTAATTGGGTCTGTAATTTTGCATCCTGGAACAAACCCTGCTTGGTCCAGGTGGATCTACCGTAGATTCCAGCGTATTAGGCGACTGGGCATATTAGACGACCCCCCCCCCAAATTGGCAGCTGCAATTTGGGGGTTCGTCTTATCAGCCCAGTTGCCTAATATGCTGGGCAGCTCCGCGCCGGGAGAAAGCCACTCGGAGCGGAGCGGAGCCCATCGCCCCTGCTGCTGCATCCGAAGCAGCAGTGAGTGGACTCCACGCCAGGTGGCTCTCTCCCGGTGCAGAGCTGAGCCCGCTACTGTTTCAGAGCCGCCACAGCAGCAGCGGGGGGGGGGGAGGATACCCGTATAAGATGACCCCCAACTTTTTAACCTCTTTTCTGGTGTTAAAAAGTCGTCTTGTATCCCAGAATTTACAGTATTTCCCAATAAATACAAGGCTCTTTGGAAGAAGAGTGTGCTTAAAAGTATCGTAAGTATATGAGTCAAATATGCTATTTTCTCCCCAAACAAGGGGAGTCCACTTTTGTTTATGGGCGGTGTTCTCTCTAGAACACGTCTTCAACCTTTTCAGTCATGAGACCTGCCTTTAACTTAAACATGTATTTGGGGACCCATTTCTTTTCTTTCTTTCTTTTTACCACTAAGGCAATAGTGTAGTTGTAGCCATTGTAGACCAGACTATGACCCAGTAGGGAATTCCTGCAGACCAGTGCTCCAGAGTAGAGCTTCCCAAACTGTGGTCCACAGACATCATTCAGGTAGTCTGCAATCGTTCTCTGGATTTGTGGTTAAAAATGAGAGATCTATCAAATTAAATATGTACATTGAATTTTTAATTGTGTTTATATTGCTTTTTTATTTCTTTTATTTCATTTTATTGTATTACCTGAAACAATAAAATACAATAAGAATGATTTTTTTAAACAAAAGTAATAAAAATACATTTAAATTTATGCCATTTTTGACAGAACACATTACAAGTGCTGTAGCACAGGCAAAAAAACAAACAATTAAAATGTATTTATTTATTTTATTAAAAATTATACACTGCTTAATTTTTATAAAACCCCAAAGTGGTTTGCAAAAAGATAAAAGAAAAAAATCAAGAAAAAATACAACCTTACTTTAAAACATACAAAAGTAAAAATACTAAAACATGTTAAAATTACTTCACCTTCCATTGCAAATTAAATGTTCTACCAACACCCTCAGCAAATTTCAAGTGGTCCGTTAGGGGCAGTTTGGCAACTACTGCTCTAGAGCATATTGTGGTGTCAGTGTTACTCCATCAAAGATTTAGATCAGGATGGCCAAACTTGGCCCTCCAGCTGTTTTGGGACTACAACTCCCATCATCCCTAACTAACAGGACCAGTGGTCAGGGATGATGGGAACTGTAGTCCCAAAACAGCTGGAGGGCCAAGTTTGGCCATGCCTGATTTAGATGAACCCAGCTGTGGATTTCAGACTGACAACCCCTTTCTAGTTTTTGAAATTTTCAGGAATAATTTCTTTTTGTTTATGTGGGGATGAAACAGGAAACAAATGCACATCAGGATGGGAAACTGAACTTCTGTTGGCAGAGCATCCCACAATAATGGGCCGTTGACACCAAAGGCACAGTTTCTTGTTGTTGTCCCATAAGCCTCACCAACTCAGGGAATGTCCAGCAATGCCCCTGCTGATGATATCGGTGATTGAGCTGGGATAAAGATCCAGGCAGCCCCTGAGATACTCTGGATCTAAGCTGATGAGGGATTTGTAAATTAATGCAAGGACTTTGGACCTGGCTTGGTAGTAGATGGTCCATAATATGGCTGCACTTTGCAATAGTTAAGTGTGTGTATGTGTGTGTATATAATCATCAATATTAATATCATCAATATTGATAGTTATATTATTAATATAAAGTTGCTAACCTGCAACTTTAATAGTATATGGAATTTAAGCTAGCTGCAATATTGCCATTGACTTTAAATAGGCTTACATGAGGCTGTTATCCAATCTCCTCCTCACTACACCCCCAAATCCAATCCCAACCATGTACAGTATTTGTCTTTTCTGGTCAGCCAGGTTGGCTCTTTAATGCACGTTGAAAGGACATTGCTTCCCTCAAATAATCCTGGGAAATGTAGCTCTGTGAGGAGTAGCTGTAACTCTGTAAATCACCATTAAGCTTCTTCTTTAAAAGCGTTTTGCATAATGTCTGAACTGAGCCAGAGAGACCAAGAGCGAGCGGCTGCTGCAGTGATGGGACCAGCGGCAGCAAAGCTGCCAAAGAGGAAGCCCAGGCCCTCCTCTTCTTCCCCTGGCCATCCCAGTTGCCACCCTGGCTGGTGCTCTGCAGGCTGGGCTCCAACGTGACCTCTGCAGCTTCCCCACTCAGAGGCGGTGACTTAGCCCTCATCTCAACAACCGAGGAGGCAGCTTCACTCTCAGCCTCCGCTGCCTCCTCAGCATCAGAGGAGGAAGGGGGCAGCGGCTGCACCAACAGAGGAGGGTCCACCATGTCACTCAGCTTGGCTCTCTCACACCTTTGCTTGGCTGCTCTCAGAGGCTTGTGCAGCGACAATGCGGATTGGTTCACTGGCCAAATCCGGGCAAGGGGAGGAGTGGGGATTGGTTGAAAAACCAGCAGAAAAAGGCCAGGCCACCACCAAGAACAGGGGAGAATCCTGCCTGTGTAAATAACACAATAGGAAAAACTTGGGCTTTCTTTACGAATAAAATGCAGCATTAAGGAAAGTCATTTTCACAGGTCTGGCTGTTCAGATATTTGTATCAGCTGTTTGTATAGTGAGATTTGGGTACAAATTCCTCTTGTTTGGATAAGTGAATTTTCATGTAATGAGCTTCAGACAGCAGGACCTGCATGTGTGCAGATTTCTGTTGGACATACTGTAGTCGTTGCTCAGACTTATACTAGATGTTAGGGCTAGCAAACATTCTATAGATGTGCTGAGCAAAATTTGCATATCCCCAAAACTATTCTCTTTCAGCTATAACTGATACATTGAATCTCTGCAAGTAATTAAATACACTAATGCTAGATCTACTCTACTTAATGAAGAGGAAAGCTTGAGACCCATGCTGCTCTGCAGTGTTCTCCTGTAATTATGTCCAAAATTGTTTTTTAATTATTTCATCTGCAGTTTATTTTGCTCCTCCCAGCTCCTTGTAAGCTAAATTTGGCTGTTTATAACACTCACTTATTTTCTCCTAAATGGATCAGGAAACTTTAGCTGAGTTGTTAGTCTTTAAGATAATTGGGCACTTACACTATAGAGACAGTTCACTCTTAAGCACGCTCCACTTTGCTGTAATATGGGCAGGAATATTTGAAAGAAATTGCTTTGTAGAGGTGGTAGTGTGGTACAGCTCAGTGCATCACACAGTCTCACCTCCATGTGTGTCCTTATTCGGAAAGGTGCTGATCACCTGTGCCTCAGTGATTAACAGAATTGAGATGCCTTTATCAAAGAGCTTTCTACACCAGACAGCTCCTGATCAGATAAAAGGCTGCATGCAGAGAAATGATCTTATTATTTCAATAGGAGTTTGAAGGGCTCAGGCAGCCCCCCAGAATCAGGGCATATATGGCTTGAGAGGCATATAATTTGAAGCAAACAGCCAATGTTCAAGAGCAGGAGTTCCCAAACTGTCCACAATGTTCCCTACAGCTTTCAAACTTGCAACATCTAAATAAAAAAAGCATCAAGTCAACAGGTTATCTGGAAGGTTATCATTCTTCTATTGGGGCTGAGTAGCAAGCAGAGTAAAGTTATTATAGCTTACAGAGAACTCCTTGTCAAAAATTCTCAGCATCAAAAATCCACACAAACAGAGAGCTAGGCAAGCTACAGTCCTGTTGAAACTAGTAGACTAAAGTGCATCTCCCCTTCATGGATCACTGCCTTGCTATGGTGAAGGGGCTTGAATAACTCAGAGAAGCTATGAGCTAAGCCGTGCAGAGCACCCAAGATGGAGCAGGAACACTGCAAATAACAAGGCCAGTGGAAGTGATGATATTCCAGCTGAACTATTTAAAATTTTAAAAGATGATGCTGTTAAGGTGCTACACTCAATATGCCAGCAAGTTTGGAAAACTCAACAGTGGCCAGAGGATTGGAGAAGATCAGTCTACATCTCAATTCCAAAGAACGGCAGTGCCAAAGAATGCTCTAACTACCGCACAATTGCACTCATTTCACACGCTAGCAAGGTTATGCTTAAAATTCTACAAGGCAGGCTTAAGCAGTATGTGGACCGAGAACTCCCAGAAGTGCAAGCTGGATTTTGAAGGAACCAGAGACAAATTGCAAACATGTGCTGGATTATGGAGAAAGCTAGAGAGTTCCAGAAAAACATCTACTTCTGCTTCATTGACTATGCAAAAGCCTTTGACTGTGTCGACCACAGCAAACTATGGCAAGTTCTTAAAGAAATGGGAGTGCCTGATCACCTCATCTGTCTCCTGAGAAATCTCTATGTGGGACAAGAAGCTACGGTTAGAACTGGATATGGAACAACTGATTGGTTCAAAATTGGGAAAGGAGTACGACAAGGCTGTATATTGTCTCCCTGCTTATTTAACTTATATGCAGAATTCATCATGCGAAAGGCTGGGCTGGATGAATCCCAAGCTGGAATTAAGATTGCTGGAAGAAATATCAACAACCTCAGATATGCAGATGATACAACCTTGATGGCAGAAAGTGAGGAGGAATTAAAGAACCTTTTAATGAGGGTGAAAGAGGAGAGCGCAAAATATGGTCTGAAGCTCAACATCAAAAAAACGAAGATCATGGCCACTGGGCCCATCACCTCCTGGCAGATAGAAGAGGAAGAAATGGAGAGAGTGAGAGATTTTACTTTCTTGGGCTCCATGATCACTGCAGATGGTGACAGCAGTCACAAAATTAAAAGATGCCTGTTTCTTGGGAGAAAAGAAATGACAAACCTAGACAGCATCTTAAAAAGCAGAGACATCACCTTTTCAACCAAGGTCCGTATAGTTAAAGCCATGGTTTTCCCAGTAGTGATGTATGGAAGTGAGAGCTGGACCATAAAGAAGGCTGATCGCCGAAAAATTGATGCTTTTGAATTATGGTGTTGGAGGAGACTCTTGAGAGTCCCATGGACTGCAAGAAGATCAAACCTATCCATTCTTAAGGAAATCAGCCCTGAGTGCTCTCTGGAAGGACAGATCCTGAAGCTGAGGCTCCAATACTTTGGCCACCTCATGAGAAGAGAAGACTCCCTGGAAAAGACCCTGATGTTGGGAAAGATTGAGGGCACAAGGAGAAGGGGACGACAGAGGACGAGATGGTGGGACAGTGTTCTTGAAGGTACCAGCATGAGTTTGACCAAACTGCGGGAGGCAGTGGAAGACAGGAGTGCCTGGTGTGCTCTGGTCCATGGGGTCACGAAGAGTCGGACACGACTAAATGACTAAACAACAACAAAGTGCATCTAACTGAACACAGAGCCACAGAATGGTGCTAAAAGTTTCCTTTGGGAAGGAATGGAGAGAAAAGTTTGATTGCTCTGCTTCCCAGCATTAGCAAGGCATACTTTGAGAAGGGATTGAAGAAGGCATTCGTGTACACAAGGCACAGCATATCCATTGACAGAGTTATTTAAGGAGATCTGCCTTACTTTTTTCAAGAAAAAATAATTACAGCAATCTTACTGTCCAGCAAGAATTCCCAAGAATGGGATATCAAAGACCTGAGACTCCCTACTACTTCTCTGCCAAAAGCAGCCAAAGGCACAGAAAACTGAGAGAAGACTCTGTGTAGTACAAGACTAGTAGCAAAAACCAACTCCCAAAAGTTTCTGTATCAAACCTTTTAAAAAGGTAATATTATAATCCTGTTGCAGTATCATTCAGCTACAGGCTGTTGAGCTTTGAAACTGTGGATTTTTCTTGTGTCTACAGTTTTGGAATAATCTAGTACATTAGTATTATAAGTTGTCAAACAGCTGTGCCAGGATGTTGACTCTCACCAGAGAGGCTCTGCTACTAAAACACTTGATGTAAGATTATTTTTAGCTTTTTTTCACTACTGAATCATAAAGCTATTCTCAGAATTTTCTGCCAAATTCACAGAGTACATTTTATGAGGGTTTGTTTTTTTAGATCAAATTTGTTGAAACAGATGACCTGATCATCCACCATATGGCTCATTCACACCACTCAAACCATTGAGAAGCATTTTGCCCAACATTGTATTTTGACTTCTATACCAGTAAAGGCAGATAAAAATCACATAGTGACTTTTACATTGTTGTCAGAAAGATAAAAAGACAATATAATCCAATGAATTACTTGGAGATATATTGGCAAATAAAACCATCCATTGCTGTGACGATACTGAGACCCAAGAACCATGTGGGAGTTGAGCTAGCAACCTTGACTTAGCATATTCTATCTGATCTTGCAAGACAAACTGTTAAATATCAAGCATGGTTTTAAAAATACTCTGAGATTAAGAAGGATCTAGGAATTATTGTTGTGATCTGTACTCTGCAGGGCAACAGGTGGACTATAAATAATATAGTTCCATTTGAAAAGCATAGTAGGGCCAATGGAACGCAACTGAGTCTTAGGCATATTAGCAATGGGGGCATTTATTGAAGCAGGCCCCTGGCCCATCCCAATGATGGTCGTCTCAGAGCTCTTGGTGGGCATGGAGCAGGAGCCCCCATGCTGGCATCCCCAGCACAGTCTGCCCTGGTGCTCCTCTCCACCAGGGTTGGTTTCTCCAGTGGGCTGGGCAGCACTAGGGGCATCTACTTTGCCCCCCTCAAAAATTCACACCCGGGGCCAGGGTCCCTCTGCCCTCCCCCCATGCTATGCCCCTGGGAAAGAGACATTCTCCCACAGTTCGCTGACTGAGTAGCTGGGTGGCAGGTGCAGAGGAGAGTTGTGAATGTTTTTGCATTCTGTTCTTTGGACAGATCAGTTTCTCTTGGAGAAGAGTGTGTAATAGACAATGGCCCTGTTACAATGAACACTCATACCATAAGGAATGCTAATACTTACAGCGCCTCATGTCTTCAATGACATGGGAAACGTTGCCTTTGAGCAAGCTCTAATTTAACACTACATATTAACATTGGCCAAAAGTACTGCTTGTAATTATGTATGCAAAGTCCTATTAATTTCATTGAAACTTAGTTGTATATAATTGTGCCCAATATTATGACCATAGCTTTCTTTGATGAGATCATAGATACTTCTGTAATTAAATTTCCTTCCAAAATACTTTCATGTGCACTGAATGTAAAATTCAAGTAAAGGTTTTTCTACATTTATATTATTAATATTATTTTCCAAGTCTAGAAAATTCCATTTCACAAAACGGGCTGAACTTTTAATGATAGACATAACTTCTTTTTTTGCAGAAAACCCCAGAGCTGCTTGCATACAAGAACATCAATAAAATAAAATAAAATAGTATAAAATAAATACAATTTTAAAATAATGTACAGTTTTAATCTCCAGTACAAACAAGGGTCCAGGTGGTGGTGGGGAATCAAGTTTCATCACGCAAAGGCTTCAGAAAAATTTAATGGCAGACATTCCTAAAGTTTCAAGTGTCCAGAAGAGGGCACTAAACTGTGGCCTCTGTTGGTCTTTAATTTAAATACTTCATTAAATCAGTGGGAAATGGAAAGAGGAAAGTGACACTAACTGAAGGAAGTTAAAGACAAAGAAATCTTTGCAGAATTGTAGCAATTATGTTAGATATGTCCTCAGCATACTAGCAAGCTGTGTGAGATTTTTTCTGGATAGGGTAAATCTGTATGTATTTGTAGTTTTTTTCAGGGGTAATGTGAGCTGACACATTCAGCAGCATAGAGAAAAGTAAATGGAAATAGAAGATTATTTGACAGCAGTTGAGATAGAAAGATCACTTTGCCCTCTCACTAAAAGGGATTTCTGCTGCTGTATAGTTCAAGATGTGTGTGTATGAACTGGATTCATAAACTTCATTCTGTAGATACTGGAACATCCCAAACCCAGTGAGGATTTTAGTGAGCTGCATATCAAGACTGCAGCTTCCCTGATTAGGGCAGAGCCAGCTACCACACTGTGCTTCCATACATCCTGAGACTTGCATTGGTGAGAATTTGAATAGGGCATCCCTGTGTGGATCATACTAAAGATAAGAATTAATGCAAAGATCACATTGGGATAGGTTATGCTTAGCTACAGGAGTCAGCTCACATAATTTTTTTTATTTATTTATCTCTAGTATGTTTTAAATATAGGGACACGGGTGGCGCTGTGGTCTAAACCACTGAGCCTAGGACTTGCTGATCAGAAGGTCGGCAGTTCGAATCCCCACGGCGGGGTGAGCTTCTGTTGCTTGGTCCCTGCTCCTGCCAACCTAGCAGTTCGAAAGCACGTCAAAGTGCAAGTAGATCAATAGGTACCGCTCCAGCGGGAAGGTAAACCGCGTTTCCGTGCGCTGCTCTGATTTCCCCAGAAGCAGCTTAGTCATGCTGGCCACATGAACCGGAAAAACTGTCTGCAGACAAATGTCAGCTCCCTCAGCCAGTAAAGCGAGATGAGCGCCACAACCCTAGAGTCGTCCACGACTGGACTCAACGGTCAGGGATCCTTTAGCTTTTATGTTTTAAGTATGCACCTAAAAATGTAAGGTGGTGATGTAATGAAATGTGTTTCCATTATCTTCTAAGTACACGTCCCAAGGAGCCATAATGTTTACCTCAGAATAATGTTATCATGGTTTTTCTCTGCTGTTGGGTCCCCACTCCTCAACTGGTGAATTGTTGTTATATGTAAATGACTGTATAAAAATAATCTTAATATAAGCAAACCTTTGCTGCTGTAGAACTACCATTATTTGTGCAGTCTTTTTAGAATTAGCTAATGCTGTTCCAGAAGGAATCAGCTGGTCATAAACCATGGCAGCATGCTCTAAAACTGATTCTCTCCCGGTCCCTTTAGACCTTCACAGCCAACACTTGTATGAGCCCAGTATTTCTGCCTATGCAGTTGGAATTGGAGAATTTAAAAGGAATTAAGTAGAAGTATAAGGAATTCCTAGAACATCATCCAAACTCACCAGCTAGCTTCTCAGTAGGGGTTGCCACTTGGCAGTCTCCTCAAGTTAAATGAACACGAGTGTGTTCCAGTTACAGATAGGTAGCCGTGTTGGTCTGCCATAGTCAAAACAAAAAAATTTCCTTCCAGTAGCACCTTAAAGACCAACTAAGTCAGTTCTTGGTATGAGCTTTCGTGTGCATGCACACTTCTTCAGATACTTCAGATACTTCAGGTATCTGAAGAAGTGTGCATGCACACGAAAGCTCATACCAAGAACTGACTTAGTTGGTCTTTAAGGTGCTACTATGAGTGTGTTCAGCAGTGTAATCAAAACTACACAAGACTAGGTATTGTTAATGGCAAAAAGGATTCCCGCCTTCCGCCACTGGGACATCATTAATCTTTGCAGAAAAGCTTCAGGACCCCTTTCACCCAGAAGAGTCCCAGTGATGAGACAGATAAATTATAAAACACCAACTCTGCTGATACCAGGACAAAGTATGACTGTGATTGTGTGAGTTCTTCTATCAGTGGTGAGAGTCAACATCCAGGATATTATAGCCTGCAAAGCTAGATGCTGGATGGTTTCTGGGCCCATTCTTCTTGTGTCTGCATGCTTAGTAACATGACCTTGGATTTGCACAGTGATTCCACAACCAGGCTCATGCTGAAGAGGTCAGCTGTTTTGTTCAAAACAATGAAATGGTGATAGAGACATCCAGTTCATATGAGAAATGTTTGATGAAAACACACAGCAAGTAGGCTGCAAAAGAACTGCAGGATTGCTGTGACAAGCAGTGAAGAGCAGAACTGTGCAATGGATAAATCTCAGGCTCAAGATACTGGTTAGTGTTGCTGTGGCAGGCAGAACAGTGACTGGCAGAAGGGAAGAAAGATGTATGATAGTAATGGGCTTGGCACTATCATGGGCCTTGAGAAGAAGATGGATTTTACTAAAAGTAGTTGTATGTTAGCAGAATGGGAGCAGAATCTGCATCATCCTGGGAGCATCAATACTCATTATCATCCCAAATGCCAAACATTGGGCCTCTTGCTCTTATTTACAGTTTGGCTATTATGATTTGGACAAAACAGTTCTCTCCCCACTGTGCTTCACTGTTCAATAGAAACGATAGCAATGGAAAGAGCAGATGTTTGCTGTATGTTTTCAACTGAGTAAGAGCTCAGATAAGGGCAAGACACTATGATATAATTCTGCAGGAAATGAGCTCCAACCACGAGCCAAGCCAAGTGTGAAGTCCCTCATTGTTCAGACACAGAATGGATTTCAGCCCTTCTGACCTACAGTGGCTCACTCTTCCTTCCTTCTTTCCCACCCCGACCCATTTTTGGTTATTAAAGAGTTCTGGTGAGTCACCAACACCCAAGATTAGTGAATGAGTTCGCCATTTCATATCAAAGCAATAAGGATTGTAACATATTCACAAGAGAGAGAGAACTCAATCTCTGCTCTGTAAGGCGGGATTGGGGAAGAGGGCAGGAGTTCACTGAATTCCCACTTCAGCAAGCAAGTGTGGGCTTGTCAGAGGGAAGCAGGGAAGCTTGCATCTCATGCCTTGTTTTTTGTAAGGTCAAATATTTAAAGGAATGAAATGAAATATTGCAGGCACATCCAACAGGTAGATCATGATCTACCAGTAGATCACTGGACATCTGTGGTAGATCACTGGTAGATCACTGGCTCCCCCCAAAGAAGCTCAACAACTTTGACCTAAACCCCCCAAAAAGGGGTAGATCACTGCCAGTTTTTAACTCTGTGAGTAGATCGCAGTCTCTTAGGAGTTGGCCACCCCTGAAATATTGGAAAGGTTTTTTAAAAAACATCCATTACCACAATCGCTGTTGAGTATGAGACTCTTAATCTCAGGGTCATGGGTGTGAGCCCCATGTGTTGCAGGGGGTTGGACTAGATGACCCTCATGGTCTCTTCCAACTCTACAATTTTATGATTCTGTTATTCTATGAACCCATATCAAATACCTAGCATTAGGTCAAGTCTCCCTTACTTAATTGTTCTTTGCACCATCATCACCAGTTTTCTAGCACATACTGTGCATAGCTTTGCTTCGCCCTCATCTAGCCATTTTGGCAGAAGGGTTAAGAACATAAGATGAGCTAATGGCCCAACTAGTTCAGCATCCTGTTTTGTCACCTTGTCAGGTAAGGTCACACCCATCTCTAGTCACATGTAGAGGAAGTTTGTCCCAGCCCAGGAGGAAACAGGAAGTTTTCTACTGGCTGAACCAAGCATCCCCTTGCATGTCCACTCTAGGAATAAGGACTTGACTGCTGTGTTTCACATCCCACACTTACTCCCCACATCCCAGTCAATTTTTCCAGCTTCCATGGAAACATAGAGATTGATAAGAGGTTGGATGCATCCTTAAACTGGAAAGTGGTCTGTTGAGTACAAACATGTTTACCTATTTGATGGCACTGGTTAGGTTTCTATCCTCAGCTCCAGTTGTAATTAGTGATTGTCGGGACTAGGCCAAGACTCTGAGAAGCCATATTTGAATCCATACCCATGAGGGTCTTTCTCAACTAAGGGATTGGGTTTTCTTTTGCTGAACTGGAGAGATGAAGCTGTCAGTGCATTGCAGAGGATGCTGCACTATTGGCTGGGCAAGAGCAGAAAGCCAAACACATCGTATTTATTTTAGCCTTAGCCAACATTGCCTGTCGGTCAAAGGGGCTAATGCTGGAACTCCTATTTCCAAGTTCTATGCCTCTGAGGTGTGTGAGGCATGAACCAACACATTCCTAGGGAGCCCACTAATCTAAACTCCAGTCCAATTTTGAATCCCCTATAGTAGTAAGTACCCTTTTATAGTACACAAAGTGCTGGTCCACCCAGTGAATTTTATAGATTATTAGGGGCTTTCAGTAAAAACTCAGGTGTCCATAAAGTATTTTGAGGCAGCGTGTTGGTGTTGGATAAAAAAATGGATATTATTAAAAGATAATGAAGTCCTAACACTAGAGGGTTGGGACAAAATATACAGCTGGCATGACTATTTATTTTATGACAAAAAAGAACAACAACAAAAATTTACAAATCACATAGTAAGAAAGGCTCTATTGGATGTCTGGGAAAGAACAAAAGGAAAAATTATTGAGAAAACTCCCCAATGGGTTTCACCAGTGGAGGCAACCACAACATTAAAGAGCAATGCAAAAGAGACTTGGCCAACATATAGGGAAATATTAGAAGATGCAGACGGAAATATTAAATAAAAAACTTACCTACAATTACAAACATTTGGAATAAATTGGTTACAATATTATCAATTAAAAGCAACATATGAAAAAGACATAAAAAGGGGGGATTTGAAAATAAAACTTCAAAATTAGAAAAGGAAATATTGCAAAGCGATCAAAAAATACTTGGAAAGATGTATAGATTATTAATGAAAACCACCTTAGAACAAGAGATGAAAGGGGAAAAGATGTTAAAATGGGAGCACGATTTGGGATATGAGATAGATCTGGAAAGATGGAAAACTTTTTGGGAGAAAAACATAAATTTTACTGCGTGTGATTTATTAAGGGAGAATTTCAGGAAAATTCACCACAGATGGTACCTAACCCCTGACAGATTGTCAAAAATAAATAAAAGAAACAACGACAAATGCTGGAAATGTAACAGAACAAAAGGTACGTTATACCACATGTGGTGGACTTGCCCAAAGATTAAAACCTTTTGGGACATGATCCACGCCAAAATAAAAAAATTGATAAGGACATCACACACAAAAAGGCAGAGGCATATCTATTAGGAATTCTAGATAAAGATATCCCAAAAGATAAAACTAACTTATTTCTATACGCGACAACAGCGGCAAGAATTTTGCTTGCTAGCTATTGGAAAGAAGACAGCATCCCAACAAAAAGAGAATGGTTGGGGAAACTTTGCGAGTACCTGGAACTAGCAAAACTGATGGATATAATAAGGAGAAAATCCAAAACTATGGTTATGAAGCAATGGGAGTTCTTAAGTGATAATTTACAAAACCAGGGCTCGACTACAAAAATCTGGTTGTGTTTAGAATAATCTTGGGCGTACTATAAAAAAATATAAAGTGAGACATTAAGGAAATCCAAAGGGAAAATATGAAGAACAGAGGATCTGACGAACAGATTATTAAAAACACGTGAGGCAAACGGTGGAAGTCGTCTTTTTCTTTTTTTAAAAAGACCATTTTATAAGGTAGATAAGGACAAGATGAAATTATACAATATAAATATAGATGGGAAATGGCTATGTATAGTGAATACTTATCTACTTTTTAAAATTTTCACCTATGATCCTTTTCTTTTACTTCTTTATTTTTTCTTTGTTCTTTTCTTCTTTTTTCTGATATCTTATCTTTCATTTCATTCCTTTATTGTGAATAACATTTTATAGAGGTATAAATAACTGTAAATATGAAAAGAGACAAAGTATTCTTTAATTTTTTTCCTTGGTTATATGTATTTTCTTTTTCTTTTGTATTTTCTATTGTTGTAAATATGTATGTTTTCTAATTTGTACTTAATAAAAATTATTAAAAGGGGGAAAAAGAAAACTCAGGTGTCCAAACTAAGCAATCTCTTCAATACCACATTTGATGGCATGAGTAAGGGTCAAAGTTGGCAAATACTAAATATGGTGCCTGTCGTTGCACACCACAACTCAGATATGTGATTGTGAGAGGTCATAAAAGGGAGTCTCCTCTTTGTCATGTGAGGAAAACCTCACATGACAATTTTTTTTATTTTGCATGGAACTTGGTAAGTTGCTTTTTCTGCTTGTATACAATGCAAGGTGGTTTCCTGAATCAGCTCAGTTAGACTGCATACACACCAGACATTTAAAGCACCTTCCTCCCTGCCCCGCCCCGCTCTCCCAAAAAGAATCCTGGGAAGTGTAGTTTACCTCTCACCCAGCTACAGCTCCCAGCACCCTGAACAAACTACATTACCCAGGTTCATTTGGGGGAAATTCATGTGCTTTAAATGTATGGTGTGTATGCATGGAGCAAGCCAGATACAGAATCAATTGCTGCTATAATTTGAGTTTGCTCCCTCAGTAAAGAACGGAGGACTCTTTGGGGAAAGTGAATGAACTGACATTGCACAATGTGTACTCTCCCAATTATGGGAGCAGCTTAAGCTCCATGACTGACACTTCCTTGGGGTTAACCCAAAACTGCCAACTTTGTATGGAGGGAGCAAGAAACAAGGATTGCTGTAGAGCAGGGGCTTTTTCTTCTCATTTAGCAGCAGAACAGCAGTGCATAGAAGCTCCTTGCTCTTGTTCTCCAGCACTGAGCCACAAGGAGCCACCAGGCATGTAGAAGCATGTACCTCGGCTGGTTCCCCTTTCAGTTTGTGGCAGCAAAGGGAAGGCACTTGAACTCAGCTGCATCCTTGCTTGTTCATTGCTGGACTCATTGCCTTGGAGGCAGATGATGAAGCAACCAAATTTTGCTCACTGTTTTGCAAGAGCTGCAGGGTTGGTTGGTTTGTTATGTTCCTTAAACCTCAAGATCTGAATTTAGATAAAGCAGGCAGTCTTCCTGGCCCAGCAACAATCACAAGGAAGGCAGCATGGACAGGTGCAGAAGGAGAAGAATGGGGTCATAACAACCAGTCTCCAACCAAACAAAGACCCAAGGTCTAGCCCAGTCATGTGTCAAGATTGTAATCAAATGACTTTAGTTCCCAGGATGCTAAGCACTGGTGAGTCTAGGCAGAAGCTGCAGTTTTACCAATTCCACTGCTTGAAGGAAATGAATTAAAAGAACTGAGCTACCTCACTGTCATTTCCCGCCTCCCTGCCATTCTATCTAACACATGGCAATATTTTTCTTAACAATTAAATGTAATTGAGGCAGGACAATGCTTTGGGCACCTCTACCCTATTCTTTATTATGGGTCAATGGGAGTTGACCTACTATTGATTAGCTGCTTCTATAGTTAAAAGATTAGGAAGTTTGAGCTTGGCAATTTAAGCAATAGATACATTTGTTGCATGTACACCAGTGGGAAGTGTAGGCAAAATACACAATGGCATGGGTGTAGCTAGGATTTATTGCGGAGCAGGCTTTATGGTGGGGGGGCAGAACCTCAGGTATTTTCTATTGATTTACTTTTTTTAGGGGGGCAGGTGCCCCTCCCTAACCCCCCCCCAAGTTATATCCATGTATAATGGCTTGGTTAATTAGACTGCATGTGCCTGCAGGCGTCTGGAGAGGAGCTTGTGGCTGCTTTGCTCCTCCCTGCTCTCTTTTGTGCCGTGGCACACTAAGCTAAGCCAAGGTTTGACCTAGTGGCTCATGGTCAAGCTCTTTTAAGCCATGATGGCCATGTGGAACCTTGAGGTTCAGAGACAATATGTCTCTGAGCAGCACCTGTTGTGAAAACAGAGCAGGAGAGGTCTACTGCCTTTGTGTCCTGCTTGGGAATTAACCAGAAGACCTGCTTGTCCATTCTGGGAATCAGGATACTGGCCTAGATGGACCTTTGGTGTATCCACAAAGGTTTTTCTTGTGTTCTTATGAACAGTCAAAGGCACCATAAGCAATGAGAAAGCTTCGCCACAATGAAAGCAATTTGCAGTGTCCCATGTCTTTCTTTAGGGCCTTAAAGCTCTAAACATGAAATGTGCAGTTTCCTGCTGCCTTCAGCTGAAGAAATAGGAGCAGGAGCTATTGTAGTCGGTATCAGAGTTGGGCTGGGTAAAAAGTGTCTGGGGCAATGAAGCCTCAGGAGGTGGGGAGAAGGATGACCCCCTCATCTATACAAAGCTTTCATTGTAAAAATTAGCCCCACCCAATGCCAGCTTTATTGATGAATGAAGAAGAAATGGGACTTTCCCCTTTGTGCAGAATTTGGCCTTGAAGCCATACATACTTCATGACTCACCCTGTAACTTCTTCACAGAATGTTGCAGCCATGGCTGCCCAAGCAAGTTAATGGGTGGGAAAGCAGCTCTCTGAGACTAGATAGAATTTCACTTCTTGTTTCTCTGTTGTTGTTGTTGTTCTCTGTCCATGGTTCTCAGGTCATGGGATCAGAAGCTTGAGGGAAATACGTTTTTCATTTAAAAACCACTGGTTGTCCTCTTCTCACACAGGCTGTGTACACACGAACCTGTTTGTAGCACTAAAATTTAGGTTTTTCCCCAATCTAGAATCATTCCTTCTTGTCCTCAACATATTGCCTTCAATTTAGATTGATTCTGGACCCTGCTGTCCACCAGGGTAGATGTCATTACTTGATACATATTTAAAAGCCCTCCTCTTGATTAGCTTATCCGTGCCTTTTCCTCTCTGCTTTGTGGGTCTTGGATTTGCATGCCACTTACTTCCATTGATTGTTGCAGCCCTGCAAAATGAGATTTTGAAAAAGGAAAACAATGTGCAGGCTTGCTCCTCCTTTTCCACGGTTACTGGTGCTTCATTTGTGTGCAGGTGTGGAAGTTTGAGTCTAGCACAAAGATGCTTCCAGGGTGTGTGTGATTGAATGTGCCTGCTCAACTTGGCTGCGACAAGTGGACAGAGATGGAAGTGGAGACGACACGAAATGCTGACTAGAGGAATGAATGGGAAAACATGAGTTTTCAGGAGTCTTTCCCCAAGTAAAATCTAGCCCCGGACTAGATTAAAAATGAAACAGCTAGGCCCAAACTTAATGGCAAGTTGGTTGAGACCTTAGACAGCAACAGCATCACTGTGTGTGAGAGGCAGAAATCAATACAGTATTATGTGACTACCACAATCTGAACTTCCCAGGGTAAGCTTGAGGCTGTTTGCAGCAGTGTGGTGGTGGAAGTTGAAATGAGTGTACTCTCTAATTTTGTGTTATGCTCCCCATTACATCCATTTTGTGACTGATGCCCACAGCACTTTCTGAAAATTCAAAATGTATGCTCTGGTCCAATAGGTTTGGCGACCCCTGAGCTAAACCGTGTCACCACGCACAGCTTACTTCCCCCATGGTCTGTCTGCTTTCTCCCACCCCCAAATGTCAGGACACATTTCTTCTCAGCCAACCTCCAACAGTTGAAGAGGTTCCAGATGATCAGAAAGCAAAGGAAGGATCCAACTGATGCTCTACTTGCGCTCCTGCTGGATATGTGATTGAGGTAGTTTGTCCATCATCACATGTAGCTTGATCCTGAGTAAGAGTAAGAATTTGTCATTTCTCTTCCCTTTCCAGGTTCCTGGGACATGGAGAGCTTTGTGGATTACTCTCACCTTGGGACCGCTGTGGCTTCAACCCAGTTTATCACTAAGAACTACAACAACTAGCAAGATCGGCAGCAATATTCCCCTTTCAGCTGAAATGCTTGGCTTGATCCCTTTTTCTCTTTGAAAACTAATCATCTCCATGCAGCACCAAGCTCTTGGTGTGACTTGCCAGATCAGAGGACATCATAGAGGTTGCTGTGATTTAGTCTTACAATTCCAACCTTCATCTAGTTCACTTTGGCATGAAGAGTAACATGTAAAAGACTCTAGCTTTCCAGACATTTTGCAGTATATGGGAAGGAGGCAGAATCTGCAGGACTTGTGTAGAGCTGAATGTGTCCTTAGGGTTCTTTTTATATTAGCCTGGATCAAAATGACAACAGACTGGTTCCAACAGTTGCTTTTCTAACTAACCTATTATCTCACACACATCTCTGCCACTAACCAGCTAGATTCCTGGAGGATGGGTCTTGAAATCATAACCATGCATATTTTCCAGCAAGCCAGGTTGTGCCCCCATTATACTAACACTGTTTGCATAAAAAGAAAGGTTATGGCTCTGGAATCCACTGGTTACACGTGCCCCACTCAGCGTTTATCCACACTTACCTTTCCTCTGCTCTTTCCAGGCTCTATAGCTCCATGCAGGAGTACCCCCTTTTTTTCTTTGCTCCAAAGCTTTTCAAATATGCTCTTGAAAGCTGAATTGGAGCAAACAGCAAACAATGGAAAACCCAAATTGTCAGTTTCTCCAATTCAGCTTTAAAGAGCAGGTTTTCCTGAGGAAAGCTCCAGAGTGGGGGGAAATTGTGCTCAGACACCAAACTTTAACACACGGACCTGTGCCTAGAAAGAACAGGGCAAAAGGTAAGCCTGCATGAGCCTTCAGCGTGTTTAATAATACGAATTGGTCTCAGACTAATTATTTTTTAAGTCAGGCATAAAGAGAACCTCTAGTGCAATCCACAAAATATCATCATCTAAGCAGCAGCAGCATTAGAAGACAGAATATATTTAACAACTGGAGACCATTCAAATCATTTGAGTTCTATCCAATGCTGACAAAGTTTTAAGAGCCACAGCAGGAATGTTCTTTCCTATCCAGGCTGTTTTTAACTGTTACTATCACTGAAAGGCCCAATCAGAGCTTCAGCCATGTGTCCTCAAGCTGCACAGACGCTTCTTGCTTTAGGTATTTCATTGGCACTAAATTGCCCACCTCGACTCTTTTACAGTACTTCCCTTCATGGTTGTCTTTCCAGACATTATGGTGTTTCCGTGTGTGTGTGTGTGTGTGTGTGTGTTTGCCACACCCCCAAGTAGTAATACCTACTATACATTGCAGCAATCACAATAAAGCAACAGCAGGATTTGACTCTGGTTTCCTATAGCTTTCCTATTCCAGGATTGTGAAACAATCTCATTCTTGCAGCGCCTGACATGTTTCAGTATATAAAATCATAGCCAAAACAGTAAAACATCAACCATACTCAACATCGACTTGACTGTGTAAAAGGCTCCGGGTTCAATTCCTGCCCTGCCCTGCCCTGGTAAAGCTGGGAAAGACACTGGTCTGAAACACAGACTGGACAGTTGATCAGTGTAGACAAGACATTCTCCAAGTGTGGTGTGTGGACCGCTGGTGGTCCATGAACTCCATTGATATGGTCTATGCTAGAAAAGTTGCAGAACAGTCAAGGAAATCTGTCCTGGACCCTGCACTTGCTTAATTTTTTTCTAGCAGAGATTGAGACTGTTTTGACCAGTGTAAGATTACTGAACTGGTTAGCAAAGTCCTGGCCTTTGGCATGTGAGTATTGTATCAGGGCACTGGTGCAATCTATGAATCTTTCTCTTACCACTGGTGCAATCTATGAATCTTTCTCTGAACCAGGCACATGCCCCCCCCCCCCGAGATCTGCGAGGGCTGGGTAAGTGGAAAGTGAAGAGCACCCTCTATGCCCCCTGCTTGCCCAGTGGTGAGAGCTGAGTGAGTGCACTCTGCCCCTGCCTGGCACATGTGCACTCACCCTGGATGCTGGCGGACAGCGCTAGGCCCCTGGGAGGGGAAGGAGTTGAAGAACTTCTGGTGAAGAGAATACTGAGATAGGTGGACCAATGGACTGACTCAGGTATAAGGCGCTTTCCTGTGATTTCTCTCCAGGAGGAAAAGTGTCTTTCTGCCTAGCAGAGCCTTGCTGACTCAGCCATCCTAACAGGACCGACAATTATGGATAACACACAATTGTCACAGCAAGGCCATCAATCAAAACATGCAGCTTACAGGTTCATGCTTTCTTCAGTGAACACTCTCCCCGCCATGTTTTGGTATCCTCCTTTTGCCCCCTTCCCCAGGAACTCTGACATGATAAGAGAGGGCAGCATATTAGTTCCAGAGCATGAAAAACCAAGTCATGCTTGTGTTTTCATCTACAGACCTAGATTTAGAAAGATGACTATTGGCTTCTATAACCAGTAGAAAAATCTAAGAAGCAGAAATGTCAGGTGTTTGAAAGCTGCTATGTTCCAGTGGTTGTAGAACAGAGCCCAAGACAATTTAACATCATCATCCAGCATCAGCATATTCCTAAATCACCCTTCATCCAAAGAATGCAGAGTACAAAATATAAAACCACACAAAAGTCTTACAAGAACACATACAATCTTAAAACATCATATAATACACCACAAAGATTGTCACATACTAAATGTCCAACATGGCCTTACTATTTCATTTCCTCCCAAATATTTGAGTGAATAAGTATGTCTTCACCTGGCATTGGAAAGACAAGACTGAGGGGGGCAATCATAATTGGGGGGGCCACAATGAAGAAGGTGCTGACGTGCAGCAGCACCTGCAGAGCTTCTCCCAATGAGCCCAGGTTGAAACATCCTAGAGAAAGTGCTCCAACAAGCATTTGGAGTCCCAAGTTATTCAGGGCTTTGAAGAGTTTGGATTTGATATCCCGCTTTATCACTACCCTAAGGAGTCTCAAAGCGGCTAACAATCTTCTTTCCCCTCCTCCCCCACAATAAACACTCTGTGAGGTGAGGGGGGGCTGAGAGACTTCAAAGAAGTGTAACTGGCCCAAGGTCACCCAGCAGCTGCACGTGGAGGAGTGGGGAAGCGAACCTGGTTCACCAGATTACGAGTCCACTGCTCTTAACCACTACACCACACTGGCTCTTTGTAGACTAAAGTCAAAACCTTCAATAAGGCATGGTGCCATGGGGGCAGCCAGTGCAACTCCTGAAGGATTGGGGTATTCTGACTCCACCTAGAAATATGATATAGCAGCTAACCTTCAGCATTTTGCACTAGGTGCACCTTCCAAGACATCTTCAAGAGCAGCCCCACACAAAGAACATTGCCCTAATCTAATTGTATTCTGGGGCATAGATAATAGTGACCAGGTGAGCCTGGTCCAGAAATGGCCATAGCTGATGAACCAGCCAGGCCTTGGCCTACGCGTTCCTTGCTTCCTGGGGCCACTTGGGTATCTCATGTCAGCTTAGAAAGGAAACAGTGCCGTAAGCTGAAATAGCATGATATGCATTTCCGACCCACAACATTTCTAGGTCTCATGAATGTCTGTCATGATTCCATTTCCAGAGTGATGCAAGCTTCGTAAGGACTGGTTCTTAGCATAGATGAGGGAAAGAGGAAGCTTTGGCTTGTAACAGACCACAAGCAAAGAGGAAGAAAGTCCAAAACACACAACCCTAGTTGCTTTGTGAGTTAAAATTAGAAGCAAGAGGAAATGACAGTTCAGCATGTCATGGAAGTCAGCTAAAGTGGGACCTCTCTTTTTTATATTTATCATTCGTAGAGGGTGTAATTGGTGTTTCAGATTAAGGCTGAGGAGCCAGTAGAAATGAAAGGTCACACTTTGTTGACATCCTGTCGTCAGACTATAGTCATCCTTTCCTCTCTGCCTTTAATTCCTTGTGGCGAGCATGTTTACTTTGGAGAGAAAGGGAGTTGGGAGAGTCAGATGTTAACTATCTAGGAAACTATCCCTGTCCCTTTTTTCTTGTTTTGCTTTTAATTGTGATACAGAGAAAAATGGCAATGCTCAGAGTAGACCCATTGAAATTAATAAACATTGCTAACCTAGGTCCATTAATTTCAATGGGCCTGGTCTGAGGAGAAGTTAGTTGGATACAACCCACTGCTTGGAGTGACCCACAGGGTCTTACTTCTGAGCAGCCTTGTGCTGCCAATTTGTTGCATCAGAGCATCAACTGGGATCAGTGCAATCCTAACCATGGCTATTCAGAAGTAAGTCCTATTGAATTCAATGGGGCACATTCCCAGGTGAATGGGGTTTGGTTTGCCATCCTAGTTACTTATATTCTGTATTGTCTGGAGTATGAGACATCTTTTAAAATGCTTGTGCATGTGCAGAGTAAGACACATTCATATATTAGTGTTGAAGACATTTCAGATCACAAATACATTTAAAGAAGCAGCCACCTCAACAAACATATTATATGCACCCATTCAAAATGTTCTGTTTTGCCTCAATCTAATTCTTTGCTAATGTCTGTCAGTATGTCAGAGTGCATGATTCTTTTCTGCTATTCTCCTGAGCAACAGAGAAGTCAAAGAATGGATTTGAAATACATGGACATGAGAATGACCACAAAGCAAGAATAATTAGGAATATGGTATTATTGATAATCAAGGAGATAGGATGAGGTCTTAGAAAACTTCATAGTAATACCTCAACAGGTGAGGAATAACACAGTCCCTGTAATATATTTTCACAGGGAAGTCATTAGTTATTGCAATTTCCACTAGAATAGAAGACATAAGTCAGAATGGGTAGACATGAACCAGCCTATCATGCTGTTGTCTATTCTGGCCAATGAGATGGCTTTGGGAAGTCCATAGTCAGGTTGACATAAGTCTGTAGAAGCCATTTTCAAAAATGCAAGTGTTGAGAAGTAGCGTGGTCCCATCAGATAGTCTTGACAGAGTTGGCCTTGCATCCAGGTGATATGTGGTCACATCCTGCCTCTATCTTGATTTGGGTGTGCCACATTGGGTAAAGGCTCAGTTCAGCAGCTGACAGGAGAGTCATGGAGCGTAGGGTGAGGTGAACTGGCAACTTGATGGGACAATAGGAAAGGCCTGGAACACTCAAATTTCTGGCAAGGACTTCCATTGGCAGTCAGACTCAATGGGCCTTTTGGGCAGAGCTGTCTTTCCCATAGGGCTTAGTGGTGCCGGCCTCCCTTGGCTCCCCAGCAAGTGGGGGAGCTGCATGGCTTTGTCAGTGGCCTCCTCTTTCCCTGCACACCCACCAGCTGCACCCCGCCAAGCTTAGGATGGAAGCTGTGCCCCGCCAACCATATGGCTGGTGGGTGCGCAGCTTCTCTCCCAAGCCTCTCAAGCCTCTGCGAGGAACGCTCTCCTCCCGAGGAGGCTTGGGAGGGGTGCAAATTCACTCCCAAGCCTCTACGGGGATCGCTCTCCCGCAGCGGCATGGGGGAGAGTTGCCCCCCCCCGATGGATGGCAGTGCACAGCTATGGCCACCCCAACACTATCCGTGGTAATTTGGGGGCACTGGGTGGATATTTCACCCCAGTGCCGCGTCTGCTAAAGACGGCCCTGCTTATGGGTCCCCAGAAATTGGAGTGGGGGGAAAGACTGGGGGGAGGGAGGACAAAGCAAGGGCCAGAAAAGAGTCCTTAAAATCCCCTGGCAGCCAAAAAAGTACCAGGCTGAGGAAGAGGACTAATAATCCACTCAGCTGTGTTCTGTGGTGAAAAGTGGGGTCAACCTTCACCCAAAGGTGTCCTGGGGCCTGACTTTGCAAAGGTTACATTCCCAGCCCTTCCTCACATCTGTCAGCGTCAGTTCCCCAACTGTAAAATGGGAATAGTAGCAACTTACACAGACGTGGTGAGACCAAAGGCAGTTAATTATTACAGAGTAATTTGCTGTAGTGATAAGTAACTATACTGGGTTTCAGCATCTCAGTGCTACATTTAGAATTGGGATTGAAGAAGTGCTTAATGAAAATGGTCTGTAGAGTCCCATCCTATGGTGAGGGCTGGAATCTTTAGCTTTTTGTGACTGAGGCAGAAACCTGATTAATTTCAGATTTAAAGATGAATTTACCTAATTCACAATTTCCAAAACACAACCATCCCTCAAAATTCACATTTATCCAAATCTTGCAATGCAGTTCTCCCACCAAACAATGTTTACCAAATGCATATAATATTAGGGGGAAATGGGCATAAAAATGAATATATTAGTGAAAATAATGCACTAAAATGCAATATTTTTTACAAAAATGTGCACGTTAATCAATACTTCATGTACAAATGTACAGGATAATGTACAGGAGAAAATAAACTGCTGAAGAATTTTCATGAGCATTAAAAAAAACACATATCATTGCAGAAATGTGGAAAGCTGAATGTTAGATTAGAAAAATGAGAACTAAAATTGACACACAGGTATTCCACTTCCTTGTATCCTTTTTGACATCATGTCCAGTTTCCCCCCAGGTTGTTCGTGAGAGCCAGTGTGGTGTAGTGGTTATGAGCAGTAGTCTCGTAATCTGGGGAACCGGGTTCAATTCCCCGCTCCTCCACCTGCAGCTGCTGGGTGACCTTGGGCCAGTCACACTTCTTTGAAGTTTCTCAGCCCCACTCACCCCACAGAGTGTTTGTTGTGGGGGAGGAAGGAAAAGGAGAATGTTAGCCGCTTTGAGACTCCTTAAAGGGAGTGAAAGGCGGGATATCAAATCCAAACTCTTCTTCTTCTTCTTATGATTAACAAGTAGGACTTACAGCAACAAAAGCATTGCAGTGTATACACCCACCCACAGAAGTGCTCCTATTCAGGGATTCAGTTAGCCAGCCAAGCTAACTTGGTAGAGCATGAGATCTTAGGGTTGTGGGTTCGAGCCCCACGTTGGGCAAAAGATTCCTGCATTGCAGGGGGTTGGACTAGATGACCCTTGTGGCCCCTTCCAGCGCTATCATTCTGTGATTCCAGGGGCCTCAAGCAAACCTGTTCACTTAGCACCTTCTCCTGGTGATTGTGGGATGCTCAGCCCTCACTGGGTTGCTTTTTGTAAGTGGTGGTTGTTGTTGTTGTTGTTGTTTTTTGCAAGGCTTGCCCTGTTCTTGTTTTTTATCGCTTTATTTCTGCAAACCTTAGGATTCCGCAAAGCTTGTCAATAGCACTCCCTGCACATACATGAGTCCATGCTCATTTATTTATTTATAGGATTTCTTACCCATCTTTATCTTAAAGTCCCAGGGTGGGTTAGTCTACATGGTGTAGTTAATATGCATTGTAGCTTATACATTGCATAGCAGGGACATTAATCTGGTCATAACCACAAACTCTCACTTCAGTGTTTGCCCGTGTTGTGATGTCTGGAAAATAGTGATTGTGGGTTTTGTTACTTAATGAACTTCTTTTTAAAATAGTAAAGTACAGTCATCACTTGGCCTAGCCCCCTTCTATTCTTTCATTTGCTCATAAGGAAAAAGAGAGAAGCTAACTCTCTCTGTGGCTAAATGTAGAAAGTTTTGTTTCTAAATCAGTCAGTGATGGAAAGGAAACACGTCACATCCTGGAGGAAGAGGCTAGACTTCAGCATACAAGTCTTCAGCAGTGTTGCAATGGAACAGGTCAGCACTGAAATAGATTTAAACTTATTCCCTCCAGAATATTTACTTTTATCTTTGTGCAGGTATCATTTTTAGCATCCAGAGGAAGTATGATTGGTATTAGTTAGTCTGAATTTCCATTATAACGTGTTTTTGCAATGGAATGAGTATGAGAAAATAGCTTACAGTAAGGCAAATTATGAATGCATTATCAGTTGGTTACTTTGAATTGAATTACTAAAGTTTTGATCTTTTATCCATTTTCCTGAGAGAAAGCCCCATTGATCTCAATGGGACTTAATTTTAAGTAGATATGGGTAGGATTGCACTGTTTAAAACCAGAAGTTGGAGAGAATAGTTCCCATTGAGAGTGCCAAGCTTTAGAACCATCTCTGTTAAGTACTGGAGGTATGAGGGAGTCACATACTGTATCTCCTGATTTCTGATGATAGCAGAAACATTGTGGGAGATGTTTGACAACAGAATATACAAATGATGCTTTTGTGCCGAGAATCTACATTCTCTGATACTTACCATGTTGCTAATTCTTTCGAAAGTAGGGCCAAAGACATCAACTGGATTAATAGAAGGAACCTTGATAACTGCCAAAACAAGCATGCATGTTGCCAGTTTCTCCAGACAATACAGGGATTTATCTTGTCTAATATCCAAATTATGGTGCTGGAGGAGACTCTTGAGAGTCCTATGGGCTGCAAGAAGATCAAACCTATCCATTCTGAAGGCAATCAGCCCTGAGTGCTCACTGGAAGGACAGATCCTGAAGCTGAGGCTCTAATACTTTGGCCACCTCATGAGAAGAGAAGACTCCCTGGAAAAGACCTTGATGCTGGGAAAGATTGAGGGCACAAGGAGAAGGGGACGAAGATGGTTGGACAGTGTTATTGAAGCTACCAGCATGAGTTTGACCAAACTGCGGGAGGCAGTGGAAGACAGGAGTGCCTGGCGTGCTCTGGTCCAGGGGGTCACGAAGAGTCGGACACGACCAAACAACAACAACACAATATCCAAAACAATGTTCTTCCTGGGAATACAAGGCAAAATCCAGCACACAGTTAAGCATACTTAAATCCTACTGTTTTCCATAAGATTACTGCACTTAATTATGTGCTGGATTGCACTCAACATTTCTAGGAGATAGTATCTGAGCCATGTCACTCATTTCTTTCTGGCCATAAGGGATGATAGCAGAATTGAAAGCAAAGTTGCAAGAGAAACTTTTATCTTCATTCCTGGCTCCAACTATTCACCACTGTCTGGGGCCTTCTTTTCTTTTCTTTTCTTTTCTTTTCTTTTCTTTTCTTTTCTTTTCTTTTCTTTTCTTTTCTTTTCTTTTCTCTTCTCAACTTCCATGACCTGAAAGTGCTCCAACAGGTAGAATGTCCACTATTCTTATGCAGAAATATGGGGTTATATCTGCTGAGTAGGACCAGCACTGGATACAAGCCATGATATTGGTAATGCAAGCCCCATAAGAATATTAGTGTTTACTTCTTACATGATTTCCAGTTCTAGCACATTTGAAAGGTTCCTTTTTAGTTGTCTATGCACATCATGTGTATCACTCAAGAAATCCTTCAGCTCTAAAAATATTGCTACACCAAATGACTACTTTGAGTGTTCGTGTAATCAGGGCGGCCCTGCTTCAGTCTCGGGCACTCTGAAACTCTTTGGAAAGCTTTCCACACTGCTGCATAGTAGCAAAGCAAGACCAGTTAGGGCTGATGGCCTGATGGCCTGATGAGAAGGTGTTTGGCCTGGGAAGAGTTCTGAGGAACACTTGGAGCACTTTCAGGTCCGGGAAGAGTTCTGAGGAACATCTAGAGAGGACTGGATGGCCATATGTGACCCCAGGCTTGAGGTCCAGCCCCTCTGTGCTAGATGTAGTTATTTAAATACTGCTATTCCACCTAAAAATTGCTCAATGCAACTGCCCCAAACCCCTCCTTTTTAAAAAGTATAACATGCAATAGATAATTCCTGACACTGAATCACTCCTTAATCATAGAATTGTAGAGTTGGAAGGGATCCTGAGGGTCCAACCCCCTATCAAACTTTCAGTAAGCTAGTCTAAAATTGGTAAACCTCCAAAAAGATCCCAAAACTTTCCCTAAATGTTGCCCCTTCCATAAATTTCCTCTTGTCCTGCGGAAGCTTGTGTGTGTTCTTCATTTATAACGAGCATTTCTTCTAAGAAAGGGGAAGGGCAGTAGCTCAGTGGCAAAACATGACAAGGGTGATGTTGATTATTACCTTTATATCCCTTCTTTCCTCCAAGTAATTCAAGATGGCATGCATAATTCTCCCCTTCCCTGTTTTAGCCTCACAACTACCTTGCAAGGTACGTTAGGCTAAGAGACAGTGGCTGACCCAAGATTACCCAGTGAACTTCATGGCTGAGTCTCCCAGGACCTGGTCTGATACTCTGGCCGCTACTTCTGCATGCAGGAGGTCCCAGGTTCAATCCCCAGCATCTCCAGGTAGGGCTAGGAGAGTCAGAGGCCACCTGAAGCCCAGAAGAGAGCTTCTGCCAGTCAGTGTAGCCAGAACATAGCTAGAGGGACAAGTGGTCTTGTTCAGTACAAAAACCACATTCACCAATCAGTGTATTGATATTTATCCTCACTTGGAAGCTATGGATTGGACAATGTACAAATCCAACTCAGTATAAAGCAGCTTCCTATGTTCCAGTGTGGAACTCATAGTTGTCTGCATAGAGTTTCCAAGTGAGCTCCCACACAGCCCTTCGTCATGTATCTTCAGGCCCACCCTGAGAGATTTGTGCCTCACCCACTGCAGTGTTGCCCCTTCTTGACTTCCTCTGAGCTCTCTCAGAATTATATTAATAATCACTGGAAACAAAAGAAGAAGCAAACAGAACCTATTTCCTCTAGTCTGTCTACGTTTGGGCAAGGAAGTGGTTACAGAGGATGGGTGGCTTCTAAGCATTTTCTGCAGGGCACTGCTCAGAAGGGGTGGGGCAAGGGAAACCCCACCCCAGTCACCAGTTGTTGCTTCTCTCCCCAACTGTGTCCCTTAGACCTCATTGTGTCAGTATTGCAGACCCAGTTAGTAATATCACTCCTGTCACCCATGATATGCACAACAGAATAGTGTCCCATTGACAAGCAAATGCCCCTGTGGCCAGCTGGTGGGCTTCAGACAGTGCACATTTCCTGCCCAGCTCCCCAAGAATCCTGAGAACTGTGATTTGTTAAGAGTGCTGGGAATTGTAGCTCTGTGAGGGGCAGATTACAGTTTGCAATCTTTTTTTGGGAGGGGAAATGTGCTTTAAACATGCTATAAAGGAATGGTGTGTACGCAGCCATAGGCTCAGTAAGATGCATCCAGATGCTTTAAGCAAGCCATATACTGTGGCCAGAAGCCTGTGCATATTCTGCAGTTCCATCAATGGCACAGCTGTATGTTGGGCATACAGTTCAGCGTCCTGAGAATCTCACTTTTCTTTGTTCACAGTTGTGGCTGAGCACTTAAAAGTGTGGACAATGACTCCTGAAGTCTCAGAAGGCAAAAGGGTTTCGCTTAAAAATGTTCCCAACCCTTAGATGTGCAGCTTCAGTGCACTGCATATTTCCACAACTAGCAAAATTATGAAAAATAGTAAAATAAAGGGAGGGGAGGCTGCAGTGTGCAAGAGAAGAGAATTTCATTGCTCAATATGCATAATTTAATAGGCCGCTTTTTGTAAACTGTTCTGAAGTTTTCCCTTACAATCAAGCAGTATACAAATTTTATGAAATAAAAGAAATATACAGGTTGGAGAACTTGATTTTTATTGGTGCAGAATTTGGATGGCCTGGATAAGTGGATTGGGTGGATATTGCAATGTCCAGTTTGTATAACTCTCACGTATTTTGCATAGTTCCATTATATTTATACAGTGGTACCTCTAGATGCGAACGGGATCCGTTCTGGAGCCCTGTTCGCATTTAGAAACAAACGTAACCAGCGACGGCACATCTGTGCACACATGTGTCGCTTTTCGACGCTTCTGCGCATGCGCGTGATGTCATTTTGAGCGTCTGTGCATGCACAAGCAGCGAAACCCAGAAGTAACGCTCTCCGTTACTTACGGGTTGCCGCGGAGCGCAACTCGAACGTGCGCATCCCGAAGCACATTCAACCCGAGGTATGACTGTACATCAATCAGTGTTTTTAAAGAAAAGAAAAAATCCTCTCAAAATGTGTACTAAAATGCTCATATAAATGCATATTTGAAAGTGTATTTTCTTTCAAAATATTATTCAAAGATGCATTTTGACAAATGCAGCTGTTGAGAAGTGTGAAATCTAGTTGATAGCCAAGTTCCAATATGCAGGTTAGTCTTAAGAGGTATGGATCTAGTAATTTCATGTAGGAATTTGCAACGATCGGATTCCTCAAGCATCCTTCGTCTGGCTGCACATAATTATTACTATTGTTGTTTATCTTTAAACACATGGTACACATAAACCTGATTAAGGACCAGCTTGTACATTCAACAAAATCCAGCAGTAATGCTCTGTAAGTTTAGGCTGCAGGTGTGGAATTTACATGCTTTTATTAGTTAATTATTTATTAAATTTGTATACCCCCCCTTCGTCCAAAGATCACAAGGTGGTTTGCTACAAAAGATTACAAAACAACACCAAATACATAACAAAGAAAGGCAAATGAATAACCCCCTCCCACAAGCACATTTAAAAGCCACAGAATGTTCAGTCAGCCAACGTCTTGGTTATAGAGAAACGTTTTTAACCTGGCAACTAAATATCTGTAATGAAGGAGTCAGGTGAGCATCCCTAGACAGAGCATTCCGCAAACAGGGAGCCACCACAGAAAAGGCCCATTCTCGTGTTCCTACACTCTGGGCCTCTTGTGGAGGGGGCATTGTGGGCATTGAGGAAGGGCCTCAGACGGTGATCACGTGGTCTAGGTCGGTTCATATGAATGCTCCCTCATGCAAAAAACAATGATACCACATCTAGCAAGCACAGTTCAGATGCACATTGCACATGCCTTCAGGCAACATTGACTGGTGGTAAAAACTAGCTCTGAAATAAATGGCCTTCCTCTTGATATTGCTGGCAAACCAAGAATGAGGTTGTGCTGCTTGGACCCAAGTTGCATTGTCCACATTTCTGATTCCTCTGGATGACTGTTTTATGTAAATAAGAAAAGAAAGAATAGCAGTCATGTAGTATAAACATTGTCATAAACTCAATTTTTAAAAATGTACTTAAAAGTGGGAGAGGAGGAAAGAGAATGGGCGTGTTCTTGCTGTAACCAAAGGCAGGTCCCAGAGTCATTTCATCTGAAACTGGGCCATAGTTCAGGGGAAGCTTGTGCAAAATTTGGATGCCTAAAAATCAGCAGGGTAATAATTATCTATTTTAACAATTATTGAAATAATTATCATAATGAAAATTGCAACCAATGGCTCTAGGGCAGACTCAGATGCCTTTGCTTAATGAGATACCCCTGTGCGTGACTGCCTGCAATGTCGTTTCCCTACGGCAAGGTATCCTTTCACTGTCTGTCCCAAGGTAACTGGGGTGGGGGCATAATGGGGATGCTCAGACTTGCACAAAAGGAGGAGCAAACATCAGGAACATGATGAAGCAGGCAGACCCACCTGTACTGCTCAGGCCCTGCAGGTGCCTAGTGGTGGGGAGGGACAACAGGGACATTTTAAGGCACCCATCAGCATCTCTCTGAACCAATATACCTGTTAAGGCACAAAAGCAGCAATGTCACAAATATCAGCTAGAAAACCCAAGAACTGGGCATACGCTGTGCCAAAATGAATTCATATCTAAAGAATGCAAAATAAATTGTATTGAATTTTCCCCTGGTAAATTGCTGTTCATACTGTGTCTCTATTTTTGCATGTGTGTGTGTGTGTTGCTAGATTTGCCATTATTCAGGTTTCAACCCTCCAGCTGAGACTGAGAGTCACCCAATGTGAAACCTCTGAGTTGGGAGTGCTGGTGGATGCATCTTGTCTCTAAAAACACCCAGGTAGATGCAAAAGAAGTGAGAGAAGCAAGCTAGTATTGTGGGTACCCAGGTTCAAATGCCCACTCAGGCATGAAGATCACTGGATGATCATGGGCCAGTCATCATCTCTCAACATAACCTACTTCAGCATGGGGTGGTGGAGAACCATTTGCAATACTTGGAGCTCAGTGGTGGCTGCTGCCCATTGGGAATGGTAGGGCAAAGGGCAGGGAGACTAACAGGAAGTGGAAACAGAGCCAATGACAGACAGAGCCAACTAATTTTGGATTTGTTCTCATCATCCTCCCTGCCTGCTGCATTCTGCAAGGGCAGCCTTGAGACAGTGGGGGAGGAGGATGTGGCTCAGGAGGGGTATGTCCTGGGATGAGTCTCAAGGGCCGGATAGAAAGATATAGAGGGCCGCATTTGGCCTCCAGGCCTGTGATTCCCCACCTCAACTCCAGGGCCATCCAAAACCTGGAACCAGCACTGATTATAGGTTCAGCTAGCAAACAAATTTATTTATTTTTTTGAAAGCCTAACCAACAAAAGAAAATTATTGTGGTACATTATTTACCAGATGAATCCAGTAACAATCACAGCAATTTTTATAGTTAGGGAAATTGAAAGAGCTGCAAGTAGCCTAATAATAACAAATAATATAAAATTGACAGAGATGTTATAATAGCATAAAGCAAATTGGACTAAGTAGCTTTACAATATGTGAATTGTACCTACCTACATGAGTTGCAAACTGTCTGCAGTCAAACTTCTATTATATTGTTATAAGTTGGGGGGGGGACTAAAGGTAAAGGGACCCCTGACCATTAGGTCCAGTCACGGACAACTCTGGGGTTGTGGCGCTCATCTCACTTTATTGGCCGAGGGAGCCGGTGTACAGCTTCCAGGTCATGTGGCCAGCATGACTAAGCCGCTTCTGGCAAACCAGAGCAGCGCATGGAAATGCTGTTTACCTTCCCGCCGGAGCAGTACCTATTTATCTACATGCACTTTGATGTGCTCTCGAACTGCTAGGTTGGCAGGAGCAGGGACCGAGCAACGGGAGCTCACCCCGTCACAGGGATTCGAACCACCGACCTTCTGATCAACAAGTCCAAGAGGCTCAGTGGTTTAACCTACAGCGCCTCCCCCTAAATTTGTTATGGGATGGGGCTATGCCAGATCCTCTTCATAATTCTTGCATTTATTAAAAGTTCGGATTAATCAAGGTTTGATTAAAACTGTGCCAAACACTGCTGGATTAACTTTAGGGTAACAAACTAGCACAGCTTGACATCAGCCATTAAGAAACAAAGGCTGAAATGGCCAGTCATTAACCATCAATAGAAGCCATCAACAAGGCACACAGGGAAAGGTTGCCAGGGTCACACTGGGCAATGGTAAGCAGAAGGGGAAGTTGTGTTGGGCTGGGTGAGGGTTTCTGGGAAGGAGGAGGAAGGAGTCAGAAGCCATGCAGACTGACTGGAACAAGCTGCTTTAAAGAAGAACAGAGATGGCTGCTTGGCTGCCTTTGAATCTAATACTGCACTCCTGCAAGAAGCAGGCCCCTCTTGAGATGTGAATGCTCAGAACTCTCTCCACAGTAAACTCGGGTGTAAAAAGGTAAAGGACCCCTGACAGTTAAGTCCAGTCACAGACAACTCTGGGGTTGCGGCGCTCATCTCGCTTTACAAGCCAAGGGAGCCGGCATTTGTCCGCAGACAGTTTTTCTGGGTCATGTGGCCAGCAATGGAACTTCAAAAGCAGAGTAGCGCATGGAAACGCCGTTACCTTCCCACCGAAGTGGTACCTATTTATCTACTTGCACTTTTTGGCATGCTTTCAAACTGCTAGGTTGGCAGAAGCAGGGACTGAGCAATGGGAGCTCACCCCATTGCAGGGATTCGAACCACCGACCTTCTGATCGGCAAGCCCAAGAGGCTCAGAGGTTTAGACCACAATGCCACCCGCGTCCCTATAAACTCAGGTATATATACATGTAAATAAAACCATATATATAGTGCCTCATTTTTCAAAGGAAACAAACCCTGGTGGAATCTCGCATTGCTCAAAAGAGATTGGGGTGGGTTCATAACCAGGACTTTTTTCAGCCGGAACTCAGTTCTGGTACCTCTCAGGTGAGCGCCGGTGGCCATTCTAAGAGAATGAGGGAGGCATTCATGGTGAGTTCTGGCACCTCTTTTTCTAGAAAAAACAGCTCTGCTCATAACAATATTAAAAATCTCTGGTTTATCCACAAATCACCTGGCCTGACTACGGGAAACTGTGCTGTGCTCAAGTCTGCCAAAAACAAAACCCCACCCTCAATCTGGTGTGAGAAAAGAAGCTTTTGCCAACGTGAAGAGCTTTTCGCCTGTCAAACTTCACTGGGAACTGGAGAAGGCTTTTCATGCCTCATCTAGAAGCTATAAAGAAAAGCCTACTGGAGTAAATCCTTGGCCACTCCTCTGCTCTTTAGCCCTAAGTAAATTGTTCCATCTCGACTGCCACTAACCGGGCTCTTCCGAGCCCTAGTCTGCCTCGCCTGTTTATGCTGTATGGAGTCCAAGGGCCTTTTTTGCAGAGAAGTTTGCCGGCTGTGGCACATATCACAGCCAGGACCTCTAGGGCCCACAGCAAACAAAGAGGGTTACATGTGCCTGAGAATAATTGGGCCAGAAGATAAAATCTGCAGTGAAGCATCACCTCCCTTAGCATATGGCCTGTGAGGCAGTAGCAGAACTGGCTGAGTAAGACACCGTCCCTGACTGGATGGAGGTTCATTGCTTCTAGGCATCTCATCAGAAACACAGGAGTCAGATTCTTGACCATCTCACTCAGTACTGTCTACACTGATTGGCAGCAGCACTCCAGGACTGCTCTCTTACTACTCTGCATTTATTATATGATTCTCTCTTTCCATTGCGGACTCACTCTCATTGACCCACCACCCCAGGGAGCAAGGCCTGAGCCAAGACGGGGAACAAACTGGACAAGACAACCTTCTGGGATTTTAAAATTGGTCACAATTTTATTGATTCCATATGTAGGTGGGATTTGCTATGCTCCTCCTTAACAGCTTTATGAGGACAGTGAGGATGTTGCAGGAAAGGACCATGTCTGCATGTGTGTCCTGTGCTGCGTGTTTCTCGCTTTCACTCCCCCAATAACAAAATATTTCTGCTTCTGATCTTAATCATGTTTTGCTACCCCTGCCCCCCTCATGTGCACACTAATTCCAGAAAAGGCAGGCTGGGCCTGCCAAGGTGGAGCGTATCAGCTTGGCCCTGCGGAGCCATTGCTTGGGGGGTTCCCATCAACACATGCATTCCCACTTATGTGCCTGCCAAAAATGGTGCCAAAAGGGGCGGGGGCAGAACGGGAAAATCCCCAGAGTAAGTGACTGCCACAGGGGAGCCGGAAAAAGAATGTGCTTGGTCAGGGGAGCTATGGACTGTGCTGACTTAAGCAGAGGTACTCAAGACTTTGTTTAGGGCCATCACTTGGTTAAAGAAAGTAGTTTTATTGCACGAGTTTTTGTCAGTTTATTGGTTATATACATTTGCATATGAGAAAAACAATACTTCTAAATGGGGAAAAATCCTTTTTTAGAGGATGCACACCTTTGTCACAGCAGGCATTATCCTAAAAGAGCTGTTCCCTCTGTTCCCCCAGTCTTTCTCTTTGATATATGCCAGGGAATGCATCTTCTAAGATGCCCAAGAGGCTCAATGGTAAGGTGAACAGTGTTTTCGTGCACTCTGGCGCTTGTCACGCTGTCCTGTTGCACCAGAAGCTGTTTAGTCATGCTGGCCACATGATCCGGAAAGTCTTCTGCAGAGAAACACTGGCTCCCTGGCCTGAAAGTGGAGATAAGCCCCACACCCCATAGTCAAGTTTGACTGGACTTAACCATCCAGGGGTCCTTTACCTTTACCTTCTAAGATGCTGTAGTGCTTAGAAGTACTTAGATTTAAAATAATGTATTTAATATTAAAAAGCCTGGATAAGTTTATCAGGTACATCTTTTTAGTCAATCATAATGGGCTTTTAATCAAGAAAAGCCACTCTGCATCAGATTGAAAGTCTATATAATTCAGTTTTTCACAGTTACAGAGCCAGCCCAATACATTTCATAGCCTAAGGTGATGGGCAAAACATCACCTTCCACTTTTCTATGTACAAAGTCAGCTAGGCTGAATTTTGCTTCAACTGGTAATCGAAAAGCATCCTCCACCACACCTGGCAGCATCTTAGGGAATGTTGTGTGGCACACTCAGATCTCCCCCCAAGGCAGCTACCTCACTCTTCCTAATGGTAGGGGCAGCTCTTCACACTGGCCAGCCAGATGCTTCTGAGAAAACCCATAAGACAGGGGTGGGGAACCTTGAGCCCAGTCCTGCCAGGTTTCCCTGTTGGTCAGCCAGACTGTTTCAGCCAAGCCACACCCACCTGTCAGGTATGGGACAGCTAAAGGCAGGACTTAGATCAAAGGGGCAGCGCCTACAAAACCCCTTGCCTGGTGCTACCAGCTAATTCTTGGTGCTAGGGAAATGGTGTGCACACTTATTCTTTTTGCCAATGCAGCTAAAAAAATGTCACCTGACATCAGGTGATTAACACATGGGCAGCCCTACCCCCTGTCAAACACAGCCCACATTTGAGTGTGTGTAGATAAGAATCAGACCCACTGGCCAGATCCAGATCTTCACTCCTGCCATGAGAAAGAGCTCTCCCCTACTTGGCATCCTGAGTGGTGGCCAATAATCAGTAAAACATTGAAGCTCTTTCTAATAGTCATGCCATCTTCTCAGTGAATCCGGAGAAATGTAGTTCTGGAATTCTCAGCAGCTTTGCTAAACAACAATTCTCAGGTTTGGTCTGGGAAAAGTCATGGCAGTTAATCCGACGTTAAGCCACTCTAGGAATGTAGTGTCAGTGTGCCTTCTGTTTCCTCTCTGCCAGTGAACATGCTTTCTTTGGGCTTAGAGTGGACCATGGAGGAATGAAATATCACAAGCTTCCATTTAAAGATGGATAAGCTGAGTAAATGGATAAGCTGTCACTTGAGCATTTGCATCCCATTCTGCAGATGTTCCAAGGATGGGGCCCATCTTGAAGGCCCACTGCAACCCTGATCGTTTTTTGCCTCTTCTTGTGGTCATTTTGGGCTTCCTTTTTCTGATTGAAAAGGAAGACTTGCCTGTGTGTTAATGTCCTTAAGGCTTTAGAGGCCACTCTCAGTCAGAAAATAGTTCAGCTCATCACGCCTAGTAAAAAGCAAAGATGGGAGGCCAGGGAGCGGGGTGGACAGGAAGCTCCCTTGGAGAGACATCAGCCTATGGCATTACCAGACCCTCTGGCATTACTAACCAAAAACTGACCAAAATATATCATGGGTAGCCCACATCTCCTCCAGCTCCTAAGTGGAACCATCCCAAGCCTTTCATGCTTATGTCTTTGCTTCCTCTTTTCACCCATCAATTTTCATTAAACAATATTCCTTCTTGCCCACGGCTCTTAATGTGGATTTTGCTGCATTCATCAAGGGTGGGGAGCAGGGTGGGGAAAGGGGGGTCCTGAGCGACAAAGGAGAGGCTACCTATTCATTTCCTCATTCCTTTTCAGCAGCAGATGCTGAAGTTACAGTGTTTGCCTGCATACATACCCACATATCTGCCTACTTGTTTCCTCTGTTGGTTTAATATTGGTTTTCTTTGTATGAACACTTAGAACAGCTCCAAAACCAAGTAACCTACTGCTTGTTGCAATGATATCTTGTAATGAATGCAGTTGTTTATTAAGAGGTTTAGAACATGCAGGTTGTTCATTACATCATCACATAAAACATTCCACTTGATGGCATCAGAGCTGGATTAACTACTATTCTAAGTCATCTAAAGAGAAGTGCTCCTGTCAGTATGTTATATGGTGCCATTATCTGGGCATTTCTCAATGCAACAAGTGTGGTCATCCTACTTTCTACACAGGCAGATCCTTTCAAATTCCCTGAAACTGAAAATAAAGTGATCATTCCATTGTTACATGACAGATGAACTATGCTAAGAGGAAATATATGATTATACTAGCCAACTAGCACCAAACATTAAGGGCATTTCACAAACTATTCCTATACTTGGTATACTATCACATTTTATCTACTCCCGCTAAGAATTTTCCCCATCTACTAAAAGTTTAAACTACCCAGAGATAAAATACTGTATTTTTTGCTCTATAAGACGCACCAGACCATAAGACGCACCTAGTTTTTGGAGGAGGAAAACAAGGAAAAAAAATATTCTGAATCCCAGAAGCCAGAACAGCAAGAGGGATCTGGCTTCTGGGATAGCCTCTTGCTGTTCTGGCTTCTGGGATTGCCGTGCGAAGCCTCTTCAGGGCAGCCAGAAGCCAGGACAGCAAGAGGGATCGCTGCTGGCTTATGGGACCTCTTCAGGGCAGCGGGAGAAAGGCTCCCCCAAAAGCCCCCAAGAGCCGCACACACGCTCCACGGTGCTCTTTAAAGGAAGCGCTGAGCAGAGCCTCCCGCTTGCATTCGCTCCATAAGACGCACAAACATTTCCCCTTACTTTTTAGGAGGGGGGAAGTGTGTCTTATAGCATGAAAAATACGGTAGTATAGGGAGGTGTAAGATTCTTCATGGAGTCAGGAAGATGGACAGAAAAATTTAAGGCAAACAAAATCTAGTTTTATTTAAACAAACCTAGTACAAACAAAAACCTACTAGATTATTTCATAGCTACCTACTCAGAACCAATTTGTGGAGAGACTGAACAATAAGAAAAACCTGGGTTGCCACTGAGTTGTAACTGTCACAAAACATGTAGTCAACTTCTAAATATTACAAGAGGATTAAAGAATGTGAACTCTCTACAGGAGAGAGGAAGACTGCAGTGAGCTTGGCATGGGGGCGGGTCTTGATGACATTGGTATGCTCTTAAAAAACAAACAAAAAAACACCACCTACCCGCACAAGAGATTTCTCTTTCTGCATGCATATGAAATGGACACATGTAAATGTGTACAAGTGAACATAAGCTTGTCAGTGTGAGCCTATATCTGAACAAGAGAGCCTTTTCAGTGATGGCATCATTTGTGGATTTCCTTCCCAGAGAGTTTCACCTGATGCCAACATTGTTATCTTTTTGGTACCAGGCGGATATTTAATTTCCCAGGCTTTTACGTGTATTTTGAGGAATTAATTTTTAATATGTTAATTTTTCTTTGTATTTTAGTCTCATTTTTGCAAACTGCTCTGGAGGTTGTTCACATAACTCCATGAGTGCACAACCTATGTATGTGGGGTACTTGTTTATATGTTAATGCATAGTTTTGTAACTCTATAAGTGTATAGGATGTCTCTTGTGTAGTGAGGGGTGTGTTTCATGAAGGGTTGTGTGCCCTGTCATTTCATTTGTAGATTAGCACATACAGTATGTGCTTAAACAACTCTCACATTCCTTCAGTCTTCAAATAGCTTAAGGGCTGTCACATGGAAGAGAGAGCCAGCTTGATGACTTCTTCCTGGCCGACAAATGAAGGATAATATAAGGAACATAACTGATACAATAGAATATCTGGAAGTCAGGAATAAAAAGCAAGCAGCCTTGATTTTTGTGGATGCAGAGAAGGCCTTTGACAATGTGTCATGGACCTTTATGAAAAAAACTATGGAGATGATGAATTTTGGAGAATTATTTCTAAGAGAAATTGACGCAATTTTTACAGAGCAGCAGGCAATGTTGATAGTGAATAATGTAATATCAGAAAAATGCAAAATCACAAATGGGACAAGACAGGGCTGCCCCCTGTTGCCTTTACTGTTTTAGTACTAGAGACTCTGGCAAGGAATATAAGATCTGATGAAGAAATAAAAGGTATAACAGTTTGGTGCAAAGCATACAAGCTGAGAGTGTTTGCAGTCAACCTTGTAATGACAGTATACCAAGGTTTCTAGATAAAATACCTGAGTTTGGTCAAGTAGCGGGATTCAAGTAAAATAAAAACAAAATGAAAGTATTGGTAAAAAATATGACAGAACAACATAAAAATAAGTTACAACTAGCAACACAATTGACAATTGGGGCGGGGGAGTGAAGTATTTGGGGATATGGTTGACAGCCAAGAATATAAATATCTTTAAGGATAATTTTGTAACAACTTGAAAAGAAATAATGAAAAATATGGAGGTTTGGGGAAGAATAAATTTATCACTATGGGGAAGAATTTCCATAATGAAAATGAATGTTTTGACAGGAATGTTATTTTTATTTCAAACAATACCCATAGTCAGTGGAGCAGGACACTTCAAACAATGGCAGAAATATGTTTCTAGATTTATCTGGCAGAGGAAGAAACCAAGGATTAAATATAAATTATTAACAGATGCCAAAGAAAGAGGTAGACTCTCGTGGCAAGATTTGAAGTTATATTATGAACTGTCCTGTCTCTGTTGGCTGTGGGAGTGGATAACCCTTAAAAATACTGATATTTTAGACCTTGGGGGTCATACATTTGGATGGCATGCATATCTTTGGTATGAGAAGACTAAAGTGCACAAAGTTTTTTTAAATCATTTGGTAAGAAAATAAATTTATGCAGTATGGGAGAAATATAAAAACCTGTAGACACCATATAAAAACAGAAGACACCATTGCGGCCTTCCCCATTGGAAGCGATATCCTTGAAAAAGATTAATGCAAAAAGTGAATGGGCAACCTATAAAGAGTTGCTAATGAAAGTGGAACAACAATTAAAGCTGAAAGGATTTGAGGACATAAGGCATTTAGTAACAGATTGGTTGCAATATCACCAATTAAATTATGTATTTAAAATTGATAAGAAAAAATGATTTAGTAAGGAAATTTCAAGGTTTGAAAAAGATTTATTGGAAAATAAGGTGAAGTTACTTTCTAAAATGTATAAGGTGTTGCTAAAGATGAACAAGTTAAATCAGTAATGATACAATGGGGGGAAGATATTGGGCACAATATCAAATTTACATATTGGGAAAAGTTATGGAGGAAAAACTTAAAATTTACAGCATGCTATGCGTTGAATGAGATTCATATGAAAATGATGTATGGTTGGTACTTTACACCTACAAAATTAGCAAAGATGTATAGAACTGCTTCAGGCGTACGTTGGAAGTGTAAGGAGAAAGAAGGCATGTTCTACCACATGTGGTGGACGTGTAAGATAACAAAAGCATTCTGGGAAATTATATATAATGAAAAAAAATGTTTGTGAAAAAAATGGAAGCTTTTTCACTAGCAATTCTAGATGCAGAGATACCAAGGGAGCTGAAATGATTATGTACACGATGACCGCAGATACTTCTGACCCAGAGACTTCCGGGTTAGCGCCTCCGGCAATGGCGGAATTCCTCTGATCGGGAGGAACTTGCTCCGTGGAATTCAGGGTCTGGCCACCACGGCGAAGGCGGAGACCCACTAAAAATCGCAGGTGGGAGAAGCCTGTGAGCGTGGGATTCGGCGGGCACCTTTTGCGCCTCCCCTACTCGCGGGGAGACCCAGTTTCGGGGATCCGGAGCAATGTGGGGTGAGCGGCACAGTGCTTCGAATTGACTGCTTCTTTCACGGAGTGAAGCCGCATTGCTGTTGCCGGAGAGCGCTGACTTTTTCCTGTGGACAATTTGATTCTAAACAACTACCCGTGAGTAGAATGGAAAATTGGATTTTTAAACGTCTTAATTTGGCACCGAAACGGGGAGGTTTCAAACAGGAAGTCCGCCTTCCCCTTTTGTAAATAGATTGAAGCAAAGAATTTGCAAGCTAAAGTCTTGGAAAGTCCTATGTAAAGGATTAAACTTCCATTGGCTAAAATCATTAAACCCCCCTTGGAGGCAGGAGAAGAGGGGGAAAATTTTGGATCGCGTAAGCCTGCAGGAGAGAGTGAAGAAAGTTGGATCACCTTAGGATAAGGTCGATACCAGAAGCGGAAGAAGGCAACTTAGCTGAGTTCCTGACTAAAGAGTTTTCCAAGTTTTGGAATTTAGAGGAAAATGACTTTAAAATCGTATCAGCCTTCAGGCTTGGAAGACTTGTAAAGAAAGAGAAGCCCAGAGACTGTTTGATAACATTGAGATCAAAGGAGGAAAGGGATAAGATTTTGGGCCTACACTACGGAAAGTCACTGGACATTTCGGACAGAAGAATTGAAATTTACAAGGACATCCCTAAACAACTGTTGGATCTTAGATCTGACTATCTTGAACTGGTCAAATTGTTGAGGAGCAACTCAATTATCTTCAGGTGGGAATTTCCCCAAGGAGTATCTTTCACTTTTAGAGGGAAGAAGGTTAAAATCAGAACATTGGAAGACAGAGATAAATTTTTGACTGCATACGGAGAGGACCTTCAAAAGGGAATTGAATTACCCTCTGGGCCTGGAGCACCAGCGGTACCTGCACCCTCAGAACCTGAAGATCCAGTGAACAAGACACCACCCCCAGGAAAATAATCAGATTAATTCAGGATGTCTCTGCAACTCTTGAGTTGGAATATAAATGGCTGTAACATCCCGGAAAAAAGGAGGAAATTTTTTCACATATTAAAAAAGGAACAATTGGATATCATTTGCCTACAAGAAACACATGTGACTAGGCTCCACAGAAAAGTGTTAATAAACAAAAGACTTGGCCAGGAATTTATATCTTCGGACAGAGTAAAGAAGAGAGGCGTGGTGATATATGCAAAAGAGAGCCTGTCACCCAAATTCTTATTTAAAGATGAACATGGAAGAATTTTAGCAATTGAGATACAACATCAAGGAGAGAAGATTTTGTTATTAGGAATTTATGCACCAAAAGAAGGGAAATCGGAATTTTACAAGAGGTTGCATGAGACAATGCTGGATTATCTGGACTATGACAACATCATTATGATGGGAGATATGAACGGGGTCGTATCAGCTAACGTGGATAAGTCACAAAGCCAAAATGTTACAAAGGACGGCAGACTACCAAAGACTTTTTTTGAAATGACAGACAATATGGACTTAATTGACATTTGGAGAACGAAGAACCCCTTGGGAAGAGAGGGAACATTTTTCTCTGAAGCCCAGCTGACTTGGACAAGAATCGACCAAATATGGATAACTAGAGGTCTGGCACCCAAGGTCAGAAAGGTGGAAATCTGCCCAAAGACCTGCTCCGACCATAATGCAACGAAGATGGACATGACACTACTACCAACCGGCTCCTTTAGATGGAAGATGAATGAGAATTTGTTTAGAGATCAGGAGATTGTTGAGAAGGCCCAAAAAGCCTTGAAGGATTATTTTGAGATAAACATGAACACTACGGTGGAAAAAAGAACTATCTGGGACACAAGTAAGGCTGTAATGAGGGGGTTCTTGATACAACAGAATGCTGTAAAGAAAAGGAGACAAAATGAGAGGAAAGACAAGATATTGGAGAAAATCAAAGAATTGGAGAAGAAGTTAAGATCAAATCCGAAGTCACAGCCAACCCTGAGAGAAATCAAACTTCATCAAGCACAATATTCTAAATTGATAAGCCAGGAAATAGAGTGGAAGATTAAATTAATGAAACAAAAAACTTTTGAATCGGCAAATAAATGTGGGAAACTGCTAGCTTGGCAGTTGAAGAGGAGACAAAAACTAAATACAGTTACAAATTTAGAAATTGAAGGAAGAAATATTCAGAACCCTGTGGAGATCAGAAAGTGCTTTCAGAGATATTTCAAAAGATTATATACTCAAGGGCCGCAAGATGAGGTTGAGATTAAACAATTTTTGGAAAAAAATGGACTAACAAAATTGTCACAAGAAAATAGATCAATCCTGAATTGCAAAATAACGCGACAAGAGATTGAACAAGCCATTCAGAACATGCAATTGGGCAAATCCCCAGGGCCAGATGGGCTGACCTCCAAGTACTACAAGACATTAAAAGACTATCTGATACAACCACTGATGGAGGTCAGCAATGAAATTATGGAGGGGAAGAAGGCGCCGGAATCATGGAAAGAAGCTTTTATCACATTGATACCAAAATCGGAAGCTGAAAAGACACAACTTAAGAACTATCGTCCCATCTCCCTTTTAAATGTGGATTACAAAATATTTGCAGACGTTTTGGCAAGTAGACTCAAAAAAGTATTAAATGAAGTAATTCATAAAGACCAGGCAGGCTTTCTCCCAGGTAGACACTTGTTTGCTAACACAAGGAATATCATTGACATTTTGGAACTTTTGCAAACAGACATAAATACAAAAGCAGTGTTAATTTTTATAGATGCGGAGAAGGCCTTTGACAATATCTCTTGGAAATTTATGAAGGGAAATTTAAAAGAAATGGGAGTGGGACGGGGTTTTGAGAATGGAATTGATGCAATATATTCAGAACAAAAAGCTAAATTGATAGTTAACAATGTGGTTACTGAAGAGTTTAAAATTGAAAAAGGAACACGACAAGGCTGCCCCATTTCCCCTCTGCTATTTATTTCGGTTCTGGAGGTGCTCTTGAACATGATCAGAGGGGACCGGTTGGTGGAAGGAATCCAGGTCGGAGCGAAACAATACAAACTTAAAGCTTTTGCAGATGACCTAGTTTTGACCCTGCAGGAGCCAGAATCTAGTACGAAAAGAGTGTTACAATTGATTCAAGACTTTGGTCGGGTGGCGGGATTCAAATTAAACAAACAGAAAACTAAGGTGCTGGGAAAAAATTTGACAGATACAGAGTCAGAACGGTTTCAGAGAGAGACAGAACTAACTGTGGTTAAAAAAGTAAAGTACCTAGGGGTAAACATAACAGCAAAAAATCTGAGTCTTTTTAAGGATAACTATGAAAAATGTTGGTCTGAAATTAAAAGAGACTTAGACAGTTGGACAAAATTGAAACTTTCTTTGTTAGGCCGAATTGCTGCTATTAAGATGAATGTATTGCCAAAAATGTTGTTTTTGTTTCAAACACTACAGATTGTGGACAAGACGGAGTGCTTCCGGAAGTGGCAGAGAGACATCTCTAAGTTTGTCTGGCAGGGCAAAAAGCCCAGAATTAAGTTTAAGATATTAACTGATGCGAAAGAAAGAGGGGGCTTTGCCCTGCCAGACCTAAAGTTGTACTATGAGGCCGCAGCTTTCTGCTGGCTAAAAGACTGGCTACTTCTCGAGGACACTGACGTTCTGGATCTGGAAGGTTTTAACAATGCTTTTGGTTGGCATGCATACTTATGGTATGACAAGGTTAAGATCAATAAGGCCTTTAAGAATCATATTGTCAGAAAAGCAGTGTTTAATGTCTGGACAAAATATAAAGACTTATTGGAAAATAAAACTCCAAGGTGGCTTTCACCGCTGGAAGCTAAGGCCCGAAAAAGACCCAATATGGAGGCCAAATGGCCAAAATATTGGGAAATACTAGAAAAAGATGGAGACAATTGGAAATTGCAGAGTTTGGAGAAAATGAAGGATAAAGTGCGAGACTGGTTACACTACGCTCAGATTAAAGAAATCTTTAAAAATGACAAAAAGTTAGGGTGGAGAAATCGAAGTTGGAAACAGAACTGTTAGAGCCTAAGACTAAGGTACTTTCAAGAATGTATAACTTGCTGTTAAAATGGAATACACAAGATGAAATGGTTAAATCGGCTATGATAAAGTGGGCACAGGACATTGGGCACAACATTATGTTTGAGGACTGGGAAAGGTTGTGGACCATTGGGTTGAACTTCACTGCATGTAATGCTTTGAAGGAAAATGTAATGAAAATGATATATAGATGGTACATGACCCCAGTTAAACTTGCCAAAATATACCATTTGTCTGATAATAAATGTTGGAAATGTAAAGAAAATGAAGGAACATTCTTTCACCTCTGGTGGACTTGCCCTAGAGTGAAGGCTTTCTGGGAAATGATATATAATGAGCTGAAAAAGGTATTTAAGTATACCTTCACTAAGAAACCAGAGGCCTTCCTTTTGGGTATTGTCGGCCAGAAGGTGTTAAGGAAGGACCGAACATTTCTTATGTATGCAACAACAGCAGCAAGGATACTTATCGCTAAGCACTGGAAAACCCAAGATCTACCCACACTGGAAGAGTGGCAGATGCAGCTGATAGACTATATGGAACTAGCCGAGATGACCGGCAGAATCCGAGACCTGGGGGAAGAGAAGGTTGAAGAAGACTGGAAGAAATTTAAGATTTATTTTAAAAAGCATTGTAATTTGGTTGAATGTTAAGAAGGATGCTAGATCATAAATAATTGAGCACCACTAAACTAGATGGAATTAGGATGACAAGTGAGATTGAGGAAAAAACATAAACCTTTGGGAGGATTATTAGATTATATTTTAAATGAATGGGATATAAGAATGTAAACAAGATGATAAATTGCGGGTAAGAATTGACAATGATGCAAGTGGGAGCGGGAGACGTGAGGGAGTCCAATGAAGCTAAGAAAATATGTTATGATATATGTTTCATTGTTTTTTATTTCTGCATTTATGTTTAAAAATTTATATATATATATATATATATATATATATATAAATAAATAAAAAGAAAGTTGGATCACCACCGCTCTGAACCTGGAAATGGACTGCTAGTAAGACTGACGTTTTTGGGAAAGTTCATTGACTGTGACAGTTAGTTAAATAAGAGAAATACGTTGCTTTCATTGTCTCCTTCTGCATTTAAAAAGGAGTAAAAGTAGCTGAAAATTGAAACTAATTTTACTGCTTGAACTGTGCTTAAAAGGACTGATACAAACAGAAATTGTTTCCCTCTAGAGGGAGCCTTTGAAATTGTTACAAGAGTTGGGCTGGTGGAATCTCCAGTTGCAAGAGAAAACTGTGAGATTGACCTTGGATTGCTTGAGAATGTCGACAGAAGAAGCCTTAGTGATTGCACTATGCAAGATAAGTGAGTCATTGGAACAGCTCCACAAGAAGACGGATGTGATGAATATTAAAATTGATATTTTGGGACAAAAAGTGATTAATTTGGGACAAAAAGTGAACATCTACACAGAAACTATTCAGGAACCGATACAGGAATCTACTCTGACATGCCAAATGGTGGAGAAAGCGAGGGAGAAAGTTGTGGTTGTTGAACCTAAAGTAATACAAGTGGAGAGGGAGAGAGCCCCAGCCTTACAGAGGCAATTTGATGATTACAAGTTGTTGCCCTCTATGATTGAATTCAGAGAAAGTCAGATTGGAACCCTGCTTGAACTGGAGAAGGAAAGTTGGATAGATCACCTCATGCAGGGATTTACTGACCTTTGGGATCTGGACCTGGGTCAGGAGGAAATTGGAGTTGTGGGGACCTGCAGATTTGGAGGGACTTTGAAACACGTCCTGAAATATCTTTTGAATTTTAGTTTTAACCACGGAGATGTGGATGACATGTCGAGAAGGAATAAAACATTGTTAGGTTGGAGCTCCCCCGAGACCTACTCTTCAGCATCAAAGAAAGGAAATTAAGAACAAGATCAGCAGAAGACAAAGTAAAGTGTTGTATAAATACGAAGATTTGCAGAAGGGACCTGGAAAAGAGTTAAGAGCCTCGGACAGAAGATCACTAGGTTGATGGACTATATGGAATTGACAGAAATGACTGGCAGAATCCGAGACCAGGGAGAAGAGATGGTGGAAGAAGATTGGAAAAAGTTTAAAGTTTATTTATAGAAATAGGGTAAAATTAATGAGTGTTAGAAAAATGTTGGAATGAAATTATATGGCCTTAGTAGAAGTGTTATAAGGAGTTAAGCATAAATAAGTATTATAGTATTGATGGAAATAAGGTTAAAATAAGTTAAGATATTTATATGACAGAAAATAGTGAAAGATGGAAAGGATTTGCTGAAACAATTAATAGAAGTGCAATACAAAAAGGGAGGTGAGAGGAAGTCGATGAAACAAAGGAATGAAAGATAAGGCATTGAAATGGTATTGTCAGGGAACTGCCATCGGAGCCAGAGGCGGAGGGAAGGCTCCAGAGGGATGCCGGAGAGGGTCCCAGTAGGGAGAGAGGCAGCCCATCCGCTGGGGAAGGAAATCAGCGTAGCACCAGTGGAGGAGGGGGGCAGATGGGGGAATCGGAGAGAAGGCTCCAGGACTCCTCGCCGGAGACCAGCGGGGAGAGCACGGGTCCTCCGCTGCCCACACCCTCCCTGCGCAGAAGACTTCCGCGCAGGGAGAGTAGGAGGAGACTGGGCGTCAAAGAACTTCTTTGCTGGAAGAAGTTCAAGAAACGCCCACTGACGGATTCTGCCAGCGATTGAGACAGCCACGGATGGGTGGCTGTCCGGACAGAAAGGGTTCACCCAGGTAACTCAGCCAGGTGTGGCGCCAACTTACGCACGAGCAACCCCCTAGAACCATTACAGGTATGATGTATGTTTTTAAATTGTTTTTGTTCTGTTTTGTTTAGTTTAATGTGTTAATGTTGTGTGGTGTATTGTTTATATATTGTATTGTATTGTTTTTTCTTTCTTTTGTTTTTTTCTTTTTTTCTCTTTTTCTTTTTCTTCTTGTTTGTAAGGTTTAAAAGTAATAAATATTATTATTATTGTTATTATTTAAAAAGATACTTCTGACCCAGAGATGGAAAAAGGATAAAGTCCCAACCAAAGACGAATGGCTGATGAAGATGATGGATTACGCCGAAATGGCGAAAATGACCAGGAAGATCAGAAACCAGGAAGATAGAAACTCTAAGAAGGAATGGGAAAATTTAACAATTTATTTAAGAGAAGACTGTAAACAGCTAAAACCTTTGGCAGGATTAGAGTAACACTTGTAATATATTAAAAACCAAGGTAAAAATGGACTATTCTAAAAAAAAATAGTGATGTGATGCAGTAGGGAAAGTTTGAGTATGGAAAGCATGGAGGGGTGGGGGGGAGTCCAAGGATTCAGGGAATCCTAAATGTTGATGATTATGATTAATGTTTGAATCCAAATGTAGAGTGTGAAACTGAATAAAAAAGATTTTTTTCTTTTAAAAAAAGAAGAAGAGAGAGCCAGCTTGTTTTCTCCTCCTCTGGAGGGTAGGACTCGAACCCGTGGCTTCAAGTTGCAAGAAAGGAGCTTCCGACTAAACATGCAGGAAAATAAATTTCTGACAATAAGAGCTGTTCTGCAGTGGAACAGACTCCCTCAGGAGGTGGTGGACTCCTTCCTTGGAGGTTTTGAAGCAGAGCTTGGATGGCCATCTGCCATGCCAGCATTGCAGGGGGTGGACTAGATGAGCCTTGGGTCCCTTCCAGCTCTAAGATTCTGTGATTCCTTGCACACTCACACTTGTTTGAATGTCTTCTTTAAAAAAAATATTATTAGTTTTCCAATATTCCCCAATAACAGCCAAATTATAACAATATCAATTAATTGTTTGAATGTCTTCTTGTTCCTTATGCGTCCATGTGTGTGCATCGGGGTGCCATCAGCCAACTGCTAATGCTGCCGTCTTCCAGGTTCAGCTCTTTCAGCTGCAGATGGACCTCTTCACTCCACAGATTTTCTATCCAAGTTCCAAACCTGCCCCAAGTGCATGAGTGATTCAACACTCTGCTCCGATGTCCCCTGTACTCCCACCATTTGCTAGTTGGCATCTCCACAATAAGGTGGACTTTCCATTTCCACAGTTAAGAGTGAAGTCATGTGACCAAAAAAATCACATGCTCTGTGCTGCAAGCACAATGAGCATTACTGCTGGCTGTGCAACAAAGCAGCCTCCTATTGCTCCATCATGCATCTGTTTGTTTGCTTTTTGCCCCAGAGCTTTCCCTACAAAAACCTTCTCTTTAATGCTCGATCAGAGCAAGCATAAATTCAGATTTTCTGTGGAGTGCTGTTTGCTCCAATTGAGCTTTGAAGAGCAGGTTTTCACAGGGAAAGCTCTGGAGCAAAAAAGAAAGAAAAAAGGACTCAGACACGGCACTTTAAAGTGTGGACTGTGTCTGGAAACAGCGAAGGAACAGTAAGTGTGGATAAGCCCAAGGTTATATTCTCACACTCCCCCGCATGGACTAAAAATTGTCCTATAGCCACATGTAGGGATGGAAAAGTCTATCTGTTAGGTATCTTTCAGTTTCTCATTTTTCCAATTTTAAATTCAATTTTCCACATTTCTGCATTGGTTTACAAATGTGTTCTTTAAATAGTCCTCATGAAAATTCAGCAGCATTTTAGTGCAAATTTCTAATATACATTTTTGAGTGAAATTTTGCCTGATATGCACATTTCAACAAGTAGTTTTCCTTAATAGAATACATTTTCTATGTTAATTTCACCAATATATGAATTTTTATGCACACACTCCTCTAATATACATTTTTGTCCACCTTATGAGTCTCTAGGGAGCTACCAGGGGAACAAGGCAGTTTCCACCGAAAAGGAAGCTGCCAAAAAATTATTATTATTGTTCTTGTATCTAATGATTTCTCACAACTTCCAGATATGGTTACCTGAAGAATGGTCTATCTGCCACAGTGAAAGTATATGGCTGTTCTGGCTAAGACATCTGAACAATTCCCAATCACAGAAATCTCAACTACCTCTGGTTAGATGAAATCTAGGCACACCTCTGGTCCTTCTAAAAATGACAATGGGCTTTTCTTACTCATTAACAAGTTCACCAAGCTTCAAGCTGCCTTGCCTCTGAGCTGCCACCTACAACAATGTCAACAAATGACTCAGTGGAGAGTGCAGTATACCAGACCAGCACATGGTACTGCTTCAGTAACACCAACCCATCCCTATTGACCAATACATCCTGTCTCAGAAGAAAGCAGTGTCCTGACGCAATGCATCTGTCCTGAAGTGCAGCAGGAAATGTGGGGAAATGGTAGCATAGATGTGAGGAGCATCTAGTAGGGAAAGCTTTTAATCAAGAGATGCAAATCAGCTGTAACAGCAGCATGCTTCAGCAAAAAACTAGTGCACAGTGAAGACCAGGCAAGAGATTTGACAAATTGTTGTCAAGAAGAACCAACATCTCCATGCTACCCAGCCATTATAATCTTTCTTCTTTGTTTCAGTCTTCTTGTTTCCAAGTGGAAACAGATCCTGCTATATTAGTTCAGGCAGGCATGTAAAGGCAACATATTTTTAAATTTGGAAATCAAACAAGGCACTGGTTAGCTTGCCTAGATTAATTTGGGCCTTGTTGCTTCCAAACACTTGAGATTGTTGTTGTTGTTGTTGTTTAGTCGTTTAGTCGTGTCCGACTCTTCATGACCCCATGGACCAGAGCACACCAGGCACTCCTGTCTTCCACTGCCTCCCGCAGTTTGGTCAGACTCATGTTTGTAGCTTCAAGAACACTATCCAACCATCTCGTCCTCTGTCATCCTCTTCTTTTTGTGCCCTCAATCTTTCCCAACATCAGGGTCTTTTCCAGGGTCTTTTCTTATGAGGTGGCCAAAGTATTGGAACCTCAGTTTCAGGATCTGTCCTTCCAGTGAGCAACACTTGAGATGTCAGTCCACAAATAAGGGCATTTGGCTAGAAAAGAAGGGTTGGCCCAAACTGTGTTTTCCAAAACAAAATAAAAGAAAAAAAATTCCTTCCAGTATCAGCTTAAAGACCAACTAAGTTAGTTCTAGGTATGAGCTTTCGTGTGCATGCACACTTCTGTGCATGCACACGAAAGCTCATACCTAGAACTAACTTAGTTGGTCTTTAAGGTGCTACTGGAAGGAATTTTTTTTCTTTTATTTTGTTTTGACTATGGCAGACCAACACGGCTACCTACCTGTAACTGTGTTTTCCAAGGACTTGCAAGAATCAGATTCTGCTCCATCTCCCAGACAGCTTGGTAAGAAAGAAATTTATGCAGGGCCAGATTTAAGTTTGATGAGGTCCTAAGTTACTGAAGGAAATGCGGCCCTTTATATGTGATATTTTAGGGAGCAGGCTAGCATTACTTACATCATAGGGACCTACACAACACAAAACATTGTTGCTGTATGTAGGTTTCTGTAATGGTTCTAGGGGTTGCTCATGCGTAAGTTGCCGCCACTCTTGGCTTGGTTGCTTGGTTGAACCCTTTCTGTCTGGACAGCCCTTCACTTCGTGGCTGTCTCAGTCGCTGGCAGAATCCGTCAGTGGGCATTTCTTGAACTTCTTCCAGCAAAAAAGTTCTTTGACACCAAGTCTCCTCCTACTCTCCCTGTGCGGAAGTCTTCTGCGCAGGGAGGGTGTGGGCAGCGGAGTACCCGTGCTCTCCCCACTAGTCTCCGGTGAAGAGTCCTGGAGCCTTTTCTCCGATTCCCCCATCCGCCCCCCTTCACTCCTGGTGTTACGCTGATTTCCTTCCCCAGCAGATGGGCTGCCTCTCTCCCTACTGGGACCCTCTCCGGCATCGCTCTGGAGCCTTCCCTCCGCCTCTGGCTCTGATGGCAGTTCCCTGACAGTTTCATTTTGTTTTTTATCTTATATTTGGAAATGTACATCCAGTTTTGTTTCCCTTTAAAAAAATTTGGGTGCCCCAAGAGAGTGGGGCCCTAAGCTATAGCTTGTTTAGCTTATACATAAATCTGGCACTGAATCTGTGTAGTGATTAAATAATACCTATGTTTATGGCATGTTTATGGCATGTAGTCAGCAGCCTTGGCATTCTTTAGATGTTTTCTGTGACTTAGGTACATGATTTGATGAATCCAAACAAAATATACAACCAACATAAGAGTTTCCAAAACCCTCGCTTTGTCTCAAAGTCAACACAACTGCCAGAATTCAAGGTGTCTCACACAGTTATCTTGCTTACTTTTGCCAGATGTCAAGGTTTTTACTTGGACGAACCAAGTCTGCCATGCTGGGCTAGAGGTGCCGTAAAATTATGAATATATTAGATCCTTTAAATGCATAATAAGGATCCAGTTGCCACTATCCTATCCTTTTAGGTGCCCATTTTCCCCAGCCTCCTGCTGTTAAGGGAAAATCTATGGCTGGGTGTTATTAACAACCCAGAAACATTCCTATGCAAATAATGCCTTATCTACACTACAAACCTAGATCCATTTATCAGTTTATTTTACATTACTTCCTGCAAAGAATCCTGAGAATTGTAGTTTGGCAAAGGTCCAGAGAATCCTTTGCTAGAGATCCTAAACACGAGTCACAAAATGACAGGAGAATGGCTGCTATTTATTTTAGGTCTATAGTGTAGAATAGGGGTAGGCTTCAGGCTTTTTTGAACTGCATTAGTTTTTACTAGAACCCCTGAGCTGAGTACAAAAGACATCCATTTAGAATTAAAGAACAAGTTGACTCTGAGCCTAAGAATTTGTTTTCAGTATCAGAATTTTCACCCCAAAGTCCCTTCCTGGTTATCCCAAACCTTTCTTCATTTCAACAGCCTAATTTAGGTGGGAAATTAATATTCCTAAACAACTGGGAATCCCCAAATCCTTGCAAATGTACTGAAAATCACAGAGAGATCTGCCAGTAGATCCCAATCTTCTTTCTGTCCATTCCTGGTGGGATGTAATCCACTGGAGCAGTCAAGTACAACATTACCTGTTTTGCTAGAGTGGTCATGCAGGGGATGTTGGTCCAGCCAGTCGAACTTCCTGCTACACCTGGCTGGAGCATCCTTCCTTTTTGCATGTGACTAGCAGGTGGGCGTGACCTTTCCAGACCTGGTAAAAGGTCAAGTCATGTAGCCACCTCCCTTCTTTTTCATTCTGCCTACTTCCTGCTTCACTTCAACTGCACTGCTGGCTATCAGCCAGCAGTCTCCCCAGGTTATCTCCCATATGGGGTAAACCTGTTTGTACATATTTGAAACTTTAAGCCTAAAGCCTGCCTTCAGGGATCACACTGTGCTCTGCCTGATTGTGAGTAAAACTTCTTCTTGTTGCTTATGAATAAGACTGTTGTGTTTTTATTCTTTTAGGATTTATTATTTTAGGAGGGATTCAAGGGATCTTACCAGGAACATATCCAATCTGGGTAAGTCAGATTGAATTGCTTGTTGTCTTAAGAGACTCACATGAGTCTGCAACCAGCTTCTTGCTGTGTAAGGGGGGGAATGCACTCTGCTGTATAAAGAAACTTGCTAGTGCGAGTTAGGAAGGATTATATTAATCAATATATCCTCTCCTGTTACCCACAACATTCCCACATATATACTCTCATAAATGGCAAATTCACAGAGATACTAGTTATTGATTTATTTAAGGCATTTATATATCACTTAATCTTTAGCATTTCTAAGCAATGCACATACTCAATAGGTTGTATCCAGTGCTAGCCTTATTCAGCATACACTTATGGAAGTAAATGAACATGACTAACTTAGGGTCATTAACCTCAGTTGGTCTACTCTGGGTAGGACTAGTATTGGATGTGGCCCAGTATTTTCAACAGTTACTTCTTGTCTATATCCCTCCTTGAAGTTGGTTTTGTCCTTTGCTCTCATGTGCATCCTTTTACTGTGCCTGGGCTGGAAGTATACCATCCAAATCTGAGTGACCTTCCTGAGTTCATCTACACTGGCTACTGTGTTGGGGCAGCAAACCCCAAAGTCACAAGACCTCGAGAGAGAATTTGCATACCAGGTGATGCTGAAAGCCCACACAGCTGAGAGGACCACATAGACACACAAGCATGGTTGCTAATATTCAAAATGTATGGTTTCAGTGGAAGCTGACAGTCTGAACAATGCATTCTGTCACCTCCCCCATTTATCTGACTCCTGTCACTTAAGGATCTCAGAATTGTGGATATGTTTATTGTGGAAAATCAAGGCACTTTCATTGATAATGTTGTAACAACATTCCAACTCACCAAAGATTTTGTATTTGTGAGTCCAGTGAAATTGAGGATATTTCACATTACTTTTTAAGCTGCCAAATGTATGAGTCTCAAGTGTACAAATTTCTCACACATATATTCCACTCGTATATTCTATATATCTTTAGATCTCAGTGACTAGGCTAGGATATAAGGGATCAGGAAGTCCTTAATAATCCTTAAGATTCACCCATCTGTAGGCCTGGTGTAAGGTGGGTCGCAAGAGTAGCAGTACTAGTATGCAAATATATGGTAAAACATTTCAGACTTTATCCAAAATAAACATATCCATCTTGGCTTTTAAATCAGTGGAGAAGACGGTAAACAGAGACAGTAAGCATGCAACTTGCACACATTTAACTTCTACGCATTCAGCTTTATACGCCTGGCAAAATAATAATAAATTAAAAAGGGGGCAGATGTCCAGGAAAAAAGACTTTGGCATTCCCCCCCCCCCCATCACTGCACCCAATGTGTTTTGACTATATGTGATTTTAACTTTAGGTACAATCCCTGGAACATAACTCCTGCCTAAGTTGCATAAGGGTCCAGAGCGCAAGTGGTCACCCTGACCGATCCAAGCGCCTTGTCTGAATCCTCGAGCCTTACCAACTGAAACTCATCCAGCACAACAGGACTAGACTGTGCCCTTGAGATTCATCTGCTGTAACAGCAGAGTCAAGATCCCGATGGATGCAAGCGATTTTATCCTCAAAATGCCTTGCAAACAAGTCACAGCAAGCTGCCATTGGTTCTGCCACCTCCTTTGAGCCAGACTATAACAGGCCCCACACTACTCGGAAAAGCTCTGCTGGAATGAGAATATTCCCCAACCAAACACAAGCATTTATATCTACCACCTTAAGTGTTGGCGGTATAGAAAAGATTTTTCAGCACCTCTACAATATGCTCAAGTTCTTGCTTTGGTAAGTCTCCAAAGGGAAATGTATTCCATTATAATAGAGCAGTGACTGAGGACAGCCCCCCCCCTTCTCTAACAAGCATGGCACTCATAAGGCATAGTCCAAAGAGCACTCACTCTCTGCTGATTTAAGTATCAAATCAGGACATAGAGAGCAGGTAGTATATAGCAGGTAAGCCACTGATGGCTTTCCAAATTCTGAAGCACCAAATGAATGTGCTGCTTGTGAACCATCTCCTTAAGGAGAGGAGCTGTCATGTTCAATTCTAGCCTCAAGCAATCTTCAAAGGCAGCTCTACACAGCTAGTACTGTAGTACTCTAGCAACTTACCCAATTACAGGGTTCAACATACAGTTTATTTCACATTTAAGGCCTTGTCATTTTCAGCCTTCATGTGCCCATACATGTTTTGTAGAAGTCACAGGAAAGACTTAAAAAATAACTGGAAAAAAGTGAGCAAGCCACATAAGCCACATTTCCTGCTCCCTCCCCCTTCCTGAACATGTCTCTCCATCCCTCAGTCTTGGGACATTCCTACAGTGATACTACTTCAGACCAGAGGAACAGCCAACAGCTGGACAAGCAATAAAGAGATTCAGGACTGGCCTCTCTCTCTCTCTATCTCTCTCTGTGTGTAAACTATTAACTCCTTTGTTTTACACTCTGAACAGAGCTGCCATCCTGAGAGGCAGGGACTTCATCAATCAAACAACTCAGCCTCTAATTAAAATGTCTGTGTGTGAGTCTTTTTAAACCATCTGTTTAGATTATTAGTGAGGAGTAGCATTTTTCTCCATCCAGCCCCCTTCCCTGAACTTGGTGGCAGAAGATGTCTGAGGCAAAAGGTGTAGCTAGCAATGTGTTCACACACTGCCTGCTCTTTTGCCCCTCCACCCACTGTAGACTCATCATCTCCCCAGGCAACTCTCTCTCTCTATTCATACTTTTTGGTACCATGCATGTGGAGCAATGCCAGGTTTGGGGCTGGGCTTCCTGGCACTCAGATGGATACAGGGCTGGAACCTGCCTTTCACCATCTCACAGGGTGAGGACGGCTTGGGCCAGTGCCTGCTTGCTCCTGCACAGTAATTACGGATGAAAATTCTCACCTGTGCCTGCCAATAGAAGAAAGCAAACAGTCCCTCCACTATAAAGTCTGGAGCAACTTTTTTATTGTTATTGTTCTGCGTTTGGGGTTCGGCCGTGGGGAAGTGGGTGGTACCACAGCGCTTAGAGTCAAGGGAACAGGCCTGATCTGCACATATCTCACCTCACCTGTGTGCAATCTTAGTCCCCCAAGGCTGGGGAGTGAGGAGGGAAGGATTAACCATACTTTAAGAAGAGGGTTCCCATGTAGCACCTCATAGCTTGTCACTTGCTGATCTGGGTTTACAAGAGCTAGACAGATTTTTTTCACAGGAGCAGAATAAACGTGAATGTATGAAGAGCTCGCTCATTGCTGATCTCTTTTTGTGGGGTGAAAGGCAGCTATTAGTCCTTCTCTCGGCCTCAGTTCTCCACCTGTAAATCAAGAGCTGATATGTCTAACCCTTCTCTTCCCTTAGAGCAAGGAGGGCTACTATAAAAAAAAAAGATGCAATGATGGCTGTTGTAATGGGATCTATGCATACAACAATCAGTTCTGTTCCAAGCACACCTACAAAATGTACCTATTAAAAGCTTCTTTGTAAGACACGTCTACCAAGCATTGTGTCCAAAGATGCGAATAGCAAAGAAGCCCTTCTTCCATTGCCCAAGGCGACTTGGAAGAAAGTGGAAATAGGGAATTCAGTTGCTGTGGCATGAAATTTATGTGGCCAAGAAGGTGGAAAGGACCAACACCATTAACCTAACCCTTTGGCCCTCTCTCAAGAAGGTAAAAATATCTATCTTTCACATATCCTATTGTTACTTTCCATACTGAAGCTCCTACAAGTTTCTATTGGTTAGAAATTGTCCAATTGCACTCTGGTGCTTTTACATCAGATGTAAAATATCTATTTGTTTCTAAAGATATTTATGTCTTGCTTTTACTTTATTTTTACATTATTTTATTAATTTCCTATATTAAAACCCAAATATAAACATGACAAAGTGAATACAATGTTACAGAGACATTTGGGTTCTGCTTTTCCTATTTTCACCAGAGTTTTAACTTGACCTGTTTGAAGGTGTTTTCATATTACATCAGGAACAAATAGTTAAGAGAGTGCCAAAGATCAACACAGGGTAGTGGTATTGCTTTATCATAGTTCCTTTGTTATCACACATAACAAAATTAAGCCAATCTGAGATAAACTTGTATTTCCTATTTCCTCTGGCCACTTTCAATTTATTTGTCATTTTTTCTACTAAAGCGCTACTCCAAATTTTGTTATATACCCTGATCTTCAACCCCATAGGTTAAAATCAAATCAAAATAAAACACTAATAAAATTTAATGTTCAAAAACCAAATTAAAAATATAGTTAAAACTGAGAGCACAATAAGATGCATGCAGTCAGTCAATAGAAGAAGAAATATAGCCAAACCCAAAAGCCAGACAAATTCTTGAGAGCCCATCTGAAGAGAGAGGGAAGCCAGGCAAATCTCCCTAGGGAGGAAGTCTCAAAATCTGAGTGCCACAACTAAGAGACCCTTTCCTCAACGGAGGCTGGTACATGAGGGCAAATGGGGCATTGCCCCACCAACCTCAGTTGGCCCTCAGCCAGCCCCCATTGGCCTGCCTGTGCGGCATCCCAACCAAGCAAGCCTGGAGATGCAAAGGGCAGGTGCTGAAGACCACGTGGCAGGAGGTGGGACTTCCTTTAACTTTTAACAGCTCAGCTGAGCTTAAGGACAAAAGAAGCGGCTTTTATGGAGTCAGACCATGGGTCCATCTAGCTCAGAATGGTCAACTCTGCACTGACTGGCAGCACCTTTTCAACATTTCAGGCAGGAGGCATCTTAGGGATGCCAGGCATTGAACATGGGACCTTCTCGATGCAAGGCCAGTCCTCTGAGGCCACTGAGCTATGGCCCTTCCCCTTCAGTACTCCTTAGGATGCTTCTCCCCAGCACCAGACCACTGAGTTTTAAAAGCAACACAACCCAATCCTATGCATGTTTACTTGTCAAGAAGTTACTCCCAAGTTAGGGTGTATAGGATTACAGCTCAAGTCTGATTTAAAGCTCCCAAATCAGACAACAGAAGTATCAACTGACTTGATATCCTCAGCCTTTGCATGCCATAACACACCAAGATAAGGCACATAATTATTATATAGACTGTATTTGGAAAGCAATAAAGAAAGAAAATATTTGTATCCTACTGGAGTGGCATTAGGTGTTTTGCTGCCACATGCACAATATTAGAATGGTATGCTGACTTCAATCACCCCAAAGCCTTCCTGCATTTCTATAGCCAAAGCAGCAGCAGCCCATGTTATTGTTTCCAGATAATCTTCTCTTCTTTGTACCTGTCAAGGAAGAGCACTGTCACCTCCTCCACACTTATTTATTACACAAGGGGGACCCACAACAAAATGTTGCAGTATTGATTGCTCCCTTTCAAAGTTTCAGCCAGCCATGGCCTTTTCCAGGACACTCCATTTGTTTCTCCTCCATTCCTCATTTTGTGTGCCACTGAGCATGCTCACTCCTCGTCAGGCTGTTTCTGTGGTTCTCCCCATTGCATTTCCCCCTCCCCAAATATTTGTTTTACCCTTGCAAACGTTAAGATTCCCCAAGCCTACTGCTACCTCTTTCTTGTGTGTGTGCTACTGTTTTGAGTATGTAAGATTCCATACTTGGAGTTTGCTGCTAATATCTACACCCTCCTTTATCTTACAGAAACCCTGTGAGGAAGGCCAGACCAAGAGACAGTGACTGCCCTAAGGGTTCCCAGTGAGTTTTATTACCGAGTCAGGATTTGAACTTGAGATCTCCTCTGTCCTAGCCCAACACCATGTTGAAAGTGTACAGTAACAGCAGGGATTATTCAGTTTGTAACTTAAGAATTTATTAAATAGCCAAGAGGGGGGTGGGGGTGTTGCTTAGCAACCAGGAAGAGTAGCATGTTGTTTGCTGAGGTAGCACCTGCCCTGATTGGTTGTGTGGATCTCAGGGAGCTTTTCCTCTCTAGCTTTGGTTGAGTATCTCCCTGCCATGTACAAGGCCTACAGGAATAAAGACAAAACCTCTCTGTTTATTTCTCCTCAATTGTACACTGCTTTTGTTCAAGTTTCCTCAGTAAATTGTTACCAAGACTGTTCCCTTTGGACTCTGTTATTTAAGTGATTCTGCTAACAGTGCTGTACAGTGCTGTTGTAATCATTGACTTTACTAACACACCACACTAGACCTCACATCAGCCATGCACCCTGCCTCACCCTTGGACACACTGTGCTCCCATTCCTGTTGCCTGGCCTCTTCTCATCTCTCACTGCCAGGCCACCTGCCTTTCCTCTACCATCTCCCATTCCTTTGGAGGAGTGCCTTCAAGACAAGGAAACCCCTTCCTGTTGCCTAAGGGACTGCATCCCATAGAACGCTCCCCTAAGTAGACACTAGGAGTGAAACTGGGATTGGCAGACATCACTCCTAAGAACAAAGCTGATGTCATAAGATGGTGCAGAGCTCTAGAAACCTAGAAGCTGGCTACTAGAAAGGGATTGTTTGCAGAGGCAATACTAGAAATAACAGCAAACAGGAAGACAGACAAATATGACTTATGGGGGCAAATAACGGTGTTGTACAGCTCTTGTTCATTGTGGGGATGATTAGGGAGGCAGGAGAGGATATATTATTTAATGATCTCCTTCCTAACTTGCACTAGCAAGTTCCATATTCTAGCAGAGTTCCAAACATCTCCCTTTTTAAATTAGGCAGCGATCAGCTTGTTGCTGACTCATCTGAGTCTTACTATTAAAGAGTCCTTCCTGGTAAAATCCCTTCTAATCCCTCTTTAAAAGAATAAACACAAGAATCTGATTAACATTAATATAAAAGTAGTTTACTCACAGATTCATTCACGTTCACAGACATATCCCTGAAGGCAGACTTAGGTTACATAACAACTAGAACTATTCCATAAAGAAGTGACTGTGACTAAGCAGTCACTTTTCCAAACACACAGCAACATCCAAAACGGAGAACACACACACTAATCAGAACATGGAGGCCATGTGCTCCTCCATGCTAGTACAACACACCACACCCTTTTCTTTTCCTTTTTTTAATAGAATATTTATTAAAATTTTCAGAAATAATACAATGAAAAACCAAAAAGAAAAAACAACAAAAATACAAAAATACAAAAAAACACACAAAAAAACACACATAAAGTTTTCGTTACTTATTTTCTTTTAACTTATTTTCCAGACCTACTCATACCTCCCTTTCTTGTATTCCAATTGAAATTGTTAGTTCAGCAAATCCTCACCATTAGTTTTTACTTATTTCTAAACCTTATTTTTCATATCTCTTAAACATTACAGCTGGAAACCACTTAATTTCTGTCCAACATCATTCTAACATTCATTAATTTTACAATATTTCTGTAAGTAGTCTTTAAATTTCTTCCAGTCTTCTTCCGCCGACTCTTTTCCCTGGTCTCGGATTCTGCCGGTCATTTCTGCCAGTCCCATATAGTCCATCACCTTCATCTGCCATTCTTCCAGAGTGGGTAGATCTTGTGTCTTCCAGTATTTTGCAATAAGTATTCTTGCTGCTGTTGTGGCATACATAAAAAAAGTTCTGTCCTTCTTTGGCACCAATTGGCCGACCATGCCCAGGAGGAAGGCCTCTGGTTTCTTCAGGAAGGTATATTTAAATACCTTTTTCATTTCATTATAGATCATTTCCCAGAAAGCCTTGATCCTTGGGCACGTCCACCAAAGGTAAAAGAATGTTCCTTCAGTTTCTTTACATTTCCAACATTTGTTATCGGGCAAATGATAATTTTTTGCAAGCTTGACTATAAATCATTTTCATAATATTCTCTCTTAAGGCATTGCATGCCGTAAATTTCATACCGGTGGTCCATAACTGTTCCCAGTCAGCAAACATAATATTATGTCCAACATCCTGTGCCCATTTAATCATAACAGACTTCACCATTTCATCCTGAGTGTTCCATTTAAGCAGCAAGTTATACATCCTTGACAAAATTTTCGTTTTAGGTTCTAACAATTCTGTTTCTAGTTTTGATTTTTCCACCTGGAATCCAATTTTCTTGTCCAATTTGTATACCTCCATTATCTGATAATAATGAAGCCAATCTCGCACTTTGTTTTTTAGTTTCTCAAAGCTCTGCAATTTCAGTTTATCTCCCTTGTGCTGTTGGATCCTCTCCGGATTCCGTTTCTTTCTGTAGATCTTCTTCGTGGTCTTTCAAAAACTTGTCTTTATCATTCACTGTTCTTATTCTTATTTTCCTTTCTTTATATTTGAAAGATAGGCCTTGGGGAAATTCCCACCTGAAGAGTATTCTATTTCTCCACACCACACCCTTTTCAAGTCTGTCCCAGCTCAGGAGGAAACAGGAAGCCTTCTCCTGAGTGGGACAAAACATCCCCTAACATGTCCACTGTAGGGATGTTGTACTTGACTGCAGTTTTACATCCCACATTCATGTCAATCAGGCTTTTCCAGGTGAATGCCCAAGTGAATTGTGCCCCGCCCCCTTAATTACAGAAAGGGCCCCATTTAAATTTCCTTCCGGTGGCAACAAAATGTGTTGGATCCACACTGGCTATGTGGACCCCAAAAGTGGATCCTGAAGCAATACCTGTGAGTATAGGGTGGTATATAAATTCAATTAGTAGTAGTAGTAGTAGTAGTAGTGGTATGTTAGCTGTTCAGGGTTCCAGTAAGTCACATCCTTTCCCAGGATACTCTATTCTGTGGCCACTGAGCATGCTCAGTTCTTATTGGGCTGTTTGAGGCATTTGTCCCTTATATGATTTTGCTCACACCCCCAATGTTTTTGTACTTTAGCAAACCTCAGGGATTCCCCAAACCTGCAGATTCCTCCCTCTTATGGTGTCGCTTTTTTCTACATAAGGATCCACACTTGAATAATGAGTTTGCTATTAGTATGCAGGATTGCTCCTGTGAATTGCCTGACTTGGTTGTTTTAAATATGTACTATATGCCACCTTCCTACCAAAACAAAAACCCCAATACAGTGGTACCTCAGGTTAAGTACTTAATTCATTCCGGAGGTTCATACTTAACCTGAAACTGTTATTAACCTGAAGCACCACTTTAGCTAATGGGGCCTCCTGCTACTGTCGTGCTGCCGGAGCACGACTTCTGTTCTCATCCTGAAGCAAAGTTCTTAACCTGAAGCACTATTTCTGGGTTAGCGGAGTCTGTAACCTGAAGCGTATGTAACCTGAGGTACCACTGTAGTACTTTTCACTCACCACTTTCCCTCACTTCCAGAAAGCCCAATAAATTTCCTACATAATCTGAGAGGTATGCCTCATCAACCATGATAGACGAAAGCATGTATTTCTTCACAGAACACATAATTAAAGTATGGGATTCACTGTGAGAATGTGCAATGGTGTCCACTAGCTTAGATAACATTAAAAAGGGAATAGACAAATGCATGGGGGAACATGTCTAAATTGAACCTCCAGGCTCAGGTGCAGTATACCTTATGGGGAAGATGACAGCACAGGAGGGTGATTGTCTTAGTGTCCTACTTGTGATGCCTCTTGGAAACATCTTGCTGGGTACCCTGTGAAGCAGAGCTCTTCTTATGTTCTAGGTGGACATTGGGGTGCACAACTTAGATCACACACTGCATAATCACTGGAGTCCCCAGTGGTTTTCACACATGCACCCAGTGGGTTCCAGTAAGGCCAGCCTTAATGTCACAATTCCTGAGAAGCCTTAAACCAAAGCTCTCCTGCTAGACATTCATCTGGCTACTACACCCAGCAGTGACCCTCTCATGAGAGAAGATGCAGTGCTTGCGTTGGGCAGTAGAGTCCTCACCCTAGAGGGTGGAAGGTAGGCATGTACGGGGGGGGGGGGTTTGAAATTATTCACCAGGTTGTGCCCAACATAATCCTCATTCAAATGTGCTGCGGGTTAAATTAAATGAAGAGTGGGATGCCATAAGGATCCCCCCCCCATTCACACACATCCCAAATGCCCTGCCAAGCTGTGCCCACAGTCTAAAGGAAGGGGACAGGATAATCTGTCCTGCTTTGTGAGGATGCCTTGAGTGCTGTGTGGTTTCACTGCTGAAGTAGGTTTAAGATCCTGGACGCCTACTGACTAGACCACAGGGAGCAGGCAGCCGAAACCTCCAGTTTGCCCACAACAGGAAGGTCTAGTGCCCACTTCCAGCAAGCTTGCAAGCAGTTGGCCCTCTGCCCTTATCAGGCAGTGAGGTCACAGATTCCTACTCCTCCACTGAGAAGCAGAAGCAGCATCAGATTTGGGGGGAGGGAGAGCAGCACAAATGGGCTTTGGGAGTAGTTTTGGAGTGGGAAAGCTCTTGAGATCTAGTCCAGAATAAGGACGCTGACATGTTGCCTTTTTAAGTTTAGTCCGTTTGTTTAAACCCAGTGAGACTTACTTTCAAGTAAACATGCTGAGGATTGCAGTACAAATTGATAAGGGGAAATGTTTTTATTATTGATGCTTTATTATTAATAATAATTATTATTATTTTAAGAGCAGTTCTCATTTTCCTATTTTAAAGCTCATAATCTAGCAATTTAATCAACACAACTCAAATTCTCTCTCACACACACGTGATTTGTGTTTTTGTTGTGTGTACCTATTTATCATGTTTTCTTGTAAAGAGACAGTGAAGCTCCTATCCTAAACATATTTCCTGGGAAACCCCAACTGTAGGAGGACTGGATTGTGGAGTAACCAGGCACAGGATTCCACTGTCAGTTCTGTTCGCCATAAGCATGTACAGCACTTGTTATCTCCAATTTATTTGCACCCCGCCTTTCAGCCATGGCGTCCCAGGGCGGCTCACAAATGAAACATCAAGCCGAAGCCATACAGCTGTCACTTTAAACAGCAAATAACTGCCACCGAGTGCCTTCTCTCTAATAATAATCTAGATGGGTTTCCCCAGCCACTCTGGGCAGCTTCCAACAGAATATTAAAATACAATAGTCAATTAAACTTTAAACAAGCTCGCATAGTCTGAAATACAGGCCGGAGAAGCATCCCTCCCCCTTCCCTTTCTCCCCTTGGGATGCGAAGGGGGAGCCCACCTCTGTCCTCTCTTCGGCAGTGGACTCTCCTTCCTTGGAGGTTTCTAAGCAGAGGCTGGGGGGTCATCTGTCATGGATGCTTCTGGTGAGATTCCTGCATCGCAGGGGGGTGGGCTAGATGACTCTGGGGGACCCCGTCCAACTTCACAGTTCTATGAATCTTTGGCGCTGGCTTGCTCCATTAGTTTAACTTGGGGGGGGGGGGTGAGAGAGAGATTGCAATCGTGCTATGTGCACCGAGAGGGGGGGGGGCACGGTCGCAACGCAGTGGGGGGAAGAGAAGAAGAGAAACTAGCGGGAGAACCTTGATTTCCCTCGGCAGCTCTGCGGGGAAGGAGCGCGCAGACTGGGCTCCTTCCTCGCCCCAAGATCCTGGCTGCGGGGCGCAATTCGGGAGGCTGGGCTGGCCGGGCCCAGGCCCCGCGGGGCTCCTCCGCGCTCCCCTCCCCCGGCCGGGCGGGCGGCGCCTGCAAAGGCTGCGGGTTCCGCTGCGCCTCCGTCTCTCTTTCCACTGGTAGCGAGAGCGGGGGGGGGGGAGGGGGAGGGGAGGCCACCCGGGAGCCGGAACCGGGCGCCAAATAAGGAGAGCGGGGCGGGCCCGGATCCTGGCCTTGTATGGCGCTTCCCCTCGGCGGCGGCGGCCCAGCCAAGCCCGCGGCGGCGGCGAGGCGATGCCCGCGCAGGGGGCGCCCACCCCTCGGCCCCCGCCCGGCGCCGCCCCCCCCCCCCAGCCCCTGCCCGCTCCTCCCAAGGGGCCTCCTCCTCTCCCTCCCGCCTCTTCGCAGCAGGCGCGACTCTCCCCTCCCTCTTGCGCCCCGTCCCGCGCGCGATCCTGGCCAGGCTCCGGCTCCGGACCTCCTTGCTGGCGCCTGCTGCTCCTCCCGAAGGAGCTGAGCTGCGCGCCCGACGCGCCGAGTCCCGAGCCAAGGCGGCGCGCTTCTTCTCCGCTTCTGCTCGAATCCCTTTGGGGGGAGGGGGCGCGCATCCACCTGCCGGGGGGGGGGCGGCCCTTGCACCGGGACGAGAAGAGGCTTGGGCCGAGGGCTTTGACTCCCCCCACCCACCCACCCCCATCTTCGGACTTGCACAGGAGTCCTGTTGCCGGACCCAATTCACCCAGCATCTCCTGCTGGGAAGAGTGGAATCCCAAAGGGCGCCTGCCCCCCCCCCCTCACCCTCCTCTGCCCGCGGCCCTTGCGCCTTCGGGCTTCAGCAGAGGGGAGGCAGGATGGACTGCAAAGCTCAAAACGTCTGCTTTTAAAGAGAGAAAGTCATTCCCTCCCGCCAAAAGAAGTGTCCCCACCTCCCTTTTTCTTAATACGTTTGTCGTGGTTGGTTTCCAGCACTTCATAGTAACCGGATATCTATCTAGGCGCTCTTGGGGAATGATCCAGGTAACAGCTTCGTCGTCTTAGAAATAAATGGGGGGCGGGGGCGCCTCATAGTAGCCCATAAGTTAGTCAGCAAGGCTTTCGACGCTCCAAACCTTCCCAGGATACGGCCTGGAGGGTGACGAGGCCGCCGCCTCGCTGAAGCTGAGCAGGACTGGGATCTGGGTGGGTGATCTCCTGCGACCACGTGTAGCCACTTTGGGTTCCATAAGAGGAAGAAGGGTGGAATAGAAAATGTAAGGAACAAATAAAGAAATTATATGGGCAAACACGCAAATACCCCAAACAAATCTTACAATGCAGTTCTATTGTACAGGTTCAGAGGCAAGTGCCGCTATTTTCAGTAATGCTCAACTCTCCTGAAGGATTACAGCCTGCGATTGCAGTCCTGTGCACACGGGCTTACAGCGCAATCCTAGGCACCTCCATCGAGAATTTCTGCGCTATCAAAGTTAGCGCTGCAGCCTCGCGTGCGACTAACCCTCCATCAAGCGCGGTAGGGCTTGTTTCTGGGTAAAGACACCTAAAACAGCTCAGTTGGGATAACTCAGTTGGTAGAGCATGAGACTCACAATTTCAGAGTCGTGGGTTCGAGCCCCACATGGAATAGAATCATAGAAGTGTAGAGATGGAAGTGACCCCCTGCAGTGCAGGACTCCTGCCCAACATGAGGCTCGAACCCACGACCCTGGCATGAAGAGTCTCATGCTCTACCAACTGAACCACCAAGGAGTAAAAGGTTCCTGCCTTGCAAGGGGTTGGACTAGATGACCCTCGTGGTCCCTTCTTACATTTCTAGGATTTTCAGATCGGGACTGTTAGGCATCTTGGCGCTGTGCCTCGCCCTCTGCCATCACCCCAAGTAGAAATCTTCCTTTGCACGTGCCATAAAGTTAAAGAAGAAGAAGAAGCCGATGGGTGTCTGATCTCCGGAGATGCTCTGCTCAGCCTCCTCGCGCGCTCCTGCCCCGCCACTCGCTTCTCTCCCCCTCCCTTTGCCAAATCCAGGTTTCCTTCCAGCGTGCATTTCACTGCCGTTGCAGAGCTGGCCGTGCAGGAGTTGGGTAAGTCGAGCTATTGCAACATATAATTTTTCCATACATTCGCTACATAACTCGGAGGGTTTTATTTAAAGATAGCATCAGTTGGCACACTTAGCACGAAACCACCTAATTACTGACGCCTCACAAGTGCCAAACTTTAAACCGGGAGGAGGGGAGGGCTAGAAATCACTGACAAAGTGCTGCTTGCTTGAAATTGCTCCATATACTATATTGCTGCGTCTGATTTCCAGCCGGGGGGAGGGAAGGGGGGCAGCGGCGGCGGCGGCGGCGAACAAGGCGAGGGGAAGCCGAGTCTGCCATGGCCTTCCTATCTGCATCCGAGCCCAACTCCCACAAAAGCAGCGGCTGGCGCTTCTCGGCACCCGGCTTTGTTCCCTGGCTTAGACCAGGGCGAGGGGCCGCGAGGATCTCCGCTCTGCCCCCAGCTTTGGCCTGTTCGCTCGGGAGCCTTGCGCTGCCTTTCTTACGGCCTGCTTATTCATTTATAAAATCAGCCCGCAAGGTGGTTAACCTTTCCAGGTAGATCTACCTCACCAGGTTGTTTTGAGGATGAGGGGGAAACTTTTTAGGCCCGGGGTGACTAAGCTGCGGGCGGCCCTGCAGATGTTCCTGGACGGTATCAACAGTTCCCCCTGATCCCACAGCGGTTAGCGGACCACAGGTCCCTCATCCCTGCTTTTAGGCCACACTGGGCTCCTTTGGAGCTTAGCGGATCCGGGCGTATCATTACCGGCTGCCTGGCGTTTCGGCCTAATCGCTCTGTGGTGCGTTTTCATGGATCTCTCTGCGCCGCTCCAGCCACAGAGGAAGGACTTTGGCTGTGGCTGGAAGGGGTCCTGGCGGGGTCCGGCCCCTCCGGCTGCTTGTCTGGGGCGGAGGGCCGCCTTCTTCGCGGCTCGGATCCGGCGGCGTGCGCCCGGGTCTGTGGATGCAATCCAAAGCCCAAGAGGGCAGCTGCAGCACAGCGGAGCTGTTTAGCAATGGGCGCTGTGAAAACAAGGACGCGTGTCTGTCTGTCTGTCTGTCTGTCTGTCGGTCTGCTGCGGAGGCGCGTTCTTCAGCCCCGCTTCCTCCTCCTCCTCCTCCTCCTCCTCCTCCCCGAAGACGAGCACCCGGTAACTAGGGCTGGAGGAAGCGCGCAGGGGGAGCCACCTGGCCGGGGGGCAAGGACGGGGGGCCGCCTGGGGGCCCCTCCGGAGGCCGCCCTCGGCTCCGCGCGCCTGCCCGGCTGGAGGTGGCTCCTCTTCGCCCGGCCGGGGGCCGCGGTGGCTCTCGCTGCTTCCTGCTTTCGAAACGTTCCATTGTGAGGAGCTTCCATTGTGACGTCTCGGCTTCGGCGCCGCTTTATCTGTCCATATATGGGCAGCTACGTCACGGAGCTTTCCCGTCGCTCACATAAATAGGCTGGCGGATTTCCCTGGCTGAGCATTTGGGCTGCAGTGAGGGAACCTGCTGAACGAGCGAGCGGGAGAAGAAGGCAGGGAAGGAAGAGCGAGGCCGGGGAGGAGGAGGAGGAGGAGGAGGGGAGGCAGGGAGGGAGGGAGGGATTAAAGACTCCCACCATCTTCTGCCATCACATCTGCAAAGCAGATCGGGACTCCCACCTCCTCCCTTCAGGAAACACCTCCGGGGATCCACCGAGGATTGCGCGCCCCCACCGACCACCCACCTTCCCACCCTCCTCCGCCAACTGGCCCCCTCCCCCGGGCCCACAGCGCCTTCTTTCCTCCCCCAGCAGCGCCCCCCTCGCCGCCGCAACTTTTCTCTCGCATGGTCTCCTTCGCACGGATTTGCCACGCGGATGCCGCCTTGTCAGGAGCGGAGCTCGGAGCCGCTTTGAACCCGCCGCCGAAGCAGCCGCCGCCGCAGCCTCCTTCTCCTCTTCCTCCAGTGCTATGACAGGCAAACTCGTGGATAAGCTGCCAGGGACCATGAACACTTTGATGAACCAGTTGCCTGACAATTTGTACCCCGAGGAGATCCCCAACTCTCTGAACATCTTCTCCAGCAACGGCGAGGCGTCGGTGGCTCACTATAATAACCAGATGGCGACAGGTAAAGAAGGAAGGGGGAGGGGGCGTGTGGCGGTGGCGGGGGGAGGGAGGGAGGGGGCGAAGCATGTCGCTCTGTCGGGGGTGGGTGGGCGGGCGATGAAGCCTTCGCGGGCAAAGAGAGGCCGGAGCTGAGCCTGTGAATCTGCCCCTACCCCCATCTCCCATCCATCCCTCCACCGCCTCCTCTGCGCGCTGGAGCCATTGCTGCTGCCGCTGCGCTGCCGGGCTCCGGAGGAGAGGGGCAGGCAGGAACTCCCAGCGGGGGGAGAAGCTGGAAGGTACGGTGGGGCAGGGGCTGGCAAGCTAGGCGAGCGAGCGAGCGAGGGGCGAGGGGCCGTTGGAAGCCCCCCTTCTCCCTCGCGCCCCTTGGACTTTGCCCTCTGGAGGCCTTGCCACGGGTCTCTCGGGCGTACGCCGGTGGCCGTGGGGCTGATTCGCCCTTCTCTCCTGCAAGTCCTTCGCATGCATGTCCGTGTGTGTGTGTTTCCCCGTGTCTGTTATTCCTTGTGCGTGTGTCTCTGTCTCCCTCTCCGTGCGCTGTGGCTTCTCTGTGGCGGCACAGGCTGCCATCGCCGCGCGGGCACCCCCTCCTCCCTGTGCACACGCACACAACCCAGCACCCCCTCATTCTCCTGCCTCTTTTTAGCTATACGTATACAGAAATCATGTCGGAACGAGGAGCGGGTGGGAGCGGGTGAGAGGGATCTTCTTTTTCTGTTTCCCAACGTGGGGAGGTTCCTCGGAGGAGGATTCCTGGGGTCGGAGAAGGGGGTAGGCAGAGAGGAGAACTGAGGTTGGGGCCAGGAGAGGAGGGGGCTTCCTCGGCCTCCATCTCTCGTGCCGGAGCCAGCAGGTGAATGAAGTTGCGTCGGCTCTTTCTGGACGCCGCCAAGGAAGTGGAGGGGACGCTGGGCACCCGCGCGGACTGCGCCGGGAGGCGAGAGGTCTGCGCGCTGGCCCGGAGCCTCTTTTGCTGCAAGCGTTGCTGTGAGAGCAGACCCGGTTCGGTTCTGCCTGGCCTCACCCGCACAAGCAGCGCAGGGCTCTCTCATTTCGATCAACCAACACTCCCCCCCCGCCAAGTCGCAACCCCTTCTCTCCACAGTATTGCTTGATCTCCCCCGCCACCCCTAAAAAGAGAGCGAGAGAGACAGAGAAAGAAAAAACACCCTCCCCCTTATATTTTTCATAACTGGTCTCGACGCAGAAATCACGGCAAGTTTGTAAAGCTCTGCTGGAAGTCCCGGTCTGCGTCGGTGGGGTGGGAAAACGCCTGGAGAGCAGCAGAGAGAAAGAGAGAACGAGAGGCAGACCAGTTCGCTCTTGGCAGCCTGAGCCTACCTGTAACTTCAGGTACCTGCTTCCTCCTGACCCCGCTTCTCCTCCTCCTGCTCCCTCTCCCAATCTTTCCCCCTCTCTCCCCGGGGTTGTGTTCTCGTCGGACCTCTCCCTAAGTACACAGACGCCCGACCAGCGTGGCCCGATGCCTTGGAGGCTCAAGTACGTAGGAAACTCGGAGGCTCGTCCGGCGGCTCCGACAATGGAGTCGCCTCCCTGCTCCCCTTCGCAGGGTTCCCATGAAGACGGCCTGTGCAGATTACGTTAGCTGCTTGTGTGCGCGCGCTTAGATATTCTCTCGCGCGTGTGTCTGTCTCGTCTGGGTGTGTGTACATATGTCGCTAACGTGTGTGTTTGTACATGCTTGCATTTCGTACCCAGGCAAGTGCCACAGTTGTATGTTGTTGCTTTCCAGCGTTCCAAGTGCGCGCGCGCGCATATGGCGGAGTACATGTATGCCGCCCTATATGTGCGTGTGGTGCGTGTGCTGAAATCGTTACAGACACATACATATCACGTATCTGTGTGTGAGCTGGTGTGCTTGTGTGCATACATGGCTATGTAGAGATGCACAGTCCAGACTCCTTGGAAGTTAGAGCCTCAGTTTCCCGGCACTTGTTGGGCGCGCGGGCGGGGGATCAGCCTTTGATCGGGTTTTGTGTGCCCCTCCCCTGTAGGATCCCGATCTTTGAGCAGATACACTCAAGGGCTCCGCCTCCCCGGCCTCCCGACGGCGGCTCTTTCCTTGTGTCTGCACCTGATCTGTCTCGTGTGCAAGACCATGTGCTGGAGGCGGTGCTGCTCAGCTTCTGCCCGCGCCTTCCCATGGTTTTGCAGGATTCGGACTTCCAAACTGGGGGGGGGGGGATCCCACCTACGCCCAATGAATTCTCCCTTGTCTAAATAAGGGCCCCTTCCCCGCAACCCGACGACTCCCCCTGCCCCGCAGTCGCTGACCCGTTTTCTTTCTTTCTTTCTTCCGTCCTTCCTTCCTTCCTTTCCCCTTTTCTCCCCGCTCTGGCTTCTCTCCTTCTCGCCCTCCGCAGATAATGTTATGGATATTGGCTTAGCCAACGACAAGTCCGGCCAAGACCTGTCGTTGTACTCGGGCTCCTTCCAGCCCGCCCCCGGCGGCAACAAAACGGTGACCTACCTGGGCAAGTTCGCCTTCGACTCGCCGTCCAACTGGTGCCAGGACAACATCATCAGCCTGATGAGCGCGGGCATCCTGGGGGTGCCTCCGCCGCCGCCGCCCTCCTCCAGCGCGCAGGCCTCGACGGGCAGCATGGTGCAGGTCCAGAGCCAGGGCGACGTCGAAGGCATGTACCCAGCGCTGCCCCCTTACTCCACCTGCAGTGACCTTTACGCGGGCGAGCCGGTGCCCTTCCACGACCCGCAGGGCAACGCCGGCCTCTCCTACTCGGCGCAGGATTACCAAGGGGCCAAGCCCGGCGGCGGCGGCGGCGGGGGCGGCAGCGGAGGCCTGGAGAGCAACCTCTTCCCCATGATCCCGGACTACAACCTCTACCACGGGCACCCCAACGACCTGGGCAGCCTCCCCGAGCACAAACCTTTCCAGAACCTGGACTCGATCCGGGTCAACCCGCCGCCCATCACCCCCCTGGAGACCATCAAAGCCTTCAAGGACAAGCAGATCCACCCGGGCTTCGGCAGCCTAGCGCAGCAGCAGCCCCCGCTCACGCTCAAGCCCATCCGGCCGCGCAAGTACCCCAACCGGCCCAGCAAGACGCCCCTGCACGAGCGGCCGCACGCCTGCCCGGCGGAGGGCTGCGACCGGCGCTTCTCGCGCTCCGACGAGCTGACGCGGCACCTGCGCATCCACACGGGCCACAAGCCCTTCCAGTGCCGCATCTGCATGCGCAGCTTCAGCCGCAGCGACCACCTCACCACGCACATCCGCACGCACACGGGCGAGAAGCCCTTCGCCTGCGAGTTCTGCGGGCGCAAGTTCGCGCGCAGCGATGAGCGCAAGAGGCATGCCAAGATCCACCTCAAGCAGAAGGAGAAGAAGGCCGACAAGGGCTCGGCGGCGGCTGTCAGCGTGCCCGGGGGGGCCGGGCCGGGCGGCTCGCCCGCCGTCTCGTCGCTGGCCCCCGTGGTCACCACCTGCGCGTGACGCTGCTCCCGCCCCGCCGAGCCCCAGTGCCTCTCCAGCGCTGTCTTTCGTGCCCACCTGGCGCAAAACCCGCCGAGCAGCGGCGGCAGCGGCGGCGGCAGAAGCTGTTGGCCTCCCCCGGCTCCCGCGAAAGGGATGCCTTTGCGCGCAAGCCTCTCGCCGCCGCCAAGCTGGTGGTGGGAGGAAGCCTTGAACTTTCCGCCGGATCGTCTTGATTCTCAGCGGCTTAGGAGAGGAGGGCAAGCGGGGACTGAGCCACTTCTCCCGGAGGAGCTGTCCTGGGCATGGGGTGCCTGGGGGGGAAGCTCCGTCTGGCACGTGTGAAAGGGTAGCGGATGGACACGGGAAAACTTCCCTGGATTCCTCTCCCCCTACCCCAACAGATGCCCTTCCTCTGATCTTCCTCCTTTCCTTCTCCCTCGAGGGAGGGGGCACCAAAGCGCAGTGCGTGCTGCCCGTGGAGGCCGTCTGTGCGCGTGTGTGTGCGTGCGTGTGTCAGCCTCTTGAGCTGAACCTGGCTGCTTTTTAGCCAACAGTTAAGTTCCCCGTCCCCTGTGCACCGTGGAGTGGCCCCCCCCCCACCAGAGCCTTCCCCCCCCCTTCCCTTCCCTTCCCTTCCCAGTCCCAACGCCCTGGGGAGATGCTGGAAGAAACTGGGTGACTTTTGCAATGGATGGCGAGCCAGTCAGTCCCTTATAGGAATGCGCTGCGGCTGTGCTGCTTTGCTGTAGCTGCGGCTGCCTCTGTCTTGGTCTCCCTCTCGGAGTGCCGGAGCCGCCTTGCTCTCATTTGCCATGACTGGGGAGCAACCTGGGTGATTTCTGGCTTTTTCACATGGAGAGAGTCCTTCCTCTTTTTTCTTGGCAATTAAACCCCCTTTCCCGTAAGTCTTCCTCTTGCTCCCTTTTCTCCCTCCCTCCCCCATCCCTCCAAAAGTATTACCCAACCTCCTCCAAACCTGTAATAAAACCAATGACACGCCCGCCCGCCCGCCCGCCCCCCCCCAACACACGCCTGTCCTTTCGCCTTCCTCGGCTGGCTCCTTCGGCCTCCTCTTCTTCCACCTTGGAAATGAGCAGGGCTTTCCAAAACAGGGTCCGGCCCTTCCATGTCACTCTCAGCTTCCTAGTGCAGAGGGATTGTAAATAGCGACCACAGCAAAACTTAGTCTGGGTGTTATTATATAGCTTTAAGAATTGTTGAGGGTGGGGAATGAAAGCGAGAAAGGGGCAGTAACTGAGGAAACTGGTGCAGGCACTTCAAACTTTATTTCCTCCAAAGGAGGAGTTGGGTGAAGAGAGAGAATGAAGAAACATGGATTTATCGATCCCTTTGATTAGATTTGTCACACCAAGCCCACCTTCTTGTCATCCGCTGTTGGCAGCTCTGAATGTAGCGAGAAAAGGGGGTTGGGGGGAGTCAGGCTCCCCCTGACTTGAATGTACAGGACTGCTGAGGATCCCTATTCACTGTTCTCTGAGACTAGGCTACTGTTGGGAGTGGGAGAGGCAGGAGAGTTTACATGGTGTGTCTGTTTCTAGGGTCGGCTTTTCTGTGTGTTCATACCCTTGCCCCTTCTATCTTTCTTTAAAAGCACTGTGTGTGTGTGTGTGTGTGTGAGAGAGAGAGAGAGAGAGAGAGAGAACACGTGTGCGCGTGTGAATGCGTGGTAAATTCAGATGAACTATTTAAGTGTTCATAAGACCCTTAACAAACGAATGGGAGGCGGGTTAGCAATTTCCAGGTCATTTTAGCTCACCTGGGGGATGCCATTTTGGGAAAGAGGGCTAATGGGCATCAATTTGGGATGCGTTTTGTTTTGTTTTTTGTTTTTTTAGCACAAGGACAATTATTTCCAGAAATGCAGAAAACAGTGTTTTAAATGCGTACTTTTTATAATGTGATTTTATTGTTTTGTTTTGTTTTGATTTGGGGGGGTCACTTAACATAAACAGGGGTGGGGAGAGAAAGCAGTTTGCCTTTTTTCCTTTACTCCTTCTGGTACGTGCATGTCATTGCATGTCTTGCTTTGTTTTTCTTTTCTTTTCTTTTGTTTTAATAAAACTGCTCAGATATTTAAGCAAAACAATGATGATAATTATTAAAAAAAACTTGTTGCCAAAAGGTTGTGTTTTATCCAGGTTTGATGTCTGCATGTTAAAAAGAAAATTAAAACAAACATTCTCAGAGAGAGAGAGAAATGCAGTCTATGTGAACTGAAAGAAACAAAAATCAGGTTTAACTACAAAAATCTAAGGGGATGATATTTTTTGAAAGACTTTTGTATAAAGTTGAGTACTTAGGGGAAAAGAGACAAATCAGATGTAATATATTTTGTGGATGTTTTTATTTCTTGGATTTATAGTACCTTATACTAAGGTTAAAATGCTTGATATTGTGAAAAAAGTGATAATTTTCACACACATTTCATTGGCTCATTTGTCATGTAATGCAAATATGATAGTTAATGCATACAGCATTTTAAAGGGGAAAATCAGAAATATTGAACTGATGTATTGTTGTACCATTTGCACTGTGAGCAAATGCTAATGCAGTAAATATATTGTGTTTGCTGACAATCAACTCCTTGTAGTAAATATCTTTATTTATTTCTTTTTAAATATCATTGTGTGTATTATATGTTATACATTCTCTGCTTTGGGGGGATAAATCTAGTATGTCAAGGGAAAAGAAACTGTTCACTTTAAAGGGATTAGGCATTATGAATCCTTGTAGATCTGATATGGAAATGTATTCTGGCACCGTACAGAAGTGTGCACCTTGTTTGAATTTCTTTCTGGGTCAGTATATAGGGCTTGGGAGTCAGAATGGCGGCACCTTGACTTTTAACCCGTCTTGGTCTTGTGCAAAACCTCCCTTAGCACTGCAAATCACAAGAACATTTACTTGGAATTAAGCTCCATTGAAATCAAGGGGAATTACTTCCAAATAATTTAGTTTAAAACTGGACCCAATTCCCTGTTATTTAAACATGCACTTTAGATGGTGTTATCTGTGTTTGGGCTCCGCCTCTTAATGTTTCCTCCTGTGTTGTGCATGTGATCTTATCTTCACTGTTATGGGTACTTTACCAGAATCACCATCACGGTGGGGGCCCCAGAAACTGAGCAGCCACATCCATATAAATGTTAGGTAATGACTGTACACTTATTGCTCTCCATTTAAGGCAAACATTTACATTGTGACAAAAGAAGCGTTTGCACTAACTCAGATGTAGGAGGGTCTTAATGGCTTAGCTGTTAATGCTCTGTCTCCTTCCCAAAGCCTCATCACTTGAGGTAAAGGAGGGAAAACAGAAAAAAGGAATGCATTTGTGGCATGGCATGTATGGCTTAAAACATCTTCTAGACATTGTTTTTAGGAATAGTAGTGGTAACTGAAAGGATAGTGGAGGAAAATACGTTCATTAGAAAACTGTAAGGAACTCAACAAAGCTTCTAAAGGATAGGTACTATCTTATAACCTATCTAGTGCTATAATCTTCACACACACACACACACACTACCACCGTTGATGGGTCCTCTTGGCATATACCGTATTTTTTGCTCTATAAGACTCACTTTTTCCCTCCTAAAAAGTAAGGGGAAATGTGTGTGCGTCTTATGGAGTGAATGCAGGCTGTGCAGCTATCTCAGAAGCCAGAACAGCAAGAGGGATCGCTGCTTTTGCTGCGCAGCAATCCCTCTTGTTGTTCTGGCTTCTGAGATTCAGAATATTTTTTTCTTGTTTTCCTCCTCCAAAAACTAGGTGCGTCTTGTGGTCTGGTGCATCTTATAAAGCAAAAAATACTGTGTATCAATGGCAGTAGTATTTGTTTTTGTTAGTGCTTTATTGCTCAGCTCTCCCATCATTTGAGAAGCAGCAGAGGGTAAATTTGATGATGGTAGCTGATGCTTCTAGACAGAGGTCTACAGACCAGCTCAGCTCTCAAGGGCATTACTCTGGTTTATAGGTCTTAATCTTACTCTGATTTATAGGTCAGATGGAGTCTGAAATGTACTTATTTCATGAGTCTGAAATGGGCTTACTTGGCTGGGATCAGCAGAACCATAGCAAAAAGCTTTTCCTTGAATGCTCCCTTTCAATATGGAGGCAAGAATGTTGCATGTCTGAATGCTGCTGTCATGGAGGGGGCAGGGTTCAAAATTCAGCCCTTTAGGAACATAGACAACAGACTTGTCAAGAGACTTCTAGGACAAACCCTTCTCCCTGACATGTTGGCGTCTGTGTGCGTGGTGATAGCTCTTTCTCCCCCTCCCTGTCTCTTAAATGAAACATTTCCACTTCCACAGTGAAGGGGTACATCTATTCCAGAAAAATGAAGGGTTCTGCTGATTGCATACACTGACCCATGTTGTTTGATTGCCACAGTAATCAGGACTATCAAGTCATCTTCTTAGGGTTTTGTCCTTGGACTCAAGAATGCATTTTTAAAATCAAAAAACCACTTGAAAACCATTCCTTCCTCCTCACTGGCAAGATTTATGTGCCTACTCAGTTTCTTCAGGAAGTATACTGTGTTAGTATTCTGAAATACATTCCTATCTGGTTAAGGCATGCAAAGTTTTGGGGGGCAGGCAGTCCATGGGTGTAGCCACGATTTATGTTAGGGGGTACAGAACCAAGTTACCTGTGATGTGATTGGTCAGTTAAGCATTTTTATTTATTTGCTTGATTTGGAGGGCAGCTGCCTCCCCCTTGCCTACGCCCATGGGGCCGTCATAGTTCACTCCATGCTGTCTGACTGGCTGGTAGCTCTCTGAGGGCCTTTGGTGGAGTCTTTCCCAGTCCTTCTGCAATAGGCTGCTTTTTTGGCTGAAGTTGTGGTGGATCAAAGTTGGGACCGTCTGTATGCAGGGCGTTTTGATAATGCTCCTATTCCCCTGATCTTTACTTATGTATCAACCCTGGTAGACAGTCAAGTGAGTCCTCAGGTGCTCCCTATGTGAATCAAAGTATGAGTAAACTTCAGCCAACTTTGCAACAAACTGGTGTAGGCTTCAAAATGAATGTAGGTTTCAGTTTTGGAACAGAAACACACACACACTTTTATACATAAAACAACCTGCTTATCATACTGGCATTTGATATCATTATAGCAATTCCAATCTCTGCTCTTCAACTTTTTTTCTTGTAACACATGGCCTATTTCTCATTGCTTTTTTGAGGAAGAGTATCCAATATTACTTCTGTCAGAGTAGGCCCATTGAAGTTAATGTGCGTGACTAACTTAGGTTTATTAATTTCAGTGGGTCTACTCTGAGAAGGACTAGCATTGGATACAGCCCTAGCAATTTGGACGCACCTCTTTCTCCCAGTTAGGCTCCTAAGACGACAGGACACTGAAGAACAAAATATTGTTTTTATTTCATTTAGATTTGGCCAGTGGTAATACTTTTGAGGGAGAAAACTAGTTGACAGCTCTGGGCAGCCCAATTCCAAGTAATTAAGCTACTCCTTCCATGTTTGTTGATCTGTGCTTGTGACTGCTGACATCATCATCACCATCATCATTATTATTACAATTACAATTACTACTGCTACTAATTTAATTTATATACCACTCTTTATCAAAAGATTCCAGGGTGGTATACAACATTAAAAAATACACTACAGAACATCTATGACAAAAACATAATAAAAACATAGTGAAAAGCATACTAACAGCCTAATATCATCATCATCATAGTCCTCCCCACTCCCACACTTTGAGTAGAATCCATTTTGTCTTACAGAGCTGTGCATTTCTGCAAAAAGGGGCTATCTTTAATTTGAAAGGAATTTCTCTTTATTATTATTTCTTCTTATTGCTACAATTCATTACCTGCCCTTCACTTCAAGGTCCCTGGACAGGTTACAACAATTAATTATATTATTATTAAAACACAATATTTAGAAACATTTTAAAACAACATTACCAAAATAAGGTGAGTGCTAAAATATGCATCTGAAACCAAGGTAAAGAGGTGAGTCTTCAGCAATCACCAAAAGCTGTATAATGAAGTTTATAAAAACTTTATAAACTTAAAAAAGGAACTTTCAAAACAAAAATTAGCAGTTCCATTTACAAGCAACTTTTCTCTTACCCACAAACCAAATCCTATATGTCTGCTGGCCTTGGGAGTCGATTTTTGACAAAAGCTACTCTTGAGTAGAGAAATATCCCTGTCCTCAGAGTCAAGACACTTCCTCATTGTTTTTCATCAAAGACTCTGATTAGAATTTAACTTACCCACTTATATTCTAATCCTTTTGATCTGTGAGCTCAGTGTTTAGGCAATGTTTAGGTTTAGCTACACTAGGCCTGTATAACTGTGACTGAATGCCAGCCTGCAACCACATACTAGTTGACTATCTTGAATCTTGATGCTTGACAATCCTCTATTCTGCAGTCCTGGGCAAGCTGCAAAATTATGTGGTTTATATTGGATCCCTGATGGAATGCTTGTCATAGCTGGTATGGGCAGCATTCGTTAATATTGGTGAGTCACAAGTTGTGCTAGCCTGATTTATATCTGTTTGGGAGAAATTTAAACATTCTGTAGCCCCTCATTTGAAGAAAACTTGGAAAATTAGTCCCACACCTGGCCCCTTAATGAGGAGTTGGACATGAATTAATTAATAACTTTAGAGGATTTTAATGACCTGGAATGACCCTCCTCATTCTTTTTGCTTGCCCCTTACGAAAGGCTGACCTGGTGTTTTGGGGGTTTATTTAGCAAGTGGACAGATACTGATTTCCCTAATAGTCCACCTAAATAGTCTGATAGTTTGTGGTTATTAAACTCCTCACAAAATATTCTCTCTGTAATTATTGTTGTTTTAACAACTGGAGTTAGAATGCTCATTCAACCACCAGGCATTTAGCTAGTTTTTCTGTCTTGATTCTGGGTAGTATTCAGTGTGTTCTGTATCATTCTTGGATTTTGGTCCTCATTGTTGAAGCCCTTTCATTCTCTGAGAATGCCAGAAGGGAATAGGGCTGGGCAAATTGATATTGTTTCCTAGCAGAGATTAAGAAAGACAGGAATGGAATGTTCATTGCACTATCCCAAGAGAAGGGAGACAGGAGAGATCTGCCCAGTTTTTTTGGCCAAGGTTCCAAACAGCCCATGCATGGCTTTCGGTTGCCTCTTGGCTTCAGGGCATATCTATGAGTCTTCAGACCTTCAATCTTCTTGGCTACATAGCCACATTGTGAACCTATTTCTTGTTTGCTCTTATTTCTAGGCCTTACCGTAGTTTTCTCTCTTTTTCGTTCCCTATTTTTTATTGTCTCCCACAAAATGAATAGTTTCCTTGAAGATAATTTCTCTAAAGAGTTGTGTGCTGCTTGCATTTATTTGTCCAGCCTGCATCTATCTTCATTTCTAACCTCTCTAGATCCTTTTACATTAATCCTTTGTCCTCACTGCTGTTTGTAACACCTCCCAGTATAGCATCATCTGCAAATGTAATTACCGTGCTGTTTACCTGCCAGTCCAGATTGCTAATAAATAAAGCCAGTCCTTGCGCTTATCCCTTCTGGGCACCACCCTGTCACTGTGCAAATCCATGAGGCATTGCTCTTTGCCTCTGCTCCCCTGAGCGCTTTCTTGCGCCATGTGATGAGTCTTGCATTCAAGCCAATTTATATTAACTTTTCACATGAAATTTCATGAGGCATTGTGTCAAGTTGATATCCTAGAAATACTCACTGAAATTCAGCCTTTTATATTTTAGTGTTCATACTCTACTTTTCCCTCCAGGAGTTCAAACCAGCATACATAGGTTTTCCCCCTCCCCATTTTATCCTCACAACCACCCTGTGCCTTGCAAAAGGTCACCTGGTGAGCTTCACTGTCTGAGTGGGGATTCAAACTCTAGTCTCCCAGGTCCCAGTCTAGCACTATAACAGCTACGCCATGCTGGTGTAATAAAAAAGGTACCGTAGATGGAAAAAACCCTGGAACAGAAAGTGCTTCATAAGAAGAACCTGTTTTACCTTCTCACAAGGACATTTTGTGAGAAGGGGGCTCCTGTATAATAGATGTTGCTGTGTATTGTTATTTTATATAGTGTGAGCAAACATACGAAGCGTTTTAAGGAATACCATACACCAGGGGTAGGCAACCTAAGGCCCGGGGGCCAGATGTGGCCCAATTGCCTTCTCAATCTGGCCCGCGGATGGTCCAGGAATCATCATGTTTTTACATGAGTAGAATGTGTCCTTTTATTTAAAATGCATCTCTGGGTTATTTGTGGCACCTGCCTGGTGTTTTTACATGAGTAGAATGTGTGCTTTCATTTAAAATGCATCTCTGGGTTATTTGTGGGCCATAGGAATTCATTCATTCCCCCCCCCAAAAAAAAATATTGTCCAGCCCACCACATGGTCTGAGGGATGGTGGAATGGCCTACAGCTGAAAAAGTTTGCTGATCCCTGAACACTATCTGAATTTTGATAGTGAAGAGACAGGTGAGGAAGGGGAAGTTTGCCTCTCACAATTTTCACTGTCATTTTTCCAATCAAAATTATTTATGTATACGGTATCTGGATTTCCCTTTGTGTGTTGTTTTCAGTTTGCTCCTGGTTAAGTTGCCTCTATTTTGCTCGTTTATCTCAAGAACATGCAACTTGATCCACAACTGTATTGAACCAAACTGCATAGATATGAGTTGCTTTGGGGTCCACAGAAGTACTACATGGAACTGAAGCCATTTAGTCAAATTTAAATTTAAAGCACATGGAGATTTGTCAGCCCTTGCCCTTTCCCTATTCCTAATTTCCACAGAAAAGGAATCAAGGTTAGTTCTCTTTCTTCTTTTCCATTTGGATGCCTCCCCTCAACCTCTCTCCCCCCCCCCCCCCCGGGATAAGCCAGCATGACCAGTTTCTCTTTGCCAATCCAAACCCATCAGATTTGTGCATCTCCACCTTTCCCCTCAGGTCGATTTCATCACCTTTATGCAACCTGCAAGTTCCTCCTTTCAGATCTTGATCTGTGGTCTGACCCAATACTGATACTGGCGATGGCACCTTGTGCCCCACCTTCCTGCAATTCCTGCTCCTTCCCTCTCCCTATTCCTGTCAGCCTTCAACCTCAGGTGCTCATTCTCTGCTGATCCTTTTGTGTAACACTTGTCCCTTAAGCTGAGTTAAGCTGTTGCTGGGAGTTCTCTCTGAATTATTTCTTCACTACCTCTAAGAGTTCTTTGCTAAAGATTTTATTTTATTGTAACATCTGGATTTACTTTTGCACAATGTGATATTTCCAATTATGTCACTGTCCTCAAATTTGACGCCTGTCTTATTTGTGCTTGGCATCTATCTGTATATCACAGAAAGATGTCTAGCCAACATTCTTTTTCACCTGCCTGTGTGCTCCAATTATTACAGTCCAAGACCCCTTCCCCAGCTTCTTTTCAAAATACTTGCCCAAGAGCTCTACCTGCTATCTGTGAGTGTCACATTTTACACTGAGTTTCTCCAAATAAAAGACTCCGGCAGTCCACTCAGCAAACTACTGAAGGAACTGCTGCTGCTGCTGCTGCTGCTGCTGCTGCTTCACAAATAGTGGGGAAAACACGTTCTTGGTGATCTACTCCAAGCCTTTGCAGTGGACCACCATAACAGCAGAAGCAGGGATCTGGAAATATACAATAAGCAGGCATACATGGTGGGTGACTAAGATTTCCAGATGTGGGGTTTCCCCCTACCCAGACCTGCATTTCCCCAGTTCACTGTGGTCCATAGTCCAGACCTTTCCCTCAGTCTTTCCTCCTTTAAACAACTCACCCACCCTGCAAAAAATAAAACCCAGAAGAAAATAAGTGAAGGGTTAATGGGACAAAAAGAATGAATGGTTTTAGAGGAGATTGGTTGAAGAGATAAAAGTAGAAATACTAAGGGGGGGGGAGAGAGAAGGAAGGAAATAACAAAATGGGGCTGAGGTGAGTTTAAGCTTCATTTAAAAAACAACATACAAATTGTGCACTATCTTGCAAGGTCCAAGCATAGCTTGACTGGAAACTTCTCTGGTTAAGCAACTGGGCCTGATATGCTGCCTACATAGCCAGAAAATCTGGAGATGGTCACACACCCTTTCCAACAAGGATCCTTGTCAAGGAAGTTGGCCAACTTCATCTATGGCGTTTGGCCTTCCTACTCTAGAAGGAGCTGTCTCTCTCCCCCCCCCCCGCAATCTTTTTGTGCTCCCCCAGCGCCTCTCTCGCCACCTTTTTCTTTCCCCAGGAGCTCTGTGTGTCCTGGCTGCGGCGCGAGGCCACCCGGCTCAAGCGGCAGAGCCTCTGTCTGGGCAGAGCCTCGGACGGTGCCGGCTTCGAGCCCGACTTCCCCAGCGAGGGCTGCCCTGGAGAGCAGATGCCAGTCAGGGCCCGCAAATACTGAGCCGAATGGGCGTTTCTCTGCTGCGGCTGCCCAGCCCGCCGGGCCCTTTCTCCCGACCGTCCAGGGGCCACCGAGCGGCAGCCTCGCCTTCCACTTCGCGGCCTCCGCTCGTGTCCCGCCTGGTCTTGGTGGGCTCCGCGGGGGAAGCACTCCAGTGGCTGCCAGGATCTCACAGCTGCCAGGAGCGCACCGCGGCGGCTGCTCCGAAACCCTTTGGCGCCCCTCCATCAGGACATCTTTCTAAACAAACATTTGGGGGAAGAGGTCGCGCTTGCAACCTGCCAGAACCCCTCCGAGTCCCCGACTCCCTCGCTCCTGCTCGGCTCGCCCCACCATCTTTTGCTCCGGGTGTCCCGGGAGACCTCCAGCACCTTGGCGGGTTCTGCTTCCTGAAAAGCAGACCAGCTTCTTTCTTCTATTCCCATCCCGCCCTCCCTCTCAAAGGAGCCAGAGATGTGCGCGCCCGTGGCGCGCGGCGGGACTTTTCCTCTCCAAGAAGCGCGCAAGGGGGGCAGCCCCGCGTTCACTGGGGGTGATTGCCAGGTAAACGCGCAATGCCTTGCTGGCGGCCCAATCCTATGTATGGCCGGGGGCCATTCGGCGGGATGTACAGCGCATGCTGACGCCTGGGAAGGAGTCCTTCTGGAGTTCCGGGCGCCGGAGGGAGTTGGGGCATCGCCCCGCACCGCGGGTGTGATGCTGTGGTCCTCCTTTGGCTCCAGCCCTAAAGACGTGGCTGGCGCAAACGTTGGTTGGCTCAGTGGGGCTTACTCCCAGGTAAGCACAGCAGCGCTGCCAGGCCAGGGCCTGGCAACAGACGCGCTCTGAACGTCTCTTACATGAAGTACTGCAGTACACTGGACAGTATGAGGAGCCCGTAAGACCCTGGAGTGTAACTTGGCCCAGGCGCCCCCCGAATGCCCGCCGGCGCAGAGGACTGCAGTGCAGCGCCGCCAGATGGAGAGCAAAGCTTCCCGGCCGGGCGCCTGCCAGGCTAAGGGCAAGCAGGCCGCCCGCCCGAGGCTCGAGAAATGCGTCGCCAAAGCGCGCACTGCTCGCTTTCTCGAACTTTTCCTTGGCCGGGTCTTTGCGCTGCGCGCAGGTGGCCGTCGACGTTCTTTGCGGCAGAGAAGCAGAGCTGCCTGCGCGCTTCCCTGGCGTCAGCCCCGCAACCAAGGATCGGCCGCAGCGCCGGTCCAGCGCGGGGAGTTGCCCGCCCGTCCGCGGACCGCCGCCCGCCTTGCCCGGCGTCGGGCTTGTGCGGGAGAAACTTCACGCTGCCCTTGTGGAGGGAGCTGCCCTTGGAAACAGCTCGTCTCAAGGCAGGCTTTCATCATCTGCAAACGAGGTCGAGGGTGCCTCTGAACATGTGCGGAATGCCTGCTTTGCGTAAGGGCAGCAGGTTCTCTCGCACCCCCCGCATCTGGGAGGAGGGAGCGGAGATTTCTGGGCAGAGGCCGGTTGGCTTCCAGACCCTCCCCAAGGCGGAGTGGCCTTTGTAATGCGAAAGAAAGAAACGAACGAACACCTGGATGACCCTGCCGTCTTCGGCATTCATCTCGCCCCATCCCTCATATTTGTTTCTTTTCTGGATATAACTTCAAACAACTCGTCAACCTTTCTTGACTTCTGCAAATGCGGAGGACCCCTTCGGATCCTTCTGCGGCCAAAAGGCGCGCTTGCAGCTGCAGGTCCTTCCGCTCTCCCAAGCAGTCAGGGCGAAAATATTCTCCGTAGGAATAAAGCCAATCGTGCGCAGAAGGAAAGGCTCAGCCTTGCAAAGCCTTAATGCTTGCGCGGTGGTTTTCGGTTGGGAGCAGTCCGGTGCTGCAAGGCGCGCGCACGCGTGGGAAGAGAGGGATGTCAGAGCACAGCCAATTTGCAGCCAGCGTCTGCTTTGCGGAGCTTACCTTTTTAAATTGACACAAACTTTTAAAAGAGTGCAGATTGCTGGCTTTGCAAGTGGTGGTGCAGAAAAAGTAGAACAGATTCTTGCTGGAAGTTTTTGGCTGCGTTAGAGCGAAACTTATGGCTTGTGCACACTTTATCGATTTTTCAGCATTTATTTGGGAATAAAAGCTTTGCCTCTTGGCAATATGCTGTTAAAGAGAAGCTCTCTTATGGCACAATCCCATGGATGTTTGCCTGGAAATAAATCCTACGGTGCTCAGTATGAGCTATTTCCTAGTGAGCGTGTTCAGGAATGGAGCCTTAAGCTCCATTGATTTCAACGGAAAAGGTCAACCTGGGTTTTAACCTCTCTTGTTCAAATCAATTGGACTTAAAGGTACCTTTTTATCCTTCCTTCTGTTTTAACATGACCATGATTCTGGGCTCACTACTTTGCCATTCTCTCACTTCATTTACTCCAGAGCAGACCAGCAACCTGAGCAAAATCTAGCCTCACGGCCTGCTTGCTTCTCACTGTTCAAAATAGACACCCTCCCCACGAAAAAGGTGGTGTGTGTGGTTGCAAAACTTGGCAGCAGCCGGATGTCTCCCTTTCATTTAGAGCAGGTATCCCCAAGCTGGTCCATGGTACACCAGTGGTCCACAAGCCTCATTCAGGTGGTCCATGGCGCATTTGTGGTTGAAGACGAGAGATGGCACACTCATCACATTAAATATCCATACTCATTTTTATTGCATTTTTATTGCTTCTTTTATTTCTTATATTGTATTGTATTGCATTACAATTTGAATGCAATGGAAGAAATAAAAATACAATTAAAACTCATATAGCATCTAGCACAGCACATTGCAGTTGCTACAACAGGCAGAAACATTATTAAGTAGCCCACCAAGATCTTCAGCAAGGTTCAAATGGTCCATGGCGGAGGGAGTTTGGAAACCATTGTTTTAGTGACAGCACCACAACAAAGAGTTTAGGGGCACCTTAATTAGCAACACATTTATTATAGCAATTGTGATTTAGACTAACTACTGTGTCTGGAAGCCAGGTTTTTGTCCACTATAGAGCTTCTACCACATATATAAATTAGATTTAAGATTCCCCAAGAAACTTGGGGGGGGGAGGGTTGTTTGCATTGCAACAATGGACACCTTTGTGGTGTCCATTCCTTGTTGTCTTCATTCCTTGCTGAAATGCCCCTCTTACCCCACCGGTTGCAAGACTGGGCATTTTAATTTATTTTATTTCGCAAAAGTTATACAATGCTTGATTGTAAATCGAATCCCCATGTCACTTACAAAAAACTAAAACAAAATTAAAATAATAAGTTAAGCTAAAAACAGATTAAACTTATACATGTCTGAACAAAAAAAATGTTTCTAGCAGGCTTTGAAAACAATAAAGTGGAGATACCTGCCTTATGTCAATAGACATGGAGTTCCAAAGTATGGGTGCCAGCACAGTAAAAGTTTGATTTCTTATAAGTACAGAACAAATGGCACTATCTCATTGCCAGTTGCACAGATCAAAGCGGTTCACTGGACATGTCCCAGGCTGTCCCTCAGAGTCTCAAAGTATTCTGGAAAATTCCCATGGACTTTATTGGAATGACTAAGTGTTTTAAGGATCACAACTGTACCTCTACCTACAGGAGGAGATCTGTAAAGTGTCCCATGTTTACTTGGCAATAAGTCTCAATTAGTTAATTTAGACTTACTCTCTAGTAACTTTGCTTTCTTCCTAATTTTTAGCACTAGTTCCCAACTTCAGCTTGCCAGCCCATAATATGCACAGTGCATTCAAGTAAGAATCATTCCCCCCGCCCCGTCCCAAAATACTATTAAAGAAGGTGGGAAGCAATTAAATGATCTCAAAATATTTTAAACTCCTTTTGAGTTTGTTTGGGAGTAAGATGTCTAGCGATTTTGTTTTTTGTGTTATTAAATTTCAGTATCACAGTTGGCTTTTCTAAGCTACGAAGGAATGCAAAGTGCCTGCCATGTTCCCTCCCCCTAGATGTTAAGAACAATTTTTCTGAATTCTGACATTCAGGGAAAATTGCACTAGATTTGAAAAGCAGACTATTCCCAAGAGAAAGGCAGGTAAAGATGATTTTTTACTTATATGAGAAGAGATGTGGCAGTAGCAGTTTTTTTATTTCTTTACTCAATGAATTCTTCCATTTTGTGTAATTTCTGGGAATAAGAAGTTCTATCAGTAATAGGTTTTACTCGTTAATGACAGTTAATGTACACAGTTAAACACAGCCTATCATATCTAAAAGCTCTGGCAAGACACTCTGCTACATTTCTGTCTTCTTTTAAGTCTGGGCGTTTATTTTTCTGGGTTTACTAAAGAGAAAGCCTTGTGACCCATGTCTTAAGGATAAATTGCTAGCCTCATTGATTACATTTCTCAAAGACATGGTGTAATATATTATTATGTATTACACACACATACATATTTTCACAAGCAAAACTGGTGGGACCTTGCCCCCCATGTATCTTAAAACATGCAACTAATACTTTAATGCCATATCACTTCACCACTTTACTTAAGGGATATGCTTGATCCCTTTGAGCTGGAGAACCTGCACTCCTAGGAGTGTCGCACCGTGTCCATTCTGTTTGTCAGGAGTCGTACTTGCAGTGTGTGGCAGCACCAACACCCTGCTGCTGACAGTAGGCTGGTGCCGCCACTGTATTCTGTTAAGTGCCTTTTGAAAGCATTTCTGTTTCAACAGGACTATTCAGACACATGACTAGTTACATGTTTGATTCTGTTTTATTGTTTTTTGATGTTTTAACAATTTTTAAATTATTTGCTTATGTCTTCATTTTTAATTGTGTTTTTGTACAGTTCCCTTGGGAGGAAGGGTGGGATATAATTTGGATACATAAAAAATAAAATAAATTTGCATGCTTGACTTGTGACCATTGGTCATCAGTGCACTTAAAATGTTGCCCGATTCCTTATACCCCTGCCTGGCCTTTGCAATCTGCCACTGAAGCCCATCTGATGGTGCTTGGCAGTGTCAATTGAACCTTAACACAAAATTATGCTTTAAGTGTGGGGCCATCGGGATTATGGAACTCTTTAGCTAGAGAAATCAAGTCGGCATCTGTAATGAGCTTCAGGTGTCAACTTAAAACTTGGTTATTTCAGCAAGCATTTATAAAATGATTTCTTGTTTTTATAACCTTCAGATACCCATTTTTCTTTTTCTTTAATGTATTCTGATAGATTTTATTAGTCATATTGTTTTGTTTTTAATTGTGATTCTGTCTGCCTCACAAATATATTCTCTGGAATAGAAATGGACAAGTTATAATAATCTCAACAATGGGAAACAAATCTGAAGCTTTCAATGCAGCAATCAATGTAGAAATGGAAACCTAAAACCATTTGTAACATTTGCAAGAGAAATAAATGCTAGTTAATAATGAAATCAGGTTGGCCTATCCACCATTGGATGAGTCCTCATAACATATTGCCACATTTTGTGTAAGCAGCTTACCTAACTGAATATGTCATAGCTGTCAACTTTTCCCTTTTCTTGCAAGGAATCCTATTTGGAATAAGGGAATTTCCCTTAAAAAAAGGAAAATGTTGACAGCTATGCAGTAGGGCACTAGTTAGATGACACTTGAAGACCAGCTGTATATGTGTGAAGAAAACAAGATTAAAGTGGTTGTATACTGTATATTGAAGGCTTTGAAATTTTTCGAAGAATAATCATTTCAAAAGGAAGAACAATTTTGTTTTGCTCACCCCTGTTCTTTGCTCTTTACCTGAGGCATATAGAGTTGGCATAAATCAGATGCACTCCGGATGTAGAACCACCATGATCAGCCTTGCTAGAGGGATGGTTACCATAGTAGGAGGATTTCCTAAGGAGATGTCCACTACTCTGTATCAGAGTTTAGGAGTCTCCTGGGAAAAGTTCTAATTCCTTGGAGAAGGAACTCAACAAAGTGTGTCGCTTTTCCTTGGTGACTCCAGTTGACTCCAGTTGACTAATTGGCCTTTTGGCTATTGGCAATATTACTTTGCAAGAAGTTTGAACGTGTTTTTCCTTCATTTAGGATTGTGCATGACAAAGGCTGTGAATTATTGTTTCAAGGAGATGCACTGCAATTTTGTAGAGTTCAGTTTGTCGTTCAGTAAACATCCTTCCTTTGTTATAGTGGATGTGTTAGAGATTCAAGGCCTCAGCAGTGGGAGATATTATTTGCCCTTTCTATGAATAGTCACATTTTAAAAAATAAAAAATAAAAAATAAAGCCTCTCACTCTTTTTTTTCTTAGGGAAACATTTTTTTAATGCAGGCACTGATAACCAGTTGCTCAGTATTAAGTGAACCTGTATGCAGCTTCCAGTGTTCTGGCCAGTGAGTGTAAAGCAACAAGGATGACTGACAAGCACATGGCCACTTGGCATTAATTTCAAAAAAATATAAACATGATTTAACAAATTAAGGGTGCAAACCTATGATCCCTGGAAGGGCATCCCAGGGACCAGGAGACAGATTGGCTCTACCTTTTTGGCATCAGAAACAGAGCTAGGATGTTGAAGAGGGAGATCCACTCCAACTCTGCTGGCTCCTCCAAAGTCATGGTTCAGCCTTTGGTAGGAGGCAGCTTGGATCCCAAGGATCAGAAGCACCCCCCACCCAGGTCCAACAATGCAAAGCCCAAACTGGGGGGAAGTGGATACACAATCCTGAGTGAGTCTAAATCCCTCTCTTTCCCCTGCATAAAAACAAAAACCCAGAGTAATATGAGTGTTCCTCTGCCTTTACTTTAAATATTCCATCCTGCCAGCTTGAGCCAAGCTTAATATAAGATAAGACAGTAGAACAGCCTTGTTCTCATCCCCCACCTTCACCACTTTAGGATTACAGTCCCCAAAGCTTTTAACAGATGAGGGTATTGGGATTTAGTTTTTTGCTGTTTCCCGTTGATGATCACCACCACCACCACAATACCCTTGTAACTATCCAGATAGTAAACATCCTCATTTAAGGTCCAATGTGTACAATGAACCAAGATACGTCCTTCTCTGCTATGGCTCCTTGTCTGTGCGATGCTATCTCCATGGAAGGCTTAAGTGGCACCAACTTTGTTTACTTTTCAACACCAGGTGGAAGATTTTTTTGTTCTACAAGACTTCTTAGTGTTTTTTACTTTTCAATTTTATCAGGTTCTGTTTTTTAATTTTCCACTCCTTCCATTGTTGTAATACCAAACTTTTGGCTGCCAAGAAGGCATACAAAGCCCAGTTATGTTGCTCCTCCATGAAGGCCCACAGCGCTGGAATATATTGAGTATATGTAGCCTGAGCACCCAAGAATTCTATGTATTTTTCCAGGATCAAGGTGATACAGACAATGACTTCTGTCCAGAACAGTGCCACTATAGGACATGACCAGACCATAGGCTTCAGTGCCTCCCCTGGTGTGCCACAGTGATGAGGCATGCCTGAAAGACACATCTTTGCTGAATTAGGTATAATCAGAGGGCTATAGAATCTATGGCCTTTTAACTATGTTGTATACAGGAGGTATTTGTTTTGTTTTGTTCTTATGTTGTGTAGTTTTGTGTTTTTATATTGTAAACTGCCCTACAATCTTCAGATGAAGTATGGTATAGAAATTTAATAAATAAATAAACAACAACAAAAACATATACAGTGGTACCTCGGGTTACATATGCTTCAGGTTACATATGCTTCAGGTTACAGACTCCGCTAACCCAGAAATAGTGCTTCAGGTTAAGAACTTTGCTTCAGGATGAGAACAGAAATCATGCTCCAGCAGCACGGTGGCAGCAGGAGGCCCCATTAGCTAAAGTGGTGTTTCAGTTTAAGAACAGTTTCAGGTTAAGAACGGATCTCCGGAACGAATTAAGTATTTAACCCGAGGTACCACTGTAAAAACCCTATAGAGGTGGAAACAGTTTACCATTGTTCCAAGTGCACAGGACAGTCTAGCGGCCTGCTCCCCTCCTCCCTTGGGCCACTCATGCCAAATTTCCCGTTACTGGGTTGGGAGAAGCTTGACTGAAAGGGAGATTTAGTACTCTGCCACCAGATTAATTGTGAAATAATTTAAACGTCTTAGATAAAGATGGCTTCAAGAAAAGCTGCATATCCATGAATCTTCTGTGCTATTTGGCTGAAAGGTTCATGTGTTTCTCTTTTCAGAACTGGAAGCTTTTCATCTTCAAGGCGGAACCTTTCACATTCCCCTCTCACTTAGGAGATCATGTGTGAATGAATGGCTGTGTAACCTGTATTCTTAAGGGACTGGATTCTGACAGTTCTTGCACCTCTTCAGCCTTTTAAAAAAGAAAAAGTAACAGAAAATTAAAAAGAGCCTGTGTTCTCTCCCCCCCCCTGCCCTTTTAAATTGGTTGCAATGAGCTTAGTAATTAACTTTAATTATCTCCTATTATCTTGCGATGCCAGTGAGATGCCAAGCAGCAATTGTCAGTGGATGCTGGATTGGACTGTTGCAAAATCTTTGGGAGGCTCCCAGATTCTTTCCATCCCAAGCCAGGGGCGCAGACTGCAGGAGCCCTGAGTAGGGTGTAAGTTAGGTTACAAAGGATGCCATTAAAGACCAGCTCATACACAGGCAAGGGAGAAGCTCCATCGCTGGCTTATCAGGCATATATGTTAGCAGCAGCAGCAGCAGCAAGACTTTTAAAATGCATGTACAAGACCTTCAGAGATGTATAATCCTAGATTTTAAGTATAATATTTGTTGACAGCCTTTGGCAAGTTCCAAAAGTGGATTAAAAAACATCTATCAATGGTTGTTACCCATTCTATGTTCAATCTTAGTTCTGTGTTTTATGTTTTTATTCTGCTCTGAAGGATTTTGCTGCTTTTAGTGCCCTCTTGAATCTTTTTCTTTTAAAAGCTGATTCTACTTATTACATTTTGAAATTGTGTAAGCCACCCAGGCAATTTGATTGGAGGGTGGGGTATAAATCCCTTTATGGTGCAATCCTATACATGTTTACTCTGAATATGTTGTTGTTGTTGTTCATTGAATTTATATACGGCCCTAGACCCGGGGGTCTCTTCAGCAGAGCTTCCTCACAGATAAGTCTGCATAGGATTGCAGGCTCATTCATGCATCAAATGGTTGCAGTTCAGTTCATTTAGGAACTGTTTACCGGTACATGGGGGGGGGGGGGGAGAGAGCTGACAAAAAAAATCACATCTGGCAACCAATGTGCCCCTTTCATTTTAGATAGTACATGGGTAAAGGTAAAGGTAAAGGGACCCCTGACCATTAGGTCCAGTCGTGGCCGACTCTGGGGTTGTGGTGCTCTTCTCGCTTTATTGGCTGAGGGAGCCGGCGTACAGCTTCCGGGTCATGTGGCCAGCATGACTAAGCCATTTCTGGCAGAACCAGAGCAGCGCACGGAAACGCCGTTTACCTTCCCACCGGAGTGGTACCTATTTATCTACTTGCACTTTGACGTGCTTTTGAACTGCTAGGTTGGCAAGAGCAGGGACCGAGCAACGGGAGCTCACCCCGCCGCGGGGATTTGAACCGCCAACCTTCTGATCGGCAAGTCTTAGGCTCTGTGGTTTAACCCAGAGCACCACCCACGTCCCAGTACATGGGTAGATGAGTCTAAAAAGTCTGGGACACAAATTTTCACAGCCCTCTAGCAGCTGTTGGGGCTCATTTACCAGAAGTAATGTATATAGCATTCACTCTGGAAGTGTATACTCGATTCTGACCAATTTTAGCCTCCTAGAACAATATATATATATATATCATGCAACCATAGAATCATAGAACTGTACAGTTGGAAGGGACCCCCCAGGTTCATCTAGCCCACCCCACTGCAAATATGACAATAAAACCTTCAAACACGAGAGAAAAGAAAATGCTTCCATTTCAGAGAGAGAAACACCCCTCCCACTGTCTCATGATTCACACTGTCACTAAAGAGAAAAAAATGTAGATAAACTGTCTCATCTGGGCCTGAGTGTTATGTATAATCAAATGCAAAAAGTATCAGCTACAGGAACAAATGTACTGTGTAAACAATACAAGGAAAACTGTATGTGTCTGCCCAGATGGTATCCTAATAATAATACAGTAATAATAATATACCCCGCTCTTCTGACGGGGTTGCCCCAGCCACTCTGGGTGGCTTCCAACACATATGGTATAAAAACATTTAAAAACTTCCCGATACAGTACTGGGCTGCCTTTAGATGTCTTCTAAAAGTTGTATAGTTCTTTATCCCTGTAACATCTGATGGAAGGCTGTCCCACAGGGAGCGTGCCACTACAGAGAACGCCCTCTGCCTGGTTGCCTGTAGCTTCACTTCTCACAGTCAGGGAACTACAGGAGGGCCGTCGGAGGTGGACCTCATTGTGGATTATGGTGGTGGAGATGCTCCTTCATGTATGCAGGGCTGAGGTCATTGAGTGTTATAAAGGTCAGTACCAACATGTTGAATTGTGCTTGGGAACATACTGGGAGTCAGTGTGTGCCCTTAGGCCTGGTATTATATGGTCCTGGTAGCTGCTGCATTCTGGATTAGTCGTAGTTTCTTAGCCACCTTCAAAGGTAGCTCCACATAGAGCGTGTTGCCGTAGTCCAAGCGGGAGATAACCAGGGCATGTACCACTCTGGCAAGACAATGCTCAGGCAGGTAGGGTCTCAGTTGGCATCCAGATGGAGCTGGCAGACAGCTGTCCTGGACACAGAATTAACCTGGTCCTTCAGTGGCACAGTTACTCCATTCAGGACCAGGATTAAAATGAACCATGGAAGTGGGGGAAGGGAAGTTGATGTTAAATGTGTTGTTTGTGCTTCAGTGAATGTGAATGTGGAAAACCTGTAAAAGTGACAATTGTGTGTGCGTAGGACAGCAGTAGTGTGGAGAAGCATCGTGGAACAAATTAAAACAGAATAAATCCATGACTAATACACTATTATTGAGTCAAGAACATGTTGCAGAATACACCCGCAATAAAACACCAGTCTGAAGGAGCCCTTCCTCACCCACCTTACCCACTGTACTGTATTCTCACAACAACCTACAGGTAGGTTAGGCCAAGATGAAGCAGTGAAATTCCTGCTCAGGCATGAACCTGGATCTCTCCAGCCTCAGTCTGGCACACAAACCATTATGACACGCTGACTCTCATTTGCATTCTGTGTCATCTTTTGAGAGGTGAGACAGGGTCTGGATTTTGCAAGGTGTATTTTCACAATCCCTGGCAAAACTGGGACCTGGCTTTCAGGCTCTAGCATATATTACACATCATTCATCATTATTGCCTTAAGTCATTTCCCATCGAGCAGCTGCTTTCAAATCAGTCTCCATCAATAATGCCCAAACTGTATGCCAGGGCATACCTAAGTATTCTGCAAGGGAACAACTTGTGCCCTCCAAGAAATAAATAATGTAAATATGATAAAGAACTTTTTTAAAAAATACACCAAACTGCCCCAAAGTAAAGTGCTGGGATGAATGAAAAGCAACTAAGCAGAGGAACGCAAAAGCCATAGGGCTGTTTGCCTTGATTTAAAGCCAGTTCATGGACTGGGAATTGGCTCATGTTAGAGATGTAACTACCCGTACCTGTATTTTGCATAAGAGTGATGCTTAGATAGGAGAAAGAACAAAGAGTCTTGTGGAAGCATATTACTGATAGATTCATTGTAAAACAAGCTTTTGTGAACTATACTGAGGTCTCATGACTTACAAACCTGTTGATCAGTGTGGAGGAACCTGAGGCCTGGGGCCCAAATGTCACCAGCGCCAAACCTCACTGTCTGGTCCTTCAAACTTTCCCTAGGCCACTCCTTTCACTGCCTGTGCTATGCCCTCCCCCCAGGGGTTTTTGTTTGGCGGGAATGTATCGCTTGGGTAGAAGACAGAGGTGTGTGTGTGTGTGTGTGTGTGTGTGTGTGTGTTTGTCCATTCGTGTGAGAAACTGGCCTACTGCACAATGGTAAAATCTACATTTGATCCTCCACCCACTTCTGCCTCTTCCTCTCCTGGGATGCAACCCTTGTAAGGTTACTCAGGAACGTGGCCTCTGGCCTGAAAAAAATTACCCATCTCTCTGCTATTGATTAAGCCTATGGCTAAGATTAGTTGAGAGGGACGCGGGTGGCGCTGTGGGTAAAACCTCAGCACCTAGGAGTTGCCGATCGTCAGGTCGGCGGTTCGAATCCCCGCAGCGGGGTGCGCTCCCGTTGCTCGGTCCCAGCGCCTGCCAACCTAGCAGTTCGAAAGCACCTCCGGGTGCAAGTAGATAAATAGGGACCGCTTACCAGCGGGAAGGTAAACGGCGTTTCCGTGTGCGGCTCTGGCTCGCCAGAGCAGCGATGTCACGCTGGCCACGTGACCCGGAAGTGTCTCCGGACAGCGCTGGCCCCCGGCCTCTTAAGTGAGATGGGCGCACAACCCTAGAGTCGGACACGACTGGCCCGTACGGGCAGGGGTACCTTTACCTTTACCTTTAAGATTAGTTGAGACAGAAAATCTTAGGGTATCAGTTGAGAGAAAGGGGGGAAAGAAAGGAAAACCCAACCTAAAGCCAGACAAAGAAAGGAAACTGGTTTGCTCAAGCCAGTGGCATGGGGGGGGGGGGGGAGAGTGATGGTTGTTCCGGGTGCAAAATTGTTAGGGGCACAAAATTTCCATACCCGGTGCTGCCTCACTACAGCTGTACGCTTCCGCCACTAGGCTCCATTGAAAATGGCTTCTTTGTGTGAACCAGAAGTGACCTCTCCAGACAACGGAACAATTCTTTTTTTATCTCTGTGGCTGCAATCTCCAGGGTGACATGTACACCGTTAGGCAGTTGAATGTGCATGCATATTCTGTCTGTTTCCATCCTCCTCCCCCCCCCCCCCCACGGCCCTGGGCCCTGGTAACCCACGCTATGCCACTGGCTCAAGCCCCTAACAGGTTATAACAAAGTATCCTGGCGTAGGGAAATTAGGGTTCAGAAGGGGCCTCTCATGATCTCAAGGAGGATGTTTCAGGAGAAAGAAAACAATGGCTTCCCACTTCTGCCCCACAACCCAGGCCATCTAGCAATCAAAATGCTCAGGCTCCATGCAAGAAACCTCTCATCACTATAGAATTTATGGGAGAGGGGGTAAGAGGGTCAAAGGGTGTAATTTTCCTTATCTGGAGTCCCCCTTCCTTGTGAGTCTTCAGCATGATTTTAAGGCCACTTTTCCAGAGTGGTTGTTGCCCTGAGCAAGAGCATTCTTTTGGGGTTGCACTAGTGCTTTTTAGGCATTAATGTCTGCACGGTTCGGATATTGTGGAGAAACAGCAGGGCCACCAAACTGCCACTATTCTGCAGGATCTGAAAACAAGGTCAGTGATGTTAAGGAACATTAAGATATATTGAAAGATATATTTTTTGGTGGAGCTAGCTCTGGGGCCTCCATTGTTGGTACCTTCTGTGTCACTGATAGACTCCTGGGTCATGGCAGTTTTAATTGTATTTGTTCAAACATTCATTATCCTAGTTCCTAGAGCACCTTATGAAATGAAACATAAAAAATGCAGTCCGAGTGCACATCATACGTTGTGTTTTGCAGGTGAAAAGGTACTTTATTTTATAAGTCCTGAGTTACTACAAACGTTTGGGTGACCCTGAATGGACAGGACATTAAAAGTACAAGACATGGACAAGCATCTTTTTTCACACTGTTCATAATTTTGTAAACTCATATTAGGAATCATAAGAAGCTGCTGTGTACTGAGTCAGACACTACTGGTCCATTTATTATCTGCACTAGCTGAGCTGGCAGCAGCTCTCTAGAATTTCAGACTGGTGTCTCTCCCAGCCCTGCCAGAAAGCCAGTGTTGTATAGTGGAGGGTATGAGACCTGGGAGATGAAGGTTCAAATTCTGACTCAGCCATGAAGTTTGCCAGATGGCCGTGGGCCAGTCACGGCCTCTCAGTGGGTTATGGGAATTAAATGAGGAGAGAGAGAACCAAATATGCCACTTGGAGCCCCTTGGGGAAAAGATGGAATATAAATGCAATAAATAAATAAGTACCCGGAGATGCCATGGATTTAACCTGGGACCTTCTGCATGCAAAGCAGCGACTACCCCTCCCTTTGATATGCTGTATTGTGTCTCTTGTTGGGCTTATCCACAAGTACCTTTTGCCCCACTCTTTCCAGGCACAGGTCCATGCTTTAAAGTTCTGTGTTTTAGCATTTCATTTTTTCTGCACCGAGTTTTCTCCGCAAAACCTGCTCTTTAGTGCTCAATTGGAGCAAAGGTTCTCTCCCCCCACCCCCATCCCAGAAGCGCCTCATGCCTTTCCTCTTGCGCCTGAAAACTGTCCATTTCCAGTACCATGATAGTCTTGGGACTGGGATGCATAGAACTTGGTGGCCTCAACAAGATGACTCTGAATCTTGTGTGCCTGAGGCTGAGGTAAGTAGCAGAGGCAGGAGTGGGGGGAACAGGGCATACAGGAAACCACAGGCCAGTGCTAGCTGAAAGGGAGCAAACTGCCCCCGACAGCCCTCTCCCTTGGGAGCAGCTGGATGGCAGAGCAAAGGAGGTCGTGCTGATCTGCTGGATGAGTAAGAGAAGGACACCAGGCCCAGGGTGGGGGGAGTGCACATTTAATTCCCCCCACCCAGAAGGCCCTACACTGACTGTGGTGGGGTAAGTGTGATGCAATGCTTTGGATGTAGTGCTATCAGCCCTCACATGCTCTCACTCCTCAATTTTCATTGTCTTTGAGATCCTTAAAATGTCATAAAAGTGGAGGAGGGGAGAAAGTATGAGAGGGAGAGAAGAGGAGTGATGCTGTGCTAAGGCCTGGCTTCTCTGCACAGAAATGCTGTGACTAATGCTCCCAGTTGGCCAAAAAAGGCAGTGTAATCAAAACACTTTTTTTAGTCCTTAAAGTTAGTCATTCTGCAAGCAGGAATCTAAGCAGGCAGAGATGAAGGAAAAACCGACCTGCCTGAGCACTGCACTGTGCAACAGGCCGGGCACTTAGCTAGGAGTGCTTCAGCTCTCTCCGGAATGTTTGTAGCATTTAATTTGGGAAAGGAGCTGCATCCGGGGAGTGGTGGCCAAAGGGCAGGTAGGGGGGCGAAAACGGTGAGTCTGACCTGGAGCTTTTCATTGGTGTTTGGAAAGGAAAGAACAGTATCCTGTTGGCCCAACAAGATTATTCTTCCACTAGAACACCTGCTTGCATCAAAAAATAAGATGAAAAGCGTGGTCATGACTGGGCCAGGGAATCTATGGCAAGAGCAGATTGGTTAAACTAACACCTTAATTCAGCCACATCTTACTGCCACCACAAATGTGCCAAAAGCAGGGTTTTCCTCCTGTTTTTTTATATGCTTTATTGGTTTTAAAAACTGTGTAACATAAGTAATCAGCAGAAAATAAAAATAAACAAACATTCATTCCATAGTTGGTGCTTGTTGTATGTAACATTTTGTAGCAGGTGGTGCAGGTGGGCTGAATCTGAGGAGAGAAAGGGCTGCAGCTCAGGGGCAGAACATCTGCTTTGCGTGTGGAAGGTCCCCAGTTCAACCCCCAGCATCCTCTGCTAGGATGAAACTCTGCAGAGCTGCTGTCAATCAGTGTAGGCAATACTGAGCAAAATGAAAGAAGAGAAGAAGAAGAGTTTGGATTTGATATCCCGCTTTATCACTACCCAAAGGAGTCTCAAAGCGGCTAACAATCTCCTTTCCCTTCCTCCCCCACAACAAACACTCTGTGAGGTGAGTGGGGTTGAGAGACTGGCCCAAGGTCACCCAGCAGCTGCATGTGGAGGAGCGGAGACGCGAACCCGGTTCCCCAGATTACGAGACTACCGCTCTTAACCATTACACCATACTGGCTCTCTGGACCGTTGGCATGACTCAGTATAAGACACCTTCCTATGTTATGGGCTAGGTATATGGTGAAGTAACCATGTGACCCCTTCACCTATGAGTCACATCTACCCCATTCATTTAAAGCATGTGGCTTCCCACAAAGAATCCTGGGAACTGTAGTTTAGCCCTTGCAGTGCTACAATTCCCAGCACTCTGAACAAACTACAGTTCCCATTACAGTGGTACCTCAGGTTACAGACGCTTCAGGTTACATACGCTTCAGGTTACAGACTCCGCTAACCCAGAAATATTACCTTGGGTTAAGAACTTTGCATCAGGATGAGAACAGAAATCGTGCTCTGGCAGCATGACAGCAGCAGGAGGCCCCATTAGCTAAAGTGGTGCTTCAGGTTAAGAACAGTTTCAGGTTAAGAACGGACCTCCGGAACAGATTAAGTTCTTAACCCGAGGTACCACTGTATTCTTTGGCAAAACCTGTGTACTTTAAATGTATGGTGTGGATATGAACTATGTGCCAGAATTTGTCTAGATCCATTCAACCCTTACTTGCACCATACCAGCTTAGCTCTGCAAAGAGACTTTCAGTCTAGCATGCCAGCCATAATATTGATTCTTATTTCAGGATAAGATGTCTTGTATTGCAGATTTCTAAACACATAGAAGGAACATATCTTAGCGGTTGAGCATATGCGTTGCCTGCACAAGGTCTCCAGGTTCAGTCATGGCCTTGGAGTTGGGCTTCCCATCTCAGGGATGAGGCCATGAAGAACTGGGGTGGGGGAGAGGGAATTGGCTGCAGAGCCGGACACACTGGTCTCCAGTGCCCCAGAAGCTCCAGTGCAGGAAGAGACCATCCTGCCAACCCGTCTCCAGCCTGTGGTCACATTACCACTCTGAGCACTGCATAATTGCCAATAAGCCGCCTTGCTACAGAAACCTATGGCTGCCAAAGCAGGCAAGACCCTTTTAGTCACATTAACTCGTTTCACTTGCGGGTGCAGCTAGCCACCCACACTGAGCTGCCATCTTATTTAAGGTTCAGTCAGGGGTTATGTGTTGAAGCAACATGTTAAACTTGTTTCAGCTTGAGTGACACACAGAGCTGTCTGTTCTGAATGCCAGGCACCTCTCTACAAGAGCCATCACCTGGAGCAGAAGAGGTTTGATCCCTGGTATCTACAGTATGTTGAAAGGAATCTTGGATTACAGAACCTGGAAAGGAGTTTGCATGAAGCCTGGCTGACCAGCTGCCAATCACAGTTGATAATGTGGGATTAGGTAAGCAAATGGTCTTGACATTCTCATTCGTGTTTAATGCCAATTCATTTAAAGTTTGCTGTAAAAAAGCAGTGGTGAGGCTTGGGCTTCTACAGTCTCTCTTCTACCCCACCCCAGTGATTTCTTAACTAATGTCTGATTTATTGCACTTTGCATGTGAATGTAGGAAATTTTGTTTTACTGAGAAAGAGGAGGAAGGAAGGTGAAGTTGGTGGGAATACATGAGCCTGAGAGTTGTCACTATTAATTTATTCACTAAATTTGCATGCCACCCTTCACCTGAAGATCAAAGGGAAGTTCACAACATAAAAATACAAAATAAAAACCGCAAAATACATAGTGAAACAAAAGCAAAACAAAGCAATAACCCCACTCCCATAGACACATTTAAAAGGCCATAGAATGTTAATCAGCCCAAAGCCTGGTTGAAGAGAAACTTGCCTGGGGAGAACATTCCAAAAGTTCCCGTGTTACCACCCTCTGGACCTCATGTAGAGAAGGCACACAAAGAAGGGCCTCAGATGATGATCACAGGGTTTAGGTCAATTCATATTGATTCACAACTCACTCACATCACACCAAACCCTATGAAGTGGCTCCCAGAGCCATTTATTAAGTTCAATAATCAGGCAGTCTTTGCCCCCAGGTTTAGAATCTAAAAGAAGAAACACAAGGGAATGGGATGGAAAGGAAACAATTCAAGGGTGGGGGGAGGAGCTAAAATTTGCTGAGCTGATGGAGTGTCCTGGCTTTGCTTCCTCTATGATAGCCTGATGGAAGGGCAGCTGCCAGATGGCCGTAATAGAGGGAGGAGCCTTTAACTTCTGAAATATCAGGAGGCTTTGCTTCCTTCAGCAAAATCTGATCTTGTCTGGGTCTGGAGCAGGGGTGGGGCCCTCCATAAGTTGCTGGATTCAGCCCCAGCCATGGATGATGAGGGCTGTAGTCTGGCATACCCTCCAACATTTCCTTGATGGAAAGAGGGACGTCCTCTGGCCACATCTAGAGCACTACAACTTCCCCCTGGGAGTATTCCTTCTCCCTGCTTCTCTTCCTCAAGTTTATCTCCCACAGGACTTGAGGCAGAATCACTTTGCAGTTGTGTTTAAAGCACAGTTTTTACCCATAATGCAAAAGCATACCCTTCAATACTTTTTGGAAGGAAATGTATACACTTGTCTTGTGTAATGAAGAATGAATCCATATCCTGATTGTGAGTAGGCTGAAAGTGGTCTGGTAGTGTACACTGGCAAATAATATTTGAAACCTGAACTTCAAAATAGGTGTTTCCCTACATCACGCTCCCAAGATCCTAAAACTTTATTACTTAGTGCACTACAAAGGTTCCTCCACATAGTTACCCAAAGTGATTACCAATATTATTTTACCTGCTTTGACATTCTTGCACGCTCATGCTCTACAGCCTGTGTGAAAGCCGCTTGTTTGTTAACTAGGTATCATGTGCAATTAGGAGACAGTGTTCTCTTTGCTATGTGGATAGCCGTGCTTCTGTTAGCCACTTCCTCTCTCCATCTTTTCAAAATCCCATGAGATGTGCAGTCCAGTACTTGGGCTGGTGGGCAAAATTGTTTCATGCATATACTACTTTGCTAATAGGATTCAGAAAGAAATGGAATTAGGTTTGATGTATATGTGTTTGGAAATGTACATGAATACACTAATGGGGACCATGGACACATATCTCAGACTGCCTGATTTGTAGATCTCAAGCCACCAGGTTTGTCTGAAGTACTTAAATTAGCTGGCTTGATTACACAACAACAGCAAAACTTTTAAGATATTACCAAGCACAAGAAGATAAGAAGAACCTGGATATCTTAAAAGTGTTGGGGTTGTTGTATATTCAAGCTAACTAATATAATATTGATACTTTAGACAAAGTTGAGGACTTGTGCAGTCATCAAGGCACGGTTGAGCAGATGGGTGGGTGTGGCGTTTGTCTTGCTCTTGGTCACACAAAACAACATCAGAGATTCTGCCCACAAAATAATGATTTCAACCACAAACCTTATGCCACAAACAATTACAAAAGTGCTTGATGGATTATGCTAGAGGAGAGGCTCTGCATTTTCCATTGCTTGAAAACTGACAGGTTCCCATGATGAGAATGCTACCTAGGTAAATCACATGTTGGTCATGTGCTACAAATGGAAAATAAATACAAATCAGCTTCTTGAAGAACAAGAGCCAGTGAAATGTAGTGGTGATACTGTTAGACTAGCACTGGCAGTGGCACAGAGTGGGGGGCCAGAAGGGCAGTGGCTCTGGGCGCAAAATTCTGAGAGGGGCACAACCAGGCACAGTGCCCATGCACCCCACCCCCGGGCCCAGGCAGCACCAGCACCACTGGCAGCCATGTGCCTCGTGGGCTCTGCACTCCCCTGGCACGCACCTCCACTCCAGCTGCCCAGTCCACCAGGGGGCACAACACTTCCCTGCCCAGGGCACCAGCAACCCATGCTATGCCACTGAGGGTGTACTGGGGACACCCAGATTCAAATCCCCACTCAAGAAGATTGCTGGATAACTTGGGTCACTGTCTCTCAGTGTGGGTGGCACTGTGGTCTAAACCACTGAGTTTCTTGGGCTTGCCGATTGTAAGGTTAGCAGTTTGAATCTGCTTGACAGGGTGAGCTCCAGTTGCTTTATCCCAGCTCCTGTCATCTAGCAGTTTGAAAGCATACCAGTGCAAGTAGATAAATAGGTACCACTGCAGCAGGAAGGTAAACAGTGCTTTACATCCCAAGTGTCAAAAGGCAGGGTAAAGAGGTGAAGAGAAAATGCATTATATGAGGGAAAATATACGGTAAATATCAGTATAAATATTAGGATAAATTCTCACTAAAATCCTGATGTGTCTTCATGAGGACTTTAAAAATAAATTATTTGCAAAGTGATGTGTCAGTGTTGGAGAACTGAACTTAAGAGTGATAAAATGAGAAACTTAGAGAAGCCAAAATGGACAGATTTACTCATCCCTAGGAAAGTAAGAATAAAATGGAGGGAGGGAAAGAACATACTGAAGATCCCCCAGTCAGACAGTAGTGTACAAGTCAAATTGCTATAGTGGGTAGGTGTGCTGTGGTATGTTGCAAAGTCAGTACATGCCAGCACATGGTTTGCATAATGATAAATAGGAAAAGTTGCAGAGGCATGCATGGAAACCGGCAACTGTTTTGCATTTCCCCCAAAGGTTCTTCTAAAGACTGGCAACGGTTCCTGTTCAGCTCTTTCCACCCCTTTCCCCTGCATCTCTTCCCACTGTCCTGGAGATCAACAGAGGACTCTGTACTGAACATGACATTCTCTCTTAGAATGTCTTTGGCAAAGGACAGGTGACTCAATCCAAAGCTTTAGCAAGATCTGCCTGTACTTGACGGTTGCAGTGCTCGCCAGAAATGTCCAGCTCTGCTTGGGGACTTATAACCAGTATGGCCAAATGGCTGTTTTCCTGCCTGGCTCTGCTTTGGGTTGCAGGCCACACTAGGGAAGCTCCAGGCAAAAAACTCTCCCAAACTGGAATGAGATGGGATTCCTAACGGAGATTTGTGATTGGATCATATGGCCAAACCAGGTGAGGTACCCAAGCAGGGGTGTGGGCTGGCTCAGAGGAACACAGCTGCCTCCTGCCAGCCTGGTGTAGAAGCTGCAGTCAGGGTGGAGGAGCTGGATGCAAGACCTGTGGTGTGACGTTATGTTGTAATCCTGTGTGGCGTACCTGTTCTGCCCTCATTTCAACTGCATGGCAGCTTCTTGTTCCTGGCATTGCACAAACGCTCCTGGCTGCTGTGCAAGGGAAGCTGCCCTATATTGAGTAATACTCTTGGTGTTCTACCCCAGTATTATGTCCTCCAACTGGCAGTTACTTTCTGGGGTTTCAGACAAAGGTCTTTCCCATCACCTTCTTCTTGATGTTGGGGATTGTTCCCAGGCCCTCCTGCATATGCTGTCCCACTGAGCTATGGCCCTTCCTCTGTGTAACCATGATAGTCCTGCAGGTCCACACAACTTGTCACTGGGTGGGTTCATAATGGGTATCCCATGGGTGGGGGGAATAGATTTACACAAGATGCCCATCCTCAGAAACTCCTGCCCCTCCAGTGCAGAGATGTGGGGCTTGTGACCCTCCATATTTTGGACTCCAGCTTCCATCATCCCTGACCATCAGTCATGCTGGCTGGGGCTGATGGGAGTTGGAGTCCAACAAAATCTGATGGGCCAAAATTTTCCCATCTCTGCTCTACTAGCTGCATAGAAGAGAGGCTTAGTGGCCTTAGTGCCTGCTTACTTGGATGTACCGGTAAGTCCATCTGTGCTCAGTGGGGTTTTCTCCCTAGTAAGTGTGTTTCGTGTTGCAGTCTGTGTGTGTGTGCATGTTTCTTCCTTACCTACCACTGTGGTACTACAGCAATAGGCAAAGCTACAGCTGACAGAATTCTTGTAACTCTTGAAAGTTACAGAATGTAGACCATATATCCACAGAACTGCTTCTCTTGAGTCCTTGCAGCCCTTTCTGACCCTAGTCACTATGTGTTTTTTGCTCCATCCCCATCTTCTCGGCTTCTTCAGCCCCATGCTTCCATCACCCACATTTCCCCAGGACCTACGTCTCCTTATATTGGTGTGCATATTCCCAAGTGATGAGAAGCCTCAAGGGCAGCAGAAAGAATTCTGGCTTGGTTTCCTTTGGAGGACAGAGAGCACTGAAAACTTGCAGCATTTTTATAATTTTGCATTATTTACAAATATACAAGCAGAACATAAGTGGAGGCAAAGAGCATGCAGTCCTACAACGGTGGCAGATTTGCTACTCCACATTAGATCCCCTGAGAAAGGACCTGCAACCTCGAGGGGCTCCCAGCCTTCTGCTAATTCACAGTTCTCTCTCTCTCCTCTTTTCCTTGCTGTTCCAAACTGCTCTTTCATGTTTTTGCTCTTCCAGACAATTGGTTTCTTCAGCAATCACCCTGATTTGCTTGCACAAGGCTTCTGCACAAAGCATGGGATCCCAAACTTTTTTCATCGCAGACCACTTGAACATTGTGGAGGGTCTTCATGAACAACGTAATATTTTTCTGCCTATTGTAGCAGTTGTAATGTTACACAATATGCACTTATTGGAAATGAAGAAGGGTTTGCTGGTATAAACAGTACTAAAAGCGGGCTCACGTATGACCCCTCAATAGTATTGTGAACACAAATCATCATGAATGCACAATAAAAAGGACATCTAGAGGGGCACTGTATGTCTCCCCATTAAAAATTTGTTCATCCAAAATTTGTCAATGCTTTTCCGCATCATTTTCCAAACCACAAAAAGTCTAAGAGGGCACCTTAGTTGTGCCAACCTAAAATTCCAGGGATGCACTTCAATCCCTTTGCAAAATACTGATACAGTATCCTGGAGGTGCGCACACACGTACCTGGTTACAAGAATTCAGTTTCTCCTTTATTTATTTATTTTGCATAGCTGTTTTGAGTTTAGCAAGTGAAGAAACTATTTAAACACATTTAAAAGGCCATAAAATGTTAACCAGTCAAAGGTCTGGTTATAGAGAAAGGTTTTCTCCTGGTGCCTAAAGTTATGCAATGAAGGCACCAGGTGAGCCTCCCTTGGGAAAGCATTCCACAAATAGGAAGCCACCACAGAAAAGGCCCATTCTCATCTTGCCACCCTCTGGACTCCCTCTTGTGGAGGAGGGCACCAGCAGCAGAGCGTGTCTCCCCGCTGCCCAGGGCGGATGTGAGTGTGTGCCTGCCCTGGGGGTGGGGTGATTGGCAGAGGTCAAAAGGAGCCCACTGTGCCCTCCCAGCCCCTGCTACTGCTGGAGTGGCACCAGCCCCTTCCAAGGCTAGCTCTCCCTGAGTGGCCTTGCAAAGCTTGGATCTGGGGAGGGTGGCGTAAGAAGAGTGCAACAGCCACGCACCCCTCACCAGTGAAGGCAAGGCTGGGATTGAAGGGTGCATGGCTGCCACATCCCCACGCTGCCCTCCCCAGCAGCCTTGGAAGGCTGGAATCCGGGGAGGGTGGCTCCCCCCATGCAGCGGGGAGCCTGGCCAGCCAACAGCACTTGGCAGGCACGAAGCAGATGCCCCCATGTCAGTGCCCCCAGCGCAACCTGGCCTGCTGCATCTCTTTGTGAGCGTTGGTTCCTCCAATGCTGGGAGAGTCTCTTCCAACTCTAGAATCCTATGATTTGGGTGATGAAGATGACAAGCCTGCCAGCTTTCTCAGATGAGAAAGCAAATAATTTTGAAGGAACATAAGCTGCCTTATACTGAGTCCATCTCCCTCTGTATTGTAAACTCTGACTAGCAGTGGCTCTCCAAGGTTTCAGACGAGACAATTCCCAGGCCTATCTGAAGATGCCGGCGATTGAACCTGGGACTTTCTACCACTGACCTCTGTCCCTTTCCCCAAAGGAGATGAATGCAAAAGATTAGCTGTGGCAAGGAGAAAATCCTTCAGATAACTTTGTCCCAAGCCGTCTTGGCCTTTGTAGATAATAACTATATTCATATTGGAAATGAACCAGGAAACAGCGCAAAACATGTTAACAGCTTAAACCAATAGTGATGTTGGTACCATACTAAAGAGACAGGCAGGAGTGTATGAGAGAAGGACCATAGCATCTGCTTTGCATGCAGAAGTTCACGCCCTGACATCTCTAAGTCAGGCTGTGCATCTCCACAGTCTAAAACTCTGGAAAGCCACTGACAGCCAATATAGACGATGAGTTAGATGGACCAGTTGTCTGCTTCTGTATAGGACAGCTTCCTACATTCCTTGGCTATTGCTAGGCCCATAAACACATTCCAGGGTTACCCACAACATCTCGCTCCCTAGTATTATGGCACCTATGTTGTAAGGGCCAAACTGGATAGTACATGAGATGTGTCTATTGTTGTTTTGTAGCAGCAAGGTGCCTCAGTCAGGATCAAGACTACGGTGTGCAGGGGTTAAGTTTCTCTTGGCACCTATGCAGTAAGCAACACGTGAAGCATTTGTAGCCTAAACTGTTGTTGTTCAGGAGAAAAGACTGCATATCTACAAAAGTACCGGTAAGTATCCCAAATATACACTCTTAACCTCTGTGCCAAGGAAACAAGACAGTACATAAGCCTTGAACCCAGCACAGAAAAGGTATAATGCAGCCTTCCCTAACATGGCACTCTCCAGATGTTTTGACACAGCTGTACTGGCTGAGGCTGATGAGACTTGTAGTCCAAAATATCTGGAGGGCTTCAAGTTGAGGAGGGCTGGTGTAATGAATTTCAATTATCTTATGGCTCTGAGTATCTCTGTACATCTACACTAAAAGCATGTTCAGTTGTATCTAATGCTAGTATTATTCAGGCCCACTGAAATTAATTAACCTCCCTGATTCAGGTCCATTAATTTCAGTGGGTCTACTCTGAATAGGATTAGCATTGGATGCAATTCACTGATTGTGTCTTCCCTCGAAGAGTCCTGGAAATTATAGTTTGGAAAGGATGTGTTAGAGATTCCTAGCCCTCCTGGTAGCATCAGAGCAGGACTTTAGGACGGAGGTCCAGGACTCCACTCTTGTTCCCCTTCTATTTGCCAGGAGGTGATGGGCCCAGTGGCCATGATCTTCGTTTTTTTGATGTTGAGCTTCAAACCATATTTTGCACTCTCCTCTTTCACCCTCATTAAAAGGTTCTTTAGTTCCTCCTCACTTTCTGCCATCAAGGTTGTGTCATCTGCATATCTGAGGTTGTTGATATTTCTTCCGGCAATCTTCATTCCGGCTTGGAATTCATCCAGTCCAGCCTTTCGCATGATGAATTCTGCATATAAGTTAAATAAGCAGGGAGACAATATACAGCCTTGCCGTACTCCTTTCCCAATTTTGAACCAATCAGTTGTTCCATATCCAGTTCTAACTGTAGCTTCTTGACCCACATAGAGATTTCTCAGTAGACAGATGAGGTGATCTGGCACTCCCATTTTTTTTAAGAACTTGCCATAGTTTGCTGTGGTCGACACAGTCAAAGGCTTTTGCATAGTCAATGAAGCAGAAGTAGATGTCTTTCTGGAACTCTCTAGTTTTCTCCATAATCCAGTGCATGTTTGCAATTTGGTCTCTGGTTCCTCTGCCTCTTCTAAATCCAGCTTGCACTTCTGGGAGTTCTCGGTCCACATACTGCTTGAGCCTGCCTTGTAGAATTTTAACCATAACCTTGCTAGCGTGTGAAATGAGTGCAATTGTGCGGTAGTTGGAGCATTCTTTGGCACTTCCCTTTTTTGGGACTGGCATGTAGACTGATCTTCTCCAATCCTCTGGCCACTGCTGAGTTTTCCAAATTTGCTGGCATATTGAGTGTAGCACCTTAACAGCATCATCATTTAAAATTTTAAATAGTTCAGCTGGAATACCATCACTTCCACTGGCCTTGTTATTACCAGTGCTTTCTAAGGCCCATTTGACTTCACTCTCCAGGATGTCTGGCTCAAGGTCAGCAACCACACTACCTGGGGTGTACGAGACATCCATATCTTTCTGGTATAATTCCTCTGTGTATTCTTGCCACCTCTTCTTGATGTCTTCTGCTTCTGTTAGGTCCTTACCACTTTGTTCTTCATTATGGTAATCTTTGTACAAAATGTTCCTTTCATATCTCCAATTTTCTTGAACAGATCTCTGGTTTTTCCCATTCTATTGTTTTCCTCTATTTCTTTGCATTGCTCGTTTAAGAAGGCCTGCTTGTCCCTCCTTGCTATTTTTTGGAAATCTGCATTCAATTTCCTGTATCTTTCACTATGTCCCACGCATTTTGCTTGCCTTCTCTCTCCCGCTATTTGTAAGGCCTCATTGGACAGCCACTTTGCTTTCCTGCATTTCCTTTCCATTGGGGTGGTTTTTGTTGCTGCCTCCTGTATAATGTTATGAGCCTCCATCCATAGTTCTTCAGGCATTCTGTCCACCATATCTAAATCCTTAAATCCCAGAAGGCTGTTGTCAGTCAGTGTAGACACTATGGAGCTAGGTAGGCCAGTGATCCAACTCTGGTTAAGTTATCCCTCTTTAAAAGTAATATTTTATTTCCTCAGGTCATGTGTCCTCTGTTAAACTGGCATTGTGGAGGAGGTTTTCCTAAATAATGGATGGGGGAGGGGGGAGGATTCTCCTTTATGGAAAAAAATAGGATTAAGCAAATAAGAGAGCCAGGGAAGTATAGCAGTTAAGAATGTTGGGCTAGGACCAGAGACCCAGCTTCAAATCCCCACTCCGCCAAGAAGCTCATTGCATGACCTTGGACCAGGTGTTCTCTCTCAGCCTTGCCTCCCTTGGAAAGTTGTTACAAAGATGAAATGAAATGATCATGCTCTTCTGAAGTTTACTATACAGCGGAAAGGAGCAGCCAAGCATACTAGGACTCAATTTCTTGACTTTAAGAAAGCCGACTTCATAAAACTTAGGGAAGTGCTGGGTGAGATCCCATGGACAGTAATACTAAAAGGAAAGGGAGTTCAAGATGGCTGGGAGTTTGTTAAGAGGGAGATAGTAAAAGCACAACTTCAGGCAATACCAATGAGACGGAAACATGGAAGGTGCCTAAAGAAGCCAGGGTGGCTATCTAAAGAACTTTTAACTGAGTTAAGATTAAAAAAGGATGTGTACAAAAAATGGAAAAGGGGGGAAACCACCAAAGAGGAATTCAAACAAATAGCCAGCACGTGTAGACACAAAGTCAGAAGAGCTAAAGCACAGAATGAACTCAGGCTTGCTAGAGAGGTTAAAAGCAACAAAAAAGGCTTTTATGGGTATATTCGTAGCAAAAGGAAGAACAAAGAAACAGTGGGGTCACTCAGAGGAGAAGATAGTGAAATGCAAACAGGGGACACAGAAAGGGCTGAACTCCTCAATGCCTTCTTTGCCTCAGTCTTCTCCGATAAAGAAAACAGTGCCCGACCTGAAGAATTTGGAGCAAATGATTCAGCAGAGGAAACACAGCCCAGAATAACTAAGGAGATAGTACAAGAATACTTGGCTAGTTTAGATGTATTCAAGTCTCCAGGGCCAGATAAACTGCATCCAAGAGTATTAAAAGAACTGGCAGATGTGATCTCAGAACCACTGGCAGTCATCTTTGAGAATTCCTGGAGAACAGGCGAAGTCCCGGCAGACTGGAGGAGGGCAAATGTTGTCCCTATTTCCAAAAAGGGGAAAAGAGAGGACCCAAATAATTACCGCCCAGTCAGTCTGACATCAATACCAGGGAAGATTCTGGAGCAGATCATTAACCAAACAGTCTGTGAGCACCTAGAAAGGAATGCTGTGATCACCAATAGTCAGCATGAATTTCTGAAAAATAAGTCATGTCAGATTAACCTGATCTCATTTTTTCACAGAATTACAAGCCTGGTAGATGAAGGGAACGCAGTGGATGTAGCCTACCTTGATTTCAGCAAGGCATTTGACAAGGTGCCCCATGATATTCTTGTAAAGAAGCTGGTAAAATGTGGTCTTGACTATGCTACCACTCAGTGGATTTGTAACTGGCTGACTGACCGAACCCAAAGGGTGCTCATCAATGGTTCCTCTTCATCCTGGAGAAGAGTGACTAGTGGGGTGCCACAGGGTTCTGTCTTGGGCCCGGTCTTATTCAACATCTTTATCAACGACTTGGATGATGGACTCAAGGGCATCCTGATCAAATTTGCAGATGACACTAAACTGGGAGGGGTGGCTAACACCCCAGAGGACAGGATCACACTTCAAAATGACCTTGACAGATTAGAGAACTGGGCCAAAACAAACAAGATGAATTTTAACAGGGAGAAATGTAAAGTACTGCACTTGGGCAAAAAAAAAAATGAGAGGCACAAATACAAGATGGGCGACACCTGGCTTGAGAGCAGTACATGTGAAAAGGATCTAGGAGTCTTGGTTGACCACAAACTTGACATGAGCCAACAGTGTGACGCGGCAGCTAAAAAAGCCAATGCAATTCTGGGCTGCATCAATAGGAGTATAGCATCTAGATCAAGGGAAGTAATAGTGCCACTGTATTCTGCTCTGGTCAGACCTCACCTGGAGTACTGTGTCCAGTTCTGGGCACCACAGTTCAAGAAGGACACGGACAAACTGGAACGTGTCCAGAGGAGGGCAACCAAAATGGTCAAAGGCCTGGAAATGATGCCTTATGAGGAACGGCTAAGGGAGCTGGGCATGTTTAGCCTGGAGAAGAGGAGGTTAAGGGGTGATATGATAGCCATGTTCAAATATATAAAAGGATGTCACATAGAGGAGGGAGAAAGGTTGTTTTCTGCTGCTCCAGAGAAGCGGACACGGAGCAATGGTTCCAAACTACAAGAAAGAAGATTTCACCTAAGCATTAGGAAGAACTTCCTGACAGTAAGAGCTGTTCGACAGTGGAATTTGCTGCCAAGGAGTGTGGTGGAGTCTCCTTCTTTGGAGGTCTTTAAGCAGAGGCTTGACAACCATATGTCAGGAGTGCTCTGATGGTGTTTCCTGCTTGGCAGGGGGTTGGACTCGATGGCCCTTGTGGTCTCTTCCAACTCTATGATTCTATGATTCTATGATTCTAAAAGCATGTTTACTGCCTTGGACACCTTGGGGGAAATGGAGGAGTATAAATGTAGTAAATAAAATAAATAAGGACTGTGTCACTAGAAAGGTGCCTTTTCCTGAGTCAAACCCTTATTCCATCTAGCTCAGTACTGCCTACACTGGCTGGCAGCAGCTCTCCAGGGATTCAGGCAGAGAGATTCCTAGCCGTACATGCAGATGCCAGTGAGGAAAACTCGGGTGCCTATGACCCTCCCCTTAATACATAGGAAGCCACATTATGGAAAATCAAACTCTTGGTCCATCTAGCTCAATATTGCCCCCACTGACTGGCAGTGGCTCTTCAGGAGTCTCTCGCAGCCCCACCTGGAGAGGCCAAGGATTGAACCTGGGATCTTCTGCATCAAGGCAGATGTTCTGCCACAGAGCATGACTCCGCCCCCCTGCTTTATTTGCAGATTAAATAAGTAACTGGAATGTTGGGAATTAGAAAAAAATGAAACACCCAGTTATTCTTAGCCTAGCAGCTGGTCGGGGGCACTCCAGCCACCCTTAGGCCATTTGTCCCTCTACCCGTCTAACCCAATTCCCCCTTCCCTGCCTGGCTAACTGGGGAGTGGGTTCCGCTCTGCCAAGTGGGGACACACAGAGGTTGGCCCCTCTTCCAACAGAGCCAAGCTTGCTCATCTAGTCTTCTCTTGTTTCCTCACCTGGCATTGGCCTGGGCTTCTTCCCCTCCCTCTTTGATTCCAGGTTGTTTCCCCCAAAGCATTGCCTTTTTAACCCTTCCCTGGCATTCTTGGAAAGGGATAGCCAGGAGTAAAGGTCCCTTTTTGCTCTGAGAAAGCAGAGAAAGAGAGGCGGAAGGGGGAAGATGGGGGGGGGAGAGACTCACATAGGTCCTCAAGGCAACCCTCCCACCTACATGGCCCACACCCAACCTAACCTATGACAAGCACCTTTTCATTGTTGCAGAGAAACTGCCTTCTCCATTCCCATGTTCTATGACAAACAGGCACAATCCTAACTCTTGTCTCTTCAGAAGTTAGTCCTGTGGATGAGGACTGTAGACCATGGGTTGCAGCTCATACAAATCCTGCTCAGAATAAACCCATTGAAGTTAATGGGCATGCTTAATTTAGGCCCATTAATTTCAGTGGGTCTGTTCTGACTGGAATTTGGCTGGATACAACCCTAGGGCTGCTGTAATCCTAATCCCCCTATCCTGGGAATAAACCCGGCTGAATGAAATGTGGTTTACTTCTCCACAGATGTGGTTAGAATCTCCCTATAAGGCTGGCTTCAGTCTAATATAACCTTGTTAAATATCCCATTGATTGCATTCAGCAGGTTTTAGACAATGTTAGTCTTACACAGAGTGCAGCCATGGAAAATGATAGCCATGGTAACTAAGGCCCCTTAATAAGTTTACTCTGTGTAGGACTTAGCTAGATACATCTCAGTGGGACTTACTTAGTATGGGGTGGCATTGCATTTCACTCTATGTCAATTAGACATATAGGTAACTCAGCTTGACAACTGTCACTCAAAAGGGGCATCTGGGTATCCGCAAGAATTTTTTTCATTGTGTGGGGAGCAGGTTAATTTCTCACCCCCCCCCCCTTTTAAAGAATTGTGCTTGCATATTTTGCATTCTACAAATGCTAAAAACATATATTTTTTAAGATGGGGGGGGATCTGGAAATTATGGTTCATGGGTGGGTGGGTGCCCTCCTTGCACCCCATGGATGCCCATGGCCAGATTACCCTGCGCCCCCCCCCACACGTGCCAAGCAGGACAGCAGCAAAAGGAGGAAATGGGCCCCTTTTGTGGTTTCTGTTTGCAGATTCATGAACTGTAGACCTTCCTTTCTGCACCATTTATTTCAGTTCCATGCCTCACGCTTGTTTCAAATTTGGAGGCGGTTCAGGAGCAACAGAATCCGAAGCGTCTGACTGCACCCCACATAACTGGATGGTGGTGTGGGGGGTTTGGGGGATGTGGGAGGAGAAGCAGGATTTCACTCATCGTTTTTTGACAAATCGAGGCTGCAATTCTAACCCCACTTCTCTATTGGATACAGTACGGCTTCTGAGTAGGCACTGTTCGCATTGCACTACGCCGGGATGAGGGGTGAACCTGGCGCTGCAGAGCGGAACGGGGCGCAGGAGGCGCGCAGGCACCAAGCCCCCGCTCGGCCTGGCTTCCCTCCCCGGACTTTCTTCCTGGCACCCTCCACGGCTTGGCGCCCTGGTCCACCACGCCAAAAGATAAAGACGCCCCTGCTCCCTGGGCAGCTGGGCGAGGAGTGTAGGCTTCTCGGGGGGCGCAGAGAGCGTTCCTTGCCAAGACCTCTGCAACTGTGTACGTATCTCTCACCTAAAATACAGCCAGGTCATTCTTTTTCTCAATTTGAAGCTGGTTTGGGAGGAAATGCCTCATAAAGCAGTATTCCATGACTGCATAGCTACAGGATATGGATTTTGGTTAAAGTCATGTGTGACCACTTTCGAAACCAGTGGTGAGAGTACACTGAATGCAGAGTAAACGGGAGTGTGTACACATCCCGTAGTTCACTGCAAAGACAGGGATTCTTTGTGAGAGTGAATGAGTGCTGAGGCAGTGAGGCAACATCTGTCTGTATTGATCCTTGAAATCATTGTGATCCTTAAACCACCTTCTTTGGAATAGCCTCTTTTATTTGCATTATACTGCCAGGGTCTGACGATCTGAAGGGAAAGAACTGCCAGCTTCACTCAGTTTGTCCAGCCTGGCTGCAAGCCCACGCTTAACCGATTAAGAGAAAAGCAATGGATTTGTCTTGACATGTGTTGGGTCTTGGGTAAAAGCTGGGTTGGCTTCCTAAGGGGAAGCCTCTCCTAATAATAAATCAAGTTTAAAATGGGAAGGTGTCTTCACAATTAGCTGTGAAGAGACAACAAGCTTTTGTGCTCCATCCAACAATATTGCTCACTTTGCTGCTGGAGAGGTACAGAGCTGTTGAAATACAGCCACCAGCAGCTGGAACAGCTTGCCACAAAACAACAGATGTGGGGGATTTTAGGCAAGGCTCTTTCTTTGCCTATGAGAAGGTAGGTACAGGGGTTTAATAGAGGCTGCAGCAATAATGGCGGCAGAAATGACCTTGCATAAGGCCTTTATTCTATGAAAGTTATGGAATGCTCCTAGAGTGGTTATGTTCTCTACAGGGAACAGGCCTCTTTTTGAAGATGCCCTCTATTTGAAGGGCTGGCAGGTCCAAGTCCAGTATACAGAATCCTTAAAGTCAGGGGTGGAGGGAACGGAGTCAAGTTTCCTGAAGTTGCAAGGAAGTATGAAATAACATTATTTCCTGTTTTTGAAAATGTACCTTAAGTCAGACAATAAATAAAATAAAATAAAAGAGATATCCAATTTGACATTTAATAGCCTTCCAGCATTTACTGGGTCTGTTGTACATAAAACAATATCATCAGCATAAAGTCCCAGAATGTGTTCCCTTTCATTGATAGTTACATGCTTTCCTGCCAGAGTTTGGCATAATCTCATTGCCAGGGATTCTATAATTAAAGCAAATAACTAAGGTGATAATGGGCAACCATGTTTTGTCTCATGGCTGGGACAACATTTTTGTGAATCCTTATTATTTATCCTAATTGTAGCAAATGCAGTATCATAAATATTTCCCAATAATCTAACAATTTTAGTGCCAAAACCAATTTTTTTGATCACTCTGATTAAATACTTTGGTTCCATGCAGTGATAAGCACTCGAGTGGTGAGGGAGTCTGTTTACTATGGTATATTATGTTTAACTATTTCCTACTTGGGCCTGTGATGTGAATATATTTCCTGATAAATTTTCATTTTATTAACCACCACTGTTGTCAGAATTTTGTAATCTATGTTGAGTAAAGAAACTGGGCAATTAGATTCCACTAATAAGGGGTTATAAACTTTGGGAAGTAATAGAATTCTTTATTGTTTTCAGGTTGGTGGCAATGAGTCTCCAGCCAAGGTATCATTGGTATCATTGTACAGTTTAGTCATTCACAGGACCATAAAGTCTTTAAATATTTTATAAAATGATGTAGAAAATCCATTAGGACCTGGAGATTTCCCCATCTTTAGATTTTTAATTACCTTTTTTATTTCTTCTATAATTGCCCCTTCCATAAGTTTTGCCTCTGCTTCCTTTACAGTTGGTATTTTTGTTGTGCTTATAATTTTTTGTATTATTTCTGAAGGGGTTTTTTTTGAGGAGTCCAAGGAGGAGAAAAATTATTTAAACTCTTCACAAATTTGTTTTGTAGAAAATACTTTTTCTCCTGAAGGTCAGTATTCTTAGGTTCTTTTTAGTTTCCCCCTCCGTAGGCGTAACACTATGAATTAAGTTGTGCTTTCAGCATACTGTCTTGCGTATCAATTAATTGTTTATTATGGTTGAACCAACCAACCAACCAAGTGCAAAATACAAATCATAGCTTCAGTAGAACCAATTATTAAACAATAAAAAGTTAGTAACTAACTATCTTAGCAGGTTTAAAAGCTATGACAATGTTCAAATATTTTGCCCTCTATTTGCTAATAGATTTATTAGACCACTCAAGGAAGATACTTAAAAGGGTCTGCATAGACCTGGAATCTTCCTTGTAAGAGGATAATTTGTAAGTTCTCTAGCCCTTTGAAACAGTCACTCATTTGTTTTTCTATTGTAGTCATTATCAAACTTTTTAATGTTAGGAGTACAGGATCTGTCCTTGAAAGGAACTCTAGCAAATCTAGGCTATACTGTCCTGGATAGATGTTAATAAGACAGAGATGCCTTTAAATTTCTTTTCCTCACACAGCAGCAGAGAAAGATTGGCTTGAAAGGGAGGACTTGTAAGGAAGGCAAAAGGGTTGGTTGCCAGGTAGAATGAGTAGGAAGGGCTTCTGCTGCCAAAGCGTGAGCCAGAGTTGCTCTGCGGTTTGGGCGGGTGTATGTGTGTGGATGTACTTCATTTTCCAGTTACTCTTGCTTCACACTTAGAAATGTGAATGTGGGGAGGGGGAAAGAAAAATAGAGGGACTGGGGAGACTTTTACACATATTTTTCTGGGGGTTCTGGGGGCATTTACATCTCTAGCTAGGATTAAAGGTTTGGATAAAATGACAAACCATAGTTATAGTAAGACAAGATTAATTAGCCAACCATAAACCATGCTTTCACACTATGAATATACCATCGTTAGTTACCTGGAGTAAGTTTGAATGTTCATACAAACCCTAATTAGCATTAAAAGCCATATCTTAGTTCTGTGTGTGAACATTGCCTATGTATTTCTTCCTGACCCTAACAGTAGTACTTTCTATTGTTTCTTTTTATACACAGACCTAGATTACATCATTCTCAGATGGAGGGGAGAAGGTATGTCCCCTATCCCATCTGTTTCCCCCCAATTCAGAACGGTCCAGGCTCTCAAGAAACATACTTCTGACTGCTGGCTCCTATTAAGACACATTGGGTTGTACTGCTCTATTAACATTCCTTGTTCAAGTCAAAAACTCTAGTCAGCTGTTGCCTTGCGGCAACTCTACAGCGATAGCAATTCGATAGGAAACCCATTTATATACACACACCTTATTATTTACATATCAAACAGGATGGAAAACAGGATGAATACCTAACCAAGTGAATAACCATCTGAAAGATGGTATTAGTAAAGAAAAGTCAGAGCATATAATAATGAAACATGATCTAAGAGGCTGGGAAGCACAAGTATTGCTAAATCCCAAATGGAGCTGGATTGACAAATAGCAGGAAGTTTTGGGGCCACCATATGCAGGTGATGGGAACAAAACTCAAGATAACCAAGAATGTCACAATACTTAATTAACACTTTGCTCTCATTTAAGTGAAGATGATAATGAGTCATAAGGATGGTTGATGCAAAAGTCTGAAGAACTGGAAGGTACAGTCATGGGATAAAGAAAGTACACCCTCTTTGAATTCTGTGGTTTAACATATGAAGACATAATAACAATCATCTGTTCCTTAGCAGGTCTTACAATTAGGTAAATACAACCTCATAAACAACAACACACAGCCTGGATAACACAAAATATTACACTGTGTCATGATTTATTTAACAAAAATTCAGCCAAAATGGGGAAGCCATGTGTGAAAAACTAAATATACCCTTCCTGTATTAAGAGGCTAAATAGCAGACAGGTAAAGGTAAAGGTACCCCTGCCCATTAGGGCCAGTCGTGACCGACTCTGGGGTTGCGCACCCATCTCGCTCAAGAGGCCGGGAGCCGGCGCTGTCCGAAGACACTTCCTTTTTTAAAAAAATAATAATATTTATTACCTTTTCCAACCGTTTGAACACTACAAAGAATGAAAACCATACAACACAATACAATACAATACCAAAAAAAAACACTAACATTAAACTAACAAAACAAAACAAACACAATTCAAAACACATCAAATAGTTTCAATATCTTATCTTTCATTCCCTTATTTCCGTGACCTCCTCACACCTCCCTTTTTGTATTCCACTTCTATTAATTCTTTCAGCAATTCCTTTCCATCTTCCTCTATTTTTAATCCTATAATTATCTTAACACATTCTAACCTTATTTTCCCTTTAATACTCTATTAATCTATTTGTCCTTAATTCCTTATAACATTTCTGCTAAAGCCATATAACTTCATTCCATCATTTTTCTAATATTCATTAATTTTACAGTATTTCCGTAAATAGTCTTTAAACTTTTTCCAGTCTTCTTCCACCGACTCTTCTCCCTGGTCTCGGATTCTGCCAGTCATTTCCGCCAATTCCATGTAGTCCATCAACTTCATCTGCCATTCTTCCCGGGTGGGTCTTCCAATACTTCGCAATGAGTACTCTTGCTGCTGTTGTTGCATACATGAAAAATGTTCTATCCTTCTTTGGCACCAATTGGCCGACCATGCCCAGGAGAAAGGCCTCTGGTTTCTTCAGGAAGGTATATTTAAATACCTTTTCCATTTCATTATAAATCATCTCCCAGAATGTCTTAATCCTTGGGCATGTCCACCAAAGGTGATAGAATGTACCTTCAGTCTCATTACATTTCCAACATTTATTATCGGGCAAATGGTAAATTTTTGCAAGCTTGACTGGTGTCATGTACCACCTGTAAATCATTTTCATTAAGTTTTCTCTTAGGGCATTACATGCCGTAAATTTCATACCTGTGGTCCATAACTGTTCCCAGTCAGCCATCATTATGTTATGTCCAACATCTTGTGCCCATTTAATCATAACTGATTTCACCATTTCATCCTGAGTGTTCCATCTCAGCAACAAGTTATACATTCTTGGCAAATGCTTAGTTTTTGGCTCAAACAGTTCTGTTTCCAATTTTGATTTTTCCACCTGGAAGCCAACTTTTTTGTCCAAATTGTATGCCTACATTATTTGGTAGTAATGAAGCCAATCTCGCACTTTATTTTTCAATTTTTCAAAGATCTGCAATTTTATTCTGTCTCCATCCTGTTCCAAAAGTTCCCAATATTTCGGCCAGTTGGCCTCCATATTGACTTTTTTCTGTGCCTTCGCTTCCATTGGTGACAACCATCTTGGGGTTTTCTTTTCTAACAAATCCTTATATCTTATCCACACATTAAACAATGCTTTTCTAACAATATGATTTTTAAACGCTTTGTGTGCTTTTACCTTATCATACCACAAATATGCATGCCAACCAAATACATTATTAAAACCTTCTAAATCCAACACGTCAGTGTTTTCAAGAAGCAGCCTTTCTCTCAGCCAGCAAAAAGCAGCTGATTCATAATATAGTTTAAGGTCTGGCAGGGCAAATCCACCTCTTTCTTTAGCATCAGTTAATATCTTAAATTTTATTCGAGGCTTCTTGCCCTGCCAAACAAATCTGGAAATATCTTTCTGCCACTTCTTGAAACAATCCATCTTATCCAAAATTTGCAATGTTTGAAACAAAAACAACATCCTTGGCAGCACATTCATTTTTATCACTGCAATTCGGCCTAACAATGATAACTTCAAGTTTGTCCGTATTTCTAAATCCTTTTTCACTTCAGTCCAACATTTTTCATAATTATCCTTAACATTTTTGGCTGTCATATTTACCCCTAAATATTTCACTTTCTTAACCAATGTTAGTCCTGTCTCCTCCTGAAACTTCTCTCTCTCATTCACAGTTAAATTTTATCTAAAACCTTAGTTTTCATCTTGTTCAACTTAAAACCTGCTACCTGTCCAAATTCTTGAATCAGTTCCAATACCCTTTTAGTACTAGATTCTGGCTCCTGTAAAGTCAATACTAAGTCATCAGCAAATGCTTTCAGTTTGTACTGTTTAGCTCCCACTTGTAAACCTTTAACCTCTTGGTCCTTTCTAATCATATTTAACAAAACCTCAAGGACCGATATAAAGAGCAATGGAGAGATTGGGCAACCTTGTTGTGTCCCTTTCTGAATCTTGAATTCTTCTGTAACCACATTGTTCACAATTAATTTTGCATTTTGTTCTGAGTAAATTGCACCTATACCATTTTCAAAACCTTGGCCTACCCCCATCCCCTGTAGATTCTTCTTCATAAAACTCCAAGAGATGTTGTCAAAGGCTTTCTCTGTGTCCACAAATATCAGAACTGCCTTGGTATTGATATTCACTTGTAATTTTTCTAGAATATTAATTATATTCCTCATGTTGTCAGACAACTGTCTACCCGGGAGAAAGCCCGCTTGGTCTTTATGAATTTCTTCAACTAGAACCTTTTTTAGTCTTTTAGTCAAAATATCTGCAAAAATTTTGTAATCCACATTAAGCCGCGATATGGGGTGGTAGTTCTTAAGCTGTGTCTTTTCAGTCTCTGTTTTTGGTATAAGTGTAATGTAAGCTTCCTTCCACGACTCTGGTGCCTTTCACCCTTCCAAAATTTCGTTATAGACTTCCTTCAATGGTTGTATTAACCATTATTTCAAAGATCTGTAGTATCTTGAAGTCAAACCATCTGGTCCTGGAGATTTACCTAATTGCATATTCTGGATGGCCCCTTCCACCTCCTGATCCGTTATTTTATAATTCAACATTAACTGTTTTTCCTGAGAAATTTTGTGCAGTCCATTTATTTTCAGAAATTGATCAATGTCCATTTCTTTCTGCTTCTCCTTTGTATAAAGTTGTTTAAAATATCTCTGAAAACACTTCCTAATCTCCACTGCGTTCTGTATATTCTTTCCTTCCACTTCCAAATTCGTAATAGTATTTAGTTTTTGTCTTTTTTTCATTTGCCAGGCCAATAATTTTCCACACTTATTTGCTGATTCAAATGTCTTTTGCCTCATCTGTTTGATCTTCCATTCTATTTCCTGATTCATCAGCTTTGTATATTGTACTTGGTATAACTTTATCTCTTTCAGAATCTCCTGTGACTTTGGTTTTGCTCTCAGTTTCTTCTCTCCTTCCTCTATTTTTCCCAGGATTTTATCCTTTTTTTCATTCTGAGTTCTCTTCTTAATTGCATTCTGTTGTATTAGGAATCCCCTCATAACCGCTTTGCTTGCGTCCCAAATTATTCTTTTTTACACTGTAGTATTCATATTTATTTCAAAATAATCTCTTAGAGTTTTTTGGGCCTTCTTGGTCACCTCTTCATTCCTAAACAAGGTATCGTTCATCCTCCATCTAAAGGAACCAGTTGGCATCAATTTCATTTCCATCTTCACAGCATTATGGTCAGAACAGGTTTTGGGGCAGATCTCCACTTTGCTGATCTTCGGAACCAATCCCCTAGTTACCCAAATTTGATCAATTCTTGTCCATGTCATTTTAGCCTCGGAGAAGAAAGTTCCCTCTCTTCCCATCGGGTTCTTCACTCTCCAAATATCAACTAAATCCATATTATCAGTCATGTCAAAGGAAGTTTTAGGTAGTCTACCATCTTTATTGACTACCTGTCTCTGTGCCTTGTCCATATTTGTAGACACCACTCCATTCATATCTCCCATCAAAATCATGTTATAGTCCATATAATCCATCAAAGTCTCATGTAGCTTCTTAAATAACTCCGATTTACCTTCATTTGGTGCGTAAATACCTACAATTAGGAATTTCTCTCCTTGTGATTGAATTTCAATTGCAATAAATCTTCCTTGGTCATCTTTAAATATGAATTTCGGTGATAGGCTCTCCTTTGCATAGAGGACCACTCCTCTTTTTTTAACTTTATCTGATGAAATAAATTCTTGGCCCAATCTTTTATTACTCAATATCTTCCTATGTAGCCTTATCACATGTGTTTCTTGTAAACAAATCAAGTCCAAATGTTCTTTTTTCAATAAATGAAAGACTCTCCACCTTTTTTCTGGGGAATTCAGTCCATTGACATTCCAGCTCGAAACCTGCAACACCATCATGTATTTACGCTGATGTTCCTCCAACTGCACCCAGTGCTTGCTCTTCTTCTGTTGGTGGTGATGGTGGCACGTTCACTGGGAGATCCAGTCCAAAGGATAATGTTGATATATCCAGTATTCCATTTGGTGATCCTCTATCCAATGCTCTTTGCTCTGGTCCTCTATCTGGTGATCTTCTATCCGTTGCTCTTGACTCTTTTCCAAGTCCTTTCTGCAGATCTTCTTCATATTTATCCAAAAACTTTACTTTATCTTCTACTGATCTTATTTTTATTTTCCTTCCTTTGAAGCTGAAAGATAGACCTTGGGGAAACTCCCACCTAAAGATAATTTTGTTCCTTCTCAGCAGGGCAACCAGATCTCTGTAGTTAGACCTTAGATCCAAAAGATATTTCGGGATGTCTTTAAAAATTTCCACTCTTGACCGTTGTACTTCTAGGTTCTTCTGATAATGCCAGCCCAAAATTCTATCTCTCTCTTCTTTAGTTTGAAGGGTGATCAAACAGTCTCTTATTCTATTCTTCTCTTTTTTCCCTCCTCTTCCAAGTCTAAAGGCCCTCACAATTCTAAACTCTTCTTGGCCCAAGTCCAAGTCCCAAAAGTCAGCAAATTCCTGTGTGAGAAAATCTGTCAAACTTCCCTTCTCAAAGTCAGGTAGGGCTCTAATCCTCAGATTCGCCTGCTTTTCTTTAAGTTCAATCATAGCAAGTGTCAACTTGTGTTCCTCAAGTTGCCTCTGTAGGGCTGGGACTCTCTCTGCCTCAAGTTCTGTTACTTTACATTCAGCAGCAACAGCTTTCTCCCTGGCTTCTTCCACAGTCTGCCTTATCAAAATAGATTCCTGTATCAATTTCTGGATAGCTTCTGTGTTGATATTCACCTTTTGTCCCAGATTATTTATACTTTCTGTATTTAAGTCAATTTTAGTAGTTGCAGCAACCACTTGCACACTTATCGCGTCTGTTTTCTTGTTAAGCTGTTCAAATGAATCATTTATCTTACTTAATGCAATTGCCAAGGCTTCTTCTGTCGACATTCCTCTTGATTTTGAGTGAACTGATATGGAAGCAGCCGCAGAAGGAGCAGGGAGACCTGATGTTGAGCCTCTCCTAGGTTGCTGCAAAGTCCTCCCAGACCTTAATGTTTTTTCTGCAGTTTGCTGGTCTGTTTTTTCCTTTCCATTTGCCATAACACTTACAAATTCAAGGTCAGTCCCAGAGTCTCACAATTTTTTATCTTACAGCTGGAAATTCCCCTAGCCCAGCTCAAAAAACAACCAATTTCAGAAGCTTCCACTAGGGAGAAACAGTTTCTATTTATATTAATCAATATATCAATCAATAGTGTCCTCTTTTAAGCACAGTTCAAGAAATCCAAAGTTAGTATCAACTTTCAGTTACTTTTACTCCTTTTTTAAAAACAACCGGAGACAGTAGAAACAATGTATTTCTCTTGTAGCCAACTGTCAATAAATGTTCTAGGCGCTGTCAGTGTATAATCCAAAAGACTTCAGTCCTGCTAGCAGCCCATTTCCAGGGTCTGAGCGCGGTATTTTAACACTCTTCACTCTCTCCTGCAGGCATATTTAGTCCACAACTTCCCCCCTCTTCTCCTGCCTCCAAGGGGGGTGGGACTTAATGTTCTTTACAGATGGAAATTCAGTCTTTTACAATAGGCTTTCCAAGACTTCAGCTTGCAGCCTCATTGCTTCAGTCTATTTACAAAAGGGGAAGGCGGACTTCCTGTATTAAACCTCCCCGTTACAATGCCAAATTAAACTTTTAAAAATCCAGTTCTCCCGCCTCAGCTCTACTCACGGGTAGTTACTTAAAAGCCAAATTGTCCACAGGAAAAAGTCAGCACTCTCCGGCAACAGCTATGTGGCTTCGCTCCGTGGAAGAAGCAGTCGATTCGAAGCACCGCGCCGCTCACCTCACGTCGCTCCGGACCCCCGAAACCGGGTTTCCCCGCGAGTAAGGCAGGCGCAAAAGGTGCCCGCCGAATCCCACACTCACAGGCTTCTCCCACCTGTGATTTTTTTGTGGGTCTCCGCCTTCGCCGTGGTGGCCAGACCCAATTCCCACAGGGCAAATTCCTCCCGATCAGAGGAATTCCGCCATTACCGGAGGCGCCAACCCAGAAGTCCCGAAGACACTTCCGGGTCACGTGGCCACCGTGACTAAGCTGTATCTGGCGAGCCAGCACCAGCGTCGCACACGGAAACGCCGTTTACCTTCCCGCTAGAAAGCGGTCCCTATTTATCTACTTGAACTTAGGGGTCCTTTCGAACTGCTAGGTAGGCAGGAGCTGGGACCGAATGACGGGAGCTCACCCCGCCGCGGGGATTCGAACCGCCGACCTTTCGATCGGAAGGTCCTAGGCTCTGTGGTTTAACCCACAGCGCCACCCGCATCCGGGTGCTGCTAATCAAATGCTAATCAAATGCTAATCCAGGTGCTGCTAATCAAATGCCCTTGCTTAATCGATCATAAGCAAGTGTGACCACCTCTATAAAAGCCTGTTCTGGAGCATTCGTGTATTTTAACACAATGCTAAGGAAGAAAGCCATCAGTAATGCTCTTAGAGAAGCAACTGTTGTTGCCCATGAAACTGAGAAGGGTCATAAGGCCATCTCCAACCAATTCAATACAGTGAGAAAGATTATTCAAAAGTGGAAATATTCAAGACACTCTTCTCTCTAAAAAGAACATGACAGCATGGCTTTGATTTGCAAAGTTGCATCTGAACAAACCACAGTACATCTGGAACAATGTATTTTGGACAGACAAGACCAAAATGGACATGCTTGGCCATAACACACAGCACCATGCTTGGTGAAAGCCAAACACAGTGTATCAGCACAAGCACCTCATACCAACCGTCAAGCAAAGTGGTGGAAGGGTGATTATTTGAGTTTGTTTTGCAGTCACAGGACCTGGGAACCTTGCAGTTATTGAGTTGACCATGAACTCCTCTGTATACCGAAGTATTCTAGAGCCAAATGTGAGGTCATCTGCCAGAAAGCTGATGCTTGGCTGAAATTACGTCATGCAACAGGACAATGATGCCAAGCACACTAACAAATCTACAACAGAATGGCTGAAAAAGAAAAGAATCAAGGTGTTGCAATGAGCCAGTCAAAGTCGAGACCTCAAGTGAAAGATGGCAGGACCTTAAAGAGAGCCTTGCATAAACAGATGCCAGCAAACCTCAATAAACTGAAGCAACGTTGTAAAGAGAAATGGGCCAAAATTCCTCAACCACAATGTGAGAGACTGATAAAAGTCATACAGAAAGCAATTACAAGTTACTGCTGCTACAGGTGGTTCTACAAGCTATTGAATCATAAGATTTACTTATGTTTTTCACACATGGCTTCTCCATTTTGGCTTTATTTCTGTTAAATAAATCATGGTATGGTGTGAAATGTCATATGTTGTTGTTCATCTGAGGTTGTATTTGCCTAATATTAAGACCCACTAAGGAGCAGATGATTGTAACATGTAAAACATGGGTAGGCAAACTAAGGCCCAGGGGCCGGATCTGGCCCAATCGCCTTCTAAATCTGGTCCGCGGATGGTCCGGGAATCAGTGTGTTATTACATGAGTAGAATGTATCCTTTTATTTAAAATGCATCTCTGTGTTATTTGTGGGGCATAGGAATTTGTTCATCCCCCCGAAAAAGTTATAGTCTGGCCCCCCAAAAGGTCTGAGGAAGAGTTTGGATTTGATATCCCGCTTTATCACTACCCTAGGGAGTCTCAAAGCGGCTAACATTCCCCTTTCCCTTCCTCCCCCACAACAAACACTCTGTGAGGTGAGTGGGGCTGAGAGACTTCAGAGAAGCATGATGGGTCCAAAGTCACCCAGCAGCTGCAGGTGGAGGAGCAGGGAAGCAAACCCGGTTCCCCAGATTACGAGTCCACCGCTCTCAACCACCACACCACACTGGCACTACACACACTGAGGAACAGTGGACCGGCCCCCGGCTGAAAAAGTTTGCTGACACCCGATGTAAAACCACAGAATTCAAAGAGGGTGTACGGTGGTACCTCAGGTTACAGACGCTTCAGGTTACATATGCTTCAGGTTACAGACTCCGCTAACCCAGAAATAGTGCTTCAGGTTAAGAACTTTGCTTCAGGATGAGAACAGAAATCGTGCTCTGGCGGCAGCAGGAGGCCCCATTAGCTAAAGTGGTGCTTCAGGTTAAGAACAGTTTCCGGTTAAGAACGGACCTCCGGAACGAATTAAGTACTTAACTCGAGGTACCACTGTACTTTCTTTTCCCCGTGACTGCATATTTGAATCTGAGGTGAAGTTCAAAGCTCTCTGTGCAATGCAATTCTCCTTTTACAAATTTAGTCCTGTGCCTTTTTTTCTACTTATGACTTTATTTAATATTACATATATCTTTTTTATATATATATAAAATTTTTATTTGGTTTTCACATTTTATAAAACAAAAACAAAAACAAAACATATATATTTTTAAACTCTTATTTTCATTACCCCCTACACAATATTGTATAATACAAGTTTTTACAAAATAGAAATTATTTATAGACCCTCCCTGCTCTGTCGATTCCTCAGAGGATGCGTGTGCGCGTGCGCGTGCGCGTGCAAGGAGCCAGCCCAGCGCGCGGGAGGGCGACAGGCGGGCCCGGCTGCCGGGGAGGAGCCTCCGGAGAAGGGGCGGGCGCGGCTCACGCAGCCCTTCCTTCTCGGCCCCCTCGGGACGCCCCGCCCCCGCGCTGGCTCCACCCCCGACCCCGCCTCGCGCGAGACGTCATCCCGCCTCGCCGCCTGGCCCCGACCTCACATCCGGAAGCAGGACCGTGGGGAGAGCAGGCATTTCCGGGAGAGGCGCCGGACCAGAAGGGGGACCATGAGTTGGTGAGTTGTTTCTGCGGCCGGGCGGGAGGGGGTCCTGGCTCGGTTCCCCGCCTTCCTCCGGCCCCTGAAGCCCCCTCGCTCCGTGCCGTTTCCTCATGCCGCCCGGTGCCTGTGGACCCTGCGGGGCTTCCAAGCGGCCCTCCGGACCCTCCGCGGGAGCCCCTTTCCTCCCAGGGGCCGCGGGGCGTGGGATGTCCCTGCTCCTTATCAGTTCTTTTTTTCAAAGCACGTGCTCGGGCAGCAGTCAGGGCTTCAAAGGGTGTGAAACTCATAGGCGTTAGATCTCCAAACTGTTATCAGACATCCGAGAGAAGTGAACCTTCATGTACTAAGGGAGTGCATCTCTGATTACCCGTTCTTGGCAGGGCGGGGGGGGTGTGGTGTGGAGACACTTCTGTTTCCACCCCTTGCTTCAGAGCAACATAGAAACGTAGGAAGTTGCCACATCTAGAATCAGGACATCGGTCTGTGTAGCAAAATATTCTTTACAATGACCAGCAGCAAATCTCCAGGATTTCAGAGAGGGGGCTCTCCTAGCCCTGCCTTGAACATCAGACTTTCTGCATGCAAAGCAGGTGTTTTATCACTGAGCTGTGGTCTCTTCCTTGAGGTGTGTTTTTTTTTTTTAGTGTCTGGTTGGTAACTGAGGGAAGTAGGATATTAATAATAATAATTTTATTGTTCATATCCTGCCCACTGCCTGGTCTGTCCCAGTTGGGGGCTGCCTAAGTTCTTGCTTTTGTTTACTTCTTATAATTATATCCTGCTTTTCCTCCAATGCGCTCAAAGCAAATTCCTCATAGCTGTCCTGTGATGTAGATCAAGCTAAAAGAGAATGAGTGGTCACCCAGTGAGCTTCATGGCTTAATGGGTCTCCTCAGTCTTCTTGTGACAACCGCTACACTGTGTTGGCTCTCCTAACATTTTGTTTTGTTATGCTCAAATTTTACTGGCACATGGGAGTTCTTGGTGGCCTTCCATCCAAGGGACTGATCAGGTTCATGTACTGCTGGCGTCAGTTAGTAGAATTGTAGCTGCAGATTCTTCAGGGAATTCACTCAACCCATGGGGAATCAAGTCCCTGCAGTAGGTTATTTAGAAGTTTTTCTCTGGCTTCAGAAGGCTGTACTAAAAGGACATTTTAGTCTGATCAAAGAATGCATATTTCCTCTTTATTAAAAATGCAACTGGTTCCAGGGAACAAGCACTTCCTTTTGTCATTCCTTCATAATGCATGAACATCTGAAACGCATAGACCTTCGTAAAATTGTGTTGGTGTATTTTTTAAAAAGTAGCCATGTCAGTCTGTTACAGCAAAAGTTCTCAGAGACCTGTGGCATCTTGTGTGCATCGTTGTTGGGTTGTTGTTTTTTTAAAGAAGAAGATAACACAGGTACCTTGTAGGCAAGGTCCTAGTATAGATGTTAGAAGTGGACAATGATGACTTTGTGTGTCTGAGGTGTAAGAAGTCTCACCTTGCATCAAAAATAAATAAATCATATTGGACCAATGAATGGTACTTTGTTTGCTCCACTGCCATCCACAAAACCTATCAGAGAAGAGAATGGAACCATTTCCTCCATAAACACTCATGGAACAGGGTCTGTCTTCAGCTAATCCCATGGATCAGGGGACAAAACCACATTCTCCAAAAACTCTACAGAATTCGTAAATTGTTACTATTTTGTATTCTTTTTAAAATATAACTTGTTCTTCAATCCTGCTGCTTTTTCAACTCCACAATTCTTTCAGTTTCAGGCTCATATTTGCTAGGATGCAGACTAAGGAGTTAGTGTAAAAATGCTTAATATTCTTTATTTCAACATTTGCTTTTTTCTACATTCCCAGACGTTTGTTCTGGAAGTTATTATGGAAGACATTTGTTCTGTTATGTTGTGCCATTTCAGAGTGATACCTTGTCTATGTTACAGCTCCACTAAAACCATCTTTCCCCCCTCTCAATAGAAGCAACCCTGGGCCTTTACTCTGGAATCAGTAAATATTGAGAAGTTGCATAGCACAAAACAATTACAGTGGTGCCTCGCAAGACGAAAAGAATCCGTTCCGCGAGTCTCTTCGTCTAGCGGTTTTTCCGTCTTGCGAAGCAAGCCCATGGACGGATTAGCGGATTAGTGCTTTTAGCGGTTTTTAGCGGTTTAGCGGATAAGCGGCTTAGCGTCTTAGAAAAAGGGGGGGGGAGGAAAAAACCCCCGCAGGAACTCGCAAGACATTACAAGAAAGAAGATTCCACCTAAACATTAGGAAGAACTTCCTGACAGTAAGAGCTGTTCGACAGTGGAATTTGCTGCCAAGGAGTGTGGTGGAGTCTCCTTCTTTGGAGGTCTTTAAGCAGAGGCTTGACAACCATATGTCAGGAGTGCTCTGATGGTGTTTCCTGCTTGGCAGGGGGTTGGACTCGATGGCCCTTGTGGTCTCTTCCAACTCTATGATTCTATGAAGCAAGCCCATAGGAAATTCGTTTTGCGAAGCACCTCCAAAACGGAAAACTCTTTCGTCTAGTGAGTTTTCCGTCTTGCGAGGCATTCGTCTTGCGGGGCACCACTGTATGTCAGTATGATCCAAATAGTATTTGGATCAACCAAAATTGAAATACTTAGTGTAATAAGTAATTGTAGTGATTACTCTGGGGAAAAATAGATTAGATTTCAAACTAAAGCAAATTAGGAATGATCATTGGTTCAAACTTTGTGCATGGACTAAAGGTTTGTACCTGGATTCTACTTAGGAAAGCTTTGAACGTTAGCTGAGGAAGGCACCATGCTTCACTTATTTGGTTACCTTCCTAGTCAATTATAATTAAGTTCAAATCATTTCTGTACCGTTGGCAGCTGCTTAAAATCTTCAGGAGTAATTAAGAGAATGCTAAAGTTGCTTTTGATCTAGAACGTAATCCCAAACACAGGAAGGATGCTCAGGGCTTTTTAAAGCATATCCAGCACCATGATGCAAAGATCCCTCCGGCGCCCCCCCCTGCATTTCCCAGAGTTGTAGACCTTTTTTAAGGGGGGGGACCCCAAAGTTGTTGACCTTTTTAAGGAAAGGTTCCCCAGAGTTCTTGACCTATTTTTAGGGAGCTGATACCATGCTTATATGTTATCTCTGCTTGGGAAAAGAAAACAGGAAACATAAACAGAGAACCAGTAAATAGTTAGGATGTAGCTTAACTGTATCAGAAAGGCATCCAGCCAATTTGGTTGCCAATAAATATTCCTGCAGACATTTCTGAGATCATGGTCTTTCCAACTAGTGGCTTTGTTAATTGTTTTACTTTAAATGTTGTGAGGATCCTATGCCCTTTTAAAATGTGGTTTTTGGGAGTGGAGGGTTATTATGGTTGTTTTATTTTGATTATGTATTTTGTGGTTTTATATTTTGATTTTATTCAGTGAAGCACCCCAAGACCTTGAGGTATAGGGCAATATATAAATTAAATTAATAATAATCCCACCATCCACGTGCCTCTTTTTGTCCCTTTACACTGGCATGTTTTGCACCAGATTTCTTTCAACTAGCATCAGTAGATAAAACTGGAGGTGTGGGGGAGAGAGGTAAGCAGTGAGAGAAGAGAGACAGACATCCCCTTCCATATCCTATGCCTTCCTGCAGCACTACTCAGAAGTAAATCTGACTCTGTATACAATGGGGCTTACTCTCAGGTGCATTTACATACAATTATCATTGCTTCAGAAATTATACCTTTATATTGCTTTTAATTATTGCCTGCCCCAGGAAGGTGACCTTTGCAAAATGAAAGCGCAAGACTGCGTTGCAAGATCAGAAATACCGAATATAAAAGTGGTAGGCAAGGGGTGAAGGGTGGAGACAGATGGCTGGTGACGCACAAACTACCAATGCTTCATCCAGCCCACATCATAGAAATGCCCCCCCGCCTCCACCCCTTTTAATTTTGTGGCAGTGCCCATAGAGCGGGGCATGCACATGACGCCCATAGGGCAGCGTACATGGCATGGCAGGGGGTGCGATCGGCGGCGATCCTGCCCAGGCAAGAGGAGCTGCCCAGGAGGCAGCAAAAGAGGATGTGGGGCTGGGAGGGATGTAGTCCTTGGCTCCCCCCCCCACCTGTCCGTCTCCTCCTCCTCCTTTCGGGGCAGGGGACTCAGAGCCTCTCTGAAAGCCGGAGGAAGCCAGAGAAAGCCTCTCTCAGCACAGTGCCAACAACAACGGAAGCCGCTGGGCGGGCCCCTTGAGAGCCCTACACCAATCCCAGGCGCGCAGGGAGGAGCTGGGAAGCCGCCTCAGTGCCTTGCTTGGCCCCGAACTCACGCAGAGCCTGCGCCAAATAGCCCGCTAGGAGCCCAGCGCTGTGGCGCTATGCGCCACTAGAGATAATGGTTAAGACGTCCCTGAGGATACTTAAATTCCACTGAAGTTAGCCAAGATTGCAACTGGTATTTATTGGGTGTGTGTAAATTGTTGTTGGGCAAAATAAAGGCTAAAAACCTACTAAAAAAACAGGGTCCCTCTTCCGCTTAAGCTATTGGCTTGTTTTTTTGGTGCTCATGTTATTCTTTTAGCCGAAGCCTAAACGTTGCAGTTCCCTCTGAGCTCATTGAAATTTGCTTCCTAATAAGAACACTTAGAATTGCTGTCTTAGGTTGCAATATTGTGCCACACATAGTTATGAGCTATGCATCAGTAAATATGCATAGAATCAGGCTTTTGGTTTTATGCAGTCAAGTTGGGCTAACAAAAGGCAGGAGGTTTAGGGATTAATTTGTGGCTGAACAAATACAAAGTAACATTTGGTATTGCCATATTGGTTTTTAAAAGGCAGGTTCCAAAAAAAAAATAATCAGCTGTTAATCTTTTGTTAGAAAACCAGCATAGGACTCACTGATGTATTTGTTTCTGAGATTCTCATGCAGTGATTTTTGCCACCTCATTTTCACATGTTTGCAAAAACATGGTCCCTGCATGGAAAATTGGAGCCCTTACTGAAGAAAATGTTTTCCTGTCATGGTTATGTTTCTATTTTTCATAGGTAAACTATTTCACAAAGATGGCTCCCTGTGTGTAAATAAGCTGGCAAAGTCACTGCAGTGTTCCACCATTTTAGAAATAAACATGAGAGTTTCTCTCACTGTCCTCACAACAATCAAGCCAAGCAGAATGATGCAGTAAATGTGCCTGCAGAGATCAGCAGCCCAGGTCCATTTTGGTAACATTGGAAGCTGTCTTACAGCAGCTGACCTCATACAAGGCCAGATTATTTGTCCCTCTAGCTCCTCTGATTGATGCCAGCTTTCCAGGGTCTTAGGCAGGTTTTTCACATCACACCAAGGAGTACCTTTCACTCCAACCTTAGAGAGCCACTGCTAGTTAGAATAGGCAGACCATGGATAGGTGGACTAATAATCTCACTTTTCATAGGTGATCTTCAAAAGCAGCTATCACTAGAGGATCCTAGAGACCTAAAGAGGTGAGGGTGGTAATTTATGGGTTAAATAATAATTAATACAAACTTTTAATTGATTTGGCAAAGCAAGCATGCCAGTTACTGCTAAATTAGTTTTAAGCAATGGAAGGAAAAATAAAGCAATGTCTATGAATCTATGGGAAACAACACAAGCAGGTAACCAGATATTTGTTATGGAACTCAGTGGTCAGAGAATCTTGTGGTTTCATTTTCATTTTATTTTTTTACAAAAGCAGGTTTCTAGCTATCATAGAGTTGGAAGGGACCCTGGGGATCATCTAGTTCAACCCCCTGCAACCTTGGCATCATCAGCATCATGCTCCAACCAACTGAGCTATCCAGCTCATCATCCATGGTTGTGGGGAAATCATAGAAAAGTCTGCATATTGTCTGGTGATGATTAGCACAAGGACGTGCTGTGTTTTCTCTACTCATTTTCCTGTCTATTCCAGTTTCCATTTCTCAGCCTTTGCCACTAGTCATTGCCACAAAAATTCACATGCTTTAGCAAATTATTATTATTTATTGAATTTATATACTGCCCTATACTCGGAGGTAAAATAAAAATATAAAACCATAAAATACAAAATTTTACTCCAAAATCCCACGAACTCCCTAGACGCAATCAGAAAACAATGGGAGGATGACATAGGCTATGAGATTAACCCCACTCAATGGACCAAAATGTGGTCTAAACCCCCCTTTAAATCCATATCAATGAAAAGAAAAGAACTTACTCTGAAACTCACCTACAGGTGGTACCTAACACCAAGAATACTAGCGCTAATACGCCCAGGAACCTCACCAAAATGCTGGAGAAGGTTCACCTCCACAGGCACATATCTCCACATGTGGTGGGAGTGCCCCAAAATCCAACTATTTTGGACAACAACCATAGGAGAAATACTGTATTTTTCGCTCCATAAGGCGCACTGGACTATAAGGCACACTTAGTTTTTAGAGGGGGGAATCAAGAAAAAAAAATTGTGTCATAACATATATCTGCTGTGTCATAACATATATCTAAAATGGTTTACAGCAATAAAACAAAACTTCAATTAAAAACCACAAAAAGCTAAAAAAACTGACATCAGTTAACCATTGTGGAAGGATGTACAGTTGACTCATATCTTACATGGGGGTTACAGTCAAGGGATGGTGCATAAAGCTGAAATCGCCTATAGTAAAAAAAAGAACCCAGGAACTGATCCTGCACAAGTAATCTTTACTTCCAGAGCTGGTGCACCAAATGAGTCTTGTTCTGCCAAGCAAGGCAGAGAATTTTTAAGCTCTTCACTTTGTTTACTGGGCTCTGGGAGGCTCTTGGTGGCCTGAAGACGGTTCAGCAGAATTCAGTGGCCAGGATGCTCTGAGCATATAATGCCAATCCTGGCCCAGCTACACTAGCTGCCAATTATCTTCCAGGCCCAATTCAAAGGGCCAGTTTTGACCTATAAAACCTTAAATGGCTCAGGACCACAATACCTCAGGGACCACCCCAAACCCTGTGATCAACATTCCTGTGCTTCCTCCTCAAGAGGTCCAGAGGGTGGCAACATGAGAACAGGCCTTTTCTGTGGGGGCTCCCTGCTCTCTCCATATATTTAGGTGCCAGGCAAAAACATTCCTCTTTTTAAAGGCTTTTGGATAAGCAAACAATCTGGCTTTTTAAACTGTTGGGGGGTATTGTTATTGTTATTGTTTGTTTGTTTTATTTTTCTGTTTTTATAACGTAAACTGCTCTGTGATCTTGGGATGAAGGGCGGTATAGAAATTTAATTAATAAATATAATAAAAAATAAACTCTTGGGTACTGAGAAATTGCATTGGGATACTGCAGTAGACCTCTGTGACATATGTGGCAACAGACTTTTAACCGGTATGGGAACATTCTAAACAATTAACTGTGTTGTTTTCCTAGTTCTTGGCTGGATTTTAACACTCTGGGACAAACCAGATGTGATAGTGGCAGAACTGTACAGAATTATTATTATTATTATTATTATTATTATTATTATTAATTAGAATTTATATACCACCCTATACCCAGGGGTCTCAGGGCTGTTCACAAAATAAAATCAAGATATAAAACCACAAAATACTTAATAAAAATTAAAACAACAATCGGACACCCCCCCCATTTTTTTTTTTAAAAGGGCATAGGTCTGATGTAAATCAGATCAACTAAAGGCCTGGTTAAAAAGGAACATTTTCCCCTGGCGCCTAAAGGTGTATAATGAAGGTGCCAGGTGAACTTTCCTGGGGAGAGCATTGCACAGACAGGGAGCCAGTGCAGAGAAGACCCCGTTCTCGCATTGCCACCCTCTGGATGTCTTGAAGAGGAGGCACACGAAGGAGGCCTCAAGATTATCTCAGGGTTTGTGTAGGTTCATGTGGAAAGAGACGGTCCTTGAGGTATTGCAGTGCTGAGCCATTTAAGGCTTTATAGGTCAAAACCAGCACTTTGAACTGGGCCCGGAAACTAACTGGCAGCCAGTGCAGTCGGACCAGGATCAGTGTAATGTGCTGAAACTGTCTTGCTCCAGTGAGCAACCTGGCTGCTGAATTCTGCACCAGCTGAAGTTTCCGAACCGTCTTCAGAGGCAGCCCAGTGTATAACGTATTGCAATAATCTAACGATGAGGATACCAGAGCATAGACAACACTAGTTAGGCTATCCCTGTCCAGATAGGGGCATAGCTGATGGAAGGCGTTTTCATGTAGGTGTTAAACAACATGGGGGATAGGATTGAGCCCTGTGGAGCCCCACATTGAAGGTTCCACAGGGCTGAAAAGCACTCCCCAAGTAACACCCTCCGGAAACGACCATCCACGTAGGACTGAAATCACCGCAAAGTGGTGCCACCCACCCCTAGTTCGGAGAGTCGCTCCAGAAGGATACCATGGCTGATGGTTTCAAAAGCCGCTGAGAGGTGGAGAAGAATTAACAGGGACATGTTTCCCTTGTCTCTCTCTTGACAGAGGTCATCATACAGGGCAACCAAAGCAGTTTCTGTGACAGTATTGGACCTAAACCCAAATTGAAATGGATCCAGAAAATCAGTTTCTTCCAAAAGCACCTGGATCTGGTCCACGACCACTCGCTCCAGAACCTTGCCCAGAACAGGGAGATTAGTAACTGGCTGGTAGTTAGGTTCTCTGAATCCGGGGAAGGTTTCTTAAGGAGTTGTTTTCCTGCTGCCTCCTTCAAGCAGGCAGGGACCATCCCCTCTCGTAAAGAGACGTTGACCACCTTCCTGGCCCAGCCAGCTGTTCCCTCCCTCCTGGTTTTTATCAGCCAAGAGGGACAAGTGCCTGGAGCGCAAGTGAGTCTGCCCATAAAGCAGCCGGGTGGGTGGGTGGGTGGTTTTATGTTTTAGCATTTAAAGCCCTAAACAGTTTAGGATATGAAGGACCAACTGCTGTATTTGTTATGAATTATTTGTTAGATTTATATACCACCCCTCATCACAAGATCTCGCAGTGATTCATCAGATAAAAATACAAGGTAAAACACATGTAAATAGTTAATACAACAACCCCTTTCCCCCAAACACATTTAAAAGGCTGTTGAATATTAATCAGCCTTATAAAACCAAAAAAATACAAATACGAAAAACAAATGAACACTTAAGAACAACTCCACCCCCCAATAAGCAACACCCACCTAAGTTAAAACCCCATCCTCATTAAAACCATAAGGCCCACACCCTCGTTCCACCCCCAGAGGGACAAGCCCCTTTGTTGTCTCCCCTTTGGTGGGGGCCCTGCAGCTGGCAGGCTTTCTAGAGCTGCCCCCGCAACTGGTGGATGCCCACCTTGGGCAGCAGGTGTCTCCCATGCTGCCTGCCTGCCCAGGTCCTGGTCCCTGCCCTACTTGCACAGCTGCAGGCAGGTCCTGGTCTGGAGGTCCAGTAGAGACTCCCATCTCCAGCAGGTCCCCTGGGCAGCAGCTGCAGGCATGTGAGATTGCTCTAGTTGTTGATATCTTCACTGGGGTTGTTTATTATTTCACCCATTTTTTTTAGTGAGGTGGGTGAGTCCCATAGACAGAGCCTTCTCTGTGGTCACCCCTCATCTCTGGAAGTCCCCTCCCATTTTTCGGCTGAGCTGTAGGAAATTTGATGCTGATTAAAATTCTATTTTTACTAAGGAGTACTGCTAAATCTCATTGTTCTTACTTTAATTTACTATGTTTGTACTGTATTTTTATGTATTGTAAGCTGCCTTGAGAACTGTTGGTTAGTAGGCGGGATATTAATAAAATGCAGCATGAGTGGGAGGGTGCGCTGTGAAGCCCTGTTCTCTTCTCTCCCCTCTCCTGAAATTTGCTTTTTTTAAAGCTGTTTTTTTCCTGGTGAATCTCTGTGGCCAGATGTACCCCATATTGGGTAAAAAATAGCTTTTTAAAGCTGTTTTGTCAACTGCTCAGAGGACTTTGGTGAATGGGCAATACATATATCCCAGAAATGAAGAAATACATTGTTTTGGGTGGAAAAGTACAGGGGAAGAATGGTTTGTGCTCTCCCCACCCCCCACCCCCGCCAGTAATATTCTCTATAAAAGAGAGAAGTTGTGTTTCAATGAAACCATGGAGATTAAACCTAGCCTTTCCCTGGGCTCATGCACTTTCCCGCCCTTCTTTTCAGTGCTAAAAACTCATATATGTAAACCTGGGTTATGGGTGCAACAATTGAATATCTAGTCAGTTTTTATCTTACAAAGCAAAAAATAAATAAATTGTGCAAACTATGGCAAGTTCTTAAAGAAATAGGAGTGCCAGACCACCTTATCTGTCTCCTGAGAATTCTCTATGCGGGACAAGAAGCAACAGTTAGAACTGGATATGGAACAACTGATTGGTTCAAAATTGGGAAAGGAGTACGGCAAGGCTGTATATTGTCTCCCTGCTTATTTAACTTATATGCAGAATACATCACGCGAAAGGCTGGACTGGATGAATCCCAAGCCGGAATGAAGATTGCCGGAAGAAATATCAACAACCTCAGATATGCAGATGACACAACCTTGATGGCAGAAAGTGAGGAGGAACTAAAGAACCTCTTAATGAGGGCGAAGGAGAAGAGCACAAAATATGGTCTGAAGCTCAACATCAAAAAAACTAAAATCATGGCCACTGGTCCCATCACCTCCTGGCAAACAGAAGGGGAAGAATTGGAAGCAATGACAGATTTTACCTTCTTGGGCTCCATGATCACGGCAGATGATGACAGCAGTCACGAAATTAAAAGACGCCTGCTGCTTGGGAGAAAAGCGATGATAAACCTAGACAGCATCTCAAAAAGCAGAGACATCACCTTGTCGACAAAGATCCATATAGTTAAAGCTATGGTTTCCCCAGTAGTGATGTATGGAAGTGAGAGCTGGACCATAAAGAAGGCTGATCGCCGAAGAATTGATGCTTTTGAATTGTGGTGCTGGAGGAGACTCTTGAGAGCCCCATGGACTGCAAAAAGATCAAACTTATCCATTCTGAAGGAAATCAGCCCTGAGTGCTCACTGGAAGGACAGATCCTGAAGCTGAGGCTCAAATACTTTGGCTACCTCATGAGAAGTGAAGACTCTCTGGAAAAAACTCTGGTGTTGGGTAAGAAGAAGAGGGTGACAGAGGATGAGATGGTTAGACAGTGTTATAGAAGTGACCAACATGAATTTGACGAAATTGCGGGAGGCAGTGGAAGACAGGAGTGCCTGGCGTGCTCTGGTCCAGGGGGTGATGAAGAGTCAGAAACGACTAATTGACTAAACAGCAACAGTAGTAGTGAAATTTAGGGACATTGGGTGATATTCAACAACGTTTACTCAGTGTGTAGACCTTTTGAAATTAATGGACCTAACTTGGGTCTACTCTGAGTAAGACTTTGTTCAATACTACCCATTGCTGTCAATGACAAATATTGTATGGGCCGCATCATTTCACACTGCCCTACTTCCTCTCTGATCTCTCTGCAAGTTTGAGGCAGTAGGTTTCTGAATCCCAGTTCCTGGAAGTCACAGCAGGGGAGAGTGTTGCTCTGCTGCTCAGGTCCTGCTTGCGGGTTTCCCTTGCAGGTTTCTGGTTGGCCACTGTGGGAACAGAATGCTGGACTAGAAAGGCCACTGGCCTGATTCTGCAGGAGGTTCTTGTGTTTCATGTTTTCTGCAGCCTCTTGTTTCTTTGCTTGCCTTGCCTCTCCTGATGTTGTTGGCCAGCATCCTCTTATGTCTCTCCTAGCTCCTGCCAACCTAGTAATTTGAAAGCATGCCGGTGCAAGTAAATAGGTACTGCTATGAGGGGAAGGTAAAAGGTGTTCCCATGCCCTCTGGCTTTCGTCACGGTGTTCTGTTGTGCCTGAAACAGTTTAGTCCTGCTGGCCACATGACCCAGAAAAGCTGTCTGGACAAACGCCAGCTCCCTCGGCCTGAAGCGAGATGAGCCTCAACCCCATAGTCACCTTTGACCCAGGGGTCTTTTACCTTTACTCTTTTTTTTAACCTTATGTCACAGTAGATCTCTTCTGGAAAGGGAGTTGGGTTATGATCCTTTTATCCCATGTTAGAATATGGGATAGAAAAGCTACTTGCCACATGACTCCTGGTACCTAGGTTATGGGTGCAAAAACAGAATGGCTAGTTGCATTTTTTCCAGTTCAGCAGCACTTTACGCTTTTTTTTTTTTTTGAAATTCATAAACTAATACACAATTCACATGACACATTGTTAATATCCCATTTTTAATAGCAATTCTTAATTGGACACCACAAACATAAATTGGGTTCTGCCCCTGCAGTTGTGACCAAAACCACAAGTCATTTGAATAATTAATATTTACAAATACATACATGTATATATTATATGTGTTTGAAATTAGCCAGGCACATTTTGCGACTGGCACAGGTCCAGTTGTGACCACATGGAGATCTCTGGATGCCAGGTGGGTAATTGACATCTCAATCTGGCTGGCTGCTCCAGCTTTCATAGCAGGTCAGCAGAAGAGCTTATTTATTGCATTTATATCCCATCTTTCCCTCCAAGGAGTACATGTTTCATCCCCCTCCTCAGTTAATCCCTACAATGATGCTGTGAGGTATAGCTGCCAGGGGTTTAGCTTCTTCTGTCATTCTGCAGAGGATCCAGGCAGCCACGGGCTAAGCAGCCAAGCACTAAGATTTACTTGGAAGACCTTTGAATTCAAAATCTGTGAGCAGCATCTTTTAACTGACTCAGGCTGCCTCCTTCTGTGCACACCCTCTCGGTGTTCTCCACCCTCAGAGGCTCATGGGCTGGCGGCCCAAGGAGGGCACACTCTCCGTGGAATTCTCTCTCTCGAGGCGCATTTGGCACCTTCATGGCACAGCTTCCATCCAACAAATGCTGAAGAAGCACCACTTGAGGTGTATGTTTTTAGGATGCACCTAATTTTTGTGATTGTAAATTATTTTAAACTGTTTTTAATGTTGTATTTTAATATTGTAACCTGCCCTAGGATTTTAGCATGAAGTGTAAGTAAATAGTAGTAGTAGTAGTAATTACACTCCTTTGTCCTTGTGCTTTTGACTTTAAATCAGGGGTCAGCAAACGTTTTCGGCAGGGGGCCGGTCCACTGTCCCTCAGACCTTGGTGGGGGGCCAGACTATACTTTTGGGGGGGGGGGATGAACAAATTCCTATGTCCCACAAATAACCCAGAGATGCGTTTTAAATAAAAAGACACATTCGGCTCATGTAAAAACACACTGATTCCCAGACCACCCGTGGGCCGGATTGAGAAGGCGATTGGGCTGGATCCGGCCCCCGGGCCTTAGTTTGCCTACCCATGCTTTAAATGATACCTTGCTAGTGCAGAACAGTTGAATGATTTCTAAACTTTTTGATGGAAATACAGACATTTACTGTTTATGTATGTGATCATTAGGTTCCTTGTTTATCCTCTCTCAGCAGTTTTGGTTCAACAGTGCTTGGTTTACAAGTCAAATGTTTGATTTCTTTCCCCTCCTTTGCTGCCAGCTCTGCAGATTCATCTTGTGAACTGGAGAAGCCCAGCTGCATTCTCATTGCCTCCCCCTGTTATGTGGAGTAATGAAGATTTTCAGCTAACAAGTAAACTTGACAGTTGTCTTGTTGGACCAGGTGCACTGGATTCTTGCTCTCTGTTGAAGCTCTTCAGGATTAGTATAAACGTCTCTGTATCACTAAAGTCAGCATCTCTGTCACCCCAGCACAATGCCAGAGAAGTTTGTCAGTTGTACAATCAGTTTGTCCCGATTATAAGCTGTACATTTCAAGACTGGCAGTCAATGAGTAATAGTGTGTTCCATGATAGGAGAAGGTATGCAGTAAATACTGACTCAGAGATGCAAGCATTTTTAAAAATTGTTTTAAGAGGTGCACAGCTTTTAAATTCATTTTGCTACATTCAAACATAGCCTTAGACTTGTGTCATTGATTAAGGAAAACCAGTAAGGTTTGGTATTTTTCATTTTTGGGGGGTAGGTGCTACTAGTGTGTAGGTTGTCGGAACTCATTTAAAAAGCAAAGGGGGCACTTCTGGGGGGGAAATAACAACAGGAACCACTGTCTGCCCCCTACCCCCAAGTGCATCACTATATTGGACCAGTAGTTGTGACATACATTTCTGTAAATACTGCTTTAAACTTTCAACACTTAGAATTGATGCATGCATTTAATATTGACTCAGGCTTCTATAAAATGTGCTCATTTGTTTTGCCAGTTTGTTTTCAGGCATATTATCTATAACAGGTATGGTCAGAACTTCAGCATTTCCTTTTAAATGAAAGCTGGGGCCTGATTCAGTCATACACAGTATAGAGCCTGCTTTGCCTTGGAAGACTATAAATATTAAACAGTGCAACAACATCTAGAGTGCACTGTGTTGACTATTCTTGCACTAGCACATCATCCGGGATGGCCCTACCATAAGGGAGAATGACATGGCCACCTCAGGCAGCGGATGCTGGGGGGTAGGGAATGGTGCCATGGTGTTGGAAGACAGATCTGTTTGTTCCACACAACCTGTCTTGTGGCACCTAAACGAGGCAGCTCCTCTCATAAGCACCCTATTAATGTCATAAGGCTATAAAAATGGAAACTGATCCCACAAAGCAAGACTTGATGGAACATTGGAAACTTCACTTGGGACTGCATCAGTCATGGCATCTAGGATGGAATCTACACAAACATGCTTTAAAAAAATATATATACACTGAACTTTCCATAAGGCTCACCACTGCCATCTAGTGTCACATTGTAAATTGCGCTTAAAACACATAGAATCATAGAGTTGGAAGGGACCACAAGGGCCATTGAGTTCAACCCCCTGCCAAGCAGGAAACACCATCAGAGCACTCCTGACATATGGTTGTCAAGCCTCTGCTTAAAGACCTCCAAAGAAGGAGACTCCACCACACTCCTTGGCAGCAAATTCCACTGTCGAACAGCTCTTACTGTCAGGAAGTTCTTCCTAATGTTTAGGTGGAATCTTCTTTCTTGTAGTTTGGATCCATTGCTCCGTATCCACTTCTCTGGAGCAGCAGAAAACAACCTTTCTCCCTCCTCTATGTGACATCCTTTTATATATTGGAACATGGCTATCATATCACCCCTTAAAACACACTTAAAACGTTTTATTTGCAGTTGTATAGCTGAGTCCTAGCTCGCTATGGAAATGGATGACTTTGTCTTCACAGTGCGCAGCAAGCAACTCAGAGTTTCTCCGAGGTTTTGTGGGCTCCATACAGCAATATAGATGTCAACAGCCTGCGGACCACCCTGAAGAGCTTTGCTGGCTGTTCTCTCAAGGGTGAGATGGAAGTAGCGAAGCAGGCCTTTGCCATGCAGGAGGCACAATTGTGCTCTAGCTACCTTCTGGTCTGTTTCATCGCATGTAGTTCCCCAGTACTGTATACCAGGAGCTGAATGCTCTCCACGGTGTTGGAGAGGGCATTCAGGAGCGATCATATCTGTGGCCCTCTGCAGCAGGACCATCAGTTCTATCCACCAGAAAATCCCCCAGACAGAGCATTCAGAAATCCATTGGATTCCAAAAGTCTCTGTGGGAAGACATTCCTCCTTGGTCCCCCACCCCTGCAATGGGAAGTTGGTGCCATTTGCCAAATTTCACCATAAACTAACGAACTTAGGCAGACACTTGTAAGGTTTTGCTTCTGGTATACAATAATAGGGATGTTCTTCAGGGTGAATCTGTTTGGGAACAAGACATTATTTGTGTGTTCTTTAGTTCAAAACAAAAAGATGTGTATTAAATCTTTTACAAAATAGAACTGTGTTATCGTTGCAAAATAAACTCCCTTAAGGGCTTCTACTTATTTTAAGCCCCCACCCTTGTGTTTAAATCAGAACTTGCTAAAAGCCCAGTGCTCAAATCTAGAAATTGATATTATAAAAAAGTCCACAGCACAACACATTGATGTAATAATTCTGAGCTTTTTAAAAAAGAGAAAAACATCCTGTAAGAAAAATGCTTATAAACTGGCTGTGTTCTGCTTATGCATCCATGCAGCACTGAGTGAGGAAAAATATTTTAAAAGCAATAAGAGGAGTTAATTTTGTATTCTAATTAGAGATTGGAATTGGGAAAATCATTGGGAAGGTACTCTTTGTGTGTAAATGGATTTAGTATGTCCTCCAAAACATCATATGCTTCCTTTAGCAGGTACATTGCAGCACAAAGCTTATGCGTATCAAGAGCATTTAGGATTATTGGGCTGCAAACTAAAATTGGCTTCCCTGACTCTTTAAATTGGCTCAGGCTGAGACAGTAATGACCTTTGAACACCAAACATATTTACTTACATTTTTATCAAGCTTTTAATTTTCTTGTTTGCTTTGTACTTCTCAGTTTGGTTTGTGATACACAGTTGCATTTTGTTTTAAATCTCGTTTTTAGGAACTTTTATTATATGGTGCAACATTTTTATATTAAGCAGTAGAAAAGCTTCATAAATCCATCTCTCACTGTGATCTCTCTTGGAGCTTGTGGTGAAAACACTGTAGACTGCTTTTGGGAAGAAGTCAGGTGGGGCATTTCTGCTTTTGCGTGCTGCTTTCACTCCCTGCCAAAAGCTCTCCTGAACATAGCTTATTGAGTCTCTTTTCAAAGCCCTCTGAAAGATGCATCTGAGAACATGGCAAAAGCAGAGTAAGCTCAGGGTGAAAGCCATGGCTGCAGGTTTGAGTCTCGTGCTGGTTGTTCTGGATTAGAAGAGGTCCGTAGCTCAGCGGTAAGGAACATACATTGTATGCATAAAGTTCCAAATAAACAAGACTTGGTTAGGTGCACCAGGATTATGACTTTGCCTAAGGCAACCTCATATGATCAGGTAGAGAACTAGCGGTGACCTTGAGTCTCTTGGGCCTTTGCGTACATAGTAGCAACATTCTTAAATACTGCGTTGCAGGGAAGGGTTGGGGGTGCTGTAGAATTTCAGAAAATTTATTTCATTGAGAAAAAAGGGGGCATTGTCAAGATGGTTCCTTTTTCAGAAATCCGTAGCCCCTGCCTTTCTCTCCAGCAGCAAATTGCGGCAGCGTCAGTTCTTGTGCATATGGTGGCCTCATTTTTAAATGTGAATGCCAGAGGAATCAAACTCTAGAGGTTTGTCTGTGTGTAAAAGCAAACAATCACCCTCAGTTCAGTTTGTCAATAGCTGGCAGAGACCACATTGACTGTAATAGTTGCTAATTCATGCCGAGAAAGCCAGGGTGAGTTCGTGCTGCCGCTTCTTGAATGAATTGGGTTATTCACGGAGCGCTGGAATGCCATACGTCTTCAGAGGGAGAAAAGGGTCTTGATGACGCGCAGACTAGGCTGTGGGAGGTCAGACTCATTCATTAAGACTGCATCCAACTCTGAAGTGAACAAGGCAGTTAAAACATGCATCTCTGGGGAGGACAGGTCTGTTGTTGAGGGGCTCCCACCCTACTTCCCAAATGTCAGTGTAAAATATGCCTTGCTTTTGTATCACTTTGTTTTCTGGGAGCCCTGCATAAAAAGCGAATGAACTTTGTTTCTAACATTCAATTCTGAGTGTTTTCTTTGTGCAGAGGATCTGCCACACGGCTTAATTCAGTTTGCGCGTGCCGCCTTTTCTCCAGAAATGGCCCCTCCTCAGCCAGTGCTGACCTGCCATTTAATACTTTTAAGTCTTAGGGTCTACCAAACGAATTGAGATAAAGAGGACATAAGAAGTGCCTCGCTGGATCAGATCAAAGACCCATCTAGTCCATCCCTCTGCTCTCCCCGAGGCCAGCCGGAAGTCGGCAGGCAGGACTTGAGCACAACAGCATTCTCCTCGCTTGTGATTCGCAGCCACTGGCCTAGGGAGGCAGAAAGTCAGGCTGGGTAGCCATTGATAGCCTTATCCTCCATGAACTGGCCGAATGCCTGCTTGAAGCTGAACATCTTGGTGGCCATGGCTGCCTCTTGGGAGCAAGTTCCATAGGTTAACAATGCACTGTGTGAAAGGGGGAGGGGGTTGTTTCATTTTGTTTTGGTACCTGTTTTATTATGTATTGTTTTTATATTATATTTTTATGCTGTGAAGTGCCCTGAGATTTACCAATGAAGCGTGGTATACAAGTTTAATAAATAATAATAACATTCATCTTCATTGAATGGCCTTGAATTCTAGTCTTATGAGACAGGATAAGACCTTCTCCATGTCTGCTTTCTCCACCCAAGGCATAATCTTATACATCTCTATGCTTTTACTTGCCTTTTTTCTATTTTTTAAAAAATAATTTTTATTAAGTTTCATATTACCAAATTAAACACATCAAACCAATTAATCCAAATTATATCAATACATATCATGTAAATCAATTGTTTTCCAAATTATAAATTTTTGTGGGGGGTACCCATGCTTCTTGATCGGCAGGAGTCCAATCCTCGAATATTTCTGCTGCTTTCATATTAAGAATGATATTTCCAGTCCCCTCTTCTCAATTCTTGTCGTTGCTCATTTTCCTTTTCATTCACCTCCGAGTTGCTCCGCAAGTGGGTTGAAAAAAACAGTCTTATTTGTGTTTCTGTGTGGACTTTGTACTGCTCTCTCGTAAATTCCAATAGACCAGACATTTCCGCTCGAGCAAGCAATCGCCATTTTGTCATTCCGATGAAATGCAGTCTAAAAGCTCGCTCGTTAACTTTCCCGACCTGTTGCATCGTAAATTAGTCTTTTTCCAGGAGGGCTGCCCCTTCCAGTTCGCAATCTCATTGAAATAATAAATCTTCGGCTCGCCCTCCCCAAGACCAAACCTCCTGCAACACAGGTCTATCTTTCCGCATCAAATCTCCATTCTTACTGCGTCACAAAGAAAGCCCTTCTTCTTTCCAAATCCTTTACAGAGTAAATCCTTTAAATTCATATTATTCCCACACAGTTCATTTTTAGTCCCATTTGCCAATTAGTTGTTGTGACGGATCTTCTAAGAGGGAGGGTTATTAGTTAATCACATAGAGCAAAAATAATAAAAAGTCATTCCCCCCCCTTTCAGTTCCGTTGCATTCCATTCCACATACCAGCTTGTCTGTAGTACTTTGATGTAATCTTCCGTCTCAATCTTCTTCATTTCAGTGGCAAAATTGTTAGCAGATAAAAACCTCCTGCCTCTCTTGAAGCATGTGCGTTATCTTTCTCCAATTTTTTTCCTTTTAAGTAACGCAACTAGTTTCGCTCCTGGAAGCAGCTTCGGAGGAGTTCCGAGACTCGCCGAGGGTTGTACACCCAGTGCCTCACCCCCTCCTTCTTCCGAATTCGGGGGTGAATTATGGCAACAGCGGGTGAAAACTGCATCTCTCCCCCCTGGAGAGATGAGGGAGACTGATTTACTCCCCATAATCAGCCTCTAATTACCTTGCTTGCGAGCTGGATAAATATCCGCCATCTTCCAAGGCGCCCCTAGCGGCCCCCTACTTGCCCAATGTGGTAGCCTTTCCTCCTAGGGAATTCACTCTAGCCCTTTGATCATTTTAGTTGTGGTTTTTTATATCTTTTCCACTTCTGCAATATCCTTTTTGAGGTGAGGTAACCAGAACTGTGCACAGTATTCCAAATGTGGTCACACCATAGATTTGTATAATGTCAGGGTTGGTTTTCCCCCAGCTCCTTTTCTAATGATCCCAAACATGGAATTCACTCTTTTCACAGCTGCTGCACATGGGCTAACATCTTCATTTAGCTATTACCGTATTTTTCGCTCTATAAGATGTACCAGAAAAAGTGAGTCTTATAGAGCAAAAAATACGGTAACTATGACTGCATTGCTTCACACTTGCTTACATTGAACAGCATTTTCCATTTTACTGCCTAGTTGACCAGTGTGGAGAGATTCTTTCGGAGTTCTTCACAATCCCTTTTTCTTTAAGGCGGCCTCACTTCTCATCCCTTACTCTGTAGATTATTTATGAATAAGTTAAGAAATGCAGGTACCAATACCGACCCTTGGGAGGCTCTCCTTTCTACATCCCTCTGTTGGGAGACTTGTCCGTTTGTTCCTGCTCTCTGCTTCTTGTTCCTTAGCTAGCTTCTGAGGTACTTCTCTTATCTTATGACTGCCAAGCTTAGTCAAGTCTTTGCTTGAGGTACACAGTATTTGCTTGAGGTACACAGTATTTGCTTGAGGTACACAGTATTAACTAGGTCACCTCTGTTTATATGCTTGCTGTCACTCTAAGAAACCCCAAACTCTTAAAAATTAAGGAACGCAGGACCTACCTTTAGAGCAGCCATGCTGGTTCTCCTTCAGCAAGACTTTTTCTTCTATATGCCTGGTAGTACTATTTTTAACAATGATTTCCACTAGTTTTCCCAGAAAAGAAAACATTAAGCAAACTGGTCTGTAATTTCCTGGATCCTCTCTGGAACCTTGTTTAAAAATTGGTGTTACTTTGCCCACTCTCCAGTCCTCAAGTATGGAGACTGATCTTAGGGACATCTTGCATATTTTTGTTATAAGATCAGAAATTTCCCATTTGAGCTTTTTTAAGAACACTTGGGTGGAAGCTCTCCAGACTCAATAATTTGTCAGTTTCTGATTTGACAGTAAGACCTAGAACTTCATCTCTTGTCTCTACTGTTTGTCTCAGGTCTTTAGACTTCCATTCTGAGAAAGCTAATTTAGGCACAGGATCTACCCTACAACTTCTGCTGTGAAGACAGGTGAAAAAGAAAAAAAACCAATCAGCTTCTTTGCAATTTCCTTTTCTTCTTTCAGCACACCTTTGACTCCCTTGCCATCATCCGAAGGTCCAGCCCAATCCTCAGCTGGCTTTCTGCTTCTAACATACCTGAGGAAATTTTTTGTTGTTTGTCTTTGTGATTTTTTTCTCACTGCTTGTGAGAAGCAGTGTGCTTCTCAAATTATTTTTTGCATCCCTTGTTGTCTCGTTGCACTTTTTTTTGGCAAATATTTGTGTTCCTTTTCATTCTCATTTGGATAAGATTTCCATTTTCTTAAGGGAGCCTTCTTGCCTCTATAATAGCTTCCTTCACTCTGCTCATTAACCATGCTGGCATCCTCTTAGTTCTAGCAGTACCTTTTCTGATACATGGTATGTATCGTTTCGTGACTTCTATTATTATGGTTTTGAACAGTTCACAGGAATTCTGGAAAGATTTTACCTTCCTGACTCTGCTTTTCAACTTCCCTTTTACCAATCCCTTCATTTTTGCAAAGTGTCTTCTCTTGGGGATGGACTGTAGCTCAGTGGTAGATCTGGCAGATCACCTGCTTTGCATGCAAAAGATCCCAAGTTCAATCCCTGGCATTTCCAGATAGGACTGGGAAAGGTTTCATGCCTGAAACCCTGCAGAGCCACTCCTAGTCAGTGTTGACAGTTCTGAGCTGGATGGACCAATAATCTGACTTGATGTAAAGCAACTTCCTCCGAAGTCAAGTGTGACTCTGTCGGTGTCTTGTTGTGTTCCCAAATCTGCCCTGGCCTTGCTTCTTCTCCAGGCTATCTGCTGCTCAGTGTACTCATTTGTAGAATGAGGACTGAGAATTGCCTCACATGGGTGTTTTGAACATTTAATTAATGGCTACGATAGCACTTGATTGCAATTAGAAGATGGGTGTAACTGGTGTGAGGTTCTGATCTTTCCTCCACCCAGATCACCTTTCCTCCAAAAAAAATGTTGCTCACTTACATCACATTGACACTCAAAGAAGGTCTGTGTATGTTTCCATTTTGCAGAAGGCATCTTAATAGCAGGACTTGATTTTGAGACAAAATTTGTCCAGTTCTCCACTCTTGAGTTCATAGCTATTTCTTTGTTGTGATCTGAAGGCAAACTTGTGTTAGGGTTGCAGTAAACTTCTGTAGGATATGGAAGCTTTGGAACTTTTCTCTAGTCTTCTTTATACATACTGTACTTAAAAAAGAAGAAGCAGTCAGAATCAGATCTCCTTCTGAAGATACAGGAATAAGAAAACAAAAAAAATGGAAGTTACCCCTATTCTGAGAATATTCATGTTTTCTAGACTTGCTTCTGCTTGTGGTAGCTCTCAGTGGAAAGTGTAACATGAAAATAGGTCCGCAACAGGGGCATCATTAGGGGGTGGCCCAGAGGGCCCCAGCAATGGGTCTGTATAACAGGCCCTGGTCTCCTGCTCCTCCCCCCTCCCCTCTAAAAACTTTTCATATGTTGCTTATAAGGCAGTTTTCCCTCTGAAACTTACATTTGTAGCTATACATATAAATTGGCATATGTGAATTTTACTCTGCAGTCAGAGTCTTTTCAGGACATAACGATACCACTGTCCCACAATTCACAAGAATACTCCACTCCTTGTGTTACATCAGGCTGTGACACTTTGGGGCCCTCTTCAGTCATTACATTTTTAAGTATATTCCTAAAACATATATGTGAGCATTCATCATACCGTTGTCAGATCATACATAACTACTAGCCATGAAGGGAGAAAATATGCCTCTGAATACTATTTGGTGGGAATGGTAAGTGGAGAGAGGGCTGTGATACTCGGGTCCTGCTGGTGGTCTCCCCCTGGGCACCTGTTTAGCCACTGTGCAAACTGAATGTGGAAATGGATGGGCCAGAATTTTCCAGACATATCTGGAATATTGCAGTCGGGAGCAGTGTCCGGGCAGGAAAGCCGGACATATGGCAGCCCATGTCAGCTGTGTTGTTTTTGGTGATTTTCCTTAAATAGCCCCCAAACTTTTTTTTTTTGGGGGGGGGGTGAATTTGCCACACACAAAAAGCGCAACAACTTTCCTGTCCTGATTTTCACTGTTTGAAATATGGCAATTCTACCTTAGGCCTGTTCCAGGGGTCTTATGTTCTTAGGCACGCTAGTCAAGAAGCAATAATTAGCTCTGGCTCCCTCTTGAGTGTAATTTGGAGGAAAACACTTGCAGTGGGTGAAATGGCTCTAAAGTAGCCTTTTAATTTCAACCCATGTGAAAGCCACGTTGTGCTTTGTTGTCAGGATTTTATACTGATGTGTGCCAGTCTGGAAAACAAACATCCCAAAACAAACGTTACTTGATTTGGTGATGTGTCTAGAAGGTATTATCAATGCAAAATTGCTGCGTTGAGTTGACATTTGTGGTGTCAACCTGCATCTTAAGAGCAAACACTTGCATAGCAGTTTCTGCAGATTCGTAGGCTAAGAACAGAAGTCTTGTATTAGGATGTGAACAGAAGATCCAGGTTTTCAGTAACTCAATATTATGGAGGATTAATATTATTTGAAATCATTCAGTTTCCTGTTTGTTAGACAGCTCGACCCTCTGCAGTGGAGATCAATAATCAGAAGCCCAGGGACAAGTCTGCCCCCTTGAGAAGAATTGGCTGATTCTCCAGAGGGACGCAGGTGGCGCTGTGGGTTAAACCACAGAGCCTGGGGCTTCCCAATCAGAAGGTCAGCAGTTCGAATCCCTGCGACGGGGTGAGCTCCCGTTGCTGGGTCCCTGCTCCTGCCAACCTAGCAGTTCAAAAGTACGAAGTGCAAGTAGATAAATAGGTACCGCTCTGGCGGGAAGGTAAACGCCGTTTCCGTGTGCTGCTCTGGTTCGCCAGAAGCGGCTTAGTCATGCTGGCCACATGACTCGGAAGCTGTACTCCGGCTCCCTCGGCCAATAAAGCGAGATGAGCGCCGCAACCCCAGAGTCGGTCACGACTGGACCTAGTGGTCAGGGGTCCCTTTACCTTTTTTCCAGTTGCAACTGGAGGCGAAAGAGACATTTGGAGGAAATAATGATGGTGGGGCAACCTAGAACAGGTGTTGCTAGCAACTCACCTTAGGATGTGTGCTAAGGATGGGCTTTTGGCTTTCTGTAAAATTAGTAACTTGACCTACCAGACGTTGACCTCTAGCCTGTGACTTCTCATGCTTTCTTGAAGGATCGAAAGCTTTGTTTAAATGTTGGTGATTGTTGCTTTGTGCATACAGAAGAAATGATCTCTTGATTTTATTGCTTTTTTATTGAATAGATTTATTATGGTCTGGATTATTTATTTATTTATTGCCTACCCTTCACTCTAAGGTCCCAGGATAGGTTACAACGTTGAGCACAACCTTAAAAACAGTTTGCAACAACATACAGTCATAACAGTAAGGTGGCTCCTAAAAATATACACCTCAAGTAACATGTTCAGCATCCTCCAAATGCTGTGTAATGAAGGTGGCAGAAGCCCCGGACGGGCTTAGAGGCCACCACAGAGAATGCCCTCTCCTGGGGCAACACGCACCCCTGCTCTGGGTCTCTGAGGGTGGAGGAACTACCAAGAGGGTCCCCTCTGCTGATCTCAACACCTGGGAGGGTCTCTATGGAAGTAGGTTAGTCTTTCAGGTATTTGGGGCTTGAGTTCTTTAGGGCTTTAAACACCAATGGGCCTAGAAATGAACTGGCAACCCATGCAGCTGTTTTAAACCAGGGGTTATATGAGATCTAAATGGAACCCCAGCCAGTAATTTAGCTGCTGCAAATTTGGAGCAATTGAGGTTTCTGAATCTTCTTCAAGGGCAGCCCCATACAGGATGCATTGTAGTAATCCATTCTGGAAGTTACCAGAGCATGGAGTACAGTAGCCAAGTCATCTGTGTCCACACATTTCAAATGCTGATCTCTGGCAGGTGGGTGAAAGGGTCTTGTCTTCTGCATGGTTTGTCTCCCTAGTCCCTTGTTCTTCAACCTTTTGTAGTCTTTCACCATAAGCACTTCTCAGTGGATGATAGTTTTGTTGATTTCAAGAGAACCTATTTCCAAGTAAGTGGACTCAGAATAGCATTCTGAATGTGATCTCTTTTGAGTAACTTGGGGTATCAATTGCAGGTTAAACATGAAGCACTACAATGCTCTGGGAAGCCCTAGGAAATATTATCATTTCTACTGCATGGGTTTCTCTCCCCACCGGAAGCATAAGTGACTTCTGTCATTGTGATTACAGTCACTTGCTCTACAAGTGTGTAATCACAACGCAAAGCAATTTCAGTTTCCCTAGTTATCAAAGAAGTGCATAAAGCCAAGTTCAATTGGGTTTTGAAAGCAAATGTTCAACCTGGATTAACTGGCAGTTTTCTAGTTCTAGTGGGCAAAATAGAAAGCTTTTTTTCTTCTTCAAAGAGGCAGCAGGAATTAGCAAAAAGAAAAAGAGAAAAAGGAGACTAGAGGAGATTTTAAGCATTGCGATCATGATTTTTGTGCTGCCACACTGGCTGCTGTGTTTACTCAAGAGAATAAAAGCCTGAAGTGCACACTGGGAATGTAGCAGAATTACAAGGGCCGTGTTCACTCACTTCATTAATCAGTAATTGGCTTTCATGTTATGTAGCTTTGACTAGGTTTTTATATGAGAGACCAGCTGGCAAATTCTTATATTAACTGGCTTGAGTGCTTGGCATTCATTTCAAGATTAGGAGCAATTTTTATTTAAAAAGTGAGCTCATTTAACAATAGCTTCTAGAAGCCCTGAACTTGTTTTGATCTAAGTTGGTTTCTTTTCTTCTTTTATACAAATAGGGTTTTCAAAGAAATCTGTATATAGAGATTGCTTCGAATCTGAATTAAGCCTGCTGCATTTGCACATAATGCTAAACCATGGTTTTTCAGCTTCACAGATCAGCAGAGGAACCGTGGCTCGATCTGTATAATGTTGGTTTTGTTTTCTAACTGCTATTTTCTTGTGCCTCTGTGAGCATCTGTGGTGGGTGCTGAAACAAACTGGGATTAAGTCCATATTGTGGGTTTGGCTGTAACGAGAAGGCATGAGTTCATAAGTCAACTTCAAACCATGGTTTATATTCTAGTATGTTGACCACAAATGCACCATAGTTGGTTGGCTGGTGTAGGTTCAGATGTACAAACAAACCACAGTTAAGCTAAAGAAATAATGGCTTTGTGTTACAGGTGAACCAGGCAACTGAGTTAGTCTATTTGTCCTGTCTAGCCTACTGTTCTTCAGGAGCTCAGGTGATGCTTCCCTACTTCAGCACCCCAAGCTCTTGTTGATTGCGTCTGCTAGAGATTGAACCTTCTGCATGAAAAGCATTTGCAGTGGCTGCTCCTATACATATAGAAGTTCTGCCCAGGAAAGCAAACCAAGTTTGTTGAACCCCTTCAGGACAAGTATCTCAGGAGGATATTGAACAGCTGGAACTCCAGCTTCGATTTATTGTTCAGATCTGCTTTGTTTACTGCTGTGATTTTGACAGGTGCAGTTGAAATTGAGAGACCCTACACAAGTCTCAACTTAGTGAAGTATATCTCTGAGGAAACCTGCATGGGATTCTACTACATTTCTTGTTGGACTAGGCCAGGGCAGGGGAACCGGTAGCCCTCTAGATGATGTTGGACTCCAACTCCCTTCACTCCCAAGCATCAGGGATGATTGAAGGCCACAGATTCTCCATCCTGGCATGTGATACTAGGCAGTTGCATGTAGAAATACAATTGTGTTCAGCACATTTTAATTTCTAGCCACTTGGAAGCAGGTCATGAAATTGAGATGTCATGCCAGTTCCATCACACACAGTCTTACAGGATGGTGCCAAAAATGATGAAACCCTTGGTGTGGTGCCCTCTGGTGACCCACCAGCACCTCCATAGTGGCCCCCAAAGCTTACCAGGATGTGGATGGGAACAGGCAGCAACGCTGAAAGCAGCACAAGTCCAGTAACCTGGTACTTACGGGTGTAAAAAAAAAAGTACCGAGTCAGGTATCTGTGGCTGTTGCTCTCCCAGGGCCTCTGGACCCAGCCTCTGATGCATGTGTTGGGGTGAGTTCCAGAGGCATGTAGGTAAAGGAGATTGCTGCCTGCATGGCGCAACATTTTACTGTACAATGCTGAGCCATAAGGGGAGTGGCTTTTGCAGTGGGCTCTAGAAGTTTACTCTTCATGCTGGGTGCTGACGTCAAGCTTGGTTGGGGCTGTGAAGGTGAGTAAAAGACATATGACTCTCAAACTTTCTTCAGCCAAATCTCAGTTTCCCTGATGTGGTCATCATTATGCTTACTTATTTCCAAACAGGCAACTACAAACAATGTTATTACACTGTTGAGCTCCAACCATGTTGCACAAGCCTTCTTTAACATGGTTATTTTTGTATTGTAGTCACTAAAACAGCCTTGCAAGATTTTGCTCGCCCACATGCCCAGAGTGAGTAATTTTCTTTTGATGGGCGCATAAAATATCATTAGGTTTTTTCTCTTAATTATCGTCTTGCAATGGTTTGGAGACTCTGACTTGGCTACTTATTCACAAAGCGCAGATAAGATGCTTGTATGTGTGCAGTGCAAGAGAAATGGTCTCGTGTCTCAAAGAACTTCGCACAAAGTGTGTTCAGTGAATTACCTGAAAGCAGGATTAAAACCCAGTCCTTCCACCCATAAATATAGAAGGTGTTTTTCACAACACATTTTCCTATCACTTCTGCATTCAGCACTGGCTTATCACAATAGTACCTTGAAAGTTCTCCATGGTTTTGACCCCTTAGCTTGTAGCTCTCCTGCCGTCTTATATGTGTTTCAGGTTGACCATCACTCCTACAAATTTACCACTCTGAGCTGCCCACTGTTTTCCTTTTCTCATAAGACTCCAGCAACACATGATGTCCTGCAAAGAATCCTAGGAACTGCTATCATTTCCAACAACCTTAACAAACTACAGTTTCCAGGATTCTTTGGGGGAAGTCATGAGCTTTAAATAGTTGACGCATATGTAATTGTGGAAGCCCCAGCTCAAAATCTACTTTCACTGTTAAACTTTTATCTTAACCTCTTTAGCCTCTCTTCTATCGCCAACTGAAACAATGACTAAGTACATGGAGTAGTATTTACTCAAATTCATTTCTAGTTCTTGTTTCTTCTCCTTCTCTCCCCTGTTGTCTCTCTTTCCCTCTCTCCACTGCACTATGTCTTACCAGGTCCTGTCTTTCTGCATATGAAGAGCCATGGTGGTAGTATGTGCATCATAATTTTCTTGGGAATTGTGCCAATATAAAGTTGCCTCCCTTTCTTCCCACCAGTTTCATAAAGAAGATGGACTAAGCTCTAGGGTTTATTCCCCCTTTGCTCCCTGGTATCCTGTATCCAAGGAACAGACTCATTCTCCCAGTGTGGGTCCTTATGCAGCCCAAATAGCCCCATCCTTGCTTAAGAGGAAAGAATCGGGCTTGGAGCACCAAGGCTTGCTGAGGAGAACTGGTACATTCATTGGGCATGGGATACGGAATGACTGCTGTGAGCGAACAGAATATTTGGGGTTGGGGGTTGGAATGGTGTATCCTTGAAGAGGGTATTGATTGCTGGCTGGAACCCTGAGCAGGGACACGCCACACTGCCATATTCTGTTGCAGGTCCCACAATGTCCCTTGCCAGTTTGCAATGTGGCCTGATTTTAATGTTTCGGTTGAATCTCTCCCCCACCCCCTGCCCCAAGTTGCATAAGTGTGAAGTTAAGTGGAGAATTTGGAATGGCAACTCTGTCAGCATAAGCTGTTTGTGATCCATTTGAATAATTTTTCCTCTTGTGTTCTGTTTGGAATGGTTGCTATGAGTTCCTATATAAGGAATGGGAGTTTGGTGGGATGGTTCATGCAGTTTCCATGGACACCGTGTAATACCGCAGCAATAAACCCAGAGTGAAAGGGTGTATGTTTTCCGATTGTGTCTTGTGTTTCCACTTGGTGCACCTGTACAGGCAGGGGTTAAAACGTTTCCTTCCTTCTTGGACTCCTTATGAAGTGATGGGGTTTTCCAAAGGTGAACAAACAGCCTCACATGTTTACAAGACTCGCCTGCAGTCTCAGAAGGTTTCAGGCTGTTGTAGGAAAGGGGTGGATCACACACAGCTCCCCAGATGGTTTCCTGAGCCATATTGGGACTACGTAGTGCTATCTTACTAAGTAGAATAAGCGCCTTGGCTCTAAATATCACTTCAGCTGTGGAATCACCAGGGTGGCCTTGAGCAAATTTTTCATTCTCAGCCTTTGGTTCTCATCTGGAAATAATTCTGATACAACTACATAGCTGTAGGAATGAGAAACACTTTTAAGTGCAATAGAATGACTTGCATATATGAAAGCTGTGTTCCTTGGTCATGCTAGAGCAGGCTTCCTCAACCTCGGCCCCCCAGATGTTTTTGGCTTACAACTCCCATGATCCTTAGCTAGCAGAACCAGTGGTCATGGATACTGGGAATTGTAGTCTCAAAACATCTGGAGGGCCGAGGTTGAGGAAGCCTGTTCTAGAGCATGCTTAAGAGATGAGCAGGGCTTTGCAAAAGAAAAGAATGGCCAAGCTGAAGCCTGCATCTTTTTTGCATTAGCCGTTGCACCTTGAAGGCAGATAGAGAAGAGGACTTGTTCACCAAAGATCCAGCAAGCACCATCCAACTTCACACAGTGATGAACCATGATACCTCTTGGTCAGAAGCCCACAGACAGGGCATGAGGGCCGTCACCTAGTACTCAGTTGCATACTGCCTCTGAACATGGAGGTCCCATTTAGTCATCATGATTAATAGGTGGCGGTAGGCATACTAATGTAGAATGGGTCAGACACCATTTTGAAGCTATATTAACTAATGGCCATTACCAAATGTTGTGGCAATGAATTCCATACAATCTATATGGGGGAATACTGGGTTGTATCCAGTGTTAGTCCTGCTCAGGATGGGCCCATAGATGTTTATAGGGATGACTAACTTGGGTTCATTAGTTTCCGTGGGTCTGCTCTGGGTAGCATTGGATACAACTCACTTTTTTGTTCCTAAACTGAACTCTCCTACCAATCAGTTTAGGAACAGAGAAACTCTCTCTCTCTTCCATATAGCTCAGTATTTTCTACTGCACTGACTGACAGCATCTCCTCAGGGTTTCAGGCTTGACGCTTTCCTAGTGCTACCTGGAGATGCCAGACATTGAACTTGGGACCTTCTACGCTCAAAGCACGTGTTCTACACTGTGAGCCATTATGGCATTTGCAGTTTCATTGCATGACTATCAACTCTGGAGTTAGGCAGAAGGAAAAAATTGACACCCAACTTTATGCATGCATATTTCCATGTGCCTTTCTGTCCTGTAACCTTCATAAGGCAGGGGTGGGGAACCTGTGCCCCCCAGATGGTACTGGACTACAACTCCAAGCATTCTTGACTGTTTGCTAGGCTGGGAGGGCAATTGGTGGCAATTGGGATCAACCAATCCTGAGCAGGGGTGGGGAACCTCAGGCCTAGGGGTCAAATGCTGCTCTCTAAGCCTCTTCCATCTGCCCCGTGGGACTCTTGCCATGCCTCTCCCTCACCAGCCCTGCTTTAGTTCCTCAAGTGTTTTTGCGTGGCCAAAGTGCCCTTGAACTCTGATAATGCCTTTTGCTTGCTTAGATGGATAGAGAATAGAGAGGGCTGTGTACTGTACAAAGGTAAAACATATATCCGTTGCTCCATCCCCCTTTGCCTCTACCTTCATCCACCCCTGGCATGTGGCAGGTTGCCCTAATCTAGAGGGCCTCAGATTCCCTTCTCTTAATGAAGGCATTGCCTGCATCTTGGAGACATGGCGATGGTGGCAGAAATTAGGATGAAGTCTGTGAGGCAAAGGTGGGGGTGTGGATTCCAGAGTGTGGCCACAATCAGCCACCTCAGTCCTTTGGCCCTTGATTTCCCTGCCTTCCACAAGTTTCTCTCCCCACCTCCATCTTGATCTACCAGAGATGGATAAGGAATTCATGTGAACTACCAGATCACTCTGCAGCATGGCAAGGCACTATAGTGAGGGGGGGGCAAAGTATTTGATCCCTTTGCAAAAGATGACTTAGTACTTGGTGGCAAAAGCCTTGTTGGCAATTACAGAGGTCAGACGTTTCTTGTAGGTGGCCACCAGGTTTGCACACATCTTAGAAGATATTTTGTCCCACTCCTCTTTGTGGATCCTCTCCAAGTCAGTAAGCGTGTTGCTGTGGCAAAGAGCCGAAGGGAAATGCTGACCTTATATCCCTTCCCGGCTCTTGCCACCAGGTGCTGTGAGTTACCAGTCAGCCTCACCTGTGTGGCCACGCCTTGCCTCTCCAGAACAAACTTAGGAAAGCCCCAGTCCTGCAAAGCCCTGCCAGTCACAGGGCCTGGCTGCTGCGCGTACTCCTGACACCTTCAGCTCCCTCCACAGATTTCCGATGGGATTAAAGTCTGGAGACTAGCTAGGCCACTCCAGGACCTTAATGTGCTTCTTCTTGAGCCACTCCTTTGCTGCCTTGGCCGTGTGTTTTGGGTCATTGTCATGCTGGAATACCCGCCATCGACCCATTTTCAATGTCCTGGCTGAGGGAAGGAGGGAAGGATTTGACGATACATGGTCCCGTCCATCGTCCCTTCAATGCGGTGAAGGTTTCCTGTCCCCTTAGCAGAAAAACACCCACAAAGCATAATATGTCCCCCTCCATGTTTGATGGTGGGGATGGTGTTCTTGGGGTCGTAGGCAGCTGTCAGGGACTCAGCGGGAGCGCAGGGAGGAGAGGAGATGGAGAGCGAGGGGGAGCAATCCGAGGGCAGCGTAGGAGAAGATGACAGCAGCCCGATAGATTCCATGAGCCTCTCCAGCGAATCGGAAGATTCACAGAAGGGGGCGCCGATGGGCAGGGCAAGGGGGGACCCAAGGGGGACACCCCAGAAGCAAGGGGCCAGCGGGGACTCCCAGAGCAGCAGTTGGAAATCAGGACCAGCTTCCCCACCAGAGCGTAGTGGGGGGGAGGAGTCCCAGGTATCAGAGCCCACATATGCACCACCAGCGAGAGAAGATGAGTCAGGGTTGGCCACGCCTCCATCGGAGAGCGAGTTAACGGTCAAGAGGAAAGTTGCAGGCTGGGCGCGCGCGCCAAGTTCAAATGTACAGGCGAGCGGCACAGAAGGTAGCCCGGATAGGGAACCAGGTCCTAAAGCCCGCCGGAAGGAGGGGGAAGAATCATCAGGGTCAGCGTCAGAGGAGTCCAGAAAGGATGAAACCCTAGCGGGCAGGAGGGCCCAGAGGAGAAAGGAACTTAGGAAGAGGTGGAGCAAAGCGAGAGTGTTAAACTGGTGTGGAAGGGGCGGAGACTCAGACGGGACTTCGCCGGTCTAAGGTCGAGACGTAGAGCTGTGCGCTGCGGCTTTAAAATGGAGACTGAACCTCAATAAAGACTTTTGTACATAACTACAGCCTAGCGTTGGTCCTCTGTGAGCTGGGACCTGGAGGCAGCTCTGACAGCAGCATTCCTCCTTCTCCAAACACGGCGAGTTGAGTTGATGCCAAAGAGCTCGATTTTGGTCTCATCTGACCACAACACTTTCACCCAGTTTTCCTCTGGGTCATTCAGATGTGCTATGGCAAACTGCAGACGGGCCTGTCCATGTGCTGTCTTGAGCAAGGGGACCTTGCGGGCTCTGCAAGATCTCAGTCCTTCACAGTGTAGTGTGTTACCAACTGTTTTCATGGTGACTATGGTCCCAGCTGCCCTGAGATAATTGACAAGTCCCCCCCCGTGTAGTTCTGAGCTTCTTCATCACCGTTCTCCTGATCATTGCAACGCCACAAGATGAGATCTTGCATGGAGCCCCAGACCGAGGGAGGTTGACAGTTATTTTGTGTTTCTTCCATTTGCGAATTATTGCGCCAGCTGTTGTCACCTTCTCACCAAGCTGCTTGGTAATAGACTTGTAGCCCAGTCCAGCCTTGTGCAGGTCTAGAATCTTGTCCCTGACATCCTTGGACAGCTCTTTGGTCTTGGTCATGGTGGCTACTTTGGAATCTGCTGGATTGATTGCTTCTGTGTACAGGTACTGTAACGAGCTGGGATTACAGGTGACACTTCTCCCTTACAGCAGGTGCTTCTAATCTCAGCTTGTTACATACAGTGAAGATACCAGGTAGCTTGACATCTGGCTGGTTGATAGGGGATCAAATACTTATTTAACTCATAATGCACATCAATCCCCGACTTTTGTATTTTGGGTTTCTGGGGGTTTTCCTGTTATTCTGTCTCTCACAGCTACAATAAACCTACCATTAAAATTATGGACTGGTCATTTCTTTGTTAGAGGGCGAACAGGCAAATTTAGCAGGGGATCAAATACTTTCCCCCCTCACTGTAGCTTTCTGAGGAAGCCTAAGTAGACACTTCCTTTTTAAAATCCTTCACTCTTCTTGAACTTGCTAGCAAGGTTGCTGCAGAACCAACTGATGGTCCTCTTTGTGATTTAGCTTTCCCTCTTCTGCCAACCTGGGGAACAACGCCAGGAATCTTCATTGTGTTAGTGCTGGTCACTTGGATAAAACTGTTTTTATTTAACAGGGCGGCTTTGAAGAGTGGAAATAATCTAATTCTGTGTGATAGCCACACTCCATTTTTTTAACGTTATGATAATCATTTCAAAGGATTTCACATGCCACATGTAGTTCTGGTATGTTATTTCCCTAAGAGAAGTCCAAGCCCTAAAGCACATCTAGAGAGCCAATGACTTTCTCCTCAAGGCTGTTTATGTAAGTTCCATTTAACCATCATAGTTTCTGACTGCCAATAGATCTCTGTGTCTAATCATCCTTCAAAGCCACCTGAGCTTTCTCAACCAAGCTCTCTCCAGGTGTTGTGGATCAAAGCTCCCATTTTCCCTTACCATTGGCCATGGTGACTGGCGCTGAGAGGGGGGGGGGGTGGGAGTCACCAGGTTGGAGAAGGCTGATCTAATCAAATGATTAGGGATCTACAATACATACTCATATGATTGATCAGCAAATATGTAATTTTTGGATTGGTCAGGCCAGATGTAAATAGTCTTTCTCTAACAGGTTGAGTAGAATTGTTTTTGTGCTGTACTTTTAAGCTCCATTTCTGATTTCATAGCAAACCTAGACTAGGAACTGTAAATACAGAATCTGAATTCAGGTATATCCATCCAAGGTCCCAGTCTGGTTATGATAGGTTATGCTGTCAGTGAAAAGATAGAACTTGCTTGCTTGGTTGCAGAGGCACTATAGATCATTAAATAGGGCCTATAATACTGATGGCTTCCACAGACACTTTCAGTGGTTTCTTGAGGCCCTACTTGGGAACTCTGGGTGCTCATTATTTTCAGAAATTCTGTTAAAATTAACAACATGCTTTTCACCATTCCATAATAAAATGTCAGAATTTTGAATCTGGAAAATGGATTCTAATTAATTAAATATTTTTTTTTAAATTGGCTTTATTTTTGTTTTGGTTTTTGAGGCAAGAATAAAACACTGGGATCTCAGTGGAAATAGAGAGGTAAGCTGAAGTTTAACTCTGGCTTGCTGTTAAGTGGGAATTATGGTGCAAGTAGATAAATAGGTACCGTCCGCTCCAGCAGGAAGGTAAATGGCATTTCCGTGCGCTGCTCTGGTTTCGCTAGAAGCGGCTTAGTCATGCTGGCCACATGACCCAGAAAAACAGTCTGCGAACAAACACTGGCTCCCTCGGCCAGTAAAGCGAGATGGGCACCGCAACCCCAGAGTTGTTCGCGACTGGACTGTCGGGGGTCCTTTACATTTTTTTAATGCCAATATTACTGTTAAGTGTGAGCCAGACCATTGAATAGCGTAAAGAAAATCAGCCTTGTGATGGAGGATAGACTGATTTTACTGACTCTTGGTTGCAGAAGTAGCTTATGCATTGAAGGAACCCTTGTTATCTAAGGCTGAAATGGGATAAAGGAGCAATACAACGTAAGCTCAACTAAGGCTGCTTGAGAGCTATTGAAAACTTGTTCTCTTCTACAGTTAGTTAGGAGATCCAATGGAGAGCTCTTGATCTTGATGAATATGAAGGTCTAATGTCTAGGGAAATTATTGTTCTTTATATTGGAGAATGACGAGTTTCAAATATACCTCCCACTTATTGCTAGACTCATTTGCTGCTGACATGACGTTAATGGTGACTATATTTCTACAATTCAAGGTGGCAACATCTGCTCATTTGGTTAGATGCTTAATACTATATTAAATTTAATATTAGATTAATTGCAACCTTTGGCCTTCCTCTCTATCCACCCAGAACAGTTATTTGCCATTTGCTGGGAATTTATCACTTAGTATACTGCGGGTGACCTGCAAAGTTCTTTGCCTGAACCAATGCATGAAATTAGGACTTCATTTTGGCTTATAAAAATTGTGCTGTTCTACTGATCTTGTTTTAACTGTTAATATTAGATGAGTGCCTCTGCAGCATGACAATGAAAACTATTATTCTTTTATGCATATGCCCAAATTGTACAGTGGTACCTCTAGTTTTGAACTTAATTCGTTCCAGAGGTCCATTCTTAACCTGAAACTGTTCTTAACTAGAGGTGTGTTTTCGCTAATGGGGCCTCTTGCTGCTGCCGGTACACGATTTCTGTTCTCATCCTGGGGCAAAGTTCTCAACTCGAGGTAAATCTTCCAGGTTAGTGGAGTTTGTAACCTGAAGCGTTTTTTGTAAATCGAGGTACCACTGTATTTATGTTCTTTTTTGCTTGTTTCATAATAGAATTAAATAAATAATCTTCAGTTTTCACTTTCATTTGCAAGTTTTTTGTCCCTTTGATTGCAATGCAAGCCTTGAAGCCAACCTGACCCTAGTGCTGATCTAGAGATCTTTGCATGTAGGCAGCAACAGTCCACAGCAGTACACAAGGATCTCTCCTATTGGTTATATATCAGTACTGCTACATAATTGAAATTGATGTGAGGAGTGCCTGCTTTCAGGTCCCTCCACTCTTCCAAATAGGTGACTGGTATTGTTCGAGTTGACAGCACTGATGAGTTGTTGAGTGATGTGTCTGTGGCTTAGCAGCATTGCATGCACAATTGCCCGTATTGTGGTGGTTTGGATTTTAGCAGGCATGTGGGGGTGAGAAATAGTAAGTTCAGCCTATGCCAGAGCAACAGTTTGCTCAAACTGATGAGCCAAGTCAGAGTTAACAGGACCAGTCCCATCCTCCTCTTGTGTCCCCCTTAATCTGACTGAGTTGGTGGCAAAGCGGACAACAATCCAGTGTTCTCTTTCTCTGGCAAGCTGCCATGGGTGGCTATCCATTTTTAATTTGAGTCAGATGATTGGCCCATGTCACCTGGTAATGTCTAGTCTGAGTGGCAGCAGCTCTCCCAAGATTTCAGACAGAATTCTTTCACACCCTTCAGTATGATCTCATTTTAATTGGAGATGCCAGGGATTGAACCTGGAAATTCTGCATGGGAAATAAATTCTCAATCACTGTGTTGTGGCTCCTCCTCAGTTTTATAATGCGCAGCCCTCTTCTCCCCCTGCTTTAGGGAATCAGAGGAGAGGCATCTGGGTTCTGCTCCTAGAGTCTCTGGTACCTAAGATTGCTGACTTGTGCCTGGTTGGGCATTTGCAACTCTCAATACTGTTTTGCACATAGAGAAGAGGAATCCATGTACAAGAGCATGTCTCCTTTGCATGCTTTTCACCACTGCATTCTGGCTGTGCCATCTTTCTTCCTATCATGTTTCTGCATTCTGCTTCTGGCACCCAGGGGCTTCTTGTTGCAAAACTGTCTGGAATTTCACTTTGAACTGGGGCTTCTGTACCCTAATTACAGACCATGGGACTTGTAGTTGCATTGCATGAATGTTTTACATTAAGAGGTTAATACACATGCAAAACCAGGTTGTCTCCTTATTAAGAAGGAAGTCAAGGATCATCTTCAAAAGATGCTTTACCTGGTAGCTTGCACCTGTGAAGATTGCAGACCAATCCACTATTTGACAGTCAGCACCTGTGCATATCTGGCTGCTCCTCTCTTGCTTTTGAATGCTGTCCTCAGACTGCTGTTGCTCAACTGGCAGTCAATCTCAAATAATTTTGCTTGTGGCAGCTTCTTCAGAGCAGACATTACTCTTCTGTGGATTTAAGGTTTTCACAAGTCTGTCGCTGACGATGTGTGGACAGTTGGGTTCCAATGTATGTTTGCTTTTGCATTAACTGACATTAAATTGTAACACTATGGAAAGGTAAAAAATGTAAAGGACCCCAGACAGCTAAGTCCAGTCAAAGGTGACTATGGGGTTGCAGTGCTCATCTCGCTTTCAGTCCGAGGGGGCCAGCGTTTGTCCACAGACAGCTTTCCGGGTCATGTGGCCAGCAGGACTAAACTGTTCCTGGTACGATGGAAACCAGAGCACACGGAAATGTCATTTACCTTCCCGCCATAGCTGTACCTATTTATCTACTTGCACTGGCATACTTTTGAACTGCTAGGTTGGCAGGAGTTGGGACAGAGCAATGGGAGCTCACTCCGTCGTGAGGATTTGAATCGGTGACCTTCCAATCGGCAAGCCGTGTTCCACTATAGAAGAAGTAAGGCTTTATTGCCCTGATCTTCTATATGGTGTGAGGGTTTATTTGAAAGCGAGATTGTAAATCCTTTGTGTGGGAGCAAAAACTGTATTGTTACGAAGGCTGTGCACTACACTCAATCTCTGCCAGTGGTAGCAAGATTTCAGGGGGTTCCAGGCGCTCACCCAGGGTTGTATTTCTGTTGGGAAAATTGAGGCACAGTGGAGGCTAGTGTCTTTAAGAAGTATGGTTTATTTTACACATATTTACACCTAAAGTCTTCAGTGGTGGGGGAGCAGAATGTTACACCCCAAGAGTGTCTCTCATTGCCCCTCTCTTAGCTTCAGCAAGCTGGGGTCCAAAGCAGCAGTCGGTCATGGCTCCCAGTCTCTCAGGACAGCCTCTTCCAGCCAGTGCCAAGATGGTTCTGCCCTTCAGCCCCCTCTTCAGAACACAAAAAGGACACATTTTTCTGTGGCATCATACCTCCCCACCCCAGTTAACTTGGCAACCTCCGAAATCTCCTGTCTCTGTCCACTCCTCTTTGCATTGCCAATTACTGTTAATGGCCCAGTATCTGGTTCCACATTGTTTCTCAGTGGCTCTGCACTTTGTTAGTCAGGCCAGGCCTGTTTACATAATCTAACCTAGGAATTTCTTGTCTGCCACGGTTCTGTAGCTTATATTCTCCCTTCATATCTCAAATATTAACTAAATACTATTGTTTATTAATTTCTACAATTCACTAACAGATTCTGGTACCCTAGATCTATGACATTATTATGCAATTGGAATGCTGAGCAATGCATTACAAATAGGGTGGGCATTGTTCTCCACAGCTGCCTAAACTTGGACTGCTTCTGACATCACCTTGCCTTGCATATTTTTGACTACCTATGTAAAGACATGCTGAGATGTAATGTGATGTCTGAGTAGACAGATATATGAAAGTACAGGATGAATGCAACCGCAGCAAATCAGGGCCATGATTAACCTGCCCAGGAACTGAGATAATCTTCTCAGCACCTTCTCTCATTTTCCCTGTCCTACATAAGTAAGGTAAATATCCTACTGGTGAGTGGGTCTTCTCTGTGGCAGCACTCCACAAATGTTCACATTCTAGCTAAAGGCAAATGTTCTTTCATTGTTGTTGTAGTAGTAGTTGCTCTCTAACTGTCTGCTACCCTTTAATGCTGTACATGAACCTTCCTCAATCTGGTGTCCTGTAAATGTTTTGGACTCCCAACTTCCATCGTAGCTGTTTTGAGGCATCCTCTTCTGCACAGAACATCTTCAAAGAGTGAGTGGGGGGGGGATGGAGTTTTCCTCCTGTGGGGAGGAAATTTGTCATGTGGGCCAAAGGATCCTGTTTGCTCTAAAACCACAAGGGTTGAGAATTTATTTTTTTTAAAAAATAAATAAAAACACAATCTATTCTCATGAATTCCAACATGAGATACACAGTGTAATCCCCTGGGTGAGGAATTCCAGAAAACAGACAGGCTTTACCATACTATTTTAAGTTAACTGGCAGGTGTCTGTAAGAATAACAATGAAACTACCTCAATTTCATGTTTTTGCCTATGTGGCGGGGGGGGGGGCTTATTGACTTCATTTTTCTTCCAAGGCACACCAGTTGCTATTGACAGCGTAATTATATGGCAGACAATTGCTTGTTTATAGAAGACGTGTGATTCATCACTGTTAAGGGTACCAGTAAAGCTAGAAAGGGTTAATAGACTAAAATTACATCAGCTTTGTTGTAGAACAATAAACAGGAAGCACTTCAGAAATTAAATTTATACATTTGTGACTAAGGCTGACTTGAGCTCCATGCTCAGTTCAGAATGGTATGGTTTGCAGGCCAAGTTCATTATTGGTGGCAAAATTATACACTTGGTTAGAAAACAATGGTGGCAACTTGCTTGAGAAGGAGAAGGGGGAAAAAAGGACCTGAGGCATTTCTTCTTACCACCCCCCCCCCTTCCCTCCAGCCAAGATTATATGGTACTCAAGTACTGAGTGTTGTCTCCTGTGGTGTGGTATTTGTGGAATGGCGCCTGCAGCCAAGAGAGTCGCTGGCAGGTAGCTTTGTGTTTGGATCATGTTGATACCCCAGGTTCATGGCTGTTCAGGGCTTTGGTGATCATCCTTGCATAAGTCACTTTTTCTCAGCCTTGCCAAGGCTGCCATGCAGGGCTTTTGCAAGGATAAAACACTTATTTGAGATTCTTGTGGGAAAGAAACCAAGATGACCAAAGGGTCTGGAAACCAAGCCTTGTGAGGAATGATTGAGGGAGTTGGGTATGTGTAGGCCTGGGAAAGAGGAGATGGAGAGGAGATATGATAGCCAAGTTCAAATATCTGAAGAGCTGTCACATGGAAGATGGAGCGAGCTTGTTTTCTCCTGCTCTGGAGGGTAGGACCCATAACAGTGGTTATAAGAAAGGAGAATCTCATTAAACATTAGGAATAACTTTCTGACAGTACAGTAATTGCTGTTAGACAGTGGAATGGATTCCCTCGGGAGGTGGTGGACGGAGAGTCCTTGGAGAGTTTTGGGTGGCCACCTGTCATGGATGCTTTAGTTGAGATTCCTGCATTGCAGGGGTTGGACTAGATGACCCTCGGGGTCCCTTCCAACTCTGTGATTCTAGGGGGTGCCAACATGAATAAATAAACACATTAGAGTAGACAAACTCCCCCCTACTTTCCAAACCACTGGAACAGAAAGCCTCCTTTCTAAGCCAAATACAGTCTTTTCACCTTGTCTCCTATTTAGACACACGCAGAGGAAGGGCTGTAGTTCAGTGCAGAGCACATTTTGCATACAAAAGATCCCGGGTTCAATATCTGGCCTCTCCAGATAGGGCTGGTAGACACTCCCTGCCAAAAACCTTGGAGAGATGCTGCCACTGAGTATAGACATGACTGCTCTAGATGGACCAATGGTCTGATTATTATTTATTAAATTTGTATACTGCCTTTCATCCAAAGATCATAGGGTGGTTCACAACAATATAAGACAACTTCCTTTGTTCCTATGCTCATCAGCCAGCCACCCCACCCCACCCCGGCCCCATTTTTACACTTGAATAACTAAGATTGTGATTCTATTCACTTAGAAGCCCCATTGAACCCTATGAGATTTACTTCTGAGTAGAGGTGTATAAGATTGAACTGGATGTAGTTTTTCTATATGTGTTTAATGGAAGTAAGTGGGTCTTGGCTCAATCAGCTAGGTTGTACTGATGTAGGTAACATTAACATTGGTATCTTGGAATGGGGAGTGCATAGCAAAGCCTTTGCATACCTACTTGTGTGAGTCGGTGTGCATATGTGTATCCCCTCCAAAAATGTTTTATTTAATTTTTGTATACAAATAGCAGTACAGTATAAACCAGTACATAACACGTACATATGGGTTGTTGGCTACAGCTTACATAGAAAAAGAAGAATCTGGGCCCCTGACTAGATATGTTAGATTTCCTAAAAAGTGCATTTATGTTTAATGTTGTGTAGAAAGGAGAATCTAAGGAGGTGTAGCTTCTCTTGTCATTGCGCTGCATTTTATACTTTTATTAATTGCTCTGAAGACTGTTGGAGAAAGTGGTTTAACTAGGTGATGGAAAAGGCTGTTTTCAGTTGCAGTTGCCCCTTCTATAGAACTATTAAAAGCATGGATACCTTGCCAAAAACAAATGTTGGCAGTTTTCCATCTCTGTCTCTGTAGCAGTGAAACAGAGGCTGTATACAGGAATCCTCAACCAAACACTTGGTGGGTTAATTTGAACCCGTCTGTGTGTATTCCTTACCCTTCTTTGGCTTTCTTAGAGCTTTCATACAGCTCCCAGGCTTTCCAAACCCCCTTCCCATCTTTAGGCAAGTTTGAGACTTTTTTCATAATGCAGTTATCAAGCACATGCTATGCACACACAAGGGCCCAGGTTCTGTCTCTGGCATCTCAGTTGAACAAAAACAATATTGGGCTAGGTGGATTAGTAATAGGCTCAGTACTAGGAAGTCACACATGTTCAGAACAACGGTTTTTAAAGCACATGGTCTAGTTTGCCCCTTCCCCAAAGTAGTTAGAATCTTTTTGAGCCTTTGTGGCATCATATCAATTCAGTTAGTTGCTGTCAGCAGTCAGGTACTTGCATACAGACAAATAACCAGGTTAATCCATATGAAGATGTGTCTATAATGCACATACTCAGTCCCCTGCATTGCAAGATTTTAAGGCAGTTATAAGGTTTGTCACAGTTGATGTTGGAGCATTGAAGGGAGAACCATGTGCGCACCTTGAACTTCCGAGAGAGCAGGTGGGATATAAATGTAAAAAAGAAAATGTTTGGTGTGCTGGCATCTGACATGGTGCAGCTCAGCAAATCGGTATCTTGGCCTCTTGCCAAAGCACTGTACAGTGGTACCTTGGGTTACAAACACCTTGGGTTACAGATTCTACTAACCCGGAAGTAGTACCTTGGGTTAAGAACTTTACCTCAGGATGAGAACAGAAATGGCACAGCGGTGGCAGTGGGAGGCCCCATTAGCAGAAGTGGTACCTCAGGTTAAGAACGGTTTCAGGTTAAGAACAGACCTCCGGAACGAATTAAGTTCGTAACCAGAGGTACCACTGTATTTGCTGGAGGAATTTGAGATTGAAGGAACACTCTAGACTCCACTATGGGAAGCTGTGTTTACCTTGCAGGTAACTTATTGGGAGATGAAATTGGATCACCTACCTTGTAAGATTTGTCATATGTCTGATGAAACACTGCTGCATCCAAAAAATCTACTTGAAGCTATTCACAGCTTTTTTTGCTTTTTTAAAAGATACATTGCATTTTTCTTTTCCTCACTGTTTCCTTCCCTATCAAAACATTTGTGGTGGTTTTATTTCTTTACTTTGCAATTTGCTTTTCAACTTAAATTGTTTAGAAACTTAGTCTGCCAAAAATGCCTCCGGCCTGCAGCATTCATATTTATGTTATTAGGCTACCCCTATCCACTCACAAAGGGATGCGGGTGGCGCTGTGGGTTAAACCACAGAGCCTAGGACTTGCTGATCAGAAGGTCGGTGGTTCGAATCCCCGCAACGGGGTGAGCTCCCGTTGCTCGGTCCCTTCTCCTGCCAACCTAGCAGTTCGAAAGCACTCAAAGTGCAAGTAGATAAATAGGTACCACTCCGGTGGGAAGGTAAACGGTGTTTCCGTGCGCTGCTCTGGTTCGCCAGAAGTGGCTTAGTCCTGCTGGCCACATGACCCGGAAGCTGTATGTCAGCTCCCTCGGCCTGTGAAGCGAGATGAGCACCACAACCCCAGAGTTGGTCACGACTGGACCTAATGGTCAGGGGTTCTTTTTATCTACTCACAGCAAGGAAAAGGTTTGCTGTGGAGGACTGGCTTGTAAGTAGTGAGGGGGGAAATTGATGCATGGTACAAAGAAATCAGTGACTCTTTTTTTACCTCTTGCTTTGTGACCTGTGGCACTTCCTCCCTCAAAAAGTCACTTGAGGAGGAAGATTTCGTTCCTTGATGTGGCATATTATCTGATAGCTGCTATCCTTGCTTGTTTACAGAAGTACTTATTCCTGCTGCTTTTCTCTCCCTCCCCAATCCAGGATTCCGTTCAAGATTGGGCAGCCTAAGAAACAGATTGTACCCAAGACAGTGAGTAAACCAATTCCCCCTTTTTTAGATCCAGTCTTTGATCATATGGCTGATGACTCAAGCCAGCATATTAACTGGTCCCAGTTTTTAATATGTTGTTTGGGGGGGGGGGAGGGGAAAACATGAGTGAGCTGAATTTGCTTCTTTCTTTGACCACCACTCAGTTCCTATGAGTGAGGGGGAGTCTCAATACAGAGTGGATTATTTTGGTATCTGGGATCTGTGTTTCTCCCCCCCGCCCCCCTTCCCCCTTTTCTCTACTCTTGTGTGTGTGTGTGTGTGTGTGTGTGTGTCGGGAGGAGGGGCTCTTCTCACTCTGGCATGGTTTTCCTAGGAGATGGCTGAACATGCTTCCTTCCTTCCTTCAGCAATGGCTTGTTTGTTCATCTTTTCTGAGCAGATGGAGCAGGGGGAGTGGTTCGTATTGCTGAATATAACCATTTCCAAAGGAAGGCTTATTGGAGGAAGCTGAAATGCTTAGTGCCCAGGCATGAATTAATTTGGGCTGCAGAGCATTAGCTTTAAAAGGTATTTTAAAACACACTCACAAATGCATTTTCACTTTCTGGCAAGTCTGAATTTCCTGAAGTGCTGTTTTTTGTTAGTTGGTTAGGTTGGTTTTTTGCAGCTGGCCATAGCATAGCCTTTTCTCAGCAGGATATCTTTTGTGCAATGCAAACTGTTGTGGGTCATGATGGTTATCTCTGAATTAACCTGCATTTACCTGTCTTTAATGCAAGTGTCCCTGAATGCTGGGGTGACAGCGGACACTGGCTTTGTCTCTGTTCTGGCAAGGTAATCCTTTGTACAGACTAGCATTCCTTATCCTTCATCTGTGGAGCATCTACTTAACCATTAACACTAATGCCTTGGGATGCAAAGAAATATTACATGGGTGAAAGTCTCCAAGCTGCTTTCTTGAGGCATTTTGGGAGATGGGGTGAGAGAAAGGTAACATGAAGGTTTCGTTGTTACTTCTCCACCAACCCTCATCCTAATGACCTGTTGTGAAAAGACTGTGGTAGCAGGTCTCAGAGTTCCAGAGAGGCAGCTTTTCTGTTCCAACTTTGGATGGAGGAGGGGCCATGGGCACAAGGAAGTCCAGCTACAACATACAGTGGTACCTCGGGTTACATACGCTTCAGGTTACAGACTCCGCTCACTTAAGAACTTTGCTTCAGGTTGAGAACAGAAATCGTGCTCCGGCGGCACGGCGGCAGCAGGAGGCCCCATCAGCTAAAGTGGTGCTTCAGGTTAAGAACATTTTCAGGTAAAGTACGGACCTCCAGAACGAATTAAGTACTTAACCCGAGGTACCACTGTATTAATTCGACTATTACATAGAACAGTCTATGCCACCATGGTGCTCTCCACATGTTTTGGGCTACAGCCACAGCTAGGAAGGCACTATGATGGCAAATGGTGCCATAGAGACAGCAAGGCCCTTTGCACCGGCTTTTCTGAGACAAGCTGCTCAGAAACATCTCAATCAGTTGACATCTCCCCTGGTCAGCTTGGAACTATAATGTCCCTGAACCCTTTATCAGCATATCAAGAAATTGGCAACAAGAGAGAAAATTGTGCTCCCGATGCTTGGATAAAATTATTACAGGAGTTGCATCAGCTAAAATGGGAGGAAATTGTTCAATGCAAAGGCAGCTAGTCCTGCATTGCATAAAACCTGATGCTAGCAAACAGATTTTATGGTTTATGTATCAACAAGTTTGAGCAGCTCAATGATAAAGCGCCTGCTTTGCGTGCAGGAGCTCACAGGATCAATTGCTGGCATCTCCTATTAAAAACATCATATAGTTGATGATATGAAGCTCCCTCTCTGCTTGGGACTACGGAGACCTGCCGCCAAAGCAGATAATGCTGGTCTGGATGGACAAGTGGTTTTGCATGGTCTAAGGCAGTTGTGGGTAACGTTTGGTCCTCCAGACGTTTGCTGAACTACAGCTCCCATCATCCCTGGCCATTGACTGTGCTTGCTGGGGCTAATGGAAGGTGCAGTTCACCAATGTCTCGAGGGCCAAACATTCCCCACATCTGATCTAAGGCAACTCCTGATGTATCTTTAACTTCTACTTTCCTTCAGTGCTAAGAGCCAGTTTAATTTGGTTTCTGGCTATGTCACGAGTCAATGGCAGTTGTTCTTTGCAGCCCTCTTTGGGCTGCGAGGAAGTTCAGGCAGGGGAAAGGGAGGATTTATGAGGCCTGAATCCTTGTGATGCTCCTCAGTGGGGTCTGGGGAGTTCACTGCATCCCACAGTGCCACACAGTCCTGTGCCTGCCAACTTGAAAGGCAGAGTGGGAGCGACCTGGAGTGTGTCCCTGCCACAGACGAGCCTCCGTTACCGGCATGATTTGTGGAGGGTTCCGCCTTAATTTGGACAATTGGCTTTAATCAAGACACGCTCCTGGACCAACATATGCTAATAGGCTGCAATTAATCAGCTGCCAAAAGGACTGGGCTTGGCTCTCTGAAGGTATTTGAATGTTTTTCTGAAGCTTGAGAATCTTTACAACAGCTGGGAAAGGGAGGAGGAGGAGCAAGGTGGTGCGTGCTAATGGTTTCCAAATGGTCTTTCCTTTTCTTGTCCTCCCGTGAAAGAGACGTGTGTAGCTGTTGCTTTGTTACGCTGTCTGACACTTTGAAAAAGAGGGGGAAGGCTTTTGATTTATGCTCAATAAGGAATTTAATAAGGTTTTGCTATGGCCCATCCCTCGATCGAGGCTGAATGGATTTTATCTACGACCATTTCTGGACGGGTGTGTTGTCGGAGGAATGTAGTGGGGGGGGGGATGATCCAAAAAGATGCAGAAAAGAGGCTGAATTTGAGAAAGGATCTTGCTCTTAACTGGGTGCTGAGAAAGAACTCCAGAGGGGAATTTAATGACAGAAGCCTGGAAGTGCACCCTGTGAGTTATTTGGAGCTGCGGCTCGTATGCCAGTCTGTAAACAGTGAAAGGAATGGAATGTGACCTTGTACCATCCAGATAAACACTGCAAGGAACTGAACAATAGAAGAAAGTAATGAACTCTCTCAGCACACCAGGTCTGGAACAAAAAATGTATATGAAGGATTACACATGTGAACTGGATTTTATATTTATAAGACGTAACAGAGGTGTTGTTTGTAAGTAGGAAAAAGCGATCAGCTGGAAGAATTGCAGAGACTGAGCCCCATTTCTGTTTGTGGTGTCGGGTTAAGAATTGCTAATAAAAAGGGATATTAATAATGTTTCACTGATGTGAATTGTGTAATAGTTCATGCATTTTGAAAAAATAAATAGGAAGTGCAGCTGAACTGAAAGAAAGGCAAGTAGCCTTTTTGCACCCATAATTTAGGTTCCAGGAGCCATGAGCGGGGTATAAATACATCATCATCATTGTTTGTTTGTTTGTTGCTGTTGTTATCCCAGTTTCTAACACTGCTGACAGCTGGTCATCCAACCTCTGTTTCCATACCCTTTATCATCTTGGTCACTCTCCTCTGCACATATTCCAGCTTGTCAATATCCTTCTTAAACTGTGGTGCCAGAACTGGACACAGTACTCCACAATAATATTTTGGGGGACTTACTGAAATCAAGATACACTACATCCACAGCATTGCCCTAATCCACCAACCTTGTAATTTAAGAAAAAGAAGAAGAAGCAGCAGCAATATAATTCTGCCTTGAATTGTTGCCTGAGTCCTATTTCTGAGTCCACTTATTTCTGTAATGCAGCATTGATTTGTAGAACTCACTCTCACAAGACATGGTGATGGCCAGCTGTTTAGATGCCTTAAAAAAGGATTTGAACAGTTTTATGGAAGGTAAGCCCATCCATGGGTATGAAAGCTACATGAAACCTCAATGACTAAACAGTGTACCTTTTGACCTTTGGGCACTGATGTGGTGGTGAGCTAGTGAGCTTCCAGGGATGTCTGACTGGCTTCTGTTGAAAATGAAATGGTGGAGTAGATGGACCTTTGCTGTAATCCAGAAAAGTTATTTTTATGCTCTTTAATCATAACAAGAACTCATCTCTTCAGAGGCAAAAAAGTGTCAGGAAAGCACATTCTTTTCAGATACCTTTTCACAATCTAAAACCAACTATAAAATGGCATCTGTTTGCTTTGTGGCTTTGCTACTTAGATCTCCTAGTTTTCCTGCCTATTGTGGACTGAAGTAAGTGTCGGGATCTCCGCTCGGCCAAGCTGATAAAGCTCATCTTCCTCAGGCCGAGTCCTTCGGAATCGCCTCCAACGTGATTAACGACCTGAGCCTTTGATGAGGCCTCAGGCACATTCCCATCCAGCAGAGAATCAAAGCAGCACGTGGAAGTGATGAGATTGATGGCTACATTGTAAAGCTTTATTTTCTAAGCTACGCAGACAGAAAAGAAATCATCCTCTCTCTATGAAAGCAGAGGGCAACCGAACAACAAAGGAACAGGAAACCAGTATGTCACATCCGTCTCCCGTCTCACGTGAGACTTCCAACAGTATGGAATGTAAACAGAGTCTTGTGACTCCAAAGCACTGAATCATAGAATCATAGAATCATAGAGTTGGAAGAGACCACAAGGGCCATCGAGTCCAACCCCCTGCTAAGCAGGAAACATCATCAGAGCACTCCTGACATATGGTTGTCAAGCCTCTGCTTAAAGACCTCCAAAGAAGGTGACTCCACCACACTCCTTGGCAGCAAATTCCACTGTCAAACAGCTCTTACTGTCAGGAAGTTCTTCCTAATGTTTAGGTGGAATCTTCTTTCTTGTAGTTTGGATCCATTGCTCCGTGTCCGCTTCTCTGGAGCAGCAGAAAACAACCTTTCTCCCTCCTCTATGTGACATCCTTTTATATATTTGAACATGGCTATCATATCACCCCTTAACCTCCTCTTCTCCAGGCTAAACATGCCCAGCTCCCTTAGCCGTTCCTCATAAGGCATCGTTTCCAGGCCTTTGACCATTTTGGTTGCCCTCCTCTGGACACGTTCCAGTTTGTCAGTGTCCTTCTTGAACTGTGGTGCCCAGAACTGGACACAGTACTCCAGGTGAGGTCTGACCAGAGCAGAATACAGTGGCACTATTACTACCCTTGATCTAAATGCTATACTCCTATTGATGCAGCCCAGAATTGCATTGGCTTTTTTAGCTGCCGCGTCACACTGTTGGCTCATGTCAAGTTTGTGGTCAACCAAGACTCCTAGATCCTTTTCACATGTACTGCTCTCAAGCCAGGTGTCACCCATCTTGTATTTGTGCCTCTCATTTTTTTTGCCCAAGTGCAATACTTTACATTTCTCCCTGTTAAAATTCATCTTGTTTGTTTTGGCCCAGTTCTCTAATCTGTCAAGGTCGTTTTGAAGTGTGATCCTGTCCTCTGGGGTGTTAGCCACCCCTCCCAGTTTGGTGTCATCTGCAAATTTGATCAGGATGCCCTTGAGTCCATCATCCAAGTCGTTGATAAAGATGTTGAATAAGACCGGGCCCAAGACAGAACCCTGTGGCACCCCACTAGTCACTCTTCTCCAGGATGAAGAGGAACCATTGATGAGCACCCTTTGGGTTCGGTCAGTCAGCCAGTTACAAATCCACTGAGTGGTAGCATAGTCAAGTCCGCATTTTACCAGCTTCTTTACAAGAATATCATGGGGCACCTTGTCAAATGCCTTGCTGAAATCAAGGTAGGCTACATCCACTGCGTTCCCTTCATCTACCAGGCTTGTAATTCTGTCAAAAAACGAGATCAGGTTAGTCTGACATGACTTATTTTTCAGAAATCCATGCTGACTGTTGGTGATCACAGCATTCCTTTCTAGGTGCTCACAGACTGTTTGGTTAATGATCTACTCCAGAATCTTCCCTGGTATTGATGTCAGACTGACTGGGCGGTAATTATTTGGGTCCTCTCTTTTCCCCTTTTTGAAAATAGGGACAACATTTGCCCTCCTCCAGTCTGCCGGGACTTCGCCTGTTCTCCAGGAATTCTCAAAGATGACTGCCAGTGGTTCTGAGATCACATCTGCCAGTTCTTTTAATACTCTTGGATGCAGTTCATCTGGCCCTGGAGACTTGAATACATCTAAACTAGCCAAGTATTCTTGTACTATCTCCTTATTTATTCTGGGCTGTGTTTCCTCTGCTGAATCATTTGCTCCAAATTCTTCAGGTCAGGCATTGTTTTCTTTATCGGAGAAGACTGAGGCAAAGAAGGCATTGAGGAGTTCAGCCCTTTCTGTGTCCCCTGTTTGCATTTCACCATCTTCTCCTCTGAGTGACCCCACTGTTTCTTTGTTCTTCCTTTTGCTCAGTGGCAAACAGAAACTAACAGGAAGGCCATCCGTGCAGGCTTTCTGGGAAGTGCGGTGGTAGGCTGGAATATCAGTTTTACTGTGCTTTCACATTCCAGATGTTGGCCTCCGGAGAATGTTTCAGGAAGTGGGAAGGTGAGACATCTCTGGATCTGAATCCACTGTTGATCAGAGGGAAAAGTGGTTTGTTGGAGAGGCTTTCCCACTTGCAAATGTAGATCAGAAACACATGCACGTTTAGGCAGCTGTGGGGTTGCTAAAGGAGTCTAGCTGCCAAATGAACTGTCCAGAGCAATCTGACTTCTAGTGTCGGGAGAATGAGAGACTTGGCTCACTGGGCTTCTTCAGATTGGTGGGGAGAACCCCTTCTGATACAAATATGGTTTTGTAGCAGTTGTTTTAGAAGATGATTGTATTCATCTGGAGGAGATGTTAGTCATACTTCAGGGCTTGCTGCCAGGAAGGGCAAAGTGTCAACAGTAGTTCAGTACTTCATGGTCAGAGTAAACTCCAATACTATACAATATACTGGGCAGTGAGGTGAATTGATTTGATTTCTACCCCTTCAGATGCACCACAGTGTTGCATTCACCTTAACCTGGCCAAATCCAATTCCAGACAGACTAATCTCTTCTTCCTCTGAATAGAGGGGCTGTCACTTAGGCAGAGCAGGGCTCTCTGTGCCACTGTGCTGTGCTGCCTTGTCATGAATCAGTCTGTTGGGAGTGAATTTGGTGTGCATCTTTACCTGTGGAGTCTCAGTGGGAAGCATCTGAGCATTTGTTTTGTAAACACTCCTGGAAGCAGCTTCCTCTGCAGTGGTTTCCCAACTGTGTTCTGGGGGCACCCTGGTGTTCCTGGGAAGCTTATCAAGAGTTTCTTACAATGAAAAGATCAGTCTGAAAGACAGCTTGCAAATCTCTACTTAACTTCCCCTGCAATGCATAGCTGTGGGAGAGCTCTGGCTATGTTCAGGTGTATGCAGGGCAATAATGAGGTCACATAGGCCTGATCGGCACTGCACATTACCCAGGCATTCCTGGAACTTGCCTTGGAATATGGAAATGGTTCCCTGCAGATGAGAAGTTCAGAAAACAGCTGTTCTTATGTGTCACATACAATGTTATCGGTGGAAAGTCTTCAGACCGCATTTTTTTCCTGTGGAAAAAAATTGTTACGAGCAGTGCATTGTTCCATAAAATTAGTATGAAGAAATGATGAACATGGTAAGAGTCAAATTAGACCAATAAAAATGGATACAATAACAGCCAAATCTGAAATTTATGTGTATAGGCATACTAAGATGCTAAACCTAGCATGTTAAATGTTAATAATGCAACTGCCTTGCTTTGAAAAGCTTGTCTGGGTCTGGCCAGTTATCTGGGAGACCTTCCAGGGGCCACGCCTGAGAGCCAGTGCAGTGCAGTGATGACCCAAGGACCTGGGAGGTCAGTGTCAAAGTCACACCTCAGCCATGAAGCTTCCTGGATGACCCTGGGCCATTTTCTGACTCTTAGCCTAACCTACCTCACAGGGTTGGTATGAGGATGAAATGGGGAGGAGGAGAACTGTGAGGGCCACCTTGAGTGCATTGTTGGAAAGATGGAGTATGGAAATTAATAATAATAAAAAGTATACTGCCTTGGATTCCACAATGGAAGAAAAGTGCACTATAATTGTAAGACATTCCCATTACAATCTAAACAATGTAAGAAAAGTATAAGCTCTATCTGGTTGCTGTAGTCCTAATTTACAGTTTTAAATTGGAAACATTGCAGTAAAATTCACAAGGATTACAGTAAAGATAAAGTCCAAGTAAAGCTCTGAATTAGTTTTAAATGTTTTCTTCAAACAACAGCAAGTGCACATTTTTTGTCCTAATTGGTTATTTAGGTTCGACTGCTTTTGACAATTAGGGAAAAGTCGTTTTCAGATATTTATACAGCATATAAAATTATTACAGCATTTAAAAAATGTTTGTTCACTAAATACAAGTCTGGTGTGCCAAATCAATGGCTACCATTATGTTTCTTGGCAAACTTAAAAGTGCTGCTTTTTTTTTGTAACCCAAGGGCTGCCTTCTTCCATTTGCCTGTTCACAAAGGTCCTAATCATAGCACCATAGAGTTGGAAGGGACCCTGAGGATCATCTAGTCCAACCTGAAAATGCAGCTATCCCATACGGGGATTGAACCTTGGCACTATCAGCCTTGTCCTGGATGTGCCTATCCAGAAGTTAGAGGAACGTCATCTGGAGAGAGAAAATTTTACATGGTGGCATTCTGCCTTTGAAGTCCCCTTCCAGACTCTCTGATTAGTATAGTCACTCTTATTGTTTTAGACAACTAGTAAAACACATTTTGTTTGCTGTGCTCTTATCACCAGTCCATCAACCTACTACAGTGGTGCCCCGCAAGACGAACGCCTCGCAAGATGGAAAACCCGCTAGACAAAATGGTTTTCCGTTTTGGAGGCGCTTCGCAAAACGAATTTCCCTATGGGCTTGCTTCGCAAGACGGAAATGTCTTGCGAGTTCCTGCGGGGTTTTTTTCCTTTCCCCCCTCTTTTTCTAAGCCGCTAAGCCGCTTATCAGCTGATCCGATAAGCCGATAAGCCGCTAAAAGCCGCTAATAGCGCTAATCCGCTAAGCCGTCAATGGGCTTGCTTCGCAAGACGAAAAAACCGCTAGACAAAGAGAATCGCGGAACGGGTTATTTTCGTCTTGCGAGGCACCATTGTAACTTTATTATTTTGCTGCTGCTGCTGCTGCTGTCTTCATTTGCACCATTTTTTTCTGGATTTCAGTTATTCTACTGAATACTTCTACTGCCTTGGGTACTTACGCAGAAAGGCGGGATAAAAAATATTTTAAATAAATTAATGAGGATATCTCTGTAGGCACCTTCAAACATCAATCTAGCTTTCCCCCAGTTTTAGGCATGCTAATTCAATTTGCTCTTGGTCAGAAGCTAAGTGGCACCTAATTGCAGACAGTTTGCATGGCAGATGCCGGAAATCCAGGTACGGAAGGCCACATGTGGGAAGTGGCAATGTTGGCACAACAAATCCAGCGCCACATCTTAATTTGCGCTGTATTGTGCACTGAAATGCAGAAGTGGGAGTTCGGGAACCTCCTGTGCGGACATGCCTGAACAGCAGCTTGGATGGGATTATAACTCTATTTCAAGCTGCATTGCAAGGCCAGCTACATGAAAGGCATCTAACTCACCCTGTGGTGATGTCATGCTCTTCAGTGGGGACTGGGTTATTGGAGTCGGCAGATGCTTGAAAAGGAAGGAGCTGCTTACTCCTCCACTTTGTGCCAAAAGACCTTTATGCCTGGGGAAGAGCCTCCCACCTGCTGCCAGGTGGGTTTTGCAGAAATGGTCCCCATTTTCTGAGCCTTGACAAGGAAGTGAGGGAATCCTGCATTGAAAAACACCCTTCAAATGGCAGAAAGAAAGATTCTGTGTAGTCTATGCCAGAATAAGAGAGGCAGCAGGGCCACAGATCCAGGAGCTGATGTAGAGTAAGAGTTTATAAGAAGCAGGAGTGAGCTAACCAATTTGTGCACTGGGATCTCCAGATTGTTGCCACCACTTGTGTAGGTCCAGACAGAAGCATGCACGCACACACCTGAAACTTCTTAAAGCAGAAGTTGCTGCCTAAGCCAACCACCCAGTCTCCTAAATAAGTAGATTAGAATCCTGTTCAGGTATATAGAGCACGTGAAGAGGGGTAGAGAGGACAAGCAGGCTAGCTTCGCCCCTGGATGCCAGCACAAGCTCTGATCACCCATCCTTGACGCTGACGGCTCAGTGCTTGTCTGAAGAGTTGCCTGCCTGCAGAGGCCTCCTTCAGGCCAGCAGAGTTAGCCTGCTTGTTCTCAACTCCCCTCTCCATGCACTGGGTGCCTAAACTTTTTAGTTTAGAGAAAAGGCGAGTAAGAGGTGACGTGATAGAAGTGTGTAAAATGAAGAAATTCGAAAGAGAAAGGGGTCTCTCTCTCTCTCTCTCAAACACTAGAACTCATGAGCATCCAATGAAGCTGAGTGTTGGAAGATTCAGGACAGATAAAGGACAGTCCTTCTTCACGGAATACATAGTTAAACTGTGGAACTCCCTCCCACAGGAGACAGTGATGGCCACCAACTTGGATGGCTTTGAAAGAGGATTATACAAATTTATGGAGGAGGAAAGGGCTGTCAATGGCTGCCAGCCAAGACGGCTCTGCTCTGCCTCCACAATGGAAGGCAGCAGTGTTTCTGAAAACCAGTTGCTGGAAACCACAGAAAGGCAGAGTGTTTTTGTGCTCAAATCCCACTTGCTGGTTTCCTACAGGCAACTTTTCAGCCATTGTGAGAACAGGATGCTGGACTAGATTACGGTTACCAGGCGTCCCCGGTTCCCGGAGACAGTCCCCGGATTCACCAATCTGTCCCTGGAATGTCCCTGGATTTTAATTAATGTCCTTGGATTTATGCCTGGGGACTTCCAGTGAGGCAACATGGTGGGCGCCATGGCAGCGAGCAGCACCAGAGGTCCCGGCCATGTCAAAGTTCCAGCCAGCCAATCCGCTGGCAGGGGGCGGGGCTGTTTAAACTTCCTCAATCAACACTCGCCCCGAACTCGCGCAGAGCTGCCCACAGCAGAAGAGCCCGCGGCTCTGCGCGCCCGAGTTGGGGGGGGGGAGCGAGGTGCTGAGGCGGTGAAGATGAGGAGGAGAAGCATAGAAAAGAGCTGTGCTGCATTGCGACACTGAGAGGGAGAGATGGAGCGCAGCAGCGCCTTCTCCTCATGGGAACAAAGAGGCGCGATAGTGAGGGCTGGGGGGGAAACGGGGGGAGGTGGGCTGGCTCCTTTGCTTTCTCTCCTTCCTCTCCCTCCAACAGCCACTGTAGAGATGGTGAGTTTAACGGGGGGCGAGGAAGGCGCTGAGGCGCCCCTTGTCCCCGGCGGTGCCACGCTGCCTTCCCGCGGGGGGTGGGGGTTGAAACATTCTCGGGAGAGGGAGCCTCCCTCCCTCCCTCTGTGCCTCCTTCGACACCAGCAGCCTCTCTTGTGAGGAAGGCTGTGTGCGAGTTCACTGTTTGTTTGTTTTTTGTTTGTTTTTTGTTTGTTTTAAATGATATTTATTAGAAGTTTCAAAAATTACAGAGAAAGAAAAAAGAAAGCACAAAAGAAAATTTTCAAAGCATATATAACAATACTTAAAAGAGGGGAAAAAACATAAAAATCAATGCAAAAATAACAATAAAAACACAATATTCCATATCTTTATCTTTCATTAACTTGTTTCATCGACCTCCTCACACCTCCCTTTTTGTATTCTAGTTTAGTTATTTATTTCAGCAAATTCTTTCCATCCTTCTCAATTTTTTTTAAAAATAGTTTGTCTTAACAGTCTAACCTATTAATTAACTCAGCAAATCCTTTCCATCTTTCACTATATTCTGTCATTCAGTTTACCTTAGTTTATTTTAACCTTATCTTCCCAAAGACTTAAAACTTAATATTTATTTATACATAATTCCTTAAGACTTAAGACTTAAAACTTAATATTTATTTATACATAATTCCTTATAACATTTCTGCTAAAGCCAAATATTTTCATTCCAACATTTTTCCTAATACTCATTAATTTTACACTAATTCCCAAAATAAATTTTTAAAAGTTTTCTTCCAATCTTCCTCCAGCGTCTCTTCTTCCTGGTCTCGGGTTATGTCAGTCCTTCCTTACTGTCCGTTCCATCTAGTCCATCAACCTGGTAATCTTATATCCGAGGCTCTTAAGTCTTTTCCGTGTCCCTTCTGCAGGTCTTCTTGTTTGTACTTGCACTTTACCTTGTCTTTTGTAGATCTCTTTCTTAATTTCTTTCCTTTCTCGTTGAGGAGTAGGTCTCAGGGATGTTCCAACTCAAAAATATCTCCATCTCTCCTCAGCAGATCGGCCCATTCCCCACAGTCAACAGTGTAGTCAAGAAGCATGTTTCAAAGTCCCTCCAAACTTAAGGGGGCCCACAACTCCAGACCCCCCCTGGCCCACTTCAAATTCAGCCTTCAACAACAATAGCTTATGCTTCTGTAGGGCCTCGGGCCTCTCCATTTGTGTTGCTTGAGGTTTCAACAGCAGCCTCCTCCATTATCTTCTGCGTTTGCACTTGCTCTATCAAAACAGATTCCTGAGTTGGCTCCTGGATGGTTTCTGTATACATATTCACTGTTTGTCCAAAGTTTCTGACTGCAACAGTCATCAAATCCATCTTCTCATGCATCTGCTCCAACAAAGCGCTTGTCTTGCAAAAAACAAGCACCAAAACTTCTTCCAAACACATTTTTGTTCAAGGTCACAGTCTGATCCCACGATCCTAATCTCCACAGCTGTAAAATCCCCAGAACGACTCCAGCAACAATTTAACAAGCTCCCTCTAGAGGAGGCAATTTCTATTTGTATCCATCTTTTAAAAGCAGATCCAACAAAGAAAATTTACTTTCATTTTTCGGATTTTTTGTTTCTTTTCAATGCAAAAGGCAACATTGGAATCAATTTGTTTCTCTTATTCAACTAACTGTCAAAAGATGTTCCATTCACAGTCAATGAACTTCACCAAAAATCTCCGTCTCTGACACCCCGTTCCCAGGTTTGAGACGGTGGAAATTTATCTTTCTTTTTTTTTTTTTTTAATAATTTTTATTCGTTTTTCAGACAGATAACAAAAACAATATAGATCAATATAGCTTCAAAATCATCATTTCATACCCTTCTTTCTTTTGACTTCCCCATACCTCCCCATCCCTGCATCCTTGTTTAATGGTTCTTTAGCAACCCTTAGGTCCATTGTCTTAATTCCCTTTCATAAAGTTTCCTTTAATTTTTTTTTTTAATTACTGCTGCAATTCTTTACCTCTTACCCCTGACATCTTAACATTCCTCAATTTTACAATTGTTTTTAAGATATATTTTAAATTTCTTCCAGTCCTCTTCCACTGTCTCTTTCCCCTGGTCACGGATTCTGCCCGTCATCTCGGCCAGTCCCATAAAGTCGATCACCTTTGTTTGCCATTCTTCCAGAGTAGGTAGTTCTTGCATCTTCCAATACTTTGCCAGTAGAATTCTTGCTGCTGTAGTAGCATACATAAAGAAAGTCCTATCCTTCCTTAACACCACTTGGCCAACCATGCCCAAGAGAAAAGCCTCTGGTTTCTTAGGAAAAGTCCACTTAAGGACCTTCTTAATTTCATTATAGATCATTTCCCAGAAAGCTTTAACCTTTGGGCAGGTCCACCAAAGGTGGTAGAAGGTGCCTTCAGTCTCATTACATTTCCAACACTTATTATTAGGCAAGTGGTAAATTTTTGCAAGCTTGACTGGGGTCATGTACCACCGGTAGATCATTTTCATAATATTTTCTTTTAAAGCATTACATGCAGTAAATTTGATACCGGTGGTCCATAACTGTTCCCAGTCAGCAAACATAATATCATGACCAATATCTTGTGCCCATTTAATCATTGCTGATTTCACCATTTCATCCTGTGTATTCCATTTCAACAGCAAGTTATACATTTTTGATAAGTTCTTAGTATTGGGTTCCAACAATTCTGTTTCTAGTTTTGACCTCTCTTTCTGAAATCCTATTTTCCTGTCCTGTTTAAATGTCTCATTTATCTGATGATAGTGCAACCAATCTCGAACCTTAGGCTTTAGTTTCTCATAACTCTGAAGTTTCACCCTTTCACCATCATATTCTAGAATCTCATGATATTTTGACCATTTAGAGTCCATATTAAGCTTTTTTACTTCCCTAGCTTCCATTGGTGACACCCACCTAGGGGTTTTACTTTCCAGCAGATCTTTATATCTAATCCAAACATTATACAATGCTTTCCTTACAATATGGTTTTTAAAACTTTTATACACCTTTGCCTTGTCGTACCATAAGTATGCATGCCAACCAAAGCTATTGTCGTACCCTTCCAGGTCCAAAATGTCAGTGTTCTCAAGAAGTAGCCAGTGTTTCAACCAGCAGAAAGCTGCCGATTCATAATAAAGTCTTAAGTCCGGCAGGGCAAACCCCCCTCTATCCTTTGCATCAGTTAAAATCTTAAATTTAATTCTGGGCTTTTTGCCCTGCCAGACAAATTTTGATATGTCTTTCTGCCACTTCTTGAAACAGTCCATCTTGTCCAAAATCTGCAACGTCTGGAATAAAAACAGCATTCTAGGCAATACATTCATCTTAATAGTAGCAATTCGGCCTAACAAGGAAAGTTTCAACCTTGACCATATTTCCAGATCCTTCTTTACCTCTGACCAACTTTTTTCATAATTATCCTTAAATAGGTTCACATTCTTGGATGTTAAGTTTAACCCCAGGTATTTTACCCTTTTTGTTATTTCCAAGCCTGTTTCATTCTGAAAACTCTCTCTTTCTTCCATTGTTAAATTTTTTTCCAACACTTTCGTTTTTTGTTTGTTCAATTTGAAACCTGCTACTCGACCAAATATTTCAATTAATTCTAATACTCTTTTAGTACTAGTGTCTGGCTGTTGCAAGGTCAATACTAGATCATCTGCAAATGCTCTTAATTTGTAATGTCTAACTCCGACCTGAACTCCTTTAACCAACTGGTCCTTTCTAATCATATTTAACAAAACCTCCAGGACTGATATAAAAAGCAAAGGGGATATTGGGCATCCCTGCCGTGTACCTTTTTCTATGGGTATTTCTTCTGTTACCACATTATTTACAATTAACTTGGCTTTTTGTTTGGAATATATTGCACCTATACCGTTTTCAAAACCTTGACCTACCCCCATCCCTTGGAGATTCTTTTTCATAAAAGTCCAACAAATATTGTCAAAGGCTTTCTCCGCGTCCACAAAAATCAGAACTGCTTTCCTGTTAATGTCAACATCTAGCAACTCCAAAATGTCTATAATGTTCCTCACATTGTCTGACATATGTCTCCCTGGGAGAAAGCCTGTTTGGTCCTTATGAATCTCCTCTATCAACACTCTTTTCAATCTTTTTGCCAAAATGTCTGCAAAAATTTTGTAATCCACATTGAGTAAAGATATAGGGCGGTAGTTTCTAACCTGGTTCTTCTCAGTTTCTGTTTTCGGTATAAGTGAGATGAAAGCCTCTTTCCACGATTCAGGTGCCTTTTTCCCCTTCAGAATTTCATTGCAAACTTCCTTCAATGGTTGTATCAACCATTCTTTCAGCATTTTGTAGTATTTAGCCGTCAGGCCGTCTGGTCCTGGTGATTTTCCCAATTTCATATTTTGGATGGCACCCTCTATTTCTTGTTCTGTTATTTCCTCATTTAAGATCCTTTTACTTTGTTCTGGAATTTTTGGTAAACCGTATTTTCTGATGAATTCTTCTATTTCTTGTTCATTAATTGGCCCTTGTGCATACAATTTCTTAAAAAAACTTTGAAAACAATTGTTTATCTCATTAGGTTTGTGGATAATTTTTCCATCCATTTCTAGACTTGTCACGGTGTTCATTTTCTGCCTTTTTTTCAATTGCCATGACAGGAGTTTCCCAAATTTATCCGCTGATTCGAAAGTTCTTTGTCTCATTTGCTTTATCTTCCATTCTATTTGTTGGTTCATGAGCTCCATGTACTGCATCTGATAAAACTTTATTTCTCTCAAAATCTCATGGGACTTTGGTTTGGACCTCAATTTCTTCTCTCCTTCTTTTATTTTTTCTAGGATTTTTTCTTTCCTCTCGTTTTGTTTCTTCCTCTTTATAGAATTCTGTTGAATTAGGAAACCTCGCATCACGGCTTTGCTTGCGTCCCAAATTGTTCTTTTCTCCACATCTGTTTTCCTGTTAATCTCAAAATAATCTTTTAATGTTTTAAGGGCCTTCTTGTAGATCTCTTCATCTCTAAATAGGGTGTCGTTCATTCTCCATCTAAAGGATCCAGTTGTTGTTAGTTTCATCTCCATCTTCACAGCATTATGGTCGGAGCAAGTTTTTGGGCATATTTCTACTTTTTTTGTTCTTGACGCCAGACTGCTAGAAATCCAAATTTGGTCTATTCTTGTCCATGTCATTTTTGCCTCAGAAAAGAAAGTTCCCTCTCTCTCTAGAGGATTCCTTGTTCTCCAAATGTCAATCAAGTCCATAATTTCAGTCATTTCAAAAAAGATCTTTGGTAGTCTCCCTTCTTTTGAGATCACTTGTCTCTGTGCTTTATCCATGTTTGTTGAGACAACTCCATTCATATCTCCCATCATTACGATTTTATAGTCTATAAAGTCAACTAGTGTCTCATGCAACTTCTTAAAGAATTCGGCCTTCCCCTCATTTGGGGCATATACTCCAACAATCAAAATCTTTTCTCCTTGGATTTGTATTTCAATTGCCAGGTATCTTCCTTGTTCATCTTTAAATATCAATTTTGGAGCCAATTTTTCCTTTGCATAGATCACCACACCTCTTTTCTTTACTTTGTCTGATGAGATAAATTCTTGACCAAGTCTCTTGTTTATCAATAATTTCCTGTGTATCCTGGCAATATGGGTTTCTTGCAAACATATTACATCTAATTGTTCTCTCTTCAAAATGTGAAAAACTTGTCGTCTTTTCCGAGGAAGGTTCAAGCCATTACAGTTCCAACTAAGAAGTTGCAGAGACATTTTGTGTTTAAGTACCTGTTCCTCCAACTGCTCCAAGCTTCTGTTCTTCCTCCGATGGTGGTGGTAAAAGTCCAAATGATAGATTTGCTATATCAGGTGGTTCTTTCTCCTCTACAGTTCCTTTCTGCAAATCCTCCAGGTATCTCTCCAGAAATTGTTCTTTGTCCTGAATTGTTTTTATTTTGATCTTTTTTCCTTTAAAGTTAAAGGACAGTCCTTGTGGAAACTCCCATCTGAATGGTATGGTGTTTTTCTTCAACAGGTCTGTTAAGCTTTTATAGAAGGTTCTCACCTCTAAAATATACTTGGGAATGTCCTTAAAGATCTGTATTTGACAGTTTTGGATCACCAGTGCCTTTTGATAGTGCAAGTTCAATATTTTATCTCTTTCTTCTTTTGATCTCAGTGTAATTAGACAATCCCTTGGTTTCTTGTCCTGCCTCCTGCCCAGCCGGAAGGCTGTTGTTATCTCAAATTCATCTTCTTCCGCCCATTCCTCTTGCCAAAAAACTGCAAAGTTCTCTGTAAGGAATTCCACAAGGTTGTCCCCTTCCCCTTCAGGAACCAGTCTTAGTTTTAAATTCTTCTCTTTCCTCTGAAGTTCCAGTAAAGAGAGGGCTGCATCATGCTCATTCACTTTTTTAATGATAGGCCCAAACTTTTCCCTTGTCTCCTCAGCCGTAGTTTTTGCACTTTCTGCAATCTTTCGTGTTTCAGAGCTCTCCTGGATTAATCTATTTATAGAATCTGTATTAGACTTTACGCTGGCTGTATTAACATCTAGTCTTGATGTAAACTCTGTTAATTTTTTGGAGTTCTCTGTCGACAACTTTGTCAGTGCTTCCAGAGATTGATTTATTTTAAGGAGTGCCTGTGTCATAGGATCCATAGAAGCTGCTGTTTTTTCCTGTGCAGCTGGTGCAGTTCCTGATATCAAGCCCCTTTTCTTCTGGGATTGTTTTGCTTTAAGCCTTGTTACTATCTCTTCTGTTGGGCCACTCATATCCTCAAGGTCGTTTTCACAGAGTTAGTTTCCAAGTGGAAAATCCCACTGTTACTTTTCCAAATGCAACAATTTCACTTGAGACCCTCTAGAGGGAGCATTCAATTGTATCCAAATGGCAAGGAAAAACAAAGGAGCAAGAAAGTATAACAGTAGCCAGTAGTTTCCAATGTCCAAACCGTAAACTCTCTGTCTTCTATGTAGCCAAAATGCAACAGGGTGAATCTAAAGTCCAGTAACTTTGTTACAAACAAGCCCCCACTTTAAGGAGTTTTAAATGACAGTTCACATCCCGGTGTCTTGTTTGGGCAGCCCGACCTGGGGGGGTTTGACAGTGGAAGGTCTTATTTTCCCTATAATTTTCCAGCAGGTTAACAATGTCCCAATCCCTTCCCCCCTTCTCCTGCCTGCAGGCTTGAACAGTCAAATTTCCCTTCTTTACTCCTGCTTCCAAGAGGGGTTTAGATGATCAAAACAGGAGGAATTTAAAACCTTTATGTACAACTTTCCAGACTTTGGCTTGCACGATTTTTGCTTCAGACTATTTACAAAAGCGGAAGGCGGACTTCCTGTTTAGGACCTTCCCGCTGAGTGCCAAATTAAAGTGTTTCTTAGCCCAATTTTCCGTTCTACTCACGGGTACTTGTTTAGAGTCCAATTGTCCCCAGGAAAAAGTCAGCGCTCTCCGGCAACGGCTGTGCGGCTTCACTCCGTAAAAATAACGGTCGATTCAAAACACCGCACCGCTCACCCCACGTCGCTTCAGGTCCCCGAAAAAGGGGTTTCCTTGCATGTAGGGGGGGCGCTCCTGGTGTCAGCCGAATCCCACGTTCCCAGGCTTCCTCCGCCTGGGATTTTTAAAGGGTCTCCGCCTTTGCCGCGGCGGCAAGACCCAATTTTCGCGGAGCGGGTTCCTCTGGATCAGAGGAATTCCGCCATTGCCGATGGCGCTAACCCGGAAGTCCCCGCGAGTTCACTGTTTGTCCACCTCTGGTAATGAGACACCTCCGCTCCCAGCTGAATCTCCATAGAGACTGCACTCGCCCTCCAGGGGTCTCCCGGTTATGGGAAGCCAGTGCCTTGTGTGTGTGTTTTAATGCGTGTTTTCCCAACACCAGCGAGCGCCTTTGCTTGATCCCTACCACCACCAACCTCTTTTTTGGCGTTTGTGTGTTTGTAGATGGGCTTCTCTGCCTGCCTTGTGTCATGGTGTGCACCCGACAACTTTGGGTCCCCCCCTAAAAAAATGTCAAGAACTCCAGGCAACCCTTTCCTAAAATAATAAAGCATGAATTTTTTAAAAAAACTTTTAAAGTCCCCGGATTCCTTGAAAACAGTCTGGTAACCATAGACTAGATGGGCCATTGGCCTGATCCAGCAGCTCTTCTTATATTCTTATGTATTTTATTTATTACCTGTGTGTATATACTTAATGAAGCAAGGTACCCAGGATTATCTAGACCAGGGGTCGGCAAGGTTTACCTCGCCTGGGCCGGTTCACTCCAGCGAAGATCCTTCTGTGGGCCAGATTTCCGGCATCTGCCTCTGCACAAACGCGATTTCCAGTGCCTACGAATGCACAGATGTGATTTCCGGTGCCGCGGAAGCGAGTCCTCGCGCCGGTTTAGCACAGTGCGTGGGGATTCGCCAAGCGGGCAGCTTGGCTTGGGAGCAGCTTGGGGGCCGGTTAAATGACCCCCGTGGGCCGCAGGTTGCCTACCCTTGATCTAGAATTTCCATCTAAGCACTAACCAGACATGACCTGTTTTACTTCAGCAAAGTTGATGCATCATATGCCTTCAAACTGTGCTCTTTGGCAAAACTCCAGACTGTTTTCCTTAAGTAGAGAAAACATTTATTCATGGAAAAGAGAAGTGAACAGAACATCAGGTGTATAGGAAATGAAACACACAAAATAGCATGGTCTCTCCAGTGCTGTCTGCTTCGTCATCCAAGGCAATAGAAGAGGACATAAAGTCAAAACCACATTCTCCTTTATGAGAGAACTCTAAGTCCAGGTAAAACTGTGGGCAGCTGGTTACATGTCAAATTGGGTAAACAGCTCAGAGCTGAACTGTGGGGAAGGAAGGGGGCTACTTCCTAGTAGGAGTCGATTTGCATTTTCTAAGATACATGGAAATGCTACTAGGAGCCAGCACAGATTATCAGACTGGAAAAGAGAGAATAAAAAAATAATCTGATATGCATTTGAGCAGCCGGTCAGTAGACTCTTACCTAAATGCCTTACATTGAAATGGCTAAAAAAGAGGAAAAGACAGAAATCCTGTTCCCTCATGAGTTTTGAATTGACCTTTTGTAAAAATGGGAAAACATTAAGTCTTTGGACAACACCATACAAATCATTGTGAATCCAGAGAATCCACTATTGGGTCTGCTTGGGAACAGCTTCTTGTAAGAATAGAAGAGACCAAGTGTTTGTCTGGTCCATCATCTGGTTCCCGCAATGGCCGGCCAGACACCGAGGGAGGCCACACAAGGGCATGGAGTCAAAAACCCTCTCCCATTGCCCCTGCCTGCCACAAACTGTCATTTAGTAGCTTACAGGCTCTGAAAATGTGGGTTCTGTTTAGCTATCATAACTTGTAGTAATTGATAGCCTTATTTCTTCAAAAGTAGCGGCCATTGCCACATCCTGTAGTCAGTGACTTCCATATGTTAACCATGCATTGTTTAAAGAAGTTGTTCTGTTGGTGCTAAACAGACTGCCTATCAATTTAACAGAATGACTTTGGTTTTTAGCATTATGAGAGAGGGGCAAAACCTACTTTGTCAGCACTGTGCATAAATGTACAAACTTCTAACACATAAGCAGTTGTCTGTTTTTTAAAATTTAAAATCCCCAGATGTGTAGTAGCCCTTATGAGTTAAAGAGGGTGGTTTTTTTTAAACCAGAACACGAGGAAATGGCGTTCCAGTACCTTTTTTGACCCCTGCCCTGCACTGCTGCCAACTTGCGCCGCCCCCTTGCCATGAGCTACTTCTTGTTCTTTGGCTATTTCCTGTGGCAGATACTATACAAGGAAGGAAGGGCCTGCACAGACCATGACAACCATTAGCCAATCAGTGCTTCGTATGGGTGTTCCTGGGGCCAGGGGCACAAAGGCATTGCAAGATGTTTCTTTGTTGGCACGGTGTGACATGCAACACATGTGCGGGGCAGAGTAGCTTGTGGTATCAGGTATCAAACTTTATTTAGATCACAGACCAACATAAGATAAAACATATGGATAAACTGAACCCATAAGACTTCAAACAGGTAAGGGATAAAAACTAGTAATTAAAAGGTGATTATATCATACATATTTAAAAAGATAGAAACAAGGACAAACGAGGGAACATGAAGGAGCACAGGTCTTGCATTTTGGGCCTAGTTTGTGGCACAAACCATCCTTTGACGATATCCATCATGGCAGCGCAAAATCTAGCAACTGAGTTTTCATCTTGAAGTAGTAGAGAGGTATAAAGTTGATCTGTGCAACCTGGAAATTTATGTAGCATAGGCAAGATGAACCTAGTTCGTATATCTGTATAGCACTGGCAGTGAAAAGAGGCATGTTCTGTTGTTTCCAGGTGCCCAGAGCCACAGGGGCATTTCCTCTCCTCGTATGGTGTCTTTCTAAAGCGGCTTCCTGGATGGCTGAAGGGGGGGGCCTGGCAGTGGGCCAGAGGGAAAGCCCTTCGCTCTTTTGGAATTTCAAGGTTGGCTATATATGGCATCTGGAAGGTGAGGTGCCTTCTCGTTTCACTGGTTAAAAATTTCAGGGACCTGGCTAGATCTGCTTGGCGTTCTGTATCTTCCAGGTGCTGTTTGATGGAGGTTTTTTTGGCTTGTTCATACCCCATGTTGAGTAGCGTGAAGCCCAGAGTTGTCATTACGTTTATCACTGCACATTTCCATGTCATTTGGAAACCATCCTTAAGAGTTAAGAAAGCAAGGCCAAGCGGGAGGAAGGATAGTCTCAGCCAGTAATTTAGTGTGGCAAGCCATAGTCTGGCCTCGATTCTTGCGAATCCAATTTCGTGACATAAGGTAGCATTGGAGATGTGTTTAGGCACTCGTAGGGCTGATCTTAAGAATTTAGATTGTAGTAGTTCTAATGTAGGAAATCTAATGTAGGAAAAACCACTGGGCCGGTAAGATACAATCTAAATCAAATCCCTTATGAATACACAGTGGAAGTAAGGAACAGGTTTAAGGATTTAGATTTGGTGGACAGAGTGCCTGAAGAACTATGGATGGAGGCTCGTAACATTATACAGGAGGCAGCAACAAAAACCATCCCAATGAAAAGGAAATGCAAGAAAGCAAAGTGGCTGTCCAACGAGGCCTTGCAAATAGCGGGGAAGAGAAGGCAAGCAAAATGCGAGGGAGATAGTGAAAGAAACAGGAAATTGAATGCAGATTTCCAAAAATAGCAAGGAGAGACAAGAAGGCCTTCTTAAACGAGCAATGCAAAGAAATAGAGGAAAACAACAGAATGGGAAGATCTGTTCAAGAAAATTTGAGATATGAAAGGAACATTACAAAGATTACCATAATAAAGGACAAAAGTGGTAAGGACCTAACAGAAGCAGAAGACATCAAGAAGAGGTGGCAAGAATACACAGAGGAATTATACCAGAAATATATGGATGTCTTGTACACCCCAGGTAGTGTGGTTGCTGACCTTGAGCCAGACATCCTGGAGAGTGAGGTCAAGTGGGCCTTAGAAAGCACTGCAAATAACAAGGCCAGTGGAAGTGATGACATTTCAGCTGAACTATTTAAAATTTTTAAAAGATGATGCTGTTAAGGTGCTACACTCAATATGCCAGCAAGTTTGGAAAACTCAGCAGTGGCCAGAGGATTGGAGAAGATCAGACTACATGCCAGTCCCAAAGAAGGGAAGTGCCAAAGAATGCTCCAACTACTGCACAATTGCACTCATTTCACACGCTAGCAAGGTTATGCTTAAAATTCTACAAGGCAGGCTCAAGCAGTATGTGGAACGAGAACTCCCAGAAGTGCAAGCTGGATTTCGAAGGGGCAGAGGAACCAGAGACCAAATTGCAAACATACGCTGGATTATGGAGAAAGCTAGAGAGTTCCAGAAAGACATCTACTTCTGCTTCATTGACTATGCAAAAGCCTTTGACTGTGTCAACCACAGCAAACTATGGCAAGTTCTTAAAGAAATGGGAGTGCCTGATCACCTCATCTTTCTCCTGAGAAATCTCTATGTGGGACAAGAAGCAACAGTTAGAACTGGATATGGAACAACTGATTGGTTCAAAATTGGGACAGGAGTACGACAAGGCTGTATATTGTCTCCCTGCTTATTTAACTTATATGCAGAATTCATCATGTGAAAGGCTGGGCTGGATGAATCCCTAGCAGGAATTAAGATTGCCGGAAAAAATATCAACAACCTCAGAAATGCAGATGACACAACCTTGATGGCAGAAAGTGAGGAAGAATTAAAGAACCTTTTAATGAGGGTGAAAGAGGAGAGCGCAAAATATGGTTTGAAGCTCAACATCAAAAAAACGAAGATCATGACCACTGGTCCCATCATCTCCTGGCAAATAGAAGGGGAAGAAATGGAGGCAGTGAGCGATTTTACTTTCTTGGGCTCCATGATCACTGCAGATGGTGACAGCAGCCACGAAATTAAAAGACGCCTGCTTCTTGGGAGAAAAGCAATGACAAACCTAGACAGCATCTTAAAAAGCAGAGACATCACCTTGCCAACCAAGGTCCGTATAGTTAAAGCTATGGTTTTCCCAGAAGTGACGTATGGAAGTGAGAGCTGGACCATAAAGAAGGCTTATCGCCAAAGAATTGATGCTTTTGAATTATGGTGTTGGAGGAGACTCTTGAGAGTCCCATGGACTGCAAGAAGATCAAACCTATCCATTCTGAAGGAAATCAGCCCTGAGTGCTCACTGGAAGGACAGATCCTGAAGATGAAACTCCAATACTTTGGCCACCTCATGAGAACAGAAGACTCCCTGGAAAAGATCCTGATGTTGAGAAAGATTGAGGGCACAAGGAGAAGGGGACGCCCGAGGACGAGATGGTTGGATAGTGTTCTCGAAGCTACCAGCATGAGTTTGACCAAACTGTGGGAGGCAGTGGAAGACAGGAGTGCCTGGCATGCTCTGGTCCATGGGGTCACGAAGAGTCGGACACGACTAAACAACAACAAGTTCTAATGGTGCACAATTGAGCACCATATACAAGCAATGTGTAATAGATTTGGCCTCAAACTGTTTGAGGGCTGCAGGTGTATATTGTCCGCCTTTAGTCCTAAAGTACCTGAGCATAGAATTTATGCTTCTCTGGGCATTCCCTGCAACATAATCCCCTTGGGCTTTTCTGCTTCCCGAGGAATGAAGGGTTGTACACAAATATTTGAAGCAGGTGACCTGATCAATGTTATGGCCATTGATGTACCATGAGCAAGGTTTGGGCCTTTTGGCAAAGACCATGATTTTGGTTTTCTTGTAATTTAGTTCTAGTTCGCTCTCCTTGCAGTGTGCTGCCAGTGTTTTTATGGCTCTTTTAAGGCTTGTAGGAGTTCTTGAGAGGATTGCTGTGTCATCTGTGGAACCTTGGGTTACGCACCGTCCTCCTTACGAACACTTCGGGTAACGAGCTCTGCTAACCTGGAAGTAGATGCGAACTTTGCCCCGGGATGCGAGAGGAAGTTGTGTGGCGCGGCAGCAGTGGGAGCCCCATTAGCGAAAGCGCGCCTCATGTTAAGAACGGATCTCCAGAACGAATTACGTTCATAACCGGAGGTACCACTGTAAAGCAGTACCGGGATAAGAGTAGCTTGTGAGACCAGGTGCTGTGTTGACAGGGCTGCAACCATCCCCGGCCTCGAGTGGGGGCTTGAACTTGGACGTGCAACTTCCGTGACCTGCATCCACTTGGTTCTTTTCTGGTGCAGCCGCCACCACCAACATGTTTCTCCCCCCTTGGAGTGCGACAGGTGAATGCAGGCAGAATGTGGGGGAGCATGGCCTGGGTCTGACCAGGGGCTGAGTCCCTGCGGGGTTGCCTGCTTGCCTGCCTGCCTGCTTCAGTCTTCAGATGTCGGGTGTTACAGTATGTCTGAAATCTAAATGGTAGTTAATCATAACTATGGTCTGAAACAAGCATGGTTTTGAAGTTGACTTGTTTTAGACAAACTGGCTAAGATAAACCACATTTTATTGGGTTAAGATGATAACTAAAATCTGTAGTTAATAAAAAATGAAAACGAAAGCTTCCAATCTACCACTTGCAATTCCGTCAGAGGAGGAAAGTGGAAAAGGAGCATTCGGAACTGAGATATGCCTAGGCTCATTCTCATTGTAATAAATAATGACATTATTGTAACGTCTGAATGCTATCAATATAAGTTAAGCTCTTTTAGAGTGTGCAAAGAACTAAATAATATCAGATGTAGCTGTGTATGAAGTTATTGTTCCATAGTTTAAATTATCAAAATAACTATGCAATTATGTGTATAATAACAAATAAAGGGATTACAGTATTTACTTCTTCTTTCGTATGTTTTAAGTACATAACAACATGATTGGGTTATGGCCTCCCCCATGTTGCCGCCACATCTATTCATTTAAATTCCATAGTCTACCAAGAATCTTTGAAGTGTATTTTGATGGCACAGTGTTCATCCTGCATGAAGTCAGCATATTCTGTAGAGGCAGATACCTAGTTCCAATCCTAATTCTGAAAATGGGGTACCACTGCATTCAGGGTTGGTCAGGTTTGAAGGTGACAGCAAGTTGAATAGTGTAAACTCTTTGGGAACAGCTGAATACATGGTATGCTTTTGAGTTTCCTCTATCCTGATGACTATAAATGGGCCAGGGCCTATGGCAAGTGTAATTGTTCATAATGACTATTGATGGTCCCTGAATGGGCTGTTCACCTGCAGGGTTGGTGTCTAAGAGGAGTGCTTGGCAGATTCTCTGTCTGCGGGTAAAATTGGCAGAATCACTAGCTGAGCATTTATAATTGGAGGGGGGAGGGTACAACCTACAACTTAGTGAGGCTTGGTTGCACACGTTGTTCTCTAGGCAGGCTGTGCTGTGTCTGCTTATAGGACTGTCTTTGGTGCCACTTATCTTCTGCTAGTAAGTTTGTAAAGTTACAGATAGGTAGCCGTGTTGGTCTGCCATAGTCAAAACAAAATAAAAAAATTCCTTCCAGTAGCACCTTAAAGACCAACTAAGTTAGTTCTTGATATTAGCTTTCGTGTGCATGCACATGTCTTCAGAAGTGGTATCTGAAGAAGTGTGCATGCACACGAAAGCTCATACCAAGAACTAACTTAGTTGGTCTTTAAGGTGCTACTGGAAGGAATTTTTTTATTTTGTTTTAAGTTTGTAAAGTTAGTGGTAGCAACCTAGCTGAGTAGCATCTGTCCTGATCAACAGACTCTTCCTCCAGGATCTCAGGCACAGGTCTTCTGGACCAGCTGCTTGAGATGTCTTTTTAACAGGGGTGCTCGGAACTGAGCCTTGGACTTTCCTCCCACAAAGTGTGTGCTGGACCATTGAGCTACTTATTTACTGTATTGATATCTTATTTCTGCAGCACTACGGTGTTCCCTAGACAACTTGAAATTAAAAGTAAGAAAGAAAACAAAACCACAGAAAGTATGGAATGATACTGAGGCATCACTAATTGATTTGCCTCTGGGGGGTGATTGGGTTTTCCCAGATTAGTACAGTACTTTGCTTACATAGAGATCAAGAATGGGGAACCCATGGCCTATAAAACAAGGCTTTTTTTTCAGCCGGAGCTGTGCTCCAGCTCCTCTCAGGTGGCAGGCGGCATTGCGGGCTGGCTTCCTGCCCCTGCCCCGCTCCTCCTGCCCCTGTTGCCAGCAGCTGCCAGGGCGGGAAAGGAGAAGTGGATGGGAGGCTGAGGGTGGGGAGGTCAGTGCAAGTCCGAGCCTCCAGGACACGGAGCCCAACCGTGGCCCCCGGGAGGCCATGTGACGGCCTGGCTGTGTGTGTCATCTTTGACCAGGAACGTGTCTCTGGTTTGGGCTCAGGCAGTGGCAGCAGTGCTTGGGGGGGCATTGCACTGTTCTCCCTGCTCCCCCCTTCCTTCTCTTTTCCCTTGGGCACCTCATTCCGCTTTCTTGCTGGCCTCCCTCTCTCTCTCCCTCTCTCCCTCTCTCTCCCTTGGGAGGGCCACATGGTAGATATTGGTAGTATTTCCATCTTTCTCTCCATGTGATGCCTTCACTTTACTCGCAACCTAAGAACACAGGAAACTGCCTTTTATCATCAGGTCTGCCTGTTTGTGCATCTCATCCAATGCTGTCTGTTATTCTGACTTGTAGTGGCTCTCAATAGACTCTCATCACACACTACCGGAATCCTTTTAGCTAGAACAAACTATTTTATTCTCTCTGTGTGTGCACATGTGTGAAAGAATAGACAAAGGTGATTGAACTGGTTAAAAAAAAAACACCTTAGAAATTTGTCTGTGTGAAAATAAAGACACTTGCATAGACTTCACATCAGGCCCAGGTGTTTCTTGCTTCTGTAAGATATGCATTTTTGTGTGATAAGTTTTTTGGCAGGGTCTCTTGAGTTGACCACCAGTGTGGACGCCTGTGTCACCCTGCCTTCTAAGGCAACCAGGACAGTTCACACATGGGCATATAAATAGAAGCAACAATTCAGCAGCTATTTTTTACCACCGGAACACCCATAGAAATTTAGGGAGGCTCTTTTTGTGCTTGTTACCTGACCTGAAGGCATCAGCTGCTGTGGATTTTGGCAAGCCTGCAGCACAGGCAGCGGCAGTGCAAACATCCTACGCACTGTTCCAGCCCCAATTCCTAGGAAGTCCATTTTTGGCAGTGGGCAAACTTTTTTGCTTGTACATAATTTTTCCACTAATGGCAGTAGTTCTGTAGTAGTGCACACAGAATAGGTACAGTTTTATGAACTGTGTATCAGCCAGCGCAGCTGAAATAGCCATCTGATTGAGATGCCTCGGGACATTCAAACTTGCAAACCAATATTCTTTTCATGGAGGTTGCCATAAAAGCAGGAGACGATTTACATCTGCAGGCCTTTGCTTTGAAATGGTGGTGGCCTTGTAGCAGTGTTAATTAGAAACCAAGTGGGGATTTTAATTTGAAGTATTCCCATTTCTTTAGTTATTGCTTGTTGCATCTGTTAATTTTGGATTGTGAATGCCTGTGGCATAGTTGTATGTGCTAGGATCCTTACTCTTTTTTCGTATTCTGGTTATAGGAGCATGCAATATTTTCCTGCTTTTCATGGCATGCTGACTTGCACTTCATTTGATCTTGTGACAATAAAACCTCCCATTCCTTTCACTTTTGTCTGTGTGCAGGCAATATTTTTTACTTACCTGACAGTGGCGTAGCATGGGTTGTCAGCACCCGGGGCAAGGCAAGTAATTTGTGCCCCCTAACCCGTGGATTTGCGCCCCCTAACCCTAACCCCCAGATGTTGCGCCCGGTGCGGCCGGGGCCCCCTGCACCCCCCACGCTACGCCACTGTTACCTGAGAGCAGTCTGCCACCCCCAAGCCAGTGCCCAGTCATAGCCTCTTAAGAGCATGCCATTTGCACAGTGCTTATTTCATGGACCCAGAGTGCTTGTGTAGTTCATCTAATCTGTACAGTACCTTTTATCTATTGTATAGTACATTACCTAGATAATGAATTATATCTGTTCAAAGCTTCAGCTTGTGCAGGTCCTCAGTGGTGCAGATTTGCTTGTGCAGGTCCTCAGTGGTGGAGCCTTCTAGGTCCAATACAGATTTAGCACACTCTGTTAGCTGTAATTTTACTTTGAAGTTTATGGTATGTTTGTCCCACCCTTCTGCCAGGGAATTCAAGGTGATATACCCTTTTGGCACCTCCTAATTTTATCCTCATAGGAACCCTGTGAAGTAGGTTAAAGCTGAGAAATCTTGACTAGCTCTACGTCACCCACGAAACTTCATGGTCAGCTAATGATTCACTTGAACCTTTTGGTTCTAGTCTGACAATAACCACTCTGCTACGTGATTGGGAGCCAGATGTGGCAGACACAGGCCTCTCCATAGAGTGTACTTTACCTTCCTTTATCACGGCACCAGCATTGATCAAGGTTTAGGCGAGCCAAGTTTAAATCCTTGTGCAGGATTTGAAGTTTGGTAACAAGCCTTGCTTCGGAGGACACCAGGCTAGACTGCACTCTCACTTTTAAAATATAAAAACTACACAGTTCCCTGCAGAGTCTTGGGGATCTAACCTGCAAATAGATGATGTAGTAGCAGTCATTTTGGATGATGTCTTAAGGTTTGGAAACTTTTGCTGATGGCAATATTGAGAAAAAGTAGTGGGGGTAAGGAGTATTCTAGGAAATGATACTTAGAAGATGATATTCAGCACTCATTAACATTGAGGTGTGGGTGGCAAATGCTAAACGAGGAAAGCACATGAAAATGCCCTAAAGACCAGAGCTGAGGTAGAAGGAATGAAAGAAAAATTGTCACTTGCATGGTTTTGTTTTTTTTAAAGAGCAAGAACTAATAGAAAGTTCAAACTACTTGATTTTTTCCAGGGTAATTTTCTGCTTTCTCTTAAGATTCCCCAGATATAAAGCATTTTCCTTTGTAAAGGAAATTGTTGGAAATTGCTCAGTTAAAATGAGCAACTCCGATTTTCCAAAATTAAAGTGGCATTTGTTTCCCATCTTAATACTTCTAATGTATTAGTTAACAGTGGCAAAGGATGTTTTGAAGCAGGAAAGGACTCTCGGTTGAGGGTCCATCCACGCTTTCCTTTGTGCCGCACTTTCTAGGCACAACTCCAGGATTTCTAGGTCCATGTCCAAGCAGGGGTTTGGGGTTTGGGGGTCTTTTTTGGGGGGGGTCCCACTCTTTTCCCTAGGAAAACCAGCTGTTTATCACTGAACTGACTAATTGAACCATCTATGCACATTTAAACTCTGCGTGTGCAGAGATTCTTGTTTCTGTTTATTACTGTGGTGTGTTTTTTGTGTTTTTGTATTGTAAACTTCCCTTTAACCTTTGATGACAGGTGCTATAAAAATTCAATTAAACAACAACAACAACATGAGGTCACAATACACTGATAATTACAGTGGTGCCCCGCAAGACGAATGCCTCGCAAGACGAAAAACCCGCTAGACGAAAGGGTTTTCCGTTTTTCGAGGCGCTTCGCAAGACGAATTTCCCTATGGGTTTGCTTCGCAAGACGAAAACGTCTTGCGAGTTGCGATTTTTTTCCGCTCCCCCCCCCCTTTTTCTAAGCCGCTAATAGCCGCTTAGCCGCTAATAGCGCTAATCTAATAGGGTTGCTTCGCAAGACGAAAAATCCGCTAGACAAAGAGACTCGTGGAACGGATTCTTTTCGTCTTGCGAGGCACCACTGCATGTGACTTCTGCACACTCCTCCTTCATCTTATAGCATAAGGTGGACAGTTGCCTGAACAGCTATTGACACCACTCCTCTTTGACTTGGTGAGCCAAGTCTAATGTTAGCTCTTGCACTGTAGAATAACGTTTGTATATGGGAAACCACGTTCCAATCCCTGTTCAGCTGTGTGTTTCAGTGGATGGTCAGCCTCGGACGCATCGGAGTCTCACTTTCCCCACAGGAGGGTTCTGAGATTAAACTAGTGCTCTGAACTCTTTGGTAGAAATGCAGGCCAAATATGCATTGCACCTTCTTTTTTGGTGAGTGGCAGTGGGGAATTGGGTCCTGTTCTTGGATTCCCCTTGCCGCCGGAAGCTATGCACTTCTGCATCTCTTGGCCCTGGAATCCTAGTGGAAGCAGAAGAAAGCAATCTTGTTATACTTCCAGGTACACTAGACTTTTTGTGCACCAGCCTGACTTCATCTTGCCTTCAACGACCATTGGCCCCTAAAGCAGAAGAAACAGGTGTGCAAGAAGCCTCGTACAGTTGTGATGCAGTTTGATAGGGGTGCATTTGAGCTGTATGATAAATGCAGTTCTGTGGTCAGCTGGCTACCTGCCTAGTTCTGCTTCCTTTTTGTTTTTGTATTTAGTTTAGGGCTTGTAGTGGTTTAAGACGGTGTGGTGTGTCTGCTATTGCCACACCTTGCAACTCAAGTGTCCAAAGTGAGCTGTCGCTTGCAAGAGTGCCCTGCTAGAAGACCCTCTTTTGTGCACCTTGATTAATAAGCCAGAATTATATGAATGTGTGTTTTCTTCTGTTTAAGAAAAAGCTTTCAAGCAAGATGATCTACCAGAGATCTTACTGTATGGACAGCCTCACAGCTGAATCATAGTGAGCAATACTTATTGAACCAAAGTGGACCCTTCACAGCTTTCCTCTGTCTGCTCTGCCAATATCTGAATTCCAGTTACTCTTTATAAGCATTTTGTGCGTGGGTTTTTTTTTAATAATAAAAAAACTAAATATTGTTTCTAAATATGTCTTCATGAGTGGGTTGGGGGGGGAGATGTTTGTTTGAATTGCTCTGCAAATCATTCAGTACTAATTTTCCCGTCATCTGATTGCTGTTGAGAATCAGAAAATAAATTCCCATGTAGGTGGGGGGATTCATATAAATATTAGATATTTTGTTTTCGATTTCTAGCCGTGGTTCTGGAGACGTAAAGCCCCTTCCATGCCAACCATGGGTGATATGTTTTCTACCGATTACGGGGGGAGCCCTTAGCAAGTAAGAGGCTTGAGTGGAATTTGATGTGCTTTATCTATTGCTATTTGTAGACTAGTCTATTCTTGGGCTTTACACTTGGAAAGATGGCATGCTGGCTGCATTGGGTGGAGTGGTGGTTTTTTCTTTCTTTTTTTTTTGTTTGTTTTAATTATACTCCAACGTTTTTAGCTGATTTGGCTTCTGTTCCTTTTCACAGGTCGAGAGAGATTTTGAACGGGAGTATGGGAAGCTGCAGCAGTAAGTGTTCTTAATTCAGCTTGTTGTGATTCCATTCTTGGTGTATTCTCTATCCATCCTTAAACCTTGCCTGTACTGGTTTGTTCTTTTGCTTCACCCAGGATTCCTTGTGACTGTTAGGACTAAGGGTTGTTTCTCAAACATCATGAAAGACATGAAATAATGATTTCTGGATAGGTAATTGCACTTGAATTTGCATGTCTGTAAAGCAAGAGTGAGGACTCTTCAGCCCACCAGGCCTCCCCATTTGGCCCACGTGTGGCAGGTAAAACTGCAGCTAGGCCCAAAAAAGGTTTTCAGCTGATAAGTTTTCAGCTGTCAGTTGACAGGTGGTGCCTGTGAAACTTGTGAAGCTGATCATGGGGGTTTCAAAGTGCAGCCCAGGGCTGTCTGCAAACCCTGCTGATCAGTTGATTGGTGTGGTTTGAAGGGAGCCCTGCGCAACCGAAGGAAGCCCTGACAAACACTTGGTATAGGCTGCAGTAGGGAGTTGGAAATGCTTCAGGAACTCCAGGGTGTAGCCTAAGGGGCAGGAGGAAGTGACTTCAGTTTAAAGCACTTCTTCCAGCATTTTAAATCCAAACTGCTTTCTTTTTAAAAAAATTCCTTTCAAAATGGAGCATTTATTGTCTCCTGAGAAAGCAGTTTGCGTTCAAAGTGCTTTCACAGCACTTTGAATACAAACTGCCTTCTCTACATGGGGAAACACTCTGGTTTCAGAGCAGTTCCCCCTCTGCAAAGACTTCATAACGGCTTCCTGGTAGTGATGATCAGCTGATTGGTGGTTACAGGAAGCCTCTTTGAAGATATGCTCCCCGAATCAATCTAATTGGCGCTGAAAGTATGTCTTCAAACTCTTCACTGATCAGCTGATAGGTTGCTAGAGTAACTTCCTTTTGATAGATGCCAAATACCTGAAGCTATGATGACATCAGGTGGTGATCCTGGCAACCTTTCGAAGTTGGTCCACGGGTGGTGGTGGTGGTGGGGGGAGATGAGGATCTAGCATGCTGGTCAGCCCCAATTCCCCATGCTCTGGGAAGCTACAACTCTGTACAGCTTCCTGACACCTCTATAGTGTGTTTATATGTCATGCTTTATGGTTAGTTGCACACAAACATGTTAATGCCTATACAAGACAAATGCCTTCTGTGTAGGAGTTTTGTAACATGAAGCAGCTCAGATTTCCTTTCATTTGAAGCTCTGTCTGGCTTTTGAACTTGAAATTGGCTACCTCTTTTTGGTGAGTCACTTCACCTTGGTTGGAATTGTCTTATAATCTGTTCCTCTTGCAAATACGTTCCTCACTCCAGTCTCAATTCTGCAATGAAGTGTTGCTCCCCCTCCCGCAAAAAGAGCGGTGTGCGACATCCATTAGTTTTGCTAGTAGCTGAAAGCCATTTTCTTGACTTGCATCATGATTGAGCAACAAGAAGGAAATCAGCAGACCAAGGAATGATCAAATAGGGTAGATACTATTTCCTACCTGATATTTCCAAATCCGGATGTTTGCATGTGCCCATTTGTTGTTCTCTGGCAAAAGAAAGCAGTAATGCTTGCTTCTGTGTGTGAGGCAAAGTAGAAGCATGTTTGTAAGACGCACTATTGGACTCAGGTCACATTTCACGTCAAAGATGAAAATCATTTACTATTTCCAATGACATGAACTTCAGGGCCCTTCCTTGTACATTATTATTATTATTAAATTTATATATTGCCCTATACCTGCAGAGCTCAGGGCAGTTCGCAGGGTAAAATTGCAAGATAAAATCACCAAATACATAATCAAAACAAAAACAACCCGATGATCCCCCCAAACACATTTTAAAAGGGGATTGGATGTTAATCAGCCAAAGGCCTGGTTGAAAAGGAACATTTTTGCCAGAAGCCTAAAGGTAAATAGTGTAGGCTTCAGGTGAACCTTCCTGAGGAGAGCATTCCACAAACAGGGAGCCATTGGAAGAAAGGCCTCAGAAGATGATCTCAGTACAGTAGAGAGATTCAAACAATTTGAAAAAAGTGCTTCATGTGTCCCTAGTTCATCCTTGTTGGATAGTGGAATTATAGCTTTTCACTGTTAGACACCTTTTCCCTCTCTCAACTAAAAAACCTCCAGATACTTTTGACTCCCCCCCCCCCCCGCATCTTATACAACCATATACACAGAACAGCCAGTCCGTGTTTGCAAACTGAACAACAGAAGGCTGAGACAGGAAAAGAACACAAGTATGTCGCGAAATCAAAACCCCAGGAACTGATTTCATTCCCCATCCCCAAGCGTCCCGTGTTACAATTGTCCCGTGTTACAATTGTGAAAGACGTTAAATTTCAGGATCTGTAATATTGGTATCAACAGATTTGGAAGATTGCTCTTTTTGAAAAGCTTGCTACAATATGTGATCAGTAAAAATGATACCCTTTTGTAACACTCTGGTATCCATTTTTTTAGTTCATTAATGCATAGGAAAATAATAGATTGATTCCTACTCAGTATCGGTCAGTGTGGTATTTTAAATTTTAGGCTATAAATGAAGGGGTGTTAAACTGGGTTTTCTTTTGTAACCAGGTTGCATGCTGAGCAGTAGGCAACAGATTGGTTCTGTAGACTCTTTGGGAGAGGGCTGTTGGGGGTTGAAACAAAAGTATTCGTTTGTATTTTGGGTTGTAATGACTATGATATATGCTGCATCTGAATACTTTTTGGAAAACACAGTCACGATTATAAATAATAAAAAAGAAATGTTCTCTATTAACCATCAACCTCTTTAATCTTGCCTGCTTCTCCCTGTTTTGTATTCTTACTCCAGCTTAATCCTCCAAAATTACTAGCCCCATGTTGTTGCCAGCCTGTCTCCCTGCTCATACTTACCACGGTCCTTTTTGGCCCATTGATTTATTTTTTTAAGAACACACTTCCAGTTTCATAACATTTGCAAGCTCGGTTGCTCAGAGGTACCGTATTTTCCCATCTAAAAGACGTCCGCATGTATAAGACACTCCCTATTTTGGGGGACTCAGATTTAAGAAAATGGGGGGAGATGGCCCAGAGTATGAGACTCCCCCTAATTTTTGACATTATACACGGAAAAATACGGTAATTATTTCTTAAAATAGGTGGCCAAGCAAATGATATATTTCAAGCATTACTTCTCCTGTATCTTTCCTCCTCTTGCTATCCTTCTCTGTATTGCAGGCTTGAACTGGCCAGTGCCCCACTGTCTCTCTCTTCCTCCTGAGTCATCTGTAGTAAGAATTCTCTCACCACACACACAACAACAACAACAACCCCAAAACAAATCTCAATTTTCTGTTTTAGGCTGGAAGATCAAACTAAGAAACTCCAAAAGGATATGAAGAAAAGCACAGACGCAGACCTAGGTAAGATGAACGCATTAAATGGGGACTAAGCCGGCAAGGATCTTTTTCTAGGGTTTTGTTGCACATACATTGTGGAGCTGTGATTCATCCATTTCTCAGTGCTCAGAATGCTTCCTTTTACAAAAAGACACTTTAAACTGTGGCTTACCAATAAACCAGTGTGAATCAATAGCAAATCCATTTCATTGACCTGTATGGATACAATATTAAGGAAGTTTCTGGCTAATGCATGACTTAGCTTCATTTGGCCGGGACAGAGTGATAAGCATAGGAAGTCATGAGCATGCTGGCTGGCTCTCTCTGTGTCTCTCTTAATTTACTGACACAGCTGTTTTGTTTGCTTCAGAAATCTCAGAGAAAAACGTCTGGCCTCCAGGTGTTTATGTACTTTTGTGCACTGGCCCCTTGTTTCTATGCTCGTGTAACTTCTTCCTCGTGAACCCCATTCAACCCCATTAACCGGTGATGCATCTAAAGCAAGGAGACCAAGCAAGGTGAAGGCAGGGGCTTGTGATAAAGAAAATCAGAAAGGAAATCAGTAACCACAGAGTATGGTTTGGTGGTCCACAGTGTGTTTCATCCAGTTGCGGATATTTTGCCATTGCTGCTGGTTATAGGAACAAAAATGTGGCTTCTCATTCCTCTGAACCCATAAATCCTTAGTACTTCTCCACCTCCAGTCTTTGGGAAATGGCCATGTGCAGAAAATAACAGTTTTTCTAAAGAATGAAACTGGGAAGGTGTTATGTGAATAGCTGGAAAATGCAGTGTTGTCAATCCCAAAGGCAGCTAATGGTCTGAAAGGCAAGTTATTAAAATAAAAGAAACCTTATTTAAACTATTCTTGCAACTATGCAAGAGGAATGAATATTACCATTTCTACCCTCCACCCCAAGAATACAGAATTCATGTTTGCAAAGGTTAGAATTTGGATTTTATTTTGACCTTGAATGTGCTCAGCAATGCTAAGAATGGCAGCAAACCATATAACAGGAATGGGAAACTGTGGTCCACCAAATGTTGCTAGACATTTCTGACCATTGGCTGGGTGTGCAGGGCTGATGGGAATTGGAGTCCAGCAACCACAACAGGGCCCATACCTGGTTTAGACAAAGATGCCTCTAAGTGTGTAGAGCTTACTGTAAGAGGGAGGTTACACTTGCTCTTCTTTACCTTACATTTGCACATCCCTTTAAAAGAAGGGACCTATACGTACACAGCTCAAAGTGTGTAGGCCTCGTTACATGACTTTTCAGACTGCAGCTGCTTGTCTTCGGCCCTGTGTGCCCTGACCCTGTTCAAATACTCTGGCATCAGACGTTGTGGGGCAGGTGTGCTAGGCGTCTAGGGCAGTTACAATCTCCATCTCTTATAGGCGCTACATGAAGGATGGCTAAACGATGGCCCTCCAGATGTTGCTGGACTACAACTCCAATCATCACTGCCGATGGGGATGTTTGTAGGGGAACTACTGCCCTGCACGCTTAAAGCCATCTCTGCACACCCACACACAGAAAGCACAAATGGTTCAGGTCATGTAGAAACAACTCAAAACTTTTTTAGAAAGTCTCCCACTAGTCCATTGTTACAGTTGCCCAGTAAGATTTTCCTTGCAGAGAATTCCTCTCTCCTCCCTTTCAGTGGGTGTTTTATATGGATCACTTCAAACCCCAAAGGATCTGTGGGAGGATTCTCTCTCCCCCACCCCACTCTCCCTTCAGCTGTGTGGCATCATCACAAATCAGCTCAGACTCTTGCCCAGATAGCAAGAGATGATTTTGCATTCTGAGGCATGTCATCCTGAATTATGGACTGACAGTGGCTATTTCTTTGTTTTGCTTGTCCTTCCTCCTAGTGAGTGGAAACTGGGACAAATCCAAATCTGGCTGGATGCTGTTTGGCAAAACCTAATTACACATTCAAACCCTCTGGAGCATTGCTTCCTCCTCCTCCTCCCAGTAACTGTGAGAGCTGACTGTTTAGTTGGATTGAACAGTTTATATTTTCCCAGGTCCAGCATAAGTCTGGCAATGTATTAGCTGTGCTATGTCCCATTCCTCTGTGCACCCAGTCCTTCCATTGCATTGATGGAAGGATGGTTGTTTACTTGACCAGTACTGTCATGTTGGACTTGGTCAGCCTTGCATCAGATATCCAGCTTCTGCTGCAAATAACTTGGTTACTCCAGCTGAATGGGTAGCAGCACTCCTGGCAAATACTTCACTAGCAGCACATACACAAGGGAACATCACAAGCATGGCTACAAAGTGATCAGTGACTTGGAGAAATATATTTTTGTTATCACCATAATTGTTTATTTAATTTGTATACTGCCCTATACCCACTGGTCTCAGGGCGGTTCACAGGACAAAATCACAACACAAAAAATAAATGCTATGTTGTGTCTGCATGTGGTCGCCAAAAACATAATGCCCTTACCCAAATTCCTTATATTTGCCAAACCAACAAGTGGCACTTGAAAACATTTCTCTTTCTAGTTCTTTCATTATTTCTCCCGTTTTAATTTGTCACCTTTCTTCTTTAGTTCTTAATTTCCTACTGCTTTTCTTAACTGTCTTTTTAAAATCTATTTATTAAATTTATACCAATCTCCCTCGGGATGTTGTGAACTCTCCTTCCTTGGAGATTTTTAAGCAGAGATTGGATGGTCATCTCTCCTGGACGCTTCAGCTGGAATTCCTGCATTGCAGGGGGGGTGGCACCTTGAGGTCCCTTCCAGCTCTACGATTCTGTGATTCTTATAGAATTATATCCTGCCCTCCCTCCACCCTACTGGATGTAGTTACAAAGAGTAGGAGATTCAACACACTCCTTACGTCTCCGTAGACATTTTCCTTCCATGAAAACCCAATTTTATTTTTACCAGCAGTGCCCCACCCAAACAAGTGCTGCAAATTTATATTTTTACCTAGATGATTATGCTATTTGTGTACTTATTTTATTTTATTTCTAATAAGACTTTCATATTAAAGGGATCCCCAGGCAATGTACAGCAACCAATAGCATACAATATATCGAATTACTTTTCATTTAAAATGATAAAACCATCTAACTGCAAAATATGCTGTCAAATGGCGAACAGAAGAGGTCTTCCCTCCCCTGTCCCCAAATGCACGATGAAACGGAAATGATATCTTAATGAAAAGCACATTTTAGGCCTTCTAAGTAAGTAATAGTGCTATGTTTTGCCATTCTGATTAGATAAACAATTTATATTAGTTTCACTAATAGAGATACTAGTTATATATTTTTTATTGCGTTTACTTCACGGAGCTCATCACTCGCTTCTTCCGTATCATTTTGCCCTTACAGCAACACGGTCCTGACTGGTCCAAGGCCACTCACAAGGCTTCACAACTGTGTGGGGATTTGAAGCTAGATCTTCCCCGTCCTAATCCAAAGCCACAGCCCAGGAGTGACTAACCTGTGGCCCTTGTGATGCAGCTGGGCACCACTCTCCTTGGCCCCAGTCGTTGACCATGCTAGCTTGAGTTAAAGGGTGATGGATTCCAATGACAGCTGTAGGGCTGCAGGTTAGTCACTCCTGCTCTAAGTACTAAATATGGCTGGTGCAGAATGATAATTCTAGAAACATGATTGTTAGATTAGAATGAGGAGCAATTAGAGTGATGGAGTCACATTGTCCTATTTCTATTAACAGGCATGGTCTTATCAGCTGTATTTTCTGTCATCAGTTGCCATCTTTATGTCAAGGGGAAACATGCAGCCTGGATTTCCTTCCTGGAGATGTGCCCGTCCCCACACTAGGAAAAAACTGGGTGTGGGTTTGCTAAGAGTACACAAAACTTACCATTTAGCATGTACTGCGTGGGGGCAGTGTGGCATTACACAACAAGGGAAATCGGGGTGGGGGGAGGGCATTTCCTGTGAAGCAAGCCATAAACCACCAGTTGACATCTATGGAAGTCACTACAACTGGGATTTGAACCCAGGCTCAGGTAATGTAATGGATACTGGTGGCTCTGTGGTCTAAACCACTGAGCCTCTTGGGCTTGCCGATCAGAAGGTTGGCAGTTCAAATCCCTGTGATGGAGTGAGCTCCCATTGCTCTGTCTTAGCTCCTGCCAACCTAGAAGTTCGAAAGCATACCAGAGCAAGTAGATAAATAGGTACCACTGTGGCGAGAAGGTAAACAGTGTTTCCGTGCGCTCTGGCTTCCGTCACGGTGTTCTGTTGCACCAGGAGCATTTTAGTCATGCTGGCCAGAGGATCCTGAAAGCTGTCTGCAGACAAACGCCAGCTCCCTCGGCCTGAAGTGAGATGAGCACTGCACCCCGTAGTCAAATTGGATTGGATTTAACCATCCAGGGGTCCTTTACCTTTTACCAGGTAGATCTCATTGCTGCTTCTCTGTCAACTTCTGGAGGGAGGCATTCTCCTGCCCTCATTCTGGTACTTTCCCCACAGCTGGATCCGCTTGAAATGTACAATGCTATCCTAGCAGTTTAATCCTACATATATTTTATTGGAAATAAATCCTGCTTTGTTCATTGGCGCTTACTCCTAGGTAAGTGTGTGCAGGAACCTTTGCTTTACTTTCATTATCTTGTCACAGCTGCCACCAGATAATTTTTGTAAAACAACTGGGAAGCTGCAAACTCTTAATAGGCTGTGATTTGTTTCGTTTTGAAAAAGCTGTAGTGAGACTCTGCAGCGCTTAACAGCCTAGAGAAAAAGGCAGGCCCTGCGCGCCTGTGCTGATCTGAAAGAGAGCCTTACTTGTGCAGTATTATAAATGCTGCGTTTAAATGGTATGGACTTGATTGCATATGAGCTATTATCTTGGCATTACACAAATTCATTAATAACTCTTCTTCCAAGCCATCCGTTAGTGTTCCTGGAAAGTTTCCCATTAGCATTTTAGGCACTCTGGAGTGTCTGCTCTTTGTGTTTCAGTTTATTCTGTAGAAACAAGGTAATGAATGAGTTCCTGAAAAGCTGGATTATGAAGCACTTGACTCACTGCCGGAGAGTATTTGACAGTGCTGGCCTTGGAACAGTGAGGTCTGGGTTCAAATAACAGCTCTCAGGGTGGCTCTAGGCAAGTTATGATGTCTAAGCCTTAGGAAAGTGGAAGTACTTACTAAGTGGTGGTTGTGAGAATGAATGAACACAGCAGTTTGCAACAGGAAAAGGCTATAAAGTAAGAAGTTATGTAGTACAGTGGCTGAAAAAGCCTGGTACAGATCAAGAAGTCCCCGCTTCAGATTGTGTGTCTGTCCTGAGCTCAGCAGGTGGCGTTAGGCAAGCTTCCCCCCCCCTGCCGCCCCCTAGTCTCAGGCCTACACCTGTGTTATGAGCTTAATTATGCAGACCTGCCTTACAGAGTAGTTTTAAGGATTACAGCAAGATAATGTATGTCAAGTGCTTTGAACCTTGTTGAGTGCATTGGCAGAAAGACAATATGTAAATGTAGTAAATATAAGCATTATGCAAATGCTGCTGTGTTGATTTTGATATGATAATCAGATGTCAAATTTTGCCCACAGGCATTCTAAGCCTGGTTTTAAACACATTACGGGAGGTTTCTTTTATAGCTTGCCATTCCCACCAAAACATTTAAACGTGCCTCAAGTTGGAAGTACAACATGCAGAACAAAGCGACATCTTTTCCAGGGACTTGGCAGGGGTCAAATGTACTCAACAGGAGGTGTGCATGAGGCAAACAGAATTAGGAACCAATCAAAGAGAAAAGTGTTTACCTGTTAGACAACTTGGTAGACAACCTAGTTTTCTTCAGATGTTCTGGGCTACACCTTGAAGGGCAGGCAACCTGGGGTTCTAAACTACAACTTATTTCAGTTCCAGCCACCCTGCATCAGGGCTAGCCAACATGTACAGTGGTCGGGGTGATGGGAATCGTAGTCTAGAACACCAAGGTGGCACTGGTTTGCTCACCCTTCCTCTAGACAGCCAGCGCCTTTGAGAGGTCCGACCTGTTGATAGCAACATACTTCCTTGAGTTTCAACAATAATTGTGCAGCTCTTTATCATTAACAGACGTCTTGCTTTCCTGGGTTCTGTCTCAACTGTAGCAATGTCAAAGTCTGCTGTGAAAATCTCATCTGACTTACTGTCGAACCCACTCTGTGAGCAAGACCCCAAATTTCTTGAAATGGTGATGGCCCTGGACACAGCTATGAAGAGAATGGATTCCTTTAACCAAGAAAAGGTAAATCAGAGAGAGAGAGAGAGAGAGAGAGAGAGTCTCTATCTGGGGAGAGCAGAGAGTGAAAAATTATGTCCTTCAAGTCCGCCTGCACCTGTTGTCAAGTGTCCTTTTTGCTTGTCTGAAAATAGCCTGTCAAAATTTGCATATACTGAAAGTTTCTGGCTATATATCAGAAGGTGTACAAGTCTGCATGATTGGGATCATGCTGTAAATTGCAAAATTTGGTATTTAGCCATGGATACATCCCTTAGGACTCTTGGGCTTGCAGGGTTTTGTTTTAATTATCATAGGAAGAAGTGGACTGTTCCAGTGAGAAGTGAGCATGTTCAGAATGTTGAGTGTCAGCTGGAAGTGAAGAGCAGAAGACATGGGGGTGGGGGAGTGGAAAGGGATCAACCTGGGGATGGGCTAGCAGGCTAGCAGAAACCCTGAAGAATAACAATCTTGTTTAGGAGGTGAGAATGCACTGCAACATTTCATTGCAGGTCCCACTTATAATTCAGATTGTCTTTCACATCCATTATTGTTGTCCATGTCTCTTTTTCTGGCAGGTGAACCAAATACAAAAGACAGTCATAGATCCCTTGAAAAAGTAAGTAACAGTATTTTGGTATGAGCAACAGTGTGTGCTTTTGCAATCCTTACAAGGGAACATGATTTAACATGGGGGCGAGCAATACATGTATCCATCAGGGAACATAAGTGAAGCCCATGAAAGCTTGTGAAATTGTGTAAATCCCACTTTGTATTCAGGGGATGAGGATCCCAATTCCTAGCCTTCATAGAAGATTGAAAATGTGAAGGCAAAGCATTCTAAAACATTAGAAGCAAGTCTATAATGTCTATATAAAGAATCAGAACATTAGAAATGTGGTTAGATTTACGTAATATGCATGAGTTATATTAGTTGTAGAATTTGGCCAACAAATCACAGAATGTCTATCGTCCTGGAGCAGGTTTGCATGAACAAGAATAAGCGCAAGAAAGGCATTAGACATTTCTGCACTCCCGTAAAAAGGCTTCCCTACTTCTTCTTTCACTTTCAAAGAATCTGGCTTGTTGTTCTGTATGAACTAAAGATTGGTTTAACTAACCAGAGTTTCCTGATCTCGGGTTTGTATGTATAAACAATCCAGGATTCTTCAAAACCAATTGTAAATGCTAGCAAAGTCCTTCTCCTGGCTGAGTGGGAGAAGGAGAGGGGAGCATGCCATCCTGAGGTTTCATTGGGCTAATTTTAGCTCAAGCATATACCACCAAAGTATGGCTTGGTGTTAATGTGCAAACAGCCCACTCTGTTCGGGATTGTTCTGGTTGTTAACTTAGTGGATAGATGATCTTGTCTTTTGGTGAAGGAGTTGTATCCAAATCCTATACATATATGAACTGCATGAACTTTAGATTCTATGAACAGTGTGGGTTCTGTCATCTTTATGTTGGAGGTAGCACCTCCCCTATCAAGGCTGATAAAATGTAAAGGTTTCGAAGCTCATCCTCACCCAGCAATACATCTAACCCTGCAGATGTATTTTTATCCTTGCAAGTCTTTAAGCATCTTTCAAATGTTTAAGTCTTATTAGCACTTACTAGGGCTATAAGCAAGCATTAGAGACTCCTTAAATGAATTTAGGAAGAATTTCAGTTACTGCTACCAAATGACTTCAGAAGTCTTTAGATTCTCTATTTGATTACAAGTAAATAGTGCAAGAGAGAATAAAATGACTTTAATAAGGTAGTGAGTGAGGTAAATTACTGAACAACAACCTTAGTTTACACCTGACATTTTTGTTGTCTCTAGTCTCAAGCAAGAGTCTTATGCTGTTAATATGGTTGCCCTGTGCTAGTATCAAGAGCAAAGCAATTGCGGAATTTGGGTTCTGGGGAATCTCTGCTTGCTTGCTTTGCCTCTCTTTCCTCCTGTTCTGTTTACACCAAGGAGGTCCAACCTCTCAGACCAAATAGGCCACAAAAGTCCTTTGACACAGAACCCGGGAGGGCAGCACACACTGAATTAAATTTTCATATTGTAAATTTAAGTGTTTGCAATATAGTTAATATTATTTAATATACACGTTTCATGTATTTAATTAAATATATATATTTTAAACACACAATTATAGTTGGCAATTAGTATTTGTTAACAATGCAGACATCAATGGGGTGTCTGAGCTGGAGAATTCTTCACGAGCTGATTGATGTCTGCCTTGAAGTTGGCTGTTCACATGTGCAGGCAACTCTTGACTGAATTGTATGTTAAGTTGTTTTGAGTTTTGGAATTCATTCATGTTTGAAAACACTTGTACATAGTGTGTGTGTGTGTGTGTGTGTGTGTGTGTGTCTTCTTCTTCCTCCTCCTCCTCCTCCTCTTCTTCTTCTTCTTCCCAAAATTCCTTTCTCTTCCCCCACCAATTGGTACATCCCAAAGCTCAAACTTCTATGCACTGCAAAAAAGAAAGCAAAGTCTTTCATGCTGAAACACACACAGACAAACACCCACCCTTCTTCTCTGTACCGCCCACTCCCTGGGAGGCTCTGGAGCCCTGGCTGCTTGGGGATCTGGCCATGCTCCAAGCGGCTCCAAAAATGCAGCCTGGTGGCCACACAGAGCTCCTGCAGCAGCAGCAGCAGAGGAGGAGGAGGAACAGCCACAGCAGCCTGCCTTTGGCTGCAGCACACACTCACTCACTGCCACCTCCATCAGCCTGGCTGTGCTGCCCTGGGTGAGGTAGAGGGTATGGAGCTGGAGAGCCACCAAAAACAGCCTCGAGGGCCGCCCATGGGCCCCATGTTGGACTACCCTGGTTTAAACTATGAAGAACGAGAAATGATTGCAAAATTCTTACCTACTGTAGCAGATTTCCATAAGGCACCCTGTCTATTTTTCATGGTCTCCAGCCATGTTCCTCTTCTGCTCTTACTGCCCTCACTTGTCTGTCTTTTCCTATTATTCCATCTCTTCCTCTTCCCACCGACCCAAAAAAAGTATCGTAATTCTCAGTCAGCTTGGATATGGATATTGGATTCACATTGGAAGGTATAAAAACTGAACAGGCTTGTGAAGAGTACACAACATACTATACTGTAGACCTATCTCAAGGGTAGAATTTGAATCCTTCACATTGTGCTTTATGAATGAGGGGATTACTATGACATGTAGGCTAACAATGGGAGAGAATGGCTAAAGAAGGTAAGGGAAGATGGGAGTGCATGACTGAAAGGAGGTCTGGACAAGAAAGGTTCCTGCTTGTAGGATGTGCTAGGCTGGTGCTGACCTCTGATCAAAGAAGCATTTGTATATGACTTCCAGCTGATCAGAAAGGCAGGCTGGGAGCCCGTGAGGGGCCACAATATAGCAAAAGGGGAAGTTCTATAACTTCTTGGGATCTTTTGAATTGATGAGGAAATTTGACTTTCCTGTCTGTACAGTGACTGGTTAAGAAAAAATAAATAAATGCCTGTTGTGAAAATTGTATTACAACATACTGCATATTCAGGAAATACATTACTTTGTTTCCCAACTTTATTCTATTTAAATCCAGTTCAGCACACAGATGTCCCCCTCCCCCACCATTGCTTTATGTACACATAGTAAAATCTGCACTAGGTAACCAGTGAGATGTAAAGGTATAAAGCTAAGGTGGAAAAGAGAGAGAGCCTGGAAAGGGGTTTTAGGGCGGAAGTGGTGGGTGGGGAAGGGGTTAAGTGCATAAACACTTTGACAACCAAATGTCTCCTGCAAATACCCACCACCACATGAGCAAACTTACTTGACAAAAAAAAGTAAATATTACTTGGCAAAGACAGATTTGGGAATACAAATTGGCTTGTGTAACATGTAGCTCCTGCCTTAGAAGATCATCCTCATGCCATGCAATTTCACAAAAACTAGGCAAGGTAGGTTGCATGTTTTTCCTCATTTTATTCTGAAGAATTGATGCTTTTGAATTATGGTGCTGGAGGAGACTCTTGAGAGTCCCATGGACTGCAAGAAGATCAAACCTATCCATTCTGAAGGAAATCAGCCCTGAGTGCTCACTGGAAGGACAGATCGTGAAGCTGAGGCTCCAATACTTTGGCCACCTCATGAGAAGAGAAGACTCCCTGGAAAAGACCCTGATGTTGGGAAAGATGGAGGGCACAAGGAGAAGGGGACGGCAGAGGATGAGATGGTTGGACAGTGTTCTTGAAGCTACCAGCATGAGTTTGACTAAACTGCGGGAGGCAGTGGAAGACAGGAGTGCCTGGAGTGCTCTGGTCCATGGGGTCACGAAGAGTCGGACACGACTAACCGACTAAACAACAACAACAACAACAACAGATGCAAACACAATTTGGTCTCAGACTAACACTTTAGCCCGTGGGCTCCAGAAACTCCCATCTCTGAAACAGTTCTGGAAGCCAAACTCATTTCTGATCCCCTCACTTTTGCCCTTTTATAGTTGAGTGCAGTTACAACCTGCATTTTAAAGCCACCCCCCTTCACATTCCACTTTAGGGTTAATCTGGATCATTTCTCTTCCTCTGCTTCCTATATGTGAAATGTGAAGCCAAGGGGGAGCCAATGAGAGTAAATGCATATGTGATGCTACAACATTTTTTAAAGAGCCCCAGGACCCATCTGAACATTAATGAGAGGCACCATCGGCATTCAGGCTTGTGCTCTCCCCTCTTTCTGATTTTGGAATGCTCTGATAATGTTTCTAGATTAGTGAAAACTGTCTTGGGATTCTTTCTCTTGTTTCCTGTATTGCTTTCCCAAAGGAGATCATCTTCCCTAGCTTCTCCCAGACTTGCCTTGACCTAGAAATGGGCTTTGATTCTAACAGCTGCACTTCATTACTCCCTTCAGTGGTGGTCCTTACAATTTATTAGCTAAAGACATAGATAAATTCAATCCACGCAATTATCGTTAGCGGCAATATATTGCAATCAGAGTCATGTGCAGCATAAAACACCTTATTCTCTAGTGCAGCCGTACGAAGCTCCAGGAGGTGTTTGGCGCCTCTGATGAGACTAATCGCTTCTCTTCAAAAGCAGCAACTGACTCGAGGGGGAAGGCACATCTTCCTGAGGTTACTAGGATCAGAAGTTGTATTTTCTTTGTTTTTCCTAGATAATACAGTCCCCTGGTGTGGAATTACTGAGGGTTAATTTCAGTTCATTTAAAATTTTAAGTGAGAATGTTGTGTTCTTCACTGTGTGGGTTGAGCAGAGTGGAAGGCTGGAAAATTCACCCCAGATCCAATTCAGTCAAAAGGCAAGCTATCTTCTGGCTCATACAGCATCCTCCCAGCTCCTCCCTTGCCCCAGGATGGGATTGGTCAAGTGTACAGTGCACTAGCTATGGTGGATGGCACATTTTGTGCTTTGAACAGTGCAAGAAGCTCGGATGTTTACATTCTGCACCTCATTCACACAACAGCCTCCTCCAGGTGATCTAAAAGTGAGCTCCCTCAATACATGAGAGGGAGCCATGAGGGTGAGTGCAGGAGTTCATCTCTTTGTGTTACTCTCCATAAAGGTGAATATATGAAATGAGGAGCCCTCTTTGCTCCCCTCTGCACTTTAGAGCTCTGCCTCCCCACCTTGCATGTTGAACAAACTCCCTTTTAGAATCACAGAATGATAGCGCTGGAAGGGGTCACAAGGGTCATCTAGTCCAACCCCTTGCAATGCAGGAATCTCTTGCCAACGTGGGGCTCGAACCCACGACCCAGAGATTAAGAGTCTCATGCTCTACCCACTGAGCTATCTTTCACACAAAAGTGCCTGAAGAGAACTTTCAAACCAAGAAGTCTTTCAAACCAAGAGGACTTGGTTCTGATCTCACTGTGCTCAGTCTCATTAAGCCACCTGAACGCCAGGTGCTTGCTGCTGCTTCCTGCAAAGCTTTTCGTTATCCTGATTAAAATGTCAGTAGAAAGGTCCATATAAGAAAAGACCCTTGGAGACAAAAAGCACAGCAACCTTGTAGATCCTGATGCCTGTGAATGGACTGGGCAGACTGTGTAGACCATCAGGGCTTAAAAGTAATTCAGAGCTTGGCCCTTAGCTGTCACACCAAGACATGCTCAAGGCAACTTACATGGTTTCCTAGTGTGCTTTGCCAGCTGGTTGGAGTGGTGGTCCCCAAAGGCACCGAAAGGAGCTGCTTCCAGGCGGCAGAGCACCTCAGACACTGCAGAGAACGTGAGGATCCTGGAGAGCTCCCTCCCACAGCAGGGGGTGGTGTGGTATATTGACTCTCCTGGCACAAAGACAGAGGGGAAGGGTCCAAATTAACTAACTGCTTAACACAGTTGGCAGTTCTCCCCTGAAGATTCAGAGTTGCACTGGCATGTGTGGGCGGGATTTATACTAGGTCCAAGGCTGGATTGACACTCCCAGGCCTGAGGTAGCAGACAAAAATGGAATGCTTAAAATGGGAAGCTCTGCTGCTGTTAATTTGACCTTTGTGAAGACCAGCAACAAGTACAGAGGAGACGCTTCCAAACCAGGTGAGAGTGTTGTGACAGACCCAAGCCAGGAATCCTCAGAAACAAGAATAAATGGATGTGGAGGTTGTATGCAGAGTCTGAGGTTCATTAGAAAGAACTGGTGGTGTTGCCTCTCTTCACACTTCTTTCTGCTGCTTTTTCTGTGAAAAGCAAGCTCCCCCTGCCCCTCAGCAGTTTGAATCAGCATGTTGCATAAGCTAAGTTATATCTCCTCAAGAGTGAGTTTCCTATACAGCTGGAAACCAGTGGTGTGTGGCAAAAATTGTCCAGTCTGTAGGCTTGCCACTTGAGTGACCAGCTTTATTCAACCCCTGCTTTTCCAGGCTAGAAGGTTCCAGTAACCTACATTACTAGTAGCAGTGCCTAACCCCCCTCTGTAACCCATAAATCTCATCCATTAATCACACAGTCCTGGTCTGTGAATCTTTCTCTGACAGTGAAAGCAGATAACCCACCTTTCAGCTCCCTGGGGGGAACTGGGGACCGGAAACAACAAAATCCGCTTTCATGTCCTTACTGGACTCTAATGAGGATTTCATACACAAAGCTAGCCACATGGCCTTCCTTCCCTCCACCCCCAGTTGTGCACCCTCCCTCATCTGGGGACTCTTAGTCTTAATCCCTTGTTCCCACTGGTTTGAACTCTCATCTTATTTTCTGTTGCTTTTTGCTGTACTCGGAAAGGATGGTTTTAATTTCCCCTTCCTGGTGGGTGGACAGGCCTGCGACGGACGTGTGGGCACCGATTATGGAATGACAGGCATTCCTGAACCCAGCCCAAGTGCTTTGGCTAGCTCTGTACCAGTCTCAATCACACCCTTTCCTGCCTCCCATGTTTATAAAGTTTTTCCTCCCCATTGCCTTTTCTGGCTTAGTTACTATTTTTTATGTTCTTTTAATTACCACCCTTTCCTCTTCTCTCCCCAAGTCCTGTTTTTCTACTCCTTTTCCCTTGTCCTGCTCTTCACTTCTCTTTAGCTGTCCTTCAAGAGGAAGGCTTCATTTCTTCTCTGGCAGCAGATCTGCTCAGGCTTATTATACTGTCCAATATATATTTGCATTATCGGCCCATTAAAAAACACAAACCCAATTATGAATATTTGGTGACAGAAGATAAGAGTCTTTTGGGGGCAGTGGGAACAAGAGAAAAATAGCCAGTTAAAAGTGGAAATAGTTGTCTGGTTGTGCATGATTATGGGTGATCTGATAGATGTTTCCACTTTGAAAAGGTGATTATCACATTAAGAATGTGTTCTTTTATTTATGTATTGTTCAGAAATGATAAATTTTCATCCATAACAGAAAATATGGTACATTGGCCATACAAATAAAACTTTATATCTCTTTATCTACAAGCTTCCTCAAAACCTACCCAGCCAGATTCCATTCTTTGCTTTTTGACCAGGAGTCACTGCTGAATGGTTTCTTGAGCCTTTAGTGGAGTAGCTTTGAATTCACATGATTGTAATGGGAAACAGCATCTGGTGTGTTGTTCCCAGACTAAAAGCTGCACAACAGCACAAGCCATGTTTCATATTCATCAGGGATGCCCAACATCTGGTCGATCCCTGAGAGGTTCTGGTCGATCGCAGTTGATCGCTGGCTCCTTTTACTTTACGGTGGCATAATAGCATCTGGCCCTGTCCTCCATTTTTGCAAGATCGCTGAAAAGGAAGACAGAGTTTTTGCTGTGAGGCAGATTGTTTCCTTAGCGATCGGTTGGTGAGCGACTCCCCCCTTTCCTCAGTTCTGAAATTTCCCTCTCCATAATGTGACATTATTCCCTAAAAAAGCTGAACTACTTATAACTCTTATAACTGAAACCCCCCACCCCCACCCCCAGGACTTTCCTCCCTAAAAACAGCTCAGCAACTTTGACCTGAAACCCCCCCTCCCAAAAAAGGGGTAGATCACTGCCAGTTTTTTATTCTGTGAGCGGATCGCAGTCTGTTGGGAGTTGGACGTCCCTGATATACATGATGCACAGCTTGACAGCAAAGTCTCAAACCTGCCACAGACAGCTTGGAAGAATCGTTGGGAAGGGAGGTTATTCTCAAGGAGGGATTTGAGTAAAGTGGGGAGGCTGCTTGGAGTATGCTAAGATAATGATAGTACTTACTAATGATGGTACTTAACATTGACTCAGCCCCTTGTGTTTTGAAAGCATCAATAGATGGTTAGGCACTTTAGATTGCCCACTTGTGATTTAGCTGTTCTGATTCCCATTTTTAAAGAAGAGGGAACACATTGCCAGATGTCATTCAGCTAGTCTGGCTAGCAGTGATTCCAAACTTTTCTTTTCCTTTTCTTTTTTATTTGCTGTATACTTTGATACGATGCTCGAGGCAGATTCCAGCACATCCCAATAACACATGCACATAAATGCATACACATACTCAACCATATATCTATGAAATTGTTGTATTGAAACCATTGAGCCAGCAAGTCTAGTATTGTCTGTAGTGACTGGTAACATCCTTCTGGGGTCTCAGGTCTTTCCCAGTCAGGCCACCTGACATCCATTGTAGAGAAGCCAAGGATTAAACCTACTATGTGCAAAACACCTTCTCAGTAAGAAGCAAAAGCTGAGCCGCACTAGGCAAGAAAGGCTTTGTTTTATCCTCAGACCTTGCTTGCTATGAGAGCGTGGATCTTCTGCCTTTTTAGAACATCACCCACATAGCAGAAGGAATTGAGACCAGCTTGTTTGTTCTAGGAGAGTAGATCTCTCATGGTATAGGACAGCAAAAAGAACTTTGCATCCTGTTCCAGGAAACCCAAGTCTTGCTATGTTGTTGTGGTATCCATTCCAAACTTGGGGCAGGCCGACTTGAAACCTTGCATGGTGAAGTGGTTGTCAGTATACTGCTCTTGGATTCTCAGCAGGTACTTGTGAAATATGGTTTGTGGTCACTGGGCTGGGAAGGGTGGATTTATTGCTGGTTTTGTTTCTATAAATGTAAAGGACTTCATGTTTTCTTAAAATAAAGTTGTATAAAAAAAGATTGTGGTGGCACAGCAAACTTAGGATTTGGGAACATGATAGAGAATTTAACACATGCAGATTCAAACTGAACAAAAAGTGCTGATCTTGATTGAATATGATCCCTGAAATGGGTGGTTTGAGCTATACTCCAGAGTTGGCAGTCAGAAGAGGCAAACTTAAATACAGTTGATGGAAGTGATCGAATATCTTTCTTTTTTATCACCTGGATTCTATGTATGTCGAGCGCCTTGAAACAAAGTCAGGAGCCTCTTAAAGTGGATTTGGCTGCTGTCTTCAGGTGTCTGAGTGTTCACTTACGAGCATGTCCACGTGCAGGATGCGGCCTTGAAGCAGTCAGTGTCTGGATGGGAGACCACCTGGAAGCCCCTTGGGAGCTGCCTTGGGTTCCATGAAGAAAGGTGTGATGTAAAAGTAACAACCTAATAATGTGTCCGTGAACTACAAGTACTTCTTGGTGATATGTTTTTATATTCTAGGAGTACTGTAAGCTTCAGTCAGATTAATCAACCAAATCTTAGGTTGATTACTCAGTGGGATTTAATTTAAACTGGTGAAGTCAGCTTTTAACTGGAGAGGTTGAGCGTTAAGAACAAGTGCTTAAAAAAAGACTATTTGGTTCAGGTATTTAAGGTAATGGGGGTGTTAAAGATTAGCTTTCCTTCCAACAATGCACGGTAGGTTTTATTTATTAAATTGTACATTACCTTGGTCTTCCATCATTCTCTCCAAAAAGGCATTCATTTTGGGGCTTTGGCAGTATTCAGATAATAATAATAATAATAATAATAATAATAATAATAATAATTTATTTATTTGTACCCCACCCATATGGCTGGGTTTCCCCAGCAACTCTGGGCAGCTTTCAACAGAGTTTAAAAATACATTAAAACGTCAATCATTAAAAACTTCCCTAAACAGGGCTGCCTTCAAATGTCTTCTAAACATCAGGTAGTTGTTTATCTCTTTCACAACTGATGGGAGGGTGTTCCACAGGGTGGGTGCCACTACCGAGAAGGCCCTCTGCCTGGTTCCCTGTAACTTGGCTTCTTGCAGAAATGGAACCGCCAGGAGGCCCTCGGCGCTGGACCGATACATTTCAATTGCATCAGTCAGTTAAAAGCAGGCAGTTAATGAACTAAAAGATTAGTGACTGTGGTTATTAGTGTGCAGAAAAGCAGCTCTCAATTTGCTAATGGTGGGTGTTGTAGCTGTTATTGGAATACAGCTACCATAAGCCAGAGGTCGGCAACCTAAGGCCCATGGACTGGAAGCAGCCCATGAGGGTCGCTTAACTGGCCCATAAGCCGCCCCTGAACCGAGCCGCCCACTCGGTGAGTTCCCGTGCGCTGTGCTAAACTGGCATAGCACGCCGCGGGACTCTCTTCCGCAGCTCCGGATATTGCTTCTACACATGCCCAGATGCCAGAAATCGCGCCTGCGCAGAAGCGATATCCAGCACCGCGGACATGTGCAGATGCGTTTTCCTGCGTTGCGTTGCACTGCACCAGTCCGGCCCACGCCCGGTAAGCCTTGCCAACCCCTTCCATAAGCCATGATGGCTGGGGCTGATGGGAGTTGTAGTCCAACAACAGCTGGAGCCTCCCTCTGCCATAGGGTAATCAAACATCGGAATTCACCCTTTCTTGCAATGTTTTGATTCTCTTCTTTTAGTAAGAGCTGTATGACAGTGGAAGGCACTCCTTTGAGAGATGGTGGACTCTCCTTCCTTGGAGGTTTTGAGCAGAAGCTGGGTGGCCTTCTCTCAGGGATGCTTGAGCTGAGATTCCTGCATTACAGGGGGTTGGTCTAGATGACCCTCGGGGTACCTCCAAACTCTACACTTCTTTGATTCTATTATTCTAACTTCTGGGAGGGCTGCAGCATTCAGTTCAAATTGGCTAAAAAGCATTCTGGCTACAAAAGCATTCTGATACATAGGACATAAGGTTTTTTATTTTTAATTCAAAACAAGTAATTCTAAAAACTGAAGGTAGCAAGTGCAGTCTTAGGAGAGGGAAGCATTTCGTCACACACAAAAAATTGCCGCTTCTAAAGTGAGGCCTACTATGACCCGTTGTCTTAAAACACAGTGGTGTTATTGCCTCCCTTGTATGTAAACTTAATTGACTGAGGCTGTAGTCCTAACCCCACTTACCTGGGAATAAGCCCTTTTGAATTCAGTAGAACTTACTTCTGAGTAGACATGGTTCAGATTGTGCTGTAAGATTATTTAGTCAGGTGGTGGCCCTAGTTGCAGGGATCCACCCAACTTTTTTCTCTTCTGCCTGCTGTGGGACATGCTGCAGTGTGCTGAGTCCTTGTCTGCGCATAGCAGCATAGCTGCCTCCATCTCCTGTTAGCACAGCCTGGGTGGTAATGGGTCTGTTGCAGTCACTGTGTCACAGCTGGAGAAAGAAATAGTGAGTTTCCATTTTCAAGGAGCAGACTTGTCAGGCAGGTTGACTAGTTAATGAACACAGCAGCGGTGGGAATCCTGATGCTGCTTTTATCTTTTCAGGGCACTGTCTTTCAATCCTCATCCTTTAATTATGGGAAGCTGAAGGGAGACTGCGAATGCAAAAAGAAGTGGCAATATTATTTATAATTCAGTGTGTCTTCTAAAGTCTGGCATTCCCCACCCATAGGTTAAAGTGTCACCTTAAGCAGAGTTTTGGTGGCACATTCCTCTCTACTTCCAGCAGTGGGGAAACTGTGCTTCTGTATTTTCGTTTAGTTATCCCCATGTAGCTAGCTATTAATACCTATTACTTTTGAGGTTTTATTATTACCACTCCATTCTCCTCTTTACCCAAGCAGAATCTCCAGAGAGAAAGTGATTCCAGCTTCCTCTGAGATCAGCAAACATGAGGGTCAAAATTTTGGCATCCTACACATTCAGCAGTTATAAAATGCTGTCCAAACTGCATGGTCTGCCTGCCCCAGCTCTGCACGCTGAGAAATGTGTGGCAGCTGCATTCTAGACTGGGAATCTGTTGGATCACAAGCCGTCCTAACTGCTCACCTTAGATTACAGCCTCTTTGCCCACGCAGTAAGCCATTCCTTGCTCAGCTCTGGTTCTTGTTCTTGTTTTCAATCCTATTTTTTTTGTACCTGCTCCTGGCCTTTTCCTTTCCTGCGTCAGACCAACACGGCTACCTACCTGAATCCTTCTTTCCTGTTTTTGCTATATACCTATCAGCCTTGCATTGTTGTCTTTGAATTGTGTCCTATCCTTTCAGCATTATCTTTTTTTGCTGCTGGTGGAGCAGAACCCCATTTGCCCTAACGGACCAACCTCTACTGTCATCCTCTTTTCCAGGATTTATTTTTTTTTGGGGGGGGGGGGGAGAAAGACAGGTAAACAAGGCACACTTCCATACTTTTGGGCCCTACAAGTCAAAATCTCTGTTACTTGGAGGTGCTCCAAGCAAGCGCATGGATAGGTGTGTAGGGCCTCTTAACACTGCCAGTGAGGCACTCCACACCGAAAGCCCTGCAACGTCCTGAGGCCTACTCTCAGTGATTCTGAATGCTGCTAACTTGCATGTCATCTTTGTCTTTGCACATCCTTACTGTTGCAAAATCAGTGCAGCCATTGTATCTTGGCTGAAGGTACCAGTAGCTGTTCTTCAAGTGATCCCAGTAGCAGGGAAGCTGTGTAGCTCAGTGGGTAAGGGCAGCTTGTAGACTTTGAATAATCTCACCCCTCCCCTCCCAGTATGGTGCATGACCCATGCATTAGAAGTCCTTATGAGACAGCAGTTGCTGAATATACAAACCTTGTACTATAGCTATTTTTAAAGCAATCTGTTGTGCCATGTCCCTTCATTAGTGCCTGGAAAAAACATCACTTTGTTAAATTGAGACTACTAGAATGTTGTAAGCAGGAAAAACAGACAGACACATCAATTAGTTTTTAGAAATATATTGTAACTCAGATGGTAGCAGAATCTTTGTTTTTAAGTTAATGTCCATATTTTTGTGATCTATATAAGCTTTTTCAATTCCTCATTCCTAAGAAATTAATGATTCTACATACCATCGTTAATGTACATGGTCCTTAACAGAGTAACATGGTTCCTCCCTTCACTCAGACAGGTCCCTGGCCACAGAACATAATGTCTAAATTTGATTGGAGGCAAGGGAGAAGGAAGGTCAACAGGAGAGAAATGTGAGCAAATGTTGATTATATGGTTTTTTGAAACAATAAAAATACAAAATAAAGCCATGACTTTGGGACAATCACTATATTTCAGAATAACCTATTTCATAGGGTTGTTGTGATGATAAAATGGAGAGGGGGAAACCATGTATGCTGCCTTTTGCTCATCAGAATGTAAGAAGGCTTTGCTGGATCAGGCCCATCTAGTCCAGCATCTTGTTCTCATGGTGGCCAGCCAGGTGCCTGGGGGAGGCCTGCAGGCAGGATTTGAACACAGGAGCAGCCCTCTTGCCTCCTCTGGTTTCCAGCAACCAGTTTGCAGACGCATGACTGTTTCCAGCTGTGGAGGCAGAACAGCCCTCACGACTAGTAGGTCACTGGAGGAAAGGTAGGACGTGAATGTAGGAAATAATGGTGCTGATTAGATTATAAACTGCCCTGCGCATTTCTTTTAATTAAAATATGTGGAGGGGGAATACTTGAGTTTCATTTTGGTTGAGGTGAAGACAGATGGTTGTATTGAAAGTAGCACTAAGTAGCTCCTTGCATGAGAGAAACAACTTCCACTTGTGCAACAGGACTCCCCCCACCCCCACCCCAAATCTGTTCTGGGGATTCCCCCAACCCTCTGTAGCAAATCCGGGGACAGGATGGGGGAGAAGAGGTGGAAGTCCCATTGTGCTAGTGGAAGTTATTTAATTGAATACCACTGTAGTGGGTTAAAGTCAAAGGAGTCACAAAGAATTCAATTCACAGAATCCAGTTACCTGGAGAATGGGTGGTTCTTTGCTGGAAATCTGTTACAGATACTTGATAACATTATTTTCATTGCATTTTCAATATCTCTCTGCATGTGCATAGCCATGAACTCTATACAGAAATGCCTTTGGGCCTGCCCCTCATGATGTCCGCTGCTGGGACGTCAGGAAAGCTAAGCTGTGTTTTGCAAACCTGGTCTTGGCAAACTTGGTCTCTGGCCTCATGTGCTGGGAGCAGCCCAAGGTGCTACACAGCAGGTTTTCTGAAGTTGCCTTCAAGGATAAGTGCTGTCCTCTCAGTCATTTAGAGCCTGAAGCAGTTTTTCTATTGTCAATTTTATCAGAGGGTTATAGAACATATAGTTAACTTTATCCCCTCATGAGGTGGTTTCCTTATGAGTATCTTCTTGGGGGGGGGGGGAGGTCTGTATCATAAATCCATTACCAAACAGTTGGCAAAATATCTAAGCGCTGTAATATCTCTTAGACCTGCTGCAATTGCTAGTTACTAACTTATTACATTCTGAGACTGTGATTTTGTATTTTTTATATTTCATACTTTTAAAATCTTTTGTTGGGGTTGTTTTGAGGAAATTCATTATGTTTGCAAACTCATTGTTGTGATGAGTCCCTATTTTTTTTCTCTGATAGTTGCAGTGTTTGTCCATACATTGAGCAGAGAATCCTTTTTTTTTTTTAAATAATTTTTATTAACTGGCCAATCACATCAAATTAAATCACATCATATAAATTCCGAATTACAAAGCCAAATTTTTAAATTTTGTTGGGGGAACCCATACTTCAAGATCCAAAGGGAGCAGAGAATCCTTACATGGCATTTTTATAAAAGTGGGGTCTCTGTCTGTATTTTGCCATGTGGTGGGCAATTATTATATGTTGACATTTCCTTAGTTTATTTTTTTAAAAAAAAAAACACCTCAATTCACCTTCATTTGCTTCCACCATTCACTGTTGACACCTCAGCTATGATACCCAGTTAGGGAAACAATGAATCATAAAGTGGATTGTTTTAAATATATCTGATTTCACATATTAATATATTTTTATTAAAGTGTTTTAAAACTGTTTTTAGGGCCAACCTCTCACAAGCCAGCTTCCAACATATAAAGACACAAAGGTATACAAACCTTAAAAATATATTTTTTAAAAATCAGCATAAAACAGCAATAGGAATCTATAACAATCAAAATAGCAATAAGAACAGCATTGAACCCAGCATACTATAGTTAAAATCCAGTTAGCAGCATAATCTATTTCAGGAAAATATGATTCAGAACATGGAGGTCTTCAGAGCCTATAATGATGGCATGGTGCATATTTAACCCTTCCTGTTGGTGATTAACAGGGTCTCAGGGTATTTTAGCTTCACTCTTATAGCTGAAGTCAGAACTGAAAGGGGCATGCCCCATTACAGTAATACTTTCTGGAATAGATCTATATTCAGTAACAAATGTGAAAAGGAAACATGCTGCATAGTAAGTTCTGCATTCACTGACACTTTTTGAGACTTATCTTTGTAAATTTAGTCAGATTGTCACAGAATTAAAATGCAGCATCTTCTTGGGCTTGATTGACCACATCACATAAATGGGCAATGGACTTTTCTGTCCCGTCGCTTCTTCTCTGACATTTTAGTGTCCCCAGTCCACTAGGATCACTGTTCGTTGGTTGTTCCTTTTGACCTCTGCCTTTAAGAGTGAGATGTTTTCCCCCAAGCCCATTAAGACCATGATGTTGATCTATAATTCTCTGTAGCCAACAGCAAGAGGCACCCTTTTAGCTTTTACCATAGTTAAAGACCAAAACAAGCCCTGCCCCAAATCCCATAGTTGCAGCATCCCATAAATGCAGTTGTGGCCAGCTGCATGGAATAAAGATCCTATTTTGTGTACAGCATACGGAGTTGTTTTCTCTCATTGAGACAATATCATTTCACATCATTTGCTTTTAATGCAACCATAGAGCCAACACACACTTAGCTAATAAAATGAGGTGATGGCAGAAGCAAAGTGATGTATCTCCAAGTTCCTTGGGACCTTTTGAAGAATACTGTCTTTCTAGGTTGAGAAACAGCCAGCTTCTGGATTCTAGCTGCTAAGCAGCACTGCGAGAGACTGCTGTTGCTGGCTGGCCTGTTTGTGGACTTCCCAAAAGATGTTATTGGCCGCTGTCAGAAGCAGGGTGTTGGAATAATTAGATTAATTAAGAGCAGGGCTGCTCTTACATTCCTAGATCGGGGGTAAGCACTGGCAACCCCTGGGCTAAATCTTCATGTGCCCTTGCACACTTGCCAATTCAGAGGTGAAAGAGGACTTTAGAAGGACCATCTCTGTGGGTGGATTCAATGGCAAACCCCTGTGGGGGCTGGGACAGGGACCTACCGTCTTTGCCTCTCTGTCTTGGAATGGTATTCTGTGGTGGATCGCAGTGGTAGATAGTCTGCTCTGATTATTGTTTTCAATATATACAGTGACTGATCGCCTCATGCCTAGAAACAACTGCTGCAAGCCTTTGCATGAGTGTTACAATTTCAGACTGCAGGTGAGGGCTACTTGGCCTTACAAATAAATTGGATATAAATTCTCATACATGGTAATAGGCTTGTCCGTAGGAATGAATTCTCAGAATACAGAAAAGTGATATAACAGGGGGAAGAAGACTAGACTAGAACCCTTCTCACTAATATGTTAGTTTGCGGTGTGCATGGGATCTCTCTCTTTCTCTCATACACACACATATATAATATGTAATTTGTATGGAGGAGTATTCAGCCTTGTGACCCCCACCTCCACCCCACCCCCCGGAATGTGAAGTGGTACCATCTGACATGACCTGCATTAATTAATAAAATTTCTTCTTGGGTCTAATTAAACACAAAGGACAGTCCTTGGAGATTATTATGTATGTCCAGCAGGACTCCCATCTTGCACGCTTTGAACATATAAATCTATAGCAACTATAGCATGGCAAGGATTGCATAGTTAGTCCTTTAAATCAAAACCACAATTATTCTGAGGCGCTTAAGTCCTTCCCAACAATGTAGAAATCTAAGTATAGAAGCAAATGTCAATAGCTCTTATGTTTTAAATAATACCACAGTACCTTTCCTGCTGTTATGTCTTTCGTACAGGCTATTACAGGTGAGTAGGTTTTATAGATTAGATTTGATGGCGCAGCGGCATCTGAAATATCTAAGAGCACAACATGGTGTGCTTATTGGCATAAAGGCTTGAGGGGGAGGGAAGGGGAATCTACTGGGGCAACTCTTCCGTGTACAGAGTGCTTCTCACAACGTAGAGATCTAAGAGCCGTAATAATGGTGGTTTGGTTTTAAAGTTCTGTCTACAGAATTCTAACTGCATTTCCCAGGAGATTATGAATGCAGGGGGCAAATTTACTTCTATTTTAGCAGCTCTCTGTGTTCTGTGGGTTTTGGTGTTCATTAGACTACTAAGGATTTGAGAGGGTTTGTATTTATTATGTAGGCATCTGCTTTGTGGTACTAAAAGCTAAATGTTTGCACTGAAGTCAGACACCAACCCCAAGCTGAGTTGGACTGTTCTGGAAAGATTTGGGACTTGTCTAAACTGAAGTCAAATCCCTCCAAATCACCCCAAACTGAACCAGGAGCCTCAGAAGCAATTTAGATATATTTTTTAAATATCTCTTTTAGATTCCCCACCCCCAAATCATATTTAAAGGCAACTAGCACAAACACTCATGCATCTATCCTTCATAATTTTGGCAGGTTTCTTGCACCTCTCTGATAATGTGCGGTTATACAAATTGTCCACAAAAGTGGGAAGAATTAAATGAATCCTAAGCCACCTTGAAACTGTAAAAATTGCCCAGGAAAACCACTGCTGTTAGTTTCTGCATTTAGTCCTTTGAATCCAGTCCCTTGTTGGTAAACTGCTTCCTATCTAGACTTGCTTATTGCTGTTGTTGTTTATTTTAGAACATAGACTTAGTTAAGACATTACACTAAACTATGGTTAAAAATATTTAAATTGTGATTTAGTGTAATGATAAACCATGATTCGCAATCTGCTAGCAAACCAGGTTTGAAAATCATGACTTGACTAGTTCTGCCCCCTTGATTTATGCCAGCAATGAGTTGACATGATATTTGAAATGATGTAATATACAGTGGTATCTCGGGTTAAGAACTTAATTCGTTCTAGAGGTACGTTCTGAACCTGAAACTGTTCTTAGCCTTTAGCTAATGGGGCCTCCTGCTGCCACCGTGCGATTTCTGTTCTCATCCTGAAGCAAAGTTCTTAACCCAAGGTACTATTTCTGGGTTAGCGGAGTCTGTAACCTGAAGCGTCTGTAACCCGAGGTACCACTGTAGTTGCTGTCATTCCTCTTTTTCCAGAAGGCCCCTGTGCCATAGTATTGAACAGATGGAAATGAAAGCTTCCAAGCAACTCTAAATCATTGTTAGCTAAACTTGAAAATGAAATCACCTAAGCACTTCTGAACCATTCAGGTGTTTCTGGATGAGACAGGAGATAGATGATGTTTCAAATTATACCACCCTTTGTCAAAAAATCCCAACATTAAGAACACATTCTACACATTGTGCCTCTTTTGACAATCAGGATTGGGAATATTATGTCTGAACGGACCATATGATTATTGCAAACCATTGTTGGTAAGATACTTGAATTAAGTCATAACATGAAGTAAAAATTTTGTTTGAAGACATGAGAGATTTGACTGTATAATTGAAATAAATGTTGGGGCCCTCGGGGGCAGCTGGAAGACTTTCAACTATTTTTAACTAGTTTTGTGTGAAACTAGCAATTTTAAAGTTATTGGACACCTCTAAAAAGACACTGCTGAAGTTAACGAAGGAATGTAATTGTGTTCTTTGCCAGCATCTTTCCCTTAACAAGCAATTGATGCACCTTGCAAAACTTGAATTTAAACTGGATATTGTGTGTGTGTGAGTGTATCTGTCATTATCTTTTCTGAGCCTTCAGGATGGGGAGAGCTAAAAATTAATTTAGATGTAGGATTAGTTCTCACATTACTCCCATGGCTGTAAGAAACCTCAGGCTAAGTAATCTATGGAACAGGGCATTCTCTATGAGGACATAGATCAGACAGCGCCATATAATGTATAAAGTTATGTTTATATAATTATAGAATGCGTAAAGTAGCTCAGGTTTGCCTTTGTGCAAGTTGGATCTCTCTGTCTATCTCATAAGGTAGGTGCAAACCAAGTTAATAAGACTTTTAAATGTCTGTTGTGTGTGGGAAAGGACTGTAAAAGTAATAATATTAGTCACTTTTCTCGTGTAAGGTGTTCAGAACATACTCATAATAATGATAGTATAATGGCGAGGATATAACGTTGGGAGGAGAAAAAGACAAAAGACAAGTGAGGTAGCCCTGTTGAATTTAATTCAAGGTGAAAAATGCTCACTTTAAATGATTAATTGGATATTTACTGGCAGTGGCCAGGCTAGCAATAGCCAGATTTTGGAAGGGATTGGAAAGGACAACTCTTAGACATGGTACCATAACGTGTGGTAGATTACTTTATGAAAAACTTACAAAGAAGCTAAAAATTGCAAGGAGAGGTTGCCAAAATAATGTTGGGAAGAAGAAAGATCAAATTTATGGAAGAGGGCTTAGGTTGTTTATCTCTCTCACCAAGCTTCCTGTCTCAAATACAGCTCCTGTTAACTGAATATACCTTGGGACAGACAGGTGGTCTTGGAAGTGCTGTTGAAGGCCCCTCGGTTAGGTGACTTCAGTTTCCTTGTCCTTTCAAACAGGTGTGGTTCTATCTCCACATGCTAGTGGCCTGGTTAATTGGAGCCAGTTCAGATAGCTAATGGCTCCAACTCGTGTTAGGGGATATTGATTCTGATACTGCCTCTTTTCTATCAAAACTCCTAGTGAACACCTAAAACAAGAAATTAGCATGGGTAGTTGACACAGTAGTTTCTTGGTATTCTTTCTTGCTAGTTGGAAGGATGTGTGCCTAAGGCCAACATGGTGCCCCCCAGATGCTCTTGAACTGCCATAGCCCCTGGCCAACATCTGGATGGCTCTGTGTTTGCTGCCCCTGATTTAATGGCAATGAAGCAGGTGGGCTAGCAATTCAAGCCCAGGTAGAAGGAAACTCCTGATGACTCTTCTCAAATGTGGCTTGCTGCCTTAGAGTCTGTTCCTTGGCAGTGATGGTGGAATACTTAAATGTCCTCCCACATGGCATCCAGCTGCATGGGATGTTGTAATACATTTCATGCTTTGTGCTTACCATGGGTTTCACCCAATTTTCCTTGGACTCAGATTGAGGAGGCCCAATGAAAATCCCTGCTAGTCCTCAAAGGCTTTTAAGTGACCTTGGGCCAGTCACCATCTTTTAGCCTAACCTACATCTCTGTAGCTCTAGAGGACAGCAATAGGAGTAGTGGGTAGAAATTGCAGTGAAACAGAGTTCAACACTCTCATAGTAGGAGCTGTTAGGGCCTTTCCATACTTCTTCCACTTGCGCTTCAGCATAGCTGCTCTTCTTTTCTGTTGCTCTTTGTCAGGGCTTCTTGCGGTCCATTGTGTTCCTGCACACATGCACACAATATCATGTTGTCACTTGTCTGGAACCTCCAAGGGGGAATCCAACAAGCACAAGGTAAAATAGACCATAATTTAATTGCCATTAAAAGAAGACCACCTACACAGCCCTTAATGTAGAATATTTGAGGTGGCGGTGGCAGGGAAGGACGGAGAAAATTTGGACAGTGTATGTTCCCCAGTCATTTCCAACTTTTACATTGTGCTTGCACGCATTGGCACAGGAAAGGGAAACTGCTTTCACTCACATATATGTAGTTGATTGCAATGCCTGTATGAGTGCTAAAGCGGGGCACAATTTAAAAAATAAATATGTGGGACAGAGAACCGAAAATGGACAGCAATGGACTGGCAAGCTGACTGAAGGTGTGGGTGGAGACAGAAGGGGTGGAGGTGACAGAAGTGAAAGAGGAATGGCCACACAATGCGCCACCAGGGAAAATGTTTTTGTTGTTGTTGTTGTTCAGGGAGAAGCAACAAGAGGAACAGCCATTTTAGATCTGGTCCTAACCAATGTTGATGACCTGGTTAGTGGAGTAGAAGTGGAAGGATCATTAGGCGCGAGTGATCATGCTCTTCTGAAGTTTACTATACAGCGGAAAGGAGCAGCCAAGCATACTAGGACTCAATTTCTTGACTTTAAGAAAGCCGACTTCATAAAACTTAGGGAAGTGCTGGGTGAGATCCCATGGACAGTAATACTAAAAGGAAAGGGAGTTCATGATGGCTGGGAGTTTGTTAAGAGGGAGATAGTAAAAGCACAACTTCAGGCAATACCAATGAGAGGGAAACATGGAAGGTGCCTAAAGAAGCCAGGGTGGCTATCTAAAGAACTTTTAACTGAGTTAAGATTAAAAAAGGATGTGTACAAAAAATGGAAAAGGGGGGAAACCACCAAAGAGGAATTCAAACAAATAGCCAGCACGTGTAGACACAAAGTCAGAAAAGCTAAAGCACAGAATGAACTCAGGCTTGCTAGAGAGGTTAAAAGCAACAAAAAAGGCTTTTATGGGTATGTTCGTAGCAAAAGGAAGAACAAAGAAACAATGGGGTCACTCAGAGGAGAAGATGGTGAAATGCAAACAGGGGACACAGAAAGGGCTGAACTCCTCAATGCCTTCTTTGCCTCAGTCTTCTCCGATAAAGAAAACAATGCCCGACCTGAAGAATTTGGAGCAAATGATTCAGCAGAGGAAACACAGCCCAGAATAACTAAGGAGATAGTACAAGAATACTTGGCTAGTTTAGATGTATTCAAGTCTCCAGGGCCAGATGAACTGCATCCAAGAGTATTAAAAGAACTGGCAGATGTGATCTCAGAACCTCTGGCAGTCATCTTTGAGAATTCCTGGAGAACAGGCGAAGTCCCGGCAGACTGGAGGAGGGCAAATGTTGTCCCTATTTCCAAAAAGGGGAAAAGAGAGGACCCAAATAATTACCGCCCAGTCAGTCTGACATCAATACCAGGGAAGATTCTGGAGCAGATCATTAAGCAAACAGTCTGTGAGCACCTAGAAAGGAATACTGTGATCACCAATAGTCAGCATGGATTTCTGAAAAATAAGTCATGTCAGACTAACCTGATCTCGTTTTTTGACAGAATTACAAGCCTGGTAGATGAAGGGAACGCAGTGGATGTAGCCTACCTTGATTTCAGCGAGGCATTTGACAAGGTGCCCCATGATATTCTTGTAAAGAAGCTGGTAAAATGCGGTCTTGACTATGCTACCACTCAGTGGATTTGTAACTGGCTGACTGACCGAACCCAAAGGGTGCTCATCAATGGTTCCTCTTCATCCTGGAGAAGAGTGACTAGTGGGGTGCAACAGGGTTCTGTCTTAGGCCCGGTCTTATTCAACATCTTTATCAACGACTTGGATGATGGACTCAAGGGCATCCTGATCAAATTTGCAGATGACACCAAACTGGGAGGGGTGGCTAACACCCCAGAGGACAGGCTCACACTTCAAAACGACCTTGACAGATTAGAGAACTGGGCCCAAACAAACAAGATGAATTTTAACAGGGAGAAATGTAAAGTATTGCACTTGGGCAAAAAAAATGAGAGGCACAAATACAAGATGGGTGACACCTGGCTTGAGAGCAGTACATGTGAAAAGGATCTAGAAGTCTTGGTTGACCACAACCTTGACATGAGCCAACAGTGTGACGCGGCAGCTAAAAAAGCCAATGCAATTCTGGGCTGCATCAATAAGAGTATAGCATCTAGATCAAGGGAAGTAATAGTGCCACTGTATTCTGCTCTGGTCAGACCTCACCTGGAGTACTGTGTCTAGTTCTGGGCACCACAGTTCAAGAAGGACACTGACAAACTGGAACGTGTCCAGAGGAGGGCAACCAAAATGGTCAAAGGCCTGGAAACGATGCCTTATGAGAAACGGCTAAGGGAGCTGGGCATGTTTAGCCTGGAGAAGAGAAGGTTAAGGGGTGATATGATAGCCATGTTCAAATATATAAAAGGATGTCACATAGAGGAGTGAGAAAGGTTGTTTTCTGCTGCTCCAGAGAAGCGGACACAGAGCAATGGATCCAAACTACAAGAAAGAAGATTCCACCTAAACATTAGGAAGAACTTCCTGACAGTAAGAGCTGTTCGACAGTGGAATTTGCTGCCAAGGAGTGTGGTGGAGTCTCCTTCTTTGGAGGTCTTTAAGCAGAGGCTTGACAACCATATGTCAGGAGTGCTCTGATGGTGTTTCCTGCTTGGCAGGGGGTTGGACTCGATGGCCCTTGTGGTCTCTTCCAACTCTATGATTCTATGATTCTAGGAGTCCAAAAAGGGATCTGATCTGGTCGGAAGGGGAACAAATTTCTATATTTCTATTCAGCGGTAAAAAGCATTTCACATTTCTGCGTCAGGATATAAATGAAAAGCTTTCAGCCCAGTGCTACAGATCCAATGGAGGTTCTAAGAAAGTGAGGGACCAATGGAAGTGTGAGTGGGGCAGGTGTGTGGGAGGGGGTGGCCCTGGGAGCGGGGTGGGCTCTCCTCTGCTGGAGCTGGAGGTGAATTCTGCTTTGAACAGTGATTTGAAAAGATTACCTTCAAGGTCCCTTTTTCACTCTCTGAGTCTAAGGTTGTCGTGTGGAAAAAATGCATGGGAGGGGGGCAGTGGCAATATTCCTTGCCTTGAGCAGTTTCTGAAAAAGGCCAAAAAGAAAATGGAAGCAAGTCACTAAGCTAAGCTCTCAATGGACAATCAGGATAAGTGTCATGAGGACACAGTAATCATAATTTTACCCCACTTCATTTGTTACAGATTCAGCGGTGTTTTCCCCAGCCTGAATATGGCAGTAAAGCGGCGGGAACAAACTCTGCAAGATTACAAGAGGCTGCAATCTAAGGTGGAGAAGTATGAAGAGAAGGAGAAGACGGGACCCATCCTGACCAAGTTGCACCAGGTACTGAGCTAAGAGGGAAGGGGGCTCATAGGCTCATGGTCAGAGAGGATCTGGAGGTTTTGCAGGTGCAGGGTAACATTTTGCTGGTTGTCCTAGGACTCTTTTCACAAAGTTGCATGTGCTTATCCATATCTCTGAGGTGTTTGTTCTTTAATATTTAGATTTGGATGGATTCAACCAACAATCTAGAGCGTTCTGGTGTGTTTTAGTGTGAATAGCTTACCTACAGAGAAATCTAGTTTTCACACAGAAGATACATTTGGGTGCAATACCGGCCACAAACCATCATCAGGGCAGCTAGCCTTTTCCTGAGCTATCACAGAGCAGCTGACTTAGCACTAGCATGCAACCCAGCACTCGTGGTTTGAGAATCCAATAACAAACTTTGGTTTCCACTTGTGCTTTATTTGGAGAGAAGCAAGCCACACAAACAGGTTCACATGTAACCCTAACCCAGCTTCTCCGTGGTTTGTTTCCCTGCTCTGGAAAGCGATGAGCAAAACGAGGAGTGCTTGAGTTACAGGCACCTACCTGCACACAGCTTGTGCAGAGGCTAATTTCTCTAACCATGGTTCATGGCCAGTGTTGTATACGAATGAGGCCAATATCTTCATTTAAAAGAAAATCAATCATTTGTAGGATGATCTTTAGAACTGCATATGTCCATTAGGTGCTCAGCTCCCATTTGTATCTTGGTTGCTGTTGTTGCAGCCACAAGTGACTTTTCCATTTCACATTTCTGCCACCCTTTGCCTCCAAATATCCTGCAAGTATAAGTACACAGTTCAGAGTTGTAGGCACACATCACAGAATGGCTTCCAAACTCCCCTCAGTACTTTTTTGTATGAAATAATCCAGCAAGATTTGTTGAGATTTTGAGATGTCTTATGAGATGACTCCTGTGTCAAACAGGAATATTGAAAAGGGCCATTAATCTGTTTTGAAAGTGGGGCTAAGACTAAAGTAAAAAGGTCTTCCGGTTAAGCTGGTCTTAAGCTGGTGTTAAGAGAATTGTATTTAGGATGGCAGTTTTAGTTTCCTAACTCACTAAGCGCTACTTAGTTGCATTTGCTGCGGTTGTATTGGCATCCTGGAGAAGATAGGATGTACACCCCTAAACTCTCCCTAGGGAGCTGCAGCCAGTCCCTAGGTGCTTAAATGGAAGCGCTCACATTTCACACTTTGAAGTTTCTTGCAGCAAACTGGTGGGGCATCAGGGGTGAATGAATTGCCATATAAATGATGAAGCAGCTCTGAATCGAATGTTACTAACCCACTTTCCTATGTATGCTGGAGCCTCTTAAGAGATTGGCTTTCATTGAAGAATGCAAATTCTTAATAACTCTATAAATTGGGCATTGTGTTAAAGAATTACCATATCAACATTAAGAAAGGAGAATTCAAGCTTTATAGTAAAGAAGCCTAGAATGCTGTGTATGCATGCATAAAACTAAGGATGTGCCAAAGTGAGGCTCCTTTGTCTTGATGACTAAGCAGGGAGGGTTCTCCCCCTCCCCCTGGAATTTCAAGTAGGGCTGTGCCAAGAGGGAAGGGGGGCACCGTTTTCACAAACATTTTCATCTGTATCAGAAGGCACATGTGTGCGCACACATGCGCTCCCCACTCCCCCCCCCCCCCGTGTCTTTAGGCAATAGGCAGTACAATGAGTTATTTTGCCATCATAGTCCTGATTGGCTTGGGATCACCCTTGAGCCCAGTTTAGGAAGCAGGGCCATTCTAAATTAACTTTGTCCTATTGATGTCAGCATATAAGCAGATCTGACTGGCTGTGTAACATTGTAATGTGGTTATGTTCAATATGTGATCCCTGACTGGCTAAGACAAAGAAGCTCTAATCAACAAAGGATATGAGCATTAGGTCAGGTGAACATTAACAAGAAGGCAAACCATTCTCAACAGTAAGTGATTTTATTGGAAAATATTTTGGAAGACCTTCAAGCACTGCCTTCATCCTAAAAATGGAAAGAAGGAAATATTTGGTCCAACCATGTTTGCTCCTATGCATCTTCCCTCTCTAAGGGCTGAGGGCCATTTCATATGCTAAGGATTAAAAGGACCTTGCTTGGCTAAACTACATTTGGTACTGAACATGGGAGGACAGTCTCACCGTCTGTTGAGGAGGAGGTGAAGCATAACACTTTGTGGTCCTCTTCTTCCACTACCGTTTCTGTTCCCCCAGGCACGGGAAGAACTGAGGCCAGTGAAAGATGAATTTGAGGCTAAGAACAAGCAGCTTCTGGAAGAGATGCCAAAATTCTACAGCAGCCGCATCAATTACTTCAAGCCAAGTTTTGAATCTCTGATCCGGGCTCAGGTATGACTCAGGCAGTCTGTTGCATAAGTATCTGCTTTATTTTCCTTAATGCAACTAAACAAGGCTGTTTAGTAATACTTCAGTAAGAAAGAAGTGAATGCCATATATAGATGCCATCAATCTGTGTTGGAATATCCAATAGACACAGACCAAAGCCCTGTGGGGATAGAAGGGATGAGAGGAGTAGGAAGACTGCAGCATCAACATGCAAGATGTCTGTAAGTTTGGCTACAGTTTGACAAAAGAAGAAGGGTCATTCCATACCAAATCACCTGGTGCCATGTGCTCTCAAGACTCAGATTTTCTTCAATTTTTTTTAATGTGTAGATACCTATGTAAAAGGTAAAGGCACCCCTGACCGTTAGGTCCAGTTGTGGACGGCTGTGGGGTTGCGGCGCTCATCTCCCTCTATAGGCCGAGGAAGCCGGTGTTTGTCCACGTCCAGCTTCCGGGTCACGTGGCCAGCATGACTAAGCCGCTTCTGGCGAACCAGAGCAGCACACAGAAACGCCATTTACCTTCCCGCCGGAGCAGTACCTATTTATCTACTTGCACTTTGACGTGCTTTCGAACTGCTAGGTGGGCAGGAGCTGGGACTGAGCAATGGGAGCTCACCCCGTCGCGGGGATGCAAACCGCCGACCTTCTGATCGGCAAGTCCTAGGCTCTCTGGTTTAACCCACAGCGCCACCCGCATCCCTAGATACCTATGAGATAACCTCAAATTAATTTTTAAAGATTTTTTGGTCCAAAATTGGACGCAGGAGAATTTTTTGAAAATTCTGATTTTCACGTGATTTAGGCTAATGCAATTTCTGCGTCAGTTTAGAAAAAACCTCCTTTCACTTATTTTTCAACTGATTGGGCTTATTTTAGTATCAAAATAAAGCTAATTGTGGTTTCTTTCAAAATAAGGTATAAATATGGAATTAAGTGAGGCTTTAAGGTCGCAGGTGGCGCTGTGGGTTAAAGCCTCAGCGCCTAGGACTTGCCGATCGAAAGGTCGGCGGTTCGAATCCCTGCGGCGGGGTGCGCTCCCGCTGCTCGGTCCCAGCGCCTGCCAACCTAGCAGTTCGAAAGCACCTCCGGGTGCAAGTAGATAAATAGGGACCGCTTACCAGCGGGAAGGTAAACGGCGTTTCCGTGTGCGGCTCTGGCTCGCCAGAGCAGCGATGTCACGCTGGCCACGTGACCCGGAAGTGTCTCCGGACAGCGCTGGCCCCTGGCCTCTTAAGTGAGATGGGCGCACAACCCCAGAGTCTGTCAAGACTGGCCCGTACGGGCAGGGGTACCTTTACCTTTTTTTTTTAAGGTCTCTTTGAGCCTGAAATAACTCACATAACTCACATATTTGTGAGAATAGTTAAAATTGTTCCCTGTTATGTTACAGTGTCATCTGATATATTTTAAAAATTAAGTTTTATTGATTATTTAATAAAAACAAAATATGTCTTAGAGCCCTTGTTCATTTTAAAGCACTATGGCTTATGGAACCTACCAGGGGTGGGGATGACAAAAATACACTTTGAATGGTTGGTGACCCACAGAGCCTAGGACTTGCCGATCAGAAGGTTGGCGGTTCGAATCCCCGCAACGGGGTGAACTCCCGTTGCTCGGTCCCAGCTCCTGCCAACCTAGCAGTTCGAAAGCACGTCAAAGTGCAAGTAGATAAATAGGTACCACTCCGGCGGGAAGGTAAAGGGCGTTTCTGGTTCCCCAGAAGCTACTTAGTCATGACCCGGAAGCTGCATGCCGGCTCCCTCGGCCAATAAAGCGAGCTGAGCACTGCAACCCCAGAATCGGCCACGACTGCACGTAATGGTCAGGGGTCCCTTTACCTTTGCATAGGTATCTACACGTTAAAAAAAAAAATGAAGGTGGGAGGGCTGGGGGGGGAGAGAGAAACCCCCTCTGGCGTGGGCGCATGCGTGCCCCCCCACACACACTCCGGCCACCAGGAGGTTTGTGGTGTGGTGAACCGGCTTATACTCGAGTCAATAAGTTTTCCCTGTTTTTTGTGGTAAAATTAGGTGCCTCGGCTTATACTCGAGTATATACGGTATGTAATGTTCTACATCCTCCCCCCCACCTTTCTCCTCCCCTTCCCTGTCCCTTACAGCATCCCTTCCTTTTCCTCTGGTTTTTCCCACCCCATGGAGGAAGGGGGAGATCCTTTATATCATATGGACATTGATATTTGTTTTGTTTAAAAAATCTGTGTATTCTCTTCCAATTTGTATTCAAGGTGGCTTAACAAAATGCCATAAAAATAATCAAAACTTAATAAGAATACAAAGCAATGGCAGAGAAAAAGAATGCAGAATTTTTCAAAAACAATTTAACTTAAAAGCAGCATATTAAATTTAGCAACAAGAAAGGCAATTCGGCAAGCTACATGGTGAAACACAAAAAAATCACATTAGATCAACCCATTCAAAGGCTAAATAGAAAGTAACAGCAATGATACCAGGCAGAACTCCATTGGGACTGGCTATCTCTCTGGTAGCCAGTCATTTGACGTCCACAGGCAAGGACCTCCATTGACAACCTTACAAGAGCACACTCGAATGTAGACTCAGCCCATGATTTGATCAGCTCCAAGCACAGGTCTATTAGGAAGAGACATATATTGGGGGCATTCTGTTTACTGTGGTTTCAAATAGAGTTGAAGTGTGTGTGAGATGATCATCTGGTGATGCGTGTCCACACCACCTTTCATTTTATCCTGAGATTGCTGCACAATTATGCACTGGAGAATCATTGCCCTTCCACGCTAGGGAGCCAGTGCGGTGTAGTGGTTAAGAGCGGTGGACTTGTAATCTGGTGAACCGGGTTCGCGTCTCCGCTCCTCCACCTGCAGCTGCTGGGTGACCTTGGGCCAGTCACACTTCTCTGAAGTCTCTCAGCCTCCCTCACCTCACAGAGTGTTTGTTGTGGGGGAGGAAGGGAAAGGAGAATGTGAGCCGCTTTGAGACTCCTTCGGGTAGAGATAAAGCGGGATATCAAATCCAAACTCCTCTTCTTCTCTTCTTCCTTGCTTTGTTACATTGCTTAGACGTTTCAAACCTTCTTAAAAACCCAAAACCGCACTGTTGGCACTTCTAGATTAGTGGCCTGGTTAGTAGCACAAGGGGGGGGGGGCAGTTTTTAGTTGTCATATATGGGATAGATGTGTACGGTAGATGTGGTGCTTGTTTTCTCAACCACTGTCTAGCCTACATTGTGAGCAATGGATGATGAATGGTACATTGATGCCTAAGAGCAACCCTCAACAACAGTTATTGTTGAGGTCTTTTGTGAACGGAGAAAAGCGGTCAGCTTTTGAGAGTTGTCTTTGCGTCTGGCCTCCTGCTTAGGCACGGGTGCAGGTAGCTTGCAAACATTTGCAGATGCAGTTGGGGTCACAATGACCCCCAAAGCAGAATTAGTAAGCATTGTGTGAAATGCTAGCCATGATGGGTGGGGGAACAATTTTGGTAGATTACAAAAAAGGTTTTAACTGGGGGCGGGGAGGGGCATGTTTTAAAATTCAGGCTTGTCAAGGGGTTTTGTAAACCTGAGAGGTACTGTTGACCCCCATTACAGTTTGTAGCCCTGTTAAGGAAACAGAGTCATTTGTCTATTGTGGGAAGATCCAATATGCTGTGTTTTTACCTTCTATGCTCCTTTCTCACAAGTAATGAAAAGAACAGGTTCTGAGCTAAGCCTCTGTGGTCATGAAGAAAAACTAAATAATTTAAGCAGCACTTTTACAGGGTCACTTTGACCCCTAGCACTTTGTCTGTGTGTGTTTTTCCAGTTTTCTCTGAAATTGAACTCCGGAGTTGTAAGAATACAGAATTAACCCCCACCTAGCTATAAGAATAAAAACATGGATGTTTCACTAAACTTAGGAAGAAGCATCACACGGTAATAAGCACTTCTTCATAGTCAAGGTATATCTAGAGCAGAGCTTTTGAAACTTTTCATGTTGGTGACACACGTTTTAGACATGCATCATATTCTGACACAGTTTTACTGGCAAACTGAAGGTTAAACTAACTCCTTTCCAGCCCTGGGAGGAGCACAGGGAGCATTCATGCGACACACCTACACACTGCAGCTGATAATGATTGGGAATTTGAATGCTAATATTTCCCTCTTGATTGCCAGTGCAATCCTATGCATGTCTACATAGAAGTAAGCCCCACTGTGTTCAAAGAGACTTCCTCTCATGTAAGTGCATGTAGAGTTGCAGCCTAAAAGGGGTTATGAGTTTGTCACCAGATTCTGTGTGTTGTGCCTGGGCAGATTTCTGGACCATTTGTGTACAAGGCACAAGCTGAAAGGAGAAGCAGCTTCTCTAAGGAAAGTTAGCTGAGCCAGGTTTTAGATTTAGACCTCTGAGGAGTCCTAACTTGGGGCTGTAATCAATAGACCCCATTGCCTTGTTGGGGTCTGCTTAAATAAAGAACTGTGTACATGACCTCTATTTCCTAGCCTGCAGCCGGAACTCGGCCTTTAAGGTCAGAGCAGGAATGAACTCAGGCTGAAAGCATGCGAGTTGTAAATGGACTGAGCGCCACCCCCAGACCGCTCATTCATCCAGCCGGTCTTCTTTTCAGGATCTCTCCCTTTCCACCCATGCCTCATTAAGTTTATTTGATTTTCTACGGTGTTGTATTACTCAGTGGAATATCTATTTCTGTTCTCTTCTCATCGTGTACCTTTTTGAGAGTCAAAATATCTTGCTGTGCTGCAGCCCTTGTGGAAGAGGCTTATGTGTGGCTGACAGATGTTTTCATTTTCTGAATGAAACCAGAAGCGGTGGATGCTTTTAATGCCATCCATTATCACTGGTTTAGGCCGGGGGTTTTCCTGCCTGTTTGATTGGCGCTTTTGTCAATGTTTCTGCTCTTGGAGGCTAATGGCCCTGAAAGCCTCAACAACTTTGGGTGGATGCTCTGCCTTAAATATGGTCAACAAGTTCTGGCACCTCTTCTTCTAGAAAAAAAAGCCCCGAAGAAAAGCAGAAGTATATGTGTGTGAGAGAAAAAGATGAACAGACTGAGAATACGACCCTGTTCTTTCAGGGAGCTGTTCAAGTGTACAGATTTTTAAAAGAGAGTCCTTCCTAGTGTTCTGATAATAAGACTCATTAGACCATCAGACTAACAAACAGCAATTCAACAGGTGAAGGTTTTTCCCTGGCTACTTACCTCCATACCAGGAACAGCTTCACCTCTTTAGGTTTTCTGAATGTCCGCTTGCTGCTGAATTCAGGTAGGTAGCCGTGTTGGTCTGACGCAGTTGAAGTATATAAAAAATTTGTCCAGTAGCACCTTAGAGACCAACTAAGTTTGTTCTTGGTATAATCTTTCATGTGCATATCTGAAGAAGTGTGCATGCACACGAAAGCTTATACCAAGAACAAACTTAGTTGGTCTCTAAGGTGCTACTGGACAATTTTTTTATAAAAAAGGTAAAGGTACCCCATCCCGTACGGGCCAGTCGTGTCCGACTCTAGGGTTGTGCGCTCATCTCACTCTAGAGGCCGGGAGCCAGCGCTGTCTGCAGACACTTCCGGGTCACGTGGCCAGCGTGACGAAGCTGCTCTGGCGAGCCAGCACCAGCGCAGCACACGGAAACGCCGTTTACCTTCCCGCTATAAAGCGGTACCTATTTATCTACTTGCACTTAGGGGTGCTTTCGAACTGCTAGGTGGGCAGGAGCTGGGACCGAAAGATGGGAGCTCACCCCGCCGCGGGGATTCGAACCGCTGACCATACGATCGGCAAGTCCTAGGCACTGAGGTTTTACCCACAGCGCCACCTGCGTCCCCAATTTTTTTATAGCTTGCTGCTAAAAACATTGAATCAGAACCTGTTTAAAAAGGGAAATAAATAAGGGCAGTTCTTTATGTAAGGTTTTGTAATATTTTAACTACAGTTGTAGAGGGTTCCTTGGCCCTTTCCTGAGTTCAGTGTAGTGTAGCATTGAAGAGCATTAACAGGAGGTCTGTCAGAAATGGCAGCGGGGCCAGGAGTTTACAGCGTGGCTTTTCTTGCCTGAGCCCTGCTGTCCCCCTCCCTCTACTGGCCTACCTTAGAGAGCTGATGAAGGGGGGGTTGAGATAACATAAGAATGCATTCTGAGCACTTAGAAGAGGTACTAGACAAAGTATGGTTTATGGCCAGCAGGAGGATCATCAGGGGAGAGACTGCAGCTCTGGGGTAGAGCATCTGCTTTCCATGCAGAAGGTGGGTAGGGCAGGAACAGTCCCCTGCCTGGAACTCTGAAAGCCGCTGCCAAGCCGTGTAGACAATGGACCGGTGCTGTAAGGCCACTCCCTGTGTTCCCATGCACATCTGAACCCCTTTGTGTATTGGATACAACAGCCAAGCAAACAGAAGTGGGAGCTGATGAGTAACAGGCTCATTATTGTCCAGGGATGCCTACCCAGGGGGTCCCTCCCATGCCACCCCCCAATTTCTCTGTTTTAGTTATTAGCAACAAAGATGTGTTAGCAACAACCCAAGAGTGTTGCAGTCGGAGACTCCTCTCTTCAGTGGTGTGGTCTTGATTTTGTTTTCCATATATGGTTTTGTAATTATTTATCATTATTGCGCAACAGGTTTACTGGCTCATCTGTTCCCAGGAATTGTTCCAGGTCCCAAGAATTGTGGAAAGTAACTTAGGACTTTGAGGCTGTGCTATTTGACTGCCTTTTCATGCGGCACTCCCAGCTGGCAAGAGAAAACGGTGTAAACTCCCTTTTCACAGCAGCTGCAGTTGCACATGTATGGATTTTATCGTGTAGTAAGCAAAGCGATGAGTCTTCCTGTGTTACTCTTCTCTCAATTCCTTCCCACTTCATGTTGCGTAAATGCCTGTTGTGGTGAAGATTGTATTTATAGCAGAAACCCCACCTCAGAGGTAACAGAGCCCTGAAAGAAACCTGCATGGAGCGTTTGACATGCCAAGGAACATTTTGCGCTACGGCAGTGAGCCTGAGAGAACGTCCAGCCACAAAGATGAGATAAGAAATTTTTTATTCCATTTTCAGGAGCCATTGTGGTCTAGTGATGAGAATGTCAGACTCGGACCAGAGAGATCGAGGTTCAGGTTCCCTCAGCCACAGACACTCTCTCAGCTTAACTTACAAATTTGTTATGAAGAGAAAATGGGGTGCGAAGAACCATCTTTGTCACCTTGAGCTCCTTAAGAGGGCAATATAAATCTAATAATTATTTTTCAAATGCACACACACAACTGTCACTAGTTTTCTCCAAACCATTAACTGTTTTAAGAAAGTGTGCCATGATTGTAGATGGTTTGTTCTCCAAAACATCCTTAAGTTTAACTGCAGTTAGTCTAGGCTCAAAAGTGAGATAAGACCAGAGACAAAGGCCAGAGGGGGGGGGGGGAGTGGTGTGTGAACCTGAGCCTCTTGCTTGCAGCGTTAGAACATAGCTTAGCAGAAGGGCTTGTAAGCAACCTTAGTCACATATTGTGTGATAAGGCTGCCATAGTATGAAACAACAACAAATACCCTACACCCCCTTCCCAACACGGCTTCATTCTTAGAGAGGGGGGAAATGCAGCAAATAGATGCCAGTTCATGCGTCACAGCTTTGCAAAGAATTGGGGGAAATCCACTTGCTCTTGGGTCACGCACTCTACCTGATGCCAGGGGCTGATGCACCATCTGCCCACCCCCCCCCCCGCCCCCCGTCTGGTGAATATTGAGGGTAATGTTCTAATGATAAATACTTCTGCCCACCCACAAACTTTTCCCCAGTCATAGGCTTTGAAATTCCTACAGAAAGATGAAAGGGGGAGAGTTTGTGCTCGCTTGTTGATGAAGGCTTGTGAAGAACACTTCCTTCTCTTCTTGTTCTTATCGGTTTCTGGTTTTAAACAATTTCTCAGTGTTTAAGACATCTGTTGCTGGAAGGGTTGCGTGAGTACATGCACATGTTGCATGTACACACATGTATGTACCCAGCAGGTGCATCAAGTCAGTTTTCAGAAGCTCTAGCTAGGGAATCAGTTTCATTTGTGAGTGACTACAATTAGTGTGGGCAAAAGAAGCATCTTTCCTATCTACGCAGTGCTAGCAGACTGCCTTGTCCTCAGGGATACAAGAGGAGAGGAAGCTTTCCACTAACATGGAACCCACCAAGAGCAAAGATGCCAAATAATCCTATGTAACTTGAAAAGTGGGATGTTTCAGCTGTTTCAATTAGTATGACATTTTATTTGAATACTAGTACCCTTCTTCTTCTTTGGCGATCACTCGTAGCCAAGGAAGGGATGCAGGTAGCACTGTGGTCTAAACCACAGAGCCTAGGGCTTGTTGATCAGAAAGTTGGTGGTTCGAATCCCTGCGAGTGAGTAAGCTCCCGTTGCTGGGTCCCTGCTCCTGCCAACCTAGCAGTTCAAAAGCACGTCAAAGTGCAAGTAGATAAATAGGTACCGTTCTGGTGGGAAGGTAAACGGTGTTTCCATGCGCTGCTCTGGTTCGCCAGAAGCAGTTTAGTCATGCTGGTCACATGACCCGGAAGCTGGACGCCGGCTCCCTTGGCCAGTAAAGCGAGATGAGCAAAGCAACCCCAGAGTCGTCTGCGACTGGACCTAATGGTCAGGGGTCCCTTTACCTTTACATAGGTATCTGTCTTCAAAAAAAAGGTCCTCTTGTCCTCTAGTTTATTTCTATTTTTTACTTCACCATTTTTCTTCCCACAGGCATTCCTCATTGTAAATTAAAAATTTGAGATTCCAAATTCTGTAAAAGCTCAAACAATGAGTTCTGAATGGAAGCAAGCAGATTCAGAAGAGATCTACAAAATATTCAAATTTGCATAATTTATTCTGAGTAAAATCTGTGGTGTATATAATTAGCACATTTGTGGCCTTTATTGCTAAGTGCAAGCTTTGCTTTGATATCCAGACCCCCATAATTTTACATATTTTCTGTTTTTAAAGATCTAAATTTTGTTCAAAATATACACAATTAGAAAGAAGCATAACATTTGCATGATTTGGTATTAATCGGCACACTTTGGTTTTAATATAGTGTTTTATTTGCATAGAAGGGTTTTTGGGGGCGGGGGGAGGGTTGGCCCAGAATTCATGCTGACTTCATACACAAAATTCAGGATTTTCCGAAGTTGCAGAATACCTGCCTGACCAAAAGCAACTCTTTAACTATTGGACTTCAGTGGGAGATCAGTTGCAAATGAGCCTTATCCAGGAACATGGGATTCCCATAGTGGATTTGAAGAACACTGGCTGAGTGTGGGTGTTTGACTGTTTTATTTCTTTTTGAAATCTTGGTGGAGCTTTGAAGTTTTCTGTAATTCTGTCCCTTCTTAAGTCATTAGCAAATGCATAATATATGGAGTCTGGTGCCCTCAAGTGGATTTACTTGTTCAATGCGGCTAATCATGACGGTTCCCTCCCCCTTGAGGAAGTGACTACACTGTTTTGGGGGTAGTTACTGCTGTGAAATTCTCTTTCTCATAGCTGCAGAACTATCCGGGGTTTGAGGCTCAAAGTCACAGGGAGTTACTCTTTTTCCTTGCTTTCTACTTGCTTAGTGGTAAAAACCTGGCGACCTTCCAGACTGTGTAGAGTTCTGCCACTGTGGTGAAAGGAGTCTGCTGCACATAGGATCCTTGTGCCCATTCAGAGGAATGCTGTAGCAAATGGGCACAAATAAGGATTCTGAGGAAGAACAATGGCTCATTTGTTTTTAATAACAAAAATCAAGAACCCACCTCCAAACAAGAAGTCTAATTCCTGGAATTTATGGTTTTTGAAGAAGCAATGTCCAAAAATTATTATTTTAAATGCTCTGTTTATCAGATTTTTTTATACCGACCTTCAGCAAATAACGGGGTGGTCTACAAAAGTTAAAATACAATAGAAGTACAAAGCAGTAGGGTAAAAGCAGTAGTAAAAATCCCAGGAGAAAATGTCTTTTAGATCAGTGTTTCCCAACCTTGGGCCTCCAGCTGTTTTTGGACTACAATTCCCATCATCCCTTGCCACTGGTCTTGCTAGTCAGGGATAATGGGAGTTGTAGTTCAAAAACAGCTGGAGGCCCAAGGTTGGAAAACACTGCTTTAGATGGTAAAAAGTCCAGGAAGATGAGAGTCTCTTCACCTGCTGCCAAAAACGCATTAGAGTAGAAATCCATTGAGCTTCCCTGGGATGGGAAGGAAGTTTCCATGGCCACAGAAAAGGCCTACTCCATTTTCTTCCTGCCTCCTCTCCTCTTCATTTTAATTAATAGGTCTACTGGGAAATGTTCCAGTGCAAGCCTCATTGAAATGACTTGCCTCTCATTTTGCCATCTTTATAATGGCCTCCAAAATCTGCTGGTGGAGGTAGCAACCTTCCGTTGCATCCCGAGACGGCTACACCTGGGTTCCATGCTCACAGTCAGCATAGTTGGTGTTTGGGCCTCCCTTAAGCCAGTATTCTGTTGCTGTCGGATGCCCAGGCCCATTCTCTGCCTCTGCCAGTTCAGTTGTTCCTCATCCACTGAAGGCAGGCTTGAGACAGCACATCTTCCCAAAATGCACTCTTACCTCAAAGTTTAAGAGTGCCTGCCCTGGGCCTCTGCGTCTGCCCTTCTGAGAGAGAAGGGGCACCTGTTGGCTCTCCTGTGATTATTCTTGGTCAGGGAAGGGCGGCTTCACACTGCCCCCACAGCCATGCTTCTGCAGAGCGGGGGCACCTCTCTGTGGAGCCTGACAGAGATACAGGCTGTTCAGTGGCCTGAAAAAGCATCCGGTGTCCCACAGAAACCATAGAATGAGGTTGCATTAGAACCACTTCCCCTCTAACCTCTCTCATACTTTTCTTCAAGTTCTAGCTGCTACAGATCTGTTCATGCAGATGGCTGCAGCATCATAGGCAGGTCAATCTGTGAATTTTAGCCAATGGTGGCTTTGCACAGGTGAAAAGCACTTACTCTTGCACGTTGGGACAATCTACTTTTCACAGACCTAACAAAGAGTGTGAAAGGTTTTGTGTACCTTTGCGCTTATTGTTAGCTGTTTGCTGGGGCCCAGTGACAATGTGTCAAATAACTTTTGCTGCATAGAGTGAGAGAGCCAGGTGGGGATGCAGGTGATTTTCATGTATCTTGTGGTGTGTTGCTTCTTTGCATGCATATACCGGTAAATGACTGGGGAGCGATGGGGTTCTCATTTCTTATGCTGCTCCCCCTGTTACATGGAGACAGATGGTGCTTACAGTTTGTGGTTTACGAAGGTTTATAGTTACTAGTCATACAAAAAGTTCTGTGTGTCGGGAGAGGAGTGCTCCTAGGCATCTGTGCATGTAGAGACTACATGCTGGGGCCTTTGTGTGCAGCCACCCAATTAAGTGCATTATCCCAAAGGCCATGGCTCCGACAACAGGCTGCTTATGTCCTGTTCAGCAGAGGGGCTTTTGGGCTCTTGAAGAGGTGAGGGAAAGGGGCACTGATGTTGACTAATATGGTACAAGTAGTGTTTCCTGGAGCCAAGTAGTTTAATGCCACAGCATGTGATTAGCCCACACAGCCCCTAGTGGTTTGGCTCTTCCTATTTTGGTTGTTCTGCTCTTGCCGATTTTACTTCATTAGTCATTGTGTAAACCAGCAGTCCTGCTGAATCACCAGAAAGTGCAGTTCTGTTACCTGGTGATGAGAAGGGAGAGCAGTGCTATAGCGCAGGACTTCTGTCTCCTGATGGTGTCCCCACTCCAGCTGCTAATAGATTAGGCTGAGGAACAGGGGTGGGGCCTTTGAGAATTCGTTGAGATTTAGGTGTTCCCGAGGAGTAGCAGCCACCTCCCCCTCAAAATAAAAAGCCGATTCACTGTGATAGTGAGGGGGGGAGGCTGTCTCTATGGAGATGGTGTATATATCTGTACCCAAAACATTTGTTCTTACACTGATGAGAGCCATGTGGTTAGGAGCAGCGGCAGCTTAGCAGAGAAACCAGTCTAATGGGAGACCTATGGGTTGCTTGGCAAGCAGGCTTTGCATCATTCCTGCCACACATTGTAGCTGAGGATAGGTTTCTTGGGTTAGGGCCACTGCTACTTTTATTCTACCTTCTAGTTCTTTTCCATAGGAACCACAAGACCTCCTTGGTTAGAGACGGGTGAAGTTATTGGTTGGGATCCTTTGCAGAGCAACATTCTCAGAACCCATATGCAGGCTTTTAGGATACTGAAAGGATTGCTAACAAGCCAGATACTATATGCACCACATTCATCTGCCCAGAGCTTAGAATTCTACCTACCAGTGTTGTGATCAGCGTTACCACAAGACCCCACTCCGCCCATGACCATAGAATTTTAATAATGAATTAAGCATGACCTTCCTAGTTCTGCTCTTCTTATTACCAACACTTACTGTTCTTCCTGTCCAGCTTGGAACTGAAAAGGTAAGAGCAGAATTACTTAGCATTTTTTTTCCTTCTCGTATGGCTACATCATATATATATTTTTTTGTCTTACACCTTCTTTCATGGGACTCAAAAGTGGGGTTCCTGGGGCTCTCAGATGGCCTCCCACCAAGGCACTGACTTTAGACCACGGCAGTGGTGAAAACCCAAGACTCCCTGCAAAGAGGGCTGCTCAGTGATTTGAGGGTAGTTATTAGACCAAGGGATTTAGTAGTGAGCACAGGCATAAAAGGAGGCAAAACTCTCCTGCTAGTGAAGCTGGGATTTAAAACAAGGTTCCTAGTTGTGGTTACGTAGTGCCACTTGTCTGGAGGGGCGCCTTGGCAGACGTCATCTTGCAAAAATGAACACTTGAGCCACATTATTTGTCAGATATTGAGCTGATAAAATGATCTTTTCCCTTTAAAAAAAAAAATCTCCTCCATGGAAACTTCCAGATGGGAACAACCATGCAGTGTGCTGCCTGTATCGCTGCATAATAATTGTAGGGCACAGGGAGTAACGATGGAAAAGCTGGGATTCTGAGATTCTTTGCAAAGCTTACTCCATCAGCTTCTGTTGCTATGGTGATAATGCATAAAAGGGGCAGTAGCAGCAACAGCAGGCAGTGTTGTCTAGTGAGCTCGGCAGAAGACAAATGGTGTTTAGCGCTCTCCAGCTGTAGATCCCTGTGCTGATCTTGAAGGGAAGGCACCTGACCCCTTGGACACCTGTCTAGGACACGGGGATAAGAATAGCCACTTTGCGGAGGTGTTCGGAGGATTAGCTGGCATCTGTGAAAATCCTGCCAATGCTTGGCTGCCAAGGAAAGGGTTAAGCTGGGCCTACTGGTGTGTCTCCCTCTCGGCTCTATGGCTTTAAAAGCAGTTTGGTGTATGTAACCTTACAGGAGGAGAGCAGGAAACACCATTCTCCCCCCAACTGCTGGAAAGGTCAGAGTTCATGACTCACTCCTGCTACCTCCTCTGCAAGGCTCCAGACGGCTGTGTAGGAAGAGGGGTTTGTCACTGCCTAATCACGACTGAGCAAACGGATCCCCTTCAGAGGTGGAGATAAAAGCATCGCCAGAAGGATCAAGCAGGAGGAGGAAGCAGAACAAGACTAAACGTTTTTCTAGCTTTTTAAATATACAGTAATACACTCTTATGACTTGTGTCCCAGATAGTTTTCTCACAGCTGCTTTGAAACTTGCAAACCGTGTCTCTGCATCTCCATCATTCCAGCTGAGTTGTACCTAGAGATGCTGGACTGTGATGCTTTCTCTCACTTTATGTGCCTACTCCTCCATATCGCAAGGAATCACATCTATTTTTAAAATAATCATATTGATTGCTTAATTGATAATCTGTATAAATTTGTATGAGAAAAACCTATTTCTAAGGCAAACCTACTTCCTGTGGTGTAAGAGATCCTTGTGTCACCTTAAAATCAGCGATCAGTTTAAGAGACATTTCCCCTTTTCTCACGCACAAAACAGAGTGCTTTGGTTTAAGATGGTGCTTGCCATCTGCAGTATTTATGAAGTAGTTGCATACCAAATAAAAGTACCCTATGTGGGGGGGGGGGTTTAAAAAAATCTAGTTACTGATTAAGGCACCTTTTTAGTTCAAGATATTTTAAAACAGTATAACAAACTGAGTAAAGGTCCAAAACCTGCTACTGTAGTTAAAACAATTTGGCTAGCTGTTGATTTATTCCTTGGCCATTGTTGCAATGACACCCAACATTTTAAGCATACAGTGTTGTTTATTGTAAACCTCCCCTGCCAAAAACATGAGAGTATGAGAGACTACTTAACCTTGTTTTTAAAAAAGCCCATGCTCCAACCTGCCTTTTTAAAAATCTGAGTGATTTCTCAAATAGCACTGAAGGTTTGTAACCAGAGCTGAAACGTTTACAGCCATACTCTATTCATATTTACTCAAAAGGAAGTCCCACCATGTGAATTGCAAGCTTGGTTACTTAATCTGACTTAAACTGTGCTCCTGTGAGGATTTTTAAAAAATAAAAAGATTTATAAAAACTGCAGATAGCAAGTGCTATTTCAAATGGCATGTCCTTCAGTGTGAGAAAGGAGGGTGCCTGTAAGATACTGTGCACAAAGCCTTTAATTTTGGCTTTTTACATGCAAATTTATACAGATTTAATCACTCAACTAAAAATCATGCAGTCAATCACTCAATCATAATTTTTTTAACCAGGTGACAGCCCTTGCAGTAACCAGCAGACAACCACACAACATTGCTGGCTCAGAAACTGGCATTTTAAAAATAGTTCAGTCACTGCAAGCACTAAAACACTTCATCTGTATTTTCTTGGGAATGCTGAGGATGTGTGGTGGTTATAGATCACAGGAAAAGCCTGTTTAGATTTTCATCTGTTGAGATCTGCTTCTAATGGGACTCTTCCCTCCCCACCCCCTCCAGGTTGTGTACTACACTGAAATGTACAAAATCTTTGGTGACTTGACAGAACAGATTGATGAGCCCGGCCTGACGGATGAGCAGAGGCAGAAGGAGAACGAAGCCAAGCTGAATGAACTGAGAGCCCTTTCCATTGTGGCTGATGACTGACCTGCAACTCGGACGCTCCAGGCTCACTGCTGTTGCTGCCAGGCGGGGGAAATGGAGATTGCTCCTTGCTCCTCCTCCTCTAAGAACCTGGTCTTCTCTGGATTTTAACCCATTGTATATATGCTCGTCCAGATTGACATGGCATATGCACCCGGACCTCCTGACTCTTCTTGATCCTGGGCAATAACCAATCATTGCCTTAAGACACTACTGTCAATTGCAAGCTTTTCACTGATGTTGGCTTTCTTTCACAGCATGTTCAAAAATGTGTTTGCCTGGATGCTTTTTATCATAGTTATGTGAGACCCTGAATCGCCATAGTTTACCAGATTTAACATAGGATTTCACCTCTGTGCCCTTAAGAGACATCTTATCACAACTAGCAGTGGCACTGTTGAGTTTGTATGCCTTTGTGCAGTAGAATACTGTCAAAACGAATTTTTATACTGAGTTGCAGCATTATCATCCCTCCTCTCACCTGTATGTGGTTTAATTTTTCTGAGCCCAGAGGAAGACAGCCAGCATTTATAATGGTGGTCTCAGAGCTGTAGAACTTCTATGTGAAGTTGTAGAAATAACCACTTGAATATCAGTTACAGGTTTGTAACCTGTTTTCCTGTGCCTCTGTTAACTACATGCAATCAGTGAGATTGCCTGCACTTTGAGTATTGGAGATGGGATTAAGCTAACCACGTGTAGCGCCATTTTCTTAGGGGAAGCTGCTATGGAAGAGAGGTTCCCTTCCTTGATCTTCTCCCCACTTTACAACAAGGAAAGCATCTGTGCTGCTCAATATTTTCCACTCTTTTACAATTAAATAAAATGTATGGTGGTAGGTTACTCTTAAGTTCTTATGTTACCAATGAATCTAATTTTATTTTTGCAAAAGGAAAAGGAAAAAAAATCTGCCCTTGGCTATTTTTCCATCTTCCTTCTCTGTGCAACCACTGATACACACACTGCTGCCCTCTACTGCCTGAAAAGGCCAGTCTAAAGCAGCATGGACCTGTTGCATGAGAACAGAGTTGAATACATGAGGCAGCAGCAGCTAGAACTAGCTGCTAAGGGAACAGAGGAGCTGAGCTGAGTTTTGATGAGTTTAAGAGGAGGCAGCTGTGTGAGATGTCTATATTTTATGAACTATATAGCTTATTTTAAAAACTCTGTACTCCTTCCCTCTCGGTACCTGTTTAGCATACTGGTTATAGCATAATGCCAACAATTTTAAAACCCAACGAACCAGTCTTAAAAGCCATTGTGAAATTAGGCTGAGGCACTCACTACTTGACAATGCCTCTCAGCCAGAAATACTTTCCCCAAAGCAGCTTCTCCCTACCACGTGAGGGATCATCATTGCATTAAATAATGCCCCTACCTCTGGAGATAACAAGTATGAGGCATGGAACAGAGTGCAGGAATGCACCACATTGTCTTTTGCTTTATTTCAAGTTTTGCTTTATTTCAGTCAGTGGGAGATGGGTTGCTGTGCCATGTAAGCTGCTATTTGCGGGCCTACTTCTGTTTAAGTTATTGGCTAACTGTTTTATTAAGCAGCATCTGAATGATCGCTGTATGTCGGCTGCATGTGTTTCTCTCTAATTAAGACAGGCAGATTTCACTCAAAAGCAAAAAAAGGCAGCACAGCCTTCTAACTGAGGAAAAGACTTTTATAAAAGGGAACCTGGCCAGTTAAATACAAGTTGTTACCACATTTACAGACTAAAAGCAACACATCCTGAAGAGACAGACCACCTGAGGATGGGGGAACAGGTGGCCAGAGCAGATGCAGCCAACAGGGACTGCAGAAGAGGGCTCACCCCGGCTTTGGACAGTCCCCCACCCACCTGGCCTGCCGCTACTCTGCTAAAGGCTACCACGGGGACCCAATGGGCTACCTACCACAGCCCTCCTGCCATTGCTACTTCCCCAAAATGGAAGTTAAATGCACTGCAGCCACCCTACCGCCTAAGACCATACCTGGTGGCCGATAACTTTGCTTACATTTGAAAACTGGCGAAAACACAGCAGATTGCTAAGCCTTTAAAGCTACATCTTGCAAGTGAGTGACTCAAAACTGCCAGAGAGGGAACCAGATGGCATTGTTTTCCTTAGAATGGCCAGCACGCAGCACTGAATGTATGAGGGTCCAAACTCTAACCCACAAAACTGCAACAGTCACAAACTAGCCTGCAGCACTGAATGCATAATCTGTTGAGGATATAAGCCAGGAACCACTGTGTTGTTTTCATCTGATGTTTAAAGTCCTGCTATTTCTTTTGCAGCCTTCTCAGACCACCTTTTAATCAAGAGGCAGGCAGAATGCCACCTTCTTGAGCAAAAGCTGTGGGGCAGGGAGGGAGAGAGGGCTTGAGGAGAAGAGAACAAAATTCTCCATGCAGCACAAAGAGGCCAGCCATGCCCTGTCCTTTGGTGCAGTCAGCACCTGTTGTCTGTCACCGAACTGGGCTTTAAAAAATCCCTTCTAGTACTTGCTGCTGGCAGACAGCTTGAGAATACCTGCATGGTAGCTTCTCCACTTCACACAATAGACCATCAAAACTCCTACTTAATGGGTACTCCTCCTTTAAACAATAATGGTGGCTCCAGCATATGAACTGTGAATCCCAGCCATGTTTAGGCTAGGTGGCCTTTCTGCCAACACATACAAGCCAGAGGTGGCGGAGTGGGCTAAGGAGGAACTCCAGCTCCAGCCTCTCACATGGCAGTGAAAGGGTTGAAGGTTTCAAAGGCTTACCCAGACTGCTAACCCTCAGCCCAAAAATATCAAACCAAGGTACAGATCTTCCCTGCCAAGCTGCTTCTCCAGAGAGTGTCAGTTGCTGGAAACGGCTGTGGGTGTTGGTTCCTTCTTTTCTAGGCAATTATTGGTCTGAAAGAGACAAAAGACAAAAGAAGCACAATAGTAAGAAAAGCAAACATTCAATTAATTTTATTCTCGTTCCCTTCCCCAGTCTTAAGACAATTTATCAACAAAAATCAAACAAAATAGCACATAAAAACGTTTAGGTAAGTTGCAGAGACTTTGAACAGATTTCCAGGACGACAACACAGACACATTGTTGGGTGCCTTTTTATTCCCCCCCCTTTACTTTTTTAAAAATTGAAAAATTCTCATACAATGATACATGTCTCAGAGGTGACATGCCACCCCTGCCTCGCCACAGTATGCGGGAAACTAATTCATCCCTCACCACTACAATTCCCAGCACATTGAACTACAGTTTCCAGGACGCTTTGGGGGATGCCATGTGCTTACATGTACAGTAGATTTGCCAGAGACACTTCTGCAAATGGCTTATAGCTGATCTAAACATATGGAGAAGGCATACAGTATAGCCTTCCTAGATTGCCTCATATAAACAACAACAAAACAGTTGGGAGTGGGAAACACACATTTGAATGTTCCCTCTTTCAAAAACTCCTAGCCCATAGAAAGTGATCATATTCTTAGAAAACGGATCCAAGCCACCCATTTTCAAGATGTACAGTGGAGCCTCGCAAGATGAAAAGAATCCATTCCACGATTCTCTTCGTCTAGCGGTTTTTTCGTCTTGCGAAGCAAGCCCATTGACGGCTTAGCGGATTAGCGCTATTAGCGGCTTTTAGCGGCTTAGCGGATAAGCAGATAAGCGGCTTAGAAAAGGGGGGGAGGGGAAAAAAAGTCGGAAAAACTCGCAAGACATTTTCGTCTTGCGAAGCAAGCCCATAGGAAATTCGTTTTGCGAAGCGCCTCCAAAACGGAAAACCCTTTCGTCTAGCGGGTTTTTCGTCTTGCGAGGCATTCGTCTTGCGGGGCACCACTGTAGTGCCTTTTTTAACAACTTAAAATGAACATCTCCCAGTGTTTTGGGTAAGGATATGGAAATAACGGGCAATTAGGAGCTAAGCAGGTCTGGAGAATCCATGACCCTCCAGATGTTTCTGGACAACTCTCACAACCCCCAACTATTTTCATACTTTCTGGGGCTGATGGGAGTTGGGAGTCCAGCAACATCTGTCCCCAGACCTGGAGCAGCGACATGGAATGACTAGAAGACATGGGTCTCGGTTTGCCTCTCCATTCCTAGACCGAATCTGCAGGTAGAAATAAACTGGCTTCTGTATTTGTCCAGAGGCAAAGACTGAGTAAGACAGAAGTCCTCCTGACACCAGCTTCAGGTTTGAGGGAAAGTAGATCCAATTTGTATTAAGTCATGCACTTTACACTGTCTGCAGACCTAAGCACAGATACCAGGGAGTAAGCCCCGTGCATAAGTTAGTGGAACTTACTTCCAAGTAAATATGTATAGAATCAAAGAGCAGAGATTTGACAGTGAGCTCTTGAGAGAAAAGTCACTGCCAGGAAAGAGACCGATTCCTGAGTCTCCACAGTCCCTCCATCTTTGCCATAAGATGGCCATAAGCAGAAGAGTTGCAGGGCCATGGCAAGGCAGTCCAGAGTTGCCTGTTCAGCATCTCACGCAAATGAACATTTATAAGTTTACCAAGCCAATTGCCACCAGAATCCACTGTTTGTGGAGCAGCATGCAGGGACGACAACTTGGAAACTCCTGACACCAGATAGGCTCTGTCCTAAAATATTCCGCAGGTTCCAGATTACCTTCTCAATTATCTTCTGGATTTCCAGCTGCAGTGGAATCAGGCGCTTCTTATTCTCCAGCAGCAGCCTCTGGAAACTGGATTTTTGTCTCTCGTTCCCCTTGCACTGCTCCTCCATCTCAGTGAGGCGCTTCTGCAGCTCTTGAACCTCCAATGTCAGGGCCTTGTTGGAAGCCTCTGTTGTAGAGAAGCGAACCTGGGTCTCTTCTGTAAGCACAGCACAGAGGGTAGAATCACATTCCAGGAAGTAACACAATGGACTGAGATCAGAGCAGTGCTATCTCCCAACACTAGGAACAAAAGCCATTGTTCTGAACTCACACAGCAGGTGACAAGAGTGAAGGCAGAAATTCAAAGTATCTCAAAAAGGGAAGCTGGAGGAGATATTTATATATGGCCGTGGTATATAAATTGGGGAAAGGGCCCTGGCAACACATGCCCCAGGAAACCAGACATTGTTCCATGTGAACACAGAGGGGGCTTCTGCTTTGTTCCCTAGTGCAAGCAGGAGCAACAAACCACAATCCCTGGCCAATCATGTCTGAATGGGATTGTGGTGGTTCCACTCTGAACCAGCCTTGGCTACAGATTGTGGTTTCTCTTAAGGCAGCCCTGTTCAGGGAAGTTTTTAATCTGTGATATTTTAGTGTATTTTTGGTTTTTATGGAAGCCGCCCAGAGTGGCTGGGGAAACCCAGCCAGATGGGCGGGGTACAAATAATAAATTATTATTATTATTATTATTATTCTCTTACATGCTCGTGAGGATGAGCAAAGTGGCATAAATTAGTGCATTCACAGTAGACCATAACCGTGGTTTACTATGTCATCCAAATTAGGCCTTTAAGTATATGGACCCAACTCCACTTAGAAACTCCAGCTAGCCCACTCTCTGCCTCCAGCTCAAATTCTTGGAAAGTCAAGCAGGTATGAGTAGCCAAAAACAGGCAAGGAGCATTAGCCTAGAATCACTGCAGCCCCACCAACCCCAAAGGTTCTATCAACAATGGTTCCACCACTCAATGCTTTGTTGCATTAGGTGCCAACTGCACTCCTGCATCCAATTCTTGTTGGGTTTCATTTGCCTAATATATTCTGATCAAAAGAGCCCTGTCATTCATCAGATGTAAGTGCTTTGTATGAGTGTGCCCAATGAACTGCTCCATGTTGTTGAGAGGCTAAAGCAAGGCAGGTGCTTTCCCTTGAATTCTGGCTTGGTGCAGCTTCTTGGGGATACGGTACAGCAGGGGTGGGGAACTGGATCTAGACAGGATGCCATATCTTACCCCTTGTGTCGACATCCAATTGTCAATCTCCTAGCATAGCAATGTCAAGTCACTTATTTTGCCCATGAGTTTTGTGGAACAGTTTTCAAAACCTGACAGCTGATAATTGGGTCTTGCAAACCTTTTGGGCTGAGGCAAGTCTTTACCTGCCCTACAGCTGGTATCACCTGCGTGGACATGGCTTGACCAAAATGGTCCTGGGACCAAACGGAGAGCCTGGCAGGCCTAATGAGACCCATGGACCACAGGTTCCCCACTCCAATCCTTTACAAGATGAGCCGATCCTAACCATGTGTGGCTCACCCAATTTGAGCTCCAACGTGTGGATTTTGTTCTCTAGATAGAGTCGGCTGTTTTCTGTCTGTTCTGCCTTTTCCAGCAGTTTCCCTACATTAAGGACAGCCCCATTGTATGAAACCAGGTTGCCGGACTGAGACTCTGGAGAATACTTGGTAGGCACCTCAGGCACAGAGATGGATGAGCTCAGTAGATTGAGGTTCCCTGTAAGAACAAGGCAACATTTACTCTGCTTGGTTTTGAAACGGAGCATCCAGAGACAGGGAATGGGAACCAAGGGCAGAAAAAAACCCCATTCAGATTACTTTTGTACTACAGTTTCCAGCTCCTCCCATTCTGGGTTAGAAAGCTCTGTTCTCTCCTTCCTCCAATCACACACAATTGCCACCATCCCAAAGCTGAGCACACCCTTTAAAGATGGGTTGAAAGAGATTCTACAGAAGTAACTTTTCCCTTCCTTGCATCACTGCAGAGTCACTAGTAGCAGGTTAGGCAACATGTACACTGTCCCATGCATTCAGGAATCGGGACAGGGCAGAAGAATATTGGGAGTGCTCCCTAGCAGAACTAGGCATAACTGGGTGGTCAGTAAATAGGACCAGAAACCACTGATCATGTGTAAGAGCTAAGCCGAAAACTGTTAAAGAGTTCTAGCTCAGAAGGAAAAATAAAGGGATCCTTCTACCCATGAAGCTCTATGCAACTGAACAGCCCCTTCCAACCCCACACGGAGTACCTACCTAATGGCTCCTCCTCAGGGCCTGGCTCAGTCCCTTCCTGTCGGCTGTAGCGTAGGCTGCGGTAACGGCACACGAACTGTGTCACCACCCTGTTCACCAGGCGCTTCACCTGCCACCAGATGAGACAACCCCCTCCATGAATGGCACTGGAAAAGGCCGCAAACAGATCCTTGTACCCTCAGCGCTAATCAAGAAGGTCTCAAGTCATTCAAACCTCCAGCAAAAGCAGGGGAGAAATCAGATTGGCACTCACCTGCTCTTTGCAGAGATGCAGCCCCAAGGTGAGAAGCACCTTTTCCATATCCCTCCTGTGCAGGTAGCCGCAGAAATTCAAGTCAAAGTAAATGAAGGCAAGGAGGGCATCCAGTGGCAACACAGCACTTGGGTCCAGTTCTCTGGGCTGGGGAAGGGTGGTGTAAGAAAAAGTAAAAGGCTGTTCAAACTGTCAAGGTGTCACTTCCCTTCTACTAGAGACCATTCCCTGCGCTTTCACTATAGGCAAGATTTCAACAGTGAACTGTTAGGGACTGAGCCTCCCCGAGCCAAAAACTGCATATCTACTGCATATCCACAGCTGACTCTGAGCATGTTGGTGAGATTTAGTCTCAGCAACTAGGAACGATCAGGTTTCTGCGATCAGCTCCTATCCTGGAGTAGCTTCACTGCACCCAGGAGCCCACTGGGTATCAGAGACAAGCCCAGTTAAAACTGGACCAGAACGATATTGAAACGGCATCAGGTGTTGAGAAGTCTTGGGGGCAGCACAGGCGAATCGAGAACTGGTAATATTACAAATAGGCATCTCGGGCAAAACAAAAAACTGCTCTCATATTTATTTTCTTGCTATGTAAAATAAATATGAGACAGCAAATTCTAGGATTTTGAGGAAGAAAAATCCACATGGATAAGTCTTGTCACAAACCATGGGATACAGAGCTTATAAAAAAATAGCAGCTGCTGGAATTCTTAGGAACTCCACTTTTCCTTTTACAAGCAACACGTTTCTAATTCACATAGGTATGAAGAAAGACATCAAGGCAAAAGGGACAGCTTTTACATAATGCTTAAAAACCCAGAAGATACCCAAATGGGAATTCTGATACTGAGAAATCAGTATCCTTTTCTACAACCCAAGCCCCAGCCACAATTCCCAGGGCCACTGGCCTAAAGAGTTCAAAGCAGACTTTGAGAAGGAGAGGATTTGTCACTGACCACATCATGAAGGGAGGAGAACTCCATCTCTGATTGGTTGGATGCAACTGATCTCACTTCAGCATCTTCTAACTTGACACCTGTGGAGAATGCAGCATGACTGGCTTCAGATGCTGACCTCTGCTCAGTGCTTACCAAGAGAGACTTGAGTGAATACCAGCGTCTTCCAAAGCACAATCTCACTGAGCAGATACCACTGGCTTGTGTGAAATGAACAACAGACCAGAGAAAGGAACCCAAGGATCCTACTCTTGCCCCACTAGGCATAAGGAAAACCTATGGAAATGCTCCTTTCAACTTGCATCTTCCTTGCAATTAAACACACTGATAGGTGCAGCTGTCTGCAGGCAGCATCATGGCTATCCCAACCTTTACATATGTGTGTACACACACATACACTTTTCAATGAGAGCAGCCATTATATCTTAACACTGCACTGTAGGATTTCTGCATTTCCCAGAGTACCTACCAAAATCCTCCTCCTCCTCCTCTCTCAGCAGCAGCAAGTCATCCTCTAGGCTCAGCTCACACAGCTCATCTGTAGAATCCTTCGATTCCACTTTGACATTCCCACTGACCTCCTCCTTGGCTGAACTGGCCCCATCTTGACCTGAAGGCTTCTTCTCGGTATCCCCAGCCTCCTCCTTCTACAGGAATGAAAAACACATAAACAGAACTCTTCCAAATTTGTACGAATTATGAAAATTTGAGTACATATACATAATCTCTTGTTTCTGCATTATCGGTTTGGCTTTGGCTAGTACTGAGAAGTCCCCAAAAGCAAACATAGTTGCTGTCCATGATCACTGCGAATGTAAGTTAGCCACCCACTCTGGCTTCTGAGATGTCAGCAGGCATTGCCCACACACTATCAAGCACAGGCACAACTGCTGGAAATTTGCAGTCCAGTACTCCAATCCTTCCATGGATGCTTTCAAAAGCCACCAGGTGCTCTTAGACCCAGTATGAGGAAGGAGAGACATACCTGCATCACCTAAGCAACTGAGGCCACTTTGCTATACAGTGGTACCTTGGTTTACAACCATAATCCGTTCCGGAGGTCCAGTTGTAAACCAAACCAGGTTTGTAACCCAAGGCGCGCTTTCACCAATGGGGCCTCCAAAAAAATGGGTTGTAATAAAAAAAAAATGGGTTATAATCCAAAAAAGGGACATGCACTTCCGGGTTTGACGTGGTTGTAATCCAAAACAGTTGTAATCCAAAGCAGTTGCAAACCAAGGTACCACTGTACTAACGGGCCAGAGAGGCACGTCACCTCACCTGAGCATCCTTCTGGCTATTTTCCAGGGCTTCCTCTGCCCCAATATTCTCCTGAGGCTCTTCTCTCAGCTCATTCTCTCCCTCCTTCTCTGATTCGGCTGCTTTCTCCTGCTCAGGGTTCTTTGCCTCCACTGACTCCTTCTCTGGCAGGGCCAGTAATGCCTTGTAGAGCTTATAACCAAAATCCCGTTGCAGCATCTCCTGGAAGAACTCTGCCACCACTGCCACCTCAGGGGTGGAAAGAGAGAGAGAGAGAGAGAGAGAGAGAGAGAGAGAGAGAGAGAAATCAGTGAGCAAGAAACAAGGAAAGATATTGATGCCTACATCAGCCACAGAAGTGGGTAGACACTTGCATGCAAGCACAAATCTCAAAGCTGAACATACCAGGTATGAAAAACTTCATAAGACAATCTTACGCTCATATAAACTGCAATTCACTCTACGTTAGACCTATCTGCACCAAGCCTCCTTAACATTCTTCTCCCCTCGCTCCAACTGCAAAGGCTCATCCACCACCACCCTTTAGAAATACACCTTCTTAAGGCCGTACTGATCACAACACTGCTGTCTGCGAAGGAAATAGGAAGCTGCTCTTTACAGAGTCAGACCTCTGGTCCATCTACTGCAGTACTGCCTACATGGGGGCATTTCTAGTCCTATGTGGAGAGGCTGAGGATTGAAACTGGGACCTTCTGCATGCAAAGCAGATGTTCTACTCTTCTCCTAGCATCCTCTCCTCCCATGCACCCCTTATGCAAGCAGGTGGCTGGAGCAGAAGAAGTAGCAGACATTCATGGTCACACCAGAGCTTCCTCAGTAACTTCTACTAGTTTCCATGAACTTCAAACACCATAAAAGGCTACTGAGCTGATAGGAACATAAGTGTGGTAGCTTGGCTGAGATATGTGCCCCAAAAGGCAAATCTCAAATTTCAGCTAGAAAGAGGAGGTGCCAAGAGAAGCCAGAAGAAGAGAGTCTCCCTGTAGAAGCCAGATCCCAAAGAAAATGAAGCCTACCTCAAAGGAGAGCTTCTCCCGCTGCCGCCTGTACTCCAGCAGGGTGCAAAGGGAGATGTTGGTGCAGCTGGGCTGGCCCCCCTGCAGTGCCGGCTGCAGGTGAGCAACAATGGTAGGCTCCAGGGGAGGAGTTGGAATCTCTGGCTCAGGTGCTGAGGTCTCAAGAGCTGGCTCAGGGACAGGTTCAGCTGAGTCTGCCTCCTGTTCGCTGGACTCCTGCTTGAAGCCTTGTTCAGAGGACTGTACAGTTTCCTCTTCCTGTTTAGGAGCATACTCATTTCAGTAAGCACTGGGTGCAACCCCTAACTTGGATGAAGTACATACTCCTGAGCCAAGGCTAATGTCTAGCTTCAATCTGAAGCCAAAGCCAAAGCCTCTTCCCCACTGTGTTCTTAAACTGGTGGCGTGACCCCACAAAGCCTGGGAGACAAGGACTGTCCCATGACTGAAGTCATAGGAACCTAAAAAGCGGTCTTATACCAAGTCAGACCAACAGCCCATTGAATACTGTCTACACTGAAGGGCAGCAACTCCCTAAAATGGGTTTCAGGCAGGGTTCTCATCCAGCCCTACCTGTAGATGCTGGGAATCAAATGGCCTTTTTCCCAAGTGGGATAAAAGTGCCTTAAGTAAATAAATAAAATATAAAAAACCCTCCTTTCAAGCTATCATGCTGTAGGTTAGCAGGTGCCTCTGATTTCTCTCTGCTCTGGTTAACTTTCTGTCCAATACCAACCCATTCTTACCATCTCCACTTTCTCTTCTGATGGTGCAGCAGCTTTTTCTGCTTTCTGCTTGCATGAGGCCTCCCATTCTTCAAGAGATGGCATGCAGCTCCAAATGTCTGGCAAGAAGACCACTGTCCTCTCCTGATGAGATGGGTTTCCCTCACGCAGGTATCTGAACTCTGCAAACCGGAACCTGGTGAGCAGGGATTGGAGAGAGAATTGAGACACAACAGGACACAAAAAGGCCCCTTCTCAGGAGGGCTGTACAGTCCCACCAAGCTCTTCTGCTGCAGCTGGTATGCAGGCTCTTTACAGAATGGTTTCTTTCCTTGGTCACTGAGACCAAGAGCCTTTTAGGTCTTGATCAATCCTATCTGTTCCAAGTCTATGCCTCTCCTGGTAGTCCCAAAAGGAAAGAGCTGGGTGCATCCCAGGTCAGTTACAGGACTCAGGGTGGTTCCTGCTAAACACTCTCCATCCCACCCATGGAACCAAGGCCAAAGTAAATCAGGATCAGCCTCCCTGAGAGATCACACTAAATTCAAGAAGTAGAGTGGGGATGGCTTGATTGCACCAGCAAATGCAGAAAGTGTGTAGGGATGCAAGACTCCCACAGGAAGTTGCCTCATTCCTAGAGAAGCAGCAAAACAAGCAGCAAAATACAGAATGATTTCTGAAAAATGCAGAAAAGTCACAGCAATGAGCCAGTAAGTACTGTGAGGATTTCTTCCCCAAAGGTCACAAGAGGGGACTCAGACGCTGAACTACACACACGAAGCTCTACAAATTAGATAATGAGGATATACTTAAATAACCTGTGTATGTAATGCTATTTGCATTTCTCCCTTTTTGGAAAAAAAGAACCTACAGAATGGATTTGTCAGCCATCAGGATAGAGGAGGAGGAGGAGGAGGAGGAGGAGGAGGAGATGGGACTCCTGGGATATTGACTCATACCAGCCAGCAGCCAGCAATGCAGGGACTTTTTTGCCTGTAGTGTGGAGGAGAGCACCCTGCAGCTCTCAGCCTTATTTCAGGTGGGGGGAAAGGGAACGACAGAAAGAGGGGGGAAAGGGGTGCTCCACTCCCTTCCACTCCCAACTACTGATTATCCCTGAAAGAACGAGGTCCACGTCAGAAAAACGGTTCCCCACCCTGGCTGTACTGTGTGGTCGGGCTCATTTGTTCCCATCATCTGACAATACTAAGGAGGTCACACACATTCCTGGACTCCCTTTCCTCAACAGCATCACCAATTCTGTTATAAAAATACAGATATAGATTCAACATAGTCTCATAAGTGTTCATCTTTTGCTTTGGGGAAATATCTTTCAAAAGCTGATCTCTCCCCACTCCAAGCCCCATTACCACCACCAGTTTTTAAGCTGCACCTTAAAATGATTTTCAGTTCTTTTGAGTCTTCAATATATTCAGGGATCTGAACAATTTGTATCGTAGGCTACTTCACCCATTACACAACAGCAGGCGTGGGTTTGGCACCAAACACACACTCAATTGGCAGATTAACTCAAACCTCTGGAGAGGTCTCTCTCTATGCCAGCACATGTTCTCAGCATTCACACTTTACATGTACATGTATAACATGTTTGGCATTCACCTAAAGAAGAGAATTGTGTGTGCAGCGGCCATTAATCTAGCATACCACCTTCCCGAGTACAGACCAAACCAGCTTTTAAGATCTTCCAAGGAAACCCTGTTGGTTGTCCCTGCTGGGTTTGCTGCTTGGCAACAACATGGAAGTTGGCATTCTTGGTGGTGGCATCCACCTTTGGAATTTCCTCCCTCAGGTGGTTGCAGAAACAGAGGCAGTAAACAGCTTTAAATACATATATGCTTACCCAAAGTTCCCTGGACTCTGATTCCTAATGCTTATACTTTTTTTCTCTTTATGCACTGTCAGGGAAGAGTTAGAAGTTTCCAGTTTCTCAGAGGGAGAAAGCATTCCCCCAGGGGGGAAGGAGAGCAGTGAATCTAATAGAAGAGAACAGGAGGAACAACAGGGAGGGACCGGCTGTTCCCAGGAAAGGCCAGGGTTAAGTTCTAGCTCAGATTGGGAGGAGGGGAGATACAGGCCAGCTCTAGCCAGGAGGGTAGAAAGAAGAGCGGGAAAGCGAAGGGAAGGGCGCCTTCGCCATTTTGAGAGTGGCTGGTCATGGAGAAGCAGAGCTCAGAAGGTATCTGAAAGAAGTGACTCGGAGGAATAATAGTTAAGAACCGTTTATAAGATTGTTTTGTTAATACGCAATAAAAAGTTATAAAAGAACAAGAAGCGTTTGTGTGGTGATCTGAAGAGGACAACGACCAGGCCTGACATGCACCACTCAGTTTTATCTATGGTATAAAATTACCTTCTGTTTTAGTTAGCTTTTAAAAAAAATTAATTTATTGTATTTTTATAAGAATTGATACTGCCCCACATCTGCACGATACCTTTAAAGCAGTATCATTCCACTTTAAACAGCTGTGGGCTTCCCCCAAAGAATCGGGCGGGGGCATTAAAGTTGCGAGGAGATCCCTATTTCCCTCATAGGAATATATCATCAATTCCTTATAGCTTTGTGAGCGGAATCGTCTCCTAACAACTTTCAACCTCTTAACAAACTGCAGCTCCCACAGCCCTGTGGGAGAAGCCACAGGTGTTTAAAACGGAATGATACTGCCTTAAATGTATAGTGAACAGACCTCTATGTTGCAATATAGACAAGCTGAACAAAATAACACAACACGATGGCCAATAACAATGGCACTAAACGCTATAGACTAATACAAATGATCAGAAATTGCAACCAAAGTCTCTAAATCTTCTTCACCGGTCGCGGTGGAATAATTCAAAAGTTCGATATATACATAATCTGTCACCAAATATCGCCGGAACAGAGTTTCCAGATAACCAATCTGTTTCGTTCAATGCTTCATCAGCCAATCTTGATCAATTCTTCATCACCCAGACTTGTAAGAATTAATATGAGAAGGATGCAGTTCAGTTTCTTAACAAGATATAAGTAAATATAAATGCTGTAGGAAATATGCTCTGGATCAGTGCTGATATGATACGGTAGTCACTGATGCTGGTAACAAATTGTAAAGAACATAATATAGTTAGCCACAAGTGAAACTAATATACTGTAAGGAAAATTAAAGACACAGCACAACATTAACAGCAAGAATGCCTGACATAAGTAGATAAATAGGTACTGCTACGGCGGGAAGGCACTAAACACCAGATGAAAACAGTACCCCATCCAGTCAGTGGATCATAATGCAATTAAATAAAACAATGAAAATCTAACTAGCATATTTCCTACAGCATTTATATTTTCTTATATCTTGTTAAGAAACTGAACTGCATCCTTCTCATATTAATTCTTACAAGTCTGGCTGATGAAGAATTGAACAAAACAGATTGGTTATCCGGAAACTGTTCCGGTGATATTTGGTGACAGATTATGTATAGATCAAATTTTTGAATTATTCCACCGTGACCGGTGAAGATGATTTCGAGACTTTAGTTGCAATTTCTTATCATTTGTATTAGTCTATAAATAGTGTTTAGTGCCATTGCTATTGGCCATCGTGTTGTGTTATTTTGTTCAGCTTAAATATATAGTGCACAGGTGGGGCCATTGGTTTACTATTATAATCATTTCCCCCATAAGTCAGTTAAGTGATTTCTTTGTCTACTGTGGTATATACATTTTATGAATAAATAAGCTAGTGAGACAGCCAAACGCTACTGGAGAAGATCTACTTTCCATCCAAGTTGGCAACAGTTGCCCAATGAATACTGGCCCAGGATGGATTCCTTCCACAAAATCCAGTGATCAGCCAAGCTCTGTTGCTGCTCTTGGCCTATAATGGTTCCAGAATCCAGAACTTGAGTGTCATTCATTCTGCTAGCCTCGCTCACTGCAGTTGCCCCTGCCATTAGACTTCACTCCAGAAACATTTGACTTTGTTCAGCACTAGAGAACAGAAGAAGAGGGTCTCTGAGGAATGAGTACTCCAACCGAAGACTGAATTCAACAGGTGGCAAAGCTTTAAAGGCCCAGAAGCTCCCATCTTCCTGCATCTGTTACTTCCCAAACAAGTCACATGTGCAGTCAGGTTTAAGCAAAATAAGATCTGTTGCCATGGTTACCCAGTGCAAGGAATCTATATATAGCCATGCTGCTACTAACCAAACCAATGTATTCCAAGTTCCGGCTTCTCCCCTCCGTGTCGAGTGGCTGGAGGTCTGATCTTATGAAGTATTCACTGACTCCAAGGAGCTCATGTGCAAAAGCATCTGCTGGACTTCCAGGGAACCAGTGGCACACAGTTCTCAGTTAGGATGGCAGCACAAATGGGCTTTCCCTAGAAGTAGCTCCCCAAGCCCCAAGAACTGAGCAAAAGCCCTTGAGCCTGGGCAATGAGACCCGTATCCACCCATGTTTTCTGCAACTCCACCTATTCTGTGTATTGATGCTTCCCACCCACAAAGAAGGCCCCCTGCCCAGTGTTGGCTCAAAAGGAGGCTGCCTTTGCTTCACTGCTACAGGTGAGAGGAAGGGGACCCGGAAGGTAAACAGAGGAGAGGATGCTCTCAGCTCACAAAGGGCAGAAACAACTTCATCATTAACTACAGAACCCTCCTCAGGTCTTTGATTCATGGGGTTATTTAAAGTACACACTAGCTCTTATCATTTTTATATTTTTTTTAAGAAGCAGACTTGGAAAATGTGGTCATAATCCCAGACATTACCATGCCAGACATGCGGAACCTCTGCCAGGCTATGGACCAGAATTAGGCCTGGCAGTTTCTAGACTGGCCCTTGAAGCAATTTTCTCCAAACCACAACCAACTGCCCCACAGGCAGGTAAAGACATGGCTGCAAAGGAGCAATGAGGAACTTAAAGCATGCTGCTGATGGTTTCTTGAAAAGCGGGAGTTACTGACAAGCCCTTTTGAAATTGTCTATCTGCAAGCTTGGTTTGAATTCAAACCACACCTGTAGGCATTTATCTTCTGAAGAAGCAACAGGTTTGTGGGACTGCAAAGGGAAAATGTTAAGTTTACAAATGGAAAAAACAGCACTAAGCTGCTGGTTGCTGCTGGCAAAGAGTTCCTTTGCATTTGGCCCTGAGGACAGGCTCTAGCCTCTGGCCAAAAAAGATTCCCAACCCCTGCCATAGCCATTTCAGTTCTGCCAAAAAAGAAATTAGTGCTGTAGGCATTTCTGAAAAATAGCCCTCTTACATTGCAATAAATTTCCAGAATAAAATCAACGTAATTTTGCATAGCACATGCATAAAGCTGAGACTCAACAAAACCGATTTGCTTGCTTTATCTCATTAAAAAGGCAGCCACCTAGTGGTCAAGCTAGCCAAGCAATAATGACATGCTGCTGTGCTTCTGAATGATAAAATGAGAAACAGGGAACGAATCCTGTAGCATCTGAAGAATGAACAGATTTGTGTTGTATCAATATTCATGGACTAAAAGTACTCCTCACCGGGTGCATTATTAGGCTTCTAGTCCAGGAAAGCTGATGCCACAGTTAAATCAGCCTCAAAGGTGCCACATAATCATTTTTTTTTTTTTAATTTGTTCTAACAGACTAATATGACTAGTGGGCTTTTGTATTGCTTGGCAGTATGAACAGAAGCTTTACCCTCCACCCCACCAATCTGGTCTCCCATCACAGGAGAAGCAATGGTGGCAGATGGTAAGCAAAAAGGGCCCTGGGTCCCAGGGACGACAATCCTGTGCTCTGGCACATGTTCCTTTGTTGCTGCCCGCCATAATCTGCTCAATACTTCTTCTGATCGCTGAGTCTTTTATAGTCCCTCAGCATGAAGCTGCATGCACAGGCCGTCTGCTCCAAATCACAGATAAGTCCCTTTCTAACAATGACTTGTAGTTTCACTTTTTTTTCATTCTAGGCATTTATACCCAGCCTGTATTCATATGATGCCCCAGGCAGCTTATGTAAAACCCTAAAAATATCAACATAAATAATGAACAATAAAAAATGAAAGTCGCAAGCCATAAAAACAACACAGCAGCAACATTTAAAAGGGGAAAAGAAAAACAGAGATGAAAAGCTTGGAAACATAAAAAGGGGTTTGCATGGTGCCAAACAGACAGAAGAAGAGGCACTGGGGATATTCTCTGGAAAGGGGTTTCCACCGCTGGGGAACACAACCAAGAAGGAACTTCTTCCAGTCTCCACCCACCTCACTTCTGAAGGCAGGGGGGGCACCCAGAAAGTTTTATTTTATAATGTGTTTTATTTTTGGCCCCGTTTCGACTATAGGATATACTATGCCAACAGCAGGGACGCAGGTGGCGCTGTGGGTTAAAGCCTCAGCGCCTAGGGCTTGCCGATCGAAAGGTCGGCGGTTCGAATCCCTGCGGCGGGGTGCGCTCCCGCTGCTCGGTCCCAGCGCCTGCCAACCTAGCAGTTCGAAAGCACCTCCGGGTGCAAGTAGATAAATAGGGACCGCTTACCAGCGGGAAGGTAAACGGCGTTTCCGTGTGCGGCTCTGGCTCGCCAGAGCAGCGATGTCACGCTGGCCACGTGACCCGGAAGTGTCTCCGGACAGCGCTGGCCCCTGGCCTCTTAAGTGAGATGGGCGCACAACCCCAGAGTCTGTCAAGACTGGCCCGTACGGGCAGGGGTACCTTTACCTTTACCTTTTTATGCCAAAAGCAAAAGAGGCATTTACTCTGCCTAAATGGGAAAGGGCCATAGCTCAGGGGAAGAACCCATGCTTTGCATGCAGAAAGTCTCAGGTTCAGTCTCGGGCATCTGCAGGTGGGCTGGAGGAAGGCTCCCTGCCTGAAGCCCTGGAGCCACGGCCAGTCAGCGTGGACACTCCTGAGCCAGATGGACCAATGGACTGACTCAGTATAAGGCAGCTGCATATGTTCCTACGACTATTAAAATCTACCTGGCAATTCAAAGTTTTGATTACCAAGTACACCCCCCTTAACTCAATCAAACTGATCAGATCTACAGTGGTACCTCAGGTTGCAGACGCTTCAGGTTACAGACTCCGCTAACCCAGAAATAGTACCTCGGGTTAAGAACTTTGCTTCAGGATGAGAACAGAAATCAGCACGGCGGCAGCGGGAGGCCCCATTGCTAAAGTGGTACCTCAGGTTAAGAACAGTTTCAGGTTAAAAACGGACTTCCAGAATGAATTAAGTTCTTAACCTGAGGTACCACTGTAATGATCATTCACCTGGGATCCCAGGTAAGAAGATTCCATTGATTTCACATTACAGTGGTACCTCGCAAGACGAATGCCTTGTAAGACGAAAAACTCACAAGATGAAAGAGTTTTTCGTTTTCTGAGTTGCTTCGCAAGAAGGAAACGTCTTGCAAGTTTGTTTCCTTTGTCTTGCAAGTTTGTTTCCTTTTTCTTGAAACCGTGCATTCAGGGGGTGCAGTTGCGATTTGACTTCGAGGAGCAACTCATAGCACGCGGTATGGTAGACTTTTTTGAGGTTTTTGAAGCTTTTCCAAAATCCGTGCTTCGCAAGACGAAAAAAATCGCAAGACGAAAAAAATCGCGGAACGAATTAATTTCGTCTTGCGAGGTACCACTGTGTCAGTTTTGATGTAAACTTCCTTGAACATATCATGTGGAAAGGCAATATATAAATAAATAGGGGCTGGCTGATAGTTTGCATGAATCTCTCTCCAAACCAGGGTGGCGAAACCTCAGGCCCGGCTCAGGGGCTGAATGTGGCTCTCAGGCCTCTCCCTGGGCGACCCCCTTAGCAGCCCTGCTCCCCACCCTTGAGTGCTTTGGTCTGGCTAGAATTTGCCCCTGAACTGTGATAATACCTCTCGTTTCCTTGGATTGGGAGGTACATGTGCACTTTTGCAGAAAGGGAAGACGATGGGTAGGATATAAATAAAGCCATTGCCCCACCCACCACTGGCATACAGCCCCCGAAAAGTTGCCCACAAGGGAATGCAACCCCTGGGCTGAAATGTTCCCCACCCCAGCTCTAAACAGACCCATAGTCTCCAGTCCCAACACCACTTAGACTCACCACTTAGTGCAAGCACTCAAGTCCAAACCAATCTGCGCTTTGGTGCAACGAATGGCTGTGTGAATCAGAGCCATAGGGTTTGCAGCTGGGTCAGGACCGTCCAGAGATGGGGACCACTCCCCTCCAATCAGCACTGCTTCGTCTGCTTTCTTTCCCAGCAAGAACTAAGGAAAGAGAGACTGTAAGGAGACATACTACCCAGATCTTGGAGGGTGACTGAGCTCAGGGAGATGCCTTGATTACCCCCAACTCCTGCTACCCCAGCCCCCAACCACACCTGACTAATCAGCATGGCTCCTTACCCACTGAAAACTGGAAGAGACCAAAAGGCATCAAGTCTAACCTAATGCTTCATGGCTAGAATAGCCTCTTACAGACCACAACCTGTCCAATCCAAAATGCAGGGAACCACAAGCAGGGCAGAGAACATGTTACTGTCAGCATCAGCCTCCCAGCTATAGAAAAGGAACCTCATCTAGGTTGAGTGCGGGGAACAGGGCAAGGGATCTAAGGCACTTTGTACATCATCCAGCTAGAAGACCTTAAGGAAGCCCAACTGTACCTGCTCCTAGAGAAGGCAGCCAACATCCCACAGTAGTTTGTAGGTGGGGGTAAGCTTGCTGTTGACCCCAAATGTATGCTCTCAAAAGCAATACCTACATCATCTAAAATCTTTGTCTCTAGATATGGTATTCCTGGTACCACAGAGGAAAAGGTGGGAATAAAAGCCCTTTCACAGGAGAAGAAAGTCGTTCCAGATCTCAATGGAACAGAAGTTCACTCCCACATAGGAAAAGAAATCGCAATATTCTGCCCATAAATTTGTAATCTATTCAAATTTATTGTTTTAAACCATAGGTCAGGGCACTAGAGAATATATTCATCAATGTATTTTCCCTGAATCACTCTTCAGTCTCCCACCTGACCCTGCTTCTCAAATTTTGCTCCTGTATAGTTCTAACGCCACCTTATTTTCTTATCTTTTTCATGGATATTCTTCCCAGTTATCTGAGTAGCTTCACCCTCCCTAGTTCTTGCATCCCTCTGGGCCACCCTCTCTTGAACCAGAAGATTCTCACCTTGATTTGCTTAGTTGGGTGCTCAGGACTCTCCCTCTGGTCACTGGGATCTTCAATATATAGCAAACAACTGCGGTAAAATTCTTCAATGCCCGGAGAAGAAAGCAGCAAAACCTACATTGGGGAGGGACCAATATCTTAGCAGAAAGGAAGAAGCATTTCATGTAGAAAGCTGAAGGTTCAATCCCTGGTATCTCAAAAAGGGAAATACCTCTGTCCAGGGTTCTAGACAGCTACCATCACATCAGAGTGGCTCTCTGGAGAGGATGGTCTGACTTGGTATAATACAGCTTCATAGGTACTAGAGTGACCTCTCCTCACTCCCACCCCCTATTGCAGACAGGCTATTGCATGGTTGATCCTGAAAAGGGGTTAGCAAAATGTTATGCAACGGGTAAACTGTTCTTACATATTTTTATAGTTTTTAATTCATTGATACTGTTTTTAACTGCTGCTGCCTTGTATTTTTTTTATGACCTTTTTAATAAAAAAAACAACTGTAAGCCACGTCGAACATTTTAATGGAAACACTGGATATAAATGTCTTAGATATATAAAACACCGAGAAGGGCCCAGATCTTTCTCCAAATCCGACAAAGCCACAGAGCCGTATGCAGAATCTGAAGAAGAGGCTACTAGCTAAAGGGAAGGTGAAGGAAGTGGCACCAAAGCTTATGGTTTCCATATGTCTGTTATCTTCAACAAACATACGTAGGCAGAATTTGATGTGCAACGAAGTCGTCATCGTCTTTACCACCTCTCTCATTTTCCTTCTTTAAAACACCAAGAGAGAGGTGCAGATGCAAGTTCTGTTAGTTGAATGTGAATGTGTGGGAGCCCCAGGAATGCCAAGCAGTTCCCAGTACAGTCAGACCTCGGGGTTACAGGCACTTCAGGCCGTGCGCTTTCGGGTTGCGCACAACGCCGAACCCGGAAGTACCAGAACGGGTTACTTCCCGGTTTCGGCACTCGCACATGTGCAGAAGCACTAAATCGCGACCTGCACCTGCACAGATGCGGCACTGCAGGTTGCAAATGTGCCTCCCGCACGGATCACGTTCGCAACCTGAGCCTCCACTGTATTCCCTTTATGTTGGGCACCAGCCATGTATGGGCAAAAAGAATCAGTTAATCCCAGGACACCTAGTCAGCCTCAGCTGAATCTGTACTGTACTGTAGTGCTGTGCTCAGCATGGATAGCATGGTCAAAGCAACACTGGGCTTTAGTTGAGTCTGCAAGGGGAAAGCAGTTTGATGCCCTAGTATGGACTCTCACAGGTATGATGGGATGAAGCATTAGTAACAGAGAAGGTGAAGCTCAACAGGTGTGCAAATAAGCTTGAAGTTCAGCCTGACTCAAACATTAAAACTATTTGCAGCACCTGGTTTTCACCCACTACATCTGCCAGTTCTTGGTCCAGCCCCCATTTGGTTTGTGTTAACAGAACAGCCACCAAATCCTTACCTTGGCACTGTATGCAGAGTTGGCATCTTCTGGCTGAGCTTCCTGCGTCGTGCCTTCATCACCCTGAGGTGCCTCTTCAGCAGTACTGGCTACCCGGATGCGGCTGGGGTGCCGGAGAGTCAGTGGCTGAGTGAGTGGAAAGGTGTCCAACCAGCTGAGGCGCACATCATAGAACTCCTTGGGCAGCTGGATACTGCAGTAACGCCTCAAGATTTCCATGGCATCGCAGAAGGGGCTGGAGAAAACAAACAGATGCCAACGCCAAACCCCAAAAGTGTGTAGTTTGAATTATAGTTCTCAAGATTAAGGAGCAGGTTTTGTGCATGTTTGGATACAAGATGGCGGAATGAACCTTCCAAAACTGCATTGATTTTAACTATACTGATTTGTGAGTTTCTAATTCCCAAGCCACATCAGCTAAAGGTTGAGAATAATGAAGACGGTGACATTTATATACTTCCTTTCTGCCAAGGAAGTTAGTTGTTGAGCATGAAAAGCTCCTATTCCTGACACGAGAGGGTTCATTCAGCAATTCCCTCCCCAAAAGGGGCCCCTTGGTTTCCTGGCCTTACCTGTTCACAGCATAGCAGGCCAACTGGACTCGGTACTGGGGTGGTTCGTGCCGTGGTTTTTTCACTCCCCATGGCTCATTACCTTTCTGCTTCCGTTTCTTGGAGTCAAAGTCATCCCTAAAAACATGGCAGCACAGCAGCTAAGACAGCAATAGCCATGAGATGCCAGATCCTCCAAGCTTCAGTTCTTAGCAATACACAGCCCTGCAAAGGCCCTAAACTTAGGAAAGAGAGGGGGCACGAGACACCCAGCCTGATTACCAAAATTATGGTCTGACAAACTTATATCCCTACCCTGGAAGAAATGGTGTGGAACCTGTAATTACTGCAGTCACTCAGATTTATAACCATGTGTTTCATCCAAAGATGTCAGGGCCTTCTGCTCTAAGACTCACTGCATCAATCAACTCTCCCATGCAATGTGCGACCAGGATTGATTCTGCTTAGCCACTGACCTATGACAACCCCAACAAATATCGCAGAAGACCATAAAGGAGTGTATATGTTATCTAGCACTCTGTTTTTGAAAGCAGTCAGCAAAATTCTTCCGGGAAGCCCATAACCAGCACACAAAGGCATTGACAGGCCTCCCCACCCTTGCCCACCAGTATCACATATCCATTGGCATACCGCCTCTGAACCATTCTATTTAGCCATCATGGCTAACTGTGACACAAGAATCCTTGAGGGACAGGAGAAAGGCTGAGAGAATTTTGCAGCTGCCACCCTGTAATACTACAAGCACAACTGAAACTAAAAGCAGCAGCACGAGACTGAAAGGGAAAAGCCTGGAGCCAGGGTCCACCCCCCGCCATCTCCAGTTAAAAAGGATTGAGTAGCAGTTACTGGGGGGACAGGACTCCCCCCTGCCTGAGACCCTGGGGAGCCACCGTAATCAATACTAGCAGACAAGACTAGGCTAAGGGGACAAACAGTCTGACCTGGTATGAAGCAGGTTTCCTAGATATGAATTTTTTTGCTGAATAGAAAGAGGCAGTGTGAGCACAAGGAAAATACTAAATCTCAATGTGGGGGGCAGGGGGTGCACAGAGAACAGGTGCAAACCTTCCAGTTGTGGAAAAAACAAGCATATGTGTCAAGGGCTATTCAGGATAACTCTCTTTGGAAGCTTGCACTATTTGCAATCCAAAAAGGAGGAGGAACAGAAAGGGACTTTGTGCCAGCACAGAGGACACCTACAGCCCTTACCATCTGCCTGAGTCTTGCCTGCCCTTTGGACCCCGACCAGTATATCTGCCAAGATGGCTCAAGTGCAGCGATGGAGATGTCTGGAAAAGGCTCATTGCTGAGGAAGAAAAACATGCAGTCTTAATTCTGCCTTTTGGACAATTCATTGGCCTCCCTGTGCTGCCCCCCCCCCCCAATTCGCTCACAATTGTTATCATCAGCTGGTTCCAATTCATATACTAATTCCATCTCAGACTGAAAATCTAGCTCCCCACCTTGGCCACATATATACCACTCTAGAGATCCTTCACAGAGCTGCAACACAGGTCCTATCCACCCGTCTCTTATCAAATAAATTATAGTCTTTTCCCATGGCCCAGTGAAGAGGGCTTATTGAAGACTTAGGCTCCATACTACCATCCTAAAAGAGGATCTTGTCTCAGTTTTTTCCATGGTTTCCAAAAGAGATCTGTCTCAAATTCCATCACCAGACATACCACCCCAAATTGTATATTTGCAATGCTTAGTATGTCTAACCATTCCATTTCTCCACCAGCAAACACAAGATGCAGCAGCAACACTTACGCTTCTGGGGAAAGAGAGGTGGGATACGGTGAGGCTGAAACAGCAGCTGTGGCTGGGCTCCCAGGATGCCTTGCTTCTGCCCCAAAGAAGCCACATGGAGCAGAGGGGTGGGGGGCTTCAGAAGAGGCTGTGGTACAAGCAGAGGCTATGAACCTGAAATACAACCCTTCTTACCCTACTAGTTCCCATATTTAAGTATGCAGACCTCATTGCGAAGAATCAGGAGGGAACTCCCCATTTCTCCACAATGTCAACTGTATTGGCAATGCAGAGACCCAAAGTGGAATGTGCCTATGCCAGAAAAGCACCACAGAATACCAGATAGCCCAGCCAAGAAATAAACCAGAAACATACATGCACACCATTTTCTTCTGCATGGCATATACATCATCAGCAACATAAAAGCTACACTATGGACTTCATATTAATATCTCACATCTATCATTCCAGAATGCAAAGTGCCTGGGATGGATAATCAACGATGCTTTTCCAAATCTAGAGTGCCCAAAAATTTGAAGTAGTAATGAAAGGAACAAGAGTCACTATTAATGTACCCATTCTCTTGCCAATTTAGTATTTATTAGACTTTGGCAAGAGGGGCTCAAAACAAGATTTTATCTTCCAAGATACACCATTCCCCTCACCACCCACCAATCTAAATCCCCACTACAACACGCAGAATTGTGCACCTAAAGAGTATGATCAGTCTTCACAGAGTTGTTTTAGGGTCGTTGGGCTTTTTCCCACCTAAAGTTTTTTTGTACTTCTGCAGATACGCCACTGCCTCTCTTGCTTCTTCATGGCCCCGTTTTGGCTACAACCCTGTTAGCACTCGCTAGCTGAGTTTGATATTAAAGGGAGCAAGACACTACAAGAAACTGAGAGATTTTCAAAGATTCTATGCTTAACAGCTTCAGGCCAATCTATTACACTGGGCAACAATTTTTTACTTTTGAATGTTGTCTAGATTTCTACAACTGATTTAGGGTATTTTTGCACTGCTGAATCAGGAAATGGCATCTGTTTCTCTCCATCAGGTCAGGTTTACTGTAAACTGAATGGTGGGCATTGATAAAGGTAAGTACACGTAAATTGCATGTTGCTTCACCATTTTTCAAACTTCAGGGCTTGAACTTCCATTTCTTGGAACTCCTGGAATGCTCAGTGGCAGGGTGGTCTCTCTTCAGAGTCCAACAGTAGTCAGCCATCATGACTGCATCCCAGCGACCCCGATACCTGGTCTCCATCTCTTTCATGTCCTGATGGAATCTCTTCCCCTGCTTGTCACTCATTGAACCCAGGTTCTCAGGAAACCGGTCCATATGTGAAAATAGGTAGTGCATCTTGACGCTCATGTTGCAGCCCAGGTTTCTGAAAGCAGTCAGCATGTTGTTGACAAGTTCTGCGTAGTTTCTGACCTTATTGTTGCCAAGAAAGTTCTTCACTACCAGAACAAATGCCTTCCACGCTTCCAGTTCCACTTCGTTCATTGAGTTTCCGAACTTTGGATCTCTGATGAGCTGACAGATCTGAGGACCGTCAAAGATGCCAGCTTTCAACTTCTCCATGGTCAATCCTGGAAAAGCTTGGCACAAGTAAGTGAAGCAGTCACCATCCTTGTCCAGAGCCTTGGTGAACTGCTTGATTAAGCCGAGCTTGATGTGCAGCGGTGGGAAAAGTATTCTGTCTCTGTCCACCAGAGGGTTGTTGATGACGTTCCTTTCTTTGCAAGGCACCAATTCCTCCCGCACAGGCCAGTCCTTCTTCGTGTAATGCTGAGCACGGTCCCTACTATCCCACAGGCACAGAAAACATGGGTACTTGGTGAAGCCAGACTGTTGTCCCAACAAAAAGTTCACCATCTTCAGGTCAACACAAATAAACCACTTATGCTGATCAAAACCAATTTTCTCCAGCACATACTTCACCGCTTCATAGTTCTCCTTCAGTGTACTCGAGTGAGCCAGGGGTATAGAGGCAAACTGGTTGCCGTTGTGTAGCAGAACACATTTCAGTGATCACTTGCTGCTGTCAATGAACAGTCTCCAATCTTTGGGTTCGTACTGTGGCACTCCAAGCTTGAGCAGAAGCTGCACAATATCTGCACAGTACACCAAGTCCTTCTCTTCCGAGAAAAAACAGAGGTACTCTTGATGCCTGTTGCAGAAGAAGCTGATGTGAGCACTGTCAGAGAGGAGGTTTTTTTCCTTCAATCTGGGTGCCAACAGTTCGGCAGAGTCCTTTGACAAGCTGAGGTCGCGAACTAGATCATTCAACTCCTTTTGGGCAAATGGATGTAGAGCATCATCTTCAAAAACCACTTCTTCTTCATGTCCTTCAACACTGGAGGCATCTTCGTCACTAATGTCAGGAAGTTCTCCGAAGATAGGCACTGGAATTTCATCACAATGAGCTACAGGATGATGTGCTGATTGAAGATCAGGATATACGTGGGGCGGCTGCCCCATTAACTTAGTTTTGATCCCCCAACTTTATGCTTTGCCGCACCAATTTATGGAAGATTTCGAGGTTTTATGACTTCAAACTGATCCCTTTTCGACATAATCACCCAGAACTATCGGACCTGAATACTTCTTGTCATTAAAATAATCATTTCCAATCAAAACAATTATTTGACATGGCATTTTACCCCCACCAACTTCTTCTAAAATGCTCCACACAAGCGTACATGTGAACAAAAACGTAAAAAAAGACATGTGGCCATAGCTCAAAAACTTGACCTGATTGAGCAAAACCAATGTGATTTTTGGATTCAGCGCATCAGATTCGTCCTAAATCAGCTGGAAAAACGCAGACAACAAATTTGTTGTTGACCAGTGTTATTCATTTGCTAGCACCTGATGTTAGCTACTTTAGGAACATCAGATTTTAGGTTGTTAAAATGACTCCAAAAAGTTACCAATATGCACTGTGTAATCTCTTGCAGATGGTGATACAGTATATCAAACCCCCAATGCCAAGAGCATGCTCTGCCACCCACATATGGCCAGTGTCTCTACAATGCCAATCAATGCCAGATAATATCCAGTGTTTCCCATTTTCCATGTTTGGCTTGTCACAGTTTTTACATTTCATCCCACTTTTTGGCAATGTAGAAAGGAACTATTAATTATAGAAAGCTTGGGATTCTTTCTGTATAAATAAAGAATTCCAATCTAGCTGTATGGGATAAAGCTGTTTTCCAATGGCATAAGACAAGAGAAGAAAGGACACTGATAACTCCCATAACTTTGGTTTGCAATGCAAAAAGGAATCCAGCACAAGGCAACACAGATTTCTGAAGAGAATGGCCAGGGCAAAGTCACTATATAGAAACTGAAAACTGGCTGGTTTGAAATCTCGATCTTCCAGAAGCCACTGCAAACACGTTACATTTATTTTATAGTTTCCTTTTTTATGTTGATGGTTGATATGTTTCTTTGGTTTCACACTGTAAATCTAATGGATTGAGGTTGAATCCTGACAAGATAGAAGTACTGTTTTGGGGGGACAGGAGGCGGGCGGGTGTGGGGGACTCCCTGGTCCTGAATGTGGTAACTGAGTCCCTGAAGGACCAGGTACAGAGTCTGGGAGTCATTTTGGACTCACAGCTGTCCATGGAGGTGAAGGCCAATTCTGTGTCCAGGGCAGCTGTCTACCAGCTCCATCTGGTAAGCAGGAAGCGACCCTACCTGCCCACGGACTGTCTCGCCAGAGTGGTGCATGTTCTAGTTATCTCCCGCTTGGACTACTGCAATGTGTTCTCCGTGGGGCCACCTTTGAAGGTGACCTGGAAACTACAACTAATCCAGAATGTGGCAGCTAGACTGGTGACTGGGAGCTGCCGCCGAGACCACATAACACCAGTCTTGGAAGACCTACATTGGCTCCCAGTACATTTCCGAGCACAATTCAAAGTGTTGGTGCTGACCTTTAAAGCCCTAAATGGTCTCAGCCCAGTATACCTGAAGGAGTATCTCCACCCCCATCATTCAACCCAGACACTGAGGTCCAGTGCTGAGGGCCTTCTGGCGGTTCCCTCCCTACGAGAAGCAAAGATACAGGGAACCAGGCAGAGGGCCTTCTTGGTAGTGGTGCCCACCCTGTGCCACACCATCCCATCAGATGTCAAACAGATAAACTACTATATGATTTTTAGAAAACATCTAAAGGCAGCCCTGTATAGGGAAATTTTTTATGTTTGGTGTTTTATTGTGTTATTATAGTTTGCTGGAAGGTACCCAGCATGGCTGGGACAAACCAATCAGATGGATGGCATATAAATAATAAAATTATCAATAATAATATCACTTCTTTGGCTCTGTGTGAAGCAGGTCTCTTAGTTCTGACTTGCAATTCCATTCAGGAGATTCAGAAGCTATCTGGGCCTTTCTGATGTCTCTGGTGGAAGACCCACTTTTCATGTTAGTTGTGAATTTCACTGCTTCATTGTAAGATATGAAGTAGCACTGAATAAAGTGTGCCACCTTAGTAGAAGAAAGGTAACTCATCTCCGTGCATGAGATCAAAGCGAACACAAGCAAAGTAACTCAAACTCTATATACGACAAAAGAATCCCCCTACACACTTGGAGAATGAAACACTGAGGTACCTGATTTGACAATGTCTGGACCTTCAAGGCATTCCAGGGCACTGACTGGCTAGGGTTGTAGACAGCTTTCACCAGCACCTTTTCGCCAATCTGTGGGATCCGACCTTTGACAACACTGAAACAAAACAGAAGAGACGAAAACACATGTCTTATTTCTGCTGGTGCTGAGTTTCTAATGGGCACCTCCAAAGCTCATAACTGAAGGTCAAGTCCAGCTTCACCAGCCAGGCCCTGTCCTGTGCAGACAGCAGAGTCAGGAGTCTACGTTTTCTGACTGTACTTCACAGGAAACATACAAAGTTGCCTTATATCAGGGTCCGGCTAATTATGCATTTAGCAAAGTATTGTCAACTCAAGACATGCAGCCACTCTCCAGGATCCCAGACAAATATTTACCACCACCTGCAGTCCAATTCTTTTTTTAAAAAATGGATATATCAGGAATTGAACCGGGGACCTTCTGAAGGCAAACCATGTGCTCCACCACTGAGCTCTGCTTCCTCCGCTAAAGAATGCACGTGAGGAAATCAGATTTTTCGTTATCTGTTGCATAAAGAAAAAAATCTCTGCAAGTCTTAAGCTAGAACAGCAGTAACTGGCTGGAATTGTTTCTCCACAATTCAAAGTGTTGCCTCAGGATTGCAATACCGCAAGAAACACCTCTCTAGATACGAATAAGCCTGGACCCGGTGGTCTTCATCAGAGGCCTTTCTGTGTGTGCCCTACCCAATGGAGGTATGGAGGGTGGCCATACGAGAACAGGCCTTTTCAGCGGTGCCCCCCCCCCCATCTATGAAATGCTCCTTTCCAGGGAAACTCACCTGACACCATCTTTGTCAGTTTCTAGGTGCCAAGCTAAGACCTTTCTGTTTACCTAGACTTTGGTTAATTAATGTTGCCTCGTATGATTATGCTCATCTTATGGTGGGGTGGGTAGGGCTTAGTCCTTTTTGATATGTCGCTGGAAGAGAATTTTAAGTATTTTCAACTGCTTTAAAATTTTCTGGTTTTAAATCATTTTTATGTTTTATTTTGTCAAGTTCGATTTTATTATGAAATTTATTTTTATTATTTAAAATGTGTTGGGCTGTTTATTGGGTTGTTTTTGTTTTGATTATGTATTTAGTGGCTTTAAATTCTGATTTTATCGTGTGAACCACTTTGAGACCTGCAAAAGAAACGATTGGCAATTAAAATTGATGGAATACGCAGAGATAGCGAAACTTACCAGAAGATTAAGAGATCAGGATGATAAACTCTTTGTAGCAGAATGGAGGAAATTTATTGAATATATGAAAACAAACTGCAAACAATTAAAAACATTAGCAGGATTGATATAAACATGAGGATTCTAAGGGAATTAAAAAGGATAAATGAGTAAAAAGGACAAATTAAAATAAGAAGTAAGAATTTGAAAGAAAAATAAGAAACCATAGAAGAGGAGTGATGGAAGTCAAAGAAAACATTACTGGATTTGTGTGTGATTTATTGTTGAATATATATTTATTATTGAATGCTTCTTTATTGTTGAATATTGTAAAATGAAAAAATGGGGTGGGGGATTTAAATAGCATCTTCCAGCTGCAATCTAAAGTAGCAGAAAGGGCTATACTAGGTCAGGCTTCCTCATTCTTCCCAAGTGTAGATCAGGCTTTGGTGCAATTCAAGAAGATAAAAGGAAACACGTCTGCTGGATGGCAAGGGGAAAATGCTATTAGTAGCCACTTGCTGTCCTCTTGTCTCTGCTGCCATCCTAATGGCTCTCTACTCACCTTAATTGAAAGAAAACTTCATCATCCACCACTCCAAAGTAATCGTGGAGGCTGGTGACTATTCCAGTAAAAACTCGTTGTTTCTCTCCCCCCTGAAAAGCAAAGGCCCAGGGAAATCACTATAATGACATAATGAAAGGTTACACACTAATCACCGGTGTCGCAAATCTGGTCATCTGCATACCCAATCCCCAGGCTCAGTCAACAGGTCCAATCATAACAGACTGCAGGTGCGACCTATTCACAAGCCGTCTAATTCGCTCTCTTTGTCAGTCACTGGAGTTCTAGACAGTTCACAATATTTCTTAATACTGAGGTCATATCAAGTCCTGGCTACTCTCAAGTTCTTTCATCTGCCAAAGGAGGAATTTGCCATTTATTGATTTCTAAATCCTTTAACACTGGATTCAATATCACTATTGATGTCAAGCAGTAACCAACTCTCTTTCAAACTGAACAATTACCGTATTTTTCACCCTATAACATGCACCCGACCATAACACGCACATAGTTTTTAGAGGAGGAAAACAAGGGGGAAAAATATTCTAAACGAAACAGTGGATGTATGATTTTTGTGGTTCATGCTGTGGCCACAGACATGTGATCTGACGGTGAGTTTGGGGTAGCCCAATGCAAAAAAAGAATGCTGCAAATAATGCAGGCGAGGGGTTTAAGGGGAGAAGGAACACGCGTGGGGTGGGTGGAGAAGGATGCTGCTAATAATGCAGGCGAGGGGTTTAAGGGGAGAAGGAACACGCGTGGGGTGGGTGGAGAAGGATGCTGCTAATAATGCAGAAGAGGGGTTTAAGGGGAGAAGGAACACGCGTGGGGCAGGTGGAGAAGGATGCTGCTAATAATGCAGGCGAGGGGTTTAAGGGGAGAAGGAACACACGTGGGGTGGGTGGAGAAGGATGCTGCTAATAATGCAGAAGAGGGGTATAAGGGGAGAAGGAACACGCGTGGGGTGGGTGGAGAAGGATGCTGCTAATAATGCAGAAGAGGGGTTTAAGGGGAGAAGGAACACGCGTGGGGTGGGTGGAGAAGAATGCTGCTAATAATGCAGGCGAGGGGTTTAAGGGGAGAAGGAACACGCGTGGGGTGGGTGGAGAAGAATTCTGCTAATAATGCAGGCGAGGGGTTTAAGGGGAGAAGGAACACGCGTGGGGTGGGTGGAGAAGGATGCTGCTAATAATGCAGAAGAGGGGTATAAGGGGAGAAGGAACACGCGTGGGGTGGGTGGAGAAGGATGCTGCTAATAATGCAGGCGAGGGGTTTAAGGGGAGAAGGAACACGCGTGGGGTGGGTGGAGAAGGATGCTGCTAATAATGCAGAAGAGGGGTATAAGAGGAGAAGGCTCCTCTCCTCTCCCGCTTTGCTCCTTTGAAGCAAGCAGGCTCTGTGTCCTTCTCTCCTCCCCATTCAGCGGCTCTTCTCCCGCTTTGCTGTTTCAAAGTGAGCCACGGAGGAGGGAAGGAAGGGGAACCATGGATCCTCTGCTCACGACTGCAGCAGATACCCCCGCCACCCGTAGGCATTCCCTCCATAACACGCACAGACATTTCCCCTTACTTTCTAGGAGGAAAAAAGTGAGTGTTATGGTGCAAAAAATACGGTATGTTCCATCCAAATCCAACTGAACCCTGAAAAACTATTCTGTAATATGAGCCTCTTCAGACATCAGCAGGCCCTACATGCGGTAGAGCCTGGAACTCAGGATCAGTATGCCTGTACTAGAGAAAGGAAAGCACTACTGACTTGGGCACTCAGGCAGAAACTGGGCAAATAGGATATACACCTGTAAAACAGATTACTTACTTCATAGGGCAAAATGCATGTGACCATGAGAGCCGCGAAACAAGAGGTTGCCAGGCCCACTAACATTTGAAGCAAACTTCAGGAAACCGGGGAATCACAGAAAGGCCCTCATCATAAATTTCTACCCTACTTCATCAAAGTAGTTACTACAAACACACACCAACTATGATTTAGAAGAATACTGCCTTCCTCAATAGCAGGTATGGGAAATTTCTGGACCTCCAAATGTTGCTGAACTACATCTGCCATCATCATTGGCCATGTATGATGGACCTCATGCAGTTGCTGTGGCTGCAGCATACGTAAATAAAAATAAGAGTCTGCAGTGATAGTCACAAGGTAGACACAGAGATGCAGTGTACCTATGCTCCAGCAAAGGCAAACTGTAAACTAGGATGAACAGGTTGATGTATGGCACTGTGGCAGGGGGACTAATTTAAGAATACCATAGAGCCATCATCTACGGTTCTGTAACCATCTACAATATATACTTAGTCCAATTGAGAAGGAAATGGGAGATACTAATTATCCTAGATCTGTTACGACTACAAGTGAATTTGAAACTCTGTGTCAGGCAGATCCTCGTCAAGGCTACTGTTTTTCTGACACCCATTCACACTGCGCAGTATTACATATGAGTTCTTAAGCAGCATGGCTTAACATTTTCTTTATTCCCCCCCCCCCAAATTTCTAGCCTTCCCACTCAACGTGAAGAGCTTCGCTGTTGCAATCAGAGTTATGACCACTTACATGACCTTAAGCCAAATTTGATGGTTTGAAGGAAGGCGGCAGTGTGTAAACCCTAACACACACTTGCTATCTCCAAGGATCTTAAATACATATTTCCAACCCCTCCTCCAATGGCTTTGAGCCAAACTGGCACAGAGCACGCAGCTCTGGTTTCATTAAATGCAAAGAGTTTGAAGCCAGATGCCAAAGACATCAGGAGAGCCACACAGACCTTCTTCACCTGACCTCTGGCTGAGATTCCATCTGAGACACATCATAAACCACTTGCCTGCCTCTAGAATACATAGCTGCTGGCACATGCCCAGGGAGCTGACTAGAACTGCCTTGAAACTTGTTCATAGAGCTCTCCAGTGGAAGTAAAATCCCTTAACTGTTTTCTTGGGAGAATGAAAAAACACCAGAATTTCACTGACACCTACAAGGAAAAACCAATCATCTCCCACAGACCTGAAGATGGCGTGCCGCCTGAATAATCTCTGCTGAGATAGGAGGATTTAAGAGGCCAGGTGCAGGTCCCAATAAAGAGGCTGGTTGGGTTCCTAGTGAAAAGGAGCAAATAATTTTAAACACTAGAAAATCATTGAATGGTCAGATAGAAGTGCATTTATGTACAATTTCATTCATTAGATAGGTGGCACTTAGCAAAAATTTTAATGCATTCATTTCATTACAACCATGAGATTAGCTCCTTACTATTCCCATTAAGATTCAAAAGATTAGAGTAAATGAAGTGTGGTGACAAGGATGAGACCAAAGCACCCATAGCTAAGAACTGAACAAAAGTAATGCTCATATTTTTGTATGCTGATTTTCTATCAAATACACACACAGAGCACAGAGGATTAACAAAAACCAGTAAAGCAGAAATCTCTTTCCCTCTAAAGAATTTAAAAAACAAACCCATCACATATCTCTCATGAAGAAGGGTTTAAAGAAACAGCAGAGATACTACCCACCCAGCATGGCCTAAACAACAGCATGGATAGATCAGAGGCAAACTTTACAACATCCTTATCTGACTGACCTGAGAAGGACCTGGCTCCCTGAAGATTGCTGGCTCTCAGCTGCTTCTGACGCTTGAACTGTGCCATTTTGAAGGGTTCTTTTCTAGAATAATGTAATGAGAGAGACACAAGAGTTACAGAGATCCCACATGCAAACCAGCACAATGGATGCGGGGACAGAGTCGAACCCTTTCAGCTGTCAGATCCACACCGACAAGCCAGCGGGGCTCTGCCACAACTTCCCCCCAGAACTGCAGCTGCTCCGTGACTCACCCTGCCAGATTTCCACAGCAAGGGGAAGACTCTCTCTCCCCCCGCCAGACCCAGCCAGCCCTGCAAGCGGCAACCCGGGGTCCTTCGGTGGCGCCCAAATTCCTAGTCAGCAGCAAAGCAGCTCATCTTCGGCTAGAAGAAGAAACAGGCAGAGTTAAGCAGGGAGAGAGAACAAAACCCGGACAGGCCGGGAAAGGAGGGGGGGCGGGGGGGCGAAGGCGCTGGAACTTTTTGAGGGGGGGGAGAAAGGGATTCCAGCTGCGGCGGCCTGCCCGGCGGGGTCCTGGCGCCCTCCCCGCAGGGCCAACCTCCCCAGGGGCCGGCGAGGGCCTCGGCTAACGGGCGCTCGAGGGCAGCCCCCCCCCCCGCGAGGGCTTCTCCGCCTCTCCCCTCTCGGCCGGGCGGGGGAGGCGCCCACCTGAGGGCGGCGCGGGGGGAGAAGAAAGGAGCCCGGCGGCGGCGGCGGCGGCGGCGGCGGCGGCGTCGCCAGGGACAAAGGGACCCGGAAGCTCCGCCCGGATGTGCGCCTCAACGGAAACGCCTCCCGCGCGCCAGCCCCCCCCGCCTCCCAGGCCCCGGAAGTGCTTCTGCCCGGAGGGAAGCTCTACCCGGAAGTGGTTGGAGAGAGGCGGAAGAGAGGGCGGGGCGCGCGCTTTCCTTCCGAGTTCCGCGGTGCCGCGTGTGGGCGAGTCTCCCTGGAGGGGTTTCTGGCGGCGGAAGAGGCGCCGCGAGGCCGCCGCCGCCGCACTCGAGGCTCCCCGCAGCGGGCTGCCCTGCAGGACTGCGCGTGGCCGCCGCGCGGCGCTCTCGTCGCAGGAGCCTCCGGCCGCAGGGGAGCTGCGCTACTTCGGGGGGGGGCCTTCCCCACAGCGGCCCCCAGGGGGTTCCCGGCTCCCCTCGTCGCGGCCTTGGCAGAGTCCGCAGGGCCAGCGCCGCCCCGAGGCCGCTTCCGTCCTGCCTTATAGATTCCTGATCATGTTTCACTTTAATCATTTCTACATCTATTTTTGAAAATTGAAACTGGCAACAGGTGTGTGAAAGTAGTCTGTACATAGTGCTATTGCTAGCCTCGTCAAGTGAAAGCTCTTCATGGGCATTGTCAAATTATAAATAAGGCTTCACGTGTATCAACACTGCAAGTTGAGTCAGTATTATTATTCCCATATTGCAGACGGAGGGGCTGAGGCTGCGAGACCATGGCTTCCCTAAGGCCACCTAGTAAGTTCATGCCACAGACAAGATTCAGACTGGTTGCTTTCTAATTTGTAGCGCAGTGTCTTGGGCCACATTCCTATCATAACTTACCTGGGAATAAGTCCCATCAAACTCAATAGGATTTACTTCTGGATAGACGTGTGTAGGCTTGCACCAGAGGCAGGCAGACCACAGGTTCGCAGGAACTTCTTTCTTATTACTATGCCCCAAGATCCACCAATGATTATGTGCATAATTAAGAATTAAACCATTCTGTACCCAGGCATTTGTATGGAGAAGCATACAAACTTAGCTCACAGTCCTTCCACACACAAATCCACTCCAGCACACCTTTCCCCGTTACACCCAGTATAATTTGGGTGTCAGGAATCATTTTTTTGCCAACTGGGAGTCAGAAAAGTGTAACCAAAATGATCAAAGGGATGCAGCAGCTAACCCCCCCATGTTGCAGCATTTGGAACTTCTTAGTTTAGAGAAAAGGCGAGAGGATATTGCAGAAGTGTATAAAATTATGCACAGAATGGGAGAAGTGGGTCAAGTTTTTCTCCTGCTCCCATAACACTAGAACTCCAGGGACATCCAATGAAGCCGAATGTTGGAGAATTCAGGACAGACAAAATAAAGGACTTCTTCACACGGCACACCCCAGGTATAATCTTCAGGCAGAGCAGGGAGAGGACCCTGCCTGACACCCTGGATAATCGTCACCAGTCAGTAGAGAGATGGATGGATCAATGGCCTGGCTAAGTGTAAGGCAGCTTCCTATGTTCCCAAGCAATTTTACATAATTGCTACAGGGAGGTTCCTGTTAAGAATTCCTGCTCCATGATTGCAGTCATAGGATTGTTGTCTTCCACATGACGGTGTATGTTTTGTCTCCACTTGGTTCAGCACCCCAGGAGGGAGGGAACATGCCAGCCAGGCATGTGTCTGCCAGAGTCCTACTCGAGTGTAGGCTGAATTCTTGACAGTTACAGCCCTTTATTATCTTGATCAACCACCACCAACTCTATATGTTGATGTAACTCAAGACTTCCTTGCTGTTCCTTGCTTTTAATGACGCATCAGAGGACTATGGACAGAGTCCGTGCAACAGGCACCAGATGTCCAGTGCTTTTCTTTCGTTTGGGAAAAAGTCTTTGATCTATCAGGCCAAATCTAACTCTCTGTTCTTCCTCTCCAAGCTGTTCACAGGAGGGCAAATCCAACAAGCCATGTTGTTGATTGCTACATCAAAGGGAAAGCAGTGGGGGAGGGAAAAGGAAGAGAAGAAAAGAGTTACGTGCAAAGATCCTTCTCTAGTGAAACCCCAAATGGGGGGGGGGCCTTGTTTGCTGCCAACAAATCACAAAGAACTTCAAAAGTAAAAGTCCTCATTGAATTCAAGGCATTCAGCAACTAATAAATTAAATAAATAATAAGGTGGACTTAGGAATTTGCCGTATACAGTAGTACCTCCAGTTACGAACGTAATCTGTTCCTGAGGTCCGTTTGTAACCTGAAACCGTTCTTAACCTTTGGCTAATGACGCCTCCTGCTGCTGCCGCGCCGCCGATACACGCATCGCAGGACAAAGTTCGCAACAAGGGGCATCTACTTCCGGGTTAGCGGAGCTCGTTACCCAAAGAGTTCATAAGGAGGGCGGGATGTAACACGAGGTTCCACTGGACAAGGTCAGGCCATTGGTCCATCTAGCTCAGTAGCATCTGCACTGACTGGCAGCAGCTCTCCAGGCCAGGTTTCCCAGGCAGGAGTCTTCAAGCCCTGCTTGGTGGGATTCATGGAAGTATCTGCTTGGCTCTGTGGAAGAGTGTGGTGAACTAGAGGGACCCCAAGTCTCATCTAGCAAGGCTTTCCGTATGTTCTCACAACATGCTACGCATGTAGGGAATTCCTCCATACACACCCTATGGAGGTCCTTTCACATATGCAATACCCCCCACCCCAGGCTGAAGTGACACAATTCACAGCATTCTGTTGAACTTTCAGATAACTTTCTTCCAACATAATTTCAAAGGCAGAATGTAAAAAAGTCTGCAAATAGTTTTATTTTCCTCACTTTTATATAACTTGTGAATATATCAATTTCCATCTATATACACATACATGCGTGACCATTAGGCCATATAAATATATACAGGGCTCACTCCATATGTGAAGTTATATAGCTGTATGTGAGCACATACAAAAAGATGTGGAGTGTCAGTCATTTGTTTCATAAGGAAAACATAATTAAAGGCAGGGCCAATAAGTTATTTCACATTCTGCCATGCAGGGATTTCCTAGTGAAGACTGGGAGAAGAGAGGTCTATCCTCTCCCCTCAGAGCCATCGTCCTCACCTAGTAACCACGCACATGAGATTTTATGCCCACGTTCCTAATCAATGAGACAGCAGCCTAAAATCTTAGGAGAGTTGGCAATGATGGGAAAGGATCTTTCTAACAGAATGTGGTGATGTTTGGTGGTGTGTATGAGACAGACCTAAAACCTGTGTTCTCCAGAGGGCCAGCCTCAGGGAGATCTGTCCCGAAGACAGTGTATAAAAATAAAAAGAAGGGCAGGCTAAAGAAAATGAGGCTATGTGCCAATGTAAAACTGGCTCTCTGTAGACTGTGGTTTGTAAATAGAGACCCAACACAATACATGTGCTGATACAAATCATGGTTAATTTATACCAGGTCCCCTAACCATGGTTTACAAAGCCCATGTTGATGCACAGTTTACGTTACTGCACTGGTGCATATGTAATGTGAAAACAATAAAACAGGACAGAAGGGGTAAACTGCAAGAGGAGGAAGCATTTGCTCACAAGGCTGGCTTTGAATTTGCAGACTGTGGCTTGAAGTGAGCAGTTATGTTTCCACTTGGTTGGAAAGGTTTCATAGAAGAGAAGCATTTTGCTAGGTGGAGCTTTTGTGTCTCCATTCTTTATCTGAAAGTCTCTTCTCTCTTCCACTGGAGGGGGATTTGAAGCTCACCGTCAAAGTGGGTGGAGCATTTCAGCTCCCAATAAGCTCTCAGGGAAGGGAAGAAGAGTCCATGTGCATGACAGCACTGCCTTGGGAGCCCCAGACCTGTCATGCCTCCAAGAGAACCTGTGGCTCACCGCATGGAAAGGTGTTTCGATCTGTGCTTTTTTGCACCCAGAGTGGGCAGGAAACGCCACCTGGGTTGGGATTCTTCTTTGTCCAATATGGTATATGTTCTGTAAGGAAAATAAAAAGGGATGAGGGAGATCTGATAGGAGGCACCCACTCAATAGGTTGCTTGCAACACAGGTTGCTACAATATCCAAATTACCTGGCGTTAGTAAAAGTTCCTTTCCCTGCACATGAGGCAGCTGGAAATATGAGCTCCACTTTTAACAAACACATTTTCTCAATTTAATATATAAGAGCTGGAAGACTGGGCTCATGCCCAATGCCACAACACCAAGTCTGACTGGGGAGTCCCCACTGGCACACCCCAAAAGTAGCAAAGTGTTGTGTTTTTACTATTTTTTCTTGGGAGCCCAGAGTGGCTGTGGCAACTGTTGGGGGTACTTGGTCATTCATTTTCAGAACAATGTCTTCATGAGTTTCTGCATTTAAGATGAAACTCTGGCTGTGAAGCTAGATTGTTTACACAGGTTCAAAGATAAGACAGTGAAGTCATGGACATGTGCAATACGTTATGTGAGTGTGACTAAGAGAGACTTTTGGTTTTGATCTGCTGAGAGGATGCAAGCCGATCTGTCGCTGTGGGATTCTACAGCAATCTCTGTAAACAGCAACCATTAAGCTTGATGACAGGCAATAAAGTAATCTGCCTAGAACAATTCTGTGTTGGTCATCAATCAAGACTAGGGGCCAATTTCCTCATGCTTCACTGCAGACTGTATTTCAACTCTGTTAAAAGCCTGGTCAGAAGCATGCTGGGCGAGTCTGTTTATAGCAGCTATCACACCATAAACAGCCACAGCAAGCCAGTCAGATGAGTGGCGTATAAATTTTTCAATAATCATCGTCCTCTTACCTACACTGACTGCTGCTGGGGGCAGGCTCACCAGATGCAGTTGGTTCATTGGCCCGCACAGATTTCCTGGTAATCCTGCTGATCAGCCCTTTGACTTTGCCCCAGTGAGAGTGGTCCTGAGAGAAAAAGACACAATGTGAAGAGACTGGGTCTATCCCAGGGTACATGACATTTATACCAGCCATAATCCCAACATCGCAGAAATGAAACCAACAGCCAGGAATCTTTGATCCCTTCTTTGCCATTTTACTGTTAGTCTTGTGTCTGCTGCCAAGAGGATTATAGATCACCTGTGGGTGACCTGAGTGCTACCCAGTTGGTGCGGAGCCATGCGACAGTGCCTTTGTGGTGGTGGATCACCTCCTCTCTCACTCTCTCCCTCAAGTGTGCCTTCTGTTAAGTTGTGGGTGAACATATCAGACGACACAGCGATTCTTCAATCAGCTCTTGTTTATTCACAGGCCAGAACAGAACTGAACTGAAGGGTTCAGCTAGCCTGTTTATATAGAGCTCCACTAGAACGCAACAGTAACCACTTTCTGTAACTATCCAATCACTGAATGTCACTTTCAATCCCTTATTTGCATATGTGGACCTGAGTGAAAACTATCTACAGTATCCCCCTCTGCCCCAGGGTGAGAACTTCAGTACATAGCACCTTCCCTCATTGTTAACATTATGGGGGAAATTAAAACATCCCTATTTGAAACAATTCAGGAATTTGATTTCTGAAAGATACTGTTCGTGGAAACCTTGAAAGTTTATAAGCTTTGAGGACAAGTTTTTGGAGGTTCTTGTAGTTTGTTGTCTTGGGCTCCTTTAAGAGGAAAGGTGGGAGTGAATAATCATCAGGTCCTAAACCCTATTTATGTAAAAACGTAAGAAGAGTCTGACTGCAGGATCAGACCAAAGTTCCATCTAGTCCTGTTTCCCACAACAGCCGATCAGATGCCTCTTGGGAAGCCCAGGACCCTCCCAATGCTGCTGCTTAGAAACTGGTCCTCAGAGGCCACGAGCCCACATCTGGGCCTTTAACACCTTTTGAAGTTTGTCAAAAAGTGTCTTCTCACCGCATGGTGAGGGCAGACCTCAGAGAACACAGGGCTGGTGTCACTTAAGGGCAAACTAACTTGCATTAAAATCTTTTATGTCACCCTGATGTACTTAACTTGACCAAACTCAGGGTAGATCTTTCCATGTTTACAATGAGGGGGGTTGTTGCCCTTCCAACCACCTTCCCCCTGCTCCCCAGCAAAATTTAGCTCCAATTTATTTTAAACTTCCCACTTATAAAAACAATATACTATGACAGTGTACAAAAAATCATCAAAATAATATAACATTTAATAAACAAAAACAAATGACCAACACTGAATCAAACTGATTTTCTAAAAATGCTTGGCAAAAAATGGCTTTTTTTAGAAGGCAATGAAATATCAGATGTGTAGCTGAAATCAGACACCTAATTTTGAAAGGAATGGCATTCCAAATTACTGGCACCACTAGCCTTCGTTCACACATAAACTAAATGAATGTGAGGTGGGGCGGTCAAGAAGACTTCTCCAGAAGACCACCATGAACTGGGGGGCTCCTCTTCCTCTGAAAGATGCATGGAAGGGCAAGAACAGCAACTGCTTTTCACAGCATTGGGAAGTTTGGGGGGGGGGGAATGGCATGTGTTCATTTTCTGCTAGTCATCCATTTTTCAAAGGAAGGTGGTGGAAACCCTCATGATAAACTCTTCCTGATTTTTTTTTTAAGAATGGAACTATGGAATAGTGTTCCCCACCTTCTCATAGATCAAGTTACCATAGAATATGATTGTAATTTATTTTTACAAAAAAAAATCTACCATAGTACTCAAAAGTACTGTACAACGAAGCTTTTTAAGTAAAATGATGTAGCCTCGCTTATATTATTTCTGACACTTCCGGGTTAGTGCCTCCGGTAATGGCGGAATTCCTCTGATCGGGAGGAATTTGCTTCATAGGAATCCGGGTCTGGCTGGCACGGTGAAGGCGGAGACCCACTAGAAATCACAGGCAGGTGAAGCCTGTGAACGTGGGATTCGGCTGGCACCTTTTGCGCCTCCCCTACTCGCGGGGAAACCTAGTTTCGGGGATCCGGAGCGACGGGTGAGCGGCGCGGTGCTTCAAATTGACTGCTTCTCCCACAGAGCGGAGCCGCATAGCTGTTGCCGGAGAGCGCTGACTTTTTCCTGTGGACAATTTGATCTTAAAGCAACTACCCGTGAGTAGAGCGGAGAATTGGATTTTTAAACGTCTTAATTTGGTGCCGAAACGGGGAGGTCTAAAACAGGAAGTCCACCTTCCCCTTTTGTAAATAGATTGAAGCAATGAGGATGCAAGCTGAAGTCTCGGAAAGCCTATTGTAAAGGACTAAATTTCCATCAGTAAAAAATACTAAACCCCCCTTGGTGGCAGGAGAAGAGGGGGGAAAGTTTGGGACTGAGTATACCTGCAGGAGAGAGCGAACAGAGTTAATATACCACCGCTCCGATCCTGGAAACGGGCTGCCAACAGGACTGACCGTGATTAGAACGTTCACTGACAGTTAGTTTAATAAGAGGAATACATTGTTTCCATGGTCTCCGTCTGCGTTTAAAAAGGAGTAAAAGTAACAGAAAATTGAAACTAACTTTATTGTTTGAATTGAGTTTAAAAGGACTAATACAAATAGAAACTGTTTCCCTCTAGAGGAACTGTTTCCCTCTAGAGGAAGCTTTTGAAACTGTCACAAGAGTTGAGCTGGGGGAATTTCCAGCTGCAAGATAAAAAACTGTGAGATTCTGGGGACCTTGAATCGGTTAAGAATGTTGACAGAAGAGTCCTTAGTGGTTGTATTATGTAAGATAAGTGACTCACTGGAACAGCTTCATAAAAAGGTGGATGTGGTAACTACCAAAATTGACAATTTGGGACAAAAAGTCAACACTAATATAGAAACTATTCAGAAACTGACACAGGAATCTACTTTGATATGGCAAACTGCGGAGAAGGCTAGGGAGAAAGTTATTGCCACTGAACCTAAAGTAACACAATTGGAGAGAGAGTCCCAGCCTTACAGATGCAATTTGATGACCAAAAGTTGATGCCTGCTATGATTGAATTTAAAGAAAATCAGATTTCGAGGATCAGAGCCCTACCTGAACTGGAGAAGGAAAGTTTGATAGATTTCCTTACACAGGAATTTCATGACTTTTGGGACCGGGACTTGGGTCAAGAAGAGATTAAAATTGTGAGGACTTGGAAGAGGAGGGGAAAAAGAGAAGAACAAAATAAGAGACTGTTGGAAATACCAGAGGAACTTAGAAGAACAACAGTCAAGAGTGGAAATTTTGAAAGACGTCCTGAAATACCTTTCGGATCTTAGATTTAACTACGGAGATTTGGTTGCCCTGTCGAGAAGGAATAAAATCATCTTTAGGTGGGAGTTTCCCTGAGATCTACTCTTTAGCCTCAAAGGAAGGAAAATGAGACTTCCGGGTTGGCGCCATCGCCGAATGGCGGACTCCCTCCGAGCTCCGGAGGGAGCCTGCTCGGCAGGGGCTGGGTCTTACCGCGCTGGCGATGCGGGGACCCTTAAAAACCATGGGCGCTGAAACCCATGGACATGGTGACTCGGCTGGCACCTTTTGCGCCCCCCCGACCCGCGAAGGAGCCTTTTTAAAGGCTGCGGAGCGGGTGACAGGGGGGGTGGTGCTTTGAGTCCTTCGCTTCCCCTGCCGAGCGAAGCCGCATGCCATTCGACGGAGAGCGCTGACTTCTTCTATTGAAAATCTGGACTTAAAAGAATAACCCGTGAGTAATCGGAACCTGGACTAAAAAGGGGGATAAATTTTTTAAAAAAATTCGGAGCGAGCGGGGGAGGCGCAAAAAGGAAGTCAGCCCCCCCCCTGTTGTAGAAGAGTTAAAGCAAAGGATTTGATAACTAAGATCGAGTGCAACCCTACTTTGACAAAGTTATTAACTTCGCGAGGGAAAATCATAAGACTGAGCTGGAGGAGAAAGGTGGAATTGAATTAAATTAAAAAGCAACCCCCCCCCCCCCCCGGAACCCTGGGAGCGATTTGTGAGAGCGCCGGGAGAAGAGAAATAGAGGTTTTGACAGCTGTCAAAGAGCTGTCAAAGCGGAAGAATAAAATAGAGAACTTTGTTACGAGGACTTTGCCGGTTACATTTGTTACAAATTGGATACAAATTGTTACAAACAAGGAATAACAAGTTATTTTGACTGGTGGACGTGACCTGGAAGGGAATTTAGTTATTGCAAACCACCTAGAGGAGCCGAGGGACATTACAAGTATTGTTGGCGTGGAATTTGACCAGAACTCTCCATCTCCTGGGAAACTGCAGAAATGGAACACTATTTTGTCTACAGAGGCCTACGCACTAAAGGAGACAATAGATTTATCTATTGAAGAATGAAAGGGACTTGACGTAATGTTTTGTTCTTGAATAACAAGCCTCTGCAGAGGAATTAGAAGCTTTTGGAATTGGAACATTTGTGCAGGAGAGCAGGGGAAAAAAAAAGGAGGAGTGAGATCAACAAGAACAACAAGGATAATAAGAACTGGACAAAGCTGGAAATGGGAACATTTGGGACATCCAGATTTGACAGGTTTAAAGTAATAAAATTGGAGCTTTTACTCCTAGATACAAAAATCTGGATGGAAGAAATGGGCCTTTTTTGAAACAGACTCCTTCCAAGATTGGACATTCGAAATTAAAGATGACTGGGAAAGGACTATGGTTTAGAGAGATGTGGGAACTCCAGGAAGACATCAGACGTCGAGGAACATTGGGAACGCAACCGGGAAAGGGGGGAGGGAAACTTGGAATCCAAAGGGTGTAAAATTATTTTTTTATTTTTCTTCTATTTTAATCTGTATTGCATATTAAAGGGGGGAACTCGCGGAAGGGAACAGGTCGATTTTAGGGGATGGGAAAATATTTTTAAAATTGAGTCAATGATAATAAGTTTAAATTTGGGATAAGAATTTGTTGAATTTTTTTTGTTTATTTGTAAGAATTGGAATACAGGAGGGGGAGGGGAGGGGAAGTCCCGAAAAGATGTTATTGGGAAAAAGATTTTAAAATTGGATGTTTTTTTTTTTATTCTTTTTGTTGTAATTGGAAAATCTTAATAAATATCATTTAAAAAAAACAAAGGAAGGAAAATGAAAATAAGATCAGTGGAAGACAAAGTAAAGTTCATGTATAAATATGAAGAAGACTCGCAAAAGGGACTTGGAAAAGAGTTAAGAGCATCGGACAGAAGATCACCAGGTTGATGGACAATAGGGAATTGGCAGATATGACTGGCAGAATCCGGGACCAGGGGGAAGAGTCGGTGGAAGAAGATTGGAAAAAGTTTAAAGACTATTTATAAAAATATTGTAAAATTAATGAGCGTTAGAAAAATGTTGGAAAGGAGCTATAAGGCTTTAGTAGAAATGTTACAAGGAATTAAGTACAAATAGATTATTAGAGTATTAAAGGGAAAATAAAGTTAAAATATGTTAAGACAATTATATATTAAAGGGAAAAATAAGGTTAGAATATGTTAAGATAAATTACAGGATAGAAAACAGAGGAAGTTGGAAAGGAATTGCTGAAACAGTTAATTAAAGTGGAATACAAAAAGGGAGGTGTGAGGAGGTCGTTGAAACAAGTAAATGAAAGTTAAGATACTGAACCTATTAGATGTGTTTTAAATTGTGTTTGTTTGGTTTTGTTAATTTAATGTTTGGGGGTTGGTGTTGGGTGGTGTTTTTGTTTTTGTATTGTATTGTTTTGTTTTGTTTAATTCTTTGTCTTTCTTTTGAAGTCTTTAAAATGTTAATAAATATTATTTTTTTAAAAAAAAGATAAACTCTTCCTGATTTTTTTTTTAAGAATGGAACTATGGAATAGTGTTCCCCACCTTCTCATAGATCAAGTTACCATAGAATATGATTGTAATTTATTCTTACAAAAAAAAAATTCTACCATAGTACTCAAAAGTACTGTACAACGAAGCTTTTTAAGTAAAATGATGTAGCCTTGCTTATATTATTTCTGACACTTCTATCTTGCCTTGGAGGAGCTCAAGGTGGCAGACACGGTCCTCTCTCTCCCTCTCTCCCCCCCAACCCCGCCCCCCCCGCCCCCGCTGCAATTTTTAAATTTAGGTCTCAATCCTGTGAGGTAGATTAAGCCAATCACACATGCATGTAAGTGGCTCAAGATCGCCCAGTGAATTTCATGGCTGAGTGAGGAGTCAAACTGAGGTTTCCCCAGTGGAAATTCAGCACTCTACCCAGAGACAGCCAACACAATGCCTTCCAGATGTTGCTGGACTACATCACCCATCCTACCCCTGACCCTGGGGCTGGGGCTGATGGAGTCAGGGAGTCCACCAACATCTGGAGGGCACCACCTTGGCTACCCACGCTCTAGAGTCTAGACACTATACCACACTGCCTCTTTGTGCCATCAGTCACACCTCTCCAGATTTAATTCAAATCCTACACATGGCAAGTTTTTTGATTCCCCCCCCCCCATGGAACATGGCAGACCTACCTTGAGCTTCATGCCTGGTGGCAAGGTGTGTGAGCCCCCATCTAGCTGATCCAGCAAAGTGGGAGAACTGGCAGAGTGGAGTGTTGACTTCTGAGGGCAACCATCCTTGTTCCCTATGGCAGCAGAAGTGTATGTTAGCCCAACACAATCAAATCATAAGAACATAAGAATAGCCCTGCTGGATCAGACCAAAGGCCCATCTAGTCCAGCATCCTGTTTTTAATTTATTTATTACATTTACATCCCCACCTTTCCTCCAAGGAGCTCAAGGTGGCAGATGCGGTTCTCTGCCTTCTCATTTTAGCCTCACAGCGGCCCTGTGAGGGAGGTTAGGCCGAGAGACTAGGAGTAGCTTATGGTCATCCAGTGAGGTACATCCAGTGGTCCAACCCTCTAACCCAGGGGTTGTCAACCTGGTCCCTACTGCCCACTAGTGGGCGCTTCAGGATTCTAGGTGGACGGTAGTGGGTTCTACGGCCCAAGCTGAATCCTCCATCCATCCAGCACCGGTGGGCAGTAAGGAAATTTTACCATCAAGAAAAATGCATTAGTGGGCAGTAGGTATAAAAAGGTTGACTACCCCTGCTCTAACCACTACATCACACTGGAACATAATTTAACTGTGAAGAGAGCACTTCATGAACCCAGTGTGCTAAAAGGACTGCCTGAATCAAGGTTCAGTCTCATTTGAGAACGTGTTTAATCAGAAGGTGGAATATTGTTTCCTTCTGGCTTTTCAGCTTGTTGCCAATTTGCCTCCATGTCTAAATTCATTATATTTTCTCAGATAGACATCTCCCAAGAGCCTGTTCTGAATGTAACACCTAAAGAGCTCCACACATTTTTGTTCTCGATGACAGTTCTAAACGTCGTACAGTGTGACAGATCACTTTTCTTATGTGTGTTAAAATTTCCAATAAAAAAAACCTGAAGGACCTGGAAATCTGTTTATACTTATTCTACTGATCTGAATAAGTTAATTGCAACTTTGAAGCTACCCAGCTCAACTGGTATTATATCCCTTTGCTACATTGACGAATTTTATGAAGCAATGCATTTTTAGGAACAGAAACAACTTCACACACACAAAAAGGTAGCAACAGAAAATTTCTTGGAATTTTCTGAGAAGTTTCTGCTCCACCACATCACAACTTTCAACCTTTTTCAAACAAATAGTTTCAAACAACCTAGTTTCAAAATGATAGTTCCGTGTTATCAAACTCCAGCTGTAAATTACCTCAGATTAATAAGAATTAATAAGGGATGCGGGTGGCGCTGTGGTCTAAACCACAGAGCCTCGGTCTTGCTGATCAGAAGGTCGGCGGTTCGAATCCCCGTGACGGGGTGAGCTCCCGTTGCTCGGTCCCAGCTTCTGCCAACCTAGCAGTTCGAAAGCACATCAAAGTGCAAGTAGATAAATAGGTACCGCTCTGGCGGGAAGGTAAATGGTGTTTCCATGCGCTGCTCTGGTTCATGGCCAGTAAAGCGAGATGAGCGCTGCAACCCCAGAGTCATTCACGACTGGACCTAACGGTCAGGGGTCCCTTTACCTTTACCTTTAATAAGAATTACTTAACATATACCCACAAGAGAAAAAAGTGACTACCTATGTTGGTAGTCTTATGTTAAAGCCCTGACCGTTTCATAACTTATTTAAAAAGCTATCAACAATATTCTCAGAAAACAACTGAACCTGGAGCCAGAATGTTTTGTTAACATTTCTAACATTTCTAAAAGGGAAAAGGGTCTAAAGATATCCTATATGTCATGTGATCACAGTGATCACAGTGGATGAGTATGTTGCCTCAGTACTGGAAATGTTTGCATGATCTGGCTAAGATACTCTAGTACTTGGGATCAGGGCCAATGGCTTGCCTTTAAACCAAGAGTCAAGAGCTCACCCAGGTTACGGGCTGGGCTCCGTAGCGCCCGTGTGTCCGAGGCAGAGCGGGCCCGGAAGTGGTGGGGGTGCCAGGAGTCAGCCGACTTGAGATGCTCCTCTTCTGCCACCTTCTCCATGGTTGCTGGATCCTCAGCCTGCATTTCAAGTGTCATCAGCCCAGGGCCATCTGGCACATCTTCAGAAAAGCCTTCCTGCCAGACAAAATGGTACCAGAGTTGAAGAAAAACCATTCTAGAAACACATGTATGGGGGACATATTTCAGGTTCAACAGTTGAAATGGGGCTAAGATTAAAGAATGTGGAGATTACTGATCCCAGGACTATGGATCCAATTGCAAAGGAGCCAGTCTGGTTAGAGTGCATAGCTATGACCTGTGAGAACAAATCCCCTATAGGCACAAAGCTTGCCAATTGCCCCTGGGCCTGCCTCTCTCAGCCTACCTCAGAGGGTCGTTGGAGGGGGGGAATGTTGCTCTCTGCTTCTTATGTGTGATTTGAAAGGAAGTAATTAAATAAAATGAGCCCTTTCAGTTCACAGAGTGTGTTTGTGAATACTGCTGATTGGTGATGTTGGTTTTCAATATGCATAGGGTAATTTGCATTACAAAATTTTCAGTTAAGCATCAGAAAATGTTGTGAGATAAGAGAAAAAGATCTAATTTTTATTTGCTTGTATTTGGGTTTTTTTCAAAAAAAAAGTCCACTACCAAACTTGCCTAATACTGTATTTGCAATTGGCTCCTGTTCATTCTTGCTAATGAATGTATGAAACTAACGTTTTCCACAGAAAAATAAAGCACTAAAAAATGTCTGCCCCACATACTGCTGCTGGCCCACTGATGAGTCAAGTCCAACACATGAAAGCAGCTCATCTTTGTGTTGTATCGTCCTTTTTATTTCCTTATCTGGTTGCAAGACAAGAATCCATGTCTCCACACACAGATAGACATTTGCTACTCTGAGCCCCGACTCTTCCGCCCCCAACAACATCCTGAGTGCCAACAGGAAGTTCCTGGAGTCCCACCCCTCTGCCTTCTCTGTTCCAGAATGCGGAGGGACCGATGGGCCTGAGGAGATGGAGGATCTGCCATACTCTCCAGGGAGGTCTCTGCCGGCTGCGCTCTCGCCTCCCCTTCCTCCTCCACTATCTCGTAACTAGGCAATTCCTCCTTGAATGGTGTAACATGTCTTTCTCTCTCCTCCTGAAACTGCTGTAGACAAGGGTGCGTGGGGGGGTGAAACTTCCCCTGCGGACACAGGCCAGGCTTGGCCAGGACGCAGGAATTTTGGCGAAAACCGTGACACGAGGGCCAGGGCGCAGAGACCTCATTTTTTGGTGAAAACCATGACCCGTGGGTCATGGCGCTGAGGGCTCATTTTTTCTTTTTTTTTTTAAACATAATTTTTATTAACAGGCCAATCCAATCACATTATTTCCAAATCATATTAATTCCAAATTATACAGCCAAATTTTTAAATTTTGTTGGGGGTACCCATACATCAAGCTCCAAACGAGGATCAAAACATCACTTCTGTTGCTGCTTTTATCAAACAGTTCTATCCAGATCTGTCCAGATAGTCTCTTTATTACTTTCTTCATCTTCTTGTTGTTATCATGTATTCCTTTCTTTGCGATCTCTGATAATCTTCACAAGCAGGTTAGAAACGAACAACTTCTGCGTGGGTTTTGCACACTCCAAAAGTCATATCTCATAAGGACAGCCGCCATTCCGCCCCTTCTTCAAAAATTTATCCTCGGTCTGTCCTATTAATTTTTCCAAGCTTGCCGCGTATATCAGAAAGGGGCTCTGCCAGGTTGTCAGATTCAATCCATCATTCACATTCCAATGACCCTGGTCCTCCTCCCCTCGTCTTTCTTCGACAAGCCTGTCTTAGCAAGACGCCATTATAAACTGCGTCATAGAATTTTTCCTCCGCTCTCCAATATTTACGAGTCCTCTCTTCGATCATTAATTCACGCCACACAGCTCTTAAATTCTTGCTTGCGATTAATAAAAGGCGACGATTCGTCTCTCTGAGGTAGAGGGTTATAATTACTCACAGAAGGGAAAGAAAATAAAAGTTTTTTTCCTCCACCCCCCCTCTTTTTTTCGCTCCGCACATAATAGTCTCATAATGGTGGTTCATCACTTGATTTATTTGTCTCCTCCCATCGCTCCAATCGCAGAGATGCATTAATCAGCAGCCTTATCTCTCGAACTTTGCTTGATGTATGTGCTTCAGCTTCTTTCCAATTATATATTTCCAATTATATTTTCGAGCTGAAGTGAACCAAGGCGCGATTGGAAGCAGCGTCAGGAAGAGCCGAGCTCACAGAGGGCTGGTGCCAAATGTCCTGCACCCCCTTCTTTCGAATCCGGGGGTGCATTGTGGACATCGCTGGCAAGGCTGTCCCCCCCCATCTCCTTGGGGGGGGGCAGGAAGACTGCATACTTCCCATAGCAGCCTCTTTATTACCTCGTGTGGGTCGGAGAGATGTTATTGTCGGCCATCTTCCAATGCGCCACCTGGTGCCCCCCCCCCGAAAGCAGCTCATCTTTTTGGCAAACGAAATTAATGGACTATGCCGAGCTGGCGAGATTAACAGGGAAAATTCAAAACCAGCAGGACCAGATTTTCTGAAAGACTGGAAAAAATTTATGTTATATTTGAAAGACAACTGTAATTATTTAACATCGCTAGTAGGGTTACAGAAGTTTTGTAGGGAGGATTTTATAAATTATTGTGAAGATGACTGAGATATGGATGTAAGATCTGAATTATAGCAATAAGTATAGTAATACAATTCAGAATGAGAACGGAATTTAGAAAACTATTAGAAGGGGTTGAAGGAAGTCTCAGGCGATAATAGCCAAAGATTTGCTATGTTGTTTGTAAGTTGTTATGTTGGAAAATATGTGCAAAAAGTAATAAAAAATATATTAAAAGAAAGAAAGGAGCTCATCTCTGCCCACCACCACTTCCTGCCCCCAATGTCCGAACTGCCATCTCCTTCCTGCAACAAATTTACTCAAAATCACCATGAACTTGTTTCAATAACCCTCTAATAAACAGCCCTCAGCCCTTTCTCTCACGTTCTCAGATTCCTGGACCCGCACCCGGCACTCCATAATCTGCTGCTGATGCTGAAGTCGAAGGTTGGCCTGCTGCAGGTGGGCGATCTTCTCCAGCATCTGGCAAATGTGCTCCAAGTACCGTAAGCCCTGTCCAGGCATGGTCAGCAAAGTCTCGTGCACCTAAGAAAGGAGCCAGCATGGGCCGTCAGGGATATGAGCTCACTTGCACGTTCTGTATACAGCAGACAGCAAACAGCCCCAGAGAGAAGCAGTCTAAAGCGGAGGAGGAGGCACGCAGCTCCTGGAACAGCCCTGCAGCATCGTGCCAAAGGCTCATCTCCCAGTGGCTGAACAGATGCCTATGGGAAGCCTGCAAGCAGGACCTGGGCTAACAGCCCCCCACCCCCCGCTTGTGATTCCCAGCATCTGATATGCAGGGGAATACTGCCTTCAATAGCAGAAGCAGAAGATCGCTCTCATGAGTCACTGATATCCATATCCTCCATTAATGGGTCTCATCCTCTTTTGAATCCATCCAAGTTGCATCCAAGTTCCATAGTTTAATTATGCACTGTATGAAGAAATACTTATTTTTGTCAGTCCTGGACCTTTCACCTAAGTTGAGTTAGCCATTATGAGCGGGGAAGGGGAAAGAAATATAGGATTTCCAAGATCTGCCTTAAGGAAACAGATGGTGCTGGCTCTGAACAGATTGTAGTATCAAAATTTCACATTTATTACAATAGGATGGATTTCAGTGCAGACACTGAACTCACTTGGGAATGTAACTGGAAACATCTCTAAGCAAAGGGCATCAGATGTAGGAGCACAAACTGACGTGGCCTGTCTTTTCATCCAAGCTATTCAACATTGCTTAGCAAGACCAAAACCTCAGTGTCAAATATGAAAAATAGCTGTTATTTCCCACAATACAGTGGTACCTCGGGTTAAGAACTTGGGTTAATTCATTCTGGAGGTCTGTTCTTAACCTGAAACTGTTCTTAACCTGAAACACCACTTTAGCTAATGGGGCCTCCTGCTGCTGCTGCGCTGCCGCCGCACAATTTCCGCACAAGTTCTCATCCTGAAGCAAAGTTCTTAACCCGAGGTACTATTTCTGGGTTAGCGGAGTCTGTAACCTGAAGCGTATGTAACCCGAGGTACCACTGTACAAAAAAGCTTGTGCCTGACTGTTTTTGAACAGATGGATTCAATAGTTGAACTAGGGAAGAGCTTTATGGGTGCAAGACTCCAAGTGGGCTTATTGTGAGGCAGCATGCTAGAGGATTGGTTTCTGGAATGCCAGCTTTATTCTGATATTAGGGAACAACAACAACCACACAGATACACAAACCACTGTTTGCATACTCTAACATGCAGTTTAGATGTATTTTACTTTGTTCTCTTTTGATATGGTCTATGGACTAATTCAGTAACTTTTATGTATTTTTGCATCTAGCTCAAACTCAGGTGAATCAAGACTGGAAGGCCAAGTAAGTTCTCAAGTGTCCCAGCACCTTCCTCCTAAAAACCGGGTCAAGAAAGAGCAGCGTGTGCACGTTATGTTATGTCATCAGAGGGCAAGGACCTTGCCACATTCCAGCAAGAGGCAATTAGGCAAGGTATCGTCATCAGGTGGAATGGAGAGCATTTCCCATACGAAACTGCCCCACCTAGCTAGTGGGAGGAGAGACTGGGATACAGCAGGAGAGGATGCAAGTTATCACACAATCCTGGGTCACTAAAACTCTGCCAGCCAGTCATAAAAGCCGCCTTTCCAGCCATCTATAGACCTGTTTTCCCAGCACACGGCTATTCCTTCTCCAAACAGGAGACGAGCTTGGCAGAAATAAAAACCCACTGCAAAGGAACCTAGAAAAGGAAGAGCAGCTTTTGGCCAAACCATGCTTAAAACTGGAAAAGCTGCTGCAAAGGAGCCTGGGAAAAAGGACCTGTGCTTGGCTTGGCTTAAAACAGCAGAGTAGTGAACCTTTCTCCCCACTTACCTGTCCTTGTGGGCTCCATTCCTCTGGGGTGCTGTTGCCAGACAGCATAGGAATCAATTCCCCTGCTGCAACATCCACATTCTCATCGACACTTGCTGCCCGGTGCAAACGATAGGAATTCAGGCCCTCCAAGTCCACTGGGCTATGGGGCCTCTGACCCAGCCGCCCGGGGGATCGGCGAGGCAGCTGGTGCTTCTGAGACCGCTGGACCACCTGGGCCAACTTCTTGCTGGCAGAGAGATTCCGGCAGTAGGCACGATCCTGGATGGGACCCAGGTCCTCCTGCTCTTCACCTTTGGGGAAGCCTTGGCAGGGAGCTGCAGAAAGTGGTGGAGAGTCTTCCATCGAAGGCTGGAAGCCATCAAGACAGTCCAAACAGAAGCTTTTCTCTGAGCCCTCCGGGCTGGAGGGAGAGTGATCGTTGCTGGTCATTTCAACACCAGAATCCTCCGATTCAGATTTGAGGAACCTCCCGCTGATAGGCAAGAAGCCTAGCTGGTGGGGAATGGGTTCTGTTAGGGAGCCAGCCTCATCCAATTGATCCACCCGGCTGTTTTTCTTGCCATCCAGCTCCATGTCAAGGGGGCACTGGAGTTGAGGTTCCTGTAGACTCTGAAACATGCTGACTGAGGTCAACACCACGCAGTTCTCTACGGGGCTCCAGGCACTAGCTGAGATTTAGAAGGGAAGAAGACATTGTTGAGACAGAGGCCAACCCTGCTCCACAGATCATGAAAAGCCCAACACCTGGATCCAGGTAAATATAGTGCCTTCCCAACAGATAACTCCGCCCTGGCCACTCTCCTCCCCCCAAAGCTCCTTTGGACGAGGAAATGTGTGTGCTTGCAACATATGCATTCCAAGAATATTCCTCATGCACCTGAATCATGCTGGCCTTTGCTTCAGACAAGGCGTGGCAGAGAAGGAGGAGCTGAAGACAGTGCTAAGGAAATAAATCTTGGGGGAATAGCTTCGGCACAAGTATTATTGCACATGGACCATGGTGTGTGACACCCTACTGCCAAGACTTGCCCACCTGTCTTCAGTCTCTCAATCGGTCTGTTCAAAAAATTATGTAACTGGGGCTACAAGAGAGGTCTTGTGCAAACTTTGTGGCCCCAGCAACTTTCACACATTCTACATAATTTGATGGCAGGGTTCTTGCTGTTAGCCTGTAGAAGGGGTGGACAATCTATGGCAGGGGTCGGCAACCTGCAGCCCATGGGGGCTGTTTAACTAGCTCACGAGCCGCCCCCAAACCGAGTTGCCCACTCAGCGTCATCACACGCACGCAATCCAGCCCACGGAGAGATCTCTGCGGGACTTGACCGGCCCAGGCAGACCAACACCTTGCCAACCCCTGATCTATGGCCTCTGCCTAATTTCCCATGAGAGTGGGGAGAGCCCAGAGGGAGAGAAAAACATCACACAGTGTGCAAAGGAGGTTATATAAAACAAATACTAAGCAGTTAGACAACACTTTCAGAGCGTGTTTGCAGCCACCTCACAGACATTGTTTCATTCATCTTTTCAAACAGCCCTCTAAGGTAGACCAATATTATCTATATTTATTGTACCAGGGAGGCCTAGAGAACTCAGCTCGCCTAAGGTTATCCAACAAGCTCTTAGTAAACGGAGACATCTGAACCGGAGGCGTCCCAGTTCACAGATTATTCCTTTTTACAATATGCTGGTGACACTCAGCTCTGCTTCTCAAGATCTAAATTGGAGAGACCAGTGTCTGGATGCCGCGGTGGGATGGATGTGGGGAAATAAATTTTGCTTGAATTCTGGCAAGTGGTTCTCTTTCCCAATAAATTGGTCCACTGCCTGAGTGGATGGGGGTGACGAACACCCTCTGAAGCAGCAGATACACAGCTTTGGGGTGGCTCCTGGGTCCAGCTCTGTCACTGGAGCCCCAAGTGAACTGCTCTGAGTTACAACGGATTCAATTAATCCTCCTCCTCCTCACGGCGAGGAGTGCCTTTAGCAGACTTCTGCTGCTAAGACAACTGTGCCTGTTCCTGGACTGGAACAACTTAACAGGCACTGTTAACCATGAGGCTGAAATGAACTCTATGTGAGGCTTTCCTTGCGCTTGGTCCAGAAACTGCCGTTAGTGTAAAATGCTGCAGCATATTAGCTAAACAGGAGAGTGTATCTTTGTGCCTGCACTCCAAGATCTGCACTAGCTGCCCGTTTGCTACCAGACTGAGTTCAAGGTGCTATTATCGGATCAAGGCCTTACCCGAGATGTGCCAACTCAATCAATTCATTATCTGCAGAACTGGCACTTCTATAAGAGCCACAAAACATCCGTTCTGCGCGTGTAAGTTGTTCCTTTAGTGCGGGATCACCTGCATTGCATCAGGCAGGTACCATCACTGAAACCTTTTAGACATCCGCTGAAAACTCTTCTGTTTCGGCAAGCCTAACTAGACATAGGATTTGGTTGCATCTGTTCTTGGGTTTTTTAACTGTTGTAAAATGTTTTAAGTATGTTTTTTCTTAACTCTATTTTTTGTTAAAGAAGTGTTTGTCACCCTGGACTCCTCTGGAGGTAGGGCAGGATAAAAGTTTCAAAAATAAATACTCCTGTAAACTTGCTAAGGCCTTCCATGCCTCCTTTAGCCCTGCTGATGCTGCGGTGAGCCCTGGGAGATGCAGAGCACCTGAGTGACAGGTGCCTCGTCCTCCCCCAGCACCATCTCCACCCCCAATACAGCTACTCTACTGTGGCCGGCAGGACTCCCAGTTTTTATCCCCCAGGAAGGTTGGGAGAGGAGGGTGGGCAAAAAGGCCAGCAAAGAAGGGAATGCAATCTGTCTCCTGGAATTATTGGAGGCATTACAGGATCTTTAGGTTGCAATCTGGCAAACAGGTAAAGTTGGCATTTCAGTGGTACCAGGCACCTGCAAGAATTCCCTCTTCTGTGTAAACCACTTGGTAGGGTATCTTGGGTTTATCCAATGCTAATTCTATTCAAGAGTTGAAATTAATGAACCTATGTGATACATGTCCATTAATGTCAATGGATTTACTCTGAGTAGGAACCCGACTGAATACAATCCTTTCTGTTTCAGAACTAACTGATTAGTTTAATTTCTATTCCTCCTTTCCTGGAGACAGTGCTCTCCCTGACCAAAATAAAATCCTCAGCCGCCCTACTCCTTGCCTCCTTTCTAGGCACTGACCAGACCCAGACCTGCTTAACTTCAGGAAGGTTATTGCATTGCAGTTAGACAAGTTATGTTAATTGCATCACTGGAATGTTTGCTTCTGAGCTGCAGCTTCAGAAACAGGAGTTTCCTCCATCCATGCATGCAATTTAAGCCAAAAAAGGTAATTCCTAAGCCTTTGTGTTTACAACAACATTGATGGTTTTTATTTTTGACTCCCTTTACTGACTAGCACAAAGATAACTCTGGAGATATCTCTTAACACTTGGATTAAATAAATACCAAAGAATTTATATTTCATAAATACAGCGAACAGAAATGTGGTAACTGCTAAGATACACCTGCATGTCAAATAAAGTTTAGGTTTTATAAGTCAGGATTGCATTTTTTTTAATTTCCCCAAATTTCCATTTTTAACATTTATAGCATAGAATGAAATATTTGCAGCACAAAAAGGAAAAACCGAGGGATAACAACTGTGAAAAAACGTGGTGGAGAATCTTTTTTTAGCCCAAGGACCAGGCAACCTTATGGGGGCCACACGGTGATGGCGGACAACCTGGACCAGAGGCAAAAGCAGACAGGATAAAGAAAGTCAACTTCCCATAGCACAAGAGGCTCGTTTCTATACATACCCTTCTCTATCCACCATCCAGACAAGAAAGAGGCACCATCAGAGTTCAATAACACATTCTAGCCAAGAAAACATACTCAAAAAGGGTATGATCCACAGCAGTTCCTGGACCAGGATAGCTTGGCCTTGGTAAACCATCCTAGTGACTTCCTGTCTGGACTGCTGCAATGCATTCCACATAGGGCTACCCTTGAAGATGGCCTTGAAGCTGAAGTTAGTGCAGAATGCAGCCGCCAGGTTGGAGGGTGGGGCAATTCAGAGGGACCATGTGTTAGCAGTCCTGGAAGTGTGGCACTGGATGCCAGTGAACTACTGGGCCCCATCCAAGGTGCTAGTGCTAGCATACAAAGTTGTAAACAGCCCAGGACCCAAGGAACTAAGGGACAGGCCTTACAACTGAAAGGAGAGGTCCTGTTGTGATTCCGCTGCTGGGTGCTGCTCTGCTAGCACTGACCCATAACACAGCCATGTTACTTTCTTGGTAGCAGTCCCTGCTTATGGAATGAAATATATGAATATGAGTTGTGGGGATATTTGGTTTGCTTTCAGAAGTTCCCAGAATTCATTTTATATTGCATTGTTTTTATCATTTTGCTGTTTGCTGCTGTGGGCTCCTTCAGGATGGGAGAAAAATAAAGTAAATAACTCCTGATTCCCTCTGCCAATCAAAACTTTAATTTCAGATGCCTAGTTTAGAAGAGAAAAGACAGTATTTTTGTTGTGTTGCTGAAAAAGTGGGAGCCTACTGCAGATGGTCTGTCTGCTTTCCGTTCTGCATGAGGCCTCCCCATTCTCTCTACTTGCATTCCAGGTTGTAGAGTCACCCAGACCTGGGGTGGAACACTTGAGTGAAAGTCATTATGACTTCTACCGCTCTTAGTACTAGTACTGTGCCATTCTTATCTAAATGAGCCACACAACAAACTAGGCATTCCCAACAAGGAATCCTACATTTAATTTATTGAATTTTTATTGCACTAGCCAAAAACCATGGCAACATCCAAAGAAGGAAAAGGAAAGGAAAACAAAAACAAAACAAACAAAAAACACAGCAGTTGCTACATATGCAGTAAAACCATGGTCAAATCCACCAAAATTTCTTATTACACAGAATAAAAGGTAATTCTCAAATAAAATGTGCACATTAGATCTCAGAGTCCCCTTTGCAATTGACCACTAGCCCATCCACTTCTTTCCTCCTAATCCTCCTACCAGTGGCCGAGGTATAGAGAGCCTCCTTAGAAGTCCCAGAGTCATCAGTATCACTCAGCAGCCATTTCATCCTCTCTGCCCCGGTTAGACTAGTTTCCAACAAAGAATCCAGAATCAGGGGCCCAGTGTCTAGAAACACAGGATCACTCCCTTGACTCTAGAAGCCTCTCTCGACTGGAACAAAGTGGCCTCAAACATGCAGGGTGAATCAGATGCGGTAGGGGAGGAAAAGGAGCCCTTTTTTGGATGGGGGTGGAGGCACTTTGGCAGTCTGGCACAGGAATTTAGATTTCTGCATCCAACTCACATTCTGTAAATAGAAATCAATTGAGTAAGATAATGAGCCAGAACCTATTCAAAGAATGTGTTGCTTTTGTCCACTGCGTCCACGGGAGAGTTTTTAGAGGACAGGATGTTTGAGCCAAGCTCTGGAATTATTAGAATTACAGCGCTAACTGTACATGGCAGAAGTAAAAAATAATAATAATGGGGGCCACAGAGCCCTATCTTCCAAAAGACAATGTGACATAGAATTCTGAAGGCTGCAACTGATTCCAGAATAAATACGTTGAAGTTTCTTTGGCCAGGTCCATGACTTGTGTGTTAATTGGGGGGGGGGATTGGATTTTGGCAGTGCTCAGGAGCAATCTCCCCTTTTGCCTAGAAGCTGGTGTGGACGTTAAAATGCTTAAGTTAAGACCTCAGTCTCAGGTGACATCTCTATAGCAAGCACTCATGCACCTACACCACCAGCACAGGTGAGCACAGACACCATCACTGTCTGTTTTTAGGTGCCAGGCAAAAACATCTAGGGTTTTTAATTGGAAAGGTAGTTCCTTGTTATGCCCATCTTTTAAGTGGGGAGTGGCCCAGGTAGAGTACAGAATAGGACTTGCTCCTTTAAAATATTGTCAGATGAGCATTTCCGTTTTTGTGCGTTGCTGCTTTCATCTGACTTTGTTGTTTTATTTTACTGTGTAAGTTACACTGAGGCACTTGAATGCAAAAAAGGAACAATCTGATTTTCTGAGAAAACGAAGTCATTCTGCAACAATGCCAGTTAAGTATTCCTTCCCCATCCATGTGCACCAAGAGCTAATTCTGCATGCAGCAACCTTCCTCTGGACTGCCCAGACCCATCAGATGCAAGACCACAGGCAGAATGAATGGCCAGGGCTCAACCCACACCATTCCCAAGTACGGCCAGAAGGTGGGGGGACACAGAAGAGAAACAAGGGGCCCATTGGTGTTCATCCCAGACTTGCCAAAGAGGCAAATTCCTTCACTAACTGAAACAATCATATTATTTGTTTAAACCACAGTTTCCTAAATTGACCCCATGGGGGTCAGTGGGATTTTGCAGGGGGTGGGTGGAAAATAAGTTTATGAGGTATGCTGCAAGAAACACAAAAATAATTAGGAACTTCAAGCTGCAGAAATAAAGGGCACTGGGCATGTACAGAACGCACATCCTTTGTCAGCGAGGAACCTCTGTATTTAACAATATGATTCCACAGTCCAGCAGCATTCCGTATTTTTAAATTGTTATGAATTCCAGTAAGGGAGACTGAGGAATAAATGTTGATTATATAGTCATACTTACACTGCTAACAATTTGGGTTGGAGTCAAGGACAGCTGGAGTAGCTCATCAGGGGAGTCAATGAACTCACACATTTGGGAAACCCGGATTTAAAGCCTTCCTCCTCCACTGCCTCTTCTGTCGGGACCCAGGCCTGCCCTCTGGTACTCTGCCCAGCACCTGGTGGCCCGCCCCCACTATATAAGCAAACAAATAAACAACACTGCATCGTGGAGGCAGTGGTAGGATCCTATGTAAGGCCTGCTCCTCCTATCCAACTCACTCTCCCTCCCCCCTGACAAGCAGAGCCCAATAACGAAGATCCATCATTATTTCTCCCTCTCTTTTTCTGGCATCCTGAGAACATAAACACAAGCATATCTCCGTCTTTCATCAGCCTGGCTGGACTTTGCAGTTCCACTGAAGTGTGGAAGAATGCACAGCCCCAAGAGGGCCCTGCAGGGAAACAGCAGAGCTGTTTGCGGAGGATCTGCCATCACCTTGCAATCTGAAGCAATCATTTCAACCAGCGAAACCAGCACAGCTCCATCAAGAGCTGTCAGCCCTACTGGTCCTGCTACAGAAACCTCCACTATCTTGAGCCAGCCAAATGCTTAAGGTAGAAGGGTGGGGTGGGGAGGGGGGAGAAGCAGGAGGAGGAACAGGTACTGGAAGAAATGAGAGATGAGCCGTTTGATCTACATGGTCTGAAGTCTCTCCAGGTGGAATGGATCCAAACCTTCACCTTCTCTCCTTCCAACTGTACCTATTTAGTAATACCAGTACCTGCTTTCTGAATAATAGTATTGGCAACTTGTGAGTAATGAAACCAAACTACACTGATCCAGGAGGAAATTACATTAAACTTAGAAAGACTTGGGCTCCCACTTGTTCTGCATCCAGTGAGCTGGTTTGGAAAGCAGTGCAAACTCAACAATATCCTGTCATTTCTTACTGCTTCCCAACCCCGTCTAGTGTGCTTAAAGCCAGTCATGGGGCTGCTGCCTTACTTCCAATATTTGGGAAATGGGATTGCTGAGTTTTGAAATTCGAAAAAGTGCACCAAGTTTTGAAATTTGCTACAGGGGACTTCCGGGTCGGCGCCATCGCCGAATGGCGGACTCCCTCCGAGCTCCGGAGGGAGTCGGCTGGGTAGGGGTCGGGTCCTGCCGTGCCGGCGACGCGGGGACCCTCAAAAACCATGGGCGGAGATGCCCATGGACTTGGTGACTCGGCGGGCACCGTTTGCGCCCCCCGACCCGCGAAGGAGCCTTTTTAAAGGCTGCGGAGCGGGTGACGGGGGGGGGGTGTGGTGCTGTGAGTCCAATGCTTCCCCTGCCCAGCGAAGCCGCATGCCATTCGGCGGAGAGCAACGACTTCTTTGAAAATTTCGGATTTGGACTAAAAGGAACAACCCGTGAGTAAATTGATTGGACTTAAAAGGGAAATTTGATCTTTGAATTTGGAGCGAGCAGGGGGAGTGCAAAAAGGAAGTTCGCCCCCTCCCTGTTGTAGATGGCTCAACGCAAGGATTTTACAACTAAGATCGAGAGATGAACTTGTTTACCTGAAAAAAAATTTTAACTTCACGAAGGGAAATTACAATAATTGTGCTGGAGGAGAAGACTGATTTGTGGGAATTAAAATGCAACCCCCCCGGGAACCGGGAACGATCCGCTATGAGAGACTGGTGAAGAGACACAGAAACTTTGACAGCTGTCAAAGTAGCTGTCAAAGCAGGAAAATAAAAGAGAACTTTGTTACGATGGCTTTGCTGGTTAGATTTGTTACAATTTGGACATAAATTATTGGAAATAAAGGCAACAAGTTATTTGACTTTTGGGTCTGATTTTGAAAGAAATTAAGTTACCATATTCCCTCTAGAGGGAGGCTGGGATATTGCAACAGTAGCAGCAAGTGGAAAAATACTATGAATTTGAGCAGGATCTGTTATCTCTTGGGAAAGCTGCAAAAACGAAGCATTATTTTGTCTACAGAGGTTTCTATACTAAAGGAGACAATGGATTTATCTATTGAAGAAAGGAAGGGACTTGACGCAAGTTATGTTCCTGAATAACAAAAGCCTCTGTGGAGAACAAGAAGTTTCTGAATTAGAAGGTTTCTGCAGCAGAACAGGAAAAAGCAACCTGAGGAATAAGAGCTGGACCAAATTTGAAGCCGGAGTATTTGGAACATCCAGACTTTAAAAGGACCAAGAAATAGAATTTAAGTTAGACTCTTAAACATAGAGGTCTGGATGGAAGAACAATGACTTTTTCTGAGAGTTTTTTCGAGATTGGACTTTCTGAAATTAAAAGCTATCAAAAGACGGCAAAGTGGAGTTGAGATATAGACGTGGATACACCAGGCTGGCAGTAGACAATGGATGAGCTTTGGGGATTGGAACCGGGGAATGGGGGGGGGGAGATTTGGAATCCAAAGGCTGTAAAATTATATATTATTTCTTTCTTTTCTTTTTTCATGTTTGTTGTTTGAAAATAGGGGAATTCGTGGAAGGGAAATGGGGTCGATCTTAGGGAATTATATAAAATATAAGGAGAAATGGTTCATTAAGATAAATAAGATAAATTAATTTGGAATAAATGGGTTATTTAAAATTACAAATAAGGTTTTAAAATTTGGGGTAAGAATCTGTGGAATCAATTTAAGGGAAATGGAATACAAGAGGGGGGGGGAGTCCGGGAAAGATGCCACTGAAACCAAGTGTAAATCATATTTGTTTTTTCTTTCTTGCTTGCTATCTTTCCTTTTTATTCTGGAAAATTTTTAATAAATATTATTTTAAAAAAATGAAATTTGCTACAGGGAAATGCGACGTTTCTAAAAATGTGCTTGGGAAGCAGAACCTTGCATTAACAAGGATAGTTGGTGGACTCCCACTCTCATCACCACAGACAGCTCAGCCGATAGAGCATAAGAGTCAGAGTTGTCGGTTTGAGCTGCACACCAGGCAAAAAATTCCTGCATGACAAGGGGCTGAGCTAGATGACCCTTGTGGATCCTTCCAACTTTATGATTGTCTGATCTGATTCAATATAGGATGGCGATGGGAGTTGTAGCCCAGCTACATCTGAAGAATCCATTGCTCTGTCCCTGCTCCCGCCAACCTAGCAGTTCGAAAGCAAGTCAAGGTGCAAGTAAACAAATAGGTATTGCTCTGACGGGAAGGTAAACGGCGTTTCCGTGCGCTGCTCTGGTTCACCAGAAGCGGCTTAGTCATGCTGGCCACATGACCCGGAAGCTGTACGCCGGCTCCCTCGGCCAGTAAAGCGAGATGAGTGCCGCAACCCCAGAGTCGGCCACGACTGGACCTAATGGTCAGGGGTCCCTTTACCTTTTTTACATCTAAAGAGTCACAAGTTCTCCATCCCTGTTGGGATAAAATTATGTGCCAGTTCACACGAGTCAGTGTGGCATAGTGGTTAGACTGGGACTGAGGAAACCCAGGATCAAATGCCACATCAGACGTGAAGGCACTGGCTGGCAAAGGGCTACACACCATACCTCACTGTGCTGTAGTGAGAATGAAATTGAAGAGCCATGTATTCCTCCTTAAACTACTTGGTGGAAATACCGCTAATTGTTCATGATGAGCATATGCATGGATAGCAGGCCCAGGACCTAGTCCAGCTTTACAGCAGATGGGTTCTGTCTCACAGAAACATTGCTAGGTCTAATGTACTATTTTTCCATTCCTTGGAATGTATAATTCTTATCTGCAGACTGCAAAGAACTGGGACACTTAAGTTAGGTAGCCAATAATGGGAGCAGATAAAGAAATAGAAGGCCCACACTATCTGCCTTTTCAACTGAAGACATTTTGTTCTAATGAGCTTTCCCATCCCAGCAGAATGAATGAATCTTCGCCATCAATCTATTCTGTACAGCTTTTGTTTTGTTTAGTTTTGACTACGTATATCTTCTGTCTTTGTGTTTTGTTGTTTTTATTGTACATCACCTTGAGACTATCGTTCACAACAATGGCCATGGATCACGAAAGTCTCTGATCTGAGCTTTTGCCAATGGCTGATCACAAGCTTTTCTCTACAGCCGTGAGGACTAGAAACTTATATCAAAGTCAAGTTTCCAAATGTTGTGCAAGACACAATATTCCACACTTGAATAATAAACCGGGACACATACCTGCAAACACCCAAGTCCTTTTAACAGAGCAACAGTTCAAATGTTCCACAAATCTCACTGTTGCTCAACCACTTGAATTTCTGAATATGAATCTGTCATTTATGGCAAAGTGAGCAAAGCTAATGGTTCAGCTCTGCTCATGGTTGAGCACAGAGAAACCAGTTCTGAAATGTAGTTCTGCAAACTGAACAAGAAGGTAAATCTGCCACATTCAGTACACATTCAGACTTACTTCTCAGTAAACAAATAAATGAGCAACCTTATGTACACTCAGAAGTTCTACTATATTCAATGGTGATTACTCTGAAGAAAGTGAACACAGGATTGGAGTCTAAATCATCCAGGCCATCTATGCAACCTCTTGTATGGATGGGCATCGGACCTCAACTTTTCTTAAGCTTTACAGTGTGGACATATTCAAGTCTAGGAGCCTACATGGAAGCAGGGAAGAAAAGGGATCTCTATTGCATCACTCCAATTTCTAGTACAGTACTCCAATACCAATTACTCCAATACCAACTTTTATTTATTTAAAATTGTATTAATCACACTCATACCCCATCTGTCCTAGAAGCAACTTAGGGGGATGTTCTTTGAAGTTATCCTGTTTTATTCTAATAAACATGCAAAAGAGGTTAGGCTGAAAAAACAGACACTTTGACCCAGTCCCCCTTAGCTTTATGACTGAGTGGAAATTTGAACCCAAATCTCCCCAGGCCAGAGTCCTACAGAAACTCTACCAATTAAACCACAAAAGCTAAACAAACAACAGAAAGTTTTTCCCATCGCCTGGAGGGAAGCATTCAGGCACTGGAATGAAGTTCCTCTTCTCAGTCTGGTCCCCAGCTTGTTATGTTATCCTAACTTTTCCTCCCAGAAAATAACACACACATTTTGCAAGGCCAGTGTGTTAAAAACAAGATACCGGTAATCACATCCTAAATAAAAGAAAGACAAGGGACCAGATGCCCAGGCCAACTTCTTTCAAGGTCTCCTACGTTTGTGTGCACACAGAACTTTCTTTACCAAGGGCATAAAATACATCTTTGAGCCTGTCTTGCAGTTATGCAAACTTGTGACTATCACAAATGTGACACAGAAAGAAGAACGCACCTAATTTAAGTGCCACCCCCAATACCTTAATATGCCTTTCTGCTTTGGGCATCGATGCATCCTGCAATATAAAAGCAAAACGGATTTTGGCAGGAAATATATGCATGCAATTTAAAATTTAAACAGACGTACTGCTTTTCTGTTTATCAAAACTGCAGGACAGGCAACATTACTCTTAAAAGCCCTGGCACGTTCCTCAGAGAAAAGCACAAATACATCCTGTGCGCGTCCACCTTTATGCTCAATAAGTCTCAGAAGAAATACACCGAGGTCAGCACGCAATTCAACAGCCCTTTGCACGTCCACTTGCGCTGGAATCCTACGCACACTAGGTAAAGGTAAAGGTACCCCTGCCCGTACGGGCCAGTCTTGACAGACTCTGGGGTTGTGCGCCCATCTCACTTAAGAGGCCAGGGGCCAGCGCTGTCCGGAGACACTTCCGGGTCACGTGGCCAGCGTGACATCGCTGCTCTGGCCAGAGCCAGAGCCAGAGCCGCACACGGAAATGCCGTTTACCTTCCCGCTGGTAAGCGGTCCCTATTTATCTACTTGCACCCGGAGGTGCTTTCGAACTGCTAGGTTGGCAGGCGCTGGGACCGAGCAGCGGGAGCGCACCCTGCCGCAGGGATTCGAACCGCCGACCTTTCAATCGGCAAGTCCTAGGCGCTGAGGCTTTAACCCACAGCGCCACCTGCGTCCCTCCTACGCACACTAACCAGCGGTAAACCCCACGAAGCTCGGTGAGGCTTACTTTTGAGTAAGGGTTCCTAAGCCTGCACTGGTAAAGGCATTCACGAGCAGCGTCGTGCAAAACAGCACTCGAAAGCGAGACTAGAGGCTTTCTTTAACGTAACTGCGGAGACCCGAAGGGGCCGCGGGACGAGTCGCCCGGGAATCCGCAAGCCGGGCTGGGGGGCCGCGCAGAAACCCACCTCCGCGCCCCGGAGGCGCCACCGAGAAGACGCGCCGCCTGCGCAGCATCTCGCGGCCGGACAGGAGGAGGAGGAGGAGCAGCGGCGGCGGCGGCAGCAGCGCGGCCGAGTCCGGCGAGCGAGAGATTTATGGGCGGAGGGAGGGCGGCGCTCCCGTGACGGGGCAGCCCGGGACCCCCCGCCGCCGAGCCCGGGGAGGCAGCCTCTCGGCTTACGACAAAAGCCTTCGTGGACCCCCAAAGCCTCTAACCCTCTCCCCAAAAGTGTTGGCCTTCCTTTTATTTTAAAAGTATTCATTTCTTTATTTGCAGAATACCGTAAATATATATACAGTACTGCCAACGTTAAGAAGAAAACAATGGACACCGAAAAAACAACAATAAAATAATTATTACTGCATTTGTTAGTCACTTTAAGCGTCAAGGTAAAATGCAAAGAAGCAAAACCAAGTAAAAGCTGATTTAAAAACAAAATGTTCCTAAAACGTTCCACCCTTGTTAAAAGATGAGGACAGCCTTTGCTTTGCTAGCCTTGAGCTTTTCCTGGAAATACCGTATTTATCCCCGTTCCCAGGATGGTGAAGTATAAGATACAGTGAGCAACCACAGACATGCCCATTTTACTCAGGGAGCGAAATCAGCTTTGTTTCTGTTTGCTCTGAAAATGGGCCCGGAGCAGTCTTTGCCAAGCTGGGCTTTCCATTTGTTTTAGCGCCAACTCCTGTCACCTCCTGCCTTGACTTTGGTGTGACATGCTCACAGGTGTGGGAGATTGTGGTTTTACAGTGCAATCTGATACATGTCTACACACAAGTAAGCCCCCTTGGGTGCCATGGAATTTACTCCCAAGCAAGTGCAGCACTTCAACTGTATAGAGTAAGTTCCTCTGAACTGAATAGGACTTTTCTGAGTATAGCCCTGTGAACAACACATCACATATTTTGACATACCTCCATCCTTCCTGGAAGTGACAAGGATCCTCAGGCCAATGGCCCATCTAGTCCAACGTTCTGTCCAAGGAGGCACTGCTTCTGTTCTCAGTCTTGAAGCTTCAGCATTCAGCTTAACCACATACCCACAAGTTTATGAGAGAGGGAGAAAACAGTTTTATTGTGTCATCATCTTCCTCGCCTTTTCTCTGTAAGCTTTCCTTACTTCCACCCTTTGATAATTTCCATAGCCATTTTCTGAACGTTTTCCGACACTACGATACCATTTTTGAAGTGAGGTAACCAGAATGGGCAGGGACGCAGGTGGCGCTGTGGGTTAAAGCCTCAGCGCCTAGGGCTTGCCGATCGAAAGGTCGGCGGTTCGAATCCCTGCGGCGGGGTGCGCTCCCGCTGCTCGGTCCCAGCGCCTGCCAACCTAGCAGTTCGAAAGCACCTCCGGGTGCAAGTAGATAAATAGGGACCGCTTACCAGCGGGAAGGTAAACGGCGTTTCCGTGTGCGACTCTGGCTCGCCAGAGCAGCGATGTCACGCTGGCCACGTGACCCGGAAGTGTCTCCGGACAGCGCTGGCCCCTGGCCTCTTAAGTGAGATGGGCGCACAACCCCAGAGCCTGTCAAGACTGGCCCGTACGGGCAGGGGTACCTTTACCTTTACCTTAACCAGAATGGGACACAGTCCTCCAAATGTGGTTGCACTATAGATTTATATGATGACATTGTGATAACGGAATATTTATTTTCAGTTCCTTTCCTAATGATCCCTAGCGCCTTTCACAGCGGCTGCCCAGCATCTTCACCAAGCTCTCCACTAGGACCCAGCCAGCCACCTCCAGTTCAGACTCTATGAATGTCTATGTGAAATTTTAAAAAATTGCCCTGATAAGCAGCATTTGACACTTGTTTACATTGAATTGCATTTGCTATTTTACTACCCATTCACTCTGTTTGGAGAAGTTCATCATTGTGAATGGTTCCTATTTCCATAACAAAGCATGCATAATGTCTGCCTCAAGCAAACCATTTTGCTGATACTGTACCAGTCACTGGGCTTGATTGGATACAGCATCTTTCCTTCTACTCCTCACCCCACCCAGGGTGCTGGGAACTGTAGTTCTGATAGATGTAAACAACACTTACCAGGATTCTATAGGGCAGGAATGTCCAAAGGCCATTTTGGGGGCCTAATCTGGCCCACTGGTCGGTTTAATCTGGCCCCCACAGGCAGTTCCTTCCTGTGGTTCAACAATTCTGGGGTAAAATCCTAAAAAAAGGGGGGGAATCAACTTTGGGGTAAAATCCTTTAAAAAAGGTGAACAACTTCAACCCAAAAAAAAGGTCAACAACTGGGGGGGGGGGAATGCCTCCATGCACGTTCACTTATTCAAATCTGGCCCTCTGAAAAAAGTCTGGACACCCCTGTTAGGGGACACCCATGCTTTCAACATATGGTGTGGATCTTACCTTAACAGGGCTGCCCTCCTGGAAACATTCGCCTGGTGCCTCTGCAACCTTACAAAGGGTTCTAAGGAGCACCTTTTAGACTGCAAACTGCTTCCTTGTAGGGCAGCTGGCACATGACCAGCCTCCTGCATTTGAGCTGCAGCAATCAGCAGGTGATCATGGTTAACTGTGTGCCGTTAAACAGTTTCACCTGCTGATTTTTCCACAGCAACTATCCTGTTAAACCTAGACCAGGGAGGACTGGTGTTTTTTCTGGCCAGCTAGCAACAGGACTCCTGTCTGTCGCTAAAACTACCATCCCTTGAAATTACTGCATGGGTTGCTTGTGCAGGATGGCAGTTGTTGCTTCTGACCCCTACTCTGTGTAATCCCCTTGATCCTGCTCAGTCTTGGGGCAAGTAGTAGTTATGAGTGTTGGACAAAGAGCAGCAGGAACTGGGTTTAAAATCCGCACTCGGCATTGAACCTCTCATGTTATCTGATCAACCCAGCCTACCTCACAGGACGTTGAAAGAATAAAGCAGTGGGATTGTGGGAGGGTTCCAGCCCACCCCATAAATCTCTCTAGAGGTTATATATGTGCAAACAAATTTATTTGGAAGCAAAATGCCAATGTGCTGCTTCCCTCCCGTTTCCTCCTTCACAGCCTGCCTGTTGCTGAATAAGTATGAGCTGCCTTTTATGGTGGAGCAGTATAGAGAGAAATAAATACACCAGCACAAAATTGCTAGCAGGAACCTGTTCTCCCTTTGCTTTATTCAGACCAAGGCTGATGCTACCAAAAATACTAAGTTGTAGCCCATGCTGGTTCTACTCAAAATATACCCAGTGGAATAATTTAGTTTTTAGGAATAATTTAGTTTTATTCATTTTAATGGATCTAATCTTAGCAGAACCTGTTGCTTTATGGGAAATCAAAGGATCCTCAAAAGGCTTGGTGAAGGCCGAGCCACAGCTGGGGGTTGGGGTATGTGTGCACAAATGCAGATTGGGGTGTGTGTGCCAAACTGGGTCTCTGACTCAGGTGAAATAAAGCCTAGTTTCACTAGGATCAAAGCAACCAAGCCATTTTTGCGGGGGGGGGGGGGGGTTAGCCAGCAGACAGAAGGAGGATGTAGCTGGAGGTGCCTCTCTTTCTTCCTCCCTCAGCTTTGATTGCTTTTTAACCAGCAAGCTGAATTGAGGCAAATGCCATTAACCATTTAATTGCTCACAATTTCACTGCAGAGAGAGGACCCATTTAAGCACACTATAATTTGACTAAGAGTAAATACAGCCTTTGAGCCAATGTAGGGCTTGCCTTCCATTGGGGATCCCTCCATGCCGCTGTTCCATTTAGGCTGCTGTTTTTCTAAGCTCAGCAAGAGAAATCACAAAAATGAGTGAAATGCAGATCTGTGAAGTGGTGCCAGCAGCACCCCCAGACACTGTCAAAAGTAATTTCAGCAATAATGGAACTCTGCAGTAGGGCATTTTTTTAAAAAAAAATATTTATTACTTTCCCAACAATTTAAACACTACAAAAAAGAAGAACAATACAATACAATACAAAAACACTACATAACACTAACACATTAAACTAACAAAACAAAACAAAAACAGTTTAAAACACATCAAATAATTTCAATATCTTATCTTTCATTCACTTATTTCCGCGACCTCCTCACACCTCCCTTTTTGTATTCCACTTCTGTTAATTGTTTCAGCAATTCCTTTCCATCTTCCTCTGTTTTCTATGCTATATTTATCTTAGCACATTCTAACCTTATTTTTTCCTTTAATACTCTATTAATCTATTTATACTTAATTCCTTATAACATTTCTACTAAAGCCATATAACTTCATTCCAACATTTTTCTAGCATTCATTAATTTTACAGTATTTCCGTAAATAATCTTTAAACTTTTTCCAGTCTTCTTCCACCGACTCTTCTCCCTGGTCTTGGATTCTGCCAGTTCCATATAGTCCATCAACTTCATCTGCCATTCTTCCCAGGTGGGTAAATCTTGTGTCTTCCAATACTTCGCAATGAGTACTCTTGCTGCTGTTGTTGCATACATGAAAAATGTTCTATCCTTCTTTGGCACCAATTGGCCGACCATGCCCAGGAGAAAGGCCTCTGGTTTCTTCAGGAAGGTATATTTGAATACCTTTTTCATTTCGTTATAAATCATCTCCCAGAATGTCTTAATCCTTGGGCATGTCCACCAAAGGTGAAAGAATGTACCTTCAATCTCATTACATTTCCAACATTTATTGTCGGGCAAATGGTAATTTTTTGCAAGCTTGACTGGTGTCATGTGCCACCTATAAATCATTTTCATTAAGTTTTCTCTTAGGGCATTACATGCCGTAAATTTCATACCTGTGGTCCATAACTGTTCCCAGTCAGCCATCATTATGTTATGTCCAACATCTTGTGCCCATTTAATCATATCAGATTTCACCATTTCATCCTGAGTGTTCCATTTCAACAGCAAGTTATACATTCTTGACAAATTCTTAATTTTTGAATCTAACAATTCTGTTTCCAATTTTGATTTTTCCACCTGGAAGCCAACTTTTTTGTCCAAATTGTATGCCTCCATTATTTGATAATAATGGAGCCAATCTTGCACTTTATTTTTCAATTTTTCAAAACTCTGCAATTTTATTCTGTCTCCATCTTGTTCCAAAATTTCCCAATATTTCAGCCATTTGGCCTCCATATTGAGTTTTTTCTGTGCCTTCGCTTCCATTGGTGACAACCATCTTGGGGTTTTCTTTTCTAACAAATCCTTATATCTTATCCAAACATTAAACAATGCTTTTCTAACAATATGATTTTTAAAAGCTTTGTGTACTTTTACCTTATCATACCACAAATAAGCATGCCAGCCAAAAGCATTATTGAAACCTTCTAGATCCAACACGTCAGTGTTTTCAAGAAGCAGCCATTCTTTCAGCCAGCAAAAAGCAGCTGATTCATAATACAGTTTAAGGTCTGGCAGGGCAAATCCACCTCTTTCTTTAGCATCAGTTAATATCTTAAATTTTATTCGAGGCTTCTTGCCCTGCCAAACAAATCTGGAAATATCTTTCTGCCACTTCTTGAAACAATCCATCTTATCCAAAATTTGCAGTGTTTGAACATTGCAACATCTTTATCAACGACTTGGATGATGGACTCAAGGGCATCCTGATCAAATTTGCAGATGACACCAAACTGGGAGGGGTGGCTAACACCCCAGAGGACAGGATCACACTTCAAAACGACCTTGACAGATTAGAGAACTGGGCCAAAACAAACAAGATGAATTTTAACAGGGAGAAATGTAAAGTATTGCACTTGGGCAAAAAAAATGAGAGGCACAAATACAAGATGGGTGACACCTGGCTTGAGAGCAGTACATGTGAAAAGGATCTAGGAGTCTTGCTTGACCACAAACTTGACATGAGCCAACAGTGTGATGCGGCAGCTAAAAAAGCCAATGCAATTCTGGGCTGCATCAATAGGAGTATAGCATCTAGATCAAGGGAAGTAATAGTGCCACTGTATTCTGCTCTGGTCAGACCTCACCTGGAGTACTGTGTCCAGTTCTGGGCACCACAGTTCAAGAAGGACATGGACAAACTGGAACGTGTCCAGAGGAGGGCAACCAAAATGGTCAAAGGCCTGGAAACGATGCCTTATGAGGAACGGCTAAGGGAGCTGGGCATGTTTAGCCTGGAGAAGAGGAGGTTAAGGGGTGATATGATAGCCATGTTCCAATATGTAAAAGGATGTCACATAGAGGAGGGAGAAAGGTTGTTTTCTGCTGCTCCAGAGAAGCAGACACGGAGCAATGGTTCCAAACTACAAGAAAAAAGATTCCACCTAAACATTAGGAAGAACTTCCTGACAGTAAGAGCTGTTCGACAGTGGAATTTGCTGCCAAGGAGTGTGGTGGAGTCTCCTTCTTTGGAGGTCTTTAAGCAGAGGCTTGACAACCATATGTCAGGAGTGCTCTGATGGTGTTTCCTGCTTGGCAGGGGGTTGGACTCGATGGCCCTTGTGGTCTCTTCCAACTCTATGATTCTATGATTCTATGAAACAAAAACAACATCCTTGGCAGCACATTCATTTTTATCACGGCAATTCGGCCTAACAATGATAACTTCAAATTTGTCCATATTTCTAAATCCTTTTTCACTTCAATCCAACATTTTTCATAATTATCCTTAAATAAATTCACATTTTTGGCAGTCATATTAACCCCTAAATATTTCACTTTCTTAACCAATGTTAGTCCTGTCTCCTCCTGAAACTTCTCTCTCTCATTCACAGTTAAATTTTTCTCTAAAACCTTAGTTTTCATCTTGTTCAACTTAAAACCTGCTACCTGTCCAAATTCTTGAATCAGTTCCAATACCCTTTTAGTACTAGATTCTGGCTCCTGTAAAGTCAATACTAAGTCATCAGCAAATGCTTTCAGTTTGTACTGTTTAGCTCCCACTTGTATACCTTTAACCTCTTGGTCCTTTCTAATCATATTTAACAAAACCTCAAAGACCGATATAAAGAGCAATAGAGAAATTGGGCAACCTTTTGTGTCCCTTTCTCAGTCTTAAACTCTTCTGTCACTACATTGTTCACAATTAATTTTGCCTTTTGTTCTGAGTAAATTGCACCTATACCATTTTCAAAACCTTGACCTACCCACCCCCATCCCCTGTAGATTCTTCTTCATAAAACTCCAAGAGATGTTGTCAAAGGCTTTCTCTGCGTCCACAAATATCAAAACTGCCTTGGTTCACTTGTAGTTTTTCTAGAATATTAATTATATTCCTCGTGTTGTCAGACAAGTGTCTGCCCGGGAGAAAGCCCGCTTGGTCTTTATGAATTTTTTCTACTAACACCTTTTTTAATCTTTTAGCCAAAATATCTGCAAAAATTTTGTAATCCACATTAAGCAGCGATATGGGGCGGTAATTCTTAAGCTGTGTCTTTTCAGTCTCTGTTTTTGGTATAAGTGTAATATAAGCTTCCTTCCACGACTCTGGTGCCTTTCTCCCTTCCAATATTTCATTGCAGACTTCCTTCAATGGTTGTATTAACCATTCTTTCAGAGATCTGTAATATCTTGAAGTCAAACCATCTGGTCCTGGAGATTTACTTAATTGCATGTTCTGGATGGCCCCTTCCACCTCCTGATCCGTTATTTTGTAATTCAACATTAGCTGTTTTTCCTGATATATTTTTTGTAGTCCATTTATTTTCAAAAATCGATCAATGTCCATTTCTTTCTGCTTCTCCTGTGTATAAAGTTGTTTAAAATACCTCTGAAAACACTTCCTGATCTCCGCTGGGTTCTGTATATTATTTCCTTCCACTTCCAAATTCGTAATAGTATTCAGTTTTTATCTTTTTTCATTTGCCAGGCCAACAATTTTCCACACTTATTAGCCGATTCAAATGACTTTTGCCTCATCTGTTTAATCTTCCATTCTATTTCCTGATTCATCAGCTTCGTATATTGTACTTGGTATAACTTTATCTCTTTCAGAATCTCCTGTGACTTTGGTTTTGCTCTCAGTTTCTTCTCTCCTTCCTTTATTTTCCCCAGGATTTTATCCTTTTTTTCATTCTGAGTTCGCTTCTTAATTGCATTCTGTTGTATTAGGAATCCTCTCATAACCGCTTTGCTTGCGTCCCAAATTACTCTTTTTTCCACTGTAGTATTCATATTTATCTCAAAATAGTCTCTTAGAGTTTTTTGGGGCTTCTTGGTCACCTCTTCATTCCTAAACAAAGTATCATTCATCCTCCATCTAAAGGAACCAGTTAGCATCAATTTCATTTCCATCTTCACAGCATTATGGTCAGAACAAGTTTTGGGGCAGATCTCCACTTTGCTGATCTTCGGAGCCAATCCCCTGGTTACCCAAATTTGGTCAATTCTTGTCCATGTCATTTTAGCCTCAGAGAAGAAAGTTCCCTCTCTTCCCAGAGGGTTCTTCACTCTCCAAATGTCAACTAAGTCCATATTTTCAGTCATGTCAAAAAAAGTTTTTGGTAGTCTACCATCTTTGGTGACTACCTGTCTCTGTGCCTTGTCCATATTTGTAGACACCACTCCATTCATATCTCCCATCAAAATCATATTATAGTTCATGTAATCCATCAGAGTCTCATGTAGCTTTTTAAAGAACTCCAATTTTCCTTCATTTGGTGCATAAATACCTACAATTAGGAATTTCTCTCCTTGTGATTGAATTTCAATTGCAACAAATCTTCCTTGGTCATCTTTAAATATGAATTTTGGTGATAGGCTCTCCTTTGCATAAAGGACCACTCCTCTTTTTTTGACTTTATCTGATGAGATAAATTCTTGGCCCAATCTTTTATTACTCAATATCTTCCTATGTAGCCTTATCACATGTGTTTCTTGTAGACAAATCAAGTCCAAATGTTCTTTTTTCAATAAATGAAAGACTCTCCGCCTTTTTTCTGGGGAATTCAGTCAATTCACATTCCAACTCGAAACCTGCAATGCCATCATGTAATTACACTGATATTCCTCCAACTGCACCCAATGCTTGCTCTTCTTCTGTTGGTGGTGGTGGTGACATGTTCACTGGGAGATCCAGTCCAAAGGATAATGCTGATATATCCAATATTCCCCTGTTTGGTGATCTTCTATCTGATGCTCTTGGCTCTTTTCCAAGTCCCTTCTGCAGATCTTCTTCGTATTTATACAAAAACTTTACTTTATCTTCTACTGATCTTATTTTTATTTTCCTTCCTTTGAAACTGAAGGATAGACCTTGGGGAAACTCCCACCTAAAGATGATCTTATTCCTTCTCAGCAGGGCAACCAAATCTCCGTAGTTAGGCCTAAGATCCAAAAGATATTTCGGGACGTCTTTAAAAATTTCCACTCTTGACTGTTGTACTTCTAGGTTCTTCTGATAGTGCCAACCCAATATTCTATCTCTCTTTTCTTTAGTTCGAAGGGTGATCAAAGTCTCTTATTCTGTTCTTCTCTTTTTTCCCTCCTCTTCCAAGTCTGAAGGCCCTCACAATTTTAATCTCTTCTTGACCCAAGTCCAAGTCCCAAAAGTCAGCAAATTCCTGCGTGAGGAAGTCTATCAAGCTTTCCTTCTCCAATTCAGGTAGGGCTCTGATCCTCAGATTCGTCTGTTTTTCTTTAAGTTCAATCATAGCAAGCGTCAACTTATGTTCATCAAGTTGCCTCTGTAGGGCTGGGACTCTCTCTCTCTCCAATTGTGTTACTTTACATTCCGCAGCAACGGCTTTCTCCCTAGCTTCCTCTGCAGTCTGCTGTATCAAAGTAGATTCCTGAATCAATTTCTGGATAGTTTCTGGATTGGTATTCACCTTTTGTCCCAAATTATTTATACTGATAGTTGCAGCATCCACTTTTGCATTTGTTGCATCTGTTTTCTTGTTAAGCTGTTCCAGTGAATCATTTATCTTATTTAATGCAACTGCTAAGGCCTCTTCTGTCGACATTCCTCTTGGTTTTGAGTGTACTGGTGCAGAAGCAGTCGCAGAAGAAGCAGGGAGGCCTGGTGTTGAGCCTCTCCTGGGTTGCTGCAAAGTCCTCCCAGACCTTAATGTTTTTTTCTGCAGTTGACTGGTCTGTTTTTTCCTTTCCATTTGCCATAGCACTTAAAAGATTCAAGGTCAGTCCCAGAGTCTCACAGTTTTTTATCTTGCAGCTGGAAATTCCCCTAGCCCAGCTCTTGTAAAGCAATCAGTTTCAAAGGCTTCCACTAGGGGGAAACAGTTTCCATTTATATTAATCAATAATGTCTTCTTTTAAACACAGTTCAAAGAATCCAAAGTTAGTTTCAGTTTTCAGTTACTTTTACTCCTTTTTTAAAAACAGCCGGAGACAGTAGAAACAATGTATTTCTCTTATTAGCTAGCTGTCAATGAACGTTCTAAGCGCTGTATTTTAGCTCTCTTCGCTCTCTCCTGCAGGCATATTCAGTCCACAACTCCCCCCCCTTCTCCTGCCTCCAAGGGGGGGGTTAATGTTCTTTACCGATGGAAATTTAGTCTTTTACAATAAGCTTTCCAATACTTCAGCTTGCAGCCTCATTGCTTCAGTCTATTTACAAAAGGGGAAGGCGGACGTCCTGTATTGAACCTCCCCGTTACGATACCAAATTAAACGTTTAAAAATCCAATTCTCCAGCCTCAGCTCTACTCACGGGTAGTTACTTTAGAATCAAATTGTCCACAGGAAAAAGTCAGCGCTCTCTGGCAACAGCTATGCGGCTTCGCTCTGTGGAAAAAGCAGACGATTCGAAGCACTGCGCCGCTCACCCCACGTCGCTCCGGACTCCCAAAACTGGGTTTCCCCATGAGTAAGGGAGGCGCAAAAGGTGCCTGCCGAATCCCACACTCACAGGCTTCTCCCGCCTGTGATTTTTGCGGGTCTCCGCCTTCGCCGTGGTGGCCAGACCCAAATTCCCACGGGGCAAATTCCTCCCAATCAGAGGAATTCCGCCATTACCGGAGGCACCAACCCGGAAGTCGGGCCAGTAGGGCATTTTGGAAGGCGTGGAGCTCCAAAGCAGTCCTGTGTTAGTTCCATCCTGTCCAAAATTCTCAGATACCTTCAGGACTTACTGTAGATGTTGACTTGGCTTTTGGACTGGCATGGGGCCCATGACCCCAGTGACAGCACCATTTGACACGGCATCTTTCAAGCTAGGGAGGTCCAAAGCTGCTCAGGACAAAAGGAAGAAACAAGCTAAGAGGAAGGCACATTTGGCAAAGAGGAAGGCTTTGGTAAATTTTCACTGTGATCAACTCCTGCCCAGAAACCTATGTCCCCCCCCCCCCCGCAGAAGGACATGTGGATCCAGAATTGGCCTCCACAGTCACTGTGGACAAACTGTTAAGACCATGTTTATGGAAGACAATCTTACTTGGCTACAAGTGATCGCCAGTGAAAGAAGAAAGAAGGCTCTCTATGGACTCAGAGGTCTTTCCTAGATAAAAGGACCAAAGGCATGTCTAGTTCAGCAGCCTGTTCATAGTGGCAGCCAGATGCCCACTCTGTGACTATTTCCCCTCCTTAACTGATGATATCCAGAGAAGTATCCTACTTCCAATCTGGAGACAGCCACATCGTAACTTATCACCCTGCAAGTAGCCTTATGGTTTTGTCTCTTTCCCTGTTAAATTCATCCAGGTTGGTGGACTTCACTGCCTCTTGTGGGAGCTGTTTCCATAATGGAATAATGTGCCGTCTGAAGGAGGACTTTCTTTTGTCTGCCCTGAATCTCCCAACATTCAGCTTCATTGGAGGACCCAAGTTCCAGTATTATGAAAGCAGGGGGGAAATTACCTATTCCCTTTCTCCACACCATACAGAATTGTATACACCTCTGTCATGGGGCTCTCTCTGAGCTCGAGAGTAGACAAGTGACTTGACAACAGCAAACACCAACATGGGCAGCAAGCAAGGCCAGTCCAAGGGGAGGGTCCAAGGAGAGTCCACAAGGAAGGGTTAGGCAAGAGGCAAAGCAGGGCCAGCCCAATACCTGTTGGCACCTGAGGTGGACTCCACATGGCGCCTCCTTGCCAGGGATGAAGAGGTGAGGGAAGATCTACATTTGGAACAAGCAGGGGAACATTGGGATCTGCTGCGCTTGTAGATTCTGCCACCTGAGATGGTTGCCTCACCTTGCCACATGCGTGGGCCAGTCCTGAGGCAAAGTCAGAGCAGGCCAAGCTGAGGCCTAGGCAGCCTATCTACAGAGGCATTTTTCCAGCAGCTCTTCCAATGCAGCTGGAGCTGCTGGAGCCACCCCCCCAACCTCAGCAGAGGCCCTGAATGCAGAGGTCTCCTTGAGAGGAGGGTCTTACTCCCAGGGAGCCCTTGCCTGTGGCTGGGCACTTATCTGGATGGGCTGGCTTTCCATCAGCCCTTTGAGGCACCACTTCTCCCTTGTACTGGGACCTGTTCAGCCTTGAGTTCAGGGGCCAAACTCACCCTGGGTGTGGACAGCCTCTTCTTGGGTTCCTTGCAGGAGCCTGACCCAGGGCTCCCCCAGCTGAGGCATCCCCCTTATAACAAGTCAGTCCCTTATCCATCCAGTTCAGTCCTGCCCACAGTGACTGGCAGCAGTTCTCTGGTGACAAAGAGCAGCCTTTCCCACCCCTTCCTGGAGAGGCCAGCGATGGAACCTGTGGCCTTCTGCACCCAAGGCATGCAGCGGCGTAGCTAGCCCCTCAGGTGCCCAATGTCGCGCACGCATCCTGCAGCAGGGGTGCGTGGGGGTGGGGGGGCGCTGCCTGGAGCCTCTCCACTGCCTCCCCTCAGCTGAGGGAGAGGCGGGGGGGCAGACGCAAGCCCCACACGGCCGTTTCAGGTAGCACGGAGCCTGCAGGCACCCAAGCCACCACGTCACTCCCAGGACATGGCACTCTGCAGGCCCCACGGTAAGTGCCTGCCCCTGCGGTGTGGCGCCCAGTGCCAGGCGCGCTTCTTTACAGTTATTGACTGAACTAACAAGTTTTGTGAGCCCACTTTTTTTTAAAAAAACCCTCACATTTTTGTCATTTTGTCAAACGCCCCCCCCCCGTGATGACACCCGGGGCAGCCCACACACCCCTTCCTCTGCCACTGAAGGCATGTGCTGCACCACACAGCTATGGGTCTTTTCTACTTGAGTTCAAGTCTTGGCTAAATGCACTTAATGGCCAGTCTGTCTACACCACCGTGCCCTCCTTCTCCTTAGGGAATAATAACATGTAGCATTTATGCAGCAATTTAAACATGTTAACTTGTTGCAATCCCACCTGGTGCCCTCCAGATGTTGCAGGAGGACCACACTTCCAATCACTGTGGACCACTAGCCACATAGACTTGAGTTGTGGAGGCCACCACAGTGGGTATCTCTGCCTTACAACAACCCTGTAAGGTAGGACAGGTATCCCCATCTCCATATTGCAGACAGGGAAGAGACTGAGTGAGAATTGCTTGCCTGGAGATATAGCCAAGCTGAGGTTGAAACCAAGGAGCATCCCAAAGAGCTCATTCTCTTCACTATGGCTAGAACTACTCTGAAATCTTTTCCACTATCTGTAACAGCCTGACTCTGAATTGGTGGTGTTGTCTGGCAGATCAGTGGTGGGAAACCCCCAGGCCATGGACCAACCTGGGCCCACCAGGGGGTCCAGTTTGGCTTGCCAGACCCTTCCCTCCCCAAACCATGCCACCTGTAAATCAGCTGAGGTGGTGGAGTTCAATCCTTCACCAGTACATTTCCTGCAAAGAATCTTGGTGGGGCATACCCAGGACCTGTCTACATATTAACACCAGGTAAGGTGACTCCCTCAGGCGCAGGATCACAGGGGCAGCAGAACTGGATGTAGTTATGTTATGGTAAAATCTGGGTGCGAGGCTGCTCTGCCACCCAGCTCGTCAGACTAAGTCCACGGGTCCCTGCGGAGGAAAATGAGCTCAGCCGGAGACAGGAGCAAGCTGCAGAAGATCCAAGTTTATTGCGCAACAGGTTCAAGGCGAGATTGAACAGCGAGAAAGGGGTGACATGAACTTTTGAAACTTCCCTCCATGTCCCAGAATACAGTGCAAAATACATCCCAGTTACATCATGAATACATTAAGAAGAGGTTGGGTTACACAGATTACATCATGAATACTTTAAGAAGAGGTTGGGTTACACAGGATTAACATATGGAGGAGGGAGTGGGGAATATGCAGAGCTGGAGATATGCGCAGATAAGCACATCCTGAGTACCGGTGATGAGAAGACAATGGTCCATGTACGCATAGTCTGCCGCCTGGCATTGCCCGTAGGAAAGGCTTGGCAGAGTGATTTGACAGGATTAGGGTCTTGACACCTTGCTTGAGGGATTATGGAGGACAGGGGAGGTGTCATGGAGTCCTAGAGAAATTGAGCAAATTGGCACGTTGAATTTCTATGAATTTTATAGATTTTAGTCCCTTTTGACATTGACAATTGGAAATAAATGGATATATTGTAGTGAAGAAGAAGGTGAAGAAGGCATGCCCCCCCTTCCGTATCAGTCCCCCATTCAGAGATAGATTTGCATTAAAGTTCTGTAAGAACTTGCAAATCTTTTCTCTGCACCCTAAATCTCGGTGAAGGTAGGGGTGCCCTGTGAGTGGGAATAGGCTCTAATGGAAAAGGAGGATCACAGGGGCAGCAGAACTGGATGTAGTTATGTTATGGTAAAATCTGGGTGCGAGGCTGCTCTGCCACCCAGCTCGTCAGACTAAGTCCACGGGTCCCTGTGGAGGAAAATGAGCTCAGCCGGAGACAGGAGCAAGCTGCAGAAGATCCAAGAGCAGGAAAGGAGGGAGCAACACGGACCAATACAATGTACGTGTATAGATATGCACTAAATAATAACTTGGTATCCACCGTACCAGATGTGTGGGTTTGTGCAAACCTGAAAGGGACTTGCAAGCCATGCCTCTTAAGGTCATTTGCAAGTATAGTAGTGCAGATAGCTGGATATAGGATATCACATAAAAGAACACCTGTTGTATTTTGTTCAGTAGTGGTCTATGCTTTATATTTAGCAGGAAGGTCCACTACCGACTGAAAAAAAAATGCAGTTTGGTTTTTTTTAGCTCCACCGTTTTTGTGTTCTCAGGTGCGAAGCTAGCTCTTCTGTGGTCTCACACCGACATAGTGATACAGCAAACACATCCTGTTGAATCCCCTCAGGGCTTTCATTTAACCATGTCGCCTGGCACTCACCATAGCTGGCACAGGTTTGGACATATCATGAGAGAGATGTCTTTGCCTTGGCCTTTCTATGGGGTTTTATTATTGAAGGCTTTGGTCTTGCGCTCATGGAAACTTGCTCACTTGCTCTTAAAGGACCAAAAGCTAATTGCAGCCTGGATACACTTGCCCAATTCAAACAGAGTCCAATTTGAATTTATCTTGCCCCATGGTTCTCAACTTTTCAAAACCAATATGTTAAAACAAAACCATACTTAAAAAGGGCACTTGTCCAAATGAGTCAATTTAACTCTATAAGGGCCCATTCCTGCTACATCAAGGCATATAAACGTTTCTTGTTATCAATAATAATAATAATATGTTGGAGATGTAAGGAAAGTGAAGGAACCTTATTCCACATATGGTAGTCGTGTCCTCAAATAAATAAATAAAATTTGGGACATGATCTACACCCATTTTCATTTGGCATTCTAATCAAAACATCTCAAATAATAATAAAGAGTGTTGCTTCAAAACTACCTGATAAAATATGGTTCCAAGAATAATACTTGGTTGTGGTTAGATTGATTTCACAGCTATATGGGAAAACCAAGATTAATAAATAAATACAGAACAATTGCTACTTAAAGACAGTACTGAATCTGCAAGAGATACAGAGAAGTCATAGAAGAGATTTGAAATAGTTTTCTGGAACAGAAAGAAATAGTAAAAAGTAATTTCTTTCTGGGAACTTCGTGTATAGAAAAACATTAAATACATAAATAAATGGGTAGGGAACTTAAGAAAGGCAGTCTGTCAGAGACAGAAGGAACAGACAACACACACAACAGACAACATGTAAACATACATATTCTCATCCTTTAGTTGGTTATTGCAAGGAGTTGGGCCGCTTCCTTTGGCTTCATTAAGTGAAATTAGTAGGAAGGTCCCACATGGTTTTATGAGCCTCCTTCCGTATCAAGTTATTTCTCCCTTCCCCCTTTGTTCCAGATGTTGATCTCCACTCACTCCTTCTTCCCTGGAGTGGAGGGGGCACCATTTTGTGGTTTGCCTCAGGTGCCAAAATGTTTTGGGCCAGGACTTCCGGGGTGGCGCCACCGGCGATGGCGGACTCCCTCTGAACTGGAGGGAATAGCTCTGCGAGAAACGGGTCTTCTCTGCTACGGCGAAGCGGGGACCCTGTCAGAAATCACAGGCGGATGAAGCCTGTGACCATGGGACTTGGCGGGCACCTTTAGCGCCCCCCCCCAACTCGCAAAGGAACCCACTAACGGGCTCCGAAGTGAAGAGGGGGAAGCGGCACGGTGCTGTGAGTCAACTGCTATTTCCGTGGAGCGAAGCCGCACAGCTGTTGCCGGAGGAGCGCTGCCTTTTTCCTGGGACAATTTGGACTCTAAAATAAGCACCCGTGAGTACTTAGATTTTGAACAATTGGACATCAAATAAGGATTAATGAGCAAAAAAGAATTGGATTTTAAAATATTCATTTCTATTTGGTACGGAGCGGGAAGGTCTAAACAGGAAGTCAGCCTTCCGTTCCTTTGTAAACAGAACAAAGCAAAGACAATATAAACTAGAGCTAAGAAAATCGTCTCTAAAGGACTGGATTCCATCATTTATAATTGTAGAACCCCCTTCTGACAGTGAAGAAGGGGGAGGATCATTTCTAGACTGGTTCTAGACTGTTTAAAGTGAGTTTAAAGCAAAGTAATTTTCCTCCGTCCTGATACTGGAGTGGGGGTGCCAGGACCGACGTTTGAAGTTCATTGACCATAAGTGCCTTTGACAGATAGTGAAAAGAAGAGAAACATAGTGACTCCACTGTCCCTCTTTGCATTTGAAAGGAATAAATTTTGACAAAGTATTTTAAAAGGGGAAACTTTGTTGCGAGAACAGGTGGAAGTATTCCCCCTAGAGGGAGACTGTGAAACTGTAACCAACTCCAGGGAACCGGCAGCTGTTACAGATTACAATCGTGGGAACAGGCATTTGACAGGTTGCCAGGTTAATGAGCTAGATCGACGTGAGAATGAGGACTGATAAATGAATAATATAATTTATAATTTATAATAATTAATGAGCATTAGAAAAATGTTGGAATGAAATTATTTGGTTTTAGTAAAAATGTTTAAAGAATTATGAAAGAATGTTATGGTTATGAGAAGCTGGTATAAAACTGTTTAGGGTAATGTAATGACAGAATTTTATTTTTTTATATAATATGGAAAGGATTTGCTGGGATAATTAACAACTAGGATACAAAGAAAGGGAGGAGGAGGAGGTCTAAGAAAGAAGGTGATGACAGTTGAGGATTTGGAAATAATGATTCTGTTTTCTCTTTTTTCTCTCTCTCTCTTTTTCTTTTTTTTTCTTTTTTGTGAATGTTTTTAATTGTCTGTGTCGTATTGATGTTTTTTCTTCTTTTTCCTTATCTGTATGGGGGAGGGGTTTGCCCTTAACTTGTCAATTATTTTTATTTTTTGCATTTTTCTCTGTTTTTATTTCATTTTGTAATATTCTGAAAATTTTAATAAATATCATTTTAAAAAAAATGTTTTGGGCCAGCCCTGGGCAGACCCAACCCAACTTTGACAGGTGAATGGGGCAGCCCACTTATCAGTCACTTCATGATAAAGCCACTTCCGGGCCTGCCCCAGGAGGTGGGGTTGCGGGCTTCACGCCCACCCAACGCGAGCGGGGGCTGGCTCCAGCCCCCGCGAGAGCAGGGGAATCCCCGTTGGGCCTGCCCCCCCCCCAGCCAGCCAATCAGCTGGATGGCTGGGGGGCGTGGCTTGCCCTATTTAGGGCCAGTGTGGAGGGGGCTCACCCTCTTTTCGCCGGCTCGCCCCCACGTTTTTTGGAGGTCTTCCTCGAGGTTTGTATACTTTGTGGCAGGTTTCTGTGCTGGTTTACTCATTTGGTTTGCCTAGTTTATTTTGCAGGCTTTGGTTGCTGTTTCTCCCGGTTGCTTCACTCGTGCTGCTCAGAACCCGACCAGCTGTCCCTGCCGGAGGGATCGTCGGCTGCTCACGTCCTGCTGCTTCATTGCTGTTTAGGCAGGGTTACCGGGCTTTCCCAGCGTTTCAAGCGCCTTCTCCTCGTGGCTTTCTCGGAGCTTCCACCGCTTGGCATCCACTTGTACCTGCGGGACCCCGGCAGCCGCCAGCCAGCTGGTTAATTTTTGCGCAGCCTCCCTCCTGCATCTTCCTCCTTCTCTCTGGCCCACGCGGAGAGCCGCGAGAGGACAAAGGCTCCGCTCCAGCGGCACATCGCCGGAGTTATTGGGGGGCTTATTCTCGTAGGTCTCCTGCCTCATTCATCGCCTTTGGAAGCCCAACGCAGCAGCGTGTGCTACCCAGCCCGCGTGCATCACAGGTTGGGCGAATCCGAAGCCGGCAGTGGTAAAGTACTGAGATCGGGTGCAGCGTGATCACACCTTTCCCACCTGCTTGGGAGATCAGTTTGGTATAGCGGAGCCGCTCAAAAGGTTCAGCTTTAATCTTTATTCAATACGGCCGCTTAATTAAGAGTTTAATTTAGTGGGCGCCTTTGACTGCCAGTCCTAGGGGCGCGTGGGGGCCCTGGTTTGCGCCTGTGTTTCCCTCCCTGCTGCTGCACCTCCCGCTGTTGTGTCTCCCTGTTGCTGCATCTCCTCGTTGTTACGTTTGTTACTTTGCAGTGCCTTTCAGAAGCCTTTTGCTTTCGTATCCTCAATCAACGCTAGTATTTGCACCACGAGTTTCTTTTGTTTTGAGAGCGGTGGCTCTTGGGGGGCTTGTTGGTTTTCACTGCTAAAGGCCACCACCAGGAGACCGTGCGGCGTTGCTAAGCAACGGGAAAGCTTTTGGCCGCCATTTTGGTTGACCACGTGGCCTTGAGGTGGCAGCCATTTTAGGAGAGGCAAGCCGCGTGTGAGGAGACCATGCTGTGTTTCTAAGCAACGGAAAAGCTTTCAGCCGCCATTTTGATTGACCACGTGACCTTGAGGTGGCAGCCATTTTAGGAGAGGCAAGCTGCGTGTGAGCTAAGCCTTCCGTGGGTCCTTATTTTGGCTCATTGATTAAAAAAAACAAAAAAAAACATAGCAACGGAGCCCGGAGCTTTGGTAACCCTACCACTGCCGGCAGCTCCTTTATTTAAGGAGCAATTTATTTCTGGCAGAGCAGCAACTAGCATTCAGTCCTTTGCATTAGGCGCTGCATAAGGCAATTCAGTCGTCACTCCATTGCTGCCTTATTACTTTGACTGTTTATTACTTCATTTAACTTGCTGGTATTATTGTTATTGGCCTTAATTCGCTGTGATTGGCCTTATTTTACTTCAAATTAAGTTAATTTGATTTAATATTAATCAGATCCATTTTCCTTGGTAATTTTACTTTACTTCTTCATACTTAGATTTTATTTCTTTGGATTTGACCTAACCTTGATTGCTTCCACGTTGCTGATATTATTTTAATTAAGGTGCTTGCCTTGGGTAAGCATAATTAATTCAAGTGCTTTATTTGGCAATAAATCAATAGTGTGCCTCCACCCATTTAGATAGTATTTTAAATAATTCAGAGCTAATTTAAAGGTTATCTAGACCTGATCTACTTTGCAAGAGATTTAATTGGCATCTAATTTATTATATAGGCACGGGCAGTCTAGCCTCACTGCTGTAAGGGTATAACTCAATTTTCCTACTTTTCTCCCTTGAGTACTCCGGCAGGGTGCTAATTGGTTAACTTAATCAAGTTAAGTAGTTAACTTAATCAAGTCGGAGGTGTAAATTGAGGTAAATTGATTAATCTAATACGCAAATAAATAAATAAACTATTCTAATACGCAATTAAGCAAATTATTAACTTGTATAAACCGAGTAAATAGCTACTATACAATCAAAGTTGATTGATTCGAATCTGTTAACTTCCTAGCCGGCTTGTGGGCATACTGGTGTGGACAATATTGAGCTACCGTCACGCTGCCTGTAGCTAATCAGAACCAGTGGGGTTTCGGATTTTAACATCGCTCTAAATCCATCCAGTGTAGTTAAGTCCACCTAGTGTAGTCAGTACTGACCTACAGTACAGTACTACTGCGTGCAGCTCGCGCAGACAGTTAATCTTCTTGCTTCCATTTGGGTACCCAGAGCGTTGATAGCAGCTATGTCGGCTCAAGGTAACCAGGTAAATACAACTGTATCAGGAGGGACCCATGTGAACCAGGAGGAGTCACAACCATTTATCATTCCTAGTAACCCTCAGGCTTTGGCCCAGTTTTTCTCTGCCTTTCAGAAGTTTTATAAACAAAGGTCTGCAGGCCAAGCAGCACCCGCACCAGGGGCAGCAACTCCAATGACAATCACGACAGCGTCAACAGTGCCAACAGCAGTTGCACCGGCAATCGTGCCGCCAATGACAACGGCAGCAGGACAATCAGCGCCATTAGCGTTCTCCCAGGATTACATTGAAGACTCTAAACTGAGTGAGGTAGTACTTCCTGGTACGTCTGCATCCACGGTGGCGGTGTTGACTGCGGCAAAAAAGGCTGCAGGACGGCTTAAGAAAAGCACCAGCTCTCAGTCGGCCTCCTCAGGTAAGTCGAGAAGAGGCCAGAGGGGAGCCGCGAAGGGCAAGGCTAGCGCCCAGGGCTCTAAGGCTACTAACCCTAAAAAGGACCCAGGTGTATCTAGTCTTTTTCAGATCCCGCCCCCGCAGACGGCGCTTGCCGAGGGCGCGTTGGAATCAACTTCGGATGAGGAAGTGCATGATCGACAGGCGATACTTGCAAGTAGCGTTCCAGAACAGACCCCCCCTGAGGTCCCTTCGGGGAAGAGGAAAGAAAAAAGGAAGCACACGTCCAAGAAGAGCAAGAAGAGCAGGCGGTCTGAATCCGAGGAGGACTCAGGTACTTCTTCCTCATCCAATTCTGATAGCGATGCTCCTAGGGAGGAGTATTGGGGCCATGGGGAGGATTGCGTGGGTCTTCCCACATGGGCGCATGAAAGGAGGGCCAACTCCTACCATAAGACCTTCAATGGGACACTGGAATGGAAGGATGGCTCCCTGGTGCCTGATGTAAAAACATCCACTCACTCGTCCACAGATTTCATTGTAGGCAACCACTTATCACAAAGGAAAAGGGACAAGATCCTCAATGGGGATTTTATTGACGTATTCAGATTGTTGCCCCCCGCAAAACTGACAGGGAAAGGAGAAAAGAGGCGCAGTTACGGGAAGCGCAGGTTCAGAGCACCAAGAGTCGAGCGTACCTTCGACAATTGGCTCAATGGGTTCCAGGTGTTCATGGGAGTGGTCAGCGCTGCTTATCCTAAACGGGCAATGCATTTGATTGCATACTTGGCCCATGTTCGGAGGGCACGGGAATTAGCCGGTGATATTGCTGCTTTGAATTACGATGAGGATTTTCGTAGAAATGCTTCTTTGCTACCCTCCACACGCTGGGACCTGAGGGAACAAAACTATTGGTCGGATCATGTGGGCCCCTTTGTGGAAAAGAAGTACCAGGATCCATCAAAATCGTGGAGGACCGCCGCCAAGCAGAAGCGACTGTGTTGGGAATTTAATAAAGGGGTTTGTGCGAGGCCGGCCTGTAAGTACAGTCACGAATGTGAAAGATGTTTGGGTAATCACCCATCTACTGCCTGCATTAAAGGGAGGCAGCCCTTTCAGGACAGAAGGGGCTCTTACAATCACGGTCCCAGAGGTGGCCAGGGAGCCTCTTTCGGACCTCAAGGGAACAGGCAGTAACCTTAATTTGGCATTGGCCTATTCTCCCATCAAGCTGGCCCCGTTAAAAAACCTTTTAGACATCTACCCCAATAGGACAGCAGCAGTGTACTTATGGGAGGGTTTTAGTACTGGTTTCAGAATCCCGGTAGCGTTTCCACCCAATTCGGGCGATCCCCCTAATCAGAAGTCAGTCAGGGAGATGCCGGAGGTTGCCCGAAAGAAAATTAGCAAAGAAATCAAAGCAGGTAGGGTTGCCGGGCCCTTTTTAGCTCCGCCTATCGTTGGCCTTCATGTATCCCCTTTAGGCATAGTCCCCAAGAAAGCGCCTGGCGAGTTTCGCATGATTCACAACCTTTCCTATCCAAAGGGAGGGTCCGTCAATGATGCGATACCGCAGGAGCTTTGTACAGTGAAATACGCCACCTTCGACCAAGCGGTCAAAGTCATTCGCGAATTTGGTAGGGGAGCGTGGCTGGCAAAATGTGACATCGAGTCGGCCTTTAGGCTTCTGCCAGTGCACCCAGAAGATTTCCGGTGGCTCGGATTCAAATTTGAGGGGGCTTATTTTGTGGACAAAGCTATGCCCATGGGTTGCTCAGTGGCCTGCGCAGCCTTTGAGGCATTCAGTACCTTCTTGGACTGGGCCCTTCGCTTTAGATCTGGCTCGGAGGGTGTGTCGCATTACCTGGATGACTTTATCCTCGTAGCCGATAGCAGGCATGGGTGTGCAGAGCTTCTCAAAGCTTTCATATCTTTAGCAGGCGAGCTAGGAGTTCCCCTAGCCGACGACAAAACGGAGGGCCCAGCTACAACCATGGTCTACTTAGGCATCGAGTTGGACACTGTAGCGCAGATCTCAAAACTGCCCAGAGAGAAACTGGTGGCACTTGGTGACCTCATTCAGCAACTCCTCCCCCTTAAAAAAGTTACACTTAGGCAGATACAATCCCTTCTTGGTCATCTAAATTTTGCTTGCCGCGTGGTTTCCCCTGGCCGTCCTTTCTGTGGTCGCCTCGCGAAGCTGTCGGCAGGCCTGCGTTCCCCTCATCATAGGATTCAGCTTTCTAGGGAAGTAAAATCTGACCTACGAGTTTGGTTCAAGTTCCTCGAGAACTACAACGGTATTTCCCTATGGCAAGAGAACTTGTCACTGCAGGTGGACTTTCAAGTGCATTCGGATGCCTCAGGCTCCCTCGGGTTTGGCGTTTACTTTAGGGGGCAATGGTGTGCCCAGCGTTGGCCTGAAGCCTGGAGGGGAGGGCCCATTACCAGAGATCTAACCTTCCTAGAATTCTTCCCGATTATAGTGGCAATACACTTATGGTCAGAGGTCTTCAGCAACCATAGGGTTTGCTTCCACACCGACAACCAGGCGGTAGTAGCAGTCCTTACTAGGCAGGCCGCGCATTCCTCAAGAGTTGGTGCCCTTCTGCGTTCCTTTGTTCTCCGCTGTTTAGAACTTAATATCCACTTCTCTGCCAGATTTGTACCTGGTGCTAACAATGATATCGCGGATGCCCTATCTCGTTTTCAGATGGACCGCTTCCGCTCGTTAGCACCGGATGCTCAGTTACTACCCCAGCCCTTCCCGGAACAGCTGTGGAGACTTGGGGACCAGAGTACTGGGAACCAGAAGTGATTCAGGGAGTATTGGCCTCATTAGCGCCCTCCACATTGAGATCTTATAAGAAGGCGTGGTCGGATTTCTTAAAGTTCCGTGAAAAATCTAGCGCCGCCAGGAGCAAAGCCCCTCCCGTTAGGTCTGAGGTCTTGTCCTATCTAGTGCACTTGAAATGCCTGGGACGTGCCCCAAAGACCCTCAACTTACAGGCCGCAGCGATTCTTTCTTTTGCAAAGCGTTATTTTCGTCAGATCCATGCGCTGAGTTCGTCATACGAAAGATCCTAGAAGGCTGGCATAGACTGCAGCCCCCAGCCCGGGATGCGAGGAGGCCTATATCTTTTGACATACTTTTCCAAATCCATAAAAGGTTGAGAACGGTCTGTTGGTCAAAGTATGAGGCGCGCTTGTTTTCAGCAGCATACTCCATCGCCTTTTTCGGGGCAATGCGTGTGGGTGAAGTGGTTTTTGAGGAAGGTCAGCATGGCTCCTCCCGGGGCTTACTGTTGAGTGACATTACACTTTCACGTGAAGAACTGGTCGTGCGGATTCGTAGTTCCAAGACAGACCAGTTCGGGAGGGGGGCTCTGGTCCGGCTACTGGCAACAGGGGAACTAGGCCCGTGTCCAGTGAAGGACACCAGGTGCTTCTTGTTTATGAGACCTAACATGGCAGGGCCTTTATTGATCCATGCAGACGGCGTACCCCTGACGCGGCACCAGTTCACCAGGGTCATGCGCTTAACACTTAAAGCTTGTGGCCTCCCACCAGCAGATTTCGCGGCGCACTCCTTTAGGATAGGAGCGGCCACCACGGCAATGCACCTGGGCCTTTCGGCCGAGAGGATTAAGGATCTAGGCTGCTGGAAATCGGGCGCATACAAACGCTACCTGAGAAAGAATTTATGACATCCCAGCTGGGGGATTTACTGACCATGGCCTGTTCTTTTGATTTCTTCCAGGAGATATGGGGGTGTGCGTCTGGATAATCGGGCACAGCATCGTGCATTGGGCCAGGGTCCACGACTGGGCTTGCCTGATGGCATCACGATATCCTGGGTCTCACGGAGGGGAATGCGTTGGGCGGAGATGTTGCCCGCATTTAAGACCAGAGTCACGAGAGAGGGCCCCCCGGATGCTTTACTTATACAATTGGGAGAAAATGACCTAGCCTATAGAAAGGCGGCCGACTTGCAGTGGCACATATTTGGTGACTTGGAGGAGCTTAGGGCCTCTTACCCAAACCTCACAATCATTTGGGCCTCCTTGATGGAGAGGCGGGTTTGGATAGATTGCAGGTGCCCGATGGCCATAAATAGGGCGAGGAAAGCCGTGGATCGGGCGGTGGTGCGTAGAGTGGCAGCCCTGGGGGGAAAGGTCATACGACACCCGGGCATTCGTTTCAATTGTGAGGCCCTCTACCGGTTTGATGGCGTGCATCTGTCTGATGCAGGAAATGATATATGGCTGGAGGATATAGCTATGGGGATAAGGGATTGGTTTCAGGCATGAGAGGATTGGCGGCGAGCGTTTGCTCGTGTGGCGGTAGGCATTGGTAAGAAGGGGTTAAGACGATGTGTGGGGGGAGGAACGCCATCACCTCCCCCCAGCGAGCGAAGGGTGGTCCGTTAAAGGACCCCGGGGGGCGTGGCCCTGTCCGAAGCCTATGGAGGTGTGGGCCAAAGGCACGCCCCAGAGCGGTCACCCGGGGGAGCTCCTAGTTGACGTGCCTCGGCAGGAGACTCCCCCGATAAAGTGTTAGCCCTTCCCCGTGTCTCCAGCAAATGGGCTGGAGCCAGATAGTCGTTAGGACCAATGCCTATGCCAATGCCTCTCATTCCTGAATTCAATAAAGTTGTGGCCTAATTCGCCCAATTAACCTTACATACGGTGTCTTGTGTCTTTATTTATCCTGGTGGGGGCGGGAACTCGCCACGCAAAGCCACTTCCGGGCCGGCCCCAGGAGGTGGGGTTGCGGGCTTCACGCCCACCCAACGCGAGCGGGGTCTGGCTCCAGCCCCCGCGAGAGCAGGGGAATCCCCGTCAGGCCTGTCCCCCCCAGCCAGCCAATCAGCTGGACGGCTGGGGGGGCGTGGCTTGCCCTATTTAGGGCCAGTGCGGAGGGGGCTCGCCCTCTTTTCGCCGGCTCGCCCCCACGTTTTTCCCACCCTCCCTCCCTTTAAGTGGGTTTAGGTTAGGCAGGCCTTTGACATTGCTATGGACTTCGGTCTGTCGCCGCAAGGGGCATGGTAGGAATTTTTCCCAATTGGCAATTTTGGGCCTTTTGGTTTTTCGCCTACTTCATAGCAACTCGTCACAACTTCTCGGCATTGGCGGTAGGCATTGGTAAGAAGCGGTTAAGACGATGTGTGTGGGGGGAGGAACGCCATCACCTCCCCCCAGCGAGCGAAGGGTGGTCCGTTAAAGGACCCCGGGGGGCGTGGCCCTGTCCGAAGCCTATGGAGGTGTGGGCCAAAGGCACGCCCCAGAGCGGTGACCCGGGGGAGCTCCTAGTCGACGTGCCTCGCAGGAGTCTCCCCCGATATAAGGTTAACCCTTCCCCGTGTCTCCAGCAAATGGGCTGGAGCCGGATAGTCGTTAGGACCAATGCCTATGCCAATGCCTCTCATTCCTGAATTCAATAAAGTTGTGGCCTAATTCGCCCAATTAACCTTACATACGGTGTCTTGTGTCTTTATTTATCCTGGTGGGGGCGGGAACTCGCCACGCAAATGTCATGGGGGATAAAGGTCTGGCCCACCAGGCCAGAAAAGGTTCTCCACCCCTATTTTAGCTAGAAAGAGCTTGTTTGTTATTTTTAAACCAGGCTCTTGAATTGGATCCTTAACTACTTAGAAACGTTAGTAGCCCAAAAGAGGGAGGAGAGGGACCCCCCGCCCATGCAATAAAGAGAGCTCTTCAAGATGGAAAGGAGGAGCATTTTGGGGAGAGCAAGGAAAGGCAGAGAAACAAATGTTTCATCCCCATATCCATTGTTTCCTGAAAACCTTTTGGGCAAGTGTCTCCAATGACAGGTTTAACCCCATCGTGACTAGGTCACACCTCCCTCTTGTCCCCTTGGTTTGGCAAAACCAGCATAACTTGTCCTGGAGGGACAGAGCCAGAGGACGGCAGGGTAGATTTCCATTTCAATGCAGCCAGTGCAAGTTCTTTGCTCAAGGGGGGGGGGATTTCAAAGTCAACTGCTGGGGCTGATGGGAGCTGAGGTCCAAAATACCTGGAGGGCGCTAGATTGGCCAAAGCCATCTTGTAAAGGAACCTCTGGAAGAACCTAAGTGTCAGGGACTCAGCGGGAGCGCAGGGAGGGGAGGAGATGGAGAGCGAGGGGGAGCAATCCGAGGGCAGCGTAGGAGAAGATGACAGCAGCCCGAGAGATTCCATGAGCCTCTCCAGCGAATCGGAAGATTCTCAGAAGGGGGCGCCTATGGCCAGGGCAAGGGGGGACCCAAGGGGGACACCCCAGAAGCAAGGGGCCAGCGGGGACTCCCAGAGCAGCAGTTGGAAATCAGGACCAGCTTCCCCACCAGAGCGTAGTGGGGGGGAGGAGTCCCAGGTATCAGAGCCCACATATTCACCACCAGCGAGAGAAGATGAGTCAGGGTTGGCCACGCCTCTATCGGAGAGCGAGGGAACGGTCAAGAGGAAGGTTGCCAGCTGGGCGCGCGTGCCAAGTTCAAATGTACAGGCGAGCGGCACAGCAGGTAGCCCGGATAGGGAACCAGGTCCTAAAGCCCGCCAGAAGGAGGGGGAAGAATCAGGGGGGTCAGCGTCAGAGGAGTCCAGAAAGGATGAAACCCTAGCGGGCAGGAGGGCCCAGAGGAGAAAGGAACTTAGGAAGAGGTGGAGCAAAGCGAGGGTCTTAAACTGGTGTGGAAGGGGCGGAGACTCAGACGGGACTTTGCCGGTCTAGGCTTTAAGACGTAGAGCTGCGTGCTGCGGCTTTGAAATGGAAACTAAACCTCAATAAAGACCTTTGTACATAACGACAGCCTGGCGTTGGTCCTCTGTGAGCTGGGACCTAGAGGCAGCTCTGACACTAAGGATGTCCTTACAATAGGAGCAAAAGCTTGGGAATAATTTTTGCACAGTTGCAGTAATAAACAATATGTCCAAGGTATCCTGAAAAGAAACTTGAGTTACATAGTCTCTAAGCCAGACATTAGTTTCTCACAAATGGGGAGCAGTCCGTGCATTTTTCTTCTGGAATTGTAGGTGTGGAACCTGATGCCTGCAACTCCCAGGATGGGCTTATTCAGCCTACAATTTCCTCTGGTTGTCACCCTGCAATTAGCATTTAGTAGTGTACTGGGACTCAGGTGGCGCTGTGGTCTAAACCTCTTGGGCTTGCTGATCAGAAGGTCGACGGTTTGAATCCCCAAGATGGGGTGAGTGCCCGTTGCTCAGTCCCAGCTCTTGCCAACCTAGCAGTTTGAAAGCACGCCAGCGCAGGTAGATAAATAGGTACTGCTCCGGTGGGAAGGTAAACGGCATTTACGTGCACTCTGGCATTCATCATGGTCCTCCATACGCCAGTAGTGGTTTAGTCATGCTGGCCACATGACCCGGAAAACTGCTTGTGGACAAACACCGGCTTCCTCAGCCTGAAAGCGAGATGAGCGCCGCAACCCCATAGTGCCTTTGACTGGACTTAACTGTCCAGGGGTCCTTTACCTTTACCTTTATTTTTAGTAGTGTACTGCCATTAAGTGTGACATTTCCATATGGCTGTCATGATTACTAGCCACCAATTGACTTTTCCTTCTCTGTTAATGGTCTAATCCCTTTTTAAAGCTACCTAAGTTGATTGCCACCACAGCTTCTTGTGGCAGTGAGTTCCACAAACAAATTAAGTGATAGTGTTGAAACTGGGCTTTGATCAATATTTCAAATTATTGTCTCACTTCCCATCTTTCTTCTTCTTCTTCCTTTCCTGCTGCGTCCATGTACCTGCTTTGTTTTTTATTGTCAGCCCTTTAAGGAAAGAAAGAGGGGGAGGGAGGGATGACAGACTGCTGATGGTTGGCTTGAGCCTGTGGGACAAGGCAGGGTATATATCTACTCTAGGAGTCAGCAACCTTTTTCAGCCTCAGATCTTGGGGGGGGGGGCAGACTATTTTTTTTTTGGGGGGGGGGAAGAATTCCTATGCCCCACAAATAACCCAGAGATGCATTTTAAATAAAAGGACACATTCTACTCATGTAATAACATGCTGATTCCTGTGGGCCGGATTGAGAAGGCAATTGGGCCACATCCGGCCCACAGGCCTTAGGTTGGCTACCCCTGAGCTATTCTAATCAGTGCATTTTTAAAAACTTTTCCATCTGCCACAGATTCATTATGAAACTTTATAACAAGACACTATGCCTTAACACCAGTACTTCATCCGTAAAATGAAAGATTAATGACCAACAACACAGCAAATTAATTCTCAAGGAAAAGTTATTTTGAAAATGAAAATTAGCACTCTGTAGCCTTTTTGGCATCTACTGGAGACTTTCCTTTTTCAACAAGCCTTTTAAGTGGAGATACCAACCTACATCTGTACAGTGGTACCTCGGGTTAAGTACTTAATTCGTTCCGGAGGCCTGTACTTAACCGGAAACTGTTCTTAACCTGAAGCACTTTAGCTAATGGGGCCTCCCACTGCTGCGCTGGAGCACAATTTCTGTTCTCACCCTGAAGCAAAGTTCTTAACCTGAGGTACTATTTCTGGGTTAGCAGAGTCTGTAACCTGAAGCGTATGTAACCCCAGGTACCAATTGCTTTTATATATGGAATTATTATTCATTATTTCTATTAAAGTTTTTAATTATGAAATCGCTTTGAGATTTGTATGGAAGTGACTCACAAGGTGCCTTTGACACAGACAGAAAAGTGCAGCCATGAAGCAAAAACAAAGGAACAAGCAAAACTAGCCACAGTTAAAAGCAAAGAAGCAACAGTTTTAAAAGTAGAGATTGGGAGCCCCCTCCCACCTCTGGCTCCAGTTTCTCCTGCCAGTCTCAACCAAGATTTGAAACCAGGGTCTGAGGCTGCTTCATCAGCAGTGCCAACTTGGCCCCATGACCGAAATTAGTGGGTGCCCGGCCCCTTCGTGGGGAATTTTGTGGGTGCTTGGGCCCCCCGGGCCCCAGGGAGTTGGCACCTATGGCCTCCGTAAGAACGAACCTGATTAGCTGTAGCACAAAAGTAGAAGTGAAGGCAAGTGAAGGGGATGAGCAGGCAGCTGTCTCACGGAGCCCGACTCCTGGAGAATAACGGGCATCAGCCTGATAACAACACCCAAACCCCTCTCCTTTCCGCAAGAGAAGTTTAAAGGGAGAAGAGAGGCAGGCAGACTGATAAGGCAGATAAGGAGCGCACACACTCCTTCAAAGACGTGCTGGAATTAACTTACTTGCCTTTGCTTGCTAATACAGACAAACAGGATTCAGCCCTGGGCAGAAGAAGAGGCAGACGCAGGGCAGCGCTTTAGCAAAGGTGGGAAGGGAGCACTGGAGTCAAAACAAGGAGGTCTCATGCTCAGGTGTTCGGCACAAGAAACCTCTGGCTTCAGAGCCCAGAGCCCATCTGAAGCATGGGGTAGTTTTCATTTCTTTGTCCATCATTTCCTGCTGTTGGAAATGGCTGCTGGTGCTCAGATGTCACAATAAACGGTGACTTATCTTCCAGACGGAGGGGGTCCATGCCTTCCCCTGTTGTGGTGGCCTCCTTACCAATCTGCCTTTGGAAGTGGAGTTGTTCAACAAGTTCACATTAAAGTTATTTATTTACCTTGAAAGGCTCTGGCCTGGTGGAACACTCTGCCTCATGAGACCAGGGCCCTGCAGGATCTGATTTGTTCCGCCTGGCCTTTGGCTTGGAGCCAATTTGATTCCCTCCCTCTCTTTCTTTTCTCTTTTCCTTCTCCTCCTGCGAGGAGGCTACATTTTAATATTTTAATGTTTCAATATTTTAATGTTGTATTTTAATGTTGTTTTTAAGTTGTAATCATTCAACTTGTTTTTATTATTGATTGTAAGCCACTCTGAGCCCGGCCTTGGCTGGGGAGGGCGGGGTATAAATAATAATAATAATAATAATAATAATAATAATAATAAACAACTTACGGGAACTCTTTGTAGTTGAAGTCTTAGCAATCTAGAGAGGGAGGGTTATTGGTTGGTTTGGCTTTTTTGTTCTTGTTTTTATCATTTATTTTTTGCTTTTATGCTACAGATTTATGCTGTGAACCACCCTGAGTTCTGTGGGTGAAGGGCAGTATACAAATTTAATAAATAATAATGCGTAATTTGCACCAATTTCTGAAGGCCTGCCACTGTGTTCTTGGGTCTGTCTCATTGCCATTACACTTTTGGTTAGAAACCCCTCTCCCCTTGTGTCACATACTGGAATTCGGGATGCCAGGCGATGATTAAGAAGACCACATGCAGAAAACCCAGGAGCAAGAATATATTTTTTAGTTTACAGGGCAAATATCTATATGCTGCAGTGTTGTGTGCTTGCAGTATCACACTAGGATGGGGAAAACCCAGCTTCAAATCCCCACTCATGGTGCTCACTGAGTGAGCTGGGGTCAGTTGCTCTCTCTCAGCCTAACCTAAACTGCCTCCTAGGGTTGATGTAGAATAGGGAAGGGCAAGAGATACTTGGACGCGGGTGGCGCTGTGGTCTAAACCACAGAGCCTAGGGCTTGCCGATCAGAAGGTCAGCGGTTTGAATCCCTACAACAGGGTGAGCTCCCGTTGCTCGGTCCCTGCTCCTGCCAACCTAGCAGTTTGAAAGCACATCAAAGTGCAAGTAGACAAATAGGTACCGCTCCGGCGGGAAGGTAAACAGCGTTTTCGTGCTCTGCTCTGATTTGCCAGAAGCGGCTAGTCATGCTAGCCACGTGACCCGGAAGCTGTACGCCGGCTCCCTCAGCCAGTAAAGCGAGATGAGCGCCACAACCCCAGAGTTGTCCCTGACTGGACCTAACGGTCAGGGGTCCCTTTACCTTTACCTTTAAGAGATACTTATATGCTGCACTGAGTTCCTTAAAGCGAGGGGGGGACATAAATGAAGAGGCACTGGTGGCAACACCCTGAGATGGTGAGGCTCATTTGACACCAACAAAAACTGAACCCTTAGTGTCATCGGGCTCAGTCGGTTGGAGTATTCTGCCAAGAGGGACTTTCTGTTTTAACCTTTGAACGCCTGCTGAAACTTTTCAATGCTGCCAAGCTTAAGCAGACAATTAGGAAAAGACTTATCTGTAATAACTGTCCCATTAAACTTTAATTAGTTTAATGCAAAGTAAATGTCCGGTGCGCTTCCATCGTCTCAAGTCCCATTACAGCAGAGCATTTCGCGCAGCAGTTTAAGAAGGTCAGGAGAGGCAGTATTTCTTTTCAAAGAGGAGTCTTGGAGCAAGCGGTTTTGGAACTCAAAGAAAGGTTTATTTACAAAAAACAAAAAACCCGGAGAGGAACCACACATATCAGCAAATACGCCCAAAAGGGGAGAAGGGAGGAGCAAACACACAGGAGACTATTTATACAAACTCATGTTCCTGGAAACCTAATGACTTCCAGCTGCTCAGTGATTAGAGCGTTTCTGCTACCTTTTAACCCTTTGATAGCAACACCCCCTCTCGCTCGTAACACTGAGCTGTACCAACCTTAATTCAAATTTAAACCTGAACAGAAACATTTATGAGATTGCGGACTCAAAGCTTTCGTAAAACCGTCTGCGAGATTTTCTTTGCTTGGACAATACTTTAGTTCAATTAAACCTTGTTTTACACTTTGGCATACATTTTGATAACGGATATCCAAGTGTTTTGTGTGTGCCTTGAATTGACCTGATTTAGCTAGTTTAATACAAGGTTGATTGTCTTCCCACACTCTGATAGGTAGGGAACATTCTCCAAACAATTCTTGTACCAGTTGCTTATAAAATTCCAGTTCTCTACATACATCTGATAATGCATTAAACTCAGATTCAGTTGAACTTAAAGCTATAAGTGACTGCTTTCTTGATCTCCAACCAATTAGTGCATTTCCAAATTTTATCGCCATTCCTGACACTGATTTTCTATCTGGTCCAGCATCTGCCCAACTACTGTCGGCCCAACATTCAAGTTGTGTGCTGCCCTCTGCTGATAGTTTTAAGCGAAACCTTTTGGTAGTTTGGAGATACCTTAAAACTCTTTTTACTCCTTGCCAAGCATGCATTGATGGTTTTTCAGCTTGTCTACACAGCATGTTGACAGCATATGTTATATCGGGCCGAGTCCACTGTGCAATGTGGAGTAGACTGCCTATCGCTGACTGGTAAACCCCGGGATTAAAGAACTCTGCCTGTTGCCCGGCTTGAGCATCCTTTATGTAACTTAACTCCATTGGGGTTTTAACACCAGCACAGTTGTCCATTTTAAACCTTTCCAGCAGCTGCTGGATCTTAGCTTCTTGGCTGAGCCAATAGTTCCCATTTTCATCTTGCTGAATTTTAATTCCTAGATAAACAGATACATTGCCTAGTGATTTTATCTGAAACCTTTCTCCAAGCTTTGTGGCAAATTGTTGTGCAAGTTTATCGTCCTTTCCACTGTATAATAAATCGTCAACAAATATCAAGACTGCTTCTTGTTCACATCCCGAGCCTTTTAGATAAAGACACGCATCTGCTGCACTCTTTCTGAACCCCATGCTCTCTAGAGCATCGTTTAAGCAGGAATTCCAATTACGGGCGGACTGTTTCAACCCATAAATGGATTTGTGTAGGCGCCAGACCTGGTTTGGCTTGTCTCCTTCAAAACCCGGTGGTGGTGTCATATAGACTTCCTCCTGTAAGTCTGCATTTAAATAAGCCACATTGACATCAAAATGAAACAGCTTATTTCCCTTCTTAGCTGAAGAGGCTAAAAGCATTCTTAGTGACTCTGACCTTGAAGTAGGGGCATAGATTTGAGAATAGTGAACACCTTTGCGCTGCGAAAACCCTTTTGCAACTAGTCGGGCTTTATATTGCAACTCTTCAGTAGTTGTGGGCTTTAAACGATATACCCATCGACAACCTACAGCTTGTTGCCCTTTCGGAAGCTCTGTACTTGTAAACACACCGAGAGATTTCATTGAAGCCATCTCTTTTTCCATTGCTTCCTGCCACTTTACGGCTTCTGAGCTTGGAAGCTGTTGTACTTCCATATAGCTATCTGGCTCACATTGTGCCATATTTACGTATACACTTGTCACCTTAAACCGCTCTGGTGGCTTGCCCTTTGTGGCACGGTTTGACCTGCGCAATTGTTCCTCTTGTGCCCCCTCTGACCGTTGGCTGTCAGAATCTGTCTCAGACTTTATATCTGGATGTGCCTCTAGGGATAAAGACCTCCGTTTAGATACCTCCCTTGGGCTTGGTGTTGCAGGTGACCTGCTTCGCTTTTGCTGTCTGCTAGGCCTACTGGGTGGCGATGTTGGAACACTCCTAGATTTTGGCTTTTCTACCTTAGGAGAAGAACCTTGTGCCTGGTCAGAATCTGCATCTGAACCATGTGCACCATCCCCTTCTGGCTCACTACTCTCTGGACTTTCACTCTCAGCATAAATGCCTAAATCATCTCTCAAAATGTCAGGGTTAGCATGTAAGTGAGTCCACCCGGACTGCTCACAAAATTCAGCGCTCCTACTGAGGACCACTCTTGTAGTATCCCCATTTGGGTCCACGAATCTCCAAGATTTGGCGTGTGGTTCGTACCCACAAAAGATGAGTTTCCTAGCCCTTGGACTTCCCTTTTTCCTTAACGCCTTTGGGATAAGTACATAGGCTTGACATCCAAACACCCGAAAGTAATTAATTTTGGGCTTCTTCCCATATAAAGCAAAATATGGGGTAGTGGCAATTACCGAATTATATACTCGGTTCAGAATATGAGTAGCCGCCTGCCAGGCTTCCGCCCAGTAACTTTGAGGGAGTTTAGCATCAAACAACATAGAGTTTGCCAACTCTTGTAGAACCCTGTTTTTACGTTCGGCCACGCCTCCTTCTTGGGGGGAATAAGGTGTAGACAGACGATGCTTAATTCCCTTTTTCTTAAAGAAATTCTGCAACACAGACCCGGTAAATTCTGACCCTCTGTCTGTCTGAAAAGCAAGTACTTTAGTACTGAATTCAAGCTCTACTGCATGAACCCAATTTTTAACTGTTTCTGCAGCATCTGCTTTTGTTTTGAGAGGAAAAAACCATGTAACCTTCGTTTTGTCATCCGAGAGACACAGTGCATACCTCGAACCTCCCATGCTAGCAACAGGCATTGGGCCACATAGGTCCATATGCACAAGTTGGAATACTTTGTCAGATTTCCTATCTGAACTGGGATAGCTGCATCTATGAACCTTCGCCCTTTTGCATGCAGTACAATCCAAATACTTAGTACATTTGTTCATTTTGCACCCTTCTGATAATTCAGGTTGCTTTTTAACATACTGAAAATTAATATGTCCCAGACGGCGGTGCCATAAATGGACACAAGAATTATGGGTAGGCGTGTTCACACAACCAGCATGAACCTGTTCAACTTCATCTGGACTTGTCTCAAAATAATATAACCCATCTCTGCATTCCACCTGCAAAAGAGATACGTTATTCTTTGAAATAGTGCAAACCCCATTTTCAAACACAGTCTTGAACCCAACTCTATCAAGTTCTGACACAGACAAAATACACCCCTTCAATCCCTTTAGCACGTAGGCATCAATTTCTGTTTGCAAACAATTCAAGAACACTGTGCCTACGGTCTCTAAGGAACGTTTAGTTGAATCTGCCATTGTCACAACTTTAAGGGTTTGCAAATGTCTGCAATTCTGCAAACGGACACTAGATGGCGCCACCAGGTGGTGAGATGCACCACTGTCAATCAACCAGCGTAGATTGCTGCCTTGGCCACGCCCTTGCATTAACGCCATTGCTGAAGCCATGTGCTGTGTGCTGTGGGAGTAGCCACGACCTCCTCCTCTTCTTCGACGTCCCCTGGAACTCCTTGTCTGGTAACTAGGGGTAACGGCCTTGGTGCTGTCTTGACCAGGTTCACGTGTGCAATTCCTGATTAGATGGGAGGGGGAACCACAGCGAAAACAGTGTCTAGCTGTAAAAGCATTTACTGTGTTCTCAAACTCAGCATCCCCACTCTTAGGCACAGCATAACTCCCCTTTGAAGACAAACCTCTTTCTCTTTGCCTTTTATCCTGTTCATCTGCAAGCCGAGATGAAATGTATTCAAGGGTTAATTCAGTTGAAGGCATAGCCTCCAAAGTTAGAGCTAGAGTCTCATAGCTTTTATCAAGAGAAGACAACAATATGTATGACTGCTGCTCCATAGAGAAAGGAATGCCCAGCTGTCTTAGTTGATTAAAGGCAGACACCATTTTGGCAATATGTTCTTTCACACACGCTCCCGGTTGGAGACGTAAATCAAACAAACATCTTGTAGCATGGATCTTGGCCCCCGCAGTGTTTCTGGAATTTAACCGCTGCAGAACCGTCCAGACCTCATGCGTGTTCTTTAACTCAGAAACATAAGGCATTTGCTCTGGTCCCACTGCCAAAACTAGTAGACCTTGGGCTTTCCTGTCGCGTTTCTGTGAAGCTGCTGCTGCTGCTTTGTCTTCTGCAGACGCGTCTGCAGCTGCCTGTAAAGGCGGTGCTTCAGTGCAACTCCACAACTCTTTTGCTTGCAACCAAACCCTTACTCTAGCCTTCCAATCTTGCCAATTTTTCCCATTGAGTCGCGTAAACGGGACAGAAAAACTTTCCTGGGACTCTGCCATCCTCCCTGGGGCTTAGGAACGATACTCACACACCTGTAGACCGTCTCCCAGCTGCTGAGGTGGCTCCTTGAGGAATAAGACGTCTTCCAGCGAGTACAAACTGCTCAGTGCCTGTTTAAAACTTTTCTAGGCACGTTGCAGGACTCAAGCTGCTTTGAAGGCTTTCGTTGTCGGCAACCGCTTCTGACTTCGCTCCAGTCCTTGCATAAATCACTCTGAACTGCACTCCTTAGCTCCTTCTTGACGTACAAACAGCCATAACCTGTCCCATTAAACTTTAATTAGTTTAATGCAAAGTAAATGTCCGGTGCGCTTCCATCGTCTCAAGTCCCATTACAGCAGAGCATTTCGCGCAGCAGTTTAAGAAGGTCAGGAGAGGCAGTATTTCTTTTCAAAGAGGAGTCTTGGAGCAAGCGGTTTTGGAACTCAAAGAAAGGTTTATTTACAAAAAACAAAAAACCCGGAGAGGAACCACACATATCAGCAAATACGCCCAAAAGGGGAGAAGGGAGGAGCAAACACACAGGAGACTATTTATACAAACTCATGTTCCTGGAAACCTAATGACTTCCAGCTGCTCAGTGATTAGAGCGTTTCTGCTACCTTTTAACCCTTTGATAGCAACAATAACTATCTTTGATTTTAAAATCTGGTGTTGTTGTTTTTGTAAACCACTTTGGTATTTTTTTATATAAAAATGGATAATGGGGAATGAGTGAGTGAGTGATTGAATAGTAAAGAGAAGCCCAAGGCCTCAAGGTAAATGGGCAACCAGATAATAACTCCACTGTAAATAGGGTGAGGTTTATGCCTAAAATAGCACATGATTAAAGGGGCTTTCTTTGTCCTCTAAGATCACAGTTCTCTCCCCCATTAACACCTCCCAGAAAAGGACAAGGGGAAGCAGACAGGAGGGGTCTGGGAATCCAGCCAATACAATGCTATCAGCCCTGAGGGACCATCACCTCCTCCTCAAGAGGCTCTTAAAAGGTCCTTCAGATTATCCAGGTGCAAAGGATGGAGTAGGATGCACTACTGAACCTTAGAAACAAATCCAAACTGACAAGAGGGCAGGACTCGGTAGAACCTGCATTTTTCACCTGCACCAGTTCTCCAGGAAATCACACAGCCCCCAACTGCACCTGATACTGTATTACCTGCTTCTCATTAGTCATACAGGTGTGCTGATGCATGCCAGATTCAAACCTATCAATCACACAAAAGCACCCAACAGGATGATTAAGGAGGAGGAATCCTTCTCAATTTCACCCACTAAGGTTCTCCTCAAATTATGAACAAAAGCAGTTCCAAGCCATTGCTTCTGGGAATTGTTTTGGCCTTAGGATTGTTAACTGTTGGAACAAGAAGAGTCTTTAAACTTACAGGGAGAGAAAAGTCTGGGCATACCCCTCTCATCTCTCCAGTAAAGTTGTGTTCAGATATCTTTACTCCCCACTTCTCTCCCCTGGGGCAAACCTTTATATTTGCCTTGCATGTGTGGCCACTTCTTTCTCTTCAAATATGGACTCTTGTCAGTACTGAGCTTTGGCACTTGCATGGCCCCATCCTGTTTGCCAAAGCCAAAACATGACACCACTTGGACATAGTGGTTGGTGTCAAACTAGGCCCTGAGAGAGCAGGTTCAATCCCCACTTGGCCACAAAACTCCCCGGCTGACTTTGGGCCGGTAAATACCTCTCAGCCTAATCTACCTCACAGGGTTGTTGTGAAATAGAGAGGCAGTGGACCATGTACATCTCATTGTGCTCCCTTTTTTATTAAAGGTTTGGGATATAAAAGTGTTCTAACCTAATCTAACTGTAAAGGAACCAGGTACAGATTCTGCTGCCACACAAATCAGCAAGGTGTCCAACCAGATAGATGCAACAACAAATGTTTAAGAAAAAAGAAAAGGGATCTGTTGAAGCAGTTGTGTGCATGCACCTGTGTGCGCCTCTATGTGCAGGACCAGCCTTTTAATTAGGCCAAGGGAGGTGACCACCACAAGCAGCAGTGCCGCTTGCCAATCCTCTTAAACTCCATGGTTGTTTCCCTGCGATGGAGAACACATCTGTATCCGCTACACGTCCTCCCCTGCTGCCCTCAGGTAAAGTGAAGAACACTGACTATCCCATCACCAATCCAGTCAGCTTTCTGTATGGGGAATGAGGAGAGGCTGCCATTTTGTATTTCCCCCCAGGCAGCAAAATGTGTTGGGTTGTGTGTGTGACACAATTTGTGACACAATTTGGAAGAGGGACAGAACAGTGATCAGAGGTACAAGCGTTTAGTGTACATTTTTGTTGGTGTGTGAGACGGATTGTAGGGAGTACACCAATAAGAGATCACAAGTTGTAGTGTGAACTGTGTCCCCTTCCTCATGCTTCCATCAATACAAAAAACAGACTCTGTGTGATGAAGGAGCTGGAGAAATCAGAGACTCCATTTGATAGGTAGCCAAGGTGCCCCTTGTGCCCCTTCCCCAAACCCAGAACCCCCACCTCCTTACACCCAATAGTACAGAGTTCTGGACAGGACTTAGGAGACCACTAGATATAGGGCTTGACACATGGTTTGGTGTGCACCTTGGCACCATCTGCCACCCTACCACCAGCATGGAGTAGGAGCCCCTGCCTTCACATTGGTGGTAGCAGGTAGGTGCAATTTCAGCAACAGCAGCAAACCCTCTTGCTGGGCCCTGTCACTGTAAGCCAGCCCCAATGTCTCCGGCACTCAGTGTAGTGCTCTTCCATCCAGCGTGATGTTAGGTTGTGGCCTCAGAGGCATTGTGAGATAAAACAGCAGGCACCAGTCACCATCACCCAAGTACAAGAATGGAGAGGAGCGCATGTTTGCCTGTTGGGTTGGCAGCATGTGTAGGCAGTGGACTCTTCTAAAGGCTTTGGGGGAGGGTTCAGCAATTGCCCCACAGTTTTGACCTTTGACCCTAGGCCTGACGGCAGACAATTGTGTACTGAAGCTACTCCAGATGTGGTCACCTGCCAGAGGCTGAGAGATCCAGAGATATGAAAACCCATTGTGTGGCTGAAAACTATCCTCCTCAACATGCACCTAATCCCAGAAAACAATAGTTTGGTTACTTAGCAATGAGGGGTATTCCATCCACATTTAGCAGCACAGCCATAGTGACTTCATTTCCTGACCCTATGTTTGGCAGAACACTTAAGAGTAATCAGCCCTTCTCCACCAGGGAACTGTAATTCTACTGCTCTCTCTCTCTCTCTCTCTTACAGGGGACAGGAAATACTCTCAGTTACAATTCCCAGGATTAACAGCAGTGAGATTCACAATTGCATCAGTATCAAACTGATACAGAGGCTGAAAAGTCAAAATGGGGGAGCTCTGGTCCTACAGATATTACTGGACTGCAACTCCCCTTCATCCCTTGACCATCTGGAGGGCTGCAGGTTCCCCATCCCTGGCGAGTGGCGAGAGGCCTTTGCTCCCCTGGGTGAAACTTTCTAGTGAAAGGTCTTGAGTCTCACCTCTCCCTTTGCTTGTGGCATCTGAATGTGGAGAATGTGCAACCCGCATTCCAGAACACGCTGGGCTGGCCGTTTCTGTGGTGACTTCATGGCAGGAATGCTGTTCAGAACAGGAAACTGGGCGGCACCCAGAATGCCTCTCCAAGACTTTGGCACGGGCCTTTGTTTGCACTGCTAAAGAAGGAGCGTTTTTTGTGCTTTTGTGTTTCTGAATGGCGCAACAGCTCCCACCAACCTCTTGGGAAACCCACACCCATAAAGCATTCCAGGCATGCCAGCAGCCTCATGCTTTTGAGAATGGGGAGTGAAAGGCAGGGCAGGGACATGTCCAGGCCATACCCCCCCCCCAGAGCAGACCAGGGTTGGGGAAGCTGTGATTCTCCAGGTGTGGTTGGACTCCAACACCCATCAGCCCCAGACACCATGGCCAATAATCAGGGATGAAGGGAGTTGTAGTCCAGCAACAGCTGGGGGCCACAGGACCTTCACCTCCCCCCTAGACCATCACCCAAATTTTCAGCATGAATCCCCATTCCCTAGGATTCAACAGGGAGAGAATAGGACATAAAATATTCTGAAGCCACCAAATTCTCTCACCACAGATGGCAGGATCAGCTCAAGATCTTTGAACTCCCGAGGAATATCCCTTGGACATTCCATTCCTGAAACAGCAACAAAAGGGGAAAAGAGCAATAAGAGACTGTGCTCTTCTTGAATGGTCACCACCACATTCTACTCGATGCCCTTGCTATTCTGGCCTTAGTAGCTATATATTGAGTCAGACTATTGGCCCATCAAGCCAAGTATTGTCTACACTGACTGGCAGTGGCTGTCCAGAATTTCAGCCAGGGGTGTCTCCCAGCCGGATTTGGGAGGTGCCAGGGATCAAACCTGGGGTCTGCTGTTGCACTTTTCTTCCTAGGAATCCCTTCAGAAACTGGTATTGCTCTCTCCCTGGGAACTAGGGGTGGGGAACTTGGGACTACTGGTTGGCTATGTCCACAGAATGGGAGATGGCAGGATCCCCAAGGACGTGCTCTACAGGGAGCTGGCTTCAGGCACCAGACTCATTGGCAGACCAACTCTGCGTGACAAAGATGGCTGCAAACGTGACATGAAGGTTGGCAACATCAACCCCGCCATGTGGGAATCCCTTGCAGATGACCACAGTGCCTGGAGAGACAGACAGGTAACCAGAGGATGAATGGCTGCTGGGAGGAGTGCAGAGGGAAGAAATATCTACAGCAGCACAACTGGACACCTTCATCTGCTCCAGCTGCAACAAAGTATGTCCCTCCTGCATCAGTCTCCACAGCCGCAGCAGATGCTGCAACTTTCCAACAGTCTGACTTCATCCCCAAAAGTGCACTCCTCAATTGTCTCCCAAGACAGACGAATGGCAACAACAGTAAGTACTGCTGGACTACAACTCTCATTCTCCCTGACCATTGGGCATGCTGTCTGCGTAAGATGGGGACTGGAGTTTAATGACATCTGGAGGGCCACGTTAGTCATCCCTGCAATGAACAGAACCTCTGGAGACAAACAGAGGCAAATGGGGAGAGGAGGTCTCCAGCAGGAAGCAAGTTCCAGACTCCCCTCTGGATCCAGGCCTCACATCACTTTTCCTCATAATAGAAGTGAGCACCTTTAAGCACATATATTTAAAAGCATGCTTGTAGTAATGTGAACCTTGGTCCTGAGCATGTGCTGGCAAGTGTCATGTTCCAAGTGGAAGATGCAGCCTCAAGGCTCAGCCTGGCCCTCCCTCGAGTGCTCCAGTGGATAGATAATGGAGAGCCATCTTCAAACCTCAATGCAACCATGGATTTGCCACAGTTACATGAGGTGTAGCATAGCATTGCCCTGTGGAAGAGCTTTCAGAAAATGTGACAAGCTGACTAGGGAAGGCTGTAGATCCCTGCCACAGGAGGATTTTGAGCTCCTGCACATGGAAGTATGAGAATGGCTACTGGGCAGTGACACCTTTCCTTACATTGGTAACCGCAGGAGATGGCAGGTCTTGTATCCCCATCACAAGCCTGAGATAAAATGGCTAATCTGGTCATCTTTCATTCTGTCACACCATGCAGAAGGGAGCAGGGCCACCATATGGCGGGAAAGCAAGCAAGCTTTTTGTGAAACCAGCATAGCATACAAGCTGGCAGCAAGAGGCTGACTGATGTTTGACTCCCTCTTTGGAAAGCTCTAGGTGTGACCTTGAAAGAGAAAAGCTTTGTGATAAGGAAGCTGAACAGCAAAGAAGGGGAAGGGGCCGAGTTGAAGCTCAGCATTTTGGGTTGAGCTGAGAGTGAGTTAGTGCCCGCCTGCCTCTTAGGGAGAGAGGAGACGGCGGACTGGGGTATAAATGACTAGAAAGAGGAAATAACTTTTTATAATAGCTGACTCTTGGTTTTCTTTTCTTTTCTTTTTACTATTTATGTCACTTACTAATATGTTAAAAAAACAGAACTTGAAGAACACCCAGGCCTGTTTTGTTCAGGTATGCTCTTTACAGAGCATATTCTTACATGAGTAAGGTTTCTATAGCTTTTGGGAATCTGAGTCCTTTGCTTTATTATAAGATCCTCTCAAGTTCTAGCATAAAGGTTTTTCTACCCCCATAGGCGGTCTAAGTTCTGCCTTCCCGTGTGTCTATACCTAGACCACATGGCCTGGGCACAAATACGTAACAAGTGAGCCCACATATGAGAAAGGAGATTGCGATAGCACACAACGCAGGAAGGATCTGAACTTATTTGAACCCCCAGTGCAGTCTGAACACGCCATGTACTGTTAACCAGGCTGAACAGCCCAGCATCTTGCAGACAAAACACACAGGCAGAGAGAGAGAAGTGGGGTGGAATGGGTGGTCCTACTCTAAACAGGTTACAAGGAGACAGCTTCAACTTGGCCCTTGTTGTGTCTGCTTCTCTTCAAACCATCTCTAAGCAGATACTAAAGTGCTTAACATTTGCTTATGTGCAAGTACCATCTCCTGCATACTCTTTATCCAAGGCACTGCTAGCCAGAAACTAGAGATCTCTAAGTGACTGCGGGGCAGAGGCCGAACTACCTTTGGTTCACTACCCTAGTGGTTGGCTGACTACCTGCACCACATTTAAGAAGGTGGTACAGCCAGCTGTTGGAAGAATGTCCAGTGGCTGTTGGGAATCAGAACATGGAATTAGATGGATCCTTTGTATGATTCAGCAAGGCAACACTTAGGATGTTAGGATCATACAGAAAAACCCTTAGGGTATGTACACATATCTCATTTACATGTTTTGTTTTTGAGGCTGATATAGCTTCCCTGCTATGGCACACTGTCTGCAAGATGCAAGTTGCCATACCTAATACTATTACACCTTTTGCTTGCTAGTGATCAAAAGGGTTGCATGGTCTTTGCTTGTTGAGCACAAGAATGTGCCAGGTAATATCTGTAGTCAGTCCGGGTTTTGTTGTGCCTCTATGTTGCCAGTCACTTAACAGCAATTCCTTTAGCTCATGACAATAAGCTAAGACTGCAGTCGTCAGTGGCATAGTGCTCAAGTTGCACACTCCCTGCCCAGAAATAGCTGGGAGAACTATTAAAATGCCACCTCCCACAGCCTCTACCCACTGTATAGGGCATTTTGTATGATGAGGGATTCCCCATAGGCTGGCCTTTCCCCCTCCCAAAATACAGTGGAACCTCGGATTACGTATCGTCCTCCTTACGAATGCTTCGGGTAATGAGCTCCGCTAACCTGGAAGTAGATGCTCCTGGTATCAAACTTTGCCCTGGGATGTGAGCAGAAGTTGTGTGCCGGCAGCGCAGCAGAACCAGGAGGCCCCATTAGTGAAAGCGTGCCTCAGGTTAAGAACGGTTTCAGGTTAAGAATGGACCTCTGGAACGAATTAAGTTCGTAAGCAGAGGTACCACTGTAAGAGACTCTTGTCCTGTGTGCAACTGCTGAGGGGAGGGTGACATGCTGTTATAAAACCTTAAAATGGAGCTGCAGAGTGAAAAGAGGCTCCTTTCTCCAATCCCCTTCACGCCGGCACAAGCAAGTACATTATACATACATACATACATACATACAATATATATATTATATTTCATATAGAGATCTGGCTGATTATTTTATAGAAGCTTTACAGAGAGTCAGTATTCAAAGCTGCATCCATGCCACCCCAGTACCTAGTGCTTCAGTGACACCCCTAATCTTTCCTCTTCCATCTCTACATTGACACAGGACAGTTGGCAGCTGTGGCAAGAAAGAGGTGCTAGAGACCCAGAAGGGAATAACAAGGCTTAGCTACCCTGCAAGCAGCAAGACCCACTTGGGTTTGGCTTCCATTACCCATGGGCAGGGGTGGGCAGGGGCAGCACCACTGCATTCCATGGGGTGCCCCAAACAGACCCTCTGCAGGCACAGCTTGGCAGAGAGGAAATTTCGGCTATTCCTGCAAATCATCCCTCCGGAAGATGCTTAGTGCCCAATGTGCCCAAGCTTGTGCTATGAAGACATTTGCCCTTCTAAGAAATAGGCCAGAAGCTGAAAATGCCATTTCCCTAGAGGGGCTCCCTGCCTGTTCCCTAGATCCCCGAGCCCTTCTGGCTTCCTCTTCCCTGTATGTCTCAGCAGGCAGAATCCTGGCTGGCTGGGATTGTGCATGAAGCGAAAGGTCTGATAGGCAATCGAGAAAGACCCAGGGACGCCTCTGGAAGTCACACGGACTAGATGTTGGGAAGAAGCCTCCAGGGTGGTAGAAACACCAGCTTCCTTCTTGCTCGGTCTCCTGCATGCCAATGGCGCAGTTTAGGACTGGGAGTAGACGGCTGTGACCGGGCTGCCCCCTGCTGCCCCCTGGTAGCGCTGGCGGGCATGCTTCTCACAGTACATCTCTTCGCCAACCCAGAAGTGGCCCCGCATCTTCAGGTTGAGGCCGCAGTCGGTGCAGATGTAGCAGGAGGGGTGGCGGTAGCGGTTCTCTTGGATTCTCACTGCCTGGGTCCTGCAGGAGACACAGCCGAGGGTGCAGTCAGTGAAACATGACTCAGAGGGGAGTACAGATATGACTGGCACCTGATGCAAACTCTGGAATCTGGTGCCCCATTAAAATTTAATGTTAGCATGTTTAGAGCAAAGTTTCTAGCCCTCAGGATTGTGGAGAAAGTATTGAGAGCATGGGGCAGTGCCAGGAGCATGGGTTGTGTCCAACTACATCCTACTCAAAGTAGGTGCATCAAAATTAATGGATCTAAGCCAGGTATGTCTTAATTTCAATGGGTCTAATCTGAGTAGGGCTAGCATGGGACACAACCCAGTAGATTTAGTTACTTTTGTCATATTAGCCACAACACAATTTACATATAGACACACAAGCATGTGTTATTCTGTGCAATAGTCTCCCCCAACATACACTGCCAAACAAAAGACTGCCACCATCATTTATTATCATCATTTATTATCTTGGTTCAGCCCCCTTCCCCTTTAAACAAATGACTAGGGCAAAATCTCTCTCAGCACTGTGTCCATTCCAGGGAGCCTCCAGCATCCCCCCCCCCCCCCGCTCATGGAGGGCCCATTTGGTTATCCTGGGCAGAATCAGGCAGGTAGGGAGATATTTCGGTTCATGGAATCAGTCGAAGCTTTCCATTTCCTTGCCTTAGGTACACGCAGTGCCACAACCGAGCTTTTTCTGTGTCTCTTTTCAACCCAACAGAACAACACTTTTCTTCTTGCTTCTATGCTGTCCCAAGATGAGAACCAAAGTTTGTTGCACCTTAAAAATGAGTTACACCTTCATTTCTCTCCAGTATATAAAATTGTAAGGAGTTGGCATGCTAGCACTCTTGTGTGCATGTGCAGCCAGCCGTGAGTGACAGCTCTCCCTTCCTATTGTTCTCCCCTGTAGGTGTGAAGGGAGGGAGCAGCTTGGGTGGGCAGGTGTGTGAGTGAGAGGAAGCCAGCGAGCTCAGGAGAGCCTGCCATCGCAGCCAAGGGGAAGCCTGGAAAGTCTGAGGGTGTGTGATGATGCACACATGCAGAACTTTGCCTGTGAGGGAACAGCTTTGGTAGGCATGTGGCTGAGTGAGAGTGGCAGCCTTGAGGGGAGCGTGGGCCCCTGCTGAGGGCTAGGCAGACAGCAATGCCTTTCCCTCCATATATGTGAAGGGGCACAAGTGCACGGCTGACTCACCTATGAGGCAACGTGAGGCAACTGCTTCAGATGGCAGGAGACACAGTGACAGCAGATCCATATTCCAAGGAATGCACTGCCCACTGCTGCTGCGGCAGTGGCAGCAACATCTGTGACACACTCCTTAGAAGCAAGATTCCCCCCCCCCGCAGCCCCCTCATGCCCCCTCTACAGCAGCCGCTGGGTGAAGAGAAGGCACTGCTGGTCTGCTCCCAACCTTGTTCCCAGTATAGATCTTTATTCTCGCCTTGTTCCTGATGTAGATCTTCCTCTCTGGTGGGGGAACCATTTTGAGGTTTGCCTCAGGTGCCAAAGTGGACTGAGGCAGCCCTGTGTGTGCAAAGGGGGCTGCAGAATAGAAGCTAGAGGGGGGGTGCAAGAGAGAAAGATGGAGAGAAGTATTAAGTTGTCTGTACATGTGTGCATGGGTGTGAGAGAAAGGGGGTATGAATGTGTGTCTGTGAGGGAAAGACTTTTTTATGTGGGTGGGTGGGAGGGAGGGAGGGAGGGAGGGAGTACCACATCAGGTTCCTTGAGTTGGAGTACCAACTTAGATCAAAGTTAGTCCTTAGTACCAAGCGGTGTCCCATCTATGGAATGCCCTCCCCTTGGAAGTATGACGGGTGCTGACACTTTTGCCAGGTAAAGACCTACCTGTTTCCCCAAACTTTTGTGGGGTGCAAGTATGTATCTGCCACTGCAATTAAGAGCCACAGGTGGTGCCATTTCAAGGAGGGCGTCATTATTGATTTTTTAATAGATGTGATAGGTTTTTGCTTGCTGTTTAATTGTCTTTAGGATTTGCTTTACTATTTACCTGGGATTACATGATGAAGGACAAACTATAAATCTCTTAACTAATTAAATAAACCTTTGGAAATGTAATCAAGCACCGTAACCATTTGGCCTCCTCAGCGCAATGGATGGAGTGTTTGCTCTGCGTCTGGTTCAGCCACAAAAACTTATTCAGCAACATGGGACCTGCCACTCTCTCTCAGTCCAACCATCTCAGGTGGTTGTTTCAAGGAGAAAATGTGGGAATGTGCTGCCCTGAATTTAGAGGGAGACTGGGGGATACAAATGTAATCAGTAATGAAAAGCAAAGATAGTAGGACCCATATTTGCCCATAGATTTGCATATATAATGGCATATATTTTTGTTACTGAAAAAATTCTATGGCATTTCCACTGCAGTAAACAAAAAATTCCCAGTAGAGTGTTTTCTCTGTGGCAGAACCTAAATTGTAGAATTTCCTCTCCACAGAGATGTGTTTTGCTTCAACATTGCATAGCTCCCACTGTATGCTGAAGACACTCCTTTTCACACTGGCCTAAGAATCATAGAATCATAGAATCCTAGAGTTGGAAGAGACACAAGGGCCGTCGAGTCCAACCACCTGCCAAGCAGGAAACACCATTAGAGCACTCCTGACATATGGTTGTCAAGCCTCTGCTTAAAGACCTCCAAAGAAGGAGACTCCACCACACTCCTTGGCAGCAAATTCCACTGTCGAACAGCTCTTACTGTCAGGAAGTTCTTCCTAATGTTTAGGTGGAATCTTCTTTCTTGTAGTTTGGATCCATTGCTCCGTGTCCGCTTCTCTGGAGCAGCAGAAAACAACCTTTCTCCCTCCTCTATGTGACATCCTTTTATATATTGGAACATGGCTATCATATCACCCCTTAACCTCCTCTTCTCCAGGCTAAACATGCCCAGCTCCCTTAGCCGTTCCTCATAAGGCATCGTTTCCAGGCCTTTGACCATTTTGGTTGCCCTCCTCTGGACACGTTCCAGTTTGTCAGTGTCCTTCTTGAACTGTGGTGCCCAGAACTGGACACAGTACTCCAGGTGAAGTCTGACCAGAGCAGAACACAGTGGCACTATTACTTCCCTTGATCTAGATGCTATACTCCTATTGATGCAGCCCAGAATTGCATTGGCTTTTTTAGCTGCCACGTCACACTGTTGGCTCATGTCAAGTTTGTGGTCAACCAAGACTCCTAGATCCTTTTCACATGTACTGCTCGCAAGCCAGGTGTCACCCATCTTGTATTTGTGCCTCTCATTTTTTTTGCCCAAGTGCAATACTTTACATTTCTCCCTGTTAAAATTCATCTTGTTTGTTTTGGCCCAGTTCTCTAATCTGTCAAGGTCATTTTGAAGTGTGATCCTGTCCTCTGGGGTGTTAGCCACCCCTCCCAGTTTGGTGTCATCTGCAAATTTGATCAGGATGCCCTTGAGTCCATCATCCAAGTCGTTGATAAAGATGTTGAATAAGACCGGGCCCAAGACAGAACCCTGTGGCACCCAATACATATATTTTGGGATCCACTCTATTCTTCTGATTATTATCTTCTGATTGTAAAATGATTTAACCACTTTCAGTATTGTATTTTTATATTTCTATAATCTACCCTGGGACCATACAGTGAATAGCAGGTAAAAAATTTCCTCATCATCAATGCAATAATAGCCCCATAGCTTTTTGGCAATTTCCCTACTCTTCAGCCACCAAGTTCATTTCAAATGGCCACAGTGAACTTTCACAGGCTCCAAATTGCAGTTCTGGCCTCTGCCCAGAAGATGGCAATGCATAACTGGTCCCCCACTGTGGTTATAATACCATGAAAGTGTAGACTGGCAAAGGTCTCCTCGGATTCAGCTACATTCCTCACAATAATACGTTTTGAATGCGTTATAAACATCCAACACCAGATGGTGCCAGAGAGCAAAAAGGAGTTTATATGGATTTTTACATAGGCTCCCCCCCCCCCTTTTGTTGTAATGATTTAATTTCTGACTTATTTATAGTGTTTTAAACCTGTGTCTAGATCCAGCCCCGCTCTGCTTATGGCCAACAGCCCATCTCTTATCCCTCCAGAACAGCACCAGGCAGCCCTTCCACAGCAGCATCCCATCCGAGGGAGAGAAACACTCACGTGATACTGCTGCCACACTTCTCACACACATGCAGCTTCTGGGCGCCACCGGCCGTGGAACTGCTGACCGGCTTCTGTGTGCCCCCGGGAGACAGCGGGCTGGGAAAGTGAGTCACGGAGCCCCCTGCCAAAGCAACCAAGAGGGCACATCAGGATTCAGAGGCAGGCTGGCAACAGATTGTAAATAATGTGCAGCCCTGTGCACATCTCCTCAGAGCGTTAGTGTGTTTCATGAACCTTCTTTCCAGGTAAGTGTGTATAGGATTGCAGACTTAATCTAGTGAAGCAAAATTTTCATCATTCCCACAAACCCCTCAGTATTAATTGCCTTTTAAAAAGCATTAAAGCCAGATACACTGTAAACTAATAAAGCCGTAGATAATCTACTAATGGTCAGAAGGAAAATGCAATATTTAATGTTTTCTTTATTTCCCTTCATAACAGTACCAAAACAGACTCTATCACAAACAATTCATTCACAGAGTAATGGATTAATGTTTGCCATCAACAAGTTGTGGGCAGAAGGTCTCAGGTTCAAGCCCAGGTCAGGCTGGGAGAAACCTCTGTTTGAGATCCTGGAAAGCCACGTCCAGTCAGTATAGATAACACCACAGCTAGATGGACCAAGAATGTTACTCAGCATTAGGCAGCTTCCTAGGTTTCTAATTTTTAGTTGATTAACCTGCTAATTCAAAGTTGCAGTCCTGTACAGAAAACTTGGGCCACCTGTCTCTTGGTCTTTGCCTTCAACTACAAAAGTATTCTCATGGACTCACACACAACCTCAGCATTTACTGGCGCCTTAGATGAAAAAAAGCAGAGTTTCAAGCAAACAGTGTGGGACAAGAAGACAGACCAAACCAGAAGCATTAGGAAGTATTTCACACCACATTTTATGGTGGTGGCTGCATTTTGCCTGCTACTTCCAAGTCCAAAGAAACACAATTTTCCTGCTTTCCTTCCCAGCGACCTCGACCCTCACCTTTTTCATCCAACTCCAGAGCTACTTGGAGCAAGCGGAAGGTGCTGGATTGCCGCGGCAGAGCCCTGGTTTCACGATTTTCTTGCATCATTTTGTAGACCTCCGAGTCCCCTTCCAAATGGCGCATGGCTGGCTCTGTATCCAGACTGGAAAGAGAGAGAGAGAGAGAAAAGAAAGAAATGCAGCCAGTCTGTCCTGGAAGAGGAAAAATACCTCAGGCTTTTTATATCCCAGGAGGACAGGACAAACCAGTCTTCCATCACCAACATAATTCTGCCGAGCTTTCAGGAAGAGGTGGGACCAGGAGAGATCCAGAAAGAGGCACACCTGAACACCGTTTCAGAACAACAGGGGCTCAGTAGAAGGATGCAGGATTCCAGAGGGTTTGCTGTGAGCAGGCGCAAGGAGAGAAATGGGAGCCTTTTCTTCTTTCTTCTATCCCATTTTGCCACCTGAGGCGAAAGGGGAGGGTGCTGCCCCACCCCCACCCCTGCCCTCACCAATGCCTTGCTTGCTGCCCCCCCCCCAGCCACAGGAGAAGTGAGGAAAAGTGGTGGTAGTGGCAGAATCACAGGATTGTAGAATGGTAGAGCTGGAAGGGACCTCAAGGGTCATCTAGTCCAACCCCTGCAATGCAGAAATGGTGAGATGGAATGTCACATGAACTCCGCAGGGTGTTGCTGGAAGCTGCCGCCGCTTCTCCTAACTTCTCTGGTTGTGGCGGGAGGGGCGGGTGCTGCCTGTAGGGGCTCTGCCCCTCGAGATTCCATTGCCCGCTGCAGCTGCCTCAGTCCACCTCCTGGATGCACTGGCCCTGGCTCCAGGTAAGCCAGGACTTCAGAAAACGGAAATGGTCCCTTCACTGACTCAGAGAAGCATCCCAGCCCCTCCTCATTTCGAGTCCTGGCTGTGGAGTTGCCCTGCCAGCCCCTCTCCTAGGACCCCTTCGTGTTCTCCTGGCCCCAAGCCCTTTGAGGTCTTCTCAGACAAACATACCTCCGGGAAAGGGAGCAGAGAGCAACAGCAGCAGGAAATGTCCCACCCTGGGAAGGAGGCTCCACCTGCTGTTTCCAGGCAGGTATACTGACCCTCAAGGGCTCAGTGTTTTAGCAGGAACTGAATTCTGCTCCCCCTCACCTCCAGAGAGATTTCCTTTCCTGCTTGCCTGTCTCCAGACCTGATCAGGCTCACTCTCCTGAGAGTGCAGGTCGAACACACCCTGCCTGACACACCTGCCCAGCCTCTAGACTTGTCAGCAGCATCAAATTAACCCTCACCTGCCCAGCCTCACAGCAGGAGAACATAAAAACATAGGGGAGACTGCTGAATCAGGCAAGTGCTCCATCTATCTCCAGCATCCTGCTCTCTCGGTGGCCAGCGAGATGCTTGTGGGAAGCCCCCAAGCAGGCTCGGAGCAGAAGAACCACCCTCTCCCCTCCTGGATTCCCCAGGAACCGGTATTCTGAAGCAGGGCTGCCTCCAACCATGAAGGCAGAGCTGCTGGCAGCCTTATCCTCCAGGGAATTGTCTAATCCTCTTTTAAAGCCGTCTGCGTTGGTGGCTATCGCTGCCTCCTGTGGGAGCCTGTGCTGCAAGAAGCACTTTCTTTTATCTGTCCTGAACGTGGATGTCCGCAACTTCTAGTGTTACGAGAAAGGAGACAAAAAGTTCTCTCTCCACCTTCTGCAGGCAACGCACAATGGTATAAGCCTCTGTCATAACTCCTTCTTTCTAAGGCTTTCCCTGAAGAGCAAAGTAGGCCAACACCCTGCTTCCAGGAAAACAAGAGATAAGCTGTGTATACATCACCTGCTTAAAATGCAGCAAGGTCCTTCTTTTTCACTGCATTTCAAACCACATTTGCATATTGTGTGTACATTGGCACAGTTTGATGTGTATGTTAATCTCCCACTATATGTTCATACCAGTGGGCTGAGATATCTTTACCCTGTAAGCAGTTCTCAATTAAGATCAAAGCAGGTTCGGGGGGGGGGGGAAACACATCAAAGTGTAGCATTTCACATGAAAGGTCAGGACAGATGTGCCTTGTGGCCAATGTGTGTTTTCGTGGCTTCCTCAACCAGCAGTGGGAAGGGTCTGCATGCAGAGTCAACAGGGGTATATACAAAGCCATCTGCCTCTGGTCTCCACCTAAGGAAATAGCCTGGGAACAATAGTGAGGGTCTATGGGGGTATTTGTAGAATTCGTATTCTAGGCAGAGAAAGCAGAAACCACCCTAAAGTTCTGGCTGAGTTTGCTGCTTGGTGACCCAGGGAGAGACTCTGGCTGTGTTCACACACTTGTTTACTGTGCATTCGCTGCATAATGTGAACACTCCCTAGAACTGCATCAAAGTGGTTTGCCTGGTTGTTTTTTTTTTTGGGGGGGGGGAGCATTTTGGCTCCCCCCCAAAGTAGGTGACGTGACTTCAGGGAGGTTTGGGACTGAAATGTCTGCCCCAATTCTCAGGTTGCCATTGCAATTTTTTCCAGATGGAGCCTGGGACATTGAGGTGGGGGGCGAGTTCCTGCTCAGAAGAATCCAACCGCTCACCCCACTCCTTTGGCTCAGAGGGTGTTTTATGCGAGGACAACAAAGTCCTTTCTACCCCTGTCCCAGATCAGAGAGCAATTTTATTTCGAGAACCTTTTGCAGGCTGCTTGGAGAACTTCTGAGGCTACAGAAATAAAAGAAGCAGCAAACAAACAACAAAGCAGGGCCCTTGGTCACCCTACACTACAGCTGCTTGGTGGTGAAGACAGAGGGATGCGCATTGGCAGTGGCACTGCCCTTGAACTCTGACCCCCACCCACTCCTGTCTGCCAACACCACAGAAGCCCATAGAAGTGAAGAACCAATGTACATAGCTGTCAACTTTTCGCTTTTCTTGTGAGGAATCCCATTCGGAATAAGGGAATTTCCCTTAAAAAAGGGAAAACGTTGACGTCTATGGGGCCTGAAAGGCAGGAATCACTCTACCCTAGTGCAAACAAGGTTTCTGTGTTTTGAGAAGTTCCTGCTCTGCTAGCTCTCCCTATACTGAATGCATGGACCCTGGCACCTGGAAGCACTCTTAAGTGTCATTTTGCTCTGGCAGCTTCTCATACATGATTTCAGCAATTTTCGGAAATAGATGCTTCCAGAGAATCCATTTACAGTGGTACCTCGGGTTACAGACGCTTCAGGTTACAGACTCAGCTAACCCAGAAATAGTACCTGGGGTTAAGAACTTTGCTTCAGGATGAGAACAGAAACCATGCTCCGGTGGCGTGGTGGCAGCTGGAGGCCCCATTAGCTAAAGTGGTGCTTCAGGTTAAGAACAGCTTCAGGTTAAGAACGGACCGCCGGAACAAATTAAGTACTTAACCCGAGGTACCACTGTATTGAACATTCATCCTGGTTAGTTTGTAGGGAGATTAGACTTTGTTGCCTATCTAAGGAGAACTCACTCCAATTCGTCTGCAGGAAGGTCAGATGAAACTGAGTTTAAAGCAAATGTTATCTCACACTTTTGCACTACCCTGTCACTTTCCTTATTGCAAATGTCTGATCTATTAGGGAAATGGGTTAGTTCTGTGGATGAAATCCAAAACAGTTTTTTTTATTAGGACTTATTTGTATTGGATTAGATTGTTCTAAGATGTGTTGTACATTTGTCGTACACTTTGTTGGTTCTTCAGTTGGTAAACTGCCTCATGTATATAAAAAGAGGGTATACAAACTAAAAGTGGTGATGATGATGATGATGATGAACCTGAATTGGCTGCTATGTGACTGAATCCCACCCCAAAACAGACGGTCTGAAAGCATCCTTAGCCACTAGGCAACAGCAGGTAAGCTAGACAGATTACCTGTAACGGCGCTGGTAGGAAGAGGAGTTCCTGTCCTGGCCCTTCCTGATCTCCCATGGGTTGCGAGGTGAATATGCTCCAGGGGACGGAGATCCGTTTAATGGAAGCAGAACTGTAACTGGAGATCCACCAGAGCGGCTGCTGCTCCTTCGCTCCTGCAGCTGGTGCAGAAAGAGATGGGGCTGGGTGTAAATGCATTCTGAAGGAAAGGAGGGGCCCAAGGAGCCTCTCAGCCTCAGGAAGATTAAGTGACCATCACACATTATAGGACTTGGCCCCATAAAAATAAGCAGTTGCTACACAACCCATATTGCCAAAATAAGAGGAGTATACACAACCAGGGGTGAGAGCAGCCAAACAATCCAAACTCAGCACCAGGGAAAACTGTGTAAATGACACAAATTTGATAAAATAATGGGGGGGGGGGAGAGAGAAGAACTGAGATAGAAAGACATAGACAAGAAGTTTCACCCCTAACCACAGGAATCTAATTCAGCCAACTTCCTGGTTTTTGAGGTTTTTGAGGTTGAGCATGAACACCAACCTGTCAAACATGTTTTTGGGCTAGAAACTTGCCTGTGTGGTGTATCAGTTAAGAGAGTTGGACTAGGACTGGGTAGACCCAAATTCAAATCCCCATTCAGCCACAAAACATACAGTTCAAGAAGGACACTGACAAACTGGAACGTGTCCAGAGGAGGGCAACCAAAATGGTCAAAGGCCTGGAAACGATGCCTTAGGAGGAACGGCTAAGGGAGCTGGGCATGTTTAGCCTGGAGAAGAGGAGGTTAAGGGGTGATATCATAGCCATGTTCCAATATATAAAAGGATGTCACATAGAGGAGGGAGAAAGGTTGTTTTCTGCTGCTCCAGAGAAGCGGACACGGAGCAATGGATCCAAACTACAAGAAAGAAGATTCCACCTAAACATTAGGAAGAACTTCCTGACAGTAAGAGCTGTTCGACAGTGGAATTTGCTGCCAAGGAGTGTGGTGGAGTCTCCTTCTTTGGAGGTCTTTAAGCAGAGGCTTGACAACCATATGTCAGGAGTGCTCTGATGGTGTTTCCTGCTTGGCAGGGGGTTGGACTCGATGGCCCTTGTGGTCTCTTCCAACTCTAGGATTCTATGATTCTAGGGTGACCTTGGGCCAGAACACACACACTCTCAGCCTAACAGACTTAAAGGGAAGTTATGAAGATATAGCTATGGTGGGAGAGAGAGGAATGCATGCCCTCTTGAGCTCCTCAGAAGAAAGAGGGGATATAAATGCAATACATAAATAAAATGCTAACACAGCGGTGGGCACAGAAACAAGCCGAGATTTTCTTGAAGGTTAACTGTGTACCTAATATCACAATCTGCCCCCATGGAATTGCAGCACACTCAATCCCCAACAAACTCTCACCCTCCCTCTTACACACACGTGTCGGAACAAGATCCTGAAAGTTTTTGTCCATCACCACCACTACAATTCCCCATTGTGAATCTATCCCCCCAAAACATGCTTGCAGACCAAAATACACACTGCTGGCAGCAGATTGCCCACCCAGAAGATATGTTCTACTCCTCTGCCATATAATACTGGAAGGAGGTCACAGTCAAAGGTGAGTGTTAAAAACAAAAGGTAATTAATATATTGCTACCTGAACTGAAGAAAAGCTGGATTCTTTTAACTATGTGCATTTGCTTCTATTGGGATATTTTGTAAAAAAAAAGTTTTGCTAGCCACAGGGATAGGTGAATCATGGGAATCATGCAAAGTTCAAATTGTACAGTCTCATGAGATACTTTGCACTTCCACTTTGGAGCCAAACTGATCCAGCAGATGAGACTTTGTCTTATGTCTGGGAAGCTGAGCCCCATGTCCGTCTTGGAGCTGCTCTGTGAAATCAGAAGTGATAGAGCAGAACAATAGGACTACAGCGTTCATTGTTGCAATAGTCCTCCCGTGTCCTCTCATGGCTTTTAAGGACCGTCCACATGATACTTCATCATAAGGAAACTCTACAAGCAATTTGGGAGGGTCCCCAAGGCAAGATGCACTTTGCATTACAGCAGGGCAAGGAGTCATTATAAGCTTGTTCTGAGGATACAGCAGGAGAGTTGTACACAGACTTGAATGGGGCTAAAGTTAAACAGGTTAACCCTACATTGAACTCATTTCCTGCAAGGGTGTGGAGAGGGGGCAGAAGAAGAAGTTTGCACATTCTTGTGTCCATAACTCATCCTTGAGCTAAAACAATCAATGCCTAAAGCCTTTGGGTGGACACATTCAACTGCCCAACAGAGTGATGTGTTGTCCAAAAATCCTTTCCACAACCTTCATGCTTCTCTGTTTCAGGGCATGCACCAACCACAAGGGGGAGCCCCACACCTTCAAAAGACACTTTCCAGTTGCTAATTGGGAAGAAGCAGAACAGATGAAGGGGAAGAAGGGGGCACAGAAGCGAGGGGGCCAGTGGGGAAAGAGAAGGGTGGAAACCTGACTCGGGGCTCTTTGCTGCGCCCCCTTTCACTGACTGTGGCAACTAGGTGCTGAAAACATGATTGCCAGGAGGCAGTTGAGCAACACCATCCCTGCTGATCCACAGTTCCCAGAAGCATGGTGCCCAGACTGGAAGCAGCAGCAGGACTGAGAGGTTTTGGCCAGAGCTTCAGGAAGTGAGCATCAGTCAGGAGCACCAGAAAGGAATCTCCAGAGCTCTCAGAATGGTATGGGCATAGGCTTCTGTGCAGGTATCCCTCCCTCCCACCCGACTGTCTTTATAACACCCCAGGCATGCCAGCTCTAGGGGGTGGAGGTGTCTTCAGCCCCCTCAATATGTGTTTGAAGGGGGTCCACCCTCCACAATGTTGAGGGGGCCGGCCCAATGTTGCGGAAGACTGCACTGGTCAGGAGACTGTGTGACGTCATGTATGCGCAATGCACGCCAGGCCCCTGAAATACTGGGGGCACCTGGCGCCTCTGCAGCACCTCAGTAGAAATCTCTGGCTCCCTGGGGCTACTTTGCCCAGCAGAACTGAGCTCCTTCCACCCCACCCTGGGCAATCAGAGCTCAGCATGTGCTCCTTGCTCAGCCCTGTTTTGCACCAGGCCCCATCCATCACCAGCAGACGGCCTCCAGAACGTTGCCTGTGAGGGAATGTGGCCCTCAGGCTGAACAAGGGCCCAGGACTGCCTGCTGGGAGCCTGAAGGGCCCTGCCCTGCCTCTCTCCACCTGGCCTGACAGGCTCCATAAAGGGCTGCTGCTGCTGCTGCCGCTCGACAGAGAGGGCTCCTCTTTTAACATTGCTTTTATTTTTTATCTATGTCATTTTAAATTGTTATTGATATTAATGTTGTATTTTTAGTTTTAGATTTTCTGATTTATGTGGAAATGTTTTCCATTTGGTTGCGTACCTTTTGATGTGTTTTATTTATTGTTTATGACCTTTGTTATGTTGGTAATTATGTAAATCTTGTCATGTTGTAAGCCGCCTTGAGCATTGTTTTAACTTTGGAAAAGCGGCATACAAATAAAATGATGATGATGGTTTGGTAGATCCCTGGTCCAATCCAGCACAAGGCTCTTGACAAGATGCACCACGGGGGTCACGAGTGGCACAGGCGGCAGGAGCTGGTGGGACAGTGTAGCGGAAGACCACGTGCAGGCAGCCAAGTCCCGGGCGCCTCCAGTTAAAAGCATCCGGTGATGGGAGAGGCCTCTGCTGATGACCCTGGAGAGGCCCTGCCGGTTGGAGTGCACGATACAAGGTCTCCCTGGATGGCTCAAGACAACTTCTTCTCCTATGTGGCAACACTTGAATTGCTGGGAGAGGTCTTCTGGGGATTTAGAGCACAGTATCACCAGTATGTGAATGGCAATGTTACCAAACTCTCTCCTTCCATCCCATTGCATGGAGACTGATGAGGTTTCTGAGGCAATTCCTGAGGTTAGTCATGGACTGGTTAGGTCACACTGGGCGTAGAGCAGATCAGAAGGGTCCAATCTCTTTGCAAGCAAATCAGGATGAGAGCTGAATGAACAGGTTGTCTGTGTGCTCCCAGGCCCTAAGTGAGGCAGCAGCTTGGGCAGAACACACTGAAGGGAAGGAAGTCTCTACCCAGCAATCCAGGGAAAGTCACCAGAACATAGACAGGTAAGAGCAACAGGCACCATGCAGAAACACATCCCACATCCCACCCTTCCAGTGTCCTGCTGCTCTTCCGTTCCTCTCTTCTGCTGTGTGACGTCTACCCATCTTTTCCCACCCCCAAGCAGCTTGATATTTGGAAGGCTCGGCACTGCTGCTAGCCCAAATGATAGAATTTCCTTACCCGCTGCATCTGCTCCTGTTTAAAGGCCTTGAAGATGGAAGAAAGAAGAAAGGCCTTCCTAACTAGAAGCAAATGTTTTGGGAAGCAGCAGAGTGCAAGGGAATTGATAGGAACACAGCAATCAGGGTTGCGTAGGATCTCCATTCTCAACAATGCCACACCGACCCAACAAAGGGGAGATTTCCCCTTCCCTGCCAATCTGCTCAAAGGAGATTTCAGCTGGACCTCAGCAAAGACTTGATTCCTTGGTTCCAGAGTGCCCACCCATCTAGCCCACAGAGACACTGTCAGTTCCAAGGAATAATGAAACCCATGCAAAGATCCAGCCTAGGCCTACATACCATTCCATGGAGCTTTGCTAAGTGACTCCACTGGCCTAACCTTGGAGACCTACCAAACACAAACACACACACCCCAAACACATTTAAGGTTACCAACTCTGAATAATAATAAAAAATAGTCACAAACCCTCATGCTTTGGTAGAGCCTGGAAGACTGGGGTTAGAGCTAGGAGACTGATGTCAGAGATGGAACAGAAGCTGAGGTTTACTGCTATGCCTTTTCAGACATGAGGGCAGGTTACTCTACAGAAGACAGCATTACTGATCAGGCCAACAAGAGAAAGACTGATTGCCAAGTCTAAGAAGCTTAGGCAAACATTGGAGCAGAATGGCCCATCAATAGCTATTAGACATCATTGTCTATCACTGTATGAGAGTTGCTGGGGCAGCAACAATGTGGGCAGCTACTGACTTTGTGCCCTGCTTATTAGCTTCCTGGAAGCACCAAACTAGTCCCGTGGGCTCACTATAGAAAGACTCTGGCTCTTTTCATAGGGATGGTCCATTGATCTGTCCAAGCCAGAACACTAGGGCTGGCCCAAGACAAGTTGACCCCTGAGGCAGACCACACATGGCGTGGGTGAGTGAGCATCTATAGCAGGAACAAGGGGTGGGATGGGGGATGGGGAATAAAGATCTACAACAGGATCTGCTGCCCCGTGGATTCTGCCGTCTCAGCTCACCTCCTGAGTGGGCCAGCCCTGTAGAAGACACATGCCTAAACATGCACCCACTTGCCACCTTTCTTTGCACCCAAACTTTCCAACTGTGAACACCAGGAAGAACAGAAACAGACTGACAGCCTGCAGCCAGTTCCTCCTTAATTTGGGGCTCACGTAAGAAATGTAACACTTTTAGGTTAATTACTGCTCTGCATCTGAAGAACTGCACGGCCAAGGAATTTTTCTGGGGAAAATAAGATAAGAGGAAACCAACGAGGCCTAAGCCTCATTTAACCACCCTCCAACACTCAAATCTCAGCCCCCACCACTGATGCAACCACTGGGTAGGGAGGAGGCCAACCAATGGGGCCAAGAGCTAAAGCAAATAAATGCAAAAAAGGAAAGAAAAACATGACAGAGAAGCCAAGGGGTTGAGGGGCTGGGGTGAGCCAGGTGCCAGCTGGCAAGCACTGTGCTCTGGGGCCAACCTCCCTTCCCAATTTGGGCTTGAAAAATAGGCCCAGAACGTAGAAAAAGCAGAGGGCGGCCAGCCCTGGAGCCAAAGCAAGCAAACAAACAGCAGCACCCAGCCCAAGAGCTGTAACAGGAGAGCGAGATGCCAGGACACATGGGCAAGGAATCAGGAGGCTCAACAAAGACCATAGGAAGAGAGGGAGGACAGGGGCATTCCAGAAGGATCACCCAGGAAACTGGCTAGGAAGCTCACTGACAGGTCCAGAAAGGTCTTGACATCTGTAGCATGTCTAGGGAGCATGAAAGCATCCTGAAATAATTATTAATGGCAAATCAACCTTTGTATAGTACTTTTGAGTCTCACCTGCACTAACTAGGTGTAATCCATACAACAACCTTGCAGGTAACTTGGAATTATTAATCCCATGCCACAGGCGGGGGAGACAGAGAGAATGGCGTGTGACACCAGCTCACTCTCACTTTGCTTTACAACAACCTAAGACTAATGGGTTTGGATTGCAGGAGTGCAGAGGAGGGCTTTGCTAGTATGAAATCCTCTATGACTACCAACTAAGTCTAACCTGAGCCCTATTAAACGTTAAGACCAGCCTGTCTGGTCTTATTTCTGTGAAGATCAGGATTAAATTGGCCAAAGGTAGTGGTGGTAAGCTTTATATTTTAATGTTGTTGTTTTTTATAATGTTCTGTTGTGGTGGACTGGAGTGGGACTTTGCTTTTGACACCCACCTAAAACCTTCAAGACAGTGCAGCCCAAAAGCAAAATTCTGCAATTTAAATTATGCAAACAGGGCAGACATGCTTCAATGAACTTAATTTACATGCTTCATTTCATTGCACAATCTGGAACTGTCCCCACCCCCATCTCTCTCTCAGGAACTGGCATTGGGATTCACAAAAAACATGGGTCCAAGGAAGAGAAAATATTTGTGTAAGATAGAAAGAGAGGAGGATAGGATGGCATGTGTGTGCATTGCAGGGGGCGGGGGAGGGGGAATACTGGAAAATGTTCCTGTTGAAGAAGCCAGAGACAACCTGATCACCAAGGCCCCTCTGGTCTTTAAGCATTTGAAAAGCAAAGAACTGCCCACATATTGTTAAGTTCTCGATGCTATCATAAAGATTAAAATGATGATGGGCTTGTTTTAAGAAACCAGAACTATGCAAATTCTGTAGAGTTTAGCCACCGTCTGCACTGGAAGCTCTCTCTTTCTCTTTCATGTTCAATGTGCCATGAGAAGCCATAGATCCTCTGTGCATATCCACACCTGCGGCCTTTTCAGCTCTCACCCCAACTATAAACAAAACTGAAACACATGTCACAGAATAATAGAATCATAGAACTGTAGAGTTGGAAGGGATTCAGAGGGTCATCTAGTCCAACCCCCTGCAAGGCAGGAAGCTCAATGTCAATTTGTTCAATAGAGAGAAGGCTCACAATTCCTTCTCAAAGAAGCAATTGAGAGATACAGTACCGAAACAAAATGGAGCTAGAAGATGGCAAGAGGATCCTGTGAATCTCTCTCTCTCTCTCTCTCTCTCTCTCTCTCTCTCTCTCTCTCTCATTCTCTCACTGTCTCTGATGTCGTTGCAAGTAAAAACTCAATATAAATTCTTGAAAGCTACGAGCTGCTGACGTTACAGGAGATGCTCAGCTGAATAGTGTTACAGGCTCCACTGCAAAGCTGTCTCAGGACTGAGGGTTTGCCACAGAACACAAGCTCCCCCCCCCCCCCGCCCCCGCAAAATAACAACACAAGCAGGTCCCTTTGGCAAAAGCAGACAGGGGGGTTGCTTTGAATAGACACATTAATAGATCCCAGGAGGAAGGAGAGGCAAGCAGAGCATTTGTGAGGCTGCATCACTTGCCAACACCCTGCCTCTTGTGTCCACGAGATGCAGGTACTGCCTCCCCAAACTGGTTCTGCCTCCCCAGCTCCCAGCTGTTGCTTGGAGACACCAGGTAAAAACAAGCAAACATCCCTAGCCAGGTGTGCTGCTAACACACAGCAACATGTGCAACAAAGCAGATAAAAACCAGAAGCTAAGGAGGACATGGCCTAAAGGGGGCAGCAGAAACAGGCTCCAGAAAGCATACTTTTAGGACAGGGTTCATCCCCAAGCATAGAGCAGCATGGATACATCGATGGTCCTATACAGGTATTATCCCCAGGGCTCCAAGGAGTCTCATAAGCATCTTTACCTGCTTGCTGCTTGAATGCTGCTGCCCATAGGGTTCATCAGAGATTCCCAGTGAGCTCTCCAGAGAATGTAAGCTGAAAGGAGAACACAGATATTACAGTGAATATCTGCACATTACAGGGAAGAAGTAACAAATAATTATCAGTGGCCCTCTAGATCTTGCTGGACTAAAACTCCCACCACCCAGAATTTTGTTGACAGTGTTCACACACACACACACACGCACACACAGAGAGAGAGAGAGAGAGAGAGAGAGAGAGAGAGAGGGAGAGAAACATGATGTTCTTTTAGGAGGGAGAAAACCCAAGCTACTGTGAAGAGCCCCAAAAGGCTCTCTCCATAATGGAGTGCACTGGGATCTGAATGCACCCTGACCAAAGAGAAAAAGATATTGTGGACAGCTCAGTGAATCCATCAGCTCAATGTACAGCAAAAGTGACAAAGAAAATTCTATATTAGAAAGAAGACTGAAAACAAAACAAAACAACATTACAATGTTAAAATCTATGGGGCATTTGGAATATTGTTGGGACAGTTCTGGTCACCACATCTCAAAAAGAATATTACAAAACTGGAAGTAGATAAAGAAAGGGGCAACCAGACTGAGCAAGAGGAAAGCATATCTTTCCAATAAGAAAGGATGAAGCATTTGGGGCCTTCTAATTTAAAGATGTCCAAAGGGGACCTGAGAGTTGCTAATAAAATGATACCCGAATGAGAAAAAGAGAGGGGCTGGATCAAGACCAGGCATAAGCAAACTTGGCCCTCCAGATGTTTTGGGACTACAACTCCCATCATCCCTGACCACTGGTCCTGTTAGCTAGGGATTGTGGGAGTTGTAGTTCCAAAACATCTGGAGGGCCGAGTTTGTCTATGCCTGATCTAGACACATCAAAAAAGTGTTTTAGGAAAACACATTGTAAATCTCAAAGTGGGAAATCTCCACAGTGCCATCTGGTGCCACAGTGTTATAATGTATATAAAACACTTTTTTAAAAAAAACTAATGTAGCTGAGTCCAAAGATTAGACTCTCCCACACAGTATGTATTAGAATTGGGATCAGCCAATGAGTTTGATTGGAAGTCAATTCAGGTCAGACAAAAGAAAATATTTTATACAATGCATCAGTAACTTATGGAATTCAATGGGATGCAATGATTTAGGCTCTGTACATATCCATGTTTACTCTTCACCCAGTGTGCTTCCACTGCTGGTTCGGGAAGTGGCGTACAGATGACATTAGTCACAATCCATACCTTTCCCATATCTATCCTGCTGCTTCTTATGAAATACTGTGTTTTGATGCATTTTCCCAAACACCCCCTTCAATTCAAATGGAGAAAGAGAGTGATCTAGCTATGTTTTAAACCAGCCTTAAGACTGATTTAAAAGGGGGTTGCAGCTGCTATGACTGGCCATGGAGATTCCATTGGACTGATGCAGTAGACCTCAAATTCCAATGTTTTGCGGGGAGGACTCTTGCCAGGAAGAAACCCACAAACATGGAGGCATCTGGCTGCTTACAGGAAACAGGAGGCAGAGTCACATGGATCAGGATTATTATATACCTGCGGCTGTTCACCACGGATTCCCCTCTGTCCTCACTGGGTAGCTCAGGCCTCTGGGGACCGTATGGGCTACCAGCTCGGTATCCAGGAGATGAAGGAGAGTAGGGACTGCTGGGCCGTGGACTGATGGAGGCTGGGCTGGAGTAGGAAGATCTCACTGAGTTCTGACCATCATCTCTGGTTCTTACAACATCCTACAGGAGAAGTCCATAAAAAAACCACGTCAAGACAGATAGGCTGCATAGGTAAAGGTAAAGGGACCCATGACCATTAGGTCCGGTCGTGGCCGACTCTGGGGTTGCAGCGCTCATCTCGCTTTATTGGCCAAGGGAGCCGGCGTACAGCTTCCAGGTCACGTGGCCAGCATGACGAAGCCGCTTCTGGCGAACCAGAGCAGCGCATGGAAACACCATTTACCTTCCTGCCAGAGCAGTACCTATTTATCTACTTGCACTTTGACGTGCTTTGGAAGTGCTAGGTTGGCAGGAGCAGGGACCGAGCAACGGGAGCTCACCCTGTCACGGGGCTTCGAACCGCCGACCTTCTGATCGGCAAGTCCTAGGCTCTGTGGTTTAACCCACAGCGCCACCCACGTCCCTGATAGGCTGCATAGAGACACATAAATCTGCTTTATTACTGGTCCATCTAGCTCAGATCATCAGACCAAGTCAGATCATTGGTCCATCTAGCTCATAATTGTCTACACTAAATGAAACACCTCTCCAGAGTTTTAGGCAGGGGACATTCCCAACCCTGCCTGGAGATGCTGGTGTTGAACCTGGGACCTTCTGTAGGTAAAGAAAATCCAAGTGACACCACCTATAGCCCATAATAATCAACATTAACTACTCTTTGATGGTATCTCAAAAGTTAATGCACAAGAAAGTTTCCCTCTACCTGCTTTAATAATAACACGAGTCTTGGCTCAGCCCTGTTTTGTTCCCATGCAGGGTTAGGAAAGTTTGAAAGGGATCAGTTCTGTGGGAAGGACCATCAATGTGATCACTGAGGCAGGACAATGCTGGCAGAGCAGCAATCGCCTGTCAGAGCCTGCCCATGGAACTGCTTCCTTTCTCAGGTTATCAGAAGTGTGTGGGAACGGCTAGGGCTCAGTGACTCGGCACCACTCAGGGAGCCTGCCCATCCCATTAGGGATTCCATGGCCGTTTCCTCAGGTTGTCAAGTTGTTTTAAAACAAGATTTATATAATGCTTAACAAAAATCTCTAAGTGGTTTACAAGAAACAGTTAGAAAAAAGAAAACAATAATAAAACCAGACTTTAAAAGCAAACTTTGGAAAATACACATAAAATTTATAAGCACATAGCTAAAATGAACACTTAAAAAACCAATGTACGTAATAAAATTACATGTCTGCATTGGCTTACATAAACAAAACAGATTTTAGTTGGTGCCAAAAGGTTTTAAGTGAGTGTCACTTAATGTCTATTTGGCACTATGTGGTATAAAAATAATGTTAATAATAATAATAATAATAATAATAATAATAATAATAATAATAATGAAAGGTACACACCCAGCATTAACTGGCAGAGAGTTTTGGGAAATGGGTGCAGCTACACTCAAGTAACAAATTGGCAGCCAGAGTAGACATCTCAGCAACAGTGTAATATGCTACAAGAGTCTTGGTCTTATTTTTGATAAACTTTCGTCCCATGGCAGCAGCTGAAGTAGTGCAGGAGAAGACTACTGTCAGAGAAGGGCCTTTCACAGGCTGCCTCTGCCAATCAGAGTGAAAACTACAAAGGACCCAGTGGCGTAGCGTGGGGGGTGCAGGGGGGGCCGGCCGCACCGGGCGCAACATCTGGGGATTAGGGTAATCCACGGGTTAGGGGGCGCAAATCCACGGGTTAGGGGGCGCAAATCCATGGGTTAGGGGGCGCAAATTACTTGCCTTGCCCCGGGTGCTGATAACCCACGCTACGCCACTGAAAGGACCTGAGAAAAAGATTGTATGTCAAAAATGTAGGTGGAGAGAGATGGATGCCCAGGGGCAGAAGCCCTCAACATAAACCTCTTAAGCCTCGGCTTTCATGGAAACAGAAATTCAGCAACAAAGGCAAGCAGAGGCCTGTATCCGTGAATGACCCATAAGCACCTGAAAGTTTGTTGAAGAGCTGACATTCTCAACAAACTGAGATGTAATGATACATTTCCATGTATCACCTATATTCATATCCTGGCAGAGATACGTGATCACAACTCAAACCACAGTATGTGTTTTTTGGAGTACGTGTCTCACGTTGGCCTCTTTCTATGTGCACATGTGTCTCTGTGTGTTTAACAATAAGAGATCCGAATCATGGATCTGCTACAGGTGTCTTCCCCAAACCTGCACCCGCCAACTGCCATCAGCCCCAGTCAGCACATTGGGAAAGCCATGTCTATTTACACCTTCATTCTGACCAAACTTAGCATAGAATTTTATTATATAAATACTGGAGATATCAGGCTGCTTTTTCCAATTTGTGTTGGAATTATCTGAAAGCAAAGCAATACTGGAAAGCTATCTGTGAAATGGTTGAATTGGGGTATTTTTTTAACAGATCCTTTAAATGTTTGAATTGAAAGTGCTTGATGGCTTGCTGCCAATAGGAAAACAACCAGTTTGGCAAATACCGTATTTTTTGCTCTATAAGACTCACTTTTTCCCTCCTAAAAAGTAAGGGGAAATGTGTGTGCGTCTTATGGAGCAAATGCAGGCTGCACAGCTATCCCAGAAGCCAGAACAGCAAGAGGGATTGCTGCTTTCGCTGCGCAGCGATCCCTTTTGCTGTTCTGGCTTCTGGGATTCAGAATATATTTTTTTCTTGTTTTCCTCCTCCAAAAACTAGGTGTGCCTTATGGTCTGGTGCGTCTTATAGAGTGAAAAATGTGGCAATCACTGCAGCTAAAATTGGCTGAGTGAGACACTGGAAAACTGACACTGTTCTGTCAATTGTAGGATGGCGAAGGAAGATTCTTGATACGGATGAAGGAGGAAAACTTACATAATTATACACAGGCAAATAAAGAAAAACATTACCCCAAGATTTGAGTTAAATGAGCCAGGTATAAGGAATGTTGGAATACATAACACCCATCAATGTTTGTGTTGTCCAGTGGTTTTCACTTTGTGCCTATTTGTAATGCTAACTTTTAGGAAAAAGGAATATCACAGCCCTGATCTCTATAGTATGGCAGAAGAGGGGCGATATCAATGCAGTGGGGGGGGGGGGGACTTCATTTTTAGACCAAAGGCTGAATTCCTAGTTGGGGCACATGATAGCGGTAGCTGGGGCAGCGGAGGAGACTCGTATCTTTGCACACAGTCCAGCTGTGGCCCAGCGAACAAGTTTCCACACCTGCAGCTCTCCATCAGGGAAGCAAGGAGCCAGTTCAAGAGCCCAAGGACAGATTCCCGCTAGGCAAAAAAACTGGAGGCAGTTATGGAACAGGTTCAGTGAGAGGTGTAACCCAGGCAGGAGGTGTGGCCTGTGAAGAGTTCTGAGGGCCAGGTAAGAGGTAGCAGAGGGCCACACTTAGGTTAGATATGTATTGATGGGTCAAGGGAACAGTGCCCAGCTGCCTTTCTGTATGTGAAGAGGAAAAGAAAAAGGCCCCCCTTAGGGAGATCCACTTTGCCTCAGCTTTTCTTGCTCTGTGGAAGGCAAGTAAAACCATTTTATTCCCGTTAAATCATTAGCTCTCTTAATGAATTGTTACGCAGCACAGCTCTATGTAAAAGTAAAACCCACTGGTTTATTCCCTAGGTACTATTTTCTAAAGTTTTATCAGATGTATTTTTTAATATTCTGTCTTGTTTTAATATTTTTAATTGTATTTATTGATGTTTTCAAATCTTTGTTAGTCACTTTGACAGAAATATGGGGTGTAAATTACTGACAAAAAATACATACATAAAATGCATGGTTCAGGATGCCCCACCGTATACTTTAATCTAGAGACTTGGTGGCAGAAGCAGAGGGGTGCTCACCTGAAACCGTATGGACAACAACTCTGCTGAACTCTCACCATTCGTCTGACTGGGAGAAAATTGTTGAGACCTGGAAAAGAGACGAAGAAGATTGATAGGGAACAAAATAGTCAGTGGGCTAGCAGTTTCCTTGACGTCTGTGCTACTCTAAGCAACCACCCGCAAGGCCTTATAAGCAGGCCAGTCTTGCAGTGAATCCAGAAGAAAGTGCATCCACAGGGTTCAAAGGTCATTGAAGAATGAGATGCCATCTCTAACCCTAAGCTTGTAGAAATTGATATTCTTACTGCAAAGCATTCTAAGTGGTTAACATATTAATCTATAAAATGCACTCAAATTACAAATGGAAATTTAACACATAGTATAATATCTTTTTTAAAAATGACATCTAAAAATTGTGTTCCTAGCTATTATGATTACAGGAGCAGTATAATTTTTATTGTGTAAAACAATTTCTTCTCAAATCTGAGGAACCAGGGGGTAGTTTTATTTTGGTATGTGCTGATTTCAAAAAGTGTTAAGATTTCTGGTCCAGTGTGTGTACCACATCCCCATTTATACCTTGAGTAGCCTTACTTTGCACCCCCTCCCATGAACACACACACACACACACACACACACACACACACACTGCTTCTCCCACAAAGGGTGTTCACTATATGGCTTTCAAATGAGGCACAGATGGCAAGTATGAGAGCTACCCTAATACTGCTGCCCTCCCACCAGGATAAACAGAGAGCTGCCCTCCCATATAGGGATCAAAGCAGCCTTGTACTACCCCCAACTAACCTCCATCAGAGGAGGTGCTGGCTCCAGCCGCAAAACAAGGGGCACGGTTGGATACCTCCCCTGCCCCCAATCCCAGACTCTGAAATGGGCGGGGTGGTCAGAGAGAAGCGGCTGCCTTTATATTCTCTCAAGAGGAATGCATCTGGGGCTTTGATGTAGCTGGAATCTGGAATTCATTAAAGGGAATTAAATCAGGCAGGGGAGGGTAGGCAGTGCAGTGAGATGGGGATGAGGACAGGACGCAGAGAGCAAAGGGGATGATGACAAATAGGCAGGATATGGCACAGTCCACAGGACCACATATTTATGGTAAGCATGCTTCAAGGATAGTCTGTATTCTTTGGGAAGTGGGGGGGGGGGAATATTTTCCAGATAGCAGTCCAAGCCCAGAGGCATTTATTGCCATGAAAAAGAAAACCACAATTACTTGCAAGGACTCCATAAGGTTGGCACCAGCTAGCAATGAGTTTCCCAGTCATTAAGGTGTATGAATATGCAAATAGATATCTCACACGCATCACCTTTAAAATGAAGACAGTGAGATGTATCATTAAAGCATAGAATCTCTCAGTTTCTCATAATTAGCAAATAGCTTTTATTTTCTCAACAGTCAAACTGTTGGCATGCTTTGCACCAGTGGTGGGCAGGAGTTATAGTAAGCAGTCATACAGGTATATCACACCAGACCAATGGTCCATCTAGTGCACTACTGTCCACTCTCCATGGATTCAGAGAAGAGTCTTTTGCAGCCCGACCTGGAGATGCCAGGAACCTTTAACTTGCTCAGCCTGCATCTACTGGCAGCACACCCTCCAATGAAAAAAGGGACACTCTATTCTCCACCAGGAAGCTTCTCCGTACTTGATCTCCCGCACACCTAACGTCATATACACATTGACATCTGTCACCTTGAGCTGATGACAACCTCTCCAAGGAACCTGCCTCACAGAATTGTTGTAAACAGATAAATGGAATGAGCCACCTTGAAAAAGGCAGGAAAAGGTGCGATATAGTAATAGCAATAGTAAGAATGGAAACTGTGAGAATGATCAGGAACATACTAGAGAGTAACTGAACTCATTGGGGACTTTGTTCTGAGTAGAAATGTTTAGGATTGCAATGTAAGGCTGCACAGTCTTTACCCAGATACCTGGGAGTAAGCTCCATTGAATACAGTGGGCCTTACTTCTGAGTAGACAGTGTAAGGCTCAGTTTACAATAAAGGAATAAACACTCAATGCATTTCCTAAAAAATGGCTGGCTGCTGAAGCATTGCAATGAAAGAATTTAATGTGGATCGGTTACATTTTCCTTCAATATTATAGGAAGTTCTACAGGTATATGCCAGCATCACTGTTTCTTTCATTTGGTGTAAATATTTTATTTTCAGTATAAACAGGACTCCATTTAATCATGACAAAAGTTCCTGTTTCCCAAAAGGACAGGAGGGGGGTGGGTCTGACCACTTTAAATTGTTCGCCAATACATGAAGGGGAGGAAAAAGGAAAAGTGGAACATTTTGGGATCAAATTAGAGAGCAAGATGGCTTCAGTAATTCTGGGACTATCCCTGGAAAATCAGGACACTTGGAGGGTTTGTGGGGGATCATTGGACTATATGTGGTGGGCTGTGTTTCTGAGACCCAGTTATTAACAGCATCAACAGCACAAAGGCTGAACTGTACTAACCCAGATGTAATTCATACTTCAATTTTTAGGTCATCCTAGAATACAGCTCATGGGGTGCATTAGACAATTGGCTCCACTCCTGAGCTGCCATTTGGACCAGGCTTTGGATGGAGACGCGGGTGGTGCTGTGGGTAAAACCTCAGCGCCTAGGACTTGTCGATCGCATGGTCGGCGGTTCGTATCCCCGCGGCGGGGTGAGCTCCCGTCTTTCGGTCCCAGCTCCTGCCCACCTAGCAGTTCGAAAGCACCCTTAAGTGCAAGTAGATAAATAGGGACCGCTTTATAGCGGGAAGGTAAACGGCGTTCCGTGTGCTGCTCTGGTGCCGGTTCGCCAGAGCAGCTTCGTCACGCTGGCCACGTGACCCAGAAGTGTCTCCGGACAGCGCTGGCTCCCGGCCTCTTAAGCGAGATGAGCGCACAACCCTAGAGTCTGTCAAGACTGGCCCGTACGGGCAGGGGTACCTTTACCTTTACCTTTACCTTTACCTTTACCTTTACCTTTACCTTGGATGGAGAACCTCAGAGTCAGAGTAACAAAAGAAAGGAGATCCTGCAAGCCTGCCCACATCTACTTTACCCTGTACTCAGTTTAAAATTTGGTACAGCCTCCAAGGAGACATATAATTGCCTCAACTGGGAGGCAGATTAAGCCTGAAAGCTACCAACTGGCCATTCCTAGCATGAAGGCTGATAGCAAGTCCTTATTGTCATGTAATTACGTGAGTGTGTGCTTATCTGCAGAGCCCATCTTTATGTGGAATAAGTAACTGTCAGGGTACCATTAGCATGGCAACCTAAATCTATGTTTGCAAGGGGGGGATGCAAAATAATTCCCAGCTCCTAGACTTTTAAGTGAGGGTCAGTCAAGGACAAAACTCCTCAAAAAAAAAAAGGAAAAAGAAAAGGTACACAAAGAAGGAATTATTTTTCAAATCTGCATTATACCTTGGGTCCATCTATATCAATTTGTCTACAATGAATGGCAGCAGGTCTCCAGAGTCTGCCGGGGATGGAACCCAGGACCTGCCACTAAACTAGGGTTCTTCCCCTCAGGCAGGGGTGCCCGGGGCACCCTCAGACGCACATCCCATGGTGCCTGTCAAGGCGTCTGCTCTTCTCAATTTCTATTTTTTAAATTGAGGGAGGGTTGCCTTTTGTGGTTGTTCAGTTGTGGGGGGTTGCTTGTTTGGAGAGCCTTGTTATGCTACTTTTTGTCTGTATTTTAAAGTACAGGAGTGATTTGCCTACGTTTTTTGAGGGGTGGGGGGAGTCTGAGTATTGCCAGTTCTCTTATGTGAAATTCATATTTTGTAGTGAGCGCAGCAGTTTCCTATATTTCCAAATATGCTTATGGGCTTAAAAGAGTTGGGGAGGGAATACTTCATAAATGGGAGGCTTCATCCCCAGTAATTTTTTAAGAGGTTCTATTCACCAATTTATGCAATGCATTTCTGCATTCCTATGGTAGACTGTAGCCAACATAAAAATAAAGGCGGGACCCCTGGCCCCACAGAAGGAGGCAGAGGGGGCCTGTTCTGGGCTCAGCAAAGAAGAGGCCCAGCTCCAAGCCAGCAAGATCTGGGTGGGACCAAGGCCAGACTGAGGTAACTTCAGCCAGAGAGTTTCATCTGGAGAGTCTGAAAATCAAGTTGAGAAGCTTCCAGAAGGGCAGAAAGGAAGACGGGGAGGGCTGATGTAGATGGGCCTGAAAATCTGCATGACCATAAATGGCTTTCCACCAAGAATCAGGCAAGATCAAGTGGCGACTTCTCAGAACCTAAGCCTTAAAAAACCCCAAAGTATCTCTCCTGAGTGTTATCTGAAGAACAAGTTTTGAATATTAGTGGTAAAAAGTGCAAGAGAGGAAATCCCCGCTTTAAACTTTACCTCAGTCACAAATTCTTTAGGTGGCCTTAGGCAAGTAAGTCACTGTTCCCTCAGCCAAAACTCCCCATCTGGGCAAAACAGTGCTGTACTGTAACTTCCAGGATAATGTGCATGATGCACTTTGGACATTTGTCTGAAGCATTAGAGGTGGAAACTGCCTCCCCGCAAGCTGGTCCAGCCAGCTCAGTCTGGTTCCCAGCGACTGGGAATGGCTCTCTGGGGTTCCAGGCGGGGGACCTTCCCAGCCCCCCCTGGAGAGGCCAGGGACGGAAGCGGGGATTTTCTGCATGCAAAGCAAATGCTCTACCACAGAGCTATGGCCCTCCCCCCCTTTTTTAAAAAAATACTAGGTATAGCTCCTCCTGTGCAGGAAAATGGGTGTCCACCGTGTGGGGATGCTGCCCACACTTACAGGAAGAGGGAGAGGGATAGAGGGAGAAACCTCCAGGGCAATCTCTGGAAGAGAGTGGAGACAGAGGGTTGCGAATGGGAATTGCCCCCAAGTGGTCAAGGAACAATGGCAGCAGGAAGTAGGGATGTTGGAGAATTTAGGTGGAAGTGTGAATGGAAATTGTTTATATTAACATTCATCTCATTCCACAACGGAAATCTATTCAGCAAATATGATCTGTTTTAGCTGTTATTATTTCCAGTCCACAAATGATACATAATGATACATAATTCATACCACCCAAAAATTTGCACTGTATTTATTTTGCATTGAAATGAATGGTGTGGAATTGTGTAATGATAACTTGATTTATATATAACACCACAGTGGACAGTAAGAAGCCCATCTGTAACCGAAAGGGAACGGTGCTGTATGAGATGAACGCAAGGCTGGAATGGAAACCAAAGCTTTCTTCCATCCCTAGCAAGGAGCGACACACAAACCCAAGTCCTCACCTGGCTATGGCTGAAGGGCTCTCCAAAGAACAGTCAGAAACTCAGGGAGAAAAATCTGAGCTTTTAGTACAATATTCTGCACTGCCACTTCCAACTGAGGTTTCTGACATAGACCTCAATGTTTGCTACTTCAGAGAAAGAGAGACAAAAAGGCACCCAGCACTGAGCCAACTCAAAGAGCTCCAAGCGCCCCAGGACAACTGCAGGGTGGGGGCAGAGAGGGTGGAGGAGGAAGAGAAAAAGATGAGCCGAAGGCCCCGGAATGAGAGGAATGCTGCCTCCTGAAGCTCCTTCAGTTCGGTTTGTCGGTTTTGGGGTGGTGCCAAGATACATTAAGACTTTCCAACTCTCATCTAGCATCCGTTGCATGTCAAAAGCAGAAGAAACAAGGAAAGGGGACCCAGCAGTGAGGCAGAAGACTGACCAAGTGGCCAAGTGGTGCAGAAAGGCATGTTGCTGTACCCTGCCCAGCTGGTCTGCAGAACACTCATGTGCGCATGCCACAGCACTGTGAGCCTGCAAGCCAGGAGAGGCGTTGACAAGGCCCTGTCAAGGCTCACACTGCGGGTGTTGAGTGGGACAGTTCAGGTTGAACCCCAGCTGCCAGGCACCACCTGCACGGCATAATGAAAGCACAATTATACCGCTTTAAGCCATGTAAAGGATGCTGAGAGTTGTTAGGAGGAGACCCCTATTCCTTCACGGAGGTACAATTTCCTGAGTTCCCTGCAAAGGAGATTGATTGTTAAACCATTCTGCAAATTGTAGCTGGGGGGCGGGAGGGGTCTCCTAGCAACTCTTACAACTCATAGCAAACTACAGTTCCCATGATTCTTTGGCAGAAGCCACAATTGTGTAAAGTGGTGCAATACCGCTTTAAGTGGATAGCACAGATCGGGCCCCAGAAAGGAACTTGAGGAACCTGAGCTAGGGCTGTACCCCACTCCGCAGCCACTGCCCCCAACCACACACACTCCAGGACTCCCTCATGATCTGAACTCAGCTGTGCTGCACCTGAGGCTGCAGGCCAAACTCCAGTATCGGCCAGCACTGGGTGGGGAAAGAGAATATCTGAGTCATGCCAGTAGAAGACCACACCCTGGACAGCGGCCTGTTGTCAAATGGCTTTACACAATGCAACAGTCTGCTTCTTCCCCTTCATCCCTCTCCCCACCCCCAAGACAAGGCCAAGTTTCGTCTGTCACAGAGTCTGACTCATCGGAGACTAGGAGATTGCTACCCGTTTCCCCGCCCTGGGCAATATTGCCAGCCTTGCCCACATGTGCAGTGCCCCAAAGGCTACTTCACAGCTCACTAGCTTTGCAGTCACATGCAGGCTCATGTGGGATTATTACAGACCCAGCTGGGCTTATGCAACAGGGCACAGGAAAACTCCAGCACCGGACCCAGCGGGAGGTGCATCTTCAACACGCCTCGAAGCAGAGTTATTTTGGCTTACTTCACTTTCACAGGCCCTTTGAAAGGAGGAGAATCTGTGTGCAAACACAGAGCTTTTTTTTGTTTGTTTTTGTAAACATTCTTCCAAAACAAGTATCAATTGCCACCATTAAGTTTGAAAAGGGAAATTCAGGATTAGCAAGGAGAGTGCCAGTGGGCTGAGGTTTTCCACACACATCTGTCCTGTGCTCTGTAGCATGCTTTGCCCAACAACAGAATCCCAGAAGGGCCTGCCCCACCCTGGCGGTGAGACAAGCTCTCGCCCATCGCCCAAAAAGTCCTCTGCGCTCTGTTACTCCCTCTCTCTGCACCAAGGAGTCTTAATTTGCCAGCTTTGATAGCTGGATGCCAGGCGCAGCAGGAAAAGTAAGACGACTGCTGGGCTGTTATTTTTTGAGCCCACCATTGGTGCTAGTCAATGGGGTTGTTTAAAATGTACTCATACAAAAGCAAGTTAGTTTTTTAGGATTTCTCCCACCACCCATTGGGAAGAAATGATCACACACACACACACACACACACACACTACACTGGGAACCGTTCTTGGCAGGCTTTCTAGTCCTTTCGGCAGACAAAAGAAATTTTGAAAGTACTTTGAAACTTGAGGCTCAAAAGCAGAGCAAATTTCAGGCAAATATTTCAGCTACCTAAGAGTAAGGCTTTTTTTATTCCTCCTCCCCCCTCTAAGCCAACTTTCTGTTCTCATGCCTCAGCTGCCTCACTCCCCTCCTCAAAAGCCTTTTCTCTTGCCTTGGCATCTGCCAGGCCTGTGCTTAACCAAAATCCATCTTAATTCTACAAAAACATAACAATAAAATAACAATACACTGCAATAAACATACATTGTGCAGATTAGGTTTCTGTCATAATTCTTATGGTAGAATTTGATCTTCCTTGGCCACAGAATCTGTGCATGTAGAGTAGACACACCGGTATAAATAAAGCAGAACCAGAGCAGCACCAAGAAGTTGGTTTTGACCCCCTCACACAGGACACCCCTCATCTGCAGGGCTTACCAAGCTGCACCTTCCAAATTCCCTTTGGCACAGAATATACAGACAAGCACTGCCCCTTCCCCCCTTCTCCCCAAGAACAGCCCCAGGCTCTAGAACCAGTCAGACCTGGGCAGCAGGGGAAAAACTGCCCAAGCTGCTTCTCTTCCCAGCTAATCCGCCCCAGCTTAGCTTTGTGCTGCTTTGCAAACCACTAGCATGCTCTCAGAGCCAAAAATATAGCTCCTGAACACTGCACAAGGGAAACCAATAGTCAGTCAACTCCAGCCAGCCAGACCCTGGCTCTGTCCTTATAACCCACAAGCTGTATTCAGAACAGACCTCATGCCCTATGTACACAAAAGATCAGGGATTTTAGCTGCTTTTCCCTGCACCTTCCAGGGTACAGCCAAGGAGATGGCTGGGTGCACCATTTCAGAGTGTCTGACCCCTGCAGTCCCCACGTATGACAAGCAGGCCCAGAGTGGGCTCCTAAGGACAGACAATAACACAAAACAGCAAACACCTAAATGCTCATAGGTTTTAATATACACTTATTTAAGAGTGTTCTTAAAATGTAAAAAGTCCTAGCACCCTATCTGTCACCCCAGTTTGTTTGCATTAACTGGCCTGAGAACTGGGACTGGGTTACTTCTTACTGCTCTTTTTCAACATTAACAGAAGGCTCCAGGAGTTACTCCAAGGAGGCCCTGCCCACCTCCCAAGCCTTTAACCCACAGCAGAACGTGAACCAATGGCCAGGAACCTTAGGGCGCTTCCCATAATGGAGGCCACAGGCAGTAGCCTCACAGTTCCCACTTTGGACAGACACAGTCCATTCCTATTCCTGGTGCAACCGGTCCACTTGTCCCTTTGCGTCTTTATCTCAAGAGTGGGCAGATGTCAGCCTTGCCTAGCCTAAATTGTTGTTGTTTTGTTTTGCTTTGCTTTGCTTTTGCTTTTTTTTTTTTTTACTAGCATCTCATGAATCTGCCAACCAGATCCAGATGCGAAACTGTAGGGTGGAAGAGATTCATTTAGGATTACGGAAGAGGGTGCATCTGAGCACATGTCCAGCACAAGAGTCTGTTTTCAAAACCAGAACTGAGCTCACAGTAACACCCCAAAAATCACAACTGGTTCCCCCCAAGTGTTTTAGCAGTCAAATTCAGCAGTGGAGGTGGCAAACTTTTTAGGTGTTCCAATTCCAATCTTCTGCAAGTTACCCAGAGAGCAACACTCCACTCTCTACTCCATCTTCTGTTTACAGTAAGCAGAAGCTAGAGTTTCTTCTGCAGTCACTCTTGACAGGATGTATTCCTCCTCCTTCCTTTTAAATAAGGCCCCTCACTTTCAATGCAGGAACATCCATGGGCCTTTACTCAGCAACCACGGATCAATATCCTGAATTTTATGAAATTAAATGGCATTTGTGGGAGAACCAAGCAATTGGTAGAGAGCACCATACTTGCCTTTTGTTAACTGACACAGAAAAGAAAGGACAACCCACTGCAGCTGAAACTAAGAGCTAAAAGCATCCTTCCCAGCTCCTAAAAGAGCAGTTCTTGTCCCCCTCAAGACAGGAGAGCAGTTGCTAGAACTTCCCAAAGCAGCAGGATTGCAGAATGGCAGCCCTATTTGTCCACAACCCAAGTGGAAATGGAGAGAAGGACTGCAACTGTCCATCCAGGAAAAAGCACTAAAATGTTCTCATGTTTGATTATTGACATTGCTCATTCCAGTTTTGTGCCTTTCAGTATTCCTTTATTTTACTTTCACTGATGACATCATTAAAGGCACAGTGAAGGAATGGATGCTCTGATTTGGCTCCCCAAAACTATGGGGCCAGGAACCTCTGGCGCAATTGCTTGTGGTTAATTCGGCCCTTGCTACCGGCAACCTTACCTGTCCACCTGCAGCTGCAGCTGCCCAGAGCTCTGCTTAATCTTGTTCTGTGCTTCCACGTTGAGCATCTCGGAAGTGCTCTCTCCATTGATGGAGATTATGACATCACCAGGACGAAGGTCACCTAGAGCTGCTTTGCCATGCTCAGTCACCTGCATAAAGAACGAGAAAGGCAGAGACACATCAAGCTAAAATGTGACTCCTGGGAACAAGCCATGCCCAGCTGTGCATCAAGACGAAGGCAGATGAGTAGCAGACATTCTATCCCACCAGCTCCTTTATTTATTTAACATGTTAGACTGCTTAATATAATAAAATCTCAAAGTGCTATGGAGTTTGGACAGTTTGCTTCCACTGGCTCTGTCCCCATATCCAAACAAATGTCTGCACAAAGGATTTGTCTGGATTAGTTAATAACATGGGCTAAATTAACCCTATTAAGAGTCTCTGCACCCGCCCATCTTAAAGGTTAAAAGTGGATTTGCAATGTGTTATGCTTAATAGAAAAAAGTTAATTAAACCCGACTGAAAACATTCCAGAAGAGTAACAGAGTTAAATCTGCTGTAGCAAAAACATCAAAAGATTCCTGTTGCACCATAAAGGCTAATAAGCGTATTGTGACATGGCCTTTTGAAATGTTTGGCTCTGCTTCACCATGTGCATTTGACAATTTGGAAAAAGAAACTAAGTCACTGTGCATTTATGCTATAACATCTTATTATGGACTAAGCAAGTTACTGCCATGAAGACCACAAAGAGCAAAATACAAAACTGGCAGAACAACCAGTATTTTTTTAACAAGGCCCACTGCTTTTCGGGGAAGTGCCAATTTCTAAATTCATCCAGAGAGCTCTCTCCATAATGCCGGTCACTTTGTAAAATGCCTTTCTTATTATTTTAAAAGCACTTTCACCCTACTTTAAATCACTCCATTACATGGCACAGCAAAATCCACGTGTCCAGAAATGTGTGCCTACCAGGGGAGGGGGAGGAGGAAGGAAAGAATTGTTCATGCAATGAAGTTGATAGTTGAATTACAACATCCCTTCAATCTTAAACTTACATTATTGGAGTGTGATGGATAATTCTAAAAACAAAGAAGTGTCACACTCCTTATATAAAAGTGTTTGACAGCCATGAAGAATTGGATATCCAATAAACAGCATCTGCTGATGGTCTTTCTCATGCTGGGCTACAGATTGGTTTTGCAACATTTGAAAAATTGCAGAAATGGGGAGGCTTAAAGAAAGTATATAATTAAAAGAAGGAAGGAGATCACACAAAATTTTTGAGCAATGTTGGAGTTGCTCTTTATCAATTGATGTATTGGAAACAATGATACAATCTGAATGTGACTCAGATTACAAGGAGAGTCCAACTAAACATTAGGAAGAACTTTCTGATGGTAAGAGCTGTTCAAAAATGGAACTGGCTACCTCATGAAGGTAGTGGACTCTCCTTCCTTGGAGGCCGGATGGCCATCTGTCAGGGATGCTTGAGCTGGGATTCCTGCATTGCAGGGGGCTGGACTAGATGGCCTTGGGGTTCCTTCCAACTCTACAGTTCCATGATTCTGTAAGTGTCTTGCAATATTTTAACCATCTTTGTACTCCAGTGATAGTTTCTGTTAAAGATTCCCTTAAACACTGCAGTTTATTACAATAATTTATAGCATACTGTTCCATTTCAAAATAGCGCTCAAGGCAGCTACATAAATACTGAATGTTTCTTTTGTCCTGTATTCTGGAAACATCTGGATGTTAACAATGCATTATTGTGACATGTGATGCTGTTGAAATGCTAGTAAAGAGACCAAAACAACAACACCCTTATCCCTTACAACATCTGTGACTCTTATTCTAGTTTTGTTTTTGCAGTAAAACAGTGACCACTCTCTAGCCACCATCAGCAGTCAAATGTCTGACCACAGGTTTGCTCACCTTATGACTTTCTCCTCTCAGAAAGCTGGCAATTAATATTTTGTTTATAACTGAGTGAACAAATAAGGCTGTTGCCAAGGCAAAGGTGTTCACCTGGTAACCCAAGGGAGCAGGAAGAGATCTCTCTCCAGAATTAACACTGGGCTGCTCTATTCCTTAACATGGATCCCTAGACACCAGACTGCAATTCTGGAACAAGTCAGTCTTAACTCACTTCAGACTCCAATTCATTTACAAATGCAAAGTCCACAGGCACCAGCGAACAGGAGATGAGGAAAGACTTGCTAATGAAAACATGTGGCCCTTGACTCACCTTGCTCAAGTTCTCCCAGATAAATCATCGTGAAAGGCTATAAGCAAACGCGAGGTTCTCTTTATGCACACCTGGTGGGCAGAATACAGAATTCCCTGCTCACACAATGACCACCCAAGGGGTGAGGCTGAATCACTCAAAAACCTCCTTGGCAATGCAAACAGGCGGTTGCTGATTTAGGATAATAACAACCTCTGAAACTATCTCAGGCAGCCCAGATCACATAAACAAGTCCCTAACATCTCCAACAGAAAAGCCTGTGTTGGGGTGGCCTGGCCCCAGACGACTGCCCCCAATGATTAACCCACACAACCATTGCAGCAAATCTAATGATAACCTACATTGCTTCCACAGAACCCAAGGCAGCATATAGGGTCCTCAGCCCACAGAGACACTGACCAGACCCCCAACCTTCTCAGATTCAGCTTCAGCCTTTACAGAGGGCAGCCGTCTAAGTGAAGGAGCTCAAGAAAGGCCACCCAGTCCAAGTTCAAGTTAAAGACAAAGAAGCCAAAGGAGGGGGGAGCGTCTGGAAGTTGCCCACCAAGAGTCGGCACCTGGACAGGAGACGGAGCAGCCACGCACGTCACCTGGTCATAGTTCCCCCCACTATGAGGAAAGGCTTTGCATTTTTTACGTTCAATTATGGCAATTGTTTCTACATCTGCATCTTCACATGTAAATCAACATGTGACATTTTATTCAGATTTATGTCACCTTTTGCTCTCTGTTTTATTACGTATTTCCTGTATTTTGGGCAAGTGGCCACCTTACTCACCAAGGCTGCTGCTTCTGTGCTTTTAACAGATTCTGGCAATGTTTATTTTTTTATTTTAAGAAATTTAAACTTCCATAGCAATGCTTTGGAAGAGATTCCACTCTGATTTCAATCTGCCCAGCAATGGGGCAAACAGCATGGGCGGAACACCTTCTGCTTCCTTTTGTGCCAACGGGGGGGGGGGGAGCAGGGATATTCCCTTGCCCACCCCTGGAGAGGGGAGTAAGGAAGAAGTATATTAGTCCCCTGCTGCTTACAGTCTCCATGTGCAGCACCATAGACTTACAGTCTGTTCCCAGGGAGTTGGTTCCTTGAAGAAATGGTAAACAGGATCTGTTCTCCTCATTATAAACTGAAGGGTCACACTTGGCTCAGTGCCCAGCCCAGAAAAAGGGGCAGCTTCCTTTTAGAGCTTCTGCCCCAAGCAGCACATTAAAAAAAAAAAATGCTCAGCATTCCAGGATGTCCTGCAAAACCCCAAAGACATTCAATGCAGGAACAGCCAGGCCAACCAATCTCTTCACTCCCACTTTTCCACAGGAAATTCCACTCAGAGCACCCAGCAAGTTGTTCAGCAAAACAGAGCCTATTTAGTTTGAGGCAATGGTAAAGGTAAGGGACCCCTGGACAGCTAAGCCCAGTCAAAGGCGACTATGGGGGTGCAGCGCTCACCTTGCTTTTCAGGCTGAGGGAGCCAGCATTTCTCCACAGACAGCTTTCTGGGTCCTGTGGCCAGCATGACTAACCCGCTTCTGGTGCAACAGAATACAGTGATGGAAGCCTGAGTGCATGGAAATGCTGTTTACCTTCCTGCCACAGCGGTACCTATTTATCTACTCGCACTGGTGTGCTTTTGAACTGCTAGGTTGGCAGGAACTGGGAGAGAGCAACAGGAGCTCACCCTGTCACGCGGATTCAAACCTTTTTTGTTTGAGTTAATACACTGTGCCTCCTTGTGCAAGTACCTGCTGAAGCTTCCAGCTACAATATAGTCAAGTGCATCTCACCTGGTGGCACTGTGTGGCCCCCAGATTAAGTCTCGTCCACATCAGAGTTTTGTGACTGTCTTCATGTCACACACAGCACATCTGCTCATCTTCCTCTCTTTAGCAGCCCATTCCAGTTAGCATCCCATCTCTATAATTCTGCCTCAAATGTTGTGAGTGCTCATACTTGTGCAGCCAAGGCGGCACCACTGTGCACTTGGGAAAACACTCAGGGCCCACAGAATTCTGAACAACTATTGAAAGGGGAAAACTGAAAACCAGGTGGGAGGGCAGAGGAAGAGAGTGGCTGGAAACGGAAGACTGAGGAAGAGACAAGCTCCGTGAAAACCGAGTTTGGTTGGGTCCTTTCCTGTCTCACACTCAGAAGCTATTTTTAAATGTCCCTAGGGATGGAACTGTGGACTGGCAATGGAAATCAATCAAGAAAGACAAGATTTAAAAATAAGTGGGATAGGGCACCAAAAGCGATGGACAAACCTGTTAATTTTGGTTTCTCTCAATTTCTAATTTTTTAAAACTTAAATTCAGCTCTCCACATTTCTGCAGCAATCTGCACGTAAAAAAAAAAACACCCCCATGAAAATTAATCAACATATTAATGTGAATTTATCCTAATAAACATATTTTTGTATGCCGTTTTTATTAGTATACCCCATTTTCCAAAACAGTTTTCCCTAATGTAATGTTCCTTGTACATGTTCCTTGGCTGGAGATGTATAAAACCCGGGAGGATGCTTATGTTTTGTGGATTGTTTAAGAAAATGAAACACGAGGACTGAGCAGGCTCAGCAGGTACAAAATGCTGGCTAACTGAGGGAGGGCAATGAAACAGAAAACTAGAGAAGACGGAAAATGGAATGGAGTGACTGGAACCCTGACCGGGGTTTTCCACACGACAACCTTTTAATGCAGGGCCCCCCTTTTCCCTTCTTGATTGAAGGTTCCAAGTAAGGAACAGCAGACAATCTTACCTGGTTAGCAGAGGGCGGTGTGGGAGTTAAGTTTCATTGCTATACACACTTTACGTTTCCTTGCTGTGTGTGGCTCTCTCGCTGTCTGACTTTCCAGAGTACAAGACAGCAGTATAAGAAGCAGCAGGTCATTTTCCACGCAGAACTGCCCACCCCATCAGCAACATCCATCATGTGGCCCACAGGCCATAAGGTGAACTCTGCTGCACTATATGGGCAGCCAGTGGGAGAAACAGGAGACAGGGTACCTACCTTAGATACTATGATGGGCTTCCTGAAGTCCCGTCCCCCTGTGATGCGGAAGCCCCATGGAGCGGGACCCATGAGATTCACATTCACTGCCATGGCAGTTCCACCAGCAGACCCTGTGGGCCTGAAAAGCAAAGGATAAGAATTCTGTGAAGAGAGGGTGATGGGGATGTTGGTGGATAATACGAAGGAATGGCTGAGTGTTCCAGGAGGGAGAAGAGGAGGAAGTGCTCTTGGCCCCGGAAGCAGAGGACGCTGCCTTGTGCCGCCGAGTCGAGTGCAGTGTTGTCCACAGCAAGTGGCAGCAGCTCTTTCAGGCAAGGCTTCCTTCCCCCCGTCCTGGAGATGCTGGGGACTGAACCTGGGATGCTCCACATGCTAAGCAGATGCTCTGCCTCTTCCTCCCCAATTACCAGGACAACTCTATTCATTCATTTATTAGTTGGTTATGTAAAGCTTTTTTATCTTTTACTCTGCTCTTTGGTTGAAGAGGCTCTCAGAGCAGCATATGAAGACCAGAAGTACGACATTTTCTGTCCTCAGGCTTACAGTCTAAAAGACATCACACCTAAGCAAAAAGATGCAGAGGGAGGATGAAGAAAGCAACCACAGGCACCAGTTACAACGACCAGTAAGTGACCAGCTGGGGTGGAAGCAGGGGAATGGCTGCTGCAAGTTGACAGCTGAGAGAGGGTCAAAGGCAGCTATTCTTTCCCCAGAGGCAACGAAATAGCCCTGAGTTCCTTCTTCCTCCCTGCTCTGCAGCTCTTGCTAGGCAGCTACTGGAGTGAACCATAAGGCATCTGGTTCATGTGTGCAACGTGGCTTTTCTTTTTAAGGCTGGGGAACCACCAATATCAGGCACAGCAGCTTCCTGGAAACCTAAAGGTTGTTCTGCTAATGGCAGGTGATGCAGCAGTGACTGGATCCAGCAAGCTCCCAGCTCATGCCAGCAAAACCGCCATGAGTGAAACTAGCCAGTGGAGAGTGTCAAAAGCGGCCTTAAATTTGCAAGCAGGGTGACCATGCTAACAACTGGCAGAAAGAGCCTTCTCAAAAGAAACATAACAAATATTAGAGAGAGAGGGAAGTCTAAGTAAGTTCCCTTTTGAGAAATTTCAGCTTGGCTACTATCAAGTTAAACTGCACAGGCACCCCCCCCCCCCGCATATGCGTGATTGACTTGTGCATGACCACTTGCATGCACAGCACTGGGAAATAAATAAATAAATAAATAAATAAATAAAATCATATGAGGAAATGGCAGGAGAGAGCTAGAGAGTCCTTGTGGTTTGTGAGGAAACCCTCCCCAGAGCCCAAGGAGGACATCAGTGAGGACGGAGGAAGCCCCAAAGAGACACGAGGTCCAGTGGGGCTTTGTTAAGGCTGCTCAGCCTCCCTGCCTAGCAGCCGATGCATGCGGTAGGGCAGCAGCAGCAGCAGCAGAAGCAGCAGCAGCAGACACCTTTCCACACATCCTCCAGCCTCCAGGTGGCCCCAGAGCTTCAACTCTAGTTAAAGAAAAAGTTGTGTGGAGAGTGGGAGCAGGAAAAAACGGGCGTTTAGAAGCTTTTTAGAGGGTGCTCCCCCACTTACACAATTTTCATTTATGCATGTGGGGGCCCAAGTAAGTGGGAGGGCACCTGTATATTGTTGGTGGTCATACAGGTAGATGAAGGAAGCAATGGGCCTTCTCACTGGAGGAGGAGGATACTGGAAGGAGCAGGGGAGAAGCCCACTGCTGCCATCAATTACATTTGAATAATAAAATTCCATCAACAGTTGTTCCCTAAGTTCTCCACTCTGTTCATGGGGGCTGAAATTACACACAGGAAGGGGATTTAACCGAATATTCTCCAGGGCACTGGTGAAATTCTCCAACAGTTCAGCTGGAATCCTCCCCCCAAAATACCTCAGATACCTCTACCTCAGATATTATTTTCTGAGAATTTTTTTAAATAAAATGGCTTCTCCAGCACCTTGCAATTTCCCTCACAGAGAAACACAGTCCATAATGTCAACTCAAGGACCCTAGAAGTGGGCTTCCCAATTTTTCTGTCAGGGCTGGAACCCCCAAACCACACAATTCTCCAAGCAATTGCAGCCCCGGCTCTGTTCAGGAGACCTCAAATCCTGGACCTACCTCTACAACCCCCAAACTGAGGTGCAGCAATTGTCTCCAAAGATTCAACACACCCCAAAACCCTGTTCCTCTCCTGCACAGTCACCCTCCAGAAGGGGAACTTGAAGACTGAAAAACAGTTGGTTCCTTCCTAGACCACATGATGCGACCGACATTTGCCTTCCTGTCACAGACCTCACTTCCGCCCCCCCCCCGCCCCCCGCCTGCAGGTTCCTCCTTGCAAGTGCCTGACAAGGAAAGGAGCTCTAAGCAGAGAAGGGCGCAGAGCAAGTTGCAGATCTAACCATGTCAGACACCTGGAGGAGCAGTAACAGCAGCTGCAGTGATGCTCTCCAGGTGATAATAAAAGTTATAAATCCAACTTTTCTTTTGCTTTGTCCCTCACAGTCAGGTTGATGGTTTATTGCCTGTGCTTTGCTTGGGCATGTTTTCTCCTAACCTGGAATCCCAACTGCAACAAAGTGAGCAATGGTGACCCTAGATTTTTATGACAAAGAATGTGACAGCAAAGCTGACTAGAAAGGGCTAACCTGGAATGGCTATTAATTAAAATAATTACAATCATAACTGCTAAATATGTAATAACATATGTTTCCTGCTTGGCAGGGGGTTGGACTCGATGGCCCTTGTGGTCTCTTCCAACTCTATGATTCTATGATTCTAACAGTAGCATATTCCCAGCAGCACACATCTAGGCTGAGTAAGTGGAGCCCAATAAAATATGTTGTTGCATGCCTTCATTTTCACTGCTAGATTTCTCTAGAGCAGTCTTCCCCAACCAGGTGCCCTCCAGATGTTTTGAGCTACACTTACTTTGAACTCCTGCCAGCGCAGCTGTATGATGCTTGGCCTGCTGGGAAGACGGCCATGCCAGATGGAGCAAGCAAGAGCCTGTTCTCACATGCAAGTGACCACTTGCGATCAAGTGATGAGCATGCATGTTATGCTCTGTAGACTAATGAAATAAATGCTCTTCTGATATTTAGGTTATCCAGATTGGTTCACACATGTGAACCAGTCCCAAAAGGCACTCTAGCCCTGCTTCTGCTCCCCACATAGCCCAAGGTCCACACCAGACGTCATGCAGAGCTCCATGTTTGGCAATGTACCCTCTGGTGTGTTTACCTTGCAAGAGCATCAACGCTGCAATTCCACTCCCATGTCTGTTTTTGACAGAATTCTCTGACATTCCCACAATTCCCAAATGCTAATCTCCTCTTCCTGAAGCCACAGAGAGGAAAACATCCTACTGCAACATGGTTTTCCTTCCATAACTTCCATGCAACTTCCAATTTGGCCACAAGTCTTCCAAAGACAGCCAGCCAGATTGTGACCTGCTGCTTGAAGGTTTATGGACTTCCAGGGATGGAGAAGTCCATGATCACTGCAGATGGTGACAGCAGTCACGAAATTAAAGACGCCTGCTTCTTGGGAGAAAAGTGATGACAAACCTAGACAGCATCTCAAAAGGCAGAGAGGTTACCTCGTCGACAAAGGACCGTATAGTTAAAGCTGTGGTTTTCCCTGTAGTGATGTATGGAAGTGAGAGCTGGACCATAAAGAAGGCTGATCGCCAAAGAATTTATGCTTTTGAATTATGGTACTGGAGTAGACTCTTGAGAGTCCCACGGACTGCAAGAAGATCAAACGTATCCATTCTTAAGGAAATCAGCCCTGAGTGCTCACTGGAAGGACAGATCCTGAAGCTGAGGCTCCAATACTTTGGCCACCTCATGAGAAGAGAAGACTCCCTGGAAAAGACCCTGATGTTGGGAAAGATGGAGGGCACAAGGAGAAGGGGACGACGGAGGACAAGATGGTGGGACAGTGTTCTCGAAGCTACTACCATGAGTCTGACCAAACTCCGGGAGGCAGTGGAAGACAGGAGGGCCTGACGTGCTCTGGTCCATGGGGTCACGAAGAGACAGACATGACTAAACAACTAAACAACAACAACAAGGGATGGAGAAGCAGCAATGGCAGTGTGTGTGTATCAGCTAGAATGAGGCAGAAAATGGGCATAACTGCCACCACTAGGTAAAGGTAAAGGGACCCCTGACCATTAGGTCCAGTCGTAGCCGACTCTGGGGTTGCGGCGCTCATCTCGCTTTATTGGCCAAGTACAGCTTCCGGGTCATGTGGCCAGCATGACTAAGCCACTTCTGGTGAACCAGAGCAGTGCACGGAAACGCCGTTTACCTTCCCGCCGGAGTGGTACCTATTTATCTACTTGTACTTTGACGTGCTTTTGAACTGCTAGGTTGGCAAGAGCAGGGACCGAGCAACGGGAGCTCACCCCGTCATGGGGATTCGAACTGCCGACCTTCTGATTGGCAAGTCCTAGGTTCTGTGGTTTAACGGTAACCCACATCATCACCCACATCCCTTAACTGCCCCCACTATGGAGCAACAATTGAGAGCAAAAAAGCAGGAGGTCACTTTGCCTTGAGGAGCAAGAAGAGGGCTCATTACAGGGTGGGAGTGGCTCCTAGATCTAGGAGAGGAAGGGAGGTCCCCAGAAATGCAAGCAATTGTCTACGCCAGACATTTGGTGCCGTAGGCCACACCATATTGCTTCCTTCTCATCAAGAAGCAGGAAGGGGGAGAGCAGTGCTGGCCCAGGAGCCTTTGGTGGGGAGGCAGAAGACAAGCAAAAGCACCCGGAGAACCAGGCAGGAAGTTCACAGCCACAAGACCTGATTCATATATTTTGCAGCTGAGGCTGGGAAGTTTGCAGCGAAGCACAACCTCCCAGGAGGATGCTGGGCTGACACCTCCCTGAGCATGCCACGGCCTGTTTATGCGGGGGGGGGGGGGGGGCAGATAGACCTTGCTGGCAACGGCCCAGGGGCTAAGACCGCAATGAACCAAGTCTCCACAAGGGGTGGGTGAATCAATCAGTTGCCGTCTCTGTCAATTTCTCATTTTTTCAATCTTATGTTCAGTTCTCTGCATTTCTGCATCATTTGTTTTTTAAGTCCTCATCAGCCTTTTCCTGTGAAATTCCAACATACACATTTTTGTATGCAATTTTGCATAATTTATACACTTTGGCAAATAACATTTTCTCTAATGTAATGAATTTCTGCATTACATCATCAATGTTACTTTCATCAATGCATGCATTTTAATGCACACTTTACCTTAGCATACACAACATTACGTGGCATTGCAAGATTCAGAGAAGGCTGACTGGCTTTTGGTTCATGTATTGTTTCAGAAAGTGTGAATTATGCATAGCTGTCAACTTACAGATTTGAAAATAAGGGACCAGCAGCCTCGAAAATAAGGGATCAGCAGCCAAAATAAGGGATTTTAGTCAACCAACTGAAATACGAAGTGAAAAGGAACCAGATAATTTTGGAGAGCAGCACCGGTTTTTAGCCCTTCGTTTCCAGAGGTTGCTGCTCAAGACACCAGCCGATGAAACACTGCAATTAAATAACTACAAGCAGCAACCTACGAAGCTACGAAGATGCTGCTGCAGTTCTGTATCTTTTCTCTCGTGCTTCATCTGCAGCTCTCAGTTCCATCAGGCGGGGCGGGAGGAAGGGGGGGGGGGGAAAGCCCCAAAGTAAACCCGCAGATCAGACCATCTATGCTTGTCTACCACTACAAATCTATGGGAGAAGCGCTTGCGGTCCTTCCTCTGCTTTCCCCCTCTACGGTTAGCCCTTGGAACACCTGCCCACGCCTCCTCTTCCTCTCTCTGAACTGCTTTCTCTATGGTTGCCCTCGCTCTCCTCTCAAGGCTCCTCAGCAATTCATAGGCTGCGCCAGGCTGCCCATCTCATCCGGGTCCTTCGGCGGCACAGCCGCAGTATGGCCTAGTGGGAGCGGTGGCACCAGGCAGAGGGGAGGCCCGAGGCAGAGATGCTCAGTTCGGTGGCCACAAAGAGGATGGCGGTGGAAGAGCCCAAGGCTCCCACCTGTCCCGGTGGGGAGGGGCTCCCGGGGGCCGAGGCTGGTGAGAGGAGGCTGGAGGGGGGCGGTCCGGGCAGCCAAGCAACACAGTTGGAGCCTCCCTCCTCCCTGGCTGGCAGGGAGGGAGGGAGAGGAGCTGCTTCCTTTGAAACCCGGGAAATTTAAGGGACATCATCAATAAGGGACAGCAGCGGGACACGGCACTGGGATAAGGGACTTTCCCGCCAAATAAGGAACGGTTGACAGCTATGGAATTATGTAGAGTCACCATTAAATGCGAACGGAATCAAATTTCTCCCCCATTCCCTAATCTCTACATAGTGTCTGAGGTGGTGGTGGGAGCCAGGGAGTTTATTTATATCTGGGGTGGCATTTGTTCCTTGCATACTTCAGGAACAACAACCCTACTGCACGCATATCTGCTCAGTGACACTTAAAAGCCAAAGACGGGGGCCCAGCAAATAGTAGGGTGGCCATTTATACATCACAAAAGAAAGAAAAATGCATCACAGGGGAAAAACCATAAGTAGACATGCTCTAGTTTATCTGCACTGAATGCAAACATAACTCAGCACACAAGGAAGAGGCTGTGACTTAAGCAGGCCTGTCACAGTCCACTTGTTGGTGGAAACGTCAAGGCTGATATTCCTTCTTCTAATAGTCCTTTTATCTTTAAACCAGACTGCCATTCTAACAGAGCAGGGACAGAGAACCCAAGACCCTCCAGATCAGAGGTTCCCAACCTTATTTGGTGTAGAGCCCCTTTTCAGAAAAAGAATTACTCAGTGCCCCCCTGGAAATCTACCTTCTTTAAGAAAACAGAAAGATGCAGTGGCAAATTTGTGTTCTTTTATGTTCCTACAACGTTGGCCAAATAAGCAGGCAAGCTGCAATCCACTTCCTGGGCCTGTGTGGAGCCAAAAAGGGTTCCCCCAAGCCCAGGAAGACCCCTCGCCTCCAGCACAACCACCGGATCCAGGGGAGGCGTTATTGCTGTCCTGCAACGGCGCCCGATCAGAGGGTAAGCATCATTACACAACAGATGAGACACGTACAAACGGTTTTTCAAAATTTTATTCTCTCTTCCACTGCTCCCTTATTTTTATTCAACGCCTCCCCCATTGCCCCTGAGGCTACTCTGCCCCTGGATCATGCCAATGCCTCCCGGGGGGGTATCACCCACTTTGGGAAACACTGCTCTAGATGCTGCTGAATGACAACTCCCATCAGCCAATGGTCAGGTGATGGGAGATGCAGCTTGGAGAGCCATAGTTTTCCACCCCTGAAATAGAGTCCACCTTCAAACAGAGGACTAACCTTTGAGAGCCCTTGGAAACAGAGGACTCCCCTCTGTAATATGGGGCACCTGGCCACCCTAGTAAATGGCTAGGCAGCATCAGACTCTGCAAGCTAAGCAAGTAGATCTGAATAGGACTTTGGTAGAAGACTCCAAAAGCTCTCTAAAAGATGTAGAAGAAATGAATGAATCCTGAAAAAGTTAAGCAAAGCCAGGCCTAATAACATTTAAAGCACATGACTTCTCACAAAGAATCCTGGGATCTGTAGTCTACCCACCACTTAACAAACTACAGCTCCCATGATTCTTTGGGATAAAAAGCAATTTAAATGTATGGTGTGTACACAGCCCAGGACTAGCCAAGCAAAGAACAGGGGGCATTAACGGAGAGGCATTGAGAGAAATTGCCTGAAGTCCACCTTGTCCATGTGGCAGTTACTTTCCACCTTTACCATTAACAGCCCATGAAAACAGCCCCCAAACCTCTGACACACAAATAAAGTCTTCAGGGGAAGAATTTCCTGGTACATGTTTTTGTGCCAGCAGGAAACTACTCCCCACTCCTAGTGAGGAACACCAATAGCCTGTCCTTAGCTGGGATGGGGAGAAATTTTCTACCACTAAACCTTTTGATGGGGTGAGGGAGAGTCCAATAATTGTGTGCTTTTGGCACATGCATAACCCTTCTTGCTTTAATCCAGGTAATCCCAGATTGGTCTGCAGGTCCGGTAGACAGCTGGTTCTTTTGGCTATATGTGAAATCATTGTATTTTATATTGGTGTTACATTATTTTGTTATGTGCTATTATCTTTTGCACATCCTTCCCTTCTTGGATCCCTACAGCAAGTTTTGCAACTGTTTTTTTTTAAAAAAAATAGTTGTTTTTTTAAAGTGAATGATAAACATACAAGACAGAGCCTCCTTCATCATGGCCCCACAGATGTGAAAAGTGTGGAACTCCTTGCCACTGGAAATATACATCTGTTCCACCCCAGTAGCAGCTGTAGACATCTAAGACGTACTTTTTTGTTCAGACCTATGGACCTAGCTTCTTGGGAGAAAAGCAATGACAAACCTAGACAGCATCTTAAAAAGTAGAGACATCCAGGGATGGAGAAGTCCATGATCACTGCAGATGGTGACAGCAGTCACGAAATTAAAGACGCCTGCTTCTTGGGAGAAAAGTGATGACAAACCTAGACAGCATCTCAAAAGGCAGAGAGGTTACCTCGTCGACAAAGGTCCGTATAGTTAAAGCTGTGGTTTTCCCTGTAGTGATGTATGGAAGTGAGAGCTGGACCATAAAGAAGGCTGATCGCCAAAGAATTTATGCTTTTGAATTATGGTACTGGAGTAGACTCTTGAGAGTCCCATGGACTGCAAGAAGATCAAACCTATCCATTCTGAAGGAAATCAGCCCTGAGTGCTCACTGGAAGGACAGATCCTGAAGCTGAGGCTCCAATACTTTGGCCACCTCATGAGAAGAGAAGACTCCCTGGAAAAGACCCTGATGTTGGGAAAGATGGAGGGCACAAGGAGAAGGGGACGACAGAGAACGAGATAGCTGGACAGTGTTCTCGAAGCTACCAGCATGAGTTTGATCAAACTGCGGGAGGCAGTGGAAGACAGGAGGGCCTGGCGTGCTCTGGTCCATGGGGTCACGAAGAGTCGGACATGACTAAATGACTAAACAACAACAACAATGGACCTAGCTGGTTTAAGGACTGATTCCTTTGCTGCTGCCTTACTGTGGTATTCTATGATTGTGTTAGGAAGTAGAGGATGTTTATTGATTCTGTGGTTTTTGAAAGCTATGTCTTTTGTATTATATTTTAATCAAATGTTGTAACTGCCCTGGGAACCTTCAGGTTGAAGGGCAGATTACGCATAAAAATAAAATAAATAACATGTAGGGACCACTTTAAATGTTTTCAGGTGTCTGCTGCCTGAAGGATGAGTGGAAGGATGAGTGACAGATGGCTCAACCAGAACTCACCTGTTGCAGCTCCCTATGTTAAAACACAGTGTGTGACGATCTTGCTAACAAGAGTGAGATCCTGCTGGCACATGATGCCTCTGCTCAAAGATCTGCACTGGCTGCTGATTTGCTACCAGACAAAATTCAAGGTCTTATTATCAGTATATAAAGCCCTTAACAGCTTGGGACCTTGCCCACTACAAACCCATTCAACCGCTTTGATCTGCAGATTGTGCACTTTTAAAAGCGCAACATGATATTTGTTCTGCATTTGCGTGTCTGTCTTGTTTTGTGGCAGCTACCTGTGCTTTGGAACTCCCTGCCTATAAACTCTAGGCAGAAACTCGCCTTGTACTGCTTCAGAAAACTACTTTTAAAAAACCATTCAGCATGCCTATCCAGACATAAAATTAGTTTTGAATATTTAAAACTTTGCTGGTTTTATTTGTATATTATTAATTGTTTTATGCGCACTACTTAGGGGTTGGTTTGTTTTTAATCAAGCAGTTTATAAATTCTTCAAAACAAAAAATAGAAATGTGTCCATCTTAATAGGCTTCCTCAACCGGTCAAGGCGGTTGAAACCCTAAATATGACATTGAAAGGAGTGGCGGGGGGGTGCATTGTCAGCCTGAAGGCTGCATTTCTTCATAGGCATCTCCCTGGGTGGGGCAGCGGATGTGACTCCCATCTTTATGTCGTTTCAGTTACACAAAGGTCAACCGTTTCTGCTCCTACATCTCTCTCTTCAGGCAGGCAAGAGCCATTACTACAGCTCCATGACACATCCCAGCCAGGCAAAAGAGCTGGAGAAGAAGGGAGCAAGGCCTGGGAGCTGAGTGATCTGGAGGAGGCCAGACAGAGGCGGGAGGGCCTCTCACTGCCCATTAAAAACATTTGGAAGCCCCATATCCCACACGTCCCCAAAACAGGTAGGTCCCTCAGGTGTGACCCTTTCTCAGTAGCTGAAAAACTGGTAACAGATCTGTAGCTCATCCTGGGAGCCGGAACTATCCTGCCAAGATCAACTGACAGCAAGTGTGGTGGAGTGGTTAGAGCGTCAGACTAGGACCTGGGAGCCAGGGTTGAATCCTCACTCAGCCATGAAGCTCCCTGGGCAACCTTGGGCCAGTCAGTCTATCTTAGCCTAGCCTACCGCACCTCACAGGGTTGCTGTGGGGATCAAATACAGAGGAAGGGGCAGCACAGGGTGCCAAGCCAAGAGGGTGAATTAACAACAACAACAACAACAACAACAATGCTGCAACCTATATTTATAATAATAAGGCTGCAACCTATATTTATATTTATATTAGGGGGTGCCAAATCCTTGCTCAGGGCACCATATTACCAAAGTCTGCCCCTGGGAAGAAGTGGGGAGGCCCGTGAATGACATTTTGAGCCCTTTGGGGGAACAGAGGGACATGGATGTAGTAAATGAACCAGACCAGTGTGGGAAATTATGAGATATCAGAGAAAGGGAGAACATTGTGTTAGGAAGAAGGACTGGGAGATTCTGGCACATTCTTTGCTTTAAAAAAAAATCCCAATATTAAGGTGGAGGAATGGGAGACAGACAGGCAGTTCTCCAGCCCAGAAGAAAGATCCACACAATTTCCTCAAAAGATATGGGGAAGTTTGCCTTTTTAGAGCTGGCAGGGCAGAGGAAAGAGACAAAACAAGCCTTAGTTGCTTCTGCCAGCCATTGGCTCTGGCTTCACCAGCTGCTGGTCTCTCTGCCTTCTGGCCGGCCAGTCCCAACGAGTGCAAGCCAGCACTGCTGAGATTTAAGGAGGGAGCAGCATCTGATGTCACTGCAGGCAGCCTTGTTATTGAGCATTTATTCTGATTTGTTTGCACAAAGGTTGTAGGGAGGATATATGGCATTGCCTGTCCACTGAGCAGTCACTCTGATTTGTTGGTGGGGAGGTTACATGGGGTTGGGTGTGAAGCAACTGTTATCTCACACTTTCCAGGGCATTTCCTCATCACTTTCCTCACCACAGAAACTCTGGTTTGGGGGGGGGGTGTTGCACAAGAGCACCAGATCCATTACTACAATTGCTCAACTTGGAATTTGCCACTGTGTGCCCTAAGTCACCATGCACTGAGGAAAAGATTCATTCATAAATGTGACCACCATAAGTAGGGGTGTTTTTTTTAAGGTACCCTAAAAACAGTTGTAGCTTGGTTGGTTTAAACAGTAGATTAGACAAAAATCATGGAGGATAAGGCTAGGGTCATGTCCTTCTCCCACTGCCAGAGGTGGGATGCCTCCAAATACCAGTTCACGAGAGTTGCCTTCAGGTCCTGTTTGCTTTCTTCCCACAGGCACCTGGTTGGTCACAGTGAGAAGGGGATTCTGGACTAGATGGGCCGCTGGCCAGCTCTTGCAGACTCTTCTTATAGTCTTAAAAACTATCCATCGCCCTTTTACTTAGTGTGAGAGGGAAGCCTGCAAGCCGTGTTATTTCCCTGTTGCTCACTAACAGCGGTCAAATTCCCCTTCCTTGTGTACATCTAATGCATGGAGAGGACAGTGCGACTGAGCTCTGCCCCCACTGCTGGCCACACATCCCAGTGTCTGCACATTAAGTGCAATGCTTTAAAGTAGGGACAGGAAACGGATGGCCCTCCAGGTGTCCTTGGACTTCCAAGAGCCCCTGGCATGGCCAGCTGTCAGAGGTGAAGGGAGTTCCAATGCAACAACATCTAGGAACATAGGAAGCTGCCTTCTAGGGAGTCAGAGCACTGGCCCATCCACCTCAGTTGTGCCTACACTGACTGGCAGCAGCTTTCCAGGTGTAGGGAACCCTCCCAGTCCTACCTGGAAATACTGGAGGACTGGACCTGGGACCTTCTGCATGCAAAGCAGAATGTTCCAAAGAAGTGGTGTGGAGCAGCCATGTAGCCTGGAGGATTGGTTCTCCACCGCTGCTTGAAAGGGGAGCCTTAGTGCAAACAGCCGTAGGCTCTGCGCCCATTCAGGAACTCTGGCCACATAGGTTTTGTGACTAGGCGGAGAGCCTGCAGGATACTTTGTCTATAACATGCTGACATCAGAGTATGGAATGCTATCAACTAGATCACAGAAGAACCCTAGATTTCTTTAAAGTTACATTAAGTTAAGCTATACTCATTCGTGAGAAAGTCTTTGGGGAAAAACACACACAGAGGAAAAATCCATGCCTGCTGCCTTGCGGGAAATCATGCAAGAGAATAAAAGGCTACACAAATCCGGAGTGGAGTCCTGAAGACAGTTGGATGGCACCTTGTACGTCTCCTTCCAGCAACTCCTTCAGCTAAGCTGATGCTAAACGTCTTGCTCTGCTTTCCTTTGGACCCCATCAGTGAGGCCGAGAAAGAGGGGAGTCTTGTTATCTGGGCAGCCCAGAACCTCCAGACACACGGCCCAGGCTTGCGCCCCAGAGAAGTCACTTTGATGCTGCTAGTGCAGCAAAAACAATGTGGGAGGCAAGCAGCAGTTGGGAGTTCCTGGTCTCTGCAGCCACAGCAGGTGCTGTGATTCTCTAGCAGTTTGACTTCACCCCTAGAGGCACACTCCATTGTCTGCCGAGACAGATGGATGGCAACAACAATTCATCTTTTGATGATTTAAGTTTTTCATGGCCTTTTGAAATGGCTAAAAAAAAAAAAGCTGAACTGAACCATGTTAGCCATTAGATTTAACAGTGCTAAAAAGAGACCAGATGAAAGAACAACAGTGATCAAATGGCAAGTGGAGTTTTATTTGTGAGAGACTTGCTCCTACCTTATAATACTGGCTATTTTAAGGCATGCAGCAACAGCCTCCAATTGAGCCCGAGCATCCCAAGGAAAGGCAAAACTTTCCCTCTGACACCCTCAGCTCACTTGAGAGAATCAGCAGAGTCACACCAGCCTCTGTTCACCCACATAGCTTCTCAGGAGACTAGTCCACCGTGAAATCCTGAACTCCGCTCAACAGCAAAGTGAGGAAATGCTAACACAACACTCCTGATGCCCCACATTAATGCAGCCTGGATAGGACCAAACTTAGGGCCAGATCTACCTTGGTAATAAACTGAGAAATAGCAATGGATATATGAGCAAACAGTTAACACCTCATCTGGGAGGAAAGAAGGAAGAACTGGGTTTACAGCAGCCCAGCCCCAAACCTCGGCTTTATGTGTAATTGCAGCAGGATTAGGAGGTTGCTGCTTTCCCTATTGGACTGGATCAAATATTGGGGTGGATCAGCACTTGGCAGCTGATCCAAAGTAAAAGCTTCCCCCATTGTCTGGAGAGCAGCTTCCTCCAAAACACCCCCTGGGGTGGGGGGAGCAGATCCTGAATAGCTCAAGGGGAGGCCTGAGGGCCATGCATATTCTCTGAACTAAGAGTTGCATCCAACTCAGTTCAAAGCATAGTGAACCCACCAAAATAAAGAAATCTGTTAGTGCTACACTGGACACAAGCCTAAGTGCCCATGTTCCGCCAGTGCAAAGATTCCCACATGCGCAACATAGAATCTTAGCGCTGAATGGGACCCAAGGGTCATCTAGTCCAACTTTCCTTCCAGGTATAGACAAACTTGGCCCTCCAGATGTTTTGGGACTTCAACTCCCATCATCCCTAGCTAACAGGACCAGTGGTCAGGGATGATGGGAGTTGAAGTCCCAAAACATCTGGAGGGCAGAGTTTGCCTATGCCTGTTCTAGAGATTCCCCCAACCCTTTGGAGCTGATCTGGGAAGAATGTAGGACAAGGAGCAAGGATGAAGTTCTGTCACACAAGCAGAAATCCTTGTGCGGATGGAACGCGCAATTTGAATACTGTCCTGAGTCATGCCCATTAAGTTCAGTAAGTCTACTTTGAGTAGGACTAGCATTGACTACAACCCTAAATATTACATTATATATGAAATACAAATTCTGTGTCTTGAAAAGATGAATTCTGAAAAGTGTACCAATCATGCCAAATACTAGCAAATTAAGCTTGCTTGTTCTTCATAATTAATTCTGCTTTCAATAAATACGGGGCGAGGAATTTTGCAGTGCTTTGAAGCTTTGCAACTTCTGAGAAGCTGGCTTGATGATGTTTGTCATGCATCGTCTGTAACTATCAAGTCTACCTTTGCAGCCTGAAGGGCTTAAGTGCTACCTCCAGGAACTATTTCACTTCCTAGGAGCAAAATGAAGCCTCCATGTGCAGGGGCACTATATCACTGGGACAGCATACCAAAGATGGAAGCAACCTTGCAAGCTTCTCGGAGGCATCTAGATAGTTGCTACTATAATCAAAACGGAATCAGTTTGGAAAGACAAGTCAACTCCATATGCCAAACTTGTGGGAAAGAAATGAAAGCAATCAAGCATTCCAATGAGCCCCCCCCCCATTAGGAAACACAATAGGTTCTGAAGCAGGAGAACTGGAAAAGTCCTGGGGCTAAACCCCAATGAGAAGAGGAAACAGGAGGCTCCTATGAAGTCTTCTCACCCACCCAAGAATAGTCCCTGCCACACCCCTGCTGGTGTTCACAGAGCTCAGTCAAGTCACTCCTCAGCTCCTGTCATTAGCACACAGCCATAAAGAGCTGTGTGAGCTGGCCAAGTCTGTGGCACACGCAACACGCAAATCAGAGTCTGAAAATGTGGGGTGCAGGGAACAGGCTTGAATGTTAAAATGAGAGGTGCTCAGGTTCACGTGCATCCAGATGGCGCACATTCTGCCCCAGAAACATTTTTCACTGAGAGAGATGCTGCTCTCCATCTCACTCTCTCCTAATCCTACCTAGATCCCAGAACCATCCAATGAATCTGAATGTTGGGAGATTCCAGGCAGACTAAAGAAGTTCCTCACACACAGCTAAACTACAGAATTTGCTCCAACAATAAGTAGCAGTGACCACCAGCTTGCATGGCTTTACCAGAGAACAGGATGAATTCCTGAAGGAAAAGGCCATCAGTGGCTATTAGTGCCCAGCCATGACGACTATCTCCAGGGTCTAAGGCAGGGGTCCACAAACATTTTAAGCAGGGGGCCAGTTCACTGTCCCTCAGGCACTGTTGGGGGTCGGACTATAGTTTGAAAAAAACATGAACAAATCCCTATGCACACTGCACATATTTTATTTGTGGTGCACAAAAAACAGGAAAAACAATACAATATTTAAAATGAAGAACAATTTTAATCAACATAAACTTATAAGTATTTCAATGGGAAGTATGGACTTGCTTTTGGCTAATGAGATGGTCAATATCTCCTCCCATCTGCTCTGCCGGGCGGCGGAATGAGGCTCCCCAGCCCCAAAGTAGCCACTTTCCTGTCCCGCCTAAGAGCGTAACAGCTGAAAAGGGAAAGCAGGGGGCGGCTGACCTCTCCCCCCCCCCCCGCGGCTGCCTCACTCAAGTTTCTTGACTCACGCAGCGCAGCCAAAGGAACTCTCAGCCACGGACCAGAGAGAGAGAGAATGCAAAAGCGCCGACCAGCCTGCTGCGCATGCGCAGGATCACATCATCCCTCCTGTTGCATGCACACCGCCCCCCCTCCCCACAACCAACCAGCCACACGCGCTGTGAACAGACGCCGGATGCCAAGGTCGCACTCGCACATGGGATGCTGTACTTCCTTTCACCATAGACCCATCAGACAGCGATGAGTTCTGCAATTGCTGGCCGGGCCGGATCTGGACCACGGCCTGTAGTTTGAGGACCCCTGATCTAAGGCTGGCATCACAAGCAGGGAGAGTGCTGCTGTTATGTAGCTATTGAATGGAGAGAAAGACACTCTGCACATGCTCAAGGGCACGCAGTTCTTTATTATATTAGCTGGCAATGAGAACCAATTTCAGGGCAAACCTTTCGGAGGAGGGACTGAATCAGCAAGCCCACCAGAGACAGACCTCCGTTCAGAGACAACATTGACACAAGGTGACCACATTCCAAAGGATTAGACCAGGCACAGGCAAACTCTGCCTTCCAGGTGTTTTGGGACTACAACTCCCACCATCCCTAGCTAACAGGACCAGTGGTCAGGGATGATGGGAGTTGAAGTCCCAAGACACCTGGAGGGCCAAGTTTGCCTATGCCTGGGCTAGACTCTTCCTGGGGGTAAGGGGGTCGGGGAAAGACTCTGGGCACCTTAAATCTAAGAAAATTTATTGAGGCATAAGCTTTCCTGCACCCGATGGCGTCAGCTTGTCCTCCGCTAGCATTCAAGGTCTCTTCCGTAGCCACACACAACAGGGTGGGATTGTGCTGGGAAGGACTGAAAGGGGGGCTCCCTGACCCACCCCAGACTAGTGGGGGCTCTCTCAAACCAGATCCATACTAAAGAGCTTCTCTCCGCAGGCAGGGTCCCCACGTGCCACGTCAGTCACAATAGCCATGGCCCCGCAGGTGCTGCTGGAAGGCTACTCCCAGAATCTCAACCGCTAGGCATGCTGGCCAGGGGAATGGGGTCCCACAAGGGCTGGAGAGTGACAGGCTCCCCATCCCTGATTTGAGGAGAGCTTCCTGAAGTCCTGTTGATCTCCATGGGATGGATATACCCTCAGCCAAAAAACAGAGACACCTGCTCCCCTCTCCCTTCCTCAGTGGCCTCCCCTCTGGCAAATTGCAGACTGGAAGCTCCAAGCACAAGAGCCTGTCCGCTTGAATTCTGTGAAGAGCCTTGGCACCCTTTCCAGGAGGAGAGGAGCACAGAAGGACAGAAGGAGTTGGCAGGAAGAAGCAGCATTTTCTGGGCCAGATGTCTCTCTCCCTGAAAGGGAATCCCCATCAGTCGCCGGACTCGCGAAGCCTCTTGAATGCCCCTGAAACGCCAGAATGCGAGTCTCGTTCGCCCGGCGAGGGATCTGCTTACTCTTATTTACAGATCTCCTTTAAGCTACAGCTAAAAAGAACAATTGAAGTCATGCGACAAGAACAGGGCAATCAAAACTAAGAGCCAATAAAAAGACACCGGAGGGGAAAATAACTTGCTTAATTTGATTGCGGAAAGCATCCCCGAAAGAAATAGGAGCGAGGGAATTTGTACGGTGCGCGCAAAATCTTCAAGAGGCGGGGAGTTCCAAAGAACGGGGAGGACGGGACGCACCTTGGGCATGATCTTGGTTCTTCCCTCCCCGGCCCAGAACCCGAAGCCCCGCCGCCCGAGTCTCGCCCGAGCGGAGCTCCTGCGCCAACTTCACCTGTCGGGCTGCTGCCCCCCCCCCCCGGGACACTCACCGCCAGACGGGGCTCGGGGGGCCCGAAGGCGCCCAGGAAGAGGCGCGCCGGAGAGGCCGGGCGGGCGGAGGAGGAGGAGGCGGCGGCGGCTGCTGCTGCTGCTGCTGCCCCGGGCGCCCCGAGCTGCTCTGGCCGCGCGCCGCCGCCGCCGCCGCCTCCTCGCTCCCGCGAAGGGGCGGACGCGCCTCCTGGCGGGCCGGCGGCGGCGGCGGCGAAGGGAGCGGAGGCGAGCGCCTCCTTCCGGAGCCCCGGAGCCCCTGCAGGCTGCGCCGGGGAAGGCGGCTGCTGCTGCCCGGCGGGGCCGAGAAGAGACCGCGGCAGAGGCGACCACGCGGCGCCCCCGCTCGCTCTTCACTGGAGAGCGAAAAAGCCTCGGTTGAATGCTCCAGATGTGGTTGGACTACAACTCCCGTCATCTCGGACCGCTGGTCCTGCTAGCTAGGAATGATGGGAGTTGTAGTCCAACCACATCTGGGGACCCGAGGCTGAGAAAGGCTGTATTACACCAATGGGCCCCGTCCCCATTTCTTACGCACAACAAACTCCCTGCGAGGGAGGTTAGGCAGAAAAGTATTCCTCCAGGGAAGGCTGTGGCTGAGGAAGGATGAAAACCTGGCTCTCCCCAACTGCAGTCCAGTATTTTAACCACTACACCACCTGGCTCTCAACATGCTGCTCGATCAAAATCTAGGGCTGACTAGTCCATCATCTCACTTCCAGCAATAGGTGCTTTGGATAAACCCAAAAGCAGGGGTGTGGCATCTGTGGCCTTCCAGATGTTGCTGGACTTCAACCCGGGTTGCCCTTGACCACAAGCTCTGCTGGCCGGGGAAGATGGGAGTTAGACCAACATCATCTGGAAGCACAGAGGCTCTCCATTCTGGGCTGAGGGGAGAGACAAAAGCCCTCCCAGGTTGCACTGCCCTCTGGGAACATCCATCTTAATGCAAATAAGCTAAGGCTGCAACTGTGAACATTTTCTTTGTAAACCACATTGAGTTTTCTTACAATCTAGCAGTGTATACATGTTATGCAATCAATAGAAACCCCTAACGTCTATGGGAGTAAGCTTCCTGGAGTTCTGTGGGGCTCACTTCTGAAAACGTTCACACATCTAGGACTGGGCTGCACTGCCAGTGGTGGCACCATCAGCGTGGGGCTCTGGGGCAGAAGTCCAGGGTAGTCCAGGAGAAGCAGGAGGGGCCCTAGCACAGCAGCATGGGCTTGCCACATCTTGAAATGTGAAGTACTGCGATGCGTCTTGCTTTCTAAGGAGCTGCCCACTGTAAGACCATTGAACCCAGAGGAAGGAGCGTAGTTCCATGACAGAGCATCTGCTGTGCATGTAGGCAGCCTGAAGCTCAGACTCTGGCATCTCCGGGGGGGGGGGGCTGGAGAGCCTCTGCCAACCAGTGTAGACAACACCAACACCCCTCCTACGCAGGTCGAGACAACAAGGGGCAGCAGCAGCAGCGCCTGCATCCTTGAGGAACCAGCAGTGGTCCCCTGATGCCAGCACAGATTGTGTCTGAACTCACCTGTGAGTAAACAGGGCATTTTAGACTTGGGGCTTAATGGCCTCACCTCCCTTAGATGGTGATGTGTATCGCTTCACTTGTTTCAAAATATGGCAAGCCAGCCCTGCTACCTCTGGGACCCTTTCTGCCCATGCCAGTGAGCTGAGCCCAGGGTGTCTGCCCCAAAGTCCTGCCCTGGCAATAGCCCCCTGCACTCAGTGGGGCTTGCTGCTGCTGTTGGCCTCTGCCTGTCACGAGAGACAATGGAGTGCTCCTCCGGGGGTGAAGTCAAACTGCTGTGTCAGCAGCACCAGTGTGACCTCCTTGGGGCACAAGCCTGGGCCGTTGGTATGGGGGTCCTGGGCTGTCTCCCTCTCAGCCGTACTGATGGGGTCCAAAAGAAATCAGAGCAATACATTTGGCACCAGCTCGACCGCAGGAGCTGCCAGAAGGAGGCAGACTTCCAAACCACAATGAATGAGCTCTTGCCTCACTGGCCTTGCAAAGAGATGGTCTTACATCTGGCCTTTCAATTTCAGCAAATTTTGAATTTGGTTTATGAGACTTTTGACACCATATTTTAGTTAAAAACAAGGGCACAGCTCAGGCCTGTGCATTCTCTTGGGAGATGTAAGCCCCATTCAGTTCAACAGGACTTGGTCCCTCCCTACTAAATGCACTGCAGCCTTAGAAAAACTGACCTGAAAGAGTGAGACCAGAATGGAGGCAGGGTGGGCAAAGTCTTGCCTCTCCCACCAAATTTAATCACTTACTCCAATGATAGAATGTTTGCGCTATAAATTAAAGTGCAAATCTCACTGCGTCTCTTTGGTTCCACACTTTGTAATCCATTAAAGCTGAAGGAAACAGGATTGTCATGCATTAGAGAGGGCAAGAAGGGGAAACCTGCAGATTCAGTTCTTACAATTTAGCCCATTAAAAATGCTTAGACTAACAATATTTTTAGTACCAGCTGATCTCTCTCATCTCCATAACTGAGGGAAGTATCTTGAAGTGACTTTAGCAATCCTCTCTGCAAAGACTTATTTACTAAAAACTTTTAAAAAGAAATAAATGTGTTGCATTTCAGCAAAATAATGGTACAAAAGCAAATGTGCTTTTCTTTCCAGAATTTAAGAGAAGGGCGCATCTCCGTGGGGCAGCGCATGCTGCAGTGCAGATCCTAGGTTTGTTTGTTTATTTACGGAATATCAATTTTATATCTGATGAAATGGTTTTGCTGTTTTTGGAATTTGATTATTTGCTGTTTTAGTTTGTTAAATTGATTTTAGTGTTTGCAGAACTTGTATTCTGTGTTTTATTCCGCTTTTATTGTGTGCACCTGCTTTGGTGGCTTAATGATGTGAAATGGTCTATAAATGTATTTAATAATAATTTATTATTTTTAAAGATTTATAAACCTCTCATATAAAGTATCAGAGTAGTGTACAACCCCCAATCCCACAAAATAAGTATATATGTATTTGTTCACCATGACCAATATAGATGAAATACAATACCAATAGATGATCAATAATAATTTAAAGTATAAGGCAACAAAGTCTTAGGTGGATAAAAGTCCTAAGCATGTATCTAAAATAGAAGATTCTTGGTGGGTTCCTTAACTTGAGTGGCAATAAATTCCATATTAAGGATGACTTTAATCCTCGTCATCTTCAGGTAGGGCTGTAAGAAACCACTGCCTGAAACCCTTGGAAGCTGTCAGCCTATGGCCTTAAGAAGTATGAGGCAGATTCCGGGGAGCTTTATTGTGTGTCACTGTTAGCATCCGTCTGTCTAGAGAGACAAGGGAGTGAAATATTTGTGAGGGGCAGGGAGAATATTGCCCTTCCCAAATGGCACCCTAGACGATCACAGCCCCTCTGCACAGGCAATATAAAAAACTGAAGGCATGTCTGCAAAATAGGTTTGTGTCTGGAGCCAGAGGGAGGTCTTTTGTTTTGCCCTGAAGCCTAATTCCCTCTGTCTCTTGAGGTCAGTCAATAAACTCAGTAAAACCCTAAAGTGACTAAGGCTGGGAGGCAGCTGACCAAGAAAGACCCAGCCAAGCTCAGGTATGTTGCTCAGCCTACCTCCATGCTAATCTCTGTGTACACTTGACTACTGAAAAACAAGCATGTCATTCTGCTGTGGGCAGGGACATCTAGGGACAGAGACAGAAGATCAATGGGTTGTATCCAATGGTAGTCCTACTCAGGGTAGACCCATCAAAGTCAATGGGTGTGATAATTTAGACTCACTAAGCTCAGTGGGCTTACTCTAAGTAGAACTTTGTTGGCAACAACCCAATTGCATTCTCTCTCTCTCAACACTTTTATATACAGAGGAAGTATTTGCATCTCAGAGGCTTAAATTGCCGTTTTTTGCTTTTACTGACCTGCTCATGTGCCTGCAACAGTAGCTTGATATGTGCCATGTGGACATATCAAGCTAACAAAATAAAAGTGATGTGAAAATCTTCAGCTACGCAGTTTCTGCACATCCAGTTATTGTTAAAGGAAGAGGTAACAGTAAAGGTAAAGGGACGCAGGTAGTGCTGTGGTCTAAAACCATGGAGCCTGCTGATCGCAAGTTCGGCAGTTTGAGTTCATGTGACTGGGTGAGCTCCCGTTGCTCTGTCCCAGCTCCTGCCAACCTAGCAGTTTGAAAGCATACCAGCGAGAGTAGATCAATAGGTACCATTGTGGCAGGAAAGTGAATGGCATTTCCATGCGCTCTGGCTTCTGTCACGGTGTCCTGTTGCACCAGAAGTGGTTCAGTCATGCTGGCCACATGACCCCAAAAGTTGTCTGTGGCCGAATGCCAGCTCCCTGGCCTGAAAGTGAACTTTGACTAGACTTAACCATCCAGGTGTCCTTTACCTTTAAGAGAGAGGAAAAGAGCCATTCAAAAGGAAGGGGGAAAACTGTCAAAGAAGAGAGAAGCCCTAGAAAGGGCTTCCTCCCCCCACTATCTACCCTGAATTTTCTTCCTTGCTGTTTCTACAATATTTACTGCTCCCAATATCCCCTCAAATTGCTTTTCTTCTAGAAAAAATATGTGCTGGTATTGTGTACCCTTGAGTGCCCCCACAATAAGGCACTGCCCCCTCAACTCCTTGCAAATCTGTTTTGTTCTTTCTCACACAATCAGTATTTGATTTGCAAATGAAATTAAATAGCTCCATATATAAACAAATGTATGGGGATCTCTCTAACCTTCCATTTTAAACTGTGATGTTGCTGTCTCTCGCATGGCAGAATTAGGGGATGCAGTCTTCCCTGAGGCACTCAGGATTGTCAAGGTCCAAGGGCAGAGGCTGGGCGTTGTCCCTGCTGTGAGATGCTCAGCCATCAGGCCTCTGCACCAGAGGACTCTTCACACTGGTACCTCAGGCAGAAAATCCAAATGGCAATGTTTCCAACATTAACACATGGCAGGGGGACAACTGAAGACTTTACACTGCCTTTCTAGAAAAGTACACAAGCCAGAAGTTCTCCAGGCCAAACTCCATGAAGTAAGTAAGAGCTGCACAATACCACACAGGATAACTTCCCAAGGGACAGGGCTTCTAGAGTCAATTTGTCTACCTCCCACCCGTCAGGGCTCCCAAAATTAGCCATTTAAGATAGTGCTCTCTTGCTCTCTGCCTTTGTGGGATCTTCAATCTGTGGACGTTTTAGAAACAACACAGCAAGAGCCACACTTGACTTTAGATCAGCGACATTTTATTGGCAGGACAAGCTGTATAGGCAATAATATCAAGGACTCTCTTGTCCCAGAGCGAACCAGACAGCCACTCGCCTCCTCCAAGCTGACAGAGTTCAGTGGTGCTGTGCAGCGCAGGCACAACACATCTCCGAATCATGTGTCAGGTCAGGAGACCCAGTCTTATCCAAAACGCTAGATGAGGTTGTTTCAAATAGTGGTGGTTGGGGTTCCTCACAAGTTGTGAGAGAGAAGAGAGATGAGCTCTCCCACAAGAGGATTTGCCGCCTCTACCAAACTCCCCTTGCAAAAGTGCTGCTTCAAGGGAGTGAGGGCTTGACAGCAGGGCTGCCCCTAACACTTTGCTGCTGGAGACAAACAAGACGCTGGTGCCCCCCCCCCCCCCCCCGTTCCACATACAGAAGCTGAATGGACCAGGATCGTGTTTCAGTGAGGCACCTGAATCTCATTTTGAGGCTGTACACACTCCATACATTTAAGGCACATTTGAAGCACAGGGTCTCTTCCAACTCTACAATTCTATGATTCTGCCTCCCCCCCAACCCCCCCCAAAAGAATCCTGGAAACCAGCTTGTTAAAGGTGATGGGAATTGTAGCTTTTGAGGGGTAAACTATGGTTCCCATGATTTTTGGGGGGGTGCTTTAAAGGTATGGTGTCTAAACTGCCTAAGACTGGCAAGAGGATCACATCCTGCCGAGTGCTCACCTGATGAAAGCAAGCTCTTTAGGGCAGGCTTATGGCACACACAGCTCCGATCCTATGAAGGGCATTGCTGAGCCCCTCCAGCACCTGTCACCCGAGGCAGTTGCCTCACTGCCTCATGACAGGGAGGACCAGTGAACCTGGGCATGCGCCACAGTCCTTTGCTATGTGCTGGTTCTGTGGCATATGCGGCAGGAAAGGCTTCCTTGAAGGTAAAGAGTCTGGAAACCACTGAGCCAAGATGCTGAGTCTGAACCTGCAAGGTGCTGCTACCATGTTTCTTAAAAACAAAAGGCAGCCTCTGTTGTTTACCTAGAGCAGAGACTCAACTCCACCAGGGCTGGTCTCAACCTGCACATCTTCTCTCCACGGGTGGGACTCTCTCAACACCCCACTTGCACAGCTGTTCTGCTGCAGTGTGGAGGACAATTTTGTTAGGACTGTGCAAGAGGCTGCAGGAGACATAGATGTCACAGTGTTCTTGGCCCAATACAATCCCCCACTGTCTCTTTCCTCTGTTTTTTTCTGCCTCACCAGCTGCATATCCCTAGAAGTTTGAGAACAGCTCAAGCTGCAGCTACTCTAGCCACTAGAGAATATCTTTAGACCTAGAAATCTCCCTCCGGTCTTGACCCTTGACTTTGGAGGTGAAAGGAGACTGCCAGAATGGAAAGTTCAAGGAGATTAAGGGCAGGATACAGGCAACATACAAACAGGCCCAGATTTCTAATGCCAGGATAGGAGTCCTGCGGGTCTCCAACGGTGTCTGGCTTTTGCTGCTGGGGGCAGGAATGAGATGCATCTTCAGAGAGGAGCTGTGGACAATGGGCACTTATGCAAAAGCAGTAACCACCACTGCTTCTTAGTTGGGGTCAATTAGCACAGATGTCAGTAACCGTAACAGGACTGAATTCTCCCCTTCACTTCCTTCCTTTGACCCCCAACAATTGTATCAATATTAAACCCTTTGTAGCAGGTGCTTAAAATTAGGCGAGGAGGAGGATGAAGATGAACTGCAAGTAAAGACAGAGAGTTTAGGCTAAAGGAATGCTCAAAGTGTGCTCTAGCTGCAGAGTAGCCCTAGGAATCTGCTAACTCTCCAAGTGATCACATCTTTTAGTTTAACACAAGCAAGATAGTGCATCCACTCACAGGAATGATTGGAAGTTATTTTGATCAAAGTTCTAAATGAATCCTTTAGATGGAGAGACCATTTAGATGGACCTCCAGCAGCCAAAGCCTTTGAGGGAAGTTGGGTGGGGTACAAAAATGTTACTACTGGTAGCCACACGGCCTTGCATACACTTGGTGGAGCAGCCTCCTCTAGGCAGGGTCCATGCATTCCCATGGAACACAGAGAAGGTTGAGAGCGCCGTCAGCTCTTCAGTTGTGGTGGGACATTGGTTACAGAGTCTGCAGAACACCACAGGAGTGTTTGTGGTCCATTGCAAGGAAGAAGGATCTTTCTGGAGATTTGATGCAGGGCAATCACAGGGTCCCAATCCTATCTCCACCTTGCACTGCTGCTATGAGAGCTGGCAGAAGGGCTGGCACTCCCAGATTTGCCCACCAAGAGGAAACTCAGTTGGGCCACAGCAAGCAAAGAGCCTAGGGGGTTATCTGCATTGTCTGCTTAGCCTGAGTCTCTTGCTTGTCACAGAAAGGCTTGAAATAATGATGCTTCATAAATACTGGAGGGGGGGGGGAAGAAGAGTGTGATCACCCTGAACAAGGAAGCCAAGACACAGAAGGGGAAGGCGGTGGTCAAGGAACAGAGAACTCCAGAGTCCAAGCAGCAAGACCTTCCTTGAACAGAGCTTGGGCTCCAGGCTGGCTCTCACACGACCACCTCTTTTTGCTCCTTGTCTACAGATTGTGGGGCATCTTTCCAAGGAAACCGGATACAAGAGCAGCAGATTCAGTTTCCACTTGGCACACAAGGGGTTGGTCGAGGAGCAGTCACACAGGGGCAACATAATTCCCAGGGAAAGTGCCAAATTTATGTGTTCTTCTAGAGACACCTAAGGTACAAACAAAAGCAAAACAAGAATCCCTGATGAAGGAAAGAGGCTCAAGGTTGCCCACCCTGCAGTAGAAACTTTTCCCAGGAGTGTCCTGAAAAAACCTTTTGAAATAAATATTGGCCTCTAAGGAAGCACTAATTCACTGTACTAATTCACTCTTCAATCTGAAGCACCAGCTTTTTTGGCCACAGTTATGTCCATCCACATCCTGTTTTGGGGGCCTCTCCAGAACTTTTGGCTCTATTGCAGCTACTCAAGAGCATGATCTGGAGGGTAATGATTCTATATCACCCACACCATGCTGGACTATTCAATGGGTGAACACAGGGGAAAATGAAGGGACCTTAGTTCCAATGTACTTTTTGCCGTTTCTAGGCTCCAATTAAAACATGGGCATGTGGGCAGTGACCAATGCCAGGTAAAAAGTTTGCATCATAGAGATGCAAGGGTAGAGTGTCATACTCTACAGGTATCACATTCCTGCAAGCCAAATGCCAAGTTTGATACTTGAAACTGAGGTCTGTCTGATACTGATACTCTGGCATGGCTTGCGCATCATGGCAAGACAAAGTATGGATTACCATGACCTGACAAATGTGCTGGCTCCCAGAGAGCGCTGGCACCCACTTTGCTCTTCCCTGGGCACACAATGGCAGGGAAGCCAAGGTTAGGCTTAGCATATTGTCCAAACTTTGGGATCACAGTTAAAATCTCTCCTTCTTAACCATGACCTGTAACCATAGGATAAACCTTGGCTACAGATTGTGGTTAAGAAGGAGAGAACTGAGCAAAGATGCCAGATTTGGATGACATGCCTTATAAGCCAAACCTTGGCTTCCATGCGGTGATGGGCCGACCTCAAAAGCCCAAGGAGGAGCAGAGCTGCTGTGGTTCCCTCCTTGGCAGCCAGCACCTTCACACGAAGCCTGGCATGCAAAAGCAGCCGGTGTCGTGATAGCCTGTTCCTAAGGCTATTGGTGGCCAGGGTGGGAGGGAAAGGAGACCTCAGGCCATAACAAAGGCCCCAGAAAAGTAGCATACAGCCCAGCCCACCTTCCAGTGCTGGGATGGTACAGTCCTCCCCCGTCCCATAAATTATAGCGCCAAGACACACCCACAAACCAGCCATCATCACATTGCTGCATGACATCCACTTGGTCCCCTTCATGAAGTTCCAGCTCATCCTCATTCTGGGGTCTGTACTGATAGAGAGCCTGGTATCTGAAAAACAGAAGCCACTTTGTGAGCCCACTTCCTTCCTGATTGATTTAAGTGAAAGCACAGCCTGGTGTAATGTTGGCCTTGAGCTGGGAAACCAAGGTTCAAATCCCTGGCTGACCTTGGAGCCAGTCACCAACTCTCAGCCTACCTGACGTCACAGGGTTGGAGGGAGGGGGAGGGAAAACAAGGCATGCCACCTTGAGCTCGGGGGGGGGGGGGAAGGCAGGCTGCAAGCATAATCATAAATTAAATACAAATAAATAAAAGATGTGTATTTTTTTAAAAAAAGAAATGTGCCTCAAACAGTAAACACTTCAAAAAGCAAATCAAAGAATAAGGAGAGGACATTTCTCTTTGCCATTTCCACTCTGCAGGCTGTGTGGATCAGAGCCAGTGAACTGTGCTTTGCACATGGAAAAGGAATGTGCCGAGGCAAACACTCTGGGCTGCCCTCCGCCCCATCGCCTTCCCTCCTGACTGGGGGGGGGGGGAGAGTGCTGCCGCTAGGAGATGCTGAGTTGTCTCTGTCTTCTCCAGCAGGAGTTTGCAATGCTTGGAAAGGCCAGCCAAGGCACAGGTAGAGCAGCCAGAGGCACAGCTCAGGCACTGTGCAAGCCCCTCTGAAAAAGGGCCTTGTTCCAAGCCACAGTCCAGACACTGTCCCTGGCTGGCGCCCCAGGGGGCCGTCTGCAGCCAGCCCTCCCCACGGGTCACTGCGCAGGGAGGGAGGGGCTTGGCCAGCCGCCAGGCAGAGCAGCAAAACTCCCCACCCCACCCCTGCTTTGCACTTCCCAGCCCCTCGTCACCAGCCTCACTTACAGGGTCCACTGCGCACATGAAGAGACGTGTCCAGGGCTGCGTGGCTGGGAAGCTCCAGGAGCAGCTGCCTGTGGAGAAAGGAAGGGGGAAAGGGGAAGCCGTGGGGAGGACAGAGCTGGGGGGGGGAGCAATGGCACCATGTCCTGAGCCCTTGGGCAGGAAGTGCCATTAATCTAAGGCTAATGGAAGTAAAATGGGGACACACTGCCTCTTAGGCATGGAGACAGGGAGGAAGGGACTGCACCTGGAGACCTTAACCAAACTTAGGAACTATAATGCCCTTGGTCTGCTGCAGAAGCACTACAGAGAAGCTGAGAAACACCTGGGCTAGATTATGTTACTGTTCGGTGGATTTGTAGCGGGTGGACTGAGCCCCAAGACATGGGGCAGACATGGAACTTCAAAGTGCTGGTGGCTGAGTGAAGGCCACAGCCAGGAGGGTCTGTAGGAATGGAGACAGAATATTACCATCTCTCTAGCTTACATTATTCATTTTAACACAGAAAGTGGAATCTTTGCCCTTAAAGATCAGTTTTTTGAGGACAGGTGTTTTTTATGCTTCCTCTAAAACCGAAGTGCATTTGCCCTCTCTGACATCCCTTCCCAGGCCTTCACAGCAGGACCCTTGGCGCCTTGGCAGCGCTTACCAGCACCAACGCCTGGACTGGTGCTACATTGGCGTGGTGTGTGGGTGGGGTGGGGGGAATTTAAATGGCTGCCTGCCACTGTCAAGGCCACGTTCGCTCATGACTGAGTGTCCACTGACATAGGAGGCCCATTGCAAAGCTGGTCCAGGGTCTTCAAACTGCTTGCAAAGCAAGGATATGGTGGGTACCTACCACTGTAGGTGGGGGGCAAGGAAAGGAGAATTGAGGGGAGCAGCCAGGGCCTCACCTGCGGTGGGAAGACGGCTTGTGGTTGTGGAGCCAAGGTGGGGGCAGCAGGCTGCTCAGGCTCCTGAATCTGGAAGGATGAGGCTGGCGATGATGGGCTGCTGCTGGATGTTTTGACAGGGCTCTGGCTGTGGGGACTGAAGGAGGCGGCTCTGGCTGTGCTCTGGGGCCTGTGGGGCACAGCCTCTGGGTGCTCAAACTTCGGGGATGCAGGGAAAGTGAATCCTGAGTGGCTCGAGGAGGAGGAATGCAGCACATCTGTGGCCAGGGAGCCCCGCAGGCCCAACGGGGAGGTGTTGAGCTGCCCCCTGGTGCTGAGGCCGGGGGAGTGTGGCTGGGACGGGGAGCCAGAAGGGGCCCGCAGGCCTGGAGAGGAAGGAAACTCCTCCGAGTTCTTCACTCTTGGCTCCTTCACCACCTGCACGTAGTTGGCTGGGAAAATGCCCTGGCGGTTGGTGCCAGAGATGCGGCCCTCGTACCAGTTTCCGTCCACCCTGCGAAGCAGGCAGATGCGCTCGCCCTGGAAAGGAGGAGAAGGAAAGATCAGCACAAGGAAGCTCCTGAGGCTGACTAATTGGCCTGGTTAAGAGATTTCACAGAAATGTAGTGCTGGAGGAGACCTCAAGGGTCATCTAGTCCAACTCCCTGCAATACAGGAATTCCAGCTGAAGAATTTCTGACAGGTGGTCATTTCCTGCACTTTTACAAGAGGCTAATTTAAAGCTGGAGCCTGACAGACCCACAAGCTCTTCCAGCCCAAGCATTTGCGGTTCTGCTCCACTCCTCTGTCCTGTTTGGTACCTTGAAAGGTTTAGCAACATCACCCCCAGATAGTCCTTCCTATGATCGTCATACAGGTGACAGCTGTCTCCTGAAACACTAAGGACACTGCTCATTAAAACAACAACAACCCACATCTAATCTATCTATCTATATCCCACCTGTTCTCCGTGGAGCATGCACACCCCCATTTTATTGCCAAGGCTGAGAGAGAGTGCCTGGCCCAGAAAGCTTCAAGGCTGAGAGGGGATGTGAAAGCTGCTCTCTCCAGTCCTAGTCTGACACTCTGACCAACACACCACATGCCCTCTTACACCTAGGACTCTTTCTTGCAGCTGGTGGCATTACGGGCTGGGAGGCAAACTCTGGACAGGCTACATGGAGTGGTTAAGAGGTTGTGAAACCCACACGTAGAATATCACACAATAAGCATATGCACCTATACTGTTGCTTTCCTGTGCATGCTTGCTAGATCACAATTGGTTGGTCTTCCCTGCAAGTGTACACAGCGTGTTTAAGCAGCAAAACACAACAGTCAAACCCCTCACCAGTGATTTTACACATTGCAATCTGCACCCAACTTTCATGTAGGTTTATGCACCGCAGAAGTGTCTGCCCCCAAAGGAACTTCCTGGTGCATCAAAGAGATCTGATCATGTGACACAGGTAATTCCAGGTCTTCAGGGCTCCCAGCTTTTCCTAGAAAATAAAGGTCACCCACGATCCTGCTGGGAATGTACTGCTTAACAGATAAAGGTATGCTGAGAATGGAAACTTCAGAGCAATGCTAAGTCCAAACTGGGCAGTGCTGGTGGTCTGTCGGGAGGAAGCTGCCAAATTTCCTCTAGCACCCAGTAGGTTGTCAGAGGACCTAGCTCAATTTCATAGCTCAGTCCAGCAACAACAAAAGTGACTTTAGCATTGGCTGAACCAGCATCCAGATGAAATTACGAAAAACTAGGTCTAACATTGGGGGAGGGGGAATCATATTTGGAAGTCCGTATTTTTACAAGGTTTCTCCTTGTGATACCTTAATTGCCAATCAATGCAAAATTTTGGCTTCTCTGCAAAATAGATGAGTTTCTTTTTGTAAAAACAAGTTTCTAGTCCTTATTGAGTGTGACACATGTTCAGGCAGCATCCATAAAAAATCCTGTATTTAGGAACAGCACATCTCAGTTCTGCAGAGTGACCTGTCCCTCTATCTTACCTTGCTTCCTGCCAAGAGTCTTTGTCCCATAAAAACTCCACTTTCCCATATCTTTTTTCTTGCTATTACCCTGTTACACTTTGTAAAATGCCACCAAATTAAGCACCAACTCCAAAAAAAGGGTCAGAACAAAGTCTGTAAATTATGTAAAATCTAATTCACATTCAAGCAAGCTATACAAAATGTTCTTTGTCTAGTTTATCTTTCGTGCAGAACTCCCAGAAGTTTTCTGGGGATGTGGACGGGGTTTGGTGGGAGCGAGTCAGCAACAGCAAGCAGAATATTAATAGCCCAGTCAGGGCCGGCTCTGCTGTTAGACAAGATGGAGGTGGTCTGCCTGCGAAAACAGATTTGGGGGTTTACCATGAAAAGGGGCACTGAAATGGTCAATTTATTGCATTTTTATTACATTTTTCATCACCATGGGAGACGCCGTTTGGATCTTCTGCCCGAGGCACTAAAATGTCACTGGCTGTCTTGGAGCTCAGTTTTATGAGAAGCAGAAACAGACAACTGAACATCTGTTAGAGAGGAATGAGCTGGCCTGGAGCCCACGAGGCGGGGGGGGGGGCAGCAGGCTCTGGCGCCCTTTGCCCCTGGCCCCATCCTGAGCTGGAATTCCTCTCTTTGCCCATCTTTGGGCTTCCCACTCCCACCCTCACCCAACCCCCGTTCTTTTGCTTCGTTTTGTACCTTCCGAAATGACAGCTCCACTGCCAGGTCACCCTTGAAGTTGTACTGAGCTACCGCTTCTCCATATTCCAGGACTTGGATGGTGGGGGATTTGATCGGCTTGGGGATTTCTGTTGGAGGCAGGACCTATTGGGAAGACAAGCAGTGGCATGGCACAAGTGGTTCTGGATTCAGTCCTGCTCTGCAAATAAGCCCACACAAGTTACTAGTCTGTAAGATTTTACCAGTCTCCTGGGGGCTGCAGAGAAGGGACCGAGTTCCTCCGTCTCCAGCAATTTGCTGCATGTTGTGCTGTTTGCCTTAAGTCCAGGGGTCAAGTGTGGCTGTCCAGGTCTCTCTTTCTCTCTGGCCTTTGGGACTCGCCTCAGGCCACACTCCTCACTGACTTGCTTTGTACCCTTTCTTGAATGTCTTTAACTGCCTAGAATGTGTCCCTGAACTCTGATAATGCATCTTGCTTGCCTCGAAAGAGGACTTGTGTGTGTGTGTGTGTGTGTGTGTGTGTGTGTGTGTGACTACGTGTAGGAACTAGCCTAATGCACAGGGGGAGAGTTAACGTCTATCATTCTGCCCTTGTTCTGCTTTTGGTCCTGCCCACCACTCCCTTGTTGTAGCTCAGAAAGAAATGTTCCTCTTGGCCTAAAAAAGCTTCCCCACCCCTGCTGTTTGAAGAAGGGGGGGCCTCTCTCCCCTCCATCAGCCTGTGCTGGGTGCAGAAGAGGGATGGAGTGCCTTGCCTCTCCCTCCACTGGCCCACTCCTTGGCGTGCCTGGAATTCCATGGCCTCTGCATGAATCCCGTGCCAACATTTCATTCATTCATCTATTCAGTCAGTCAAGCCAAAGTCATTACAAAATATAAAATACCGTATTTTTCGCCCTATAGGACGCACCGTCCCATAAGGCGTACCTAGTTTTTTTGGGGGGAAATAAAGGGGAAAAAATTATTTTCCCCCCAGGCGCGGGGCTGGGGCGGGGGAAGCCCGAGCTTCCCCCGACCCCAGCCCCCAGAACAGGCAACTCTCCGCAAGCCGCGGGAGCCCAGAGCAGGGCTCCCGCGGTTTGCGGAGAGGTGTGCGAAGTCTGGGCGCGCTGAGCTCAGCGTGCCCAGCCTTCATCATGCAGGCAACTCTCCGCAAGCAGCGGGAGCCCAGCACGGGCTCCCACGTCTTGCGGAGATCTGCGGGAAGCCTGGAGAGCGAGAGGGGTCGGTGCGCACCGACGCCTCTCGCTCTCCAGGCTTCAGCGAAAGCCTGCATTCGCCCCATAGGACGCACACACATTTCCCCTTCATTTTTGGAGGGGAAAAAGTGCGTCCTATGGGGCGAAAAATACGGTACATAAAACAAAATAAAGTACATTACACAATTAAAATAATTATTAAAGCCAGACATTCTGTCAGGTAAGAGTTTGTTCCCCTGAAGAATCTAACTTATCCTCCTCACAGACATTTCTCCTTAAACCTGCTGCTCTAAAGGCACAACAGGCTCCTTTCTCAAAGGTGTAGGGAAGTACTTAATTCGTTCCGGAGGTCCGTTCTTAACCTGAAACTGTTCTTAACCTGAAACACCACTTTAGCTAATGGGGCCTCCTGCTGCTGCTGCGCTGCCGGAGCACGATTTCTCTACTCATCCTGAAGCAAAGTTCTTAACCTGAAGCACTATTTCTGGGTTAGCGGAGTCTGTAACCTGAAGCGTATGTAACCTGAAGCATATGTAACCCGAGGTACCACTGTAAAAGTTAACTGAATACCCCACTGGGAGATTTACATCTTTGAACAAGGCTGCTCCTAAGTCCTCGTGGATTGGGCAAACCAGCAAGTAGTGAGTGCAACTCCTCAGGCACACGACCTCCGCATAGGGGACGGGGCTATAGTGTTCTTCAGCTACGGCACAGACTGGAGCCCCAGGGCTACAAATAGGATATCTGCAATGCAGGTTGCAGAGTGAGGGCAAGGCATCTGAATGGGTGGTCTGGCATACAAAGGGGCACATTTGGACAGACAGGCAGAAGTGCAATCAGCACAAAAATCATGCTTTAAAATATGAGATTTCATGTGGTGAGATGCTATCTCAAAGTCTAATGAACTCAGACTGTCCAAAGAAAGGCCATACTTATCAATAACTGGTAGCATTTCCTGATTCCAATGGAATGGCTAAGACTCAACATCTCATTGAAAGTGGAAAGTACTAAAATGGGCCCTATCCCCTTTTTAAATTTTTAGTCAAGGAGATGCACGCTGGCCTTCATTGAACAAACTGAGAATGAAAGACTCAGTTGCCTTGGGGAGCTCAGAAATGGCACAAAGATATTTATTCTAGGGTTTTTCCAAATTCATTTTTTGAAGAGATCCCCATATTTGTGTGCCATAACAGATGCGTGGGATGACTGTGGCTTCCCAAACACATGCAAATAAGTGAATTCCAAGTCTTCCATCACTGGACTTAACATCAGAACAAGGAATAGATCACAGACCCCCTCAATGGCTTACATTTAGTGAGTCAAAACAGAAAAGGCTAATACTGGCAAGTGTGCTGTGTAAGGAGCAAAACCAGATCCTCCTTCCCAAATTCTAGGAGCCCCAGAAGCAGGTTGAATCACATGAATGTTCAGATGCTTTCTCCATAGGAGTGAATGGCTACCACCTAAAGGAAAATTAAGTGGTGCATCTGAAGATACAATTACTGTGGAAACAAAGACTCTCTCTTCCCCTAACACTGTGTGGGGCCCAACCTTCACCCCACCCCACCAGGGGGTGGGAATACCCTGTGCCCCACTCTAGTACTCGTTGTCCTCCCCACCCCGAATGTTTGTTAGTTTATATTAATTGTTGTTGTTGTTTAGTGGCCTTCAAAAAGGTACACATGGCAGTTGAATTCTACAGATTATCTGTGTCCTGTATGAAAACATTGTTCCTTTGCTTTGAAACACTCTGCCTGTTATTTTTCTTTTTATATATCCACTTCTTGCAGGATGCTACAGAGGGCCACCTCTCTTCCTTCCTTCTAAGCTTAGCGCAAAACCTCCACTATTACGAAGCTCTTGGCTTAACCCCTTAGTCCTCATTGCCCAACTCAAGGGACGGCTGCTCCATGCCAGAGCCCATGCTTTGCACTCAAAAGGTTCAATCCTCCAAGTATCTCCAGATCCAGCCAGGAAAGACTCCCACGGACACACTGGAGAGTCACTGTCAGACAACACAGACGAGGGGGATCAAAGTATTAAGAGCAGCACTGGTTCACTTTGTCCCTTGTGAATCTCCCTCCCTTTGTTGCCCTCTTCCCCCTGCCAGAGCTGCTTGAATTTAGGCTGTAAGCTGCTTGGGGCAGGGACCTGGCATTTGTTTGTGTTACTCTATAAACCACCTTATGCACTGATAAAGGTAAAGGTAAAGGTACCCCTGCCCGTACGGGCCAGTCTTGACAGACTCTGGGGTTGTGCGCCCATCTCACTTAAGAGGCCAGGGGCCAGCGCTGTCCGGAGACACTTCCGGGTCACGTGGCCAGCGTGACAAAGCTGCATCTGGCAAGCCAGAGCCGCACACGGAAACGCCGTTTACCTTCCCGCTGGTAAGCGGTCCCTATTTATCTACTTGCACCCGGAGGTACTTTCGAACTGCTAGGTTGGCAGGCGCTGGGACCGAGCAGCGGGAGCGCACCCCGCCGCAGGGATTCGAACCGCCGACCTTTCAATCGGCAAGTCCTAGGTGCTGAGGCTTTAACCCACAGCGCCACCTGCGTCCCCTTATGCACTGATAGTGCTATGTTAATACCCAGAAAACTGGAACTCTTGTTAGTGATCCTATTATTATTATCATCATCATCATCATCATCATCATTAGCAAAATAATGGGACCAAAACAAAAATAGGGGACATTTTTGCTGCACATGAGACCCTCTCCCACTACCACTAACCTTGCTGTATCTAAAAGCAGATGGAGGTCCAGATTGCTAAAAAAATTCTGCTATCTCCCTTCTCTTCTACATACTGAACAAAAATGTATTCAGTTTATCAAATGAAGCCTTCTCCTGGAATAGCAAGGTATACTTACCTCCACATAGTTGGTGGGGAAAATGCCCACCCTCCCATGGTGTTCTCCTTCCAGCCAGTTTCTATCCACTTCCTTGTGAATGTAGACAATGTCACCCTTCTGCAAAGTCAGTTCCCTGAAAAATCAAATGGCAACGTCCCACTGTCAGAGATGCATCATGGACCTCCATTAGGAATATTCTCTCCTTAAAGTTGCTCATTTCAATTGGACAAATTGCCTCCTCTTCGAGTTGCTGACACCAACTCTTTACAGAGAGAGGATACGGATCAGGAGGCGAACTCGTGAAACAGCACACCCGCCCTTTGCAGCTCACAACACCACTTCTCTCTCCCACTTCAAATCTGTCCTCAGATCCCACTCTTCTCATAAGCCCTTTGACTTAAATTTATTCCCACCTGAAATTAAGCCTTAGGGAGTGTAAGAAACAAAAACCTAAGAACATGAAATTGCACCTGATCATGTTCATTGTTTGCCTCAGCCTTTCCGCCCTTCCTTTTGTCTCTCTTCTGTTGTCTTTTGGTGTCAGGTTTCCCAGGGCAGAGCCCTGACTTTCTTTGCTAGCAGAGCAAGGCTGGGGAACCGGTGGCTTCCCATAAGTTTTTGGACCATCAACCTCAGCCAGCACAGCAAATGGTCAAGAACATCGGAAGGGCCACAGGTTCCCCAACTCTGATGCAAATGGTGCTGCATTAATTAACAATGATGACTAAAAATCATAATGAGGATGCCAAGTGACCCAAGCATTGTGTGAATGCCAAAAGGTTACCAGTATTGCGACTCACTTTGGCGACTCTGCCTGGAAGTCAAATTTGAGCCGAGCAGCTTTCATCTGGAAAGAGGAGAAAACTATTTAAAAGGAGACATGGAGTTAAAAGATGCAATTCAAAGCCATCAGGTTTTAAAAGGGAACCTGGGCATCTTGCCAGCACAACACAAAACCAAGTGAATAATGGCATTGAAAATCTCTGGCCTGAATCACGAATGCCAGAAGTGAACAAGACTCACTAAGCCACAGGCAACCCTTGGAGTAAAAACGAAACGAGGCTCACATGGATGAGAAAAAAGCACATTTAGGCACTTTTTGTAGGGGTTTAATTCATGCACTCCTACACCCTTCCTTTCTCTTTAAGAGCATGCAAACATTCCCAGCTAGAGAGGATTTGTCCTGACCAAATTCCTGCAAAAGATTCCCGGATTCTCTTCCATTGTGCCTCACTTACAGAAAGGAAGGAGTCCTCTCAAGGGTGGACAGCTGGACTGGCCCTAAACTGGTAATTGCCAGAAAGTCCCACAAGACTGGGGTGCATAATCCTCTTTAAAGTAAAGCCTGCTGCATTCGCCCCTCATCAATTCAATTTTGCTCTTAGTGGGAGAAGAACAGAAGTTGCAGCAGATTAATGATTTGCTGGCCCAAACCAACCATTTGTATGAATATGGCCCATTGCTCAGAGCAGCAGAATATGCTACAAGGAAAACAAAGTTCTGTTTTGTTTTTATATTAACTATTTATTTTGTGCTTCTATGCTGTATTTTTATATTGTGAACTGCCCAGAGATCTGTGGATGAAGGGCAGGTTATAAAATGTAATAATAATGATGATGACGATGATGATGATGTTTAACAATTTACACTCAGATGACATAGGAGCTAACATTTTAAGATATTTAAGACTATTTTAAGTGGTTGTATCCAATTTGGCACTACGTTACAAGTCACTTAGAGGTATGCTTGTTTCCCTGGCAAAATATTTTGCACCAACAGAATAAGGAGGTTGCTGATAACTTTGTTGTGCAACGTGTTCATGCTAGTGCAGCTGTTGTACAGAGAACATTGGGCACAGCTCATTATGTTTAAGAAATTTAGCATGGTTTGAGGGAAAATTGGACCATAAAAGTAGCTATATATACATTACAATTTCCTAATAGTACAGTGGTACCTTGGGTAAAGTACTTAATTCGTTCCGGAGGTCCGTTCTTAACCTGAAACTGTTCTTAACCTGAAGCACCACTTTAGCTAATGGGGCCACGCCATTTCTGTTCTCATCCTGAAGAGGAGTTCTTAACCCGAGGTACTATTTCTGGGTTAGCGGAGTCTGTAACCTGAAGCGTATGTAACCTGAAGTGTATGTAACCCGAGGTACCACTGTATTATAATAGTTCCAATGGTCAAAGTTTCCAGCAAAAAATATTGGGAATTGATTGTAGCATGGAGAAGATTATCTGCTACAGTGTCTGAAAGGCTCTCACAGAACTGCAACCCACAGGGCTTCCCAGGAGATGGAATATGTGCTAAATGAATTTATGTCTAGTGCAGTGTTTCCCAACCTTGGGCCTCCAGATGTTTTTGGCCTACAACTCCCATCATCCCTAGCTAGCAAGACCAGTGGTCAGGGATGATGGGAATTGTAGTTCAAAAACAGCTGGAGGCCCAAGGTTGGGAAACACTGGTCTAGTGCAAAGATGTCCAATGATAAACCCAGTCCTGGTGTGTAAACAAAACCCGTCATCCATCTCCTCTTGGGTGGAAACCACATCTCACCTTCTTCTCATCTCTCTTTGGGGGACTATCCAAGACAATTTCTGAAGAATCAAGAAAGGGGCTTATCCCAACAAGTCTCAGAGGATCTGTGTGAAAAGAACGAGACAACAGCTGGATAACAGTGTTCCCCACAAAGGAATGCTCACATATATTCAGAGGACTGTGGTGGTCAAAGTCAGAAGAAAAGGCAGAACTTAACTTGAACCATAGCACACTTCTGGAAGTCAAAATTCAAGGTTAGGCCTCAGAACATGGCAAGCAGCTGTGAGATAGCTAGAGATGAGTACGTCTAGGCATGTGCAGAGTGTTTCGCCTTCACGACTGAATCACTAAATCTAGTCTGCATGCACTCGGGGTTAAAGAGAAAGGCTACTGGGCAAGCTAAAGCCTCACATTCCTCTCAGTATGAATCTGGCCCTAGGCAGTAGAACAGCTGGCCATCAGCCATAACTAAGATACATTTCCAACACAAACTAAGGATTTCAAACCAAATGTCTGTAGACTTGGGTGCATCTTATTAGCAAGGGGTATTAGTGGGTGGGTTAGGCATCATGGTGGAAAAAAGGAGGAATTGGCATTACTCTTAGTTCTGTTACATATTTAGGTGGTTCACTTCCCACATATACATCTCTGAGCAGATTCAAACATTTGTGAGAGGGCATGTGGCTCAGATAGTTCTCTTAGGACCAACCACTTCATAATGAAGATAGAAGATGTGGGTGTCTAAGGTTTTTAAAAAACCAAATTTCCCTACATGTAGAAATCTAGCATATCTGAAAGGAGGGTTCTAGATGAGCTTTCTCCTTGATATGCTACCTTTCCAGCTGCAGGGAGTTATTGAATATGGGAAGCTTTCAAGGATGCAGTTCCTACTTACATTCTGACATGGAGTATATGTTCCCCCTGCCACAACGCTGGAACCACCTCAGTTCCTCCATCAATGGCACAGCAATAAGGGCGCACTGCACAGCGCTTGTTGTGTGCAAACATACAGAGTGCACCCAATGCCCACAATTCCATACTCAGAGAGGGGCTTTAGCTCTCACAGATCCCCCCACTCACAGTGAAAACGGCTGCTCTGATCTGGACCATAAGCATCCTGCTTTAGGAGCCAGAGCATCCCTTAGGAAGGTACACCTGCATTTTCCAAGCGAACAAGAACATCTCCACCATCAGAAGAACTTCCATAAGTCTCTTTGAAGTTTTGCTAGTTCCCATAAGGAGCACATGCAAATTCGGAGCCATACCATTCCTGGGTGGAGAGCTGTTCCAGTTATTCCTGGCAACGCCTGGGCTTCCTTTCTCCATTCTAGGGCTGGCTGGTAAGTGGCCCTGAGCCACAGAGAGGCTTTGTCCTGCGGAAGGATAGGCGCTGCGGTCAGGCAGAGGGCTGCTGGGTTGGAAAAAATGGAGGTACAGTGAGAGAGAGCGCATGGCTGAGCAAATGGGGATGTTGGAAATGGACCCGGGAGATCATTCCTTCAGCTGAGGCTCTTGGACAAATCATTATGTTCTCATGCTTAGCACAGCATTTCTCTCACATTTTGAACTCAAGCAACCTTGCAAACTTGATCCACCTCCTGTGATCTCTCAACCCAATCAGCCATCTGTGGGGCAGATGAGAGTATGGGGATTTCTTCTCTATAATGGAGTGTACCTGCTGCAGCCAATAATCTTTGAATCAAAGTAAATTAATATTATTTTGGCATGCAAATTTGTGACTCAACAAACTTGAGTTCAAACCACCAGCTCAAACTCTACACTAATTTTCAAATTGGCCAGAAATGATTTAAAATATATTGTAACTTATCTCCTTTGAATATCAACAGCTCACAATAAAAAGTGTGGTGTGTAAGCATATGTCGCTATTCTCCATTTCAAGCTCAAATGTCAACTGGCCTCTCCACCCATTTCTCAGGGCCAGGAGAGAAAGCAGCGTGAGATACCTGTCTTAGAAGATTAACGATATCGGAGTGAAATGCTAGTTTGCACAGCTAATGAACATTTAAGACATTGCCTGCTCTCTAATATTTTCTCCAGTACTTTAAATGAGCTTGCAAGTTGCTTATTTTCCATAGAGGGAAACTTATAGCTATCATGTGGGGCACAGAACAGCTGGAAGGGAGAGGGGAGATTTTAATTGGGGAATACAGCAAATGGGGGGGGGGGAATCAATTACTATAGATCTAATATTCTGAATGAATTCACAAAACTATTTTTTTACAGAAGCCCTGCCTTGCCACATAAAGCACAAGGGTCCAGAACAGCCTCCTCCCACGTTTCCTACACCCACAACACAGAGATACAAACTGGTTCACTGATGCCCTGCTCTGTCTCTGCACATTCCACACACAGAATCTGGCCAGAATCACCCCACGCCTGTGATTTCATCACAGCTCTTTCAAACAGGAGAAACATGTCCTATATCAGCTTTGGCCAAGCCAGGCTTCCTCAACCTCGGCCCTCCAGATGTTTTGAGACTACAATTCCCATCATCCCTGACCACTGGTCCTGCTAGCTAGGGATCATGGGAGCTGTAGTCCCAAAACATCTGGAGGGCCAAGTTTGCCTATGCCTGGCCTAAAACATCTGGAGGGTACCAGGTTGGCAAAGATTGCCCTGTAAGAACTGAAGAAAAACAAGATGCCAACCAAAGAACCAGCAATTAAGGACCTAAAAGGAGCCCTGCTGGATCAAAACAAACGCCCAAGTCCAGCACTGTGTGATCTATGGGAAACTTGCAAGCCGGACCCCAGGGTAGCGGCCCTCACCCCACCTGTGATTCCTAGAAGGAGCATTCAGACCACTGTCCCTGTGGCTACAAGCCACTGACAGCCCCATCTTCCATGAATGTCCCTGATCCTCTGTTCAAGCCATCCCGGTGGGTGGCCATGACTGCTCTTGTGGCGGGAGGGGATCCCTGGTCTGCCTCTGCACTGTGTGAAGTCCATTTAGAAGCAGGTCCGAGGCAGCAAGAGGCCTGGAGCTCCAGGTCCTTTCCAGCCCTGTCCCTCCCCATTTCCCGGTAGGGCTGGTGGGCCTGCCTGTAATCCTTCTCCCAGCCCAGGGCCCCTGGAGCTGTCTTGGCAAGCAGAGGCCAAGCTCAGCAGGAAGCACTGAGGCGGCAACAAGAATCTGGCAGGCAGCAGCTATTTTGCTGAAGTTTAACTTTGGCGGTTTTTAGTATTTAAAGGGGCAGAACCCCTTTGCAGGCAGAGTGAGCAGGGGGGGGGGGTGGGAGGGAGAAATGCGAGGAAGTAGGCTGAGGGCCCCCCTGGAAGATGTGGGGTGGGAGACCTGAGAGCAGGTTCTGTCTTTATCTAAAGGCAGCCGCAGGTGGAGCCTGGAGGAGAGGCTGAGCCACTCTGCTCCCTGTGCCAATTCACCCAAACTGAACTACTGCCTTGGAAGCTGCCCACAGGGTAACTATGCAGATTCACAGTTGGGCAAACAGCACTTTTGGCTCAGTGGGGATTTCTGTTGGGGGGCAGGAACAAGAGAAAGGGTCCCTTCCCCATTGATTCCCTCAGCACCATGGCCTTGATTTGAAGCCATTCCCTCCTCCTCCCGGGGCTGCTGTTAAATAAATAAGCAGGAGATCCATCTCACCATCTGCTTTGGGTACAAGAGACACACGAGACCCCCCCCCAGCGCACATGATCAGGAATGCAGGTACACCCATTTCTAGAGGGACCTGGGGTGTTTGTGTTGTTGCTTTTCTGCATATATTGAAATGCCTAAAGCCATGAAATTTCCACTGCCAAACAACAAAAGCAGAGTGGTTAACAGAGTAAGCTATTAAACATTTGAACTCTCTCAGCCATGAATTTGTGAACTAGCCTTAAGCAAGCAATTTCCTTAACCCCCATCTCTGTAGTAGGGGGTAACACTGATCTATTTATGGGGTCGTCATAATAATGCCTGAGATAGTGTATGTGATGTGCTCTGACCACATTACATATTATATTTAGTTTTTGTTTTTTTAAAAAGGAAACAACACAACAAGGCAGGGGTAGACAACACGGTGCCCTCCTGCTCTCAGTCCCAGCCAGCAGGGCCAATAATCCAGGGATGAGGGGAACTGTAATTCAACAGCATCAGTTATCTCTGCAGCAAGGTTGCCAATCCTATACAAAACATCCTTTAAATGCAAGTCTAGCAGAAGCATTAGAAGAACAAGAAAATAACACCAACAAACAACAATAGTCCCTAGAACAGGCTTCCTCAACCTCAGCCCTCCAGATGTTTTTGGCCTACAACTCCCATGATCCCTAGCTAGCAGGACCAGTGGTCAGGGATGGTGGGAAGTGTAGTCTCAAAACATCTGAAGGGCCGAGGTTGAGGAAGCCTGTTCTAGAATATGGTAGGGCCTGCAAGGAAAAGTGAATTGGAGCTGGGAATAAATTCTTTTGTCTGTTTTCCCAATAAGGTTTTAGGGTGATAAATGCCCTTGAGAAAGGCAGAGAGAAGAGCAACATCCCATACAGAAAGTGCCCTCATTAATTTCAATGCAACTTTTGCAGGAGAACTGGCGAATCATGCCCCTTATTAAGTGGGGTAGTGGGGGTGTCATCTGGGTTTCTGACCAGAAATATATTGGGTCACTCTCAGCTAATCTAAAGCATCTTCTCATCCAAACTCATCAGATGACTGTGAAATGGGGCAGACAGGTCACAGGACCACTTGGCAGAAGCTAGAAGTTTCCCTCATGGTGATCATTAAATCTCTTGCACATGTGTTGGGGTATTGAACCTTGAATTTTAGCAGTAACGGCAGTGCTGGCTACTCCGTAATGTGGGTGGTGGGAGCTCCCAGGGCCAGCCCTACCATTGCGGAGGATGGAACAGCTGATTTGGGCTTACATGAAAGGGCAGCAAATTGTTACTTGCTTTATTATTATTCTATTTTTCACTCCCATAGGAGAGACACTTGAGGGATTTTCAGGTGCCAGAATAACTTGATCAAGCTTGGGTTTGGTACCATGATCTTGTGGGGGGGGGGGCATCTGCTGCTCCACCCCAGACGGAAAAGTGTTTGGGGCCTGCCTCACAAAAGGCGTCCTCCATGGGCTCCTTAGTCCTGGAAGAGGCAGGTGTGCAAACAGACTTCTCTTGGGTGCTCCATGCATCCAAGTGAGAACAGAGCGGCTCACAGGACAGTGGCCTGCCACTAATCTTCAAGACCCCCAAAGCATGCAGCCATGCCATTCTCTGGGCCACTGACAGGGTGTGTGTGTGGTGGAAACAATGTCTGTGTGCAAATGCTCTGAAGTGCATAGGCTCCTTGCAAGGTTCCTAAACATGCAGAGAGGCTACAGCTGCAGCCCTTAGGCTCCTCTTTAAAGCAGGGCTGTGGCAATCGATAAGCTGCCACAACAACAAGAAGCTTGCCTCCAGACTTGGATGAATGTGACAAAGAGTGGCAGGCCAGCGTTTCTTCTACTGCCATATTCCTACAGCCACATCATTTTATAGGGACTTGTCACACTTTTGCCCCAACTGCAAGCACCCAAGAGTAAGAAAGGGAAGCCAAGATACTGCCAGCTGCTTAAGACAAACTCCACAAATTAGAAACTGGCATGTCCAGTGCACAGGTTCTATTTCCTATCAGTCCGCCCACAATCCCAGACAGGCCTGCTGGTTGAAGGAGCGCTGTGGCACAGCGATCACAGCACCTGCTTGGCATGCAGAAAGGCCCAGGTGCAGACAGGGCTGGGAGAGATTCCCTGCCGGAAATGGCAGAGAGCGTCTGTCAGTAAACAATACTACTTGCTATAAAACACCTTCTTGTGCTCCAGTGAACGGTTCCTCTTTGCAAATGACCCCACGCTTATCTTTCTTGTTTTCCTTGTGGGGCAGGATATGTGCAACAGGAATAGATTCTGACAAAAGTCTTATTGGATCAGATAAAATAAAGAGCGGTCACTTCCACTAAATGCTGCTTTGCTTTTACTAACACTGAGCCAGCTGCCTCTGGGGTGCTCAGGTGGGGCAGCGTCTTCTACCTGGCTGGTAGCCACCAGGGGCAGGAATCCAGAGCATGGCCATCCAAAGGAAGGAGCTGGAGGGGCTGCTTGCCACATTTCAAGGTAAGTGAAGCAAGACAACCCGACTGCCTGAAGAGCAGGTATGGCAAGCCCAGTCTGAAAGCGCCAAACTTCAGGGCTGTCATCCAATAAACTGCTGTTTGTACTCTGCTCCTAATCACAGAGGCTCCACTGGGCAAAGGCTGCAAGGTCCCTTCTGCAAGCTCCCGCCCCAGAGCTGTGCTGCCCGCACTAATACTCCGCCAGTGGTCTTCAGCGGCTAGGCTGGGACCCCGGGATGGGTGGCAGCCCGCTGAAGAATTTTAGCGTGGGAAGGAACCACGAAGGTCATCTAGTCCAACCCCCGGCAATGCAGGAATCTTTTGCCCACCATGGGGCTCGAACCCTCGACCCAGAGATTCAGAGCCTCATGCTCCAGTCCCGGCAGGAGCACCGCCGCCACGCAGTTTAAGAACTCGGTCCCCAATGCATGTTCGGGTTCAAAGTGGGTCCTGCGTTGGAAAGCCTTTTGGATACCTGTAGTGCACGCGCTCCAAAGAGCTTCGGCGAGAGAGGGAGCTGCCCCCCCCTCCCGCCTTCTTAATGCCCAAATGCTGCCCCTCCCCCCCGCGGATCCGGCCCAGATGCTTCTGGGGTGACGCCACTCCTCGCGAGGCGGCCGCGCCCCTGCCCCCCCCCGCGCCCCTACTCACCGGCGGGCAGCCGAGGCCGGAGCAGCAGCAGCGGACGACGCGGCCCGGGAGGAGCCCTGCGGAGAGACGGGAGAGAGCGCGGCGCTGAGCGGGCGGCCCTGGCCGCGTCCCGCGCGGAAGAGAGTCCGCCGCCAACTTGCTGGCCGCGGGCGGGCGGGGCGGGCGGGCGGCGGGCGGGTCCTAAAGGCCCGCAGGTCCGCCGCCGAGCCGGGCGGAGTCAGGCCCGCGAGCTCCGCGCGAGGAGCTGCCGAGGAAGCGGACCGGGCGCTGCGCTGCGCGGGGCCGGGGAACGAGGAGCCCCGCCCGCCAGTCGCTTCTCCTTAGGTAGAATTCGCGATTACGAAGCGACAAGGGTGACTAGCGAAGCCACCCGCTCTCAGACTTGTTTCCATTATGCTTTAAGTTGCTTTTGTTGTGGATTCGATTCTTTGCCGGCTGGTCTGGGAGTCAGCAGAAGCGCAGGGCAGGAGACGCTGCCATAAAGCGGCTCCCCTTTCTCAGAGAGGCGGCGCCATATAAAACGCTTTTCAATGGCATGTTGCAACCTGCGCGAAACTACAACTCCCATCACCCTGGTCAGGGCAGCCTGTTGACTGGGGCTGATGGGAGTTGCAGTACTAGTACATAACCTCTGAAGAGGAGCCAGCTGAGGAAGGCTGATCCATTACACCTGCAAGGCTGGAGTTGCAGTCCTGGAAGCACACTCTGTTGCACACACTCAGACTTTCACATGAACATGCACAAAGTTGTGCTGTAAATAAAATTTCAAATAAGCACAGTGCTTTTAAGGCTACAATTCTACAGAAACATACCTGCAGAGTCAATCCCACTGATGGGAAACACTAAAGGATAAACTGGAGTTTCTGGTTTATTGTGGTTTACTGAGTGTGAGCAGCGTATGTGCACACTGGACAGTCACACTCTTCTCTTCCCTTGGCATGAGCTGGATAAAGCAGGAGGCTTTCCCTTACTTCTGAACCAAGGGTTGCTATTGGTTTCTCCCTAACAAGCAGCAATCACAACAAGCCAACCTTAAACCATGGTTTGTTGCTGGCTTACTGTAGCACATTAGGAAGCAACAAACTGCAATTCCTGGTTTAGACATAACAGGAGCGCAAATCTTCCTGATTTGTTTCTTCTGCTTGCGCCAGGGGAAAGTTGAAGCAGAAGCAGTTGGGGCACATGCAATAGCATTCAGCTTTTCCACAATAAACCACAAAAAGCCACAAACCTTGGCTTGTTCATAGCATGAATTAGGTGGGTTAACACTGCAAGCTTGTTTCTTTTCCTACACTGGGTGGAAATAGCAACAAAAATAGATTGATACTGTACATCAAAGAGAAGGTACATTGAAAGCAGTCAGGAATGATTGGCAAAGCATTTATTATTTTAGACATTATGTTGATTTGCTAATGCAAGAGAAGTGAACCATTTCATTAGATTAAATTAAGTCTGAAATGTGATTAGTCTTAATCGTTCCAGTACCACCCCTTTATCCAATCAACTAGGGATTAGTCTTATCCCTAAGATTTTGAGGTTCCAGCCCTCAGCTCACCTGCCTGAGTAAGCCCAAATGGTACAAGGATGGTGAAGAAGAGTGCCCAGCATCCTAAGAAGGCATTTAGGCAGCCATGCCATCCCTGCAGAGGGAAGCAGTAGCCACAGAAAGCAAGGGCAGCAAGGCAAGAGTTACCTTGAGGGAAAGCTCAATGGCCCTGATGTCCTTGTCCAGCTCTTCGCTCAGCTGCTGCAGCTCCCTCTCCAGTAACTCCTGAAAGAGGGAAGAAATAGGCAGTGGGGGGGGGGCTGTAGGCAGAGGCCTGCAGTGGCCTCAGCAAACGAGCTACATGAGAGTCAAGAGAGAAGCATGAGGAGGCAGCGATGGGGCCACCTGCACAGAAACGCCTGGGAAACAAGGTTCGCAGACACTGTCATGTGAAGTGGCTCCTTAAGCCACCAGATACTGCATGCATAGAAGAAGTCCTACTGAGTTCAATGGAGCAGCCTTCTGTGTAGTCTTAAGAACACCACACAGAGATGGACAGACAGCTATGGGCAAAGAGCTCTCGTTTTTCACCAAAAGGGTAAATCTGTGGCTTGATTTAGCCTGCAGGTGGGGAAGGAATCCTACACATAGAAAGCTAGTATGCCAGGAAAAGGGTTAGCTTACAACCCTCCTCCATGACATGCTGGTTTTCTATGTGCAAGGCATTTTATTTCTCATTGGGAGAATTCCATCATGTGAACACCCACCTGCAGACTGCAGCGGTACAGCCCAGGCTCAGTTCATCTACCTTAGTGTGAGAACTAGGTTGCACAAGGATGCTCTGAGCTGAGTGGCAGAAGCCTGCTGTGCAAGGAGAATGATTCTGAATTTATAAGGAGGTTGGATGGAATAAGAGATTCCAGCTCATCGTAATTTACTATGAATTAGCAGCATTCAGATGCCAGGGATGGAGGAATCTCATTTTCAATTTCTCTCTCATTTTTCCAATGATAAAATTCAGTTCTCACCCCATTTCAGCATCAGTTTGTGATTTTTTTAAAAAAAGTCATTACAAAAACTCATCATTTCAGTGTGCATTTCTAATATACTAAAAAAAACACGCGTTACAATACATTTTTATGCACTTTTCATGAATTTGTGCATGTTTTTGCCTAATATACACATTTATGCACATAGTTTTGGGTTGGAGAACTTCACTGCAAAATTAGGAGAAGTGCAAATTTTAAAGGATGGCTGTGTTTCGCTTTGCATATTGCTTTGGGAAGTGTCAGTTAGGTAGATTTGAATGCAAGCTGCACTAAATGTCTCCCCCCAACCCAGCCGGTGCACATAGCCTAACTGGCCCCCTCCCTGGCCTTCAATCCTCTCCTGTTGTGAGTAGTTCCTAACGTTAGCACATCATGATGAGCAATTCAACAAGCAGCCATGACTTAAGACTGGCTTGCTGGCAACGGCTTGTTACAGTGCCACAGTCCTGATTTGTATACCCCATTCAGGGGTATGTGAGCAATGTGGGTGTTAAGAATGTCTCAAAACAAGGTACATCTCTGTACGATTATGCCAAGCTGAGCCTTCTCTGCAGTGGTGCCCTTGTTTTAGAACTCTGTTTAGAAAGGTGTGCCTGGCACCAAATCTTTTATCTTCCAAGGACCACCTTTTTTCCCCCTCAGGCTTCTCACCTCTGTGGTGTTAACTTGAATTTGATATGGCTGGGCTGCTGCTGTGCATTTTATGTGCCTGAAAGTTTTTTCACTGTTGTGGAAACTTGCATCACACATCTGCTGAAGTGGACTCCAGTCCCTAAAAAGGTATGCCACAGTAATCCTACTGCTCTTTTCAGGTCCCACAAAACTCTGTTGTTTTTGCTGCAAGACTAACACAGCTGCTCCTCTGGAAGTCGCTTCTTAATGTGGAGGCGCCAATCAGGCCTCAAGCAGCTATTAACCATTTCGTTGCAGGCAAGTCAGAACAAGAGTTATAGGGTGGCAATTTAGGGTGATTGCAAAGGCAATGAGATGGGTAGCTTAAACATTACACCCAAAGCGAGGATGGCCTTGATTTCTGGCAGCAGCAGGGGCCGACACACATTGCAGTGAAAGGGAACTATAATGTCATAATGGCAAAGGTAATGAGGTGCTAAATTTAGAACCACATATACACATGATACAACAAGAGTGCAGAATGTAATACTGGATGCAGGATTTGGCTTCTTGGAAATATCATTTTTTAAATTCAAAACAAAGTCTCAAGTCCTTATGGCTCCAGGTGTAGCTTTGGAAGTCCTAGACGCTGGAGGCTACTTGTGGGTTGCCCTGCTGCATTACCTGCATAGCTTCCTGCTGAAATAACCCAACCCTAACCCTAACCCTAACCCTAATTGTGCTTCATTCGCACAATTCACACCAGTCGCAGAAATGAGTATTTCTTTATGTGGAATCAGAATGGTCTGGATGCAGATTTTAAATATTTTAGTGTGGGGTGTGCATGACCCTGACTAGAGCACACAAGGTGCACCTGGTTCTGTGAGACCTATTTGGGGACCACAGCAGCAGGGCTCCTGCTCTGAATGGTGACCTAGAGCATTCTTCCCCATCCACAGCATGCAGATCTTGGCAGTGCATCTGCAGTGCGGAGGACCATCTTGAAGGCAGAGGAGGGGGGAGAGGAAATAACAAAGAATCCTACTCCATGGAAGCCAGTAAACACAGCTGCTCTCCGGCCGTCTTGGGAGAAGCCGGCAGGGAGGATCTCAAGCACAGCCCCATCCCCTCCTCCTGGCTCTATGAGTCTCCATGCTAGCTTCCCCCTGCCCCCAAGGAAGTGCATAGCATAGGCTTGGCTGGATCCCAGGTCTTGCTTTGGCACTGCAGAATACTCACCTCAATGGGCGGGGAGGGGGGGCGGCCTTGTGCTGAATATGCTGTGAGGGGCTTCGAAGGCTGCAAAGGGCAAATCAAAGCATCAGTAAAGAGGCTGCTGTATTGGAGGGAATCCTCAAGCAGCACACACGTCCCTTGGTCTGAATGAGGACTGTTGAGAAGGGGGAGGAGGGGGCGAATGGCTGGGACTTCCCACTTCATTAAGTTATTCTCCATGTGTTGCAACCATTGTTCCACATCCTTGCTTTCAAATATGAGCACAAAGAGTTGTGCAGTGTGACACTACATGTGAACAACGTGCCTCACGGAGTTCAGTGGGGCTGACACGCCAGGAAATGTGCAGAGCAATGCAGTCTTGTCCTTCAGACATCTGACTGACAATATGTGATCCAGTCCAGACACAATCTGGGTCTACTGCTAGTTCAGGCACAACTAAATCCAGGCACGAGGCTTGCATACCGAGCTGGGATAATCGAGGATGGATGACTTCCCAGGTTCATAGTCAAAAATGCTCTTGGGCTCCATGGCTGCAGCATCAGCTGCTTCCCAATTTCTCCTGCAAGAGAAAGAGAACAGAATCTCAAAGGGGCTGTGAGCTCCTCCACTTCTTGCACCTGTGACTCTCCCCCCCCCCCCCCCCGAGTCTTCAAAGGCAGTCAAGACACATTTCAGCAGGGGCTGCTGCAATGGATAGCCGTGTTGTGCCCTGGACTGGAACATAGGAAGATGCTTCCTACTAAGTCAGGCCATCTACCTCAGTATTGTCTACACTGACCGGAAGGGGCTGGTCAAGCTTTCAAGCAAGGGACATTCCCAGCCCTACTTGGAAATGCTGGGGACGGAACCTGAGACTCCCATCATCTGCTGCCTGAGGCAGCTGCCTCACTCTGCCTAATGATAGGGCTGGCCCTGCTTCCTCTGCCCCCTATGCCTTTCTTTCAGGGGGTGTCCTTTGCACACACATGGCAACATCACGGGACTGTTGCAAAGCAAATGTTGCAAAATGGCCATGAAACCACTGCAGAGCGCACTTCTGTACCAGAGGAAGGGGGGTGTGGTGAGTGCAGGCTGCCCCGGGTGACATCTCTAAGGGGAGTGAAAAATTGGCAAAAATATGTTTTCACAACACTTAAAAATAAATAAATAAATAAATAAATAACTTTATTTATTTATTTATTTATTTATTTATTTATTTATTTATTTAAAACGTGCGCACGTGCCACTGGGAAAGAAGGATGACCCGCCAGGGGCCAGACGCAAGGAGGTAAACAAACAATAAGACCCTCCCTCGCCTCATTTTGCCTGCCTGTTCGGAACCCCAGAAAGGGTGAATCCTGAGGACTTCTGGCGAGGCAAAGTGGTGGGCACACAGTGGTGCAAAGCTCAAGGGCAGCCAGCACCAGCTGAACTGCCTAGCCGATCCCTGAGCCGTAAAACCTCCTGCCACAACCGCCACGACCAGAGGAGAGCCGGGGGTGCCAAGCGCAAGGACCAAAAAGGCGACCCAGAGGCCGCCAGCGGCCTCTACCACACTGGGAACGGGAGCGCTGGACCTGTGGCCCGACGGAGCACAGGGGCCTGGAGGCAGAACAGGAGGCAGCCCTCGCCGTTGTGAACAGGCGGGCAAGTGGGAGGTAGGGCAGGCGCCATGCTGGCCTTCCTTGCACTCGAGAAGAGGCCTGCCCGGGAGCCAAGCGCCAAAGATAAGCCTCTCCGACATGCAGCCCAGCGATGCCCGGCTGCTGTCCACCTCCTGATTTAGCCTCCGTCGGGCCGCTAAGGCTGGCTTCGCCACCCTCCTCTCGCGCACCTCGCAGAGGGAGAGCAAGGAGGCATGGACAGAGCTCCGTTAACCAAGAGGCAGCTGCCGTGCTTGGCTGAAGATCCCCAGCCCGGCAGGAGGCGGTGAGAGCTCCGCGGCCACACGTGCTTTTGGTGGTGGGGAAACAGGACAGTGCACAAAGGAGTCCTGAGGGATCCCTTGCGTGCCAGGGAGCAAAGTGCCTGAAGGTGCCACGATCGAGGCTGACTAAATATGTAGCAGAGCCCAAAGGAAGTTCCAGGGTGCCCATAACCCCAAGCCTACCCCAAGCCGCCGATGGGGAGGGGGGTGACAAAACTTTTCCCGCAGCAGCTACACCTCTGACCACCTGACCTCATCTCAGAACCAACGGTCTGAGTGGAGGAAGCTCCTGCATTCAGCTGCTGGCGCTCAAGTGATAAGTCATCAAGTCACGATATCAAGGACCCATCTACACCAATTGGTCTAGCAGCCAATTGTTCTGCCAAGCAGAATTCCAAAATCCACTTTCTGCTGGCATGCTCCACAGCTCCCCCCAGGGCACAGTTGGGCACCGGAACACACATAGATTCAGGTGGGTGTGTTATCCTTTACAGAGCCTTTCGGAACCTAAAGAAGCAAAATGTGTGCTTGCCATTTCACCTGTTGGGTTTTAAGAGCAGCCAGTGCCCACCAATCAGGACTGAGACCACAGCACCCAGAGGTGGGGAGTCAATCAGTTCCTCCCACACTGTGGTCCTGACAAAAAAACCCTCCTGCCCAGATCTGCAGTTTGTCCTGAGAGAGTAGCTAAAATTGGCATCAATAGTAGCTTACATGTGTGCTTTTAAATCAGGCTGTAGTCTTCCTTCCTGCTCTCACACACCCTGTGACGGCTATTGTTTATTTCACATAATGTCTAGTATGGCGCTCATACTTCCTAAGTCACAGTGAGGCTAACTATCCCCAAGTTACAAAATGCAACTGCAGGGGGCACAGCTTGCCCCTTAAGTTTACAAATTTTCCCCTTCCCTCATTGGCCACATCCACAGCACACTGCCTCTGAACCCACCAAAAAGCAAGGTGGCTGTGTAAGTGACTTACTTTCATTTTTAATGCTCTCAGCATACATGCACATATTCCGTGTTTTATAATACCTCCTGGGAACTATAGTTTGGTGAGACAGCTGAGAAAGAGGATCCTTAGCTGTCCCCCAGGAACTCTAATACCCAGGTCCCCTGAGAAAGGGAATGGATGTTAGGGCTGCTAACATATGCAGAGTTTCTAGGGAGAAGTGGGACTTGCTTCTGAGAAAATATGCACAGAATTACAAATTGTTTTTAAGCCTGTATTGTAGATTAATCCTAGGAAGATGCATCCCTTTGTCTCCCTTGATGGGTCTAAGGTGGTGGTTACTGAAGCCGGGGAGGATTTTTGTTTGCAGGAGGGGGAAAAGATTTTAAGAAGATAAACAGTCATGCAAAAGTATTCCCCTCCCCTTTTTGCCATTGTTTTATTTAGGGAAGATAATGGGCTGCAAGTTAAAGCTGCTGGTTCCCCAGAGAGAGAGAGAGAATGAGAATGAACGCAGGAAAATATGGGCTGCAAGTTCATGACAGGACGGCCCTCTGGGCTCTCCTGAATGTTCCTCACGTCCCCCCAGGGGCCACAGCACACGGGCTGAAAACCAAGGGTCTACCCTAAGGCAATGCTGGGCAACCTGTAGCCTCTGCCTTAATTTCAAAAGGCTCTGCAAGTTATTAGTTTAGCATTGTCTGGCAAGAGCAACCTGTCTCTAATCCAGCAGCCTGCTCTGGGGGGGAGGGGCATGTGGTCCTTTACTTCAAGGGTGAGGAATCTTTTCCAGTCCAAGAGCTATATTCCCTTCTGGGGAATCTTCCAAGGGGTCACACTGCCCAAGCAGAGAGGCCTGGGGGGCTCATTTGGCCTCTGAAGCTCCTTGCCCCCAGTTCCCCACGCAGGCCTCTCCCTCGGGGCTGCACTTACCAGTCTAAGCCATTCTGCCGATGCCTGAAGCCAGGGCTGCTTGACGCCAGGGCTGCTGGTGGGCTTTTCTGCATGAGCCCCGGAGGCTGGTGCTCTGAGAAGGACAAAATGAGAGCTCTCTGGAGCAGACAGGCTTCTCCTGTTAGGCTGCTTCTCAGAAACCCCATGCGCCCCCCACACTCTTTCGGCCACCAGCTCCTATCACTCCTGACTATTGGCTCTGCTGGCTGTGGCTGCTGGGAACTGGAGTCCATAATATCTAGAAGACAGATAGCTACCAGTCTGCTTTGGCACACATTTTAAAAAGAAAAGCCTGACTAGCTTTTAAGACATCTTTTAACTGAATAACTTTTTAAAGAAATGCCTGTAGCAACTGATATTATGAAGACTTGTTTACCCTAAATAGAATCCAATAAAGGAGACATGTAAGTACAAAGTATTTTTTTAATATGATCCCATTGAGATCCCAAGATGAAAATTTGCAGATTTAAAATTTTAAGTGTAGCCATCATGTGACATATCATATTAAAGCCTATGAAGTTCTGAAGAGATTGGTGTTTTTAGTTTTGACATATCTCAATCCTGGGGTGAGCCTTAAAGGTTTCTGTGTAGTCTGGCAAGGCCAAAATTGTCATTTTTTTGAAATTTCAAACCCTCATAACTCAAAAATGGAATAAGGTGAAAAAATTAATTTTAGATTTAAACTTAGTTTTGATCATTCAACAAGTATACAAAATATTAAGAAAATTAGATGACATGAGGTAAAAAAGTTGGATCACTTGATATGGAATGACCATGAGAATGGCCCCAAGATACATCCACAGCTTTCTGTTTTTCCTTGGTACCACTTCCTGACGAATAACTTCACATACACACACAGCCTTTTGCATTTGGGTTCTCCCCCCAACACAGACTCCCACACAAGCCTAAGGTTGTTCCTGACACTATTTGGGAATCATCTGTCAGTGTAAAATTACTTGGCCATTGCCAAATATGACATCTAAGGTGCACAATCAGAAGCAGAAACCAATTCCTACCTCTAGAGTTGTAGGAGAAGTCCCAGTCCAGTTCTGATTCTGAAAGGAAAGGGAGATTTTTAGAGAGAACCAGTTCCAGGTTTGAGCTGGCCTAAGGGTCTCTAGCCAGCCTCTTTCCCTGCCATGATCACCTAGCTGTGCTGGCAATGCCATTCTCTTGGCTAGGGATGGACAAACCTGCCAGTCTCAGTTTCTCTCCATTTCTCATTTTCCCAACCTTAAGTTCAATTCTCCACATTTCTGCATCACTTTGTGGATTTTTATTTTAAAAGTCCTCATGAAAATTTGCTAGCATTTTAGTGCTTTCCCCTAATATATGCATTTTTGTATATATTATTTGGTTGGAGAACTGCTGAAAAGTGCAGATTTTGAAGGAAACTGCATTGCGGTTCATGTATCATTTACCTGGTGTGAGTTAGCTAGGCTTTCATTCAAAGGCAAACCAAACCAAATTTCTCTCCATCACTTCTTGTGATTTCCCACCATGCCCCACAGCTCTAGATTAGGGGCAGTGTGGCAAAGCAAAAGCGTTGCTGGGTCCATCTGTTTTGTGCTGCTCAGAATGCCAGGCCAAGAAATAAATAAAAAGAAGGGGAGGGGTCCAGGCACCTGCTCAAGGATAGCAGGTGCTGATTCCAGCCCCGTACACACTGAGAGGCCAAAGGGCACCCAAGCGAGGTCTCTGCTCAGAATGGAGCGTGTTGAACAAATAACAGGAAGTGGAGGAAGGAAGACTGCTCATCAAGTGCATGGCGTGTGGCAAAGGATTTGGACCCTGGGGAGCCACTTTACAGGGCAGTGAACACAGAGCGGTTCAAAGGGAAATATAGGCGGTCTGCGTTGTGCCTCCTCCTCCACCACTTGGTAAAGGCCATTGACTTGGATCATGGGCAAAGAAACTGACCAACTGATGGCCTCTGCTCACACAGCATTAATATACCTGGGGTGGTGGGATTCCCTATGACCTGTTTAGTACTGTTTGGTCTGGCTCTCAACAACCCTGTAGGGTCACCCAACATTATCTCTACAAAAAGGAAGACACATTCCTCCATAAGAAAAACTGCAATAATCCACAATTGAGCCATCTCTTTATTAAAGTAAAGGTAAAGGTACCCCTGCCCATACGGGCCAGTCTTGACAGACTCTGGGGTTGTGCGCCCATCTCACTCAAGAGGCCAGGGGCCAGCGCTGTCCGGAGACACTTCCGGGTCACGTGGCCAGCGTGACATCGCTGCTCTGGCATCTCTTTATTAGGACCAACCAAATTGTGACAGAATAGTGAGAAGCTTTAGAGTTCTTCAAAACTGGTAGTCAGAATGGGGGGTAGGGGTAGAAGCTGGCTTGATGTTAGAGACACAAAGTGTGCATTTATTCATACTCTTAGAATTGAGTGAAAGAGGGGATTGCAGACTTAATAGGATTAGAATTTGGTAGGTGCCATTCAGGTTTCAGGCTGCACCTGGGACCAAGGAGCGAGGGGTAACTAGGGATGGAAAACATTTGGTTCCGTTTGCAATTGAAGGTGAACCGATCGGCTCCGCACATTCCAAAATAATACAAGAACTGAAACATAGCCATCCTTTGACACTGATGTTTCTCTGAATTTTGCAGTGCATTACTCCAATGAGCACTGAAATGCATATACTGGATAATGTGTTTTGTAGAAATGTATATATTTGTGAAAATAACATACAAAAATGCACTGTATTAGAGAAAATTGCTTTGCAAAAAATGTGTGAGTGAAGCAAAATTGCATACAAAAATTTGTGTATTAGTTGAAATTTGGATGAAAATGCTCGTGAATTTTAATGAGGACTTTAAAAAATGCAATCTAATGTGGAAATGTGGAGAACTGAATTTAAAATTGAAAAAATGAGAAGCTGAGAAGCCAAAATTGTCAGATTCACCCAGCCCTAGCCTTTACCAGACCCTCCATTTTAATATATAAAATGCAGCTGTTACCTTAATAATAATAATAATAATAATAATAATAATATTTGTATACCGACCTTCATCCACAGATCTTAGGGTGGTTTACAACATAAAATGACGATATAAAAAACACAAAATACACAATAAAAAGAAGAACAAAAACAAACCAAAAATCCCACCTCCCACAACAGAGAGGAACATTTTCTCCTGGAGCCCATAGTTTGAAGCCTGAGGTTTAGCTTGCTGAAAGCCACCAGCTGTGTTCAGGATAAGACTTCTTACTGGCCAGAGTTGCACTATTTCACTAGTTTCATTTTCCTAAAACAAGGAGCCATGGGCAGCCTAGAAAATGAGATTTGAACCACTAGGGGATGCTCAATATCTGCAGAGAGCATGTCTCATTGGATAGATCACATGCTGACCCTGTAGTTTCTCAAGGATTATTGATACAATTTTAGGGACTAGATTAATGTGATGCCCTGACAAACTGTACCAGGAAGCTTGCTGTGGATCTGCTGGAACATGCTCCGATACCAGTCCCGAGGACTATCCACACTCTGCAACAGAAACCAGATATGCAAATTCACTAACAGCTGCAAAAGAGAATTGAAGGGGTGGGGGTGTAAGACAGGGTTGAAGTGATGGGCAGGAAGGAACCAGGGCAGGAATCTATGGGGACCATTTCCCCAAATTTGTCTAGGGAGAAGATACATTCTCCAACAGTTTTGAAGCTGTGAAGACTCATTATAAGCAGTGGAGGGAGCACAGTTTCTTCTTCTTTTCCTAAGGAAGTATCTCAGTTGTCAGCCTAGCCATCATTTTGCAACCTCCTCCACAATATCTCACAGCTAGCATCATTCTAGGGCATTGGGGATAGGATGGGAGAATGGTGCCAACCACAAAAATAGTGGAAAATATTTGGAGAATATTCTGCAAAGTGATCTTTTTTCAGGAGGATGAAAAAAATAAAGTTTTATTCTGAGAAATTTCAGTTCAGCTCTATACTGCAATGCCTCCCACTTCCTCCTCCTCCTCCCTGTGGTGCAGATTCCCTTGTTGGCCTTTATCTATGATTTCATGTTGCGTATCTGCATATGTGCTCAAATCCAAGCTATGATGGGAATATTAGTTCACGTTAGCCATGGTTAGCAGCATCAGTGCAGACACCAAGCTTCATCCATGGTTAGGCTGACAAGGAAAAAGCAGGCTAGAGCTCCAGTGGAGAAGGGTAGAAAATGGAAGAAGGAGAACACATTCCCAAGTCAGTTTGCAAATTATGGTTTGCACTAAACCACACACGCCATCTGAGCTGAGCCAATGTGCTTTCTTTTCATATTTTTTGGCAACGGGGGAGATTTGTTGTTGCTTTTGTTGCAAACAAGCTCATGGAGGCCACTGGGAACACTCTTGACTTCAGGCTAACCTCCCACATTGTTCCCTTTGATACAGCATTCAGATAACCATTCTTAAGAGGTTCTCACTTAATTGCAGAACCAGCCCAGTTTTCCATAGTTCAAAAGAAGCCTCAAAAGATCATGAGCTCAAATTAGCTTGGCTACAGACTTAAAGTGCTTAAAGTACATAGCAGAGGAGAGGGGATGCTGAAGAGAGCTTGGATTTTTGCATCCTATTTACATCTGCTTCATCTACAGACTCACCGATCGTGAGGCAATGGGCATCCCAGACTCATCCACTGGTCCAATGCCATCATACTTCACCCAGCGTTTTTCCTTCCTCCGGCCATCTTTTGTCCAGGTGGCGGACCAGCCTGGTTGTGCAGTGCCATTGACAGCTGGGCGAGCAGGTGAACTAGCTGGGTGGGGGACAGGTGCTGCTTGTGATGTCAGTGGTCTAATTTCTTTAGCAGGCCAGGTGGGATACCAATTATTTGCTGCAAATAGATACAGGCAATGTATAGTGAGCCAGCTCTGCAGGAGGTAAGGTCAGCCAGACCAACATAAAGCAAACACAGCAGTTTACTGGGCTCATACCATATTAACCACAATAGCCAAACATTTCATGGCAGCAATATACCTCCAACGAGGATGTGTTGGTGATAAACACAAGGTGGCCATCACCAGCAGAGCCGGGTTGTGGGTTTCCAAGCAGAGGAATCTGGCTAGCTGCTCATGGAAACAAAATGCTAGATATGATGGACCTTGGTAAAGGTAAAGGGTAAAGGGACCCCTGACCATTAGGTCCAGTCGTGGCCGACTCTAGGGTTGTGGCACTCATCTCACTTTAATGGCCGAGGGAGCCAGTGTACAGCTTCCGGGTCATGTGACCAGCATGACTAAGCCGCTTCTGGAAACAGCGTACGGAAACGCTGTTTACCTTCCCACCAGAGTGGTACCTATTTATCTACTTGCACTTTGATGTGCTTTTGAACTGCTAGGTTGGCAGGAACAGGGACTAAGCAACGGGAGCTCACTCTGTCGCGGGGATTCGAACCGCCAACCTTCTGATCGGCAAGTCCTAGGCTCTGTGGTTTAACCCACAGCACCACACGTGTCCCTTTTGATGGACCTTGGTAAGATGCAATAAATCAGTCCTTAAGTTCTTATGAATCTAGTAGTCAAATTAGTCCAGTACTGGAAATAATGGATCCTTGCTGGAAGATACGATTATCCTGGACATAACACCAGCCTTGTTGTCGCTTGCCTAGTTGCCCCAAGCACCTAGAATTTGACCCAGGCAAGTCTGCAGATGGCCAGAAGAGGTAGGGAGCACTCAGGCCCTCCCCCCCCCCCCGTGTTCCTATGCTGGATGCACAGGAGTTAAAAGCTCCGCATAGAAAGTGCATTGGTGGATGAGAAAAGAAACCCTTGTTTCTAGTATATCAAATGTTTTATTTGCCAGTCTCTCTCATGAATAAAAAGCAGATGAGTAAACATTTTTGCAGGCTAGTAACTGTTGGGGGGACTAATTTACAAGGCTGGCTGACTCCATGTGTTTCCCAGTAAAATCAGCCCTAATTCTGTTTCTGCTCCCACCAGATAGGAATTTTGCCCCAGCCAACTGGTCTAAAAGGGGAGTCTAGACATGCTGTTGAACATACAAGCTGATGCTTCCTCCCCCGCGACATGATTCTGCAGCCAAAGGTTACCTGACCAAAGTCCCATGAGATGTCAGCTCCTCCGCTGATGGGAGCACAGCAGGGGCGTTGCTAGACACTTAAGAAGGATTCAGGACATGTGGCCATAGTCACAAAATTTCATAAGCTTTGCATATGTATAGACACATATTTATACATGGAGACATATGGATACACATTTAGAATTTAAATGTCACAGAAGGCATGTCAATCCATCCAAAAGATCAGGTCAAATTAATTATTCATAGCACCCCAGCCCAGATCACTCCAAATAAATTCCTCTTCAATTCAATTACTTCCAATTTATTTATCAAAAAATCCTGCTCTAAATCAATTCAATTCCGCTTCAATTAGATCCATTCATTGGACTGAGTTTCAATCAAACACAAAGGCCCAAGCAAATGGGCAACACAGGAAGTGAAGAAGGCAAAAGGCCACCAGGTGTCCATTCTCTTGCCAAGAAGAAACCATTAGTTCCTCCATATTTGGCTAGAGTTACCTGAGTTTGTTTTCCACGGCTGAGAGATCCCATTGTGCACAGTGCGGGGGGCTGTGTCGTGGAACTCAAAATTCAAGGTGTTTGAACCACAATTACGAATCACAGGAATCTGCAAGCAACAGCACAAGCCCATTAGTTTCACCTCAGTTTTAAAAGCACCAGAAAAGGGTTCCAGTCCAAATGGGAATTCTCACATTCTTCATAAATATCACCCTTGGAAGGTTCAGGAGTTCCATGTATTGATAAGATAAATTTGTTCTTGTAATCTTCGGAGAGTGGGACATCTATCCCGCTATCTTTTTAGACTTTTTGTTCCAAAAATGCAAATGAAAGAGATAAGCTTTTCTCCCTCTTTGCATAACTGCCCTCTCCCCTCCTCAGGTTTCAGCAACTGGCATTCAGAAGTAAACTGCCTCTGAAAGATTGTTGTATCTGAATGTCTAGAATAAAATTGTTAGAAAATAAATCTAAAAGTAATGATTAACCCAACTGCAAATTGGCTTTAGCTGCAAAAGAAAGGGCAGAATTAATATTGATATTTGCCTTTGAATTTCTTATATCTCCGTCTATATGTATGTTGTCTGATTTTTTGTTGTAACTGACGTTGTTACTGTCTGGAATAATAAACTATTTTGACTCATACCCAGTTTCACTGAGAAATTGGGCACCTAATAAACTAGAGGCACGGTGAATGCTTTTGATTGTTCTTACTGTGTTTTGCATTAAATTGTGTAAGCCACTTTGAGGATGGGGACTTTTTCGAGGAAGAAAGGCAGACCAGGGCTTGAAAGAAGTGAAACAAAGACACAGTGACCACCTGAGAAAGGACTGTTCTCTGGTTGTGAATCTGGGGGGACAGAACAGTTTTCTGGGACTGTTAACTTAGGATGAATGTGGAGATGGAAAATCTGCCAATGGGAGTTGTAGTCCAAAACATCTGGAGGACCTCCAGTTGGTGAAAGCTGATTTAGGCTGCCGAGTTTATAAAGTCTACCTTGGTGAACAAAATGATTACCCCGACAGCCTCATGCAAGCAAAACCAGCAATGCTTAACTCCTGCTCCCAGTGGACCAAGGAAACCTACACCAGCCCATAATGAAAACCAATTCATTAATACAATCAGCCATAATTAGTCAACCGCTTCCTTTTCAGGAACCTAGTCTAGGGCACATAGACTTAAAACAACTTTGCAGCCTGCAGCTCCAATATGGAAAAGAAATGATGAGCAGTCAGCTGTCCAGGAGCCACAGAGAGGCTTGAGAACACAACCCCTTTATTAAAGCCTTGTAAAACTAAAGCACTCTTTCCTATTTCTTATTTTATAAAGAAATCACTCGCTGTGAGTCTTTTAAAACAATTCAATTTAAAAACAAATATACAACCACTTTACCTGAACCAGTTTTTCCAGAGGCACTGCTTAAATTAATTAAACAGTCTTACATACTGTCTGTTGTTTTTGTCTATGGAAGACAGGAGTGCCTGGCGTGCTCTGGTCCAGGGGGTCACGAAGAGTCGGACACGACTAAACAACTAAACAACAACACATACTATCTACAGTGGTACCTCAGATTAAGAACTTAATTCGTTCTGGAGGTCCGTTCTTAACCTGAAACTGTTCTTAACCTGAAGCACCACTTTAGCCTCCTGCTGCCGCCGTGCCACTGCTGCGCGATTTCTGTTCTCATCCTGAAGCAAAGTTCTTAACCCGAGGTACTATTTCTGGGTTAGCAGAGTCTGTAACCTGAAGCATCTGTAACCTGAAGCATCTGTAACTCGAGGTACCACTGTACTAATGGCAGCTTTCCTGGGGGAAGCAGAGAGGAAAGTGCAAATCCTTATTGGACTCCCTCCAGTCTGTCCCCCCCCCCCACACTTTTTTTTAAGAAGCATGAAGTGCAGTCACCCTTTATCATTATTGTCTAGTTTGTCCCTGATGAAGTAACCTGTGAGGCAGCACAAAAAAGAACTGCAAGTCCCTGGGGAGGAGAAACACGCAGAACATTTGCCTGGAACTTGAGGCCCTTCAGAAATTGCTCCCATGAGTTCCAGCCAGCATGGCCCTGGGTCCTGAACCAGGAAAGTCATACTTCAGTGGCATTTAAAGGGTCGCAGGTTCCCCACAGTTAGCACATCCAGAGAATTAAACCTGCAGGGTTAATTGCTTAATTATTTCCAAGAATTTCCTCCTTATATCCTTTGAGAAACACCTGCTTCTCTTTATCTTTTCTTTATGATGTTAATACAGGCAGATGTGCCCTTTGGCCTTTCTGTCTAGGCTTATAAGTTTCCTGCTACACATGTTGCTTAATCAAATAGAGTGTGAAGGCCAAGCTACCTGCTGTACAAAATTACATGCAACTTTCCCCCCATCTTTTCTTTTGACTTGGCAAACAGTCACTGGAAGCTGCAGGTCAGGTGCTAAGAGAAAATGGGCAGCTGGGATGGTTTAGGACCTAACCAGATAGGATGTTGACTGCGTGAATGAAATTAATTTGCATAATTTTAGTTATCTGAGTAATCCTTTCTGAATGGGGAGCCTGAGCAGTATGGGATCTTCCACCATCATGCAAATAGTTGTGCCTCTGTTTGTGGGAGGGGTGCGTTGTTTTCATTGGAACTATGGTAGGTCTAAGCCTCTAGGGTTTAGACCCGTGTTTCCCAAACTTGGGTCTCCAGCTGCTTTGGACTACAGTTCCCATCATAGAATCATAGAATCATAGAATCATAGAGTTGGAAGAGACCACAAGGGCCATCGAGTCCAACCCCCTGCCAAGCAGGAAACACCATCAGAGCACTCCTGACATATGGTTGTCAAGCCTCTGCTTAAAGACCTCCAAAGAAGGAGACTCCACCACACTCCTTGGCAGCAAATTCCACTGTCGAACAGCTCTTACTGTCAGGAAGTTCTTCCTAATGTTTAGGTGGAATCTTCTTTCTTGTAGTTTGGATCCATTGCTCCGTGTCCACTTCTCTGGAGCAGCAGAAAACAACCTTTCTCCCTCCTCTATGTGACATCCTTTTATATATTTGAACATGGCTATCATATCACCCCTTAACCTCCTCTTCTCCAGGCTAAACATGCCCAGCTCCCTTAGCCGTTCTTCATAAGGCATCGTTTCCAGGCCTTTGACCATTTTGGTTGCCCTCCTTTGGACATGTTCCAGTTTGTCAGTGTCCTTCTTGAACTGTGGTGCCCAGAACTGGACACAGTACTCCAGGTGAGGTCTGACCAGAGCAGAATACAGTGGCACTATTACTTCCCTTGATCTAGATGCTATACTCCTATTGATGCAGCCCAGAATTGCATTGGCTTTTTTAGCTGCCACGTCACACTGTTGGCTCATGTCAAGTTTGTGGTCAACCAAGACTCCTAGATCCTTTTCACATGTACTGCTCTCAAGCCAGGTGTCACCCATCTTGTATTTGTGCCTCTCATTTTTTTTTTTTGCCCAAGCGCAATACTTTACATTTCTCCCTGTTAAAATTCACCTTGTTTGTTTTGGCCCAGTTCTCTAATCTGTCAAGGTCGTTTTGAAGTGTGATCCTGTCCTCTGGGGTGTTAGCCACCCCTCCCAGTTTGGTGTCATCTGCAAATTTGATCAGGATGCCCTTGAGTCCATCATCCAAGTTGTTGATAAAGATGTTGAATAAGACCGGGCCCAAGACAGAACCCTGTGGCACCCCACTAGTCACTCTTCTCCAGGATGAAGAGGAACCATTGATGAGCACCCTTTGGGTTCGGTCAGTCAGCCAGTTACAAATCCACTGAGTGGTAGCATAGTCAAGACCGCATTTTACCAGCTTCTTTACAAGAATATCATGGGGCACCTTGTCAAATGCCTTGCTGAAATCAAGGTAGGCTACATCCACTGCGTTCCCTTCATCTACCAGAGTTGTAATTCTGTCAAAAAACAAGATCAGGTTAGTCTGACATGACTTATTTTTCAGAAATCCATGCTGACTATTAGTGATCACAGCATTCCTTTCTAGGTGCTCACAGACTGTTTGCTTAATGATCTGCTCCAGAATCTTCCCTGGTATTGATGTCAGACTGACTGGGCTGTAATTATTTGGGTCCTCTCTTTCCCCCTTTTTGAAAATAGGGACAACATTTGCCCTCCTCCAGTCTGCTGGGACTTCGCCTGTTCTCCAGGAATTCTCAAAGATGACTGCCAGTGGTTCTGAGATCACACCTGCCAGTTCTTTTAATACTCTTGGATTGCCTTTAACCTCTCTAGCAAGCCTGAGTTCATTCTGTGCTTTAGCTTTTCTGACTTTGTGTCTACACGTGCTGGCTATTTGTCTGAATTCCTCTTTGGTGGTTTCCCCCCTTTTCCATTTTTTGTACACATCCTTTTTTAATCTTAACTCAGTTAAAAGTTCTTTAGATAGCCACCCTGGCTTCTTTAGGCACCTTCCATGTTTCCGTCTCATTGGTATTGCCTGAAGTTGTGCTTTTACTATCTCCCTCTTAACAAACTCCCAGCCATCATGAACTCCCTTTCCTTTTAGTATTACTGTCCATGGGATCTCACCCAGCACTTCCCTAAGTTTTATGAAGTCGGCTTTCTTAAAGTCAAGAAATTGAGTCCTAGTATGCTTGGCTGCTCCTTTCCGCTGTATAGTAAACTTCAGAAGAGCATGATCACTCGCGCCTAATGATCCTTCCACTTCTACTCCACTAACCAGGTCATCAACATTGGTTAGGACCAGATCTAAAATGGCTGTTCCTCTTGTTGCTTCTCCCACTTTCTGGACAATGAAGTTGTCTGCAAGGCCAGTGAAGAATCTGTTTGACCTTATGCTCTTGGCTGAGTTTGACAACCAACAAATATCCGGGTAATTAAAGTCCCCCATTACTACTATCTCCCTTCCTTTTGCATGCTTGGCCATCTGTTCCAGGAAGGCATCATCTATGTCCTCCGTTTGGCTTGGGGATCTATAGTAAACTCCCACAATGAGGTCACTGTTATTCTTCTCTCCATTAATTTTGACCCAAATGCTCTCACTTTGGCTTTGAGGTTCTAAATCTTGGATCTCTTCACAGGTATACACATCCCTGACATATAACGCCACTCCTCCTCCTTTCTTGTCTGGTCTGTTTCTCTGAAATAGATTGTATCCCTCCATTATTACGTTCCAATCGTGGGACTTATCCCACCAGGTTTCAGTGATGCCTATTATGTCATATTTAGTTTGCTGTACCAAGAACTCGAGCTCATCTTGTTTATTTCCCATGCTTTGCGCATTAGTGTACAGACACTGAAGTCCATTAATCATTCCCCCGTGTCTCTTATTTAAGGATTTTTTCCTCCCACCACTAGGTCTGCATGCTGTTTGCTCCATTTGGTCTATGACATTTGGATGATCATCTTCATCAATTGATAGACTCCTACCTTCAGGAGCACTGTCTCCCTCCCCCACATTAGTCAGTTTAAAGCCCTCCTGATGAGGTTTCTGAGATTTTTGGCAAAAACATTCCTCCCAACCGTTGCGAGGTGCAGCCCATCGCTTGCCAGAAGTCCATCTTCAAGAAACTGCAGTCCGTGATCTAAGAATCCAAACCGTTCCTGTTTACACCATTTGCAAAGCCAATCCCTGGCCACTGGTTTTGCTAAGCTAGGGATGATGGAAGTTGTATCCCCAAAACAGCTGGAGACCCAAGTTTGTGAAACACTGGTTAGACTAAGGGTTAGATTCCACCTATACCCATCTTCCCATCCCCTGCTCCGCCCAAACTGGGGTTCTTAATTACAAAACAAAAAAATGTGCATGTTAATTTTATTCACACAATGAAGTTCAAGTCTTGTTTGACCCTTAAAACCTTCTGTATCTTTTTGTCTCTGCAGGGCGGAAAAGAAGCTGGAGGGCATATTAGAAGGAAGATTTCCAGCACAGAAAGTATTTCTCACCCCCATCTCCAACTCTCACCACTCTATTCTGATCACAGCTTCCCATGGCTGCCTGTAATTCTAACAAAAAGTTAGAGGTAAATTAAACAGAGCTATACCTCACAGGTGCAGTTTTCACCTAAGGCTGCTGATGCAGTTCCCAGTAGTGGGTGGCAGGGCTCCCCTGCAAGTCATGAGGGTGATGAGCAGTCAGGTGAGTGCCCTCACCCACTGGCAATTCCTCTGAATTAGTTTGGTTAAAGCAGGGGCAATCCTGGGAATTTTACAATCCTCAGAAGGGGGGAATGGCAGCTGGGAAATGGCTTCCTCTGTGACTGCCTCTAGCATCTTTGCTGCACTGACTCTGCTGTCTGCTGAAAACGCATCTCTTTACCCTGGCCATTGACAGTTAAGGTTATGTTGTTTTGTAGGACCTGGCTTTTTTGGCGAATTGATACCGTTCTGCTTTTGTTTGGAAGGATTTTACTTGTTTTTATAACCATATGATTGTTTTACTTGTTTTGTGTAACTGTACGATGATATTGTAGTAACCTGTTCTGAGGGACTTCCGGGTTGGTGCGGTAATGGCGGAATTCCTCTGATCGGGAGGAATTTGCCCCGTGGGAATCTGGGTCTGGCCGCCATGGCGAAGGCGTAGACCCGTAAAAAATCACAGGCCGGAGAAGCCTGTGAGCGTGGGATTCGGTGGGCACCTTTTGCGCCTCCCCTACTCATGGGGAAACCCGGTTTCGGGGGTCCGGAGCAACGTTGGGTGAGCGGCGCGGTGCTTCGAATCGTCTGCTTCTTCCACGGAGCGAAGCCGCATAACTGTTGCCGGAGAGCGCTGACTTTTTCCTGTGGACAATTTGATCTTAAAGTAATTACCCGTGAGTAGAGCTGAAGCGGGAGAATTGGATTTTTAAAAAGTTTGATTTGGCACCATAACGGGGAGGTTCAATACAGGAAGTCCGCCTTCCCCTTTTGTAAATAGACTGAAGCAATGAGGCTGCAAGCTGAAGTCTTGGAAAGCCTACTGTAAAGGACTAAATTTCCACTGGTAAAGAACATTAAACCCACCTTGGAGGCAGGAGAAGAGGGGGGAAAGTTGTGTATTGAGTATGCCTGCAGGAGAGAGCGAAGAGAGCTAAAATACTGCCGCTCTGACTCTGGAAACGGGCTGCTAGCAGGACTGACGTCTTTTGGAATGCTTATTGACAGCGTTTAGAACGTTCATTGACAGCTAGCTAAATAAGAGAAATACATTGTTTCTATTGTCTCCGGCTGCTTTTAAAAAGGAGTAAAAGTAACTGAAAATTGAAACTAACTTTGGGTTGTTGGAAACCGTGTTTAAAAGAGGACATTACGGATTAATATAAATAGAAACTGTTTCCCCCTAGTGGAAGCCTTTGAAACTGGTTGCTTTACAAGAGCTGGGCTAGGGGAATTTCCAGCTGCAAGATAAAGAACTGTGAGACTCTGGGACTGACCTTGAAATTTTTTAAGTGTTATGGCAAATGGAAAGGAAAAAACAGACCAGTCAATTGCTGAAAAAACATTAAGGTCTGGGAGGACATGGCAGCAATCCAGGCTCAACATCAGGCCCCTCTGCCTCTTCTGCTGCTGCTTCTGCATCAGTACACTCAAAATCAAGAGGAATGTCGACAGAAGATACCTTAGCGGTTGCATTAAATAAGATAAATGATTCACTGGAACAGCTCAACAAGAAAGTGGATGTTGCAACTACTAAAATGGACTTAAATACAGAAAGTATAAATAATTTGGGACAAAAAGGTGAATACCAATACAGAAACTATCCAGAAATTGATACAGGAATCTACTTTGATATGGCAGACTGCGGAGGAAGCCAGGGAGAAAGCTGTTGCTGCTGAATGTAAAGTAACACAACTTGAGAGAGAGAGAGTCCCAGCCCTACAGAGGCAACTTGATGAACATAAGTTGACGCCTGTTATGATTGAACTTAAAGAAAAACAGACGAATTTGAGGATCAGAGCCCTACCTGAATTGGAGAAGGAAAGCTTGAAAGATTTTCTCATACAGGAATCTGCTGACTTTTGGGACTTGGACTTGGGCCAAGAAGAGTTTAGAATTGTGAGGGCCTTCAGACTTGGAAGAAGAGGGAAAAAAGAGAAGAATAGATTAAGAGACTGCTTGATCACCCTTCGAATTAAAGAAGAGAGAGATAGAATCTTGGGTTAGCATTACCAGAAGAACCTAGAAGTACAACAGTCAAGAGTGGACATTTTTAAAGACGTCCCGAAATATCTTTTGGATTTTAGGCCTAACTACGGAGATATTGTTGCCCTGCTGAGAAGGAACAAAATCATCTTTAGGTGGGAGTTTCCCCAAGGTCTATCCTTCAGTTTCAAAGGAAGGAAAATAAAAATAAGATCAGTAGAAGATAAAGTAAAGTTTTTGTATAAATATGAAGAAGATCTGCAGAAGGGACTTGGAAAAGAGCCAAGAGCATCGGATAGAAGATCACTAGGATGAAGTTGATGGACTATACAGACTATACGGAACTGGCGGAAATGACTGGCAGAATCCGAGACCAGGGAGAAGAGTCGGCGGAAGAAGACTGGAAAAAGTTTAAAGATTATTTATGGAAATACTGTAAATTTAATGAATGTTAGAAAAATGTTGGAATGAAGTTATATGGCTTTAGTAGAAATGTTATAAGGATTTAAGTATAAATAGATTAATAGAGTATTAAAGATGAATGTTAGAAAAATGTTGGAATGAAGTTATACGGCTTTAGTAGAAATGTTATAAGGAATTAAGTATAAACAGATTAATAGAGTATTAAAGGGAAAATAAGGTTAGAATGTGCTAAGATAATTACTGGATAGAAAACAGAGGAAGATGGAAAGGAATTGCTGAAACAATTAACAGAAGTGGAATACAAAAAGGGAGGTGTGAGGAGGTCGTGGAAATAAGATATTGAAATTATTTGACGTGCTTTAAATTGTTTTTGTTTTGTGTTGTTAGTTTAATGTGTTAGTGTTATGTAGTGTTTGTGTATTGTATTGTATTGTTCTTGTTTTTTGTAGTGTTTAAATTGTTGGAAAAGTAATAAATATTATTATTATTTTTTTAAAAAAACCTGTTCTGGGCTCCTGTGGTGAAGAGCAGCTAAGAAATCTTATAAATGAACAAGAGTCACTCACTCTGTGCTTCGAGGGAGCCCTCACCATCTGTGGAGTAGATGTAGCCTGAGGAGATGCTGGCTTCCTGCTGCTGATGAAAGAGGAGTTTTTCTGGAGGCGTGATGGGATGAAGTCATCCAGACTGAGGCCCAGTGTTTCCTCAGGTGCTCCAGCTCTGGAGTGAGATGGCGGAGAGGTAAAACGAGGCCTTCCTTGTGGGGAAGGAGATGATGAATAGTTTCCTGGGACATGAACACGATGCTCCGTGTATGTCGCACTCTGCACGGATTGGGAAAAGAGAACGTTCTTTAGGCATTACAGCTTGGTGTATACAATCACAGTAATACTGAGGCAACATGTCACCGCCAGGTAAACCCTTTCAGCTCAGAATAAGAGTGGCTGGCAGATAACCTCAGGGCAGGAGCCGGTGGGCTGGGGAGGTCTCTACCTGGGTCAGGAGAGCCTAAGAGAAAAGATCCTGTGGAAGGTCCTAGTTGGTGGGTGGGATTTCCCTCACCTCATCCCACTTCCCTACCAGTCCCCATAGAACAAGGCCTGGGCTCTGCCTCTGTGGCTATCAGAACTGGTTGCACATTTTGCCACATACAGTGGTGCCCCACAAGACGAACGCCTCGCAAGACGAAAAACCCACTAGACGAAAGGGTTTTCCGTTTTGGAGGCGCTTCGCAAAATGAATTTCCTATGGGCTTGCTTCGCAAGACGAAAATGTCTTGCGAGTTTTTCCGACTTTCCTCCCCTTTTTCTAAGCCGCTAAGCCGCTTATCTGCTTATCCGCTAAGCCGCTAAGCTGCTAAAAGCCGCTAAGCCGCTAATAGCGCTAAGCCGCTAAGCCGCCAATGGGCTTGCTTCGCAAGACGAAAAAAACGCTAAACGAAGAGAATCGCGGAACGGATTCTTTTCATCTTGCGAGGCACCACTGTAACTTTCTTTCTAGGAGGGATAGACACTTTGTCAAAAGAAAGAGCTCAGAGTCTGAGACACCTTTCCAGGAGCACAAGTGAAAGCCTTTGCATGCGCCACTTCACTCATGGGCACCAGATTAGAAGCCCTTGGAAGAGGGAGTCAAATTTTGAAATTAGTTGTTGGAAAAAGGAGAAACACACAGGCACATGTTTGCATAAACTGATTTATGCACAGATAATTTTTTGAAATAATTGTGGGGAAGACTGGACCAGGCAACCCTTATGCCTGCTCAGCCAGGAGCCGACTGTTGCTGGGCAACCCCATTCCTGCTCTGTTCTTAAGAGTATTGTTGAAGCAGACACTCCTCGTATCCCTTGGAGCCGAGAAGCGTCTTCCAACAGCCCTTCAAAGAGAAGACTGTCCTCTGCAAAGTAGGGCACATTTTGCAGAGTTGCTTACCTGAGGCTGCCTCTGGTTACTGGGATATGGGGCGGTATGCACTTGTTCTGCTAGCCTAAGCATTTACACTTGCGCAACAGAACGTTCCCTCACCCCCTCCTCTCTGTGTCCTCTCCTGCTCCAGCACAGATCTAGGGGGCATGCAGACGGGGTGGGGGTGGAGAGTTCCACTGCACAAGCATAAATCCTTGCACTAATAGAACAAGCTACTTAGCAATACAGTCAAACCTCGGTTGTCGAACGTAATCCATTCCAGAAGCCCATTCGACTTCCAAAATGTTCAACAACCAAGGCACAGCTTCTGATTGGTTGTAGGAGCTTCCTGTGCTCAAGTGGAAGCCACATCGGACGTTTGGGTCTCAAAAAACATTTGAAAACCAGAACATGTATTCCATCTGTCTAGCCCAGTACTGTGCACCCTAACTGACAGCATGTATAGTTGGAAGGGACCCCAAGGGCCATCTAGTCCACCCCCACCCCCCGCAATGCAGGAACCTCAGCTAAACCATGCAGGACAGGTGGCCCCTCAAGGGAAGGCCTTTCCCATCAGCTGCTACCTGGTTCTTGTAGCTGGAGATGCCAGGAGCTGAACTCATGCTGCATGCAAAGCTGCTGCTCTAGCACTGAGCTACGGTCTGCTCCACTCTGTGTTTCTCTCTCCTGAAAACAAGGGATGGGAAACAGCACTGCCAATTTAGCTATTCATCTGTTTTGTGCATGTGATCTACTCATCCTCCCAGGGCTCTGAGCCTCACATTATGACATCCATGGGAATGAGAGAAGCCAATGCCTTCTTTTGGCCCCTAGACAAATGCCTGACCAGAAATCCCAGTGCCTCAGCCAGCAATGGATTAAATCCCTGCCTTTATTTACAAGAGACATCAACGGCTCCCCTGGGATCTCCAATCCACACGCCAGACCAATCTGTTCAAAAACATTTCCTGTTATTTAAAGACAAGCACAGCGATGGTAAAAATAATACTAATGTAACTGATAACAACACTATGAGTTAAAGCATAATAACCAAGGCTCACGTTCAGGGACTGAAGCATCCCAGATCTGGAGTTCTGAAACGTCAGCAGTGCCTGTCACATGCAGATGCTTCCCTCGAAGAGGCAGCCGTCAGCTCAGGGTTGGTGTTTCCTAGGCAGGGAGAGGAAAAGAAAGGCATGATGGAGTTGCCCTGGAGCCCAGCCTCTTTACAGCTTCACTTAGTTAGTTCCTTAGCCAGGAATGTGTTCCCTGCTCCACCAGAACCCTGTCCTCACATGCCTTCATTTGTTCACTTTACTAGGGTTGTCAACCACTGATAGGATGGTTAATTAATTTATCTCCCACCTCTTAACTAGTAAATTGATCAAGTGTCAAGAAATGTGCATACCACCAAAACCTCTATACAGTGGTACTGCATTTAAGATCAGGAATAAAACACAGAATTGTTGAAATACTCTTAAAAACAAAAGGCAGTCATAAAACCATAAAAACAATCAGCAAGCAATAAAAGCAACAACAGATAATAATATTCAAAATCTAAAACTCAAGAGGAGCAGCATTAAAATTATACACTAAACATGTGGGCCAATTAAGAACTAAACAAACCCTAAACAATACACTAAACACCTGGCACTGAAAACTTATCAGTGGGTGCAAGGCAAGTCACCTTTGGAGGGGGATTCCAGAATCGGAGAGGGGGGGGGTCATTTGCATGCAAGCAGGAGGGACCTTGGGGGTTCTTCGTGCAGCTCAGCTGGGGGAAGGCAGCAGTTTAAAGAAGCCAAGCAAGGAACAAGCTGGATCAGCCTGGCAATGCAGCTTCTCCTCCCTCTGTGGTATAGGGGGCAGAGCGCAATGGGGTATCACCCGGAGGTATCTCGCAGGTGAAACAGCCGCTGCTCCTGCGTCCCTCTGCTACCAGTGGTCGATATTGAAAGCTGTGCTGGTAGCTGAGGAACGCAGGCTCCAGGAAGAGTCTCCTCATGAGCCAGAGGTGCACTGGGGCTTTGCTGAAGCTAGTCAGGTCTCTCCCCTCACTTCCGGGCCCACCTGAGAGGTGCCGGAACTCTGTTCTGGTGCGTTACGGCTGAAAAAAGTCCTAATAATAATAATAATAGGAAAATGTGAAAATGAATTGAAAAATGATTAAAATAATATTTAAACACAACAAAATTCCTAAAATATATTTAATTGTTATGGCTTCCCCCAAAAGCATCCTGGGTGGGGTTAAGGGGGCTCAGAACTGTAACTCTGTGAGTGGCCAGCTGCATTTCCTAGGATTCTTTGGGGAACCAGTCTGAAACAGCTGCAGCTCTGACCCAGTAGGATGCTAGTCAAAGAGAAGTGGATGCCAACTTTCTCCATCTATATAGGAAGCTGCCTTACTATCTAGACCAGACTATCTAGACCAGAATTGCCTAAGACTGGCTGTGACACTCTGGGATTTTCAGACAGAACGGTCTTCCCCAGGACCTGACCTTTTCAGTGGAGATGCCAGGGATCAAAGCAGCAACACAAAGTAGACAGTACTGCCTCCCCAAAGGCCAGATCCATCAGGATCCCTCTCTTTCAAGCACCACCTGCCAGCAGCCATTCCCACCTGCCTCTGTGGCACCAAGAAGAAGCTGGCTCATTCCACCCAGTCTGCTGAAAGAGCAGCTCAGTCAGGGACCTCCTGCCCCTGCACGGTTCCCATTCCAGCTGATTATCATAATAATTACTATTCATGTTAATTTGTTGTTATTGGATCTGTTTATATGATTTTGCCATTTTTGCACATTGTTGTTATTCCTGCATTGCAGGGGTGGGCCAGATGACCCCTGGGGTCCCTTCCAGCTCTATGATTATTTTTATTAATTTTGTTCTCTGTTCTGGGATTGAAAATATTCAACAAAGAGCTAACTAGAAATGCTGTTTTGTTTTTTGTTTTTTAAAATATCCCCTTCTGTGACAAGATGCTTGAAAGGGCGGTAATCACACAATTTCAGTAATGCTTGGAGGAAGCTGATTTTCTTGACTCATTTCAATCCCGTTCCAGGCCCAGTTTTAGCACCAAAACAGCGTCAATCAGGAGAGGGAAGTCTGACATGGTTTGTTCTCCTTGACCTCCCCTCGGCTTTTGATACTATCATCCAGGATATCTTCCTGGTCAACAGTATTTTTTAATACAAGCCCTGACTGCAGAGAAAGAACTGGTTTGAACTCAAAGGTGCTTCAAGACTGAGCTGCAGTGGGAGAATCAGGAGCACACTTAGAGGGTGCTTTTTATAAAGCCAAGATGCTGCCTCCCTCTATCTCACGGTCAGAAACTGACCAGACTGGCCACTGAAACTGACCAGACTGGCCACTGAATCTTTCTTTGACACTCTGGACAGGACAGCTCCCGGCACCTGAGGGCAGCAGGCCGGCTGAGGAGGTGCAAATCAGGCCTCTGTCCAAAGGCAATCTCACAGCAAGGGCAGAAGGAAGAGATGTGCCAGAAGGAATGGCCATTTCCATGGAAAAGGTCTGGCAAGGGAGCTTGTAACTCCTGAAGCTGTTCCAGGGAGTAACTGGAGCAGGACAGACTGAGCCACACGCTTATCTGCTGGGCGCTTGGGAAACAAAGTCTCATTTCCACAGCTGGTGTGATGCCCACAGAGAGTTGCTGCCTGGCCCCTTTTCTCTGCCAGTACAGGGTCGGAGTGTGTGCATGTTGGCTCTGTCCTTTCATGGTGGCTGTGACAATGCAAATGGCTTTGCATTAATAATTCAGCCCCAGACAACGCTCTACAGTTTGCTGGGCTGCATGGCTGCATTCCTGTGGGGGTGCATAAAAAGGGATTTGGTGGGAGGTGAGGAAGCAGAAGTTTATGGGTGGGAGAGAACAATCTCCAGGAGGCTGCAGCCTGGGCAGGAAGAGATAAGGAAGTTAACGGGGCATCCATACCCACAGCTCTGTGGCAGAATACGTGCTCAGCAGCCATCATGTTCACGCAGGGCTTAAAAGTCCCCTCACAGAGCCCTGGAGAGGCACTGCCAGTCATTGCAGTCAGTACTGGGCTGGATGAGCCAATGGCATGAGCCACCTCTGTAGGATCTTCAGTGGGGTGGGGTGGGGAACCTTCAGCCCATGGGCCAATTGGGCCAGTGAGGCTGTTTCCCCCAAACCATACCTGCCCCTGACATCATCTGTGAGGGCAGACAGTTGGGCACCTTGATGCATGTTCCTGACAGTTCCTTGATAAGGGGCTTGCTGTCACCACCAGTCACCTGAATGCCAATCAGCTGCCCACGGAAATTCATTGGCACTGCTGACTCCTGCCAAAAGCTGAGCTTGAAGTCCGCACCATCAGCTTAGTGGCTGAGGAAGAGCTGTGGTTCAGAGAGAAGCTGCTTGCAGAGCACATGCTATGCCTGCAGAAGGTCTCTCATTCCATCTCCGAAATCTCCAGCTAGGGCTGGGGATACGCCTGCCGGGAGACTCTAAGAGTTACTACCAGTTGGTGCAGGAGAGCCTTCTCCGACCCAGGACCCTCCAGATGTACTGAACTACTGTTATAATTAAAATTATAAAGGAAAGGAAAGCTTTTGTTTGTTTAGCTCAGAACAAACATATTGCAGAGGTGACTTGACATCATTTTATATTACAATTTTATAATATAGTAAAATAAATTACAAAGGGGGCATGATATCATTTGATACATATACCAATGGCCTGTATAATTTTTTTTTAAAAAAGAAGAGGGCCACCAGCAGAACATATCCTGCAACTTGTACTATTTTGCTTATTGTTTGTTTACTGTGCTTCTATCCTCCCAGCAGCTCAAGCCTTCCTCCCCTCCAATATTATCTTCACAACAACCATGTTGCCCAGTATCACTGAGGAAATTTTGTGGTTGAGTGAGGATTTGAACCCGGGTCTTCCTAGCCCTAGTCCAATACCAAGCACAAAACTATACTGTGAGGAGTGGCAAGGAGCAATTCCGCAAACTGACTCCTCCTCTTCTGACAACTAATAACAAACCAGCAATCACTAAGCATTGCGCACAATGACTAGAAACTTTATCTTCCCTTTAAATAAAAGCAAGATTTTCAAGATTCAGCGCTTTTTCTGAGCTCAGGCAAAACTGAGGCATAAACACAGCCCTGATATGGTCAGCCAGGGAGGGCTCTGGCCATCCTGTGCTTTAAAAATAGTGTTCTAAGCCTGGAGAGGGCCAAGGATTCCTTAAACTCCTGGGTGCCAGATCCTCCCCCCAAAATTCCTGGTTTTATTAAACATTAGAATTAAGCAAGGCTTGATTAAAGGTAAAGGTAAAGGTACCCCTGCCCGTACGGGCCAGTCTTGACAGACTCTGGGGTTGTGCGCCCATCTCACTTAAGAAGCCAGGGGCCAGCGCTGTCCGGAGACACTTCCGGGTCACGTGGCCAGCGTGACATCGCTGCTCTGGCGAGCCAGAGCCGCACACGGAAACGCCGTTTACCTTCCCGCTGGTAAGCGGTCCCTATTTATCTACTTGCACCCGGAGGTGCTTTCGAACTGCTAGGTTGGCAGGCGCTGGGACCGAGCAGCGGGAGCGCACCCCGCCGCAGGGATTCGAACCGCCGACCTTTCGATCGGCAAGTCCTAGGCGCTGAGGCTTTAACCCACAGCGCCACCTGCGTCCCCATAAGGCTTGATTAAGCTGCACCAAACATGGAAATAAGCTTATGAGAGGGGCTAGAAGAGCTAGCTGGATGGATGTCATTGGAAGAATGAAGGCAAATGATGGCCCATCATTAACCCATAAATGAAAGCCACCAATGAGGCAAAAGACTCTGTGGACACAGAGGGGGAGACCTGCCCCAAGCTCTGGGGTTTAGGATGATTCTGTGACCCCCCAGGTTTGAGGGTCTATTGCTCTGTTTGTGGGAAGATGCAGAGGGAAAATAATAACATAAGGATCCACAAAAGGGGGGGGGATTCAAAGGGTTTGTATTCTGTTTGTTTGTTTGTTTGTTTGTTTGTTTGTTTGTTTGTAAAACTTAAAATGCAAAAATAAAATTACACACACCCTTTTGCACACCAGTTCTTTAAACAAGGTTGGATGGTGCTACATGCTCTGGCATGGGACTCAGCCTGCAAGATGTTTGCTTCCAAAGGCCTCAAAGGAGGGTGGAAAAGGTCCTTAGTAATCAAAGCACAGCTGGACGCAACTCTAAAACTAAGTTCCATTATGCTACCTCTTTCATTAAACACCCACAAAGCATTTTTGTGAACTGAATAACCCCCCTCCAATCCTGAAAGGGCAATGTTGTCCCCATGGGCCACGACATCAGCCAATAGGAGCACCGCTGCTCCCCACTCCCTTCTCGCCATTCACCCGTGGCTTGCAACTCATTAACCAGCAGGTTGAATGACTGGCCAAGGAACACAGCCAGTCAGCATAATCAGCTTTGAAGCCAAATGTCTCCCAAGTTTCCAAACTGCCTGCTTACATGCCCCAAAGAGAACCAACCTTCACAATTAGAGGGGAGCAGGCAGACACTCTGGCTTCAGGATCCTTGAACACTGTAGGTCAACAAAGAAGAAAAGGATGAGTCACTCCGTGAGAGCACATCCTTCTCAAAGGAAGCTGGTAGGAGAGCCCCTCCACAGAAATAAATCTTGTAACTATAAGATCTCCTCGTCAGTAACATCCTCATCTTCAAGCCTTCCCACACTATCAGATTTTTCCAGAATAAGAGTTATGCTGCATCCATTGTCATTTAATGAAATGCCACCAGTATATGTGGAACTTTATAAAGTAGCATAACTGCCATGCTATTTTTCTAGACAAAGAGGAGCAGGAACTCACCCTGAAGGCCTCCCTTGTTCCCTTAGAATGGCAATGGCGCCCACCTGAACTGAAGGGCCAGAACTGAGTTCCGGCTGAAAAAAAAGCCCTGAGCATAAGCTGCATGAAATCCCAGTGCTTTTCTCAGACCCAGATAGATTTTTCCAAGGTAACAGATTCAAGGAAATTTATTGACCATTTCCTCTGATGCAATTAGTGCTGAGTGACACAGCCACCACCAACAGCCATGGCTACGCCATTTTGTTTAAAATGTGTTTCTTGAAAGGTCTGTAGAATTATTATTATTATTTAAATCATATTGATAACTTCATCTAGCTAGATAACGAGCAGTGAAGCTTATTTTGGCCCAGACCACCACAATTTTCTTTTCTGTTTTAATGGAGGATGCACAGACCCTCACTCTTTCCTGTGCTGCGACACACATCCTGCAGTTTAAAAAAACATGGAACAACAAAAAGACTATCTCCATATATTTTACTTCTAGTGGGATATAACCGTATAGTTGTTAAATAATGATTTTTTGGAATCTCACATAGAGACTTGACTATAATCAGGGCACACATTAGCTAATGATGCTAAAATGCCATTGATCTCAAAAGGCTAAATAATCTGCCACAAAATCTGCAACAGTACAATCAGGCAACACTTTCTGACTGGAGACAGCCACTGCTGCACATACAACAAATGAATAATTTGTTTGCATCACTGTGCAACCTCCCTGCCACACACTTTTCTGTTCTCATGGGATCTATTCTTAAAGCACTTTCCAAACTGCATTAAATTAAGCTACCACGTCCATGCTGCTAAACCCTATGGCCGCAGACCAATGCATTGAGCGTTTATTCAGGACTAGAAAGTGGTGCATAGAAGCAAAGCATCAAATTCCCCAGGTTGTTGTACTCCTTCAGCTTCTGCTTTCTGTTTTCAGCTGCCTGAGAATCATAGTTTGGTCACTGTGTAACAGCTACATACCAAAGCAGTGATTGGGGGGGGCTAACCTGTGGCCCCCCAGATGCTGTTAGATTCCAGCTCTCGCCAGCCCTAGACAGCACAGTCAATGGTCAGTGGTAGAGGGAGGCTGAGGTCCAGTAATATCTGAAGGGCTACAGGTCAGGCTCCCCACCCCTATACCGTAATTAACAGAATCATAGGATGTAGAACCATAGAACCATTATCAGTAGCGGTTGGTAATGAAAAACAGCAGCGTGCAGGCACAGAGTGTTGTAAACCAAAATTGCCCTTTTCCCTTATGGGGTACCCAAGAGCCCATATACAGTCCTTACATAGGTTCCCTATTGGTAGGAGAAAATAACAGAGGCCAACCAGAGAATATTGAGAAGCAAAGCAGCTAGTAAGCTTGATCTTTATTGATCTGTTGCAACAGGGTGCTCCCCTCACACGCAGGAGAGAGGAGGAACCCAGAAAAATGGTGTGCAAGGCCTTATAAAGACTTTTGAAATTGCCATCCTCTAGATCAAGACCGTCACGCTGGCCACGTGACCCGGAAGTGTCTCCGGACAGCGCTGGCCCCCGGCCTCTAGAGTGAGATGGGCGCACAACCCCAGAGTCTGTCAAGACTGGCCCGTACGGGCAGGGGTACCTTTACCTTTTACCTTTAGATCAAGACCACCCCCAGATACATCATACCTACATCACAGAAAAGGTGGTCTAAAACAGAAATTTGAATGTTGTTTATCTCCTGCCTGGCAGGTTACTTGATTGGATTGCCTGGGGAGCCTGGCTAGTCTTTTGTAGTGATAAATACTTAGTTCCTGGGCCAGGTCACAGGCTCACAGCCTATTCATATCTTAAATGTGCCCTTAAGACAGGATTTGTGAAGGAAAAGACAATGGGGAGGCTTTTCCATTTTCCTTTGACCTTGCAGGGAAAACGTTTGCTCAGTTTGGGACAGTTTGGGAATCAAAATGGTTCCAGGTCGATCTTCCTGTGCTGATCTATGTATGTGCTTGGTTGGTACATTTATGAACATTTCCATATATCTAAGACCTCAAAATTCCTATCACAAGGGGAGCGTTGCATGTATTCTAGGCTACAGCATCCTCTCATTTTATTTCTTTTATTTGGCAAAATGTAAAGACCACTTAATAATATTTAAGAACAAAAACAAACCCTATTTGATTTACATCAACATGGAGTGAGTGTGATGGCCGTGAGGCTAGAGCCCCAGTGCCTCTGGTTAAGGCGGCCTCCACACTGCCACTACTTCGGAAGTATGAGTCAAGCACATACGGGAATTTTATGTTTAAAGCAAACCGCTCTGTCGCCCTGCTGCAACAAATCCACTTTAAAACACAAACAGTATTTTTATGGTTATGAAAGCAATGGCGAAACAGATTGAAAAGTGTGGGACGAATGAGTGATTAACAGAAGACATACAAACATCCTGCAAACAAATCAAGATGAATGCTCATTGTTGCATAACCTCATCACACAAAAAATCAAAACTATTGCTCAATAAAGACCGGATGCAGTCTAACGTTCACATGGGCCTTGTGTAAGCAAATTAGGATGAATGCTGAGGCCATCTGGAGCCACCCTGAATTGAGTGTGCTGTTTAGAACACATTGCAAAAATCCTGCTTACTCTCCTCAGAAGGGACCCTCAGACGTTTGCTCCAAAACCAGGACCTGGCAGTGCTGCTGTCCACAGCATGCAAGATTTGATTTCCATGACAGACAAGTTGTTGTTTTTTTTAAATAATTTTTATTAACTGGCCAATCACATCAAATTAAATCACATCATATAAATTCCGAATTACAAAGCCAAATTTTTAAATTTTGTTGGGGGAACCCATACTTCAAGATCCAAAGGGGAATTCAGATCATCTTCTTATTACTGCGTTAATGTCCAAATCAGTCCCAATCAGTCCAAACAAAGTTCATAATTCTATCCAGTCTTATCTTGGTGTTGCCACATCATATCTTGTTCGTATAGTTTCTCTTTTTCCTTTACGATCTCTTCTGTTAGTCTCCTTAAGCCGATAGCAAGTGTAATAATCCTGTGTGGATTTCCCGTTCCTTCACTAAGTCCAGATGGTTTCCATATATCTCCTTCGTAGATAACATCACTTTATCCATCGTAAATTTTGGCATTTGTCGCTCTTAAGTCCCACCGAGGAGTTGATTCACGATATGTAAACAACTCTATTTCTCTCTTTCTCCTCCCAGACCCAAGAGCTCCCACAATGCCTCACAAAATGGCGAACGGCATTTTTTCCTGACTGCGTCACTCCAAAACTCTTAGCTTTCCAGCTTCATCTTGAAACATTGCTTTGGATCGAAAGTTTATCTCCACACAGCCTTAAATCCACAGCTTAAGTCCTTAATTTCTGACTCATTAGGGGAGGGGGATTCTTGTTAAATCACATAAAAAGGTAGAGGCAGGTTTCCCCCCCCCTCCCCCCTCAGTCATTACCGTATCTTGACGTTCTTCTCGTATTTTATTGTTGTCTTGTTATCAGAGATCTCTTCTGTCAGCAGTATTTACTCCCCTTTTTCCTTGATGTATGTGCAATTAATCACGTCCAAATTATTTCTTTTAAAGATCATTGCAACCAGCGGCGCGAATCGGGGACGGCGTCGAGGAGTGCCGAAAATCCCACAGGAGGGCTTTGTGCCTAGTGCCCCCACCCCCACAAATTCGGGGGTGGTATAGGGCACAGCAGGCAAGGGCCGTCCCCCCCATAATCCTGGGGGGGTTAAGGAGGCTAATTACCCCCATCATAGCCTCCAAATTACCTCGTGTGGGTCGGAGAGATGTTATTATCAGCCATCTTCCGATGCGCCACCTAGTGGCCCCCCCCATGACAGACAAGTTGATGGAAGGGCCATTTCACAAAGCTAAAAACTTTGAAAATTGCTGCTATAAACAAAAAAACAAAAAAAAACTGAGTAGCTGAGAGAGAGATGTTGAGAAAGTCCCAGACAATCAGTTGCACTTGTGTCATGTTTTACAAGGAGGTAAAGGGACCCCTGAACATTAGTTCCGGTCGCGGACGACTCTCGGGTTGCGGCGCTCATCTCGCTTTATTGGCCGAGGGAGCTGGCATACAGCTTCTGGGTCATGTGGCCAGCATGACTAAGCCGCTTCTGGAGAACCAGAGCAGCACACGGAAACGCCGTTTACCTTCCCGCCGTATTTTTCACTCTATAGGACACACTTTTTCCCCTCCAAAAATGAAGGGGGAATGTGCATGCGTCCTATAGAGCGAATGCAGGCTGCGCGGCTAAGCCCAAAGCCAGAACAGGGAGACGGAGCGCTGCGCAGTGCTCCATCTCGCTGTTCTAGCTTGGGGTTAGCTGCACAAAGCCTCCACTCCGGGGGCTTCAGGCAGCTATCTGGTGGGAGGTTAACTTTTAGATAAGCAGAGGGCAAGCTATCCCAGAGTAAATGAATGCAGCAGGAGTAGCCAATGCAGTGCTCTCCAAATGCTGCTGGACGGCAACTCCCAAAACCTCCAGCCAAAATGGAAATTGGTCACGGATAATAGGAGTTGTAGTCACCGGCGGACGAAGGTGGGGGCAGGGGGGCGGTGTGCCCTGGGTGCCACCCGGGAGTGACATCGTGGCCACCCCCGGGGTGCTCAGTGCTCAACTTGCAGCCCCAGGACGTGCGCCACTTGCCGTGCATCCCCCAACGCGCACCACGCCCCCTGGGACGCACACTGGCCTCGCCCTGAATTACGCCACTCCTGGTGCCAGAGCAGGGAACTTCACCACCGGTTGTAGATCAGCAAGATCTGGAGAGCACTGAGTTGGCTACCCCAGAATACAGCATACAGAACAGATACCCTCCAAGAAGGCACAGCAGAAAAAGGGGGGGGGGTTCCTCAGGCCATGTTCTTTAGTATGGTAACAGAGATGTTACAATTGTATCCCCATTTTTTCCTGTAAAATGTCAGTAACCGTTGGAGCTGATTTATACTCCCTTAGAAACCACTGAACGTATGACTCAGTCAAAGCATATCAAACTCCACACATATAACTTCATCTTTCTCCTCTCAAAACTCCTTCATAAAATCTGCAGCCATCAAGTAATGGAACAGGCCTCTCTGAACCGTCCTCAAAGAAGCAGAGGCAGCTCCCAGGTCCAGGGCTGGCAATCCTGCGCACTAGGGAACGGAGCTCTGCTTCCACTCTGGACCCTCCCAAGCCCGGCCCTCCTAGGTCACACCTGGCGACCAGCTGATGAATTTTGAAACAGAACTCATCTCATGAGCAAATAAAACCTGAAAGGTTACCTTGGGGATGAAAACTATTTCTGATTGTGAAAGCTAGGAAAGCAACCAGAACACCCAGAAACCAGAGACTCTTGAGAAGGATTTCTAAAGGCCCCATAACTGGGAGAATAAATTATCAATATTATTAAATAAATGGTAATGGCATGGAATTTGCATTGTAAAAATATGCAGAGCTGCAACTTAAGGAATTGGCTAAGCTTAGGATGAGAGAGCGCAGAGCAATGATGTGAGAAATCTGCACCAGAAGGAAGTTCTACTGCTTAATTCTAAGCATGTGAACAGACTCCAGTCGCTCAGCAGTGAGAGAATGGTACTCTGCACATACTCAGAGGTACCTTTCTTTGTGATATCACTTCATATTTGCTCCTTTAACAAGGGGTTTGGGTGAAGCTAGATCAGATGGTGGGCTGGGGCACACCAAGAGTAGACGAGGTCCCCTTAACTTAGGCTGCAGTTTCAGCTTTAAAGGAAGGAAGGCTGCGGATAGGAAGAGGTGATATTATATGGGTGTGGCTGGAGCTTTCTGGCATACACCAAATAGCATATTTCTCTTTACGCCACCTGGCAAGGGCTGGTTTTTGCACACAACTGATTCTGGGCTCTGCACTGACCACAATAAAACCAATGCTCATTTTCCTGCAAAGGCAGAATCAGAGAATCAGGGGTAACAGTAGCTCAAAACAAAAAGCATGTGCTTGCTCAAACATCAACTTAAGCATATTGCATTCTGCTTAAGGTAAGGTATAAAGGGATCTTAAGTACCCCCCCCCCCCGCACAACATGCAAACATTTCCACACCCCGCAGGGAAAATACTTTGCAGGAAGCAGAGATGGAAGGTGGGAAGGGCAGCATGCCTGAGCAGCAAAAGGAAAGGGAGAACCCACCTGCTTGGAATAGGATCTGGCATGCTGCTGTTACTGTTGCACTGACAGACAGTGAGCGCGGCAGCTGGAGGTCACCTTGGAGGAAGGCTATTCAAAGTGTTGGTGCGGACCTTTAAAAGCCCTAAACGACCTCAGCCCTGAAGACCTGAAGAAACATCTCCACCCCCATCGTTCAGCCTGGACACTGAGGTCCAGCTCCAAGGGCCTTCTGGTGGTTCTCTCCCTGCGAGAAGCAAAGTTACAGGGAGCCAGGCAGAGGGCCTTCTCAGTAGTGGCACCGTCCCACCAGATGTTAAAGAGATAAAGAACTCTACAACTTTTAGAAGACATCTAAAAGCAGCCCTGTGGAGGGAAGCTTTTGGTGTGTCATGTTGCATTGTGTTTTCACTATTTTTTTGTAGGGAAGTGCCCAAGAGTGGCTGGGGGAACCCAGTCAGATGGGCGGCAAACAAACAAACGAATGAATGAATGAATGAATGAATGAAGATGATGATGATGATGATTAACAACATGAAGGAAATGAAGAGTGTCCTAGTAGGGCCTACACCACAATCTTATATCTACTCAAAAGTAAGTTCCACTGAGTTCAGTAGAACTTACTCCTAAATAAGTGGGTATAGGCTTGCAGCCCCAGCCTCTCTTCGGGCCTCTCCAGGCAGCACTTGAACCCACTTTCCAGCACAGGTGAGTGCAACAGCTGCATTACCAATTTAAACTGGCTGAGCAATTGTATAAAACCAGGTGCGTGGCTGCAGCATCTGCATGTTGCTCCCCATCTGGATTCTGCCAGCAATTCAACAATCTGAAGACTGAACCTTGGAGTGCCTCTTTTGAGAAATCTAATGGGTGGCTGGGGAGGACTAACAAGCAGGGTGGCAAAACCTGCAATACCAAACCTGATGCTGTTCCTCTCCTGCCTGCTACAAGGTCCTAGGCTGCTGTCAAACAAATATGGATGGGCAGCCTCAGAGTATTATCTCCCTCCCACCCAGATCAGCTCATGCATTGTACTTCACTGCCGCTCCATTTTGCTCCATTTTGCTGCCAGTCCCTACTTTTTCCAGGGGAGAAGTGTATGGGTGGGAAGGGAAGTCATTGTTTCTGCTGAGGAGAGAGAAAAGAGCCTCGTGCTACCAGCTGATCTTTGTTCCTCTTGCTTTTTCAGCTGACTACAGATGGGAGGGAGATGTCCACAGGGTGACAAACAAGAAATTATATGGGCGGCAGCAGTGAAAGTGAGGGGGCTAAGAGCTGTGTTCCTTAAATATACTATTAGCTATTGTTGTTAAGCAACCACTCCTGCTTAAAGATGCTATTAAGATACAATTTCCTATTTGGGTAACTTCCCTGTCCACCCAAGTCGTGATGCTGCCCCTCGCTTACTCAGTGCATACAAAGGTATAACGGGGCTGGGGCTGGGTTACAATTCAATTAGGGGAGCAATTCAATTCGGTTCACATTTTAATGCATACCTACCTAAATTGCACTTCTTCAAACATTACACAAACCAAAATACAGCTATCCTTTGACACTTGCACTTCTCTAAATTTTGCAATGCAGTTCTCCAGCCAAGCAACGTGGACACCCAAGTAAACACTGCATAGAAATGCACATGTCAGCAAAAGTAACATAAATGCATTATAAAGGCAAACAGTTTGCAAAAAAATGTATATCAGGCAAAACCGCATAGAAGCATGTGCATATTAGCAGAACCTAAACACTGATTTAAAAAAATTGAGAGCTGTTTTTGTTTTGTTTTTTAAAGTAATGTAGAAATGTGAGGAACTGAGCTTAGGACTGGAAAAATGAGAAAACAAGAGAAAACAAAATTGACAGGTTACCCCATTCCTAGTTACCAATGCCCAGCCTTGAAGGTTGCTCTATATTATAATCTCAAGTAAGTATTGTGGACGGGCAAAACTGCTAGGAGCAACCATGCTATGGTTTGTTTTCTTGGCCCAGCTCTCCCCTTGTAAACAAGACCTCAAATATCATGGCAACAAATTTTTTAGAAGGCTGCTTGCTTGCCCACACACAGGGGATGCATGATTAACTGAAAAATGGAAGAGAAGTGGGGAGCTCTTCCAATTGAGCAATGCTTCTCTGCTTGGTTACTTCTGAAGGTGGAATAAGGTAACAGTATTATACTAGCAGGTTAGACTTTTAATCCTTCTAACCTAATATTCCCTGAAATATGATGGCTCTCCAAAGTCTCTTAAGACAAGGGTCTTTCCTGTTATCCTGGTGATTCTCCCAACTCAGGGGTGAGGTCCGGAATAGGATCTGGCTAGCAAGCTGGACCCAGAGCTCCCCCATCCCTGTACGTGAGTGGTCAATCATCAGGTGACCCAAAATATTGAAAAACAATGCTTCTAGCTCATTATTTCCAATGGGGTAGTCTGCAAAAGCTTATGCCATAATACACTTGCCAGTCTTTAAAGTGTTTTTGCTGCATTATTTGGCACTCTGACATGTCAACATGCTTTATAATTTTTATTCCACTTCACCTAACCTATGAAACAAATGGAATAAATCTGTATGTATGTGGGGACTTATGCAAATATAGTGATTTGCCCCAAGTTACCCACTGGGCCACTGTCAGAGGCAGACCTTGCACCAGATGTCCTTGATCAGAGACCTGCCCTCTGTCCTTATAAGCAGAGCCCTGCTAGAACAAACCAAAGCTGTGTCTGATCCCGCATCCCATTCTCCTAGTCGCCAACCAGATGCGCGTGTTGGAAGCCACAAGCCGGGCCTGAGAGCAAGAGCCCTCTCCTCACTAGTATTCCCAGCGAGCAGGATTCAGACACGCAGCCTGGACACAGAGCCCAAACACTCTCAGAAAGAGCAGCAGGCGCTGCTGGAAAGTGGGTCTGGGAGGAGGGGAGCAGCCACAGCACGGCTGTGTTTTCGATTCTGAGCTGCATGAAGATTTTTGCAATGTGGCTCTCCTACTTAGACAGGCTTTGGCCGGCTGCGCCGTCTATTCCTAGGTGCCAAATCCATTCCCACCCCCAGTGCCTGCAAGTGTGCCATGTCCCACCATCCTGAGAACCAAGCCTCATTCCCCCTCTCCAAACCGCTACGAAGGGGGGTGTCCCCCCAAGTGCTAGGTGCCAATAAACATGCCTCCAGCCACAGCATTACTCACCCCAACCTACTTCTCTTTCTTTTGCGAAGTTTCTGGCTCCCTCTGGGGAGATGCTGGCATGGCCCTTTCTTGCAGGGTGGGGGCGGTCTGGATTTCATTACTTGTTGCAGCCAATTCTGTTGTTCCTTTCTGCTTTCCATGTAAACATTTCCATTCCCCACCCAAATGTTCCCCACCCCACCCCCAGATTGCACAGCTAACGTTTATCCTTGAGCAGTGTTAGCAACTGCCCTCTTTGGCTTCAGACTGGATGTTTCCTCTGCAAAATATCTCTCTACCTCGGACAACAGACTGAGAGATAGGGCGCTCAAATACCCAAGAAAACCGGGCTCCTACGCCTTTAATAGCAACACAGGAAGCTGCCTTCTTCTGAGTCAGACCATTGGTCCACCTAGCTTAATATTTGCCACACTGACTGGCAGCAGCTACTCCAGGGTCTTAAGCAGGGGTCTCTCCTAGCACCACCTGCATATGCTGGGGATCAAACCTGTGACGACCTGCATGCAAAGCTGGTGTTCTGCCACGGAGCAACACTCCTTTCTTAATACTATTTATGCAGAAGAGGGAATTTTACCCTGTTCAGCTTGTCACGTGACACCTGCTGAAATCCCCTCTTCTGCACAGCTATTAGAGCCCCTTCCCCTTTTGCACCTGAGCAGCCTGCTCAAAAACCAAATACTGTACATTAAGAGCACTCATGTATCTGGTCTCCACAAACACCTAAAGCCAGATGCCTCCAGATGATTAGGCAATGAGCAAAGAATACAAATCTGCTTTACAGCAAGTCGGTTCCCCCATGGCTCGCACTATCTACGCAGACAGAGAGCAGCTCTCCAGGCTGCTGCAGAGAGTCCTTTCCTGGCTAGCTGGCATCAAGGGGAGATGTCAAGGGAGGATGTGCTTCACAAAGCAGGTGCTTGGTGGGAACAGGACACCCTCCCTTTGGGAGACTTCTTGTGTGCATGTGGCTGAGGTAAAGGAGAACGGGCCAAGACTGGCGTAGAGGGAGAAGCCTGCTCTAAAGACAGCTCCTTGCAGCAGCATGGTAGATGTTATCTTTACAAATAATGCATAATGTTTCTTGGGAGGAAAGGGAACGTCTTGCTTCTTCTCAGAGAAAAGAGCCCATGCTCTGCAGCGGAGCCATAGGCCCTTCCCGGAATACACCTAATCTAATAATGGACTAAACAAAGGACTGAAAACTGCCATTTGCTTTTTGCTTGCCTGTCTGCCTGCAAACCCCCTACCAGCCCTCACCACCTGACCTGCTGGGGTATCAGTTCACATCATGTTCACAAACTGATCATTACTGGCAGGGCTCTTTTTCGGCCAGAACTCGCAGGAACTCAGTTCCAGCACCTCTCAGGGACAAGGAAGGCCTTCATGGTGAGTTCTGGCACCTCTTTCCCTAGAAAAATAGCACAGAACTGGTGAGGAGGGAAACTGCAAACAGCATGTTTCCAAACAGGACCGCGTCTAAATTATTAGTAAAACATGGTTGTGTATATATCATACATTTAAAGCACCCCAACCACCAAAAGAGAAACCTGGAAACTGTAGTTTGCTAAGGGTTCTGCGAATTGTGAGGTGTAACAACAGCTTCCAAGACTCAGGTGTGTGTGTGCTGTAAGGTATGGTGTGCCTGCAGCCAGTGAGCAGGGCTAGGAAAACCTCACACAAGGTGTTGAAGAGGGGTGGGGAAACTGTGGCCCTTCAGATATTTGATTTTATATGTTGTGGTCTTGTTGTGAGACCTCCGGGTATAGGGCGGAGTATAAGTTTAATAGATAATAATAACAATAATATTGCTGGACTACAACTCCCATCCATCCCAGCATGTCCAATGGTGAGAAATGATGGGGTTTGCTCTCCTTACTAGTTCTAGAAAAAGGAAGAGCCCAGGATGAAACAAACTAAGGCAGGGGTGGCCAACATGGAATCTTCCAGATGTTATTTACTCTAGCTCCCATCAGCCCCAGCCAGCATCGCCAATGGCCAGGAATGATGGCTGCTGTAGTCCATCAACTTCTAAGGGCAGTACGTGGGGTGCTCCTGATCAAAGTGGCAGCGAGTCCGGAGGCAGGACGAGGGAGCAGAGGAAACAGTGGGTCCTAAGACACAGGAACCTTAGGAAGAACAAAGAAAGGAAGATCAGCAAACGAGGAAGGAGAAGCTGTGAGCAAGAAGAACAGTGGTGAGTGGACAGGAGAAAGACAGATAAGCTGAATAGAAAAACCGGCTGAGAGGGTGAAGGATGTGATACGGAATAAGTGGGGAACTCACGAAAGACATGCTGAAAGCCAGTTGGACGACTGGAAAACAAGTTACCTCCGAGGATGTGGACAGGCTGCTTGGACTAGTGAAACTGACCACCTGTCTCCTTGATCCTTGCCCATCCTGGCTCATAAAAGCGAGCTGGGAAGGGCTGGGCGATGGGCTCTGCGGGGTAGTGAATGCTTCTCTCTGCGAGGGAGCCTTCCCAGACCCACTGAAAGAGGCAGTCATTAAACCACTTCTTTAAAAAAACATCTTTGGAGCTGGCCAATATGGCCAACTATCGCCCAGTCTCAAATCTTCCATTCTTGGGCAAGGTGATTGAGCGGGTGGTTGCTGAACAACTCCAGGCACACCTGGAGGATGCAGACCATTTGGATCCCTTCTAATCAGGATTCAGGCCACATCATGGGACTGAAACTGCCTTGGTTGTGCTGGTCGATGATCTTTGGCAGGCTAGGGACAAAGGTGAGAGCTGTTTCCTAGTTCTGCTGGATCTCTCAGCGGCCTTTGATACCACTGACCAAGACATCCTTCTGGAACAACTACAGGAGTTGGGAGCTGGGGGCACAATTATACAGTGGTTCCGCTCCTTCCTCCTGGGCCGTGTCGAGAAAGTGGTGTTGGGGGCATGAGTGTTCAGACCCCTTGGCTCTCAGTTGTGGGGTGCCTCAGGGTTCTGTCCTCTCTCCCATGCTTTTTAACATCTACATGAAGCTGCTGGGAGAGATCATCAGGGGGTTTGGGCTGGGTGTTCATCAGTATGCCGATGACACACAGTTCTACCTCTCTTTTAAATCAGAACCAGTGAAGGCGATGAAGGTCCTGTGTGAGTGTCTGGAGGTGGTTGGAGGATGGATGGCGGTTAACGGATTGAGGTTGAATCCTGACAAGACAGAAGTATTGTTTGGGGGGGACCGGGTGCAGGTGGGTGTGGGGGACTCCTTGGTCCTGAATGGGGTAACTGTGCCCCTGAAGGACCAGGTGCGCAGCCTGGGAGTCATTCTGGACTCACAGCTGTCCATGGAGGCACAGGTCAATTCTGTTTCCAGGGCAGCTGTTTATCAGCTCCATCTGGTACGCAGGCTGAGACCCTATCTGCCCACAGACTGTCTTGCCAGAGTGGTGCATGCTCTGGTTATCTCTCGCTTGGACTACTGCAATGCGCTCTATGTGGGGCTACCTTTGAAGGTGACCTGGAAACTACAACTAATCCAGAATGCGGCAGCTAGACTGGTGACTGGGGGCGGCCGCCAAGACCACATAACAACGGTCTTGAAAGACCTACATTGGCTCCCAGTACGTTTCCGAACACAATTCAAAGTGTGGGTGCTGACCTTTAAAGCCCTAAATGGCCTCGGCCCAGTATACCTGAAGGAGCGTCTCCACCCCCATCGTTCTGCCCAGACACGGAGGCCAAGCGCCAAGGGCCTTCTGGCGGTTCCCTCACTGCGAGAAGTGAGGTTACAGGGAACCAGGCAGAGGGCCTTCTCAGTAGTGGCCCCCACCCTGTGGAACGCCCTCCCACCAGATATCAAGGAAATAAGGAACTACCCAACTTTTAGAAGACATCTAAAGGCAGCTCTGTTTAGGGAAGTTTTTAATGTTTGAAGTTTCATTCTGTTTTTAATGTTCTGCTGAAAGCCACCTAGAGTGGCTGGGGAAACCCAGCCAGATGGGCAGGGTAGAAATAATAAATTATTATTATAAATATTAAGTGCAGGAGAAGGCTTTACATGGTTTGGTAGAAAGCCGAAACAGACTCTCGGCAGATGCACCTCCTGCTGCTGCCCACCCCCCTGGTGTGCTTCTGCCTAGCTGGAATGTGCTCTGATAATTCTGAGGATGCCTCTTTTGCCCGGGCAGAAGTTGGTCAGGGCTGTGAGAGCATTTGCAGAAACTAGCCTCCTGTACAAAGGAGGAAAAGACACGGACCGTGCTGCCCATTTCGGCCTCTGCTCCTGCCCCCCAGAAGGCCCCTCCTTGAAGGATGGTCTCCTCATATGATGGTGGGGGACTCCTGGCCCTGCAGGGCTCCTGACAAAAAGAATAGCCACCCTTACTTAAAATTTAGCCCCTTGCAAGCTTGTGGCGTTGGCGGCCCTATGCCTATTCTTTAGTAGAAACACTGAGGCGGGAATGCATCTCAGGAGTTTTTCAAACAAAATCTACGGGTCTCCTGACCTTAGATCAAAAGCCAATTTGCTGCAGAGCAACCATGAAAATTGCTCCAGTTTCAGACCACCCCATGACCCTCTGAGCAAACAGAAGTGCCTTTGCTAAGTTGACAAACTGGAAAGAATTCTGAGGAGGGTTAGAAAGATAAAGAGCACCAGAAAAAGAGCCCACTGGAGAAAGGAGAAGTTGAAGGAGATTATTATAAGCAGCCCAGGAAGAGGAAAACCCCACACGGGAGAACACGGACAGACGTCAGCAAAAAATGAAAGTATGAATTACTCCTCATGAAGTGCAGAAGGCACAAAACAAGCAATGATGCATTTAAATAAAAGGAAAAGGGCAACCAGTGAAATAAATGGTTAATTGGGAATGAAGGTGAATCTCATTCCTTGGAGCATTTCAAGAACAGACTGAGGAGCACCTAGTGTGGGCAATTTGAGAAAGGAGGCCGCAGAGGATTCTGATGATATAGGCCGGTGGTTTGCAGTGGCTCTTCTTCTTAGAGGTGTAACAGGCCTCCAAGGCCTCCGCTCTTCTCTTTGCTGTTGCCTTGACAATCCACTGCCTGTCTACTCTAGGTAGCCATTAATGCTCCTGCCAGCTCCTCCTCTATTACAGTAAACTCTCATTTTACACGCATGTGACTTGGGCAATTTCAACCGTACACGGCTGAAGGATGGCTGGTTGAAACTGTGCAACTCAAGTCCCAAGCAAGGTGAAGCGTTGAAAAGCTCTTCACGCGCCGGGGCCACTCGTGGTTACCTAGTACAAAAAGGGCTTTGAAGCTCCCGGCCTGGCGTGCTGGGCAAGACCCGCTGTGGGCACGGCTGTGGGAGTGCTGGAGATGCCCTCTCCCCGCACCCACCCCACCCACCTGCCAGCCACAGGGCGGCTCCAAGGATTTGGCTATATGCAATTTCCAGGCCTTAACATAACCCCTGGAACAGTGGGTGGGATTCAACATCACATTCATACAGCCATTCCATCAGCACAAGTATTTCTGCTTATCAGATGGAACAATTTTCCCTCTCCCCCCGCGAACTGTTCTGCGGTTTCTCCCAACACTCCAGAGCAGATTTGGGGGAAGCAGGAGGATCACTGCCTTCTACTAGTGCACCAGGTTAGCTGAATCCAGCCCAACGTCTTTAGGATTTTTTAGCTGCTGTAGAGTTTTCTACTATTTTAATGCATTTGCAATTTTAATATGTTGTCTGCCACTCTGCTTGGTATATTTACACTAGAAGGGCAGGAAATAAATGCCCAAATAAATAAATAAATAAATAATCAGATCTAAGCATAGGTCTGGCCGGTTCCAATATACTCAATCATATACACAAGTTCTGCCAAGCACAGACCCACAATTTCCCCCACAGATATATATGTTTTAATGTTCCATTGAAATATTTATTTCTAGTTTGTTCCCAAACCCTAATCCACTTTGGTAGCTAGAAAACTGCCCTGAGGTCCAGTTCCATTTGCTGCACCTACAAAGTACAATTTTCTTCAAAGCTCATCTGCCTGTAAAATAAAACACCTTCCACTTGCCATACAGCTTTCAGGATATCTATGCTTCCATGCTAGGTTTTCCAACACCCTGCTGTGCCCCCCTCCTGTTTTCCTAATTTAGTTAGACTTGCAAGCAGAAAACGGACAGCAGGCGAAATCGGGGTGAATGTGGCCCTTCGGACAACCATCCCTCGCAGGCAGCCTGGTCCGTGCTGGGGAATCAGGGGAGTTGCAGCGCGCCAGCCTCTCCGGGAGGACTAACTAAGTGCCTCTTTAATATATTTTCAATCCTGTCAGGGCCACTTCACTTGTTCCTACGTCCTCTATAAGCGTTATCTTTCCACTGCGGAGGCGCAACCAAATCATCACAACTCTACCCCAAAAGCATTGGGGGGGGCGTCTAGGAATCCACTTAATTGACGGCATATTAAAATCCCAGCCTCCTTCCTCCACTTGGGAGCCCTTCTGGGGCTCGGGAAGTCTTCGCAACCTCCAGGCAACTCGTGGATTCCCCTTCAGACGCGCCCGGGAGCGAGAGGGCGAGCCAGCGAGCGAGCGAGCGAGGGCGGCGCGGCTCTGGCCGGAGGCGGCGTCCTTCTGCGCCCCTTTCGCCCGCGGAGGTCCAGAGGCGCGCCGCCCGCCCGCCCGCCCCGACCCGCAACCGCTGCGCATTCACACGAGCTTCCTGGCGCAGATGAAGAGAGCAGCCCGGTCCTACCTCCCGCAGAAATCTCGGCGGCGGATCCCGCGCTGGTTTGCGGAGCAGGAGCCGCCAGGCGCCGCTTCTCGCGAGGGCGGCGAGGGCGGAGGAGGCGCGACGGGGCCGGCGCGGCTGGAGGGAGCGAGCGGGCGGGCGGGCGGCGCGGCAGAGAGAGGCGAAGGCGCGCGAAGGCGGCCCGACCCCGGAAAGGCTCCTTTCTCGCGTGCCGCGTCCACGCGCAGCGGGGCCCCTCAGCCAAGTACTAACTAACCAACTGCGTCACAGATAACTCGCCCCCCCCCCGAAAAAAAGTTTGGCCACGCCCATGCCAGGGGATTCCCACAAACACGCGTGTCAGGAAAGCGCCACGTTCCGGGGCTGGAAGAAGCCCACCTCCTTCCCACGCGCAGCGGAGGCGGCAGCGCTGCTGGCCAGGAGGGGGAAGAGGCGCCTCGCCGGGCGGGCTGCTGGGGCCGCGCCTCGGGGGGAGGAAAAGCGCCCAGCTAGGGCTTCTGCTTAGAGCCCAGCCCGCTTTTACATCCCTGATGCCCTCCAGGTGTGTTTTTATGGAGGGCGAGAGATTTATATTATATTATATTATATTATATTATATTATATTATATTATATTATATTATATTATTATATGCATATAATTTTTTATTAAGTTTTTGAAAAATTTTATACATATAAAACAAAACCATTTCAAACATTAAAATACAGTGGTACCTCAGGTTACATACGCTTCAGGTTACATACACTTCAGGTTACAGACTCCACTAACCCAGAAATAGTGCTTCAGGTTAAGAACTTTGCTTCAGCATGAGAACAGAAATTGTGCTCCGGCGGCGAGGCAGCAGCGGGAGGCCCCATTAGCTAAAGTGGTACCTCAGATTAAGAACAGTTTCAGGTTAAGAACGGACCTCCGGAACGAATTAAGTTCTTAACCCGAGGTACCACTGTACAGCGTTCTTTCGAACCCTTAGACCTCCTTCCCTCCCTCCATGGTTCCATCTTTAAGATTAAATTTACTGAATCTTTTACCCTTATCTACCTATTATATAACCATAATTACCATAAAAAAGTTCACATTACAAGTGACTTTACATCCCTGCCAAAGATTTTAACTGTTTACAGTGGTCTTTTAAATAAATTACAAATTTATTCCAGTCTTTAGAAAAGACTTGATCCTCCTGGTTTCGGCTCTTCCCCATCAGTCTCACCATCTCTGCCTACTCCATCAGTTTCACCTGCTATCCTTTTCTTGGTACTCTCCTTCCTTCCTTCCATCTCTGGGCTAGTAGCATTGTTGCTGCCATCATTGCATACATAAAAAGTCTTTTATCTTCTCTTGGTAACTCTTCACCTATTATACCTAGTAAAAAGGCTTCTGGTTTTTTGACAAGAGCCAATGGTATGACTTGGTATAAGGCAGATTCCTGTGTTCCCCTGTGCAATATGGTGATCATTACTGGCAGGGAAGTTTTTTTTAATGTTTAATGTTTTATTACCGTATTTTTCGCTCTATAACACGCACCCGACCATAACACGCACATAGTTTTTAGAGGAGGAAAATCCGTAGGCATGCCACCCGTAGGCATTCCCTCCATAACACGCACAGACATTTCCTCTTACTTTTTAGGAGGAAAAAAGTGAGTGTTATGGTCCAAAAAATACGGTATGTTTTTCTGTATGTTGGAAACTGCCGAGTGTGGCTGGGGCAAACCCAGGAAGATGGGCAGGGTATAAATCATAAAATTAACATCATCATCATCGTTACGGAGTAGGATGTCCCTATTTACATTGGAGAAACGTATGTTAGCTTCCTGTGACATGTGAACATGGGATTGGGGTTTAAGGCTGGTCTGGCTTGTTAGGAAGAAGCAAACCACCCATAGGGGTGGGAAATCAAGCTTAATTGTGGCTTCTTGGCTTGTTTCTCTTGCGCCAGAAGGGGAGCACAGCAGGAGCAATCAAGCAGTGTGCATCAGCTTAGTGGTGCTCTGGCTTTTTATGATGCGTGAACGCAGCCATTGTATGCAAAACACTTTACATACGCTCTAAGGGTGCCTCCAGACAGGCAGTATATTGCAGGATGGCTTCAACCACATATCAGGAAATTCAGCTTTGCACAATTAAAGCAGACTAAAGTGTTTCGTTCAATGGAAATTTTGAAGGTTAGGAATGGGACAGGAAAAGTATGGGATGAACAAATGGTTAATGGGAAGACATAAGCACCATGCAAGCAAACCTGGTTGAATGTTTATTGTTGCATTAATTGCCCCACAGACAAAGCAGAATAGCTGCACAATAAAGACTGGGTATAATCAAGCTCTGCATAAGCTTTATGTAAGCAAATCAGGATGGTGCCTCAATAAATAAGTTGTTTGGAGGAGCCGAAAGAGCTATATAAATGACAGGTGACATTATTAGTCCTTTGTGTTTGGGGTTTTCAGTAGGTGGCTCCCCCCACCCTTTGTCCTTTCTATGAAGCAATGCCCTATCGTTCCCTGCCCATCTGGATTCTCAAGGCCCATCCCTAAAGCCAACATCATTTGCACAACTCCATAGTTCAAGTTAATGCCAACCTACATCTTGCAAAAGGTCTCCTTGTGTTTCCAGTGAAGAGTGGGAGTGAGGCTGCGTTCCAGATAGCCAAGGCGTTGAGCCAAAACATTGAAATCATTAACTGGAGACACACACAAACACACAGGGCTTGGTTCATTCTGTCTGGTTATGAAATACTAATTTTGAGAGCTTACAGGCATCCAGACCTGTGCACGTAAACCCACATTTCATAAACAGACACATGCATGTATGGAAAGAGAGGAATTGTGATTGTTCTTAGATTGTTTAATTTTACAGTTAAAATGTAGATTTCAAATATTAAATCGTTTTTAAAAAATCAACATTCAGATACAACATAAATAATCCCGGAAGATATATGAAATCATTACACAGAAATTGTTGTAGACTGTCAATAGTGTCAGTATTAAGATCTTTACATTAAGCTTTTATACTCTCCTCACGATTTTCATAATGCCCACAGGCAATGAAAAACATGAGGCAAAAGCCAGCAATATTCCTCCATGTTTGTAAAAACAATAAAATGATGCCATACTGCCAAAAATGATTCATTTCTACACTGGCCCTGCATCACCTTACACTTACGTGTCGGCTTCTCAAACAGTGCTGCCTCCCAGGTCTTTTAGTATCAGGAATCTATAGGTATGAGTCTAGGAGCCTCCACCCACATAGGAGTATAATAAGACACAAAGACACATTATTTTAGCTTAATGGGCAAAATTAGGCCACAACTTTTATTGGTTACAGCATGTGAGTAGTATTGGCTTAGGCACTGGATGAAACAGCAATACCAGACTCCACCCCACACAGCCAGGAGTCATATGAGGGTTAGCAACCAATGGGAGGAGCTTGTTGATGGAAATACAACTGGAAGCTCCCCCATGACGTCACCGGGGGTCGTGCCATGGCCCTAGCCACCAGCAGGGCATCGGACAGGATCCACAACCGCTGGATTCCTTTAACGGAATACCCAAAAGATGGCGCATACCCAATCCTCCAACACAGCACACCTAGTCCAATGCCTAACCGCCAATACCAGAAAGTTGTGACTAATTGCTACGAGGGAGGCGGAAAAACCAAGAGGCTGGTGCCAATTTGCAAATGGATAAAAAAGTCCTACCAGGCCCCTTGGGCAACCAAGGCAACCAAACAAAGTCTATAGCAAGGTCAATACACAAAAGAAGCTGACCTAAGAGGGAGGGAGGGAGATCCGAAGAAAGCAGGAACAGACTGGGGGCAGAGCGCTGCCACGGCTATTTAAACGTAGCTAGCCCCGCCCACCAGTCGGCCCTATTGGTCAGCTGGAAGGCTTGGCCGTGGCAGCTGCAGCAATCAGATGCAGAGAGTCATATATGCCTCCCTGCCCCCACGGGAGGCTGCTCCCGCTCACAACCCCTCCCCTCTGGGAGGAGGAGGCGGCCTTAGGCTAAATGGTCTCTTTAAATTTGAAGGCTCATTATTGTTCCACAAGATGTGGATGTTTTTAAGGGCCAGAGCAAATAACGTGACCTAGTTTTACAGCTGTGAAGCAGTATAGCAGGTGCTGTTAAGTTGTGTTAATTAAGCTGTGTCAGCAGTTGGGTATAGTACATAAAGAGCAGCACCTAGCTCTCTCAGTAGGTTGGTCGGTCATGCTTATTGATATATTTAGTGTAAAGGAGTTTTTGTTATTGTTATTAAAACCTAGCTAGTTATTTTGCGTTCCTTGTAATGTGTGGTCTCCCCAGCATGCTTTCTGCAGTGCAACTGATCTGCAAATAGCCAACACCTTATCCTAAGGAAGTCACACTACTGTTACAATAGCTGCTGATTAGAAATGACTTATCAGCTCCCTGCTCTTCAACTCTCTATCTTGCCACAGCCAACCAAGACAACCAACCACACCCTAAGCCACCCCCAACCTCTCTCACCACCAAGGAAATACAACAAGACAGATCCCTTTTTCCGGGGTGGGGGGGGGGACTGCATTACAGGAGGGGTTCCGGGACCCGTGTTACCCAGCAGTGGGCAGAGGAATGCTGCCCACGTCACGAGGCTGCCCAGCCGCATCATGCCCCCTGGTTGACCAATCGGGTTAGCCGGGGGCATGGCTACTTGCCATTTAAACCACAGCACAGCTGGGGGCAGCCTTCCTTCGTCTACTTTGGTGGATCTCCCAGCCCGCCCACCCGCTTTCTTGTGTTGCTTGACTATGGCCTTGCTATGTCTAATGTCGGTTGTGGGGGCTGGGTGGGAATTTTTCCACTTGGCATTGGGTAAGCCTTGTTATGGGAGGGGAGGTTGTTGCCTCCGCCTGCCCCTTCGTGCTAAGGGTATCCCATATCCGGGGGTGTGGTTCCTGTCCGAAGCCTGGGCGTGGGCCAGGGCCATGCCACGACCCCATCGGGGACCCTGGGGGAGCTCTTAATTGATGTATATCAGGCATAGGCAAACTCAGCCCTCCAGATGTTTTGGGACTACAACTCCCATCATCCCTGACCACCGGTCCTGTTAGCTAGGGATGATGGGAGTTGTAGTCCCAAAACATCTGGAGGGCCGAGTTTGCCTATGCCTGATGTATATCATAGGGCTCCCCCTATCGATGGTTGACCCTTTTGAGACTTCCTGCAGATGGGCAGGAGTCAGGATATAGTCTGGCTTCACCCAACTGCCTAAGCCAAACAGCTCACATCGGTAACCAATAAAGTTGTGGCCTAATTTATCCCACTAACCCAACATATTTGTGTTTGGTGTGTTTATTTCTGTGGGAACTGTGAGGACCGGGGCCTTGCCACGCAAGAGAATAGTAAGAGAACCCATACAAGTAACGCTGACACAACCCGCCCCGCCCCCCGCTAAGTAGAATAATAGAAGCATCACCACCCAACCCCACTCGCCATTCCTCCTCCCCCTTTTTTCTCTTCTTCCTAATTGTTTAAAACCAATTCATGAACCAATTCAAGAATCTATACATTCACCACTAATAATGAAACATATGTTGTAGATATTTTTCCACATTTATTATGCTATTTTTGTGATATACAAATGACATGAGAAAACTTGGTATACTTATTTGTATAACATTATCTTGTTTATAAAACCCAATAAAAATATTTAAAAACAACAACTCTCTATCTTGCCGTAAAAAAATAAAGTTAAGGGAACCAGTTGTGGAGAGAATTACATAGCCCATTGTGTAATAAAACTAATTGCATTATAAGAAACACCCAGGAATCCCACACTCCATGGCATCCCCACCACAAGTGTAGATATGTTCCAATAACCTGACACCCTCTTCAACACAGTGGAGTGGATCCTGGGCTGATAAGAGAGAGATTTTGTAATGACAATTCCTTAATCCATGCTGAACTTGATTTTAAAAGGTTTATCCCAAAGTGAGATCCATCATCTACTTGTACTTTAAGATCTTGCTCCCAACTCATAGGAAGGTCATTTATTGAATGTTCCCCAAGGTTTATCAGTCGTTTGTAGATGTCTGAGACCAGACGTTGTGTTACTCGTACTCTCCAACATAATGTATTTAAGCAAGGCAAGTCTCCTGTTGGCATCCTTATATATCTCAGGCTTCAACAGAAAGGAGCTCATCTGAACCCAAGAGAAGGAGGAATTGTTTTCCTCCTTTTCACAGAAGTTTGCAAACAGAGAAGCACCACTTTGTGCATTTGTGCAGACGTGTGTAACTGCAAAGTGTGCCTGCTTGTACAAATCACACTTGGTGACAGAAATGCATGCATGTGCAAAAACACCTGGGACCAAAGAGGTAGCCGTAATAAATACATGCAATCATACTTAAAAGAAAACATGTGACCAAATATACACCAATTATGCAGCATCCATGTGCAAGTTAAGTGTGCTTACAGAGTTAAAGCCTGGTTCTCTTCACATCATTGCACAATTCTTGCTTTGTGGCTGACCATGTGCAAACTGCCTTCCCTTTACCCCTAAGCAATGTCAATCATTCTCCATCTGGGATGGGATAAGGCTTTCAGACATGCTGAAGCCCCAATGCAAGCCAGGTCCTTTAAGTGGCAGATTTCGGATGAGTAATGAATGTTCTGTCCCCCAACACACAAAATGCCCTCCCTCCCTCCCTCCTTGGGCTTTGGCTGATCTCCATAGTTTTGTTATCCCAGCTGAGAGATTCCCTGAACTGCACTCATGGAACAAATGAACAGAACAGGAATTGCCCGGGATGGTTGGCCAGGCTGTTATTCACAGCTAGTATTATCTCATCTTTCCCTTCTGTTCTCATTCCAGCTGACCCTGCCTTCAGAACGGAGGTGTTTGCAACAGGCAGTCCAAGTTAAACGCCCACGGGGCATTGAGCCAGGCAGCTAGACATTCTTGTGGATGCAGTGCGCTGTTCTCTGGCTCTTGGCAGTGCTTCATGGATGCCCCACGCATGTTCCTGTGGAAAATAACGAGAGTTCTTCCTTTGCCAGAACCATCTTCACCAGAGCTAGAACACACAAGGACTCACCTCTTTAGTTTCAGCAGCCCAGGTTGTGCAGATGCTCCCATGGACTCTGCCTCCAATGCTCTCCTGCCACTGGTTTGCAAAGCCATTTACACACAACAATAACCCAAATCCTGTAGTTTCTTGAGAAATCCTGCCATTTGATGTTTTCACCCAAACCAGCTTAAATCTAATTTGAAAGCATAAGACACATGAAGATATGCAAGGCCTCTCTCTCTGCCCATGGTTGTGACAGATAGTGGGTGACTGGAAAACACATCCGGCCCCACTGCAGCGATGTGCAAATGACCTTTGAAATGCAGTGGTGGGAACTGGGTGGCTATATGTGATGCCCAGGATACTATTTGCTCCTGCAAAGGTTTAAGGGCAAATATACTGCTTTGTTTCCCATCAGTGCACGTGCTGTAACATCCTGCTACTGAAATCCTGTAACTGTTATATGCACGGCTGCATGCTCTCCAAGTGTCCCTATTTCCCCCGAGAGTGCTGCTGCCCCTGAGCTTGGGAGCTGCAAGGGAATATTCCGTTGCCTCTCCATGGCTGCCACAGCTGGCCTCCTCCCTTGGGCAGCTCATATTGGCTGCTGGAGAACAGGCGAGGAGGAGGAGGAGGAGGAGGAGGAGGAGGAGGAGGAAGAGAAGCTTCTCCCCCTCTCCCCCCCCCCCCGGCCCAGCCCCCTGCCGGCTCTGAGGGGCAGGCAGAGGGCAAGTCTGTCCTGGGCAGGAGGAAAGAGGGAGCAGAGTAGAGTGCAAAAAGTACAGATCTTTTTTTCTTTTTTTAAATGCTTCCTTCCTTAGAGGGTTTTAAGCAGAGGGTGGACGGTCATTTGTCGTGATGCTTTAGTTGAGATTCCTGCATTGCAGGGGGTTAGACTAGATGACCCCTGGGGTCCCTTCCCGCTCTAAGCTTCTATGATTCTATGAACAGACTGTAGGACTGTAGCACCCTGCTTGTGGTTAACGCTTAGCTGGAATGAAATATTCAACGCAGCAATAGAGAAATTAAAATAATAATTTATTTGTCAGACAAATAAATATGAGGCACAGTGGTATATGGTTACCAAGCTCTGGCCTGGCCTCCTGCCATTCTGGCCAGCACTTATATTTCCTTAATCCAGCCCCCTTGCTCCTCCTGTGGCTGCCTCTGTCCAATCAGCCTGGTTAAAATTCCTATTGGCTGTTTGCTAGAACCAATCACAAAAGATACACCCATTTCCTTCTGCCCTTTTATGGAAATCAAAAAGCTATATATTCTTCTATCTATAAATGACAAATAAGTAGTAATATATCTTACATGTGTCTCAACAAGGAATCTTAATTACCAGCTCACCTCTTGCCCTCCTTGCCCTATTGCCTTCCAAAACAGATGGTTAATCTTGAATTTTTATCTTAAACATATGTCAAGGATTTTGAGTTCACATCAACATTGAGAGATCTCCTTCATCTGAAGGTTTCTAAACAAAAGGCCTGACAACCATATATCAGGAGTGCTCGATGGCGTCTCCTGTCTAGCAGGAGGCTGGTGGCTGATGGCCCCTGTGATCTCTTCCAACTATATGAAATAAGAATCTAGTATTTCTTAAATCCTTTGCATAATTATATTTAAGCTAATATATTTAATACATAAATAACCTTTTAAAAGGAAAAGAAATCTTAAAAGGATCTTAGTTTAAGAAAGAAACAGCTTTAGAAAAGACTTCCCAAAAATGCTCTCTTTCTCCAGCCAAGCCAGTTGTCTTTTTCACTGCTCTTGACCTTTTTAACCTTAGGAAGAAGATATGGCTCATTTTACTATTTATCCACCCTTAATTTGTAGGGTCAGTGTAACCTTGGCTCTCAGCCTGTAATTCCCTTTTTTACGACTTTGAGAATTGTTTTCTGCTATAAATCAGGGGGGCCCCTTGTCTAGGAGAAAAACATTTTGCCAAGGTTCTTAGGCAGCTGGTCTTCTGCCTGGCATAAAACATTTGAAAATCTTTAAGCTCATTTTAAAATACAAGCCCTGATTAAACATATAAGCTTTAATAAAAATGCAAGCTTATGATTAGATGCCTCAGGACCATAAGCTCAATATGCTGCAAATGTGTAAGGAAAGTTGAGAAGCAAGCGATGAACTATTAAGCCACACATTACTCTATTTCTTGTTATGGATATTTTTTACCTTACAATGTTTACTATTTTTAAAGTCTGGTTCTTTATTACACCAAGCTTTGATTATGTACACATAGTGAAAATAACAATGTACCTTGCTGTAAAATATGTTTCTTTCTTAAATTTATCTCTTATTTCAGTTTGGATGCACAACCTGTCTCCAGGCACCGCAGTTGCCTGCAAGGGATTCCCACATGGCGGGCCTGATGTTGCCAACCTTCATGCCACGTGGGCAGACATCTTTGTAACACAGAGTTGGTCTGCAACGGGCCTGGTGCCTGAAGCCAGCTCTCTGTAGCGCATGCCCTGGGGATCCTGCCATCTTCCAGGCTGCAGACATGACTAAGACAGCAGGAGTGCAAACAGGCTGGGATTGTGGGCCTGGGAGAGCACATCTTTGCAGTGATGCTTCTGAATACCAGTTGTGGGGAACCCCAGGAGGACAGAGGGCTTTTCTAGATGGGGTTCTGCTTGCAGGCTTCCCAGAGGCTTCTAGTTGCCCCTGTGAGAACAGGATGCTGGACTAGATGGGCCAGGGGCTGGATCCAGCCGGGCTCCTCCTACCAATTCCCCACCCCCACCCCAGGCTCCACAAAGGCTCCAGCTCACCTTCCTCACCCACCCCTGGGCCAGGGATTTCCCCCTCTAGAACTCGCAGGAACTCCATTCCGGGCCCCTCAGGTGGGTGCCATTGCCATTCTAAGAGGCACTCATCTCTTTTTCTAGAAATCAGCAAAGTGGGCGCAGCCTCTGAGTCTCTTCTAGCAGCAGCACCATCTTCCACATCACGTTCCCTCCACTCTACTGTACTCTTCTTACATTGCAATAAAATATTGAAGAACAGAGTGGCAAAAGCCCAACCCGTCCCCTTACTGCTGGTTTGGTGCTGAGGTGCAGTCATCCATCCTCAAGAGCCCTCCCTTCCCACTTGTGCCGTGGAGCACACTAGGTCTTCATGGGTTAGTCTATCTTCTATCCTCTCTCACAGGGTTGTTGTCAGGAGAATAAAATGGTGGGGGTAAAACCATGTGCACCACCACTTTGAGCTATTTGGAGGAAGGGTGGGATTTTATTTTATTTTTTAAAAAAAGATTCTAAATGTTCTTAAAGAGACCAGCACATCTCATGCTTTCAGGGAAAATCAAGACTCTGTAACCCTTATTTCCTGCCCACATTGCTCTGTCCATCATGTAAACCACTTAGCTGTCCCCACAAAATCCTGGGAACTAGAGTTTCCCCTCATAGAGCTACATTTCCCAGCAGCCTTAACAAGCCGCAGTTCACAGGATCCTTTGAGAGAATCCATGTGTTTGGAACGAACGTTGTGGCTGTGACCTACCGTATTTTTCGCTCTATAAGACGCACCAGACCACAAGACGCACCTAGTTTTTGGAGGAGGAAAACAAGAAAAAAAAATTCTGAATCTCAGAAGCCAGAACAGCAAGAGGGATCGCTGCGCAGTGAAAGCAGCAATCCCTCTTGCTGTTCTGGCTTCTGTGATAGCTGCACAGTCTGCATTCGCTCCATAAGACGCACACACATTTCCCCTTACTTTTTAGGAGGGAAAAAGTGAGTCTTATAGAGCAAAAAATACGCTAATTCACTCCCCCTTAGCTGAGAGGTGATCTGATCTGCTACAAAGTGAGATAAGGGACAGATGAATTAGTATTTCATGGCCAAAGAATAAAGAAATGACAGAGCTCTTAATAACTTAATAGATTATGGCAGGGAGCATGGTTGCCAAACGCTAGAGAACATATTTAATGGAGAGAAAATGGGAAAAGGATGAATAACCTATGTCTAGCCTTAGGGACCGTCTACATCTGCTCTGCTAGAAACTGCCTTTGGCCTTAAAACCCTTTCCGATCCAATTTATGAAGACTGTGATTAGAGGTTGACAGTGATATGTAAGCAGGTGTCACTCACCTTCTCTTTCTACTAGTCCCATGACAACAAGGTTGTCTATGATGGGTGAGGGGAGGAAGAGGGGTATTAAGCTGCTTCACAGAGCCTAGGACTTGCCAGTCAGAAGGTCAGCAGTTCAAATCCCCGCAATGATGGGGTGAGCTCCCGTTGCTCGGTCCCTGCTCCTGCCAACCTAGCAGTTCGAAAGCACGTCAAAGTGCAAGTAGATAAATAGGTACGTTTTTCCCTAAAGAAATCTTGGATATTGGAATTCAGAGAGGAGGAGAGGGGATTAGGCATTTCTGATAAGCATTCAGTCACATGAATTTGTGTATTTTGAGTGAGTCTCAGGTTGTGTACACACCATACATTTAATGCGTTCATGAATCCTGGGAACTGTAATTTGTGAAGGGTGCTGGGAACTGTAGCTTTGTGAGTGGTAAACTAGAGTTCCCAGGATTGTTTAATCATAGAATGGTAGAGTCGGAAGGGACCTCAAGGGCCAACCCCCTGGGAAGGGGGAGGAAGGAGCTTTAAATGCCGCTTAAATGCAGAGTGTGTCCACATCCTCAGATGGAGGATTTACAGTGACAGCCAGGCTTCCCTCCATTCTGACAGGCCCCGCTCAGGGCAATTTTGAGCAAGAGCAGAGACCATTTTGGGGGGGGGGTTGCCAAGGCCCTGGGCAGGCTTGCATTTCCTGTGCAAAAGATAAAGGGGAAAGTGAAATGGAAGAGCAAATAGGGACTGGCTCCCTTTTAGCCGCGAAGGTGTTTGTACTGGAGGGTCGACCTTCAGAGGTTGCGGGGGGGGGGGGGGGCAAGGTGGAAGGGAAAAAAACAAACAGTTCTTGGAAGAGAAAGGAAGCAAAACTGCAAGAGTAAGATGAGAAGGCTGCGTGGCAGTGATCTAGGCCAACAAAAGAAGCAGGGAGCTGCCAGGAGTGTTTGCTTAACCTTTTAGCTGAAAAGCCCACAGCAGGTTTGGGAACTAGACAGAACAGGTTGAAGAACAAAGCTGATCTCTGTAACCAGGCCAGAGGAAAGAGAAGGCAGCCTGCACTCAGCCTCTTCCCTGTTCTGTTGTCTTCTTTTGCCCATGAACATTCTAGTGCCTTTGGGCACCTGCAGAGTCCCCCCCGCCCATATTTCTTCTTAAAAGGGCCCCTGAGCACACATGAGGGGAATGCCCCTTTTGCCCATCTGGGACCTGTCTAAGCATGCTGTGAAATCTGGTGTCTTGCACCACACTCTCATGCTGCCAGTCTACTTGATTAGGGCTGCAGTGGCTGCTAAACCGTTGCCTGCATGGAAGGGAGCCTAAGGAGATGGTTAACTGTGAGAGTCACCACCGCCAGGGGCAACTTTGCTGCTCTTTGTTACAAATGCAGCCACCACCTTTGTGCGCATGCTCATCACGAGAAGAAAGCTTCTGGAGCATTACATCCTCCCAATTCTGGCCTACGGTCAAAGGATAAAATGCTGCTGGTCCAACGCCCTCCTGTGGCCCCAGGATCCCCAACTGCCACCACCTCCTTAAGCAAGGCTTGTCCCCTTTTGGACAGAATGCTGAGAGTTGTTAGAGACCCCTCCTCTCACAGAGCTACAATTTCCAGCACCCTTAACAAACTACATTTCCCAGGATCCTTTGGGGGAGATGCCATGACTGTTAAAGTGGTATCAGGGTGCTTTAAATGTAGGGTGCAGATGTGAGTTGGATTAAGGGGTTAAATAAACCACATTAATTCCCTTTGAGTTTGCACACCTAAAGAGATGACACAAGGAAGCACTCAAAACTTGCCATATCCTTTGGGCCAAAGGTTTTCTTTTTGGTTTGTTGGTCAGGTTGAAAAATATAAATTGCTGTTCAATCAATCAAATACCTTTATTGGCATCACAGCATAAAACATTTCAAGTAACTGAAATAACTAAAAAGACAAGGGTGAAGCTATCAAGGGTTATAAGGTCACGCTATGGCCATGTGCATTTGGATATTCTGCTATGCCCAGTCTATTTCCCGAAAGGATAGTTCATTGGGAACCCTGCTGAGTAAAATTGTGGCTAAAAAAGAAGCAGTACAGTCATACCTCGGGTTGAATGTGCTTCGGGATGAGCGCGTTCAAGTTGCGCTCCGAGGCAACCTGGAAGTAACAGAGCGCGTTACTTCTGGGTTTCGTGGCCTGCGCATGCGTAGATGGTCAAAATGACATCACGCGCATGCGCAGAAGCAACAAAAAGCGACGTGCGCGTGCGCAGATGTGCAGTCACTGGTTACGTTTGCTTCTAGATGCGAACGGGGCTCCAGAACGGATCCAATTCGCATCTAGAGGTACCACTGTATTATCTTTGTCCCGATCTACCAGGAGAAACCTTACTTGGCTTCTTCTTGGAGCTGTGGGCCAGATGTCGAAGATTTTGCTCAGCATCAGTTGGCGAGGTCTGCTGTGTAAAGGGCAATTAAGAGAATGTGGTCCATTGAATCGGGTACTTCTTGATTGCAGGCACACAAACGGGCTTGAAATGGAATGTGTGAGAATCTGCCTTTGGTCACTGCAGAGGGGAAAGCATTTAGTCTTGCAAGCATAAAGGCTCTTCGGTGGGAAGGGAGTAGTAGATCCTTTAGATAATTGGCACAGGTTCCGTAGGGTGTTGTGAAACCTAAGGCCTCTGGAGAACAAGATCTCGGAGTATGAGGTAACAAGCACTGTCTTTCGTGGTCATAGTGCTGCTGCTTGATTAATTGGAATGTGTGATTTTCGTCACATACATACTTTGAGGCTCTCGAGGGCAATGCCTAAACTATGGATTTTGTCTTGAATTCCTCTGTACCATCTGGTAAAATACGGTCTTCAAGCGTAGAGGTTAAGAAGAAGTTAGGTGTTACTCTAACCCAAAACTTGCCATATCCTTTGGGCTAAAGCTTTCCTTTTTGGTTTTTTGGTCAGGTTGAAAAATAGAAATTGCTGTTTAACCTAGGACAATCCACTGGGGAGCTTTCCGATGCAAGGCCCATTGAAACTGATAGGAAGCCTGCAGCACAGCGGCCTCAGCGGACGGTGGTGTCCTCATTTCATCCACCTTGTAAGCAGATCCCTGCCTCCTTCCACTGGCACAACAACCTTTTGTTTTCTGCTTGCTTCCTAGAACTTGCAATATGACTCACATGGACTTTAGCCTTTGTGTCTGAAACACAAACTGCCAACCACGCCAGCATCAATTAGGTAAGGCTGATCCAAATACAGGCAGAAAAGGGAAAAGGAAGGGACTTTGCATAACAGAAGCTGGCTAGTCAAGCCTTCTTGCCAGGAATAGTTCCAGGGTTAAGCTTTGCCTTTGTGAGAGAGCCTCAGACAGGCTTCCCAGGGATGCAAGGAGGAGAATGTGTCATCAGAAGGGGGGAACCCTCTGCAGCTTGGTGATAAACCAGGGATTTCTCAAACTGTCTCCTTGAAAAGTCCAGGAGTTTCTGTGGAAGAACTCCCTGTGCTTCCATGAGAAAATGTCAGCATTCCCTTGCAATGTGCAGGGGGTGCCATTGTTTTTTGGACCCTGGGTAGGTTTCTAATTTTAAGGGAGTTCACCTGGGTAACTTCCTTCTCCCAGGGAGGGGGAGAAGGTCACTGAAAGCAGGCAGGTGTGCAGAAAAACACACATACCCGCCCCTGCCCCCAATATTCATTTCTTAACCATGGAATCTGGGTAAAAGTCAGATTCCATAGAATTAAATAGAATCTGCTTGAATTTGTATGATCTTTACACCCCACACCCAATAAAATTAAAACATACCTTGGTAGACTGCAAGGAGGGGGCGTCCCAGATGCAGCAGCACTTGCCAGCAGCAGAAAAACATGGATCCACTTTAACCTTTAAGATTTTTGCCCAGGCAATGACAATAAAACCTCCAATAAATCACAGAACACACCTGTGGGCTCAGGATTGACCTATGATTTCTATGATTTGATGGTGGTTGTGAGGGAATCCGTTGTAAAGGTTAAGAGGATCAATAAGGATCCATGTCTCGGATCTCTGCTTTTACAGCATGGCCATGCAAGAAAGCACAGGATCTGTCATTGCTTACCGCTAATTTGAAGGAGATAGATATAATCTGTGATCTGAGTTTGTTTTTTAAGGAGAGTAGGCAGGTTAAGGAGTACAGTGGTACCTCAGGTTATAGACACTTCAGGTTACAGACTCCGCTAACCCAGAAATAGTACCTCGGGTTAAGAACTTTGCTTCAGGATGAGAACAGAAATTGTGCTCCAGCGGCGCGGCGGCAGCGGGAGGCCCCATTAGCTAAAGTGGTGCTTTAGGTTAAGACCAGTTTCAGGTTAAGTACGGACCTCCGAAAAGAATTAAGTACTTAACCTGAGGTACCACTGTATTTATTTCACTGGATCAGATGTAGGGGTGTAGGAGTGTGTGTGCATGCGCACGCACATGCATGGGCACATAGACTCTCTTTTGCTGGCTCCCCACGGCCATCTCCTAGATTGCCCCCCTTCCTCTCCCACCCTCTCAGCCACTCCTTTGCCTTCACAGCTGCTCAGATGCTGCACAGAGCCTTGAAAAGCGCATAAAACTGAAAGCAGCAGAAGGAAAGCTGCTCTTCTTACTCCTTCAGCTCTCTCTCCTTCTTGGTGGGGAAATAAGGTGACTAACCTCACCTCCTCATGAGAAAGGGGGCAGTAAGCAAGGGGGTGGGCTCAGAGGCTCTGCTCATACCAGAGGAAGCTACTGAGGCACACACTGGTCACCCCATTCTAGGCTCCACTCTAAAGAGGGTCTCCCAAAGTGGTCAGTGTTGCCCCCCTGGCCCTGGGGTCAATGGGACTGTGCAGGGGATGGTAAATAAAGGCCTATGGGTAGAAAAGGAGTTTACGAGGTAATAGTGCAAGAAAATTAATTAGGAACTATGGGCCTCATAAATAAAGGGAATGGGCATGTAGAGTGCACCTCCCTTGCCAGTGAGAACCCTCTGTATTTAACAAGGGTATTCTCAGTAGTCTCAGACCAAGCTGCTTCATTGCTAAAAATCTGTATACAAGTGTGGAGTTTGATATTTTTTAAAAACTATCAACAGTGTCAAAAAGAATAATCCGAACACCCCTCTTTTCAGTGCTGGGCCATTTTGCCACTTGAGGCAACCCCCCCCCCAAAGAAAAGTACTGTGCCCTCCCCAAGGGCATGTCGTGCTGCTCTCCCACATCTTCCTCTGCAGGCCTGACATGCCAACACCATCCCCCCACTTTGAAGTGAATGGTCCAAGATAAATATTTCAACAAAACATTTTAAAATGGCAGTTTCATGCTTGCTGTCCTGCCATGTGATACCCAAAATCTTCCTGACACAGCACAGCACATGTGGGAGGCAAGGAGGTGTCACTCCTGATGGTTGTAAGTTGCCCATGACTCACTTCCACAAAGCAGCGTGCCCATCATGCACGCCTGGTAGACCTCCTTTTTGGGATTAGACCTCGCATCCCATTCTCCCACATCCTTCTGGAGAGGCCAGCCATTGCCGGAGCTGCCTTGCCACTAGGCTTGTCCAGCTCGCCATCAATGCGCCTTGTGGAATCCCCTGCAGACAACTGCATTCCTGGAGACAGACCATCAGGACATGTCTCCATTGCAGTGACCAGGAGAGGAATGAGCGCAGAGAGAAGAAACAGCAGGTGCCTCTGCAGCAGCACAAGCGGCCACGCTCCTTTGCCCCAGGTGAGGCAAAACCTGTCTCCTTCCAATAGACTTCATCCTGAATGGCGCACTCCTCCATGGTCTCCTGAGGCAGATGGAGGCCACCAACATTTTATACTATTAAGAGCATGCGCGCCTCCTTGCCCCCCCCCAATTGAGGGGGCCCAGAGCCACGCAACTTCAGCAGGCACGCATGACACCAGCATGCTCCACGGTGTGCTGACATCACTTGCGCACGGTGCAAGGCATGCTGACGTGTGGACGCCCCGTGGCTTGCCGCTGTAGAACTTTGGGGATGCTCATCCATTTCATCAGAAATACTGGTGAGGGGCCTTGCCCCCCCCCCCCCGCTACTCAGCACCTGCAATTCAGAAGCAAAAGCGCCCAGCACTCCGGTTGCGTGGTCTAAGAAGAAGTCTTACACTTGTTCTGAGAAGCACTGCCAGGATGGACAGTTAGCTCAGTTGGTTAGTGTGTGGGACTGATAACACCAAGGTTGTGGCTTGAATCCCCAATGGGCCACCTGCATAGGCCTGCACTGCAGGAGGTTGGACTAGGTGACCGTTGGGTCCCTTCCAACTCTCCAATTCTATTATGGGATTGCCTTTTGGAGCATGTAGCCTAGCCTAGCGCAGCCCACTCCAACAGGTAGTGGCTTTCCTTCTCTCACCTGTTCTGTCTCCTGTTTCCTTAAAGGTAAAGGTAAAGGTACCCCTGCCCGTACGGGCCAGTCTTGACAGACTCTGGGGTTTGTGCGCCCATCTCACTTAAGAGGCCAGGGGCCAGCGCTGTCCGGAGACACTTCCGGGTCACGTGGCCAGCGTGACATCGCTGCTCTGGCGAGCCAGAGCCGCACACGGAAACGCCGTTTACCTTCCCGCTGGTAAGCGGTCCCTATTTATCTACTTGCACCCGGAGGTGCTTTCGAACTGCTAGGTTGGCAGGCGCTGGGACCGAGCAGCGGGAGCGCACCCCGCCGCAGGGATTCGAACCGCCGACCTTTCGATCGGCAAGTCCTAGGCGCTGAGGCTTTAACCCACAGCGCCACCTGCGTCCCTCCTGTTTCCTTAAATGCACTCAATTGATTAGCTCTTCTCACACTTCATCTTCAAGGTATCAGCGCCACCTGCTGGTGATATTTTAGTATTGCTGCTGTGGGCTCCAAAGGTATCTGTTGCCTTCAGGCACAGTGAATTAACCATGCAGTGCCCTTCAAGAACAATTCAGCCTCCCTCCCTCTTCTTGGGGCTCTTTACTGAGCATTCATCACCTATGCCTAGTCTTTATGGAGCCCTGCAATGAATTTGAATTGTGGTTTCAGACAGGAACACTTGAGAAACTGCTGCAAGACAACCTGCAGCACAGAACTTCTTAGGAACTGGCCAGGTTGGATGGTAAGAAATGCAGGATCCTCAAAGGCATCTTTTGCAGCAGCAGCAGCAGCAGCAGCAGCAGCAGCAGCAGCAGCAGCCAACGCCGCCTAACCTGCTACTTCTTTGGAACATATAGTTTCAGATGCGGTCATTAGTCCAGAGCAAATCAGACCATTGCTGTCCACTGCTGGAAGATGGAGATAATCTTTATCCAAGACATGAGTCTATGGCTGTCAATCAAGTACTAGAAGCAAAAAAGCCTAGCTAGCTGTCCTGCATCTAGAAAAGCAAGGTCAGTTTCCATTCCCCACCCCCAAATGGGCACCCAGGCAAGAAGGAGGCATTCTGCTGCATCCAGACATTCTATTTGCTATCCACCTTTCAGCCCTGACTGGTGTAGACTGTCTTGAGGGAGGAGAAGGGAATCAATTTAGCATGGTTTGTACTGAGTTCCTACTAATTCTTGCAGGGGTGTTCCATTGAGAAGACATCAAAACAAACCAAGCCACGGTTTGGGTATCTATTCAGCAGGTGTGCCAACTGCATTTGCAATTTTTACAAAGTTGACTAAGGGTAGAACTTTTTATGTTTTGGTAATTAGTGCCTCATTTCTCAACTGGTCCACTACTACTTTAACTATGTGACCCAGACAAAGAGAACTTCAACACAAGGCAGGAAGTGCAGTCTGCCATGTACCATCAAAGGATATTCCTGCTACCCCTGAAGAAGTCAGAAATATAAAAAGGGTTCAGAGCCTTCTTTGCAAATGTCTGAAGTGCGCTGCCACTCAAGAACTCCCAAAAAGGACACTGGAGCCAAACAACTGTCATTTAATTTTTAACTCCCCCCCCCCCTTAAAGATGACTTTCCAATTTACAGTAAGACAGTTCTAACAAATTCATTCCTTGTTCACAAAAGAGAAATTATATTTAATAATTTCTGCCAATAAATAACATTTTTTCACCATTCTTCTTTAAACGCAACTAAAAAAAGAGCAAGAAAAGAAAGGAGTCAGCCTCCAGACAATGGGCAAACACGACATCAGAATCAAGAACCTCAGTCCTCACCCACACCTTTCCTGGGGTTTGCGATTCCACCTTTTCTGGGATGGAGCCAAGCTGGCACGAGGCTCTGGTAGCAGAATCAAGATTAGCTAAACTGGGGAGGTGCAAGCAGACTGCGGCACCATGGCAGGGCAGGTTCTCTTCAATAAGGTGAAAGCACCTTTGTCCTGAAGTTTGGAAGACCCACTGTTGACTCCCCTCCTTGTTACATGCACCTTGCTTTTTCTTGCTTTTTTAAATCATGCAAGACATTTTGTTTTTTTTTTAAAAAAAGGGTGCTTATAGGCAACCTCACAGTAAGGGGGTAGCACACACAGCCTTTAATACACTGAAGTCCCATGGGCTGGCGGGCTTTCTTGGCTTTTAAAATGTTTCTTTTTCTGCTTTCATTGCTCATGATTGTCCCTGAAATTAAAAAGCAAAACAACAATGACAGCGGAGTGGTGGAGAATGGGTGGGATGATGAGCAGAGGCAAGGCCTCTTGAGGCATTCACGGCTCTAAGACAGATTTGCTGCTGGTTTTTCAGCTGGCCCAGGAGCATTTCCCCAGTATTTGGGTGGAGGGGGGGAATTAGAGAGGGCCATCTCATATCTAAGCCCCCCTCCCGCCCTGCAACCCACCACTGCTCTGGTCAGTAATCCCCAGCTGGAATTGCCTGCTGGGACGTCAGGTTTTCATGTGGTTAATGGCTGCTCCTTTCAGAGTATGGCTTCTTAGGTTGTCATCTTCTGACCACGGATACCTCCAAGGGTGCTGTGGGTGCAACATTCCCTACCTCTCAACCACTTGCCACCTCACATGCATAGTTCAAGGCAGGGGTGAAGAACCTGTGCCCCTCCTGATGTTAGGATTTTAAAAGCCCTATCGTTCCTTACCACGGGCTGATGGGAGCTGGGGTCCAAGAACATTTGGTTTAAGGGTTAAGTGGGTCTCCAGCGTTTATTATGGTTCTCATCTGGGTTCTCATCAACTTCACATTTTTGGTTAAGAGGGAGCCCTGGCTGAGATCAAGGAATGTCTCCTTGGCACTGGGCCTTAGAGAAGCTGGTGCTACGTCCATGCCAGAAAGGGGTGGTAGCCTTGGCTGGCAGCTGTCTTTCCCAAGTCAGAGGAGAGAGGGGAAGGCAAGGCTTCAGTGCTGCTTTCCATACTGCATTTCAAACTCTAGTTTGCTAGCACAGGGGTGGGGGGAAAGAAGCAGCAAGGATCTCCAGGGGAGAAAGGGTGGACTTCAGCACACAAGACACTGTGCCTGTTTGTGTCTTCAGGGTACCAGGAATTTAGCTCACTCTTTCCATGAAAACTTGGGGAAGCTAGCTGAGAGCATGTTACAGAAGGCGCATGAGCTAATTGGGGGGGGGGTAAATTAACACCCACTCTCCCCACCAGCTCCCCACCCCTGAACGCTGCATGCTGTGAGGAGGAAGCAAAGAGGCCCCAGAGCCAGCGTTCCCTTGGCAACCAGAGCATAGGCTTGGCCTGACAGCCAGCGAGTCATGTCTTTGTACATGGAACAGGGAATACATTTTTCTTTAGTGTCAAAGCAACCCTGAAGGAACAGGAAAGACCCCAAGTGGGCCCTCCTGCCTCAGAGTTGCCCCTCCTTGGGACAGTTGCCCAGCCTGGCTGTTTCAGCAGCCTCCCTTTCCTCCAAGAGCAAATGGAATCCTGTCAGAACTCTGGGGGCATAAGGGGCACCAAATGGACATATTTTTAAGACTACTATTTCACCTGAGAGGAGAAAAATCAAAACAGGGAACAAAGAGATGCAGGAGGAGGTGAAGGAAGGACATACCTGGCTATTTTGCAAGAATCAGCCAAGAGAAGGGCCCAAATATTTCTCGCTTTAACAAATCAGCAGTCCAAGCGCAACATTTCAACTGTGTCTAGCGAGAGAAGAGGGGCCATGTATTGTTGCCATGAATTTAAACTTCCAAAAGCTGATGAATGGGAGAAGCATGATGGCCAAGCTTTATTCTTGTTACACCAAAGGGCCCAGAAATTGTCCTGTGACACCAGAGCTCCCAGCGGTGCCTTCCACGTGGCTCCCTGGGCTATATAGAGACTTCTGTTCACAAGCCAGCAGCAGCAACAACCATGTCAAGTCAGGTAGATGCAAAGGTGTTAATTCCCTTTGAATCGTAAGAATCTGCAGTTCTTAAACTGAAGACACTCCACTTAAAGCCAGATTGTCTGCATCCTACCAAGCAGCAAACATGAGATCTCTCTAGAAGAGATTGCTATCAGTATTGTTCTGAAAGAGTAAGTGCCATGGTTTTCTCCAACAGAAGCCATAAGAGGTGTGCATAGCTTTAACATAAATAAAATCCCTTCATCTTCAAGAGGAACAAATGTTTGCACTGTTTCATGTAAAAAGGATAGTCATGAGTACATAATCCCAAAGTTGCATCTGCTCCAAAATGCAAACAAAGCCATTTCATAATTCTCAACCAAGATGTGAAATAATTATGAACGGAGAAAGCCTATGTTCAAAGTGAAAAATAGTCAGCAGCACTGTGATTAAGAGGCATCCTTTTATGCAACACCTCTATGCTGTCTGATTGTGTCATTTGCTTAAGTCACTAAGTTACAAGAGGGCAGAAGAAAGAATGGCCCTGTGGAAGACTGCTTCAGACATACCCCAAACAGTGCCTGGAAGGGTAATGTTTGAACTCCAGGAGGAAGGTATCTGCACCACTTTCCAATGAATTACCAAGTTTGGCTTAAATAATAATAATACAATTGCCACCGACACCTGGCTTCCATCAGAGTCAGGATAAAAAAACTAAACAGGCTCAATTCCACACACAGGGTTCCCTTCTTCCAAGCACATCTGTTTGGTTGCTATTCTTTGGCACATTAGAACATAATCCCCTTGCTTCCAACTCTGACTTGAATAAATATCCCTCAAAGAATGCTCAAGCTGCTGACTAAACAGTTTCTCCTCAAAAACTCCACTCAGTTCTACTGAAGTTTCTCCATACAATGTAATTTGGCTATTCACTCACACTAAAAAGAGCCAAAAGGATTGCATCTTCTCTCTTAAGATTTGTCCCTCTCACCAACCTGTAAAGCCGACCTGCCTGTGACTTCCTTTCTGGTAGTATGAGAAAACGTACTGCTTTCATTACAAAACGGGCACAGTACATTACCCCTATACTTACAGGTCACCTATTCAGCTTGCAGTAAACATTTTGCACACATCTGTAGAGCCCTTAGTGGTTTTTGCAACACTTGGCAGAGAACAAGACTAACGCCTTCTGTCAAACAATCAATCATGTTATTATTATACTTCAAGAGAAGTGCTAAGGAATCTGCCCAAAGGTCTCCTGCCCTTTGCAAAAGTTACAGGTTTAGGGTTTCCAGATGCAAACCTGGGAGCTGCACATTTTACATGGCAAAAGTGCTTGTCACAAGTATGCCAGAATTTTCCATAGTAAACACAAAGTTATGATGGCAGGTGGGCACCGTGAAGCTCCCTAGCATGTGTTGTGGCCCATCAGGGCTCCTGGCCAGGACTGAGCACTTAGCGGCCTGAGCCTCCTTGCAAACACCCTTTCCACATATAGCTACTCTTGGTCGTCACATTTAAGGTTTTGGGGTAATGAGGAAGAAGGAAGCAGTAGTGTCTCCTGTTACAAAGCTGAAACAACCTGCCTCTTCACTCATGCTGCCTCTTAAAAGGAGCACAATGAGGTTGTACCCTAAGCTAGTCACACCCGATGAGTAGATCCACTTAAATTAATGGACATGACTAACTTAGGTCCATTAATTTCAGTGGGTCTATTCTGAGCAGAATTAAACTGAATACAGCCTGGCATTGACCAGAAAATAGTGGGATTAGGCACTCCCAGAACCATGAGCCAATGCTGATGGGAAATGCTTTGATTGTGAAAATTTGGTCCAAAACGCTGTTGATCACAAAACGCTGTAGCATCACTTTGACGCTAATTACAGGGGCCGGAGTATCAGCCGTTCATTGCTGGCTGTGCCCTTGAGATCACCGAGAAGCCCTTTATAGTCAGCCCAGGAGAGCTTTGCCAGTTGTAGGCAGGAGCCAAATGTGGGAGCCTTCACAGGTCTACTTATGCCCATTCCCCCCTCAAGGGAGACTCCCAAGTGAGCACCCATTTATAACCACTGTGGGTTTTTCTACTTGTCCCACATAGGATACACAAAGACAAAGGAAGCAGTGCTGCTGATGTGCAGAACTCTGCACAAAACTTTACCTTTCCTCCTACACCTCACGTTTCCCACACTATCCAGGTAGAGCTAAAGCCATGAATTGGAAATGAAGCGGGTTCCTGGGGGACATATCACAGAGAGATTTTGTGCTGGAGCTCACATCATGGAGCGTGGGAGAGGAATATTATGTGGGAAGAAGGGAAAGTATCTCACTCCTAAAATACTAATTTTGTACAGTTTTTTTACATTAAGAATATGAGTCCATGACAATCTGTGGAGGTTAGTTTCCTGTCAGAGAAAATCACATAAATCCCACCTGTGTGATGTCAAATATGGTTATGTTCATGGAACGACATGAGCAACCAGCTGGGTGAACTCAAGATGAATGGAGACTGCAAGATCACATTCATCAAAGCCCACCTACTGGTTTATTCCAAGAGAATTCATTTCTCTCCTGAAACTGGATTCCTGAAGGGAAGTCAATGGCAACATCTGAAGGGGCAGAGGCAGGATTAGGTAGATCCTTTTCTCCAGTTCCAGACATTCACCTGGAGCTGATCTGCGCATGTCAACATTTGCCTTGTGACACAGGATTCCAAAAAGGAGAAAGTTTACCAATTGCCCTATGCAACATGCCTTTAATGGAAGTCAACTGCTGGAGCATCAGATGCAGTGTGAAATAGAAGAAACACAGCAAAATCTGGGAGGAGAAAAATGTTGCTTTCAAATGAAAGTTGCCACTTCTAAAAAACAAGGATAACTTGAAACGGTTCCATTATAAAATCAGATCCCAGAGCTGCCCTGGGTTGTTTCTGCTTCCCTTCCTCCCACCCCACCCAGCCACATGCACAGGCTCCTTCCCTCCTGGCAGGGACAGGCAATCTGTACAAAACAACACTTTATATATGTACTAGTATTTAGACCCATTCCTAAATTAAAAAAGATGACTTTTTATATATTGAACATAAAATTTTAAAAACTTACAAAATGGTCACCTCTCTTACAGAATGGATGCAAACTGGATTATGGATGTGCCTCCAGGCTAAGTTGGTTTCTCCCCCCCCCTTGCCCTCCCCCTTCATAATAAATAAATAGAATTCATTAAGTTTTGGATCCTTTAGTGAGACAGAGTGGGCGGCGCCTGAACTGTTACTGGGCTTTCTTCCCCATCCCGTTCTTTTCCGCAGAGTTTGTGGAGGTTAAGTTCACCGGCCCATCGGGGTGCTTGGAATCCTTGCGTGGCGGCATGCGCTCGTTGACACGGTCCAGTCCCCTTGCTTCTTCAAAGCTGCGGATCTTGTGCTGTGGCGAAAATCCACGGATGGCTAGAGTGGAGGAGAAAGAGCAAGAAAAAGGAATCAGAGCAAGTTTCCAAGCCTGGTTGCTCAAATGTGCACACATACCATCCTGCAGTTACTATGCAGAGCTGTGACTATGGAGCATGTGTCTGACTTGGGGGAGGTGGTATGGGTTTTTTTTTACACTGGACAGGACAAACTATTATGCCCATGATGTGAAAAGACGTCTCTTTAAGTAAGGCTGGAAATATTTTCCTCTCAGAGCTGAAGATATTATGAAAGAAGGATTTCTGTTCACAGTGTGTACATTCATTCCACTGGTCACTGTTCAAAAACACATTCAGTTGGTTTTTGCACTGCTTCAAAAGCCTGCTGCATCTGTTTGAGTAGATGTGACAATGAGACAAAAATATATATACATGTATACACTGTAGGAACAGATGCCCTCTCAAACAACATTCGATGCTCTTAAAACTGACTCCCCAGCCTAAACTCCTAGGCAAAATTACCCCTGTAAGGGACTTTCATTAGTATTGCTTTTTTCTCAGTACAATTCCTGGCCTAATCTTGGAAGAAACAAATAATCAAGTCAGATATGTGCTCAATAATCGAGGCATTAGTGCAGTGAAACAGCAGCATAGTTTTGAAAACTGAAAAACATAAAATCAAAAATAATAGTGAGGACTAAATCAAAGTCACATACTTCAGTACAACACCACACACTCACAACACAACAAAGAATGGGAGAATGAAACTAATCTTTGGATAAAAAAAGCAGTAGATATATTTTTTAAATCTTGCATGACCAAGAAGGGAATGCCAAGAAAAGCCTCAAGTGTGACAAGGCGCACATGTGGAATAGTCTTGTTCTCTCCATCAGTTCCAGAGCAGAGCACATTTCCTTTTGCACACTGTTTCTGAAAAAGCAAAGAGCTAGAGGAATTTAGAATGGTTATTTTTTCTGCAAAGCACAAATTTCTTTAAGGATCGGGAAAAATTGTGTCTGCAGATCACAGAGGTACTTGCCACATGACTGTGGTAAATGAGAAAGTAAAGAGACAGAGCCATTTGACGATTACAGCTCTGACAAGCCTACCCACAGGGAAGGCCAATGGTGGTTACTGGACAGCAATATGTCCTGAACAAGAAGAGTCACAAAGATGCACATTCTATGACTTTGTTCAGGACCAGTTGGAAGCACTTTGCTGCCCTATTCATGGTGGTCATTTTGAGAGTGCAGAGGATTCTGCACCACATTCCTAGAGCTCAGCTAGAGAGTGCCTGCTTTGCATGCCCAAAGGTCCTGGGCTCAATCACTGGCATCTCAAGGAAAAGGATCTGGGGTGATTGCTGGAGTGAGATATACTGGATCCATTGCCAGTTTGAGAAGGTAATACTGGGCTAGATGGACGGGGCAGGACAGATAAGCCAGCCTTGCCCAACAAACTGGCTACTCTCAAGATGTTTCAGATTACAACTTCCATCAGCCGCTGATAGAAACCTTTCGAGAGGAACACCAAAACACAACTTGCATGCTGCTTCTGGCAAGGCAGGAGCCCCATTGGAGTTGTGCCACTCCAGGCAGCTGCCAAGTCTGCCTACCATGGTTGAGCCAGCTGCAATACTCTTGCTGTAACTCAGCACAGCTAGAAGTCTCAAGGGATGGGTCCAATTCCACACCGTAGCCCTGAAGCCAACATAGAATGGTAGGCTTTGTTCATCTAAAATAAAAATAATGTCACAGTATGGAGCATTATATCTCCATGGCTGTTTGAGCCTACCCAGTTCTAACGCTATGATGAAGACCATGTAGGAGAGATTATAGAAGCAGGGTAGAGAGTTTGACGGATGCCTCTGTGCATCCTCCCCATGTGGATGGACCCCAGGGGTGGGAGGTGTGCCAGGCCATGTCCCTCTCCCCTTCTCCCCCTTCTGGTGATGCAAGAGTAAAAAGCGTTCGTACTGCTGCTGAGAATGAAGCTCTTGGCGGGGGGGGGATGATCAGCAGACACACAAACCATCACGCTTCTTGCAAGATTCTAGCCATACCTTCCCGTGCCTCTACCGCTTCTACTGTGGCTGTAATACAGAAGGAACAGTGGCATGCAAAAATGAAGACAGAAAAGAGTGAGTGAACTTTAACATAACCATGGTTGTTAGAGATCTACAACCCTCCCAGTCCCAACCGAGAGGATTGTGAAGACAACCAGTGGAAGAGGATGGTGGCAATAGGGCAGAGAGACAGAGGGGAGTTATAGTTTTCTTCCTTAAACCTAATTATCCCAAGCCCCAAGGGGGAAAAGAACAGAGAATGGCAGGACTGGTTTTTCAAAACCAGGAGGTAGCTTCTTCCATGACTGATGGGACCAGGCAGCAACATATCCCCATTGGTGCACACAGCTGCATTTAATAGCCACAGCTGCAATCAACAGACATGGCTGGAACCAACACATATTTTCCTCAGAAAAGAGTATAATAGAAGGGATACTTGCTTGTTCCATGCTTCAGCCCCAGACTTAACCTGCTTTGTTTAACACCAGATCAATCCCACCTCCCAAAATGGTTTTATAACTATGTCATATCATTTCCTATGAACAAAGATCCTCTGTTTTTGCCATCAAAAAGCACCCACTCTACCTTTGCACTGGGATTTCCAATAAGGCAAGCAGCTTTCTATAGAATAGAAACTTTAATCTGCACAGTGTTCCTGCATGCCCCTTCAAATAGCTGGTTTGGTTATGGCCCCTGCCTTTGGAACCAGCTGCCCTCAGACAGCCGCAAAGAGATCTGTGGCAGTTGTTTCAGAAACAATACAGAACAATTCTTATTTAGGAGCACTTTAGCAACATGTATTTTGCTGAGCTTTGATGCTCTAGCTTTGATTTGTATTTTCAGAGCATTGTAGCACAACATACAACAAATTAACTTTTAAAATAAATAAAACAGATCATGTCTGAGCAATGTCAGGGGGCCATTCTTGCATGTTGGCCTGTGTGGTTCCAAACTGCCAGAGATAATATGACTACTGTAAAGTGTGTTTTGCCATGACAGTTCATGTTTCTTTAAATATATATTCATGTTACCTTCTCACTTTGCCTGGGAGTTTCTAAAGCAGGCATAGGCAAACTCAGCCCTCCAGATGTTTTGGGACTACAATGTCCATCATCCCTGACCACTGGTCCTGTTAGCTAGGGATGATGGGAGTTGGAGGGCCGAGTTTGCCTATGTCTGTCCAAAGGTACATGACAGATTGCCAATGGATAGAATTCTAAACACACTGAGAGTCCCAGTAACCCAGATCATCCACTAACAAGACCAAATTGCGTATAAAAGTGTGTACTAAATTCCCATTTAAACAAAATAACCATATACATACAACAGATAACCACAGCATACACATATATCAATATCATGAAACCACAATGGAGCACTGGTTAAAATCCAGTTCAGTTGAATGCGGCCTTTATCAAATCTATGTGAAACAGAAGTCCTAACTTGTTGGGAAAGAGATTTGTGGTGGTGCCACAGTATCGCTTCAAAAAGCATGGTGCTTTGGGGTGATGCAACAGCTGTGACAATAGGCCCTTGGTGAAAGCACACCATGGCAAAAGGGCCATGCTTCCTGGCTGGCTGTTGCTCACACATGCACTAGGTAATGGTGGGGACCTTTCTGATACATGACTAGAGCACAGCTCCCATGTTTTCAAGATCTGGCATATCCAGGCACTATCTTCAAAGGCTTTGATGGCATCAAACGTTTTTTCCAAGTGTTGAGAGTTCATACTGGAACTCTCTGATATGAAATACATTGATTGATCTGAGTTGCACCTCAGTGCTGGAACTGCTGGTGATAAAGCATCCCTGTTGAGGCTCTTCATTTTGGGGGGCATAACAAAGAGGTCTTGGTTTCTGTGCTGGGCTGGAGCTGGATTAAAACATTACCTGACAGCTACAGCATGCAAGTTTGTGAAGACCAAGACAAAGTTCAGGATCTCTGATCTCATGATCCAGGAAACAAGTCCTGTTTTTCATGCAACAAATGACACATTAAAGGAGACTGAATGCCTCCCTGAACACAGTGCTGGACCTTAGTGAAAACTACTGCTCAGGCAGTCACAAATCCCTCTATGCAGCCTTGGGTAAAGTTGCCAGCTCTCAGCCTCAGGCTTGCATGGGAGAGCACAACCTTAAAAAACAGGTGTGCTAAGACATTGTTACTGATGGAACACTGGTCTCAGAGACAATTCTAGAAGGAGATAATTTGGCTTATATTAGCTAAGTAGCTATTTTTTTAAAAAGGTGGAATGAATGGAGGTATGAAACTGACTCGGATACGGGCCTGAGTAGAGCTGATGCTCTGATGTACAAAGGGAGAGTTTTCAGGCAATGAGGACAAAGGCAGGGAAATGTAAAGTCAGGGATTGGTTGGGAGATGAGGAAGGAGAAACTGCATGCAGAAAACAAGGTATGTGTGAAGATTAAATGTGACAGAGAAACAGGAGGAAATGAGCAGGAGAATATGTTCTCTTTACTGAAGCTCAAAACAGATGCTGTAAAGTTACAATGCTCATAAAATTCATATGCTTAATTTCAGTGTGATGACGGTTCAGTGGAAGCTTTTAGATGCTTATGTTTGGAGGTTTCTATGAAGTTTAAAAATCTGATGTAGCAATAGTTAAAAACAGTCAGCCAAGTTATTAGACACCTAGTCAGTCTCTAAAGCACATGGTTCAGCCTGATTTATTGCAGAGCTCAAGAAAGGGAGTTCTTGACACCTACACCTTCATCTGCCAACTTCCTATTCCATTAGAGAGAAAAAACATGTTCAACTATATGGAAAATTAAGTCTAGCCTTCCCCTGCAAGAAAGAAGGGAACTCACCACCTCCTTTGACCATGGAAGATTCTGCTACAATATTCTTCCATGTGAGAAATTTAAAATCTAGGCTAGCAAGTGCCAAAGCAAGCCTCTTTCCAGTACACCAGGAAGTCATCCAAAATTGATGAGAAATAAAATCACCTGGCTCAATGCCAAACATGAAGGCTGGCAGCAGAAAAGGATTAAAACGCTAGATCACAGGGTTCCCTCTAGAGAATGGGTGAGCAAACTAAGGCCTGGACCAATCGCCTTCTAAACCCAGCCCACAGATGGTCTGGGAATCAGCGTGTTTTTACATGAGTAGAATGTGTCCTTTTATTTAAAATGCATCTCTGGGTTATTTGTGGGGCATAGGAATTCGTTCATTCCTCCCCCCAAAAAAATAGTCCGGCCTCCCACAAGGTCTGAGGGACAGTGGACCGGCCCCCCTGCTGAAAAAGTATGCTGACCCCTGCTCTAGAGAGACATGTTGCTATAACTCATTTGCTGACCTCACAACCAGTCATGATTGCCCACAAAGCTTGACCTTCAGTGCTATCTGCAGTAGATTAACAAAATTTAACACAATACCACCTTAATGTAGGAAAAAGCAAGCATGCTGTTCTGGAAGAGTGTACATGTGACAAAACAGGAAGTATACACTGGAGCTGAAAAAATATTTGCAAATATTCACAATTTCCCAACACTTCAGATTTTGGGTGTGCAATTTTATCTCAACATTAAGAAAGCTGAGTTCTTTAGATTTGCTGGGATCTCTTGATTGCTTTGATTTTGGCAGGTGTGAAAAAACCCCAGAACTGTATCAGCTATTGACAGTCACAATACTAAATGTCATTGAAAAAGAATGGCCTTCTCTAAAACCTTTTCTTATGGGGAAGTGTGTACAGGCAAACAATGATGCATGAAGACGACTCCCTAAAGATGCATCCAGACTGGTAGGTTTTGGGATTGCTGTTTGTATGATCTGCCACTGATATTCACAAAAGGAAGGGACAAATTCCAACACTGCACAACATGATGAGTCACTATTTGTACACATGTTTGTGTACAAATGCTTTTACCTCAATTCAGGAGGTATAAGCTTGTATGTCAGTTTCAGGGCAGGATGAAGCAAAGGCCAAGCAAGAGCAAGGAAGTTGTAGCCCAAAGCCAACAGAGAGCAGTAAGAGCTGGATCTCCTACTGGGCAGACCTGTGAGCAAGTCTGACCAGGAAGCCTATATAGGGATTTGGGAGAACTATCCAAGCTGCACTGACCTGATGGTGCACATGGGCTTCCTTGCAGACACATTTGGCCAATGCTGGCTGGCTGGTTGCTTGCAAGCAGAATCTCAGATTCACATCTCATAAGTTGCCTGTTTAAGATCAACTGTGCGTGTGCTAGAGTCCTAAAATGCTGAGCTAATTAATCTCAACCCAAGTCTTGTGATGTCTTTCTCTTCCTGGTATTTGCTCGCACCTCTTGCCTAGATTCTTTCTTTCTTTTTAAATAGTTGTTTGTGGATTTGTCCTATTGCACTCATCCATCTAATTTCATCAGTTTATCTCTTTCAGTAGATGCTAAACCTGGCTGTGGCACTATACTAGAGGGTAGGAAAGAATGATCTACAACCAGAAACAGCTTAATAGTTTTAACATCTTGTATCCAGCTATGAGAGTGCCTCAGTGCAACAGTGTAAACTTAAGTTTTGTTTTCTCTTCATCAAAACTGCAATGGGTGTATATGGAGCTGGCAATTGTGCACAGATTAGTTCCAGTCCATGAAGGACAAGAATGAAATGACATAAAAAGCCAAGGAAAAAGTGGTCTGCACACATCATAAGCACTGGTACCTGTGCCCCAGCCCAAGTTGTCTGAGAAGGACACACAAGTTGAAACACCAGCATAAATGTCCATATTAAAAACCTACCCAGAAAGAGAATCTCAAACTCACAGCTGTTAGTTTTCAATGTTAGCACTGAGAACAGATGGGCTTAGTACAGGAGGGAACAAAAAAGCAGGCTGATGGCATTTGTACATGCTCTTACACAGCAGCAGAAGTCTAAAGGGCAACTGCTGTTAAAGAGATGAAATCTGAATAGTTGTTCAAAGAACAGATTCCAGAACACTATGCAAGTTTCAAGTCTCTATTCCCAGCAAGATCACCAGCTATGACAACATCATACAAATGCCTTGGATGAAATCCTTCCCTCAAGTCCCATTGCCAGGTTTCTATTAAATTAGTCCAAGTGTTCTCAGCCTCTCCTATTATTCTCCTCTAAGCTTCATTCACAGAATAATAGAATAAAAGAACTGTAGAGTTGGAAGGGACAACAAGGGTCATCTAGTCCAATCTAGTCCAATGCAGGGATCTTTTGCCCAACGTGGGGCTCAAACACACAACCCTGAGATTAAGAGTCCCATGCTCCACCAACTGAGCTTCTCTCCCCGCCCCCCATTCAGTGCCAGAGTTAAAGGCCTGTAAGCTTATGGGGACATCTAAACCCCATCTTTTCTGGTGACAGAACTGCAGAATCTATGAAGGGAATTGGAAGGGGAAGGGGAAGAGGAAGGGGAAGGGGAAGGGGAAGGGGAAGGGGAAGGGGAAGGGGAAGGGGAAGGGGAGGTAGCAGTGGAAATATCAGTGCCTCCCCCACAAAACCTAGATGATCTCTTAACACGTCACACCTGGTCTTATCCTGCACATATACTAGGAGTGCCAGCTTGGCCCCACAACCATGAGTGCCCAGGGCTGTGGGTGCCATGCAGTGTGCATGACCCTGGCACCAAAATTTGTGGATGCCCAGGCCCTTCATGGGGAATTTTGTGGGTGCTTGGGCACCCAGGGCCCCAGGGAGTTGGCACCTATGACATATACATACCCGTCTGTAGAGTCTGTTTCCCCCCTGAGAGGACTCCCAGGGGCAGAGTACCTGTAGGAGTCAGTCCTTTGAGCATCAGAACACTCTCACTCTCCTCCCTGCAAGAAAAAGAGGCAAAGTGACCAATTATATCTGATCCTACCTCTTAGGTTTCCTCAGCTGCACACTCAAGATCTTTTTAGGGAACTGCTAAACATTTTAATGTGCGTGAAATTGTTACGTTTGTAAATACGTGAGCCATAAAGCTGCATTTAGAGCTGGGATTGGATACACCTCCCTGCTGAGCACATATTTGCTGGCCTGTAGACAGGGCACCAACAGAGCATGATTTGCATGCAGGTCCCCAATTCCATCTCTGGCATCGCCCATAAAAACAGAAGTGAGGAACCTCTGGCCTGTGGACCAAGTTGGGCTCACCTTGGGTCCCAATTTAGCCCCAAAGGCCTTTTTCCTCAAACCACAGCCACCTGTCCCACACCTGACAACAGGTGGAGAGCAGGAAGGGACCCAGCTGAATCGGTTCCATGACTGAGTTCTCTGTGGGAAGCTCCATCAGGCAGTCAACCCCTGCATAAAGCAGCTTCGCCAGCTTCACACTGCCCTTCCCAAGCACGCGACAATGAGCTGGCTGTCAGGCACTCAGAAGATGCTGCGCAAGGGACCTTTGACAGGTGTGCAGGCACATCCACCTGTCCTTCGTCTGTTCTTATATCTTCATAATTGAATCAGGTGACTAACAGGTGGGTTAATCCCACCAATATGTTGAAGTTGGCCCATGAGGGTAGGGACAGATAACAGTCTGGTCCACTGGGCCAAAAATATTCCCCACCTCTGAATTAAAAGAATCAATTTCACATGATGGGAAAGACCTTTGCCTTGAGACTCTGGACAGACAATACTGGGCTAGAGAGAAACAATTTTACACTGTACAAGGCAGCTTCCAATCATGTGTAAAACAGCATTTAAGAATCAAATCTTGGGTTGTTTTTTTTGGGGGGTGTTGGAATCTATTGATCAAAACAAAAATCCAAAGTCCACAAAGGTCTTGTACCCCCTCCCCAATTATGATAGAAGAAAGGTGGAATATGAATGTACTAAGAAAAAAATCCCTGAACAATCCTTACTGACACTTTACATCTCTAACAGTCCTGCAATGGGAGCAGCTTGGCTGTAACTTTTACAAGACCACCACTGTGTAGGGTCTTTCCCACAGAATTGGCTCCCTGCCGGGAGAGTGCAAATTCCAGGTGATAGTCCCACACGAATCAGTCCTGTAGCAGTGGACTTTTAAACATTTAACATGCACTGGTCCAAGACTTGCCGACCTTTCATTCTCTGCCCTGGTGCAGCCAGGGCAATCTGGCAAAATGATATTCCTTCTCTCTCAAGCTGAGATTCACCAAAGCGAGCAAACTTACCGAAGAACTGAAAAGACTCGTGCCATCTTCCCAATGGCTCTGATCTTATTCCTGATGATCTCTTTACGGGCAGTGGTGCCTCCTTAGGAAAAAATCAAAAAGGGTTTAAAAGAATGAGGGAGGAAAACAACTAAGGCTCAGGCAATGCCAGTATGAAGCATCTGCTTGGCTCTAGGAAAGAGAAATCCGATTACAACTTTACAGCTAAATTCCATAGAATGGTAATGAACTGAATGAAAGGGGCAGCAGGTGATGGACAGAATGACACACAAAGAGGAAGTCCAAACAGGGGGAAGTAGGAGCACCAGAAGTAGTAGGACAAGTGTTGATCGGAGCAGCAGACCTCTTTGCCTGCCCAGACATGTTTGACCACAGTACACATGAGATGTAACATGAATGACTCAGCCATTGAGACACAGTTTTGCAAGGCAAGAACACAACTACAAGCCCAAGTGAGGGTGAAGACATCAGGATGCTGGGCTGTGCTTGCAGAAGGGAGAGCGGTCACACAAGCACCACCTTTGGCATAGATGCAGACAAAGGAATGGCTGGAATCTTGTGGTTTTGCTTGAGTCCTCAACAAATACAATGTGCTAGGGATAAGTACACTCCCTTTTACTACACAGACCAAACATGGACTGAAAAGCATGGAGGTTCTGGGAGCTCAACTGTACACTGAATGATAAATACATCTCCTCTAAGCTAAGATCTTCTTTTTTAATTGCCCGACTATGCATTAAGAACAGGACAAGCCAAACTGGAGAACTGACATGCACCAATGGATCAGCCATGCACAAGGTGGCTGCATTCAAACGTCAAAGAGAAACGTGACCCCCATCGCTCTGGTTCCTGGTGGAACACAACAGGGTTGGAAAAAAGAAACAAAAACCAAATGCACCACGTTCATGTTAAAACTGATGGGGAAGAAGGGGGAAATGGCGAGACTGTTCAACTAGTCAGCTATTCAAAATCCACTCCAAGGAAATCTGGTGGCACAGGCAGTGAGAATTAAGCTTTTAGCAAATTCTAGCTGGGTACCTTTCGGATAGCTTGAAATGTAGTTATCTTCAGGGAGAGGAGACACCAAGTAACAAGGAGATGAAGACAGAGATAGAAGAAACAAATTTAAATTTCCATGGGAGGGAGGGAATAACATTTCTTTTTTAAGTGCAATGGGACATGAAGGTTAGCGCTGGGTCAGCTGGTAGTTCTCTTCTGCACCTGTGTCATGCTCACTTGGCTGTCAGACTCCAGACGGACAAATCAGTTTTCCTTCTGTCTCTCAGATGCATAAGACTCTTAATCTCCAGGGCAGAGGTATGAGCCCCACATGGGGCAGAAGATTCCTGCATTGCAGGGGGCTGAACTAGACGGCCCCCGTGGTCCTTCACAACTCTACAATTCTATAAACTACTAGCAAGGGCCAAAAAGGAGGAGGTTGGATCTATTTCTGCAGATTGTGCAAAAAGGATGGAAAGGCCAATCCAATGACCAATGATCAAAAGAACTGATCTAGCAGTGCAAAATGCCAGCATTTTTTAAACAATTAAGCAGCAAAGGAAGACAGCAAAAATTCCTATAATTGTAATAATATCAGAAAAGTAGTCTTCAGTTTTCCTGCATACTTAGTTGTCACTAGTTTAACACTGCACACTGTTGGGTAGCCTTCCAGAGAGGTGGCATCATAGAGATGCCATTGCCTGTTCCGTCTTTGTGCCCCCTCTCGCAGCATTAACTAGTTATGTGGGTTCCTCGAGCACTTCAGGCTGAACCTTGGGAAAGCCAAAAGCCCCCAGAAGCATGACCAGTAGTTTTGCAAAAATACATGTGTACATTTTGTTGCAACTGTCACAGATGCATACGAAAGAGTGCCCATGATGATCAGCTGCTCCGCCACCCACAGGCTCAGAATATTTCTGGAACTGAGGGATTTTTTTTAATCTTATAAAAGATGGGTGCATATCTACATATGTACTTATGCAGTTTAAAATGTGCAATTTCTTTCAGAAGTGAAACTGAGTGGACTGGAAGTTGATTATTATAACTGGACAAGCCAATTTCACAACTCCATCCATCCATCTGTATTGGGGCGTAAGGAGCGGCAGCAGATGTAAATGAAAACTGAACAAGGCAGCTGCTCACGCTGGTCAGGCTTCCTCTTACTAACTCTCCTTTCCTCCTTCATTCCATCTGAACAAATACCAAGTTACTGCTGCTGGATCAAGGAAACCGCCATAGTGAGAGGTGGGAGGGGGGGGGGCGCAGAGTGGCTCTTATTACGCTAGAGAAATAATTGTCTGTAAAACAGCCAAAGACAGTGAGCTTAAACTATGAATGAAAACGATGGCAACAAAAAGGTGCTAAGAACAAGGCAGCACATCCAGCTTTGAATGTCATTTCTTCCAAAAGTGCTTGAAAGCAACCAAACCTAACCCCCCCTGAAAAAGTAAAAAGGTTTTGTTACCGTCCAATGCTTCATCTCCATCTGAAATGAGCTCATCATCAGAGCAGATGTTAAGGATGTTAACCAGCATCTCTGTAACTGCAGGAAATAATGAGAAATGGGCAAGAGATTAGAGACTTTGTGTGCGCGCGTGTTTATGTGTGTATCTATATCTGCCACAGCATGTGAATGGGCTTGTTCACATATGATGATACATCATGGATTATTACGTGAACAAACCTTGTGCTTGTATCCTTCCTATTCCTCAAACACGCTCTGTTTCAATGCCTGCCAAAGTAGGATTGGAAACCAACTTCAAACTGTTATTTGCAATGGTGTCTTGGAGGGCAAACATACATTGTTTGCTGGTTCAGATGCCAAAAGCAAACTACACCTTGCGCTTAAAAAGTTCTGTTTTATCGCTGAACGCCATTTTCTCTGGTTATGGTGCTTCTTAAACTCCTTCAATCTATAACCTAAAGTCCCCAAACAATTTTCCCCATCAGAACTCCCAATTCCCAATTCATTATTGGAGAACAGTAGAACCAGAGACAGTGTACAAGCAGGACTGCTTACACAGCAAACATACCATGTGCCCTCCGTTTTAATAATAATAATAATAATAAATTTTATTTATACCCTGCCCTTCCCAGCCAAGACTGGGCTCAGGGCAGCTAACACCCGATATAGAACAACTGATTGAAATACAACTTAAAAAACAAGATTAAAATACAACATTAAAATATTAAAATATTAAAATGCAGCCTCCTTTCAGTGGAAACTGAAATCAAAAACTTTTGGGGGGATAAAAACGTCAATTCTTCACCAAGGCTATCCTCACAACAACCTGAGAGAGTACAACTGGTCTAAGATTACCTAGTCAGCTTCATGTCTGAATGGGGATTTAAGGATTTTTAAAGCTGAAAACAGTACATAAATGCTGTAAACACACAAGTACCCTGATTTTTGAACCTGAGACAATATATTTTGAAAATTTCCTATGACACAATAATGGCCACTAACATGCTTATTTTTTATTATATATATATTTTTAAAAAAACAGAAGGTTGAGTGCCTGAAGGCCAAATTTTGCAGAATTTTCTAAATTCTTTGCTTCAGGAGTGAGCAAGCTAGCCAAATCCACAAATGTCTCTCCTCTATGGCAGCAACAGGCTGCCCAAGGCTACATCCAGCCTAGTCAATCCTACTGCATCAGGAGGATCTGTTTTCCTGCTCCTTTGATAAGGATCTGTTTTCCTGCTCCTTTGAGAATTGCTTTGCTTATCAATAATTTTATTGGGCAATCTCCTTCTTACCCTTTTCCCCTACGAAAGGCAAAGACCATGTGAAAACATCCATGAAGTTTGGAAGCCAGTAAGGGTGTGGAGAACAGTTGAACTGCCTAATGTTCATGACATTGTTTTCATATTTCAGCACAGCAGCTAGAAGAAAACAAGGAGAAAGAGAAATTACAAGAGTGCTGATTTTATCTTTGTCCTCCAGGGTTACACAACTTAGGAAATGCAATTATACAGCTGTGTAAAGAAATCCCTATGAAAATCAGACACCATCTATGAGAGAGGCAGTAAGGAATGTCAAAATATCCATCAGACATCAGGTGAAATTTACTGTTACAAGTGTTGTTTTTCTTCTGATAAAAGTTTTAAGAGTGAATTTCATATGTTGTTTTTAAATTTTGGAATGTGTATTAAATGTTGTTACCTATCCTGCAGTCTTCTGAAGAAGGATGGGGAGAAATCATATAAATAAAATTTAATTTATTATTAAGTTAACACTAGCCTATGCTTTAATGCCACATGACTTTAAGGCCTCAGACTCATACACTGTCGCTTCCCCTCCAGCACAGCTGCGATCAATAGATTGGAAGTACTTCCTTCAGGAGTCAACAAATGCTTGCTTGTAATTTCATCTGAAGCAGGACAAGCTGTTTCGTCTGATCTTGATGTTTTTATTATGTTTTTTTGATATGTTATAAGCTGCCCAGAGTGGCTGGGGAAAATAATAATAATTATTATTACTATGGTTTGCTGAAACAAGCACAATTCAGACGACGGTCCACAAGTCTGCATTTCTTGGACAGATTGGGGCTTCCACATGCTGTAGAACAGCACAGCCAGTGTTGAGGGTTGATAGAGGTTATACTCTAGGGGGCCACGGTATGTTAAACTAACTGCAGTTATTGGATGACAAACCGCAGTTAGCTGAAAATGGAAGCAGGTGCTTCCTATCTCCTCCCCATGGCCACTGGAGGAGTGGGGAGCAGCCTTGTGCACTTTACACTAAACTATGGGTTAGTGTTAAATCCAAACTAGGTCAGTAACTACTTTAGAACAAACACTATTTCTAACATACAAGCTTCAGAGGAATTGCATTTAATTGATTCTGGTTCAGTCCTTCCAAGATTGTATTTATCACATTTACACCCACTCTTCTTCCAAAGAGCTGAGGGTTACATGAATTGTTTCCTCATTGATAGTAAGATAGCTAAGTAGGGGGGCCGCTGGGGGCGCCTTGGAAGATGGCCGACAATATCATCTACCCGGCTCGCACGAGGTAATTAGAGGCTGATTATGGGGAGTAAAATCAGTCTCCCTCGTCTTCCCAGGGGGTGGGAAGATGCTGCCTCGCCCACGGTTGCCCATAAATCACCCCCGAGTTCGAAAGAAGCAGGGGGTGGGGGCACTGGGCGGATAGCTCTCGTGCGGGCTCAGAGCTCCCAGATGCCGCTTTCAAGAGCGAAACTGGTTGCGTTGCTTAAAAGGAAAAAAAATTGGAGAAGTAAACGCACATGCTTCGAGCGAGGTCAGGAGGGTAAAAGGTAAAGGTAAAGGTACCCCTGCCCGTACGGGCCAGTCTTGACAGACTCTGGGGTTGTGCGCCCATCTCACTTAAGAGGCCAGGGGCCAGCGCTGTCCGGAGACACTTCCGGGTCACGTGGCCAGCGTGACAAAGCTGCATCTGGCGAGCCAGAGCCGCACACGGAAACGCCGTTTACCTTCCCGCTGGTAAGCGGTCCCTATTTATCTACTTGCACCCGGAGGTGCTTTCGAACTGCTAGGTTGGCAGGCGCTGGGACCGAGCAGCGGGAGCGCACCCCGCTGCAGGGATTCGAACCGCCGACCTTTCGATCAGCAAGCCCTAGGCGCTGAGGCTTTAACCCACAGCGCCACCTGCGTCCCCAGGAGGGTATTATCTGCTAAATAATTCTACCACTGAGACGATGAATGATGGGACGGAAGGAACAGAAGACAGCATCAAAGAACTACAGACATTTCGGTATGTTGAACGGAACGGAAAGGAGGGAAAAACTTTCTTCTTTTTTAATATGATTACCTAACAACCCTCCCCCTTAGAAGAACCGTCACAACAACTAATTGCAAGTGAGATGAAAAATAAACTGTGTGGGAAAGAAAAAAAATATAAAAGGTTTTACTTCGTGAAAAGATCTGGAAAGAAGAGAGGCTTTCTTTGTGGCGTAGTTACAAAAGTGATCCACCATTGAGAAACAGACCTCGTTGTAAGATTTGTAGTCTTAGGGAGGATGAGCCGCTGTTTTGGTGTCAGGTTTAGATCGTAAATTCGAAAGGGCGATCACCCTCCTGGAAAGACTGATTTATGATACAACGGGTCTGAGAAAATTAACGAGCAGACATTTAGACTGTATTTCATCGGAACTGAATAAGATGGCGACGGCTGCTCGAATGGGACTCTTGGACTATTGGATCTATGTGAGATGAATTACGGGAGAGCATTACAAAGTTCACACAGAAATATAAACAAGACTGTTTCTTTCAACTCACTTGTGGAGATAACTCGGAGGTGACTGAGAAGAAAAAGGGTAACAACAAGGAGATGAGAGGATGGGACTGTGAACATCAAAGCAGCAGAAAATATAAGATGATTGGACTCCTACCGATCTCGAAGCATGGGTACCCCCCACAAAAATTTATAATTTGGCAAAATAATTGGATTTGGATTTTATGATTTGTATTGGTAGGATTTGGAATAATTACAGTGGTGCCTCGCAAGACGAAATTAATCCGTTCCGTGAGGCTCTTCGTATAGCGGTTTTTTCGTCTTGCGAAGCAAGCCCATTGACATCTTAGCGGATTAGCGCTATTAGCGGTTTAGCGGCTTTTAGCGAATCAGCTGATAAGCGGCTTAGGGCTTAGGAAAAGGGGGGGGGGAGGGAAAAAACCCCGCAGGAACTCGCAAGACATTTTGGTCTTGCGAAGCAAGCCCATAGGGAAATTCGTTTTGCGAAGCGCCTCCAAAACGGAAAACCCTTTCGTCTAGCGGGTTTTCCATCTTGCGAGGCGTTCGTCTTGCGGGGCACCACTGTAATATGATTTGATTGGTATGGTATATGGAAACTTAATAAAAATTATTTGGAAAAAAAAGATAGTAAGATAGCTAGGTTAGGTTGAGCCACACAGTAAACCTCTGAATGAGCAATGATTTGAATGCAGACACCGCTGCTCCAAATCCCAACCATCCCTCTCAGATGACACATCTTCTGTACCCCACTTACATGGAATTGTTCCTGCAAATCTGTGGGGACCCAACATTTCTGGCAGAATGCCCAAGCACAAACCACGTCCATTTTAAGAAACCAAGTATTAAGAAGCAAAAGATAAGGTAAGCAAGAGCTAGAGATTCTATTAAAAGTGGACACATCAAGACATCAGGAAAGAATTCATAATAACCTCACATTGGCATCCTGGGCAGAGTCAAAATCTTACCCTTGTTGTTATAGACATCTAGATAATTTGGTGCAGAAAAGATTGTGATTAGGGATGGAAAGCCCGTAGTCTGGCTCTTTCTGTACATTCGGTACCTGGAAAAGTGAGCAGAAGATAGGCAGGCTTTTGCAAAATACATAAAGACAACAAAGCTGTTGAACACAGCACCAGAATAGTGACTCTGAACTTACCCAGCATCCTGGGCTTCATGTGCTCGAATCACAGATAACAAATTATTATTTTGCAAAAATTCACAAATTGCAGGGTAACTGAAAAAGAAGTTTTAAAAAGCAATATTAACACATGCTGAAGGCAGTCATCATCACATTTGTTTTTTTCCCAAGAGGGATGAGGATATACAAGTTAGGAATATTCCACTTTTGCCCCAAATTATTCTAATCACCTTGCAAAGATAGGTTAGGTTGAAAGAATTGAAGATAGGTTGACTTGCCCCATTGTGGCTCAATAGGGATTTGAACCTACATCTGCACAGTCCACCTCCAACTTTCTACACAGCCTGAGGGAGGGTGAGGGCTACAACAAAACTTTTTTTAAAAATAAAATTTAATGCTGGAGATGCGAACTTAGTACATATTCTGATTAACTGCCCGATAAGATCATTTTGGTGCGAGGCGAGGATATTTATAGCAAGAGTAATAAAAATAAATTGTTATTTAGGGGAACTGAATTTAATTCTAAATTATATTCCAGAAACATGGGAGATTTCAAGGGGTCAAAAAAATGGATGTACTGTGCTATATTAGAAGCAAAAAAACTTGTTTTGATGAAATGGAAGAGCCACAAAAAGATTCCATTGAGCACATGGATTGATAATATGGACATACGAACAAATTGCATGTCGTCGCAAAATAAGAATGGATAAATATGAAGAAATCTGGAACAAATATTTAAGCAATAAGGCAGATAGTGGTGGGAAGTAGGGGAAGGAGAGAGAGGTGGAAAAATATTGTTTAAAAAGGGGTAGTCATAGGTATATCAGTGTATTCAAATCTGAATTGTCAAATTGTGTTATTATTGTTATTATGGTTTTTGGTGTATGTGTCTTTTGCGGTTGATGTTTGTATTGAAAAAATTAGCGCTACAACAAAACTTGACTATTGTTAGGGCTGCTAAGCACCTAGAAATCAAACTAACATTTATGGAAACTGGGAATTTGTGGTGATCCTGAGGCCATCCAAATAAACATTCAGAGGGACTTGTGAAGCAAATAACATTCAGATTTAAGATATATTGCTTTGCTAAATAAAACTTGCTTGGCAAGTTTTAAAGTTCGGATAAGTCCACACAAACTTGTTCTAGTATTTCTGAAATCCTTCAGGCACATCTTTGACCTTGTAAACAACTCAGAAAGCCATAAACGAATGGCTTTTCGGTTTTACAAGAGGGAAAATTCATAGGGAATTCAGTAGCAATACAAGTTGTATTTTTAAGACAGCAACAATCACAAGTGGGACAGAGTCCCACTCAAAGCCCTGGAACAGAGTGGTTTGAGCACAGCAACTGGGACTTCACACTACTACCTTTTCACTTAACCAAGGGTAATGTTTGAAATGTTTCCTACCTGTAGAAATAGGAGCAACCTCGAACAGTGTTGTGGGTAAAATGTTCCAGTGTCTTCTCATTGCCATAATCCTCTGATGGATCAGACCACAGCAGGTCACACATTGGACCAAAGGCTGGAGGCTCCTTAAACCTGTCTAACTGAAAGGCACACACACAGAAAAGCCCCCCAAAAAAGATAATTGATATAAACATACAGAATTAAGGGAACTCATTATTAAGAGCATGCCAAAATACAGTGCATGAGAAAAAAAACCTCAATTCATCTGTGCTAGATAAGCATACCGTATTTTTCGTCCCATAGGACGCACCTAGTTTTTTTTGGGGGGGGGAATAAAGGAATTTTTTCCCCTTTATTTCCCCCCCCCAAAAAGCAGGTCGGGGAAACCGAACCAGGTCGAGGAACAGCGGGATGGTGGCGCTGCACCTCCCTGCTGTCCCCCGAGCTTGTGGGGCTGGCCGATGTCTGCCCGGCGCGAGGGGCGCTCTGCTTCAGGGCGCCCCACCCGCCGGGCGGCAGGCTGCTATCCGCAGCGTGGGGAGCCCTGCGGGGAACTCCTGCAGGGTTCCCCACGCTGCGGATGTATGCCCGGCGCGAGGGGCGCTCTGCTTCAGATTTCTAAGTATGGAAGACTTACGAATAGGGAATCCACTTCCCCCCTCAAGATATAAGAAAATTTTAATCATTCAATCTCTGTAAGGATTAGCATTGTTTCTCAAACTTGGGCCTCCATCTGCTTCCAGACTGGTTCTGCTAGCTAGGGATGATGGGAGTTGTAGTCCAAAAACAGCTGGAGACTCAAGTTTGAGAAACTCTGGATTAAAGGCAACACACATTTCTTTATCCAACTGCTTAATTTGTCTTTGAAGGAGAACAAAGAAGTTCCAATCTAATCCAAATCTTTATGATGTTCATAAACCAGCATACACAAAGAAGTTCAACCCTCAGAGGCCTAGCAAGGTCAGGTGGTACCAAGTGCAATTTTTTTTTGGTCAAAACCCCCACCACCACCGATGGCTCGGGGTAGGCTTGGGAGTCATGGCGTGTGTCATGCCGAATGTCACCCCCCTCAGTGATGACACCCTGGGCGCTCTGCCCCCCCCTTGACCATGCTAATAAAAGGCGACATATATAATGCATAAATTAAAATGCACAAGCATCTGAGAAAGTCACGCTCATAGACACTGTCAAAGAAGTGGGGTTTGGGCATAACAAGGGCGGGAAGGCCGTGACTGTTAAAGTTTGTTTGTGTTTATTGTGATTATTTCCCACCCCCCAAAATCAGTACATTGAATTAGTGTGTATGCTTTAGTTGAGATTCTGGCTACAATAGAGTGTTGGACTAAATGACCCTCGGGGTCTCTTCCAATTCTATAATTCTACGAAGACCGCAATTTTATTTAATTCGTCCTGAAAATTAAACCACCTCCCTGACTGTTTCTCCACCCCTGTGGAGCGATTCAGGGCTTGGCACTTTGCTTTCCCGAGTCCCTGCAAGTCTCCTTCTGCTACCTTCAGGAATCTCCCCGTTATGTAACACCCTTCTTGGCTTTATACATAGAAGGGGGGACGGGGAGGGGACATAAGGCAGACACCAGAAAATAACAGAACTGCATATATCTCACCAGGGCACGAAAAAGGGTGCATGGAGGAAAAATAACCAGAGAGTAAGCCTCAGCTTACCAGGAAGGAGGGCGAATGCCGCGAACGCACACAAGTTCCCTGTTGGAACCTTTCCTCTTTCGACCCAGTGGCGGAAAAAGCCGCTCGGGCACCTGGGGTGAGCCGCCCACGGGGCGGCGCGGGGCACACCAAGGGGCCTCCGGAGTCTGCCTGCCTCCTCCCACTCAGCCACCCTACAGCTGGGGGGGAGGCAGCGGGCGGACCGTTTGGGCAGAGGAGAGCCTGCATGCGCCCAAGCCACCGCATCTCTCCCAGGAGAGACGCGTGGCTCAGGCGTTCTGCAGGCCCCACAGTGAGTGCCACCCAGCATTTTGTCACCCCCTCAGTGGTGACACCCAGGACGGCCCGCCCCCACCGCCCCCCTTTCCTCCACCACTGTCAACCCTACAGAACTTCAGCCTGGGATCAGAGAGAAGTGTACATGTCTTTATGCCTGGCAGCCCCTTCAACAAGTCTTAGGTAGCCTTAAAAGAAAAGGTGGTGGGGAAACATACCCTGGAGTGGAACCTTGTCAGAATGGGGACAGGTAAGCCTACAAGAAGACCCTAACTGGAACTACAATACCTGTGCTGTTTTATGGAGGGGAGGTGTAGAGGGAAAAGAAAGAGGCACCACTTACTTTCCTAATGTCATCTAGACATGTGATTTCAGGAGACAGCCCTCCATGCACGCACAGAAACTGCTGGTTCAAAAGGGCAGCAAGAGGAAGACAGTCAAATGTATCCATGCATGCATCATACACCCGCTCGGAGTACTTGATTCGACCTGCAGGAAACAGAAGCAAGAGAACTGCAATGACTTATGCAAACTATAAAAGATAAAAAATAAAAAGGCTCCCAGAAAACTGCCAGTCATCTGGACTTAAGAAATACAACTGCCTTGCCTCTTCCTCTCTCTAAGCCAGGACTTTCCCTCCTTTCCTGCTTCAGAGACTTTCCACACCAACATGTCTGCCAAGGAACTGCAGTTCATCGCCTGTAGACTCCTTGTCCATTGCAGAAGATTCTTGGACATGTTCTATGGTGTACATGTAGTTCACATAGAATTGTAGCCATCTATGCTAGGCTTCACCACAGAGTTGCTATATTTCAAACAGTGAATATCTAGACAGAAAACTGTATGTCCTGGAAATTCCGGACTCCGAACTGGGAGTGAACAATAGAACATACTCTCTAGCACGGGTACCAACTTGAATAGAATATTTGGGGGGCAGGTAAGCCCCACATAATCAATCAATCAATCAATCAATCAATGATACAGCACACACAGACCATTTGAATGGCAATGCCCACCAACTTGGGGGGGGGTGCCTGGCCCCCTCAAACATTTTACTGGGTGGGCAAAGGGATCTTGACCCCTAAGTGTTAGCTCCTATGCTCTCTAGTCCTGCTTCTGCACATTGCAGGAGAAGATGGGACAAGCCATCTTCCAGGAAAACTTGCTTACCTGGACTGATTCTCCCACTGGGGAGCAACTGATGAGTTTCCAAGAAACAATTTCAAAACCACTGTCCTGAGCAAGGCTTCCTGCAGAAAGCAACTATACATGGCAAGACTCTGGAAGTAGTTAGGGTTTTCTAGGCCTGCTCTAAGTTAGATATGTATTATACATCTTATATTATCTTTATACAACTGATTAGGTAAATTAGTATCTTTAAAATTTGTCATGAAAAGCAGCCCTTGCAAAGACTGCAAATTTATTTAAAACATTTAGACAAAGAGGCTTCCCAAGTGACTTACTAAAGTCAGTCCAGACACGAGTTATTCAACTTACAGCTCTTATAACACAAATCAATATATTGGTAGGGTTGCCATACGTCTGGAAATTCCTGAAAACATCTGGAATACTGCAGTCGAAAGCAGTGTCCATGTGGAAATCACAAAAATGTACGGGAAAATCCAGACGTATGGCAACCCACGTTGGCAGTGCCGTTTTTGGAGATTGAAGATAGCTCAAAAGCTTCTCTCTTTTTTTGCGAATGTGCCAAAAAAGCTCAACAACTTTTTTGTCTGGATTTTCACTGTTTGAAATATATATTGGTATCATAAATAGTGTTAAAAGTGTTGTTTACTCTCTTCTGTAGACTATAAGACCCAGAAAGGCAACTAAAGCCAAGGGCAGCTTTCAAAACAAAGAAAGATTTCTTCCCATAAAGTACCTGGCTAATCAGCATAATGTATATATTAAAGTTTGCATATACTCTAGAAGCATAATGATGACTGACAATACAAATCCAGATACCTGGGCTTGTATCTTTTGGTTATGGCATCATCCTTTTAGAAAATGCACTACTTCTTGAAAATTAAGCTTCTGAAGGATTAAAATAAGAATATGGACTATCTTTACAATTACTTCCAAAACATGAGGCTCTCTTGCACATATGGCCACTGTATTTCCAGCTTTTCCTGGAATAAGGCAAACTGTACATGGACTGGGTAAAAGCTAAAAGCAAACATGCACCTCAGATGTGGCATGGTATTAGGAGAGAGAAGGGAGAACAAAGCAAGTACAAGAAATATGAACAAGAAGTTCTACACAACAGCTGTTGATCTGTCTGCCAGTTGCCCCTTCCTGTTTCCTTTTACAGGAGCTGATGGAAGCCTGGAGCCAAAAGGAGCAGGGAAGTTCAAACAGGGGAACTTGTATCCCAAGGCAGAAAGGGCAAATGTGATAAGGAGGTACAAGGCAAGTAATGGATGACAGAGAAAAGGGATATACTGTTGTGGGTGGATGAGGGCCTTAAATGTAGAGTCTCAGAGTTTGAAGTTGATACGGACAGTCAGAGAACCAGCACAACATATTTAATGAGAAGAGGAACTGTAATGAAGGGAGAAAAACTAACTTTTAGCACTGACATTCTGAAACTGAGAAGCAAAGTGACCAGTCTCCCCTTTGCACCATCACCATTCAGTCTATAAAAAACTAACAAAGGTCTGCCCATTTAACTTCACACACACTTACATGAGGTGATTGGGTTTCACTCAATCTGTGTTAAAAAGGGAAAGCCCTCAATTTCCATCCAACTCTGATTCCAGCTGCACAATTTGGAACTGAAAGCTCTTGGCTATAATTACAGCATGTTGGATCCCTAAATTGATGGGAGTGGGAGGGACAACTTGCATGGAGTGAGACTGCTGGGGAGACAGTGCCATAGGAACAGTGCTCACAGCCTCTCTGCTCTGTGGAATTTAAAACTCCCCTTCCATGCATATTGAAGGAGAGGAGGGCAAGGACATACTGGATGCTTTCACACCAACATCCATAGCTTTTCCTAACCAGATGCACAGCCTACCCCAGTCATCCCATACTTACATTCTTGTTTAAAGGTGAAGTATTCTGTGAGGTGCCTGCACTCGTGGTTCCCTCGGAGCAGGAAAAGTGTTTTGGGGTGGTTTATCTTTAAACTCCATAAATACAGCACACACTACAAGAGAGTGATTGAAGGCAGCATGTTAGAAAATTCATTTGCAGAGAATTGCACTTTGGAACTTTCTGGAAATAAGCCCAAGGAGCTGGATTTCCAGAAAGGAAGAAAGCTCGATTCCACAAGGTCCTGCTGCAAAGAGCTCACAGTGGAAACATAGAAAGCTGCCTTATACTGGTCAGACATTTTGTCCATCTAGCCAGGTAGACTTACCTGTGTCTCTGAGATAGGTCCTTCATATCACTGGCTACCTGATCCTTCTAGCTGGAGACACCAGGGACTGAAACAAGGACCTTCAATATCCAACTGCATGGCCAACTTTTTTGGCAAGTGTGCCAACATGAGATCATAAAATCACAGTATTGTAGAGTTGGAAAGGACCACGAGGGTTATCTAGCCCAACCTCCTGCAATGCACAAATATTTTGCCCAGTGTGAGGCTTGAAACCCTGACCCTGAGATTCAGAGTCTAATGTTCTGCCAACTAAGCTATAACAGCATCCTCCTGTCAGCTTTGCCTCTAGCTCCAGCCCATGCAGATTTGCCCCCACCTCCAATATCCTGGGGTGGCCTGTCTTCCTGATTCACTGAGCCACTAAGTAGGCACACCAGTGCAGCACAGGAATGGCAAGCAGGACTGTACATCTAACTGTGCCAAAGCCAAGCCCAGCGATCCTCCTCCCCAGGGAGGCCACAAACTCTTGCTGCCTCTGCTAACTTGTGGCATCCATGCTTCAGGGAGGACATCCAACACATACTTTTAAAAACAAACAAAGAATGCTCACTGTCACTTAAATCCTGCAAGTTTGCTTAATTTGCAGCAACCTTCTCAATTTGGCACTGTTAATTTCAGCTGGGCTATTCTGAAGAACTTATAACATTTTAGCAAAATAGAATAGTGGTAGTATGGCAAACAGGATCAACAAGGCACAATAGGTGAAACTAGAAATCAGGAAAGTAGCCATGCAAACACAGAGATGGCCACCTCTAAAAAAATAAAAGCCTCCAGTAGAAGCTACCTGAATGTTTTCAAACATTTTTCAAGTTCTGTACTGTTCTGACTTTCCCTCACTTTTAAAAATTTGTGCAGGATAAGATTAGTCATGCCATGTTCTCACATGAAGGGATAAGAAATGCATCCTTTTGTACAGGTTGGTAACATAACAAAGCAGAAGCAGACTCTTGATTTATTTCCAGGAGATGTGCCCCTACCCCCATAAGCCCCTTCCTCAGCACCAGGAGGAAACCAAGAGAACCAGAGATCTTTCATTCATGGGGAATGGTTGTAGAACAGTGGCAGAACACCTGCTTTGCATGCACAAAATTTCAGGTTAAATCCACAGCAAGTCCAGGAGGAGTTGGGAGTATCCCCTGCCTGGAGCCCTGGTGAGTGGCTGCCAATCAGCGTCAACGATACTGAACTGGTTGAACCAACAGTCTAACTGGTTTTTTAAAAGTATTTATAACCTGCCCTTAATTGAGCATTTTCAATCCCAGAGTGGGGATTGAATAATAAAAGATGTACAGAAAAAATATATACAAACATTACAACATCATAAAGACAGGTCCAATAAACAACAAAAAATTAACAGCTCCATCACAAAGCAAACAAAGCTAAAGTACACTGAGGACAACAATTAAAGTTTCCACTTCAATAAATATCTGGGTAAAAACAAACGGAACTTTCCACGGAATGAACCATTGGCTTGTCCAAGCAACAGCTCCACCTCCATTTCTCATCTATGGCTGCTCACTGCCCCCCTCTCTCTCACAGGGTCAACCGTCTGTGACTTTTGAGCAACTTAACTTCTTTCACCTCCATTCTCCAACCCACCCAGGCGCTCACCCCTAGTGGTAACTGGGCATAAGGCAGATTCATTCATAGGTTTCAACTGAACAATACACATTCCAATACACATACCAGGCAAAGAGTATAATACAGATTGTTCCATTTCCAATATAAAGATACAGCACACATAAAGATATGAGCATTAATAGGGATCTGAAAAAGTCAAGTGTGTTTTTATTCTCCCACCTTCTTAATACCAGAGAGTTCTCATTCTTTCCCCCACTTTTCCTCTACTTGCAGTGCTCTCAGGTCAAGTACAGACTGAAACACAATGAACACCATGGAATGGACAGAGAACGACTCACAAGGCCAGGGCTTCTCTGATCTTTCAAATGAGAATAGTATAAAAGTCTCACTAAGGGTAAACGTGGGTCTGGACTGTAACACTTTAGATTGCAGGTGGGGACTAGCATGACTGAATACTGCTACACACATGTACAGGCATGTGCACATGCATACACAAATTCAACCACAAAGAAAATCAGCAGGCTAGGGAGAAAAGTTCTAGTCTAGCTTTAAATGCTTTTTCTTTTTCTGGGCAGGAGAAGCATTCTGCCAAGTCTGCCCCCATTTTCAATCTGAAGTGGTACAACCTATATGAAAATTGATCATGTCAGTGAGCATTAAGCTCATGATCAAGTAAGAATCTGTTAATATCTTAAAAATAGTTTTGAGTATTACCTTCCACTAAATTTCACCTGTGTTGCATTGACTGATTCAAAACTAACAGAATGGGAGTAAGAAAATTCCTGTAGGGGATTGGACTAGATGACCCTTGGGTCTGTCCCAATTCTGCAATTCTTTGATTCTATGGAAATAAGCAAAATACGAAAAACAAATTCTTCTAATCTGAAAACAAAGTCTCCAGTGACATCAGCAAGCTCATGGGATGTTTCTGTTCTGAAAGGATTTCTCAAGTCTCTGAAAATGTGTTGGTGGAAAGGATAGGGAAAACATGGAATAAGGAGAATTTGACAGTCTGTGATAGGAGACTGGGATGAAAAACTAGAATGATTTAATGACATTCACAGGCGGGTGACATTCAGTTCTTACTAATCTGCAAAAAAAATCCTTTATCCAGATTTTCTAAAGATTTGTGGCATGGGATTGATACTAGATACTGCCATTCCCAAACAGGGACTTTTCAGGTTACCAGATTTAAAGCTGATGTCTCATTTTTTTTCCTTAATTTTATAACCAAAACCCAAAAACTTCTTCAAAAGTTCACTTCTATTATACATCTAGGAAGTAAAGGTGTAAAAACCCAATTTTGTAGAGGAATGGACAAAAGCTGCTGGAATTCTTGAGCAACATCTCTTTAGAATCAAACATAGCTGCAAACAATGACCCACAGATTTTTCTTCTCTGTCATAACTCTTAGAATGCAGACACCAATGCAGATAAAGAGTACAGGCAACTTTTGGGTAATGGTAAACGAAAGATAGGTGGGTTCTGATTATCAAGTTTAACAGACCCTCTAAAGAAAGAAAGAAAAGAAGGGCATGCAGCTTCATTAAAGGACTGGAAGCAGGAATGGCCACTTTGCTCCTCTTATAATCAGTTCTCTCTGTATGGACTACAGTCCACATTCAGACCCTCCATTGGTCCCTATTTTCCAGGGACAGTCCCAGATTTACAGAAGCCATCCTGGTTTCTGATTTGATCCCAGGATATCCTGCTTTCCCTTAGGACAATCCAATTTTCATTGGAGAAATGTTGGAGGGTATGGAGTTATGCGATTCCTGAGCTAAGGAGATAAGTAACTACACATCCTTTAGAATATATCTGAAGGCAGCAAAGATTTTTAATGTTTAATGTTTTATTGTGTTTTTATATATGTTGGAAGCCACCCAGAGTGGTTGGGGCAACCCAGTCAGGTGGGTGGTGTATAAATAATGAAACAATAATAATAATAATTGAATAGGATGTCCCTGTTGGAGGTTATGCACATCACGGGGCTGCTCTGTTTTAGACAGATTAATGGAGAAGATGAATTCTGAAAGCTAGGCTTCCAGGGCCTTCGAGGACAAAACACAGGCAGAAACAGGAAAGGGGAAAAGTATCTTACACTTCCTCCAAAATAGTGGAGAGGCCCTTCTTTGGCCATGTTTTGAATGGGAAAAGGGCAACAGTGTTTACAGACCAGATTTCCTCTTTAATTTTGAAGCTTTGATTATCTCACTTTAGAGTAGTAACCTTGGCAGCTACTCACAGAAGAACAAATAAAACGCAAGATTCCACTGATGCAGCGATTTAGGGGCATCATGTCCTCCTGCTCTGCAAAAAAGTAGAAATGAGGGCACAGTGCTTTTTTGAGCCAGAGCGCAGTGGACACTGCGAGAGCCTTGACCTGCTGTCGCCACTCCTATCCAGGTTTCCACACACCCTCGCCTTGCTCCACTTTGCTGCCTGCCTCCCTCCCTCTCTGGCTTCCTCCTCCTCCTCCGATTCATTCATTTATTTAGGTTTGGTTTTGGTTTCCTTCCTGTGAGGTGCTTGTGAGATGTTCTGCTCTAGGTTCAACTAGCCCTTTGTCCTCCCCTCCCTCCTATTTTATTTCCCCACTTTCTATGCTTTCCCTTCTCTTTCCGCCTCCCTCAGAGGTTGGCTGGCTCCAACCAGGTGGCCTCTGCCCACTCCCCTCTGCTGATGGCACCACTGGACACTGATCACTGCAAGGGTAGAAGTGCCTATACTATTTCTGTCCAGGAGGAGTCATAGTGATGGAAAGCCACAGATATCACTTGGGCATTCAAAGACAGAGCCAGATCTAATAATATGTCCAAGCTGCAAATCTGATCTTTTGGAAGGGTAGGGGTGGGCAATCCAAAACAGGCTGAAAAATACATCCCAGCTTCATTGAACTACCTGCAACAGAATATCTGCAGTCAGCTGCCTTGGCCACTGGGTAAGATGCTTCATTTGTAAGTTGTATGTCTATGTTTAGTACTGGCTATGAAGTAGACAATACTAGATTATATGGACCAATGATCTGACTATGCATAAAGCACTTAATACACTCATATATGTTCAGAACAATATACATGCCAACAGAGTTGATTGTTAAGCCAAACAAAGGCAGAGACACTGGTCCAAGGCCACCGAGAGAGGTTCATGGTCAAGAGGGATTTGAACCTGAGTCCTCCAGGTGCAAGTCCAACTATCAGAGCATGATACTCTACTATAAATGTTCACAGCAGTGCAGGTAACTCCTTCGCATTGACAACACTGGTCTTGCTCCTCCCTCCCTCCCAGCTCTGCATCCTGCTTCTTGCTGCCTGCATCAGGGTGCAATTATAAAAATTACATCCTGTTTTATTTTGTTTGGTCATTAACATCAACTGCTCAGGCAGATGCTCCCTAATATCCCCAACCCAGTTGTACAAACTCAAACTGCGATATCAAAGGCCCATGAAAGCTCTCTCACACACACCACCCATGTTGCAAAGTGGAACAAGCAACAGCAGGAGCCAAGTATAACAGAAACTCTTGAAAATCTGTGATAAGAGATCATGCCTGTCCACAAAAATGAAGAAGTGTGCATGCACACGAAAGCTCATACCAAGAACTAACTTAGTTGGTCTTTAAGGTGCTACTGGAAGGAATTTTTTTTTTTTTGTTTTGACTATGGCAGACCAACACGGCTACCTATCTGTAACCACAAAAATGAGGTTCTTCCATATCTGAGATTGCCCCAGCTAGTTTCTTTTCTTTCTTTCAGGCAGTTAGGTCCTGTTATTACAAGCCTTGACAAAAACCGTAAATACTTAGGTAATGTTACCAATACATTTTCTCTCTTCCAAGCCTACTGTCTGGCTTCCATCTCAATATTAGAAGCCAGTGCTAAACACACCTAAGCATAAAATCTTTCATTCAAGGCAGAGAGAAGTTATTTTGCAGGATGCAGGAGGAAAAGGCGTATCTCCATGCACAGTAGTGAAGTAAAGCTTCTCAATTCCATTTTATCAAGTGACATTTGGAGCAGCCCCCGCGTGTGCTAATCAAAGCCCACCTTGCTTTGTGAAAGATGAATACCTGCTTGGTAGAAAAGGAACAAGCCTTTCACAGCTCTCTCTCCACTCTGGGCTGGGGGGGAGGAGGAGGGCCAAGAATAGCATGAAAGGGCCGCATGCTGACAGCGTACAAAGGAGGGCGATTTCAAGCAACTCCCAAGGATTCCAAATACTAGTTTGTGCAGCATGTCCCTGTAATATTTCCTTGTACCATACTGCATATAATTTCCAAGTGGCACTTCAAACAATCATCTCAGCACAATCATCTCCACCCCCTCCACAAATCCCAACAGCTCAGCACAATTTTATCTCCCTCACCACCACCCCTCCAAAGTTCCTAGCGGCTCCTTAAAGCCACCTTCTCTCACTAAATACAGAGGTAGGAAACATGAAGGTTTCCTCAGAGGACCTTTGTGAAGCCTACAGCTCCCTTTGAATCTTGAGAATTCCAGCTTTCAATTCTTTTTTAAAAAAAAAGTTCTAAAAGTCACAAATGGTGTTGCCAATGAAAGTGCATAAAACAAAATTTGAGGCAAATAAACAACAACAACAACAACAACAACAACAACAACAACAACAACAACATTTTATTTATATCCCACCCTCCCCAGCCGAAGCCGGGCTCAGGGCTGCTAACAACAATAAAATAATACAACATTCTAAAATCTGAGATCTGAGAGAAATTCTGAGGAAAGTCAGTGAGGACAAGTGTGCTAGCACTGTCTCTGTCCTGTTGTCTCTTCCATCAATCTTCACTTGTGGAAAGCGCCACCAGGAAAGCTTCCTGCCATCCATGGAGGTTCCCTGTGCATTTTAAAACTCTGGAAAATCAGTGTTCCAAAACATGCAGGTAGCCTCAAGGGATACCAGACACTCCTCACTTCAAGGTGTCTTGAGACTTGAGAGCAGAGCTATCCTGCTTGTCCTCAAGGCCTCCTTCATGTTCTTCATACACTGGATTGCTAATGCCTGAAGAGTGTACATTAATTTCAACAAAGCGCAAGCGTACAGGTGGGGGTTATGTTCCCAGGTACCGTGCACATATGTGAAATCGTGCTTAGTGGGAACATGATCTAAATAGCCTGTAAACACCCTCTAAATCACTTGTTGCTTCTTGGGTTTCTCAGTGCCTGGGAAGATGATGATGCCTTGCGTTTGGGTGTCATCTCAAAAAAATCCTCCTAAAACTCCCTCCAAACCTCATGGGACTACAAACACAAAGGCAAGATGTTTTCCTGCTCTTTTTGGGCCATTTTTGCTATTTTCACACTTTTCTGGAGTTTAAATCAATTTATTTATTTATTTCCCAGCATCACACACAAGTTGAATATGCGTAAGTGGGGAGACACCTGTAAGTCAAAACTATAGGTTGCTAAAAGTTATGACAGAGTGGACATCTTTTTCTGTGAAGGGCTGCATTCTTCATGGAGTTGGAGGCAAATGTGTTGCTAATTAACTAAATCAGATACACAGACAATCTTGCCTCAATTTTTTCCATAGTTACCTCAGACTGCAATTCCCAATCCTATGCAGGTCTCTTCAGGAGTTAGTATCACCATATTATATGGGATTACTCTCAAATATACCAGGATTTTTTTAGTTCAACAGACCAATACAGCTATGGTTCTAGAAAGCAAGTAAAAGTAATTCCTTTCTGACATCAGTGTGATATATGCACACACACATGGCAGAAGCCTACTGATTTGTTCACAGACAGCTCTAGGGAGAGTTCTAAAAAAAGCAACACATATTTTATCAAATTAAATAGAGTGGCTGGGGAAACCCAGCCAGATGGTTAATAGTAGTAGTAGTAGTAGTAATAATAATAATAATAATAATACTGCCTCTTCCAATTATCCTGAAACTAGAAAGAAAGGGGAGATTATTTAAAAAGCCAAGAAAAATGAGGAAGAAACTAAAGGAAAGTAGGAATTCTGATGGAATGGAAGAACAGGGCTGTCTCAGGGGCTCCATCAAATGAGGTCAGGAACTTCAGACTGTCCACCTGTGACTTGAGTCAAGGACATGACAGCAGCTCTTCCAATATTTTGAACTTATCTTAAACTCCAACGATACCAGTGTTCAGACTTTTCAGACATCTGCTGGATTTAATTGCTCAGTGAAGGAAAATATCAAACCAACAACTACTTTAGTGGTGTTGTTGATTGTTACTGTAACTTTTAAAATTGCTAAATTGTTAATTGCTTCAAATTGTTTCGTTAGCCTTTTGAGCTGATTGAGGAAAACTCTAGTAGAAATACAGTGGTACCTAAACGTTTCGGTTTTCAAATGCCGAAAACCCGGAAGTAATTGTTTCCATTTTGAACGCTCCTCAGAAGTTGAACGGCTTCCACTGCGTGTTTTTCCATTTTTCCAATTGAACTTGCAGCCAGCTCTTTGCGCCTCAGTTTTTGACGGCTTTGGAAGTCAAACGGTCTTCCGAAACAGAGTATGTTTGAGAAGTGAGGTACCACTGTATTTAAATGAATAAAGCTAAATGCCTGTAGCCTGTCACCAATCACCTTCTTATACTTATTAACTGTACACCTCACTTTTCCATTAGTATGCTAAAGACAGGCTGAAAAATAAAAAATGCAACTATGAGATCATAAAGAAGTTAGCAAGCTTTTGAGGCAGCTGAACTTCTTGCTTCCTATGAAGTTAAAGCATCATAAAGACCATCGCACAGAAAATTTCAGATGCTTTCTAAGTGTTATTATATATCATTAACTAGTTAACAATTAGCCTAAATCCCATCCTCATCAAAGTTGTATAAAGTAATTACCAGGTAAAGGTCGTGACCGACTCTGGGGTTGCGGCGCTCATCTCGCTTTATTGGCCGAGGGAGCCAGTGTACAGCTTCTGGGTCATGGGGCCAGCAGGACTAAGCCGCTTCTAGTGAACCAGAGCAGCGCATGGAGACGCCGTTTACCTTCCCGCCGGAGCAGTATCTACTGTATTTTTCACTCTACAGGACACACTTTTTCCCCTCCAAAAATGAAGGGGAAATGTGTGTGCGTCCTATGGAGCGAATGCAGGCTCCTTGGCTTCAGCGATAGCAACGTGAAGCCTCCGAAGCGCAGAGGGAGAGCTCCCCCCACGCTCCGGAGGCTTCGCGTTGCTTTCGATGAAGCCGCCTGAAGCCCCCGGAGCGTAGGGAACTCCCGCTGCACTCCAGGGGCTTCAGGCAGCTATCCGCAAGCCTTCGGAGTGCAGCAAGAGTTCCCGCTGTGCTCCGAAGGCTTGCGGATAGCCGCCTGAAGCCTGGAGAATGAGAGGGGTCGGTGCACACCGATCCCTCTTGCTCTCCAAGCTTCGCTTCGCTGAAGGGGCGCTGCACAGTTTTCCCTCTCTGCGCAGCGCCCCTTCAGCGAAGCCCATTCCATTTCTCCTGCCACTTCGCTGAAGGGGCTCTGAGCAGAGAGGGGGAGATTCCCCCCCCCTTCTCCCCCTCCTATGGTCCGGTGCGTCCTACAGAGCGAAAAATACAGTATTTATCTACTTGCACTTTGACGTGCTTTCGAACTGCTAGGTTGGCAGGAGCAGGGACCGAGCAACGGGAGCTCACCCTGTCGTGGGGATTCGAACCACTGACCTTCTGATCTGCAAGTCCTAGGCTCTGTGGTTTAACCCATAGCGCCACCCGCATCTCATAAAGTAATTACTAAAATGATACAAAATGGGAAGTGGGGGGCTGGTACTCCCCCTTTGATGCTGCCAATTGTTATTCTGAGTGATGGCACATGGAGGTGTGCTCTGTATCAATAACAGAAGTGGCCAAGGGAGGCTAATCCTTGTTCCCTCAGTGCTCAAACTATGCAACTGAAATCTAAAAATTAACATAAAACATAACAGAGCCATGATTCCACAGAATTCCTCCTCGACAAAGGAGAAACTTTCTCAAAAGGTTGTTGGGATAGATTATGAATATTAGCCTATTAACAACTGAAAGTAGCAACCTCTCTACCCTCACAATTTTTCCACACTATAACTCCTGAATTAACGCTACAGCAGTGGTCCACTAGGTCCATGCTCAGAATCCCGGCCTTTAACATGTGATCATGTCTTGTAATTCTTCATCCTCTGTTTCCCTCATGCAGAATGCATAGAACTCAGAGTCTTGTGGCACGGTTACAGCCTAACAAATTAATTGTACCATCAAACACTCAGGGACCAGATTTCATGGGCCTACAAAGCTTTTGCCATCCCAGTTGTGCATTAAAGTCCCACAAGACACTTTGCTATTTCTGCTGTGAGAGTCAAACATGGCTAGCCCTAGAAGTGACAAAGAAAGCATTGGATGGAATCAGAAAAGGTGACTATGCTACCTTGTTAAACAGTTTACTGCGTCCTCCTCTGGATTACTGAAACTCCATTCTCCTGCGACTTTCATAGACTGTCACCAGTTCCTCAGTTTTTCTGGATCTGACCATTCCGTTCCATTTGGTGCCCTTTCACTTTTACATCTTTCATTAATTGAAATGGCTTCCGAAATCCATTCCTCTACCTTTGTGAAACAACGCCTATGTAGCCCTGCCATGTGGTATCCCCTTTGGAAATTTTCAAGTGTCACAGCAGAGACTATAACATTGGGGGGGGGGACCTACATATACCTGCCAACTTCATTTCACCCAAAGATCACAACCACTTAGGGGATCTGCAACATTTACTAGTAGGAGACAATTCCTCATCCACTAATCATACTAGCTGACAGGAATACCCCACACAATGGTAATAGCCACACACTGGCTCCACTTAACAGAAAGCTAGCAGCCAAAATAATTAAGGGTCAAGTCCAATTCTTTCCAATCACCAAATACCCCAAATATACCCCTAACTCATTTTACCACTCACAATTGCTAAGGTGAAAAGAGGGATATCATTGTAGAGCAGTGGGAAGGAGTTTGGAAACATCCTCAATACATTTAAAACAAAACATGTATTTTCCTCTTCTGGGCCAAGCTTTGCAAGGGAAAAAATGTTTCTGCAAGCTTGCTGCAAACACTTGCTGTAAATGCTGTCATATGGCTAGCACTACTGGAGTTCACTAACCTGACCCCCCCTACTCCTTCCCAATAGTTTTGAAACTTTAAAAAATGTTTCCCTTTAATTTAAAAAAGAACAACACAAAGGATGAAAGCAAGCATACACATGCCACTTTAAAAGAAGGCAAGCAGCCATCTGAACAGCAGACCCAGCATTCAAGCTGATAAGCAGCAGACTTCAGATGACGCTAAAAAACTGTAAACGTGGATCAAGGCATCTGGGCACATTGGGATCCTCTGTTGAATAGGACACCCTCATAGTTCCCTGGCTATCACAATTTCCCACCCAGTAGGAGCCAGTCTGAATGCAATTAAGGATCCATTCCTGTACAACCCGTCAGAATGCCAGCTGGTAGCAAGAGCAGAAGTATTATTTCCATCTGAATGATAAGTGAGTTGGTGAAGTGATTGTTTCCTCCTCTGCTCACCCCTCCCTAGCTAATTATCCATTTTTGTAGGATTGTTTTAGCAGACTGGAGTCAACTATGAATTCTGAATATATGTTGTCTGGCCTGTGGGACCCCAAAAAAGCACAGAAACATTTAGACAGTGAAATATTAATAAACTGTATTTAAGCCCAGATTAACCTGAAGATGCATTAGGGCAACTAGAGCTCATAAAGATGTCCAGGTGAGAACAGAAGAGGTAAACTTTTATTTTGTTTAGCTATCACACATTTTTACACAACTGAAGCAGTCCATAATAGTATTCAGATGTCTACAGCTTATCATTTTTATTGTATTCTGTAGTTGAGACACCTTTTGGTTGAAAATTGGCCTATATATTTTAATACAAATAACATGCAAAGAAAGAAACAAGTTTCAACACAGACTACTTTATTTGTCCTTAGCAAACTGACAGGTCAGTTGCTCTTGTGCATCATAATTTATTTTTATTTGTGGGAAGGGGGAGGAACATGGTAGCATTTGGAATGAGGCTTGGCAGACCTGAACCCATAATGTCCTTCACTGCAATCTAGCCACTTCGCCATCATGATTCCTGACCAACATAAAAATAAATTTGTACTGATTTAAAGATAAGCCTTGTTGCATATTAACTCTCTGTAATTGTCCTAGACTGCATAAACTACCAAAGCGGAAGAAGAAAAGGTTCCATAGGCTCAGCCCAAACTTTAAAGTGTAATCCCCAAAGGCTCAGTTGAATTGTCACCTCTATACTGAAGTAGCCTCTGTCCACGTAGTCTCCCAGGAAGAGGTAGCGTGTGTTATTGGGTGATCCTCCAACTTCAAACAACTTCATCAGGTCAAAGAACTGCCCATGAATGTCACCACACACTAGGGGAGGAAGGACAGCAAAAAGAGGGACAGGATTACATGCTAAGAAGAGAAAGGTCACAGAATCAATAGGGAACATGGTTTTGCTTCAGTCTAAATTGTTGGATTATACTGAGCTCCTGTACTCAAATCTCCAATCTACAAAAACACTTCTTCCCCTTGGAGGTATAGAAAGCTTTCTGATCTTGAGCACACTTCAGTGGAAAGAACATGCAACAGGAAACCTGCTGGCTTTAGCAGCCAGTCATTCCAGATGAGCCTCAGAAAACAACAAGCCACAAAATAAAGCATTCTCTGACCTGTGATTGGAGCCTCTACTTCAATCATGGTCTTCTCATGCCTCAGAATGGAGGCTCCATCATTGATTATCTTCAGCGCTGCATCCTCCTCCAGACGCCCTTCTTTCACCAAGTGGTTTCTTAAGACCTCCAGCCTGGGTTTCCCATCCTCAAAAACTTCTTTCAGGGTTAACCGCTGCGTAGGAGGGAAAGGGACAGCTGGAGAGAGACAGAAACATACAAACATTAAGAAGGGAGTTCCTCCAAAGACCAATAAATCTTATAATCGGATTTCAGCAAAGGTTTCTCTAACCTGGGCAACAAGAGAGAGAATGATCAGTTAAGGACCATACTGAAAATTGCTCAGATCTAGATGGAGTTTGAAGAAACATAACATGCAGTATATTTTGAATACAAGTACGAAATGCATCATGAGGATATTCAAGGAAGGAAAAAATAATTTCAAATGCCAAGCACCAGATACAAATTCCTGTAGTCCATCATCAGAGTTTTTAAATATATATTTTTAAGACAGCAGCCCTTGACATAGCTAAACAAATATTTCAAATTCCTAGTGCAAGGATCACATTTCATCACATCAAATACTCATCCTTCTTAAATTACATACTGAATGGATTTACAACGCACATTTCACAAGAATTTGCTATGGTGGCTTTACAAACACATGACAAATAGAGATTCAATAGAGATTCAATACCAATAAAAGATTCAGCATATAAAAGTGACAGAGATATGGATCTTTCCCATGTGGGACACACATATGCACCCCAAACAGGTTTTCTATTTCCTATCCAAAACTGAACATCAACCAATTAATTATCCTAAACTGACAGGCTTTGAAGTCCTGGGTAACTCAGCACTAATGCATAGTTTTTATATATTTTTTCTCTCTTGAAGATTATGGACAAGTAATTTCATTGGTTCCCCACTGCTTAATTCAGCCTTGGGACACGATAGTGTCACAGCTATATTTCAAAGTTAGCCGTGGAAGCAACTTAGCCTCTCCCTTCAGCAATCCTCATCTTTCTCATTCACACATTACATTAAAGCTATAAGGTAGGTAAAGATAAAGGGTACCCCTGACCGTTAGGTCCAGTTGCGGACGACTCTGGGGTTGTGGCGCTCATCTCGCTTTACTGGCCGAGGGAGCCGGCGTACAGCTTCCGGGTCATGTGGCCAGCACGACTAAGCCGCTTCTGCCGAGCCAGAGCAGCGCATGGAAACGCCGTTTACCTTCCCGCCGGAGTGGTACCTATTTATCTACTTGCACTTTGATGTGCTTTCGAACTGCTAGGTGGGCAGGAGCAGGGACCAAGCAACGGGAGCTCACCCCATCGCGGGGATTCAAACTGCCGACCTTCCAGTCGCACCACCCGCGTCCCTAAAGCTATACAGTAGTTAAAATAAACTAGTGTTTAATGTGAACACATAGTGCACAGGTGCACACTGCTGAAATCATAGTCACTTCACTTCTTCACTGCTCTTGCCATGCTGCCAGGAAACAAGCTGACTTATGCAAGAATTCAGGGTTATGGTTGGTTTCTGCCAAAATATGACAGACAATTGGCTTGATATGTATAATCAGCTGTATTTTGGGTTATATAGCTCAGTGGTAGAAAACATGTGCTGCCTGCAGAAGGTTCCAAGTTCAATTCTAGGCATCTCCAGGGCGGCCTGAGAAAAATCCTTTCTGAAGTGCTAGAGCACCTCTGTCAATCATTGTAGACAATACTGAGCTTGAAAGACCAGTGGCCTGACTCTGTATAAAGCATGTAATTCCTTTCACCAGTTTAAGAGAGATAAGCATAAGATAATGACTCTTGTAATTTGTAACAACAAATATATTCTGTAGTAAACCTGATATGAATTAACTGTACACCTGCTTGCAATTTTATACCTGTTTGCAGAGAAGGAGATAAGTGAAACAAGGTTATTTCCATTGCCTATGCAGAGAGATCAATTGGCTTTCGTCCTCTCTCAACTGTCACCCAATGAGAGCTATACTATCAGGCTTTCTGAACTGTTTCCATCCCAGCTGGTGCCTGAATTTGTGTTTCTCTCCTGAATATAGGATAGGGGACACCTGGCTTACTAGCAGTACATGTGAAAAGGATCTAGGAGTCTTAGTGGACCACAAGCTTAACATAAGTCAACAATGTGCTACAGCTGCAAAAAAAGCTAACACTATTCTAGGCTGCATCAACAGAAGTCTAGTGTCCAGATCAAAGGAAGTAACAGCACTACTATTCTGCCTTGGTCACACCACACCTGGAATACTGTTAACAAGCTGGAACGTGCGTAGAGGAGGGCAACCAGGATGATAAAGGATCTAGAAACTAAGCCTTATGAGGAGTACTTGAGGGAGCTGGGTATGTTTAGCCTGGAAAAGACGAGCCTGAGAGAACATATGATAGCCATCTTCAAATATCTTAAGGGCTGTCACATGGAAGAGGAAGCAATCTGGAGGGGAGGACTTGAACCAATGGCTTCAAGTTACAAGAAAAGAGATTCTAACTAAACATTTGAAAAAACTTTCTGACAGTAAGACCTGTTCAGCAGTGGAACAGGTCCCATGGGAGGTGGTGGACTCTCCTTCCTTGGAGGTTTTCAAGCAGAGGTTGGATGGCCATCTGTCATGGATGCTTTAGTTGAGATTCCTGCATTGCAGAGCTTTGGACTAATGACCCTTGGGACCTTCCAACTCTACGATTCTATGATTCTATGTCCTACTACTAATTTAAGCTGCTCTAGTAACCTTTTGGCAAAATAGTGGGACAAAATGCTTTAAACAAGCAAACCCTAAAAGAAATGTATTGGGGATAATAAATTCCTGGCACTAAGAGTTTTCCAGCCCTGGGAACACTATGTAGAATATTGACTAAGGCTACAGGTTTCACATCAAAACACTGCATGAATGAACATAAGATTGTTCATCAGGATTCTAGCCTTTACTAGAATCCACTAAATCCATAAACCTCCTTTAATACATTGGAGCTTAATTTGCACTTCTCATATTTTCATCTACCAGAAGACACAGGGGAACTAAGTGACAACATAAATCGATATAAGATAAATTTTTACATACACCCACAGGATGACCCAATGTGGCTCTTCAAACATCAACTCAACTGTAATAGTTTAAGAAAGTGAAGAGAAGAAGTTAATGAACATGATGGGACACAGGGATTGTGGGAGGAGCAAGAATCAACGGAGGCAGCATGTGCAAGGGTGTTTCAAAGTAAGGATGTGCAAGCAATCACAGGACAGGCCAGGGATGCAAGGTTAGTGTCTATGGTTGAAAGGTGTTAAGTGGAAGGACAGGTAGGATCAACAAGTGAGACAACAGGATGCCTCTTGAAACTCTTGAACATATTAAGATCTTGAAAGGTGACTTTAAGACTTATAGAACTTTAAAAGGTAAAGGGCCTCTGACAGTTAAGTCCAGTCGCAGACGACTCTGGGGTTGCAGCGCTCATCTCGCTTTACAGGCCGAGGAAGCTGGCGTTTGTCCGCAGACAGTTTTTCCAGGTCATGTGGCCAGCATGACTAAGCTGCTTCTGGTAAAACCAGAGCAGCACACAGAAACACCATTTACCTTCCTGCCAGAAGCACTGGCGTGCTTTCGAACTGCTATGTTGGCAGAAGCTGGGACCCAGCAACAGGAGCTCACCCCGTCGCAGGGATTCGAACTGCCGACCTTCTGATTGGCAAGCCCAAGAGGCACAGTGGTTTAGACCACAGCACCACCCACGTCCTTTAAAGAACTTTAAGGTAAAGGTAAAGGTACCCCTGCCCGTACGGGCCAGTCTTGACAGACTCTGGGGTTGTGCGCCCATCTCACTCAAGAGGCCAGGGGCCAGCGCTGTCCGGAGACACTTCCGGGTCACGTGGCCAGCGTGACATCGCTGCTCTGGCCAGAGCCAGAGCCAGAGCCAGAGCCGCACACGGAAACGCCGTTTACCTTCCCGCTGGTAAGCGGTCCCTATTTATCTACTTGCACCCGGAGGTGCTTTCAAACTGCTAGGTTGGCAGGCGCTGGGACCGAGCAGCGGGAGCGCACCCCGCCGCAGGGATTCGAACTGCCGACCTTTCGACTGGCAAGCCCTAGGCGCTGAGGCTTTAACCCACAGCGCCACCTGCTGTTACTCCTAATATCTATTCCTGAAGGTACTTGCTTATCTTACATTTTCAGTATTATTATTTCTGAGCATGCTGGTGACACCAAACAGGAGCCAATTTAAATGTTAGTACTGATTCATAGTATAGTCCTGCAAGGCACTGTAGCGCCTCTACAATTAAACCTGGCAAAGCCTGCGCAGGACTGGGTCACACGTCTCCCTCTACATTTGGATCGGCTCTATGAAGTCACCTTATGGACCAACTAAGTTTGTTCTTGGTATGAGCTTTCGTGTGCATGCACACTTCTTCAGATACCAATTTTACATAAGCCATTTTATTGAAAAGAATTCCTGTAGCATTTTTACTAAGGAGAATATTTTACAACTCAGGTGGGAAGGTAAGCACTTCACAGGTATTTACTAATATTCATAGAGCAATGCTAAGTCCAAAGCACTTCACACATTGTTTCAGAAATTCTTAAAACACTGTAAGACAAGGACAAGGAACCTGTAGGCCCACAGATGTTGTTAGCCTTCAACTCCCATCATGACTACCACCAGCAAATCTTTTCAGTGATGAATTATACCCAAAGTGACTTATAGGGATAAAACTAAAAAAATCAGTTGGTTGCTAGATATGCAAATAGGTCTAATATGATCCCAGACCATCGATTCATGCTGGCTGGGGCAGACCTCTGAAAGGGCACAGGTTCTCCATCCCTCCTCTAAGTATTATCACCCCTTTTTGAAGGACAGGAGAAGGAGTAAAGAGAAAGCTGAGATATTGTAGTTTATCTAAAGCCACATAAGATTTCATACCTGAAAGAAAGACTCAAAATGGGAACATGCCAGCTTTCACACCAAGGGCCTACCTACATGTGTGGCACACATGTAACAAAAACTTGGCTAAGTCACCCTTCTGATCATGCTTCCCCCACCAGGTTTCAAACATGACGATGTGTTCATATTAGTACAGTGGTACCTTGGTTTTCAAAAGTAATGGGGAACAAATGGGGAAAATACAAGAACACTATTTCCTCATCAACCAAGAGCCTTAGGATGTGAATAGCTTAGAGAGTGTGATATTCTTTTACAGGTAAAAAAGTTAAGCAGTCTTTTTCAGCCTTCTGTTCAGATGTACCGTATTTTTCCATCTATAAGATGCCCCCATGTATAAGACACCCCCTATTTTTGAGGACTCAGATTTAAGAAAATGGGGGGGAGATGTATTCATATATAAGACGCCCCCTAATTTTTGACATTATTTTAAAGGAAAAAAACCTAGTCTTATACATGCAAAAATATGGTAATCTTGTTCAAGTCATTACAATTTTAAAAGGAAAAATATGGAGGCATGACTCATGAAATTCTACAGAACATGTAGTTTGAGTCTGAGGGTAGAGCAATCCCAGGGAAAGGGAGTCTGTATTTTGGAGATGCTACTTACGGTAGGTTTAGCCAGAAAACTAAGAACAGCAACAGCTAGAAAATGCCTTTATTGTGTGGAACCCACCATGGATGCAAACTCCACACTAACTTACTTGACTAATTGCTCCATTCTCACTCACTATACAAAGGCAAAATCTGCGACATGTTGTGCGTTAGAAGGCATGTGCCAAATTCATTTGCTTGTCCCTCATTCTATCCTCTTTATCAGATACATCTAGTGTTTTTTCTGGTGCTTTTCTAAAACAGTTCCCTAGACTGTACAAGTGAGGAAACTACAGCTGCTTGCCTGAACAGATGGCTGTTCTCTGCAAGAAAAGTAGCACTGCAAGTCATCACACAGAACAGCTAGTACAAATCAAAAAGGAACTGAATCCTGAGATTTCTTCCTTTCCCAAACATTCCAGCTTTCATTCCACCAATCAACAGTTGAAATAATCTTTTTAAACTTGCTGAAACATAGTAACCCAAACCCCACACCTCAATTTGCACTGAAATGATGACAAAAGTCCCTTGCAGTTTTGGCAGTAGCGTAAAGTCTTAGTAGCACACAAAGCCACAATATTGAACAAGTACTTTGATGGCAAATTTTGGTACAACAGTTTGACAGAGTTAACATTTCCATTATGAGTTAGTATTTATAGAGTACAGTGGTACCTTGGGTTACAAACACTTCAGGTTACAGACTCCACTAACCCAGAAATAGTACCTCGCGTTAAGAACTTTACTTCAGGGTGAGAACAGAAATCGTGTGGTGGCAGTGCGGCGGCCCCATTAGCTAAAGTGCTACTCAGGTTAAGAACTGTTTCAGGTTAAGAACAGACCTCTGGAACAAATTAAGCTGATAACCAGAGGCACCACTGTATTTATAGAGTGGCGATGATTTTCACTCTCTCATTGGCCACATGAGACCGTTTACTCTTATGCCCATTTTATTTTATTTTTTTAAAAATATTTTATTTAGGATTTTCTTGTTTTACAGAAGTGTAATGCCTCGTATTTTTTTCCCCCCCATGTAACATTTTTACAAATCCGTTTCATTTGTTGAGGCATTAGGGGGAGAAGGAAAAAAAAAAAGGAAAAAGAAAGGGGGTGGAGGGAGGGAAGATGGATGGGGGAGGGGTCAGGTGGTGGTGTTTCTATTATGCTTAATGTATGTAGAGTTTGGTGTCAGCATTGTTTGTGTTGTTTACTTGTGTTCCTTTGGTGGTGAGAGAGTTTGGGGTTGGCCTAGGGTGTGATTGTTTGTTTGTGATTGGCTGTGGTGATCTTTGTTTTCGTGTGTGAGTGGGGTGGGTGGGTGTTTTGGATCAGGTTAGCCATATTGATTTGTATGCTGTTGGTGGATCTTATGCCCATTTTATAGGATCTGATTTCTTTCCGCAGGGCCTGTAAGACAGAGTTGTTCCGCCTGGCCTTTGGCTTGGAGCCAATTTGATTCCCTCCCTCCCTCCCTCCCTCTCTCTCTCTCTCTCTCTTTTTCTTTTCCTTCTCCACCTGCGATGAGGCTACATTTTAATATTTTAATGTTCCATTATTTTAATGTTGTATTTTATTTTTGTTTTTAAGTTGTAATCATTCTTCTTGTTTTTATTATTGTTTGTAAGCCGCTCTGAGCCCGGCCTTGGCTGGGGAGGGCGGGGTATAAATAAAAAATTATTATTATTATTATTATAGGCAGGGATCTGAGTCAACGCTAAACAATGTATACTGTTAAATATTCATAAACAATATATTCTCTTATTTTCATACGCCACCATTTTTTAATATCTACTAAAACAAGACTTTCTAGCCATCTTACTTATCTGAATACCAGTACAGTCATACCTTGGCTCCCGAACACCTTGGGAATTGAACATTTCAGCTACTGAACAACTGAAAACCAGAAGGGAGTGTTCCGGTTTTAGAACTTTTTTTGGAAGCCAAATGTCCAGTGCAGCTTCCACTATTGTTTCCAGTGAGCCTGCGCAATCAGAAACCAATCAGAAGCCGTGGCTTGGTTTCCGAACATTTCGGAAGTCAAATGGACTTCTGGAACAGATTTCATTCGACTTCCGAGGTACGACTGTAACTGTCACTGATTCATTGTCCTTTGTTTGGAAGCATTATACTTGTAATTGCTGTTGTTGGGGAACAAACAATAAGGGAGGGCTGTTAAAAAAAGGTAAAGGTACCCCTGCCCGTACGGGCCAGTCTTGACAGACTCTGGGGTTGTGCGCCCATCTCACTTAAGAGGCCGAGGGCCAGCGCTGTCCGGAGACACTTCCGGGTCACGTGGCCAGCGTGACATCGCTGCTCTGGCGAGCCAGAGCTGCACACGGAAATGCCGTTTACCTTCCCGCTAGTAAGCGGTCCCTATTTATCTACTTGCACCCGGAGGTGCTTTTGAACTGCTAGGTTGGCAGGCGCTGGGACCGAGCAGCGGGAGCGCACCCCGCCGCGGGGATTCGAACCGCCGACCTTTCGATCGGCAAGCCCTAGGCACTGAGGCTTTTACCCACGGCTGTTACTCAACTAGTAATTCTCTTGAAGGCATCTGACTAGCTACTTCGGACAGCCAAACAACTGTAGTTGTGAGGATTGTTCCTTGAAAGCTATGATGGAAAAAGGCTAACGCCACCTCCCTCCATCTTTTGTAGCTTAACAGGTAGGCTGCATGACAACTTCTGTTCCTGTGCAAAAGTTTCATCTAGATAGGCGTGCAGGCAGTGGTGAGGAACAGCAAGTCGTTGCACTGGAACCAATGACATGGGGAAATGTATGGTCTGGCAAAAGATTGCTAGGTAGGAAGTTGAAATCCAGAACTTCCAAGGTGGCTTTTTCAGAAAGGCTACCTGTTATCCGTCCAGGCAGAGCAGAGGGCTCTCTATGCATGGATTAGACTGCAGGATGGGAAAGATAAAAATTTCTCAGGCATCAAGGAATGTTTTGAGGCAAGTTGGTCACATACAAAAGAAACAAGCTGCATATGAACCAAAAGAGAATCATGCTCCTGGCACTTTATTTAATTAATATCCCACTGTTTCTCCCAAGAACTCAAGGTAAAGGTAAAGGTACCCCTGCCCGTACGGGCCAGTCTTGACAGACTCTGGGGTTGTGCGCCCATCTCACTTAAGAGGCCAGGGGCCAGCGCTGCCCGGAGACACTTCCGGGTCACGTGGCCAGCGTGACATCGCTGCTCTGGCCAGAGCCAGAGCCAGAGCCAGAGCTGCACACGGAAACGCCGTTTACCTTCCCGCTGGTAAGCGGTCCCTATTTATCTACTTGCACCCGGAGGTGCTTTCGAACTGCTAGGTTGGCAGTCTTTTCTCCTCCTTTTCATTTAATCCTGGCAACTACCTTGTGAGGTAGGTTAGGCAGAGAGGCAGTGACTGATTCAGGGTCACCCAGTGAGCTTCATGGCTGAGTGAAGATTTGAACCCAGGTTTCCCAGGTCCTAGTCTGACACTCTCTGTATGCGCCAATCAGATGGACACAGGAGGATTTACAAGACAGGAATTTTAAATCTGCGAGGAACATCAAGTGGGATTTTGCCAGGGGAAACTCCCAAGTCATGCCTCAGATACAGTGTAAAAGTTAAAGGTTTAAACCCAAGCTCAATTTGGCCATGATGGAGGACCTTTTTTGGTCCAAGCACCACATGCCCCTCTGGACAACCACCTGGAAGCCAAATGCCAGGGGTGGGAGTGACAAGAAGCAAAAGCAGGCAGAACCTTTCTGACTATTGCAACTCTGAGGACACATGCTTAGATAAACCAGCTGGATTTCATTCTCTTTATACTGAAAGCGTAGCTTACTTCAAGCTACTAATTTGAGCTGTTACTTGTGAATATTAAATATTGTAATATTTTTAACTCTGTAAATAAAAAAAATGGAAAAACAGCAACAGGTGAACAGTGCAATTCTTTGCATGTCTACTCAGAATTTCCATGAAGTTCACTACAGGATTACATCCTAAAAGCTATGTGTAACAGGCTGACTGGAAAAAAAGCAACAAAGTGCTTTCTAACAGGCTGTTCTTCAACTGATTCTCAGACAATAGCTTGACAAGGCCTACAGGCTAAAGCAGAACTTGAAACCATGCTAAATTCTTTAGAGCTGCCAGATTGAATGAATGACTTGAACCCAGTCTGACCCTGAACATTTAAGCTGGTCAAATTCAAACTTGTGTTTAATTTGCTGCTGTATTTATAGCTAAAGTCCCCTATCCCAAGAATAAACTTTACCTTCTGAAGCAACCGTTAGTCCATGGTGTCATAAGGCGTTCTACCCACTTCCCAACTCATTAATGGCTTTCCATTTCATCTAGGGCTTTGAAGAATAGCGCTATTAACACATGCCCATCAGTCCAAGAACTATACATGTATTTGTAGTTGTGTAAGTTGGTTTGACTGATAAATGCATTAAATGCATAAATAATGTCAAGATGCAAATCTAGAGCTTCACATGCAGCACTTTATTCCTTTTTCTTGATGTTTCTTTACCTTGTAACTTTTATGTTTCATATGAGGTAAAAGCTGCTTATGGAAATCTAGTGGAATCTAGTGAAAGTTATGTCCATGTTAACTGCTTCCAGAAAAAAATATGTTTGCAACTCCGTTAACATGGAAAAACATGGTAAGAATTTTGGGGCGTATTCTGGCCTACAGTCGTTCCCCCCCCCCCACTGTTTTCATGGGTGAATCATGGGGAAGCAGAAGACGCTTGTTGTTGTTGGTATCCGTCCATCTTAGGAGACCATGAAGGAGTGCGCCTTTGGGAGTGAAGTCAAACCTTTGGACAGCTATAGCGCCTGCTGTGGTTGTGGAGTGATAAGGGAGAGACATGTTTTGTTGCAGCTGGGACAGATAAAGGAGTCTGCTTTTGCTGTTGCACCATGGCATTTCTTCTCTCTGTGCGACTCCTAGTGGTCATTTCTCCTCTGGTCACTGCTGTGGATACACAACCTGACTGTCTGTCTCCAGGCACTACAATCAACTGCAAGGGATTCCCACATGGCAGCAGAAGCACGCGTTGTGTCACACCATGCCCACTAGTGTGAATGAAATTTAGGGCAACATGGCAATACAGGCAACTCCCCATTTACGCAGGGCTAGCATTCTGAGGCACTGCATGCGTTGGCAGGACGCGTGTAAGCCCATTCCATTCCGCCTCACTCCTTTGCAGTGCTGAAAATGGCACACACATCAGAAGTCATACGCGTGCCAATCACACGCAAATGGGGAGTTGCCTGTATATTGATGAAAAATCCATAGTTCCATAATGTAACAGGTAATGCAGTATTAAAAGGAATGTTAGAAACTGGAACAGAGACACTAGCATTATAACCAGGAAAACTAATGCAATAATCCCCTATCATGTACCCTAGATTTCTTCACCTCAGTGTACAACCTATAATCTCAGATACACATTATGGAAGAGACTTGTCATATAAAATGTGCCATGAAGGAATGCAGGGACACTCTGCCTGGCCACAGCTTTTGTTAACCTTAAGTGTAGCTATACAGGTCCATAAGAGTCTGCAGCCATTTAGGGAAACTTGATGGGCTGAAAGTGTGTGTGTGGGGGGGGGGGAGATTCTTTACCTGATAGCCTAGAGCAGGTTCTTACTTGCCTCAGGTGACTGAGAAAACAGCTATTTCCAAATCTGTTTTTAATCCTCATGGCTGCACTGTGGAAAGTAACTCGACAATGACAGGAACTGCATGCCATTAATTCAGAAAGCATGCTTTTTAAAAGTATTAAGCCAGTCTTGCACTTTGAGGCCCTCCAACTGATGGCTTTTGAACCACCTGAAACTGATAAAAGCAAGGCACTTGCCCTCCAGTAGGCTGTAATGCAGCAATTAAGATCCACCTACAAGCCAGATCCTCCCATCACTCTTTATTTGGGTATAAATAATCCCTGCCAGCAGCAACAACCTTCCTTGAAAGTCTTAATCCCTTGCCAAGTCTTTCTTCTGCCTAGAACATTAAGTGACACTAAGATCCTCCCCACACCCCTAAAGCCAAGGAATTCTGTACAACAGCTATGGCAAGTATATACTGATATATAAATTGCTCATGTGCAGCGGATAAATTGCATTTCAGTGTAAACTTGACAGTAACCACATGAAGCAGAAGGCAAATTTTGGTGAGTAAAATGCATCAGCAGCCCAATCTAGTATTAAGTGGTAAAGTTAATACATACTCACAATTTCTGCAAAATTCAATTAAGAATATGACTAGAATGAAAAATTGGCACACTACTTCAAAATACCAATTACAAATTGGAGGGGAGAAAAAGAAGAAGAAATGTGATCAGTAAATTGGAGTGGAGTTTGAGAAGTGGAAAGCAGGCTACCCTTATCCTGACATCAAAGATTCAGCCTCTTCACAGAACTCCAAAGATCAGTTTCCCATGCATTTTGATTAGTCCAAGAGTAAGAGCATGAGTCTATAGTCCTCCCTACTCTCCAGAAATGCTGTGAGGCTTATTTTATTGCTGGCCCTTTGATTTTACTGCTGATTTTACTGTTGGTTCTACTGCTTTTCTTATTCATTGGTATGTGTTAAGTTTCAATGAATTTTATTATTCTGGAATAAGGCAAGGTATCAACAGAATAAACTTAAAAGGATTCTTAGCTAAAGTTTAACCAGAAAGTGTGCACTGAAATACTGTGGGTTATCATATTTAAGTTTTATTTCTGAAGTCCTGAATTCTCTTGTTCAATTTCTCCAGGTTTCCAAATGCGCTTTCTGCTTCTCTAGGAACCTTTCAGTACTGCCAGACACCAATGCTACTTTGTATTTTACCTTCAATTTAGAAGTGCTTTCTACTGTGCTCCAAAGTGCTTCTTTTGGCTTCATCACACTTCAGATGTTCAAAACTGTTTTCTGTTGGGATTGCTTTGGACACAACTTGATAGTTGCTCTCTAGACCAGGAAGTAATAGCACTGCAGTGCGACTACAGTTTGCAGCCTAACAGACTCAATCCCATTCCCATCTGGTCCTATAAGAGTTCCCACCAACAATTTCCATTACCATCTCATCATGCAGAAATATAGGAAGCACTTGCCTATCATCTGGTTGAGATTAGATGTGCTGTATCCCCATGATACTGTACTCAATTGTATCTCCACTGACTCTCACAGCCACCACAGAAGAAGAAGAAAACTTAAGCTATGTATGTAGCCTCCTTCATGGATCACTGCCTTGTCGTGGCAAAGGGGCTTGAATAACTCAGAGAATAACCCTGCCGTGCAGGGCCACCCAAGACACACAGGTCATAGTGGAGAGTTTTAACTAAATGTGATCTACCTGGAGCAGGAACCGGCAAGCCACTCCAGTATCCCTGCCAAGAAAACTCCATGGACAAAAACAACAGGCATATAAAAGTTATGACGCTGGAAGATGAGCCCCTCAGGTCGGAAGGCGTCCAACATGCTACTGAGGAAGAGCAGAGGACAAGTACAAGTAGATTCAGAGCTGGTGAAGCAGCTGGGCCAAAGCCAAAAGGTAGCTCAGTTGCGGATGTGCCTGGAAGTGAAAGGAAAGTACAATGCTGTAAGAAAGCTCCCAGTGCTGAAGAAACTGAAATTGACCAATTCTATGAAGACTTACAACACCTTCTAGAAATGACACCAAAGAAGGATGTTCTTCTCATTATAGGGGATTGGAATGCTAAAGTAGGGAATCAAGAGATAAAAGGAACAACTGGCAAGTTTGGCTTTGGAGTTCAAAACGAAGCAGGGCAAAGGCTAATAGAGTTCTGTCAAGAGAACAAGCTGGTCATCACACTCTTTTCCAACAATACAAGAGATGACTCTACGCATGGACATCACCAGATAGGCAGCATCGAAATCAGACTGATAATTTTCTCTGCAGCCAAAGATGGAGAAGCTCTATAAAGTCAGCAAAAACAAGATCTGGAGCTGACTGTGGCTCAGATCATCAGCTTCTTATAGCAAAATTCAAGCTTAAACTGAAGAAAGTAGGGAAAACCACTGGGCCGGTAAGATACAATCTAAGTCAAATCCCTTATGAATACACAGTGGAAGTGAGGAACAGTTTTAAGGATTTAGATTTGGTGGACAGAGTGCCTGAAAAACTATGGATGAAGGCTCATAACATTATACAGGAGGCAGCAACGAAAACCATACACTCAGTATGCCAGCAAGTTTGGAAAACTCAGCAGTGGCCAGAGGATTGGAGAAGATCAGTCTACATCCCAATCCCAACGAAGGGCAGTGCCAAAGAATGCTCCAACTACCGCACAATTGCACTCATTTCACACGCTAGCAAGGTTATGCTTAAAATTCTACAAGGCAGGCTCAAGCAGTATGTGGACTGAGAATTCCCAGAAGCACAAGCTGGATTTCGAAGGGGCAGAGGAACCAGAGACCAAATTGCAAACATGTGCTGGATTATGGAGAAAGCTAGAGAGTTCCAGAAAAACACCTACTTCTCTCTCCACACTTGTGGGAAAGGAAACAAATAATATTCCCCAATAGCTTCCTCATACTCTGGCTTGTCCACCTCTTGAATTTATGAAAGCTTGGTTGTCAGGACATGCCCAAAACACACAAAATGTAAAGCTTCTTTCTCTCATGAAGGGAAGACTCCAAAGGGCCTGAAACACAGTTATTACTTGGTAATAAAAAAAATTCTCTCCATCAGGAAAACCCATTTTGGTGATCTGAAAGACTTCAGCTACAGAAAAGCACATATTCCACAGGGCTAGTTCCTTTGTATGTTGCAGCAAAAACACATACACAAAAAAGAGCCTTGAGGCACCCTAAAGGCCAACAGCATTTTGTGGCAGAAACACAAGTACATATGTTTGAAGAAAGCAGAAAATGCTTAGCAAGGACTGGGGAGACTGGAAGGAAAGAAAAGCCTAGGAAGTGGGAGACAGGTGGGTGTGGCAGGAGACATTAGAGGCACTTGAAGCCCCTGCCTGCTGATACTTGCTGTTCTGGCATTAGAAATCCAAGGAGAAGTCATAAAGGAAAAGAGAAACATGAAGGAGTCAGTGTGCTGGTGTGCTTAGAGTATGATGAAGACTGAAGAGGTCTAGGTTAAAATCCCCATTCAGCTATGAAACTCACTGGGTGACCTTGGACCAGAACCGTGTATACAAAATTAAGCTCCTTAGAAGAAAACACAAAATATAAATTTCATTAATCAATACAGAAGATTTTTGTATTTCTTTTGTCTGATTTTCACAAAGGGTCTAAGATTGCACTGTGCTATTCTTTATTTTGTCTCATATTTTTTAACACTCTAAGTAGATTAAAGAATACCATTCTAACCTTTTGGACAAAGTTTTCTTAGTAAATGGTAAGATTCTGCCCGTGCTGAATATGTTATCAGAAAGCCTTGACTGTGATCTCAAACTGCCACATACCCTGAAGAAACAGCCAAGGAAAACCTGATGTGTAGCTTTTAAATGATCTTTGAGACTGCACAGGTGCCAAGACCTTTTCGCAGTTAAAAATATACTGCTCAAGCTAAAACAATCACTCAACAGTCTGCCAACCAGTATCAGTGTCAGATCCGTCATCTTCCTTTCATCAGTATGATCAGATTGGATGTTTGCCCCAGCTAACTTTTCTAACCTTGGTCTTGGTGCGTGCATGTGTTTGTGTGTGCACACGTGCAGGAAGAGGTGGAGAGGTATAGTGTCCAATGCTTACAGCAAACAGCTGCACCTAATTTATAAAAGGGAGCTAGCCAAATGATAGGAGTGGGGGATTCCTGGATGTCAGCAGGCAGAGAAACTCACCACCTGTTATCATAGGGTTAGCAAGGTGACTGCTAGTCCAATAATAGATTGTGTGTGCGAATATATATGTGACATGTATTAAAACAACAGTGGGGACATTTTGTTGCCTTAAATGAGTTTCCCCACCTGCTAAAAAATGCAATTCTGGCTCTCACAGCAGCTGAGTTGGAAAGGGACGGGGATGTGGAAAATAGAGAGCACTTTTTAAAGAAGGTATTTTAAGTGAAGATGATTTTGCACATAATGTACTTGCCATAAAAGCCAAGCCAGCTTGAAGACATACACTGACCCATTCTGTACAAAAAACCTAAACAAAGCAATAGTCAACAGCATGCATTTCGGAGATCAGTGCCAAATCTGAGACAAGGAGGCAGGGACCAGTCAACAAGCCTTGAAGGAAGAGTTGTGAAGAACAAGTGGCATAGAGTGCTTCCACTAACCATTTCTGAATATGCAGCATATCCAAGGCAGACATCCCAATTTCTCTTCCTCTTGTACAGAGGCTGCCAGTGTGTGAAATAGCAAGACTGGACAAATCTGCTTGCTTGTAAAAACCTCAGAAGTTTTCAAATTAGCTGTCCACATTTTCTTGGCACTGAAAGCAAGGTATTCCTTGAGATCCTTTCAAATCTAGTAATATAATTTAAGTATCTACTTGTATTCTTTTGGTATTACATATTTTGAATACGCATGCAGGTGAACACTGAGAAAATATTGGCTGCTTCACTCGTATCCTGCTCCTGCTGGTGCCATGTTAACAGGAACCAAGTCAAACCACAAACCCAGATTCAGACACAATACTAAGCCAAACCATCACTGACCTCCTCCTAGCAGGACAGCAGCAGAGAAGAGAGGAATGATACTGCCACAATTTTCTCACTGTGTTCCAGCACACTTGCTCATTCACACAAAGCCATAATTTGGGTTTAGTGTTATGTGCAAACAAGGCCAATATTTGACACGATTGCCAATGTGTGGTTCTTTTGGACCCAGAAGAGGAAAGAACGGGGGCAGAATGAGGACGGAGTGGAATGGGGTAGGGTACAACAGGGCAGGATGCGCTTACACAAGCTCCACAGACGCGCATGGGAGCTGGGAACAGAATAAAGGTGGGCTGTTGACTTTGTACAAACATCTGGTTGGTATTGCTTGCAAGCAGGATGCTGGACCCTTGGCCCAAACTTGCAGAGAGCTTATGTTGTTCTTCTACATGCCCAGTATGGTAGCTCATCCTCGGATGCCTTCCCTATGAAGTGTGGTGTGAAACGGGACTCAATCTATGATTGAGTCTCAATCGGGACTCAATTCTATGATTCTATGATTCAATCTCTCTTTGGCATATTCTTCTCTCTGTTGTTCTCCTATGCCTTCAGCTTGACTGAAGGCAGTGTGTACTAAGGAGCATTCAAGGAGCAACAGGGGTTGGTTCACCCTGGCATGTCTCCATGCCAAAACAAAAGTGTAGCGGGTGCTTATTCAAGATATGTTGCTTGCAGATGACACAGTCCTGACAAGATCCAAGGAAGCTCTACATAGACTCATCAACCATTTTGCTCAGGCTGCACCATCAGCCTGACGAAGACCAATATCCTAGCTGTTGCCAGCACTCCATACAGAGAATAAAAGCCACGGTGCAACTGTAGCAGCAAAACTGGATGCCTTCATCTGCTCCACCTACAAGAAAACATGTTTCTTCCTTATCAATCTCTACAGCCACAGCAGGTGCTGTAATTTTCCAATGGTTTGACTTTACCCCTGAAGGCGCACTCTTCCACTGTCTCTCAAGAAAGATGGATGCAAACAACAAGATGCCCCAGTATTTTATTGACATCCTGCTCACTCCAAGGTCATTGAAGTTGCAAGGTATACTCAGTCTATACTCAGTCTCTGTCCAAAGGAATGCTTGTGCTCTCTGCCCAAAGGAACTAGCATACAACGTATGAGAAATAATGACTAAGTGAATATTTGAACAACCAATTATTTGTAATTGAGACAAAGAAAAGGGGTGAGGCAGAACCCCTGATTGTAGGGATCTTCACTGTACATTTGATGTTTTCTCTCCAGAAAGACCTTGAACATATAAAAGGAAAAACAGGGCCTAAGTTAAAAGACTGAAGTCTGGGTAAATGAACAAGCGAGACAGCATTTAAGATAACTAATATTCACCACTGGAACCATGAGGAGTACAGCAACCTCTAGTCTAGCATTCTAGTAGGAGACGAAAATGTTACTAGACACGTCAGGGAATTACTACCCTTCAGTGACTGGAAAACAGAAGAGCAATCTAGATGGCACAAGGAACGCTCCCGCCCACCACTTGTTAAAGAATTTAAGAACAGCAGAGAAGTGTTTTATCTTTCCTCCCCTCAACTTCTGCCACATCCTTTGCGATCTTCTGCCCACATTAAATTCCCTCCCACTTGTGCTTTTTATCTTGCTATCCCACCAAGCTTTGGCTTGCCTGCCAGAGGCCTCCACTGCAGTGCAAGCAAGCAGTGCACATCCCTCCCCTTTGGACCCCTGCAACCATCTTTGCCTGCACAGTCTTCAACACTGGGCCATCAGTCTGGCCCTGCAGAAAGGGAATGCATTATAAACTAATGCTGCTGCTGCTGCTGCTGCTGCCGCCGCCTTAACATAGGCTGATCCTTTTGCTTCAGCTGCTTAATCAATACCTAATGTCATTATTATTCGAGACCTTGCTGAATAACTAGAAAACATAGCTGGCAGCAGCCAACACTCCTGGGTGAACTGGAAACTCTTCAACAGGAAGCAAGCCAGGGATAAACCCAGGCCTTCACTGTACTGGTCTGTTAGCTAATATCTTTAGATTAGCATACAGCTCTACCCCCACAATGACTCCAGGATTTACCTAAATAGATCAGTTCATCATAAACACAGGCCAGTCTTCAAGACTATTTTAAGCCAGCACCCTGCCCTACTTCCTACAGGTTCATTTCCTAAGCCAGGAGCCTTCCTTCCTTCTTGCTTTCAACAGAAGCAGCTAAATATGGACCAGCTAAAAACTAATAAACCTCCACTTAGTTGCCCCATGCACAGTGACTTTTGTCATAAAAACAGGTGGTGGGATTGATTTGGCACTGGGTTGTATAATACAGTGGTACCTCAGGTTAACAACTTAATTCGTTCTGGAGGTCCGTTCTTAACCTGAGGTACCACTTTAGCTAATGGGGCCTCCCGCTGCTGCCGCGCTGCCGCTGTATTATTTCTGTTCTCATCCTGAAGCAAAGTTCTTAACCCGAGGTACTATTTCTGGGTTAGCGGAGTCTGTAACCTGAAGCATATGTAACCCGAGGTACCACTGTAATAATAATATAATAATTTATTATTTATACCCCACCCATATGGCTGGGTTTCCCCAGCCACTCTGGGCGGCTGTACATTCTAAAGGTCTTTTTTTAAAAAAACACTTAATGAGAATGTACATTTTACAAGACAAAAAGAGCAAGGTCACAAGTATTCATTCCTAACATACATTGTAGTGTTTAAACAAGGCAAACACCATGAATTACATCAGTTGCCGCATACCACATGTAAAAAGCTTCAGTGAAATGACTTAAGACCTCATTTTTACACCAATTACAAGTGAGCAGAAAACACTGCAATGTGGTTGTTTGTGCGGTGTCCAGATCATTCATCATTTATGCATCTTTTCTCTTGATGATCAGAGGTCCCACATTGTCTCCCATTTCATCATTATGGTTTGTATGAGACCCATCGGACAATGGAAACTTCTTAGACCTCCAACACCAGCAGTACACAGCTTTCTCCCCCAAATCTTCCATATCAAATGCATGAACTACTTTTGGGTTATCTTTCTGGATATGGAGATTTACCATCGACATGGCAATGGCGCCCACCTAAGAAGTGCTAGAACTGAGTTCTGGTGAGTTCCAGCAGAAAAAAAGCCCTGGTTCCACCACTCAAATGTTCTATCCTTTGTAGCAGTCGACAAGCTCCCTCATCAAGAGCTTTCTAAGCAAGATTGCTCTGTGTTAGGTCGACCGGGCCCTTTCTTTTCTGCTGGAACTCATCAGAACTCAGTTCCAGCACCTCTCAAGTGGGTGCCATTGCCATTATAAGAGAACAAGGGAGGTGTTCATGGGGAGTTCTGGAACCTCTTTTTCTATAAAAATAGCACTGGGTGGAACCTTTATTCAACAAGTCCCTGCCTTGAAAGATTTATCAGACCTGTTTGTTGTTGGTCTTTACAAAGTCAGTCTAGTTTCCATGAGCATTTAGAAGAAGGTTATATCTTCTTTTTAAGACATATACCTCAAAGATACCTTAGGGTGGTATAGAAATTAATAATAATAATAATAATAATAATAATAATAATAATAATATTTTATTAAGGTTTCAGTGGGAAATTGCTGCTGCCGGGGACTTTTACAACCATGTATACAAGGTATATCTTTTACCTAGATATATGGTCTTTTACTACTGCAAACTTCATATGAATGCTATATTCTGTAGGTTATCCTGAGAGATTTTGGGAGCAATACTGGTGGGGTATAAATTCACAAAACAAATATTTTTGCTTCTTATCTGCAAGCACCCCATTTGTGTGAACTAAAACATTAGAAACTGTACTGCAATTTCAGTCATGAAGGCCTTTCTAGCTATAAAGTGGAAAAAAATATTTCATCATTTTGTTTTCAAGAAACATCAATTAATTTATAGCTGATACACAAGATATAGAAGTCACACACTTACAGAAAAATTATATACTGATTTTTATGTTCTATGTTTTATGTTTTATGTTTATGTTCTATGTTTTATGTATTTTACTGCCACTGTACAGTGGTGCCTTGCAAGACGAAAAGAATCCGTTCCGCGATTCTCTTCGTCTAGCGGTTTTTTCGTCTTGCGAAGCAAGCCCATTGACGGCTTAGCGGATTAGCGCTATTAGCGGCTTTTAGCGGCTTATCAGCTTAGCGGATAAGCAGATAAGCGGCATAGCGGCTTAGAAAAGGGGGGGGGAGTCGGAAAAACTCGCAAGACATTTCGTCTTGCGAAGCAAGCCCATAGGGAAATTCATTTTGCGAGGCGCCTCCAAAACGGAAAACCATTTCGTCTAGCGGGTTTTTTGTCTTGCGAGGCATTCGTCTTGCGGGGCACCACTGTATTTCCTCTTTTCTCAAACCAGAAACCAGTTTGGACACACACATCATCCCTCTTGGTCACTTTGGATTTTTACAACTCCACCTATATATGCAGTTGGCACTAGCTATGCAGCATATATCTATTCCAATACGTGACCCTTTAGAATACACTGGCTATCATGTGCCCTTATTGCTTCTGCGGAATGCATTTTAATTTTTTGGCCCATTTTTTTCACAATACTGTAAGAAGAGCGAGAAAGGAGCTTCTTAAAATTATTGGCAGCACTAGGAGGGAATCTTCAAACACTTTGGGGCCATGCAGAACATGTAAGAAGTTTGCCCTTTAGCTGCCAAACAACTGTTAAGGGATGCCTTGTCTTCCTCAGAAGTGAAAGATCATGTCAGAGCACAATCAAAGTCCCTCCCATCAGCCACTGAACTGAGGGCTTGAGCTGGAGCAGTCAGAAGATCCTGCTCTGCAGACCAGGCCAGAAAGCAAGACTCCTGGATTCCATACCTGTCTTGGCCAAACTAGAGACATCCAACCACGTGCCAATAAATGACATTAATGGTGCCCAGCCCTATTTCCTTCTATGTGTGAAGAGCCTGAGCATTCACACAGTCCTAGCTCACTAAAACAGCCAGTGTGGTGTAATGTTAGTGTGTCAAACTAGAATGGGGGAGACTTAGGTTCAAGTCTTCACTAAGCCATAAAGTGAATTGGAAGACCTTGGACCAGTCAATACCTCTCAACCTAACCTACATCACAGGGTTGCTCTGAGGGTAAATATGGGGAGAAGGAAGCATACGCTGCTTTGGGCTCCTTGAAAGAAAGGCAGGATATAAATGTAATAAAAACAATGTAAAAAAGTAAAATGTAAAAAAACAAATGGTAAAAAAACACCTCCCTGGTCCTGAATGGGGTAACTGTGCCCCTGAAGGACCAGGTGCGCAGCCTGGGAGTCATTCTGGACTCACAGCTGTCCATGGAGGCACAGAATGCCTCACCAGAGTGGTGCATGCTCTAGTTATCTCTCGCTTGGACTACTGCAATGTGCTCTATGTGGGGCTACCTTTGAAAGTGACCCGGAAACTACAACTAATCCAGAAAGCAGCAGCTAGACTGGTGACTGGGAGCGGCCACCGAGACCACATAACACCAGACTTGAAAGACCTACACTGGCTCCCAGTACGTTTCCGAGCACAATTCAAAGTGTTGGTGCTGACCTTTAAAGCCCTGAATGGCCTTGGTCCAGTATTCCTAAAGGAGCGTCTCCACCTCCATCATTCTACCCAGACACTGAGGTCCAGCGCTGAGGGCCTTCTGGCGGTTTCCTCACTGTGAGAAGCCAAGTTACAGGGAACCAGGCAGAGGGCCTTCTCGGTAGTGGCACCTGCCCTGTGGAACACCCAGTGGCGTAGCGTGGGGGTGCAGGGGGGGCCGGCCGCACCGGGCGCAACATCTGGGGGTTAGGGTTAGGGGGGCGCAAATCCACGGGTTAGGGGGCGCAAATTACTTGCCTTGCCCCGGGTGCTGACAACCCACGCTACGCCACTGGGAACACCCTCCCACCAGATGTCAAAGAGAAAAATAACTACCAGACTTTTAGAAGACATCTGAAGCCAGCCCTGTTTAGGGAAGCTTTTAATGTTTAATAGACTATTGTATTTTAATATTCTGTTGGAAGCAGACCAGAGTGGCTGAGGAAATCCAGCCAGATGGGCGGGGTAGAAATAATAAATTGTTGTTGTTGTTGTTGTTACTACTACATACAGTTAAATAGCCTAGGAGATTCCCCAACTAAATCTTATGGTCTCTGACATAGTGGATTTTAAATGCATATCTCCTTCAAACCACCAACAGTTTTCTTTTGTCCATCATGAAAAATGTCTTGATAATCAGCCATTGATTATATCGTGCAAGAGCAGTTTGTGAAAGATGCTAGCTATTACAAAAAACTACTGCATGGGTCTTAGGAAGCACTTCCAACTGGCTTTAAACATGGCAGCAGACAGCCTGACTTCTTCAATGGTCTCATCAAGCATGAGCACAAGCACTAGCCATAGCTGTTAACTTTTCCCTTTTCTTGCGAGGAATCCTATTCGGAATAAGGAAATTTCCCTTAAAAAAAGGGAAACGTTGACGGCTATGGCACTAGCTAAAACAAGCTGGCTGTTAAAACACAGTTTACTATTGTGGGCACCATGCACACACTGCGCTAAAACTGAATGCTGTACTACTTTCAAGCCTCTCTTCAGCTGGGGGGGGGGCAGGGAGCTGACCCTTCAGGATTTAGGGAAGGCCACACATGTGCCTTCCAGATGCCCTACTGGCAACTAATGTATTAAGAACAGACACTCTCTTGGTCTGTAAATCAGTCTCCCCACAGGCCTTGGTATCAGCCCTGTTAGCTAGCCTCTGCCTACATGGTGTCCTCCAAAGACAGCTGGATTACAACTCCACCATCCCCGACCAATAGCTATGCTAACTGGTGGGGAGTTGGTGGGGAGTTGGGAGTTCAAAACATCTGAAAAGTTCCACTTTGAAGAAATCTGTTGTACACATTTACATTCAGATGTATCATTATTCATGCTGGCATTCTATGTTGTACAGAAGAAGAAGAAGAAGAAGAAGAAGAAGAAGAAGAAGAAGAAGAATAGTAGTAGTAGTAGTAGTAGTTTGGATTTGATATCCCGCCTTTCACTCCCTTTAAGGAGTCTCAAAGCGGCTCACATTCTCCTTTCCCTTCCTCCCCCACAACAAACACTCTGTGAGGTGAGTGGGGCTGAGAGACTTCAGAGAAGTGGGACTGGCCCAAGGTCACCCAGCAGCTGCAGGTGGAGGAGCGGAGACGCGAACCCAGTTCCCCAGATTAAGAGACTACCGCTCTTAACCACTACACCACACTGGCTCTCAAAGGTACAGTTGTACCTTGGAAGTCAAACAGCTTAGGTCCTGAACGTTTTGGCTCCCAAACATCGCTAACCCGGAAGTGACTGTTCCAGTTTGCTATTTTTGGAAGCCGAACGTCCAATGGGGCTTCCAATTGGCTGCAGAAACTTCCTGCAGCCAATCAGAAGCCATGCTTTGGTTTTCGAACATTTTGGAAGTCGAACGGACTTCTGGAATGGATCCCGTTTGACTTCCAAGATACGACTGTAGTTGAAAAAAATCACGTTTGTGTTCACACAGCTATCAGAGTCCCGCCAATACACCAGCCTTCTTGTTCAAGTAGCACCAATTCAAGCAAACCATATCTCATTTCACTACCACTGAAACTGACCATACAACTTGGTTCTCTGTTTCACAAACAGAGCAGTAAATATACAAATATTAATCCAGTATAGATAAATTTAAAAGCAACAGAGTACACCGTCTCCACCAAGGAGGAGACAGGGGACTCCCCTGAGAAGGAGGCTAGTTCACCAACACAGGAGCCAGATATATGGAGAAACGTGACTCAAAGAAGTAGGAGGCCCAGGGTTCGCTCTGATTGTTTAGAAATACACAATCGCTTTGAGGTCCTCTCCCCTAGCATGGAAGACGAAGAGCAGACTCCATTTGAGGATCTCTCCCTCGTTACAGTCGATCAGGTATATGAAGACGAGCAGCAAAGTCAGTCCTCAGGGAATGTGCAGGCGACCTTGGAACGGACAGATCACGGAAGAACCCCGACCAAACCTAAGAGGAGGCGTGTAGTGGTGATAGGGGATTCCCTACTGAGGGGAACAGAAGCAGTGATCTGTGGGCCTGACAAGATGTCTCGGGAAGTGTGCTGTCTCCCCGGTGCTAAGATCCAAGATGTAACTGAACGACTACAAGGAATCATAAAACTCACTGACAAATACCCCTTCCTCTTGGTTCATGTGGGAACCAATGACACTGCAAGCAATAGCCTCCAGAAGATCAAAAGAGACTATGAGGCTCTGGGCAGGAAATTGAAGCAATTAAATGCACAAATTGTCATCTCATCTGTCCTCCCAGTTGAACGACGTGGCCCAGGGAGAGAGAGAAAAATAGTGGAAGTGAACAGCTGGCTTCGCAAATGGTGTAAACAGGAACGGTTTGGATTCTTAGATCACGGACTGCAGTTTCTTGAAGATGGACTTCTGGCAAGCGATGGGCTGCACCTCACAACGGTTGGGAGGAATGTTTTTGCCAAAAATCTCAGAAACCTCATCAGGAGGGCTTTAAACTGACTAATGTGGGGGAGGAAGACAGTGCTCCTGAAGGTAGGAGTCTATCAATTGATGAACATGATCATCCAAATGTCATAGACCAAATGGAGCAAACAGCACACAGACCTAGTGGTGGGAGGAAAAAATCCTTAAATAAGAGACACAGGGGAATGATTAATGGACTTCAATGTCTGTACACTAATGCACAAAGCATGGGTAATAAACAAGATGAGCTTGAGTTCTTGGTACTGCAAACTAAATATGACATAATAGGCATCACTGAAACCTGGTGGGATAAGTCCCACGACTGGAATGTAATAATGGAGGGTTACAATCTATTTCAGAGAAACAGACCAGACAAGAAAGGAGGAGGAGTGGCGTTATATGTCAGGGATGTATATACCTGTGAAGAGATCCAAGATTTAGAACCTCAAAGCCAAAGTGAGAGCATTCGGGTCAAAATTAAGGGAGAGATGAATAACAGGGACCTCATTGTGGGAGTTTACTATAGATCCCCAAGCCAAACGGAGGACATAGATGATGCCTTCCTGGAACAGATGGCCAAGCATGCAAAAGGAAGGGAGATAGTAGTAATGGGGGACTTCAATTACCCGGATATTTGTTGGATGTCAAACTCAGCCAAGAGCATAAGGTCAAACAGATTCCTCACTGGCCTTGCAGACAACTTCGTTGTCCAGAAAGTGGGAGAAGCAACAAGAGGAACAGCCATTTTAGATCTGGTCCTAACCAATGTTGATGACTTGGTTAGTGGGGTAGAAGTGGAAGGATCATTAGGCGCGAGTGATCATGCTCTTCTGAAGTTTACTATACAGCGGAAAGGAGCAGCCAAGCATACTAGGACTCAATTTCTTGACTTTAAGAAAGCCGACTTCATAAAACTTAGGGAAGTGCTGGGTGAGATCCCATGGACAGTAATACTAAAAGGAAAGGGAGTTCATGATGGCTGGGAGTTTGTTAAGAGGGAGATAGTAAAAGCACAACTTCAGGCAATACCAATGAGACGGAAACATGGAAGGTGCCTAAAGAAGCCAGGGTGGCTATCTAAAGAACTTTTAACTGAGTTAAGATTAAAAAAGGATGTGTACAAAAAATGGAAAAGGGGGGAAACCACCAAAGAAGAATTCAAACAAATAGCCAGCACGTGTAGACACAAAGTCAGAAAAGCTAAAGCACAGAATGAACTCAGGCTTGCTAGAGAGGTTAAAAGCAACAAAAAAGGCTTTTATGGGTATGTTCGTAGCAAAAGGAAGAACAAAGAAACAGTGGGGTCACTCAGAGGAGAAGATGGTGAAATGCAAACAGGGGACACAGAAAGGGCTGAACTCCTCAATGCCTTCTTTGCCTCAGTCTTCTCCGATAAAGAAAACAATGCCCGACCTGAAGAATTTGGAGCAAATGATTCAGCAGAGGAAACACAGCCCAGAATAACTAAGGAGATAGTACAAGAATACTTGGCTAGTTTAGATGTATTCAAGTCTCCAGGGCCAGATGAACTGCATCCAAGAGTATTAAAAGAACTGGCAGATGTGATCTCAGAACCACTGGCAGTCATCTTTGAGAATTCCTGGAGAACAGGCGAAGTCCTGGCAGACTGGAGGAGGGCAAATGTTGTCCCTATTTTCAAAAAGGGGAAAAGAGAGGACCCAAATAATTACCGCCCAGTCAGTCTGACATCAATACCAGGGAAGATTCTGGAGCAGATCATTAAGCAAACAGTTTGTGAGCACCTAGAAAGGAATACTGTGATCACCAATAGTCAGCATGGATTTCTGAAAAATAAGTCGTGTCAGACTAACCTGATCTCGTTTTTTGACAGAATTACAAGCCTGGTAGATGAAGGGAACGCAGTGGATGTAGTCTACCTTGATTTCAGCAAGGCATTAGACAAGGTGCCCCATGATATTCTTGTAAAGAAGCTGGTAAAATGCGGTCTTGACTATGCTACCACTCAGTGGATTTGTAACTGGCTGACTGACCGAACCCAAAGGGTGCTCATCAATGGTTCCTCTTCATCCTGGAGAAGAGTGACTAGTGGGGTGCCACACGGTTCTGTCTTGGGCCCGGTCTTATTCAACATCTTTATCAACGACTTGGATGATGGACTCAAGGGCATCCTCATCAAATTTGCAGATGACACCAAACTGGGAGGGGTGGCCAACACCCCAGAGGACAGGATCACACTTCAAAACGACCTTGACAGATTAGAGAACTGGGCCAAAACAAACAAGATGAATTTTAATAGGGAGAAATGTAAAGTATTGCACTTGGGCAAAAAAAATGAGAGGCACAAATACAAGATGGGTGACACCTGGCTTGAGAGCAGTACATGTGAAAAGGATCTAGGAGTCTTGGTTGACCACAAACTTGACATGAGCCAACAGTGTGACGCGGCAGCTAAAAAAGCCAATACAATTCTGGGCTGCATCAATAGGAGTATTGCATCTAGATCAAGGGAAGTAATAGTGCCACTGTATTCTGCTCTGGTCAGACCTCATCTGGAGTACTGTGTCCAGTTCTGGGCACCACAGTTCAAGAAGGACACTGACAAACTGGAACGTGTCCAGAGGAGGGCAACCAAAATGGTCAAAGGCCTGGAAACGATGCCTTATGAAGAACGGCTAAGGGAGCTGGGCATGTTTAGCCTGGAGAAGAGGAGGTTAAGGGGTGATATGATAGCCATGTTCAAATATATAAAAGGATGTCACATAGAGGAGGGAGAAAGGTTGTTTTCTGCTGCTCCAGAGAAGCGGACACGGAGCAATGGCTCCAAACTACAAGAAAGAAGATTCCACCTAAACATTAGGAAGAACTTCCTGACAGTAAGAGCTGTTTGACAGTGGAATTTGCTGCCAAGGAGTGTGGTGGAGTCTCCTTCTTTGGAGGTCTTTAAGCAGAGGCTTGACAACCATATGTCAGGAGTGCTCTGATGGTGTTTCCTGCTTGGCAGGGGGTTGGACTCGATGGCCCTTGTGGTCTCTTCCAACTCTATGATTCTATGATTCTATGAATATTTACAGAGCTTGGCTCGTTACTCCAACATTCCTAAAAACTAAAAATCAAGCCAGTCACCAGTTCTATACTACACTTGTGGTACACTAATTAATATACTGCATATAGATATGATAAAAAGTTATTACAAATGTTTAAGGCCACCATTAAATGGCACTCAATTATTTTGATACACGAAGCTCACACAAATCTGTCTGCTTTTGTGTTCCTTCTTATTTTTCTATCTAATCTGTTAGCTTCACCACCGCAACAATAATCTTGTTTCCGACTTCCGGAGGCGGCGCGAACGGCAATGGCTGCCCTCTTCTAACCGGGAGAGGGAAGCTCTGCTGAGAACGGGTCGTCCGCTGCGGCGAAGCGGAGACCCACTTTGGAAAACCACAGGTGGCAGAAGCCTGTGATCCCGGGACCCGGCGGGCGCCAGGAGCAGTCCCCAAAACGTTGAAGGAACCCCGTAAGGGGCTCCGGATCGCGGAGGGGGTTGCGGCGCTGTGGGTCGTTCCGCGATCAACGGAGCGAAGCCGCGCTGCTGCTGCCGGTGAGCGCTGACCTTTCTTCCTAAACTTCTGATTCGGAAAGCAACAATCCGTGAGTAATAAGGATCTTACAAAACTTCGAGACCTAAAGATATTGAATTTGGCTGAAAGCGGAGTGACGAAAAAAGGGAAGTCCGTCTTCCGCTGACACTGAACTTTAAAGCAAAGAGCGGGAGGAGTGGAGGCAAAGAGTGAACTTTTAACTTAATTGATCTGGGCATCCGTGGAAATTACTTTTAAGCAGAATAAGGACTCTAAGTAACTGATTATATATGACTTCTATCTGGACTGTGATACCTTTCTTCCATTTGGATTACAATTTAAGCAAGAAACCCAGGTGCTGGAACTGCCTGAGTAACTGAGCAGTCAGTCTGCAGGGCTGGATACTTTGAACTTAAACTTTGAAACAATCCGAGGGAGTTTGGACTGGCTATTTTGAAACATCTCTTGGAACACCAGTAAGCACTGTTTGAAACATTGTGGCTTTTTAAATATTAACTCTGCTAAAACCTACCCTATTGAAGGTTCCTGGATATTAAATTGGACTTTATATATTCTATTGGAATTGATTTCTTCCTTAAAGACATTTTAAGCTCCCCCTGGAGGATTTGGGATTTACAGCAGTGACATTGTTTTACTTTCCTTTTCCCGGCCTCCTGTTTGACTGTTACCATCTGGGCTGCAGCTTTCTCATGGGAAAAACTCAGCTTGACCTTGACTCTTAGATAACTCTGGAATAAGTGGCGCAAGAAAAAAGGGACCGAGAACCAGACAAACAACTTTAACAACTTTAACCGCAGCCTCTCAGGCACGTAGATCATCTGTGCCTACTCTGTCTACTTTGCCTATTTTGACTTCTGAGGAAGAAGCTGCTTCTCTGCCACGGGCAGAAACTGAGGAATTACAATTGGAAGATATGGCCTCAGGAGCAGCTGGCTCTATGTTAGAGAAAATTCTTGAAAAATTGGAATCTTTGGACAAAAAAGTTGATCAGCATATAGCTAAAATTGACCAAAACACAGAATGTTTAAATAGATTAACTGGACAAGTCGCACAGAATGTACAAGCAATTGGAGAATTAAAGGAGACTGCAGGTGAAAATCAGAAATTGGCTGAGGATACCAGCCAAAGACTGGGAAATTTAGAAAAAGAGGTAAGACCACTCAGCAAACAAGTAGGTGAACACCAGACCTATCTTTCTATGATAGAACTGCGGAACAGGGAGACCAATTTAAGGATAAGGTCGGTACCAGAGGTGGAAGAAGACAACCTAGCTGAGTTTCTGACTAAAGAATTTTCCAAGTTTTGGAACTTAGAGGAGAAAGATTTTAAAATCATATCAGGCTTCAGGCTTGGAAGACTTATAAAGAAAGAGAAGCCCAGAGAATGTTTAATAACATTGAGATCAAAGGAGGAAAGGGACAAGATTTTAGGCCTGCATTACGGAAAGTCACTGGATATTCTGGAAAAAAGAATTGAAATTTACAAGGATATTCCTAAACAGCTGTTGGACCTTAGATCTGGCTATTTGGAACTAGCAAAACTGTTGAGGAGCAACTCAATCATCTTCAGGTGGGATTTTCCTCAAGGATTATCTTTCACTTTTAGAGGGAAGAAGATTAAAATCAGAACACTGGAAGATAGAGACAAGTTTTTGATCGCCTACGGAGAGGACCTTCAAAAAGGACTTGAACTACCTTCGGGGCCTGGAGCACCAGGGGTGCCAGCACCCTCGGATCCTGAAGATCCAGCAAACAAGGTACCACCCCTAGAAAAATAACCAGATTTATTCAGGATGTCTCTGCAACTTTTGAGCTGGAACATAAATGGCTGCAACATCCCGGAAAAAAGGAGGAAAATTTTTCATATACTAAAAAAGGAACAATTGGACATTATTTGCTTACAAGAAACACATGTGACTAGGCTCCACAGAAAAGTATTAATAAACAAAAGACTTGGTCAGGAATTTATATCTTCAGACAAAGTAAAGAAGAGAGGCGTGGTGATATATGCAAAAGAGAGCCTGTCACCTAAATTTTTATTTAAAGATGAACATGGAAGAATTTTGGCAATTGAAATACAACATCAAGGAGAAAAGATTCTGATATTAGGAATTTATGCACCAAATGAAGGGAAATCGGAATTTTTCAAGAAGTTGCATGAGACTATGCTGGATTATCTGGATTATGACAACATCATCATGATGGGAGATATGAATGGGGTCGTATCAACTAACATGGATAAGTCACAAAGCCAAAATGTTACAAAAGATGGCAGACTACCAAAGACCTTTTTTGAAATGACAGACAATATGAACTGCATCGACATTTGGAGAACAAAGAACCCCTTGGGAAAAGAAGGAACATTTTTCTCTGAAGCCCAGCTGACTTGGACAAGAATCGACCAAATATGGATAACTAGAGGTCTGGCACCCAAGGTCAGAAAGGTGGAAATCTGCCCAAAAACCTGCTCCGACCATAACGCACTGAAAATGGACATGATACTATTACCAACCGGCTCCTTTAGATGGAAGATGAATGACAATTTGTTCAGAGATCAGGAGATTATTAAGAAGGCCCAGAAAGCATTGAAGGATTATTTTGAGATAAATATGAACACTATGGTGGAAAAAAGAATTATTTGGGACGCAAGTAAAGCTGTGATGAGGGGGTTCTTGATACAACAGAATGCTGTAAGAAAGAGGATACAAAATGATAGAAAAGATAAGATTTTGGAGAAAATAAAAGAATCAGAGAAGAAGTTAAGACTAAACCCGAAGTCACAGCCGATCTTGAGAGAAATCAAACTCCATCAAGCACAATATTCTAAACTGATAAACCAGGAAATAGAGTGGAAGATTAAATTAATGAAACAAAAAACTTTTGAATCGGCAAACAAATGTGGGAAACTGCTAGCTTGGCAGTTGAAGAAGAGACAAAAATTAAATACAGTTACAAATTTGGAAATTGAAGGGAGAAACATTCAGAACCCCAAGGAGATTAGAAAGTGTTTCCAGAAATATTTCAAAAAATTATATACTCAAGGGCCGCAGGATGAGGTTGAGATTAAACAATTTTTGGAGAAAAATGGACTTAAAAAATTGTCACAAGAAAATAGATCACTCCTGAACAGGAAAATAACACACCAAGAGATTGAAAATGCCATTCAGAACATGAAATTGGGCAAATCTCCAGGACCAGATGGGCTGACATACAAGTACTATAAGACATTAAAAGACTACTTGATACAACCACTGATGGAGGTCAGCAATGAAATTATGGAGGGGAAGAAGGCGCCGGAATCGTGGAAAGAAGCCTTTATCACATTGATACCAAAATCGGAAACTGAAAAGACACAACTTAAGAACTATCATCCCATCTCCCTTTTAAATGTGGATTACAAAATATTTGCAGATGTTTTGGCAAGTAGCCACTAAAAAGTATTAAATGAAGTAATTCATAAAGACCAGGCAGGCTTTCTCCCAGGTAGACACTTGTTTGCTAACACAAGGAATATCATTGACATTTTGGAACTTTTTCAAACAGACATAAATACAAAAGCAGTGTTAATTTTTATAGATGCGGAGAAGGACTTTGACAATATCTCTTGGAAATTTATGAAGGGAAATTTAAAAGAAATGGGAGTGGGACGGGGTTTTGAGAATGGGATTGATGCAATATATTCAGAACAAAAAGCTAAACTGATAGTTAACAATGTGGTTACAGAAGAGTTTAAAATTGAAAAAGTAACACGACAAGGCTGCCCCATTTCCCCTTTGTTATTTATATCGGTTCTGGAGGTGCTCTTGAATATGATTAGAGGGGACCGGTTGGTGGAAGGGATTCAGGTCGGAGCGAAACAGTATAAACTTAAAGCTTTTGCAGATGACCTGGTTCTGACCCTGCAGGAGCCAGAATCTAGTACAATAAGAGTACTACAATTGATTCAAGATTTTGGTCGGGTGGCGGGATTCAAACTAAATAAACAGAAAACTAAGGTGCTGGGAAAAAATCTGACAGATACAGAGTCGGAACGGTTTCAGAGAGAAACAGAACTAACTGTGGTTAAAAAAGTAAAGTACCTAGGGGTAAATATAACAGCAAAGAATCTGAGTCTATTTAAGGATAACTATGAAAAATGCTGGTCTGAAATTAAGAGAGACTTGGATAGTTGGACAAAATTGAAGCTTTCTTTGTTAGGCCGAATTGCTGCTGTTAAGATGAATGTATTGCCAAAGATGTTGTTTTTGTTTCAAACATTGCAGATTGTGGACAAGACAGAGTGCTTCCGGAAGTGGCAGAGAGATATATCTAAATTTGTCTGGCAGGGCAAAAAGCCCAGAATTAAGTTTAAGATACTAACTGACGCAAAAGAAAGAGGGGGCTTCGCCCTGCCAGACTTAAAGCTGTACTATGAAGCCGCAGCTTTCTGCTGGCTAAAAGACTGGCTACTTCTCGAAGACACTGATGTACTGGACCTGGAAGGTTTTAACAACGCTTTTGGTTGGCATGCATACTTATGGTATGACAAGGTTAAGATCAATAAGGTCTTTAAGAACCATATTGTCAGGAAAGCAGTATTTAATGTCTGGACAAAATACAAAGACTTATTGGAAAATAAAACTCCGAGGTGGCTTTCACCTCTGGAAGCCAAGGCCCGAAAAAGACTCAATATGGAGGCCAAATGGCCAAAATATTGGGAAATATTAGAAAAAGATGGAGATAATTGGAAACTGCAGAGTTTGGAGAAAATGAAGGATAAAGTGCGAGACTGGTTACATTACGCTCAGATTAAAGAAGTCTTTAAAAATGATAAAAAGGTAGGGTTCCAGGTGGAGAAATCGAAGTTGGAAACAGAATTGTTAGAACCAAAGACTAAGGTATTATCAAGAATGTATAACTTGCTGTTAAAATGGAATACACAAGACGAAATGGTTAAATCGGTTATGATAAAGTGGGCTCAGGATATTGGGTATAATATTATGTTTGAGGACTGGGAAAGGTTGTGGACCACTGGGCTGAACTTCACTGCATGTAATGCTTTGAAGGAAAATGTAATGAAAATGATATATAGATGGTACATGACCCCAGTTAAACTTGCCAAAATATACCATTTGTCTGATAATAAATGTTGGAAATGTAAAGAACATGAAGGAACATTCTTTCATCTCTGGTGGACTTGCCCTAAAGTGAAGGCCTTTTGGGAAATGATATATAATGAGTTGAAGAAGGTATTTAAGTATACCTTTACTAAGAAACCAGAGGCCTTCCTTCTGGGTATTGTCGGCCAGAAGGTGTTAAAGAAGGACCGAACATTTTTTATGTATGCAACAACGGCAGCAAGGATACTCATCGCTAAGAATTGGAAAACTCAAGATCTACCCACACTGGAAGAGTGGCAGATGCAGCTGATGGACTATATGCAACTGGCCGAGATGACTGGTAGAATCCGAGACCTGGGAGAAGAGAGGGTTGAGGAGGACTGGAGGAAATTTAAGATTTATTTACAAAAATATTGTAATTTGGTTGAATGTTAAGAAGGATGCTAGATCATAAATAACTGCCCACCACTGAATTAGATCTGATTTTGACGATAAGTGAGATTAAGGAAAATATAAATTTTTTGGAGAATTGCTAGATTTTATTTAAATGAGCGGAGATAAGATTGTAAACAAGTGGGTAATTTGCTTGAAAAACTTTTTTTTTGTAATGATGTAAGTGGGAGCGGGAGATGTGAGGGAGTCCAAAGAAGCGACAGAATTATGTTATGATATAAGTAATGTTGTTTAATATTTACGCATTTGTATTTAAAAAACCTTAATAAATATGCATTAAAAAAATAATAATCTTGTTTCCTATTCAGTGCTGATGCACTATTCAGTTTTCAACAAACATGAAACTGTCTTTTTATACCAGTTAAATTTGTTAGAAAACTGAGTATCAGTGTCTTCTACTGCCTGTTTTGGATTTATTATATGTTTAGTTACAAAATCACATCAAGTTACCTATCCAGGAATATATCCCAATTTCAGGACTTTCTTTTTATATCCCTTGTTTAACATTAAAACTCTAGTAAGATTAAACTTCTCTTTCATACATTAATTTGTGAACATTAATCCAAATCCTGATTCATGTTTTTACCAAAGTTGTAGATTTTCTAAACCCTTTTCAGCTAACCTTCCAGTTCCTCAAAGTTTTTCCCCTGGATTGTCCTTGCCCATTTACACAGTGCTTTAGCCTTAAAAAAAATGAAGCAAGCATTACATTTAATTTCCCCTGCACTTTCTTTATTATTTATTATTACTTACTGTTGTTAATAATAATACTCTATAAATAGACTTCTTCCTACATGGCAATATCACCCAGGAAATTTATTTATTTCACTCCTGAATAGAGAAGGGGTATTCTGGGCTCACCCTAACATTCCAAGTCTTTGAAACAACTGTTCTACAAAGATTCCAGTTTATTCAGTATTTAGGGCTGAATATACTGTTTCCAACAACTTTGACATAATAGTTGTGAATATTTTTGCTTTGTTCTTAAATTTTGTATTGCTTTTATTGTTCTTTTTGTTCTTTCCTTCAGCGGAAGAGTAGGATAAAACCTAATTTAATTAATAAATCTATCCAACCTTGTTTCTTCTTTTGATAGCACAGTATAATCTCAGACTGTTTTTGTTCCAACATCAGCCTATTCTACACCATTCTGACAGGGTACCAGCCTTGCCGTCTGATGATCGGTGCAAATATTGGGTAAGCCCATAACCCTTTATTACTGGAATATTTGTAAGTTTATACTCTGCCTTTATTACACCATGTTTGTGGAATTCTTATAGACATCAAAATCAGTGTTATCTGCAAACAAAAAAACGGCGGCTTTCAGTTTCCCCTGGGGGCATTTCCTACTCCTTTTCTTCTCAGCAGCTGAAGTGGGTTACTTGGACTTCCCTTTTCCTTCAGCTAATGAAAGATTAGAGCTGCTTGCCCTTTTGGCATTTTCTTTTCAGCCCACCAAGCATCACTAGATACAGTTTAGAACAGCCTTCCCAAGCCCGGCATCTCCTGGTGTTTTGTATTCCAACTCCCACCACCCTAGCCAACACATCCAATGATTAGGGATGGTATTCCAACACACTTGGAGGGCATCAGGTTTGGGAAGGCTATGTTAGAAGCTTCCAATTTCTACCCGATACGTTTTCCAGGAAATGCTAAATTCAAGGCATCATGCAGAAATTCTTTCTTACTTTGGCTTCACAGTGCAAGTAAAAAATCTCTTTTCTGGACCCAGGATAATAATCTGAAGCACATTGGGAAGCATGTCAGGTAGTCAGAGGTGGTGGTGATGAGTTTTAATGTACTACACATAAATATATCAAATATCAAAATAATAATAATAAGGGGGGGGGGACCCAACACAGACATTTTGTTAAAAACTGAAGTGTAAGCAAAACTTTCTTATCAAACCACAACTACTACTTTAAGTAGTAACTGAGGTAGCAAATAAAATTGTACTGTGTGGTATATTTATGAAATTTAAAAGTAAAACTACATTCAAATAATGACTAAATATATACCCAGTGTTAGAGATAGAGCTGCAAACTGCTGTGGTTTAAAGATAATCCAATGATGCCTTTGTTTTTGCCAGCTGGGAAAATAGAGGGGGGAATGATGGTTTCTATTGTCATCTTTTAAGATAGCAAACAAAAGGAAAGTTTTATTATCCAGAATTCAAAGCATCACAGAAATAGTCCTTCACAGTTAAGGAAGTCTAGTGGGGTTTTTTTAAAGTGAGTTGTCTCCTCCATCTCCTCAATCGCTGCCCTCCACCTGAGTCGCCACACGGCATTTTGCTTATAGAACTTCTTGGTTTCAAAAAAATTCTAAAAGCATTATGTCATATGGCACAGGAACTTGTATCCCAAGGAATTTGTAAAACATAAAAAAGAAATCAGAACTAAAGCAGCTTTTTGGATTTTCAGTACCCTCAACATTATTTAATGGAAACAGAAAACCCCCAGAAATAAACAAGGTTTTCATGCAATTGAGTAGCAATATATCCATGGATATTTGGTTAAGTTTTATCACCACTGATCTCTTCAATACTAGATAATCATACACAGCAAATGTCATTAACTAGACAAAATAGTGTATCCTGAAGCCATTTTTTATTTATATCCCAATCTATCTCATTACATATTATCAATCATCGCCAAAACTTTTTTATTCTGTTCATTGTCACAAATATATTTATCTTGCTCCTCTTTCAATAACTTGTGCTTCTCTCCATTATCATTTTATTTTCATAAGCATTCTAGTTTGGGCTGAGAGAGAGTGACAGATTATTTATTTCCCGCCATTCCTCCAAAAGGATTTTGTTATAAGCAATAAAAAACAAACAAACACAAAAAATCTTAAGAATAATTCAGTACAGATGCAGACTGGGAAAAGATCACAGCTTAAAAGGCTTGTTGAAAGAGGAAGGTCTTTAGTAGGCACTGAAAAGACAACACAGATGGAACATGACTAATATTCAAGGCGAAGGAATCCCAAAGGGTAGATGCCACAACACTAATGGACTGATTGTAACCTTGTGCAGAACAGACCTCCTTATAAGATGTCACCTGCAAGAGGCCTTTATTTTAAAATGCAGTGATCAACTGAGTATGTTCGGGGTGAATGAAACAACATTTCAGGTATCTGGTGCCAAGATGTGTAGGGCTTTATACACCAAAACCAATACCTTGAACTAACTGGTAGCCAATGCAATTCTTTCGTCAGCAGGGTAGCATGTTGGTTATATCCTTGCCATTGCAATTGAGCCATTGCCTGACGGGACCAAATACACAAAGTTGTTCTGTATTTTGCAACATTTATATGCAATTTTCCAACTTCAAGCCCTAAAAGTACTGCTTGTTATTAATTTAGTCATATATAATCGCAATTCTGTCCTCATTTCTAGCTATAAATCTAGGGTCTAAGATCTGCACCAGGGTGAATGGTTAACAATGTGATGTAAAAACACTGCTATAGAAACAGTTTGGCCACAGTGACACATGCCTTAGTTATATCCCATTAGAATTACTGAAACACACTATACCTGGGGCTGCCTTAGAAAAGTGTTCAGAAACTTCAAGTGGCTCAAAAAACTGCAGCCAGATTGTTAGCCAGGGCTGGCTGTAGGCAGCATCCCAGTCACTCAGTACAACAGCTCCCCTGGCTACTGGTCTGCTTCCAGGAACAATTTAAAGTGCTGGTTATGACACTGACCACTTATAAATGCCATCTCCAACTCCTCAAAAAATTCCATCCACGGGGTCTCTGGAAAAAATTATATTATCACTTGGGGAGACAGGCAAACTAATGTCAGTGTACTGGAAAAAGCAAAGAACACCAGTGTTGAAGCAATGATTCTTCAACATCAACTTTGTTGGACTGCTCATTGTTCGGATGCCTGATTATCGCCTTCCAAAGCAACTACAGTCATACCTTGGAAGGCAAACAGAATCCATTACGGAAGTCAGTTCAACTTCCAAAACGTTCGAAAACCAAAGCGCATCTTCTGAGTGGCTGAAGGAAGCTCCTGGGTACAAGTGCATTCTGTTCTGAACTTAAGAATGGAAAGTGAAATGCTGGTGGACAGCAAAAGAGGTTTAAAGACACTCCCAAGTGTCTTTAAATAAAAATAAATCTTTAAAACTGAAGTATAAGCACAGATAATTGGGTGGGAAACACTGGCCTGTGAGTGCTCCAATTGGAGAACAGCCTCTACCAAAGGCATCATGGACTTTGAAGAAGCACAAATTCAGGACAAAAGGAAGAAAGGAGCTAAGATGAAGGCACCTATGTCCCCACTGTGGAAGGACATGTGGATCCAGAATTGGCCTCCACAGTCACTTGCGGACACACCGTTAAGACACTGTTCATAGAAGACAATCTTACTCGGCTACAAGTGATCACCAAAGAAAAAGAAGAATACAGCGTAGGCCCAGGCTATTTGAAAGAGCTTATTTCCTCATATGATCCTGCCTGGGCTCTGAGATCTTCCAGGGAGGCCCTTCTCTCAGTCCCACCACTCTCACAGGCACACTTGGTAGGGATGCAGGAGAGGGCCTTCTCGGTGGCTGCTCCTGGACTTTGGAGTTCCCTCCATAGAGAAGTTTGATAGGCTCCCTCCTTGTTGTCCTTCCACTAGCAGGTGAAGACTTTCTTGTTCCAAAAGGCTTTTCGGAACTGACTGCTTTTAATGAAAGGGCTGGTAATTACCGTATGTATATGTTTTAATAGATCTGATAGATAAATGATAGATAGATAGATAGATCGGATAGATAGATGATTTTAATTTTATTAATGTTTAACTGTTTGATAATGATTGTTCCCCTTCCCTCTGTCATAGCTATTCCTATTTTTTTCTGTAAGCCACCTTGAGTCCCTGTCAGGGGAAAAGGCAGGAAATTGGCCTTTGGGCATCCCTTTTGATTTTCAATGACCCTCAGTTTGGCACCACTAACCGGTATCACAAAATGTTTCAGTTTTGCCACAATGTTCCTAGAAAGGGTGGTCTAGCACTATAGCATTCTAAATTATGAAGCAAAAGTAGAGTAGAAGTAGAGTCTAAATCTGATTTATACAGTGGTACCTCGGGTTAAGAACTTGATTCGTTCTGGAGGTCTGTTCTTAACCTGAAATTGTTCTTAATCTGAGGTACCACTTTAGCTAATGGGGCCTCCTGCTGCCGCCACGCCCCCAGAGCACGATTTCTGTTCTCATCTTGAAGCAAAGTTCTTAACCCGAGGTACTATTTCTGGGTTAGCGGAGTCTGTAACCTGAAACGTCTGTAACCTGAAGCATCTGTAACCCAAGGTACCACTGTACCTGCTACCTCTGTAAATCCCTTTGTAAATTCAAGACCATACGTCTATTTATTGATCATTGTTAAGGCTCTTTTTGGACTGAAGACCTGTGTATATATACTTCAAATAAATCAAACAATAAAAAGATTCCAGCTCTGTGCTGAGCAGTTGGGTGACTAGATGATCTCCAATATCTCTTCTGACTATGATTGTTTGATTGGTTCTAATATCTGGGACTCCCAACCCTCTCCCAACTCAATCAAGAGCCCCTCACTGGTTATTTGAAATGACAGCAAATGGAAACTTGGTGTTATTGCTCAATCAAGTATGCTCCAAAAAAGCCATTTTTAAGCTCCATTGTAATATGGAACTATGTTTTAGGTGACCAATTTGCTCAATAAAGGTCTGCTGCATTACAGAAAAAGGCCGTCAGAAAAGCTTAAAAACTAAAACTCACTAGCTAAGCAGTGGCACTTGGAATAATTTTGGTTTCAAACGTAATTGTTACAGTAGATGTCTTACAACATCAATTTATGATACAGCATTTGCCTATAGCAGCCAAATTCCAGTGTTTTACAATGAATTACTGGAAGCGTACTATAACTGATAAAGAATCATATTTCGATAAAATATTTCAATAATTAAGCTATGACCAAGCAAAACCCAATACTTTTACAAGTTTACAAAACTTACAAGTAAAACTGCTTTGAGATGTTGCAGCATGGATGGAATTTCAATCTTCTCTCATCTGCTTTTGCACAATTGCATATGAAAACCAATACCATGAGTAATCTAATTTGCAGAATATATCTCATGTTTTATAAGCGAAGGAGTTATACACAAAAGTGCCCTTTTACGGTAAAGGGTAAAGGGACCCCTGACCATTAGGTCCAGTCGTGGACGATTCTGGGGTTGTAGTGCTCAGCTCGCTTTACTGGCCGAGAAAGCTGATGTACAGCTTCTGGGTCATGTGGCCAGCATGACTAAGCCACTTCTGGCGAACCAGTGACTATGTTTGCATGTCACTGTAAACCATAGTTAGTGCCAAGATGGCTCCTGCTTTGCTCCTCCCCTAACAAACCACAATTCCTAACTTAGTATTACAGTACATCTGAAATGAAGATCATGGTTTCTTTCCTTCTAAACAAACCATTATGCGAAGCCAGGGGTTGTTCTGGGGTTATCAACTGTGGTTTCAGTGCAACAAACCACAATTCCCAGGTTGGATGTAATGCTTATTGCTCTATCTTGTGCTCTTGTCCACCTTGTATGTAAATGTCTCCTCATGCAATCATCTTTGATTTGCAGACAGTTGGGTCAAGGACAATGCCTGTAGAAACACATGAAAAGTCAAACGGATTAAACCCTGCCCTTTCAGACAGTTTTGCTGTGCACCAATGTGGCTGGAATTCAGCACACACTAATCTAAAACTATGGCTATCATACACTGAGATTGTCATAAGACAATCCATAAGGAGATGTTCTTTTCTCACCTGGAGGAGGGCAGTTATCAACTGGGGAGAAAACTCCATACTTATGGTCTATTCAGTTTTTAAGCCCCATGTTTGAAATGAATGGATGAATGAAGACAGTGGCTTTATCATCTGGCATTACTAAACTTATTTTAACTTGGCTTACATATGTTGCTAGTCCTTTGCATTTGCAAGTTTCTGCAACTGTGCTAAGGTTCCACCAAATTTCACAAATGATTTGGATGTATAAATAGATTTAGGTGTCCACAGGACTAATGGCGGGAAGGGAGAAATCAGCATTAAGTTTCTTATTGAGCTGCTTTCTTCTATTCAGTGTTCAGCAAGTCAGATATTTTTAGTGTCAAGTTTGCAAGAATTACATCAAGGTTGTAGAATCAGTTCTGTAAGAGTCAGATCCCAAAAACCTCCTCAGAGATATTCCTTCATATTTTTTAAAATAAAGACAATGGTAAAACAAGATACTGATCCTCAGCATGGAATTTTCTAAGGTCAGTGCTTGGAATGAGAAATGTGAAAAGGGGCCCAAGTAAATTGATGGGGGAAGTGTTGGTTTTCATAAAGGATAGAAATAGAATAGCTTAAAGAAGATCTAATGTTTGCAAAGTCACTTGCAAAAATTAATATATGGAACAAATACAGTCTTGTATATTTAATAAGACGGACATTTTCAGTCCAGAAAGTGATCAAAGTCTGGATTTCTCCCCAGAACTCAAATATAAGTTTAGCAGATACAGTAAATTACCTTGCAATCATTTTGCCTTAAAAGAAATAGAGCCCCAGGCATCCAAAATTACTTCAAATAGGGTCTGCTGCCAACACTGGAAGGAAGGAGTGTGAACCAAAACACTCATCACATTGGAACTCATGATGAAGACAGAAAAAACATTAAGATGCTTCTATATCTCAAATGCTGCTTCACTCATTCCGCACTGTACACTTGTATAGTGATTTTTTTCTCACTGAATTCTGGAACTACTTAATATACTAGATCGGGTCAGCAAACTATGGTCCCCGGGCTGGATCAGGCCCGGCAGGGTTCTAAATCTGGCGCCCGGCAATTGCCCAGGTGCTACAGAGTGAGCAGCAGGGGTGCAATCGTTTTTGGCTCAGGTGGCTCCATGTGGTATGCAGCCTCGCTGCAGAGTCAGGAATTACTCGAAGTCAGGAATTACTCAGGGCGGGGAGGGCCTTTCCTGGGAGGGGCTGCGTGCAGGTGGGCGCCAGAGACCCCAAGTCCCTTTCCGTCGCAGGAAAAATCGCAGGCACCGCCGCTCTAGCTGTTGGCGTCTCAGGAGGCGGAGATGTGCGTACGGCTTCTCAGGTTGGGATCCCTCAGCTGGGAAGGGAGGCTTCGCTCTGCCTATCAGAGCAGCCCCAATCGCATTCCTACTTGTGTGCAAGCAGGAGGGGGTGGGGATCTCTCTACTGGGGCTTTTTTAAAAGCACCTTCCCATGTGTGCCTCAAGCTTCACCTGGCCGCTCTCTCACCCTCATCTACTTTTTGCAGAAGGAGCTGTGCAGTCCCATGTTGCAGCAGCTTTAAAGAAGTCCTAGTTTTTTTCTTCCTTTTTCTGAGTGTGTAAAGGTCAGGGGTGGATATGGTCAAAGGGGTCTCTGGGGGACTTGTGAGTCTGCCTCCCTTTTTGCAAGAAGGCACCTGTGTTGGTGGTGACTCAGGGCTTACCCAGCGCCAAAGTCCAGTCACACACACCTGGTGCCGCTTCTCCGGAGCCGCCATCTCTCCTTAGCCTCAGCCGTTCATTCCCCTCCCCCAAAAAATATAGTCCGGCCCCCTGCTGAAAACGTTTGCTGACCCCTGCATTAGACATATATCAGGCCACAACTGGTCATAAACTTATTGACTAAAGTTAATTATACTGCAGTCTATTTCCCTCTCCATTTTCCTTTTACAAGCAGTTAGGCCAAGAGTTGTCGACTACCCCAGACCACCAAGCGGGTAAGTGGGTGGGGATTTGAACACATATATCTCTGGTCCAAGTCCAAAATTCTGTCTCCCCAACACCACACAAGAGGCTTCCCAGCTCCAAGTTCACATCCTTAGAGCTCAATCCTGTGCATGCTAACTTTGAAGTAACCTCTATTGCATTCACTGACACTTATTTCCAAGCATGAATGCATAGGACCAGTCTATCAGGTATTATATTCTCCTATGGTCTTACACAAAACAGCTCTCAGAGTCACATCAAAGCAATTACTGTCCTTTTCGGTGTATAAGACTATGCTTTATTCTTTAAAAATCATGCTAAAAAGTGGGGGTTGTCTTATACATGGATGGTGCATAGGGTGGACGTTTGATTGGTTGCTGCCACGGCTGTCAGCGGCTATTGTGCGTGTTATTGGTTGCTACATCATACGTCAGGGACAGACAGGAGGCGGATTTAGCAACGTGTGCGGGTGAGTGATTTTCGGCGGGTGAGTGATTTTCGGGTAATCCCCCTCAAAAAAAGCTCAACAACTCTGGGCAATCCTCTACAAAAAAAGTTCAACAACTCTGTGCCATCTCCCCCCATTTTCTTAAATTTGAGTCCCCCCAAATAGGGGCGTCTTATACATGGGGGTGCCTGATAGACGGAAAAGTACGGTAGTTAGTTCTTGCCGCTCTTAAGCCATCCTCTGTTTACACAAGCAAGGTGAATACAACAAGGCTCAATGGTATATTTCTCTTTCTCCCCACCTCTAAATTCTTTCAATGAATGTTGAAGTGAGAGCTCCAAATTCTATGGTAAGAACAAATGAACATACTCAAGATTAGACTTGAATTTCTACTAGTCACTCATCAGCAGCACAAAAAGTAAAGTGTAAAAAAAGTGTAAAAAAATCTTCATAAGCATATGATAGGAAGGGGGGAAGGAGGGGAGACTGGGGATCAGAAATAAAAGTGGAATGGGGGGGGTCCTTTATCTGGAATTCTGCACCTATTGGTCAACTACAGCATTACTGCAAGACCCCATCAGCTCAACAACAATCAACTATCTTTCAAAATACTCTTTACCAGAGGTGAACACCTTGTATACAATACAAGCATTCAAACTGGGACTTGAAAAACAGATAACAATAGGAGTCTTGGAATAATGAACCACAACACTTACAAGACAACATGGCAGAGATCTAGTTAACACCTGCAACAGAAGCAGCTAAACTGGCTGGTCATAACAATTTCTGATGTCCAAGTTCTCCTAGTACCTGCATTGCTGAAGTTGTTTATCTTGAACAGCTAGCAGGGTGCAGCCTGCACATTTAAACAAATGAGTGTATGAAAGATCTTTTCCCAATACGTGGGGTATGATAGCTGGCATTAGATTAATTAGGACAGCTAAATCTACATTGTAAAAGCCTCCCACTAATCCAACAGCTTCTCGATTAACATTTTGCCCTCCTGCTTATTAACTGTTTCCAGTATCACTGGCTATTTTAAAACAGCATGTGCTGTTTCAGGCACACAAATGGGGGAGGGGGGTTTAGGTGGTCACTGACCATTAAATTAACAAGCATGCTGAAGAAAAGCTGGAAGGTTTAAAGAGTAACAGCAAAGAAAGGTTGCAGTATGCCTGTAAGCACCATAGTCAACTGGTAAAGGGGACCTGATGACCCCGTCTGAGCGCAGGCACACACACCCATCCCAGCTGTTATCTGCCACACAGATTGTTTTCACATTTTGCTCCTATGTACCCATTTAACAGCTGCACAAACACCCCACCAGCACATGAAAAAGAAAAAGGTTACTGTAAGTAGCACAGGGCTTTGAAATGTCACTGTCACACAAGGGTGTCACCACCAGCCCTCAGTCCGGTCTCTATGCAGCTCCCTAGTTCTGCATCAGCCCTTCCTGCCCCCCTAATTTATGTCCCAGCTCCACCTCCTTGTTCCTCCTCGCCTCCTCGCAGCGGACCACTCTGGACTCCCCGGAGGGAGGCAGGCGGGGGGCGGGCAGTCTTTTCCCTCCGGCCAGCCCATTCCTCGGCCCCCCTCGCAGCTCCCTTGCCTGAGAGCCAAAGGACACCAGAGCCCTCCCTCCCACCCCCGCATCTCTTTGCTTTGTGGCTCCGACAGATCAGCCCCATCCAGGATCAATAAGCTGCCCCATTATCCCCCACCCTGAGCAATGGGGAAACTGCGGCTCTGTGGGGCGAGGGACCGGCTGCCCTTCCGCCCCATCGCTATGGGGGGGGGGGGGAAGTCTGGCAGCTGCTGCTGCCGCCGCCGCCGCCGCCCGCCCCCTTCCCCGCTGCCCCACAGCGCAGGCCGAGGGCCGCCCTTCCGCCCCCATCGCCACGGGATCCTGCAGCTCCTCGCGAACGATTATGGGGATTAATCCCGGCTTATTATTATTCCCATTCCCTCAAATGCCCCCCGGCAAAAACGGAGCGAGGAGGCGGCGAGTCGCCCCCCCCCGGAGCCCCCCCGGCCCCTCACCCTTCACGATGCGCTCCGTCGTGGACAGTTTGCCGCTCTGGGCGCGCCCGGACATGGTCCCGCCTGCCCCGTCGCGGCTCCCGGGACCTTCGTGCCTCCCCGCGGGAGGGGCCGGGACTCCGGCGGCGGCGGCGGCGGCAACGGCAGCGGCTGAGCAGGCCCGGGCGGGCGGGCGGGCGGAGGGAGGGAGGCGCGGACGGGGGAATCCTCTCAGTGCCGCGGCGGCGGCGGCGGCGGCTGTCTCCACCCGAGCCCCCCGAAGCTGCCCCTACCACGCATGCGCGCTCGCTCTCCCCCGCCCCTTCTACGGCACACAAGGCGCAAGCTGTCAAGGCCGCCGTCTGTCGGCGTCTGGCGCGCAGGCGCAGGCGACCCCCTCGCTCCTTCCCGGCTCGCTCTCTCGCCCGCCCCCGCCAGCGCGCACCCAGCGCCGTTACGCATGCGCCCAGCCACCCTGCCAGTCCCCGGCCTGGGCCCGCCGCCCCCGTTCCGATTGGCCTCGCTCGCGCCTGCGCGGCGGCCGGAGCGGGTTCCTTGGGTCACGTGACGAAGCTGCGGCCCCGGATCTCCCCTCCCTCCGGCCGCCATTTTGAAGGGAAGCAGGGTTGCTAGGAGACGCGCCGCTGGAGCCGCGAGGAAAGCCGCGCTGGGAGGGCCTGGCCAGAAGCCGGGCGCCGCTCTCTTTCTTTGGGCCCGCGCGGCGCTGTGCTCCTCCGTCAGGCCAGGGCGGGGCTCCAGGCCCCTTTCCCAGAGCCGCGCAGGCAGGGCTCCGGGCTCCCTGCGAGAAACTCCGAGCTTTGCTCCGAGGACGGAGACCTGCGCGTGGAACTTGGTGCGGGAGCTGCAAATGGTTGCTCCACTTTGGTTCAAGGCTGCTGAGGATGCTGGCAATCCTCTTTGATAGACGCTCGGGGAGAGAGTTTCTATATTACATATATATATATATATATAATTGCACATATAAAGAAGCATGGGAGCCGACTCCTAGGGGTCTTCAGCCCCCCCATAAAATATTTGAGGGTGCTGAGCCCCCCTTGATGTGTGTGCACCGTGTCATGTGGTCGATTATGTGGGGCAGGAGTTGCCTCCCCCCCCCCATATTTTATTCAAGTTGATGTCCCAGTAAAGAAGCATGTTTAGTTTACAAATTACTGGTTTACAAATTACTGATGCAACCATGGATGTGAGGTACACCATCCAGATCAGATTGAATCTGACTACTGCTGGTGGAGAGTGCTTCCTATACATAACACAAATGCACCAAATTGAGAATCAAATGCTGAGAAAACAGGATCTAGTCCACAAATGGGTGCCTGAATAAGTCTGCTAAGCTGTGAAGTGGGCTGCAGTCCACCAAAGCTTATGCCACAATAAATTCAAGTCTTTAAAGTGCCATGAGACTTCATTTCTTTTGCTGCCGCAGATTTAACGCTGCTGCCCCATGAAGATGCCTTTTGTGTTTGTGCTGTAACAGACTTAACAGGGCTACCCATCTGCAAAATGGCTTTCCACTTATCTGCTCCTGCTGACATGTATCAGTGGTAATTCCTTGTAACCTCACAGAGGTGGCATCTGCCCAAATGGGCTCTGGCTTAGCAAAAGCTTACACCAGCAATATTACACTGTGAGCTGTCACAGACTGCTGCCATTTTCCCTACAGCAGACTAACAAGACTATCCTATTCCCCTCTGGCATGGGCCACATTGGAGGAAAAAACCCAGTATCGGTTTCATTTAACAAAATTCATTTTGTTGTTGCAGGGGGGAAACCTTCAGCTTTCTATGTGCCTTATTCTAAAATTATGTTCTTGCCTGATAGGAATAGTTTATTCAAACTCCTCTTCTACCTTTTCCTTCCATTTCCGATCTGTTGTGTTTTTTGTCTTTTTAGCTTGTCAGCCTTAGGACACAGCCTCTCTCTAAATAAAGAAATGTGAGCTGCTCTGGGAATCATAATATCTGTATGAAAAGTGAGATGGCAGATAAATTAATAAATAAAAATAAATCCCAACATCTAATAGTCATGCTGTCCTGAGCTTGATCCCTTCCCCCTTTCTTTTTTGTTGTGTACACACACTGCATTTAAAACACATTCAAATAACATTACCTCAAATAATTCTGGGTACTGTAGTTTGTTAATGTTGCTGGGAATTGTAAGAGTAGGTCCCCATAATTATTTGAGGAAAAGAATATGTTTCACATGTGCTTTAAAATGTATAGTGTGTACACAGCCTTATTCTCGCTCCTTTGTTTGCCTTTGAAATAAGCCCTTTAAAAATAATTAGATTTAAACCTGAAGATAGCAGTCTCCACACTTAGTTCCCAAGGAATTATATATTGGGATGGAAAGTATGGAGTGGCAGACATTTTATTTCTAACGCACATGCTTGATTGTGATACGATGGGCCCATGTAGTGCAATTCATATATTGCAGCCAGCAAGGTTCATTTTGAGTTTTTGGCAACATGGCCTAGGGCACTCTGCTAGTCGTAGAGCACTCGCTTTGCATGCAACAGGTGCCATGTTTAGTCCTTAGCATCCCCAGGTAGGGCTGGAAAGGGCTCCTGCCTGAATTCCTGGAAAGCCACTGCCAGTTAATGTAGACATTGCTGAGATGAATCAATACCTGGCTCCGAAATGTTCCTCCAAAACATCCCAGGAGATCTTAAGGTGTTGTGTGCCTCCAACTCCAATCAGCACCAGAGTAGCATGGCATAGGGTGGTGGTGTTTAGTCGTGTCTGACTCTTCGTGACCCCATGGACCAGAGCACACCAGGCACTCCAGGCTTCCACTGCCTCCCGCAGTTTGGTCAAACTCATGCTGGTAGCTTTGAGAACACTGTCCAACCATGTTGTCCTCTGTCGTCCCCTTCTCCTTGTACCCCCAATCCTTCCCAACATCAGGGTCTTTTCCAGGGAGTCTTCTCTTCTCATGAGGTGGCCAAAGTATTGGAGCCTTAGCTTCAGGATCTGTCCTTCCAGTGAGCACTCAGGGCTGATTTCCTTAAATGGAGAGGTTTGATCTTCTTGCAGTCCATGGGACTTTCAAGAGTCTCCTCCAGCACCATAATTCAAAAGCATCAATTTTTCAGCGATCAACCTTCTTTATGTTCCAGCTCTCACTTCCATACATCAGGTGGCCAAAGTATTGGAGCCTTAGCTTCAGGATCTGTCCTTCCAGTGAGCACTCAGGGCTGATTTCCTTCAGAATGGATAGGTTTGATCTTCTTGCATGGGACTCTCCTCCAGCACCAACATAGAATCATAGAGTTGGAAGAGACCACAAGGGCCATCGAGTCCAACCCCCTGCCAAGCAGGAAACACCATCAGAGCACTCCTGACATGGTTGTCAAGCCTCTGCTTAAAGACCTCCAAAGAAGGAGACTCCACCACACTCCTTGGCAGCAAATTCCACTGTCGAACAGCTCTTACTGTCAGGAAGTTCTTCCTAATGTTTAGGTAGAATCTTCTTTCTTGTAGTTTGGAACCATTGCTCCATGTCCGCTTCTCTGGAGCAGCAGAAAACAACCATAATTCAAAAGCATCAATTCTTTGGCAACCAGCCTTCTTTATGGTCCAGCTCTCACTTCCATACATCACTTCTGGGAAAACCATAGCTTTAACTATACAGACCTTTGTCAGCAAGGTGATGTCTCTGCTTTTTAAGATGCTGTCTAGGTTTGTCATCGCTTTTCTCCCAAGAAGCACGCATCTTTTAATTTCGTGGCTGCTGTCACCATCTGCAGTGATCATGGAGCCCAAGAAAGTAAAATCTCTCACGGCTTCAATTTCTTCTCCGTCTATTTGCCAGGAGGTGATAGGACCTGTAGCCATGATCTTACTTTTTTGATGTTGAGCTTCAAACCATATTTTGCGCTCTCCTCTTTCACCCTTATTAAAAGGTTCTTTAATCCCTCCTCACTTTCTGCCATCAAGGTTGTGTCATCTGCATATCTGAGGTTGTTGATATTTCTTCCAGCAATCTTAATTCCGGCTTGGGATTCATCCAGTCCAGCCTTTTGCATGATGAATTCTGCATATAAGCTAAATAAGCAGGGAGACAATATACAGCCTTGTTGTACTCCTTTCCCAATTTTGAACCAATCAGTTGTTCCATATCCAGTTCTAACTGTAGCTTCTTGTCACACATAGAGATTTCTCAGGAGACAGATGAGATGATCAGGCACTCCCATTTCTTTAAGAACTTGCCATAGTTTGCTGTGGTCGACACAGTCAAAGGCTTTTGCATAGTCAATGAAGCAGAAGTAGATGTTTTTTGGAACACTCTAGCTTTCTCCATAATCCAGCACATGTTTGCAATTTGGTCTCTGGTTCCTCTGCCCCTTTGAAATCCAGCTTGCACTTCTGGGAGTTCTCGGTCCACATACTGCTTAAGCCTGCCTCGTAGAATTTTAAGCATAACCTTGCTAGCGTGTGAAATGAGCGCAATTATGTGGTATTTGGAGCATTCTTTGGCACTGCTCTTCTTTGTGATTGGGATGTAGACTGATCTTCTCCAATCCTCTGGCCACTGTTGAGTTTTCCAAACTTGCTGGCATATTGAGTGTAGCACCTTAACAGCATCATCTTTTAAAATTTTAAATAGTCCAGCTGGAATACCATCACCTCCACTGGCCTTGTTATTAGCAGTGCTTTCTAAGGCCCATTTGACCTCACTCTCCAGGAGTGATGGGAGTCTTCTTTATTTAGACAATTTCTGTTCTGTTTAATCTATAAAAGTGGTATACAGCAAACTGAAAGCAACAACAAATGTTACAACTATACACAACTATTAATACAAATTAATAAGTAATAAATGCTGATATAAATTCCTTCTTCTGATGTATTTCCCTTTTCCATATTACCCATCCAGCCTGGCTTCAACCCAGGGCCCAAACAAATTCACAGATCTCTCTCTCACAAATACAAGATGGGGGACACCTGGGTTGAGAGCAGTACATGTGAAAAGGATCTAGGAGTCTTGGTTGACCACAAACTTGACATGAGCCAACAGTGTGACGCGGCAGCTAAAAAAGCCAATGCAATTCTGGGCTGCATCAATAGGAGTATAGCATCTAGATCAAGGGAAGTAATAGTGCCACTGTATTCTGCTCTGGTCAGACCTCACCTGGAGTACTGTATCCAGTTCTGGGCACCACAGTTCAAGAAGGACACTGACAAACTGGAACGTGTCCAGAGGAGGGCAACCAAAATGGTCAAAGGCCTGGAAACGATGCCTTAGGAGGAACGGCTAAGGGAGCTGGGCATGTTTAGCCTGGAGAAGAGGAGGTTAAGGGGTGATATGATAGCCATGTTCAAATATATAAAAGGATGTCACATAGAGGAGGGAGAAAGGTTGTTTTCTGCTGCTCCAGAGAAGTGGACACGGAGCAATGGCTCCAAACTACAAGAAAGAAGATTCCACCTAAACATTAGGAAGAACTTCCTGACAGTAAGAGCTGTTCAACAGTGGAATTTGCTGCCAAGGAGTGTGGTGGAGTCTCCTTCTTTGGAGGTCTTTAAGCAGAGGCTTGACAACCATATGTCAGGAGTGCTCTGATGGTGTTTCCTGCTTGGCAGGGGGTTGGACTCGATGGCCCTTGTGGTCTCTTCCAACTCTATGATTCTATTATCTCTTTCTATGATCTATGATCTCTCTCTCTCTCTCTCTCTCTCACACACACACACACACATCCCGCCCTGAAATCTCACAACAAACTGGGTTCCTGGAACTACTGATACCACTCTAGTCTTTCACTCTCTGAGGTGGAAACAAGAGCATGTTTAGACCAGGCCCCATGTCCATTGTAAGAACAGGGGCAATACTAGTACAAAAGAGCATTCCTCTTACAATCTGAAATGCTGGACAGTATTTGCTGATTCCACTATATTGATGTAGCAGTTACCTGAAAATCTGGAAGCATCCTTAGAACAAGCAATTGGTATTCAATGTAATACTCTACCATCTGTTCAATATATAAAATACATGACACAAGTGTGCACATAAATAGCAATTCATGCTCTAAGGACATGGATTTTAAGACACAGCCATTGCTGCCATCTTTTGTTTAAACCATAGTACTACAACCAAAGCCAATTTCCTTATGGGCAGTAAATAACTAATAATAAAGGCTGCAGAAATGGACTATTAAAGTTCTACCACTTTGTACACTCAGGTAATGCAAGACTGCTTGCTTCAGCACACTGGTTCCCTGTCAGTTTCTGAGCTCAGTTCAAAACACTGGTGGTTAGGAACATTGAAAGCCGACTTACACTAGGTCTTATAAAGTAGTCCATCTAGCCTAGTATTGTCTACACTGATTGGCAGTGACTCTACAGGGCCTGAGGCAAGGGTAGTGATGCGTGGAACAATCTATTTCCAGTTAATTGCAGTTCTGAATATGCTCATAAGTCCATTCAGCCCTATTTCCACATTAATATGCGGTTTTTTAAAAAAATCCATCCCCAAAAATGCATTTGTGAACTTATTTTATCTCAAAACATGCATTTTGACACATTCTTTGAGCTGAAAACTGCATTGCAAGATTTAGAGAAGTAAGAAATCTGAAATATAACTATGTTTTGGCCTACACATTAGGAGGCACAGGTCAAAGTCTTTCCTGCATTGCTGTGGGTTGAACTAGATGACCCTTGGGGTCCCTTCCAACTCAAAGATTATATGATTCTATGAAAATCAGTTAATACTAGAATTTACAAAGACTGAATTCCTTAAGCCCCTCTAGGTAAAGGTCTTTGTCATTGGACCATTTTGACTGGAGTTTTGAAGTGTTGAGCCTGGTACATGTGATATACATGGCATCAGCTATGGTCCCTTCCACAATTCAGTACTGTAGTTGGATAATACTCCCAGCAGCAATCTGCATGCCCACCACGGTCACCATCTCCTACCTTCTGAAGCAAGTAGCAGCAGGGGAGTCAGCTTTTTCCATTTGATGTCCTACTTTTGGAATACCCTCCCCAAAGAGGCTCACCTCTTCTTCAGTACCATTCAGACACCTTTTTACTCTCCCAGACTTTTAAGATCTTATTTTGCCCTTTAAAACCACTGTAACATTTTCTGCTCTTCCTGGCTGTCTTCTGCCATTTTATTAAATGATTTTATTTTATTATTAGCCTTCCTGAGAATGTTTGTGCCAAAAATAAATAAATGTGAAATTAAAGAAACCCTTCAGGGAACTTGTTCATCACCAAATGCAACTTTCTAAATCTATTCTCTCAAGTGGGTATCTACAAGAATATTTTTCCCATTGTTCAGTAACAAAGCTGGGAAAATATTTTACATTTACAGGGACCAGAATCATCATTTTTAAGTGTCTAGGTAACAAAGCACCAATGACTTTCTTCCAGGCTTCTCCTCTGAGTAAATGTTTTGAAGCTGTGGCAGGGTGGTTGGAGCTGGTTGAAGCTAAATCCTTCGAAGATAGAGGTCCTTTGGCTGGGACGGGACGATATGGGATTGAGGGGGCAACTCCCATCTCTTGCAGGGGCGCAATTAGTGCCAGCACCGTCCGTTAAGAGTTTGGGTGTAATCTTCGACACCTCCCTTTCCATGGAGGCACAGATTGCAGCTATAACAAAGGTAGCATTTTTCCATCTCCGCCAAGCTAAGCAGTTGGCTCCTTACGTCTCTCACCCTGACCTAGCCACTGTGATCCACGCGACGGTCACCTCCAGACTGGATTATTGTAACTCGCTCTACGTGGGCTGCCCTTGAGACTGACCCAGAAACTCCAGCGGGTGCAGAATGCTGCAGCAAGACTCCTTACGGGGTCTTCGCTGCGAGATCACATTCACCTGGTGCTATACCAGCTGCACTGGCTCCCTGTGGTGTACAGGATCAGGTTTAAGGTGCTGGTTTTAACCTTCATAGCCCTATACGGCCTAGAACCCTCGTACCTACAGGACCGCCTCTCCTGGTATGTCCCACAGAGAAACTTACGATCTTCAAATAAAAACATCTTGAAGGTCCCAGGCCACAGAGAGGTTAGGCTGGCCTCAACTAGAGCCAGGGCTTTTTCGGCTGTGGCTCCTATCTGGTGGAACACTCTGTCACATGAGACTAGGGCCCTGCGGGACTTGACATCTTTCCGCAGGGACGGCAAGACAGAGCTGTTCCACCAGGCCTTTGGCCAGGGCACAGCCTGACTCCCTCCTTCGGCAATCTGCGTGGAGCTCTGGCCCAATGGTTGCCATTGCCATTGGTTTGATCTGAATTAATTTTATAATGAATGATTTTAGAGTGTTGTGTTGTGTTGTGTTGTACTGTTGTACTGTTTTATTGTTGTTAGCCGCCCTGAGCCCGGCTTCGGCTGGGGAGGGTGGGATATAAATAATTTTTTTATTATTATTATTATCTGGGAGGACGGGACACACTTCACAATATCATTACAGAATATAGTTTATTTATGGAATTTACAAATAACTTTACAAGTCATGTGTCATAAGTTATGTTCTTTGTTTCCACAAACTTTCTTACAACTCCTGAGTTATTCAAATACTGAGATGGGAAAATTATGTTAGAAAACCAAGCACATTAAAGAAACAAATACAAATTGAAGTTTGGTCAGTTTTGCTTTCTCTCCTCTCAAAACCTTTCCCTTCAAAGGTCAAATCATTCTGGCATAACCTACAGACATGGTATCTTCTCTTTCCATTCTTCAAAATTACATGTACAATAATGGCATCCACAGCCTCCTTAAGGTCCGTAGGAGTTAAGGCTGCAGTTCTACACACACTTCCCTGAGAGCAGGCCCTACTGAACTCAGGAGGACCAACTTCTGAGGATCCAGCTGCACATGATCTCATAATTACTTTCATATACTGTTCCAGCTGTCAAGAGCAGACCAACACCCCTTTGCTACAAAATGGATTTAATTAGCTCCACACAGAAAGTAGGCTAGAGGCTACAGAAACAACTGAATTAAACAGCGAAAAGCTGCTGCAAAGGGGAATCTATTATTGTTGAGATGAAGATACTGGACAGAGATCCTATCCAGATTAAATACTGGACTGATCTCGGGAGGAACCTTAACATGCATACTATTGCATTTAGGGATGCCAAAACTATCTTAATGGCTAGAAAATCACCTCCCTGCTACTAGTCTGAAAAAATTGTTGTATTTGTTCAAAGCAGTTAATTCCTGGATGAAAACCATGAAAAAAATGTTGGAATGATCACTTCAGACCTCATAAATTTGCTATCAAGAAAAAAATAGGGAACTGTAAAGTGGGTAGTGGGCAATTCATTTCTGACTTTTTAAGGAACAAAGGGGAACCTTCATTTTGGTCTGATTTTTTTTTAATGTACCACGGAGGGGAGGAGTCAAACCCCACCAGGAGGTCTGAATGAGCGTTTCCCTGTTCCCAGTGACTCACACACAGACAAGTCAAAACTAAAAAGTGATGATCAAAAAGATTTTATCCTATAACAATCATAAATATATATAAGGTGCCTTAGAAATAATAATGTGGCAGCAATAAGGGGGAAATAGTATTATTGAATTAAATGGAACTAATGGATTGTTGAATGAAATGTTGCAAATGCCTTTGAGCAACGCAAGATGGTTCAAGACATAATGACTATTTGATCATGCAGGTATATTGTAAAGTTCTGTTCTACACCTGTTTTTTCAAAATAACTACAAGGGTCACAGCAGAGTAGTAAACATTACTTTCTTTGTGCAGGAAACTGTAACTCATTATTATATTACGGCCAGTTGTCCTAATAAAAAAATGAATACACAATGCCTCTAAAAGCTAATGCAGCATTATGCAATAGAACTCCATGGGAAAATTCAAATTGGTGCCCCCCTAACTATGACAATAAGCAATGCCCCAACAAATGCTCTCCATATTGTGCTATCATGGGCCTCAACTTTTAGGCATGCTCCAAGTTTGAACAGCAATTTTAATCAATAGTTACATTTGCAGAATCACAAAAAGTACTGCAAAAAGTACTGCAAAAACATCAAAATCGATAGTATTAAAATGTTTTCAGGGGGGCCAAGCTTGCTTATGGTGTTTCTAACGTCAGTCCCATTTTTCCCCTGCCCCACCCACGTGGGCCTTAAGAGCCCTATAACAGAAAGAGGGAATCTACTCCTCTTCTCCAAGCTCATTGGCACAACCAACCAACCAAGAGCTATTAAGCCCTGAGAAGCAGCCTTCAAAACTTGGTGGGTGTTTGAGCCCTCATCACAGCTGAGCGTTCATTAGGCCCCCGGGGGTGGGGAGACAGACATCCTCAGCAGTCACTTCCCGCCTCTGCCCAATGACAGTGCAAATGATTCTGCCTGCTGGTTAGAACTGCCAAGCCTGGTTGGCATAGTAAACCCACCCCTTACTGGAAATGCAAAAGCTATATTCTACCCATGGATCATGTCCCAATCTTGCATGACTATTGGTAACGCTTACTATCTTCTAATCAATTCGCATTCTACTTGGAAAGAGGAGGCATTTGTTAGACCTCAGAATAGTATAAAGGTGTTTCAGTTTCTTGATTCATGGGTAAGAAGGGAGAGGTAGCCTTACAATGAGGGAAAGCATGTAAGCAAATCTGAGCATCATATTAAGGGCTCTTGGGAAGCTTCCAATCATTTGTGCAGAAGGACATTCCTGTGGCTGCCAGGGAAGAGGAATTTGGATTTGCCACCTCAAGCACCACAATATATTGGGCCTGGTGGGTGTAGAATCCAGCCCCAATACAGCATTTCCATAATAGGGGAACATATTGGAAGTGATCCAACTGTTTTCTGCATCTCAAACCCCTTTCAGAGGAAAAGAGAGAGGACAACATTCATTCCGTTACGCATCAAGACAGGGTGATACAGAGGCATTGCCCCAAAAGATTAAAAACTCTAGGAGTCATACCAAGGAATGGCTGTGCTCTGCTAAAGAACTAGGCTTTCCTTTTGGTGATGAGACACACTCACAAATTCTCAAAGAGAATTTGTGAGGTGGAAAATTTACTACACTTAAGCTGAAGGACTTGATATTATCAATATGATAATCATACTTTGGTTCACCTAGTGACTCTGGGAAAGTCTAATCATGGAGGAAAGCTCCCTAAGACCCCCTCTCCAAATCTGGGGTTCACTTCATAGACTGCTCCAAGGCCTTCACATCAACCAGAGGATGCAAAACAACTGCTTTATGTCTCAGTCATTGCTGGGCATAAATGCACTCACCCCGGCCACATTTGCCCTGCAGAAGCTCACCTTCAAGAGAAGCAACTCAGTGGGCTAACAAAAGAAAGACAGAATAGATTAAGAGGAAGGTTGATCTTGCCCCACAGTGTCCAAGGAAAAGGGGCACTCTTAAAAACATAGCGGAGGGAGTTAAGAAGGACTCTTAAACCAGGGGGACAGTCATTCATATGTCCCTAACAGTTTACAACTAACGCTGCTACCTGATTAAAGAAATCTAAGGTCAGTCATACAAACCTTACTCATACTGCATAATTTGTATGAAGCATAGTATTTTAGAATAAAAATATTCTTACATGTTTAGATCATACATGCACGCTCCATGGCAAGCACATTCTCTCCCTCCCTCTCAAATGCCTTCTCTAAGAAGATACCTGTCACCCATTATTTTTGTAAGTTCTTGTATTATTTATTTTATCTGAAGTCTGGAGCCATATTACCCTTTTTAAAATTGAGCCATCTTTTAAACCTAACCAACTAACCAATTGACTAAGCATCAATACTCCATTTAAAACTCTAATCTACTAACTTCAAGCAATTTGGGCATGTGGAGGTGGGAAGAGGTCTCTGCTCTCAAAGCCACACTGCCACAGACCTGTGTACGCAGCAGTCTATTGTCAGCCCAAGAATGATGGGGTATTTGAACCCCTCTGGTTGAGTCCCCTAAGGAGGTAAAAAGAAGCTAGAAGCTTTCCTCCACCTCCAGAGTTCTTCAGAAGATGAAGGAGGGAATGCTGTTGTGGCACGATATAGTGGCCCTTAGGTCACTTAACCAACAGTGGGGAGTTTCATCAGTCACTGCAAGTCAACCAGGAAGGAATCCATGAAGCAGGCTTAATCCAAGTGCCTCTTTTTGTAATTTTTGGAGACGATTCTGTGCTTTACACAGTCCATACACCTTCCATTAGCAAGATGCATGTCTCTATCCAAGCTGGATTTGACCCGAGTACATGGTAAGCAGCACCATGATGGTGAACCCTGTCAGCAGTCCTGCGTTCTGGATGGCAAAGGCAATCAGAGCACCACCACTCCTTTCATCCTCTCGGCTGACGTCATTCATCTCTGGGAACTATTGGGAGAAGAAAGAAATTACATTGAGTTCTGTAGCAAACACAAAGCTGTATCTTCCAAGAGACTATACAGTATTTCCTACCAGATAGAAAAACTTAATTTTATGCAGGACCAAGTCTTTTCAAGACAGAGAGCTCCAATCTATCCAACTTTTACTGGGACTGAGGATTGGAACCTAAATTACCCATGACTAATCTGGTTTGAATTCAACCTAGCCACAAATTTAGCTGGATTGAGGCTCACCACCAACAAGATACAACTCTGCATTCTGGTAGTTTCAAAATTAGTCAGAGAGATGTATTACAGAAAATGTGGACACCCACATGCCATTTAATTCATAACACAGCTAGAGCTCCTGTGCCTGTCTGCCTGCCATCTGAAGGGAAGCACACAACATGGGAATGTGAAATAGATACAGGTGACTCCCGACTTAGGCAGGTGTTACGTTCCAGGAATAAGCGAAAATCACATAAATGCCCTCTCATGAAATAAAGAAGTAAAATAAAATAAAATAATAATAAAAAAGGAAAGAGTAGGTATGGGAACTGGGAGACCGCTTTTCCAGCCATTTTCCCATGGTGGGATTGTGCCGCTTTAGCCCCCTCCCCTACACAACGTCCCCTTCTATTTTGCCCACCCAGCTGAGGCCCCCTGAAGGCAGGGCAGCCCTTCACATGGGTCAGATAGGGCCAGATTTGATTACAACTCCCTCCCTGCCCCCCCCACCACAAAGGCAGCTGAGGTTTGACCCACAGTATTCTAACTCAGCCGAGGGATCATGCCCCCTCTGTTAACAGCCCCTACCTGTGTCAGCTAGCCAGGGCCTCCCTTCAGTATTGGGCACCTGCTAGGACTACAAAGTCTGCAGAGGAAGCATCTACCAGATGCTATGTGCAATGCCTCTATTTCTTTAATTATGGGATATAACAATGTTCTGCAATGGTTAGACAAGGACTCACCAATTTTTTTGAAACTGCAGGCACATTTGGTCCAAGACCACACAGTATTTGATCAGGGATGAATCAAGATTCCTTTGAACAGGAAAGTACCAAACTGAGGACTTACCATATCAGCCAATGCAATGTAGAGAAACATTCCACCAGCTAAAGCAAAGATCCAGTTGGCAGAGAAGTGGCTGCCCGCCAATATCCCAAAGGCTAGTCCCACATAGCAGCAGCAAGCAGAGATGAAGTTGAAGAACAGCGCTTGCTGGATGGACATTCCAGAATTCAGCAGAATGACAAAGTCACCTGCGTGACCAAGGGCAATGGGAAGGAAGTGAAAAAGGAGAGATTGCATCAGGTCAGTGGGATCAAAGTTTAATCAGATTCCTGTTCAATCAACAATAGCATTTTGCAAATCAAAAATATTTGTTTGATATACTTTCTCAGGTTTATGGTGATGCACAAAAGTGTTGGTTAAGCATTAAACCCTAATGACTCTATATACAATATACAGTTCAGACACCTCAAATTCACTAAAGCACTTCAACCACCTCCAACTAGATCACCAGATAACCTGGGGGGGGGGGGCGGGCGTAACTACCTGGAAGGCTTGCAAAGAGAGCTGTAGTCTCCCAAGTCCCATTAAAACTCAGTGCTTGCATGGCCAATAGAAGCATTGCTGACCACTCTAACAATCCTCCAAGCACCTGACTGGTCCGGTTTAATCCTCCTTTCAAGGGATCGGTTCACGGTGGGACACAAGTACATAAAACTAGTTTCTAGCAAAGCCTTGACAAACGTGGCCCATGCTGATGGGAGTGGCAGGTGCCAGGTGGGTGAAGGCTGCTCAAACACTACCATGAATTCCTTGTGGCCGCCAGAGAAAGGAGATGCCTGAAGGGCCACATTCGTTTTCTCTACACTTGGAGAAAATAACAAGGTTCCTGCAGTGTTGTGGTGGGTTAAGCCTGCTTCCCCATGGTATTCTGACACATGGTTAATAGGAGCTCCAGCATCCTTTGACAGCACACAGAATTTCACTGCGCCCTCCACCCAAATAATCTGCCCACAAAGCCATTTGTGCCTGAGGGTAGTGACTTGTTTCAACTACCCTTATTCTGAGACAAGTGTGGGCTTCCGCTTGTGTGACTTGTTGACTGAATCTGGCCCACACGTCTGTATCTTTTGTTCTCCTGCCCCCTCTGCCCCATCTGCTACAGATATTAAGCTACTAACTAACTGTTCAAGGGACTTCCCCCACCCAACACTAAATTAAGTGATTCCTGGGTCACAACCCTCAATAGCCCTACTCTGCAACCTCCTTATTAATTTACTTCAGGTATTTATATCCTGTTTAATACTCAGAATAAGGTGTATTTAAAAAATACAAAGAATAAGAACAATTGAAAGTTATCCCAGAATCAGAAAGCTACCTTAAAATGCCACCTGAAGCCGGAAAGTCATTGTCCGGAGCCTGAAGTTCAGCAGGGAGGGAGGGAGGGAGGGAGGGAGGGAGGGAGGGAGGGAGGGAGGGAGTCCCACAGGACTGGGCCCAGCCATCCCTCTGAAGCATGGGGAAAGTGCTCCCACTTGCACCTCTGTTTAGAAAAGGCTGTATACATGGTTCTGTCCTGTAGACATCAAGAGAATTTCCAGACACCACACTCCTGGCATCTGCTTCAGTCCTATCTCAGAGTTTGAGGAGCACATACCTAGCTCATGAGGAAATTCTTCACAGAGAATGGCCACAGAAGTGCTGATCCCCTGAAAGACGGACACAGTGAAGGAGGCACCAATGGCCAAGCCGTCAATGAAATTGTGGAGGCCATCACTCAGGGTGATCATCCAAGCCAAGGTGCCAATGTCAGAGTAGCGCACGCCCTTCAGCCAATAGCAAGTGCTTTGAGAAGCCTGCAGGTCCTGAAAAGGCAGCAGATCAGTGCTTGAGTTCTCTCATCAACTCCTGCAGTACAAGAGCACACTTGCATGGAGCCTGCATCATACAATGTGCACACACTGCCACCTAGTGCCTACAACTGGAGATACAAAAGCACACTGAGGCTTTGGGAAATGTGGAGCAGAGCAAGGAATTTAAAGTAGCAATGTCCTAACCAACAAAACGTGAAATGTAACAGACTTCCAACATTGCCTCATCTCACCTCCCCACTCTACCCAAGCAAGCTGTTTGCCTGGCAATTTTGTGGCATCAGGTTTGCTGCTATTTTCCATGTTCTGCCAGTACATCAGTGCAAACCACCCACCTATGATTGTGCCAATATCCATCTGCTTCTGCAGAAATAAGTCATCAAATGTCAGGAGCTGTCACAGCACACTGCCAATCTCCTAACTGGTTATGAAAGCAGAAGATGTTATGTCTGCATGGGCCAAAGGCAGACTCCCTCTACCCTTTCCCAACAAAAGCAGACTAAGATACATACGAGGTGCTTTACCTTGGATCAGTCTTCCCATTAAGTCTATTTCTTGCAAACTAAGACAACTTATCTCCAGCCGGGCTGGAAGCAATACATTAGTAGTATAGGTAGGTACCTGAACAGACAAGGAGCCAACAATCTTCTCATCAACAGATGGATTCTTGCATTCCAGGTCAGTATTCTTGTTAGGGATGATGTGATCCAAGTCACCATTCTGCAGTTTTTCAGTGACCCCCTCCTCTTGGTCTTTCTTGGAAGGAAGGGTCTCAGTGCTGTAGTGGCTGTGCCCATGATGACTCTGGGGGATACAAAGATGGAAGAACTGAAGGGGGGGAGAGACTTTCTGTTCCTCATCAGGCAATGGTGTTTCCACCTGCCTTGACCCCCCACCCAGCCCTTCCCAGGCTATGACTTTGAGGACAGCAGCTGAGAAGAGAGGAGTTCAGGGATATTTTTAAAAAATAGTTTTATAAGTTGTGTGTCTTTGTTTCTCAGTCTGATCCTTTTAGATGGTCTTGTATGTTTTGTGGTATTTTATGCAATGTGAATTGCTATTATTTTTTATTGATTATAGATTGGTAATTCTTTATTAGAGTTGATAAGTGTGAACTGTTTAATTATTATTTGCTGGTGTTTAATTTTACTGTTTACTATAAGATTCTGATGCATTGTTGAATGTTGCTTTCTTTGAAGTACGTTATTAAACAGATCAGATTGTTACTATTAATGTTTGATGTCGTTGTGTTGGAAGCCACCCAGAATGGCTGGGGCAAGCCAGCCAGATCAGCAAGTAACCTTTCACCCCACACTGCACCAACACGGCTTAGGGTATAATCCCCATTGTCAGCTGCTTCAGTTCCTCACATTAAATTTTACTGGCTTTTCACCAGTAAGGCACCACACACCACACTTCTTTATAATTCTTTAGTAACTTTCTGAATTCCATGACACATCTGCAAGTTTTATGATCTCACAGTTCACAGACACCACAATATAGTACTTTTAGGGTAGTTCACTGCTGACTTCTCTATCATGAAAAGTAACTCTCTGTGCCTACTGATTCATAAAAGAGCTTTCCATTTAGTATGTTAGCTATGTAGGCTATAAAAAGCCTTTTTTCAACTGGAATCAGTTGTATCAACTTTAATTTGCGTCTGAGATATGAACCTTCAATGACATGACCCTGTTTATGAGATATGCTTTCTCACTGCAATATCCTTGTTGACTGTTCCATACATTATCAGTTAACATTAAAGCAGCTGAGCAAACTACCCTAACTCAAATGTTATACAGTTGTTTTGAATCTGCTATTATTGGCACCAAAAGTTTGAAAGTCCAAGGACTGAACCGAAAGGCCTGGAAGACCACTAAACAAGGCTGCGTGCATGAGAAGGAAGTGAACAGGAAGGGAAGTGGTTAGGAACTGGATGGTCTCTAAACCGTTTATAGTGTTTTATTTTACACTATCGTTTTGACAGACTTGAATGGTACTAAAAGGAAGCCTCTCTGGAATACCTTTGGAGGCTTTTGTAAAGATTGCTATTACTGCCATTAGCGAGGATGGCAGAGGGATGCTATATATGCCAATGTCACGGGTTCAGCAAAATCCTGTTTTGCATTCTTTCAGAGCTCTGTTTGTCCTAGTGACTTACTATTTAACATTTAAAATTGTAGCTGGCCATGTTGGTCCATTAGGTCAAAATAAAATAAAATCCAGAATGGTAGTTTTTTTCTTAGCATCAACCAAAATGTCAGAAGACTGTGAGCAAGCTTGCAAGTCCCTTGGAACTCTATATCAGGCTTGATGTTAAGCAAAGTGCTGGGGGCAAGGGGAGGAGAAAAGGCTAGGCATTATGATGGCGCCACAAAGTCTGCAGGGGTTTTTTAGCACTCTAAAGATGGAAAGGAAGAGCAGATTTAGCTGGAATAGCCTCAACAGATGCAAGACAGATTGCAGGATGGACTCTGGGCTTCTGAGACTAAGAAGCAGTAACATTTATTCTCCAATCTAGATCCCTTGAGAGCTAGAGATGAGAGTCAGTGGAGACTCTCACCTGACCTGGTTGCCGCTGCTGAGGGGCTGGCGAGCTCACATGGTGGCAGGAGCGCTCGATAGGCTCTGCTAGCGCATGCGTATTGTGCTGACCTTGCTGTCGTCTTGCCTCTCTTGGCATCCAGCCCTGATGCAGGCAACTGTAAGGTGAGTGTCGCTGCCTCACCCTGCTGTCTGCTATTGGTCAGAAGCAGAGAGAAGCATGGCATCCTACTAGTTTGGGTGTGGGTTCACATTATCTGCAAATGCTCTGGAGGAATCAGCATTGGCAAATAAGCTTCCCTGAAAAACAGCTGGCTGCAAACAGTGCCCTGAAATATGTAGCCGTGAGAGAGTACTGGAATATATTCTGGCACACACATAGTGACAGCCAACAGGCCTGGCTGCTGCCCCACACAAAACCAGGGTACTCTCAAAAATGCATCGCCAAATAGTTGGAGGTGCAGGGTTGGTACTGGATCCATCAGGGCTCTTCAACAGGCAGGTCAATGTGGAAAAGAGTTTCACTGCATATAAAAGTTTGCAAACTACCATCTTAAACTGCTGATTCTCTGGAAAGAATTCTGCTTCTAATATATTTAAAGGGAAAACTACTGTCTTATTTTCTTTAGCTTTCTGTCCCTCAAAATTATGACATTGTTACATCTGATGCCAAACAATATTCAAATATTTGTTTAAAAGAAAAGTAATGGGAGATTTGCACCAGAAGTAGTTCTCATCAGCAAGTGTTTTGGTTCCTCCCTCACCGTGTCTTTCTGCTTGAGAAGCATCTTCAATATTTTCTCTGTGAAAAAGAACAAGTAAAAGCCCCCAAAGACAACAGCCGATTTGGAGACATAATCATCTTCCCGAGGATTGAATCCAAAGGCCTGTGGAGTAGGGGCAGGAAAAGGTAAGTGAAAAGTATACTTAAATAACAGCACATTTATGCAGTTTACATTGCCTCCCGCCTGTTTCAATCTAAGAGAAGGCCTAAGAGGAAGTAAAAAGCTGCAGAGCACAGGAATTTATCACTTGACCTACAGAAGTATATCTTGATGGCAGCTGGCTGCTCCCTGAATTCACATTATGGCAGCAATAAACCTGTGTCGCGGCTGTGCCAAGTGAGATGTGGGTTCACACTGTTGAATGCTTCTCCACAGGCACATGCTCCTTTCATACAGAAACCATGTCTGACAGAAGTCAGCAAGGCTAGAAACTTGCTGTTTGATTGGCTAGTTTTCTATATGTGGTGCATTAAAAAAATGTAGTAGTATTCAGCCATGTAAATCCACATCCGCAAAGTGGTGCATAAGGTTTACCACTTCCTAAAGCAGAAGATCATTTGACCAGAGCTCATTTGTATCTCACCTGGTGTAAGAACAAGAGGGATTCCACTATGACCCATTGATTCATTGACTTGCCTCCTATGACTCAGACTATCTTATACAGTTTTTTTCTTATTGTGTGAAGGCTACTTTCCCTCCCCTTTCTAGATAAGATATGCTCCTTTGTCTCAAACACTTTCATTACAAAGGAAAACATCCCAAGAACATGCCATTGAATGTTGAAGTTAGTCAGGTATTTTATGAGGAGGAAACGAGCACCACAAAGACACCGTGCAACCACCAATGGCTTCTCCCTTTCCTGTCTAGCTCCTAAACCATAACTAGACCCTCACACACAACTACCTTCTTCGACTATCACCCACCCCTTATTTTGGTTTAGGAGTAGGATTAGCAGTCCTTTTCCGTTTTCCATTCTTCATATTGTCTTTTCCTTCAGCCTCAGTTTCCTTAGGACAATGCAACCTGCTCTTCTCCTATTTTCCCCTCCCTTTATTCTGTTTTTACCTTGCTTGCTCTGCTCACCCTTCTATTCTCTGTCTCCCAGCTTGCAAGCCAGGGACCAGCTCTTTATATTGGCTATGGAAGCACTGTGAGGCTCCAAACCCCATGGCTTCCCCCACAGCTTCGTTTCTAGCCTGCCTCCCCCTGCATCGGATGGCACCACTCAGGAAGCAGCACAGAGGACAGCTGCAATCTCCACATGCTCCTGACAGCAGGTGTCCTCTGTGCAGCCTTATGTACTAGCCCAGGAGCCTTGTCTTTAAAGGCATGAGATTGACAAAGACCTCTCAGCATGGGACTCTGTCATTATCTTATAACTGGCCCTTGCTTTCAGACTGTTACAGTCAGGTGTGAGTTAGCTTCCAAGCCGTTTTTAACTTCTGAAGCAGGTCAGGGATAATGGGAGTTAGATTTCAACATTCTCTGGAGAGCAGCACGCTGGCTACCACTACTCTAAAGAGTGAAAACCCAGGGAAATGCCAAACAGTTCACAACTCATCCGAGACTAATACCACCAGCACAATATCACTCTTCTACTAGAATTCCTCTCACCACAGATGACACAAAAACAGCCACACAAGGAAGGCCAAGAGGCCCTAGTCATACCTCAGGAATGAGCTGGAAGAGGGCATTGGAGTAGAGAGTACCAATCGCCAGAGCTATGAAGTAGAGGAGCAGTCGCTTGTAAAAGGTCTTCTTCATGAAAGGCACCACACTGGCTCCAACCAGGGAGCAGAGGGAGATGACAGTCACACAGAGGAAACCATAACCCCAGACTGCGGTGTGAATGCCAGCCCCCCGCCCCCCGTGAAATCACAGGTGGGATGAATGCCATGGAAGTCAGGACACAGGAATACGCAGAAATGAATTTAAATCACAGAGAGAGGAGAGAGGGTGGGAGGGAGAGAGGAGACTTTCATTAGTGATTGATGTTTAATTGGATATGGCTTTAAGCATGCTGGGAGTACCTGGTGTGCTCTGGCTTTGGAACTCCAGCAAAGACAATTGTGCACTTCCAATAGGTGGTAGTTTCATCATGGGACATTTGCACCCATATGAGATATGGAGGAGACCAGTCCCTTCACAAGCAAGGTGGAGACTTCCGCTTTCTATAGAGTGGGATCTCTCCATATCTCATGTATTCTGTAGACAGTCCTGCTACAAATGGCCTCTATAAATGCCCATTTGTTTGTGCATAAGTTTGTAATTCCATTCAAGCCGTCCCTAAGTGATGCTTCAGATCACAACTGTAAGACGTCCATACCATAGCTGACGAGAGCATTTAACATCCCTAGCTCTCCAGACTGTGGGTGGGGCTGTCCAGTCACGTTTTCCCTCTTTTTTCTAGCACAGGGACAATGCCAGAGTTCCAGTGTCATGAAGAGCACCTGTTTTACTCTCAGCATCCTACACCCCCCACCATCATGGTCTGTTGCCTGGCCAGAGTGAACAGTTACTTGCCTGTACATATGATACGCATGTCGCCATACCTACCTAGCAGATGGGCATCTGTAGAATTACAGAGTCTCTGCTGCCCAACTACAGAAAGTCCCCAAAATCCAACTAAGTGGGTGATGCAATTGCACACCAGTTGTTCTTCCAGGGCAGGCAACTTAACCATGGAGGTGAAGCATATACAGTAATTTCTGTTACAGTTTGATCACAAATATAGTTTTCTTTTCAAGCAACATATTCCTCCCCCTTCATCAGATGCACAGTTTTGGAGCTGAAAATACCATAAATTCAAGAGGGAATACAGTACGTCATGCCTTGGACAGGCAGTAAATTAGCTATACAACATAGGAGCTTCAAAAATTCTGGATAGTATTGCTAAGATTTGTGACCTTAGCCTTTTTCAATGGAAGAAGCCAGTTGGTGAGGTGGCCAGGACAGACAGCAAAGGTGGTCCTGGGTTCAAAGGGTGGCTCTTTCATACCATGGACAAACCAATGTCTTATTTCAGCCCACAATTTTAGAAGTTTGCGGAACTGCAAACACTGTCCCCCAAATGTTTACCACAATATGCAAAGTCAAAATGGAAGACAAAAACAGAGCAAGTGAAGGAGACAAGGGTTACAAACTCCAAAATCAGCAAGTAGAGTGTTCTTGTTTGTATTTAGGCAGCCCCAGAACATGCAATTCAAACAAAATTATGTCAAGATTAAATCTGGCAAAGTCCAACACTGCTCAAGTAACCTCTTTTTTGTTGTTGGTAAAATCAGATCAATTATTGAAAGAGAAGCCAAGAAAAAACATAAAAGATCTTTCTTGAGAATATTGGTGTTCCTTTGCAAAACAGTCTCTGAAGCTGACAGCCACACTTTTCCCCCTACCTACTCTCATTCATCAGGCCAGTGAATGAACTTGACTACTGGATGGACTCAGCCTACAGAAACAGTCCACACATAGATCCAGATTAATGTATACATCTTCCTCCAGGTCACTCTAGGCAACATAGGTATAGGTAAAAGGTACTATTTTCCATTGTTTCAGTGAAGTTGCCCTCACAACATTCCCAAAGAAATATTGTGCTAGTTAGCAGAAATGACCAAAAAAACAAACATTCCTTTTCACACTTTTGCACAACTGAAGAAACCTCTCACTAAAAGCACAATCAACCCCTTTCCATCAATGGTGGAATGGAAGTCAAGAGGCAAAATCCTCCCAGCACTGGCAACACCCACAAGGTGCACTTTAAAGTCACACTGCTGCTTTGGATGACTGTGAATGGCAAGAAACAAGGACTAGGAGAGTGGTGCTAAGCTTCTGCCCATGAAATGAGGAAACATGAATTATGGCTCAAGAAAATTCCCAAGATGTGCTCTGAGCAAGCACAGAACTGGTGTATGTGCCTACACAGGGACCATGCAGGAGAATTTGCTCTTTTTCTCTCAGCTAATCTTAGGAAGCGTCCTGATGCTCAGAGGAGAAAAGGTCATCCTCAAAAGGAATCACTGGGCAGGGCAAGCTTCCCCCTCTCTAGAGCAGGCATCCCCAACCTTCAGCCCTCCAGATGTTTTGGACTACAATTCCCGTCATCCCTGACCACTAGTCCTGTTAGCTAGGGATCATGGGAGTTGTAGGCCAAAACATCTGGAGAGCCGCAGGTTGGGGATGCCTGCTCTAAACTGTGAGCAGCCTATCAGCAGAGAACTTAGTGACAGGAAAAGTAGATTGTGACTCAGTCCATGTGTCTGTGTCTTACTGCACCTCTGGGATCAGCTGGAACAGTGCGTTAGAGAACAGTGTCCCGATGGAGAGCGCGATGAAATACGTTAGGATTCGGGCGAAAAAGACCTTCTTGGTGCAGGGCACGATGAAGACGCCAAGTAGGGAGGCCAGGTTAATCAGTGAAACACTGAGAAATCCAAAGCCCCAGACTGTGAAACAAATAGAAAGGAGGGCCAGTTTACCCAAAGAATTGAAAACAGGAAGGGGCCTCTATAGACAGCCAAAGCTGGGAAGGCTGAAGTTGATCTCACTGGAAATAAGGTTTTATTGCAATTCTCTAGGAGTTTAAGATGTACAGCACCAGGATAGCCAGAAGACAGAAGCGCAGCCTCTGAGTTCTTCTCAAACTTGGTACTGAGAGCTATACTCAATACCAACTCAGTATCAGGATCTATTAACTGAAAACATGATGTAGAGGCAGCAGGAATTGTGATTTAGGATTTCAGGTAGCTTAAAAATATCACAATTTGATACAAAACAAGGTTCATAAGACAAAAACTGATCAGAGTATGTTGCCATTCAGGTTACATCAGTGAGGAATTTGCTTAGATTACCCAGGATGTTGCCAGTTGAAACTTGCCATCGCTCACTGACTGGCAAAAAGAGATTTAGATTAACCATTTTTAAAGCTCCTTGGATAAAATGTGTGCAATCTATGTTGCTCATTAACTGCAGACCCAAATTTTCTGGCTTCAGGCAACGCAGAAAGCTGAAAAGAATAATCATATTACATTAATCTCACTTCCTTATTTCTGGAATGTCAACAATAGACTCTTTAGGGTCATTTTTGACCTCCTTTTGTGTGTATACATCTACGAGGTTACTCAAAATCTGTGACAGGCCATATCTGGAAGGTTTGTGCACCAGATTCCAACAAGGGAGGTGACCTTGAGGCAGGTGAAGCTTTCTTATAATGTTTCTTCGTGGAGGGCTTTGAGAGGGTCTGAGGCATCCAACTCCTTTCCTCTTCTAACCATAGTGTAGAATTACTTCCCCAATCCACAGATCCTTATATGCAGCAGCAGTTTGTATGTAAACAACTGAATGTGTGGATTTCTGCATATTTGCCTGTGAGACACATTGCCAGTGCTGGGTTGAGGAGCCACAGCAGGCAGAGGAAGTGTAGAAGGAACCCCTCCTCCCAAATTCAAAAAGTCTGTAAAATAAAAGTGGAAACTTAACAGTGAAAATGTATGCGCTAAGCAAATCCTTTTTTCAAACAAACACACACATACATATTTAAAGTACACCCAGCTGGAATCAGAGCTGGATGAGACCTCAGAGGTCATCAAGGCATCACCTTCAATGCAGCAGCTTCCCAGATACCTTACCTGATTCCAACCCGTCTTATTCTGAAGCGCCTCCATAACAGTTGCACCTGTTCTATTGACATTTCTGGTTATATTGCCTAAACCTGTTTTGCTCTTGTAGGGATTTGAAAAAATTATATCATGTCTTGGCAAAATATGTTCTTCTAAGAGCAGGGAGACAAGACACCTGTCCTTGGGATGCAATGTTCTCCTGCTATTCTTTGCAGCTGTAACATTTACATCCACTAAGAAAAAAAATACTACTCAGGAGCAAGACTGAAGTGTTTCATCGTAATTAGATCTACTGGAACCTGACTACGAAGGATCCAGCCTGCTTGTTGAAATGGCACACTTGAATCCTTCACACATGCAGATCTGACTCTTGCATGAGGACTCAAGGTTGGAGTGCTTACTCATGAGTAGATCCACAGACAACGGTCCACCTGTTCCCATAACATGTGTTGCACAAAACACCCCAGAAAAGCAAATCTCTCCATCAAGAAACTGGCATTCCGTGGATCAAACCTGGAAGTGGAACACTAGGTCAGGATCTGCTGTGAAGGAGCAACTAAGGCAACCATCCATTCACCTTTTCTGTACTGAAACTTGTGCAAATTTATTTGTGCCTTTTAAAAATGGGTGACTCCAAAGTGAATACAATACCTCTGTTGAAGCACTGGAAGCACCAAGTAGATTCAGAAGGGACTACAAACACTATTTCATCTTTGCCTGTATTTGCAACTGAAAATAGTGTTGGCCTGGGTCTGTTTCTTATCCTGTTGCCTTTTTGTTTAATATTCCTGTAACACCTCAATGCTGACTCATACCCATCTTAAGATCTACAAAAGCGGTTGTAATCACTGGCTCTTCTGCAAATACCCACCAGCAGGGACGACCTCTTATTTATATACTGAGCTTTTTCTTCTCAATAGATAGTATTTCCAAGTTCTCTATTTTGTCATACAGTGTATGTGTCTACTCAGAAGTAATTCCACTGAGTTTAAAGGGACTTATTCTCAGGTAAGCAAGTATAGGACCTGGTGGTTGGCATAGTTCCTTAACTAGGGGAAAGTGTGTTATATATGGTTCATTAATTGTGGACCCACATTTCCTGTCCACAAACAGGAAGATCTGTGAATTCACAAATTTGTGAATGACAGGAGTAAAATTGAGAGTCAGCCTATAGGCTGTTCCATTGTGTGTAAAGGTGTAAACACCATGGGTGGTGTCAAGCTAAGTTCTACTTAGAATATCCACTAAAATTAATAGATCTAAGTTAGTCATACCCGTTAACTTCAATAGGTCTGCTCTGAGCACGACTAACACTGAATACAACCTCATGCTTTTTTCTCCACAGCCTAAACAATTCTAATTTTGTCTTTCATTGAGAGCAATACCTGTACTTCCAAAGGCCCACTTTCACCTGTAAGTATGCAGCAGCCAGCATATGCATGGAGCTGCCTTGACAGCACTGACAGCTCAATCTGGAGCACAATGAAATCATACCAGGGGGGTGGATCAACTGACTTTTCCTAGGCAAGGACACAAGAAGGGTAGGGTGTATGGGGCATTATGTCAACCTGTACCTGGAAAAGGAAACCCCATTAAGAACAATAGCTTACAGTTCTGGTTAGCATTCCATTTCTACAGCAATTTGCAGGAGAACAAGGATGGTGGGATTTGAAGGCATTTCTCAGGAAGCTTTTGCTTTAAAAGACTAAACTTTTGCTAGCCTAGCTGGCTGGCTTATAACCGCACACACACCTTCTGAGGAACTGGGCTTTCCCTCCTCTGTCCTCTCATCTTCCTCATTTTCCAGGTTCTCCGACGTGCATGCCCTTGACTCCAGCTGCTGCAGGATGGTTGGGCAGAACTCTCGGAATTCACTCTTGCCAAGGCTGGAGTCTTCACTCAGATTGTGGGTTGAAAAGAGCTCTGAGGAACTGAAGCACTATAGGACAGAGAGCAAGGCGTGGTGAAAATCCCAGAGCTGTGCCTTTTGTTAGCATTCACATCCTGAAGGCTTCCCAGTGAGCTTTACTGACCCATACTTGCTGAAGACCACAAATTATGCACTGCCTCCTGTCACCATTCTAGCTCCCTTTGGCTCCTGCTCTCCCTGAACTGTTTTTATTCAAGCTGGTGAGTATAAAAACATAGCAGTTTTATGATGCTTGAGGGCAAGGACTTGTTTGTATAGATCTTATATAACCATTCCAGAAGGCTTTTCAGCTGGAGGGTAGGGTGAATATGTCTTAATACTACTAAAACTGCAATACACACAGAGTCTTTTTCCATGTATAACACGACCCCATGTATAAGATGACTCCTACTTTTGGGAGCCCAAAATTAAGAAATCAGTTTGTTAAAGTTGTTCTGCTTTTGAGGGAAATTGCTTTTGGGGGGGGGGCGATACCCCGCATCTCGGCACAGCCTCACCTCGCCTCACCTCTCCAGCCTGCATCTGGCGTTGCCTCGCCTCTGCAGATGAGAGCTGGTGGCACTGCGGCCGAGCTCCCTCCTCACCTGGGAACTGCGTCACCTCTCCAGCCAGCGCCCTGAATACAGCGCACTCCACACAGGAGATGCCAGGAGCTGCCAGCTGACCCAAGACTTAAGATATAAATCTGTGTATAAGACGACCCCCAATTTTTGACTGAAAAATGGGGGGGGGGGAGAGACATCATCTTGTACACGGAAAAATATGGTATACACCCCCACACCCCCTTCATCCAATGATCTCAGGGAAGTTCACGAGATAAAAATACAAGATAAAAGCACAAATAAATAATAATAATAATAATAATAATAATAATAATAATTTTAAATATTTCTAAGATAGCAGCTGCAATGAATAATAAAGTAATATGGGTACTACTGCTACTAAACCATAATTGGGTGCTGATTTTGACCATTAGCACTCTAAATGGTCCAGACCTGGGCATGTCATAGACGATCTTTCCCTATATAAACCTACCTATAACAGGGAGACCCTGCCCCTCCTCCACTAGAAAGAAGCAAGGAGGGTAGTGATGCTGAACAGGGCCTTCTCAGGGGCAGCACCAACATTGTAGAACTTGCTCCCCAGAGAGGTTCATCTTTTTTGCCTCTTCTCTGTTAACTTTTAGGTGTCAGTTCAAGACAGTTTTATTTCAGAAAGCTTTCAAGATCAATTGAGCGGACTTAATTAAAGGTGCCCCACTATAGACCCTTTAGGTTGGATCATTTTAATATTTTTCAGTGGAATGCATTTATAACAGCCAGGTTTTTAGCATTAGTAGGGTGATTTGTGGACCCACTCACTACCTTCAAAAGCAGGAGAGAAATAGCTTATATAAACACAATACATTACCCAGGAGATGTTTCTACGCTGCTGCTCTGTGCGACTAATGTTGTTCCTTCCAACTCCCACATCAAGGCGATTCAACAGGGATTTGAGCTGCTGCAAAGTGAGCTTGTCATGTTTGCCATACCGGAGGAAGAGGTCTTGCAGGAAGGAATCTGCTGTGATAGAAGTCTGTGGCAAGGCTCCTGAGCTGGCCCACACAGAGCATGCAAAACCCAGCAGGCAAAGCTGTAGGGGCAAGACACATTTCCAAGGACCCACATTCCAAAACATGGCAACAATTCTGAAAAGAGAGACACGTGCACTTGGATCAGTCCGTATCAGTCAGTGCAATACACAAGCCAATTCCAGCCACACTAATCTCTTATCTCCTGCTACCAAATTAATAATTAGATATCCTAATTGCAAGCAACCCAGTTCCAGCAAATCCTACCTGCAACAACTATCAAGTCCCCTTGATTATAGAGTGCCAGAATCATGCAGACTTTGGACCAATCTTTAACCCAAACCTTCATTTGGAGACTCATATCTTAATTTTTACCACATATTTGTTTCAACCCATCTTAGACCCCCTGCAGTGCATCCCAGAATGCCAGGTGAAGACCAATGAGCTAGATGGACCATGTTCTAATTCAGCAAAGTGCAGCTTCGTATATTCCTCTGAATGGTCAAGGCATTAGAAATGAGCAAAAAGAGAAATAGTGTCACAGAATTTCACTTAGAGGAAGCAACACAAAACTGGATACAAAGCTTCTTAACAGGACACCATCTGATGAGATGAATCAAATGCTAAATTCATGAGACATTTGTGTCTGTTGGAAGTTGGTGCGCTTTGCAAAACACACTGCCTCTGAACTAGAGAAGAGTAATATTTCCACACCCATTCACTAGGCTCATGGCCATATTGAACATATCTGCTGATATGCAGCAGACTTTAGTCTCCTGGAGTCTGACCCAAAGCAGCATTGTACCACAGCCAGACAGATTGTGGTCAAAGCTATCCCTGAAGTGGCAATGCCCACCAGGACTGATCTGGCCACCAGGGAGACCTCATCTTCCCCCGCAGCACAGCAAGATGGGAAAGGAAGGGGTTACGAGTCACCTCTCCCAACACAATCCTGAAAAACTGAGCAGGGGCTCCCACTCCCTGTGCTGTGGCACAACGTTCACTGCTTTATTATTAAAAGGGGATAGACATTCTCATAGTCTTAAGAGCTTAGTTCAACTCCAAGATCTTTGTTTCACAAAAGTGTCAGGAATTCCTTAAGAAATGAAGTCAGCTGGGGGGGGGGGTTGGGAGGAGTTACCGTAAGTTCTTTGTACAAACAAGACCTTAGGTGGAATGATGGGTCAGTTTAAATTCCTGTATTCCTAAATTGCCTCTGGCCATTTTCTTTTTTTTAGGCAAGGTGGCTGAACCTAGTGAAGCATTTCGGAATACACTGTTAGCTCCATAACGATGTACATAGTGATATGCTCCTCTTTTCTGTAGCTCCAAGAGGAGGACCAAATTCCAAAGGAGGCTACAATACCAAGCGAGAGGCTTGGGTTAAAGCCACATTCTATTCTTGGCTCTTCCTCAGACTGTTTGCGCCACAGATACACTGGCAGGTTTTGCAGTGAGCGCATGAAGTATGAATGGGGAGACCTGCTTTTCCAAATGTTCAGTGGAAACATACTAAGAAACTGTTGTAATAATTTTAAGGTCATATATATACAGTGGTGCCCCGCAAGACGAACGCCTCGCAAGACGGAAAACCCGCTAAACGAAAGGGTTTTCCGTTTTGGAGGCGCTTCGCAAAACGAATTTCCCTATGGGCTTGCTTCGCAAGACGAAAATGTCTTGCGAGTTCCTGCAGGTTTTTTTTCCTTTCCCCCCCTTTTTCTAAGCCGCTAAGCTGCTTATCAGCTGATCCGCTAAGCCGCTAAAAGCTGCTAAGCCATCAATGGGCTTGCTTCGCAAGACGAAAAAACCGCTAGACGAAGAGACTCGCGGAACAGATTAATTTCGTCTTGCGAGGCACCACTGTGTATATATACACACACACACACACACACACACACACCCCACAGGTCTGAAAACAATGCAGGAAAAAGTCCTGAAACCATTTTGTCTCTCCCAAACTGACTTCAAATGGCTTCCCCCCACCGCCAGCCCCAAAGAGCAGGTCAAAAGAAACCTGAAGCCTCAATTTGAAATTGAAAGTAGAAAGCATTTGCTGATGATTTGGTATTGACATTACAGGAGCCAGAATCTAGTACTAAAAGAGTATTGGAACTGATTCAAGAATTTGGTCAGGTAGCAGGTTTTAAGTTGAATAAACTGAAAACTAAGGTTTTAGAGAAAAATCTAACAGTGATTGAGAGAGAGAGGTTTCAGAAGGAGACAGGATTAACACTGGTTAAGAAAGTGAAATATCTAGGGGTTAACATGACTGCTAAGAATGTGAACTTATTTAAAGATAATTATGAAAAATGTTGGACGGAAGTGAAAAAGGACTTAGAAATATGGTCAAATTTGAAGCTATCTTTGTTAGGCCGAATTGCTGTGACAAAAATGAATGTATTGCCAAGGATGTGGTTTTTGTTTCAAACATTGCAAATTTTGGACAAAATGGATTGTTTCAAGAAGTGGCAGAAAGATATTTCTAGATTTGTCTGGCAGGGCAAGAAGCCCAGAATAAAATTTAAAATATTAACTGATGCTAAAGAAAGAGGTGGATTTGCCCTGCCAGACCTTAAGCTTTATTATGAATCAGCCGCATTTTGTTGGCTGAATGAATAGCTACTTCTTGAAAACACTGACGTATTGGATTTGGAAGGGTTCAGTAATGTATTTGGTTGGCATGCATATTTGTGGTATGATAAGGTTAAAGCACACAAAGCGTTTAAAAACCATATTGTCAGGAAAGCACTGTTTAATGTCTGGATAAGATATAAGGATTTGCTTGAAAATAAAACTCCAAGGTGGTTGTCACCAATGGAAGCAAAGGCTCTGAAAAAGCTCAATATGGAGGCCAATTGGCTGAAATATTGGGAAATATTGGAACAAGAAGGAGACAGATTAAAGCTGCAGAGTTTTGAAAAACTAAAAAACAAAGTACGGGATTGGCTTCATTATTATCAAATAATGGAGGTTTATAATTTGGATAAGAAAATTGGTTTTCAGGTGGAGAAATCAAAATTGGAAACAGAACTGTTAGATCCTAAAACTAAGAACTTGTCAAGAATGTATAACTTGCTGTTGAAATGGAATACTCAGGATGAAATGGTGAAATCTGCTATGATAAAATGGGCACAAGATGTTGGACATAACATTATGATGGCTGACTGGGAACAGTTATGGACCACAGGTATGAAGCTTCCGGCATGTAATGCCTTAAGAGAGAATATAATGAAAATGATATACAGGTGGTACATGACCGCAGTCAAACTTGCAAAAATCTATCATTTGCCCGATGATAAATGTTGGAAATGTAAAGAGACTGAAGGTACATTCTTTCACCTTTGGTGGACGTGCCCAAGGATTAAGACTTTCTGGGAGATGATCTATAATGAAATGAAAAAGGTATTTAAATATACCTTTCAGAAGAAACCAGAGGCCTTTCTCCTGGGCATGGTCGGCAAATGGGTGCCAAAGAAGGATAGAACTTTCTTTATGTATGCAACAACAGCAGCAAGAATACTCATCGCGAAGTATTGGAAAACACAAGATTTACCCACTCGGGAAGAATGGCAGATGAAAGTGATGGACTATTTGGAACTGGCGGAAATGACTGGCAGAATCCAAGACCAAGGTGAAGAGTCGGTGGAAGAAGATTGGAAAAAATGTAAAGTTTATTTACAGAAACATTGCAAAATTAAGGAATGTTAGAAGGTTGTCGGAATGAAGTAATGTGGTTTTAGCAGAAATGATATAAAGGATTAGGTTAAAATTGATTTATTAATTGGTGAAAGACAAGAATTACAGTATATTAAGATAAATTATTAGGATAAAAACAAAGCTGGAAAGGATTTGCTGAAACATCTAACTGAACTAGAATACAAAAAAGGGAGGTGTGAGGAGGTCAAGGAAATAAGTAAAGGAAAGAAAGCTATGTAAAGGTTTGATTTTTTTTTCATTGTTTGTTTGTATTTCTTATGTCTTTTTTATTTTTATTTATTTTTTATTGTTTCTCTTTGTAATCTTTAAAATTTGAATAAATACTATTTTTTTTTTTAAAAAAAAAGAAACCTGAAGCCTCCAGAGCCCAGCGGGAACTCCCCCCCCCCCCCCGCGCGCGCTCCAGAGGCTTCGGGTTGCCTTCACTGAAGCCTGGAGAGCAAGAGGGGTCAGTGCGCACTGACGCCTCTCGCTCTCCAGGCTTCCAAGGTAGCCGCCTGAAGCCTCCAGAGCGCAGCGGGAACTCCCACTGCGCTCTGGAGGCCTTGGGTGAATGCACCTTGAACGCACCTTTTTCCCTGTTCTCCCCCTCCTATGGTCCGGTGCGTCCTATAGAGCGAAAAAATACGATATTCTGGTCCCAAGTTGTTTAGGGCTTTAAATATCAGCAAGAAAACCTTAAACTTGGCTCAGTAGCTGATGATTATAACAATGGAAGGATAAGAAAAATTCTCAGCCAGTATGAACAAGTGAACGAGTGGTCTGTCTCCATCCTTTCAAAAGCTAAACTAGATTTTCTTTTCATTCCAATATTTGACCAGAAACAGAATCACACACACTTCCTGCCACGCTGTAGATGGGAAGCCAGCTCAGACTTATGGGGGAGGGACCATAGATCAGCAGTACAACACCTGCCTTGCATGCAGGAAGCCCCCGGTTCAATCCCAGGCACCTCCAGTTAAAAAAACAGGCATATCAGGTTATGGGAAGGACCTCTGCTGCCAATCAAAATGAGCAAAACTGGGCTAGATCAATAACTAGGCAGATCTGGTAAAAGGTATCTTCCTCTGCTACTATATTCGTTTGAATGGATATTTTCTCCTTCTCTCAATGGAATGGGATTTGGCTGTGAGCAGGTCTACAGTTTAAACTTTTGGAGTGGAGATAGCAGCCTTTGAAGGATAACACTGCAGAAGTGGTAGGGGGGCTGGAGAGGAGTGTGCAGGCAACTCCCCACTGAGGGGGAGGCATTGTTCTGAGGCACTGCATGCATCAGCAGGACAAGCGTAAACCCACCCCACCCACCCCCTTGTGGTGCCAAAAACAGCACATGCATGCCAATCATGCGCAAATGGGGAGTTGCCTGGACTTGAGAATCACTACTCTAGGAAGACAGAGAAAGAGACAATGGTCCCACTGGATGAGAGGATTAATTGATAGGTGCGTAGAGAGACAACGAGTGGATAGTCAGGGCACTCACCAACACGGCATCTAAGTGAAGACCACTGCTAGAGTAAACAAGTTAGTTATTTCAACAGAACAGGGATTTTTCAAGAACTTCCATCTTTTTCCAACTGCGCTCATATAAACTCTGGTATTGTATGATATACAGTTACTCTTGTTTCTCTGCTGTATAGCATGCAATTGTTCAAATTATTACGGGCCACCCGGCAGCTGTACAATTATCTCATTAGGATACTTGCTGGTTCTGAGGAAATGACAGGCAGATTCTCACCCTAGAGTCACCAACTCAAGATTCCCATTAGCTCAGCTATCTTTAACATTAACTTTAATAGAACCAAAATGTCTTCTTAGCAAGGAATGCACTTCAGTGTCTTTTTTTAAAAAAAGTAACACCACATCCTTGCCAATCAACACCCCATTTCAAATCCTTAAGACTCATCCTTTGAAGGAATTTGAAGGAGACATGAAGTACATTTACCAGCTGCTAGTGAAAATGTAAATGTCTTGCTGATCTGGGGTGGTGTGATATTTGGTCATTTACACTGTAAGCCCTCTAGCGCAGGACCATATCTTTTTACCTTGCATTATATGGTGAAGAGCCTTGTATGTCTATAGTGCTGCATAAGTGAAAAATCACAATCTGTGCTCTCAGTGGCACACAAGTCATTATCCCACTAGAACTATATTTAAATGAAAAAGGCCAATCCAAGAGGGGCACACAAGTGGCACACAAAATACGTTCTCTCTTCTTCCTGTCAACCTTTCAACAATATGCAACTTTCAGAATGTACAGCACACTGAAATGGTAGAAGTGTGTATTGATACACACAGCCCATAGACAGAGGATGTGGAAAACAACTATCCTCTTACAAGTAGAGAAACAACCAGTTATTTGCTGCCCTTATGGCAGACACTGTGCTAAAGACCTCAGTTACTAGCACCTTTAAGGGGACACTTTAATTGGTCAAGTGCAGATTAGGCCCTATCAGATCAGGCAGTCCAGAGACCAGGAACACGCCTGATAAAAGTTCCAAAGTCCACAAGAAAACGCAGCACCAACTGGATACACGCATGCATGTGCATATTAACAAGGAAGGAAGACAGGTGGTCTCTTGCATAACAACTGGGCGAAATCCTGCCCCATAGCTTTGGCTCAGGTCCAAAACCTAGGAAATGACATTGTCAAGTACAGTCACAAGGCACACTATCCAAACCATTTTTATCACTGTTATAGCAATAACTTTTGCGTGGGGGCTACAGCATCAGAGGAGTGCAAACAGATGGCCACATGGCAGCCTAACCTAGATTGCCACAAGATTAAATTAGGGTCAAATTGCTCCAGACAATTATGTACACAGAAGGATGACGTACTCTTGTGATCCATCAAACTTTATAACTCACTTTTAAACAGATTTTATGAATAAACATTCACATTTAGAAAATATATAAGCCATACTGTATTTTAAAATGTCAAAGAAGTGAACAAAATGTAGCCACAAATACGTATAAAAACAGTATAAAACACGCAAAACACCAGAGCCCTTTCCTTCAATGGAAATTTGCAGGCTTATACCTGTGCACCTTTTCAGTCACAGACACTATATCAATTTTTTTCAAGGGGAGCCAAATCTACTTCACAGCTTCATAAAACCTACCCATGATGTCATAACCTCATATCAAGGTTCACCATACAATAATAAAAATATGGCCTTTTAAATGTTTTGTGGGATGGGGGTTACTGGTTTGCTTGGGTTTTTTTTGAAAGTATTTTGTGTTTTCATTTTGTATTTTTATGTTGTGATCTATAGATAAAGGGCAGTATACACTAAGAGTAAAAAGAAGAATACAGTCCTTCACCTCCTTTTCCTGACATACTACAGGTAGCATACCTGAAATGTGCCAAAGACCCTCAAAATTGCCCAGGTGGTTATTTTTAAAAAATTCCTAGAGTTGGTTAGAATAGCAGACTCCATATCATGATGCTTTCTGTGAGGTATCCTTGATCAACCCAGTCAAAGAGCATAGAACATGGCATCATGCCTGTATACTTTGCCCCCCCCTTCAACCAACTCCAAAGGCTACCGAAAGTGTCAATGTTGTTGTATAAGCTTGCCTAGTACATATTGGATTAGCTACATCCCTATTCTAGTTTGGTGTTTTATTTCCCATCTGAATGTGGCTTACTGTTTCTCCACCTTTCCCTTTCTTTTAATAGTCTGTTTAAATACACTGCTTTACGGGATTTCTGGACTGGGCTGCTTGCTGAACACACTCAAGGGTGGATTGCTTGAGCTAAGCTGCTGGGTTAAAGCAACTGGGTGGTCAGGAGAGGTGACAGGCCAAAGTTGCCAGGCAGAAGACTTGGAATTCAACCCTACTCCCAAGCAGATCACCATGAAGCAGTGGAAATCCTATACTCTTTGCCCTGGGGGACAAATAAGCAGCTGGTGGCAAGAGGAGTGTAGCACAACAGTGCACCTGTTGCCAGTGGGGTACCTTCCTGGGTTGGCACTGGAACAAGGTGTTGCCGTCTGTCACAGCTGTGCATAGGCACCTGCACAAATTCAAAGTTTATAAAGGTGTTTTTTAACATCCAGAGCTTAAAATTCCATGAGAAGGAAGAGATAAAACTGAAATGAGAAGTGCTGACCTTGGATAAAGGGTCAATAGCATTCTGTGCACTTCAAGGTAAAGTGTTGCTATAACAATGTAATATTAGAAGATCAGCTCTGGCCCTCTCCCCAGATTACAGCCGTTTAAGACCCAGGAAAGGTACAGTAAAGCAGTTCAATGTGAAATGATCCCTGCATTAGGAAGGCTAAAAACTTTCTACCACTATCATGTCACGGTTGCTACAAGAGACACCAAAGGTGTGAAAATAATATTTGACATTTGTACAGCACTTCAAGTGTTTAAAAAACTGCATACATTATTTTATTTATTTAAACTATTTCTATCCCACTTTCCTATTTAAAAATGCTCAGCGCACTACTTACAACCACCCTATAAGGATCATAAGAAAGGAGTATTTATATAAAAACTCCTGACACAACCTCTGATAAGCATAAAAGGAGGCAGTGTTTCATTAAGCATTTTCATTTTACTTTGCCACTAGCAATTAAGTAAGAAAGCAACAGACCTTAACAATTTAGCTAGATGAGTCTCTCCAGATTCTTCACAACACACAGAAGAATTTCCTGTCCACACACTGAAATGAGTTATTCATGATGCATTCACGAAGTTAAGACTAAGCTGCTAATAAGCACCACCCCCTTCACACCACTTGCTTTGCCAAGAAGCTGCCATCAGCAACTCAGCATCAGCCTCCATCAGGTCACAAGGCTTCCTATACTGAACCCTGTCCCACCCAATAAACTACTCTGCATTGCATCATCCAGACACTTAAGGGAGACACCACAGAGACCATCAGATGACAGAATGGAGAATTCACCTGAGGCAATATCACAATTTTGTATACATCCTTCCATTAACCTAAAGCCACAGAAGAGACACTTCACTCTCCAAAATGGTTTGACTTTACCCTTGAAGGTGCACTCTTCCGTTGTCTCCTGAGACAGATGGATCTAACAACCAGTAGAATACAGATGTTTAGCAAAATATTTGGCATGATATGGATGAAAAATTCCATAGTATACATTTAGCATATTATGACTGCCTATAAAAGGTGCTGCTAAACTTCTGTCTTCTAGTTACAGAAAACTAGCACTACTTATACTTCTCCTTAATTAGGGAAAAGACAGAGAGTTTCATTTTTTGGCAATAATAAAATCACATAAAAAGTTAAAAAGTATATGGGTGTTTTGTTTCATTTTGAAATTGTCACACAATTTTCTTTCTCTGTTGCACGTATATGAACCAGACTTCCAAACAACCTAAACAGCATCTATGTTGAATGTGCATTTACAGTGGTACCTCCGGTTACGTACTTAATTCGTTCCAGAGGTCCGTTCTTAACCTGAAACTGTTCTTAACCTGAAGCATCACTTTAGCTAATGGGGCCTCCTGCTGCCGCCGGAGCCCGATTTCTGTCCTTATCCTGAAGCAAAGTTTTTAACCTGAAGCACTATTTCTGGGTTAGTGGGGTGTGTAACCTGAAGCATATGTAACCTGAAGCGTTTGTAACCCGAGGTACCGCTGCACTGACTTACAGTATTATTTTGATAGGGAGCGGATGGCACTATGGTCTAAACCACTGAGCCACTTGGGCTTGCCAATCAGAAAGTTGGTGGTTTGAATCTGTACGACGAAGTGAGCTCCTGTTGCTTTGTCCCAGTTCCTGCCAACGTAGCAGTTCAAAAGTACACTAGTGCAAGTAGATAAATAGATCCCACTGCAGCAGAAAGGTAAACGGCATTTCTGTGCGCTCTGGCACTCATCATGGTGACCTGTTGTGCCAGAAGTGGTTTAGTCATGCTGGCTACATGACCTGGAAAGCTGTCTGCGGACAAACACTGGCTCCCTTGGCCTGAAGCGAGATGAGCACTGCACCCCATACTTGCCGATGACTGGACTTAACTGTCCATTTAACTTTATTTACCTTTTATTATTTGATTTTTATTTATTATTTTGATTCAGGACATTGTTGCTCTATGTTTTGAAATGTAGAAACACTTGACACTGTGTGCTTTAAACATTTTAATAAATAAAATATGGGAAAGGTAAGGTGAATCAAAACTAGCTTCTGCAGAGGACTCCTTTCCCTGTACTATTTGTATCTGCTTCTACAAGTGACTTTCCCCTCCCCTTCAAAGCTGAAAAGTACTTTTGCCCTAGCAAAAATGCTTTTGGAGTCATGAACAGCTGTAGTGGAGCAGTTTGCAGCAGAGAAACATTGGATGAGGAATGCTTCTGCCATGATTCTCTCCTCTAAAACCCACTTTTCCAAAGCTGCTTTTATTGTGTAATGTGCAGTTAGCTGCTAACACATGCATTACCAACACAGTGCCCTCAGAGGCCTTCCCTTGTGTTTTGCAGCGTCTCATTTCTGCCCCCTCCTCCTCCTCAAAAATAATATTTGAAAGAGCCCTTCCACTTTAGCCCACAGAAGGCTTTTTTCAAGTGCAATTGCTGCCAGGGGGATAATGAATATGCATGTATGTGATTGTGATGAGTGCACATGTGTGTGCATGGTGCACACAGCAGTTTACCCAAATTGCAACTGTGCCTATGGAACCACAACGGTTGGCTACCCTTACAAGAGAGCGATTGATGAATACACTGCAGCTGGTAGAGTATACAGATTCCCTCCCACAAATCAGAACTCTGTCTCAGAGGCAAACCTCCATGACATGACAACATTTTCCACATCTTTCATGCGAGTTATGCACTATTCCATCCTGTCCAGCAACTGAAGGCTCAAGCAGGCAGCAAGATAGGGAGTAGCAGTGCATTCACATCTAGCATCTGGGAACACCTTAAACTGCTGGGAAATTTATTCCTGCTTCCATTGAACCCTTATAGCACACCATTAAACTCTGAGAAGAACAACCCAACAGCTATTTACAAGTTTGTATTGGAAGAATAAGTATTCAACAGCATCTCAAAAATATGCAGGCTGCACACATTCATACGTGACTCCCAACATGGTAAGGAGAGAAGAAGTGAGGATCTACTATAAGGGGGATCTGGGTATGTTAGGAAGGGATTGCCTAGGCCAGGGGTCAGCAAACTTTTTCAGCAGGGGGCCGGACTATATTGGGGGGGGGGGGAATGAACGAGTTCCTATGCCCCACAAATAACCCAGAGATGCATTTTAAATAAAAGCACACATTCTAGTCATGTAAAAACACGCTGATTCCCGGACTATCTGTGGGCCAGATTTAGAAGGCAATTGGGTCAGATCTGGCCCCCGGGGCTTAGTTTGCCTACCCATGGCCTAGGTTATGGTACAAAAATGAAGCAGCATGTAAGTATACAAGGCTTGTGGAATCTTTGGAGATAACAATGGATGGGAAAGTCAGACATACATGGTTAGGCACTAGGGCAGGCATGTCCAAAGTCCATTTCGAAACTTTGGGGTAAAATTGTAAAAAAAGCTCAACAACTTTGAAGTGAACACATGTTCACTTCATCAGATCTGGCCCTCTTTGAAAGAAGTTTGGGCACTAGGGGCATGAAGAGTCCTGAGAGGAAGCGGAGAAGATGAGATCCTGGAATGAAGTCCTTGTGCAACAAGAGCAGGGGATCTCAGAAAAGCGGCAGAGCAGTGTGCACTGGAGGGGCGGGCAGGGATCTCCTACAGGAAGCATTGATGGCAGTGTATTCAGTGACCACTGAGCAGGCAGCACATTTAAATAAGCAGCCTTAGGGTTGGAGAAGATGTTCTTAGCAGCCTGGATGGTGGCTCCTGTCTGAATATGTCACACCGCGTGGCTGCCCTTTGGGGCGGCGGGATCCTTCATTCCGACCTTCGTGGAGGGCCGTGGGAAAGGAGATGCTCCCTGGACGCGGGTCGAGCAGCTGGGATGGAAGGATGCTTGTCCCACAGGGGACATTTGTGTGGAGCAGACGGGGGGGGGTCTCCTCGGTGCACCTGAGGATGAATGGAGGGGGGAGTCTTTGGGGCAACACCAGGGAGAGGGAGAAGGGGGTCGGGAGGGGACCCGGGCAGGAAGATCTTGCGCGGGGCAGAGGGGGCTGGCCTGGCACTCTCGGGAAACCTTTCGCCCAAGGGACTTGGGGGGGGCCCCGGAGCGCGCGACCCCGAGGGAAGGCCCCGGGGGCAGCATGACACGTGTATGGATGCGGGCATGTCTGAAGAGCCCAGGCGAAGGGCCCCGCCCGGCCTCCCCTCGGCCCTGGCCCGCCCGCCCCGCTCTACCTCACGACGCGTGTCACGTCCCCGCAGCACGGCCAGCCCTCGACGCGTGTCCCGCCGGCCGCTCGGCTCCCTCAGCGAAGGCCGCGCGAAGAAGAAGCGGCGCCTGACGGGCCGGAGGAGAGACTGACGGGCCGCCGCCGCGCATGCGCCTTTCGAGGGAGGAGGGCGCCCCGCCTCTTCTGCCCCCCCGCCCGCTCCTATTCGTCGGCTCGGGAACTCGGGCTCTGATTTGCATGGGCCCCGCCCACTCGAAGAGCCGGTCCCGCGTGGCGCCTCGAGGGGAGGCGGGGCCGCGGGGGGGGGCGCTTTTTATGATAATGACAATAATAATGATAATAATCATCTTTTGCGGCACTTTGCTTTACCCAACAAAGGCGCGGGGGGGGGGGCGCCTCCCAGGAACCCCCCCGATGCCAAGTCCTGCCTCGCCCCGCGCCCGCCATCTCCCCCCGGCCGCGATCCCGGGGCCGCAGCAGCCCTGGCCTCCCGCAAGCGCCGGGCTTGTCCCCCGGGGCGGCGGGGGCGCCGGGCGGAGAGGCTGCTCTTTAAAGAAAAGAAAAGAAAAGAGCGCTTTTCACAGTGCTGTGCATTTTAGTAGATCTGATTTTATGTTGCTGAAATCCTACTAATTGCTTTTTAAACCATTTTACATGGTTTTTGTATTTTATTTATGTCATAATACACCTTGAGTCCAGGTCTGGGGAAAGGTGGACTGTAAATAATTAAATATAGAATAACCGAATTGTAGAGATGGAAGGGACCACGAGGGGTCATCTAGTCCAGCCCCCTGCAAAGCAGGAATCTTTTGGCCAGTGTGGGACTCAAACCCACGACCCTCTACTGACCAAGCTATCCCATAATAATAATGTCCAACACAAAGTGACTAACAAAAGGAAAAAGTGGGAGAGGGAGAAGTTGTGGGAATATAGGACCCCTGGCTCTCAGTCTAGCCAAGAGGGGAGAGTGCTTCTAGGTACAGAAGACCCCTTTGGGCGAGGGCAACCCCTGGGTCTTATACCAACTGGGGCACCTCAGGAGTGGAATTTCAACTTTGTTAAAAGCATTGACTTGAAGCATCTGCCTGACCTAAGAGTGAGGACCTAGAAAGGAGTCACTGGCAGAGGGGCGGGGGGAGCTCACCCCCCCCCCAGCACCAACGGGGAGGGGGGTACCTTCGCATTCATTCCGAATACTCTCAAAAGAAAGAAAGAAAGAAAGAAAGAAAGAAAGAAAGAACACACACAAACAGTTCTTGTTTAAGCCCTCCCTGCTGAGCTACTTCCAGGGAGTGGATGTGGTTTTTGCATAGTGGAGAATTCAGTAAGGTGATTCTCCACCATTAGCCTGAAGCGATCTCACCAGTTCTACCCCCTCATTCTGCAGCATGTGACGGCAAGTGGGGCAGAGGGGCAAGGGACCTGTTTTGAAATGCTCCCTCTTGTGTTAAAGAAAAAAGTATCTGCAAGTCAGAAAAGCAGAGCTGGCACCAGCGAAGAGACAGGTTCATTTGCAGTTCATGTCACATTTTTATATCTGGGTGCAGGAAAGGACAAGAAATTTTTTTCAGGGCTACAGCAACTCCAGAATGAGGAAAGGTTGCGGCATCTGGGGGGCTTCACAGTTTAGAGGGGGGAAGCATGCTAGTGGTTTTGCAAAGGTGTGGAGAAAGTAGACAAAAGGTTTTGTCCTCATAATACTAGAACCTGAGGTCATCCAATGAAGCGGAATGTGGCAATATTCAGGACAGCCCAAAAGAAAGTACTTATTCATATGGCACATAGGTAAACTATGGAATTTGTCTGGCAAAATGTAATGATGGCCACCAACTTGGGATAGCCAAATTCATGGAGGATAGAGCAATCAGTGACTCCTAGCCACAGTTGTTATGTTCTCTGTTGGAGGCAACATGGCTCTGAAAATCACAAGCGGGGAGAGTGGTGTTTCACTCCGGTCATGCTTACAGGCTTCCCGTAGGCACCTGACGGACCATTCTGAGAACAGGGTGCTGGATTCTAGGAGCCTTTGGCCGGATCCAGCAAGGCTCTTACGTCAGGCTGATGTGGCTGTGCTGGCAAGTTAATGCACACTGCGTTGTCCCAAAGTTCCCCTAGGCACCGTTGCCAGGCCAAGGCAGCCCCTTCACACCTTGCTGCTCCACAGCTGAGCCACATCCATAGCAGCAGCTGGTCTCCTGCCATACTGCAGGGATGGGGAATATTTTTCTGTCCAAAGCCACACTCCCAAGCAACTTTCTGGTGGGGGCCCAGAGGTGAAAGTGGGTGGAGAAAGTAATGCAATTTTTACGGTTGTACAATAGACTAGCTTCCTTACACTGTCACAGCTCTCTGTATTCTCCATCCAGACAAGCGTGAGGCATTACAGTGGTACCTCAGGTTAAGTACTTAATTTATTCTGGAGGTCCGTACTTAACCTGAAACTGTTCTTAACCTGAAGCACCACGTTAGCTAATGGGGCCTTCCGCTGCACCGCCAGAGCACAATTTCTGTTCTCATCCTGAAGCAAAGTTCTTAATCTGAAGCAATATTTCTGGGTTAGCGGAGTCTGTAACCTGAAGCGTATGTAACCTGAAGCGTATGTAACCCGAGGTACCACTGTATTAGTGTTCAAGGACACATTATGGCCAAACAAAAACACTCAAAGCGGGTATGGAGAAGGACCAGTGAGTGGTGCAGCCTTGAGAGTTCTGAGGACTGCAAGCCAGAGGTCCGTGTCCGTCCGTCCGTCCCCCCACCCCACCGATCTATACACCAGCCAGATTACCTGGGGACACTAGGCAATACTTCTCAGGACATATTCCCCCCCCCTATTTTTTTATTAATTTTCACAAAATTATAAACAAACAAGACAAACAAACAAACAAACACAAATCATAATCTTATTAGAAATTATACTCATTAACACTGTTAAGTGACTTCCTCGCTTCCTCTTGGTTGAATTTCCATGCATATCCATTTGACAGTTTTCCAGATCACAGTTCATAAATTATAAAATTTATCTGTAGCTTTAACATCTTTCAATCTTTACCTTTTGAAATTATACATATTGATTCATCACTTAACTTATATAAAATCCTAAGCCTATTCATCCACATAAATATGCTGTGGTTGGTCCTTTGGGGCAAATGGCGTACAGCCCCCAGGCATCTCAGTCTGTTTTCAGCCTGCTCCCACCCACCTGCCTTACTGACGACCTGTCCAAGGAGCTGCCGCCATCTCCTCCTTAGCACCAGTGTTGTCATTGTAGGACTCAGCTGGGAAGAGCATTGGGGGAAACCCGAGTGCTGGTTCTGCCTGCTAATGGGCACCAGCCAGCCACCCCTGTAAAATGGCATGCCAGATCATTGGTCCAACTAGCCCACTAGTATTGATTGTGCTGACTAGCAGAAATTATTCAAGGCTTCGGCTTCCTAAGATTATTTCTGTTGAACATTACATGTTTTCTCACCACAGTTCTCCACCCTGGAGCTATGGGACATCCCCTAACCTGGGGCCGGCAACCTTTTCTCTTTCTACAGTGGTGGGTGAGGAAGGAGGGCTGGGCCACCTTCTCTCTCTGGTTTCACCCACACAACACATTTAAAGCCCTCTTGTGTCACGTTAACTTAACAGCCACAGCTTCCCCCCAACAATCCTGGGAACTGTAGTTTGTTAAGGTACTAAAAGTTATTAGAAGATCCCTTGGAGAGCGACCAACTGCCAGCATCCTTAACAAACTGCATTTCCCAGGATTCTTTGCAGGAAGCCATACTTAAATGTACAAAGTGAATGTATGTCTTTCTTTCTTTCCGCCATCTCCCCACTCCAAACAGTTTTATACATATGATGATATGTAAATGGTCGACCCAAAGTACGTCTGAAAACCAGAGGCTTTCTCCATCTCATAAACCTCTTCTCCAGCTTTTTAAACCCATAAAAGCTACACAGACAATTCCTGTCATAATCTATTGCAGATTCTTCAGTGCAGAAAGATGTAGTGGTTAGGTTCTATCATATAAAGCATCTGTTGATGGGAGACCATGTAAGATGGTAGGCTGTGCATTTCAACTTTAAAATGGCCTCATTATATATATATATAGAAGTGGGAAGCATGTAAATGCAGTTAATTATAATTAGATACATCTACAGCAGCATCCCCTCTAGTGATTCCACCTTCTATCCTTCCCGATTGTTGACTCTGCTCGCTGGGTCTGATGTGAGTTGGAATCCAGCAATATCTGCAGGCCCCACATTTGCTACCCTGTCTGTAGATAATCAGCAGAGTCAGAAACTCTGCATTAGATTGTGACCTGGATTTAACCAGGTTAAATTAAAGGGTTTCCCCATTCAAGCTTATTACTTGCACTTTTCCTACAATTTCCCCAATTACAGCCACTTGGCTTGCCACAAAAATTACATCAGAGGAACAATGGCACCTCCCATCACCTTGACTTTAAAAGAAACATCTGCTGCTGCTCCTGTTATTACAAAATCAGTGTCTTCTAATGTGCTAAACGCACACTGTGGGGCTCTTTTCAGAGTCTGTGCACTATTGTTAAGTGTGGCCTTCCTTAATATTGAAGGTAGCTTTCAAGATGAAGGCCTTGATTGTTGAAGGGAAAGAGACAAAAAGGCTTCTGTATGTCCCATACACAGAAAAGCATGGTACCTGCCCACTCCCAGGCTAGCAGTTTACTGTAGGAGATGAACCACTGGTGGTCTCTGAGCTCCAGAGTAAACTCAAGAATAACTATCCTTGGTCTGCACCCAATTAATTCTTTTCTGACAACAGATTGAGGTCATACTGTTGAATTGCCTAATAAGGACCAGGTTCAGGGGTCAGGACTGTCATAATGCACTGCACAGGTCTTAACCATGCCAGCACTGAAGGATTTTTTTTTATTTTTATTTTAATCTTCACATTTATTCCACAAGCTAATTGCCCCCCCCAAAAAAAAATTCCTATTGTACTACATAGTTTTAACTGGCCATATTTTTTTCATCTACGTGTACATTGTTTTCATTGGCCAGGGTTTATCAGCTGTGTAAACAGCAAGTTTGTGAGGGGTGTGTGTGTGCATGCATATGCAGCATGATCTGTGTAAATGAGTGAAATATATGGGGGGGGTGTAAAAGAGGGAGGGGTGTGTGCTGGGGAAGGGCATGCCTGTATGCTTGTGAGAGGGGCCTGTGAGATGGGGGGGGGAGAGTGCAACTAGTTTCAGAGAAGCACATACGTCTGAAAGAAAGAGGGGAAAGGTATATATACTTGTGGGGGCAAGGGGGGCAGTCATAAAGGGACATGTACAGCATGTGACACAGGCCTCAGCTGTGTGAGCAGGTCCATGATCTGTGGGGATGGAGACAGGGGGCTGGTCTGCATAGGAAAGTGTCTGCAGGAGTCACCTGTGCAGAAGAGAGGTACATGTGGGTTTTGTGATAGTGGGGGGGGGGTGAGAGGGAGGGAGGCATGGATGAGCTGTGTGTGAGGGACAGGGAGGATATACATGCATGTGTGGAGTTTGTGTATATACTGTTATGAGTCGGGGGGGGGGAGGCCCCTTCTAAATCCTGGATCCAGTACAGATTAAATTCCCACGAAAGCCATGCTAGCTTCCTGGGGAGACAATTGCCCTCTAAACACAAGTTAACAAAGGAAGTGGTTCTGTGCCAGACGGCAAATGGGGGGGGGGGGTCCTCCTCCCTCATGGTGTTGGTAGTTAGACAGACAAAGGTCAGCGTTTTAGAGTTGAGTTGTATGTGAGGTAGAAGCTAGTAGCAAGTCCGCAGGCTGGGCAGCAGGGAGACAGAGCCATGCCTGATTTCTGCTGGAATCCGAGGCTGTGGCTAGGGGAGAAGCAAGCTCTCCTGGGCTGTTAATGCTGGGAGCCTTTCCATCGCAGGCTCAGGTTGTATGTATGTTTAAATAAACCATCTAATGATGCCACGGTCTCCATTGTCCCCCATTCAAGGGCACCGAGCCCTGGGCAAGTGGCTGGAACCCCTGGATGCTGCTACTGCTTGGAGACTGGGGTGGTGAGCAACAATATACTGTACTTTTCCATGTATTAGACAAGGGATTTTTACTCCAAAATAGTGTTTAAATACAGGGCTTGTCTAACACACAGGCAGTACATTGGGAGACCAGGTGATTGGCTGCCGCTGCAAGCTGCAGCTTGTAAGCGGCAATTTGGTGAGTGATGGTTGGCTGCGTCAAGGGCTGCTTTGGATTGGCTGCTGTTGTGGCAATTGGGTGTTTGGTTTCTGGCTTGTGTTTGCGAATGGACAGACACTTGTCGCCTTCTGCGATGCAAGCGATTCTGAGCTCTTGTCTTTAGGGTTAGTGATTTTCTGCATTCCCCCCCAACAAAAGCTCAAGAACCTTGGGCAACCCCCCCCCCCCCAAAAGCTCAGCAACTCTGGTAATATAGCCATCTCCCCACATTTTCTTAAATTATAGCCATTTTCTTAAATTATAGACAGAAAAGTATGGTACATGCCATGAAAGGGCGAGTGTGATGGACAAGCACTGGGTCTGCTTCTTGGGGACCCAGCAACCAGTCAACACGTGAGTACACCCAATTAGAGGTGGGGGGAATTAAATACTGACAGTGAGCAGTTAGAAAGGACTCTGTGTGGAAGGGCTTGTTTGTGGCTCAAGAGGGACTTTGGGAGGGCAGAAGGGTCCTGTCAGGGAACTGCCATCAGTGCCGGAGGGAGAGAGCAAAATCCAGAGAGATTCCAGAGAGCGCCCCGGGATTGGGAGAGGCAGCCCATCTTCTGGGGAAGAGAATCATCGTAGCACCAGTGGAGAAGGGGGGCAGATGGGGGAAGCGGCGAGGCGGTCCCATGACCAGTGGAGAAGGGGGGCAGATGGGGGAAGTGGCGAGGCAGGGAGAGTAGGGGTCCTCCGCTGCCTTCGCCCTCCTTGCGCAGAAGGCTTTCGCACAGAGAGAGTAGGAGGAGACTAGGCGTCAAAGAGCTTCTTTGCTGGAAGAAGTTTAAGAAATGCCCACTGACGGATTCTGCCAGTGATTGAGGCAGCCACGGGTGAGTGGCTGTCCGGACAGAAAAGGTTCACTCAGGCAACCCAGCCAGGTGTTTGCAGCAGCTTACGCACAAGCAACCCCTAGAACCATTACAGCAATCCGTCAGTCCCTGACGTTGCTTGTGCGCAGGCCCGGAGAGGCAGCACAATGAGCCAAACAGGGCCGGCCGGAGAGACAGAGCAAGAAGCCATGGTGCGAGGTCTGGTCGAGAGGAACCGAGACCTGGAGGCGCATGTCGCTACCCTGTCTGCACGGCTGGAGGAGAGACGGGCTCAGGATGCACAGGTCAGAGCCACCCCGATAGGGAGGAAGGTACACAAGTTTGGTGGAAAGCCCCAAGACTACAATGCCTTCCGAAAGGAAATTCAATACGCTTTGAATTTGCAGAAAAATGACTTTGCGGATGATGGGGAGAGGGTGGCTTACATTGTTGGACATCTGCAGGATGGGGCGCGCGAATGGATCAGGCCCCTAATGGCGACGCAGAATGATGCATTGAAAGATCTTAAGAAATTCTACCAGGCAATGGACGCAATGTTCTCCAGCGAGGTGGAGCAAAGCGTGACACGGAGGGAGCTGATGGGGTGCAAGCAGGGGGGCCTGTCCGTCAGAGACTACTGGTCGCGTTTTGCGATGTTAGTCCACAAGCTCGGGTGGGATCTGGACTCTGAACCAGTACAAATGTTGTTTGAAGCGGGTTTGGACCCCGAAGTGAAAGACAAGTTGTCCCGAGCGCCCCGCCCGCGGTCGATGAACTCACAAAGGCTGTGCTTGTGATCGGAGTACGCCAGGAAGAAGCTCAGGAGAAGCGGGAGATAAGGGCAGAACGTTTCCATGGCAACCGCATTCCGGAGATGCCGAGAGAGCCTTCCCAGGCGGCAGAGCCGATGGAAATTGATGGCGCGCGAAGTTTCAAATGCTGGCAAAGGCCGGAAAAGGGAGGGGAAAGAGTAGAAAACTACCAAGAAGTGTTTCCTCTGTCAGCGACCGGGACATTTCATAGAATCATAGAATCATAGAGTTGGAAGAGACCACAAGGGCCATCGAGTCCAATCCCCTGCCAAGCAGGAAACACCATCAGAGCACTCCTGACATATGGTTGTCAAGCCTCTGCTTAAAGACCTCCAAAGAAGGAGACTCCACCACACTCCTTGGCAGCAAATTCCACTGTCGAACAGCTTTTACTGTCAGGAAGTTCTTCCTAATGTTTAGGTGGAATCTTTTTTCTTGTAGTTTGGAACCATTGCTCCGTGTCCGCTTCTTTGGAGCAGCAGAAAACAACCTTTCTCCCTCCTCTATGTGACATCCTTTTATATATTTGAACATGGCTATCATATCACCCCTTAACCTCCTCTTCTCCAGGCTAAACATGCCCAGCTCCCTTAGCCGTTCCTCATAAGGCATCGTTTCCAGGCCTTTGACCATTTTGGTTGCCCTCCTCTGGACACGTTCCAGTTTGTCAGTGTCCTTCTTGAACTGTGGTGCCCAGAACTGGACACAGTACTCCAGGTGAGGTCTGACCAGAGCAGAATACAGTGGCACTATTACTTCCCTTGATCTAGATGCTATACTCCTATTGATGCAGCCCAGAATTGCATTGGCTTTTTTAGCTGCCGCGTCACACTGTTGGCTCATGTCAAGTTTGTGGTCAACCAAGACTCCTAGATCCTTTTCACGTGTACTGCTCTCAAGCCAAGTGTCACCCATCTTGTATTTGTGCCTCTCTTTTTTTTTGCCCAAGCGCAATACTTTACATTTCTCCCTGTTAAAATACATCTTGTTTGTTTTGGCCCAGTTCTCTAATCTGTCAAGGTCGTTTTGAAGTGTGATCCTGTCCTCTGGGGTGTTATCCACCCCTCCCAGTTTGGTGTCATCTGCAAATTTGATCAGGATGCCCTTGAGTCCATCATCCAAGTCGTTGATAAAGATGTTGAATAAGACCGGGCCCAAGACAGAACCCTGTGGCACCCCACTAGTCACTCTTCTCCAGGATGAAGAGGAACCATTGATGAGCACCCTTTGGGTTCGGTCAGTCAGCCAGTTACAAATCCACTGAGTGGTAGCATAGTCAAGCCCACATTTTACCAGCTTCTTTACAAGAATATCATGGGGCAACTTGTCAAATGCCTTGCGGAAATCAAGGTAGGCTACATCCACTGCGTTCCCTTCATCTACCAGGCTTGTAATTCTGTCAAAAAACGAGATCAGGTTAGTCTGACATGACTTATTTTTCAGAAATCCATGCTGACTATTGGAGATCACAGCATTCCTTTCTAGGTGCTCACAGACTGTTTGCTTAATGATCTGCTCCAGAATCTTCCCTGGTATTGATGTCAGACTCACTGGGCGGTAATTATTTGGGTCCTCTCTTTTCCCCTTTTTGAAAATAGGGACAACATTTGCCCTCCTCCAGTCTGCCAGGACTTTGCCTGTTCTCCAGGAATTCTCAAAGATGACTGCCAGTGGTTCTGAGATCACATCTGCCAGTTCTTTTAATACTCTTGGATGCAGTTCATCTGGCCCTGGAGACTTGAATACATCTAAACAAGCCAAGTATTCTTGTACTATCTCCTTAGTTATTCTGGGCTGTGTTTCCTCTGCTGAATCATTTGCTCCAAATTCTTCAGGTCGGGCATTGTTTTCTTTATCGGAGAAGACTGAGGCAAAGAAGGCATTGAGGAGTTCAGCCCTTTCTGTGTCCCCTGTTTGCATTTCACCATCTTCTCCTCTGAGTGACCCCACTGTTTCTTTGTTCTTCCTTTTGCTACGAACATACCCATAAAAGCCTTTTTTGTTGCTTTTAACCTCTCTAGCAAGCCGGAGTTCATTCTGTGCTTTAGCTTTTCTGACTTTGTGTCTACACATGCTGGCTATTTGTTTGAATTCCTCTTTGGTGGTTTCCCCCCTTTTCCATTTTTTGTACACATCCTTTTTTAATCTTAACTCAGTTAAAAGTTCTTTAGATAGCCACCCTGGCTTCTTTAGGCACCTTCCATGTTTCTGTCTCATTGGTATTGCCTGAAGTTGTGCTTTTGCAAAGGTCTGCCCTCAACGGAAAGCCTGGCAAGGCATGATGGGGACTACAGGCCATGACGAGAAGGGGGAGGAAGGGCCAGTGCAGGGAAACAACAAAGCCTGGCTGCCAACCAGCAGGGGCAGCAGCCAGGCCAGCAACCAATAGAAGTGCCCCAGCCTGACCCTCCCAAAGCAGCTATAGCCATAGAGGTGATGCTAGAACTCCCAAATGGGCACCCCGTCAAAGTGGAGGGGCTGCTAGATTCTGGGAGCTCGTGTAATTTCTTCAGCAGAGACTTCGCTCTGGAGCACCAGCTCTACCTGTTGCCACTAGATTTTCCCTTGCAGGTGACCACCATCGATGGCAGGGAACTCCTGGGAGGGGAAGTGACACACCAGACACCGCCAATGCGAATGAGTGTCTCCAGGCACACGGAAACCATTGCCTTTCACGTGGCCACGCTGGCAGGACCCCCCAATAATACTGGGAATGAGCTGGCTGGCAATACATGACCCAGTAGTGTCATGGCATCAGCGGTCGGTCACCTTTGGGTCAGCTTACTGCTTAGAACACTGTCTGGGAGGGAAGGAACCAAGAATGACTGTGGCCAGAGTGGCTGGGGTGGCCCTGGAGCAAAAAAGGGAGGTGCCACTGCAATATGCGGATTTGAAGGAGGTCTTCAGCGAGAGGGAGGCAGACAGACTGCCCCCCCCCCACAGGCCATTTGACTGCCAAATCAACCTGCTTCCAGGGGCTCAGTTACCGGTGGGTAAGCTGTATGTCATGTCCGACCAGGAGATGCAGGAGTTGTGGTAGTTTATTGACAAGAACCTGAAGAGGGGTTTCATAAGGGAATCAAAGGCGGTGGGGGGCAGTCCAGTGTTCTTTGTGGACAAAAAAGAGACTAATCAGCCCAGATTAGTTGTGGATTACAGGGCCGTAAACCTGGTGTCAGAACCCGTGACTTTCCCAATACCCAGGATTTACGATATTTTGACACGTGTGAGGCAGGGGAAGATTTTTACCAAGCTCGACCTCAGGGGAGCATACAATCTGATTAGGATAATTGCGCGTCCGGCAATGGCTGCCCTCTTCTAACTGCGAAGAGGGAGCTCCGCAGAAACGGGTCGTCCGCTACGGCGCAGCGGAGACCCACATCGGAAAACCACAGGCAGCGTAAGCTTGTGGCCGTGGGACTCGGCGGGCACCAGGAGCGCTCCCCGAAACGTAGAAGGGACCCCGTAAGAGGTCCCGGAACATGGAAGGGCTGGCGCGGTGCTGTGAGTCAATCGCTCTTTCTTTCTTTCTTTCTTTTTTATAAATATTTATTAAGATTTTTTTAAATACAAAATGCAAAAATGATAAACAATGTAACATGTATCATAACACATTTTTCAAAACTTCTTTGGACTCCCTCACGTCTCCCACTCCCACTTACATCATTGTGACCTTTTTCCAGCAATTTATCATCTTGTTTACATTCTTAAATCTCGTTCAATTAATTTAATCTAATAATTCTCCAAAAATTTTATATTTTCCTCAATCTCACTTATCGTCAAATTCAAATCTAATTCAATGGTAGGCAGTTATTTATGATCTAGCATCCTTCTTAGCCTTCGACCAAATTACAATACTTTTGTAGATAAATCTTGAATTTCTTCCAGTCTTCTTCAACCCTCTCTTCTCCCAGGTCTCTACCAGTCATCTCGGCCAGTTGCATATAGTCCATCAGCTGCATCTGCCACTCTTCCAGTGTGGGTAGATCTTGAGTTTTCCAGCTCTTAGCGATAAGTATCCTTGCTGCCGTTGTTGCGTACATAAAAAATGTTCGGTCCTTCTTTAACACCTTCTGGCCAACAATGCCCAGAAGGAAGGCCTCTGGTTTCTTAGTGAAGGTATACTTAAATACCTTTTTCAACTCATTATATATCATTTCCCAGAAGGCCTTCACTCTAGGGCAAGTCCACCAGAGGTGAAAGAATGTTCCTTCATATTCTTTACATTTCCAACATTTATTATCAGACAAATTGTATATTTTGGCAAGTTTAACTGGGGTCATGTACCATCTATATATCATTTTAATTACATTTTCCTTCAAAGCATTACATGCAGTGAAGTTCAGCCCTGTGGTCCACAACCTTTCCCAGTCCTCAAACAAGATATTATGCCCAATATCCTGAGCCCACTTTATCATAACCGATTTAACCATTTCGTCTTGTGTATTCCATTTCAACAGCAAGTTATACATTCTTGATAGTACCTTATTTTTTGGTTCTAACAACTCTGTTTCCAACTTCGATTTCTCCACCTGGAACCCTACCTTTTTGTCATTTTTAAAAACTTCTTTAATCTGAGCGTAATGTAACCAGTCTCGCACTTTATCCTTATTTTCTCCAAACTCTGCAATTTCCAATTGTCTCCATCTTTTTCTAATATTTCCCAATATTTTGGCCATTTGGCCTCCATATTGGGTCTTTTTCGGGCCTTAGCTTCCAGAGGTGAAAGCCACCTCGGAGTTTTGTTTTCCAATAAGTCTTTGTATTTTGTCCAGACATTAAAAACTGCTTTCCTGACAATATGGTTCTTAAAGACCTTATTGATCTTAACCTTATCGTACCATAGGTATGCATGCCAACCAAAAGCATTGTTAAAACCTTCCAAGTCCAATACGTCAGTGTCTTCGAGAAGTAGCCAGTCTTTTAGCCAGCAAAAAGCTGCGGCTTCATAGTACAACTTTAAGTCCGGCAGGGCAAAGCCCCCTCTTTCTTTCGCATCAGTTAGTATCTTAAACTTAATTCTGGGCTTTTTGCCCTGCCAGACAAATTTAGATATATCTCTCTGCCACTTCCGGAAGCACTCTGTCTTGTCCACAATCTGCAATGTTTGAAACAAAAACAACATCTTTGGCAATACATTCATCTTAACAGCAGCAATTCGGCCTAACAAAGAAAGCTTCAATTTTGTTCAACTATCCAAGTCTCTCTTAATTTCAGACCAACATTTTTCATAGTTATCCTTAAATAGACTCAGATTTTTTGCTGATATGTTTACCCCTAGGTACTTTACTTTTTTAACCACAGTTAGTTCTGTTTCTCTCTGAAACCGTTCCGACTCTGTATCTGTCAGATTTTTCCCCAACACCTTAGTTTTCTGTTTATTTAGTTTAAATCCCGCCACCCGACCAAAATCTTGAATCAGTTGTAGTACTCTTTTTGTACTAGATTCTGGCTCCTGCAGAGTCAGAACTAGGTCATCTGCAAAAGCTTTAAGTTTATATTGTTTCGCTCCGACCTGAATCCCTTCCACCAACCGGTCCCCTCTAATCATATTCAAGAGCACCTCCAGAACTGATATAAATAACAAAGGGGAAATCGGGCAGCCTTGTCGTGTTCCTTTTTCAATTTTAAACTCTTCTGTAACCACATTGTTTACTATCAATTTAGCCTTTTGTTCTGAATATATTGCATCAATCCCATTCTCAAAACCCCGACCCACTCCCATTTCTTTTAAATTTCCCTTCATAAATTTCCAAGAGATATTATCAAAGGCCTTCTCCGCATCTATGAATATGAGCACTGCTTTTGTATTTATATCAGTTTGCAAAAGTTCCAAGATGTCAATGATGTTCCTTGTATTAGCAAACATGTGTCTACCTGGGAGAAAGCCTGCCTGGTCTTTATGAATTACTTCATTTAAAACTTTTTTAAGTCTACTTGCCAGGACATCTGCAAATATTTTGTAATCCACATTTAAAAGGGAGATGGGACGGTAGTTCTTGAGTTGTGTCTTTTCAGAATCCGATTTAGGTATCAATGTGATAAATGCTTCCTTCCACGATTCCGGCGCCCTCCTCCCCTCCATAATTTCATTGCTAACCTCCATCAGTGGTTGTATCAAGTGGTCTTTTAATGTCTTATAATACTTGGAGGTTAGCCCATCTGGCCCTGGAGATTTGCCCAATTTCATGTTTTGAATGGCTTGTTCAATCTCTTGGCGTGTTATTTTACTGTTCAGGAGAGATCTATTTTCTTGTGACAATTTTTTAAGGCCATTTTTCTCCAAAAATTGTTTAATCTCAACCTCGTCCTGCGGCCCTTGAGTATATAATTTTTTGAAGTATTTCTGGAAACACTTTCTGATCTCCATGGGGTTCTGAATGTTTCTTCCTTCAATTTCCAAATTTGTAACTGTATTCAATTTTTGTCTCTTCTTCAACTGCCAAGCTAGCAGTTTCCCACATTTATTTGCCGATTCAAAAGTTTTTTGTTTCATTAATTTAATCTTCCACTCTATTTCCTGATTTATCAGTTTAGAATATTGTGCTTGATAGAGTTTGATTTCTCTCAAGATCGGCAAGGACTTCGGGTTTGATCTTAACTTCTTCTCTAATTCTTTTATTTTCTCCAAAATCTTATCTTTTCTATTGTTTTGTGTCCTCTTCCTTACAGCATTCTGTTGTATCAAGAACCCCCTCATCACAGCTTTGCTTGCATCCCAAATAATTCTTTTTTCCACCGTAGTGTTCATATTTATCTCGAAATAGTCCTTCAATGCTTTCTGGGCCTTCTTAATAATCTCCTGATCTCTGAACAAATTGTCATTCATCTTCCATCTAAAGGAGCCGGTTGGTAATAGTATCATGTCCATTTTCAGTGCGTTATGGTCGGAGCAGGTTTTTGGGCAGATTTCCACCTTTCTGACCTTGGGTGCCAGACCTCTAGTTATCCATATTTGGTCGATTCTTGTCCAAGTCAGCTGGGCTTCAGAGAAAAATGTTCCTTCTTTCCCCAAGGGGTTCTTCGTTCTCCAAATGTCAATCCATTCCATATTGTCTGTCAGTTCAAAAAAAGTCTTTGGTAGTCTGCCATCTTTTGTAACATTTTGGCTTTGTGACTTATCCATGTTAGTTGATACGACCCCGTTCATATCTCCCATCATAATGATGTTGTCATAGTCCAGATAATCCAGCATGGTCTCATGCAACTTCTTAAAAAATTCCGATTTCCCTTCATTTGGTGCATAAATTCCTAATATCAGAATCTTTTCTCCTTGATGTTGTATTTCGATTGCCAAAATTCTTCCATGTTCATCTTTAAATAAAAATTTAGGTGACAGGCTCTCTTTTGCATATATCACCACACCTCTCTTCTTTACTTTGTCTGAAGATATAAATTCCTGGCCAAGTCTTTTGTTTATTAATACTTTTCTATGGAGCCTAGTCACATGTGTTTCTTGTAAGCAAATAATGTCCAGTTGTTCCTTTTTTAATATATGAAAAATTTTTCTCCTTTTTTCCGGAATGTTACAGCCATTTATATTCCAGCTCAAAAGTTGCAGAGACATCCTGAATAAATCTGGTTATTTTTCTAGGAGTGGTACCTTATTCGCTGGGTCTTCAGGATCCGGGGGTGCAGGCACCCCTGGTACTACAGGCCCCGAGGGTAATTCAAGTCCTTTTTGAAGGTCCTCTCCGTACGCAGTCAGAAACTTATCTCTATCTTCCAGTGATCTGATTTTAATCTTCTTCCCTCTAAAAGTAAAAGATAATCCTTGAGGAAAGTCCCACCTGAAGATAATTGTGTTGCTCCTTAACAGTCTTGTTAGTTCCAAATAATCAGATCTAAGGTCCAAAAGTTGTTTAGGAATATCCTTAAAAATTTCAATTCTTTTGTCCAGAATGTCCAGTGACTTTCCGTAATGTAAACCCAAAATCTTGTCCCTTTCCTCCTTTGATCTCAGTATTATTAAGCAATCTCTGGGCTTCTCTCTCTTTATAAGTCTTCCAAGTCTGAAGGCTGATGTAATTTTGAAGTCTTTTTCCTCTAGGTTCCAAAACTTGGAAAATTCTTTAGTCAGGAACTCAGCTAAGTTGCCTTCTTCCACCTCTGGTATCGACCTTATCCTTAAATTAGTCTGTCTATTCTGTAGTTCTATCATAGAAAGATAGGTCTGATGTTCACCTACTTGTTTGCTGAGTGGTCTTACCTCTTTCTCTAAATTTCCCAATCTTTGGCTGGTATCTTCAGCCAATTTCCGATTTTCACCTGCAGTCTCCTTCAATTCTCCAATTGCTTGCACATTTTGTGCAACTTGTCCAGTTAGTCTATTTAAACATTCAGTATTTTGTTCAATTTTAGCTGTTTGCTGATCAGCTTTTTTATCCAAAGATTCCACTTTTTTATCCAAAGATTCCAGTTTTTCAAGAATTTTCTCTAAAGTAGAACTAATTTCTCCTGAGGCCATCTCTTCCAATTGAAATTCCTCAGTTTCTGCCCTTGGCAGAAAAGCAGCTTCTTTCTCAGAAGTCAGAGTAGGCAAAGTAAGCACAGTAGGCACAGATGATCTGCGTGCCTGGGAGACTGCGGTTAGAGTTGTTTGTCTGGTTCTCGGTCCCTTTCTTCTTGCGCCACTCATTCCAGAGTTATCTAAAATTCAAGGTCAAGCTGAGTTGTTCTCATGAGAAAAGCAGCGGCCCAGATGGTAATAGTCAAACAGGAGGCCGGGAAAGGAAAAGTAAAACAATGTCACTGCTATTAATCCCAAATCCTCTAGGGGGAACTTAAAATGTCTTTAGGGAAGAAGACAATTTCATTAAAACTATTATAATCCCATTTAATGTCCGAGAGCCTTCAATAAGGTAATTTTTAACAGAGTTAGTGTTTAAAAAGTCACAGTGTTTCAGACAGTGCTTGCTGGTATTCCAAAAGATGCTTCAAAGTAACCAGTTCAAACTCCCTCAGATTGTTTCAAAGTTTAAATTCAAAAGTATCCAGCCCTGCAAGCTGGCTACTCAGTTATTCAGGCAGTTCCAACACCTGGGATTCTTACTTTAATTATAATCCAAATAGAAGAAAGGTATCAAAGTCCACATAAAAGTCATATAATCAATTGCTTAAAGTCCTTATTCAACTTAAAGATAATTTCCACGGATGTCCAGATCAGTTAGATTAAAAGTTCACTCTTTGCCTTCACTCCTCCGGCTCTTTGCTTAATGATCCAATGACAGCGGAAGACGGACTTCCTATTTTTCGTCACTCCGCTTTCAGCCAAATTAATCCTTAAAGTCCCGAAACTTTTAAAGTCCGTTTACTCACGGGTTGTTGTTTTCCGAATCTGAAGTTTAGGAAGAAAGGACAGCGCTCACCGGCAGCAGCAACGCGGCTTCACTCCGCCGATTGCGGAACGATCCTCAGCGCCGCAACCCCCTCCGCGATCCGGAGCCCCTTACGGGGTTCCTTCAACGTACCCAAAACATTTTTTGAATTGACTGACAACATGGACTTGATTGACATCTGGAGAACAAAGAATCCTCTAGGAAGAGAAGGAACATTCTTTTCTGAAGCCCAACTGACTTGGACAAGAATCGACCAAATCTGGACAACTAGAGGCCTGGCACCCAAGATAAAAAAAGTGGAAATCTGCCCAAAGACCTGCTCCGACCATAATGCTGTAAAGATGGATATGAGATTAACGCCAACCGGCTCCTTTAGATGGAGGATGAATGACAATTTGTTTAGAGATCAGTAAAAAGGCCCAAAAAGTTTTGAAGGACTATTTTGAAATAAATCTGAACACTACGGTGGAAAAAAGAATTGTCTGGGACGCAAGTAAGGCGGTTATGAGGGGGTTTCTGATACAACAGAATACGATTAAGAAAAAAGCACAGAATGAGAAAAAGGATAAGATTTTGGAGAAAATTAAAGAAGGTGAGAAGAAATTAAGATCGAAACCGAAATCAAAGGAGATCCTAAGAGAAATTAAACATTATCAAGCACAATATTCAAAATTGATAAATCAAGAAGTGGAATGGAAAGTTAAGTTAATGAAACAAAGATCTTTTGAATCGGCAAATAAATGTAGAAAGCTGCTAGCATGGCAGCTGAAAAAGAGACAAAAACTGAACATAGTAACAAACTTAGAAATTGAGGGAAGAAATATTCAGAACCCAGTGGACATCAGAAAGTGCTTCCAGAGATATTTCAAGCAATTATATACACAAGGGCCGCAAAACGAATCAGAGATAGAACAATTTTTAAAGAAGAATGGTTTACCAAGGTTGTCTCTACGGAACAGAACAATCCTGAATTATAAAATAACACAATCAGAGATCGAAGAGGCCATTCAGAACATGCAATTGGGCAAATCTCCAGGGCCAGATGGGCTTACCTCCAAATACTATAAGACATTGAAAGATTATTTGATACACCCATTAATGGAGGTTTGAAATGAAATCATGGAGGGGAAGAAGGCACCGGAGTCGTGGAAAGAAGCTTTCATCACATTGATACCCAAACTAGAAACTGAAAAGACACAACTTAAGAATTACCGCCCCATCTCCCTCCTAAACGTGGATTACAAAATATTTGCAGACATTTTAGCAAGTAGACTTAAAAAAGTTTTAAATGAAGTAATTCATAAGGATACCCAAACTAGAAACTGAAAAGACACAACTTAAGAATTACCGCCCCATCTCCCTCCTAAACGTGGATTACAAAATATTTGCAGACATTTTAGCAAGTAGACTTAAAAAAGTTTTAAATGAAGTAATTCATAAGGACCAGGCAGGCTTTCTCCCAGGTAGACATTTGTTTGCTAATACAAGGAATATTATTGATATTTTGGAACTCTTGCAAACAAACATCAATACAAAAGCAGTGTTGATATTTATAGATGCGGAGAAGGCCTTTGACAATATTTCTTGGAAGTTCATGAAGAAAAACTTGGAAGGAATGGGAGTGGGGCGGGGGTTTCAGAATGGGATAGAGGCAATTTATTCAGAGCAAAAGGCAAAACTGATAGTGAACAATGTGGTGACAGAAGAGTTTAGAATTGAAAAAGGTACACGACAAGGTTGTCCTATATCCCCTTTACTATTTATATCGGTCCTGGAAGTGCTCTTAAACATGATTAGAGGAGACCGGTTGGTGGAAGGTATTCAGGTCGGAGCGAAACAGTATAAACTTAAAGCATTTGCAGATGACCTAGTATTGACCTTACAGGAGCCAGAGCCTAGTACCAAAAGGGTTTTGCAATTGATTTATGAGTTTGGTCGAGCGGCGGGATTTAAACTTAATAAGCAAAAAACCAAGGTTCTAGAAAAAAACTTGACTTCTTTAGAATCAGAAAGGTTTCAGAAAGAGACAGAATTAAATGTGGTCAAAAAAGTAAGATATCTAGGGGTAAACATAACAGCGAAGAACAGGAACTTATACAAAGATAATTATGAAAAATGTTGGTCTGAAATCAAAAGGGATCTAGATGTTTGGTCAAGATTGAAACTTTCCTTGTCAGGACGTATTGCTGCCATTAAGATGAATGTATTGCCAAAAATGCTGTTTTTGTTTCAAACTTTGCAGATTGTGGATAAAATGGAGTGTTTTGGGAGGTGGCAGAGAGATATTTCTAAATTTGTCTGGCAGGGCAAAAAGCCCAGAATCAAGTTTAAGATACTAACTGATGCTAAAGAAAGAGGGGGCTTTGCCCTGCCAGACTTAAAGTTGTACTATGAATCAGCAGCTTTCTGCTGGTTGAAGGATTGGCTACTTCTTGAAAATACTGATGTTTTAGATTTGGAAGGATTTAACAATGCTTTTGGTTGGCATGCATATTTGTGGTATGACAAGGTTAAAATACATAAAGCTTTCAAGAATCATGTTGTCAGAAAAGCAGTGTTCAATGTCTGGTCAAAATATAAAGATTTACTGGAAAATAAGACCCCAAGGTCGTTATCACCAATGGAGGCTAAGGCCCCGAAAAGACTCAATATGGAGGCCAAATAGCCGAAATATTGGGAAATATATTGGGAGAAGAGAGGGTTGAAGAAGACTGGAAGAAATTCAAGATTTATTTACAAAAGTATTGTAATTTGGCAGAAGGCTAAGAAGGATGCTAGATCATAAATAACTGCCTACCATTGAATTAGATTTGAATTTGACGATAAGTGAGATTGAGGAAAATATAAAATTTTTGGAGAATTATTAAATTAAGTTAATTGAACGAGATTTAAGAATGTAAACAAGATGATAAATTGCTGGAAAAAGGTCATAATGATGTAAGTGGGAGTGGGAGACGTGAGGGAGTCCAAAGAAGTTTTGAAAAATGTGTTATGATTCATGTTATATTGTTTATCATTTTTGCATTTTGTATTTAAAATTTTTTAATAAATATTTATATATATAAAAAAAGAAATATTGGGAAATAATAGAAAAAGATGGAGACAATTGGAGGTTGCAGAGTATGGAGAAAATAAAGGATAAAGTGCGAGATTGGTTACATTATGCTCAGATTAAAGAAGTCTTTAAGTTGGATAAAAGGATAGGATTCCAGGTGGAAAAATCAAAGTTAGAAACAGAACTGTTAGAACCCAGCTCTAAGATACTTTCAAGAATGTATAACTTGCTGTTAAAATGGAATACACAGGATGAAACGGTCAAATCAGCTATGATAAAATGGGCACAGGACATAGCGTATAACATTATGTTTGCTGACTGGGAAAAGTTATGGACCACAGGTTTGAGATTCACGGCATGTAATGCCTTGAAAGAAAATATTATGAAAATGATATATAGGTGGTACATGACTCCAGTCAAGCTTGCAAAGATATACCATCTTTCTGACAATAAATGTTGGAAGTGTAAAGAAGCTGAAGGAACATTCTTTCACCTCTGGTGGACTTGCCCTAGAGTGAAGGTTTTCTGGGAAATGATATATAATGAGCTGAAAAAGGTATTTAAATATACCTTCCCTAAGAAACCAGAGGCCTTTCTCTTAGGCATTGTCGGCCAGAGTGTGCAAAAGAAAGATCGAACTTTTTTTATGTATGCTACAACAGCTGCAAGGATACTTATCGCCAAATGCTGGAAAACTCAAGATTTGCCCACACTGGAAGAATGGCAGATGCAACTGATGGACTATATGGAACTGGCGGAGATGACTGGCAGAATCCGAGACCTGGGAGAAGGACTGGTGGAGGAGGACTGGAAGAAATTTAAGGACTATCTACAAAAATATTGTAAATTGCATGAATGTTAAGAAAGATGTAAGATTAGTAATAATATGGCTTCAACAAATTAGCTATAAAAAAAACACAAATTTAGGTGTAATTGGAAGAAAAGACAAATTTTGGTTAAATAGTATCTTATAATTAAGACTCTAAAAGAGTGATTCTAAATTTCAAAATTTGAGACTTAATCTTGGGAAATTATATTATATGAATGGAATCAACTTAATAATTTGCTAGCAAAATTTATGAGTTTAGAATGCAGGAACAAGAGATGTGAGGAAGTCCAAGGATGAGAATGAAATGTGAATGTTGGAAAATACTATGTTATTATGTATGTTTTTTATTGTTTAAAAATTTAATAAATATTATATATAAAAAAAAAGGATAAGGGAGGGGGACGAATGGAAAACGACCATGTTCACCCTCCTGGGGGCTTTTGAGTACTTAGTCATGCCATTTGGATTACAATCGGGGACCGCCTGCTTTCAAGCCTTCATGCACCACGTGTTGGGGCCCCTGCTGTACAAGAATTGCATAGCCTTTTTGGATGACGTCTTGATCTATTCGGACAATGAAACGCAACATGTCAGAGACGTCAGGGAGGTGCTACAGAGACTGAAGAAGCATCAGTTGTGGGTCAAGCTGGAAAAATGCCAATTCCACGCCGGGGAGGTCGAGTTCCTGGGGTACAGGTTGTCCGACAAAGGACTAGCCATGGATCCGGGCAAGGTGAAGGCAGTGCTGGAATGGAAAGCCCCCCAAAACAGAAAGGATGTGCAGAGGTTCCTAGGCTTCAACAACTTCTACAGGAAGTTCATAAAGAACTTCGCTCACTTGACAGCGCCCATAACGGATTGTCTTAGTAGCAAAAAGAAGTTTGCGTGGACAGAGGATGCGCAGCAATCCTCTGAAAGACTGAAGAAGGCGTTCGCCTCGGAAGAGTAGCTCCTGCACATGGATCCGGAGAAGCCCATGAGACTGGAGACGGACGCGTCTGACCGCGCGATTGGGGCGGTACTTTTGCAGCCCGGGGCCAAGCAGAACTGGAGGCCGTGTGCCTTTTTCCCTAGGAAGGTGAGCAAGTTGGAGCAAAACTACACGGTGTATGACCGAGAATTGCTTGCGATCTATGCGGCATTTCGGCAATGGAGACATCTATTGATAGGGCCGCAGCACAAAATCCAGGTCCGAACGGACCACAAGAACTTGGAATACTGGCGGACTGCGCGATTGCTCAACCAGAGACAGATCAGATGGTCCCAGGAGTTCGCCAAGTTTTTCTTCGAGATTCGATACGTGCCGGGAGAGGAAAACCTAAGGGCAGATGCTCTCTCCCGGAAACCGGAGTACATGGAAGGAGAGGGGCCACCAGAGACCAGGCAAGTGTTCCCTGAGGACGGGTGGGTGGGGGGGGGAGCGTTGGTTGGGAAACGAGAACTGGCAGGGCTCACCAGAGACGATGAGTTTGCTCAGACAAAAATCAAGGAACTCAGGGACGGAAAGGAAGTCAATGGAGGGTTTGAGGAAAAGGAAGGGCTACTGTACTATAAGGGAGCGCTGTATGTACCAGGGGAGACTTTGAGGGGGAAGGTACTTAGACAACTCCATGACAACCCAACAGCTGGGCACTTTGGACAGCACAAGATCATGCTACTTGTCACCAGGCAGTTCTGGTGGCCAAAGGTGAGGGAAGACGTACGAGAATATGTATGAGGGTGCGACCGATGCCAGAGGGCAAAGGGGGAAAGGTCTGTCCCCGTGGGGCTACTGGAACCCTTACCTACACCGGTAAGTCCCTGGGAGGTGGTGTCCATTGATTTTATGACAGATCTGCCCAAGTCAAGGGGAAAGACAGCGGTCATGGTAGTGATCGATCTACTCACTAAAATGTGCCATTTCGTAGCTTGCTCGCATGCAGCAACCGCAGAGGAGACAGCTAGGCTGTTTGTGGATCACGTTTTTAGGCTGCATGGGGCTCCATTGAGGGTAATCTCGGATCGCGGGAAAAAATTTACTTCCCGGTTCTGGCGGAGACTCATGAGCTTGCTACAGGTCGAGGTGAGCTTCTCGACGGCGAGGCACCCAGAAACCAACAGACAAGCCGAAAGAGCGAACGGTATACTCCAGCAGTACCTACGCTGCTATGTCAGCAAGAGACAGAACGATTGGGTGGAGAAATTAGCTTTGGCTGAATTTGCGTACAATAACGCTGAACACGTGTCCACGGGAATGAGCCCTTTCATGGCCAATTACTGGTGTCACCCCAGGGCCTTCCCGGGGAGGGGGGAGGAAGGATGGAGTGTACCTGCGGCTGAGCAATTTGTGGAAGAAATGGAGGCCTTACACCAGCAACTCAGGCTGAACTTGGAGCGGGCCAAGGAAGTTTACAAGAGGCAGGCAGACAAGCACCGTCGGGAGGGGGAGGCCATACGGGTGGGAGACCGGGTGTGGTTGTCATCCCAAGAGTTGCCCCTAAAGGGAGGGTGCAAGAAGTTGCAGCCTAGGCGGCTGGGGCCTTTTAAGGTAATACAGCAGGTTAACCCAGTGGCATTTAAGCTCAAGTTGCCTGACAGCATGAAGATACATCTGGTGTTCCATAGGTCCCTACTTTCACCTTACAGGGAGGGGCGGGAATTCCCGGGACGGGAGGGAGGGGTTACCACCCACCCGTGGGTAGAGGAGAGGGAACACTGTAACGAAGCCATGGAAATACTTGATTCAAGGTGGCGAGGTCGCCAGGTAGAGTACTTGGTAGCCTGGGAGAGGGAACCCAGGGCGGAAAACACTTGGGTCCCTTCTGAATCAATCACTGACGGGTATCTGTTCCCGGATAAGCCCAAACCATTAGCTAGAGGAAGAATTTGGACCCACAGATGACGAAGGGGACTTTGTGGGTTTTCCTGCCTCCGAAGAGGAGGGAGGGGAAGTGTCCGAGGGAGAAGGATCAGACTGGGAGGTTCAACCAGCGGGAAGAGATCCGAGTGGATGGGAGGCTGGTTTTGAATCCTCAGAAGATGATGACAGTTCCTTCAGGGGATTCTCCGCATCATCGACCGAGGAGAGAGAGGAGGTTGTATCGGAAGATCGTGTCAGGGGTGAGGGGGGTCCTGAGGAGGAGGTGGATGTCAGGGAACTGCCATCAGTGCCATCCAGAGAGATTCCAGAGAGCGTCCCGGGATTTGGAGAGGCAGCCCATCTTCTGGGGAAGAGAATTATGGATAGTGTAAAACAATGGGCATCCTAGAAAGAAGTTATCTGTCCACTGACAGGTTGAAAGTGTGCAGAAATATCTTAAACATCTTTTTTTGTTTATAATTTTTATTAAATTTTCTGTTTTACAATTTCAAATATTCATTTTACAACCTTAAGATATCAATGACTTCCCTTCTTCTCTTTCCATGGTTCATTTTACATATCTTAAATCCCTGTATATTTTACAAAAAAAATCTCCATCAGTTTTTCATTACTGCATCCATCAAAACTTATTTACACTGTTGAATTTATCTTAACACTGCCAGCGTTTTCAGCTGTACACAATTATTTTCCGTATATTCAATACAGTGGTACCTTGATTCTCAAACTTAATCTGTTCCTGAAGTCCGTTCAATTTGCAAAGTGTTCCAAAACCAAGGCGTACTATCCCATAGAAAGTAATGCAAAATGGATTAAGCAAGCCCATAGGGAAATTTGTTTTGCGAAGCGCCTCCAAAATGGAAAACCCTTTCGTCTAGCGGGTTTTCCGTCTTGCGAGGCGTTCGTCTTGCGGGGCACCACTGTACTCTTTTATCCTCTTTCGCTCTGCATCTTTACCCCTCCAGCACTTACTTGCTTCTGTCTTGTACATCTTAGCAAGCCTACTTGGAGTTAAATGCCACATGTGAATCATTTTCAGGTAGTTCTTCAAAGAATAGCATGCTGCAAATTTCAAGTCACTTTTCCAGAGTTTCCCCAGAGGTTAAAAATCTATATTGTGTCCTATATCTATTGCCCAGTGTCATTGAGGCTTTAACTAGCTTGTCTTTTGTTTCCCATTCTAATAACAGGTTATACATTTTAGACAAAAGTTTCTTTGTTTTGTAGGAGTTCTTTTTTGAAGTATGAGCTTAGCTTTGGTCTGAAAAGCGATTCTTTCTATCTAATTTAAACATTTCATGTAACTGATGGTATTGTGTGGCTATTCCCTCCCCCCCACAGGTGGAATAAATGAAGACAACGGACACAGAGTTTTAGGTTAATGGGCGAAAATGGCCACAACTTTATTGATTACAGGAAAAAAGGGTATTGGCTTTAGGCATTGGCCCTAACCGACTATCCGGTCTGACCGGGAAGAGTTAAACACCAACAGGGGGAGCCACCCGAGATGCATATCCCTAGGCGCTCCCCGAGGGGTTACCGCTCGGGGGGGCGCTTTAGGCCCTAGCCTCCGTAGGTTTCGGACGAGGCGTCGCCCCTCGGAGTCCTTTAACGAACTACCCTTCAAGCATTGGGGGAGGTGATGGCGTTCCTCCCCCCCAACCTCATCTGCATGATAATACCCCGGCCAATGCCTACCGCCAAAACCGAGGGAGTTGTGACGATTTGCTACGAGGTAGGCGAAAAAACCAAGTGGCTCACAAAACCAACCAATTAGCCAAATGGAAAAACTCCTACCAGGCCCCTTGCGGCGACCAGCCGAAGCCCATAGCAAGGTCAGTGGCAAAACCTAAAGGGCGGGTGGGTGGGAAACTGCGTCGTCTCCAGGGAAGAAAGGGGGCGAGCCAGGGGCTGCCCTGACCTTAAGTGGCCCTAGGAAGGCCCGCCCCTGCCGCCAGCCAATTGGCTGGCGCCACAGGGTATGCTAATTGGGTGAATCCCTGTCTCCTGCGAGGCTGACGCCAGCCTCGCAGAGTGAGTGTGGGCGGGGCCGAGATCCCACAACCCCCCCTCCTCCTGAAGATCGGAAGGGGCATTGTAACCAATCTGTAACATGGCTGTAACATTTTCCATTGATTTCAGTTTGGGTTTCCCCCCCTGTAAAGTGCAACAATTCCCTGTAAAGTCACTCACTGTCTATCCATATTAACTCTCTTAAAAGTAACAGCCTCGATAGGAAATAGCCACAAATGTGTTTTCCTTTCCAGCAGATTTTTATATTTCTCCCAAACTCTATACAGATTCTTCCTAAGAATATGGTTCATAAAACCTTTATAAATTTTTGCCTTCCCATACCAAAGACATGCATGCCAGATGAATTTTAGGTTATGTCCTTGTAAGTCCAAAATGTCTGCATTATCCAATGTAATCTAGTCTTTTAACCAACCCAAACAGACTGCCTCATAATACATTTGCAGGTCTGGCAGGGCAAAGCCTCCTCTTTCTTTTATATCTATCATAATTTTATGTTTAATTCTTGGCTTTTCCCCCTGCCAGATAAATTTAGAAATATCCTTCTTCCATTCTTTGAAGCAGCCTGAATTATTTGCAATTGGAATTGACTGGAATAAAAACAGTATCCTGAGCAGTATATTAATTTAATGGCTGAGACTCTACCATACAGGGAGAGCTTCATTCTCTCCCAAATCTCCAACTCTTTCTTAATCTCTTTCCACAGTTTAACATAATTATTTTCAAATAAGATGAGATTGTCAACCAGAGACTGTCAACCAGATTTCCAAATAACTAATTTTTTTACCTATTTTCAAACCAGTTTTTCTAACATATTTTTTGACTGATCATCCATGTTTTTAACCAACATTTTGGTTTTATCTGAATTTATTTTAAAACCTGCCACTTCTCCAAATCTTTTGATTTTTTCTAATGCTTTGGGAACACTCCCCAAAGAAATATCTTTAACATCTCTGTTAAGAGTGTCTGTGTTGTGCCCTTTGAAAAGTAACCACTGAGCTATAACCTGTTTGAGTGTAAACAAATAAAGTTCCTGTTTTGTTTTAAAAGTGCTTCATCCTTCCTTCCTTGGATCGATCCTCTGGTGAGGGCTGAGTGGTCACAGGTACCCCCTTCACCTAATTCTAACATCTTGCTGCTGCTAAACAAAAATACTACGACAACCAGTTAAAACAAAAGCTCAGGTGTGGGAATGCAGGCAGGGATTTCTCTTGCAGCCCCTAAAATAGCAGCTGCATTGCACAGCACCCATAATAACTGGGAGTGTCTGTTGCAGAGAGAATGTGGGGTGTTTATGTGTAATAGAGAGGGGCAACTATGTCCATGCACTGTGTGAATGATGGAAGGGGGAGCCATGTGTGTGTGTGAGGGAGGGACAGGGAAGATATGTGTGAGAGACAGAGGTAGGTAGGGGGGGCCACTAGGGGCGCATTGGAAGATGGCCGACAATAACATCTCTCCGACCCACACAAGGTAATTAAGAGGCTGTAATGGGAGTATGCAGCCTCCCTGCCCCCCCAAGGGAATGGGGGGGGGACTGCCCTTGCCTGCTGTGCCCATAAATCACCCCCGGATTCGAGGGGGTGAGGGCACTAGGCAGAACGCCCTTGTGTGGACTTCGGCTCTCCTGGACGCTGTCTCTGATTGCACCACTAGCTGCAGCAACTTGAAAATAAACAATTAGGAAGAAGCAAATGCACATATTTCAAGTGAAGAATGGGGAGTAAAGACTGCTAATTGAAGGGACCTCTGTGAAAGAAGACGGTTTGGATAAACAGGAATATATCATGAGAAGACACATCAAGGCTCGGTATGTCGGCAGCGGGACTGGATGGGGGAGGGGAAAAAACTTTTCTTTCTTTCTTCTATGTGATTAACCAATAATCCCCCCCCACAAGTCAGAAATGCCGATTAAATGACCTAAGCTGGATGATTTAAGACTGTGTGAAAATAACCAAAAGCATGTTTTAAGGAGACCGAGGAAAGTACAAGAGCTTTGGGATGACGCAGTAAAAAACAGCATCGCCATTTTGGCAAGTTCTGTCGAAAGATTTATGTCTGGGAGGAGGAATGGATCTGTTTTTATACTGTGGGCGAACCTCCTCAGAGGACTAAAGAAGGCGACAGATTTGTGAAGATTAATGATGGAAAGAGTGCTTTTATCTATGGAAGTGATGATATATGGAAACCATCTTGATATGGCTATTGGACGAACAGAAAAATTCACACAGGATTACAACTTGTTTTTACCTGCTTAAGGAGATTATCAGAAGAGGTCACAAAGAGAAAGGAAAAATATACGAAAATAACAAGATGAGATGTGGGAAACAGCAAGATAGGATTGGATAGAATTATGAACATTATTTGGACAGATTTGTGGACATTAAGGCAGCAGCAAGAAGATGATTGGACCCCCCCTTCGGAACTTGAAATATGGGTACCCCCAACAAAAATTTAAAAATTCGGCTTTGTAATTTGGAATTTATGTGATGTGATGTGATGTGATTTGATTTGATTGATCGGTTAATAAAAATTATTTTTTTAAAAGAGAGAGACAGGGGTATGCATGTATGTATGTATGTATGTATGAGAGGATAGGTAGGCAAGTATGGACGCATGGTCAGTGTGTGAGAGAGAGGGAAAGTGCGCCCATGTGGGTGTGCCTGAGAGATGGAGAAACATAGATGGTGGGTGTGAGAGAAAGGAAGAAAATGTCCTTATAGAATGGGAATAGCCAGCAACTAAGGATGGCAAAACTCAGTTGCAGGGGTAGAGAGAGCCACAGCACTTAAAAGAGAAACCAAAGAGCTTGGAACCAAGCCTTCCACCACAACTTTTGAAAAGCCACTTAAAAGCGTGTCTCTCTCACACAAACAAAGTTTACTGATAAGGCTTGGAAAGGTACAAGAATCCAAGACCTTGAGAACAGTACAAATCATTCCCAACCAAATAACACACTTTTCATTTCAAAATACAGGGGGACGGGGGACGGGACAGGGACATGCTGAGTAAAACGTCCTGCTGTGAGTGCACAGTGTGGGTTTTTGTCTTATGCTGTAAAGGGACAGGTAACATATTTGTATTTATTCCCATGTAGACCATAAGGTATACAAATAAGGGAAAACACACTGAACCAAAGACAAGGGAGAACCGCTAGAAGCAAGTTGGAGAATGCCCCCTCTTCCCTCCCTCCTTGTAGCCATCTGAACATAGGCTGCCTTGCACTCAGACAGGCCAGTGGTCCATCTTATGCAATAAAGTCCTCTCTGACTGGCAGAGGCCCCCAAGGTTTTCAGGCAGGGTGACCTCCCTGGCCTTAACTGAGCAGCTTTCTATGCAAAACATGCTCCTGCTGTCCTGGGTAGATCCATGGTAGTAGCAGAGCTAATGGTGTTTAGATGCTGTTGGAGCAATTTCGTTGTACAGATGTTCCTTGCAAAAACCAGTTTTGCCAGCCCTATTTGTGCTTTGCTGAGCAAAGGTTTGGTAAAGCCCCTTATTCATCCTGTTACTCTAGTGCCCAACAAGCGGCTGTGTGTCAGGTGCTTGCAAAGTTATGTGCAAGGGACTTAGACAGCTGGGTGGGTCAACACACCTCTCAGTCATATGACACCAGGTGACTGATGGCACAGCCCACCTGTCAAAGTTGGTCCATGGGGCCCCAAAAGGTTCCCCACCCCTGCACTAAACCATTGTTTAGCATTACACCTGAATTAGGCCAATGCGCCTTCAGATGGTGCTGGAATAAGCCACTCTGAAGCCCTACAGGTAACTCCCGACGAAATTAGGCATATGGAGGTAGTTTTCATTTCAGGAATTGAATGGTTTCAGCATTTTGAACCTGCACCATTAAGTAGCATGGCATAACACTCAGAACCTGGGTGTAAAACTATATTCTTGAATCTTAGGAAGTCTGCTTCTCCTTCACTTTGGAAGAGGTAGTTCTTGTTACGTCAACCGTCTTTTCTTCTTTCTGGTCCATTGCCCTGACTTTGTTGTCCTTTCCATCATATGGCTTAAATTTGTACCCCACTGCATTTCAGGTTTTCCCCACTGCTGTCTGCTAGAGCTCTATAACTCTTCCTCAATACAGTGGTACCTCGGGTTACATACGCTTCAGGTTACAGACTCCACTAACCCAGAAATAGTGCTTCAGATTAAGAACTTTGCTTCAGGATGAGAACAGAAATCGTGCTCCAGCGGCGCGGCAGCGGCAGGAGGCCCCATTGGTGCTTCAGGTTAAGAACAGTTTCGGGTTAAGAACGGACCTCCGGAACGAATTAAGTACTTAACCCGAGGTACCACTGTAGTAGCATTTCCTACTCCATCTCTCTCTCTAATAATATATGACCCCTTAAAGTAAGCAAGTGTAAGCTGTTAATCTGGGTAGGGTGTTGCATGTGCATAAATTACATATCTAAACCATTTTATTTTCTGTATGAAGGAAACCACAGCTCCCATCCTAATTGGGTCTGATGATCCAAGGGCACTCACAAGCACTGTGTGAGAGACAGAAATAGCAATAGCACTGTAGACTCAAACTAGGGGGTGACCACATCTCTGCTAATGTGTGTAGGATGTAGGGACACATCTAGCCTTCCTTAACAGCCCCATTATCTCTAGACAGTTTACCACCTCCACATACAGAATACCATCCTAAACCACCGAAAGGACCTATGCATGGGTAGCACACGCAGAAGACACAAATTCCTTTAGTTAAAACATGGCAATGCTTATGTCACACTGCCTGCCTTGATATCACTACGATTTAATGTGCAATAAAAATGATAAAGATAAAATTTAGAAACACTGGTAACACATACACACATCTGTTGTTGAATATTCCCCAATACATTAAATGACACTTGCCTTCTTAAAATCATCCCTAAAATTACCTCCCCCCCAACCCCCCAGTAATCAAGATCCAAGTTTTTATTCTGATTCTTGCTCTGCCAGGGCCAAGCTGTTGTACTAGGGCAGGACAGTAGGCAGCAGCATTAATTAACTTTGGAAACAGCTGAATAGCAACCTCTGAAAAGTTAATGCACTTCTTAAAATTATGACAAAGAAGAAAAAACAAAAGGTTACATGGAGCACGGTGCACATAATAACTGCCAAAAGCTATTTACTAGAATGAGAGAGAAAGCAGACGTAAGCAAACAGACCCAGCTCTTAACAAGCCGAGATGGCACCATGCCAAATGTGTAGCTATTGCTATTATGGGATAGGATTTTTAGCCCTCCTGAACAGCTCAGCCACAGATAATTTGAGTTAGACAACTAGGTCCAATCCTAACCCTGTCTACTCAGCAGTAAATCCTACTGAATTCAATGGGGTTTAATCACAAGTGTGGTTAAGCCTGCACCCTTTGTGCTTGATCCCAACTGACTGAAGGACTATCTTCAGAACAAATGCTTCAGGAGATGCGGACAAGTTTCAAAGATGGGAGGCTTCCCGTCTACCATTTGCTCTCATCAATACAGTGGTACCTCAGGTTACAAAAGCTTTGGGTTACAAACTCCGCTAACCCAGAAGTAGTACCTCAGGTTGAGTACTTTACCTCAGGATGAGAACGGAAATCACGCGCTGGCGGTGCAGCGGTAGCTGGAGGCTCCATGAGCTAAAGTGGTACCTCAGGTTAAGAACGGTTTCAGGTTAAGAATTAAGTTTGTAACCCGAGGTGCCACTGTAGTGTCAAGCCTGATCTACACATGCAGAAGAATAAGGTGTTGGGAAGGCTCAGGGAGAAAGGCAACCAGCATCACTCACTCACTTGTTTATTTAGTTTTTATACCACCTCCTCCTCCAAATATGACAGTATAAAATCACAAAAACACCCAGGATGATGAGGATGATGATGATGATGATGATGATGATGATGATAAGGCATTTCTATTGCTCCCTTCATCCCAAAGGAGTTCACAGCAGTGGCAAATTCCTTCACACTTCTTCACAGCCATTTTGACTCTTTTACAACATCCTTTCACTCAGCATGCTCTTCACTTTCCTTTATTGGCAATAAGCTATATTCAATGTATACATCAAGATGTTTTTCAACCACAGCTCCCCCCTTTCCAATGCTTATTTCAAATAAGCATCAACACTCAATTCTTCAGCATCATACAAGCATACAATCTCCATTACATCTTTACTGATGCCTTTTTTAAAAATAAATTAAAATTTTATTGAAATTATTTAGAACATAAATCAATTACTCTGACAACAAAAACAGAACAAACCAATACCCTTGACCCCCAAAGCAAAACAAACAAGACAGTAAAAGAGAATCAAACAGTAAAACAAAAAATAAAAGAATTTGTCACATATATATATCTATACACACACACACACCGTATTTTCCTTCCAAATTCTTTTTCAACTTCCTTCATCCTGTACATGGTTTTCTGTTTTCTCCTTCTAAACTGTCTCTTTTATGAGTTATTTTTACGATATGGTTCTTAGGTTACAATTTGGAAAAATTTACTGATGCCTTTCGTGGCTCTAATAATCACACATACACCAAGTTTAGCAACAATATAGAATACTTCAATGAGAAGTAAATCAAGAATGATTTACTCAAAAGATCCCAATTCAGTCTTTTAGCCTGAACTTGTCTAGCCGGGTGAAGACTCCTTTTTCTATATGTTATATTTTGTTCTGCTCCTGTGATGTTAAATCACAACCTGATCTAGGGTGCTCCAAAGCCAGATATACTGTATATAAGCATGAATGTCTCAACAGCAGTAACTTACCAGGTTGCTCAATGCACAAGTTGTCTCTAGTGCTTCTGCTTAGACTTGTCAACTTACTAGAACAGGGGTGAGAGCAGCAAAGTGGGTCATAACAGTTATGCATTCATGACATGAATGGAGCAATATAGGAAAATTCCAAACATTTTTCTATTTAAGGTTTCAGATTCATCCTTTTACAGTTTTAAGTGGCTGTCTCTTATTTCTAAGCAGCAAAAACAGTCCCTGCCATTTTTATGTGTGTCCTCAGGTTCTCATTACTGCTTTGACCTACAAGAAGAGAAAGCTAAAGATCGAGCCGTGACCAGGCCAGGAAAACTGGGCCAGGTGCCTTTTTCTCACTCCCGAATCCAACACAGCCTAAGCACACTCTGTTCTCGTTGTTTCCCCATCAATGTTTGCACAGTGGATATGGCAGCATAACTGACATCCACTTGACAGACAGCCAATCTATGGAAGGCACCACACTGAGCCGCATGAAATGGAAGTCCATCAACCTCACAAAGAAACTTGCAGAGGTACAGACTGATATCTCCTTTATTATATATATTTCAACTGCGTCAGACCAACATGGCTACCTACCTGAATCTAGAGCCAATCTACTGGAAGAGAAGTTGTCATTTCAGTGGGGCTTCCCTTCAACCGTACTGCTCCCCCGGACCAGGAAAAAAACCTTTCTTAAATAATTATTAGTCTATCTTTCAATCTTTGGGTCAACATAGGAGCTATCTTACTATTAAGATCCGGTGCTCTGCAAAGGCCCATTAGCACAGATGTGTGCCAGATGCATCCCAGGCACACCCTAATGTTTCACAAAGCTGGGAATCAAGGAAAGCAGACAACAGTGTAGGCAGAATAAAAAGGCTGGAATGGACCTGCAGTTTTTGCCTGCATCTTTCTCTGGAAACGGTGGTGGAATGGTTGGCCCAGTGGTAGCAGTAAGGAAGGAGGAGGGACTCCTCTGCAGGGAGAAGGTGCAGATCCATCCCAGCCCTTTTCTTCTGCCTGCATCTGCCTGTCCCATGGCTTTGTTTCTGTCCAATATCCGCTAGTCACCTTTTGTGGAGAGAGCTCTGTGGGGATGAGGGTCTGCTTTGTGGTGTGCAAGCTAGGAGGAGCAGGAGCCACCGCACCCTCAGCCCTCCTGATCAGCCCTGCCTCTGGTCAGCTTTCCAGGAGTTTTTTCTCTGCAGAAAAATCTTCTGCTTTGGCTTCTTGACCACTCTTGCGGTGGTGGTGTCAGCTTCTGTCATTATTCTTATTGTTCTTTGCTTATTGGTTTGTCATTTCCCTCGCTCCTGCCTTCCTTTGTTGAAATAAATCATTGGGTGCACACCTTAATGAAATGTGCTGTGCACACCTGTGCTCTTTAGACAGTAGAAGACACTGAAGAGAAGTGGCCAGGCTGAGTGGCAGAGTCCATTTTTTGCATCCATAAGTTTTCAGTTCCACCCCTGGTATCTCCACCTAAAAAGGATCATAGATTCATAAAATTGTAGAGTTGGAATGGACCCAAAGAGTCAACTAGTCCAACCCTCTGCAAGACAGGAATCTCTACACATGCTCCCCCATCCAATCAGAAACCATGCTTAGATCTGCAAATGTGCTAGCAGTTTTATTGCTGTAACCAGTGCTATTTTTCTAGAAAAACAGGTTCTGGAACTCACTGTGAGCGTGCTGTGGTCTAAACCACTGAGCTTCTTGGGCTTGCAGATTGGAAGGTCCGCGGTTTGAATCCCTGCAACAGAGTGAGCGAGCTCCTGTTGCTCTGTCCCAGCTCCTGCCAACCTAGCAGTTCGAAAACATGCCAGTGCAAGTAGATAAATAGGTACCACTGTGGCAGGAAGGTAAACAGTGTTTCCATGCACTCTGGTTTCTGTCATGGTGTCCCATTGCGCTAGAAGCGGTTTAGTCCTGCAGGCCACATGACCCGGAAAGCTGTCTGTGGACAAACGCTGGCTCCCTCGGCCTGAAAGTGAGATGATTGCCACAACCCCATAGTCGCCTTTGACTGGACTTAACCATCCATGGGTCCTTTACCTTTTACCTTTTCTCTTATACAGCGGTACCTCAGGTTAAGAACTTAATTCGTTCTGGAGGTCCGTTCTTAACCTGAAACTGTTCTTAACCTGAAGCATTTTAGCTAATGGGGCCTCCTGCTGCTGTGCCGGAGCACAATTTCTGTTCTCATCCTGAAGCAAAGTTCTTAACCCGAGGTAATATTTCTGGGTTAGCGGAGTCTGTAACCTGAAGCATCTGTAACCCAAGGTACCACTGTAATGGAAATGGCACCCACCTGAGAGGTGCTGGAACTGAGTTCTGGTGAGTTCTGGCTGAAAAAAGCCGTGGTTGTAACACTGTCTTTCCCATCAACTGCTCTCTGGCATCTTGGAGAGTCACTGCCAGTCATGAGTATACAATTCTGACCTGGTGGAAGGAAGCTTCCTCAGTTCCTCTTAAAATGCGGCAAGAGCAGGGCAACACTGGCTGTGAGGCTTGGCCACACGTGATCAACTGCTGCAACATCTAAGATTCCAGCAAGGACACAAAGTACCTTTGCAGCTCATTGCCAGGTACACTCACAACCCTGGATATAATGGGCCTGGATAGAGAAAACCAGAGAAACAACTGAGGAATTTACCAAGTCAGACCATTTGCTCAATACTGTCTGTTTTGGCAAACAAAAGAAGCATCCTTCTGTCAAGAGTTTGGGTGTAACCTTTAACGCCTCCCTTTCCATGGAGGTGCAGGTTGCAGCCACAGCAAAGGTGGCATTTTTCCAACTCCGCCGTATTAAGCAGTTGGTCCCTTACCATTCTCGCCTGTGTGGCCACAGTGATCCATGAGACAGACATCTCCAGGCTTGATTATTGTAACTCGCTCTACGCGGGGCTGCCCTTGAAGCTGACCCAGAAACTCCAGTGGGTGCAGAATGCCACGGTGAGGCTCCTTACGGGGTCCTTGCCACAGGATCACATTCATCCGGTGCTTTACCAACTGCGCTGGCTCCCAGTGGAGTACAGGATCAGGTTCAAGGTGCTGGTTTTGACCTTTAAAGCCCTATGCGGCCTAGGACCCTCGTACCTACGGGACCGCTTCTCCTGGTATGCCCCACAGAGGACCTTAATAACACCACAAATAACACCACTTTGGAGGTACCGAGCCTCAAGCCGATTAGATTTGTTTCAACTAGGACCAGGGCCTTTTCGGTACTGGCCCCGACTTGGTGGAACACTCTGTCACAAGAGACTAGGGCCCTGCGGGACTTGACATCTTTCCACAGGGCCTGCAAGACAGAGCTGTTCTGCCTGGCCTTTGGTTTGGACTCAGTCTGACCCTTATGTCTTCCCTCCCCTTACGGTTTTGATTTATGGGCGACTTTTAAAATGAGGCTGCTTTTTAAATTGCATATTAACCTGTATTTTAAACTCGGTTGGTTTGGTTTGTTTGTCCCCCCCCTCCTATTATGTTTCCATTGTAATCTTACTGGTGGTAGCCACCCTGAGCCCGGCTTTGGCCGGGAAGGGCAGGGTATAAATTTATTATTATTATTATTATTACAGTGCTACCTTGGGTTACATACGCTTCAGGTTACAGACTCCTCTAACCCAGAAATAGTACCTTGGGTTAAGAACTTTGCTTCAGGATGAGAACAGAAATCGTGCTCCGGCAGCGCGGCGGCAGCAGGAGGCCCCATTAGCTAAAGTGGTGCTTCAGGTTAAGAATGGACCTTCAGAACGTATTAAGTACGTAACCAGAGGTACCACTGTATTATTATTATTATCATTATTATTATCCTCCTGCTGGTTCAGACCTATGGCCTCTCTAGCCCAGCACCTTGTTCTCACAGCAGCCACGCCTGTGGGAAACCTGCACGCAGGACCCAAGCCCCAGAGCTGTGGAGGGACAGCAGAGCCTCCATTCCTACTTTATCATGAGGAGGTAGAGAATCTCGAGACAAGACAAGACCTTGACTTCACCATTCCGCCTTGAGCCTCTCATGCATGGATCTCTTCAAACCTGCACATACAACAGACTGACAAGATCAGCCAGCACTTACGAAAGTGAATGAATTCCAGCATTACCAATGTTCAACACTCATTATGGCTAATGGCATATTCTATGCCAATTTACCTTTTCCCTTATTACTGAAGAACAAAGTCAACACAGCACATTATGTGCTGGGTAGGGAAATTTATATACCATATATACTCAAGTATAAGCCGACCAAAATATAAGCTGTGGCAACTAATTTTACCACAAAAAACTGGGAAAACTTATTGACTCAAGTATAAGCCAGTTCACCACACCACAAACCTCTTGGTGGGCCGGAGTGCATGTGCGCGTGTGCATGCGCACACGGCAGAAGAACTTCTCTCCCCCACAGCCCCTCCCGTCCCCCTGTCTATCTAGGGTGCTGCTGAGAGGCAGAGGCTGGTGGCAGCAGAGGAAGAACAAGCAGCCCAAAAGGGGCGGCAAAGGCGGAGGAGGAGGAGGAAGGAGCAACCCAAAAGGGACCCTCACTCAAGTATAAGCCGAGGGGGCTTTTTCCAGCATAAAAAATGTGCTGAAAAGGTTGGCTTATACACAAGTATATACGGTAAATAGGAAGAAGGAGCCTCATTTTAGATTAATTTGGTTAAATATTCTCTCAATTAAAAAAAAAGTTTTGCCTGTAACAATTTGTTAAAAATGATAAAGCTAAAAAACAACAACCCAGCAGTGAATGACCAAAGAGAATGGTTAGACCTCATTTGATTTCTGAGCCAAGAACGCAAAATCTCAACTCTTTTAGGGCTGGTCAACTTTTCTGGGGGCTACTAGGTCTTCTAGAGCATAATTTCCAAGGTACATGCCAAGAGAAAATTTCAATTTTAAATGAATTGAAGAATTATGTGATCCTAAAGTATATCACTCACAGGGGATACCTGTTTTGTCTCTGTAGAATTTAGTACAGTGGTACCTCAACTGTTCTTAACCTGAAGCACCACTTTAGCTAATGGGGCCTTCTGCTGCCGCCGCGCGATTTCTGTTCTCATCCTGAAGCAAAGTTCTTAACCCAAGGTACTATTTCTGGGTTAGCGGAGTCTGTAACCTGAAGCGTATGTAACCCGAGGTACCACTGTATTCTGGACTTGTCTTTCAGTCAGCAACTGTGACTCACACAGAAACCAAGTGCCCACGTTCTACCAGGTAGGGGTGTGTGTGTGTGTGTGTGTGTGTGTGTGTGAGAGAGAGATAGATACACATTACACTCTGAAAGCCAAACCTTTTCCTCTTTCAGAGGAATTCTATTTCAGTGGTGAGAAGTGTGTATCACAGGGAACAGAAGTTTAGGAAACATTTGTCTAAATGAGGGGTAGGGAATGACATGGTTCCCCAATTCTCTTTTCTGATGAGCAGCTTTTGCATCTCATTTGGAAACCAAGGACCTAGAGTCAGGAAGAACAATGGGGAGGCACATAATGCCAGATGTTTGAAGTCCAGTGTGAAGTTTCCACAGTCTGTGTTGATTTGGGGAGCCATGTCATCAGCTGGTGTTGGTCCACTGTGCTTCATTAAGTCCAGGGTCAACGCAGCCGTCTACCAGGAGATTTTGGAGTGCAGACGAGCTTTATGGGGATGCTGACTTCATTTTCCAGCAGGACTTTGGCACCTGCCCACACTGCCAAAAGTACCAAAACCTGGTTCAATGCCCATGGGATTACTGTGCTTGATTGGCCAGCAAACTCGCCTGACCTGAACTCCATAGAGAATCTATGGGGCATTGCCAAGAGAAAAATGAGAGACATGAGACTGAGCAATGCAGAAGAGCTGAAGGCTGCTATTGAAGCATCCTGGTCTTCCGTAACACCTCAGCAGTGCCACAGGCTGATCGCATCCATGCCACGCCGCATCGAGGCAGTAATTGATGGAAAAGGGGCCCAAACCAAGTACTGAGTACATGTGCATGCTTCTACTTCTCAGAGGTCCAATATTGCTCTATTTGCAGTCCTTGTTTTGATGATTTCATTTAATATTCTAATTTTCTGAGATTGTTAATTTGGTGTACAATCAATGACAATAAATATCAAATCCATCAAAAACTGAATTGGATTACAGCTTAAAACAACAACAATAAACAAACAAACAAACAAACAAACAAATAAATAAAAGAACAATCTAATCTTTTGTGAATGGAATACAGTTCAGTTTCGAAGTGTTTAAAAACTTTGGGATTTAAAAAGACACTTAACTTGAAGTACTGTATCCAAGCTTTCATGCTGGCAGAGATGGCCAAAATATGAAGCTGCCCCACTCACACCATTGGTCTAACCAGCATATTATTATGGTCTACTCTGACTGGTAGTTCTTCACAATCTCACAGGTGAAATCTTCCTTCTCCAGCACTGTGACCAATGTTGCTTTAACCGGGGATACTGGAGACTGAATTCAGGCTTCTGTGCACACAAAATTCTCTACAATTCAGCAATGGCCCATGAAACAAGGTAAAAACAGCTTTGGACACCATTAAGGGTAGCAGAGTGAGAGACAGTAAGATCTCTTGCACAGTTTACACTGAAAGCCACCATTGTGTGTTTATGCAGCTGCTACTCATTTAAACTGGGTTTGCAACGAAGAGCTTTGTGATGAATTACCGTATTTTTCACTCTATAGGACGCACCTTTTCCCCTCCAAAAATGAAGGGGAAATGTGTGTGCATCCTATGGAGCGAATGCAGAGGGAAGGCAGGCAGGAAAAGCCGCACACAAGCTCCACGCGGCTCTTGCGGGCTTTTCCTCAGGAGGGACAAGGGACTGACGCGGCCAGTCAGTCCCTTCTCCCTCCTCGTAGAAAAGCCTACAGGAGCCGCGCGCTCCTTAAAAGGTGCGCGGCTCCTGGGGGCTTTTGCGGGAGGTGGGGGTATTGCCATAGCCATGCGACCCTCTCCCGGCTGGAGAGCTGGCGCATAGCTATGGCAGCAGCCTCTTTAGTCGTGCGCCACCTCACCAGCTGGGAGAGGGTTGCGGGGCTATGGCTTCTTTAGCCCTGTGCGCGCTCTTCTGGCTGGAGAGGTGGCGCGCGGCTAAAGAGGCTGCTGCACGCCTTTCTGCTGCTCCCCAACCTGCTCTTTGGGGCTGGCGGTGGGCTTCCCCCCACCAGCCCCAAAGAGCAGGTCGAAAGGAATCTGAAGCCTGGAGAGCGAGAGGGGTCGGTGCGCACCGACCCCTCTCGCTCTCCAGGCTTCCAAGGTAGCCACCTGAAGGCGACTGAACACACCTTGAACAGCACCTTGTTTTAGAGGGGGAAAACAAGGGGGGGGGAATTCTCCCCCTCTCTGCGCAGCACCTCCTGCCGCTTCGCTGAAGGAGCGCTGAGCAGAGAGGGGGAGAATTTTTTTTCTTGTTCTCCCCCCTCTAAAACAAGGTGTGTCCTATTGTCCGGTGCGTCCTATAGAGCAAAAAATACGGTATACTCAGGAATCCAGTGATTGTAGCCAGGATTGTACCTAGTGATAATTAGTACTTCCTATAACAAGATTTATTTAAGCATAACCCTCCATGCATTCCAGAACCAGTGCTCCCAACTTATCAAAGCCAACAGAAGCTCTTTTAGGCAATGTTGCAGAGTTTAGTTTCCTATAGATGACAGAACACTGGAGATTTATGACGTCTTCGTAATACTTATTTTATTTACAAATCTACAAGCAGAGTATAAATATAGGCAAATATCAGGCACTGCTCCAAGATACCAAACCATGCCTGTTTCTTTTTATTATTATTTTTAGTGTAAACCACTCTTTCCATCACTTCCCCCTTTAGATCTTCTTTCTATTCTTCTAGCTAGGAATCATCCGTTTCCAAATCTTGATGGTTCTCTCCTGAAAAAAATACTCATCTGTATTTGCTGTTTATTATATTTAAGTAAGCCTGATCAAAGTTCATGGGTACGGGCAGTATTGGAGAATAAAATTTGATAAGGCACTATCAGTAGTATATTAGATTTAACTAGGCAGAAAGGGTAAATTATTAACCAAACTTTGGAATTTAACTGCATGAGGAATTTTTGTATTCTAGATACTAGGATCAAGGAAATTAGATAAATTATTGTTCAGGAAAAACCATAAACATGCTAAGCAAAACCCTCCTGTTTGGTTTTTTTAGCACTAGAAACCAGCCTCTTTTAAAGTAACACCTAGAGCACTGGCTTAGCAAATAATCAGATGGAAAGTGTACAGTAATATAAAGTTTCCATTCCAGGCAGCAAAACCCCTTTGCCAAGAAGTATTTTGAGGCAACATATAGCAAAGGAGCTGCCCGGCAGAACTATCTAGATGAATGAGCAAAACTCACAGCTCAATATTCCATTTTCTATATGACAAAGTCTCTGTCAAAACTGGCTTCAGCCAAAAGCCAATCATGGATCCTCTTGAAGTGAGGTATTTTGTATAGAACTGCTACACTGCAGCCCTGCCTGCCTCCTTTGCAAGGCTTTGGAAGAAGAAATGGTTGATTATCCCACCTCCATGAACACGAAGTCCAAATGCAACCTTTCAGTTAAAGGTAACACTGTATCTCTTACAAGTCCCCAATGCTTTGTAAGCTTCAACAATGCCAACAGTTTAATAGTGTAAAAGTGTGTTCTACAGTAGACACATTTATCCTTCTGTTCTCTCATTAGCGCCTGAAGAATTTCAGAGTCAACATGTTTAGATGGTCACCAAATTTTGCCAAAATGCAACATGAAAAAGTTTATTGAGAACTGCTTCAACAGAAGCATCTTAAGAAAGTTTAAATGAAATTCTTCTAGCCAATATTTCCCCGGGAGTGTTGACATGTCCCTGCTCCCAATGGGGCTGGGTGGGAGTGGGGTGGGGGACACCCAACTGTTTGGATATATACATCCAATGTGTGTGTGCCCAGCTTAGAATCAGAGCAAGGGACTGCAACACCCCCCCCCACCTCCTCCGAGAAACAGGAGAGGACAGAGAAGACGACTGCTGCAGCTTGAAACACCAGAGGTCTCCAGCAACCAAGAAAACGCAACTCACACTCCTTCCTTTTTCTCTTTTTGGTCTTTTTAACCCAGAAGCATTTATTACAGGGTGGGATGGAGATGTATCTACAGGTACATTCTGCCACACAGGCCACCTCCGGGGGACATGGAAGACCCCTGAATGAATGCATATCATAGTCTCATCTCTGTTAAAGGAACTTAAAATACCAACAGCTTTTAAAAAAACAACACTTGTCAGTCAAATAAAGCTTGAACTATGCCTATCCATGGAGAACATATCATGGCTGGGATAACCAATGTGGCCCCTGCTTCATACAGATTAGTTCTCATAAAGGGGGGCATAAACAGATTAGCAGCACTCACCCACCTCCCTGCCATGGCCTCTAGGTCCCCCAGCAGTACAGTGGTCCCTCGGGTTACAGACGACGCTTCAGGTTACAGACTCCGCTAACCCAGAAATAGTACCTCGGGTTAAGAACTTTGCTTCAGGATGAGAACGGAAATCGGGCTCCGGCAGCATCCTTCAGGTTAAGAACAGTTTCAGGTTAAGTACGGACCTTCGGAACAAATTAAGTACCGTACTTAACCCGAGGTACCACTGTATTACCTTATTATCTAAATCCAGTCAGGAGGAGGAGGCACAGAGGGACTCCCCTCCTGCTATAGAACAGGAATGTGAAGAGGCAGGATCCGCACAGACTCTATGGGCACCAGCAGCGGCCAGGGCAGACCCCCCCCCCCAGGCGAGGAAGCTTCTTTGGTTTGCAGTGGGGCTAGGAGGGGAGGAGAGGAGAAAAGTGGATGACCTCAGCACATCAAAGCCCATTCCTTGCAACAGGCCCTTTACTCAGAAACTCCACTCTGCCCAGGGAAGCCTGGGGACAGAGAGTCACCGGCTGGCCTAGCAGAGGAAGCAGCAGCTGCAGGAACTTCCTCCTAATCTCTCAGAGGCTCAATCCACTGCGCCAGATTTGCCCATTAGCCTGCCGAGACCAGGGCAGAGGGGCTAGAAACAGGTGGAGATCCTGTCACAAAACGACAACATCCAGAGAGAGGGACTAAGGAGAGGTGGGAGAGCAGCAAGTGAAGATTTGTCTGTACCTCAAGGTGGGGTGAAAGTGGGGCAAGACCTGGCAGGGTGTCTGACATATCCCAGCCACACTGCATCTTAAGTGTGGAACAGTTCCAGACCTCCCTGCCCAGAGCATGAATAAGAGATTACCATCTTCAAAAAGGAGGACCCGCAGCCTGCTCCCCAAAGGAGCAGAGGGCATGGGAGAGGCTGCCAGCTGAGCATCGACAAGCCAATCCTGCTCACCACTGCTAGCAGCCCTTGTACTGTAACCTCCAGCCAAGATGCAGCAAGAGAAGGCGAGATCTGGCCCTGGTGGTAGCTGCTTGAGGATTACAGTTGTAGGCTAATAACAGGGGTCCCAGGAAGCCCACCCGCAGCACAGGTTGCCAATCCACTGCCAGGTGCTGTGGATCAAGCTCAGGGCATCCTCGCACTTCTTCCAGACAGAGCTGTCCTGAATCGGCTTGTGCAGAAGGTTGACCTCGTAGGTGCTTTTCCACATAGTGTCCAACACCAGAAGGAACTTCTCCAGTTCCACTGTGCAGCTAAAATAGAGCACGCAGGAGGGCAGGTACAGCTTGCAGTCCTGGGCAAATTCCAAGATACAGTATTCCTGGCCAGCCTCTGTAGAGACAAAGACCATGCCTGCCAACTTAGCAGTGGTCAGCAATTGATACAAGATGAAGTTGCTGAGGACCAGGTAGCAGTCTTCCACTTCTCCTCGCCCAGGTAGTTGGTGCCTGCCTTGTAGTTCAGGGCACCTTATTTTGTGATGGGGTGCTCAGCCATCATATAGCCCAAGGGGACCAGTCCCGAAGTCGTGTCCATGGGGTCTTCCCAGTGGATCAGGCCATAGAAGCAGACTATCACACCCAAGGTCTCTTGCTTAGATTCCTGAGCCACAAACTTGGCCAGTGCCAACTTCTCCATGGCAGTGTCCGGCAGGGTGCTGGCACAGGGTGGCTCCCAGCAAGCAACCTTTGAACATGGATGACTTGAGGTACACCAGGAAAAACTTGGTCATGGTGATGTCAGCCATGTCCATAAGGAATTGCTTCCTGAGGTTGGTGAAGACCAAGTTCCTCATCTGTTGATCCAGGCCCAATGAGATCCAGTCCTCCTCATTATAGGAAACTGCCTCCTCTACCATGTCCGGCTTTTCAGTGGCTCCTTTGCGGCAGAGGTAGATGTAGCAGTCGGTCAGCAGCACATAGAAAAGCTAGAAGTTCCCCTCCATGTGCCCAGAACTCATGAGGATCATCCAGAACAGCTACTCCTCATTCTCCAAAACATGGAACATCAGAAGCAAAAAGTTGTTGTCTACCCTGAACTCGGGAGGGGTGGGTTGTCTCGGAAGGGCTTCCCTGGTTGTCTTCTCATGGTGCTGCTTGGAGAGGGGCTGGCCCTGTCTCCCCTTAGCCTACTGAGGGCCTCTACACTCACTACCTCTACCTCCTCCTCCTGCAAGTCCACTGCTATGCATGGTCCACCCCTCTCTTCTTCTGCTTATGCTCTTCCTCATTCCTCTTTTCCAGCAGCTTGAAGACCACCAGGAACATGTGGCAGTTGGCCACTCCCTGCAGTGCCATGGTGGTCACCACCTGCTGCAGGAGCATTTGGACTCTCAATGTAAAAGCAGGAGAAATCCATGGGGGCTGAAACCCCCTCAACTCCGAGGGGGCCTCTCCTGCCCAGACAGTTCGAAAGGCCTAGGAGCTTGAAGGGAGATCCAGCAGCTCATGGCCAAGGTGCTCATAGAGCTGCTGCAGGACCTTGATGTGGTTCCCAATGGCTGGAGTTTCATCCTTGCAAACAACAAAGTAGCTTTGAAACTTCTTGATGGAGAGTGAGATGTTCTCTAGGATGCGATTCCTGACCTGCCCAGGAGGCTCCATGGCTGGTGCATTCCTCAGGTGGAGACCCCTGCGGCTGCCATTGCCCCAACAGCGAGGATGCTCCCCTGGCATTGTGGCCCCCTCATTCCCTTCGACCTGAGGGTCCCCCAGGGCCACTCCTTCCTTAAGTGTTGAGGGAAACTACCATTCTCCATACCCATTTTCTGAAGGCAAACAGAGTTAACAAGTAGTACCGCAATGAGGAGAATGCACAGGCCAGCCGTTGGAGTTGTCCATTCTTTGCTCCTTCTTAAGGATGTGTGGAAGCCCATTGTAAACTGAGGTTTTCTTTTTTAAGTCACTCAAGCATTGTATAAATTTTATGAAATAAGCAAATAAAATAAATTGAATAGTCAAGCTGTTTCTCCCAGTTTTGGGGGGAGCGGGGCTAGGAGTTGACAGAAAGAAACACAATTGTTTGCAGACAGCAAAGCATAATAGGCTTGTGCTTACAAGGGGCCAGCTGAAGCTTAGCTCAAGTCACCCCTTCATAATGAAGCTGCTCTGACTCCTGCTTGCCACACCTGGTTGGAAGACAGGGTAGTAAGAAAGTTTTATATCACACATCCACATGATTTAGATAGTAGGCACATTAGGCAAAGCAGGTATCTTAAAATATACTTAGGGAGTTGGGTTAGAAACTGTAGCCACACATGCTTCCATTGAAAGCTTGCTTTCTATCTGCTGAAGGCAGGCACAACTTTGCACTATTGCCTAGCAATAATTAGGGAGCCTTAGCTTTTGGGTGGATGCCTACATTCTATGCCAACCAGTAACTTACACAACGTTTCTGGCACTACACTGCCCCCTCCTGTAAAAAAACACTTTATGAATTGTGAAAAGCTAGCTAGCCAATGTAGATTTGTAATTTCTTTATTTGAATATTTAGCCTGCTTCAACCCCAAAGCTTGCTGTAACTATACTGGCCACACAGTGAGTATGGATATCCAGGATAATAAAATAATAATAATAATAATAATAATAATAATAATAATATTTATATCCCGCCCTCCCCAGCCGAAGCCGGGCTCAGAGTGGCTAACAACAGTAAAACGATAAAACATTCTAAAATCATTTCATTATAAAAATAATTCCAATCAGATTAATGGCAACCATTGGGCTAGAGTTCTGTGAGGATTGCCAAAGGAGGGAGTCAGGCTGGTGGAACAGCTCTGTCTTGCAGGCCCTGCGGAAAGATCCCACAGGGCCCTAGTCTCTTGTGACAGAGCGTTCCACCAGATCGGAGCCACAGCCAAAAAAGCCCTGGCTCTAGTTGAGGCCAGCCTAAGCTCTCTGTGGCCTGGGACCTCCAATATGTTTTTGTTTGAAGACCGTAAGTTCCTCTGTGGGACATACCAGGAGAGGTGGTCCCGTAGGTACAAGGGTCCTAGGCCGTATAGGGCTATGAAGGTTAAAACCAGCACCTTAAACCTGATCCTGTACTCCACCGGGAGCCAGTGCAGCTGGTATAGCACTGGGTGAATGTGATCTCGCAGCAAGGACCCCGTAAGGAGTCTTGCCACGGCATTCTGCACCCGCTGGAGTTTCTGGGTCAGTCTCAAGGTCAGCCCCACGTAGAGCGAGTTACAATAATCCAGTCTGGAGGTGACGGTTGCGTGGATCACAGTGGCTAGGTCAGGGCGAGAGAGGTAAGGAGCCAACTGCTTAGCTTGGCGGAGATGAAAGAATGCCGCCTCCATGGAAAGGGAGGTGTCGAAGATTACACCCAAACTCTTAACGGACGGTGCTGGCACTAATTGCACCCCTGCAAGAGATGGGAGTTGCCCCCTCAATCCCATATCATCCCGTCCCAGCCAAAGGACCTCTGTCTTCAAAGGATTTAACTTCAACCGGCTCCCACGTAACCATCCAGCCACAGCTTCCAAACATCTGATCAGTGTGTCTGGGGCCGAGTCAGGATGGCCATCCATCAACAGATAGAGTTGGGTGTCATCAGCGTACTGATGGCAGCCCAACCCCAAACTCCGGACAAGCTGGGCGAGGGGGCGCATAAAGATGTTGGAAAGCATAGGGGAGAGTATAGCACCCTGAGGCACTCCGCACACCAAGGAGTGGCGCGATGACAATCCCCCCCCCCCAAGCGCCACCCTCTGTCCCCAACCAGAGAGAAATGAGCGCAGCCACTGAAGGACTGTGCCCTGGATCCCCATGTCGGCAAGGCGGTGGTCCAGGAGTTCGTGATCGACCATGTCGAAGGCTGCTAACAGGTCTAGAAGAATCAGCAGCCCCGACCTGCCTCGATCTTTGGCAATGCATCTGAAATCCAGTTGAAAATATTCTTCATTTCAGAGATTTAACTATGTTAAACAACTCACAATCTACATAGTTAATACAGAGCAACTTGCAAAAACAGGCATTTAGTGGTATGGAGACTACATAAAGTTAGTTCAGCCAGATAAATATAGAAAGTTTTGTTTTTATTCCAGCCTAACAAGGGAATTTTTACCTTTAACAAAAAGAGAAAAAAGACACATTTCCTTTTAAAGAACATGATAGTATTAAGGTTAAAGTATATAACTATAGGAAAAAAACCTTTAAATAATCCAACTGAAAAATCTTTAGATACTTGGGGAATGTCCATGGGTTGTTGTTGTTTTTTAAAAAGTTTTCTAGTATTATAACCACCTATTAAAACTAAAGCAATATATGTATTAACTGAACATACACAATAACACAAAAATGAAAATTCCAGGCAATATTCACCAAGTTAAAATAGTTACCAACTATTAGCTATTTTGCTGAAATTAGGTTACCATTTATTACTTGTTACAAACTGCTGAAATTTGAAGAATAGTTGGGTATTCACTTTGAAGTAAACATGCATAGGACTGAGGACGCTAACAGCTACTGCAGAGCTCACGTGTGTATTAGTGGTCCAAGGGCAGTATGTGCTGTCCAACAGGGTGATTCAGGAAGAGATTTTCTCCTCATCTCTGCCTTCTCCATGCTCCTGGCTGGAGTCAACTGGCTGGAGAAACTATAGGAAGAAGAGCTTTTCACTGAGCTCAATTGCTGGTTCATGGTGTAGAATTTGACCTGAGAGAAAGGCCAACTTGTGAGCATACTTGCAAGGAGCTGGCACTCTGATGGTTCCTGGCCAATTCCAGTATATGTGGCAAAGCTTGAAGGTCAGCCTGTTAAAAAAGGTGGGAGGGAGAGAGGATAATTCCCCCCCCCAACAGAGTATCAACCTTATTCTCTGGAAACTCCCCCCCCCCCCCCCCCGTTCTAGAAGGAAGGATTGATCTTTAACAGTGACTGTGCTGATAAAGCCCTAGGAAAATATACCTGCAGGGTGGATAAAAAACAATGATTTAAAATTAAAAAATCGGATTTTTTTTTTGTTTAATCAGATTTTTTTTATTTAAATCAGATTTTTAAAATAAAATGCTTGTGGAAGAAAAAATTTTCTAAAGATAGTTTTCTATTTATGTTACATTATAGTTCAAAGGCTATTCGTCAGGAAATAAGGATTTGTTTTAAGTTTTACATGTGTGCTAAAACTCAGTCTAAGTTTTTTTTTAGATTGTTTAACCACATTGGTTAACAAACATGGATAAATATGCTATAATATTACTGTTCTAGTTAAATGAATTGTCTAAATTGTTATTAAGAAAATGATTATTTTTCTCCTTCCAATAAAGTACAGCAGAAAAATTGTCCAAATATAAACAGTTAACTTATTAAACCTCACAATAATTTCATAATTATGTCTATGTATTTCTAATAGTATAACCAAATCAGTAATTTTTGATATAACTGTAAAAATTTATTATTCCAAAAATGAAGCCTTCATCTGGTTGTAAATATTAAGATTTTACCAGCGAGAATGAGTCTTTCTGTAAAAAAATGATTTAAATCAAGTCTTACTGAGTAGTGATTTAAATCGTGATTTAAATCAAACCCAACCTGCATACCTGCACCTGGAATTAAAAGCTGCAGAGCTCTGCTTACAATTAACAAGAAACACAAAGGGAAAAGGGAAGGAAAAAGTAATGGGGGAGTAACCCAAACAAAGGACAAGGGAGAAGGTGGCAAAAGCAGTACTGATGAGCAAAGTGGGAAGCAAGGGAGAAAGAGGGGATATTTTAGGGGCCATTTAAGAGGTGACAGGAGAAGTTGTCAGACTTAAGAAGTGCCATTAATTATACCAGATAACTACTTTAGGCGCTATGTGGAGCCCCTAGATGCAAGAACCTGTAGTTTGGTTTAATTTGTACAGTGCTTCATCAGAAAGACACTTTATATAATATTTTCATTATTCACATTATTCTGGTGATCTTCAAATCAGAGTTTCTCCATACTTAATCCAATTCAGTTCTGGGCAACACCAGTCACTTTATCATAGGGTTAAGAACTTCAGGATCATGGCCACGGTTAGTTCTATGAATATACTGCTCCACCGCTATCCAATGTGCATTCCAATATCCATAGGTACAGGGAGGAAGACGAGAGAAGCATGTGCAACTAGAGTGCTGTCTTCCAGTTCAATTCCAAGCAAGGAAAGTATTTCTGGAAATGATTCTACAAAGATCTCAGCCAAACTGAGGCCGACAGATGTGAAAGAGTAAAATGCAGTGCCAGGTAAGGTACCTGCTGTTCAGACAGGATGATTAATTTAGGAGCATTATTGAGCCACCTCTTTTACTCTGATAGCTCGGGGCAGGGGTGGGGAACCTTTCTGACTCCACAGGCCTGACCCCTATCAGGATCAGCCTCAGCAGCCTTATTTGACAGGTGGGTGGGGCTGGGCTGCCTACCTATCAATCACCTGATGTTACAATGGCAGGTGCAAGATGGTTTTTGCCCCTTTGATTTTGCAAGGGATTCTGTGCAAACCCCTTGCAAAACTGAGTAGGGTTCAATGACAGTTAAATCTTGCTCTGTTTGGCTACTGGGTGTAGGATTGCACAGTCAATGTAGGATTTAACCAGGCCTATCAAATGATATCCTGAATGACACCAGCTGATGGTTAGGTGTCGTTTGGGGGAAATGGCCTCACGGGCCAACTTGAACACCCTGACCCACAGATCAGAGATTCCCCACCCTCAGTTTAGCAGAGTAAAGGTTCAGAAGTCAACTCTAATTTCTTAGACATTTGTTTTATAAAATTTACTACATGTATCAGAGTTATCTGAGCAACAAACAATTAAAAGAAATAAAAAGAACAAAACCAATAAAACCAGAAAATGTACAAAAATAGGACAACTATTTGGAGTAGGGATTCGCAATCAGACAAAATGATGTAATAATATAATAAAGGGAGCAATCAAATCATCCCCATGGACCTAGAGCATCTAAAATCACAAAAAAATACAGCAGAAAACAAACCAAAAGCATTTGGCTGGTGCTGGAAGACATTAAAGTTGGCACAAGGTGAGCCCCTGATCTTTCACTTTGAGGCAAAGCATATCCTCACCAACAGCAAGCTAGTCAAAGCTCAAGCCTGCAGATGGGTTATCCTTAGAGCCATTATTCGGCACACTCAACTGTTCACCCTAGTCAAAGGACCATCTCACTATCAGAGCAGCAGTATAATACTTGCAATGGCAAGACATGAGAAAACACCCGATTTCTAATCTTTTAAAAAGTAATGATATAAATATTTATATATTACTTTCTGTACATGTGAACTAAAAGCGCACACACATACACATAAATCCCTAAGAGGAATTAAGAGATTACATCTAAAACATGAAATGCACTCACCTCTGCAGGTGGTCAGGACTGAGGTTGGCAGTATTTCTTACACAGACATAGTGAGTTGGAATGCCACAACCTTGTCGTGCATAATGAGCCATCAAGTAAAAATCCACCCTAAGAATATTTTTTTTAAAAATGCTATCAATATATATATATAATTATATATATATATATATACACACACAATATATATCAATAAAGATATATTTTTTATTTACAAGCAGCACGCAAGATAGTCAAGCAAGCAAGCAAGTGAGGGACCAACTCGATTCTTCAATCCCTCAAAAAGAATTTGGGAAACAGAGGGGCTTATTCAATACCATTAGGCCATCTAGATCACAACTGTCTACATTTACTCGCAATACTTCTCCTGGTGTTTACAGGATTTTCTGCAGCCCTACCAAGAAATGCCAGCAGCTGAACCTGGGAGGATTCACATGCAAACCATGTGCCCTTCCCCAACACCTTCTTGAGGGCACTGTCAGTGCTGACTTTAAAAAGCCCCTTGCCAACAAAAGAGAAGATCCTTACCTGTTGATCACATTGCAAGACTGGTTATTTGTCATGTACAGCCCTTAAGGGAGAGGGAAATCACTGACCAGTGGCCACCACTTCCCATGTGCCTGGCCATGTTGTCTGGTTGGCTTGGAGGCATTCAGGTAAACTTGAGAAGTACTATGCTCTTCAGGTAGCTTGGTTAAACCCAAATTATTTTTTCCCCAGAGGAAAATTTGATATCTAGCCACATAGTCATAGTAATTTACAACTTGTTGTCACAGCTGCCGATGAGCAGCTTTTTATTCCCATCATGTTAAATTTATGGCTCTTTCCTCTATCAAAAAGGGAAAGAGTGCAGAGATGAACACCAGTTTGACTGGCACAGATACCAGGAAGACAGAGGGTGTCATAGTATCTAGTCTGCCAAGGAAACCACCTAAAGATTTTCAACCTAGTGAGAAGTTTCATACACAAATCTTTAAGACGTTCAATGAAGAACTCCAGAAGGGTTATTGCCAAAGACTGGAAACCTCTGGATTAAAGAGTAAAAGTTGATATTGAGGTACATTATGTAACCTGACTACATAGTTCTAGCATGCCACATTTCACCTGATTTATTCTATGGTGGTGGGAAGATGGAATTGGGTTCAGAGGAGGGCAACAAAGACTTTCAAGTGTTGGTTTGGAAAACAAACCCTATGAGGAAAGCTTAAGAGCACTGGAGGGAAGAGAAGACTGAGGGGGGAAACCAAAGCATCTTTCAAATACTCCAAGGGCTGTCACACAGAAGATAGTAAAGACTTCTCGGATGCCCCAAAGGACAGACTCATTTAATGGACTTAAGTTACAGGAGAGTACATTTTGGTTTAACAGTTTTAGAAAACAGACAGATCATTTCAGCAAAGGAACCTACACACAAACATGCTATACACAATGTCAATGAGCAAGAATAAACACATGTTCCTCTTTCCCCTCTTCACAAGTGGCTGGGACAAGAAGCCTGAAAGCTTTGACTTAGTAATGGACTGTTGTGTCATATGGACCAACCAACTCTATTTGACATTAACTGTCTAGTTTCAAACAAGCCAACTTCAAACCAGTTACTGAAGTTAGTCTGTTTGACATGAACCACATTTAAGATTAAACACAGTTCCTGGTCTGCATGATATATGTATAACGAAGGCTAGAAGCAGAAACTTTCAAGATCCTTCCCCACCCACATGGAAGGAGGAAGCATGCAAAACTTAATGTTCACTCCAATTTATTCATGTTGCACTAAACTGTGGCAAATAACTAAATCAATCAACTATAAGCAACAAATTCTTCTTACAAAAAGAGCAGAGTAGCCTGTGAAAATATGGAGAGAAAGGGCTGTGTGACTGCTTTTCACTCACCAATCTCGGCTGGTGATTGTGTGGTCTATCACTGTACCCGGAGACGGAGTGGAGAAGTGATCAGTGGCTGCCAAATACATGTTGGCACTGATCTTCTTCTGTACAACCATCACCACCATTTTAGGCTCATAATTCTCAAAAGCTTCAAAGCATTTCTCTAGCTGGGGGATTTCATAGCTCTCCACCATTTTCAGCTGGCTATCCGATACACCATCTCTGTAAACTACAATCTTTTCAGGGAGATCGTGGTTCACCTTCAAGAGACCAAACATGTAGGTTAAGATCTAGAGACCTGGATAACTCAGGCAAACATCTCCTCTGGGCACTCTAGATACCTCCCGTATACAGACACAAATGCACTGTCTTTATTTGTAACCCTTTCTGCTCTCATTCAAGATAATTAGTGCCATGGCTGACTGCAAAAAACTCAAAAAGAGTAAGTTGTATGGAGACTGCGGAAAGTTACTCCTGTGACTATACCTCTCCATTAAAAAGAACAGCACTTGTTACTTGAGTTTATAGGGCACTACCAACATTCTAGAGAATATTAGCAATATAAACAGGTCCCTGCCCAAAATTTGGAATCTATATTTCAGAAAGTAGCAAAAGCAAAGCTGCACCTCTAATTTTTAAAGGGCCTAGGCAGGCTACCCTCAGTGGTCCCCCCCCAACATGCATTCCGCCACTTGCTCCACCCAGCTGTGGCACTGCTGAAGCTGCTATTCTCAGCCTCACATGTAATCATGCTTGCCCTGAAGCAGTGAGGTGGGGGGTGGGGGTCACACAAGGGGCATCCGGCAACCTTCCCTTTGCTAGTGGGCTTATCCTAGCAGCAGGGGTACTGCAGTGGGGTGGGGAGCCAGGTGAACACCCTACAGCACTGCAATCAGATAAGACCATATGGGTGTGCGGCGAAGACCGGCTGCTACCCCACCCTCTCCCCCTAAAGTACAAGTGGGATTCTACAGAAGCAGTGCTGCAATGGGCCAGGAGCCCACTAAACAAGGGTAGATGGCTTTTCCTACTAGTAAGATACTGCACCTGATACCAGTGTGCAGGACAACCATATTGGTATCTGAGGACCAGCACAAATAAATATTTTTTCTTTTCAGTACAGGAAAGTTATTAGCCTGGTCAGGCTTTCCTCAGTAGTTCATCCCTGCCAGAAAAGAACTTGTGTTTTCCTCACCTCATGGAACTTCTGCAGGGCACCCACCAAGCAGACCTTCAGGCTATCTACAATTTCTTGATGAGGCAGCTGGAATACTACTCTAGAGTACCATCTTGTCAAAGTGCTGGTGGTAGAAAGAAAAAAAGGAGTAAATGCTAATGTTTAATTCAAGACACAAAGCCCAATTATGAATAATTAGGCCAAACTCTGGTAATTTCTCAGAATTATCAGTGCCCTAACAATACTCAAGTCCTCTCTCCTTATCTTTTAGTAGTTTAATATTCCTGCAATTATATGATTCAATAGTACAAGAAACAACCTAAATTTACAATCTGAGTAGCACAGCTTGCACATCGCTTTAAGACAAAGTTAAGCTGAACTAGGGCTTTAAAAGCATTGCTAATGCACAGGAAGAAAAGTTTAGCTGCTTTGCTCCTCCCCTGCTCTCAAAGCACTATCCAGAAATAAGCATTGGTTTGACTTAGTGCTATCCAACAGGGGCTCATGATTTGTCTCTCTCTAAACCATGAATGGTTAGCAAAGAACAAACCTTAGTTATAGCTGCAGTGGTGGTGGAGTAAATCAGCTACAATTTTCTTTTTGTCCACTAACATTTTACACATTCACCTTTAAACCATAATTGCTCTTTATGGTGGTTTACAATTATTATTTCATTTCAAATCTCTTTCCATGAGGGATCCTGAAGTGATTTAGAAGATGATCAAAACATAAAAATCAGTTGTATACGCAAGGACAGGAACAACTGCATATATAAAAACAATTAAAACACACAAACAATATGCCAGACTATCCCTGCAGGACCTACCATTCCCCCTGCCTCACCCCGATTTACAGCAACTGGCCTTGACACCAGACAGCTGGTGGGAGGATAAATTCCCAGGCAGACACATCAGTCTTACGCCCTGCCACCAGCAGCAAGAGAGCAGCAGCAGATGGAACAACTGCAGAGCAGGTAGCAGAGAACAGTTTTGCCATATTTCTGTTTTGCTTTTGCTTCTGGTCCTCCCTGGAAGGAGGGGAGACACCAGACCATCCCTGGAGGACCCACCTACTGATCTTGATGCCAGACGTCTCGGTGGGGATTTAAAAAATGTTGCTGGCATCCATTTGTCTCAGGAGACAATGGAAGAGTGATGTGAATGATTTCTGGGCTAGGGAATAGGATGTTGGGTGTTGAGGCTTTATTTTTATCTGCTAGTGGGTGGGAATATTCTTTTGTTTATTGTGTGTGTACTGCTTTTTTTACAAAAAACAAAAACACTGTTCTGGGGGTGGTGGATTTGTTTGTTTGTTTCCCCAATACATTGCATGGAATATTGATGTGTTATATGCCCCCCCCCTCTCCTTCTATGGTATAATGTACAGTGTAATGTGTTTTCATTGTAAGATACTTGGAGACCCTTTGGGTGACAAGCAATTAAAAAGTTTCAATACATTAGCAAACAAGCAAATAAACACATACATGTATACAATACATTAATAAAATAAATTCAAATCTACCACAGATTCCAACTGGGGTGTGTGTGTGTGTGTGTAATTGGAGTTCCAAAGGCTAGGTGTAATTCTAATATAGAATTACTGTTCTGCCCTATAGCAGAACAAACCTCCTGATAGGATGGTATCTGCTGAATGCCCTTTCTTGAAGAATGGAGTGATCAGCCAAGAGAGACAACCTTTTAGGTATTCTGGTCCCTAGTTTGGTACACAAATAACAGCACCTTGAACATAACAGCAGCTAGTTGACAGCCAGTACAGCAGCAGGTTAACATAATGCTGATATTATGCCCAGTGAACAGTAAAAGCTACCACATTTTTCACTAGCAACAACCTATAGATCATCCCGAAGGCCAGCCCCAGAAAGCTCATTGCAAAAATCCAAACTTAAAATTTAAAATGACATGTAAAAGAGAAGACTGATTTGTTTTCCCAATTCCTGTTAGACCTTTATGAATCAATTCCCGTGAGTAGACTATAAGAAGTTGTACTTTAAAAATAATAATTAAAAAAGGTCATACAAAAATCTGCAAAATAAATGTTACCAAACGGGATCTGATGACCAGATACGTAGTCCATGTACAACTACAGATCACTGTCAAACAAAACCAAGATAAATAAACCATAGGTATGTGAATGCGAGGAAGGCAGTGACAGGTACTATTTGTAGCATAGACATAATGGTTATGTCTATGCTATGAACTATCTTGGAATATAAAAAGGTAAAGGTACCCCTGCCCATACGGGCCAGTCTTGACAGACTCTGGGGTTGTGCGCCCATCTCACTCAAGAGGCCAGGGGCCAGCGCTGTCCGGAGACACTTCCGGGTCACGTGGCCAGCATGACATCGCTGCTCTGGCGAGCCAGAGCCGCACACGGAAACGCCATTTACCTTCCCGCTGGTAAGCGGTCCCTATTTATCTACTTGCACCCGGAGGTGCTTTCGAACTGCTAGGTTGGCAGGCGCTGGGACCGAGCAGCGGGAGCGCACCCCGCCGCAGGGATTCTAACCGCCGACCTTTCGATCGGCAAGTCCTAGGCGCTGAGGCTTTAACCCACAGCGCCACCTGCGTCCCCTATCTTGGAATATACAGCTATCCAATATTAAATATACAGCTATCCAATATTAAATTGCAAGCCTTTAAATCAGCAAAAGCTATTTTGAAATTCGCTGCTTGTGAAGGTGGAAATCTGATTAACCCAGCCCAGCTTTTATATGGTGCAGAGGTTTGGGGTACCTCAAATTTCTCTGGTTTGGAATCCCCACAGAATTATTTTTTAAGAATCCTTTTAAGTTTACCCAAAGACATACAATCTGCCATGGTTAGGTTGGAAACTTGTATGTTGAGCACAGAGAGCCAAATAGATAAAAGAATCCTCTGCTACTGGTTCAAAGTTCAACAGATGGACAACACTAGGCTACCAAAAAAATGCCTGATTGAGCTCTCGAATGGATTACCCCTTAAAAACTGGGCACATCACGCTGCCCAACTGATGGGCAAATATGACCTCTCAATGACCGAGATCAAGTAACTTTCCTTATATTCCCAGAAAAATATTTTCAAATGACCCATAAGGGCAGTGGCAACTAAAAATGACCTAAACTCTATGTACACATCCACATGCACCCCATTATATTTTAAACTTAGAGAGGTCCACGAACATACACCTTATTTCAATGAATTGACTTTTGTACAACTTGGGAAAGCTTTTACAGAGTTACGATTAAACACAATAAACTCTGCTTATAGAGATGGGAGACACAGAGGCATACCAACAAACGAACGTGTTTGCATTAGGGGATGCCCTGAATTAGAGGACCTTATGCCTTATATCTCGCGCTGCCCCTTATATAATGAAGCAAGAGAACATTTTTTAGCACCTATAATGACAAAGTCCCCTAGCCAGAATGCCTCTGACATGATTTTATATCTCCTCACAGACATAGATAAGTATGTGACCTGGTGTGTAGCACTCTTTGCAACTGCCGCTAGGAAAACTAGAGCAAATTATATAGCCAAGATAGCCACCAACTGTAAAGGAGATGAATTTATTTGACCCTATCTACATCAAGAAAAGGGACGCGGGTGGCGCTGTGGGTAAAACCTCAGTGCCTAGGACTTGCCGATTGTATGGTCGGCGGTTCGAATCCCCGCGGCGGGGTGAGCTCCCGTCATTCGGTCCCAGCTCCTGCCCACCTAGCAGTTCGAAAGCACTCTTAAGGGCAAGTAGATAAATAGGGACCGCTTTATAGCGGGAAGGTAAACAAACGGCATTTTCGTGTGCTGCGCTGGTGCTGGCTCGCCAGCTGCAGCTTCGTCACGCTGGCCACGTGACCCAGAAGTGTCTTTGGACGGCGCTGGCTCATGGCCTGTAGAGATGAGCACGCAACCCCAGAGTCGAACACAACTGGCCCATACAGGCAGAGGTACCTTTACCTTTTTATCTACATCAAGCTATATTCTATCTTTATCACCAAACTCCGAATATAATTGCACATTGTATTACTTAACATTATTTTTCAATATATTAGTGGCCATGTGGTGATTTTAGCATATAAATTTTATTGTTTAATGTCTTAACCTGTATATTAAGGTACTTTTATAGCTCTGTTTAGAGTAGGTAATGTCTGGATAATATAAATATTTTAAGTTTCTTTGTATTAATTCAGCATATTTTCTTTTAATTGTTGAATGATCCTGTGTACATTGTGGCAGCCTTTGGCTATATGCAATAAAGCTGACTGACTGACTGACTGACTGACTGACTAATGGTTAAACAAGACAGGGTTACAAAGCATGAATCCTATTACACCAAGAAAAAGTAATTAAAGTATTCAAATGCCCTGAGTTACTGTATCAGCCATCAGTTGTACACTCATTGCCCAAGCTGCCCTCCTGTACTCAGATATAGGCAGGCAATAATTGTCATTTATTATCTTTATTATCTTGTAATACCTACCCCAAAGAAAATGCATCACAAAGAGACACCTCGCCTCAGAAGTTTAAACATAATGAAAAATGAACAACACACAGTCATCTAAAGCAATACTGACAAAATACTAACTGCTACTAGTAAAGGTAAAGGGACCCCCGACCGTTAGGTCCAGTCATGGCCGACTCTGGGGTTGCGGTGCTCACTGGCTCACTCGCTTTACTGGCCGAGGGAGCCGATGTACAGCTTCCGGGTCATGTGGCCAGCATGACTAAGCCGCTTCTGGAGAACCAGAGCAGCGCACGGAAACACCGTTTACCTTCCTGCCGGAGCGGTACCTTTTTATCTACTTGCACTTTGACGTGCTTTCGAACTGCTAGGTGGGCAGGAGCTGGGACCGAGCAACAGGAGCTCATCCCATCGCGGGGATTCGAACCGCCACCTGCAGCGCCACCTGCAACTACTATCAGCAGTCAAACGCAAATTCACACCCAAACCTTTCCCGAATAAACAAGTTCACACTGCTCATAAGCACAATGAATTAGAAACAAATCAGCGATCAATGCAATTGGAACAAGCCACTGTCAGATGTCAGGCATGCAGTTAAAAAGCAGTGATAGGTAGGTTTACCATATTTTGAAGAGCCAAAAAGAGGACACCTTTTTGGACTTCTACTTTTAACAACGGATCGCTATGACGACTTTCATTTTAAATAACCCTACTATAAGTAGGCTATAGAAGCTATGATATATTGCTAGTAGCAATGTTCTTAACTTTCCACAACCAAATAATCATACAACATTTTGCTCTCTTACTTGCCACATGAAAGTATTGGGACTCATGTTCCCATCTTTGGGAACATCAGTGTGCACATCTCAATTTATTAAACTGTTGAACATGTACATATGGACTCTCGTGAAGGGCAGGGAGATGTTAACTCTTGCCTTCTCAGACTCCTTCTCCAAGATCCCGTAGCTGAGCCAGTGAGTCAGCCACAAGAGAATGGATTTATACAGTATGTAGCTAGTTTAAGATGCTGCTCTGTTTTGTGATTCTCTGTTGAAGACTAGCTTAGATCTGAGTCTAATGCACTAGGATTTTTTTCTGGGGTTACTGTAAACAAACAAACAACAACAAGCAACCCCCCCCCCGACATTTTGCCCAATTTAAAAAATCTGCCCAGATGGAAATTTTAATCAGGGAAAAGAGTGCATGTCCGGGAAATAGAGGACATCTGGAAACCCTATCACAGAGATTATTAAAATACAAGCAACCTGTGAATCTGAATCTTTGAATCCCATGAAAGCATAAGAGCCTACTAGATCAGGTCAAAGGTCCGTTTAATCCAGAACTCTCTTCTCATGGTGGCCAACCAGAGGCCTATGGGAAGCCCGCAAGCAGAACCTAAGCAGAACAGAACAGTCCCTATCGGCAATTCCCAGCAATTGGTATTCGGAGGCATAAAAGCTGTTCTTTTTAAAAAGAAAAGAAAAAAGCAGCAGCTACATGAGGGGAGACATGCAACCTGGATCCAGACTGCAGCATGGGATGAGGGAGACGAGAGATTAGCCCTTTTCCTGTTGAAAACTGCATCACAGAGCCGGAAAACAATTTTGAGAATGAACAACTAAACAAATCCCTTCCACACTCCAGTATCAATCTACCATATTTTTCACTCTATAAGACGCACCCGACCATAAGACGCACCTAGTTTTAGAAGAGAACAAGGAAAAAAAAATTCTCTTCCTCTCTGCTCAGTGCCTCTCCATCAAAGCGGGAGGAGAAACAGGGCGCTGCGCAGAGAGGAAAAGCTGCGCAGCGCCTCTCCAGCGAAAGCAACGCGAAGCCTCCGGAGCGTAGCGGGAGCGCTCCCGCTGCGCTCGGGAGGCTTCGGGCGGCTATCCCTGAAGCCAGGAGAGCAAGAGGGATTGGTGTGTACCGATCCCTCTTGCTCTCCTGGCTTCAGCGAAAGCTGCGCAGCCTGCATTAGCTCCATCAGGCGCGCACACACATTTCCCCTTGCTTTTTAGGAGGGGGAAGTGCGTCTTATAGAGCGAAAAATACAGTATATTGGGCTTGAGAAAAAAAGGGAAGAAAAAAAGAATCCCAGATATCAGATTCAAAAATGAATTTAGTGCCATGTCCTGAAAGTCCCAAGCGTTCATAGAGCTTGCCTTAAATGCAAGGTGACCATGACAACCTCCAGACTCTTATCTAGCTTCAATTCTGCACCCCCAGATCCCCCTCTACCCAGCCCCAACCTCCTTTTAACTCCCACCTACTTTTTGGGCTGGAGTGCCAGAGAGAAGGAAGGGTGGTTCCCTTCTCACCTACCAGAAATGACATCAATTGCCTTTGAGGAAAAGACATTTACCTAGGATTGCCATACGTCCAAAATTTCCTGGAAATAGTTGGCAATCGACGGTCGGAAGCTGTGTCTGGGCAGAAATCGATGAAGCATCCCAGAAAATCTGGACATATGGCAACCCGTGTCTGCAGTGTCGTTTTTGACAATTTTCCTTAAAAACAGTTCAAAAACTGTCCAGATTTCCACTTTTTGAAATATGGCAAACCTACATTTACCAGAGGGTACTATGCTTGCCACACTGCATCCAAAACTGGGAGGGAGTGGAGAATGAAATTTCTTTTCCTTTCCAGCCTGCTACCACTGCCGTGGCACTTATTATACTCTAGTTTAATACAGGCAAGGGGAGAGGAGACATGAAGAGGGAGACTGAAGCCTTAAGAGTAGTGCTATTTTTCTAGAAAAAGAGGCTGTAACTCATCATGAACACCTCCCCCATTCTCTTAGAATGGCAATGACGCCCACCTGAGTGCTGGCTGGAAAAAAAGTCCTGCATAAGAGGTATGAATTCATCCTGGCTTGGAAATGAGTGAAGCTATTTCCTGATTTCTGAGAAAGTAGTTGTGCTATATCTAAACTTTTCTGAAACACTGGCCAAAGGATACATGGAACTCAAATCTTCATCCACAGCTGTTAACAATGGCTGCTTGGAACCCAACAGTGAGCACAGTTCTGGAACAGACTTTCATTCCCAAACACCAAAAAGTTAAAGGTCTTTCCAAACAAACTGTACTTACTGATTGATGCTTGCCACAAAGCCAACCACAGAACGCTTTCCCCTACTGGGGTCATGATATACATCCATGCCAATTGCCATCAACTTTTTCTGGAAAGCAAAAAAAATATTTTTTTAAAAAAAATCCTGTTGCAGTGCAGTAGTTAGTGTGTCCATAATTCAAAACTGCAATCAATACAGACAGATTTTTTTAAAAAACAACAACACTACACTGGAGAAAGCACTGGAATTAAAAGAGACAAAGTTGCAACCTTGTTGCATGATCTGCAAGTCTCACTATGGTATGCTTACCAATTAAGTTTTCCCCAAGTAAAAGTAAGTTTTTATATAACTTACCAGAGGGATGTCCACACCCCAGAGTTCGCCACCTAGCTTACAGTTTATCTGCAGCAGAATTTTCTGCGCTATGCTTCTAAATTTGCTAGGATTGGTTGTAATTGTTCGAACATTAATAACCTGATGGAAGAAGAACATATTGAGCACCATTAACACCAAGCAAGACATTAACCAATCACCCTTCATCCACCTTCCAGCCTATTGTGTAGAGTTGGAAAGGCCCATAAGAGTCATCTAGTCCAACTCCCAGCAGTGCAAGGAATCTTTTGCCCAAAGACTCTTGAGCTCTTAATCCTTAAGAGTCTCATGTTCTACCAATTGAGCTATCCAAGGAACAATCACCTACAATAAGCTCCTCTCTATCATCTTACTTACCTTCAGATTATTCTTAGTATGATCTCTAACCCTCCTTCTGTGCTTGGGTGTGTGAGAGACAGAAGGGGAGAAGGGAAATAGAAAGGGAGGAAATAAGAGGCTTAAAGGTGGCAAGGTTTATTTATTTATTTTTTAAACTCGGCTCCCAGCACCTTTCAGCCTGCCTGGAAAAGAAGCTTATGGCCGCGGCACCAGAGCAAAGTTCCCGGTCTGTGCCTGCTCTGTGGTTTGCTGTCCCCTGCAGGAGACAGGGGAGAGCTGAGTCAGCAAAGTTGGCTTCATGCAGTTTATCATCAGGGCAGATATTTTGAACTGGTTATCACAATGTGATTTCAAACCGGTTTTCAACAATATACACCAGTCTGAAGATATACAATGTCTGTTCTTGGTGGTTTTCATATGGAAGAGCATTTCACAAGATGGGAACCAACATGAAGGTCTTGCTCCTCATCAGTGTCTGTGACACCTTGCACAGCTTTGGCAATCTGGAATAAGCCCTCAGATGCTGCACAGAGCATGTGGGGATAAACATAATAATAATAATATAATAATAATAATTTATCACTTATACCCCACCCATCTGGCCGGGCCTCCCCAGCTACTCTGGGCGGCTCCCAACAGAACACTAAAAACATGATAAAAGATCAAACATTAAAAACCTCCCTAAACATATGGAAGAAGGCAGTCCTTAACATACTCTAAACCAAAACATTTATATTTCTTCTTTTTCCTGCTCCTTTTAGAGTTGTTGCAGGTTAAGTGGGGAAAATACTGAATAAAACTTGATGGAAAACTACACAGAAGCATCCTATTTTATGTGAATGTTGTTGCTTAGCAGTCTCAATGGGCAACGCTTTGTATCCAATCCGGGACAGTACTGCACAAAAAGTTTCCCGTTTATGAAAAAGCAGTACAGCATGAAGAAAGAAAGATAGGAATATTCCTAAAGAAAGGTACTATATGGGAATACAAGAATCTTCCATTGATTGTGCAAACAAACTCCATAAGGGGCCCTACAGTTGCCCTCCTTCCAGGCATATGCAGACCCAGCAGTGGGGTGGATTCTGGATGCATATCTGGTGTTCATGCAAGCCTTCAGGTAGGCATGGGTGCCCAAAGCATAATCAGCATAAGAATTATGCAGTCAACTATTTGACTTACCTGAGAAGGTATCGGAGATTGTATACAGCACAATTTTTTAATGGCCCCATACAAGTCATCTTTAGTCCCAGTGATAATGCAAACTACCAACTGTAGAGTTTCCTTTAAAAAATGGGAGGGGGAGGGACTACTGGTTAGACTTACAAAAGAATAACATTACCACATCAAAAACTAGAACAGTAAATGCTATAATCATGGGAAACTGTATCAGAGCTAGTATGGTGTAGTGGTTAGTATGTTGGACTAGGACCTGGGAGCTCAGGGTTCAAAGCCCCACTTGGCCATGAAGTTCACTGGGTGACCTTGGCCAGTCCCTGCCTCTCAGCCTAATTTTCTCACAGAGTTGTTGTAGGGATTAAATGAGGAGAGGTAGAACCATGCACACCACATTGGGCTTCTTGGAGAAAAAAAGTGGGATATAAAAGCAGTAAATAAAATAAATAATGAAAGAGCTAAAATTGTTTACAGGAAATACTCTAGTTGCATAATCATGTTCTAACTGTACAAGCTGTGAAACAGCAGGCTGACTGCTATATTGACCAACGTTTAATGGTATTTATGCAGCACAAAATTTCATCAAAGAACATGAGCATTCACAGTTTTCAATCTGGCTATGACTTTATGGCAAATAAGGGTAAAGGGACCCCTGACCAGTTGTGGACGACTCTGGGGTTGCGGCGCTCATCTCGCTTTACTGGCCGAGGGAGCCGGCGTACAGCTTCTGGGTCATGTGGCCAGCATTCTGGCGAACCAGAGCAGCGCACGGAAACGCCCTTTACCTTCCCGCCGGAGCGGTACCTATTTATCTACTTGCACTTTGACGTGCTTTCGAACTGCTAGGCTGGCAGAAGCAGGGACCGAGTAACGGGAGCTCACCCCGTCGCAGGGATTTGAACCGCCGACCTTCTGATCAGCAGGTCCTAGGCTCTGTGGCTTAACCCACTGCTACCCGCGTCCCCATGTACAAATAAAATACCCATAATAGTCTAACCTAGGATTTTGACAACATGTTCACAATTGAGTGTTTACAGTATTAAAAAATGGATTTTCAGGGTGCTCTAAATATTTTTCCCAAACCTACAATGCTTAACTATGCATTAACCCTCTCATCAGCTGCTTCACTTTTACTCAACCAGGACTGTTTCTTTCCAGCCAAATCAGTATGAAGACATTACTATGCCATGTAGCCAGATGTGATTGTGCAATGAAGTTATAAAAGCCAATTTAAAGCAAAGCAATGAATTATCCCCTCTTTCCGAAGAGATGAAAGTGGTTGCCCAATCCCACCAAAAAACTGATAAGAGTTTGCTTCCCCCATGTTGGGGCTCAGTATCAATTTTACTTGGCAATTTTGGATTAAGATAAATACACCCAACATGGTACTACTAGAAAAACAGCCTCTCCATGCAGAGTTCTTCCCAATATTATGATCACTTTCAGCTTGCCTCATCACAGGCTGCTACCGCTGCTGGTGACAGGCAGGAAACCTCATAACATTGGGCACTGGAGTGTTTTGCATCACTCCAACAAGAAGGCAGAGAACTTGACATGAAGATTTCATCAGCAGACTGCTGTGTTCATAATATATAATTCTGCCCTTGTTATTAATAATAATTAAATTTGTATACCACCCTATACCTGCAGGTTTGTATACCACCCTATACCTGCAGTTTTCAGGTTCACAGGATAAAATCAGAATACAAAACCACAAAATACATAATCAAAATAAAAACAAGACACCTCAACAACCCCCAATAACATCTGTCTCCTGTAGAATGTTGACTAGACCATGAAACCACACCCTTTCCCATTATATTCAGGCTACTAGAAAACCTGGTATGCTAAAGAAGCTTATTATATAGAAGTTAATTGGATAAATGCCAAGTCAATTTATACTTCAGGTGACAGGATATTATGGAGACATTTGTTGTATATTACAGAGCAACCCAGCAAACTTCATTATATTTAAGCTGGCAGTTTTAGCCAATTATTGTTTCCCATAAGGCTTCAGTGAAATGTAGAAGACACGAGATGCACAGAACTGCACCTACAACCATTAATACTTCTACTCATTAGATGTCCACTACTATATCTACAATAAAATGCCCTTTGTTGCTATTTCAGCAATACCAACTAGAAAGTTTCAATACTCAAAACTCCGTTATGAAAATACCTCACTACTTAGTAGTGATTTGAGAGCTCTGGCGTAAGTCTCTATTCGGTCATCCTTCAATTCATTCCAAGCAGGTGGAGTTATCTGGATACCAAGTGAGCCAGAGATCTTCTGCATCATGCTGACTAGTTCACGTGCTTGCTCTATTGTCCGCTTCGGATAAAACAGTGCCCAGTAATGAACTGGAATCTAAGAAGAGAACTGAAGTCAGCATACGTAGTGCAGCCTCTTCCAACTCAAAAGGATTGATACAGACTACTCACAAAACCTCTTATGATCTTATCACTACTAGGTTCAACTATTCACTTCTATCACTAAACAGACCCCAAACAATGGTAGGCAGGAATCTTCTTCTCCATCTCCTGCCAAGGAAGTCCACCCATATTTCCTGCTCTATAAGTAGAAAGACAGGTGGAAAAATTGGTAGATTTCTGCTTGGAGAGAGGGTGGCTCACCCCATTTTGCCACCCAAGGCAAAATGACAATTGCTGCCTCCTGCCCCCCTCCTACATCCCCACCATTTCCACTGTCATACCATGCCCCTCTCCACACACTTCCACCACTGGAAAACACTGGCTCTCCCCAAACTCGGTGGGAGTCAGGCATTCCACAAAGCATTGCTGCTTGGCTTCTCCAGCAGGGGTCAGGAAAGCCAAGCAATAATGCCATGTGCCACAACGCCTCCCTCTCACCATTGAGGGGGGCATTCTTTCAGTGGCAGAAGCAATGGGAATGACTGCAGGGAGGAATGCGGAGAAGAAAAAATGCCATGGTGCATCTGCAACCGCATAACCGGATGCCTTCATCGGCCCCAGATGCAACAAAACACGTCTATCCCATATCGGTTTCTACAGCCACAGTAGGCACTGTAACCTTCCAACAGTTTGACTTCATCACCAAAAACGCACTCCTCCATTATCTCCTGAGACAGAAGGATGCCAACCATTTCAGATCTGTCATGTAAAAATAAAGATAGCTGTGTTAACCGTCTCACTAGTGCAGTCATACCTCATGCTACGTTTGCTTTGTTACATTCTTTCATGTTACGTCCCGCGGCGACCTGGAAGTACTGGAAAGGGTTACTTCCAGGTTTCACCGCTCACATAGAAGCACTAAATCGTGCTTCGTGCATGCACACAAGCGCCAAATTGCGCAGAGCACCTGCACAGATATGCGCTTCAGGTTGCGCTCTTTTCACGTTGCGAACGGGCCTCCGGAACGGATCCCGTTCGAACCAGAGGTACCACTGTATGTAGATTCACAGCTCCTTGGGGTGAACATGAGCTAGTCTCTCCTCTGAGTGTCAGTTGAAGAGGGCATTTTCAGGCAACTGGTAATCCTTCTAGTTCAGTGGTTTTCAGCCAGTGTGCCATGGCACCCTGGGGCACCTTGAATGATGCTCTTTCCTTCCCTCCCTCCTCTGATGCCCTCTCACGTCTCTGCATTCCAAAGGCTTGTGCAGCTGTTTGTTGCAGTGGCCCTGGCTACAAGCTCCCCAGGCTAATGGTGCCTCTGGGGCTGGCCAGGGGTACTGGTTGCCAGGAGCTGAGGTGGCCTTGAGGTAAAGAAGCAAGTGGATGAGGGAGCTCAGCCAGCTAGTCCACCAACCCTTGCTGTTGGGAACGGACGGACAAGTGGGAGGCTGGGCAGGCAGGCACTGTGCTTGCTGCATGCAATGCCTTCCTGGGAGCTGAGTATCCAGCACTGACAGGAAGCCTTTCCGCCATGCAAGCCCAGAGGTACCTGCTGCTGCCACTGCTTCCTACCAAAGTGAGTACTTCCAAGGCCTCACATTCACCTTTGGCAGTCTCCATTAGGCCACTAATGCTGGGGCATCTTCTTCCCAGGCCCCTGTGGGGCAGTATGAGATGGCACCTCTATTTGGGGTGGGGGGAGGGGCCTTACAGACCAGGGGCAGGTGCAGCAGCTGCCCAGAGGACTCCCAAGGAGAGGGGGGAGGGAAGAGGAGGTTGAGAGAACACTACACAAGGGAGGGTGTTCAAAAAGGGGTGAGGGGCTGCCAGCTCTGTAGGCAAGGTGTGGGCTTCTGAGGCTCAGAGCACGTTTCTCCTTAGGGGAGCTGCAGAAAGAATGTAGTTGGTCAAGGGAGCTGTGGACTGAAAAAGGTTGAAAACCAAAATCATCTCTGGTCCAGAGGAAGGTGTTCTTTCAAATATTCTAGAAGGCAATCTGGGAAACAGAGATGAATGTGGGATCTACTGTATCAGTGTGGAATTTTGTCAGTGTCTGAGATCAAACTTACTGCAGAGATGCAGGCCTCTCTGACTACTTCTTTGGACCAGTTTAGGTCTTCTGATGTATTGAAGGAGGTATTCTTCAGGTTGATTCTTTCCATGGGGAGAATACGTCCTTTTGTCTAGTACAGAAGATTCCATAAGAGGGAAGCAGGACCAGGGAAACAAATAGGTTGAAGGATAGCATATTTCTGCTTAGGTTAGTCACACAAAAGCTTGAATCTCTTCAACAATGAACAACAACCCCAAAATATTAGATTCCCCATACACTTAAACAGCTAAGTTTAAGTGTGTACGCACACACTGATGAAGTGTGCATGCACACGAAAGCTCATACCAATAACAAACTTAGTTGGTCTCTAAGGTGCTACTGGAAGGAATTTTTTTATTTTGCTTCAGCTAATGGTCAGCCATTTGTCTAGGTGGAAAATGACTCCCAGGGTAGCTTCTCCCCTAAATTGTGTCATGGTGGTGATGCAACTGCAGAGACAGATCACTAGCCAGAGATTTTTATGAGCTGCCTACGATGCATTCCACCAGGATTGGTGGCCTGTGAGCAAAATGACTACTGAAACTAGGGGCCTTCTAATTACCACCACTCTTGACGGCTTCCAGAAGCATAGGGTTAACTCCATAGTGAACAACGCAGCATTTGTAAACTTTTTTGCAGAATATTTTATGCTGTAACTATTATTTGAACTCTAATTATCATTAAAATATTTGTGTGTTAACTGGCTTGTTCTTCTTTATCATAGAAAGGGACCCTGAGGATCCTCTAATCCAACCTCCTACAATGCAGGAATAGGCAGCTGTCCCTTACGGGGATCAAACCTGCAACCTTGGTGTTATCAGCACCAAGCTCTAACCAACCAAGCTATCCAGCTGATAATTAAGAACTATGCTACAACTTAAATGTTTTCTTTTTATTGTGTTTTAAAGATTGCAACCAACAGAGTTTTGCAACCTGAATAATTTATCTGTAACTAGGATAACTTTCTCTAGAAGTATGAATACACCATCTGCAGCAATATGCATAAAGAGCAAATGTTTCATGGGCAAGTAACATGAGGGACAGACTGAAGATCATGGTCAGACCATTATCTGGTTAAGCCTGACTGATAGTGGCAAATCCCCTGTTTAAGAGGCGTGGACCCATTTGGATGGCCTGCCCTCAAAGACTTAAGGAACTTGATGTGTCCCTGAATGCTCCAGGGGATTTCCCAGTGGAGAAAACTGGTGATCCTGTTGAAGCCTCGGTCTCCCTATGCAATGGCAAGATGAAGCAGGTGATTGACACAATTGCTCCCATCTGACCATGTGCTCCCTTGACCCCCCACAGGGTCCAGAGGTTGCTTAACACTTCGCTGGGTGAGGTAGTGGTTCCTACTGCACTGAGAGGCTTTCTGGGGAAGGTCATGGCGGGGCAGCTGCAGGCATTCTTGGAGAACAGAGATTATTTAAAACCATTCAATCTGAGTTCAAGCCTGGCCATGGAACTGAGTCAGCCGTGGTTGCTCTGATGGATGACCTTTGCAGAGAGCGGGACAGGGGGAGTGCAACTTTACTCCTGCTTTTGAACTCTTGTCAGCTTTTGATACCATCAGCCATGATAATTGTCCTGGACTGGCTCTGGGGAATGAAGATTCGGGGCACTGTTTTACAGTGGTTCCAATCCTACCTTCAAAAGTGAGTCCAGGGAGTAGCATTGGGAGAATGGCTACATTATGGGTGCTGCGGGGGACTCGCTTATGCCCAGTGCTATTTAATATCTACATGAAGCCATTGGGTGTGATCATTAGGCGTTTGGAGGTGAGGTGCCACCAGTATGCTGATGATATTCAGCTCCATTTCTCCATAACATGTGAATCAGGAGAGGCAGTGCAATTCCCTGAGCCACTGCATGGATGCAGTGGTGAAATGGACGAGGAAAAGCAAGCCAAGCTTGAATCCTGGCAAGACGGAAGCACCGTGGGGTGAGTAGCTCCTATGTCTGAGTAACTGGTCAGCTGCCTACCCTGGATGAGACAGCACTCCCCCTGAAGGAGCAGATTCACAGTTTGGGGGTGAAGTTTGGGGATCCAGCTCTGTCACTGGAAGCTCAGAAAGCCTTTTACCAACTGGTTTGACAGCTATGGTCATTCCTGGACTGGGAAAGCTCTGCCAAGGAAGTTCCTGTGTTGGTTACTGCAAGACTGGATTACTGCAATGCGCTCTTATGTGGGGCTTCCCTTGTGCTTGATCTGGAAGCTGCAGTTGGTGCAGAATGCTGCAGCACAAATGCTGACAGGAGGGAGGCCTTGTCAGCATCTAACGCCTGTGTTCAGAGATCGGCACTGGTTGCCCATTCGCCACAGGACCAAGTTCAAGGTGCTATTATTAGTATATGAAGCCCTTAACAGCTTAGGACCAGTTTACCTACAAGATCCCCTTACCCCACACGTGCCCACTCATTGCTTTGATTGGGAGAACAGGCACTACTACAAGTACCTTGTAATATCCATTGCACCTTTGTCAGAAGTTGGTCATTTAGTGTGGCAGCACCTCCACTTTGGAACTCCCTGCCTATTGAGATCAAGCAGGGGCCTTCACTGTATTCTTCTCAGCATTTGCTAAAAACATTTGAATTTAGACAAGCCTATCCAGATGCTTAGAAAGTTCAGGTAATTTTAATCCATTGGTATTTTAAGAAGAAGAAGAGGAGGAGTCTGGATTTGATATCCCGCCTTTCACTCCCTTTAAGGAGTCTCAAAGCGGCTAACATTCTCCTTTCCCTTCCTCCCCCACAACAAACACTCTGTGGGGTGAGTGGGGCTGAGAGACTTCAAAGAAGTGTGACTGGCCCAAGGTCACCCAGCAGCTGTATGTGGAGGAGCGGGGAATCGAACCCGGTTCACCAGATTACGAGACTACCGCTCTTAACCACTACACCATACTTGCTCTCTATATGTTTTTAAAATATGGCTGTAAATTTGTCTTGATTTTATTTATTATTTTGTAAACTATTTTTAGGTTGCTGTTTTTTACACTCAAGCAGTGTATAAATTTTATGAAATAAATAGTAAATAAATGTGAAACTTATTGTTTATTGGAACCTGCAGAAAAAATGTTCTACGCTTTTCTAAACCATATCAAGGCTGAAGTTACTGATAACCTGAAAAGGGTATCCAATTGTTAAATATATTTAACACATAATTATATTTCTTCTAAAAGCTGATCAGTTGCTATGGAGGTCATGTTTGAATCAGAATTCAGAATGATGTCATCAGACAAGACTAACGTAAAGACAGAGGCTCCTCCTTGATTCACATACCTTATGCACATCATTGTCCAAATGAAGTCCCCATCTTGACAATTCATTGTGGGCAGTCTCATTCTTCTCAATTCTGCTCAGAAGCTGTCTCAAACTTAGGTAGTGCTGTTTAGGGCTCAGGTTGATCTGCTGGCTAAGGTCCTAATAAGAGGGACCAAAGTGGTAGGTGGGGAGCGGGAAAAATGAAATTTGTATCTGCATGTGCTTCACCATGTATTTTTAAAGAGATTTAGGTAAATCAACCCCTTCATGGATCACTGCCTTGCCGTGGCGAAGGGGCTTGAAGAACTCAGAGAAGCTATGAACTATGCCGAGCAGGGCACCCAAGATGAACAGGTCATAGTGGAGAGTTTTGACCAAACGTGATCCACCTGGAGGAGGAACCGGCAAGCCACTCCAGTATCCCTGCCAAGAAAACTCCATGGACAAAGACAACAGGCATATAAAAGTTATGACGCTGGAAGATGAGCCCCTCAGGTCGGAAGGCGTCCAACATGCTACTGGGGAAGAGCGGAGGGCAAGTACAAGTAGATCCAGAGCTGATGAAGCGGCTGGGCCAAAGCCGAAAGGACGCTCAGTTGCGGATATGCCTGGAAGCGAAAGGAAAGTCCAATGCTGTAAAGAAAAATATTGCATAGGAACCTGGAATGTAAGAACCATGAACATGGGTAAGTTGGAGGTGGTCAAAAATGAGATGGCAAGAATAAATATTGACATCCTGGGCATCAGTGAACTAAAATGGACGGGAATGGGTGAATTCAGTTCGGATGACCATCATATCTACTACTGTGGGCAAGAAACTCGTAAAAGAAATGGAGTGGCCCTCATAGTCAACAAAAGAGTGGCAAAAGCTGTACTGGGATGCAATCTCAAAAATGATAGAATGATCTCGATACGAATCCAAGGCAGACCTTTTAACATCACAGTAATCCAAGTTTATGCACCAACTACTGGTGCTGAAGAAACTGAAATTGACCAATTCTATGAAGACTTACAACACCTTATAGAAGTGACACCAAAGAAGGATGTTCTTCTCATTATAGGGGATTGGAATGCTAAAGTAGGGAGTCAAGAGATAAAAGGAACAACTGGCAAGTTTGGCCTTGGAGATCAAAACGAAGCAGGGCAAAGGCTAATAGAGTTCTGTCAAGAGAACAAGCTGGTCATCACAAACACGCTTTTCCAACAACACAAGAGACGACTCTACACATGGACATCACCAGATGGGCAGCATCGAAATCAGATTGATTATATTCTCTGCAGCCAAAGATGGAGAAGCTCTATACAGTCAGCAAAAACAAGACCTGGAGCTGACTGTGGCTCAGATCATCAGCTTCTTATAGCAAAATTCAAGCTTAAACTGAAGAAAGTAGGAAAAACCACTGGGCCGGTAAGATACAATCTAAGTCAAATCCCTTATGAATACACAGTGGAAGTGAGGAACAGGTTTAAGGATTTAGATTTGGTGGACAGAGTGCCTGAAGAACTATGGATGGAGGCTCGTAACATTATACAGGAGGCAGCAACGAAAACCATCCCAATGAAAAGGAAATGCAAGAAAGCAAAGTGGCTGTCCAATGAGGCCCTACAAATAGCGGGGGAGAGAAGGCAAGCAAAATGCAAGGGAGATCGTGAAACATACAGGAAATTGAATGCAGATTTCCAAAGAATAGCAAGGAGAGACAAGAAGACCTTCTTAAACAAGCAATGCAAAGAAATAGAGGAAAGCAATAGAATGGGAAGAACCAGAGATCTGTTCAAGAAAATTGGAGATATGAAAGGAACATTTCGTACAAAGATTTCCATAATAAAGGACAAAAGTGGAAAGGACCTAACAGAAGCAGAAGACATCAAGAAGAGGTGGCAAGAATACACAGAGGAATTATACCAGAAAGAAACGGATGTCTCATATACCCCAGGTAGTGTGGTTGCTGACCTTGAGCCAGACATCCTGGAGAGTGAAGTCAAATGGGCCTTTGAAAGCACTGCAAATAACAAGGCCAGTGGAAGTGATGGTATTCCAGCTGAACTATTTAAAATTTTAAAAGATGATGCTGTTAAGGTGCTACACTCAATATGCCAGCAAGTTTGGAAAACTCAGCAGTGGCCAGAAGATTGGAGAAGATCAGTCTACATCCCAATCCCAAAGAAGGGCAGTGCCAAAGAATGCTCCAACTATCGCACAATTGCACTAATTTCTCACGCTAGCAAGGTTATGCTTAAAATTCTACAAGGAAGGCTCAAGCAGTATGTGGACCGAGAACTCCCAGAAGTGCAAGCTGGATTTAGAAGAGGCAGAGGAACCAGAGACCAAATTGCAAACATGCGCTGGATTATGGAGAAAGCTAGAGAGTTCCAGAAAGACATCTACTTCTGCTTCATTGACTATGCAAAAGCCTTTGACTGTGTCGACCATGGCAAACTATGGCAAGTTCTTAAAGAAATGGGAGTGCCTGATCACCTCATCTGTCTCCTGAGAAATCTCTATGTGAGACAAAAAGCTACAGTTAGAACTGGATATGGAACAACTGACTGGTTCAAAATTGGGAAAGGAGTACGACAAGGCTGCATTTTGTCTCCCTGCTTATTTAACTTATATGCAGAATTCATCATGCGAAAGGCTGGGCTGGATGAATCCCTAGCCGGAATTAAGATTGCCGGAAGAAATATCAGCAACCTCAGATATGCAGATGACACAACCTTGATGGCAGAAAGTGAGGAGGAATTAAAGAACCTTTTATTGAGGGTGAAAGAGGAGAGTGCAAAATATGGTCTGAAGCTCAACATCAAAAAAACGAAGATCATGGCTACTGGTCCCATCACCTCCTGGCAAATAGAAGGGGAAGAAATGGAGGCAGTGAGAGATTTTACTTTCTTGGGCTCCATGATCACTGCAGATGGTGACAGCAGTCACGAAATTAAAAGACGCCTGCTTCTTGGGAGAAGGGCAATGACAGGCCTAGACAGCATCTTGAGAAGTAGAGACATCACCTTGCCAACAAAGGTCCGTATAGATAAAGCTATGGTTTTCCCAGTAGTGATGTATGGAAGTGAGAGCTGGACCATAAAGAAGGCTGATCGCCAAAGAATTGATGCTTTTGAATTATGGTGCTGGAGGAGACTCTTGAGAGTCCCATGGACTGCAAGAAGATCAAACCTCTCCATTCTGAAGGAAATCAGCCCTGAGTGCTCACTGGAAGGACAGATTGTGAAGCTGAGGCTCCAGTACTTTGGCCACCTCATGAGAAGAGAAGACTCCCTGGAGAAGACCCTGATGTTGGGAAAGATGGAGGGCACAAGGAGAAGGGGGCGACAGAGGACGAGATGGTTGGATAGTGTTTTCGAGGTTACCAGCATGAGTCTGATCAAGCTGCGGGGGGCAGTGGAGGACAGAAGTGCCTGGCATTCTCTGGTCCATGGGGTCACGAAGAGTCGGACACGACTAAACGACTAAACAACAACAGGTAAATCAACTGCTTGGAAGACAGTGGTTCTTCACCTTCTGAGCTTTTGCGTTTCTTTTTTTTATCAGTACAAGACGTACCTCATGTAAGTAATTTTGAACCATTTAATGAAGCTATATTCAGATTAGAAGTCACAACCCACCTGCACTGAAAGTTCTGATTCAACAAGAAGGTTCAAATAATGCCGGGGGGGGGGGGGATACCTTGTAGGACAAGTAAATCATACACAGCCTTTTTTCGCATGCCCTTAACTACAAAATTATCTTCTTCATGAAGATGAAGATTTATAGCAGATGAGTGCCAGGAACAGAACATAGGACAGACTGGGACACTATCCTGTAGCAGGAGGACGAAGAAGCTTGTGAAGGAACGTCAAGAGAAGCTATTACACTATCCAGCAAACCAGCAACTTTTATCAGTTAAAAGAAAAAGTGGGCAACCTGTTTTCTGTTGAGAGTCGTATTCTCGTGGGCAATAATCTGTTGACAGACAAGCTGGTAGTGGGCAGAGCTGGAGCCAATGAGGGGCCAAGCCACAGGAAAAAACTGCTGTGGGTTAACTAAATCAGGAACACAAACTGCCTTGCTTCAATTTTCACCATAATTTTATTAGATTAGAATTCCCAATCCTATGCAGGTCTATAAAGATGTAAGCTCTGTCAAGTCTGGTGGGGTTACTCTCAAGTAAGTGTACAGAGAATTATTATTTTTTTAGTACAAAAACTAATATTGCTCTGTTCTAGAGAGCAGATGAATGTAATTCCTTTCTGACTTTAGTGTGCACCACATACGTAGAGCAAGCCTATTAAACTTGTTCTCAGACAGATTGCAGGGGAAAATTCTCTTCCTCCCCAAACTATACAAACAGGAAAAAGCAAACAATCCATACACCCCCCCCTTTTAATGCTACCCTTTCAAATATAGCTTTCTGAGGCTACATAGAAAGATGGGGAGACACTAAAAAAATAAAGAAAAATCAGATTGTAAAGAAGGAACAAAGGAATGAACTGTGATGAAATGAAAGAGGCAGCTTCGGGGGCGGGGCATGTAAAATGAGGTCTGCATGCAGCCTCCAGGCTACCAACATGACCATGTCTGCTTTCTCCACAAAAAGGGCATAGCTGAGCCAAAAGAACAAGTGGTAAAATGCACTCTTGGCCACTGCTGCCAAGAGGACATCCAAAAGCAGTGCTTTATTCAGAACTGCACTCAAGCTGACAAACTGATGTTTAAAGGTGCAACCCCAACTGTAGCAGCCCATATACATCTACTTCCCTTGTAAACTTGCTCCCACATTCAATCAATAATTCTATCTTGTAAATTAAGTTTCTTCACCCCACCTAATCCCATTCCATCAGATTCATGGGCTCCATCATCTCGCTAGGATCAGATGAAAGTAAAGTTTTCATATATTATTGTGAAAGTACACTAGTAACATGGATGAGGAGCATGACCTGCAAATACCTCCCTTTCAGGAATGACTGGTGAGAGCCATATAAGTACAGCGCTCAGCTGCAATTTATCTTAGTGAGACACCCCTTAAGAATACCATGGCTGACCATGTCATAAACTATTGTGACACCAAGATGGGTAGTTTCAAACCACTTAGAGCAGAGCTTTTAAAGCTGACCAAAAGTCCAGAGGTAGCATTATTATAAATTTACAATGGGGTGGAAGGTTCACAGGCTATGAATGACGTGCTCACAAATTTATTGACAGCTGCACGATTTATTATAGCTAGGAAATAGAAGGGGCAAGCAGAATAGAAAATGGAAGAATGGTATAAAGAGGTGTGGGATATAGCCATTAATGATAAATTAACATGTGCTATTAAGGTAAGACGGGGAATATGCAGGAGAAATTATTTTGAGGAAATATGGAAGGTATTTGTATAATTTGTACTGTTAAAATGGAAAGGGGTCAAACCATCGCAAGAGATGTTGAAATTTTGGGAGGTTGGATAGTTACAATGGAATGGTCTCAGCAGTGGGGTGCACATTTTTATTTACATTTTATTTATTATTATTACTTTGTCAAAATAAAAAATAAAAGGAGCAGAGCTTTCCAAACTGTTTGTTGCAACGCGTTAGTGTGTCAGTTGCAGTGTGTAGATGTGTCGTGCGAACGCTCCCCATGCTCGTCCCAGGGCTAGAAAGGGGTTAGTTAAACCTCTGGCTTGCTAGTAAAACTGAATTACTGTGTCGTGAAATGATGTGTGTCTAAAAAGTGTGTCACCAACATAAAAAGTTTGGAAAGCTCTGACTTAGAGGTTTTATTACAATCAAGTGGTATATAAATTTTGTTAAATAACTAAAAATAATCAAATAATGTATCTGCAGTGAAAATAACCACCACCAATTGGTTAACTTAGCAAAGTGATCTACAATTGTTTTGGCTCTGTTAGCCAAGCCAAAAATTCTGGTCATCAAATGCCCAACCTCCTGCCATCTTGCTAGAGTCCAATCTCTATCCATCATCAAATGAAAAAAGTAGGCACACAGAACTCTGGCTTCTGCTAATGCAGAATAGAAGAGCTCTGAACACTATGCTTTGGGACACTGAACAAAATATCAGATTATGCCCTAAAACTTGGTTTCTGGGTAAGCTTTTTGAAGTAAGAAATTGGAGACTTGCAAAAAAATTCAATTCTATTCAATTGCAGCAAATAATCTCAAACCACCTTCATGACTCTGAAGTCTTTCTTCATTTTCTCAGGAATTCCAGTCAGGAAGGTGACCTCTGGCAGCAGGAGGATTTCACCCTTTTGCAGCTGCAGGATAATTAGAGACAATGAATATTAGTACAGGATGCGGGGCCAAAACCCAGTCAGATTGTAAAGTTGTGAAGAGAAGGCTGCTGGTTACAGGACAGGTTTAACATACTGTGTTGCTTTCTGTTGAAATTTATTTCTTTTTAAAAATGTATAATCAGTTTTACCTCTTTTTAATTGTATGATTAAACTGGTGTAACTGCCCTGGGCTTTATGGTGAATGGCAGATTAGGTATCTTGTACATACAGAGCTAAATCACTATTTCCCTATTTTAATTCTCAAAGAATTTGATAGCTCCCAAAGCAACAGTTAAATTTAATGGCTCAAGGGAGAATTTGATTTAGGTTACAAATGACAAGCATTATCAGAAATGGTATAGTAACAACCAGGTAAGGGTTAGTAAGGGTTGGGTTTACTTCCCTTTGACAACCTGAGCGGAGTCTAAACACCTCTCAAACTACTGAAAGTCCTTCCCTGTATAAGCTAGTTATCACATGACCTACTTCTAAGAACTGCAGATAGAAAACTTTGTTGTCCCATGACATTGGCACTTGAACTGCCATTAGTGCAAGGTCAACAACTCACCTTCCCTGAAGGATTCTTTCTTTCATTGGGTCTGTGAATCAGAAGTGGCTGGTCGACTTCCCTGATGGTTATTCCATAGTTTTTACTGGAAGAGGAATATTATGCAGATTAAAGAGCAATAGGTTCATTTTGTAACCAAATGTAAGTTACAAAAATAACAAACTAAAAATAATTGTCATTAAGCCAGAGGAAAGCAACACGAATCATGTAAAATGAAGACAACAGGTGTTTTAACCTTAAGTACTTCGTTTCCTGCTAACACTTCAAGTGTTTAAGCAGCACCTCTTACCTGTAATAGTCTATGAAGGTGATCTCCTTTCCATCAGACATGGTAAAACTGTCCTTTGGTGTCTTGTTCCAGTCAATGTCATCAATACGGTAAGTGTTGTTGTTGTAACGGGTAATTATAATGTTGCCAATTAGCTGCTTTGTACACTCATCTTGGAAGTTCTCTCGACTCTGTAGGTAAATTGCATGCCTTTGGGAAAAGGAATGCACTTTGAGCTGACATATCTGGAGCTGGTGAAGAACTGCAGCTGGAAGTATGGTAAGCCCGCAACTTACATAAAGGTTATGTTCCGGGGATTGCACCACAGGAAAAAGTCAGCACTCTCTGGCAACAGCTATGCGGCTTCGCTCCGTGGAAGAAACAGACGATTCGAAGCACTGCGCCGCTCACCCCACGTCGCTCCGGACCCCCGAAACCGGGTTTCCCCGCGAGCAGGGGAGTAGGGGAGGCGCAAAAGGTGCCCGCCGAATCCCACGCTCACAGGCTTCTCCCGCCTGTGATTTTTTGCGGGTCTCCGCCTTCGCCATGACGGCCAGACCCAAATTCCCACGGGGCAAATTCCTCCCGATCAGAGGAATTCCGCCATTACCGGAGGCACCAACCCGGAAGTAAGGATTTTACATATGTATACGAGTGTAATGCATTGAGTTTTTATTATGTTAAGAATTGTTGTCATTGTATGAGGCTTGTATTGAATGAGGTTCTTATAAGCATGTTATATATAATTTAGAGTCCCTTTTTGGGCTGACCAGAAGAAGATTCATGAAACAGAGACTGAAATCTGGTTATCTCATTGTCGTAGTTCCATTGGGACCAAACCAGTGCAAGTATACACACTGAGAGTTTCTCTCATGGACTTATTTCAGGAATATTTTGACTGCTTGGCTTTGAGATACTGAGTAGCCCAATTTCATGCAATGCTTCCCAATATTCAAAATGTCATTCAAAGTTCTAACTCACATGAAATCCAGGACAGAATCATTCCGAATAACCTTGTGTACAACATCAGCCAACAGGAATAGTCCCCCGTCTGTTCTCCGGATACTGGCTGCATAGCCAGGCCATATCTGCAATCTTTAGGGAAATAAATTTTACACAAAACAGGATGCTTATTTGTAAAGTTCAGTTTCAGCTATGACATCAGCACTTGTATTAGAAATGCACTAAAAGTATACAAGACCGAGGTAGTAAGCAGAATGTGTTGTCAAAAATCCAATGTCAGCCAGTAACATACATGACATTTTAGACTTCATAGTTACTACTTTTACAGATATTTGCTAGCAATAGTGCAATATTTGGCGTTGCACGCCACTTCAATCTTCTAGCGGTGCGAGATTCCAGTGGTTCCAGGCACTTACCATGTTTTCTTTAGGAAATGAGGCACAGTGAAGACACTGGTATCTTTATGATATATGATTTACTTGTAGATATACAACCTTATCCTGCAACTGAGGGGTTCACAAATGAGTCTTGTTTTTCCCATAGCTGTAGCCTTGGATTCAAACAGAAATCTAACGTTGCACGCGCTCTCACTCTCTCTAGCTTGCTCTAGGTCACATCACTGCAAGCTCTGCTCTCAATTCTGGCTTTTTCTGTTGAGGGAGAAGGCCTCACCCATTTGCTGTCTCAAACTGAGCCCCTTAATCCCCCATCACCACACCAGGAATTTAGCATGGCTATTTCCCAGAATCAGAATGCTTGAACAGCTTTTAACACTTACTGGATCCAAGGATGATGATGATGATGATGATTACTATTATCCCCCAGCCACTCTGGGTGGCTTCAAGCACATATAAAAACATAATAAATCATCAAACATTAAAAAAAACCTTCCTGATACAGGGCTGCCTTGAGATATCTTCTAAAAGTTATGTAGTTGTTTATCTCCTTGACATCTGATGGGAGGGCGTTCCATGGGGGGGACTGCCAATGAGGCAGTGATTAGAGGGGTCTGACACAAACACACATGCATAATAATAGTCTTGTATCGACTTCCGGGTTGCACCATAGCCGAATGGCGGATTCCCTCCGAGCTCCGGAGGGAATCTGCTCGACAGGGGTCGGGTCCTGCCGCGCCGGCGATGCGGGGACCCTCAAAAACCACGGGCGCAGAAGCCCGTGGACCTGGTGACTCGGCGGGCACCGTTTGCGCCCTCCCCAACCTGCGAAGGAGCCTTTTTAAAGGCTGCGGAGCGGAGGACGGGGAGCGGCGCGGTGTTGAGAGTCTTCTGCTTCCCCTGCCGAGCGAAGCCGCATGCCATTCGACGGAGAGCGCTAACTTCTTCTTTGGAAAAATTTGGACTAAATCTAAAAACAACAACCCGTGAGTAATTTGGAAATTGGATTAAAAAAATTTTTTTTCTTGGATTTGGCACGAGCGGGGGAGGTGCAAAAAGGAAGTCTGTCTCCCCCCTATTGTATGCAATTTAAAGCAAGGATTTTGACTACTAAGATCGAAAGAAGAGTCTTTTTTTTTTATCTGATAGAAGTTATTAATTCCACGGATTGACAGTGTAAGTAATTGTGCTGGAGGAGAAGAGTTATTTTTTGAGTTAAAGTGCCACTCATCCCGAGACCGGGAGCGATCTGCGAGAGGAGCCTGCGGAGGAGACATAGAAGATTTTGACAGCTGTCAAACTAGCTGTCAAAGTCGGAAAAAATAGAGAACTTTGTTTCCGATGTCTTTGCTGGCTACATTTGATACAATATAGTTAACTGTTGAAAATAAAGAAGAATTGAAACAAACTAACTTGGCTTTTGGGTTGGAAGTGAAAGGAATACTGAATAACCAGAATCCCTCTAGTGGGGGTTCAGGGACATTACAAAAATGGAAATAGGTCAAAAAATACTAGCTGGCCTGGATGAGGTTAGGTTTCTCGTGAGAAAGTTGTGTAAGCTACAAGAACAAGGTCATGTTTTGTCTACAAGTGCCACAACTTTGAAGCCAACAGTAAAGAAATCTACTGAGCTGGAAAAGGATTTGATGTACAAAATCCAGGCAGCTGAACAGCTGAAAAAAAATTTGAGCAGGAGGAGCAGGAAGGAGGGGCTGTAATGTTGCAGAAGGCAAAGGAGAGCCGGAGGCCTGTCAAGATGGACATAAAAGAAAGTAAGAACTGGATGACAAAAACGGGGTTTGAATTGGAAAATGAGGAATGGAAGGATCTCCTTTTGTGGAGATCTGAAGACCTATGCTTTACAAATCTGATCAAGGTCGAAGATGGAACCTTTTGGCTATTTGGACTTAGAAGGATTGAGAATCAAGATTTGAGCTCAACTTTTAAATATGGAGATCCGGCTGGAAGGAACATGGACATTATAGGGATAGTGCCCCTCCGAGACTTGGTATTTAATATAAAAGACTTTCAAAGAAACCGGCAGAGAGGGACTGAGAGAGATTTAAGGGCCTCAGATGTGAGGCTGCCGGGCTGATAACAGATGGACTAACGGACAATGGCTTAGGGATCGAAACCGGGGAAGGGAGGGTGGGGTTTGGAAACCCAAAGGTGTACTAAAATATTCTGATCTTTTTTTCTTTCTATGTTGTCACTAGTATTGAAATGGGGAATTCGTGGAAGGAGAACTGGGCCGACCTTAGAAAAAGTTTTTAAGTATAATGATTGATGTATATATGTTAAAAGTTGATATATAAAGTGAATTCAATATAATAACAAACTAAGGTTAAAAATTTAGGGAGAAGAACTTGTTGAGCAAATTTTTGGTCAGGGAATACAAGAAGGGGAGGCGAGGGGAAGTTCTGGAAAAAAGGTACTGAAAACATGGATTGTAAATGTTGAATTTTTCTTTTTTCTTTTTTTTGTTTTATTTTATTTTTGGTTTATGTAATATCTGAAATTCTAATAAATATTATTATTAATAATAATAATTAAAAAAAATAGTCTTGTATCCAATGCAGTGCTAAGTAACTATCCTATCAATGCAAGGATCTATGACTCTACAATGGGACATTTCCCACTCATTTCCACATGCACTTTCCCAAATCTGCTCCTGAGGGTTGAGGAGAACCCCAAAACAGATTTAGGGAGCATAGCAGGGAAGAAAGAGAGGAACATCTCATTGTTTAAGTATAAATCCTTGTGCTGATGGGATTGTTACTTAGAGCTGCACTGGATACCCATGTCAATGCCACTGAAAAGAAGCAACCTTTGAGGTTTCGACAATATTTTGTCCAATAATCTTCACCATCTCTTTAACAATACTGTCCCGAATAAGGCCAAAGGGCATTCCACCATAAATGTACTTTTTGCTTGTAAACATTTCTGCAAACGTGTGGCTAAAAAACCTTGTAAAAACAGTAGAAGGGGCTGCAGCACTGCACTGGCTGCCAATTAGTTTCCGGTCCCAATTCAAGGTGCTGGTGTTGACCTATAAATCCTTACACGGCTCAAGACCTCAGGACCTTAAGGACTGCCTCTCCCCATACAAACCGGGCCAGACCCTGAGCTTGCCATCTGATGCCCTTCTCTATGTCCCTCCTTCCAGAGAGGTTCAGAAGGAGGCAGCAGGAGAGTGGGCCTTATCTGTCGTGGCTCCCCACCTGTGGAATGCTCTTCCCCAGAGAAGCTCACCTGGCGCTATCATTACATGTCTTTAGGCACCAGGCAAAAACAGTCCTCCTTACCCAGGCCTTTAACCATTAAATAATCTATGGCCTGTTAAAGATGGGGGGGGGAGAGAGATTATTATTTCATTATTATGCCGTTTGTTATTATGCTTTTTATTATGTCTTTATTACTGATGCTCCGTAAAATGTGTTAATAAAGGGTGGTATATAAGCTGAGTAAATAATAGTAATAAACAATTATGCTTTAGCATGTAAGACTAAAGTTCCTGAGCAAAGTTAGTGCGCAGGAAAAACAGGACTTAACCAATGCTTCCATACACCTAAGATACTCACTTATGTCTACACCAGTGGAGTAAGGCCTTTCATGTTCTCCAAGACCTGACTAGTAAATCTCCAACTTAGATGAAGAAGAATTAGCACTGTGGCTGTGTAGCCAAGGCTGCCAGGCAAACTGAAGAGTTCTGCAAAGCTCTACCAACCCCCTGTCCCTTGGAGTGAGGCATGACTTGAACTGGGAGGAGGTTCTCTCCCATAAAACAAAGGCACTTCAAGTCTGATTTGAATGGCCTTGCCAAACAGGAGAAAACCATCTGAGGATACCTTCCTCCTAAGGGAGGTCTTTTATCCCTAAGGATTACAATATGTACAGTAGCTGGAGGAAGGCAAGATAAAAGTTTAGTTCAAACAATAATAATAATTCTCCTATGGCTACTACAAATGATAGGGTGCCCAGGTAAAAAACAGGAAAAACACTTAAGTATACCAACCTATACTGCTGCAGCACAGTAGCACTGGTAGGGTCAAAGAAATTCCTCCCAACAAGTTTCATATCTAAAATTCTCATCACCCTAAAATAGAAAGCCAAAGTAGTAAATTGCAAAAAATTATATAGAAAAGGCTGTTGTTGTTGTTGGCATCCATTTGTCATGGGAGACAATGCACTGGTAACTTACGCCAATCAAGTTGAGCATATATAACTATTAACCACTGCTGCCTGCATTGTTTTTGCTGTATTAGCAGTGCTAAAGTGACCTCTCCAGGGAGAAAGTTAAAATAAATGACTTGAAACAGTATTTTTCTTGTGATTAAAATAATGATTAATATGCCTTGTCCACTCTGGCAACATGTCAACAGTTCAACATGTCAGATACCACTACTCATGGGAAAACATGGTGACAGACACAACAGTTGACAGCGTCCAGACTCCGTCTTGCAAGAGCTGGATGTCCCTCCCTCCCTTGACAAGCTGCTACAGTATTGGTCTCTACAGCCACAGCAGGCCCTGTAACTCTTCCAACAGTCTGACTTCACCTCTGAAGGTACTCTCTTCCATTGTCTCCTTAGACAGATGGATTTCCAATTCATGTATGGATACCAGTCAACTACCAAAACAATTACCCGTACATAACATTACCTTTGCAGCACATTCAAGGACTGAAAGAATGATGAGAATTCCTAGCTTAAAAAGCCACTTACCTCCTGAAAACAACGTTGTAAAATGGAATGCACAGATCTGAACTGGGCTCCAGAATTTTGGTCATCTGAATTGTCACACTAACCTCCACACCATCTGTTCTTCTCTGACACTTCAGACTTACATCCTACATAAGAAATAAATATATTGATGAGATCATATATACAGATGAGATCACTAAGTCATGACTTTGTATCTTGTCTGCTAGAAGATCTTCAAAAGCTTTAAAGAAAATATCCAAATGATAGTTTTCAATGCTTCCAAGTTGCTTATTAAAAAGTACTTTCAGCAAAAGATGTACGATGTGGCAATCTTAAGTTACGTCTCAACCACAGCCCTTCTCTTGCTTTGCTCTTCCAAACAGCTCATTTCCATGCTGCTGTAAATGAATGCAAAGTAAAGGCAGACATATTAAACCAACTGCCATTTAAAATTATGTCCCAATGTAACCGTCTTTTGAAGACACACATTACTTTGCTTCATCTTTTGCACTGTCATCCCAATGTCTGCATGGACTGTGCAGAGGGCACCATGGTACGTTCGTGTCTCTAATGCAATACTTTTACAAAATCCAGAAGTAAGGAGCTCAATCAGGTCATTCCCTCTCGTACATTCAGGGACATATCAGAAGTAAATCTGGAGTGTACCTTTTATTATTTTCAGATTCAAAATCCCGAAAAGCCTCCAGAAAACTCGCTGCCAACATCTGAGTAGCCAGTGGCAAACTGAAGTTTGATTTTTTTTAAAAAAAACTGCACCTGAAAATGTACAGCCAAATTTCCTTCTACCTAATTTCACTGCCTTCTTTAAAAAATGATCATTTTCCAGCAAAAATAGCCTGTTCGTTATTGCAAAGTTATCTACAAAATTCCCCCCAAAATCTTTGAAAGCCCACTCAGAAAGCATGCAGTTCCTCACATATACCAGTTCTACAAAGTTGCACAGAAAACTGTCTTATAATGAGTCAGACCATTGGTCCCCTCTACCTCAGTATCTGGTAGTGACTGGCAGCAGCTCACCAGGGTTTCAGACAGGGCTCTCTCCCAGCCCCACCTGGAGATTCCAGAGATAAATCCCAGGACCTTTTGCATGCAGAACAGCTGCTCTGCCACTGAATTACAACCCTTTTCCCATTAGACACATGTTGCCTGCAAGCCTTTATCTGGCTTATCCAAACACTGCTAAGGTACCAATACATAACATGAGTAAAGATTTGATAACAATTATAAAATTGGACATAATACTATTACTGCCAACATATGAATACATTTTGCTACTTCTAAAATTATGATCAGCAAACACTGCACATCTGCCATCTCCAAAGTAGTATCTCATAATTCATGATACATGACATTTTGCTTTTTTTGCTATTTTTACATTTGCCCCAGCATGTTCTATATGCTACCTCAAATTAACTAAATCTTGGGTGTTCAATGAGGCCTGGTCCTATTACAATGCTCTACAAGTCAAGTTTGACCCAATTGTGGAAGATGCTAAATCCCTTTAAAATGTTGAATCTTCATCCCTGTTATCGTGCCACTTTTCAAAGCTACTGGCTTCATCCTGCTGCATGCCAATATGCAAAACCATGTTTTGTTTTAATAAACTTTATTAAACAAGAAAATATCTTCAAATACACACAAAACAAACATACAGTACAAACATTCTATAAGAAAAAAGAAAAGAACTCACATATAGAATAAAAAATAGTAAAAGAAAAGAAACTTCCAACTAAACCCATTGTACTATTTGCATTCAAAATTTTTACAAAACTTTTTCTAACACTTCCTTATATCACAAGACTCATTCCATATTTGCCAGGAAACATTTATTATCACAGTATCCTTTGAGATATTCCTTAATTATTATCCATTCCTTATTAACATCTTGTGTTGAGGTTCCTCTCACTGTCCCAGTTCTCCTTGCTAGCTGTAAATACTCTATTAATTTGGCTAGCCATTCAATCTTTGAAGGGATGGTATCACTTTTCCAATTTCTTGCTATTAGAATCCTTGCTGCAGTTGTTGAATACATGAATAATGGTCTAATTTCATTCTTGATTTCTGATGTCATGAGTCCTAATAAAAATGCCTTGGGTCTTTTAGTGTATGGGATTTTAAACATTTTCTTTAACTCATTATAGACGGGGTCCCAGAAACATTTAATCTTTTCGCAATTCCACCACATATGCATGTATGTTCCAATTCCTTTCTTGCATCTCCAACATAACTCTGACTTGTTCTTATACATTTTGGCTAACTTTGCTGGTGTCAAGTGCCATCTATATAACATTTTCTCTTAAGTTGATACAGACCATAAATTTAATATGAATTCTCCACAACTGTTCCCATTGATTCATTTAAATATTATATCCTAGATCCTGGGCCCAGCATATCATAGATCCTTTCACTTCCTTCTCCTTTACTTCCCTATTTAAAAGGAGGTTATACATCTTTGTGATATATTTATTCTTAGCTTGGAGAAGTTCTTTTGTGAAATTAGAGGTCTCATTGGCAAATCCCCCCTTTTTTTGCAAAACCATGTTTTAGGGGACATAGGTGTCTTAAGCCAACTGAAATCAAAGGTTATATGATTTTCAGTGAATAAACATGTTCAATGGATTATAGTTGTTGGTTTTGCATTAAGAGAATTTGTCTAGCTGACTCACTGCATGCCAGAAACAGTGAGCATCACTCTGCTCTAACTTAGGACAAAACCATTTGTCATATTTCAGAAATTCAATACAAAAACTTGTGCACTTTCAACTTCTCAGCTTTGAATTTTGCGAACTTATTAAAGTATAAATTGTTTATGAGCAGATATAAAAATTAGCAGTAATTTTTGTGAAAATGACTATTATTAATTAAAATTTGTTGGCTGCTTTTTTTTAACCAATGTAACCCAAAGCAACTTGCAATATATAAACACATACTGGCATAAAAGAGAAATATTAATAAAAACCTAAGAAATGATTCTATTTTTAAAAGGCTGGATTAAAACATTCTAACCACTCAAGGCCAGTCAATTAAGAGCCTGACAAAAAGGAAGTTATTTTCCCCTAGTGCTTAAAGCATGTAATGATGGGGCCAGATAAGTCTACCTGGAGAGAGCATGTCACAAGCGAGGAGCCACCACTAAAACAGGCCTATTCTTGTGTTGCTGCCCTCCAAACCTCCCAAGGAGGCCACACACAAAGAAGGGCCACACTGTGATTGCAGGGTATGGATTGGTTCATATGGGAGAGGTAGTACTGTACTGGCCCAAATATAAAATGCACCTGCAAAAGTCGGGGGGGGGGGAGAAAAAAAGACATTCCCCTGCGCTCCTGCTATGCCGCTTTGCCAGTGGCCTCCCCTCCCTTACCCCTTATTTCTGGCGGCTCAGGGGAGGTGTTGGAGCAGCAGGTGGGGTGTGAGCCGTTGCCCCGTGCTACTGGGCTGCTCTTGCCTTTTGCCGATGGCCTTCCCTTTTGCCCCCCCCCCCGGCAGCTCCTGGGCTGCTCTGCGGGGGCGCTGTGCTGTTGGGAGTGGCAGGCGGGCTGCACCGTGTTGCCCCGCGCTCCCAGGCTGCTCTTGTGAGCAGCCTGGAGCGCGGCTCGCAGCCTACCAGCCACTCCCAAGCCTCCCTGAAGGCATCGGGGGAAAGGAAAGGTCACAAATATAAGCCACGCTTTAACTTTTCAGATGTCAGAATGGGGGGGGGGGAGAGTGTGGCTTAATTTTGGGCCACTAAGGTACTTTAAGTATTGAGTACAAAATATCTGACATTAAAAAATCTTGATAGGTTTAATGCTGAAGATGGCAACTAAAAATATAAAAATCGGATGGTCATTACTCAAGATGACAACCATACCAAGTAAAAAATCTAGCCTTGCTTTATTTTGGAAAAGTGGTCTAGTCCTTAAGTGTATTTTAGTTTTACTGCATGTATTTTAGTTCAAGTAGTAAATGGAAACTTCACCATTCACCTCTAAACTGATAGATGGTTTGAAAGATGCAGAAGGTGTTCTAAAAAGAAAAAGGTGTTCTAAAAAAAAAAGTGACAGTCCCCTGTTCCGGAGACGATTTATACAAAATCCTTTCTGTATGTTTTACTGTGAGCTACATCCCTAGCATACACTTAAGTACTCCAAGTACTCCCCCCAACATCTTTTCATTATAACTCTCATGGAAACACACTGCACCTTAAGCTTAACACTGGTCACACGTTTTCTCATTTCTGCATCATATGGCAGCTTCTATATCCTAAGGAAGAGGATTTTTATTGACTATTGTCCCACACAGAAAAACCCACAAGAGGGAAAATGGAAATGTAGGTGGTGGTACATCAGAACATAAAACATCTTTGGCTCCTGTATCAGGCCTTACCTCAGGCAACTTTATAGGCAAGTAGAGAATAGAGCCATCAAATGCTGTAACCTCTCCCGTCACTGATTTATGCTCCTTCAACATCCCAAAACGCATACTCTTACATTCTACACTGGGGCTGGAAGACAAGCATGTAGAAGAGAAACGAGGAGTCACAGTATATGGAGCTCACAAAATTTCCTCACTAGGGAGAGGAATTTGTATTTCCATTCCTCCTGGCCAAGACATTCAAAAACCAAAACTCACAGAATGATCAATCAAGTCTGAAGAACATCTGAACACATGAAAGTCAGTAGAAAAGAGTCCAGTAAAGTTTAATAAATCATGTACTGGGGGGGAAACTACCCAATGTCACTGAGATGACAGACACAATTCTATTCCACAAGCAGAGCAACAATCTTTACTGTTATGCTGTCTAGTGAATTCTTCAGATCAGTAATTTATTTATACACTTCTGTTCCAAGATAGTGTTTGATTTGATTTCAAAAATATTCTGTTACAGAAGGAATAGTTCAGTTTAAATGTCGTATATTCTCCAGTCAGTATATTCATTTGGGGGGGGGGGGTTAAACATAAGGCAAATAAGGGTGGGAAAGATGCTGATTAATGAGTCAGTGGAAAAACCCTCACCCTAGTATAACTTAAGCTGGTTTCTACTTTTCAGTCTGCAATTCTAAACATGCTAACCTGGGAGTAAGCATCACTAAGAAGAGCCTCACTTCCAAGTACCGTATTTTTCGCTCCATAGGACGCACTTTTTCCCTCTTAAAAACTAAGGGGGGCGGGGAGTCTGTGCGTCCTATGGAGCGAATGCAGGGGGAGGCAGGCAGGAAAAGCCCCCAAGAGCCGCACACAAGCTTCGCACGGCTCTTGTGGGCTTTTCCCCAGGAGGGAGAAGGGACTGACGTGGCCAGTCAGTCCTTCTCCCTCCTCGTAGAAAAGCCCGCAGGAGCCGCGCGCTCCTTAAAGGGTGCGCGGCTCCTGTGGGTTTTTGCGGGAGGTGGGGGAATTGCCATAGCCGCGTGCAGCCTCTCCAGCCAGGAGAGGCTGTGCAAGGCTAAAGAAGCCAAGATGGATCCCGCTGGCTGTCTTGGCTTCTTCTTTAGCCTTGCACAACCTCTCCAGAGCGGGATGGATCGCGCTCGCTGCCTTGGCTTCTTTAGCCACGCTTCTTTAGCCGCGCTGGAGAGGTTTAGCTCCCGGCTGCAGAGGTTGCACAGCTATGGCAGAAGCCAAGACAGCCAGCGGGATGGATCCCGCTCGCTGCCTTGGCTTCTTTGCTCTTTGGGGCTGGGGGCGAAACGCGGGCCTGTCCACTGCTCTTTGGTGCTGGGGGGGGGGGAATAATATTTTTTTCTCTAAAAATTAGGTGTGTCTTGTATCCGGTGCATCCTATAGAGCGAAAAATACGGTAAACATGCATAGAATTGCTCTGTATATTTCATGTCTCCAATAGTATATTTTTATATACTAACCAAGTTACATATTATGTTGTTAAGCAGCAGAATATTTACAGGTTTGGTAAGTATCACATTTATTTCCATTTATCCCAAAACTTCTGTTCCTCATCCCACATCCTCCAGAAGCCCATGGGAAACACAAACACAGTCCTATAGCTTTGAAATTTCCTGAATTTTTACACCTCTAGTTTCATCTTTCACATGGTGTGGAGGGGGGCTAATCTGCTCCTCACCCACAACTTTGGATGAATAGCAACAGCATTTGCAACAAAAACCTGCTGCCATATAAAAAATAAGTGAATGGGATGCTGGTTAACAGTTACAGTTTACAGAACAGTCACACACTCATAAATTTAAGACAGAGGGGCATCACAAATTCTACTACAAGCTTACATGGCTCGTAACTCTCCCTTCACGGACAAACCACTTTCATCTTTTTAAGCTTCCATGTGTTGGTGGGGGTAGGAACACAAGTAGAAAGATTTGAAAATTCAAATCCAGTTTAGAATTGTAACATGAAGAATCCTGAGAACCAATCAATAAATGTCACATGGCCTACTTTTTGAGAACAGCGGCATTATAGGCATATAAAAAGTGGGGGGCAGGGGGAGAGGGGAGAGAGAGAGAGAGAGAGAGAGAGAGAGGAGATTGATTTATGGCTACTTCCAAGTACCTTGTCTGTAGACAAATAAAACCAACAATCCTTCAACAGCTCAGATGAATGGTGAAAAATTACTACCTGAATGTCACATGATATTGATACACAGCTTCATTTTGACAATGGATTTTTATCAGGTTTAAAGCCAAGGGAACAGGTACTCCTTTTGAGCCTTGCTTCATTAGCGGTTTTCTAGAAGGAAGAAAGCATACTTGAAATAATTTACATGCTTAATTTAAGAGATATGAGCAGTTCGCTTGTTCTGAAACTGACTAGTGATAAAGCAAAATCCCTGGTTTGGAGGACAACATATGCTTACTTTAAGGGGAAAGTCGCTGTCATCCTCATCACAGCAGAAGGGGAAGTGAATGAGTCCAAGGCTCATGGCAGCTGCTTCCTGCTCACACTTATCATGCTACACACCAGGGTTTCGTGTAATGTATAAACATGGCCCATATGATAAAATAAGTGTCCACTTAGCAAACATTCCTAAGAGCTAAGAAGTAAATTGCACAAGTTCAGTTCAACTTTCTCTCAAGGAACTGTACAGAGGACAGTACACTCCTAACTTATGCAGGGGTTATGTTCCAGGGATCACGCCTAAAGCCAAAACCACGTATGGTCAAAACACACTGGGTTCAATGGTGGGTGGGACTGCCAAAGTCTTTTTTCTCAGACACCCGCCCACTTTCTGCCCCTTTATTTTTATTTTTCCCAAGCACATAAAGTTAAATGCACATAAATTGTGCGCTTACTGTAGTAACAACTGAAATGCTAAAAGCCAGAATGACAGGTAATATTGTTAAAAATTTAAAGTCAGATTTTCATTATTTATTGGACTGATTTAATTAACCACTAAGACAAATGAATATGCAGCACTGCATTTCTGGAACACCTAGCAGAATCTCAACTGAAGACAGAACATGCTTCTGTACAAGAAAAGAGGTTCTGCAGCCAATACAAGAAACAAACTTTGATATCTTCTGCATAAAACTCAGTTGTTCTGAAGAGACACACATCTGTAAACGTTTAGACACTGCATTTCCAGCAAGAACTTTGAATGCCCCCAGTAGCATATTAATGATTAAAGAGGGAGGGGAGGTAGACAAGGAAGATTCTCTTGATATGATCAGCCATCATAGATTTTTAGTATCAGCTTTCACTTACTTTTTCTCCACAAGCTTGTTAGAAACTTCGGAAGAAATCTCTGATCTAGGAGGTTCTACTGGTGCTTTCTGCAGAACTCCTGCACTTACAGCAGATGAGTCTCCACAGGCCCTACCAAGTCCCAAACCTGCTCTTCCAAGACCAACAAAAGGAATTTCACTTTCCACAAGACCAGGTACCCTGAATAAACTTAAAAGAGAATAAAAAGAAATACATAGCACAATGATTTCCTTATCAGCTTTCAAACAGCATGCGAGATGGCTTTAAATAAAGCTCAGAACCCAACATATTTTACAATGGAAATTCCCCAGACTCAACAACAGTGAAGTGCAGTACATTGTTTAGATGCAGAAGACTTGTGTTCCAATTCCCATCACCCAGAGTTCAGTTTGGGCAAGTCACACTCAGTCTGGCTACCACACAGAGCTGTTCTATGGACAAATGAGGTAGGAATTGTACAACACATTCTGTACAGAAGTAGAATAGAAATAGTGAGTCTCCAATAATCTGGAATTGTTATACTCTGTCCATTTGTCCCTCAAAGCAGCATCCTCCAGGGCTACAAGGCTACAGGAAAAAAATATGATTTTCTGGCATGCATGAAGTACATACAGTGGTACCTTGGTTCTCAAACTTAATCCATTCCGGGAGCCTGTTCGACTCCTGAAACGGTTTGAAAACCAAGGCTGCAGGAAAACCAATTGGCTGCAGGAGCTTATTGCACTCAACTGGAAACCGTGGAAGCCACATCGGACGTTTGGCTTCCGAAAAACATTCGCAAACCAGAATACTCCCGGGTTTGCAGCGTTCAGGAGAATATTTGTTTGACAACTAAGCTATACGGGAACCAAAGTACTACTGTATCTTAATTTTTCCCCTCCCCCCCTATAAATTCTATTATTGATACATAATACCTTTTACTTATGGTTACTAATCTAAACTATACATACATCATTTCATATTTGTAATAACTGTAATAATTATGACACATACACGCCGACACAACTTGTTAATTTATTCAGAAATGTCAGTGTTTATTGTCTTTTTTATTTTTATGTAAGTGTTGCAGTTATATGTCCTAATGTAAATATATATCTCAATGCAACAATGTTAAACAGTTTAAAGATGAAAGTGAATAAAAACTTACAAAAAAGCAGTATGATTTGTGATCAATGGTTCTCATAATAAAATCTGTGAAATTTCACATCTGTATAAAAGAGGGACTGATCAGATTCACAGCATCTTTCAACTGAAACTAATGAAAGAAACTAATGGCTTTGAACTTTTACTTGAAAACTGATCATTGAGCTCATTTCACTTGAGCCAGAAAGATATACAAATCTAATGGATCATCATTGAATAATTACTGGCTGGCTAAATGAAGCATGTCATTTTTGCCCAAGGTAGGACAAGTGGCATTTCTGGTATCATGTATACCTTTTAGATGACATTTGTAGTGGTTATCTTAAAAAGCTAAACAATATTGGATACACATACATAGATACAGAGAATTTTGAAATTTACTTTGAACTGAAATCAGAACTCTTCCTGCTTGGACTTATGGATGTACAATTAGAAAAGGACTATGGAACTTTGTTTCAATATATGATTACAGCTTGTTTGGAGGTTCTAGCAGGGGAGCGCAGCTATCGTATACCCTTGACCGAAGAACGGTACACTCCTTCTATCTGGAATGGTCGTCCTCTTCCACCGAGCGCGCAGCTTCGGGAGGGACGCACATGGAGCGGTGAGGGAGGAAGGGGACACCCGCCTAGCCAGCCAAATCAACCCCGGCGATCAATGGGGTGACAGATGTCGCAGCCAGATCGCCCTCACATCCTCACATTATAGCAGCGAGACTATATGCACAAAGATTCATCATTACCAACAATGCTTGTTAAAACTAATGAAATTAGCTGAGATGGCAAAACTGACATGTTTAATCAGAGGAAAGTCCTTGTTAACATGTACTAAAGACTGGAAATCTCTCAGACTTTTTGTGTGAAAAAGAAAATGAAATGACCTTAGGATCTGGGGATTGAAAATAGTGTTTGTTTATATAAAATGGTTTTGTTGGGTGTTATATTGGAGTGGATGAAGTGATTATTGTTTATATGTAGCAGAGAGATGAAGAATTGAAAATTCTTCAATCTCTGAACTATAGATTATCTATTTCCTCTTGAAAGCCTTTTTCTATCTGTTTTTTCTTGTCGCTATCTCTTTTTCTTTCTTTTTGCATCATGTTTTAATCTTACTTACATTAAAGGTGGACAAAAAAGATAAATGATATTAAGTTTTGTATTTCTCTTTACAAACTCTATGAAATTTAAACTTTATAATATTTACTTTAAATAAATAAATAAAGACACATTTGTTCATCAACATTTGCCAACTTTTAAATCCAGGCTTTCAGTGCTGATTTTTCTATTGATTTCTTTTCTGCTGTGGATTGTTATTGTAATTTTGTGTTTTAATCTAAGTTTGGATATGTGTGTGCACGTGCATGTGTATCCCTCTGTACCACCCTAAGATTTTTATAATGAAGAGGGGTATATAAATAATTTTAATAAATTACTATATTCACCTCAGGATCACTTTACTCACCTGCCACGTCCCAGAAGCTGCCTTTCCACCTTGCTGTCTCCAGCTGGCCCTCCTCTAAACTCTCCATGCTGTGCTGGCAAGTCCACTTTGGGTTTGATACTGATGTCACCCAAAATGCCTCGGCCTAAATAGAGTATAAAAAACAAGATAGAAAAGTTATTTTTACAGGTTTAGATACTACCCAAGGAGAAATATTACTGAAGTATAAGAGAGAAGCTCCTATGTGATAAGGCTAACTGACCCAAAGTAGGCTTTGAGGCAGTCTCAAAACCAAGTCCCTAGAACCATTATGAGCTTTTAGGAGGGGCAGGTTGTATGCAGAGACCCCTCTAGTCCCTGGATCCAGCAAATGTTAAAATCTAAGAAAAGTTGCTGGAATAGCCAGGCTGGCTTCCGGGTGAAGTAATCAGCCACTACGGTAACAAAGGGCTCTGTGCCAGATGACAAATGGGTGGGACTCCCTCCCTCAACTCACAGTTAGTTAGAAAGACAAAGACTGGAGTAGAGAGTTGCAGTTATGTGAGTCAGAAGCTGGAAGCAATGAAGCACGCTGGGAAACCAGAGATCCAGAGCCCTGTCTGATTTCTGCTTGGATCCAAGGTTGTGGCTATGAGAGAAGCAAGGCCTTCTTGGGAAGTTAATGCTGTGAACCCCTCCATCATAGGCTCAGATTGTATATTTGTGTAAATAAACCATGTATCATAAAGATACCACATTCTCTGCTGAACCTCATTCCAAAGGAACACACCAACCTTGAGTAAACGCCTGAAACCCCTGGCATTTCACACTGCTCAGGGATTGGAGCGTCATGCAACATTATTGTTACAGGTGTAGGTACTACCTAAGGACACACATTACTGAAGTACAAGAAAGAAGCTCCTATGTGATAGGTCTAACTTACCCAAAGCAGGCTGTGGAGCAGTCTCAAAACCAAGTCCCCGGAACATGGAACCCAAGGTCGAGGTAGATGTGGAATGCTCCTAAAATAGAATGGAGGACAGAGAGACTCTACCCATTATACCTACTGGTTAAGGATAAGGCCAACTGGAACAACTGCCAATGATAACTCTTGAAAATTTAACTAGAGTTTTGCAAAGGAAGGAAATTTCTGCATCTAAGTTGCAAACCTAAAACTAAGCTAGAAGTTTCTCAACAACAATAATCTTATTATTTGTATGCTGCCTATATGTTGCCCTAGCCCAGAGGAATAGTAAAAACACAATAAAACATCAAACATCAAAACCCTCCCTCAAACAGGCCCAAGCAGCAGCATGATAAGCTCTCTGCCCAACACAAATTATTTCCACAAGCATCTAACTATAGTATTCAGAAAACAGCTTGTTTTCTAGCCATGTTTTATTTAAGGTTCTTCTTGAATGTCTTTTCAAAATACAAATTTTAATTAATTAATTTTTACACACACAAAATACAAATACAAAAGAGAGGGCCCATTATTCTAAAAAAATAAAATAAAAATAAATCTCCCTTTCTGAATGAGGTAGGAAAATCTAGCCAGTTTTAAAAGATTCACTTTTACACTTGACAATGTATCCTTGAACAATGTTTCTACACTAGAACCCTTTAGTTTTACTGAAACCTTGCTTTTCCACATTTCTCTAGAATGTTCCAAACTGCAATTTAATATAACCTGTAGGCCTGGGCAATGTATTGAAACATCGTTCAGGGCCAGAGCACTCAGCGGGTGGGGCTTGCCTGCACCTTCCTTGCCTTCTCCACTGCCTCCTTCCTCCCTGTGCCAGGTACTGGCAGGAGTGGCATTGGCTTTAGCCAGGAAACTTGCAGGGCCAGGGCCGGTGCTGCTTCTTTCTCCCTCCATTTTTCAACATCACACTGTATCACTACATCACTATGCTTAGCTTGTGAGAACATCGCAATGTTGAAAAGCTGGCATCATCCAGCCCTAATAGCACCATACTATTCAGTAATGACCTAGGCTGTAGTGAGATCCTCCTAGAACATGACTCACAAGTAGTGCTGGGCAATATCTGGTTTTCAACATCACAATTTATCATGAGCGAAATATCACGATATCATGATATATCACGATATATGTCCCTGTGGTGGCAGAGGGTGTGTTGTGCTTCCCTGCAGCAGCAGAGGGTCTTGCGTGCCTCCCAGTGGCAGTAGTGGGTGCGCCGCGCTTCGCTGCAGTAGCAGAGGGCCTTGCTGCACCTCCTTGTGGAGGCAGAGGATGCCCCTGTACCTCCCTGCAGTGGTGGAGGGTGTGCCGCGCTTTACATTTAAGGAGGGCCTTAAAATGTAAGGAAGTAGTAGATTTTATAAAAATAATAAATAAACTTCCATACGTTATATTTAATATATTTTCAACTAATTTACGAGTAGTTTAAGTGATTTACTTAAGTTGCATCTGCTTCCCCACTCAGAGGTCTAAGTGGAAGCTGTGCATGCATAAGCCCCACTGAGTTCAACTAAACTTACTTCTACTTTCCTGGGAGTAAGCTCCATTGAGTTCAGTACGGCTTGCTTGTGAGTTGACATGCATTTGCTTCCACTGCTTACTGAAAAACACCCTCCCCATCATTCTCACATGGTACCCAACCTCCTATTTCAGCCTAAGGCAGCCAGCTAAATCTTCTCCCCTCCATTCCCCTCACCCCAACAAAGCCCTCATCTCACCAATCTCTCCCTTTTTATTAAAGGGAGGGAGGGTAAGAAAACAAGCAAAAAGATACAGCAGAACCTTATGTTACGGATGGGATCCGTTCTGCAGGCCCGTCTGTAACATGGAACTGATGCAAGCTGAAACGCCACTTCTGCAAATGCATGAGCGGGGAAACCCGGAAGTAACCCGTTCTGGTACTTCCGGGTTGCCACAGGACGCAACACGAAAACACGTAACATGAAGCGGACGCAACATGAGGTATAACTAGTGGTACCTTGGGTTAAGAACTTAATTCATTCTGGAGGTCCATTCTTAACCCGAGGTACCACTTCAGCTAATGGGGCCTCCCACTGCTGCCGCCGCCACTTGGTTTCTGTTCTCATCCTGAAGCAAAGTTCTTAACTCAAGGTACTATTTCTGAGTTAGCGGAGTCTGTAACCTGAAGCGTCTGTAACCTGAGGTACCACTGTACTACAATTGCATTTTATTACCAAAAGTGGGGGAACAGGACAGCAAAGACTGCAATTAGCTAGCAACCATGTCATCCAGATATTCCTCCACTTTATTTTAATTGCAATATTTTTAATAAATATATTTAAAAGATAAAAAAAGTAGTGAGCAATCAAAGTATGGCAATTCCAGAGTAAAGGGGTAGTGGGAAGCTAACTTAACAGAAAAATCCTGTCTTTTAAAATCATTTTCCTTTTCTCATGTTCTAAGTGATGATTGAGCAACAGCTATTAATATGCAGGACACACAGCAGAATTCGCTATAGAGAAGAAACATTCCTCCTATCAGTTATAGTGAACCCAAGTATGCCATGTAACATCTCCCTGTACAGCATTGTGTACCAAAAGAACAAGGGATCTAGTTTTAGCATGAACCTGCAGGTACTGGCCAACCACTTTCCAGCAAAGTATCACTGCTGGAGATTATAAAAGTTGTATATTTACCTGCTGCAAATGTCCTGGTTGTTTCTGTACCATCTCGCATACTCTTTGCATCCTACCAGCTGAAGGAATAGACCTTCCTCTACTGTATACATTATCTTCAATCGTAAGCAGCTGTGGCGGAGATTCAGGCACATGGCCACTCTGAGGCATGTGGAAAGATGCACCACCCCGAAATGGGGGTCTTGTGGGATACATGATACTGTTTGAGGGGGAAAAACACATTTCAGAAGCATACAGCAAGGGGCTCTCTATAGTGATCCCAGTTCACCATGCCAAATTAAGTCTGAAACAAGACTACAAAGATGCCCTTGAACCATCTACCAAGACTAGCACAATCCACCTCTACCACCATCAACATCTCATTTTATTGCCACCCCCCAACCCTAGGTCTCCTATCACTCTCCTTAAATAGTGAAGAAAGACCTTTGCAAGAATTAGGTTCTCATCACTCTACAATGTACTTCCAACTCCCCGCCCCCATGAACACCTCCCTCCCTCAGAGAATAATGCAGAAGAAAATGGCCCACACAGACCAACAACGGCCTAAGCACCAACAATGGTAGACCTTAATGAGCACAGATACACCAGACTTAAAACTGGTTAAACAACAATAAATCTTCCTTTAAAGCCATCCAAGTTGGTGGCTGAGGTGGACTCTACACCTTTCCTCCTACCTGAGGCAGATTTTATTGCCAATACAGGGGAACCAGAAAACCTGAAGCAATGGTGACTTGGAAGTCCTGCCGCACCCCAAGACTGAGGTAGCCTTGTGGTAGTGTGTGTATTTCTTAGGCTTGGTTTAAAATACTGTACTCTCCCACCTTCCCAGAAATAATGTCTTTTGGGTATATAACTCTGCTCAGGAACAGATGCAGAAAGTGCCTTTATTTAATATCATCCCTGTCCCTTTTAAACTGCCACTCTGAGTCTTATGAAAGTTAAAGAGAAAGGATTTATTTCACAATAAGAATGGTAAAGAGATGCATCAGGAGTTGTTTAGTCGATTAGTCATGTCCGACTCTTTGTGACCCCATGGATGTCTGAGTTACTTGAGCCACAACAAGGCAGTGATCCATGAAGGGAGTGCCAGGAGTTAGACATCTTTAAAGAATCAGTAAACAATGAATACTGAACTCAGGCTTTTCAATTAAGTACTTTCTTTTATCTTTCCTAAAACTTCCAACATTCAGCTTCACTGGATATCCACACGTTCTAGTGTTCTGACAGAGGAAGACAAACTTTCTTCGTTCCACTTTCTCAGTGCTATGCATAATTTTGCAAACTTCTATCATGTCACCTCTTACTCACTTTTTCTCTAAACTAAAAAGTCCAAACACTACCGTACAACCTTTTCTCATAGGGGAGTCACTATATCCCTGAACCTTTTTGAACTGCACAACAGGGGGTGCCACAGGGCACAAGATTTTTGAGGGGGTGTGAACCAAGCACCCACACATAGGCAATCCCAGTGTGGCCTGGTGCTCCTCTCCGCGCAAGGGTCATGCTGGCCAGCTGGGCTTGCCTGCGGAGGCAGACAGGCAAGCAGCTCAGCACAGTCCCACTTTGCTCTGGTGGAGGTGGCGTTGCTCCAGCAGCGTTGGTGGCAACAACAACTGGAAAAGGGTCTATTTATTCCTATTCTTTGCTTCCTGCAACTTAACCAATTCCTGATCTCCTCTTTTTCCTTGACTGTCAAGCTTATGTAGGAGTCTTTGGTCCAAGTACACTATGTCAACTGGACTACCTCTACCTATAAGCTTACTGACCCTCTCAAAGAATTCTAAAAGGTTTGAGAGACAGGACTTTCCTTGCAGAAGCCATGCTTGCTCTGCTTTAGTAGGGGTTTGTTCTTCTATGTTCTTTACAATACTTTCCACCAGTTTTCCAGGAACAGGTGTAGTAAAAACCATCAGCTAGTTTAACAAGTGCTACGAATTGACAGCTAATAAGCTATATTAATTTGGGTGACCCAAAACATTTTGGCACCTGACGTGAACCACAAAATGGTGCCACCTCCTCTTCCAGGGAAGGAGGGAGTGAAATCTACATCAGCAAGAAATGGCGATGGGGTGTGTGTGTTTCAAATCAACCTTATCTAACAGCTTAAGTGAGAACCAATAGCTGTAACCCTGTAAGGCCATTTCTATTCCTATTATCAACATGAATGTTATTTACAGGACTCCAGCAAGGCCACTTTTTGAATTATTATGGGCCCAAGAATGACCCTTGTTCTTCCATTCCCTTATCTGAACCTGCTGGACCTCCTAACCAAAACAACCTTGGGTGCTCTTCTGTAACTTTGCAGAAAGCAAGTTTGATACTTATTAAACTATACAACCAAATGAGAACCTGTAATGGAAAATCAATGTATCTGCTTCCATTTTGAAACGGTGTTCCAAGTCTCATGAATCCAGGGTCTTCTCAGAAGACTTAACTGCTGTCCATCCAGCCCTGAAGTTATTTCTTAACCGTTTCCTTCAAGATCAGATTAACATTGTCCAGTGCAGATTCCCTCTTTTAAAACCATGTGTACAGTTCACGGCAGTGGTTGTCCACATACCTGTGCAATATTGTATATCCACAATTCACACCCATGGCAATCTTGCAATTCCTAAACTGCCACCTGTACACCATCTGCTTGCCTTGTGAATGGGCGTTATTTATCCAGCAGTAGGTGAACACGCTGGATCAGTTTATTACCCCTCTCTCTTACACGCACACCTATGTGCCGATATTGACAGTTCAATAAAGACTAAGTAAAACCGACACAAAAACAAAAATCGCGCAAAAATACACTAGCAGCCAAGGCTATCCGCACCAGCCCATCGTCGCCCAAGGCCCCCAGGACCCAGCGCCGCCTCCCAGGGAACGCTGCCCGTCGAGCTGCGGCTGCGGGCCTTGGAGCCTGGGGTCCCCCGACCCTCCGACCTGGGAGCGGCCAGCGGGGAGGACGCGCCTCGGGAAGCGGGGCAGCCGGCGAGCAGCGCCCCTCGTTCCGCCCTCCGCGAGCCAAGCCCGCCCGAGAGGAGCCCCGCTAAGGCGGCCTCAGAAAGCGAGCCCGCGCCGCCTTCCTCCTGCTGACCCGGGACGACGGCGCTCCCCTCGCCGGACCCGCTCCTTACCCGCCTGTCCCCTCAGCGCGCCGGCCGAGCAGAGCAGCCCAGCCCAGCCAGGCGGTTGGCAGCGAGACCAACGCGCCCTCCTCGCGCCGCCGAAATCTCACGCACGCGCACTCCGCCCAGCGCCCTCGCCAGCCCCGCCTTCGCGCCTTTAGAGCACGTGGCCGCCCCCGCCCCGCCCTGGCCCAGGGGGTTAGGAGCAGCCCAAGTTCCCAAAGCAAAGGGGGGGCTAGAAGGAAGAAGAAAGGCCCATCACGTCCGGCGCGGGCTTGAATTTACTCGTTCAGAAATACGTCAAGTAGTTCATTAGGACATCTCGCCAGGGAATGGTTCTTAGGAGTACATCCCTGCCTCAGTCTGACTTTCACCCACCGCCCTTTAATGGCGCAGTCTATAAGTGTACCATTGGGAGAGGAGGTGGGGGAATGGGGAGCGCGTCCGTAGGGCGTGGTCATCTCAAGGGCGACTTCCTCATAAGGCCCCAAGCAGCCGTTGGGGTCGGATTTTGAACTGCAGCCCCGCCTCTCTGGGAGGGGCCTCTGCTCTGCCTCTGGCCATGGCAGTAATTGAACAAGCTGTATTGATAGATCAGGTTCAATAGACTTTGTTTCTCTCCTTCGAGCCCAAGAGACGGTTTGGTCTTCTTGCTCCAAACACTCCCTCTTCCGTAGCAATGCATAAATCATGAGTGCATCGCTTCCTGTCTTCATCAGTTCCTCAGAACAGAGTCTGCTTGCAGTCTTCACACTCCCATGTTCTCAGGCAACAAAACAGACAGACCAACTCTCGCCCACTCTTCTCGGGCAGACAAGACTTTTAAAGGCAGCTAACAAGTTAACAAAGCAATAATTCAGCGCTTCTGTGGCCTTGATTGGAGTCACTTTTGCAGCGTTTACATTATACTGGATCGGGTCAGCAGACTTTTTCAGGAAGGGGCCGGTCCACTGTCCCTCAGACCTTGGGGGGCGGCGGACTTTATTTTGAAGAAAAAAACCTGAACAAATCCCTATGCCCCACAAATAACCCAGAGATGCATTTTAAATAAAAGGACACATTCTACTCATGTAAAAACACACTGATTTCCAGACCGTCCACAGGCCTGATTTAAAAGGCAATTGGGCCAGAATCTGGCCCCCAGGGCTTACTTTGCCTACCCATGCTGTATATGTTTTCTTTTCCCCAGTGTGTGTGTGTGTGTGTGTGTGTGTAGTAAAATACATTTCCTAACAAATACAGTACAAATACCAACATGCTCTATATGGGGCTGCCCTTGAAGATGATCCAGAAGCTGCAACAAATGAAAAAATTGGTGAGAGGGGCAGCCTGATGGCACCATGTGTCATCCTGAAAGCACTCCCCTGGCTGTCAGTGAACTACTGGGTCTTATCACTACAATACAAAGCCATAAACTGCTTTAGACACAAGTACTATACCTAAAGGAGCACCTTTCTCAATACTGACCGTCTTGGGCCCTAAAATCAGCAAGGGAGGAACTGCTGCTGCTGCTGCTGCTGCTGCTGCCGCCTCCAGGTGCTGTCCGATGGGCACTGACCTGCAATGGGGCATTTGGGGTAATAATTCTCTGTTATAGAATGCCCCCCTTGTGAGTTGTATCTGGCTTCTTCATTATTTATATTCAGAAATAAATTTTAAGCATTCCTCTTCACCAAAGCATTTGATGACCGAAATATATTCCTCCTAACAATCTTGAAATGGGACGCAGGTGGCGCTGTGGGTTAAAGCCTCAGCGCCTAGGACTTGCCGATCGAAAGGTCGGCGGTTCGAATCCCTGCGGCGGGGTGCGCTCCCGCTGCTCGGTCCCAGCGCCTGCCAACCTAGCAGTTCGAAAGCACCTCCGGGTGCAAGTAGATAAATAGGGACCGCTTACCAGCGGGAAGGTAAACGGCGTTTCCGTGTGCGGCTCTGGCTTGCCAGAGCAGCGATGTCACGCTGGCCACGTGACCCGGAAGTGTCTCCGGACAGCGCTGGCCCCTGGCCTCTTAAGTGAGATGGGCGCACAACCCCAGAGTCTGTCAAGACTGGCCCGTACGGGCAGGGGTACCTTTACCTTTACCTTTAACAATCTTGAAATAATTTCCTGTGAGGTTATGTGACTGTTCATGGGCCATTGCCAAGGGCAGCTGCCCCTTTAGATCAATCAGAATCAATCAAAATCAATACAAATCTGAGGCTCTGACCCCCAAAAAAAGCATGACCTGCCAACAAAAATCCTGGCTACACCCATGCAACATCTTTAATTGTTTGTTTTTGTTTTGTTTTGTATATTGTTTTCTGTTTTGTTAATTCATTTGATTTGTATGCTGCTTTTCCACACAAAAAAATCATGCTCAAAGCGGCTTAAATCAAACAGGAATGCATTTCAGTTAAGGAGCTTGTGGATGTAATCTCAGAGCCTTTGTTTGTGATCTTTGGGAATTCTTAGAGAACAGGTGAGGTCCCTGCAGAATGGAGGCAGGCAAATGTCCCCATCTTCAAAAATTTGAAAAAAGAAGACCCAGGTAACTTACCAACCAGTGAGCTTCACATTGATACCAGGAAAGGTCCTAGAACAGATAATTCAACAGTTGTTCTGTGAGCACTTAGAAAAGGATGCTGTGATTACTAAAACCCAGCATGGGTTTCTCAAAAATAAGTCATGTCAGACAAATCTCATTTCTTTTTTCCATGGAGTTACATGGATCAGGGGAATGCTGTGGACGTAGTGTATCTTGATTTCAGTAAAGCTTTTGATGTACTTGTGAGGAAGCTGGTAAAATGTGGGGTGAACGAGGTGACTGTTAGGTGGATTTGTAGCTGGTTGACTGATTGAACCCAAAGAGTACTCATTAATGGTTCCTTATCCTCCTGGGGAAAAGTGACAAGCGGGGTGCCACATGGTTCTGTCCTGGGCCCATTGTTGTTCAACATCTTCATAAACAACTTGGATGAAGGAATTGAGGCTTACTAGCAATACATGTGAAAAAGCTCTAGGGGTCTTAGTGGACCACATGCTTAACATAAGTCAACAGGGTGAGGCAGCTGCAAAAAGTTAATGCTATTCAAGGCTGCATCAACAGAAGTCTAGCGTCCAGATCAAGGGAAGTTGAAGTCCCACTCTATTCTGCCTTGGTCAGACCACACCAGGAATACTGTGTCCAATTCTGGGCACCACAGTTTAAGAAGGATGTTGACAAGCTGGAACTTGTGCAGAGAAGGGCAACCAGGATGATCAAGGGTCTGGAAACAAAGCCCTATGAGGAACAGTTGAGGGAGTAGGGTATGTTTAGCCTGGAAAAGAGGAGACGGAGAGGAGATAGGATCATGATGTTCAACTATGTAAAGGGCTGTCACATGGAAGAGGGAACAAGTTTTTCCCCCTGCTGCTCTGGAGTGTAGGAGTCAAGCCAATGGCTTCAAATTACAAGAAAGGACTAAGCATCAGGAAAAGCTTTCTGACAGTAAGACCTGTTCAGCAGTGGAACAGACTCCTTCAGGAGGTGGGCTCTCCTTTCTTAGAGTTTTTAAATTAGAGGTTGAATGGCCATCTGTCATAGATGCCCTAGCTGAGATTCCTGCATTACAGGGGATTGGACTAGATGACCTTTTGGGTTCCTTCCAACTCTACAATTCTATGATTCTCTAATTCTCTCATATATATGTTAGAAGGATGATTGCCTATATTTCAAAAGCTTTCTGCAACATCACAACTTGTGTCGCGTGTTTTTAAGCCTTGTGCTTTTTGCTCCAAAGCTTCTTTAAAAAAATATTATTATTTTATTTACAACATAGTCCACAACAACTCATACATACAAACAAACCCACTACCATTGACAATTTAATTATCAAAATTAAACTCCTATCCCCTTACACAAAGAAAACATAACATAAAAATAAAAGACTTCCTTTATCCTGTAAATGGCCTCCTTATTTACTTCTTGTGTACTGTTTCTTTTATATGTGATTATTACAATTTTTCCTAATTATGACTTAAAAAACCACAAAGTCTCCTATAGAAATCAAACGAAACAAGTCCAGGTGTATATTTTGGGGCACTGGTTGGTAAAGTATTCTCTGCATTTTCCCCATTCTTTTTGGAATTCTTGTCTAGCTTGTCCCCTAATTGTCTCTGTTAATCTGGCCAATTCAGTATAATCTAATAACTTATCCTGCCATTCCTTTTTTGCTGGCACAAATTCTTTTTTCCAATTTCTGGCAATTAAGGTCCTCGTGTGCCTGTGGCATACAGGAATATTTTCTGATCCTCTTTTGCTATACCTGTGCCTGTTATTCCTAATAGGAAAGCTTCTGTATTTTTATGAAATTATATTTAAACATTTTTTAAAGTTCATCATATACTATATCCCCGAAGCTTTTGATTTTTTCACAGGTCCACCAGATATGTATAAGTGTCCCTTCTGCTGTACTGCACCTCCAACACAGGTTTGCTTTTGTTTTATACATTTTAGCTATTTTGGCAGGTGTTAAGTACCATCTATAAAACATCTTGATTAATTTTCCCCCTAGTGCTAAGGCAAAGCTTCTTCTTTCTTTTTTCTTTTTAAAATATTAAGAGTTTACTAATGCAACTTTACTAATGGGCCTTAGAAAGCACTGCTAATAACAAAGCCAGTGGAAGTGATGGTATTCCAGCTGAACTATTTTAAATTTTAAACGATGATGCTGTTAAGGTGCTACACTCAATATGCCAGCAAATTTGGAAAACTCAGCAGTGGCCAGAGGATTGGAGAAGATCAGCCTACATCCCAGTCCCAAAGAAGGGAAGTGCCAAAGAATGCTCCAACTACCGCACAATTGCACTCATTTCACACGCTAGCAAGGTTATGCTTAAAATTCTACAAGGCAGGCTCAAGCAGTATGTGGACTGAGAACTCCCAGAAGTGCAAGCTGGATTTCGAAGGGGCAGAGGAACCAGAGACCAAATTGCAAACATGCGCTGGATTATGGAGAAAGCTAGAGAGTTCCAGAAAGACATCTACTTCTGCTTCATTGACTATGCAAAAGCCTTTGACTGTGTCGACCACAGCAAACTATGGCAAGTTCTTAAAGAAATGGGAGTGCCTGATCACCTCATCTGTCTCCTGAGAAATCTCTATGTGGGACAAGAAGCTACAGTTAGAACTGGATATGGAACAACTGATTGGTTCAAAATTGGGAAAGGAGTACGACAAGGCTGTATATTGTCTCCCTGCTTATTTAACTTATATGCAGAATTCATCATGCGAAAGGCTGGGCTGGATGAATCCCAAGCCGGAATTAAGATTGCTGGAAGAAATATCAACAACCTCAGATATGCAGATGACACAACCTTGATGGCAGAAAGTGAGGAGGAATTAAAGAACCTCTTAATGAGGGTGAAAGAGGAGAGCGCAAAATATGGTCTGAAGCTCAACATCAAAAAAACGAAGATCATGGCCACTGGTCCCCATCACCTCCTGGCAAATAGAAGGGGAAGAAATGGAGGCAGTGAGAGATTTTACTTTCTTGGGCTCCATGATTACTGCAGATGGTGACAGCAGTCACGAAATTAAAAGATGCCTGCTCCTTGGAAGAAAGGTGATGGCAAACCTAGACAGCATCTTGAGAAGTAGAGACATCACCTTGCCGACAAAGGTCCGTATAGTTAAAGCCATGGTTTTCCCAGTAGTGATGTATGGAAGTGAGAGCTGGACCATAAAGAAGGCTGATCGCCGAAGAATTGATGCTTTTGAATTATGGTGCTGGAGGAGACTCTTGAGAGTCCCATGGACTGCAAGAAGATAAAACGTATCCATTCTCAAGGAAATCAGCCCTGAATGCTCACTGGAAGGACAGATCGTGAAGCTGAGGCTCCAATACTTTGGCCACCTCATGAGAAGAGAAGACTCCCTGGAAAAGACCCTGATGTTGGGAAAGATGGAGGGCACAAGTAGAAGGGGATGACAGAGGATGAGATGGTTGGATAGTGTTCTTGAAGCTACAAACATGAGTCTGACCAAGCTGCGGGAGGCAGTGGAAGATAGGAGTGCCTGGCGTGCTCCGGTCCATGGGGTCACGAAGAGTCGGACATGACTAAACGACTAAACAACAACAACAATGCAACTTTTAATTGATGAATCCAGCAACATACCTACTCTTGGGATATGGGTGGCACTGTGGTCTGAAGCCTCTTGGGCTTGCCAATCAGAAGGTCAGCAGTTCGAATCCCCATGACGGGGCGTCCCAGCTCCTGCCAACCTAGCAGTTCAAAACCACGTCAAAGTGCAAGTAGATAAATAGGTTCCGCTCCGGCGGGAAGGTAAACGGCGTTTCCGTGCGCTGCTCTGGTTCGCCAGAAGTGGCTTAGTCATGCTGGCCACATGACCCGGAAACTGTACGCCGGCTCCCTCGGCCAATAAAGCGAGATGAGAGCCACAACCCCAGAGTTGGCCACGACTGGACCTAATGGTCAGCGGTCCCTTTACCTTTACCTACTCTTACTCCAGAAGGCAATACACATTTACTAAGAGATAAGTTCTTCCGATTCCCATGAGACCTATTTACCTGGGCGGAAGTAGCATTAAACTTCATAGGAATTACTTCTGGGTAAGTTTACCTTTTTAAACGTGGACAGCATTGCGCTGTTCATTAACGAATCTGCGCCTAACTCCAGTGGAGAGACAAGCAAGCTTACTCGGATACCTACGCCGGGAAGGAACCCAGGAGTCCTGCTCCGGCCCTAGTGGGCTGTCCTTTGCGCACGTGACTCTCTTCGGTGCCAGGACGCGGAAGCAAAAGGCTTCCTCCGGCGTTTTCTGTTTCCCGTTGGCGGTGAGCACAGCAAGCGCATTGCCCGACTCTCGCCGGCATCATGCTGGGCCCCGGGAAGGAGGCGGCGGCGGCGGCGGCCCAGGTAGGAGTGGGTTGGTTCCCCGGCGGCGAGTTGGTGGGGCTGCCGCGTCTCCCTCCCTCCCTGGGCCAGCGACGCGGAGGCCTCTTCTTCGGGTCCCCCCAGCCGAGCCCCGAGGACGAGGACGAGGAGACTCAGTCCGGGGCCTCCCAGATCAGGGCCGGGCAGCCCCAGCTCCTCCGCCCCGAGAGAGAAGCTGAGCCGCTGCTAGGCAAGGCCGGAGGGAGGACTGAGCCCTCAGCCTCCAGCCTCTCTGCCCCTTGGCCGGGCTGGCTCATTCCCAGACATCCGGAGAGCGCCGCGCCGACTACCGACGGGCCTCGGGGGCTCAACAGTGGAAGAGTAACAACCAGGACAACAATTCGCATTTCTGCAGCACCTTCGCCTCCCTGAGCTTCTTAAAATTCTGACAACCTGACATTGCAGATCAGTACTGTCATCCCCTTAGAGCCAATAGGAAGCTCAGGCTGGATTGCTTAAAGCAGAAGTGCCTAACCTTTGGCTCTCCAGATGTTCCTGGACTCCAATTTCCAACAGCCACAGTCATCATAGCCAATGGTCACAGACTGAGCAGGTCGTAGCCACAAGGACTGTCTTCTATCCCCACTGTCAGACGCATGATGCCTCTGAATGCCAGTTGCTGGGAAGTGCAATTGTCACGTGGGGAGTGTGGTGTTGCATTCAAGGTCTGCTGTCAGGCTTTCCAATGGTAGAACAGAGTCCTAGACTAGATAAGTCCTTAGTCCGATCCAACAGGGCTTCTTACAAGTTCTGCAGTATCTGGAGGGCCACAGAATCTTCTCCCCTGGTGCAGGGAGATCCATGGATAGATATCCCAGTTTTCAAAGGGTTAAGAACAGCTGCAGGGAACCCAGTTTGACTTTGGACTTGATCACTAGTGGAGGAAGCTCTTTGCACCAATTTCCTGATTGAAGCTGCCTCCCATCCTCAACTCTGTTATCTGCACAAGAGGTGTGGACACCGGGAATAAATGTTGCAGGAGAAATAATAGCTTAGACAGGACCTGCTAAACAAGAGTGGGTCTCTCTTCTGCATAAACACGCATACAAGTGCATTGTAAATTTCTTAAATATTACAAACAGTACCAGAGAACTCTTCTGTAAAAACAGAAAAGGGCGTTTCTGAGCAGGAGAAACCAGCTGAAGGAATACCAGCTGAGAAAACCTTACTGTTAGAAACTGAAGTAGATAAAACTCCCATTGCCACCCAAGAATATGAAAACAAACCTCTTCTTGATCTTTTTAACACTCCTGAATTATATGCTAAATTTGAAATAGGGTATTTTATGTTATCACTACAGTAAAATAAGCTGCAGTTTAAGAAGTAAATAAGTATTACATGTATTTCATTTGCCCACACCCCAAAATTTTCATTTTGTGCAAGAAAATTATTATTATTAATAATAATTTTATTATTTATACCCTGCCCATCTGGCTGGGTTTTCCCAGCCATTCTGGGTGGTTCCCAGCAGAACAGTAAAAACATGATAGAACATCAAATATTTAAAACCTGTTACAGGGCTGCCAAAGTCAGATAGTTGTTTATTTTCTTGACATCTGAACAGAGGGTGTTCCACAGGGAGGGCACCGCTGCCAAGAAGGCCCTCTTCCTGGTTCCCTGTAGCCTCACTTCTCACAGTGAGGGAACCACCAGAAGGCCCTCGGAGCTGGACCTCCATGTCCAGGCTGAGAGATGGGGTGGAGATGCTCCTTCAGGTATACAGGGCCGAGAAATGAAGGGTCTTCCTCATGGCTTTAATGTTTCTGGAAAATTTATATTGCTTGCAAGTGACTATAAAGAGGTGGAAGGGATTTAGTTTGAGGCATTTTGAAGTTTAAAGTAGTACTACAGTACATTCTAAAGTATTATCCAGGGTTTCCCAAATATCTGAGTTCGTTCACACATGCACACCCCTGAACTATAAAGTTGCCATTGACCCTGACCCATATTCTTAGAAAAGTAAATGAAAGAAAGTGTGCTGGTCCTGGGGGGGGGGGTTACCGTGAGGCGTGGTCAGTGTCTGGTCCTGGGTTGAGGATCTGGAGGCAGTCTGTCAAGGGCGAAGCGGGGTCCAAGGCAAGGAGCCGGGCGTGGTCAGGAACTCCAGAAGAGCAGGTCAGGGTGTTGGCAGAAACAGGTTTCCAACGACGTTGCTCCTGCAACCTGGGACTGGGCTGACTGGCCTTTATCTCCTCCGGGGCCTAGGGCGGTCCCGGCCCACAGGTGACCCGCATCTCCTGGCCTTAAGGCGAGCACTCCTCCTGAGAGAACTTAGTTCCCTCCGCCTTTCTGCCCTGAGCCTCTGCAGCTCAGGAGAGGCTGGAGGGTTACTGGACCCAGAGGCAACCTCACCTTCCCCTGACAGGGCTGGGAGAGGAGCACCTGCAGGCAATGGGTCCTCCATCACCCCCGGAGCCAGAGTGGATTCACCTGGTGTCTGCTCCTGAGGATCCGGCACAGGTGAGGGCCCTTCAGATTCAAGGCCCTGCCCCGGCTCAGCCGGCCCTGGAGGCGGGGACTCCTGTGCAGGCTGAGATTCCTCCGGTTCAGCCTCTGAATCAGATTCCCAGGCCATCACAGAAAGTCAAGAAATATCAATATATATTAAATGTTTATTAATTATCAATCACCATTGCTAGGGATCTAAAAATGTGAAAAAATAAGGAAGTAAAACAAGCAAAAACTATTATTTATTTATTTATTTATTTATTAAATTCATATACTGTCCTAGGCCCGCAGGTCTCTTTTTTAAAAAAATAAATTGTTATTGGTTTTACAATTTAATTTTACATTCACACATTAAATAGAATCAAAAAGTGTAGAATTCTCCAAATTCTCGGACTTCCTCCCTTCCCTCTGTGGAGTCTGCTAATAACCATTTTCCACTGCATATCATATCGTCCTCTATTTAGCCTTAAAACTCTATTTATATCCATGGTTCTTTTCACATTGCAAGTGTTACTTCAGTCCTGCCAATGTTTACAGTGTTCTCTTAAGTATGTTTCAAAATTTTCCCAGGCCTTGTTAAATTTGTTATCATCCTGGTTCCTGATTTTTCAGTCATTTTAGCCATCTCAGCATAGTCCATCAATTTTGTTGTCCACTCTTCTCTTGTAAGTGTTTTGTCTTCCTTCCGTATCTGGGCTGCCGTCGTCGCGTACATGAATAGTCTTTTATAGTTCCTTGGTATCTCTGCACCTAAAATTCCCAATAAAAAGGCTTCTGGTTTTTTAACAAAGGTTATTTTAAACATTTTTTTAACTCATTGTATATCATTTCCCAATATGCTTTTATTGCCTTACAAGTCCACCACATATTATAAAGGTGCCCTCTTTTACTTTACATTTCCAACATATATTTGAACTAGTCATGTACAAATTTGCTAGCATACTAGGAGTCAAATACCATCTGTACTCTTTCAATGTACTGTACTGCATGCCGTAAATTTTAAATCCTCTCTCCACAGCTTCTCCCATGAAGAGTTGAATATTGTATCCAATATCTCTTGCCCATTGTATCTTTACTGATTTAACCTCTTCATTCTAACAACCTCTTATACATTTTAGATAGTGCTTTTACTTTATTTTGCAACAATTCATTTTCAAAGCTTGTGATTTCATTACTGAATCCATTTCTTTTATCCTTTTTAAATACAGTACATCATTTAATTGATGGTATTGTAACCAATCTGTTTCAATTAGTTTACCTTTTCATACCATAGATATGCATGCCAACCAAATCGGTTTTCATGACCTTCCAAATCTAGAACATCCGTATTTTCCAATGCTATCCATTCTCGAAGCCAGCAGAGGCAGGACACCTCATAGCATAACCTCAGATCTGGCAGGGAGAAGCCACCTCTTTCTTTAACATCTGTTAATTACATATTTTATTCTTGGTTTCTTCCCCTGCCAGATAAATTTAGAAATATCTTTCTGCCATTCTTTAAAGTGACCTGTCCCACTGATAACATGTATTGATTGGAATAAAAACAACATTATTGGCTATGCATTCATTTTTATAACCAATATTCTTCCCCACATGCCCGCAGGTCAGACCAATTCACAAGATAAAATTACAATATAAAAACACAAAACACAAAATCAAAATATAAACAGAAACAGCTGAATAACCCCCCAAAACACTTAAGAACAGTTAAAACAATTTTTTTAAAAAAACTACAATCAAAAAGCAGTTTAAAAGAATGCAAACAGAAAACTCTGCTGGCTGCAGGAGTCCTTTTGTAGTCTGTCAGGGGCCCTAGTAGGCCTGGTGAGAGAGGCAGAACAGGACCCACACACTCTCAGCAGCTGTTGCCATACAGAAGTTTCTCAATGCCCTTTAATCGTAAGGTTCTTTGTTCTGAATTAATGCTTTTGCCTAATGTCTTATAAGCATATTTGAATATTGTATCCAAAATCTCTTGCCCATTGTATCTTTACTGATTTAACCTCTTTACTCCACCCCAGGCCTTTTTTGACCCTCTTTCAACCCCTGGATATTTACTTAGCCCCTTGCACAGTCCCACCAAGGTAAAAGGCCCCTGGACGGTTAGGTCCAGTCAAAGACAGCTATGGGGTGTGGCGCTCATCTCACTTCAGGCCGAGGGAGCTGGTGTTTGTCCACATACAGTTTTCCGGGTCATGTGGCCAGCAGGACTAAACTGCTTCTGGCACACAGAAACACCATTTACCTTCCCGCTGCAGCGGTACCTATTTATCTACTCATGCTGGTATGCTTTTGAACTGCTATGATCGGGGGGGGGAGTGATATTTCCACTGAGCTACAGTCTTTCCCCATACTGGAGGTGGGAGGTTGAGGATGAGTAAGAATTGCTCCCCTATAGAGATCAGAAAGTGGGACTGTAATGGGAGGTCTTCCTGATTCATAGCTCCTTAGTCACTACACGGCACCAGCATTGTCTCTCCTTGGCTGAAATGTGACTTCATTACTTGGCTTTGTGATCTTGAAGAGTTTGGATTTGGATTTGATGTCCCGCCTTTCACTCCCCTTCAGGAGTCTCAAAGCGGCCCACATTCTCCTTTCCCTTCCTCCCCCACAACAAACACTCTGTGAGGTGAGTGGGGCTGAGAGACTTCAAAGAAGTGTGACTGGCCCAAGGTCACCCAGCAGCTGCAGGTGGAGGAGCGGGGAATCGAACCCGGTTCCCCAGATTAAGAGACTACCGCTCTTAACCACTACACCACACTGGCTCTCTTGTGACAATCCAAAATGCTGATACAATGGCTGCAGTTTTTCCTTTCTAATTCATTTATATCCCTTGTCGCCTCCCCCCTTTTTTTTCTTTTTTAATGTAGTTCAGCTTGTAGTCTGGCTGCCTGAAACACAGAAGAGATGTTGTTAGGGGAAGTCTCCAAAAACCTTCTGACTCGGCCACTGACCCGGAATGAAGTGTTTGCTGTTATCCTTCGCCTGACCGTCTTTGGGGCTGCCACTTACTTCAGCATCAAGTGGGTATCAGATGCCTTGGACCCAACCCGTAAGCAAAGGATACAGCTAAAGAAAAAGGTATATACATGGAATTTACCCACAAAGTCCACTGTGTGTGTGCACCAATTGGGCTATAATTTTGGAATCCTAAAATGGTCACAGATCTTGATCACTGATATTCTGCTGTGGTGAATATCTCATATGTCCTTCTATAGCAGCACATCCACATGCCAATAATCGGGGGGGGGGTGTCGTGTCCTATGCATGGCTTTAGCACAATTTAGCACCACTGTAGCATTCAGTGACAGGCTGGTCTATCTTTCTCTTTTTTTTCTTGTTTCTTTGTCTCTGCTCATCTTTCAACAACAAATGGACAGTAGCCTCCAGTCTTTTGGGGCCCGGGGTCACTTTTAAAATGTAAGGAACTGTTGCAGGCACCAAAAAAACACACATTTCACATTGATACCCACACCCACATGCAAAGCAAATGAAACACAAGCAAAAAAAGGCAAGGCCCCCAACCAACCTCCCTCCTGGTTTTATTTTTTGTTGTTTTGGTTTTAACTGAGATTTTGTACACAACGTAGATATATTTTTATATGAGTTTACAGTAGATAAATATAAAATGAACTAACTAAATACTAGATAGCTAACATTTAAAAATATCTGTGTGAGAGGACAAAGGAGCTATCTCCTTATGAGATAGTTTCCAGGTGTATATTACTTTCGTAACTTAAGTCTCCCTTCTGGGATTCATTTGTGAACAGAATGTGTGAGTAAACTCTTTTTATACTTTTATAGAAGACTGTGTTGCATCTATCTTTTTATGATGGACTAAAGGGGAAATTACCAAGAAAACTTAATTTAGAGGCTTTAGCGAGCCTAAGCAAACACATCCTCTGCGAAAGTTTAAAAAGGGGAATGTTACTCTACTAAATTGTAGAACTTGTTAACACAAGTTGGAAAGGATATAATCAAACAATATATCCTCTGCTGCATCCCTGAACATTCCCACAATAGGCATGATGCTCTGACAGAAAAATACCATCTGCCAGAGGTGGCCCTAGGGCAATACTTTCAGCTACATCTTTTAGTAACTTTGTTTGGTCTGGTGGCCTGCTCAGCATCTGAGACACCCAAAATTTGGAGCAATTGGATAATTCATTTGAAACAAAAAAGCCAGCAATTACTTTTTATAGGTATTTATTATCAACAAGTAAGTTTGATATACAGAGTTTAAGAAATGATTGGAATAAAGAGTTGGAATGTTCACGATTACCTAGACCAGGCATGTCCAACAGGTCGATTGCGATCTACTGGTTGATCGCCAGGAAGTTTCTGGTCAATCGCCAGTAGATCGTGTGTTCTTTAGTGATCGCCAGCCTAAAACGAAAAAAAGCTCCCCGTAAAAAAAGCTCAACAACTCTTCTCCCCCCCCCAAAAAAAAAAGCTCAATAACCATGGGCAATTGCACGGAGAGCTCCTTCCCTCTTGCTGACAGAGAACTGGCCAGTATGTGTGTGAGTGTGTTGTGCGGGATGGCTGGATGGCTCCCCCTCCTTCATGCCGACAAAGAGCTGGCCAGTATGTGTGTGAGTGTGTTGTGCGGGATGGCTGGATGGCTCCCCCTCCTTCATGCCGACAAAGAGCTGGCCAGTATGTGTGTGAGTTTGCATGTGTGCGTGGGCTGGCTCCCCTTCCCTCCAGGATGTAACAGGGATGCTGCCCTGTGCCTAGCCTGCACCCTGCTTGGGCAAAGGGGGATGCAGGCTGAGACTTGGGCAGTGCCAGGGGGAAAACCAAGGGCTGACCATGGGCTTCCCTTGCCCATTTGAGCAGCCCACACCTGGGACACTCCCTCTTCCTTCCCTTGCCGGTTTCCATTGTGGATCTCTGTAGGTCTCCTGCATTGTGACTAGGAAAGTCTTAGACCTCGCCTGGGATCTCATCCTTTCTTGCCCGCCTGCTTTTTGTATCCACGCTGCATCATGCAGGCAAGAGAGGAACAGGCGTGTGTCCCGGTTTCTGCATTTGCCAGGATTCATCGTTGCAAGGGAGCTTGGGAAACTGAGTTCCCTTGGATGGTGAGTAGTTCCTTTGCGAGGGCTGAGGATCCTGGGAAACTGAATTTTCCAGCCATTTGGGGCTTTCTGTGTTTGTGTGGGGAAAGGTTTTTCTGTTGGCTAAAAAGCTGTTTTTTGAGGCTGGTTTGTTTCCTGCTTACATAACGTGGTCTTCAGTAATCAAAGAATTCAGGAATTGGATACCAGCACTGTTGGGGTCTTTGTTGATTGTTGGTGCATTTTAAAACTGAAGCCATGTGGGGCCAGGGGGCGGGTGCTGGTTGGGTTGTTATTTTCCTGTGCCTTCCAGGTGGGCGTGCTCTTGCTGAAGTTTCCAGTGCTACTGCTTTAAATAATAAATGAAAATGAATTAAAAGGAATAAATAAATAATTTTTAAAAAAATAATCATTGTGCATTTTAAGTTAACAAACAGGGTAACTGAGCCACTGGTGCTTCCGCTTGTTGCAGGTTCCTTACGTGGAGCAGGTCCCAGCCTCCATTGGGGTGGCATTGTTTTGCAGGAAGGTTTGATTTCGAGGTGGTTTGTGTGCAGCTTTAGCTGTGCGGTTGCAGGGGAATACAGCTTTTGTTTTAAGTTCCGTTCTGAGGTTTGCTACTGCATTTGCTTTTAGCTTTTTGCTTTGGAGGTAGAGTGGTGTGGGTACAGTTGTTTGGGAGCCATATGTGAAATCGAAAGCCTAGCACGCATCTACTGGCTCCTCAGATCTGTGTAAACTACTTAGCTGAGTTGGTTTTCCTTGTCTGGGTGTTTTGTATCTTAAAGGTTGTCACCCTTTACAAAGCAGGCAGTCTTCTGTCTTGCTGAGTTAGTTTTTAAATCAATTCTTTCAGAAGGTCTAGTCCCTATTGTAAAAAAAATGAGTGCTCCAAAGAAGTCCAAAACCCATCATTTTCATAAGGAATGGGAAATTGAGTATTTCTTTGTGATGGTGAAAGAGAAGTGTTGTTGTTTAATTTGTAACGCCTCTGTGTCCTTACCAAAAAAGGGTAACTTGGAACCCCATTATAATGCTTTCCACCGTAGTAAATTTGATGTCAATTTTCCAGTCAAAAGTGGAATTCGTAAACTTAAGCTCAAAGAACTCAAAGCAAAATTAGCTTCTGAGCAGCAATTACTGGTAAAATCCAACTCACATTCTAACAATGCAACCATGTCATCCTTCAACCTGATTGCTAAAAAGTGCAAACCTTTCACAGAAGGGGAGTTTGTAAAAGAGTGTTTTCTTGCAGCAGCTGAACATCTTTTTGAAGGGTTTAAAAATTAAAAAGAGACCATAGCTGCTATCCAAGATCTTCGATTATCAAGAAACACAGCCATACAGTGAATGGAAAACATGTGTAAAAATATTAATGAACAGCTGTTGAAAGATGTGTCCAGTTGTGTTGCTTTCTCACTCTAGCTAGACAAATCTACAGACATCAGTGACACAGCTCAGCTACTAGTTTTTTATTTGTATGGTTTTTAAATATTACAGCACAAAAGAATAACTACTTGGGATAGTTTCTTTAAAAGAGAAAACCACCAGTGAAGAAATATTTAATTCCTTCTATTCCTTTATAAACAAGCTTAATGTTCCATTACACAAGCTTGTTGCCATCACTACGGATGAAGCAAAAGCCATGACAGGTCGGGTTAATGGATTTATTGCTCTTTTTCGACAACATGGTGATTTCCCTGACTTCCTTGCGTACCACTGTATCATTCACCAGCAAGTTTTGGCAAGCAAGAAACTAAACACAAAGCATGTCATGGACATAGCTTTTAAAATTGTAAATTCAATTCGTGGAAAAGCACTTCAAAGGCGGCTTTTGAATCTCACTCTTGAGGAAGGGCAGCTAGAATTAATTTTACACAGAGATGTAAGGTGGCTCAGTAGGCACAAATTTTTGGTAGGATTTCGTAGTTTGTAGGAAGAAATGATATCCTTTTTGAAGGAGAGGGGAGATGAGTACGCTCAGTTAGAAGATGATGAGTGGTTATTTGATCTGGCTTTCTGAAATATACTCAGAGTCGCAAAGTGATTTCATGCTCTTTATTCAGCTCATGGTGGTGAGGAGGAATGAATGAAAGTCCCCTCAAAGTATCTGCTTTATATACATTATTTACACAATGGGCTGCACATGATTGGCTAATTCCGGAATTCTACTGTAAGCCAATCAGGTTGTGGATTCACTTCAATCTGGAGCATGATTGGGTGGTTCCTGCCAACCAATCATACTGCTGCATTGTTCTAGGACCAATCAGACTGCTGCATTCTGAATCCTATTGTTCTAGGACCAATCAGACTGCTGCCTTTTGGATCCTATTGTTCTAGGACCAATCAGACTGCTGCAGTTTGGATCCTATTCGACTCAGAACATAACACTTTCCTTGCTGATTTCACAGGTAAACTTAGTGATATGAACCTAGAGCTACAAAGTAAAGGTAAATGCATTGGCAAGATGATTATCATAGTTTCATCCTACAAAACAAAATTTAAGCTAATGACGGCTGACTTTACAATCAAAATTTTTGATCACTTTCCTAATATGCAGGACCATCTGGAAAAAAATCCTGACTTTGTTTTTCAAACAGAGAAGTATGTGGCCAAAATTGGTTCTGTTATTCTGTAGTTAAAAAAGATTTGGTGACTTCCAAAAAATTGAATTAATTGTAGAGTACATGTCATTTCCATTCAAATCTGATTTGTACTTTTAAAAAATTGCAGTCATTATCAGTACAAATTACTCATTGTGCAAAATATCTCTTGAAAATGATATATTAACTCTGAAAAATGACATTTTTATGAGGGCCCGTGCAGAAGAAGAATAATTTTGGGAGTTTGTGCCTATACAGAAATTTCCAAATTTGAGAAGATGCAGTGAAATTCTACACTCATGTAGAATTCTACTCCATGTTCTACTCCATGATAATATGACAGCAACAATCATAGATAACAATGGCTCTCAAAGTGAACCATTCACAGTGGGATCAGGTGTTAAACAGGGTTGTGTTATTGCCCCAACTCTATTGATTATTTTCATTGCCATGATCCTACACTTTGTCAAAGGGAAACTCCCCACTGGAGTAGAAATCATATATCGAACAGATGGAAAGCTCTTCAATCTGAGCAGGCTGAAAGCAAAGACTTCTGTCATAGAGCTTCAGTATGCTGATGACAACGTAGTGTGTGCACGCTCAGAGGATGACCTCCAAACTATCCTAAATATCTTTGCAGAAGCTTACAAAAAGCTTGGCCTATCACTCAACATCCAAAAAACCAAAGTGCTGCACTAACAAGTACAAAATAACCCCTCTGCAGCACCACAAATCCAACTCAATGGTGTAACATTGGAAAATGTCAATCACTTTCCCTACCTAGGCAGTTATCTTTCCACATGGGCCAACATTGATGCCAAAATCCAGCATCGCCTGAGCTCTGTGAGTGCGGCTTTCTCCCTATTGAAGTGCAGAGTGTTTGAGGACTGGGACATTCACAGGGAAACCAAAATGCTTGTTTACAAAGCTATTGTACTACCAACCTTACTATATGCTTGTGAAACATGGGCCACTTATCAAAACAAAATAAAAAAATTCCTTCCAGTAGCACTTTAAAGACCAACTAAGTTAGTTCTTGGTATGAGCTTTCTTCTTGGTATGCACACTTCTTCAGATACACTGAAACAGAAGTCACCAGACCCTTCTATATAGTGAGAAGGTGGGGAGGGGTATTACTCAGAAGGGTGGTGGGATTGGGTGATTGGCAGATAGCTGTGATGAGCCTGTTGACGACTCTTAACGACTGCAATAGGTCTTACAGGAATGGGCCACTTATAAAAGCCATCTCCAGCTGCTCGAAAGATTCCATCAATGGTGTCTCTGAAAAATTTTACACATCACTTGGGAAGACAGGAGAACTAATATCAGTGTACTGGAAGAAGCAAAGATCACCAGTGTCAAAGCGATGATTCTTCAACATCAAATTCATTGGACTGGTCATGTTGTGCACATGCCTGATGAATGTCTTCCAAAGCAACTACTCTATTCCAAACTTAAAACTGGAGGTTTAAAGACTGTCTCAAGACAAATCTAAAAAATGTAGTAAAAACACTGAAAACTGGGAAACACTGGCCTGCAAGCACTTCAGTTGGAGAACAGCCTTTACCAAAGGTGTCATGGGCTTTGAAGACACTCGAACTCAGGACGCAAGGAAGAAATGTGCTAAGAGGAAGGCACGCTTGGCAAATCCACACCATGATCAGCTCCCACCCGGAAACCTATGTCCCCACTGTGGAAAGATGTGTGGATCCATAATTGGCCTCCACAGTCACTTACGGACTCATTGTTAAAACCGTGTTTATGGAAGACAATCTTACTTGGCTACGAATGATCACCAAAGAAGAAAGAAGAAGACGATGTCCCACATTTACTAAATTTTGGAAGAAAGTGCTGGACTATATAAACAAGACACAGTGGGAAATGTTAAGATGCTCTTGAACTATATACTAGTTCTGTTGGCAACAGGACTGAGGAAATGGATTCTACATGCCCTAATGGTGGCCAAGAGACAGATGAACTGGAAGAATAGAGATACAGTTCCCCTTAATCAGAATAGCGATATAATTCCCCTTAATCAATAGCTTGAAAACACGACAACATTGGCAATGTATGAACAGACACACACTTTCTTTGAATAAATATAATGATATTTTGAATGAGTTTACACATAATAAATTAGTCAAAACAAACAAACAAAAAACCCTTCCAGTAACACCTTAGAGACCAACTGAGTTTGTTATTGGTATAAGCTTTACCAATAACAAACTTAGTTGGTCTCTAAGGTTCTACTGGAAGGATTTTTTTGTTTTGTTTTGACGATGGCAGACCAACACGGCTTCCCAGCTGTAACCATAATATATTAGGTTATTGACAGTTATATGTGTATTAGGATAAGAAAAATACAGCCAGATGGGTGGTGTATAAATAATAAATTATTATTATTATTATTATTATTATTATTATTATGTAACAGTATTTTTTTTCCCATTCTCACTCACTTTTTTCTTTATTCCTTTTCCTCACTCTATCTTTTATAAATGAAATTCTTCTTCTAAAAGTGCCAGGTGCAAGTCACTGTGTGTAGTCATGACAATAGCAAGTCATGACAATAGCAGAATCCTATATTAAATCTCTGAGATAAAGGGAGGACTACAACTCTGGGCCTCTTTGTTTTGTCGGCAGGCAGAACGCTTGATGAAGCAGATTGGGGTGGAAGGAATGAAGCTGGCAGAGCATGAGATGATCATTGCCGCTCACCTGGTGGTTCCAAAGGATATCAAGGTAGGTGGCCCCATATGTGAAAATAATTCCCCAAGTACATTCAAAGAAATAAGCCCCCCCCCCCACGGCCGTTCTCCCCCTATGTTCGCCCAGCGTGACAAAAGCAACCAAACTACAGCTGGATGCTCTTGTCTTGAACCCACCTAGGACCCCTGTAGCAACTGCAAACAGAAGTAAGTCGGGGATCCCCAATATAGGCGAGAACCCGCGGGAACTCCAAGTCCCCAGTAGAAAGAAAGAATGGATCCTGGTCCTAAGCCCGGAAAAGATGGTATTCACGAACTATCCAAAAGCACTGGGTCCTCGCACAGGGACAGACCGCGTGAGGCACCTGCTGACTATTATAAACAACATTCTACCTGGGGCAGTTAAAGCAACCGACATAGACAGTATAGACTACCTATATCAAGATGGACATTCAGTCTGTTCCCTGATCACTTTCACAGATCATAATCTGGTCAACTTCATCTTTAGAACAAGAAATCTATTTTTAAAGAAAGGAATAGATTTATTAAGAATCTTTGAAAACAGAGCTCCGCTAACCTCCCTACTGGCGGCCAAGGGGGAAGGGAGACCAGGAACAGAGGAACAAAACGATAGAGTGCATATGCAACAAAACCAGCAAAACCAGAGCCTAGTGCACCAGCAGGAAAGCATAGCCCCTATTGTGACTCAACTTCATTTGAACGACAGAGAGGACTTTTTCTCCATAGAACATACCCTAATATATCGGTTCTGGTCACTGCAGATGCCAGCCCAAAAGGAAATCTTGGTTAGACTGGACACCCTGAGAAGCAGACTGACCAAAAAGGAGGCCCATGTTGAGACTACGGAAGGCTCTCACACACGGCCTATATCCCCCAAATGCCTAGTGGACAAGAGGACGGTGGGAGGCGCCTTTAAATGTGTAGATTCGGAAGACCAATTGCAGCCCCCGCTGGTGTATGGTAAGGCAAAACTAAAACAGACTGTCACATCTCCGAGTACCTGGTTCAACTATCTAAAACTCTCTCCAAATGAAATAGCTACTCCCCCAAGTCCAAATCACCCCCTTAAGTCCCCAAGAGTTATGGATAATCATTCCCTTATGCAGCAGATGCCTATTGACAAACTTAATGGGAGTGGTTTTTTTAGATGTAAAGGGGTCACTGGACACCGTGGACCCAACAAATCTACACCATGGAGGGACAAAGAATTAAAGCTGCTGTCCTGGAACATTGCAGGATGGCGCGCTAAGAAAAACAATCAACAACTTGCAATCTTTCTTAAGCGATTCGATATCATCCTCCTGCAGGAGACCTGGCACAGTGACCCCATTCTGTTCAATGGGTATTCTTGTCACTCCCTACTTGCTACTCCATCTGTGAGGGGAGGTAGGCCTAGTGGAGGTTTAGCTAGCTTTATCTCCACAGAGCTTGAACATTTCTTAAGAGCCCTCCAAAACTGCAATTCACTAGCCACGGCAGTCCTACTCAAATTTAAGAGAGATGCACTGGTAGTGGTCAATGTCTATCTGCCCCCCTGCCAAAAAAAATCTATAGTGAAAGCTAACTGGGCAGAGTTAGAGGCATTCCTAGACTCCATAGAATCTTCCCACCCTTCTACACCGATTATAATCGGGGGGGATTTCAACGCCCGTATGGGAATTGATGATAACAACCTTTACAGCCAATATAATCAGTCCAACCGAAGCAGGCGTTTCACGACTTTCTAAAGATAATAAATGCAATTTCTCGGGGCTATGTCTAGTCCAGGTTGCAAAAAAAAAAAAAAAAGGGAGCTGATGATATTAAATGGTAGTAAGGAAGAGGATCGCCCAGGGGAGTATACCCATTTTTCAAAGATGGGAGGAAGTGTGATAGACTACATTCTGATATCAAGATTCGCCTATAACTCTGTGTCGAAGTTTCAAGTGGGACATAACACCGAACGCGACCACCTCCCACTAATTTTAGCGCTCAATGGTCCATCGTTTAACAAACCCACGGCTAAACTTTACTACACCCCCATCGTTAATCTGGGATCACTGGCCCCCAGAAGAATTAATTGGACCCCCATGCTCAATACAGAGCTAACTTATCTCCTCCATTTGGAAGATGTGAAGACCATCTACTCAGCCATTGTATCAGCTAATACCGGGGAAAAGGCCATGGACTCGTTCAACGAGTTATTAGTAAGACTAAAGACCTTCTTAACAACTGAGATACTTAATTCTGTTACAAAGCGGGCAAAGGATCAAGAGAGATGGTTTGATTTGGAGTGAAGACAAGCAAGGAAACGTCTGAGATCAACCTATCGGAATTACAGAAACACCGGAGCACCCTCGCTATTTATGGCTTACATCTATTTAAGACGAAACTACAAACAGCTATTAAAGGTAAAAAACCAAAAAGCTGAGAGATTGGCCTAGTGTAATTTAGTGAAGGCCTCGAATGAGAAAGACTCAACCTCCTTCTGGCGTACCATTATGGGCCTCCTGGGCCAGGAGCGGATTGGTCCCACATGTACTGTAGAACCCCAGGAGTGGATGAAATATTTTCAAACCCTCTTTGAAAACAAAGCTCTATGACGACAAAGCTCAGCACAATGATCCAAGTGCCTACTCTGAGAATTTACCATATTGGCCTCCTGTCTCCATAGAGGAGGTGGGGAAACTAATTGCCCAACTGAAAAACAACAAAGCCCCGGGCATAGACCACATTCCAGCAGAGCTCATGAAGAACAATATCAGTTGGTGGGCTCCTATAATGGCGTCAATATTTACATACATCGATTCAACAGGCATAATACCTGGTTGCTGGACAGAGGCAGTAATTATTCCAATCTATAAAAAGGGTCCTATGGCAGATCCAGCGAGCTATAGACCCATTAGCCTCCTTACTATCCCCAGCAAACTGTATGCCAAACACCTCCACATCAAACTAATTGACTGGATGGAAACTGAGGCAGTTCTGGCAGAGGAGCAAGCCGGCTTCAGACAGGGCAGAACAACAATAGACCATTGCTTCATATTAGCATACCTCACTGACAAATACGTCAATAAAACACGTGGGACTTTATATGCAGCATTTATTGACCTGAAGGCGGCCTTTGACTTGATCTCATGAGTCAAACTTTGGGCTAAACTCAATGCCACCAACATTGACAAAAGATTACTATTCTTGATAAAAAACCTATATAAAGACTCCAAGTTATATGTAAGAACCTCAGTAAATGGGCAACTAATTGGCCCTGTACCAGTCACCAAAGGAGTCAAGCAGGGCTGTATTTTAGCCCCGGCCTTATTCAACTTATATATAAATGACATGGTCAAATACCTAACATCCCCGGAGTTTCATCCCCCCAAATTGGCCGAAAAATCCATTTCAGCGCTCCTCTATGCGGACGATGCGGTTCTCTTATCACGAACTAAAGTAGGCCTCAAAAGGCTACTAAGAGAATTCTCAGCCTACTGCAGGAGAGATCAACTGGTGGTTAATCACCAAAAAGCCCAAAGTCATGGTCTTCGCTAGGAGACACAGACATCACAGATGGGAGATGGACAATCAGCCAATAGAACAGGTCAAAATTTTCAAATACCTCGGAGTAGTTTTCCAGTCAACGGGGGCCTGGGAGGCCCATCATAAATATGCTAGGGAAAAAGCATCTCAAAGCGCCAAAATACTGTCTCGCTTTTACTTTACGAAGGGGGGCAGACATATCCCAGCAGCTCTGGAGGTCTTTCAAGCAAAACCCTTGGCGCAATTACTCTACGGGGCCCAAATCTGGACGGGAAATCATTGCCACACACCTGAAACGGTCCAGTCTAAATTTTTAAGACAGATTCTAGCCGTTCCACCATGCACACCAAATGTGGCCCTACGGCTGGAGACTGGCCTCCTCTCCGTCGAAACCTGGACCTGGTTAAGAACATTCAACTATTGGCTTCGCTTAAATTTAAACCCATCCGGACTACTACCTCTAGTAGCACGAGATGCCCATAGAAGTCGGTGGTCCAAAGTAGTGCATCAAAACTACTTACATGTGGCCTCCAAGCACAGCATCTCCTGAAAATGGGTCTCCCCAAGGCAAAAACCTTTATTGACCAGCGCATGAAGGATATTAAGCAGCAGGATAATCTGGCCTATATTAAGAAATTTAGTGCTTGGTACGCTTATCTGCCCCCCTCCCACTTTGATTTTCGGGCACCTTATTTGTCTACCTTAACCATTCCAAAACTTAGGCGGGCCTTTACACTGGCCAGACTAAATATGTTACCCTCAGCTGTTCTTGAAGGTAGATATCAAAAAAATTCATTCGAGAACCGGCTCTGCCCCTGTGGAGCTGGCTACGTAGAGACTGTGTCACACGTTCTCTTGTCTTGCTCCCTATATAAAGATCTCAGGGACGAGACCATCACACCGCTCCTATCTGCCATCCCGGGCCGCTCTTGTGAAGCCAAATTGTTCTCACTCCTAGCCGACCAGAACAGCTCGACAACAGAGAAGGTTGCCAAATTTATCAAGAGAGCAATGAGACTGAGAGCTGCTATCTGAATGACATCAGTCACCCGGATTCCTTGCCTAGGATCTTATTATTATTATAATTACGTTTTATTATTATTATTTTATTACCTCTGCCAAGTTTTAAGTACTGAGATTATTAATTTATCTGCATCTGGTTATTATTATCTTTCTCCCTGTCCTGACCATCCCTCCGAGGTTATATTTATAATCTTTCAATTTGGCTGGTCTATTCACTTAACAGACCTGGAACAATCTACCAGAGAAAAGGCCACCGCCCATGGGACAGAGGGTCATGGATGAATGATAATCCAGCTTCTACCCAGGGTTTTAATAGGTCATAAGATTTTATGGTAACTATATTCATAATGTATTTTTGTTGGTGTTTGTCCTTTGATGCTATGGCCTGTCGGCTACGCAAATAGAATCATAGAATCATAGAATCATAGAGTTGGAAGAGACCACAAGGGCCATCGAGTCCAACCCCCTGCCAAGCAGTAAACACCATCAGGAAACACCAATAAAGTCTATTCATTCATTCATTCATTCATTCATTGAGGTGGAAGGAGTGAAGCTGGCAGAGCATGAGATGATCATTGCCGCTCACCTGGTGGTTCCAAAGGATATCAAGGTAGGTGGCCAGGCTGCTGCTCCTCTTGACAAAACGCAATAGAGTTTTGAGGGTCTCTAATCTGCTGAAGAAAAACGGACAGGAAAAAAAAAGTTGCACATATCTTAGTTCTGAAATGAGATTGTGTGGGTTCACACCAGAATTAGTAATTCAGATCTGGAACTTTAGCACTTTGCAGCACATCAATATAGACTGTTGGGTCTTTGACTGGTGGGTTGGGACCCACTCTCAGGTCATGACCTGATCTAAGATGGGTCACAACAGCAGCACAACCACCAGTCCAAATACCACTCTACAAATGGCAAACAATTAAGATATGGGCCCCATATGTCTGTTTGGGTCAGTTCTTTAAAAAGGATGAAAATTGCTGATGTAGACAACCCTTTAAACCAAGAATAGATAGAAAAGGTCCCTACCCCAAAGAGCTTAGTCTGAATGGTTGGTTATAATGGAGGAAAAACAGTGACAGAATGAATAGAAAAGCCAAGGATAACAGGAAAATAGTGCAGTTACATTTAGATTCAAATTTCTAACCTTTGTTAGTTCCTTTGTTATCTGCCAACTGCTCACAGCTTGTCCCACCTACAGGTAACTTGGAAGGACATTGCAGGCCTGGATGAGATGGTCAGCGAACTCCAGGACACTGTGATCCTCCCATTCCAGCGGCGACACTTGTTGCAGCACTCCAGGCTCTGCCAGCCCCCAAGAGGTATTTATTTTGGAACAAGGGGCAATTTACTAGCTACTCAATATCATTTTTGAGACTTAAGGAAAGTGTTTACTTCCTTTTAAAATCTGCATTATTTAGCCAAACCCTACATATCAAATAAGTTATTATGGTCAGAGGGTTAGTTTGCTACCTGTTGTCCACTTAAGAAACTTGCTGGGTATGTACAAGTGACCCATTTACCCAGGGGTTCTGTTCTGGGCCCCCACACACAAAAGCAAAATTGCGTAAAATGGCCTGCCATTCCTTCATCTCCCGCAAGTCGGGGTGGGGGTGGGGGTGGAGCTTCCACAGCTGACACACGCAGGGAGGGATGGCGGGGCTCGGCTAAGAGCTGCTCCCCGTTTCCAGGGACCACTTCTGGGGACCTGGCACCACACATGCACACAAACAGAACGTACATCAACGCGGAATTGCCTCAGTCAGTTGGGCAGCAGCAAGAGCAGCATTAGGTATTAAACATTAATACTTCCATTAGCATTTTTCCGTCGACAACAAAAACAACATTTCCCCCAGCTGGAAAGCGTTATTTCAACAGAATTAAATTAAGTGCTCTACTCAGTTTAAATTTAACAAATCCCTCCAAATCAAAGCTACTTTAATTAAAGTTCTGATTAGTGCACACATTCACAGTCAATTACACTAATAGGTGTACTAAATTGCCTCTAAGGTACCTTACAACTCTAAGTCTAAGTGATTCTGTTTTTTAAAAAGACTGCCCACCACACTCCAATATTCTTCCTTCAAATTGTGTCAGTCAGCACTCCAAATAAAATGACATTCTGGATATCCTGAGCCAAAAGCTGTAAGGGGTGCGAGTGCTCAGCAAGAATGACAGAAACACGACGCCTCTCTTTCTGCTGCTTGTCTGAGATGGTGAAACAGAGGATTGTATCCAATGCTTGTCCTACTCAGAGAAGACCAACTGAATATAATGAAGAAGAGTAAATTATGTCCATCATTTTCAATGGGTGCACTCTGAGTAGAACTTATATGGACACACCTCTGAGACACTGGCAAACTACAGTACATAGAAGGATGGGGGGGGGGGCTGAATTTTTCTTGGTGGGTCACAAGTTGTGCCCATTGTCCCTTTTCTAAAATGGTTACTGTAGTTAGAATATGAGTTGTTGGTGCAGTGCACATGGGCACAAATGTGCCTGCAGAGGTTTCCCTGAAGCCTGCAGGGTCCCTTTCCTTGCAATGCTGGAGTTAGGCTTGAAAGAAGCATTCTGTTATAGACAATAGAAGCCTTTTTCCAAGGGGGGTGTCAACTCTCCCTTCTCCTGTTCTGAAACGCCCACCTCACAAAACAGGTGTTGGCACCTGAGACAAACCACTAGTGTCCCCCTCCCTGCTAGGGAAGAAAGGGTGAATGAAGATCTACATCGGGATCTGCTGCCCTGAGATGGTCACCTCCCCTTGCCTGATGGGAGGGTCAAGCCTAATTGTTGTGTGTGGAGCGAGAGATCTTCCTGGAGATGGCAGCCGGGGAGGAATGCTTATCTTTTGCCTCCCCAGCTGCCCTCTGCAAGAAGACCACTCTCTAACTAGGCTGGGGTGGGGTGGGGAGAGAAGCACATTTTCCAAGCCTAATGGTTGGGGGAGTGTGTAGACATATGCGTGTGGCTGCAGTGCATGTGTGCATGATTGTGGTATGTACAATGCCCACAAGTTTCTCTGATCTGCACATCTGCCCATGAGCCCCAGAGGGCTGGCAATCTTTGAATTAGAAAATTGTTCCTGGTGAGCTTTATAATACAATCAGAAAGTGGGGATGAACTTCTCACATAAAAAAGGGAGGTAGACTGTGAACCTGTGCTGATGGGTTTTTCCTTGCTACCAGGTGTCTTACTTTATGGCCCTCCGGGTTGTGGGAAAACCCTTCTTGCCAAAGCAACAGCCCAGGCTTCAGGATGCAGGTTCATCAACCTGCAAGCATCTACGCTGACGGACAAATGGTATGGAGAGTCACAGAAGCTCACAGCTGCCGTCTTCTCACTGGCAACCAAGCTTCAGCCCTGCATCATTTTCATAGATGAAATAGGTAATGTTTGTATCCCTTCCTCCCATATCCCAACATCAGCGTCCTCTGCCATGGTTGCCTCTCCTTACTCTTAAGTCACTCCTAACTCTCTTTTTCACTCTCAGTCTCCCAGCCAATTCCTCCTTCCCTTCCTTCCTGGCTGTGGCAAAATTTCTCTCGGAGGTAATAAGAATTAGAAATAAATATGCTCCGGATAAAACACAATGACTCTCCTGGAATATTTTCTATGTGTTCCTGCTTTAAGAACTGTTTCTGCAGGTCTCTGGACTGTAATAAAGAATGTGTTTGCCTACTGTGTGCCTACTAAAGACCCTGCTCTTTCATAAGCCTTTTAAGTAGAACTCTTTCCCAGTCTACGTCTATAATGGAATTATTTTTAGATTCTTTATTTTATCCCTTGTGTGTTTGGTACCCTGGGCTCCTTTGGGAGGAAAAGAGATATATAAATGTAATAAATAAATAAGCATATTAATCTTTAAAGTGTTGCAACATTGCTGTTTTTGCTACAACAGGCTAAGGCTGCAATGATATACCCACTTTTCTTAGAGTTCATAGAATCATAGAATCATAGAGTTGGAAGAGACCACAAGGGCCATTGAGTCCAACCCCCTGCCAAGCAGGAAACACCATCAGAGCACTCCTGACATATGGTTGTCACGCCTCTGCTTAAAGACCTCCAAAGAAGGAGACACCACCACACTCCTTGGCAGCAAATTCCACTGTCGAACAGCTCTTACTGTCAGGAAGTTCTTCCTAATGTTTAGGTGGAATCTTCTTTCTTGTAGTTTGGAACCATTGCTCCGTGTCCGCTTCTCTGGAGCAGCAGAAAACAACCTTTCTCCCTCCTCTATGTGACATCCTTTTATATATTTGAACTTGGCTATCATATCACCCCTTAACCTCCTCTTCTCCAGGCTAAACATGCCCAGCTCCCTTAGCCGTTCCTCATAAGGCATCGTTTCCAGGCCTTTGACCATTTTGGTTGCCCTCCTCTGGACACGTTCCAGTTTGTCAGTGTCCTTCTTGAACTGTGGTGCCCAGAACTGGACAGAGTACTCCAGGTGATGTCTGACCAGAGCAGAATACAGTGGCACTATTACTTCCCTTGATCTAGATGCTATACTCCTATTGATGCAGCCCAGAATTGCATTGGCTTTTTTAGCTGCCGCGTCACACTGTTGGCTCATGTCAAGTTTGTGGTCAACCAAGACTCCTAGATCCTTTTCACATGTACTGCTCTCAAGCCAGGTGTGACCCATCTTGTATTTGTGCCTCTCATTTTTTTTGCCCAAGTGCAATACTTTACATTTCTCCCTGTTAAAATTCATCTTGTTTGTTTTGGCCCAGTTCTCTAATCTGTCAAGGTCATTTTGAAGTGTGATCCTGTCCTCTGGGGTGTTAGCCACCCCTCCCAGTTTGTTGTCATCTGCAAATTTGATCAGGATGCCCTTGAGTCCATCATCCAAGTCGTTGATAAAGATGTTGAATAAGACCGGGCCCAAGACAGAACCCTGTGGCACCCCACTAGTCACTCTTCTCCAGGATGAAGAGGAACCATTGATGAGCACCCTTTGGGTTCGGTCAGTCAGCCAGTTACAAATCCACTGAGTGGTAGCATAGTCAAGACCACATTTTACCAGCTTCTTTACAAGAATATCATGGGGCACCTTGTCAAATGCCTTGCTGAAATCAAGGTAGGCTACATCCACTGCGTTCCCTTCATCTACCAGGCTTGTAATTCTGTCAAAAAACGAGATCAGGTTAGTCTGACATGACTTATTTTTCAGAAATCCATGCTGACTATTGGTGATCACAGTATTCCTTTCTAGGTGCTCACAGACTGTTTGCTTAATGATCTGCTCCAGAATCTTCCCTGGTATTGATGTCAGACTGACTGGGCGGTAATTATTTGGGTCCTCTCTTTTCCCCTTTTTGAAAATAGGGACAACATTTGCCCTCTTCCAGTCTGCCGGGACTAACCGTTGTGAGGTGCAGCCCATCGCTTGCCAGAAGTCCATCTTCAAGAAACTGCAGTCCGTGATCTAAGAATCCAAACCGTTCCTGTTTACACCATTTGCGAAGCCAGCTGTTCACTTCCACTATTTTTCCCTCTCTCCCTGGGCCACGTCGTTCAACTGGGAGGACAGATGAGATGACAATTTGTGCATTTAATTGCTTCAATTTCCTGCCCAGAGCCTCGTAGTCTCTTTTGATCTTCTGGAGGCTATTGCTTGCAGTGTCGTTGGTTCCCACATGAACCAAGAGGAAGGGGTATTTGTCAGTGGGTTTTATGATTCCTTGCAGTCATTCAGTTACATCTTGGATCTTAGCCCCGGGGAGACAGCACACTTCCCGAGACATCTTGTCAGGCCCACAGATCACTGCTTCTGTTCCCCTCAGTAGGGAATCCCCTATCACCACTACATGCCTCCTCTTAGGTCTGGTCGAGGTTCTTCCGTGAGCTGTCCATTCCAAGGTCACCTGCACATCCCCTGAGGACTGACTTTGCTGCTCGTCTTCATATACCTGATCGACTGTAACGAGGGAGAGATCCTCAAATGGAGTCTGCTCTTCGTCTTCCATGCTAGGGGAGAGGACCTCAAAGCGATTGTGTATTTCTAAACAATCAGAGCGAACCCTGGGCCTCCTACTTCTTTGAGTCACGTTTCTCCATACATCTGGCTCCTGTGTTGGTGAACTAGCCTCCTTCTCAGGGGAGTCCCCTGTCTCCTCCTTGGTGGAGACGGTGTGCTCTGTTGCTTCCAAGAAGAGCTCCAGCTCTCTAATTCTTTGGAGCGTAGCTACACGTTCCTCCAGTTGCTGGACTTTGTCTTCTAAGAGGGCAATCAACATGCAATTGCTGCAGGTAAAGCTGCCTGCAACCTTTGGCAAGATGGCAAACATTGCACAGGAACCGCAGGCGACTGCAGCTGTTCCCTCACCCTCCATCTTGAGAACGTGTCGTTGGGGGTGGCTACAGCGGTCCTCCATCATAAGAAGCGTGCAGACAGGACAAATAACTCCCCCCCAAAAAACCTAGGTCTCCCCAACAAATGTTTGAGACTAGCTCCCCTAAATCTAAAAGATGGATCAAACGCCGCTGCCCTGCAAGCTCTGATAAGCTCCTCCCACAGCTAATCACCTGCCTCAACAGAAACCCTGCCCCCTCTGACCTTTGCACAGGGAGAGCAGCTAATCAGCCACAAGAAACACACACACCAGAAACCCCCTTTTGCTCCTTCTTCAGCTGCTGCCCTGCAAGTTAACAGCATTGAATTCAGTAGGACTTCTGAATTCTGAGTAGACATACTTATATAGGATTGCACTGTACAATCTATTTTTTATAAAACAATTTTTATTGGTTTTTACAAATATTTTCTTGCATGACACTATATTTTGCACAAATAAAGCATTTGGCTTCATGGGCCTGTGATTTCCCTCCTCCCCGACAACTGGTTTTCAAATTTAATCTCAATATACTGCATTTTCCTGTATTTCTTCTTGTTATTAAATTGTATCCTTTTAAAATTACTTAATTAACTGTATTTAACAATAAATGATTATTTCATCCTTACAGAATTTCTTATAACCCTACTAGCGATGTTAACTGTTTACAGTTGTCTTCCAAATATATCATAAATTTCTTCCAATCTTTCTGAAATGCCTGGTCCTGCTGATTCTGGATTTTTCCTGTCAGCTTTACCATTTCTGCAAAGTCTAATAGCTTCATCTGCCACTCTTCTTTCATCGGTAACTCTTCTTGCTTCCATCTTTGGGCTACTAATATTCTTGCTGCGGTTGTTGCATATAAAAATAATATTTTATCCTGCTTGTGTATTTCCCTATCTACTACACCTAATAGAAAAACTTATGCTTTTTTATATATATACGTATATTTCAATATTTTTAAAAGTTCATTATATATCATTTCCCAGAATGCTTTCACCTTCTTACATACCCACCACATATGATAAAAATTTCCCTCTCTTTCTTTACATTTCCAACATAAATTATTTGTTCTATACATTTTTGCTAATTTCCCTGGTGTTAGGTACCATCTACACATAATTTTCATTTAATGAGCTCTTTTAATGAGCTACAAGCAGTCAAATTTATTTCATCTTTCAACAATCTTACCCAATCTTCTAGCATTATATTATGCCCAATATATAATGTATCATTAGTGTATCATCAATGTGTATCACCAATATATAATGTATCATCAGTGTATCATTACAGATTTTCTTCATCTTTTGTATGCCATTCCAACAGTAACTTACACATTTTTTACAATATGTTTACTTTATTGCTTAATAAATCTATTTCAAATCTAGATCTTATAGCTTCAAATCCATTTTTATTTTTATCTTCTCTAAACACTTCATTTATTTGACAATAATGCAACCAATCATTTACTAACTCTTTTATCTCCTCAAAGGGTTTCAATTTCCATTGATTGTCTGTTTCTATTAACAAATCTCCATAGGTGGCCCACTTATCCTCCATATTTAACTTTTTAACAGTTGTCGCTTCTAGCGTTAAAAGCCACCAAGTTGTTTTCCGTTCTAATAAATTCTTGTATCTATTCCAAACCTCATAGATTGATTTTTCGGATTACAGTATGTGGTTCAGAATACCTTTAACTTTTTCATACCATAAGTATGCATGCCACCCAAATCTGTTATTAAATCCTTCCAAATCTAATAAATCTGTATTTTTAGCAATATCCAATCTCTTATCCAACAAAGACAAGAAGCTTCATAATATAATTTCAAATCTGGTAGGGAGAAACCCCCTCTCTCTTTGGCATCTGTAAGTATCTTATTCTTTATTCTTGGTTTCTTCCCTTGCCAGACAAATTTTGTTATTATTTTTTGCCATTCCTTAAAAATACTTACACCACTTATAATTGGTATTGACACCAAAGAAGGATGTTCTTCTCATTATAGGGGATTGGAATGCTAAAGTAGGGAGTCAAGAGATAAAAGGAACAACTGGCAAGTTTGGCCTTGGAGATCAAAACGAAGCAGGGCAAAGGCTAATAGAGTTCTGTCAAGAGAACAAGCTGGTCATCACAAACACGCTTTTCCAACAACACAAGAGACGACTCTACACATGGACATCACCAGATGGGCAGCATCGAAATCAGATTGATTATATTCTCTGCAGCCAAAGATGGAGAAGCTCTATACAGTCAGCAAAAACAAGACCTGGAGCTGACTGTGGCTCAGATCATCAGCTTCTTATAGCAAAATTCAAGCTTAAACTGAAGAAAGTAGGAAAAACCACTGGGCCGGTAAGATACAATCTAAGTCAAATCCCTTATGAATACACAGTGGAAGTGAGGAACAGGTTTAAGGATTTAGATTTGGTGGACAGAGTGCCTGAAGAACTATGGATGGAGGCTCGTAACATTATACAGGAGGCAGCAACGAAAACCATCCCAATGAAAAGGAAATGCAAGAAAGCAAAGTGGCTGTCCAATGAGGCCTTACAAATAGCGGGGGAGAGAAGGCAAGCAAAATGCAAGGGAGATCGTGAAACATACAGGAAATTGAATGTAGATTTCCAAAGAATAGCAAGGAGAGACAAGAAGACCTTCTTAAACAAGCAATGCAAAGAAATAGAGGAAAGCAATAGAATGGGAAGAACCAGAGATCTGTTCAAGAAAGTTGGAGATATGAAAGGAACATTTCGTACAAAGATTTCCATAATAAAGGACAAAAGTGGAAAGGACCTAACAGAAGCAGAAGACATCAAGAAGAGGTGGCAAGAATACACAGAGGAATTATACCAGAAAGAAACGGATGTCTCATATACCCCAGGTAGTGTGGTTGCTGACCTTGAGCCAGACATCCTGGAGAGTGAAGTCAAATGGGCCTTTGAAAGCACTGCAAATAACAAGGCCAGTGGAAGTGATGGTATTCCAGCTGAACTATTTAAAATTTTAAAAGATGATGCTGTTAAGGTGCTACACTCAATATGCCAGCAAGTTTGGAAAACTCAGCAGTGGCCAGAAGATTGGAGAAGATCAGTCTACATCCCAATCCCAAAGAAGGGCAGTACCAAAGAATGCTCCAACTATCGCACAATTGCACTAATTTCTCACGCTAGCAAGGTTATGCTTAAAATTCTACAAGGAAGGCTCAAGCAGTATGTGGACCGAGAACTCCCAGAAGTGCAAGCTGGATTTAGAAGAGGCAGAGGAACCAGAGACCAAATTGCAAACATGCGCTGGATTATGGAGAAAGCTAGAGAGTTCCAGAAAGATATTTACTTCTGCTTCATTGACTATGCAAAAGCCTTTGACTGTGTCGACCATGGCAAACTATGGCAAGTTCTTAAAGAAATGGGAGTGCCTGATCACCTCATCTGTCTCCTGAGAAATCTCTATGTGGGACAAGAAGCTACAGTTAGAACTGGATATGGAACAACTGACTGGTTCAAAATTGGGAAAGGAGTACAACAAGGCTGCATTTTGTCTCCCTGCTTATTTAACTTATATGCAGAATTCATCATGCGAAAGGCTGGGCTGGATGAATCCCTAGCCGGAATTAAGATTGCCGGAAGAAATATCAACAACCTCAGATATGCAGATGACACAACCTTGATGGCAGAAAGTGAGGAGGAATTAAAGAATCTTTTATTGAGGGTGAAAGAGGAGAGTGCAAAATATGGTCTGAAGCTCAACATCAAAAAAACGAAGATCATGGCTACTGGTCCCATCACCTCCTGGCAAATAGAAGGGGAAGAAATGGAGGCAGTGAGAGATTTTACTTTCTTGGGCTCCATGATCACTGCAGATGGTGACAGCAGCCACGAAATTAAAAGACGCCTGCTTCTTGGGAGAAGGGCAATGACAGGCCTAGACAGCATCTTGAGAAGTAGAGACATCACCTTGCCAACAAAGGTCCGTATAGTTAAAGCTATGGTTTTCCCAGTAGTGATGTATGGAAGTGAGAGCTGGACCATAAAGAAGGCTGATCGCCGAAGAATTGATGCTTTTGAATTATGGTGCTGGAGGAGACTCTTGAGAGTCCCATGGACTGCAAGAAGATCAAACCTCTCCATTCTGAAGGAAATCAGCCCTGAGTGCTCACTGGAAGGACAGATTGTGAAGCTGAGGCTCCAGTACTTTGGCCACCTCATGAGAAGAGAAGACTCCCTGGAGAAGACCCTAATGTTGGGAAAGATGGAGGGCACAAGGAGAAGGGGGCGACAGCGGACGAGATGGTTGGATAGTGTTTTCGAGGTTACCAGCATGAGTCTGACCAAGCTGCGGGGGGGCAGTGGAGGACAGGAGTGCCTGGCGTTCTCTGGTCCATGGGGTCACGAAGAGTCGGACACGACTAAACGACTAAACAACAACAACAACAACAACAAAAATAAAAATATCATTTTGGGTAGCACATTCATTTTAATCGCTGATAAATTAATTCTTCCTCACACTTCTAAATCTCTTTTGATTCCATTCCAAACCGGTGTGTAAAAAAGGTAAAGGTACCCCTGCCCGTACGGGCCAGTCTTGACAGACTCTGGGGTTGTGTGCCCATCTCACTCAAGAGGCCGAGGGACAGCGCTGTCTGGAGACACTTCCGGGTCACGTGGCCAGCGTGACAAAGCTGCATCTGGCGAGCCAGCGCAGCACACGGAAACGCCGTTTACCTTCCCGCTAGTAAGCGGTCCCTATTTATCTACTTGCACCCGGGGGTGCTTTCGAACTGCTAGGTTGGCAGGCACTGGGACCGAGCAGCGGGAGCGCACCCCGCCGCGGGGATTCGAACCGCCGACCTTTTGATCGGCAAGCCCTAGGCGTTGAGGCTTTTACCCACAGCGCCACCTGCGTCCCTAAACCGGTGTGTAATTGTCTTTAAATAAATTTATATTTTTAGATTTAGATGTTAACCCATGGGTAGGCAAACTAAGGCCCGGGGGCTGAATCCGGCCCAGTCGCCTTCTAAATCTGGCCCAGGAACGGTCCAAGTAGAGTAGAATGTGTCCTTTTATTTAAAATGCATCTCTGGGTTATTTGTGGGGCATAAGAATTCCTTCATTATTATTTTTTCCCCAAAAAATATAGTCCGGCCCCCCACAAGGTCTGAGGGACAGTGGACTGGCCCCCTGCTGAAAAAGTTTGCTGACCCCTGTTTCTAGATTGTACAGTGCTGACCCCTGACTAAGACAACAGGCATATATATATATCTCCATTATTGTGCTATGTTACTATTCTGTTAGCAGAAGGATTTCCACATTCACAAGAAAGCTGACAATCACATCTCCGATACTAAAATGTATGCGGTGCCATCTCTGTCACTGAATGAAGAAGGGTGTTGAAGGAGTTGAATACAGGCAATGACCGATTAATGTACATTCAGAGGGCACATGACGAACCCACCAGTGACCTGAAGACGTCACTCAACATGTCACAAAAATACAGTCCAGCCCCCCACAAAGTCTGAGGGACAGTGGACTGGCCCCCTGCTGAAAAAGTTTGCTGACCCCTGTGTTAACCAGACTCCTAAATATTTTACCTTTTTTACCACCTCTATACCTATTTTGAAGACAGGAGTGCCTGGCATGCTCTGGTCCATGGGGTCACGAAGAGTCGGACACGACTAAACAACAACATACCTATTTTGCATTGCAGTTTGTATTTCACATGTTCTTCCATATTTTTAACAAGCATTTTGTTTTCTTTTTGTTTAATTTAAATCCTGCTACTTGTCCAAATTGTTCTATTCGCTCCTACTTCTACCAGAAGCACTACTACTTCGAGGATGCAGTGATCCTCGAACCCCTTCCAATCTACGCCCCGTGCCAAGGGATGAGGGTAGGGAGAGCAAGGATTACACACCTCCTTCATTGGTGCTGTGCAATGCCAGGTCCATAGACAACAAAACCGCCACCATGCGTGACTTTTTTGTCTCGCAGGGGATTGACCTGGCTTGCGTGACGGAGACCTGGGTACGGGAAGGCGAAGTAGTCTCCCTACATGAGATAACACCCCCAGGTTTCTCTGTCCTCCATCAATCGCGGACTGTGGGTCGGGGGGGAGGAGTAGTGTTGTTATTCCGGGAGGATTGCTCTTCCAGAGCTCTGCCACCACTGGCGATCTCCGGCATTGAATGTGTTGGTCTCGTGTGGGGCACCAAGGAGAGCTTGGCTGTCTGGCTGGTGTACCGACCACCCAGCACACCTGCAGCCACCCTGTCAGACCTGCTGGAGGTGGTGGCGGGCTGGGCCTTGGAGTTCCCAAACCTACTGGTTTTGGGAGACTTCAACGTCCATGCCGATGCCGCTCCCTCCTCACAGGCTCTGGACCTAGTGACTTCCATGGCAACACTAGGGCTCTCCCAGGTTGTTTTGGGCCCCACTCATCAAGCAGGCCACACGCTGGATCTGATCTTTGGGGCTGGCATAGACGTGATCATGCTCCCTGCTGTGGAAGTGCCATGGTCTGATCACTACGCTCTGAAAGCCAAGATTGACTTCCCGCTCCTCCCCGGCTCGGGTGGCGAACCTATTTGGGCTCGTCCGCGAAAACTGATGGATCCTGATAGATTCCGACAAGCCTTGCGGAACCCTGCTCCTCCTGGCGACTCATTAGATGACCTTGTTGAGGACTGGAATAACCGGCTCTTGGCAGCCATTGATGAGATCGCGCCTAAGTGCCCTCTGCGACCCTGTCGAAACCGGGCCCCATGGTTTACTGAGGAGCTCCGGAAAATGAAGCGGGATCTCAGACGGCTAGAGCGAGTATGGCGACGGACTCGTGATGGAACCTCAAGAACATCTTATAGGACGCTTATGAAAGCCTATGAGATGGCTATGAAAGCTGCTAAGAAATCTTACTTTGCAGCTTCCATTGCATCCTCTAGCTCTCGCCCGGCACAACTTTTTAGAATAATTAGGTCAATAGCGTCCTTAGGAGGACAACCAAATTTAAGCACAAATTCGACCCACAGCTGTGAGGCATTCGCGAGTTTTTTTGCGGAGAAAGTCCTATTGCTCCGCCGTGACCTCCCGCCAATTTAGATACAGTGACTGAACTGGAGGCCCCTCGACTGACTTCAGGTCCAGTGTTGGACCATTTCGATCGGATATTCCCTACTGATGTGGATAGATTCCTCCAAGTTGGTAGGCCCACCACCTGCCTCCTTGATCCGTGCCCGTCTTGGCTGATTAGGGAGTGTCCAGATGTTGCGCGGACCCCCCCTGGTTGAAATTATCAATTTGTCCCTTGACACAGGGACATTCCCAGGGGAACTGAAGGAAGCAGTGGTGTGTCCACTCTTAAAGAAAACTTCATTAGATCCCTTAGACCTATCCAATTACCGCCCAGTTTCAAATCTTCCATACCTGGGTAAGGTAATTGAGAGAGCGGTTGCTGAACAGCTTGGTAGGTTTCTGGAGGAAACATCGGCATTAGATCCATTTCAGTCCGGTTTCCGTCCTGGTTTTGGGACGGAGACGGCTCTGGTTGCCCTAACAGATGATCTCCATAGACAACTGGATCGAGGCAGGTCAGGACTGCTGATCCTTTTAGATTTGTCAGCAGCCTTTGACATGGTCGATCATGATCTTCTGGACCACCGCCTCGCAGACGTGGGGATACAGGGCATAGCCCGTAACTGGTTGTGCTCTTTTATCTCTGGTCGGGGACAGAGGGTGGCACTAGGCAGGGAAATGTCGTTGCGCCACTCCTTGGTGTGTGGAGTGCCGCAGGGCGCAATTCTCTCCCCGATGCTTTTTAACATCTTTATACGCCCCCTTGCCCAGATTATACGGAGCTTTGGTCTGGGCTGTCACCAATATGCTGATGACACTCAGCTCTATCTGCTGATGGATGGCCACACCGACTCGACCCCGAACACACTGACCAGATGCTTGGAAGCTGTGGCTGGATGGTTTCGTGGGAGCCGATTGAAACTAAATCCTTCGAAGACAGAGGTCCTATGGCTAGGTCGGGATGGCATGGGGATGAGGGACCAACTTCCTTCTCTTGCGGGGGCCCAATTAGTGCCATTGCCTTCCGTTAAGAGTTTGGGTGTAATCCTTGACGCCTCCCTTTCCATGGAGGCGCAGGTTACAGCAACAGCCAAGGCGACATTTTTCCACCTTCGCCGCATCAAGCAGTTGGTCCCTTACCTTTCCCACCCCGACTTGGCCACAGTGATCCATGTGGTGGTCATCTCCAGGCTTGACTACTGTAATTCGCTCTACGCGGGGCTGCCCTTGAAGCTGTCCCAGAAACTCCAGCGGGTGCAGAATGCTGCAGCGAGGCTCCTCACGGGGTCTCTGCCATGGGAGCATATTCACCCAGTGCTTTTCAAGCTGCACTGGCTCCCGGTGGAGTACAGGGTCAGATTTAAGGTGCTGCTTTTGACCTTTAAAGCCCTTCATGGCCTAGGACCCTCGTACCTACGGGACCACCTCTCCCGGTATGCCCCACGGAGAGCCTCAAGGTCCATAAATAACAGCACCCTAGTGGTCTCAGGCCCTAAGGAAGTTAGATTGGCTTCAGCCAGAGCCAGGGCCTTTTCAACTCTGGCTCCAGCCTGGTGGAACGCTCTGCCTCATGAGACCAGGGCCCTGCAGGATCTGATTTCTTTCCGCAGGGCCTGTAAGACAGAGTTCTTCCGCCTGGCCTTTGGCTTGGAACTAATTTGATTCCCTCCCTCCCTCTTTTTTTTTTTTTTTTTTCTTTTCCTTCTCCTCCTGCGATGAGGCTACATTTTAATATTTTAATGTTCCATTATTTTAATGTTGTATTTTATTTTTGTTTTTAAGTTGTAATCATTCATCTTGTTTTTATTTTGCTTGTAAGCCGCTCTGAGCCCGGCCTTGGCTGGGGAGGGCGGGGTATAAATAAATTATTATTATTATTATTATTATTATTATTATTATTATTGCTATCCAGTTCTTCTACTGCACTAGATAACGGTTCTACTATTATAACTAGATCATCTGCAAAGGCTTTTAATTTATATTCTTTTCGACAAATATTAATTCCTTTTATCTTTTCTCTTGTTTTCATATTTCTCAACAAAATTTCCAGGACAAACAATAACGGTGAAAGAGGGCAACCTTGTCTAGTACATTATGTTTCATCTGTAATCCAGGAAGAAAGCCTGCTTGGTCTTCATGTATCATACATTTTAGAACTCCATTCAATTTGCTACGATGCTTGCAAACATCTTATAATCATTATTTAACAATGAGATAGACCTATAATTTTTAACCTGGGTTAAGTCTGCCTTCTGCTTAGGTATCAGCATGATAAATGCTTCTTTCCATGTACCTAGTATATCTCCCTTTTCAAAGATATTGTTCATCAGATCCATCAAAGGTGTCAATAAAATTTGACTTAATTTTTTGTAATATTTTGCCGTGAATCCATCTGGTCCTGGTGCCTTTCCTATTTTAAGTCCATTATTGCTGCTTGTATCTTGTATGTTATTGGTTGATTCAGTCATACTTTTTTCTCTATCGGAAACTCCCGCAGGGCTCCCTAGGCTGCGGATATCTGCCCGAAGCGCGGGGCGCTCTGCTTCAGTGCGCCCCATGCTCCGTGCAGCAGGCTGCTATCCACAGCCTAAGGAGCCCTGCAGGAACTCCTGCAAGCTCCCCAGGTTTGCTGATAGCTTCCTGAAGCCTGGAGAGCGAGAGGGGTCGGTGTGCACCGACCCCTCTCACTCTCCAAGCTTCAGCGAAAGCCTGTATTCGCCCCATAGGACGCACACAGATTTTCCCTTCATTTTTGGAGGGGAAAAAGTGCGTCCTATAGGGCGAAAAATACAGTAATTCAAAGGGGTCTTCTCCCCCCCCCCAAATAGAATAAGTCTTTAAGTGTCAGATAGGCAGGATGTCCGTATTAAATCCCAATACGATCAGGACTCGCTGTAGGGAAATTTATACAAACGTTACACTTTGGAAGTAAAGTCATTCACTTTAAAGTCTCTCTGAGGCGGGATTGACCTCCTTATTTCCACCTCACCACTTTAATTTAGTCCACTACTTTCACTCTTCAGTCAATTTTAGATTCAATTGTAAATATCATGGAAAATCTGTCACTCTATCCCATAGGAGCCTGAGGCTTCATTTCAGATTTCGAAGATGATTCCTTAGTGCTCGCATCTCAATCTCACCAGTCTTCTCCACTCCTTTAAGGAGCGATTAAGACGGTGGAGAGAACGCTCCTGAGCGCAGCTGGGTACCCAACACCTGAAACGAACCTTTCGGGGTGGTTAGGAGTCCGCAGCACCTTTGCGTCACCCCAATTTCTCTATGAAATCGGACTTTCCCCGGAGACCTAAATCCACTCTCCTTCTTGGTCTGCAACAGACCAGAAGTCTGCACTGTACAGTCTAGAACAGGGGTCAACTTTTTCAGCAGGGGGCCGGTCCACTGTCCCTCAGACCTTGTGGGGGGCCGGAATATATTTCGGGGGTGGTGGTGAATGAATTCCTAGGCCCCACAAATAACCCAGAGATGCATTTTAAATAAAAGCACACATTCTACTCATGTAAAAATACACGGGCCGAATTTAGAAGGCGATTGGGCCGGATCCAGCCCTCGGGTCTTAGTTTGCCTACCCGTGATCTAGAAGGAGGAAGGGGTGTAGCTCAGTGGTAGGAGGCTGGGATTTTTCTAGCACAGACACTTCTTCTAAATAAATGTACCCAATGTAGCTAAAACCAGCAGATACCACTGCTTGTAAACCTCAGATTTCATCAGGCTTTAGGAAAACTCATCAATGGTTCCAAGTGTCCTGCTTACATAGTTGGGACAACTGATGGTGTAAGGAAGCAAGATACCCATTGAAGCAGAAGACAAAAACAAGACAGAAACCTGTATCTCCCATCTCCTTAATTGCAACTGGAAATATTAGCAAGAACTCCTGGAAAACTATCAAAATGTCCACCAAATGCTAAGGATTAATATGGGCTGCAGCAGTGAACAAGGGCTGCTTATTGCTCACCTCTCCAGACTCGCATCCATACTTGATCACCCAGTTGTACATCTCTTAAACATGCCAGTCTTTGCCACTCTCCTTATGGTGAAGTATGTTGGTTGCTAGGTACGGAAACTGGTCAGAATGGAGGCTGGTGAATATTGGTGTAATGGCTGTTGATTTCACAAAAGCACTAATCACTCCCCTAAACCAGGACAGAGTGGGCTTCCTCTCTGTGGTTCCTAGAAGGAAGAGGGATTGGGGTGATTCTGTCCAAGATTAAAGGTGATTCTGTCCAAGATTAAAGGTGCGCAGAGCATGGGTAATAAACAAGATGAGCTTGAGCTCTTAGTACAGCAAACTAAATATGACATAATAGGCATCACTGAAACCTGGTGGGATAAGTCCCACGACTGGAATGTAATAATGGAGGGTTACAATCTATTTCAGAGAAACAGACCAGACAAGAAAGGAGAAGGAGTGGCGTTATATGTCAGGGATGTGTATACCTGTGAAGAGATCCAAGATTTAGAACCTCAAAGCCAAAGTGAGAGCATTTGGGTCAAAATTAAGGGAGAGATGAATAACAGGGACCTCATTGTGGGAGTTTACTATAGATCCCCAAGCCAAACGGAGGACATAGATGATGCCTTCCTGGAACAGATGGCCAAGCATGCAAAAGGAAGGGAGATAGTAGTAATGGGGGACTTCAATTACCCGGATATTTGCTGGATGTCAAATTCAGCCAAGAGCATAAGGTCAAACAGATTCCTCACTGGCCTTGCAGACAACTTCATTGTCCAGAAAGTGGGAGAAGCAACAAGAGGAACAGCCATTTTAGATCTGGTCCTAACCAATGTTGATGACCTGGTTAGTGGGGTAGAAGTGGAAGGATCATTAGGTGCGAGTGATCATGCTCTTCTGAAGTTTACTATACAGCGGAAAGGAGCAGCCAAGCATACTAGGACTCAATTTCTTGACTTTAAGAAAGCCGACTTCATAAAACTTAGGGAAGTGCTGGGTGAGATCCCATGGACAGTAATACTAAAAGGAAAGGGAGTTCATGATGGCTGGGAGTTTGTTAAGAGGGAGATAGTAAAAGCACAACTTCAGGCAATACCAATGAGACGGAAACATGGAAGGTGCCTAAAGAAGCCAGGGTGGCTATCTAAAGAACTTTTAACTGAGTTAAGATTAAAAAAGGATGTGTACAAAAAATGGAAAAGGGGGGAAACCACCAAAGAGGAATTCAAACAAATAGCCAGCACGTGTAGACACAAAGTCAGAAAAGCTAAAGCACAGAATGAACTCAGGCTTGCTAGAGAGGTTAAAAGCAACAAAAAAGGCTTTTATGGGTATGTTCGTAGCAAAAGGAAGAACAAAGAAACAGTGGGGTCACTCAGAGGAGAAGATGGTGAAATGCAAACAGGGGACACAGAAAGGGCTGAACTCCTCAATGCCTTCTTTGCCTCAGTCTTCTCCGATAAAGAAAACAATGCCCGACCTGAAGAATTTGGAGCAAATGATTCAGCAGAGGAAACACAGCCCAGAATAACTAAGGAGATAGTACAAGAATACTTGGCTAGTTTAGATGTATTCAAGTCTCCAGGGGCAGATGAACTGCATCCAAGAGTATTAAAAGAACTGGCAGATGTGATCTCAGAACCACTGGCAGTCATCTTTGAGAATTCCTGGAGAACAGGCGAAGTCCTGGCAGACTGGAGGAGGGCAAATGTTGTCCCTATTTTCAAAAAGGGGGAAAGAGAGGACCCAAATAATTACCGCCCAGTCAGTCCGACATCAATATCAGGGAAGATTCTGGAGCAGATCATTAAGCAAACAGTCTGTGAGCACCTAGAAAGGAATACTGTGATCACCAATAGTCAGCATGGATTTCTGAAAAATAAGTCGTGTCAGACTAACCTGATCTCGTTTTTTGACAGAATTACAAGCCTGGTAGATGAAGGGAACGCAGTGGATGTAGCCTACCTTGATTTCAGCAAGGCATTTGACAAGGTGCCCCATGATATTCTTGTAAAGAAGCTGGTAAAATGCGGTCTTGACTATGCTACCACTCAGTGGATTTGTAACTGGCTGACTGACCGAACCCAAAGGGTGCTCATCAATGGTTCCTCTTCATCCTGGAGAAGAGTGACTAGTGGGGTGCCACAGGGTTCTGTCTTGGGCCCAGTCTTATTCAACATCTTTATCAACGACTTGGATGATGGACTCAAGGGCATCCTGATCAAATTTGCAGATGACACCAAACTGGGAGGGGTGGCTAACACCCCAGAGGACAGGATCACACTTCAAAATGACCTTGACAGATTAGAGAACTGGGCCAAAACAAATAAGATGAATTTTAACAGGTAGAAATGTAAAGTATTGCACTTGGGAAAAAAAAAATGAGAGGCACAAATACAAGATGGGTGACACCTGGCTTGAGAGCAGTACATGTGAAAAGGATCTAGGAGTCTTGGTTGACCACAAACTTGACATGAGGCAACAGTGTGACGCGGCAGCTAAAAAAGCCAATGCAATTCTGGGCTGCATCAATAGGAGTATAGCATCTAGATCAAGGGAAGTAATAGTGCCACTGTATTCTGCTCTGGTCAGACCTCACCTGGAGTACTGTGTCCAGTTCTGGGCACCACAGTTCAAGAAGGACACTGACAAACTGGAACGTGTCCAGAGGAGGGCAACCAAAATGGTCAAAGGCCTGGAAACAATGCCTTATGAGGAACGGCTAAGGGAGCTGGGCATGTTTAGCCTGGAGAAGAGGAGGTTAAGGGGTGATATGATAGCCATGTTCAAATATATAAAAGGATGTCACATAGAGGAGGGAGAAAGGTTGTTTTCTGCTGCTCCAGAGAAGCGGACACGGAGCAATGGTTCCAAACTACAAGAAAAAAGATTCCACCTAAACATTAGGAAGAACTTCCTGACAGTAAGAGCTGTTTGACAGTGGAATTTGCTGCCAAGGAGTGTGGTGGAGTCTCCTTCTTTGGAGGTCTTTAAGCAGAGGCTTGACAACCATATGTCAGGAGTGCTCTGATGGTGTTTCCTGCTTGACAGGGGGTTGGACTCGATGGCCCTTGTGGTCTCTTCCAACTCTATGATTCTATGATTCTATGATAAGGACGTAAGAAGAGCCCTGAAAATGGTATACAGATGGTATATCACTCCCGCAAAATTAGCAAAAATGTATAAGACATGTAACAAATGTTGGAAGTGTAAGGAGAGGGAAGGGACATTTTACCATATGTGGTGGGAGTGTAAGAAAGTAAAAGGCTTCTGGGAAATGATATATAATGAGTTGAAAAGGATGTTTAAATACACGTTTGTGAAGAAACCAGAAGCCTTCTTGTTAGGAATTACAGGAAATTAATAGAAGTGATTATAAACTCTTTCAATATGCGGTGACTGCGGCAAGAATTTTAATAGCTCAAAAATGGAAACAAGAAGAATTACCAACATTGGAAGAATGGAGACGGAAATTGATGGACTTTGCTGAACTAGATAAATTGACAGGAAAAATTAGATACCAGAAAGATCACAAGTTCACACAGGACTGGAGAAAGTTTACGATTTATCTGGAAAATATCTGTGATGAACAGACAACGCTAGTTGGATTTAAAGAGGCTTTGTGATGAGAAAGGGTATTGTGAGAGGGATAAGAGTTGTAAAGATTTATTAACTGGCAATACAATTATAAAGGAAATGTGAAATAAATATAAAATTATGAGGATTGTGGAGGGAGCGGGGGGAAGTCCAAAAGAATTTGGCATTTTAGTGGATATGATTGTGTCATTTAAATCTGTAAAAGAAAATTTTTCTAAAAAATTAATTAATTAAAAAAAAAAAGGACGTAAGAAGAGCCCTTCTTGCTCAGCCCAAAGGCTCATCTGTTCCAGCGCTCTGTTCTCACAGTGGTTCACCAGATGCCCATGTGAGGCCTGCATGTGGATTCTGAGTGCAACACACCCGCCCCACCTGCAGCTCCTAGCAGCTAGTATTTGAAGACATATTGCAGCAGAGGTACAGCATAGCCATCATACCTAGCAGCCACTGGTAGCAGGTTACCGATTCAACTGACCATGTTCTTCTCCCTCTTGCTCTTGCCAGCAACCATTCATAAGAGGGCAGAGAGATCTGCAAACATGTAGGACCTTCCAAATGAAATCACTGATGACCTAGAAAGAACCAGAATTCCACTGCATTTCAGCATTCTTTATAATATGAATGAAAATGTTGCCAAGATATCAATTTAAGAGATGGGTGTCAAAACAGACACCAGCACAGGGAAAAGGACAGAAGCCCAGTCCTTTTGGCTAAACTGTTCTTTTTCTCCCTCCTGTCAGATGCCTTCTTGAGGAACCGCTCCGAAGCTGACCATGAAGCCACTGCCATGATGAAAGCAGAGTTTATGAGCCTTTGGGATGGTCTGGAGACTGGAACCAATTGCCAGGTACCACCACCTAGCTCAGTTGATGCAAACAAGCCAGGGGCAACCAGTGCTCCTTCCCTCCTGTTATACATTTGCCTCTTCTAAGGTGATGCCTGCTCCATGCATGGGTCACCTAAAAAGTATGCTCTCTTATTTTTAAAAAAGAGTACAGGTGTTCCTTCCACTTACACTGGGGTTACATTCTGGGCCCCTGTGTGCATAAGCAAAAATTGCATAAGTGGGGAACACCCTTAAACACCCTTTAAATGCCCTCTCTGCCACACTCTCTCCAATCCAGACAAAAAATACTGTATCTAAAAATAACCACAACTAGAGTTGAAGCTCGGAGCCTGGAGGATGCAGGGGAAAGTGGTGGCTGCAGTGGCTGCTGTGCTACCCCGCATGTCAGCTGCTAGCCACATAGGCTGAGCAGCCTAAACAAAGCCGCACTGCACCTCCGGTCTCTTTGGGGCTTCCCCCACCCTCACTGAAGTCCTCTTCAGGCTCTGAGGGGAGACTTCTTACAAGTCACGAAGACTCTCCAGCTCTCTCTGGCCATTTCCAGGTTTGAATCAAATTACTTATTTATTGCTTTATTTGGGGGCACCGTGTGAATACATGTTTGCACATGAGTCAATCACGGGCAAGTGGGGGACACCTGCAGTAAGTTTAACTTGAAGTAGACCCACTGAAATAAATGGACCTGTGACTTAACCTCAATAGGTCTACTCTGAGTATGAGTAACATTGTTTTATTCATATAGTTTTATTCATATGCAATCATACGCAAATTTAACTGATCAGTTAAAACACAAGATCAATCAATAACCATCACAGTCCAATTGTGTTTCAGGTAATGGTGCTAGGAGCAACCAACAGACCACAAGATGTAGATCCAGCCATCCTGAGGAGAATGCCAACTACCTTCCAGATTGGCCTGCCTGTAAGCAAACCTTCTCTTCTAATAAATCCAGCTCACACCTGCTCCATGTCCACCTCTGCTATTGCACAGTGAGGTTTCCAGTTCAATATTGATTGGGTTATGCTTGAGGAAGATGCCAGAGAAATCACTGCATAACAGCCAGAACACAATTAAGAATTGCTTCCTGGTCCAAGTGCTAGAAAACAAGGCAATTAAACATGTGTCCAGCTGGTCTAGGAATGGTATTGAAGGACAGAGTAGAAGTCCCTCCAGTAAAAAATAAAAAATGAAAAAAATAAATTAACTTTTCCAAATGATCAGTGTCCCCACCGGGAGATGCAACAGCCCCACAAAAGATCACAATTTTATGTAAGCATCAACATAGATCAGTATGAGGCTTTATAAGAGTTCAGGAAGTGAAATCCAGACTGCAAAAGGAGGGAAAGGTGCAGCTCCATTTTACTGAGGTACAATGCTTCATCCACAACAGAGGATACAATTCCTGTTCAAAGATGGCTCATTGCAACCTAAAGTACACCTTCAGGAAAGGGGAGTGGCTGATCCTCCCATATTCAGGCAGAAGTGAGTCTTTTCTGACCAGTCCAAGGCAATGCTTGACCACTGAAGCAGACAGACAATTTTCCAGTGCAGGCAGATCTTCAAAGTCTTATCTTCTATAGATCTTATGCTAGAATCTTCTTGTGCTTGCAAAAACTGGCTGATATACTTGCATTATTTATTTAGCTCATCATAGCAGCTACCCAGCTGGTATGATGCCTGAATAAAATGCCCTTGTATAAAAGGAAGTCTCCCCCAAAAGACGAAACAAAGCCAGATGCAGACGGGGCCGTCTTTAGCATATGCGCCACCAGGGTACAAAGATTTGCCCAGCGCCCCCAAATTTAGTTTAGCCCCCAAATTAACTTTTATTATGCTAATGCCAGATGCCACACTTTTTAAAAACAATTTCTCCAAACGAATTTGAACTGTAAGTGATGAAATTAAAATGCAATTTGAAAAGTTTCACTCGGGGTCAGGGGCACCTTTGACACGACTGATCTCGTGCGGCTTGCCTGCAGCTGGCAGGCACAAAACTCAGGGGTGTCACTGTGTTCGCTGAAGCTATTATTTAGAATGGAGCATGGGGGGCACTGAATTTTGGCATCATGCAGGATGCCACTGAAATTTGAGACCCCAAGGTCTGCCACTGACAAAGCCATGATCTTTATCCTAGTTTTTGAATATCTGACTATCTCCCTCCTCACCCATTGTGATCTTGACTTCTTCCTGACACACACCCTTTCAGATTCTTCCAAATCCGCATGGCCTTTCTGAATGTACTTCAAATATCAGCTCAGCATTCTATTCTAGACACACTGTTACATATTCTGCCCATATTTTTTGTTTTTCTTAATTGGAAGCACAAGCATAAAGCCTTCACCTCTACACAATTACTTGAGAGTAAAAAGACCCACTAAGCTCAGTGGAGACTTTCTTCTGAGTCAACATGTACAGGATTGCACTGTTAGTAGATGCATGTATACCTTAACTGGCTTTCAACCCATGACATGACTAGTTCCTGCTTCATAAGGCAGGATATGCATGAGGTTCATGTACCTTTTCCTTCACAAGCCATGACTCAGTTGTTCACCAAAGCTGCCCATTATGTGCAAACTCAGGAATATGATTAATGGCTCAGAAAGAAGCCAGGGTGTTAAGTCCATTGGCATTGCCTCCTTCTCTGACACCCAGGAGGAAATGCCGTTTCTGGGATCACATCTGCTGCAATACATACCAGTACACTTCCTTCTTAAAAACTATTGGTTTATTCCTATGCAAAATGAGGCTATTTACTCCAATATTCAATCAAAATATCATCAATTAGGATTGATTTAATTCAGGGGGTGGAGAAAGTGTGGCCTCCCCAGAAGCGGTTGAATTACTGACCATGTTGGCTGGGGCTGATGGAGCTGGAGTCCGAGATCTGGGGCCACAGGTTACAACTAGGTAAGCCCTGTAAAGTGCTCTGAACACCTGGAAGCACTATACAAGTACAGATCACTCTCTTGTCAGCGACAGTACATTTCTGGAGATGTAATTTGGTTTGTCCCCAAAGACCTCCCTCTTAATTCCTATCCTGCCTTTCATGAAACCCACTGTGGCACACCTGGGCTTCCATGGAGTTTTCCATCCAGGCACAGACCAGACCCAGATCTGTTTAGCTTCAGTAAGGTTGCTGTATCATGTGCCTTGGCCAGTTCTTAGGTCCACCTCCAGATCAAAGCATACTGGTCTCATTCTCTTCTGCTGTTTCTTCTGTTAGACACAAAGGCAGCGGCAGGATATTCTGAAGCTCATCCTTGCTGGAGAAAATGTAAGTTTCCCTCTCTCCCTGCCATACCCCCCCCCCCAATTGCAGCCTGATTATGGGTAAAAGGTAAAGTTAAAGGGACCCCTGACCATTAGGTCCAGTCGTGGCCGCCTCTGGGATTGCGACGCTCATCTCGCTTTATTGGCCAAGGGAGCCGGGGTACAGCTTCCGGGTCATGGGGCCAGCATGACCAAGCCGCTTCTGGCGAACCAGAGCAGCGCACGGAAACACTGTTTACCTTCCCGCCGGAGCGGTACCTATTTATCTACTTGCACTTTGACATGCTTTCGAACTGCTAGGTGGGCAGGAGCAGGGACTGAGCAACGGGAGCTCACCCTGTCGTGGGGATTCGAACCACCGACCTTCTGATCGGCAAGTCCTAGGCTCTGTGGTTTAACCCACAGTGATTAGGGGAAGGTGGGATAATTTTTAAGTGCAGGAGCTCATTGTGATGAACCCCACAGATATGCTCTTGGAAAGTCCAAATATGCAAGCAGCTCAGTTAATTCCTATTTACACATGTATGCAAACATGCCCCCCCCCCAAATCAGCAGCACAGCATAACACTAAATTTATTAAGATCAGCTAAGCCATATGTTTACCCAGACAGATTCAAGGCTGTGCAGCTGCCAGTACTACCACAGAGTTGCCTAGGGAGCATGTGTGACTCTCCATATTTAACCCAGAGGGGATCCTTTGCCTTTGAAACAGATGAGCAATGCAGTGAACTTGAAAGAGCTGGCTGAGAAAACAAAAGGTTACTCAGGAAGTGACCTGCGGGAATTGTGCCGGGATGCTGCCATGTATCGTGTGCGTGATTATGTCCGCAAGCAACAAATGAAGCAGATTGCTCGGATGCTCCATGATACAGACAGTGGGGAAGAAAGGTACGAGCTTCACTCAACTCCCGTTCCTCTTTGCTTCTAACTTTTCATAGTTCTGGGTCTGTTTCTCAGCCTCATTTGCCTTGCTCGTTTTAACAGAGAATGCTCTGAAAGATGGTTTTTTTGTCATGCATACATGCCTAGGTCTTGAGATCTTTATCGGATGCACTTCTCTGGGTTTTCCCACCTGATAGAAGTGAGCTGAGTCATGACCAGAGTGAGCCCTTCCTTAGGGAATGCAGGCTTCAGAGAGGTTCACCTGGCACCTCGGAGGTGGTTTTCTTTGTGCCAGGTAAAGCCTTTGGCTGCATATGCACCATGCATTTAAAGCTCCTTCTCTCCCCCCCCCCAATCTTGGGAACTATGGTTTACCCATCACAGAGCTACCATTCCCAGTATCTTACCAAACTAGTTCCCAAGCTTAGGAGGAGAGGAGAGAGGAGCTTTAAATGCATGTTATGTATGTAGCCTTTGTTCTCCCAGATCCCTTAATTTTAATACATACATCTATCTTGAATATCAAAACCTTGCACACCCCATTTTTATATTCATTTTAAATTGTTTTAGCTGCTGTGCTTATCCAAGTTTTAGTGTTTTATTGTCTACAGTTTTGAATTTTATCTGTATACTTACAAAAGAACTTAAATTATACAAATAGAATGAATTAATAACCAGAAGGTTCTGGGCTCAAATTATTTGGGCCATGGACTTTCAGAAATATGAAAATATGGGCTAAACTCCAATTGTCCAAATGAAATCCATACATCTAAGCAAGTCTATCAGTGCAATGGAGGAGGGCTAAATTGCAGAAGACTGAAAAGGTGATCCCCCTTTTAAAATTTATTTATTGATACTTATTCAAAAATATACAAAAGTTCACACCCATTATGAAGTATATTTTTATAACACACTGAAATAAAACAGCTACTTAATCTAATCTTTTAAAAGTCTCAAATGACAGGGTTATGGTCTGTAAATGTCTTTGGTAAGATGCTGACTTTATACACCTCTGTGGTCAACGTTTTAGACAACCAAGCCATGTCCAGTCTTGAATGTGATCTGTATCTTTCATGTGTGTAAATTCTTTAGCATCTCCATTCTTATATCTCCAAATATCTACAAGTTCTAACTTTTCAATCAATTTTTGAAAAGAATTGGGCTGTTTGCCTTGTGAACTTGTAATCTTTTCCTCTGAAATCCTATCCTGTGTAGGGGAGACAACTCCATGCCAATCTCCATAAGGCACCAGTTCTCATATGGATAATCCATCAGTTGATAAAAAGCTGGTTTCTTTTCATTTGTGACATACTTATGAAAAGGTGACTTTAAATTAACATACGGTGAGACTTCCGGTTGGCGCCGGCGCTAATGGCGGCTCGCTCTCCGTTCTCCGGAGAGAGAGCTGCTCCGCGAGTTCGGGTCTGACCGCTGCGGCGAAGCGGGGACCCCTAAAATCACAGGCGCGGAAGCCTGTGAACAAGGAGACTCGGTGGGCATCGTTTGCGCCCCCTTTTACTGCGAAAGAGCCTTTTTAAAGGCTCCGGAGGAGCATCGGGGGAGCGCTGAGCTGAGAGTCGCTACCCAGCTCGCGGAGTGAAGCCGCATCGCCATTAGCGGAGAGCGCTGACTTCTTCCTGTTATTTGGACTGAAAGAGATTCCCGTGAGTAGGATTGGCAACCCTTTCGGGACTTTAAATTCAACTTCTTTTAAAATTCGGCCGAAAGTGGGGACGGTAAACAAAGGAAGTCTGCCTTCCCCAGATTGCATGATTGCTAAAGCAACGGACTTGGTAAGCTGCAATTGATATCTTTTAAGGGAATTTTAAAAAAAAGGATCAACCCCAGCATTGATTTAAGTCCTCCCCCCTAGGGAGCAGGAACGGGGGGGGGGGTGAAAAAGAAAGGAAACCTGCAGGGAAACTTTTTAAAGGACAATCTACCGCAGACTCTATCCTTGGGAACGGACTGCCTGAGTGATACATTTTGACAGGGAGCTGTCAAAGACATTGCAAAGAGGAGACTTTACTTGCTACAATTTATTGAGACTTTGTAAAAATTATATGGTTGCAACTAAAAGGCTGAGAGAAGTTTTTAGTAACTTTTCCCTCTGAGGACTTTTGGATTCATTGTTTCTTTGCTGTTTTGAAGGTCTCAGCTCCCTCTAGAGGGCTGGAAGTAACAGTTGCAACACGATTGTTAGTCACTGGCTTTTTCCATTCAAACCTGTTCCTGTGAGAACGACCTTGGGACATGAGCGGCCCTGTAGATGAGATAGCAACAAGATCCAAGGCTAAGGCAGCACAAAAGAAAAGGGGCTCTTTATCAGGACTATTGCCAACAGGCCCAGGTGGACAGGAAAAGGGAATAAGTGCATTCATGGAGTCAGTGACACAGGCATTATTGAAGATAAATGAATCTTTAGAAAGACTGAATAAACAGAGTACAGAAAATACCAAGCAATTGGCAGATCTAACGGCAAAACTGGAATTAAACACGAAGAGCGTAACGTCTAATACACAGATTATACAACAGTTGGTAGAGGAGAACGCCACAATAAGGAAAATTGCAGAAGAGGCTAAATCTACTGCGGAATCTACACAGGAAAATTTAGTTCCTGTTTGTAGGAGGCTTGACCAGCATGAGGCGACCCTTTCCTTATGGGACATGCAGCGTAAGGAGAAGAACTTAAGACTTAGGTTGGTTCCTGAGAGTGAGGGGGACAACCTAGTGGACTTTCTCACAAAAGAAATTTCAGACTTTTGGCAGGAAAATCTAGAGGGAACAGAATTTGAGATTACAACCGCCTTCAGATTGGGTAGAAGGCAAGGCAGGAAGATTCCAAGGGATTGCCTGATTACATTGACGTCGAAAGAGGAGAGAGACAAGATACTTAATTTGCATTACCAGAAAACACTTCAGATTCAAAACGTCTCTGTGCAAATCTACAGGGATATTCCAAAATACATTTTGGAGGTGAGAACTCAGTTCAAGACTCTGGTGGACCTGCTGAAAAAGAACAACGTACCCTTCAGGTGGGAATTTCCACAGGGTTTGTCTTTCAACTTCCAAGGAAAGAAAGTCAAGATAAAAACTATACAAGATAAAGAACAGTTCCTACATAAATACGGAGAAGACCTGGTGAAAGGGGTCCTCAATTCAACTGCAGACACAGACCTGGGGAACTTGACATTTGGACTCAAATCACCAACGGACGAAGAACAGCTGCAGGGTGCAGTTGGAGGTAACTAATTAACAATGTCTCTGAAAATCTTAACTTGGAATTGTAATGGACTGAACCTTCCCAGGAAAAGGCGTGAGGTTTTTCATATTTTGAAGAAAGAACAATTGGATCTGATTTGCTTACAAGAAACCCACGTGACAAGAGCACACAGAAGACTTCTTATAAATAAAAGATTGGGACAAGAATTCATTTCATCAGATAAAGTCAAGAAAAGAGGAGTGGTGATATACGCAAAAGAGAAATTGGCTCCAAGACAGATTTTTAAAGATGAACAGGGCAGAATCTTGGCAATTGAGATACAGATCCAAGGAGAAAAAATTTTGATATTTGGAATCTATGCACCAAATGAAGGGAAGGCAGAATTTTATAAGAAATTACACGAGACATTAACAAATTATCTGGATTACAAGGTGATTTTATTAGGCGATATGAACGGGGTTGTCTCTACAAACATGGACAAAGCGCAAAGACAGGTGATCTCCAAGGACGGGAGACTACCTAAGACTTTTTTTGAAATGACTGACAACTTGGACTTGATCGACATTTGGAGAATAAGAAATCCTCTCGAGAGGGAGGGAACATTCTTTTCAGAATCACAGATGACCTGGACAAGAATAGATCAAATATGGATTACTAGTGGGATGGCTCCTAAGATAAAGAAAGTGGAAATCTGCCCAAAGACATGCTCCGACCACAATGCAGTAAAGATGGAAATGAGAACAACAACAGCTGGCTCTTTCAGATGGAGAATGAATGACACCCTATTTAAAGATCCAGAGGTGTACCAAAAGGCCCAAAAGACTTTGAAGGACTATTTCGAGATAAATCTAAGGACAGAAGTGGAGAAACGAGTGATCTGGGACGCAAGCAAGGCCGTGATGAGGGGTTTCTTGATACAGCAGAACTCCTTGAAAAGGAGGAAACAACAGGAGAAGAAAGATAAAATTTTGGAAAGGATAAAAGACAGTGAAAAGAAACTGAGATCCAACCCAAAGTCACATGAGATCTTGAGACAAATCAAACTGTATCAGAAGCAATATATGGAATTGATGAATCAGGAGATTGAATGGAAAATTAAACGAATGAGACAAAAGACATTTGAATCGGCAGATAAATGTGGGAAACTCCTGTCATGGCAATTGAAGAAGAGATTGAAATTGAACACAGTTACAAGTTTGGAGGTAGATGGAAAGAATATTTCGAAACCAAATGAGATCAGTAACTGTTTTCAGAGCTATTTCAGAAGACTGTATGCACAAGGGCCGGAAAACGAAAGAGATATTGAAGAATTTCTTAAGAAATATGGATTACAAAAAATTTCGCAACAAAGTACAGCGTTTTTAAATGAGAAAATAACTGAACAAGAAATCGAGGGTGCCATTCAAAACATGCAATTGGGGAAATCTCCAGGGCCAGATGGACTAACCTCCAGATATTACAAAGTTTTGAAAGACTGGATAATTCAGCCACTTAAGGAGGTTTGCAACGAGATATTAGAGGGGAAAAGGGCACCTGAGACGTGGAAAGAAGCCTTCATCACACTTATACCAAAGACTGAGGTTGATAAAAAACAGATCAAGAACTACCGCCCTATATCACTACTTAATGTGGATTACAAAATCTTTGCAGACATTTTGGCAAAAAGACTAAAGAAGGTGCTGGTGGAGGAGATTCATAAAGACCAGGCAGGCTTTCTCCCGGGTAGGCATATATCTACTAATGTAAGGAACATAATTGACATTATAGAAATGCTGACAGTGAACATTAATACGAAGGCAGTTTTAATTTTTGTGGACGCGGAGAAAGCCTTTGACAATATATCTTGGAAATTTATGAAAAAGAATCTCCATGGGATGGGGGTAGGCCAAAGGTTTGAAAATGGTATAAGTGCAATTTATTCTGAGCAAAAGGCGAAGTTAATTGTAAATAATGTGGTTATGGATGAACTACCTATAGAAAAAGGGACACGTCAGGGGTGCCCAATATCCCCATTACTTTTTATATCGGTCCTGGAGGTCCTGTTAAATATGATTAGGGGAGATCAGCTGGTAAAAGGGATTCAGGTCGGAGCCAGACATTACAAATTAAAGGCTTTTGCAGATGACTTAGTACTGACCTTGCAAGAGCCAGACACTAGTACCAAAAGAGCTTTGGAATTAATTCAAGTATTTGGCCAGGTCGCAGGATTTAAGTTGAATAAACAAAAAACCAAGGTATTGGAAAAGAACTTAACAAATGTTGAAAGGGAAAGATTCCAAGAGGAAACTGGGTTAGTGGTGGCAAAGAGTGTAAAATACCTGGGGATTAACATGACATCTAAGAATGTGAACTTATTTAAGGACAACTATGACAAGTGCTGGACTGAGATAAAGAAAGATTTAGAAATATGGTCAAACCTGAAGCTTTCCTTGTTAGGTCGAATTGCTGTGATCAAAATGAATGTATTGCCTAGAATGTTATTTTTGTTTCAGACATTACAAATTGTTGATAAACTGGACTGTTTCAAGAAGTGGCAGAAAGACATATCTAAATTTGTCTGGCAGGGCAAAAAGCCCAGAATTAAGTTTAAGATACTTACCGACTCTAAAGAAAGAGGGGGGTTTGCCCTGCCGGACTTAAGACTTTACTATGAATCGGCAGCTTTCTGCTGGTTAAAAGATTGGCTACTTCTTGAAAATGCAGACATTCTAGATTTGGAAGGATTTGACAATAATTTTGGTTAGCATGCATATATCTGGTATGACAAGGTTAAAGTGTATAAGGGTTTCAAAAATCATATTGTCAGGAAAGCACTATATAATGTATGGATACGGTATAAAGATTTACTGGAAAACAGAACTCCCAGGTGGCTTTCACCTATGGAGGCTAAGGAAGTAAAGAAACTTAATATGACAACCAATTGGCCGAAATACTCTGAGATTTTAGAACAAGAAGGTGGTGAATTTAAATTACAAAGTTATGAGAAAATAAAGTCCAAGGTACGAGATTGGCTCCATTATTTTCAAATAATGGAGGCTTTCAAACAAGACAGGAAAATTGGTTTCCAGGTGGAGAAATCGAAATTGGAAACAGAATTGTTAGAACCCAATACTAAGAATTTATCAAGAATGTACAACTTGCTGTTGAAGTGGAATACAATAGATGAGACAGTGAAGTCTGCTATGGTTAAATGGGCACAGGACATAGGTCATGACATTATGTTTGCTGACTGGGAGCAGTTATGGACCACAGGTATTAAATTTACGGCATGCAATGCCTTACGAGAAAACATTATGAAAATGATTTATAGGTGGTACATGACCCCAGTCAAGCTTGCGAAGATTTACCATTTGCCCAATAACAAATGCTGGAAATGTAAAGAGACTGAGGGTACCTTTTTCCACCTTTGGTGGACCTGCCCAAAGATTAAGGCCTTCTGGGAAATGATTTATAATGAAATTAAGAAAGTGCTTAAGTGCACCTTTAACAAGAAACCAGAGGCATTTCTCTTGGGTATGGTCGGCCAGTTGGTGTCGAAGAAGGATAAGAATTTCTTTTTGTACGCTACTACGGCAGCAAGGATTCTTCTAGCAAAGTATTGGAAGACGCAAGAGCTACCCACGCTGGAGGAATGGCAGGCGAAAGTGATTGACTTTATGGGACTGGCAGAAATGACCGGCAGAATCCGCGACCAAGAGAAAGAGACTGTGGAAGAAGATTGGAAGAAATTTAAGATGTATCTTAAGAATTATTATAAAACTGAGGAGTGTTAAAATGCTGAGGGAAAAGAAGACGTAGAATTGCAGCGATAATTGGGTTTAAAATTTAGGGTGGAATAGAGAAAGAGGACAAATTTTTATTTAATTGGGTAAGATAGGTTGCTGAATAATGGTACTAAACTAAGGATGCAAAAAGGGAAAGGTATGGGGAAGTCCGGGAAAAGAGGGTTATGAAAATAAGGTTATGAAAATATGAGTTTTTTGTTTGTTTGTTTTCTCTGTTGTTTTTTGTTTCTGTTAAAAATTGGAAATTAATAAAAATATTTAAAAAAAAATAAATAAATTAACATACGGTAACTGTTTATAGAGCTCTTTTCAACATTACGTTTAGCAGTGCAGGAGCAGTTCCTATATAAATGTTGCTTCCTGTGGAAATCTGAGGCCATGTAGGAGAAGCCTCTGCTGCAGTTCCTTCTCATGCTGCTGTTATTCCTCCGTAGATCTGGAGGAACCCAGGAGTTGTGTTAGGATCCTTACAACAAACCTGCACGTTGGGCAGTATTAGAAACGTAGAAAATGGTCTGAAATCCAGTCAGATTTTTTTATCCATCTAGCTCTGTTGTGTTTACAGGGCACAATGACCGTGGCAGCAGCATTTCAAACAGGTGTCTTTTACAGCTAGGGACTGAACTGGGGATCTTTTGCAGGCAAAGCATAGGCACTACTGAGCTAGGGCTCTGCTCACTATTATCAAGCAGGGCAAGAGGAGCCATGCTTTAGCCCAGGGAGGGGGGAACTGTGCCCCTCCAGATGTTGTTGGATTCCAGTTCCCATCAGCCCCCACCAGCATGGGTAATAAGGATGATGGAGGCCAGCTTCTAGAGACACAGGTTTCTTATTCCTCCTACAGCACCTCCATTAATAACCAGTCAATGTTAGAAGGGGCCCCAAGTTTAGTGGTGGAGTCCATTATTGCCATTGAGCTTGGAATGGTACTGCTGAAATGAGTCCAATGGTCATTTCAGCTCTGCCATTCTATAACATTTATTTCTATTCAGAAACAGTTTACAAAAAGCAAAACAGAACCAAGTCACAGCACATCAAGAAATAGTAGAGGTGCCATAGGTTAATGGTAAAGCACACATGCTTTGCATGTGAGAAGTCCCAGGTTCCACACTTGGCACCTGCAGTTAAAAGGATCAGGAGACAGGAGATGACAACCATCTCTCTCTGCCTGGGACCTTGTGCCAGTCAGAGTAGACGATACTCAGCTAGACAAATATTCTGACCTGGTAGGAGGCAGCTTCCTATGTTCCTAAATCAAGGCAATTTGAAACCAAAAAGTGTAAAATAAAGCTAATCTATAACCCACAGACTCAATAAACTTGGGAAAAACACTGAAGATACAATGGAAGATGATGGCAGGCATTTTAGGGAGCAAAGAACTGTGGGCAGAGACAAAAGAACCAACAGGCAGTTGACTTATTTATTTTGCATCCAGTGACTTGGAAGAGGAACGGTTGCGGCCACTGACCCAGCTTGACTTGTTGTTTGCCCTAGAGAAGATGGAGGAGTCCAAGGGTGCGTCGACTGCTGTGCCGACACTAGAAGAACCGGCTTTGGACTAAGCTGCTGGACCATGCAGCTGAGAGACTGGAGACCATCAACTTAGAATAGGGTGCCCAGAGGTTCAATTGACTGTTCACTGTATTTTTACTAGGCTGGAGGCAAAGGCTGTATATGTATATGTGTGAGATGATAGAGAGATAGTCGCAGAACACAGGCTCAGCACTTAGGAGGAAAGGTGAAAGGAAAGGGAACGTGGGCCAAGCACACCCACCTTGGGTGGAGGGGGACATAGCAGGCACTTGGTAGGAATGGAGAAACTCATGTCAAAAGAAAGAAGTCAGCGCAGTTAACATTTGTGGGGGGAGGGGCGTGTCACAGCTTTTCTAGAGGTTGTAAGATGACCGTGTAAGACAAGTGAGAAAGGACAACCACCAGTAAAACCCAATTTGGAGCTATTATTGTGTAAGTGAGTGGCAAGGTATGCTTATAAAGTAGGCCTGCTCATAATACAAGAGGGCACTAAAACAAATGCCTAGGACTAAGCAAGTATTTATTTCTGTTCCAAGTTTGCTGGCTGAGCCATCCTGAACATCTGTGCACATGGCTCTTTACAAAAGAAGTCTTTTTTTAGGTAGCTCATCTCCTCTGCAGGTTCATACACAAAAGCATTTAAAACCTAGAAATACAGAACTGGAAATATTTCATTGCCTTTTTTTGTCTTGGCTGCTTCCTTCTCACACTGAAATCTGGTGCCTCATGAAGGGTGTGGAGTCTGGATTATTCCTGCTTTTTTACTTTAGATAATGATTCAAGTGCTCATAGCTGACAAATTATGCACCATAGCATGTAAGCAGTTGGGGAAGGCCACATCCCCTGTGCTTGCTGTACTTTGCCACTGCACTTAATACCTTTTACATATAGGCAGCTTACCAAGGTTTGCAATCAATAATAATAATAATAATAATAATAATAATAATAATAATAAGCTATTTATATCCCGCCCAAACTGGGCTCAGGGAGGCTAACATTAAAATATATAATACATTAAAACATAAAATCCAGCAATCAACTGAAATACAGCTTAGAATCAGATTAAAATCAACGTAAATCAGAATAGGGAAAGCCACTTGTATCATTCTGCCAAGTGGTAAGGAAAATGTTAATTCGTTCCGGAGGTCCGTTCTTAAACTGAAACTGTTCTTAACCTGAAGCACCACTTTAGCTAATGGGGCCTCCTGCTGCTGCCGCGCCGCTGGAGCACGATTTCTGTTCTCATCCTGAAGCAAAGTTCTTAACTTGAGGTACTATTTCTGAGTTAGCAAAGTCTGTAACCTGAAGCGTATGTAACCCGAGGTACCACTGTACAGGTTATTGAATGCAGATGTGCAGCAAAATGGTTGCCTCTAAGTGTTCACTGGCTACAAAATGCAATGGGATGTATAGAAAACAACAAATGACCCTAGAATATTTAATTTTATTAATTTAGAAGGATTTCTAAACCACTTAATATTTATAATATGTAAGCAGTAAAGCAAGACAGGCCAACCTGATTTGTCCAGTAGACACAAACATTATGACATCACAACCAGAAAGACTCTATCTGCTTCCAGAGTTCTAGAGCAAGGGGCAAAAAGGTTATGAAAAGGAGGTGTTTACTGCCAGCAGTGACTACTGAGAGGTGGTATCAAGGAGACTGCTGCAGGAGACTTTTTGTGCCCAAAAACTTGATCGCAAGCTATCCTTGGCTGAGACACCAAGAAGGAAACACTCTCTGTAAGTAATCCCCATCCTACTGCTTCAGCCTACAACACTCGTCTTCCCAGGCACATGCCATGGACAGAAAGGACACCTAACAGCTCCTGCTCATCTAATGACCAACATCCAACTAGAGATTCTAAAGAAGCAACCTACCCCTAAAAGGAGAGCTTGTCTTTATCCCTCCTACTCAACTGGCTGCAGGGTACATCTTACCATAACAGACTCTTAAATCACAAAATGACTGTCTGGCAGAGGTATATCAACAGCATCATGAGAGATGGGATTTGCTGGGATGCAGCAGTTGTCTCTATAGCTCAACAGCAACTCCTAGGTGCTCACCGAAGTGGCATATTGACCAGAGTGACCAAGCCAGAGATCCAAGCTCTCCTTGGTAGGAACAGAGACATCCTCCTCACACAAGGGTTGACCCTTGGTGGGCTCAAGTGTCTGGTCATACGTGACAACCTCTATACTGATGCCCATCAATACACCATGGATCTCCGGACCAAGCTGTATGGGGACAATGGAGACAGCTGCACCCATGCCATCACTGTAGTCCTGGTCAACCCTGTATGCCTAATACTCATTGGCCGGAAAGGGGTTCAGGGAGGAACGCTGAATATTAAGGCTCTTCAGACTGCACAGTATATCAAAGACAACTTGCATCATTAAATGTGTCCTATGGGTGATCAGCACTTACCTCCTTTACCATTGCAACTTCCAAATGGTGACAGTTTCCTTTTTCTCTTGAGGCATTCTTGAAAGGAAAAGCGCCAACAACTTCTGGAAGAGGAGCAGAAGCCCCACAGAAGTGCTGGTGAAATTGTGGGGGTCTAGGTAGGCCAAAGCAGGCAATCACAAGGAATCTTGCACAGCTAGAGGTGGAACTAGAATCACAACACGAAACAGACCTATAAATTTAAAGCTGAAGACAGATAGCTTAGAATATTCTGCAACCTTTCATCCCAAGTTTTCAGTGGGAGAAAGGATTCTCACTGCAAAATGCCAAGCAGTAAAGCAGTGGAATTAACCACTGATTTTGTTATGCCCATTTAGGTTCTTTTAATTTGTTTAGGTGTTTTAACCTAGATGAGACCCAGTGTGCTCCAGGGAAGGCACAAATAAACCTCAGACAACCAATATTAGATTTCTCTATAATAGTGTATTATTGTTTAAAAAGTAAAGTCAAGACAGGGAATATGCACTCATACACACATCCATGCACACACATCCATGCGCACCACTCTTCACTGGACTGATCAGACCCAGTAAGAGCTTGGGTGACCAGACAACGGGATCCCGTCTGCGTCTGGCAAACAACTTTGGGGAGACGAAAATGAATAAAGGAAGCAGCCATTCGCATACAATCTTCCAAATGATAATTGAAAGCAAAGAGACGGATAGCTCAAGCAGAACCTGAAACAACGCATAAAAGAACTGGCACAGATCGTTTCAGAGAAGAATGCTCTTCAAAAGGAGGAGGAGGAGAAAGTAAGGATTCTTACTGAGATGCTGGTGATGTCAACTTCTGCATCATCGGAAGAGTTCAAGGTTTGACAGAGGAGTAGAGTGACCTGCGGACCAAGAACAATAAACCAGGAAGGAGGGGAATGTCTCCCGGGAAGCTTTTCACCAAAAGCCAAACAGTTTAAAAGGTCTTTGCCTTGTCCAGCAGAGTTGAGAGTCTGTATCCTCAGAGTTTTCGGAATATGAAGATCAATGGATGACAGCCAGTGTTACAATTCCTGAAGAATAACAGATTCCAAGGTCTGAGGTTGGTTTGGAGGAAGTAATGTCAAAAGACTTGCAGATCAAGGAGCAAAAGAATAAAATTGAAGCACTGGAAAACATTGTTAGTGAGCTAAAAAAGATTTTGAATAACTCTTGGGCCGAAATGGAATAAATGAAGCAGGCTCTCAGTGATGCTGAGGTAGCAGCACTGGATTCCAAGGGAGAATCTTCATTCCTCAGGAGTGAACATATAGCACTAAAAGAAAAAGAAAAAATGCTCTTCCAGAGTTTTGCAGATTCTGTCATGCTTTGTGAAATCCTAGCAGATGAGAGGGATAACGCTCCCACAGGACAAAAAGCCTTAAAAGTAGAACTAGAAAAACTGCGACTAGAGAAAGAGCAGCTGATATGTGAGCTCAGAGAGCTGAAGGAGAACATATTCACTTATGAGTTTGTGGCTCTTGAAAGAGAGCAAGAGAGTTTGAAGCTGAAAAACCAAGAGCTGGAAAATGCCATGAGTGAATTGAGGAGAAATTCCCAGGATAAAGAAAGGATAAAACACGATGGCAACGGAGCTTAAAGTGCGAGCTTCCAAGAATGCGGTGGTCGGCCTTGAGGCTGTGTTAGAGGAGAAGGAGAACTGCCTAGAAAGTGCACTTGCAGAGAAGCAAACTCTCAAGGCCAAACTTGATGAAGGTGCTGAATCGAACAAGGATGAAATTGAGGACCTCAAAACTTGGCTTGCTAAAGCAGACATGGCGAGAATGAAACAGTGCAAATATTTTGATCGAGAACTGGCTAATGCAAAAGCTCTTGCAGAGCACAGAGAGGAGAAAGTGAGAAAACAAAAACTTCACAGAGTGCAACAAGAGCAGGAGGTGACTGCAGACACAAAGTCTTTAGATGTCCAGGCAACCGACAAAGCAGCAGAGACTACAAAGAAAACTATAAAGCACTGGCTTGCAGAAGACTCATACAAGGACGTTTCTGAATGCATGACACAATAAATTTCCAAGTCAGCATTATTGCTAATCAAATTGTGATCATGTTGCTCTTCCGGCGTGGGTGCCATCACTGCTGCAGCTCCAAGAGGAAAAGTCGTCCTTGTCCTTGCTCGGCGTTACTCTGGAAGCAAAGCTGTTATTGTTAAGAATATTGATGATGGTACATCCTGGTGGCTGGCATTGATCGCTACCCATGCAAAGTGACAGCCAGCATGGGCAAGAGGAAGATTGCCAAGCGTTCCAAGTCCTTTGTGAAGGTCCAGTTTGCACCGATAAATATTTTTAAGAACCCCCCCCCCCAAAAAAAAAACCTGTGTTCATGTTTTTCATACTTATTTTTATGTGTAAAATAAAGACTTATTTTTAATGTGATTTTTAAAGAAGAAATAAATAGTAGACCTTGCACAAATAATAATAAAAAAACACCAATTATGTTATGCCCAATTAGGTTCTTTTAATTTGTTTAGATGTTTTAACCTAGATGAGACCCAGTGTGCTCCAGGGAAGGCACAAATAAACCTCAGACAACCAATACTGGATTTCTCTATAATAGTGTATTATTGATTAACAGCTAACAAGTCAACACAGAAAATATGCACTCATACACACATCAATGTCAAGAATGGAGGTTAAAACACCGAAACAAATTAAAAGAACCTAATTGGGCATGACAATTTTGCGACAGCAGGACTTCATCACTACCATAATATTGCCAATTTAGTAGTCTCTTTCTCCCTCCAGGGTATTTTTCACTTTGCCATTTGCAGGTCCCGCTGGATATCCAGAACTGTCACCACTTCAAATAAAGCTGAGCATCAGTGACATCAGGAATCAGATGGGAGGAGATAAAGCTTCTGGTGAGGTGGAGGAGGCAATTCAGCACTCTCTATTTATGTCTAGAAATAAAGCAAGTCATGGCATATCTGCCACGGATGATGCCCATCCAGGCTGAAGTGCAATGCAAACTGCCTCTTTCCTTCAAGGCACATGAAATGCTCTTGGACCAAAGTAATCAGTTGAAATCAAATTAGCCGCTAATAATAATAATAACAATTTATTATTTATACCCCGCCCATCTGGCTGGGTTTCCCCAGCCACTCTGGGCGGCTTCCAACAGAATATTAAAAATACAATAGTCTATTAAACATTAAAAGCTTCCCTAAACAGGGCTGCCTTCCGATGAAGCAGTGTGGCTTTGAGGGCAGCAGTTAAACAAGCTCAGTTTAATTCATTAATAAAATATTTCTCAAAGGCATTCTCCTGGTCTCATAGCTGCAAAGAACAGAGGAACAGGTAAAGCGGAGACATACAAACACTTCACAAAATATATACAAGCTTTGAAGAAATAGGGAAAGCTGTGGATTCCAAAGTGCTTGGTTACCTGTGTGTGGCATGAAGTACGTCAGTCTCCCACTATTCAGCTGCATTGGATGATCCCATGTTCTATTATCAGGATGGAGAAAAACACTCTATCCACTTTTTCCACACGATGCAAAAGCCACTTCCTCATTTTTATTTATAGATACACAGCCACCAGATGGAGCTCATCAATTGTGCCATGGCACCACGGCAATGAATTTTCCTTAAGAAATCCTATAAGACTGTCCTTATCTAAGAGCAGTGCTTGAGCAGGGGTCCAGCTGAATTAACATTTAGCTTTTTTCCAGCAGATTTTTATAACTTCCACATCTTGAATTTAAAAATAAAAATTTAGAAGATGACAGGTTTTAATTCCTGCTCTATAAAACCATTACAGCAGGAATGGGGGATCTGTGGCCCTTCAGGTGGTGGCGGACTGCAGATCCCATAATCCCTGAGCACTAGGCCATGGGAGTGGGAGTCCAACAGTATCTGGAGGACCAGAGGTTCCTCATCCCTGCCCTAAAACCTTGTTGTCCTGCATTTCCCAGACACGATAAACAGCACATGATTTACAGCTTCATCATCCCTGCAGACTAAAAGTATGGTAGAGGGTGAAATCAGGACGCTCCAGAGCCCAAATCAAACTCTTAACAGGCAAACTTTCCCCTCAAAAAATATCATTAGGGGTGATTATTCATTTTATCTCCGCACCATCTCCTGTACTGCTCTTCCTCATCAAAGGCTAACTGAATATGTTATATATGCAAGATGCACAGCTGGTGGGACAAAATACACCCAACTCACTATCAGCATCACATGCACCATACATTCATCAAGGACAGCAACACTGCAGGCGATGGGAAACCAAAAACAAGACTGGGCGAGGTACGGTGTGCCCCTTCATGCCATTTTCTGGCCTCTCTAAAGAAACCTGTTGCTGCTTTTGGCATACATGAAGTAGCATGACAGGCACGTCAAATCGCAAGCCCTGGCAACCAGATACCTTTTTAAAAAATGCACAGACATTTTGTAGCTGTTCAAAAATAAGGGGGAAACTATATGAACAATTTCAGAGACGACTGGCTTCATCCTGAGAATCCAAAGAACCATTTGGAATGGGAGCACCCTTCCTCTTCATCTGGAGGTAATGGCTGAACAGCCAAATCTCTGCTCAAAAGTCTCTCCCACATGACAAATCCCCTACTAGGACTCTGGTGCCTGGGATTGTGACACAGTCTTGTCTGCTATATGTTGCTTGTAAATTAGACCTGTGGAGAAGGGTAGGCCATTGGAGCATCTCCAACGTAACAGTTTATGGCTTCAGAGACCCAAATGCAGTAAGTGGTCACACAGTTCTGCTCCACTGCTCCACTGTCTTGTCTAGGAGGTTGTCTTAGGATGACCTCTGCACTCTCCAGATTCGGAACCAGGCTCTTCTGGACAGCCCAGTCACTGTTGCTTCTAAAGGAACCTCGAGGAAGGGCGAGCAGTCCTGTCCACAGGCCTTTGCCACAGCCCATGCTCTCTACCGATGCTTCTGTTCCAGCAGGGATTCAAAATCCGGGGCACAGACCAGCTTGTGCTTCACATGGCCCAGGATGATCATCTCGCCACTCCTACCGTCTCCAATGCCCACTGACACCAGCTCCTTCCAAGGGCAAAAGAAAAAGCTGTTAACCACCAAATCCTCTTTTTTTTTTTTAAGAATAATTTTTATTAACCGACCAATCACATCAAATCAAACCAAACCAAATTACATAAATTCCAAATTACAAAGCCGAATTTTAAATTTTTGTTGGGGGTACCCATATTTCAAGTTCCAAAAGGGGATCCAATCATCTTCTTGCTGCTGCTTTAATGTCCACAAATCTGACCATATGGTATTCACAGTACTATCCAGTCCTTTCTTATTGTTTTTCCACATCTCTTCTTGTTATTTTCATATATTTTTCCTTTCTCTTTGTGACCTCTGATAGTCTCCACAAGCGGGTTAAAACACCAAATCCTCTTTAACCCCATAGCTCACCAAGAACATTTTTCTGCAGATGAGGCAGGGGGGAGCGGCTAATTCCTACTGAAACATCGGCAGTGCTCATTCATTTAATTAAGACTTGCGCAGAACTTCCTGGTAGATTGTGCTCCATTAACATCTTCCATCTCGGATACTAAGATGTCTTTGGCCATCTCTGTTATTCAGAACTAAGGGCAGTAAAGTCAACAACCATTTCGCATGGGGGTTCCGTTCTCGCTCCCACCCCCCACATCAGCAGAGTGCCTATAAATGCGCCCTGCCCCATTCCTCCCTTTTTGTGACATGTTGAGTGACGTTTTCAGGTCACTGGTGGGTTCGTCATGTGCCCCCTGAATGTACATTAATCGGCCATTGCCTGTATTCAACTCCTTCAACACCCTTCTTCATTCAGTGACAGAGATGGCACCACATACATTTTAGTATCAGAGATGTGATTGTCAGCTTTCTTGTGAATGTGGAAATCCTTCTGCTAACAGAATAGTAACATAGCACAATAATGGAGGTATATATATATGCCTGTTGTCTTAGTCAGGGGTCAGCACTGTACAATCTAGAAACAGGGGTCAGCAAACTTTTTCAGCAGGGGGCCGGTCCACTGTCCCTCAGACCTTGTGGGGGGCTGGACTATATTTTTTGGGGTGGTGGTGAATGAATTTCTATGCCCCACAAATAACCCAGAGATGCATTTTAAATAAAAGGACACATTCTACTCATGTAAAAACATGCTGATTCCTGGACTGTCCACGGGCTGGATTTAGAAGGTAACTGGGCAGGTTCTGGCTCCCGGGCCTTAGTTTGCCTACCCATGATTGTAGTCCTATAGGTTCACAGCTGGAAGCACTGTGATATTAGAAAATGCAATGCTGAAAGTTAATAATCTCATCTAATTCCTTAGCCAAGTCTTTTAACTGTTCCCTAGCTATGATAAGCGGGACGCAGGTGGTGCTGTGGGTTAAAGCCTCAGCGCCTAGGGCTTGCCGATCGAAAGGTCGGCGGTTCGAATCCCTGCGGCGGGGTGCGCTCCCGCTGCTCGGTCACAGCGCCTGCCAACCTAGCAGTTCGAAAGCACCTCCGGGTGCAAGTAGATAAATAGGGACCGCTTACCAGCGGGAAGGTAAACGGCGTTTCCGTGTGCGGCTCTGGCTCGCCAGAGCAGCGATGTCATGCTGGCCACGTGACCCGGAAGTGTCTCCGGACAGCGCTGGCCCCTGGCCTCTTAAGTGAGATGGGCGCACAACCCCAGAGTCTGTCAAGACTGGCCCGTACGGGCAGGGGTACCTTTACCTTTACCTAGCTATGATAAGGTAAAGGGACCCCTGACCATTAGGTCCAGTCGTGACCGATTCTGGGGTTGCGGCGCTCATCTCGCTTTATTGGCCGAGGGAGCCGGCGTATAGCTTCCGGGTCTCTGGCGAACCAGAGCAGTGCACGGAAACGCCGTTTACCTTCCCGCCAGAGCGGTACCTATTTATCTACTTGCACTTTGACATGCTTTCGAACTGCTAGGTTGGCAGGAGCAGGGACCAAACAACAGGAGCTCGCCCCGTCGCGGGGATTCGAACCGCCGACCTTCTGATCAGCAAGTCCTAGGCTCTGTGGTTTAACCCACAGCGCCACCCATGTCCCTTTCTAGCTATGATATGGGGAAACAAATTTAGCTTAAAAAAATCCCTTGACATTCTGAGTGCCCAGACTGAAGCATTAAGAGGGTGCTCTCTACCAACTTTGTGGGTCATCAATTCATGAGGAAGAAGAGTCAAGGTGTTGGTTATTATTTCTAGAAGACTAATGGAGGATTCCCAATGGCAGCTATCTAGGAAAGTAGGCAGCCAGATCCTTTATTGAAGCCTTTGGTGGCTCCGGTACAGAATGAGTTTGAGATGCTCAAACCTGTTCCAATTACCAGCAGAGTGATGCTCCGAGCCACTTCATATGCACTGTTTTATACAGGACCACAACCAGGGGTTGGCATCAGGCAACAGCAGAGGCTGGGCCCACCACTGCTCTGATTCCCCCCTACAGAAGTAGCACAAGTGGCAGACGCATTCTTTCCTTTCATCCTCTGTGCTTTGGTGCTGCTGCTGCCTACTGAGTCTCCCATCCCCCTCGATCTGCCAGAGAGGTGGTGGCAGCGGCTTTCAGCTACCACCCTCCTACTCAGACAGAAATAGGACCAGAAGTAGATGCCTGCCCTCTGTCCAGCAGAGAAGAGAAAGTACCACTGTCACCACCGGGGACAACAATATGCTTTGTGGGGGAATTTCTTTTGCCAATCCCCAAAAACCTGGAGCTCTCTCCAATTTTGTACCCGAGTTATGATGCCTAAGTTAAAAACAAATAAATCCATACTTATTTTACTTAATTACGAAGGGCTCCCCGTTTTTAAAATAGAGGTTGACATCACAGAAAAACATGTACAAATACTTTTTCATCCCTCACTTGCATGTAGCTTGACAGGAAACCCAGATTTCATCCAAAAAAGTGACCTTCATAGTGTGCATATTTTGTGTTCTGCCCTGGGAACCCCAGGACAAAATATATGGAAAGAGATATTATACCGCTAAGAAACTCAAACTCCAAACTGACACTGGACAAGGAGCTGGACCCCATGCTGGGCTCCTGGTGACGGCACCTTTTTGACAAGTGCACTGCACATGTTTTAGGTGCAGCCCCTCAGACACATCACACTCTGGTTCCAGCACAGAGGCTGACCATGGGTGGGGGGAGTCCAGCTAAGCTTTACTCTGAGCAGGCCCAATCAAATTAATTTAGTCATATCCAATAATTTCAACAGCTCTTTTCTGAGTATGGTTGATTTTGTATACCACTCCATCTCATGAAGATGGCTGTGTCCCCTTGAGGCTGGGATAGAGAACCTTTTCGGTCCTCATGAGGATTTGCCTCGTGACCCTGATTTGACAGGTGAGTGGGTTTGCCCATCTGTCAATCACCTGATGGCACAATGAAGTCAGATTAAGGGTGCTGTTAAAACTAATTCACATCATCCTTCTCCCTTCTTTCTGATTCAGAAAGGGGTTTTCATCGGAATCCCCTGCTACAACCAGGTGTTTACAACCAATGCTAGATTTAATCCTACCCTTCAATCCATCAGCTGATTGTCCTGCAGGCTGGAGGTTCCCCTCCCCTGTCTATCAAAGCCTATACTGAGCCGTAAGAATATATGAGCCCAACTGGATCAGACCAGCAAAGGCAAGCCAACGAACATGACAATAGCTCTTCTCTGCCACTGGCCACACTGGCAACTGCTATTCAGAGGCACACTGCCTTTGAACATTTCCATTTCACTTGCTAGCAGGGAATGTGCATTTTGAAAGGTCATCTACTGTTAGGGTGAGTAAAAGAGAGGTTTCCCGAGTAAGCCATACCTGAAGGAAGGAGCAGGGTGTCCCTGTGGTCACGTCAAGAGTCACCCTGCCCAGAACTAGCTGCACCTTCCCTGATTTGCGGATCAGCAGCTTCCCCACCTGCCCTTCAGAGAGGTCACCAAGGGTGCAGATGTTCTCTGCCTCTCTGGCTTCCTGAAAAGGAAGCACAAAGTTACAAACATCACCCATCCTTATGGGGAAACCAATCTTGGAGTATTCAGAAACCACCCTTGTTTTCTCACGAACCAAGAGCTAGTGCCTTCAACTGAATAAGCTGAACCTCAGGAAACCAGTGAAAGTTATGCAAATTAAACAATGTTGACCCATTTCTCATTTTACATACTTTACCTTTGCTGGTTATAGAGTAGGCAACAATGGAAATTCTATGCAATAAGGCCTCTGGCTTCTAATGCATCATGAAGTGTAGCCCATACAGTTTCAAGTACATCTTAGCACCCAGAAAGACTAGAAACTTTTAAATTGAAGAAGTCATGTGCCCTACACTCCACACATGGGGTGACCTTTCTACACTTCCACATCCCTTCCTATGGCCCCTTCTTTGGCAACATAAGCAACGACATCCTATCCAGCCCCTTGCTACTTCTTATTCTAAACGGGAATCAAGTCTTCCCATACCTGGTTCTTCTCCTGCTTTATTACCATCACCTGCCCATCTTCACTTTGCACCTCAGTTTTGATGGGCTTGGTGTCCTGGGTGGGCGGCTGTCCTGGCAGTGTATCTGGTAGCTGCAGAAAGAGCAGCTCATCCTCCTTGCAGAGGCTGAGCCGCTGCAGCAGCTCCGCAACAGACACATCCTGGGGGAAGGGAGGGGGTGCCTTTGCAGGAGCTGGTCTGAGCCCCAGTGGGTTCTCTTCTTCATCATGGGGCTCCTCTTTCACTGAAATGAGACATAACAATTCAAATCAGAGCTGCAAGGGATTACACCATTACCTGGTCACTATGTTCCATGGGAGAGGACCTCCTGGTGGTACTGAGGGCTTCTCATATTCAAATGGTGTCTACCAATAGCAGGACTTTCAGTATTGCAGTCCCTTTAATGGATGATTTATTGACTTCTGAGATGAGGCATGCTCCAACAATCTCTTCTTTCAGACACATGTTTAAGACTTTTATTTATTGTCCAGTGGTTGTCTTCTGGTGTTGTCTTCTACTGCTATTTTAACTGGATTATTTCTGATGCATATTTTATACTTACTTTTGGTGTTCTATGCACTGCTCTGATATTTCTATAATATGAGTAGTTTATAAAACCATAAAGACAAATTAGAAGTCGGTCCAATTTCCTGCCTCACACCAGGTTATTGAGATTTGAAATGAGAGTCTACAACTTTCACTAGCAACCATCACACTGCATGTATAAGATAAAGTAAAAGCAAACTGCAGTCATAATATACTGTGAGCAGAAATCAAGAACAAGCAAGATTTGCTAGAACAGATGCATTGTGAGAAGAAAGGATATTTGCTTTTGATGAAGTGCATCCTGGGCAAGCTCCTCTACACAGAAGTAAACATAAGACATATAGCCTAGAGAAATAAGGAAAGTCCTGCTGGCTTCAGCACCCTGTTTCCTATGGTGGACCATCTGATGGGAAAGGGCCACAGTTCAGTGGCAGAGAGTTTGCATGCAGGCCCCCGTTTCAATCCCTGGCACCTGGGAGAAAAAAACACTTCCTAGGTTCTTCTGGACTATCTTCTTTCTTTCTTTGGCGATCGCTCATAGTTGAGTAAGATTGTCTTCCATAAACACAGTTTTAACACTGAGTCCAATTCTGGATCCACACGTCCTTCCACAGTGGAGACATAGGTTTCAGGGCGGGAGTTGATCACGAGGGTTTGCCAAGTGCTTCCTTTTGTCCTGAGTTCAAGCGTCTTCATAAACTCTACATGCAGGGCAAAACAGCAACAGCCATCCACCACGGTTTGCCCTCCCAGAACCTGGAACTCAAAGACAAGCTCTCCCTTGACAGATGATAATTAAATTAAGCAAATTTGTGACTTTTCAAATTTATGTCTTTGTTGTCCGAGAGGACACCACAAGACTGTAGTAGTGACACCCAGTGGTATAATCCCCAGAGGGACACAGCAGATCCATTTGAACCATCTACCTTTCACTGAAGATGTGTCTACTTCCATGTCCTCCTCCCTGGCACTGGAGCTCAAAGGCTTGACATCCTCTTGATCCTCCTCCTTGAAAAGCCAGCCTGAATGGGCCAGAGGAAGCTGAACTGGCTTGTTCCGGATGTCATTTTTCAAGCCTGGGTCATCAAGGAACTGGCACCAAAGGAACAGGAGAGAAAAAATGAATTAAATACAGTGGTGCCCCGCAAGACAAACGCCTCGCAAGACGGAAAACCCGCTAGACGAAAGGGTTTTCCATTTTGGAGGCGCTTCGCAAAACGAATTTCCCTATGGGCTTGCTTCGCAAGACGAAAATGTCTTGCGAGTTCCTGCAGGTTTTTTCCCTTCCCCCCTTTTTTCTAAGCCGCTAAGCCGCTTATCAGCTGATCCGCTAATCCGCTAAGCCGTCAATGGGCTTGCTTCGCAAGACGAAAAAACCGCTAGACGAAGAGAATCGCGGAACGGATTCTTTTCGTCTTGCGAGGCACCACTGTACTGAATGTTGAGGGAGCTGTTCTTGGTGGTGGGGTGTATGGGTGTGTAGCCAGACACCCATACCTACAGACAGACAGACAGACAGACAGACAAATAAATAAATAAATAAATAAATAGGAGATATTTATATTAATATGGATGGGGACACGTGAAAACATACATACCCACACCATGTTGTGAATACAACAGTAAACAGGCTTGCTGAGATTCTGATTTTTCTTAATATTTCATCAACAACTGACACATAATTGTGTAGAGAAATTAGTTTTAGAGAACAAAACATTTATTTAAAAATGAACCTGTTGCACATACACACTATAAAACAAACAAACCTAACAGCAAAACAGGGCTAAACAATACTGGCACGGGGGTCTCATTATCACAAGCTTCCTAAACAACCCTCCCTAAGAGCTCCTTCCCTCATCTGGTGCTCCAACAAAGCTCTCAAAAAGGGATACACACAAAAGGAAGCCAACTGTGAGTGGAATTTTTTAAAAAATGAAATGGGGTAAGGAGGTTAGCGGGGAACATAGGGAGCTCCTGGTACCAAGTAGCACAGTATTATCCATGCAGTATTATGCCAGGGTTTCAGGTGGGGATCTGAACCTGGGACTGAGCCTGGGACCTTCAGCATGAAAGGTCTACCACTGAGCTATAGCCCTCCCATGAAGCTGCAGTCCTTTCCCAAAAGGAGAGGTAGGAGAAAGTGTGTGTCAAAGATGATTCCAAGGTTCCCTGCCTCAAAATAGGAAAGACCACAGCATCTATAACTGGGACATAGATTATGGGCTACATGCCATTTTTTGTCCTTAAAAGATTCAGCATAAACACGGCTGTCCCAAAATGCAGCCACCATCTAACTCACATCATCCTTCTCCAGCATGCGCAGGATCTGCTTGGTTTCCTCATCTGTCTCCCTTTTCTCTTTCTTTATGTTGATGATGTGGGATGGGCCAAAGTCAGACATATCCACAGTCTTATCCCAGGTGCCTGTGCCAAAAGAGAGAATGGCATGGCTGTAAGCAGAACATGTCTCGAATGGCAAGTGGTAACTCGGCTATTACCGCGCCTTGAAGCTTGAACTTCCACAATTGAGAGCAACCTGTGTGGTGAAGTCGACTGCTCAAGCCATTCCTTAAAACTGAAGCCCAAGAGGCCTGGTGCGTGTCGCTATGCCTTCAGTTGTACAAGCAGAGAGAAAAGACAAGAACAGAGGGCTGGGACGAAAAAAGATAGAAAGGCATGTTCAGAGCAAGAAACACAGTTCAAGCAGTTTTGCTTACCTTGGCAACCACTTTCCAAAATGAACTCCTCTATACAGCTATTGAAATACTCAAGAACCCCGAGTTCCCTGCATCTAGACACCCTGGGTGGTGGTGGAGAAAGATGGAACATATACAGTACAGTAAAAAAAAAAAAAATAGAGCTGGGTCTCATAATGCAGGTTAGGATTAAAGATGAGCTTTAGGTGTGAAGGTTTTGAACTTCATTATATTTTAAAAGCATTTTGACCTCCCACTCCACTTCAGATGAAAAAGCTAAAACTAAAAATAATAAGGCCCCTGACGGCAGGCTTACAAACTAAAAAAAACACACAAAGGAAAATGAGATTTGGGGGGGGGGGGGCAAATTGAGGAACCAATTCTTAAAGTTAACCAGCAACACTTATGATGAAAAGAAGCCCACCAGGAAAAGAAAAAGACCAACAGAGTTGGCCTCTCAGCAGGGAAGATCGAGTGGTCCTGCTTCCTGTGTTTCCCTCTGACCAAATGGTTGCTCTCAGGTGACAGTTGTGGGAGGGAAGGCCTGATGGATCTGGTCTCTCAGTAGAGTAGGCAGAATAGGCCCATTTCCCTTCTCTGTGGCAGCTAGATGGAAATAATTTCTGCCCAAAAGGACAGCTTATATAACCTTTCAACTTCACCAAGATAACATCCACCATGGCTGATGTGTAACAAAGACGTGGGCCAATGGTTTTGCTGCATGTCCAGTTCACATGCATTTAAATCAAGCACCCTCTTTGCTGTGTGGTCAGCAGCAATGTGTGCTTGCTCACTGCCAACATGGCTTCAGCTTTTGCTTTATTTTCCACAGCAGCCAGTTTTAAATATTTTATATCACTCTCAAGAGGATATGAAACAACAGAAAGCAGAAACCAAAGGTATCAACTCTTGCTGGTATTTTTGAGCACTGTTCTTAATTTCTATGGAAACAGAGTACTTTGTGACAGTTTACTCATAACATCTTTGTGAGGTAGATAAGAAATATTCCTGTTTTACTGACTGGGATAATTCATACCGAGAGGCAGTGACTTGGCCAAAGCTATCCCTGGGAGTCCAGAGATGAGGAAGGACTTGGAAATAAGCGTCTCAGGTTCAAGCCCAAATGCTAGATGCTGGGCCACAGAGGCGTGTTCACATTAATCTTCCACATACCTTTTTTCTTCATCATTTCTGCTGGACCTTGCTCAAAGATGGAATGAGACTGGATGACCTCTGGCCTCCCTCTGCCTCGTCCATGACCATCTCTCTGCCGGTCTCGATCACGCTCCTTCTTCTCTTTCTTTATGTTAATTTCCTCTTTTGGCCTAAGAAAAAGCAGACCAAACAGAATCACAAGAAAGTAAATGTAGCCTGCCCTTGTTATGTGCTTCAATATATCCAGAAGACTCCTGCAATTTCTCACCAGTAGCTACAGAAGCGTCTGATGCCTTAATGTGTGAATATGAGCCAAGTCAAATGTGCAGAAACAGCACACAATATACCTTTTCATACTGAAGATGGGGGGAAACCCATGGTTGAATCACTTACAAGGTTTTTGCGATTAAACGGTATACAAATTGTTAAATAAATACAAATAAATAAATTCAATGTAACAAATTCCTGCATGTGGAAATATGTCAGAGAGACAGCTGCTCTAAGACCATTTTCACATGTGCCAAGCTCTTTAACAGATCCCCCACCTGTAAATATGGCTCATAGGATACACTGCAGATAGAAGCTAGGAAAACTACACATTTGCATTAAATTATTATGTTAGGGTGGCATCCAATGCACTTGTTCTGTTAGCACAAGGCATTACACTTTTGCAATGGAACTTTTACTCCACTCAACCTTCTGCAAGTGCTCTCCCCACATCTGCTCCAGAGGTTTGGAGGAACCCCCAGAACAGATTGAGGGTGCATCTGAGGTGGGGGGGGGAGTTCTATTGCACAAGCATAAACCCTTGTGCTGAGGGAGCAAGTTACTTAACCCTACTTTGGGTACAATCCTTATTTCCCCCAGATCTGGATTTACAACCTCTATAGTCACACTTCACAGACAACATAGCATGAGAAAGCTACTTACTCTTCTTTGATTTTCCTGCTAATTATGTTGGGAGCAAAGGTTTTCTGTAAAAAGTAAAAGTAAAAAGGTAAGCAAGTCATCAGCTCAGGTGTATATGGTACTTCAGTTTGCAAAACACAGTGTGTGAAATTTCTCACAGAAAACAGTGTTGCAAAATCTGGTCTCAAAATATACTTAGGAGTCTCAAAATTGTGTATGTGTGAAGGGGAGACAAGTTTCTAAACTTCAAAGCTGCAAAATTTATATCTCGAAGAAAGGGAAATAATGTGCCTTTTCAAAAGCTCCAACATGCAGAGAGGGTGAAAGTTTTCTGGTCTGCATGGCTACTAGGCCCTCTCTGGTTTCTGACAATGTTTTCCATTTCCTCCTACCTCGAGTGCCTATTACTGAGATGTTCCTTTTCTCTGTCCAAAAGGAATTTCCAAAATCTGCAAACACCTTAGTATTAAGTTCAGAAGCAAGTATGCAAAATTGCCCATTATTGTAACTTTGTGTCACTCCATTTCCTCAGCACAGAGTAACCTTACCTTTAGGATTACTCATTTTCTATAGCACTTTTAAGAAGCAAAACACTTCACCATTTCCAAGCAGTTCTGCAAAGTGCAGCTCACTACAATTGTGGTTGTACATATTCCACAATTCTATTCAAGCAAAGAAAAGCTACAACACAGGCAAACCTTGGTTGTTGAATGTAATCCATTCCGGAAGCCTGTTCGGCTTCCAAATTGTTCGAGAACCGAGGCGCGGCCTCTGATTGGCTGCAGGAGCTTCCTGCACTCAAGTGGAAGCTGCGTTGGGCATTCGGCTTCCGAAAAATGTTCAAAAACTGGAACACTTACTTCCAGGTTTTGGGCATTTGGGAGCTGAAACGTTCCAAAATGGAGGCATTTTGTACAGGCATCCCCTCAACTTATGCATGTTCTACTTGTGTGTGACCGCATATATGCGTGGTGCTGGAAAATAAATAGAATCATGGCAGGGGAGGGCTGGAGAGTCTTCGTGACTCGCAAGGAGTCCCTCTCTGGAGCCCAAAGAGGACGTCAGTGAGGGCCAAGAAAGTCCCAAAGAGACCGGAGGCTCAGTGGGGCTTTGTTTGGGCTGCTCAGCCAAAGCTGGCATGCGGGGCAGCGCAACAGCTGCCGCCACTGCTTTTCTACACATCCTCCAGCCAGCCTCAGAGCTTCAGCTCTAGTTGGAGAGAGAGTTGTGTGGAGAGATTGCTGGAGAGCAGGAAAAAAACAGGTGTTGGGAGGCTGCTACCCACTTTATGTGATTTCACGTATGCACACGGAGCCCCTGGAACATAACCCCCACATGTTACAGTATTTGCCTGTACAGTATTTGCAATCCTGGAAGTCTTGGATTGCTTTCTCTTTGCAGAAGCAAATTCATTTATTACATATTTAAAGTACCATCATTGTATGCCACCTTTGAGGGGAAAATCCTCCCAAGGTGGCTTACAAAAGATACCTAGTTTCATATATATAGCAGGATAATTTAGCTCCATCTAAACAGCAGGACCATTATGCTTCCACCAAACGATGTCTAGTACAATCCACTTACAACACTGCCAGTCCAGACCCTCAAATATCTTCTTTATACTCTACCACCTCTGATCTATTCTTCCATGATTATCTGTCAAGATTATGCCCAGCCCATATTCCGTCACCTCCCTTCCCCGCCACACATCTTCCAAGTCTGGAATTTGAACAGTTCTCCCTTTCAAGTATTGTTCCTAACTGTTATTGCTACCAAAAAATGTAATTTGAAACAGGGGGTGGGGTGGGGTTAAAACCAGTCTCTCAAATCAGGAGGGCTGAGAAGGATTCCAGCCATGAGGTCCTTAGCGCTCCTCGTAGCTCTTTGCTCCCTTTATTCCCATAGCTAGCAAAAACAGAATAAACTTTGCAGACAACAGAGATCTGTAACTGTATGTAATGTATACAGGAAAAAGGATTCAGATTTTGACAGAGATTTATGGTTGTCTAGCTGTTGAATTGTGATTGTAAAAAAGCAGAGCAGCAGCTCTGTTTTTCCTACTACTACAAAATGGAGGTTTGTAAACCACCCATCAAATTCAGAGGGATCTGAACTCGGGTGGAATTCAGCTAAGTTTTACTCAGAGTAGAACCACTACAATTAATGAACAAGGCTAAGTTAGGTCCATTAATTTCAATAGGCTTCCCTTGAATAAGACTTAGTTGACCAGCACTCAGACCACATGGGCTCTGTGCCAAAGAACAGGTTTCCAAAGTGGGCTGCCAGGCCCACCAGGGGGGAATTTGAGACAAACTATAAGCAAATCAGCAGCTAAGTCCTATTGGGCCCTACAAAACTGATGACAGGTATATAGGTAGGAGGCCGCTAGCAAGCACTGACTAACCTACTTGTCTTTAAAACAAGATTCCACAAATTCATGGAGCAGAAGGCTAAGTAATGGTTACTGGTTGTGATAAATAGAACCTTTACAAATACCAGATGCAGCAGAGGAAAAATAAAGTTTGTTGTGCCCATGCATTTGGAAACAAAATACTGGACCAGATGATCATGAAAAGCAAATATGCCACACTGATGGAAGGCAGAGAGCTAGGACTATGACAGGGATGGGGACCTTGTGCTGATGGACTCCCAATGCCCGTCATCCCTGACCACTAGCCATGCTGGCTGGGACTGACAGAAGGCCATCCTTGGAGCAGGGGCGGAGCTAGCTGCCCCAGCACCCGGAGTGGCGCGAGGGTGGGGCTAGCCGCCCGCGCAGTGAGCGTCCCTAGTCGCCTGCCACCTGCGCAGCAAGCGCCCGGGTGGTGTGCCGCTAGCTGCCCGCGGCTGCATTGTCCCTAGCGGGGTACAGCCCACGCAGCAAGTGTGGGATGGGGTTGGGGGTGGCACGGCGATGTCACCCACCCTCATGGCTGACACCCAGGGCGCACCGCACCCCCCGCACCTGCCTTATTCCGCCACTGCCCTGGAGTATGGTATAGCTGTGCAGCCACAGGTGGCTACATGTTGGGCAGAGTATCTGTCTCCAAAGTAAGGCGGGGGCGGGGGGAGTAAAGGGAAGGAGAAAGATAAAAGCATGAGAATACGCATCAGAGGGGTTCTTGCTGATGTCACGATTCATGGCGCTAGCTCTCCTCTGCCCTCCAGGGCTGTGGGGAGGTTCAGGCAGGGGAAAGCCAGAATTTATGAGGTGAAATTCCTGGCAATGCCCCCCAGTGGGTTCTGGGGAGTTCACTGCATCCCGCTGTGCCACTGCTTACCCCCATGTCTGCCAACTTGAAAGGCAGAAGGGGTGCGACCTGGGAGTGTGTCCCTGCCATGGACAAGCCTCCGCCTCTGGCATTGTTTGTGACTGGTTCCTCATTAATCTGAAATATTGGCGTTTAATCAAAAGGCGCTCCTGAAACAACATATGATAACAGGTGGCAATCAATCAGCTGCCGAAAGGGGTCTGGTTCTTTGAAGGTATTTGAATGTTTTTTTCTAAAGTTTGAAATTCCTCACAACAGCTAGAAAGGGAGGACAAGGCGCTTTATGCTTTTATATGGCTTTCAAATGGTCTCTTTTCTCTCTTGTCCTCCCCTGCAAAAATGCTGAGTAAGAAGACTGAGCAGCTGCTGCATAGATCTGACAAAGGGCTGTACTTGGAAAAAGGTTTTGGCTGTAACTGTCCGCTGAGGAAGAGCTCCAGAGTGGACTTTTAATTGTAAGAGTTCCTTTGTTCTCTGCAAGTTATTTATAGCCACAGCCTGTGTCTAAGTGGTCAACAGCGGAAGTGGGAACGTGGTCTTGTAAACATTGCACCCTGGGACCTTAGATTGATTGTGCAGCAAAGAATGAACAGACAATATTCAACTCTCCCAGCACACTAGGTCTGAGACAACATGAAGATTATTCAGGACTGCACACGTAAAATAGATTTAATATTTATAGGAGATGACAGAGAATGGACAACAACAAGTAATAGATGAAATGGAAATAAAAGATGAGAAGATGTGGAAACAGGAGGAAGAGATGGACATATGTCTGCAACAGGAGTGGGAAATCTGATTTAATAAATTATATAAAATTAAAGTAATTTGGATGGATTTGTAATAATTTGGAAAACAAACAATAATAAAAAGAGAATTGTTGTTGTTGTTGTTTAGTCATGTCCGACTCTTCTTGACCCCCTGGACCAGAGCACACCAGCCCTCCTGTCTTCCACTGCCTCCCGCAGTTTGGTCAGACTCATGGTGGTAGCTTCAAGAACACTGTCCAACCATCTTGTCCTCTGTCGTCCCCTTCTCCTTTTGCGCTCCATCTTTCCCAACTTCAGGGTCTTTTCCAGGGAGTCTTCTCTTCTCATGAGGTGGCCAAAGTACTGGAGCCTCAGCTTCAGGATCTGTCCTTCCAGTGAGCACTCAGGGCTGATTTCCTTAAGAATGGAGAGGTTTGATCTTCTTGCAGTCCATGGGACTCTCAAGAGTCTCCTCCAGCACCATAAGTCAAAAGCATCAATTCTTTGGCGATCAGCCTTCTTTATGGTCCAGCTCTCACTTCCATACATCACTACTGGGAAAACCAGAGCTTTAACTATACGGACCTTTGTCAGCAAGGTGATGTCTCACTGCCTTGTAGTGGCGAAGGGGCTTGAATAACTCAGAGAAGCTATGAGCTATGCTGTGCAGGGCCACCCAAGATGGACAGGTCATAGTGGAGAGTTTTGACTAAACGTGATCCACCTGGAGCAGGAACTGGAAAGCCACTCCAGTATCCCTGCCAAGAAAACTCCATGGACAAAGACACCAGCATATAAAAAAGAGAATACTTATCAGGAATATTCTGCTGCAGTGTCTGGGATTTTTCCTGACCAAGGATTTATACCTTAGTTAGAGGTGAATATTGATCATGGTGTTATACCTCAGGAGGTACTGACATACAGTGTACTGTAGTCCAAGGGCCAAATGGGAGAATTAATCACTATATAGCCATTGAGCAGTCACCTTCTTATGTGCTCCGTTCTCTTCATCTGCAAGATGGGAACAGCAGTGAGTGTCTGCAACAGTAGTAAAGCAAGCCTGCTGTCCTGCATATCATGGGGACCAGCATTGGTGTTGTGGCTCTCAGAAGAAAGGCTTGAGTACAGCATGAACTATAATAAGACACTCAGGTATCTGCCAGCTTCCTGGGCAGGTGTGCTAATTAAATCTTACATTCTGGAAAGGCACTCCAAATATTTGGCTCCTAGATAATCTTCTTCCCACGTTGCTTGGCACCCTTTCCTTGGTTTATCACAGCCCAACAGGTGTTCCATGTAGGTTTGTCATTTGAACACCACCCTACACAGAAGGACCAAAATATCTAACCAACCTCCCAGAAAAACAGTACCAACAGGAATAGTAAGGTGTGCTGAGAAGCAATATGGAACTAGTTGGACAGCATTTCAAGCTCAGAAAATACATAGCTGGACTGATGGAATTTGTAGTCCAAACCACAGATTTGGGAAGGCTGCTATACAACTTCCTAGGAGGTTTAAAAAGCAACTTGTCTTTCACACTCCAGGACCAATGAGTGGAAAATTTTCCAGTGCTTTATTTTTCTGTGGACATTTTTCCATTTCATAAGTTCATTAGTAACAATAAATTGTATTGCCAATTGCAGTACAATTATTAGGCATGCTTGACAGTTTCAAAGTTTTTAGATTTGTTTACTAAATAAAAGTAAAACAAGCATGCTAAATTAGATCACTCTCTTGGGCATCTGAAAATGCAAACTGATTTTTCTTTTCTGATGCAAATTATCCTATGCACATTTCCAGAAAATTTTCTGGAGTGCAATGAGTGCTGTAAGTGAATACAGGAATTACTGCACCAGCCATGACCTGACACTCCTCCTTTTCATTACATTCAAATCAAGAGAGAGAAACGACAAAGTTATTAATCTTAACAAAACATCTTGGTATGCAAGGCAGGTGGGACCAATTCGGATGGTCCGCCCCCGCCACTTAATGGATCCAAATGGTTTCCAGAGAGTGGTAGGGGATGCTTTATCCCGTGTTGATGGCCTTTCAGCTGATTCCCTGGTGGCCCGCTGGAATGCGGAGTTAACCAGGGCTATCGACTGTCTGGCTCCGAAGCGCCCTCTCCGATTGCATGGAGCCCGGACAGCTCCGTGGTTTTCTTCGGAGCTGAGGGCGATGAAACAATCGCTGAGACGGCTAGAGCGTCGGTGGCAAAAAACTCACTCCGAATCTGACCGGACACAGGTTAGAGCTCAACGTCGAGCCTACCAAGTGGCGATAGCGACGGCGAAGAAGACTTTCTTCACCGCCTCTATTGCATCTGCAGAAAATAGTAGCAGGAGACTTTTTCAGGTGGTTCGTAATTTAACGGAACCACCTTTACCACCGGGGCCTTGTAAAGACCCCAAGATCTCCTGCAACGATTTTGCAAAGTTGTTTGCAGATAAAATCACTCATATTCGGAAGGAGCTAGACACCACTATGGGAGATGGGCTGGCTTGGGAGAGTGCTAGAGCTCTGTCTGGTCAAGTTGCATGGAATCAATTTCAATCCATTACCCCCGAGGATGTGGACAGGCTGCTTGGACGCGTGAAACCAACCACCTGTCTCCTGGATCCTTGCCCATCCTGGCTAATAAAAGCAAACCGGGAAGGGCTGGGCGATGGGCTCTGCGGGGTGGTGAATGCTTCCCTCTGTGAGGGAACATTCCCAGATCCGCTGAAAGAGGCGGTCATTAAACCGCTTCTTAAAAAACCATCTTTAGACCCGGCCAGTATGGCCAACTATCGCCCAGTCTCAAATCTTCCATTCTTGGGCAAGGTGATTGAGCGCGTGGTTGCTGAACAACTCCAGGCACGCCTGGAGATGCGGACCATTTGGATCCCTTCCAATCGGGATTCAGGCCTCATTATGGGAGGTTGATGATCTCCGGCGAGCTAGGGACAAAGGTGAGAGTTGTTTCCAAGTTCTGCTGGATCTCTCAGCGGCCTTTGATACAATCAACCATAACATCCTTCTGGACCGTCTAGAGGGGCTGGAAGCTGGGGGCACTGTTATACAGTGGTTCCGCTCCTTCCTCCTGGGCCGTGTTCAGAAAGTGGTGGTGGGGGATGAGTGTTCAGACCCCTGGGCCCTCACTTGTGGGGTGCCTCAGGGTTCCGTCCTCTCCCCCATGCTTTTTAACATCTATATGAAGCCGCTGGGAGAGATCATCAGGGGGTTTGGACTGGGTGTCCATCAATATGCAGATGATACCCAGCTCTACCTCTCTTTCAAATCAGAACCAGTGAAGGCGGTGAAGGTCCTGTGTGAGTGCCTGGAGGCGGTTGGAGGATGGATGGCGGCTAATGGATTGAGGTTGAATCCTGACAAGACAGAAGTACTGTTTTTGGGGGACAGGGAGCGGGCTGGTGTGGAGGACTCCCTGGTCCTGAATAGGGTAACTGTGCCCCTGAAGGACCAGGTGCGCAGCCTGGGAGTCATTTTGGACTCACAGCTGTCCATGGAGGCGCAGGTCAATTCTGTATCCAGGGCAGCTGTCTACCAACTCCACCTGGTACGCAGGCTGAGACCCTACCTGCCCGCGGACTGTCTCGCCAGAGTGGTGCATGCTCTAGTTATCTCCCGCTTGGACTACTGCAATGCGCTCTACGTGGGGCTACCTTTGAAGGTGACTCGGAAACTACAACTAATCCAGAATGCGGGAGCTAGACTGGTGACTGGGGGCAGCCGTCAAGACCACATAACTGGGGGCAGCCGTCAAGACCTACATTGGCTCCCAGTACGTTTCCGAGCACAATTCAAAGTGCTGGTGTTGACCTTTAAAGCCCTAAACGGCCTTGGCCCAGTATACCCGAAGGAGCGTCTCCACCCCCATCGTTCTGCCCGGACGCTGAGGTCCAGCGCCGAGGGCCTTCTAGCGGTTCCCTCATTACGAGAAGCAAAGCTACAGGGAACCAGGCAGAGGGCCTTCTCGGTAGTGGCGCCCGCCCTGTGGAACGCCCTCCCATCAGATGTCAAAGCGATAAATAACCACCTGACATTCAGAAGACATCTTAAGTCAGCCCTGTTCAGGGAAGTTTTTAATCTGTGATATTTTAGTGTATTTTTGGTTTTTATGGAAGCCGCCCAGAGTGGCTGGGGAAACCCAGCCAGATGGGCGGGGTACAAATAAATAATAATAATAATAATTATTATTATTATTATTATTATTATTATTATTATTATTATTATAAATCAGTTCCAGTAATCAAACCAAATTCCTTTCATATGGAAGCTATTAGTACAGTACATACAATTCCCTCATAAAACTCTTGCCAAATAGGTCATTTTAACCATCATAATGACCTTCCAACTTGCCTTAATGGTTGTGTTTTAGTTGGCAGTATGTAAATCTCTTTTCCTTTTTTTTTTTTTTTTGGTCAATACATTCACTATCAATTCCAGATTGAACTGAGCTAGATGTTTCAGATAACCCACAAGTTTTAGAGTTTGCTGGAAGCACACTTCTGGTTTCAACCCTGAGGTTTTCAAACTTTTCACCTTCAGAGAAAATTCCACATTAAGTCATCTCCCACAGAAGCCATGCATACTGTAGAAGAGTCTGAGGCATGTTCTAACATGCACAATTGGTTGATAATAGGCCCTGCCTGGCAAACCAGACCTCACAGCACTCTTTGCAAAGTAAATGTGCACTTTAGAATACGCTCAATATTCCCTTGCAACTTATGGCAAAATGATCATGGTGGGTAAAATGTTTTTTCAATAAACTATTTTCCCCTGATAAGTTCCCAAGGAACTGCAGGGTTCCTGAAACATGGTTTGAAAACCACTGCTTTAAATCTGAGTCACATTTTCCAACAGTGATGATGACCTGTTAATATGATTTAACCTCCTATACATAAAAACCACCTGTATAATATTTTGTAAAAACAAAACAAAAAATATTTTTATTTAAAACAACAGTACAGCAAGGATCATGATGTAGTATGTATAACCTCTTCTTATCAAACTACTTCAGTATATTTAAGAACAAAAGTTGTATTGTGTCAGACTGTGCTAATCATCCACTACAGCTGCAAGCCTATACACACTTATCTGGACCTTACTGAACTTAATTGGTCTTACTTCTCAGTAGGCATGTATTGGACTGCATAGGAAACCCAAAAGGCAGTCTGGCATTCTGTGGAATCTGATGGCTCAGAGGAGGTAAACCACATTATTGGGTAAACCACACATTGTTTATTGTTTATTCTGAGTTTCCTGCAACCAGAAAGGTTAAAAATTCCATTAGGTAGGAATTTCAACATTAAATTACGGACTGATTAAACCTACTGTTGAAATAGGTAGATACACATTACTCCCACTTCCTAGATAAGGAAACAAAACATAGTAAGAATCAATAACTTGCTGAAGGCCAGAAGGGAACACTGTGCCATGAATTAGAATCAAGGGTTCCAACTGCTAGCCCTCTGCCCTAATCCCTTAACAACATGGGAATTTCCATTCCAGATCAGAAAAGAACATTTTTCAGTCTCTCTCTTATACCTGCATCCTAGAAGAGTGTGTGTGTGTGTGTGTGTGTGTGTGTGTGTGTGTGTAGAAAAGGGAGTATCTTACAGGGTTTTTCCTTAAACATTAAACACTTACCTTTTTAACTCCACCAAGAGTCAGATCTCTGGAGCGAATGGAGGGCAGTCGGCCTGGGGTAATTGGGGCAGTGGTTCTTCTCCCTATCAACCCTCGTGCAGCACTAAGCGTAGGCCGGATGCTGCCACCAGGATTCCCAATATCGTTACCTGAGGTTCCTTCTGACATCTTGAATGACCTGCCAGAGGAAAAGTCAACAAAAGCTCTTCTTAACTCTTATTTCCAAACCATGACACTTTCCAAACCATGCCATACTGTTGAACAAAAGTTTCATTTCTAAGGGCAACCTGAATTGCAACCTGAGAGAACAAGGGAGAAGCAACAGAATGTTAAATGCAACCAAAGCCCTCAAGAAGAAGCCTTTGGCAAACTACAGAGCTGGTGCAATGGGTAAGAGTGCAAGGTATGAGCTGAAAATCCTATGCCAAATCTAACCTTGGACATGAGTTTTACAGGGGCCTTAAGGAAATCATTGTGTGTCAACCTCAGCCCTTCAATCTAGAATATGAGCATAAAGATAAAATACTTGACAAGCTTTGAGCACTTAAGTTTTCTATGCTCCTGGTTTGGTGCCTTCGCATGCATGGATGAGCAAGTAGCAATGGAAACAGAGTGCTCTTTTTCCTCATTAAAGATCTTCACAATTTCCCTCCGTCTGCCATATTTATGACTGGATGATCAGTGCAAGTTCTGCATTGATGTTATTTGGGAATGCCAAGCATCCCCTGGGGTGAGGGGTGATGACGTACAGGTAGAATAGCTTCAAAACAACACCAACACCCCTGAACTGCTACAAATCCTATATATTTAGAGCAAGGGTAGGCAACCTAAGGCCCGGGGGCCGGATCCAGCCCAATCACCTTCGCCTGTTGACGGTCTGGGAATCAGTGTGTTTTTACATGAGTAGAATGTGTGCTTTTATTTAAAATGCATCTCTGGGTTATTTGTGGGGCACAGGAATTCGTTCACACCCCCCCCCAATATAGTCCGGCCCCCCACAAGGTCTGAGGGACAGTGGACTGGCCCCCTGCTGATAAAGTTTGCTGACCCCTGATTTAGAGCCTTTCGTGACCTGTCTGTTGGTATCTATGAGTCAAGGCCTCAGTAAACATTACTACAATACATACTCCTGGAACTTAAGTTACTTCTCATGTCCATCAAGGGCTAGTATTGCTTTCAGTATGTGGGTGACCCCTGAAAAAATTAGTCTGCATTGATTTTGGGCTGCTTCAGCCTATGGAAAACCAGTTGTGTGCAGCTGCTGCCTTTCATTTCTAACATATAGCCACCAAAGCTTCTTAAATTAGGGCTACCAGTTGATACAAAGACCACATCCAGAACATGGCAGCAGATGCACAGTGGGGATCTCACAGACTCCATTCAAGCAGTGACATGAGTAAAACATTCTGATGTAACAACAGTAGCACCACATACATAAAACTATGCGAGACACGGAAACACTGACCCTTGGTGGAGTCAAAAAAACAAAGTTCTGCCATGCTCAAGTGCATTGGTCTTCAACTGGTGGGTCAGGACCCACTTCCAGGTTGCAGCAGTGCCACTGTACAAATATACAGAATTCAGAAAGGGATCCCCAAATGCAGCTAAGTTAAAAGGTGAGTCCGGGGTCTGAAAATCTGAGCTAGATGGACCAACAGTCTGATTCAGCAGAAGGCAGCTTCCAATGTTCCCATTCGTCTCTCATCCATCAATGAGATTATCGGGGCTAGACAGCCAGCAAAGTTGCCCCCATCTCAGCAGTATCCCCAGATTTCACCCCGACTCCTTTACATTCTACCTCAGGAAGCTGCCTTACACAGTCTGTCCAGCATTGCCTACACCAGGCTTCCTCAACCTCGGCCCGCCAGATGTTTTTTGAGACTACAATTCCCATCATCCCTGACCACTGGTCCTGCTAGCTAGGGATCATGGGAGTTGTAGGCCAAAAAAATATCTGGAGGCCGAGGTTGAGGAAGCCTGGCCTCCCCTGACTGGAAGCAGCTCCCCATGGTCTCACAACAGGTCTCTTTGCCAGGCCAACTCTCCCTGGACATGCCAGGGATGGAACAGAGGACCTTTGGCATTCAAAGCAGAGGGCTGCCATCCCCCTCCACGTGAATGGTTGCCCTGAATTCATAAATTGACCTTTTTTAAATAGTTGCAATCTAAGCCGGTGGCCACCACTGGATCTTGTGGCAGTGAGTTCCGCACTTCAACCATGCCTGGAGCACTTGATCCTTCCTGAATCTCTTCCTAGCCTGTTCCTGCGACGACCCTTAATCCCCGTGGAGACCCAGCCTGGCGTGGCATGAAGTTAGGGGGGGGTGCGCCTCGGGGCCTGGCTCAGCCCGAAACCCGCGGAGCAGCTTGGCCCCCCCCCCGGGCACCGGCCCGCCGCCTTGAGCTCCTCGCGGGGAAACACGAGGCGGCGGCGGCGGAGAACGGCGGAGGCAGCGGGAAAAGCTCCTCTTCCTCCGCCCCGACCCCGAGCCCGCCACACGGGCTCCTGTCCCCCATCGAGGCGCCCGCCTCGCCTCCTCCACGCCCCGAGAAACCGGCCTCTCGGCCCCCGACGCACCCGAGGCAGCCGCCTTCCCTCGACCTCCCGCGCGGCGCCCTTCGCCGCTCCTCAGGCGCCGCCTCGGCAAACGGACTGCGGCGCGCGAGCGGCGTCCATCTTTGAGAAGGGCGCTCGCGTCGCTACGTCCCTGGAGGGATTAGTGAGGGGAGCGCGAACCCGCCATTTTTGTCCCGGGCAGGGGTTGGAAGTTTCGTATACTGCACTGCACTGTAGTAGTTGCTTCTCCGAGGAAGGGGAAGCGACGGAGCCTCCATCTTTGTTGTGGGCAGGGCTTTCTGACTTTGTAACGTTGCTGCTCCTACGAAGGGAAGGCCACGACTCCGCCATTTTTGTAACGGGCGTTTCAATTTAGTTTAATTTAAGGTTAGTGATATACTGTACAGTATGACTCTAGCGACAGTGTGAGGAAAATTAAGCTGAGGAGAGTTGGGACTTGTTGGCAAGCCACATAATAAGCACTGATGAGGAATGCAACGTTACGGGGGTATTAGAGAAACACGTGCAGAACGAGTCTCGCTCGCAGGTCCCGTAACGGGAAGCAAAGGCCAGGAGGTGCTGTTAAGCGTTGCTTAGCACGAATCCTCTCCCATAGTCGGCGCTAGGAAGCCCCTCGCGTCGCTCTCTGCCTATTCTCATGTGCTATTTTATACATCATTTTCAGAGGTCACCAGCGCCCGCCAACCGAGAGAGAAGCCAGAGGCTGTTTCTTAATAAAACAATGTTTCTGATTCCACCCCGCTCTCTCCTCGGAAGTTTACTTAAGCTCTCACAAGTTGGTTTTCAAATATAAACTCATTGCGCTTAGTATTAAGTGCAAACAGTAATTCATCTTTTAGACTGATGTGATGCTTCTGTTTGAGAGGGGAAAAAAGGAAAATTTAAAACTGGTGATAAATGCAGGACTTTGAGGGGCAGGAACTCTTCCAATAAATTATTCTGCTCAGGCTTCTTTGTTAACACACAAAGTGAAGTTATTTTTTAAAACTAGCTCCACATTTACAAGAGGCTTTAGTAAGCAGGCTAGTCTCACTAGTCAACTGAAGGAAAAATGAAATAATTAAGAGCCATGATGCTTCATCAATGCAATGAGATTTATCCATTTATTTAGAATTTTCTACTGTTTTATCCTAGATGCCCAGGACAGGAAGCAACACAGATGAACATTCTGAAGGCAGAGAAATGGCAATTCTATGTACCCTTACATGGGATGAGACCCACTGGCCCCACTGAAAAGTACTCCTAAGTGAACATTCATAGAACCAGGCAGCACAGCGACAAATACCATAATAAGATAATATACGTGAAAGCTCTTTTTGCATCTGTCTTATTCATGCTAACTTAGGAGTAAGTAGCTTGAAGATGTTTGACTTCGGAGGAACTAAATGACATCACTGAGCGCATCCATGAAAAGATGTGCACCACTGCATACCTGCATGCTCACTCAGTCATCTGCACATGGGTGTTCCAAGGTGCTATTCATGGATGATCAAAAGGAAGCTGCCAATTGTAGATGGTGCCCTGAGTCTAACAACTGGTGGTTGAAGGAAGTTCAAGGGCCAGGACAAATAAACTACCTCTTGGTAACATCATTCTAGCTGCCTGTGGTTTTCTACCTGACATGCAAAAGTGTGAGCTCTTGAGGTGACTTGACAGCTAGGTTAAATGCTTAGCTCCATTTACAATTGCAACCCACAGCTCATCTATTCCAGAAAAGCCCTGTTGATCTTAATGAAACTGCTCTAGAGCAGGGGTGACTAAACGTTTCCATCATTGCTCCTTCAGGGGCTGTGCGCTCGGTGGTGGACGTGGCCAATAACTGGGAGTTGCCACTCACCCTCTCTCACACCAAGGCATGTCCTAGAGTCTAGAGTGAGCAAGATGATGCCAAGCTATATCCCTCTGTCATGTGAGCCAAGGGAAGCCATGCAGGTCTTGGGCCACTATCTGGTCATTTTAATGAGCTGGATGAGGGCCAAGAAAATGAACATTAATCCAGATACTCTGGAGATTCTCTGACATAGAGGTTTTCAAGGTCTGGGAGTTAAACGACCTGTTGCGAATGGGACTTGCACAAGCCCTGAAGGAACAGATCGTAGTCTGCAGTGCTCCTATATTCATCTTTGTCACTGGAGGCCCAAGCGTCACAGGGGCTGGGAGTGTCCCTCCCAAAAAGACCAGAAGCCTTTTTATTAGGGATAACGGGAACAGATGTCCCCACAAAACAGGTAAATCTATTTTTTTTATGCAGCAACAGCAGCACAAACATTATACTGTATGCACAAAAATGGCATGAAGAGGCAGTAACTACTAAAGAAGAATGGCAGCTGAAACTGACAGAATATGTAGAATTGGCAAGTTTGACTTGCAAAAATAGAGATAAAAAAGAGACTGACTTTAAGGAGGACTGGAAATGTTTGTGGATTATTTGAAAACTCTGTAAACAACTTGGATTTGAGTAAGAACAGCAGTGGAAAGTATCATGGAGGGGGGTTTTGTGTGAAGAAGAGTAATTATAATATGCAGCAAAAGTTGGAATTTGGGGAAACCATGGAGGGATGGAGGGGAAGTCCTAGGTTGGCTGATTGAATATTAAATTTGAAATGTTGAATTATTATGTATTTTCCAAATTTCTATAAATAAAAAGGGGGGCTGGGAATGTAAGCCAGAGTGCACGGAATGCTGTTTACCTTCCTGCCATGGCAGTACCTATTTATCTACTTGGTATGCTTTCAAACTGCTAGGTTGGCAGAAGCTGGGACAGAGCAACAGGAGCTCACTCCATTGCAGGGATTCGAACTGCCAACCTTCCAATTGGCAAGGTCAAAAGATTCAGTGGTTTAGACCACAGTGCCACCCGCATCTCTTCTGCTGTATTAAGCCAGCCCCCACCTCTGACTGCAGGGACAGGAAGAGGAAACCCCAGCTCCAGCCCTGGACAGCTACACTCCTGTGGCCAGAAGGATGGCAAGGGGCTCTGCTGCAGCTGCACCCACGTCCTCATAAGGAGCAACACCTGCAAGTTGACCTTAAGAAATTCAAAATATACATAAAACCAGCAAAAAAAATGTATATTAAAATACAGGTCAGCTTCACAAGTAGGCTTGCCTAAACAAAAAAGTTTTCAGCAGGCACTAAAAGTAACACAATGAAGGTGGAGTTCCAGTGTGTAGTTGCTGTCATGCTGCAAGATTGATTCCTTACAGGTGTGAGATGAACATTATGTGACAATTGTACAAGTGTCAGTCCCGTGGATTGATGTAGCCAAGGAAGCACATATGGGACCAGGTAATCCATGCAGGAGCTATCTGTTTGTGCAATAACCAGAGAGGTCCTTTTCTGATGTGTCCCTTCAGTTGTGGAATTCCCCACCCCTGACTCAGAGGTCACCATCTTTCTCTCTTTGCTTTCTGGTATCTGCTCAAAACATGGTTCAGTTTGGGATGTTTATAGATAGGCTCTGTAGTTATACATTGGTTGGTTGGTTTATGTTGCCATTGTGTATAGCTTTAAAATAATAATGATGATGATAACTGTAGTATTAGTAAAATTTATATTTTATTCTATCTAGACTAAGCAGGATATAAATGTTGTACATAAATAAATAGCAGCCTCTACTCCGTATGCAACAAAAAGACTTATGGGGTAGATGAACTTCATTGCCACATAACAGAAACCAGCAGCGCTCTTTTTCTAGAAAAAGAGGTGCCAGAACTCATCATGAACACCTCCCTTGTTCTCTTATTATGGCAATAGTGCTCACCTGAGAGGTGCCAGAACTGAGTTCCTGTGAGTTCCAGCTGAAAAAAGTTCTGGAAACCAGATACATGAACTCCCTCTGGCGCAGGGGTAGGCAACCTAAGGCCCAATTGCCTTCTAAATCCAGCCCACGGATGGTCCGGGAATCAGCATGTTTTTACATGAGTAGAATGTGTCCTTTTATTTAAAATGCATCTCTGGTTTATTTGTGGGGCATAGGAATTTGTTCATCCCCCCCCCATATAGTCTGGCCCCCCACAAGGTCTGAGGGACAGTGGACTGGCCCACGGCTGAAAAAGGTTGCTGACCCCTGCTCTGGAGGTTAATAAGTGTTGTTTGTTTGTTTTCATTTTATCCAAGATTTTCCAACTGTTCAAGTAATTGCAAATATGGAACTGTTTTAACTGTAGGGAGGAGACACAACACATTTTTCTACCACTAGATGACAGTAAACTGACTTTAAACTAAGAACATACTTAGTAAGATACAGCATTCTGCTGCTCCTGCTGCTGCTGCTGCTGCAAAGAAAATCAGTTTGCTTCCCCCAAATCCTACTCTGCAGAAGGCGTGAGGAATTATTTACTGGCAAGAGGTCGCCAGGTTTCCCTGCCTCCTTCTTGGTGGCAGGTTGAGGGCTTGACTCTCCAGGTGTGGCGGTGTGGCTGCTGTTGCTTTTAATTTTTTTGTATATTAATTTTGGATCATATGATTTATGTGGTAATGTTGAATTTGATTGTGTACTTTTTGACATTTTGTTTATTGTTCATGACTACTTTTGTTATGTTTGTAGCTGCGTAATTTTTTTATAAGTTTTAAGTCGCCTTGAACATTATTTTAACTTTGGAAAAGTAGCATACAAATAAAATGATTGATTGACTGAAATGAACAAGAGTGCCTTTAATACTATAAAAAAAAATACTAAGACTGTGCATGTAGCTTTCAAGATTCAGCCCAGCAGGAGCTGGCTGCAAATTATAGCATAGGGTAGTCTGCCTTCCTGCCCTCCCCTCTCCCAATTAACTTCCGTCTCCAGGGCCCATTATGTGCCCTCACCAGGGGCCACCCCTAGGTCTCAGGGTCTGGGCTGCTCCTGACCTGGCTCTGCTAACTGGCAGAGATCATTGTAGTGTAACCTCGGAACCTCTTTTTAGTGCCAGAGCTCTGGATCATGCAAATCTACTACAAAAGAAGAACGCTTCTAAATATTTGCAGATTGCCTTTCTGTCACCTCATAACTTCCAACCAACACCCATGCATTTGGAATTGCAGTGTGGGGAGGGAATGTTAAGCGTGACGTAGCTACTTGGTATATGACGCCAATTAGCCGTAGCTTAATCGAACTGGAGCCTGGCACACTTCTCTCTCAGCTGCGCCACTCTGCTCCGATCCTCCGTTCGCCACGATTGTAGAGTAAAACACAGCGGGCTGTCGCTCCTCGGTGTTTAGAAGATCAAACACACCCAGACATTAGTGTGTCTATTTGCCAGTCTTTATTTCAGCAGTAAAACAATAAAAAGACCTCTCTTGGTTTTCCCGGGACTCCGAGCACTCATGGCTGCTTCCGTCTCTCTCGAAAGCAGAGACAAAACAGGCAGTGGACTCAAGCCACTCCCTCTAGTCACGCCTCAGGACTGGAGAGACGTCATCCCGAACTCCTTAACCCTGTGAGTTCTGAAACTATCCACACCCCCTCTTCTGTCCAGTCCTGAGGTGACTTGGGTGTTTACCTTTACAGACCTCTGTGAGATCAGTCCCTTCCCCAATGCCTTGCGCCTTTTCCTGGTGTTCCTGTCAGGCACCTGTGGAACCTCCTCACAACTCCCAGGTTCGCACTGTGCGAAACCAACCCACGCATTAGTGACCTGAAACCTCTCAGGTGGAATTCCCTTTGTTGTGCGACTGGACCGCCTGGGCACAAACTCAGGCACTTCCTCTGACTCACTGTGGTCAGCAGGGGTGTCCTCACCATCTTTTTCCTCCCCTCTGACTTAACGCGTCTTCGGACCTTTTGCACTCTGCTAACAGGAGACGAAGGCTCACTCTTGGGCTCTCTTTTAACAACCTGTGGAGATGCCCAATCCTGTTCTTGACCCTGGTCAGGGACCTGGTCCTCAACAGGTTCAGCTTCTGCCTCCTTGCAACTCTGACCAGTTGCTTTCCTCCTTTGGAGATTGTACAAACATTGTTTTCAAAGCAAACCTTATACCCCTTCTGTAACAAATAAGGGACAGATAAAAGACAATGTTTCATCCCAGGTACCACGTAAACTTCCAACTGCCCCTGCAAAACAGAAAAATAAACACTTGCAACGTTAGACAAAGGTTTTTTTTCTCCATCAGCAAACTGAACAGTTTTTCCAGCTGGAACTGCCCTGCAATTCCACATCTCGACAGCAGGGGTCTCTGGAATCAGATTCCGGTTAGCTCCAGAGTCAATTACAAAGCACATGTCATTGTCTCTCTTAGAGCTGTCTTCAAACTTTGCAAGACTGGCCGTCAGTTGATAAGCATCATCATTGTCTAAAGCACGTACTCCTTGCGCGTTCCCACGCCTGGCCCCCTTGCCGGGCTGGTTTCCATGGAAACCTGGCTGATTCCCATGGGAAGCGACCTTGACAACATCCTGCCTCGTCTCCTTGCTTCGGTGGGGGCAAGAGCGACGCAGATGTTCAGTTGAATTGCAAACAAAACAGCGCCGAACGGAAAAAGCCTGAACCGTGCATTCCGCTGGCTTGGCTCCGCCCTTGCAACCGGAGCCCCCGGTGCCAGCTCTGCCCTCTCTGATACGGCGTTCCTCCTCATCACTCAAGCGTCCTGTCACATAAACCAGCGTCAACGCTTGAGGATCCATAGATTCCAAAGTTAGACACAAATTGTCATAACTTTTGTCCAGAGAGCTGAGCAAAATATACACTTTCAGCAAAATATACACTTTCAGCTCCTCAGTAAAGTTCACTTGCAACAGCCTCAGCTGGTTGAACACAGACAGCATCTCAGTTACATGCTTCCTGATGCTATCCCCAGGACGTAACTTCATCTCAAACAAGCGTCTGGTGGTGTGGATCTTTGCCCCAGCTGTGGTTCTGTGGTGCACCCTTTCCAATGCTTGATAGGCCTCAAAGGCAGTCTCCAGCCCCTCTACCAAAGGCAGCTGTGAACCATCCAAACTGAGCACAATAGCTCCTAGAGCTTTGTGATTCTTTCTCTGTGAAGCGTGGGCATTTGCAATGTCTGCCGCTGAAGCACCTGCCGCCGCTGGGGGTAGTGGAGGTCCCTGAACAGCCTCCCACAGCCCCTTGGCTACCAGCCATGCCTTCAGCTTTCTGCTCCATTCCGCCCAATTTTTTCCGTCTAATTTTTCAAACGGAACAGTGTATGACTCGTGGCTGTCTGCCATTTTTCTTCCCGGGGCCCCAGCTTACTCACGTAACCAGTCAGCTTTCCGGCACCCGGCTTTCAGCTGCTCTCAGCTCCTTCCAGCCAGCTGCTCTGCTGCCTCAGAACGCAGACAGGACCTCAGCTTTCTGTAGCGTCTTGGCCTCCTGGCTTCAAACACACACCGGCACAACGTCGCAACAGCTTCAAAGCAGTAATTAGCGATCCATAACCTGTTAAGCGTGACGTAGCTACTTGGTATATGACGCCAATTAGCCGTAGCTTAATCGAACTGGAGCCTGGCACACTTCTCTCTCAGCTGCGCCACTCTGCTCCGATCCTCCGTTCGCCACGATTGCAGAGTAAAACACAGCGGGCTGTCGCTCCTCGGTGTTTAGAAGATCAAACACACCCAGACATTAGTGTGTCTATTTGCCAGTCTTTATTTCAGCAGTAAAACAATAAAAAGACCTCTCTTGGTTTTCCCGGGACTCCGAGCACTCATGGCTGCTTCTGTCTCTCTCGAAAGCAGAGACAAAACAGGCAGTGGACTCAAGCCACTCCCTCTAGTCACGCCTCAGGACTGGAGAGACGTCATCCCGAACTCCTTAACCCTGTGAGTTCTGAAACTATCCACAGGGAAGAGAGTATGCCTTCCAGACAAGACTAAGAGTCAGCACATTTCTTTTTAGGCATTAGCCACTGGAATTCCTCTGAAGCTTATTGTAAATTTCTTAATGAGAAGATTAGTAGCCGAGGATCAACTGGACAGAGAGATGTTTTTATTCCTTTCTCATAACAACAGAGCTCAGGGTCCTGCCATGAAGCAGATGGAGAGGAGACTCAGGACGGGCAAAGTGAAGTACTTCCTTACACAGTTCGTAATTGCTGCCACAAGATCAGGCAATAACCACTCGCTTCCATAGCTTCAGTTTGGGCTAGGCAGACCCCTTTCAAGGTCCAAGGGTGATGCTCACCTGGCTTTGACCATTCTCCATTATACTAGCCATGAGTGTTGTCATACGTGGGTGTGGGCACCCCACATGCTACACAAACCACACACAGGGACACATTCATAGCATCACTGCAGTGGATTCGAACTTCCATTGCAGTGCCAGGACAGGAGGAGAGTTTTAAATACAGTGTCTCTGCCCAGGACTGCATCGGTATTTTTTCATTTTGCCAAAGTTGAGGTCCGGCAAGATATTATAATTACTTGGTGTGTGGGTGTGTATGGATCAGGCCCAGGACTGGGGGCTGGCTACTCCTGCTTTAAAAGGTGCTGGAGATATTTCTGGATAATTAAATGCTCAATGACTACTGCTCATGATGTCTATATGCACCCTCCATGTTCAAGGGCAATATGAATACCACCCGTTGTGGGGGGGGGGGCAACATCAAGTGGGAGCTGCCTCCTTCACTTCCTGCCTGTGGGATTTCTGGAGACATCAGCTTAACCACCATAGAAAACAGAAGGTGTTGGTTTAGACAGACTCTTAGTCTCTTCCAATACATTCTTTCTTGTGCTGAGTGAATGGGCAGTAAAATGGCAAATGTCATTCAATGTGAAGATGAATGTTGGAAGATTCAGGACAAAAGAAAGAAAATACTTCTTCATGCAGCACATAGTTAACCTATGGAATCTGCTCCCACAGTAGGCCAGTGGCGTAGCATAGGGGGGAGCACGGGGGGGGTTGCCCCAGGTGCAAAATTGTTAGGGGTGCAAAATTTCAACACCTGGTGCTGCCGCAATACAGCTGTGCTCTTCCATCGCTGGGCTCCATTGAAAATGGCTTCTCCATGTGAACCAGGAAGTACTGAACCAGCATGCGTCCTGCTTCTGTTTCCCTCCCACCCACCCTCTTCATGTGGCTCTGGGCACTGGCAACCCACGCTATGCCACTGCAGTAGGGAGTGTTGGCCACCACCTTGGATGGCTTTAAAAGAGGATTATACAAATTCGTGGAGGAGGAAAGGGCTGTCGATGGCTACTAGCTGTGATGACTGCACTCTGCCTCCATAGCTGGAGGCAGAAATGCCTCTGAGTAGCAGTTGCTGGAAACTACAGGAAGGGAGAGTGCTCTTCTGCTCAAATCCTTCTTGCAGGTTTCTTACAGGCATCTGATTGTCACCTGAGAGAACAGGATGCTGGACTAGATGGGCCACTGGCCTGACCCAGGAGGCTCTTCTTACGCTATTTTGTTCTAATTTCTGTAATGGATATTGACTGATAACAGCAGAGCTTGGTATCCTGTTCTCGTGTGCATTCCCACTTTACAAACAGTTGATAGTGTGGCCAAATAGTCCTAACCTACCATATGCAGTGTTCTGCATGTGCCCAGTCTTTTGCAATGTGCAAGGAATTCTTGGAAGCCTGAAGGAAATCCCTCAATATCACAGTGGAAACATATTGTTATGAAGGTTGCATGCCTTCCTAAATCTCTGCCGAACGATAGCAAAATTCCAGGGGGTTCCAGGCGCTCACCCAGGGTTGTGTTTCTGTTGGGAATTCAAGGCACAGTGGAGGCTAGTGTCTTTAAGAAATATGGTTTATTTTACACATATTTACACCTAAAGTCTTCAGAGTTGGGGGAGCAGAATGTTACACCCCAAGAGTGTCTCTCATTGCCCCTCTCTTAGCTTCAGCAAGCTGGGGTCCAAAGCAGCAGTCGGTCATGGCTCCCAGTCTCTCGGGGCAGCCTCTTCCAGCCAGTGCCAAGATGGTTCTGCCCTTCAGTCCCCACATGGAGTTCTGCCTACCTCCCCCTCCTTGTCCCCATAACACCTTGCTTATCCCTCTGTGTAAAAGGACACTTTCCCCCTGAGGGCACAGCCTGCCTCCTCTCCTGTTTCCAATCCTAAACCTTTCTCTGCTCATGGTGACCATGGCAACTCTGTTTTGCACAGACCCAAGGATCCTTCTTTGATGTGTAGGTAACTGGCCATTGTTTGATAATGGCTTGCATACATCCAGCCTGGTCAAGCTAGTTTTCATAGGCTAGTCCCAGAATTTCTGTGTTTGGCACAGTTCAGGAGAACTGCTGCAGCCTGAATTTTCCCTTCAATATCCCAAATATTATCACTTATTAATTTCTAACATTCATTAACTTTAGCTGTTATGGGTGCCCTTGTACCCCTAAACTCTATTACCCCAGATCTGCAACAGTATTAGGAGTTGAAGGAATGCCCAACCTCTGTGGGTCCTGTTGTGTCTCGTTAACATAGCTTTGCATGGATGTGATCACCACTGGGTCACACTGCTGGCACATATTTCCTGTGTCATCATTTGAGTGTTCCAATCATCTGAGATGACTAAGAAATATGGAATGGCTAGTCTGAAATATTAGAATTACTAGTCAGCCACATAAAAGAATGAAGAGGATTTGGAAACAGGTTGTGACAACACAATTCTAACATACCTAGGCTGAGTACACACCAGAATGTTAATGAGCCCATGGGTTGCACAAATAGGATTCTGTTTGAGTGCATGTTCGTTTGCACCCCCGGGTGCTTACAACTGAATTCTATCTCAATGTTTTCTGTCCACAATAGTGGGTGGCACTTGATAGCATGCATCCGCCCAGTGTGTTGTTGTCCCCTCCCCTCCCCACCTTCTCTGTGTTCCAGAAACCTCCGGCCATGGTGGGCATGTGTTTGTATGCAGCTAATTTATTCGTTTGTCTTAGCTACAAGTTTTCCAATATACCACACTCAACATGCCTCCCCAGCAGAAGTAGGCAATAGATGGCACTGAGTAAAACATCCCCATGCACTTAATGCCGTTACCAGCAGACACACAAGGTGCTCCAGTATACCCAGAGTTGGGTGACATGCAGTTTTATGTTGAGTCCCCCCCCCCCCCTTACCACATTATCGGCAGATCAGGAAAATCAGAATTGAATGAGGGTAAAGTGTGGGCCCAGAGGATTGGAGAAGATCAGTCTACATCCCAATCCCAAAGAAGGGCAGTGCCAAAGAATGCTCCAACTACCGCACAATTGCACTCATTTCACACGCTAGCAAGGTTATGCTTAAAATTCTACAAGGAAGGCTTAAGCAGTATGTGGACCGAGAACTCCCAGAAGTGCAAGCTGGATTTAGAAGAGGCAGAGGAACCAGAGACCAAATTGCAAACATGTGCTGGATTATGGAGAAAGCTAGAGAGTTCCAGAAATATATCTACTTCTGCTACATTGACTATGCAAAAGCCTTTGACTGTGTCGACCACAGCAAACTATGGCAAGTTCTTAAAGAAATGGGAGTGCCTGATCACCTCATCTGTTTCCTGAGAAATCTCTATGTAGGACAAGAAGCTACAGTTAGAACTGGATATGGAACAACTGATTGGTTCAAAATTGGGACAGGAGTATGACAAGGCTGTATATTGTCTCCCTGCTTATTTAACTTATATGCAGAATTCATCATGCGAAAGGCTGGGCTGGATGAATCCCAAACCGGAATTAAGATTGCTGGAAGAAATATCAACAACCTCAGATATGCAGATGACACAACCTTGATGGCAGAAAGTGAGGAGGAATTAAAGAAGCTTTTAATGAGGGTGAAAGAGGAGAGCGCAAAATATGGTCTGAAGCTCAACATAAAAAAAAAATGAAGATCATGGCCACTGGTCCCATCACCTCTTGGCAAATAGAATCATAGAATCATAGAGTTGGAAGAGACCACAAGGGCCGTCGAGTCCAACCACCTGCCAAGCAGGAAACACCATCAGAGCACTCCTGACATATGGTTGTCAAGCCTCTGCTTAAAGACCTCCAAAGAAGGAGACTCCACCACACTCCTTGGCAGCAAATTCCACTGTCAAACAGCTCTTACTGTCAGGAAGTTCTTCCTAATATTTAGGTGGAATCTTTTTTCTTGTAGTTTGGAACCATTGCTCCGTGTCCGCTTCTCTGGAGCAGCAGAACTCAACCTTTCTCCCTCCTCTACGTGACATCCTTTTATATATTTGAACATGGCTATCATATCACCCCTTAACCTCCTCTTCCCCAGGCTAAACATGCCCAGCTCCCTTAGCCGTTCCTCATAAGGCATCGTTTCCAGGCCTTTGACCATTTTGGTTGCCCTCCTCTGGACACGTTCCAGTTTGTCAGTGTCCTTCTTAAACTGTGGTGCCCAGAACTGGACACAGTACTCCAGGTGAGGTCTGACCAGAGCAGAATACAGTGGCACTATTACTTCCCTTGATCTAGATGCTATACTCCTGTTGATGCAGCCCAGAATTGCATTGGCTTTTTTAGCTGCCGCGTCACACTGTTGGCTCATGTCAAGTTTGTGGTCAACCAAGACTCCTAGATCCTTTTCACATGTACTGCTCTCAAGCCAGGTGTCACCCATCTTGTATTTGTGCCTCTCATTTTTTTTGCCCAAGTGCAATACTTTACATTTCTCCCTGTTAAAATTCATCTTGTTTGTTTTGGCCCAGTTCTCTAATCTGTCAAGGTCGTTTTGAAGTGTGATCCTGTCCTCTGGGGTGTTAGCCACCCCTCCCAGTTTGGTGTCATCTGCAAATTTGATCAGGATACCCCTGAGTCCATCATCCAAGTCGTTGATAAAGATGTTGAATAAGACCAGGCCCAAGACAGAACCCTGTGGCACCCCACTAGTCACTCTTCTCCAGGATGAAGAGGAACCATTGATGAGCACCCTTTGGGTTCGGTCAGTCAGCCAGTTACAAATCCACTGAGTGGTAGCATAGTCAAGACCGCATTTTACCAGCTTCTTTACAAGAATATCATGGGGCACCTTGTCAAATGCCTTGCTGAAATCAAGGTAGGCTACATCCACTGCGTTCCCTTCATCTACCAGGCTTGTAATTCTGTCAAAAAACGAGATCAGGTTCGTCTGACATCACTTATTTTTCAGAAATCCATGCTGACTATTGGTGATCACAGCATTCCTTTCTAGGTGCTCACAGACTGTTTGCTTAATGATCTGCTCCAGAATCTTCCCTGGTATTGATGTCGGACTGACTGGGCGGTAATTATTTGGGTCCTCTCTTTCCCCCTTTTTGAAAATAGGGACAACATTTGCCCTCCTCCAGTCTGCCAGGACTTCGCCTGTTCTCCAGGAATTCTCAAAGATGACTGCCAGTGGTTCTGAGATCACATCTGCCAGTTCTTTTAATACTCTTGGATGCAGTTCATCTGGCCCTGGAGACTTGAATACATCTAAACTAGCCAAGTATTCTTGTACTATCTCCTTGGTTATTCTGGGCTGTGTTTCCTCTGCTGAATCATTTGCTCCAAATTCTTCAGCATTGTTTTCTTTATCGGAGAAGACTGAGGCAAAGAAGGCATTGAGGAGTTCAGCCCTTTCTGTGTCCCCTGTTTGCATTTCACCATCTTCTCCTCTGAGTGAACCCACTGTTTCTTTGTTCTTCCTTTTGCTACGAACATACCCATAAAAGCCTTTTTGTTGCTTTTAACCTCTCTAGCAAGCCTGAGTTCATTCTGTGCTTTAGCTTTTCTGATTTTGTGTCTACACCTGCTGGCTATTTGTTTGAATTCCTCTTTGGTGGTTTCCCCCCTTTTCCATTTTTTGTACACATCCTTTTTAAATCTTAACTCAGTTAAAAGTTCTTTAGATAGCCACCCTGGCTTCTTTAGGCACCTTCCATGTTTCCGTCTCATTGGTATTGCCTGAAGTTGTGCTTTTACTATCTCCCTCTTAACAAACTCCCAGCCATCATGAACTCCCTTTCCTTTTAGTATTACTGTCCATGGGATCTCACCCAGCACTTCCCTAAGTTTTATGAAGTCGGCTTTCTTAAAGTCAAGAAATTGAGTCCTAGTATGCTTGGCTGCTCCTTTCCGCTGTATAGTAAACTTCAGAAGAGCATGATCACTCGCGCCTAATGATCCTTCCACTTCTACCCCAGTAATCAGGTCATCAACATTGGTTAGGACCAGATCTAAAATGGCTGTTCCTCTTGTTGCTTCTCCCACTTTCTGGACAATGAAGTTGTCTGTTTGACCTTATGCTCTTGGCTGAGTTTGACATCCAACAAATATCCTGGTAATTGAAGTCCCCCATTACTACTATCTCCCTTCTTTTTGCATGCTTGGCCATCTGTTCCAGGAAGGCATCATCTATGTCCTAGAAGGGGAAGAAATGGAGGCAGTGAGAGATTTTACTTTCTTGGGCTCCATGATCACTGCAGATGGTGACAGCAGCCACGAAATTAAAAGACTCCTGCTTCTTGGGAGAATAGCAATGACAAACCTTGACAGCATCTTAAAAAGCAGAGACATCACCTTGCCAACAAAGGTCCATATAGTTAAAGCTATGGTTTTCCCAGTAGTGATGTATGGAAGTGAGAGCTGGACCATAAAGAAGGCAGATCGCTGAAGAATTGATTCCTTTGAATTATGGTGCTGGAGGAGACTCTTGAGAGTCCCATGGACTGCAAGAAGATCAAACGAATCCATTCTTAAGGAAATCAGCCCCGAGTGCTCACTGGAAGGACAGATCCTGAATCTGACGCTCCAATACTTTGGCCACCTCATGAGAAGAGAAGACTCCCTGGAAAAGACCCTGATGTTGGGAAAGATGGAGGGCACAAGGAGAAGGGGATGACAGAGGATGAGATGGTTGGATAGTGTTCTCGAAGTTACCAGCATGAGTTTGACCTAACTGCAGGAGGCAGTGGAAGACAGGAGTGCCTGGCATGCTCTGGTGCATGGGGTCATGAAGAGTCGGACACGACTAAATGACTAAACAACAACCACCCAGTGTGGGCTGCCACTTGGATGAGAATGTCATGTAGATGTCTTGAAGAACATGTACCTGTGGGATGCACAGAATCCACTATAAAGTGATGTTTGTATACAGTCCTACTCAGAAGTAAAACTCATGTAGTTCAATAGGGCATGCTCCCAGACACTGGCAGACTGTAAGGTACCACTGTCTGGGGTAGGCGCGCAGGGCGCTCCCCTGAGTGAGGGACGCACTTGTGCGCCGCAACCCAGTAGAAGAGTCCACTCTGGGTCAGACCTTGGTCAGCTCCCTCATGCGCTGGAGCCAGGCTCCAATGAAGGAGCGTGTTGTGGGGGCACCTGGTTGCACCCCCTCCCAAAATTGCGCCCAGAACCGCGGGGGCCCTCAGCTCCCCCACACCATGCCATTGCTGCCAGACAAGTGGGCAGTCTGAATCTGGAGGATGTTGTGGCTATCAGCTTGGATGACTTTAAAAGTGGTTTAAACCAATGAATGGAAACCAGTCATGATGGCTGCATATTATTATCTCCAGTATCCGAGGCATTAGGTCTCTGTTGCTGAGGTTGCCTCATGTCCTGCTTGTGGGCTTCCCTTTGACACCTGACTGGCCACTGTGAGAACAAGAGGGCTAAAGGGGCCTTTGGTCTGATCCAGCAGGTCTCTCCTCATGTTCCTAAGCCTCCACATGAAGACAAAACCAGTTGCCAGGAAAGCGCCAAACTCTTCCCTGAACCACCTGTCCCTCACTCTTTTTTCAAGAAATGTAACAAGGCACCAATTTCCTGAGGCAGCCACGTTCGTCTGTCCAGGCAAATCTTGTAGCAGTTCCATATCTAACAGACTGATTACGGCACAAGCGTTGATGGTCTTACAGTGTAATTCCTAACATGTCTACTCAAAACCAAGTCCTATTAAACCGAGTGGGGGCTTACACTCAGGTGGGTAAGGCTAGTGTTGCAGCCTAATTTATATACTGTGTTAGAGAGGGAGATTCATAAAACAATGAAGGCAAGAAACCATCTCTGACAGTTCTATGCAAAGCTCATCTTGCATGCAAGATAAGAACAAAATGACCAGCACACACTGCAGTCTTTCTGATGGATTTACTAGTTGCAATGGGAAGGAAACTCACACGAACCTGATGGAAGCCATATTTAAATAGCATCCAATTTGGTGATAAATTAGAGCCCAGCAGCTTCTCTTTGTAGTCTTTTTTTGCCGAAGAACCATAGCACTCAGGTCATCAGCAGGAGAGACTGTAATGTTTTCCTACTGGTTCTGAATGTCACACTTTAGGGAGGTCAAGTGTTGTGTTCATTTGTCCTTTTGCATAAGGTAGCACTGTGTCTCTCCATTCCCTGTGCTGAATGACTCTGCTGGAGCCCCTTGCTCCACAGCCCTCATTTCTCTTCTTCTTTGATTCCCTTTGTCTCTGACAAATGCAAATCCTTCCTCTCTGCATGCCAGGTTGTTAGTCCTTGGGCTTTTTCATGAGTTACACTAAAAGTGCCTTGTAGTTTGGCATGTGTCACTTGTGAACGTTGTTGTTGGAGCCCTGAAAGCAGAGGAGAGCTACATTCTAGACTAGTAGTTCCCAAACATTTCACTCCCAAATTGCTGAAGGTCTTAGCAGACTACTTAATTATTTTTCTGCCTGATGTAGCAATTGTAATGTACTGTGCTAGATGCAAGATGCTTTTAAAGTTGTTGTTTTTTGCTTTTTTCTATTGTATTATACTCTATTACAATTTGAATACCACAGGATTCAAAGTGTAATACAATAAAGTGTGATATAATAAATACATGAAGCAATTATTACAATTAAAAATACAATTAAAAATCAATATGAATATATAATGTGATGGGTATGACCTCTTCTGTCTTCAATCAGAAATTCACAGACCACTAGAAAGAAGTTCATGGACCACTGCTGTACCACAGTTTGAGAACTTCTGTTTTAGCCAGTGTGCTTTTTTGTTCCAAGAGGATAAATAATGCAAATGAGTCATCTGGGTATTGCAAACAGATTGTTAGCAACAGGTATATTTTTTTTAAAAAATGAATTGCTGGATTTTCCATGGATTAAATGGGGAAGGGGAATTGGTTAGCACCCATTTGCCTCAGGAGACAGTGGAGTGGTGTGCCTTTGGGTATGAAGTCAAACTGTTGGAAGGTTGTGGAGCCCAATGCGGGAGAGACTTTGTTTTGTTGCAGTTGGGGCAGATGAAGGTGTCCAGTTGTGCTGCTGCACATGCACCAGGGTGTTTCTTCTCTCTGCGCTCATCCCAGTGGTCTTTCCTCCTCTGGATACACAACCTGACTGTCTCCAGGCGGTGTGGTTGCCTGCAATGGAGTCTCACAGGGCAGGGTGCACGAGCAGCTCCAATTCCACAATAAATGCCCATCTGGAAGAACTCTAAAGATATATTTGTACCTAAGTGCTGTTTAGGCCAAATGTGATAATCAAAGATGGTATGTGTAAGACAGAGTTTGCAGAGTCTGTTGCCCAGCAGATGTTGTTAGATGGCCAATTTAACAATGTTAGATTGGCCATTGTTATGTTGGTTGAGGCTGATGGGCGTTGTAGCCAAAGAACATCTGGAAGGCCGCAGTTCCCCACCCCCACTGCATCCCTGGTGCAAACGAAAACTTATGTAGCAAACTCATTCTCCAAGGACGGATCTTTATGCAGACAAAGCAGCAGCACTTATCAGCAAGTAGGAGGTATCAGCAGGCTTGAGAGGACACCAATATTTGAAGACTTATAATTATTTAAATAGAATAGAGGGACCCTCCAAAACAGCCCCATGATGACGGGGCGTACTCAGCAGCCACAAAAAACAGAGTGTCTGTTGGGCAGAGGAAAAACAGAAAAAAGTCAAAATGAAATGGAACAAGGCCTGGCTGGCTGACTCCCTGAGCAGCATCCATTCAAACGGCAACATTTTGTTGCAGATCCCACTTGTTGAGGCTAAAAGTGAACACACAAGTTATAGGTGCATTTAAATCGATTGATTTCAGTGGGGCTCAGTTCTGCATTGGATGTAGACCATAATGTCTGCTCTAGACCAGTCTTCACCAGTCTGGTGTACTCCAGATGTTGGGGGTGAAGCTGATGGGAGTTGTAGTCCAATAACATCTGGAGAGCAGCACGTTGGAGAACGCTGCTCTGGACGATGCGCTGCAGAATTATTTATACAAAATAAACCTCGCCCCGCATAATCGATCACAAGACGCGGCGAACAATGCCCGTCCACTTTGGGGACCAGCCCCCCCCCCATATTTTATTGGGGCGAGAGCTGATGGTTCTGCGAAGAGTCCCTGGGCGCCTCTGGCTCGCCTGCCCCTTGCAGATCTCGCCCAGCGCCCGGCCTTGCAGCCCGGCCTCCCTCCGGGCGCCCCGGCGCAGAGAGACTGCGGAGCTGCGCGCTGCCTTGCGCGCTCCCTCCCTCCCTCGGCGCAGCCATTGGCTGCAGCGCTGGATGCTGCGCCGGCTGAGAGCTGATTGGCCGAGAGGAGCCGGGCTCCGGCGGCGCCTTGCCTGCCTCCCTTGCCGGCTGCTGCTCGGCTGCGGAGCCGCGAAGTCCTTGCTCGCTCTACGCGGCGCCTGCTGGAGTCGCCGGATCGGGCTGCGCTCTGGCGCTCTCCTCTCTCCGCCTTCCTGCTCCGGCCCGAGAGCCGGCTTCTGGCTGGGAAGGCGCTCGGGGGCAGGCTCGCTCTCGCCCTCGCGGGCTTCCCGCCACCACGTTAACTTCCCAGAGGTCGGGGGTCTCCTGCGGAGCCAGGTAGGAGGGCCATCTGGCGGGAAGGGAAGGAGTCGCCAAAGCGAGGCGCCCTTCCTTGCTGCCTGGTCCGCTTAGTCCGTTTCTTGCCCGCCTTTGCTTCGAGGAGCTCGAGGCGGCTCCCCGGCGCTCCTTGCCCCTTGCAGCAACCTGATCAAGTCGGCTACGCAACCCGGGGAGGTACCGTAGTGGTTGCCGGGCCAGAGCAGGGCCGGGGAGGCGCAGGATCCCGTCTCGCTCCCGCGATGCCCCTGGGCCAGGCGCTGCCTCTCCGGAAAGGGGGGGGGGGGGCTGAGAGGAAAGGCAGGACATCCATGTAACAAGCAAAAATGAAGAGCAAGTCAAGCTCCCTGCCCCAAAGAGGTTGCAGTCCAGTAGGAGGGGAGAGCAGAGGGACATAGCTCAGTGGGTAGAGCATGAGACTCTTAATCTGAGGGTTTGGGGTTCAAGCACCACGTTGGGCAAAATATTCCTGCATTGCGGGGTTCGACTAGATGAGCCTCAGGGTCCCTTCCAACTCTGCAGTTCCAACTCTGCAGCATCTCTGACAATGACTCCCGTAAAAGCCTCAAGCAACTCACTTCATCTTCTCAGGGGACACATTTCGCCAAGCCGCCTGGTTTCCCCCTTTAGAGTAAAGGCCAAAGGCACCTCCAGGCAGCAGGACTTTTCTCCTCTGCTGAATGGGGTTGGGGGGGGGGAATGTTTGCTCTGGAGAATTAATGGATCTCGGGGTGGGAAATGCTGTAGGAGTGACACACTGCTGCAGCACAGAGCTCCCCCCTCAAAAACAAACCCATATATTGTAGGACAGGCAGCAGGAACCTGGTCCAAACAATGAGACCAGATAGTCAGGACACAGATCCTGTCAACCGATTCCTCCTCACTTTGGAATCTACTTAATGAAGGCAACTGGACCTGTCAGACTGAATTTCACTGTCCCGAAGGGGATGACCTTCCTTCACTCCCACAGCTCTGCCAAACATGGGGAAACCACCAAGAACTTCAGCTTGGTTCTTGCAAACAAGGAGCAGATAATGTTGCAAGAATAATAAAGCAGAGGGCTTAGGGGAAAGAAAAAGTGTGGGGATGGGGGGCACAGAGGCCACACGGATGGAGCCTGCTGGTGCTTGCCTGGCTTTGTGAGCCGGTCTGTGTTTCAGATGGGTTTTTGGTATATGCAGATTCAAGGGATTGTATGTGCATGCACAAGTCTGGGGCTCTAGACAAGGTGTCGGAGAGCATGAGTACACACCACTTGCATGCTTAGGCAAAATGTGTGTCGCAGTGAAAATGTGAAGTCAACTTATTCCATGCACAGTCAGGTGAGTGTGCATTACATGCTGGCTTAAGTGTTTTATAACTATCCACCTGAGTACTTGTGGGCACAGATTTTAGAAGTAGGGAAGAGGTTTAGAGGCAGCACAAACAGCAATAAGTCCCAAGTTTAATTCCTGACATCTCCAGGGAGGACTGGGAAATATCTCTGTCTGAAAACCCAGAGAGCTGCTGCCCATTGGATCAGTGATGTGATTTGGTGTAAGGCAGATTCTTGTGTTCCTATGTAGAGCCAGTGTGGTGTTGGAGTGTTGGACTAGGATTAAAAAAACCTGGGTTCAAATCTCCAGTCAGTCTCATTCAGCTGCGCTTACCTCACAGGGTTGTTGTAAAGTGAAAAGGCATGTGTGTGGGGTGAGTAGAATATAAGAAACTTGGAATATAAATATAAAAAATAAAGCAAGGGTTTATGTGTAGGGAAGATGTGATTTTAAAAGGGCATTTTGAATTAAGGCATATGTAGAATAATTAGGATCTTATTTATTCAGATTTTTCGATCTGCCTTATTAAAAAAACTCAAGCTTAGTATTTCAACATTTAGGTCAGAAGGAACTTGTATGTACAGTGGTACCTCTGGTTGCAAATGGGATCCATTCTGGAGGCTCATTTGCAACATGAAAAGCCCGCAACCTGAAACGCCATATCTGCGCAGGTGTGCGGTGCAATTTGGTGTTTGTGCGCATGCGCAAAGCCCGATTTAGCACTTGTGTGCATGCGCAAGCAGTGAAACCTGGAAGTAACCCTTTCCGGTACTTCCGGGTCGCTGCGGGACGCAACCTGAAAAAACGTAACATGAAGCAAACGTAACATGAGGTATGACTGTATTCTTAAATGATTTTATTTCTTTAAGTGGATACAATAATGCTAATTAAGATCTTATGTCACTCTGATGTGTGTGCCTAGCTGTAACAGTACACATGAAATGGTATTGTGGGGACATGCAGGGTTGCGCATGACTTGCACATAATTATGGGAATTCATAAGTGTGCAGAACTATGAGGAAGTTACGTGATCAACCAAGAGAGAAAGTGTCTGCTTGAGACTGTGAAATATGTGTGCCGACATATTTGCAAGTGCGTTATCATGAGTGGGTGTGAAAGTATGGACATTGACATTAGCATAAGCAGGGCTGCTTATGTGCATGACTTTGCTCGGGGAGTAGTGGATGGGCGTGCAAGGTTCTTAATGGGTACGTGGACATTATTTGGATGTAGGGCATTCAAGTACACATTGAATATGGGCACAAAGCTATTGCTGCAGGCAGTGCAAGATTCCAGGGGTTCCATCACTCATGTTTCCTTTGGGAAATGAGGCACAGCAGAGACTGTGGTGTCTTTATGATATATGGTTCTGGTACACATATATACAAACCTATATGGAGAGAGTACAGAGCTTTAACATCCCAAAAAGGGCTTATTTCTTCCATAGACTCAGCCTTGGATTCTAACATAAATCAAACATTGTGCTCTGCCTCTCTGACTTTACAGAGAAGCTCAACTGCAACTCTGGCTTTGTCCTTCTAACTATCTAAGAGCTGGAGGAGGCGCCCAACTCAGTTGTCATCTGGCACAGGGTCCCCTCTCCTTTGCTCTCTTAATGGCCCATTACCTTTCTGTTGCTCTCCCATAATGGCCCAGGCAATTACCTTTGTTCTTCTGTAATGGCCCGTCCCAGCGCCTGCCAACCTAGCAGTTCGAAAGCACCTCCGGGTGCAAGTAGATAAATAGGGACCGCTTACCAGCGGGAAGGTAAACGGCATTTCCGTGTGCGGCTCTGGCTCTGGCTCTGGCTCTGGCCAGAGCAGCGATGTCACGCTGGCCACGTGACCCGGAAGTGTCTCCGGACAGCGCTGGCCCCTGGCCTCTTAAGTGAGATGGGCGCACAACCCCAGAGTCTGTCAAGACTGGCCCTTACGGGCAGGGGTACCTTTACCTTTACCTTTAATGGCCCGTCACTCAGGCAAAAACACAGAAAACTAGCCTGGCTGATATTTTAACCCTTGCTAGGTCCAGGGGCTCAGGATCAGTCTGGCACCCACAAACTCATTACCCTGTATTTCATAATATGGGGTATGGGTGTGTGAATCTGAGTGTGCAGAGGGGTATTTGCAGAGCCAGCATGGGAATGAAGAGAGAGTGTTGGTCACCATCCGAGGGCCAGAGTAGATGTGACATTTGTCATAAGATCTTAAGAGCAGCCCTGCTGGATCAGGCCAAAGGTACACAACCATGATATCTGCTAGCCACTTGGTACATCGCTTGAGCTTGCGCAGCTGATTTTTGTTTAACAAGTACCGTAGTTGGTGTAGAGGGACCCCCACAAGCTGGATTGGGACCAGGGTGTGGGGAGTCTAAACCTTTGCCCCTGCTGTGGTCCCAGCGGGAACCAAGGCCTCCTCAGTATTTATTTGCAGTGGGAGGGAAGCGGCAGTCAGGGCTGGCAGGAGTTTTCCTTACAGTGTGAATAGAAAAGGAGCTGAATCTAACTGGCACCAGGGCGGAGTAAAGAGTTAAAGTTGTCGCATCACATTCCCAGTCTGACCTGCCTCCAGCGCTGGCTAATTTTTAAACAAAAATCATATAGGCAAGGCCTAATGGTGTGAAAAAATTATAATTTGGCTCTGAGATCTGTGTGGGTTGGTATAATTATCCTAGTAATTTTTTTTTTTTGGGGGGGGGGGAGTTTTGTGCCTATGCCTTTTAACTCTGATACATAAGCAGATATATTTTTTCACAACAATAGGCACTCAGATGGTGGCCTAAAAGACATACAGGTCCTTTTGAGGAATCATCACCCAGAACCTGAAGCATACTCCCCACTCACTAATTTTTTTGATTTTATTTCTTTTAAGCTGATTCTAATATTATATTTTAAATTGCTGTAACCCTTCATGGGACCTTTTGGTGAAAGATGTGTAAGAAATTGAACAACAACTACTACAATAATAGTGCATACTAAGTTTTAGCTTAGGAAGGAAACAGGAAGTGGGCAGAGAGAAGTTTTTCTTTGTGTCTCATAAAACTAAAGCCCAAGGCTATCCAAGGAAGCTGAATAGTGGGAGAATAGCGGGACAGATGAGGATCATTTCTTTCTTTCTTGGATTAATACCTCACCTTTCCTCCCAAGGGGCTCAAGGGGGCCTAAATGGCTCTTCCACCTCCTCATTTCATCCTTACAACAACCCTGTGAGGTAGTTTTGGGTTGAGACACAGCGAGTGGCCTGGAGTCACACAGGGAGCTTTGTGGCTGAGTGATTATTTAAACCCTGTTTTCCTCGGTCCTAATTCAACACTCGAACCCACTGGGTGTCAAAGGGTCTGGCAGGAGAGGATGGCAAATGTGGCAGGAAGATTCAAGGACAGAAACATTTAAACATTTCAGTGTAGAATAGGGGAGTAGAGTATCACAATATTTATTTTTATTTGCAGAATATGGATAGGTATATTTTCAAATCCCCTTTTAAAGCAGGGGGAGGTGATGGGCACCAAATTTAGTGACTTTAAAGGGGAATTAGACAAATCCATGAAATGTGAGATTACCAGTGGCTGCTTGCCACAACGGCTGTGTACTATGTCCAGTACAGACAGACCCCCCTTTTACACAAGTGTTACGTTCTGAGGCACCGTACGTGTCGGTGAAATCATATATAATTGAAACCCAGCGAAAATTAGCCTGCAAACACTGTTTGGCACTGCCCATGCCCCACCCTTTGGGTGATGCTTCAGTGATGTGTTTATGACGTTCCTGGGTCACTTCTGGGTTTGGCGCGTTGTGTGTGTACACAGTTGCACACATATTGAACAAGGGACCACTGCACTGAAGGCAGTGGGCCTCTGGATAGCTGTGCTGGGACTCACAAGTGGAGAAGTTCTTCACAGTGACCCAGGTTCAAATCCCTAATCATTTCCCCAGGACACTGTGTGGTCTTTAAATGTGAGGTAAGAACGCTCAAGTTCCACTTTCTGCACTGAAACAAGAAATAAGCATGCAGCCAGTTGTGAGGTGGTCTCTGCGAGATTTGGAGTGTGCACCTAGACATACGTCCATCTCTCATAAGAAGCTGCCTTGCGCAAAGTCAGGGCATTGGCCACCCTGCTCAGGACAGAATTGTCCATGCCAGGCATGTAAAACCTTGCGTCTCCTCCCAAGGCCAGCCTCTACCCAGCTGTGCTCTGCACTCCCCAAGTGGTTTTTGCTTGGCTGGACTGTATCCTGGAGCTGCTAAGCATGCCATTTGCCTGCCTCTATGGAGGACCGACAGATTGCATGCTTAGAGGCCTCTGACGTTTGTGTGACTGGAATGGGTACATTGCGCAAAGGAAGAGGCACATCCATTGGTCCACACACATTTGCCTCTGGCATGCAGCCCCTTAAAGTTGCACACAAGGGGATGTGGCTCTCCGGCCAAAGAAGAGGGATTTATTTCCACATATTGCATTTAAGATTGGAGAATTTTAGCAATCAGCAGCTTCCCCAAACCTGACTACAGCCAGCCATAGACCAGGCTGGGGTGCCAGGCTGGGGAAAGGCTGGCATCTGGAAGGGAGCGAACCTGGTAGCCTCCATGGTAGAAGCTGGGGGAGATTCAGGTGTCTTTGCATGTGCATCTGAGAAAGAACCTGGCGGAAATGTGCATGTATGGTTTTGAGTCGTTATCTGCAGGGATGTGAAGGAGTTGGATTGCTGTGAGTGGGTGCATATCCCCGTGGCAGTGCCTGCAAACATGTGAGTGGAGGAGAAGCGTGAGGCCGTGGGAGCTTGCCTGGGGGGTTGCACACTGAGCCTTTTTGTTGCTGCTGTTTCCTGACAGGAACATTTTGACCTGACCGTCATCCTGGCTCAGGTGATTGCTTTCCTGTAGATGGGTGGTCCGTATTAATGGAAAGGCCCTTTGGTGGCAGTCAGGCCTCACCTCTTTGGCCTCTTCCTCTGACTCCTCTGCTTCAGCTCTGCAAACGGGAGAGGGAGCTTTTTCTTGGGGAGGTTGTGCAGGCACGTTTAAAGGGAAGGTCTGGAATGTCAGAAGGGCGGTGCTGTGGGAAACACTCCAGGGACATGAGTGGGGGAACCAAGGAGTACTGGCTTTGCTTCCTATGCCTTGCTTCAGAGACCTCCCCTTCAACTCTCCCCTCTGTGCAAGTCCTTGCTTAGCCAGGACTGCAAAATGTCTTTTATTCCATGTGACCCGCCCGCCAAAACTCCCACACCCTGTTCTGCTGTTCTTTATCTTGGCATGTTGACTGGGATTACAAGCAAGGCATGTTATGCTCTTCCTCTGAAAGGGATGTCTCATTTCTTGTTTTTCGAGGCATTTAAAAAAATAACTGAAGCAACAGTGATTGAAATGGCATGAATTCAACAGTTAGGGAGATGTGTTTGCCGGCCTAGGTGAGTCTGTATGCAAGAAGGGGTTTGGATTAGCTTGGCTACGAGGAAAGGCTCAAGCGCCTGAAGGTTTTTTTATGACAGAGGTTTTTTTAATTTCAAAGTATGCAGAGAGAGTGACACTCCCCCCCCATTTGTTTCTCATAACATCTCCATTGGAGCTTATTGCTACTGGTGCTGCTGTAGTGACATTTGTATTTCGCCTTTCCTCCATGGACTTCAAGGTGGCCTGCATGCCGCTGCTTGCGCTCTGTTTTATCCTCACAACAACCTGGTGAAGTAGGCTAGGCGGAGAGGCAGTGACTGGCCTAAGGTCACCCAGTGAGCTTCATGGCTTAGAGTACAGCAAAAGCAAGAGCTTCTGGATACAGTGCGCAATTAACTCAGTGGAACAAGGTGTGGGCAATAGCCTGTAAATTAGATGGCTTTGAAGAGGATTAAGTAAATCTTGTCAACACCTGCAGTAGAACCTCCAGGTTAACAGGCAATATATCTCTGAATATCAGGCATTGGGGGCAAATGAGTTTGTCAGTTCCCCAGAGACCTCTGGCTGAATGCTTTTAGAAGCAGGTTAGTGGAGCAGGTAGACCTGTAGTTAGAACTAGTTGGGCAGTTCTTATGCCCTGAGACTATTTAATTATGGAACTGGTGTTCAAAAGTCTGGATAGCTGTGCATGCAGCTAATTAAGCACCATCCCTTGCTGTTGTTCATCCCATTTGCAGACATGCACACTTTATTTCTCTCTCATACACGTGCTCTTAGAGACATAACAGCATTTTTGCAAACACCCACATATTCTGGCATGCAGGAGAAGCTATCTTCTGGAGTGATGTCCAGGTTATGGAATTCCCTTCGCTTGGAGGCCTGATTGGTCTGCTCCTTATTTACATGTATGGATGGTTAAGAACTCCTGGTTCCATTTAGGGGTGTCAGAGAATTCCGAGAGAAATGGGAACAGAAATTGCCAATGTTTGCTTATGCATCAATGCCCAGAATGATAATCAATCCCATCCCTCCAGCCCCCCTAATTTGCCTGGGTGAGATAATATCATGCCAATGTGGTTTGAGTAACATGTAATTAATTACATAATTTACGTTAGTTATGCAATTTTGCCACAGTGGATGGCAAGACTAAGAATGTTGGTTTTGGAGATGAACGGCGGCAGAACGGAAAGAGTGCTGCAGGTGGCAAACGCAGGACACAATGGAAACTGATTCCTTCGTACACCCCTAGTTCCACTGCACCTTCAGTTATCTCTGCCCCAAATAACTGTATGATCCATGGACTAGATTTAACTATAATCCAGTGTGCTACGGAAACCAGCACTCCCCCCTCCCCAGTGCAATGGGGCTTTCTCCCTCTACAAAGCAGATGCTCCAGCAGTGAACAATGGTAACCTCAAGCTCAAGGCAGAGGACAAACGATATTTCATGAAGCACCACTCTGTTCTGTCTTTGTCAGGCCACACCTGGAATACTGTGTCCAGTTTTAGGCACTGCAATTTATGAAGGGGATTGACAAACTGGAAGGTGTGCAAAGGAGGGTGATCAAGGTGTGGAAAAGGTTGACAGAGTTGGGTATGCTTAGAGGAGATGGAGAGAAGATATGATAGCCATCTTCGAATACATCAGATTGATGAGGGAGCAAGCTTGTTTTCTCTTGCTTTGGAGGCTACGACTCAAACCAATGGATTCAAGTTACAAGCAAGGAGATTCTGACTAAACATCAGGAAGAACTTTCTGACAGTAATTGGTGTTTGACAGTGGAATGGTCTTCCTCAGGAAGTGGTGGACTCTCCTTCCTTGGAGTTTTTTAAGCAGAGGGTGGATGGCCACCTGTCATGGACGCTTTCACTGTGATTCCTGCATTGCAGGGGTTGGACTAGATGACCCCTAGGGATCCCTTCCAACTCTGTTATTCTACAATTCCTAACAGATGGCTCTCCAGCCTCCTATTGGAATCCTTCCTGGAAGGAGATTATTATGCAACCTCCCTATAATGCATCTTTCAAACGAGAGAGAAGAGCTCTTTGCTCTTGCCAATCGCTCACGCTTTGCTAAGCAACTCTTTCCCAGGTTACCAGGAGCATTTTACACCCACATGCTTCCCCAACCACGTGCTGCTTTCTGCTGCCTGAGTCAGGCCGGAATCTGATGAATCCATTGCGCACGAGTCGCAGCCGCCTTCCTGCCACTGTCTTCCTTGGATCTGGGAGTGCTTTAGGGCAGGATCTTGGTCAGCTTGGAATTTGGGAGAGACATGCTGCCAGGATTCCTCACCTGCTCACAGTCGAGCTGCTGGGTTGCATCCTCCCTCCCCTCTTTCTAAAGGGCAGAATTCAATCTCAAACTACTCTTGTACCCTCACAAGTAGGAGTGGAAGAATCCCTCTGTTTTTTGGTCCATATAGCTTTTGCATATATTCATTCACAAGTCTGTTTTTGCCCATTTCTGTGGTGTATTTTTAATTTGCACAAAAATTCACATTTCAGTATGTATTTTTAATGGCTTTTCTCTCAAAATAAGCATTTTGATATATTTCATGAGCTGAGAACTGTGCTAGAGCATTTGGAACAGGCAGCAGCTGGTGGGTAACCAAGTTCCACATTAGTCCAGGAGGTGCTGATCTGGTTACCGTATTTTTCGCTCTATAGGATGCACTGGACCATAGGACGCACCTTGTTTTAGAGGAGGAGAACCAGAAAAAAAATTCTCCCCCTCTCTGCTCAGCGCCCCTTCAGCGAAGCGACAGGAGAAACAGAGCCCCTTCCATTTCTCCTCCTGCTTGGCTGAAGGGGTGCTGCGCGGCTCTCCCTCTCTGCTGAAGCCAGGACAGTCTTGCTCTCCTGGCTTCAGCGAAAGGAACCTGAAGTCTGCCGAGCACAGTGGGAACTTACGCTGCACTCCAAAGACTTCAGGTGGCTATCCCTGAAGCCTGGAGAGCGAGAGGGGTCGGTGCGCACTGACCCCTCTCACTCTCCAGGCTTCAGCAAAAGCAATGCGAAGCCTCCAGAGTGCGGAGGGAGCGCTCCCTCTGCACTTCGGAGGCTTCACGTTGCTATCGCTGAAGCCAAGGAGCCTGCATTCACTCCATAGGACGCACACACATGTCCCCTTAATTTTTGGAGGGGAAAAAGTGCGTCTTATAGAGCAAAAAATACAGTAGTTCATATCAGAATTTACAAAGCTCAAACTTCTCGGGAATCCCTAATTACACTGTGGCAGGATTCCCAGGTGGCACCCTCAACCCCCCCCCCCAATTGATTCATATATAACTGAAGAGTTGGAAGGAACCACGAGGGTCATCTCGGCCAGTCCCCTGCAATGCAGGAATCTTTTTGCCCAACATGGGGTTCAAACCCATGACCCTGACATTTAGTCTCGCTTGCTGTACCGACTGAGCTATGCAGTTGGCCATTCTACACTGACAGGCAACAGTTCTCCAGGGTTTCACGTGGGGAATCCAGGACCTCCTGCACAGCATATGCTCTATGGCCATTGAGCTACGGAGCAATGTTTGTATTTGGGACCAAGTGGCTCTCGCACAGGAACCAGGTCACCCCTGAGAAGAGGCTTACACTCTCATTGAGGGGACTCTCCGCAGGGCATTGTTTGCCAGCCTTAAAGGACGAGGGCTGAGCAACACCTGACCCATTCCAAGTCAGACCATTGGGCCATCCTGCTTGGCCTGATCCAGACTGATTGGCAGTAGTTCTCCAGGATCTTCAGGGAGGCAGAACTCTCTCAGCCCCACCTGGAGGGGGAATCTGGAGCCTTCAGCCTGAGAAGCAGTTGTTCCAGTGCTGAGCAATGGCCGAAAGAGATCACTCAAGAACAGGGTCCTTCATCAGCCACATTCTTTATTGTCAAAGCCATTAGAACATAGCAAATCTTCGTATGACAGAAAATTGTTCCAGTGCAGCAAAATTGTTATCTCCATAGCAATGGGTTTGCCTCCATGAAAAAATCACCTTTGTTTTTCTACACTTTTAGTATTTGATCTTAGAAAAGTGTGTTCTTACAGGTTGACTTGCCCAGTAGTACGCAGCATGGCTCACTTATGCAAGTCATCTAGAGTGACCTGCTGTGCTGGCTCCATTCTGCAGTTTACCCAGATGGCAATCTGCATTGTGCCATAAGGGACTTGTTTTCTCCAGGCTTGCTGTAGCTGAAAAGAAATGATTTTAATTTTGAAGTACAATGATATCTCGGTTTTCGAACATAATCTGTTCTGGAAGACCGTTTGAGCTCTGAAATGTTCAAAAACCGAGGCGCAAAGAGTGGTCTGCAAATTTAATAGAGAAAATTGAGAAAAATAACATATACACTCAGTGGAGGCCGTTCAACTTCTTTTTTTAAATATAATTTTTATTGGTTTTCCAGTTTTTACAATTTTTGACATCCTAAAAAAAGAACATTTTGTCCCTTGCTCTGCTGAACTTTTGACTTCCCTCCCTCCATCTTCTGGTTTTTTATATCACATTTATATTTCCCCACATTTTTTACATTTCGATTCTGATTCTACCTTATATTATTAAACACTTTAATCACACATAGAATGTCTCTTATTACAAACGTTGTGAGATTTATCTCAGTCCTGCCAAGTGTCTTTATATGTTCTCTCTATATAATATAAATTTACTCCATTCTCTCTGGAACGCTTGGTCGCCCTGGTTCCAGATTCTCCGGGTCAGCTTTGCCAGTTCCGCATAATCCATCATCTTCGTCTGCCATTCTTCCAAGGTAACTCCTGCTGTTTCCATTTTTGGGCTAATAAAATTCCAGCAGCTGTTGTTGCATACATAAACAAATTTTTATCAGCTCTTGATATTTCCCCTCCTACCATTCCTAGCAGAAACACCTCCAGTCTCTTTGGGAGTGTGTACCTAAGCATCCTTTTTAAGTCATTATAAATACTATCCCAGAATAGTTTAACTTTGTCACACATCCACCACATATGATAAAAATCTCTATCTTTAACCTTGCATTTCCAGCATTGCTTATTGCTTGTTTTATACGTTTTCGCTAGTTTAGTAGGGGCCAAATACCATCTATACATCATTTTCATTATATTTTCTTTTAATGTCATGCATGCAGTAAATTTCATACCCTTATTCCATAGCCTTGCCCATTTGTCAAAATCAATATTATGCCCAATGTCAATTGCCCATTTTATCATTACCTCCTTAATTTCCTCATCTACAGCATTAATTTGATGATATTGTAGCCAACATGTTAACATATCACATATTTCATCATATGATTTCAGTTTTAACACTTTATCCCTTTCCCTTATCAACTCCCTATATGTAGGCCAATTACCTTTCATATTTAACCTCTTGACTGAAATTGCCTCTGCTGGCGAAATCCACCATGGTGTTTTACGTTCTAGCAATTCTTTGTATTTAATCCAGACTTCATACAGTGGTTTTCTTATTGCATGATTCAGGAAGCCTCTGTGAACTTTAAATTTATCACAAATATGCGTGCCACCCATATCTATTTTCATAACCTTCTAAATCTAATATGTCTATATTTTCTAATTTCATCCAATCCCTTAACCATGTCAAGCATGATGCTTCAAAATATATCTTTAACTCTGGCAGCGAGAATCCGCCTCTTTCTTTTTTATCTGTAAAAGTTTATATTTTATTCTAGGTTTCTTCCCCTACCAGATAAAGCTTGACAGTGCTTTTTGCCAATCTTTGAACTGTCCTATTCTACTAATCACAGGGATTGTCTGAAATAGAAATAACATTTTGGGTAGTACGTTCATCTTTATCACAGAGATTCTTCCCCAAAATGACAATTTCTCTTTCAACTTCTGTTCAACTTCTGAGGTGTGTTCGAAAATGGAAGCATTTACTTCCAGGCTCACAGTGTTTGAGTTCCGAAACGTTTGTTAATGGAGATGTTCAAAAACAGAGGTACCACTGTATATGCTCTCTGAGAGCATATTGTTGTTTTTGGAGACCTGATATACTTTAAACTTGTAAGTATCAGAGCAGCAACAGCAACAACTGAGAAAGAACTGAAGTGAAATACAGTGGTGCCCCGCAAGACGAATGCCTCGCAAGACGAAAAACCTGCTAGACGAAAGGGTTTTCCGTTTTTCGAGGTGCTTCGCAAGACGAATTTCCCTATGGGCTTGCGATTTTTTTCGCTCCCCCCCTTTTTCTAAGCCACTAAACCGCTAATAGCTGCTAAGCCGCTAAGCCGCTAATAGGGATGCTTCGCAAGATGAAAAAACCGCTAGACGAAGAGACTCGCGGAACGGATTATTTTCGTCTTGCGAGGCACCACTGTAACTGGAAATAAGCCGAGCATTTACCCTTTAATCTAAAAACCTGTAACATCTACCTGAAGTGAAGTAACTGAACATAAGCAACTGAAGTTTAAAAGAAGTCCATAATATCAGTTAGATTTAGTATAAATATTATTAGGTGAACTGTTACCTGCAATAACATTATAATCTGAAGTATCCTTTGTTTGATCCACTTTGTGTCATAAACTTCCTTTGTGTAATAAAATCTTTCTTGTTTATTTGATCAAATCCTGCCTGAGACTCCAAATCATCAAGTTTTCCCTCGCACAAGTCCGCCACTAGATAATCTGGGGCAATTTGTAGAATTTCATGTAACTGGTGTACCGTGAGGTAGTCTCACTATATTTAAGTGAGGGCGAGCCCAACGGCACCAGGGTGGGAAAGGGCTGTTGTGCCGTGCAGCCCCAGCTCCAGGAAGCAGGCCTGGTTCCCTTGAGCCAGCGTGATGGGAACCAAGTGTAAGACCTTGGCTCAGACCCCAGAGCCCCCGGAGGCCGAAGGGGCTGCTGCTTGGCCAGGGCCTCCTCAGACCTGGAGCTGCCCCAGGCAGCTAGCTGAGTTCTGCTGCTCGGCCCAGCGGCCCCCTAGCCATGGAAGAACCACCTTGGTGTCCTCCATCTGCTGTGAACGAAAGCCTCCATCAACCCTCATTCTTGGTCATAGTGGATGGAGCTGCTGTGAGTTGTACTTCTGTTCCCATCTCACTTCATGTGGGCTACCCCTGCTGTATCCTTTCAGCAGGGGCGAAACTAGGCTTTATTTCACCCGGGTCAAAGACCCAGATTGGCACCCCCAAGGCGCATATGCAAACACACACATATAGGCTGGGAGCCTCAATGGCGCCCCCGGAGGCTTCACCTGGGGCAAAAACCCTGGTTCAACGCCCCCTGCCCCCTGCCCCCGGCACTGCTTTTAGCTCTACTGCCTCTGAACAGGTGCCCACTTCATAGCTCTAGCTCTTTCCCAGATCCCTTGGGGCTGCCATCCTCTGCAATGGATGGAGCTGTATCTTTGCCATGGAAACAGAACAGGGAGTCCTGCTGTGTCGCCATCCCTCAGTTTTTTGCCCTCTCAGAGCCTCCCCTTTGGCACAGCTTCCAGGTGCCTCCTCCCAGAATTGTGGTGGGGCTAAATTGAGATAACCCCTATGTTTGCCATTCCAAGCTCCTTTGGAGGATGGGCAGGATGAAAAAATGATGATACCTAACCTCTGACTGCTACTTTTATGTAACTGGAAGAAAACTAAACAGCAGGATAAGCGAGGGTGGTGTGGTGGGGGATCAAAATATTAATCAGGATGACAATTTCTGCCTCTCTAAAATGGGATAATAAAGGCGACACTTATGCACACTTATTTGCAAGTCCAATTGAACTCAGTGGGACTTACTTTTGAGTAGACATAGATAGGGTCTTGCTGAAAGATAACCTCAGTCAGGTAGTAAACAGTCAGGATCTTTGTAATAAGAACTTTATTTGAACCTGTCCTTCTGCGCTTCACCCCTGAAGCTGATTAAATGCTGCAGTTCAACCCTGAATAATGATGGGCTCCCTGAGCAAGCCAAGAGTGCTTTTTCCTTCACCACTAACTGCGCGTAGCCTCCAAACATCCAGGCTCATGACAGCAGTGCCTCTTATTCTGAAATTCAGTGCTAGAAATGTGTCGATTTTTTTTTTACTATTGCACCATGAGGAATTGTTGTTGTTTAGTCGTCTTAGTCGTGTTCGACTCTCTGTGACCCCATGAACCAGAGCATGCCTTGGAAACGCTCACTTTCTTCTCAAAGCTTCTCCTTTTTTATGTCTGTGGAGTTTTCTTGGCAAAATACTGGAGTGGTTTGCCAGTTCCTTCTGGCTCTGTTCTGACTGGCATCAGTTTTCCAGGGTTTTGGCAATTTTCTTCCCTACCTGGAAATGCCAGGAATTGAATCTGGGACATTTTGCATGCAAGCCTGTGTTCTACCACTATAGCTACAAACCCTAAACAGAGTACATGGTAAAAATATAGCTTAAAATACATTTAGTTTGGGGTCTGCCTTGTTGCAAGTGAAGATACGGAGTATTTTAATGGTATTCTGTTTTTTACATCTTAAACAAAACAAAATGAAAGAGATGTTTCTGAATAAAAAGTAGTCCTAGTACCTTCTGCTTTTATATTCCTGGTTTTATTTATTTTAAGCCACCCATTTCCTGACAGCAAGAGCCACTTCAGGGACTGTTGCAGTCGGGAGACTGTGATTACGGGGCGGGCTGACAGGCTCTTTTGCTCTGTGCAATCAGTTCTTGCTGATAGCTGGTTTGTTCTCTCTCTTCCATTAGAGGAAGTGGAGCTCTTGACTTTTTGTTTCAAGCTGGGCCTGCGTGTGCGCAGATAAGTTTCATGCTGCTCCTCTTTGCAGCTCAACTCATAGCCGCTATCGAGAAGGTAGATTTGGTGCTATCAGATGGATTTATTAGGCCCACCAGAGGGTTCAGTTCTAATCAGCTGAATTCTGTCAGGGAAAAAAGCAGGCGTGGGGGCTGCCAGGGAGACAGCTATAAATACAAGCAGTTTCTTCTCAGAGCACAAAAGGAGCCATCACAGGGAAAGGAGTTGGCAGGGAAGGGCTGTGATGCTGCCACGGAAGCAGGTGCTGCTCACAAAAATGGAAAAGGAGGAAAGTCAAAGGAGAAAAGAGGGAGTGAAGGTGGCAGGAAGTGAGAGAGGGGAAGCAGAAATGCAGCTTATTTATTCCATAACATGGAGAAGGGAAATGTGTGGTGAATTTATTATTGGAAGAAACATACTATTTGATATGTATATTATGAGTATTAGTATTTATTTTGCAGATTTATAAACTTCTTAATGGCTGAAAACTACTGAAGTGGTGTATGATAAAATAAAATGAGACAGAAATACCAAAGATAAACTCTTAATAAACAGTAAACTCATCTCTATGACGGTACAGTTCTTATTCCATAAAATGACTCAGCCACACTTCAGGAAAGGCCTTATTAAGCAAAAACATATTTAGTAGCTGCCTAAATATCAGGATGCTAGGATTGATGTGGATATAATTCAAATGACAAGGAGGGGGGGCGAGGGGACAAAGAGGGCCCCCACCTGCCTTTTGGCCCTGGTTTGCAGTTGTTTTAGGAAGCTCTCAGGGAGGCGTACGGTGGTGCTGTTTATGCAGGGACAGGTGTGTAGCGGCCCAGTGCTCTCTAGCGAGCCCCTCCTCTGTGGTTGGCCTTGGTGGACTTATCTGGACTTATTTGGCAGTGGTGGGAGGCAGCATCACTGGATGGCTCAGCGATGCCATTTTGATTTCCCACAATGCAGCAGAGTGATGCTAAGTTGGGGACATTCTGGGAAATGAAAATGACAACAGGACCAAACTGAGTGGGAAACTAGTCAATTTTTGTTAAGGTGGGCCAAAGGCAGGCATGACCAGCAGAGCATTAGGCTTAACAGAGATACTGGCATTAGGCTCATGGATTTCATTAAGCAGCCCTCTTCCCATGTATTTCAACCTTGTAAGAGAATGTTCCTTGGAGGTCCGGGGTATAATTTAGCTTCACTCATTCCAAATCTCCACCCATTTGCTGAGAATCCCCTTGAGGTCCCAGGCAGTGGTTAGCTAGTTAGTAAATTTGCCATCTGTTCTTCTGCATAAGCACCCAGGGCAGCATATGGAAGCCCTCAAGGAAACATAGCAACCCCAAAGCACCAAAAAAAAAGAAAAAAAAACCCCATAAAATGAAAAGCTGAACTATAAAACAGTAGATTATACAGTTGTTTTGGATGCCTGGGCAAACAATAATAATAATAATAAACTTTCACCTGCCAATTGAAAAGTATCAGAGTTGGCATCAGGTGGGCTTTCTAAAGTGGGGCATTCCAAATGCAGGGCACCTCAATCAAAAAGGCCTTCTGTCCATTCACCACCTGCCTAACCTCAGGTGAAGGTGGGACTTGGAGGAGGGTCTCATATGAAGATAATATGGCTTAGTTCCAGTTGAATGGTAGAAGGCAAGTCATCTGTGTGAACTAGTGTAGCATAGTGGTGAAGAGACTTGCAGAGCGTCTCCAAGTACAGGAAGCTGGTGGAATTTGCAGAGGCCTAATGTAAGCTGGTGTAAGTTATCGCTCTTCCAAACTCTGTTCAGGAGTGCAGCTCCTGCCAACTGAACTGGCCAAATCCAGTCAGAGAGAAAACAAACCTTTAAAATAGAGTTATACCACCCTTTTTGCTGTTGTAAATTGCTAGGTAATGTGACTGAACTGAAAAATGTTTGGATTAGATGTAGCTCTCTCCTTGCCCCACCCAACCCCCCCTTTGGAGGTGTGTGCTGGTGTGAGTTCTGCCGGACATCCCTGACTCAGCTGGGATAACCCAAGCCCTGTCTATTCCAGTCTTGTTTATTCTGGTGAATATTGGGTTTGGATTGGGCTGTTAGACTGTAATTCTAATCTCACCACGGAGTGAACACCACTGAGTTTGATAAAACTTACTTCTGCATAAAGGGCAGGTGGGGTTCGTCAGTGTGGGAAGGGAGCCCATCTAGGAGAAGGAAAACTCTGATCCTAAATTTCTGCTCCCTTGTGGTATATCTTTGGAAGGCTAAGGAGTAAAGCCCACATAAATCCGGAGTGGAGTCCCTAAGATGGTTGGGTGGCACCTTGTACACCTCCTTCCAGCTACTACTGCAGCAGCAGCAGCAGCTGGTGCCAAACATTTTGCTCTGCCTTCCTTTGGACCCCATCAGTGAGGCTGAGAGGGGGTGTGTGTTATGTAGTGAAGTTTCACCCTGGGCCAGCAGGGGGATACTGTATATAGTTTTCACTTAGGTCTGTAGATAGTTTTCACTCAGGTCCACGTCAGTTATTTTAGGCGGGAAAGTCTGGGTTGTTGTTGCTATAATGTTGACAGCCGGCTGCCTATAAAAGCAGGCCGGCTGAGCTGTTTGCTGTTCAGTTCTGTCCAGCTTGCAAGTAAAGAGCTGCTCTGGAGAAATCGCTGTGTCGTCTGCTATGTTCGCCCACAACTTAACACTGGCGACGAGGATGGGATTGATGGACATCAGAGCACAGCCAGATGCAGCCACCTCTGAGCAGAGCTGAATCACTGAGCTGAATCACTGAGCGAAATCACTGAACAGAACCAATTCAGAGCTGACTGTTCTGGCTAGTGCACGGTGTTCCATCCATCGCCCTTCACGCCGGCATCGGAATCATGGCTTCACTTGTGCCTCTACCACCGTTTGCACCAGCCTCTGAATCATGGAACTCCTACCTCGCTCGGTTCGACTGCTACCTCCAAGCCAACGAGCTGACACAAGTATCACAGGAGCGTAAGCGGGGCCTATTCCTCAGCCTCTGTGGGCCTGAGGTGTTCGAGACGGCCTGAGCATTGGTTGCGCCTGAAGCAGTCCAGGCAACACCGTGGGACACGATCCAAGAGAAGCTCCGCAAACACTACGCACCAAAGCCGTCCAAGATTGCTGCCCGCCATGCATTCTACCACCGGAACCAGGCAGAGGGGGAGTCAATCAACAACTACACCACCGCCCTGCGACAGGCAGCAATGCACTGCGAGTTCCGAGACTTAGACGATGCCCTGATGGATCGAATCGTCTGCGGGGTCCGGGACATCCATCTGCAACGGCGTCTCCTCGCCAAGCCAGACCTCACGCTACAGAAAGCCATTGAGGAGGCTGTGGCCTCAGAAGCTGCTGAAGCCCAGGAGATCCACAAGTCCAGCAGCCCGCGTCTTGCTAGGAAGCCAGTTCCGGTGCCTCATGAAGAGGCCAGCAGTGGTGAGGCATCCTCCAGTGAAGACGATGACGTGCACCAGACAAAGCAGGAGTGCAGGAAGTTCCAACAGAAGTCCAAGGCCAACCGGAATGTGCCGGCTGCGGAGGCAACCATTCCCGTGCCAAGTGTCGATTCAGAGACGCCATCTGTAGGAAGTGTTCCAGAAGGGGCCACATCGCTAAGGTCTGCCGATCGGCTCCGTCTGACACCCCCCCTTCATCGACTCGCAAGTCCAAGACTTCACTCCAGTCTGCCAAGGAAAGTTGTTTCGCTCTCACCAACTGCCGCTGCCCGTCTGGAACCACGATTGGCCAAACCGACTCGCCTACGCGACGCAAGCTGAACGTCACGGTGCTCATTGAAGGAGCTCCATGTGACATGGAGATCGACACCGGGTCTGCCTTGTCCATCGTGTCATGGAGCACCATCAAAAGACTGGTACCCAGAGTGTCCAAAAGGCAACTCGACTCTCACCGCGTACACCTGAGAGATTACCAGGGAAACGACATTCCCGTGGTAGGCGTTGGCCGGTTCCGGATCGCCTTCAAGGATTTTTTGGGCCTGCTCCGGTTGGTGGTGGTCGAAGGTCAGCGGCCAAGCCTCCTAGGGCTAGACTGGTTTGATGCCCTCGGCCTGGAAGTCACCGGCATCAACTGCATCTCTAACGCAGAGACTGAGGGTCAGCCCAGGACCTCCATACATACTGCCCAGGCTTGTGTCCCAGGAGGTCACTTTGACTTCACTGCTGGAGGCACACTGTTGTCTCTTGAGACAGATGGATGCCAACAACTTCTGCATAGACATGGTTAGGATTATAATGTTAGTTGTGAACTGGGATGTTGCCTGCTCAGATATCATCTCTTTTATGAACTCACTGGTAGGCTTAGGCAAACTTCTCTCAGCCTCGGTGCCTCTCCAACTCCTGTACGGGGTTAGTAATACTCAGGGCCTTTTTTTCAGCCAGAACTCACCAGAATTCAATTCTGGCCCCTCTCAAGTGGATGCTATTGCCATTATAAGAGAACAAGGGAGGCGTTCATGGTGAATTCCAGCACCATTTTCCCCCTTGAAAAATAGCACTGGTAATACTGACCTACAGTGGTACCTCTGGATATGAATGCTTCTAGTTGCGCAAGTGTTGGGTTACAAGCTGCGCTAACCTGGAAGTAGTTGCTCCCTGATGTGAACTTTGCCCCGGGATGTGAGCAGAAATCGAGCGCCAGAGGCGCACTTCCACCACTGGCACCTCATGTTAAGAACAGTTTCAGAATAAGAACAGACCTCTGGAACGAATCAAGTTCGTAACCAGAGGTGCCACTGTACTTTCCAGGGAGATGGTTAGAATTACTGAGATCATATATGCCAGACCAGCCCAATACATTTTGCTGGCTGAGGCAAAGGACAAAATGGTTTCTCATTCTGCATACAGAAGTCAACTGGACTGACAGTAGCTGAATGTTACTTTGACACTGGCCATGGGATCATGTCCTCCATGCCATCTGAGGGCAGCAAGTTAATTTAGGGGGTGCAGGATCTGCTGTGTGGCACACCTAGCATTTATTTACAGAAGTATTCTGCCAGCATTTATTTGTGACATTTATATCCCAACTTTCCTCCAAGGAGCTCAAGGTGGTGTCCATGGTTTTCCCTTTCCCCATTTTATCCTCACAACAACCCTGTGAGGTAGGCTAGGCTGAGAGACAGTGAGTGGTCCAAGGTCCCCCAGCAAACTTCATGGCTGAGGGGGGCTAGAATCCTGGTCTTCCAGGTCCAGCCCTCTAATCAGCACCACATTTCCTCTCCACACCACATTTACCGCCTGAGGCAGTTCCCTGCCTTATGGTGCATATATGGAAAACACTATGAGCATTCAAATAAATGCTAGGTGTAAATGCTAGGTATGTATGTATCATCATCATCATCACAACAATCATTTATTCAGTTAAAAGGGAAATGGTTAGGGATGGGCAAATACATCAGTTCCATTTTTTCATTTTTCCAATCTTAAATTCGGTTCTTCACATTTTCACATCAGATTGCAACTTTTAAAAAAAAGTTCTTATGAAAAGTTAACAGCATTTTAGTACAAATTTCTCCTGATATACACATTTTTGTATACAGCTTTATACACACTTTAATAACGCAGTTTCCCCTTAATATAATGCATTTTTCTACACCATTTTCACAAATATATGCATTATTATGAGAATTTGGTAGGTTCACCTTTAAATGTGAACTGAACTGAATTTCTCCTCCATCTCCATACCAATGATAAATGACCGTTAACATGATGCAAAAGCGGTCTACTCCCAAATCTCAGTTCTACCAGGAAGATTACTGGGTAGCTTCACAGGATTGTGGTAATGCTAACATGAGGTGTCACCGTGGATTGTTAGGAGACAAATGTGCAAAGTAGTAGGGCGAGAGGTGCCAAGGTGCCAGCTTGCCTGAAGTCACATCCTCTGACCCGAAAGTGTGTTTCCATGCTCTCACATTTCCAAAGGCTTACTGTAGTGATGCAACACAAGGCGTATGCCATTTCTAATTCACGTGATCTGGTGTTATTTGGCTGAAATTAGGCCTTTCACATGTCCCATTAATTCCTCTTGCTCTTGGAGAAGCCAAGGATGGGACTCTAAGCCATGTGTGACTGGACTCTAGAGAGTCATCAAGGAGCACAGCATCTTCAGAAATGATCTATGAAGGAAAACACCTTAGCTGTCTTCCCAGTAAACTCCTCTCCTCAACAAATCATGAGAATTCTCAGTCAGCAACCTCAAAAAACCAAAGAGACTCCCATGATCCTTTGGAGAAAGCCAAACTGGAAAAAGCGATGCAAAGCACAAAAGTATTTGTAGTGTAGATAGAACCAAATAGCTCTACAGAGGTGTCTACCAGCAGTTTTCGCCCTTCATAATAATAATAATAATAATAATAATAATAATAATAATTTATTATTTATACCCCGCCCATCTGGCTGGGCCTCCCCAGCCACTCTGGGCAGCTTCCATAGAAACCAAAAATACACTAAAATATCACACGTTAAAAACTTCCCTGAACAGGGCTGCCTTAAGATGTCTTCTGAATGTCAGGTAGTTGTTTATCGCTTTGACATCTGCTGGAAGGGCGTTCCACAGGGCGGGCGCCACTACCGAGAAGGCCCTCTGCCTGGTTCCCTGTAGCGTTGCTTCTCGCAATGAGGGAACCGCCAGAAGGCCCTCAGCGCTGGACCTCAGGAGATGCTCCTTCAGGTATACTGGACCGAGGCCGTTTAGGGCTTTAAAGGTCAGCACCAACACTTTGAATTGTGCTCGGAAATGTCCAACTCAGCATCAAACTCCTTTATTTTATTATTACATGATAACCTTCCTGAGAAGAGGCTGGCTGCTGGATCAGGCCAAAGGCCTGTCTAGTCCAACATCCTCTTCTCACAGTGGCCAACCAGATGCCTGAGGGAAGCCCACAAGCAGGGCTTGAGTGCGAAAGCAGCCCTCTCCCCTCCAACAGCAGTGGTGGACATGGCCCTGAGAGCCTCATCCTCCATGAATTTGTCCAGTCCTCTTTTAAAGCCAGCCACACCGGGGGCAAATTCCGTAGTTTAACTGCACCAGGTGAAGAAGTATTTTTTGTGTCTGCTCTGAGTTCTTTCTCAGAATCATGCATAATTTTATACACCTTCATTGTGCTCCCCACACTTACTAGCCCTTTTCCAAACTAGAAATTGCTCCCTGCCCTTGACTATTTTGGTTGCCCCTTTCTGGACCTTTCCCAGCTCTATCATATCCTTTTTGAGATGAGGCTGCCAGAATTGTACACAGCATGCCAAGTGTAGTCTCTCCATAGATTTGTATAACACTAAATTTCCTCCAAGGAGCTCTAGGCAGTGCACACGATTTTGCCTGGCTCAATGCTGTAAAGTAGATTAGACAGAGAGGCAGTGACAAATGCAAGGTCACCATGAGCTATTTAACTGAGTGAGGATTTGAACCCTGGTTTGCCAGTTGCTAGGCCAATGCTCTAACCACTACACCACACTGACTCTCCATGAAGGTTTTTAGGTACTTGGCTCTGCTAGGAATGCAGTTCATTATTTTTTTTAAAGATATTTATTAAAGTTTCAAAAATGATACAAAAAGAAAAAAGAACAACAAAAATAGAAAAATACAAAAATATAGAAATACAGAGATAAAAACAGTTTAAAAAAAAGAAAAAAAGAAAAACACATACAATTTCCATTCACTTATTTTCTTTTACCTTATTTTCCCAACCTCCTCATACCTCCCTTTCTTATATTCCCATTCAGATTGTTTGTTCAGCAAATCCTCATCATTAGTTCTATTTACTTATTTCAAAACCTTATTTTCCATATCTCTTAACATTTCAGCTGGAAACCATTTAATTTCTTTCCAACATCATTCTAACATTCATTGATTTTACAATATTTCTGCAAATAGTCTTTAAATTTCTTCCAATCTTCTTCCGCCGACTCTTTTCCCTGGTCACGGATTCTGCCAGTCATTTCTGCCAAACCCATATAATCAATCATCTTCATCTGCCATTCTTCCAGAGTGGGTAAATTTTGTGTCCTCCAATATTTTGCAATAAGTATCCTTGCTGCTGTTGTCGCATACATAAAAAAAGTTCTGTCCTTCTTTGGCACCCATTTGCCGACCATGCCCAGGAGAAAGGCCTCTGGTTTCTTCAAAAAGGTATACTTAAATACCTTTTTCATTTCATTATAGATCATTTCCCAGAAAGCCTTAATCCTTGGGCAAGTCCACCAAAGGTGAAAGAATGTACCTTCAGTCTCTTTACATTTCCAACATTTATTATCGGGCAAATGGTAAATTTTTGCAAGCTTAACTGGGGTCATGTACCACCTGTAAATCATGCAGTTCAAACCCTAGTCTACACCTACATAGTTAAACTGGAAGGGTGAAGAAAAGGGGCAAGGAAACTCACCCCAGGAAATGACTCATCCAGTGCCCCTCCCCCACTCAAAGGGGGTGGACAGACTTGTCCTCTCTAGATAAGGCCTCACCCTACCAAGTTAGTTCCTCTTGTTAATATACAGGATGCTTCTCTTTAGAGCCAGAGTAAACCAAACTGCATTTTGGAGTCACATAGGCCAGCTGCCTCTGCCGTAACACATATGCTCTGTTATGATGACAAGGTCTTTGAAAGAGCTGGTCTGTTTTAATTTAGAACTGGCTTCCCCAAACCAGATTCACATTTTCCTTTCTCCTATCCATGCTCTATCCCAGACATTCTAATATGGAATGGGAAGTGGTTTAGTCTGGATTAATTTTGCTATGAAACTGTGAAGCCACACCAATGGGACTGGAGCGAGGTAGATGTTTACATTTCATTAGGGGCCTCTTTAGGGACATAGGAAGTCGCCTTGTGCCAGGCCACCTCCGCACCATTCCCTTAAAGCAGCACCAGACCCCTTGAAACATTCATAGCTTCCCAGTGCTGAAAAGGCTGTAAAGGGGACCAGCAAATTCATGGAGGGCAAATCTCACTCATGGCTGCTGCAGGTTTTGAAGGCCATATAGAGCCTCTAGATTCCACAGCAGGATGTCACCAGATGCTGGTGGGCACCTTGGTGGGAGGGCCTTAGCCACCTGGCTCTAGCTTCCTCCTTGAATTTGTCTCATCTGCTTTTAAAACTATCCAAAGTCACAGCCATTTCTACACTCTGTGGCAGAGCAGAAAACTCTTCCTGCATCCTCAATTCAGACAGACGTTTTGCTCAACTGAGGGGTGTTCAGATATTATAGCTTTTGTAAGGTGCTGTTTTGAGAACATCATTTCCTTAGCAAACATGTGCGCTGTCATATGTATTCTGCCCTGGTCAAACTAGTTTGGCTAGGATTTGGGTAGTGATTCAAGCTGTACTGTATAATACTGGGATTAGCCCCTGAGTATGTCTAGTTGTTTGTGTGTGTTTTGGTATGCCTGTTATTGGAACCCACAGAATAGTATATATGATTCGTTTAATAGACTTTTCTCCACCCCATGCCTAGAGTAGATTTAAACCATGTTTATATTCTTTTTTATCAAGACAATGTGCATATTTACCGCTGTGTGTGTGTGTGTGTGTGTGTGTGTGTGTGTAAAAAAAAAGTAAAAGTGTGAAGTCTTTTTTGAATTAAAGAGTGAAATTAACTAGGGCACAAACAGCTTGCATTTAGGTCTAATCAATTTAACCACCTCACTAATCTGTACAGAACTAGGGAAAGCATCTACAGTTTGGAACAAGGCAGGAATGGTTCAGACCCTTTCCTTCCTGTAAACATATCCCAGTTGGCTGGGTTTCCCAGCGTCTTGCTGCCAGTTACTGCCTGAGCACACTGACTAATTACTACTTTTTCCTCAGACTGAGCCCTAGCTTGTTTTATTGAATGAACACAACTCTCCAGGTGGGGGTGGCAAGCCACATGTGATTGAATTTGAGAACTTCTCCCAGCAACTTCCCCCCTCTACCCAGAAGGTAGGAGCTTCATGAGACGGATGCATTTGCCAGGCCTGTTAGCTCATTTCTAAAAAGAGGTGCCAAGGCTCAAGCCAAACGCCCAGATGGGACAACGGAGGCCATGAGGCAGACCCTCCAAGTGTCCCTGTTTTCCAGGGACAGTCCTGGATTTACAGAAGCCGCCCTGGTTTCTGTTTGACCCCAGAATGTCCCACTTCCTTAGGACATCCCTGTTTTCATCAGAAAAATGTTGGAGGGTATGGAGTTATCCGACATCTGAAGGCAGCTCTGTATAGGGACGTTGTTTTTTATGTTTAATGTTTTATTATATTTTTATATATGTTGAAAGCCACCCAGAGTGTTGAAAGCCACCCAGTCAGATGGGTGGGGTATAAATAGTAAAATAATAGTAACAACAACAACAATAGATTTAAGATGTCCCTATTTTCATTGGCAAAATGTTGGAGGGTATGCATAAGGTTGTATTTGCAAGCTTATTACCTGTAAAGTTGCATCCTATTGGTATGTCATCCAACAGCCACTGACTTGCCCCTCTCCCACCTGGGTTTGTAGGCCTTCTTACAGGAAACTGACATTGTTGAGCCTTTTAGCTTCTCGTGTGTGTTGTGGAAATGGTGTTTTGTTGCTTTTGCTTTGTTAATAGCTTTGGTACTCTTGAGCTTCCATGATACAAGAGAGTGAACAGCAGGTTCCTCTTGTTCATAGCCATTATCTCCTTTTAAAACCTTGCCTCCAGACTAATGAGATTACTTTTTTTAAACAGGTAGGGTAGCCTCCTGACGGGACTCCTGTGCCCTTAGCAGCAGCATAACAGCCAGAAATCATCAAGTGAAACTGGACCTGGCGTGAAAATTTCAATGATGGCAAAACTATCACTTGTTGATTTATGATAGGGGTAACCAGTTTACCTGCCGGATGTTTAGAACTACAACTCCCATGGGCCCCAGCCAGTATGGTCAATGCTCCAGAATTATGGGAGTTGAAGTTCTAAACATCTGGAGGGCCCCTGATGGGCTACCCCTGATTCATGGCCACTATGAGGCTGTTAAGGGCACTGGAGCTCTGCAGTGGGAAAGCTGAGGTAACTCAAAAGAGTCTCATTTATCCCCACAATACCTTGTGAGGCTTCCTACTGTTACTCACATTTTAGAATAGAATCATTGTGGCTGAGTAAAAGAGATTTGCCCAAAGGCTATCCTGTGTGTTTATGTCTGAATTTGGCATAGACCTGATTTAATTCTCCCAGGGTCCACTATAAAAACTTCACAGTGACTTGTGAGCGTTTTTCTCTTAGCTGTCAAGTAGCGATTAACTCTTCATCTGTCTGTCTGTCAGAAGCCTCTTCTGTTGGATTGCCATGCTGCAACCGGAGATTCATGCTGTAGCTTTGAAATGACCAGTTAGGCAGCAGAGACAGCTCCCCCTCCTGTTCCTCCCCAGTTCTGCCATCTACCTCTATTCCTTCCTTGTGACTATCTCCAGGGGTATACCAAGCAGGGGAAAGAGAGGGGCAGGTGGAAGAAGCAATAACTTTGGCATCTCTTGGTCAGCTGGCAAGTTGTTAAAGTCACAACATGAATCTCCTAGTTCAGACAACTCTGGCAACTCTGTGTTTTTTGTCTGCAAGCGTTTTGGCTAACATTCTTTATAGGCCTCCATTTCATTTGGCAAACACTGAAGGTGAGAGTACACACACACACACGAGTTATGCTTGTACATGTCTGGAATCAACGTCCACCCTTGGCAAGCTATTAGAATAAATCATAAAACAATCCATTTGTAAGCACATAAGAGACAATTGGATAATAAGCAGCCAACATGGATTACTTAAGGACAAATCATGCCAAACCTGATTTCCTTCTTTGAAAAGGCAACTGGTTTGGTGTGTAATTTAAGCACAGAGGTTTTGTAAAGTATCTTAGACATTGACATAATAAAATTCAGGCATGCATAGCTCAGTTGGTTAGAGCATGGTCTGATAATACCAGGGTTGCAGGTTCGATCCTCTGATGGGACAACTGCATATTCCTGCATTGCAGGGGTTGGACTAGATGATCCTCAGGGTTCCCTCCAACTCTACAATTCTGTGATTCAATGATTGCTCCAGCCCTTATGCTGTTGTGTCCTAAGCATGTGTATTTAGAAATGGCCCACTCTGTAACTGGGCTTAGGACTGCAGCCTTGAGTTGGCTTTCTGGCTTGCAACCTGGAGAGCTCTTTTGCCGTTAACATCCCCATAGTTATGAAGGAAGATGCGGTTGGTGCCTTCGGGATGTAGGAAGATTTGTACCAAGTTAGACCATTGTTCCATCCAGCTCAGTAGTGCCTACACTGACTAGCAGTGGCCCCCCAGGGTTCCAGAGAGGAGATGCTGGGTATGCCATCTGGGACCTTTGGTATGAAAAACACATGTTGTGCCACTGGGCAACAGCATCCCTTTCCTGCCTGGCTCAGGCTTCCCCAGTGCTACCACCCACCCACCCTCTGCCTGCCTGCCTGCCTGCCTGCCTGCCTGCCTGCCGAGGGTCCTGCTTGTTCTAGTAAGCGGGAGCTTTGGGACTTGGAGAAGGTGGACAGTTCTTCTCCCACATCGCAGCATGACAGCCCTGATACTGTAAAGTCCTATCAGTTTCAATTGGGAGAGCGACAACTCTCCCAAGGCCAGTACTCTGCTCCCTCTCTTGCACAGTTGCTCTGGCTAAGACCAGAGACCTCTTTGGTCACACAATGCATTGCTCCCCCAAATGCTGCTGCCAGTGAAACTCCTGGGCGCATTAAAAGGCAGCACAGCATCAGAACAAACCCTAAAGAAAGGCTGCGCTGATATGTGTTGTCTTTGGCTTCCTTCTAGGGAAGTGACATAGTGCCCTCCTGATGTAGACTACAGCTCCCATCATCCCTGGCCATGGGCTGTGATGGGAGTAATAGTTCTAAACATCTGGAGGAGCATATGTGCCCCATCCCTGCTGTTTTCTAATGGCCACCAAGTTGTACAAGTGCCAATTCTTATGTAGCCAAAACAGCAGCAGGCACCCACCCACCCACAGGAAAGAAGTTTCAGCAGCTTTTTCCTTAAAGCCAATCTAGGGAATCTTGCCATTGCATTGGGTTGCATCATGTGCTTTCTTTCTGCTGCCCCAGGTGGTAGGAAACTTCAGGGGCCAGTTTGAAGAGGGCCTCTCCTTCTCCTTCTAAGGAGAGAAAGAGTACCCGAGACTTGTGGCGTTTTAGTAATCTTTGTTGCTTGAGTAGGAAAGGCAGGGGCAGCAGGCAAGCAGGCTGTGTAGTAACAGAAATATTTCAAGTACAAGGAGGCGGGGGGCTCAGTAGCTACTAGCAGCAACCAGCCTCCTTGCTTACTGACCTTCTAGTCATCTGTAACCACCAAAGCAGCATCTTTACTTGTTTTGCCTGGGCATACAAGGGCCACAAATGCAGTGCACAAACTCACGTTGCACACCTCATTTTTGTGACAAGCATTACAGAATTATAGTTATATAGCCTGTTTCTCCACACTCACGGGTTTGGACAACACAGGTGGATGCGTGCGTGACTGTGTATTAGCTGTGCACCAATTTTACACCAAGCACGTGTGATTTATGTGAATAATAGCAACACTTATTCTAAAAAAGAAAAGAAGCATAGCTGCAGCATTGTCCAAATTGTATCACTCTCCAGCTTGTTTGCACAGTGGTGTTAAGCCAAACTGCCTTATATGAAATGGAAAACAGACTTCATACTCTGCAAGACAGGATTACTTCAGCCTCCACACCAAATTATATGGAGATGCCTATGTGGTTCTTTCTCTGTATGCCTCTTACATGCCTGCACATGCGTTTCCCTCCCTACCTGAGCTTCCCCTTTGTTCTGCCTCAAAACAAAAATACCCCCCTTCCTTCTGAGCCTGTTGGCCATGAGCCCCTTCCCTCCCTAGCACCATCTGCTCTGAATCTGTCCCTTCCGATGCTTGCCATGTACTCTCTGAGCACTGACATCTGCAAGGAGCCGTCTGCTCTGTCAAGGCTTTGTGTGGGATGACACCCGCTCTTCAGATGGCTCCATGGTTGCAGAAAGAATTAATTAGACACATGAGGGAGAGTGGGGTAATTGGGGTAGAACCGGTAACTATAGGGTCCCTGTCTGGAGGTAAGGATTGTTTGGGGAAGGGCTCATAGCTCTGTGGTTGATACAGGTGGAAAAGAAAGTCAATTAAGTTCACATTTAAAGGTGGATCTGCCTAATTCACACTTTTTGAACCACTACAGTGGTGCCCCGCAAGACGAATGCCTCGCAAGATGAAAAACCCGCTAGACGAAAGGGTTTTCCGTTTTTCGAGGCGCTTCACAAGACGAATTTCCCTATGGGCTTGCTTCGCAAGACGAAAACGTCTTGCGAGTCTTGCGAGTTTTTTCGCTCCCCCCCCCTTTTTCTAAGCCGCTAATAGCGCTAATCCACTAAGCCGCTAATAGGGTTGCTTCGCAAGACGAAAAAACCGCAAGACGAAGAGACTCGCGGAACAGATTCTTTTTGTCTTGCGAGGCACCACTGCATGTGTACTAAAGCACCACCGTTCTTTAAGATTTGTGCTGCTCTGAATTGTGCAGTACATTTCTTCCACCAATAAATTTGTGCAAAAGAGTACATTCTAAGGTGGTGGCGTTAAAATGCATATAGAGGAGAAAATGACATACAAAATGCTTTATATTAAGGGAAATATAAATATCACAAATAAATCTCAGGCAGCATTTCATACAAAAAACTGTGTATATTGGGATAAATTTAAACCCAAGTGCTGATGAATTTAAAAGATTCTATAAAATAAAATTGCAAACTGTCAAGGAGAACAGAATTTAAGATTGGGAAAATGAGGAACAGAGACAAAAACTGAAGTGGACTGATTTGCCATCCCTAGTGGGAAAGGTTTGCTTTGCATGCAAAAGGTTGCAGTTACAGCTAGAGGGTTCCAGGTTGAATAATGTCTTTCTGCGTCAGAAGGAGACTCTGACAGCCCAAGGCAGCTTATGAGGCCTTCTCCATCTTCAGAACATTTGGTAAGGAGGGTGACTGCACCCGTGGCAAGCAGCCTCAAGACACCTCGTCCTTGTGCCAGTGTGAACGCCTTCCCAGGGTTCTAGGGTATTCTGGCCACACCCAGCTGGACCTTGGTTGCTGCAAATCTCCCCCCTTGAGCACCCATCTTTCACTGTCTTTTGTCTGTTCCAACCATAGGAGCCGAACTGGCCGGATCATGGAGTTGCTGTCCACCCCACACAGCATTGAGATCAACAACATCACCTGTGACTCATTCCGGATCTCCTGGGCCATGGATGTTGGAGACTTAGACAGAGTCACTCACTACTTCATCGACCTGAACAAAAAAGAGAACAAGAACTCCAACAAATTCAAGCACCGGGTGAGCTGTTACAATGGGCTGCTTTGGTGTTCAGCAGGGGTGAAACAGAAGAACCTGTGGACCTTCAGATGTTGTTGGACTACAACTTCCATCATCTCTGGCCATTGGCCATGCTGCCTGGGGTTGATGGGAGTGGAAGTCCAGCAGCATCTGAGGAAGGCCACAGGTTCCTCATCCCTAGCATACAGGGTGGGGCAAGACATGCTCTCCAGTACATCTCTACTAGCAATCCCTTCAGCCAATAAAAAGCATTCCCCCTTTGCTTCAGTTGCACGCAGACTTAGATCCTTGTTGGCAGCTGTTGATTACCAGCCACTAGGGGTGAGCAATGAGATGCCCTCCTGATGGGCTAGATTGTATGTTCTGTGGTTGCACAGCCCACAGTCGGTTCTAATGGGAGCAGTGGTCCAACACATACAAGGCAAGGGCACTAGGCAGCCTACCGCCAGTCCTCCATGCTGTGGCTGCCTCTATATTTATGAACCTACCAATGCTTCTGATAATAACCAGATCTCTCACTTGGAAGGCTCTGGGCATTGCTCTGCGGAAAGCAAACTAGTTCAGTGGTAATTTTTTTCTCCAGGGAAGCCTGGGAACAAAGGCTTTCTCTTACTATAAAACAGAGATGGGCGAGTAGCTTTAAAAGCTGTTTGAGGTGTAGGGGTGTGTGTGTGACACCCTCACAATGAGAACACTTAAAAAGTATGTTTCTGAACAGAGGCTGCAGAGTCGTGAAATGAATTACTCACATCTTTCTCCCTCTGAAATGGAGTCACTAATTTGGATGCTGTTTAACAGGTTGGTTGGTTGGTTGGTTGGTTGCTATGACAATGCTACTTAATGTTTAACATTAATTTACACACACACACACACACACACACACATTACCCTTTCTGTGAGAAGGTTTTCTCCCCTCCCTTTTGCTGCCGTCTCCTGACTCTTCCACATTTGCTGTTGCCACAGAAACAGCCTTGCTCCGTTGAGAACCCCCGGTGGCCTGCTGGCTGGTGTGACCATGTTCTCCCTTACTAACAAATATTTTTAAAGCACTTGCTCTGTTCATTGGGCTATTCCAACTACATTGAAAGAGGATGGGTTTTTAAAAACCCTTTGTCAGTTTCTGCCTAGGCCTAGGGTTTGTTATGGGCATGGGTAGGCAAACTAAGGCCCGGGGGCTGGATCCAGCTCAATCTCCTTCTAAATCCGGCCCACAGATGGTCTGGGAATCAGTGTGTTTTTACATGAGTAGAATGTGTGCTTTTATTTAAAATGCATCTCTGGGCTATTTGTGGGGCATTGGAATTTGTTCATTATTTTTTTCCAAAATATAGTCTGGTCCACCACATGGTCTGAGGGACAGTGGACCGGCCTCCTGCTGAAAAAGTTTGCTGACCCCTGGTTATGGGTGCTGAGAGTTGTTAGGAGACACCCCCCCCATTCCTCCCGCAGAGATACAATTCCCAGAGTTCCCTGGGAAGCGAGATTGATTGTTAAAGCACCTTGGGAACTGTAGCTCTTGGAGAGAAATAGAGATGTTCCAACAGCTCTCAGAACCTTTAACAAACTACAGTTCCCAGGATTCTTTGGGGGAAAGCCATGAATGTTTAAAATGGCATGATAGTGCCTTAAATGTTCTAGCGTGGATGCTGGTAAAAGGCCATGCCATTTCAGGTCAAAGGTGGAGACTCACATGACCAAATGTTCATTCATATAAAAAGTGCTCTGTACATATACAAGGAGCCTGTCTAAGAGGAGGCTAGGAAAGAACTTTCTACTTGGCTAGGGGTCCTCAAGGATTTTGTTCAGTCTGCATTTCCCCAAGCTATTATCCAGATCAGAATGCGGTTATCCTTTGGGTTTTGCAGTTCTTTTAATTTTGCATGACAATGTGTAGAAAAACATGCAGTTTAGATTAAAATGAAAGCATACGAAAAAGCAAGGTATTTGAAAAGATATGTACAAAATTATGCAAACAGGAGCAGATTTGCCTAACTCTTACGTTTTTATTTATCTATTTATCTATTTGACAGGATTTACATACTACTTAATCAACTAAACCTCTAAGCAGTTTGCATAAAATATAAAATAATATATTAAAATTACTCATAAAATCAGATGCTAAAAACAAGTTAACCTTTCCTCCCCCCCAATCTAAATAAAATCAGAAGTTTTAAAAATAAACGTGAAAAAGGCATATTAAAATGCTTGTCAAATTTATGTCTGGGTAGGCATTCTTAAACAAATAAGTTTTTAACAGGTGCTAAAAACAGTACAGTAAAAGCACTTTTCTAATGATGTTTTGTTAACCACTTAGAAGACACCTGGGCATTAAGTAGTAGTGGTGGTAGTAGTATTAGTAGAAATCATCATCATCATCATCATCATCATCATCATCACTATGTGGTTGCTTCTTAAAGAAATATTATTTTCATCATCATCACCATCAATGGGCAGGGAGTTCCATGTGGAAATGGAACAGGCTTATGAAAGAAAACATGCGCAGCTGACACAGGTGGGAAATAGACTGACTTGTCCATTCGTATCCCTGATATGCTATATACAGGAATGTATTTTATTTGGCATGGAGACATAGGGGCTTATGTGAGCCCCCCATAATCCGAAGTGGTACAAGCTGGATGCAGGTTTAGCAACTCAGCAAGAGCCGGGTCCTGGGATGAGGGTGGAGAGGCAATAGTCGGACCTCACTACAGTGTTACATTTTCAAACCTGAGTATACAGCAATCCTATTAGTCATTTTAAAACTTAAACCGAGGTGAGTACACAGGGAATGCAGTGCTAGTAAAATGCTGCTGTATTTCACAGAAACATATTGCCCTGTTCATCAATAATTACTGATAGCAATAAATATTGCAGTGTTCCACAGTAACCAAGTACTATTTTAATGAATGTTATAGTTCTCCACACTTAATTTATACTGTGCCTTTTCTTCTGCGAGCACTGTAAGCAAAAAGCCTCTCAACATCCATCATCCATCTTTATATGGCACCTAGGACGGCCATTCTTCAGTGTTTCAAACAAGACTTTGATGCACATTGATGTAGAGGCTGGAATGTTGTGCTCAAAAGATTTTTGAAACCTTTAGAGAAAATGTACTTTTACACCACATAGTAAACACATAAGGAGGGTTGCAGCATATTGTCAGTTAACAAGTTAGATTAATTTATTAAAAACTTTTTGATTGATTAAAAATTTGCCACCATTAATCAGACAGCAGATATTTAAAAAAACTTGTTAATTCTCACACAAAGGCAAGATCACTCACCCCCCAACCTGGCTGTTAGGTGTTCAGTGGCTGGCAGCTGCCATCAGGCATCAAAAGCTGTTGAGTGCCCATCAAAGTAATGTCTTCAGCTGAACAAAAGACTAGAGCCATAGCTTTTAAACTGTGACATTTTGGGACAAATAGGACCCTAAAGCAGGTGGAAACTTCTCTGCACTCCAGCCAAGATGCAGGTAGTGTTTTGAATGGCTCTGGCCGGGGACCTTCACAGGTCCATGTGGGATTTGTGGGAGCTTGCTGCACCCTCATTGCCCCATAATCTCGCATATGATTTTAGAAGAATGGCGCTTAGGAAGAGCTGCCAATTTCTTCTTACAATGTTTTTCAGCCCATTGTTTTAGGAAAGCATCATCGATAACCTTTTCTGTTCACCTTCTAGTGCTAGAGTGGAACTTTTATTATCTTGCACCCTTGCACCCTTGGCAAGGAGCTGTATCAAACAGTAATGGGCAACAGCCAATAAAACCACAAAATACCACCAAAGCAGGTGTGGGGAACCACTGGCCCTCCAGATGTTACTGAACTACAACTACCATCATCCCTCACCATTGGCCATTGTTGCTGTGCCTGATGGGAGCTGTAGTTCAATAATGTCTGGCGAGCTTAGACAAATGGGGAGAAGAATAAGGTAGAGCCCTGCTGGCTATAGAGAGACCCCATCTTCTGAGCATGGCCTCTGAGCATAGGTTCTTCTGAACATAGGAAACTGTTAGATCTGGCCATTACTCTGATTGGCAGCATCTCTCTTGGGTTTCTGGCACAGAGGTCTTCCCCACTGCCTGCTTTTTGGTCCTTTTAGCTGGAGATGCTTCAGGGATTGAACCTGGGTCAGTCATGCAAGGTATGTGCTCTCTCATGATCACACTTCACCAAAGATCTTAACACACAGGCACTTTTATAGGGCAGCAAGCAGCCCCTTCGCTTTCCTGCTCCAGGGTTTGGAAAGAAACTGGTAGCACTGGCCAATTATTACCAGTTCTACCTCTCCCAGTTGATGACCTGGCTGTCATCAGGGCCATAGCTAGGGGGTGGTGAGGTGGGCCCCCGCCAGGGGCGCAGGCGAGGGGGCGTGCGCACAAAATCGGCTTAGAAATATGTCCAGAAATATGTCTATAAATAAAAATATTGATTATTGCCTCATAAGAAAAGGTTTTTAATAGAGGGTGAATTGAATGGGGGGTTGGTTGGAGGAGAGGGGGAAAGAAGAGCTAATTTGTCCATGGCTGGGGGACACAATCTGGACAGTTTTTCCAGGGGTGCAAGATCACCTAGCTACAGCTCTGGCTGTCATTCACTGCATCATTTCCAGTTTGCAAACAATCTGTACAGACAAGCCTCCCCATCTAATGCAATGCATAGACAAATGCAACAGGATTAAAGGTTCCTGAATTAGAAGATCTTTAATGGTGGGAAAGAGGGCCTTCTCCAGGGTGAATTTTTAAAAATCTGCTCTTGCCTGTTAATAGATTATTATTATTTTTTAAAATTATGCCAAGGATTCCAAAATCATGAATTAATGAATGATGAAATGATGAATGATGAATTAATCTGACTGTTCCTAACATAACATGCAACTGAGTGCATCTTGCGCCTTGTTCCAGTAATGAATAAACAGGCTCAACTTCCTGCACAAATGAGTCATGTTGTTGTTTTCCCTCTGCCTTAGTCTTATAATATAAATTTAAATTATATATTTTTCTTCCACATCCTGAGATCTCAGAATAAAGGGCACTCTGTACGTATTTTAAATAAACAAAAAGTGGAGGAAAAGTTCTGCTGAAAGGCAGGTTGCCCCCCCCCCATGACTTCACCTGCACAGCTTTGCAGGAGTGCCAGCTGTGAGTTGCAGAGCACCCTCTCGGCTTGCATGAGATAATGGGGAGGCCCAACAGTGCTAGCCAGTGTCCTGCATGGACTGAGGTAGCACCCTAAAAACATGGTTGTCAAATCCTCTGCTTTGCCCAGGTGCTTTGCTGCAGCCACACAGAACTTTCATGGCAGACAAGCAGATACGGGAAGGTAGAAAAATTGGGAAGTAGACTATTTCGAGAGTGCACTAGTCTATAAAGCAGGTTGGTGCAGGATGCACAAGGGTTATCTTATTTTGTGGACCAGCCTTTGTCAACTTTTGGCCATCTAGATGCTTTGGGCTGCCTGATGGGAGTTGTAGTCCAAGGCATCTGGAGGGCAAAGGTTGGCAAAGGCTGCCATAGATCAAAGGATGGAGCACAGCCTTTTATCAGGCCAGGAGAATGTAACTTCCCATCTGTGGCCAATCCAGAATTAAAGCAAGAAACCTTGGCCTCTCCCTTCTCCTGATGGTGCCTAGGGTGGTGGCGCCTGGGCCCAGCCCTTTCCTAGGAAACTCCAGGCCCCAAATCTAGTTTGATTCCTGACGCGGCTTGATTCTTTTCTTTGGGCAGGATGTCCCTACCAAGCTCGTGGCCAAGGCAGTTGCTCTGCCCATGACTGTGCGGGGTCATTGGTTTCTGAGTCCCAGGACGGAGTACAGCGTGGCCGTGCAGACGGCAGTGAAGCAGAGTGACGGAGAGTACCTTGTGTCTGGATGGAGCGAGACCATTGAATTCTGCACAGGAGGTGAGTGTTCAGCAGAAGCCTTGAGCCTTGGTAGTGCCACGCAGATGTCGCCCTCTACCCAGAGATGCACTTAGTATGTACTAGAACCATAATAGCCAACACATCACACTCCAGATGTTTTAGAAGACAACTCCCATCAGCCCCAGCTAACATAAATAAATGGTCAGGGTTGGTGGAAATTGTGGTTGTAAACATCTGGAGCAGGGTGGGTAACCTCTTCTGGCCAGAGGGCTAGATCTTTTATCTCCTCCACCCCTGGGCAGAGCCACCCACCTGTCAATCGCCTGACAACATCATGACATCCGCTGATCCATGTTCCAATTGTTGGGACTTCAAAGTGAACCAACAGTCCTTAGTAAACATATTTGTGTGTTTAAGAGACCTCCTTCCGCTATTTTTCCTTCAAACTACAAAGATTTGAAGGAGCACAGAGGTTGGGAGCATGCTTCCATTTGCCTTCCAGCTGATGGGCAGGTGGGAAGACACCTTCAAATGCCCTCACCACCTTCTCCTTCAAAGTTCCATGGAGCATGCTGCTCCTGCCATCACCTGGGGTGCGGGGTGGGGGGCATGGCTTCCTGTAAATGGCCTTACGGGCCAAACAGAGAGGCCTGGGGGCCAGGTTTGGTCTGCAGGCTGGAGGTTCCTCACCCCGATCTGGAGGTTATCATGTTGCTAGAAAGTGTGCTCTTTTTGTTACAGCCCTCTGACTCAGTTACCAACTAGACAAGTGCCAGGTAGATTGATGTTTAGGTGCCTATTGAAGGCCCCTTTGCTTTAAGAAGGCTTTTCCGGAAGTTTGAACCAGGAATGTTAAGGACTATTGATTGCAAAACTGCAGAAACACTGTCATTCATTTCAATGAAAATTAAATCACTGAATTTGTATTCTTCCGTATTTTATGTTATTTTGTCTTACAGAACACAGCTTAAGTAGCTTGGGTTGCAAAGCAGCTTATAAATCAGCAGATAAATAAAATACATGCTAGAATCATAGAATTGCATAAAGTTGGAAGGAACCGCCAGGCTCATCTCGTCCAGCCTCCTGCAAGGCTGGAGTCACAGCTAAAGAGTCCCTAAGAGACGGCCATCCTGCCTCTGTTTAACAGCCTCCCAGAAGGAGGCCAGGCAAAGGGGCTGCCTTGTGCAGCGGATCTTTTGCGCCAGAGGTGCTAGGGCAGTGCAGGGGGCCTAATTCAGGGGGACAGCAGCCCCCAGAGCTGCTCTCTTCTGGAAAACCTGCTGATCTTGATGGCAACGTCTTGGAGTCACGGCCACAGGGAGGCCTCTTTCATATACCCCAGACACCTTGAAATTTTTGTTCTTATTTTTAAAGGGGAAGCTTCTGACTTTTATGGATGAAAAAGATACAACAGGGATGCAGCACTTGTTTGTGGCTCTCCATATGCTGCCTGGCCACCCTGGCTGGTGGGAGTTGGGGTCCCAGGGCATCTGGAGGGCCACAGCTTCCCCACCACTAGACAGGAGGAAAAGCTGGCAAGCAGGATTTTACCCAACTGTTCACTAAGGGCTCATCCACACTTCCACTTTTCCCGTGCCTAGAAAGCAGAAGTCTGAATGAGCCCTAAGAGATAAATTTGTTCCACTTCCCACTAAGTTCAAAGGAATTGAGATAGCTGACAAGGCCCTAGGCACTCATTTTTAAGGGAAGCTTTTTTCCCTTCAATGAAAGCTTTTGCCGCACAAAGCAAATTGCAGGTGTGGGGGTCCTGATCCATTTCAGGACTGCTGCAGTGAGAGCCCCCCCTGCCTTGCACCTGGGTCCCAATCCAAATTGCTCTCACCCACCAACCACCCCAATGTCTGCAATTTGCTTTTTAAAAGTGTAATGGTAAATTTTTGAAATGCAGAAGCTTACCATGACTGTCCCTGTAATTAGACTGGAGATAAAATAACACATCTCACTATTGTTTGTGGCTTGGCTTAAGTCCTGTGCATAGTTATCTGGGTGTAAATGCCATTGAACTCAGGGATGCTGGCTGCATAGGTTCAATTTGTAAATACATTGAGCTTTAAGGAAAGCTATTCAGCCAGCTGAAATGCAGGCTTTAGCTTTTAAATAGAAGGACAGACATTCGTGCCAAGAGGTAGGAATCCCGTCAAGAAAAAGGAAAGAAGTATCCAGGCTCTTCTTGATTATTTTCCTTATTCTCTGACTTCTTTCTGCCAACTAACAATAGTAAAACTCAATATCACTTCTTCCCTATGGAGGGTTTGTTAATGACTGTGGTGCTCCAGAAGAGAATGTCATCACTCCTGCCTCCTGCACTCTTCCACATTTCTGCTCTACAGCACTACGGCCTACAAGCTGGTGCCTTGTCTGAAAGCGCTGAAGCAGTCTCAAAAGACCTACTTGCGTGGATGGGAAAGGGAATGTGGGCCATTACAGTGGTACCTCTGGTTACATACTTAATTCATTCCGGAGTTCTGTTCTTAACCTGAAACTGTTCTTAACCTGAAGCACCACTTTAGCTAATGGGGCCTCCTGCTGCCGCCGCGCCACTGTTGCACGATTTCTGTTCTTATCCTGAAGCAAAGTTCTTAACCCGAGGTAATATTTCTGGGTTAGTGGAGTCTGTGACCTGAAGCGTATGTAACCTGAGGTACCACTGTACTGTATGTTTTGAAGTTTAAGGAATAAGGGAGATTTTATAATAAACACACACACACTTGTTTGGGCTAGCTAAAAGGCGGGGCCTTGTTTGATGGGAGCTGGAACAGGCTGAGTGGTGCTGAAAGGTAGTAAATCCAGATTTTGTGATGAAGCAAGAGTCTCTGAGTGGGAGGCAAAAGGCATGCCACTGCAAGACGCCCAGAGCAGGTGAGGTGGGTGGGGGTGACAAACAAGAGAACTGGCTGGAGGCAAAAGATCCAGGTGTGGGAAGAAGAAGAAGAAGAAGAAGAAGAAGAAGAAGAAGAAGAAGAAGGGGATAGGGATATATTGGGGCGGGGGCTGAAGAGAGGTGGAGATTGGTCATGTGGCAATTGATCGAGAATTTGATGAAACCCTGTCCCCTTGGTGTCCCCTGCAGACTATGCGAAGGAGCATTTGGCTCAGCTGCAGGAGAAAGCGGAACTCATTGCAGGGAGGATGCTCAGGTTCTCAGTCTTCTATCGTAACCACACCAAGGAATATTTCCAGCATGTCAGGTAAGGGCTTTCAAGCCATGTGCGAATGGGGACCAGAGTGGCAGGAAATGGATGCTGGTACCCCATCCCTTCCTCCACACCAAGTTGCCATATCCCGTTGTCATGGTTATCGTTTGCCCATCTCCCTCTTCTCCCTCTGACAATTGCACTGGACAGAGGTGTGCTATGACATCCGATATGACGTTGGATTTGGCCCTGGGGCCTCCAGTTGCTGACCCCAAGGCATATTCTAGAGTCTCCCTTCTGGTTAGGGATCATAGAAAGTGGGTGATGGTGGGGACCCTCACAAAGAACTGCCCAGTCATAAGCTGCAGTTCTTCACCTTCCCAAGTTGTCTTGTCTTAAAGGTGAAATCCATTTCAGACTCTCCACCAGAGTTGAGAATACAGGTCAGGCCTCTGGATTCCTGCTACTCCCCCATTTTGATCAAGGTTTCCAGTCATTACATTACCGTTTTATCCCATCCTTCCTCCAAGGAACTCAAAGTCTCCTTAATTTTCTCTTCACAACAATCCTGTAAGGTAGGTTAGTCTATGTGAGCTTCAAGGCTGCATAGGAAACTGAACCCTGACCTCCCTGGGTCTAAGCCAACACGGTGACCATTATATAATACACTTAAAAAAATGAAAAGAAATACATTTTCTTTCTTCCCTTCCTCCAAAGAGCTCAGAGCACGATGCATAAATCTCCCTTCCTCACCCACTTTTATCCTCCCTACAGCCCAGTGAGGTAGGTCAGGCTGAGAGATCACAAAGGATCCAGGGTCACCCAGTGAGCTTCACGACTGAGTAAGCGTTTGTCTAAAACTTTTGAACCACTGCTTCGCACTGCCTCTCACTCCTGTTCCCTGAGCTAGGTTGAAGTACTAAGGGTGGGGGTCAGAGGTTGCTTCACCTGCTCCAGAGTGTGGTACAGTGGTTAGAGAGCTAGACTAGGACCTGGGAGAGCAGGGTTCGAATTCCCACTCAGCCATGAGGCTCACTGGGTGACCTTGGGCCAGTCACCAACCCTTAGCCATCCCTACCCCACAGGGTTGTTGTAGGGATGAAATGGGGGGGAGGGAACCATGTCCACCACCATGAGCTCCTTGGAAGATACATGCTGCATATAAATTAAATAAATAAATAAATAACTATTCATGTAACAATAAAATAAGAAAGCCCTGATGATCCCCTCCCACCTTCCTGAGGTCACTTCCTGTAATTCAGGGTGGGGGCATAGTCAGAAGGGCTCTTTACATTTAAGGCCCGTCCTGACCGCAGCTGCTGCTGCTGCTGCTTCTTCCCCCCCTTGTGGCTGACTTTCTGCCTCTCCCTCCTGGCCAGAATTCACAGTGGGAATGTCATGAAGCCCTACCTGAAGGACAACAGCGGCAGCCACGGCTCTCCCACCAGCGGGATGTTGCATGGCATCTTCTTCAGCTGCAACACCGAGTTCAACACAGGGCAGCCCCCGCAGGACTCCCCCTACGGCCGCTACCGCCTCCAGATCCCTGCCCAGCGCCTCTTTGGCCCCAACACCAACCTCTACTTTGCGGACTTCTACTGCATGTACACCGCCTACCACTATGTCGTCTTGGTGCTGGCGCCCAAGGGGTCCCCCGGAGACAACTTCTGCCAGGAGCGCTTGCCCCAGCTGGACATTACGGGCAACAAGTTCCTGACCTGCTGTGTGGAGGAGGGCGAGCTGGTCTACCGCCATGCCCAGGACATCATCCTGGAGATCATCTACACCGAGCCGGTTGACCTCAGCCTAGGGGTGCTGGGGGAGATCAGCGGCCATCAGCTCATGAGCCTTTCGACGGCCGACGCCAAGAAGGATCCCAGCTGCAAGACGTGCAACATCAGTGTGGGGCGCTAGAGACCGGAGGGGGTGGGGTGGATTAGGGAGGGGAAGAGAAGGGATACGAGAGATCTCTGGGGACCAAAGGCCCCTGGCAGTGACATGGCCGGCTGTGAGCTACCGCCTCCCCATTGCTAGAGAAGTGGGCCCCTCACTGCATCCATCTCTCTAGCCCTTGCATGCTTCTATAGAGCCATTGTAAATAAGATCCTGAGCTGGAGAGAGGTGGGTGGAGTCAGCTCTGCAGGACCCTACTCTTCCAGCAAGATAACCAGTGGGTCCACTTGTGAAAGGTCAGCCCAGGTTTCTTGGGTTCTCTCTATAGGGAGAAAGACCGCTTGCCTTCTGTGCCCCTCACCCTGTTCAAACTCAATGTGGGCATTTCACTGCACATGCAGCAAACACTCTGGCCAGTGTGATAAAGGATCTGCCTTCTGAAACAGGTCCCAAGTGGGAGCCGTCTCGACTTCTTTACCACCCTATTTCCGCTGGCCGTTCCGCTCCCGAAGGCTCACTGTACCACCCAAGAGGCCTTTCCTGCCACGTCTCCCTCCCTTGTCTACAGCAGAGCCTGGGAGCCTGTGGCCCTCCAGCCGTTGCTGTCCTGCATCTCCCATTCTCCCTGCCCTTGGTCATGCTGGCAGGGAGTGGGGAGAGCTGCAGTCCAGCAGCGGCAGGAGGCTCACCCCTGATCTGCAGCCTTCTGTGCGCATGGAAGACTAGAGGGGGAGAACCCCCCTCCTTCTGGGGGGAAGCTCACATATTCAGCTGGCACAACGCCCCCCCCCCCATCAGGTTTTGTGATGTGCAGAACTAGCCTGTGGTTTGCACGGACAAAGGGATGCAGGAGGGAAGCCTTGGATGATGCGTCATATTTCTGGGGCTCCCAGCAGGGAAAAGAGAATCACAGGTTGATTCCTTCACTTCCTCTGGGTGCGACATCTTATTGCTTCACATCATTTATGTGTTTTGATGAAATAAAAGAAGCAGTTGGAGGAGGGGGAAGAGGGCAGAGAGACAGAAGAGGCAGGCTCCAGCAGGCCTGTTGGCGCAGCCTCAAAGAGGACTGGAATGCTGGTGGCTGGTAGCGGCACAGAGGCTCCCAGCCTGTCTCCCTTGTCTGTCACACAGCCCCGCCTTGCCTGGTCTCCCTGCTTATCTGGGCTGGCGGAGGAATCCAGTTTGCCCATGTTGGGCCAGGCTGTGTGTCCTCACGTGACTGTCTTTGGCAGCACGGGGAGCGGAAGAGCGGCTCCTCGCCATGGGGCCAGATGACATGCAGCCCCACCAAAGTATGATTTAAGCCAAAAGCAGCCTGGTGGCCATGGCATAATAGGGGGACAGGGCTGCTCCACCCTTTCCCTTCCGCCTGACTCTCTTCTTTTCTCCCCCTGGCTGGAGGGGGGAGGGGTATGCAAGGGCCACCCCCACCCCGTTCCTTTGCTCCCAGCTGCAGCTCTCTTGAGGCTGCTTTTGGCAGCTGACAGTCCTGCAGCAGGTAATTGGCCACGTCTGAAGCTGCTAAGCGCTGGACCGCGCTCTCTGCCTGCAGCCAATCTGGGGCAGCAACTGCTCTACTTGCAGCAGGAAAGAAGAGTCAGAGGAATGTGGGGGTAAAAGCAAAAATCTCAGGCTTGGCCTGACAGGTGTTAGCACTTCCTTTGCAGCCACTCCCCAGCTCTGTCTCAACCTGCCCCTGACTTCACTCAGCCACCAAGAACCTGCTCTGCTGAGACAGGCTAGACCTGCTCAACCCCCGACCCCCCCGGCTCAGGTCTGCGCTTCAGGCTCAGGCCACCTCCGTTGATTTGTTTGTGTTTTCTTGTGCTGTGTGTGCGCGTGCGAATATTTTGCCTTCCAAGAGAGCTGCTTGCACACTGCTCCTTTTGATGCAGGGCAACCTGAGAGGGCATTGGCACAAAGACAGGCCAGCACAGCCATTAAGAACATGAGAGGAGTCCTGCTGGATCAGGCGAAAGGCGCATCTCATGCAGCATCTGGTCCTCACAGAGAGAAACAGGCCTCTGGGAAACCCGTAAGCAGGACCTGAGTGCCCAAATGCCCTCCCTGCTGATGATTCCCTGTAGCGTAGATTCAGCAACATCCTGCCCCCAGAGCCAGAGGAGAACGCAGCCATCACGGCCAGGAGCCACGGAGAGCCTGGGCCTCCATGAATTAGTCTGGTCCTCCTTTCAAACCATCCAAGTTGGTGTCGTCACAACATCTTGTGGGAGCAGATGCCATATTTGAACTACGTGCATTCTTTTTCATGGTCCTGAATCTTCAGTCATTCAGCTCCTTTGAATAGTCCCAGATTCTAGTATTGTGTGAGGAGGAAGAGAACTTCTCTATCCACTTGTCTCCCCACAGCCAGGAGGAAAGAGGGTTTCCATTCGGTCAGTGTCTCTATTTTTGCTGAGTTGGCATGTAAGATATGGCTGGTGATGAGCAGAGATTCCATTTTGCATTGGGGTAAAAGTCTACGACTGTTGAATAAATAGGAGTGCTGTCCCAGAAAACTCCCCCCCCCAACCCCACAGGCAGATTTAAAGGAAATACTCCAAAGGAGCGCTCACACCTTGAGAAAAACAACTTGTGAGCACACAGAGAGAAATGGAAGGCCACTGGGTGGCAACTTTTCTGTGGTTCTTCTGAACCTATAAACAGCCTTTGCCCAACTGGGGCTGAGAGGAGTCAGCTGGTCTATAAGAACCCTGGAGTGTCTGTCTACCATGAAGATCATAGCCCACCCCCTACATGTGACCTGGCAGGTCTGTCTGTCTGTCTCTCTCTCTCTACCACACACACCCCTCCGATCCCCCCCCCCCCCAGGAAGCAGCAAAGCCAGAGAGTTCATCAGGCCTCTATTGAGCCTCCATGTATGGCTAAGGGGGACCATTGGGCTCAGTGGGCTGCAGATTTCTGCAGATCTGCAATGCATTTTGCCATTCTTGTGGGTTTTCAGCATGTGTAGCTGCTAGGAAGCCTTACAAAAAGATCTGTAATGGCTGCCAGGTGTCTCTAAAAGGCAGCTTGTCTGTGATCTGGAACCATAGCAAGGCCAAACATATATGGGCAGGCTAGCCCATAAACTCACACTGAGCCAGAGTCGACTAGCCTGGAATGCTGGCAGAAGCGATCACAAGGACTCCTGCTAGAGCAAAGGGCCTTTCACCCCATTGCCTCCCCCAAATCCTCTCTGGATAGTCAAGGGAACCCACAGATGGGTGGAGAAGAAAGGAGATAATTCTGTCTGGCAAGCAGAAATGCTTGCATGGATGGACAATCGTAGTCGTGTGGAATCCCACCCAGTGTGCTGTAGACTGCAGCCCCCAAAATCCTCCGCTGTGTGTGGAGATTCTGCAGGAATAATTCCGATGAATATAACAGCAGATAAATCTACATGGAAAGGTGAGCCTCATAGAAATCTTGAGGAGAAAGGACCATAAGAGCCCATCTAGATCATCAGCCTATTCTTCCAGTGGCCAAGGAGTTGCCCATGGGAAGTCAACAGGCAAGACGTGAGTGCGACAAAATTCTCCTTACTTTTCATTCCATGCAACTGGTGTGCAGAGGCCGACTGTCTCCAACCACAGTGGCAGAACATGGCAGCCACTGATAGCCTCACGCTCAGTGAATATAGATTGGGAGAGGCAGTGACTTACCCATGGAGGAACAAGAATTTGAAACCAGATGCCAACCACTTTCCCTACTATCCGGCAATGGTGGTCTTGAAAGCCACCTTTTAGATGACAGCAATTCCTCAGTCGCCAAATCCAAGTAATTTCAAAAACAGGAGATGATTCTGGAGTTGGGTCAAGACACTGTAGAATATAAGGCACCTTCACGGTGTTCAGCTTTTGCCAATCTGATGCCCTCCAGTCCCATATGAGAAACAGTCCTGAAAATAAGACATTTGGGGCCATCTCAGATGGGGTTGTCTTGTTGGTTGCTGAATGACAAGGCAAACTGAAGTCTCTTTTGCAGACAGTGAAAGCAAATTATAATCCTCTTGGATGGATAATGCAGAAGGATCAACAGTTCCCCATGTAGCCAGTGTGTAGTATTGAGTGTATTCCTGCAAAATATCTCATTGGCTGAAAAATACATGAGGGTACATCAGCAATCAGTCACAAGCACTGCCAGCTGGAGCTGTGCCCAGCTGGGGCTGATGGGAGATGTACTCCCCAAACACCTGGAAGGCACCAGGTTGGGGAAAGCGTTGTTGTTGTTGTTGATTACCTGCCCTTCGCCCAAAGGTCCCAAGGTGGGTTACAACATTCACACGCAATATTAAAAACAGTTTAAAACAATTTGCAATCACAAAAATAAGGTGGGTCCTAAAAATATACACTTCAAGTGTAAAAAGCCACAGGAAAGAGGTATGTCTTCAGAAGCTGCATAATGAAGGTGCCAGGTGGACCTCTGTGGGGAGGGAGTCCCACTGCAGGGGGCCACCACAAAGAAGGCCTCCTGGTCCACCAGCCCCTGAGCCTATGAGGGCAGAGAAACTACCAAGAGGGCCCCCTCTGCTGATCTCAGCACCTGAGAGGGTCTGCAGGGAATCCCACAGCTAGACCAAGGATGTCTGGTATATATTGCACTTCCATGTTACATTCCTCACTCATTTTGGAGGACTCTATCACAACAAACCTATCAGCAAAGCTGTGTAGATTGTACTTCAAGCCTGGATTCAAGCCTTTTGCAAAATGACTGGTGTGCTCAAAGAAGTCCTAACAAAGAATGTTTTTTCGTTAAAATAAATATTATTACGTGGCAGTAAGTAAATCAGGTTTTAAAGCAAAGAGGTTTTGGCAGGGGAGGCTTGGCTTTCAGGGCTGCAGATAAGTTTTTATTCTTGGCAGCATTTCAAAATGAACAAGTGAGTGTCCAGATGTTCAGTGCAGCCAGCTGTGTGGTGATTGCTGTGTGCTGTCGCAGGTATCGTGCCGTGAACGCTGCTAGCATGGAGTAATAAGAACCCTGGCTTTTTCTATACTAGCTTTCAATTTCCTCTCCTCCCCCTTCCCCCTTCCTGTTGCACTGCAGATTTCAACCTTGCTGATGGAAAGCGTGACACCTGCCCCTGGGAATGCTGTATTTACTTAGAGGCTGTTGGGAGGCAAATTCAGCTGTCCTTGACTCTTTCCAGCTTTGTGTTATGCTAAGAAATCCGACGGCAGTATGTGTTGGATTCGTTAGATGCTTTCCCCCCTCCAGCAGGTGTATCTGAAAATTGTATTGGGAAGAACTGTGGGATATGCCTTCCTGTCTCTGTGAGACAAGAGCCCTTCCCCATTTCATTTCCAGTGCAAAAAAGAGAGCATTTGGCTGGTGAACCAGGCATAGAAGGGGAACAGAACAAGCGACAGACAGCTTTCCTGTATTGCATATCTTCACACAGAATCTGTTTGCCAAACACCAAGGGCGCATAGCACTGATTGCTTCCCCTGTGCAGAGGAGGTGAGGAGTCCTATAGCACCCTTGGCCAACCTGGTGCCACCCAGAGGTTTTGGACTACAGCTCCCATCAGCCGCAGCCCAGACTGACACAGGCTGAGTCTACTGAGTTCATCCTGTGCAAAAATTGCCCCTGGACTGCACCATTGGTGGGGAATTGGGTGATGCAAGGCTCCCTCCATATAAAATCTCTTCACTGAACCAACCAATTAAATGATGAGAAAATAAATGTCAAACCTCAGTTAGCTGTCTTAAATTAACGTACTTGATCTTAAAGAGGGGAATGCTGGTTGGGAGAATTAGGAAGAGGAGATTTTATTTATTTTCCTTCCCAATATCAGAATTGTAACACTGCATAATTGGATTGAGATTAGGCTAACTAGTTGATGGATGATAAAAGATTGAATAATTTTAATATCCTCATAAGAAAGCATGGGAGAGGAACTTTCAGTCTACCAGATCAAATGCCATCTATGCCCTCTAGGATTCTCTGATCCTTTGACTGGCAGCAGGGGGTTTTCCCATCACCTGCCACTTGGGTCACATCCACACCATCCATTTAAAGCCCTGTTATACCATGGGAATGGTAGCTCTGTGAGGTCAGTAACCTCAACAAATCTACACTTTGCAGGATTCTATTAAAATGAGAGTGAGCAAGAGAGAGCTTTTTCAAGTGGACAAAAGAGAGCAGGTCGTAGCAAAAGATCCACATCAAAAGTGCAGACCACTAGCAGCTGATGTGATACACAAGCTGGGTGAGAAACCCAGGTAAGAGCATGTGGGTGTGTTCTAGAGACCAGGTAAAGCACAGATCCACACTACGTTTAAAGGGCATCTAACACACATTTAAAGCACCTGAGTGCCTCCAAATAATTCTGAGAACGTTAGCTTCCCTCTCACAAAGCCACAATCCCTGGCATCCTTTCCTAACTTCACTTCCCCAGGAATATGTGGGAAAAGTCATGTGTTTTAAATGTTGGCTGGATATGCTTTAAATGGATGTGGTGGGTCTGCCCCTAGTCAGCCATTAGCCTGTGTAGGCAAACATGGACTAAGTAAAACGACACATCTCTCTGAAAAAAAACATGCCAAGTATGAAGTATGTCAGTTACATTCATGAACACATCCCATATTTAAAAATTCATAAAATGCAGGATTGGGAAGAGGCTTAGCCTGCCAATCTACTTCCTGTTCTTTTCCTGTCATGTGGAGCTAAGACATGCTGAGATTGCCAGCGCCATGTCAAATGCCCTTGCAAGCCCTCCATCGGGGCCGTGGCTTAGTGGTAGGGAATCTGCTTTGAGTGCAGAAAGCCCCTCCTTCAATCCCTGGCATCTCCAGGAAGGACTGGGAAAGAGTCTGGTCTGAAACTCCCAAGAGCACCTGCCTTTTGGCTCGGCAAATTGAGGCCTGCGGGCCGGATCAGGCCCAACTGCCTTCTAAATCCAGCCCACGGGCGGTCCGGGAATCACCGCGTGGATCGCCAGCATGCGCACGTTCTTTCCCTCTTCCTCCCATGGCGGCGTCAGCACCTCCTCCCTCCCTCCTCCTGGCTTCTCCCTGCCCTGCCTAGAGGAGGAAGGGGGCTGGGCTTCACTTTGCCAGCCCCTCTCTGGAGCCCTTTCGCATGCCACTCATCTGCCGCCAGCCCCTGCCACTTGCAAGACATAGGAGCCGCGGTTGGCTGAGCGCCCCACTTGAGCGGCCGCCATTTAAAGCAGCCCCTCTCCGGAGCCCTTTCATGCACCATTCATTGTCCCTTGTTCATTCCCCCCCCCAAAAAAAATATAGTGCGGCCCCCCACAAGTTCTGAGGGACAGTGGACTGGCCCCCTGCAGAAAATGTTGGACTTCACACATCTCTTAAAGGCAGTGGGTTTTAATCTGTGCTGTTACTCTGGGATTCCTCAAGGAGAGGGATTATTACTCAATGGCCCACAGCAGCTTTCCTTGCGATCTGTAACTGCAGGAGAAAGATGGAGAAGTACATACTGTAGAGCATACTTTCATGGGGGGGGGGTCATCTGGCAAGCCTGGCCAGTTCCCTACATGGATTGAGACTGTGCCCAAGAATATGTCCCAGCATCAAGGGCAACAGGCTTAGTTCTTTGGCCTGGAGCCTGGGCTTCCTCTGCGAATGTGGGAATGGTTCTCTGAATGACGAGAACTTGAAAATCAATGTCTCTTCCATTGGCACCAATGGCAGTTTTCCTCCTGGAAATACTAGCAGGTTTGAGATGTTACTTTCATTGGACCCAGGATTCAGCTAGACTGGTAAAGAAAAAGCGATTTATGGTACAGTCATACCTCGGGTTGAAGTAGCTTTGGGATAAGTATTTTCAGGTTGCGCGCTGCAGCGACCCAGAAGTAACGGAGAGTGTTACTTCCGGGTTTCGCCGCATGCGCAGACGGTCAAAATGACGTCACACGCATGCGCAGAAGCGGCGAATCGCGAACCGTGCACATGCAGACGCAGGTTGTGTTCCGTTCTGGATGCGAATGGGGCTCCGGAACGGATCCCGTTCACATCCAGAGGTACCACTGTCTATGCGTTGTATATGCGATATAACTTTGTGCCACTAGATGGTGATGTGGAATCCCATTTTTCTCTACCTGTTTCCCCTGTTTAAATTTACAACTCTTTAAATTGAAACGCTTCTTTAATGTGTCTAGATCTAGCCCAAGAGCATAATGCAGGAGAAGAAAAGGTTAAATGCCCCCTCCCTACCCCCCCCGTGGCCTCAGTCCTTATCAGACTCCCCTGCACCTGCCATTTAAGTTGGGGGGAGAGTGGATAACAAATAACAAAGAATGCATGAATGCATTTTGTGTATCATTTGGTCAGTAGACACTGGTTTTCCTGGAGAGCATTCTGAAATTGAATCAGGATAACCTTCAGGCTGTGACCGGGAATATGCCCGTTAGAGCAACTTTTGCTGGCTGGGGTTGACAAGAGCTGTAGTCCAAAACATCCACCGCGTACCATATTGGGGAAGGCTGATTTAGAAAGTGGTGGGTCGTATGTCAATGGTACCTCTGTCTTTCTGATTGCAGCCTAAGAAGTTGGCTCCCTAGTCTCACTCCACAGCCCTCCCAACGCTTGCATGCGGCTGAGAATTTCAGCATGGCTCTCACGCCACAGCCTAAGCTGCATCCCTAGTTCCAAGTGGTGCTTTTCCAGACTCTGTGTATGATGCACTCTGTGAAACGATATCTTGAGCAAGACTGTGCTGTGCTTACAGTGTGTATCAATAAACTACGAACCTGTGTTCAACTGCCTCTGCTATTTTGACTGTCTACACTGCCACCAGAGAGCCCACAACAAGAGTGCGTTGACATCTGAATAAATTGTGCATGTGTGGGTGTGCAGTAGAGCTATCCTTGCATCGTGGGCATTTTTGTTTCTTGACATGCACAAATGCCATAATTGAGAAAGTTTTTTTCTTGGTCCTTAAAGACTCCAGTGCAGACTGAGCGATGATTTCTCTTGTTTCATCATTTTCCATGAATCCATATTCATAAATGTAGACTTTGTTGACCACAGGCAAAGGTCCTCACACAAAGTTCTCACGTCCCATCTAACCCTTACCTAAGGATAAATCAGCATCATTCAGAGCAGGAAAACCATTACAATCTCAGGTTTCATTCAGAATTCAGATGACCTTATTGAGTATTCATCCACATTTTGCCCAAAATTAGCAAGAGGTTATACCACATCGGTATACTGAGCCTTCGTTCTGATTTGTTTGCCGGGTGTTTGCTTGATGTTGCATCAAGCAATTGCAACCCCCCACTTTCTGCTACATTTTCCTGTTACTTTCCTAATTGCAAAAAGTATGTTGAAAAAAGCAGGTTTGTAGCTCAAGGATGCCAAATCCAGTTAAATTACACAACCTGAATTTGCCAATATGTCACTGAATCTCAAGAATACTAAGCATGAAAGGGCCCTCTGTGCTCAGGTGAAATTGTATCCTTGCTATTTGCAGAAGTCTTGCTCCAGAGATAATGATTGCCACATGATTGTTTATTTAGAGATGATGATAGAGATGCATTTAAGCCTAATCCTCCATACATATACTAACTTCTGCTCCCTTAAACCTTACAGTAACTAGTAATATTAGGAACCTTAATAATAATGTAACAGGAAGTTTTTAATGTTTAATGTTTGCTTTTTATATGTGTTGGAAGCTGCCCAGAGTGGCTGGGGCAACCCAGCCAGATGGGTGAGGTATAAATAGTAAAAATTATTATTATTATTATTATTATTATTATTATTATTATTTATTATTATTATTGATACTAATAAGCTCCAATGCTGTTGTAGGAGCTCCAGCTGTTTTGCAACTACAACTCCCATCATCCCTGACCACTGGTCCTGTTAGCTAGGGATGATGGGAGTTGTAGTCCCAAAACATCTGGAGAGCCAAGTTTGGCCATGCCTGGAACAAAGTGGTCCTTCTGTCCATCTCTTTTGCCCAACTACCAAAAGCAGACATGCTTTGGGTATGTCTGCTCCTCAGCAAGTTGTGTGCCGTGAGCGATGAATATCCAGTGTATGATGCGAAAATATTTGCTCTACCTGTCTATCATGGATTTCTATACAGTGGTGCCTCGCAAGACGAAATTAATTCGTTCCGCAAGTTTTTTCTTCTTGCGAGTTTTTCGTCTTGCGAAGCACGGTTTCCCATAGGAATGCATTGAAAATCAATTAATGCGTTCCTATGGAGACCGCTTGCCAGGCTGGTGGTGCGGAGAAGGGCTTTTCTCCCCACGGCAAGCCTTCAGGACAGGTACGGGAACAGAGGGGAAGGCGCGCAGCGCTTCTCCTCTGTTCCCGGGGCTTGCGGTGGGAGGAGGGTTTTTCCTCCCCACGCCAACATTCAGAACAGCATTCTGAAAGTTGGCGGTGGGAAGGAAAACTCTCCTCCCACCGCAAGTCTTCAGGACAGCCATCCGAAGGCTGGCGGCAGGAGGAGGTCTCTCCGCCCCACCGCCAGCCTTCGGAGGAGGTCCGAGGACAGTGGGGAAGACGCGCTGCGCTTCCCCGCTGTCCCGGAGATTTCCCTGTGGGCTTTCGTCTTGCGAAGGAAGCCCATAGGGATATTTGTTTTGCGAAGCGCCTCCAAAACGGAAAACCCTTTCGTCTAGCGGGTTTTCCGTCTTGCGAGGCGTTCGTCTTGCGGGGCACCACTGTATATTGCCCTTCAATCAAATGACCAGGGTGGCTTACATGCAGAAAAAATTACTGCAAAGCAGTAAAATGACAACAAAACAGCAAAATTTACAAATGCCAATAAAATTAAAAGGTAGCAAGACTGTGAATGTCAAAGCCACATAAAAGAGTCAACAAAATAAAACCGAAAGGCTTGTGAAAGTAAACAAGATCTTTGTTGTCCTCCGAAAAGGAAACAATGCGGATGCGAGGCCAGGTTCCCTGGGGGTGAGAAATCCATCACTAGAATGGTATGCCACAATCAGGGCTGGCCCACCCTGGAAGAAGGGTGAAGCAGCTCCTCAGTTAGCAGAAGCCCCCCCCCCGGGCCCCCACTTGCTCTGCCGCTGCCACTTCATGCTGCAGCTGCGCAACCTGGGAAAGGAGGCTTTGGTGGGGGAAGGGCAGAGGGGGATGCGCCACTCCTGGCAGAGCCAACTCATTCCAGACTGAGCACCTTCCTCCTCCCTGGTGAGTTCCACAAGGGCAACCCTGAGAAGGAGGAGGAGGAGGAATGAAATATACTCAGAGTCGCAAAGTGATTTCATGCTCTTTATTCAGCTCATGGTGGTGAGGAGGAATGAATGAAAGTCCCCTCAAAGTATCTGCTTTATATACATTATTTACACAATGGGCTGCACATGATTGGCTAATTCCGGAATTCTACTGTAAGCCAATCAGGTTGTGGATTCACTTCAATCTGGAGCATGATTGGGTGGTTCCTGCCAACCAATCATACTGCTGCATTGTTCTAGGACCAATCAGACTGCTGCATTCTGAATCCTATTGTTCTAGGACCAATCAGACTGCTGCCTTTTGGATCCTATTGTTCTAGGATCAATCAGACTGCTGCAGTTTGGATCCTATTCGACTCAGAACATAACACCCCTCCCGTCTAAATTCCAGTCATGCCCGGGAGGTCGCATTCATAGTCCTCAAGGTACGCTGGCGGCCTACGTGTGCGTTGTGGCCTGGGGTGTTCTCTGGTCCGGGGTTCAGGTTCTGGCTCGTGTTCCAAGGATGCTGGCTGTGATGGGGCTGTTTGGTCTGGCGCAACTGGCTCGCTCAGTCGTGGTTCTGGTTCCGGTGTCCTTTCGGCCTCACGGGTCCTCTCTGTATTTACTGATTCTGCCTCTCCTGCTGGCCCCTGCTGCTCTATGGGCCTCACTGCCCCACTGTTCCCTTGGGACTCCTCTGACCTGTCCTCCTCCTCCTGGTTTTCTCCCGGGAATCGTCGCCGTATCTGGTCGCAGTGGCAGCGCCAGCATTGCCCCCCATCTGTTAGCACCTCGTACGACACAGGGCCAGTGACCCTGGTGACTGTGGCGGGTACCCATGCAGGGCCTGCCCCAAAATTCTTTGCGTACACTGGGTCCTGGGCCTCGAAGGTCCAGGGGTTCCTGCCTTCCCCCACCACTACCTCATCCTGAGCTCTATCGGGGTGAAGGCGGTCCAATCTGATTGCAAGGCCCCGACCCATTAGTAGTTCAGCGGGGCTCCGGCCAGTCGTTGAGCTGGGGGTGCTGTGCTGTGCTAGAAGGAATGTGGCAAGGCGGTACTCCCAATCCCCTTGCGTCATGCGGCGAAGGGTTTCCTTGGTGGTCCGCACCATGCGTTCTGCTTGGCCATTGGTGGCAGGGTGGAATGGCGCCGAACGGATGTGGCGGATGGCGTTCTGCGCTGTGAAGGTTTGGAATTCTCCTGACGTAAATGCAGTCCCGTTGTCTGAGACGAGAGTGTCAGGGAGCCCGTGGGTTGCAAACAGCCTGCGTAGTACCCGGATGGCTGCGGACGTAGAAGTGGACGGTACCAGTGCGACTTCCAGCCATTTGGTGTAGGAGTCCACCACTATGAAGAATGTTTTCCCCTGAAAGGGGCCAGCGAAGTCCACATGCAGTCGTGACCATGGTGCTTGGGCGGACTCCCAGGACTGGACTGGGGCCCTTGGGGGATCTGGGCGGGATTCTTGGCAGGCCTGGCAGTGTTTGACCCAGGCCTCTATCTCTCCGTCGATCCCCGGCCACCACACATAACTCCTGGCAAGGGCCTTCATTCTTACTACCCCTGGGTGTGTCTCGTGTAGGGCTGTGAGGACCCTTTTGCGGAGGGGCTGGGGAACAACGACCCTGCTTCCCCATAACAGGCACCCCTTGTGGGCCGACAGATCATGTTTGCGGGTTGTGTAGCTGGTGAATTCTGGCCCGGGGCTGTTGCTGGGCCATCCCCTCCACACCCAGTCCAGGACCCGGGAGATGACCCTATCTTTCTTGGAATGGTGTGCAACTTCTTGTGCCTAAATGGGGCAGTCGGGAAGAAGCTCCAGGCTCATAACCTCTTGTGCAGGTGCTGGGTCGGGGCCTGTTTCCGGTAGTGGTAGCCTGCTGAGGGCGTCCGCATGGCCCATCGCCTTCCCAGGGAGGTGAATCAGTGCATACTGGTAGCTGGCAAGGAAAATTGACTACCTGAGGACGCGAGGAGACAGCACTTGGGGGGGCTGCTTTTCGGGGGCAAACAAGCCAAGCAACGGTTTGTGGTCAGTCACCACGGTGACTGAAATCATGGAATTTTTTTACTCCCATCACGATTGCCAGACCCTCCTTGTCGATTTGTGAGTAGTTCCGCTCAGTTGCGTTGAGTGTCTGGGAAAAGTATGCCACCGGTACCTCTCTTCCATCTGGGAATTGGTGTCCCAGGACAGCGCCAATGCCACAGGGCAAGGCGTCGCATGCTAGCACCACCGGCAGCCTCTCGTCGAAGTGTGCCAAGACCGAGTTTGAGACAAGCAAGTCCGTGACTGCCTGGAATGCGGCCTCCTGGCGCTGGCCCCACACCCAAGGGGCCCGCTTGTCCAGGAGTCTGTGTAGGGGCTCCGCTACCGCCGCCTTGTGGGGAAGGAAGGAATGGTAAAAGTTCAATAGTCCCAAGAAGGCCTGAAGTTCAGTCTTGTTCTTGGGCGCTGGGGCATCACAAATGGCCCGTACCTTGTCCCCAGTCGGGTGGACCCCTTCTGCGTCCACCATAAATCCCAGAAAGTCCACCTGGGGCACTCCTAGTAGACATTTTTCCCGCTTCACCTTTAGACCCGCTGTCTGGAAACGGTGCAGAACGGTGCGGAGGCGGTCCTCAAACTCCTCTGGTGTGGGCCCGGCAATCAACACATCATCGACGCCAGGGGGTGACGCCAGGAATCCCTTTAAGGAGAGAGTCCATTAGATTCTGGAATATGCCTGGTGCCACGCTGACACCGAATTGCAGCCGCTTTACCCTGAATGCTCCTCTGTGCGTCACAATCGTCTGTGCCTCTGCTGTGGCCTCATCTACTGGCAGCTGTTGATATGCTTGGGCCAAGTCCAGCTTGCCAAAAATTTTCGACCCAGCCAGGGTGGCAAGGACATGGCTGACCACTGGCACTGGGTATGCATGGGCCGTGAGGGCCTTGTTTATGGTACATTTGTAGTCTGCGCAGATGCGGACTGAACCATTGGGCTTGACAGGTGTGACGATTGGGGTTTCCCGGGGGCATTAGGCACCAGCTCCAGCACTCCTTGCTCCACGAGCCGGTCCAATTCCTCGTCTATACGGGGTTTCAGGGCGAACGGGACCCAGCGGGCCTTGAGCCTGACCGGTCGTACTGCGGGGTCAAGTTGTAGAGCAATGGGGGGGCCCGTATACTGTCCCAATTTCCCATCGAAAACCCCTGGAAATTCCTTGCATATGGCGTCCACGTCCACTTGTAAGCTAGTGTGGTTCACCCCGGTGACAGCTAGCCCCAGTGGTCCAAACCATGCCAATCCCAGTAAGCTAATGTAGGGGCCCTTGACCACAAGCAAGTCCAGTTGCCGCGTCCGCCCTCGGTATTGCACCCTGAAGGTCCCCACCCCCATTGTGGGGACCTTACGTTTCTGGAAGTCCCGGAGGGTGAATGGGGCCGGCCTGAGTTTGGGACCCCCAGTAGGACACAGTTTCCTTAAGGTCCTTGCCGAGATTATGGATAGAGTTGAACCCATGTCAAGCTCCATGCGGCATGGGGCCCCCTCTATCTGTACCTCTACATAAATTTTCTCTATGTTGGGGTGGGGCAACTGGTATACCTGGAAGTCTGTGAGCTCCGTCGAGTTGCCTTGGTGCGTTGGGCCCCGGGACCTGGGGTTCTTGGATTGGTCATCTGATGCCTGGCGTCGGGTGGGCCGAGCCCGACACACCCGGGCGATGTGTCCCGATTTTCTGCACTGCCTGCACTCTGTGTTGCGGAAACGGCAGGTCCTCCTCTCGTGACTTTCTCCACAGCTTGCGCAGTTCCCTCCTTCTCGTCGAGGCAGCTGTGGTATGTGGGCTGCTTGAGTGCGCTGCTGTACTCGGTGCACCTCCTCCCTGTCAGATCCTGAGTCGTCGGTGAGGTCTTCGTGGTGGACCCTCGGTTGGGACAGCTGGCTCGGCTGTGCCTCTTGCGTCGACCTCTCGGCAGCTTCCGTTGCCAGGGCCTCCTCCAGAGCGACCTGGAACGTTAGGTTCTTCTTAGCGTAGAGGCGTCGTTGCAGCTTCTCATCCCTCAGGCCACCGACGAGGCGGTCACGAAGCATGTTCTCCAGCTCTGAGAAGTTGCAGAACCGGGCGGCTTGGCGGAGAGAGGTCACAAACCCAGTTATGGTTTCCCCAGGGGCTTGCCGCTTTGCATAGAAGGCATTTCGACGAGCCACCACTGAGGGCTGTGGCGAAAAGTGCCCCTTCAGCTGTTCCATTATTGTTTTGTATGGAACAGTAGCAACGTCTTCAGGCGCAAGGAGAGCCCGGGCGATTTCAAATGTCTCCTCTCCGCAAACGCTGAAGAATATTGCCCTCTTCTTGGCGTCTTCGTCATCGGTGACCCCTTTGGCTTCTAGGAGGAAGGTGAAACGGGAGGCGTACGCTTCCCAGCCTCCAGATGCTGGGTTGAACGGCAAGAAGCTGCTGTCGGTTGCCATTCTAAGTTCCTTGTGTCCCAGAGCTGAAGCCTGGATACACGGTGTGAGGCAGCGGTGCGGCAGGTGGCGGTGCTGCGGTGCTGTGTGTGGCAGTCAGCTCAGCGGGATCCCACCTTCGTCGCCAGTGAAATATACTCAGAGTCGCAAAGTGATTTCATGCTCTTTATTCAGCTCATAGTGGTGAGGAGGAATGAATGAAAGTCCCCTCAAAGTATCTGCTTTATATACATTATTTACACAATGGGCTGCACATGATTGGCTAATTCCGGAATTCTACTGTAAGCCAATCAGGTTGTGGATTCACTTCAATCTGGAGCATGATTGGGTGGTTCCTGCCAACCAATCATACTGCTGCATTGTTCTAGGACCAATCAGACTGCTGCCTTTTGGATCCTATTGTTCTAGGACCAATCAGACTGCTGCCTTTTGGATCCTATTGTTCTAGGATCAATCAGACTGCTGCAGTTTGGATCCTATTTGACTCAGTACATAACAAGGAAGCTGACAGCCCCCCCCCCCCGGCAGGCAGATGGGGCTGCCTAAGGGCAGACCAGCCTCCCCTGCTATATCACTCAAGGAAGACCTACAGAGCCAATGAATAAATGTAGATTGGCTACTTGTCCATTGGGGCCCACATCCAATATGCACAACTAAGGATGGGCAAACCTGTCAATTTTGGTATCTCTCACTTCCTCATTTTTTAAATCTTAAGTTCAGTTTTTTAAATTTGCAGATCAGTTTGTGATTTTTTTAAACACGTTCTCATGAAAATTCACAGTAGTGAAAATTTCTTCTAATATGCACATTTTGTGTCCAGTTTTGCCTAATATGTTCATTGTACATTATTTTCATCAATATATGCCTTTTTAAGCACACTTTACCCTAGTATATGCATTTTTGTACACATTACGTGGCAGGAGAATGGCAAATTTCGAAGGATGTCTGTGTTGCAGTTTGTGTATCATTTCAGAAGCGCAAATGAGGTAGATTTGCTGCTAAATGCAAACCAAATCCGATTTCTTCCCCATCCCTTGGCACAACCAGGTGGCGGAAAATAATGTTGTTTTAAAGGATCTTTGTAAGAACAGGTTTTTCAAGCTGCTACAATTTAAACAGCTACAATTTCAGCAACGTGATGAGAGAGACATTTTTGCATTAGTCATCTGAAGAGGGGCATCTGAAAGTTAGTCACAGCAAGAATTATGCCAATTATCCCATCAAGGCTTGGCACGTGTCTGTAAATGTACTTGGCAAAGCAAGTTAGGCACTGGGCAAGAATGGGGGAGGATTGTTCCAGAATCTTGGCAGGGTTGTAGCTTGAAATGTGGGAAGTTTCTATCTCAGGCCTTTTCAACCCCAAACACACACGCCCCTGCAGATACTATTTTTATTCTTTGACAGTTGTTATTGCTATATACTGAACACACACACACACACACACACACACACTCGTTGCAAATCAGACAACCCGTGTAGAGAGAAAACTGTTGAAACAAGATCTGGACTAAGTGGCAATTAGTTTGCAATTACCCAACATGCCCTCTGTCATTATTATCTCACTTGGAGTATTAAGCATTAAGTACATAAAATAAATGAGAAACCAGCCATTTTGTCTGTCATCCTTCTCTCTGAAGGGCTAGCTGTGGCTGTGCATGTCATTTTCAAATACTGCATTCACTGGTGGCATTTCTTAATAAGATGAGTTGTACAAAGTAGCCCTGATAACGAAACCAAATCCAGAATACAAGTATTCCCCAACCAAAAAGGCCACAAGAAGTCTCTGTGTGTCCCAAAGAAGCAAAAGATTCTGTTTTACCATGTGAACAATTAACACTACCCAGAACAAACTTAGTTGGCTTCTAAGGTGCTACTGGACAATTTTTTAATTTATTTTGACTGCATCAGACCAACACGACTGCCTACCTGAATCTAGAATTAACGCTACAGTCATTTCACACATTACATAGGAGCAGTGTCAATTTGCTCTTGGGTGGTCAATCTCAGGCCACTGACAAGAGTATTGACAGGTTTAAGAAGGCTGTTCTCAAGTAGTGCCTTTCAGCCCCTTCAGCTCTTCTCCTGACTCCCTGCCGAGTGCTACAGCCACCGAAGCTCGGCTGGTAGCTATGAGAAACAGGATTTCCTTGTAGTGGGACCTGTCATTTGGAGCTAGCTAGGGCAGGTCATTTGGACCTGTCATTTGGATCTGCTGAGGTTTTTTTTTAAAAAATAATATTTATTCCAGTTTTAAAGATTACAAAAAACCCCCACTAAATTTAGCAAGAAAAAACAAGACAATACATCACCATGAATACAGACAAGCAAAAAAACAAATAAACAAACAAAAAACCCCCAGAAAAATACAAACAATTAAGAAAAAAAAAAACAAAACAAATCAAACCTTCCCATAACTTATTTTTCATTTGCTTGTTTCCTTGACCTCCTCACACCTCCCTTTTTTGTATTCTAGTTCAATTAGATATTTCAGCAAATCCTTTCCATCTTTGTTTTTATCCTAATAATTTATCTTAACATACTGTAATTTTATACTCTCTTCTTTCACCAATTAACTATCCATTTTTACTTAATCCTTTATATCGTTTCTGCTAAAACCACATAACTTCATTCCAACATCCTTCTAACATTCCTTAATTTTACAATGTTTCTGTAAATAAACTTTAAATTTCTTCCAATCTTCTTCCACCAACTCTTCTCCTTGGTGGATCTGCTGAGTTTTTGGGCAAATGGCCAACCCAATCTGTATAACAAGACATTTGGAGGATAATTTTTTTTGACACTGGTTTTTTGCAACAAATCTGTTTTTGTTTTTTTAATGATGTTTATATCCCACATTTCCACCCAGAAGCCCAAGAAAGTGCATATGGTTCCCTTCCTTCCTGCAACTGGTATTCAGAAGCATTCTGCCCCTGACTGTGAGTTTTCATCTTAAATTATTGATGGGCATGGGAGCTTCTCCCCTTGTAGCTTCTCCCCTATGACGCCCCCCCTTCAAGCTCATCCTTATGCCGCATGTGGGAGGAGTGAGCGGAATGCAACTGCTGTTGCTAGGCAACTGGACCTCATGACCCATCATGGGTTCTTGGTGCTGACTGAGATGCTCAAGATAACTTGCTCTCCCATGAGATTGGGATGCAGGTTCTAAGAGGGGCAGCCCAGGATCTCAACCTCTATAGCAGTCTTGTCCAATCGAGTGCCCTATAGATGATTTGGACTGCAGTGTCCATCAGCCCCCAGACAGAATGGGTATATATATATTTAAAGAAATGTGTGGCCACAATTGTGCTACTTAGGAAGCAAACTGAATCTCAAGGAGATGCAAAGTAGACAATGACTATTTGGTTTGATTTGTAATAGTATGGAAAATCAACAAAAATAATTTGGGGAAAAACACACACACACGCATAGGTGATAAAAAAACAAACTGTAGTAGACAATGAATGGATGGTAAAACAGTGGCATGGCAACAGGTTTCTTAACTAGGATGCTATGAAGATTAGCATTATTATCACCAACATGCTCCAACAGCAAGCAAGATCACAGTAGCATTCACACAAACTCCTTGAACCCAGCTAGATTGGTAAAGAAAAAGTGTTTCATATGCATTGTATATGCAGTATAACAATGTGACACCAGGTGGCGCTGTGGAGTTGCATCTTTCCCTACCGAATTTCCCTGTATGAGTTTACAACGCATTTAACTGAATAACTTCTTTGACATGTCTAGTTCAAGCTCTTGTGAGATGTCTGCCCCTCCACCCGTGTTCACTTTGTACCTTGTCAAGTTCTTATATACTCCAGGGCTGTTCAGCTCCTTAAGATAGTTGCTGAAGATTGGCCAAGCAGGGCTGGATTTAGATGAAGAGCGGCCCTCGGCTCCTCCACTTGTGAGCCCCCCCACCCCCCACCCTCAGGACTAGAAGAAAATGGAGGTTATAAACAAAATTGAGTGAAGGAAAGGATGAAGATCCGTATTTAAAATTCTGCAATTCTCAATTTCTCCTCTAAAGGACATAAGATATTAACTTAAATACCATGGTGATGTTTAAAAATGCAAAAAATTAACACTGAAAAACTTTTGCAATTACTGAACTTTGTAAACCTGTTGTGGAATAAGCATAATTTTTTAGGAAAATGAAGTTGTAATGTTATCCTTTAAAAAAACACCTTGAGTTTACAAATTATATTGCCTGGGAAGTGTAAATAATATGATCATGATTACCTGACAAATCTTTTACTCATTCTTAGATTAGAATCTAAAAATAAGAATAAAAATTAATCTTCAACTGGGTAAACTCAGGTTTCTGTCACTCTTCAGTAGCTGCCACCACTCACTGACTTCCCTATGCCTTTCTTGAGGGACAGTGAAACCCCTCTGGCTGACTCCTGGGGTTTATAGAATCATAGAATCATAGAGTTGGAAGAGACCACAAGGGCCATCGAGTCCAACCCCCTGCCAAGCAGGAAACACCATCAGAGCACTCCTGACATATGGTTGTCAAGCCTCTGCTTAACGACCTCCAAAGAAGGAGACTCCACCACACTCCTTGGCAGCAAATTCCACTGTCGAACAGCTCTTACTGTCAGGAAGTTCTTCCTAATGTTTAGGTGGAATCTTCTTTCTTGTAGTTTGGATCCATTGCTCCGTGTCCGCTTCTCTGGAGCAGCAGACAACAACCTTTCTCCCTCCTCTATGTGACATCCTTTTATATATTTGAACATGGCTATCATATCACCCCTTCACCTCCTCTTCTCCAGGCTAAACATGCCCAGCTCCCTTAGCCGTTCCTCCTAAGGCATCGTTTCCAGGCCTTTGACCATTTTGGTTGCCCTCCTCTGGACACGTTCCAGTTTGTCAGTGTCCTTCTTGAACTGTGGTGCCCAGAACTGGACACAGTACTCCAGGTGAGGTCTGACCAGAGCAGAATACAGTGGCACTATTACTTCCCTTGATCTAGATGCTATACTCCTGTTGATGCAGCCCAGAATTGCATTGGCTTTTTTAGCTGCCGCATCACACTGTTGGCTCATGTCAAGTTTGTGGTCAAGCAAGACTCCTAGATCCTTTTCACATGTACTGCTCTCAAGCCAGGTGTCACCCATCTTGTATTTGTGCCTCTCATTTTTTTTGCCCAAGTGCAATACTTTACATTTCTCCCTGTTAAAATTCATCTTGTTTGTTTTGGCCCAGTTCTCTAATCTGTCAAGGTCGTTTTGAAGTGTGATCCTGTCCTCTGGGGTGTTAGCCACCCCTCCCAGTTTGGTGTCATCTGCAAATTTGATCAGGATGCCCTTGAGTCCATCATCCAAGTCGTTGATAAAGATGTTGAATAAGACCGGGCCCAAGACAGAACCCTGTGGCACCCCACTAGTCACTCTTCTCCAGAATGAAGAGGAACCATTGATGAGACCCTTTGGGTTCGGTCAGTCAGCCAGTTACAAATCTACTGAGTGGTAGCATAGTCAAAACCGCATTTTACCAGCTTCTTTACAAGAATATCATGGGGCACCTTGTCAAATGCCTTGCTGAAATCAAGGTAGGCTACATCCACTGCGTTCCCTTCATCTACCAGGCTTGTAATTCTGTCAAAAAACGAGATCAGTATAGTCTGACATGACTTATTTTTCAGAAATCCATGCTGACTATTGGTGATCACAGCATTCCTTTCTAGCTGCTCACAGACTTTTTGCTTAATGATCCGCTCCAGAATCTTCCCTGGTATTGATGTCGGACTGACTGGGCGGTAATTATTTGGGTCCTCTCTTTTCCCCTTTTTGAAAATAGGGACAACATTTTTAAAAAAATAATATTTATTACTTTTAAAGCTTACAAAAAAGAAAAGGAAGAAAGAAGACAAAAGAAAAAAAAGAACAAAAAAGGAAAAAACAATACAATACATAAACAATACAAAACGCAACCTTAACAAATTAAACTAACACAATAAACTAAACCAAACAAAACAAAAACAATTTAAAAACATACATCATTTTTGTTGTTGTTGTTTAGTCGTTTAGTCGTGTCTGACTCTTCGTGACCCCATGGACCAGAGAACGCCAGGCACTTCTGTCCTCCACTGCCCCCCGCAGCTTGGTCAGACTCATGCTGGTAACCTTGAAAACACTATCCAACCATCTCGTCCTCTGTCGCCCCCTTCTCCTTGTGCCCTCCATCTTTCCCAACATCAGGGTCTTCTCCAGGGAGTCTTCTCTTCTCATGAGGTGGCCAAAGTACTGGAGCCTCAGCTTCACAATCTGTCCTTCCAGTGAGCACTCAGGGCTGATTTCCTTCAGAATGGAGAGGTTTGATCTTCTTGCAGTCCATGGGACTCTCAAGAGTCTCCTCCAGCACCAGAATTCAAAAGCATAAATTCTTCAGCGATCAGCCTTCTTTATGGTCCAGCTCTCACTTCCATACATCACTACTGGGAAAACCATAGCTTTAACTATACGGACCTTTGTTGGCAAGGTGATGTCTCTACTTCTCAAGATGCTGTCTAGGCCTGTCATTGCCCTTCTCCCAAGAAGCAGGCGTCTTTTAATTTCGTGGCTGCTGTCACCATCTGCAGTGACTGCCTTGCCGTGGCGAAGGGGCTTGAAGAACTCAGAGAAGCTATGAACTATGCCGAGCAGGGCACCCAAGATGAACAGGTCATAGTGGAGAGTTTTGACCAAACGTGATCCACCTGGAGGAGGAACCGGCAAGCCACTCCAGTATCCCTGCCAAGAAAACTCCATGGACAAAGACAACATACATCATACCTTTTCTATATTCTATCTTTCATTCCCTTGTATCATTGACCTCCTCTCACCTCCCTCTTTTTATTCCACTTCCATTAATTGTTTCAGCAATTCCTTTCCAACTTTCTCTATTTTCTATCATATAAATGTCTTAACATATTTTTAATCTTATTTCCATTAAAATTAGTATACTTATTTAAGCTTAACTCCTTATAGCATTTCAGCTAAAGCCATAAAATTTCCTTCCAACATTTTTCTATCACTCATTAATTTTACAATATTTCTATATATAGACTTTAAATTTCCAATCTTCTTCCACCATCTCCTCTCCCCAGTCTCGGACTCTACCAGCCACTTCCGTCAACTCCATACAGTCCATCAACCTGGAGCTCTTATGTCCGAGGCTCTTAACTCTTTTCCATGTCCCTTCTGCCAGTCTTCTTCATATTCTTTGATGCTGAAGAGCAGATCTCGGGGAAACTCCAATCCAACGATACTTTTATTCCTTCTCGACAGGTCAGCCAGATTTCCATAATTAAAACTAGGATCCATAAAGTATTTCCGGGCATGTTTCAAAATTCCTCCAAATCCAAAGGCCCCCAGAACTCCAATCTCCTCCTGACCCAAGTCCATATTCCAAAAGTCAGTTAATCCCTGCATAGAGGGATCTTCCCAACTTTCCTTTTCTAGTCCAGGCCAGGCTCCGATCTTCAAAATCTGACTTTTTCTAGTCTCAATCATAAAGGGCCTCAACTTGTAATCCTCAATTTGCCTCTGCAAGGCTAAGGCTCCCCCTTGTATTACTTTAGGTTCGACAACAGCAACTTTCTCCTTCTCCTTTTCAGCAATTTGTCCTGTTGAAATAGATTCCTGTGCCAAATCCTGAATAATTTCTGTATTGGTGCTCACTTTTGGTTCCAAAATGTCAATTTTAGTAGTCATAGCATCCATCTTTTTATGAAGCTGTTCCAACAAGTGGCTTATCTTAGAAAATGCAGTCCATAAGGCTTCTCCTGTCGACATTCTTGAATATCCAAGGTCAATCTCTAGTTCTCACAGTTCTTATCAAGCAGCTGGAGATTTCCCAGCTCCACTCTTGTAACAGTTTCAAAAGCTCCCTCTAGAGGGGAACAGTCTCCACTTGTATCAATCTTTTCCAACACAGATCAAAAAGTAAAGATAGTTTCAATTTTCAGATACTTTTCCTCCCTTTTAAATGCAGAAGCAGACAATGGAAACAATATATTTCTCTTATTTAACTGACTATCAACATCCGTTCTCTTCGCTGTCAATGAACTCTCCCGAAACGTCAATCACTGGGAGCCCGTTCCCAGGTTCAGAGCAGTGGTAATTTAATTTTAATCACTCTCTCCTGCAGGATACACAGTCCAAAATTTCCCCCCTCTTCTCCTGCTTCCAAGGGGGGTCTAATAATAATCACAATCGATGGAAGTTTAATCCCTTACATAAGGCTTTCCGAGACCTTAACTTGTAAGCTCTTTGCTTCAGTCTATTTACAAAATGGGAAGGTGGACTTCCTGTTTTGAACCTTCCCCGTTCGATGCCAAATTAAGATATTTAAAGATCCAATTTTCTGTTTTACTCACGGGTTGTTGTTTAAAATCCAATTGTCCACAAGAAAAAGTCAGCGCTCTCCGGCAACAGCAATGCGGCTTCACTCCGTGAAAGAAGCGGTCGATTCAAAGCTCACCCCACGTCGCTCCGGATCCCCAAAACAGGGTTTCCCTGTGAGTAGGGGTGGTGCAAAAGGTGCCAGCCGAATCCCAGGTTCACAAGCTTCTTCCGCCTGTGATTTCAATGGGTCTCCGCCTTCGCCGTGGCGGCCAGACCCAACTTTCCACGGAGCAAGTTCCTCCCGATCAGAGGAGCTCCGCCATTGCTGGGGGCGCCAACCCGGAAGTCGAAAATAGGGACGACATTTGCCCTCCTCCAGTCTGCCGGGACTTCGCCTGTTCTCCAGGAATTCTCAAAAATGACTGCCAGTGGTTCTGAGATCACATCTGCCAGTTCTTTTAATACTCTTGGATGCAGTTCATCTGGCCCTGGAGACTTGAATACATCTAAACTAGCCAAGTATTTTCTTTATCGGAGAAGACTGAGGCAAAGAAGGCATTGAGGAGTTCAGCCCTTTCTGTGTCCCCTGTTTGCATTTCACCATCTTCTCCTCTGAGTGACCCCACGGTTTCTTTGTTCTTCCTTTTGCTACGAACATACCCATAAAAGCCTTTTTTGTTGCTTTTAACGTCTCTAGCAAGCCTGAGTTCATTCTGTGCTTTAGCTTTTCTGACTTTGTGTCTACATGTGCTGGCTATTTGTTTGAATTCCTCTTTGGTGGTTTCCCCCCTTTTCCATTTTTTGTACACATCCTTTTTTAATCTTAACTCAGTTAAAAGTTCTTTAGATAGCCACCCTGGCTTCTTTAGGCACCTTCCATGTTTCCGTCTCATTGGTATTGCCTGAAGTTGTGCTTTTACTATCTCCCTCTTAACAAACTCCCAGCCATCATGAACTCCCTTTCCTTTTAGTATTACTGTCCATGGGATCTCACCCAGCACTTCCCTAAGTTTTATGAAGTCGGCTTTCTTAAAGTCAAGAAATTGAGTCCTAGTATGCTTGGCTGCTCCTTTCCGCTGTATAGTAAACTTCAGAAGAGCATGATCACTCGCGCCTAATGATCCTTCCACTTCTACCCCACTAACCAGGTCATCAACATTGGTTAGGACCAGATCTAAAATGGCTGTTCCTCTTGTTGCTTCTCCCACTTTCTGGACAATGAAGTTGTCTGCAAGGCCAGTGAGGAATCTGTTTGACCTTATGCTCTTGGCTGAGTTTGACATCCAACAAATATCCGGGTAATTGAAGTCCCCCATTACTACTATCTCCCTTCCTTTTGCATGCTTGGCCATCTGTTCCAGGAAGGCATCATCTATGTCCTCCGTTTGGCTTGGGGATCTATAGTAAACTCCCACAATGAGGTCCTTGTTATTCTTCTCTCCCTTAATTTTGACCCAAATACTCTCACTTTGGCTTTGAGGTTCTAAATCTTGCATCTCTTCACAGGTATACACATCCCTGACATATAACGCCACTCCTCCTCCTTTCTTGTCTGGTCTGTTTCTCTGAAATAGATTGTATCCCTCCATTATTACATTCCAATCGTGGGACTTATCCCACCAGGTTTCAGTGATGCCTATTATGTCATATTTAGTTTGCTGTACCAAGAGCTCAAGCTCATCTTGTTTATTTCCCATGCTTTGCGCATTAGTGTACAGACATTGAAGTCCATTAATCATTCCCCCGTGTCTCTTATTTAAGGATTTTTTCCTCCCACCTCTAGGTCTGCGTGCTGTTTGCTCCATTTGGTTTATGACATTTGGATGATCATGTTCATCAATTGATAGACTCCTACCTTCAGGAGCACTGTCTCCCTCCCCCACATTAGTCAGTTTAAAGCCCTCCTGATGAGGTTTCTGAGATTTTTGGCAAAAACATTCCTCCCAACCGTTGTGAGGTGCAGCCCATCGCTTGCCAGAAGTCCATCTTCAAGAAACTGCAGTCCGTGATCTAAGAATCCAAACCGTTCCTGTTTACACCATTTGCGAAGCCAGCTGTTCACTTCCACTATTTTTTGGAGATGAAAACCCCTAACTTTGGGTTTCTCTCTCCCCCCCCCCACAATTTTTTTTATTGATTTTCACAAAATTAATAAACACACTAATAAATAAACAGACAGACATGAATCACAACCTTATTAAAACTAATATTCTTAACATTGTTAAGTGACTTCCTTGTATCTCCCTAGTTGAATTTCAGTGGATATCATTTTAACTGTTTTCCAAATCCTAAAATCTTAACTTAATCACTTAACATCCGTCTTTCTTCCCAATTCAGCAGTAAACATAATAATTCCTCACATTACTTATTTAAATCCTAAGCCTAACTGGTAATTGCAAGCTTTTTCCAATTAATTTAACTTAATAGGTAAAGGTAAAGGTACCCCTGCCCGTACGGGCCAGTCTTGACAGACTCTGGGGTTGTGCGCCCATCTCACTTAAGAGGCCAGGGGCCAGCGCTGTCCGGAGACACTTCCGGGTCACGTGGCCAGCGTGACATCGCTGCTCTGGCGAGCCAGAGCCGCACACGGAAACGCCGTTTACCTTCCCGCTGGTAAGCGGTCCCTATTTATCTACTTGCACCCGGAGGTGCTTTCGAACTGCTAGGTTGGCAGGCGCTGGGACCGAGCAGCGGGAGCGCACCCCACCGCAGGGATTCGAACCGCCGACCTTTCGATCGGCAAGTCCTAGGTGCTGAGGCTTTAACCCACAGCGCCACCTGCGTCCCTCATTAAATTTATTCCATTCTTCCTGGTACTCCTCCTCATTCTGGTCACAGACTCTTCCGGTCAGATCACCTAGCTCTGAAAAGTCCATCATCTTCATCTGCCATTCTTCCACAGTTGGTAGTTCTTGCGTTTTCCACTTCTTAACTAGTAATATTCTAGCAGCAACTGTGGCATACAAAAATAATTTAACATCTTTCTTGGGCAATTCCAAACCTGTTATTCCAAGAAGAAAGGCCTCTGGTTTCTTTATGAATGTATATTTCAACATTTTTTTCAATTCATTATAAATCTTTTCAATTCATTATATAGAAAATAAAATGGCAAGGAAATAATTCTCCAATATTCCCCTTGGATCTAAGGAAAGTGAACACTTTTCAACTGATTTAATATGTAGCCAGACAGTGCAGGAAAATTTGTAACCAAGTCGGTGGTAACGGAGATTGAATGTTTCCTCTTTCATTGTGACGTCACAATGGAGACTAGTCTTCCCTCCCGGGTGGTCCGCTGCAAAGTGGGGAGGTCTTGCTTGCAAGATTTCAAAAGTTTTCATTCCTTTAAGGCTTCGGTCTTTGTGCACCGATTTTAACTTTCTCCAACGAAAGGGGACTGACCTCCGTTTTTAAATCCCCTTTTCTTCCCAATCTTCTTACAAATTAGCTTTGTAGTTACTTACAGTTCCAAATCTTAAGTCTTTTTTCTTGAAGGAATTGGCCGCTCACGATCACCAGTCTCGGAGCTTCACGCTTTGAAGGAAGCAGTCATTTCTGCTGTGCCGCGTCTCCAACCCCGCTCGCTCTCAGGGCTCTTACGAGGTTACCGGGAACCGGGGGAGTCGCTCAAAGGCACCTGCCGGAACACCAGGTCCTCAAAATGCCCAATCTGAGGTTTTTTGTGGGGAACAACAATGCTCTTGCTGTCTCCCCAACTTCAAAGTGCAGGGGTTCTTTCAGCCAAAAGAGCTCCTGACCGCCGTTACTGGGCGACCAACCAGAAATCCTAACTTTGGGTTTCTCCTGCAGGGTTGGCACTTGCACATTTTTGGGCTTTTCCCCTCCCAGGACCCTTCTTAAGGCACTGGTAGTGGGCAGAGCAGGTGAGACTCTGTAGGCACAGCACCAGACTGGGCTTTTAAACAAAGAACAAATATTTTCTTGACTATCTACAAGTAACAGGATTTTAAACCCAAAAGGCCCTTTAAATTAAAAACAGAAAAGGAAAACACCACTGGGCACAAATAAAATAAGACAAAACGCAGTTCCTCTGACTCTGAACTGATCCCTATACTTCTGTCCGTCCTCAGGATGAGGTCCAGTTACCAACCTGAAGCCTGGCCTCCTGCCTTCTGCAGGTAGTTCTGGATCCCTCTGAGGATCCCTTCCCTGATCCCCAAGGCTTCTTTCTGCCTGTTGGCAATCTGTAGTGCATGCTGCAGGCACCAACAGGGCTCTCTGAAGTGTGAAAGATAGACTTCTCTGCCTGGGAGGGGCGAGGCCAGTGCCAGTCACATGTGCTTGCCTTGCTCTGTTCAAGCCAAGAAGGAGGGAAGGAATGGAAGAGACTTGGGAGAGCCTGCTTGCGTAGTCTTATGTGCTCCATGCGGCCTCCCACTCACACGCTCCCACTGATTAAAGTGTAGCACGTACCACTACTGCCTGACCCTTGAGCTGAGGAAGGCTGTGTGTTTTGTTAAGTACCCACCACCTAAAGAACAATAAAACTATCAGTGCATATCCTTGCCTTCTGGCCTTCCTGAGGATGGGCTGTGGGAACACCTGGCCTCAGGAAACCCATCAATGGATGTTCATTGTTCCCCTCAAGGGAGGGGTGCTGTGTACTTGACTGTATATCCCAAGGATTATGGGGGAGGGTGGTATCCAAGTTGAGTACATGACCTCTCACTTAGAGGATTATGGAGGAAGGCGATGTCCAAGTCCGTCTTTCCTTTTGAAGCAAAATGTCATTGAAATGGGGGAGAAATGCCTTCACACGAAGTCTTGGGTTTGCAATTTTGGGAGGGGAGACTGTCTGCAGCGCTGGGGAGCGGGCCAGCTGGTGAGGCCCCCTAGATCTAGAGGCCTTAGGCTTCAGCCTACTTAGCCTATACAAAAATCTGGCCCTGGAGCCAAGGCAACACTTATTTGCAGTGTGAAGCTCTCCAGCCAAGGACTACATTGAGAAAAATGCATATGATAAGTAAATTGTGCACAAAAACACTTATTTCAGAAGCAAGCCAGCAATAAACCACCTGGAGTAAGTGAAGTTAACTCTTTATTAGATGAAACAGGATATACACAGGAGTGCCAGGCCTCCTGAGCACAGCAACTCTTCTTCGGTATCTATCAGGCAGCTGTGGAGACTGAAGGTTCCCTGTCTTCTCACAGCTGCCTAAGTCTCCTTCTCCTGGGTCTTTCCCAAGCAATCTGAGACTCTACTGCCTGCCTGCCTTTGCTCCTCCCACTACATGCCTCTCCCAGAGCCGGAAGACATGGGGGAGAGGGGAGGGGGAGACCCCCGTGCTTCTTCACCAGCCTGACCGATATCTGCCTCTTGACCACCCTCTTTCACTTCTGCTTCTGCTCCAGAAAGTGTGGAGCCTGTTATAGTCTGGTCCAAAGGAGGTAGCAGAACTGACAGCAGTGCACTGTGACTTGTTTGCAAGGCATTTTGAGGATAAAATTGTTTGCATCCGTCGGGATCTTGACTCTGCTGTTACAGCAGATGAATCTCAAGAGGTGCCCAGAGCACAGTCTAGTCCTGTTGTGTTGCATGAGTTTCAGTTGGTAAGGCTCGAGGATGTGGACAAGGGTGACCACTTGCATTCTGGGCCCTTGCCCCTCTTGGCTGATAAAAAACTTCTCTGCTTCTCCTTTACATCTGCAGGTGAGGCAGGGGATGTGTTGGACTGTTGTCTTGCCTCAGTAATGGACTGGATAAGAGCCAACAAAAAGAGGCTCCATCCAGAGAAGACGGAGGCACCTTTAGTGGGTGGTTCCCTAGAGCGGGTGGCTGGGAGGTGGCCTGAAGGGCTTGCACTCTCTCTGAAGAAAGGGGTATACAGCTTGGGGGTGCTTCTGGATTCTTTGCTGTCACTTGGGGGACAGAGTGCCTTCCATCAGCTTTAGCTAATGGTACATCTGTGCCCTTATCTGGACAGGGAAGGCTTAACTACTGTTGTCTATGCTCTGGCAACCTCTAGGTTAGATTACTGCATGCATTATATATTGGGCTGCCTTTGAAGACTGTTCAAAAACTTCAGCTGGTGCAGAATTCAGCGGCCAGGTTGCTCACAACGACATGATGATTTGAGCATATGATTTGAGCTGGTCCAACTGCAGTGGCTGCCAATTAGTTTTTGGGCCCAATTCAAAGTGCTGGTTTTGACCTATAAAGTCTTAAATGACTCAGGGCCCCAGAACCTCTCTCCTTATAAACCTCTCTCCTTATAAACCTACTCAAACTCTGAGATCATCTTCTGAGGCCCTTCTTCTTGTGCCTCCTCCATGAGAGGTCCGGAGGGTGGCCACAGGAAAATGGGCTTTTTCTGCAGTGCTTCCCTAATGGAATGCTCTCCCCAGGGAGGTTTGGCTGGTACCTTCATTATACATCTCCAGGCAGAGATGTTCCTCTTTAATCAGGCCTTTGGCTCATTGACATCTGATGCCCTTCTGGTGAAGCTGCCTGGACGTGGTCAGTGATGACCTTCATAACTGTGAAGTGAGCCAATCACATCGGCTCATTTCCTTGATGCAAGCAAACAGGGACTTTATCTGAGATGAGTGGCTCCCTGTTTGCTTGCATCAACTTATATCAAAACACAGCATTAGCTTGTTTTGGCACTTGTGGTTTTTGCTCAGTCTTTGCAGGAGGCTCCCCTGAGTTTCCCCCTGCAGCTTGAATAAAGCCATGCTCTTTCTGCTTGCTGTCGTCTTCATTGGCTCAGAGAACTGGCAAAGCCCAGACCCTTCTCTGTCTTATTGCTTAGTTTCTGTTCTTATTTTCATTATGTATTTTTTATATTGTAATTTTATGTTGTGAAGTGCCCTGAGATCTACAGGTAGATGGAGGTACACAGTTTTAATAAATAAGGCTCAAAGCAAAGTTATCGTGTTTAAGAACCGGTAAAACAGAGGTTTGGTTTTTTTGGTGCTGGTGGGTGGAAAATATCCATTTCCATTTGATATATATATATATATCTCTTAGGTATTGCACAAGAGTGACATTTCTCTATATAGATTTGTTTGATTTGCTGGGGTGGGGGTGGGGTAATACACAGAAACAGTAGGAATGCCTTATAGGTGCTCATAGCCATGAATAGCAAAATCATGCATTGCTCCCTACAAAAACCTGAAACATTCCAAAATTTTGAAGAGGTTTTGCACAAGGCCACTGTTTTCATTCAAAGAAAAAAGATAAATTTCAGTGTACATGCTCACTATTTACAGTGCAATGATTTTAATATCTAGCTCCTTCTAAGCAGGTTGTTTAAACATGTAGCAGTTGGAGTAGGGAATAGGGGCACTTTGTTTGGTATTGGGGGAGCCACCCAAAGCAAAATGGCTGAATCATGCTCAGGGGAGGAGCCAATGGACATTTGGGTGTGGCGTTAGAGAACTCTTACCCAAACCACACACCACACACATGGCAAACCAGCTGCCGCAAAAACCCCTAGATGCTAATGAGTTTTCACATGAGTGGTGACTGTCAATATTTTTCTACTTATCACATGTTCTGTGGTAAGGGGAAATCCATATTAAATGTGAAAAAGTAGGAGCTGGTATTTTGATGATGACATCATGTGGACGCCATAAAAAAGGAGTGTGTGAGAGAGCGTTATGCCAATTCTATAATGAACTACTTCTGGAAGACCTCTCAGTCTCTTTCTCTGGTGTGAAATCTGCTTCTTCCTCACGGTGCAATCTGATGCCACTGACAAATTGTTTTAGAAAAGTGATTAATTTCTGCCTGGTCCTCCAGTTCTTCAGCTGCATTGAGGGCACACCAGGCAGGGAGCTAAAGAAGAACTTTATTAGCACTTCCCCAAAAGGCCGGGAGCAGGAATCTCCCAATTCCACCCAGATACAACTAGGTGCAGGGCAACCCAGTGTCCAAAGTACACACACATATCTATATGGAAATGGAGGCCCAGTCCTAGCCTCAGTAACAGGGGGAAAGCTGCAGCAAGGCAGGGGCACGTCCACATCAGTGGGGCAGGATGCGGTTTGCCCACTGTCTGCCCACACTAATGGGCTGAGAGGGGGCATGGAAGTCTTATATTTTCAGATCAGATCAACACATCAAAACAAAGTATTTCTCAAGAAACTACTGGATAGGTGTCAATTGTGACCAGCGCTGTGAATACAGGGCTTCTTCACAAGTCAGCAGTGGGAACGCAATGAATGCAGAGTACCGTAAATGTGAATGTGTACTTTGTAGCTCTTAGGAAAGGTTTGATTCCTATGGAAAGCCTTGTCGCCCCTGTTGATCATTCCCATAGCCAAGTACTGTTTACTCTGACTGGCAATAGCTATACGCTGACATGCTTTCCCCCAGCCTTGCCGTGTGATCTCTTTTTAACTGGAGATGGGACCTTCTACATTCAAAGCACCTGATCAACCCCACCCCCGCCCGTTGCTGGTTGATTTTTCTATATGTTTAATTCAAGCAATACTTACCTTACACACAATCAAATGTGCTGCCCTCCTCACACTCTCCCTAGCACTGTGCAAAAGAAAACAAACAGAAATATAAATGACACCCCCCACCCCAAAGAACCCCAATTATTTAGGACATTTATTTACTATAGAGGACAAAAGAGACTCAAGAAAGAGCATGCATTCTTGGATCCTTTCCCACCATGAAACTTGGCAACTGTCTCCCGCTTTTGGCTTCCTGCAGCTTTCCTTTCCTTCTGAACTGGAGTCTTCACATGGGACACATTCGTCCATCTCAATCTCTTCTTGGTCATCTGATTCCTCTTTCCATAGCTCTGGTCTTCGACATGCACCACTCTTCAGTCCGCACTTGTCATCTTCCTGTACGGATGGCACCTGGACACAAGGACTCTTGTTTTTCCATTTATTGCATGGCTGCTGGACCTCATTTTCTAACTCTATGCCATCTTCATTATCCAGAAATATATTTAAAGGTACATTTAGGTGGATGTCTATAGGGACGATTCTGCGCTTCTTCAGGCTGGGCTCTTCAGTAGAGCTGCATTTGACAGTTGCTTTGCATGTAACTCCTGCATTGCTTTTTCTTCCATGCTTTTGCCTTCTCTTTCCTCTTGAACATTTTGCTTTCCGGAAAGCAGTGGGTGACTCACATATCTGCCCGCAGGAGCTGCTACAACAAGATGAGGTGGGGCTCTTACATCGGTCTTTGCTGCTTTTGTTACTCCTTGAGAGGGAGCATAAAGACTCCTCAGACTCGTATACCTTTTTTGTTTTGGTCCAAGCAAAAGGTGAAGAAGGATCTTCACACTCCCTTCGCTGCCCCTCTGATCTTTCTCTCTTTCTGCTACAAGATGTTGATGGGGCTGCAAATCCAGGCGTTTCTTCACATCTGCTTTTGCATGTGATCTTGTATGTACACTGGTTCTTCCTGGGGCACTTGCGCTTACATGGAGGTGAACAGATGCGGGCATCTTGTGGGACTTTGATTTGAACTGGTATGCGGTAGCTCTGTGTGATGAATTCGGCCATAGAATAGGTGACCCCTATCTTCTTGGACAGCTGCCTGGGGGTGAGGCCCAAATCCTGCCACCTGGTCTTGTCGATGTTCATTCTACTGTTAATTTCCAGCTACCCCATCTTTATGCCCACCCTTGCTCTCCAGAGCTTGCAGTGGTCCTTGGGGAGCAGGAGTTCTGTGACATCAGTAGCTACAGAGCTGATGTCATAAGCATGACTGCACCTTAGGTTAGCCTATGTGTCACATACGAGTCATTTTTGTTTTAAATAGCCTCTTGCGGTAAAAGAGAAATCCTTCATTTAAGTAGTTCCTGATTTTTGACATTGCAGGCAACACACCTGCAAGAATGTTTATGGATCAGCAGCATTCTGGCAGTCCAAGAGCAAATGTAGGAACCAAGTTTACCTATCATTCCTTTCTGTTTTGCGATCCCAGGGCAAGCTCACTCTGGTGCCATCCCCCAGCCAAGGAACGAGGGCCTGTGAGAGGCTGCTTCCCTGGAAGAACATCATGGCAAGGGGTTGACCTGCCCAAATGAATCTATTGGCCAGAGATGGATCTGGCTTCCACCACCCTGCTTCAAAGAACATTTGGGCTCCCACTGCCATTTGCTATGGGACAAATAGTGAATCCTTTCCCTTTTAGTTGTAACTGAATTAACTGTGAGTCAGAACTTATCTGTTATTTTAATGAATTAATATCCTGCTTTGCAAACTGTCATCAAAGTGGTTTACGGCACAGGGGCGAATTTAGGTACTCTTTGGTAATATGGCCCAGTGAGTGTGGCCAAAATTTGGCAGCCCCAAATGGATTTCAGTTACGGGTCTTCTAAATTTTATTGTTGTTGTTTAGTCGCATCCAACTCTTCGTGACCCCCTGGACCAGAGCCCGCCAGGCACTCCTGTCTTCCACTGCCTCCTAGAGTTTTGTCAAATTCATGTTGGTAGTTTTGAGAACACTGTCCCACCATCTCGTCCTCTCTCATCCCCGTCTCCTTTTGCCCTCCACCTTTCCCAACATCAGGGTCTTTTCCAGGGAATCTTCTCTTCTCATGAGGTGGCCAAAGTCTTGGAGCCTCGGCTTCAGGATCTGTCCTTTCAGTGAGCACTCAGGGCTGATTTCCTTAAGAATAGAGAGGTTTGATCTTCTTGCAGTCCATGGGACTCTCAAGAGTCTCCTCCAGCACCAGAATTCAAAAGCATCTGTCAGAGCTGCCCCTAGGTCCCAGCTCACAGAGGACCAACGCCAGGCTGTCGTTATGTACAAAAGTCTTTATTGATGTTCAGTTTCCATTTCCAAGCCGCAGCGCGCAGCTCTACGTCTTAACCCTAGACCGGCGAAGTACCGTCTGAGTCTCCTCCCCTATGACACCAGTTTAAGATCCTAGCCCTGCTCCACCTTTTACGCTGCTCTCTCCTCCTCTGGGTCCTCCTGCCCGCTGGGGCATTGCCCTTTCTGGACTCTTCCGATGCTGAGTCGCTTAGCTCCTCCCCCTCCCTCCAGCGGGCTTTAGGACCCGGTTCCCAATCCTCATTCTCTGCTGTCCCGCGCTCCTGTACATTTGAACTTGCCTCTCGCGCCAACCCAGTGACCTTCCTCCTGACCGTTACACTACTTCTGTCACTGCTTCCCTCTTCCTGGATACTGGCCGGATCTGACCTCCCCTCCGTTGTCTGACTCTCCGATGGAGGTGTGGTCAGCCCTGCCTTATCTTCTCTCCCTGGTGGGGAATGCACTGGCCCCGATCCTTGGGACTCTTCCCCCCCACTCTGCTCTCGTGGGGAAGCTGGTCCTGATTTCCAACTACTGCTCTGGGAGTCCCCGCTGCCCCCTTGCTCCTGGGGGGTTCCCCTTGGGAACCCCCTACCCCTGGCCACTGGCGCCCCCTTCTGTGAATCTTCCGATTCGCTGGAGAGGCTCATGGAATCCCTCGGTCCACTGTCCTCTTCTGCTACGCTCCCCTCGGATTCTTCCCCTTCGCTCTCCATCTCCTCTCTTCCCTGTGCCTCTGCTCCTGAACCCCTGACAGCATCCATTCTTCGGCGACCAGCCTTTTTTATGGTCAGCAGAGCTAAATTTTATACCTCCTCATATTGGCATCCTGTGTGGGGGGAACCACCTGCACCGGCCTAAATCTGGCACTATCCAGCCTCACTGTCCCTGTGCAGCTAGCTCCACTGGAGCAGGAGTTGCCATTGGATGTTACTTCCCAGCAGGTCACCTGGTGTTATAACGCCTTGTGGAGCATGTGCTTGCTGCTGCCAGAACAGAGCAGGTGGATACATGATGAGTCAAACCTGTGTTCTATTTAACTCAGTATCATCTAGAGCAGAGTTTCCCAAACTTGTCAAGTCCCATCAACCCTAGCTAGCAGTGGCTCTCAATAATTTTACATGGGGGACATTCCCAGCTCTACCTTGAGATGCTGGCAAGTGAAACTGGGACCTTCTGCATGCAGAACAGATGCTCTGTCGCTGAGCTACAGAGCTTCCCATGTCCTCACCTCCCTCCTGTGATAGTGAAGTTGGTTATTAGTTATCATGCCAATAGCAGCTAAAATGTGTAGACAACAATAAGGAACTGGATCAGCGCACACTACGTTAAGTGTTGGACCATCACAAATAATATTCCAGAAGATAATCCTCTATGATATGGATCACATCTGGCCCAATGCTTGTTTTGGGTACAACATACTGTCAACAATATGTATCCATACCACTAATACCAAAATATATGGAAAAGGAATAAGCAACTGGGGCTCTGCTCCCAGAATAAACATTAGACCACAACAAATGATAGTTTTATGAGAAAACCCTGAAATAACATTGAATCTTGTTTGACCCAAAGCTTGACACAAGACACTGTGCTTATGTGTCCATGCCAATAGCCAAAATATGTAGAAAAGAATGAGGATATGTGAGTATTATCCCCACAATTTGCATGCCCAATGAAATGAATGAGAACTGCACCGGTAGCTGCCAATTCATCAATGAGGCATAAGGAGAACTTTCTGGTAGATGGTGACCTGTGTTGGTCAGCACCAAAGCATTTCAAGTGCTGGATAACTGAGATTCAAACCTAATAGCTGTGTCATGAGTATCACTGCAAATACTTCCCAGCATCATTTATTATTGGGCTCATCCCCATTACACAGAGAGTCTTCCTGGAAGCTTAAGCCGCTTCCAGGAACATGTGATGTGAAGACTCCATGCAGTAACTGGCTTCCACACTGCAGCATCTGTTTGGAGCTGCCTCTGGGCATTTCTTGTGGCCCTTGTGTGGCTGCTGCCGCATAGGAAGTAGTCCTTTTACTACTTTTAGATGTAAGGAGTTGCTTACTAGCGAGCCATAGGAGGTAGCAGGAAATTCATTATTTGTTCCCCATAATGCTTTCATGCGACCTCCAATTCTGATTTTACTCCTTTAGGGACAAATGACTGGAATCAAACCTACTCTGCTCCCTTGGCCCCAGGCCAGATGATGGGAGCTATACCCTTCTCACTCATATTTTGTTCAAGTTAAGTGCTCCCTTTTCTTCTTCATCTCATTTATCACACAGATTGCCATAACTTGCCTCTGTTGGCATTGCTGCAGCCCAATGAATGTAGGAGCAAGTTCACAGCTGGACTTTGAATATGTATAACCCAAAGTGACTACTTGAGCCACTGTGATGGAGTGCAGTGCTGGACTAAAACCAACCAGCTAGAGTACAATTTTTGTTTAGCCATGAGACTCCAATGACCGTGTGTCAGTCAGTCATCTGCTCTCAGCATCATTTAGTTCACAGGTTGTGTGAAGAAGTGAACTGAGTTTTTTCTCATGCTGACATATTCTTGGTGGCACTTGCAATGTGAGAATGTTCATGCTTTTAGTGCAGTGAATACCTTCCTTGGGGTCCCAGGAAACCTCCAACACCCACCGTCCTTTTGTTGAACTTTTCATCTGCAAAGAAGGGCTGGCTGGCTTTTCCTCAAAGGGAAGGGAAAATGGCCACCTGTACTAATAACTCTAACTCAATGCACACCTGTGCAAAAAAGAAAAGATGGTAATGGGGTCCAGAGACCAGGAGACTCTGGTGAAATGCTCTTCTGGGCCATGGCCTTCTTGCAGGGCCTTGGGAAAGACTTCATAAGAAGATGAGTGAAATAAGGGCCACAATCCCAAACAGCTGAATGAACTGGTATAGGATTGGGCACAGTAGCGAGTGCTATTTTGAACACCTTTTCTACAGCTGCTCAGCAAAATGGTCAAGTCTGCATTCCTTTTAAAAACCAGTTGCAATAAAAGTTCTCAAGTAACGTGTGCTTTTCTGCTGGCCAAATATCTGGCTTCTAGAATTGTGAAAAAGGACTGTGGAACATTCTACTATTCATGGTTCCATGGAGATACATTTACAGTCATCTAAAAGTAGCTTGGGCATTCATCCCCCCAAGATTCAGACAATGAATTCCACAGAAATTAGGTGAGTTGAAAGTACAGGCCCCCAAAAGAAACTGCAGCTAAGCTGATGCCTGAGCTGAGGACACTGAGAGTTCACGGCATCTATTTCCAGTGTCAGAGGAAGTAGGGCTCCAATCCCACTTGCACTTAGGTCCTGTTTCACTTGGCCACTGTGAGAAAAGGATGATGGACTAGATGGGTCTTTGGCCTAATCCAGGAGCACTCTTACTTATGTTCCCACTTGAGCAGGAAGTCAATGGCAGGAATAATGAACAGGAAACCAGAAGGGAAGGTGATCACTAGAGAAAAAACAAACCATCCCAATAGGAAAGTGCAGCTGGAATGGGGAAAAAGAAAGAAATGGCCAAAACCCCGTTTGAAACAGCTTCAGAAAGAGAGTTGCACAGAACCAGAACGAAAATGGAACCCATGAAAATAAAGATTCACACGGTAATTTCAGGAATTCTGGTTGTAGTACTTTCCCTTTTTGTAGGTCTCGACAAGTGGGGACTGCAAGTTCTGCTTTTATTCCAATTAAAAATTTAATTTAAAAATAAAAAAGTTAATGAAGGAGCAAGAAGTTTTCAATTTACATTTTTCTTGGTAATGGAATATTTTTTTTTTTAAATCTCAAATAGTAAACGTTTAAAGAGGCTGTTGTGCATCTCTTGAGAAGTACAAGAAAGAGTGTTTATTACATCATTACAACAGATAAGACAGCTTCTGCAAGCATGGCAGTCTCTCCACTGCATTTGGGTCTGTATAGTCAGACACTTTGCTGGTCAACCTGCTTTATAGAGTTTATAAAGGAAAATGTCCGCCATAGGTTGGATTTCCCAGCATTTAAATCATAACCTCCAGGACTGGGGGAGAGCCGTGCAGACAAAGAATCAAATTGTAAATGGAAGCTGTGAAGTGGTTAGTCCTGGAGACACTCTGCTCAAGAAACAAAGAGGCACAGAAACGGACATTTGTTTTTTAAATGAAAGGACTCCCCCCGAGACAAGTCTGTATGAGCAGCTGGCAGCACCTTTGCTTTTGCTTGAGTGTTTCACACTCTGAGGTGTATTGTGTTTTTCTCCTTCCAGTCTATTTGCATTTTCTCCAGAGTGTCTTTTTTCCTTTTTCTGCAGACAGTGGAGACCTGCCCCTCCAGTACTGGAAGGCCTGCTCTCCTTCGTAGGGTGTTGGGCGGCCAGAGATCACTTCCGTGTGTGCAGCGTGTCTTGGAACTTGGTACTGGTGTACCGCAGGTGGAAACCCTTCTTGTTAATGGTGTCATCTGAGTGGAATCTTACCATCACGGAGTCACCAGCAGAATAGACCTCTTCTGGAGGCTAGCAGGAAGGAAGGATCAAGAGAGAGAACAGGTAAGATGAACTGGGGAGACACGATTCCTTCTTAACCCTAAGAGGTAAGATCCTGCCTTCCTCAGGATAGGCAGGCTTATGTTCCATCCGTGCCCCCCAAAATCCAGTTTCTGTACCTTGAAAACCCAAATCTGTGCTTGAAATTAGGCAAGTCAAGCAGTGGTGGTTGAATTTGCATAGGAGGCCGAGCTGATTGGTGCCAGTAATTAAGCCTCTGCAAAGAGATGTTGGGGGGGGGGGCGTGACGGAGGGGGGCAAGGAAGCTCCTCCTTTCTCAGCACACTCCTGCTTTTGCCGTTATCCTGGCAAAGTATACTGAAGTGTTGCAAATACACTACTTTTCAATTTTGCTTGCCTTTCTATTTGGCCTCTCAGTTTCAAGTGCTGCCTAAGGTTGCACCAAGTGGTCTCACAAATGCATTATAATGGGAGAGGAAATGTGTTATAGTAAAATTGCTGGTGAACAAGGGCTGGGGATTTCCATGCAGCCATAAATATACCTGAGTGACCTTGAGCCCATCACTATCTCCCAGCCTAAGCTTCCTCACAGGGTTATTGTGAAGACAGGAAGGAACCATATTTTCTACCATGAGCTTTTTGGACGATGGGAAGAATAAAAATGTAATAGTTAGATGGATAGATAAGTGTTTGAAAAGAGGGGAAACTGTCTTTGCTACATTACTTAAAGTCTGTAAGGGATGTAAGTGAAGTACAGTGGTACCTCGGGTTACAGACGCTTCAGGTTATGCGTTTTCGGGTTGTGCACTGCACCGAACCCGCAAGTACTGGAATGGGTTACCTCTGGGTTTTGGTGCTCGCGCATGTGCAGAAATGCTAAGTAGCACTCTGCGCATGTGCAGAAGCACCAAATCGCAACCCGCACATGCGCAGACGTGGCCCTGCGGGTTGTGAACGTTGCGAGTTGCGAATGTGCCTCCTGCACGGATCACGTTCGCAACCTGAGGTTCCACTGTACCCATGACATGTACCCATGATGATGCAGCAGAAATTTCAGGCTACTGAAATATGGTGCAAAGCTTACCATATTTTTCGCTCCATAGGACGCACTTTTTCCCTCTTAAAAACTAAGGGGGGCGGGGAGTCTGTGCGTCCTATGGAGCGAATGCGGGGGGAGGCAGGCAGGAAAAGCCACCAAGAGCCGCACACAAGCTTCGCACGGCTCTTGTGGGCTTTTCCCCAGGAGGGAGAAGGGACTGACGTGGCCAGTCAGTCCTTCTCCCTCCTCGTAGAAAAGCCCGCAGGAGCCGCACGCTCCTTAAAGGGTGCACGGCTCCTGTGGGCTTTTGCGGGAGGTGGGGGAATTGCCATAGCCGCGTGCAGCCTCTCCAGCCAGGAGAGGCTGTGCAAGGCTAAAGAAGCCAAGACAGCCAGCGGGATCCATCCCACTGGCTGCCTTGGCTTCCTCTTTAGCCTTGCGCAGCCTCTCCAGAGCGGGATGGATCGCGCTCGCTGCCTTGGCTTCTTTAGCCACGCTGGAGAGGTTTAGCTCCCAGCTAGAGAGGTTGTGCAGCTATGGCAGAAGCCAAGACAACCAGCGGGATGGATCCCGCTCACTGTCTTGGCTTCTTTGCTCTTTGGGGCTGGGGGGGAAACCCGGGCTTCCCCCGCAGCCCCGATAAGCTCTAGGAGAAGCGGACAGGCTGTGCGCATAATATTTTTTTCTTGATTTCCCCCTCTAAAAACTAGGTGCGTCTTGTGGTCCGGTGCGTCCTATAGAGGGAAAAATACGGTAATATGCAATCCTATGCATGTCTACTCAGAAGTAAACCCCAGTGAGTTCAATGGAGCTTACAACCAGATAAGCAGGCATCTAGTTACAGCCTTAAATGCTTAATTATGGTATCTATCCTAACAGGGTTTAATCAATCTAGACTGGCTGCAGTAGTGTTTTTAGATTTCTATTTTATTCCAATTGCATTTACAGTGGTACCTCAGGTTAAGAACTTACCGTATATTTCGCACCATAGGACGCACCGGACAATAGGACGCACCTTGTTTTAGAGGGGGGAGAACAAGAAAAAAAAAATCTCTCCCTCTCTGCCCAGCGCCCCTTCAGCGAAGCGGCAGGAGGCGCTGCGCAAAGAGGGGGAGAATTTCCCCCCTCTTGTTTTCCCGTTCTAAAACAAGGTGCCGTTCAGGCGGCTACCTTGGAAGCCTGGAGAGCAAGAGGGGTCGGTGTGCACCGACCCCTCTCACTCTCCAGGCTTCAGGTTCCTTTCGACCTGCTCTTTGGGGCTGGCGGGGGAAGCCCACCACCAGCCCCAAAGAGCAGGTCAGGGAGCAGCGGAAAGGCGCAGCGGAGAGGCTGCTGCCATAGTCGCGCGTCACCTCTCCAGCTGGGAAAGGGTCGCTGGGCTATGGCTTCTTTGGCCCCTCACGCGCTCTCCCAGCTGGAGAGGTGACGCACGGCTAAAGAGGCTCATGCCATAGTCGTGCGTCACCTCTCCAGCTGGGAGAGGGTCGCGGGGCTATGGCTTCTTTAGCCCCTCACGCGCTCTCCCAGCTGGAGAGGTGACGCGCGGCTATAGAGAATCCTGCCATAGCCGGGCGTCACCTCTCCAGCCGGGAGAGGGTCGCGGGGGGCATCTTTTGCCCCGCGCGCGCTTTCCCGGCTGGAGAGGTGACGCGCGGTTATAGAGGATCCTGCCATAGCCGTGCGTCACCTCTCCAGCTGGGAGAGGGTCGCGGGGCTATGGCGTCTTCGCTCCATAGGACGCACACACATTTCCCCTTCATTTTTGAAGGGGAAAAAGTGCGTCCTATAGAGCGAAAAATACGGTAATTCGTTTTGGAAGTCCGTTCTTAACCTGAAACTGTTCTTAACCTGAAGCACCACTTTAGCTAATGGGGCCTCCTGCCACACCGCCAGAGCATGATTTCTGTTCTCATCCTCAGCAAAGTTCTTAACCCGAGGTACTATTTCTGTAACCTGAAGCGTCTGTAACCTGAGGTACCACTGTATTGGGCTTCATTGGATCCAAATATTCCAGCAAGGGTTGGAGTAGAAAAGGATATGGAGTCAGGCTCAGGTTGTATGGCAAATCAGTCAGGAGAAAGAAGTCCACAAAAGAGGAGTTAAGTTCTCTTCCGTGCCCCCATATTATTCGGTGCTTCCTGCTTATGCAACAATGTTAAAATATGTTTACAATGGTACCTCGGGTTACATATGCTTCAGGTTACATACGCTTCAGGTTACAGACTCTGCTAACCCAGAAATAGTACCTCGAGTTAAGAACTTTGTTTCAGGATGAGAACAGAAATCGTGCTCTGGCAGTGCGACATCAGCAGGAGGCCCCATTAACTAAAGTGGTGCTTCAGGTTAAGAACAGTTTCAGGTTAAGAACAGACCTCCAGAACTTACTAAGTTCTTAACCCGAGGTACCACTGTAATTATCTCTATTTTAGCAACATTCTCAACAGGGCTCATGCAAAACATTTCTGTTGCCTGAGGTCAAAGAGAAGAGGTCACCCTGTCCTACTCTATGAACTGCCAGCTGATCAGACTGGCCCTTGAACCTGGCTCTCCCACGGCCCCTGAGGGCAGCCGGCTGGCCAGGTGGCACACACAGTGGGGGCCTCCCGCCCTGGCTGCTGCTGCTGCTCCTTGCCCCCCCCCATTACCTGCCACCTGAGGCAGCTGCCTCACTGTCTGCCTTATGATGCTTAATGGGATTTTAAAAGTGGGTTTTTAAAAAAATTAACATTATAGCATTACAGTGTTATAGCACTGAACCTCTCTTTCATGAAAAGAAAAGAAGGCTAACTGGATTGTCTTTTTTTACTGCTAATTAAAAGAGTGATAAAAAAATGAACCAGGCATAAATGTCAGCTATTGCAATGGTTATAAATGAGCTGTGATAGGGTCATATGCTCATTATGCCTACATAAATGAAAGCAACCCTTCTTTTCAAAAACCTGCAACAGTAGCACTGAAGGCATTTATTCCTTCTTCTGGAAAAGAAAGGTGGAAGAGCCACAGGGAAGAGGCACACTGTCACTGGCAGGGTCACCTGGCCGTGTGGATGAGCCGTTACAAGTGCATCCTGGGGCTCTTGGGAAGGTAAATTTTGTGCTGTTTTCATGCGGACGAAGAAACAATGGACAGCCTACAGAATTACAGTCTTGCCCCTGGACACCATAACAAAGTTAGAAACGGTTTGCCCAAGTTCTAAAGATAAGCAATTCACCAGAGTCACTTCTATCTTATTATATAGATATGCATTCTGCTCCTGTCCCAATTTTATCATCTAAGTGCTTTGTGCCATCTTTGTTTTGTGTTTCCACCAGAGAGAGACTCCTGGAACAGTTGCACAAGAAGAGAGCAACAGGGGTACTAAGCAAGTAGCTCACCCCAGAGCCGCAGTAGCGTCCCAAACGGGGGGCTGTCCCGTCATAGCCATCAAACAGCTCCATGTAGTCATAGCCACAGTCTGCCTCTTCCTCAATCTCAAATGTCTGGAAGATGAGCTCCACCCCATAGCCTTCTTCAGCCACAATCACCCATTCGCACTCCGAGCCTCCAGGGTAGTTGTTGTCTCCAAACTGGGCATGAGAATAGAGATCCTTGGTTTTTACTTCAGCTCGCATCTGGCCTCCACATTCTAGAAATAAGAACAAACACACAGTGGAATTCTTGGTTGTCCCAAAAGAAAGTGCACCCTTCACACAGTGAGTGAAGCAGACAAGATGAGTCATTTGCTAGCCAACAGAAATCCCACCCCACTCTTCTAGACAGCTGGATTTGGCTAGACAACCCTTACCTGGGATCTCAGAAGCTGCCTTCTGTCCACCTAGTCTAGTGTTTTAAGTTCAGTTTGGCAGTGGTTCTCCAGAGTCCTGAGTAAAGTCTTCCTCATCACCTGCTTCTTGAACCTTTCTTTCCTAAACTCACCGTACCAGGATTTGAACTCGGGACCTTCTGCATCTAAGCATGTGCTCTATCGCTGAGCTATTCTCTGTCCACCAGGGCACTGACAAATGGTTCCCCATGGCACGCGCTCACCAGGGAAGCGTTGAAATAAAGGCGTTTGGTCATCTTTAAACATTCCTGGGGGACTGGAGAGAGGGAAAGTGAGATGTTTAAGGTGCGCCCACTTACACAGTAGGGCAGGGATGGTTCCCTTCTATCTCCTATATGTGAATTACTGTTTTTTGACCAGAAAACCCTGGTGGATGAACCTTTTGTGATGGGATTATCTGATGCATCAGCTTCTTTTATAAGGCCTTCATAGCTACTATTCTGGTTTCCAGGGCTATTTTTCCAGCAGGAACTCACAGGTACTCAGTTCCTGCCCCTCTCAGGTGAGTGCCATTGCCATTCTAAGAGAACGAGGGAGGAGCTCATGATGAGTTCCGGCACCTCTTTTTCTAGAAAAACAGCACTGCTTAAGACCACCCATCTTTGGCAATGAACCAGTGCTGGGTGTTACCTGATGTGTAGGTTGCCTCAAAGCCTTTTCTTTGGACGGAGTTATCTGAAAAGAACCTGAGGAACATCCTGTTGCTAGAAGAGATAATGGGGTCTGGTTCTTTAGACCCACAAAACCGGCCCAGGACAGGAGCTTTGGCGTCTTTCCCATTGTAAACTTCCAGGTGATCATAAGTGCATTCTTGGTGGCCTTCGATATCCAGCTCCCGGATGGTCTGAAATAGGAAACTTGCTTACAAAAACAGTGGGCGGCAAAGTGCACCGCTTGGCTTTACTGAAGGACTGCTCTGCGGAGGGGATGGTGGCCACAGGCCACATCAGACTGCCTGGCCTCACACGACAAAACATTGCTTTGTCATACAGACATTCATTCATTCATACCCCCTTGCCTTGGCGGTTTCCAACTGGAAACCCAGATCATGACTCTCAAGGCTTAGTATTGATACTACGGCTGCCAGGTGCTGAATCCCAAGAAGCTTCAGGTGCTGACTTTGGTGAGCCAGCTCACCTGGAGGACTAAAGTTTTTAGTTTTATGTTTGTATGTTTTATTTCACATGTGCATTGCTTTTCACTGAAAGCAGCCCAGAGACATTTGTATTATGGAGTGGCATACAAATAACAAAGATTGTCGTCTCCCAGAGGTGATGTTTCAGGGTTCTTGTTTTTTTTAATCATCAGCAAAGAACCACCCTTCCTTCCACAAAAATTCTGCGAAAACAACCTGTTGTTATTTATGGTAAGGGACTCCCCACCTGACCCCTTATTTGCCCGCCTCTGTTCCTGGTGAGTTAAGAGGACTGCCAGTCTAAATGCAGTTTGAAACCCTGTTGATCTATGCCTTGTTTTTCCTTCTAACACTCTTCTCTCCTGCTCAGTTACCAGTTTGACACGGTGTCCTGGCGTAGTTGTTATTGCCCAGGTGCATTCCTTCTTGCTTGGGTATTTATCAGGCCAGTTTGGGCTGGTGATGGTTGCAGTGATGGAAGTCATCTTGTGATCACAGCCAGCTGTAAGAAGTGGGACTCAGTAAACAGACAGATGCCATGAAGTCTACTTTCCAATTCCATTCCATCTTTCTTTATCCACCACATACAAGGTCACTACAGACAGTTGTTGATGAAATGGCCACAGAGAAAATAGGAAGGACCCTTACTAATCTATCAGAATATTTCTCTGTCTAGTCTTGTATTGCCTATACCAGACAGGCAGCAGCTGTTTTAGGCAGAGGTTTTTCCCTTTCAGCTAATCTCTTTCCTTTTAACTGAGGTTAGCAGGGACTGTACCTGCAACCTTCTGTATGAAAAGCTTGTGCTCTAAACCATGGAGATTTTCGGCCTCCCTGGGAATTAGATATAATGTTATGGATAGTCCAATGGGCACATTAACACTGCCTAAAATATTATATAGCATTTTAAACATGCAAAGTACATTTAACTTCTGTCTTTGCCCCTCCACAATCCTGTGGAATAGGTCACAGTCTATCCCCACTTAGGGCCAAGAACTGAGCAGGGTAATTCATACCCCCATTGCTAAAGTCTACCAAGTCTCTCCCCTCAGCAACACCCACCCATAGCTCCTCCACCCGGCTTCATTCTAGTTCCACCCATTAACCCATCAGCCATGATAAATAAATTGAATGCTTGCGTTTATAGGTAGCGTACCTCTGAAGATCATATCATAGAATCATAGAATCACAGAATCATAGAATCATAGAGTTGGAAGAGACCACAAGGGCCATCGAGTCGAACCCCCTGCCAAGCAGGAAACACCATCAGAGCACTCCTGACATATGGTTGTCAAGCCTCTGCTTAAAGACCTCCAAAGAAATAGAAATGCAACATATGCAAGGGCATATGTTAGTTTCCCATGGCGTTTGGCTGGAAACAAGAGTGCTGGACTTGCCCAAGGCCACAGACAGGAGCACAGGGAAAAGGTGGGGAGTCTGAGCCACAATGTGCTATCCATTTCCCTTCAGTTAATTTACACCCCACCACAAAGAAACCTGCCCAAACAAATTCCCTTTGAATTTACCTGCTAAATACTCACTTCCCACCCAGATTCCACCACAATCAATTCTTCTGCTTTTCTCTCACTCATTTCTCCTCTGCTCATCCTCCCCTAAATAAAGCTCTTCCTGGTCTCATTCATGCCTGCCCAGAACTCTCCTTAGATGCCACCAAGGTTGTAACAGCAGATGGATCCTCTGTTCCCCACCCTCTAGGTTTCTTGGGGAGAAAGTGCAACTGTTGTCCTGGAAGAACACACTTGATGAGCCAGTCCAGCCTGCAGCCACTATGCTACCCCACCAAGCTCCTCCAAAGTAGCAAATTGTTAAAAAACACATGTTTGCATTAATGCTACTGCCAGAGCACCAGAAACCACCAAACAATCCAGTATTGAGATCCATGGAGTTTTCCCCCTTGAGATGACAGTTCAGGGGCAGCTTCTTCCATAAAGAGCACAGCATGATGAACCACACCGAAGGGACAATGGCCTACCCACCCCTGTGAATCTACAGCACAAAACAGATCTGATTCTTGATCTTCCAAATCTAGTCTGGGACCTTCTCTGCTGAACCCCAATAACTTTCAAGTGAGAGCAAGCACAGTACATTTGCCAGACTAGTTCTTCAGCAAGCAGTGAAACAATCAAGCCTGGGATCTGGGATCTGTGTAACAGTACATTGCATTAAAGCAGGGTAGGAGAACAGGATCCAACCCATGGGCCAAATATTGACCTCCCTAACCCTCTGCAGGCCATTTTTATGAGTGGATGCAGACTCCCTCCTGCCAATCACCCAATGTCACAATGGCAAAACAAAAAATACTTATTGGCGGACACAGCTGGGGTTGCATCTACAAAGGAGGAGCATTTGCACTGCGGATTCTTGGGCTTGCTGCAAGTGCAGATCCCAGCCAGCCTGCTGTAGGTGCCCATCAGCTGTTGGCTGCCTACAGGAAGTCCGCTGGGATGTGCTGTGCTACCAAGTTCCTGAAGTGGAACTCCCTTGTGCAGCTAATTGGGGCAGGCTTGCTGCCAGCACCAATAAGTAAACTGGCCCTGAGAAGAAGCACTTTTAAGGCTTCAAATTGTTCCACAGCAGCCGCATTTTCACCTGCCCCACATCTGATATCACATATGACATCAGAGGTGGGACACATGGGTGCCTCACAGGGGGAAATTGTGACCTATGCTTTAGGGCCTCTTGACGTGTGCAGGCTACAAGTTCCCCACCCCTACATTCAAAGCAAGGATGGGGAATCTGTGAAATTCCAGATGTTGTTCCTGCTCCCACTCCCATCAGCCAGCAGGACCAGGGTTCAGGGGACCTGTAGTCCAACATCATCTGCAAAGCCACAGGCTCTCTACCCCGGCATTAAATACTATTACAAAAACCTGACCCTGGCCCCATATCTTCCCTTGCCCCATGGACACCCCTAGTTCCATGGGAGGCAGGGGGCTGCCCTATGCCCTTGCTTCATCTAGCCCAGTCTTGCCTATTCTTAACTGGCAGCAACTCTCCCGCTTCTTAGGCAGAAAAATGTCTTTCCTACCCCCTGCTCCCTCTTCCTGGGGATGCGGCCAGGGATTGAAACTGGGGTCCTCTGTATTGCAAAACATGTTAAGAAAGTGGTCAATAGCTGGCACGTATTACACAGGTGGAGGGCATCTATCTTGCATTGCTGGACCCAACCAATCTTTTATGCCTTTGGATTTTCAGACAAGGATTTTGGCATTGGCACTGGGAGATCCACAAGGGGGACCCTTTTCACCAAGAAAACCATGTAACGCACCTTCTTTGCAGTCATGCTTGTTGTCGTGCAGCACAAAGCCGCTGCGGCACTGGCACTCGTAGCTGCCAAAAGTGTTCAGGCACTCGTGCTGGCATCCACCATTATCCTTCGAGCATTCATCTTTGTCTAGGAAAGAAGCGTCACTTGCTTAGCAGCTGCCCCCTGCTGACCAACACAGTTATTGTAGACAAAGTGGCATCTAGATCAGCTGAATTAATTTGAAAACTGGCAACTTCCAGTGTCAGTGAGCCCATGGCATGATTTCAGCAAGATTAAGTCCTTCATAAATTCTATGGTTTACCACACGATTTGAGTCCTCCCTGAACAAGGGAGAACAAAACACAATGACACTTTGGGCCAGTTTATGCAATCAGCAGAATAAAACAGTAGAGCTATTCCTGGGCGGTAGCAGTCCTCAAGTAATGGAAGTTTGAAGGCCCCCTCCCAATGAAGCAGCATGTCAAGAGCAGTTTTGTCTCGCCTTCTCCCAGAGAAATGTGCAGAAAGGGGCCTTCAGGAACTGCCTATAGTTGTCCATAGTCCAACAAAAGCTTTTCCACTTGAGTCTGCTGACTGAATAAACTGGACTTTTCATGCCACTGCTTGCCTCTTCCTTGGTTTATGTTAGGCTAGGTTAGTGACTGTTCTTCCGACGGGGCCATTTGACTCCAGCACCTCCCCCGCCCGTTCTCAGAATGCAGAAAGAAACTACCAAAGCACCAAGCTACTCTGATGCTCAGCAGCACCCAGATTGGCAGGACAGCCCCTCATTAAGTCTCTCAGCAGCACAAATCAGGATTCCACAGTATGTGAACAGTAAAATGGATGGTGCCAGAGCCCATAATCCTAGCCAAGACTACCCTCTATGTACGGATGATGCTACACAGCACATAACAAATGGGCATAACCATTACCTGCTTACTGAACAGATGAGCAAGAAGAAAAACAGACACATGGACAACAAGGAGATGCAGGAAAGAGACCAGGACATGGTGTCCCTCTTTACTTATCAATGGAAAATGTCACAGACACAATAAAAAGGCAAAAACAAGGTCAGCTGGTCAATGACAAACCAGAGAAATCGAAAAACAACAACGAATGTTAAAAGCACCAGCAATCAGTTCAGTCAAGAAAGGATTTGGGGAGTTCTGTTGGGGCAATGAATAGGGCTGTTTTCTTGATGGCAAAACCTCCAAGGTTAGGGTAGAACAAAGGAGGGGGGTTCTCCCTGTCTTGGGGAATATGAGGAATACTGATGAACCCATTCCTTTGGAGGTGCTGTGGGGTTCCTGAGAAACAAATGGAAGGGCAGCCAAGTTCAGTATGGGGCTTGTGTGCGCTTCTTCAGGCGAAATTTCAAGCCTGGAGGACGCATTTTCGGTAGCTGGTTCTTTTCTGAAATGAGAGAGGGAGAAAAGATGAGAGGAAGTACAAGGGAATGGGCTGAGGTGGGGAAAAATAATGTTACTTTTAAATAATCAGTTGGAGGGGCATGCAGTGAGAGGCCATACTCTTACAGTGCATACCACAAACAGCCAAATTAAGAAGCAGCTAAGATACAGAGAGGGACACAGCTACAGGAAAGAGAGAGACTGCATCAAGAAGAGGCACTGCTGTCTGGTTGAAGGCAGAGGGGTCTAATAAGCTGATTCAGCCTAAAGCACAGTTCCAGGACCTTCAGCCGAGCTTCAAGTGATGGCTATCAATGCAACTTTGGTGTACTTGTTTGCAGTAGAGACAAGGTTGAGACCTGGGAAGGATGCTACCACAGCTCAAGAAACATCCTTGGAAGATGTTCAAGATCCTACCCTGTTAAATCAGCAGAAATTCTGGGTATGCCGAACTGTGGCATCCTAATTTAACAGCACAAAGAGAACTGAGATTTCCAGGGCCCAAAATCAAAGCCCCCCAAAATGGCTCACTGCCAGATTGCAGGAAGCAGCATTGGCAGGAGGCTCAGGAAGGTGCAAGCCAGAGGAGGATTGCTGATGCTCCATAAAGGAGAAATGTAATGTACCTGCACGTTTTTTCCCTTTGGGGCAAACAGCAGTTTGAATTTGGGTTATGAAAAGAGTGCTGTGGGAAGGGTTAAAAATACCTCTCCCCCACTTGATTTGGCTTCCCTACCCTGCTTAGAACTAAAACAAAAAAAGAGCAAGAACTTAAAAGCCAAAATGTTGGTTACAGATGTGCTGCTAGAACTCTGGCATGGCAAGCAAATTAAGCAAGCCAGTTGCAACTGCCTCCCTTTCTCTCTCTGCTTTCAGGCAACCTTTGGTCTCAAGCAGGCAGAGGGCTGGGACAATTTGGCCGCTCACACCAATACTGTCCACTTAGTTGTCGTGTTCTGTGCCTTCCCACTTTTCTTGCCTGGTACTCTGATCCAATGCATCTCCGGTGTATACACATTCACACCATCCTCTCGTTTTTCTCAGAGAAAGAGATATATATAATCCCTTTTTTTCTTGGGCAGTTCTGCTGCTGCGTCTTTGGCAGGTGGGCCCTTTGCATGCACCCCGGTGTGGGGAGAGGCCAGAAGACCTAATGTTCCTCTTTAAAGAGGAATTTGCTTCCTCACTAGGAAAGCTGGAAGTGATTACTCCCTCTGGGCTCCAACTGCACCAGCTTTCCTCATGACACATCCCAGGAAAAGAGTTGATGCAGCCTAATTGCTCCTTTACCTGTTTCTGATTTGGAATAGGGTCTACTGGAACTCTGCAACTTCTTACATCAGAAGGCCATCCATGGAGATGTCTAACTTGAAATGACACTGACCTGGCAGTGTTTGAACCTCTGGTATAGTAAAGAACACAAGGTGGCACTTGCGTACCTTTAAACCTTAAACTGTGCACACAGATCCCAGAGCACTAAAGCACACAAGCCTAAGCCTGAGGTTGTGTGCATTTCTGAATCACAAACACAAAAGCTCTAACAAAACAGATACAACAAACAACAATTTAAGCAGAGCTGCATTATGCTAACATGTAATGGCCTCTGACTCTAAGGGCTGTTTGGATACCTGTTGACAAATATCACTGTTTTACATCTGCCTAAATAATAATAATTTTATTATTTATACCCCACCCATCTGGCTAGGTTTCCCCAGCCACTCTGGGCTGCTTTCAACAGAACATTGAAAACAGAATAAAACCTCAAACATTAAAAACTTCCCTAAACAGGGCTGCCTTCAGATGTCTTCTAAAAGTCGGATAGTTGTTTATTTCTTTGACATCTGATGGGAGGGCGTTCCACAGGGCGGGCGCCACTACTGAGAAGGCCCTCTGCCTGGTTCCCTGTAACCTCCCTTCTTGCAGTGAGGGAACAGCCAGAAGGCCCTCGGTGCTAGACCTCAGTGTCCAGGCTGAATGATGGGGGTGAAGATGCTCCTTCAGGTATACAGGACCGAGGCTGTTTAGGGCTTTAAAGGTCAGCACCAACACTTTGAATTGTGCTCGGAAACATACTGGGAGCCAATGTAGGTCTTTAAGGACTGGTGTAATATGGTCTCGGCTGCCACTCCCAGTTACCAGTCTATTTTTTTTAAAAAATAATAATATTTATTACTTTTAAATCTTACCAAAAAAAAAGAAGAAAAGAAGAAGAAAAGAAAAAAGAGAAGAAAAAAGGCAAAAGAAATACAATACAATACAATATACAATGCACAACACAACATTAACACATTAAACTAAACATAAAAAAATTAAAAAACATACATCATGCCGTTTCAATGCCCTATCTTTCATTCCCTCGTTTCATCGACCTCCTCTCACCTCCCTTTTTGTATTCCACTTCTATTAATTATTTCAGCAATTCCTTTCCCTCTTTCTCTATTTTCTGTCATATAATTAACTTAACTTATTTTAACCTTATCTTCCATTAATACCATAATACTTATTTATACTTAACTCCTTATAACATTTCTACTAAAGCCATATAATTTCATTCCAACATTTTTCTAACACTCATTAATTTTACAATATTTCTATAAATAAACTTTAAACTTTTTCCAATCTTCTTCCACCGTCTCTTCTCCCTGGTCTCGGATTCTGCCAGTCCTTTCCGTCTATTCCATATGGTCCATCTACCTGTGATCTTCTGTCCGAGGCTCTTAACTCTTTTCCAAGTCCCTTCTGCAGATCTTCTTCATATTTACACATGCACTTTACTTTGTCTTCTGTTGATCTTGTTCTTAATTTCCTTCCTTTGATGCCGAGGAGTAGATCTCGGGGAGGCTCCAACCTAGCAATATTTTTATTCTTTCTCGACAGGTCAGCCAAATCTCCGTAATTAGCACTAAAGTCCAAAAGATGTTTCAGGACGTGTTTCAAAATCCCTCCAAAACTGAAAGTCCCCACAACTCCAATCTCCTCCTGGCCCAAGTCCAAATCCCAAAAGTCAGTACAACCCTGCATGAGGGAATCTATCCAACTTTCCTTCTCAAATCCAAGCAGGGTTCCAATCCTCAAAATCTGACTTTCTCTAAATTCAGTCATAGAAGGCAACAACTTATATTCATCAAATTGCCTCTGTAAGACTGGGACTCTCTCCACTTGTATTACTTTAGGTTCAACAACAACTTTCTCCCTTGCCTTCTCAACAATTTGCCATGTCAAAGTAGATTCCTGAAACAATTCCTGAATAGTTTCTGTATAGATGTTCACTTTTTGTCCCAAATCAGTCACTTTTTGTCCCAAATTGTCAATTTTGATAGTCATCACATCTGTCTTCTTATGAAGCTGTTCCAATGAGGCACTTATCTTGCATAATGCAATCACTAAGACTTCTTCTGTCGACATTCTTACCAATCCAAGGTCAATCCCTGGTTCTCACAGTTTTTTATCTCTGCAGCTGATAATCCCCCCCAGCTCCACTCCTGTAACAGTTTCAAACGCTCCCTCTAGAGGGAAACAATTTCTATTTGTATCAATCCTTTTAAACACTGTTCAAGCAACAAAATTAGTTTCAATTTTTGGTTAGTTTTACTCCTTTTTAAACAAAGAAGGAAACAATGGAAACAATATATTTCTCTTATTTTGCTATCTGTCCACATACGTTTTATTCACAGTCAATGAACTTTCCCAAAACGTCAGTCTTACTAGCAGCCCTTTTCCAGGTTCGAAGCGTTGGTAATTTATCTTTCTTCGCTCTCTTTCCTGCAGGCTTACATGATCCAGAATTTCCCTCCCTTCTCCTGCTTTCAAGGGGGGGGGGGTTTAATAATTTTAACTGATGGAGGTTTAATCCTTTACAGAAGACTTTCCAAGTCTTTAGCTTGCAGCCTCTTTGCTTCAGTCTATTTACAAAAGGGGAAGGCGGACTTCCTGTTTTAAACCTCCCTGTTTCGGTGCCAAATTAAGACGTTTAAAAATCCAATTTTCCGTTCTACTCACGGGTAGTTTTTTTAAGATCAAATTGTCCACAGGAAAAAGTCAGCGCTCTCCGACAACTGCTATGCGGCTTCACTCCGTGAAAGAAGCAGTCAATTCGAAGCACTGCGCCACTCACCCCACGTCGCTCCAGATCCCCAAAACCAGGTTTCCCCGCGAGTAGGGGAGGCGCAAAAGGTGCCAGCCGAATCCCACGTTCACAGGCTTCTCCCGCCTGTGATTTTTTGTGGGTCCCCGCCTTGGCCGTGGCGGCCAGACCCTAATTTCCACGAAGCAAATTCCTCCCGATCAGAGGAATTCAGCCATTGCTGGAGGCGCCAACCCGGAAGTCCCACTCCCAGTCACCAGTCTAGCTGCCGCATTCTGGATTAGTTGTACACAGTTTCTGGGTCACCTTCAAAGGTAGCCCCACATAGAGCGCATTTCAGTAGTCCAAGCGGGAGATAACTAAAGCATGCACCACTCTGGTGACACAGTCTCCAGGCAGGGATGGTTTCAGCCTGCGTACCAGATGGTGCTGGTAAACAGCTGCCCTGGACACAGAATTGACCTGTGCCTCCATGGACAGCTGTGAGTCCTAAATGAATCTCAGGCTGTGCACCTGGTCCTTCAGGGGCACGGTTGCCCCATTCAGGATCAGGGAGTCCCCCATACCGCTTTATCCCTACCCGAAGGAGTCTCAAAGCGGCTAACAATCTCCTTTCCCTTCCTCCCCCACAACAAACACTCTGTGCGGTGAGTGGGGCTGAGAGACTTCAGGAAGTGTGACTGGCCCAAGGTCACCCAGCAGCTGCATGTGGAGGAGTGGGGAAGCAAACCCGGTTCCCCAGATTACGAGTCTACCACTCTTAACCACTACACCACACACCACAAGACTTCATTTTGAATCATCAGAGAAGCACCAGGAGCTGAAACACCAAGTAGTTTTTTTCCTGCATTCCCTACAAGGTTTTGCTACACCAGAGTCCTAGAGAGCTTGAGGAGAACATTAAAATGGCTTATAGGGAGCTATTCTTCAGTTACTCTAGGTTGTTTGAGCTACATCACTAGGACAAGTGACAAATAATGGGGCTTGAGACAGTTTTGGACAAGGAATCCAACAGAGGTTTCATCCTGCTGCTGGGCACCTGAAGATGTGCTACTGTGACCTGTGTGAGAAGAGACAGAAGGGCAGGAATTGGTTTATAGCTTTGCAAGTCTTGCATCTTTGGTCTTTGTAGAAGCAAGAAAAAAATGTACCGTACTTCCCTATTTACATTTTCTGCACATTCAGCATAAATATTTGTTGTCAAGGTGGCTAACAATTATAGATAAAATATAGCGCAAGGCAGGGGTGCCAGGTATAGGGGGTGCAAGGGCTTCAGTCCCCTCAATAATTTGAGGCAGGGGCCCCAGCCCCACCAATATGAAGGGGGGCTGTCACCCCCCACCGCCGCCAGGAGCCCTCCATGCATCCTTGCCCCCTCCTGGCACTTGTCGTGGGGAGAAGAAGGCCCAGCATGGAACCCAGCTCTGCACTCCCCATTCTCCCCCCGGCGTGCGAGCACGTGTCACATGATGCACCCCTCCAATGTGGGGAGCAAGTAGGCACCCTGGGGCAAGGCATGCTGAAAAGATGAAACCCTTATATATAGTTGGAAGAGATAAAAACCAAGAGAATCTTAAAATGTATATTTTAACATGAAATCAAAGCTAACCAATGTCTGGGGTTTGTTGAGCTTAAATGATGGTTCTGAGCTAATGTTAAAAAGCTGCCTATATATTTAAATATGTATACTGATGTACTTATACGATATATGAACGTGATTTTGTGTAATTTTCTTTATGGTTATTACAAGCAAGCAAGCAAGCAAGCAAATAAATAAATAAAAGCAAAGACAAAAACTGCAAAATGAAAAACAACAGCTAAAACTGTAGCAGGTTTTGAGTGTTATTGATTTTCCACGTAGTTTCTGCTGCTGGCATTTACCTTTCTGCTTAAAGATCCCTCTTTTATCCCAAAGTGAGAGATGGAGCTGCATTTAATCTATTATTGTCACTCTGTCTCCTCTCCTTCTTTCCTGACGGTTTCACACAAGTGGCTTTAACTAGTTCTTGATTCAATCTTTTTTTTTTTGTCATCTGACTATAAACCTACATCACCCAGAATGCTCAGCTGCCTTCCATATGCCTCTCCTCTGCTTTGTCTTCTGCCTGAACAATGGCCAAGCCCAACAGAGTTTAAGTATTGCATATAAAAAGAGTTGTTGTCTTCTTGCTCCCTCATGCCTCTCACCTCTCCCTCTTCCTTTTCTTTCTAAAAAAGCAAAAACAGAAAATGCTGACTGTTCCCCTTGCACCACCTGTGCGTGCCCTGGTTGTGTGCTATGAATGACCCACCAGCTGAAAGTCAAAGCTGCAAGCCACAGGCCCTGTTCACAGGAGCCCAGGGATCCAGAAAGCACCTAGCAGAGGAACACGCCCCCCAGGCAGTGCTTAAAGGAATCTCTTTCTTCATGCAGAGAACTGTTGCAGAGCTCACCCAACATAGTAAGTGATAATAAGAATAAGAATTAAAAAAAAGTATGACTATTATATTTTATATTAGACTGATACCTTTTAGGTTTAACTTTGCAAGTTTTCGAGCTACACAGAACTTGTGAGGCAGGAAAAGGCTGATGTTCACCAATGGCTTTTGTTATCTTCAAAAGGCATTGCTCAGCTCTAACAACACTTCAACAAACAAAGTCTGCATGTTACTTGCACTCCTGATGTGGTGGCAAAATGCACATCCAGAGCAATACCCGGAAGACAAGGATGCCCATTGAAGGGGCTTTGCACAACTCTCCCTTGTTGCCCATTTTCTGCCTCACTGGAGTCTGCAAATGGCAGCATGAATGGGGTGCAGCTTGTGGAGACTGCTGTCCATCAAGCAATGGCTTTTCCCAACTGCTTTGCCCCCCCCCCCCCCCCGCCGCCTGAGGAGCCCCTCCCAGACCACGACTGGGAGCACAGCAGAAGCCACTAGGGAGAGAGAAGAGGAGTTCAGGGATATTTCTTTAAAAAATAATTCAGTTGTGTGTGCTTGTTTCTCAGTTTGATCCTCTTACATGGTGTTGTATGTTTTGTGGTATTTTATGCATTGTGACTTGACATTATTTTTTATTGATTATTGTTTAGTAATTCTTTATTGTAACGGAGAAGTGTAAACTGTTTAATTCTTATTTGCTGATATTTAATTATACTGTTTACTACTACATTTTAATGGATCAATGCTTTGCCCCAATATTAATGAATATTGCTTTATTTTATATGTTGTTTATTTTAAAGCTATTGTGACTTTTTTGCATTTGGTCAGATTGTTATTAGGTGTGTGAACATTGCTGTCTATTTTGTTGTTTCTTCAGCTTGTAAACTGCCTTGTGAATAGTAACAGAGTAAGGCGGTATACAAATTTAAAGTGAAATGAAAAAAATGACTGAATGTCTGTCGGAACCAAGTAGTGGGGATACAGATATGCTCTAAGCACACTGCCCAGCAGGGACCTGGTAATCCAAGATTTATGTTCAACAAGGTTCCAGATGAACTCTGAGATATCCCCGCTGCACTGAACATTGCCACTTCTCAGTTCAGGCTACAGTGGTGCCCCGCAAGACGAACGCCTCGCAAGACGGAAAACCCGCTAGACGAAAGGGTTTTCCCTTTTGGAGGCGCTTCGCAAAACGAATTTCCCTATGGGCTTGCTTCGCAAGACAAAAATGTCTTGCGAGTTCCTGCGGGGTTTTTTCCCTCCCCCCCCCTTTTCCTAAGCCCTAAGCCGCTTATCAGCTGATCCGCTAAATGCTGCTAAACCGCTAATAGCTCTAATCCGCTAAGCTGTCAATGGGCTTGCTTCGCAAGACGAAAACACCGCTATACGAAGAGCCTCACGGAATGGATTAATTTCGTCTTGCGAGGCACCACTGTACTTCCCAGGTTGTTGTAAAGCAAAACATTGCTTTGAGCTCCTTGGCAGAAGACAAAAGCCACAACTTAACAATAGTTAATCATGTTCGTTGATGTTCTGGTGATGAGCTGGCAGTACTGTGACACACAATCTGATGAGAACGGGATAAAATCTGTAATTGTAACCAGTTTTGCTTTCTCTAGACAATCTGCATGGCCCGATTGTTCTGATTGGGATCACTTTGAAGGCAGATTGCAGGGGCTATGGCATGATGGCACAGGCCTGGTGGGCAAAGGTTTCCCAGGACTACTTTATCGTTGTAATTTTTGCTTTAGAATTCAGTGCTACTCAGAAGCTTGCACATTCCTTTACCAGCAGATCTTGAGTCAGTAACAAATACCTCCAACATTCATTTTGTGTTTCATTTGCAAGGCCTGTTAGGGACATGATAGTACACACATTAAGAAGGCTAAAAACATTCATCTTAACAGTGTCAAAAGTTCCTATATATAAACAGTCAATAAGGCCTCTGCTCAGGTGAGTTCCCTTGAACCATAAGGAAGAGGAAGATAACAAGGTACTCACCCTGCTGCCTCTGAAGTCTTGTTGGCTGGGTTTTATTCTGGGATGGTTCCTGGCTTCTTGATTGCTGGGTGACTCCTGGATACCTTACATGCCTTGCTTTTGTTTTTAAAAAAGTAATTCAAACATACCATACCCCAAAACCAACTCAAATGACTTTTGATCTAGTTGAATGTTCCCCAGCTAACAGCAAGAGAGCACCCTTCACAAACAAAGTGGCCAAGCCATCTTCTTTAGAAGCTGGGCTCATCTGATGCCATACGTGGAGGCTGCAGAATGCCTTGCCCAGAACTGGGGGGGGGGGGTATTTCTAAGGTGGGGTGGCAAACAGGGTGCACTGATAGGGACCGGAATCCAGGAGAGGGAAGAAGGAAGCACAAACCTTTCATTGGCTTTCACCTGACTTTTATAGACGTAGAGTTGGAATGAGACAATTTTTTTTTACCACACCTGACATTTGGTAAACTTCCTTTTATCAGTTGGGAGGTACAAAGAAACCAAATGGTTACATACACTCTGTACTAAATTACCACTTGGTAAATGTTTGTGTGGCTCTACCCAGATTTAGGGAATAGCACATACATGCACATGGTTAAGCCCATCTTACTTCACGCATGACTTAAAGAATACATCCAACTTCTGTTATAGAGACAAGCACAGTCTTGAAAAGGATTGCTCCCCAGAACCAAATCCTTTGCAGCAAATAACCAGGTACCTAGGTACTGGCATAATGATGCAAAAGCAAACCCTTCACGATCAACCACCCTCAAGGCTTTCACAGAAGAACAAAAGCTGCAGATATCCTCAAAGGTTTATCCAGGAATTAAACAATGATAATTTAATAAGATAATTTAAACTGATGAAGTTATTGCCTAGACTTTGATCCCACCCAAGGGCTCTGCTTAATGCTCATCAGGTGATGTGGAGAGGCCTTATAGCCAGCGAGGTTCCTTTGAGCCCTGACTGGGAGCATCATTCCAAGGCCTTGGGAAGAAATCTCTCATAGCCCTGCTGGCTGAGACCTTGTTGGCCAAAGACTCCAGAACTGAACCTGGGACTTCCTGCATGCAAAACAGGTCATCTCCCATGGCGGGGGGGGGGGGGGGGAGTGCATTGGTCCATCTGCATACATAGAGGCCTTTAATAAGCCGTTGAGAGTTTCTGCAGCTTTTGTTTCCCTGCCATCTCTTTCCTGTGACATTGCTGAAGCTTTTGCTGATTATGCCAGCTGGAGCGGCCTGCTTTTGAAAGTGTCAAGATAAAAGTTGCTCAGAAACCAGAGAATTTTGTCGCACTGACATGAAAGTAACAAGACAACATGGAACACAAGACAACATAAGCAGGTAATGGTTTCCCCACATCCTCTGCCTTCTCTGAGCCAGCAGTGGTCTGGCTACATTCTACATTCTCCTCTAGAATCTCTGTGTGTATTGGGGGGGGGGGTCTTGCCCCATCTTATATGCTGCATACATCAGACAGATCATTCCTGCAAAAAGGCAAACAATCTTCAGGATGGATTGACAACAATGCCTAACTAGTCCAGAAAAAGAGGTGTTGGCTCCCCACTGCCTATCCTATATCAGGGTTTGTCAAAGCAAGTGCAGAAACAGAGAAGCTGCCATCAAGCAGAGCAAAAGCCACGTTGCCTTGGGATGTGGTCAGAAGAAGGGCGTGCAACCCCACAGCCAAGTGTGTCATAGCTGAGAGTGGAGTTGGTAAAAGGTCAAGCAGAGCACAGTGTGCAGAGCACACAGACAGCATAGGACAGGCAGGAAAAGCAGTGAACTTGCAGAGTTCATACGCCTGGTGAGTGTTAAAATTGAAAAGAGCAATGCTAGAGGATGCAGTGCCTTAAAGAAGGCAAGTTGGCTCAATGTGAAAATGGAAAGCTCTGTCTGTCATTCAAGAAATGACCAACTTTGGATTTGGCTCCAAGTCAATGCTGAAATGAAGAGCAGCATTTAGGTCAGGGCTTCCCATTGTGGAATTTGTGCCTTCTAGGGATCAGGAGAGTACAAGCTGGAGAAGGCACCAGATGGAACCCGATGGATGTGGCAGATAAAGGGCTTTTCTACACTTCTTCACTTTTCTACACCCAGATGGAGCAAAGGGCAGCTCAGGTTTCCTCAGGAATGATTTCTGCTCGGATTTAGAGCTAAAGAGCAGCTCTTCCCTGGGAAAGGGCAGGTGAAGGGAAAACTGCTTGGACCCGAGCTTTCTCAGCATTGGACAAGTGGAAGCAGGGACGAGCCCTAAGACGCCCAAGCAGTTCCTGGCTTTGTGGGACGTGCGCAGCAAGGGAAGCCAACTGGGTTTCCAGTGAGAAATGGTGCTAGAATGATCCTGAGGGGACCGACGAAGAGCTTGGCCACAAACCATGACAAAGCTGTGATCGAGAGAGGCTTGGCCTTGACTGCAGTTGCAGCAGACAACCAGCTCTTTCCCCAGCGTGCCTATTTAAGACGTATGTAAAATCAAGTAGAACAATACCAGCTTCTGTAAGGTCAGGGCAGCTGACCATCTGCATCTGGCAAAGCTTCTTGCTGGCTGCACTTCTCTCTCACACACTTCATAGGAAGGCAGTTGCACTGGGTTGTATTCAGTGCTAGCCCTGCTCAGCACAGACCCATGGAAGTTAATGGACATGACTAACTTAGATTAATTAATGGCAATGGGTCTGCTCTGAGCAGAATGAGCACTGAATATGGTCCTGTCAGACTTATCTCAAAGTCACTCTGTTCAGGATTAGGATACTGAACTCACATCTGACTGTTCCCATTTTACATAGACTGGCATCATGCATCTAGTTATACTCACATCCCTAGAATCAGATTGCCCCTATGGAATCTATGGGAATTTTAAAAAGCTCAGCTGAGCACAACTGTAGCTACTGCTTGCATCTCCCATTAACTAGCAACTCACATAGCTAACAAGGATGGCTCACGATAAATGCTTAGAAAGGGAAACAGATGCCTAAATTATGTCATCTGAAGTGGCTCTTTAATCTGATGTAATTAAGTGCACATCAGATAGCCAGAAGTCAATTTTAGCAAAAACAATGCAATTTATTAAGAAACACTTCACTCCAAATAAGAAAACATATTTGAAGAATAGCTGTCAGAAGCTGCAGACTGACAAGAAAGCAAGTATCACCAATAAATCTCTCCCTCACCACCAATTCCTTTTCAAGGCAATGTTTTCCTCAAAACACTGTGCCAGAGTTTGTCAGTCATAAAGTCCTGCAAATGGCTTAGTTTCTGTACCTGACAAATGCATTTTGTTTGAGAAGCAGAATATCCTAAATGTCCTTGCTAGTTGCAGACTGCATAAAGATGAGCAAAAATATAGACAGGGACATAAATTCAGCAGTGGTACAAGTATCGTGAGAAAATTAGGGCTTTTTTAACCAAATTCCATTTTGGAGGCTACATCTGTTTCAAGAGAATTTTTATTAAATACCAGCATAAAAGGCAGTATCTGAGTTCAGGGGACTTTAAAAAGGGCTGCACTTGGCAGTATCAGCCCTGGGAATTACAAGGTATTCCCTCAACTTCTCTCCCCCCCCCCCCACAACTCTGCTCTTTTCCTGCTTTATACTGTAATTTAACCACTTTGCAAGGGCTTTCACAGATAAAAGCAGCAAGTGGTGTTATTTTATACACATTAGCTCAGTCTTTGTAGCAACATATGATGTCAATGGGCCATCCATAGGATTGAGGCTAAGGCTAATTGTCTTCAGGCCAAGACAAAAACACACATTTTCACACACATGAGAGAACATCTGGATGGGCTTTTCAAAAGCCAAACTACATGTGACGTTAAATGCATCTTTGTGTCCAAGGCGCTGTATTTTACAAATTCAATTTGCATTGGGCACATGGGGGGGGGGCTGATAAATTAAGGGGCTAAGAGCAGGCATGGAGGGGGAGTTTAACTGCTTCCTCCCCTGTTGTGGACCTGAAGAAAATTCTTCCTCTGAACCTGCTATTTGCACGAGCAGAAAATCCCCCATCAGCACCACAAAGGGTGTTTCCTGCAAAGCAAATTCTGCTGAATTTCCATTCATGTCAATGGGGACTGAAATGTATGGTCCCAGCAGTTTAATGTGAGATGACACAGGCTGGGATCGTGTGGGTGCCCGATTACACTTGGTATGAATGAGGAGCAATTAAGAAAGGAAAGAGCCCGACCACAGTGGTGGCCTCTCCTCTGCATGTAACCATTATAGAAAGACTAGCACAAGAAGCCTCAATGAGGCCGAACGAGAGCAGGTGCAGGATGCAGGAGAACATGAGCCCAGCCTGCTCTTGGTGGCAAGTCTTCTTTAGGTCTGCCCCAAGTGTGAAGGAAACTACAGGTGTGCTGGCAATTATAACCTTCTCCAGGTATTATACGCATATGGAATATGCACGCAGGAAAGAGCACTCCAACCTCCACACTCCCCCCCATCCGGTCACCTCCATGAGTTAGGTGGGTCATTTGGCAGGGGTGCTCCAGTTATGGGATGCCCAGAGCCTACATGAATAACCTTTCTGCATTGGGCGAAGACCTTTTCATTCATTCTCCCAGACCTTTTAGAACTATGTTTCCCCCCATGGAACAGATTACTTCTGCATCTGGATTTAAAATGCTGTTGTGTTGCTTGTGCTGGTTTTCAGGCTGAAGTCTGAAGTGATGGCTTTCAATGTTTTCAATGTATATTGCCTGACTCTGTGTGAACTGCCCCAGGGGACATTGTTGATTTGGCAGTCAGCAGATGTTTTAAAGGAAGAACTAAATAGGCTCCTGCATGATGTAGAACCATAGACAATCAGGATTCCACACCATTTGGGAGCCTAAATGAGCACAGGATGCCCTCCCCATAGATGGGTGATACAGGGGCAGATCCCATACATGCATCCCCACTCACATGCTCTAATTCCTTGTGGGTAGAAGGTCTGAGAAGAGGTTATACCACTGGGGCTGCATGAAAAATGAGGAACATGAATTCAGCAATTTTGCTTTCTCTTGCTCTGAAGGGAGCTTCTGACAACAAGATTCCTGCAAGAATCAATCTCCTCTGTAAAGAGGAGCAGAAATCATGGCTACTGTTAGACACAGGAGACATGGCTCCATAGTCAAACAGACTCACCTGCTGCACAGGACAAGGGAATAGCACCTCACATGACGCTAACAGGGCTTCAGCAACCATGGGTGCCTACGGAAACCAGTAGACCTTTTAATTACTGGGAGTATAGCAGTCATGGTATTCTGACTGACAACTTACTGGGTATGTTAACTCCCTCCTAATTCAATGCTCTGGAAGTATACAAGCAAAGAAGAGGAACAGCACCATCTGGCCATGTCTACGCAGTGCCCAAGAGAGAAGGAAAAAATGGAATCAGGATGGTTAGGCAAGACTCATGTTTGTGTGCCTGAAAAGAAGTTGAATACCTCACCGTGTAGACAGAATACTTTGCTGGTTTAAAATACAGATTTCTGAAATGTGGAGTTCTTAAGGGACTCAGTATGCATTGGGGGTGGGTCATCCTATCCTCAGCTGGTGCAAAGTGGAACATTAAGTCTCCTAGGACCAAGGAAGATTCACACCAGTTCAAGAGTGGGGGGTGAACACTATTCCTGGTGAGTTCCTTCCAGGGGGGTCTGCCAACAGAGCTAAGTGCAGAGCAATCCTTTAAAGAACCCCAGAGTGCTCCTGTGGGGAGAGATCAGGGACTGCACCCTCTAAGCACAGGTAAGTGTATAAAAGGGGTTAGTTGCTGGAATGAGGGGAAGCAGCCAAAAAATATCCATGCCTTGGGTGCACCAAGCGGCTCTACCTGAGAAGAAATGAGCTTTGAAACCCTTCTTGGAGACAGTGTTGTCGGACTTGAACTCAATGCGCATGTTGTTGTACTGGGAGGTGATCACATCAGGCTTTTCCGCCCCACAAAACTTGCCGTGTAGTTTGGCCTCAGAAGTGAGGCCGCTGCGCACTTCTACAAAGTCATACTTGCAGACCTGCGGGAAAGGCAGAAACAGGTGATTCCCTAGAGTTACGGAAGGTGGGCGAGAGGCCAGAGGAAAGAGTCTGCGGATCTTCTATGCAGCCCACAGTATTTTGACACCTGAGGTTAAAATATGCTCCCTCCAGCCCCAAGCACAGAAAGACAGCCTTTGAGGTCCATGCGCCATCTTCCCTTGGTACAGGGATGTTTTACATTGTTTAGGGGTGGAAGGATGAGAAGGGCTCCCCCCTTGTGCATTTATATCTGTAGAGAACAAAAGGACACAACAATATTTTCTTAATAAGAATCTAAGAAGACCCCTGGCTGCATCCGGGTCAGAATCCTGTTTTCCACTGATAGCTAGATTCTTCTGGGCAGCTCACCAATAGGGCATGAGGACAGCAGACCTTCCATGCGATTGCACCCCTGGCAGTTGACATTCTGTGTTTCCTTTCTCTGAACAAGGAGGTTCACGTAACCATTATGGCTGATAGCCCCCCAAAGACCTTTCCTCCTCCATAAACTCCTCTAATCCTCTTTCAAATCCATCTAACACAGCGGCCATCACCACAACTCCAGGCAGTAAAGTCAATTTACTTATGTATTTTCTGAATAATATTTTGTCGGTACTGATTCTAGTGTTAATCAGTTTCACTGGGTGACCCTGAGTTCTATTACTAGGGGACAGGGAGAAATGTTTCTCTCTATCCACATTCTGCCCTTCCCCCTTCACCCCTGCCACTCATTCCTTCTCAATACCTCCCCTGAAATACTAACTCAGGTACCAACTGCAGCATGGATCAGGGCCTTTTGGGTGGCTGCTCCAAGGTTGCAGAATAATTTTCCTCGGGGGGTGTCAGAATACACCTCACCTCTGACCCTCAGAAAGTGGCGTAGAGGCCAAGACGCTCTTCACTTCCCAATCCCAGGGGATGCAAGGTAGCTGGATACCCTCCTAAGGGGTGTGACACTCCAAAGGGTTAGTGAAGGAAGTTCTGCTTAAAGCCAGGCACTCACATCATTGCCCTCTGTCTCAAAGAAGTCAAACTGCAAGGATATACGGTACTGGGTGGGTGCCACCAGCTGCCAGATGCAGTTCTTGTTGGGCGGGTATTCCTTTGGCCATCCAGGGCTTGTGATGGAGCCATTAAGTTTGGTGAGGAATCCGCCACAGGCAGCTGCAAGACAGAAAACCCAACAGGTCAATCATGATGGGCATATGGCTCTCACATCCCAAGCTATCACCCTGTGGGCATGGTGTGGAACTCTGTTGTGCTACAAAGGGTGTGCAATCAACCTCCTGCCTTAATCGATTTGGGACCTACGGTACCGTATTTTTCGCCCTATAGGACGCACCGGCCCATAGGACGCACCTAGTTTTTTGGGGGGGAAATAAAGGAAACATTTTTTATTCCCCCCCCCCCATCCGTGGATATCTGCCCGAAGTGCGGGGCACTCTGCTTCGGCGTGCCCCACGCTCCGGGCAAGCAGGCTGCTATCCCCACGGGCTCCCCAGGCTTGCTGATAGCTTCCTGAAGCCTGGAGAGTGAGAGGGGTCGGTGCGCACCGACCCCTCTCGCTCTCCACGCTTCAGCGAAAGCCTGCATTCGCCCCATAGGACGCACACAGATTTCCCCTTTATTTTTGGAGGGGGGAAAGTGCGTTTTATAGGGCGAAAAATACAGTATATATATATATTTAAGGACTGCCTTCTTTCATATGGGATCTTGCAATTGTTCTGTCCCACATCTGAGGCCTCCTCTGAATGCCATCCTAATATGAAGTTTGCAGGTCATCTGCTAGGAGCACAGTTCACTGGGTAGTGGCACTGACTCTGTGAAATTCACTCCCTGCAGAAGTTATGCCAGTTCCCAACACTTTACTCCTTAGCTAAGGCCTGGCTGTTTCAGAAGGCTGTTGGCCAGCATGAATTATTTTTACACTTCTAGGTAACCAACACAATAAGGGCTAATATTGAACAGTCAGTTGCTGCTGTTTGGGGCTACGATAAGATAAGTGGTTTTTATTGTTTTAATTCAGTAGTTACTTTGGCTGTTTGTAAGTCATTTTCATGTTAAAGAGAAGCAGTGTATAAATTCTTCAATAAAATGATTTCCGCCGTGCCCTTGTAGCATCAACTAGGAAAAGGAGGCCCTCTGTGGCAGAGAGGTCCCACTCCTCTGATACTCACCCTCACACCTGCGCTTGTCTGGTGCCAACTCATAGCCAGGGTCACAGGCACACTTGTAGCTGCCCAGAGTGTTGACGCAGCGCTGCTCGCAGCCTCCATTGTTGGGCCTGGAGCACTCGTCCACTTCTAGGGAGACAAGAGCAGAGAAGTCCCAGGGTGCTGGGTGTCTATTTGGTGCCCACTTTGGGGTCAAAGAACCTAACAACTGTAGGGTTGGAAGGGACCCAGAGTGTCACCTAGTCCAACCCCCTGCACTGCATCTCTCCATCTAATTCTGTTCCTCTGTTAAGCTCCAGGAGGAGTTTCTACCTTGCATCTTTTTCATATCGTGCCCTCAAAGAGGTAGCTATCAAGACGAGAGAGAGAGAGAGAGAGAGAGAGAGAGAGAGAGAGAGACTAGCAGTCCTGCAAAGAAGAAAGGAAGGAAGATGAGAAGTCTTGGTAGCCTTTTGATTTAATATGGGATTTAAAAATGCTTTACATAAATACATACAAAAAATTGTCTGTGGAGGCAGGAAAGTAACAGCTTCTGGAAGTCAGAGGATGCTGGTTTCCTTGGCTCAGCAAAATACACATTTTCCTGTGCGAAGCCTGCCTCCTCGTTGCCAGAACAGGAACACACCAACCACATGGAATGCCTTCCCAGCCGGGTGCCCTTCAGATGTGGGGCTAATGCAAGTTGCACTCCAAAACATCCAGAAGGCACCAGGTGGGGGGAGGCTATGTAAGACGTCGGCTGCAACATGTGAGCGGGCGTGAATCTTCAGGAGCACTTTGCTTTCAGATCAAGATCTCAGATCAGAGGGCTGAACAAGCTGATCCTTTAGATCCAAACAAGCACACAGAAAGTGGCATTGTTATGTGCCTTTTTTCAGCTGAATAAGCACAGATGCTCAGCCCATAGAAATCTGCTCCCCACCCCACAGAAAACTGATGCTGATGCACAACACCGTTGCTTCCTAGGGGAAGGACCGGGGGTACCTTTGAAGAAACTGACAGCAAAGCCAGCCTTGTTGATGGACCCATCTGACACAAACTTCATCCACAACTTGTTGGAGGTGCTCTTAATGTCATCGGGCTTATCGTAACCGCAGTACCTCCCTATCAGATTGCCTGTCTCTGTGTTACCATCCCGGATCTCCAGGTAGTCGTAAGCACAGCTATCATGGCGCTCAATCTGCGGGAATGAGGGGGAAATGCAGGATTAGGGAACATTTCATGCAGTCTTAGCCAGGATACACAGTGCATGGGGCTGCCAGAGTTGACTCTTGCAGGTCGTCTCAGTCACAAGCGGTGGTGGTGGGCAGATCCACAAGCCCTCCAGAAAGAATAACAGATTCCCAAACTCTTCCCTCATGGTGCAAAGGTCCACTTCAAACAACCCACCTTGACAGCCTTACTCATTCTTCCACCGTCACTGGACCCTGTCTTACTCTATCTCTGCTACTCACTGGACTCAGCTATACAGCTGCAAATAAAATGCTTTAAGTGCATTATAAATATGTGATCACTAGATGGCAATGGTGAGCTATGGCAAATTCAATATTTCCCCCCCAAAAAAGTTGTTTAATAAAGCATTTTCACAGTGTTTTTTATATGTATGTAGATTCTACCACTGCCCATCCTTCCTGCCCTGCTTCTCTGCTTGTCCAGCCTAATGTAGATTTTAAGTCCTGCGGGTGCAGGCTGCCCTTCTCTTGCTCCACACGCCTTCTATGCTGCTGCCATGAGGTAAGAAGTAACAATAATGAGTAACTGTGAGTGAGCAAGTAAGTCGTCGGTGGGTAGAATGCCTAGGTTGCCATGTCTAGACCCAGAAGGGATAAGGATTCCATGATATGCTACTTTTATGTGTGTAGTGCATTTGAAAAATAAATAAAAAGACAAACAGTGAAACATGTGACCCACCCCACCTTGCAGTCTTGAGAGGTACAGTCCCATGTGCTTTTTGTGACTGTGCAAATACAGTGGTGCCCCGCAAGACGAATGCCTCGCAAGACGAAAAACGCGCTAGACGAAAGGGTTTTCCGTTTTTTTGAGGCGCTTTGCAAGACCAATTTCCCTATGGGCTTGCTTCGCAAGACGAAAATGTCTTGCGAGTCTTGCGATTTTTTTCGCTCCCCCCCTCTTTTTCTAAGCCGCTAAGCCGCTAATAGAATCACAGAATCATAGAATCATAGAATCATAGAATCATAGAGTTGGAAGAGACCACAAGGGCCATCGAGTCCAACCCCCTGCCAAGCAGGAAACACCATCAGAGCACTCCTGACATATGGTTGTCAAGCCTCTGCTTAAAGACCTCCAAAGAAGGAGACTCCACCACACTCCTTGGCAGCAAATTCCACTGTCGAACAGCTCTTACTGTCAGGAAGTTCTTCCTAATGTTTAGGTGGAATCTTTTTTCTTGTAGTTTGGAACCATTGCTCCGTGTCCGCTTCTCTGGAGCAGCAGAAAACAACCTTTCTCCCTCCTCTATGTGACATCCTTTTATATATTTGAACATGGCTATCATATCACCCCTTAACCTCCTCTTCTCCAGGCTAAACATGCCCAGCTCCCTTAGCCGTTCTTCATAAGGCATCGTTTCCAGGCCTTTGACCATTTTGGTTGCCCTCCTCTGGACACGTTCCAGTTTCTCAGTGTCCTTCTTGAACTGTGGTGCCCAGAACTGGACACAGTACTCCAGGTGAGGTCTGACCAGAGCAGAATAATAGCTGCTTTGCCGCTAATAGCTGCTAAGCCGTTAATAGCGCTAATCCGCTAAGCCGCTAATAGGGTTGCTTCGCAAGATGAAAAAACCGCAAGACGAAGAGACTCGCGGAACGGATTCTTTTCGTCTTGCGAGGCACCACTGTAAGCTCTGAGTGGGCCCAAGCTGAGAATGTGACAGGAATGAGGTTTTGGTTTTCCAGATCCTAGCCTGTTGACTTGACTCATGTTGCTTTCAAATGTGGATGGAACTCAGGCACTGAGATCCTAGAAAAGGCTAAAGCAGGGGTCCCTCAATGCGGTAACTTTGCTGACCCCTGCGCTAAAGGCTGTAGCAGACATGGCATCAAAGTTGTCTTGGCACTTAAAGGTAAAGGTAAAGGTACCCCTGCTCGTACGGGCCAGTCGTGTCCGACTCTAGAGTTGTGCGCTCATCTCACTTAAGAGGCCGGGAGCCAGCGCTGTCCGAAGACACTTCCAGGTCATGTGGCCAGTGTGGCGAGCCAGCACCAGCGCAGCACACGGAAACGCCGTTTACCTTCCCGCTATAAAGCGGTACCTATTTATCTACTTGCACTTAGGGGTGCTTTCAAACTGCTAGGTGGGCAGGAGCTGGGACCGAAAGACGGGAGCTCACCCCACCGCGGGGATTCGAACCGCCGACCATACGATCGGCAAGTCCTAGGCACTGAGGTTTTACCCACAGCGCCACACTTAACATGCACTTAACATGCACATAATTTAAAAAAATACATATAGCAGCTCGGGGGGGGGGGGCTGATTAAAGGCAACCATTTTCATCAGGACCAGAACAGTAGAAGACAGGGTGAAATTTCCTTTCCCTACCTGCTGGCAACTATGATCATTATCACACATACACCCCAGCAGATGCTATCTGCATTTTTAAAAACATGCATATGAAACAAACAAACAAGCAAACACAAACATACACACACACACACACACACTGAGAGTCTTGGGGAATGGGAGAACTGCAGGTCCTTTTTTATGGTACAATATAGCACTGGTGATCTACTGGGAAGGCAACCCAGATGCTGGTAGTTGCTTGTGGCAATGCCTTTGGTACCTCAAATGACAGGAAAGAAAGCCCCACGTGGTATCCTTCAGAGACGATAATCTTCCAAACACACAATTTATTGGGCCGGTAGTCATCAGGATAGTTGGGAGACTGGATGTGCCCACTGTCTTTCTTCACATCTCCCCCACAGATGGCTGGAAGTAGAACATGAAGGTATGAGAAATGCATCCCATTTCTTGGAAAGGGAACCTCTGGGAATGACGCTCCAGAGCAAGAAGCTCACCACCAGCCAATGCAGGGAAAGCTCACCTGGCTTCCTTGAATGCAACAAAAGAAATTTCCCCTATGAATGCCACACAGAGACCAACCAAAAGTTGAGTTGGGGAGATGGACTGTGCAAGCTGCTTTCCTTGGTGAGTAGAAAACTTGACAAGATTTATTTATTTAAATCTGAGGTCCCCGATATGGGGCACCCAGGAACTGCACTTGGTTCCTGTTCCTCCTGATTTTTAAATTCAAACCTTAAAAAAAAAAAGAGTAATGCAGGACTGGTTGGAAAGTAAAGCGTAGGCCTCCAGCCCCCCAGCCTCTTCTCTCCCTTTCCCAGACTGGCTCTTGGCCCCGCGCTTTGTCTAGCAACCTCCCACTAAAACCCACCAGAATGACCAAAGGGAGCCTCCTGCTGCTGGGTGGGTTTGGGGTCAGGGAGGCAAGGGGCAGGTGCCTTTACTCTTTTTCTTTTTTGGCTGTGTGTGAGAGAGAGATTTTACTGCCTTCTTGTGTTTGGTGGGAGATGTCTTGTTGGTTTTCATCCTTTTTTAGGTGTGGATATGTACTTTGCCCACCTGCTTTTGTGTGTTTTGCCTACTTCTTTTGTTTTGCTGATTTTTTTGAGTTGTGCAGTCTTTTTGTTTATCGCTAAATCACAAAATATATCAAAATGGTTTACATTAAAAAGATAAAAAGCATACAATAAAAGCATAAAAGAAAACAATTTAAAAGCAAAAAAGCTAAAAGCAAGCATCAACATATCGTTCTGGGATGGGTATTCTTGCCTGCATAGACTTGGAGGAATAAAGAAGTTTTCAGCAGGTCTTTAGAAGTTGGCACAGAAGTCCCCCGCTTTCATGTGGTTTGTGTGTGCGCGTCTGTTTTGCTCATGTTTTGTTTATTTGTGCTGTTTGTGCTGTGTCATTTAGGATATTTGTGTGTGTTTCTCTGAGCAACACCAGTTTTCCTTCTGTGAAATAGTCCCATGACACTTTCTCAGATTTCCAAACCTAGAAAAAATATCATTCTGGTTTCTAGGTTTTTTCTAGCTCTTCCCCGGCTCTCTTCCCAAATTTAACCTCTACCCCTCCCTCCCCTGACTCTGCCAGGTTGAAGAAGAGAAGACAATACCTTCATAAACAGCAAAGAATCCTTTTCCCACCCAGTTGCTGCTACTGCTGAATTCTATCCAGAGGCGGCTGTCCGTAGAGTAGATTGGCTCTGGTAGTTTGTTCCCACAAAACCTACCTGGAGAAAAACCACAGGCTTCCTTGGGTATGTCACTTGCACCTCTGTTGCCATGCCATTTCTTGTATGGTCACATATACTCCTTATAAACTATAATAATAACAATTTTATGATTTATATGCAGCCCATCTGACTGGGTTGCCCCAGCCACTCTGGGCAGCTTCCAACAAAATATTAAAAACACAATAAAACATGAAGCATGCACATGCCACAAGGTGAGTAGAGCAGGAAATAAAGAGATGAAGTATGTTGACACATCAGGAATGGAAAAAGATCATTAAAGGAAGATTAGCTACCCAGCCCTAACCTTTATTCCCAACCCATTGCCAAATGTGTAAAATTCTTTGATAACTTGGATCTTGGAAGCAGAAGAAAAACAGAAAAAGTATAAAAGCTTATATACACATATATGTAACTTTAATTGCATAATTTATTGTGAATATGAAATCATACAAGAAAGGATTGAAGGGCTGGGAAACAGTGGAAATGCAGAAGAAAATGGATTCTAAAGGAGTCTTATATCTGCCCATAATAGAAACAGAGGTTTGGTTGTTAAAGTCATGCCAGTTTATAATGTAAATTAGACACACTTCTGGTGAACAGTTACACTACTGGGCAGATTGCCCAGGAAAGGAACAGATTTTACATCAAATGCTGCCTTTAGATCAAGATGACGTTCCCTTCTAAATGACAAAGTGCAGCCCCATCTGATCTAAGGGCCTTTGCTGCGAGCAAACTGGCTACTTTATTAATCACAGACCACCAACACATATCTGCCTCCATCATTTTAAAATAGTCTGCCCAAACTACAGTTCTTGTAACCAGGTAGTCCTTTACAGCAGAGTAAAACTGCTCTCAGGTAAAGAAGGAACAAAGTGCTTTGTATTCATCCTTGATTGAATTTAACACACTCTCCAAAGGGCCCTAAGATATGGCCAGTGATGAATGAGCTGATAATGATTCTAAGGGAAGTACATTTACTCATCACAAGTGAGCATATTGGGTGCTACACAAGTATGTAAGTACACAGGGAGAAAAGGAAACGGTTCAAAGATTTCGTGTTTTGTTCCCCTGCCCCTGCCTGAGTGGAGTTTCTAATATTTCTCTCTGCACTGCAAAGAGGAAAGAAATTATGCCCCCAAACATTAAACCCCCTAAGGCCTTCCCCTGAGCTGTGAAATACAAATCAAACCAAGCATCAATCTGGCATTATAAACTGGAAGGTCAGTTAGTGAATATTTCACAGGATGTCAGACAAGTTGGACATGGAAACTTCTTCCAACGGCAAGATATAGGCCTCCATATGGCCTAGCTACATGCCATGGCTTGGCCACCAATATATTCCCAATGGTTACCTCGCAGGTTGGCCTTCCTCCAGAATCCGTCTCTCACCTCTACGTAGTCATACCAGCACAGCCGACTTCGGTACAGATCCATGGATGTAAAGTTCAGAATGATCTGAGAAGCAAGCAGAGGTTACACCCTGAGTAAGAAGCGGGTACAAAGTAAAGGTAAAGGTACCCCTGCCCGTACGGGCCAGTCTTGACAGACTCTGGGGTTGTGCGCCCATCTCACTTAAGAGGCCAGGGGCCAGCGCTGTCCGGAGACACTTCCGGGTCACGTGGCCAGCGTGACATCGCTGCTCTGGCAAGCCAGATCCGCACACGGAAACGCCGTTTACCTTCCCGCTGGTAAGCGGTCCCTATTTATCTACTTGCACCCGGAGGTGCTTTCGAACTGCTAGGTTGGCAGGCGCTGGGACCGAGCAGCGGGAGCGCACCCCGCCGCAGGGATTCGAACCGCCAACCTTTCGATCGGCAAGCCCTAGGCGCTGAGGCTTTAACCCACAGCGCCACCTGCGTCCCAGCGGGTACAAAACATTACTTCAAAATGTTCTGTAATTTTCTTCCTAGGAGACCAACTGTCTCTCTCTCTCTCTTTTGAAAACTGAGAGTCTGGACCGTGCTGCAAAGGCTCCAATTGCGCCACTGATAATCTCTCTGCTTCCAGATTATTGGAACTGGCGGTCAGCTGTCAGCTCCCTCAGGTCCCAGAACTTAGCCCTTCTTAAACTCTGCCCCATTCCTTATCAGGTCAGGGCTGTCGCCTCTTCATTTAGCAGAAATGTGTCATGCTGTAATTCAGACTGCTTTTAAAGTGCACAAGCAAGCACCATTAAACTTGTGGCCCTCTGAGTCCACGTGGAATGTTGTGAGCAATACTGAAGAGGTCAACAGGTCACTGGCACTGGTTCAGATTTCCCCTATTATTACTCTGGATCTGCACTTTTGAGATGATTTTAGACCTCCCAGAATAGCTCCAGAAGCACAAAAAAACCAACAACTTCAAACTCTGACTGCTGAAATCATGTGTCCTTTTGCAACTGTGGAAAACAATTGCAGACAATGTTGTTCCAAGATAGCAGTCATTTAGGCTCATAAGTCTGGAAATGGCCCCAAATTTCTGTGCCTGAGTCCAGCTCACACTTTGCTTGACGTGAATGATCACTCTCTATTTTAAGTCATTGGAAACAGAAATAAACCTACAGCTTAAGAGAGCAGTATTAGAGACACGGATATGGCAAAGGTCAACAGATGATGGGAAATTTTTGTTATTGTCTGCAAACCTGACAAATAGCTGAGTAAACAAGAGAAAGAAATTGAGTTTCTATCTTTTTGTTTCCCTGCTCTGGTCCTGAAAATGCATCTTTGTAATACTATGAAAGGCTCCTCACAAAGCTGGAGTCTTCTCCTCATAGCATGCATCTGATAACTTTGATTTCCAGCATCACAGCATTCAAATGTCCTAGTTTTCACAACTAAGGGAAATGTTACTTCAGAAGCAGTGTTAAGATGGGGTCAAAGGAGGAAGACACTGCACAAGAAGGGGAGGACAAGCCTTCACTCACACACCCAGATCCAACTTCAGTTGGGTGATCCCATCCTGCCTTCCCTTTGTGGGCTGTGGATTCCAAGGATCATAGAATCATAGAATCATAGAGTTGGAAGAGACCACAAGGGCCATCGAGTCCAACCCCCTGCCAAGCAGGAAACACCATCAGAGCTCTCCTGACATATGGTTGTCAAGCCTCTGCTTAAAGACCTCCAAAGTAGGAGACTCCACCACACTCCTTGGCAGCAAATTCCACTGTCGAACAGCTCTTACTGTCAGGAAGTTCTTCCTAATGTTTAGGTGGAATCTTCTTTCTTGTAGTTTGGAACCATTGCTCCGTGTCCGCTTCTCTGGAGCAGCAGAAAACAACCTTTCTCCCTCCTCTATGTGACATCCTTTTATATATTTGAACATGGCTATCATATCACCCCTTAACCTCCTCTTCTCCAGGCTAAACATGCCCAGCTCCCTTAGCCGTTCCTCATAAGGCATTGTTTCCAGGCCTTTGACCATTTTGGTTGCCCTCCTCTGGACACGTTCCAGTTTGTCAGTGTCCTTCTTGAACTGTGGTGCCCAGAACTGGACACAGTACTCCAGGTGAGGTCTGACCAGAGCAGAATACAGTGGCACTATTACTTCCCTTGATCTAGATGCTATACTCCTATTGATGCAACCCAGAATTGCATTGGCTTTTTTAGCTGCCGCGTCACACTGTTGGCTCATGTCAAGTTTGTGGTCAAGCAAGACTCCTAGATCCTTTTCACATGTACTGCTCTCAAGCCAGGTGTCACCCATCTTGTATTTGTGCCTCTCATTTTTTTTGCCCAAGTGCAATACTTTACATTTCTCCCTATTAAAATTCATCTTGTTTGTTTTGGCCCAGTTCTCTAATCTGTCAAGGTCATTTTGAAGGATAAGAAAGCTTAGCCCACAACATCACACTGGAAACAGTCACTTCCCTCTATCCCAGCCTCCCTAAAGGCAGTGAGTTGGAAGGAGAGGGAAGGGCCAGGGGCTGTGAGACAGGTGGACTGGAGCGGCAGCTACCTTCTCCCCGGGGGTGACGGAAATCCTCCAGATGCAGTGCATGTGTGCAGAGTACCCATTGGGAAACTCGGGCGAGGAGAAGTTCCCTTGACTGTCCTGCAGGGTTGCTCCACAAGCTGGAGGTGGTGGCCGGAAGGAGAGAAAAGAAAGCACATCATAAGGCGGTTAGAAAACAGCTGTGAACTTGCCCACCCAATGCTCTCCCCTAAACAAACACCTTCAGCACAACCAGGTGGCTCTCATTTCAGGGACACGCTGCTTCCACAGTCCAGGAGACTGTTCTGCAGTTAGGTCATCCATACCCTGGAGGGGGAAAAGCAACCCCCCTTTTCTGGGATACTTCCTATGCACCTGGTTTGCTCAGCTGCAAGACTGGGGATGAGACACGGACATCTAGACAGGACCATAAAATTAAGGTTGCAGTTTCCCCCTTCCCCTCCCCCACCATCAAAATCCTCTGCCATGCTTAAACAATTTCTGCAAAAAGAAAAACAGAATCCTGCAGCATGCATATATTATGCAATTTAAGGACATGTTTGTTTTGCATAATTTCCCCTGCTAGTCATGGGAAAGAACAAAGAAGTGTACATGACACTGAAGCCATACAGCTGTAAATCCTAGTCATCACAACTCCCTCTGGATTCTGAGATTTCTCCAGGCATTGGGGACATATCTTTGAGCCTTATGGACTAGCAGCTTGCTTTAAAAAATAAAAAAGGAAGTGTTCTCACAACATTGTTGAAGTCTGTGTCGTGACCCATTTGAAGCTCCTGTGGAGGGGGCCAGACTGCAGAATATAGCACTCACACTCCTGCTTTTTTCCTAAGCAACTATACCCCACAGGATAAACTCCTGTTTTCCCTGCGAAATTGGCTCATTCCGGATAACCCCCCTTCTCTTTCCCCAAAGTATCTATAGCTTGTTCCACAGCTGTGAAGGTAGCTATGGAAACCAAACCTTATGCCATGTTGCCACAGTGACGGAAGTCGGGGCTTTAGCGCAGGCAATCGAAACCTTTACAAGAGTTTTCATGTTCTCTATTGTTGCTGCTCTCCCTCCTTCTGCAGCAAAGCACCAGGGGATCCGGGATCCTTTAGGAAACAAGGTCTCCCTCCCCTCCTCATCCTTCCCTGCCATGCCAGCCTGCCAGAGCCATGATCCTAGCCAGCTCTTAAAAAACCCAAATGCCAGCAAAACCTGCCCTACCAAAGGGCAAAGACCCAGTGGCAGTGCCCGCAACTGGCCTCCTGTCCCCTTCTTCCATCCAGGCACGGGCGAGGGGTCAATTCCCAACACTGCCACGTCACCCTCCTCCAGGCAGCTCACTTGCCAGCTGGGACCATGACAGCTCTCTTTGCTCAGCACCACCTGGACCCAGCCCAGCGCGGCCATCTGGAAGCCACATGCTCCTACTGGACGAGGCTTCGCTTAGGGGCTGATGGGGAGCTAAGACACCCATCCTCATGAGTGCTTCCAGAAGGTCTCAAAAAGGGGAAAGGAAGCAGCCCTGGAGTAAAGGGCAAAATTGTTCATTGCACACCAAGAGCTTTCTTGCCCATATGCCCCTGGGCAACACATACTGGGTGGAAAACAACATAATTAGTGGCAGCAAGATCCAGCAGTTTTGAGAATCTTTATAGGAATGAATATATATATATATATATATGAATGTGGGGCTAACTACACAGAACACACAAGCCTAGCTCTGACGCCCTTTATTTTCCTGTCTAGGAAGGTTGGAAACTAGAGAGGGCTGTTGTATATAGGATTTCAGCTGGCCAGGGAGGTAGTATTTCTGTGCCATGTGGAATTATTCATTTGGGAGACCCCTACTCTACTGCCTCCTATCTAGCCACCAAGGGGGACATAGTCAATAAACCCATTAAAAATATAATAAAATACAACACAACATCTACATTAAAAAACAAAACAAAACAAGAAGAGTAAAGAAACAGCGATAGGAGCCATAAATGCTACAGGAGAAATAGAAGGAATAAAACAGTAAATTCTTCTTCCTTTTTCCCATGACAAGCAGGAGCAGTCTGAGGCTGAAGTCCTGTACACATGTACCTTACTTTAGGTCAGTCACGGAATTCAAAGTAATTTTGGGATAGCTCTCCTTATGCCTCATTTTTCTTTGGGGTTGCCCTTCTGCGCAAGTGTGTCAAGAAACATGCAGAGAAGCTTGCGTGTTTCGGAGGCTTTTCCAATGCCGCCACATGGTACTCTGTTCCTACGGTTGAGCCAGGCAGCCAGTAATCTAACATTTCCCTGCAGAGATGCTCCTCCTCCGAACTTCCTATGCTCCAGAGGGCTGTCCTGCACCGCAAAGTCTATTGCATGCCAGGGCATCTACCTGATTCCACACCTGGCACCTCTAAGGTGAATCCCAAGCCTCAACCACATTTTTGCAAATCTATGCTAAGTCTTCTCAAGGTGAAATAGTCACGTCCCAGTAACCAACTCCTGATAGCAAATTAGACTAGTTATATTCCAATTAATGTCATTTCCATTTAGTTAACTGTCCTCCTCTTCCCCCCACACTTACTTTTTATTGTTTCAATATAACAATGCAAACAAAATAATTCCAGTTACATGCACATGCAGAACATCACTGAATATGGAGTCAGGCAGAATGGACATTAAAGCAGCTAAGAGAATGGCCCCCGTATATGCACAGAAGGCTCCAGCTCCCCCGGGAGATCTGGTGTCATACTCAGAGCAGCCCTTGCATCTAGGCGGCCACCATATAGCCTTTGCACATGGAGACCTGGGTTACAGGAGGAGAAAGGGAGGGCCGGTCCTTGTTAAGGAACAAGAAGAAAAGGAGCCATGCTTCCTTCTAAGAGAAGCCTCTCACTACCCTCCTAAGTTGCATGAGATGTTCTGATAGGACTACACTCCAGATGTTATTTATCCCAGCCTCCCTTAGTAGCTTTGAAGCAGATCTCCAATGCTGAGCAATGCCCAACTGTGCCACTGTCAAGCAGAAGAGCACCAGATCCACAGCATATATATCATTGGCCAGCAGTAGCAGAGCTAAGGATGGGTCAGATTTCAAAGACTGGCTCATAATGGAGGAAACGGCTGCAGATGAAGTGAGCTGCAAAAAGAGCACACCTGGGTTAGCAGAAACCAACTAGGTGTCAGCCTCTCCAGCTTCTCGCAGAGAACCTCTTTTATCAGCAAAACCATGGACTCCCCTGGGTTCCCAGGCCTGGAATTGTTGAAACTTACTCATGTGTCAAAAAGCTAAATGATCAAGTCTATGAGTGAGTGGGGATCACTCTTAGGGCCGACACAGAGTGCCAGCCGCTCCACACCAAAAGAAATGACTCTGTAGCGTAGGTTCATATGGGAGAAAGTGATCTTTACAGGATTTTTGCTTATGACCATTTGGCTTTACAAGGCAGATCCAGCCTTTAACAGTCTTGTCTCATTTGTCATGGGAGCATTTTATTGCACTAGAAACTTGCAGCTCTTGCAGAAGATTCTGTGTGAGGGATCCATGAGGATTGCCTTGGACTAACCTCCTTCCTCCTGTGCTGAAATCCCTGTAGCCTGAGATTCAGTGTGCTCATTGAGGATTCACAACTTGTCAATCACCCAGCCCAACTCACAGAAGATCCTACAGGTGGAAAGAGAGCAAAGGCCTACAGGGGTGGTGGCAACACCTGGAGAAGAAGAAGCAAGGCTGGCCTGGGGTGACTCTGAAGCAGAAAAGACTACAAGAGGACAAGAAAGTGAGGCCATCAAGAGGATGACAGATGGATCAAATAGGACCCTTTCTAGAACCAGCTACTTTCCCCACTCTAAACAGGTCCCACTATTGCCAGGTCAGACCATCTCCATGTGGTGTTATTGGTGTCTAGGATGGCCTGGCTGACCCTCCTGGTCAAGTTGTCTCAGAAATACCAAGAATTAGGCTCAAAGAGAGTCTGAATAAGAGGCCAGGGCCTAAATATTAGCAACAGTTATGGGGAGACTTGGTGATGCTTGGCCCATTGAAGCTAATGAGGACTGTTGGGTTTTGCCTGTGAAGCAACTGATGAAACTGCACTGACCCTGTGGGAATTCTGGGGAGGGGGAGTTTCTGCTGGGGTTTTGGCTTGACCCATGGCTGTGGATTGGTGTTCCCCTACCCCTGCCACAACCAGATTACATTTGGAAGAAGGAAATATTAAACTCATGATCTGCAGGTGACGTGTTTTATTTCATGGGTCTGTTGACACAAAAATAAAAAATAATGTTTGCAGATGCAAATTTTAAAAATTGACTTGGGCCTTTCTGTACCTTCATGACAATTACTTACTTTTAACAAAAAAATCTCCCTTTCTTGTGAGCAGTTTGAAAAAAATAAAACTTTCTCCTAACAAGAAACCATAAATTTTAAAGAATCTTACTGATCAGAGACAAAATGCCTTTACAAAACCTTGTTGTTTTTAAACTGTCTTGGGTCGATTAGTTTTCATCCCCGAAGGGAAGAAAGGTGTGAGAGCATTGTGCACAAAATTAAATTTTAACTGAAAAACTGCCATGCAAGCAACCTAGACAGTTCACTTCTCAGGAAGCAGTACACCCCCAGTTTTATCATGTTTTGGCCATGGCCTTTGGACCAGTGACGTTTATTGCATTTGTAATCCCAGGGCTCTGAGGACTTCCAAGAAGTTTGGGGAATTTCACTGCAAGTTCTCACAGGATGGCTTAAGACATGACACTGAGACGACGTGCAACTGACTCATGTCTTGTCTGACCACACTTCTGCATCTCATGAACAAGCATCTCTCTAGGGGAGCAAAATGCACCTCCAGACTTGGGGAGAGATAAACTGTGAGTCATTTGTATTCTCCTGTGTGCAGAGGCGCCACCTTGGGATGAAGATGGGGGGAAAGTGGTGTGGCACGCAATGTGTGTCGCATGCCTGTAATGTTGCATGTGTGTTGTCAGGAGGAGGCCTTGTCCAGGGCCATGCAGTTTCAATGGCCACAGCTGGTCCTCTCTTGCGCTAGGGAGAAACCTGACTATTATGCTGTGCCATGCTTGGTGGTTCAGCCTCCTCTGCCCCTTCATTACTGGGGGGAATATTGAGAGGGCTGATGACACCTCCACCCCCTAGAGTTGGCATGCCTGCCTGAATGCCACATCAACAGAGTCTCATTGCCAAGGCCAAAGAGAATACTATTGAGCAAGGATTCTGAGTGTCAAATGGTCCCCTATGCCTACCAGAGTTTAACATTAGAAAGGGATGGCTTTAGTGTTCCAAGTGCCAAAAAGTCATGATGTTCTCAGCGATAAGCTTGACAACTTATAAAAGCAAAGAGGGTGAGTGTGTTTTTAACCTGCTGTTATTTACTCTTCAGCCCCATGGCCAAATACTTCTGGCAGCGTTTGACAAAGCGGTGCAAAATGCTGCAGCTGAAGCAGTTCCTAATGCAAACCTTAGGTGCTCTTCCACCTGTTGCACTCGGTCCTTCTTTGGTTATGGAATGACGCAGGAGAGCTGGCTCCCATGATCTGGAGTATCAGGCACCTCCAAGTACTGACATTCTGAGGGAGCCCCACAAACTGAGAGGGACAGGCAGCCGCACCTCTGGCAAAGGAGGAAGACAGACACCTCCTTCTTGCCTTGCTCTCCTCCAGCAAGTTATCTCGTCAGGGGCAAGTTTGCTGCTAGCCAGAGCTGAACGCAGTATAGTCTTCTCCTGGCACACTAACTGATAAGTAAGATATTGTGCTTGTTTCAGTCCACAAAGGCAGCATTGCCATTTGGCCACACTGCTTCGTGGAGATGGATGAGTTTCTCCTGCACTTCAGGAGTACCACTCACTTGTTCTTCCTTTTAGAAGGTGAAGTTGCTCTTGAAATTTCCTTCCATCTCGAAAAGTCACCAGGCACCATAACAGTACACAGCTCATGTGTTCTCAAGCTTATGTTTACAGCTTTTCAAGCCCTAGCCTTCATCAACCCACCCATTACACGCATGTAAGCAACAGTCCCTAGAAACTGAAGAGGATGCCGGCTTCATTTGCCTATGCCAGCAAGAAAGGTTGGGGGGAGTTAAGAAATGATCTGATGGCTTGCATGAGCAAGCTGCACTGAAGTTGCTGCAGGGGTAAATTCCCAGTGTGCGCACACATTTTCAGCACATGCAAGCTTGGGACTGCAGCCATATCATCTTTCCACCAGGTACAAGACAGCTGGGAGTGAGCCAAATGCCTGCAGTTTCTGTGCATTTCCCTCACGAAGGTTCCCCTCCACTGCAGTTTGGGAATCCAGGCCAACATGCAGGGCCCAATAAAGCAGTCAATCTCCCCCCCACACACACATAGAGGAGGCATGCAAATCCTTCCCTCCTCACATGTTACCCTGAAGGTGCCAAAAAAGGAAGCACAAGTCACTCAGGAGTCCTCCTCTTCTGGCACTTCCTCCTAACATGTGAAGGCACCTTCTGAGAGCACCAGTTCACAGCAGCATCAGTTGCACAGGTGCTGAGTGGCGAATGCTGGTTAAGCAACTGAGACGAAGTGTGTATCTCCATGGATATGCTATGGGGCCAGGGCCCCACAGCCCAAGCCTCCTGTTGCCTGGTACTCGGCTCAGTTCTCTTCTCGCCCTTTTCACACTGCTGCTTTGCAACTGCCACAAAAATTCAGAAAGAGTTCTTACAGCTGAAGCATCTGATAAAGACAAAAAAGCAAGGGGGGAAGGAGATGGGGAGCTTGTATGTGGAGAAAGAAAGATGGGAAACAGGCACGAGAGCACTTTGATGCTAGGTTCTGCTAATGCCCCCACTCTTCACTGCACTCCCAGTTGTTTCCCCTGCTCCTCTCTAAACATTTCCCTGCCAACTCCTCTCTTTTGCTCATTCTCACTGCCCTTCTTGCTGGCTGACTTTCCCATTCAGAAAAGATCCTGCTGCACTCCTCACTAGAAAAACATTCTGTTGACAAGGCTTTGTCCTCTCCACAGAAACAGACACCCGGTAGGGGACGGATGCTGGGGAGCTCCAACCCAGATCAGGCCTTGGGAGTCAAACAGGAAGCAAAAGTTTCACACACACCCCTGCTTGTCTTTGGCTCATGGTTCCTGGCCTTCTGTTCTGACATCTGTTCTGTTTCCAGAGCCAGAGCTGGAGTAGATGGGATGGTCTCCAAAGTCTTGGTGAAGGTGGGAGCCTCCCTCCAGCCCAGGCTCCCGTGTTATGTCCTGATGTTTCCATTCATAAAGCAATGGGAAGAGTATAGACTGAGCATGAGGTCAGACCCTGGGGGGATTATAACATGCAAGAGAAGGGCCAGGACATTCCAGGCTCAGCTTAGTCCAGCCGCAACAAGCTGATGTCACAAGACTGGAAGCAATGAATCTCCTTCCACTGTAACTCCCCAGTTGCCTCACTGTGGACAGTTGTGGCAAAATAAGGGGAAGGATCAGTAGCCAGACCATAGATAGGAATAATTAGGAATGATTTGATATGTTTCAGAAAATGTAAAATATACCGAACTAGAAATATGGAGTAGAATATAATATAGGAGCCAATTAACGAAATAAGCTTTTGGTTCAATATTTTTTGCCAAGGGCTTTCCATGTTCACTCAAGCTCCAAAATGCCAGGAAAAGGTGGCTGTTAAAGGCCACACCCTCACCAGACCTGCTATCCAGGCAATACAGACATGGCATCTCGCATTGTCATTAGTTCCAGTTTCATCGCTCCCTTGGAGCTGGATGGCTGTCAGTGACGCAGGTGTCCCAGATTTGTCTGTTCACAGTGATAGATGCCTGGCATGTAGGCAACTGAAGATATTGTGCATGTGAAGTTACTATTCCATGTTCCAAGTGCCAACGGGGAATGGATGCCACTGCCATGGAACAAGAGAGTTGGAAGGGACCATGTGCTGATGGCAGAGGCAGCAGCGGGTGGATCTACCACACTCCCAGGAGGTCCAGATCCATTGTCAAAGCAAGGTACTGCACCCTGCGTCATGCAAGGACTGACCATGCCTCCTCCCCAATTATAATAGTGGTACCGTATTTTTCGCTCTATAAGACGCACCAGACCACAAGACGCACCTAGTTTTTGGAGGAGGAAACAAGAAAAAAAATATTCTGAATCTCAGAAGCCAGAACAGCAAGAGGGATCGCTGCACAGTGAAAGCAGCAATCCCTCTTGCTGTTCTGGCTTCTGTGATAGCTGTGCAGCCTGCATTCACTCCATAAGATGCACACACATTTCCCCTTGCTTTTTAGGAGGGAAAAAGTGAGTCTTATAGAGCAAAAAATACGGTAACTAGAATTTGCCCTCTGTGACAAAATGGCTATTGTCCTTTTTAAAGTTATGTTTATGCTTACTATGACGTAGATTAGATTTTAATGGGGTTGGTTTCTGGCCATGCACATGATTCATGGCGCTAGCTCTCTTTTGCCCTCTGGGGCAGAGGGGAGGTTCAAGCAGGGGAAAACCAGGATTTATGAGGAAAAATTCCTGGCAATGCTCCTCAGGCGGTTCTGGGGAGTTCACTGCATCCTTGTACCGCTTATGCCTGTGTATGCCTAACCGAAAGGCAGAACGGGCACAAACTGGGAGTGTGTCCCTGCCATGGATATGCCTCCATCGGCAGCACAATTTGTGAATGGTTCCTCAAGAATTTGGAATATTATCCTGAATTATGGGGCACTCCTGAAGCGGCATATGATAATGGGCTGCAATTAACCAGCTACCGAATGGACTGGGCATGAGCTATGATGGTACCTGAATGACTTTGAACAAGCAAGAAATTTCTTACAGCAGCCGGAATGAAATAACTTTGCTTTCATGGTTTTTTAAGGGTCTTTTATTTCCTGACCCCACCCCTACAAAATGAAATAACTGTGTGCAGGCATTATGATGTTATCTGACACTGAGAGAGGGGGGAGCCAATGATTTGTGCTCTATTAAGGGTTTCACAATGCTTTTCTCTACCCCCCCCCCCTCGAATGTATGGATTTTATATAAATTATGCTTGGACTGGATCTGGAGTGAGAAGAGAGCGATTTGTGAGGACAAGAAACTGCTAATTATACTTGGCAGGAAATTTTATATGTGACTTTGATTTCCAACTGCGGGCTCTGGAAAATAATCCCCAGAGTTTTAATGGCGGAATGGTTGTCTTGTTGGGGAGTTATTTGTGGCTCAGTGTATCCTTGAACAACGGAAGGACTGCTTTCAAAGGAGTTCTCAGGGGAGTGGAATGTGAATGGACAATGAATGATGGTGGTTAATCTCTCTACACACCAAACCTGAGAAAAGAGGGCTGCACGCGGGAAATGAACTTTTATGTGTTTGGGAAACAACAGAAGAGCTGACTGTAAGGCAACAAGAGCGGATAGCTATGTAAATGGATCAAAATGAACAGAAGGATGAGAAGATGATTAAATAAGAAAAATGAAGAGGCAACATCAGGAAGAATTGTACATAAGTTTTTAACAGGAGCGGGAAACCTAATTATTTTTTTAAAATGTTGAAATAATTTGGATTGATTTGTTAAAATATGGAAAACGAACAAACAAACAAACAAACAAACAAATAAATAAAGATTTTAATGGGGGTTACTCACAAAATGGCTGCTCAAAAACCACACACTGTGCTTGTTCCCTATGATAACTATGTATTGAAATCATCTAATACAATGTACAACACTGTCTGGAAAAGGGTCCTGAGTACAACCATTATCATCTGAAAATATCTGATGGCATTTCAATTTGTGGGGATGCCTTGAGCCTCTTGGTGCCCCTTGCCACTGTCGGGGGGGGGGGTGGTGGTCACGGTAGTGCCTCTGCTTGGGTCAGGTCCCAGGTAATTTCCCACCTTCCATCCAAGGAGCTCAAGGGGGCTACATGGTCCTCTGTTACAAGATGCATTGTCATTTCAAGATCTTACCGGGGCACCACTTCTTTGATAGAAACAAACAATATTAATAAAGGTTTCTTATTAGATCATAACCAATAATTTCTTTCATTGCTGCTTATGGTTGAGCCCAGTGCATTCCGATTTGGGGGCACAACCACAAAAAATGAAAAGTGCCCGCCCCACAGATTGGCTGCCAATATAGGCTGCTTGAATTGGGATACATTTGATTTAATTTAGGTTTTTGAAAGATACACTTAGATGTGTGCATAGCAAATGTGTAGGAGACTGGCACTTATATAGGTGGCAACCATTTTGTGCTCGTCTGATTGATGTGAGACCCCCAACGCGTTTGTCGTTTTTGGCCCCAGAAGAGGGTGGAACCGCTGACGCCCCCAATGACTGGGACCCCAATCTGCATGCAAATGGGGGAACTGCCAGTAGAATATCGACCTGAGCATTCACTACATGCTGCTGTGGTGAGAGAGCATAATGTGTTTTCTGGACACATGGGAGAAGAATTCCCAGCTGCATACATAGCATTAGCAAACAATTCTGCCTGGCTATTTTGCACCCCCCCCCAACATGCCTCTGATTTGTGCCAGAATAACCTGTTAAATAAATATTCCAGATAAGCCATTTATTGTCCTTTCTCCCTAGTTTGTAATGGACCTTACCTTCCTTATGCTGCCAAGTTTCAAATCAGTCTGTTGAACCATTTTCTAACTATATCCCCTGGAACCTACTGTCCTCCCACCCCCTCCTGACACAATTTTGGATTACAATGGCAGCATGTGATTCAGCATATTCACATAATCCTAGAATTGTAGGCACCCCAAGGGTCATCTAGTCCAATCCCTGTCATGCAAGGATCACAGCTAAAGAATCCCTGGCAGACGACCATCCCACCTCAGTTTCATTTGTGATAAATAAATGAATACATTCCACATACCTCTCATCTCCTCCTCCCAGTCCTCTTCTGTCCCTCACACATCCACCTCCCTGTCACTCATTCTCACTTCATCCAATGTGCCATTCCTGCCAATTAACCTTTTCTCACCACAGGTTTGCCCCACCAAGTAACATCATCACAGAAATGCCTTTTTATTACAAACTACAAAGATGTTAACATTACTATTTAACAAAAGCTAGATGCTGCTCTTGACCTAACACAAAAACCCATTCCACAAAGCACACAGGGAAAACCTTGCCAGCCAATTCTGGGGAGAAAAATGCACATCCTGGCAATTTGTCAGAACCTCTGCTCAACATTTGTGACTTGTTCAGATTAAGCCATTTCTTATCCTCTCTACCCTGAATTCATGAGGGAACCCCTCACAGTGACTTACCGCCCTGCCATGTTTCAGATGCCCTAACTGCTGCCCCCTAGTTTGTTCCTCATTTGACAGGAGGAAAGCAATTCAGCTGGAGCCCCTCACACTGGGCTATGGCAGACAATGATTAGATAAAGACAAAACAATATTAAGGAACAAAAAGCCCACAGCTTGATTAAGTTGAGCTGAGTGAGTGGCTAAGGAAATAGAGAATTTTGATAAGAGTGTATTTTGTGGGGAGATTAGATTACTTTGGGGGTGCAGGTTACAATCAGCTGGAAAAAGGGTGAGGGAGAAGGGAGAGTACCTGGGAAAGTCCGAAGGAAAGAGCTGCCTGAGGGATATCTGTGTGAGTCCCAGACTAAGGAAATGCAGGAGGAAAACAACAACAACCTCTGAATCTTGAGAAGCAAGAACTGCCAGATCAGACCCAAGCACTAAATAGGTCACATTGTGTTTTTGTAATGTTGTGCATTTGATTGACTTACATTGTTATAAGAATTTTCAAGTCTTATATATATAATAAATGTTCATAAATGTACCAAGCAAACACACATATAAATATATAAACCACACATCTGAAACCCAAAGGAAAAGTCCTAAAGCCATTTTGACTCTTTAAAGGTAAAGGGACCCCCAACCATTAGGTCCAGTCGTGACCGACTCTGGGGTTGCGGCGCTCATCTCGCTTTATTGGCCGAGGGAGCCGGCGTACAGCTTCCGGGTCATGTGGCCAGCATGACTAAGCCACTTCTGGTGAACCAGAGCAGTGCACGGAAACGCTGTTTACCTTCCCGTCGGAGCAGTACCTATTTATCTACTATTTATCTACTTGCACTTTGACGTGCTTTCGAACTGCTAGGTTGGCAGGAGCTGGGACTGAGCAACGGGAGCTCACCCCGTTGTGGGGATTTGAACCACTGACCTTCTGATCGGCAAGTCCTAGACCACAGAGCCACCCACGTCCCTATAATTATAATATCATTTTGACTCTTTCAGTCACCTCTACAAGGTAGAAGGAAATGCAGAAACCTCCCCATTGTCACATCTAAGGTGTGAATAGGGTGAGCCTGTGACCTAGCTCAGGAATTAAGTATTATCATTACAAAAGAATGACCAGGCTCTCCAGGTAATCCAGTCAAGGGACCATTAACAGGTAACCTGGCAGACAGGGTAAAAACAATGCACTCAGATTTCTGTTGCAGACAGAACCTTTTCTGTGATGTATGTATGATGCTTCTGGGGGTGGTCGTGGACTCCAGGGTGGGCAATTTAAAATGTCTACATAAGGGCGGGCACACCTAGGTTCTGGGTCCTCCTCCTTCTCCTGCATGTGAAGGGGGCATCCTGTTGCAACAGTTAATAAAGGTGAGGCTTACCAGCTGCTTTGCTTCTCAATATTCTCTGGTTGGTCTCTGCTATTTTCTCCTACCAATAGAGAACCTACAAAAGGACTCCATAAGGGCTCTTCGGTATCCCATAAGGGGAAAGGAGATGGTTTTTTTTTTTTACTTATATCAACTTGAAATAACCCCACTTTCCCTCAAATATAAATTAATAAATTATATCCCTGTGCAAAGTGCTTCTTCACTTTTGTCTTCAGATTAACCCCTTTTTGCTCCTGTGCGAGTCTCATGTTTTGCACCCTGACAAACGGTGCTGTGGTCACAACATGGTCCAGGCTGTGTTCCTCGTCATCAGCGATGCCACAGGGGCACGACTGAGAAGCCCACCTCAGGCAGCCACATTCAGGACTGCATGCCAAACAGCAATGACTTCTCTAACTGTGCTATTTCACGCTGGGTGGGGTTGGGGTGCAGCCATAAGCATATTGTCTGGGAAACCCCCTAGGACCGCAAACCTCCTGGCCAGGCCAAACAAGTTGAAGTACTCAGTTCAGAATATAACTTTAGACCACTAGCAAAAAATAAACATTCAGTATTGGAGGCAGTCGCAAAGCCCTGGATTTCTACTTGCCTGGTGTATAGTCAGCAATACTTACCGGGGCATTTATAGAGCTTGCGCGCCTGGGCAATATCTCCCTTGCTCAGCCGGGTCCGTTGGCCAATGACGGGCTGCACCCCATTCACCTCATATTTGGGATGGATGGTGTCTAGGAAGATCCCCCTGAAATCACAGCACAGAGCAGTGAATGAACATTCCCAGGATCTCAGCCCCCTGGCCTGGGCACATCCTGGAGGCAAGCAATCTGACTGCTTTATTCAGGTTGCTTTGAGACGGCTGCTGTTTTCCAGGTAGGAGTCAATTGTACACTGGCAAATTTAGGTTTTACAATGAAAGTGGATTTGATGCTCTTGCACAACAAACACACTTCCCAAAAAAGCCCCCAATGACTTAATTTTTGTAGAATGAAAAGTGATGGGAAATGTATTGGAAAGCTTGGGATAGCAGCGATGTTAGATGATGGCATAGAAGCTCTGCACAAACAAATCCATAAACCGGCCCTGTGGAATGCCCTCCCATCAGATGTCAAAGAATGTCAAAGAAATAAACAACTATCTGACTTTTAGAAGACACCTGAAGGCAGCCCTGTTTAGGGAAGTGTTTAATATTTGATGAATTATTGTATTTTAATCTTTTGTTGGAAGCTGCCCAGAGATGGGAGGGGTATTATTATTATTATTATTATTATTATTATTATTATTATTAACAGCAACATTGCTTAATTCCAGCGCAACCCTTGGGCTCACCCATAATTACCTTTCACCCCAAGATTTCAGGTCAGGGCTTTCCTGCCCTGTGTCTGAGCATTTGGGTTTCTTTTTTTCACTCTGCCACTTTCCTCACTCTTTAATGCTGAATTGGAACAAATGGCAATCTGAGGGCTTCCGGTGGAGCGCGAGCCCGTCGCAAGCGAGGGATTTTTCCGCTAGAGGAATCCCAACTAATTCGGTCAAAACGGGGGGTTATTGGGCAAAATACAGCCCCAAAAAGCCTCTGGAGGGTGTCCAGAGGGTCAGGTTCCTGGCAGTGCCTAGAGCTAACCTACCGGCCGTCAGGTAACCCCGAAAAGGGGCGAAGAGCACGGAGGGAGGATCAGCAGGCTATCGGGAAGCCATTGCTATGGCCGATTAGTGAAGCCCCGACCTTGCAAGGAACAGCGCTCCGCTCTCAAATTTAAGAAATTTGGACTCAACAAAAGTACAATTTGGAAGAAACAACATTGAGGAAGGTCCCGTAATTAAAAGGATTATTACAGAGTTCAGCTGTCATCTGGAATCAGCGCAGACGCAGCACTGTATGCAGAGCTGGAAAATGAAAGTGAGTTGCCACTAGTGGCTATTGTTTCCGTTTCTCTCTAAACTCTTAGATCTAAAGTTAAAAAGTATAAAAGAGACTCTGGAAGAGGTTACAAGGATACAGGAAGATTAGTACAGTAAAAGAGGGATCAGAAATTTACTATAGTGGCAAATAGACGTCTTTAGGGTAGCAGAGGATGTATAAGGCTTGAAGTTTTTTCCCACTTTCACTTTTAAAGACAAAGAGACGCATTGGAAGGAGAGCCTTTGACTCCATTGTTAAGAGTCAAAAGGCTGCTGTTGCAGAGGTTGAATTAAAGCCTCTTTTCATCTTTTGGTCAATATAGACTCTTAAGATGATAAAACTAAATATAGCGTAATCAGGAATTGAGGTGGTTTTTCCTTTTTATTTTTCTTTCCTTTGGAGACTGACATTTACTGAATTTTAGATCTATGCCACTTATCAGGACTTCGATTCCCTAGTGGATGGAATGAGACATTACAACTTGTTCTTCTATGATTTTCCTTGCCAGTGGAATATTTTTAAGAAACAGGATATTTGACTTCTCCCACTTCATGTTTTGGGTGCTAGGTGGAATACTCCTTCTGGGACTCTACTGATTCATCTGTAAAAGTGTTTAAATATATTTTTGGAATTAATACCAATTAGACAATTAAGAAGCAATTTGCTGAGTTGATATTAGAGGCTATAAAATATTTTGATTTTTGAAAATTATTTTTGGAAAATAACTAATTTTGGACATTATATTGGAATTAAAAAAGAAATTATTTGGATTAATTCATTTATGGATTATGATTTTTTTGTTTGGATCATAACTGGATCATAACTGGATTACAACCCTATATGGGAGGAAGTGCAAGAGAAGACTCTAATTAAGGATTAGCCCGATTGGGGGCAAGATGATTGTTCTATACTGTGGTTCGGATTTTGGATTTGGCTTCTCCTTTTCTCCTTTGAAGTTATTAATAGGAGATAATCTGGCAACTTATCTATCTGGGTACCCCTTCTCTTGAAAGTCAACCATCTCTACACACTGTAATTTTCTTTTTTTCCTTATCTCACCAATTTAAAATCACTCATTACTACTTTATTACTTGTTCTACTCCCTACTCTACTCCCTACTTTTGTGGAAGAGACATATCATAAACCAAAAATTGAAACTGTGAAAATTGTTTAAAGTGTATCAGCTGAATTTGGTATATAATAATTGATTATTGGTTAATTTATTGAATAAGGTTTGGTTCTGTATAGCAATTTGGTGAAGGACTGGGGAGGGAGATTGTAGAAGGTAGAAATGGCACATCAACAGAAGAAAGGGGTGGAGGGGGTTACACCGATAGAAAGGAGAGCATTTAAGCAAGAATCAGACTTCAAAGCAGAAATATTGAAAATGTTTGCAGAAATCAAACAAAGTGAAAAGAATTTGGAAACAAAATTAGAGCAAGTGGATAGTAAAATTGGCAAAATGGACAAAAAAATTGACGAGACGGTTAATGAATTGAAAGGACAAATAAGAGAGGTATCAAAAAGAACTTTATCATTGGAAGAAGGGATGAAAAAGGTGAAATTAGAAATGAAAGAGGTGAAATGGGAAGAAAAGAAGATGAAAATGGAGATGATGGAAATAAATAAAGCACAGGAAGATATTAAAGATGCAATGGCTATGAATGCACTAAGACAGAGGGAGGTGAATCTGAGGCTGAGATCTGTGCTGGAGATACAGAATGAAGATATTAAAGAGAGACTGATAATGGAGATAGCGCAATGGTTGGAGTTACCAACTGAAGAAGTGGTAAAAACAGTACAAAGTGCATTTAGAATGAAAGTAAGATCAAACAAAGCAAGGAAATTTCCAGGGGACTGCCTAATTACATTTAAAGATAGAGAAATGAGAAATTTGATACTACAGAAGAACAGAGAGAAAAGATTATACATAGATGGAAATTACATAATCATTTTTAAAGATATACCAATAAGACTGCTGAAATGAAGAGATCCATACAAGCCATTGGTACAGACTCTCAAGAATAATAAAATTGACTTCAAGTGGGAATTCCCTGAAGGAGTCTCGTTTTTCTACAAAAGCAAGAAGCACAGGTTAATAAACCCAGAAGAAACAGGGAAAATTTTGAGAAAATACGAACTAAAGGCAGAAGAGGAAGAAGCCAAGGGTGCAGATGGAGGGGCAGGATCTAAGGAAGAGTCAGAATCGGGGGAGGAAAAAGAAGAGAACGGAAAGAAGTCGGAGGAAGAAGTAGAAGAAGGAGAGGAAAAGGATACGTTATAAGAAAATTATTTTAAATTTATTTAATTGGAATCCATCATGGCGCTAAAATTTTGGAATTGGAATATTAATGGGATGAATGATAAGAAAAAACGAAATAAAATTGAACAATTTTTGAAAAAGAAAAATTTGGACATTATATGTTTACAAGAAACACACGTGGCAAGGAAACACAGAAAAATATTGATTAATAAAAGATTAGGGAATGAATTTGTATCTTTGGACAAAGAAAAAAAGAGGGGTAGTTCTATATATCAAAAATAAAATTGAATCTCAACAAGTCTTTAAAGACGAAGAAGGAAGAATTATAGAAGTTCAGATCAAATGGCAAGGTGAAAATTTGATAATTGTCGGGATCTATGCACCTAATGGAAACAAGACTGATTTCTACAAAATCTTGGAAGAAAAACTATTTGACTATATGGATCAAAAAATTATAATAATGGGTGACATGAACGGAGTGGTTTCATTGGAAATGGAGAGACTAAGAAAAGGAACAAATAAAGAAGGGAAACTACCTAAGATTTTTTTTACGATGACTAAGAACTGTGGTTTGATTGACATTTGGAGACTCAGACACCCATTGGAGAAGCAATTCACTTATTATTCAGAACCAAATCAGTCAATGTCAAAATAGATCAAATATGGGTTTCGAACGAACTGACACCAAGAATCCAACAAATTGAAATACAACCTAAAGTAATTTCGGATCATAATCCAATAAAGATGGAATTAAAAGGTTTCGAGGAAATGATTTATAGATGGAGAATCAATGAATATCTATTAGATGATCAGCAAACTTTAGAAAAAGCACGAAAGAAACTAACGGAATATTTTGTGGATAATATCAATAAAGGGGCAAAGATGGGCCAGCTGGTGCCGAAGAAGGATAAGAATTTCTTTTTGTACGCTACTACGGCAGCAAGGATTCTTCTAGCAAAGTATTGGAAGACACAAGAGTTACCCACGCTGGAGGAATGGCAGGCGAAAGTGATTGACTTTATGGGACTGGCAGAAATGACCGGCAGAATCCGCGACCAAGAGAAAGAGACTGTGGAAGAAGACTGGAAGAAGTTTAAGACGTATCTTAAGAATCATTATAAAATTGAGGAGTGCTAAAATGCTGAGGGAAAGGAAGACGTAGAATTGCAGCCGTAAACTGTGTTTGATTTTAGGGTGGAATTGAAAAGGAGAATGAATTTATATTTAATTGGCTAAGAAGGGTTGCTGAATAATTGTTTAAAATTAAGGATGCAAAAAGGGGAAGGTATGGGGAAGTCCGGGAAAAGAGGTTTATGGAAATAAGGTAAAGAAAATATGACTTTTTGTGTTTGTTTTTATGTTGTTTTTGTGTATGTTAAAAATTTGGAAATCAATAAAAATTTTATTTAAAAAAAAACAAAGATGAATGTGGTTTGGGATGCAAGCAAAGCAGTTATGAGAGGCTTTTTCATTCAGCAGAATTCACTGAGGAATAAAAATAGAGAAAAAGGGGAAAAAAAGAAATTTTGAAGCAGATTATGGACAATGAACAAAAACTAATTAGAAAACCAAATAACCTAAAAATTAAGCAAGAAATTAAGACCTTACAAACTCAATTTGCAATGATAATAAACAAAGAAGTGGAATGGAATATAAAAAGTTTGAGACAGAAAAACTTCGAATTTGCTAACAAATCGGGCAAATGGTTAGCATGGCAAATCCAAAAGAGAAAGGAACAAAACACAATTAATAAAATCATTGTAAATGGTGAAGAGATAGTTAATCCGAAAGAAATCAGAAAAGGATTCTTGGACTTTTATAGACAATTATATAAAAATAAAGAAAGGAACAATATAAAGAAAATAGAAAGATTTCTAAAAGAAAAAAAGGTGCAGAAGATCCCGACAGAACAAAAAGACCAGCTGAATGCCCCAATAGAAATGGACGAGATAAAGGAGGTTATAAAAGAATTGAAAAGAGGAAAGGCCCCGGGACCAGATGGATTTACATCAGGTTACTGTAAAGAAATGAGAGATGTATTGTCGACACCATTGAAAGAAGTTATGAATAATACCTTAAAAGAAAGAGAGATCCCAGACACATGGAAAGAAGCATTTATTACCTTGATTCCAAAACAAGAACTCGGATTTAACACAAGTCAAAAACTATAGGCCTATTTCATTATTGAATACGGACTACAAAATATTTGCAGGGATTTTGGCGAAGAGAATGAAAAAGATATTGTTGAAAATCATCCATAAAGATCAAGCAGGTTTCCTTCCAGGCAGACAAATGAAAGATAATATAAGGAATATAATTAATATTTTGGAATATCTGACTGCCAGGAATGAGAAACAAGCGATATTAATGTTTGTGGATGCAGAAAAGGCCTTTGACAATATAGTATGGGATTTTATGCTGAAAAATCCCCATGGATGTGGGGAAAGAGTTCTTCAATGGAATTAAGGCAATATATACAGAACAGAGAGCTAAACTGCTAGTCAATAATGTAATTACAGAGGATATAAAAATATCAAAAGGAACAAGACAGGGTTGTCCGCTCTTGCCACTATTATTTATAACGGTCCTAGAGGTCTTTTTAAATGACTGAATAAGAAAAAGACTAAAATAATTGTTTAAAATATGGAACAAAATAAGATAGAAATAATGCAACAACAGACGGAGATAGAGGTTGTGAAAAAAGTAAAATATTTGGGGATTTGGTTAACACCCAAAAATATTGACCTGTTCCAGAATAATTATGTACCGGTTTGGAAGGAAATAAGGAAAGATTTAGAGGTGTGGGGCAGAATGAAACTGTCCTTTTGGGGCAGAATTTCTACGATAAAGATGAGTGTGCTTCCAAAGATGCTATTTTTATTTCAGACTATCCCCATTATAAAGGGGATAGGGATTTTCAAAGAGTGGCAAAAAGTGATTTCAAGGTATATCTGGCAGGGCAAGAAGCCAAGAATAAAATATAAGTTATTAACAGATGTGAAAGAAAGAGGAGGCTTCACCCTGCCAGATATGAACTTATATTATGAAGCAGCATGTCTTTACTGGTTAAAAGAATGGATAAAATTAGATAATAAGTGTCAGGACTGGTCGTTGTCCTCTTCAGATCACCACACAAACGCTTCTTGTTCTTTTATAACTTTTTATTGTGTATTAACAAAATAATCTTATAAACGGTTCTTAACTATTATTCCTCAGAGTCACTTATTTCAGATACCTTCTGAGCTCTGCTTCTCCATGACCAGCTACTCTCAAAATGTCGAACGCGCCCTTCCCTTCACTTTCCCACTCTTTATCCTACCCTCCTGGCTAGAGCTGGCCTGTATCTCCCCTCCTCCCAATCTGAGCTAGAACTTAACCCTTGCCTTTCCTGTGAACCGCCGGTCCCTCCCTGTTGTTCCTCTTGCTCCCTTCTATTAGATTCACTGCTCTCCTTCCTCCCTTGGGGAATGCTTTCTCCCTCTGAGAAACTGGAAACTTCTAACTCTTCCCTGACATCACCCCCTCCCCTAAGCCCCCCTTCCTCCTTCTCACTCTCCTCTGTTTCTGAAGGACCGAACCCTATGAACTCTTCTTCCTCGCTATCTGTCTCTTCAAAAATTTCTTGAAGATGCCAGTTATGGGGTTTTGGCTTGTGGGGATATTTTCTATGAAATTCTCTCTGCAATTCTGGAATGTTAATTTTTTCTGCTGGTTCCCATGAGTTCTCAGACTCATCTAACCCTTTCCATGCAACCAAATACTGTAATTTCCTCCTACTTATTCTCGAGTCTAATATCTCTTCCACTTCGGTCTCCTCTTCCCCCATCATGGTGGGAAAAGGAAGTGGTTCCCTTGAACTTTGATACTTATGCGCTGGTACAAATACTGACAATAAAGATCTATGAAATACAGGGTGTATTCTCATATTTTCAGGTAAATGAAGCTTGAAAGCAACTGGGTTAATTTGAGCCTTTACTTGGAAAGGTCCCAATCTCCTTGGTTCTAGCTTTTTACACCTCCCTCGTATTGGTAGTCCCTTGGTAGACAGCCATACCCAGCTCCCTACTTGGATTTCTTCCCCAACTCGCCGGTGCCTGTCTGCAGCTCTCTTGTAAGCCTCTTTAGCTTCTTCCAAATCCTCTTTCAATATCTCATGAATGCACCTCAACTCCTCTATAATTTGTTCTGCTGCTGGTACTGCTAACTGCTCCTCTTGACCTGGGAATGCCCTTGGGTGCAAGCCATAGTTTGCCACAAATGGGGCTCTGCCCGTAGATACATGCATTGCATTATTATACGCAAACTCTGCTAGACTCAACTTCTCTAACCACCCGCTCTGCTGATAACCAGCATAACACCTCAGATATTGTTGTAGTGTTGCATTTGTTCTTTCAGCTTCCCCATTGGTTTGCGGGTATCTCGCCGACGTGAGGCTTAGCTCCACATCTAGTAACTGCATTAACCTCCTCCAAAATTGTGATGTAAATTGGGCCCTTCTATCTGAAATGATTTGTGATGGCATACCATGCAACCTAAAAATATTATCTAAAAACATCTTTGCAGTTTCCTGCACGGTCAGAATTTTGGCACATGGTATGAAATGCGCCATCTTGGTTAGCATGTCAACCACCACAAAGATCACTGTATGCCTATGCGATGATGGTAGATCCATTATAAAATCCATAGACACCACATCCCAAGGCCTTCCCGGCGTGGGCATAGGTTGTAACAACCCTGCAGGAGCTGCTCTGGGTGCCTTGGCTCGTTGACATACTTCACAACCTCTTACATATTGCGTTACCTCCTCCCTCAACTTTGGCCACCAGAACTGCCGTGTGATCTGATACAGGGTCTTTTCTCCACCAAAATGTCCTGCAGTCGGGTTATCATGATGTTGCCTCAACACTTTACCTCTTAATTCACCTGCAGGTACATACAGCACCCCTCTCCTGTACAACAATCCACCTTTTCCCTTGAAACCTTCCTCTTCCCCTCTACCTTTTCTCAGTTCCTTCATTTTCTTTTGTGCAAACTCATCTGTTACTGTCAATCGCTGGAATTCCCTGCCATCCACTACTACGGCTGCACATCCCCACTGATCCGATCTCAGCATTTCTCGCAACTTGGGAGGTGCTTCTCCTTCCATATACTCAGGTTTGCGCGATAGCGCATCTGCATGAACGTTTTGATGCCCAGGTATGTACTCAATCCTAAAATTAAACCCAGCAGGACTTCCGGGTTGGCGCCATCGCCGAATGGAGGACTCCCTCCGAGCTTCGGAGGGAGTCTGCTCGGCAGGGGCTGGGTTCTACCGCGCCGGCGACGCGGGGACCCTCAAAAACCATGGGCGCTGAAACCCATGGGCATGGTGACTTGGCTGGCACCGTTTGCGCCCCCCCGACCACGCAAAGGAGCCTTTTTAAAGGCTGCGGAGCGGGTGACGGGGGGTGGTGGTGCTGTAAGTCCTCCGCTTCCCCTGCCGAGCGAAGCCGCATGCCATTTGGCGGAGAGCGCTGACTTCTTCCATTGAAAATCTGGACTTAAAAGAACAACCCGTGAGTAATTGGAACTTGGATTAAAAAGGGGAATAAATTTTTTCTTAAATTCGGAGCGAGCGGGGGAGGTATAAAAAGGAAGTCAACCTCCCCCCTGTTGTAGAGGAGCTAAAGCAAAGGACCTGACAACTAAGATCGAGCGCAACCTTTTCTTTTGATAAATATATTAATTTCGCGATGGAAAGTTATAAGCTGGGCTGGAGGAGAAGAGTGGAATGTGAATTAAAATACAACCCCCCCCCCCGGAAGCCCCGGGAGCGATCCGTGAGAGCGCCTGGAGAGGAGAAATAGAGGTTTTGACAGCTGTCAAAGGAGCTGCCAAAACTGAAGAACAAAAAGAGAACTTTGTTACGAGGACTTTGCTGGTTACATTTGTTATAAATTGGATATAAACTGTTTAAAACAAGGAATAATAAGTTACTTTGACTGGTGGGTGAGATCGGGAATGAAACTGAGTTACTATAATCCCTCTAGAGGAGCTGTGGGTTATTACAAGTATCGCTGGCATGGAATTTGAATCGGACATTTTATCTCCTGGGAAACTGCAGAAATGGAACACTATTTTGTCTACAGAGGTCTACACACTAAAGGAGACAATAGATTTATCTATTGAAGAATGGAAGGGACTTGACGATTGAGCGTTGGGGTTTCTCCTTGCCCAACTGGTGCCACAGCTCCCTCCATTTTGACTTCTCCTTCTTTACATATAGTGAAGAGGCACAGAGCAGAAGGTATTCTGTCAGGCCTGGTCGTTGTCCTCTTCAGATCACCACACAAACGCTTCTTGTTCTTTTATAACTTTTTATTGTGTATTAACAAAATAATCTTATAAAGGGTTCTTAACTATTATTCCTCAGAGTCACTTAGGACTTCCGGGTTAGCGCCATCGGCAATGGCGGAATTCCTCTGATCCAGAGGAACCCGCTCCGCGAAAATTGGGTCTTGCCGCCGCGGCGAAGGCGGAGACCCTTTAAAAATCCCAGGCGGAGGAAGCCTGGGAACGTGGGATTCAGCTGACACCAGGAGCGCCCCCCCTACACGCAAGGAAACCTCTTTTTCGGGGACCTGAAGCAATGTGGGGTGAGCGGCGCGGTGTTTTGAATCAACCGTTATTTTTACGGAGTGAAGCCGCACAGCCGTTGCCGGAGAGCACTGACTTTTTCCTGGGGACAATTGGACTCTAAACAAGTACCCGTGAGTAGAACGGAAAATTGGGCTAAGAAACACTTTAATTTGGCACTCAGCGGGAAGGTCCTAAACAGGAAGACCGGCTTCCGCTTTTGTAAATAGTCTGAAGCAAAAATCGTGCAAGCCAAAGTCTGGAAAGTTGTACATAAAGGTTTTAAATTCCTCCTGTTTTGATAATCTAGACCCCTCTTGGAAGCAGGAGTAAAGAGGGGAAATTTGATTGTTCAAGCCTGCAGGAGAGAGAGTAAAGAAAGATAAATTTCCACCGTCTCAAACCTGGGAACGGGGTGTCAGAGACGGAGATTTTTGGTGAAGTTCATTGACTGTGAATGGAACATCTTTTGACAGTTAGTTGAAGAAGAGAAACAAATTGATTCCAATGTTGCCTTTTGCATTTAAAAGAAACAAAAAATCCGAAAAATGAAAGTAATTTTTCTTTGTTGGATCTGCTTTTAAAAGATGGATACAAATAGAAATTGCCTCCTCTAGAGGGAGCTTGTTAAATTGTTGCTGGAGTCGTTCTGGGGATTTTACAGCTGTGGAGATTAGGATCGTGGGACCAGACTGTGACCTGGAACAAAAATGTGTTTGGAAGAAGTTTTGGTGCTTGCTTTTTGCAAGACAAGCGCTTTGTTGGAGCAGATGCATGAGAAGATGGATTTGATGACTGTTGCAGTCAGAAACTTTGGACAAACAGTGAATATGTATACAGAAACCATCCAGGAGCCAACTCAGGAATCTGTTTTGATAGAGCAAGTGCAAATGCAGAAGATAATGGAGGAGGCTGCTGTTGAACCTCAAGTAACACAAATGGAGAGGCCAGAGGCCCTACAGAAGCATAAGCTATTGTTGTCGAAGGCTGAATTTGAAGTGGGCCAGGGGGGGTCTGGAGTTGTGGGGCCCCTTAAGTTTGGAGGGATTTTGAAACATGCTTTTAAATATTTTCTTGACTACACTGTTGACTGCGGGGAATGGGACTGTGGGGAATGGGCCGATCTGCTGAGGAGAGATGGAGATATTTTTGAGTTGGAACATCCCCGAGACCTACTCCTCAATGAGAAAGGAAAGAAATCAAGAAAGAGATCTACAAAAGACAAGGTAAAGTGCAAGTACAAACAAGAAGAAGACCTGCAGAAGGGACACGGAAAAGACTTAAGAGCCTCGGATATAAGATTACCAGGTTGATGGACTAGATGGAATGGACAGTAAGGACTGACATAACCCGAGACCAGGAAGAAGAGACGCTGGAGGAAGATTGGAAGAAAACTTTTAAAAATTTATTTTGGGAATCAGTGTAAAATTAATGAGTATTAGGAAAAATGTTGGAATGAAAATATTTGGCTTTAGCAGAAATGTTATAAGGAATTATGTATAAATAAATATTAAGTTTTAAGTCTTAAGGTATTTTTGGGAAGATAAGGTTAAAATAAACTAAGGTAAACTGAATGACAGAATATAGTGAAAGATGGAAAGGATTTGTTGAGTTACCGTATTTTTCGCTCTATAACACGCACCCGACCATAACACGCACGTAGTTTTTAGAGGAGGAAAATCCGTAGGCATGCCACCCATAGGCATTCCCTCCATAACACGCACAGACATTTCCCCTTACTTTCTAGGAGGAAAAAAGTGAGTGTTATGGTGCAAAAAATACGGTAATTAATAGGTTAGACTGTTAAGACAAACTATTTTAAAAAAAAATTGAGAAGGATGGAAAGAATTTGCTGAAATAAATAACTAAACTAGAATACAAAAAGGGAGGTGTGAGGAGGTCGATGAAACAAGTTAATGAAAGATAAAGATATGGAATATGGTGTTTTTATTGATTTTTATGTTTTTTTGGGGGGACGCAGGTGGCGCTGTGGGTAAAAGCCTCAGCGCCTAGGGCTTGCCGATCGAAAGGTCGGCGGTTCGAATCCCCGCAGCGGGGTGCGCTCCCGCTGCTCGGTCCCAACGCCTGCCAACCTAGCAGTTCGAAAGCACCCCCGGGTGCAAGTAGATAAATAGGGACCGCTTACCAGCGGGAAGGTAAACGGTGTTTCCGTGTGCGGCTCTGGCTCTGGCTCTGGCCAGAGCAGCGATGTCACACTGGCCACGTGACCCGGAAGTGTCTCCGGACAGCGCTGGCCCCCGGCCTCTTGAGCGAGATGGGCGCACAACCCCAGAGTCTGTCAAGACTGGCCCGTACGGGCAGGGGTACCTTTACCTTTACCTTTTATGTTTTTTTCCCTTTTTTCCCTTCTTTAAGTATTGTTATATATGCTTTGAAAATTTTCTTTTGTTGTTGTTGCTTTCTTCTTTTTTCTTTCTCTGTAATTTTTGAAACTTCTAATAAATATCATTAAAAAAAAAAACAAACAGAGTCACTTCTTCAGATACCTTCTGAGCTCTGCTTCTCCGTGACCAGCCACTCTCAAAATGGCGAAGGCGCCCTTCCCTTCGCTTTCCCGCTCTTCTTTCTACCCTCCTGGCTAGAGCTGGCCTGTATCTCCCCTCCTCCCAATCTGAGCTAGAACTGAACCCTGGCCTTTCCTGGGAACAGCCGGTCCCTCCCTGTTCTTCCTCTTGCTCCCTTCTATTAGATTCACTGCTCTCCTTCCTCCCTTGGGGAATGCTTTCTCCCTCTGAGAAACTGGAAACTTCTAACTCTTCCCTGACAATAAGGAATTATTAGATCTTGAAGGTTTTGATAACAGATTTGGATGGCATGCTTACCTATGGTGTTATAAGAAGAAAATTCACAAAGGTTTTGGGAACCACATCTTCAGGAATTCGTTGATAGAGGTATGGGACAGGTACAAAAATTTACTGGAACCAAAAGTTCCACACTGGCTATCTCCGTTAGAAGTTATGAGTGTAAACAGTACAAACTGAGAGCATTTGCAGATGACTTAATTTTGACGTTACAGGAGCCAGAATCTAGTACTAAAAGGGTTTTAGACTTAATTCAAGAATTTGGTAAAGTGGCAGGATTTAAATTGAACAAGTCAAAAACTAAGGTTTTAGAGAAAAACTTAACATCAATTGAAAAAGAAAGGTTTCAGAATGAGACTGGTTTGACTGTGGTTAAGAAAGTGAAATATTTGGGGATTAATATGACAGCAAAAAATGTGAACCTATTTAAAGACAATTATGAAGTGAAAAAAGATCTAGAAATATGGTCAAATGTGAAACTTTCCTTGTTGGGTCGAATTGCAGTTATAAAGATTGCCTAGAATGTTGCCTAGAATGTTGTTTTTGTTTCAAACATTACAGATTGTGGACAAGATGGACTGTTTCAAGAAGTGGCGAGAGATATTTCTAGATTTGTCTGGCAGGGCAAGAAGCCCAGAATAAAATTTAAGACATTAACTGATGTAAAGGAAAGGGGTGGATTTGCCCTGCCAGACCTCAAACTTTACTGTGAATCAGCAGCATTCTGCTGGTTGAAAGACTGGCTGCTTCTTGAGAACACAGACATTTTGGACTTAGAAGGATTTAATAATGCTTTTGGGTGGCATGCATATTTGTGGTACAACAAGGTTAAAGTACATAAAGCATTTAAAAACCATATTGTCAGGAAAGCATTGTTCAATGTTTGGATAAGATACAAAGACTTACTGGAAAATAAAACCCCAAGGTGGTTGTCACCAATGGAAGCGAAAGCTTTTAAAATACTCAATATGGAGTCCAAATGGCCAAAATATCGGGAAATTTTGGAACAAGAGGGAGACAAATTGAAATTGCAGAGTTTTGAGAAACTAAAAAACAAAGTGCGAGACTGGCTTCATTATTATCAGATAATGGAGGCTTATAAATTGGACAAGAAAATTGGATTCCAGGTGGAAAAATCGAAATTAGAAACAGAATTGTTAGAACCCAAAACCAAGATTTTGTCAAAGATGTATAACTTGCTGCTGAAATGGAACACTCAGGATGAAACGGTGAAGTCTGTTATGATTAAGTGGGCACAGGATGTTGGACATAACATTATGTTTGCTGACTGGGAACAGTTATGGACCACCGGTTTGAAATTTACGGCATGTAATGCCTTGAGAGAGAATATCATGAAAATGACTTACAGGTGGTACATGACCCCAGTCAAGCTTGCAAAAATTTATCATTTGCCCGATAATAAATGTTGGAAATGTAAAGAGACTGAAGGTACATTCTTTCACCTTTGGTGGACGTGCCCAAGGATTAAGGCTTTCTGGGAAATGATCTATAATGAAATGAAAAAAGGTATTTAAATATACCTTCCCTAAGAAACCAGAGGCCTTTCTTCTGGGCATGGTCGGCCAATTGGTGCCAAAGAAGGATAGAATTTTCTTTATGTATGCGACAACAGCAGCAAGAATGCTCATCGCAAAACATTGGAAGACGCAAGATCTACCCACCCTGGAAGAATGGCAGATGAAGATGATCGATTATATGGGACTGGCAGAAATGACTGGCAGAATCCGAGACCAGGGAAAAGAGGCGGCGGAAGAAGATTGGAAGAAGTTTAAAGACTATTTGCTAAAATATTGTAAAATTAAGGAATGTTAGAATGATATTGGATAGAAATTAAGCGGTTTTCAGCTGTAATGTATAAAAGAGATGGAAAATAAGGTTTTGAAATAATTAAAAGAATCAGTGGTGAGGATTTGCTAAACAAACAAATTGAATTAGAATATAAGAAAGGGAGGTATGAGGAGGTCTGGAAAATAAGTTAAATGAAAATAAGTAAATGGAAACTTTATGTGTTTTTAAATTGTTTTTATTTTTCGTATCTTTGTACTTTTGTATTTTTGTTTTTCTTTTTTTCTGTTTTACAATGTATTATCTTTGAAAATCTTAATAAATATCTTATAAAAAAATATAGAAGTTATGAGTGTAAAGAAAATTAATATGAGAGGCAATTGGATAACATATGGCGAAATGGTGATTAAAGAGGAGGGAAAATGGAAGTTAAAACCATACGAACAAATCAAAGAACATGTATATGATTGGTTGCATTATTTACAGGTTAATGAAATGTTTTAAAAAGATATAAAAGAATGTGGATATGGAGAAAAAGATTCAAAGTTTCAAGTAGATATAATAAATAATGAATGTAAAATTCTGTCAAAAATGTATAAAATATTGTTGGAATGGAACTTGAAAGATGAAGAGGTTAAATCGGTAATGATACAATGGGCCAAAGACTTTGGTTATAATATACAATTTGATGATTGGGAAAAATTGTGGAAATAAAATTTGAAATTTACTGCATGTACTGCGTTGAAGGAAAATGTTATGAAAATGTTTTACAGATGGTATATCACGCCGGTAAAATTAGCAAAAATGTATAAGACATGTAATAAGTGTTGGAAATGTAAAGAAAAAGAAAAAGAAAAAGAAAAAGAAGGAACATTTTACCATATGTGGTGGGAATATAAGAAAGTCAAAGGTTTCTGGGATGAATTGAATTGAAAAAATGAATTGAAAAAGATGTTAAAATTTACTTTTGTGAAGAAACCAGAAGCCTTTCTTTTAGGAATGACAGGAAAAGAAATAAGAAGAAAAGACTGTAAAGTGTTTCAGTATATAGTTACAGCGGCAAGGATTTTATTGGCTCAAAAATGGAAACAAGAGGAATTACCAACAATAGAAGAATGGAGATTGAAATTGACTGACTATGCGGAACTGGACAAATTAACTGGGAAAATCAGATATGTCCGAGACCAAAGGTTCATTGAAGACTGGGGAAAGTTTGTTGAGTATCTGAAAAATGTATGCGATATACAAACAATGCTAGTGGGGTTTCAAGAGGTGCTGTAAAAACTGAGAGATATTGTCAAAAAGAAATAGAAGGGAGAGGGAAGACAAACGGCAATATGTGTAAAGGGAATGTGTAATTAAGAGATAAACATGGATGATTGCCAGAGAAGCTGAAGGAAGTCCAAAAGAGATGTTTTGTTATAATTTGGTTAAAAATGTATAAATATATACAGTATAAAAACTTATTTAAAAAAAAGGAACAAATGGCAATCTGGGTTTTCCATGGAATTGTTTTCTGCGGTAAAGAGCAGGTTTTTGTGGGGAAAGCGGCAGGGCAGGAGAAAAAGCGTTCAGGCATAAAGCTTTAAGGCGCAGAAACAGGGCACAAAATGAAGTCTAGATGCAGGAGGGTAGGGGGCCAGAGCCCCGGGCGCACAGTTTTTAGGGGGCACAAATCAGACCCCCCCCCCCGGGATCCCCATCCCACCCTGCCTGCCACCAGGGGTCTTTAGGCCCCAAAGCCTGGCCTCGCTGCCACATCCCGGCCCCTGGCTGTCACTCTCTGGGGACTATGTATGGGAGGCTTCTCTGTTGTGGCTGCTTGACTCCCTCCCTCCCTCCCTCGCAGCCTTTGTAATTGCAGGGGTGGACACGGGCTGCTTTTAGCTTCATGCGTTTTCCTGCAGCCGAGTTGACCTCTGGGCTGTTCCCACAAACTGAGGAGACTCCAAAAGCTTGCAGGGAAAAACAGTTTGTAGGTTACAAGACAAAGAAAAAAGACCCAGATAGCCCAACAAGTACTTTTGCTCTGTTGTTTCCATGAGCTACATCAGATGAAATGAAGAAAAAAAATTAAGAGCAAGGGAAGGAGAGACGTTTGTGTGGAAGGAAGCAAATTGGTCTAAAAAACCTGTCAGTTCACAGTATGGAAGGGGATGCATAGTACGAGGTTAAAAAGCTCCCTTTCCTGTGCTATATGAAATTTCAGATTTCCAGAAACACCACGATACATCTTCTTCAAGGCCCCTACAAGGCTCCTGTTCTAAGCTGGCTGAAGGCTCAACAAGAACACTCATCCTCTTGGGGTAAGGAGATGCACTGCAACATTTTGTTGCTGATCTCCACTCAGGTCTGTCTGTGAGAGAAATATGTGTATAGGAGTATGTGTTTGACTGACAGAGATCAGGAGAAAATTATATTGTTAAAAGTTTTAAGCTTCTATTTTCATCCATAACACACAGCTGTTAAGATTTCAAAACAGGAGCTGGTAATTCTTAGCATGCTGAAGGTGAAAGAAATTCCAACGAAGGCAACATTGGCCATATGTGGTAACTGAAAACAAATGTTAAAAATGAGATAAGATGTAAAATATATGTATTATCCTCCAAGTTACAGGATGTTAATCATGTTTCTGTCTGTATGTCCAAAAAGGGAGTATATCTTGCTTCCAGTGACTCATGAGTAGACATTTCTCTTTTGGAATTATTTCCATGTTTGAAGGTTTGACAACAGGTTGCTCAATAATTCCATTTTTGTGTGTGTGATTCACTGTTTTCCATCAATGCCAACCCTAAACCAATGCCTAGGCTGCCTCACTAAACACAAAAAGACTTACTTCTGGGTTGACATGTATCCCATTGCTTTGGCTGCTGCACAGCAGGAGACATACCTAAGCCTCTTTATCAGTTTTTCCCATTTACCTTTTAGTGGGATTCTTTAATATCCACCCACACTTATTGTGTAGTAGTACTTGCAGAAAATAATGTCTTGGAGCTACAAACTCACCACAGAAAAGATGCATCTTGGTTGCTAGGAGAAATTTCAAGGAATAGAAAATAAGACAGAACTAGGAAAAGATTGGAGAAAACAAAAGCTCTCTGGGACTCCAGGGATTCCCATTGCCTAGGGTCCAACTCACTTAACAATCACAGCTCTGACTTCACTCATTGGCTAAAACACTGACAGGCGGGAGCATTCCATAGAAATTAAAGGAAGGTTGTAAAATGTTCTTGATTCTCTTATTGGTAAGACAATAAGTCTTTTTGTAAACTGCTTTGACGGGTTTTTTTAAGCAGCTAAGCAGTGTATAGGTTTTTATGAAATACACTAAATATAACATTGCTGGGTTTACATGAGATATTCTAGGTAATAATAATAATAATAATAATAATTTATTATTTGTACCCCGCCCATCTGGCTGGGTCTCCCCAGCCACTCTGGGCGGCTTCCATAAAAACCAAAAATACACTAAAATATCACAGATTAAAAACTTCCCTGAACAGGGCTGCCTTAAGATGTCTTCTGAATGTCAGGTAGTTATTTATTGCTTTGACATCTGATGGGAGGGCGTTCCACAGGGCAGGAGCCACGACCGAGAAGGCCCTCTGCCTGGTTCCCTGTAGCTTTGCTTCTCGCAATGAGGGAACCGCCAGAAGGCCCTCGGCACTGGACCTCAGCGTCCGGGCAGAACGATGGAGGTGGAGACGCTCCTTCAGGTATACTGGGCCGAGGCCGTTTAGGGCTTTAAAGGTCAACACCAGCACTTTGAATTGTGCTCGGAAACGTACTGGGAGCCAATGTAGGTCTTTCAAGACCGGTGTTATGTGGTCTCGGCGGCCGCCCCCAGTCACCAGTCTAGCTGCCGCATTCTGGATTAGTTGTAGTTTCCGAGTCACCTTCAAAGGTAGCCCCACGTAGAGCGCATTGCAGTAGTCCAAGCGGGAGATAACTAGAGCATGCACCACTCTGGCGAGACAGTCCGCAGGCAGGTAGGGTCTCAGCCTGCGTACCAGGTGGAGTTGGTAGACAGCTGCCCTGGATACAGAATTGACCTGCGCCTCCATGGACAGCTGTGAGTCCAAAATGACTCCCAGGCTGCGCACCTGGTCCTTCAGGGGCACAGTTACCCCATTCAGGACCAGGGAGTCCTCCACACCAGCCCGCCCCCTGTCCCCCAAAAACAGTACTTCTGTCTTGTCAGGATTCAACCTCAATCCATTAGCCGCCATCCATCCTCCAACCGCCTCCAGGCACTCACACAGGACCTTCACCGCCTTCACTGGTTCTGATTTAAAAGAGAGGTAGAGCTGGGTATCATCCGCATACTGATGAACACCCAGTCCAAACCCCCTGATGATCTCTCCCAGCGGCTTCATATAGATGTTAAAAAGCATGGGGGAGAGGACGGAACCTTGAGGCACCCCACACGTGAGGGCCCAGGGGTCTGAACACTCATCCCCCACCACCACTTTCTGAACACGGCCCAGGAGGAAGGAGCGAAACCACTGTATAACAGTGCCCCCAGCTCCCAGCCCCTCTAGACGGTCCAGAAGGATGTTATGGTCGATTGTATCAAAGGCCGCTGAGAGATCCAGCAGAACTAGGAAACAACTCTCACCTTTGTCCCTAGCTCGCCGGAGGTCATCAACCAGCGCGACCAAGGCAGTTTCAGTCCCATGATGAGGCCTGAATCCCGATTGGAAGGGATCCAAATGGTCCGCATCCTCCAGGCGTGCCTGGAGTTGTTCAGCAACCACGCGCTCAATCACCTTGCCCAAGAAAGGAAGATTTGAGACTGGGCGATAGTTGGCCATACTGGCCGGGTCTAAAGATGGTTTTTTAAGAAGCGGTTTAATGACCGCCTCTTTCAGCGGATCTGGGAATGTTCCCTCACAGAGGGAAGCATTCACCACCCCGCAGAGCCCATCGCCCAGCCCTTCCCGGCTTGCTTTTATTAGCCAGGATGGGCAAGGATCCAGGAGACAGGTGGTTGGTTTCACGCGTCCAAGCAGCCTGTCCACATCCTCGGGGGTAACGGATTGAAATTGATTCCATGCAACTTGACCAGACAGAGCTCTAGCACTCTCCCGCCCCGGCACTGCTCCCACGGTGGTGTCTAGCTCCCTCCGAATATGAGTGATTTTATCTGCAAAAAACTTTGCAAAATCGTTGCAGGAGATCTTGGGGTCTTTACAAGGCCCCGGTGGTAAAGGTGGTTCCGTTAAATTACGAACCACCTGAAAGAGTCTCCTGCTACTATTTTCTGCAGATGCAATAGAGGCGGTGAAGAAAGTCTTCTTCGCCGTCGCTATCGCCACTTGGTAGGCTCGACGTTGAGCTCTAACCTGTGTCCGGTCAGATTCAGAGTGAGTTTTTTGCCACCGACGCTCTAGCCGTCTCAGCGATTGTTTCATCGCCCTCAGCTCCGAAGAAAACCACGGAGCTGTCCGGGCTCCATGCAATCGGAGAGGGCGCTTCGGAGCCAGACAGTCGATAGCCCTGGTTAACTCCGCATTCCAGCGGGCCACCAGGGAATCAGCTGAAAGGCCATCAACATGGGATAAAGCATCCCCTACCACTCTCTGGAAACCATTTGGATCCATTAAGTGGCGGGGGCGGACCATCCGAATTGGTCCCACCTCCCTGCAGAGGGGATGGGTCGCAGAGAAGTCCAGTTGCACCAGGAAGTGATCTGACCATGGCACTTCTTTTGTTTCACTTTTACTTAGTGTCAGATCACCCACATCACTAGAGGTGAACACCAGGTCTAAGGCATGTCCATGACTATGAGTTGGGCCAAACTTATTCAGGGACAGCCCCATGGAGGCCATGCTTTCCACGAAGTCCCGAGCAGCCCCTTGTAAGGTCGTGTCGGCATGGATGTTAAAATCTCCTAGGACAACCAAACTAGGTGTCTCCAGGAGAAAATCCGCCACGACCTGAAGCAGCTCAGACAGGGAGTCCTTGGTGCAGCGGGGAGGTCGGTACACCAAAAGGAATCCTGTACTGCCCCTATTGCCCAACTTCCAGAACATGCACTCAGAAAGCTGGATCTTCCCAGTAGGACGCCTGGTGCAAGCTAGTGACTTCCTAAAAATCACTGCAACCCCCCCTCCCCGCCCACATGACCTGGGTTGCTGTGCGTAAGAGAAACCTGGTGGGCAAGCAGCGGCAAGGACAGGCCCATCTGCTTCCTCCAACCAGGTCTCTGTCACACATGCCAGGTCAAATCCTCCATCCACAATCAGGTCGTGGATGGCAGTGGTTTTATTCATCATTGACCTGGCATTACACAGCAACACCTTCAGGTCATGTAGGTTTCCCCTGTTGATTCCAGTATCCATCTGGTCAAGGCCAGACCCGGAGGCAGGGATAGTCTTCAAACAACGACTAAACCTGCCTCCTCGGTAATGACATGGTCTGGTCTTAGCGTAACTCCGCCTCCTGCCCATGATCACCGAGATCGGATGTCCCAGGGCTTCCTCCCCCGTGGAACTTGTCCCAGCCATCGTGTTGGCTGGGGCCCCACTCCCAGGCAGCCCTGATCCCGCCCCTTAAAAACAAAACACAAACTATACAGAACCAATAAAACAACAACAACAAAAGAAACAGAACAATTATACTAAAATTAATCCCCAACTAAATATCCATCCCACCCACCCCCAACAATGGAAAAAAGGGGAAAAAAAATAAAAATTTAAATTTAAATTTAAATTGCCACCGACTGCTTGAGGACATTTTAAAGCACATTAACCACCTGGAACAGGGAAGAATGGCAGAACACTTCCCACCCTTCCCAAAAAGTTTGTTCCAAATAAGTGCCTGGGCCACGCCCCCTGGGCCAGTTGGAAAAGGCCCTGGAAGGGAGCAGGCCCTGCAGTCCTCACCCAGCCGATGTTCCGAGGCCTCACTGCAGCAGGAGTCCCTTTATAGCCGGGAGAGAGGTCCTGGGCCACGCCCCCTGGGCCAGTTGGAAAAGGCCCTGGAAGGGAGCAGGCCCTGCAGTCCTCACCCAGCCGATGGTCCGAGGCCTCACTGCAGCAGGAGTCCCTTTGTAGCCGGGAGAGAGGGCCTGGGCCACGCCCCCTGGGCCAGCTGGAAAAGGCCCTGGAAGGGAGCAGGCCCTGCAGTCCTCACCCAGCCGATGTTCCGAGGCCTCACTGCAGCAGGAGTCCCTTTATAGCCGGGAGAGAGGTCCTGGGCCACGCCCCCTGGGCCAGTTGGAAAAGGCCCTGGAAGGGAGCAGGCCCTGCAGTCCTCACCCAGCCGATGTTCCGAGGCCTCACTGCAGCAGGAGTCCCTTTGTAGCCGGGAGAGAGGGCCTGGGCCACGCCCCCTGGGCCAGCTGGAAAAGGCCCTGGAAGGGAGCAGGCCCTGCAGTCCTCACCCAGCCGATGTTCCGAGGCCTCACTGCAGCAGGAGTCCCTTTATAGCCGGGAGAGAGGTCCTGGGCCACGCCCCCTGGGCCAGCTGGAAAAGGCCCTGGAAGGGAGCAGGCCCTGCAGTCCTCACCCAGCCGATGGTCCGAGGCCTCACTGCAGCAGGAGTCCCTTTGTAGCCAGGAGAGAGGTCCTGGGCCACGCCCCCTGGGCCAGTTGGAAAAGGCCCTGGAAGGGAGCAGGCCCTGCAGTCCTCACCCAGCCGATGTTCCGAGGCCTCACTGCAGCAGGAGTCCCTTTGTAGCCGGGAGAGAGGTCCTGGGCCACGCCCCCTGGGCCAGTTGGAAAAGGCCCTGGAAGGGAGCAGGCCCTGCAGTCCTCACCCAGCCGATGTTCCGAGGCCTCACTGCAGCAGGAGTCCCTTTGTAGCCGGGAGAGAGGTCCTGGGCCACGCCCCCTGGGCCAGTTGGAAAAGGCCCTGGAAGGGAGCAGGCCCTGCAGTCCTCACCCAGCCGATGGTACTGCAGATGGTCTTGCTGGTGGTTCTTTTGAAGGCAATTGATTTCCAATGAAAAGTCATGGGCCAAGGGGAGAGACACGGACTGGTACAGGAATGGCACTGCTGTGGCTCTCTTGTATATAAAAAGTGTGTGTGGGGGGGTATCCAGATAATCAGAATTCTAGATATCCTGCTGGTAGTCAGATCTAAATGCAGGAAAGTTTTCTTAGTGCTCACCAGGAAGCACAGTGGGGGGAGCCTGTAGGTAGAGACTGCTGGAATCACAAAACTGGCCATGAACACTGCACTGCTGGTATTGAGACGCGATTGCTCTCCTTGGTTGGTGTGGCTTGCTAGGAACAGAAGGAAATCCCAAAGAAAGCCAGTGGTACCTTTTATGAGCACGGAATACACTCCTGAACCTTTTCCCAAACCTCTGCAGAGAGGCATGTAATAAGACCCGGGGATGAGCTTGAATCGGAGATCCTGTATTCTCTCCTTAAGCTGCCAGAGAAGATTTGGGTCAGCTGGGCTAGATGAAGAGAGCAAGGAGCCAAGACTGAAGGCTTTTGTTTCCATAACCAAACAGCAGCAGCATCAGGCCAGATTTTTATGGTGGTTAAAGCTTAGTTGAATACTGCAGCCTTGAAAACAAACCAGGAAAATGCATGAAAACATAAAGCAAAGGCACAGAAGTATCTCTGCAAGTAATGGGGATGTTTCCATGGAGATGGCAGCTGGAAGGGAAAAGCCTGTGACGTGTAAGATCACCCCCTGCCTTATTTTTGAGCGTGCGATGAAGGGGGGGGGGAGGCACCAGGCTTATTACGCCAACCATGGACACCACCTGTCAGAAAGCCCTAAGGGAGCTGGGAGGAATTATATGTTTAGGAAGGGGAAAGAAGATAGAGGCTCTGGGGGAGGCCTCCATTTCAGTGTGACATCCTGCATCTTGGGAGAGTTCCTCATATAAACAGAAAAGGTCAGGGCCCACCTTCCTTCTTTGCCAAGGAAAGTTCTTAAGGGAGATTTAAAAAACTCAGCCAGAGAAGCTCCTTATGCCAAGGACTGTCCAGCCTCTACAAAATAAGGAAATTAATTTGGTAAGATAAAAACAAAACAAAAGCTATGGCCAAGGTAGCAAACATTCTGCATGGGGTAGCGTGGGGGAAGGAAGAAATTTTGCACCCTGAATGCAGATGGGAAGGGCTATGGCTGGATGGTGCAAGGGGACAGTTCCCCATGACATCCCCACTTAGAAGGGCCAGGTGGCAGACAACGCAAAGGATGTGGCAGACAACGCAAAGCCTGAAACCCTGGAGAGCCCCTGCCAGTCCAAGGGGCTATACTGATCTAGATGGACAAATCACTGGCCTGCAAGGGCTCCAACTGTAGAACAGCCTATGTGGTATGTAATCCACTGGGAGCAGTCAAGTACAACATTACCTGTTTTGCTAGAGTGGTCATGCAGGGGATGTTGGTCCAGCCAGTCGAACTTCCTGTTACACCTGGCTGAAGCATCCTTCCTTTTTGCATGTGACTAGTAGGTGGGCGTGACCTTTCCAGACCTGGTAAAAGGCCAAGTCACACAGCCACCTCCCTCTCTTTGATCTTCTTTTTTGTCCTGCAAACTTCCTGATTCACCTGGACTGGGGTAAACCTGTTTGCATGTGTTTGTAACTTTAAGCCTAAGGCCTGCCTTCAGGGATCACACTGTGCTCTGCCTGATCGTGAGTAAAACTACTTTTTATTCTTATGAATAAGACAGTTGTGTCTTTATTCTTTTAGGAGGGATCAAAGGGGTCTTACCAGGAGTAACAGAATTTATCTCAATCTGGGCAAGCCAGAGTGAATTGTTTATTGTCTTAAGAGGCTCACATAAGTCTGCAACCAGTTTTCTGTTGCGTAAGAAGGAGAATGCACTCTGCTGTATAAGGAAACTTGCTAGTGCGAGTTAGGAAGGATACCTGTATATCCTTTCCTGTCACCCTCAAAATTCTCACAGCCTTGGCCCAAGGTGTCATGGACTTTGAAGAAACACGAACTCAGGGCGAAAGGGAGAAATGTGCTAAGAGGAAGGCACATTTGGCAAATCCTCACCGTGACCAACTCCTGCCTGAAATCCTATGTCCCCACTGTGGAAGGACGTGGGTATCCAGAATTGGCCTCCACAGTGACTTACAGACACACCATTAAGATCATGTTCATGGAAGACAATCTTACTCGGCTATGAGTGATCGCCAAAGAAGAAGGAGACAAATAACCCGAACTGGTATGAGGGTGCTTTTTTTAAAAAAAAAAATCCATAATTTATTCTGCTAATGAAAGCCAAGGGGAGGAAGTCAAGGAATTCTACATGGCAGTGAGTCTCCTGATCAGGGCTTCCTTTCTGGCCACCTTCTGAGATTGCACAAAGAAATGCCTTTGTGTAGCCAGTTCCCATGAACATAAGAGCTAGACACTTGATTTTTTTAAAAAGAAGATATGCATAGTGATTACTTCCACATGGGGTACCAAACTCCATTTTGCATGGCACAGTGCATTTTGATATCTTGAGATAGAAAGCTCCCAAGAAGCCCACCCTGCACAGTGGTAGAAACAGAACAAACTACATTAACTGGCCATGTTTTCTTAATGAAACCTGCAACTCTGGCCCTGGGGGGAGTTGGGGGTGGGCTGCATTGCCCTATCTTTGTGTGGCCTACCCTGTACCTGAACTGTCACTGGTCAGCAGGTCAAGGAGAGGGAGGAACACAGGAAGACCACCAGACCATCTAGTTCAGGCACTCCCTCTTTGGGATTTCAGACAGGAGTCTCTCCCAGTCCTGGCCTGGAAATGCCCTTGGGGTTGAACCTGGAACCTTTGAACAGTTACTTCAATATGCCTATTCCAGTGAACAGGCAAACTCTGCTACTAACAGATATGCAACACTAAGATAGTGGTGAAGGTGGAACTAACCACAGTATAGGATACCATACCATGCATGGTATTCAACCAACCCCTTCTATCACTATAACTTCCCCCCCATTCGCTCCCTCATAAATCGGTTCTGGGGGTTCCCCAAGCCCTCTGGAGCTGATCTGAGGAGGGTGCAGGGCAGACACAGAAAGAGGATTCCACTGTACAAGTGAAAATCCATGTGCAAATGACATGAGTTAGTCAGATACTACGTCATATCTATTAATGGTGTGGCTTTTAAAGGGTATAATATCTGGGGGCTAGAGTGAGCATTGAAAGCCCTTAACACAACACACGAAACTGAAATGTGTTGTTTTGTTTTTGTTAACTGAGTATTTCTAAAGCCGAGTATCACTCATGCTATTGTGAAAATTCCAAGAGGAGTAACTGTGTGAGTTATAACAGTTTTGTGGTACCTTAACAACTAATATATTTTATTATGTACATGATTTCATGAAGTAGAAGCCACTCACTGGAAGCATGGATATGATCTGATGAAGCAGACTCTAGTCCATGAAAGCACATGCTGTGATTAAGGTGCTGCAAGCCTGTCGTCTTGCTTGTGTGGCTTTCCTGGGAGAGAAGACCTTCAGCAAAAGAGGTAGTAGGTGCCTTAATGTTTGGGCTCTGACAGATTTTAGGCCTTTGAAGAGTTTGCACCAACCTTGCAAAGTTTATTCAAGTTTATTCTCCTCTCACTGATGATTTAGCCATAGAAAACTTAACAGCGGTGGCTACGGTAATTTGGAGAAGTAAGTGAGGACCATGAAAGAATACGGAGAGGAAGAGCGAGAAAAGAAGGAAAAAAGCTGAGAGTCTGCATGCTGACACAGTTGTCTCTCTCAACACATGGGAATTTGGTTGTTAGCCAATAGAACCTTTCCATTGCCACCCATATTGACCTGTTTTAAGTCTGAAAGAGCTATTTTCACTAGTGACCTACAAGTTTCCATCCTGCTGCCTTAAGTGATTTTCAGGAGTATTTTCCTGGCCTGCTGCACTTAATGTTACACCTTCCTCCACTTGGCAAAGGCCTACATCTGGCAACTGACCCAGACTGACAGAAGCAAAGGAATTTCAAAAAGGAGCAAAAGGGAAGACTGACATAGGGCCAGAAGCACCGAAAATAGTTGCAACTTGCCTCTTCTTCCTGCTGCCTTCCAAATCTCCATCCAGGGAACCAAGTGGGAACAACTCCAGGACAGCACCACCATGAATAAACATACATGGAGTTTTCATGTACAATCTTGGAACCCGAGTCACAAAAGCACCAAGGCTGCTGTTGCCCAGCTGGTTTATCAAGCAGGCTTAAAAATACCAGGCTTGTTCTTGGAAGACGCTTCCCAGAATGGTGGGATTAGGTAAAGCTCTTAGGGAAAGGACTGGCAAATGCAAAAATAATCCAGGGATAGAAGCTCTCCAGACATCACAGCATGCTATTGTCACAGCCCAGAAAGTGTCTGTGTGTAGACAGTGGGTCACCCTGTGTCATAATTGCAAAACTTCCCATTCATTTTGGGTGCCTCAAGTTTCCACCCCCCACAAACACACCTGGAGACATTTTGAAGCCTGTGGGGTTTGCAGGCACTGCTTGTTTACCTGCCTTCCCTGAATGAGTGAGCAGGGACAGGAGCAAGAAGGAATAGCAGCTTCGTTTTGCCTCTCCCTCTCCCCAGGGCTGGCTATGGGGATTGGACCCAGAGGGCAAGCAAATGGGCAGCAGGAAGGAGGAGAGAGTCCACTCAAGCAAAAGCAAAACCAAACACACCTCACTGAGGGCATCTTCTCTGAACAGTTTCCCCAAATCTGGACTCATTGTGGAAAGTACCGGGCTGGAGGCTAGTGCCAGGTCCAGGTCTGGGCTGTCAGTGACCAAATGCAGAGAGAGAGAGAGAGAGAGAATGTTCTCCAACTCAGGGTCCCAGAAGACCATCCTTAGAGCTGGAGGCTTGAAGCAGAACTGCAGTAAAGAGAAGATACTCCTCCATCAACTAGGCAAGGGCTAGATTCATATCCAAAAGATTCATATTGCCTTCAGTCGGAGTGGGTGATGTTGCAACCTCTTAATTCCTTGTCTCGCTGAGGTTCATGGTTCAAGCCTTGGGACCCGTGAAAGCTGGTGTGTCAACCCTGATATAGCTCAATTAATGGACCATGTAACTAGAAATAGGCAAACTGGACTCCACCCACCCTGGGATGGCAAGGATGTGGGCAGCAGGCTGGCCAGTGATGGAGCAATGCCATCTCAAGGGGGAGACAGCACAGGGGATGGCCCCACTGGCATCTCCCCTTCTGGGATGCTAGTGGGGGGGGGCAAAGGATGAACCCACATGGAAAGGACAGAAGGACCTTGAGCAAGAGTCAGGGAAGTTAAATTCTCCCAGGGTGAGAGGCAGGGAGAGGAAAGGAAAGGAAAGCTACCAGCAGAGAGCAGAGGCTCTGCCATCTTCTTAGGAGGCCAGGAATTTGCATTTGTCTTTGGCTTCTGTATTCTGGGACACCATGCTGCTGGTTTTTCTTTCCTTTATATTTTATACTGTTGCTATATTGAGAATCTGTATTTTATTATATTAATTCTTAGTATTTTATTATGCTTATATAATTGTTTTAATTTATATGTTGCACAGGTATTTGGCGATATTTGTGTTGTAGGTTGTAAACTGCATTGTGGTCTTCTGCTGAAGGGTGGTATATAATAATAACTACTACTACTACTACTACTACTACTATTGGACTGCAGTTACATAGAAAGGCCTGTAGAAAACTCCCAACTACAGCCCATTGTCAAGAGCCAGGTGCCCTGCTAGAAGACAAGTTGGCAATGCTAACGATAAGGGACCCCGGGGCTCCAGGGCAAAGAGTTTGGGCACAATAATTATCAACAGCCTTCCATCAGAAAGCCCAAAGGCATGTCCTGGGCAGCCTGGATAACCCTGACAGCAATACCAGCCTCAGCATGCTGAACAGCATAAAAATGCTGAGCAAGAGCAAACATTATGGGGGCCACACCCTCCTAGCCTGGGGCCATATGCTTCTGCAGAACACGCAGAAATCCTCATACTTAAAGATTCCCTTGGCAAGCCAACCTCCCCAGGGAAAAACATTGACTAGCCCAACAAAAACGAAGGATAATCCAGAGACAACAAGAGGCTCAGGAGACAACAGCATAATTTGATGGCAGGCAAAGGCATGATCAGATGAGCAATAGGGCTGTGGTGTAAGAAAAGCATGCTCACCTCAAGCTGCAGCTGAAGAATCCCCTTCCCAGGAGCCCAGATGCTTTACTACAGGAATCAGAGATTATTTACACCTCCTCAACACGCCACTGGCAGGACTGAAAGGACACAGGCTCCTCCACTGGGCAGACTTAAAAGAGGCAGCTCTGCTCAAGAAAGAAGTGCCTCTTAGCTAATGTACTGCCAAGAAAATGGCTCATACGCCAAGATAAGAAATCGTATGCCGGTGCCATCCAAAGAGTAGAAGGCTGCATTCACATGTGGGGCAAGGAAGCAGATGCAAAGCCACAGGCCTGGACAAACCATGTGGCTTATATCAGACTCTCAAGCAAAGGGTTAACATGTCATCTTCAAGATTACTGAAATCCAAACTTGGGGAATTATTTTCCAGAGAACAATCCTCTATTGACATTTGGGGGAAAGGGCTACAACAACCAGGAAATGACAGCTATGTTTACTACATAGCTCCCTTCAGCTGCAATTCGAGCTACAATCCATCCACTCATTCATCAAATTTCCTTCTGCAGAGTCACACCATTTAGACAAAAGCTGTGCATTTAATTTGGTTTGCAGTGGGAACTAGTTGAAGAGGGCCAGAAGGGTCATCATTAGCTGTTTTTTTCATAGCGCTGCCTGCTTCTCTTGTTGGTAGCAGAATAATTGGCAAGGGGGGAGGGGAGAGGCAGCAGCCTGGAGGTTTCTGGGCTTTGGCACTGCAGTCGTCAGAGCATCTTTCACGCATAACTCTGTGAAGAGGTGGGCAGCTGCCCTGCCTTCAGGCAAGGGGGCAGTGGGAGACCCTGGGAAGAGGTACCTCCGATGCAGCGCCCATTACTACAAGCAATGCTTGTTCTAGTTTTAGAAAACAACTGGTGTGGTTTGCCCAACTTTTCCAAGACCCTTTCTTCTGCTCTTACTTTTACCAGTCATTGCTAGGCTGCATAACTCTGCCTACATTTAAATTTATTTCCTTAGTGCTGTGATAGCCTGCGCTTCCTCATATGTGCTCAAGAGGCTGTACATGGTTCTCATCCTCCCTCATTTCATGGACTCACAGAATTTTAGAGTTGGAAGGGACCCCAAGGGTCATCTAGTCCTACCCCCTGCAATGCAAACCTCTGCTTAAAAACCTCCAAGGAAGGAGAGTACCACCTCAGTTTCCTGTGCATCAATGAAAGTATTATCCCCAGTACCAGGTGTTCTTCTCTCATCTGTAATGTTTTGCCCTCCCCCTCAGGATCTAGTTTAAAGCTCTCCTGATGAGGTTCGTGAGACTCTTATCCAACACATTCTTGTCAACTGCTATGAGGTACAGCCCATTTCTTGCCAGAAGTCCTTCTTCAAGGAAGCAGAGACCAGGCTTTTTTCAGCGGGAACTCACAGGAACTCAGTCCCAGCACCTCTCAGGTGGGTTCCAGCACCTCTCAGGTGGGCGCCATTGCCATTCTAAGAGAACAAGGGAGGTGTTGGTGGTGCGTTCCAGCACCTCTTTTGCTACAAAAATAGCACTGGTGGAGACCATGATCCAAGAAGCCAAACCCTTCCTTTGCGACACCACCTGCACAGCCAGTGGTTGCCCCCCAGTATTTTCCTCTCTTTCTGGGTCACGACCTTCAACAGGAAGGAGTGGTGAAAATGCCACCTGTGCCCCAAGGCTCTTCAGCTTCCTGCCCAGAGTCCCTTGTTATACGTTGAAGGCTGTGATGGCAGCATTATTTGTACCCACATGAATCAGAAGGAAGGAGTAGTGGTCAGTGGGCTTTATAATCTTCACAACAATCCTGTGAGGTAGAATAGGCTGAGAGAGGTGAACTGAGACCACCTCAGTAGGCTTCATGGCTAAGTTGAGATTTGAACCTGGGTCTTGCCAGCTCTAATCCTGCAATAATATTTTCAACTGTGGAATCATTTAGTGTCCCCAGGCAAATGTCTCACCTTTGGACTGGCATGGGCAATAGGATAAGAAATGAAAGGAGAAGGGAGGTAAGCAAGGCCCTCAAGCTCTGCCTGGAACAGGGGCAGCCAGCCTGGAGGCTTTGCAGAAGTGGTTTGACTACAACTCCTAGCATCCCTGGCCACTGCAATGCTCAGTTTGCAGTACAGAGGTAACTCGGTTTTCGAACGTAATCTGTTCCGGAAGACCGTTCGAGTTCTGAAATGTTCAAAAACTGAAAACTCAATAATAGCCGACAGCTAGGCCTCAGGATCTTGCACTCAGTGGAAGCCGCATTTCCTGTTCGAAACCCAAAGCATTTACTTCCAGGTTTACGGCGTTTGAAAACTGAAATGTTAATCAACGGACATGTTCAGAAACCGAGGTACCACTGTATTTCCTTACTGACAATGGTTTCAAGTTAACCTGGAGGAGAAAGGATCATTGCTGCTAATGCCTGATACATTAGAGCTTGCAGGGCAGCAGCTGAAGAAGGAGCAAAAAGGGTTTCAAACGTTTGTTGGGGGAGACGTAGGGTTTTTTTGGGGGGGTTATTTGTCCTGTCTGCACGCTTTTTATGATGGAGGACCGCTGTAGTCACCCCCAACGACACGTTCTCAAGATGGAGGGTGAGGGAACAGCTGCAGTCGCCTGCGGTTCCTGCGCAATGTTTGCCATCTTGCCAAAGGTTGCAGGCAGCTTTACCTGCAGCAATTGCATGTTGATTGCCCTCTTAGAAGACAAAGTCCAGCAACTGGAGGAACGTGTAGCTACGCTCCAAAGAATTAGAGAGCTGGAGCTCTTCTTGGAAGCAACAGAGCACACCGTCTCCACCAAGGAGGAGACAGGGGACTCCCCTGAGAAGGAGGCTAGTTCACCAACACAGGAGCCAGATGTATGGAGAAACGTGACTCAAAGAAGTAGGAGGCCCAGGGTTCGCTCTGATTGTTTAGAAATACACAATCGCTTTGAGGTCCTCTCCCCTAGCATGGAAGACGAAGAGCAGACTCCATTTGAGGATCTCTCCCTCATTACAGTCAATCAGGTATATGAAGACGAGCAGCAAAGTCAGTCCTCAGGGAATGTGCAGGCGACCTTGGAACGGACAGATCACGGAAGAACCCCGACCAGACCTAAGAGGAGGTGTGTAGTGGTGATAGGGGATTCCCTACTGAGGGGAACAGAAGCAGTGATCTGTGGGCCTGACAAGATGTCTCGGGAAGTGTGCTGTCTCCCCGGGGCTAAGATCCAAGATGTAACTGAACGACTGCAAGGAATCATAAAACCCACTGACAAATACCCCTTCCTCTTGGTTCATGTGGGAACCAATGACACCGCAAGCAATAGCCTCCAGAAGATCAAAAGAGACTATGAGGCTCTGGGCAGGAAATCGAAGCAATTAAATGCACAAATTGTCATCTCATCTGTCCTCCCAGTTGAACGACGTGGCCCAGGGAGAGAGGGAAAAATAGTGGAAGTGAACAGCTGGCTTCGCAAATGGTGTAAACAGGAACGGTTTGGATTCTTAGATCACGGTCTGCAGTTTCTTGAAGATGGACTTCTGGCAAGTGATGGGCTGCACCTCACAATGGTTGGGAGGAATGTTTTTACCAAAAATCTCAGAAACCTCATCAGGAGGGCTTTAAACTGACTAATGTGGGGGAGGGAGTCAGTGCTCCTGAAGGTAGGAGTCTATCAATTGATGAAGATGATCATCCAAATGTCATAGACCAAATGGAGCAAACAGCACGCAGACCTAGTGGTGGGAGGAAAAAATCCTTAAATAAGAGACACGGGGGAATGATTAATGGACTTCAATGTCTGTACACTAATGCGCAAAGCATGGGAAATAAACAAGATGAGCTTGAGCTCTTGGTACAGCAAACTAAATATGACATAATAGGCATCACTGAAACCTGGTGGGTTAAGTCCCACGATTGGAATGTAATAATGGAGGGATACAATCTATTTCAGAGAAACAGACCAGACAAGAAAGGAGGAGGAGTGGCGTTATATGTCAGGGATGTATATACCTGTGAAGAGATCCAAGATTTAGAACCTCAAAGCCAAAGTGAGAGCATTTGGGTCAAAATTAAGGGAGAGAAGAATAACAGGGACCTCATTGTGGGAGTTTACGATAGATCCCCAAGCCAAACGGAGGACATAGATGATGCCTTCCTGGAACAGATGGCCAAGCATGCAAAAGGAAGGGAGATAGTAGTAATGGGGGACTTCAATTACCCGGATATTTGTTGGATGTCAAACTCAGCCAAGAGCATAAGGTCAAACAGATTCCTCACTGGCCTTGCAGACAACTTCATTGTCCAGAAAGTGGGAGAAGCAACAAGAGGAACAGCCATTTTAGATCTGGTCCTAACCAATGTTGATGACCTGGTTAGTGGGGTAGAAGTGGAAGGATCATTAGGCGCGAGTGATCATGCTCTTCTGAAGTTTACTATACAGCGGAAAGGAGCAGCCAAGCATACTAGGACTCAATTTCTTGACTTTAAGAAAGCCGACTTCATAAAACTTAGGGAAGTGCTGGGTGAGATCCCATGGACAGTAATACTAAAAGGAAAGGGAGTTCATGATGGCTGGGAGTTTGTTAAGAGGGAGATAGTAAAAGCACAACTTCAGGCAATACCAATGAGACGGAAACATGGAAGGCGCCTAAAGAAGCCAGGGTGGCTATCTAAAGAACTTGTAACTGAGTTAAGATTTAAAAAGGATGTGTACAAAAAATGGAAAAGGGGGAAACCACCAAAGAGGAATTCAAACAAATAGCCAGCAGGTGTAGACACAAAATCAGAAAAGCTAAAGCACAGAATGAACTCAGGCTTGCTAGAGAGGTTAAAAGCAACAAAAAAGGCTTTTATGGGTATGTTCGTAGCAAAAGGAAGAACAAAGAAACAGTGGGTTCACTCAGAGGAGAAGATGGTGAAATGCAAACAGGGGACACAGAAAGGGCTGAACTCCTCAATGCCTTCTTTGCCTCAGTCTTCTCCGATAAAGAAAACAATGCCCGACTTGAAGAATTTGGAGCAAATGATTCAGCAGAGGAAACACAGCCCAGAATAACTAAGGAGATAGTACAAGAATACTTGGCTAGTTTAGATGTATTCAAGTCTCCAGGGCCAGATGAACTGCATCCAAGAGTATTAAAAGAACTGGCAGATGTGATCTCAGAACCACTGGCAGTCATTTTTGAGAATTCCTGGAGAACAGGCGAAGTCCCGGCAGACTGGAGGAGGGCAAATGTTGTCCCTATTTTCAAAAAGGGGAAAAGAGAGGACCCAAATAATTACCGCCCAGTCAGTCTGACATCAATATCAGGGAAGATTCTAGAGCGGATCATTAAGCAAACAGTCTGTGAGCACCTAGAAAGGAATGCTGTGATCACCAATAGTCAGCATGGATTTCTGAAAAATAAGTCATGTCAGACTAACCTGATCTCATTTTTTCACAGAATTACAAGCCTGGTAGATGAAGGGAACGCAGTGGATGTAGCCTACCTTGATTTCAGCAAGGCATTTGACAAGGTGCCCCATGATATTCTTGTAAAGAAGCTGGTAAAATGCGGTTTTGACTATGCTACCACTCAGTGGATTTGTAACTGGCTGACTGACCGAACCCAAAGGGTGCTCATCAATGGTTCCTCTTCATCCTGGAGAAGAGTGACTAGTGGGGTGCCACAGGGTTCTGTCTTGGGCCCGGTCTTATTCAACATCTTTATCAACGACTTGGATGATGGACTCAAGGGCATCCTGATCAAATTTGCAGATGACACCAAACTGGGAGGGGTGGCTAACACCCCAGAGGACAGGATCACACTTCAAAACGACCTTGACAGATTAGAGAACTGGGCCAAAATAAACAAGATGAATTTTAACAGGGAGAAATGTAAAGTATTGCACTTGGGCAAAAAAAATGAGAGGCACAAATACAAGATGGGTGACACCTGGCTTGAGAGCAGTACATGTGAAAAGGATCTAGGAGTCTTGCTTGACCACAAACTTGACATGAGCCAACAGTGTGACGCGGCAGCTAAAAAAGCCAATGCAATTCTGGGCTGCATCAATAGGAGTATAGCATCTAGAGCAAGGGAAGTAATAGTGCCACTGTATTCTGCTCTGGTCAGACCTCACCTGGAGTACTGCGTCCAGTTCTGGGCACCACAGTTCAAGGAGGACACTGACAAACTGGAACGTGTCCAGAGGAGGGCAACCAAAATGGTCAAAGGCCTGGAAACGATGCCTTATGAGGAACGGCTAAGGGAGCTGGGCATGTTTAGCCTGGAGAAGAGGAGGTTAAGGGGTGATATGATAGCCATGTTCAAATATATAAAAGGATGTCACATAGAGGAGGGAGAAAGGTTGTTTTCTGCTGCTCCAGAGAAGCGGACACGGAGCAATGGATCCAAACTACAAGAAAGAAGATTCCACCTAAGCATTAGGAAGAACTTCCTGACAGTAAGAGCTGTTCGACAGTGGAATTTGCTGCCAAGGAGTGTGGTGGAGTCTCCTTCTTTGGAGGTCTTTAAGCAGAGGCTTGACAACCATATGTCAGGAGTGCTCTGATGGTGTTTCCTGCTTGGCAGGGGGTTGGACTCGATGGCCCTTGTGGTTTCTTCCAACTCTATGATTCTATGATTCTAATTCCCCAAGTTCATGCCAATCAAGCTGTCTGACCTATACTAACCCTTCCTACCCCCAATTCACAAACTGACAGGAGGCTAATGTCAGCTGATATTCTGCACAGCTTTCAGCCTGGGGTCCTGAGAGGGAAATATCCTCTCTTTGACAGGGCTACTTCCCACAATTTTACTTGTGCAAAAACACAACTGGCATTTACTTGTGCAAAAGCACAGCCATGTGTACATCAATGCACAGAAAAACAGGCAGAAGTGGTCCAAGCCTGAGAGGGGGCAGAGAGGGAGCTGCAGGCATTTCACTTGTGCACAGATTGCCTCCTTCTGCCTTTCCTAAGGCAAACATTTGACCCTGCTCCTGATCCTTAGAGAAATCTGGATGCTGCCTCCCTGCTGCCGGGCCTCACTAGGAGCCTGCCAGGACTGTTTCTTTGACGGGGTGTTGGCCTTGGGACCATCATGGGACGAGCCTTCCTCTACGGCAAAGCATGAACTTGTTCAGTAGCTGCTCCAGGATGACCCTCTGGCACCAGACGGTATGTGGGATGCAAAGCAGGGGTTCCTCTGGGATCCGCGGTGGAATATCCCCGTTTGAAAGTGCGTCAGAGCAGAGTGGCTGAGTCAACAGTTTTTCCTCTTCATTACCTCCGACAGCATCCCCCCCCCTGCTGCTTGTCCCCCAGTCCCTCCACCTGCCCTCTGGCACCAGTGCATTCCCTGCCACATGAATGAGGAAGCTGTTTCTTTCTCTCCCAAGCTCTCCAGCTCTCGCCTGGGCACATGCAGAAGCCCATTCAGCAGTTTTTTCTGTGTCTGCTTGCGCCTGGACTTAGAAAGACCTACTGTGGTGCTATTCAGAAGCCAGACTAGGAGAGAAGAGAACATCAGGGTTCCATGCATGCCTGGCAGCTTGGGCACGGACTCCCCTTCCTGTGGCCTCAAAGAAAAGAGACAAAGGGTGAATGAAAGTGGTTTTCTGACACCTGCAGTGTGCGAGAGAGACACACAGAGAGGGGATGGGATTAACAATCTTGTCATGTGGACTTCCTTCTGAGTAATCCCATCACAGACAACACTACGCTGCAACCTGTGTCACCCTCACCGGCACCTCTTCCTCTCCTGTCAGCCTGCTTCCTTCTTCCGCTTCTCCCAATTAACACTTTCCTCCCCGCTGGCCACCACCATCTCCAATCCTGGTCATTCTCCTTGTAAACCAGCAACCATGTGCAGAGTGTGCACATGGGGGGGGGCACGGAGAGAGACACAATCTTGTCTGTGGCGCCATACCCTGCTCTGGGAGAAAATGGTAATTCACTAATCCTATGATTTAATAAATAAAATAAAATAAAATAAAAGCTAGAGGCCATTCCTGATGTTTTAAAGCAGGGGTGGGAAACCTGTGGTCCTCCAGATGTTGTGTAGGACTACAACAACCATGGGCCATGCTATAAACTTTATAGGGCCAAAGGATCAATTCTTCATCAGAAGCATAAAACCCTCTTCTCAAATAATAGAAGGGGAGGGGTAGCCTTGCCACGAGTGAATCGTCATACTTCTGATGACAGGCACAGACAGGGCTGATGTGTTGTGTGCTTGATGGCTGTCACATCAGGAGAGCCCAACCAGGCCTCCTCCCAATGCAACATTCACCTGCCAGACTGCCCGGCCCGGGGAAACGCTATGCGCGCAGGGTGACAACTTGTCCCCTCAAGATGGGGAGGGGCTGAGTCCCATTGCCACAGCCCCATCGAGTTGGCAACCCTGCTTTTGATTGTCACCAAATACTAACGGATGAATGCGTACCCCAGTTTTTGAAACAGAGGAAGGAATGCCTTTCAGAGAGCTAAAAAACAATAGTGTACATATCCCCAACATATATATAATCTAAAATATGATGTCAGTTCCCAATTTTAACTGGAGTCAGAAAGAGGCCCACTTCTCAGTGAGTCAGCAAACCTTCCCTTTGCCTGCACCTCTGCTTTTGGCTGCAGGTAGGGTTTCACCTCAATACTATTTGCCCCCTGCACACAGAAAACAAGCTTGTCAAGGAGAAGGCTAGTGTAGAGTCTTTCTTCTTAATACCTGGGGTGGGATTTTTCTTGCAGGGGGTGTGGAAATGCATTCAGTCACAGGAGCTTTCACCTGCAGTCTAAAGTGGTCTAGGCAAGACTCGCGGACGGAGGCTGGAGCTAGAGCTCTCTTCCTGTGGGGGGCTTTCAAAGAGGCCAGACCCCCCCACTCTTGGCCCCCTCACAGTTCAACCCACGTTGCTTCCAGACAATCTGTTTACTGAACCGATTTGTTTGCACAAAGCTTATGGGGAGGTTAGACAATGCCAGGTCAAGCAAGTGTGACTTGCTGGTTCATTTTCCTGTCGCTTTCCTCACCACAAAAAGTCAATTGGCTTTCAGCCAAAAATGCCTTAGTCAAGGGCTTATTTTTTGTTTATTACCTGAACCAATCTCAAAAGCTTTCGTTGTCAAAAGAAACCGATAGAGCAAAATCTTGTGGGCGGACCACCTCACCCCATACCTTCACATGCTGCAATGCGCACCAGCATGTTTCTTTTTTGCAAGTTACATGAACACAAGCTGAAACCTCATTGCAACCAGGCTCATAAGCAACCCAAGGCAGCCGACTGTAGCTGCTTCCAGACATGTGGCTTCTAGCACTAATCGTCATTGTTCTTCCGCTGCAAGCTAGAAGCAGAATCACAACTGACCTTCCACACTACTGGGGACCCTGTACTTCCTTGGTATGAGTCTCCTGCTAGTCCCTCTTCACACCAGTGGACATCACACAGCTGCTGGTGGGGGGAGCAGGAAGATGCTGGTCACCTGAGCAGTTATTTGGAGGGGGGATTTCAGGAGGTGGTGACCAGGAAGGAGTCTCCTCATTTTTTAAAAAAATTAGCACTATATGTTACAGCACCATAACCCTCTTTCACTTAAGGAGTTTTAGTGATAATGTAGAGATTGATTTAAATAACAATAATGAGATTATAAACTGATGTCCGCCCAAAAAGTTTATGGTGAATGTGTGTTGAGCTGTGAGAGGTTCACCTGCCAAATACATCACTGGCCATTAAAAAAACCACCTCCTTTTTTTAAAAAAAAAAACAAGAGCAGCAGCAGCAGCAGAGTTCTACTAGGGGCAGCTACACCTGTGGAGAATGTGGTACTCTTCATCCATCTCAAAAGAGACAAACTTTCTATGGTAAGAAAAAGCAAGTAAGCAGCACTAAGAAAACCTGGGAAGATTACACATGGATCATGTGGAGCCCCTGCAAAATCTGAGTGGGCAAGACATGGCGAATCCACACTAGAGCTGGCCAATGGCTGTTCTTGGGGACATCAATTGGAGGGAAAAGTAGCCAGGGGGGCAGATAGGAGCAATCAGAACAAGGGCTAAACTTTAGGCCCCCAAACAGCTGGAGTCACTCCTGAGAATGGTTCAGATATGGATTTCCTACTCTTGATGAAAGGGGTTGACTTAGAAGAAGAAGAAGAGTTTGGATTTGATATCCCGCCTTTCACTCCCTTTAAGGAGTCTCAAAGCGGCTAACAATCTCCTTTCCCTTCCTCCCCCACAACAAACACTCTGTGAGGTGAGTGGGGCTGAGAGACTTCAGAGAAGCATGATGGGTCCAAGGTCACCCAGCAGCTGCATGTGGAGGAGCGGAGACGCGAACCCGGTTCCCCAGATTACGAGTCCACCGCTCTTAACCACTACACCACACTGGGTCTTTAAAATCCCTCTCAGCCTCTTGGGCTCATTCTGAGGCTTGCGAATGAAACCAGGAAACCTTTCCCCCAGGGTGTGGCCTTCACCTGAAAGAAGAGCCAGGTGCGCCTGCGTGTCAATGCATATGGGCTGAATGAACGTAAGAAGTAATAGCATCTTGGACTCTCACTTGGAGAAGGTGTTCCTGGCATAGTGCATTATGCTGTCAAAATCGTACGTCTCTCCCAAAGACTCCACCTCTTCATACTCCATCTTCAAGAAGTTATACTCCTGCCCTGCGGAAACAGCAGGAGGTAGAAGCATGAGAAAAGCAGACTAGGCTAAGCTGGGCAAGGAGCAAATATCTGTCTCTCATCTGCCAGGTCTCCTGCTCACACAGAACTGCTATCCAGCGGTAGCGATTAGAGCAGCGCCTTGTCTTAGGCTGCTCAGTGATGCTGACTGAGCTATATGCTTCACTGTTTTTGACTCTGCACAAGTTCAGCAGTGAAATTTGAGGTACACATTTGCCAGCCTGTCCCAGGCTCTGCCATTTTCTAAGTTTGTCCAATGTGCTGGGCAGAGTGCTCTCAGAAGGAGAATATGTAAGCACTGCATAGGTAGATACAGTGTGTGTGTGTGTGTGTGTGTGTGTGTGTGTGTGTGTGTGTGTATGGACAATATGGGGCAAAAAAGCAGCAGAGAAGGAGAACACTGGTCAGATGACAAGGTGAGTCGTGAATGGATGAAGAAAGAACAGTGGGACTAAGGACAGAACTCCCATGTTCCACCAGACAAGCATCTTTTGCTGGACTGCTCATGCTCATGCTTGCTTTACATTACTTTGCTTTGTTGGGATGAAGACTAGAAGAACAGGGAGAAAATGGGCACTTTTACCTGGTTGGATGTTTTCACGGATAATGGACACGTGCTCATCTCTGTCTGGGCGTGTGTGCTCATGCCAAAAACCAATGACATGGCCCAGCTCATGCACCACAATGCCAAACTTGTCACAGTTTTTCCCAATGGAGATGGCTTGTGGTCCTCCTCCTCTGCGCCCCACATAGGAACAGCACCTGTGAGAACAAGAGAGTGCCAAATTCACTTGCAAATAGGCCAAGAACATCTCAGCAAGAAACACAAGTACAAACTTCTTTGCTTTTTCCACCGTGAGAAGGAGAAGGGTCTTTAGAAGGTAAAATCATGCTCCTCTCCTCACCCCCGTTCCCTTCCCAGGAGAAGGAAGAACTGGACCAAGGGAAGACATGCTGCTGGGGACTGATCCATGCGACTTCAGATGTTGAGAAGTTCTGTCTCTGGCTTACCCACAAGGTCTAAAGGTAAACACAATGTAGCTGTCTTCATCATTCCGTTCCAAGAAGGTGACACAGGTGTGCTTCTCCCAGTGGCGCATGGCCTGCCGAAAGACGGCTCGTTGGCTGCCTACAGGAAACAGAGAGAGGCCCAAAGCTGACTAGAGAGGGAAGATGTCTATAGTCCTCACTCTGAGCTGTGTGAGCAATTGAACAATTGTCAAGATGAGCATGTGGAGTATATGAGACAGCATATTACAATTGCAATGGTGCTGTAGGAGGAAGTGCAGGTCTTAACCAGAGGGGAGTGGAACTCAGGACTGCTCTCTAGCATCTGAACAGGAAAGGGCAAGGTCACATCACCAGACTCAGGATTAGAGGGGGCAGGTCTCAGAGGGGACTTAGCCATGTTCCCCACAAGATGGAAAGAAAACTGCCCATGCTGTTTGTTGGCAGAGCCATAAATATTATTTCAGAACTGCACACATTGCAAAACAGAAAAACAGAAAACAAAGTCATCTGCGTAGGCCCTGCAGATGCTTCTGTTGAGATGCAGATGACATAACCTGGATGTGAGTGTCAGTGATGGTTTGCTAATTTCTGAGTCCAGAAGAGAGCTACTAATAAAAACAAATTAACGAAAAAATATAAAATATATGACCTATTTGCCAGAGAACCCCTAATTTTGGAGTTTGCTCTGCTTGTTGCCACATATGATGCTTAACCTTAGAAGCTAGAAAAATGATCACAATCCAGTTTTCAGAGATTCTAAGTATAGGCTTTAACGTTTAATGGAAATTTAAATTTGTCTGTATCTGGGGGTTTTTTAAAGAGAGAGACTAAGATGAGTGAATAAAAAAATGAGTTGAATTTGGCCCAGTGCAGAGAGGTGTCTGTCTTGGTAGCGGAGCACAGAAGGGAGCTTTCTCTTGGCCCAATGCACTGCATGTTCATGTGGAACTTGGTGTTAAATATTCATAGATGGCTTTAATTTCAAAACATATGATTTATTAATTTTAGATCCAATGGTATTGATTGGCATGTTGTTGCTGTCACTGTTGTTTTAAATCGCTTTTTATCCATCTTGGCTTGGTAGCTACTCTGTTGGTATGAAAGTGGCTGATGAAAACCCATCTTCACTCTCCCTAGCTTGCAGGCCTGACTTAAACTGAGGATTGAGCTTCCAAGGCATAAGAGCAAGCCCTGGTTAAAACTGGACAATAAATTTCTTACTTCATAGCCTGGAATTTAGCAACAGAACATCCAAGTACTTTTTGTTCAGATCACTAAGGAGATGAGGCAATTGGATTACAACTAACAGGGAACCAAAACAGAGCAATAGCCATCAGTGAAGCTGCTCAACATGATGTCCATACTTGAACCTAGAATCTAGATCACTGTTTCTCAAGCCTGGGACTCCAGGTGTTGTTAGATTACAATTCCCAGAATCCCTGGCTAGCAGGACCAGGGCCAGGGATGATGGCAGTTGTGGGCTGGATCTAGACACATCAAAGAAGTGTTTCTGTTTAAAGCGTTGTAAATTTAAATAAGGAAAAGAGGTAGAGAACAGGAACTCCATGTCACCATCTCGTGGCACAATCTTATATCAAACATACATTGCATATAAATCACTTTTTCTTTACCAGTCTAGCTGAGTCTGTAGTCCAACAACAGCTGGAGACCCAAGTTTGAGAATGGTCTAGACAGGCAAGCGTCTCTTGTGGCCCCAAGCTGCCTCAGATGGCCTCACCTACATCACCCGCTTTCCCTTTCAGTGGTTCAGCTTGGAGAGGAGTGAGGATGAGGGTTCCGTGATTTCTAAGATGCAAAGAGCTGGGCAATGAGTGGAAGGAGAACAGGAAAGGCCTCAGCTGCAAGGCCTTCTAAGGGAGAATGAAGCACAATTTGTCCCATGCAGATTTTTTTGAGAAAGGCAGGAGCAACACTCAGAGGTGCCCTTAAAGGCTCATTACTGGAGAACCCCCACTTCTGGAGTAAGGCCTGCTGGGTTTTTTGCATTCAATATGCAGCCCACTGAGTTCCTGGAGGAGGGAAAACGGGATTCATATGCTCTGCAAAGCCTCTCCTACTAGCAGCATTCTTTTCCCTACAGCACATAACATTGTAGGGTTTCTGGCAAGAATGGAGTTCTCAGTTCAGTTCTCAGAGACTTGCACTGGCACATTCTTACCAATCCAGTTTGTTGAGAATTGATTACTCAGTTAAGGTATGGGGCAATTATTTATTTTAATGCAATCTCAATTATCTAAATCATTAAGATAATCAGATATCTGAATACAGATTGACATGGGAGCTACAGACTGAAGTATGTGGCATTTCTACTAGAATTCAGACATAGGGGATTTCCCTTGCATATTCCTTTGTAGTGGCATGTACACACTGCATGCTAATAAGTGCTGAGTTCAGGTGTTTTCTTGTGCACACACAACATAATCCCCAAGTCATCCTTATTCCACACTACTTAATCAATCCAAAGCACATTCTGTAGGACGGTTGTAATCCATTTTGTACCAAGAATGCTCTTCTCAAGCTGCCTGGCATAGCTCTTAAGTCTAGCACAGGCTTTCCTAGTGTGGTCCCCCAACTGGCTGGAACTGACAGGAGTTATAGTTCCAAACATCTGGACGGTACCAGGTTAGGGAAGACTGATGGAGTAAATGAGCATTAACCTGAGAGTATAAGGTTCTCTCCTGAAATGTAAGAGAAGCCAGTTAGTCGATTTTTCATGTTTTGTTTCAGGCGGAATAGTAGGCTTCACAAAATATGCAGTGCAGAGCAATCTGGCAATCTCTCCACAATATCTCTGTCTCACCAGAATCATGCTGTAGGCCTAGCAGTTTGCTCTTCTTCATCTCTGCATTTTAGGGGAGAATCACAGTTTCACAGTGTGTAAAACTTACCACTGAAATTTCCGCTGATCACATAAGGAATGACTCCATCTGGCCACACCCGCTCAAGGCGGGATGTGGCGGCCCGGCGGCTTCGAGGCTGCCCCCGCCCCTGCTTCCATCGCCTCCTCTGCTGCCTCCCGGGTCTCATACTGGTGCTGTTTGAACTGTTCCCTTTGATAGAGACAATAAAGAGGTTCATGAGCACAGCTCTTTCCCATTTTGTGAAGGGAGAATCCCTCACCCAACTTTCGTTCATTGACTTCAGGGCAGAACTAGCACGCAAACCCCACAAGAAAGATAAGCTTGAGTGACCTCCCTATTCCTCCCAAATAGCTGCCTGGGTTTTATTTATTATTATTATTTTAAATAATATTTATTAAGTTTTCCAATTTAACAATCCAATAAATGCCACATTAAAAACATTCCGAATTATAAAATAATCAAACAGTCCAAATATTAAGCCAAATCATAAATCTTTGTTTGACTTCCCATGCTCTGAGGTTGGAGGATTGCCATCAGCTCACATTTGTGCTGCTTTCTTAATTAGTCCAGGTGGTTCCCATAAATCAATCCGATGTTAATCCTTCATTCGTTTTCACAGCCTCTGAGTTCGTCCAGCAAGCGAGTTATATCAAAACAGTATGTTTCTGTGTGGGTGTTTATTTTCTTCTGTGTCTTTCACTTTTGCTTCTTCATGCCAGTTGTTATCCAATACAACATGTCCCAAAATGGAGGAAATCTGGCTTTCTGCCAATTGTTTCAGGCATATGTCCAAACCCTTCCGTTTTGTCTCATACCAGAACAGATAATGCGCCCCCTTGCCCAGATTATCCGGAGCTTTGGGCTGGGCTGTCACCAATATGCTGATGACACTCAGCTCTATCTGCTGATGGATGGCCACACTGACTCGACCCCGAACACACTGACCAGATGCTTGGAAGCTGTGGCTGGATGGTTTCGTGGGAGCCGATTGAAACTAAATCCTTCTAAGACAGAGGTCCTATGGCTGGGTCGGGATGGCATGGGGATGAGGGACGAACTCCCTTCTCTTGCGGGGGCCCAATTAGTGCCATTGCCTTCCGTTAAGAGTTTGGGTGTAATCCTTGACGCCTCCCTTTCCATGGAGGCGCAGGTTACAGCAACAGCCAAGGCAACATTTTTCCACCTTCGCCGCATCAAGCAGTTGGTCCCTTACCTTTCCCGCCCTGACTTGGCCACAGTGAGTCATGTGACGGTCATCTCCAGGCTTGACTACTGTAATTCGCTCTATGCGGGGCTGCCCTTGAAGCTGTCCCAGAAACTCCAGCGGGTGCAGAATGCTGCAGCGAGGCTCCTCACGGGGTCTCTGCCATGGGAGCATATTCACCCAGTGCTTTTCAAGCTGCACTGGCTCCCGGTGGAGTACAGGGTCATATTTAAGGTGCTGCTTTTGACCTTTAAAGCCCTTCATGGCCTAGGACCCTCGTACCTACGGGACCGCCTCTCCCGGTCTGCCCCATGGAGAGCCTCAAGGTCCATAAATAACAACACCCTAGTGGTCTCTGGCCCTAAGGAAGTTAGATTGGCTTCGACCAGAGCCAGGGCCTTTTCAACTCTGGCTCCGGTCTGGTGGAACGCTCTGCCTCATGAGACCAGGGCCCTGCAGGATCTGATTTCTTTCCGCAGGGCCTGTAAGACAGAGTTGTTCTGCCTGGCCTTTGACTTGGAGCCAATTTGATTCCCTCCCTCTCTTTCTTTTTTCTTTTCCTTCTCCTCCTGCGATGAGGCTACATTTTAATATTTTAATGTTCCATTATTTTAATGTTGTATTTTATTTTTGTTTTTAAGTTGTAATCATTCATCTTGTTTTTATTATTGCTTGTAAGCCGCTCTGAGCCCGGCCTTGGCTGGGAAGGGCGGGGTATAAATAAAAAATTATTATTATTATTATTATTATTATTATTATTATTAGCCTGTACTTTACCTAGGAGTCTCAGTTCCCATCTTCCACTCTTAACAGTCCATCAGAATTAATTGCAAGTTCATAAGTCTTTCCCACACAGTTAATAACTCACTCAGAGCATGCCTGTTAATTACGGTAAGTCCGAATTATCATCTTAAATTATCATCAGGAGTTTGCTCGCTCATGGCAGCGACTTTGGAGAGCTGCTGAAGAGACGCATGGTGTTTTCCACCCAGCGCCCCCTGCCCCCTCATTCCTACCGGATTGGGGGCAGGTGTTGGGCGATCTGTGGGTGAAGCTGCCCACCCGGCCGGGGGGGAGGGCTGGAAGGATGATGACTCACATTTCATCCTCAAAATATCCCATGCGAAATGGCAGAGATGTAACCAACAGCAAGCCAACCATGGCTGACCAAACCGGAAGTCTCAATGGCTGCCTGGGTTTTAAGTGCATTGAACTACTTTGCTAATGCTTCTATTAAGATGCAGATCTCAGTTAACCACAATGTAAGTCCAGTTGAGTGAAAGAAACCACTAACTCTCTCACTACTTGTTCACCCTCCTTTCCCTCTGGCCCAGAAAAAAAGTGATGCGTGCAGACAGTAGATGATGCCACTTGCTTGCTCATTGGTTCTCTGTCTGGCAAACAGTGATGAGGAAGATGAGCATCAGCAAGCTCTGCGGCTAACGGCAAAGAGTAACTAGACCCATGGGGGGGGGTGTCATGCTGGGGGTCCTGGAGAGTGTCTTGCCAAAGGCCCACCGAAACTTGGAGCTGGCACTACATTCCTTATCAACCAATAGTCTAATGCCATTTTTCATGTGTCTAAAGACCCCTGCTGCCTGCCAAGGTAGGCTGCGACACTAGATTACAGATTGGGCTGTTATTTCATATCAATCAGTGAACTTCAGTTTTTCCCTCCGAGTTCATTTTCTCTCCTACTTCTCCTTATCCCCCCTCAGAATCCCACTTTTTGCTTTCTCCTCATTCTCCTGAGACACTCCTTTTTCCTCCAAATTTGTTTTCAGGGGGCAAGACAAGATGGGCCACTACTTACCACACCTGCTATTTATGCAAACAAGCTTGAACGGTGCCACATCTAGTTTGCCCCACAGGCTCCTGCCTCTTCTCTTGGGGGTTTCTGTTTGCTCCACTCAACCAGCCACTGCTAGGGAGGCCTTTCACTGCCCAGCCCCTCTGTGACAGAAAGGCAGGCAAGCCAATCATTGCCCAAAGCTTCTTGAGCATCACTGCTTCTGCCACCACCACCAAGTCTCTTAGTAATTTATTAGATAGCTAGTGACATCACAACTCTTACCACACAAATTGAATCCTATGCATTTTCTTAAACCACTCTTTGTCCAAAAATGCTGACTCCTTGGTGTGTCTTATACAGCCATTTCCCATTTTTGTAGGTTAGATATTTATTGTGGTCTTCAAATTGGAACCAGTGAAGGCGGTGGAGGTCCTGTGTGAATGTCTGGAGGTGGTTGGAGGATGGATGGCGGCTAACAGATTGAGGTTGAATCCTGACAAGACAGAAGTACTGTTTTTGGGGGACAGGAGACGGGCGGGTGTGGAGGACTCCCTGGTCCTGAATGGGGTAACTGTGCCCCTGAAGGACCAGGTGTGCAGCCTGGGAGTCATTCTGGACTCACAGCTGTCCATGAAGGTGCAGGTCAATTCTGTGTCCAGGGCAGCTGTTTACCAGCTCCATCTGGTATGCAGGCTGAGACCCTCTCTGCCCGCAGACTGTCTCGCCAGAGTGGTGCATGCTTTGGTTATCTCTCGCTTGGACTACTGCCATGCGCTCTATGTGGGGCTACCTTTGAAGGTGACCCGGAAACTACAACTAATCCAGAATGCGGCAGCTAGACTGGTGACTGGGAGCAGCCACCGAGACCATATAACACCAGTCTTGAAAGACCTACACTGGCTCCCAGTACGTTTCCGAGCACAATTCAAAGTGTTGGTGCTGACCTTTAAAGCCCTAAACGGCCTCGGTCCAGTATTCCTGAAGGAGCGTCTCCACCTCCATTGTTCTGCCCAGATACTGAGTCCAGCGCCGAGGGCCTTCTGGTGGTTCCCTCACTGCGAGAAGCCAAGTTACAGCGAACCAGGCAGAGGGCCTTCTCGGTAGTGGCACCCACCCTGTGGAACGACCTCCCACCAGATGTCAAAGAGAAAAATAACTACCAAACTTTTAGAAGACATCTGAAGGCAGCCCTGTTTAGGGAAGTGTTTAATGTTTAATAGGTTATTGTATTATAGTGTTTTGTTGGAAGCCGCCCAGAGTGGCTGGGGAAACCCAGCCAGATGGGCGGGGTATAAATAATAAATTATTATTATTATTATTATTATTATTATTATTATTATTATTGGTATGAAGCCATGGAAAACCCAGGTGGCAGAAGGCAGGTTGGTTGCTTAAACTGTTTTGCCTGCTGTCATGTCAAGAAAACAGGCCATTGCATCTTTTTCTTCTAGTGGATGGTATTAAGGCAGCTGCAAGACATGGCTAGTTTATTCAGACGCAATGCATATTTGACTGTGAAAAAGCAGTTTTCCCTCCAAAGCTTTGGCTGGTTTTGTTAACGCAAGAGCAGAAGAAGTGCAAGGGTTTATGCCAAGATCTTTGTCTCCAAATTGTCTGGAATGCTCTCTATCAGTCAAGCTGCCGCCACAGCCTATAGAAAGCCTATTACCTGGCAGGAGAACCTACCCCAAAGGCCCAGGGATGCCAAACATGAGCAAGGAGTACCCAAGGCCTCCCTGCACTCCTCACAACATGAACCAGGTCCTTTTCACTGCCTCTTTGCCATGAAAAGTGGGGCTGGGTGATGGGGAGGGCCCAATCTGCACCAGAAAGGACACAACGCCCACAGAGGCTTCACGGTCACATTTTGGTCCTCCCAAATGAGGACAAAATAGTGAGTTGCCAACCAACATTCCAAGTCAAATAACAAAATCCAGGTCTGCCAGATTTGACTGAAACTCTGGGCACTTTCTTCAGATACACTCTAAAATTCGGGGGGGGGGGGGTAAAAACAAACCCCAATACCTGAATAGCTTATGTTTTTAGTGAGCAATTTTGTTGGAATTAAATAATGTTGCTGCCTATATAACATCCTCCAGTCTTTCATCCCTTTCTCTTGAGGAGATTATCCCACAGTTAAACAAATGTCACTGTCAAGGAGATTTCATTTAAAAAACCACCCTGAGTAATAAATCTTCCAATTGTTCCCTCTCTGCTAAAGAAATGCAGACAGTTACATGGGTGTTCTTGAGGATGGCTGAGAAGCAGACCCATGTGAACCCAGTTACCTTTGTCCTGTGCCTGATGAACCTGGATCCTGTCAATATTATCCATGGACCTGAGCCAGGCTGGCTGCACCCTCTTCCAGGCTCTCCCAAAGTAACAGCAGCTGAGCTAACAGTGGTCTCCTGACCCTTGACTTTCAACAGAAGCATGATGAATATAATGCAACCCTATAACACTTTCTTTATCTTTGCTGCACTGACTTTCCTCATCTCCATTCAGTCTCATTTTAGAAATCCTTTAGCTAAGACTACAGTGAAAACTAAAATGAGTCTACAGAATGGAAGAAACAGAAATCAGGTTTGGAAATGGAGCATCACAAAGCACATCCCAGCTGTCAACTACTGAATTCACAGGAAAGGCCTCCTGAGTTCTGCCTTCTGGAAAAAGGGTTAGTTTGCACAATCAGCAGAATCAAGTAGCAAACTTTTTTTTCTAGACTGTCCCCAAAAGAAAATGAATTAGATACCATTTGCAAAATGGGTTTTAACGCAACAAAAACAAAGCCATATTTTCCATCCTGTGCAACTCACCTGTTGCAAGTGTAGCAGATACATTTTTGAAATACATGTGGTGAGACTATAGAAAACTTTAGAAATTCTTTCACGATGGTTCAGAAATAATCTGCGTAATGAAAATTGCACAGTCCAGTTCAGTTACAATTCTGCTATATCTAAAAATTCTGGTTAAATTTGAAATACAAATAAACAGGGTCAACCTGGGCCCTGCTAGGCCTATATGGTCATCCTACCCAGCAGCTGTTTTATGCACACAGTAGGGCAGCCTAATAATGGGTCAACATGTAGGACACTCTATGCCACTTTGGAGTCTCTTTTGTAGAAGCAGCTGGGACCGTTGTGCATATATTTGTTGCTTTCAATAAGACTCATGGGGACCATGCGGCCTAAACAGATGTGAAGGTATAACATGTGTTGATAGATCAGTGCTGGAAGTGTGCCAAAGTTCCCTGCAAGGGTGTGGGGAAGGGGAATCTTAAGCACACCCTGAACAATAGGTGTGGGTTAGGGTTTTGGAGAGTGTGGTGGGTCACTCCTTTGCTTAACAATATAAAATGTTAATATGCAAGCTAGCTGACACTAATTGACAGTAACTGGTGGGTGTAAGCTGCCCAGAGTGGCTGGGAAAACCCAACAAGCTGGGCAGGGCATCACCATCATCATCATCATCATCATGTGGGTGGGAGATGGGGGTCCCTCACCTCTTCTTCCTCGCTTGAACAGTCAGTAGCCCTGAGGCAAGATGCCTACTTCAATGGGCAATTACCAGTTCACAGAGTTTTCAGTCAGTTCTGAAACCATTATAATGACCGTAAACATTACTATTATTTTTGAAAAGCTAAAGAACCAGACTGAGAATAGCTAAAAACTTGAAAGTGAGAACTGAAGCGAAACTGTACAAGTGATGAGTAATCCAAACTAGTACTGAGAATCAGATTCTACCCCGGGCCGTGTGTCAAGACATGCTATCCAAGTTCCAGTACAATAAGACTGCTCATTTGCTACCAGAAACACGGGTTTGTCTCTGTGTGTGCATTGTCTGAGTCCTTGTTGTATGGAGATGTGCAACTGTACCTGAGGAGTTAGTGGCAGTTCTCTCAATGGTGTGCCGTGTGAGATCCACAACCCGATCCACCTGGAACATCTTGAGGTCTTCTTCATCCAAGGCAATGTCTCCTAAAAAGGCAACTGTGGAGGGTGGAGAGAGAGAGAACTTGTGAGGAAGAAGTTCAGTTCTGGTTGCTTTGTCTAGACCTTGAAGGAATGTGTGTTTTTTTTAATGGATGGGAAAGCAGGACACATTTGCCCGCTTTGCACGTGATTTGTGTGAGAAACACCACGGTCACCAAGGGGAAGGGGGGAAGGGGGGAAGGGGACCAGTATGGGGAAGCAGGAAACAAAACACCTCAAATGCACATTAGAAACAGTTTATTGAGGCAAAGACAATGTGTTTTTGAGGGTTTCCCCTCTAGTGTAACTGAGGTTATGCACACACTGGACTGTTAATGTGCTGATGGATTTCACAGATCTGGGATAGCTCAGTCAGTAGAGCATGTGATACTTAATCTCAGGGTTGTGGGTTCGAGGTCCATGTTGGGCAAAAGATTTCCTGCACTGCAGGGGGCTGCACTAGATGACTCTCATGGTCCCTTCCAACTCTACAATTCTATGATCCCAGTTTTGCACGAACCTGCCCTATATATAGTGTGTCATTGGAAGCATGAGGGCTGTTGCAGCTGTGCACCTTTAACTTTTTAAAAAAATTGAAATACAAGAGCAGTTCTGTGCCGAATAGCCATTAGAAAGGGTTTGATTGTCTTAATTTATATAGTTCATCTATGCTGAAGATCAGGACGCAGGTGGTGCTGTGGGTTAAACCACAGAGCCTAGGACTTGCCGATCAGAAGGTTGGCGGTTCGAATCCCTGCGACGGGGTGAGCTCCTGTTGCTCGGTCCCTGCTCCTGCCAACCTAGCAGTTTGAAAGCGCATCAAAGTGCAAGTAGATAAATAGGTACCGCTCCAGTGGAAAGGTAAACGGCGTTTCCGTGCGCTGCTCTGGTTCACCAGAAGCGGCTTAGTCATGCTGGCCACATGACCCGGAAGCTGTACACTGGCTCCCTCGGCCAGTAAAGTGAGATGAGTGCCGCAACCCCAGAGTCGGTCATGACTGGACCTAATGGTCAGGGGTCCCTTTACCTTTACCTATGCTGAAGATCTGTCCTTTCCATTTGCACTTTTGTGCACGTTCAACCAGACAAGCACTTTCAACTGAACACTTTCTCACTGTTTCACATTCACACTAGTGTCCAATGTTCAATGGGGTGTATTTGTACTGTGTGCCCCCTCGGCTAGTACTTCTCCATCCTCCCTCAGTTCCAGAAACCTGAGCTCCATTGTAGGCAAGGGCACAGGTATTTGTTTATCTGTGTACACAGCCAATTTGTTTAATTTGTTGAGATTGATTTTTTTCAATATATCAGACTTGCAGAAAACAGCAGAAGCCCACTGAAGAGCACCTCATCAAAACCCCAGCCTTGAAGACTTTTGTCTTGTTCTCTGATTTTACTTTTTAAACTTGCTAATTCAGCATATTCCATCAATTTCCATTCCCTTTCGTAGATACTGCATCCTCCTGCCATTTGGGGGCATAGTACTCTCGCTGCCGTAGTTGCATATAGAAACAAATTCCTTTGATTCTTTGCTCCATCTGATCCAGTTATCCCTAAAAGAAAAGCTTCTGGTCTTTTGGGGAGAGTCCTCTTCAAAAAAACATTTCATTATCTATCATCTCCCAAAATCCCTGAATTACTCTGCAAGTCCACCACATGTGGTAAAATGTACCTCACTTTCTTCTTCTTTCTTCTTCTTAGTAAATGATGATGTTTGATATACAATCATCTTGGCAGCAAATTGTAATAAACCAACACTGATAAAAGACAACAGGAAGCACACTGAGCAGTGCAAACAGAGCACATGCAAGTCAGGAGTAGAATGCGACAGCTGTAAATTGGTCAGACTTTAATTCCCCCAAGACCCCTGCAAAGTCCCTGAATATCGCAATCTGCTTCTGTCTTTTGCTTGAAGCAGCATCTGATAACTCTCCATGCTACTTTTGGATAAGAGAATTCCAAAATAAAGCCTGAAGAAATGTATTACTAATATCTTCGTCCCGTTAATAGAATGTGATACAGCTTCAAAAGAAGAGCACCAAAAACCTTCATTAATGGAACTGGCTTTTTTGCAGCTGTATCACATTTGTGGCTCAGGCATCCTGTGATCAACCAGGATCTGCAGATCTCCGTCCTCCTTCTGCTGCTCCCAGCCCAGCAGTCTCTAACCAGTAAGAAAAAAATGCATGATTAATCCCCAAATGCATGACCTTACAGTTTATACTATTCCATTTCATTCCACTTCTATGACTCTAGTTCATGAGGTCATCTGCTTTTACTTGCAGAATTCCTAGCTCTTTATTGTATTAAAATATTTTCTAAATTTTGTTTTTCCAGATTTCATCAACACACTTCTACTTCCGTCCACAGACTGTTTGCTAAAATGTAAATAAAGTAGTCCTGGGACCAGTGCCTACTGAACTTAAATTAGTTAATTCTTTCTAACTTAAAACTTGCTTATAGCACAAAACTCTTGTCATTTTACCTTTAGTTAGTTTCTGTAGGGCCTGGATCTCGTTTCCCTGTTTAAATAGTAACATTAATATTGTGTGGTATAAAATGCTTTACTGAAATCCAGGCATATTGTATGTATCAATTACAACTCCTCTCTGTCCAGTGAATAGCTCTCATATAAAAAAGGATGAAACCATGATCTTGTGTCCTGCATCTTCAAGGAAACCACACTACTATATGTCACATTAGGTAGTTGTTGTTTTTATTCCTTTAGTATTTATTTCAGAGACTTGCTTTAAGGGATATGGTTTAAGTCCTGTATGTTTGGGGAGGGGTCCATAGTGTTGGCATCTTGACCAAAGTCTAGGCCTTTTCCCTGGATTCTGAAAAGCACTTTAAAAAACACAACTACTATTTATAGAGAAATAAATGAAGGCACACTTGTTGCTTAAGAATTGCACTAGCTTTATTTTAAACATGCTGTCTAATAATACTGCTTCCATTTGTTCTCTAGGGCAGTGTACTATGGCCACTGGCAATGTGGAGTTCTACCCCAGAGTTCTACCCTAGTTTCAACTGCTGGGTGCTCTGGTAGGTTGGGTTTTCAATGGATAACTAAGCCATCCAATCATTTGTGTCTTGCCGTCTTCAAAGAAATTCAGGGCAGCAGACATCTACCTTGTACTCTCACAACAACCCTGCAACCTGAGCAGATATCTGAACTCACTTCTCCTTAGATCAGAGCTTTCCAAACTTTTCATGTTGGTGACATACTTTTTAGACATGTATCGTTTTGTGACACAGTAATTCAGTTTTACTAGCAAACCAGAGGTTAAACTAACCCTTTTCCAGCCCCGGGAGGAACGTTTGCGAGACACACCTACACACTGCAGCCAATTCACTAATGTGGTGCGACAAACAGTTTGGAAAGCTCTGCCCTAGATTAAGACCACTTGCTACAGAATGCATTGTCCAGATTTGCTTCCCCCCCTACCACCTCCATATTAAGATGGATCTAATAAGACAGACCACTGGAAAATATAAATGCTATAGCCTCCCGCCACCAATTCCCAACCTGCCCAGAAGGATACTTTGATACAGTGGCGTAGCGTGGGTTGTCAGCACCCGGGGCAAGGCAAGTAATTTGCACCCCCTAACCCGTGGATTTGCGCCCACTAACCCTAACCCCCAGATGTTGCGCCCGGTGCGCCCGGCCCCCCTGCACCCCCCACGCTACGCCACTGCTTTGATACCATTATCAAATGCTGCAGAGAGATTCGGGATAATTATTAAATTTACACTCCCCCTGTCCTCCTCCTCCTCCTTCATCACGACAACCAAGGCAATTTCAGGCTCTGCAGAGCAGTGAAGCTTCAGTTTCAGGTTCCTGTGACTGCACAATGGCCTGCCAAAAACTTCTAAATCTTATTTCCACAACCCAAAGTGCTTTTCAAAAATAAAAATCAATGCTGATAGTTTTTCCCCAATGTAGGCATTCCAGATAATGAATGCTATCCTGAGCAATATCATCAGGGATGCAAGGAATGTAGACAATATAGCTCAAGTTCTCTTTATGTCGGGGTTTCGTCTCAAAGACTGGGATGAATTGGCTTTATCATCAGATGGTGGGTGTGTGGAGGGTGTGTGGAGTAGCTAATCTAGGGGTAATATTTGCTCTCTCCTTTTGAGAGCTTGGTTCTTCCAACCCTCAGGATGAGGTGAGGAATAAAACTTTCACTTCAGCAAAGCTACACCTTCGAAAGAATGCCACAGCCCCATCCTTCTCATCTGCCTTTATATGAGAGCGCAATGCATGCCGGGAGGCAGCTGCCATGACTGATAGTGCCTGAGTACCCCATCAGCTCACCGGCTCTGCTGGCAGCTACAGTGTTTGAACATCTGGCTCCCAGAAAGACTGCTGCATGTCTTAGAGATCTTTTTTTTAAAAAATACTACACAAATTGTTTTAACCTTGAACTTATTTTGCAAATTCCCTTTCTATTACACCCTCCTATTTTTCTCTCTGCACACACATGCTGCTGAGCCAATCTGAGCTCATACAGCCAAGGGATACTCAAATAACCTCCTATTCATTTGCCACACAAAGTATCAAAACCATATGGTCTAGCTGAAAGAAATGGATAACAAGCCCTGCTCCCTGGGAGAGAACCTGGACTCAGTTCCCTCCTCCCATAGCCCAATTCAGGGACACTTCCCCACTCTAGGCAACTAATACCAGAGGACTCAAAGTTCAGAGTGTGTATGCAAAGGTCCACATTCTGCAATCAGCAACACTGAATTCTGTAATCAAAATAACACATGTTCCCATTTGCTCCCCCCCTCCCAATCTACAAGTTGTGTCATTTTAAGACTTGAAGCATGTCTGTGTAACTCTGGTGGGCCAATCTCAGAAGTCTAAGCTTTGCCTGAGCTCACAACCCACTGGAGGAGGCTGCTGGTGAGCCTGATGCTCACAGGTGCCATTCCCTACACTTAAAACCTCTCAACTCTCCCTTGGCAACTGAGGGTGAAACAGGACTCCTTAACTAATCCAGCTGGGGCTGCCAGCTGCTGGTTTCAAATCTGGATACATAAAATATTTAATATCTGCAAAAGCACGTTTGCATGCTTTATTCTGCTAATTTTCTCTTTCAAAGAATTTTACCTAATAAGATATTCCCAAACATAGTGCCCATGCAGACAGATGCATGAAAGGAAACTCCAAGACCTCATCCAAAGAGGGTGGTGCACGGATGTCACAATGGATAAAGGAGTGTGCCGTGTTCTTTGTGTTAGAAGTGTATATCGAAAAAGCATGCCATGTCTCCACACAGGCATCCTGGGGACAGCGAACACGCTGGGCTGATCAGCAGACTCTGCATTTGCTTTGCCATTTAAAAGTTCCTTGAGGGAACAAAGAGACAACCACCAGCCAGAACTTTGCACAGAGCTAAATCATACAATGGGAATATAGGCTATGTGGCAAAGCAGTCCTGGAATGTGACACATGAGGATCCTTGGCGCACAGAATGGAAACATCTGCAGTCAGTGAGTGAAAGCAGGCAGAAAGAGGCCTCTTGGTGCCCAGCTCCCAAAATGGACCAATTGCATCCCAAATTCATAGTGATTTGTTGGAAGCAGCACAGCTCCTACTCAGCATCTCCACCACCTTCCCCCTCCTTTTCTGACCCAGCTTGGTGACCCCTGGAGTGACGGCCCCCTGTGACCAAAGGGTGGCACCTTATTCCGACATGTGGGGCAAATAACACAATTGCCAAATGCAAAGAATGTACAAGTGGGTTCGCCTTTATTAGCTCCACTTTTGTAACCATATATCAAGAGCCACCTATCACCTTGTACAGCTTCTTGAAGGACGTATTTAAAGGCATCTTTAAAATCCTTTCTAGCACCTAGGCTTATTTCCTCCATCCCCAGGAAGTTGTATGAGATGCCTATTTGACACTGCAATTCCCACTGCAGAGCACATTAGACAGGATGCAGCTGAATCACACTCCCTAACTCTGAAACACAGCTGCTTCCAGTTGGAAAGACCTGGCTGTTGAACAGGGCCAGGCTGGGCTCAAGACATGTCCAGTCCCTCTGATGAACTCAGGGGATGCGTCTCCTGGGAGTTCTGTTGAGCAAGCGCACTAAAATTAACAGGAGATGTGCAAGAGCACTACTAGAGTGTCATTTTTCATACAACAGGATGGTCAGACCCTATAAAATAGGCTTGTTTAATTAATTACTTATTTCATCAAGGAGACTCAAGGTAGCTAACAAACAGTATTAAAACTGGAATAAAAACAAAAGCTTGAAGATATGTGGAAATAAAATTACAGTATCTAACCTGTTTAACAAATTTCAGCTGCACAAAAGTAACACAGAACTGAGCAAGCAAGAATTATATAATTAACCAAGAGCCTTCTTTAAAAGTCAGGTCTTTGCCAACTGCCTGAAGCAATATAGCGGAGGAGAAGCGCCTCTGTCTGACCCCAACCTTGCCTCTTGAGGTTGAGGGATTTGGAGCAGGACACCAGCTCCTTCTTGCAAAGGAACCTAGAGAAGATGCCAGAGCTTAAGGTGCCATCTAAAGGGAAAGACCACCTTGAAACAAGCCTGAAAACTAATAGGGAGCAAATGAAATAATGTAAAGCTGGAGTTAAAAAATCCACAATCTGGCTGCGGAATACTGTGCTAAATGAAGTTCCCAAACACTTTTCAAGGGCTGCCTCACATAGAACATACTAACTTAGGTCTGCTGTTGTCAGGAGGGGCTGTAGACAGTGTACCAACCAAAGCTGGAAAAAGACACCCTTTGCCACTGAAGCCGCCTGCATATCCAACAGGAGCGCCAAAAGGAGTACTCCCAAACTAGGTGCAGTGCCTGATCTTTCAAGAGGAGTGCAACCCCATCCACAACTGGCTACAAACACAACTCTGAGTCACATGGTCCACCTACCAATAATCCTTCCATGTTGGCTGGATTAAGTTCCAGTGTACTGCACCCCAGCCAGTCCTTTGCAGCTATCAAACAGCGGTTTGGCCTTTCAACTGCCTTCTTAGAACCCAAATCTCTAGATGACCTCCCCAGAAGAGAATGGGGGACAAGAGGGAGCCTTGTGAAACTCCATTGGGAAAGGCCATTGAGGAAACCAGCAGTCCCCCAGAGCACTTTCTAGAGCCTCTCTCAGGAATGAATGGACAGTTCAACACCATGCCCCCAGTTCCCATCCCTTCAACATGACCCAGAAGGACACCTTTGTCTATGTTATCAAACCAACAGGGTGACACTTCCCCTACCATCTACCAGCACAGATCACAGAGTGACCAGAGCAGGCCAAAATCCAAACTGGAATGGATAATTGTTTCCATCGCTGTGGTCCATGCACACTCCCCAAATGGGTATTAGACATGGAGTGATAGTTGGGCAAGTCTGAGGGGTGCAAAGAAAACAGGCCATATCATTGCCTCTTAAGACGGAGGATGTGAAGCCCTCTCTAAGCGAGGCATTTCTTACACAGGCTGTGTGCATAAGCCTGACTATTGATTTTATCAGCCAGGACGGGCAGAGATCAAGACCACAGGTCAGTGAACGTACTTCTCCAAAGGTTTTGTCCACTTCCTCAGGGCCAACAAGCTGAAAGGTATCCAGTAAAAAAGGACAAACCTATTCCCTATTTTCCCATGGAGCCTCTACGGACAAACAACAGCCCAGGTCAGGGTAGATTCAAGTTATTTTATCAGCAGAGAGCTTTGCAAACAAAGTGCTTTGCAAAGCAAGTTTCTGTGGCCTCATATAACTCTTTTCGATGACCATGAAGTTAAAAAGATCCTTCACAATATAAAATAGCTCTGCTGTATATCACTGAACAGATACAGCAATGGAGGGAAATTTAGCAGTCTTTGTCACCATCATTGCCACAGAATACTTTCAATAACGAGCTCTTAACTGTGTTCTGTCACTCAGCGCAAATCTTCCTCAGCTATCATTGTAGCCTTTCCCTCTCTCATTTATTGAGCTTCTAGGTCCTCAATAAACCATGGGTGGGTGGGTGGGTGTGCTAGTGGTCCCATCAGAGGGAAAAGGGTGCTTAGGACTTATTGTGCCAATTGCCTGAGTCATTTCTGTGTTCCACAGACTGGCCAGAGCACTGGTGGAACTGCCAAGCCATGGCAGTTGGGAAATACCCGAGCCATCAGGAATCTCTTTGAATCCATCAGTCTCCAGGGGCAGATTTCCCTTAATTGGCACCCCAATCCTGTAGAGTTGGACAGCTGAGCAGAACCTAACTTTATCAGGCAATGATCTGACCATGGCAACAGATGCACATTGAGCTCCCCCCACCTTCAGTTCATGGCCACCATGCCCAAAGCAAAAGGTGAGGTTAAGCTAATGTCCTGCAAAATGAGAAGGTCCAGATACTGCTTGAGTTGCCATTAAGGCCATGAAGTCCAGAGTTGCTCCAGGAAGGATATCTTTCACATGAAGACTGAAGACACCCAGGACAAAAAAGCTGGGGGACTCAAATGCTGCCAGAGATTACCTCTGTCAGTTCAGGCACGGAAACTGTTAGAAAGCAGGGTAGGTAGTACAGTAGCAAAATCCCGATCTTGGTCTGGATATGAAACTTCACATGCAGGCATCCAAACCCAGTAGATTGCAGGCCAGGACCACGGGCAAGGGAGACACCAGCAATGGCAATGCTGCCACCCTGCTTGCTGGGCCTGTGCTGCTGCACCACCAAGTAAACTTGTTGGGCCCAACTCAGAAAGATAAAAACATTCCCTCTCTCACATATCCACACAGACTCAGTGGTTCAAAACAAGCCAGTGTGATCATCCAGGAGTAAAGCTGAGGTAATAGCAGATTTCCCTTTCACTAACCTGGAATTAAAAAGCACAATAGAGCCAATGGAGAACTGACATGGCATAGCTGAGGACCACATTTGGGCAGAGGCATGAGTGAAGGTCTAGCCCCCCTGAGATGCCTCTGTCCTTGTCTTCTCACCTGGATCCAGATGGGGGTGGTGGCAGTTATTGCAGCCACTGGAAAGCTCACTCCAAGTTTGCAGTGAGGTAGTTGCCCACAGGTCATGCCCAGCTTTGACAGTGAGCCTGAGAACATTTGCCTGTAGCCAGTTTGGCGGGGCTGCTGCATGTGCTTAATAGACTTCAAAGCATTCGTAAGCCCAGGGCAGAGATAAGCTAAATTAAAGAGGAGACTTTGGGAAGACTTCCTGTTCCCAAAAGGAGCAATATGGGAAGCATAATTGCGTGGTCATGCTTATGTGGCAAAAGAATGAGAAGATTCACAGAAGACTGAATTTTTTTCATAATGAAAATAACTCCTTAATAATCTGAAAAAGGGGATTCATGGGAGTGAAAAGAGAGACTATTCAAGGAGGGGTAAATGTGTCATGAGAAAGGCAAAAGTCACCAATAAGCTGCAGCTAGCTGGAGTGGGGGGAGGGGAAAGACTAGACAACAGTTCCCAGCATCCCTAAACTGCAGGCTTGACATTGTAACTCCCCCCCAGCTTGTCATTGTGTGCTAATTAGGGACTGATTTATCACAACTCTGGTAAGTCAGTCAAGCCAGCTTCATAACCCAAGGTTTGAAACTGGTTTGCTTTGCAACTGACCAGAGTTTGTGACAAACTAAGATCACGCCACTCACTACAAGCGGAGACGAGGGGAAATTAACAATAATTCTGACAAAATCCTCCTTCTGGCTGTGTCAGAGGCGGTGGCAAGGAAGTCAAGAGCCTGAGGTTCTACTTGGGTTTCTTCCAGCTTGTACATGTAGCACTAAACCATGTTTTAGCATTAGGTACAAACACAGCCAGATTATACTTGCCAAAAGGCTCTTTTTTGTGTGTTTGCAGCAGCAGCAGACTAACACAGCTATCCCTGAGTTTACCAGAGCAGGAGATCTGAACATGGTCAAGTAAGGATAGGGACAGAGCAGATAAGGCAGGATGGAAAAATACTGATGTCCGCATCCTGTGAAATAGGACCACAACAGTGGCTAGAAAGTGCATTATAACCCACAGCAAGGAAGCATCTAATGAACTTGCCATATTGTTCCTGACCAGCTTGGGCCCCCAGGCTCCCTGACACAGTGCCTTGTTCTGCTCAGACCAGACCATTTACTGAAGTTGTTGTCACTCGGCAGAGGTACATCTGACCTCATGGAAGGCCTTGTCTGAGGTGCTGCCACATTGTGGAGCAACCTTCTACAGTGTGCAAATGTTTTGTAAGCTGGTAAAAACATACCTGTTCACACAAACATTCTCGGGCACTGATCCACACTACCAGCTCTACTGAATTTTGGATAGCTGACTGTTTCCCCGATCGGTCTGTGAATGATTTTATTTTTATTTTTTTTAAATAATATTTATTCAAAGTTTAGAATTACAAAAGAAAAGAAAAGAAAAATACAAAATTCAAAATACAAAAAAAGATAACATCATCAAAAAAAGGCAGAAAAAAGCAGATTAAACCTTTACAAAACTTTCCTTGACTTCCTCGCACCTCCCATTTTTGTATTCTAATTCAATTCGTTATTTCTGCAAATCCTTCCGGGTTAGCGCCATCGGCAATGGCGGAATTCCTCTGATCCAGAGGAACCCGCTCCGCTAAAATCGGGTCGTGCCGCCGCGGCGAAGGCGGAGACCCTCTAAAAATCCCAGGTGGAGGAAGCCTGGGAACGTGGGATTCAGCTGACACCAGGAGCGCCCCCCCCTTTCCACACGGAAACCCCTTTTCGGGGGCTCCGAAGTGACGCGGGGTGAGTGGCGCGGTGTCTCGAATCGACTGCTATTTTTGCGGAGTGAAGCCGCACAGCCATTGCCGGAGAGCGCTGACTTCTTTATGTGGACATTCAGACTTCAAACATCAACCCGTGAGTAGTACGGAAATTGGACTCTTAAAAAAATATTTTCAAATTCGGAACGATCGGGGAAGGTCCAAACAGGAAGTCCGCCTCCCCTTTCTGTAAACAATTTAAAGCAAAGAACCTGTCAACTAAAGTCGTGGAGAGTTTTTTCTTTCTTTTTTCTTAAAGGACTTTAATTCTACGGATTAACATTACAAGAGATTTTATTTGGAAGCAGGGGAGCCTGCAGGAAAAGAACTAAATTTGGGAATTGATGTGCCACCACCCCCCCGGACCCGGGAGTGGTCCGTGAGAGCCCGTTGACGAGCTATAGAACAATTTGACAGCTGTCAAGCTAGCTGTCAAGACGTAAAAAGAGGACTTTGTTTCTGTTGTCTATATTTGCTACAAGCTTGCTTTTGAAAAGAAGGAAGGACTGTTACAATTTAACTGGACTTTTGGATCTGTGCTGAATGGAGTAAAAAGAAACCTAAATTCCCCCTAGAGGGAGCTTTGGGATATTGCAGAAAATGGCTGTTGGAAAGAAAATCCAGTTTGAATTGAATAGGACATTTTTTCTCTTGGGAAAGCTGCAAGGTCAAATTGGTGTTTTGACTACAAATGTTACAACTTTGGATACAAGAGTGAGTGCCTTCATTGAACTTGATAAGAACTTGGCACAGGAATGTTACTCAACTGAACAAACAGGGGAAGTTGAGAAGGAGAATTATGTTGTCTCGGAAGAGAAGAAAGGGAGAGCCGTAACCCTGCAGGTGCGAAAGGAGAGTTGTAATTTGAGGTTTGACATGATGGCAATAAGGGGAAATAATTTTTTGAAGATTCTGAAGATGGAAGCCTGGCCTGAATTGGAAAGTGAAAGATGGAGAGATCTCCTTACGTGGAGACCAGATGACCCTAGGATTATAAACTTGATTCAGTTGGAAGCTGGAGTTTTGGGGACATTTGGATTTGAAGGGAGAATGAAACAAGATTTGGAATATCAAATAGGCCTTACTTTTAAGTATGGAGGTTTGGCTGGAAGGAATGTGGATCCTGCTGGGTTGGAGCCCCCCCCCCCCCCCCCGAGATTTGGTTTTTAACATTAAGGATTATCAGAAAGACTGGCAGAGGGGACATGAGAGAGATTTAAGAGCCTTGGGTGTAAGATCTCCGGGTTAATGGCTTTTTGAGTTGATGGATTTATGGTGGGGACTGAAACCGGGAAGGGAGTACGGGTGGAATGGAAATGGGAAACTCAAAGGGTATACAATATAATTTGCTTTTTTGTTTTTTGTTTTTTGTTTGGAAATTCGTGGAAGGGAATCTTTTTCGACCTCAGAGAAATATCTTAAGAATAAGTATTGATATATAGGTTTTGATGAGAGTTAAGATTGCATAAAGTAAAAGTGGTTTTTAAAATAAATTAAATTATTTAAATGAAAATACTGTAAGGGGAACAGTCTGTGAATGATTTTAAACAAGCAAGCAAGCAAGCAAGCAAATGTTGGCCAGACGGAAGGAGAGAGCAATCAGTTTTTCTGTGATTTCACTCATGTGGAACTGGCATCTGGTGCAGAATTTGGATCCTCATAATTAGCAGCTTTCTAGTCCTCATGGCTCTGGAGAAACACTTGAGGATTCGCAGACTGTCTCCACTAAAGGTTGGAACTTTTTTGCACTAGTGGAATATTCTGGAGATGTGCTCTGCATCCTGCTCTCCACACCTCTGGTCCCCTTATGCAGGCATCCATCCTGGTTTGCCCCCCGTGCATGAGCCTCTTGGAACTCTAAAAGATTAATTTAGAATAAAGATGGCTCATGCAAAATAGGCAAACCTTCTTGACAATGGTGTGTGGTGAATTTTCTTTGCAGGGCTAGAATTAGGGCTAGTTGCCAGGTGAAACCTGCCAAGAGCAAGGAAGGGGGCTCAGCAGGAGCTTGGCAGGGCCCTAGCAAGGGCAGCCTGCACAGAGCACCCCTCGCCATGCCAAAAAAAGCTGGAGTCAGGCTGCCTCTACTCCTTGCCCTGCTCAACACCTTCTTTCCCACACAGGTGATATGCTGTCCACCCACCCAGCCTGCCCTCTCCCCTCCCCCCCCATACAGGCTCCTCACCTACCTTACTGCATGCACACACATGGGAGAGGAGTGGGGTGAAATCCCCTCCCCCACTTCCCTAACCTCCAACATTTATCCATTGAAAATAGGGATTCCATATTCCAAATAGTAATTTTACTATTTATACCCCACCCATCTGACTGGATTGCCCCAGCTATTCTGGGGGGGCTTCCAACATACATAAAAACATAAGAAAACATTAAGAAAACTTCCCTATGCCGGGCTGCCTTCATGTGGCTCGGGGGTTGGATAACTCCAACATTTCTCTAATGAAAATAGGGACAACCTACCACACCCTCCAATATCTATCTGGTGAAAATAGTGACATCCTAAGGAAAAGCAGGACATTCCAGGGTCAGATTAGTAACTGGGATGACGTCTGTAAATCTGGGGGTGTCCCTGGGTCTGCAGTTCCCTCAGGAATATGTGTGGGCACCCTATTGCTGCTCCCCACTTCCTTCCTTCCCAACCTACCTTCTGGGTGCCTGACCGTTTGCTAGAGAGGCTGGGGGTGATGGGTGGGCGGAGAATTCAAACACCCTGCCCCATCACTCCTGGGAGAAGGAAGGCAGGAAAACCCAACACATTTGGAGCTCTTAAGTACGCCACGATCAATAGCAAGGAGATCTTTGGATAAATATCTACTTTTGAAATGATTCACACATCTGGAGAAGGGGCCCTAAAATTACATGAGCAAGCGCCATTTCAGTCCAGGAGATATCAGAGTGCTTGTTATTGGATAAATGTTTGAGGAGCTGCACTTCAGGTAAAACATAAAATGTAACACAACAGATGTTGAAAAGTGATGGTCAATGTATCAGAGCTGCTTTGCCAAAGAAAGACCTCCTTTCAAAATGTTATTTAAAGCTACGCTCCTAAACACACTTTCTAGAGGCTAGATCTGGAAGAAAATTTAAGCCAAAAGAAAGGAGTGCTACTGTTTCTATTATTTGCATCAAAGTGGGTTATAATTTGAGGGGCTTGGTGTCTCCCTCATGCCAGTCCCTGCTTAGCTGAATTTTGACACTTTTGTCCTTCATGCAGCCAAATTAGAAGGAGGCTGTGAGCATTAAGAAAATGGCAGCAGGGAGGACAGGACAAGATGGAAAGAGGGAACAACCATCAAGCAGAAGAAGCTCTGAGAGTTCAGGCACGGGCCTCTTTCCATGGAATTATTAAGCCATGAAGATGCCCAAGGTCTGAACCCTCTCTCCCTTATTTAGAGTTTAAAAACTCTTCTTTGAAGGCATCCGCAAAAACCACACTGCCATTCCCCTCCCCACCATCCAAAGAAGCCATCAATTGCCAAGGAAAGCGGTGAGGCACGTGAAGCAGGGAAGGCTCCTCTTGAGTGGACTCGGGGAAAGGGCTTCCTTCCTTTGCCCTCTGAACATCCTGCACCATGCCCCTGCCAGGTCTCTCGCTCTGGGTTTTTTTGCTTCCTCACACCAGTCCAAATGTGGTCGTGTTTGTCTGTTTTGGGTGTTTGTTGTGTGTGGAGGCAAAGGAGCTGCCCCTGGGAGCAGGCATGACCCCGACCACACATGGGCACACAAGCACCAGAAGCTGCCTTGGCCACTGGCAGGGCTTTTTTCAGGTGGAACTCACTGGAACTTAGTTCTGGCCTCTCTCAGGTGGGCGCCATTGCCATTATAAGAGAACACGGGAAGTGTTCATGGGGAGTTCCAGCACCTCTTTTTCTAGAAAAATAGCACCAGCTCTGGGAACATTTAGGGGACTAGCCTGCCCCCATCCCGATCCACTGACCGCAACCTACTGATTCCTGAACTGTAACATATATTTTTGTGTGGCAGAAATGGAGCATTCCGGGTGAAACATGATGGCACTGAATGTGGAACAGCTTTGTGTCTGGATCTATAATAGGCAAAATAAGCAAGTGACCATTGCATTCCACAGCTTCTGTGCAGTGTGCCACTGGCCATGCATGCACAGAGAAAAGGGGGAAGCCAACGCACTAAATGAGGATCAACGTTGCATTTGTAGCCAAAACTCATAAATAAAGAAAATGCGAAGAAAGCACATAAGGTGGGGGGAGGGAGAGCCAAGAGTGAATTTATAGCGTGTGTAAGAAAGCTGAATGACCAAACTGGGAATAGCGCGGAAGAAATTCAGAATATCTGTGAAGCTTAACCCTCCATTGACTGGAAGAGAATCTGCACTGTGGCTGATTTGTACTTTCAGCATCTGAAGATGTGTGGTTAAACAGGACTTTTAAAATAAAACAATAATTACAGCCTGCTTTTTAGAGACGACACAATTTCAACAAATGAGTCGGACAGCTTCACATTTTATAGTGCTACTGATCTCTTTTAAAATGGATAATCAGAAAATGAAAATGACCACTAAGCAGTAGAAGCTCTGAGAAAGCTGCATGGTATTTTCATAGATCCAGAGGGGCTCCTGCCTTGCGCAGAAGGGCGACAACCAGGATGTGTTATTCTCTGTGGAAATGGCATGGTTGGTCTCTCGGCCACCTCTCAATTCTTCAGGGTCAACTCCCAAGGAAAGGGCTTTTAAATAGTGCTGTCCTGTTTTTACTATCTCTATTTTAATATATCTGCTTTTATATTGTTTAAATTCAATTACAGTTTAATTATTTTAACTGTTTTTTAATATGCTTTTCACATTCTGTATTTATCTGTGTAAGCCACTTTGAGTACTGGTCTTGGAAAAAGGCCGGATGATAATAACAATAATGATAATAATAATGTTCTCCACCTACTATAATGGGTTGCCACTAAAACATTATTTGTTTTATATAGTGCTTTTTCCTAAGTGCTCAGAACGGTTCATATATCCCAGTCATCCCTAGAAAAACCCTCAATATTGTTATCCCCAAAGCAGAGTTGGGGACTGAGGCCGCTCAGTGAGTTCACTGGTGAGATTTGGACAGGTGTCTTCTAAGTCCTGCTTGACGCTCTGACGGCATTGCTGTGCCTGCCCTGACCACTTTCACCATCACTAATGCATCTCTCTATCCAGCTTTTGGGCTACTATGTTGACTATTCCAAAAATGTTGGTCTAGGGTAATCGGCTTACCCTGACATGTCCAATGGCATGTTCAGCAGTGAAAAGTCATAAATACCTGAGTGCCAGAAGATACACAGCCTTCTGATTGGTTGGCACTCACCTACACTCTGCTTGCCCCATGTCTAGAAAGGTCATGTCTGAGCAGTTCTCCACTTGTCCTGAGCTTTCTAGGCATGGGTCCCAGTGATTTTACCTTGGCCCCATCACTCCCCCCCAGAAAACCTGTCCCTTAGCTCTAAATCAGAACAAACAGCAATTCGTGGAAAACTCAGTTGCCAACTCGGTTGCTGTTTGTTCCAATTCAATGCTAAACCACGGGTTTTCCATGGGGGAAGTGGTAGGGAAAGTGGAGGTGTGAATAAGCCCTTGCTGGTGCAGTTGATGCACCCCATGGTGAGAGGTGGTCTTCGCCACAGAGGCAACCTGGATCTCCCTGGGCAAATATGGCTCCAAGAGCAGCACTAAGCTTTGCACCTTTTGTAAACTACTTTGAGGTTTTATACAATCAAGCAGTGAATAAAAATTTATGAAATAAATAAATGTCTGTTTCTTCAAAGGGAGGGCAACTCCACCCACAACAGGCAAACTCCCCAATTCTCATACCTGGCACCACTCACCCAGAGTGCCTCTGTCTTAGCAGGATTCAGTTTTAGTCTACTGGACCTCACGCATTCCACCAACTCAGTTTGTGCACGGTCTCTCCTGACTCAGATTTAACAGAGAAGTAGAGCAAGGTGTCATTAGCTTACAATGATATCGTGCCCCCAAACCTCCTGATAACGGCTCCCAATAGCTTTGTTTAGATGTTAGCATTGGGGACAAAATAGTGCTTTGTGGCAGATAGGCGCAAAACTGCCATAAAACAGTGCCTCCAACTCTCAACCCAGGAAGAAGGTCCAAAAGAATGCCATGGTCAATGGTACCCAAGCAGCGGTGGAGGAAGCCTCTTGGGCACCTGGGGCGGCGTGCCAGGGGCGGGGCGAACCGACCATAGGGGGGGAGGGGTGCAGCACCCATAGGGACAGAATGGGGCACTCGGTGACCCGTGCCATCCCTATGGGCACAGCGGCGCGCCCCATCCCTATGGATGCCGCGCACCCCATGTCGTGCCATCCTGTCCCTGTGGGCGCTGCTGTGCGCAGCAACGCCTCATTAGGTGGTTGGGTGGGTGCGTGGGTGGGTGGGTGGGCGAGGGAGGGAGGGAGGGAAGGAGAGAAGGAGGGAGTGCCAAGCAGCTAAGCTGCCCCCAGTGCCCAGCCTTGGCATCAGGCCACTCCCCTTCCCCACACCCTGCCCCCCCCGCCTACACCCCTCCCCCATCTTTTAATGTTGGAATTGGTGCTGCTGGTGAGTCCTGGCACTTGTTTTTCTAGGGAAAAGGGCACTGATCATGTGTATGATATCATTTCCCCTGCCCTAAACTATGAATCCAGGAGAAATAAGGTGCAGCTTATTAAAGTCAGTTATAAAACTCCCTGTTATTTCTGTGAGGCCAACATTTCACCTCTGACGTTAACAACAGAACAGCAGATCCGGGGCGATAAAAGCACAGGGTGCTGAATGGCTGGCAGAGCGCCAATGGTCTAAGCAGACGACTTCAACCTCAGCTGCTGTCTCAAGTTTAAAATCAAGTTAGCTTATCTGCACTAACTGGAATTATCTAATTTGAGTCAAGAACAAGCTCCTTATCTACTAATGCTTTATCCCTTTTCACTCCTGGTAAGGCTGAAAGAAAAGAGCTATTGGAAAACAAAACCAGTGGGTCCAGGAACCAGGTCTTGGGCAGGGGTCACGGCCAAAGATATTGCTGGGGCTTAAACAGGTCACATATCATGCAGCATGACATGCGCTGCACTTCCCATTGGGGTTTCCACAGGGTCAGAGGGGGCTCTTTTCAGGTGGTGGTGTTAGATTTAAGGCATGCGCATGAAAGCTTATACCCAGAACAAACTTAGTTGGTCTCTAAGGTACTTCTGCTCTCTCAGGCTCCTCTTTGGCCAGGTTCTTCCCCAGCAGCCTTGATCTTGTTCTTTATCTTGTTGAGGTAGCCCACCTTGCTATAGCTCAGGGCTGGAAAGATGGTTCCGACCGTGAAACCTTCAGTCCAGGCAACAGCCTCCTTGGGCAAGGGTTGCTGTGATCACTAGGTCTGCGCTGTTTTGGTTTCTGGGAATAAAGAGTTCACTGACAGCGGGGGTTTTGTTGCTGACCTGCACTGGTCTCCGGCTCCTGACAATAGCACAGAACTGGAAAGGACTGGAACATCTGAATATATCTTGCTGGAAACAGTATGTGTGGACAACTGCTATATAGGGAAAATTAACAAAGTGACTACATGCATCAAACAACGCAGATTACTTTATTCAAATTTGGGATCCTCTTATAAAATATTCCATTGATAATGCTGAAGAATGGAGTCCACCAGAACCACAAACAGGACTTTGCCAAAACTTAATAGCCCAGTGGTTCCCAATTGGTGGTCTGTGGACCCCAGGGGGTCTGCATAACGCACCCAGGGGATCTGTGGTCCCATTCACATACAAAAACCACCACAGAGATATCAAAATTTTCAAAAAGTAGGGGATCCATGACTTGGCTTTTGAAAAAACAGGGGGTCTGTGGTACTGAGCTAATTGGGAACTACTGTAATAGGCTGTCCTGGGAGGGGGTAAGTTTGTAATTGTGCTTATCAGTAAAACTTCTTATGAAAATGAAAAAGGACGGGTGGTTTTTACGTTACTGAGAACTTATAGCTTTTAAATATAGGAGGGAGGAACAGACCTGGATCCGGCTGGACTAAGGTACAAATCATGTTGCTAACCATATTTTCTATTCACAACCATCCACAGACAAAAGGATAATAATATTTTGAGTTGCATCCACAACAGACCCATTGAAATCAGTGGACATTACTAAATTAGGTCCATTAATTTCAGCGTATCTACTCTGAGTAGAACATAGTTGGAAATATCCCATGTTTCCATTGTCTATGTTATAAGGGCTAGTGCTGGGTGATATCTACTTTTCAACATCACAATATGTCACCATTGTGATATAGTGATATACCACAATGTATGAACTAAGGATGGAGCTGTGCAAAGGCATTGGCTGGCTTCATGGTTTTTCCTACATCATGATTTTTGCTTAGCCTCCCCCCCCCCCGCCCCAGTTCGCCAGGTCAAAAATTATGAAACCGTTATCACAATATGGACTTCAAACTGCACCCCACTTCTCCCCCCCCCCAGTAAGAAAAGAAAAGAAAAGAAAAGAAAAGAAAAGAAAAGAAAAGAAAAGAAAAGAAAAGAAAAAGGCCTTGCAAGGCAGAGGGTTAGCAGAAGAGCCCACACTGGGCGAATGAGAGGAACCAGGATGTGGGAGAAGCATCCCTAAGGCTCACTCACAGGCAGCCTCCCAGCACAGCCCCCTGGGATCCCTAGACAATGATGTTGTGCTCAGAGTTATGCAAATTATTTGCACTGGCATAAAGAACGTGCAACTGACGAGAAATAGCTTGTGAGGTTACTGGGCTAGGCTGTCTTACAGCTACGATCCTAAGTTCTTACATGTAATTGATGGGTTTGGCTTATATCTGTTGTGTTTAGGACACCTCAGTCTGAATTCCCAACAACTGACACTTGCATCACTGAGCCTTCCTTGTATGAGACATGTTACCTCCAGGAAGACAGGCTGAAGCAAGTTTGGATTTACACATTTATCTGTGGTTACAGAATGGGCTACATATTGTTCTAAATAGATTGTAATATGTAACACCGTGCTCAGTTCTACCATATGTAAGCCATAAAAGGTAAAGGTAAAGGTACCCCTGCCGGTACGAGCCAGTCGTGTCCGACTCTAGGGTTGTGCGCCCATCTCACTCTAGAGGCCGGGAGCCAGCGCTGTCCGCAGACACTTCTGGGTCACGTGGCCAGCGTGACGAAGCTGCTCTGGCGAACTGGCACCAGAGCAGCACACGGAACGCCATTTACCTTCCCACTATAAAGCGGTACCTATTTATCTACTTGCACTTAAGGGTGCTTTCGAACTGCTAGGTGGGCAGGAGCTGGGACTGAAAGATGGGAGCTCATCCTGCCGTGGGGATTCGAACCACCGACCATGCGATCGGCAAGCCCTAGGCGCTGAGGTTTTACCCACAGCGCCACCCGCGTCCCTCAATGTAAGCCATAGTGTTGGTCCAATACATTGTGCTGCCTGAAGTGGAGCACAAATGCTCCTCCCCCTGCCCCACCCCATGCTTTAAAAAGTCTTGCTGCACCATTTCTAGTCGTTGCCTTCATCAGCAGCCTCTGACCACGGAGGCCGATCACAGCCATCATGGCTACAAGCCATGGATAGACTTATGCGCCATGAATCTGTCCAATCCACTTCTAAAACTATCCAGGTTATCCCCCATTCCATGCTTTGCTATGTGAGCATAAGAACATAAGAAGAGCCTGAATCCGGATCAGGCGAATTTGCCCATCTAGTGCAGCACCCTGTTCTCACAGGCACCCACCAGATGCCTCTTTTGGGAAACCAGCAAGCAGGGCCATAAAGCAGAACAAACGACAATCCACTGAATACCCGGCTGCCGTTTTCTCCAATTTAGCACTACATTGCGAGTTTTCCTAGGGGAAAGCACTGAAGCCAACGGATGCATGGATGAGCCCCAAATCACAACAGCGTCCATGGCAAGCAAGAGCAAACATAAGGTGCCACTGGCACTGCCAGTATCCTGAGCAGCCCTGAAAGGTCCATATTCCTGCTCAACAATTAGATATATTGGAGTTTCTATATGAAAACAAATAACACAAGTCTAATCATGTATGATCAGGATTAAGCATTTTAATCCAGCAGGGCTTACTTCCAGCTAAGTAGGGTTAGGACTGAAGCCCAAGTTTTCGATTCACGGGAGACTCAGTACCTAACTTTTGAAGTAGCCTGTAGTCCCATCGTCGCTGCTTTTTCTACAGCAGGGTCAAATTTGTCTAGGAAGGAGTGCCCAAGGGTTCATCTTGATGTCAAATCCTTCATAGAGAAAGATATGCAGAGAAACGATCATGATGGAGTAAAAATCAGTGTGTATTTTGCTAGAAAGTTGTCTCCTGAGGGTGTCTCCAAATGGACACTATTTTGTGGGCAGGATTCAAGCCCACAGAAGAAACTTACGTTGTGTAATTATGTGGATTAAAGTGCTCTGTTGCTCTAGTCTAGTGCAACAAATCCACTAAAAAAACCACAAACTTTCTGGGGAAATTCACTTAAGTGTGGGGTGAACCCATGATTAAGAGAAAGATGTCTAAACATCCTGCAAGCATGAAGACACAGGAAGCTGCCTTATCCTGGATCCGGCCACCGGTGCCTCTAACTGAGTCCTTATCTACACCGACTGGCAGCTGCTCTCTGGGTTCTGACAGGGCAGAGTCTCTACCCTACCTAGAGATACCAGGGGTTGAATCTGGGTCGTTCTGCAGGCATAGCAGATGCTCTACCTCTGAAGGATGGCTCTTCAAAGAAAGATGAATGCTTATTGTTCCAAAACTGCTCAGCAAACAAGAAATCAGAATGAATGCTCAAGAAAGAACACGCAGAACCTCCACATAAGCTTTGTCAATAAAATCAGAAGGGACGAATGCTCCATAAATAGGTTGTCTAGAGGAGTCCTTTGTTTGTCATGGTGATTCACCTCCCCCCCCCCTTGTCAAGCCATACCAAACTGAAGTGAAATGCATGGCTTTGAAATGTTCAGATGTACCATGTTTTCCTGACAGTCAAAACACACCTTTCAAGTGTTTCCTCTTTCTAACGACAAATTGAACAATACTTTGCCAGTTACTGTACTAACAACTGGACAGCTGCAGAAACTTTCTGAGAAGAGAGAAGTACAGTCTGAAGACTCCTTAGATTGACAGAGGGAGAAGCAACTAGAGCCAGCAGTTTGAAGTTAGCAGAGCAATTTTAAAATGGAAAATAAAGATAGAGATTTTACAGCAGCGAAAGATATTAAGCGAATGGGCTGCCAAGAGGGAATTGTTTTAATCCAAACTAGATGTCCTTCTAAGAAATCCATTTTAGTCAAAGAATGCAAGCATCTCTGTGGCCAAAATCTTTTAATATTGGATATGAGTAGCTTGAAACAAAATCTTAAAGCCACATCCTCATATGTGTAATTACACTAGAGCTCTGCTGATGTCAACTCTGGTGTGGAGATGAGCTGGGTAGCGAAATTTCCTGGGCCACAGTCTCCTTTAATGGAGAATGCCAGGATCTAACTTTCTTCTCTTCACAAAAGCAAAAGTTGTGAGTCGCTTTGAGGAATCTGATCAAAATGCAGAACTATTTGACTCTGGTCAAATAAGCTTTCATCCTCCTAACCATACTGCAGCCACAAGAAGGAATTAATGAAGTGAACCACCATAGAAATCTTGCAGAGCAGATTGCTTGGGGAAGTGAGCCAAGCTGTATTCAACAAGAAAACAATAACCACAAAGTGGGCAGTGATTAGACAAGGGGTCAGCAAACTTTTTCAGCAGGGGAGCCGGTCCACTGTCCCTCAGACCTTGGGGGGGGGCAGACTATAATTTTTTTGGGGGAATTCTTATGCCCCACAAAAAACACCAAGCAGGCCCCACAAATAACCCAGAGATGCATTTTAAACAAAAGGGCGCATTCTACTCACGTGAAAACACACTGATTCCCGGACCATCTGCGGGCCGGATTGAGAAGTTGATAGGGCCAGATCCAGCACTCGGGCCTTAGTTTGCCTATCCATGGATTAGACCAGCCTTCTGCAATCTGGCACCTTCTAGAGAATGTTGGACTACAAGTCCCATCAACCCTGGCCTGCAAGGCAAATGGTGAGTGATGACTGGAGTTGTAGTCCAACATCATCTGCAGGACACCCGTTGGAGAAGTCGGGGTTAGAGCTTGAGCAGGAAATTTAAGTCTGATTCCTACACTACCTAAGCAGCACCTGTTGCTGCCATATATTCAAATACTGTAACATGGAATTCTTGTTGCTTTTTTGGTGTTTTTGGATAGCACTTGACTTAGAGGTTTGAGTAGCTGCTTTTTGGTTTTAAAAGCCAATTTTAGCCTCTCTTGGGAAGCTTACTGAATAGATGCCCAAGGTTAGAAGAAACAAAGATCATTATGCCCTAGATAAAACAAAATGACTACCATGGTTTCTTCCATCTGTCTGTCTGGTCATTTTAACTGTATCAAGTTTTGAAATTGTTTTGTGGGTCTTTGGACTACAATAAAGTTTTGATCTGATTGGATAGACTGAATAGATGCTGAGATATTATTCTTCCTGTTTATTATGAAATGGTATTGCATTATAATATTGCATATGCGTTTAGCTGGTTTTATCAGACACTGGTCCAGTCTGCACATTACGATAAACCATTGTTAATTGTTAATGGTTTATCATGAACCCACTGAGCTGGCTGTTTCACTCTTCCCCACCTGTGCTGGGAGGGACCAAACATGAGTGGACTTTACATCTTAACCAGTTTTTTCTTCCCCAACAAACCACAGACAGTAAGCCAAAAAGAACAAACCTTGGCTATGGACTGTGGTTTCTTGGGAGTGAAACAAGCTAGGATCCCTGTTTCAGATCTCTTACTTAAGCCAAGGATGGTGGTTTGCTTCACCAGAAGCCAGGAGGAGCAGGGCACAGCACAGCGGGATCAATTCGCCTGGGCACAGGAAGCAATGGTTTGCAGCTTATTGTTACATATGAGCCATATCACTGTGAGTGAGAGGAAGAAGTCAGTTCCAGGAAAGATAGCCTTGTTTTGACCAGATCTGTGGGACTGCTTTCTGGTGGTGGTCCACTCATGGAGTTAAAACGATATGACAGCATGCCTTCCTATGTCATCTGGAATATCAACATCAGCCATAAAGTTCTAGTAGCATGAGAAAAGGTCTTTAGGTATCCAAGAGAATTTTACTGGGATACAGAGGCTTCTTGCTTAGAATCCTACATCTATTGATAGCATTCCTAGATTCAACATCCTTGCCAGTTGGTTCTCAACACTTGCTGGCGGTGGGCTGATGGAGTTTTCATCCAGACAGGACCCTGTGAACTGGAGAGCCCTGCTTCTCCTCAGAGATGCCTTCCCTAGCAATGGCTCTTTCGGGTGGAAATTGCTGTGCGTCTGTTTGTACCACAACTGCCTTTTTCTTACTCTAAATTCCAAATCTGAAAAATGATGAAGAGTGAGCTGCTGTGGTAGACAGCTTATCCTTGATGTCTGGGCTTTGTAAAACTCTGGATGTGCTGTGGCTTGTTTGCTTTTTGTGGACTGGGGTTTAGGTGTCAAACAGGCATCAGAGAATGTCTGAGGAAGCAGCCTGGGGAAAATCGTGTGTGCATGTGTACGCACTAAAATATAGAGCAAGGTATGCATTAGCTCTAATAAAGTTTGCCACAGAGTCATGCTAACTCTTGAATTCAGGGGAATCCTTTCCTACTCTGAAGCAGCCTGACAAAAAGGCAAAGTCCAAAAACTACAAGGGATAACACAAAAACCAAGATATCAAGGGCTACATGAACCCAGGTTTAACTTCCTGTGTGAACCATCAAATGATCCTCAGTGGAATCTTTATGGGGCTTTTAGGGGGACTGAGCACTCCCATTTCCAAGGTTTCTCTGGCACCACTTTGCATCTACTTTTTAAGGCAATTTCTCTTAAGCCCCTCTTAGCATTGAAGTGCCAAATCAAGTAGCAAAAAAAACAAGCAATTCCATACTATGAGTCTTGCTAGTGTCAAACAAGAGAAAGTCATTTTTTTCATCTGCAAACTGGAGAAGGAATGTGGAGAGAGGTGGCCGCTGTGGGACATGATCAGTAAGTGGGAGGGAAGGTGTTTATTCCCTCGTGCACCCACTGATTGTCCCTTGCAAATCCCTCACAGGCCACTCCCCCCCCCCATCCTACTCACTTCCTGGTTTGGAGGGGGGAAGGGACTTTTTAAGACAACCAGGGAAGAACTGGAAGATGAGGGAAGGATTAAGTATCTCCCTTGCATGTGACAATTCTTTGCAACCAATGTCCCCCTGCAGAGGTTCCTTTATAATGTTTAGTTCAGCTTTTAACTCTGTTGCAGCAATGCATCTCATAGCATTTTAATGGCTGACCATTTCATGGTTTCATCAGATGTATTGACCAGGCCTTTTGATGCAGCCCTCAAGGCATAGAGAAAGAAGCAGGACTAGAAAGGTAGAAAAGGGAAGGCAACAAGGTGGCAGGAGCGAGGTAGCTGATGAGCAGGTTTGAGTATCAATGCTATGCCATGCTGAGCAAAGCACACAAATCGTGCCTTTGAAATATGGTAAAATGTTGCATGCAGTCTTCAAGAACTAAGAAGAGTCATCGTTCAGTGATGGACAGCTGGTGACCTCACAGCACCTTGGTTCCAGCACTATCTGGGGGCAGTACAGATCTGTAGCTAACTTCTTCTTTCTGTGCAAGCATGTCTTGGTTCTGTCAACCTGAAATTAAGTATCATTTATTTGAGCAAGGTCTTCAAAGGAGAACAAGAAAATCATTTCATAAACAAAAGACAGTGTGCAAATCAGTGCTTTTGCCAAGAAGCAATGCGAGGTCCATCTGTTGCAGGAAAGGTTAACCACAAGCAAAGCCAAAGTTATGGAGAATGGGGACAACAGGAATGAAAAGCACAGCAGCTGAAAGGGATCTGCTCTGCCTTCTCATACAGCCTTGGTCTCCAGGCACAACAGGATCCCACGTGTGAGCCAAGTGGACCACCTCTTACTCATTATTTTTCATGATCACAGGCCCAAATGAGTTGTGTTATGGAGTGTTAGGGGAGGGATAGTACCTCTGGTGGGAAACACGTCATGCTCCTTCTTTGGTCCACACTCTGCACTCAGCTCTCCCCTGTGGCTCCTAGAAGCTGTCAGCCTACAACAAAGGCCACACACTGGGAAATGGCTTTGACTGGCCATCTAAACCAGGTGAGGGTAACCAGTGGGTCTCAAATCCTCAGTGAGTTAGGGGCTTCCCCTGCATGCAAAAACAGGCTCTAGCGGATGGATCAGACAAGCCAATGGTTAAGAAGGTGGTTTCTGCATGTAATGTAGAGGGATGTGAGAGGCAGATCAGGCTCATCAATCTGGGAAGGTAACCCATCTAGGAGAAGGAAAATTCTGGTCCTAAACTGCCTTATGGGACATCTTCAGGAGAAGAAAAGGTTAATACAAATCCAAAATGGAGTCCCTAAGAAGTCCCTAGGATGGCGTGTTGTATGTCTCTTTTCGGCAACTCCTGCAACCAAGCTGATGCCAAACATCTTGCTCTGCTTTCCTTTGGACCCCATCAGTGAGGCCAAAGGGCGTCTTGAAGACTGGGCAGCCCAGGACCTCCAGACACACGGCCCAGGCTTGCACCCCAGAGAGGTCACTTTGGTGCTGCTAGCTCAGCAATTTGACTTCCCCCCTCCCTCTGGAGGCACACTCCATTGTCTCTCAAGACAGATGGATGCCAACAACATCACCTCCTGGTATGGAGGTACGGGCTGTCATCAAACTCACTGGTGGAAAGGCTACACCCACGGTCACCCTGCATATTCTGTGGTGTTACCTTTCTGGACTTGTCAGTGGCAGATCATGTCCCAACACCTTGACTGGCTTGACAAAGAAGGGTTTATATAGATAGCTCTCCTAAGCAAGAAGAAGAAAGATAGGGTGGATGTATCCAGCAAAGTTGTCCTGTTTGCACAAGAATTTGTTTCTGTGCCATGAGACTTCCTCGCCTCTCTCCAAATCTGCTCTGCACAGAATCTGTACAGGAATGTATTTTGCAGGTGGGTGAGTTGGAAAGGACAGGGGAAAGAAGTCTCATTTACAGGTGGAAATCCTTGCGCTAAGGACTTGCACCTCTTTGGATATAACCCTAACATAACATTTTGGAAGTTCAATGCTTTATAGACCCTTTATAAATCCCGACTAACCAACTGGTTGAGATTTCTGCATCTAGGACTTGGTTTCTGGTCTTGAGGGTGAAGACCACAACTGTGTTCTGCTAATCCAGGCAAATATGCTAGGTGATGATATAGAACAGCAAGGTCCCTATATCCTGTCTGAACCTTGCCATTTCCTGTCTTTGCATATTCAGATCATTTAGTTTTACAAGACGGAATTTATTTGGTACCATGTTCAGGAATGCAATGTGTACCGTATTTTTCGCCCCATAGGACACACCGGCCCATAGGACGCACCTAGTTTTTTTTTTTTTTTTGGGGGGGGGGGAAATCAAGGAAAAAATTTGATTCCCCCCCCCCAGCCTGCAGAGGCTTTGCACAGCCATCCCCAAGCTAGAAGAGGGAGATGGAGCGCTCCGTCTCCCTCTTCTGCCTTCAGGGACAGCCTCCCTAGCCTCCATGGGGCAGCAGCTTGCCCCGCTGTCCCCCGAGCTTGTGGGGCTGGCGGTGGGGAGAAGCTTGCTTGCTTCTCCCCACCGCCAGCCTCCAAACCAGGTCGGGGAATAGCGGGATGGCGGCGCTCCGCCTCCCCGCTGTCCCCCGAGCTTGTGGGGCTGCCCGATATCTGCCCGAAGCCTGGGGTGCGCTCCGGAGCACGCCCCATGCTTCGCGCTGCAGGCACCCGCAAGCCTTGCGAGCCCGGTGGGCACTCCCGCGGGCTCCCAAGGCTTGCGGATAGCTTCCTGAAGCCTGGAGAGCGAGAGGGGTCGGTGCGCACCGATGCCTCTCGCTCTCCAGGCTTCAGCGAAAGCCTGCATTCGCCCATAGGATGCACACACATTTCCCCTTCATTTTTGGAGGGGAAAAAGCGCATCCTATAGGGCGAAAAATACGGTAAATAAATGGCTTAGCCTCAGAAGTTCAACTTTCTCCTGTATTGGTTATTTGGCTGAAGTTATTAAAAAAGCATAGCAAATAATCACACAAAAGTCTTTAAAATAAGCTGATTTCACATTTAAACTTGAAAAGAATTCAAACAGTTAGTCCTTGAAGCTTGGCTGAGAATCATGCTTGATGCCAAAATAACTGCCCTGCCTGCCAGGCAATTATCAGAGGGAGATGCCTTTGGCCTGGGGAACTAGATGGGGACAAGAAGCAGGTTGAGACACACATGCAAGGTGAGGGAAGGACTGAGGAGCAATGCCAGGCTCTGACAGTGGGCCAGACTGTAATGAAATTTGATGCAAATTACAGACCCCTTGCAAACATCACCAGCTAGCACCAGACACAAAAGTGAAAGGCCCCTTTGGGATTCCTGACTGGCCTTCTGCTTCACCAACTGTACTGTTTGCTTCAGCACAAAATTTTATTTAACCAGTCAGGAATCCGCTCTGCTTCTAACTGCTCTCCCACCAGACTCTGCTTTGCCTTATTAAAAACAAAACAAAACCAGTTGTTTAGCCAAGTAACTCAGGAAACAGAGCACCAGCTACTGGCCGGCCAAGTTTCCCACACCACCCTCCCCCGCGGGAAGAAGGGAGAGCACGTCTTGAGGAATAGCAGGGTCAAAGGCAGAACAAGGTCATTTTGTGCCTCTACTTCTTTAAGCTTTGCCCTGCCTCCAGGCAACTGAGTGGGAAAAAAGAACTATGGCCATTTTAGGGACCATTTTCATTCCCAGTGTTAAGTTGTGGGCGAACATATCAGACGACACAGCGATTCTTCAACAGCTCTTGTTTATTCAGAGGCCAGAATAGAACTGAACTGAAGGGCTCAGTCAGCCTGCTTATATAGAGCTCCAGAACAATGTAACTGTTGCAACTTTCTAAAACTATCCAATCACTGAACGTCACTTTTGATCCTTCATTTGCATACAAACTATCCAATCACTGAACGTCACTTTCGATCCTTCATTTGCATAACTATCTACAGTATACCCCTGCTGGCCCAGGGTGAGAACTTCAGTACATAACACCCAGTGCTTTTTCAAACCTCGTCACCTGCAATACAGTGGTACAGTCATACCTCGGGATAAATACGCTTCAGGTTGAGCGCTTTCAGGATGCGCTCCGCGGCAACCTGGAAGTAACGGAGCGTGTTACTTCCGGGTTTCGCCGCTTGCGCATACACAGACGGTCAAAATGATGTCATGCGCATGCGCGGAAGTGGCAAAACATGACCCGCGCTGTCGCGTCTTACGTTGTGTTCAGGATGCGAATGCGGCTCTGGAACGGATCCTGTTCGCATCCCAAGGTACCACTGTATCTTGGTTTTTGAACGTCTCAGAAGTCGAACATTTTGGCTTTCAAACGCTGAAAACCCGAAAGTAAATGCTTCAGTTTTCAAATGTGCCTTGGAAGTCGAATGGCTTCCACTGAGGTACCACTGTATTTTTCTCAATTTTCTCTTGCAAACCGCACTTTGCACCTCTGTTTTCAAATGTTTTGGAAGTCAAATGGTCTTCCAGAACAGATTACATTTGAAAACCAAGGTTCCACTGTACAAAAACAAAAAACAAAAAAATCTAAACTTCAGAACTGCCAGGTTACATAGCAGAGGAAAAATGCATCCTTAATTTTTACACACACACCCCTTTTTGGGGATTTCTACAATAATCTCTCTTAGTTGGGAACCAGACCTCACAACTTGTTAAATTTGCATTTAATATTGCTGAATTGTAGTATATATGTTTAAGAAACAATCATCTTTGGCTATAGTGATGTGTTTTTACGCATCTAAATGCAAAAAGGGGCATTCCGCATAGTAAGGAATTTTTATTTTGAAGACTTAAAAGAATTCTTTGGTGGAACGTGACATCAAGCACAAAACTAATGACTCACACATTTGCCTGGTGTGCTATCAGATTATATATTCCCTATTCAACAGATATAAAACAAGGGTGCCTATTTTTCTCTGCAAAATATTGAGGGAGGGTATATTTGTATTACATTTGGTTTCTCCCTGGCCTGCCTTCTTGAGACAGGGGTCTGAGGGAGCTGCTGGAGCATTTCTGCTAATGAGTCACCAAGAAGCTGCTGTGTCAGAACCATAGGGAATTCTCTCTGAACCATAGGAAACCCAGGTTTGACCGACTTTTTCCAACGTCTGCAGGATAGCTTAATCCTCAACTGACGTTTCACTTTAAAAGAAAATTCTTGGAATGATGATGTAATCCCAGGATTGCAGTTTGTACAAACAAGACTTTTATTATGGCACCAACTGGTCTCTGGAGCACCGATTCTCAGGTGGGGAAGGGCCTGTGACACACTTCAGTAAACATCAAAGTCCTTCCTTCCTTCTGGTCACCCTTTCAAGTTCCTCTGACAGGGGATTCAATGTCCAGCCACAAATGCAAAATCAATCTCCCTTCAGTCATTCAGAAAAGTGTGCTCAAGGAATCACAAGCAGTGTTTCTTAGAGCTCAGGGGTGGAATATGATCCCAGGGGGAGAAATTGTTTTCTCTAGTGAAGGATTTTTTTCTCCCTCACACTGTAATTTCAAAAGCCACTTCTAGAGCTGGAAGACTCTCAACGGGATGATACTGGGCTGCCTTCAAGATGGCCAAGGAAGAAGAGAGCAGGAAAGATGACGTAGGGTCTAAGAGAGGGCCTGGGGCATCTTGGGCCCTGCAGATGCTGCTGGACTCCAACTTTCCTCAGAAGAAGAATTTATTACTTTTACCCCACCCATCTGGCCCGACCTCCCCAACCAGCATGGCCAGGGAGCCCAAGAGCAGGAGGGCCAGAAGCATCCCCCTCCTTGATTTAAGAGGACTTGCTCTGACCCTGTGGCAGCAGACTGTGGGGTGAGGTTGGCAAGGGGAAGGCCAGCCGTCCAAACAGCAGCACCTCCACCTCCTTTGAGCAGAAACCATGAACTCACACAGGAAGGTTGAAACAATGGGGGACTGATGAGCAAAAGAACCAAGAAGGGCACGACCTGGTAGAAACCTAGCCTTCATTGAACCTGATTATAATTATTCATTTATAGAACCACAGAATTAATTGAGAACTTGTGGCAGGGGCCTGGACCAGATCATCTTAATGCATCATGTGCCACCAATTAAAATGCCTCACCAATATCACCAAAAAGCAGGTACTGCTGAAAATGTGAAATAATAATTCACCAAGGTAATCCAAGTTCTCTGCACAGAAAAACTTACAAACACTTGCTCATTGTGGGGAGAAGCAATGCCACAACACACACACACACACACACACACACACACACACACTTTCTAGAAACCTTGCTTACCATTACCTGCCTCACACTGACTTTTGAGATTTCACCAGGCATTGCCCAAATACTCTATCTTCACAGCTATAGGGCTTTTACAGAAAATCAAAACTAAGATTCATAGGAAGGGGAATTCTGCATCCAGTATTAAATCCTGGGCCTGCCCTGTAAGATTAATGGAATATGCATCATTCTGCGGCATACTGATTCACATCATTTCAGTTATTTCACAGGCCACAAGCAGGCAGTAGGAGAGGACAACATGTCTTTGGATAGTGGTGCCTTCTAGCTGAAGGATCTGCATAATGGAATACATCTAGGTGAGTCAAGCAAGTATGCCAGACAACAAACCACAGGCTGAAATTACAAAAAAAGTCAAAATTATGTGCAGAGACAAGCAAAATTCTGCAACCTGTGTGCATTATTCAGATCACTCAAATATGAACTTTAAAGAACTTTTAACTGAGTTAAGATTAAAAAAGGATGTGTACAAAAAATGGAAAAGGGGGGAAACCACCAAAGAGGAATTCAAACAAATAGCCAGCACGTGTAGACACAAAGTCAGAAAAGTTAAGCACAGAATGAACTCAGGCTTGCTAGAGAGGTTAAAAGCAACAAAAAAGGCTTTTATGGGTATGTTCGTAGCAAAAGGAAGAACAAAGAAACAGTGGGGTCACTCAGAGGAGAAGATGGTGAAATGCAAACAGGGGACACAGAAAGGGCTGAACTCCTCAATGCCTTCTTTGCCTCAGTCTTCTCCGATAAAGAAAACAATGCCCGACCTGAAGAATTTGGAGCAAATGATTCAGCAGAGGAAACACAGCCCAGAATAACTAAGGAGATAGTACAAGAATACTTGGCTAGTTTAGATGTATTCAAGTCTCCAGGGCCAGATGAACTGCATCCAAGAGTATGAAAAGAACTGGCAGATGTGATCTCAGAACCACTGGCAGTCATCTTTGAGAATTCCTGGAGAACAGGCGAAGTCCCGGCAGACTGGAGGAGGGCAAATGGTGTCCCTATTTTCAAAAGGGGAAAAGAGAGGACCCAAATAATTACCGCCCAGTCAGTCTGACATCAATACCAGGGAAGATTCTGGAGCGGATCATTAAGCAAACAGTCTGTGAGCACCTAGAAAGGAATGCTGTGATCACCAATAGTCAGCATGGATTTCTGAAAAATAAGTCATGTCAGACTATACTGATCTCATTTTTTGACAGAATTACAAGCCTGGTAGATGAAGGGAACGCAGTGGATGTAGCCTACCTTGATTTCAGCAAGGCATTTGACAAGGTGCCCCATGATATTCTTGTAAAGAAGCTGGTAAAATGCAGTCTTGACTATGCTACCACTCAGTGGATTTGTAACTGGCTGACTGACCGAACCCAAAGGGTGCTCATCAATGGTTCCTCTTCATCCTGGAGAAGAGTGACTAGTGGGGTGCCACAGGGTTCTGTCTTGGGCCTGGTCTTATTCAACATCTTTATCAACGACTTGGATGATGGACTCAAGGGCATCCTGATCAAATTTGCAGATGACACCAAACTGGGAGGGGTGGCTAACACCCCAGAGGACAGGATCACACTTCAAAACAACCTTGACAGATTAGAGAACTGGGCCAAAACAAACAAGATGAATTTTAACAGGGAGAAATGTAAAGTATTGCACTTGGGCAAAAAAAAATGAGAGGCACAAATACAAGATGGGTGACACCTGGCTTGAGAGCAGTACATGTGAAAAGGATCTAGGAGTCTTGCTTGACCACAAACTTGACATGAGCCAACAGTGTGACGCGGCAGCTAAAAAAGCCAATGCAATTCTGGGCTGCATCAATAGGAGTATAGCATCTAGATCAAGGGAAGTAATAGTGCCACTGTATTCTGCTCTGGTCAGACCTCACCTGGAGTACTGTGTCCAGTTCTGGGCACCACAGTTCAAGAAGGACACTGACAAACTGGAACGTGTCCAGAGGAGGGCAACCAAAATGGTCAAAGGCCTGGAAACGATGCCTTATGAGGAACGGCTAAGGGAGCTGGGCATGTTTAGCCTGGAGAAGAGGAGGTTAAGGGGTGATATGATAGCCATGTTCCAATATATAAAAGGATGTCACATAGAGGAGGGAGAAAGGTTGTTTTCTGCTGCTCCAGAGAAGCGGACACGGAGCAATGGCTCCAAACTACAAGAAAGAAGATTCCACCTAAACATTAGGAAGAACTTCCTGACAGTAAGAGCTGTTCGACAGTGGAATTTGCTGCCAAGGAGTGTGGTGGAGTCTCCTTCTTTGGAGGTCTTTAAGCAGAGGCTTGACAACCATATGTCAGGAGTGCTCTGATGGTGTTTCCTGCTTGGCAGGGGGTTGGACTCGATGGCCCTTGTGGTCTCTTCCAACTCTATGATTCTATGATTCTATGAACAATTTACTCATTTACATAATTTATTTTGTGTTTTACTAGTTACGGGGCTATGCATTGGCGCTATGCATAGCACTAAATCCCTGACCTGACCCCTGAAAATCTAATTCAGAATTCCCTCTGGTTTCTGATACTTCTGAAAACAGATCTATTTCTGACGTGGTGCTAGCGGTGGGCAGGAGCCCCGCCTTGTGTCTCCCCTCGCCTCCTTCTCTTCTCCCTTTTTCTGCCATTCCCTTTCCTCTCCCTCCCCATCTTCATGGTATAAAGCTGCTCTATTAGAAAAATAAACAGTGATCATATGGGAAAGTTGCACCAAATACAGCCTTCTTTGCTAATGCTTTTCCACCCTTTTAAAGACATTGTCAATCCTTTCTACCCCCGTTCCCTCCAGTGCCTGTGCAAAAGAGGAACATACATCCAGCCCTGAGAAAGGCTCAATAAATCTCCAAAGGGACATTAATCAAAATCTGCTTAGAAAATTTCCTATTACCTATCCACATATCCGCAAGGAAGGTATGATGCTGTCCTTGGTGAAATGGCATTATACAAAAATTGACTATTTTGTTACTGTTACTATTTACAGCAGATGAACTAGGTTAGCTGGATGTTCATTGAAATACTTTCTCTCCTGTTATTAAATGTTAAAATGTTCATGGTAAACAAGAAAAGCATACAATTAATTGAAAGCTACTATTAATTTTGCTATGTGTGCAAATAAATAAATGTAAATGAATAATGTAAAGGTACTGAGTTTTATTTATAGCTGGCTTTTCACATGAAGGTTTTAGTGGCCATCACTGTAACTACAAGTGTTTTTTGTCTGGGATGGTGACCTATGATTTACATCTAAATAAGTATCTGTTCAGACATCTGTTGGGTAACTAACACAGCCAGACAAAAGCATCACAGAAGCTCCCAAGGGACATGGAGGAGACAGTTTTTATGATCAAAAAAGTGAAAAACTCTTAAGTGAAGAAAGGAAGCGACCCTGGGCCAGCTTTGCAGATGAGGAAGCACTTCAGCACAGGAGATCTCACATTCTGTGTTCTGAGGCCAGATCTATGCTACTAGCAATTAAATTAGAGGCAATTTACTTGTCAGGCCTGGAAATTAGCCTGCACTGGTGCTGCACAGCCTCATTCCCTTTGTAGCAATCAGGCAGCAGCTAGCAACTGTTCCAAGGGCCATACAGCTGGTGCTGCCATATTTGCATTTTCATGAATGAAATTCAGAAGCCGCATCCCCTTGGATTCCTGCCAATATTAGCCAAATTATACTCCCCTCCCAGGGCCTTTGAAACATAGTACCTAGGGAGGAGCTCACAAAACATACGGGGTGAGGCCCCCTTTGTCCCCACTGCAATTCCTTCCCACCTCCCCATACGGCTGTGCAGAGCGTGAATAGACTTGTCCTTGAGGCAGTGTGGTCTAATCCTTCTTCAAATGCTCTCCCCAGGTTTAGCCTCTGAGTTGCTCCCATGTAAGTCCTCCTAAAACCAAAACCACTTGGGAGCATCCGCTCTTGCCTCTGGATACCACAGCCCCTAAAGGCAAGTACTGGTGAGATGTGTGTGGCCTACAATATGTCTTTGTGTGTATGTAGAGTCCCTTGCAATGTACATCTTACTCTGTGCCTTCCCCCAATTACAACAAGCCTTTCAACTAGCTGCAAATATAATTAGGATGAGACATCCATGCCTGTTCCAGGAAACATTTATTCCAGGGTGGGGGAGTCCTCACTGAAGTTTGCTGCTGCCCAGCAGAAAAAGTAATCCATGAGCTGCTTCAGTCATAGAATGATCAACAGCAGTAATAGTTTGAAGTTGGAGATGAATACACAGCCAGACCTGGCATCTAGGTCTACAAAGAAATAAATTCCATGACAGGGTAGGGTGTGCAAACAGCCACATGCAAAGATCCCAAAAGAAGTGTGCTTCACATCTTGTGAAGTCTATCCCCACATAGCTAAATTTGAGGTTGGTAGTGGTCTGATGGCCAAGCTGCCTGTGCTGCTTTACAAGTCCTCAGGATGCAAATCGGGGTTTTGTTTTGTTTTTGTTTAACACTCACCCCATTCCAATTTGAAGGGGGCTGGACCAGATGATCCTCAGGGTCCCTTCCAACTCTATAATTCTGTAACTGCGCTCCAGGCTCAGGGGTCAAAGAGATGGCAGTGCCATAGCACACCACTGTCCTTGCTGGGCATGCAAGATGAAATAACGAACAGGCCATTCTAAAACCTGCCCATTTTACAGGAGGGGAATCAATGCCAAAATGTTCAGGAGTTTCCAAAAGACTATTCATAGGGAGCCTATGGTTCGGCATGAATCCAAGCTTACTAGCCCCTAAATCCCCATTTTATCATCTGAAACACAGTAGATCTGTTTAGAAAAACTGTATTCTTGCCAGTTGCTTATCTGGCAATAATAATAATAATACAGCCACAGAATCAACAGATCAGCAGATCCAACATACTTCCCAAAGTTGTGAAGTTATGTCAAGAATGTTCCCTGCATACCCTCCCCCTCACAGCCCAGCTGCTCCCTATATAACAAAAACACATGCTGGTAGCTGTGAAGAATACACAAACAGAACTGCAGGGAAGAAAATTTTGCCAATTCAATACAAAGAACAGGGACTTAACATCATCATGAGGAAGGCAAAGGCTCTAGGAGGAGCTAGACAACCTAGAGAGCCCAAACATCGAGAAAAAGACATGAGCGTTAAATGACAGCCAAACTTTCTTTTGCAAGAGTGTCATGAGGAAGGAAGTATGGCTCAGTGGTGGAGCATGAGCACTGCATGCAGAAGTTCAACCCCTGGCATTGCAAGTTAAAAGGATCAGGTAACAGGTGAGGTGAAAGAACCTCAACGGCAATATTGGGACAGATCGGCAAACAGTACGACTTGATATAAAAGCAGCTTCCTAAATCAGTCATTCCCCCTATCCACCCAATGCCACCCAATGACTGAGCTGGGGAAGAGGCAGCAGCACAGTGCAAGAGGTGGATGAGGCAGTTAAGACAGGCATGGAAAAACAGTGGGATTCCAGATGTTGCTGGACTACAACTCCCACAATTCCTCGCTGCAGCTTATGGGAGCTGAGGACCAAAAGGATCTGGAGGGACACAGGGGGCTCAGTGGAATAACCATACCCTTAGTTCTTCCGGCTCTTGTTGAAAGGCTGCATCCCACAACACCTTGAATGACTTTTACATCCATAATCATCTACCCCTGCTGAAGAAGAAGAAGAAGAAGAAGGAGGAGGAGAAGAAGAAGAAGAAGAAGAAGAAGAAGAAGAAGAAGAAGAAGAAGAACCCATCTGACTGGGTTGCCCCAGCCACTCTGGGCAGTTTCCAACAGAATATACAAAAACATAACAGCAAATCACACATTAAAGGCTCCCTGATACAGGGCTGTCTTCAGATATCTACGGAATGTCATATAGTTACTTATCTCCTTGACATCTGATGGAAGGGTGTTCCACAGGGTGGGCTCCACTACCAAGGAGGCTCTCTGCTTGGTTTCCTATAGAGTAATTTCTCACAATGAGGGAACCTTCAGAAGACCCTTGGAGCTGCATCTCAGTGTCTGGGATGGACGATGAGGATGGAGATGCTCTTTCAGGTATACATTTAGGGCTTTAAAGGTCAATGCCAACATTTTGAGTTGTGCCAGGAAGCAATGTAGATCTTTTAGGACCGGTGTTACAAGGACCTAATCTGAGCAGGATCACTGCCTGTTGTGAACAGCACATTCTAACCGTAAGTGGCTGAACAGAAGCTCTTCCAAGGCCTGCTTACCTGGCAACCTTATTTGCCTTTGGGCCAGCAAGGGGTGAGCCCTACCGACTATGATGCTTTCACTGGTGTGTGAAATGCAAATCCATATAGTCCTTTCTTGGCCAATTAACGCTATGCAAATTGCTCAGGAAACATATCACTTATTGCACTTGCCTCCACTGACAGGTGTTGCCATCACATGATGATAAATCAGAACTATTTCCTATGGTTATTTCTTAGACGTTAGCTGGTGCATGACAAAACGCAGCTGTGAGAATCATCATAAAAAACAAGGTTACTCAAAGCAAAGTGGAAAGGGTTAGTTGGCTGTTCCAGCAGATTGACCCAGTTTGTTTTTCAAGCCTTTATACTTCCTGCATTTAAACTCAGCAGATGTGGAATGAAAACCTACAAGACGAATGTGCAGGCATGTCTGCACCAGTTGTTAGATTTGATTCCACCTCAATGATTCAAATCATAGCCCCATAAGCCAGGCGCCTCTCCAAGTCACAGGGCAAGTGGGCCTCCATTGTTGTGCTGAGCTCTGGAGCAATGGCCCCACAGCCAGATTCCACAGAGCTTTCCGTTCATTTCTCAGGATTCTGCCTGCTTCTGGCAAAGTGAAAAGGCACCAAAGCAGATACAGGCCCCATCTCTACTTTTCTCATCTGTCCGGAAAGGATTCCACTTTGGCTTTCCTCCTCTTCTCAGCCACTGGCAAAGCCTGGCACAGACAACTACCGGTATTTAAAATAAAACACAGCCTGCAGCAATGCTGCACAGGAGGCAGTTTAAGTCCACAATACTGTGCAGAATGCAGTTCTCTAAATGCTGCAGAGGAAAGAAATGACAGCCTTGGAGAGTAGCAACCTGCTACAAGATCCCACCGTTGCCACCAGCTAGCCTGCTTCAGCTGCAAGACTAGAGTTATGATCCGCAGAACTCACTGTGTAATAAGAGGGTGAAAATTCCAAAATTTGTTTGAGGGATGGGAGGGGGAATGAGCAGGAGGAACGAAACCTTCTATTAAAGGTCTCTTGGACAGCAGCACAGTCAGAGATTCCACGGCCCACTGTGGCCTGTTGCCTAGCAGCCGCCTCACGAACTAGTGAAGGGCTTTTTGCTCCTCTGTTGGATGCCTGATCTCTCCAGTGTTTGCACAAGCAGGCTCCAGTTCTTGGGATGTTTGCCTGGCAGCAGCCTTGGCTGCATGAAGAGACTCTGAGAATAGCAACAAGGCGAAGACACTCGAAGCTAAATTCTGGGAAGCCTCTGTCCACTCTCACAGCAAGATGCCAAATCACACACCCAGGGCCCTTCTTCAGTTAGGGATCAGATGCACTCACTGTGAGAGTCGTGTAGCAATAAGAAAAGCTACAGCTCAAAATCTCATTGAACCCTTAGGCAAAACCATGCTCTCGGCCTCAGTTGCTCTATTTGAAAATATTTAATTGATACATAAACACGTTTATATATTGCCTTTTGGTTCTAAAAATGGACCCCAGAATGGTTTACAATGTTTGTTTACTTATTTCTTGTTATATCTTACCCATCTTCCATCCTAAGGCCCCAGAGTGGGTTATGAACTGGATATGGCCACAAACCCCACTATTGCCAGGGATCGTGCTGAGGAGGGCGGGACTGAAGAGGAATGGTGGGAGTCTCCCCTCCCCCTGCTCCTGATCAGGGTCCTGAATCTTCCCAGGAGCAGTGGGACAGTATAAATTTGGAACAGTGGTTTGCAGAGGGACATAATTCAGAAGACAGATGTTGGGAAGAAATGAGTGGTGAACAGATAGGAGAAGAAGAACTGGGAGAGAGAGGGTTAACAGACTCTCTTTCGCTAGAAAGTGTACATCTGCTCAGCCCAAGGTCAGGAGGAGCAGATAAGGTGGCAGCAGAGAAAGCAAAGTGGTTATGAGGTCAGACTGCAAGACATGGAAGTGACTGGGGGGGGGAGTGGGGGGAATCCTTAATTGGGAGCACCTTCATTCCTAGAAATGGATTCTTTGTTCTCTCACTATGATCATTAAAATTTCTAACTGGTAAGAGATTCCTTTCACTTTGTTCTGCTTATCTACTGCCAAAGGGGGGGAGGAAGCCAAGTCCCTGAAGCCTGACAACTATATATGTATTTTGGAAAGTGGTTTTGTTCTCAAAATCAGCGTTTCTCAAGCTTTTTCTGACTGTGGTCCCTTTCAGATCTTGTTTCCATCCTGTGCCCCCCCCCCCGTCCTACTGGTAGAAAGGTAGCGGTTTAAATGTTTTGTTTGTAAATAGAACATGTTTTATTTTTTGTTTTTATAATTTCAATAAAATACAATTACATAAAAAATTATACTTTAAGTATTTCTTGATCAATGTGACCCTTGTGCTTGATGACAAGAAACAAGGTGGTTTTTTTCTGGTTCTCTTGCTATGAGAGATAACCCAAGGTCACCTCTGTCCAGTTAAGGCGATTCCAGGTTAGGCTCAGTAAATAATTCACACAACTGAAACCTGATTCTACCAATACAAAGTGGGAAATGCCATGAAAAACAATTTTGCTTTATCCAAAAGCTGTGGAAGCTTTTAAGATATTGTACTCTTTATCCAAAAAAAATTGTGTTTTTCTTGACTGAAAGTTACTTTGGCTCTGCAGCCCTGTGATCGCTTCGCACAAAGAAACATCAGCATCAGAAGCATTCATAGCAAATGGATCAACTACCCAGCCGGAATACCCACATCATCACAGTATTGAACTTCCATATCATTATAAAGCTGCTTCTCTGTTTTCTTCACTTCCCACTTGCCTCTGTGCCCCCCTAGTCTCATGCCATGGCCCCCCATTTATGTGATTTTCTTGTGTGGCCCCCATGGAATATCCTCAGAGCCCCCAGGGGACTGTATGGTCCCCAGCTGAGAAATGCTGCTCTATAGGTTCAGATGCCTCTCAAGATATCATTGGCAAATGAGGCACAAGGGTTCCAAGGTAGGAATGGCGGATCAATGTTTGGATGCCGGGCACCATTTTGAATCAAGATGGCAAATCAAAACATTATTTTCGTGTGACTTCACCCATTTTTTGACACAAATGGCCAAACTGTGCCGATTTACACACCTCTGAAGTTGTTGTTGCTGGATGTGGTGGCATATAGGTGGAAGAAATGGTGAGGCAACAGCAGAGTGAAGAGGAAAAAACTGTAGCAGTGGTCTAGCCATTATAAGTAAAAGCTACTGATCTAGGCAGAGTCGACATTTGGATTATCAACCTTTAGGCTTAACATGCCAAAATTGGCACATGAGCTTCAGGAGCCCACAGACAGCCACTTCACCCTTTGCGCGATTGGTGAAATAACAACCGGAACAGAAGGTCAGACCAACAAACTCTTTTCAGAGTTTCTTCCACAGTTCTGGGGATTAAATGTGGCTTTAAGAAACAGGAAAGCAAATTAGGATTTTGACAAAGGAGCATTTCCCACAGATTCTTGGCACACAACACCCCCCCCCCAAAAAAAGTGCTGCACTTATTACCTTTCCCTGCATGTGCCAAGTGGGATGAGAAGTGCTATACAGTGGTACCTTGGTTCTCAAACACCTTGGTACTCAAACAACTTGGAACCCAAACACTGCAAACCCGGAAGTAAGTGTTCCGGTTTGCGACCTTTCTTCGGAAGCTGAATGTGCTCCGTTTTGATTGTTACGCTTCTGATTTCAGTGGCAAACTTCCATTTTGAGTGTTATGCTGAGGTCTGTCTGTTTTTGCTATTTACCGTATTTTTCGCTACATAAGGCACACCTAGTTTTTGGAGGGGGAAATCAAGAAAAAAAAATTATTTCCCCCCCCCACCAGCCCCAAAGAGCAGTGGACAGGCTGCACACAGAGCTTCCCAGAGCTTCTCGGGGCTGCCGGAGGAAGCCTGCCCCCCCCCAGCCCCAAAGAGCAAAGAAGCCAAGACAGTGAGCAGGATCCGAGAGCGCAGCCTCTCTCGGCCGGATCCCGCTTGCTGTCTTGGCTTCTTTAGCTGCGTGCAGCCTCTCCGGCCGGGAAAGGCTGTGCGCGACTATGGCAATTTCCCCACCTCCTGCAAAAGCCCACAGGAGCCGCGCACCCTTTAAGGAGCGCGCGTGTCAGAGCTGCCTCTAGGTCCCAGCTCACAGAGGACCAATGCTAGGCTGTAGTAATGTACAAAAGTCTTTATTGAAGTTCAGTTTCCATTTCAAAGCCACAGCGTGCAGCCCTACGTCTTAAACCCTAGATCGGCGAAGTCCCATCTGAGTCTCCTCCCCTATGACACCAGTTTAAGATCCTAGCCCTGCTCCACCTTTTACGCTGCTCTCTCCTCCTCTGGGTCCTCCTGCCCGCTGGGGCATTGCCCTTTCTGGACTCTTCCGACGCTGAGTCGCTTAGCTCCTCCCCCTCCCTCCGGCGGGCTTTAGGACCCGGTTCCCAATCCTCATTCTCTGCTGTCCCGCGCTCCTGTACATTTGAACTTGCCTCTCGCGCCAACCCAGTGACCTTCCTCCTGACCGTTACACTACTCCGGTCACTGCTTCCCTCTTCCGGGATGCTGGCCGGATCTGACCTCCCCTCCGTTGTCTGACTCTCCGATGGAGGTGTGGTCAGCCCTGCCTTATCTTCTCTCCCTGGTGGGGAATGCACTGGCCCCGATCCTTGGGACTCTTCCCCCCCACTCTGCTCTGGTGGGGAAGCTGGTCCTGATTTCCAGCTACTGCTCTGGGAGTCCCTGCTGCCCCCTTGCTCCTGGGGCGTTCCCCTTGGGAACCCCCTACCCCTGGCCACTGGCGCCCCCTTCTGTGAATCTTCCGATTTGCTGGAGAGGCTCATGGAATCCCTCGGTCCACTGTCCTCTTCTGCTACGCTCCCCTCGGATTCTTCCCCTTTGCTCTCCATCTCCTCTCTTCCCTGTGCCTCTGCTCCTGAGCCCCTGACAGCGCGGTTCCTGTTGGCTTTTCTACGAGGAGGCAGAAGGGACTGACTGGCCGTGACAGTCCCTTCTCGCTCCTGGAGAAAAGCCCGCAAGAGCCGTGCGGAGCTTGCGTGCAGCTCTTGGGGGCTTTTCCTGTATGCCTCCCCCCTGCATTCACTCTATAAGATGCACACACATTTCCCCTTACTGTTTAGGAGGGGGAAAGTGTGTCTTATGGAGCACAAAATACGGTATTTTGCATTTTTGTTTTTGCAGCTTTTTTGTTTTCTTTTTGTGACTTTGTGGAAGCCAGTTCAGCTACTGACTGATTGATTGTGTGACTGCAGTACATTGTCTGTTGCTTTCATTTTATGGATTAATGGTCTCATTAGATAGTAAAATTCATGTTAAATTGCTGTTTTAGTGGTTGTTTTTAAAAGTCTAGAACAGATTAATTCATTTTGCATTACTTTCTATGGGAAAGCACGCCTTGGTTTTGGAATGGACTCCCGGAACGGATTAAGTTTGAGAACCAAGGTACCACTGTACTTGGAAGACAGTCCAAGGAACCCTACATACCCATCAAGACTTATAAAGTCTTATGGGCCTAGATTTTGTGAAAAAAGTCAAATATCTGGGGGTGAACCTGTCTGGGAAAAATTTGAATTTGTATAAGGATAACTATGAGAAAATATGGAATGAAATTAAAATAGATTTAGAGGTGTGGTATAACTTAAAATTGTCATTAATGGGCCGGATTTCTGTGATTAAGATGAATGTGCTGCCAAAGATGCTTTTTTTGTTTCAAGCCCTCCCAATTATAGACAATGTGAAATGTTTTAAAGAATGGCAAAAAGCTCTTTTTAGATTCATCTGGCAGGGGAGGAACCCCAGAATTAAATACAAATTACTTACGGATTCCAAAGAAAGAGGTGGATTCTCTCTGCGAGACTTAAAAATCTATTTTGAAGCTGCCGCACTTTGTTGGATTAAAGAATGGATGAAATTAGAAGATACAGATTTACTAGATTTGGAGGGATTTGATAATGTGTTTGGTTGGCATGCATATTTGTGGTATGATAAAGTAAAAGATGTATTCAAGTCTCCAGGGCCAGATGAACTGCATCCAAGAGTATTAAAAGAACTGGCAGATGTGATCTCAGAACCACTGGCAGTCATCTTTGAGAATTCCTGGAGAACAGGCGAAGTCCCGGCAGACTGGAGGAGGGCAAATGTTGTTCCTATTTTCAAAAAGGGGAAAAGAGAGGACCCAAATAATTACCACCCAGTCAGTCTGACATCAATACCAGGGAAGATTCTGGAGCAGATCATTAAGCAAACAGTCTGTGAGCACCTAGAAAGGAATACTGTGATCACCAATAGTCAGCATGGATTTCTGAAAAATAAGTCGTGTCAGACTAACCTGATCTCGTTTTTTGACAGAATTACAAGCCTGGTAGATGAAGGGAACGCAGTGGATGTAGCCTACCTTGATTTCAGCAAGGCATTTGACAAGGTGCCCCATGATATTCTTGTAAAGAAGCTGGTAAAATGCAGTCTTGACTATGCTACCACTCAGTGGATTTGTAACTGGCTGACTGACCGAACCCAAAGGGTGCTCATCAATGGTTCAGAGTGACTAGTGGGGTGCCACAGGGTTCTGTCTTGGGCCCGGTCTTATTCAACATCTTTATCAACGACTTGGATGATGGACTCAAGGGCATCCTGATCAAATTTGCAGATGACACCAAACTGGGAGGGGTGGCTAACACCCCAGAGGACAGGATCACACTTCAAAACGACCTTGACAGATTAGAGAACTGGGCCAAAACAAACAAGATGAATTTTAATAGGGAGAAATGTAAAGTATTGCACTTGGGCAAAAAAAATGAGAGGCACAAATACAAGATGGGTGACACCTGGCTTGAGAGCAGTACATGTGAAAAGGATCTAGGAGTCTTGGTTGACCACAAACTTGACATGAGCCAACAGTGTGACGCGGCAGCTAAAAAAGCCAATGCAATTCTGGGCTGCATCAATAGGAGTATAGCATCTAGATCAAGGGAAGTAATGGTGCCACTGTATTCTGCTCTGGTCAGACCTCACCTGGAGTACTGTGTCCAGTTCTGGGCACCACAGTTCAAGGAGGACACTGACAAACTGGAACGTGTCCAGAGGAGGGCAACCAAAATGGTCAAAGGCCTGGAAACGATGCCTTATGAAGAACGGCTAAGGGAGCTGGGCATGATTAGCCTGGAGAAGAGGAGGTTAAGGGGTGATATGATAGCCATGTTCAAATATATAAAAGGATGTCACATAGAGGAGGGAGAAAGGTTGTTTTCTGCTGCTCCAGAGAAGCGGACACGGAGCAATGGTTCCAAACTACAAGAAAGAAGATTCTACCTAAACATTAGGAAGAACTTCCTGACAGTAAGAGCTGTTCGACAGTGGAATTTGCTGCCAAGGTGTGTGGTGTAGTCTCCTTCTATGGAGGTCTTTAAGCAGAGGCTTGACAACCATATGTCAGGAGTGCTCTGATGGTGTTTCCTGCTTGGCAGGGGGTTGGACTCGATGGCCCTTGTGGTCTCTTCCAACTCTATGATTCTATGATTCTATGATTCTATGATTCTATGAAAAGCCCATAAAGCATTTAAAAATCATATAATTAGGAAATCGTTGTATAATGTTTGGATAAAATACAAAGACCTTTTAGAAAGAAAGACGCCCAGATGGCTTTCACCAATGGAGGCAAAGGCCCAGAAAAAATTAAATATGGATACCAAATGGTTGAGATATTATGATTTATTAATAGAGGAAAAGGAAGGCTATAAATTAAGACCATTTGAGCAAATTAAAGATAAGCTAAATTGGCTACATTACCACCAGATTAACGAATTGTATAAACTGGATAAGAAAAACGGTTTTGCCTTGGAAAAATCTAAGTTGGAGATGGATTTGTTAGATACTGAAGGTAAAAACTTATCTAAAATGTACAAGCTTTTGCTGGACTGGCATATGAAAGATGAACAAGTTAAATCGGTGATGATAGACTGGGCAAGAGATTTAGGACATAACATAATGTTTGAGGACTGGGAAAGATTGTGGAAGAAAGGGGTGAAGTTCACCGCATGTACTTTGTTAAAGGAAAATATTATGAAAATGATGTATAGATGGTATTTGACACCTGTAAAATTAGCAAAGATGTATCATAATTGTGATAATACATGTTGGAAATGTAAAGAAAAGGAAGGAACATTCTTTCATATGTGGTGGACCTGCTCCAAGGTGAAAGACTTCTGGGAAAAGATTTATAATGAATTGAAAAAAATGTTGAAATATACATTTATAAAGAAACCAGAGGCCTTTCTTCTTGGAATAACAGGTTCGGAATTGCCCAAGAAAGATGTTAATCTATTTTTGTATGCCACAACTGCTGCTCGTATTTTGTTAGCTAAAAAGTGGAAAACTCAAGAATTACCAACAGTAGAAGAATGGCAGATGAAGATGATGGATTGTATGGAGCTAGCTGATCTAACCGGAAGAGTCCGCGACCAGAAGGAGGAGGAACATCACGAAGAATGGAAGAAATTTAATGATTATTTAGTTAAATTTGTTAAGCTAAAATAACTGGAAATAGCGTCCAGATACTTAAAGGGCTTAGGATTGTATCCATGTTAACTGATAAAATAATATGTTTAATACAAGAAGGAGAAGATTTAAAATGTTAATGTTTAATTTAAAGGGTATTAAAATTGGGATTTGGAAAACTGTTATAAGGATATGCAATGAAATTCAACTAAGGGGAAACGAGGAAGTCGTTTTACAAAGTGAATAACTGTTATTTTCAATAAGGTTATGATTTATGTCTGTTATGTTTTGTTTGTTTTATGTTTTTGTTTGTCATTGATATTGTAAAAACTAATAAAATTTTTGCAAAAAAAAATAAATAAATTATAAAGTCTTGTGGCTGAGGTAGTATTTAAGATGGAGACTTCATAGCTCATCTATACTTCAACTGCTCACCTGCACACAGACTATTCACATGATCAGGTCAAGTATAGAGGACAAGAGTCTGCCAAACACTTATAAATGGCAGCATATGGCATTTATTCAACATATACTGAACATTAAGCTTGGAGGGGTTACTGTAAAAAAGCACTGGGGTAATAAAGAAAAATGCAGAAGAGTAACATGCATCTAGCAGACTGAATAAAACTTGTTCTCTCTCATTATTCAGGAATTAGGGAACATTTGATTAAACAAAGACTTGGAAGTACAGAATGCATCATTAATAGTGCTGTTGCAGGATGCTATGAAGGTCAATGGGACAACTGGATCAGAAACAATTACACTACTTTGGGGAAGATGGACCATTTGGGGCTGGCTGTTAGGTGCCACTTTCAACTTCATTTTAACTCCAAATTCTGCCAGAATTTGAAAGTGAACAACTGTGTAAGTGACTGTTTGCATAAATGAAAAATGTTTATTCTTGTAAATAAATAAGTTTAACACGATAAACATCAAGGCAGATCTAAGAACAAGGAAGCGAACCCTGCATGGTTGGCAATACTTTTGATGGCTCAGTCAGCAACCCCTGGGTCATTCCTTAATTGTTCTGTGGTTTCCTTTCAAGCATCCGGTATTCACTGCTGCTAGAACAGGAAACTGGGTTAGATGGGCCATTGGCCCAATCTGCTAGGTATTTTATTGAGGCAAGGGTCCAAAACAATATTGGATAGTGGAGCTGCAAGCTGCCATCCTCTAGAATTTGCAAGGGGGCCCCCTCCACAACTTCATAGCCGAGAAAACAGCCTTGTGCACATAGAAACCAATACAAGATTATCCCAGAGCCTATATTTCCCACTCTCATTTGAAAGGCACAGTTTGGGGGGTAGGACCCAGTTGCAGATCAGGGGAGCCACACTCTCCACGTCATGAGTGGCCAACGCCTTATTTAGCTTATATGGGTTGCCGGTTCAGAGGATGATTTCTTGCCATTCCAGTCTCTTAGGATTATATCAGACTCTCTCTCTCTCTCTCTCTCTCTCTCTCTCTCTCTCTCTGGCAGAAAATTTCCTGAAAATACCAATGATTCTATTTTTGAGCATGTTTCACATAAGCATACTAGACCAACTCCAACATCACATTTGGTGCTGTCCCAAATCCTTTCCAAAACATAACAGCAGGCGCTGTGATACTTAGATCATTGCAGCAGATTGATAGTACGGACTCAGTGGTATGAAAAGAGTCAAAGACAGCTCAGCTCTTGGCCGGGGAGGGCGGGATACAAATAAATTATTATTATTATTATTATTATTATTATTATTATTATTACAGAGGTAAGTCTTGCCTAGGAAAAAACGCCAAAGTTGCAGAGTCCACAATCAGTAATGAGAATTTGAAGGCTACACAAGAGCTGTGAAGTTGTTCCAATAAGTTTTCCCACCTACCTGCCAAGCTTTTAAGCACAGACAGGGAATGTGTAGCTACTCAGAAAAATTAGCTGCCTCTGCAGGAGCTTCTGACCTGAAGGCGGGTATTACGTTGAAAGGGACACATTTCTTATTTGGGTGCACTGCTTTTCCCTGGGAGACAATAACAGCCCTGTGTCTTCCTACTCTGTCACATCAGGCAGTGTCCCAGATCCCTCTCCATCTCCCAGCAGGGAAGCAGCCTCCGCAGTCTTTGACAGCCTCTCTCTTCCACGGGAAGAGGAAAGCTATGGGACTCCTGCTTCAACAGAGCCAGATCCATCTGGAGGTGGGGGGGGGGGGTTCCAGCAACTGTCAAAGTGACCCATGTTACTTTTCTGGGGGAAATCCCACGTGCAGGATCCTAGATTCCTCTTGAATTCTGCACATGGAATCTTTCCAGGAACAGCTAAATGGATAACCAATTCCAACATTAAGCATTTACCGTATCATTTCTATAAACTACCTAATAAGCCTCTGATTCTGTTGGCCACACACTTACAACTAGTAATTACATAGTCTTTATAGCCAAAAGGTGTAACTTATAATGAAAAAGCCTTTAACCCAGTCATGACAGTGACTCTACTGAACAGCATGTTCTGCTTTGGTCAGGTGACACTTTACACAGTGCTTATTGGCCTCTGCAGTCCCTCTTACTCACCTGTCAGCTGAGCAATTATTTCACAGACCAGTTACTGCCTAGACCACATCTCCTGATTTTATCTCTTCCTTCCCACAAAATAGCCTGTGTCAAGGGAAGGGCCAGAGTGACGTTTGTGTACAAAACCAAAGTCCATCGTTACATCAGCTTAACTTTTATGTCCCCTCCTCCACCTCATTTGCACAATTAGAGTCTGAGCTGATCTACACTGAAGTTTGATGTGGATCTGAAGCTGCTTGTGACTCTTTTTTCTGAGGCATCCCGACACCCTCCTCCTCTTCCAAGTGGCAGTCCACACCGCTCCCCCGAAATTCAGATTTTCTTGATTTGTGGATAAGGAAGGAAATCCAGAGTGGCAGAGTGGTCAGAGTGTCAGACTGGGACCTGAGAGTCCAGCGTTCAAATTCCCACTTGGCCAGGAAGCCCCCAGAGGGTCCCTGCGCCAGTCAGTGCCTTTCACCCCAACCTGGCTTACAGAGTTGTTTTGAGGGTAACATGGAGGGGGAGAATGTGCATGCCAACGAGCTCCTTGGAAGCAAATGAGGGATGTGTGTGTGTATATGCAATAAAATAAATCATTAAAATTATATGTTACCGAATTGAGGACACATTGAAGTGCACTGTATGGGTTCACATCTTCCTGGGTACTATTTGTTGTCAAACCCTCTACTTCCATTTCATTTCCATCACCCAGAGGAAAGGACGCAGTTGATATCCCAATGGCAGAAAAGGCGTTTGTCTATGCTACAAGCGTAGCAAGAATGTTAACTGCTAGGAATTGGAAGGGGGGGGGAGACACCAACAAAGGAAGAGTGGCAAATCAAATTGTGGAAATTTGGAATTGGCAAAAATGACAGTGGCAATTAGACACCAACCAAACCAAAACATTTAAAAAGAGTGGGAATGTGTAAAAGACTATTTGGGAAAACATTGTTCTGTAATAAAATCCTTGATATGTTTTGAATAAATTTCACAAAGTTAAAAGGAGATAGATAAGCTATATTATGTAACAGAAAGGTAATAAAGACAAACAACACAGTTGAAAAGAGAAAGAAGACAGAAGAAGCTGCAGTGAGGTGGTGGGAAGTCACTTGTGAGGAAATATTGATATTGTCTGGTTTATATATGTATACAGTATATGTAAAAAAAAAGGATTGGAATATGCATATTAATAACAGATGAAAAATTTAATAAAAAGCAGATTAAAAAAGAAAGTCAAAGATACATGACTGTGCATACACTCTACATTTAAAGCCCCTGCCGCCAAAAAACAATCCTGGAAAAACTGCAGTTTGTTCCTGGTGCCAGGAATTGTAGCTCCGTGAGGGGCAAAGACTTTCCAGGATTCTTTTGGGGAGGGGGATGTCATTTAAATGAATGGTGTGTGCCTAGCACCAGTGTATCTCGAACTTGGGTCTCCAGTTGTTTTTGGACTAGAACTCCCATCATCCCCAGCCAGAAGGACCAGTGGTCAGGGGTGATGGAAGTTGTAGTCCAGGGGTAGGCAAACTAAGGCTTGGGGGCCGGATCTGGCCCAATCGCCTTCTCAGTCCGGCCCGCGGATGGTCTGGGAATCAGCGTGTTTTTACATGAGTAGAATGTGTCATTTCATTTAAAATGCATCTCTGGGTTATTTGTGGGGCATAGGAATTCGTTCACCCCCCTCCCAAAAAAATAGGTCTGAGGGACAGTGGACTGGCCCCCTGCTGAAAATGTTTGCTGACCCCTGTTGTAGTCCAACAACAGATGGAGACGCAAGTTTGAGAAGCACCAGCGTAGCCGATTACTGACAGGAGATGGTAACATTTTGCCCATCCAGATACACCATTTAGGAACCACTGTCCTCAGCACCCTCTCCCAATTCAAATTTTATTCTCTTTCAGCTCGAGTGCAGATTAGACATATTCTTGTCTTTGCTCCACAGATATGTTTTCTCAGCAACTAGAGAGTGGAAGAAGCTGCCCAAGGAAATGCTTTTCCTTGCCACACCTACAGCATGTGGTCCATAAACCTCAGAAAGTTCCTTCCCTCCTTACTAGATCATTTATTTCCATTTACCTAGTTCAAATCTCGCCTCACTTATGAACTTGCTGGGTTACCTGAAGCAAAAGACATTGAGACGATTCAGTTGTAATCCCCAAAGACTGGCATTACAGAGACCAGCATTTTAATAGTCTCCATCACATCCGACCCCTCCTCCCTGGCACAAGGCAATGCGCCACCTCCTTTCTTGGCCTGAAACAGTAAACTATGACTTGTCCCAAGTTGAGGAGTGAGGAAATTGGAGGAGGAAGGCAGGGGCTGAGATTGAGGCTGCTTGAATGCCCATTCCCGTAGCTGCAAATCAAGGTTTGATGTTGATGCCTGACTGCCTCAATGCCTTTGCCACCTCAACCCACAGCATGAGCATAATGCTACTGACCTCAGCGAGTTAGGGACTCCCCTGCATGTGAAGGCAGGCGGCGAGACCAAAAGTGGGTCCAACGGTCAAGAAGGCCCATGCTGTGTAGAAGGAAATGAGGGGCAGATGGGGTTTATCCACCTGGGAAGAGAGCCCATCTAGGAGAAGGGAAGCTCTGATCCTAAAACTGCTGCCTTGCGAGATATCTTTGGGAGAAAAGGCTAAGGAGTAAAGCCTACACAAATCTGATAGGGAGTCCCCAAGACAGTTGGATGGTGCCTTGTACACCACTTCTGGCAACTCCTGCAGCCAAGCTGGTGCCAGACGTCTTGCTCTGCTTTCTTTGGGCCATATAATCGAGGCCGAGAGGGGGGTCTTGTCATCTGGGCAGCCCAGGACTTCCAGACACACTGCCCAGGCTTGTGGCCTAGGAGGTCACTTTGGTGCTGCTAACACAGTGGTTTGACTAACCCCCCAGAAGCACACTCCATTGTCTCTCAAGACAGACAGGTGCCAACAACAATACAGAGTTACTGTTGTAAAAACTGGTAAGCTAATGAAAGTACAGCAATTTGGACACTATAAAACACTACATAAATCAGAGGTGGGGAACCTGTGACCTTCCAGTTGTTGTTGGACAACAACTTCCTTCAGTCCTGACACTTGGCCATGTCGGCTGAGGCTAATGGCAGCTGAAGTCCAACAACATCTGAAGAGCTACAGAGGATCTCCTTGCCATAAATGCTAAGTAACATCAACATATTACTGAAGGAAGCCCTCGTCCAGGGTGCACAAATGGACCGGCTGATGCCCCATCCCCAAAGTTTGCAAAAGCATTTTAACATCTGGATTCCCCCCATGTTTTATAAGGTTCATTTTGGAAGCCAGGTACAGTGAGTGGACAGTGATGACTTACAGCTGGCTTCCTTTCTTTGTTGCTCCCCTGGGAATCTGTGGGATTTCATTTCTGTTGCTTAACGAAATGCATTAATCTCCTAAGGACAATGTAAGTACAAATATTCCGCGGGGGGGGGGGGGCATGTGTTTGGTTAGCACTTAGTAAAGCTTTTCGTATTCAAAGCTCTCTACAAATACTGACTAAGCCTTCTTCTCAGCAGACATCAGATAAGAGGCACCACCATTCCCAGAGTCAGCTCCAATGATATGCTGGGACCCATCAGGAAACATGCTCATGAGAGTATTCTACTTAAGTGAGCAGCGTAACAAGACGCCACAAATGTATGAAACTTGCTTTCAATTATTCCCACCCCCCTGCAGAAGGGGACCTGTGAACTCAGAGGACTTTGTGGCTTCCACAAAGGTCTAGTTACAGACCACAGCATCCTCAGGCAGGTGCTGCAGTCATAGGATGGCCCATGGGTGATGCATGCCCTAGAGCCCTTGCTCTGAAAGTCTGGGTCCAGAAATTGCTGGATTTCTCACAATGCCTCTGACATAGCACCACACAAGGGCATTACAGGAAATTAAAATGGCTGCTCACTGCACTTGGGGGCCACAAATGGTGGGCCCCACCAAAGGCTCTTTGGCAAAGGCCTCTTCAAACTTAAAGATAACCCTACTCCCATGTTACACATCTCATGTGAGCATTTCAGGACAAGACAGTCCCAAAGATAAAATTGGATCTGCCTGTGATCTCAAACATGGAGGAAAAAACATGGCTGCTTTGCCACTTAGAAAGTCTGCAGCAGAACTAGCCTGATGTTCTCAGTATATAGTGGGCATTGCCCCTTCTTGGAGACAGACACAAATCCAATGGACTGATGTCCGTTTTTCTAAAGCACAAACTACAAATAGTTTGCCAAGGGAGGTGCAGCTGTGTCCTGACTTCAGCCAGTGCACATCGGCTTGGGCCAGGGGGTGGACGGAGTACTTCACAGTGGATCTGCCATCAAGATGCAAGTACTCAGGCTGAATTAGTGCCCACTATTTGCCAGAGCTTAGCAATCCTTTTTTAGCCCTTGAAAGGATGTGGGACACTTGAGTTGGTTGCCTCAGGTACAGCTGTGCTCTCATGCCATTCCCATTCATCTCTGATGAGGCTTGATGGGGCTCTTGCCAGATGTAAAACAGTTGAAGGGGGTTTGTCCCAGATCCCTTTTTAACTTCCATCTCCCAAATATCCTGACATAGTCCTGGAGGGCAATGTCTGGTGACATCTTTAAAAAAACTAGGGTGGAAGGAGAATGCCACATCCAGCGGCCAGGACATCATTTCATTCATTTATTTATTTGTTCCCTGCATTTTATCAATTAAATTTTTAACCTGACCTTCATCCAAGGAGCCCAGGGTGATGTATGTACTTTCCCCACCCATTTTATCCTTCTAACCCTAGGAGGTAGGTCAGGCTCAGAGGGAATGACTCTGGCCAAGAATACCCAGGGAACCTAATGGCTGGGTGGGAATCTAACTGCTATATCCTAAGAAGTTGAGCTATGGCCCATCTTGTTCAGTGCTCTCAACTCCAGCAGGCAGATGTTCTCTGGAGTTCAGACAGGGAGCATTCCCAGCCCCACCTGGAGATGCAGGGGAATGAACATGAGTTCTTCTGTTTGCAAGGCAGATGTTCTCTCCCTCCATCACACTTACACTTCACACTCCCTCAATAATAGCTGAAAAAGAATGAGGCACATTGACTTAAGGCATTCACGGGGCAGGGTGTGCTGCTTACATGAAGCTGTTTTTTTATTGTAAGCTGCTTTGGATGGCCATTTGCTCAGAAAAGCATCCTAAATTAGTCTTTTTGCAGGAAGGCTGCCCCTTCCAGTTCACAATCTCCTCGAAAATAATATATCTTCGGCTCGCCCTCCGCAAGACCTCCTGCAAAAAGACTAATTTACGATGCAACAGGTCGGAAAAGCTAAAGAGCGAGTTTCTAGACTGTATTTCATCGGAACGACAAAAATGGCGATTACTCGCTTGAGCGGAAAGGACTGTTGGAGGAGAGTGATTTACGAGAGAGCAGCATAAAGCCCACACAGAAATACAAATAAGACTGTCTTTTTCAACCCACTTGCGGAGCATATCGGAGGAAAATGGAAAGGAAAATGAGTAATAACAAGTATTGAGAAGAAGAGACTGGAAACATCATTCTTAATATGGAAACAGAACAAATATTCGAGGATTGGACTCCTGCCAATCAAGAAGCTTGGGTACCCCCCACAAAAATTTACAATTTGGAAAACAATTGGATTATTTGGACTAATTGATTTGATGTGTTTAATTTGGAAATATGAAATTTAATAAAAAATTTAAAAAAAGAAAAGCATCCTAAAATATTTTAAATGAATGAAATAAGTTTCACATTTTGAAATGGATCTATTTATGCATATAACTGGGTCATATAACTATTACAATGGTTTGCAACTAAATAAAGCTTTTATACAGCGCTAAACTGAACTGAACAGTGCTAAACCTCCTGAGATCATCCTCGGAAGCCCTTCTTCATGTGCCTCCTCAGTGAGAGGTCTGGAGGGCGGCAACACGAGAACACGCCTTTTCTGCAGTGACTCCTGGTCTGTGAAAAGCTCTCGCCAGGGCATCTTAGGTGCCAGGCAAAAACTTCTCCCAGGCCTTTGGCTAATTAAACAATCTACGGCCCTTTAAGGGGGACATGGGTGGCGCTGTGGGTAAAACCTCAGCGCCTAGGACTTGCCGATCGTATGGTCGGCGGTTCGAATCCCCGCGGTGGGGTGCGCTCCCGTCGTTCGGTCCCAGCGCCTGCCAACCTAGCAGTTCGAAAGCACCTCCGGGTGCAAGTAGATAAATAGGGACCGCTTACCAGCGGGAAGGTAAACGGTGTTCTGTGTGCTGCGCTGGCTCGCCAGATGCAGCTTGTCACGCTGGCCACGTGACCCGGAAGTGTCTGCGGACAGCGCTGGCTCCCGGCCTATAGAGTGAGATGAGCGCACAACCCTAGAGTCTGGCAAGACTGGCCCGTACAGGCAGGGGTACCTTTACCTTTACCTTACGGCCCTTTAAACGGGGTGTATTTTTATGTTTTTATATTATGTGATCCTCAAAAGAAGGGTTGTATAGAACTTTAATTAATAACAACAACAGCACAGGAATATTATCTAAAATCTCTGGTCATGCAGGCCACACGCACCTTCAGAAATTTAGTTGCTTAGAGACAGATTTGCATTTGACCTAAACATATGTAAGAATGCCAAGCAAGATTTCTTGCTTGAAGGCAGAGACTGTGGAATTTGATACACACTTACTTGGAAGAAAGTCCTGCTGAACAAAGTGGGCCTTATAGCCTGATCCTCCTGCATGTTTACTCAGAAGAAGTGTCCAAAACCTTCCAGAATAAAGGACTGGAAGTTCACTGGGAAAGGATTAGCATGTTTCAGATGATCGTTTGAGGCTTTAGGAGTCCTGTAGGGGTCAAGCTAAGCATTCTCTCATTTTTCCCTCCTGTCACGTGAAAGCATTCAGGTAAAGATCCTAAAAATTAGTTCCTCATTTTGTCCAAACCAGGGAACTCTGACTTAATGTTGGTTAACAAATGAAGTAAATGTGTCAGGAAGGCGGAAAGTCAACTTCTATGCTTTTGATTAGTAGTGACATGTATATTGATGATTTGAGAAGCAAATAGCAGGACTAAGATTAGACAACATAAATAGGAGCACAAGATTATCCATACTGGTTTGGTGGATGATCCTGGTGAGATACAGGAGGCAGCTCCAGGATCCTAGCACTTCTTATGATTTGTTAGGCCCTAGATCTACTAAGACAAAAGGTCAATAAACACACATTTTGTGGCATCATTTGCACTACTTAATCCCCTCAATGATTTTTTACACAGAATTCATTCATTGTATTTGGCTTTGAATACATTTGTTTTAAGAGATTATGGCCACTATTCACAGGATTATGTATGTTTAATCCAATGAGATCAATGGTTTTAAGAATGCTTAACTCTGATGGAACCTATATATGTAGGCTTTAATATGTTCGTATATATTAAATTCCATTTAAAACTGGGCTACTGCTAGCGCATTGTCATGCCATCTACAGATGGGGCTTGTCCACCTGGGAAGGAAGCCCATTGAGGAGAAGCAGTGGCGTAGCGTGGGGGGTGCGGGGGGGGGGGCCCGGCCGCACCGGGCGCAACATCTGGGGGTTAGGGGGCGCAAATCCACGGGTTAGGGGGCGCAAATCCATGGGTTAGGGGGCACAAATTACTTGCCTTGCCCCGGGTGCTGACAACCCACGCTACGCCACTGAGGAGAAGGGAACTCTGATCCTAAACCTCTGCTGCCTTGCAGCGCAGCTATACTTATTCCTGAGAAATGCTTTAGGAAAACCATTTCCTGCTGCCTTGTGGAAGATCTTCGGGGGGAAGAAATGGCTGAGGAGGAAACCCTACACAAATCTGGAGTGGAATCCCTAAGAGGATTGGATGGCACCTTGTACACCCCCTTCTAGCAACTCCTGCAGCCAAGCTGGTGCCAAACATCTTGCTCTGCCTTCCTCTGGACCCCATCAGTGAGGCCAAGAGGAAGGTCTTGCTGTCTGGGCAGCCCAGCACCTCCACACAAACAGCCCAGGCTTGCACCTAGAGGAGGTCACTTCATTGCTGCTAAAGCAGCTGTTTGACTTGGCCCCCAGAGGCACACTCCATTGTCTCTCAAGGCAGATAGATGCCACCTCACCCTGAATAAATGTGTTCTAGTGACCTTTGCAAACCTAAACAATGGGGCCAGGATACCTAAACAACTGCCCATTCCAATATGAACCTGCCTGGGTGCCAAGACCCTTCTCCAAGATCCCAAGAGCCAGTATGGTATAATGATCAGATCGAGAGACCCATGTAAGAACTCAGTCATCTAGTGTGGCAGCAGCTGCACTTTGGAACCGTTTCCCTGTGGAGATCAAGCAGGGGCTTTCACTGTACTCTTCTCAACACCTGCTTTCTTGATTTCTCTATTTTATCTTTTGTAAACTGCTTTGAGGTTTGTTTGTTGTTGTTTTTTTTACAATCAAGCAATGTATCAATTTTATCAAATAAATAAATCCGATAACCCCTTTGCCACAGCATTTGTGGGTGACCTTGGGCCAACCATTCAGTCTAAATTGGTACCTCACAGAGCCAGTGTGGTGTAGTGGTTAAGAGCGGTAGTCACGTAATCTGGGGAACCGGGTTCGTGTCTCCGCTCCTCCACATGCAGCTGCTGGGTGACCTTGGGCCAGTCACACTTCTCTGAAGTCTCTCAGCCCCACTCACCCCACAGAGTGTTTGTTGTGGGGGAGGAAGGGAAAGGAGAATGTTAGCCGCTTTGAGACTCCTTAAAGGGAGTGAAAGGCGGGATATCAAATCCAAACTCTTCTTCTTCTTCTTCTGTGAGGATAAAATATGACCATGTACCTTGCACTGAGTTTGGGGGGAGAGGAAAAATACAAATGCAAGAAATATGTAAATAAAATCTCCCCGTTGTCAGAAGTGACAGGAGTGACAACCAGAGACAATATCTGTATGGCAACTCTTAGGACTGAACCACGGGCTCCTCACTATTCAAATAATGGAGGCAGATATTCCCAGGTATTCCCCCCTGATGCTGCTGCTTTGTCTCTGTCCACTAGAACAGCTGAGATGATGACATCACTGCAAGGTCAACCCCGCCCCGCCCCCCACTTTTCATGTGTGAATGATCTGACACGCCACATTGCCAGATAGCTCACTATCTCTTGGCTGGCTTTGTATGTTAAAGGGATTCCAGGAGAGATTGCAACGCACCTGCTCCTTGCTTTTGCTGTGCTGCAGCTTGGATGGGGCGGGGGGGGGGCTGGCAAGGGAACAGATGGCCCTGCCTCTCCGCAGGAGCCGGGCCAGATGGCCCTTCCTGCTGCATGGTTCTAGAAAATGAATTGTACTCTGGAGATATCTACATTGTACTCTGGCAAGAGGATTTGTCGGGGTTAGTGACGCCTCTGCACACAGAGTGGTGCACAAGGAAATCTTGTGTGCATGCACACACACTGAACCACACTTGCTTTGCCATGCGTTCTTGTAATAGAGGCGTACAGAATTATGCACAGTATGGATACAGTGGATAGGCTCCCTCTCCTAGAACGCCTGACTTTGGCTTCATCTACAATGCAGAAGGGTGGGAGATTCTGAACTTACAAGAGCAAGCGCTTCACGCAGCACCTAGTTAAAACTGCAAAATGTGCCAGCACAAGGCTTGGGTGGCTTTCAACAGGATTACACAACTCCTGAAGGAGAAGGCTGTCAATGGCTACTAGTCACGAAAGCTGTGTGTCCCACCTCAAGGATAGAGGCACCTGCCTCCGAATATAAGGAGCTGGGGAGCCACAGCCCAGGTCTGGCCTGTGGGGTTTCTGTGGGCATGTCACTAGCTGCTGACGAAACAGTGTTGGACCGATTGCTCACTGATATGTTTCAGCAGAGCTTTTCTTATGTTACCTGGTTTAGAGAGTGGGGCTACTGTGTCCAGGAACCAGGGATTTCATTCCACACTTGGTCTGCCTAGCCATGACTGCTGCAAAGGGGAACACGATTCATTACTGTTGCAGTGGAGACCTCTCCAAACCAGGCCCAGCAGAGAGCGGCCGAGAGTGGGGTGAGATAATGATGGGGGGGTAGGTGAAGGTGGAATGAAGATACCCAGGGGAAGACTTTTTCTTGGTCAGATTTGCAAGAAAGACCCAGAAATCTTTAAAGGGACCACAGTGTTAATCTGCCGAGTCTCCTGAGTACAGGGAAGCTGCCATGGGCGCCATGGCTCCTTCACTGCCCAGGGCGAGGTGACTGGTGTGCCCCACTGACCATCTTACAACTTTCTAGTTCAAGATTTACTGTTGATTGACCTCTTACCACCAACAGTAACTTAGGGGGAGCCAAGCATACTAGGACTCAATTTCTTGACTTTAAGAAAGCCGACCTCATAAAACTTAGGGAAGTGCTGGGTGAGATCCCATGGACAGTAATACTAAAAGGAAAGGGAGTTCATGAAGGCTGGGAGTTTGTTAAGAGGGAGATAGTAAAAGCACAACTTCAGGCAATACCAATGAGACGAAAACATGGAAGGTGCCTAAAGAAGCCAGGGTGGCTATCTAAAGAACTTTTAACTGAGTTAAGATTAAAAAAGGATGTGTACAAAAAATGGAAAAGGGGGGAAACCACCAAAGAGGAATTCAAACAAATAGCCAGCACGTGTAGACACAAAGTCAGAAAAGCTAAAGCACAAAATGAACTCAGGCTTGCTAGAAAGGTTAAAGGCAACAAAAAAGGCTTTTATGGGTATGTTCGTAGCAAAAGGAAGAACAAAGAAACAGTGGGGTCCCTCAGAGGAGAAGATGGTGAAATGTAAACAGGGGACACAGAAAGGGCTGAACTCCTCAATGCCTTCTTTGCCTCAGTCTTCTCCGATAAAGAAAACAATGCCCGACCTGAAGAATTTGGAGCAAATGATTCAGCAGAGGAAACACAGCCCAGAATAACTAAGGAGATAGTACAAGAATACTTGGCTAGTTTAGATGTATTCAAGTCTCCAGGGCCAGATGAACTGCATCCAAGAGTATGAAAAGAACTGGCAGATGTGATCTCAGAACCACTGGCAGTCATCTTTGAGAATTCCTGGAGAACAGGCGAAGTCCCGGCAGACTGGAGGAGGGCAAATGGTGTCCCTATTTTCAAAAGGGGAAAAGAGAGGACCCAAATAATTACCGCCCAGTCAGTCTGACATCAATACCAGGGAAGATTCTGGAGCGGATCATTAAGCAAACAGTCTGTGAGCACCTAGAAAGGAATGCTGTGATCACCAATAGTCAGCATGGATTTCTGAAAAATAAGTCATGTCAGACTATACTGATCTCATTTTTTGACAGAATTACAAGCCTGGTAGATGAAGGGAACGCAGTGGATGTAGCCTACCTTGATTTCAGCAAGGCATTTGACAAGGTGCCCCATGATATTCTTGTAAAGAAGCTGGTAAAATGCAGTCTTGACTATGCTACCACTCAGTGGATTTGTAACTGGCTGACTGACCGAACCCAAAGGGTGCTCATCAATGGTTCCTCTTCATCCTGGAGAAGAGTGACTAGTGGGGTGCCACAGGGTTCTGTCTTGGGCCTGGTCTTATTCAACATCTTTATCAACGACTTGGATGATGGACTCAAGGGCATCCTGATCAAATTTGCAGATGACACCAAACTGGGAGGGGTGGCTAACACCCCAGAGGACAGGATCACACTTCAAAACGACCTTGACAGATTAGAGAACTGGGCCAAAACAAACAAGATGAATTTTAACAGGGAGAAATGTAAAGTATTGCACTTGGGCAAAAAAAATGAGAGGCACAAATACAAGATGGGTGACACCTGGCTTGAGAGCAGTACATGTGAAAAGGATCTAGGAGTCTTGGTTGACCACAAACTTGACATGAGCCAACAGTGTGACGCGGCAGCTAAAAAAGCCAATGCAATTCTGGGCTGCATCAATAGGAGTATAGCATCTAGATCAAGGGAAGTAATAGTGCCACTGTATTCTGCTCTGGTCAGACCTCACCTGGAGTACTGTGTCCAGTTCTGGGCACCACAGTTCAAGGAGGACACTGACAAACTGGAACGTGTCCAGAGGAGGGCAACCAAAATGGTCAAAGGCCTGGAAACGATGCCTTATGAGGAACGGCTAAGGGAGCTGGGCATGTTTAGCCTGGAGAAGAGGAGGTTAAGGGGTGATATGAAAGCCATGTTCAAATATATAAAAGGATGTCACATAGAGGAGGGAGAAAGGTTGTTTTCTGCTGCTCCAGAGAACCGGACACGTAGCAATGGCTCCAAACTACAAGAAAGAAGATTCCACCTAAACATTAGGAAGAACTTCCTGACAGTAAGAGCTGTTCGACAGTGGAATTTGCTGCCAAGGAGTGTGGTGGAGTCTCCTTCTTTGGAGGTCGTTAAGCAGAGGCTTGACAACCATATGTCAGGAGTGCTCTGATGGTGTTTCCTGCTTGGCAGGGGGTTGGACTCGATGGCCCTTGTGGTCTCTTCCAACTCTATGATTCTATGATTCTAATGCATGCTCAGCCCCATCCTTCTCACTTTCTGCTTGGCAATAAAGTAGGGAAGACTTATAACTAATTTCTTGTGTATGGAGAGTATGAATGCTCCAAGGAAAATTCTATTCTCCCCTTACAGAGTTAACAGTGTCCTTGATGGCAGAACTGGACAGCCTCACAACAATATTGCTTAGCTTGCTTAGCTCTGATGTTGGCTGATTGGAGACCTGTAGAAAGAATAGGATGTGCATGATAAGAATTAAGTATATTATTTACTGCATATGCCCTATGCTTGGCCCTTCCAACTGTACAGGACTTTGAACCTGCCGAGGAGGCTTATCTGCCACTGGTGCTTCTGTGACTTGCTTTAAAAAGTCATGTCAGTACCCTTGATTAGGTTCATCACACACTTTACAACAAGAGTATATCCTTTCAGCGTGGAATAAGTGTCACATCTTTACTCACAAAGCACTAGGATTGTTTGGAATAGCTGTCACTCACACAAACATGCACTCAAGGATGAGGAAAATAACCCACCACCTTGACTATCTCAGGAAGAGTGGCTAAAGGATGATGAGAAGTACCGAACCAAAGAAAGTCATTTTCTGTCTATCCTTATAAGACTCGGGCGGCTGGGCTGAGGGGTGAATGCAATACTTTTATTTAAACACAAGTGGTGCACTAACACACACACACACACACACATTAAGGAGAACATCCTAAAACTTTAGGCAAATGGGAGCTTCATGATGCTTTGATATAATATGGGGTGGTTTTTAAAAATGCCTCGGATAGATGCTTTCTTAAACTTTTTATTCTGGTAGAGAAGGAACCTAAAATGTCATTTTGCATTTAGATGTTAGAAAGTCTAGTAGTTTGTTGTTGTTGTTGTTAGCTGTGTTGTGTGGATCTAGGCATGTAGTTGGCCTACATGTAGACACTGCCTTTAAACCCTTCAGGATATCTAATTGACATTACTTGATTAACCATCAATATCTATTGATGATGTAAACACTTTTCCATAAGACTATTTGATATTTCATTGGCTTCTACCTGATGGCAATGATACTATATTATTATTATTTATTATTCTTTGTAAATTGGCATTGACATGTGTCTCAGAGAGATTTACAAATATGTATTGAAAGCAGTTAAAAATAGGCTTTAAAACAATACAAAAAGAATGCCTAAAGCAGATACCTTTTCTAGTCAAATTGCGTGGGATCAATTCCAATCTGTTACCTCCGAGGATGTGGACAGGATGTGGACGAGTGAAACCAACCACCTGTCTCCTGGATCCTTGCCCATCCTGGCTTATAAAAGCTAGCCAGGAAGGACTGAGCGATGGGCTTCGTGGGGTGGTGAATGCTTCCCTCCGTGAGGGAGCCTTCCCAGACCCGCTGAAAGAGGCAGTTATTAAACCGCTTCTTAAAAAAACATCTTTAGATGCGGCCACGATGGCCAACTATCGCCCAGTCTCAAATCTTCCATTCTTGGGCAAGGTGATTGAGGGAGTGGTTGCCGAACAACTCCAGGCACGCCTGGAAGAAGTGGACCATTTGGATCCCTTCCAGTTGGGATTCAGGCCTCATCACGGGACTGAAACTGCCTTGGTCGCACTGGTTGATGATCTCCGGCGGGCTAGGGACAAAGGTGAGAGCTGTTTCCTAGTTCTGCTGGATCTCTCAGCGGCGTTTGATACCATCGACCATAACATCCTTCTGGACCGTCTTGAGGGGCTGGGAGCTGGGGGCACTGTCATACAGTGGTTCCGCTCCTTCCTCCTGGGCCGTGTTCAGAAAGTGGTGGTGGGGGATGAGTGTTCAGACCCCTGGGCTCTCACTTGTGGGGTGCCTCAGGGTTCTGTCCTCTCCCCCATGCTTTTCAACATCTACATGCAGCCGCTGGGAGAGATCATCAGGGGGTTTGGGCTGGGTGTTCATCAGTATGCGGATGATATCCAGTTCTACCTCTCTTTCAAATCAGAACCAGTGAAGGCGGTGAAGGTCCTGTGTGAGTGCCTGGAGGCGGTTGGAGGTTGGATGGCAGCTAACAGATTGAGGCTGAATCCTGACAAGACAGAAGTACTGTTTTTGGGGGACAGGAGACGGGCAGGTGTGGAGGATTCCCTGGTCCTGAATGGGGTAACTGTGCCCCTGAAGGACCAGGTGTGCAGCCTGGGAGTCATTTTGGACTCACAGCTCCATCTGGTACGCAGGCTGAGACCGTACCTGCCCGTGGACTGTCTTGCCAGAGTGGTGCATGCTCTGGTTATCTCCCATTTGGACTACTGCAATGCGCTCTACGTGGGGCTACCTTTGAAGGTGACCCGGAAACTACAACTAATCCAGAACGCGGCAGCCAGACTGGTGACTGGGAGTGGCTGCCGAGACCATATAACACCGGTCTTGAAAGACCTACATTGGCTGCCAGTACGTTTCCGAGCACAATTCAAAGTGTTGGTGCTGACCATTAAAGCCCTAAACGGCCTCAGTCCAGTATACCTGAAGGAGTGTTTCCTCCCCCATCGTTCTACCTGGACACTGAGGTCCAGCTCCGAGGGCCTTCTGGTGGTTCCCTCACTGCGAGAAGCCAAGTTACAGGGAACCAGGCAGAGGGCCTTCTCGGTAGTGGCACCCTCCCTGTGGAACGCCCTCCTACCAGATGTCAAAGAGAACAACAACTACCAGACTTTTAGAAGACATCTGAAGGCAGCCCTGTTTAGGGAAGCTTTTAATGCTTGATGTATCACAGTATTTTAATATTCTTTTGGAACCCGCCCAGAGTGGCTGGGGAAGCCCAGCCAGATGGGCGGGGTATAAATAATAAATTATTATTATTATTATTATTATTATTATTATCCAGTTGGAAAAGCTTGTCAAAACAGAAAAGTCTTCACTTGTTTCCAGGAAATAAAATAGTTCCACAAACAGGGGCTGCCACATTGAAAGCCCTGCTCTGAGTTACTGTGGAGCAGACTTCTGCTATGTGGGCGCTCTAAGGAGAAACTCTCCTTCCGGCAGAACACAGGAACTTACTAAATGCTATGAAATGATCAATCCATAGAGATGGGGGTCTGATTTTAAATCAGCTTGGCAGTACACTTGCCCTTTAACAACAAACAAACTACCCTTACTTTCTGACTTTTGCTTACATTGGAAGTTGGAACCCTGTCCTGCAGCCAGGGTCACCCAGGAAAGTGCCACGTAACAGGTTATACAACTCAAATCCATAACTCAGACCCTTAAATAAGTGGAAGGGCGTCAAATGAATGGGATCTGATTTTATTTAGCTTCTGGCTACTCGGAAACAAGTCCTGCCATACCTTCCAAGGTATCGACGACAAGGACTGAAAATGCAGCAGGAGGGAGGGAACCTTCTAACACTGGCCTGGGCACATAAAAACCGCTTCAGCTTTTAGACTGCAGTTCTACTTATTAGGAAGCAAGAATTAAGCAAGCAAGCAAGTCATATAAAACACAGGAGAACCTCCAAGAATACATGCTAGGACTGCATAGCAAAAGCAGCAGGCAGGCGGGGTGATTTAGTTCTTTTCTCTCCCTCCAAGAGCCAAATTATAATTAATGTTATTACTAATCACATCTCTTTGGAAATTAAGTTCCACCGACTTCAGTGTACCTCACCTCTAAGTCAGAGGCTGGAGAAACAAGGATAGCAGCATATGAGCCAAAAAATGAAGCTACCTAAGCCAGTATTTGAGGCTTTGGGGCATGCTGTTTTAATCACCATTTATTATTTATTAATTTTATTAATTATTAGTTAATTTTAATGGCCATTATACTCTACCCTTGCTTCATTTTGTTTTAAAATAATTATTACCTGCTCCACGTCCATGAGACGTCACCCTTCTGTGCCCAGTGAAAAAATTTAAAAATTAAAACATCAACAGCCTATTATTAATATGTGAATGCTTAAGACTCTGCAGGTTGCTTTTATATTTTTACTTTATAAATGTTTATACTATAAACAGCAACTCATGTTTATACTCCTTTCCATGGAGGCGCAGGTTACAGCAACAGCCAAGGCAACATTTTTCCACCTTCGCCGCATCAAGCAGTTGGTCCCTTACCTTTCCCGCCCCGACTTGGCCACAGTGATCCATGCGACGGTCATCTCCAGGCTTGACTACTGTAATTCGCTCTACGCGGGGCTGCCCTTGAAGCTGTCCCAGAAACTCCAGCGGGTGCAGAATGCTGCAGCGAGGCTCCTCACGGGGTCTCTGCCATGGGAGCATATTCACCCAGTGCTTTTCAAGCTGCACTGGCTCCCGGTGGAGTACAGGGTCAGATTTAAGGTGCTGCTTTTGACCTTTAAAGCCCTTCACGGCCTAGGACCCTCGTACCTACAGGACCGTCTCTCCTGGTATGCCCCACGGAGAGCCTCAAGGTCCATAAATAACAACACCCTAGTGGTCTCTGGCCCTAAGGAAGTTAGATTGGCTTCAACCAGAGCCAGGGCCTTTTCAACTCTGGCTCCGGTCTGGTGGAACGCTCTGCCTCATGAGACCAGGGCCCTGCAGGATCTGATTTCTTTCCGCAGGGCCTGTAAGACAGAGTTGTTCCGCCTGGCCTTTGGCTTGGAGCCAATTTGATTCCCTCCCTCTCTTTCTTTTTTCTTTTCCTTCTCCTTCTGCGATGAGGCTACATTTTAATATTTTAATGTTCCATTATTTTAATGTTGTATTTTATTTTTGTTTTTAAGTTGTAATCATTCATCTTGTTTTTATTATTGCTTGTAAGCCGCTCTGAGCCCGGCCTTGGCTGGGGAGGGCGGGGTATAAATAAATTAATAATAATAATAATAATAATAATAATAATAATTTATTAAGATAATAATTGAATTCGCCAACCTACACTCTCACTAGTCCCAACTTTGGAAAGGTAAGTGACAGAGCAGAAGGCCATGCAGACTGCAACAGAAACTAAAATAAAGAGTAATGAATAAGCACATGCAGGTTCCTCTTGCCTCACAGGGGACAGTGTGCTTTTGTTGGGCAAATGGGAGAATTGCTGCCTCCTCTTCACAGAAAAGAAAGCCAAAGGAAGGTATTAACAACAGCTAGCAAAAGCATATGGGTGGATGCTCTCAAAATAGTCAGAGCAGAAGAACGGTTGATTGCAGAGGGGTAGATTCCACATTAATCACTCTATTTCACTCTAGAGTGACCTTGAGACAATGACCCCAGATGCACTTACAAACACCTAAAAACCTCAAAGAAAAGAAAACTCATTGTCTTTCACACTTTTATTTCTCCACTTCTTTGTTTGAATGAAAAAGTGTGTGTCGTGGGGGGAGAGGGGGAGAGGAAGAATAAAAAAACAAAAGCCCTTGAGCCGTTTCTTGCTTCTGCTGCCCTGGGATCTGGCACTGTCACAAGTCATTGAGCATTCTGCCACTGATTGTATTGGTAGAAGGATTAAAATGCTGTTCAGCAGAGCACAGGTTCAACAGAAACACACCAACCCTTTATTCACAGACAAGGCCAGGGGACTCTAAGCTGCCAGCTCAGAAAGTTTACTCCCTCGCTGCTCTACACACAGGCAGGATGGCTGGTCCCATAATGGACCGTGGGGCTGACAAGGGCTGGTGTAGGATGTGCAGTCCTCACAAGCAGGTTTATGTGGGGGTGTAGAGGGGGTGGGATAGGTCACAGTACACCGTGGGCAAAGAAAAGAGGGACGTGCCATCTGGGTGTTCTGCAACACACACACACACACACACACACACACACGTACATTAATTATTTGAATGTAGCATGACTCCTAGGGATGGGTGATCTGTAAAATATTTCTGGGCCCAACACATTTGCCTCTTTTGACAGCTACCACCCAGCAAGTGTCTGCAGCTGCTCCAGACAGACAAACTGTTTGAGAGGAGGAAAGGGCAATGATGGGGTCTAGTTCAAGCCCGCAGCCCTTCACCTCTGAGCTCCTGCCAGCCTCCCCCCCCCCCCCAGCGCAGCTTCTGTTTACTTTCCTTCAAGCAAGCAGCCCCCCCCCCCCCCGCTTGGCAGACACATACCCAAACACATCAGGTCTCCTGCCGCTGCCTCACACAAAGAGCCACAAACAGATACAATCTTTTTTATGGGACACGGAGGAAGAAGAAAAACAACAACAATAGAGGGCAGATGGAAAAGAGTTTAATTCCCTGAAATGGGGCGGGGGGGGGGAGAAGCTGTCCTATGAGTCCTTACTCTGGAGTTTATATATCAAAGACTCTTTTCTTTCTCAGGCTAAACTTTAAAAGTCCAGGAGTTATTTTACAGCCCAGAAGAGAGAAAGGGATGGAGGGGGAAGGAGAGAGGGAGAGAGCGCAAAAACTTTCCTTTTTTCTTTTGTCTGCAAGCTGCGCTGCCAACTCGGCACTGCCTCAGACCCGGTTCCAGAAGGCCCTCTGCCCCTTTCCGAGCCTCCGAGCAGCGTCCAGGCCCGCAAAAGACCCCCGCTGCCCCCCCCCGAAGCCTCACCCGCCTTGCAAGGGTCCTTGTAGTCGATGGGCTCCGCGTCCGGCTCCGCGTCTTCCTCCAGGACGTCGCCGTAATCCGCGAAATCCATCGCCTGTCCCAGGACCAGGACGGAGAGGAGCAGCAGCCCCCGCCTGGATGCCGGCATGCTGGCTGGCAGGTCCCGGGCAATGCTCGGCGGCGGCGGAGCGGGAGAGGGACCGAGAGGGAGGAGCCCCCCCGCCCCCCGCCCCCCGCCCGAGAGCTGGCGGAGGCGGGTTCCAGCGCGGAGCTCAGCCCCCTCCCGGCCGGAGGGCTCGAGCGCAGCCCCGCCGCCCCGGGAGCCGCGCCAGCCCCAGAGCCCTCGGGAAGGGGGGCATGGTGGGACAGAGCCGGGAGGAGAAGCCCCGGGAGGCGGGAGGGGGCCGCAGGAGGGAGGAAGCCGAGGCCCGGGCCGAAGGGCCCCTCCCAGCAAGAGGGCGGCCTGGGCCTCCTTCCCTCCTCGGGGCGAGACGAGCCCCGGCCTCCGGTCACGTCGGAACACGCGGTTAGATACGGAGAGCAAGAGGCGGCGGCTGAATGGCGGCGCTTGGCCGCGGAGATGCTCCCTTGGCCGGCCTCCGGCTTCGGGGCTCCCAGCCTGGCCTTGCAGGAGAGGACCAGGTCTTCCCGCCCCCGAGGCCCGACCCCTGCTGGCTGCGCCCCTCAGCTCCTGCTTCTGGACCCCTTCGTGCCGAGTGCAGGCCAGCTGGGATCGGGGGAACAGGCTGCAATGCCGAGTCGATGAAACGCCTCCTGCTTCCCTTCCCGCAGCTCCTCCACCCGACGAGCTGAGCAGGGATGTGGAAAAGCTGGGAAGTTCGCAGAAAAGGCGCTCTTGCCTGCTTTGGAAAGGCAAGGTCGAAATGCCGGCACCAGCAGAGCCCCAGTCAGGTCTATGCAGAGGAACTGGGATGTCAGACCAAACTTTTTCCAACCCTTTGTTCTTTCCCCCGGTGTTCCCTCAGCAGTAGCGGCGGCCTATATGGTCTTCCACTGCCACAAACACCTAACTCATTATTTCTGCTAATTTATGAACCAGTGAGGCCTAGATCCGATGTCCCTATTGATTTGTAACTTCCTTTTATGGTTTTGTCCCCTTCACCTATGACTCCCACCATCATTTGCCCAGCATGTTATTTTGATCCATTTGTCTTGTCACAAGCGCTGTCTTTTGTTGCTCTTATTTTGAGAACACATTTTTCATAAGGTAAGAGTTGAGGAAAAATTGCTTTTCTGGAGTAGGAAGATTAGCCGCTTTTAAAATAGAGTTTGCTCAGGTAGAAATTTAATATCAATAAGTATCAATAAGTAATCTTATGTTGGACATATTCTCGCCACTCTTTTCAGTTGAACCACAAAATCTTGCACACTTCCGCTGAAGAGTTCTGCATAACAGTTGTAACTCAAAATCTTACATGCTCATACAGACTTCAATTGCTTGGGAAACTGCCATCCCTGTTTATGCCGTCCAGCTGGGCAGCAGTTGTCCATTAAATAATTGGTTGTGAGAAGGTTAATTCTTAGTACCAAACTGAACCCTATTTCCCCATTGCAGTTTGGATGGTACTTTGGGGAGGACTTGCCTCAGTTCTGTTTGATCACTTGTCAGGGTGCGGAGAGGGACCTTCCAGCCCTGAACTGAAGTGGGGCTCCTGTAGATTCAGATCGATGGGAAGTAGGGAAGCTTTTTGCAGCTGAAGCCTTCTGCGCTGAAATTCAGGAGGGCCTTTAAACAGGTGTGACAAATATAAAATACATCACAGTGACAAATGTCTTACTGTGCCTGTGCCGCCTGTTTTACAATACTTAAAGGAAGCATCTGCCTTGACCAGAAATGGGCCTGGTGACCCAGTGGGAGCTGTGGGAAGGTTTCGTCTGCTGTGTTAGGTGCAACAGCCGTAGTTGTTGGCACTGGAATAAATATTGGCCCACAACCTGTGAACTACATATCTAGCTTGACTGCGGGTGACACCTACAGGTCAAACTGTATCACTTTGGTTTTATCTGCAGTAAACAGGCAATATAATTAGAAGTAGCTGCTTGTCAGAAGACCACTTTATGCTTTGTATGTTTTTGTAGTTGGGCAAAAGTAAAGACTGAATTATTATCCTGTTTTGGAAAGGGTCGCTGTCCTTTCCAAGCAGGGGAAATGGCCATTTTCACCCTGAAGGCCACCTTCTCTTCTGGGCCAGCTGCCAATGGTGGGCAGACCCAGAGGCAACAGTGGGCTGAGCAACACATCTAAACCTGTCCTTTGTACGGCCAGGTAATTTTTACACACATCTCTCTGTGTCTTTCATCCAAATCAACAAGAGTTAAAGGATACCTTCCAGTCCTGGATGAGCAGTCAGGGGTGTGGCCTCTGGAGTTGGGTGTGGCCTGGGGCAGAGTTCTGAGGGCCAAGTGGAGAGCCCTGAAGGGCCTGAAGCTTACCACCCTTGCCTTAAAGGTTCTGTGCTGAGTGGCTTCACAGAGTGGCTTCTCCTGCTACAACAAACCCTGTGGACCATTGTTTCCCACTGACAAGACCACATCCTTGTACTAAAGTTGAAATTAGTTTGGAAGGAGGAAAAGCACATTCTCAAGTGTGCTCTGTTACTTTGTGTTTTCTCAGAGCAGCTGCAATTTGCATTCTAATTCCTCGCCCCTGCCAAACAGAGCCACCTATGGACTATGTTAGCTCTTGGGGAAAGCAAGATATAGAAATGTTGTTTTAGCTGATTGCTTTAAAAATCAGAGCATTTGATTTCAGTGGTGTTTACTTCCATAAAAGTGGTCATGGGATTGCAACCTTAAGCTTCATCCTTGTAAGTTTTATTCAGATTTATCTTTAAAAGTAAACTCTTCATTCTAAAGGTGAAAATTTGATTCTGAAATTTGCCAGATTTTAAATGTGTATGAAGTACTATGAGGACACACATTTTTATCCTGGCCTTTGACACTTGATAATGTCCCTACTCTCATTATTGTAATTTATTTCTAACCTGTTTTAAATATTGATTTTTTAAATTGTTGCAACCCACCTTGGGAACTTACAGTGAAGAGTGGTAAGAAATTCAGTAATTAATAAATTTTGATTACACTTAGAACTTATTCCTCCTTTCTAAACTCTTTTAACTGAATGAGAATCCTAGGAGCTGTGGTTTGTTCAGGGTTGTGAGAGTTGTTGGGAGGACCTTTTCCCCTAAAGGGGGGGTGGTTAATCCACTCCCCAATGCTGCTCAACATCCGTCACAAACTAGAGCTCCCAGAATTCTTTGGGGGAAGACATGGCTGTTTAAAGTGGTGTCATAGGACTTCAGATGGTGTGAACATGGCTCAGGTTTGGCTAGATCTGTTCATGAAACATCACTAGAGGGGCTGCTGCCTAAAAATTAACTTCTCCTCAGGGGCTGGGCAGAGGAAGGCTTCAAAGTTCTGTCCCCAGGAGTGGCTGCAGAGAGCTCTCAACTATTCACTGGGCATCAGATGCCGCTGCTGCTGCTGCTGAAGAAGTGCTGAGGAGATATTGCCTGGTGCCGCTCAGATTTCCCTCCTGCATACAGACCATGTGCCCTGGCATGAAAGGGCCTGAGTGCTGCAAGGCTCAGCAGCTAGAATTATCTGGCAAGTCCGATCAGACTCAGGACCCTCCTGCTCCACCTGAGGACTAGGCCATCCCTATACATTATGTTTCTCCCTGCTCATGTCATGTAAAATAAAATTCCTAATATTTGATCCTAAGAATGCCAGCCTGCCAGCCAGACCCCACTGCTTTTTATGAAATCCCACATCTAGTAGCATGGGTGTAGCCAAAATTTTTGCGTGGGGGTGTGGCCTTTTGTTAGGGGGACAGAACCTCAGTTAGTTATGTATTTTTGTTGAATTTTACTGATCTGGAAGGAAATATGGTTGGTTAAGTGGTTGTGAGGCAGCTGGATCTCATTGGCCTGAACAGAAGAGGCTTGTGCCCATCTGAGCCTCAGGGATGCCCCCAGGATCCCCAAATCAACACAGACTGTGGAAACTTCACATTGGTCTTCAAGCACCTGGCATTGTGTGCCTCCCCATTCTTCCTCCAGACTCTGGGTCCTTCGTTTCCAAGTGAGATGCCAAAGCTGCTCTCATCAGAAAAGAGATTTGGGGAGCCATGTCATCAGCTGGTGTTGGTCCACTGCTTCATTAAGTCCAGGGTCAACGCAGCCATCTACCAAGAGATTTTGGAGCACTTCATGCTTCCTTCCGCAGACGAGCTTTATGGGGATGCTGATTTCATTTTCCAGCAGGACTTTGGCACCTGCCCACACTGCCAAAAGTACCAAAACCTGGTTCAATGCCCATGGGATTACTGTGCTTGATTGGCCAGCAAACTTGCCTGACCTGAACCCCATAGAGATTCTCCTGGGGCATTGCCAAGAGAAAGATGAGAGACATGAGACTGAGCAATGTAGAAGAGCTGAAGGCTGCTATTGAAGCTTCCTGGTCTTCCATAACACCTCAGCAGTGCCACAGGCTGATAGCATCCATGCCACGCCGCATTGAGGCAGTAATTGATGCAAAAGGGGCCCAAACCAAGTACTGAGTACATGTGCATGCTTCTACTTCTCAGAGGTCCAATATTGCTCTATTTGCAGTCCTTGTTTTGCTGATTTCATTTAATAGTCTAATTTTCTGAGATTTGGGGTTTTCATCAGCTGTACGCCATAAACATCACAATTATAACAAATAAAGACTTGACATATCTCGCTTTGCATATCATGAGTCTATCTCATATATTAGTTTCACCTTTTAAGTTGCATTACTGAAATAAATGAACTTTTCCACAATATTCTAATTTTTCGAGTTTCACCTGTATATTAACTGAACCTAGCCTACCTCAAAAGAGTTGTTGCAAAGATATGGAGGGTGTGGGGAGCAGAGGAAAATGTATACAATCTTGAGCTGGCTAGAAAAGCAAGATACAACTACATGTCACATAGCGCAGAGTTACAGTTATGGCACACGCTCCCACAGGAAGCAGCGCTGGCGAGTGCCCGGAGGGGCAGGCTCTCTGGGACTTGGGCCACAAGGGCTGTGCTCTGCCTCCCCAGGCATCTGGTTGGCCACTGGGAGAGCAGGAGGCTGGGCTAGAAGATGGCCTGATCCAGCGGGACTCTCCTTATGTTTTCTGGTAATGTCATTCCCACACCATCTAAAGAAAGCCAGAAAAGAGGCCTCCTTGCTTTAACTGCAGCATTTCATACCCAAGCAAATAGGTTTGCCAGTCCTCTTGAAGCATGTGCTGTTTCACAGCTTTGCTGTCTGCGCTACCATTAAAATGTTGTATTTTAATCTTGTTTTTAAGTTGTATTCATTCAACTTGGTTTTATTATTGCTTGTTAGCCACCCTGAGCCCGGCCTTGGCTGGGGAGGGTGGGGTATAAATAAAAATTATTATTATTATTATTATTATTATTATTATTATTATCAGCTCTCAGCCCACCCTACAAAACAGGGCTGTTGTGAAGATAAAAGAGGGATGGGAAAGAGTGCACACAGCCTGGAGCTCCTGGGATCAAGACACAAATATACAAGCATCCAGCATGTGTGGAGTCACAACTCTCCACGCATACACAACTTTTGCCAACCTAAAAGATCCTAAAATATAGTCCATGGGAATTTTAACTTGATGTAGCTGTAGCTGTAAGCCGTTTTAATTATTTTGTGGGTGCATTTGCCAATTCATTCTGTAGTTCATATTTTTGTTTTATGGTTACTTTCTGCATACTAATAAATGACAAGCAGAACAATAGAGGTTTTGTGGGGGGCTTGGAAAACTGGTGGGGAGACACAACTGCAATATCAGTTTTTTCTCAGTAGAAAGTAAACCTCATTTATTGCAAGACAGTTGCTTCCAAAGAAAACATAGCAAAGACCGTTGTGTTTTATTATGTAAAGGCAGCACATATGGGTGGATGAAATAAAGTGAACAGGAATGAAGTGCAGTCATACCCCCATTTCCCTCCTTTATCCAACTTTTTTTTTTAAAAAAAGATTTTTATTAGTTGCAAACACAAATACATCAAATATACATAAATAAAACTTAAAAAGTAAATAATATAAGAGAGAAGAAACAAAATGAATAAAAATAGAAAAATAGACAACAAACTTCAAAAAATATATATTTTCACATCAACTTCTACATAGGGAGTTCAAGCCTTTTTTAAACAGCTTCGGCTTGGCTCCTTAATTTGTATCTTGACTTCCCGCTATCGATGAACGTACTTAGTATATCAATTTTTTCCAGATCTGTATTCAAATGGTAAATCTTGGAGAGACAGTCTGTCAGTGGGATTTAGTCCACGCTAAGCCAGGTGATGTTCTGGAAGCCTTCTTTTTCCATGTAATTAATAAAGACAGCTCATTTTCTCCTTGTTCTTTCTTTTGAGTGATTTATTAGATCTGTTAATTTGGCAAGTTCTAAATATTCACTTAATTTTAAGAGCCATTATTCTTTTGTGGGAATTGTATTACATTTCCAATGTTTCGCTATCACGATCCTTGCGGCTGTGATTACATATAGAAATCTCTTTTATTTTCCTTTGGGATGAACATTGTGAAAATTTCTAATAAAAATAATTCTGGCTTTTAAAAATATGTACATCTAATCATTTTTTTTTATTTCTTCATATATCATGTCACAGACTTTTTTGATTCTGGGACACGTCCACCACATGTGGAAAAGACTCCCCTCTTTTAGATTACATTTCCATCGTTTGTTACTAATATTTTTGTTCATTTTAGCCAATTTTGCTTGAGTCAATATACCACTAGTACATCATTTTAAGGAAATTTTCTTTAATCATGTAACAGGCTGTGAATCTGATATCATCTTTCCAGAGGTTTTCCCATTTTTCTAATTCTTTATTATATCCCAGGTCTTGTGCCCATTTTACCATTACATCTTTAACTCTGTCTTTTCTGCTGCTTGGGGAAGGGGGGGGGACCCCTTCTGAGCCCCTGGTGGGGGTGGTGAACATCCCTTCTGATTGCTTAGCAATAGTTATTAAGCATCCTTAGCAATGGTGCTCAAGCACTTGATCTGCTTTCACTTTTTGTGCTCTAGCTTTCGCTAGAAATGTCCAACTGACTTAGCTTTAATTTCTTAAAAAATGAACGCTAAGAAGTTTGGGGGCCCTGCTGGCATTTGGCCCAGTAGAGAGGCACCCCTTCCATCTGCGCACACCCCTGGGTGGCCTTGCTTGGCCTGTATCTTGGCCTGGTGGCTATGGTGGTTTTGCATACGTCAGTAGAAGCCTTGGAGATTTATTAATCCTATGATCTGATGCAAGGGCTTTAAAATACAAGAAATGGAGTGCTATATGTATAATACATATCCCCAGTTTACGGAGCCAGCATCTGCTAAAAACAAGAAACTCATCAAAATTGTGGGTATGGAGCAACAGTGGTGCTAGTCTATAGAAAAACATGCATACCTATAACACCTAGCAAACCACTTTCTAGCACAGGTGTGGGGAACTTTTGGTATTCCAGATATTGTTGAATTACAACTCCCATCATCCCTGGCAGTTTCTTTCTGGGGGAAGTAAAGCTCTGTGTAGAATTTTTTTTTATAAAGTTCTGTGTAAAAATATGCAAAACCAAGGAGAATCTTTCAGGCTGCAGTAAGACAAGGGTCAAAGATGTAGGTTCTCGTGAGATTTTTAGAAGCCTGGTGTAAGGGAAATGCAGCATGAATTACTCTGCCCTCCACTGAGAAAGGGTTTGCCCTCAAACTAACATCTGGTAATTTCCATGTACAGGCAATCTGAAAAAAAGATTTGGACTTTCTTTACCACCCGTCTGCAGTTGTTACTCAGGGCGGTAAACCAATTACAAGAGCCCAGTAAAACAGGTAAGAGCAACAGAATCTCACAGGGCCACTCCCCATTAGAGCTCTTTTCAGGACCCCTGAATTATATTTCATACTAATCTGCATTTTCTTCTCTTCCCAGCCTCCTAATTCGCTAGCCCACCCATCTAAATATTCTATACTACCACCTCCCCTCAACGATGCCCCATTTCTTTTTAGGTTACCCCATGTTTCAGCTTGCCTTTAATGTTCTCCCAGCGCGATTCTGTCCTCCACAAAACTGCCCCACCTCTTCAGAGATACCCTGGCCAATACAACTTTCTATTACTCACATAAAGGTAAAAGGTAAAGGTACCCCTGCCCGTACGGGCCAGTCGTGTCCGACTCTGGGGTTGCGCGCCAATCTCGCTTAAGAGGCCGGGGGCCAGCGCTGTCCGCAGACACTTCTGGGTCACGTGGCCAGCGTGACAAGCTGCATCTGGCGAGCCAGCGCAGCACACGGAAACGCCGTTTACCTTCCCGCTAGTAAGCGGTCCCTATTTATCTACTTGCACCCGGGGGTGCTTTCGAACTGCTAGGTTGGCAGGCGCTGGGACCGAGCAACGGGAGCGCACCCCGCCGCGGGGATTCGAACCGCCGACCTAACGATTGGCAAGTCCTAGGCGCTGAGGTTTTACCCACAGCGCCACCCGCATCCCAATTACTCACATACTTAGCAACAAATCACCATTCTCCATTTTTCTCCCTAAGAGACAGACTACCTCAATACAATCCTTTCTGTGCTTCAGCCCTCCATTATTCTCCTCTGAACATTCCTTTGGGAAACCCCATTCCTATTTTTATTTTGACACTTTCTCCTTGATACTCTCCCTCAGTTCCTCCACAAACCCCAAAACAGCCAGTTCCATTTATGACTCCCCCAAGGCTTCTACTCCTTCCTCCCTACAGGAGCTCCACTTCTCTCTTTTCCCCTGCAACCACTTCCCAAAGTCAATTCCAAGGGGGAAGAGGGGGAAAACTTCAACAGGGCATCGCCATCTTTTCCTTTCACATGTTGGAAATTGTTCTCTTCTCAACCCCCCTGGAACTCGTCCCTGTTTAACATCTCCTCCCACAAAACAAAGCAGACTAGGCAGCTAATCTAAACCTTCAATTCTTTCAGAAAATTATACACATTTTTGACCATTATTGTATGTGGCACTCTTAACAGTTTGCTTGGTATTTTATCCCCAGGCATTTCTCCATTTGTTACCTGCAATATACTTAACAGAAGAGTAACAGATATTTAGTTCTAGTCAATTCAAAAATGCTACTCTCAAAATAACCCTTTATGCTTGAAGAGGCAGTGAGAAAAATAATATAGTCAAATACTTAATTGGAACATTCAGAACAATTTATTGAAGTCAACCTCAAGCAAAGATTTAATCAGTGGAATGTCATTTTAAAAACCTTTCCAAATTAATTTTCACAGAAGCAAAACCACATCTGAATTCCAAAGTATTTGTAAAATAAAAAAGGCAACATCTCCGTTAATATAATGTACAAAAATTATATGTTCCTACCATCACTCACATTCAGTAAGAAGCTAAAATATTACAGGCAATCCTAGATACACTATGACTAATAAACAATGAGCTATCTATATACAGGTTAACCAAGCTCCATAGATTTCACACTATGCAAGAGAACATAGGCCAAACAACAAAACCCTCCAAAATGTTGTTTAAGTTTCAAAATCTACGCAGCAACATCAAGTCATAATACAGTAATGTCCCCATGGAACATCCCCAGGGAAAAAATAACACGACTTTTAAAGTGTTGAGAGCTTCTATTTGGGTTTGAGAAACTCCTCTAATATATTGACTTTAAAGTGAATAACAATGATTTTGCTATTAAAGACTCTGGTGATTTTTGTTAAAATAACATTTCACAGAATCTACAAAGGTTGGTACGTAGTAACAAGGTCTACAGAAATAACAATTCTACAAATTCATTGTTACAGATAGAGTACACAGGAATGGAGACAAATTGTTGGTACTGGAGCCCATTGTGCAATATCACATGTGTGGGTACAAATGGATTTTTGTCTTTTCATATAGCAATGTCAGAATAAGCACATACCCTTATAAACAATAAAAAGACACAGTCTTGTTACTAGCCAGTCATAATAGCTATTTTACCATCATGGTTTTCAACGGCAACACAAATTATTTGTTGTTGTTTTTAAAATGGGGAGGGGTGATGACACAGGCTAGACACAGATCAATATGAATGAATAAACAAATATAATATTTTCTCCAGTTCTTATTGAAAAATAATTCCTTCGGATGTCCACTTGGGGGGAGAGGACAGGTGTTTGGGAGAGGATTCAACACACTGATTTTATTAATTTCCAAAAGCAGACTTCCAAAACCACCACTACACTGGTTCCTCTGCACAACTGCCAAGAGCATCGCTAACGGGAAGCTGTGAATGGAGGAACAGCTTTGGCAAAGTGGCAGTGTTTTTCTTTTAACTGAAATGAAGTTAAGATGTGGGGGGAAAGGATGTAACCCACCAAGCTCTGCTCCTGGGCATTCTGCACTCGTCTCCATGAAGCTTGTATGGTTTCTGCACCAATCCCACTGGCAGATATGGCAAGCCCACAGCAACAGAGCTTGCCACCCCTGGACTTCTGCATGAAAACACAGTTGCAAAGAGCATTCACTTCATTTCTTTCTCACCAAAGTCCAGGGAGGGGACCCCTCACCCAATTGCATCTGCACCGCAGCTTGTCACACAACAAAATGCTGATTTGCCCAATTCGACCCGCTAAAGCAATCTAAAGCACACCCAGGAGTGTTTTGATAAGTGCAAATATCTTTCCTGAAATGCATGAAGGGGGCAAGAGAAAGGAGACAACTGATTGTGGAAAAGTAAACATTTTTTAAAGTCATAATGCTGATGTCTTGTACAACTGTCCTTTTTTCTTAAGAGCACAGGAAAAGGAGACACTTTTCAAGTCCTTTCTGTTTGCCTCGTGACCAAGGAACTGAAGCAGAAGTCAGTTTCAGTTTCAGTGTTAAGGTGGGAAAAAGAGAGACTTTCACAATACCATATAAAATACATAAATATAACACAAGCTGTAAAGTAAGAATGGGAACAGCTTCAAGTACATTAAACCCTGAATTCAATGAGGCAGAAGTTCCAATGTTAAAGTGACTAAATTCGTACCAGCGGCAGACCCCCCCCCCCAAAAAACACCCAACCCATAACGTCTCAGTATATACAGTCAACTATGGTTAGAAGGTCATTGTCAATGATACTCTAGTAATTACATCTTCCCAACACCACCTGTATATGTTGGAGGCAAAGAGTCCAAGCAAAAAAGACCAATGAAATACCCAATTCCCTTTTTACTTCATGTTAATACAAGTTCTAAAGGGCTGTTTCTCACATAGCAATCTATGTAACACAGATGCACACCTGAGGGCTGCTAAAACACAATGTGAGAAGTGCATACTTGTATGTAAAAACAAACCAAAAGCACCCCTCTATAGTACGTACAAACACTTGTCCGTGAACAGCAGCAGACATGTATGTCTGTATGTCTGCATAATGCAGCTGCAAATCACACCCACCTGAGAGATAAATGGAAAAGTATTGCAAAGATGATAGGGCAGGTGGACGTTCCCAAGAGAAGACGCTTTGCCTTTCCTTAAAATGTAACCCAAATTATTCGTGTAGTTTTGAAGTGCTACCTCGCATGGTGTTCCCTATCTGTCCATTGCTTGCATGTGCCGTGAGCACAGTGACATCTGATGCAGGGAAAATGCAGGGGGCATCCCAGTCGACTGCATTTCCCTAGTAGGTGTCCACAGACAGGACTCCACTTTGGACAGGAGAATCTGCATCATGCCACATCTGGCTGACCTCTGGGGAACAGCATCAAAACGGCGGCCTTTATTGTGTACTGGTCTTTTTGGAGATGGAATCACATATTGCTATAGCTTTTGATGTGCCTGCAGACAAAAAAAAGTGTTTCTTGTGGCAGTGCACCTGTGTTATTAAGACTGTGATGTGAAAAGCAACCCTGAATCTCTGGTGAATGCCATGGTGACAATTCAACCAGAATACTTCCTTACTCTACAGGCAGCGTTCCTGAGCTGAATGTGTCCATTCTTTCATTCCAATGGGCAAGGTAAAAAGAACAGAAACCTACAGTATTCTAGTGGAGCAAGCCAGCAAATACTCCAATCTATGGAGTAAAGCAAACCCTAACATGTTCTACACACAGCCAGATCAACATTTGTGCAAACAGAGTCTAAAGCAATTACACACAAAATTGAATTCCACTGAATTCACAGAACAAGCCTAAGCAAGTTTACTCAGAAGTAGGTCCCACTGTGCTCAATAGGGGTTTACTCTCAGATAAGTGCGTATAAGATTGCAACCGAAATGAGGCAGGACCACCGTGGCCTGCTCCATTGGCCAGGCATTGTTCTAGCCCTTTCCACTAACTGCCTGAGGAAAATCTTCAAGCCTTCATTTTAAGTCGTTAGGCAGAAGCGGGGAAAAGCAGGGCAAGAGATAAAGGAGGAGTGCTTAGTCCACCTCTCTGCTTAAGGCAAGCATGCACAGGGGAGACGATTGCCTGTTTACCACGTGGACAATCCAAATAAAGGCTGTCAACTGGTGCAACCCCACCTTCCAATAAATGGCACTGCTTAAACTGCTCATTTTACAGTGACAAGGTGACAAAATATTTAGAAAGCAAGAAAAATAAAGTCCACAAGGATATTAAGACTGACTTGCTTATATGGAAACACTTATTAGTCCATGATTAGTATTTGTTATAAAACTTGTTTAAAATGTCACATTATTGTAGCTCTGCATTTTTAAAAGAAGGCTCCTTGCTGTTTTTCAGTATTATTTTTTAAAAAACAAGTGCTAAAAAGTTAAATAATGATGTATAATAAAAAATTAAAAGACCACTCATAGTCTCCCCTGCTTAGATGTGAAACATTTTAACCTTATGAAGAACCTGTGGGATTAAAAAGCCACTTTTCCAGCACACCAAAAGGTTCCATCCAAATACAATGCCTTTTCCTCTTCTATACGCATTTCAGTGCATACAATAATTTAAGCTGCTAAGTGACCTGGCAATGGAATTCCTATTTATTCCACAGAGAGGGTTGGTTCAATGAGATACTTTCCTTGGGTGCTGACCTTGTAGGGCAGGGTGGCTAAAAGCCAACACTGTCCACGGTTAACTTAGTAGCTATGTACATTTCAAAACCCATCACTACCTGAACGGCATCTGTTGCCAGGAATAGTTAAGCCTTTGGGGACTGGCTATTTGCTCTATCCAAACTCTGCCACAGGAGAACTGAGCACCATCTAGCGCCTCCCACTCCACCAAGTGACAAAGGAGTGTAGGGAAGAGAAGATACAGCAGTCTGAGCGGAGAGTGCTTGCACCATTCTGTGCCCACCAGCTTTGTGCAGTGGGCAGGCAGAGCAGCTCTACCATCTTGTGGGAAGGCAAGCTCTGAGCCTGCAATTTTAGATGGGGACAAAATTCTCCCCCAAAGGATTTCTTCCCACTCCTCCTTCAAAATACCAACATGTTGCCAAACAACATATTCAGAAAACTAAAATCTAGTACACAAAAACAAAGTGTAGTGTTTTAAATTTTGCCTTTAACATTGCCCCTTAGTTTGGTGAAGTGTGTGACAACTTCCTTTAGAGCTCTATACCACTCAGCTGGCCCACAAGCAGAGCAGAAAGAGGCAATGGAACCTGTTCTGCAATGGGAGTTGCAGAAAGACTCTGCAAAATACTGAAGCTAAAGTACAATTCATACGCTTTGCAGAAATGTAGTGTGTTTGCCTGTACAAAAGGAGGAAAGTAAGCTGCATTTTCTCTTAAATTAGAAGCATTTTAAAAGCAGCGGGGGGTGGCCGGTGGGAGGAAGCCTATTGAAAAAGCTGAGCCAGGAAACCTTGATATTACCAGAAACAGCCTATTGTCTTCTTTTCTGGTACTGACCAGTCTATATCTGAAGTTGAACTTTTCCACATAAATCAATGCACGGTTATAATTACAGTAAGTGTCTCTGGACACATTTAGAAAGCACTCATTGGGAGAAAGTTGGTAAAACTGGCTCCTTCAGTGCTGTACTGTTGCTTTGCAAAGAGCTATTAACAAACATGATCCCTTCTGGGATACAAACATTGCTTTTGTTAGGCTGATGGTATCACCACGGGCCATTTTATACCCTGTACAGTTAAAGAACGTACTTTTAAAGACATTCAGGTTTTTATTTAATAAAGAGATTTCGTACGACCAAGCCACACACCAAAATCAGCTATAGAGCCCCAGAACAAATAACCAAAACTCACAGTATCCTATGTCCTCAGAAAGTAGGAGGAGCCTGGACCAAGGAAATGAACCTATCAGATATTGGCAAGCATGCCACAGAGCAAGCATGGATTGGACATTAAAGATGCACACTGAAGGCCAAATTCTGCCTCTCAAATTTGACAGGGAAAGCATAATCAGGGGCTAAACCAGCAGAGACCTTGGAGGGCCAGGTGGCAAATCCTGCACAACACATGGCCCATAAAACAAGAGTTTAGTGGAGCCCAGTTAGGGCAGAACCTGGGAGTGCAAACTCTGAAGGCAGTAGATTTTTACTTTGCACCCTGCACCATGGGCAAGACTTACAACAAGCAAGGAAAGCACTGTTTAATCGTTCTTTTCACGGTAGAAAAGTGACTTATGCTTAATTAAACTGAATGGTGGACAAGACACCAGATGCCCCCAGGTACCTCCAGCTATTTCCCATTATCTAAAGTGAATTATTGTGGACGCAATCTTTCAGAAGCACCTGCTCCCCAAGCACTTTCAAAATGAAGTGGGGTTTCAAACACGGCATGTAAGAAGTCTACAGTTTCACCATTTTCTGAAAATGTAGTTTCAAACTGAATGCACTTCAAGAGTAAGCAGATCACAACTAGTTTGCTGCGGGGGAACCTCTAGTATGATCACTCTTCACTCAGTTAAAGTGACATAAACCAACCCTCATCTCAAAACTTTTTGTCATGGTGAACGTACTGGAATGAGGCCATGTCACTTGCCAGCTGCCACGATAGGCTCTTGCTCCAGCCCCTAATAAGATTTATCTAAAAGGCTATTGGTGTGCAGAGGCTTTTTCTCATGTTTCTAAAACTAGACAGGGAAATAACCCTACAGATACATACATAGATACCAGGCTGGTGTTGCTACTCCTTTTAGACACACTGACCGTAGTAGGACGCAAAATCCTCAAAGTCCATTAAAATTTAAATAAATAAATATTTTGCTATGTTTGGTTTCCACACTCAGAGAAGATACTTTAAACATGATGCCTCTCCCCCCACAAAAATGTCGGAAAGGCTTCCTCTTCTAACAACAAAAGGTTGCCAAGACACTTCTTCCCGTTTCTCAAGGGCAAATGGATCGGAGCGCAGATGCTGCAGGCTGCCAAGGGCCACACAGACTCAGGTGGCCCCTGTCAGAGTTCCAGGGAAGCCACTCCAAAGACAAAAAGAGAGGATGCCATGGCACTTTATCCAAATTCACAATAATGTGCCACTCAGTGGGGCGGGGGGCAAGGTGGGTTGTTGTTTTAAGGAAAGGAAAGTTTATTCCTTCGAATCTTCCTCAGGATTCTGCTGTTCCAATCGGCGTTTGATCTTGCTCCAATACTCTGGTGCCACAGGAGCCTTGGGGTTGTGTTCAGAGCAGCACGGACGCCCATCCAAACCAGAGGCCACAAGGGCCCCTTTTTCATGATCCTTGCAATAAGAGTGGGGGCAGAACTCACAGAACGAAGAGGCAGGGCTGCTGCAGATGTCACACTGGTGCCACGGACATTCCCATTTTCCTGAAAACAGAGCAGGGTGTGGGGAGATATTAGTGCAGGCACTAGGAAGCAAATATCCTGTTACCAGATTGCCAAGGCCCACATAGTTCCAGCTCACACATAATGCCAAGCCACATTTTATCTCAGGTACTTCTGCTCTCCTCTTGTACACTCCAGGTTTTTAATTACTTTCTCTGCAGCATACACCACAGTTTGATGTCCTATCCAGCAAACACTGGTTTGAAGCTGTCTAAGAATCCTGGGTGAGATTTAAAGCATAAACCAATGTTTGAAATGGCAAACTATTGCGTGCTCTAAACAAGGGGATTCTGCAATCCGAATCTGACGACCCAGAAAAACTGTCTGCAGACAAACGCCAGCTTCCTGGCTTGGAAGCGGAGATGAGCCCCTCACCCCATGGTTGATTTTGACTGGACTTAACCGTCCAGGGGTCCTTTAGCTTCACCTTTACTTGGTCCCATTATTATTAACCATCACATATGCCAGGGATGGAGAACTTGTACCCCCTGTTGGAATATCAAACTGTTTCCTAGGTGTCACAAAGTTAAACAGGTGAACTCTGCCTGCTCTTAATAATTCCACACAGAGGTTCATGGCTACCAAGAAAAACCTGCAAAGTCAAGTCAGGAAGCACCTACCAAAGGGTGGCTGTGTCAAGTTAAGGCAGAGGAGGTGGTATGCTTTGGGACAGTCTTTTTTGTCACACATGACCAATTCACCCCCATCTCCACACTGGAAACAGTTGTCCTCATGCATCTGCTTCTGCTCTGTTTTTATCTTCCGCTTCTTCTGCTTTAATTTTGCATTCTTTGCTTTCTCTTCATTTGCTGTTGCACACGCCGTCTAGCAGTTGGAGGAAAGAGTCACCGAGTCACTGGATTAGACAACTTTAACTGTCAGAGGTCCTTTACCTTTTACCATTAAAAAGAAGAGCCAACCCCCCCCCCCTTCCTTCTGTTTCTCAGGCTCTGGCACTGACACCTGAAGACACCAGCAGCCAGTAACAAAAAGTAGTACATCACCCAAATAGATCCAAGCAGGCACCAGATGTTTTGTACATGCTGTGTTTGTTTATAACAAGAAAGAACAGGGACGGATGGTCCCGTTTTTCTCCCACAATGAGCTTTACTACCGTGTGACATTAAGCATGAAGGTTTCTATTTGCCGATTCTGTCCGAGAGGGCTTTACTCCGCTTGCACAACTAACCTTTGGCCGCACTCCTAGGAATCCACTGCAGTTATCTGCTCCACAGTGGCATTCTGTCCTGCCATTCCCCAGGCAATCCAAATTATAGTTAAATGTTAATTCCATCCCTAGAAGTTCAAAAGAAGCATTTTACACACTAGCTGTTTGTGAAACAATGTCAGCATGAAGTGTATTTCAGAAAATTATGATGCGCCAGCACATGTCAAATCTTAAAAGAGGTTGGACAAGCAAGCAACATATTTTTAAAAATGTGACTGCCCCTCTTGCCCATCAAGGTCAGAGCATTTCAGCCAAGAAATTTCTTCTAAACTGACCTGGTGTTATGGCTTTCAGGATCCAGATCCCTTGCCTGCCCTATTTCTATATGGTATGCACATGTGAATTCCACACTTATTCTTCTACACTTACCCTTAAAACATTAAAAACAGTTCAGAATGAATTACCATGACAACTAAAGTGGATCCGTATCACACATGTATGTCAAGGGTAAAGAGGTGCATCTGCAGCATTTGGCAAAAACTGTGCAATGAATTTCCCAGAGAGGGAATCCACAATAGCAGCCACCCAAATGTCAATGGGAAGCCCACAAGTATGACATGAACAGAAGAGCACTCTCCCCCCGCAACTGAGACGAAGGAGCACCACAACCAATATTGGAGTACAAAGCCATCATGACGAGAAGAGCTGGGCAATATATTGGGAAATTGTCTGAAACCAGTATGGCGTTCAGATCGTGATACCAGTTTCAGACATTTTGAGCTGGCAATACATCACACCAGCTCAAATTGCCTGCAGACAGCCAAGGCGCAGGCAGATGGAGCCTGAGAGGGTTCTGGGAGAGCACCTTCTTGGGCTCTGCCTGCCTGTGCCTTTGAGGAATCCGCCTGCCTCTCCGGCTCACGCGAGTCAGAGCAATATGGAGGCTCACTCAGCTAAGGGGTAGGAGACTTCCCATTCCCAGTGGAGCAGTTTAAGGAAGTTCTTGCAGCCTTCCAGCTCACATGAGCTGGAGAGGCATCAGGGCTTGCTCAGCAGAGCTGGGCATGTCTCTCGGCTGCGTCTTCCTCCCCTAAGGTGGAAAAGGAAGAAGCAACCAAGACAACATTCAAGACATTGTAATATATTGGTATATTGTGATATTTAGATCTTGAAAACCAGATGTTGCCCAGCCCGAACGACTAGCAGCTATTGAAAGTGCTATCCTCCATGGATTTGTCAAATTCCCATTTAAAGCCATCCAAGTTTGTGGTCATTACTCTATTTCATAGCAGCAAATTCTATAGTTTAAACATGCATTGTGCAAAAAAGTACTTTTTTGTCTGTCCTGAGTCTTCCAACATTCAGCTATATTGGAGAACTCAGGTTCTAGTATTATGGGAGAGTAAGGAAAACTTCTCTTACTCCACACCACACATAGTTTATACACCTCTTTCATGCTGCACCTTACTCACCTTGTTTACTCAGAGTAGACCAGCTAAAATCAATGATCCTTATTTAGTCTTGTTTATTACATTCAGTGGGTCTATTCCAAATAGGATGCTGTATCCTCCCTTTTTGTCTAAAGCAAAAGGCCTTGAATCATGGCAGTGACAGGCCTTCTGTGCCAATTCAGTGCTCATGTGATAAAAAGTGTGAGAATGGTCTCAACCACTGCAGACCCTTCCTGATGTGCACAGCTGCCTTAGAAGGCCTGATTCCACTGCAGAACGTGGCTGTTGTGCTGCCACTTCTCTATCCCCTACCTGAGGATCAGGACCATCACCCAATTATATTAGCAACAGAGCAACAATTTACAGTATTACAGATCCTCAAGAAAAAAGGCAAGAAAAGCCTGCAAGGCAGGCGAGGAAGACAGAGTAACATTAAAAGGAAATGGAGCAACGCCAAAGCACTCTTACCTGCAGGAATATCACAGAGAGCGAAGAGCCCAACTCGGACATCTCCACTCACTGTCCATTTCTGAGTTTCACAGTTGGGGTTGCAGCTGTGGTTCATAAAGCGAGAGTAATTTCCCTTGGGGCCAGCATCTATTATACGGTCCTTCAAAAAGACCAAAGAACAGAGACACAATCATATACAAAATGTCTAAGACTTAAGTTTGAATCCATCCCGTTGTAGCAAAAAGCAACACACTTTCTTGCGCCAGATATTAAGTTACCTCAAGACTCTTCAAAGTTTCAACAAAACTATCTGCAAATAACATTCACTGAGACAGGAAAGAATTTAGGCACAAACCAATGTGGAACTGTGTTTGTAGAGAAGTAACTGGCCCAGAAATACGAAATGCTTCTACCACATGAAAGCCCTGAATGGCAAATGCTAAGCACTGCCAGAGGGGAGATCGTGACTGCACAGGTCCAACTTGCAGGTTTCCCATTTGCAACCCACCTAAGAACAGAATGCTGCACAAGGTGGGTCTTCCACCTGATACTGCAGGGTCTGTCTCCCAGCACCAACTTTACCTCAGTTCGTACTAGATGTGTGAACTCCATATATTCAGAAGGTTTGTGGCTCATGGCTCATATCAAGATGAACCAGCGGGGGGGGGGAGGGCTAGGGCAATGGGTTGGTCCTTACTATTGGGATGAACAAGCGAAAAACGAAGAAAAACCCCTGTCGCCTCTCCCTGCAAAGCAGTTGGGACCAACAGATCATGCACACACCAACATGCTGCCTTGAGCACACTATACGTAGCAGAGTAAGCAGCACAACAGAAGAGGCTTGAGGCTGGGGATACATACTAAACCTACGGATTTATTATACATAAATCAGAACAAAGAAACATGTCATCTCTCCTTGCCGTCTTCTCAGAGAGAGGCTCAAAACCAAAAGCAATACACAGAGCAGAAGTTCCACTCACGAGACCCAGCAGTCTGTGCTGGACTGCAAACAGACATGTGACACGCAGCAATCTCATGTCTGCAACAAAAGGTGGAATGGAATCTCCCAACACATGCTGCTACCAAATGCTGACCGCAGCACAGAAGCACAAGGCCTCCCTCCGCTGAGTGTGAGGCTGAAGGGCAACAAGCAGATTAGCATGAGACCTCAACCAAGTGGGGAGTGCGTGCTTGCAGGGGTGACTTCTTAGGGTGAGGTGGCCTTGGGGGGTACATTCTCTGAGGCCAATTATGCCTAGTATTAGAGGCAGAGCGTGATGGCAGCTTCATACAGAGGATGAAGCTGATGCCTCTCCCAAGTCCCTTTGCTGCCAGTGCTGCTTCCAACATTGGGCTGCTGGTAGCAGAGGGACTCGAGAGCAGTGGTGGCTTCATCCAAGGTATACTTCCAGGTGAAGCCGCCACCGCGCTCTGCCCCTCATACCACAGAGGGAGGAGCAAACTGTATCACCAGAGCGATTCAGCTTGTTTCTCCCTCAGCTTCTTTCAAGTGCTCCACAAAGGCTTGGGCAGCAATGTGCTCCTGAGCAGAGCAGTTTGAAGAAGCCCCCACCCCGTCTCCAGCTCACATGAGCCAGAGGCAAGGAGGCAGCTCCATTACACAGCTGAGTGAGCCCCAATGCCTTGCACACAAGCCAGGGAGACATCAGGGTTCCCTCAGCTGGGGAGCAGGAGCCTTTGCACCCCCCAGCTGAGCAGTGCAAGGAAGCCCCAGTGAGGAGCCGAGGTTGAGGCAGCCTGCTCCCTCTGCACGCTGAGGATGGATTCCCTCCACCCCCAGTGCCTGGCGCTGGGAACAAGCTGCGTTGTCCCTGGCCCTGCGAAGTGCTGCGGGAAGAGTGGTGGCAGTCACCCCAGGCCTCGCAGGGCTGGGGCCAACACAGCTTGTTGTTTCAACATTGCGGTGTACCCCCAGATTGTGATCTTAGGCTGGTGACAAATTGTGATTTTGAAAAGCTGACATCACCCAGCCCTAAGGACAATTCCTAGCTATAACTTTTTTTTTTTTTACACAGTTTGCCACTCGCTGAATTTCAGACTCAACAGGCAAGTAGTTGCCCTTGTAATTCCACCTGAATGAGTGGCCTCATGGTTTATGAAGGCTTCATGGATATCTCAACCCAGTTTTTAATTGCCTGATTCCCACATACCCTTGCAGTAGCATCACCACACTCCCTGCAAGGATATGGTGGAGCAGCCAGCCAGCCAGCCAGCCAGGCTAAATAGGCTCATTTCAAGCCTTTTGCAATGTCACTCATTGTGGTAATCCATGCAGTGGATGTCACTTACTGGGATTTCAGTGGCATTTAAAGTGTAACCCATTTGAAACTGAGATGGCATTACATGAACCAGTCCCACATAGAGAGAATGTCTTCTTTTTACCTTTGTAACAGTTAACATATAAAAATTGGTCACACTGTTCTCATGTGCTCGTTTGATTCGCAATCTGCATTCTTCCTCATCAATTAGCTCACCAACATACTCGTTGACAAATTCACCCTGAAAAGATTAAAAAGAAATGCATGCTGGCAATTTGTGATGCTACTGCAAGGAATAAACTCCCTTGTTAGGAGACAAGCAGTGTGGTACAGCAGAAAAAGAGACTGAAACTTGAATCATGCACCACTAAAATAAGCTGCGTGGCCTTTGGTAAGACAATCTAAATACAGTCATTTGCAAAAAGGTTACAGTGCCCTCACAGAATAACGATGAAGAGGTTCATTCAATAAAAATCATTAAGCATTTTGGATTCACACATCTGTGAATTAGCAAGCAATGGGACCACGGAAACCTTTGCAGCGGCTTAAGGCACATATACTCCGTTCCGCGAGTCTCTTCGTCTAGCGGTTTCTTCGTCTTGCGAAGCAAGCCCATTGACGGCTTAGCGGATTAGCGCTATTAGCGGCTTTTAGCGGCTTATCGGATAAGCGGCTTAGGAAAAGGGGGGGGGGGAACCCGCAGGTTTTTCGTCTTGCTTAGCAAGCCCATAGGAAATTCGTTTTGCGAAGCACCTCCAAAACGGAAAACTCTTTTGTCTAGCGAGTTTTCCGTCTTGCGAGGCATTCGTCTTGCGGGGCACCACTGTATTAAAGACAGAAGTAGAACTACATTTCCTTCTAACATAATTTTTATGATCCCTCCCAATTCTGTCTGGCTTCAGGCCTTCTAAAACCCAAAGAAATATGCTTCTACTAAATATGCTTAATCAATTTAAAACATTTCTCCCTTTATCAAAAGATTAACAGGAAGTGTACAAAGTGTGAAGAAAAATGAATTCATAGACAAGATATAAATGCAATTTAAAACCAGTAAATAAACAAAATTAAGCAGAATGAGGCAAAAAACTGTTACAATCTAAACCACTAAAGAGCAAATGAGAACAAAAATCCAACCACAACCTAAAAATTCCTGGGCAAATAGGAAAGCCTTCAAGAAGCTGGCAGTGTCAGCTCCAAGAACAACTGCTTGAGAAAGAAATCCCAAACTTGGGGTGTGACAGCAGAAAGGGCCCTCTTCCAACGATCGAAGCTCCCGTTGTTCCAGGCGCATTTTGCAACAAGGAATTTCATTAACGCGAGCAGTTTCTGAGCTCTGGTGCAGTACAGCGCCTAAGATTTCAGATTAAAACTGCATAGTGGAAGGCGAGGAGGACCTTTTTCTCCCTCCCCACTTCCAGCTACTCTCTGAGTTGTACATTTAAAACCAATCTGACCAACAAGAATTATTTTCACCTACTCTGTCTCAAAGTTTATTTGTATGGGCTACAATGCAAGGGAAGACACCCCCCAAAGCAGCCATCTATTTAAACATTCTACAATAGTTCAAAAGCATTCATCCTATATGTTACCTTCTTAATGCTGCGTTTTGTCCTCAGACCCCAGCCGCGCCGGTCCGTTTTTATAATTTCTGCTTCTGGGTAGAGTCTTTTGGTGAAGCACTGGTTCTGGCAGCGCTCTCCTGCAGGGCAAACCTGGGGGTGGCATTCATACTGCAGCATTCGATTCAGACACTCTGACTCCAAGCCACAAGGGTTTTCGTCAGTTGGCTTACAGTTACATCGAGGGATTTCTGACAAGTCTGCAACTTGGATCTGAACTTTCCCTACTAATTTGTTGGACTGTGAAACAGAAAAAGAAGAAAAGATAAAATGTGTAATTCTAACACTTGCATGCAAGCACACACAAAGATTTGGTTCATATATGCATGTACATCATTTGCACTCTCAGAATTTCGTAAACCATGAACCCCCCCCCCCCGAAATGTACCAAGTTTAAAATTGCATTTGTGGTTTTTGTATGGCTACTTTTGGGGACAGACTACAGCACAGTGTCAGAGTGCATGCTTTGTATTGAGAAGGTTAAATTCTTGACATTTCCTGTTAAAAATTCAGATAGCTGGTGATGGAAAACCTTTGCCTGTCAAGGGACTTCTGGTTTGCCATGACTCATATCAGGGCGCATGTTCGTTCTCTCCAGGGGCAAACCTGGGGGGCAACGCGGCCCCCAAAGGCTCAGGTGGGTGTCCTGAGACCCTAGAAGCCTCTGTGGTGCCAAAAAGAAAGATTCCCGGTCCACGCGTGAGAAGCAAGGCGAGGGGACTAATGTTTTATAAACTAATGTTGGTAGACAAGGAAAAAGCATTTGATAACATCTTCTGGTGCTTCATGAAAAGATTAATTAACCAAATGGGTTTTGAAGAAACTTTCTGCAAAGGAATTGGGGCGATATACTTGGAGCAGCAGGGGCGTGGGTGGCACTGTGGGTTCAACCACATCGAGCTAAACTTATCATAAATAGCAGTATTACATATAGTTGCAATACAAGGAAATGGACATGGCAGGGGTGCCCTCTGTCCCCGCTAATATTTATTTTGATTTTGGAAATATTGAATAGGAAAATAAGAAGTGATGAAAATACAAGAGGAATTGTAGTAGGGGGGAAATCATTTAAATTGAAAGCCTTCACTGACAATTTGATAATTATGACTGAAAATCCAAAAGAATGCTTACCAAAAGTGCTGGAAATGATTAAAGAATTTGGACAGGTGGTGGGTTTTAAACTCAATAGTAAAAAACCAAAACTGCTGATTAAAAATATGGAAACCCAAGAAAAAGAGGAACTAGAAAGGATTTCCAGATTGACAATTAGTAAGAAAGTAAAATATCTAGGAATATAGCTAAGGCAAAAAAACCCCAAAAAACTTATTTTAAGATATTAAGACCTGGAAAGAGATTTTTTAAAAACATGGAGGCCTGGAATAGACTTAACTTATCATTATGGGGGGAAATATCCACTATAAAGATGAATGTGCTTCCAAGGATGCTTTTATTCTTTCAATCAATTCCTGTGATCGGGGGAATGGGCTATTTCAAGGAATGGCAGAAGGATTTCTCTAGATTTATATGGCGGGGACAATGACCCAGGATTAAACACAAATTGCTAATAGATATAGGGGGGGGGGGTTCCCTGCCAGACTTGAAATTATATCACGAAACTGCCAGTCTCTCCTGGATCCAGGAATGGATGATGTTACAAAATACCGATCTGCTCGACTTGGAAGGATTTTATAATCGATACGGATGGCACACCTACTTAGGGTATGATAAAGTCCATAAAGGTTTCTTGGACCATGCCATAAGAAAATCTTTATATTTGGTGTGGTCTAAATATAAAGATCTGCTAGAGCCTAAAAAGCCATGGTGGTTATCACCGGTAGAAGCATTCTCTGTTAAAAAAAATAATATAAAAGGAAACTGGGCAACTTACGAAGTATTACTGGAGGAGGTAGGAAACCGACTCAAATTAAAAATTTGTTTTGAAGAAATCCAAACACATTTATCTGACTGGTTACAATATCATCAGCTTAATGAGACATTTAAAATAGATAAAAGGAAAGGTTTTTCTACAGAACCATGTAGACTCGAGAAAGAACTACAGTGGTACCTCGGGTTAAGAACTGAATTCGTTCTGGAGGTCCGTTCTTAACCTGAAACACCACTTTAGCTAATGGGGCCTCCTGCCGCCGCCGCTGCGCTGCTGCTGCGCGATTTCTGTTCTCATCCTGAAGCAAAGTTCTTAACCCGAACTACTATTTCTGGGTTACTGGAGCCTGTAACCTGAAGCGTCTGTAACCCAAGGTACCACTGTAATTCAAAACAAAGACAAATCACTCTCTAAAATGTATAGACTCCTCCTAGACTGTGAAGTCAAAGAGGAGGAAGTTAAATCGGTAATGATCCAATGGGCCAGAGATTTTGGTTATAACATTCTAATGGAAGCCTGGGAAAGATTATGGAGGGAAGACTTGAAGTTTACTGCATGTTATACCCTGAAAGAGAACTTTATGAAAATGCTATACTGGTGGTATTTAACACCATCAAAATTTAACACCATCAAAATTGGTTAAAATGTATAGAACCAGGTCAAGCATTTGTTGCAGATGTAGAGGGGCAGAGGGTATGATGATTCACATGTGGTGGAATATAACGAGCTCAAAAATATGTTTAAAATCTCCTTTGAATAAAACCCCGAATGTACATATAGACGTTCCAAAAAAATTGAGGAAAATCTTCCTGAATGCAACAGTGGCAGCAAGAATCTTAATAGCCAAAAAATGGAAAGGAGATTCCATTCCGACCAAAATGGACTGTCAGATGAAATTATTGGAATACACAGAATTAGCAAGGATGACAGGAAGAATTAGAGATAATACAGAACAATCATTTACTAGAGAGTGGGATATTTACAGAGAATATCTTAGAATCATAGAATCATAGAGTTGGAAGAGACCACAAGGGCTATCGAGTCCAACCCCCTGTCAAGCAGGAAACACCATCAGAGCACTCCTGACATATGGTCGTCAAGCCTCTGCTTAACGACCTCCAAAGAAGGAGACTCCACCACACTCCTTGGCAGCAAATTCCACTGTCGAACAGCTCTTACTGTCAGGAAGTTCTTCCTAATGTTTAGGTGGAATCTTCTTTCTTGTAGTTTGGAGCCATTGCTACGTGTCCGGTTCTCTGGAGCAGCAGAAAACAACCTTTCTCTCTCCTCTATGTGACATCCTTTTATATATTTGAACATGGCTTTCATATCACCCCTTAACCTCCTCTTCTCCAGGCTAAACATGCCCAGCTCCCTTAGCCGATCCTCATAAGGCATCGTTTCCAGGCCTTTGACCATTTTGGTTGCCCTCCTCTGGACACGTGTACTCTCCATGCACAAGAAATTAGTTATAAGTCTTCCCTACTTTATTGCCAAGCAGAAAGTGAGAAGGATGGGGCTGAGCATGCATTAGAATCATAGAATCATAGAGTTGGAAGAGACCACAAGGGCCATTGAGTCCAACCCCCTGCCAAGCAGGAAACACCATCAGAGCACTCCTGACATATGGTTGTCAAGCCTCTGCTTAACGACCTCCAAAGAAGGAGACTCCACCACACTCCTTGGCAGCAAATTCCACTGTCGAACAGCTCTTACTGTCTTCCTAATGTTTAGGTGGAATCTTCTTTCTTGTAGTTTGGAACCATTGCTCCGTGTCCGCTTCTCTGGAGCAGCAGAAAACAACCTTTCTCTCTCCTCTATGTGACATCCTTTTATATATTTGAACATGGCTATCATATCACCCCTTAACCTCCTCTTCTCCAGGCTAAACATGCCCAGCTCCCTTAGCCGTTCCTCATAAGGCATCGTTTCCAGGCCTTTGACCATTTTGGTTGCCCTCCTCTGGACACGTTCCAGTTTGTCAGTGTCCTTCTTGAACTGTGGTGCCCAGAACTGGACACAGTACTCCAGGTGAGGTCTGACCAGAGCAGAATACAGTGGCACTATTACTTCCCTTGATCTAGATGCTATACTCCTATTGATGCAGCCCAGAATTGCATTGGCTTTTTTAGCTGCCGCGTCACACTGTTGGCTCATGTCAAGTTTGTGGTCAAGCAAGACTCCTAGATCCTTTACACATGTACTGCTCTCAAGCCAGGTGTCACCCATCTTGTATTTGTGCCTCTCATTTTTTTTGCCCAAGTGCAATACTTTACATTTCTCCCTATTAAAATTCATCTTGTTTGTTTTGGCCCAGTTCTCTAATCTGTCAAGGTCGTTTTGAAGTGTGATCCTGTCCTCTGGGGTGTTAGCCACCCCTCCCAGTTTGGTGTCATCTGCAAATTTGATCAGGATGCCCTTGAGTCCATCATCCAAGTCGTTGATAAAGATGTTGAATAAGACCGGGCCCAAGACAGAACCCTGTGGCACCCCACTAGTCACTCTTCTCCAGGATGAAGAGGAACCATTGATGAGCACCCTTTGGGTTCGGTCAGTCAGCCAGTTACAAATCTTAAAAGAGCATTGTAAAAATATGAATTCTCTGGCTAGCCTAGAATGATCCCAGTATGAACATAGAAAACTTATTAAAACAAAAATTTGGGAGAAGTTTGGAATGATAATGAAAAGTACGCTACTTAAAAGAAACCTGGGACTCTTGATGGGGTGACTGGAAGTCATAAAAATAAGTTGTATTGTAAGAAGTTAATTTAATTTTTTTTAATTTGTATCATCCTTTGGTTCTTTTCTTTGTTGCCTTTTTTCTTTTTTTACAATCAATAAAGCAATTAATAATAATAAAAAAATGAAAACCTCTGCTTGTCAGCTGCTGCCTGTCTGAATAGACAATCCTGGGCTAGATGGACAAATAGTCTGATTTGATATAATGTCACTTTCTATGTCCTTATGGCACCTCTTTTGCAAGCCTCTTTAAATCTGTACAGGGAACATGTGCTCAGAGAGGCTGGTTACCTGATGTCATCGTAACATTGGGTGATTGACAGTGGGTAGCCCTGCTCACATGTCAAGTCTGGCCCATGAGGAGTAGGGCAGATGCAGACCTGGCTGGCCGGGAGAAAAAGGTTTCTCACTGTGGATGTAAAGTGCTCATGTGCTCAACACATCCAACACAAAAAGAGCAAGAAAAGGGGCTCACCTTAATATGTTTGTATGGAGGTGGTTTTCTTGAGTTCCTTTCAATTTCAAGTGCTTCTTTGCTTTCCCTTTGTGCTTTCAGTTCCTGGAAGCGTTTTGCTGCTTCTTCAAGTGCTGTGTGAAGGAGCCCAAAATGGAGGAAGGAGTTAGTATTTGCCAGAACAAAACGGTTTTAAGCCATCAGAGAATATTTAGACCTGTTACTCCAACTTACAAATTTTAAAATCTATTATTTCATTTAATTGATTAACTGCATAAAGGGGTGTGGGGAAGCATACTCTTGTTGCTTATGCCCCATTCACAAGATGGCACAAAGAACCAGCCCCCACCATGTATTTAAGGGAAAGAAACTGCTGCCCAATAATCAGGAACATTTTTTTCATCAAAGATTTTTTAACCAGATTTTAAAAAATCAATTAACAGACTAATAAACTAAATGTTGCAGCACTAATATTAATGTTTTATCATTTTACCAAATATGCACAGGGATTGCTACCTTCTAGATGGAAAACAATTCCAGAACTGTTGTCGCATATAGTTACAAACATTTAAACCAGTTCTCAGTAGAGTTCAGCTGGAGTTTCACACAGGACACAAAACACAACAACCACAATTTCCATGTGATTAAGTAGTGATGGAGACACAAAAAATGTGGAACATTTTGTCATTAAACCACTAAAAACTGTCTTTTGATTTTACCTTTCTTGAAGGTCTTGTTAATATTAGTTTGCCCCTCAGCAAAGCTTTTGTCTCCTTCAACATAAGGGAATACTCTGCCCTGATGTACCCAATAGTAGTCATGTGAACCAAAGAAAAATACTGGAAAGTCCCCGATATCATGTTTGAGGCCCTGAATGTTGAGAGGAACAGACCTGGGATTGCAGATCTCAGCTGGCCACCACCTAGAAATAATGGAGTGAGAAAAAAGGAGGGGGTTTTAAGAAAGAAATTCATTAAATAAAAGGCATACTGTCTGTCTTACAGCTCTCAAACCATCTCTCTGCTAGTAAATTATGTTCTGCAGGATTATTCCTAGTGTAGGTAACAATCTTAGAAAATTCCTTATACAAGTGAACTCCTCATCACTTAAGAGCTAACCACCCAGCAGTCCAGCTGCACAAGGTCCATTCATTTCAATGAGTTTTTGCAAAAGTGGTATATCCTGGAAGAGAATATGAGCTCTGTAAGCAGAAAACAGACAACAATAATTCAATTTTAAAAATGTCAATCATCAGTACTAGTCCATAAGACATTTTACTAATCAATTCACATAACTAGGTCAGAAAAATATGACAACTAGTCAAAAGACAGAGAGAGAGCACTACTGAATACTGTTAAAAGTTGCAAAAAGTTTTATTAATCCACAAACATATTCAATATCTCAGCACATTTTAAGCCATGCAATTACTTAGAAGAATATTATTTTTAAATGATTGTCTGGAGAACTGGAACTTGGCGACATCAAGTTATGAATGATACATCTTTCTTGCTCTATTCCCATCTCAGGTTTAGGAAGACTCTGGAGATCCTGAACTGTAGCCCAAGATCAATAATGGTAAGGCAGTGCACAACATAAGGTACCATAAAACAACACAAACCTTTCTTCAATACATCTTTCCTCCTGGATTGTGGCCAAGAGTGCCACTGCACAGCTGAGGCCAAGGCAACAATGACACTCTTTCCAGGAGTCACAACTGGTTTATTTATATCCAACTGAATAATTATAACGGACTCTAAGTGAAGCTGCTCCAAAGACTGTTCAGAAGCTTCAGGTGGTACAAAGAGCAGCAGCAGAGCTGCTGACTAGAACCAGCTACATGGAGTATGTGAGGTCTCTAAATCACCTTCACTGGCTACTGGTTCATTTTGTAGCACAATTCAAAGTCCTAAATGGTTCGGAACCAGGCGGAATCAAGGGTTATTTCCTCTCATACAATTCTGCCTCTTCTTTAAGGATAGCTGGAGACAAAGTTGTCCATCCTGCCACTGTCTGGAGGGTGGCTGGCAGAACCTTAAGAAAGGAACTTGACCCGAATTCAGACTGCCAGACATCATGAAGCTCCTTGAATTCTCTTGGGCCAGGTCTCATTCTCTGAACATAACCTATCTTTCACTCTTACTGTGAAAATAAAAAGAGGGAATGCCGCCTTCCCCCAGCTGCACTAAGCTCCGGAGAAGAGGGGAGCTTAGTATTTTGTACAGGTATTTTGTACAAAGTATTTTGTACAGGTAACTCACATCTTTTGCTAATTTCACTTATGGGATTGCAGCTTTGCACGCTTGGCCGGAAAATAATGAATTAAATACAAAGTGCTTGGAGTAGGCAGAGAGAAGGGCCAGTGGGTGGCCCAAGCAGAACAGCAAGCCCCCTACACCCCCCTTCCTTTCTGCAAGGCTGGCTCGGAAACAGTGACTCACACAAATCCTGTCCCTCGGGCTGGGCTCCTCTGCATGGGGTAACCAGAGCCCAGCAGCCCCAGGAAGGAGCCCAGCAGCAGCATGGAGAACGGGGTGTGGAGAAAGCTGCTAAGAGACCCGCTACTGTAAGCTAGCTGGAGGGCTTAACAGCTTTCTCCATGCTGGGCTTCCCAGATACAAAGAGAACAGGAAAAACCAGAAAGCAGAGCCAGGGTGGGGTAAAGATGTTCTTTTTTACAAGAAAGTTTGCGGGTTTGCAGGGATAGAACAGAAAGAGCAGCAGCAGTCAAGGAAGGAGAGGCGGCGGCAGCAGCAGCAGCTAGAAGATGACTGAGGAACGCTGCTGAGGGAAGGAGAAGCGAAGCTGCAAGGAGGCTGCATGAGTACAAGTGGTGTTTCCTGAGACCCCAGTAAGAAAGCTGGAGGGCTTAACAGCCAGATCTCAGGAGGTGGGAGCAGTTCTAGGGGTTGTTGAGGCTTTGAGCAATTTAGAAACATAAACCCTGCATAAGATGTGAGTTACCTGTATAGTTTTAAAAAAGAAATCATGATAGAGTAGTAGTAGTAGTAGTAATAATAATAATAATAATAATAATAATAATAATAGTAATGGGATAACCACAAAGTAACAAAGTATTTTGAGTTGGGCTTCACTTGCCTGTAGTTTCCCAGCTTGACCCAAACAATCTGCTTGTACCGTAGCTTCTTGCCCACTTTGCAGTCATTGCAGTTCCAGGAGCCCTCTGGCATCTCGATGTTGAGACATTCCGGGTGGAAGGACGCTGGACATGATTCACAGCACATCAGTTTCCCACCTTTAAACAAACAACATTGCTCAGTTTATAGTTAAAGGCGTCAGGCGGGATTCACCGTCTCTCAAGTGCAATATGCCCAGGATTACCAACCCATACAATACAAATGGCAAAACAAAAGGATCAAGTCAAATTTGCAATGCTGGATTTAAAAACACATATTCTGTATGTACAAGACTAATAAAAAAAACCTCTCAAGCCATGTGATTTGCTAAAGCACATCAACTTTTTATGTTACACAGCCAAATCAGACCTACTTTTGAATATAAAAAAACTATGTGGAAGTTTCCTTTTCTCAGGCAGTCTTAATATTAAGAGATGCCAATATTTCAGATAAATGACTGGTTGTAATATGTTTTAAACCAGCATTGCCATGACTGAATCCCTTAGCAATCAGTTAGTGCATAAAAGTTAGCCTATAGGTTGATCAATTTTTTTCTGCTTCAAAAACGATACAAAAGAAAAATAAATTCTATTATCTCTAAATTGCAAATCTTTGCTGACTCTCCAAAACAAAGGTTTCCTGCACTACATGGCTTGTGCAGATGTAACAATTCCCTTCTCTAAAGTGCACAGCAGGCTAAACTCACTTGCGCATCCCTCCCTCCCTCCCTCCAAACACTTTCCCTACTTTTCTGCTTTTGGAGCAAACCACACAGTAGCCTGACATCTGCACCAAGGTTGGCTCTTACTATGGGAAGCTTCAAACCAGTGTGATCAGGGACATCACATCTGCACGAGCTACCTGTATTTTGAAGTAGTTAAATATTTATACTAACGGATGGGGATATTTGCAAGTGGGGACTTGATTTTTGTTCAAATATGTTGTTGATAGCAAACAAGCACTCTTGCAAAGCGGGGGGGGGGGGGCTCAAAATTTAGGACACAGCATTAAGCTGCTTTTGTGGGACTTTTTAGTATCTAGAGAAATTTGGATTCATGTTTTCCAAAAGGCTGTCAGAAAATCTTGTCCACCTATAGACTTTCAAAGCTGTGATTGCACTGGTTGTTACAGAGCTCAAAAAAGAGTTTGTTAAAACAACAACAAAATAATTACTATATTTCCTCTGCTGTGGATGCAATAAAGCCTAAAATGCTTGATTTCCCTTTCATTTCAAAATCCCACAATTAATTCTAAAAGCGTAAACACCATTTCAGAGGAAATACAGCTCCAATCATTGAAAAAAATGCCCAAACAAGGTAAAATGTCAAAAAGATGTGAAAACCAAAGCAAACAACCAACAAAACACACACACACACACACAAAATTTTCCAATGCTAAGCAGGAAATTGGCTCTTACAATGCATTAGTAAGATTTGCTGAAGCTAAGCATAAAGAGGGCTCAAAATAATTCTCAAGTCTCAAGTGTCTCAAGTCTCTCAGTGATGGAGACTAGCTTAAGAACAGCAACAAGGTGAGTGAGCTATTAGCAAGGGGAACCAGGTCAACACTCTTTTGGAGAGTTCAAGCACTCAGAAACAATAGAAGCTGTTTTCCAAACTTCACAGACAAAAGCCCTAGTTTGGACAAGGCTTCAACTGTGTACAGCTCACATGCAGTTGAGGAGGCAGGCCCAACCAAAGTCTTCATAGTGAACATTATGGGTTCTTATCCAACTAGCATCTACTTGGAATAGACCCACTGAAATTAACAGACCTCAATTAGCCGTGTTTATTAATTTCAGTGGATCTACTTTGAGTTTGTCTTATGTTGGATGCAATCTCATGTTTTCCTAAGAGCTGTATGTGCCAAGTGGAAGTGAAGGCAGGGAACCTCTCCAAATTCCTTCAAAACTGGTGTCCTACTCTTGTTCTCATTTGAACTGAAGGACTGTTGCAGAGTTGTCACCTGGCTGGTCTTCTGTCTTGTCTGAGTCTCAAAATTAAACAGCAATTTTGAATCTTCAGAAATTTAAAGAACGATTACAACTGTGCAAGAGTCATTTCTACATGTGAAGCCCTTAAGAGAATTATTCAGTAGCATCAGGTGACCACATTTTTAAAGCCATCCTTCCTATTCCCAACTGTCTCTTGATGGAAGTACTAAATTTGCTCTCTTCAAATGTAGTTTCTTAGGAACCCCATGAGAAGTATGGTTCCAGGGAGAGGTAGAGAAACAAATCAGCTGTGTGTAATATGTGCATTCTGTTATACCACATTAATGAAAATGGATGAGGGGATAAGAACATAAGAACAGCTTTGCTGGATCAGGTCAAAGGTGTGGGTATTATTTATCTCCAGCAGTCCAGCATTCTGTTCTCATGCGGCTAGTGAGATATCTATGAGAATCCCACAAGCAGGACACGAGCACAACAACCCTCTCCTACTCAGGTGTTCAGAGGGCACACTGCCTGTGATGCTGGAGGCAATAAATAGTCATTGACAGCCTTATCCTCCTTAAGTGGCAACAACTGGTCAGAAGGAATCTTCTGGGAATTAAAACAGCAAAAGCTATCCAGCTGCCTAAGGAAATAATCAACAAGCAATTAAAAGGCTGCCTTCTTCCTCATGGAGACTGAATAAGTCGAGCAAAGGCTTCTCAACAGAAAAATGGCAGTTGAGAAATGTGAAAGCCATCCAGGCAGGAATGGCAAGGATTGGTTCAAATACATGGCAGCCCCATACGATCGATGGCTTGAAAAGGGGTCTTGGTGATCTTACAAATCACAGCACCAAAAATCTTCTCCTGGAATCACTGGCTAACATACTTGCAACCTCTAGGCAATCCCATTCTGGCTGTGAAACAGGTCTGAACGAGGCTCAAATGGGCATTTATCTCATTTAGTGTGGTTAACATGCAACACAAAGACACAACAGATTCTGTCTCACGGCTTTCAGGAAAGTCTATTAGATTTGGTTGGTAAAGTGCAGCTCAGTAACAGAGCAGAATTTAGCAATTATTTTAAGCCCCTTTGTAATATTTTTGCCAACATGAATGCACACTCACAATAAGCAATGAGTGAAGTTTATCAAGCGCAACAAGAAGGTGCTGGATGAGCATAGAGAGCTTGATTTGTTTTTAAAAGCAAACAAAAAGAAAGGAAAAGCAGGAAAGTGAAAGAAAATTAAAAAGAGAAAGAAGCTATTTTGGTTACCTTTCTCACATTTCTTTTTGGAAGCTGACGAAGAAGGAGGAATCATAGGTAATTTCATCAACTCAGCACGATTTGATTCATTCAGTAGGTAGTGGGACTTATTGGCATATGAACTGAACAGGGGGTCTGAATGATCCTGCACTATCAGCCCTATACGAAACAAACAGAAAGAAATGAGTTGCAATGAAGCTACCCATGATTCCATAAGGAGAAAAATAAAATAAAACCAAATTAAACACCTAATATGCATATTTTACTTATGTTTTAAGTATGGAAAGAAAAGTGATGTGATGAGGAAAAAGAAAAAGTGAGAGAGAAAAAGGTTCTATGTCTACAGAGAGGTTGTTATGTTGAATAAGATAGCATCTATGTGCCTAAGTATATAGTATTAAAGATAAGATATAGGTCCAAAATTGTTTTTCACCTGTGCTCTATTTAACCTGCACACTTGAGAAAACACATCTGTGACTTTCCCTATAACCGATCTACCCTCAAAAAGGAAAGGCAGCTAATTGGGAAACATGTTGCTAATCCCATCAACAGGGGCTAAGAACTTAAGACCACACGTAAGCCACAGCCATGTTAAGAATTACCTAGAGAGGATTCAGAGCTTGGCTGCAACTTCTGCTGCACAATGCAGTCCTGAATCAATGCCCTTCTTAGATGTTGCTTCACGGGAGCAATTTCAGCCTGGTGAAATTGTTAGACTCAACAACATCTGATTGATGTGCCATGTTTATTTGAGTATTCCTTTCCCCAAATCATCATTGGGAAGAATGAGTAGGGGGGTTGGATGGTTGTGGTGTAAGGGAGGCATCATGATCAAATAAATGCAGTAAAATGGGGATCAGACATTTCACCTGTCATGGTAAACCATCGTGAGCGGTTTGCCATGGAACATGCAGGTGGCTCCTGCTTCACGTCTGCCCTGGCAGGAACGGGAACAGCATTATGTCCAAACCAGGGCTCTAGCAAACCACCCCTGCAGAGACATGAACAAACCTCAGCCTCAGATCATAGCTTGTCTGGAGTGAAATAAAGGACGTTCCCAGGTTGAAGGGATTGTGATTTGTTGTAGCCACTAGTGAAGCAGCAAAGCACAAGTCATCTGCACATACATAGCAAACCATTCATGTGAAAATGCAGCCACTACTCCCCCCCCCTCACAGTACCCCCACACGGATATATTTTAGAGAGTCTCACCAGATTGAGTGAGTTAACACTGGAGCATAGTTTCTTTTAATTTTTACCAGTCTCCAGTGACTAAGGAAAGACCCCAATATACAAAAGGGATGGAAAATAATAAAATGACTTTTCCAGAAACAACTGCAGGACACAAATCATGATTTAACCAAAAGCCTCCTCAACCAAAGCATCCTAGGTTTGGCAACTCTCATGGCAAAGGGGACAATTTCTCCTGACTTCCAGCTTCAACAGAACTTTTTCTTTCTTTACTTCTTCCTCCTTACACAAATTAAAAGTGTAAAACATACATACTTATCAGTGCACATCTATGTTGCATGGAATCTACATGCTAGAGAGCACAATCTTTCAAGGAAAAGGGGCCATATATAACTAATTCACTTAGAGCATACCCACTGAAATTAATGGACCTAAGTTACTGAGTAAGAAAAACACTGGATACAGCCCCAAGATTCTTGTGCAAATGCTTCATAGGAAGAACCTGAAGTCTATTCCTCTGATGACTACGGCAAGGGAGGCAAGCCACGCTAAGTTAATCATTCCACGCATGCCAGTCCCATTTAAAAAGCTTATGTTATGAAGTGCATACTGCAGTCTCAACATTAAATGTTGGTTTCCTACACAAAAATGCACGTATGTTGAGGAGAAACGCACAAAGAGTTATCATGAGATGTCTGAATTGTATTTGTTCTCAGGGACCCCAGTATTTACTAGAACTGTTATCAGCCAAGCTAGGAGGCAAATCCAGAGAAAGATCAGGAAAAAAACATTATAAACTTGATTATAAACCATGCAACAAAATCAACACTGTAGGCTACTAAAATTCTGGTTAGCTTTACTCCTCCTTTTTGCTAGCAGCAAAGCACCCCAGAATTTTGGGGTTAGCATTACATGGAAATGTGGCCAGCATAAACTTTTGTCTTCAAACTACAGAAGGCACACATGATAATCAACAGAACACTTTGGGAATCTTAAAATTTTATTACAAAAGCTAAGAATTCATCCATTTTACTCAGATTTGGGACAAGTCTCCATTTTATACCCTCGCATGGCAAGACTACACCATACTCTCTCAAAGCCTTGCTACACTTCCAAAGTTGTTGTCTCTGAAACACGTGTTCCTAACAGTGATCAATACTTCTCAAAAGTAAATGCAGGATATAGCTGCAATGTACTGAAAGCTATTCTTCAATGCATTTTTTAAAAAAAAAATCCTAAACATGCCTACTTAGAAGTAAGCCCTCTTGACTTCAAGGTAACTGTGTCTTGGATTACAGCCTTCATTACAGAACCCTCAAGAAATACATCTCTGTGAAAACCAGATCAACAAGTCAACGTACAATAAAGTCCTTGTTCTTATTATTCAATGTATTACTATTCCACCTTTCTCTCATGTTGGGATTCAAGGCGGCTTCCAACATTAAAAAATAGCATCACAAAATATACAGTAATAAAAATTAACTAGTAAACCCAATAGTTTAAATATATCAAAACACATTTAGAAGTAGCAATTGAAATCCGATGTGCCCTTACATCAGCCCAGTGACCAGCATCGTCTGCAAGGATAGCAAAGAGGGAGCCAGTCTAGCCTCTCCTGAGAGGGAATTCCACAATATGGGACCAGCCACAGATGAAGCTCTATCTCTGGTGCACCCCCCACGTGCTTGTGAGGTTGATGGGACTGACAGAATGTCATTAGTCAGGGAGCAGGCAGGGTATTAATGTGCCATCCTGTGTGCCTTTGGATCACACAAGAGCCCATTTAGCCCGCTGTGCTAGTTGGAGCTGATGGGAGTCCCATTATTATGTTCACTAAAACACAATACAAAAGGAACATTGGACACTTACCATGAAGGTTCCTTCTGGTTTGGAGTGAAGAAAAACCCAATCAGGTGGGCTGACTCTTACCACCCAGAAAATTAGAGAACTTGTGAGCAAACCTTTGCAGTTCAGCCTGGTCATGTAGACTCCTTCTCTGTTCTGCCCTATGGCCAAGCCTGAGGAAGAGTTTGCTGAGAAGTGTAAAGAACTGGAGCTGTAGGGGACCTGATGCCATCCAGAGGCCTCAGCAGATGTAACTGTTCAGGAGTGTCTAATAAGTGCTAGAGGTTGGCTGTGGTAGAGTGAGCCTTGGATGCCTTGTTCACCCCAAAAGAAGATAAATGCCCCAAGTTCCTTTCTCAGTTTAGAGTAAAGGAGCATCCGATAGTGTGATGCGTGCAAAAGCTGCCCTGATCACCAGGGAGGGAAACAGAAAATGAACAGTGGCTGAAGTTCAAGCAGAGGGAGAACACGCTAGAGCACTCTCTCCCCCAAAGCCAACTCAGTGGAGGTAAAAATGTTTGGTGAACATGAAGGATTTCCATATGGCTCCCCTGCAAATCTCTATGAGAGGAGCACTGCTAGAAAAAAGCAGTGGTCTGATGTTTGCAAGAAAGTTCTGGTTTCTCTCCTGCGAAAAGCACATTAAATTCTTTTTTCTGGGTCTAGAACTGCTCCCATGTGCCATAACTTTCTGGGTGGGTAGAGATGGCTTTTGTGCTTGTTTATAATGAAGCCAAAGTTTTCTGTAAGTCGTGTCATGCTCTGTTCCTGGATAAAGACCCAAAGAGCAGGAAGTGAAAGGATGCTACCGATATCAGTGTCTACCTGTCTGCTGGTATACAAAGCTCAGGAGTTGCCCAAACAGAGAGGATACGGGGATATGAAGGCATGGCCCTGTTAAATCTATGGAGTCCACTTTGTGAATTGCCTCCCTGGTGGTCCTGAGGGACTCCATCCTGAACTTGCAATAAATCCTGACACTGTTTACATATTCCAAGTCCAATATGGACATCCAGTTCCCTCTTTCCTTTGAGTCAACAAAGATGACTGACTAAAGCAGAGAATTATTCCTCTGAGGGAACTGGCTCAATGACCCCTATATCTAACAGATTCTGGATGATGTTATCACCTGTTTCACCTCCAACCAGAAGGCTGGCCATGGTCAAAAACAGTCTTTTGGTCTGGACTAAAATTCTGTGACTGGGTTTAACACCCATTTGACCAATTAGGGTTCCTAGGTGAGGAGAAACAACTTCAATCTTCTTCCCACTGGAGGAAGGCTGGCAGCTCAGCAGGTCTGCCCTAGAACCTGGAATCATAGAACTGGAATTCTATGATTCCAGTTCTGGGCACCACAGTTCAAGAAGGACACTGACAAACTGGAACGTGTCCAGAGGAGGGCAACCAAAATAGTCAAAGGCCTGGAAACGATGCCTTATGAGGAACGGCTAAGGGAGCTGGGCATGTTTAGCCTGCAGAAGAGGAGGTTAATGGGTGATATGATAGCCATGTTCAAATATATAAAAGGATGTCACATAGAGGAGGGAGAAAGGTTGTTTTCTGCTGCTCCAGAGAAGTGGACACGGAGCAATGGCTCCAAACTACAAGAAAAAAGATTCCACCTAAACATTAGGAAGAACTTCCTGACAGTAAGAGCTGTTCGACAGTGGAATTTGCTGCCAAGGAGTGTGGTGGAGTCTCCTTCTTTGGAGGTCTTTAAGCAGAGGCTTGACAACCATATGTCAGGAGTGCTCTGATGGTGTTTCCTGCTTGGCAGGGAGTTGGACTCGATGGCCCTTGTGGTCTCTTCCAACTCTATGATTCTATGATTCTAGAATATGTGTCACCATGTGGGCTTCAGTTTCTATAATCCCTGTGGTGAAATGAGCTTTTACTGAGGTGAAATGAGTAATAAGTATATCTAGGCTGTCCCTCCCCTGTTGGGATGCATTTGTCCTTTGTTTCTACAAGGGGTTGCTTGAGTATACATCACCAAAGAGACAAATCCTGTTAAAGGGCACTGATTAAAATGGGAGGTGGGTGGTGAACTCCTACCAGAGTAGCAGTGATCGCCTGGTGAAAAATGGCAAAGCATTCAGGGTGGGATCTACAATGAATGCCAAGGCCTTGGCCAGCCTTCTCAATGCTCTATGGAGGATTCTATCATCCAAATCCTTGTTTTGAAGGTTTGCAAGTCAGAGAAATAAAATGATAATTAAAGAATGAAAGTAGAAGTGGCTCTTAAAGCCAGGGCTTAGTCCGAATGATATTTCTTGACTGCCAAATTGGATTTCTTTTCAATAGGCTCTTAATGCAACATTCATTATCCATAGGTAAGAGAGCACATGACAACAAGACTGTCCCCCAGGGAATCTACTACTGGGATTTCTAGTTTTTCCATTGGTTGGGAAGAAAGACTGTAGAACCTGTGAGCTAGTTTAGCAGCCTTTTTGCTCTGTAAGGAGCTAGCCCATTCCAAGTCTACCATCTGAAGAGGAGGAGGAGGAAGAGCACTTCCTTGGAGGCTGACCAGAACTCAGAAAACACCAGTACACCTCTGGAACTCATTTGAGATGGCTGAGGAGCCAAGGTTGTAAACCAAGTGACAATAAGGCTTTTGCTAATAAAGGCAAAATATCATAATTATGAGTAAGTCTGGTAGTGGATTACCCATCAGTTCTGCTGCCAAGTGACCCTTCTCTAGCTCCCTTCTCAAACTACTCTGTTGTTGGAAGTCCCCTTGATTAAGAGGGGAGAATGAGGTGCCTGTATGGGAAGCCCTGAGAGGCAACGTTCTGCAGGAGGATAGAAAGCCAGCAGATGTGAGTTCAGGCGAATACTGATTAGGTTCCTCTGATAAACAGTGAACAAGCAGCATGAACATGTTTAGCTGGGGGCTTTTGTCTGGCTTCTAGCTATCCCTCCTGTCTGGGGACTGGGGGAGACAGAAAACTCTGAATGTGCTGATGCCATTCTAAAGTGTTTTTGAAATCTATCTTCTATCTATCTTCTTTGTTTTGTTTTAACATTTAATTGGTGAAATCATCAATAACAGCCCATAAATTCTATGAATAAATTGTTCCTCAGTTAAAAAAAAAAGGCTGGAGGTGAAGGACTTAGTAGCCATGGAGGAGGGAGACCCCAAAGAAGACATGGGGTGTTGCATTTGAGCAGTTGTGGTGCATTTTTGAAAAGGCACTGCATTCTGCTAAAGTCAGCTGCAGGCAGCTATGTGAGTTAGCTGCTTGATGCCCTGCCATCCTCTGAAAAGGGACTGCCATATAAATCTTTTTTCCCCATCTGCAGATGACACCTGGTACAAAGATGCAGAGGCTGAGATAATGGTGCTGAGAGCACCCTCCTCCTGCTTTGCTATCCCTTTGCATCAGCTGAGCTGGAGGGCAGGTCAGTACTCCTCAGACTCCTCTGTTGTTGTTGTTGGCTGGCCTTGAAACTTTGTAGTGACAGCCTCAGGCATGACAGGACCCCAGCAGTTGGCTGCACAAAAGCAGGAAGCAAGCAGAGGAGGAATCTACAAGGCTAGGATGAAAAGTTTGATCACATGTCCTCTGCCTTCCTGGGTGGTAGAAGGAATCAACCCACTCTGCATGCTTCCTTTCCCCCAAACTAAAAATGTCAACTGTAACAATTTTTTGGGCAAAAACCACACTTTCCCCTTTTTTCATTTGCCTTACACTTCAACGATTAATAGCACACCTAATGTTTTTACCTATAGACTAGACTGTCCTAGCAGACAGAGCAATTTGAAACACAACAGACATCACTGTGCTTTTGAAGAATACTGCTCAACATCAAAACCAGTAAATTTGGGAAGGGAAACAACTTTTACGAAAGAGAGAACAAAATGTACCAGCATCCCCATTCACCCCATGAAAGTTTCCAAGGACAACTGAAACCATGAACCTGAGAAGGCAACGGCCTAGAAAGAACAGTAATCAGAGGTAGGCAACTAGGTACAAAGCAAAGTGTTTGAAGGTCAGAACCCATTCATGGCTGTTGTGCATATCTAATAAATACACTGTTGTTTGCATCAGCACTCTATTACTGTAGCAACCACAACTCACCCTGCAAACCTTGTCAATAGCCTTCTATCCAACAAAGCTTTTCAGAAATAGTGTGTATATATCTTAAAACGTGCAAAGAATTTTCAATTAGGAATTAGAAATCTACAAGCTATTCCTTCACTGCACAAGTACTGCAACAGAGCAAATTTCACCATTCTGAAGGCCAACTGTAATTTCTCAGAGAAAATGTTTATGTCACCATCTCCAAGACAGAAACTGCTCAAAAAGTGTTGGCATGGTGCCTTGCCTTGGGCACTGGCTCAACCGCGTAGACAGTCTCCACATCAGGAGGTTGGCAAATGGTTCTCCAGTGAACTGGGGCAACCCATGAAGATTATGAGCCCCCATGTGAAAGCTTCTCGATGCAACAGCATGTGCAGCATCTTCCCATATGAAGAGGGAAACCTGAGCACTGCAGCGGCTGAGGCACCAAGTCCTATTCTAATGTGGCTGTCTATGCCTTTTAGCTGCTTGAATTCATATGTTTTGTTTTCTTTATTTATAGATTTATTTACATACCACCCCCTTGCAAAATATCAGGGCATAAAATCTTTTGAAAGCAATACAGAACAGTAATTAAAATGACTAGCTACTTAAGAGCATTTAAATTACCAGCTAATTCTCCTTTTGATATAAGAACAAAAGAGCTGCTCCCTCTGTCTGTCCTAAAGTAGAAGTTCAGGAGAATTTACCCAACCCAGACCAGAGAGGTAGGCAGAAATCATAGTGTGATGTAATTAACTTAGGACTGGAGTGTAGGAAGACCAAAGTGGCCACCTGCCTTTCTGAACACTAAAAGAGCTGGAATCTAAAAACTACAAGTTTTGGAAAAGCTAGCAACAGCCAACCCATTTAAGAAGTTTTGATCTTGTATATTAGATATTTCTAGCTATTTTAAATTTGATCGCCTATCAGATGTATTTTTTTTAAAATCATGCTTGTAAATATGAAAGTGAAGTCAATCTTAAAGTTGGAGGGAAAGGTAGCTAAGAAGTAACCCCCAACCCCAACAGGTAAAAGGAAACTGAAGCAAACAACGCTAGAGGTATGTAAATAGTTTGTGCCCACAACTGTGACTCCATTGGCATGAAGACTGCTTAGGACAGTCACAACATGCTGAAAAGGAGTTAGAGCCATTCACTCCAGATGTTGGAAATTATTTGGTTTTCTTACTGCTCCAAGGACCCCTGCTCAAGCTCAACACTCTAAAACTTACTGTTTCCCTCTGAGCCTTCAGGCGCCATTCCTCTGGAAAAAATTAAATTTATTTAAAGGGACATGAACTTTGTCTCCTGTTTACCTCCATGCCCTGTGTCAGCATCATTGCCTCTCCTGTATGTAATATATCCCAAGGAGGAAATGAAATAGTTATTTCCACCACATCTGTTTATGTTCTCTGTCTCTGTATGTCTCTCTCTCTCCCCTTCACCTGCCTTTACAAACAACATTCAGAAAAATAATTTTAATTGACATCTATTGATGAAACTTTGGGGAATCAAGCAGAAAGGGGTGCATTCTACCAGGCAATGCAGGTATATTCTTCTCATTTCAACAGGGCAAAGGTAGTTGCTGTCAGTACCTGTTAGATTCTAGTCCAGGCTTCCTCAACCTCGGCCCTCCAGATGTTTTTGGCCTACAACGTCCATTATCCCTAGCTAGCAGGACCAGTGGTCAGGGATGATGGGAATTGTAGCCTCAAAACATCTGGAGGGCCGAGGCTGAGGAAGCCTGTTCTAGTCTAAATCACTGCCTGTATCCACTGAATACAATTTAAGAGTCACAGCTCAGTTATTCCCTCTTCCTAGAACTGACTTCCATAACAGCTCATGTGAAATTTACTACCACATTGCTGGTATACTACAATGCACTATACGTAAGCTCATTTTACATCTATACAGATAATCTTGCTAGGGTTATCATTGACTAAAACAAGTAAATGACAAAGAATTTACTGTGCAATCCTAGCCATGTTTACTCCCAGCAAAGTGTATGCAATTCTAGTCTCCATGCTTTGTAAAATTTGTAAAGGAGGATTCAGAACTACTAGAATTAGAGAACAGAAGTCTCTTCCTACTTATATTTAGCTTAAAAAGTGGTGTTTCCTCTAACTCATATTTAAAAGTATTTCATGGTTGAAAATGGACCTTTTTCTAATCTATGAATAACCCACCCACCTGCAGGATCAGCTTTGATTTACATGATGAACTGAACACATTCCTGGCTGCCAAAAGTGACTGAAAAAGGCTCCCCCACCCCACCTGGAAGCAGAAGGCACCACCTTGGTATCCTTCCTAACGTGTCTAAGAATGGGCACTAGCAGCTAAAAGCCTGTAGAAAATTAATATGCTACATCCAAAAATAATTCCCCCAGAGCAGAAGGGGTGGGAGTGGGGGTTCACAGTTCAGTTTTTAACAAAATCAAGGACTGAATACCAAAGATATAAACAGAGGAAGACAAAAAAACAGAGCTCACCTCTTGCACAAACGAAACAAAAGCCTACATTTACAGCTGATGAAGAGTGATTGCTCCTTTTGGAATGGTTACTACAGATGAGAATGTGGGATGACACAAACAAACTTCCTGCAGCAATACAGCCATCTCCCGAGTGATAGGCAATGGGGCATCTCAAACATCTCACCATGCGACCTGTTTAATATAAAATGGACCATAGGACAGTATGTTTAGAACATGGCTACAGACTTCAAAGTCTGCAACGAAGTTTTGATTTTCATTTGATATACCTAATAATGATGTAACAGTTTTCAAAAAGCAATGACATTTTGCATCCCTGGGGTGCAACTCCACCCACACCCTGGGGAGAACCTGTTTTGGATAATCCTAACATGAGCCGTAAATGGGCACAGCCAAATTCATATTGGGATTATTCCATAGGAGAGCAGAAAAGATCTAGCACATCATATCATGCTCAGAGGTCAGGTTCCCAAGAACCTCAGCTTCCATAAATAAATAAATAAATAAATAAATAAATAAATAAAGACATTTTTAGTGCTCATGTCTATGAAGACAGCTTGAAACACCTGCTGCAAACTCAGAATCAGAGTAGATTTACTTACACACTTACACACACACACACACACACACACACACCCCTGCAAAGTGAGGCTTTCGTGCCCTGAATCTGGCCTTCCCCTCTCCCACATCTAGAAAAACTAGATGGCTGGGTTGTCAACACAGGGAGCAGTGAATACCACCAGTATTTCCCAAAGAATCTCTCTTTCACCTGCACATCAAAAGCACGATAAAGACCCTTTCTGTCCACATGGCTCCACCGCTGCAAGAGTGAGGGCCATTAGCAGAAGAGTCAACCTTTTCTTTGCTTTGACTAATCTTGATGAGGCTGAGATCCCCCCCCCCCTTTCAACCTAAAAGAGCCTCAGTACACCAAAGTCTTGAGAGTTCCTATCTGACGTGCCTTTTTGTGGCTGAGAATTCATATGCTCTACAACAAGGGTGAGGAACAGAACCTGGCTGATGGGCTGGATCCTTATCTCTATGCCCCCCTCCCCAATGTAAAGTATGACAGGTGGGCACACAGACAATCAGCTGACTGCTGGGACTTACACAGCCGTGTGGCACTTACCAAATCCTGGCAATCAGGTGATCATCTCTTGCAAAGGGCTGTGCAGTTGCTGCTGATTAACAGTGCGTGCAAACCCCCTTTGGTGCAGCTGTGCCTTCTCCTGTCCCACACCTGATGACATGTGTAGGATTGGGGTCATGGCTTGGCCAAGATGGCCTGGTGGGCCTCATTAGGCCCATGAGCTGCAGGTTCCCCAGCCCTGCTCTATAGCTTATCTCAAATGTATTCTAGCTAACTCAGGCCTAATTCAATAAAGGCTGCTAAGAACGCTAATGGATGTTTGTTAGGCAGGTGTGTTTCTGTACCTCAACCCAATTGAGCAATCCTCCAGCTATCCCTTCTTCTTTAAGTGACAGCTCCACTTTTCTGCACACACAGGATACACAGATTGTTTTACACAAAAGATATCAATAACCAAGCAAAATATAACGTCACTTCTTTTCACATCCTACTGTACAGGTTTTATATCTGCTGTACCAAAAGGTCTCTGCGAATTCTGTTAAGTAACTGAAAATAAAATGAAACAAGCTCTGCTATACTTGTTGATGGCCGGCCTAATATTTGGTTTCTCTTGTTCACTGCCAACAGCAATGAAAAACAGCCAGAGGCCATCAAGACAGGTTAATACAGTAACTACTTCTCACTCCTTGGATAGAACCAGAACAGAAATATGGCCACCCGTATTAAGTGCCTGGCTGAGTTTCTTGCTGATATGATAACAATCTGAGACTAGCTTAGCATACCAGCATGTCTGGTGCACGAGCAGGAAAACATACAGATATTTTAAGTTGCATCAAACATTCTCCATCCACTAGTGTAAGGAGTCTTACACTGGTGGACGGGTGTTTGAATGTTGCACAAGAATCCAACACAACAGCTGGGATAGTGAAAACTTGTTACACAACAAGAAAACATTTCACCAGTGAAACAAATATGCTGCTAAGTGGCTTTGTGTGGTACTCAACTAAGTTTTACTCAAAACAGACCCACTGAAGTTAATGAGTATGACTAATATGTGCTGATCCACTTTCAGATCTTGGCAATGGGTTCCTCCATCACAAGCCAACTACAGGAATTGGTAGCCTCAATTCAAGGCCACCAACACCATTTTTTAATTATATAAAAGATTTCTGACCTGCCCTTCATCACAGCATGAACGTCAAGGTATGATACACCAGGCTGCCCTTGTGCCATGGGAGAATAAAACAGCACATTCTCCAAGGGAATTCAATGACCACAGGGAAGCCTTGTATCAGGATACCTGGGCCAGCGTTATCAGGTTGCCTTAATGGCAGCTATGAAGAGTATCCCTGATGCTGCTCTTCCTATTTCCAGGGTCAAGCTAAACAGGCTGAGTGGTAACTGCAGCAGTCTAAGCGCCTTGGGGTTGTTGCTGCAACACATCAGAGAGTCTGCAGTTTCCTGCTCTTCTCCAAAGACAACAAGTAAGAATCTTACCTTTGCTCGCTTTATGAATATCCTTCTCCATGGAGCAGGCAGTACAGCAGTGTTGGGGGCAACGGAATCCTCGGGACTCAAAAACAGCCGTAGCAAACTTGCGGATGCAGACCTCGTGATAAAATTTGCCACAGGCATTGACAGAGCAGCGTTTCACGTCTTTGCCAGGCAGCTTGCAGGAAAAGCACGTATGCTGTCCTTTAGAAAAGAGAAATAAAGAGGACCAGCCTAGGGTAAAACATTCTGAGAATATAAAACAAAGCAGCCATGACAGGTAGTAGCTGCCCTAGGTCTCTGTAGACTTCTTCAGACAGAGTGGACGGGAAAGAAAGACAACTGTATATTCCTGCCAGCTTTCTGAGGCTGAGAAAGCTGACCATCAAGGCGATTTCCCCCAGTTACTCAGTACAAATAGAAAGTGAGTGGCAAGGGGGGAAGCTGAGTTAATGGACGGTGGCTAGAAAAGAAGGAGCAAATTAGCCAAGATAGTGCCACAGAGCAAGATCCAGGCTGGGAAACCTGAATAGTTTAATGTGCTTTGACACACACACACACACAGCCAATATATTTGCTAGTGAACCCTCCAGGACAGGAACACAACAGCCAAGCTGAACAAGAGCCTCCAGAACTCCTACCAGGAGAATTCACAAGGTGGAAATCATTCCCTCATTTACCATTTTTGCACTCCAGGCAGATGAACTTCCCATCAGGCTGTGAGCTCAATCCTAGGCATTCTGTATGGAAGACCCTGCAGCATTCTCCTTCACAGGACACCAGAGATTCACCAGAACTTTCACAAATCTTAAGAGAAAATAATGAATATGTGATCATAATGACCAGAGGTTTTAAATATTCAATGTAAGCAATCAGAGCTAAAGCTAAAAGAGGGGGACACCACACAACCCTGCAAGGTTCCATCACTGTCTAGCACAGGACTCTTCTACAGGTCGTATTTTTTTGGCATGTCAAGAAGCACTGGTTGAAAAGTACTGGGCTGGTGTGACCAAGTGGCTGGGCTAGCCAGATGGGGGGAGGCTTGAAGACCAACTCTGTTGGGGCCACCAGAAACAGGGAGCAGAGTAAGCCCATTTCAAGGCCCTGCATTTGAAAAAAACTAGTCCTGCATTGCTGGAATAAGGCAGCCCCACGCTCAGGAGCTTGCAAGACATGAGGAGCACAGCAAGGCAGAGGGCAACCCTCACAGATCCTTGCGACACCGTTGGTGACCCTGGGTACTTTGCCCAAGGACAAATGGCAGACTCCAGAGCAGTAATGATGTCAAGAACCTGGTAACACTACTCTGCTTCAGCTCTACTCCTATCATTGGGTGAATGTGATCAAACCAATATTTTCTTCACTCTTTTAACAAACATTTATAAGGTGAAGTATGGTTTCTACTTGAGTACAGAGTCAGTGGCTGGGAATTCTTCCAGACTGACCCAATGCAGAGTCCAACACTGAGGGCTGTAGCCAACACTAGCTTTACTCAGAGTAAACTCACTGGAATTAGGACAGGACTTTAGGTTCAGTGGGTCTACTGTGAGTAGAACTTAGTTGGTTAAACCCCTGTGATGCTGCTACATATGCAGTGCAGATGTCATTACCTCAGTTAAGTTTGAATCTTTTTTCCAATCCTTACATTCCCTCCTATTTCTAGAGGCCACACTTTCCACTTTATAAAATTTGCACAACTTCAAATGCCTCCTCTCAGATGGAATGTCAGCATATGACCTGTTTTGCAGCCCATCAACCTCTGATGGGCTGCCACAATACTAACTAAAATAATGCTAACCAGCCTTATAGGACTATTGTAAGGATTACTAAACTAAAGTAATTTGATCCCTTGAAGTTCACCATTAAAATGGTCTTTAAATACTGATTACTAGGGTAGCCGTCAATGTCAATGTAATGTGAGGATTCTGGTCTTCAACCCAGTTCTGTTTGATTCAAGCCTGCTGCTTTGCAGATTATGCACAGGGCCCTTCAGGTAAGGTTGCAATATCATGTTTTCTAAATGTCCAGTCTTCTAAAAAGTAGTGCCTGGCTAAGACCATTACCAATCTGAGATATATTAGGTTTATAGGCGAATCCCTTGACACCCTGCCATAACCTGCTTAGTCCTGGAGTCTTGCCTAATATTTCTACCCCTTCTACTGCCATTCACTCCCCATATTTTCCTTTCAGTGCACTGAATCCACCACAGTCTTCTTCATTTCTTCTTCATCTCTTCTCACTGCCCCCACTTCTCAGCACCTGATTGTATTCTAAATGAGGGGTGGATGGGACAGTCTATTTCCAGACCATGTCTATCCTGCATGTGTTCATTTGTAAGTCCTGTTTAGAATCCACAGGAAAATGCATATTTATATTTATTTTAAAATATACATCATTCTAAACATTTTATTCTAAGATACATATTTTTAACACATTTTAACACCTTTTTTGAGCAAAGAACATATCACAAAATTCAAAGAAGTGCTAAATTTGAAGGCTAATTATATTCCAATCCACCTATTAGTGTAGGAAATGTGTATCAGTTTGCATCCAAATTCACAAAAACTAAATTCCTCAAACATCCCTACTCTAGATATGACCTATCAGAGGTTATTCTCCCAATTCATGACTTTGAGGCTGCAAGCCTATACTCACTTACCTGGGAGTAAGCATCATTGAACTCAGTAGGACACTTAGTTCTGAGAGGGCACATGTAGGCATGTGCTTGAAAACTATCACAAATCTGTATTATACGTTGTAATAGGTGCAACCCCTAGTGACCTTTGGACAGAGCATTTAAAGGATAGTTTTGTCTCTGTCTAAGATACAACTATAGTGGTGCCCCGCAAGACGAAAATAATCCGTTCCACGAGTCTCTTCGTCTAGCGGTTTTTTCGTCTTGCGAAGCATCCCTATTAGTGGCTTAGCGGCTATTAGCGGCTTAGAAAAAGGGGGGGGGAGGGGAAAACTCGCAAGACGTTTTCATCTTGCGAAGCAAGCCCATAGGGAAATTCGTCTTGCGAAGCTCCTCGAAAAACGGAAAACCCTTTCGTCTAGCGGGTTTTCCATCTTGCGAGGCATTCGTCTTGCGGGGCACCACTGTACCAGGATCAAGGAAACTTAAGAATCTTAGACTGTGTTCACATTATATTGTATCCTGCGGTTGCTGTTCCCAAAGATGCCTATTGTGCTTGCCTCTTGGAATTTGCCAGCCTCCCTCAAGACAACCAGTGTTGGACTTGGGAGACCTGGAAGATTCAAATTTGAATCACCACTCAACCCTAGAGCTCACTGGGTGACCCTGGCCAGTTGCTGCTTCTCAGGCTCACAGAGAATAAAGAGAGAAAGAGGAGAACCACATGTGTCACCTTGAGCTCCTTGCAGGAAAGGTGGGGTATTTTATAGTCTCTCATTGATTCAGAGGACAATCTGATGACATGCGAGTGGGAATTGCTTTAGATTGTTAAGGTGTTTTTATCACTGTTATAACAACAGCTACTTTTTTATCATTAGCAGAGTACCTGGATTTTTCAATGAGGTGAGCATTTTGACCTGTTTCCATTCTGTTAAAAATTGTTATGGTTGCTTAATTTTTTTTTCAGCATATGGTTATAACAACTAAATGTTCCCCCCCTAAAAAGGATGTGGATGATGATTACGATAATAATAGCAATAATGTGGAATTTCAGAGTCAGTGCCCTCAAGCTTTCTGGATCTATAGAGATCTAAAATAAATGGGAATTCATTATGCACTGAACAGCTGTAATTCAGTTGCATTTTGGCCAGCACTAATGCAAAGTAGCCACTTTCTGCTTAATTTGCAAGCGAAAAAAGCAGGAAAGAACTTATCCTGGGCACTCAGAGTTACATAGTATCAGAAGCAAGGCTAATCCTTAATTTTGCCAGAGGTACAAATGCAGAGAAAATTAGCTAGAGGTATATTATGGGAAATGCAGTCAAAGGTATGTAACAAGGTTGAGAAGCACAGTGGTACCTCGGGTTACATACGCTTCAGGTTACATACGCTTCAGGTTGCAGACTCCGCTAAACCAGAAATAGTGCCTCGGGTTAAGAACTTTGCTTCAGGATGAGAACAAAAATCGTGCTCCGGTGGCACGGAGGCAGCGGGAGGCCCCATTAGCTGAAGTGGTGCTTCAGGTTAAGAACAGTTTCAGGTTAAGAACGGACCTCCGGAACGAATTAAGTACTTAACCCGAGGTACCACTGTATTTCTTAACGAAGGCTTGAATCAGCTAAATAGCTTTCAAGTCCATGCTGGGATTTAAACATCATGTAGGCGTTTCCGTGCGCTGCTCTGGTTCGCCAGAAGCGGCTTAGTCCTGCTGGCCACATGACCCGGAAGCTGTACGCCGGCTCCCTCAGCCAATAAAGCAAGATGAGCGCCGCAACCCCAGAGTCGGTCACGACTGGACCTAATGGTCAGGGGTCCCTTTACCTTTACCTAGCATGGTGCTGACCTTGTGTTGTCCAAAAGGTTTTAGCTGAAAGCAGTGCAGCTCAATCCTGTGCATTTTACTCTGAAGTAAGTCTCTTGCTAAGGGACGCAGGTGGCGCTGTGGGTTAAAGCTTCAGCGCCTAGGGCTTGCCGATCGAAAGGTTGGCGGTTCGAATCCCTGCGGCGGGGTGCGCTCCCGCTGCTTGGTCCCAGCGCCTGCCAACCTAGCAGTTCGAAAGCACCTCCGGGTGCAAGTAGATAAATAGGGACCGCTTACCAGCGGGAAGGTAAACGGCGTTTCCGTGTGCGGCTCTGGCTCGCCAGAGCAGCGATGTCACGCTGGCCACGTGACCCGGAAGTGTCTCTGGACAGCGCTGGCCCCTGGCCTCTTAAGTGAGATGGGCGCACAACCCCAGAGTCTGTCAAGACTGGCCCGTACGGGCAGGGGTACCTTTACCTTTACCTAAGTCTCTTGCTCCTATGAGTGCATGTATAGGATTGCAGCCTTGACCCTGCCACACTTTTTATTTACCTGACATATTGTGTCTCTCTTACTTGTCCCAGAACCTCTTCTTGATAAACTTGAGTCCACGGATTGTACATCAGAAGCATCAGCATCTGCTGCAGCTGAAGGGCTGTCTGACTGTTTTCCAAAGCTACCCTAAAAGAAAAAGCCCACAGCCATTTATATTGCCAACTTTTTAAAAGGAATGCTACAAAAGATAAATGCCACTGATTGAAAGAGAAAACCATAATAATATGATAGACATTGAAATTTTCTGAAATCTTCTCTCTTATTTTAGATCAACTCTATAGTATGTTCTGCCATTTCCAAATTCGTATCAATACAATGTGTAAATGAGGAAAACCTCACAGCCTTGGTGGGGGGGGGGGGGGGACTGCACCAAAATCTGAAATAAGAAAAGCTGAATTGTGTGGTATGGAACTTAGCATCTTATTTTCAATAATTTAGTCTGCCAGTTGGAGGAAGCAAAAGGAGCAAAACTGAGTATTTTCACAACCATAGGACCTTGCTAAATGAATTAAGAGAGAGGGAGGAAAGGAGCAGTAGCTGAGATTCTGAGTAAGTTAATTGTTGTAGCTAGGATGTATTCTGAATCTTTGAAATATGCAACTCTGTCCATAACACCAATCTACTTCCTACATTTCCCATTTTCAATGTAAAATGCTCTGACTAATCAAGGAGAAATTATGCACAGTTCACTATCACCAGTTATTTGCCCATTTCAAAGCACATCAAGAAATACAAAACATGTACCTGTGGATCATTAAGACCTCTCGAATCAGAGTCAGATGTATCTCTGTATGCTGAGCTAGTCAGTTCTACATCTGTTGAGGCACGACTCCTTTTCTTTAGAGGCTTACAAGAATCTGAAATCTCACTGGCACCTTGAATACAACATACTGGAATTAATCTTAAAAGATCTCTTAAATGTATTAAACACTGAAGGAGAAACTAAGGGGCTGGGTAGACACATGCGGAGATGGAACTGACAAGACACTTAGTTTAAAAGCTTTTAAAATTGCAACTAGTCCACTAAGATAACTCCAATTCTTTGAAAGATTGTCACTCCAACCCATAGATCAGAGGTAGCCCCCAGGGTGCTCTGCAGGACTACATCTCCCCTCATTCCTGACCACTGGTCATGCTGGTTGGACTGGATGAGAGTAGGGAATCCACAACATCTGGGAGGCACCACGGAGAAGAAGGGAGTAGCAGGGGGTGAGGGTGCTTTGTATAGTGTTTATTTCATTCATCCATAACCTGTCTTTAAATATGAATTATTTTCAAGGCTGCTTACAGTATAAGCACTAAAACAGTAATAAAAACAACTGAAGTTGAATGCTATACAGTACGTAAAGGTCAGGGAAGAGGCAATGATGCTCAACCCTACAAAGCTAAACCCCACAAAACTAAAATTCAAAGCATGCTTAAAAAGGCAGCAAGAAAGGGGGGTTGAATAGTGTTATTTATAGAATTTTTTACCCTATTCTTCAGTAGGCTTTGGGGCAGTTTACACATATCAAAGGCATATTGCTGTTATTATAATGATTATTTGTCACCTAGTACAAAATGTCTCAATGACTTGCATGATTTTTTTAAAGTGCATCAAATTTAAGAATAAAATAATACCATCCTCCCCTCCAAATAATATTTGCACAGAAACAGCAGTAAGAGTGGTAATCACATTCCCTCAAATGCTTGGAGAAGACAGGCATCTTAACCTGGCACTGAAAGGATGTTCATGTTGGCATCAGAGGCCCTTGCCAGGAGAGAGCATTCCTTAAATGGTGGGGAGGGAGACAACAGAAAGAAGTATTCTGCCTTCTCACCACCCTCCGAACCTCTCTCAGAGGGGCCAGGGAAATGTTGGAACAGACCTGTAGCTGTCACAGTGAGCCACCCTGGCAAGGATACTTTTTACACTTTCTGCAAATTGTCTGCTCTTATACACAAAAGGCTGCACCAGAAGCAATTATCACCACACACATTTTCCAGCTTATATTGAATTGACATCCTTTTGTTCATACGTAGTGTGATAGAGAAGACCAAGGTCATAACTATTTCAATGACAGTTATTGGGGACAGAGGAGCTGGAAATAATAAGTCTCGTCCCTGCCTTGCCACCAGTGACAAAGGCTAAAATCCATCACACTACTTAAGAAAGCCTAAAGAATTTTTAAAAACTCTCTCACCCACCCCATTCCTCTGAAACAAGACCTCCGCACCAAATCAGCTTTCCATGTGACATGCAAGATGAGTGTTTGAGAAACACAAGCCCAAAGGCTTCTGAGGCTCATGGAACCAACGACAAAGCTCTTTTGATTTGATTTAGTTCTTTTGATCCCTACCTGCCTGCCAAACTTTTCCTAGCTCTTGTAGGTCAGTGCAACAGAGGTAGGATGTCTCTGAATATCAGTTGCTGTGGGAATTTTAGATGGGCTTCTGGTCTTATCCAGGTGGGATCTTATGTTCACTGCATTAACTGTTAATGCAAGAGATTAAGAAGGAGTGTCCCTGCTTTTTGCAAGCTTTTAAAAAGAACTTTAAAAGCATGCTGTTGTCCCTATGCTCAGGGACCTGGTTCATTCCCTTTTTATTTGATCTGGCTACCACTGGGCAGTAGGTGAATGAGCCAGTTGGCAAGCAAACTCTTATTCTGGCAAGCAATGACTTCAGACCAGGGCAAAGTCTGTGAATCCCAGTCCTATTTTCCTAGTAAGCGCTCCAATAATCTATAAAGTAGCATGGAAAAGGGGGACAAGAAGGACTTGAGGCAATGAAGTACAGTCCTACACTCCATTCAGATGTGCACATTGAAATATGCAAGAGGTGGTTAGGTAGGTGGTTGTTAGATGTGGGACTACAATGCCTACAGGGATTACTTACATACACAACATGGAAGGCATAGATGAGTAAAAATGAAATAGGCTGTATACCAAGTTTTGGGTTATAAGCAGCACTACTCACCTTTCTGTAATCCAGTCTTCAGTGTTGTCTGCGGGACTGTTTCCACCTGTTTGGACAGGAAAACAAGCAATTAATAGAGGAATTTCCTGTTCCCTAGTATAACAGAGGAAATGAAACTTCAATGCAAGCAATTAGCAAAAGGGAAACTCATGTTGCCATCTCCACCCCCACCCCATCCCAGCAAGTCGTTTCTGATCCACCTCTTATGGAGATAAGTGACGCTGCCTTCTCTGAACTGGGTGATGAGGTGCCTCCCCTGAACTGTGTTTACTTCAAATCATTCACTTTGTGTACTTAGTGATGGAATGGCTTTATCTTTGGTCCAGGAATCAGGAGAGGGGGTTTAGCAGCCACTCCTTGGGCTACAGAAACCCCTACAATGGCTAAGAAAAATAAAGAGAAACAGGACCCTCTAGTTCCATGTGACGCTTAACTTACTGCCCCATTTTTTTAAAAAAAGGCACTTCCACTCAGCAAGCACTTGAGCTTCTGAGGCCATGGGCTGCTCCTCTGTATAGAGTGCTGCAAAGGCAGAGCGGAGCAGGAGGCATTGCAGGCCTCTATACAGCAACAGCAGCACAGTGCTTGGGCAGGCAAGTTGGCGACCTTGTGAGAGCACTTCATGGCCTCAAGGATCAGTGTCTTGGATCCTACATTGGAAGGCAAGCTTTCTTCCAGAGTACACCCAAGTTGTGAATTTGGTAGTTGCAAGCAGCTGCTTTTGCTAAGATCTTGCTTTTAGGCTAAAAATTGCCACTTGAAATAAATAAATAAATAAATAAATAAATAAATAAATAAATAAATAAATAAATCTACACAGGTTGGTTATATGTGCATGTAAGAAACACGTCTCATAGATATTTATTAAGGATTATTCTATAATTTTTTAAAAATATTTTATTTCGTTGTACAATGGATAAAAACATACAATAGAAGGATTTGTATAGGATACAATTGATAATACAAATATAAAATCTAAACAATCACTTGTATTTCACTACCACTCACTGCAACAGAATTAACATTGCATCTCTCATTTGTAATTAAAATTCCAGTTATAATTTTAAAACCGAAAGGATGCAGAAAAAATTTGGAAATTCACTGCAACAAAGCTCGACCCTGGGAAACAAATATGGTTGCAGAATCCTAAGGTATCAGGACGCCTTTCTCAACATATATCACATCCAAGCTTATGCATTACAGTGCATCTCTGACCATTAAGTTTTGCTGGCCATATGCTCTTCCTGAAAAACATGAGTACAATATACTATGTTGTCTTAATTAGCTACATAGTATAAAGCAAGCAAGACTACTTGGGGAACAATGGCATGTGGTTCTTGTACCATGGTTAATTAAAAATATATAAATTACTACAGCTTCATATTTAAAAAGGGAAACTGCAACAATTGATGCCAAGAGTTATATATGCTATTTCCCAATATTTAATATTCACTTTAGGAAAAAAGTTGCACTGAAGTCATAGTCCTTTAACTTCCACCATTTTGGAAATCCAACAAGAGAAATGTTGAACAGGGCAGCAACAGAGTGGATATTTAAATAGAACGGTGATGATGTATTTTCAAGACTTTCAGCTAACCAAGAAATCATGTGCAACACGCTTAAAGTTTATTAGAATTGTAATTGCAAGAAATGTTCCCCCCCAACATTACTTGGCCCTTGCAATAATCGTGTTAGAGAATCTTTATTACATAGTGTATATGGTTCAAGGTGGGTTGCCCTTAAATTTAAAATGAGAGCATACTGAAACAGTTGAAACAGTGACAATAACCTTCTTGAAACCTGCAAAATCCATATATCGCATGGGTGGTATGCAACTTGCCTATTCCTCTTCACTTACAACTGGCTAGTTTCAAAAGCAGTATCCTTAAAAAGGAATGCCCTGTACATGTTGGTTCTACTTAAAGGACAAAACGAAATCAACCCATCATGATGCTCTTCCCCTTCTGCTAACATAAAAGGCTATAGCCTTTAAATAATGATTATGCTAATAGTAAATTTTCAAGAGTAACCAAACAAATCCATCTAGCTTTTCTTTGAAAACAAACTAAAACCTCAGTACAAACCAGCAGCTAAACCAAGGGTAAGACAAGAAAGAAGCTGGTAGCATTTCCAGAGAAAACACTGAAACATAAAATCACTATGCTTGTAACAGAAACAGCCAAAGTAAACGTATCAGCTCATGAAGATGTCACTGTGTTCCCATTTATCCAAAGTGTGATTGATGCTGAAAAGGGATATCAGTTAACAGCAATATTTACTGAGGGAGGGGATCTCAGGAGGGGAAGTCCAAAAGCAAACCCAATGGGGGATATAGAGGGGCAGGTGGGTAGGTAGAAATAAAAAGGCATCAATATTAAGCCACAGAAAGTATGTATACAGTATATTTTAACTCTCTACATGGAGGAAGCCAACCTGCTCCTTTTTGATCTTCTTCTTTGGCACAACTTCAGTGGATTTCTCAGACTCTGAGCGAGTTCGTATTGATCTTCTCTGTTGCTTCTTTTCTACAGAACCTGAGGGAACAGAATGGTTTCCATTACAGGAGTCTCTCTCTCTCTCTCTGCTCTCTTTCCTCAATGAGGGATGACGTTCAATAGCAAAGTCCTGATTTCTCTACATTCTTCTTTGAGTGCATAGACTTTAATCTGCCAGCTGGCGTTCTGGCTGCAGGCAATACATCTCAGTGCTTCAGGGAGAGTCCTGAGTTCGGGAAAAGACCAGCTTTAATATGAAGATAAAGGGGAAGTCTAGAATTCAAAGTATTAAGAAGGGGTGACTTTTCATGTTCAGAACCTTTAAAATCAACCAGGAACTTGCTTAAATGTCATAGGTTACCAACCACACCAAGGACACAAATATGTTCTGAATTTTATTTTCAAAGTATTTGCCTATGTAGGCAATATTTTGCATGTCTTTAAATGAACATCTTATTCCTCTCTCTGCCTGAATCTAAGAAGGGGATGGAACCCTAAAGCCTCCATATGTTGCTGGACAACAACTTCCCTCTTCCCTGAATGTTGGCCATCAGAAGTGGCTGGTGAGATGCGATGTTCAGCAAAACATGGAACCCACAACTTCCCCAATTCCTGTCCTGCCAGGTTTAGTCATTGTACAACATATAATATTCTAGTGCAATATTTTGGGCACTTCAGAGTAAGTCAAAGATGAGAAACAAAGAACTTTTATGCATTCTCCAAGCATGGGGCTGTTCATTCAAGACATGGAACCCAAGCTCAGTATCAATAAGGGCAATTAGGGTACTCAAAGCCATCAAAGAACCTGTGCTGCTCAGCAAATGAAAACCCCAATTCACTCAAAAGGGCTTAAAAATCATTGAGAGCAAAAGTTACATTTAAGAATCCTGGGGAAAACTTTAACAGGCAACAACTTTTGATACCCATCAAGGGGCTGAAATAGACAGACTCAAAAGAGATTTATTGTCAGTGCCCAATTTCTAGAAGGAGCTATGCTAGAAGACCAATTGCCTGAAAGTCATGTGGCCCCCAATCAATGATACACAAGAATGGCATCCTGAACCTGCTCAGATGCATCAATTACTTCACATACTCTGGAAAGTTCTGTGTCTTCATAAGCCAGTTTGTTTTAAAACATGGGTTAGTAGTGAACATGGCTGCCATGGCATGCCCTGCATGGCTTGCTTCTGTGGGTGCTGCGAGAAACAAAAACAAGGCATGGCATAACTTCTTGTGTCATGTGAGTGCAACTCTGATTTGTTTGTTTCAAGCATGCCATGAATGTTAAGCCAGAAACAAGTGAAAAACAAAATTTTAGCTTATTTCTGGCTTAACACTTGTGTTTCTTTTTAAAAAAACTACCGTATTTTTCGCTCTATAACACGCATCTGACCATAACACGCACGTAGTTTTTAGAGGAGGAAAACAAGAAAAAAATATTCTGAATGAAACAGTGGGTGCATGATTTTTATGGTTCATGCTGTGGCCACAAACATGTGATCTGATGGTGAGTTTGGGGTAGCCCAATGCAAAAATCCTGAGGATCCATGTGGATCCGTGCTTTGTAACCACGTTTTAAGTGGGGAGGGAAGGAAAAGCACTCAAGGGACAAGGAGCACGCGTGGAGAAGGAGCTTTTCGGCGAGCTGAGCGGGGAGGAGGGAGGGAAAGAGCACTGTTGCTTTAAAGGTATACTTAAGGTACTTGCCCTGTGCCTGGGTTTTTTTTTCCATTTAACAGTTTGCAGCCTTTTCCTTCCGCTCCTTGTTTTGAGGCAGAATAGATTTGAGCAAGTGAGGAGGACTTGGATTGCAGGGGATTCACCATTAGCTGTGTAAAAGCGCTCCTCCTTGTAGCCTGAGTGATAAGCATCCACCAGCAGCAATAGAATGGAGCACAAAAAAGTGGTAGGGGCACTAGGACCCAGACAATGCTCGAATCTATCCTGCCTGAAAACAAGCTGCTCGCTCCCAGCGGATCAGGATCAGCTGAGACATCAGGATCAGCTGAGACGCGGGGATTTGCGAAGTTTTCCCCTCTCCCTCATCCCCAGCCTTTTTTTTTTAACTTCCTGGTTTTCACTGCGTGGCTCAGAGCTCGAGGTTGGTTTTATTTTGCTGCTGGTTGCTTAAATTTTATCTTTCCTGCCGTCCCTCTGCAGCCTCATTGCTCTGTTTAGAGAGCGCACGGACCTTTGCTAGCGTCTGTCCCTCCTCCCGTGTAAGCGGCTGCTGCCCGCTTTGCTGCCATGGCTCTCCTTCCCTCCCTCCTCCCCGGCTCCAGGTCGCTTTAAAGCAAGCAAAGCGAGAGCCTCGTAGAGTGTGTAAGCGGCTCCCGCTTTGCTTGACTGACGGCAGCCATGGCTCCGATCCGTGCATTCGCTCCTTAACACGCACAGGCATTTTCCCTTACTTTCTAGGAGCAAAAAAGTGCGTGTTTTGGAGCAAAAACTACGGTATGATTCAGGTTTGCAGAACACAAGAAGCCACACTATCTGAAGGAGGCTATGCTGCAGGATTAATCCATGGTTTAAAACAAATTATCGTTTAGCATGGCATGTAAATCAGCTGTATGAATATGAGGAGACAGGCAGAGCCTCATTTCTAAGCATTTTAAAAGACACATGTGAAAACTTTGAATGTGCTTATCTGTGGATTATCCTCATACTTGTTCACCAGGCAGTGGTCCATGGCCATTGGGTGCAGAGGCAGCAGAAAGACTGGCTCTGGGGAGGAGCCTCTTAGTCCAAACCCCACAGAGTCTTTCTTCTAGAAGAACCTGCCTCCTAGTGGACAGAGATCACCCCAAGGTCTGGACCAATGAATGGTGACAAATAGGGAAAATAAAGCATCTTGGAAATGAGTGATATTCAAATACTATAGAATTCTGTTGGTGCTGTGACCCTCACAGAATATACCAAAGGGCTCCCCCCCCCATAAACAAACACAGTTGTGTCATATAAGTAAAGAAAAATCCACTGGGAGCATCATTTGTTTGCACAATGCAAGTAAAAATGACTAGAAGCATTGTGAGAATACAACTGCACTCCTGCACAACTCCCATTCATTTCAAAGAGTTGTTGAGTGTACTGAAAATGATTAAGGCCTTATTCAAACGCATCTAAAATACTGAAAATGATTAAGGCCTTATTCAAACTCATCTAAAATACTGAAAATGATTAAGGCCTTCTTCAAACTCATCTAAAATTCAAGCTCATCTAAAATACCAGATTCAGATCTGATGTGCTTCACTGACAAATGCTTAAGACATGACATTAAACATATGATCACATTGGAGTCTGAGTAGGAGTAGGTTGGAGGTTTTTTTCCATTTGTAAAAGGTCAGCCTATGTCTGGTTTACCCATCAGTCCATCTGTTTATGTGGTACACCACTATTTCCTCTTCTGGCTGGATATGCAGAGGCACTGAGAAACATTTCTTCCCACATAAAGGAACACATACCAGTAGCAGCAAACAAAATGTTTCACATGCATGAGGCCTAAAGTTCAATCACCAATACTTCCAGTTAAAAGTTTTGGCCAGGAGTGTGCACAGGATAAGAACTCTGACCTAGTCAGGGTTGGACTTTACAGAGATAACCAGGTCATTGGTCTGCCTCTGTATTAGGCAATTCCTTGTAAGTGCTCCCAGAGCCTTCCAAGTAGTATTAGCCTATATCAAACTCTGAGATGTGTTTTGAAAATGCAAGATATTGGCTAAAATTCCTTTCCTGTGTTAAGGTAATAATGGGAACATTAAACCAAAATCCGTAAACCCCTCTAACTGTATGACTCTAGCCTTTTAAAGATAAGTCACAAATACTACTTAAAATTCAAGACCAAATTAAACACAGTAGATTTTCTATTGTGCTAACAGAATTAGACAGAATTAATGGCTAAGAGGAATTTACCCTATTTTTCACCCTATAGGACGCACTTTTTCCCCTCCAACAATGAAGGGGAAATCTTTGTGCGTCCTATGGGGCGAATACAGGCTTTCGCTGAAGCTTGGAGAGCGAGAGGGGTCGGTGCACACCGACCCCTCTCGCTCTCCAGGCTTCAGGAAGCTATCAGCAAGCCTGGGGAGCCCGCGGGAGTTCCCGCAGGGCTCCCTAGGCTGCGGGTAGCAGCTTGCCGCCCGGTGCACAGGGCGCCCTGAAGCAGAGCGCGCCGGGCAGATATCCGCAGCCTGGGGAGCCCAGCGGGAGTCCTCACAGGGCTCCCTAGGCTGCGGATAGCAGCCTGCCGTCCAGTGCGTGGGCACCCTGAAGCAGAGCGCCGCCATACCACTGAGCGCCGCCATACCGCTGTTCCCCGACCTGCTTTGGTTTCCCCGACCTGGTTTTGGGGGGGAAATAAAGGGAATTTTTTTTCCTTTATTTCCCCCCCAAAAAAACTAGGTGCGTGCTATGGGACGGAGCGTCCTATGGGACGAAAAATACAGTATACAGTGGTGCCTCGCAAGACGAACGCCTCGCAAAACGAAAAACTCGCAAGACGAAAGAGTTTTCTGTTTTTGAGTCGTTCCGCAAGACGAATTTCCCTATGGACTTGCTTCGCAAGAAGAAAGCCCATAGGGAAATCTCCGGGGACCTCTTTTAAAGGCTTCGCTGCCGACCGCCAGCATTTTAAAAGCCCCCGGGACAGCGGAGGTCTTCTGAAGGCAGGCGGTGGGCGAAAGTCTTTGCTCCCCACCCCCCGCCTGCCTTCAAAAGCAGTCCGGGATAGCGGAGAAACGCGCTGCGCTTCTCCGCTGTCCCGGGAAGGCAGGCGGGGGGGAGCAAAGACTTTCGCCCACCGCCGGCCTTCTTGGACCTCTTCTGAAGGCCGGCGGGGGGCAAAAGTCTTTGCTCCCCCCCGCCTGCCTTCCCGGGATAGCGGAGAAGCGCAGCGCGTTTCTCCGCTATCCCGGACGGCTTTTGAAGGCAGGCGGGGGGGAGCAAAGACTTTCACCCACCGCCTGCCTTCAGAAGACCTCCGCTGTCCCGGGGGCTTTTAAAATGCTGGCGGTCGGCAGTGAAGCCCTCCTGTCCCCGGAGCTTGCGGGGCGGGAGGTGGGGAGAAGGGCTTTTCTTTCTACCACCAGCCTTCAGAACAGCCTTCTGAAAGCTGGCGGTGGGAAGAAAAGCCCTTACCCCCCCCCCCCCACCAGCCTTCAGAAGAGGTTGGGGGACAGACTGTCCCTGGACCTGGTCTGAAGGCGGTTTCCATAGGAACGCATTGATTGATTGATGGGAAACCGTGCTTCGCAAGACAAAAAACTCGCAAGAAGAAAAAACTTGCGGAACGAATTAATTTCGTCTTGCGAGGCACCACTGTATATGAATCTGCACCTGCTCCTACAAATAATGTACTAAATAAAAAATGAGATTTTAAACGCACAACTGCCGTCCTGTGAAACAGTTTTAGGATCCAGAATGTGCTATGACATCTAGGAAGTTTGGGGTGGGGAATTCATGGTACCAATCAGTACCAGAGTGCAAGATGAGCCTAAAAGGAGAAGCATCATGCAATGAAGTGCTGGGGTAGCTGACTTGGTGTCTCCACATCTTGTTGGACTACAACTCCCATCATACCTGGCCCTGTTGTCTGGGGTTGATGGGAGTTGTAGTCCAACAATGTCTGAAGAGCATCACCTTAGCTACCCCTAGAATGGTGGATAGTGTGTTAGATTTGGACTGGGGAGGCCAAAGTTCAAATCCCCATAAAGTCAAAGTGTGAGCCTTGGGTCACTGAGCATCTTTTAACTTAACGAACCTCACAGGGAAAACAAACAGTTTTGCAGCATTGTTTAAAAGACTAACAGATTTATGTCATAAGTGTTTGTGGACTGGAGTACAGTGGTACCTTGGGTTACGAATACGGCAAACACGGAAGTGTATATTTCCAGGTTTCGCCGCGTACGCATGTACAGAAATGCTCTGTGTGCTTCGCGCATGCACAGAAATGCTCTATCGCACCGTGCGCAGAAGCGCTGTATCGTGCCGTGCGCATGCACAGAAGCGGCGCCTCTTGTTGTGGACTTTTCAGGTTGTGCACGGACTCCTGGAACGAATTAAGTTTGTATCCGGAGGGTCCACTGTACCCAGAAATCAGTTTGTATTTAAGATGCTGCAAGACACATTGCTGTCGTAACAACAACAAAAACTTATTTATAGCCTGCCCATCTGGTTGGGTTTCTCCAGCCACTCTGGGCGGCTCCCAACAGAATTAAAAGCACAATAAAACATCAAAACAACTACAACAAAATACTATGGCTTCCCCCTCTGAATTCCCCTGCTACCTCACGGGGATGTTGTGTATGTAAAAATGGGGAAGTCTTGAGTAAGATTATCAGTCTCTAAGAGACAAAGATGTAACAAAATGTTTCCGTCAGTTTTCTGTGTTCTGTAAGTTTAAGAGTTTATGACTAAAATGAGAATTCCTGCATTGCTTAAACTGCTGCAGCATAACGACCTCACAGCCCACCACCCCAAAATAATTTTTCAATGAAGCTTTGCATAATGCATTAGCCAGTTTTACATAGTAAAGTGATACTTCTGACTGCTGTATTCTGAAGACTACCCCAATGGAGGTGGTTTGATTTACTGGATATAACCCAGGAGTTGCAAACTTTACCTACTTGCCAACCCAGAAGATGTTTCGGGAGACGGTGCACTTTGTGAGGAGGCTCTTTCATTTCGCTGGTTTGAGCCAGAAGTGAGTTTGTCCTGCCCCTTGATGATTATTTCAGGTTTGTTTCCTATACCCTGTTATGAATAGAAAAGATCGAGTTAGTAACTACTGAATTAGTCCTTTGGGTTAACTGCTGCATCTATGAAAAAAACACTTTCAACTGCTCAGTTATAAACTTTCTATTTATACTGAATGCCTGAAGTGGGAGAATAATCCTATATGCCGCAGAACTGTGCTAAGGGCAGAGAATGCCAAGGCTTTTCCAAAAAATAGTGAGGGAAGTGGGATGTCCAGCAACTCTGCTTTCTCAAATAGCCAACAGCTAGACAGTTTGTGCAAGATTCTAATCCTCAGAATAGTTTCAGTCCCAGAAGCTGGCACTGCACACAAACTAAGTGGGGGGGGGGTAATGCATGCTACTGGTGCTGCCAAGTGTCTCACAGACTTCACAGTTTCCCTGACCTGACTTTTAGCATTCATCCTAGGAGGCTAGGCTGGGAGTATGAACAGGAAACATCAGAAAGTGTGATGATGTGAAGTGAGAAGGGTTTTTTGTTTTGTTTTTTTAAAGGAGACTGGGCAGAGTACCCCCACAAGTTTACTTTCTCATCTGCTGCTTATGAGAGCTAGGCCCATTAATAACTGCCTTGCAATAAGAGACCAAATATATTATTTCCAGTATATGTTCAATGCCAATCAAATTCCTCTGGAAAACACACACACACACACACACACACACACACAGGGTTCGGTTCTTAGCACCCAATATTCAAGGGATGCCTTTGTGCAGAGGAAGTCAAGAGCCAAACATGCTACATTTTTAAGCAATGTCGTGAACATCCACTTTGCCACACAGGCCCAGTTCAGATGTCATAAACGTAGGGATCAATTATGAACTATAGCTTCATGCACTCCCCTTTCCTCTCGCATGCAAGTTCCTCCTCCACTTCCCTAACCAAAGCTCCCTGTGATGTCAAAATTGGTACATATAGTTAACACCTTGCTTCCAAACCACTGTTTAAAATTATGGTTTGAAGTGAATGTGCAAGTCATAATATGTAAAGCAAGTTGCTAACCATACTTGGCCACTTCAGATGCCATGGCAAACTATGATAAAAGAAGGAAAGCAAGTGAAAGAGAAAAATACTAGCATGTTCATCAGTCTCTAAAACCATGGCTTGGCTGATTTGAATTAATGATGTCTGAAGTGGGCCACTGTTTACCAACACCTAATGACAACCTGCAGTCCCAGAATGGCAGAATCATAGAGCTGGAAGGGACCACAACGGTAATCTAGTCCAACCCCCTGCAATGCAAGAATCTTTTTGCTCAACATGGGGCTCAAACCCATGACCCTTAGACTAAGAGTCACAAGCTTTACCAATGGAGCTATCCTTCACACAAATCGAATGAAATCAAATGAAATGAAATTAAGAAAATCTATTGCTATGCCGTCTCTCTCTAACTAATCATCAGGAGTCAACAAATTCACTTTATTAGCTTGACAGCAGTGAATAAACTTTCTAATCCGACAAAACAAAATTAGCACAATTTCAGGGATAAAATCCTGCTGCTTTCGAAGTTGGGAGGAGGGAAGTCAGAGAAAAGTACAATCTTTGCCGAGCTAGCAAGATCATCTATAATTTGTGAACACCTACTTGTTAGGGACGCAGGTGGCGCTGTGGGTTAAAGCCTCAGCGCCTAGGACTTGCCGATCGAAAGGTCGGCGGTTCGAATCCCTGCGGCGGGGTGCGCTCCCGCTGCTCAGTCCCAGCGCCTGCCAACCTAGCAGTTCGAAAGCACCTCCGGGTGCAAGTAGATAAATAGGGACCGCTTACCAGCGGGAAGGTAAACGGCGTTTCCGTGTGCGGCTCTGGCTTGCCAGAGCAGCGATGTCACGCTGGCCACGTGACCCGGAAGTGTCTCCGGACAGCGCTGGCCCCTGGCCTCTTAAGTGAGATGGGCGCACAACCCCAGAGTCTGTCAAGACTGGCCCGTACGGGCAGGGGTACCTTTACCTTTACCTTTACTTGTTAGTTACAAAGCAAAGACACAAGCTAACCCAAAGCAGTCTAAACTCTTGTTTGATTTAAGACTGTAATATAACAGTAAACAAGCAATTTAAATATCATTACAGAAAATTAATTTAAATTATCTTGATTTTCTGAAACTAGGAAGGATTGGGTCACAGACTTCTTGTTTTGCTGAAGACCACAAGCATATACTGCTTTGGGGTTTTTTGTTTTTGTGCGCTGCTGGCAGTGTTTCACAGGGACTGATAGCAGTAGAATACTGCACATGTATAAGAGATGATGACAATGATGATGTTATTTTGATTAACATTTACAATTGGGTGTGGAAGAAGAGCTGCTGATTTTCTGGGCATCACCTGCTAGCTCAAACTGAACAACTCTCACAAAAGGTACCTGATTTCACATTACATTTCAGTCCAGAAATCAGGCTTAGCAAGCATGGGATAATGAAACTCCCAACATTTTAAGACTAAAGAATTCACCCAAATATTTTACACAAGCTTGCAAAGACCACATTCTGAGACAAAAGTGAGCAGACAAGAATAAACCTTTTAATTCATTGCACATTTATGCCCTTTCAATAAATATTTATGCCGTTACCTTGGTAGAGTAAACAAACTGATCAATGAACTTTCCATTCCCAGCAGCATTCTGTAGAGCAAACACTTGTTCAATTTTAACAACTGGAGACATATTACATTTCTGAAGGTCCAAAGTTCCCTGGTGCATGGTGATGGATGCTGGCAAGGATTTTCTGGCTGCAGCCGTTTTCCATGCTATTTTAACAGGAGGGGGCTCTTCATCCACACTTGACTGCCTTCTCTGACTATTCCTCTGGACTTCAGTATTGGATGGAGAGGACACGGCCAACACCTCACTGGTGTGTTCTGGCTGTGCATTAGGTGATGGTTTAGACCTACGGGTTTTCTTCACCTCTGTCTTCGGCGCACCAGTCCTCTTGGCTTTCGACAAAGCCTCTTCTGGCTCTTTATCTATATAGATGAAGGTATATTGCTCCGTCCTCTCTTCTCGAGTCATTTTCAGTGCTTCCTCAGCATGAGCAATGCCAATATCCCATTGTGCACGTTCTCTCTGTGGCCTTGGTTTCCGAATCTTTAAAATAAAGGAGATAGGGTTATTGCATTTACTCATTTTCACCAACAAAGCATGCCTAATTGCTGTTGTTTTGTTTGTTACAACTGAATCCGTCAGTGCTAACAGGATAGCACGAAGTGGGAAACATTAGAAGGAAATGTTCAAAATGCACTACAAGCATCTAAAGTATTCAGACCTCAAAATACCCATTGTGCCCCTCTCATACTAGTGGACTGACCCAAGTACCCAGAACTCCCTATACTTTTGATAACATCCCTGATTGGAAACATATGCACATCAATATATTAGATAAAACTATAAGTCAGTGTTGCTGCTGAATAGGGTAGGCAGCATGAGTTTTCAAAACTTAAGTTTAAGGAATAGTCTAGGAAGGCTGAATCTAGGCTGTACCTACAATGAGGTACAAAGGCTGTACCTTTAAACCATCCCCACACCATCCTGCTAAATCTCCTCCCTGACATACCCAAATCACAACTGCCTTCATTAAATTATTATGAAATTACTCAAGCAGACAGATGGAAGGTGCATCCGAATGGCTTTTAATTTTTAAAAAGCTACATATGGAATGTGCACCAGTAAAATTAACTTTAAAGGAAACAGCAGATGTTGTAGATTTTTTAATGGTATTTTGTATGTAATACAATACAAATGGCAAACTATGTATGTTGAGCCACAGCTGATGTAGGGCTTGAGACCAGGTGAGCCAGGGCTGACCATCACCATATCCATGTCTTCCTATTTCCTTTGCCTTAAGGGCTGCTGGCACTATTCCTGGCTCTTCTTCCCTGAGACAGCAAGGCCATGGAGCAATTTGCAAGCCCTGTAAAAAACTGGCTGCCAAGGCATAAACAGGAAAACAACATCAATCTGAATCTGTCCCAACAATTATCCTCTCACTCCGCTGGTAAAATAAACTGTTGTCATTTCAGACTGTACACACCTTCTGTTTTTCAGAGTGGTTGGCTTGCTTAGCAGCCTCTGCCACCAACTGATCGTACTGCTTACGTCCTTTGTACTCTCGCACCCGCTTCTCATGCACCCATGCTCTCTCAGGCTGGTTGCTAAAGAACTGGACATGATATTCCCGTGCACCTGAAATTGAAAGAAAGCATTCTGCTGAGAAATTCCATCAACACAAATCTCCCATCACTTTCTAGAAAAATATCCTCCACACCATTTTTTAAGCTGCACAGAAAATAATGGATAGTTGGTGAGAGGCCAAGCTGGAAGTATACCCCCAGCATGACTCAACAGCAGCCCACTCTCTCAGACACTGCATCAGGTGAACTCCAGCAACAACCAAGGCCAGTGTGTTGCGGGGCTATGGGAGGGGCCAGGTGGAAGCCCTCAGCTCTTGCTTTCCTGGCATCCTGGCAAATGTCCAGACAGCACTTCACCAGAGAAGAGACCTTGGCAGTACATCGCTTATCAGCCTGTGGGCCAATCAGCCTGATAAGGGCCAGCTGTTTTCAGCCTTCTCCACCTCCTGCTTCTCATGGGATTTGCAGAAGGTAAAACCCAGCAACAGCCAAGGAAAGTCAAGGCCGATAAGTTGCTGGGCAACAAGGGGTGGGCAGGGAGAAGCTACCAAACACCCCATCCCCTCTTCCTCTCCTTAACTCCTGACAAAATGTCTTGACAGAATTTCTCTTGTGGGCCGAACTTGACACAACATTAATTATGGTATGTGAATGTTATCAACGTGTATTTTCATTGTGTGGACAGCCACAGAAAAATCTTACGTCTTGGGACATGAGGTTGGTGGTAGGGAAGGGATGTTGAAACTGCTTTTTTACTTCAAAGGAATATCACATCAGTGCCAAAGGGGTCCATCCTTGAAATGCAAATAGCTGCTTCAGAGAGGTTAATTTTAGAAGCTTCTTAGGCTTCCCCACGACTGTTAAGAACATGTAAGAATACCTTGCTGGATCAGGCCAATAGCCCATCTAGTCCAGCATCCTGTTCTCACAGTAGCTGAGCAGTTTGCCTGTAGGAAACCAGCAAGCAGAATTAAAGCACAAGAGCCCTTTCCCCCTCCCGTGGTATCCAGAAACTAGTATGATTTACATAACCAACATGTCCATTAAAAAGTGAGCCTTCAGGGAATGATCTATGAGATCCTTCAACTCCCCTGGATCCAAGGAAAAATGTGAGACCATCCCCCAAAACTGTTTACAAAGCTATGCAAGGAGCAAAAAGGCTCTACAGTCAGATACAATTCACTAAGGACTCTTAAGCAAACCACTTACTTTCAGTCACAGGTCTTCAGTCTACAATTTGTGAAAAATAATACTGATCCAACTTTGAGTTGTGGCAAGAAAGGTAAGTATATTTGGGCTTTTAAAATGCAATAGCCAGGCCATAGCATGCCTAAAACTGGAATATGCTTTAAGTCAGATATCATCAAATCAATCCCCTCGCAAATAGGCCAGGGTCCATAACAAAGTTGGCACCTCCTGGCTTTAAGAGCTTCACAGTTATGTAGCTCAGGAAGAAAATTGCACAGTAGTAATCAGTTGCATATGAAATCTAAGAAAGCTACAATAAAGTACAGAATATTTGTCAATTCCACCCTCCTACCCCTCTCCTAATGGAATGGGGTGCAATCCTTCTATCATCTAAAATTTGGAAAGACCTCAGGAGCCACAGCTTCAGAGGCTACAAGTTGCCCATCCCCACTTTGTGCAGTTGTCTTTACTGTGCTACATGCAAAAACTAGTCCTGCGTGGTCTGAAAACTCATGAAGCAGCCACCTTGCTGAAGCTAAGCAGCTTAGAGTGCAGCTGACGCCTGGATAGGAGACTTCCTGAATTCACCAGGTTGGGGGCAACCACAGGTGCAAAGGGGCCACTTCATGAGACCTTGTTTATGGCCCTCAGCCATAGGAGACTGTGGAAGGAAATTTATGGGGAACTGTGAGGGGTGAGAGCCCACAATAATGGGTGGGCAAAATGCCCTTCTGAATGAGAGCCTGGCTGGGAATGCCAGCACTAGCCCAGGTGTGAGATGTGATGGAGACCTTCGGGGTTTGAAAATTGAGTCTGGGAAGCAAACCACTGGATACAAAGGCACCATCTGAAATATGGGATACTTTATATGCTACTATTCGATTTTTGTTCTGTTTAAGATTGTTCTGTTAAGTTTAAGTTATTTAATTAGGCTTGCTTTTTTTGTTTGTTTTATGCAATTTTTTAGTTCAAGCTTTTAAATTGGTGAGGTTCTTTTAAATTGGATTAGCCTATTTGTGTTGCTTTTATATATTGTTATAGGGACTGACTTTTTGTACTTACTATGATAAATCTGAATTGTTTCTAATATGTTTCTGAATTGTTGTATTGTTCATTTGATATGCTACAAGCACAATTTTGTGGAGAAGTAGCAAATAAACAGATGGTGATTAAGCCCCACATATGCCACCCTGAGTTCCATAAATGGAAGAAATGTAGGCTATAAATATACAGTGGTACCTCGGGTTACATACGCTTCAGGTTACAGACTCTGCTAACCCAGAAATAGTACCTTGGGTTAAGAACTTTGCTTCAGGATGAGAACACAAATCTTGTGGCAGTGGGAGGCCCCATTAGATAAAGTGGTGCTTCAGGTTAAGAACAGTTTCAGGTTAAGAACGGACCTCCAGAACGAATTAAGTTCTTAACCTGAGGTACCACTGTACTTAAATACTAAGACAATATATATAAAGTGATCTCAGCAATATACTACAGGCATGCATGTCTAATTAATAATTATCACTAACGTATTATCATATTCTTTGCATCATCTGCAGCCAATCTCATTCCTATACAGCCAATAGAATCATCAAATTGTAGAGCTGGAAGGGACCTTGAGGGTCATCTAGTCCAGCCCCCTGCAATGCAAGAATCTCAGCCCATCTGAGGTCCCCCATCCAATTTGAAAGCATACAGGACCCTGCATAGCTTTGAACATGGGCTAGCAGTTTTATTGCAGTACCACTAGAACAATAAGGCAATCATTCAGATATGCTACTCAAATCCTCCTGGGTTTGTGTAACACTAACTTCCACTCAGAGAAGCCCCATGTGTGTAAATTTCAACATGTCTACTCTGAGTAGGACTAGCACTGAAAACAACCTATACATTTTTAAATCTGAGTTTAAGAGAAGCCCTAACGAAGTAATCAAGTGCATTAGCAATTCCAAACAAGTTTCTAACAAACCTACTAAGTTTTAGCTACTTACCTCTTGTGTTAATTTTGGTATGAACCTCAAGTTGTGGATCACTTGAAACCATGCAAGGCCACCAAGGATATGTTCCCACTTTGGACCAGACCAGATCTCCAACCTCAAACTTGATATCGCTTGCTACTTGTGTTGGAAGAGGAGGAGAGATTTGCTGGACCTGCACAAAAAAGGAAAAGTTGTGTACCAGATATTCTGTACATATATCAAATACTACCAAACATGTGAATGAACAGACCTTTTACAAGAACAGCCCAGCAAAAATATACATGACAATCTCTCTTCCTGCCCCCACTGGTGTAGGTGCAAGAAAAGCAGAGTATATCAAACTCTGTGGAGTTGCCCTCATTCTCCTTTAGTAGAGCTACAGTCTTTAAACAATTCTTCCGTTAGATTCATCATTCTAAAGCCACTGAAAGTAACTTATACTGCAAAACTCACCATGTCTACACTGAAGTCCTACTGAATTAGGACTGAAGCTAAAAAGGTACCCACACTTATTTGACCACTGTGTGCAGTGAAGAGAGACAACCTCTTCTAAGATGGTGCAGAAGTGATATATACATGTACCATATAAGAACACATGTTGGTCTTCCATTCTTTCTCCTGCCTTGCACCCTTGCATCCATTTTCACCCAGGCTTACCTGTTCCACACCCTACCCAAATACTTCTGTGTCCTGCAGGCTACCCATGCATCTGGCAATGAAGCCCTTTATCTGAAAGCAGATTTATTTTTTTATTACAATTTATATACCACCTTTTCTTTCAAGAAGCTCAAGATGGTGTACTTGGTTCTTCTCTGCCACCCATGTTATCCTCACAACAACCCTGTGAGGTAGGTTAGGCTGAGAAATGGTATTTAGCTCAAGGTCACCCAGTGAGCTTCACAGCTGAGTGGGGTCTCCCAGGTCACAGTCCAACACTCTAACCCAGGCTTCCACAATCTCCAGATATTGTTGGACTACAACTCCCATAATCCATAGCCGTCAGGGGTGATGGGAGTGGCAATCCAACAACACCTGGGAACCCAAGGTTGAGAAAGGCTACTCCAACCCCTACATCATACTGGATCAGCTTGAAAATTCTGCAGCCAGAACTCCAGAGGATTTGACTCTACTCACCAGGGTTTCATCCGTCAGCTTAGTTTCTTCCCTTGGTCTTTCAGACAGTGTGCTCAGCCTTTCATTTGGTCTCTGTGAACAAAGGCAAACAAAAAGATAAGCGTCAAAATGGAACAACAATGAAGAAGATGGAAAGGGGGGGAAATACAGGAGAAACAAAATCAGAAGAGTCTGGGTCACATCCTCAGTAGTGATGTACCAGTTTATTTTAGAATTCAGTTTGAGCCACAGACTCCTAACTGCTCTGGAGATCTACATTAATAAGACACAGGTCAGAGAAGTACAGGAAAAGAGAGGCAGGACAACTGATATGCCATTTATATTTTTGAACTGTTATATGCAAGTTTGTTGACAATTAAAACAAAAAAGGTTCTTTTGGAGAACACACTTTTATACATACTAACCTCGAAGAGAGATTATTTCACTGTCAGTGGCAATGAAGTCCATTGAAGCACACAGAGAAGTGAACGGCATGCATGATGTAAGCCAACCACGAGGGGAGGGGGACTGAGGTTGTAGCAGGAACCCCCCACCCCAATCATTCTGTTTGTACAAACTTCACACACACTCACACTCACACACTACATACGCTATGCTTCTGTGATAAATTCATAGAAAATCAACCATACATTGGATTTGCACTGTTCCACTTTTATTTTACTCCATGAAGGAAGGACTACAAAATGGGGCAGGTTTGATACAGGGCAGCCATAATCCCTTCAGCATCCCAGCACATACACAGGTGCCCTGCCCAGTTGTTATGCCAACCCTGATGGTCCCAGACAGAAGACAATCAAGATCACAAAGAACTTGCATATGGGAGTGGATTCAGCATGGACTGAAACAAAGGACACTGATCAGATCTTCCCTCAGGGGGCAGGAAACTGCAAACTCCCCTTTGTCTCCTGGAAGTGACTCATGGGGAGGGGGAAAGGAGGAACCAGCCAGGTGACAAGACACTCAGGTTACCACCAACTCCTCCCTCAACCCCTCCTTTCTGTAATGTATGCATGATGTTTCTGGGGGTGGGCTAGACCTAGAGGAGGGGAATTTCAAAAGTTTTTATAAGACCTTGCACACTATTCTTCTGGGTCTTTCCTCTCACCTGCAAGTGAGGGGAGCACCCTGTCGCGACATTCTTTCTTCAATAAAGACCAAGCCTACAGGCTGCTGATTTGCTCCAATTTACTCTGGTTGGTGTCTTTACTTTTTGTCCAAGGGAGCCCTCAGATTTTTCCGGTAACAAGGTAAATTCAAAATTTCCTAAGGCAGTTACCTTCTAAACAAGGTTGCTAACTGTATTTGGATTTAAATTAAGTACGTTCAGTCTTTAGAACTATCACATCTTGAACCAGAAATAAGTCTTTAGAACTATCACATCTTGAACCAGAAATCCAATTTAATGTGGCCAGACTTGACAACCTTCTTACAAGTTCAGCAAACAATTACTTGAACTTAAGAGATAGGAAAGCATCCTTACAATTCAACATATCCATATTTCATTTTCTGTTGCAAATGAAAAACTTGTTGGCAGAGAGGCAGTTCAGCTAAAATTTTAAGAACGATTTTGCCAATGGGAAGTTTACTATGATTGTGATACAGCTTCTCGTTTATGTTTTCAGCTACGTTTGGCAGCACTGTACAAATTGCACACACAATTACAGCATTCAACCCAAGTGTATTTTGAAGCACTCTATGTACAATCAATTTTCTTCCTGATGCTACAGAGGAATAGGCCCACAGAGGAACAGGCCCCCTTTACCTTTCTCTTCCCAATAAAAACACAACATACAACCAACTGCAATATCAGCTTCATCTAAACTCACAGCCTGTTTCCAGGCTGAAAGGCCATTGTGATTAGATATGAAGAGGTCCTATGAAACCCCACAGAACCCCTTTAAAGTTATTTGTAGAGTACAATGGAGTATCAATAAACATGGATTAGTTGTAGCAGCAGAGCAGGACATAAATTTAGAAACATGAATAGGGAAAGAGGCAATTGAGGCCAACTCAGTCTAATGTTACTGGAGATGGAAAGGTAAATTGCAAACTTTTGAAAATTTATTTTTCTGGCTAAATTTCTCTCTCTACACTGTGTTGAAATGTATTGTCACCTTGTTTCCATGGGGTTGTGTAATCTCAGGCAGGCCAAATTGCTTGCCCAAGGATCACAGTGCCTGTATAAACCTTTGTTCTTGTTACTAAATTAAGAAAACTTGGTGAGGCTTAGTTACCACTAGCTTGGGTTCATGCAAATGATAATAATAAAGTCAGCAGAAGAGATTATTCACCATCAGTAATAATACTGTTCCGTATTTACACAGAACAAATTGCTTAAAATCTACGATCTACTTTGACAACGTCTTAGAATTCTACCGTAGCTTGGCAAGAGCCATATGCCAAGCTGAGCTAAGCTATGAACATATAATTCTCAGTTTATACCAATACTCACTTTTATTTCATAGTAAACAATTTTTAGAGCACCTTAACAAAAATAAAGCTTGATGTTTCTCTAACTCAAACAGGAATGGGAACCCTTAAGCCTGGCAGCTTCTCTTTCTGGCCTTTCAGAGTCTATCCCGCCACACTTCCATCCTAGGAACAGCCCCGCTCGCTGGGCCATGCCTCTCACCCGCTTGGTTCTGCACCCTTCATGAATGCCTTGGATTGGCTGGAATGTGTCCTTGTGCTCCGATAATGTCTCTAGGCTACCTGGATGGAGGATAGAGGGGTGTGTGAGAGTGTGAGCAGAAACTAGTCTGCTGTAGAAAGGTAAAATTTACATTCACTGCTCCACCAATTTTGGCCCCACCCAGCACTGAAAAATGGCCCCAGAAAAAGTAGCCCTTGAGTTGAAAAAGGTTCCCCACTCATGAACCCAGGTTCTCTTCCCCATGAGTTGCCTTAGTCTTGATCTTCTTTAAAAACAAAAAACTTTCCAGCTTTCCCTGAAGAAGCAACACTTTAGCAGTGAACATATTAAGACTGAAGGGAAGGAACTAAGTGACTCAGATATCCTGCTGGAGAAGAAGTGAACCTTATAAAGGAGCTATGAGAATGTCTTCTCTCTACAGACTGCAGGGCTAACTAAGCTGTTAATTTAATTGTCCTGAAACTGGCTTGACTGCCACAGCCCAATTCTGTATACTTTGAATTTGCAAAAAAACTCTGTAATTTAATTATCATTTTGTTCTACTATGGGCTCCAAAGAAATGTGATGCTGAGGAGACTTTAGATGTGGTTTTCTCCAAACAGCAACCACCCAAGTCAAATTACTTCTAAAACGCAGGGGATTTCAAGTTTTGCTTTGTACCATGGCACTGTGGGGTGTCTGTGTTTGTCAATGGTTTGAAAAGGAAAAAGCAAGGATTACACTGGGCCAGTATAGGCAGCTCTTTGGAGCCTACTGCGGTTTTCTTTAATTGACAGAGAACCAAGGCTGAGAGCAAACTGATGAAGGTCACAAAACAAGATCATGGCACAGGCAGAACTCTTAACATGGCTTTCCCAAATGGAAGGAGGAGAGCTTAAAAGTGCTTTTTGTGCACAGTTTTCCTGGTGCAGAAAGACTTTAAGCTCTCCAGTTTGCTTACTGGGTTGTGGGATGTTCTCGCAGGAACAGCCCCATGAAAGCATCCATGTACCAGGTAAGCAAGGTGGAGAGCTTAAACGTGCTCTGCCTTGCTTGGGGGCGAGGGAGGGGACTAGGCCCACTTAGCGGACAGCTCTGGAAAAGTACTGATGATCACGCGGGGGGGGGGAGTTCTAAGTGGGTGGTCCAAGTACACATGCTTTTGCATATAAGGTAAAAGGTGCAGGTAAAGGTCCCTTGGACAGTTAAGTCCAGTCAAAGGAACACAGCTGGACCATACCGCTCACACATGATGCAATTGTACTATATATACATTTTTCCTCTCAAGAAGCTAGGAGAAAATTTATCCATATCTGCACTGAAGTCAGAAAAAATCAGGCAACCTGCTCAGTAATATGGGAAGAAACTTCCCTTAAGCAGAACAACACCAAATCTTGAGGTATTCCTAGAAGAATTCTTAGTAGAGAAAGAATCAACTTCTCTCTACACTCACTAAACACATTACAATGCAAAAGAACAGGATCAACAGATTCTCTCACTCCAGCTCCACACAAAGAGGATGGTTCATTAACTGTCAATTGTCCACTTAACAGTGCAAAAGGCAGCACATTAAAACAAGTCAGGATAAATGTTCCCCTAAACGTTGAGGCAGTTAATGTATACAAGTATGAAGCTGTGGTGATTCCAAAATTTAAAGGGTTATTTAAAGAGTAACAAAGAACAGATTTTGCTACCTGTTTGTGAAGCTATGCTGAACTGGCTGTTTTCCTATAAGCATGAGATACCATACAAAATGTTTGTTGTGTGTTCTCCTAAATGTGGCAAAGAACAGTCGTGTGTAAGAATGCAAAATGGAGCCTGGAGTACCTCTCAAAGCAAGTTCCACTGTATCAACTTTCCAAGTTGCCCTTTCAACACCCACAATCAAAACAACCTCATCTGGAGCTTTAGCAATGCCACATGGAACAATCATGCTGTGCTCAATGCAAAAAGCACGCAGAAAGCATGCATATGTGTAACTGTTGTTTAAGGTGTTGTTTAAGGTCAGGTTTAAGGTGCTGGTTTTAACCTTTAAAGCCCTATATGGCCTAGGACCCTCATACCTAAGGGACCGCCTCTCCTGGTATGTCCCACGGAGGACAAACAAAAAGCATCTTGGAGGTCCCGGGCCACAGGGAGGTTAGGCTGGCTCTGACCAGAGCCAGGGCTTTTTTGGCCGTGGCCCCAATCTGGTGGAATGCTCTGTCACAAGAGACTAGGGCCCTGCAGGACTTGACATCTTTCCGCAGGGCCTGCAAGACAGAGTTGTTCCACCAGGCCTTTGGCCAAAGCACAGCCTGACTCCCTCCTTTGGAAATCTTCACAGAACTCTAGCCCAATGGTTGCCATCAATTTGATTTGAATTAGAATCATAGAGTTGGAAGAGACCACAAGGGCCATCGTGTCCAACCCCCTGCCAAGCAGGAAACACCATCAGAGCACTCCTGACATATGGTTGTCAAGCCTCTGCTTAAAGACCTCCAAAGAAGGAGACTCCACCACACTCCTTGGCAGCAAATTCCACTGTCGAACAGCTCTTACTGTCAGGAAGTTCTTCCTAATGTTTAGGTGGAATCTTCTTTCTTGTAGTTTGGAACCATTGCTCCGTGTCCGCTTCTCTGGAGCAGCAGAAAACAACCTTTCTCCCTCCTCTATGTGACATCCTTTTACATATTTGAACATGAATTAATTTTATAATGAAATGTTTTATCATTTTACTGTTGTTAGCCGCACTGAGCCCGGCCCTGGCTGGGGAGGGCGGGATATAAATAAAAATTTATTATTATTATTGGCATCTGTCTGTCTCAAGAGACAATGGAATGCGCCTTTGGAGGGGGGAGTCAACCTGCTGTATTAGCAGCACTGAAATGACCTTCTGTGGTGCAGTGTGTATGGCCTTGGCTGGGTGTCTGGGGGTCCTGGGCTTCCCAGACGTCAAGACCCCCCTCTCAGCCTCGCCGATGTGGTCCAAAGGAAGCAGAGCAGTATGACTGGGACCAACTTGTCTACAGTAAATGTAAAAGTAAAGGAACCCTGGAAAGTTAAGTTCAGTTGAATTCAACTTTGAGGTGCAGCACCAATATCTGCTTTCAGGCTGAGGGAGTTGCCGTTTGTCCACAGACAGCTTTCCGGGTCATGTGGCCAGCATGACTAAACCACTTCTGGCCCATGGAACACCGTGACGAGTGCCAGAGGGCACAGAAATGCCACTTATCTTCCTACCACAGCAGTACATATTTATCTACTCACATTGGTATGCTTTTGAACTGCCAGGTTGGCAGGAGCTAGGACAAAGCAACAGGAGCTCACTCTACTGCGCAAATTCGAACTCCTGGCTTTACGACTGGCAAGCCCAAGAGGCTCAGTGGTTTAGACCACAGTGCCACCCGTGTCTTGGGCTACAGTACTTGCCAGAAGGAGGCATACAAGACGCCACCCAACCATCTAAGGGGCTCCACTCTGGATTTCTTTAGGGTTTACTCCTTAGCTTTTTATTCTCCTGAAGATACTCTGCAAGGCAGCAGAGGTTTGGAATCAGAGTGTTCCTTCTCCTAGAAGGGCTACCTTTCCAGGCTCATGAGCTCCCGAACTTCCCTTTATAGAATGGGCAGAAACTGCCTTCTTGACTGTTGGGCCCACTACTGGTCTCATCTGCTGAATTCGCCAGAGACTGTCTTCACATGCAGAGGAAGCCCCTAACTCACTGAGGGTTTGAGACACATTGGCTACCCTCACCTGGTTTAGCTGGCCAGTTGAAGCCATTATTGCAGTGTGGCCGCTATTGTATGCTGACAGCTTCTAGGAGCCACTGGTGGGAGCTGAGTGCAGAGTGTGGAGCAAAGGTGGACCCACTACCCTGGAAGGAGCACAATGTGCCCCCCCCCCAGGTACAATCCCTTCCCTAACCCCACCATAAACCATATCAGGGGTTGGCAACCTAAGGCCCATGGGCCACAAGAGGCCCACGGGGGTCATTTAACTGGCCCATGAGCCGCCCCTGAACCAAGCCGCCCACTCGGTGAGTCCCCGTGTGCTGTGATGAAACTGGCACAGCATGGCGCGGGGACTCGCTTCCGCAGCGCCGGAAATTGCGTCTGCGCAGATGCCGGAAATTGCAGGCGTGTGCACGCTATCCAGTCCAACGAGGGATCTCAGCAGGACTGAACTGGCCCAGGCAAGGTAAACCTTGCCGACCCCTGCTCTATATTATCATTATTAATTACATTTCTATCCTGCCCTTCCACCCAAAGGAGTCCAGGGTGGCAAACTTCAAAAAGTTAAAACAATACAATTTAAAATAATAAAAAAAACTTATTTAAAACATTTCACAACAATTTAAAAACCATCTAAAAGCAGTTACATACCCTCATAATTACGAATTTCAAAGTTGTAATGGCCAATATCTTTCAGCCATCAATTACCTGGGTGTTTTTAAATTTCTCCTTAAAGTCAATAAATATTACAGACACTTCTCACCAGGAAGGGCATTCCACAAATGGGGAATGAACATTGAGAAGGTCCTATCACAGGTCAACACTAACTGGGCAACAGCTGGAGGTGGCAAACATGGTTCACCTACTATGTGTACCACAAGTCCATTTTACAGTACAGTGGTCCCTTGGTTTACAAACTTAAACCATTCCGAAAGTCTGTTTTTAAACCGAAACCATTCTTAAACCAAGGCGTGCTTTCCCTAATGAGGCCTGCCACCCACCCACCATTCAGATTCTGTTCTTAGACCGAGGTAAAGTTCTCAAACCAGGAGACTATTTCCGGCCTAGCGGAATTTGTAAACCGAATTGTTCTTAAACCGGACTGTTCTTAAACCGAGGTACCACTGTCCAAACTACAGCTCCTATACAGCTCAGCCCCTCCCCACCCATGCCTTAGGCCGGTTTTTCCTTTCATCTTCTGAGCTAAGGAGCAGGCATCTGCCTGACTATGGGAAAGCCAGAAGTGCACCTGCTTCAGTCTAGAGGTGCCAGACTTATGGCTTTGGTGCTTCAGGTTGGCCATTCATGGATTTGTGCATCAAAATGAAAAGCTGGAGCCCTGAAGTCAAGCCCACCAAACAAGTAGCTTAGCTGCAAAACTCTATACAGTGGTGCCCCGCAAGACGAATGCCTCGCAAGACGGAAAACCCGCTAGACGAAAGGGTTTTCCGTTTTGGAGGCGCTTCGCAAAACGAATTTCCCTATGGGCTTGCTTCGCAAGACGAAAATGTCTTGCGAGTTCCTGCGGGTTTTTTTCCCTTTTCCCCCCCTTTTCCTAAGCCGCTTATCAGCTGATCCGCTGATAAGCCGCTTAACAGCTGATCGCTAAAAGCCGCTAAACCACTAATAGCGCTAATCCGCTAAGCTGTCAATGGTCTTGCTTCGCAAGACGAAAAAACCGCTATACGAAGAGCCTCATGGAATGGATTAATTTCGTCTTGCGAGGCACCACTGTACATACTCACCTGAGAACATGTCACAATAAATACAATAGGAGTTGTGAGTAAACATGCATGGCATCACACAACAGAATAGAAAAAAAAGCTTTGAATTGCTCCAAAATCCCCCTTGCCTTCTGCTTTGCTCCACTGAATCTTACAGAATATTATTCTAAAGCCCTTGGCACAGAAGATTATATTTACTACTTCCAGCAATTCCTATCACATGCAACAAGTACAAATTAACTGTGTTATCTTCTGTTAATTATACAGAAGGAAATAAATTTACAATATTAAAAGAGGCTTCCTTTATACAGAGCTACCCCATGTATGTACAGTTAAGAAATTAATTAACACAAGAAGAAAGAGAAGGCGAGGAATGGTTGTTAAGAGACAGAAAGCTTGAAGTGATTTATACTGAATCTAAAAATACCAAACTTTTCTTAAAGAAAAAGTTTGATGCAGCTTTAGGAGAGTCATTCCCTCAGTAACAATAAAATCACTGAAAGAAAAATTATGTCATTGATCAGGATAATTTTACTCTGTCAGGATGTCAAGCTTCTGACAGATCATTATGGGAATTTGCATACTTTACGCAAAGAAAATCCAAATTCTGTTTTTGCAATAAAGAGCAATCCACCAAGATAAAAAAGAATTTAAAAATGAGAGATCCATAATGGTGAACCGTTCAGGAAAGAAAACCACTAATCAATCTTAACTGTGCTGCCTAACTGTAGATGCTTTGATAATCTTTCAACATGTAAACAAAAACAAAGAAAATAAAAGCAGTGTTGGAGGAAAAAGCTAAAATTCAGTTTTCACTTACATTTTGTTCCTCTGGCTCCAGTTTTGGAATTTTATGTGATTTGCGCTCTTCTGAGTGGGAAGAGTCATGCTTGCTACTTTTTTTCCTTTTCTCTTTTCTCCCTTCATGTTTTGACTTCGCATACTCACTTCCTTGTACTTCATTTAAAAGATCCCCACACAGAGAGGACTCAAACAATTCCCTGCCGTTCTGGATAGTTTTGGTTATTTTTAATTTGATTTCTGGTGAACCAGTCTTCTTTGGAATCACCGTTTGGGATACTGAAGGAGGTGGCTGCTGTGGAGGAGATGGTTTTTCCAGATTTTCATGTGGCCTTATGCTAGAGTTCTCCATGTGGTAATACTCTGGTGGACTAAAGTTTCTAACAGTGCCAAAGCCATTGGCTGAACCATTAGGATACTGACTATATGGCTGATATTTGGCTTGGGGTTCATACATGCCAATTGGTGGAAATCCATTAATGAGGGGTGGAAGATCCTCCGTTGTTGGCGTAGGGTACTGAAAACCTTGCTGCAAGGCAAGAGCAGCTTCATATGGTGTCTGACTACCATCTTCAGTGATGTCACTGCTGGCATCAAAAGCATCCTCTTGGCGGTTGTTAGCCGAGTCAATGAGTTGAGGTGGTTGCTGAATTGTGTTTCCCATGATCCCTTGCATGAAAGAGAAGGAGAAATCCATTGTTCTGCTCCAGCATCCTTAGCTTTCCCTTTTTCTCATAGGGCCTAAAAAAAGAAACAAGTGAAAAGATAAAGCAGTTGATGGTGCAAGTTCTTTAGTAAAGTTTAAGAAGCCAAGACAAATGCCTGGAAGTGGGCTGGGTGAGAATTTCCCTCCATGCTAACACAATGAGTCTTAGGGCACTTCAAAGGCTAACAGATGTTTTATGGCATAAGCTTTAGTGTGCACTTCATCTGATGCATGAAGTGCTACCTTCAGTTAGAAAAGTATATATAAGATCCTAAGAAGAGTGCTTCTGGACTCCTCTAGTCCAACATCCTGTTCTCACAGTGGCAGGTCAGATGCCTGTGAGAAGCCTGCAAGCAAACAGCACTTTCTCCACTTGTGATTCCCAGCCCCTGGCATTCAGAGACATACTGCCTCCAATAACAGAGTTAATACATAGCCATGATGGTTGCGTTCTACACACACCACACACAGAAGGGGAAAAAATACATGTCTAGAATCTCTTGCATTTCACAGCCTTTCCCCTCACTGCTTATTTTCCCTCGTCTGTACCCATGTGTGGAGGCCTGGGAGACATGTCGAAACGTCATCCAAAACCAATTAGAAGTCCAGATCACAATAATGGTTTCAGAATTTTTGACCTGGCAATATATCATGAATTCCCACTCACTTCCTGGCAGAGGGAGCTCGAGAAATTTCCCGCCCGGCGCCCGCCTGCTTGTATCCTAGCAAGTGGGCTGCCTCCTTCCTCCTGGTCACTCCTCCTGCCCACTCCCTCCTTATGTGCAACAGAAGTAGAGATTCGTGCCATGTAGCTGCCTGACTCTTTCATGGCCGATATGCAGAGACCAGATTACAACACAAGGACTGGGTGATGTATCGTCCAAAACCAGTTTGAAGTCCATATCCAGGAATCAACTCTTGGTTGCTTCTTCTTCCCCACCTTATTTCCTCCTTCCTCCTTATTCCAGACATCATGATATATTGGTATATCGTGATGATTAGCTGGTAATATCTCAAGATGTTGAAAACCAGATCTCACCCAGCCCTATTTGTGTAAAATATATTAAAAATCTCTAAGCCATTAAAGGTGCCAAAAGCACCATGAACAATATGACTATAGTGGACCCTCTGGTTAAGAACTTAATTCGTTCCAGAGGTCCACTCTTAACCTAAGGTACCACTTTAGCTAATGGGGTCTCCAGCTGACGCCACACGATTTCTGTTCTCATTCTGCAGTAAAGTTCTTAACCCGAGGTACTATTTCTGGGTTAGCGGAGTCTGTAACCTGAAGCATTTGTAACCCAAAGTGTTTGTTACCTGAGGTACCACTGTAACTCTCTGGAGCTAAGGGCACTGGCTTAACTATTTTTTTAGTCAAAAGTTATCTACCTATACATTGCCCTGTATACCCCAGTTTTTATCTTTTGGGATTATCTTGCATAAAAAATGTATCTATTAGACAAGAGCAACTACATTAGTATATATATGCTACATGTTCTTCCAAAAACTGAGTTTTCTTACATACTGATGTGAGCAACTCCATTTGTGTGGTGGCCATGACAAGGAAGCAGCAAATTATTTTACAATATCACTGATATGGAAGTAAAAACATAATCTTGCTATTCATACATATATAATAAAGGTAAATTAAGTGGAGGAATCTCACAGCAAAAACATCCTAGGGCCTATTCAAAAGTTAAAACGGTAAAGGACCCCTGACAGTTAAGTCCAGTTGCAAACGACCCTGGGGTTGCAGTGCTCTGGCCGAGGGAGCCGACGAGGGAGTTTGTCCGCAGAGTTTTTCCGGGTCATGTGGCCAGTATAACTAAGCCACTTCTGGCGACCCAGAGAAGCGCACGGAAATGCCGTTTACTTTCCCACCGGAGCGGTACCTATTTATCTACTTGACTTTGACGTGTTTTCGAACTGCTAGGAGGGCAGGAGCTGGGACTGAGCAACAGGAGCTCACCCCGTCGTGGGAATTCGAACCGCTGACCTTCTGATCGGCAAGCCCTAGGCACAGTGGTTTAGACCACAGAGCCACCCGCGTCCCTTATTCAAACGTTACTTATATCCCACTTTGGACTGTACACAAGGGAGAGAACAGAAGCATGCTGGCAGCTCATGCACTCCCTCCCTTTCTATTCTCAATGGGGAGAGAGCAGAACATCTAACTTAGGAGGTCTTAATTATCTGAATGTACGTCAAAGTGCAAGTAGATAAATAGGTACTGCTCCGGCGGGAAGGTAAAAGGCGTTTCCGTGCACTGCTCTGGTTCGCCAGAAGCAGCTTAGTCATGCGGGCCACATGGCCCGGAAGCTGTACGCCGGCTCCCTCAGCCAATAAAGCGAGATGAGTGCCACAACCCCAGAGTCGGCCACGACTGGACCTAAAGGTCAGGGGTTTCTTTACCCTTTACCTTTTTACATCTTCCTTATTCTGGGAGACCAAGCACTGTTAAAGAGTGCTTATCTGCCTGGAATCAGGGAAGATTCTACATTGCAATAACCACAGGACCTTTTTGTTCAGGCAGCCATGTCTCCTGCAGTGAGAAAAACAGGTGCACTTGATAGGGAGCACAAGCCCGAGGCTCAGTCTTGCTCTCTCCCTAGTAAGAATCCAGGCTAGGAAGGTGGTATCTTTTGAACGGCTACGTACAGAAAACGTTTAAAGACCTCCTCAGGCGGCATGCAGATGAAGATAGCAAAAGAAATCTAGGTTATTTTGAAGAACACTCCTTTAAATTTGACACACATTGTGATGGTTTTATGAACAAACTGTTCAGCTGAACTACTTGCTGGCAAATTTGGCCCTCCATATCAACAACCAGCTTGCATTAGCACTCTACACTCCAGATCCAAGAATAAGCTTTTACAGTACTGTATTGCTGATCCCAGGCCAATGAGACATATAGCACAGAATAAGCATAATGGCTCTCCCTCCTCTCCCCGCAAAAAAACATTTTTAATACACACAATATATCCACTATCCCAATGCTTCCTTCCTAGCTGGTGTTCTGAATTCAACAATATACCAAGTCCTAAACGTTTTGCACTCAGACTTATTATGACGGTTGAGAAAATGAACCCCAAAATGCAACTATGCACACAGCTTATAACTTCATGTTTGATCAGCAATGCCTGTTTTATATATTTGAATAAACAAACAATTACTTTGCTATTTTGCTAAGTACAAAACATTTCTAAAGGGACATAAGTTTTTAAAGTGGCAAATTTAGGAAACTTGACTTCACTTTCTTAAAATCTGGTCTACAGTACAGTGGCACCTCAGGTTACATATGCTTCAGGTTACAGACTCCGCTAACCCAGAAATAGTGCTTCAGGTTAAGAACTTTGCTTCAGGATGAGAACAGAAATCGTGCTCCGGCGGCGAGGCAGCAGCAGGAGGCCCCATTAGCTAAAGTGGTGCTTCAGGTTAAGAACAATTTCAGGTTAAGTATGGACCTCCGGAACGAATTAAGTACTTAACCTGAGGTACCACAGTATGAACATTCTTTCTCTTCCATCATCTTGCAATTTAACATACAGTATTCCATTTACTAATGACACAAATTCAAAAATATAAATCCAGCACAGTTGGGATCAGGGAAAGTACAGAATGAAAAAACACAGATGCACTCTCTCTCTCTCACACACACACACACAACTTTTTAAAAATGGGAAAATTGCTCAAAACAGAGAGCAACAGCTATGGCAAATTACATCTACAACTAAAATGAAAGTCATTCTGGGAACCTGGTTGTAAGGGTGACATAAATACTAAAAGGAAGGAAGAAGCAGCTCAAGATTCTTAAGACAGATCCCTGGTTTGAAGATCAGGCCACAGGAGTTCATGCTTTTGTTGGTTTTACTGTCATTTATAGTCTTGGAAATGGCTTCAATTCTTGATTTAAATCCTAGTAAAGAGCAAACCTTTAAGAATGGAATGTAAGGAACTGGGTTATTCAATTCCATGTCCCTGAGAATCCTAGCATACATAATTGGCACCATTTAAGAGTCAAAGAGAGAAATAATGCCTCCCCCATTTTCAGAACTGCTCTACAATAGAGAAAAGTTGGAGGAGGGAAAGGAGCTGCTGTGCTTAGAAAGGAGAAGCCACAGCTGCTGACAGCTTGGTTTTCCTCTGCCAAAGCAGTTTTGGCAGAGCAGCAGCAGAGGGGGAGTTGTACTGCTATCTGTTCGTAGAACAAAGGAAGAGAGGAGGGAACTTTTTATCACAATCTACAGCCGACACTCAACATCCTGGCCTGTTTGTCCACCCTTAAAAGTCATCCTCCAGCATTCAAAGAGTTCTCTTTCCAGGATACTTTCTGCAGGTTGAGATGTGAAATACTTTAACACCACACTGTGCTGGTCCTAAATGTTAAAGTGATCTCTGGTGTATATTAAAATTACTTTTTAGAAATGTGATGGGTTTTGCTACAAGGCAAGGAAAAGAACTACATATTGCAATCAGGGTAGCTGAGCATTTCCTGATATGCCTGGCTTCCAGAGTAACACACTTTCTTGCTCCGACAACTAATCATTTATTTTTATTTTTGCTTTATGCAGAAGACATTACAATGCAGTGCAGCTGCATTGATAAACACTCAGCTAAAATCAAAATTCCACGAACAAGTAATTTTACCAAAGTTCATTGGGAATGTTAGGAGTGGGCGGATGCTAGCATCATACACACAGGATCCTCTCCAGAAGCCCTCCTTCAGGTCCCCAAGAGGTGAGAAGAGATGGCTCATCTGTCACAGAGCTCAATGCCTTTGGTGCTGGATGGAGAGTTTTTATTCACCCAGGCCTTTTAGATGTTGGGTTTTATGAAATTTTTAAATATGGCTTATTGATCATCGTTCTGCTACTGTTATAGGATGCATTTTCTGTATCTATTACTTTTTTAGTATTTCAGCTGCATTAGCAACTCAGAAATCACCTGAAAAGCAAGATATTAATGCTCTAAAGTAATTAAATAAACATTATTACAAAATACAGTGGTACCTCTAGATGCGAACGGGATCCATTCCGGAGTCCCGTTTGCATCTAGAAGCAAATGTAACCAGTGATGGCACGTCTGTGCATGCGCACATTGGTTTTCATCGCTTCTGCGCATGACGTCATTTTGAGCATCTGTGCATGCGGCAAAACCCGGAAGTAACACGCTCTGTTACTTCCGGGTTGCCGCGGAGCGCAACTCAAACGCGCTCATCCCGAAGCACATTCAACCCGAGGTATGACTATATAGCAATAAGCAAACTTCATGACAACTATAACCAACATGAAAAATTTAAGCACTTTTTTACATTATTGGTATTTATTAATTTGTATCCCACTCTTCCTTTCAAGGCAGCAAACATCAAAATGTTACATTTTATATTTAATGTTCCTGAAAAAGAACATGATGCAATACCCAAGGAACAGGCTGCAAAAAGCAGAGTCAACAAATGGTCAAACTAGGACAAAGAGTCTGACCCCCTGCAACACCATTATATTGCATTAACTCCAGCAAATAGCCAGCATTTCACTGATGGAACATAACCCTTTCATTAGTAATGAGACACGGTTAGACTGAGAGAAACAGAATATCAGAAAGTCAGCACAAAGCTTTACATCCTCCTTCATCAATACAGTTGTACTTTGGATCCCGAATGCCTTGCAACTTGAACGTTTTGGCTCCCGAACGCCGCAAACCCGGAAGTGAATTTTCCAGTTTGCAACCATTCTTTGGAAGCCGACTGAAGTGCAGGAAGCTCCTGCAGCCAATGGGAAACCGCACCTTGGTTGTCGAACGTTTTCAGCAGTCAAACGGACTTCTGGAATGGATTCCATTCAACAATCAAGGTAAGACTGTAATTACAATTCTGCATTTTTCTAGAATGTACACAAATGATGTAATTCATTATTAGAGTAGTATTTTTCCCAATCTGATAAACACAATGCTACTCAATTGCAATTCTAGACACACACAAAAGGTTAGGTTTAACCTCAAAAGTAAGCCCAGGCTTAACTTGTAGGTTATCTATCATATGGCATTATTCAGCCCATTAGGCACTTTTGTCCCAGCAAGTGCTTAGCTGTCCGACAATAAAAATAAATGGGAATTTAGAATTGCTTAAATTTGATCATGTGCATTGTTCCGAGTACAGGCACTGCAACCTTCTGGGGGTCACATGGCAGTGGTGGGTAGCCCAAGGGACATGACATGTAGCTTTGTACTGGAAGCGTTCAACACGGCAACCTCCCTGCACACTTTCCATCAGCAGATGAAACACTGCCTGGGTACTGGTCAGCTTATTTATTTTACTCTGATTATGACACTGCTGTTTATGGCTTTTGTGGCATTCTGTTTTTATGGTAGCATATTACAGACTTTTTTCCACATCTTGTTAAGAGTATGAGAGAGAGCAGCTACTAAATTATATACAAATAATGATATATACACTACAATAATTAGCAACTGGACAACACAATCTGCAATCTTAACCCCACTGAATTCCACAGAACTTAATTCTGAGTAGACATGGTTAGGATTCCATTAGGAGGCTTCAATAGTAAATCAATGACACCCTCTTTCAAAAGAGGTGTGTCTGGGCTAAGGTGTCAGCTGTCTAACACTATCAAACTTGCATACAGGCAGCCATACAGAGAAGAAAATCAAGGCCTTCATGCTGCCTACCATTTTTATATGTATGTATATAGTCTTTCAAGTATACAAAATCTTCCATTTGCAAAATAAAATAAAAATTTTGCCTTCTTTATGTAACAAGAAACACAGGATGCTATTTTCACTAGATCAAGTAGGTTTTCAAAATAAGCTCAGTTCGAGTATTTTACAGCCTAGCTGGTCCAACAAAGGCATCATCTCATGGGTCTGGGGTTTCTCATTCCCACATAAATTGCCAACACTCTGGTTGTTTTGTATATTTATATTATAGAAAGCATAGTCTAAACAGTTTTATGAAGAGCAAAGCAGTTCATCCACCTAGCCATCATACAAAATGTTATGAGTCATTTCCAACTTTACATACACATAGCACTGAAGTAAAAAAGTAATCAATTTAAAGTGAAAAAAATTATTCCTTGAAAGCATTTTGTTACAAACTTCCCCTTTGCCAACGTACTTGTCCTCTCTACTGGAGCCAAACATTACTACTTTAACCGATTCAATAGCACCTGGTGTCATCCACTGATCATCTTTTACTAAGACTTGCTTAGAGAAAATAGTAACAAGAAAGAACAGCACTAGAGTGGCAGACATTGCCTAGTGTTACACAGAACACGGTGCAGTTATGAAAATGTTAATGAAATATTGTTATTCTGCATATAACTGCAGAATTGCAGCCAATCATAGTAATAAATTATATCTTGCCCCCACAGTATTAGGGTTTTTAAGGGCAAAAACAGGAACACTGAGAAGCAGATGTGTAAAAATGAAGCAAGCATATCAAAATATGATACTTTGATTTTAAAACAAACCGACACAGGATTTATCCAAACATGCAAAGATTGTGGCTGATTGACAAGACATTCACATTTATACTTCCGTCCAATCAACAAAGAAAAACAAAATGAACAAACTACAAACATTAGAGATACAATCAGAATATGGAGCCTCTCTCCACTGCAGAAAAAACCCTCGGATGCTATCAATTCAAAAAAAATTATCAAAGCATCACACAAATATACCTGCTTCCCACTAATCAGATACCTGAACAGCAATTTGTCTCAAATCTCTGTTGTCTGCTGTACATGAAATACAAACAACAGCATCTGCACAGTTCAATGGCAGTTAAAATAAAGGAACACTTAGCTATCTGTACAGGAATAGAGTCAAGAAAAAGCATTAAGAAAAATGTAGGAGGAAATCCCTTCGTGTATAATATTTAAAACACAATCAGTAAGTAAGTTTCATTTTGCTGTTCACAAACAAGTGTGCCTTTTGTCGACAGCCTTGGCAATGTCATTTCCTTGTTTACTTAAAGAAATTGCTGAAGACGGTTCAGCCTTCTGCCATTTACAACAGAGACAGCCCCCCTACCTATTTAATTCTTCATGAAAATGGAGAGAAAAATGTCTGTGTAATCCCGCTGCAGATTTGTATTGAAAAGGGTTAATTTCTGCACCACAGTCCCCTAGCAGTACTGGCTGCAGAAAGGAATGAGAAGGAGGAAAGATGTTCCTTTCTCAGCCTGCTTATGATAAATTTCAGAATGGTATGATTTTAAGATAGAGAATAAGGAACAAGGAGAAGGATCTTAAAGATCATTTGATAACCCAAAGCAAGTCTTGTTTCTTTTGGGGAGTAGGGGGTCTAAAGAGATTTACACTGCAGTATATGGAAGCAAACATGGCTGCCTCTGCCCCTTTAAATCCAAATGGCCCTACTCCATCACATTAAGCTATTATCTGATCTATCCTCAATTATTCCTCAACCCTTCTTTGAAAAACAAAGAGGGTGCCTCTCCCTTTAGCAACAAGAGATCACTTTCTAGAACTCTAGGTTCAAGCCTTAATAGGGCATTCATGCAAATTTATACGTGTAGGCAGGCACTGTATATACATACACAAAAGGTTGTGTTATTAACAGTCCCAGATTAGACTTCTCCAACTCCAAGGCCAATTCCAACACTACCCATGACTATTTATGGCTTTCTAAACAAAAAAAATTCCTTCCAGTAGCACCTTAAAGACCAACTAAGTTAGTTCTTGGTATGAGCTTTCGTGTGCATGCACACTTCTTCAGATACCTGAAGATTACGCAGCGGGATTACACAGACATTTTTCTCTCCATTTTCATGAAGAATTAAATAGGTAGGGGGGCTGTCTCTGTTGTAAGTTAGTTCTTGGTATGAGCTTTCGTGTGCATGCACACTTCTTCAGGTATCTGAAGAAGTGTGCATGCACACGAAAGCTCATACCAAGAACTAACTTAGTTGGTCTTTAAGGTGCTACTGGAAGGAATTTTTTTTGTTTTGACTATGGCAGACCAACACGGCTACCTATCTGTAACTATGGCTTTCTAGTTAGAATGTCATGCAAAACAGCAACCCCATGGCAAGCGACATAACCAATTCCACATCCACAGTCCATATTCTCACACTTATATATGACACTACATTAAGGCCATCTCGCCAGACTCCAACACAGTTATTCTATTATTGTACTGGTCACAACACACAACCCATAGCAACACTTTGTGTATAAATTATTTCATAATGTATTTTCCTATATTGTTTCTCATATCCTTTAAGCCAACAGTCTTGAAGAGTCTAACACTCCAAACCACCTAAAATGCCTCAGCAACTGTGTTTCCATTGTCATGTTCACAACATCAACCACAACTATAGGACTATAGTTGAGGTTATAGGACTATAACCTCCTTGCATACCAGCTGACTTTATTATTTATCACCAAATCATCAATCCCATTTTATTTTATTTATTAAATTTGTACATCTCCCTTCATCTGCAGATCTCAGATGAAGTACAAAATACATGATAAAAACAACCATAACCCCACCTCCCACAAACAAATTTAAAAGGCATATACAGTGGTACCTCAGCTTACATACGCTTCAGGTTACAGACTCGGCTAACCCAGAAATATTACCTCGGGTTAAGAACTTTGCTTCAGGATGAGAACAGAAATCGCGTGGCAGCAGCAGGAGGCCCCATTAGCTAACGTGGTGCTTCAGGTTAATAACAGTTTCAGGTTAAGTACGGACCTCCGGAACGAATTAAGTACTTAACCTGAGGTACCACTGTACTGTAAGATGTTAATCAGTCAAAGGACTGATTGAAGAGGAACATTTTTGTCTGGAACCTAAAGGTGTATAATCATAATGCCTCAACCCGCCTCCAGCCTTCGTCCCAATTCTGGCATCCTCACAATCCCATTGCTCTATGTGAGATCTAGCCTCCAGTCATCATCCCACTTCCACTCCATCTCTTTCAGAGTCCTGTAGCACCCATACATCCTCACATTCCTAGGTCTCCCCAAACCCCCATTCCCCCAGAATATATATGCTGCCCATACCTCCCCTCTGCACTATCTACCACATACAGTGGCACCTCGGTTTAAGAACAGCCCTGTTTACAAACGATTCAGTTTACGAACTCTGCAAAACTGGAAGTATTGTCCTGGTTTGCGAACTTTACCTCAGTCTAAGAACGGAACATCATTAGGGAAAGTGCACCTCAGTTTAAGAACAGTTTCGGTTTAAGAACGGCCTTCTGGAACGGATTAAGTTCGGAAACCGAGGTACCACTACTGACAGGGATTAAGCTGCTGTGGAATAGTTTTTATGTATTTTAATAAAGTGTTTGATGTTTTGATGATACTTTGTTGGTGTACTTTCGCTACAAGTTCTTGGTGCTGCTACTGCTAAATGTCTACCAAACAGATAAATACTATGGTACTCAGAGCCAAATCCACTATGAAAAGTCCTTACTTCCACATCTAATGACCCCCAGACTCTTTAGAGCTCTCCCTCAACTGGTGGTATATTAACCAATTCACTACTACTGTATACATATCTCCTCAAGAGGCCCACTAAGCTCAACGGGGCTCACTCCAAGAGCTAAGGGACTATTAGGTCCAAATTTGGAAACTTACACACAGTACTTTAAATCTCACTTTGCCATGAATTCATTATGTGGTCTTCAGCAACCCACTGTCTCTCAGATCAAATTCTGATATAATAATAGCTACAGGTTATTTGTCATGATTTTATATTGCCCTTTCTCCAAAGAATTCAGGGCAGCACACATAGTGTTAGGCTGAGAAATACTGAATGGCCTAAGGTCACAAAGTGAGTTTAACAGCTGAATGATGATTTGAACCCACTGATCCTAATGCACACCACATTTCAGATTACAGTGGTACCTCGGGTTAAGAACTTAATTTGTTCTGGAGGTCCGTTCTTAACCGGAAACTGTTCTTAACCTGAAGCACCACTTTAGCTAATTGGGCCTCCCGCTGCCACCACCGATGCGCGTGATTTCTGTTCTCATCCTGAAGCAAAGGTCTTAACCTGAAGTACGACTTCTGGGTGATTGGAGTCTGTGACCTCAAGTGTCTGTAACCTGAAGCGTCTGTAACCTGAAGTACCACTGTACTGAAGGCTACTTTGGATTACAGATATACCCTAAAGCACTGGGGGGGGGGACCTTGAAAATGCCCACTTGTGCTTGTCTGTGCCAAGTAAGGTTTGCTTCTTGGAAACTGGGAAGGGAAAGCTTTTGCTTCCTGCGCTGGGTTCCCACCTCATCTCTCCTTAGGTCCCCAAACTGCTACATAAATATGTCTGTCCAAGCCAATACCAAAGGGAGGGAGGTCACCCATGCAGGAGCAAAGGAGGAAGACCAGGTGGGGATGACTCCGGCTCTCGGGGTCGTGGGTTTGAGCCCCGCATCGGGCAAAAGATTCCTGCATTGCAGCGGGTTGGGCTAGATGACCCTCGCGCCCCTTCCCTCTCTACCGTTCTACCATGAGAAGCCTCGTTTTCATCAAGGGTCCTGTAGATGAAAAACGAAAGGAAAAATGGAGGGCCCTAGGGCTCTCCAAAAGGTAAATATTGGACACGGAGGAATGCTGAGGACTAGCAACTTGGGGAGGCTCGTTCGCAAGGCGACGTCTCCGCCCCCTGCCCCCCCTGCCTCCGTGGCGCCTCACCGTCAGTCTCTTCCATTCTAACTTCCCCGCCGTATCGGACCGATCGCCGCCGGGACGCGTAAGGGAGGAAGCGCGGCGGAAAGGGCCTCGCCGGGCCGGGCTCGGCAAAGGGGGCGGGCCAGGCCCCGCCGTAGGCCGCGCTCGATCCCCGGCCTCAATTGACGCGGCGCTCCCGCCGCCGCCGCCTCCTCTGCCTCGGCCTCCTTCTCCTCCGTCGCGGGCGGCGCAGGAGCCTCCTCGGGGGCTGCGGGCGAGGAGTCCGGGGAAGAGAGGGGGCGCTGGCGCTCCGCTCTCGCTCTCTCGCGCTCTCGCTCGCTGGCTCTCAGGCCCCGGCCTCGGCCCTGCCCGCCGCCGCCTTCGCCTTCGCCGCCGCCGCCGCCTTTCTTCTCGCGCAGCACAAAGCTCCCTTAGAGGCAGCGCCGGAAGAAAGCGGCGCCTCATTGGCTGCCCGCGCTGCGCCAGGCGCCGGGCATGCTGGGAGTTGCAGTTTCCCGCCTGGACGGGTCGGGCGGAGGGCGCGCGCGCTTGTCCCGGGGCAGCAGCGCCAGGCGGCGGCGGCGGCGGCGGCGGCGGCGCTCCAGTTCCCTCCAGCCCAGCAGGCAGGGCGCTGCCTTGGGGAACGGGGAAGCCGTGGCTCTGACGGGCTCCCCACTAGGGAAGGCGGAGACCCGCTCTTGGCGCTCGGGGAAGAGGCCCAGCTGTGGCAGGGACACTTCGGCACCAGCATGCAGGCCCGATTTGTGGGTTTTAATTCACATATTCCTTGGAATGGCTAGACTGGGCTTCCCCACAATTCTACAGAATGCCGACTTCAAAACAAATAAGCATAATCTGTCACCTCTCCTCAAGTCTTCTTTGGACAAGAATGAGCAGTCTTGTGATTTCAGGACTCTGGAAACTGGGCAGAGAAATTTAAATGACATAGATGAGATTCAGAACTTAGAAAGAAGGCTAATATAATAAAGAATTGCTATGTACATACAGCCATGTCTGTAACTTGAGGCATACTTGTTGGGTGGGTGGGCATGTAAACCATACAGCCCAACCTCCTGCTGAGGGCAGAACATCCAAACCTAGAGCAGACCCAACAGATGGTTGGCCAGCTCCTACTAAGTAATGTTAGAGTCTGGGGTTCAGGCCAAAGACACAACTTGTCCAGCATCTTGTGGCCAAGCTAGTGCCTGATGGCAAGCGTCAAAGCAGGACGTGCGCACAACAGTCTTCGCCTTCTCCCGGTGGGTGTTTCCCAGCAACTGGCATTCCGAGGCGTCATTGGAGGTGGAACAAAGACATAAGGCTAGTAAGCCCAAGTGTTGGTGGCTTAACCTCCACTGAGGGAGTCTTCCACATCCCTGGGTAACGGATTCCATTATCAAACTGCTCTTACTGTCTAAAGGTTTCACCTAATGTTTTGCTAAAATAGTATATCATCGTATAACTTAATCCCATTTGGTTTAGTCCTTCCCATTCTGAGGCAGCAATAAAACTGCTAGCAATTTGCAAAGCTAAGCCGTGTCTGGTATGGTTTCAGATTGGATACGGACCTTAAATGGGTTGAGGTTCCTGCACTGCAGGGCAATAGGACCCTTGGGGTTTTTTCCAACTCTATGATTCTAGGGGAAAAGCCTTTGCCTGCCTCTATATAGCAGCCCTTCAGATTCTGGAGTAGTGCTCTGATGTCTCCCCTCAGTCATCTCTTCTCCATCAACCTTTCCTCAGGACTTATTTTCTGTACCAATGGCCATCTTCATGGCCTTCCTCTGAACCTGCTCTAATCCATCTACATCCTCAAAATGCAAGTCCAGAAACTGGGCACAGTCCACTGGATGTATTCAGAATAGTGCTGAATGATGTGGAAGTAGGCCTTCTCATTTGCATTCTCTCTAGCCACTTTACACTTCTAACTTCATGTTCAGCTTGTGGCTGACTACAGTCCCAAGCTCATTTTCACATGTGTTACTGCCATATCAGATCTCCCCCATCTTATACATCTGGTTCATGTGCCTAAATAGATAACTTTGCATTTTCATTCTGCTGAATATCATTTTATTAATATTTATTCCTGTCTCCTGAGATGTTAGCAATACCTCCTGGTTTTTGTTTTTGTTTTAAATAATTTTTATTAATTTCCAAATTTTTAACATACACAAAAACAACATAAAAACAAACACAAAAAATCATATTTTCTTTACCTTATTTCCATAAACCTCTTTTCCCGGACTTCCCCATACCTTCCCCTTTTTGCATCCTTAATTTTAAACAATTGTTCAGCAACCCTTTTTAGCCAATTAAATATAAGTTCATTCTCCTTTTCAATTCCACCCTAAAATCAAACACAAATTGCCGCTGCAATTCTACGTCTTCCTTTCCCTCAGCATTTTAGCACTCCTCAATTTTATAATAGTTCTTAAGATACGTCTTAAACTTCTTCCAATCTTCTTCCACAGTCTCTTTCTCTTGGTCGCGGATTCTGCCGGTCATTTCTGCCAGTCCCATAAAATCGATCACTTTCGCCTGCCATTCCTCCAGCGTGGGTAGCTCTTGTGTCTTCCAATACTTTGCTAGAAGAATCCTTGCTGCCGTAGTAGCGTACAAAAAGAAATTCCTATCCTTCTTCGGCACCAACTGGCCGACCATACCCAAGAGAAATGCCTCTGGTTTCTTGTTAAAGGTGCACTTAAGCACTTTCTTAATCTCATTATAAATCATTTCCCAGAAGGCCTTAATCTTTGGGCAGGTCCACCAAAGGTGGAAAAAGGTACCTTCAGTCTCTCTACATTTCCAACATTTGTTATTGGGCAAATGGTAAATCTTCGCAAGCTTGACTGGGGTCATGTACCACCTGTAAATCATTTTCATAATGTTTTCTCGTAAGGCATTACATGCCGTAAATTTAATACCTGTGGTCCATAACTGCTCCCAGTCAGCAAACATAATGTCATGACCTATGTCCTGTGCCCATTTAACCATAGCTGATTTCACTGTCTCATCTATTGTATTCCACTTCAACAGCAAGTTATACATTCTTGATAAATTCTTAGTATTGGGTTCTAACAGTTCTGTTTCTAGTTTCGATTTCTCCACCTGGAAACCAATTTTCCTGTCTTGTTTGTAAGCCTCCATTATTTGAAAATAATGGAGCCAATCTCGTACCTTGGACTTTATTTTCTCATAACTTTGTAATTTAAATTCACCACCTTCTTGTTCTAAAATTTCAGAATATTTCGGCCAATTTGTTCTCATGTTAAGTTTCTTTACTTCCTTGGCCTCCATAGGTGAAAGCCACCTGGGAGTTTTATTTTCCAATAAATCTTTGTACCGAATCCACACGTTATATAGTGCTTTCCTAACAATATGATTTTTAAAACCCTTATACACTTTAACCTTGTCATACCAAATATATGCATGCCAACCGAAGTTATTATCAAATCCTTCCAAGTCTAAAATGTCTGCATTTTCAAGAAGTAGCCAATCTTTTAACCAGCAGAAAGCTGCCGATTCATAGTAGAGTCTTAAGTCCGGCAGGGCAAACCCCCCTCTTTCTTTAGAATCAGTAAGTATCTTGAACTTAATTCTGGGCTTTTTGCCCTGCCAGACAAATTTAGATATATCTTTCTGCCACTTCTTGAAACAGTCCAGTTTATCAATAATTTGTAATGTCTGAAACAAAAATAACATTCTAAGCAATACATTCATTTTAATTACTGCAATTCGACCTAACAAGGAAAGCTTCAGGTTTGACCATGTTTCTAAATCTTTCTTTATCTCAGTCCAGCACTTATCATAATTGTCCTTAAATAAATTTACATTCTTAGATGTCATGTTAATCCCCAGGTATTTTACACTCTTTGCCACCACTAACCCAGTTTCCTCTTGGAATCTCTCTCTTTCAACATTTGTTAAGTTTTTTTCCAGTACCTTGGTTTTTTGTTTGTTCAACTTAAATCCTGCGACCTGGCCAAATACTTGAATTAGTTCTAGAGCTCTTTTGGTACTAGTGTCTGGCTCTTGCAGGGTCAATACTAAGTCATCTGCAAAGGCCTTCAATTTGTAGTGTCTGGCTCCGACCTGAATCCCTTTTACCAGCTGGTCCCCCCTAATCATATTTAACAGAACCTCCAGGACCGATATAAAAAGTAATGGGGATATTGGGCACCCCTGACGTGTCTCTTTTTCTATAGGTAGTTCATCCATAACCACATTATTTACAATTAGCTTTGCCTTTTGCTCAGAATAAATTGCACTTATACCATTTTCAAACTTTTGGCCTACCCCCATCCCATGGAAATACCTCCTGGTTTTGTGTCATTTCCAAAGTGATAAGTGTTCACTCTATCCTTTAATCTAAGTCATTGATAAAACTTTGCCTGTTGTTTAAGTATGCTGCTGATCAAAATATCAGGGGGGACTTTACCCCATGCTTTGCTGAAATCCAAATAAAGTATGTCCACAGCATTCCCACTATTGACTATGCTAGTAACCCAGTTTTAAAAAAATCTATAAAGTTAGTTTGGCAGGGTTTGTTTTTGACAGTCCACGCTGGCCCTGACTAATCACTGCATAGTTATTTACAGTACTTGAAAAAAATTACCTTGATCTTCAGTCCCCAAAAGACTCCCAGAATAGCTTACAGACCAACAGACATAATAGAGTTCCTGCCCTCAGACTTACAATCTAAAATGACACAAAAGGAAAATTGATTGTGAGGCTGGAGGAAATAAGCAACTTGTGCACTCCATATCAATTCTAGTACCTTTCCCAGTCAGACTGATTCTGTGGTTTTCTCAAACTTTCTTACCTAAACCCACTTTTTAATATAGAAGATTAGGACAACATTTGCCAGTCTCCAGCCCATCTGGCTCAACAGCGTCTAGATTATTTAGCAGTAGTTTTCAGACAGAATACATTTGCGGTCCTACCTAGAAACATCCAGGATTGAACCTGGAATTGTCTGCATGCAAAGCCCATGTTCCACTCCTGAGCTCCAGCCCGTCCCTTACAAAGGTAAATTTGTCTGATGATTTCTCAGCCCCCTCTTCCACCAAAAGACTTTAAGAGGTAAAAATGTTGCACTAAACTTTTTATTTTATTTTTTAAAAATACTTCTATACTGCCTTTTACTCCAGAGAGTATCAAAGCATAGATTGTAAAACATATCTGGAAAATATTCATAAGAATTATAGTAGGGTGCTAAATTCTTGACATTAAAGGTCAGGAAATATCTGAGCATGCCAGAAGCAACTGACAGTTGGTAGCGTGTATTCGACTGCAAAAAACAATCTGAAGTGTAATGCATAATGTAAATTATGATAGGCCTGGAGATTGGCCTTCCACTGCATGTGCTTTTAGTGGGGTTCAAAAGAGGTATTGTGGGAGAAATGACCATGTGGAATATGCATAGACTTGATAGGCTTCCCTTCTGGACAGAGTAGGCTGGGGTAGAGACTTGAGGGCCAAATGCAGCCCTCCAAACTTCTCTATCTGACCCTCAGGACTCTCCCCATACCAGAAGCCCTCCCCAGGCCTCACCTCTCACTGGTACCTGGGCTGCCACTCCTGGAATATTTCTGGCTGGCTGGAAGGCATCCTTGACCTCTGGGGATGATGCCTCTTGCTTGCCTTGCCTTGACAGGGAGGCAGGAGTGAGTGTGCATTAGAAGCAAAGATAAAGCATATATTCAAAAGGTTGTCCAGAAGGCTGAAAAGGGTTCCCCAGGCCTGCATTGGAGTCTGAAAGAGGAGAAAGTGGTCTGGAGTTGGAGGGAGTTGCAGCCTTAAGGATTCAGAGGGTGACTGGTGGACTGCTAGGCTGCCACAACCTATAAAGGGAGATGGAAGCCATGAAGAAGAAAAACCTGGCTGTTTGTTCAAATCAGCTTTCAGAGGCCCTCCTCCTGCACCCATGAGAATGCATACTTGGGTTTGAAACCACAAGTGATAGGGCCTTCTCGGTGGTGGCTCCATGGTTATGGAATTCCCTTTCATACAGAACCTGGAAAGTCCCTTCATATATTCTTATTTGCCTTTCTTAAACAATGTTATTTCTGTCAAAGATTCCTGAGACTTGATGCTTCCTTACTATTCTGGAGTCTTCAGTTTTCAACTGTACACACATCTCTCTCAGATGGATTTCCCCCAATTATACACTGCTTTGTAAGGCAGATTATAAAATGCTTTCGATAAACAAAGCTAGGGAACAGGTTGTGTTCTTTCTTTTGGAGGCTTTGGCTACATCTGATGCTTCTTGATTTGGAGGGAGGTACAGGTAGACAGAAGCACCAAGGGCAGGGCAGGGGGCTTTAAATTGCTTCAGTGTGTTAGCATGTCCTTACTCATTACAAGATGAAGTAGTCACAGCCTGGGTAGGAGTGATGTAGCCAAGAAATTCTACAGACTCATTTTGTAATATACAGAAGGCAGTTCCAGATTCCAGTGAATCAATTTGCATTACAGCATCTTGTTGAGTTCCTAGCTCTACCTGTTGGATGGTTGCCATCTGGGCAGGAGACTGAAACTGTAGGTGGGGTGTCATTCTGAATGCTCACAGACATGTACACAGATCCCTGCATGTAGACAACTAGCACATCACGCCGAAAGTTTGCATATCATGCTCTCCCCGCAGTGGAGACTTTTATGTCAGGGGTTGCAATAATGCGGGAAAGAACTGTGTTGCTGCGGTTAACATGTCCCCGAGCATAGCATGAGAAGGGGGGGTTCTTCATTACTGGGAATGACAGCAATAGGGGGACTGATGTGCTATTTTGTCCTGGGTTCAGAGCAAGGAGAGATCTTCCACACAAGCCTGGAAAAGAAGACAAGATGAAGGCTTTTCAGTGTTTTCCTTTTCTTAAATTTTTGAAGCTGATTTCTGGTGAGTCAAGGTTAAAATGGTATAACTTGCTCAGGTGTGAAAAAGGCTAAAATCTTAAATGTTTGCTTAGGCTGAGCAAAGTAGTCACTGGTAATGTCAAACCCTTACCATATGGAAACAGAAATTAAGATATAACTGAATTAATAAATGCACACCTGTCACTGGATATAGAAAAGACAGCAAGTCAGGGTGTAGAATGGCTAATCAGTGGCACAACCATTTACATCCTCTTTAAATGAAAATACATGAGCGCGCACACCACACTGAGAGATGGAGGATGCTGTTAATTACTAATAGATTGCATTTAATTACTAATGCATTGCATAAAGACAGGGAGCATGCAAGATTCTGGAGGATCAATATAGCATCAGTCTCAGGTTCTGCTTTTAGCTGCTGGGGTTTGACATCTGGGCAAGAGACTGGGAATAAATACCATCATTTTCTGTTGTAGTCATGAATGCAAGATGCAGAGGAAATCATTTGCAATTCATTCCACTCTTGCCCAAATCTGAAACATCCAAAGTAAATACATTGGGAATGAAATCTACTGTTACTAAGCCAAAAGGAAAGCAGAACAGGTGTGTGGAGGGGGAAGAAACGTTACATCCAGCAACAGTAAAAGGGAAAGAAGGGGGGGGGGAAAACAATGTTGGTTTTGAGGGGAGACATGAAAAGAGTGATGCCTGTTTCCAGAATACCATAATCAGAAAAAAACTCAAGTACCAGGGAAAACGAGATACATGTTCTTATGAGAAGTGAAAGGTTTTTATCATTTTCTTAACAGAGGCTGGATGCGGATCTCCACATTTCCCTTATTTCTCACAACCACAAGCAAATAAACAATATATTTGGCTTGTATGTGTTCTTGGGTAATCCAGACTATATGAATATGCATTTTAAAGCAAATATTCTATTTTAAAATCGTAGGTTGGGGTGTCTTAGGAATGACTTCCCTTCATCATCCTGCTGTTCTTACATTACCAAAATATACAATTTTTACCCCAAAATAGGACCATGGAGGACATTAACTGCATAGGCTGCATGGGCGTGGGGAACCTTTTTCAGCCCACATTCACTTCAGGTTGAGTAGGGCCACGGATGCGACTCTTACCTTTAAATCAACCCCACAAGTTGGAGGCTTCTACCCACACTCCGCTCCATCCAAGCAAGAGTTAAAGGACATGCTCCAGCCAGGTGGCTTTTTAATCTTTGAACCAGAATTGAACCCGATAGCCCTTCAAATAGAGGATTGCCTTCTGTTCTCCCTCTGGAAGGGTCTCCTTGCAGAGCTAGGTTGACATAGAAGATACACGATTGCTTAGCATTTCCCTACTCTCATTTATCTCCTTTTGCACACTTTCTTAGGTGTGAAATCCATAGAATTCAGTGGGATTATTTTCAGCAAACATGCATCTGCTTGAGCTACATGCAACATAATGGGATGTTTTTCTACTGCTGTATTTTTGCATGAAAAGCTTTTCATTTACAAAAATGCACTCTTTAAATTTTTTTGCAACATGTACCAGTCAAACTGGACAGTTTCAAAGCTTTCATTATTTTTCTAGGAAAGTATCCCTAGAAAGTGTGCATGGATAAATAATAGATAAAAATGCATAGCTCTTTAGCAATGTCCAGAATTAACATACTAATAGTTTTCAATGCCTTCATGTTTCAATCCCTTGATAGCAATCAATCAATCAATCAATCAATCAATCAATCAGGGAGTGTATGTTATTGGGTTGTCAAGGCCACCCAGGCTTAAGCATCATACTTATGGTCATTGTATCATTTTGCCACCACCTTTGACCATCCAGGAATACTATCTCTCCTTGTGTAGGATATCTACTGTCTTCAACAGTTCCTAATTTTCCTAAAAGTGTTGTTCTCCTTTCCCTTTTAGATCCTAGTCTGAATTATCTAATTTCTTTAACTTGGCATTGGGCCTTGGAGTGAGCCCAAGCTCGAGGGATTGTTTCCCACGCGATCTAAGGCTCTAAACAGCTTTGAGTTACACGACATAATTGCCCCTAGGGCTAAATGCAAGGAAAGCAAGCTGCCCAATCCTGTGGAGATATGAAGGATGTAGCTGGCTGCTGTCTTGCCCAGGCAAGCATCTGGCTCACGACACTGGCATTCTTTCATGGTTAGAGTTAAGAGGAAAAGGAGGTGGCCAAAACATACTAAAAATATAAGTTGTACATACAACTGGCCCACCTCACAATGCAGTTGTGGGCATGGCTTTGTCACAAGGGTGTCCTTGAAAGATACGGTTTATTTACGAGTGGACAAGCAGAATCTATTGGAAGCATGTGGACTCATTCAAGGCATCAGATGCCCAGATAGGATCTGATTCTATTCATATAATCTGTATATGAGTCCAGTACTGAATTTCTTGGATGCTTTGGAGTCTTTAACTGCTTATGGTAAAGTACTTTGAGATATTTTATACATTAGAAGCAGTCTATAAATTGACCAAGTAAGTATTATGCTCAACTTAGTCTTCCCTTGGCCTTTCAGACCAGTCTTCTTCATGTTGGGGAAACCCTGAAATTCAGGAAGTTGTAGGAGCAGTGGAACATGGACTTCAGCTTTCACACATGCTTTTATTTGGGTTCGGTCAGGGGTGGTCAATCTCAAGCGTGAGGGCTGTGTGCAGCCCTTCAGGTCTTTGTATCCGGCCCCAGGGACACTCTCCTGGCCAGGCCACTCACCAGCCTTGCTGCATGCCCTCCTGGAGTGTTTTTGCCTGGCTGGGATGCATCATTGAACTCTTACAATATCTCTGGCTTCCCTCACTGGAATTTAAAGAGGATATCTGAGTGCATGTGGAAACCGTACAGAGGTAAAATGTACATTCAATGCTCTGCCCGCTTTCGCATCTGTCTCCACCCACCAGCAGGTTGCCCAGAAAGAAATGTGGCTCTTGGGACGCAAAAAGAATTCCCAACCCTGGTTTAGATTAGTAAGCCAAGTAGCCATGTTGTGAAACAAGCTCTGCAGTTGCTTCACTGTGTGTCTGGCTCACAATTCAACCCAAAATTATGTGAAAGTCTGCTGAACGTCCTGAAACACATTCAGCCGGGGTGAAAACATCACACCACCACTTTGCCGCTTGCTGGAGTCACCCCGTCAGTCATGCCTTCCAACTGGCTATCTAATGGCTGCTTCACGCATCACAAATTTCCCGTGTACATGTCAGAAGCCACCTCTGTGCAGACATGAACACCTGAACGGGTGGGACAACTACAAAACATGGGATCACCCTCAGTTGTTTCTAAAATATGTCTACAACTGGCTTGGATTGAGGGTTGGCAAGCAGCAAGCCTCTTACTGGCCTGGCTAGAGCTCCCTCCTTGGCTCACTTCTTCACCCTCCTGCTAGTCTCCATGATAATTTACAATATGTCATGCAAAGCAAGGAGGTGAATGGGAGTGTTGTAAAGTGAAATGACATCACACATTCCCTTGTTAGAGGAAAATGTCACCATCCATCACACACAGGCATGAAAACGGCCAAATAACCTGGTTCGTACAATTGAGGGGTAGCTGTGTTAAGTCAGTTGCAGAAAAAACAACAGAGAGTCACACAGCATCAAAAGTAACACATTTATTATAGCATATGCTTTCCCAGACGAAAATCTTTTTCCTCAAATGCCAACTTGCATGTGACCTTAAATGTGTATTTGTGCCAATGGAGGGCTTCCTGCTTGTGCCAAGAATAGCAACTTGTGGGAAGCCATCACTGTCAGCATCACAGCAAGGAAGGAAAGACCTCAAGCTGCCCATCCCTGACCACGACCATCCTGCGAGTTCTCAGCCCCTTCCACAGTGGATGCCCTTGCATGCAAACTGCAAAGAGACGTTAAAGGCACATCTAGCTTGGCCCTCCAAAGTTGGCAGCTGCATCTCCCACAAAAGGGTGTAACAGAAAAGAGGGGAAACCGTAAACAGTGGGATTAAATGGCGATTAAATGCAAAAAGCACAATCTGCAACCATCGAATTAAGTAACCATTTGCAGCAGTAACTGATTTACAGTGTATTGTTTATTTAAATAAATTCTATCTCGCACTTCACCTTGTTAGTCTCAAAGCAGCTTACAACAATGAAATTCTACAAAACTTAAGATATACATGTTAAAGCTGCAAAATTTAAAAATCTCGATGATTTAAAAGCCCCAGAACGAAGCAAATGGCGACAACACAATTGTAGCAGCGCAAAGCGAGAGGAAAAGTTCCGCTTCCGCGCTGGAAGTCAGAAATCTCTTTTCCTGCAATGCCACGGGCTGCGTGCAGGCAGGGCTGTCGCAAGCGGCTCTCTCCCCGCGCGGCCTGAGCCGGGCCAAGAAGAGGAGGAGCCGCCGCCGCCCCCCCTCGCCCCCTGCAGGAAGCCGGGCTCGCCGCCAGGGGGCAGCAGCAGAGCTCGCCCTCCGCCCTTGGCTCCTCCTCCGAAACGCCGGGCGAAGGACCCGGAAGTGGGCTGGGGCGCGTCACCCGCCCGCCCGCCCGCCCCCTCCCTGGCCCCGCATCCCTATTGGCGGGCATCCGCTCGCGAGAGAACAAGAGGATCCGGGGCGCGCGCGCGCGCGGGGGCCGCTGGGGCCGAAAGCGGCCGGTGGCAGAGCGGGGGAGGGGAGCCCGTGGCGGGGCGCTCCCTGGAGAAGCAGGGTACGTGGGGATGCGGCGTCACGTGTACGGGCCGGGGAGAGAGGGGCCGGGGGCGCCGCGGGAGTTGGGCAGCGGCTTCTCCGCGCCCTGCTTCCCTCCCGGCCCCGGGGTCCGGGCGGGAGGCGAGAGGGGGGCCCGAGGGACCGGGCTGGGCAGCCCCGCTGTCCCCGGAGAAGACGAGAGCGGGGCAGGAAGAAAACTGAGCAGCGGGTCTCAGGCACATCCCGTCAGCATCCTGGGCTTTAGGTTGTTGCGCAATATTAAAAAGTTTTGATTTTGAACTTGACCTTAAAACTCAGTCCTGTTCTTGTCTCTGGTGCGTTCCATCTTTTGGGGTGGTTTTTAAAATAATTTTATTATTAATTAAAACACTACTTTCTCAGTCCCAAGGCAGCATGCAACAACATTATTGATTAAATTTGCAGGCGACCCTTCATCCATACATCTCAGAGCAGTTCACAACATAAAAATATAGCAGCCACTTTAAAATCAATACAGATAAAAAAGAGAATGCAGCTCATAACCCAGGGCAAAATTAAAGCAGTGTTACAAACTCAGATATACAAGCTAGATGCCAAATGGCTCCTTAAACCAGGGTTTCAGTTGCCAAAAAGGAATGCCTAGTTACCATTTTTCAGCCAGAAGGCTCCGAAGTCGTATTTTTCAATAAGATTTTTTGATTCCTGAAATTCATTCTTGTTGTGCAGATAAAATATAACAGATAGAATTCTACAGGGTGTGTTGCTAGTGTGTGAAAGCAGTCCAGATCCAGGCATGGACCTCCAGAGGGTGGAGATGTCAGGTGCCATCCTGGTGCTCAGGCAGCTTCACTTGGTCGCAAGTGGCTGATAGCCAGGTGCAAAATGTGCCTGGCAAATTTTGAACGCTGAGTTAAAGCATAACAAACTGCTGGAATGAAGCACCAATGAAGGCCGATTCATTTTTGAATCATGACATTTTTGTTTTTGACCACTGCGCAGCATGCCAATACAGATCAGGGGCAGCCAACACGGTGCTCTCCAGATATTGTTGGGCTACAGCTCCCATCAGTGCTGACCCTGCTGAGATTCGGCTGATCAGATTTTGAGACCAAAACATTTGAAGAGCCAAAGAGTTTCTGCCTCTCCTATATTACAGTACGATCACATGTTATGTGCATTTAACTCGTGTGATTTCAACCATACATAGTTGAAGGCCGGCTGGTTGAAATTCAACATGTTAAATGAAAGCAAGGCAGACAGCTTAAAAGCTTTTTTTTTGTGCCAGTGAAACCTGGTGCAAAAAGAGCTTTTAAGCTCTCTGCTTCGCTAAGGGGCAAGGTCCTCTCCGCGCACCAGTTTTGGGATGCTCTTGCAAGATCTCGCAGGGCTTTTTGAGTTCCAACAAAATCTTATGTGAGCATCCCTAGCAAGCAAGGCTAGGGAAAAGAGCTTTTCATGCTGGGAGAATCAAAGAACATGGGTTAGTAATGGCTTCCCACCTTATGACTAAGTCAAGGAAAACACATTTCTTGATGTGCAATGAGCGAAACAGCCCTGATCCTATATATTGGCTGAAAATACCATTTCAGATGGAAGCTGTGTCTGTGACAAACAGAATGCTTACTAACCTGTTGTAGTATCTTCTGTTGAAGACTATGTAAAGGAATAGTTTGTTTAATGAACTTCCATTTTAAGTTGTTTACTGCTACATTAGTTGAGTGAATTCCCTTTTTAAGAGGCAGATGTTAGCTTAAAATGTTGTTTTTCATTCTGCCAGGCCATAGACCAAACAGACTGACTCCAGGTGAACATGGCCTTCTACAGCTGTAACATATTCCTTGCAGTAGCTAGGTCCAGGTAAGAAATTAATTATTGACATTATTTTGTGGACTATAATACATCACTGTTTCAGTTGCCTAAAGCTTGGAAGAAGTGTGTCGTCATTGTAGTGAGAAACAGCGCCACTCATTAAACACATTGGGTTGCAGGAATGATTAATGGAATACTCAGGGGCCAATGAAGGTATTTGCCCGTTCACCAATACTGCTCATACCTGATCTTGTGCTGAACTTCAAGGGTTTGTAGATGCAGTAAGGAGTCTTTCTGCTTCTGTGTACCTCTGAACCCCAATATCATTATAGAGGATTCCAGATAAGGGCAGGATCTTGTCTTTGCTGTTGCACTGGACTTCAGAGATGCACAGAAGGAGCAAAGACTACTCTGCTTCCAAGTACCTCGGAAGCCCAGCATGGGCAAGACCCAATTTCCTTCTTAAGCTGAGGAGAGGGGTGAGTACTGATCACAATATTTTAAAGATGTGTTCTTGTATTTCTGCTATGCCCTTTCTTCCATAAAGGTACAATGCAGACAAAACTACAATTACAAAACAGTTAAAACATTTAAAAACAGCTGTACAGAATAAACTCTCTCACACACACCCCTACACACAAAATTGCACAGTACAGCAGGTGAGGAATACTGCTCCATCAGATTCCAGTCACCCTTCTCTACAGGCATGGACAAACTAGTGCATCTTTAGTTGACGCCAAAGGCCTGCAAAAATTTGGGCAGTACCAGTATTTTTGGTATTTTGTTACAGCAATTATTGTTTTGTCTCTTACCCCTCACAGGGGACCTCATCTTCTTGTACACTCCATCTGCTCCCCGTTCTCCCCATCGGTTGTATTTGCCCAGCTGTTGGATTCCCACCTTAACCGAACATACCTGAAGGACTCTGAGAGCCAGCAGTTGCTCCTCAGTGCGCAGCAGGGCATCAGGTTACCTCAGTTGCTAACTAAGCCCATGCGAATGCTTCACACATCAGCTTCCTGGCACCAAGAGCTTCAGGACAAAACTCAGCCTAGCCAAAGTACTGTAACAAAGGACACGGAGCTGGCCAAAGTTCCAGTGGACCAAGCGACAGAGACTGCCAAGATACCTTTACGCCAGAGGATCATAGATGAACTAAAACATTATTACAATGGATTCCATCTGCTTTGGATTGACACAAAAGTTGCTGCTAGGATGGTGTGGAGGCTGTTACACGGGCAAGTTCTCACTCGGAGGGAAAGGCGAAGGGTGAGCATTGAATGGAAAGCACTCAGCAGTGGAGTCCCGTCCACTGGACCAAGCAATCAAATGAATATTTGGAGCTGACTGGCCCCTACCATCAGATTTTTGGGTTGGTTCCAAATTTTTGTTCACTAGTCTGATAAGGTTGCCAAACTTTTTGGCTCAGTGGACACATTTCAGATTTGGGGGTGCCACTCACAAAGTGGCTGCCATATGGCATAACACAGAAATTAGAGAGGCAGTCATTCCTGGCAACCTTATGTGTACCATAGGATGTCAGCTATGTCCTGATTGTGGAAATCACATAATATGGATTACACACGCACACACACACATGCACACACACACACAGATGCCTCTCTGAGTTCACGTGCAGGACGTGATGATGACTTCTCTCCCTGTCTTGTTTCCAGTATTTGAGGCCAGGTCATAGGCATCCCTTTCTCCTTGGGGGAAACTCAGGATTGCTGCTGCAAGAGGGGAGACTATCACCCTTCCCTCCCACGCTCCTCTGAGCAAACCGTCTGACACAGCATGGCCTAGGAGAGATGGTCTCTGATCAGCTGCTTTCTCAAATACTCAGCTGAAAGGTTGATGCTACTTTTGCTGGGGGAGCAGGGAAAGGCACAATTACGTAAACAATCCTCAATTAATGTTATCTCTCCCCACACAACGAAATAAGCCCATTGGGGTGGTGCTTTTCAGGCCTGAGAGTTTTTAACTTGTGCGGGAAAAAAGCACATATTGAAATCATTGTGCTAATTTATAGCACAGTTCAATTTGTGATTTCTTGTCATGCATAAAATTGCGCATTTGGCTTGCTGCGACAAAATACTAGTTTCAAAAAATATTGTGTACTATCAAAGTTAATCCCTGCAGGACAGAGTAAAGAACCTTTGGTCCTCCGGATGTTGTTGGACACCCCCTCCCATCAGCCCCAGCGACCACGGCCAGTGATCAAGGATAGACATAGACAAAAAATCTTAGAGTTGGAAGGGACCATGATGGCCCTCTAGTCCAACCTCCTACAATGCAGGAATAGGCAGCTGTCCCTTACGGGGATCGAACCTGCAACCTTGGTGTTAACAGCACCAAGCTCTAAGCAACTGAGCTTGCTTTTTAAAATATATTTTAAGATGTAGAAGGGGAAATTCTGTTTCAATGTGGCTCTTAAGGTTGCTAATTTAAAGTGAATAAAAGATAAATCCCCTTCTTCAGGGCTAAATACATGTTATTGTCCTATTTTTAACTGGCAGAACTTTCATTATTTATTCAGCTCCTAAAAGTGTATGTTGCTTAGGAATTGCAATGATGTACCTACCTTTGATGGCTTATTCTTTGAAGCCCAGTTCTATAATTCTTGAAGGAACCTTTTCACAGAAGTCAAATCTTAACAGTTTAGTACTGGTTTTGAAGCATAGCATTTAAGCAAATCAAACATTGTTTGACAAGCATGCAATACTGAAATAAAAAGCATTTTAAAGCTGCTATATGTCAGTTTAGTATATTGATTTGTACGAACCAGGAAAACTTAGTTATAAAACATAAATTTCAGTTTTTATTGAAAAACAATAGTGGATTTACCTCAATTTAGAAATGTGCAGCTACATTTCTTTCAACAAAAGTGAATTACTATGTTGCATTAATGTCAACAAGCATCAGACATGATGAGAGTTCTAGTTCTTCAGCCTTTGGAGAGCCACAGGGTCCTCTCTTCTAGATAACTCAGTTTAACTGCTTCTGTACATCTAAGTCTGCAAAAGAGAGACTCTCCTTTTTCCATTTCATGCTTTCAAGATTTTGTGCAATCTTATATTTATATGAAGATGCTCTTTGAGGCACCATTTTCTTCTCAGATTGCTTAGTCATGCCTTAAAGAAATAAATCTGAAAGAAGTGTAGCTTATAACTTTAAAATCATATCAGCATAGCTTTAGCAAAATGAAAGATAGTGTCATAAACAAGAAAATGGGAGCTAGCTTAACATTTCTCCAGCCATATAGGAGACTAAAATCCTGCCTCAACAAAATTATTTGAAAGACATCTTAAAAACAAGTAGGGAAGTGCATTGCAAAGCTTCTCTGAAATTCCAGAGCAACAAAAAGGCACTTAGCCTTGCTGATGTCACCTACCTGGTTCTTTTGAGCAGGGCCTCTGCTGACAAGTTGAATGCATAGGAAGAGACTCTGTTGTTCTGCTTTGTGTCTTAACCTCTGCAGCTGATGAGAACATCTGCTGATCTTTTCCGGCTGGTTCCCTTTTTGGTGTTCATCATTGTGCCCTTCATGGAATTCCTCTTACCTGTATTTCTGAAACTGTTTCCTGAAATGCTGCCTTCAACCTTTGAAACCGAATCTAAGAAGGTCAGTATGAAAAGCAGCTCAGCCTTCGCCTCAACCACAGTGTATCATAGCATGATGTGGCGCCACTGTGTCAGGAATTGTCTGCCTCCAACTCTGCTGCATCTGTTTGCTGTATGGGAATCAATGTCTCCATAAGCTGTATGAAGGGGGATAGAGAGGCCCAAGTTCAAATCCTCTTGGCCTTGGGCTGAACACTCTCTTGGGCACGTACACTCTCTTAACCCACAAGGTTATTCTTAGGATAAAATGGACAAGTGGGAGATCCTATACACTACTCTGAGCTTCTTGAAAGAAGGATAGAATAAAAGGATAATAAGTCAGATATGGGTAAGTGCCAGGCATTATGCTTTCACAAGTGGGGATGAGAATCCTAGGCATAACTTGATACCTGCAACACCTAGCAATCTAGGTGTGCAATCTACATCTCAGAATAGAGTCCCAAATGGAACTGAGTCTTCATGGCGTCAAGATCCAGCCCCCTGCCTCCTTTTGTAGCATCTTGCTGATGAAGAGTTTGGGAAAATGCAAAAGCTTGTTCACTCCTAACAAAATTATTGCCCAACAGTGGATTTGGGAATGAAATAATAGAATAAAATATAGGCAGCAACCATTTTGGTACGTTCAGTTGATGCACACCCACCAATGCACAGCTCCCTTTGGACACAGAAGAAGGTGGAATGGGATGAGGTGTGTTTATGCGTGCTCCACCAATGCGCGTGGGGGCCAGGAACAGAACCTGCGCACAAAATGGTTGCCACCTATAGAGAGGAACAGGCACATTGATGCAGTTAAAGCAGCAGTCAGGAAAACTGTACTTCTGTATCTCACAGGCAATTTTAGCATTCATTCTCATTAAGAACCTACAGTAGTACCTCTAGCAAGTCTTTGATCTCTTGTTATCTCCTATAAATTTGAGCCATGAAAAATAACAGTGGAACAGAAACTGACTAGCTGTGAGCAAAAGGATAATATTGGCATATCTTACAGCACAGAAGGCTCACCTGTGGCCTTGCAGATGTTACTAGACTATAATTCCCATCGTCCCTGACCATTGGGCCATGCTGGCTGAGGCTGATGGGAACTAGAGTCCAACAGCAACTTTAGGGCCCCAGGTTATTTCTTGTCCCATGACCCTGCCTTATAGGGTTCTCAGCCACGACTGGACCTAATGGTCAGGGGTCCTTTTACCTTTACCTTTTTAAGAAGTACTGAAAAAGCTTTTGAATATTTGAAATCGTTAGATAACTGCAAATGTTTATTATTATTTGTATTAAGGAAGAAAAGCAGAGAAAGAAACTGAGTGCAAAGTTGGAACTAGCCAAATTCCTGCAGGAGACCATCGCAGAGCTGGCCAGAAGAAACAAAGCCAGTACTGGAGAAGCCACGAAGCAATTCTCTTCTTACGTTCAGCAGGTACAGACTTCTACTGCCCATCAGCTGATGGCTGGCTGGCAGCATGCCTTGCTCCAGCAAAGGAAGGAACCGTCAGACGCCCCACGCTTACACCCCCACCCCCACCTGACATCACGGGTGACATCGGCTGAGGGCGGCTGGGCATGGCTTCCCAAAATTGGTCTTGTGGGCCAAATTTGGCCTGCAGGCTGGAGATTCCTCAGCCTTGTTCTAGCGGAAAGTATTTGAATCCCCTCGCCACAATAATGTAGGTAGGTTTTGGAGACCACATAGAAGCTATGTCTTCCTATTTAGGCATAGGAAACTCTTCCCAACATTGTTTTCTTGTTTTTGTTTTTACTCATTACTTGAGGGTTTAGTGCAATATATCAGTTGCACTCAAAGTCAGTACTGTACATAGATTCCACATCAAGCGTCTGTCTGTAGCAGCACGTTCCTCAGCTTATACTTCCAACAATGTTTCGAGATTGAGTAATTCCAAGGCCTCCATAGAACGTATCTGTTGGTTTTGCCAAATTTCAGGACCTTTTGAGAAGAGATTCTCCATGTCCTGAACATTATATGTGCACTAAGGAAAGAACTTCCAATTGTTTGTGGAGCATGTATGGGAGGAGAAGGAGGAGGACACATTCTTGCTGGAATCTTATTCATTGCTTTGTACAGGTTCGGCATAGTGGCCAGCAGCCCAGCACCCAGGAGATCGTGCGGTTTTCAAAGCTATTTGAGGATGAGCTGACCCTGGAACACTTGGAGCGGCCACAGCTGGTGGTCCTCTGCAAATTGCTTGAACTGCAGCCCATTGGCACTAATAACCTCCTCCGCTTCCAGCTTTTGATGAAGCTCAGGTCTATCAAAACAGATGATGAAGTAAGAGACCAAAAAAAAAAAAAAAAAGAAAATGTTAACAGCTCTCTGCCAGTCATTTCTCTCTTCTGATACCTGAGTCTGAAAGGTGCAATCATGCCCAAGTCTCAGTGCTTTGGGCTGACAGATTATGTTTTCCACAGTCTGTGAAGGTAAACACAAAGTGCTGTGTCTGAACTCCCAATTACTTTCATGTAGTGGAAGCAGCATGTGCTGCCTATTTTCTTTCTCGCCATCCTAAGACTCCAGAATATTTCAGTTGGTCTACATAACAAGCTTTCATTTAAAAACCTATAGTGTTCAGAGAAAGTTGATAAAGTTAAGCTTTGTACAAGTTGCCCATGGATGCTGGAATTTAATACAGATGTCTGCAAGGTCACCCTCTAATGGATATGGCAATGTGGTTCTGTGCCATAACATCAGATTCCTGCACTGAAAGGGGTTGGACTAGATTACCCTCGGGGTCCCTTCCAACTCTACCATTCTGTGATTCTATCATCTCTGCCACCAAGGTATATTTAAGCAGTTTGCTGCCCCGCTAATACTGAAACAGTTCAACCAATGACAGTGACAGGAGACTTGAAGCCACCTCATTCCCACCCATATGCAGTCTTAATGTGAGGTCGGAGCAGCTCAGCCAACGGCAGGAAGAGGCAAGGCAGGCGCAGAGATTCAAGATGTAGGCAGATATTGCAGGTGTGAATAAGTTAGATGGCGAGGAAGGTTTTTACAGGAGAATTGAAAAGACAGGCCGTGTAACAACAACAACAACAACAACAACAACAATATAAAAAAATATTTATACCCCACCCATCTGACTGGGTTTCCCCATCCACTCTGGGCTGCTCCCAACAGAATTAATGATGATGATGATATGATAAAACATGAGACATTAAAAACTTCCCTAAACAGGGCTGCCTTCAGAGGTCTTCTAAAGTGAAATAGTTGCAAACCGATAGTACTACCCCCCACTCTAAGAAAATCACATCTGACATCACATGTGTGATAAACCAAATGGAGCTCCTGTTTAGAAAAAAAAAAAAAACAGAATGGTTAATAAAGGCATTAGAACACACATTACCAATATCATCATAACAGTTACACTTTTAACCCAACATGGTAAAAGCTTATTCCCAATCCATTAAGGTTTCTTCAGGTCTCCTGCTTCCTTCTTGGTGCATACTCCAGCCCAGGGGTCGGCAAACTAAGGTCCATGGGCCGGATCAGGCCCAATTGCCATCAGGATCTGGCCCACAGACTGACCGAGGATGGGCGTGGGGATTCTGTTCATTCGGGCTGCACCACTTTTATTCCTGTGCCATTCCATCCCCCCCCCCCCGTGATGCTGGTGCCTCCTGGCTTCTCCCCGCCCTGCCTAGAGGAGGAAGGGGGCTGGGGTGAGCTGGCTGAGCGCCATTTTAAGCAGCCCCCTCTCCAGAGCCAGCCCTTTTGCGCCACTCATCTTCCCTCCACCATTGCTGCCCTGGTGCTGCTGTGGGCCAGAGAGCGGAGCAGACGAGCTCACCCCGCCTCCCCATGAGAAGAAGCTGCGGCAGCAGCCCCTGGAAAGGTATGCGCAGCAGGTGGGGAGGAGGACTTCTTGCCCCCCATGCCTCTTCTTCTAGCCCCCCCCCCCCCCGGTGCCGCTTCTCCGGTCCGCCACAAGGTCTGAGGAAAAGTGGACCGGCCCGCGGCTGAATTTCCCCCCCAACCCCTGCTCCAGCCTGATCTGCATTACAAAAATAGCTTTCAAACACATAAACAGAGTAATTCTAAAAATGTTAAACAGTCAAAAATAATAAACATGCAAAAAAACCCCCTGTGTTTCAAAATCTGTTGCAAAGACGACTTCGGCCCAGTATACCTGAAGGAGCATCTCCACCCCCATCATTCAGCCCCAACACTGAGGTCCAGCGCCGAGGGCCTTCTGGCGGTTCCCTCCCTGCAAGAAGCGAAGTTACAGGGAAGCAGGCAGAGGGCCTTCTCGGTGGTGGCACCTGCCCTGTGGAACGCCCTCCCATCAGATGTCAAGGAGATAAAGAACTATCTGACTTTTAGAAGACATCTGAAGGCAGCCCTGTTTAGGAAAATTTTAATATTTGATGAATTATTGTATTTTTAAGATTTTCCTGGAAGCTGCCCAGAGTGGCTGGAGAAACCCAGCCAGATGGGCAGGATATAAAAAAATTATTATTATTATTATTATTATTATTATTATTATTGCTGCTACTACTACTTGCAAGAAGAATTCCTGCAGCAAAAGTGAACAAACCCAAACCCCTGTCCCTTGCCCTCCCCCCCCATCAGGTAGCTGGCTGCATGGCCCTTTGCCTTGGGGTTTCTTAGAGTTTTCCGGCTTGAGTGACTCACACTGCTACATAGAGTTCCTTATGGCATTTTCACAAAGTTCTCATTTCAAGCAAGTTAAACAACTACTTTGGTGCCAAACTCACAGGTTCTGCTTCTCTGGTTGTGAGTCAGAAACATTAAACTCACACCCCAGTCCCAAAATAGTTCCTGTATGGTCTTTTAGGTTAGTTAATCAGGGGCACCCATTGTTTATCTGAAAGTGATTGAGTGCTGGCTAGACTGAATCAGCTAAAGTGTCCCCATAATGCTGCTTCTCTCACTTTCTATGGTCACAAATTTTCAAACTTGCATAACCACAGCTGTGCATAACTACAGCTTTCAGTTACTAAGACTAGGACTCGTAACCAAATAGGGATTTTGATTTTTAATCAGTAGGCTGATTTTAAACTTGCACATTGCTAAAACTTGGATAGAGGTGACTTTTGATGTATTGACAGAAGCACGATAACCTAATAAACCCAAAGCTATGATTTGTTGTTGGAATGAAAGGCCACGTGTAATTTTTTAATTTTTTAATTTTTTTAAAAAAATATTTGATTTTCAAGAATATAAACATATAACAAAACCAATTCCGAATCCAAATATTGAGATTTCTCTAAATCTCCTGACTTCCCCCCATCTCTTTCCCCATCCTATTTTCAACTGCATATCAATACCTCTCCAAATATTTTTATCTTTCTAAGTTATCCATATATTCTGTTACATTACAAGTGTGTTTAAAATCCTGCTAATGTTTTAACCTGCTTACAATAATCTTGTATATACATTACAAATATTCCATCAACTTGGTTTGCCTTTCTTCTCTGGTTAGGGTTGTCTCTTCCTTCTATCTCTGGGCTAGTAACGTCCGTGCGGCTATTGTCACGTACATGAACAGTTTTTTCTGGTCCTTTGGAATTTTGGTACCTATAATTCCTAATAAAAAGGCTTCTGGTTTTTTAACAAAAGTTATTTTAAACTTTTTTTTCATTTCATTATATATAATTTCCCAGAAAGTTTTAACTACAAGTCCACCACATATGATAAAAGGTACCTTAATTTTCTTTACATTTCCAGCATATGTTTGTACTTGTTCTATACATTTTTGCTAATTTTACTGGGATCAAATACCACCAGTACATCATTTTAATATAGTTTTCTTTCAGTGAAGAACATGTCGTAAATTTCAGATCTGTTTTCTATAGCCTCTCCTCTATAGTCTATCATTTGTATATTATGTCCCAAGTCTTCCGCCCAGTGTATTTGACCTGTTCATCTTTTGTATGCCATTCCATTCCATGGCATATGAATGGAATGGTGTAATATTTTTTTTCTTTTCAAAAATAGTTTAACCCTCTGCATTGCCAGGAAAAGGCTCTGTTTTACTCTTAGTGCTTCAGTTTGTTTCTATAGTATGTGTCAGTGAGAGAGTGTTACCTTCTGAGTTCACCACTTGCTGAAAGGGATGGTGGCCTGATTTCCAAAAGAAGAAGGTGGTGCTAATTTGATCTCTCTTTGCTATGTGCAGATGATTGCCAAGGAAGGTGTTAATGGCTTGAGCGTGTCTGAGCTGCAAAGTGCCTGCAGAGCCAGAGGAATGAGGTCCTTGGGCCTCACGGAGGAGCAGCTGAAAGAGCAACTCAACCAGGCAGGTTGGGGATGAGGGAGGGTGGGGGGAATCAGCTCTGAGAAGAGAATTACTCTTTTGGATTAAATTTATATTCTACCCTTCCTCCCAAAGGAGCCCAGGGCAGCAAGCAACAAAGGAGCAAAAGAATTAAAATAAAGCAAAACATTAAGAAAGCTAAAAACATTTAAAAACAGTCAGCTACCCCTCACAACTAATAATTTCAAGGTTGCCAGGAACAGCATTCATTATTCTGAATAATTTCCCCCCTGCATGTCCTAGATGTGCACAAAATATACTACAAGCTTAAGCCCAAGTTTATCCCATAGATTCGTGGAAGAGGAGAGATCTACTCATGGATATCTGCAGCATCCAGAATCAGGAGAGGAGCTGGCCCTGTGGGCAGTGAGGGGGTGGCAGGGAATGGAGAGGGGCGGGGAGAGCACGGCTGCTTGCAGGCTTCCCATAGCATCTCGTTGGTCCCTGTTAGAAGATGCTGTGTTCAATGGCCTGGTCCAGCAGCTAGGTTCTTCTTCTATTCTTATGTCACAACAGAGTACATCATCTGATATAACAGGACCCTTAGGGTCTCTAACAGAAAGTAGTGCTGCTTTTATGGCTAAATCCCAATTGGATCAACTTAGTTTTCCCAGTGCTATTCCCCATTATCAGACTTTAGTCTTACATATTTAAGAATTATGTGAGAGCCCAAATGAGCTGAATTGGGTACCATCTCACATGAGTCAGCAGTTATTGGTAGGAGATTCCGCATACCAGGATTAGATCCTGTGCTGAAGGATCTGAGTTTATTGAGCAAGACAGATACGGCTTCAACATCTGTGCAGCTAATCAGCAAATTCCACCACTTAGCTGAAAGCTAGCTTAAGCTGCCTTGTAATTTTGCACTCCAGCATCCCTAGGTGGCCTTCACATGTCCCCACTGCCTTTTCTGCTGGGAGCTAGCAGGAAAGTGTGGGGCCTCAGGTGGATGCTGAAATGGTGGAGCCCCATATTTTCATGTCGTTGAGGAACCTCTGGCATCTTTAGGTCTCCCCTTCCCCTGGGTGAACTGCTGTGTGCTCTCCGTTGGACTTGACCTCAGGCCAGCATGAGTCCTCTGGGGCAAACTCCAGCAGCCCCATCTCTGCAGAGGCCTGCTTTGCCTTGAACTCTTACTCTAAAGCATTGTGGGAAAGGAACACAGGAATGTTGCAGGATTTGCTTTTCAGTTTAAACAACTTAAGAATGATATGGATCAGGCAGAAGATAAAGCAAGCATGGGCAGGCTGCCTAATGTTAGTTGAGATGCCAGCCTCTATCTGAACAACTGTGTAAAGGCAGGTTGCTTATCCATGTGGGAAGGTGGCCCATGCTCCAACACCTGTGCATGGATTTTTCAGGCTCACTAAAATGCAATTCCCCACCACAGTTTAAATCAAAATTCTCTGACACCGTCTTTCTCTTGTTTCTTTCTGCTACACAGTGGCTAGATCTACATCTTAGAGAAAACGTTCCCCCTTCTCTGCTGCTACTTTCTCGTGCCTTATATTTGACAGAGGTGAAGCCCAAGCCTCTTGTGAATCCAGCTGAGGTGAGCAGGATCGACGGCAGCAGTGTTCAAGAAATGGACCTGATGGCTTCCTGAGGAGGAGTGGGTTTGTGAGGCTGACAGGGATGATCTAGAACCACTGCAGCAGAGTTTTTACAAGAGGGGCAGACCCACCAATAGGTGTGGGGAACTGTTCCTTCCCCAGTTTTAGACTACACATGATTATTTCGCAGGAGCACTTATGGCTAAAAGGTATAAAGAAGTAAATATAACAAATGCTCTTAATACACACCTTGTTAGGTCCAGTCTAAGTTAGTTGAATTTGGGTCCTGATGAAACCAATCAGTTTTGTCATGACTTTTTAGTTCCTGTTGATGTCATTGGAACCAAAGTCCAGCTAACTTGCAGCTGAATCCTGTACCTGTTGGCCCATAATCTCATTAAGTCTAAGTAAGATTTATTCCCAAGAGTGTATAGCATTGCAGCTTTAATCCTGAACGTGTCTGTGAAGTTCGAAAGCTGGCTCTTGAACTCTCATCTCTCTCCTCCCTCCCCTGCACCTGAAAACTGAAATGGCACCTCCTGAGTGAGGTTAATTAGACAGTTTGGGAAACCCCGTGTTTTGTCCTGCATCAATAATGTCCTCCTCCATGTGGGTATCTGCTGCTTCCTTCAAGGCGAGTCCCAAGAATGCAGATCTCAGGAGGCATAAAATCTTTCACAGACTTCTTCCTTCCTGACGGCATCTGCACACAATTCCCAAGCGACACACTTTGTTTCTTGTGGGTCCAAGTCTCAGAGACGGGTGCTGTAATCCCAAATTAGCACTGCAGGAAAGCCTTAACATTTTCCCTCTGTAGATAATTAGGGTGAAGGCAGTCTTGCTTCACTGAGATCTAGAAAGCAAATGGTGACACCAAGCTTTCTGTTCTTGCTTTAGCCTCTGAAGACCGAGGGTGATGCAGACACAGATGATGAGGATCATGAGACCTTGTTGGATTCTGCCCCCAAAGTACAGGAAAGAAAGGTGAGAAATGGTGTGTGCTCTTTGGGTGTTTTCTCAAAGCTTCTCCAATAATTAGGCTCATAAGTAACTAAAAGGGTGTTCACCAGTTGCCCTCATGGTGTAGTAGCATTTCTTTCTTGAAGAACACCAGGGCTCTTGCAACAAAATTGCTTGGGTTCATCGTTCTGTTTTTTCCTTCTGAATCTTGGCCTACAAACCAGTTCTCTGACCTTATTTCTCTCTCTCCCTCTTGAAGAGTGAAGAATTTATATTGCAGCCAAGAGAGAAATTACCAGTTCCTGAGGTGTCAGTCAAGCCTTCTGCAGGAGAGGTGAGTTTTACCTCTTTGCCTCTTGCACTACAGCTTGTAAATAAACAATGACAAAGCTGACAGTATTTAAGACTATGTACCACACGAATAGATTTTTGTTTTATCATCTTAACCAAACAAAATAGTTATTAAAATTACTGATAAAATAGAGAGTCCGGGGAAGATGGCGCCGGGTCAAGTCTCAGCTGAGTCTCTGCTGCGTGAGTAGGAGCTCTAATGATCACATTACCCTGATAAAAAGGCTCAACCTTTGAAAATATCTGCCAGCTTTTATCAGTAAAGGACTCCGGGAGCTGCCCTGACAGCCGAAAATTCTGTCAGACATCAAGCCTATCTTGCTGTCCGTGCCCTAAAAAAAGAGTATAAAGACCTAATACTCCACCAAAAGAATGCCTATACCAGAAAATGTTGGCTAGAATTAATTAGTGCGGCAAAAGCAAAAGATCAGACACTATTCTAGAAACTGGTAGCTTCTGGCACCCATAAAGCTATTTCCCCCGTACCCTCACAAATTCCCCCTAGCCTGTGGGTCTCATTCTTCCAATCTTTGTATGAGGACGCTGAACCTCCACTACAGAATTATAATACAGAACAACTGGCTAAATGGCCGCCTGTTTCAGTAACTGAAGTGAAATCATGTATAAACCAACTGAAAACGGCCAAAGCCCCAGGCTCAGACGGCATTACGCCAAAAATGATAAAAGCACAGGCGGATTGGTGGGCACGTTTCTTAGCCACCCTCTTCACCTACATAGATGACACCGGCCGCATCCCAAGGGAATGGGGAACAGCCATAATAGTTCCAATCTATAAAAAGGGCAACAGGGGACCCAGCGAATTGTAGGCCGATTAGCTTATTAAGTTTGATCAGTAAACTCTACGCAAAGCACCTCCTTAATAAGTTTACAGACTGGCTAGAGAACGAAGATATCCTGGCAATAGAACAAGCGGGCTTCAGACCCAGAAGGTCCACGACAGATCACTGCCTAACGCTACAACATCTCATCAACAAATACAACTCAGGAGGACAGGCCTCACTATACGCAGCCTTCATTGACCTAAAAGCAGCTTTTGATACATCCAGAACCAGACTCTGGGACAGACTACAGGGTACCAATATAGATAGAAGGTTCCTGCTCTTAATCCAGGCACTGCACGCAAACACGGCCCTTAGAGTCAGGTGCAGCTGCCTAGGACACCTAACGGACCCAATTAAAACCTTCAAAGGAGTCAGGCAAGGGTGCCTATTGGCCCCTCTACTATTTAATTTCTATCTAAATAACTTAGTATCTGCACTCAATGACTCAGAACTCCACCCGCCGAAGCTCGCAAATCGGCATATTTCGGTCCTGCTATATGCCGATGATGCGGTAATTCTATCTAGAACCCCCATTGGACTCCAAAGAGCACTAAGAAAGCTCGCAGCATACTGTGAATCTGAATGTCTCGAAATCAACTATCAAAAGACCAAGATACTCGCTTTTGGGGAAAAACCAAAGCTTAGAAGCTGGGAACTCCAAGGCCATAAATTAGAACAAGTCACAACTATAAGTATCTAGGAATGGTGGTACAGGCCTCAGGAACCAACAAACTACACATAAACTTCATCAGGAGTTCAGCGGAAAAAACCGCAAATTGTATTCTTAAATTCTTCAGAGCACAAGGGGGCTTCTTTGTCCCCGCAGCTCTAAAATTATACAAGGCCAAAACTTTGGCACAACTCCTGTATGGTTCCTTTTTGGGTCCGCCTTCCTCTGCTTTCTCCCCCCTTGAGAGAGTTCAATCTAGACTTCTTAGAGCTCTCCTCCAAGTCCCCAGATGTGTCTCAAATGCATGGGTTAGATTGGAAACAGGGATGATGAGAGTGGAGGCTAGCATTTGCTTAACATCAGTATACAAATGGCTGACATTGAATCTGCTCCCCCGAGGGATAGCCCCACTGATCCTCTGTGACCAATTCCAGTCAGGCTGGCAGACTGCAGTTCTGAACACCCTCCCGAAACTGGGTTTTGCCCCTCAGGCCCTTCTAAGTCTGGGCTTGGGCCAGGCAAAAGCCACGGTCAGGCAAAGAATATTAGACACCGCGAGACAACAGGACTGCGCAAGGTGCCCCGACCATAAAATTGGAGAAATCGAGAAATATATAGCCGAACCGGCAGCATATCTCTTCTTTCTTGTATCTAGAAATGCAAGAAGGGCATTTACACTCGCCAGTCCTGGATGGAGCCTTTAGAAAAGTCCCCTATGCCCAGAGACTTTGCACCTGTCCATTGGGAGAGATAGGAAGCCCAGAACACTTGTTCTTTAAATGTCCCTTTTATGAAGAAGCACGCAGTAAGTTCATTGATCCCCTACTGGTGAGGCTCGCCAACCTCCCGCAAAAGCAAAAATTTGACCTTTTGCTGTTAGGCAAAGACCAGAAGAAGACCTGGATGGTCGCCAGATTCTGTGTGCAAATCTGTAGACGCAGACCATCACCCAACTCAAAATAGTCCGGCATGAAAATCCCCAAACTCGGTTCCATTGGTGACTCTGAGTCAACTCCCTGGGATAGTTTATTGTTGCACATTGTGTCTAAATTTATTGTTGTACATTGTTTTAATTGTCTGTTTTAACCATATTTGCACACCAGTTTCTAATGCTGTGAGTGTCCTCTATTTCAGAGGCTTCTACTCTGCAGCCTCTTATCTTTGTTTTAACTGCGAGTCTTTTAGTTCTTACGCTCTTACAGTTGTTTTAACTGCATGTTTTTATTTGTTTTTAGTTTTTATCTGTTTTAATTATCAGTTTTTATCCATCCATTATCCGTGTTTAATCTTGTATTTTATTCAGATGTTTTATCCTATGCTTGTTTCCTTGGCCTTATTTGCTCCAACATTTATCAGTTTAAAAAATCCTAACTGCTATTTTATTTATATGTTTGTTTGTTTTTTATCCTGGTCTGTGAACGTAATAAAGTTCATTCATACTGATAAAATATACACATGAATTACCGAGACCTCAATATGGTGGTTTTTTTCTTTTCTTGACCTGTTGAAACATATATAACATGGTGATTTAACATTTTATAAACAAATCACCACTCATACAAGTTGATTAGAAAGTGCAGTTAGGAGCAAATGACTAAGATGAGAGAGGTGATGCGAGAAAGCTCTTCCGATGAGAGAAGTGCATTTTCAGGTGCCAAAGACTGAACCACCATGAAATCAGTGGAATGCAGTGCTATGGCTGGACTGCAAAAGAACTGCTGCTGTATTAGGCCCGTGTTGCTATAAAACTCCCTCTCTCCTCCCTGAGGACACTTATTTGGAAGCAAGGCCTCTGGAACTGATCTCCAAGTGCATTGTGTTTTGTATCAGAAGGTTTATTGATATTGAGTATTCCAAAACTGTACACCAGCAGCATCTCCTTTGTTACTCAGGTTTGCCTCTTGTTCTTTTCCAGACGAAAATAGAAGCCTCTCGGAGCAGCAAAGCCAGTGCTAATGGAGTCTAGCTGTTCTACCAGCAAATATTTGGGCACTCCAGGATTAAAAGCTCCATTCTCTGAAGTTGTAGACTAGCCCCTTTCCCACTCCTTAGATCTGATATGGATGCTTTTTCTTTGCATCTAAGCCAGGCTGAAGAGCCTGTTGTATACAGTGCCACTCTCTCCTTTTATCTTATTCTGTGTCGTTTAACTTATTTTTTTGTAAATATGTACATAGGCTATGATTGGGAGAAGGTGTAACTTATGCAATCTTGTCAGATGTTAAGATTTGTATTTCTAAATTTTTTAGTAAAGCAGTGGTTTATTATTACTTGGGTGGTGTTTTTGTGTGTGCGTGCAAACAACTGACAAGCATCAATACTATAACAAGTACTTTTCTGTGTGGACATGATATAATTTTGGGCTTCCCAACTTTGAGGCTGACACACTTGGAATTTAAACTGATTTACAGGCTAATCCTAAACAGATGCATTTAAGCCAGAGCCACAATCACATGGATTCTTTTGGGGAAGCCATGCACTTTAAATGTATGGTGTGGAAATGACCTTAGAAGGAAGCTCTGGATGACTCTCTTCCAAATAAGCATGCATAGGATTGCAGCTTTACCATAACTATTTTATTTTACAAAGGTGGGGTAGAATGAATGAAAATAATAACTAATTCCCATCCCTCTCTAAGCAACAACATCTGATTACTCACTGGAGGAAATTCAAAATGCTATTTGAACAGTTATTCCTATTTAGTATCACCAGAGAGCAGCAGAGTACAACATTTCTTGGAGCAGTCATCCTTGCAGATCACTGGGAAAAGATACTATTTCCTAAGGAGAAAAACGGCAACTGTCAATGAAGGCAGTGAAAACAAACATCCAGTCCTGAGTCACTCGATGCAAGAGAGAAGTTCTGGTGATGTATATGGAATAGTCTGCTGCTTCCCACGCCTTAACTGGGAGCTTAATGCATCCATTGCCTGTCTGCTTTTCAACCTGCCTTGCATGCAGAATCTTCTCTATCCTCAGCATTCCAAGGACAACCACTTTGGCTTGTAAAGCTGTTTGGAAACCTAATTTTTCCATGTTGCTGAGGAAGGTAAAACACAAACATCTTCACTACTTTTAAGTTTCTTTTGCCAGTTTCTTTGGACCACACCAAAGGCCCATCTGGGCCAGCATCATCTTCTCAAACTGCTTGTAAGCAGGATATGAGCCCAGCATCCCACTCCTTGGCTCCTTGGCTGACTAGCAACTGGTATTCAGAGCTATACCACCTCCAGTACTCCACCAAGCACCCTGCTCACCCATCTTGGCTCAGAGACTTCTATCGTCAGCATGTCAACACCTAGATACTGTGTTTCTCTCCAAATCTTGTGGCATCCATCTGTCACGAGAGACAATGGAGTGTGCCTTGGGGGTCAAGTTAGCAGCACTGAGGTGACCTCCACAGGATGCAGGCCTGGGCAGGTTGTATGACACATAGGCGCTTTACAGCACATTAGCCTCTTAGGGTTGCTGTTATGTCCCCCAGCACTTTTCTTACCTGGCTCTACCTGCTCCCATTTGGGCTTTCCGAAATGGTTCACTCTCCTCCCTTAGGGAAGATTCATTCTGAACCAGACACTTTGCAGCTCCTGTCAGCTTTCCCAAAGACACCAGTTTGAAAACAGAGGGGCAGAGCCCTCCAGCCCCCTCCGGGTGGCGCTGTGGTCTAAACCACTGAGCCTCTTGGGCTTGCTGATTAGAAGATTGGCAGTTTGAATCCCCTACGGAGTGAATCCGCTACGGAGTGAGCTCTCATTGCTTTGTCCCAGCTCCTGCCAACCTAGCAGTTCAAAAGCACACAAGCGCAAGTAGATAAATAGGTACCGCTGTGGTGGGAAGGTAAATGGTGTTTCCGTGCACTCTGGTTTCTGTCACGGTGTTCCATTGCACCAGAAGCGGTTTAGTCATGCTGGTCACATGACCCGGAAAGATGTCTGTGGACAAACCTGCCTTGCATGCAGACTGAAAGCGAGATGAGCTCCCTCAGACTGAAAGCGAGATGAGTGCCAAACCCCATAGTTGCCTTTGACTGGACTTAACCGTCCAGGGGACCTTTTTCACACCTGGCTGGAGTGGGTGTTAAATTGTCCCTCCTCCCAGTTCTCCTGTCCAAACTTACCTCCCCCTTTTGCCCTCCAAATGTGCAGGCGGGAAGGAAACCCTGGAACTGGGTGTTCTGATCGGAGGGCTGAGCTGGCCTGGGATTCACGGGCTCTTGAGCCAGTATCACTGCCATAAGAGCATAAGAGCATGAGGCCCAATCCAGGACCGGTTTGTTTCCCTCCACCCCTTCTACCGTGAGCAGCAGGGCTGTGGATGCAGTAGTAACTCTGCCACTCCACAAAGCTGCTTCACTTGTGTGTGTGTGTGAAATTTAATATTGTTCCTTTAACCTATTGGTATTACAACTGCATCTTGCAAAGGAATCAAAGCTCATCCGAATGAAGCATTATTGATTGTTTTTCAGATAATATGATAAAAGAAAAAATCAATCTATTTGTCGAAAACTAACCCAAGCCATGGGGACGCAGGTGGCGCTGTGGGTTAAAGCCTCAGCGCCTAGGGCTTGCCGATCGAAAGGTCGGCGGTTCGAATCCCTGCGGCGGGGTGCGCTCCCGCTGCTCGGTCCCAGCGCCTGCCAACCTAGCAGTTCGAAAGCACCTCCGGGTGCAAGTAGATAAATAGGGACCGCTTACCAGCGGGAAGGTAAACGGCGTTTCCGTGTGCGGCTCTGGCTCGCCAGAGCAGCGATGTCACGCTGGCCACGTGACCCGGAAGTGTCTCCGGACAGCGCTGGCCCCTGGCCTCTTGAGTGAGATGGGCGCACAACCCCAGAGTCTGTCAAGACTGGCCCGTACGGGCAGGGGTACCTTTACCTTTACCTTTAACCCAAGCCATAACAAGACAATTTTATACACACTGCATAAATAAAGCAAACAGGAATAGACAATAAACAAATAAATCATTGAACCAACTCTAAATAAAATGGTTTTGGCAATTGTTTCAGAGAAGAAGTCGGAGGAAGCTCCTTTCTGGCATAGAGCCTGTCTACTTTCCTGGGCCCTTTCAGTAAACATTTGCAGCACTATCCCTATGCCTCTCTTGAGCAGATCATGAGTTACAGTATTTCTCGCTCCATAAGGGGCACCTACTTTTTTGGAGGGGAATTCAAGAAAAAAAATATGCGGCTCTTGGGGGCTTTTGCGGGGGGTGGGGGAAGTGAGAGAGCCTCATTCTGTCCCTTCCCCCACCTCCCGCAAAAGCCAGGGATAGCCACGCGAAGCCTCCTCAGGCCAGCGGGATGAAGGCTCCCCACTGCCCTGCAGAGGCTTTGCGGGCTACCCAGAGCTGCTCAGCAGCTTGTGGGGCTGGTGGGGGAAGCCCGGGTCCCCCCCCCCCAGCCCCAGGGATCACACATTTGCTCCATAAGACACACAGACATTTTCCCTTAGATTTTAAGAGGGGGAAAAGTGTGTCTTACGGAGCAAAAAATACGGTATCTTATAATCTTACCCAGGAGAGGTTTTAACAAGGGATGCCATCCTGTATGCATATATTGTTACAAGACTTGCCAACTCATTGCTGTGGAGAGGAATATCACTTGACATGTTTACCAATAAGCAGTGCTGGGACACCTTTGGGATTCCTCCACGGAATGCTCGTGGTTCATGCTGGCTAGGAAATAGTAGGAGACATACCTGGCATATTTTGAATGGAAAATGTGATTTTCCCCACCCCGGCTAAAGGGAGGGAGCAAAGGTGTGTGTGTGGATGCACACGCACGCTTAACTGAGAAAGAGAAGTGTGACAAAGGCAGTAGCTGTGCAAGAAAGAAAGGGTTTGGGTTTGGGTTTGTTTGTTTGTGTTGCAATATTTTTGATTGTTATGAGATAATAATAATAATTCACAACTACAAACAAACAATCCAGGCACAGATAATAAGCTATTATCATTGTATATTGATTTCCATACTTTAACAAGTACATTTAACAATATTCCACAGATTTCTGAGCTGTAATATACCTCCATTCACACTGGCTCTTGAGTGCTGGGAGGAAAGAAAAAACTTTACACACGCTTTATATATATGTAAAGAAGAGAAAGCAGATTCCATCGAACCTTCTATCTTGGATAGTTCAGCTGGTTAGAGCTTGGTGCAGATAACGCCAAGGTTGCAGGTTCCATCCCCACAAGGGACAGCTGCCTGTTTCTGCATTGCAGGGGGTGGTGATCCTCCGGGCCTCTTCAAACTTGACAATTCTATGATTCTCTCTTGGAATGCCTGCTGTTACTCTCCCATGTTGCTTAAGGGGTGCTCCAACAAAGCCACGGCCCATACATTTTTGCCCAACATCTCCAAAGACAGGGCAAAGAAACTGCAGATTTTAGGGGATGAGACAGAGAGAGAGGACTAAGATTGCTGGGGGTGCCACTCCCCCTTCCCTGGCAGTCTTGCCCTCTGGTAGTTTCCTGGATGGGCCACCCCCCCCCCTTTGATCATGGTCCATCCGGCTAGCCCTACCAAGCATAACTAAATCCAGTGGGTTTTGTTTGGCAAAGTTTAATCAAACCTTGATTAATTCTAACATTTACTAAATCCAGGAATTATGGAGAAGATCTAGGGGAATCTGTTCCCTGCCCCCACAAGCCCACAGGATGTTGCTCTAATGCAATTGCCTGCCTTCAATTAGGGATGAAGGAGGAATTCAATTTAGTTTGCATTTAAAGCCAAACCTACCTAATTCACACTTTCTGAAATAATACTGAACTGAAAACATCCTTCAAAATCCACTCTTCTTTGGATTTTGCAATGCAGTAACTTGTAAAAAAAATTTGTATATTAGTGGAACGTGTGCATAAAATGCACATATAAGTTACAGCAACATATGAAAATGCATTATGGTATATTCGGGAGAATTGCTTTGCAAAAAGAGTGCCTATTAGGCAAAGTTATGTACAAACATGTATATTAAAAGAAATTCACACTAAAATGTGGAAAATTCTCATGAGGACTTTTTTGGGGGGAGAATTCACAAACTGAGGTAGAAATGTGGAGAACTGAACTGAAAAATGAGAAACTGGGAGAAACCAAAATTGACAAATTTACATGCACTGGATCCCGCTGTTCCTTTTCTTCTCTTCGGTGAGCAGGAACAAACAATAAACAACATAAGATAGAATAATAGAATCTTGGAAGGGACCCCCAAAGGTCATCCAGTCCAGCCCCCTGCAATGTGAGAATCTCAGCTCAAGCATCCATGACAGATGGCCCTCCAAGCTCTGCTTAAAACCTCCCAAGAAGAAAAGTCCACCAACTTCTGAGGGAAACCATTCCACTGTCAAACAGCTCTTGCAGAAAAGTTCTTCCTGATATTGAGTCGGAATCTCATTTCTTGTAACTTGAAGCCACTGGTTTGAGTTCTACCCTCCAGAGCAGGAAAAACCCAGCTTGCTTCCTCTTCCATGCGCTGGCAGAGGGGGGGGGGAGCGCACCGCCCCCCTGTGCCAGAGCATGAAGCTCCGCCACTGCTTCCATGTGACAGACCCTGAGTATTTGATTTTTTTTTTTATAATAATTTTATTACATTTTCCACAAAAAAGAACAAAAAAGCATATTTTCACAAACATTACAAAAAGAAAAATTTTCACAAACATTACACAAAAAAGCAAAAAAAAGCAAAACATAGACAGAAAATAAGAAAAAAAAAGAAAAAAGAGATTTTGACATAAAAATAAACTCACTTTCCAATTATACCCTTCAAAACCTTATTTTCCTTACTTCCACCCGCCTCCCGATCTTGTATTCTATGTAATAATTAGTTCAGCAAGCTCAATTTTGTTCATTTTGATTCTTGGTCCCTCCCTTTGTGCTCTTATTTAACTCAGTCACTAGAACCCCTTCTTTTCCTTTTCAATGTCCTCAACATTCAAAGATTTTACAGTGTTTTTGTAAATAGACTTTAAACTTCTTCCAGTCCTCTTCCACCTGCTCTTCTCCTTGATCTCGAATTCTGCCGGTCATTTCAGCCAGTTCCATATAGTCTATTACTTGCATCTGCCATTCTTCCAGAGTGGGTAGATCTTGTGTCTTCCAATACTTTGCGATGAGTATTCTTGCTGAGACCCTGAGTATTTGAAGATGGCTATCATATCTCCTCTCTTCCCCCCCTTTTTATAAAGGTTTTTATTAATTTTCAATACAATATACATATAATACCATATCTAAAGTTTATCACAAATTATATATTATGGACTTCCTTCAGCTTATCTGCCAATCATCCATAATTAAATTTTAGTTACACATTTCCTAAATTTAATACTGCCTTTTTATATACCTTCCCAATCTTATTTTCTTTTTTACAATACTCCTCAACCTTTCACAGAGCTTCTTGAAATCCCACAAACTTTGTTTGTTCATCACATATATTTTTCAGATACTCTACAAATTTTCCCCAGTCCTCGATGAACTTATGGTCTCGTTGATATCTAATCTTCCCAGTTAATTTGTCCAGTTCTGCATAGTCCATCATTTTCATTCTCCATATCTCCTCTCAGTCTCCTCTTTTCCAGGCTAAACAAACCCAGCGCTCCTCATAAAGCTTACTTTGCAGACCCTTGACCATCTTGGTTGCCCTCCTCTGCACACCTTCCAGCTTGTCAACATCCTTCTTAAACTGTGGTGCCCAGAATTGGACACAGTATCCCATGTGTGTTTTGACCAAGGCAGAATAGAGTAGTACTATGACTTCCCATGATCTGGACACTATGCTTCTGTTGATGCAGCCTAGAATAGCATTAGCTTTTTTTGCTGCTGCATCACAGTGTTGACTCATGTTAAGCTTGACCCCTAGATATATTTTAGCACAGATAAAATCAGCCAAATATAACCATGAACACAAAATTATATATCTGGGTAGGTTTGTTGATATTTATTTATGCATTATTTGTACCGATAGCCTCACCCTTTGCCAAATCATCCCAGGGTAGGTTGCCACAACATTAGAGTGGAGAACATGGGGTTCTGCCTCCCACTCAGTCCATCTGCCTCAGTGCTGCTGGCATTCGCTGGCAGTGAGTCCTCAGGGTTTCAGACTGAATCTCTCCCAGCCCTTCCTGAAGATCACAGAACAAAAGGAATGAAGACATCCACTCCATCAAATACCTGAGAGGCATCTTGACCAGGCATTTAGCAGGCATCTAAACTGCTATAGTGGAGGTGCCTGCCTCAGGATAATAGGTTGCCACCTATTTTGTCAGCTGAACATGCACTTCTTAAGTTTTTCTTCTTCTATGCCCTCCCTTGCCTCCCCATTGGAGTCTCTTCTCAACCATCTTAACGGCAAAGTTTTAAGGGACAGAGACCTTGAATACAGAAAGGGGGGGGAGCTGCAACAAGCTCTGCACATCTGTCCACCTTCCCCTCCCTTCACAACCTCTGCAATGCTCCGAGCCTCACGGCACCTTGAAGATAACATAAGAAGAGCTGGATCATCTAGTGCAGCATCCTCTTCTCTGACCAACCTGCACAGTGCAGGTCAAACCTAGCAGATGGTGGGGCCTTGGCCGCCCACTCTCAGCAAGCACAGGAACAGGTGGGCAACCTGTGGTCTGAGGGGGCTTGGTTCCACTTCAGACATCCTCTGCAAGCAATCAGTTCGGACCACGGGCAAGAGTTATATAACTCCCATGAGAGAGAACCTGGTGGCAGAGAGGGGGGTGGGCACTTTCTCTCTGGCCACTGCCAGCTTTGGCCCTGTCCAACTGGCCACCCTGCGTTACAAGAAAATGCCAGGGCAACTGGTGTGGGTTAAAGAAAAAGAAAATGCATTTGGCTGAGCAATCATTTCAGTTCACAGGCATAATTAAGAACTGGAGTACAAAACCTTACGCAGATGAACACTCTTCCTTGACAGGGGCATTAAAAAAATTGGAAGGGAACCATTCTCAGGAATTCAAATCTGCAAAATAAGCCGATCATTAGTGGGCGGCATAATGAAACGTTTTCTGTCCAGTCAAAACTTCAAAAGGTTCTGCCTGCTCTGTGCCGGCAGCCGTAGTCTGAAGCATCAAAGCTTGAAGCCCTGTGCCTGCCCCTTCCAGGCGGTTCCAGCCAAGTAGAAATGAACAACATGGGCTTGAACTTCCGAACTCTTCCAGGCCAATGTGAATTTTTAGCCCCTGACAGAGAACAATTCAGCAGGAAGGGTGAAAGGGCACATATCTGAACACCCCCCCCCCCACAAAAGTTCCCTGCACATAGAAAACAACCCCTTCGTTTCCCTGATTCAGAAATACCATGGAGCAGGGAGCCTGGAAATCCCGTGGAGCAGGGAGGGAGCTGTGGGTCCAGCAGTGGAGCAGCTCAGGCAGAGAGCTTCCACAGCAGGCTCCACATCTTCCAGGTCTCAGTCAGTCCCTGATCCTTGCAGGTGCTTCCCTCTCCTCCAATCTTCCCTGGCAGCTAAGCAGGTACTCCAGGGGCAGCCAGAACTTCTGACTTGGTCTGCCAGCCCCTCTGCTCCTGTGCCCTGAGCATGATGGCGGGGGGCGGGGGGGCGGGTTGGTTGGTCTGAGAGTCAGCCAGGAATCCACTGGCCCAGAGATGGAAAGAAGACAAAGTCCCTTCCAGAGAGGAATGGCAAACCAAGCTGTTGGACTACGCTGAAATGGCAAAACTGACCGGAAAGCTCAGGAACCAAGATGACAAAAACTTCAAGAAAGAATAGGAAAATTTTGTAGTTTATTTATGAGACCACTGTAAGCAGATGAAAACATTAGCAGGATTTTAACAACATTTGTAATGTAAGAAACATTATGGACAATATGGAGGGATACAAAAGATGGATTATGAAATAATACACACTTGAAAATGTTGACAATAGAACCCATGGAGGAGATGGTGGGAAGTTTGGAGATTCAGAGAAATCTCTAAATATGGTTACCGGTATGTATTTGGTACTGTTATAACTTTACACTTGTAAAATCAAATAAAAATTATTTCAAAAAGAAGAAGAGAGAATCAGCCAGGAATCTGTGGGTGGTGTGGAGACATCTGCTCCTCAGCTGCAGAAGTCTAATCCAGCAGCTCCTCTGAGCCCCTGGCAGTGTGGGCGTGCAGGGATGGCAACAGCAGGTGGTGAAGGGGTGTCCCTGGGGCCCCCACTCTCTTCACTCACTCACAGCCAGGACTCCTCTCCCCACTTTCCCATGGTGGCAGCAGACCTGGGTCTCCTTCACTTGGCGGAGCGGAAGAGCAAAGGTGGTCCAGGACAGAGCAAGGGAGGGAGGCAAGGGGGCGGAGGGCTGCTAGGGGACACAGTGAAGCCATAAAAGGGAGGGAAAGGAGCGACTGGGAAGAGGCTCCAGAGTGGCTCACCTCAGGCTGCGCCAGGCCGAGCACCCGCTTTGGAGAACTCCTACTCTTCTTCTGAGGAGGCCCCAGGGCCAAGGTTTGAGCAGGGCTGAATGCCGGCGACGAGAATTCAGCCTAATCTCCCTCGCAGGCCAGTTGTCTCTGCCATTTGTCTGGGCCCAGCCTCCCGTCTCCCTCCCAAGTGGAATAATCTGCACACAGAACCCAGCCTGAAATGGAATGTGTGTGGCTTTCAGGCTGGGGTTCTTCCAAATGTTCCTAATCTGACTGAGCATTCATCCTGATTTGTGGGTAGATTAGATGGCATTGACTATTTAAGGAGCACTTAGCTTGATGTTTTTGTGGGGAGGTTAGAAGACCTTGCATCAAAGCAAGCATGATCTCATACTTCTCAGCACATTTTCCCTATCACTCTCCTTATTGCAAACATCCCAAACTTTGGGGGAAGTGGGTTTGTTGCGCAAGACCTCCCAGTCAACTATAATTTACTATTATGAGATTAAATGGCACCTGGCAATAGCAATGGTCTGGCAGTGCCTTAGCTCAGTGGCAGAGAATCCAGGTACTTGATCCCATCCCTGGCATCTCCAGGGAGAGCTGCTGCCGGCCAGAGCAGACTATACTGAACAAGATAGGCGATTGGTCTGACCTGGTATAAGACAGCGTCCAATGTTCCTAAGCAGCCTGAGCCCCTGCTCTAGTTTTAACTCCTACATCTTATTTTACTGCTTGTGTTTTCCACATTTCTATAGAACATTTGCAAGTAAATAGTATTTCCGCAGCTAGCAGACTTTATTTTCTCAGTCAAGCTTTTTGTTTCCCTACTGAAACTTTTGCTAAAGAGCCCAACAACCCAGACAATTGTCTGTAGAGATTCATCTCCTTCCTCCTCCCATGAACAGGAGTGGAGGCATCAACATTTCCAACATGTGGGCATAAACTGTGTAGGCAGCTCCTGCTTTTTATTTCCTTTGCCACCCTCTCTTTGATTTATTTTACATTCACATCTTAACATTCCCAGCCCACGGGCAAAGGATTTAATGGCTATTTGTTGACACTGGAAAGGCAACATTTTTGTCTCTGTCTGGAAGCTCAGTTTCTCCTGATGTTGAATTCTTAGAAACCTAAGAATTACAAACACAGGGTGGAACATTGATGGACAAGAACTCAGAAAGTTTCTCAAAACTTTGGCATCCTCCCTAAGCCAAACTCTAAGGCCACATCCACTCTATAAATTGAAAGCACTCTCAGTCCACTTTAAGAGTCACATCTTCCTCCACAAAGAATCCTGCAAACTGTCCTTCATTAAGGCTCTCCTAACAACTCTTGGCATCCAAGAGTTTCCAGGAACCGTTGTGGGGTGGGGAATGATTCCTAGGGTAGAATAAGAGTGCTTTAAATGCATGGTATGGGTGTGAAATGTGACTCAGGCACAGGACCTTTCACTTATTTATTCTGAAAATCTACCCCACACAAGATTCTCAAGGCAGCCTATAAAACTCACAAATGGACTCATAACCAACATCTCCCTGTCCTCTGGCTGATGGTTAGGGCTAGATCTTGAGTGCCTCTGGGGCTGCAGTCCCAAGGCAACTGGTGGTTGGAGCAGAGTGTTATTTCTTTATATATATATATATATATATATATATATATATATATATATAATATTTATTCAAATTTTGAAAGTTACAAAAAGGAATAATAAAAAAGAAAAATAACAAAGACATAAAAAATACACACAAACAATTAAAAAAACACACAGATCAGACCTTTACATAGCTTTCTTTCCTTTACTTATTTCCTTGACCTCCTCACACCTCCCTTTTTTGTATTCTATTTTTTTAAATAATATTTATTAAATTTTTAACAAAAAAAGTTACAGAATAATGACACACACACAAAAAAACAAAAAGTACAAAAATACAAAAACCAAAATTCAACATAAAAAGAAAAAATAAAATCTAAAAAATCCCTCTTTTATAATAACTTACATTCATTTACTTATTTTCGTGACTTCCTCACACCTCCCTTTTTTGTATTCCATTCAAAGATTTATTCAGCAAATTCATAGCCTCATTTTTTACCCTTAATTATTTATCATCACATATTTTAACTTCAAATTTTCATCTAAAATCCATCCCTTCTTGCCTATTCTTATTTTACCCTATTACTAGAACCACTTCATTTCATTCCAACGTCATTAACATTCAATAGTTTTGCAGTGTTTCTGTAGGTAGATTTTGAATTTCTTCCAATCTTCTATCACCGACTCTTCTCCCTGGTCTCGGATTCTGCCAGTCATTTCAGCCAATTCCATATAGTCCATTACTTGCATCTGCCATTCTTCCAAGGTGGGTAGGTCTTGTGTCTTCCAATGCTTTGCGATGAGTATTCTTGCTGCTGCTGTAGCATACATAAAAAAAGTTCTGTCCTTCTTTAACACCCCTTGGCCGACCATACCCAAGAGAAAGGCCTCTGGTTTCTTCAAGAAGGTATATTAAAATACCTTTTTCAATTCACTATAGATCATTTCCCAGAAAGTCTTAATCTTTGGGCACGTCCACCAGAGGTGAAAGAATGTACCTTCAGTCTCTTTACATTTCCAACATTTATTATCGGGCAGATGATAGATTTTTGCGAGCTTGACTGGGGTCATGTACCACCTGTATATCATTTTCTTTCTTTTTTTTTCCCATATAATTTTTATTAATCAACATCAGCAAACAAAACAAAAAAAAATACATTAATTTCACATCGTTTTCATAACTTATTTCTCTTTTGGACTTCCCTCAGCTGTTCCGTAAATCATCCATAGTCATAATTTTAATTACACATTTCTCAAATTTATATTGACATTATTTATCTCTTTTTTCCTATTCCCTTTAGACAATATTTCTTACTTTTTTACAGTGCTTCTTTAAATCCCTTAAGCGTCATCTGTCCTTCACTTAAATATTCCAGATATTCCACAAATTTCCCCCAGTCCTCGATGAACTTTTGGTCTCTTAAGTATCTAATCTTCCCTGTCAATTTATCTAGCTCTGCGTAATCTAACAATTTCATTCTCCACTCTTCCACGGTCGGTATTTCTTGCTGTTTCCATTTCTGGGCCAGTAACACTCTTGCGGCTGTGATTGCATATCGAAAGAATTTGCAGTCTTTCCTTTTTATCTCATTTCCTACTATTCCCAACAAAAAGACTTCTGGCTTCTTTATAAATGTGTATTTTAAGATCTTCTTTAACTCATTGTATATTTTCTCCCAGAAGTCTTTCACTTTCTTACATTCCCACCACATGTGGTAGAAAGTACCCTCTTTATCCCTACATTTCCAACACCTATTGCATGTCTTGTACATTTTTGCCAGTTTTACCGGTGTCATATACCATCTATAGAACATCTTCATCATATTTTCTTTTAACGTCATACAAGCAGTGAATTTTAGACCCTCCTTCCATAGTTTCTCCCAGTCCTCAAATTGTATATTATGACCCATTCAGTGGTAGAATTCTCGCCTACCACCTGTATATCATTTTCATAATATTCTCTCTTAAGGCATTACATGCCGTGAATTTCATACCTGTGGTCCACAACTGTTCCCAGTCAGCAAACATAATGTTATAACCGATATCTTGTGCCCATTTTATCATAGCAGATTTTACCGTTTCATCTTCAGTGTTCCATTTCAGCAGCAGAATATACATTTTTGATAGTGTCTTAGCTTTGGATTCTAACAATTCTGTTTCCAATTTTGATTTTTCCACCTGGAAACCAATTTTTTTATCTAGATTGTAAGCCTCCCTTATTTGAAAATAATGAAGTCAATCTCACACTTTATCCTTTAATTTCTCAAAACTCTGCAATTTCAATTTGTCACCTTCCTGTTCCAAAATCTCCCAATATTTTGGCCAATTGGCCTCCATATTGAGTTTTTTCAGAGCTTTCGCTTCCATAGGTGATAACCACCTTGGGGTTTTATTTTCAAGTAAGTCTTTATATCTTGTCCAGACATTAAACAATGTTCTTCTGACAATATGATTTTTAAAAGCCTTATGCACTTTAACCTTGTCATACCACAGATATGCATGCCACCCAAAAGCATTGTCAAAACCTTCTAGGTCCAAAATGTCTGTGTTCTCAAGAAGCAGCCATTCTTTCAGCCAGCAAAAAGCTGCTGATTCATAATACAGCTTTAAGTCCGGCAGGGCAAATCCATCTCTGTCCTTTACATCAGTAAGTATTTTAAATTTTATTCTGGGCTTCTTGCCCTGCCAGACAAATCTAGAAATATCTCTCTGCCACTTCTTGAAACAGTCCATCTTGTCTATTATTTGCAATGATTGAAACAAAAATAACATTCTTGGTAATACATTCATTTTGATAACGGCAATTCTGCCTAACAAGGAAAGTTTCAGGTTTGACCATATTTCAAGATCTTTTTTCACTTCTGACCAGCATTTCTCATAGTTATCTTTAAACAAAATCACATTCTTAGCAGTCATGTTCACCCCTAGATATTTTACTTTTTTTGCCAATGTTAGACCTGTCTCCTTCTGAAACCTCTCTTTCTCACTTGGTGTTAAGTTTTTCTCCAAAACCTTGGTTTTTAATTTATTCAACTTAAAACCAGCCACCTGGCCAAATTCCTGGATTAATTCCAAAACCCTTTTAGTACTAGATTCTGGCTTCTGTAATGTCAATACTAAGTCATCTGCAAAAGCTTTAAGTTTGTATTGTTTGGCTCCGACCTGGATACCTTTAATCAAGTGGTCCCTTCTAATCATATTTAGCAGGACCTCCAGGACTGAAATAAAAAGCAATGGGGAAATTGGGCAGCCTTGTGTCCCTTTCTCCATCTTAAATTCTTCTGTCACCATATTATTAACTATCTACTTAGCCTTTTGTTCTAAATAAATTGCACCTATACCATTTTCAAAACCTTGACCAACCCCCATCCCCTGAAGATTTTTCTTCATGAAACTCCAGGAAATATTATCAAAAGCTTTCTCCGCATCCACAAATATCAAAACTGCTTTAGTATTAATATTTGTTTGAAGCATTTCTAAAATGTTAATTATATTCCTCGTATTGTCAGACAAATGTCTACCCGGGAGAAAGCCAGCTTGATCTTTATGTATCTCTTCCATTAATTTTTTTTTCAATCTTTTAGCCAAAATATCAGCAAAAATTTTGCAATCCACATTAAGCAGAGATATGGGGCGGTAATTCTTGAGTTGTGTCTTTTCAGACACAGTTTTCGGTAATAAGTGTAATTTCCACGACTCTGGCGCTTTTTTCCCCTCCAAAATTTCATTGCAAACCTCCTTTAGTGGTTGAATTAACCAATCTTTCAAGGATCTATAGTACTTAGAGGTTAAACCGTCCGGCCCTGGAGATTTACCCAGCTGCATGTTCTGGATGGCACCTTCCACCTCCTGTTCAGATATTTTATAATTCAGAAATAGCTTGTTTTCTTGAGAAATTTTTTGTAATCCATTAATTTTCAAAAATTGGTCTATATCAATCTCTTTCTGTGGCCCTTGTGTGTAAAGTTGTTTGAAATATCTCTGGAAACCGTTTCTAATCTCTTGTGGGTTCTGTATGTTCTTACTTTCCACTTCGAGGTTTGTAACAGTATTTAACTTTTGTCTTTTCTTCAACTGCCACGCTAGCAGTTTCCCACATTTATTAGCCGATTCAAAAGTCTTTTGTCTCATCTGTTTAATTTTCCATTCTATGTCCTGGTTTATCATTTTCATGTATTGTACTTGATATAACTTTATTTCTCTCAGAATCTCTTGTGACTTTGGTTTCACTCTAAGTTTCTTCTCACCTTCTCTTATTTTCTCCAATATCTTTTCTTTTTTCTCATTTTGGGCTCTCTTTTTTATTGCATTCTGTTGAATCAGGAACCCTCTCATTACGGCTTTACTCGCGTCCCAGATTACTCTTTTCTCAACTGTAGTTTTCATATTTATCTCAAAATAGTCTTTCATAATTTTTTGGGCCTTCTTTTTTTTTTTAATATTTTTATTAAGTTTTGCATAACTATATTTCACAGACATACAACAGACAAAAATAAATGAAATAAACATAAAAAGAAAAGAAAAAAAAAGAAAAGAAAAAGAACATAACATATGTACAACATAAACAACACAACTTACATTAATTTTACAACAACATTGATCGACTTCCCTTTATCTCGATTTCGGATAATGTTATCTTAATTATCTTTCTGCTGTATCTATTCCAAAATAAAATTTATAACGTAGTAAGCGTTATCTCATGCCTACTGTGATTTTTTTTTTTTTTGATACATCTATATTTCTGATTGGAACGCAGGTGGCGCTGTGGGTTAAAGCCTCAGCGCCTAGGGCTTGTTGATCAAAAGGTCGGCGGTTCGAATCCCTGCGGCGGGGTGCGCTCCCGCTGCTCGGTCCCAGCGCCTGCCAACCTAGCAGTTCGAAAGCACCTCCGGGTGCAAGTAGATAAATAGGGACCGCTTACCAGTGGGAAGGTAAACGGCGTTTCCGTGTGCGGCTCTGGCTCACCAGAGCAGCGATGTCACGCTGGCCACGTGACCCGGAAGTGTCTCCGGACAGCGCTGGCCCCTGGCCTCTTAAGTGAGATGGGCGCACAACCCCAGAGTCTGTCAAGACTGGCCCGTACGGGCAGGGGTACCTTTACCTTTACCTTTACCTTATATTTCTGATTAACATTTTGATTTCCCCCTTGTCTCTATTTCCATATATATTCTAAATTTATCCCATTCATTACTAAATTTTGTACGTTTTTGATTTCTTATTTTCTGAGTCAATTTTGCCAATTCTAAGTAATCCATTAATTTAAATTGCCACTCCTTTAATGTTGGGGTTTTTGCTCTTTTCCAGTACTGTGCTATGAGGGTTCTAGCGGCCGCTGTTGCGTATTGAAGAAGGGTTCTATCTTCTTCTTTAATATCTTTGCCAATTATCCCCAGCAGGAAGGTTTCAGGTTTTTTAACAAACGTATATTTGAGAATTTTTTTTAATTCATTATAGATAGATTCCCAGAATTTTTTGAGAATCTCGCACGTCCACCACATGTGAAAAAATTCGCCCTCTTTACTCTTACATTTCCAACACAGTTTGTCACCTGTTCTATAAATTTTATGCAATTTTATCGGCGTTATGTACCATCTGTACATCATCTTGTACATATTTTCCTTAAGTGTCGTGCATGCTGAAAAGTTCATATCTTTACACCATAAAGCCTTCCATTTATCAAACTCTATATTATACCCTAGATCTACCGCCCACCTCACCATCACCTCCTTTACTTCCTCATCCTTGGTGTCCCACTCAAGCAACTGGTTATACATTTTTGATAATAATTTTATTTTACTTTCTATTATTTCAATCTGGAATCTAGATTTTTTCTCATTTATTCCAATCTTTTTGTCTTCCGTCCACATTGAATTTATTTGATGATACTGAATCCAACCAGTCAACTTATTTTTTATTTCTTCGTATGGTCTAATCCTCCACCCGGATTCTGTTTTGTTTAGTAAGTCCTCATACGTCCATCGTTCCCCCTCAATGTTTAATTTTTTAATTGTTAAAATATCAATTGGTGATAGCCACCAGGGTGTCTTCTGCTCCAGCAATTTTTTATTCCTTTCCCAGACTTCCAGTAGTGGCCCTCTGAAAATATGGTTAGAAAAACCTTTATGAACCCTTCCCTTATCTCGCCATAGATAAGCGTGCCAACCGAATCTTAAGTTAAACCCCTCTAGATCTAACATCTCTCTATTTTTAATGACGATCCAGTCTTTTACCCAACAAAGACATGCGGCCTCATAATATAACCTCAGATTTGGGACCGCAAGACCCCCCCTATCTCTTTGGTCTGTAAGCAATTTAAATTTAATTCTGGGTCTTTTTCCCTGCCAAATAAATTTGGAAAGTAGTCTCTGCCATTCTTTAAATATTGCAATTCCCCTAATTATTGGGATGTTCTGGAATAAGAAGAGTAATTTGGGTAATAAACTCATTTTAATTGCCGCCATTCTGCCTATCCACGAGAGATGTAATCTGTTCCATATATCCAAGTCCTTCATTATCTCTTTCCATGTTTTCTTATAATTATTTTCCATCAAATTTATATTTTTCATAGTTATCCAAATTCCAAGGTATTTTACTTTTTTGGTTATTTTAATTCCAGTTTGTCTTTCAAGCTCATTTATGATGTCTTCTTTCATATTTTTAGTCATTATTTTGGTTTTTTCTTTGTTCAATTTAAATCCCGATAGTTTTCCAAATTCTTCTAGTAATTTTATAACTTTGCCGATGCTCTCCTTTGGTTCTTCCAATGACAACATAAGGTCATCTGCATATGTTTTCAATTTATGTTCATTCGCGCCGATTTTTATACCACGGATCTCTGGGGCCTTCTTGGTAATTTCTGCATCTCTAAGTAAGGTGTAATTCATCCTCCATCTGAAGGAACCAGTCTGTGTTACTTTCATCTCCATTCTCACAGGATTATGGTCGGAGCAAGTTTTAGGGGAAATTTCCACTTTCCGTATCTTAGGAGCCATTCCTCTGGTTATCCAGATTTGGTCAATTCTTGTCCATGTCATTTTGGCTTTAGAAAAGAAGGTCCCCTCTCTTCCTAGGGGGTTCTTGGTTCTCCAGGTATCAATTAAGTCCATATTGTCTGTCATCTCAAAAAAAAGTTTTTGGTAGTCTTCCGTCTTTCGTAACTACCTGTCTTAGTGACTTATCCATATTTGTAGACACCACTCCGTTCATATCTCCCATCAAAATGATATTACAGTCCATATAGTCCAACAATGTCTCATGCAGTTTCTTAAAAAATTCAGATTTCCCCTCATTTGGTGCATAAACTCCTACTATCAAAAATTTCTCTCCTTGAAATTGGATTTCAATTGCCACAAATCTTCCTTGTTCATCTTTAAATATAAATTTTGGTAATAAACTCTCTTTTGCATAAATCACAACTCCTCTCTTCTTGACCTTATCTGATGAAATAAATTCTTGTCCAAATCTTTTGTTAATCAGTACTTTCCTGTGTAGTCTAGTTACATGGGTCTCTTGTAAACATATCAAGTCCAATTGTTCCTTTTTCAGCAGATGAAAATTTTTTTCCCTCTTATCCGGGGAATTGAGACCACAAATATTCCAACTTAGTATCTGCAGAGACATGGTGTAATTATTTTGCTTTCCCTCCAACTGCTCCTAGTAATTGTTCTTGTTCTGTCGGTGGTGTCACTTTCTCTGATTTGTCCAGTCCCAAGGGTGGTCTTGCTAGGTCTAATATTCCTGGTTTTGGTGCCTTTGGCTCTTCTTCTTTCTCAGCCTCTTTTTGTAGATTTTCTCTGTGATCCCTCAAAAATCTCTCTTTGTCCTCCACTGATCTTATTTTGATCTTTCTCCCTTTATAGGTAAAAGATAGGCCTTGGGGAAACTCCCACCTGAATAAGATTCTGTTAGTTCTAAACAGGGCCACTAAGTCTCCGTAGTTAACCCTAAGGTCTAATAAGTATTTTGGAATGTCCTTAAAAATTTCTATTCTTGAGTCCTCTATTTCCAAAGATTTCTGGTAACAGAGACTCAGTATTTTATCTCTCTCTTCTTTTGTTCGAAGAGTGATTAAACAGTCTCTCACCCTGTTCTCCCCCCCCCCTTTCCAAGTCTAAATGCACTCACTATCTTAAAATCTTGTTTATCTGAGTCAAGGCCCCAGAAGTTTTCAAATTCCTGTGTAAGATAACCTCTTAAATCGTCTTTCTCAAGTTCTGGTATGGCCCTGATCCTCAGATTGGTCTGTTTTTCCCTAAGTTCAAACATAGACAATTGCGACCTATGGTCCTCCAGCTGTTTGTTTATTGGCGGTAACTTTTCCTCTACCGTCAATGCCCTCTCTTTTGCTTCTTCTGCTATTTTTTTATTTAAAGTCGATTCTTGCAGTAACTTGTTAATGGCCTCTGTATTAGAATTCACCTTCTGCCCCAGATTATTGATGCTTGTAGTGTTTTGATCAATTTTAGTTGACAAATTTCCCAAAGATTCAAATATTTTATTTAGTGCTAAAGACAGTCCCTCTTCAGATACCGTCCCTTTTGATCCTGCCTGTACAGGATCTTCCCTTTCTGGGGCAGAGGGGCCAGAAGCTGATGGTCTCCGTTGCTGCTGCCTAGTTTTTATCCTTGTTGTTTTTTCCGGATCTGTCATTGTCTTGTATCAGAGGATCAAGGTCACTCTCACAGCCCAGACTTGTTTTTGTAATGTGAGTTTCCCTGGCCAGCTGGAGTGGAAAATTCCCAGTTGTAACAATTTCAAAGTTCCTCTAGGGGGACAAAGTAGCAACAAAACTTATCTCAACAATATTTGTTTCAAAAGAGTGTCTTTCCTAAATTTTTAAATCCCCTTTCAATGGTAGGCAACAGTCTCAAATTTGATAAAAACTTTCACTTGCAGAGTATCTATACAAAGTTACATTGTCCATAAGCAGTGCGACTCTCAACACGGCAATTCTGTTTCCCTTGGCAGTCCGATACCAAGGATTAAGTGGTGGTCTCCTCTCCTTTTCCCTTTTTTTTTTTTTTTTTGCAGGTTAAAGCAATGTCTTTCCTCTCCTCCCTCCCCTCTCCTGCAGCTCAAGGAGGGAGTCTTTTTACTTGGCGTCAAAATTTAAGTCTTTTCAACACAATTTTTCCAGTTCTAAGTTTAGAAGGTCTTTGCTTTCAATCTATTTACAAAAAGCGGAAGGAGGACTTCCTGTTTACACCTTCCCGCTTCAGTGCCAAATTCAAGTTTATTGCTTCGATCAAAGGGACGATTCCCTTGATCTCCCGATCTTTCAAATATCCTACTCACGGGTTGTTGTTTTTTAAAGCCGAAATTTCACAGGAAAAAGGACAGCGCTCTCCGGCATCAGCTGTGCAGCTTCGCTCCACAGAAGTAGCGATTGACTCTCAGCACCGTGCTGATCACCCGTCCCGCTTCGGAGCCCTTTACGGGGTTCCTTTGCAAGTCGGGGGGGGTGTGCAAAAGGTGCCCGCCGAGTCCCACGGTCGCAGGCTTCACCCGCCTGCGGTTTTCGAAGGGGTCCCCGCTTCGCTGCAGCGGTAGGACCCGATTTCTGCGGGGCTTCTCCCTCTAAGTTAGAGGGAATCCGCCATTGCCGATGGCGCCGCCTCTGGAAGTCCCCTTTTTTGTATTCTAGTTCAATTAGATGTTTCAGCAAATCCTTTCCAGCTTTGTTTTTATCCTAATAATTTATCTTAATATACTGTAATTCTTGTCTTTCATCAATTAATAAATCAATTTTAACCTAATCCTTTATATCATTTCTGCTAAAACCACATTACTTCATTCCAACAGCCTTCTAACATTCCTTAATTTTACAATGTTTCTGTAAATAAACTTTGAATTTTTTCCAATCTTCTTCCACCAACTCTTCACCTTGGTCTCAGATTCTGCCAGTCATTTCCGCCAGTCCATATAGTCCATCACTTTCATCTGCCATTCTTCCCGGGTGGGTAAATCTTGTGTCTTCCAATACTTCGCGATGAGTATTCTTGCTGCTGTTGTTGCATAGATAAAAAAAGTTCTGTCCTTCTTTGGCACCAATTGGCCGACCATGCCCAGGAGAAAGTCCTCTGGTTTCTTCTGAAATGTATATTTAAATACCTTTTTTCATTTCATTATAGATCATCTCCCAGAAAGTCTTAATCCTTGGGCATGTCCACCAAAGGTGAAAGAATGTACCTTCAGTCTCTTTACATTTCCAACATTTATTATCGGGCAAATAATAGATTTTTGGAAGCTTGACTAGTGTCATGTACCACCTGTATATCATTTTCATAATATTCTCTCTTAAGGCATTGCATGCCATAAACTTCATACCTGTGGTCCATAACTGTTCCCAGTCAGCCATCATGATATTATGTCCAACATCTTGTGCCCATTTAATCATTGCAGATTTAACCGTTTCATCCTGAGTATTCCATTTCAACAGCAAGTTATACATTCTTGACAATTCTTAGTTTTGGGTTCTAACAATTCTATTTCCAGGAGCAGAGTGTTATTTCAGGCAGGAAGTGAAAGATCTATTACAGGGGTCAGCAAACTTTTTCTGCAGTGGGCCGGTCCACTGTCCCTCAGATCTTGTGGGGGGCCGGACTATATTTTGAAAAAAAATATGAACAAATTCCTATGCCCCACAAATAACGCAGAGATGCATTTTAAATAAAAGCACACATTCTACTCACGTAAAAACACACTGATTCCTGGACCATCCGCGGGCTGGATTTAGAAGGTGATTGGGCCAGATCTGGCCCCCAGGCTTTAGTTTGACTACCCATGATCTATTATATCAGGGGTCCTCAAACTACAGCCCTTGGGCCAAATCCGGCCCGCCAGGGTTCTGAACCCAGCCTGCCTGGTGAGGGACAGGGTGAGCAGGCAGGGGGTGGGCTGCGTGTCTCCAGGTTCTCATAATAGAGGCACTGCGCTTCCTCCGCGGTTGCGTGTGGGCGCCTGGCTGGGTGGTGTTTGCGGGGCTCCTGCCTGCCTCTCTAATTGCCAGCGCTGCCACCACCATCCTGATTTCCTGATGCTCCCAACCTGGTGCAAGGGAAGCTCTTGGGTGCCTGCGCTGCCTCCTGCGTGCCAAGGAGCCATGCGCACCCCACACCTCCACATAGTAAGTTGCACCTTGCCCAGCAGGGGTAGGGGGTGGCAGGGGATCAGGAGGAGATCCACGCGAGGAAAGTTCAGGATGATGCAGGATTGTCCCACATTTCAGTGTGGTCCTAATAAAGGCATGGCCCAGATATTGGGATCCTAACTATGTCTACTCTGAAGTAAGTTCCATTGCTGAGTAAGTGCCTGTAGGATTGCAGCCTTCAAATGAGACTCTTTGTGCACTACAAATAAAAATGAGACTCTTTGTGCACTACAAATAAAATATGTGCAGTGTGCATAGGAATTCGTTCATTTCCCCCAAAAAACTATAGTCCGGCCCTCAACAGTGTCTGAGGGACAGTGAACTGGCCCCCTGTTTAAAAGGTTTGAGGACCCCTGTATTCGATAGACATCTGACAATGGCAAAACCAGCCAAGCATCAATATGCACCTCTGGGAGACTTCTAACATATATAAAAACACAATAAAACATTTTAAAAAACCTTCCCTAAACAGGGCTGCCTTCAAATGTCTTCTAAAGTTGGTATTGTTACTTATCTCCTTGGCTCGGGGGCTGCATAACTCCAGACCCTCCAACATTTATCCTAAGGAAAAGTGGGACATTCCGGGCTCAAACCAGAAACCAGGACGGCTTTCAGTAAATCTGGGAATGTCCCTGGAAAACAGGCACACTTGGAGAGTCTGCAGTTGGGGTGCAGTTGAATAGAATATTGTGGGGGCCCAGGTAAGCCCCGCCCTGCAGAATTGATCACATGACACAGTGCACACACACCATTTGAATGGGAATGCCCATCAACATTGTGGGGGCCTGGCCCCCTCAAATATTTTATTGTGGGGGCCGAAGCTCCCACAGCCCCCAAGAACTGGCTCTTATGTGGGGTGGGCAATACTGAGCTCTAAGGACCAAGGGTTTGACTAGGGTGAGGCAGCTTCCTATGTTCCTGGGTTATACTTTTCAAACATCAAGAGCTGCGGGACACCAAGTCAGACCCTCTTGAAGGCATCAGGTCTGGCGATTAACTCTCCAAATGCTCTTCTTCTCCAGCCGTGCGCTGCTCTGTTTCTTCTCCTCCCGTTGTGGATTTCCCCGAGTTCAAACTGAGGTCTCTGTGTGTTTTCCTTCTCTTTCTCTTGAGAGCTGCACTGGGAAGGAAGGGAGGGATGGAGGGAAGGGAGGGAGGAAGTCTTTGAGGCCTGGCCTGGCTGTGTGTTCTCTGGAGTGAGATGATTCAGCAGCTGCCTTTGGGAACAAGCTAAGTAAGGAGAGGAGCCAGAACCAGATTGCTAAGCGGACCTGAAGGAGATGCCCTTCCTCAAGGCCAGCTCCTACTATTGGGCAGAGTGAGGCAGCCAATTCAGGCAGTGGATGTCAGGGTGGGCAGCACACCAACAATGAATCCTCCTTAAGCTGGCCTGCTACATCCAGGCTGGGGTCTAAACCACTGAGCCTCTTGGGCTTGCCAATTGGAAGGTTGGCAGTTCAAATCCCTGTGACGCGGTGAGCTCCAGTTGCTCTGTCCCAGCAGACTAGCACCCCCCCCCCAATTCCTGCTCCCCAGAAACTGGTATTTAGAGGTGCACCACCTCCAACTCTGTATGTGGCGCACAGCCACTGAGAGTCTTATTTGCCATGCATTTGTCTAAAGCGATTCAAGTTGGTGGTCATCACCAATACTTGTGATATGAATTCCAGAGTTTTAAGCATGCAATGTAAGAAAAATACTTCCTTTTCCGAATCTTCCATTATTCAGAGTCATTGGATGGTCCCAGGTTCTAACATTATGAGATGGGGGGGGGGGGCTTCTCTCTATCCACTTTCTCTGCACCAGGCATAACTATGGCCCCCTCTATCATGCCCCTCCCACCTTTTTTCTACATTGGAACATAGGAAGCCACCTTGTTGACCATTGAGCCACACAGCCCAGCATTGCCTACTCTGACTGGACTGCAGGCAGGAGTCTCTCCCAGCTCAACCTGGAGATCCACAGGAGCTTGCGCTGGGGACCTCCTGCATGCCAAGCAGCTGCTCTATCCCGGAGTTTTGGCGTTCCCCTAAAACCCCAATCCGTGTAACTATTGCACATAAGGGACTTGCTCTAGCCCCTTGGTTAAATGGCCAGTAATGAAGCTCTCCTGACTAAAGGCTTTGCTACCTTTGGCTGATATTCCAAGTGAGGGTTCAGGTCTGCATTTAGACCATCAGTGTTTTGCAGGAGGAATTAAAACGTGCCCTGGAAATTAAAGTATGCACCAATAAAGTGCATTAAGGTGCTCTGTTGCCCTGGTAGAACAAATCCACCTTAAAAAACCACAGACTTTTTGCAGTTAAGAAAGTGAAAGTGAAATGCACCGGAAACTGTGGGATAAACAAACCATAGACATAATAACCGCCCTCTAAACAGTTGAAACTTCTGCACAAGGAGATCAGGATAAATGCTGGATACAGAGGCTGCACTGAGGAACCCCTGGTGCCCTTCCAAGGATGGCTGTAAGTTGCAAGGCAGAGTTGCTCACTTTTGCAGGCACAGAACGTGAGGCTGATAGTGATCAACAGGCTAATGCACATCTGCACAGGAAAATAAAGGGAACCACAAGAACACGATAAGTGGTAGAGTCTTTGCTCATAAATGGGGACAATGTTTAACTCCAGTGCTTTTTTTTTTCTAAATGTTTACGGGTACTCTCATTTTGACTCAAGAAAATCACAATTTTATCGTTCAAATTGGGAAAAATAAATACAGTAAATGGAAAAAGTACAAAGATTCACAAAATGTTTAGGGGTATGCATCCCCCCAGAAAAAAGCACTGTTTAACTCTCGCAATGTGAATTACTATAATCTTAGCTATAAAGCTAGGGACGCAGGTGGCGCTGTGGGTAAAAGCCTCAGTGCCTAGGGCTTGCCGATCGAAAGGTTGGCGGTTCGAATCCCTGCGGTGGGGTGCGCTCCCGTCGTTCGGTCCCAGCGCCTGCCAACCTAGCAGTTCGAAAGCACCCCCGGGTGCAAGTAGATAAATAGGGACCGCTTACAAGCGGGAAGGTAAACGGCGTTTCCGTGTGCGGCTCTGGCTCTGGCTCTGGCTCTGGCCAGAGCAGCGATGTCACGCTGGCCACGTGACCCGGAAGTGTCTCCGGACAGCGCTGGCCCCCGGCCTCTTGAGTGAGATGGGCGCACCAACTCCAGAGTCTGGCAAGACTGGCCCTTACGGGCAGGGGTACCTTTACCTTTTAGCTATAAAGCTATAAAGCAAAAAAGTACAAGCCAAGGCAGTTCCCCACACACCAGTGTTGCATATAAAATGAAACAGCGCTCAGGCGTTGCTTTCAGCTAGGACTTGATTTTTTTGGTTTGGATATGACTGTGATTAAAACACGCTATTCTGGATCTGCCAAATGCTGAAAGAGCAATGATTTGGTTGTTTTTTTCTACAGCTTAAAGCAAGCCAATTGCCCGACATGCTTAGGAAAAAGCATCTCAAGTTCATTTGAGAGACCAAAGCAGACAAACTCCTGAATGCTGTTGAAGAGATTCTGTCCTTTTCCATTATCCTGTATTAAATGGGATAAGATGTCCTCTTAAGATACATTTAAAGGCTCTCTGAGAGAGCAGCTTTCAAGGAAACTTTATCCCTTTGCAGGAAATTAAGGATATTATCTCAGTAATTTTCTGCTCTTTTTCTTGGAGGAAAACCAGAAAAAATGGACCAACAAACTGAAACTTAAATCCCAGTTCTTTGGTATTCTGAAAATATTATAATTTTATATGCAAATAGCATTGGCCTTGTTCAACAGAGGCACAAAGACCAAGAAGTGGGTCTCTCAGAGCTGGAAACTATAAGGAGCCGGTTCACACATAAAGCTAAGCCACATAGTGTATAAGTGTGAACTCATGAGTGTGCGGCTACTCTGTAAAAATCGCAGCTGCTGTGCTCCTCCCTTGGACATCTTGCTGCTGCATTTACAGGAGCAAAACCATGGTTAGGTTTAGCACTATGCTGAAACCCGGACTTGTGGTTTGCCTCCCTCCCTCCAATAAAAACCACAAGTGGAAAGCTATGGGTTGACTGTGTGAACTGGCCCTCAGAATAGAAGAGAATGAAACTGCATCTAGCAGAGAGAGTCTTTCCCAGTTTGGCTGAGGTTCTTCTGAGAGATGCCAAGGATGGAAACTGGGATCTTGTGTGTGCAGCTGGGACTGGACCTCCGGACTAAGGTTCAGGCCCCACCCAGCCCAGGGCCTCCCCACCAACTGACCAGCCAGAGAGTGGCAGATGATGGGGGCAGCATCACTTAGGCCTCCTGTTGGCTGAAGGTCCATCCTGGCAGACCACGCTGGGGCTGATGCTGGTCGTAGCAGCAGCTGTGTTTTCTTCTTGTTTATAAAAAACGATTTATAGTTAGGATATAGCTGGCCAGGTATGCATCTGGTTACAGGTGCTCATTGTATTATTTTTACTTTTAAAATATATTAACTTTTTCTATGACAAAATGGTGCTTAATCCCAATTCAGTGTTTTTGGTACTGGGGCAACAGAAGCAAACTCCATTTTGTTTCTGTAGCCAGAATGGTGCAAGGATTTAAAGTGAGTTTTACATGCAAAACTGCACGTGCTCAGAGTAGTTCTTAAAAATAATAATCAGGGCTGGCGAACTGTTTTATTTGGGTTTTTGTTCTAACCTATCAGGAATGTGAAGGCAGTTGTAAAGCATGAAATGGCAGCAGAGGGAGGCGTAAGAGAAATGTGAATTCTCTGCTTCTCACCTGATGTAATGTATGTGGCTCTTGCCTGAAATACCATGAAATCCAGGGTTGAAATTACCCAGCTGCACTACTGTAGGGGAACAGCCATATCTCAGGAGCCAAATGCATGCTTTGCATGCAGAAGGTCCCTGCTTCAAGCCCTGGCGTCTCCAGACTTCTGGAATTATCCCCACCTGGAATCCTGGAGAGCCACTGCCAATCCGGGGGTGGAGAACCTCAGGCTGCGGGTCAGATATGGCCCTTCAGCTTCCCTATTCACCCTCAGGGCTGTCCCAGGGCCACACCTCTCTCCTAACGGGCCTACTCTGCACCCTCAAGTTCTCTAGCCAGGTTGGAGTGTGTCTGCGAACTCTGGTAATGTCTCTTTTTTGCACAAAGGAGAATGGAGACACGTGTGTGAGTGTGAATACTGCCTTTAGCATAGCTGCAAGGTAGCCTACTGTGTGAAGGAGAGAGATGCACCTGTTGCTTCTCCCACTGTTGCTTCTGGCCTCACCAGCCACTTGCCTGTGGCCCCTGGAAGATTACCCACAAGGGAACGAAGTCCTTGGGCTGAAAAATATTCCTCCCCTTTGCTGCAGACAATGCTGAGCTAGAGGGACAAATGGTCTGAGCTGGTACAGAGCAGATGTCAAGGCTTCTGCCTGCCTGCACAACATGTAGTGTCTCCAGGAAGCTGTGGCCCCCTGGTCTCCCCCAGGATTGGGTGTGCTGGCTGACAGTGCCTCTCCAAGAGCTCCCAGGCAGGGGCCAAGGCAGCCCTGCAAAGGATTCTGGGGGACTTTGTGCAGGCCAGCGTACCATCATCCCTGGCTTCATTTCTGCCTGCAAAGAGCTGCACTTGGGGGTGAACAGATGGGTCAGCTTCAGGTTCTCTTAGTTTCTAATTTTTCCAATCTTAAATTCATTTTGCCACATTTCTGAATCAGTTTCCTTTTTTAAAAGCCCTTGTGGAAATCTCACAATTATAGCGCACATTTCTCCTCATACAAACATTTTTTAATACCATTTTGCCCAATAAAACATTTTAAAAGCAATCTTCTGTATCATAATGCATTTTTGCATGCTGTTTTTGCTAACATATGCATCCTTATGCACAGTTTCCCCTAATATACACATATGCAACTGGAAAACATCATCCAAAGATTGCAAAAGTGCAAATTTTGAGGAATTGCTGTGTTTACATGGAGATTGTTTCAGGAAGTGTGAATTATGTTGTTGTTGTTTAGTCATTTAGTCGTGTCTGACTCTTTGTGACCCCATGGACCAGAGCATGCCAGGCACTCCTGTCTTCCACTGCCTCCTGCAGTTTGGTCAAACTCACGTTAGTAGCTTCGAGAACACTGTCCAACCATCTCGTCCTCTGTCGTCCCCTTCTTCTTGTGCCCTCAACCTTTCCCAACATCAGGGTCTTTTCCAGGGAGTCTTCTCTTCTCATGAGGTGGGCAAATTCTTGGAGCCTCAGCTTCAGGATCTGTCCTTCCAGTGAGCACTCAGGGCTGATTTCCTTCAGAATGGAGAGGTTTGATCTTCTTGCAGTCCATGGGACTCTCAAGAGTCTCCTCCAGCACCATACAGTGGTACCTCGGGTTAAGTACTTAATTCGTTCCGGAGGTCTGTTCTTAACCTGAAACTGTTCTTAACCTGAAGCACCACTTTAGCTAATGGGGCCTCCTGCTGCTGCCGCGCCACCGGAGCAGAATTTCTGTTCTCATCCTGAAGCAAAGTTCTTAACCTGAGGTACTACTTCTGGGTTAGCGGAGTCTGTAACCTGAAGCGTCTGTAACCTGAAGCATATGTAACCTGAGGTACCACTGTAATTCAAAAGCATCAATTCTTCAGCAATCAGCCTTCTTTATGTCCCGGCTCTCACTTCCATACATATATGGAAGTGAATTATGTAGGCTTCCATTAAAATACAAACCAAACCTATTTTCTTCTGTACCTCTAGTTGTACCTGGGCTTACTTTTATTATCTGAAAACTCATCTGCTTTCTGTGCAAGCCTTTGGACAGTTGCTTCAGACCTCACCACACTGCCAACAATGCCATTGGACTTCACCCTTGGACAGAACCACAGAGCAGTTGGCAACAGCTGCCTTGACCAGGCATAGGCAAACTCAGCCCTCCAGATGTTTTGGGACTACAACTCCCATCATCCCTAGCTAACAGGACCAGTGGTCAGGGATGATGGGAATTGTCGTCTTAAAACATCTGGAGTGCCGAGTTTGCTTATGCCTGGCCTTGACAGCCCTCAGAACCCTGTTTCAGCTTGCTCCTCCACAAAAGCTTTAAATGAACAATAGGAGACAGTATAATGCCAGCAAGAAGTACATACTGTATTTCAATATCAATGGAAGGCCAAGTCCAGGTTTTTATCTGGGGGCATTGTGCAATCCAAACCTCCTTTGAGTCTCCCTCTCTCCACAAGAAAAAGCACCAAAATCTTCAAAAATTACATGGAAATTTACACGCATTCTGATTTTATTTTATTGCTCTTTCAGATCTAATAATAATTAAATACCCTTTAGTACAGCCAGTGGCGTAGCGTGGGTTGTCAGCACCTGGGGCAAGGCAAGTAATTTGCACCCCTGCCAGGTAGGGGCAGAGAGCTGCGCGTGCGAGCGCACCTCCCCCAGATGTTGCGCCCGGTGCGGCCGGCCCCCCCTGCACCCCCCACGCTACGCCACTGAGTACAGCATTACTAGTATAGCATTTGAAATCGCCTTTTTTGATCCATTTCACCCTCTCAGAGGCTTCCTAAAACATTTTATTGGACGACTCCTCAGCTCGTTAAACAAGCTCTGCAAAGTCTAAACCTCCAGATTACATAAAAAAAATCCCTGGAAGATCTTAGCTTCTCTGCTTGAGTTATGTAAAGCCCCCAAAAAAGAAATAAAAAGAGAGAGGCATATTTGATTATTAACATTAACTCAGACTTCCTTTCTAAATAGCTGCATTAAAGTATTTTATGCTGCATCTTAATTACAATTCACTTTCCAAAATCAGGTTACATAGTTCATCGTCTCTGAGTGGAAGTCGGCAACTGTGTTTGTTTATTAGAGTGTGAGAGAAGATTCACTGTTCAGCCATAACTCCTGGAGGTATAAAGAATGTTAATTCATCTATTTACCAGTAAGGTCTCAACTGATGCTAATACCAAACATGCACTTTTAAATTTCAGACCAAGAATCCCCTAACAAACTGTGGGTATCAGAATGCAGAGTCTCTTTGTTTATTTTGCCTTCTGTCTCACTAAAACGGCCGGAGGCAAGGGAGGGCAGGCCTCCTGTTGCTTTATGTTTTTCTCAAGAAGGGTAATTTCTGGGCGTGGGGGGGGCAGTTTTGTACAAGCTGCATCCATGAAAAATCCCTCTTCCTCCCAACCCTGAAAGGTATATGAATTCCGCTCTCTCTCTTGATCTTCACCATGCCATGGCCATGTTCAGATCTCAGAAGCTGCATTCTGTGCTGTCAGAACTGAGCTGCTCACTTGGTGCATGGGGGCACCACAATCCACGGCATCCGCTCAACTTTGATGTTGAGCTGGAACAGAAGATTAAATGGCATTTCTATAAATCAGGCAGTTGGAGCCACCTTGCTCCTTTGCAGGGAGCATCCATCTTTCCTGGATAAAAGTGGGATAGGCTAGGAGAGGGAGGCGTACCAGAATCTTCCCAGGAACAGCTCTCAAAAGGCCATGGCTCACTCTACCTGAGTAACTCCTTTCCCAGCAGCTCAATAAATCTATCTTGTGTGTTCATTAGTTATTACTACGTAGGTCAAATTTTATAGAGATCACAGTGTCTTATTTTCCCCTTTTGTTTTAGAACATTAAGTCTCTCTCTCTCTCTCTCTCTCTCTCTCTCTCTCTCTGTGTGTGTGTGTGTGTGTACACCTATTAAAACAAGTCATGTTGATATTCATCTCCCCCAACATTCATTCATTCATTCATTCATTCATTCATTCATTTAACTTAACTTGTATTCTGCCCTTCATTGGAAGATCTCAGGGCAGTTCACAACATAAGCATACAAGATAAAAACACAAAAAAGACATAATAAAAGCAGGAACAAAAACAAAACAAAACATTGCTCCCCACCCCCTATTCTTCATCTTTCTTCTTTGGCGATCACTCATAGCCGAGAAAGATTGTCTTCCATAAACACGGTTTTAACAATGAGTCCGTAAGTGTTATGTACTGGGTTGAATAGGATCCAAACTGCAGCAGTCTGATTGGCCCTAGAACAATAGGATCCAAAAGGCAGCAGCCTGATTGGTCCTAGAACAATAGGATTCAGAATGCAGCAGTCTGATTGGTCCTAGAACAATGCAGCAGTATGATTGGTTGGCAGGAACTACCCAATCATGCTCCAGATAGAAGTGAATCCACAACCTGATTGGCTTACAGTAGAATTCCGGAATTAGCCAATCATGTGCAGCCCATTGTGTAAATAATGTATATAAAGCAGATACCTTGAGGGGACTTTCATTCATTCCTCCTCACCACTATGAGCTGAATAAAGAGCATGAAATCACTTTGCGACTCTGAGTATATTTCACTGGCGACGAAGGTGGGATCCCGCTGAGCTGACTGCCACACACAGCACCGCAGCACCGCCACCTGCCGCATCGCTGCCTCGCACCGTGTATCCAGGCTTCAGCTCCGGGACACAAGGAACTCAGAATGGCAACCAACAGCAGCTTTTCGCCGTTCAACCCAGCATCTGGAGACTGGGAAGCATACGCCTCCCGTTTCACCTTCCTCCTAGAAGCCAAAGGGGTCACCGATGAAGAAGACGCCAAGAAGAGGGCAATATTCTTCAGCGTCTGCGGAGAGGAGACGTTTGAAATCGCCCGGGCTCTCCTTGCGCCTGAAGACGTCGCTACTGTTCCATACAAAACAATAATGGAACAGCTGAAGGGGCACTTTTCGCCGCAGCCCTCAGTGGTGGCTCGTCGAAATGCCTTCTACGCAAAGCGGCAAGCCCCTGGGGAAACCATAACTGGGTTTGTGACCTCTCTCCGCCAAGCCGCCCGGTTCTGCAACTTCTCAGAGCTGGAGAACATGCTTCGTGACCGCCTCGTCGGTGGCCTGAGGGATGAGAAGCTGCAACGACGCCTCTACGCTAAGAAGGACCTAACTTTCCAGGTCGCTCTGGAGGAGGCCCTGGCAACGGAAGCTGCCGAGAGGTCGACGCAAGAGGCACGGCCGAGCCAGCCATCCCAACCGAGGGTCCACCATGAAGACCTCACCGACGACTCAGGATCCAACAGGGAGGAGGTGCACCGAGTACAGCAGCGCACTCAAGCAGCCCACATACCACAGCTGCCTCGACGAGAAGGAGGGAACTGCGCAAGCTGCGGAGAAAGTCACGAGAGGAGGACCTGCCGTTTCCGCAACGCAGAGTGCAGGCAGTGCAGAAAATCGGGACACATCGCCCGGGTGTGTCGGGCTCGGCCCACCCGACGCCAGGCATCAGATGACCAATCCAAGAGCCCCAGGTCCTGGGGCCCAACGCACCAAGGCAACTCGACTGAGCTCACGGACTTCCAGGTATACCAGTTGCCCCACCCCAACGTAGAGAAAATTTATGTTGACGTACAGATAGAGGGGGCCCCATGCCGCATGGAGCTTGACACGGGTTCAACTCTATCCATAATCTCGGCAAGGACCTTAAGGAAACTGTGTCCTACTGGGGGTCCCAAACTCAGGCCGGCCCCATTCACCCTCCGGGACTTCCAGAAACGTAAGGTCCCCACAATGGGGGTGGGGACCTTCAGGGTGCAATACCGAGGGCGGACACGGCAACTGGAATTGCTGGTGGTCAAGGGCCCCTACATTAGCTTACTGGGATTGGCATGGTTTGGACCACTGGGGCTAGCCGTCACCGGGGTGAACCGCACTAGCTTACAAGTGGACGTGGACGCCATATGCAAGGAATTTCCGGGGGTTTTTGATGGGAAATTGGGACAGTATACGGGCCCCCCAATTGCTCTACAGCTTGACCCCGCAGTACGACCAGTCAGGCTCAAGGCCCGCCGGGTCCCGTTCGCCCTGAAACCCCGTATAGACGAGGAATTGGACCGGCTTGTGGAGCAAGGAGTGCTGGAGCCGGTGCCTAATGCCCCCTGGGAAACCCCAATTGTCACACCCGTCAAGCCTAATGGTTCGGTCCGCATCTGCGCAGACTACAAATGTACCATAAACAAGGCCCTTACGGCCCATGCATACCCAGTGCCATTGGTCAGCCATGTTCTTGCCACCCTGGCTGGGTCGAAAATTTTTGGCAAGCTGGAGTTGGCCCAAGCATATCAACAGCTGCCAGTAGATGAGGCCACAGCAGAGGCACAGACGATTGTGATGTTCAGAGGAGCGTTCAGGGTAAAGCGGCTGCAATTCGGTGTCAGTGTGGCACCAGGCATATTCCAGAATCTAATGGACTCTCTACTTAAAGGGATTCCTGGCGTCACCCCCTTCTTCGATGATGTGTTGATTGCTGGGCCCACACCAGAGGAGTTTGAGGACCGCCTCCGCACCGTTCTGCACCGTTTACAGACGGCGGGTCTCAAGGTGAAGCGGGAAAAATGTCTACTAGGAGTGCCTCAGGTGGACTTTCTGGGATTTATGGTGGACGCAGAAGGGGTCCACCCGACTGGGGACAAGGTACGGGCCATTTGTGATGCCCCAGCGCCCAAGAACAAGACTGAACTTCAGGCCTTCTTGGGACTATTGAACTTTTACCATTCCTTCCTTCCTCACAAGGCGGCGGTAGCGGAGCCCCTACACAGACTCCTGGACAAGCGGGCCCCTTGGGTGTGGGGCCAGCGCCAGGAGGCCGCATTCCAGGCAGTCAAGGACTTGCTTGTCTCAAACTCGGTCTTGGCACACTTCGACGAGAGGCTGCCGGTGGTGCTAGCATGCGACGCCTCGCCCTATGGAATTGGCGCTGTCCTGGGACACCAACTCCCGGATGGAAGAGAGGTACCAGTGGCATACTTTTCCCAGACACTCAACGCAACCGAGCGGAACTACTTGCAAATCGACAAGGAGGGTCTGGCAATCGTGAAGGGAGTAAAAAAATTCCATGATTTCTTGTACGGGCGGCCCTTCACCGTGGTGACTGACCACAAGCCGTTGCTTGGCTTGTTTGCCCCTGAAAAGCAGACCCCCCAAGTGCTGTCTCCTCGCGTCCTCAGGTGGTCAATTTTCCTTGCCAGCTACCAGTATGCACTGATTCACCGTCCGGGGAAGGCGATGGGCCATGCGGACGCCCTCAGCAGGCTACCACTACCGGAAACAGGCCCCGACCCAGCACCTGCACAAGAGGTTATGAGCCTGGAGCTGCTTCCTGACCGCCCCATTCAGGCACAAGAAGTTGCACACCATTCCAAGAAAGATAGGGTCATCTCCCGGGTCCTGGACTGGGTGTGGAGGGGATGGCCCAGCAGCAGCCCCGGGCCAGAATTCGCCGGCTACACAACCCGCAAACATGAGCTGTCGGCCCACAAGGGGTGCCTGTTATGGGGAAGCAGGGTCGTTGTTCCCCAGCCCCTCCGCAAAAGGGTCCTCACAGCCCTACACGAGACACACCCAGGGGTAGTAAGAATGAAGGCCCTTGGCAGGAGTTATGTGTGGTGGCCAGGGATCGACGGAGAGATAGAGGCCTGGGTCAAACACTGCCAGGCCTGCCAAGAATCCCGCCCAGATCCCCCAAGGGCCCCAGTCCAGTCCTGGGAGTCCTCCCGAGCACCATGGTCACGACTGCATGTGGACTTCGCTGGCCCCTTTCAGGGGAAAACATTCTTCATAGTGGTGGACTCCTACACCAAATGGCTGGAAGTCGCACTGGTACCGTCCACTTCTACGTCCGCAGCCATCCGGGTACTACGCAGGCTGTTTGCAACCCACGGGCTCCCTGACACTCTCGTCTCAGACAACGGGACTGCATTTACGTCAGGAGAATTCCAAACCTTCACAACGCAGAACGCCATCCGCCACATCCGTTCGGCGCCATTCCACCCTGCCACCAACGGCCAAGCAGAACGCATGGTGCGGACCACCAAGGAAACCCTTCGCCGCATGACGCAAGGGGATTGGGAGTACCGCCTTGCCGCATTCCTTCTAGCACAGCACAGCACCCCCAGCTCAACGACTGGCAGGAGCCCCGCTGAACTACTAATGGGTCGGCGCCTTGCAATCAGATTGGACCGCCTTCACCCCGATAGAGCTCAGGATGAGGCAGTGGTGGGGGAAGGCAAGAACCCCCGGACCTTCGAGGCTCAGGACCCAGTGTACGCAAAGAATTTTGGGGCAGGCCCAGCATGGGTACCCGCCACAGTCACCAGGGTCACTGGCCCCGTGTCGTATGAGGTGCTAACGGATGGGGGGCAATGCTGGCGCCGCCACTGCGACCAGATACGGCGACGATTCCCAGGAGAAAACCAGGAGGAGGAAAGGGCAGAGGAGTCCCAAGGGAACAGAGGGGCAGTGAGGCCCATAGAGCACGAGGGGCCAGCAGGAGAGGCAGAATCAGTAAATACAGAGAGGACCTGCGAGGCCGAAAGGACACCGGAACCAGAACCACGACTGAGTGAGCCGGTTGCGCCAGACCAAACAGCCCCATCACAGCCAGCATCCTTGGAACACGAGCCAGAACCTGAACCCCGGACCAGGGAACACCCCAGGCCGCAACGCACACGTAGGCTGCTGGCGTACCTCGAGGACTATGAATGCGACCCTCCCGGGCAGGACTGGAACTTAGAGGGGAGGGGTGTTATGTACTGGGTTGAATAGGATCCAAACTGCAGCAGTCTGATTGGCCCTAGAACAATAGGATCCAAAAGGCAGCAGCCTGATTGGTCCTAGAACAATGCAGCAGTATGATTGGTTGGCAGGAACTACCCAATCATGCTCCAGATAGAAGTGAATCCACAACCTGATTGGCTTACAGTAGAATTCCGGAATTAGCCAATCATGTGCAGCCCATTGTGTAAATAATGTATATAAAGCAGATACCTTGAGGGGACTTTCATTCATTCCTCCTCACCACTATGAGCTGAATAAAGAGCATGAAATCACTTTGCGACTCTGAGTATATTTCAGTAAGTGACTGTGGAGGCCAATTCTGGACCCACACATCCTTCCACAGTGGGGACATAGGTTTCTGGGTGGGAGCTGATTACAGTATGGATTTGCAAAATGTGCCCTCCTCTTAGCACATTTCTCCCTTGTGTTCTGAGTTCGAGTGTCTTCAAAGTCCATGACACCTTTGGCAAAGGCTGTTCTCCAACTGGAGCGCTCGCAGGCCAGAGTTTCCCAGTTGTCCATATTTATACTACATTTTTTAGATTTGCCTTGAGACAGTCTTTAAATCTCTTTTGTTGACCACCAGCATTACGCTTTCCATTTTTAAGATTGGAGTATAGTAGTTGCTTTGGAAGACGATAATCAGGCATCTGCACAACATGACCAGTCCAACAAAGTTGATGTTGAAGAATTCAACTCCATCTCCTCCACTCCAATATTCCAGAGCTCTGGCAGTGGAAGCTGTGGTGGTGGTGGTGGGGGGGGATTAGGATATTCCTTTACAGGAACATCCCAATTCCCTCTCAGTGGCCAAACTCTCCTTTCAGACCCAGCACCACCTTGCTGTGCCCACTCCTGGCACCTGCACCTTTACGTCCCCACACAGCACTTGCCTTCAAACGTGAACTGAATCCGTTTTCTTCTCCATAGCTAACTATCCAAAGCCAGTCACGTTATTTCGGCACCTGAAAGAAAACCCTACCAGTACTCTCTCCACCAACCACAATGGCATCCCAGCTGCCAGAGGGTTAGGCTCAGCAGCCGCACCAATTCTTCTTGCTTAACTGCTCTAAGCATTTCTGTATTCACCCTGAGGTTTTCTACATCAACCTCTATTTTGCATTTGTGGAGTGCAGTCAGGGGGAGCTTTACTACAGATACGCAGAGGGATTTCCAACTATGAGCAGCTCCAGTCAATGTTTTCTGGCGCACAATAGCCTCTACCCGCCTCTGGCCTAACAGGTCCTCCATTCGCACAGCTGCCAAGGAGCTGAAATGTCGTCTACTTTACAGCCTGTGCAATGTGAGCAAATCACCTCCTGCACTGCTGGCAAAGGCAAAAATTGAATCTTGGACTCCTCAGCTCACATGATAGCAGCTGTTTCATACATGCATGATTTCCTCACATTTTATCCCCCCCCCAGCTCCTCTTCCAGGAAGACTGCACACAACTTTACATTCTACAATTAAAAATCATGTTGTGGTCATTGTATGTGTTTGGAGTGAAATGGGGAGACAGACCGGGATATATTCCTCCTTTTCTGTGCATGTCTCACCTTAAAAGCTCACAAAATAATTTTGAGTGCAGCAGCACCAGCCCTAACATTTTTGCACCTGAGGCAAACCACAAAAGGACTTCCCCCTCCCTGCTAGGGAAGAAGGGGTGAGGGAAGATCTACCTCAGGAACAAGCAGGGAAGAAGGATCTGCATTGGGATCTGCTGTCCTAGTGGCTCCTGCCACCTGAGGCAGTCACCTCAGCTAGCCTCATGGGTGGACTGGCCCTGCAGGAGAGACACTTTCCGGAATGTTCTAGGCAGCACCCACAAAATTGTTGAGCTTTTTGAGGGACTGTTTTTGAATCTGTTTCTGCTGCTTTTTCCATTGCATTGCCAATGCAGCAAAATTCTCCCCTGACGCCATTTTTACACCCCAAAACCAAGAAATGTCAGGAATTTTCCTGATATATGACAAGCCTACTCCTGGCCAAAAAGAGGCAGCTGGTGGGAAGGCAAAAGAAGTTTTAATCTTAGCTGTAGCATTAGAAGGCATGGCAGGATAGTTCCAGAAATCCGAGCATAGAACAAAGGATGCACAAAGCATTTATGCAATTGTAGTAAACATACAAATGCATGATCTCTCTTGGCTAGGAATGAGCTTAAATCACACATTCTTCTACCTGGCTACAGAGCAGTGACTTCTTGACCCTCCCTTATCTCAATCTCAGACCAGGCCAGCAAAACTGGCCTTGCTGTTGCAGCTGTGGAAACATCTTGCAGTTGTTGTTGTGGGAATGTGTTTAAGCAGACTCAGCACTCAGCAGGCTGAGGTGAATGTGACGTGCAAACTTCAGCATTATGGCACCTCTGAGTTATGGCTCTGAGTTATAGCTTTCAGGTGTAATCAGAAATATGTACTCTGTGCACAGAGTGTGTGAGAGATGTGAGCATACAGATGTACCATGTTGCGCCTGCGGGTTCTGGCATCTACCTAAGTCATGGCTTCCACCTGGGTTCCAAATCATTGTGCACCACAGGTTAGGGCTGCCCACTTCCAATCTGAGCATCTATGTTTTTAAAAATGTGCATAACAGGTGGAAATTCAACAGGTGAAGTGGTTCCCATCACCTTGTGGATCAGGAATTGGTTCAGTAGCAGGAAGCAGAGAGTTGGACTAAATGGACAGTTCTGTAAACAGAAGGATTTGGAAAGTGGAGCCCCCCACATGGATCTTTTCAGCTTCTTCATAAATGCTCTAGGAGTTAGGGGTGAGCAAGGAGGTGGCCAAGTTTGCTGAATTATTCCCTGAAACAAAAGAGATTGTGGAGAGCTCCTAAAGGCCCTCTTCAAACTGGGTGAATGGGCGATAAAAAATTGCAAATGCCATTCAATGTAAACAAATGCAAAGGGATACATGTTGAGGCAAAAAATAAATAAATAAAAATCTTAATTTTACATATACAGTCATGGACTCTGAACTGACCGTGACTGATTAGTTGTTATTTTTATTCTCTTCCTCTGTACAGCTGTGTTCACACCACACATTTAAAGCACATTCCTTATCCCCGGACGAAAAAATCCTGGGAACTATGGTTTGTTAAGGGTGTTGGAGATTGTAGAATTTGAGGGGAAAACTAGCAAACTTGGAAGCAGGGATGTGCTTTTAATGTTGGATGTGGAAACGACATGAGTGCATGAGGCAAGCCTGTTCAGCAAGATTCCCCGGTCCCATCAGCCTTCAGTTGCGGTGAAGGGAACCTGCTTCCTTCTCAAACTTTCCAGAGCAGAGGCCACAGTCTGAGGGTCCCTCCAGACTGTATTCTGCAGGAGGGATTCCATCCATCCATTGCAGACTAGAGCTAAACCATTGTGGCGTTTGCCCACTCATTATGGAGATGTCGTACTGGGGGAGAGAAAGGGTTAATAGGCTGACCAATAAGAAAGCCCGGGGCGGAGCCTAACTGAGTTTAAGGCTCAACACAGGGCTTTGGGCAGTTCCCTCGGTTGGTTTCTTGTGGGTGGGAAGCACAGGAGTCAGAGTGAGTTAGAGACAGAGGGGAGATGAGAGAGTGAATCGGATTACAGTGTTTCAAAGCATTTAAAACTTGTTTGTGTTCACAATAAACTGGAATCTTTGTTAATACGTTACAACCTGACTAAGTCTGAATATATTACCGGGGAAACCTGGTTGGTGGCAGTGGAAGAGATAAGCCGTGGTGGTGCAGGGTCAATAGTCGGTGGAGGGAGTGAGGCCACTGCCTTCCAGCCTCACACAGAGGGGATTCATTGAGAAGGGGGGGAACTGGGTACATCGGCCAAAGATCCTTGGAGACTAGGTGGGATATAAATAATAAAATAAAACAATAAAAAACAAACCATGCTCAGACTTTTGAGGTTGGAAAAGTGCTGAGGAAATGCTTGAAAAAGTGTGGAATGAACGAACAGGAAGACTTATAAATACCTCGCAAGCAAATGGGGTTGAATGCAGGATGAATATTGTATTCATTATTATATAACTGTCCTGCCCCCAAGCAAATCAGAATGAATATTGGATATAATTCCTGCACTACACTCCATGTTGGGCTCCCCTCGCATGGGATCCAGACACGGCAGTTGGTGCAGAATGACACAGCACAATGGCTGACAGGAGGTCTTGCCAGCTCAGAGATCTGCACTGGTTGTCCATTTGCTACTGGGCCAAGTTCAAGGCGTTGCTATTATATTCAGACTAACAGGGTGTGGAGTTTGGCACCTTCAATTGGATAATTTATTCTTCTCCTAGAAATACATTTTGTATCCAAGTGGAGTGATGCAGGATCAAAATTAGCATATTTAGCAGCTCTCTTGTCGGCAAATAAACAGGCGAGCCCACCATCAGGGAATGAAGATCTCACCTACGACAAGCAATTCCCTTGGAAAACAAATATTTGCATACACCTTCCTTTCCTCAGTTCCATTTAGGATTGTGAGCAGCAAGACCAGGGATGTATAGTTCTGTCCTTGCTAGAAAAAGCCCTGTGTCACATCACATGTCACATCACAGAACACAGGGCTTTCTCCTTTGAAAGCACGTGCACATCACTGCTCAGCTGCTGGGCAGATGGGGTGGGGTGGGGGGTCAGCGAAGGTGAGTGTCGCAAGAGTCCCGTCACATCCTAGTGTTGGGCAGGTTAATGGGAAGGAGTCAGCAGCTTACAGGAAAGTGATTTAGCTTGTCCTGGCCAAGAACATAAGGCTGAGGAAGCACGTCCATCTGTGCAGCAGCAGCAGCAGCAGCAGCAGCAGCAAGAGACAACACAGTTATATGACCAAAAGAGATTGGAAGAAGAAGAAGGCCATTTGACTGGAGCAGGCCACTCTGTGCCCAAGGGGACATGAACCTTGGAGGTATTCTGCCTTCTGGTCCAGGAGGGATGCAGTTAAACTGCTATGCTCAATTGGTCACATTTCAGGATGCAAACAGAGGCCAGCTGTCCTTGGGATGAAGCTATTCCATGAGAGAGAAGCAAGATGCAAGGCACTGCCAAAACATCTGGCCCTCACAGGCCATGGCTAATTTTCCACATTTGTCTAAACATCCAGGAGGGTCAGGGCTTGGCTGATGGAAGGAACACTGGAGCCTGCATTCCCTCTGCTGAGCTGGAAGGGGGTGCACAAATTAAATTTTGATCTGTCCCATAAGAACACTACAGATGGTGGAGTTGGCCCTCATGGACACAGACATCAATCTGAGGAGTACAGGCCGTCCTACAAAACAGGTTGCAGAGCTGGAAGAGACCCAGAACTTGTCGGAAATTTCTCAAGGGGTGACGGCAGAATAAGTTTGGAAGAGATAAATCAGGAAACGTTTGTGAGAATGCAACTGCAAAGCCACTACAGCGGCTCTGAAGTTGAAACCTGTTTGTAACGTCAGAACTTGGGTCAGAAGTTAACAGATGGAACATGAAGATGATGTCCTGCCCCCAAAAATTACAGAAACAGAAGATACTGAGGAAAAGAGCAAGTACTTGACCTCAGCTGCAGCCTCCATTGGACAGGAGACTGGATGGGGCAGGCTACCCAACTTGGGGGGCACATCTGAAGATATTATTAAAAAGCAGAAAATTGCTCCCCATTTTGTATTTAATGGGAGATGCGGCTTTGATTTTCTAGTGCAGGGACCAGGATGCTACGCTCTACCTCTGGGACCCTGGGGACCTTCCAAGGCATCCATACCAATTTTGTGCATGTTTCCCTGGATGTAAGACTCATGTATTTGGTCTGGGTGTATTGCTACACTTTGGCTTAGTGTATCTTCTTCCGTTACACTTTGGCTTAGTGCATCTTCTTCCGTCTCCATTCTCCCCCTGCATGGCTGGGAGAAGGAATTCTGCAGCAATTCAGTTTCATTTTCCATGAATTCTGCCTTGTTATGTATGGATTGAGATTTCAAACAAACTCTGGTCAATTTCTAAAGAAGTCTCCCTCAAACCATGGCCTATGAAGCGGACTTGTTAAGCTAACCAGTTTGTTTGAATCCAATACAGTGGTACCTCCGTTTACAAACTTAATCCGTTCTTAAACCGAGGTGTGCTTTCCCTAATGAGGCCTTCTGCTGTCGGTGCCCTTGCACCGTTTGGTTTCTGTTTGTAGACCGAGGTAAAGTTCGCAAACCAGAACACTACTTCCGGTTTTGCGGAGTTCATAAACCAAATTGTTCGTAAACAGGACTGTTCTTAAACCGAGGTACTGCATTCATGGAAAGTGAAATGAAAATGTTACAAAACTCTTTATTCTGGTCACGTGGGAGGAAATGAGGTGAGGACATCAGCACATAGCATGAAACTCATGTAGTGTTACGTACAAACTAATCTCTCAAGTAACTATGATTTGCTTAGTTTAAAAGACTCTTCCAAGTTCAAGGCTAGTTCATGATATTAAACCATAACTTAGTGTTATGTCTGCATGAGAACAGTGTGTTCAGCTAATTTCACTTCCAATAAAATCTGCAGAGGATTTCAATTTAAGTGCTATTCCTTAAGCTACAGTAATCCAATTTGTCCATGACAGTAAACCATAGTTAATTGCTCCTTCCCACTCATGCTGGGAGAAAACAAACCATGATTTCTGGCTTAGTGTTGCAGTACTTCAACAAACCATAAACCATGCCTTGGAGGGAACAAAACAAATCACGATCCCTGGTTTGGACATAATGCTAAATCAAGGATTGTGAACTCTCTCCTTACAATGTGAGCAGGGAGCAGTTTGTACATAGTAAAGAAGGGCTGTAGCTCATGGAGAGGCACTGCATACCAAAGGTTCCAGGTTCAATCCTTGGCACTGCTAAGTAGGTCTGGGAGAGACTTCTTCCCAAAATCCTACAGAGCTGTTGCTGAATTAGATGGACCCAGCTTCCCATGTACTGTGACAGTGAGATTTGTAATAAATTTACTTATCAAAGAACTACAGCTCAATCTCTTCTTGATTTGCAGGAGTTCACTCTCGGGAGTGTCCATTCAGCTATATTTCCCCTTTCCATTACAACTGGATTTTTATGAATGTGACACTTCCAAATTGCATTGGAAGGTGTGTGCTACGAAGAAAATGTAAGTAGCACCATACGCAGAACCCCTTATCAGTTTAAAAGCAGACATCTTCTACTGACAAACCAGTTCTATTTAATTTCAGCATTTCCCACGAGGACAGAGTTTTAAGTTTTCAAATCTTCATTCTTGGCTTCCAGATGTTCAAGCCCACAGGCTGAAACCCACAGATTCTGGACTTCAAATAAGATATGTAACATTTACATAAATTTGCATGGTTTATTCTCATTTTCCCCATAAGAAAAAGAAGGCACACAAAGGGGAGAGGGAACAAGAATATCAGCTAATGTCAAGGAGGGTTGCAGAACTCTGTTAAAATCTTTAAAAATAAAAAATAAATTACAATACCACCAAATTTGTTACAGAATTTTTAAAAAGCACAATAATCTGACTCTATACAAAGGCAGGGCAAGCTTTCAAGTATGACTGGCATGGCTCTGGCTTCCAAGATACCACTGAGGAACAGAAAGCAAACTCTTGTTTCTTAGTCTAGACTGGGGGAGAAAGCAGGAAGAGGGCTTGGGAGTCTGCATGCCATTCTGGAAGCCAAGGGCCATGTCGATTATTTGGGGAACGTGAAAATTAGAGCAGTCTTCCCAACATGGTGCCTTCCAGATGTTTTTGGCTGTAATGGCCATCAACCCCAGCTGATGGCAGCTGTAACCCAACACATCTGGAGGGCACCAGGTTGGCAATGGCTGATATAGTGAATGCTGGAAGAGCTTAAAGTATTGGTGCAAACAGGGCTTTTTTTCCAGCCGGAACTCAGTTCTGGCCCCTCTCAGGTGGGCACCATCGCCGTTCTAAGAGAACACAGGATGCATTCATGGTGAGTTCTGGTGCCTCTTTTTCTTGAAAAATAGCACTGGGCACAAGGAATGGTCTTGCCCTACCTCATGGCTCAAAATGTGCAGTTCTAGTTCAGGTGTTCCCGGCTGCTTTAGAGGAGACCCGGATAAGGCTTCAGGGCCAAACCAGCTATTGGAAAAGAACTGGTAGGAAATGAAGAATTCTGACTAATTTGCTAGGTTGCTCCCATGGAAGATGAGGGAGGGAGGGAGGGAGGAGTGCACTTCCTCTCAATCTTGTATGGACATGCAAGTTTCCACAGCTCATTTTAAGGCACTCGTGGAGTTCTTCCTTGGCACTGCCTTGGCAGGGGAAATGTTTGTTTGGACAAAACGAGAGGCTGGGGCTGACCCAAGCATCATGAGAAGTCTGAAGCAGGGCCAGAGGCAGCTCTTGAGCTGGTCTTGCTCTGGGTTCCAAGTTGCCAGAGCAAAAGGATGTCAAAGCTCAGCTGGGAAGAGCTTGCTCCGGCAACATCACTTTCTACCTCCCCAAAGGGCAAGAGCCATTTCTAGCTGCAAAACATCCAAGAAATGCACAGACATGGCTGGAAAAGAGTTCCTCGTCCTCATGGGGCTTCAGCCCCACTGCGGACCAAGATTCTGAAGCTAGAAACTGAAGCACTGGCACACAGACACCCTTTTCTTGCGCCAAGAAGGTGAGCTGACTGTCCTCCTGCTGCCCTGGGTGGCCGGGGCAGAAATCAAAGGCAGGGAAGGGAGGAGGAGCCTAAGAAAGGAGGGAGATGATTTCATAACAGCTTTCCAAAGGGAAATCAACATTAACCAACAAAAATCACTGTTTAATATAACCCCATATAAAACTGAAGCAGCAGCAATTTTATTGAAGTACCTAAATTGAAATAAGTTTTAGAACATAATTTAAAACAAAACAAAAAACCAGCAAAAGTAGCAAAATATATGATTTGTTTTTATAGCAACTGATACCTACCAGCCACTAGTAACTTACTACCAAAGTGATATTAACTCTGGTAAACAGCAAATTTTCTTTAAAAAAAAAGACATGTAAATATATATTTCATATTTATACATTTTGCAGCTATGTACATAATAAGCTTGTTTACTTAAAAAAAAAAGACTCTTCCGAGCACTGGCTTTGTTGGGCTGCAACCTCTCTGTTTCGCGTCAAGTGCTGTGAAGATACCCCAGGCCTTGGGGTTCCTGGTCACTTCCCAAGTTTGGTCCACAAAGCACAAACCAGGGCTGTGCCCTATGCCTGTTTTCCTGGGAGGAAGTCCTGCTGGGCTAGAAGGCTTGGTCCCAGCACAAGCATGCGCAGAAGTGCGCTGCGCCATCCCGACTGGCATCACAGACGCAGCAGGCCCTCCAGCCACAGGCTGAATTTAAGACTTCCCAGTTGACAGCTGAATCCAGAGGGTCCTTGGGCCACAGGCTTTGCACCTCAGGCTTAGCTGTCAGCTTCTTGAGCTGTGAAGAGGTTTTGTTGCTTGCATTTGGAAGTAGAGAGCAGAAAATGCCCACTCTCTTCAAAGGAATGTTGTTCTCCCCAGAATCCTTTTCAGAGAAGTGGCAGCAGGTTGCTATTGAAGCCCAGGCGTCTGGCTCTGCCTTTTTGTTTTGTCACTGGCCAAAAGGGGGGCAGGGGATGCAGTTCAACTCAAGTTCATGGGAAATATTCAAGCACAGATTCCCTGTGAGCTCCTCTTCCAGAGGTCAAGGACTTGCAATCATGGCAGCTTTGAGAAGAAGGGGGCGGTGTGGGTTTGGTTATTCAAAATGGAGTCTCTGCAGATCATGACTATGGCAGCTGGAAGGGGGCTGATGGCTGCCCCATGTGGTGCTCCACCACCAGTCCAGCTGGAAGCGAAGTGCGCGCGCACACACACACACACTCCTCAAAACATGCACACAAACACGCTACGCTTGTGTACACGGAGGGTTTGCGAATGTCCCACAGAAGTTGGAGTCTCAGCGCCTTTTGAGTCCTCCATTGGCAAGCTGAGGTGGGTGCTTGGGGAGGCAAGGTTCATCGGGGAGGGGGTCGTGGGAAAACACAGAGTCCTCTCCTGAAGAGCAGGTGGAGCTGCGGGTGTCCGGAAAACTAGGAGAATACTGGTCCAATGGCATGGAAAGGTCCAGGTATTCCTAGAGGGAAGGAAGGAGCCATGAGAGCTTAAGCACTGGCCATCCCAGGGTCTGGAGGCCTCGGAGAGGAGAGGGGAGCCCCAAGAGACAAATGTCAGTAGAAAGAGAAAGGGGCATTAAAGCAACAGTGAATCACTTCACCCCGAATTTTCCCACACCCAGGGAAAATTGGGCCTATCAGAACAAAGGTATCAAAATAGAGTGTGCTCCAGCGACTCTCGCCAAGAAACACTGGAATTAGTTGCAGCACTCAGCAGCAGGAGCCAAAGCCAGACAGAAGACCTGGTCGGCCCCAAAAGCCAGAGTCCCCAGGGGACTCAAAGCATTGAGCTTTGAATCAATGGTTAGTCCAGGAAGCGGCTCCCTGCAACCTTGCAAACAGACAGAATGACACCCAGGAGCGTACAGTCTTTGGAAAAAGATATATTTTACCTGGTTAGAGGTCATGGCCACAATCCTGTCTAAGTCTTCTACCAGTTGCTTAAATGTGGGTCTCTGGGAGGGAACAGCATGCCAGCAATCTCGCATCATCATGTACCTTTAGGGAGAGAATAAGAGAACCGGATGAAAAATGTTTAGCACAGAGTTGCAGGACATGTAACAGAACATGGACAAGCCCATGAAATGGCTATTTTATACACAGGTTCAACAAAAGCAACAGATTCCATCAAAGCCATGAAGCTAAAGGGAGGAAGTAGACTTCTGAATATCAGATTTGGTGGGCATGGAGCATAAGAAGGCAATCACCCCCAGGTCTGGTATGGATGCCAGGGAATGCTCTCTACATCCCCTAAGGCCATCAGCTGCTCAGGGCAGCAACCGAGAGGGAAGAACAAACCTCTGGTGTTTTGCAAAACCAGCAACTGTAGCTCATTAATCCGCAAGATCAAAGCTAGTGGGAAATGACACAGGAGCACATATGCAAGAAGGGCCCATGCATTTTGGGATTGCATGCATGCAATTTTCGGGATGCAACTGTGTTTTGACGTTTTAGACTGCAGTTCAGCTGTGCGTTGACGTTATTTGACATTATATTTTACATATTTTGTAAAAAAAGAAAATTGGAGAGAATGGAAGGTGAAACTTGAGTAGAGTTGGCAAGAATTAAATAAATGCCTCTGTTTCCATGGGAAATAACCCGCATGTGTGTCTGTGTGAAGGGTGTGGGATTTTTTTGCTGGTCTGACAGCCTCCACTACTGGAATGCAATGCCCAACAGCTTTCCACCAGGGTGATGTGGCTTTTGGCTCCAAAAAGATTCCCCATCCTTCCTGCAGACTTCTCTGGGGCACTTGGTTTGCCACCGTTGGAAAGAGGTTGTTCAACAAGATGAACCAACCCAGTCTCTGCACTTTCTCCTGACGCCCTTCTCCATCCCCCCACTTGGTGCCCTGCAGATGTTTTGGACTACAAGTTGTGGTGGCGGGGATGGGGGTCCAAAGCACCATCTGGAGGGCACCAGGTTGGCCAAGGCTACCCTGACACTTGCACTTTACTGAACTTGCAAACACTCCATGATCTTCCTGAGATCATAAATCCTACAAAGAATGTTTCAGATGGAAGCTGAGACACAATGACGAATCGCATAGAACCTTGAAACAAAGTCCTCCACCCTCATCTAAGTCCAGGTTTCTGTCCACCACCTCTGACATGTGACAAGTCTTTCCTAGTCTATCATAGACTGTTTATTTCTCTGTTACATTTACGCCTGCCTTTCTTCTGCATGTGGGGTTCACAGGGGGTCTCCAGTGCAGACAACTGAGACCTGCTTAGTTCCACCCTTGCGCCTAAAGCAGACCTCTTGGCTCCAGGGGGAGACACAGGCCTGCAAACTGTAAACTTCATTTTCACTGAAAGCACGTGACAGGCTTGTATCCCATCACGTCCTTGTGTGAGCAGGACTGCTTGTGCAGCGGAAATTCCCCTCCCTCTCTTCCCCATACGTTTTTAAACTGCTGTAAATAAATGCACACCACTTGTAAATCAAAGGTTGCTGCTTTTTATAAATAAGAGTCAAATGAACCAATGACTGTTGATGAACATTTTGCAAGGCACTGAAGGCAAGTCTAATTTCTGCTATTAACATGCAGACTAATGCAAAAGGACTGCATATTTAATAGCAATTTAGTATGAAGCAGGGTCTGGATCTTTCAGCTGGGCTGTCTCTGCATGCTAACCAAGGAAACCCCGACACCAGAAGGTGTTTGTTTGAGCCTGCAGCAACACTTGCTCACTACACTTTGTTCTTAGGTCTGTTCTTAGGTCTGAGCACCACAATCCTCCTCATTGTGTGGCGAAGGAGGGAGGTGGATCTGTTGACAGCAGCCACTGGCCAGGCTGGCTAGAACAAACTGGGAAGGGACTGAGAGTCGCTCAAGACAAAAGACCAAGTTACCCCCTCCCCCTCCCCCTATTTGGGATATTCTCCTGCTGAGAAAAACAAAAATATAAAGGAAATGAAGTCTTGGTTTATTATCACGCACAGCTTTCAGCAGGGCTGGGAAAATAACGCTGAATTCCTGCCAGTGCTCATAATATGCATCTGCCGGTCAGCGGGGGTTCTGTTCTGCTGTGCCAGGCGGCTGCGCTCGATGGGGCTCTCCAGCCGGCCGGCCCTGCAAGCCGGGCAAGGAAAACCATCTCTGGGAACTCGTGTCATAGGAACAGGCTGACCTTGGGATCAGAATTGCTCAAAGCACCCCTCTTTCCTTTTGCTCCCACGTACCAAGCCACTCTGCTTCAGGTGCTCTCACGTGGCAAGTTCAAATATCTGGAGGAAGAGAGACGCCACGGCTGCAGCCCCGAGGCTACGGAAGGGCCTCCAGCAAGAGGCCTGGTGGCATCGACAGCTCTCTTGACTTCTGGGAGGGGAAAGCACAAGCCCGACTTGCTTGGCATTTGGGTTGGAGGACAAGGGAACCCCCGGCCGTAATGGCCAGGGTCAGAGGCATGGCTTCTGTGAATGCCGATTGCCGGGAACTGCAAGTGGGGAGAACGCCGTGAGAAACAGGGCGCTAGACGAGACGGCCTTTTCCAACATTTTATCTGTTGTGTTTAGGGATCACTTGGATATATGCTGTGTCGATTTGAAATGCCAGTATTGTTGCTGTTGCATTCATTTTAATGAAGTCTTTGATTTAACCCAAGCTGCCCTGGGCACAAGGAGAGGCAGCAAACAAACAAACAAACACTGCTGAAACAGGGATAGCCCCTAACATAACCACTGAAGATTAGATCACATGTAATCTCCTCCAGGATTTCTGCTCACCTGGAAGTTTTTGGGGAAGGGCCATAGCTCATGAGACATCCCAGGGTGGGCTCGGCAACCTGCCCCTCCAGTCTGAAATCCCAGAGAGCCGCTGCCAGTCAGTGTAGACAATCCTGAGCCAGATGGTCTGGTATAGCTCAGTCAGTAGAGCCTGAGACTCTTAATCTCAGGGTCAAGCCCCACATTGGGCAGGAAGATTCCTGCACCGCAGGGGGCTGGACTAGATAACCTTTGGGGTCCTTCCAACTCTATGACTCAGTATAAGGCAACCTCCCATGCTCCCATGCTTCCACAGAGACCATAAGGGGCTGATCCTTGACAAAGCAGAATTCTTGCTGAAGCTTTCTGAACCATTTTGCAGGTAGGTATTTTTAGACTCTGGATTTAATGGTCTTACATGGCATTCCTCTTTAGTGGGTAATGGGTATTACTTCATTGGCTTCAAGATATGGTGAAGGAGCCCTGGTATGTTTGGAGCACCTCCCGCTCATTCTGCAACAAAGTCCTTGTCAGTTCCCTTGACAGATTAGAGAACTGGGCCAAAACAAACAAGATGAATTTTAACAGGGAGAAATGTAAAGTATTGCACTTGGGCAAAAAAAATGAGAGGCACAAATACAAGATGGGTGACACCTGGCTTGAGAGCAGTACATGCGAAAAGGATCTAGGAGTCTTGGTTGACCACAAACTTGACATGAGCCAACAGTGTGACGCGGCAGCTAAAAAAGCCAATGCAATTCTGGGCTGCATCAATAGGAGTATAGCATCTAGATCAAGGGAAGTAATAGTGCCACTGTATTCTGCTCTGGTCAGACCTCACCTGGAGTACTGTGTCCAGTTCTGGGCACCACAGTTCAAGAAGGACACTGACAAACTGGAACGTGTCCAGAGGAGGGCAACCAAAATGGTCAAAGGCCTGGAAACGATGCCTTATGAGGAACGGCTAAGGGAGCTGGGCATGTTTAGCCTGGAGAAGAGGAGGTTAAGGGGTGATATGATAGCCATGTTCAAATATATAAAAGGATGTCACATAGAGGAGGGAGAAAGGTTGTTTTCTGCTGCTCCAGAGAAGCGGACACGGAGCAATGGATCCAAACTACGAGAAAGAAGATTCCACCTAAACATTAGGAAGAACTTCCTGACAGTAAGAGCTGTTCGACAGTGGAATTTGCTGCCAAGGAGTGTGGTGGAGTCTCCTTCTTTGGAGGTCTTTAAGCAGAGGCTTGACAACCATATGTCAGGAGTGCTCTGATGATGTTTCCTGCTTGGCAGGGGGTTGGACTCGATGGCCCTTGTGGTCTCTTCCAACTCTATGATTCTATGATTCCTGTCCGGACAGCACCACTATCAGAGCTGGTAACACTTGAGAATCTCTCTGCCCCAAACAGGAATAGCCTTTGAGCCAGGAAAGGGCTAAGAGCTGTAGAAATGGCAAATAAAATAAAATAAACACCCCACGAAACCCAATGTACAATATATTGGCCTCATGCTGTGCTTTCAACACTTTAACGAGAACTGAAGACCAGGGCTGGAAGAACCCCATCTGTGTTCCTTGTCTGAGTCCAGCACTGCCAGCCTGGGAAAGAGCCAGGAGGCGACACTCACAGCTCATTGGTGCAGTTGCTGGGCTTGTCCATTCGGTGACCCTCTTTCAGCAGCTTGAAAAGCTCTTCCACTGGCACTCCTGGGTATGGCGACCCTCCCAGCGTGAAGATCTCCCACAGCAGTACGCCGAAGGACCACCTGGCCAAAGAGCAGAGACACAGTGTGTGGAAATGGAGTCTCCCACCCAACTCACCTGCCCAGTTCTCACGGGGCTCCTCACAACATCTGTGTGGCAGAGAAGCAGGGCACCCGCTTCTGATGTGACACTTCTTGCACATGCAGCCTGGCTCAGCTCATCCAGCGCTGACATGGGGGAGGGAGGTGTGGGAAGACACCAGGACGTGAGAGTTCCCTTCTGCAAATGGTCTCCAGCTAGCGTTTGGATTTTTGTAGCTTTTTCCTTTTCTTTAAAGGTATGTATTTTAAAAATGTGTTTTTCCAACCATCCCCCCCCCAAGCTCTCCCCTATCATCTCTCCTCACAGTGCTATTTCTTTCATGGCTTTTATTCTTTAAGTTACAAGGTTTGAATAATGATTGGAGAGCCATGGCCAGACAGTGTAGCCAGTACAGAGCTGGCTCAGAGTAAAGGAACTTCCTACATTCTAAATTGAGCATCGTGTGCACATCAGGAATCACAGCAGTAGCAGTGTAGTTTGGTTATGCTTGCTTGGCTGAGAAAGAAAAACCTGCTGGATACCTTATCTTAAAATGTTATTTCATAAGCATTTAGGTATGTTTTTTGAACTGGAAAAAACTGGAAAATTCTGAGAAGGGAAAAATCCAAAAGACAACTGCATTGCAATCTGCACATTAGCCCAGGCCAGTCCCTATTGGAATTTGCAAAAAACCAAATTATTCAAGCACCCCTAGCTCCCTTGACTGTCAATAGGCCTGCTTCTCCATGAAATGGTCTCATTAATTTTTTTAAAGACTTCTTGTGGAGGTGAAAAGGTATTGGGCTGACAATAAGGCTGGAATCAGTAGCAGGATTCAAACAAACCTCAGTGCCAGACTGAAAACCCTTTTCCTGCTTATAATAATTAGCATTTCCTTAAGCAAAGATGAACCACATCTGATCTATTTCATCTTTGGGAATAGTATCCAGCACACTGGGCTTAGTTGGAGATGCCAGGAGGCTTAAGGGGGTGTTGCCTGCATACCAAGGTTGTGTGTGAATTGGACCACAAGCAAAGACACACTCCTTGGAGGAGCCATGAGCACAAGGAGCCATTCAGGAGTGGGTTGCCAGAGCGGTTGGTGTCTTGGAGCGCAACTGCGAATACTGTGGAACCAAAAGTGTAGCGGTGACATTTAACAGGTTGAAGGCAAAGCAGCCCGGTGCTCTTTCCCCAATCCCTCCACCCTCGAGGTCTGAGCAGATGGCTAGCAGGAGCAGAGGCTTCAGGGCTGGGACAGAGCCCTTGCCTTCCCGGCAGGAGGTCCTTCTTCCAATTCCTGGCACCTCCAGTCTGAGAAAAGATCGCATGGGTCTTTGCCTGAGCCCTGCAACCAGTTATGCCAGACAGGACAATCTGGATAGTTCCATGGACTGGCTCAGGTTAGGTTCGTGTCTAAAGTAGCCAAGAGATACTCACACGTCACTCTGGTGCGTGTAGATCCTGTCAAATAAAGCCTCAGGGGCCATCCACTTGACTGGCAAGCGACCCTAGGAAATAGGAAAGACAGCTGCATCAGCCCAAAACTGTGGGAAGGAGAGAAAGGCCAGGGTCTGTGTGCGTGAATAATGCAAAAAATAATAAATATGGAGGTGTTGTGTTGCTATGAATTTAGCAGTTCAACTTCGTTGGACTGGTCATGTTGTGCGGATGCCTGATCGTCTTCCAAAGCAACTACTCTATTCTGAACTTAAAAATGGAAAGCGCAATGCTGGTGGTCAACAAAAGAGGTTCAAAGTTTCTCTCAAGGCAAATCTTAAAAAATGTAGTATAAACACGTACAACTGGGAAACACTGGCCTGCGAGCGCTCCAGTTGGAGAACAGCCTTTACCAAAGGTGTCATGGGCGTTGAAGACACTCGAACTCAGGACAAAAGAGGAAGGCTTGCTTGGCAAACCCTCACCGTGATCAACTCCTGCATGGAAACCTATGTGCCCACTGTGGAAAGACATGTGGATCCAGAATTGGCCTCCACAGTCACTTACAGACTCACTGTTAAAACCGTGTCCATGGAAGACCATCTTCCTCGGCTACCAGGGATCGCCAAAGAAGAAGAAGAAGAAGAAGAATTTAGCAGAGCACTTCAGGGTTTGCCCTGTGATGCAGGACTGTCCCACTATCCTTTTATTAGAGTCCACTGATTATACTTGGGGGATCTGATGCACAAAAGTGTCTGAAGATCTGGAAAGACCTTTCAGTTTTCCCTTGAAGTATGTGCACTGTTAGATGCAGAAGAGTTTATTTCTCATGATGTTGCACCATGGCAAAACAATACAAATATATATATAAAATCATGAAAAAAATAATCACTTCTGAAAAACAAAATCAAACATGTGCACAGCTTTAAATAAGGGTGTGAGCTGGAAGCGCCCAGTGTAGTTTTGACATTTCTACTTCTAGCAAAAACTGCTGTTTAAATCTTGTTTTCCTTATATATAGCACATTAAACAAATATGGCAAGCACCCCACAATTTCAAAATCAACTATGCAATGTTGAAAAGTCACTATACGCAAGCAGCAATAGTGCTCTCCTAATTGGGGTTTTTTAAATTGGGTTTTATAAACAAGAATAATGTTTAAAAATCCTTCCATAATCATTAATCAGTTTAAACATATAATACTATGGAGCATCCTGCCAACCTAGCAGTTTGAAAGCACGTCAAAGTGCAAGTAGATAAATAGGTACCACTCCAGCGGGAAGGTAAATGGCATTTCCGTGTGCTGCTCTGGTTCGCCAGAAGCGGCTTAGTTATGCTGGCCACATGGCCCGGAAGCTGTATGCCGGCTCCCTCGGCCAATAAAGCAAGATGAGCGCCGCAATCGCAGAGTCCGTCACGACTGGACCTAATGGTCAGGGGTCCCCTTTACCCTTTTACTATGGGGCAGCCCTTTACATCAGATTCCATGAATACATCTTTCAATCCATCTTAATACAGTTTAAAGTCAGCCATGCAGGAGAAAAGCCTTCAGATTGAATTAAAGCCTCTGCTTCCTCTGCTTTGAAATTTGCTCTTGAATTTCAATGTGTGATCTCAAGCTAGGGTTGCCTTCATGGTGCCCATACGTGCAAAGGCATCATTGAGGTCTTCTTCTGGTGCCCACAAAGCTTCTGAGACTCCCCCTCTCTCTCCCTGGCTTCTTGGTCATGAGGCAACGAGATGTCCTCACCTCATTCTCTAGTTAATTGTGTGGAGAAAGGAATGCCTGAAGTGGCACACAATCTGCTATCCAGGTAGAGGCCAGGCCCAGACTTGGACCTCCTCAGCTTCAGAAAGGTTTCTGCACAGTACCACATACATGACATCCACATCTTTTATGTGCAGAATATAATGATGAAAATAACCAATATTTTATTTTGGTCCCTTCACCACATGGTCTGAGGGTAGACTTCAACAATTAAAACACAATATTAAAAACTGTTTAAAACAACTTACTATGACAGAAATGGGACGCAGGTGGCGCTGTGGGTTAAAGCCTCAGCGCCTAGGACTTGCCGATCGAAAGGTCGGCGGTTCGAATCCCTGCGGCGGGGTGTGCTCCCGCTGCTCGGTCCCAGCGCCTGCCAACCTAGCAGTTCGAAAGCACCTCTGGGTGCAAGTAGATAAATAGGGGCCGCTTACCAGCGGGAAGGTAAACGGCGTTTCCGTGTGCGGCTCTGGCTCTGGCTCTGGCCAGAGCAGTGATGTCACGCTGGCCACGTGACCCGGAAGTGTCTCCGGACAGCGCTGGCCCCTGGCCTCTTAAGTGAGATGGGCGCACAACCCCAGAGTCTGTCAAGACTGGCCCATACGGGCAGGGGTACCTTTACCTTTACCTTTTATGACAGAAATAAGGTGGAGCCTAAAAATATGCATCTCTAGAGTCATGATTCTATGATTCTATTATGTCAGGAGTGCTCTGATGGTGTTTCCTGCTTGGCAGGGGATTGGACTCGATGGCCCTTGTGGTCTCTTCCAACTCTATGATTCTATGATTCTATGAAAAGCCACGGTTCGGAGGTGTGTTGTCAGCAGTCGCCAAAGGTTGTACAATGAAGGTGTCAGATGCACCTCTGTGGAGAGAGCACCCCGAATTGGGCTCAGAAATGAACGGAGGTTTTATGGGATCTAAACAGAACCCCAACTAGAAGTCTGGGTGCTACACTATGGACCAATGGATGTTTCCGAGCCATTGTCACAGGCAGCCCCATGCAGAGTGCATCGTAACCATCCAATCTGGAAGTGACTAGCAGCCAAGTCACCTCTGTCGAAAAGGTGCCATCGCTGGCAAACCAGTTGCAGCTGAAACAAGGCACCACCTGAGGCACCAGAGCCTTCCATGACAGTGTGGGATCTAACAGCCTCACAGACAGTGACCCTGTTCTTCCTAGGGGAGGGCAACCTTGTCCAGAATACAGGCTGGCCGTGAGACGTGGTGGCCAAAACCCCTAAATCGGCTACTCACGTTGGTTGTCTTTTTGTAATAGTCTATGTGATGAATGTCTCGAGCCAGGCCAAAATCAGCAATCTTCATCACACTGTCTTCTGTCACCAACACATTCCTGGCAGCCAGATCACGGTGAATGCACTAGCGATGAGACACAAATCGTTAGGGACCTGCAAGAAAGAAGCAGCAGCCCTGGGAGGCCTTGACACCTCCCTCAGAGGAATGCAGGGACATTTTCAGCTTAAAACAAAACAGGAAACATAACAGCAAAAGAGGGCAAAATTATTTTTGACCAAGCTAACTTGCAGCCTGCATATATGACGTGAACCAAGCAAATCTGTGTGCCTCCTCCCACGCGAGGGACCTACCCCGTTGTTGCAAGAGAAAGAATCTCACTTTTTAAAAGCTGACTTCTTTGCCTCCATACCCCATTACACATTTTTCGTCTGTGGAATTCTGAAGCCCACACAGCCCCCCCCCCATTATAACAACAACAAAGTTACAGATCCAATCAAACAATAAGCAAAGGGCTTCTGCATCCAAAAAGGCAGTATCCAATTGTCAGCCTAAGCCTTCTGCCTTTTTCTGCAGCAGACAATTTAAATAATTCCCTGGCCCTTCTATCCCTCCTCAGCCCCCGTCCTCCTGTATGAACTGCACACCCACCATTCCTGCTGCGACTGCTCACCTTCTTGGACGCCAGGTATTCCATGCCTCTGGCCACTTGGTACGCGCAGGACACCAGGTCTTTGAAAGAGAGCTGCTCCTCTGGGATGTGGGTGGGGTTGTAGCAATATTCCATGCCTGGGGGACGCCGAGCCTGCAGGTATTCCCTCAGGTTCCCTTTGGATGCATACTCCACGATCACATAGAGCGGCCCTGGCGAAGAGGAGACAGGCCTTGGGTTCAGAGAGCACAGCAGAGCCTGTCTCAACAGGGCTCCTTTCTGTTGTGACCAGTGGCAGACAGAGAGGATTTGTACCTCTGAGTTGCAAGACATGCTCTGGTGACCTCTGTGCTGGATTACTGTAGTGCGTTGTTCTACGTGGGGCTGCCTCAGAAGAGGGCTTGGGAACTTCAGCTGGTGCAACATGCAATGGCCAGGCTGCTGCTCACCAGAACTAGACGCTTTCAGCAAATTACACTGATCCTGGCCCAACTGAAATGGGCTGCCAATTAGTTTCCGGTCCCAATTCAAGGTGCTGGTGTTGACCTATAAATCCTTACACGGCTCAAGACCTCAGGGCCTTAAGGACTGCCTCTCCCCATACAAACCGGGCCAGACCCTGAGCTTGCCATCTGATGCCCTTCTCTATGTCCCTCCTTCCAGAGAGGTTCAGAAGGAGGCAGCAGGAGAGTGGGCCTTATCTGTCGTGGCTCCCCACCTGTGGAATGCTCTTCCCCAGAGCAGCTCACCTGGCGCTATCATTACATGTCTTTAGGCACCAGGCAAAAACAGTCCTCCTTACCCAGGCCTTTAACCATTAAATAATCTATGGCCTGTTAAAGATGGGGGGGGGGGGGGGAGAGAGACTGTTATTTTTATTTTATTATTATGCTTTTTATTATGTTTTTTATTACTGATGATCCATAAAATGTGTTCTTACTGTTGTAATCCACGCTGGGATCTTTTGATAAAGGGCAGTATATAAATTGAATAAATAACAATAAGAAGAAATTAAAGGACAAGCACTTTACAGAGTTCAAAGCCCAGCACACAACTATTCGTCTTTCTAATTGACTTTGGAAGGACCTCACACCTATTCTCAACCAGGAAGGAATATAGAAAGCTTTCTTCCACCAGGTCGAACCACTGGCCCATTAAAGCTCAGCACTGGCTCCTCTGACCGGCAGCATCTCCCAAGGGTCACAGGCAGAAAAGTGTTTCCCCATCACCTGCTGCTTGAGATTCCTTTCAGGGGAGATGTCAAGGGTTTTTTTCATCTTAACAAAATATATGTACCTTTTTGTAAGAAAACCTCTAAGTGGCTTACAAAAAAAAATTAAGATAATTTTTTTAAAATTCTCAATAAAAACAGTTAAGAACAGGTAACATTCAAGAGATGATTAAACATTCAAGAGATGATAAAAATCAACGGAAGCTAAAAAGAGATAAAACATAATAATAATAATAATAATAATAATAATAATATCAATAATAATTTATTATTTATTATTTATACCCCGCCCATCTGGCTGGGATTCCCCAGCCACTCTGGGCGGCTTCCAAAAAATATATTAAAATACTGTACATTTAACTAATGGATAGGCTTCAGCTATTTTTTTTTTGTACTGTTGTACTGTTTTTTTTTTTTAATGATATTTATTATAGTTTCAAAAATACACAAAAAACCAAAAACAACTTTCCAGAAAAGATAAAAAGGAAAAAAAACAAAAGAGAAAAAGAGAAAAAACAAAATTAAAAAAAAACATTCAACCTTTAAAATCCTAATTTTCAATAACTTTTTTCTGCGACTTCCCCTCGCCTCCCCTTCTTGTATTCCATGTCCAGATATTTATTCAACAAGTTCCTATCCCTATTTTTTAACCCTAATTTGTTATTATACTTAATTCAATTTATATATCAAACTTTAACTTATATACATTAATCATTATGCTTAAATAGTTTCTCTAAGATGGGCAGGGTATAAATAATAAATAATAAATTATTGTTATTGTTATTATTAATTATTATTATTATTATTATTATTATTATTATTATGTGTTTTATCTCTTTTTAGCTTCCGTTGATTTTTATCATCTCTTGAATGTTTAATCATCTCTTCCCCAGCCACTCTGGGCGGCTTCCAAAAATATATTAAAATACTGTACATTTAACTAATGGATAGGCTTCAGCTATTTTTAACTGGGGACATTGTGCCGTCCTCTGCTCTTCCACGGAACCACAACTGCTTCCCTCCAAAGAAGTGCTCAGCCCTCACCATCCTGAGTACAAGCTCCCAGGAGATTGATGATGTTCTTGTGCTTGCCAATAATCTTCATCATCTCCATCTCAGAGATCAAGTCAGACAGATCTTTTTCCGTGGCGTCGGCTGAGGAAGAAAAAGACATTGGTGCTGGCAGGTCGAGATGAAGAGTGGCTCAAAAAGGAATCAGCAGCTAAGGCTCATGGGCACCGCCCCCCCCCCAAAAAAAAAGTAGTGCCTGGCCCTTCGATAGAGACAAAGGAGAGAAAAGTGGCCATGTGATAAAGGTGTCAGCAAACTGGAACATGGCCAGGAAAGCAAAGCGGAAGGGTTTGGGTATGTTTAGCTTAGAGATAAGAGATGGTGAAGGTGATTTGATATCCATCCTCAGATATTTGAAAGGGGAAAGAAGATGGGGAGAAAATTTGTTTTCAGTCACTCTAATGGGTAGGACATGAACCAATGAGTTCAAATGACAGGAAAACAGGATTTATACAAAACCTTAGGAAGAATGTTCTGATGGTATGAGCTATTTGGAACAGGCTGCCTTGGAAGACCTCAGCAGTTTTTAAGTAGAGGTCGGATGGAGGCTATCAGGGATGCTGCAGTAGAGGGTTTTCAATACTGATAGGGGCTCTGAATATAAGACCAGCTCTGAAGTCCCTCCCAACTGTATGATTCTACTGCCCCTCTCCATGCCTTTCTCAAGATGCGTGGCCCTGAAGGAAAAGCAAGCGCGGGATCCATAGGCCAAGTGGGGAGCATCTCAGGCGACAGCACTCCTGAAGCGAAGCAGCTGTGGACTTGGGCAGCTGCTCCCTTGGAGGGGAGCACACTGGGAGCCCCACACCAGAGCAGGATATAAATGGAACACCAATTGAGTAATTCTAAAATGTAGCTGCCAACCAGAGAGTTCAGAGGAATGGAAACATGGCTTGTGGAAGCTTCAGAACACATTTCTCTTCTATGATATCATAATTTGGATAGATACATAAACCTCTTGGCCAGCAGGCACATATAAAGAAATATATTTTTTAAAAAACCTGGAGTGGTGGCAAGCAGAGCCATGATGTCTCAGTTGGTGATATTGCTACATACAGAAATGTTTTTATGCATTTTCTTTCTTTTCTCTCTCTCATTTAAAAAAAACTTTTTTATTTACTTATTCCGAAGGGAACAAATAAACATCATTAAGCTGGCCTCAACGGCAAAAATATTCTATCCATCTTGATTTAACTGTTTAATTAATATAGGTGTAGAACTTAATCATCAGTCTTGTTTGGATACCTATTTGGACACAGGATTGCCTATGTGAATGCATTTTCTTTCAACTGAACTGGAGAGTCTTGCTGTTATCCTGTTCATATGTAACACAAAGCAAAACCATGGCTTGGCAGAAGCAGGCAGGTGCTCAGGGAGGAAATCAAAACTACTTTGCTCCTCCTCAGACCCTGCAGTGAGCTAAGGTATGGTTTGGCTCAGCATGTGGTCTGGAGCTAGGCTTATAGTCTGCCTTGTTCCAGACAAGTCATGAGTTTGCTCCTTGTGGTTTGTCTGGACACATTCCAGGCAAACAAAAGCACTTAAGGAGGAGGCAGCAAAGTGGGGCAGTTGAGAAGTGTGCCCTGGATGACTCCATTTGGCCCCTGGGTCTAAGTTCCCCCCATCCCCGCTCTTAAGGGATCATTCACTGCCCTTTTTGGTACAAGCTATGAAACCCATTTTGGGACACACCAGTCACCTGATATTGCAATCATCAACGGATGAACATAACAAATGTGAACAGATGAAAATATTTCCAAACGTTAAAAACGAAGACTTAAGCCCCTCAATGGCAGAAAGTCAGCTGTTGTTCTTCAAGAGGCCCTTGGAACAAAGGACACATGCAGGTCTTTTGGAAGGAAACATGGAGCTGCCTGAAGAGAAGCTACAGGAAAGCCGTTACTTACATTTTAGCATCTTCACTGCCACTTTGGTCACTCGGTTTGGTTTGTCTTTGTCTAGCCCGATGGCCTCAGCAAGCACCACCTGCCCAAAGCAGCCTTCCCCCAAAGGTTTGCCCAGAATCAGCCTAGAGGAGAGCAAGAGAAAGGAGGTGATGGCAGGGAGGCTGGCCCTCTTCAGCTCAAATGCACAGCTCCAAGTCCTCACTTGCCCTTGGCTCAACACCCAACAGAAATTTCTTTCTTCTTGTAGATGGTTCTGGCTTTGACAATCTGGACCTACAGTGGCACCTCTGGTTACGAACTTAATTCACTCCAGAGGTCCGTTCTTAACCTGAAACTGTTCTTAACTAGAGGTGTACTTTCACTAATGGGGCCTCTTGCTGCCACTGTGCCGCCAGCACATGATTTCTGTTCTCATCCTGGGGCAAAGTTCTCAACTCGAGGTAACTCTTCCAGGTAAATCGAGGTACCACTGTAATAATTTGTGGTTGGGATGGAATTTTACCCTTCAGACGCAGCTGTAAGTGGTATTTTTGCGTTCTGATAATGAAAATGTTGAAGAGTGGCAAGATATTGCAGTTTTCCAGTTTTCTGGAAAACCCGTGGTTGTAAGATGGGATGGGGGACTTGTGGCCTCGTCATCCCTGACCGCTGGCCATGCTGGCTGGAGTTGATGGACTTGGGAGTCCAATGTCTGTCAGGTCACATGTTCCCCATCCCTGGACTACAATAAAAGTTCAGAATTGAACAGTTCAGGTACTGACTCCACTTAAAATGGGGAAAGAATAACTTAGTAATTCCACCTTCCTTAAGCACAAGTTAAGCAATTGTTTATAAGAGCTTGTTAATACAAATCAGCAGTTAACTGGTAAAACTTTTGCAGGACTTTACCACTTTAGGCTACAGGGAAGGGATACATGCCTGAATGCTCCCTTCCAAAAACAACAACCTACCATGCACACCCAAAACTATCATGCCAGGGGGAAGGTTTCAGCCTAGTGTTTTCTCTGATATACTGTTTTTCTGTGTGTAGAGTTTTTTGTTTTTGTTTTACATGCTAAAGTCAGCCTGTTTGTTTTTACAGTCCTAGGCAGGCAGCAGCCAAAACAGGAGGTTAATCATATCCCTGGTGAGACACACCTGCTCATTCGAACCAGTTGTAAAGTGATTCCGAATTACATTAGCAGCACATGATCTTGCTAGTTGCCCTTCCATCTACAGTGGTACCTCGGGTTAAGTACTTAATTCGTTCTGGAGGTCCGTTCTTAACCTGAAACTGTTCTTAACCTGAAGCACCACTTTAGCTAATGGGGCCTCCTGCTGCCGCCGGAGCCCGATTTCTGTTCTCATCCTAAAGCAAAGTTCTTAACCCGAGGTACTATTTCTGGGTTAGCGGAGTCTGTAACCTGAAGCATCTGTAACCCGAGATACCACTGTATATCACATCAAAAGAAGGGCCAAACCAGATGAGACTTTAAGAGATACATTATTCGGCCTCCTGTCCCTTTAAATCAGGGATGGAAAACCTTTTTCAGACTGAGGACCACCTTCTCATCTGGGCAATTTTCTCAGGGTCAGAGGAAAAGTGGGCAAAGCAAGAAATGTGCATGTTACCTCTGTAGAGCAGGCTAGTTTCAACACACACTCGCACAACCCTCTCTATCCTCCAGCCAGGAACCAAGAGGCATGGTCAGAGTTCAAAGGCACATTGGAGCCAGGAAAAAGCACCAATGGGGGTATGAAATAGGGCTGGGGAGGGTCTGGGGAGGCAGGTTGTGGCTGAAGTAGCACGGCCTGGAGAGACTTGAGGGCCAGGGAGGTTTCCCACCCCTGCTTGGAATTGTGGGTGAGAAGCCCTCCCTCATCCTGGCTCCAAAGTACTTTGTTATCAATAGATAAATGGGAATCTGCTACACTTTCTGTGGAATAATATTCTGTCTCCAACAATGGTGAGAGATGCTACCACTTTCATAGTATCTGCAATTCTCTGCCTTGTTTTGAAATACAACATTACTAGAGCTTTTCTCGCTCTGCTTCTGAAATTTCTGGAAAGTTGCAGAAATCTCCTTTGTGCAGGGGAAATGGGTTTCCTGCTCACCTCTCCCCAGAGGACCAAAACACCAAGTCATGAGCACTGGCCTTTTCCAACTGAAAAAAGAGAACGGACCCCCCAATGAAAAAAGAGAACGGACCCCAAGCCAACAAACACAATAACTTCTTCCCCACCAGTATCTGAGGGCACAGAGTAGAGTTTGTTACCTGTCTCTGGGAAGCTCCCAACGGGGGTCTTCTGGCAGCTCGTATTCAGAGACACCTGCCAGCATTGGGATCCCACTGGAGGAAAGCCGTGAGGGGCGCACAAGCATCACACCAGAGTTCATGGAAGAGCTTGAATCAGCTGATACCTGCAGTGGGAAGAGTGGAAGTTACCTTCGGCAAAAAGACCCCATGAGTTCAGCTCTGGCAGGGAGAAGAGTTGCTCACCTCCAAGGAGACTATATTTATCTGTCCTGGGACCTGGGTCCTTGCTGCTGTAAACAAACTTTGCTCACTCAGGGCTTGCAAAAGTACCACAAAATCATAGAATATAGAGTTGGAAGGGACTCCAAGGGTCACCTAGTCCAACCACTTGCAATGCTGGAATCTGAATATATATGACTGAAAACCATCCAACCTCTGCTTAAAAACCTCCAAGGAAGGAGAGTCCACCACCTCCTGAGGGAGTCTGTTCCACTGTCAAACTGCTCTTACTGTTGGAGTGTTTAGTTGGAATCTCCTTTCTTGCAACTTCTTGGTTCCATGTGACAGCCCTTTAGAGATTTGAAGATGGCTATCCTGTCACCTCCCAGTGTCCTCTTTTGCCAGCTAAACATAATCAGCTCCCTCAACTATTCCTCATCAGGCTTGGTTTCCAGACCCTTGAGCCTCTTGGTTGTCCTCCTCTGCACACCTTCCAGCTTGTCAATATCCTCCATAAACTGTGGTGCCTAGAACTGGACACAGGACTCCAGGTGGAGTCTGACCAAAGCAGAATAGTGTGGGAATATTACCTCACAGCCCTACCCAGTCCCCGTCATCCTCCTATGGCCATGTCAAAATTCAGAGAGCCCAGTCATCAGGGCTCCCCTGCATGTAATCTGCACTGTGGAAATGCTGAATTTTGTATTCAGCATCCAGAAATTTTTGAGCTAACTTTTCAAAACAAGCTGCTAGGCATTATGGTTTCAATGGCTGGGGGAGGGGTATATGCAAATCTGTTTAATTTGCATTACATTATACTGGCTACAGGATTCCGTTTTCCATGGCACAGAACCTAGGTTTGTTTTTACTTTTGTTACATGATGAGGTCAGGATTGCAACAGCTGCATGCAGTTTATTAAAAGTGTGATGTAAATTACTATAGTAACAATTATGACTATGCCTTCTTTTCTCTGCTCCTGCCTCAAAGAAGAAGATCTTGGTTGTTACTGCACTTGCCTCACTTGTGACCTCTCTTTCTCACAACCAGCACGGTTGGGCCTTCTGGCCCAGACACATGGCAAACGAAGAATGAGGAAGTCACCAGAAGACCAGATACTCTAATGCTGTTTAGATGCAGGGTAGCCTACATACCACATCTCATGGATCAACCTGCAGGTTCTGCTGCAGAAAGGGGCCAGCACACAGGTAGTTCTGGATGCCTCAAGGGAGAATGGGTTTCCCCACGCCTCTCTTTCCAGCAGCCATTGCCTCCTCCTCCACTCCTTGGTTCTGCTGATGAGCTACCTTGCTCCCACATTGTGGCTGGGAGAAGGACTTGGAAAGAGGCCAGGGTATGTCATTTGCACATTGTTCTTGTCTTTCTGGCCCCCAGGAACTGCAGTTGAGCCTCCTAGGAGCCAGAACAGATAGCAGAACTCTCTGCTATTAGCATGCACATTTGTAACCCACCAAACTTAACACAGACTACCAGTCTACTGCTTGACAACCATTTTAATGTTGCAGTTTCTAATGGGCAGCAAATCAGAGATTTAAATCTGGGCCCTGGTGGGCTGTAGCAACAGAGAATTCCTCTTGGTGGGTCACAAGTTCTGCAGGCCTCCTTTGACCTCATCTGGAGTGCCTTAAGCCACAGCATGCCCAGCTCTGATCTATGCTGACCATACTAGGCAAGCAGTTGTGTCACAGGCATCACCTGCTTCTCTGTTTCCCCTGAGGACAACGGCGGGGACTCTACAGCCCCCTTCCGATGTGACTGGACTCCGATTCTCATTAGACTCCCAAGCAGCATGGCCAACGGGTCTGGGTTGATGGGGGTTGTAGTCGTGTTCCCCAACACTGCCCTAGGGAGTTCATCCACATCAGGAATAGCCAACCTGGTGCTTTCCAGATGTTGCTGGGCTACCAAACCAATGGCCATGTTTGCTGGTGCTGATGTGAGTTGGAATCAAGCCACACCTGGAGGGCCACAGGTTGTCAACCCCTGAATTAGACCTAGCGAGCTTTGCTCAGCATGGAGGCAAGGCTCTTGCGGGAAGGGGGGTAGGAGACAATCAAACCCCCCATCTACTTTCTGTTACCTGTCTGCGCAAGGGGATGCTCTTGGCCAGCTTATGCACAGCCAGCTGGCTGTTGAAGTCTGACTTCTTTGTGGTGCTCTTCATCTTGTATATGATGACGGTCACAATCATGCAGGAGATGAGGAAGCCCCCTGTGCAGTAAATGATGATCTCCAGGTACAGAGAGGAGGCCATCATAGCTGGCTTGTCTTCAATAGCTGGATTGGTGCAAAGAAAGAATCAGCACACTAGGCACTCATTCAGCAGCAACTAAAAACACCACCATAAAAAACCACCACTACGGGGGTCAAGGAGATAGAGAAAAGTGGAGAGAAAAAGCAGCTTTACTTAACTTCTAAAGGTGCCAGGTGTTGTCTGCCCTCACTTCTTGTGGCAGCCAGATGTGCCCCCAAATAATGCAGGAGAGAAATGGATGTGCGAGCTGAAGCAGGAAGAAGGGCATGCCAGTGCCAGTGCCTTTTTGCAAGCAGCCACTTCTGCAGCCCCCACCCTGGCTTTTAGAAATAGACAGACTCTAGGCAAAAGGGGGATCCCAAACCAAAGCGCCTTCATGAGTTCGCTTCTCTAGGATCCCAGTCTCTTATGGACCACATGGAATTCAGCATCCCTAGTAGATTCCTAGCACTTCCTGCAGACAAGCACTGACTTCATTGTTTAGAACTAAACATGATGAAGGTGCTTTATGAACAAAATCTCCTTATGTATTAAAGATTATCCTTTTTAAGGGCACCTGAGACCAAGCAGCCAACATGTGTCAGCCAGAGAGGAAGCAGCTGCAGGGAGTTTGCCTTGTCACTCCCTCCCAGAAAGAACAGCAAAAGAACCCTGCATCTAATATTCAGTGCCTGAGCTTGCTTTTTGCCTTGTCTTCGTCAATCCATTTTTCCTTTTGTTTTGTGTCTTTTAGACTGCAAGTCTGGGAGAATGGACGGACTTATTACTGAGCACTGTAAGCTGCTTTGGGTTATTTTTTCCAGCTGCAGAGCTGAGTAGCTAGTCCTAATAAGTGTAGACCCACTGAACTTAATGGAAATTACTTAGGTTCATTCATTTCAGTGGGTGTATGGGGTGTTAGGGGAGGGGTAGTACCTTCAGTGAGAGACATGCCATGCTCCTTCTGGGGTAGTTTGTCTTACCATTGATCCCCACCCTGCTCTCACTCAGCTCTCACCTGCGGCTCCTAGAAGCTGTCAGCATGCAACAGCGGCCACAATCCGAGAACAGCTGTAACTGACTGGTCAAACCGTGTCTCTGAAGAAGTGTGCATGCACACGAAAGCTCATGCCAAGAACTAACTTAGTTGGTCTTTAAGGTGCTACTGGAAGGAATTTTTTTATTTTGTTTTGACTATGGCAGACCAACACGGCTACCTATCTGTAACTGGTCAAACCAAGTGAGGATGCTCAATGGGTCTCAAACCCTCGGGGAGTCAGGGTCTTCTCCTGCATGCAAAGACAGGCACTGGCAGATTGAGCAGATGAGACCAAGAGTGGGTTCAACAGTCAAGAAGGCGGTTTCTGCCCATGCTATAAAGGGAAGTGAGGGGCAGATGGCTTATCAACCTGGGAAGAAGGAACACTCTGATATCCTAAGCCTCTAGTGCCTTGCAGAATATCTTCAGGAGAAGAAAAGGCTCAGGAGTAAACCATACACACATTCAGAGTGGAGTCCCTAAGACAGTTGGATGGCGCCTTGTACGCCACTTTCTGGCAATTCCTGCAGCCAAGCTGGTGCCAAACATCTTGCTCTGCCTTCCATTGGACACCATCGGCAAGGCCTTTTGCATTTACAAATGTAAATGCTAAATTCACTGTTCTGCTTATTTTTGTCTTCAACTCTGCCTCCACACTAGAATGTGGCCCAGAAAGAATGTGACCCTTGGGCTGAAAAAGATTCCCCAACCTCATCCAATTGGGTGAATATAATTGGGAGAATAAAAATGGTCTTTATATTCCTCCTCAAGAGAAAGGCCGAGGAAACTGGAAGCAGCAAAGAAGGGGCTCTCATGGGTGTATCTACTTCTTCTAGCCTTTGCCAACTGGTTCCTCTCCAGATGTTTTGGAGGATAGTTTCCATCTGCCTCAAGCAACACAACTGGTGGGAGCAGAAGCCCAAAGTTTCTGGAGGATACCTGCGTGGCAAAGGCTGGCTTGCATGTTAACGGAGGCCAGAGAATTCTGGGGCTACAGGTGTGCTCCAAATAAGAAATTCCATGGAGTGGCAAGTGGGAGTCAAAACAGAACATGTGCAAAATGAGTGCTTGTGTGTGTGTGTGTTGCTGAACTCTGTTTGTGATTTCCCAACCTATTTCTTTGTAAAAGCCAAGGAGTGTTGAGGACCACATCACAGCTGCCTGCCAAACCTTTCAGAACTACATGAGTAATGCTTGCAGGAGATGAGTCAAATGTGTCGGATTCTGTTGTTTGCTCTGTTGAACCATCTCTTGCAGGTTTTGCCCAGAAACGTTCTCAGTAGGCCTGTCAAGTACAAAGCACTTTCACCTGGGGTCTTCCTAGTTGTATCAGCATCAACTTAATGCTTGTTTGCAAAGAGAGAACTCTTAGTGAGAAAGTGCAAAGCCTGTGTCAAGGCCAGAAACATTTTTCTGAACTTGTTTGGGAGAGGGCATTGGAGCTGCAATTTGAAGAGAAAGAGATGAAAAAAGGATGTCCCCTCCCTCACTTTAGTCCCCCCACTCTTAGAAAAAACAATAAGCAACAGAGAGAAGATGGATAGAGCATGTTGTTGGAAGGAAATGGCTGCCATCTTGCCCTGTTCAGATCACAGGGCTCTGAGTGGAAACAGGCTTGACAAGGAAAACAAAAGACTGATAACACAGAAAGTTTTTTTCCTTGTAGGTGTACAAATAGCACATGACCTCAAAAACTTTCTGAAGTTGAACATTACCAGTTCTTGCCAGCCAGCTTTTGATGGCTGAAAAATGAGCCCTGCATCAACCAGGCAGGGTGGAACAAGAGCCCACAAAACAGCAGTTTATGCAAAGTAGAATCCAAAAGAGAATGCAGGAAGAATAGCAGAGACTTCAAATTAAGCAAAGGCCAGATTCCATTCCCTTTCAAGGCAAGGCCACCAAGAAAACAAAGCCATATTCGGGATCTTATGGGAAAGCAAGCAGATATTGGGGAGCCCATTTCCTAGTCTCAGTTCTTGGGGGACTGGAATCCAGAGTGTGCTCATTTTATCACAGCCACCTCACAGAGAGATGAATCCAGTTAAGAAAAGGGCCATCTTCACCCAAGCTCTCCAAGGCTTGTGCATGATTTATTTTATCCCCCTTTTTGCAGTAACCCACAAGCAATATGGGTTTGAAGGCCCCCTCTACAGACTTCCTGTCACCAGGAGGAAAAATAGCCACCTATCAGTGTGGGGGTGTCTGCCTGCGTGAGCTACATCGGTTTTCTTTGCATAGATGTATGGATATAAGGGGAAGCTACCCTAAGATAGCTAGTTGCACAAGCCTTCGGTTCTACAACTAGAACATCATCATAGTGAGACTCCTGTGTCAACTGTAAAGTTTTGAACATTTCCAAAACATAGACAAATCAATTGCCAGACCACACTCAAGTCCCAGGAATGAGTAAGTAGAAGCTCCGTGAAAACGTGTGTGAGAGGAGGAGCTGCACCCCTAATTTTCAGCACCATCAAATAAGCCTACTCTGGTGGATCCACAAGTACCCAGTTATACTGACTGCAGTCCAATAGCTGCCTTTTGACCCCACTTTAAAATTGAAAATCTGGGCTGGGAGTGAGGTCCAAAGAGGAGGCTGTATATATGGAGACCTGTATCCGACACTGGAAACCTGGAATCCCAAAACACCTAGCTCTGCTACCCCTAACTGCAGTATGTGGGTGGTCTATGATCTCCCCCAATGCATCCACATAGGTCCACTGGGCACAGGTGGGGTTCTGTTTTAGCACTCCTTGCTGAGAAGGCAGCAAAGTGCATGGAGAGACTGATCTTGCCCAAGAGAATGGAACTAGCTCTGTCAGAACACCTGGACCTCACTTCTGGTTAAGCCCAAACTGGAAACTGACCATGCCTTGGTCAGCAAGAGCCACCAGATGTGGAGATGGACCATCCCAATTCCGCAGAGAAGGAAAATGGGACCACAACAGGGCAGATGGCTCACTGACTGTCATACCAGGGATATCTCAATTGTTGCTAAGCAACCCTTCCTCTAGGAAGGAACCAATTTGTGGGACGACTCTGCCATCTTGGGGGTGGCTCTTGCGGACCACAGCGTGCTCATCTCCATGCATAGAAGAGGACAGCAAGGAGGCAGAGAAAGGAACAGAACCAGTATATACCTTCCAGAACCGTCAACCATGCAGAGTGGTGGGAGATCCCAATAGAATTACCCGCCAAACATGTATACTGCCCAGCATCCTCAAAGGAGACATTCCTTAAGTGAAGGACTTCCATTTCTTTGTCTGTTGTGTTAACACCAGCCGTCTAGAAAGGGGAAAAAATGGAAGCAAAGGGGGAGAGAGAAAGAAAAAAAAAGGAAAATAGGACGAGCAAACATAAGACCCCTTTAGGAACCAAGGTGCAGGAGGAGGAAGAGGGAAGGGGTAACATGCCCCCCAAGACCTCCTAAGGAACACAGACACCACTGCAGACGTATTGCAACAGAGAGCCTTAGGACAACCTCTGATCCAGGCTGACCTAAAGAGGCAATGTTAAAACAACAACCCTTCACCAAACTGAATTTCCCTGCCCATCTGACATGCTGGCGATGGGCCACATGGAAAAACTAACCTTAGGTGGGGGGAAGAACCAGCTTAGTTTCATGGGATGGTGGAAGGGAGATGGGAAGACAAGAAAAGGAAAGGGAGCAAGGTCTGGGTCAAGAAGTGACAGAGCACTAGGGGGAGAGGCCATGCTCCTGTACACAGTCATGAAAAAGAAATTACCTTTTTTATTTTGCCAGGGAGAGCAAGGGTACTCCAAGAACCCAAAATCAGATATGCAAAAAAACTCAGGTTTCCAGACTTTAATTGGTAGGTCAATTAATTGGTGACAGCCAGTTTAAAATTGGCAGGACTGCACAATTAAATGTTATGGACATGCATTTTTATGTGGCTTTGATTTTGCTGTCTCAAAAACACACCTATATTTAGATTTTTACAATACTAAAATCAATGTAATTAGCTGGTTACCTATCAGGCGATCAGAGCATTTCTCCAGCAGCCTTTGTAAGAAAAATACAGAGAAACCAATGAAATAAAGTTTAGCTTGATGTTTCAGCAAAAGAATCTGGGGGATGTTTTCTTATATTGGCTGAATTAATATAGATAGAAAGTTAAGAAAGCTCAAAGAAGGGAATGATCTGTTAAAATGAGGAACGGGAAAGGGCATGAAACTAAACTGACCAGCCCCTTCTGAGGATTTTTCCATGGCTTACTGCACCAGAAACAGAGAAGAAACAGGAGAGCCACAAGAGTTTGGTTTTCCCACCACGAAGGACTGGCCATCCAAGCAAGAGCCCCAAAGTGGCGTTCTCCCCGTTTACCTTCAGCCATGGGTCTGGTGACGGTCAGCCACGCAGACTGGTTAGCCTCACCAATATAATTGGAAACCTTACAAACATACTCCCCACTCTCAGCCTCTGTCACATTATACAGGGTCAGCACCTCCGCATCGGAGCTATTAATTCCCGAGCTCTAGAACAAGACCAACAACACAGGAGTCACTCAATGGCCAACGGACGGGCACATCTCTCCATGATCAACAGCAACAATCAAGTGGGCATCTCCCTGTGCCCACAAGCCAGAGGTGGGGGGAACTCAAGCTCTCTGCCCATCCCGCCCCCTCTCGCTGCAAGGATATCTCCTGGGGGCACAAACTGCACCCCTCTCACATCTAAAGGAGCAGCAGTACTTAATAGCTGTATGGCAGCTGTATGTTCATCAGATGCTAGAACCTGCTAGCTGCTTTACAGTTCAAAAAACCCTCCAAACCAAGCCTTTTTACTTATTAATTTTTAGCATATATAAAAAACCAGTATACCATTTATGTCATAGAATAAGACATGTTTTAGATACATCATAAAAAGTAAACAAACATGAAAGCCACAATACTCTTTTGTTGGGCATACTAACCGCTAGCTTGTAATTAAAAGTACTTTAAACTATTTTATAATATCATTTTGGTGGCATTCAAAGTAGCTTAAATGAGGTTTTATTCATGCATAAAAATCTCTGTCTTAACACTCACATTTTGGACCTGTTTGCTGGGATAAATTGGCTTCAAAAGCAATGCACTAACCCCCATTTTTCTACCCAATTCTCCTCTTTAAGGTGCTTAGCATTCCTTCAATAAACCTACTGTAAAGTGTTTAAAATGCACAGATGTCTCTTGATGATCAGGTTTTAGCATCACAACCAGGTTGGATTCTGCTCACTGTCAGAAGCCCAAGGCATGGGATTTGAGCTTTTGCACAGCTATAAATAGCAGAGCAGGCACATGAGGCAAATGTGAGTTGTGGCAACATATTGTGGGATGCTCTCCCCAGGGAAGGTCGCCTGGTGCCTTCATTGTACACCTTCAGGTGCCAGGCAAAAACACTCCTCTTTAACCAGGCCTTTGGCTGACTGACATTCAATGCCCTTTTAAAACGTGTTATTGGGTTGTCCTTGTTTTTATTTTGATTATGTATTTTGTGATTTTATATTGTGATTTTATCCTGTGAACTGCCCCGAGACCTGGGGGTGTAGGGCGGTATGCAATTTAAAAAAACAAACTCGCTGAAGGCTATGAATTAAATTCTGAACCCATCCTCCACAGCACCAGCAGAACCATATCTGCTCTGTTTATATTTGGAGAAGTTACTGGTGTGCCACCAGTTCTTCCCTAGCCTTATGGTAACTTCATGTAACAGTAAACAGCGCCACATAAGACTCACATCCTCCTCCCTATGGGGGATTGTAAAACTTCAGGAAGGACTTTTGCTCCCACTTTTAGTTAATGCCAGCTTCTTGTTCCATCTGAAGCAGGGATAGTGTTTTAACTCTATTATAGCTTCATAACTCAAAATTTGAAGTTGTATTGTTTTAAAACCACAGTGAGAGCTAAACCATAAATCCTGGTTCAGGCGAAACAACAACCTGGAGTTAACTACAAGCAGAAGCTTTCAAGTTAATCTTCCTGGCCACATGGTTGGGGAAGAGGGAACTGCAGGAGGGAGGCTAGGCCTCTTCACTTGGGGTTAAAGCATGCTTAGGCGTTGTGTCTGAATGAGGTCAGCTGGTGCTGTGCTGTGCTATGGCATCCCAGCCGTACTCCTTTGGTTGGGAATGGCCAAATTCAGTACCCTCCCACAGCTATTTTTCTTTTGCATGCTTTGCTGTAGAAATCTCACAATGGGGAACTTGGACCCAGACTGAGCTGGCTTGACTTAGTCTGGCTGATCAACCAATTGGAAATAGATTATCCTGCAGCATCAATTTAGAACGGTCTTGTCCCTTGCTTGTAGCCACCTTACATGTCTCCCTCCCAAGGCAGTGGAAACAAGCCCCATGTTAACAAAAATGCCACCCATCACTTGAGATAGTGGGTTTTTCTTTTACCTTCAAGACCTGCACATAAGGCAAGTTATTTGGCCCAATCTTGCTCCCATTGACCTCAATGTGCTTCAACCACTGGATGTGGGGCTGAGGGTCACTGTAGACTTTGCAAACAAATTCAACGTTGCTACCCAGGGAGACGGTCTTGTTAGCCGGGAGCCCAGCTTGTAAGATAGGCCGGTGAGGTGACCTCTCTGGAAAAGACACAGAAGAGAATGGTTTCAGGCAAACTGGAAAAGGAGAGAGATGAAGACCCACTTGCCTATTTATTTAAAACATTTATATACTGTCTTCCAACCAGACGGTTTCCAGGCGGGTTTTTTTTTAAAAAAGTAAAGCAACAAGAATATCAATGATAACTAACACAAAAAACAGTCCGTAAGACCAGCAACTGAATCATAGAATCATAGAGTAGGAAGAGACCACAAGGGCCATTGAGTCCAACCCCCTGCCAAGCAGGAAACACCATCAGAGCACTCCTGACATATGGTTGTCAAGCCTCTGCTTAAAGACCTCCAAAGAAGGAGACTCCACCACACTCCTTGGCAGCAAATTCCACTGTCAAACAGCTCTTACTGTCAGGAAGTTCTTCCTAATGTTTAGGTGGAATCTTCTTTCTTGTAGTTTGGATCCATTGCTCCGTGTCCGCTTCTCTGGAGCAGCAGAAAACAACCTATCTCCCTCCTCTATGTGACATCCTTTTATATATTTGAACATGGCTGTCATATCACCCCTTAACCTCCTCTTCTCCAGGCTAAACATGCCCAGCTCCCTTAGCCGTTCCTCATAAGGCATCGTTTCCAGGCCTTTGACCATTTTGGTTGCCCTCCTCTGGACACGTTCCAGTTTGTCAGTGTCCTTCTTGAACTGTGGTGCCCAGAACTGGACACAGTACTCCAGGTGAGGTCTGACCAGAGCAGAATACAGTGGCACTATTACTTCCCTTGATCTAGATGCTATACTCCTATTGATGCAGCCCAGAATTGCATTGGCTTTTTTAGCTGCCGCGTCACACTGTTGGCTCATGTCAAGTTTGTGGTCAAGCAAGACTCCTAGATCCTTTTCACATGTACTGCTCTCAAGCCAGGTGTCACCCATCTTGTATTTGTGCCTCTCATTTTTTTTTGCCCAAGTGCAATACTTTACATTTCTCCCTATTAAAATTCATCTTGTTTGTTTTGGCCCAGTTCTCTAATCTGTCAAGGTGTGATCCTGTCCTCTGGGGTGTTAGCCACTCCTCCCAGTTTGGTGTCATCTGCAAATTTGATCAGGATGCCCTTGAGTCCATCATCCAAGTCGTTGATAAAGATGTTGAATAAGACCGGGCCCAAGACAGAACCCTGTGGCACCCCACTAGTCACTCTTCTCCAGGATGAAGAGGAACCATTGATGAGCACCCTTTGGGTTCGGTCAGTCAGCCAGTTACAAATCCACTGAGTGGTAGCATAGTCAAGTCCGCATTTTACCAGCTTCTTTACAAGAATATCATGGGGCACCTTGTCAAATGCCTTGCTGAAATCAAGGTAGGCTACATCCACTGCGTTCCCTTCATCTACCAGGCTTGTAATTCTGTCAAAAAACGAGATCAGGTTAGTCTGACATGACTTATTTTTCAGAAATCCATGCTGACTATTGGTGATCACAGCATTCCTTTCTAGGTGTGCTCACAGACCGTTTGCTTAATGATCTGCTCCAGAATCTTCCCTGGTATTGATGTCAGACTGACTGGGCGGAAATTATTTGGGTCCTCTCTTTTCCCCTTTTTGAAAATAGGGACATTTGCCCTCCTCCAGTCTGCCGGGACTTCGCCTGTTCTCCAGGAATTCTCAAAGATGACTGCCAGTGGTTCTGAGATCACATCTGCCAGTTCTTTTAATACTCTTGGATGCAGTTCATCTGACCCTGGAGACTTGAATACATCTAAACTAGCCAAGTATTCTTGTACTATCTCCTTAGTTATTCTGGGCTGTGTTTCCTCTGCTGAATCATTTGCTCCAAATTCTTCAGGTCGGGCATTGTTTTCTTTATTGGAGAAGACTGAGGCAAAGAAGGCATTGAGGAGTTCAAATAGCAGTTTACAATGAAACTCAAACTTTAAGAAGCCCAGGACAGCAAAAAGGTGTTTGTCTGGCACTGGAAACATTACAAAATTGGCGCCCTGTGAGCCTCACTAGGGAGGCGCAAGCAGGGGGCCAATACAGGGAAGGCCCCTTCCCTGGTCACCACCCGCCGCACCTCAAATGGTGCTTACTTCCTTCCAAACACCCCAATCTAATATGTTTGAACTCCAACAACCCTCACTTATTCATAAAAGCATATGCCGTATCATAAAATATTGGGGTGGTGTTAAAACATAAAACACAATTTAAAAAAAAATATTTAAAAATATCAAAATACAGATAATCATTAAGTAAAAACTGAACAGCTGCCAAGGCTTGGAACAGAAAGGTCTTGGTGAGACTCTTGGAAGTGAAAAGCAAGGGTGCCTGCTGGATCCTTGCTGGAAGAGTGTTCCACACCATGGGACTGGAAGCACAAAATGCCCAGCTTCTGGCTGAGACCAGTCAGCTCTGTGTAAACACCAGCCTCAGTTTACCAGCCTGCATCCAGCCCATCAGCGCCTCCAAGCCCTGGGCTAACATCTCAAGCACCTCTTCTGATTCAGATGGAGCAGACTGGACAAATGTCACTCCAATGGCCACAAAACACTCAAGAGCTGGAATAGCCTTGCTGAATGATCATGTCTATGTGGTTGGAGGGTTTGATGGAACAGCACATCTCTCCTCTGTGGAGGCGTATAACATTTGCACAGACTCGTGGACAACTGTGACCAGCATGACAACCCCCCGCTGTGATGTGGGAGCAACAGTCCTGAGGGACAGCTTTATGCCATAGCAGGGTACGATGGGAACCTGTTTCTGAGCAGTATTGAGTGCTATAACCCTGGGAACCCAAAGGTGTGATGCTGGTGTTTGTGTGCTGCGTGAGAAGTGACCTTAGGAGGAAGGCCTTGCAAGAGCTCTTCTGTGGAACAAAGAGATGATGGGAGAAAGTAGTGGCTCCCTTGCAGCCATGCTCTTGTAGCTGTGGATGCAGTGACCATTGCTATCTGGCCTGTGCTGCAGACCTTCAGGCTCATTTTCAAAGCTACTGATTCCATTCAAAAAAACCAATCCACACACAAGGCACTTTGAACTGAAAACAGAGAAATCACATGCTCATGTAATGATAACCCTGTGAAAGTGAGTTGCCTAGAGCAGTATAGATGTCTATGCCTCTGGCCTGCTGCATCTCTAGAGCATCGGCACACACAAGGAAGTTTGAGCATGGCACCAACGGTTTGTGCCTGACTGTTTCCATGTACCAAATATGCTGCAGTGCAGACTTACTGTTAGTGAGCATTGTGTGGGCACATGGTATTTGTTTTTGGAAGCTTTTTACGCCCTGCACAGACTTGCCCATGGTGCTGGGTAGAAGAGCCAGAAGCCCAGGCTGATACATGCAACTGATAAAGACTCTGTGTGTTGGTGTAAGCAATCTGGCCTTCCACCATAATGGAAAAGGGGGCAGTGGAGACTACAGCTTGCTGGAATATTCAGTCTTATCTGCCGGGAAGAAAGGCAAGCAGACAGGCAGAAAATACTGAATTTCATGTTTTTAACAATTTTACCTGAAGAGAGGGTGTGTGTTCTAGTACCTGTGAAGAAGAACCTGTTTACGTCTGCCATCTAAGCCAAGTTTTTTAGTGTTAGTGGAGCAGTAAAGTAGCAAATCTTGAAATATTGGAGGGAAAGAATATACCGTATTTTTTGCTCTATAAGACTCACTTTTTCCCTCCTAAAAAGTAAGGGGAAATGTGTGTGCGTCTTATGGAGCGAATGCAGGCTGCGCAGCTATCCCAGAAGCCAGAACAGCAAGAGGGATTGCTGATTTCACTGCGCAGCGATCCCTCTTGCTCTTCTGGCTTCTGAGATTCAGAATATTTTTTTTCTTGTTCTCCTCCTCCAAAAACTAGGTGCGTCTTGTGGTCTGGTGCGTCTTATAGAGCGAAAAATATGGTATATTATGCTCTGGAAGGCGTGCATCTGCCCAGGCCACTTAGGCTGCATTGCAAATGTCCCTCCAATCTCCACAAATCACTGAACATCTCTTCTCAACTCCACACTGGGCTCAGGCCTTCTGCATGAGCACTGTCAGCACAGGTTGTCTTACACGCAGTTTTTATTTTCTTGTGCTTCTGCTTTAGCACCAAAGTAGGAGCATGAAACCGTTATACAGTGCTACCTTGGGTTACATACACTTCAGGTTACAGACTCCGCTAACCCAGAAATAGTACCTCGGGTTAATAACTTTGCTTTAGGATGAGAACAGAAATCGGGCTCCGGCGGCAGCAGGAGGCCCCATTAGCTAAAGTGGTGCTTCAGGTTAAGAACAGTTTCAGGTTAAGAATGGACCTCCAGAACGAATTAAGTACTTAACCCGAGGTACCACTGTAGATGGAAGGGCTTCAGGTTAAGAACGGACCTCCGGAATGAATTAAGTACTTAACCCGAGGTACCACTGTATTTTGTTAAGAGCACACTAATGTTTACACTGCATTGTCGTTTTACCTACTGTCATTTCTCTCCAGACCCAATTACAACAACAAGGGTTCACATAAACTGGAACATTTGCTCAAGGCATCTCTTTCGTGGCATATTTATGATTCTCCTTACGTATTTTAATTACCCCTCTGGTGTGTTATGCAGCTTGTACTAGATATGTGAATTCATACCACATTGCTGAAATGGACATCTGAGCCTGCACCTGCAACCCCTCACGGATGTGCCCTAAACATTCAGCATGATCCTGGAGCGCTCTCTCTCTCTCTCTCTCTCTCTCTCTCCCATGACCCTCTGAGCCTCTTCCTGTGCCACACAGCTCTACTGGAAGCCAAGGGGTGAATGTATTTATTTGCTGGTTGATACTGGTACGCAGGCTGAGACCCTATCTGCCTGCGGACTGTCTCGCCAGAGTGGTGCATGCTCTGGACTCCCGCTTGGACTACTGCAATGCACTCTACGTGGGGCTCCCTTTGAAGGTGACCCGGAGCGGCCACCAAGACCATATAAGACCTACATTGGCTCCCAGTACGTTTCCGAGCACAATTCAGAGTGTTGGTGCTGACTTTTAAAGCCCTAAATGGCCTCAGTCAAGTATACCTGAAGGAGCGTTTCCTCCCCCATCGTTCTACCCGGACACTGAGGTCCAGCACCGAGGGCCTTCTGGCAGTTCCCTCACTGCGAGAAGCCAAGTTACAGGGAACCAGGCAGAGGGCCTTCTCGGTAGTGGCGCCCTCCCTGTGGAACGCCCTCCCACCAGATGTCAAAGAGAACAACAACTACCAGACTTTTAGAAGACATCTGAAGGTAGCCCTATTTAGGGAAGCTTTTAATGTTTGATGTATTACAGTATTTTAATATTTTTTTGGAAGCCGCCCATAGTGGCTGGGAAAGCCCAGCCAGAAGGGTGGTGTATAAATAATAAATTATTATTATTATTATTATTATTATTATTATTATTACTACTACTACCACTACTACTACTACTACTACTACTATTACTGGCTCCTTGCTTTGGGGATATTATAGCATGGGATAATGATGCATTTTCGAACATCACCGAGTTTATAAGTTCTGTCCTATCACATCAGTGTTTGTGATTAATTTCTTATGTATTTTTTAATAAAAGTATCTCTGGTACATGGGGGGAGGGGCGGAGATGGAGCAGCGAGATGGAGCTGGGAGTCACCTGCCTACCAAGGACGCTTCTCTCCAGATCTCCTGGAATCTGCTGCAAGAGGCTTCACACAAGATGATGTTGAATAGCCTGGTGGACAATCCAGACCCCCCTTGGTCTGCAGTGGGGCAGCCTGGCCTCGCTCCCCGGTCCCGCGGGGATGCTGCCTTCCCATGGAGGGGCAATAGCTTCCATTCACATTGGAGTGGGAGAAAGAGGATTCTCCCTGCCTGGTTCAAGAAAGCTGTGAAGCAATCAAGTGAGCATGAACAACTAGTCAGGTGCAGATCAGAAGCTGGACCCAAACTTTCCAGAAACAAAGAGAATTAGGCTGGCAGGCCTGGAACTGAAAGCCCCCGCCCCGCCCTGCCTGTGAACCTCGCATCTTCACTTGTGATGTGACAAAGCAGGGATTAAGAAGTTATTTCCCCCTCGACGTTGCAAGAGGCTGGAGCCAAGATTTTCTTCTACTTCATCCTAGTCAGTCACTTATTAAAAATACAAAGGGCCTGCTTCCTCCTCTAATCCCTCTAGCTAAGGAGTGGGCCCTCCTATATCCTAAAACCATATTCCACTTCCTGAAGTAAACATCACAGGACCAGCCCTCTCTCTGCCAAAGGCTGTTCTTGCCTGGATTTAAGGAGCATCTTTTCTGCGGTGCTTTATAGGGTTTCCTGACCCAGAAAGGAAACAGACCTTGCCATGCCCTCAGCCCACAGCCCTGGAGAGAGGATCAGAGCCAGAGTCGGCCTCTTCTGCTCTTAAGAGGCCTGTGCCAAAGGGGCTAAGATCACACCTTTTCCCTTTAACCATCTTATTCAATCCATTTTCCAAAATGCAAAGCATAACATTAACTGTACGCAGGAAACAGACATCAAGTAAAACATTAACAATTAAGAAACAGATGGACAAGCTAAAAATACTGTAAATGAAATCACATAATTTCAAACTTGCAAACTTGCCACACAAACTTACGTTTCAAAAGATCTACGCACAAACAATATATTGTGAGATGGTACTGACATAGCAATGATTTGTTTGGCATAGATATAATTACAAATATATGCAAGCTCCTTATTCTTTTATTTAATATTTATTTTGTTACATTCTCTATATATGCTGTACATTGTTTAGCCGTACTTGTTTGCTAATTTTTGGTGACCTATTGCCGTCTAGGTCTTCTTTCCTTGTATTGAGAATTCAAATAATAATAATATTAATAATGTGTTGTTTTTTTTAAAAAAAGATGTGGGCAAACGGTTGGGGAGTATTTTGCTGTTCAGCTTGGGAAAAGAAGGGAGATCAAATATTGGAGAAAGGGTTCCTGCTGCTTTAGATCACAACCTTATGTCCCCTGCTAAGAAGATTAGGAAGAACTTTAAAAGTCCCTTGGTTTCACATTCTTAAACCACTAACATAGTTGAGAGCCCCAAGCTCAGACTCAATAATCATATTATACAGGAACTCAGCCCGTTTATCCAGTTTTAGGAACAGTTTTGACAATACTACTTCCTTGTCTTTGTGTGTCTTATCAGAACTTACACTGTCTTATCTGGTCTTATGTTTTTAACTGGGTGTGTTTTGTTTTGGAAACTTTCTGTACAGTATACACAATTTCATAACAACTTTTGTCCTTTTGTCCCCCTGGTGGTGTGCATGGGGCTGGGGGTCACAGAGGCACAGGGCAGTCCACAGGCACCATGGTCTCCCTTTCCGGTGAAGAACCCTCTGCCATCTGGGCTCAGCTGACCCAGGTTACAGCTTGGAAAGGGCACTTCAGAAGGTTCTGACAGTTCTTAACACCATTTGACCCAGAAAAAATCCAGGTCAGATGCAGGCAAATAAAAGAATGAATAAGCGCCACAGTGCTCCCCACGGCTTGCCAAATGCTCTGGGGATTTCCATTGTTTCTTTGGAGGCTGTCTTACAATACCCTAAAAAGGCAGCTCTGACACTTGGAATTGAGTTGGGGTATAGAGAAGGAAGGAGGCCGCGATGGTGGGATTTGTAAGCAGCAAACAACCAGGTGGCAGAGGAGGGGGTTGTTAAACAACAATCTCTGTGGGGCGGTTAAGGGTAAGAAATAAAGAGAAGTTCCCAGGTTTAGTTCCCAGCATCTCCAGGTTGGGGCTGGGAGAGAATCCTGCCTGAAATCCCGGAGAGCCACTTCCGCCCGGTGAGATGGACGTCTGTCTGTGGAAGCTCATTCTGCTGAGCGCAGCCCTGGGCATCTGCCCCAGAGCCCAGCCCTAAAGACACCCCCGCAGGAACAGCGTGACTGTCCTATAGGACTATAAAGATACAGCAAATGAATGAATGAATGAATGAAACAAGTAAGCTTGTTTCTGGTTCAGGGGCCAGAGTCCTTGGTGGCCCTTTCTGTAGTCACACATCCCAGGCCACCTCTTCTGGCCAATGGGCCCCCAATTGCACTTGAGAGCACCATGAAGCAACATCCGTCAAAGGCAGCAAAGGTGAAGTGGGCAGGTGAAGTTCTTGTCACAAAACTGGGGTTTGGATTTGGGGGTGGCTAGCTATTCATCAAAGGTCAAAGGTCAGACAAACCTAATGAGGGCAGAGCTGATTAACAAAGGGCCTGCCAGTGTGGGGAGTGAGCATTCACAACCCCCTTTGTTCCCCCTTGCAGACTATTCCCTTCAGTTTGCTCAGTGTAATCAAATTAAATTGCATTTTTAATGGTTCATTTAGTGGCATTTAGAGCAACTCCACAAGTGGAACGGCAGAGATCAGCCTGCCTGGGTTGGGAATTAAGGCTAATAAGGAGATTAATTGGGGAGGGTGGCAAGGAGGAGAGAGAGTTTCCGTCTGGCCTCTAAAATTATCATAAGTGAAAAATGAAGTACAGCTTCATGCTTGGGCTGCACAGCCAGCTGCTTGAGCCCACTCAGTGCACACCTCAGGACAGCCAGTCTGAACAAAGAGACAATTCAGAGCCAGAAAACAAAATTCACCCAACCACTGTCTCCTATCCCCTCCTGACACTGAGCCACATACATCCGGCTACTTGCAGAGAATTCCTGCCTACACAATCTTTGTGTGTACCAAGGAGCAAAGGAAGCGGAAGCAACTCAACCCTGCCCCCTTGGTCCTGCTGCTGCATTTTCCTGGGGGGAAAGCTGTACACTGAGAGACTGGATAACACAACCCCCACCCCAATGGTGAAGCACACAAGGAACCTTTCTCTCCACCCCACCATTCCAACTCTCCATGCTGTAAAAAAACAAAGGCATCAGAACATCCCGGCAACCTGATATGTATTAAAAATAACATCTGTAGCTGCATAATTTGTAACATAGCACAGGCAAAGAAGTGATGAGACACCGGAAATAAAGCAGGCTTGGATGACTATATTCCACTCCTGATTTTCTACAGCAAACCAAAAGCCAACCTTGACTAGAAAAAAGTACCCTGAACATGTCCAGTTTCACATTTTAAACTCATGTAACTCATCATGGTTTTGCTCGCTTCCTGCCTTGGGCCAGTCACCAAAACTTAACTAAATGTTGCTTCCTTGTAATGCCTCTTTGTAAAGAGACATTTTTCCCACCCTCCAAATTTGTCTCCATTGAGGCTCTGACCAATGTGGCATCATTACTGTGTCTGACTTCTGAACAGAGATAAACTCTCTAGGAAAGCAATTTATAACTAACCCCTCGGATTCCACACTACTTCCAGCCTCCCATTTCCCTTCCTTTGTCCAGGTCTCCTTACCAACAACGTCAAGCTGGTAGGTATGGTTTAGGGTTCCGTACTTGTTCTCCACAATGCAGGTGTAGTTGCCTTTATCTGATGGCACAACCGAGTCCATGATGATGCTCCAGGTGGCATGACGGACCTGTGGGGAAACAGACACAGGCTGATCAGGAAGGTTACCTGCTGATTGACGGCTGAGGCGGAGGGAGCAATGGCTCTGTCCCCTTGGGCTTTTTCATCTCAGGAGCAAGGCCAAAGGTCTTGCCTGCTCCTGTGCTGCATGTTCTAGGCTGCACATAATTGCTGTTCGAGGTCATGTCCCCCCCCCCCCTTGCTATAGAGAGTAATTGCTGCCAGCTGCTGGGCTGACAACAGAGCCGGCTACATCTGGAAACTGGGATGTGGGACAAGTTTTGTTGGCCAGCACAAGAACCGGTCTTGGAATTCCTCCAGCTGCTCTCCCAGATTTCACTGTGCCCAAGTCTAGCCAGGGTGGTGTATTCAGGGGTGGCCAACTCTCAAGAGACTGCAATCTACTTTCAGAATTAAAAACTGGCAGCAATCTACCCCCTTTTTGGGGGGTTCAGCTCAAAGTTGTAGAGCTTTTTTAGGGAGGAGGAAAGCCCTGTTTGGGGGGGGGGAGTTCTGTTTTTTTGGGGGGAGGGGGTTAAAGGCAAGGGACAAAGGGGGAAAGTCACTCACAAAAAGATCGCTATGGATCAAAACAGCAGCAAAGAGAAAGCTCTGTCTTCTCTTCCAGAGATCATACAACAATGGAGGGTGGGGCAGGGGGCCATGGCAGGAGTCAGTTTTAGCGACGCTAAGGAAAGGGAGTCAGAGATTGACCGTGATCTACCATAACCTCACGGGGATCTACCAGTAGATCACGAATGACCTGTTGGGACATCCCTGGTGTATATAATGTGTGCCATAGGTGAACTCACTTGCACAAGCACAAAATTCGGCACAGAATTTGACATTTAGACAACCCCACTTTATATGCTGTGCCTTGCAAACCCTCACAAGATGGCTTATGAAACAGCTGGTAAACAGCAAAAATTTAAAAACAGACCAATAGGTCAAAACAATTAAAGACACCATGAGCTAAGCTGGAAAAAAAATATCTTAAAAACAAACATTAAAACAGTAAACCTTATGTTTTTGCCCACTTCCTCCCATGGTCCAGTCAGCAAGTCTCACCCTAGTCTACCTCACATGGCTGTTGCGAAGATATCTAAGAAACTCTAAAAGGGCTGCTAAGGGGAATTTGGTGCTTGAAGGCATCAAACATTGGTTCCTTTTACCATAGTGGCACATCTTTGTACTATAAAGAGCCACTTCCATCCAAATCAGCAAAACTGCAAGGCTTCAGCCAATCTAAGTCTGGCTCAATGCCTGCATGTTCTAGATGCTTCCGTTCTATTATTTTCAGCTGAGCTTACTCCCAGGTTCCTGTGCACAGGGGACTGACTCCTAAGGAGTTATTTTAGGCCTGTAGCACTGGGGGTGCGAGCTGTGGGAAGCAGAGTGATTTGTTTTCCTTTTTTAAATGGTGTATGTGTGTATTTGCTATTTAAATTTTACATGCAAGATAGTGAGGAAAAGCATACGGTTCGTATTTTTCCTAAGTGCTCAGTAAAAAAACAAAGTCCACTCTCAACTTTTCAGTGTTGTTGTCCAACAGCAAAATCACTAAACACAGTGAGACTTAATACTGAATAAACATACAAAGGATTGCATGGCACAGGTTGAATATACAGTGGAACCTCGGTTTCCGAGCATCTCGGAACCCGAATGAGTCAGAACCTAAACGCTGAAAACCTGGAAGTGAATGCTTCCGTTTTCAAATGTGCCTTGGAAGTCGAATGGCTTCTGAGGTGCGTTTCTCCATTGTAATTGCCGACTGGCAATTGTGCCTTGGTTATTGAACGTTTTGGAAATCGAGCAGTCTTCCAGAATGGATTATTTTTGGCAGCCGAGGTTCCGCTATATTACAAGTTGTCTTTTAGGTATTTCCCCCCCAAGCACTGCATGGATGTCATAGGTTTTCATGCTTTCTGTAAGTTTAGAACTCCACCACTTCAGACAGCCTCTGAACCTGCAGCAAACCTGGCTAAATATCCAGTGATGGACACTTGTCTTTCTCCGGGTCTTTGGGGAGCCTACCTCTGCTGAGGGAGCAGAGACAAATCACAGAAAAGAGCACCTGGCCTCCAACCTGCTTATGGGATGTGTGGTGCATCTGGCTGCCATTGTGGGAAGCACAATGCTGATCCTGCCTCCCCCCCCCCCGTGCTTTTCCTGGCTGGAATGTGTCCCTGGACTGCATAATGCCTCTTCCTTGTGTCTCTGTGTAAATGTATATCCTTTGCTCCACCCACTTTTGCCTCTGGCCCCACCTACCACTGGCATTTGGCCCTTGGAAGGCTGCCCAGAGGGGAATGCGGCCCTTGGGATGAAAAAGGTCCCCAATCCGAGGTTCAACTCAAAACGCTTCTGGCCAGTCTTTGGCACCTGGTCCTCCATGCTGGAATGTGCTAGGAGTATGAGGCCAGAGTCCCGGCCAGGTAGCCAACGTCTCTGCATCACACCTCCCCTTTCAGCTGCTACCAACGTTGGCTGGCAAAGGCAGCACAGAGAACAAAGGCAAAGCCGCAACATGGGCAGGCAGATTAAAACTAAGGAAGCTGCAGCAATGACTATTTCTGGAAAAAAGCCATTACTTTCAGGAAGTGCCCGGGAGCTGTTGCTTGATCAGGTTCAGCCCAGGAGAAAAATGACAGGGACCATCTGATTCATTAAAGCCACTACTGATTCTTCAGGCACAGCTCTTTGACCAGACGTGAAGATTAAAAAGGGGGAAAGTAGAAGAGGATGGTTCTTGTCTGCGTCAGTGGCTGCTGCTAAAGGAGTTTTATTTGTAGCTGAGGGTCCCAGGCTCTGCCAACAGTGGGAGGTGCAGAGGCCACACTCTGCTTGTGAGTCACTCCAGATGGAAACAAGTTGTTCTAACTGGAGGCAGCAGCGCCCGGCAGCAAGCGCCAGAATGACTTCTGCATTGTCGCACTTTCAGCCAAACGCCTCCGCCTGGCTTTGGAGAGGTTCGGAGATGATGAGACCACATCTAGCTGGAGGCAGGCCCTATTTGCAAGACATGCTGAAGATATTTTCCCAGCTGCAATAGGCACGTAATTTGGGGACGTAATCTGTGATGTGGCATAAGAAGTTCCAGGAAGGAGGGAAAAAAGGACCATCAACCAATTTTGAAGCTTTTTGTCTTGATCAATCACCTGCTTTTCAGTCAGTGAGCTAATTGTTGTTGTTGGCTTCCATGTGTCTTGGGAGACGATGCAAGTCAAACTGTCAGAGAGTTACAGCACCTGCTGTGGCTGTAGAGACAGACTTTACTGCAGGTGAGGCACCTGAAGGCAGCTGGTCTTGCCTCTACATGTGCACCATGACATCCCACACCTGTGGCGTCTGCTTGGTGGTGGTGGGTTGGCACCTCCCTCACTGGGGGCTGCTTAAGAAAAGCACCTGGGCCCCGGGGGAGCATGCATCTCCCCGAGGACACTCCTGCTTTGTATTTTATATAATGCCAATATATTGTCATCACTACTAGTATGCTAATATCCTGTTATATCCTGTAAGGGGCTCAAGGAGACATATATGGTTTGCCCTTTCTCCATTTGATCCTCACAAGAACCCTGTTGAGAGACAGTGAATGGCCCAAGGCCACCCAGTGAGTTTTCTGATTTGAACCCGGGTCTCCCAAGCCCAACACTCTAACCCAGGGGTAGCCAACGTCATTCCCTCCAATGTTATGTCCGTGCCTTATGAGTCAGTTGACCCTTCTGAGCAGTGCTTCCTGGTTCTGTAGAATATCCTGAACCTATGACCCTTACGTTTCTGGGTTTGTTTCCTGTCTAATACCTTTCCCATACGTCTACTCTTTGGGCTCAGGGGATTAATGTTATTAGCTCCCATCATCCATGACCATTGGGCCATGCCAGGTGGGGCTAGTGGGAGAAGGGAGTCAGATCATATCCATAGGCAACTGGCTGCAATTGGGAGCCCCCCCCCTCAAAAAAGCCTGCCATCCTGCAGCCTTAGGAACTGCAGTGCCTCTTCCTGCTTTAGAGAACAGTTAGTGCCATTGTAACACCGCCTGCTATTTTCCACTAAATTAAGGTAAATGAAGGCTGCTGGTGCACTGGAACTTGTGTGGAGGAGGGCAGCCAGGATGGTTGCATGTCTGGAGACTGTGCCTTGTGGGAAGCAGCTGGAGGAAGGATGTGTTTGCCATAGATGGGAGGAGGCTTGGGGGACGTGTGGTGACCATCTTCAAAGGTCTCCCATGGAAGATGGAGCAAGCTTGTTTTCTCCTGCTCCAGAGGCTAGGACCCAAGCCAATGGTTTCAAGTTGCAAGAAAGGAGATTCAGGCTCAACATCAGGAAGAACTTTTCTGACAGCATGAGCTGTTCAACAGTGGAATGAACTCTCTCGGAAGGTTGTGGACTCTCTGTCAGGAACCCAGGCTGCCGTCTTGATAACACAGCACGCAAGTTGTAATTAGCTTGAAGATTTATTGTAATACAATTAGTCTCAGACGTCTAACTGAGCGTCCGTGCCTTATGAGTCAGTTGACCCTTCTGAGCAGTGCTTCCTGGTTCTGCAGAATATCCTGAACCTATGACCCTTACGTTTCTGGGTTTGTTTCCTGTCTAATACCTTTCCCATACGTCTACTCTTTGGGCTCAGGGGATTAATTGCCTCCTCTTCCGCTGAGGAAACACTACCCCTCCTGCTTTCTGAAGCTGCCTGTGCTTCTTGAGCGAGCTGGCTTCTCGCCCTCCCACTCTCTGCTAATGCCTTATCTACATTTCATTCCGTGTCAGAGGGAGGGGGAGGGGGACTGCTCCCAGCTGTCTGGCTGCTTCCTAACTCTTGTTGTTCCTCTACTTGGGGCAGATGTGTTCACGACACCATCCCCTCCCTTAAGATTCTCCTCCTCCTTCTCCTCTTGTTCCTCCTTCCTCCGAGGGTCGCTGTCTAGGCCTTCCCATCAGTCCTCCTCACTCTCTTCCACTTCCCCTTCCTCTTGAGGGTTTCCCTCTGTTTCGAGCCCCACTCTGCCTCGTTCTCTTCTTCTTCCACCCCCTCCTCCTCCTCCCTCCACCCTCTTGGTTTGGGTTTGTTGGGGTACCAGCAGTGCAATTCTGCCTGTAACGTTTCCAGAATCCTCCCAAGAATTTTCTTCATTCCCATAACCTTTCCAAGACACTAAATACTGCAATCTCCTTCCCCTCCAGTGAGAGTCCAGCAACTGCAACACTTTGTATTCTGCTTCACCTTCTATCATTATTGATGGTGGGGGGTGCCTCCTTAGGTGCTTGGTATGGGTGTGCAGGAATCACAGGAGACAACAAGGACCTGTGAAATACAGGGTGTATCTTCATGGAGATCGGTAACTGAAGCCTGAATGACACTGGGTTAATTTGCTCCACTACTTCAAATGGTCCCACCCTCTGAAGGTCCAACTTCCGGCACCTCCCCTTGTTAGGCAAGTCTTTGGCAGACAACACCACCTGGTCTCTCACCCTTATCTCCGTGCCGTGCCGTCTATGCTTATCTGTCTCCCTCTTATATGCGTCCTTAGCTTGCTCCAACTGCTCTTGTAGTAAGCTGTACATAGCTGCCAGCTCTTCTGCAAAATGTTCTGCGTCTGACACTGACATGCCACCATCCTGCACCGGTAAGGCACGTGGGTGTTGTCCCAGGCAGGCAAAAAGGGGAGTTTGTTGGGTAGACGGGTGTACTGCGTTGTTGTATGCAAACTCTGCTAGGGCCAACTTGTTGACCCAATCGTTCTGTTGATAACTCATGTAACATCACAGGTACGGTTGCAAGGTTGCGTTCGTCCTTTCTGACTCTCCATTTGTCTGTGGGTGTCTAGCGGACGTGAGGCAAACTTCCACCTTCAGCAGCTACATTAGTTCCCTTCAAAACTGGGAGGTAAATTGTGCTCCTCTATCTGAGCTGACCTTCAAAGGCAGCCCATGCAGCTTAAACACATGTTCCATGAAGAGATGTGCCGTCTTCTGTGCCGAGGGTAACTTCTTACAGGGCACAAAATGCGCCATTTTAGAGAACAGCTCCACCACCACCCATATCACTGTCTGCTTATGCGACTCAGGTAGGTCAGTGATAAAGTCCATAGCTATTGCCTCCCATGGTCCTTGAGGTGTAGGGAGCAGTTGGAGTAGCCCTGCAGGTGCTTTGCGGGGCTTCTTGGCCCACTGACAAGTCTCACATGCCTTTACATAATCCTTTGTTTCTTCCTTCACCTCAGGCCACCAAAACTGTCTTGTCACTTGGAACAAGGTTTTGTACTGTCCAAAATGCCCTGCCATGGAGTTGTTGTGAAACTGTCTCAGGACCTTGGCATGTAGCTTGCCTTCTGGGACATACAGCGCTTTCCCCCTTATACAGCAATCCCCCTCTTTCAGCAAAACCTTCCACCGCTGTGTCTCTCCTCTGTATTGCCTCCATATTCCTCCTTGCAAACTCATCCTCGGCAGTGTGCTTCAGGAAGTCGGGCGTCTTGGCTACTGAAACCGCTGATAACTGTATCTGTTCTAGCTTGAGAATGTGCCTCTCTCCCTGATATTCTGGCTTCCGGGAAAGAGGGTCTGCTCTTTGGTTCTGAGGACCCGACACATACTGCACTCTAAAGTTGAATCTGGCAAAGAACTGCGCCCACCTGATCTGCCTCTGGTTAAGGTGTCCAGCCGTCTGCCAGTGTTCAAGATTCCTGTGGTTGGTGCGCACTATAACCTGATGTTGCACGCCCTCTAGGAAATGTCGCCATGTTTCCAGAGCGTGCCAGATAGCAAGCAATTCCCTCTCTCATATGTTGTAGTTCTGCTCTGTCGGCATCAGCTTGCGCAAGTGGAAGGCACACAGTCTGATGGCCCCGTTCTCATCCTCTTGCAGTAGTACTGCCCTCAATGCCCTGTCAGATGCGTCAGTCTCTACTATCATATGTCAGTGTGGGTCGGGATGTGCTAGGTACTCTTCTGAGGCAAACATGGCCTTGAGGCTCTCAAATGCCCTCTGTGCCTCTTTCGTCCACTGGCAGGGTCTCTTACCTCTTAAGCAGTCCATGAGAGGAGCCGTCAGCCCTGATTATCTTGGTATGAACTTACGGTAGTAGTTTGCAAAACCCAGGAACTGTTGCAAGTCTTTCTTGGTTCTGGGTTCCTGCCACATCACCACTGCCTGCACCTTGGCGGGATCCATGTGTACTTCCTCAGGGGTGATGTGGTAGCCCAAGAACTCCACCTCTGTCACATGGAACTGACACTTTTCTAACTTGGCATACAACCAATTTTATCTGAGCCACTGCAGCACCTCTTTCACATGTTTTACATGCTCTTCAGGGGTGTCTGAGTAAATCAAAAGATCATCTAGATAACACAACACTGTAGAGTCCACCAGACCCCCCCCCAACACATGATTGATGAACGCCTGGAACATCACAGTTCCCAATTGTAATCCAAATTGCATGACTAAGTACTCAAAACTGCTGTATCTTGCACAAAAGGTGGTCTTCTACTCATCCCCCGCTGTCACCCGTTTCAGGTAGTAAGCCCCCCTCAAGTCGAGCTTAGTGAAGATCTTTGCCAATCTCAACCTCTCCAGCAGGTCCCCGATGCGTGGCAGGGGATAGCGATTCTGGTACCTTGTTCAGAAGCCTGTAGTCATTGCAAGGCCTCAACTCTGAGGTGTTACATTTCTTCACGAAGAGCACAGGGGCACCCTCTGGGGCTCTGGATGGACGGATGAAGCCGCATGACAAATTCTTCTCCAGAAATTCATTTAATGCTGCCAACTCCACCTCTGACATGGAGTACAGCCGGCTGTTGGGTAGCTGAGCCCCCAGCAACAAGTCGATCTTGCAGTCGTAAGGCCTGGGGGGGGGCAGTCTGTCCACTTCCTTCTCACAGAACACATCTCTGTAAGGCTTGTATGGTGGGGGCAATTGTCCTTCTTCCCCCATGAGGAGCCTAAGACCTCTGCCCTCTAATCTCCACCGAATCTGGTACTCTAGCCCCTAGACAGTGTAGGTGGCAACAGGCCGACGCGAAAGTTATGGATCCGTGTCGGGATAGCCATGTCATTCCCAGTACTACGGGATAGGTGGCTAATCTTGTGATGTGGAACAATATTGTCTCTTGGTGGCCAGGTAACTCTAGGCCTACTGGACTCATGGCATCTGAGATGCGCCCCGACAACAAGGGGTGCCCATCGGTGGTCTGCTCTCCCTGGAAAGACTCTTAAAAATCCACTCAAAAGCATAGAATTATGACCTCAATGGTTATTAGCGCCCTAATATTACAGTAAACAATAAGAGAAAACTAGAGCTTAAATGGTGGTCCAGGGAGCCATTAGTAGGCTCTGATATATTATCAGATGGGCTCTGAGGTTATAATGAGAGTAACAAATGCAAATACAGAAAAAAATGTTTCTCGGTTTTTAAGTTTCCACCACCTGCTGAAGAGGCAACCCATTTCAACTTAACAAAAACAGTTTGTCTCTTCAGCAACAAAAGCATCTTTGGTGGACACTTCAAAGAAATCCCATATTTTGAACACAAGCATGGCAAATTGGTTTTAATTCAGAGGGGTAGACAATGAAGAAAAAACAGACCAGAATAGCAAACAGCACAACAAAGTTTAAAGTCTCTGCACAGGAGCAGGAATTGCCCCTTTCTATATTCTCAGATCTGCCTCTGATCTCCAGACAAGCAGGGATCCTACCTTATATCCACCTATACGATGGTCAGGCTTGAATTCCCTGCCATTCTTCAGCCAATGCAGTGAAGGAGTGGGTGTCCCACTTGAGGGGCACCTAAACTTCACGGTCTTGGCAGCGGGAACAGCATGAAGCTTCTTCTCCATCTTCTCAGGGTACGTCCAGTAAGGCGGAATGGCTTCTACAGGAGACCACCCCCACCACAAAAAAACAGACAGAGAGACAGATATGTGAGTAAGTTGGGGCTTATCAATATTTAGCACATCGTGAAGGGGGAAAAGCTCATGGCACCAGGAAGAACACATCCCGTAACTAGAAAGTAGCACAATTCTCCCTTCACAATTGAATTAGGAGCCCTGCTGGCCACTGGGTTCTGGCTCCCTGCACCCCAGGACAGATGCTCAAGGGAAGCAACTTCTAGATGTTGAAAATGGGACACTTGCCCATCTTTCTTGGTCCCCAAAATCAAATGCCACTGTGGAATTAATCCTGTCCCACTTCTGTTGCTCTACTCTCAGAAGGGACAATTTACTGCTGAGGGAGAAGACGAGGTCTTTGCCAGCACCCTGGGTGCCTGTTTCCTACCTAGCCTACCGGTAGGCACTAGGAACCTGCTGGCCCTTGGGCACGAGAGGGGGGCCAGAGGCTGGAAGGGGTTGCAAGAGCCACACTCCCCACCACCAAGGGAGAATGAGTAACTGATCCCCCACAGGAGGTGGAAGCATTGCTAAGTAGTTTTAGGACACTTCAAGGGCAAAAAAAGAAAGGCATCACAGGCTTCATAGAATATTGCCAATGGACAGATTCCAGCTGGAAAAGCATCACTGCTACCAAGAGAATTTGAAAAATAAAAATCCTGGCTGTGTTCGTAACTGACAAGTTACATTAACTGATTACTGTCACACGTACGATTTGGTCTGGAGTTATCTGCCTCCTTCTCCTCCGAGGAAGAATCGTCATCATCGTCATCGTCTTCAGCAGATGGAAGAGCATCTAGAAAAGGAAGTGGCTGGAATCATTTTTGAGTGGGCAGCAAGCTAGCCTGCAATGATGCAGGAGAAGGGAAGCTGGCTCTCTGAGCCCCACACATTTACCTTCCTTAACAAGGATGATGGTGGGCACTTGCCTGTGGGATTGTATTAGTTACACCAGTGTTTCCCAACCTTGGGCCTCCAGCTGTTTTTGAACTACAATTCCCATCATCCCTGACCACTGCTTGCTAGCTAGGGATGATGGGAGTTGTAGGCCAAAAACATCTGGAGGCCCAAGGTTGGGAAACACTGAGTTACACCAATCATACAACTGCACTCATTACCTATTTGCTTCCAGACCCAGTTCAAAGTTTTGGTGATCACTTTTAAAGTCCTGCATGCCTTAGGTACCTCTTGCCCCTCCCTAAGATCATGGGCCACTCTTCTCTGCATCTCATCTAGGGTGAAAGAACATTTGAGTAGAAAGAGAGAGAGAGAGAGATCCTTTGCAGTGGCTGCACCCAGATTGTGAAGTGTGCGTGGCTCCCTCCCTATTTTGCTCTGCTTCTTGAATACAGTTTTATTCCAGAAGGCCTTTTCTGAATATGACGGCTAATGTCTTTATGTTTTGATTTTAACTGCTGACCCCTGACTCCTTGGTGAAATGTTGTTTTGGTAGAATTCCCATGGTTAAATGTTGTATGCTGCCCTGAATGGTGCTTTTGCACCAAGATGGCAGGAAAGAAATTTTAATAGGGGAATCTGTCCTGAGTACCTGGATCTGTTGGGCTGCTTGGTATGAAAATAAGTGGGACTTGGGAGGAGAAAGAAAACCCCAGGACACCACTGAGGAATACATGAGTGGGACTGGGGCCCCCAATGTACTTCCCAGCTTGCCCCTTTTTTTCATTTTTCATTCTGAGATGACCCCCTGCAGGCAAACTTGCTGGCCTTGGGGGCTTTGAGTTCATCCACACTTACTTACTTTTTGCCCATCTCTTTCCAGGCACAGCTTTTTAGTACTCAATCAGAGCAAACGTCCATTCGGATTTCCCATGGATTACTGTATGCTCCAATGGAGTACTAGAGAGACGATTTTTGTGGGAAAAGCTCTCACACGGAGCTTAAAAGTGCAGGCTGTGCCTGGAAGGAGCGGATGAAAGTTATGTTTGGACAAGCCCTTCTTTCTGCTTTTAGGAACTCTGACAGGCTCCTTGTGGTAGGGATAGGGCCTTACCACTCCTCACCTGCCTGCCTGCCTGCCTGCCTGCTTCCTGCCAGTCCAGAAGATGCTGGCAGGTTGCCCTGGAAAACTTAGCAGGTGAGGAGTGGGGATGGGGGACACAACTGGAAAGAGTTGGCTCTGCCTGCCATTGGCTCCCCCTACTGTTGGCCTCCTGGCCTTCCACCCTACCCAGTCTCAAGCAGACATTTTGGCTGGCTCCCAAAGCCAGTCAAAGTCTGTGGATCTTGTGGTTGGGTTGGTCATTCAATATCCTTTCAGGAGTATCTCGTCTGTCACTCTGTATTGATCAGCAACCCTATCAGCTTGAGATAAACAGCTCAGCACAGGAAAGAATTAGTCTGGGTCATACCATCTCAGACAGGAGACAGAAGATCACATGCTTCTGGATTTATTTACTTATGGGGGGAGGGAGGGGGAAATCCATAGCTTGTCACAAGGTGTCTAGAGTTCTCCTTTGCTATCTGTTTTTTTAAAATGGGAAGGTGTTCTGAAATGAAAGGTTCTCCTCATCCCCAGTCTGCTATCAGAAATTTGAAGCAGGGTGGCCCAAGAAGAGTTTTATCTTGTGATAAATTGCCTGTCTAGATAGAACCTTGCAATGGCCATGAGAGTCAGCAAAGAGATTTCCCCACCCTTCAATCTGCAGCCAGAGTGGGACTCAGTGTTAGTCCTACTCAGAGTAGATCCACTGAAGTTAAACTTGTCATAGTCTCTTCAATAGGTCTACTCAGAGCCAGACTTAGTTGAATACAACTCACAGTTGTATTGTGAAATGTGGTATCCTGGCACACTACACAACTCAAGCAAATCTGTGTAATCCCTCATTCCGCAAGGAATTATTTGTGGGAAGAAGAACAGAACAAGGCAGAAAGCTGAAACTTTACTCACAACCAATGGAATTCTTATTCAATTACCCCACCCCGCTGTCTGAGCTTTTGTCAGGATTTGCCCACTTTGTATCCATAAGGACTATAAACTTGAGCCTAAATAAAAGAAAAACCAAGATTCTCAAGAAATGGAGTATTATACAGTTGGCACTGTAGAGCCATGATAACCACATCATGCCCAATGCTTTCCGCTCCACCATAGCTTCTCCTCAAACTGGGTTTGCCAGTCTCTGTGGCACCTTCATAGAATCATAGAGTTGGAAGAGACCACAAGGGCCATCGAGTCCAACCCCCTGCCAAGCAGGAAACACCATCAGAGCACTCCTGACATATGGTTGTCAAGCCTCTGCTTAAAGACCTCCAAAGAAGGAGACTCCACCACACTCCTTGGCAGCAAATTCCACTGTCGAACAGCTCTTACTGTCAGGAGGTTCTTCCTAATGTTTAGGTGGAATCTTCTTTCTTGTAGTTTGGAACCATTGCTCCGTGTCCGCTTCTCTGGAGCAGCAGAAAACAACCTTTCTCCCTCCTCTATGTGACATCCTTTTATATATTTGAACATGGCTATCATATCACCCCTTAACCTCCTCTTCTCCAGGCTAAACATGCCCAGCTCCCTTAGCCGTTCCTCATAAGGCATCGTTTCCAGGCCTTTGACCATTTTGGTTGCCCTCCTCTGGACACGTTCCAGTTTGTCAGTGTCCTCCTTGAACTGTGGTGCCAAGAACTGGACACAGTACTCCAGGTGAGGTCTGACCAGAGCAGAATACAGTGGCACTATTACTTCCCTTGATCTAGATGCTATACTCCTACTGATGCAGCCCAGATTTGCATTGGCTTTTTTAGCTGCCGCGTCACACTGTTGGCTCATGTCAAGTTTGTGGTCAACCTTCAAGCACAACTGAACAAAATCTGAAACACTCTCCTGGAAGCACAATTAGCACTTCCTGCCTTAGATGTGTGCTCATTGTACTGTGACTATCCTGGGAATCTATTAGGTGTAAGTAATTCCTTTGACATGAGCGAGCACACTTTTGCCCTGCTCTTAACAGCTGTGCTGTCTTTTGAATGGACAACAACTCCATCCCTGTTCTTGGCTTTGTTGGTGGAAAGTCAATCCAGTTGGAAAATTTCCATGGAGGCCTGGACTATAACAGCACCTAAGGAAGCCTCCTGCAACCACTCTGGGACCAGCAGCCAAGAAAGGAGCAAGAGGAAGCCGCCTCTCCAGGAACTACAAGGTGATGGAGGTCTGAGCTCCATCAGAGGAGGGAAAGGCCTGGTCTTCACCTGCTGGTCTACCAGCAAGGAAAAAAGCCTGCAAAGATGCCATCAAAGATGCGCCTTGGAACTACTCCTTCATACTCCCTTCATACAGCTCCCTCATACATCAGATCCAAGGAAGAACTTGAGTTAGAGCAGGTGACTTGCACTCAAGCACTTTGCATGTGAATAATTGAGCAACACCCCAAACAACCCTGCAAGAGGCAGATTAAGCTGAGAAGCAGTGAGACTTGCTGAAGACCAAGAATCCAGAATGGGGTTTCCTTGCAGCCAGACTGGATACTATCTGCTGTGCTAGAGGTGGGGAACTTGTGGCCTTCCAGGTTTTATTGGATTCCAACTCCCGTAAGCCCCAGCCTGCATGGCCAATGGTCAGGGATGATAGGTGCTGAAACATTTGGAGGGCCTGAGCAATGCCAACACTAGTTTGCTGCCCCTCATCCCTGCGGTTGCCTGCTACAAACCTGAGACGTTCACGGAGAAGTAGGTGGTCTCGCTTCCAGAGGGGCTGTTGGTCATGCAGGCATAAAGCCCTGAGTCCTCTGGCACGGCGTCCCTAACCTCCACCTCCTCCCCTGTGATGCGCGTCCGGTTGTTCTCCGAGAGCTGGACCCCATCTCGTACCCAGTTGATGCTCTGCACATCATCCCGTAGCCGGCAGCGCAACTGGAGGAGGTCACCAGGGTGAGCTGAATATGACTCCACTTCAATGCTTGCTTTGGGCAGAACTGGAAATGTTAGAGGAGACAAAGAGACAGAGAGGGAGGGGGGAAACAAGGGGGAAGCAAGGTGTGAGTGGTTTATCGCAGATGCATTACTCTGGCAGCATGCAAACACTGGGGAAGAAGGCATCCCTCCTACAGTTGTAAAACACAGCCCTCAGCTGGCATGCAGGTCGTTTGGAAGAGCGGAGGGAGCAAGGGTTGGGGGAGGAGGTTTCCATTTTTATTACTGACACAGGGCCATCAATGTACACAGTGCTCTGTTTTTAAAAACTTGTTATCAGAAATGAACTGCAGCCACAAAGCATCGTGCTACAATGGGCAAACGTCTAGATCTGACCCAGCCCAAGACTAGAAGGCAGGACGAGATGGGAAACCCAACTCTGGCAGGAGGGGCACCTACCTGAAGCTCAGCAGCTGGCAAGCTGGCTGCTCTACAGCCTTCAGAGCAAGGAGGGCATAGAGGCAGCAGGGGTTAAAAGCAACGCAAAGGATTAAAGCCTGACCGACTGCATGGGCTGCACTTGGATATAAACTTCCCCATTAAGTCACTGTTTGCTCAGTGCTCTTGGTTTCCTTGCACAATTGTGGGGCAATGTAGACATATGCAGATCAGCATGTTGTAAAACTGTCCCTGAACTACATTGGTTCATTTGCAGGTGAGGAGGCAGGGATTGCATGTTTAAGTATTTCTCCATAAAAACAATTAAATGCACATTGAAAAGTAGATTTCAGGGAGATGAGTTCTACTCCTGCTTTCTTGCCTGACACATGAAAGGAATTGTTTCCAGGGAAAAATAGTTAACCTTGTCACCACAACTGCACTGATACACTCTAAGAACAGTTTTACTGTCGCATCTACTGTTTGCTAGAAATAGGACCTGGCAAACAAGGAAATCACCAGTGTTTGGCTGGAACACTCATTTCACCATCATGAGTTATTTGCTGGGTTTCTTTATTGAACTGGGAGGCAGACTCACCATCAATCACAACTCTGCTATTACTTACATGATCATTTAACTCAGGATGAAAGAGGTAGAATAAAAACAGCTGATTTTGCTGGGTTAACCAACTCAAACTTACTTCAACCTCCATATTACCTTTATGCCTGTCAACATTGTACTTTGAAGTGAATTCAGGTGGTGATATCCCAAGGCATACTGCAAGAGGGTAGGAATATTTTATTTAATGGAATTTATTGACTGACTGAACCCAAAGTGCACTCATTAATGGTTCCTCGTCATCCTGGGGAAAAGTGACAAGCAGGGTGCCACAGGGTTCTGTCCTTGGCCCATTGTTGTTCAACATCTTCATAAATGACTTGGATGAAGGAATTGAGGGGATGCTCATAAAATTTGCAGATGCCACCAAACTGAGGGGGGGGGGCTGGCTGGCTAATGCTGCAGAAGACAGAATCAGAATTCAAAATGACCTTCACAGATTGGAGAACTGAGCCCAAGCTTAAAAAAAAATGAATTCCAGTAGGGACCAATGTCAGGTTCTGCACTTAGGCAGGAAGAACCAGATGCACAAATATAGGATGGGGGACACCTGGCTTACTAGCAGTACATGTGAAAAGGATCTAGGGGTCTTAGTGGACCACAAGCTTAACATGAGTCAACAGGGTGATGCAGCAGCAAAAAAAGCTAATTCTATTCTAGGCTGCATCAACAGAAATCTAGTGTACAGATCAAGGGAAGTAAGAGTAGCACTCTATTCTGCCTTGGTCAGACCACATCTGTAATACTAGGCACCACAAATTAAGAAGGATGTGGATAAGCTGGAAGATGTACAGAGGAGGGTGAACGAGATGATCAAGGGTCTGGAAACCAAGCCTTATGAGGAATGGTTGAAGGAGCTGGGTATGTTTAGCCTGGAAAAGAGGAGACGGAGAGGAGATCTGATAGCCAAGTTCAAATATCTGAAGAACTGTCACATGGAAGAGGGGACAAGCCTGTTTCCTCCTGCTCTGGAGGGGAGGACTCGAACCAATGGCTTCAAGAAAGGAAATTCTGACTAAACATTCAGAAAAACTTTCTGACAGTAAGAGCTGTTCAACAGTGAGAGGCGGAGAGGTGGACTCCCTTCCTTGGAGGTTTTAAAGCAGAGGTTGGGTGGCCTTCTGTCCTGGATGCTTGAGCTGAGACTTCTGCATTGCAGAATCTATGATTCTTTACATTTATATCCCACCCTCTTCTGGAGTCCAGGGCAGCATGGAACAAATAAATCTTGTGGAACAATATTCAATACCATGGCACCTTGGGTTAAGAACTTAATTCGTTCTGGAGGTCCGTTCTTAACCTGAAACTGTTCTTAACCTGAGGTACCACTTTAGCTAATGGGGCTTCCCGCTTCCCGCTGCTGCCACACCACCGGAGCACGATTTCTGTTCTCATCCTGAAGCAAAGTTTCAGGATTTCTGTTCTCATCCTGAAGCAAAGTTCTTAACCCGAGGTACTATTTCTGGGTTAGCGGAGTCTGTAACCTGAAGCGTCTGTAACCTGAAGCGTATGTAACCTGAGGTACCACTGTAATTCAAAAGCGTTTGGAATTCATATTCCAAAATGGAGAGGTTTTTTGATTCTACAGTTTCTGAAACAAGGCTCCCACCTTTTCCCCTTTAGTATCTTAAAACCTATCTAGTTAGTTGGACTCTGCCCCCCATGCCTACCTTGCACACCAAATATGAAGGTAGAAAAATCCTGTAAGCTCATAAAAGTTACCAACTGCTTACCAATGTTAGCTATTTGTGATGTAACACAACACTGATTTTCTGGGTCTTTAGGCTGCCTAAATATGAATTTTATTCCCCATATTCAGCACAATGCAACACTCAAGGAAGAGACAGCAAATACAACAAAGCTTCTTCCTCTTTTTCTGGTGGAATCCATCATTTTAGCCATTAATTGACAGAAACCTGACTTTGGTGCTTGGGATACTGATTTCTGAGCTATTTGCTGAATTATTTGCCTCCCTACAACTCTAAATTAACTCCTGCTGAAAATAAGAGGGAGGCAGCATCCTAGGCTGGAATCTGATGCCAAAATTATTTGACATTATCTGACATTATTTGAGAAAGGAAGGAGAAGGATTGCCATTAGGTTTGGGCTCTTGACTGCAATCTCAAACCTTTTACAGAGCAGAGCCTGCCAGATTAGAGCCAGCCTTCTCAGTGGTAGAATAAACGCTCAATTCTTGGTATCTTCAGCTGGAACTATCTCAGGTAACAGGGCTGATAAAGTCCAGGGCTGGAGGAAAGAGGTCTAGATCAGGGTCAGGAACCCATGATCTGCAGATGTTGCTGGACTATAGCTTCCACTGTCCTTGACCATTGGCCATGATGACTGGGGCTGGTGAGGTGTGAGCAATTGACCCTACCAGGGCTCTGGGGGTCTCAGGGATACTGCATGTTGGCACGAGGCCTGCCTTGGCTCACCTTGGGGCTGCTTGCGTGGCACTTTGTCCTTGGGAACATCAACGGGAGGGTAGCGAGTGTGGGCCTCCCTGCCCATGGGAAACTGAACAACATGAACTTGGGCAAGGGACACAACGCTGCACTTGCCAGTTCACTTGTTCTGGTGAGAGGCATGAGGGAGCGGTGTGCAGAACAGAGAGCTTCTCCCCCATCACTCCCAAACTGTGCCCCAGGAGCAAAGTATCACCCAAACAGGCCCCCTCTCAGCTCCACTGTTATTCCTCCTCCATGCCGGGTTCTGTCCAGAACCTTAGAAGTTGAGCTTCCCCATCTACCCTTTTGAGCCTGTTATCACAAGAGAACAGAGCTTGGGACAATGCAACCCTTTCAAGTTCTGGCATGCTGGTGTTAAAAAGTTATAAAAAATGGCCCCATTGCCGGGAAAGGTTGGCTTCAGGGAAGTCTGCTGTTATTAGTTTGCCGTCCGGAGAATCCCAAGCTTGAGAACAGATGAGAAGCAGCTGCCACAAAACCCAACATTTGTTTGGAGAGCACAAAGATATCTTTTTTCTTTTCCTTCCACAGCTCTGCAGCTTGGCTCTGCTTGCCCTCAGTCTGCCTTGTTCCTTTCTAAAACCAGAATGGAGGAAAAAACAGAAAGGGAACAAAGTGGAAGAGAGGAATGCTGAGATGGTGTATGAATCTGTTCCAGCTGATCTTGCCATTGCTCCACGGAATGAATTTTCACTTCCCTCAGAATCCCCCGATTCCATTCATTTCCTTTTTTTAAAAAAAACAAAGTTTCTGTCCCTTGTGGGGCTATAGAAAAGTATATTAATATGAAGCCAGGGCCCACAAAAGTCAGAGACTGCAAGCCAGAAGGATCTTCCACATGGCTAAAAACACCTGAGCTGCAGGGTGGTGTGCAAAAATTGAGATCAATGTACAGTGGAACCTCAGGTTATGTACCGTCCTCCTTATGAACGTTTTGGGTAACGAGCTCCCCTAACCCGGAAGTAGATGCTCCTTGTTGTGAACTTTGCTCCAGCATGCGAGCAGAAGTCGTGCGCTAGCGGTGCAGCAGCAACGGAAGGCCCCATTAGCAAAAGTGCGCCTCATGTTAAGAATGATTTCGGGTTAAGAACGGACCTCCGGAACGAATTAAGTTCATAACCGTAGGTACCATAGTAGAACAATAATATTTATATGAGTAGTTTACCACAAAAATAACACTTAAGGGCGATGCTTAATACTTCCTTTTCCAGCCACCATTACAGCAACATCCCAGAACAAAACAGGCTTGAAAAGCAACAATGTGCTCCTTTACGTGGAACCCCATCAATTCAAATTTGTTAATCAAACTTTAATTCATTAAACCACCAATGAAATGGATTAATGCTTGGTTTACAGCTGTAATTTTAAGATCAGGATGAAGGCACAGCACACAGCCCTTAGCTCCTTATCTCTAGAAGTTGAAACAAACAGTGACCTCGGATCATGAGGCTGGTTTGGATGAATAAGCAATGAGAGATACACAACAGAGTTTAAAGTAGTGAACACACAGAGGCTGCATTCAGAATCAAGGTAAATGATGGCTTATCACGATACTGGGAACAAGCCACAGCCTCACTTGGCATGCAACACTAAGCCAAATCATGGTTTATTGAGAACACACAAGTGTACAGGCTCACAAAGAGGAGATTGTGATTCTTTTGGCCCTTCTGCAGTTCTGTGGCTGCTGCTGCGAGTTAAGCAATGGTTTGGATTTGCATGTCACCGAAACCCAGGCTTGTGGTTTCCCTCTTCTAGGCAAGCCATTAGCTGTAAACCAAAAACAAACCTTGGTGACAGTTTGTGTTTTGCCTGGAGTGGCCCCAAACCATGAGAACAGACAACATGCTAAGCCAAACCATGGATTAGCTCACTGGAGCACAGCAGCACGGCTGGAGGAGTAAAGCAGTAGGGTTTTCTTCTCTAAGTATCTGTGTGTTCATGCTAAGCCATGGTTTGGCTTAGTGTTACATGTGAACCACATGACACTGAGCCCTGGACTCACATGTGCCCCTTCGCATTTCAAGATGAAAAGGAACATACTGGAGCCCAATATTCTTGGTATACATTACAAAGCATCTCCTGCTCCCTGGTTTACACCAAACTGCAAGGCTTCACCATTCAAATTTCTTTACAAAACCTTGTCTGTGACTGTAACTTTTTCCGCTGAGTCCTCTAGCTTCTCTGTGGTTCTTCTTATGGTCAATCCCTTCACACCCACAGGGACTAACAAAGATGCTGCTAGTTAAATGCCTCTTAATCTCTCTGTGTCTGTGTCTGTCTCTCTCTCTGTGTAATACCGGTATATTAAGCAGTTTTAGCCTTTTCAGTTCCCAAAGAGACCTGCTGTCCTCAAACAGAGCTGTCAAGGGCATCCGATTCCTGATGTACCCCTCCGCCCCTGCAGACAATGTCTGGGGAAGAGCACCCCTCCCAGAAGGACATGAATTATGTACCCCGTGTTCCAAAGTAAGATTTGAGGGCCTCCTGTTGCAAACATAAACATTTGACACCATTTGAGCATTTAGCAATGCCTGGATGCTTTTTTGATTTGCAGACATCAGCTTCAAGGAGCACAGGTGGGGTCACCATGTCTCAAAAGTCAATGAAGCTTCCCTTCCCAGCACTGTTCTGTACGAAACTGCCATGATCAATGCCTTTTCTCCCTGTGATAGACAGCTGTTCTCTGCCAGCACCAGCTGATGAGACAAGGAAGTCAGAGGGCAAAGGCAGGCCACTGGCCTTTGAGAACCCAGAGTGCAGGCTGGTCAAGAGGCACAGTGGGAACGCAGAGAGAATGTCGTCACAGGTTAATGACCATATCCAGCCCCACCAGCCCCTCCCGCAGAAGGGAGACAACGCCATCTAAGCCAGAAGGTGCAGCCTCAAGGTGCCTTCAATGGATTAGTGGTTCCAAAACATCTCTGCTCACCATCTCTGCTCAAGGGACTACTTCATAGTGTTGCTTGAAGACCAGTGAGATATGGTTGGAAGAGAAGAGTTTGGATTTGATATCCCGCTTTATCACTACCCTAAGGAGTCTCAAAGCGGCTAACATTCTCCTTTCCCTTCCTCCCCCACAACAAACACTCTGTGAGGTGAGTGGGGCTGAGAGACTTCAGAGAAGTGTGACTGGCCCAAGGTCACCCAGCAGCTGCATGTGGAGGAGCGGGGACATCAACCCAGTTCACCAGATTACAAGTCTACCGCTCTTAACCACTACACCACAAACAGTGTAGAAATAAAATTGTCAAAAAATTAAAGTCACAGCCACCGCTGCCACATTGTCCTCAGAAGCCAGCAGTTACTCAGCATCTTTTCTCTGCAGCTCCACAAATGAGGTCTTCCCCTCTTTCTTTGGGTGCTGACCATTCTCAAAGAAAGGGTCATCAGAGTCCCTGGGCTGGCAGTGGAGCCTCAGTCTGCTCTTCAGGTTGCTTAGGTGACGGGCCTACTTCCTCTTTGCAAGGTACCAATCCTACACTGGAACTAAGCCAACAACAGTGGTACCTCGGGTTAAGAACTTAATTCGTTCTGGAGGTCCATTCTTAACCTGAAACTGTTCTTAACCTGAGGTACCACTTTAGGTAATGGGGCCTCCTGCTGCCGCCACGCCATTTCTGTTCTCGTCCTGAAGCAAAGTTCTTAACCCGAAGTACTATTTCTGGGTTAGCGGAGTCTGTAATCTGAAGTGTCTGTAAAGAGCCGACTGGACCGACTGCAAGCACACCAACATGCCCCTTCCCTTCCCCAAACCCTTTGAGACAGGCCAGACCCAGGAGAAATGCTGTGGCTTTTTCACTTGGGCACGCTAATTTAGGGGAATCCCCTTTGATCGCTGGGCTCCATCAGGCTCCAAGGGCTCTTTGAAACTTAGCGCAGCAGCCAGGTGCAGCTCTGATCGGAGCAGCGCACAGTCCACTGGTGGCCAGAGACGCCAGCCCCCTCCTCACAGATCCTCCTCTGGCGGCTCTTGAACAAGCCTGCCCCCCCCCGCCCCCTTCCCCATTTCCAGCAATTGTTTAATAAGCCAGATGATCTCTCTGGGCTTTTGTGTCCGCCCCTATTGTGCAGAAAGACTCAAGAGACGCCTCAGGCAGATCCAGGCCTCTGAGAAAAGCTTTCGTCCTTAACAGAGCCTCTGGTAATCACCAGACAGTTCGCATCTAGGAAATTACCATAACACTGGGCAGAAAGCAGGACTCTTCTCTCATTCCCACAGATTTTGGGGGGTTGGCAGGAAGGGGGGAACTGGTAGGAGATAGGAAGAGTAGACTAGTAGTATTTGTACTTTTTAAATAAACTGTGCCTGCTTTCCTATTAAATACTATCAAGAGTATACATATATGACCAACAGGAATTTAAGTAGGCATCATTTTCCTCTCTGTTCTGTATTTGATACATGCATCAGTTTCTATACTGCTGCACTTAGTTTTCCACCAAAAACGACATTGTTCCTCTCACTGTCCACAGCATTGAAATTATGTAATTTATGCAATCAATTATGTAAACTACAATGTCATTACATTATCCCACCCTGTTCAGCCACAGTGCTAGACTAATTTCCATTCTGGACATGGAACGAGTAAGAGAAATTCAGCAATCTCCACTCTGGTTTTCCTTGGAATTCACCAACATCGCTAATCATAGAATCATAGAATCATAGAGTTGGAAGAGACCACAAGGGCCATCGAGTCCATCCCCTGCCAAGCTAATGACCCAGCATGTCCCACTACTGGAATTTGTGCAATAATAATGTCAGCTGTGGGCTGGGGGAGGAGAGGAGAAAATGCCACATGTGCCTTGAGCAGGTTCTGGCACTATGGCTTGTCCTCTTCATCTGAGCCCCATCCACATGACTGCCTAGAGGGGGAGGCGGAGAAGGAAGGAAGAGGCTCCTGCTCCCTGTCGCTCTTCCAGTGAGGAGCTGTTTCCACTATTCAGGGGTGCCCTGCTGCCGGGTGCTCTGGGTGGGACCCTCTTCCCATGCCTAATTTGTTTGCCTCTGGGCAGAATCCACACCACCTCCTAGAGCAGGTTTTCAAGCTTTTTGGGTCCACGGTTCCCCTGACCAACTGCATTCTTTCTGCAGCTTCCCTGTGGGGCTTAGGAGCTCAGTTATGTCCCCCTTGCCTGCAGAGCCGGCAGCCCCTCACCCCTTTTCGAACACCCTCCCTTGCGGAGTGGTCCCTCAGCCCCTTCTCCCTGGGACTCCTCTGGGCAACTGCAGCTGCTACCCCGGTCTCTGAGCTGCACCCCCTCCCCGCCCCACAGGGGCCTGGGAAGAACCCAGGGTGGATTTGATTTCAATCACTGGTCAGTAAGACTTGATTTAAATAAACTGTATGTACAAGGGCCACAAAAAGAATCCAATATAGAACAATTTCTGGAGAAAAATGGATTGAAGGAAATTTCAAGTGAGAGTAAAGCGCTTCTGAATCAGAAAATAACAGAACAAGAAATTGAAGGTGCCATTCAAAATATGCAACTGGGCAAATCTCTGGGGCCTGATGGATTGACTTCCAAATACTACAAAGCTTTAAAGGAATGGATACTACAACCTTTGAAGGAAGTCTGCAACGAAATCCTTGAGGGGAAAAAAGCACCTGAAATGTGGAAAGAGGCTTATATCACGCTTATACCGAAGACAGAGACTGAAAAGACCCAACTTAAGAACTACCGCCCAATTTCCTTATTAAATGTGGATTACAAAATTTTTGCTGATATTTTAGCTAAAAGACTAAAAAAAGTTTTGATGGGGGAGATCCACAGGGACCAAGCAGGCTTTCTCCCGAGAAGACACTTATCAGACAATGTAAGGAATATAATAGACATTTTGGAAATGCTAGAAGTTAATATAAATACAAAAGCTGTTTTGATATTTGTGGACGCGGAGAAAGCCTTCGACAATATTTCTTGGACTTTTATGAGAAAGAATCTCCAAGGGATGGGGGTAGGTCAAGGGTTTGAAAACGGTATAGGCGCTATATATTCTGAACAAAAGGCCAAACTTATAGTGAACAATGTGATTATGGAAGAACTTAAAATAGAAAAAGGGACACGCCAGGGGTGCCCAATCTCCCCATTACTTTTTATTTCGGTCCTGGAGGTTTTGCTGAATATGATAAGAAAAGACCAGCTGGTTAAAGGGGTTCAGGTTGGAGCGAAACAATATAAATTGAGAGCATTTGCAGATGACTTGGTACTTACATTACAAGAGCCAGAATCTAGTACTAAAAGGGTCCTGGAATTAATTCAAGAATTTGGTCAAGTGGCAGGGTTTAAATTGAATAAGCAAAAAACTAAGGTATTAGAGAAAAACTTAACAGTAACTGAGAAAGAGAGGTTTCAGAGGGAGACGGGTTTAACGGTGGTTAAGAGTGTTAAATATTTGGGGATTAACATGACAGCAAAAAATTTGAACTTATTTAAAGATAACTATGAGAAATGTTGGAAACAAGTGAAAAAAGATTTAGAAATTTGGTCGAATTTGAAGCTCTTCTTGTCGGGTCGAATAGCAGCTATAAAGATGAATGTATTGCCTAGAATGTTGTTTTTGTTCCAAACATTGCAAATTGTGGACAAGATGGAGTGTTTCAAGGGTTGGCAGCAAGATATTTCTAAATTTATCTGGCAGGGCAAAAAGCCCAGAATAAAATTTAAAATTTTAACTGATGCATGAATCAGCAGCTTTCTGCTGGTTAAAAGACTGGCTGCTGCTTGAGAACACTGACATTTTAGAATTGGAAGGTTTCAACAATTTCTTTGGTTGGCATGCATACTTGTGGTACGACAAGGTTAAGGCTCATAAAGGTTTTAAAAATCATATTGTCAGGAAAGCATTATACAATGTCTGGATTAAATATAAAGATTTGCTGGAGAACAAAACTCCAAGGTGGCTGTCACCAATGGAGGGAAAAGCTTTAAAAAAACTTAATACGGAGTACAAGTGGCCAAAATATTGTGAAATTTTAGAACAGGAGGGAAACAAGTGGAAATTGCAGAGTTTTGAGAATCTAAAAGACAAAGTGCGAGACTAGCTTCATTATTATCAAATATTGGAGGTTTATAAGTTGGATAGGAAAATTGGCTTCCAGGTGGAAAAATCAAAATTGGAAACAGAGTTGTTAGAGAAGAAGAGTTTGGATTTGATATCCCGCCTTTCACTCCCCTTCAGGAGTCTCAAAGCGGCTAACATTCTCCTTTCCCTTCCTCCCCCACAACAAACACTCTGTGAGGTGAGTGGGGCTGAGAGACTTCAAAGAAGTGTGACTGGCCCAAGGTCACCCAGCAGCTGCAGGTGGAGGAGCGGGGAATCGAACCCCGTTCCCCAGATTACAAGACTACCGCTCTTAACCTCTACACCACACTGGCTCTCTAGTTTAGAACCCAAAACTAAGAATTTGTCAAAAGTGTATAACTTGCTGTTGAAATGGAATACGCAGGATGAAACAGTCAAATCAGCTATGATTAAGTGGGCACAAGATATTGGTCATAACATTATGTTTGCTGACTGGGAAAGGTTGTGGACCACAGGCATGAAATTCACGGCATGTAATGCCTTGAGAGAGAATATTATGAAAATGATTTATAGGTGGTACATGACCCCAGTCAAGCTTGCAAAAATTTACCACTTATCAGATAATAAATGTTGGAAATGTAAAGAAAATGAAGGTACATTTTTTCACCTCTGGTGGACATGCCCAAGGATCAAGGCTTTCTGGGAAATGATATATAATGAAATGAAAAAGGTATTTAAATATACCTTCTTGAAGAAACCAGAGGCCTTCCTCCTGGGTATGGTTAGCCATGTGGTGTTAAAGAAGGACAGAATTTTTTTTATGTATGCCACAACAGCAGCAAGGATTCTTATCGCAAAGTATTGGAAGACACCAGATCTACCCACTCTGGAAGAATGGCAGATGAAGATGATAGACTATATGGGACTGGCAGAGATGACTGGCAGAATCCAAAACCAGGAGAAAGAGACAGTGGAAGAAGATTGGAAGAAATTTAAAGACTATTTAAGCAAACACTATAATATCAATGAAGGCTAGAATCGACATGAGTTTTAAAATTTTGTGGTTTTCAGGGGTGTTGATTAAGGGAAAAGAACAGAATTATCAAAAATAATGGGAAATAAGGGAATGGATTTGCTGATTAGATAAATGGAATTAGAATACAGAAGGGGGAGGTGTGAGGAGGTCGAGGAAATTAGGTTTAAGAAATAAGATTTGAAATTATACATGTTTCTAGTATTGTGTTTGTGTATGTTTGTAGTGTTGTCTGTGTTTATTTGTTTTAATTTGGAAACTTTAATAAATATCATTTAAAAAAAAGACTTGATTTAAATACTTGTTTTTTTACAGAAAGACTCATTCTTGCTGGTATAATCTTAATATTTACAACCAGATTAAAGGTTTCATTTTTAGAATAATACATTTTCAGAGTAGTTTTTACAGTTATACCAAAAATTACTGATTTCATGATACTAGTAGAAATACATTGACACATAATTATGAAATTATTGTGAGGTTTAAAAAGTTAAATGTTGATATTTGGGCAACTTTTCTGCTGTACTTTATTGGAAGGAGAAAAAAAATAATTTCCTTAATAACAATTTAAACAATTTATTTAACTAAAACAATAACATAGAATATGTATCCATGTGTGTTAACTGATGTTAAAAAACCAACAACCTTTAGCACACATGAAACAATTTTAGCACACATGAAAAACTTAAAACAAATCCTTATTTCCTGATGAATAGCCTTTGGACTATAATGTAACTTAAATTGAAAACTATCTTTAGAAAGACTTTTCCTCCAAAAGCATTTTATTTTAAAAATTGATTTAAATAAAAAAAACTGGTTTTTTACCTTTAAATCATTGATTTTTATCCACCCTGGAAACACCCCCTGGCCAGTCCCACAGGCACCATTTGCCTGGGGAGCTTGGCAGCTGCAACAAACAGCTGTGCAAGCCTTTGGGAGGCAGAGACTTGAGAGGGCATCAGAGGAAGGGAGGGAGGGAAAGAGGGACAGAGGTCAGTGTTGCCCGCGGCACCCCTGGCCATCATTCAAGGCACCCCAGGGTCTTGGAGAAAAGGGGCAAGGTGAACAAGGATTGTTGTGACTTCTGCTCCTCTCGCTGCTTGCTTGCTGGAGGACAGGTGGGTAGGAGCAGCAGCAAGGCCAGGAGGTCCAGGGCCTCAGCAGGTGCCCAAAATAATGCCAAGTCGGTCCCGGGGAGGGGAATAAGCAGCAACACGCAGCAGAGCCAGGAGTTGGCAACTGGGCTCCTGCAAGGGCATAAAAGTCAGCCCTCCTGACTCTCATCCCATGAACAGCTATAAGAGTTGGGAAGTAGAGTAGGAAACATTGTGAGGTCTGTAAGTTCAAATCTCACCTATGCCACAAACTTACTCTGTCAATGTGGAAAGCCACCAGCCAGCATCTCAGACATCTACACTTGCAGCTGGTAGCTAAAGTTGTGTGCTGGAGATGTTGTTGGCTTTCAGCTCCAATCAGTTTCAGCCATCATGGTCTATGGTCAGGGACGATGGGAGTTGTAGTCCAAGAACTCCTAGAGGGCACCCCACTGCTAAGCATATTTGTGAATGTTAATATCATGCCACACCCGAAAAAGGAATGGCTGCAAATCCGTAGGATGCAGACCCTATCTGATTAAGAAAATCCAGCTGATAATCATAATTTCTATGGTGTTATTTCATGAAACCCAGAATTCTAATGTTGAATCAACTACAAGACATACACAGAGTATAAGATATGTAAAGAACAAACTAATAGAAATGTGGACAGGAGCTGAAATAATTTAGATAAATCCTTCAGGTCAACAAAACAGGCCAGAGTTTCTCAAACTTGGGTATCCAGATGCTTTTGAACTACAGTCCTCATCATCCTTGACCACTGGTCCTGCTAGCTGGGGAGGAAGGGAGTTGTAGTCCAAAAACAGCTGGAGACCCAAGTTCGAGATACACTGGCACTAGGCACACGCCATTCATTCAAATGACACCCCCCTCCCCAAAAGAATCCTGTAAAGTCGTTTGCCCCTCACGGAGCTACAATTGCTAGCACCAGTAACAAACTTTTTTTCTGTGATCATCATAATGGTTTCCAACCTTATGTTGTAACCATTACTGAGTTAATGTAGGCGAACACTCTGAATACTTGAAATGCGCAAAATAGATCCAAGTCTACAACTCAGATTTCAGTTTTGCACTCTGAAAGCAGAATGGGGAACATAAAACCTACCTAGATTTGTGCATCTAGCTCAGTACAGTGACTGGCAACAGGTAACATAAGGGTAGAAGAAGGTCCCTGCTGTATCAAATCAAAGTCCTAGCTAGCAGAGATGAACAAGTGCTCCTCCCCCCCTTGATTCAGTCCCTGATTTAGTCCAGATCAATTCAGACCCAATTCAACTCAGACTATGAATCCAAAATGAAAACTGAAAATATGAATCATTGTTAGTTCCATTCATATGCACTGGAAACCAAAAGAGTCATAACTGCAGCTCCCCATTTCACCACCCTTCTATGTGCTCCTTCTATGGGATTGTTTTACACTTTTGTAACATTTTGGAGAAAGGCTGTCTGGCATTCTTACAGAGTGTTCTGAGATGCAGACTGGTCTGAATCAATCCAGGCCTGATTCAGATTCAGTCTGGAAACTCAATTTAGTTTGGAATTCAGCCAAACTGGTCGCACAGTCCTCCTGTCTAGTGTTCTGTTCTCATGGCAGGATGCTACAGGACGCACACAAGGAGGGCAAGTGCGCTCTCCCAAGCTTTCAGGCAAAAGTATTTCACTGTCCTACCTGGAGATGCTGTCCTAGCCTGTAACACATGTGATGGCCTTTCCCTCTTGCCACACCGTTAATGCTTTGCAATACAGAGACACTCAAACCTCTTTGCAGCATCTGGTGGGGCCACTGAGGAAACAGGATGCTCAGTTAGAGGGACCTTTGGTTCGACCCAACTAGGACTCTTCTTAGGTCCACCCCTGCCCTTTGCTTCATATTAGGACGTAATGGGCCAGTGAAAGCACAAACCCATTGTTCTCACCGAACCCAATGAAGCAGGAGAGGCCCGGTTTATCCATATAAACAAAGCTTACGTAAACTCACCCCGGGGCAAACAAACAGGCTGCTGCATGCTCTTTGCGGCCATTTACACATACTTCAATGACAGAGAAATTGAAACAGAGATGATTGATGGAAACCACAAAAACCCCATCTACACTGCATCCCCCAGGGGATTTGGCAGAGGGTGTCCGTTAATACACAGTGCCTGAGGCTGAAATACAAGAGCCTCCGCCTGCTTGGAGTACGCTGGGGCACTCACAGCCACCACAGGATGAAAGGGATGAAAGGGGCAGATTCTTCCAGGAATAGTTACATAATGGTTTTGAAACAAGCCTAAAAATTACAAGCGTGATGTAACGTCCAAAAGCTCTGTGCTGCACTTCTGGTGAATTTTACTGCAGCTTTGAAATGGAATTAAATCTGAGTTTAGTCTGGTTAAGGCCTGACCAGATGGCAAAACTCAACAGGTTCTTAGAGCTGTCATTAGCTTTCCAGGGATTTCGGCAGGAGGGGAGGGGGAGGGGGAGAAATTTCAGAAGAGGGGAGGGAAATAAGACCCCCCCCCCAGCCCAAGCCCAACTCCAGGTGGGAAAAAGCCTGAGAGCAGAGAACTCATTGGCAAAAGAGAAGGGGGGGGTGTTTGGGGGTGGGGAGAGAAGCACTAAGATTAACCTTTAGTCTTTCAGTATTTATCCAGGGCCTCAATACAGGCATTTTTCAGGAACAGATTTTTACTTTTTTTGCATGCAAATGGCCCTGTGCCAGACTAGGCCATCTGAATGTTAAAAAACAAAACAAAAAAACCACCCTTCTGCATTCAGGGCCCTCACAAAACAGTGCAAACTGCTGTTATTTGCCAGGACGGATTGCAATAATGCAGCCAACAAAGAGATGCAGCCAACAATAAAGAACTGAATGGCTGAGATCAGCAGGTCCCCTTGCCGGTTGCCATGGGAACCCCACCAGGGCTTACTAAAGGTATTTCCTGAAGAAAAAGCACACACATGCCCAACAGCTCTGCTAATCCCAACAGGAAGCGCTTACTGGGCCTCTGGGGATTGGCCTCTTTCTAGGGGGGGGGTCCCTCCAAATTGGCCTTTCCTCAAGGCTAACTATGATCTGTTTGCTGGGAAGCGGCTGCAGATTGCCTTATCCAAGCCCCCCCCCCCCAGCTCCTTTTACACAGAGACTCATGCACACAACCTCTGTCTCTAGGAACAGCAAGCAGTTTTCAGTGCTTGAGGGCATCCTTCACTCTGCTCTCCCTCACAACACCGCCTCCCCACATTAGAACATGGACACGGTCTGGTTTATAAACTCCAGCCTCTGCCAAATATTAATGAAGGGAAGTTGTTGGACACATGAGAGTGCGCAAGAGCAGGAGCTCAAGGGCAAACAAAAGTTCATAAGAGTTGGAGCAGGAGTGACAGTCCAAATTATGTGGGAATGGATCCCGTATTGCCAGGGTGGGGGTGGGGGTTCAGGTTCTCATGAACAGAGGGTGGTCCCTTCCTATGTTAGCCAACTTCTTGTTTCATAAACAAGTTTCAAACTGTGTTCTGGGGACACCCAGTGGGTTTGGGGTCTTCCCTGGAAGCTTATTAGCCATTACTCCATGATAAGTTTGGCAATGGTGAGTAACCTTCCTAAAAGCAGCTTGCCTGCCGTGTGAAGTGCTGGGGAAGATGCTCGAGGCACATGTTTCACGCAGCAGTGAGGCCACAACTGTTCCTTGCGTGAACCAAGGGTGTCCTTTGGCAACAGGCGCAGCGCTTACTTGATGGCATGTAGTGACGAGTATTAGCTCAGATAGCTTTAAAAAGGGATTAGACCAGGCATAGGCGAACTCGGCCCTCCAGATGTTTTGGGACGACAATTCCCATCATCCCTAGCTAACAGGGCCAGTGGTCAGGGATGATGGAATTTGTAGTCCCAAAACATCTGGAGGGCAGAGTTTGCCTATGCCTGGATTAGACAGATTCAGGGAAGAGGAGAAATCTAAATGGTGATGTGCACCCCTCCAGGTTTACAGGCATTTTAATGCACATTGCTCTTAATACATTTTTGTATGCAGCCTTTCTTTAATACAGTCATACCTCGGGTTGAGTGCGCTTCGGGTTGAGTGCGTTCGAGTTGCGCTCCACGGCAACCCGGAAGTAAGGGAGCGCGTTACTTCCAGGTTTCACCGCTTGCGCATGCGCAGATGCTCAAAATGACGTCATGCACGTGCACAGGCGTGCCATCGCTAGTTACGTTTGTTTATGGATGCGAACGGGGCTCCGGAACGGATCCCGTTCGTATCCAGAGGTACCACTGTATACACTTTTTTGCAAGCTGCATTCCCTCTATATAATGCTTTTTGCATGTTATTTTTATTAATATACACATATTATGCACACTTTCCACTAATATATGGAATTCTAGACACCTTTTGGTTTGAAAAACTGCACAGCAATTCAAGGCATAGCCACATTTTTGTTTGAATTGTTTTAGGAAGTGCAAATGAGGTAGAAACACATTCAAATTGAAACTAAACTCAATTACTCCCCCTTCCCATCCCCTAGCAGTCCACAGAATGCAATGGGCTGGTCTGGACCGTGCAAAGCCTGAATTACAACCCTTGCAGATGCCATTCCAGAGGAACCAAGTGCTTCCCTCTGTCTAATGGCATAGGGAGAATGCTAGGCAAAATGCAACAGGACTGCAGGTCAGGGGGTTGGCTCTTTGAGAATCACAGTCTTTGGGCTAAGGGAGTTGAGCCTGGGAGAGGCAGACTAGAGGAAGAGACACATATGGCCTTGGTCCACCTCCACCCTTTGTTCGGGCAAGTTTCTGCCTTGACCTACCTGATACAGATGGCTCAGAGAAGTGGAAGGGTTTTCTGAAGGTAGCAAGCATAAAAAACCACTGCTGTAAATAATTATATGTGCTCATGTACTTCATACCCATCAACTGCCCGGGAGAGAGGGGGGATATCCCATTTTTTCTTGCAAGAGGACAGCAGCCCAAATGGCTGCTGGGATTTGGGGCTGCACTTTTTCAGACGCATGAGTGTAGCACTGGAAGACGTCGTCCCAGTTTTGGGCTGCTTCATATGGGAAGATATGGTACTTAGGTGTGCATGAAACAGGCACAGCCTGGACCCCTTTGCCGTACATGTGCATGCATGCAAGAGAGAGAGAGAGAGAGAGAGAGAGAGCGCGCAATAGTGATGAGATCTAAATACTTAACCACAATACAGTGGTGCCCCGCAAGACGAATGCCTCGCAAGACGAAAAACTCGCTAGACGAAAGAGTTTTCCGTCTTTTGAGGTGCTTCGCAAGACGAATTTCCCTATGGGCTTGCTTCGCAAGACGAAACATCTTGCGAGTTCTTGCGAGTTTTTTCCCTTCCCCCCCTTTTTCTAAGCCGCTAAGCCGCTAATAGCCGCTAAACCGCTAAGCCGCTAATAGGGTTGCTTCGCAAGACGAAAAAACCGCAAGACGAAGAGACTTGCGGAACAGATTAATTTCGTCTTGCGAGGCACCACTGTACTCTTAACGCAGTAGTCCACTCTACACACAAAACCTGCTGCAAGAGAGATCTAAAAGCACTGAAAGCTCCTTTTAGATCCTATAGGGGAGAGTGAATTCCAGTTTTCTGACATTAGTCACTTAGAATACTTCTTTCTCATTTTGCAAACGTACTTCTGCTTTTTGTGTTCATCCACAGGACAAGCCTTTGAACCAAGCCACTATTATTCCTGCCTTACAAATGGAGAGTGCAGCAGACATGCCCTAGTCCTCTACGAAGGAACTGCAAGGACAAAGTCTGGCTCAACTGGTCATCTATTGGACATAGTGGCTGGGCTTGTGTCTAATGTTGTGCAAGTGTTTCCATTTTCAGAATGGGACTTTCCCACCCTTGTCTCCTCCTGCACATGCCCCATGCCCTCCCATTGCACAAGTGGAAATCCTTGCACTGACAGGACAGTTGCTTAGCATTACAGGCTACCACTGATTTACATGCGCCGAACTGATGCATGCGTGCATTGCAACAACCCAGAAATGGTCAGGAAAAGGGGCGGGAATGGAGAAATGGAGCATAATGGGAGCATAATGGGCTTATACATGCTCTACCGTCACATGTAATGATGTGGAACACAACCCCATGTTTCCAAAGACAACACTGTGAACGACTCCACAAGATCATGTGTGTGTTTAGAAAGAGATAGGAAGGAAAATACAGGCAGATACTGGTCTTCTCATGGGCAACGTTCCCTGTGAGAGGTTGAAGACATTGGGTGAGGGACAATAGTAAAATAATGTACCTGGGAAAGGGGTTTGTGTGGGCATGCCTTGATCCTTGAGCCTGGGAAGTCTTCATGTTAATCAATCCCCTGTTTGGGGTTTTGCTACTTCACAGTGCTTTGATTGATCTGTTCCACTTTTATTTTTTGTATTTCACTATGCAGGTCCCTGCTTTGGGAGCCTTTATGGCTGAAGTGAAGTGTACAAAAACAGCAGAAGGAGCAGCAAATCAATACATGAATAAATAATAGGATGAATTTAAAGGAAGAGTGGTTGAGAAGAGACTGGCCTAGCACACTCATGGACATTACTTTTTATAGACTTCTCTGTAAAAGGCATGGCTTCCAGTACCTTTCTCATGTTTTATGGCATATCATCGCTCATGGCAGCAAGATGCTTCCCATTTTTCTACATTAATAGCCGTGAGGGTCCATGCTGGGCCCCTGCAGAGGTCCCTCCTATCATGGACTCCATGGCTTGAGCTCAGTGGCAGGACTTTGGGACAGATGCCCATGTCTCCTCCACTCAGCAGAATTAGCAGCAGCCCCCCAAGTGCAACAGAGCTGGCTTGTCTCACTTACTTCAAATGCAGCGATCAATATACATTACCATCTGAAGAGGGAGCCCCTGTAGGATCATTAAGTCCTTCTTCAACTGGGAGACTTACAGCCTGGGGAACATGGAACAAGGCTGCCTTCCTAAGCTTAGCACAGGGGCAGTCAACATGTTGTGGACTACAACGCCCATTATCCCTGGCCACTGGCCATCCCTGCTGGGCTTATTATGGGAGTTGTTGCTGAACGGCCTCTGGTGGGCTCCCCATGCCTGACATAGGTTGGACAACCCACATCTCAGTATCAAAGGAAGGAAATGCGGTTTCTTTGCTAAGCGGTCTTTTCACGTGCACTTTCCGCATTTCTTGTTTAGTGTGGCAGCAGGAAACTACCATATATGGACATCTCCTAAGATTTGGAAATAGTTAAATATACTTTGTAGAAAGGGTTAGAGAGGGTTTTGGAGCAGGGTTATCTAGGGGCAAGATCCAACTGAGAATGAGCTTATTGACAGGGGAAGGCATGCCGAATACTCCACATCATCTCAAATTTCCAGTCCAGAAGAAATATTTACTCTGCAAGGACTGTATACATAACACCCCCTGTCCCAGCTGCCCACTGGGCATCTGCCTGTGCCACAGAAACCAGCTGGCACAAGTCCAAACAGCCTGCTGAAACCATGCCAACAAAAAGGAGTTGGAGGGGAAAGAAATAAAGGGTACCCTTTAAAAAGTAGGGGTATCACAACACAAGGTACACGCCAATATTACAAACCACTCACATTTATATAATGAGATTTATAGAATAAATATTCCCACATATAGTAAGCTGCATTAAGGCTAACTGACACGGAAAAACACACATCATATGTCGGCTAGTATGATGTTTCCCAGAATCCACAAACCGTCAGGCTGCTGGATTTAAAGGCACATATCCATGGTCCAAGAAAGGATTCCAGAAAGCTGTGAACCAGAGGAAAGAGGCCTCAAATGTATCCAGGATAGGGCTAATGACAGGTACTGCCACTGACCTCACTTATCTCCAGGTAAGCTATAGACCAGCAGACTACTCTCCAAGGCCCACAAGAAGAGGAGAGTTGTCAAAACATTGCCCCAGCTGCTAAGCACAATCCTCAAAAAAGCATACTACAGATAATTGAAAGAATATTAGAATTTGGGAAAGTAGCCGGCTTCAAGTTAAACAAGAATGAAACCAACATTATAGTCAAAAATATGACCAAGCAAGAAAAGGAATAACTACAGGAGATATCAGGATTAATAACAGTAAATAAGACCAATTATTTAGGAATTTGGCTGACCGATAATAATAGTAATCTATTCAAAGATAATTACATAAAAAACTGGAAAGGAATCAAAAGAGATTTAGAAATCTGGAATAAGTTAAGATTATCACTTACTGGCAGAATAATGGTGGTTAAAATGAACGTGTTGCCGAAAATGATGTATCTATTCCAAATGATACCGATAATTGGAAGAATGGGAAGTCTTAGACTATGGCAAAAAGAGATATCCAAATTCATATGGCAGCATAAAAAACCAAGAATTAAACACAAACTTCTAATAGATAAAAAACATAGAGGTGGACTAGCACTACCTGACCTAAATTTATATTACGACACTGTCTGTTTAAATTGGCTAAAAAAGTGGATTGTATTAAAAGATGGTGATTTGTTAGATCTAGAAGGATTTAACAATTGTTATGGTTGGCATGTGAATTTAGCTTATGAAAAAGGGAAAGTACACAGGGGATTCATGAACCATGTCATAAGGAAATCATTATATAAGACATGGACAAAATATAAGGATCTCCTAGAACCAAAAACATCATGGTGGGCATCACCTCTAGAAGCAATTACAATAAAAATGAAAAATATGGAGTTAGAATGGGCCACATATAAAGATCTGATTAAGGAAAAAGACAATAAATTGGTAATTAAAGATTATGAGGAAATTAAACAACACCTTACGGGTTGGATCCAATACCATCAATTGCATGAAGTGTTCAGGACAGATAAGAAAAAAAGGTTTCTCAAATGAACCTTCATTATTAGAAAAAGTGTTATTACAAAACAAAACCAAGGTAATGTATGATACATTATTGGAGTGGGAGGTCAAAGACGAACAGGTCAAGGAGGTAATGATCAAGTGGGCTTTAGATACTGCGAAAACTATTAACTTAACAGCATGGGAAGAACTATGGTGAAAGAACTGGAAATTTACAGCCTGTGAAGTATTGAGGGAAAACCCAATCAAGATGTTTTATAGATGGTACTTAACACCTACCAAAATAGCTAAAATGTGTAAGACAAAAACAAATCTGTGCTGGAGGTGTGGTAAAACAGAGGGGACACTTATACATGTTTGGTGGATCTGTGAAAAAATCAAAAGCTTCTGGAACACAGTATATGACGAGCTTAAAAAAAATGTTTAAGTATAACTTTATGAAAAATACAGAAGCTTTTCTACTAGGGATAATGGACACAGGTAGAGCAAAAGAAGATCAGAAAATATTCCTTTACGCTACAGGAGCGGCAAGGATCCTAACTGCTAAAAACTGGAAAAAAGAAACTGTGCCAACGAAAAAAGAATGGCAAGACAAACTGTTAGAGCAGTGTTTCCCAACCTTTTTTGGGCAAAGGCACACTTGTTTCATGAAAAAAATCTCGAGGCACACCACCATTAGAAAATGTTTAAAAAATTAACTCTGTGCCTATATTGACTATATATAAAGTAACTCTCTTTAATAGGAATCAAATAAACACAAAGAAAGTACTTTATAATTACTTTTTTATGAAATAGTAAGTAAACAGAAATATGAAAAATTGCGCCTTTTGTCCCTCTCCTCGAAATGCTCCAACTCAATGTTCCTCCGCGGGCTGGCCATTGGAGAGCCGTGTCGCCCACACCGCAGCCCAATACAATATGAACCCTCCCCTCACAAGCGGCAACCCCTCCACACTCCCCACCTTAAGCCTCCACACGCGCCCTGCCCAAAGAGATGCCCGCCCGCGCGCGAGGGGATCCTTTACCTCAGCATCCTGCCAAAAAAAAAAAAAAAAAAAAGAGGGCGGGAGACTGCGGTCCCTCAGAGGCTGGGCGTTAGGAAGAAGCAGGCGCCTTCATCCAAGCAGGAGCAGCAGCAGCTGTAGCTGTAGCTGTAGTAGCGCCAAGCTGTGCTGGGGACTCCGTGCCCATGAGGGGAGGGAGGGGAGAGAGAGGAGAGGCAGCAGGTCGCCCTCTTAAGTCACGCGCGCGCAGGCACCACCACGCATCCTTCGCGCCCTCTCGCAGAGCCCCTGCTCAGCACCTCCCGCCTCGGGGACGCCCGTCATGAGCCGCTGAGAGGCCGCCAAGCCTCCAGGCTGCTCCCATTCAGCCTTAGGCGCGCGCCCGCCTCGGGAAAAGCGGTGCTGGGAGGCGGAGAGAGAGAGAGAGAGAGGACGCCGCTGGCCGCGTCCCACCCTCAGTCAGTCGGCTCGGAGCTACTGAGGAGAGGGAGGTGGGGACGACGGCGCGTCTGTTCCGCTCGGGGCCAGCGCGCCCCCGCCCCCCTCTCCAGAATCCCCAACTAAATACGATGCGCTAAGGGAGGGGGGAGAACCCACCCACAAAGAGGACGCCTTTCTGCAGGGCACCTAAGGCCTCTCGCCGCCCGACTCGCCCGCCTCCCTCCCACGGCACACCAGGCAACGTCTCGCGGCACACTAGTGTGCCGCGGAACACCGGTTGGGAAACACTGTGTTAGAGTACCGTATTTTTTGTCCCATAGGACGCTCCATCCCATAGGACGCACCTACTTTTTTTTTGGGGGGGGGGAATAAAGGGGAAAAAAATTCCTTTATTTCCCCCCCCAAAACCAGGTCGGGGAACAGTGGGATGGCGGCACTGCGCCTCCCCGCTGTCCCCCGAGCTTGTGGGGCTGGCCGATGTCTGTCCGGCGTGCGTGGCGCCCTGGCCGGGCGGCAGGCTGCTATCCGCAGCCTGGGGAGCCCTGCGGGGAACTCCTGCAGGGCTCCCCACGCTGCGGATGTCTGTCCGGCGCGCGGGGCGCTCTGCTTTAGGGTGCCCCGCCCGTCCGCCGGGCGGCAGGCTGCGGACACCTGCGCGAAGCATGGGGCGTCCTCCAAAGGGCGCCCCGTGCTACGCGCTGCCGGCTGCCGCCCGCAAGCCTTGCGCGCCCAGGGGGAGTTCCCCCGGGTGCGCAAGGCTTGCGGACACCTGTGCGAAGCACGGGGCGTCCTCCGGAGGGGCCCCGTGCTCCGCGCTGCAGCCTGCCGCCTGCAAGCCGTGCGCGCCGGGGGGGAGTTCCCCCGGGCATGCAAGGCTTGCAGACACCTGCGCGAAGCACGGGGCGTCCTCCAAAGGGTGCCCCTTGCTCCGCGCTGCAGGCTGCCGCCCGCAAGCCGCCCGCGCCGGGGGGAGTTCCCCCGGGTGCGCAAGGCTTGCGGACACCTGTGCGAAGCACGGGGCGTCCTCCGGAGGGGCCCCGTGCTCCGCGCTGCCGGCTGCCGCCCGCAAGCCGTCCGCGCCGGGGGGAGTTCCCCCGGGAACGCAAGGCTTGCGGATAGCTTCCTGGAGCCTGGAGAGCGAGAGGTGTTGGTGCGCACCGACGCCTCTCACTCTCCAGGCTTCAGCGAAAGCCTGCATTCGCCCCATAGGACGCACACACATTTCCCCTTCATTTTTGGAGGGGAAAAAGTGTCCAGAGGAATGAAAAAAGGACTTCTGAGTTGTTTGTTTTTAAAAATATTATATTTCACCTTGGGTGCTGTGTGGACAAAAAGGTGATTCATCATTTTTATTAACAAATATTAAATTCCCAAACAAATTTGCAACAGAATAAGAGCTAGAAAAGAATTAATAACCAATAGAACACTTGAATGTGATCCTTTATTCTTTCTATTCAGCTGTTCTATATCAGCTATGTGGCTTAGTGGTACAGCCATCTCAGAAAGTCCCAGGGTTGATTCCTGGCAACTCAATGTAGGGCTGAGAATATCCTCGTTATGGAGAGTCACTCAGGGCAGGCGCTGACCAGCCGTACGACTCAGTATAAGGCAGCTTTGCTATGATCTTGTTTCCGTGAATAATTAGCATTTTATGCGGCAGCCTTCCTCCAGCTGAAGTCCTTCTTACGTTTTGAACCACAGCTCCCAGCAGCGCCTGCTGCTAAGCTGTCCTGGCTGGAGCTCATGGGAGTTGTAGTCCAAAGCAGCAGGAGGACGCTGGGCTGGTGAAGACGGGTGCATGAGAAGAGCTGCCAGAATGGGAATGGGGCAAGGAGAAGCAGCTGCTCTTCCTGCCGCTGCTGCAGGATGGGAAAATAAAGGGTACGGATACACAGCTAGGGCAAAACCAACACTATATTTAAGATGAAAAGCAAAATAATACTACTGTTTTTTTAGTTGAGAATATATTTTTTTAGTGTGAATATTCTCTATAGTAATTGAAAATGTTTTAATTTGTGAATGTCTATGTGGGTTGCCTGCAGTGTTGCTCAGAGGAGAACAATTGGAGTTAATGAATCTGACGGATTTGGTTCACTGATTTCAATGGGTTTACTCGGAGCAGAAGTTAGTTGGCCACAACCCCATTTGTGTGGTACAGTGGTACCTTGGGTTACAAACACTTCTGGTTACAGACTCCGCTAACCCAGAAATAGTACCTTGGGTTAAGAACTTTGCTTCAGGATGAGAACAGAAATCACGCGGTGGCAGTGGGAGGCCCCATTAGCTAAAGTGGTGCTTCAGGTTAAGAACGGTTTCAGGTTAAGAACGGACTTCCAGTTGACAATGTTTCTTGGGATTTCATGAAAAAATTGCTTGAAGAAATTAAGTTTGGATCTAAATTAAGTTTGGATCTAAAAGGAATACAAGCAATATATTCAGAACAAAATGCCAAGTTAATTGTAAATCAGGTGATAACGGATGAATGTAAGATACAAAAAGGAACTAGATAAGGATGCCCGCTATCACCTCTGTTCTTTATTCTGGTGCTGGAAGTACTTGCAAGAAATACAAGAGCAGATAAGGAGATCACAGGGATAAAAACTGGAAAAAGTGAATTTAAACTGAAAGCATATGCTGATGATTTAGTAATTATGGTGGAGGGTACAAAAAATTCTCCTCCTAGAGTGATAGAAAAGATTCAAGAATTTGGGGGAAGTGGCAGGATTTAAATTAAACAGAAATAAAATTAAGCTGTTAGTAAAAAAATTGAAGGAAGAAGAGAAAAAAGAGTTGATGCAAAGTGGGTTAAACCACAGAGCCTATAGGGCTTGCTGATCAGCGAAAGAAAGAGGGGGCTTTGCCCTGCCAGACTTAAGGTTGTACTATGAAGCCGCAGCTTTCTGCTGGCTAAAAGATTGGCTGCTTCTCGAAGACACTGATGTATTAGATTTGGAAGGTTTTAATAATGCTTTTGGTTGGCATGCATATTTATGGTATGACAAGGTTAAGATCAATAAGACTTTCAAGAACCATATTGTCAGAAAAGCAGTGTTTAATGTCTGGACAAAATACAAAGACTTATTGGAAAACAAAACTCCAAGGTGGCTTTCACCACTGGAAGCTAAGGCCCGGAAAAGACTCAATATGGAGGCCAAATGGCCGAAGTATTGGGAAATATTAGAAAAAGATGGAGATAATTGGAAATTGCAGAGTCAGGAGAAAATGAAAGACAAAGTGCGAGATTGGTTACACTACGCTCAGATTAAAGAAGTTTTCAAACTTGATAAAAAGTTAGGATTCCAGGTGGAAAAATCGAAGCTAGAAACGGAACTGTTAGAGCCTAAGACTAAGGTACTTTCAAAAATGTATAACTTGCTGTTGAAGTGGAATACACAAGATGAAAGGGTTAAATCGGCTATGATAAAGTGGGCACAAGACATTGGATATAACATTATGTTTGAGGACTGGGGGAGGTTGTGGACTACTGGGCTGAATTTTACTGCATGTAATGCTTTGAAAGAAAATGTTATGAAAATGATATATAGATGGTACATGACCCCAGTCAAACTTGCAAAAATATACCACTTGTCTGATAACAAATGTTGGAAATGTAAAGAAAATGAAGGAACATTCTTTCACCTTGCCCTAGAGTGGACTTGCCCTAGAGTGAAGGCTTTCTGGGAAATGATATATAATGAGCTGAAAAAGGTATTTAAGTATACCTTCCCTAAGAAACCAGAGGCCTTCCTTTTGGGTATTGTCGGCCAGAACGTGTTAAAGAAGGACCGAACATTTTTTATGTACGCAACAACAGCAGCAAGGATACTTGTTGCTAGGCATTGGAAAACTCAAGATCTACCCACACTGGAAGAATGGCAGATGCAACTGATAGACTATATGGAACTGGCTGAGATGACTGGCAGAATCCGAGACCTGGGAGAAGAGACGGTGGAAGAAGATTGGAAGAAATTCAAGATTTATCTACAAAAATATTGTAAATTGTATGAATGTTAAGAAGGATGTGAGAGTATAAACAACTTGGCACCATTAAGCTAGATGAAGTGAATTACGAAGATAAGTCAAATTTTAGAAAGGATAAAAAATTTTGGAAGTTGTAGGTTATATTTAAATTCTTTAAGATTTGAATAAAGGATAGTTAAAATCAGAGATATAACATTGGAAAAGTAGATAATAAGAATAGAAATAAGGGGATAAATTTGCTGGAAAAAAATTTATAAACAGGAACGCAGGAGCGGGAGATGTGAGGGAGTCCAAAGAAGTGAAGAGAACTATGTCAAGAGATGTTATATTGTATTGTTTATTGGCATTGTAATTTTAAACAAAACTGTTAATAAAAATTATTAAAAAAAATAAAAAATATAGGGCTTGCTGATCAGAAGGTCGGCAGTTCGAATCCCCACGATGGGGTGAGCTCCCGTTGCTCAGTCCCTGCTCCTGCCAACCTAGCAGTTTGAAAGCATGTCAAAATGCAAGTAGATAAATAGGTACTGCTCCAGCAGGAAGGTAAATGGCGTTTCCGTGCGCTGCTCTGGTTCACCAGAAGCGGCTTAGTCCTGCTGGCCACATGACCCGGAAGCTGTACGCCGGCTTCCTCAGCCTATAAAGCGAAATGAGCGCCGCAACCCCAGAGTCGGCCACGACTGGACCTAATGGTCAGGGGTCCCTTTACCTTTACCTATTGAGATAGTAGTTCATAAAAAAGTAAAATACCCGTATTTTTCGCTCTATAAGACGCGGCAGACCACAAGACGCACCTAGTTTTTGGAGGAGGAAAACAAGAAAAAAAAATATTCTGAATCTCAGAAGCCAGAACAGGAAGAGGGATCGCTGCGCAGTGAAAGCAGCAATCCCTATTGCTGTTCTGGCTTTTGGGATAGCTGTGCAGCCTACATTCGCTCCATAAGACGCACACACATTTCCCCTTACTTTTTAGGAGGGAAAAAGTGAGTCTTATAGAGCAAAAAATACGGTACTTAGGGATATGGCTAACAGCAAAATACATAAATGTCTACAAAGGCAATTTTGAAAAAGTGTGGTCTGAGATGAAAAGCAATTTAGAAATATGGAGCAGAATGAACCTTTCCCTACTAGGAAAAATAGCAGCGATAAAAATGAATGTATTGCCCAAAATGCTCTTTCTGTTCCAGACAGGCCCAGTAATTGTGAAAGATGATTGCGTCAAAAAATGGCAGAATAATATTTCGAAGCTTGTCTGGGGGAGCAAAAGGCCAAGGATTAAACACAAGATACTTACAGATATAAAAGAAAGAGGCGGGTTTGCCCCCCCCCCCGACCACAAATACTATGAGGCTGCATGTTTAGTATCGATTAGGGACTGGAGAATACTGGAAAAGGAAGAAGCATTAGATCTGGAAGGTCATGATAACAGATTTGGATGGCATGCATACTTATGGTATGGGAAAGGGAAAGTCCATAAAGGATATTACAATCATATAATTAAGGTAAAGGTAAAGGTACCCCTGCCCGTACGGGCCAGTCTTGACAGAGTCTGGGGTTGTGCGCCCATCTCACTTAAGAGGCCAGGGGCCAGCGCTGTCCGGAGACACTTCCGGGTCACGTGGCCAGCGTGACATCACTGCTCTGGCCAGAGCCAGAGCCAGAGCCGCACACACGGAAGGTTTACCTTCCCGCTGGTAAGCGGTCCCTATTTATCTACTTGCACCCAGAGGTGCTTTCGAACTGCTAGGTTGGCAGGCGCTGTGACCGAGCAGCGGGAGCGCACCCCGCCGCAGGGATTCGAACCGCCGACCTTTCGATCGGCAAGCCGTAGGCGCTGAGGCTTTAACCCACAGCGCCACCTGCGTCCCTTATACAATCATATAATTAAAGGTAAAGGTAAAGGTACCCCTGCCCATACGGGCCAGTCTTGACAGACTCTGGGGTTGTGCGCCCATCTCACTTAAGAGGCCAGGGGCCAGCGCTGTCCAGAGACACTTCCGGGTCACGTGGCCAGCGTGACATCGCTGCTCTGGCCAGAGCCAGAGCCAGAGCCGCACACGGAAACGCCGTTTACCTTCCCGCTGGTAAGCGGTCCCTATTTATCTACTTGCACCCGGAGGTGCTTTCGAACTGCTAGGTTGGCAGGCGCTGGGACCGAGCAGCGGGAGCGCACCCCGCCGCAGGGATTCGAACCGCCGACCTTTCGATCGGCAAATAATTAGGAGATCACTAATGAGGGTGTGGGAGAGATATAAAGACTTAATAGAACAACAAACACCCTGGTGGGTATCACCATTTGAAGCTTCATTACTCAAACCATTTGGCAAAAAAGGGAAGTGGCCTACATATAGAGACTTGCTGAAGGATCAAGAAGGGAAATGGAAATTAAAAGATTACAAGGAAATTAAAGACCATTTTCAGAGTTGCTCACACTACAGACTACATGAGATGTAAAAGGAAGATAATAAGAAAGGGTTTAGTTATACAACTTCTAGATTTCAAAAGGAAGTAATAGAAGAAGTGAAGCTGCTGAAGAAAGCATATAGTATTTTGCTAGAATGGGAAACAAAAGATGAGGAGGTCAAATTGGTCATGATCAAATGGGCACAGGATATAGGACATAATATACAATTTCAGGACTGGGAAAAACTGTGGAAAGTAAACTTGAAATTTACAGATTGTTCTCTCTTAAAAGAAAATTATATGAAAATGATGTATAGATGGTACATTACACCAGAACAGATCGCAAAAATGTATAAAACCGGGTCAAATATATGTTGGAAATGTAAAGAAAAAGAAGAGACTTTTTATCATACGTGGTAGGAATGTAGAGAAATTTAAAAATTTTGGGAAATGATATACAATGAATTGAAAAAAAATGTTTAAAATGACATTTGTAAAAAAAACTAGAGGCATTTATGTTAGGGATTGTAGGACAAGACCTGCCAAGAAAAACAAAGAATTTATTTATATATGCTACAACAGCGGCAAGAGTCTTGATAGTACAAGGATGGAAGAATGAGGAAATCCCGACAAAAGAACAGTGGCAAGAAAAATTGATGAGCTATGCGGAGTTGGCTAAATTGACATATAAATTGTGGGACAAGGACAACTATGGCTTTAAGGAAGAATGGGAGCTTTTTACAAATTATCTAAAAAGACAACAAAATAAACTGGACTCCTTGGCAGGTTTTGAATAAACATACACAGATTTATTGGTGGATAACATGTTAGATAGATAATGTAAGGATATGTACAATTTTATAACATGCAGAGAATAATATGTGCTGAGAAATCAGAGAGGAGCTGAGGGAAGTCTTTGGTGGGGGAGGGGATGGAAGGAAGGGTGGGGAAATTATGTATGCGATTATATGGTTTCATGATTTGTTATGTTGAAATTGCTAATAAAAATATTTTTTTAAAAAAGGGAAAAAAATGAACCTCCAGAACGAATTAAGTTCGTAACCCGAGGCACCACTGTAGAGAGAGCTGGCCTGGCCTGCTCTTATGTGCAAGGCAGCATAGCTCAGCGTGGCTGAAATGGCAGGAGGGAAAGAGCAGCAGGCCAGGCCCAAGAAAGTCTCTCTGGCTTGCTCTCCCCAGAGGGGGGTTTGGAGGGGTGGACGAGTGACCGATGGAGGGGGGACGGGGTGGAAAATGGAAACGTCCAGCCTTTTCCCTTTAACAACTCATTGGCCACCGTCGCATTTCAGCAACATACAGAGTAAACACAGAGGTATTTTTACTTGTCCCACCATTTTCAAAATAAAAAAGCATTGATAAAAAGCAGAGGGTAACTAAGCAGTACTTGTTCGTAATATCCATTAATTTTAGTGGGTCTACTCTGAGTAGCTGGCAGTGTATGAGAGCCCTTTGCCTACTAAGAGCACCCACCCCCAGGAGACTTACTGTATTTTTCGCTCCAAAAGATGCACTTTTTTCTTTCTAAAAAGTAAGGGGGAAAGTCTGTGCGTCTTATGGAGCGAATGCGTGGTCCCTGGAGCCGAATTGCCCAGAAAGAGGGAAGTGGGTTTTGAAACAAAGCCGCTAAGCAGCTGATCGGCAAGAGATCGGAGGGAGATAAGGGACGCTAGCGATAAAGAAGGCTGCCTGGGAGCGGGGAGGTAAAGACAGTGAACTTGGAAGGAGAGGAGATAGGAAGACTAAAGCAACGAGGAGTGAAATTAGAAGAAAAGGAGGAGCAAAAAACTGCTCCAGCTAAGGAAAAGACACTAAGGCAAACAAGAGGGAAGGGAGTGTTGAAAGGAAACAGCTGATCGGTGGGATCGGGAGAGAGATAAGGGATGCTAGCGATAAAGGAGGCTGCCTGGGAGGGGGGAGGTAAAAGCCCATGGATCCTCAGGATTTTTACATTGGGTCACCCCAAATTCACCATCAGATCACATAGCATGTCCATGGCTACAGCCTGCACCAAAAAAATCACGCATTCACTGTTTCCTGGGGCTGCAGTGGTGCAAAAATGTGGTTACAAAGCACGGATCCACATGGATCCTCAGGATTTTTGCATTAGGCTACCCCAAACTCACCATCAAATCACACGTCTGTGGCCACAGAATGATTCACAAAAATCATACATCCACTGTTTCATTCAGAATATTGTTTTTCTTTATTTCCTCCTCTAAAAACTAGGTGTGTCTTATGGAGTGAAAAATACGGTGATTATGTGGGGCTCTCTTCTCTTTGTGGAAGCCCCACAGCTATTAGGTCTCCCAGTGAGGTGTGAGGAGGTTTTAAAAAGTTATTTGTTAAAAAAAGAAGCTGAAAATACAAAAATAATTTCAAAAGTAAGGGATAGCTGGGTTAGCTAATAAGAAAACTCTACAATTCACCATTCGGCAGTATCTATTAGGCCTAGCCAAAATGTCACAAAATAGCAGGAAGCTTTCAGTTCTCTAGAACTAGTGATTAGGCGAGGTGCTACCTAAAGTAAGGAGAAAGTTTCAGGCTACATATATCTCCGGTGGATGCTACAGGTATCGGTTAACACCTCTATGAATCTGGGATAAAGAAGTAATGCTGCCCCCCTATTTGCGAGAACCTAAAGGCTGGCTGTAGCCAGATCTGAGGAAAAACAGCCTCCAGAAATGTTTTGAGATTCAGCAAACGTGAGGGCCCACAAGCAGCTGATCTGGCACCTCCATGCACACCTTGTGACACCAGCCACTGGTGGTGATGGAGCAATGAGGAAGAAATAGGAGGGGATCTGGCAGCCTTATACTGATTGCACAGTTGCTGGAGCGGAAGTCTACAAAAAGTGGAAGAGGCGACATGCAGATAGCAGGGGCCTCAGTCAGGGAGACTTTTGTGAAAAGACTCTGCTATTCTGCTACAAGGTGAAGTGAGACAGGTCTCAACCTGCCGTGTTTCAGGTAGTTGATTTGGGGTGTTGCAAAGGGAAATGCAGGAGCAAACATAGGAGATGAGAAGCTGTTTCATACAGAGTGAGACCACTGGGTCCATCTAGCTCAGTACTGCCTGCACTGGCAGTGGCTCTCCAGGATTCCAGGCAGTGGACATTATTAGCCCTATCTGGATGTGGTTGGGATTGAACCTGGGGCCTTCTGCAGGCACAGCCAAAGCTCTACCCTGCCGCTATGGGCCTTCTGCAAGGGGCAGAGATCCCCCACCTGGGGCACAACCCACAGGGATGTTCTCCCCTACAAGCCCCTTGGCATGAATCAGGAGCTGCAGAGGAGCACAGTGCCTTGTATCTGGCCTTGAACAGTGAGAAGTGGCCACCAGTTCAATGTGATGCATCAAGTCCCAACATTTTTTAAGGCTGGCCGTGTTTGTGTGCAACTGAATTGGCTGAACTGGATTGATCTTTATGCTACAAAAAGCTTTACCTGCTGGTGTTAAAGGACTCGTAACCCTACCTATCGGACAAGCAACCAAGAGCAAAAAGACCACAGAATCATTAGGGCACATTTCTCATGAACTATTACACCCTTCCCAAGCTTACTTCGGATTTCACCCCAAAACAAATACTTAAATTGCTGCCCTGACCATATATACACTTTCAAGCAGATCTGATTCTTGTCTTCTGCACAAGTCTTCTTATTCTTTGGTGGTCACTCGTAGCCAAGTAAGACCGTCTTCCATAAACACGGTTTTAACAATTCTGGATCCACACGTCCTTCCACAGTGGGGACATTGGTTTCTGGGCGGGAGTTGATCATGATGTGGATTTGCCAAGTGTGACCTTTTTGCACAAGTATGACCTTTTTGATCACTTGCCTTCCATCATCATTTTTTCTCATTTAAATATCTTATAGGCATAGTAGTCACATGAAGATTTTAAGTACTGATTTCCACAGTTTATCTGAATTCCTGATGTTCTAATTTGAAGGTTCAGATACATTTAGATTAGAATCTAGATAAGTCAGGTATGAGAAAATATAAACTGTTGATCCTACTTGCTCCTACAATGCACAGACAAGATTAACTTTATTTTTACACAATTGCCTTATCAGGACTCTTGAGGTTCTTCTCTAAAGATACCAGATTAGGAACTCAAAGATCCAGACACTTAACTGCTCAACTCAGACCAAAAGGATTGGTGACCCAGAAACAGAGACAGTTATAGTATAAGGTTCAAATTTGCAGTGACATTATAAAGTGGCCCTTCAATCCAATAAGCATGCTATGTCTCTGCCTTATGAACCCTCTTCTGCTGCAGCGTTTTCAAGCTCCCGATCCAACCACTGACCTCAGGCCAGAGAACAGACTGAGGCACAGTTGTCTACAGCCCCAGTGGGGAAATGGACCAAAGCCACCCAGGTGCAAACCTCTGCTGTGCCATTTCATCTACTGCCAGCCGTGAACAGGATCCGACTTTCTCTTAAAACAGAAGAACTTCTTCCAAGGTACCATTTGAAGAACGCGCATAGTCAAGAGGATCAGCAAATTCCAGCTACCAACCCACAGTCTCCCGACTCCAAGACAGACATATAGAAGACACCCAAGACATGCACAAGCCTAAGTCCAATTCGCAATGAATATATGCATCAGATAACAGATTGCAAAACAAATAGCTTTTGTTTTCTTTCATTTTTAAATGAAATTCCTTTCAAAGTGTCCAAAATTTGTTAAGTGGTTTGTTTGCTGTTTGAAACTGCATGTCTAAAATTCTATTTCAGAAAATAAGAATTAAATTTAAAACAAACAATTAAACAAAGACATAGGGGGTATTCTCTCAGCCCCATCATTTATTGCAGAGCTTATAAACTAAGTTAAGTATCTACTTGAATTATGCCTGTTACTCAAATGTAAAATTTTTGAAGAGTGCATTTACTCTTAATGTTCTTATACATGCAGATAGGACAAAATATGTATTTATTCCTGAACATTTCTGGAGCGATGCTAAAGGCAATTCAGCTTTGTTCTTGTGAACGCTCTACCACGTTCCTTTTGATTCACCAAGAGAACAAAAATACCACTGAAAACTGAAGCACATCTACAGCTGGCAATGGCACAAGAGGTACTAACTAGCACGCCTACCTTGCTCAGGCAGAGTTTGTGCTGGTCTTGCCGTGGACAGTGTGGCTGTGACCAGCACAGCCCAAAGAATGAGGCACTTCCAGGTAAACATCCCAGTTCTCCTGCTACTGGATGACCACTGAGCTCTCAGACGCCATGAGGGTGTGCAGCTTCGGTGCCTGTTTGCAAAACGAGAGAAGGTGGTGGGGTCTCACTTGTTCTCCAAGGTGCAGACTTTCAAACACTGTAAATTCAAAAACAACAATTAATGTACAGGAAAATAATTATACTACTGTCCTCAATATCTCAATTATTTTCTCCAATAGTCTAAAATCAGGACTTTTTGTGCAGTGTTTGTGCACTTTTGTGTCTGAGCAAATTTAAGGAGTGAGGCAATCACACTGCAGATTCAAAATAGTGGAAAGGAAGGGGACTGAAGCTATGAATTGGGACTGGGGAACCTCTGGCCCTCCAGATGTGGCTAGAATTCAACTCCCATCATTCCTAACCACTGGCCATGCTAGTTGGGGCTGATGGGAGTTGGAGTCCAACAACATCTGGAGGGCCACACTTTCCCCATCCCTACAACAAATTCCCGAGGCAGAAATCTCAGTTCCTCACTCAACTAAAATTCCCAGGCACCTTTGGGAGAAGCCATGCCAGTTAAAATGGTGGCAGGGAGTTGGTCATGTACACTGACATGAATTCTATCAGCAAGTAAGAGCAGCAAGCAATTGTTATTAGGCCCAAATAAAAGTAAATGCTAAGACTGTGTATAAAAAACATTATTTTGCTGCAAAATTAAATAAATATTCTGCTATTGCTGCTTTTGGAATTTTTTCTCAATGGATCAGCACTGCTGGTTGTGGCTTTTATAGTTTAATCCACAGTAATTTCTTTGTGATGGCCTGTTTATACATGGTATCACCCAGTGTTCAGAGTCAAATTATAAACATGCATACATAAACAAGCCCCAAACTCCTATGAAGAGGGTGTTTGCAGAAACAAAACTCACAAGATCACAATACAACCACTAGCCTGAGACCCACTGAGATGGCTCCACTATTCTAACAAAACAGAATCAGAACACACTGTCTTCTTTTTGTACTGTAAATAAGCCTGACTATGCGGTTCATTACAATTTTGTTGGTTGTCACTTTCTTCTCCCAGCTGTAATGATGGAAGTTCTAGCATCTGGAAGTTGTGAAACTGTGTGGATCACATCTGGCAGTACTTTTATTTATGTCGTACATTGATAGCCTCACATCAAAGAACTCCAGGTGATACAGCTGAGGTTCGCAGGTTCCCCTTCAGACGCTGACCAGACCCATGCGCTACACCTTGTACTGTCCACCATGTCCTCAAGCCAAGGTATAAGTGAACAATAAATTCACACACAGCACAGCAGAAGAACCAGCTTAGGCATATTGGAGCACCGAGTCTAGTGCACCCTCCAGATGTCTTGGACTACAACTCCCACCAGCGCCCAGCTAGCACAACATCCACAAAATCTGGAAGTTGGGGAAGATGACACTAAATTTTTGTTCTTTCAAAAAAAAAAATTCTTATTCCTAAAGATACAAAGTTTGTAAGTTGCTACCTTATTCGTCACTGGCTAAAGAAAACAGCACAGGATCATTTCTATTAGAGATGCCTTGGTCTATTCTACCAACTTTTAAATTTGTTGTTGTTGTTGTTTTATGACTCATTCTACAGCCAAGCAGGCCCTCAAGGCAGCTCACAAAAAATAAAATTAAAAACCAGTACAATGCCAAAGGACAAATAATTACTATTTAAACTTAATATAAACATTCAGCGGTTAGCCCATACCAAAGACTCTCTTTCAAACTCCCTTTGCCAGCCTCCTCTCTCCCCAGGCCTCCCCTGCCTCAACTCCAGCGGAGGCACTGCCAGAGACTGTTGCCAGAGGCTCTGGGCATGGGCAGGTTGCTGCAAGGTCTAGGTCCCTGGGTGGGTGCCAAGCCATCTTTGCACAGGGACAGTGGGGAACCGCCTGGGTAGAAGCTGGATGCCAGACCAAAGTCTGCTTGGTTATCTTGCCCTCCCAAGCCATGGCGCCTGGGACATGTGTACTGATCCCGGCAGTTAAACAAACGCTGGCACCAGACCTCTGAGCAAAAGAGCTGCCGCCAGACCCAGATCGTACATTTTTAAAATAGCTGGCTTAAAATGTTAAATTGTTTTGCTAACGAGTGAAATACTTGGCTGAAGGGTATCTGGTATTTTCAGGAAACAACCGCCCTCTCTCTTAAAAGTTTCTGTTTATCAAACCTCCTCGCTACTTGAGACACAACCCAGCAGAGAATTTCCCTTGCAACCAGGGCTCTTTTCTAAGAGAAACCAGCTGGACAGAAGGAGAAGGGGAAGCTCAGGGGCAGAGCAGGCTCCAAACCCTGAATTTTTGTCCCCTGAAACAGCTCATGGATGGCTCAGGGAAGAGTCACAGGGAAACCTGTCCTGGCTTCCCCGAGTGCCAGGTTCATACTTCCAGCATGAATCCCAAGGACAAGTCACAAGCCGTGATGTGGCCGTCCTTCAGGCTGCACAGCAAAGAGGCCCTGGAGACACTGAAGTGGCGTCAGCAGGAAAACATGCACTTCTCAGCCAAACTGGAAGGCGTGTGGGAGCAGGGGGCGTGCGGAGAAAGGACATCAAGGCCCAGTGGCCTCCTCCCCGGAAACAGCAAAGAAGGAGGAAAAGGTCCTCCTGGGGAGATATTAATGACAACTGCCCTTGCCCAAAGCACCACAGAAACCAGCTTTGTGAACTTTGTGCAACAGCTAAAAGGAGGGCAGGCAAAGGAAAAGAGGCATCATAGAAACCTGGGGGATTTACATCTTGTGTGTGTCTACTCAGAAGTAAGCCTCACTAGAGTTCAATGGGAACTGGTCCCAGGGGAAGCAGGCATAGGATTTCAGCCTATTAAAATATTTAGGAGATCTATCATGTGGAGAAAAAAGTGTTAAGTGGAGTGGAGGATATTGGCCGCATTCTCGATGAAGTAGCAAAGCTGAGTCCAGGCTGTAGAATCATAGAATTGTAGAGTTAGAAGGGACCCCGAGGGTCATCTAATCCAACACCCCACAATGCAGGAATCTCAGCTGAAGTGACCGCAGGTGGTGAATCACTTGACAAAAGAATCCCCCACTCTCCCAGAATTCCCTGCATGTATTAAAGTAGCATTCCAGGGAGAAAGCTTGCCTAGAATTGCCTTCCCTAAATTTGCATGGAATATGATTCCCTCTGCCGTCTTAAGTGGTACAGCTAGACCAGAGCTGGCTCCAGATTGTGGTGCCTCCTTGGGCAGGATGCCTCAATGGACCCTCCTCCCCTAGAGAGGGAAACGTAGGAAGCCTCCTCACACGAAGACCAAACTCTTGTCCATCTAAGCCAGGGGTAGGCAACATAAGGCCCAAAGGCCGGAAGTGGCCCAATCACATTCTCAATCCGGCCCGCGGACAGTCCAGGAATCAGCGTCTTTTTACATGAGTAGCATCTCTGGGTTATTTGTGGGGCATAGGAATACATTCATTATTATTTTTCAAAATATAGTCCAGCCCACCACATAGTCTGAGGGACGGTGGACTGGCCCACGGCTGAAAAAGGTTGCTGACCCCTGCTCTGAGTACTGCCTGCCCCATGGCAGCAGCTCTCCAGGGTTTCAGGAAGGGGACATTCTCAGGGATTGAACCTGGGACACCTCCCATGCCAAGCTAAGGTCTAGCTCTTCGCCAGCATTGCCAGCACCTGCTTCTTTTTCTCCCCCTCATTGCTACCACCTGCCTGCTTGCCTGCCTGCCTGAGAGACCTAAAACCAAGGAGTGAAATCTCTGCTCTTCCTTTCACCACCACGATTGCCCAGGAGCAAGAGGCAGACAAATAAGCAGATGAGAAGATGCAGGGGGACTTTGCCAAGGGCCCTCTGTTGGGTGTGCACCCTCAACAGACGCCCAATCCGACCAGCCACAGATACCACTCCTGAACGGGCCAAAGGTTCACCATCTTAGAAAGACACTTCCTTTGATAGTACGCTAAAATCAAGACAGGCCAGTCTGCAGGCATGCTTATAAAGCACACACAAACACTTTTGAATTGTCTTTCACACTGCGGTTAAAGAGAAGTCTAAGCCAGAAGTCTACAGCTGAAGTGACACACTTATAGAAACTCTGTCCCTATGGGACTTATGGGACAAGGAGAATTCTTTCAAAAAAGGGATACGTGGAATCTCACAGAAGGGGCTATGCAAAGTGTAAAAGGTCCTGGAAATGAAGGTTGCACATGCCCCCCTCCACCCAATTCGGATCCCAATCCAGTGCTTTGGAGCAGCACAGACCTGAACTGGATCCAGGACCTGAACTGATTCTTACGCCTTGCACAGAGTGTTGCAGAGCTGTCTGGTGGCAAGAAGATGGGAGACTAAGATGCTCTGGCAGCCTGCATGGCTCTCCTCTCCCTCCCAACTGCATGTTTGATCAGGGGTTTAAACCCTAATGAAACATATGATCCAGAGGGGGAGAAGGAGATGTCTGCAGGCAGCTGAGCATCTCTCCCCTCTCCTAGCCACCAGGTGGCTTCTTCCCTTTGAACAGCGCTGCCTCAACTTGACCCATCCAAATCCTGGACTGCCGCAAATTGGCCCAATTGGGATCCAGAATTTGGCCCCATCTGAAGTCCTGCCAGCATAGAAGCCACTTTTAGGATTCTGTGCCTTTCGAAGCAAAGCCCTCCCCATTGACGTCTTCATGTAACACCCTTGTTGCTAGACTATTCCGCTTGAGGCTGCAGGTGGGGGAGATTGTGCAGGTTGGGTTGCAACCATCTTCCACCCATGCAAACAATTTCTATGCTGGCTTTCCCCCAAAAGTAGCCTTCAAGGTGGCAAGCAATGCTAAAAATAGCATGGATTGCAACTTGTGCATCAACCACCACCATTTGCCACCCGATTAAAGACATCAGCTGATGTGCTTTAGTTGATTAAGGCACTTACTCGTGAGAAAAGGTGGGGGTAATTTAAAGAAAAATGAAGAAAAGTTATTCGATGGCACATGCATGCCCTGGCAGCCTTCATCTAAGAACTGCTCAGCCTTCTCGAGAATGCTTTGTTCGTGATCTTGCTCCCAAGTACAGTCTCTCCCCCCACCGCCACCTCTACTGAAGCACAAGCCATCTCACCCTTAAAGGGGGACAGGCTCATTTTCAACGCCCCACCCGCCTTGCATCTTCTCTTGGCTGCTTTGTAATTTAGTTTTCTAATGGTTTCTAATTGTTTAAATATTTCTATGTAAACCAGTTTGCGAGGTTACTCTGAAAAAGAGCACTTAAAAAAACACACAACCCATTTGGCATATTTATCCATTTATAGGTTCTAGCTCTCAAACAAGATAGCCCTTAAGACTAATCCGGGGGCATCTTTTCAGTTGAGGTGTCCGTTTCTCCCCAATTAGCTGACTAAACTCTGCTGTCCTCAAAAGGCAGTACTAGGTGGGGTGGAAGTGGGCAGGAGGCCCCCACTTGGGGACAAAGGCCCCTCACGGGTCGGTGCGGAGTGTGGCTTCCCCTCCCTTCCTCGCAGCCTGCTCTGCAGAAGGGCAAGGGAACTCAGAGGAGGCTTGTGGGCACATGAAGGCGCAGCTCTTCTTGGTGTTTACACAGCCTTTATATATACACCTGTAGAGCACGACTGTTCCTTTCAGAGGGGCATGGAGTGCAAACACAGCGGCCAGTCAGTTCCTCCCTCCCTCCCACGAGTGGGAATCTTGCCGCCTGCTGCTCCCCTCCAGCTTCCCTTAACCCCCAGGCCCTGCACATCCTCCTTGTTAAAAAAGACTTCAGTGGTTAGGCAGACATTTTAGAAGACCACAGGCTGGCTCAGAAATGGGCCACGACAGCTTCTCCCCTTGCCTGTCCCAACGCGACGAAACAAGGTGCATGTGCAACCCACTGGCACCAAGGCAAGCACACATGCACAGCAACGCACCTTGCTCCTGCATAGCACGGTATTCCCTGGACGTTCAACAACCAACACAGGAAATGGATTAAAAATACTAGAGCCACATCATTCCAGGCCCTGTGTGGGCTTGGAGACGGAGGTAGCCCACAAGGGAACCGACACACAGGCCTCTCATCGCAAGTTTTGCAGGGGTGCCAGGGATTCCCCGTTGGAGATTCTCATTTTATTTATTTTATTAATTAATAAAATCTATACACTGTTTCATTGCAAAAACCCAGTTTACAAAAAATAATAAAATCATGAGTAAAAAGAGTTAAAAGGCAACTACAGTGGTACCTTGGTTGTCAAACCAATTGGCTCCCAAACACCCAAGTGGTCCAGTTTGTGAACGTTTTTTGGAAGCTGAACTTCCGACGCAGCTTCCGATTGAGTGCAGGAAGCTCCTGCAGCCAATTGGAAGCTGTGCTTTGGTTTTCAAATGGTTCCAGGAGTCAAACAGATTAAGTATGACAACCATGGTACCACTGTATTTAAAACATTCAAAAATATTTAAAGTCTTCAGTAAAAACAGATGAAAACATACGTTAACATTCTACGTATCTGGCTAGGCTGGTCTAAACAATAGTTATTATCAGGCACCAAAATAGTGAAGGCGATGCCACACAAAAAGATGGATTTCTTATGAATGCAGGAGGAATGTTATGTGGCACCTAGAACAGTGCCAGCTTCTGCACAGATCAAAGTGGTCGAGCAGACACACATGGGGGGAAGGAGGTAGATTGGCCCCATGTTTTTCAGGGCTTTATATACTAACTATAGCACCTTGAACTTGACCCAATAGCAAGTTGGCCACCAGTGCAAGCAGGTCTCTGAGCCCTGGTGTCATACTGTATGAGGAGACGGTCTCCTTTCTGTCAGGAATCTGCACTAACTGCAGTTTCTGGAACAAGTGCAAGGGAAGCCCCACACAGAGTGTGTTGCAGTAATGAAATCCTGAAATAACCAATGCTTACCTTTCCTGATCCAGGAAGAGTCGTAGCAGATGGTAAAAGGTACTTCTAGCCACTAAGTCTACCTGGGTGATCCAGAAGCATCCCCAGACTGCCAACCTGCTCCTTCAGGGGGTCCAACCCCGCCCAGGATAGGCAACTGACCGATTTCTGAGACACCAGAACCACTCACTGACAGGGCCTCTGTGTTGCCAGGATTCAAGGGCAGCTTGTTTGCCCTCATCCATCTCACCAAGCACTGACCCAGGAACTGCATGGCCATTCCTGAGTCAGATGTCCTGAGTCAGAACTGTGCAGAGGGCCTTCTCGGTAGTGGCACCCTCCCTGTGGAACACCCTCCCTTCAGATATCAAGGAGATAAAGAATTACACAACTTTTAGAAGACACCTGAAGGCAGCCCTGTTTAGGGAAGTTTTTAATGACTGATGTTTTAATGTATTTTTAATCTTTTGTTGGAAGCTGCCCAGAGTGGCTGAGGAAATCCAGCCAGATGGGCTGGGTATAAATAATAAATTCTTATTCTTATTCTTATCTGAAGGCAGCCCTGTATCGGGAGGTTTTTAACGCTTGATGTTTTTATTTTGTTTTTAGATATGTCGTAAGCCGCCCAGAGTGGCTGGAGAAACCCAGCCAGATGGGCGGGATATAAATAATATACTTTGTTGGACTGGTCATGTTGTGCGGATGCCTGATTATCATCTTCCAAAGCAACTACACTATTCCAAACTTAAAAATGGAAAGCGTAATGCTGGTGGTCAACAAAAGAGGTTTAAACACTCTCTCAAGCCAAATCCTAAAAAATGTAGTATAAACTAAGGTTACCAGATTTTTTTTTTCAATGAATCCAGGGACACTTTTCAGCTTCAATGGATTTTGTCAGGGGACTGATTTGTAAATCCAGGGACTGTTCCTGGGAAATGGGGATGCCTGGTAACTTTAGTATAAACACCAACAACTGGGAAACTCTGGCTCATAATCTGGTGAACCAGGTTCGCTTCCCCGCTCCTCCACCTGCAGCTGCTGGGTGACCTTGGGCCAGTCACACTTCTCTGAAGTCTCTCAGCCTCACTCACCTCACGGAGAGTTTGCTGTGGGGAGGAAGGGAAAGGAGATTATGAGCAGCTTTGACACTCATTAAGGGGAGTGAAACACGGGATATCAAGTCCAAACTCCTCTTCTTCTTCTTTTGAAAATGCTCGAACTCAGGGCGAAAGGGAGAAATGAGCTAAGAGGAAGGCATGCTTGGCAAATCCACACCATGATCAACTCCCACCCAGAAACCTATGTCTCCACTATGGAAGGACATGTGGATCCAGAATTGGCCTCCACAGTCACTTACGGACTCACTGTTAAGACCGTGTTCATGGAAGACAATCTTACTTGGCTACAAGTGATCACCAAAGAAGAAATAATTTATTATGATGATGATGATGATGATGATGAAGATGTTACGGACAGAGCCCCGTCATCAGCATAGTGATGGCACCTTGCCCCCAAACTCCGAATTCTTACCCAGAATACATTCTTATTTATCCTTCATAGAACTACAGTTCCTATAGCTCCTTGGGGATATGAACATACTAGACCAGTTTCAGATAGGACAGCATTCTAGGAACAGCAGGTATGCCACTCTGCGCCGCTGAGGCCACCTGAGCCTCGAGCAACAGGAACGCATCCAGGAGCACCCCTGAGCTACGAAGCTGCTCCTTCTGAGGAGTGTAACCCCATCAAGAGCAGGCCACCTCCCAGCCATCTGGTCTAGGGAAGCACCCACTAAGAGGGCCTCCGTCTCAGTGCCTCAACTGAATTGAGCTTCCATTTGTTGGCTCTCATCCAGTCCGTGACCAAGACAAGACAAAGGTCCAGGACATCCCCAGCCCCACCTGCAGGTGTAAAGGAGAAGCAGAGCTATGTGCCATCAGCATATTGCTGATGACATACTCCAAAACTCTGGAGGACCCCACTCTGCGGTTTCATGCAGATGTTAATAATAATAATAATTTATAATAATTTATTATTTATACCCCACCCATCTGGCTGAGTTTCCCCAGCCACTCTGGGCAGCTAAAGAGCATATGTTAAACAGCATAGGGGACCAAAATCAAACCCACATTGTAAACTGTCCCGGGTATATGATTGAAGGGTGGGATAAAAATAAACGAACAATCAAAGGTTTGACAAAAGCTTACAGAATCCTTTAACTGTAGAGATGGAAGGGGCCCACGGGTTATCTAGTCCAACCCCCTGCGAATCCCAACTAAAGCCTCCAACAAAGGAGAGCCAACCACCTTCCAAGGGAGTCTGTTCCACAGTCAAATGGCTCTTGCGGCCCAAAAGTTCTTCCTGTTTACAGTGGTACTTTGGTTTACAACCTTAATCCATTCCGGAAGTCCGGTCTTAAATAAAAGTGGACTTAAACCAAGGCGTGCTTTCCCATAGAAAGTAATGGAAAATGGATTAATCTGTTCCAGATGATGAAAAGCAACCCCTAAAACATGAATTTTTCTATCTAATGAGACAATTGATCCATAAAATGAAAGCAGTAAACCAGGCTGCAATCTATTATCCAGTATCAAAAACTGGCAGTGATCTACCCATTGCCATTGGAGGGACAAGACGGGAGGGGGAAGTTTAAGGGGTGTGTGGAAACAGTCAAACTGGAGGGATGAGGAGCGCGCATGGGGTGCGTGTGGGGAAGGAGATGGCTAACTGGATGCAGGAAAGGAGAGTTTTGGGGGGAGGGAGCAAAGGGAGGCAAAAGTTCTCTCCCCCTGCCCAAGCCAGCCCTCTCTCTCTCTCTTGTCAAAGCAGCTGAGCTGCAGATTGCTGAGAGGGCGCTCCCCCCCCCCCCCCAAGCCCCTGCAGGGACTGCTCTCCTCCTGCAGCTGCAAGGGAGAGAGTTGCAAGCCCACCAACCTTGCCGCTGAGGGAGGAGAGCAATCCCTGCAGAGGCTTGGGAGGGAAGTGTCCCCTCAGCGATCTGGAGCTCAGCTGCTTTGACGAGAGGGAGATCTCAAAAGATCTGGTTGGCGGGCTCGCCACTCTCTCCCTCGCAGCTGCAGGAGATGCCATGACAACCCCCTTCTCCGCTGCCGGACAACGGAAGTGTGGCATTCAAAACGGAAGTGCACCTGTGAACAGAGTACATTCGTCGTCATCATCATAATCATCACCACAACCCGGAGCACTCATTTCTGGGTTGTACTTGATCATAATCCAAAATGGTCGTATACTAGACTGTTCATAAACCGAGGTACCACGGTAGTTGAATCTCCTTCCTCTGGAGCATCAGGAAACAGGCTCCATCTTCCACATGACAGGGACTTGAGGGTGGCTGACTTCTCCAGGCACACTTTTACATTCATTCATTTAAAAGCATTATATGCTGCTTAAAGTGCTGCTTGAAGCAGCCCAAGCATTTCTCCGGAGAACAGGGGGACAGCAGCAGTCATCACATGAAGCCTAGGGCTGGGCAATATCGGGTTTTCAACATTGTGCTATATCACCAGCTAAACAGTGTGATATACCGATATATCATGATGTCTGAAATAAGGATGAAGCTATTGGCTGGTTTCACGGTTTCTCCCACATTGGGATTTTTGCATAGGACACACACACACACACAACATGATTCGCGATATATTGCCAGGTGAAATATTATGAAACCAATATCCTGATATGGACTTCAAACTGGTTTTGGATAATGTATCAATTTATCACCCTGCCCTAGTGAAGCCTGAATGAAGTCATGAGATTGGCAGGTGGGTGGTCCTTTGCACCACACCTGAAACTGGACGAGAGACACACAAGCTAGACTTCTATGGCAAAATTCCACCAATGGGGCGCCACAGCAGAGAAGGCCCTTCCTCATGCCATTGACATGGGTTATGCTCCTCAGCAGAATTACACAAATGTCCTCCCCAGAAGATCTCAAAGCCCAGGCTGGCAGTGGCAGGAAGGAGTCATGCAGGAACTTGGCTCCCAAGCCATTTGAGACTGGGGGGCCTCTTTGGCCGCTCCCCAGGTCACACCTCCTTCCCATCTACATCCCTTGACTCTCATAACTACTCTTTCTTGCCAGGATGAGGTGCAGAAACCAACCCACTGTCAAAAGGATCCTGTACATTCATTGCTTTGCCTCCTGGCCTGCCCCCCACCAACTTGCTGCCTTGGGAAGGCCGCTCAGAAGGTAATATGGCCCCCGAGTTCAACAGGGTTCCCTAATAATAATACTATAATAATGTTATTATTTGTCCCCTGCCCATCTGCTGGGTTGTCCCAGTCACTCTGGGCAGCTTCTGCTACAGACCAAAGAAGCCTCGGGGCACTTTCCCAGTCTTGGCTGAACTCGGGGCCGGCAGGTCCAACCTACACAAAAAGAGCATTTCAGATGCTCCAGTGCAAAGCGAGGAATATAAAACGGATAAATCCAGCTGACGTCTGTTGCCAACTCCTCCCCACCCCAACTGTGTACCTTGAACACAAACAGCCTTGAGGCTTGCTTTTGTTTGGTTACAGAATTAGCTCTCCATATTTCACACAGCGGGAGGAGGGGGGAAATAAATCGAAGAGAAGCTGCTGGGTGATTCAGTTGCAATGGAAACTTCAGCTCACCATCAGCCTCCTCCTATGTCACCCGCCAGCTCCGTGGGCTCAGCTATGTGACACTGTGCTAAAAACACAACTTCCAAACAGACCCACAGGAAGCCTAAAATCAGGCCATGCCAATTACCACAGGTCAAAAAAACGTCCAGGACTATTCTGAGGCAGAAAGAAGGGCGGGTGAAAGAGAGACACTGTAGATTAACCTCCTCCAACCATGCAGCCTCCCGACAGATGTTGGGGACTGCAATTCCCATGAGGCTGCGGGTCTAATGGTGGGGAATGAAGAAGTGGTGGTCTGGAAGCATCTGACCAGTGGGAAGCCCACAAACAGGGCCTGGGCACCCCAGCATCAGTTGGGGGAAGGCTGGCACAGGGGCCCCTTGATTTGAGGACGGGGTTTATCCTTAACACCCACTGACAGGGACTCATCCCTAAGCTCACAGAATCAGAGAATGTCTCCAAAAGAACTGTCCCTCTGAACAGGCACAAAGTTTATTTCCCCTCTCCCAAGAAGAGCAGGGGTGGCAAACATCAGCCTGGAGGCCAAATCCAGATCTCCAGGCCTCCCTGTCTGGCTCTGCGCACTCTTGCCAGACCACACCACCTACTGGCCCTCTCCCCAAACTCTCGGGAAGGTGTCCTTCCTCTGGCTGAACCAGGTGGAGAAACCTCTGACACTTGTGTGGATGAACCAAAGCAAGAGATGCATTTGTTGCTCTGCAAAGTTTTCATTTGCCTCTTCCCACCCCTGGAATGGGACCCCCTGCTGTGGCAATGAAAAACCCCAGACTGGAAAAAGTTCCAGGCAGGCTGGGGCTGGTGGGAGTTGTAGTTCAAAACACGTGGATGGCACCAGGTTGAAGAAGGGTGCATCCACTTGTAATCTTTACAGCAATCTTTTACAGCAAACTTGTAGGGTAGGTCACTGTATTCTGCTCTGGTCAGACCTCACCTGGAGTACTGTGTCCAGTTCTGGGCACCACAGTTCAAGAAGGACACTGACAAACTAGAACGTGTCCAGAGAAGGGCAACCAAAATGGTCAAAGGCCTGGAAGCGATGCCTTATGAAGAACGGCTAAGGGAGCTGGGCATGTTTAGCCTGGAGAAGAGGAGGTTAAGGGGTGATATGATAGCCATGTTCAAATATATAAAAGGATGTCACATAGAGGAGGGAGAAAGGTTGTTTTCTGCTGCTCCAGAGAAGCGGACACGGAGCAATGGTTCCAAACTACAAGAAAGAAGATTCCACCTAAACATTAGGAAGAACTTCCTGACAGTAAGAGCTGTTTGACAGTGGAATTTGCTGCCAAGGAGTGTGGTGGTGTCTCCTTCTTTGGAGGTCTTTAAGCAGAGGCTTGACAACCATATGTCAGGAGTGCTCTGATGGTGTTTCCTGCTTGGCAGGGGGTTGGACTCGATGGCCCTTGTGGTCTCTTCCAACTCTATGATTCTATGTTATCACCATCCCCTGACCTGCGGCAAAGCAAGCCGATGGGGTGCCTCGGGCAGCGTGCGTACCCTGTGGCCGGGGACGGGGCCAGCCACCCAAGGGGGCACCGCAGGACCTCCAAGGAGTCTGCCTGCCTGCCTCCTCCCACTCAGCCGCCCTACAGCTGAGGGGGAGGCGACGGGCAAACCATTTGGGCAGCACAGAGCCTGCGGGGACTCAACCCACCGCGTCACTCCCAAGAGAGAGGCATGGCTCAGGCAGGCTCAGTGAGTGCCGCCCACCATTTTGTCACTCCCCCCCTCAGTGGGGACAGCCGGGGCAGACCGCAGCTACCACAACCCCTTTGCTACGCCCCTGCCCCTGTCTTAAGATGAGCGAGAGTGAGAGACAGTTGGTTACTTAAGGGCACCTAGTGAGTGAGTCTGTGACAGAGGTGACATCTGAATCACTTCATCCAGGGACAACCCCTAGATTAAGGCAGTGTTTCCCAACCGGTGTTTAATAGGAATCAAATAAACACAAAGAAAGTACTTTATAATTACTTTTTTATGAAATAGTAAGTAAACAGAAATATGAAAAATTGCGCCTTTTGTCCCTCTCCTCGAAATGCTCCAACTCAATGTTCCTCCGCGGGCTGGCCATTGGAGAGCCGTGTCGCCCACACCGCAGCCCAATACAATATGAACCCTCCCCTCACAAGCGGCAACCCCTCCACACTCCCCACCTTAAGCCTCCACACGCGCCCTGCCCAAAGAGATGCCCGCCCGCGCGCGAGGGGATCCTTTACCTCAGCATCCTGCCAAAAAAAAAAAGAGGGCGGGAGACTGCGGTCCCTCAGAGGCTGGGCGTTAGGAAGAAGCAGGCGCCTTCATCCAAGCAGGAGCAGCAGCAGCTGTAGCTGTAGCTGTAGTAGCGCCAAGCTGTGCTGGGGACTCCGTGCCCATGAGGGGAGGGAGGGGAGAGAGAGGAGAGGCAGCAGGTCGCCCTCTTAAGTCACGCGCGCGCAGGCACCACCACGCATCCTTCGCGCCCTCTCGCAGAGCCCCTGCTCAGCACCTCCCGCCTCGGGGACGCCCGTCATGAGCCGCTGAGAGGCCGCCAAGCCTCCAGGCTGCTCCCATTCAGCCTTAGGCGCGCGCCCGCCTCGGGAAAAGCGGTGCTGGGAGGCGGAGAGAGAGAGAGAGAGAGGACGCCGCTGGCCGCGTCCCACCCTCAGTCAGTCGGCTCGGAGCTACTGAGGAGAGGGAGGTGGGGACGACGGCGCGTCTGTTCCGCTCGGGGCCAGCGCGCCCCCGCCCCCCTCTCCAGAATCCCCAACTAAATACGATGCGCTAAGGGAGGGGGGAGAACCCACCCACAAAGAGGACGCCTTTCTGCAGGGCACCTAAGGCCTCTCGCCGCCCGACTCGCCCGCCTCCCTCCCACGGCACACCAGGCAACGTCTGGGAAAACACCGGTTGGGAAACACTGGACTAGATTTCCCACTCAAGCCTTTACCAGACTGCACGCCCAATAATTTATGCAACAGTTAACAAGATCACTTAAAAACTAGAGGCAGAAAAAATCCTCCCTGTGAGCTTTGTGCACCTCTACATGTCAGGCCAGAAACAATTTGCTTAAATAAAACCTATTTAATTACACTGGGAACAGAGGAAGGAAACACACAAATTAATGGTTAAAGCAGATTCAGAAAAGTCAACATCCAGGTATGCAAAAGCAAGCAGCAGCCTCCTCCCAGCGCTGCAGACTCACACCTAGCAGGCAGACCAAGAGCACCAGCAGAATACTGTACTCAGCACTCATGTCTCACAACAAATGTAATTGATTTGTAAGAAAGACTGTACAACCTGAAAAAAGTGACAAGGCGTGTACTTTTGTAAACCAAGAAAATCAAATATATATATGAAACGACCAGCAGGTACCTCCCCCAAAGCAGCCGCAGCACATGGGGTCTGCCATGTATAGCCATGTGGCCAGCTAAAGACCTCTGGGCCACTTGGGGGGAGCCGAGGTGGCTTCGCATGTGCTGGGGTGGGGACATTTCTTGCCTAGAGCAGTCAAGTTCAACTGGTCGACCGCGATCAACAGGTAGACCCCCTGTTGATCCTGGTCGATTGTGGGAACCGTATTGACCATTGGCTGATGAAAACTGCGAAATGATAGTTTCTGCCCCCCTTCCTCCGTTGTGTGAAGTGGGCGGAGTTTGTCATTCTCTTTTTGCATTGGTGAATCTGATTATTGCCTTTATTGCTGCGTGTGTCTGTAAGTGGTGTAGTTTGAGGTGAGAGTTTTTCTCCCTTAAAAAAAGCTCAACAACTGTGGTCAATCCTCAATGACAATGGGTAGATCACTGCCAGTTTACTTATAGAAGTAGATCACAGTCTCTTGGGCGCTGGACAGGCCTGGCCTAGAGGACCAAATATTTATCTTCCCCATACCCACGAGCCTGCACAAGTGAAGCCCATCCCGTCAGGATTGCACCTTCTGTTCCCCAGCTGGCCAGGTGCAACGGAAGTTGTGGGAGAAGAGAGGGAAGCTAGAGAAGCAGGTGGTTAGAATCAGCTCTCAGGTACACCTGGGGCAAAAAACTGCCCACCCACTGCAGTGGAGGGACTTCTTCTTCTTCACAGGCCGCAGACGCAACTGGCTGGCACAGAAGACGACTGGGGAGAGGGATCCCAAACATCACCCACCTGCTTTCTCCTCCTCCTAACGGAAAGCCCAATTCAGAGCCTTCCTCTTCCGTGTGCTCTAGAGCTCATCCTGCTCATCCCAAAGGGGCTTGCACAGCAGGATTGTGTCCCAGGACCGCCTCCCACTCTGCTGCCATTAATGCCATCCAAATGGCCACCTCCTTGGTTCATCCTCAAAAGACGTTTTGAATCAGCTTCAGTTTTAAAAAATGGACAGATAATCCTGATCTACGGGAGACTGATAAAGATCCTGTCTCTCCTGAAAGGAAGAAAGGCCTCTTCAGCAGAGCCAGGCCCTGTCCTCCTTGGAAGAGGAATTGCACGTAATGGAGGGCTCTTCCCCAGCCCACAGTCTTGTTCCCAAGCAGAGGCTTCTTTCCATTCCAGTCAGCGACTGTCTTGATGTATTTTAATCCTCTCTGAAGACGACAATGTAGGGGCACCAATGCATGCCAGCCCCCCCCCCCCCCCGGTTACAGAAGCGAAGTGCTCCTGTGGGGCAGTGGAGAGAAATGGCCTCCTGCCAAAGAAGAGAGAGAAGGGAGAGACCTTGAGACAGCCAAGGCTTGGCAAGCTCCCCATTCCTCTCTTACTTCCCCTGATCGTTTACATCTACTAAATCTGAGGGAAGCAAAAGGTCCACAGAAATCCATCTGCTCAAGTCGGACGATGTGTTTCAAATCTCCTCTCTTTGTGGGGCTGCTTCTGGAATATATATATGGAGAGAGAGAGAGAGAGAGAGAGAGAAGCAATTTCTCCATGGGACTTATGGGTTGACCCCCTTTCTGACGAAAGGCACCAGAGGTGAGTTCCAACATGGAAGCCCAGAAATGCAGCTCTTTATTCCCTACCCTTCGCCCAACACTCACATCTTAATCACGTTTGGGAGTGAAATGGCTGCAGGCTGCCAGCCACCAGAAGAGTTATTTTCCCATGCTCCCTCGCAAGTGGAGCTGTTTTTTCGTTGGCGTTCCTGGGAACTCTGCAGTTCCCATGAAGCTTTGCAGTTCTTCTCTGAAAGACAGCTGGTCCCTGGAATCCACAGGTCCAGAGGAAAGTGGGAGCATTCCAGGGCGGGGTGGGGGGCAGGGATCGGGGATAGATCTCTGGGTGATTTGCAGAAGATCAGCCATGGTTTTCTCACTCCCAGCAGTTTAACAACAAATATGACTTTTTCTACTACTACTTTTTTGAGGCTCTTAAATCAGGCTCTTGGAAGCAGAGTAAGATGAGAAAGAAACTGAGCTGAGTTCTGGTATTTAAAGAAATTTACGGGGATGAACACTCTGCTCCTCAATTCTATGCTCCGCACTGCACACAAATCACTATTTTACACCTGGTTGGGCCTTGGGGTTCTTGTAAAAAAATCTAGTAGAAGCCTCAAGCCTGAAGTCTGCCCCGTCCTGTCCTACACGGAGTTTGCTTCACGAAGGAATAATATGTTTGGGTGCAGACAGTGATGGGCATCTTAGAGATCGCTCCCCAGAGTCACCCTCAATGTGCAGAAAGTCCAAGGCAGACAAATCAATGTGGAAGGGTTGGGGTTGGACAGCTACTGCCCCAACTTTTTGGCTTCCCTGGCAATTACTCAGCTTGAAAGTCCCCTACCTGCAATCCAGGTCATAGGTGGTCTTAGGCAAGCTTCCACATATCAGAATAATATTGGCCTACTTTGCAGGGTTGCTGTACTTAAGTGCTTTGAAAACTTAAAAACACAACAAGTATTTTTACCATAATCCCAAACTTATTTACATGGGAAGGAAGCCAATGTTTTCAACTGGGACTTCATCCCCAAAGTGAAGCTCTCTGAAGAAAGTTGCCAGCACTACACACTTCAGGCAACAAGGCTTCCTGGCAGATGGGCTTGCCAAGGAGTGCCAAACTTCCACTAATATTACAAGATTAAAATTCCCCGAGTTCCATGGGTGCAACGTCGCAGCAGTCAATGTGGTTTAAGAGCAGAGTAGAATCGTAGTGTGAATACAGTGGTACCTCGGGTTACATACGCTTCAGGTTACAGACTCCACTAACCCAGAAATAGTGCTTCAGGTTAAGAACTTTGCTTCAGGATGAGAACAGAAATCGTGCTCCGGCGGTGCGGCAGCACTGGGAGGCCCCATTAGCTAGAGTGGTGCTTCAGGTTAAGAACAGTTTCAGGTTAAGAACAGACCTCCGGAACGAATTAAGTACTTAACCCGAGGTACCACTGTATTGACATTTCTCCAAAACTCCCTATTGGTTTGCTTTTCTACACCAAAAGACCCCTGAGTTGTTCTTGACAAGCCCCAAGCCTAGACATGTGCACCCACTTTTTATCTCTCTCACATTCACACAAAGTGCTAGGAAATTATTGAGGCCGCTATGCCCACCTCTAAGGCCTGTCTCTAACAAAGGGAGAGAGCAGTGTAGTGGTTAGAGCAGGGCTGTCTGAGGTGGAGCTGCAAACCCCAACCACCAGCGGCACAATTGCCAGCCTCCCGCAGAGGTTGGCAGGGAGGCAGACAGAGCCGCTCCTACAGAGCAGGCAGCCTCTTCTAGGAAGGGGTAACTTGAGAATCAGAGAGACATTTGGTTCTTGCTTCTTGTGGTACAGACATTTCTGCCACAACAGACTAGTTTGCGAATTAATGCTCAATGGGCGTGTGGGTAGGTAGATTTTTTCGAGAAAAAAACGTGGGGGGTGTGTGTGTGTGTGTCATTTTTATAAGTTCTTTAGTAACAATGAATGGGTGACAATCACAAACAATAGGCAAAGCTTGCCAGTTTCAAAGAGGGGTTTTTTTTTTGGCTTTGTTTGTTAAACACAAGTAAAATGAGCATGCTAAATTAAATAATTCTGTAGGGCATCAGAAAATTTTCCAATGCAAACTAATTTCCCCTGGATGCAGATTACTCTATACAAATTACCCCAATTTGCATAGGAAATAAATCAAACATGTTTTCAAGTCCACTTCATCCGATGTTGCCAATGTTCTTGAATTTTATGCATCTGATGAAAGGGACTTTTGTCTACAAAAGCTAATGCCATAATAATTTTTTATAGTTTTTAAGGTGCCACAAAACTCTTGGTTGATTGTAATAAGAGAAATCCGAAGGATCTTATTCACACAAAGCAAAATGGCTCAGAATTCTACCCCCAATATCTAAATGCATAGCCACCTTGCCACCCCTGGACCACACTCCGAGACCAATGTGCCAGATGAAGGCATTTTGTTACATTCTTAACCCAGTGTTTTTGTTTTCAGCCCACTCTGTTAACGTCCTCTTCCCTCTCTAGTTCTCTCTTTTCTCCTTGCCCAACCATCTGTTAACCTTTAGCCCTTTTCTCTCCCCATCCCAGGACACTCTCTCTATGCAGGTCACCCACTCTGTGCCCACCCCTCTCATTGCCACAGGGGGTCTCTCTTAATCTTTACCTTCTAATAGTCTTGATACATCTGGGGCAGCTGTGGCTCTTTCAGAGCACCATCCACCCTGGGATAATCTAGATTGCAAAGTAGCAGCTGAATATTCTCCTTTTTCGCAAGGCACAATTACACAACAACTGAAGCTGAAGTCCTAGAGCAGGAATGTGGAATCTGGTGACCTCCAGATGTTGCTAGAGAACAACTCCCATCATCTGTGACCACTGGCCATGCTGGTTGTCACGGACAGGTTGGACACAGAGAAATGCTGGGAGGAACCAGCTGGGGAACCCTCAAGGGAAGACGGCTCAGAGACCAGGGAGTAGGGGTAAGGCAACAATGAGAGGTGAGAGGGATAAGAAGACTGGGAGGAAGAGGTGGTGGAAGCTGAAGAGGGAACCGGGTTGAGTGAGTGGGGAGAGTCTGTCCAGAATCAGAGGCAGAAGCTGAAGCATGGGAAGAGGGAGACTAAGAGGCAGAGATGAGCCAGGCTGGTGAAGACTCATGGATGTCTCTGTCTCCTGCTGCGACAGGCTCCCCTCCCCCCTTGTCTCCCAGAACCAGAAGAAGTATGAAAAGGGCGGAGGAGAGGTTGGCTGCACACAGGCGTAGTCTCTGATTGCTTGGGGAAAGCCCTGGAGAGGAGGGGTCTTAGCTGGCTGTGGGGAGGTTGGAACTTTCAGTCTAGGCAACTGATCTTCATGGAGTAAGACCCCAAGGAGTGTGAACTGTGTGCCCAGTAGGTCTAACACTGAACCAACTCTGTGGAGGTTGTGCTTTGGCTAATAAAGAGTTGACTGACTGCTCCTGCGGCACAGGGTGGGGCTAACTGAAGTTGGGAGCCCAAGTGCATCTGCAGGGCCACAAATTCCCCATCCCTTACTCAGAGGTAGGTATAAAATACACAAACCTTTTTCACAAATCTGCCAAGAACCTACAACCCTCAATTCCCAGTGGCTGAACTTTCATCCCTTAAGCCATGCTGGATAAGTCAAAGAAAACCCAGGAAAATCTGAACACTGGTCAAGCAAGTTCAGTCGGTAGAGAATGAGACTCTTAACCTCAGGACTGTGGGTTCAAGTACCACGCTGGTCACAAGATTCCTGCATTGCAGGCGGCTGGACTAGATGATCCTTGTGGTCCCATCCAACTCTGTAATTCCATGGTTCTAAGATTTAGATGGGTTCAGTTTAAACAGAAGTGAACAAATCAAAACTGGCTGAACAATGCAACAACAGAATTATGTCTTTTATAGGTCTTGTAATATGTTCCAAGAAATACTCTTCAGTTACAGAATGCCAAACTTCAAAAGAAGTGCCAATTATCATTTGGTCTGCTCCCACCTTTTCAAGATAGAAGTATCAATGGGATAAATTTATAGGGAGTGTATTTATGATCTGGTTAGGATCTGGTGGTATTTGGAATCTTTCCTTAAGAGTTCCCAGGATTGTATAATAGCCATTTGGGGCTGGAGGGATATGTGCAGTGAATAAAAATTAAATTGCACATTGACAAAGGATGGAAGCTTGCAGGTTTGAAACATATACCAGTTTTAGCTATCCCTCACTGTAAAACAGTCCTGGTTCTCAAGCTCTTGAATTCAAGCCCAACACAACTTGAGAAAAATCTCTGCCAAGTATTTAACTCACACTTAACCTTATTTGTCGTGCAAGAGTCACTTCCTGCTTAGTCAAGGTGCAGAACCACTGATCCACTCATGCCGAACATGTGAAATGATTCCATTGAGAAGCCCTGCTCTTGAGGCCATGCATGAAGCCATTAAACTTTTCCTTGAATGCTTGATCTGTGATAGCTCATTCACACACAAGTCACCGTTCTGAATCATCAAGTGAGAAGCTCACAAAGAAAAGCAGATCAGAAACAGTAGGAACTGAAAATTCCCATCAAGCCAAAAGTGCCATCCTGTCAAGGAGAGAACAACCCCCCCCCCCCGAAAACGCCAAGCAGTTTCGCCAGGAACAGCCAACTCCTTTCAGAGCATAGCAAGAGCTCGGCTCTCACACACCAAAGGCCTCCCTAGTCCCCCTTACCCCACGGCCCATGGGGAGCCCCAGGCCTCTCCTGATACAGTGGTGCCTCGCAAGACGAAATTAATCCGTTCCGTGAGGCTCTTCGTATAGCGGTTTTTTCGTCTTGCGAAGCAAGCCCATTGACAGCTTAGCGGATTAGCGCTATTAGCGGTTTAGCGGCTTTTAGCGATCAGCTGTTAAGCGGCTTATCAGCGGATCAGCTGATAAGCGGCTTAACGGCTTAGGAAAAGGGGGGGAGGGAAAAAACCCCGCAGGTACTCGCAAGACATTTTCGTCTTGCGAAGCAAGCCCATAGGGAAATTCGTTTTGCGAAGCGCCTCCAAAACGGAAAACCCTTTCGTCTAGCGGGTTTTCCGTCTTGCGAGGCGTTTGTCTTGCGGGGAACCACTGTATTCCTCTCCTCTAGTAAGCCGTTACTCAGGGATGCTGATCCTGGAGGCAAAAGTAGCCATTAGCATCACTTGGGAACTTGGCTGCCACAGCTGTGAAAATGCGTCCCTGGCCAGTGTTTCCCTAAGCGTGGGCTTGGGACCAATTTTAGGTAGGCCTTGGGGCCATAGCGCCCCCCCGCCCTTCCCCCTAGCCATGCCATGAGGGGAAGAGTCAGAAGGGAATTAGAGAGCGAGATAACAGGTTGTTGCTGTTGTTATTGTTTCATATTAAATAAACTGGGGTAGGAAAGGAAGGGGGCTTTCAGAGGACAAGGGATGACAGGATCTGGTGGTTGAGGAGATGGAATTAGGCACAAGGCAAGTGGGGCTGGGAAGGGGAAAATAGAAAGGAACAGATTCCCTCACGCTGAGCTTCTGCATCAAGAACTTCTGCCTACAATAAGGAGGCTACGTACGTCACAATACCTCCAAAATAAACGTCTATCTTTAACTTGATGAAAGCTGAGCTTTGGAACACCTTGCCATAAGGAAAATGTTGCGGCAAGGAATTTAGCACTTTCTAACAATCCACAGGTTAACAGAGCATAAAGAGATGGCAGGACTTGCCTATCAGTTGTGCCAAAGGTTGCTTCCACCTGCCACCATTTAGTGACTGGCTCTTCCCTGCACCACCATTTTTATTATTACATTTCTATACTGCCCTTCATCAAGAGATCCGCGGCTGGTTCAAAGAATAAAATGCAACATAAAACACAAGTGAATAATTAAACCAAAACAAAAAGCCCACCTTTGAAAAGTTGTAGGATAGGCCTGGTTGAAGAGGAACATTTTTGCCTGGCACCTAAAATATATAACGAAGGTGCCAGGCCAACCTCTGGAGAGCATTCCACAAAACAAACTTGTCTTAGGGGTTGCCTATGAGTCACCTGCAGGTGGAGGTGCACCCACAAGGTCACCCTTAAAAGCAGCATTCATTGTAGCCAATAAAACAGACGGTGGTGGGCTGTTTCAGCAGTTGCTCAGTTTTGCAAATGTGTGCCAGGGTCCCAAAAGGCTTTACCCTGCTGCCTCTCAGTTGCTAGGCACTTGCCATCTCTTAAGTCCTTCTGGGCATGAATTCCATTGTATCAACATTCTGGCCAGCTCATAACACACAGTTGGCAAGAAATAAACGTTCAAAGAAGAACAATCATAGTTGTTATATTGCACTATGGCTGTCCCAGGATGTGCTCTGAAGGCTCATCTTTTTTGCTTTCCATAGCAGTGGAAGTCAGCTTGCAGCTGAATTCCTGGACATGCTAGGAAAGCAAGGGAAGAGAATCTTTTACAGCTGCAGGGCCACATTCACTCCTGGTCAGCCTTCTAGGGGCCACATGGCAGTGGTGGGCAGAGTCAGAGGCAAAAACGGGAAGAAAAATCTAACTTTGTAGGCTAGCCAAGTTTCTATGCACCCACCAGAGGTCAAGGACACATTCTAGCCTGGGGAAAACATTCAAGGAGGGTGTGGAATATGGCTGGAGGAGGCATGTGACCTGGGAAGAATTGTAAGGGCCAAACAGAGACCTGGAGGGCCACATCTGGCTTGGGACCAAGGTTCCCCAGCCCTGTAACTAGAGAGTAAGCCCCACTGAACTAAGTAGGATTTACTTTTGACTAGATGTGCTTTCATTTGCACAACATACGGTTTCGTCAGCTCTCCAAAGCAGGCACTCTTCAGTCTGTTTGTGTCAACAAATTCCATAGGAATCTTAGCGCTGAGTCTCTCGCAGGCAGCTAAGAGTCCAGCAGTACCTCAGCAGATTTACTGTAACTTAAGCTCCTGGGATGAGAGCCAAACCTGTGCACAAGATAAGAAGAGGTGACCCTGCACTTTCCTTGAACACATTTGGGGATTGCACAGAAATGTCACAGACTTACTGTAGCTCCTACATTTAGGGGCTTTGGGCTCCCCCCACCCCGGAGCCCACTGCTGCCAATGGAGGAGAAGGCCTCATGCAGCTAATGGAGGCAGCTCTGGAGTCCACAAAAGATCACAGCACAAGTAAATCTCTTAGTCTTTAAGATGCCAGGAGGCTCTCAAGAGCAGTCTTCCCTCCCCTTCAAGCCAAGCAGGGTGCAAAATAGCAAGGGGAGAACCAGCCTTCATAAGGGAAAGGACGGGGTGTGGGGTTGGTTTTTTTCCAGGACCCCAGGCATCTCAGAGGGATTCTGGATGCCTGCTGGCTCACACACCTCACCCTTTGTCCCAACCTTTCAGAGCAGCTTACAGCATTTCTTAGGTCTGTGTAAAAGGTGCACCAACAGTCACATTGAGCAACAGGGACAAGCAAGCTCAGCTCCTGGCTTCCCAGGAGGATGGGCAGAGTCCTCAGGGTCTGCCCCCAGGTCCCAATTCCACAGACCCTGCAGCTCTCCAGTTTGGCGCCTGGGAGGGCAGCTGATATTCCCAGGATGTGGGAGGGGGTGGTGCTGGGGCCCCCACCTGCTGCTGATCCTTTGCCTTAGGCAACCCAAGCACAAGCCACAGAAAGATCACACCTTGCTCTGGCGCAGACAGGAGTTATTTCAGAATAACTACCACTCAGCCGCAACTACCCATCCGCTGCTGCCTGATGCTCGGCAAGAGAGAGAACACTCTCTGCCCTCAAGATCTTCATTCGGAGAGCGGAGAGAGAAGGCCGGCAATTCAAGCTGAGACCGCGAGCCAAGGCAGCTCCTCAGGCCGACTTCGCTTTCGCGAGGGGTCGGGATTCCGGGGTTAAAGCAAAGGCTTCGGCGGGCGGGCGCCCGGATTCCCAGGTCGCCCATAAAGGGGTTTGCCTAAAGACCAAAACGTACCAAGTCGATCCCCAGAACCAGCTTAGCCTCTGAACGCAGGTCGACTGAGCGTGCCAAGAGCGCCCTTGCCTCCCCGGCCCCGTCGGGCGCGGATCCGCCGCCAGCGGCGATTCCCAGCCAGCAGGATGCGGCCGCGCAGCTCGCAGCTCAGTCCACAGCGGCGGCCAGGCGGCCAAGCCTGCTCCGCTCCCCCGACGGCGGCGAGTCGCCTCGCGGGGCCCCGACGCGCCCCCGCCCCCGCCCCCGCCCCCGCCGCCCCCTTCCTCCCATCCCGCCCCCCCCCCCCCGCCGCCCGCGCTGCACCGCCGGGAGCCCGACGCCGGGGGCGATGGCGGACCCGCTTCAGCCGCGGGAAGTTGGCCAGCTTCTGGCCGAGCCCCGCCGCGGCCCCTCGCCGCCCGCGCCGGGATCCGCGTCTCCGGGAGGCCCCGGCGGCCCAGCGCCAAGTTGGCCGGGAAAAGTTTCTGCCGCCGCCGCCGCCGCGTTGGAGCGACTTACCGCAGGGCTGGGTCCCTCCTGGGCCGGGCGGCGGAGCGGGAGCCCGGCAGGGCCGCGCGGGCCCCGGGAAACAATGGGCGGCCGGGCGGCTCTCCTCGACTGGCCTGGCCGTCCCGGCTGGCGGGCCAAGGGCTGCCTCCTCCCGGCGGGCCACGAGCTGGCAGCGGCGGCGGCGGCTTCTCGCTGAGGCAGCCGGAGCCCAGGCGGAGAGTGGCTCCCGCAGCGCCGCGCCGGAGCCGCGAGGGAGCCTCGTCCCGCCCCCGCTCCGCCCCTCCGGCGCCGCCGCCTCTGCCGCTCGGAGCCCAGCCCCACGTCTGGCCGCGAGGCTCCCCCCACTTACCGGGGAGTAAGCCCCGCGGACTCCAGGAGGACTTACCGCTGAGTAGCGAGGAGAGGCGCGTCCGTCCCCTCGAAGCCCCCCAATCGGCGCAGGTCCGACTGCGAAGCGTCCCTGTTCCCTCTGGGCTGGACTTGGGGCAGGAGAGCAGGGACCCCGAAGGAAGGGAAGCCGCCTTCCGATCTCCCGCCCTCCCCACAAAGACCGCTCGGTCTAGAGCTGGGACGGAGAAGCAGGAGAGCGAGGCTCCCGCGCCCTCAAGCGCCCCTTGGGCCAGTCGCTCTCAGCCCAGCCGAGAGGACAAAAGGAGCAGGAGAGCTCCCTCTAAGATGGGTTATAAATGCAAGAGGTAAGTAAAATTGCAGCTCATAAGGCTGAAGTCCTGGCCATACTTGCTTGGAACAATCTCATTTCCAAGACAGCGTGTCTAGGATCAGGCTGCAGGTTATGTATTGAAGTTCTCACCCTGCCCACCAGGAGTATCCTGTATATAGTTTTCACTCAGGTCCACATCAGTTAATTTAGGCGGGAAACACTGGGTTGTAGTTGCTACAATGTTGACAGCCGGCTGCCTATAAAAGCAGGCCGGCTGAGCTGTTTGCTGTTCAGTTCTGTCCAGCTTGCAAGTAAAGAGCTGCTTTGAAGAATCGCTGTGTCGTCTGCTATGTTCACCCACAACTTAACCCTGGTGACAAAGGTGGGATTGATGGACATCAGAGCACAGCCAGATGCGGCCACCCTCTGAACTGAGCTGAATCACTGAGCAAAATCACTGAACAGAACCAATTCAGAGCTGACCATTCTGGCTAGAGCACGGTGTTCCATGCATCGAACCATGGCTTCACTTGTGCCTCTACTGCCGTTTGCCCCAGCCTCTGAATCATGGGACTCCTACCTCGCTCAGTTTGACTGCTACCTCCAAGCTAACAAGCTGACAGAAGTATCAAAGGAGCGGAAGCGGGGCCTATTCCTCAGTCTCGGGGGGCTTGAGGTGTTCGAGGCAGAGCCGTGGGACACGATCCAAGAGAAGCTCCGCAACCACTACGCGCCAAAGCCGTCCAAGATTGCTGCCCGCCATGTGTTCTACCACCGGAACCAGGCAGAGGGGGAGTCAATCAACAACTACACCGCCGCCCTCCGACAGGCTGCAATGCACTGTGAGTTCCGAGACTTAGACAATGCCCTGATGGATCAAATCGTCTGTGGGGTCCAGGACATCCGTCTGCAACAGCGTCTCCTTGCCAAGCCAAACCTCACACTGCAGAAAGCCATTGAGGGGGCCGTGGCCTCGGAAGCTGCTGAACACTCCGCCCAGGAGATCCACAAGGCCAGCAGCCTTGCTAGGAAGCCAGTTCCACTGCATCACGAAGAGGCCAGCAGTGTTGAGGCATCCTCCAGTGAAGACGATGACGTGCACCAGACAAAGCGGGAGCAAGGGAAATTCAAACAGAAGTCCACAGGCCAGTCAGAATGTGCCAGCTGTGGAGGCAACCATTCTCATGCCAAGTGTCGGTTCAGAGACGCCATCTGTCAGCGATGCTCCAGGAGGGGCCACATCGCTAAGGTCTGTCGATCGGCTCCGTCCAACACCCCCCCCTTCGCCATCTCGCAAGTCCAAGTCTTCCCCCCGGTCCGCCAAGGGAAGCTGTTTCGCCCTCACCAACTGCCATTGCCCATCCGGAACCATGATTGGCCAAACTGACTCGCCTATGCATCACAAACTACACGTCACCGTGCTCATCGAAGGACATGGAGATCTGCCTTGTCCATCATATCCTGGAGCACCATCAAAAGACTCATGCCCAAGCTGTCCAAGAGGCAACTTGGCCCAAACCACATACATTTGAGAGACTACCAGGGAAACGACATCCCTGTGGTAGGTGTTGGCCCGTTCCGGGTCGCTTTCAAGAATTTTTCAGGCCTGCTCCAACTGGTGGTGGTTGAAGGCCAGCAGCCTAGCCTCCTAGGGCTAGACTGGTTTGATGCCCTTGGCCTGGAAGTCACCAGCATCAACTGCATCTCCGACGCAGAGGTTGATGGCCTAATCAAAGACTTTGGTGAGGTGAGGCACTTTGGGTCGATATACAGGCACGCCCATCTCCTTCAGCCTAGTTCCACAAGTTGCCCCCATCAAACTAAAGCCATGCCGGGTCCCGTTTGCTCTCAAGGCTAAGGTGGACGAACTTGATAAGCTGATCACCCAAGGAGTTTTGGAGCTGGTTGACCACGCCAAGTGGGAAACCCCCATCGTCACACCCGTCAAGCAAGACGGGTCGGTACGAATCTGTGCCGACTACAAGTGCACGATCAACAAGGCACTTCAGCAGCACGCTTACCCAGTTCCTGTTGTCCACCACCTGCTGCATTCCCTGGGTGAGGGTAAGGTCTTTACTAAACTGGCCTTGCCCAAGCCTATTAACAACTGCCTGTCGATGACTCCACTGCTGAAGCTGAGACGATCATCACCCACCGAGGGGCGTTCCGGTGCCGCTGTTTTCAGTTCGGAGTGAGTGTGGCTCCTGGCATCTTTCAAAGCCTCATGGAGCGTCTCCTGCAGGGGCTTCTGGGCATGGTGCCATATTTTGATGACGTCTTGGTATCCGCAGACTCAAATCAGCAGCTGTTCGAGCGCATCCGCTGACCAGGTTTCCAGGAGGCCGGGCTCAAGGTGAAAAAAGAAAGGTGCCAGATCGCCGTTCCACAGCTGGGCTACCTTATCGACGCCTCCGGTCTTCACCTGATGGCATCCAAGATCCGGGCCATTCAGCAGGCCCCGATTCCAAAAAGCAAGGTGGAGTTGCAGGTGTTCCTGGGGCTGCTGAACTTCTACAACATTTTCCTGCACCACAAAGCAACACTAGCCGAGCCTCTACACCGCCTCCTCAGCACATAGGTACCGTGGTCCTGGGGTCATCGGGAAATGGCGGCTTTCAGCGCAGTCAAAGCCCTCCTCTCATCAGACAGTGTGCTGGTACAGTCCAGTGAAGCCAGGCCGCTTGTCCTCGCCTGTGACACCTCGCCCTTTGGCATCGGCGCCGTCCTCAGTCACCGGTTTCCAGATGGTAGGGAAGCACCGCCTGCCTATTTCTCCTGGACGCTGTCTCCAGCTGAATGGAATTACAGCCAGCTCGACAAGGAGGCACTGGCACTTGTGGCTGGAGTAAAGAGGTTCCACAAATACCTCTATGGGAGAACCTTCGATCTCATTACTGACCACAAGCTGCTCCTGGGCCTCCTCCCTGGTGATCGACCAACTCCACCAGTCCTCTCACCACGCATGCTGTGATGGACTGTCTTTCTGGCAGCTTACAGCTACCAGCTCGTCCATTGCCCTGGAACATCGATGGGCCATGCCGACGCTCTCAGTCGTTGCCCTCTTCCAGCGCTTGTGGAAGACCTGCCTCCTGCTTCATCACTCCTCCTAATTGAGGACCTCCCAGCAGTGCCAGTATCGGCTGCCTATGTAGCCTCCGCATCTGCCCAGGACCGCACCATCAAATGAGTACTCAACTGGGTGTGGAGGGGGTGGCTGGAAGGGTCTTTCGCACCAGAATTCCAGCCGTTTGCAACCAGACAGCATGAGCTCTCAGCTCATCACAGCTGCCTACTGTGGGGAGACCGAGTAATGGTTCCCCAAAGACTCCGCCAACACGTCCTCGAGGCTCTGCACATCGGCCACTCAGGGATTGTAAAAATGAAGGTGTTGGCTCGGTGTTATGTCTGGTGGCCTAACATGGACGATGCCATCACTTCGTGGGTTGCCTCCTGTCAAGCATGCCAAGAGTCGAGACCTGCACCGCCGGCAGCTAAGGGTAACACCTGGGAGATGCCCAAGGCACCCTGGTTGAGGGTACACATCGATCTTGCGGGCCCCTTTCATGGCTGGACCTTTATGGTAGTGGTGGACACCCATTCCAAATGGCTGGAGGTGGCCCTGATGCCCTCCACCAATACTGAAGCCATCATCTGGGTGCTGCGGGGCCTGTTTGCAACTCATAGGTGTCCTGATGTCCTCGTCTCAGACAACGGACCTCAGTTCACATCGGGCACCTTAGAAAGGTACCTCTTGGGGCTGGGCATCCGCCATGCCCTAACGGCACCATTTCACCCGGCCAGCAACGGGCAGGCAGAAAGAATGGTGCGCTCAGCAAAAGAGGCACTGGTGTGCCTGGAACAGAGGGACTGGCACAAGCGGGTCACTGAATACTTGCTCGTGCAGCACATCACCTCTCATGCAGCCACAGGGTGGAGCCCTGACTGGCTTGACTGGCTACACCCAGACTTTGGTGTGGCCGAGCCCCCGGGCTGTACTAACATGCCACGGTCCTTTATTCCGGGGGAATCAGGTTTTGCCCAGAACTTTGTGGGGGACATTCCTTGGGTGCCAGCCATGGTAGTGGGAGTCACAGGGCCCCGTTCGTACCAGGTGTCACTCGAGAACGGACACTTCTGGCGCCGGCACATAGACCAGCTAAGGTCCAGGGCTGGGGATTTGGACACTACCGTTGTGCCCCCAATTGTGGCCCCAGCTCCGGAGCAGTCATTAATGGAAGGCGAGGCTCCACCTACATCTTCCTCACAAACTGAGGGCATGGAGTCAAGCTGAGCCATTTCGGTGACCATCGTCGTGCCTGACCGTCCGCTGAGTCCACTCGCAGCAGTTCCTTTGACAGAAGCGGAGCCAGGGAACTTGGGCTCAATGCCACATTTGGTCGCACCACAGTCGCAGACAGAATTGAGTGGCCACCTGGACTCTGGTACGGGCCCTCGGCAATCCAGCAGGGTTTTCAAGTGCCCAGCATATTTTTATTTTTTTTAAAATATATTTTATTAAGGGTTTTCTTGTTTTACAGTGTAAGTGTAATGCCTCGTATTTTTTTTTTCCCCGTGTAACATTTTTACAAATCCATTTCATTTGTTGAGGCATTAGGGGGAGAAGAAAAAAGAAAAGAAAAAAAGAAGAAGAAAGGAGGGTGGAAGGAGGGGAGATGGATGGGGGTGGGGTGGGGTAGCGGTGTTTCTATTATGCTTAATGTATGTAGTTTGGTGTCAGCGTGCTTGTGTTGTTCACTTGTGTTCTTTTGGTGGTGAGAGAGGTTGGGATTGGCCTAGGGTGTGATTGTTTGTTTGTGATTGGCTGTGGTGATCTTTGGTGCCCAGCATATTTAAAAGACTATGTTCACTGGACAAACTGCACATGTAAAGCTGAATGGTGAACAGGGTCAATTAATATGCTTATGTGCCTTACTGAAACCAGTAAGGGTATTGCTGTATGTAATCGAACCACTATGATTGTAACTAATGCCTTATCTCGGTGGGGAGGGGTCTTATGTATTGAAGTTCTCACCCTGCCCACCAGGAGTATCGTGTAGATAGTTTTCACTCAGGTCCATGTCAGTTACTTTAGGCGGGAAACCCTGGGTTGTGGTTGCTACAATGTTGACAGCCGGCTGCCTATAAAAGCAGGCCGGCTGAGCTGTTTGCTGTTCAGTTCTGTTCTGGCCTGTGAATAAACAAGAGCTGTTTGAAGAATCGCTGTGTCGTCCGATATGTTCACCCACAACTTAACACTGCATGTCTGTACTAAACTGGCAGGCAGTCAAAGGAGTGGTGGGCACTGGCTTACACTGAAATGGCTTCTCTGCCCTGACTAGCAGTAGCTCTTCTGGGTTTCAGGCAGGGGTCTCTCCCAGCCCCACCTGGAGATGCGGGGGTTGAATCTGGGACCTTTGGCTTTCAAGGCGGGTGCTCCACCACTAAGCTATGGCCCTTCCCTGTCTGACACTTGCTTCTTCAGATGTAAGCCTTACTGTGTTCAATTATACTCCATAATAAGTATATGAGTAAATATCATTTAATTCCTCGAGACTTATTTCCAAGCCAGTAGGCTCAGGATCAAGTCTTACACCTGGGGAAAAGATCTGAGGAAGTTGGCAAGAGTTTCTACCTTGGCAGGTGCTGAACAAAGCTCACGGCTGCCTAGAATTGCTGCTATTTCTGTACGTGTGTTACGCAGAGTGACATTTCTGCTCTGCTTCTCTTGAGCTCAAGCAGTTTACAACCTACTATAGAAATATCTTCCCTTAAGGCTAGGTGTATGGAAGCTGGTCAGGGGCCAAGGAACTCTGCACATGATGGTTGCCTTAAACTCTAGCAAGGACAGGCTCCAGGACTAAGCCTAGGGGAACCCTGCTGGTGGTTTGTACAAGGGCGTGTGGCAGCATGCGCAGTCAAAGCCACTGACTGGCAGTATCTTGCCAATGTCCTGGTCTTCCTCTTCCCTGCCTGGAGAGGCCAGAGATTGAGCCTGGGACCTTCTGCATACAAAGCATGTGCTCTGCATTGACCCCCTGCTGCCACAGTGATGAGTGACCTCTTCAGCCTGGTCCTTTGCATGTTTACTCACAAGGTCCACTGAGTTGGTTAGACCTGCTCTTGGGTGTGTGCCTGCATCAGGTGGCACCCTGCATGAAATTTCAGTGCAGCAAGTCTCTCCCTTCTGAGGGTGGTGGTGCAGAATAGAGTTGGATAAGGGCATTTCTTTGCTAGGTAAACAAGATTTGTTCAATGTCTGCAGGTTGTGTGGCTGTTAAAAACACAATAAGAAAAAGACAGACACCATTTCCTACTCTTTCTCAAGAGTAAATGGTTCCCAGTTAGGAATTCCTTGCCAGATAAAACCCTGACCGGCACCATTTTTTACTGCATCCTAGGCCCGTGCTGAGGTGGAGTGGGGTGGGGAGGAAAGGTCTAGAGTGTTTGCTGAGCCAATACTGCAGTTTTTATTTGGCACACTATTTCTTTTTCTTCCATTAAAAGAAAAATCAATATTCAGGCATAAATCAGAAAAGCTGGCTGTATAAAACCCGACCCAAGTCATCAAGCCTTTTAGCATGAAGCCAGGCTGCATATTCATTCATTCTTTCATTCATTCACAGCAGGGGTCACCAAACTTTCTGGAGCCCTGGACACATTGGCAAACTGCAGAAACTGTTGTGTGCAGCACAAATACACCACAACCAAGCACACACCAGGGAGCCAATTCTATTGGCTGCAATAGAATGCTGCTTTCAAGCCTTTTTTCCCCAAGGGGGGGGGGGCAGCAGAGGATGAGGGAAGTTTGTAAATGCCAGGGAAGGCGTTCAGGATGCGCCAACAGCCAAGACAGTGGAGCTGGTGATTTAAAGCATTTGCTCTTCAACCCCAAAGGCTCCCAGAGTGGCTTACACATCACAAAACCAAACTAAACCCCCAAGCAGTTCCTGCCTGTTATGTATTGAAGATGGGCTGGATCGCGGAGCTGGAGCACTGAGCGAAATCACGGAGCAGAACCAATTCAGAGCTGACCGTCTGGCTAGAGCACAGTGTACCATCCATCGCCTCCACGTCGGCATCGGAACCATGGCTTCACTCGTGCCTCTACCGCCGTTTGCCCCAGCCTCTGAATCCTGGGACTCCTACCTCGCTCGGTTTGACTGCTACCTCCAAGCAAATGAGCTGACAAGAGGGTCTGTAGAGCAGAAGCGGGGCCTCTCCTCAGCCTTTGTGGCCCCGAAGTGTTCGCGACGGCCCGAGCATTGGTTGCGCCTCTAGCAGTCCAGGCAGCACCTTGAGACACGATTCAAGAGAAGCTCCGCAACCACTACGCACCAAAGCCGTCCAAGATTGCTGCCCGCCATGCGTTCTGCCACTGGAACCAGGCAGAGGGGGAGTCAATCAACAACTACACCACCACCCTCTGACAGGCTGCAATGCACTGCGAGTTCCGAGACTTAGATGATGCCCTGATGGATCAAATCATCTGTGGGGTCCGGGACATCCGTCTGCAACGGCATCTCCTCGCCATGCCAGACCTCACGCTGCAGAAAGCCACTGAGGAGGCCATGGCCTCAGAAGCTGTTGAACTCTCCGCCCAGGAAATCCACAAGGCCAGTAGACCGTATTTAAAGGACTATGTTGTTGGACATGTAACACTGTTGGTCTAATGGAAGTAATGTGAAATGTAACCGATATGCTTTGTGCCTAATTGAACCATTACGTGTAGTGCTGTATATAAGGAAACCATTACGATTGTAACTAACGCCTTATCTCGGTGGGGAGGGGTGTTATGTATTGAAGTTCTCACTCAGGCCACCAGGAGTATTGTGTATGTAGTTTTCACTCAGGTCCACGTCAGTTATTTTAGGCGGGAAACCCTGGGTTGTTCTTGCTACAATGTTTGACAGCCAGCTGCCTATAAAAGCAGGCCGGCTGAGCTGTTTGCTGTTCAGTTTCTATTCCAGCTTACAAAATAAAGAGCTGCTTGGAGAAATCGCTGTGTCGTCTGTCATGTCTACCCACTATTCAACACTACCCTCTAGCCTGCTGTACGGAAGGGGACACACTAAAAAGGGGAAAAGGGGTTGGGAAGGGAGGAGAGAGGTAAAGCAAGCTCAGAACTACAGTTATTGATCTTATAACAACCAACCAGGGTGGAAACTGGTCAGGTGTCCTCATGGAATAATCTGTGCTAGGTGGCAGCAGGTTTCTCAGCAGAGCGAATTAAATCTCTCTGCTTCCCTCTTCTCCCTTGATGAAATGGCTGTGCCAGCATTGTTGAAGAATCCATGTGAAATTTGGTTGTGCAAAGGGGACGGATACCCCAAGAGCTAGGTGTGGGGAGTGCCAAGGGCCCATGGCCCCAGGTGCACAATTTTTGAGGGGGTGTGAACCAGACACCTGACGCAGTGTTCCTCTCTGCCTGCCAAAGGCTGTGTCAGCCAGCTCCTCCCGCGCAGGCGGCTCAGCGCTGCCCGGCTTTGCTCCTGTGGGGATGGGGTCACTCCAGTGGTGTCAGTGGTGAGGGCTGGGCTGGGCTGGTGAGCACCCCTCCCTCCACTGGGTGCTGGCAACAGCCACTACGCTGCCGCTTCTGAAGGGAAAGTCCCCATGTGAGATCCCTTGAAGCTGCTGGGACTGGCAGCAGATTTTAGCATCGTTTAGGGTGGCAGTTTACTTCCCACTGCCCTCCTCATGAGCCTACCATCACCACTCAGGCTACCAGTCCTCAAGGACTAATAAACCTTTTTAAATGAAAAGAATAAAATAAGGAGTAAGAGAGAAGGGAAACACACAAACCAATATTGTCTTGCAAATTATATGGAGTAGATATGACGCTCACATGTTGTTGCATGTCTCCGTCTAAAGGGCTACAGGAAGATTGACCAGAGATTGTGGAACATTTCCAAATAATAAAATGTTATTTGTTCCAAATATTTCATGTAACCCCCCTGGGGACCCCCTCCCCCAGACTGAAAAATGGGAAATGTTTTCAATAAATAAACACATGCAGAAGGAAAAGCTCCCTAGAAGACTCTGGGCCCAAGTCTTATAGGGGCTGGCTATATACAGTCGTACCTTGGTTTTTCAACAGCTTAGTTTTTGAACGTTTTGGCTCCCAAACGCTGCAAAGTGACTATTCCAGTTTGCGAACTATTTTTGGAAGCCGAACCTCTGACATCTGCAGGAGCTTCACGCAGCCAATCAGAAGCCATGCTTTGGTTTCTGAAAGTTTTGGAAGTCGAACGGATTTCCAGAAAGGATTCTGTTTGACTTCCAAGGTATGACTGTTCTCAGTGGTAGAGCATCTACTTTGCCTTCAGCAGGCTCTGGGTTCAATCCCTGACATCTCCAGGTAGGGCTGAGAGGGACTTCCTGTCTGAAACCCCAGAGAGCTGCTACCAGTCAGTGTAGGCAAGAACGAGCTGAGTGGACCATTGGTGTGACTCAGTAGAAAGCAACTTCCTACAGTCCTGAGTTGGTCCTGCAAAGAATGCAGTGTAGATCTTTTAGAAGAGGGGCAGGAAGTTCATGACAGACCACATCTGTCGACAGATGGGAAGCAGTGTTTGGGTGTCTGTTGGGGTTTCTGAACTACTCGAATAATCAAAGTTGTGCAAGACAAGAAGAAACTTGCATGATGATAAATAAACCTGCATTGACTTGGAGGACCACAGCAGCTTCTCCCTGTAGGCAGGTGGCCCAGGTGCTTTGCACAAACCCAAACCAAAAGACGCAACATGCCAACAAGTGCCAGAACTGTTAACATGTGTGCTTCCTTGCCAACTTGTGCCTTTCTTTGCTGATTGCCCCTCAGCAGCAGTTTTTCAACCCTTTTAGAAATTGGATACAGCTTGACAGAATTCAATAAATAATCAGAAGGGAAAGGAGAACTTTGAAGCAAATAGGCAGAAGTTAAAAAAGAAGTCAGTTCTTGGGAGACATTGCAAATTGCCTCCTCCTCTGTAGAAAGCTGGTATTTGCAAGAATCCTGGCAAGAAGCTCTAATAACATTAATTCCCAAACAAGGGACAGAATTGACAGAAACCAAAAACTATAGACCAATTTCATTGTTGAACATTGATTATAAGTTATTCACGAAGGTATTGGCAAACAGATTAAAGAAAATTTTGAATAGAATTATAAATGAGGACCAAGTGGGATTCTTGCCTGGAAGACAAATGCAAAACAACATGAGAACAGTAATTGACATCCTGGAGTATTTAGATATGAGACCCGATAAGAAAGCTGCGCTAATATACGGTAAGTTGACGCGGAAAAAGCATTTGATCATGTTTCTGGGAAATTTATGGGAAAAAAACAATACAATTTTTGGATTTAGGAGAAACATTTGGACGTGGGATAAAAGCAATATATAGAAAGGAGAAACATTTGGACGTGGGATAAAAGCAATATATAGAAATCAAAATGCCAAATTGATAATCAACAATGACCTATCAGAGATTTTTACAATTTCAAAAGGCACTAGACAAGGATACTCCTTGTCACCCGTATTATTTATCATAGTTTTGGAGACATTAACAACTGCCATAAGATCTGATCCCGGAATAAAAGGGATCACATTGTAAAGCAGAGCATACAAATTAAAGGCCTTTGCAGATGATCTAATTATAACAACAGAAAACCCCATAGAAAGTACATTGAAAACAATGGAAAGAATGCACGAATTTGGCCAGATATCCGATTTGAATTAAATAAAAAATAAAAAAAGCTTAGTGAAAAATTTGGAAGATCATGAAAAACAGGAGTTGCAGTGGTACCTCGGGTTACATACGCTTCAGGTTACATACGCTTCAGGTTACAGACTCCGCTAACCCAGAAATATTACCTCGGGTTAAGAACTTTGCTTCAGGGTGAGAACAGAAATCGTGCTCCGGCGGCGCGGAGGCAGCGGGAGGCCCCATTAGCTAAAGTGGTGCTTCAGGTTAAGAACAGTTTTAGGTTAAGAACGGACATCCGGAACAAATTAAGTACTTAACCCGAAGTACCACTGTACAAAATAAGACAGGTCTATTGATAACAAAAAAAATCAAGTATCTGGGAATTTTGATCTCTGCCCAAAACAAAAATTTATTTGTTGATAATTACAGTAAAGTATGGAGGGAGATTAACAGAGACCTAAAAATTGGAGGGGGGAGGGGAGTAAATCTATCACTGTGCGGCAGAATTTCGACTAGCAAGATGTCCGTGTCACCAAAAATGTTATTCCTATTACAAATGATACCAATAATAAGTGGGACAAGCTGTTTCAAAGAGTGGCGGAAAGAACTAGCAAAGTTTATACGGCACGGCAAAAACCCCAGAATTAAGTACAAATTACTGACCAAGATAAAGGATAGAGGGGGCTTCGCTTTGCCAGACCTTAAACTATATTACAAGGCAGCTTGTCTTTGCTGGATAAAGGATTGGATGACTTTGGAAAACAAGCATATTGGATATAGAGGAGAAGGATAACAGATTTGGCTGGCACAGGTATCTGGGTTACAACAAAGTGAAGGTGCATAGAGGCTTCCTTTTCTCTTTTTTCTTTTTTTGAATGTTCATGAGGGCTTTTTCTTTTTTCTTTTTTTCTTTTAAATTTTTTTTATTCAAAGTTATAACAAAACATATTTTCCAGAAACATATCCTTATTTCCCCCCATTTTTCTTCCCCCCATAAAACCCATCCCCCCCACCCCCCGACTTCCCTCAGTTCCAGTCTTTGATTTCTCCAATAATGCTGTTTTCTGCATGTTACAGAGTTGTATAGATCCTCCAACTGTTTAGCTAATTATTATCAGTAAAAAATGTTTATTCAAAACCTGCCAAGGAGTCCAGTTCGCTTTGTTGCGTCTTCAAATACTTTGTGAAAGGTTCCCATTCATTCTTAAAGTCACAGTTATCCTTATCCCGAATAGAGGCTTCCTTAACCACATAATTGGAAAATCTTTATACACAGTCTGGGAAAAACACAAAAAGTTATTAGAACCAAAGACACCATGGTAGCTATCACCCCGGAAGCCTTCACGGTAAAAAAGAAAAACATGAAGTGAAGGATGTTATGGTTAAATGGGCACAAGATTTCAGATTTCCTATCTTACTGAAAGACGGAAAATTGTGGAAAACAGACCTAAAATTCACAGCGTGTTATTTGATAAAGGAAAACTTTATGAAAATGATTTACAGGTGGTACTTGACCCCATCTAAATTGGCTAAAATATCTAAAAATAATAAGAGCACATGTTGGAGATGTAAGCAGGGGGAAGGAACACTATTTCGCATGTGGTGGACCTGTCCCAAAATTTAAAAAAATCTGGGACATGGTCAATGAAGAACCAAAGAAAATGCTCAGAGAAACATCTAATAAAAGTCCAGAGGCTTTTTTACTGGGCATTATGACAATAAACATCCCTAGAATAAAGAAAAGTGTATTTATGCAACAACCGTGACTCAAGTATTAATTGCCAAGTATTGGAAAGGAGACCAGATCCCAATTAAGGTAGTGTGGCAAAAGAAATTATGCGAATATGTTGAACTAACCAAAATGACAGAAGCAATAAGAAATCACCCGAGTTCAAGGGTGAAAAATGAATAGGATTGTTTTAAAAATTACTTTAGTAAACATGGTTCCCAAATCCAAACTTGGGTGTGCCTAACTCACAAAATAAAAGTTAATTGGAGGAGATATCCTATACAAAGAAAAGGTTGAAGGTACTGGATACTGGGAATACACAAGATGAAACGGTTAAATCTGTTATGATTAAATGGGCACAAGATTTTGGATATAACATGATGGCTGACTGGGAAAAGTTATGGACCACAGGTATTAAGTTTACGGCTTGTAATGCCTTAAGAGAGAATATACTGAAAATGATTTACAGGTGGTACCTAACCCCAGTCAAGCTGGCAAAAATTTACCATTTGCCCGATAATAAATGTTGGAAATGTAAAGAGATTGAGGGCACATTCTTTCACCTTTGGTGGACATGCCCAAGGATTAAGGCCTTCTGGGAGACAAATTATAATGAAATGAAAAAGGTATTTAAATATACCTTTCAGAAGAAACCAGAGTGATGGACTATATGGAATTGGCTGAGATGACTGGCAGAATCTGGGACCAAGGAGAAGAGTCGGTGGAAGAAGATTGGAAAAAAATTAAAGTTTATCTTCAAAAATATTGTAAAATTAAGGTTTGTTAGAAAGATGTTGGAAAAAGAAAATAAGGTGGTTTTGGTAGAAATGATATAAAGGATTAAGTAAAAATGAGCTGATGAAATTGACGAAAGAGAGGACGTTAAATTATAATATATTGAATTAAATTACTTAAATGAAAATAAGGTTGGAAGGATTTGCTGAAATAACGATTTGAACTAGAATACAAAATTGGGAGGTGTGAGGAGGTCAAGGAAATAAGTAAAGGAAGAAAGTTATGTAAAGGTTTAATCTGTTTCTTTTCTTTTTTAAGTGAATGTATTTTTATTTTGCTGTTGTACTCTTTTTTTTGTATTTTGTATTGTTCTTTTTTCTTTTTGTAACTTTTAAACTCCGAATAAATATTATTATTTTTTTTTAAAAAAGATACTGGAACACAGTACAAAGAAAAGGAAATAAAGAGAGAAGATGAAGCTGTTAAGAGGTAGAGGGAAGTTAAGCCATATAGAGAAATAGATGAATTTTATAGAAAGAAAAACAGATTGAGTATGTAACGGTAGAGAAAGAAGACGCTATTATCTGTAAAAAAAATGCAATAAAAATTATTTTTTTAAAAAGAAAGCTGATATCTGCAATATCAAGCTCAAAATAATAGGGATTTCCATCCCTTCCTTCTTTCCTTTCCTTCCCTTTCTCTTTCTCTCTCTCTCTTCACACACAGGCACACTTTGCGATATAATTGCTGAAACGTGCAGAGTAAACAAACTCCACTGAAAACTGTTGAGCCAGTGAGCAGCTGCTGTTAAAAAAAGAAGCTAATTCAGATCTGGGCATCATTAGGAAAGGGATAAAAAAAAATTAAAGACTCCATCATGATGCTTTTTTTATACAGATCTATGATGTGGCCCTAGCAGTTCGAAAGCACATCAAAAAAAGTGCAAGTAGATAAATAGGTACTGCTCCGGCGGGAAGATAAATGGCGTTTCCGTGCACTGCTTTGGTTCGCCAGAAGCGGCTTAGTCCTGCTGGCCACATGACCTGGAAGCTGTACGCCGGCTCCCTCAGCCAATAAAGCGAGATGAGCGCCACAACCCCAGAGTCGGCCACGACTGGACCTAAAGGTCGGGGGTCTCTTTACCTTTACCTTATGATGTGGCTATGCTTGGAAGACTGTACAGCTCAGGACACCACAAAAGATGGAGAAAGTGAAAAACAGCAACCAAAATGGTCAAGCAGCTGATCCATTATAGACTTTAAAAGCCCAATTGGTACCTTTTTAAGTTTCATAACAGCAGTTGGGAATCTTTTTGACACAGTGGGCCACATCTTTATTTACCCCACCCTCCTTGGATCAGCTCTGGCATTATAACCATCTGACTTACCAAAACCGGCCCAGGAAAGTTGAGTGAGTTTCTGCCTAAATGGGACTGAGCTTCCCCCACATCAGCTGAAGAGCAGGGAGTCCACACCTGCTTTCTGCAGCTACTTTCTAACTGCCCTACCCTTGGCATGTGGTGCTAGGTGTGAGCAGGTGTGCATAAGTGTGGAGAAACTGGATTAGTAGATTTGGAAAAGACAAAGCAATTCTTCCCAAAGGGCATAGCTAAACTCTGGGATTTGGCCCCGCAAGGGGTAGTGCTGCCTGCCTGCTTGGCCTGCTTTAAATGGGGTTTAGACTAGGCCTTAACAGAGGATAAGATTATCAACAGCTACTAGTCATGATGGCTACGCCATCCTGCTGGGGAACAGGAATAGGAGGGGGCTATTGCACTCTGATTTGGGGCTTCCTAGAGCTACCTGGTTAGGGATGCAGGTGGCGCTGTGGGTTAAAGCCTCAGCGCCTAGGGCTTGCCGATCGAAAGGTCGGCGGTTCGAATCCCTGCGGCGGGGTGCGCTCCCGCTGCTCGGTCCCAGCGCCTGCCAACCTAGCAGTTCGAAAGCACCTCCGGGTGCAAGTAGATAAATAGGGACCGCTTACCAGCGGGAAGGTAAACGGCGTTTCTGTGTGCGACTCTGGCTCGCCAGAGCAGCGATGTCACGCTGGCCACGTGACCCGGAAGTGTCTCCGGACAGCGCTGGCCCCCGGCCTCTTGAGCGAGATGGGCGCACAACCCCAGAGTCTGTCAAGACTGGCCCGTACGGGCAGGGGTACCTTTACCTTTACCTTAGAGCTACCTGGTTAGCCACTGTCAGGACAATATGCTGGCTCAGGGACAGCTCTGGTCTGGTGGCACAGAGCTCCCTTGTGCTGCATTGCAGGAGGGAAAGATGGCTGCACACACACACTTGGCTTTTCCAAGACTACAGGGTAAAAACTGGATTCAGTAAAATATGAGCCACATCACAGAGCTGTCACACTTCCAGCTTCCTTGTTCAGATCTATGTACTTTTCAAGGGAGAAGAGGACCCCCCCCTCATGTCTAAGGGATGGGTGAACAACAGAGAATCATCTGGATGCCTGGATTCAGAACATGGAGTAGCACACAGAGAGCCCCATGAGCAGAGTATTAAACTCATAAAAATAAACAGCACAATGTAGTGTTAGGAATGCAGATTGTTAAACCTTTAGATCCCATTCAGCTACACACAGCAGCTGACCTCTTACTACTCCTCTTGCAATGAGCAGACAACACACTGTTCAGTAAGTTTACTTACAGGTTCAAAATATCAGCCATGCAGTATTCCATGCAGCAGCAAGGATAATGCAGCCAAAATAATACTGGGTAAGAAATACAGCAAAGTAGTTTCAAACATGCAGCCTGTGCTTAGGAAGAAGCACAGACACATTCTTCTTGGTAGATTACATGATGGGGAAGAGGAGGAGGAGGAAGAAGGAGAAGGAGAAAGGGGGCATGACCTAGCTGAGTTTATCTAGCAATACAACTCTGTGGTCCTTTATGTTAAATAGTGGGTAGACATAGCAGACGATGCAGCAATTTCTCCAAAGAAGCTCTTGTTTATTCACAGGCCAGAACAGAACTGAACAGCAAACAGCTCAGCCGGCCTGCTTTTATAGGCAGCCGGCTGTCAACATTGTAGCAACAACAACCCAGGGTTTCCCGCCTAAAATAACTGACGTGGACCTGAGTGAAAACTATCTACACGATACTCCTGGTGGCCAGGGTGAGAACTTCAATACATAACACTTCACCCCTTCATGCACCAACTTGCAGTCATGCATAGTTCTGTTTGAATGCAATCTCCCACAATTTGAATCTCTTGTGTTGTGGTTTGTCCTGCAGATCTTAGAGACAAGAAATGGCTTGTAAGTGGTTTAGAGGAGGTTTCATTCCTTTTCTTCCCTTCTTTCTGGTAGTGGCCAAACAGGTTTTGCTTTTGCATGGTTTTGAAACAACACAAAAACCTGCACAACCAATTTGGATATAAACAAAAGTGAGATGAGGGCTTACACCAGTGGTAGGCAAACTAAGGCCCGTGGGCCGGATGCGGCCCAATCGCCTTCTCAATCCGGCCCACTGACGGTCCGAGAATCAGCGTGTTTTTACATGAGTATAATGTGTCCTTTTGTTTAAAATTCATCTCTGGGTTATTTGTGGGACCTGCCTGGTGTCTTTACATGAGTAGAATGTGTGCTTTTATTTTAAATGCATCTCTGGGTTATTTGTGGGGCATAGGAATGAGTTCATATATTTTTTTCAAAATATAGTCCAACCCAGACATGGTCTGAGGGACGGTGGACCGGCCCACAGCTGAAAAAGGTTGCTGACCCCTGGCTTACACCATAAGCAGCAAATCTCATTTTCAAATTACCTTCAATTCTAGATATAGAAAAGCATCCAGAGCCTTATCTTCCTTCCTTGAAGCGGAGCACCAACTGCCACATTATTTGTATGATAGGTAATATGGCCAACTGTCTACTGCAGGTGTGGGAATCCTTTTGTCCTCCAGATGTAGCTGAACTACAATTCCCATCTTGGCTCTGCTTCCCAGGGATGATGCAAGTTATAGTTCAGCAACATCTGGAGAGCCAAAGGTTTCCCACAGCTGACCTGCTGAATGGCAGTGAGCCTATTATTATCCTTCTGTGCCATCTGAAACCATCTGAAAATCCATATTCTTCTAATTAATGCAGGGTATGACTAAAGAGCAGGGATACATTCAATTCAATTTACATTTAAAGATCAACCTACATAATTCACAGTTCCTGACAAAATATGCAAGCTGCAAATGCAGCCATCTTTTGAAATTTGCCCTTCTTTGAATTCTCCAACCAAGTAATGCGCTTTCTATGGGGAAATTGCTTGCAAAAATGTGTATAATAGAAGAAATCACACCCAAATGCCGATGAGTTTCATGAGGACTTTTTAATAAAGGAATTTACAAACTGATGTGTTATGCATTGTATATGCATTATAATGTGTTTGAACCAAACATACTCAAATCTGGAAAACTGCAAAAACCCAAGGAAAGCTGCTTTTCCATCCACAAATTAGTCTGGAAGAAGTAGATCAGTTCAGTTCCTATGGGAATTAGCAAAGAACAAGTTTCTAAAGCATCCCAACCAGCCTGGTTGGCCACTCTGCAAGGACATAATTGATACTGCTTTGGTCATTGGCTCCGAGACTTTGGGGGCTGCTCCGCACAAAGCTGCCTCACTCCGCTCAGCTCCTACTGCCCTTCTTCCTTCTCATCCCCAAATCCAGCTCACTGGGAAGACTCTGCAGCCTGCAGGCTGTCTCTGCCCTCTCCTCACAACACCCGTTCCCCTGGTAGAACAAGGCAGCAGCTGACAAGAAGATGAAGATCACAGGACAATGGAACTCTTTCCCCCCTTCTCCCCAGTCCTGACCTTATGGTGCCCAGGGAGGGGTTCTGCTAAAAGGGTCTTTTCAATCCCTTAATTTGGAATTTAAAAACCAAAAGCTGACAAATAGAGGTTCCTTTTGGAAGTGGGGGTGGGGGTGTGCATGACAAAGGTCTCTCCATCACCCCAAGATCAGAATGACAAAAGACACTCTCAGTTTACTGCTTCCTCCTCAGAAAGGCCAGGGTGCAGACAGGGCCCCTCTTTAAACAGCGGGGCGGGGGGGGGGGGCTTGTTTGTGCTGAAGCAGTTTGCACACCCAGAGTGCCCTGTTTGCCGGATCCCGCTCCAGTGCCCAGGGGGCTTCCAAATGCATTTTGAAAGCAAAGTGGGTAGGAAACCTCCAGCCCCGCAGGTGCTGTTAGGCACCCAAGGAGGGATGAAGGAGGAAGCTGATTTTCTTTGCATTTTAATGAGAAATCACGTAGTTAACATTTCTCAAAGTAATATGTAAAGCCAAACATGGGGGAGGGCATATTGCCTACTGCCGCAATATGTCCTGAGTTGCCCACTCTTTAGGGAGACTCTAGAGAATTTTTTTCAAAATGGTCTACCCCACTAACTTCTACTCACAGTAGATCCATTGAAATGGACCTAAATTAGTCATGTCCATTAATGAGTGGCTGGAGCAATGTTCCGTCTACGAGTGGATGCGCTAAGGCAAGTACATTTGTTTCCTACTCGTTTTGCACATGGCCAAGAAGCTAATGCGGAACAGATGGGTACACAAAGCCAACACCACACTGCTGGGGGCACCAAAGCTGAGCCCCTGTCCCATGAAGCAGTGCAATTTATTTTTCCTTTAGCTGCCACCACACAGCCCTAACACAATTGACCTGTGTCTCTACAGGGACATTTCAGCATTGGGTGAGCAGCAGTGCTGGTTTTAAGGAGGAGCTAAGCTCAGCCTTCTTTATGTGAGAGCTGGACCATAAAGAAGGCTGATCGCCAAAGAATTGATGCTTTTGAATTATGATGCTGGAGGAGATTTTTGAGAGTCCCATGGACTGCAAGAAGATCAAACCTCTCCATTCTTAAGGAAATCAGCCCTGAGTGCTCACTGGAAGGAGCTGAGCCTCTTGAAGCTGAGGCTCCAATACTTTGGCCACCTCATGAGAAGAGAAGACTCCCTGGAAAAGACCCTGATGTTGGGAAAGACTGAAGGCACAAGGAGAAGGGGACGACAGAGGACAGGATGGCTGGACAGTGTTCTTGAAGCTACTAACATGAGTTTGACCAAACTGCAGGAGGCAGTGGAAGACAGGAGGGCCTGGCGTGCTCTGGTCCATGGGATCATGAAGAGTTGGACACGACTAAACGACTAAACAACAACAACAAGCTCTGCTTCCCTCCGCAGCCGCCACCCGCAATCTTAATTTATCCAAAGTGCAATCTCCCTGCCTATAGTTTGATAGAGCTATAGGCTGTGGGAATTGCACTTTGGCTATATAAAGGCAACATGCAACCTCTACAACTGGGATCTGAGCTTGGCTCCCATTCAAAAGCAGCTCTGCAGCTCTGCCATGTCCCCATGGCTAGCAGAGCGGCCTGCAGGCCTGGCCCTGTGAAGAACCCTTCTCGGCCCCTGAGAATGTCAGCCTGTGCCCAACCTGGCCTACCACTGATGCTGGTCACCAAAAGAACAAAAACATATTCTTTTGGCCCAGCAATGCCAGTAAAACCCAATAAGATTTTGGTTTCTTAAAATCAGAGCTCAACAAGGAACTTCTGCAGGTGGCACAGGGCAGCTTTCACCAGCCTGGTGCTGTCAAAATGTTTTTGACTACAGCTTACTCTCCAACATTTCTCTGAGGAAAATAGGGACGTTCTATTCCATAATCATCATAAAAATAATTTTATTATTTATACCCCACCTAACTGACTGGGTTGCCCCAGCCACTCTAGGCTTCCAACATATAATAATAATAATAATAATAATAATAATATATTAAACATTAAAAAGTTTCCCTATACAGGGCTGCCTTCAGATGTCTTCTATAGGTTGTATTATCTCCTTGGCTCGGGGGGGGGGTGGTCACATAACTTCATACCCTCCAGTGTTTCTCTGATGAAATTAGGGATGTCCTAAGGAAAAGGGGAACATTCCGGGATCAGTTCAGAAACTGGGATGGCTTCTGTAAATCCGGAAGTATCCCTGGAAAATAGGGACCCTTGGAGAGTCTGTGAGCCTGTGGCCTTGGCTGCTGGAGAGCTTTCCAGCGGTTGGGGAGGTGCTGATCTGGATGCTGGGCAGTGACTTGGTCGTACCGTTGCCCCCCCTTATCGAAGTGGCCCCTGCCATGAACATCTGCCCCAGAGTGGCTGGAGCAACCCAGTCAGATGATGGGGATGGAATAGGAGGTCCCTATTTTCATCAGAGAAATGTTGGAGGGCATGGACTCATGCCATTCCTCTGGCCCCTTTTTATCAGTCCTACCAAGGTGCCTCCCCACGGTCCACAGTGGGGTCCACAGCAGCCTCAGCTCCAAAGCACAACAACACCAGACTGTAACGGGGGGAACCCAAAAGGCAAGGCAAGGCAAGGCAAGGCAAGGCAAGGCAAGGCAAGGCAAGGCAAGGCAAGGCCATCAACTTTAAGGAGCAAGAATAAGGTGGATGTGCATGTAGGCACTCAACCCACCTGATAGTCCTATTGCCTCCTGGGTGGTAGTGGAATCTGACAGTATTTCTGGACAAGGAATCCAGAGAAGCTGTCTGTGGTGATACCTTTCTCGTTCTCATTTAGGAGAACACAAGGTCGCTTCCAGGTCTGAGGGGCCCCTTGGCAGGGCACCTTCTGGCAGGCTTCCTTGGGGGACAGTGGGCCCCAGCTGTGTGCTCGCCAGGCGGTGGAAACTGTAGGTGGCCATTTAATTGTCCTCCCTGAGAAATGAGAATGGCGGACCTGAGTGGAGGTGGTCATTTTAATTCCCTGCAATGCCCTACAGTTACAGGACACTGGGTCACTGTTTGAAGTTTCAAGGGCTGCCTGTGGGCTTGGGCCAGTGAGCCCTGCCAGGGAGACCTGCCAGCTGCCCAGAAGTGCCTGGTGCTGTATCTGGGCCTGGTAGAACAAGGCTGACCACAGCCTCCCAGGAGATCCGGGCACAATGCTGTTGTAGCCTCTCGGTTGGATTCCTGCAGTATGTTCCAGACAGGTCTGCCGGGCAAGGAGTGGAGGCTGGGAGAGGGGGAAAGGCAAGCATTCAGAGTGAAAGCAAGCAATTTGAAGAGAGGACAGGAATCAGCTTGGCCAGGCAGGAGGTGAGTTGCCTGCTCCCCCTGGAATTGCTAGCCTGCAATTGTCACATCCCAAGGAGGTCATTAAGTAGCATCACATGATGGTTTATTGTCTGCAGACAACAATCAGACCAGACAGTTACACTGTGGTGTTTGCAGCCAGACCAACACTTAATGCTCTTCTCCCAGTCTGAAGTGCCTGCGAGGGGAGCCACTTATTACACCGCTGTTTGCCTTTCTTGCAGCAGCCTTAAATGTTCATTATCCCTCTTTGGACCTTTCAAAATAGCATCCATTGTCTGGGCAGGGGGTTGATTGAGCACTCCAGCCTGCACTTGGAAGTAGCCCACTGCTGCCAACCAGGCCCACGTGGTCCAGCCGACAGGTGTGGCCACAGAAAACTCCTTGTACGTGGCACTTGGAAAAGTGCAAGTTTTGCAGACTGAAGTGGTTGTATACACATGCACAGGGCAAGGCGATCCCTTTAATGAATGGGTCCCAAGTCTTTAGATCACATATATATTGAGCTTGCCTTCTGGTTTCCACCCTGGCTCTCACAGTTGGACTTATACATTTTGCTGCCTGTGGTCAAGGACAAGATGGCAGCCCCCAGTTCCAGAAACAAGCTGACTGGTTTGGCACCTGCATCTTATTTCAACCTCTGGGAGCAGCAGGCTGCCTTAGGGGGTGCGGTGTCAGTTGTCAGTCCTGCAACAGAGGACTGCTGCCTGAAGTACCTGCCTCACTCTGCCTCACGGGAGCTACGGTTTTCGAAGCTATGCACTTTTTGTTTTCATTTTGTAAACCGCCAAGTGATCATTGGATGAAAGGCATACAGAATTTTTTTTTATTTTTTATTTTTTTATATAATATTTTATTAGGTTTTACAAAGTTTTACAAAAGAGAAAAATTAACAAACCATCAAGAAAACAACAGATATCACAAAAACAAAAGAACAAAAAAATAAAAGAAAAAAGCACATAAAAAAGCAAACTTAGTATAAAAAAAAACTCTCTTTCAAATTTATAACCTTCAAAGCCTTATTTCCCTTGCTTCCACCCGCCTCCCTTTCTTGTATTCCACTTAAAAATTTAATTCAGCAAACTCATTCGTTGTTGATTTTCATCCTTTATCCCTCCCTTGTACTCTTATTTATCTTGATCACTAGAACCCCTTCGTTTCATTTTCAATGTCCTCAACATTCATATAATTTACAATGTTTTTGTAGGTAGGCTTTAAACTTCTTCCAGTCGTCTTCCACCTGCTCTTCTCCTTGATCCCTGCTCTTCTCCTTGATCCCGGATTCTGCCAGTCATTTCTGCCAGTTCCATATAGTCTATTACTTGCATCTGCCAATCTTCCGGAGTGGGTAAATCTTGGGTCTTCCAGTGCTTTGCAATAAGTACTCTAGCTGCTGCTGTGGCATACATAAAAAAGGTTCTGTCCTTCTTTGACACCAATTGGCCGACCATACCCAGGAGAAAGGCCTCTGGTTTCTTCAAGAATGTGTACTTGAACACCTTTTTCATTTCATTATATATCATTATATATATCATTTCCCAAAAAGCCTTAATCCTTGGGCACGTCCACCAAAGGTGAAAGAATGTACCTTCAGTCTCTTTACATTTCCAACATTTATTATCGGGCAAATGATAGATTTTTGCAAGCTTGACTGGGGTCATGTACCACCTATATATCATTTTCATAATATTCTCTCTTAAGGCATTACATGCCGTAAATTTCATACCGGTGGTCCACAGCTGTTCCCAGTCAGCGAACATAATATTATGACCAACATCTTGTGCCCATTTTATCATAGCAGATTTTACCGTTTCATCCTCAGTATTCCATTTCAACAGCAGATTATACATTCTCGACAATATCTTAGCATTGGGTTCTAACAGTTCTGTTTCCAACTTTGATTTTTCCACCTGAAAACCATTTTTCCTATCCAAATTGTAGGCCTCTCTTACTTGAAAATAGTGTAACCAGTCATGCACCTTATCTTTAAGTTTCTCATAACTCTGCAGTTTCAATTTATCTCCCTCCTGCTCCAAAATTTCCCAATATTTAGGCCAGTTCGATTCCATATTTAGTTTTTTCAAGGCCTTTGCCTCCATAGGTGAAAGCCACCTTGGGGTTTTATTTTCCAAAAAGTCTTTATACTTCATCCAGACATTAAACAATGCTTTCCTGACAATATGGTTTTTAAATGCTTTATATACTTTAGCCTTACCGTACCACAGGTATGCATGCCACCCAAAAACATTATCATATCCTTCCAAATCTAGAATGTCCATGTTTTCAAGAAGTAGCCAATCCTTCAGCCAGCAGAAAGCTGCTGCTTCATAGTATAACTTAAAGTCCGGCAGGGCAAACCCAGCTCTATTCTTTGCATCAGTAAGAATTGAAAGGCATACAGAAATTTAATCACTGCTAATAATAAGCTTGGGATGCGGGTGGCGCTGTGGGTTAAACCACAGAGCCTAGGACTTGCCGATCCAAAGGTCGAGGGTTCGAATCCCCGCGACGGGGTGTGCTCCCGTTGTTCGGTCCCTGCTCCTGCCAACCTAGGAGTTCGAAAGCACGTCAAAGTGCAAGTAGATAAATAGGTACCACTCCAGCGGGAAGGTAAACGGCATTTCCGTGCACTGCTCTGGTTCGCCAGAAGCGGCTTTGTGCTGGTCCCGGGGGTGTTAACGTGCGGTCCTGGGTCGAGGATCTGGAGGCAGTCTGTCAAGGGCGAAGCGGGGTCCAAGGCAAGGAGCCGGGCGTGGTCAGGAACTCCAGAAGAGCAGGTCAGGGTGTTGGCAGAAACAGGTTTCCAACGACGTTGCTCCTGCAACCTGGGACTGGGCTGACTGGCCTTTATCTCCTCCGGGGCCTAGGGCGGTCCCGGCCCACAGGTGACCCGCATCTCCTGGCCTTAAGGCGAGCACTCCTCCTGAGAGAACTTAGTTCCCTCCGCCTTTCTGCCCTGAGCCTCTGCAGCTCAGGAGAGGCTGGAGGGTTACTGGACCCAGAGGCAACCTCACCTTCCCCTGACAGGGCTGGGAGAGGAGCACCTGCAGGCAATGGGTCCTCAATCACCCCCGGAGCCAGAGTGGATTCATCTGGTGTCTGCTCCTGAGGATCGGCACAGGTGAGGGCCCTTCAGATTCAAGGCCCTGCCCCGGCTCAGCCGGCCCTGGAGGCGGGGACTCCTGTGCAGGCTGAGATTCCTCCGGTTCAGCCTCTGAATCAGATTCCCAGGCCATCACAGGCTTAGTCATGCTGGCTACATGACCAGCTGTACGCCGGCTCCCTTGGCCAATAAAGCGAGATGAGCGCCGCAACCCCAGAGTCGGCCACGACTGGACCTAATGGTCAGGGGTCCCTTTACCTTTTTAATAATAAGCTTAAGAGCTGGCTCTGTTGGCTCCAGACAGTGACAGACTTTGGGCCCCCAAATTTCAGCATAGCCCCGTGCAAGGCTAAAACTCTGCGCCCCCGTGTCTTGCGCTTCATTTGACACCATTGTCATGGCGCCTCCTGCAGAGTGGCACCCAGGGCGTCTGAACCAGTCTCACTACCTTAAAACCCCCTCTGCTCCAGCCTCCCTTCACATCACTGCTCATAGCCTAGCCAGAACAGATCTGCAACCAGCTCAGCGATGCCTGGATACCTTTGAAGCAATTATCCAGATCTTTCTGATCTGTAAAAGCAGGTGGGCAGCATCCAAAGTTGCCCCCTAGGCTCCAATTCAGTCATTCCTGCAATCCATTGCCTCAGTCCCCTCCCTCCCTCCCTCCCTCCCTCTCCAAGCCCCATCCATGCTGAGCACAGGAGGAGTCTCTTTAATTTGCTCTGAGGTTAGCAGTGAACGCCGGGATACGTGCTCTGTGGCTTGCATCCCGGCAGATAATTATTCAGTGCAGTGTACTTTCTGCTTGAGAGGAGCCTGACTTCTGGCCTCTCATTGATTTGCAGAAGGAAATTAATTATGACAAGGATCAGCTTGGATGCCTTAGTGTCATGCACTCCCTTCCTTCACTCTCACTGTTAGCTCCACCTTGCACAATGCTTGTCAGGACAGACCAAGGAAGCTCTGCCTTTTCCTGTCGAGTGAAGTCTTCTTTTCATGACTAGGAGTGGCAAGAGTTGTGGAGCATCACTGCAAAGCTTAGAGCAGATAGGCACCACCTAACGCTAAGAGATTTTTAAAGATTCAAAAATATTAGATTAAATACTGACTAAAGGTCAGTATCCTGTGAACATACAAACGCCTTATTTGTTTTCATTGGAAATTCTGGTATGCACAGTGTGGCTTGCAAATTTGGCTAAAGAGCAGACTTTACCTGTTTCAATCACACACAGAGATATGCTTGTAGAGGAATAAAATAAAGTTATATATTTTGGGAAGTACATACCTTGGGTAGAACAGTTTGTAGTTTTGAGCTAGAGAAGACAAAGGCAGCCATGCTTGATCTATGTTCTCAGATCATCCAAGATGGCCTCTTATCTTGAGGTCCAAGAGAGAAGTGTGAGGAGGATGTAAACAGGATGCAACCTAAGATGTCTCCGTTTAAACTTTAGCGGATAGGGAAGTCAGCACATGGCAAAGGTGCAGCAATAGTCTGGCAATTGTAGGGGACTCTGAGGCTTCAGCCACAAGGCTGGGAAGGTGACCTCAGTTCATGCTTCAGCCCCAGGAAGGATTCTAGGTACGCAGCCTCAAGCTCCTGTGATTGGCAGGCAGCAGGCCTGCATCAGCCAAGCCCATGTAAAAATAGAGCAGTATATAAATTCAAATAATAATAATAATAATAATAATAATAATAATAATAATAAAAATACAGGGAGGCAAATCCCCATAACAGGGTGAGCTCCCATTGCTCTGCCCCAGTTCCTGCCCACCTAGCAGTTCGAAAGCACGCCAGTGCAAGTAGATAAATAGGTACCGCTGTAGCAGGAAGGTAAATGGCATTTCCATGTGCTCTGGCTTCCATCACGGTGTTCCGTTGCACCAGAAGCGGTTTAGTCATGCTGGCCACATAACCCGGAAAGCTGTTTGTGGACTTCTCCCTCGGTCTGAAATTGAGATGAACACTGCAACCCTATAGTTGCCTTTGACTGGACTTCACCATCCAGGGGTCCTTTTTTATTATTATTATTATTATTATTATTATTATTATTATTATTATTTTGTTGTTGTTGTTGTTGTTGTTGTTGTTGTTGTTGCTGCTGCTGCTGCTGCTGCTGCTGCTGCTGCTGCTAAAAATACTGTTTCCTCTGCTTGGAGACTGGGGAGGGATCTACTACTAGAGATCTTTATGACTGGCTAAGCAGAGAAGATGGCCAGAAGCCCCCAGTTATGTGAAATGCATTGATATTATTGTGGGTGACAGGATAAAGACTGGACCGTGCAGGTTTCGGAGGTTTGGGGAGCTTAACAATCTCAGCCACGCTGCACCCCACTTTGCCCATGAGAGGAGCCTCCCCTGCTTTTGCTGAGTTCTGGCATGCAGACAGTGGAAGCCCCGCAAGCACTTTCCTGCCTGAAATATACTCAGAGTCGCAAAGTGATTTCATGCTCTTTATTCAGCTCATAGTGGTGAGGAGGAATGAATGAAAGTCCCCTCAAAGTATCTGCTTTATATACATTATTTACACAATGGGCTGCACATGATTGGCTAATTCTGGAATTCTACTGTAAGCCAATCAGGTTGTGGATTCACTTCAATCTGGAGCATGATTGGGTGGTTCCTGCCAACCAATCAGACTGCTGCCTTTTGGATCCTATTGTTCTAGGACCAATCAGACTGCTGCAGTTTGGATCCTATTTGACTCAGTACATAACACCCCTCCCCTCTAAGTTCCATTCCTGCCCAGGAGGTCGCATTCATAGTCCTCAAGGTACGCTGGCGGCCTACGTGTGCGTTGTGGCCTGGGGTGTTCCCTGGTCCGGGGTTCAGGTTCTGGCTCGTGTTCCAAGGATGCTGGCTGTGATGGGGCTGTTTGGTCTGGCGCAACCGGCTCGCTCAGTCGTGGTTCTGGTTCCGGTGTCCTTTCGGCCTCACGGGTCCTCTCTGTATTTACTGATTCTGCCTCTCCTGCTGGCCCCTGCTGCTCTATGGGCCTCACTGCCCCACTGTTCCCTTGGGACTCCTCTGACCTGTCCTCCTCCTCCTGGTTTTCTCCCGGGAATCGTCACCGTATCTGGTCACAGTGGCGGCACCAGCATTGCCCCCCATCTGTTAGCACCTCGTACGACACGGGGCCAGTGACCCTGGTGACTGTGGCGGGTACCCATGCAGGGCCTGCCCCAAAATTCTTTGCGTACACTGGGTCCTGGGCCTCGAAGGTCCGGGGGTTCCTGCCTTCCCCCACCACTACCTCATCCTGAGCTCTATCGGGGTGAAGGCGGTCCAATCTGATTGCAAGTCGCCGACCCATTAGTAGTTCAGCGGGGCTCCTGCCAGTCGTTGAGCTGGGGGTGCTGTGCTGTGCTAGAAGGAATGTGGCAAGGCGGTACTCCCAATCTCCTTGCATCATGCGGCGAAGGGTTTCCTTGGTGGTCCGCACCATGCGTTCTGCTTGGCCATTGGTGGCAGGGTGGAATGGCGCCGAACGGATGGCTGCGGATGGCGTTCTGCGCTGTGAAGGTTTGGAATTCTCCTGACGTAAATGCAGTCCCGTTGTCTGAGACGAGAGTGTCAGGGAGCCCGTGGGTAGCAAACAGCCTGCGTAGTACCCAGATGGCTGCGGACGTAGAAGTGGACGGTACCAGTACGACTTCCAGCCATTTGGTGTAGGAGTCCACCACTATGAAGAATGTTTTCCCCTGAAAGGGGCCAGCGAAGTCCACATGCAGTCGTGACCATGGTGCTCGGGCGGACTCCCAGGACTGGACTGGGGCCCTTGGGGGATCTGGGCGGGATTCTTGGCAGGCCTGGCAGTGTTTGACCCAGGCCTCTATCTCTCCGTCGATCCCCGGCCACCACACATAACTCCTGGCAAGGGCCTTCATTCTTACTACCCCTGGGTGTGTCTCGTGTAGGGCTGTGAGGACCCTTTTTCGGAGGGGCTGGGGAACAACGACCCTGCTTCCCCATAACAGGCACCCCTTGTGGGCCGACAGTTCATGTTTGCGGGTTGTGTAGCCGGCGAATTCTGGCCCGGGGCTGCTGCTGGGCCATCCCCTCCACACCCAGTCCAGGACCCAGGAGATGACCCTATCTTTCTTGGAATTGTGTGCAACCTCTTGTGCCTGAATAGGGCGGTCGGGAAGCAGCTCCAGGCTCATAACCTCTTGTGCAGGTGCTGAGTCAGGGCCTGTTTCCGGTAGTGGTAGTCTGCTGAGGGCGTCCGCATGGCCCATCGCCTTCCCAGGGCGGTGAATCAGTGCATACTGGTAGCTGGCAAGGAAAATTGACCACCTGAGGACGCGAGGAGACAGCACTTGGGGGGTCTGCTTTTCGGGGGCAAACAAGCCAAGCAACGGTTTGTGGTCAGTCACCACGGTGAAGGGCCGCCCGTACAAGAAATCATGGAATTTTTTAACTCCCTTCACGATTGCCAGACCCTCCTTGTCGATTTGTGAGTAGTTCCGCTCAGTTGCGTTGAGTGTCTGGGAAAAGTATGCCACCGGTACCTCTCTTCCATCTGGGAATTGGTGTCCCAGGACAGCGCCAATGCCATAGGGCGAGGCATCGCATGCTAGCACCACCGGCAGCCTCTCGTCGAAGTGTGCCAAGACCGAGTTTGAGACAAGCAAGTCCTTGACTGCCTGGAATGCGGCCTCCTGGCGCTGGCCCCACACCCAAGGGGCCCGCTTGTCCTGGAGTCTGTGTAGGGGCTCCGCTACCGCCGCCTTGTGGGGAAGGAAGGAATGGTAAAAGTTCAATAGTCCCAAGAAGGCCTGAAGTTCAGTCTTGTTCTTGGGCGCTGGGGCATCACAAATGGCCCGTACCTTGTCCCCAGTCGGGTGGACCCCTTCTGCGTCCACCATAAATACCAGAAAGTCCACCTGGGGCACTCCTAGTAGACATTTTCCCCGCTTCACCTTGAGACCCGCTGTCTGGAAACGGTGCAGAACGGTGCGGAGGCGGTCCTCAAACTCCTCTGGTGTGGGCCCGGCAATCAACACATCATCGAAGAAGGGGGTGACGCCAGGAATCCCTTTAAGGAGAGAGTCCATTAGATTCTGGAATATGCCTGGTGCCACGCTGACACCGAATTGCAGCCGCTTTACCCTGAATGCTCCTCTGTGCGTCACAATCGTCTGTGCCTCTGCTGTGGCCTCATCTACTGGCAGCTGTTGATATGCTTGGGCCAAGTCCAGCTTGCCAAAAATTTTCGACCCAGCCAGGGTGGCAAGGACATGGCTGACCACTGGCACTGGGTATGCATGGGCCGTGAGGGCCTTGTTTATGGTACATTTGTAGTCTGCGCAGATGCGGACTGAACCATTAGGCTTGACAGGTGTGACGATTGGGGTTTCCCAGGGGGCATTAGGCACCGGTTCTAGCACTCCTTGCTCCATGAGCCGGTCCAATTCCTTGTCTATACAGGGTTTCAGGGTGAACGGGACCCGGCGGGCCTTGAGCCTGACCGGTCGTACTGCGGGGTCAAGCTGTAGAGCAATGGGGGGGCCCGTATACTGTCCCAATTTCCCATCGAAAACCCCCGGAAATTCCTTGCATATGGCGTCCACGTGCACTTGTAAGCTAGTGTGGTTCACCCCGGTGACAGCTAGCCCCAGTGGTCCAAACCATGCCAATCCCAGTAGGCTAATGTAGGGGCCCTTGACCACAAGTAAGTCCAGTTGCCGTGTCCGCCCTCGGTATTGCACCCTGAAGGTCCCCACCCCCATTGTGGGGACCTTACGTTTCTGGAAGTCCCGGAGGGTGAATGGGGCCGGCCTGAGTTTGGGACCCCCAGTAGGACACAGTTTCCTTAAGGTCCTTGCCGAGATTATGGATAGAGTTGAACCCGTGTCAAGCTCCATGCGGCATGGGGCCCCCTCTATCTGTACCTCTACATAAATTTTCTCTACGTTGGGGTGGGGCAACTGGTATACCTGGAAGTCCGTGAGCTCCGTCGAGTTGCCTTGGTGCGTTGGGCCCCGGGACCTGGGGTTCTTGGATTGGTCATCTGATGCCTGGCGATGTGTCCCACTTTTCTGCACTGCCTGCACTCTGCGTTGCGGAAACGGCAGGTCCTCCTCTCGTGACTTTCTCCGCAGCTTGCGCAGTTCCCTCCTTCTCATCGAGGCAGCTGTGGTATGTGGCTGCTTGAGTGCGCTGCTGTACTCGGTGCACCTCCTCCCTGTCAGATCCTGAGTCGTCGGTGAGGTCTTCGTGGTGGACCCTCGGTTGGGACGGCTGGCTCGGCTGTGCCTCTTGCGTCGACCTCTCGGCAGCTTCCGTTGCCAGGGCCTCCTCCAGAGCGACCTGAAACGTTAGGTTCTTCTTAGCGTAGAGGCGTCGTTGCAGCTTCTCATCCCTCAGGCCACCGACGAGGCGGTCACGAAGCATGTTCTCCAGCTCTGAGAAGTTGCAGAACCGGGCGGCTTGGCGGAGAGAGGTCACAAACCCAGTTATGGTTTCCCTAGGGGCTTGCCGCTTTGCATAGAAGGCATTTCGACGAGCCACCACTGAGGGCTGTGGCGAAAAGTGCCCCTTCAGCTGTTCCATTATTGTTTTGTATGGAACAGTAGCAACGTCTTCAGGCGCAAGGAGAGCCCGGGCGATTTCAAATGTCTCCTCTCCGCAAACGCTGAAGAATATCGCCCTCTTCTTGGCGTCTTCTTCATCGGTGACCCCTTTGGCTTCTAGGAGGAAGGTGAAATGGGAGGCGTACGCTTCCCAGCCTCCAGATGCTGGGTTGAACGGCAAGAAGCTGCTGTCGGTTGCCATTCTGAGTTCCTTGTGTCCCGGAGCTGAAGCCTGGATACACGGTGCGAGGCAGCGGTGCGGCAGGTGGCGGTGCTGCGGTGCTGTGTGTGGCAGTCAGCTCAGCGGGATCCCACCTTCGTCGCCAGTGAAATATACTCAGAGTCGCAAAGTGATTTCATGCTCTTTATTCAGCTCATAGTGGTGAGGAGGAATGAATGTCCCCTCAAAGTATCTGCTTTATATACATTATTTACACAATAGGCTGCACATGATTGGCTAATTCCGGAATTCTACTGTAAGCCAATCAGGTTGTGGATTCACTTCAATCTGGAGCATGATTGGGTGGTTCCTGCCAACCAATCAGACTGCTGCCTTTTGGATCCTATTGTTCTAGGACCAATCAGACTGCTGCAGTTTGGATCCTATTTGACTCAGTACAAAACACTGCCGCTGTAAATATTCCATTGCACGATAATCTGATAATAGCCTTTTCTGCACACTGTCATTTTGGAGTTCAACTGGCTGTTCCTTTCATCAGGAGAAGGACTGTAATTATGTGTCTTTTGCTCCTAGGCTGTGATTTCTCTCCTACTGGTGGGAGATTGGGATCCTCCCTCCCTCATGCTTTCTTTCTAACCACCCTCAGATATTTATAGTGAAAAAACCACAGCTGAGCAATGAAAACAACTGGAGGACGGCCTTTCCTCTTGAAGGTTAAGATGACAGCAAGACAACAACACACAGAAAAGAACTCTGGAGACAGGATGAGGCCCTTAGGGGGATTTCCATTTGGCCTCCTCACATTATCTCAGAGCTATATCCCATGGACACGAGCGGTGATGGAGAGCAGCCCGTCAGGATTAGAGAAGGGGATAAATTTGATTCAGTTCTCATCGAAAGGCAAATCTACCTAATTCACACTTTCCAAAACAATATGGGAACTGAAGTGCCGTTCTCTGAATTTTGCAATGCAGTTCTCCAACCAAATGATGTGTAAAAATATGCATTACTGGGGCAAAAAGTTCATATAAAGGCATATACTACGGAAAATAACATACAAAAATGCATTATATTAGAAGAAATCAATGTATCGAGTACTGAGCTTCAGAAAGTTTGAGAAAAATGAGAAACAAAGAGAAGCAAAACAGAGCAGCTTGACAAATTTGCCCATCCCGAGTCAGCGACTAACTTCTCTCTCTCTCTCTCCAGACAGGGCCGCTCCAGGCGGGACCCGTTGCCTGAAAAGCAGAAATTTGGCAGGAAACCTTTCCTTGGAACATACTGGCGAAAGCTTTAACTGTGGGATTTCTGCTTGACAGACATGTTACAGGCAAAGGAGCTGAGCTGTAAAAACAGTCATAGTGAAGGCTGAACAAAATGGAAGGCAATTGGCGCCAGGGCTTCATGGGAAATGGGCAAAAAAATGCACAGGGAGGGAGGGGTCTTTTGCAGGCGGAGCTCATGGCAGGGATGAACAAATCTGTCCATTTTGCTTTTTCTCAGTTCCTCATTCTTTCCCGGTCTCTACATTTCTGCAGCAACTTGCATTTGAAAGGAAAAAACAAACGAACAAACACTTCTGAAAATTCACCTGCCTTTTATTGCATTTTTCTCCAAATAATGACATTTTTGTGTGCAGTTTTCTTTTTTGCTTTATTTGTGCTTATGCACCAACAAAATACAAAAAAGAAGGTATTTACGTCATTTGTTACAAATAACACCATTAACCAAAAAAGATAAATTTATATAAAAAGGTAAAGGGACCCCTGCCCATTAGGTCCAGTCGTGACCGACTCTGGGGTTGCAGCGCTCATCTTGCTTTATTGGCCAAGGGAGCCGGCGTACAGCTTCCGGGTCATGTGGCCAGCATGACTAAGCCGCTTCTGGCGAACCAGAGCAGCGCACGGAAATGCCGTTTACCTTCCCGCCGGAGCGGTACCTATTTATCTACTATTTATCTACTTGCACTTTGACGTGCTTTCGAACTGCTAGGTTGGCAGGTGCAGGGACCGCGGGGATTCGAACCGCTGACCTTCTGATCGACAAGTCTTAGGCTCTGTGGTTTAACCCACAGCGCCACCCGCGTCCCTAAATTTATATAATTGACAATAAATCTTCTTGTAATTCATTGGCTTCATGTCTTCTTCATACTTCATTTCTAGTTTACTAGCTTTTTGCATAAACCTATCTATTCATTTTACAGTAAAATATCATGTTTCCTGTATCTTTATTTCTTACTTAGTACAACTACAGAAGTTATACAAAAGCAGCAACCAAGTTTAGACTTCCACACTTGTTTTTAAGATATGTTTTAAGAGGTTCCCATTTTGTAATAAATACTTGTTTGGACTTATCTTTCATTCCTTCAGTTAACTTGGCTAATTCTGCATATTCGACTAGTTTCTTTAGCCATTCTGACCTCGAAGGGGTTTTATCACTTTTCCAATTACTTACAATTAAAATTCTCGCGGCAACAGTAGCATACAGTGGTACCTCTGGTTGCAAACGGGATCCGTTCCGGAGCCCCGCTTGCAACCTGAAAGGAACGCTAGCGGTGAAACCCGGAAGTAACCCTTTCCGGTACTTTCGGGTCGCCACATATTATGAAGGTGGGTAACGGAAAGCAACCAAACAACAGTGCAGGGACAATGATGATACTACTAAAAGTAGCCTTTCCCCTGATTTCCCCCTCTGGTGCTCTCATACCACAGGGTCCAGGGATAGGCAACAGTGGTATGCTGTTCCAGTGATGAGTGAATCTGTCTGTTTCGGTTTCTCTACGTTTCTAATTTTTCCACTTTTCTGATATTCACATTTCCACATCAGTCCCCCCCCCCCCAAAGAAAAGGCATCATGAAAATTCACCAACATTTGAGTGCAAATTTCTCCTAATATACACAGTTGTAGGCATTTTTGTCTAATAGGCACATGTTTTTCAAGCAATATCCCATATACATTGCATTTTTGTAAAGTTATTTTCAGTTAGATGTAGATTTTTATGATAGCATGTATTGTTTCAGGAAACATGAATTAGTATATTTGCCTTTAAATGCAAAGTGTACTGAATTTATTCCCCCACCCACAACAGCCTTTTAAATGAAAAACAACAATGTGTGTGTGTGTGGGGGGGGGGGGGAGTACTCAGAGTGATACTAATGATTTGGCTCTTTTAGAAAATGATGACATGGAATTAGGATAATCTGCATCACAATTTTTTGTTTGTATTGGAAAATTTTCTGATGCCCCAGAAAATGATTGAATTTAGCATTTTGTTTTACTTGTATTTAGTAAACAAAGCAAAACACTTTAAAACTGGCAAGCTTGCCTAATATTTTATCTGCAGTTGGCAGCCATTCATTGTTGCTAATGAACTAATGAAAATTATATAGAAAACAACCTTATATAGAAAACAACTTACCTCACATGTGGCTGCTTGATGCTTCAATCGGTGGAATGGGCTCCCCGTTTTCCACATTTGCAAGAACTCTGTCATTTAGTGTGGCAGCACCTGCACTTTGGAACTCCCTGCCTTTTGATACCAAGCAGGTGCCTTCACTGTACTTTTTTCAGTGCCTGCTAAAAACATTCTTGAAGCTTAGAAAATTGAGGTAATTTTAATTTGTATGTTATGGAGTATATTTTAAAGTAGAGTTGCACATTTTTCTTGATTTTACTGTTTTATCTTTTGTAGTCTGTTTTGAGGTTTCTTACAATCAAGTGGTGTATAAATTTTAGGAAACAAACCAACAAATGAACAAACGAAACATCTGGTGGCCACCAGGGCTGGATGGCTGCTAGGACCCTGCACACCATTTTAGTTGTTGCTGCTGGTAAGATAACCAGATGCACATGCTGGGTTCCTCTCTCTTGCCTTCCTGGTCTTGGCTGAGCCAAGGAGGGCAGGAAGGGCAGCCGCAGAGCAGCATGAGGATAGGGCAGTAGACAACTTTAGATTTAAGAACAAAAAACAAAATCTGGAACCTGGTTACGTTCAGAGGGAAGGGTCTGGGTCAGGGCCAGGAACTGGTTGACAGAGGAAAGTGGATTCTCACACCTGTGTGTCACCTGTTCAGTGTCCTGCCCTAGCTCAGTCCCTCGCCCCACCCAAGTAACAACTTGAAAAAGAAAAATCAAATGTTAGCAGCCCTATGGAGGCTCTAGGCAAGAAGCCATTACTTTCTGTTATTGATCTGATGTGTTATACAGCATCCATTATAAGACTGAAACCCCTATATAAAAGAGCACACACACAAAAGTAAGTAATTAGAGCACTAATGATGCCTACTGCTGTGTGGAAGCATTAGCTGAGAGTTCTTCCACACCAGGCGTTTACTGTGGAGTTGCCATGCTTTTTCCCCAGGGCTTCCACACAATGCTGTTCTCCAGTCCTCCTGCATTTTCTCTGTGACTCTTCTAACTTTTCTCAGACTGCAGAAAGTCTGACATTTTTTCAGACAAATGGAAGAGCAGCATAAACTCCGCAGGTGAAGATGCCCTTAGCTGCCCTCACTGCAGCTCTGTCATGTCCCCCAGCGTGGATGGAACATAATGGGAGGCCCACATAGTAAAAAAGCTCAGTGCTGCTGATAATGGGGAAAGTCACTTATTAACAGGTAATGGAGATGATTCTGCAATACTGTACTCTTGCTCTGCAAACACAAAACCTTTCCTTGGGGCTGTGTACATCTTGTGCTCTGGAGTGCCATAGTGTTTCAGGATTTTATCAAAAACAACAGTGCAATCCTAACTAAGGGCTTGCAGGTATGGAGCGGCCAATTCTCCACTGCATGGGAAGCTCTGGCAGCTCCTGTTGGCCAGAGCAAAAGACCAGGGCTGGAACAAGACATTTGGCACCTGAGGTGAACTACAAAATGGCCTCCCCCATGCCAGGGAGTGGAGAGCTCCATCAGGAACAAGGGAGGATCTACACTGGGAACAAGGGAGTGAGATCCAATCAGCCTTACCCAATGGTTGACTCAAAGGCTCTCATGAGGGGTGGGGAAGGGGTTCAGGCAGGTGCAGAGCCCAGGAGACCCCACAGGGCAGCCAGAGGCGAAGCAACCTGCACTGGTACCCGGAGCGGTGCTTACCCCGGGGGCGTGGCATGAGTGGCGCGCCCCCCAGGGGTTCCACCGATCGGGGGTCGGCATCTTGTCCCCCTCCCTTTGGAATGGCACCTGGGGTGGACTGCCGCCCCCGCCCCCCTTGGAACGCACCTGAGGGCAGCCCTTGCCATTTCCTCCCTTGGGACGAGAGGAGACCAGCAGCACCTCCTATTTTCCAAGATGCCACTGTAGAGGCAGCATTGGAGGGGGTTGCTGAGGAGGTGCCAGATCTGGTCTCTAAGGAGTATGCTGTAGCCATTGCTGTGTCAGGGAGCCAGCAAGGAGAGCAGGTCATTCGCAGATCAGAGAGAGAGTGAAACACTTGGCTAACTTACATTTACGGTAGTTTCTTTACTAAGGAAGCAGAGCAAAGAACACCAAGAGACTTCTAATGGTTGCTCCTGTCTAGATGAAGCCATAGTCCAGACTGGCTTGTAGCTCCCCTTTCACTCCCTCGTCCTCTGTGTATAGTGAGCCCCAAGGGAGCCTCTCTGAGTCTGCCTGGCTCTGGGCTGGGTGGAGGGTTTTCAGGCTGTCAGCAGAGAAGCTGTCAGGGTGGCTCTGGAGGAGCTGCCATGTCTAATTCCTGTCCCTTGCCTGTTCGCGCCTCTTCATCATCTCCCAGCTCCCAGTCTCCAGCACTTCCCAGCTCTTCCCCTCCTCTGGGGTGTGGCCAGTTTCCCACCACCAGGAGCCAGGATCCCAATCCTCTCCCCCTGTGCTTTCCCTGGGGGCTCTTGGTCAGGTGGCTCCCACCACTCCTCCTCATCCAGCCAGCCACTGCAGAAGCACTCCTTGGCAGCCAGATCTGCTGCCCTTGTGGATCCTGCCATTCAAGGGAGCCTCCTCACCTTCCTCACAGGTAAGGGTGCCAGCTCCTGGGGGCTAAGCACTTTTGCACCCCCTATATTTTGAGGGGAGGGGCTGCCCCCAATGTTCAAAAAGCGTAGAGGTGAAGTGCAGAGCCCAGTGCTGTTGCAGTGATGGGCTCCTCTTCAGGGGCGTACGAAGGGGTGTGGGGGGGGCAGACCACCCCGGGTGCCATCCCAGGGGTGTGTGTGACAAAATACCCCCGGGCAGATCGTGCCACCGCCCCCTAAACAGACACCCTGGAGGCTCGCCATGCCATGATAGGAACTCTCCCCCAGGATCGTGGCATCATGCTGATCGCGCCGCACCTTGAGCGGTTCACCCCCCTCTGCTGTTCCGGGTGCAGGAGCGGCTAGCTCTGCCACTGCTCCAGCTCCTCCTCCTGCCATGGAGGGGAAGGAGGGTCGAAGTAGCCTCCTGCCAGGGGAGGAGCCACTGGCCATAGAAGCTGTGTGGCTGCCACAGTTGGCTCCACCCACAGCTCCTCCCAATGTCCTGATGGCACCTCACAAGCTGGCACCTCTGCTCCCAAGTCAGTTGACTCTGCAAAAGATGATGGGTGTGTTCTCATTTGGGTCTTCTTTGTTGCTGTTGTTGCTCCAGGTCTAGCCAGAGGGGCCTGGCTGGAGCCCCTCGTCCAACGCAGGGCCGGCCTAGGTTCCAGCAGATGCCTGCCATGCTTTCGGGAGCCGCAGCACCCCCAGCACACCAGGGGACACCCTAAGAACTAGAAATGGTATTTTTTAAATGGTAGGTAGGTTAGTTTCAGCTTCTAAGAAAGCCTAATTTTGCAATCACTATCACATTTCACATTTTTTCCGCCTGCCCATCCAATCATGGCATACAGATGAATCTGGCCATCCCAGAGGTGCACTCCATTGTCTCTCGAGACAGACACGTGTCAACAACAACAACCCCTTCCACAGAAAATCCCATGTTAAAAAAACATGTAGCCAACAACCCGTTGGAGATATATGAGCAACCTGCTTGCATTACTGAGCACACCCTAAGTTCAGGCACACCCTAAGTTCTTATGACAAAAAGCTACAGGTCACTGGAGGTCACACACTCCCTAGCCAGGAAATGGCACCTTCCCAGCACCATCCATTTTGCCCTCTGAGGGATGTGAAAATGCTGTTTACTGGCCCCAGAAGCCCTACCCTGAGGAAAGGCATTTGGATTCTCTACAACAACGGAGCCAACAGCTGTGCTGCTTTGAAGACGGATGTCTGGATCCTCCACAACAACTGAGCAACAGCTGCACATTTTTTGGTGCTAAAAATGATTGTATGGAAGATGTCAGTGAGGGAAGGACTTGAGGGGTAAATTGTCTTATGTCTATCTATCTTAAAAGGTAAAGGTACCCCTGACCATTAGGTCCAGTTGCAGAAGACTCTGCGGTTGCGGCGCTCATCTCGCTCTATAGGCCAAGGGAGCCGACGTTTGTCCTCAGACAGATTCCGGGTCATGTGGCCAGCATGACTAAGCCACTTCTGGTGAACCAGAGCAGCACATGGAAATGCTGTTTACCTTCCCGCCAGAGCGGTACCTATTTATCTACTTGCACTTTGCTGTGCTTTTGAACTCCTAGGTTGGCAGGAGCTTGGACCAAACAACGGGAGCTCACCCCGTCGCGGGGATTCAAACCAAGAACCTTCTGATCAGCAAGCCCTAGGCTCTGTGGCTTAACCCACAGCACCACTCGAGTCCCTCTATCTATCTTAGTAGTGGTTAAATTGAGCCTCTTGGGCTTGCCGATCAGAAGGTCAGCGGTTTGAATCCCCGCGACGGGGTGAGCTCCCATTGCTCAGTCCCTGCTCCTGCTAACCTAGCAGTTCAAAAGCACGTCAAAGTGCAAGTAGATAAATAGGTGCCACTCCGGCAGGAAGGTAAACGACGTTTCCGTGCGCTGCTCTGATTTTGGTGTTCCATTGCACCAGAAGCTGCTTTCAGAACTCTTCCACACAACCTATTCCAGGCATGCTGATTTGTTTGCACAAAATGCACATGGAGGTTGCATGATGCTGTTTGTTGAGCATTCAGATTTGTTTGTGGGAAAGTTGTATGATGTCACCCAGCGTCATGTTTATCTCATCCTTTTTAGTAAACTTGCACATCACTATACTTTAAAATTCAGGGGTGTGTGTGTTTCAGGGTGTGTGTTGGAAGTGAGTTTCTCATGCAACTGTCAAGAGTGCCAAATCCACTTTAATTGCACACCTTAAATTTGCTAGCAGGGATGGGCAAATCTTTCAATTTTGAGTTCTCCCAGTTTCTCACTTTTCTGTTCTTAAGTTCAGTTCTGCCCAGTTCCACAAGAGTTTGTATTAAAGAAAAAAGTCCTCCTGAAAATTCACCAGCATTTTAGCACAAAGCTCACTAATAAACAAATTTGTGTGCAATTTTTACTAGACAATTTGCCCTGATTTTATACTTTATTTTCACTAGTGCACTTCTAATTTTGTGATTTTATCTTGTGAACCATCCCGAGATCTGCTGGTATAGGGCAGTATACATTTTTTTTAAAAAATTATAATTTAATGCACACCTTAACCCAGTATATGAATTTAAAAAAAAACCAAACACATTTCTTGGCTGGAAAACTGCATTGCAAAATTTGGGGACGTGCAAATTCCAAAGACTGGGTGCATTTCAGTTGTCATATTGTTTCGGAAAGTGAGAATTAGGTAGATTCTCCTTTAAATGAGAACCGAATCAAATTTCTGCCAATCTCTATTTGCTAGTATTTTATTGTATAATTTACATCGAAGAGTGACATTCTGGAAGAGGCCTCAGACAGGAATCTTCCTCAGGAGACCCAGAGACGGCAGACACTAAAGCTGGAGTCCTATTCTGCATGCCAAGCAGGTGTTCTCCCACTGGGCTATAGGCCTTCCTTTGCCAAAGGAGGTGATGTACAGCCAGTTTAAAAGTCTTCTTCAAGTATTTGTGGCTCATTGTCTTAGGTCCTCAACACACCCAGGTTTTGAGGCTGATTTCCACCTTGTGCTTGTATGCCAACAGGCCCATAGTTGAGTCAGGGGAGTCCCATCTTCCCTTCTTGACCCCACATTGTGTCACTGCTTTGCAAGAGTCCTCTCCCAACATTTCACAGCTGAAAACAGGGGCACGTGTGTTAAATTTGTTTGAAATGCCAAGGTCACAAGGAGCATCACTTGCTCCACTGTTTCACATTGCTATTGAAGGCTCTTTCCTGCCTGCTGCAGTCGTTTGCTCTCCATTAATTTTATTTATTTAGGCAATTTCTATACAGTGGTACCTTGGTTCTCAAACTTAATCCGTTCCGGAAGTCCGTTTGTTGGATGTTCGGCTTCTGAAAAACGCTTGCAAACCAGAACACTCACTTCCGTGTTTGCGGCATTCAGGAGCCGATTTGTTTGGGAGCCAAGCCGTTCGAGTACCAAGGGACCACTGTACTGCTTAATATTTAAAAATATTCCTAAGGAGTGCACAGCAAAGGAAAACAACCCCCCTTTTTTACAAAAATAAAACCATTAATACAAATTACTAATAAACAACTGCTGATCTAAATTCCTTCTTCTGACACATTTCCCCAGCCTCCTGACTCTCCCCCAGGGCACAAACAAACATATCTCATTTCCAGGCAAGAGGGTCCCTGGGACCCCCTAACATCCCTCTTGTTTCTCTTGCTGGTTCTTTTGGTGAAAGATATGCAAGAAGATCCATGTATTGTCAACTGGTCAAAGGCAGCTGCGCCCCACTGGCTTCCCTAATGTCCAGACATCTGTGCCCTCAAGGCAAAATGTGCCCAGCCATTGGTTCAGAGGTGTGACTTCTAGAGACCCTGGGAAGGGAGCCGAACCCTGGAGAAGAAGAACCAGGAGCAGGTATCAGAAGAGAGGAACTGTCTGTACTAAAAAGGAATGGTCAGAGAGTTTGTACAGTGTCTCCATATATTCACACATGAGAAGCATGGAGCTGCATGTACAAACATAGAAGGTGACTAATGTCCACAGTAGGTAACATAAGCAGATCTCTGCCACAAGGAGCCTACAGTGTACCTCTTTGACAACTGGGAAGCAACAAAAGGAGGAGCGGGAAGGGAAAGTCAAGGGGAGAGGATGAACAGGAGCAAATGCAGCTACCTGTACACAGGCTTCATTTTATTTGGTGTGACTGGACTGTTAAGACATGCATTCCAGTGGTTTCTGCAGGGGTGGATCTACTATGAAACGAATGAAGCTTAAACTTCAAGGCCTCTAGTCCACATTGCTTTAAAAAAATTGGGTCTAGTAGACCCCATTTAATTTGTATGACTCAGATTTACTCTGCTGCTCCTGTGATTCTGACCCCCTCCCCCTCTGGAGTGCCTCCCTTGAGAATAAGAGGTCTCAGGACATCTGAGAACTGGGTAAATTTGCCTCCTTCTGAACAGAATAGTGACTCATGCAGAGACATAAGGGGCAAGCTCCTATGACTATAAGCAATGCTCATTTATTCACACTTCTTTTGGAATGAAGGCCAAAGTGTCCCTCTAATTTTAATTTGGAAATAAACAATATTTATTAGCTACCAGATGTTCTGGAAAAGTGGTGCTACACATTGGGTGGAAATTTGACATTTTTATTTAAAGCACCTGGTCTTTCTGCAATATGAGGTTTGTGGAGGAGAAAGCTGTCTCCCTCCCCCCCCCCCTGCAGTTGGGCTGTGAAGAGAAGGATCTGCAAACAGGGTGGGGGAGCACCGCTGGGCTTGCACTCACTATGTCCTGTGGCCGCTGTTGTGCCAACAAAGGGTGCCTATGCAGAGCACTGAAGGGAGGAGAAGGCAGCCCAGGATTTTCAGGAAGCTCCTGTGGACAGATTTATAGGGATGCTGCCCTTTTTACTGGAGTTCACTTTGAAAACGATCCTCAAATGTACTCCTTCACTTCAGCCTGCAAAGACCCCAGATTTACTGCTGATGTCTCAAGAAGGAGTCTGGCATGCCAGCGGCAGATGTGGATGGCGAGGGCAGCTCTGCAGGCCGCCTCTGCTTGCCTCACTCATCACAAGCAGGCCAGCTGCGGCTGGTCAGGATGATGGCTGTGCTTGCAGTTGCCTCCGGGCCAAGGGAGGTGTGCTTGCCTGCTCTACACTTAGCATTGCCAGCATTGCTTCTTGCGCATCAAGGGATGCTATGCACAGCCTCCCCCAGTTTCGGATCCTCCAGCAGTTTTGCACTACAATACCCATCACCCCCAACATCATCTGGCTAGTGGTGATGGGAACTGTAGTCCAAAACAGCTGGTGGGGGGAGGGGGGAATGCTGGCCACGTATCTTGTGAATCGACCCTTACCTTCCATTATTTTCCTGCTCTGTGATACACTTTTATTTTGTTAAAAAACAAAATTAAATATTTTCTGGGGCTTTCCCCTTCCTCTTTTTAAAAACATTACCCACAGTTTTACAGCAGACAAAACTTGCTGCTCTTTCAATAGGCTTTTGCCATTCAGGTTTTTGGGAGGAAGGTTTAAGGAACGTAACAACAGATGAGTCTGGCTGCTGCGTCTGTCCTGTGGCCCTTCTAGTCCAGCACTCTGTTCTTGGGGGGCCAGCTGGGAAGCCCCTGCGCAGGGCCTGAGGGCAAGGGCCCTCTCCCAAAGGGCACCCAGGGCTTAAAAACCTCCAAGGAAGGAGAGTCCACAACCTCACGAGGAAGTCTGTTCCACTGTCAATCAGCTCTTTATGTCAGAAAGCTTTTCCAAACGTTTAATCGGAATCTCCTTTCTTGTAACTTGAAGCCATTGGTTTGAGTCCTACCTTCTTACAGAGCTACAGTTTCCAGCTGCCTTAACAAACTACAGTTCCCAGGATTCATTGGGAGAAGCCATGTAAATGTGTTTTAAATGTATGCTGTGGCTGTGACAGGTGTGCAGCTGAAATAGCCATTCTTCTGTTTTAACCTCCGCTTTCCACGGTGTTTCTACTGTGTTAAGTTTTAGTTTGGAAGCTCCTTGGGGCAGAGACGAGGCACATTTGTTGCACTCTGTAGACAAACAAGATCCTGTGATCAGCAGCTTCAGAGAGATCAGGTGTTACCTTCCTTTTGATTTCTTGGGCAGGCCCTTGATCTAGAGATGGCACATCAAGGTGGAACATTTCTTGGTATTTGGGAAAGGTCTGATGAAGGCTCTCAGCTGTGGGAAATATGGCAGAGCTGGATCTGATTTTGCGGCTCACAGCCTAGAAAGAGTGACAGATTCCAAAATAAAATTTAGATTTGAAAGCTCACTTTTTTATTCCAATGAAAACATGTGTTTGCAGAGCAGTACCTTCCACATGCTTACTTTAACAAATGATTGACGTACAGTCTGTTGGGCCTTATTGCCATGTAATAATAATGTATACAAGAAATTAAAATACAATAGAATAAATTTTAAATGGACAGAAAATCCATCTTTAGTCAAAACTGCAAATAGGTCCCAGGAAAATATATATGTAAACAAGTATTATTGTTGAATTTTTCAAAACTGCCTGCAATAAATATTGCAGAATATAAACAGCTGAGCATTGCAGGGGCTCATTTCCAAAACCCACTGCCAGCCAAGCGGGCGCAGAGTGCTGGGCTCAGAACCGAAGCTGCCTGAAGCTGTAAGGAGGAAGAGCGGAAGAAGAAAAAACAGGAGGGAGGGGAAAGAGGAAAAACATATTTTATTGCATTGCATTTATATCCCTGCTTCCAGTCAAAGGGTGCCGGCTGGGGCAGAGTTGCAGAGCCATCCTGCCAACAGCGGCATCCCGGCTGCTTCCCTGCGCAGGAGGGCAGCAAGACCAAGACCACGCGAAGGCGCTCATGGGACCAGCCTCAGGAAAGCAGCAGCCATGTCGGCCACGTGTGGCACTTCCGCTCATGGAGCGGAAAGCAGCCGACACACAGGGTCTCCCACCCAGAGAAGACCCCAGGAAAAGCCCCGCAGGGCAGGCCAGTGGCCCATCCGGTCCCATACCCCGTTCTCACTGTGGCCAAAGGGGCGTCTCTGGGAAGCTCACAAGCAGGACCTGAGGGCAACAGCGTTCATTCCTCCCACTGGCAGCAGAGACAAACGTCATGGCCGCAGATTGCCTTATCCTTAGAAGTTTAGGAAATGTTGTTCTTCCATATCAATACCTGCTGTTATCTCTTCATTTCCCAGTGGGAGAGGACAGTGCAAACTGGGCCTTCCCTGGAAAAGTGGAACTTCAGCCTACTTGGGCCTACACTGTAATTAACTCAAATTAATTCAAGCTGCACCACAACTTGGGAAGGGCACCTGAGGACTTACTCATCTGTCATCCTGAATAAAGATGCTCAGCAGCTCAAAACCTGCCCGTCAGGTGCTATATTTCTTTCAGTTTTTGAAAAAATAAGTTATATAAAGTTGAAGCCTGTAGGAGCATGCCTTACCCCAGAGGTAGGTAGGCTTGGCTTATCAGACCTACTTTGGGTATTTTCTCTGCATTAGAACCCCAAGATCTTTCAAGAAGAAACTCAGGTGCAAAAGACATACAGCAAGAATGAAAGTTCACGGGTGCATCTGAGCACCTTCTGAGCTTACAGAATTTATTTTCAATAACAGAACTGAACTGAGTTCACACACCTCTCACATAAAAGCCCCTTTCTGATCAGCTGTCTGCATTTTAGCAGTCTAACTTAGATGAGAATTTTGGTTTTGCCATTGTTAAGCAACTTTTGCTGATCTGCCAGAAATGAGCAGTTCAGTTCTTATTTAGTAGTACATTAGAATCATAGAATCATAGATTCATAGAGTTGGAAGAGACCACAAGGGCCATCGAGTCCAACCCCCTGCCAAGCAGGAAACACCATCAGAGCACTCCTGACATATGGTTGTCAAGCCTCTGCTTAAAGACCTCCAAAGAAGGAGACTCCACCACACTCCTTGGCAGCAAATTCCACTGTCGAACAGCTCTTACTGTCAAGAAGTAGGGTTAGTAGGGTTTCTTGTAACTTGAAGCCATTGGTTTGAATTCTAACCTCCAGAGCAGGAGAAAACAAGCTTGTTCCCTCTTCCATGCAACAGCCCTTGATATATTTCATCATCATCATCATCGTTTTATTTGTATGCCACCTTTCCACAGTTAAAACAACGCTCAAGGCGGCTTACAATATGAAAAGATTTATATAATTACAAACATAGCAAAGTAGTCATAAAATAATTAAAACACATTAAAAACTACATAACCAAATGGAAAAATTTCCACATAAAAATAAAGATACAAAAAGTTAATATCAGTGATATCAGTTAATATCAGTAACAACAGCAAAAACTCCCAACAAAACCCCAGTCCTTGCTGGGCAGCAGCCGCAGCAGCAGTCCTTATGAGGCCAGTCAGGCCCCGCCCTGGGCCAGGTGGAGAGAGGCAGGAAGGAGGCACTCAGCAGGGGAGTCCTTCCTGGGCAGCTGCAGCAGCAGTCCTTATGAACATTTGAACATGATGATCATATCTCTTCTCAGTCTCCTCTTTTCCATGCTAAACATACCCAGCTCCTTCAACGGTTCCTCATAGAGCTTAGTTTCCAGACCCTGGATCGTCTTGGTTGCCCTTCTCTGCACACGTTCCAGCTTGTCAACATCCTTCTTAAACTGTGCTGCCCAGAATTGGACACAGTCTTCCAGGTGTGTTTTGACCAAGGCAGAATAGAGTGGGACTATTACTTCCCTTAATCTGAATTTCAACTTCAGCATTAGATTTTTTTGCAGCTGTATCACACTGTTGACTCATTTGAAGCTTGTGGTCCACCAAAACCCCTGGATCCTTTCCACATGTAAGCCAGATGTCCCCCATCCTGTATTTGTGCATCTGCTTCTTCCTGCCTAAGTGCAGAACCTGACATTGGTCCCTATTGAAGTTCATTTTGTTAGCTTGGGCCCAGTTCTCCAATCTGTGAAGGTCATTTTGAATTCTGATTCTGTCTTTTGCAGCATTAGCCCCCCCCCCCCCCCTGGTTTGGTGTCATCTGCAAATTTTATGAGCATCCCCTCAATTCCTTCATCCAAATCATTTATAAAGACATTGACTAACAATGGGCCCAGGACAGAACCATGTGGCACCCCGCTTGTTACTTTTCCCCAAGATGATAAGGAACCATTAATGAGTACTCTTTGGGTTCTGTCGGTCAATCAGCTGCAAATCCACCTAACAGTTACCTCATTCAATCCACATTTTACCAGCTTCCTCACAAGAACATCATGGAGGACTTTGTCCAAAGCCTTACTGAAATCAAGATACAGGTCAGGCAAGATACAGGGCAGGTCAGGAGGGGGGGAATTTGGGAACTAAAAATTACTTTACCTGGTTCAGAAATGCATTCAAAGCAACCCATTACAATGGCACACATGGTTCACATTTTTTCAATTAAAAAACAAAAGCAGTACTGCATATTGCACATCCTCCTGTTACATGGATAGCTGGGCTTTGTAATGCTAATTTGTGTGATGGCCTGGGATTCGGACTCGGAGGCTGAACCTGAGGAATCCCAGCCTGCACAGAAGTCCCTGCCTCCAGAACCAGCTGAGCCGGGGCTGGGGCTTGAGCCTGAAGGGTCCTCACCTCTGCTGGATCCTCAGGTGCCAGCACCAGCTAAGTTTGCTCTGGCTCCTGACGTGATTGAGGACCCATTGCCTGCAGGTGCTCCACTCTCAGCCCCGTCAGGGGAAGCTGAGGTTGCCTCTGGGTCCGGGAACTCTCCAGCCTCTCCTGAGCTGCAGAGGCTCAGGGCAGAGAGACGGAGGGAACTAAGTTCCCGCAGGAGGAGTGCTCGCCTCCAGGCCAGGAGAGGCAAGTCACCTGTGGACCAGGGCTGCCCTATGCCTCGGGGCAGATAAAAACCAGCCAGCCCCAGTCCCAGGTTGTGGGAGCAACATTGTTGGTAGCCTGTTCCTGCCTGCACCCTGTCCTGCTCTTCTGCCAGAGTTCCTGACCTCACCCGACTCCCCGCCTTGGACTCCGCTTCAGCTTTGACGGACAGCCTCCATACCGTACCCTCAACCTCGGACTGGACTCGGACCTCGCTGCACGGTTAACCCTCGGGACCAGCACAATTTGTTTGACACAAACCAAGATGAAACATAACATAATATGGCGTTTACCCCAAACAGTTGCAAGCTATCTGTAACTACAAACAATACTGGAAAAAAATTAAGCAAAAATGACACCTGTGCTTCTGTAAAAAGGCCCAGCCAGTAAGTCCCTCTGTGTAGAACCAAAAGTCAGTCTCCCTCTCCAGAGGCGAAGCAACCTGCTCTGGTACCTGGAGCGATGCTCGTCCCAGGGGGTGTGGCGCGCATCACGGGGGCGCGTCAAGGGGGTGTCGCCGATCGGGGGTTGGCATCTTGTCCCCCCCCTTGGAACGCCCCTGCCTCTCTCTCCTTGACCTCCATGAGCACTTTTTCTCGCTGCCTTAAGCAGTGGTTTGTCTTTCTGGTTCAGCTCCTGTGCACCCTCAGCACTGCTGTAGCTGAGGTTGTGTTTAGCAGTGGGATAAACATGTGTCAAGTGCTCTGCAGCAGTTACCTGGAGAAAAGGAGTCCTAATATTAGAATATATGCATGTGAACTAGGCTTTTTTTTAGAAAAGAAAAGCAAGCTTTTCGATTGCAAAAGCTGGTAGTCATTTAGCTGCACTATGTTGTACATTGACATATTTAAATGATGTATCCTATTCACTAATTACAAAATTACTACAGGGGAAGACCATAATAAAATCTAAGAGAATGTCTTAAGTAAGCAGGATCAATTTGCACAGATGGGCCCCCTCCCTTCAGGATGTCTATGCCAGGTGGCTGCTTGGCTGGGAGTAGGCCTTTGGAAGGAAGCAACAACTATTGCCTGAACATGCGGCTCCTCTGTCTCTTTCTTGTGTCCTCAGATGCCAGAAGGAAAAGTACACTTTGCCATCCTCCTGCAATTAAGAGCAGAGCAACCAATAATTCATGGGTCAGCAAACTAAGGCCCGGGGGTTGAATCCGGCCCAATTGCCTTCTGGATCCGGCCACGGACGGTCCGGGAATCGTAGCGTAGATCGTCATGGATCTGATTCTGATCGTTCGGGCTGTGCCATCCCCCCCCACCACAGCGGGGCTTCCTCCCTCCCTCCTCCTGGCTTCTCCCCGCCCTGGCTAAAGGAGGAAGGGGGTGGGCTTTGTTGGTGCCAGCCCCTCTTCAGAGCCCTTGCGCCGCTGCCAGCCCCTGACGCTTGCAAGACACAGGCTGGCTGAGCAGTTGCCATTTAAAGCAGTCCCTCTCCGGAGCTCTTTCGCGTGCCCCTCATCGTCCCTTGTTCACCCCCCCCCCCAAAAAAATAGTCTGCCCCCCCCCAAGGTCTGAGGGACAGTGGACTGGCCCTCTGCTGAAAAAAAATTGTCAACCTCTAATTTATCTTTATGTCACTGATTCCCAAGGCACATCGCTTCCTCTTTCCCTTCCCTTCCTCATGAGTAAGGTTCCCTTTCTTTGCCTAGAGGGAGCCGCCCACATTTTTCAGGTAAGCAGTCAGGCATGCCAGGCCCCTTCGGCCATGCCCTTCCACACGCATCTGCTCATGAATGGAAGGAGGATTGTGGTCACCATGGGACACTACCACATTGCTGACCTGCTTGTAATCATGTACTGGGTATAAAGCTTGGATTGGGTCCATCACATTAGTATACCACCCTTCCTCTGGGAAGTTCAGGGCTGCGCACATCAGCCTTCCCCAGTCTGGTGCCCTCCAGATGGCTGTGCTGGCTGGGGCTGTCGGGAGTGCCGACCCAAAACATTTGGAGAGAGTCAGATTGGGGAAGCCGGATGTACCTTGACACCCCCACTTTTCATTCTCACAGCAAGTTCTGCATTTTTGTACACATTACTTACCGTAACTGGGCAACTGCCTTGCTTAGGTCAGAGAAGTGCGAATTTCAAAGGATGTTTCAGTTGCATATTGTTTCAGAAACTATATTTACTAAGTTTGCATTTAAATGCAGACTGCGCTGAATTTGTTCCCCCAGCGTGAGGCTGGTTTAGCCTGCACCCCTGCGATGACAACACATAGAGGGCAAAATGTTCTAGCTGGAGTTCTTAATATTCCTCCTCAATTTTAAATTGCATGTGAAACATTTTGTTTCCCATTGCTGTGCTCACAGAGGGACTGTTGTCTGTGCTGTTTTGTGGGCTTAGCTAATTCTGCAGTCTCTGAGTGCTGCTTATTCATTCCATGCCACCCCTGCTCTTCCCTGCAAAGTAAACTTCATATTTAATAGAACTCACTACCAAGGTTTATGGTTTTGAATGATCCACTGATGGATTCTTGTGCCTCAAAAAAATCAACTCAAATGGTTTTGATGAGCAGACAGAAGCCTGCATCATAGGGATTCATTTGTGTGTAAATGGGCCTCTGGACAGGTGCCAAGAGATTTGCTCCCTGTTTGAAATATTTATAGCTTCAAACCCAAGGAACCACATTGCCCTTCCTGCCCAGAGATAAATCTCTTTCTCCTTCCTTTCCACCCTCTATCCTGCTTCACTGTCTGCCACTTTGCCTTCAGGGAGAAAGCTCTTCTCAGAGGAGATGGACTGAGATAGAATCAGAGAAATGCAAAGTTGGAAGGGACCATGACGGTCATCTAGTCCAACCCCCTGCAGTGCAGGAATTTTTTTGCCCAACATGGGGCTCAAATGCATAACTCTGAGACAGGAGTGTTGGCTTGGTCAAGTGACCATGGGTGCCTGGGGCCGTGTGTGTGACCCTGGAGGCCACATTTAAGGATGTCTGGCCCCTTCCTGGGGAATTTTGTGGGTGTTCAGGCACCCAGGGCCCCAGGAAGTCGTCACCTATGTCCCTCCCCCATTTTTGTACTTCTGCAAAAGTATGTCCAAGTATGCTGATGGACATTGTCCCCTGGAGACCAAAAATAGATTATACAATTATTAACTCAAAGTTAACATTTAGGTTTTGATGCTCTTGGAGCTGGTAAGTCATTAAAGAGAGGAGTAAATAATTCATATGTGTTCTTTCTGTTTACTGTCTCACAGCTCCTTCCAGAAGAACAGAGTTCATGGTCTTGTCTTTTTGTTCTGCAGAAACAAATAGTATGGTTTTCCATCCCCAGGGTTTCCGTTTTTGGGTCGCGCTGCTCTTTGCTAGATACTCATATACAATCCAAAACAGTTTCAGCCATCCAGTTCCTAGAAATGTGAGAGTTCCATAGGCAAACGCAACAGGATATTGGGAAAGAGAATATGCAATGAATTGAGAAATAAAATAAACAAAGACCAGTAGAAACAGGCACAGTCAGTGCTGTGCACCTGGGGGGGGGCATGGGGGTGAAGCGAGCCGCCCATGGCAGCCTGCTTCCTGGGGGGGGGAGCAGTGCCGCTTTGCCAGCAGCCTTCCTTTTGACAGCTTGGGGGAGGTCCCCCCCCCAGGAAGCAGCCCGGGAGTGGGGGGCAACGGTGCGCCACCCGCCCACAACTCCCAAGCCTCCCCCGAGCTGCCAACAGGAAGGGGGAAGGCCGGGGCAAGGCGGTGCAGCCCCACCCCTTCCCCCAACGGCTCAGGGTAAGCTTGGGAGTGGCAGACGGGTGGTGCGCCGAATGTCACCCCCCTCAGTGATGACACCGGGGCGGAGCGCCCCCGCCGCCCCCTTCCTCCGCCCCCGAGCAGGGGACCCTGCAAGGGTAAGGGGCCTGGCAAGTGCCCTGGGTGCCAGGGGCTTGTGCCAGCCCGGAGGAGAAGGTGAAACGCAAGGGGGCCTTTGATTTCTCTCTCATGGCCCCCTGAATGGGGCCCAGCACAGAGAAGCACGGAGTGAGGGGTCTTTGAACAACTCAATCTTGACAAACTTATTTCATGAAATGACCCCGTCTGCGCTTCCTGGATTAATGTGCAGATTGGAGATTAACTATGCTCCATATTTCACACTTCTCCAAATGCCACAACTAAATTCTCTGCAGTTTAATCATTAAAAAAATAAAATAAACATACATTTGGAGAGAAAACACACATTTCAATAACGTATTGAAATACGTGACATATTTTGAGAGGATAAAAAAACAGATTAATGCAGGAACAAAGCAGAGCAAAAAGATGAGTAAAAAGATGCAAAAATAATATGGAACTGAAATGGGCTGGAATATTAGGATCTATGAGCAGCTTCAGAGGGACATGGGGACGGCATGGCTCTCTTATTTTATAAATTTTATTTTTCGTTTTGTCGTTTTGCAATATTTGAAGGAAAAACATCTTCACACAACCAGTCCACAATGTCACATCCTCCCCAACCCCTCCCCCCTTTTCTGCAGTTTTTTATTTTATATCTTTTACCACCTCATATCCAATGCAAACCTATTTACTAATTTCCCTTTTATATTCCTTTTCAGTTATTCTTACTGCACATTTTTATGTCAATCCTGCTAATGTTTTAAGTTGTTTACAATACATCTTCGAATAATCCATGAACTTTCTCCATTCTGTGTTGAGAAGTCTCTCTTCTTGGTTTCTTATTCTTCCGGTATGTTTCGCCATTTCAGCATATTCCATCCATTTTAATTGCCAGTCCTCCTTCACTGGAACTGCTGCTTCTTTCCATCTCTGGACATAAATCATTTGGGCAGCCATTGTGACGTGCATAAATAGTTTTTTTCTGTTCTTTGGGTGTCTCTCCACCAAGTATACCTGAAAGAAAAGCTTTTGGTTTTTTGACAAAGGTTATCTTTAGCATCGCCCCCCCCCCCCGGGCAACTCATTATAAATTGTTTCCCAGAAAGCTTTTGCTACCTTATATGAACACCAGATGTGGGAAAAGGTACCTTCCTTCTCTTTACATTTCCAGCAGATATCTGATTTTGACATATACAAACTGGAACGTGTCCAGAGGAGGGCAACCAAAATGGTCAAAGGCCTGGAAACGATGCCTTACGAGGGAGCTGGGCATGTTTAGCCTGGAGAAGAGGAGGTTAAGGGGTGATATGATAGCCATGTTCAAATATATAAAAGGATGTCACATAGAGGAGGGAGAAAGGTTGTTTTCTGCTGCTCCAGAGAAGCGGACACGGAGCAATGGATCCAAACTACAAGAAAGAAGATTACACCTAAACATTAGGAAGAACTTCCTGACAGTAAGAGCTGTTCGACAGTGGAATTTGCTGCCAAGGCGTGTGGTGGAGTCTCCTTCTTTGGAGGTCTTTAAGCAGAGGCTTGGGACGCAGGTGGCGCTGTGGGTTAAAGCCTCAGTGCCTAGGGCTTGCCGATCGAAAGGTCGGTGGTTCGAATCCCTGCGGCGGGGTGCGCTCCCGCTGCTCGGTCCCAGCGCCTGCCAACCTAGCAGTTTGAAAGCACCTCCGGGTGCAAGTAGATAAATAGGGACCGCTTACCAGCGGGAAGGTAAACGGCGTTTCCGTGTGCGGCTCTGGCTCGCCAGAGCAGCGATGTCACGCTGGCCACGTGACCCGGAAGTGTCTCCAGACAGCGCTGGCCCCTGGCCTCTTAAGTGAGATGGGCGCACAACCCCAGAGTCTGTCAAAACTGGCCTGTACGGGCAGGGGTACCTTTACCTTTACCTTAAGCAGAGGCTTGACAACCATATGTCAGGAGTGCTCTGATGGTGTTTCCTGCTTGGCAGGGGGTTGGACTCGATGGCCCTTGTGGTCTCTTCCAACTCTATGATTCTATGATTCTATGATTTTTGCTAATTTACCATCTATACATCATTTTCATATAATTTTCTTGTATTGCATAATCCACCATAAATTTCAAATCCACATTCCACAGTCTTTCCTTTGCTGCCATTTCAGTATTACCGTATTTTTCGCTCTATAACACGCACCAGACCATAGAGGAGGAAAACAAGAAAAAAAATATTCTAAACGAAATAGTGGATATATGATTTTTGTGGTTCATGCTGTGGCCACAGACATGTGATCTGACAGTGAGTTTGGAGTAGCCCAATGCAAAAATCCTGAGGATCCATGTGGATCCATGCTTTGTAACCACGGAGGAGGGAAGGAAGGGGAACCATGGATCCTCTGCTCACGACTGCAGCAGATCCCCACCACCACCCACAGGCATTCGCTCCATAACACGCACAGACATTTCCCCTTACTTTCTAGGAGGAAAAAAGTGAGTGTTATGGTGCAAAAAATACGGTATGTCCTGTAGCCATTGCCCAGTGTATCATTCATGAGTTCACCTGTTCACCGTTTGTTTGCCATTCTAATAGTATTTTATACATTTTGAACATTACTTTTTATTACTCTCCAGCAAATCCTTTTCTAATTGAGAGGTTTGGTTCATAAAACCATTATTTTTGTCCAACTTAAATAACTTGTTAAGTTGATAATATTATAGCCAACTCATTAGTATTTTTGCTATTTCCTCAAACCTCTTTAATCTCACCATCCACCTCTATTAATATTTGCGTTCCTCCATGTATCTGGTATCTCTCCAGTTTTTAATATCTTATTCTATTTAATATCTTATTTAATATCCAGTCTGACTCCCCCTCTCTCCTTATAAGAACATGCATGAAAGTGCCCCCCCCCTTTCTCACAGGCTCATATGAGATCCGTATAAACAGTCAGGCCTGGGGAGCGTTTAAGGTCCTCATTCCTACTTTGCAGGTTGCCATCTGATTGGATTTCACTTTGATTCTGACATAATTTTAAGATGTATTTTAATTGATTGCTTGATTTTATGGTAATTGTTGTGTATTGAGTCAAAGGATTTTATATCTGTATTATTATTGTCTGTATTTGCATTAGGGTAAAGTAACTGCCTTTTGGTTCCAGAGGGTACAGCTACTATTGGTTCATTTAAGCTGCTGTATTTGGATCCTCTGTCTTATTGGTTGCCTCCCAAAGGCAGGACTGTGATTGCCTGTTATTGTTCCCTCCAAAATGTATCCTTTCTAGCTAGTTCCCTGTCCCTATAAATGTAGCTCTCCCCTCCCCAGGTCTCAGTCTTGTTGCTTTAATAAAGAAGTGTTACTAGAGAACTGTCTCCAGCATATTATGTCAAGAGAGCTGAAATCACAAACCCCACGTCACAACAGTAATGTGTTATATATTTGATGTTAGCCACTCTGAGCCCAGTTCTGGCCGGGGAGGGTGGGGTATGAATTATTATTATTATTATTATTATTATTATTATTATTATTATTATTATTATCTTTTAATGGTTGCATTTGATAGTCCTGTAGCTTTTTTTAATAGTATTTTGCTGGTAGCTCATCCAGTCCTAGTGTTTTACCTAATTTTGCTTGGTTGATCGCTTGTTATATTTCCATCAAAGTTCATTTAAGTTATTAATCTTTTCTCTTGAAATCTTAGGTAAACTCTTTTCTCTTAAGTATTTCCCCATTTCTTCTATATTCCCTTGTTTTGCTTAATATGGTTCTGTATAAAAATTTACAAATTGGTCTCGTATTTCTTTCGGATATTTTTAGCACAGCTCTCGGATGCATCTTGACAGGAGGTTTTGACTAACGTACACATTTTTGCAAAGCAATTTTCCTTTTTTAAAAAAAATAATATTTATTACTTTTAAAACTTACAAAAAAGAAAGAGAAGAAAAAAGACAAAAAAGAAAAAAAAACAAGAAAGGGAAAAAACAATACAATACAATATATAAACAATACAAAACACAACATTGACACATTGACCTAAATAAAACAAAACAAAAACAATTTAAAAACATACATCATACCATTTCAGTACTCTATATTTCATACCCTTGTTTCATCGACCTCCTCTCACCTCCCTTTTTGTATTCCACTTCTATTAATTGTTTCAGCAATTCCTTTCCATCTTTCTCTATTTTCTGTCATATAAATATCTTAACTTATTTTTACCCTTATTTTCCATTAATACTATAATGCTTATTTATGCTTAACTCCTTATAACATTTCTACTAAAGCCATAAGATTTCATTCCAACATTTTTCTAACACTCAGTAATTTTACAATATTTCTATTTCTAAAAATAAACTTTAAACTTTTTCCAATCTTCTTCCACCATCTCTTCTCCCTGGTCTCGGATACTGCCAGTCATTCGTCAATTCCATATAGTCCATCAACCTGGTGATCTTCTGTCCGAGGCTCTTAACTCTTTTCCAAGTCCCTTCTGCAGGTCTTCTTCATATTTATATATGCACTTTACTTTGTCTTCTACTGATCTTGTTCTTATTTTCCTTCCTTTGATACTGAAGAGCAGATCTCGGGGAAGCTCCAACCTAGCAATGCTTTTATTCCTTCTCGACAGGTCAACCAAATCTCCATGGTTAAATCTAAAATCCATAAGGTATTTCAGGACATGTTTCAAAATTCCTCCAAATCTAAAGGCCCCCACAGCTCCAATCTCCTCACGACCCAAGTCCAAATCTCAAAAGTCAGTAAATCCCTGCATGAAGGGATCTATCCAACTTTCCTTCTCCAGTCCAGGCAGGGCTCCGATCCTCAAAACCTGACTTTTTCTATATTCAATCATAAAAGGCCTCAACTTATACTCCTCAATTTGCCTCTGTAAGGCTGGGGCTCCCACTTGTATTACTTTAGGTTCAACAACAGCAACTTTCTCCTTCGCCTTCTCGACAATTTGCCCTGTCAAAGTAGATTCCTGTATCAGATCCTGAATAATTTCTGTATTGATGTTCACTTTTTGTCCGAAATTAGTCACTTTTTGTCCCAAGTTAGTCACTTTTTGTCCCAAGTTATCAATTTTAGTAGTCAGAACATCTGTCTTCTTGTGGAGTTGTTCCAACGAGTGACTTATCTTGCATAATGCATCACTAAAGCTTCTTCTGTCAACATTCTCAAATAGTCCAAGGTCAATCCCTGATTCTCACAGTCTCTTATCTTGCAGCTGGTTCCCCCAGCTCAGCTCTTATAACAGTTTCAAAGGCTCCCTCTAGAGGGAAACAGTTTCTATTTGTGTCAATCCTTTTAAGCACAGTTCAAACAGTAAATATAGTTTCAATTTTCAGTTACTTTTCCTCCTTTTTAAACGCAGAAGAGGACAATGGAATCAATATATTTCTCTTATTTAGCTAACTGTCAAGATACATTCTATTCGCAGCCAATGAACTTCAAAACGTCAATCTTACTGGCAGCCCCTTTCCAGGTTCAGAGCGGTGGTGATTTAATTTTCATCACTCTCTCCTGCGGGCTTGTGCGATCCAAAATTTCCCCCCTCTTCTTCTGCTTCCAAGGGGGGTTTAATAGTTTTAATCGATGGAAGTTTAATCCTTTGCGGAAGACTTTCCAAGACCTTAGCTTGCAGCATCTTTGCTTCAATCTATTTACAAAAGGGGAAGGCGGACTTCCTGTTTGAAACCTTCCCGTTTCGGTGCCAAATTAAGACATTTATACATCCAATTTTCCGTTCTACTCACGGGTAGTTGTTTAAAATCGAATTGTCCACAGGAAAAAGTCAGCGCTCTCCGGCAACAGCAATGCGGCTTCACTCCGTGAAAGAAGCAATCAATTAGAAGCACCGCGCCGCTCACCCCACGTCGCTCCGGATCCCCGAAACCGGGTCTCCCCGCGAGTAGGGGAGGCGCAAAAGGTGCCAGCCGAATCCCAGTTTCACAGGCTCATCCCGCCTGTGATTTTTGGTGGGTCTCTGCCTTTGCCGTGGCGGCCAGACCCTGTTTCCACGGAGTAAATTCCTCCCGATCAGAGGAATTCCGCCATTACCAGAGGCGCTAACCTGGAAGTCCCATTTTTGCAAAGCAATTTTCCCAGACGTAGCACATTTTTTATGTTACCTGCACTCATATATTTGTGCATTTTATGCACATCTTGCCCTAATATATGCAGTTTTGTACATATTACTTGGCTGCAGAACTGCCTTGCAAAATTCAGGTAGTTTGATTTTTGAGGGATGGTTCATACATTTTTTTGGATTGATTTGCCTCTAAATGTGAATTGAATGGATTTCCCCACCCCACCCCCACCCCCTTAGCTGGGGCTGATGGAAGTTCTAGACTAAAATATTTGGAGGGTGAAGTTTGAGAAAGGCCCGTCTGGACAAGAGTGAGCTGGATGCACCGGGGCTCCAACGTTCAGACACTCCTTATCTTGCTGAAGCTGCTGAGCTCCTCCCCGTCCGCAGGTTCTGCTGCCGGACGCTCGGCCTCTTCTCCTCTCCCACCTGCGCTCAGGCCAGTCCCTTTCGGACAAAGGAGCCATTTATTAAATGTTCCCTGAATTAGCCTGGCTGCCCCCTCCTCCCTGCCTCATGAAGTGTCCCCAGCTATGTGCAGGTTGCCATGGGGGCCTTAGATCTTTATGGTCAGTGAAGGGGGCTGCCCCTGATTTAGCCCTTCTTTATAATTTACAGCTTTTTTACAGCTGTTGTAGAGCTGCCCATAAATCCCAGGGGACACCTTAGGCTGGGGCATTGCTGTGGTGCCGTCACTCCTTGCACGGGTTAGAAACCCCTCCCCCTGCCAAGTCAGTGAAATCCCCAAACTCTGATATCTGAGGCACAATTCCTTCAGCTCCTGAAGTAAAACTGGAGGCAAGCTTTTTAAAGCATTGTTCTCACAAAGGCTTTCTTTTTGACTGAGTGGGACTTGCCTGCTGTCAGACGTTTCCTGTGTGAATCAGCGACCTGGGAGTTCCTCAAGGGGAGGGTTGTCGCTCTGTGAGGCAGCACATTCTGCGCATGCAGAAAGGAGCAGGGTTCTTGCCTTCTGCAGCTGAAAGGGTCAGGGAGCCAGTGATGTGAAAGACATCTGTCAGAGAAAGCCACAGCCAGTCAGTGTGGGCTCCATGGGCAAAAGCAGCTTCTCCTGTTGTCCTCCTGTTGAGAACAGTGACTGATGCAGAGGTGCAACAGGCAGCCTCCTCTGAAGGCCAGTGATGCTGCTGTCACCCTGTACGGGTTGTGGCTGAATAATGCAATGCAGCAGGCACACACCATCATTGCTCAAGCTCAGCAGTTTTACTATTTGACTGTATTTTGAGAGCTGACATATAACATCTGGCTATTTAGAAACTTATGAGTTTTCCTACTTGATGACTGCCAAAAATCAAAACAATCAATGATTGCATTTTTGAAATGATAGGACCCAAACTCCCCCCCCCCCAACTGTTGGTCATGCTGGCCGGGTGAGGGGCTATGGGAGTTGGGGGGGGTACCAACAGCAACTGGTGGCATTACAGCAATTTCTGCTGTGGACACACATAAAAACGACTGAAGGTTTTCTAGACTTTCACCAAGCAGGTGGCAACCAGGAACACAGGCTCTGCCTGAAATGCATATGCAGGTAGAGCAGAAAAGAGGGGAGGGCAGGGGCAGAGCTCTGGCGTGGGGCAGGGGCAGGAGGAGCCTTGCTCAGTGTCCTCACAGCAGCCCAAGCAAAACCCTGCATGTAGAAAACTAAGAGAGCAACCAGCAGGGCTGAGTAAAAAACCTTCCCGGTGCTCTCTTTTTTTACTTCCAAGATGTTTGTTTTTACATCCAGGAGAAAGTGGCACCTAACGCCCCCACATCTCCATATCAGGCTTTGTAGAAAGGGGCTTATTTGGAGTTTTGAATTATTTGGAATTCAAAATTCAAATGCAGTGCATTTTATTTTATTTTTTTGCACTTGTACTAGTAAAAGCAGAATATTAGCTGCTCCATCTGATTGCTGAGTGAGCAAGCACCCGATGTTGTGATTCCTCTCAGGTGTCTTCTGCCTTATTGCAGTTAAATGAATCTCCTTTGCCTGCAGGTGGACTCCATCTGGGCCTGAGGAGCGCATGTGTCACATGACAGGGAGAGTTGCGTTCCAGCCTGTTTGATCCCACAGAGCATTGGAACAGGATGGCACCCTGGCTGCTGCATGTTGGCATCCAAGCCATGCTTCTCCTTGTGACTGGTTCTATTTTAGCCAGATGTTTCTCTGGCCTGAATCCAGCAGCTGGAACTTCACTATGCACCATGTATCTGCTGTTAGACAAGATTAGCATGGACCCATCAGTGCCAGCTAGAGGCCATGGCAAGCCCCACGGTCCTCTGCCTGACTCTGGTTGTGCACCAGAAGAGATGCTGGGGGCTGGAGAGCTCCACATTTTGCCAGATTACCACAGTAACCCAACTGGTTCCATCCTGGCTGAGTTTCTGTAGCTCCTGGGTGTCTGGGTTGGGCAGCAGGCCATAGATTAAAAATCGCTCTTCCACATTGAATCGAAACAAATGGCAATTCGGGTATTCTGCGGATTGCTGTTTGCTCGGCGGCAAAGAGTGGGTTTTCACAAGGAAAGCGCAATGTATTTTTGTATTTCCCCCGACTAATATATGCATTCTTACACACACTTCCCACTAATACACTTTTTTGCACAAAAGTTTGGGTTGGACAACCACCTTGCAAAATTCAGAGACGTTTGGACTTCCGGGTTAGAGCCTCCGGTAATGGCAGAATTCCTCTGATTGGGAGGAATTTGCTTCGTAGGAATCCGGGTCTGGCCGCCACGGCGAATGTGGAGACCCACTAGAAATCACAGGCGGGTGAAGCCTGTGAACGTGGGATTCGGCTGGCACCTTTTGCGCCTCCCCTACTCGCGGGGAAACCCGGTTTCGGGGATCCGGAGCGACGTGGGGTGAGCGGCGCGGTGCTTCAAATTGACTGCTTCTTCCACGGAGCGAAGCCGCATAGCTGTTGCCGGAGAGCGCTGACTTTTTCCTGTGGACAATTTGATCTTAAAGCAACTACCCGTGAGTAGAGCGGAGAATTGGATTTTTAAACGTCTTAATTTGGTGCCGAAACGGGGAGGTCTAAAACAGGAAGTCCACTTTCCCCTTTTGTAAATAGATTGAAGCAATGAGGATGCAAGCTGAAGTATGGAAAAGCCTATTGTAAAGGACTAAATTTCCATCAGTAAAAATACTAAACCCCCCTTGGTGGCAGGAGAAGAGGGGGGAAAGCTTTGGATTGAGTATACCTGCAGGAGAGAGCGAACAGAGTTAATATACCACCGCTCCGATCCTGGAAACGGGCTGCCAACAGGACTGACCGTGATTAGAACGTTCACTGACAGTTAAATAAAAGGAATACATTGTTTCCATGGTCTCCGTCTGCGTTTAAAAAGGAGTAAAAGTAACAGAAAATTGAAACTAACTTTATTGTTTGAATTGAGTTTAAAAGGACTAATACAAATAGAAACTGTTTCCCTCTAGAGGAACTGTTTCCCTCTAGAGGAAGCTTTTGAAACTGTCACAAGAGTTGAGCTGGGGGAATTTCCAGCTGCAAGATAAAAACCTGTGAGATTCTGGGGACCTTGAATCGGTTAAGAATGTTGACAGAAGAGGCCTTAGTGGTATTATGTAAGATAAGTGACTCACTGGAACAGCTTCACAAAAAAGTGGATGTGGTAACTACCAAAATTGACAATTTGGGACAAAAAGTGAACACCAATATATATATATATATATTTAAATGATATTTATTATAATTTCAAAAAATACACAAAAACCAAAAGATAAAAAATCAAAAAAGAAAAAGAAAAAAGCAAAAAAAAGAAAAGACATTCAACATTTGTAATCCTAATTTTCAATAACTTTCTTCCGCGACTTCTCCCCGCCTCCCCTTCTTCTATTCCATGTCCAAATATTTATTCAACAAGTTCTTGTCCCTAATTTTTAACCCTAGTTTGTTGTTATATTTAATTCAATTTATATATCAAATTTTAACTTATATACAATAATCATTATGCTTAAAAACTTTTGCTAAGGTCGATCCAATTTCCCTTACACGAATTCCCCTATGAGAAAGCAAAAAAGCAAAAACAGTAAAAAGAATCAAAATATATTTGTACACCCTTCGGATTCCCAAACCCCTCCCTCCCTTTCCCAGTTTCAATCCCTAAACCATTGTCCATTAGTCCATCTTGTATCAACCTGGATTCCTCACATCAGAGGCTCTTAATTCCCTCTCGGCTCCTATCTGCCGTTTTTTTTTGATAGTCCTTTGCATTAACCACCAGATCTCGGAAGGGCTCTGTCCCAAAAATGTCCATGTTTCTTCCAGCCGGGCCTCCATATTTAAAGGTGGAACTCAAAGCTTGTTTCTTAATCCTTTTAGGTCCCAATGTCCCAAAATCTTCAGATCTCCACAAAGGGAGATCTTTCCATTCCTCCTTCTTCAATTCAAAACAAATTTTCATCATCCAAACCTTTTTTTCTTTTATATCCATGTTGACAGGCCTCCGGCTCTCCTTTGCCTCCTGCACCATTTCAGCCCCTCCTTCCTGCTGCTCGTTTTCAACAAATATCTCTTTCTCCACTTCCTCAAATTTCTCAAGTTTCTTTTGTTGTTCAGCTGCCTGGACTGTAGACAAAACATAACTTTGCTCTACCAATTTTCTCATGAGAAAGGCAACCTCATCCAAATCGGCTAATATCTTCCGGCCAATTTCCATTCTTGTAGTGTCCCTGAACCCCCTCTAGAGGGATTCTGGTTATTAAGTATTTCTTTACACTTCCAGCCCAACAGTCCAGTTAACTTGTTTCAATTTTTCTTTATTTTCAACAATTTATCGCTATGTTGTAGCAAATGTAATCAGCAAAAACATCAGAAACAAAATTCTCTATTTTCTCCCGCTTTGACAGCTAGTTTGACAGCTGTCAAAGTCTTCTACGTCTCCTCCACAGGCTCCTCTCGCGGATCGCTCCCGGGTTTCGGGGGGGGGGAACTTTAGCTCTCAAAGTTAGCTCTTATCCTCCAGCACGATTACTTATACAGTCAATCCGTGTAATTAATAATTTAATCCAATAAAAATGAGATAGTCTTTCGACCTTAATTATTTAATCCTTGCTTCAGATTATCTACAAGGCAGGGGAAACGGACTTCCTTTTTGCATCTCCCCGCTCGTACTGAATCCAAAAGAATTTTTAGTCTAATATCCAAGTTTCCAAATTACTCACGGGTTGTTCAAATTTAGTCCAGATTTTCAAAAGAAGAAGTCAGCACTCTCGGTCGAATGGCTTGCGGCTTCGCTCTGCAGGGGAAGCAGAAGACTCACAGCACCGCGCCGCTCCCCATCCCCCACTCTGCAGCCTTTAAAAAGGCTCCTTCGCGGGTCGGGGGGCGCAAACGGTGCCCGCTGAGTCACCAGGTCCACGGGCTTCTGCGCCCGTGGTTTTTGAGGGTCCCCGCATCGCCAGCGCGGCAGGACCCGACCCCTGTGGAGCAGATTCCCTCCGGAGCTCGGAGGGAATCCACCATTCGGCTATGGCGCCAACCCGGAAGTTGCAAAAAGTGAACACCAATATAGAAACTATTCAGAAACTGACACAGGAATCTACTTTGACATGGCAAACTGCGGAGAAGGCTAGGGAGAAAGTTATTGCCGTTGAACCTAAAGTAACACAATTGGAGAGAGAGAGTCCCAGCCTTACAGATGCAATTTGAGGACCAAAAGTTGATGCCTGCTATGATTGAATCTAAAGAAAATCAGATTTCGAGGATCAGAGCCCTACCTGAACTGGAGAAGGAAAGTTTGATAGATTTTCTTACACAGGAATTTGATGACTTTTGGGACCGGGACTTGGGTCAAGAAGAGATTAAAACTGCCAAGAAGAGATTAAAACTGTGAGGGCTCTCGGACTTGGAAGAGGAGGGAAAAAAGAGAAGAACAAAATAAGAGACTGTTGGAAATACCAGAGGAACTTAGAAGAACAACAGTCAAGAGTGGAAATTTTGAAAGACGTCCTGAAATACCTTTTGAATCTTAGATTTAACTACAGAGATTTGGTTGCCCTGTCGAGAAGGAATAAAATCATCTTTAGGTGGGAGTTTCCCCGAGATCTACTCTTTAGCCTCAAAGGAAGGAAAATGAAAATAAGACTCGCAGAAGGGACTTGGAAAAGAGTTAAGAGCATCGGACAGAAGATCACCAGGTTAATGGACTGTCAGGGAACTGCCATTGGAGCCAGAGGGAGAGGGAGGGCTCCAGAGGGATTCCGGAGAGCGTACCGGGAGGGAGAGAAGCAGCCCATCTTCTGGGGAAGGAAATCAGCGTAACACTAGTGGAGAAGGGGGGCAGATGCGGGAATCAGCGAGGTGGCTCCATGACTCCTCGCCGGAGACCAGCAGGGAGAGCACGGGTCCTCCGCTGCCCACACCCTCCCTGCGCAGAAGGCCTCCGCGCAGGGAGAGTAGGCAGAGACTAGGCGTCAAAGAGCTTCTTTGCTGGAAGAAGTTCAAGAAATGCCCACTGACGGATTCTGCCAGCGATTGAGACAGCCACGGCTGAGTGGCTGTCGGGACAGAAAGGGTTCACCCAGGTAACTCAGCCAAGCGTGGCGCCGATTTATGCACGAGCAACTGTCAGTCATTGATGTTGCTTGTGCACAGCACCGGAGAGGCAGCACGATGAGCCAAACAGGGACAGCCGGAGAGACGGAGCAACCAGCTGCGGTGCGGAGTCTGGTCGAAAGGAACTGAGACTTGGAGCAGCATGTAGCTATCCTGACGGCGCGGCTGGAGGAAAGACGGGCTGAGGATGCACAGGTCAGACCCACCCCAATCACAAGGAAAGTACCGGGGCTGGTACACAAGTTTGGTGGGAAGCCCCAAGACTACAATGCAGAAGTACAGTACGCTTTGGAACTGCAGAAAGATGACTTTGCTGATGACGGGGAGAGGGTGGCTGGGCTGGCCGTGGAACAAAGGGGGGAGGTGCCACCACAATATGCTGACCTGAAGGAGGTCTTCATCGAGAAGGAGGCAGATAGACTACCCCCCCACAGGCCCTTTGACTGCCAAATCAACTTACTCCCAGGGGCTCAGTTGCCGGTGGGTAAGCCGTATGCCATGTCCGACCGGGAGATGCAGGAATTGCGGCAGTTTATTGACAAGAACCTGAAGAGGGGGTTCATAAGGGAATCAAAGGCAGTGGGGGGCAGTCCTGTGTTCTTTGTGGACAAAAAAGACACTAATCAGCCCAGACTTGTAGTGGATTACCGGGCCTTGAACCTGGTGTCAGAACCCGTGACCTTCCCAATGCCCAGCATTGACGACATTTTAACATGAGTGAGGCAGGGGAAATTTTTTACCAAACTGGACCTCAGGGGAGCATACAATTTGATTAGGATAAGGGAGGGGGACGAATGGAAAACTACCATGTTCACCCCCCTGGGGGCTTTTGAGTACTTAGTCATGCCATTTGGATTACAATCGGGGTCTGCCTGCTTTCAAGGATTCATGCACCATGTGTTGGGGCCCCTGCTGTACAAGAATTGCGTAGCTTTTTTGGATGACGTCTTAATCTATTCGGACAATGAGAAGCAACATGTCAGAGATGTCAGGGAAGTGCTACAGAGACTGCAGAAGCATCAGTTGTGGGTCAAGCTGGAAAAATGCCAATTTCACGCCAGAGAGGTAGAGTTCCTGGGGTACAAGTTGTCAGACAAGGGCCTAGCTATGGACCCAAGCAAGGTGAAGGCAGTGCTGGAATGGAAAGCCCCCAAAACCCGGAAGGATGTGCAGAGGTTCTTAGGGTTCAGCAACTTCTACAGGAAGTTCATAAAGAATTTCGCTCACTTGACAGCGCCCATCACAGATTGTCTCAGTAGCAAAAAGAAGTTCGCGTGGACAGAAAGTGCCCAGCAATCTTTTGAAAGACTGAAGGTGTTCGCTTCGGAAGAGCAGCTCCTGCACGTTGATCTGGAGAAACCCATGAGACTGGAGATGGACGTGTCCGACCGAGCCGTTGGAGCTGTCCTTTTGCAGCCCGGGGCCAAGCAGGGCTGGAAGCCGTGTGCCTTTTTCTCAAGGAAGCTGAGCAAGTCAGAGCAAAACTATACAGTGTACGACCGAGAACTCCTTGCGATCTATGCGGCTTTTCGGCAATGGAGACATCTGTTGATAGGGGCGCGGCACAAGATCCAGGTTTGTACTGACCACAAGAACTTGGAATACTGGCGGACCGTGCGAGTGCTCAACCAGAGACAGATTCGATGGGCCCAGGAGTTCTCCAAGTTTTCCTTCGAGATCAGATACGTTCCGGGAGAGGAAAACGTAAGAGCAGATGCTCTCTCCCGGAAACCGGAGTACATGGAAGGAGAGGGACCACCGGAGACCCGACACGTGTTTCCCGAGGACCGATGGGTGTGTGGGGGAGCGTTGGTTGGGAAACGAGAACTGGCAGGGCTTACTAGAGACGACGCGTTCACTCAAGCGAAAATCAGGGAACTCCAGGACGGAAGGGAAGACCATGGAGGAAGGGAAGACCATTTGAGGAAAAGGAAGGGCTACTGTACTATAAGGGGGCACTGTATGTACCGGGGGAGACCTTGAGGGGGAAGGTACTTAAACAACTCCATGACAACCCAACAGCTGGGCACTTTGGACAGCACAAGACTATGCTGCTCGTCACCAGGCAATTCTGGTGGCCAAAGGTGAGGGAAGACGTACGGGAATATGTACGGGGGTGCGACCGATGCCAGAGGGCAAAGGGGGAGAGGGCTGCCCCCGCAGGGTTACTGGAACCCTTACCTACACCGGGAAGACCCTGGGAGGTGGTGTCCATTGATTTTATGACAGATTTGCCCAAGTCAAGGGGGAAGACAGCAGTCATGGTAGTAGTCGATCTACTGACAAAAATGTGCCATTTCATAGCTTGCTCACATGCGGTGACAGCAGAGGAGACAGCCAGGCTGTTTGTGGATCACATTTTCAGGCTGCATGGGGATCCCTCGAGGGTAATCTCAGATCGCGGGAAACAATTTACTTCCAGGTTCTGGAGGAAGCTTGCTGCAGGTCGAGGTGGGCTTCTCGACGGCGAGGCACCCAGAAACCAACGGACAAGCAGAAAGAGCAAACGGTATACTCCAGCAATACCTATGCTGCTACGTCAGTAAGAGACAGAACGATTGGGTAGAGAAACTAGCGTTGGGTAGAGAAACTAATGCTGAACATGTGTCCACGGGAATGAGCCCGTTCATGGCCAATTATGGGTGTCAACCCAGGTCTTCCCGGGGAGGGGGGAGGAAGGATGGAGTGTACCCGCGGCTGAGCAGTTTGTAGAAGAAATGGAGGCCTTGCACCAGCAACTCAAGATGAACTTGGAGCGGGCTAAGGAAGTTTACAAGAGGCAGGCGGACAAGCACCGTCGGGAGGGGGAGGCCATACGGGTGGGAGACAGGTGTGGTTGTCAACCCAAGGGTTACCCCTAAAGGGAGGATGCAAGAAGTTGCAGCCCAGGTGGCTGGGGCCTTTTGAGGTAACACAGCAGGTGAACCCAGTGGCATTCAAACTCAAGTTGCCTGACAGCATGAAGATACATCCGGTGTTCCATAGGTCCCTACTTTCACCGTACAGGGAGGGGTGGGAATTTCCGGGGCGGGAGGGAGGAGTCACCACCCACCCGCTGGTAGAGGAGAGGGAACACCGCAACCAAGCCACGGAAATACTCGATTCAAGGTGGCGAGGTCGCCAGGTGGAGTACTTGGTAGCTTGGGAGGGAGAACCCGGGTCAGAAAACACGTGGGTGCCCGCTGAATCAATCAATGACAGCTATCTGGTGGAGGAATTCCACAGTTTGTTCCCGGATAAGCCAAAACCACTAGCGAGATTCTGGGAGGAAGAATTTGGAACCACAGACGACGAAGGGGACTTTTTGGGTTTTCCTGCCTCCGAAGAGGAGGGAGGGGAGGTGTCAGAGGGAGAAGAATCAGACTGGGAGGTCCCCCCTGCGGGAAGAGATCCGAGTGGGTGGGAAGACGGTTTTGTTTTTTTTGTTTTTTAAATCAATTTTTATTGAAATTTTTAAACATAAATGCAAATATAATAAACAATGTAACATATATCATAACATAACTTCTTAACTTCTTTAGACTCCCTCACGTCTTCCGCTCCCACTTTCATCTTTGTCAATTCTTCCCCGCAATTTATCATCCTGTTTACATTCTTATGTCCCATTCATTTAGAGTATAATCTAATGGTTCTCCCAAAGGTTTAAAGTTTCCCCTCAATCTCACTTATCATCCTAATTGCATCTAGTTTAGTGGTGGTCAATTATTTATGATCTAGCCTCCATCTTAACATTCAACCAAATTGCAATACTTTTTTAAATAAGTCTTAAATTTCTTCCAATCTTCTTCAACCTTCTCTTCTCCCAGGTCTCGAATTCTGCCGGTCATCTCGGCTTGTTCCATATAGTCTATCAGTTGCATCTGCCACTCTTCCAGTGTGGGTAGATCTTGAGTTTTCCAGTGCTTAGCGATGAGTATCCTTGCTGCCGTTGTTGCATACATAAAAAATGTTCGGTCCTTCTTTAACACCTTCTGGTCGACAATACCCAAAAGGAAGGCCTTTGGTTTCTTAGTAAAGGTATACTTAAATACCCTTTTCAACTCATTATATATCATTTCCCAAAAGGCCTTCACTCTTGGGCAAGTCCACCAGAGGTGAAAGAATGTTCCATCATTTTCTTTACATTTCCAACATTTGTTATCAGACAAATGGTATATTTTGGCAAGTTTAACTGGGGTCATGTACCATCTATATATCATTTTCATTACATTTTCCTTCAAAGCATTACATGCAGTGAAGTTCAACCCAATGGTCCACAACCTTTCCCAGTCCTCAAACATAGTATTATGCCCTATATCCTGTGCCCACTTTATCATAGCCGATTTAACCATTTCATCTTGTGTGTTCCATTTTAACAGCAAGTTGTACATTCTTGAAAGTATCTTAGTCTTAGGTTCTAACAGTTCTGTTTCCAATTTCGATTTCTCCCTAACTTTTTGTCATTTTTAAAAACTTCATTAATCTGAGCGTAATGTAACCAGTCTTGCACTTTGTCCTTAATTTTCTCCAAACTCTGCAATTTCCAATTGTCTCCATCTTTTTCTAATATTTCCCAATATTTTGGCCATTTGGCCTCCATATTGGGTCTTTTTCGGGCCTTAGCTTCCAGCGGTGAAAGCCACCTTGGAGTTTTATTTTCCAGTAAGTCTTTATATTTTGTCCAGACATTAAACACTGCTTTTCTGACAATATGGTTCTTAAAGGCCTTATTGATCTTAACCTTGTCATACCATAAATATGCATGCCAACCAAAAGCATTGTTAAAACCTTCCAGATCCAACACATCAGTGTCTTCGAGAAGTAGCCAATCTTTTAACCAGCAGAAAGCTGCGGCCTCATAGTACAACTTTAAATCTGGCAGGGCAAAGCCCCCTCTTTCTTTCGCATCAGTTAATATCTTAAATGGGAAGACGGTTTTGAATCCTCAGAGGATGGTGACAGCTCCTTCAGGGGATTCCCCGCATCGTCGGGCGAGGGAAGAGATGAGGTTGAATCAGAAAATCGCGCCGGGGTGGAGGGGGTCCTGGGGGGGGGAGGTGGATGTCAGGGAACTGCCATCAGAGCCAGAGGGAGAGGGAGGGCTCCAGAGGGATTCTGGAGAGCGTACCGGGAGGGAGAGAAGCAGCCCATCTTCTGGGGAAGGAAATCAGCGTAACACTAGTGGAGAAGGGGGGCAGATGGGGGAATCGGCGAGGTGGCTCCATGACTCCTCTCCGGGGACCAGCGGGGAGAGCACGGGTCCTCCGCTGCCCACACCCTCCCTGCGCAGAAGGCCTCCGCGCAGGGAGAGTAGGCAGAGACTAGGCGTCAAAGAGCTTCTTTGCTGGAAGAAACGCCCACTGACGGATTCTGCCAGCGATTGAGACAGCCACGGCTGAGTGGCTGTTGGGACAGAAAGGGTTCACCCAGGTAACTCAGCCAAGCGTGGCGCCGATTTACGCATGAGCAACCCCTAGAACCATTACATGGACTATAGGGAATTGGCGGATATGACTGGCAGAATCTGGGACCAGGGAGAAGAGTCGGTGGAAGAAGACTGGAAAAAGTTTAAAGACTATTTATAAAAATATTGTAAAATTAATGAGTGTTAGGAAAATGCTGGAAAGGAGTTATATGGCTTTAGTAGAAATGTTACAAGGAATTAAGTACAAATAGATTATTAGAGTATTAAAGGGAAAATAAAGTTAAAATATGTTAAGACAATTATATATTAAAGGGGAAAATAAGGTTAGAATATGTTAAGATAAATTACAGGACAGAAAATAGAGGAAGATGGAAAGGAATTGCTGAAACAGTTAATTAAAGTGGAATACAAAAAGGGGAGGTGTGAGGAGGTCATTGAAACAAGTAAATGAAAGTTAAGATACTGAACTTATTAGATGTGTTTTAAATTGTGTTTGTTTGGTTTTGTTAATTTAATGTTTGGGGGTTGGTGTTGTGTGGTGTTTTTGTTTATGTATTGTATTGTTTTCTTTAATTCTTTGTTTTTCTTTTGCAGTCTTTAAAATGTTAATAAATATTATTAAAAAACAAAAACAAAATTCAGAGACGTTGTAATTTCAAAAGGTAGCTGTGCGTTTCAGCTCCCATGTAGTTTCAGGAAGTGTTTGCATTAAGATGTGAATCAAAATGATGTTCTCTGCCCCTCCCCATGAGGGCCCGAAGGGGCTTCATTCAGAACCCCATCACCAATCCAGCAGCAAAAGAAACACCCCTGCAATGCCCCCCTTTCCCCAATGGCCTCCCCACGTTGGACTGGCTGCTGATTCTAGGCTGCTCCTTCCCCTCACTGCTGCCTCCCATCTTGCCTTCCCCACCCATGGCCACGTGTTCAGCAACCTGCTTATCCATCCTGCTGGGATGGCTTCCACCCTGATCTGTGGCCAATGGCCCACCATGACCAAAAAGGAAGGCCGTCTTTTCCACGGTGTTACCTCAACACGGGGCAGCTAGGCTCAGAGTTGCTGCCTGTAGGCTCAGCAGCTGTTGACAGCCCGCACAATTCCACTCGTCACGGCTTCACTCTCCGGTCCCACTCAGAGAGCCGTTACCTTGGTAATACATGTTACAAGCAGTCCTGGTATCCACATGTCTCTCTCACCCTTTCTCCAAGGAGTTCAAGGAAGCCTGTGAGGTAGGTCTGGCAGAGACTCCCCAGAGGTGAGGGGTCTAGAGAGAGGCCTGCAGAGATGCATTTGGCCCCTGGACCAGAACTGCCCCATCCCTGCTCTAATCACTGCACCACACCGACAGCCCTGCGCACCTCATCCATCTTACGCTCAAAGACTCCTTTCCCCCCAGCTCTCCATCGGCTGCCCCTTCCACTTCTGCCAGCACTGCTGGATAGGCAACTCTATCCTGTTGCCTCTATCCTCAGCCTTATTCTAGTGGAAATGACAAAGGCCTGAGGCTGGGGGGGGGCTGAGTGGCCGGCTGCCAGCTGTCACTTGTGGTGCAAAAGCACCATTTACCGGTACCCATTCGCAGGATGGCCCCAAGCCAGCCTGACTATACAATCAGCCCAAGCGCTTACACAGGAGGCAGTAGCTTTGAGAGGCAGGGACAAAGCTGTGCACAGCTGGAGAATTATAGCTGAGCTTCTTTGCAGAGCCCCAAAAGAGACCTCTTGGCCCCATCACATCTGATCTCAGGCAGGGACCCTCAGTTCCCCCCATGGACACTGCCATACAGCTGGCCATCGACAACCGGGCACAGAGCTCAGCTCATCCAAGCCACTGATTACCGTGTATATTGAGGCCTCCACTTTTCTTCAGAAATAACATAGTGAAGCAGCCCAGCACCTTCCAAGTATTTCAGGGCATGTCTGCACCTGCTTTGTTTCCTCAACTAGCTGTGCATCCTTTCTGGACGAATTAAGACTGCTATTGGCATGCAAAGGATGGTATTTTTTTACGGTTATTGTTACTCCTTGCATCTCTAGGGTGCCATTTAGGAAAGGTAGGTAGTTCTCCCCCACTGCCTTGTTTCAGACCATATGCGGAATATAGTTATTCCTTGGTGTGGGAAAGCTTTGGCCCTCCAGTTGTTGATCCCTTCAACCCTGGCCATTGGCTGCGCTTTCTACAACTGATGGGAGTTGTAGTTCAGCAATATCTGGCGGGCTAAATCTTAGGTGTGTATAACATGCAAAGGAACATCCCTGTTAGGCTTTAATTAGTTACTTCAATGGATTTTAAAGTGCTTCTGATTAATCAAGCAGCTGATTTAATATACAACATATAAAAAAGGCAATTAAACTATATGCAATGTATCAAAACTGCAGATGGCAAGCAACTTTTTCTCACAATTTAGATGTTTCTATCATCTAAAAACAAAGAGGGTATGTTTTTCTCTTTGTAAAAATATTTTACTCATATGTAAATTTATGCAAACTGTACTAATAGATGGATCCATTAAAGTTATATGATCAATCAATTAAAATTAATTTAAATGACCTGTGGCCCCAACACCTGTATTTATAACCATTACCCTTCCCTCCTATGTGAAAAAAAAGGAGAAGCACCTCTTTTAACATGGGATCTGCCCTTTGTTGTTTTAAAAGAACTTGCATAAAAATAATGTACATTTTTCTGTTTAAAGAATCTGCTGCCTGGCTAATTAGAGGCCAACATTTTCATCCGTTGAATCAGTTTCTCCAGATTCTGATCAGAGTAGACCCATTGAAATTAATCGGCATGGCTAGCTTGGGTCTACTAATATAAATCCCCATGATGGGGTGAGCGCCCGTTGCTCGGTCCCTGCTCCTGCCAACCTAGCAGTTCGAAAGCACGTCAAAGTGCAAGTAGATAAATAGGTACCGCTCCAGCGGGAAGGTAAGCGGCGTTTCCATGTGCTGCTCTGGTTTGCAAGAAGCGGCTTAGTCATGCTGGCCACATGACCTGGGAAAACTGTCTGTGGACAAACGCCGGCTCCTTCGGCCAGTAAAGCGAGATGAGCGCCACAACCCCAGAGTCGTTCGCAACTGCACTTAACTGTCAGGGGTCCTTTACCTTTTTATCCTGAGCACAATTTAGTTGGATACAAGCCAGTGTTGAATTAATCCAGTCAATGGATTTATTCAACTGCAGCCAGAGAGAAATAGACAAGACAGGTTGAAACAGTATAAACAGATACTGTACACAAGTTGCCTGGGACTGATGCACCTTGTAGCATCTGGGGCCCAGCTGGGCAAGGCTCTTTGCCACTGTGTGCCAGGGCGAAGGGGCCAGACCAGGATGGCGGATGTGCTCTCACCGCAGGTGCCTGTCCACACTGGCTCTTTTGACCTCTTGGGACCCTCACCCTCCAGCACAGACAAGGGCAGGAGGGGGGCCCATAGGCTACTTCACCTGCATCTTCCTGCTGGCTCTGTTTGTCTTTGCTAAAGACCAGTTTGCAGTTAGCAGGGCTTTAAATAGCTTTGTTCATGGACCATAAATACACACCTAAATTACAACCTGCAGCTGACCACAGGAAAATGCAGGGAGTATTTTTATGTGGATAAAGATACCAGTGAAGGCTGAGGGGATAAAAACAGCCCAGAGTCCAAATAGATAAAAACGCAGGTGCAGTGAAATACTTTTGTTTGTTAGGACCCAGAAATGCTCACGAAGGACCACTTGCTCTCTGGGCTGCAAACATAAGAACATAGAAAGCTGCCTTATCATACCCTCCAACACTTTGAAGTCAAAATCCAGGATGCCTTCTTCCTGTTTTTATCTCAAGAGCTTGGCAGCTATTTTGGTTACTGTGATCTCTGCTAAGCTGAACTGCAAAGGGCCACAAGCTCAGTTGGTTTCCTATATGTTGGTCTCCATAGGGCAAAGGGACTGCCACTTTGGTTGACATCTGCTGGGAACCTTCACTGGTTCTGATTTGAAAGAGGCGTAGGGCTGGGTACACACAGTGGTGAATACCCAGCCCAACCCCCGTGATGATCTGCTCTGGTTTTGCCAGAAGTGGCTTAGTCATGCTGGCCACATGACCCGGAAGCTGTCTGTGGACAAACAGCAGTTCCCTCGGCCTATAGAGCAAGATGAGCGCCACAACCCCAGAGTCGTCCGCGACTGGACCTAAGGGTCAGGGGGTACCTTTACCTTTTCCTTTACCTTTAAGGACTATGTCAGTTTCAGGGACACCTTGGGACGTGAGGATGACGCAGCCTCTGATTCCCCAGTTTGCAGATACACACACACACCAAAAAAAATTCCAACCAACAGATCTAGACAACTGAAAGATTTTATATTTTCAAAAGTGGGGAATCAACCACAGTTCCTTTTTTCATCCCAATAACCGGAGGTGTGACCAGAAATTTGCATCAACACCTGGGAGAGCCTAATCTGCTAAGTCTGCCTTTTCTTCTTCTATCTTGGCTGAGACCAACACCAATGTTATGGTTTTAACACCAAGCCAGCTGCCCCTCACCCATGCAGCTCACTGAAGAGCTCTGGAGAACTCTAAAGCTTGCTCACTATTTTAGGACATTTTGTTATTGCCCTACTATGAATTTTTGAATTTTTCTTGTGGGTCAACATGGCTACCTTTGCTTTCTATTTTACATATAAGCACTTATGGAAACTTCAGGTGGCAGGCACCATCTTAAAAGAGGAGTTTCCCCTCTTCCCAGGAGGGAAGGCCTTTTGCAAACAGGGTAAGAGACAGCCTGCTAAGCAGGAGTGCCAGCTTGGCCTGGGGCTGTGGTGCCAGCCAGTTTGAATCTCACCTCTACCCTTCGGAAAGCCACGTGTGGGATATAAATAGTAAAATTATCATTATGGAATGGAATCTTAAAAGAGGAGTTTCCTCTCTTCCCAGGAGGGAAGGCCTTTTGCAAACAGGGTAAGAGACAGCCTGCTAAGCAGGAGTGCCAGCTTGGCCTGGGGCTGTGGTGCCAGCCAGTTTGAATCTCACCTCTACCCTTCGGAAAGCCACGTGTGGGATATAAATAGTAAAATTATCATTATGGAATGGGACGTCCATAACATCGGAGGAATGTTGGATGGTATGAACAATCACTGTATGCACATGTACATCATTGATTAATTAATTGATGAAAACTCCTTTGATTAATCAACTAAACTTTCTTTATAGGCGACAGCCTTAAAAATAACTGGACATTAAAAGGAAACCCCAAAGTTTTGAAAATAGCATGGGCATGGTGATGTCACTGGCACAAACCAATGTGCCTCTAAATTGTTTTTGGGATGGCCTTCCCCAGCAACGACAAACTGGTTTCAGTGTGTGGATAATGTACGGCAATTCCTTTGCAAATGAAGCATTGCTTGTATGGGAAGAAATCTTTTTGCAAAAAAGAAAAAGAAGAAGAAGAGAGTAATGATGGCACATTTCTTTGTGCAATGAAACAATAATCTGAACTTTTGAAAGAACGAAAAGCCTTATCCCAGGCTGCCTCATTTGGGATCTGGGAAGCACAACTTTTCTGCATTTTGAAAGCCAACAATGTCAGTATTTTAGGAGCTAGATGCTAAGTGAACTCCAGAGACCTGGAGGTAAATAGGCGATAGAATTTCAATGAGCAAGCATGGACTTTTGTGGGTTTTTTGAAATAACTTTTATTGGTTTTACAAAATAAAACACACAATTAACACAATTAAATTTTTGAAATCAAACAAGATTCTTCTGAATCTTAGGACTTCCCTCCTCCCCTCCATGGGTCCTCTAAATATCTTAATCAACTGTATATTATAGTTCATCTGAATTGTTGTTGTTGTTGTTTAGTCGTTTAGTCGTGTCTGACTCTTTGTGACCCCCTGGACCAGAGCACGCCAGGCACTCCTGTCTTCCACTGCCTCCCACAGTTTGGTCAAACTCATGTTGGTAGAACACTGTCCCACCATCTCATCCTCTGCCATCCTCTTCTCCTTGTGCCCTCCATCTTTCCCAACATCAGGGTTTTTTCCAAGGACTCTTCTCCTGTCATGAGGTGGCCAAAGTATTGGAGCCTCAGCTCATCTGAATTAAGTTCTCCAAAATATCCAAAGTCTTTATAGCATTGCAAGAGTTATTCAAAGCCTGCCAAAGATGAGCAAGCTGGAGTAACCATGGTGTCTTGGGGTCTGTGTTGAGTCACAGCCATGGCTACAGAAAAAGTGGTGCTTGCCTTCAGTAATGATCTTCATTCTTTTTTGCCTCCCTGAAGCTCTCTTCATTTGAAATGGAGTGCTGGAAATTGATTTCACAGGAGGGAGAATGGTTAGCAGGGTTTATAGAAGGTCGTGTCCAAACTGCTGACCCTGTCTTGGCAGTGTCAGAAGAACTCTGACTTCAGATGGAAGCTTCATGAAGGGACTAAGCCCAGCTGCACCATAGCAGAACACCAGCTGTGGGTTTTAACTTTCAAAGATGGTGGCTGGTCACTGAGGGTGACTGGGGTGCTGCCCCATCAAACTCAGCCTGCTCATCTGCCTGTCTGCCTTCTTACAACCAGGGTGACACTGCTTCCTCTTCCTTCATGTAAATGTTGCCCTTATAGAAATCAACAGGAAGGAGACAGATGTGGAAAAAATTGGAATGAGTTGGCTCTGCCTGCCAGTGGCTCTGGCTCCACCTCCTATTGGCCTCCCTGCCTTACACCCGACCACTTCCAAAGGATGGCAGCCACCATGGAGATGCTGCTGGTCTAAAACGGGAACAACTCAGAATGATCAGTGTGCAAGGCTCCCTCTGGCTTTTGCCCCCCTAGGCGGAATGTTAAAATAGTGCCTGCACCATGGATCTATTGCCATGTCATATTCTAGAGCAGCCTTTCTCCACCTTGGGTCCCCAGAGGTTGTTGGACTACAACTCCCATCACTCTTGACCACTAGAGATGATGGAAGTTGTTGTTCAACAACTTTTGGGGACCCAACTTGGTCCTCCAGCATATACCTGTATAGTCCACACATACTGCCTGGGAGTGGGCTTGATTCTTTGTATATTTAGAGAAAATGCCCCAACCACTTGCCTTCTGACAGGGTAACCTCTTCAGGTGGATTGAACTGCACTCTAGAACAAGATGACAAATGAAATGAGCTCATTTTTTTCTGAGAAGGAAAGGTGTGTGTGTTTTCCACTTCCAGGGCACCTAATTATATAGACCGTTTTGCACTATACCATAATTGAAGGTTAACTCACAGACATATTCAGTTTGTGGTCTGGACTGGTATGACCTGGCCTGCAAATACTATGGGTCTGCTGGCTGCATCCCTTGTGCGCTGTGGATGCCTGCAGCACTGATGCGCTATACTCAGAGAATGCTGCTACCTGCCCAACTGAAACCACAGTCCTGTGCCCATTGGCTTGGTGGATGAGTCCCATGAGTGGGAATAAGGACAATGATGCAGGTTAGGTTGTCAGCAGGCTCTAGAGAGATAATAGCAAGTTAGAGTAGCAAGTAGTTAACCAAGGTGCCAATTATAGGTGGCAGAAGGGGCTTCAGCCCCCTCAATATTTGTGGGCAGAGGGCCAAGCCCCCCAAATATTGATGGGGCCCCAAACAGATTGGCCTCCTGCCTGCAAACATGCCCCCTGCCCACCCCACCCCAACTCGCTCACTATCTGGGGTCGGGACGCACGGAGGGTAAAGAACACCCCCTGCACTCCCCATCCCCCTTTGCGGATGGGTGAGCGCTCCTGTGCCCAGCGGGGCTGGGGCACGGACGGTGACCTTTACTTTCTGTGCTCTCCAGCCCCTGTCACCAGCAGGGTGCAATGGGGATCTCGGGGGGTGGTTCATGTCCCCCCCAGATTGCACGCCCGGGGCTACGGCCCCCCGGGGGCCCCCACCTGGTGCACTATGTCATGCATATGACATCATGCGATGTCGAGCCCCCTCAATGTGGGGGGCAAGTCAGCGCCCCTGGTAGTTAGTGCTGGGTTAAAGGTAAAGGTAAAGGTACCCCTGCCAGTACGGGCCAGTCTTGACAGACTCTGGGGTTGTGCGCCCATCTCACTTAAGAGGCCAGGGGCCAGCGCTGTCCGGAGACACTTCCGGGTCACGTGGCCAGCGTGACATCGCTGCTCTGGCCAGAGCCAGAGCCAGAGCCGCACACGGAAACGCCGTTTACCTTCCCGCTGGTAAGCGGTCCCTATTTATCTACTTGCACCCGGAGGTGCTTTCGAACTGCTAGGTTGGCAGGCGCTGGGACCGAGCAGCGGGAGCGCACCCCGCCGCAGGGATTCGAACCGCCGACCTTTCGATTGGCAAGCCCTAGGCGCTGAGGCTTTAACCCACAGCGCCACCTGCGTCCCTTAGTGCTGGGTTACAGCTAGAGAAACCCAGATTCCAATCGCCACTTGGCCATGAAGTTCGCTGGTTGACTTTAATCCAGCCACTCAGTCTTGCCTACCTCACAGGGCTGCTGTGAGGATAAGGAGGAGGCGAGAGAACCACATTTGCCACCTTCAGCTGCTTGGACAAAAGGGAGGAGATAAAGGTCCAAAATGGTGCTAGCTTCTGTGAGCAAAATCTCGGATTTCATCTCTCTCTTTTTCCTTCAAAGACCAAGTCGGAATGGTGAAAACTTTTTTTCATGTTGGAAGCTGCTGCAGACAGTCTGCTACCATCTGATTGCTTCCTCACAATTAGAGAAAGGAGCACAAATATATACACATTCTTATAGGTGAATGAATAATGGAATTAAGGCTGCAGAAGAGGAGGGGAGCTGTTGTTTCCCACTACGGTTTTTTCTAGTTCTCTGAAGTTTGGAAAAGTCCAGGGTGGGAAACTAGGGGAAATATGAAATGTCATTTGAGCCCATGCACAGCTCATTGCTGCCCTCAGTCCAGTGTGGTCTGTTTGGCAAAGAGTCGTTGTTCAGGCCCTGTCACTGCAGTCTTGTTTTCCAGAGGTTTAAGAGGTAGGAAAGGAGTCAGACAGCAGGGGAAATGTGGTTATTTCCTGTGGTTTCTAATTATTTCTTAGACTCCTGTCAATTTTTAGCACCACAAAGACCTTGACATGAGCCAGGGAAGTAGCCAGGGTGGGCGAGTAGTGAAAAAAAAAATTACTTCACTTCCTGAAAATTTGCCAGCAGCTCTTGCTAGGAGTGTTAAGTATTTTATTGATGACAGCAAGCTCAGAGAGGATCTGTTTGGGTTCTCAGATACTTGTCAAGGTCAGACTGACTTAGCTTTGCATATACAGCTAGGGTGCCCACTCAGTCATTGCCAAGAGAGAGAAAATAGGACACATTTGCATATGCTAATTTATATATATAGATGCACATTTAGAAATGATGAATGTACTTTCAATAGAAATACATTACATCTTGCCCTTGTCAGGAAGATTGTGGCCAGGTGATCTGTGTACCTGTCAAGGTGTGTAACAACAACAACAACAACTACAACAACAACAACATGCTGCCCATCTAACTGAGTTGCCCCAGCCGCTCTGGGCAGTTTCCAACAAATTAAAACACAGTAGGGCATCAAACATTAAAAACTTCCCTATACAGGGCTGCCTTCAGGTATCTTCTAAAGCTTATATAGTTACTCATCTCCTTGATATCTGATGGGGGGGTGCTCCACAGGGGGGGTGCCACCACCAAGAAGACCCTCTGCCTGGTTCCCCGTAACCTCACTTCTTGCAGTGAGGGAACCGCCAGAAGGCCCTCAGTGCTGGACCTTAGTGTCCAGGCTGAATGATGGAGATGCTCCTTTAGGTCTGCAGGTGCACCTGTCCAGATGCTGCAAAGTGTTGCTGGGCAATGCCAAGGCTCCCCCCCCCTATTTCTTATGGCTCTCTGTGTTCTGGAGTGTTGAGTGGGCAGCATCTGGGGATCTAAGGTTTTCCACTCCTGCTTTAAATAGTACCTTTTGCTACTGTGGCAGAGCAGCAGGGGACCAAGCACTGTTTAGGGCCACCTTACCCACAATGCCTTACTCTGGAAAGATGCTACCTTCCCTATTTGCCTTTAAAAAAATGGATTCAATAGCTTTATCGCTGTGTTTTAGTGATTGTTATTTGATGTATTTTAGTGTTTGTAAGTGGCTGTGCCAGAATATTGTTCTGAAAAGTGGCATTTTAATTTATTTTATAATGCATTAAAATAAAGCAGGGAGGGATAGTTAACACCTCCCTCCACAATCACCTAAATCCACATAAGATAATGCAAAATCTGTACAACTGATGTTTGTTAAAATATATTTTTATTGTTATATTTATTGTTTCTCTCCTGTTGATTCATGTTGTAACATTGTTTGCTGTAGTATACGCTCTGTAAAAACAAAACAAAACACCACCCTGTAAAATCAATACAAAATATTTATGTGAAAGAAAATCAGCAGAATGGAAAGCTGGGCCAAATCTAGGAAAGACAAATGCAAAATTATGCATTTATGCCCAGCTTGGCAGCAGAACCTGTGAAAAGGATTCTCACTTGTACATTAGGAGAAACCTCTTGATGGTAATAGCAGTTTTGCCATGGGGACGATTACCTAGAGGTCTGGTGCTGGGCTCTCTTTAATTGGGAGTCTGCAAACAGAGGCTGGTCCATGAGGGTGAAAGGAGTGCTCCCCGGCAACATCCACCTGCCTTCACCTTCTTACTTCCAAGCAGATGGATGGGGGGGGGGGGGAGAGACCAGCCCTGAGCTCTGAGTTATTAGCCAAAGGCAATAGCAGAGTTGGGAGGGGCAGTTTCCAGGTTTCCAGACCCCTGGGAAAGGGAAAGAACATGTTGACACTCAGATCAGGAGCACATTCTGATTCAAAGTCCTGTGGTTGATTTCTTCAGAATGAAAGTTTGACATTTAAAAGTTTGAAATGTGTGTGTGAGAGAGAGAGTGCACACCCACACCCACACCCACACCCACACCCACACCCACACCCACACCAATACACACATATGTTACATTTAATTTATCAGAAATAATAACTGCAACAAATGGGCAAACTATACACTGTGATAAATAATTGTGATACATTGAAATAAACACTATTTATCTATCTTTTCATTGTAATGTTTATCACAATGTATCACAATATGTTTGTCACAATGTATTGTTGTTTAATCGTTTAGTCATGTCCGACTCTTTGTGACCCCATGGACCAGAGCACGCCAGGCCCTCCTGTCTTCCACTGCCTCCCGCAGTTTGGTCAGACTCATGTTTGTAGCTTCGAGAACACTGTCCCACCATCTCGTCCTCTGTCGTCCCCTTCTCCTTGTGCCCTCCATCTTTCCCAACATCAGGGTCTTTTCCAGGGAGTCTTCTCTTCGCATGAGGTGGCCAAAGTATTGGAGTCTCAGCTTCACAATCTGTCCTTCCAGTGAGCACTCAGGGCTGATTTCCTTCAGAATGGATGCGTTTGATCTTCTTGCAGTCCATGGGACTCTCAAGAGTCTCCTCCAGCACCATAATTCAAAAGCATCAATTTTTCGGCGATCAGCCTTCTTTATGGTCCAGCTCTCACTTCCATACATCACTACTGGGGAAACCATGGCTTTAACTATACGGACCTTTGTTGTCACAATATATAGTTTACCTGTTTGTTGCCACTATTATTTCTGATAAAATTACACGTAATCCATTGTGCATGCAGGTGTTCCCTGGTTGGGTTAAGCAAATAGAAAACCACCTTCAGGCTTTTACTTAACTAAAGTGGTTTCCTCAGTGGGCATGGATGCTTTGTGAACTCATATTTCAGCATAATGTGTATCTGAAACCTCCAAAGGAGAGCAAGGAGCCTGAGAAGAGAAGGGGGGGCGGGGAATAGCAGCAATTTCTCAAAATTTAAATGTCAGGAGAGATGGAGCCTTAGGAACAGCAGTGGGTGGGACTAAAATCCAGTCATGTTCTAAACTGCTGGCTGCAACTGAAGAGGCCTTGATTCTTCTCCTTCTTTGCAGCAGTGAACCTCAGCATAGCACTCCGGAACTCTTTACTGTACCATATCTAAAACAAATGCTTGCAGGACCGAGATCTGCTCCAGCCAGACCATATCATAGGGTGACAGCTGTTTCTTCTGGGTCAACACAAAATTCTCTCTTCCTGAAATTGCTGCAACTTTTATTTCCTTCCCGTGAAATTCTTCAGATGCTTTGCATGAAGAGGCTGAAAATTTGCACCAAGACTTGCATCGATGAAATGTTGGCTCTAATTAGTTTAAGAGAGCATGTTGTTCGGCTTGGTTACCATCTTTCAGGCTGATGCAGAAATATTAACAAATTTAAGATTGGGGAAAGGCAAAACTGTGAGAAACTGAAATGGACAGATTCATCCATCCCTAATCATAGCTTAGCCACCCATGACCTAAACCAAGGGTCCCCAAACTTTTAAAACAGGAGGCCGGTTCACTGTCCCTCGGACACTGTTTGAGGGCTAGACTATATTTTGAAAAAAATATGAATGAATTCCTATGCACACTGCACATATTTTATTTGTCGTGCATAAAAAACAGGAAAAACAATACAATATTTAAAATGAAGAATGATTCTAATCAACATAAACTTATAAGTATTTCAATGGGAAGTATGGGCCTGCTTTTGACTAATGAGATGGTCAATATCCGGTTCCATATTTGTCACTGCTAGTTGTAGCAAGCAGTGTAGAAAAACAACAAACCAGCAATAATGACTACTAAACTAGTTCACCACCTTGTCCTGAGGGGTGATGGCCATTTCCTGTTTGTCTCTAGAAACACATGGTACTCACAGGTACACTGCCTCTCAAAGTGGAGGTTCCGTTTAGCTGCCAGGCGCCTCGGTGGTGTCCCCATTCCATCTGACCAGAGCCCCTGCAGCCAGGCTCAAATCCACCCATGAAGTTCGCTGGGTGATCTCAGGCCAGTCTTTGAGGCTAAGCTCTCTTCCAGGGCCGTGGCAAGAATAAAAGAGAATGGAGAGCAGAAAGAAGAAGAGCTACGTACGTACCCTGAACTCCTTGAGAAAAGGGTAGGATTAAAATGACAGACAACCAGAAAATTCCTCCAGGAATTTGTCTTGTTCTGATTTGATTTGATTTTTAAAAAATAAACCATCACCAACACCTTTTCCCCTGTCCTGAAGTTGGTGACATCAACACCCCCCGCCCCCCCCCCCACTGCTGCCAGTGAGGAAACACAAAAGCACTGGGAGCGACAGAAGCCTGGGCACTTGTGCTTCCACTGAGACTTACTTGTACTAATTCCCAAACTGTGGGACTCTCTGCACTGGGAGAGTGATTTTGGCTCATCTCTTATTATTTCCCACCACCAAATTAGCCCCCCTTTGGTTATTCAGGCAAGCATTGGGCTTTCTTTCTCTCTGATGTTATTTAGTCCCACAAGTGTATTGTTCTTGCTCTGCTGTGGTTTACTTTTAATTCTGTTGTTTTGAATTGCTTCTCTTGAATTACAAGTAGAGATCAGGCGAATTTGGTTCAGTTTGAATTTTAATGCACACCTGCCTTATTCACACTTCCTGAAACAACTTGTGAGCTGAAATGCAGCTCTCAGTTAAAAAAAAAAATACTCCTTCCAAATTTTGCAATGCAGTTCTACAATGAAAACATTCAAACAAAAATGCATATATGCAGGGAAAGTGTGCAACAAGACACATATGTTCATACAAAAATGTGTAAGAAAAACATAGAAAAATGCACTCTATCAGGAATTTTTTTTTCTTTGCAAAGATGTGTGCCTGGCTTTTGCAAAATAAAAGGTAACAAGCAGCAGGTGTCCGCAGACTAGCCATCAGCAGGTACAGCGCAAATATAGATGGAGCACAACACTTGGGTAAGATGAATGAAACCTGTATTGTTCTTTTGTATGCCACCCTCCACCCCCAGTTGAGAGAGAAGGCTTTCCACAACAAATTGTCCTAAGCTCCATGACCTAATGATCTGGCTTAAAAAACACATTCAAACACCAACACACACCAAATAAGGACATCAAAGGTGAGTATTGATCACTAGGTTAATCATATGTGTTTGGCAATCTCCCCCCAGCCCACCCCCATGATAGATGAAAGAGATCAGATAAAAGAATTCCCTGCAAGGTCATCCTTTATTATTCCCCACCCCAATCTAACTGCTTTGTGAAGTTACTTTCGAGCTGCTTTGATTATTACCTCTGCACAAACTTTTCTAGTGTCAAGAAAACATTTTTTTGAAGAAAGTCTATATCATCTATCTATCATCTATCTATCTATCTATCTATCTATCTATCTATCTATCTATCTATCATCTATCTATCTATCTATCTATCTATCACGTATCATCTATCTATCATTTATATCTATATCATCTATCTATCTATCTATCTATCTATCTATCTATCTAGAATCATAGAGTTGGAAGAGACCACAAGGGCCATCGAGTCCAACCCCCTGCCAAGCAGGAAACACCACCAGAGCACTCCTGACATATGGTTGTCAAGCCTCTGCTTAAAGACCTCCAAAGAAGGAGACTCCACCACACTCCTTGGCAGCAAATTCCACTGTCGAACAGCTCTTACTGTCAGGAAGTTCTTCCTAATGTTTAGGTGGAATCTTTTTTCTTGTAGTTTGGAACCATTGCTCCGTGTCCGCTTCTCTGGAGCAGCAGAAAACAACCTTTCTCCCTCCTCTATGTGACATCCTTTTATATATTTGAACATGGCTATCATATCACCCCTTAACCTCCTCTTCTCCAGGCTAAGCATGCCCAGCTCCCTTAGCCGTTCCTAAGGCATCGTTTCCAGGCCTTTGACCATTTTGGTTGCCCTCCTCTGGACACGTTCCAGTTTGTCCGTGTCTTGAACTGTGGTGCCCAGAACTGGACACAGTACTCCAGGTGAGGTCTGACCAGAGCAGAATATAGTGGCACTATTACTTCCCTTGATCTAGATGCTATACTCCTATTGATGCAGCCCAGAATTGCATTGGCTTTTTTAGCTGCCGCGTCACACTGTTGGCTCATGTCAAGTTTGCGGTCAACCAAGACTCCTAGATCCTTTTCACATGTACTGCTCTCAAGCCAGGTGTCACCCATCTTGTATTTGTGCCTCTCATTTTTTTTTGCCCAAGTGCAATACTTTACATTTCTCCCTGATAAAATTCATCTTGTTTGTTTTGGCCCAGTTCTCTAATCTGTCAAGGTCGTTTTGAAGTGTGATCCTGTCCTCTGGGGTGTTTGCCACCCCTCCCAGTTTGGTGTCATCTGCAAATTTGATCAGGATGCCCTTGAGTCCATCATCCAAGTCATTGATAAAGATGTTGAATAAGACCGGGCCCAAGACAGAACCCTGTGGCACCCCACTAGCCACTCTTCTCCAGGATGAAGAGGAACCATTGATGAGCACCCTTTGGGTTCGGTCAGTCAGCCAGTTACAAATCCACTGAGTGGTAGCATAGTCAAGTCCACATTTTACCAGCTTCTTTACAAGAATATCATGGGGCACCTTGTCAAATGCCTTGCTGAAATCAAGGTAGACTACATCCACTGCATTCCCTTCATCTACCAGGCTTGTAATTCTGTCAAAAAACGAGATCAGGTTAGTCTGACATGACTTATTTTTCAGAAATCCATGCTGACTATTGGTGATCACAGTATTCCTTTCTAGGTGCTCACAGACTGTTTGCTTAATGATCTGCTCCAGAATCTTCCCTGGTATTGATGTCAGACTGACTGGGCGGTAATTATTTGGGTCCTCTCTTTTCCCCTTTTTGAAAATAGGGACAACATTTGCCCTCCTCCAGTCTGCCGGGACTTCGCCTGTTCTCCAGGAATTCTCAAGCTATCTATCATCTATCATCTATCTATCTATCATCTCTATATATCATCTCAGAGTTGTTTTCACATCCAGGTTAAACTGGATGTGATTTTCTCTGGTGAGGATTCAGTATGTGACATGGATTTTGTTTGAAGATATCTTGTTTGAATGCCTGGAGAATTTGTGGGTGTGTGGCTGCTAATTCACTTCACTTGTGGGATCGAAACTTGTGGGATCACAAATGGGATTGAAACATAGGGAAGCCATATGCTAGGTTAGCTTCCCTATTTGGATTTTATAGCACTCTACTAACCTGTCTACTCAGAAGTAAGTCCTACAGAATTCAACCGTTGAATCTACATTGGGATAGTCACACTGGTCAGCTTTACAAGCTGCTGCGAAGATGATTGGGGCAACATATGCATCATGTTCCAAAGCACCTGCAATTGCCAGATGCCATTATTACAGCATAGTCAGGATTCCACAGGTCAGGTTGTGGGTTGCAGTAATGGCTGCTCCCTGCAGACAACATCCCTTTAATGGTCTTAATTTCTGATTTTGCTATAGAATGCCTGCTTGGGCTCCTTGACAGTGGTCCATCCATCCGTGCTCACCGTATAGCCAGTGGCTATTACTGTATAGAAATCTCCCAAGGCAGGGGGCCGGGAGGAAGAGAGAGGTGGAAATGAATCCCCTAACCACTTTGCAAAGGAAAGATTATTCCGGGAGAAGAGTGGTATCATGACTCTGACTCTTGGGAATTGTCACTAATTGAACAACAGCAAGTTCAGTGAACTTGTAAGCAATACGAAGGAGCCTGCGGTGTTGTCAGACTCCTGCAAGCGCAAACTGCTGCATTATTCACAAGGTGCAAAAGCGACGGCCTCCCTCTGCTCCAGCTGCCAAGGAAACCACTTTTGTTCCACTGCGTCCCAGGTTGGAAAAGGATGTTGCACTCCGGTTAATGGGATCTGACTGGGGAAGCAACACAGAAGGAATGAACTTCTGCCAGGAGAAAAACAGGGAGAGACAGGGCCGGGCCAGCTAGGCCACATCAGCATTGCTGGCGCTGCTGCAAGGGTCTGTGGGAGCCCGGGATGCTAACGACCATTCTAACAACTATCCACATTCTTCCATTATTTGATACACGTTATGTATAACCTTTGCATTTAAAGGCAAACGTACCTAATCTGCATTTCCCAAAACCATATGTGAACTGAAACACAGTTCACACTTCCCTGAATTTTGCAATGCAGTTCTCTAGCCAAATAATGTGTACAGAAATGTGTGAGAGGGTAAAGTGTGAGTTAAAATGCATATATTAGTGAAAATAACACACAAATGCATTACATGATAGGAAATATGTTTTGCAAAAACAATTAGACAAAATTGCATACAAAAATGTGTTTATCTGGAGAAACTTGCAATAAAATGCAGGTGAATTTTCATGGTGACTTTTTAAAAATAAAATGAAATAAAACTGTAAAGTTAATCCTAGAAAAATGAGGAACTAAATGGAACTGAAATGGACAGATTTGCCTGTCCATTCCTGCTCATGTAATCCCTAATGTGGGATAATAACCCTGAAATAACATTGTCACAGTTTTGATTGTGTAACACAAACATTTGGGCACCACATGTTAAATTTAATTTAGTTTAATGTTTTACTTCTTCAGAGCACTCTACAAACTTACTGGAACCTGGCAGAGAGTCCAAGAGCCCCCTGGACTCTTGTGAGTCAGGTCAGGCGCTACTTCATGTAATGCTTGCTGGAGAGGTGCTGATATTCCAGCAAAACCATGAGGTCAAGTAGCATGAACTTTTCATCAAATGTGCGAAGAAATAACTGTCATTGTAAAGGGAGCAGCTGACACAAGACAGGATGCACCAGCCCCGACTAAGGCTGCACACACACACACACACACACACACACACACACACGGTTGTAACACATGCAAGTCTACAGAATCAGATGGGACTCAGTCACTGCCACCTATGGGCTTTTCATGAGGAATGATTTGCACCTCCATTCATTTTCTCTAATGACACTTGGAGTCACTCCTTTTCTGCTTTTACAAGGTCAGTGGCAAAAGCAAGGCAGAAGAAAAATGTGTTTCTCAAAGAGCAATGGCCCTTGTGGTCTCTTCCAACTCTATGATTCTATGATTCTATTATGGAGGTCTTTAAGCAGAGGCTTGACAACCATATGTCAGGAGTGCTCTGATGGTGTTTCCTGCTTGGCAGGGGGTTGGACTCGATGGCCCTTGTGGTCTCTTCCAACTCTATGATTCTATGATTCAATATTTCAGTTTTATGACCTAGGAGATATACAGTTGCATTTTCACTGTGAAAGCAGATACAATAAACATTATGCTTTAACTTTGATCCGCTGCGTCATCAAAGCAACATTTCTTGCAGGATGATAAATTGGGTCCTCCTTCTGCCTCTCCAAAATGAAGATCTCCAAGACAGCAGCCATAAAAACATATTAACGTAACAATAAAACATAAAAACCATAGCAATCAAATAGTGCTTGATCTACAGATTTCACCTTAGGGGGCAAAAGTCTGCACTGCTGCCACCCCTCCCCCATGTGCTTATTCCAGTGGCAGCAGTGGGGGAGGACAAAGAAGAGAAAGGATTGCTTCTCCCCTTCACCACCCCTCCTGCTGCAGTAAGCGACAGAGGTTTTGTTCCAAAACACAGCCTTTCTGCTGTTGCTCAGCCCAGGCAGCAGCAGCTGGAGGTGAGGCGAAGGGGACAATTCTTCTGTACCCCAGGAGCATTCCTGCAGCCCTCTTTTTTTATTTCCACTGGATTTCCAAGCCTCCTCCTGCTTTGCAAAGCCCACCCCGTGGGGACCCTTTCAACCTCCCAAACAGAGCTGGAAAGGCTCCACACCAGAGACATTTTGCAGGACACAGGAAGGCTTGGAAATCCAGAAGAGCTTCAAGGGAGGCCTACTCCAGCCCTGTCGTCAGAGACCAAACCAAAAGCTATAGTAGCCAAAAGGGAGACATACTAAAAACAATAAAGCCTTCGTAGGAGAGAAATTAAAACTTGCTGAGAAAAGTTTTCAATCCTGCAAGGGAGACAAGCTACTTTCTGGTGGCAATGAGTGACATACTTGGTGCCACAACTCCATGTATTTTTCACTGAAGAAGAAAAAGTTAACCACCCTTTATCATCCCATCAGGGCACATGGGGGGGGGGAGGTGGTGACTCACGAGCTTCAAGGGTGTCAGGTGACATACAGATATTTCCGGCAGCGTTATAGATGTGAACCTGTGATTATACGGCATACAATGGGGGGGGGGGGCACAGGACAAGCACGTTGCCTTGCCCCCACAAGTGAGAGGGTCAGGGCTGCATGACATTGGCACACCCGCAGTGCACACGCATGACATCAGCATGTTCCAGGGCATGCTGTGTGCTGATGTGTCGTGCACACACACTGTGGCTTGCACACATGACACGAACATGCCCCGCAGCATGTGTGCATAGCTGCCAGGGATTTTTGAGGGGGCCCTTGTACCCCCCCCCCAAGTTGGCACACCTGGCACAGGAGAAAATGTCAGGCTGGAACTGCAGGAACTGGAATTCTGCTCCCTCCAAGCTTCTTCAGACGAGCTGAGATTTTCAATCTGAGGACTGTAAATCTTTCGAGCTGCACAAAAGGAGAAAGGACGAGACTTAAAGCCATGGGATTTTCCTTTTGAAAAGAGTTGTGTTTTTAAAAGCCCACATCTTGGACCAAAACGTAGGCGGCTCCCTGCCTAGGGGGATGCATTGTCTATAAATCAACATGATGAAGGGGGTCTACAAAACAGGGAAGAAAGTGATCCAAGGTTTGGAGGGGGTGCTCTTTGTGAAACCAGCCCACCAGCAACACAGGGACCCCTTGCACTCAGGAGCTATTATTATGTCTACTTGCAGATGCAATGCATCATCTTTAGCTGGAGACACACCGTTTGTTTTTTGGGTGTGTTTTTTTAAGAGAATGCAATAGAGCCATCATTTTCCAATGGGATATCTAAACACACATTTCTTTTGTCTGATTGTTGCCAAGCTGGTTTTGCAAGTTGCTGGAGAGCTACAAAAGCCAGGACAACACACAGCAGCGCAGGTAGCCTTAAGTGAAGTGGAATGTGCCCAGGTAACTCTCTTTCCTTGGCAGGAGAATCTAGGTGTTACAATCCCCATAAGAGTGAGTGTGAAATGTTGGGTGCTCTTACTTCCTCCTTGACTTGTATTTCCCCGCAAAAAAGGAGGGCTCATGTTGTTGGAGAAGGTCATGGAGGTAAAGGAGGGGGAGCTTTCAGCAGTGGGGCGCAGGTCAGTGCAAGCAGGGTGGTATTGCTCACTGAGCATCTCTGCCTGTAGCTGACCTGTGATCCTCTGATGAAGGGTGGTATAGAAATAATATTAAGCTAGAGGGGGAGGGGCGAGTCATGAGGAGGTCCCTGGGATGTGGGCATGATGACAGGGCATGAAGACGCTGGCCCACCCCTGCAGTGTGCCGTTCCAGGTGTTAAGGAAAAGTTCTGGGGTGAGAGACTACTCAACAGCTCATTGGAGTGCAAGTCCCCCGCAGCTCCATGCTGTCAGTAAAAGAAGGAAGTTCCAGCCAAGTAAATTGGAGCAAAATAGCGGTCAGTAGAGTAACATCCCCGAACATAAGTTACATGCTCTTTTAAGACCTTCCCCCCTTCCCATAATACCTTCCCAGAAGCATCACTGATGCATCATCAACATGTCATAAAGAGGGATCTTGAGGTTACCCAAGTTCATCAACTTGCTCCTCTTATCAGATTTAGTCCCAGGCACCTTAAGTACCCACCACCCAAAGAAGAACAACACTATCTAGGCACATCCTTGCCCTCCAGCCTTTCCGAGAATGGGCTTTGGGAAGACCTGGCCCCAGCAAACCCATCAGCGGATGTCCATTGTTTCCCTCAAGAGAGGGATGCTGTGTACGTGACTGTATATCCCAAGGATTATGGAGGCAGGGGAAGCTCTGGATTCCCTTCTTCCAGAGGAGTCATTATCCATTGGAACCAAGGAAATGGGTCAAACCATTGAATTTTGGCGATTATTTGATTCTATGTTGGATAGTTGGAGGAAACAGTACAATACAATACAGTACAATGCTTATTGCTACAGTTTTATATACTACTTTTCTGAGCTTCTTTGCTGTTGTGTATGTATGGTGCCTGTGTCAATGGTCATTATCCTGGCCTTAGCTAGAGGCTGTGGTGGGGACTTGGGATTTTGGGGAAGTCGTTTCACTGCCCCACCCTCCGCTCCTGGTTTTAACACAGGAGAGTAGCAGGCATGTGGAGCAGGCTTGCATCAACTGTGTACCCCAGACTGGTGCACCATGAACAGTGGTTGGGGGGAACAGGGGTTCCCCAGCAGAACGGTGCGATATGGGAAGGTTTTGTGAAGGGAGTGAACAAATGGACAGCACAAGCGGATCATGCAAGCCCTTCTCTTTTACTCAGAGATCTGAAGGTTTTACTGCTCCTTTCTGTATCTTATAAGCGACATGGTTGCCTATTTGGACCTATGGACTGCTTGTGTTACCATATATGTTTACTTGAAAATTGATGGATTATTCTTATTGTCAGTCTGTGCTGATGTTGGCTACACCATACATTTAAAGCACATGGCTCCCTCCAAAGAATCCCAGGAGTTGTAGTTTGTTATGGGTACTGGGAATTGTAGCACTGTGAGGGTTACACTGCATTTCCTAGGGTTATTTGGGGGAGGCCATGACAGTGAAATGTCTATGAATGTGCTTTAAATGTTTGGTGTGACTGTGGCCATTGCTTCTTTCTTCCCCCATCCTTCTCTTATAATTGCAATAAAATAGATAACAAATAAAGCAGAAGTCTGAAAAACACTGCCCTATGTCCATGAATAGAGGGGGAGCTGCTAGCAGTGCCAACACACTCTGGAGTTTGAAAGCCAGTGGTGCGCGAGGGGACCTCCTCTTCAAGGGGCATCTTGAATCAACATTGAATGCTTTGGGACAATTGATCAAAGAATGCACCTCTTTAGCTAGGGCTTTGGGTGGGTGGGTGCTTTTCCTCCTCCTGTTCTGTTAGGTACATCAGGAGCTGCCTTCTACTGAGTCGCAACATTGGCCCATCAAGCTTTATTTATTTATTTCATTTATATCCCAGCTTTCCTCCAAGAGGCTCATAGTTCTTCCTTTCCCTATTGTCAGGGAACTGCCATCAGGGCCGGAGGGAGAGAGCGGGCTCCGGAGGGGTTCCAGAGAGCGTCCCGGGATGGGGAGACGCAGCCCATCTTCTGGGGAAGAGAATCAGCGTAGCACCAGTGGAGAAGGGGGGCAGATGGGGGAATCGGCGAGGCGGTCCCATGACTCCTTGCCAGGGACCAGCGGGGGGAGTAAGGGTCCTCCGCTGCCTACACCCTCCTTGCGCAGAAGGCTTCCGCGCAGGGAGAGTAGGAGGAGACTAGGCGTCAAAGAGCTTCTTTGCTGGAAGAAGTTCAAGAAACGCCCACTGACGGATTCTGCCAGCAATTGAGACAGCCACGGGTGAGTGGCTGTCCGGACAGAAAAGGTTCACTCAGGAACCCAGCCAGGCGTTGCACCGGTTTACGCACGAGCAACCCCTAGAACCATTACAGCAATCCGTCAGTCCCTGACGTTGCTTGTGCGCAGCCCCGGAGAGGCAGCATGATGAGCCAAACAGCGCCGGCCAGAGGGATAGAGCAAGAAGCCATGGTGCGAGGTCTGGTCGAGAGGAACCGAGACCTGGAGGCGCATGTTGCTACCCTGTCCGCGCGGCTGGAGGAGAGACGGGCTCAGGATGCACAGGTCAGAGCCACCCCAATAGGGAGGAAGGTCCCGGGGCTGGTACATAAGTTTGGTGGAAAGCCCCAGGACTACAATGCCTTCCAAACGGAAATTCAATACGCTTTGGATTTGCAGAAAAATGACTTTGTGGATGATGGGGAGAGGGTGGCTTACATTGTTGGACATCTGCAGGATGGGGCGCGCGAATGGATCAGGCCCCTAATGGCAACGCAGAATGATGCATTGAAAGATCTTAAGAAATTCTACCAGGCGATGGACGCAATGTTCTCCAGCGAGGTGGAGCAAAGCGTGACACGGAGGGAGCTGATGGGGTGCAAGCAGGGGGGCCTGTCCGTCAGAGACTACTGGTCGCGTTTTGCGATGTTAGTCCACAAGCTCGGGTGGGATCTGGACTCTGAACCAATACAAATGTTGTTTGAGGCGGGTTTGGACCCTGGAGTGAAAGACGAGCTGTCCCGAGTGCCCCGCCCGCGGTCGATGGATGAACTCACAAAGGCTGTGCTTGCGATCGGAGTACGCCAGGAAGCGCGGTGTCAGGAGAAGCGGGAGATAAGGGCGGAACGTTTCCATGGCAACCGCATTCCGAAGATGCTGAGGGAGCCTTCCCAGGCAGCGGAGCCGATGGAAATTGATGGCGTGCGCGCGAAGTTTCAAACGCTGGCGAAGGCCGGAAGAGGGAGGGGAAGGAGTGGAAAACTACCAAGAAGTGCTTCCTCTGTCAGCAACCGGGTCTGCCCTCAACAGAAAGCCTGGCAAGGCATGATGGGGATGACAGGCCACGACGAGAAGGGGGAGGAGAGGCCGCTGCAGGGAAACGCTAAAGCCTGGCTGCCAACCAGCGGGGGCAGCAGCCAGGCCAGCAACCAATAGAAGTGCCCTAGCCTGACCCTCCCAGGGCAGCTATAGCCATAGAGGTGGTGCTAGAACTCCCAAATGGGCACCCCGTCAAGGTGGAGGGGCTGCTAGATTCTGGCAGCTCGTGTAATTTCTTCAGCAGAGACTTCGCTCTGGAGCATCAGCTCCACCTGTTGCCACTAGATTTTCCCTTGCAGGTGAACACCATTGATGGCAGGGAACTCCTGGGAGGGGAAGTAATACACCAGACACCGCCAATGCGAATGAGTGTCTCCAGGCACACGGAAACCATTGCCTTTCACGTAGCCACGCTGGCAGGACCCCCAATAATACTGGGAATGAGCTGGCTGGCAATACATGACCCAGTGGTGTCATGGCATCAGCGGTCGGTCACCTTTGGGTCAGCTTACTGCTTAGAACACTGTCTGGGAGGGAAGGAACCAAGGATGACTATGGCCAAGGTGGCTGGGGTGGCCCTGGAGCAAAAAAGGGAGGTGCCACCGCAATATGCGGATTTGAAGGAGGTCTTCAGCGAGAGGGAGGCAGACAGACTGCCCCCCCCACAGACCATTTGACTGCCAAATCAACCTGCTTCCAGGGGCTCAGTTACCAGTGGGTAAGCTGTATGCCATGTCCGACCGGGAGATGCAGGAGTTGCGGCAGTTTATTGACAAGAACCTGAAGAGGGGTTTCATAAGGGAATCCAAGGCGGTGGGGGGCAGTCCCGTGTTCTTTGTGGATAAAAAAGAGACTAATCAGCCCAGATTAGTTGTGGAATACAGGGCCGTAAACCTGGTGTCAGAACCTGTGACTTTCCCAATGCCCAGGATCGACGATATTTTGACACGTGTGAGGCGGGGAAAGATTTTTACCAAGCTGGGACTTCAGGGTTGGCGCCTCTGGCAATGGCGGAGCTCCTCTGATCGGGAGGAACTTACTCCGTGAAAAACAGGGTCTGACCGCCACGGCGAAGGGGGAGACCCACTGAAATCACAGGTGGAAGAAACCTGTGAACCTGGGATTCGGCTGGCACCTTTTGCGCCTCCCCTACTCACGGGGAAACCCTGTTTAGGGAATCCGGAGCAACGTGGGGTGAGCAGCACGGTGCTTTGAATCGACCGCTTCTTTCACGGAGTGAAGCCGCATTGCTGCTGCTGGAGAGCGCTGACTTTTTCCTGTGGACAATTGGATTTTAAACAACTACCCATGAGTAGAATGGAAAATTGAATTTTTAAGTATCTTAATTCGGCGCCGAAGCGGGAAGGTCATAAACAGGAAGTCCGCCTTCCGCTTTTGTAAATAGACTGAAGCAAAGACGTCACAAGCTAAAGTCTTTGAAAGCTTTTGATAAAGGATTAAATTTCCATCGGTTAAAAATACAAAACCCCCCTTGGAAGCAGGTGAAGAGGGGGGAAATTTTGAACCTAGTAAGCCTGCAGGTGTGAGGGGAAAATCAAAGCACCACAGCTCTGAACCTGGGAACGGCTGCCAGATGACGCTTGGGGAAAGTTTACTGACAGAACGGATTTGACAGCTAGCTAAAATAAGAGCAAGATACTGTTTCCATTATCCTCTTCTGCATTTAAAATGGAGAAAAAGTAACTGAAAATCGAAACTATGATTATTGCCTGAGCTGTGCTTGAAAGAACTGATACAAGTGGAGACTGTTTCCCTCTATAGGGAGCCTTTGAAATTGTTATAGGAGTGTAACTGGGAGGTCTCCAGCTGCAAGATAAAGATTCTGAGAACCAGAGATTGACCTTGGACCATTCAAAATGTTGATAGAAGTTATTTTGACTGCATTATGTTGTTTTTTTTAAAAAAATAATTTTTTATTAAGATCTTAAAGATTACAGAAAAAAAGAGATAAAGGTAATAACAATTAAAAAAAGAGAAAAAACAGTACATATGTAAAAAAACAAAAAAAATCATCAAAAACCATAACAGAAAAAAGATAAAAAAACCCAGTCAAACCTGTATATCACTTGCTTACATTCACTTATTTCCTTGACCTCCTCACACCTCCCATTTTTGTATTCTAATTCAATTTGTTATTTCAGCAAATCCTTCCAACCTTATTTTTATCTTAATAATTTGTCTTAATATACTATAATTTAACATTCTCTCTTTCACCAACTCATTTTTACTTAATCCTTTATGTCATTTCTACTAAAACCACATAATTTTCTTTTCCCAACATCTTTCTAACAATCCTTAATTTTGCAATATTTTTGAAGATAAACTTTGAATTTATTCCAATCTTCTTCCACCGACTCTTCTCCTTGGTTCCGGATTCTGCCAGTCATCTCAGCCAGTTCCATGTACTCCATCGCCTTCATCTGCCATTCTTCCCGGGGGGTAGATGTTGTGTCTTCCAATACTTTGTGATGAGTATTCTTGCTGCTGTTGTGGCATACATAAAAAAGGTTCTATCCTCCTTTCGCACCAATTGGCCGACCATGCCCAAAAGAAAGGCCTCTGGTTTCTTCTGGAAGGTATATTTAAATACCTTTTTCATTTCATTATAGATAATCTCCCAGAAGGTCTTAATCTTTGGGCATGTTATTTTGACTGCATTATGCAAGACAAACTATTTGCTGGAAGAGATTCATAAAAAGATGGATGATATGACTTTTAAAATGGATAATTTGGAACAGAAAGTGACTAATATGAGACAAGCGAGCACTAACACAGAAATAATTCAGGACCTGGCACAGGAATCTACCTTGGCAGAACAAATGGTAGAGGAAAAGGAGAAAGTTGTTGTTTTTGAACCTAAAATAACACAAGCGGGATCCTTAGTTCTACAGAAGCAAATTGAGGACTATAAATTGAGGCCTTCTATGATTGAATTTAGAAAAAGCCAGATTTTGAGGATTGGATCCTGGCTTGGACTGAAGAAGGAAAGTTGGAAAGATCTCTTTATCCAGGGATTAATTGACTTTTGGGACATGGACTTGGATTTGAAGGAGATTGAAGTTTTGGGGGCCTTTGGATCTGGAGGAATCTTGAAATATGTCCTGAAACACTGTACAGACCCTAGCTTCAACTATGAAAATTTGGTTGAACTGTCCAGAAGGAATAAAAGCAATGTTAGGATGGAGCTCTCTCGAGACTTGCTCTCAAGCATTAAAGGATATGAAGAAGATCTGCGGAAGGGACATGGAAAAGAGTTAAGAGCCTCGGACATAAGATCTCCAGGTTGATGGACTATATGGAATTGACGGAAAGGACTGGCAGAATCCGAAACCAGGGAGAGGAGTTGATGGAAGAAGATTGGAAAATTTAAAGTTTATATATAGAAATAACGCAAAATTAATGAGTGATAGAAAAATGATGGATTGATATTTTATGGATTTAGCAGAAATGTTATAAGGAGTTAAACACATACAAGTGTTAAGGGGGGAAAAGGGTGAAAGGAGGGAAAGTAAAGTCATATTATATTGAGATAAATTACAGAACAAAAATTAGAAAAGATGGAAAGGATTTGCTGAAATAGATAATTGAATTAGAATACAAAAAAGGGAGGTGTGAGGAGGTCAAGGAAATAAGCGAATGAAAAATAAGTTGGGAAGATTAGTTGTGTTGTTTCCCCCCCTTTTTTTCTCTTGTTGTGATGTGTTGTTTTATTTTTCTTTTGGTGTTATGGTTATTGTTTTTATTTTTGCTTTTTGTAATCCTTGAAAATTTTAATAAATATTTTTTTTTTAAAAAAAAGATTTTTACCAAGCTGGACCTCAGGGGAGCATATAATCTGATTAGGATAAGGGAGGGGGATGAATGGAAAACTACCATGTTCACCCCCCTGGGGGCTTTTGAGTACTTAGTCATGCCATTTGGATTACAATCGGGGTCCGCCTGCTTTCAAGCCTTCATGCACCACGTGTTGGGGCCCCTGCTGTACAAGAATTGCGTAGCCTTTTTGGATGACGTCTTGATCTATTCGGACAATGAAACGCAACACGTCAGAGACGTCAGGGAGGTGCTACAGAGACTGAAGAAGCATCAGTTGTGGATCAAGCTGGAAAAATGCCAATTCCACGCCAGGGAGGTCGAGTTCCTGGGGTACAGGTTGTCCGACGAAGGACTAGCCATGGATCCGGGCAAGGCGAAGGCAGCGCTGGAATGGAAAGCCCCTCAAAACAAAGGATGTGCAGAGGTTCCTAGGCTTCAGCAACTTCTACAGGAAGTTCATAAAGAACTTTGCTACTTGACAGCGCCCATAACGGATTGTCTTAGTAGCAAAAAGAAGTTCGCATGGACAGAGGATGCGCAGCAATCCTTTGAAAAGCTGAAGAAGGCGTTCGCCTCGGAGGAGCAGCTCCTGCACATGGATCCGGAGAAGCCCATGAGACTGGAGACGGACGCGTCCGACCGAGCCATTGGGGCGGTCCTTTTGCAGCCCGGGGCCAAGCAGAACTGGAGGCCGTGTGCCTTTTTCTCTAGGAAGCTGAGCAAGTCGGAGCAAAACTACACGGTGTATGACCGAGAATTGCTTGCGATCTATGCGGCATTTTGGCAATGGAGACATCTATTGATAGGGGTGTGGCACAAAATCCAGGTCGGAACGGACCACAAGAACTTGGAATACTGGCGGACCGCACAAGTGCTCAACCAGAGACAGATCAGATGGTCCCAGGAGTTCGCCAAGTTCTTCTTTGAGATTCAATACGTGCCGGGAGAGGAAAACGTAAGGGCAGATGCTCTCTCCAGGAAACCGGAGTACACTGGAAGTGCACTGGATGCAGAGTAAACACAAACCCCTGTGTTGCAAAATGTGACAATCTACAAAAATGCAAACACAACACGCTGGTTAATAACTGCTAGTAAATATATAATCAGTATGGTGTCATTCAAAATATACAAATAAGCCACTTCAAAATAATATATATATCATACAACACATATAACAAAATATACAAGAAACTGCAAGTTGTTAGATGTATCAGAGTCAAACAAAGATTCAAACAACCAATGAATAGCAAGGAATGCCAAACTGTCTCTCAAAGGAAGACGTCTCACAAAAGTCTCAAAGGGAGACGTCTCTCTTCTCAAAAGGAAAGTGCATCCGGAATAGTTCAGCTGTTTTGGAATACTGTAAAGTCTTCATCAGTGAATAATTATCAATGAAATATACATACTAGTGAAGATCATACTAGTGGATCAGTGCTCGCTGGATATTTTTTTTTTCCATAAAAATTTATTAAGATTTTTTAAATACAAAAATGCAAAAGTAATAAACAATATAACATATCTCATAACGTATTGTCAAAACTTCTTTGGACTCCCTCACGTCTCCCGCTCCCACTTGCATCATTACAAAACTTTTTCCAGCAATTTATCAACTTATTTACATTCTTAAGTCTTATTCATTTAATTTAGTCTGATAATTCTCCAAAAAATTTTTATTTTCCTCAGTCTCATTTATCATCCAGATTACGTCTAATTTAAAAGGTAAAGGTACCCCTGCCCGTACGGGCCAGTCTTGACAGACTCTGGGGTTGTGCGCCCATCTCACTTAAGAGGCCAGGGGCCAGCGCTGTCCGGAGACACTTCTGGGTCACGTGGCCAGCGTGACATCGCTGCTCTGGCGAGCTAGAGCCGCACATGGAAACGCCGTTTACCTTCCCGCTGGTAAGCGGTCCCTATTTATCTACTTGCACCCGGAGGTGCTTTCGAACTGCTAGGTTGGCAGGCGCTGGGACTGAGCAGCGGGAGCGCACCCCGCCGCAGGGATTCGAACCGCCGACCTTTCGATCGGCAAGTCCTAGGCGCTGAGGCTTTAACCCACAGCGCCACCTGCGTCCCATTACGTCTAATTTAGTGGTGCTCAATTGTTTATGATCTGGCATCCTTCTTAACATTCAACCAAATTACAGTGTTTTTGTAAATAAATCCTGAATTTCTTCCAGTCTTCTTCAACCGTCTCCTCTCCCAGGTCTCGGATTCTGCCGGTCATCTCTGCCAATTCCATATAGTCTATCAGTTGCATCTGCCATTCTTCCAGTGTGGGTAGATCTTGGGTTTTCCAATGCTTAGCGATGAGTATCCTTGCTGCCGTTGTTGCATACAGGAAAAAAAGTTCTGTCCTTCTTTATCACCCTCTGACCGACAATACCCAGGAGGAAGGCCTCTGGTTTCTTAGGGAAAGTATACTTAAATACCTTTTTCAACTCATTATATATCATTTCCCAGAAGGCCTTCACTCTAGGGCACGCCCACCAGAGGTGAAAGAATGTTCCTTCATTTCCTTTACACTTCCAGCATTTGTTATCAGACAAATGGTATATTTTGGCAAGTTTAACTGGGGTCATGTACCATCTATATATCATTTTCATTACATTTTCCTTCAAAGCATTACATGCAGTGAAGTTCAACCCAGTGGTCCACAACCTTTCCCAGTCTTCAAACATAATGTTATACCCAATATCCTGTGCCCACTTTATCATAGCCGATTTAACCATTTCATCTTGTGTGTTCCATTTTAACAGCAAGTTATACATTCTTGAAAGTACTTTAGTCTTAGGTTCTAACAATTCTGTTTCCAATTTCGATTTCTCCACCTGGAACCCTAACTTTTTGTCATTTTTAAAGACTTCTTTAATCTGAGCGTAGTGTAACCAGTCTCGCACTTTATCCTTCATTTTCTCCAAACTCTGCAATTTCCAATTGTCTCCATCTTTTTCTAGTATTTCCCCATATTTTGGCCATTTGGCCTCCATATTGGGTCTTTTTCGGGCCTTAGCTTCCAGAGGTGATAGCCACCTTGGAGTTTTATTTTCCAGTAAGTCTTTATATTTTGTCCAGACATTAAACACTGCTTTTCTGACAATATGGTTCTTAAAGGCCTTATTGATCTTAACCTTGTCATACCATAAGTATGCATGCCAACCAAAAGCATTGTTGAAACCTTCCAGATCCAGTATGTCAGTGTCTTCGAGAAGTAGCCAGTCTTTTAGCCAGCAGAAAGCTGCGGCCTCATAGTACAACTTTAGGTCTGGCAGGGCAAAGCCCCCTCTTTCTTTCGCATCAGTTAGTATCTTAAACTTAATTCTGGGCTTTTTGCCCTGCCAGACAAACTTAGATATATCTCTCTGCCACTTCCGGAAGCACTCCGTCTTGTCCACAATCTGTAGTGTTTGGAACAAAAACAACATTTTTGGCAATACATTCATCTTGATAGCAGCAATTCGGCCTAACAAAGAAAGTTTCAATTTTGTCCAACTGTCTAAATCTCTCTTAATTTCTGACCAACATTTTTCATAATTGTCCTTAAATAAATTCAGATTTTTTGCTGTTATGTTTACCCCTAGGTACTTTACATTTTTAACCACATTTAATTCTGTCTCTCTCTGAAACTGTTCTGACTCTGTATCTGTCAAATTTTTCCCCAATACCTTGGTTTTCTGTTTGTTTAATTTAAATCCCGCCACCCGACCAAAGTCTTGAATCAATTGTAATACTCTTTTCGTACTAGATTCTGGCTCCTGCAAGGTCAAAACTAGGTCATCTGCAAAAGCTTTAAGTTTATATTGTTTCGCTCTGACCTGAATTCCTTCCACCAACCGTTCCCCCCTAATCATATTCAAGAGCACCTCCAGAACCAAAATAAATAGCAGAGGGGAAATAGGGCAGCCTTGTCGTGTTCCTTTTTCAATTTTAAACTCTTCTGTAACCACATTGTTAACTATCAGTTTAGCCTTTTGTTCTGAGTATATTGCATCAATCCCATTCTCAAAACCCCGCCCCACTCCCATTTCTTTTAAATTTCCCTTCATAAATTTCCAGGAGATATTGTCGAAGGCCTTCTCCGCGTCTATAAAGATTAACACTGCTTTTGTATTTATATCTGTTTGCAAAAGTTCCAAAATGTCAATAATGTTCCTTGTGTTAGCAAACAAGTGTCTACCTGGGAGAAAGCCCGCCTGGTCCTTATGAATTACTTCGTTTAAAACTTTTTAAAATCTACTTGCCAGAATATCTGCAAATATTTTGTAATCTACATTTAGAAGAGAGATGGGACGATAGTTCTTAAGTTGTGTCTTTTCAGCTTCCGATTTTGGTATCAATGTGATGAAGGCTTCTTTCCACGATTCTGGCGCCCTCCTTCCCTCCATAATTTCATTGCTAACCTCCATCAGTGGTTGTATCAGGTAGTCTTTTAGTGTCTTATAATACTTGGAGGTCAGCCCATCTGGTCCTGGAGATTTGCCCAATTTCATGTTCTGAATGGCTTGTTCAATCTCTTGTCGTGTTATTTTACAGTTCAGGATTGATCTATTTTCTTGTGACAATTTTGATAATCCATTTTTTTCCAAAAATTGTTTAATCTCAATCTCATCTTGCGGCCCTTGAGTATATAATTTTTTGAAATATCTCTGGAAGCACTTTCTAATATCCACAGGGTTCTGGATGTTTCTTCCTTCAATCTCTAAATTTGTAACTGTATTTAATTTTTGTCTCCTCTTCAACTGCCAAGCTAGCAGTTTTCCACATTTATTCGCCGATTCAAAAGTTTTTTGTTTCATTAATTTAATCTTCCACTCTATTTCCTGGTTTATCAATTTAGAATATTGTGCTTGATGAAGTTTAATTTCTCTCAACGTCGGCTGTGACTTCGGATTTAATCTTAGCTTCTTTTCTAATTCTTTAATTTTCTCCAAAATTTTATCTTTCCTCTCATTTTGTGTCCTTTTCTTTACAGCATTCTGTTGTATCAAGAACCCCCTCATCACTGCCTTGCTTGCGTCCCAGATAATTCTTTTTTCCACTGTAGTGTTCATGTTTATCTCAAAATAGTCCTTTAGAGCTTTTTGGGCCTTCTTGATAATCTCCTGATCTCTAAACAGATTGTCATTCATCTTCCATCTAAAGGAGCCGATTGGTATTAATGTCATATCCATCTTTACTGCATTGTGGTCGGAGCAGGTCTTTGGGCAGATTTCCACCTTCTTGACCTTGGGTGCCAGACCTCTAGATATCCATATTTGGTCGATTCTTGTCCAGGTCAGTTGGGCTTCAGAGAAAAATGTTCCCTCTCTTCCCAAGGGGTTCTTTATCCTCCAGATATCAAATCCATATTGTCTGTCATTTCAAAAAAGGTCTTTGGTAGTCTGCCATCTTTTGTGACACTTTGGCTTTGTGACTTATCCATGTTGGTTGATAGGACCCCGTTCATATCTCCCATCAAAATGATGTTGTTGTAATCCAGATAGTCCAGCATAGTCTCATGCAACGTTTTATAAAATTCCGATTTCCCCTCATTTGGTGCATAGATTCCTAATATCAAAAGTTTCTCTCCTTGATATTGTATCTCATTTGCCAAAATTCTTTCATGTTCATCTTTAAATAGGAATTTGGGTGACAGGCTCTCTTTTGCATAAATAACCACACCTCTCTTCTTTACTCTGTCCGAAGATATAAATTCCTGGCCCAGTCTTTTGTTTATTAGCACTTTTCTATGGAGCCTAGTCACATGTGTTTCTTGCAGGCAAATAATGTCCAATTGTTCTTTTTTTAATATATGAAATATTTTCCTCCTTTTTTCCGGGATGTTACAGCCATTTATATTCCAGCTCAGAAGTTGCAGAGACATCCTGAAATAATCTAGTTATTTTTCCAGGGGTGGTATCTTGTTCACTAAGTCTTCAGGTTCCAAGGGTGCCGGTACCGCCGGTGCTCCAGGCCCAAAGGGTAGTTCAATTCCTTTTTGAAGGTCCTCTCCGTATGTAGTCAGAAATTTGTCTCTATCTTCCAGTGTTCTAATTTTAACCTTCTTCCCTCTGAAGGTGAAAGATAATCCTTGGGGAAATTCCCACCTAAAGATAATTGAATTGCTCCTAAGCAGTTTAACCAATTCAAGGTAGGCGGATCTAAGGTCCAACAGTTGTTTAGGAATATCTTTGTAAAACTCAATTCTTCTATCCAAAATGTCCAGTGACTTTCCGTAATGTAACCCCAAAATCTTATCCCTTTCCTCCTTTGATCTCAATATTATCAAACAGTCTCTGGGCTTTTCTTTCTTTACAAGTCTTCCAAGTCTGAAAGCAGACATGATTTTAAAGTCCTTTTCCTCTAAATTCCAGAACTTGGAAAATTCTTTAGTCAGAAACTCAGGTAGGTTGCCTTCTTCCACTTCTGGTATCGACCTTATCCTTAAATTACTCTCCCGGTTCCGCAGTTCTATCATAGATAGATAAGTCTGATGTTCACCTACTTGTTTGCAGAGTAGTCTTACCTCTTGTTCTAAATTTTCTAATTTTTGACTAGTGTCCTCAGCCAATTTCCGATTTTCTACTGTGGCCTCCGTCAACTGCCCAATTGCCTGTGCATTCTGTGATACTTGTCCAGTTAATCTATTTAGACATTCTGTGTTTTGTTCAATTTTGGCTGTTTGTTCATCGACTTTCTTGTCCAAAGATTCCCCTCTCTTGTCCAGAGATTCCAATTTTTCATAGATTTTCTCTAGGATAGAAGCAGTTGCTCCTGAGGCCATATCTTCCAATTGTAACTGTTCAGTTTCTCCCTCTCCTGCCCTTGGCAGAGAAGCAGCTTCTTCCTCTGAAGGCAAAGTAGGTACAGATGATCTACGTGCCTGCGAGACTGAGGTTAAAGTTGTCAAAGTTGCTTGTCTAGTTCTTCCCCTCCTTCTTGCGCCACTCATTCCAAAGTTATCTAAAAGTCAAGGTCAAGCTGAGTTGTTCCCATGAGAAAGTAGCGGCCCAGAGGAAAACAGTCAAACAGGAGGTCGGGGAAAAGGAAAGTGAAATAATGTCACTGCTGTAAATCCCAAATCCTCTAGGGGGAGCTTGAAATGTCTCAAGGGAAGAGTCCGATTCTAATAAATTTACTAGAATCAAATTTAATGTCCAAGGACCTTCAATAGCAGGTTTTAAGCAGAGTTGGTATTAACAGCCACATTGTATCAGACAGTGCATACTGGTACTTCAATTGATGTTTCAAAGTAACAAGTCCAAACCCCCTCAGATTGTTGCAAGTTCTAATATACAATAGCCAGATCTGCAGAACTGACAGCTCAAGTTGCTCAGGCAGCTCCAGCACCTGGGTTTCTCATCCAAATTGTAGTTCCAATAGAAGAAAGGTATCCCAATACAAATAAAAGTCAGATAATCAAATGCTTAAAGTCCTTATTTTGTTTAAAAAAAAGTTCAATGGGTGCTCAGATCAGTTAGGCTAAAGATTCTTTTTAAGCCTCCACTCCTCCAGCTCTTTGCTTTGAAGTTCAGTGACAGCGGAAGACGGACTTCCTGTTTTGCGTCGCTCCGCTTTCAGCCAAATTCAGTAATTTAGTCTCAAATTTTTTAAAGTCCTTCTTTACTCACGGGTTGTTGCTTTCCTGAATCCAAAATTTCCAGGAAAAGAGGTCAGCGCTCACCGGCAGCAGCAGCGCGGCTTCACTCCGTAGATTGCGAAACGACTCACAGCGCCGCTACCCCCTCCACGTTCCGGAGCCCCTTACGGGGTTCCTTCAACGTTTCGGGAGCCGCTTCTGGCGCCCGCCGAGTCTCAAGACCACAGGCTCTTGCTGCCTGTGGGTTTCCGATGTGGGTCTCCGCTTCGCCGTAGCGGACGACCCAGTTTCTACGGAGCCTCCTCCTCACGAAAGGAAGAGGACCACCATTGCCGTTCGCGCCGCCTCCGGAAGTTCGCTGGATAATGTAGATTGGATGCAGAGTAAAGAGGAGTAGGTACACAAACATGCATATGAACAGGCTTTTACCAGAAAATAGCTGGGTTGTTTGTTCAGCATCTACAAAGGCTGACTTTGCAGGGATTCAAGCTGCCTCCGTGCCCCTCTGCCCTTCTCTTTCCCTCTGCCTATAATGCCAGCCCACAGAAGGCATTAAGGAGTGTCTGCTAACAACCTGGGGGCAGGCCTGATGACTCCTTTTCCTTTCTGGAAATGGCTCACGATCTATTAGCGATGAACCATCCTGCCTTCAGACTCATCTTGGCCAGTGATGCCCTGAACCCTGTTCTGTGATGCATTTTTGTCCCCAGGAATGCATGCACACCCGCCAGCTTAATGTTGTTATTCAGAGGATGTGGCCACAAATGCACAGGCCAATTAGAGCATCCAGCAGCAGCTCGGTCCCTGCGGTATTTGGAAAGCTTGTGCTCCCGTCTCTTGGCTGCTCTTCTGTAGCGGTGGAAGGAGGACTGGCTTTGCTGGGCTGCAATCCACATCAAGCATTTTCCAAGCCATTTCTCGTCTCCTCCCGCTCCTCCCATCCAGGCTGGCTGGCATGCCCAGTCTCTTCCACATGACTGCCTCTGCTTCTGCTGAGTCGGCTGAGCAGCAGGCCAAACAGGACCCTGGTGGATACTTCCTGGCATAGCCTTTCCAAGGTGATCTCTTTAACACCAGCCAATGCCCCAGAGGATGGATGCCTGTAAAAGCAGACGGGTCTGCTCTGCAGTGAATGGTAGCTCTGGGACACAGGAGTTTGCTTTCATTGGCTTGTTAATGTTCCCTCAAATTCATGCAGATGGGAGCGCATCCTTCTGGAAAAATGAAGTTCTTGGCCTTTTGCAACACCTGGTGTTTGGGAAACGGGAGAAGAAATGGCAGCCCAGAATGAGTTGTACATGTTGCTTTGGCTGAGGAGAGGTGCTGAGAGAACTTAACTGCACCAACACTTTTCTGTGCCTTAAGAGAAACCTGAGGCCTAAAGCTAAAGGGAAGGGATGGAGCTCAGGCGCAGAGCACCTGCTCTGCATACAGAAGGTCCCTGGCTCAGCCTCTGGCATCTGTCTCCAGGTAGGACTGTGAGGGAGTCCTGCCTGAATCCCTGGAGAGCTCCTGCCAGCCACTGTAGAGAACACTGAGCAAGATGTACCAATGGTCTGACTTGGTAAAAGGCAGCTTCCAGTGTTCCTGATGTTGGACTCATCTGTGGACTAAAGCACAGAAAACAGGCACAGTGTCAACATGCAGCAGCCAGGGTGCCAGCACCCTGGCACAGTCTCCCACTAGCACTTACCCCTTTTACTTTGCCCCTCCCCCCCATACTCAGTGCTGGGTTTGCCATATTAACTTCCCACAATTCTTCTGCCATTACCTCACTCCAGCAGACCCTCTGAGTGTCCCTATTTTTCCAGGGATTTAGAGAAGCCGTCCTGTTTTCTAATTTGATCCCCAAATGTCCCACTTTTAATTAGGATGTCCCTATTTTCATTGGAGAAATGTTGGAGGGTATGCTCCAGGGTATTGTGGGAAATTATAATGGCAGCTCCCTGACATGTGTGTATGTGTGTGTGTGTGTGTGTGTGTGTGTGTGTGTTCTTTAAGATTCCAGTTGGACAGCAGCCTCTGTTCTTTGAGAAACCATTTGACTGAACAGTACATTCATCTATTTGTGTGTGGCTCTCAAAGGGTAGGCACATATTAGTAGTAGTAAAAAATGGAAACAGGGAAGAACAAGCCTGTGAGTAGAGAGGGTGTAGCATGGCCCGGCCAGCTCAGTCACAATGCAAGCAGGTTGGGATTCATGCTGTTCTCTTGTGTGGTGCCAGAAGTTCTCAAAGGTTCTATTGTCATCCAGGCCAGTGATTTTGCTGCTTTTTCCTAACCACAGGGCTTAAGTGTGCTGCTCCGAAAACTTTTTACGTGTCTCAGTGTTGCCAAGGCCCCGAGCAACAGCTGGGAGTCCTCACAGTAAGTGGCAGCCCTCCTCACTGAAGCCATCCGATTTCCTTTCCTGGGGCCTAATGGAGGGGGAGCAAAAAACCCAGCAGAATAACAACTCAATTTCCTCTCACTTGGGCCAGCTTGGAAGAAACCTTTGTTGTTGTTCTGGATGGAGGTGACATACTTCAGTGAGCAAAGAGGCTGTCAGGTATCAGCATGGCAGATTTATCAAAGCTGAGAATGGCAATAAAGTTTGCAAAGCTAGCTTGTTCCCACTGGAATTGTGGGGCAGAATCGTTATAGACTTTGTTTTTTTTTTTTTTTAAGAAATATTTATTAAGGTTTTTCAGAACAAATCCAAATCAAAAACAATACATCAGAATTAACAATCAAAAACAGCACAACAGAACAAAACAACAGAAACAAAAAATAAAAGATTATTGCTTACTTACTAATTTTTTAACCCTCTTTCCTGACTTCCTCACATCTCCTTTTTCTGCGTTCCCCTTTACACAAATCAATTTTAGCAATTTCTTACCCTCTTTCCAATCTTATTCAATATTGTACATTTCAACCTATTATGCATTTATTTTCCTTCTTTTTAAAGAAAAAATGAATAGAAATTTTTATCACATGTTCTTTGTAATTTAACTTAATCCTTTATATCATTTGTTTAAACACAACATAATAGTGCTCTGGTCTTACCCCTTCTTTTCCACATCATTTTTGCATATTTCTTTTTACCAAACCCCTAGTGCCCTATTATTTTTGTATCTCACATCATTTTAACATTCAAACATTTTACAATGTTTTTGAAGATATTCTTTAAATTTCTTCCAGTCCTCTTCCACCGATTCTTCTCCCCGGTCTCGGATTCTGCCAGTCATTTCTGCTAATTCCATGTAGTCAATCACTTGCATCTGCCATTCTTCCAAGGTGGGCAAATCTTGTGTCTTCCAGTACTTTGCGATGAGTATCCTTGCTGCGGTCGTTGCATACATAAAGAATGTTCTATCTTTCTTTAGCACCAATTGGCCAACCATGCCCAAGAGAAAGGCCTCTGGTTTCTTAAGGAAGGTATATTTAAATACCTTTTTCAGTTCATTATAGATCATTTCCCAGAAAGCCTTAATCTTTGGGCATGTCCACCAAAGGTGAAAGAATGTTCCCTCAGCTTCTTTGCATTTCCAACATTTATTGTCAGGCAGGTGATAAATTTTTGCAAGCTTGACTGGGGTCATGTACCACCTATAGATCATTTTCATAATATTTTGTCTTAAGCCATTACATGCCGTAAATTTCATATCAGTGGTCCACAACCTCTCCCAGTCAGCGAACATAATGTTATGACCAATGTCCTGTGCCCATTTAATCATGGCTGATTTAACTGTTTCATCCTGAGTATTCCATTTTAACAGCAAGTTATACATTCTCGAAAGTATCTTGGTTTTAGGTTCTGACAGTTCTGTTTCTAATTTTGATTTTTCCACCTGGAAGCCTATTTTTTATAGACTTTGAAGGGGGTCATCCATTCCCCTTCCGAACAGTTCTTAGGGGAGCACAAAACAGGTGGCAGGGCGCACCCTCAGCTCTTGTCCTCAAGCCCCTCAGTACCACTCCTTGCCCGCAGCACCTGCTGCCTGTGGCACCAGCCAACTCTGCCCAATGGTAGGGCTCCCTGGATGGAATTAAGGTTGGCTTTCTGCTGAGCAGAATTAAGGCTGCGTACTCTGGCTCTTCCTAATTTCACCCCCCTTTTTGGAATAAGTGGACTGCACCAGGGAGCCACTGATTCCCAGTGTACGCTGGCTCTGGTCTAGCGGGGACGACTACAATTCAATTCTCCACGCCCCCCCACGCCCCCACGGCTCTGCGATGCCACCCTGAGCAAGTCTGGGGACTTTTCATGCAGTGCATGAGGCATGCAATCAGATGCTCTCGCTGTGCTGAATACCTTTGCTGGTTGCAGGGTATATGGTTCACTTTGGACTTCCAGCTTTAGTTGAACATTTTTAATATTATTATTTACACAGCAGCTCCCAATGCCCTGGATCACATGAGAGTTGTCTTTGACACCCATTTGGCTTATGTTTTACATTGTCTGTGGACAAACCCACAGGGTTGACATATGTCAGAGGACAACTTCAAAAAGAATTGGGATCACTTTTAAAAGAAAAGGACTCTGGTTGACATCTTGTGAAGATAACTCCATCAATCAGCTCAGCATTGCCAGATGAAATGCCTGCCTTGAAGTAACTGCAAAAATATTTAAATAAAAATATGTGGACTGAAAAATGCAATCTGGTGTGACTCTTAGCATAAATTCATGTGTATAACTAGGAGGGCCATATTATTAATTGCTTAATTAATCAATTAAGATGGCCGCAGGTGGCGCTGTGGGTAAAAGCCTCAGTGCCTAGGGCTTGCTGATCGAAAGGTCGGTGGTTCGAATCCCTGCGGCGGGGTGCGCTCCCGTCGTTCGGTCCCAGCGCCTGCCAACCTAGCAGTTCGAAAGCACCCCCGGGTGCAAGTAGATAAATAGGGACCGCTTACCAGCGGGAAGGTAAACGGCGTTTCCGTGTGCGGCTCTGGCTCGCCAGAGCAGCGATGTCACGCTGGCCACGTGACCCGGAAGTGTCTCCGGACAGCGCTGGCCCCCGGCCTCTTGAGTGAGATGGGCGCACCAACCCCAGAGTCTGGCAAGACTGGCCCTTACGGGCAGGGGTACCTTTACCTTTACCTAATTAATCAGCGGTTCAAGTCTGTTCAACGGGGTGAGCTCCTGCCAACCTCATAGGGTCGAAAGCACACTATTGCAAGTACAGTGGTATCTCGGTCTAAGAACAGTTAACGGACACTGGGGACAATGACCTCCGCAAAACTGGAAGTAGGTGTTCCGGTTAGCGCACTTTGCCCCAGAAGACCAGCGGAAGATGAACACCAGCGGCAGGAGGCCTCATTTAGGGAAAAGCGTGCATCTCTGTTTAAGAACACTTCGGTGTAAGAACGGACCTCCAGAATGGATTAATCCGAGGTACCACTGTAGATAAATAGGTACTGCTGTGGCGGGAAGGTAAATAGCGTTTCTGTGCGCTCTGGCTTCCGTCACGGTCTCCCGTTGTGCCAGAAGCGGTTTAATCTTGCTGACCACATGACCCGGAAAGCTGTCTGTGGATAAAAGCCAGCTCCCTCGACTTGAAGCGAGATGAGCGCCACACTCCATAGCTGATTTCAACTGGACTTAACCGTCCAGGGGTCTTTTACCTTTACCTTTTTTATTAATTGTACTTGTATCTCACTTTTCCTCCAAGAAGCTCAGAGGGTGCTTTAGTTCTACAACAATCTTGCAAGGTAGCCTTGTTCAAGAGTCTTGAGGCTTTTCATCTTCCCACATCCAGGCCAAATCCTCATGCAGCCCAATCCAATGCACATATATATCTCCTGGGTGGGGAACATACGGCCCTTCAGATGATGTTGAACTACAACTCCCAGCGGCCCCAGCCAGCATGGCCAATGGTCAGGGCTTATGGGAGTTGATGTCTGGCAACATCTGGAGAGCCACACATTCCTCATGCCTGACATATACTGAGAAGCTAGCCCCACTCCTTTCTGTGGGACTTACACCCTAGTAAATGTGCACAGAAGAAGACCTTTGGGTGGCTCAGATGAGCATATCTGCAGGGCACATATACACCTAGGTTTTCCAAGAACCTACAAACCCAGCTGCAAGGGGAATGGGAAGACTGCCCCCCCCCCCATGTTCCTGTTCATGGAGGCTGCAAGGAAGCAGAGCTCTTTTGGAAAAGTGCCAGTAGTCTTCCTCTTTCTCAGCCTCCACCCCCCCCATCAGCAGGCTAGGGAGGAGCATTTGTTACTGGGCACACAAAATGCAAATGGGACTGCTAAATATTTAGCAGGATGGGAACTTAACAAAAGGTGTCTGAATTCCATCTGCAAGGAGTGCGGATTTGACACCAGTAGCAGATGCCTCCCCTTCCTGGCAATGCAGCTGTTGTCTTTGCCAGCAGGGAGGTTCCCCTCCAAGCACATCACCACTGAGAGCCAGAATGGGGGGAGGAGGAGGAAGACCCCTGCAGGGATAGGAGGGGGTGCATTAAGGAAGGGAAGGGACGCTGGGCAGCTCTGCATTTGAGCTGGGACGCATAAGTTGAATGGGGGAGCCCAGGAACCTTGGTATCATGCCACAATTTCATGGGAGGGCAGAAAAGCCATACAATGTAGGAACAGTCAGTCACTGGATTTAGATGCCATCAAGTCTCCCCTTTTTTAAGTTAGCAAGTTTCCAATCCTCTTGGTTTAAAAAAAAGTAAAAAAAAAAGTGGGCGGCTTCCAAAATATATCAAAACATAATAAAGCAGTACACATTAAAAGGCTTCCCTCTACAGGGCTGCCTTCAGATCTCTTCTAAAGGTTATATAGCTGGTGCTGACCTTTAAAGCCCTAAACAGCCTTGGGCCTGGAGACCTGAAGGAGCGTCTGCACCCCCCCCCCATCGCTCAGCCCGGACCCTGGGACCCTCCTTCCAGGGTCTTCTCCTTCGTTGCGAGAAGCAAAGTTACAGGGAACCAGGCAGAGGGCCTTCTCAGTAGCGGCGCCCTCCCTGTGGAACACCCTTTATGTCAAGGTAGGAGATAAAGATTTGCCCAACTTGTAGAAAACATCTGAAGGCAGCACTGTACTGGGAGGTTTTTAATGCTTGATGTTTTATTATGTTTTTAGATATGCTGTAAGCCTCCCAGAGTGGCTGCAGAAACCCAGCCAGATAGGTGGGGTATAATAATAATAATAATGATGATGATGATGATGATGATGATGATGATGATGTTACTCACCTCCCTATGCAAAATACAAGCAAACATATAACTGTCTGCCCACTCTGTGGAAGACCTCACAGCAGCCTCAGGTGGGGCAGAAAAGGGGTTTTGATTGGCTTGAGGATGGAAGGGTTAATCTGCTCAGATCAGATTGTGGCCCTCCTTTCCCATCCTATTACAGTGGTGCCTCAGGTTACATACGCTTCTGGTTACAGACTCTGCTAACCCAGAAATAGTGCTTCAGGTTAAGAACTTTGCTTCAGAATAAGAACAGAAATCGTGCTCCGGCGGTGCAGCGGCAGCAGGAGGCCCCATTAGCTAAAGTGGTGCTTCAGGTTAAGAACAGTTTCAGGTTAAGTACAGACCTCCGGAATGAATTAAGTACTTAACCTGAGGTACCACTGTATTAGCACTAAGGTTTATTGCATTTTTTAAGTTGTATTGTATATTTTAATTATGAATGTTTCTATTTTAATGCATGTGTAATTGTCATTTATACTCATAAATGGCTTATTATAGCAACCAATAAAAATTAATTATTGTTATCATTATTAATATTTCATTAACTTTTTTTGGTTGCCTAGAGCAAAAATGTCTTTCAGCTGCTTACATCTGCTTTGGCTGCATTAAAGTACAAAAACAAGAACATTGGGAGACCCTGTCATTGATCTCCTGCTGAACGGATACTTTGGCCAAATAACAAACAAAACCCCACCATCTCCACTTCCTTCCCAGCCCAAAGGTGGCCTTAGCACCCCCTCCCTTGGAATAGGAAGGGCAGATGCCTCCCCACCTCCTCTCACAATCTCCTTCCCTGATTTATGGGGCTTTTGTATTTTCTGTTGCCTGTGAGAATGCCGCCCCCCCAGAGGAGATTATGAAAGCCTCTCTGCCACGGAAAAAGGGCCATGGGATGCTGCTCCTCCTCAGATGGTGGGCGGAGAAGGCAAACAAGGAAAGTGGGCACCTCTCACTCCTGAGAGCAACTTGCTCCCATGCCTCGCCTTGCCTTGCACCAAGTGGATTCGCTTGCTTCTGCATTTCCCACATCTGTCCTTGGGATGCAACACCTTCATGAGCTAGAATGTGCAATTGCATTAGGGCCGGTCCCTGCCTTTCCAACCTAAGCTGCCTTGCAGGAAAACCATGACAGTGTGATGGAGAGGGGAGAGCCACATAGGCTGCCTTGAAATTCTTGAAGGAAAGGCAGGATGTAATTTATTTATTTATTTTCATAAAACAGATTAAAACTTCCTCAACTTTCTAAGCATCTGGGTAGGCTTGTCTAAATTCAAATGTTTTTAGCAGATGCTGAGAAGAGTACAGTGAAGGCCCCTGCTTGATCTCAATAGGCAGGGAGTTCCAAAGTGGAGGTGCTGCCACACTAAATGACCGACTTCTGACAAAGGCGCAATGGATATTACAAGGTACTTGTAGTAGTGCCTGTTCTCCCAATCAAAGCAATGAGTGGGCACGTGTGGGGTAAGGGGATCTTGTAGGTAAACTGGTCCTAAGCTGTTAAGGGCTTCATATACTAATAATAGCACCTTGAACTTGGTCCTGTGGCGAATGGGCAACCAGTGCCGATCTCTGAACACAGGCGTTAGATGCTGACAAGGCCTCCCTCCTGTCAGCATTTGTGCTGCAGCATTCTGCACGAACTGCAGCTTCCAGATCAAGCACAAGGGAAGCCCCACATAAGAGCGCATTGCAGTAATCCAGTCTTGCAGTAACCAACACAGGAACTTCCTTGGCAGAGCTTTCCCAGTCCAGGAATGGCCTTAGGATAGCTATGCACATTTGCTTAGGTAACTGGCTCTCCTGTGCTTCCTGTCCTGCACTGGCAACTGCAGGGGCAGATTTTGGGGGAGCGTGATTGATTCAGTCACACTGGGTTCTGAGCCCCAGGGCTCTGCAGGGAATGGCACAACTATGATATAGAACCAAGTGCGAGAGGTAGAGGGTGCCAAATTTTGGCATTCCACAAGGCACTGCTGAAATTTGAGACCCCAGGATCTGCCACTGAGCAAGTGTTGAAAATTTCTTGTGGTTTTTGCAGTTCTATTAGTGGGGATTGGCGGGGGGGGGGGGGGGAGAGCTCAGTAGCTCTGAAAGTCCCGTATTTAACCCCTAGCATCTCCAGGTAAAAAAAGAGTGAAAAGGATCAGGTGTGAGGTAATAGAAAAGGCCTCTGTCTGAAGCCCTGGAATGCTACCAGTCAGAGCAAACAATACTGAACTGCATGGAGTGGCAGTCTGACCTGGTATAGGGCACATTTCTTAGGAAGGGCCCATAGCTTCCTGCTGGAGCACCTGCTCTGCAATGCAGAAGGTTCAAGCATCAGACAGCAGATGATGAGACCCTGCTGTCACTCAGGACACAGTTCTAGACTAGATGGATTATGGCAGTGTCCTATATTTCTGTAGTGGGAGGGAACAGTCACACCTAGAACACGCATGGATCAGGGTGCTTGCCTATCCTTCTCCCTGACACATTAGCTTTCTATATGAAGAGTTTTTGGCATGGAAAAGTATTTCATCATGCAGGTCCCTCGTCAGCCTGGCATAGAATTATCACGCTGGGGAGAGAATCTCAGAGTTAGGAGGCATCCAGTAAGTCATCAATCTAAAGCCCTTCTAGTCTAGGCAACATCTGCCCTCCAGATGTTACTCAGCTACAACTCCCATCAGTCCCAGCAAGCATGCCCAGGAGCCAGGGGTCCCCCCCTGCCCTATGGGGTGTGGGAAAGGCACAGCTGTTTACCCCACCCCCAAAAGATGGCTGCCCAGCCTCTGCTTGAAGACCTTCAGGGAGTAGGACCTGCCCCCCGCCCATCCATGCTTAGATGTCACTGAGAAAACTCTAATCTATGCTGGTTTTGAACATGCAGGGGGAGTCTTATACCATGGAGAAGCCATCTGCCCACATGCTGTCTAGAACAGCGCAGAACTGAAAGAGTTCCAGCAGCTTCTTAGCTCTCTGGGCTTTGCTTTCACTTGAGGGAAGTTTGGTCATGAGGGGCATTGCCAGGGGACCTCAGCCCAGGGGCTTTTGCCCCAAATTTCTTGCTGCTTACACACTTTTCAAAATTTGGGCATGCTGTGAGACCCCACCAACCCACCCTTTTCATGAGTGGTCTAAGTTTGCATCTTTACATCTAAAGTAGCATATGGAAATTTTATGCAAATTTGTGGCATGGACCTCTGTCCTGAAGGTTGTAGCCAATGCTAGTCCTACTCATAGTAGACCCATTGAACATTAATGGCATGATGAACTTAGGTTCATTCATTTCAATGGCTCTGCTCTGAGTAGCACCAGCATTGAACACAATCCTGTGCTTCTTTGAGTACCTAGCATTGTCACTGTGGGCCACCATCTTTAGGGCCTCCCTCACAGGGATCAGTGGGGTGTCTTTTATGTCTTCCAATCCCTCCTCGAAGTCTCTGGTCATCCTAAATACATGAGGGATGGGTTGAGGGCACCCCTCTGCAGAACGCTGCACAAAAGACAAGAAATTGTGTGAGTGTGTGATTCTTGATTTCAAGCAGTGCTCCTTGATTCAGCTTTATAATAATAATATTATAATAATTTATTATTTATACCCCGCCCATCTGGCTGAGTTTCCCCAGCCACTGTGGGCGACTCCCAATCGAATGTTAAAAACAATACATCATTAATATGAAAAACTTCCCTAAACAGGGCTGCCTTCAGATGTCTTTTAAAAATAGGATAGCTGCATATTTCCTTGACATCTGATGGGAGGGCGTTCCACAGGGCGGGTGCCACCACCAAGAAGGCCCTCTGTCTGGTTCCCTGTAACCTCACTTCTCGCAATGAGGGAACTGCCAGAAGGCCCTCAGCACTGGATCTCAGTTTCCGGGTAGAACGATGGGGGTGGAGAGGCTCCTTCAGGTATACTGGACCGAGGCCGTTTAGGGCTTTAAAGGTGAGCATCAACATTTTGAATTGTGCTCGGAAATGTACTGGGAGCCAATGCAGATCTCTCAAGATCGGTGTTATGTGGTCCCAGCGGCCACTCCCAGTCACCAGTGTAGCTGCCGCATTCTGGATTAATTGCAGTTTCTGGGTCACCTTCAAAAGTAGCCCCACATAGAGCACATAGCAGTAGTCCAAGCGGGAGATAACTAGAGCACCACTCTGGCAAGACAGTCCGCAGGCAGGTAGGGTCTCACCCTGTGTACCAGATGAAGCTGGTAGACATCTGCCCTGGACACAGAAATAACCTGTGCCTCCATGGACAGCTGTGAGTCCAAAATGACTCCTAGGATGCACACCTGGTCCTTCAGGGGCACAGTCACCCCATTCAGGACCAGGGAGTCCCCCACACCAGCCCGCCCCCTGTCCCCCAAGAACAGTACTTCTGTCTTGTCAGGATTCAACCTCAATCTGTTAGCCACCATCCATCCAACTGCCTCCAGGCACTCACACAGGACCTTCACCGCCTTCACTGGTTCTGATTTAAAAAGAGAGGCAGAGCTGGGTATCATCCACATACTGATGAACACCCAGCCCAAGCCCCCTGATGATCTCTCCCAGTGGCTTCATATAGATATTAAAAAGCATGGGGGAGAGGACGGAACCCTGAGGCACCCCACAAGTGAGAGCCCAGGGGTCTGAACACTCATCCCCCAACACCACTTTCTGAACACGGCCCAAGAGAAAGGAGCGGAACCACTGCATAACAGTGCCCCCAGCTCCCAGCCCCTCTAGACAGTCCAGAAGGATGTTATGGTCAATGGTGTCAAAGGCCACTAAGAGATCCAGCAGAACTAGGAAACAGCTCTCACCTTTGTCCCTAGCCTGGAAGAGATCATCGACCAGCACAACCAAGGCAGTTTCAGTCCCATGGTGAGGCATGAATCCTGATTGGAAGGGATCCAAATGGTCTGCATCCTCCAGGTGTGCCTGGAGTTGTTCAGCAACCACCCGCTCAATCACTTTGCCCAAGAATGGAAGATTTGAGATGGGGCGATAGTTGGCCATATTGGCCAGGTCTAAAGATTTTTTTTAAGAAGGAGTTTAATGACCGCCTCTTTCAGTGGGTCTGGGAAGGCTCCCTCACATAGGGAAGCATTCACCACCCCACAGAGCCCATCGCTCAACCCTTCCAGACTCGCTTTCATTAGTCAGGATGGGCAAGGATCAAGGAGACAGGTGGTCGGTTTCACTTGTCCAAGCAGCCTGTCCACATCCTCAGAGATAACAAATTGGAATTGATCCAATGTAACACGACTAGACAGGACTCTAGCACTCTCCCGCACCGGCCCTGCTCCCACGGTTGAGTCTACCTCTTTTCGAATCTGAGTGACTTTATCTGCAAAAAACTTTGCAAAAGCAGTGCAGGAGATCTTGGGGTCCCTACCAGGCCCCGGTAATGAAGGTGGTTCCAATAGATTGCGAACCACCTGAAAGCGTCTCCTGCTGCTGTTCTCTGCAGATGCAATAGAGGCAGTGAAGAAGGTCCTATTTGCAGTCACTATCACCACTTGGTAGGCTCGACACTGCGCTTTAACCCGTGTCCGGTCCGATTCAGAATGAGTTTTCCACCACTGGCGATCTAGCCATCTCAACGATTGTTTCCTCGGCCTCAGCTCTGGGGAAAACCACAGGGCTGTCCAGGCTCCATGCAATCGGAGAGGGCACTTCGGAGCCAGACAGTTGATAGCCCTGGTTAACTCCGCATTCCAGGAGGCCACCAGGGAATCAGCTGAAAGGTCATCAACATGGAATAAAATATCCCCTACCACTCTCTGGAAACCATTTGGATCCATTTGAATCAATCAAGTGGCGGGGGCAGACCATCCAAATCGGTCCCACCGCCCTGCAGAAGAGAAAGGTCGCAGAGAAGTCCAATTGCACCAAGTGACTTGACCATGGTACTTCTTTCGTTTCACTTTTACTTAGTGTCAGATTATCCACATCTGTAGAGGTGAACTCCAGGTCTAAGGCAACTGTGAGCTGGGCCAAGCTTATTCAGGGACAGCCCCATGGAGGCCATGCTTTCCATGAAGTCCCAAGCGGCCCCTTATAAGTTTGTGTCAGCATGGATGTTAAAATCCCCATGGACAATCAAACTAGGTGTCTCCAGGAGAACACCTGCCACGACTTGAAGCAGCTCGGGCAGGGAATCCTTGGTGCAGCAGGGAGGTCGGTACACCAAAAGGAATCCTGCCCAACTTCCAGTACATGCACTCAGAAAACTGGGTCTTCCCAATAGGATGCCTGGTGCAAACTAATGACTTCCTAAAAGTCATGGCAACCCCCCCTCCCCACCCACATGACCTGGGTTGCTGTGTGTAAGAGAAACTTGGTAGACAAGCAGTGGCAAGGACAGGCCCATCTGCTTCATCCAACCAAGTCTTTGTCACACATGCCAGGTCAAATCCTCCATCCACAATCAGGTCGTGGAGGGCAGTGGTTTTATTCATCATTGACCTGGAATTGCACAGCAACACTTTCAGGTCATGTGGGTTTCCCTTGCTGATTCTAGTATGCTTCCAGTTAGGACCAGACCTGGAGGCAGGGATAGTCCTCAAACAATGACTAAGCCTGCCTCCTCAGTAATGACATGGTCTGGTCTTAGCGTAACTCCTCCTCCTGCCCGTGATCACTGAGATCGTGTGTCCCAATACACACACACACACACGCACACACACACACCTCGTGGAACCTGCCCCAGCCATTCTGTTGGCTGAGGCCCACTCCCAGGCAGCCCTGACCCTTTCCCTTTCCCCTTAAAAATCAAAATACAAACTGTACAATAACTTAACAAAATAACAAGAAACAATTATGCTAAAATTAAACTACTCCCCACCCCAACTAAACATTTGTCCCACTCCAAACAGAAAGAAAATAATATAAAAAACCACCATTCGAGGTGCAGCAGATTAAGAACACTTAAAACATTTATAACCATTTTTGCCACTTGCTGCAGAGAGCTGCTCAAAGTATGTGTGAGCCCTGCCCCCTAGGCCTGATGGAATTTTTTTTAAAAAATAATATTTATTAAGAGTTTAAAGATTACAAAAAGAAAGAAAAAGAATTAAACATGACAATATAATAAAAAACAAAAAACAAAAACAAAAACACTACATGAAACATTGAATTAACAAAACAAAACAAAAACAGTTAAAAACACTTCCAATATTTTCAATCTTAACTTTCATTCACTTGTTTCATTGACTTCCTCACGCCTCCCTTTTTGTATTCCACTTCAATTAACTGTTTCAGCAATTCCTTTCCATCTTCCTCCGTTTTCTGTCCTGTAATTAATCTTAACATATTCTAACCTTATTTTTCCCCTTTAATACATTAACAATCTAACTGTACCTAGTTCCTTATAACATTTCTGCCAAAGCCATATAACTTCACTCCACCATTTTTCTATAGCTCATTAATTTTACAATATTTCTGTAAATAATCTTTAATTTTTTTCCAATCTTCCTCCACCGACTCTTCTCCCTGGTCTCGGATTCTGCCAGTCATTTCCGCCAGTTCCATATAGTCCATCAACTTCATCTGCCATTCTTCCCGGGTGGGTAAATCTTGTGTCTTCCAATACTTCGCGATGAGTATTCTTGCTGCTGTTGTTGCATACATAAAGAAAGTTCTGTCCTTCTTTGGCACCAATTGGCCGACCATGCCCAGGAGAAAGGCCTCTGGTTTCTTCAGGAAGGTATACTTAAATACCTTTTTCAATTCATTATAAATCATCTCCCAGAATGTCTTAATCCTTGGGCATGTCCACCAAAGGTGAAAGAATGTACCTTCATAGGCCTGATGGAATTGGCTGGAGGAGGGAGCAGTCTTCCCAGACACTCACAGGAGCAGCAACAGCATCCCATCACTCTGTTACCACTTTTATTTAAAACTGCAGTTATTTATTGGTTTTTTATTAGTATTTTGAGCAGCCCCTGGAAGGGTGGGGGATATTGCCTAGAAAGAGGCAACTCTTAACATGGGATCTTTTAATGGAAAAATGTGTTGGGTGCACATATGCACAGACACTCAGGCACTCAGAGACACATTGGTTCAGCTCCAGGCCAGTTTTCCACTGTTCTGCAGAAACCAGGCCTCCTTTCCAATCCACATGGGCTTGTTTCCAAGCCCAAATTGACTATTGTTGGCCCAGTTTCTAAATGCAAGAAGAACATGCCCAACACTTCAGTTTCCTCTCTTTTTAAAAATTTAAAAAAGAGGGAGGGAAAAGCTATTTCATGGAAACAGGAGACACAACCCAGTGAAAATTCTTTCCAGTAGCCCATGAATCAGAAACCATTTTGTGGCTTGCCAGCAAAATGGCTTCCTATTGCAGTGAATCAGGGAACTTCTAAAAATGGCATATTGCTGGCCATGTTTATCTTAAGCCTGCTCTGCCTTTTTGTTCTAGTTTTCATCACATCTTTGGAAGAGTTCCCAAAGGTTGCAGTCCTCTGCACACTTACCTGGAAGAAAGTCCAACTGAACTCAATGGAGCTTACTTTTGAGTGTATCTGTAATGGGGTTGTGTTGTCAAATGCATGAAGTCTGCATGAAGTGTTGTCAAATGCATGAAGTCTTCCAACAAAATCCTTAACAGTCATGACTAGGGGCCAGTCCCCTGTTTTCTGGTACTTGTCTCTAATAAATCAATGTTCCTGTATTATCCCTGTTTTGCTTTTGCAGGGATGCCTTAAAAATGCTTTCTTTAGGATGAACAGGCTGTTATTCCATTACGTTGTGAGCAACTCCACAACAGAATAAATGGTTATGGTCTGTTTCCTAAACCACATGGCTCCAGAAGGCAGTATGTAGCAGGCTGTTATAAAGCTAAGAAACAGCTACAGCAAGGGTTGCCAACTTTACAGTTGGCCCTTGTAGCTGTGCTTTTAACAGAGACCTTCTATGTGCCCCTATTTTCCAGGGACAATCCCAGATTTACAGAAGCTGTCCCAGTTTCTGATTGGATCCTGCAATGTCCCACTTTTCCTTAGGACGTCCCTATTTTCATCAGAGAAACACTGAAGAGTATGGCGTTATGTGACCCCTGAGCCAAGGAGATAAGGAGATACAACCTTTAGAAGATATCTGAAGGCAGCCCTGTATAGGGAATGTTTTTTTAATGTTTAATGTTCTATCATGCTTTTATATATGTTGGAAACCGCCCAGAGTGGCTGGGGCAATCCAGTCAGATGGGTGGAGTATAAAAAAATAAAACTATTGTTGGTATTATTATTATGTAATAGGATGTCCCTATTTTCATTGGAGAAATGTTGGAGAGGATGTTAATAGTGGTGTCATTTGCAGCAACTAGCAAGCAAGCACTCTGGCTTGTCCCCATGTTTGAGGGTGCCAGCGCCATGTGACGTGTGAACGCTGCCCAATGTGCTGACATCACTCACACATGCAATGCAAGCCATCTCAGCTCAAGCATCCCTGACAGATGGCCACCCAGCTTCTGCTGAAAAACCCCCAAGGAAGGAGAGTCTATTACCTTCTGTGGGAGACTCTTCCACTGTCAAACAGCTCCCGCCATCAGAAATCTCCTTTCTTGTAATTTGAAGCCATTGGTTCCAGTCCTGCCTTCCAGATCAGGAGAAAACAAGCTTGCTCTGCCATGTGACAGCCCTTTAAATATGTGAATATGGCTATAATATCATAGAATTGTAGAATTGTGGAGGAGTTGGAAGTGACCCCAAGGGTCCTCTAGGAATCTCAGCTAAAGCATCTGCGACAGAGGGACATCCAAGCTCTGCTTCAAAACCTCCAAGGCAGGAGAGTCCACCAAGGGAGACGATTCTAATGTCAAACAGCTCTCAATGTCAGAACGTTTTTCCTGATGTTTGGTCGGAATCTCTTTCCTTGAACAAAGGACACAGGAAGCCACTTATCCCAGTGAATTATGACTTTATTTGGCAGTTCATATGACATATGATGTTGTTTGACTGACTGGTCCGAATCATGCCCCCTTCACCTGCTTCTGCTGAACAAGACCAAGTTCTGCATCTTCACCCTTTTCCCAGTGGCATAGGAAGGGGGTGCGAGGGGTGCAGACAGCCCCAGGTGTCATCACTGAGGGGTGTGTGTGTGACAAAATGGCAAAAATATGTGTTTTTAAAATAAGAAATTCCTATTGTGAAAGAAAGGTTTTAAGTGCTTATGCTGACAATGTTAAGTAAATAAACCAGGAAATAACAATTGCAACTGTATTTAAAAAAGGAAAAATAAGATACTTACAGTTGCAAGTGTTATTTTCTGGTTTATTTACTTAACATTGTCAGCATTTCACAATGGGGGGGGGGTTGACAAGAATTTTTCCGCACCGGGTCCCCCTGGCCTTGCTACACCACTGCCTTTGCCTTATTCCTGCCTCCCTGGATTGTATTTACCTCGGCTTTCTATGAATCCATTCTGGGAGCTTTTCTTTTTCTTCTGCTCCTGAGCCCCTGACAAATATGTTTAGCATTATTCTAACGCTAAGACCAGACTATGTCATTACCGAGGAGGCAGGTTTAGTCGTTGTTTGAAGACTATCCCTGCCTCCGGGTCTGGCCTTGACCGGATGGATACTGGAATCAACAGGGGAAACCCACATGACCTGAAGGTGTTGCTGTGTAATGCCAGGTCAATGATGAATAAAACCACTGCCATCCACGACCTGATTGTGGATGGAGGATTTGACCTGGCATGTGTGACAGAGACCTGGTTGGAGGAAGCAGATGGGCCTATCCTTGCCGCTGCTTGCCCACCAGGTTTCTCTTACGCACAGCAACCCAGGTCATGTGGGTGGGGAGGGGGGGTTGCAGTGATTTTTAGGAAGTCACTAGCTTGCACCAGGCGTCCTACTGGGAAGATCCAGTTTTCTGAGTGCATATTCTGGAAGTTGGGCAATAGGGGCAGTACAGGATTCCTTTTGGTGTACCGACCTCCCCGCTGCACCAAGGATTCCCTGTCCGAGCTGCTTCTGGTCGTGGCGGATTTTCTCCTGGAGACACCTAGTTTGGTTGTCCTAGGGGATTTTAACATCCATGCCGACACGACCTTACAAGGAGCTGCTCGGGACTTCGTGGAAAGCATGGCCTCCATGGGGCTGTCCCCGAATAAGTTTGGCCCAACTCATAGTCACGGACATGCCTTAGACCTGGTGTTCACCTCTAGTGACGTGGGTGATCAGACACTAAGTAAAAGTGAAACGAAAGAAGTGCCATGGTCAGATCACTTCCTGGTGCAACTGGACTTCTACGCGACCCATCCCCTCTGCAGGGAGGCGGGACCAATTCGGATGGTCCGCCCCAGCCACTTAATGGATCCAAATGGTTTCCAGAGAGTGGTAGGAGATGCTTTATCCCATGTTGATGGCCTTACAGCTGATTCCCTGGTGGCCCGCTGGAATGCGGAGTTAACCAGGGCTATCAACTGTCTGGCTCCGAAGCGCCCTCTCCGATTGCATGGAGCCCGGACAGCCCCATGGTTTTCTTCGGAGCTGAGGGCGATGAAACAATCGCTGAGATGGCTAGAGCGTCGGTGGCAGAAAACTCATTCCGAATCTGATCGGACACAGGTTAGAGCTCAATGTCGAGCTTACCAAGTGGCGATAGCGACGGCGAAGAAGACTTTCTTCACTGCCTCTATTGCATCTGCAGAAAATAGTAGCAGGAGACTCTTTCAGGTGGTTCGCAATTTAACGGAACCACCTTTACCACCGGGGCCTTGTAAAGACCCCAAGATCTCCTGCAACAATTTTGCAAAGTTTTTTGCAGATAAAATCACTCATATTCGGAAGGAGCTAGACACCACTATGGGAGATGGGCTGGGGTGGGAGAGTGCTGGAGCTCGGTCTGGTCAAGTTGCATGGAATCAATTTCAATCCGTTACCCCCGAGGATGTGGACAGGCTGCTTGGACGCGTGAAACCAACCACCTGTCTCCTTGATCCTTGCCCATCCTGGCTAATAAAAGCAAGCCGGGAAGGGCTGGGCGATGGGCTCTGCGGGGTGGTGAATGCTTCCCTCTGTGAGGGAACATTCCCAGATCCGCTGAAAGAGGCGGTCATTAAACCGCTTCTTAAAAAACCATCTTTAGACCCGACCAGTATGGCCAACTAAAGCCCAGTCTCAAATCTTCCATTCTTGGGCAAGGTGATTGAGCGTGTGGTTGCTGAACAACTCCAGGCACGCCTGGAGGATGCGGACCATTTGGATCCCTTCCAATCGGGATTCAGGCCTCATCATGGGACTGAAACTGCCTTGGTCGCGCTGGTTGATGATCTCCGGCGAGCTAGGGACAAAGGTGAGAGTTGTTTCCTAGTTCTGCTGGATCTCTCAGCGGCCTTTGACACCATCGACTATAATATCCTTCTGGACCATCTAGAGGGGCTGGGAGCTGGGGGCACTATTATACAGTGGTTTCGCTCCTTCCTCCTGGGCCATGTTCAGAAAGTGGTGGCGGGGGATGAGTGTTCAGACCCCTGGGCCCTCACTTGTGGGGTTCTGTCCTCTCCCCCATGCTTTTTAACATCTATATGAAGCCACTGGGAGAGATCATCAGGGGGTTTGGACTGGGTGTCCATCAATATGCAGATGATACGCAGCTCTACCTCTCTTTCAAATCAGAACCAGTGAAGGCGGTGAAGGTCCTGTGTGAGTGCCTGGAGGCGGTTGGAGGATGGATGGCGGCTAATGGATTGAAGTTGAATCCTGACAAGACAGAAGTACTGTTTTTGGGGGACAGGGGCGGGCTGGTGTGGAGGACTCCCTGGTCCTGAATAGGGTAATGGTGCCCCTGAAGGACCAGGTGCGCAGCCTGGGAGTCATTTTGGACTCACAGCTGTCCATGGAGACGCAGGTCAATTCTGTATCCAGGGCAGCTTTCTACCAACTCCACCTGGTATGCAGGCTGAGACCCTACCTGCCCGCAGACTGTCTCACCAGAGTGGTGCATGCTCTAGTTATCTCCCGCTTGGACTACTGCAATGCGCTCTACGTGGGGCTACCTTTGAAGGTGACTTGGAAACTACAACTAATCCAGAATGCGGCAGCTAAACGAAAGTGTTGGAAAAAAATTTAACAATGGAAGAAAGAGAGAGTTTTCAGAATGAAACAGGCTTGGAAATAACAAAAAGGGTAAAATACCTAGGGGTAAACTTAACATCTAAGAATGTGAATTTATTTAAGGATAATTATGAAAAATGTTGGTCAGAAGTTAAAAAGGATCTGGAAATTTGGTCAAGGCTGAAACTTTCCTTGTTAGGCCGAATCGCTACTATTAAGATGAATGTATTGCCTAGAATGCTGTTTTTATTCCAGACGTTGCAGATTGTGGACAAGATGGATTGTTTCAAGAAGTGGCAGAAAGATATATCAAAATTTGTCTGGCAGGGCAAAAAGCCCAGAATTAAATTTAAGATTTTAACTGATGCAAAGGATAGAGGGGGGTTTGCCCTGCCGGACTTAAGACTCTACTATGAATCAGCAGCTTTCTGCTGGTTGAAACACTGGCTACTTCTTGAGAATACTGACATTTTGGATCTGGAAGGGTATGACAATAGCTTTGGTTGGCATGCATATTTATGGTACGACAAGGTAAAGGTGTATAAAAGTTTTAAAAACCATATTGTAAGGAAAGCATTGTATAACGTTTGGATTAGATACAAAGATCTGTTGGAAAGCAAAACCCCTAGGTGGGTGTCACCAATGGAAGCTAGGGAAGTAAAAAAGCTTAATATGGATTCTAAATGGCCAAAATATCATGAGATTATAGAATACGATGGTGAAAGGGTGAAACTTCAGAGCTATGAGAAACTAAAACCTAAGGTTCGAGATTGGTTGCATTACCATCAGATAAATGAGACGTTTAAACAGGACAGGAAAATAGGATTTCAGAAAGAGAAGTCAAAATTAGAAACAGAATTGTTGGAACCCAATACTAAGAATTTATCAAGAATGTATAACTTGCTGTTAAAATGGAATACACAGGATGAAACGGTGAAATCAGCTATGATTAAATGGGCACAAGACATAGGTCATGATATTATGTTTGCTGACTGGGAACAGTTATGGACCACCGGTATTAAATTTACTGCATGTAATGCTTTAAAAGAAAATATTATGAAAATGATCTACCGGTGGTACATGACCCCAGTCAAGCTTGCAAAAATTTATCATTTGCCTAATAATAAGTGTTGGAAATGTAATGAGACTGAAGGCACTTTCTACCACCTTTGGTGGACCTGCCCAAAGGTTAAAGCTTTCTGGGAAATGATCTATAATGAAATTAAGAAGGTCCTTAAGTGGACTTTTCCTAAGAAACCAGAGGCTTTCCTCTTGGGTATGGTGGGCCAAGTGGTGTTAAGGAAGGATAGGACATTCTTTATGTATGCCACTACAGCAGCAAGAATTCTACTGGCAAAGTATTGGAAGACGCAAGAACTACCTACTCTGGAAGAATGGCAAACAAAGGTGATTGACTTTATGGGACTGGCTGAGATGACGGGCAGAATCCGGGACCAGGGGAAAGAGACAGTGGAAGAGGACTGGAAGAATTTCAAGATATATCTTAAAAATAACTGTAAAATAGAGGAATGTTAAGATGTCAGGGGGTAAGAAGTAAAGAATTGCAGCAGTAAACAAAAAAACTTAAGAAATATTTATGAAAAAGAACTAAGACAATGGACTTAAGGGTTGCTAAAGAATTTTAAACAAGGATGCAGGGATAGGGAGGTATGGGGAAGTCAAAGAAAAAAGGCTATGAACCGATGATTATGAAGTTATACTGTGTTACATTGTTCTTTATTTTATGTGTGGAAAATTAATAAAAATCATTATAAAAAAAAAAAACAGAATGCGGCAGCTAGACTGGTGACTGGGGGCAGCCGCCGAGACCATATAACACCGGTCTTGAAAGACCTACATTGGCTCCCAGTACATTTCCGAGCACAATTCAAAGTGCTGGTGTTGACCTTTAAAGCCCTAAACGGCCTTGGCCCAGTATACCTGAAGGAGTGTCTCCACCCCCATCGTTCTGCCCGGACGCTGAGGTCCAGCGCCGAGGGCCTTCTGGCGGTTCCCTCATTGCGGGAAGCAAAGCTACAGGGAACCAGGCAGAGGGCCTTCTCGGTAGTGGCGCCCGCCCTGTGGAACACCCTCCCATCAGATGTCAAAGCGATAAATAACTACCTGACATTCAGAAGACATCTTAACTTCAGGGAAGTTTTTAATGTGTGATATTTTAGTGTATTTTGGTTTTTATGGAAGCCGCCCAGAGTGGCTGGGGAAACCCAGCCAGATGGGCGGGGTACAAATAATAAATTATTATTATTATTATTATTATTATTATTATTATTATTATTATTATTATGTCATGATTTCCTAGTGCTGCTGTCCTTTCAAAGGTATTTGAAAAAGAAAGAAGAGACCACAATTCCAGCTGGGCATATTTCAAGTGACCAGATAGAGAGGGGCAGGGGACCTTTTTCAATTTATCAGGCCAAGCTGAGACCTAGCATGCTGAACTCCACCCACCCCTGATGTGTGAGAGAACTGACCATTATTGAATCCAGATAACAAAATAGAATCATAGAATTGTAGAGCTGGAAGGGACCAAGAGGGTCATCTAGTCCAACCCCCTGGTAATGAAGGAATCTTCCTGCCCCTTGTGGGGCTTGAACCCATGACCCTGAGATTGAGTCTCACGCTCTACCAACTGAGCTATCCTGCATATCCTCTGTCACACCTGGAAGTTGCTGGGTGAAGTGAGGGCCCCTCCAGCCATCCCTTTAAGTTTTGCATCCCTGATTATGTGTGCTCATGACGCTTCTGGGGTGGTCCCACATGATCTCGCTTTCCATACTATTTGTGCCTGTAAAAGTTTGGGGCAGTCACACTGCTTCAGCTCCTGTCTGTGCACAACTCATAATTTCCTCCTGAAATCCTGTCACTTACCATATGGCAAATGTTCTGTGCTGTAGTGCCTTGGGACAGCGCTAATAAGTGATTGCATTGGGAAAGCATCTCAGAAGAAACTAAAGCAGAATAAATTCACCATCAATATACTATTTGTTGTTATTGTTTAGTCATGTAGTCGTGTCCGACTCTTCGTGACCCCCTGGACCAGAGCACGCCAGGCACTTCTGTCTTCCACTGCCTCCCGCAGTTTGGTCAAACTCATGCTGGTAGCTTCGAGAACACTATCCAACCATCTCGTCCTCTGTCGTCCCCTTCTCCTTGTGCCCTCCATCTTTCCCAACATTAGGGTCTTTTCCAGGGAGTCTTCTCTTCTCATGAGGTGGCCAAAGTCTTGGAGCCTCAGCTTCAGGATCTGTCCTTTCAGTAAGCACTCAGGGCTGATTTCCTTAAGAATGGATAGGTTTGATCTTCTTGCAGACCATGGGTCTCTCAAGAGTCTCCTCCAGCACCATAATTCAAAAGCATCAATTCTTTGGCGATCAGCCTTCTTTATGGTCCAACTCTCACTTCCATACATCACTACTGGGAAAACCATAGCTTTAACTATCCGGACCTTTGTTGGCAAGGTGATGTCTCTGCTTTTTAAGATGCTGTCTAGGTTTGTCATTGCTTTCCTCCCAAGAAGCAGGCGTCTTTTAATTTTCATGACTGCTGTCACCATCTGCAGTGATCATGGAGCCCAAGAAAGTAAAATCTCTCACTGCCTCCATTTCTTCCCCTTCTATTTGCCAGGAGGTGATGGGACCAGTGGCCATGATCTTTGTTTTTTTGATGCTGAGCTTCAGACCATATTTTGCGCTCTCCTCTTTCACCCTCATTAAAAGGTTCTTTAATTCCTCCTCACTTTCTGCCATCAAGGTTGCATCATCTGCATATCTGAGGTTGTTGATATTTCTTCCGGCAATCTTAATTCTGGCTTGGGATTCATCCTGCCCAGCCTTTCGCATGATGAATTCTGCATATAAGTTAAATAAGCAGGGAGACAATATACAGCCTTGTCGTACTCCTGTCCCAATTTTGAACCAATCAGTTGTTCCATATCCAGTTCTAACTGTAGCTTCTTCTCCCACATAGAGATTTTTCAGGAGACAGATGAGGTGATCAGGCACTCCCATTTCTTTAAGAACTTGCCATAGTTTGCTGTGGTCAACACACTCAAAGGCTTCATCTGGAATATCATCACCTCCACTGGCCTTGTTATTATCAGTGCTTTCTAAGGCCCATTTGACTTCACTCTCCAGGATGTCAGCACCCACACTACCTGGGGTGTACGAGTCATCCATATCATTCTGGTATAATTCCTCTGAGTATTCTTGCCACCTCTTCTTGATGTCTTCTGCTTCTGTTAGATCCTTACCACTTTTGTCCTTTATTATGGTAATCTTTGTACGAAATGTTCATTTCATATCTACAACTTTCTTGAACAGATCTCTGTTGTTTTCCTCTATTTCTTTGCATTGCTCGTTTAAGAATGCCTTCTTGTCTCTCCTTGCTATTTTTTTGGAAACCTGCATTCAATTTCCTGTATCTTTCACTATCTCTCTCTCATTTTGCTTGCCTTCTCTCCCCCGCTATTTGTAAGGCCTCGTTGGACAGCCACTTTGCTTTATTGCATTTCCTTTTCATTGGGATGGTTTTCGTTGCTGCCTCCTGTATAATGTTACGAGCCTCCATCCATAGTTCTTCAGGCACTCTGTCCACCAAATCTAAATCCATAAACCTGTTCCTCACTTCCACTGTGTATTCATAAGGGATTTGATTTAGATTGTATCTTACCCGCCCAGTGGTTTTTCCTACTTTCTTCAGTTTAAGCTTGAATTTTGCTATAAGAAGCTGACGATCTGAGCCATAGTCAGCTCCAGGTCTTGTTTTTGCTGACTGTATAGAGCTTCTCCATCTTTGGCTGCAGGGAATATAATCAATCTGATTTTGATGCTGCCCATCTGGTGATGTCCATGAGTAGAGTCGTCTCTTGTGCTGTTGGAAAAGAGTGTTTGTGATGACCAGCTTGTTCTCTTGGCAGAACTCTATTAGCTTTTGCCCTGCTTCGTTTTGAACTCCAAGGCCAAACTTGCCAGTTGTTCCTTTTATCTCTGGATTCCCTACTTTAGCATTCCAATCCCCTAAAGTGAGAAGAACATCCTTCTTTGGTGTCATTTCTATAAGGTGTTGTAAGTCTTCATAGAACTGGTCAATTTCAGTTTCTTCAGCACCAGTAGTTGGTGCATAAACTTGGATTACTGTGATGTTAAAAGGTCTGCCTTGGATTCGTATCGAGATCATTCTATCATTTTTGAGATTGCATCCCAGTACAGCTTTCGCCACTCTTTTGTTGACTATGAGAGCCACTCCATTTCTTTTACAGGATTCTTGCCTACAGTAGTAGATATGATGTTCATCCGAACTGAATTCGCCCATTCCCGTCCATTTTAGTTCACTGATGCCCAGGATGTCAATATTTATTCTTGCCATCTCATTTTTGACCACATCCAACTTGCCCAGGTTCATGGTTCCTACATTCCAGGTTCCTATGCAATATTTTTCTTTACAGCATTGCACTTTCCTTTCGCTTTCAGGCATATCCGCAACTGAGCGACCTTTCAGCTTTGGCCCAGCCACTTCATCAGCTCTGAATCTACTTGTACTTGTCCTCTGCTCTTCCTCAGTAGCATGTTGGACGCCTTCTGACCTGAGGGGCTCATCTTCCAGCGCCATAACTTATATATGCCTGTTGTTTTTGTCCATGGAGTTTTCTTGGCAGGGATACTGGAGTGGCTTGCTGGTTCCTGCTCCAGGTGGATCACGTTTGGTCAAAACTCTCCACTATGAACTGTCCATCTTGGGTGGCCCTGCACGGCATAGCTCATAGCTTCTCTGAGTTATTCAAGCCCCTTCGCCACGGCAAGGCAGTGATCCATGAAGGAGAATATACTATTACTGTGTTGATAACATGTTGCTGCTTGCAGAACATGCCCAAAATAAAACCTCTGTCTGGAGGGGGTCCCTAGTGATGCTGGAAGCAGACCAGAGTTAACATTCAGGGTTCATCCCCACTTCTGTTTGTGCTGCAATTTCTAGGCACGGGTCTGAGTGCTGGGTTTTTTTTGCCCTGCAGCTTTCCCCAGGAAAATTTGCTGTTTACTGCTAAATTGAAACAAACATCGGTTGGGTCTTCCACAGAGTGACGCTTGTTCCGATTCAAGCCTACTAGGCCTGAATCAAACAGGAGGGAGGATGAGCAGTCAGTGGAGGGGAAACCTTCTCTCATTCGAGTGCCTTCTGCAGGCAATCTCTTGCTTGTGTGTTCAGCCTTTGCTAAACTGTAAAGAATTATTTTTTGCACCACACGGGAACTTTCTCCTTCATGGCCCTTGATCTGCTCCTTTCACCTGACCCTGTAATTAAATCCCTGCATGAGGCCCTTGTTGGTGTGACATCACATGCCCTTGCCATGGGGCAGTTGGCACATATCATGGAAGGGGGCAGTCAGAAAGCCTTGCTGGCTCTAAAGGGCACTCAGCTGTCTCATCATTCATAGATGGGAGATAAGTGGCTGCTTGGAGGCCCCCTCCATCCATGCTGGCAGGGAATAAGGCAGGAAATGAGATTTGGAAAAGGCTGTAAAAGGCAGAGATAGAGGAGGTAAGGAGAGGGAAAGGGAAGCACATCTTACAAACCACGAATGCTGCATGGTTCCATTCCAGATAACGGGGCCACTTACACACCACCCAAAGGAGGACCAGGTTCCATGAAAATGATAAGAAAGATTTGCATAGTGTGGGGAGTGGTTAGAACTTTGGGCTTGGGCCTGGAGACCAGGGTTCCATTTCCCACTCACTGGGTGACTTCAGGTCTCTCAGACAGACCCACCTTACAAGATGGTTGTGAGGATAAAATGGGCAGGGGAAAAGACCTGCATGCAACACTGAGCTTTGTGGAGGAAAGGTGGGTTATAAATGTAAGTAAGTAAGTAAGTAAATAAATAAATAAATAATAGCAGCAGATGCTTATTTTATATTCATAGATGGAATCTTTGAAATGATTGCTACAGTTTAAATTAGAAATACACACCACAGAAATACACTATATCTCACCATGGTGAGAAGACTGTGACTAGGTAACTTTTGTGCCTTCATAAATTCATTCCATGTCATATTAAGAAGGGGATTTTTTATGTCATTGTCAGAATTAATCCCTACCTAGGGGTCTCCCTGGAGGAGAAGCAAGGGTGAAGGATCTACTTCCAGCAGAGCTCCGCACTACCAGTGGCCCTGAGGAGTTGTGCAATCCAGACATCTTCACTTCCTGCATGGTTCTGGGATGGCTTCATTCCCAGAGCTACAGGAGCAGAGGAGACAGTGAGCCAGAGGCTGTTCAGGAAGTCCAGGAAGCTCATCTAAGCCTCTGCCCAGGTCACGACCTTTCCAAGAGCTAGGAAGGGGTGGAACTGCCTGTGCCTATGTAAGCCCTCAGCCTGAGCTACAGCACTGGACAGTTGCAGTGGCGTGCGGTCACTGGACTAAGGAGACTAGGCCTGTCCCTGAAAGGGTCCAAGAGTCCTCCCACCACCTTCCCAAATCTCACCTGGCTTTAGGAAGGAGGCAGCAGGGCTCCAGCATCCTGTCAGAGTCCTGGCGCTCCTTCCCAAAGCCCAGGAAGCTTCTGCCCAGCTTAGGGAGGGAGGCACAATGCTCATGTGCATGATGTCAGGACATCATGCATGCAACATTGCTGCCACCCGACCCCACCCCACATCGCCCTCACAAGCTGGCACTTCTGGCCCTAACTGTTCCTCTACGAAAAATGTCACTGCCCACCACTGGATGGCCGTGAACCTATTGCTAATCAACAGCATTAGGTGACTCCAAAGTTCAAGTACTAGGGAGGGAGCACACTTCTTTAGCCACAAGCCCCTGCACAACATTGTTGTATAAACCTCCTATTGTGTTCCTGTTGCAGCTCAGTCCTTTATGCAAGGAAGCCCTACTGAAGTCAGTGTGGGGCTGACTTCAAGCTAAATGCACATAGAAGTGTTGTTTTAACAGTCATTTCTAGGAACTGAAAAGCCTCAGATACGGTATTTCCCTTTCTTCCTGCAGTCCCTGATGTTTGTGGTTCCCCTTGGAAGTAGCTTCACCCCTATGATAACCTTCTGGAGATGGAACTGGACACAATATCCCAAGTGGGGCTGCAGGATCTAAGAACATTATGATCTGTGCACATTATTATTTTCAATCCTTTTCGCCAAGTTTCAGTGTGGCTTGTCAGAACAGGAAGGTGGAGGGCATCTCTGCTGTGTTTGAGCAAAATGTTCCATCCCAAGCTACAAACCTCAAGAATGGCTTATGGTTTCTATGAAAGGGAGATGGCTTGTTAGTTCATCTTTGGCTTTGGGGGCTTCTCTGAGGAAAGGCAAGTCCCAGCCGCTCCCTGAGGGCCCAGCTGGTTTCTGTGATGTAGAGAGTTAAAAGGGATGCCAACCTTCCTTAAATTTACTACAGAGTGTTTCTCAGTGAAGCATTTAAAAGCAGCAGCAACAAAAACATCAAAAACCTTTGCAGTGCAAAGGAGGTTTTGAACTAATGGGAAACATTAATAAAGCTCATCTCAATCAGCACAAGGCCAGAAAGAGACAGTTTGGGCGGCAGGCTAATTAAGCACTGTGATGTTGTCTCTCTTTTCTTCCCCTCCACTGTCACCAGAGCATGCTGCCTCCTTTCAGAGGATGGTCTGACTCATAGAAAGTTAAGTTCTGAGGACGTTGGGAGCAGCGTGGGCCAGGAAAGAGGAAATGCACCGCTGATGAGTCCAAGCAAAGTGGTGGAGGTGGTTGACGTGACGTGCAGCACGTATCACTCGTGTCTCCTTGTGCTTTTGTGGCATGCATGAGCCTTGAGTCTCAAGTGGGAGCATTTTAGTTTACTCCATCACTGGGGGCAAACCTCCCTGGTCTGCATCCAGATGGAACAAACTGGGATTGGAATGTGGAAGTGCAGACTAAACCACATGCCTACAAAACACTCCAAGCACAGTTCACTCCAGCTTATGCCTGTTTGTTTTTATGAGACAGTAGAGGGCAAAAGTGGTAAGGACCTAACAGAAGCAGAAGACATCAAGAAGAGGTGGCAAGAATACACAGAGGAATTATACCAGAAAGATATGGATGTCTCTTATACCCCAGGTAGTGTGGTTGCTGACCTTGAGCCAGACATCCTGGAAAGTGAAGTCAAATGGGCCTTAGAAAGCACTGCTAATAACAAGGCCAGTGGAAGTGATGACATTCCAGCTGAACTATTTAAAATTTTTAAAAAGATGATGCTGTTAAGGTGCTACACTCAATATGCCAGCAAGTTTGGAAAACTCAGCAGTGGCCAGAGGATTGGAGAAGATCAGTCTACATCCCAATCCCAAAGAAGGGCAGTGCCAAAGAATGCTCCAACTACCGCACAACTGCACTCATTTCACATGCTAGCAAGATTATGCTTAAAATTCTACAAGGTAGGCTTAAGCAGTATGTAGACCAAGAACTCCAGAAGTGCAATCTGGACTTCAAAGGGGCAGAGGAAAACCAGAGACCAAATTGCAAACATGCGCTGGATTGTGGAGAAAGCTAGAGAGTTCCAGAAAAACATCTACTTCTGCTTCATTGACTATGCAAAAGCCTTTGAGTGTGTTGACCACAGCAAACTATGGCAAGTTCTTAAAGAAATGGGAGTGCCTGATCACCTCATCTGTTTCCTGAGAAATCTCTATGTGGGAGAAGAAGCTACATGGAACAACTGATTGGTTCAAAATTGGGACAGGAGTACGACAAGGCTGTATATTGTCTCCCTGCTTATTTAACTTATATGCAGAATTCATCATGCAAAAGGCTGGGCAGGATGAATCCCAAGCCAGAATTAAGATTGCCGGAAGAAATATCAACAACCTCAGATATGCAGATGATGCAACCTTGATGGCAGAAAGTGAGGAGGAATTAAAGAACCTTTTAATGAGGGTGAAAGAGGAGAGCGCAAAATATGGTCTGAAGCTCAACATCAAAAAAACAAAGATCATGGCCACTGGTCCCATCACCTCCTGGCAAATAGAGGGGGGGGGGAATGGAGGCAATGAGAGATTTTACTTTCTTGGGCTCCATGATCACTGCAGATGGTGACAGCAGTCACGAAATTAAAAGACGCCTGCTCCTTGGGAGAAAAGCAATGACAAGCCTAGACAGCATCTTAAAAAGCAGAGACATCACCTTGCCAGCAAAGGTCCATATAGTAAAAGCTATGGTTTTCCCAGCAGTGATGTATGGAAGTGAGAGCTGGACCATAAAGAAAGCTGATCGCCAAAGAATTGATGCTTTTGAATTATGGTGCTGGAGGAGACTCTTGAGAGTCCCATAGACTGCAAGAAGATCAAACCTATCCATTCTGAAGGAAATCAGCCCTGAGTGCTCACTGGAAGGACAGATTGTGAAGCTGAGGCTCCAGTACTTTGGCCACCTCATGAGAAGAGAAGACTCCCTGGAAAAGACCCTGATGTTGGGAAAGATGGAGGGTATAAGGAGAAGGAGATGACAGTGTTCTCAAAGCTGTTAACATGAGTTTGACCAAACTGCAGGAGGCAGCAGAAGACAGGAGTGCCTGGCGTGCGAAGAGCTGGATACGACTAAACGACAATAACAGAGGACGCTGTGCAGAAAAAAAGATGGCTGTTTCCATAGGTACATAGGTACATTTATTCCGGTTTCTGATGAATTTTCATGAGGATTTAAAAATACAATCACAAACTGATGTGGGAGTGTGCAGAACTGAACTGGAAACTGGAAAAAAGGAGAAATTAAGAGAAATTGGACACATTATATTATTAAATAATTAATTATCATTTAAACTCTAAATCACTCTTTTTTCCAAACGTATTATTGTGTGTTGGTGTGATCACATACACTGAAACTAGTATAAAAACTAAAATTTGAAAAGGCAATCATATTTTTAAAAGGCAGGATTAAAACATTCCTCCCACTCAAGGAGGCCACAGATAATTAAAAGCCAAAGGCCTGGCAGCAAATATTTTTGCCTGGTGCCTAAAGATATGCGGTGATGGTGCCTGCAAGCCTTCCTGGGTAGAGCATTCCACAATTAGGGAGTCACCACTGAGAAGGCCCGATCTCGTCTTGCCACCCTCTGGCCCTCCCATAGAGGGGGCCATATGGTGAAGGGCCTCCGATGACAATAGCGGGGTCTAGGCTGGTTCATAAGGGAAGAGGAGATCCTTGAGGTATCGGGGTCCTGAGCCACATAAAACGTTTTGGGTCCAAACCAGCACTATGAAACTAATTGGTGGACAATACCAGGATTGGTGTAATGTGCTTAGACCATCTTGCCCCAGCCAGCAATCTCACTGAACCAGCTGCAGCTTCATAGGCAGCAGCCCTACATAGAATCCACGCCAGTCATGTTGGAAGCCGTGGAGCCAGGGATCAGCACCTCCCTCCCCAGGTGCATCTGCAGACCTCTTGTGCTGTTTCTTCCTGCCCTCACTGTTGGCAGGGTGGCATTCTAGGACACTTCCATGGGCCATCAGCAGCCATAGGATTCCCCCTAAGAGCGGAAGTTTAAAATTGAAATACATTCTGCAGGTGTTTCTTGTTTATATAGTATTGCGGTCTCGGGCTCACTAGGACTAGGAAACCAGAAGGAGAATGAAAGATGCTCATCTCCTGGTGTTGCCATCTGGCTGGTTTTGATGCAGGCCTAACCCTGCTGTTGTTGGGGTCTTTTGGCTTTTAGCTCAGTCTCTAAATTGTTTAAAACTGCATGCATTTAAATGAATTGGTATATGCAAATATGCAAGAGGAGTTCCCCTCCCCCTTAATTCCCCCTTACAGCTGAAGACAGACGATCAGTTCCCCACCCCCTTCAGCACTGAATGTGGTATGTGGTTAAGGCTTGGTTGCCAGTGGTGCTGCCAGGGCAGTATTGGGTCTCAGAAGCTCAGCCTGCTGCTCAGCAGAAGAAGCAAGCCCCCCACCAAACCAGGGCTTGATCAAAAAGTGGCACTAAAGGGGCAGTTGTCCAGAAGGGAACTGGGCCCTCGGGGAGAAGAAAGGTTCTCCTCCCCTGACCTAAAGGGGAGTAAGTGGACTGTAAGATCTTAAGCTCAGACTCTTAGCAAAATTGCACCACGGTGTGGGGGTTTCCCTCATGCCATCATTGCAGCTGGGCAGGAAGAGTGGCAAAGGTACCAGCTGTCTCTATTTAACAGGGACACAAGCTGTCCTTGATGAATAACCTTTATTTCTCTCGACACACCCGCCCACCCCTTGCTGGCTTGCCATTGTTTTTAGCACTTCCATGGTGACATCTGCTCAGGGCTGCCCCAAGTCGCCGAGTGACAAACTGTAACCACTTCATGGTGAGTTCCAGCACCTATTTTTTTTTTTTGGGGGGGGGGAGCACTGAGGAGCAGAGAAGGTCTGCCCCCTTCTCAGATTCTTTTTCATATCAATAAAATTCACCAACTATTTAAGTTCCAGTTCACCAACATTCACTAACTATTTGAATTTCCATGGCAACATATTGTCTGCAGTTTACTCAACAAAGGAGATGCCAACATTAACCCTATCTTGTCCAACTCTGCCCACACTCACAGCAATATCTTTTGCAGGAAGAATTGATGTCTCCTGGGTTTTTAAAACAGAGAAGGGCAGGCTGTAGCAGAGTCAAATAATGTGGGTGGATTAAAAAGCTTAGACAAATTCATGGGCTACAAGTGGCTGCTAGGCACAACGGCACTGCATCTCCCCCCCCCATTAGAAGGGCTTTGCAAGTGCAGGCAGAGCTGCTGCCCCCAGGGCCTTCTTGCAAGCACCCCCCCCCACATGCATCTGCTTGACTACCACGAGAAGAGGGTCTGGGCTAGATAGGAGTGTGCAATTGCTGCCATTGTGTTTGCTGGACAGGAGTGTGTTAGGTGTCCAGTGGTCTGTGTTTGCCTGAGCTTGGATCTGGACTAAGGATTCTGAGTCTCCGTGTTCTGATTCAATGCATGATATCCAATCACAGAACATTTCAGGATTTGGGCCACTGCCATTGGCCCTTAAACTCTGAGTTATGATTTGCAGCTTGGGAGTTTAGACAGCCAATCATGTTGAAAGTGGGAGTGGCCCAGGCCTTCAGAAATGTATATAAGCAGTTGCTTTGCCTCTGTTGTCCAGTTCTGTTAATTCAATAAAGGTTCTTGCTGTTATTACTGTACAGTGTCTTGCTTTGTGGGAACCCACTTACATTTCAGAGTGTCCATTATCCTTAGTGGGAGAACTGGGGGCTGCTACAAGTATGGTTCTCTTTCACCTGTGAAATGTTGGAGAATATGGAGTGGCACAACTGTACCTTCTCGCTTGGGCCTGGGCCTGCAGCCTAACACAGTGGAGCTATGGACTAGTGATGGAGACGGAGGGTGGACTGCAACCACTTCGTGTTGCTGTTGTTTGTTGCCACAACAGTTCCTCAGCAGGGACACTCTATCTGAGAACTGAAAATTAGACACTTCCTCATGAAACCGTAACCCTTTGCCTAAGTCTTCTCCAGTCTATGACTATCCCATCTCATTTTGTGCTCTGCTAAGTCCCCAATGGCAGCTATTTTGTGACTTCAGCCGATTCCCTGGTGGCCCGCTGGAATGTGGAGTTAACCAGGGCTATTGACTGTTTGGCTCCGAAGCGCCCTCTCCGATTGCATGGAGCCCGGACAGCCCCGTGGTTTTCCACGGATCTGAGGGCAATGAAACAATCGTTGAGACGGCTAGAGCGCCGGTGGCGGATAACTCATTCCGAATCTGACCGGACACAGGTTAGAGCTCAACGTCGAGCCTACCAAGTGGCGATAGCGACGGCGAAGAAGAATTTCTTCACCGCCTCTATTGCATCTGCAGAAAACAGCAGCAGGAGACTTTTTCAGGTGGTTCACAATTTAGTGGAACCACCTGCAACATCGGGGCCCAGTACGGGCCACATGTTCTCCTGCAATGATTTTGCAAAGTTTTTTGCAGATAAAATCGCTCAGATTCGGGAAGAAGTAGACTCCACCGTGGGAGCAGGACCGGGGCGGGAGAGTGCTAGAGTTCTGTCTAGTCAAGTTGAGTGGGATCAATTCCAATCTGTTACCTCTGAGGATGTGGACAGGCTGCTTGGACGAGTGAAGCCAACCACCTGTCTCCTGGATCCTTGCCCATCCTGGCTTATAAAAGCTAGCCGGGAAGGACTGGGCGATGGGCTTCGTGGGGTGGTGAATGCTTCCCTCCGTGAGGGAGCCTTCCCAGACCCGCTGAAAGAGGCGGTTATTAAACCGCTTCTTAAAAAACCATCTTTAGATGCGGCCACGATGGCCAACTATCGCCCAGTTTCAAATCTTCCATTCTTGGGCAAGGTGATTGAGCGAGCGGTGGCCGAACAACTCCAGGCACGCCTGGAAGAAGCGGACCATTTGGATCCCTTCCAGTCGGGATTCAGGCCTCATCATGGGACTGAAACTGCCTTGGTCGCACTGGTTGATGATCTTCGGCGGGCTAGGGACAAAGGTGAGAGCTGTTTCCTAGTTCTGCTGGATCTCTCAGCGGCGTTTGATACCATCGACCATAACATCCTTCTGGACCGTCTTGAGGGGCTGGGAGCTAGGGGCACTGTCATACAGTGGTTCCGCTCCTTCCTCCTGGGCCGTGTTCAGAAAGTGGTGGTGGGGGATGAGTGTTCAGACCCCTGGGCTCTCACTTGTGGGGTGCCTCAGGGTTCTGTCCTCTCCCCCATGCTTTTCAACATTTACATGCAGCCGCTGGGAGAGATCATCAGGAGGTTTGGGCTGGGTGTTCATCAGTATGCGGATGATACCCAGCTCTACCTCTCCTTTAAATCAGAACCAGTGAAGGCGGTGGAGGTCCTGTGTGAGTGTCTGGAGGCGGTTGGAGGATGGATGGCGGCTAACAGATTGAGGTTGAATCCTGACAAGACAGAAGTGCTGTTTTGGGGGGACAGGAGGCGGGCAGGTGTGGAGAATTCCCTGGTCCTGAATGGGGTAACTGTGCCCCTGAAGGACCAGGTGCGCAGCCTGGGAGTCATTCTGGACTCACAGTTGTCCATGGAGGCACAGATCAAATCTGTGTCCAGGGCAGCTGTTTACCAGCTCCATCTGGTACGTAGGCTGAGACCCTATCTGCCTGTGGACTGTCTCGCCAGAGTGGTGCATGCTCTGGTTATCTCCCGCTTGGACTACTGCAATGCACTCTACGTGGGGCTACCTTTGAAGGTGACTCGGAAACTACAACTAATCCAGAATGCGGCAGCTAGACTGGTGACTGGGAGCGGCCGCCGAGACCATATAACACCGGTCTTGAAAGACCTACATTGGCTCCCAGTACGTTTCCGAGCACAATTCAAAGTGTTGGTGCTGACCTTTAAAGCCCTAAACGGCCTCGGTCCAGTATACCTGAAGGAGCGTCTCCACCCCCATCATTCTGCCCGGACGCTGAGGTCTAGCGCCGAGGGCCTTCTGGCGGTTCCCTCACTGCGAGAAGTAAAGCTACAGGGAACCAGGCAGAGGGCCTTCTCGGTAGTGGCGCCCGCCCTGTGGAACGCCCTTCCAGCAGATGTCAAAGCGATTAACAACTACCTGACATTCAGAAGACATCTTAAGGCAGCCCTGTTCAGGGAAGTTTTTAACGTGTGATATTTTATTGTATTTTTGCTTTTTATGGAAGCCGCCCAGAGTGGCTGGGGAGGCCCAGCCAGATGGGCGGGGTATAAATAATAAATTATTATTATTATTATTATTATTATTACTGGAGAAATGTGCCTGCAGATCTAAAAAGGTGTATGACTCTTGTCCAGAGGGTGGCAAAGGCTATTCACGCTGCTGGTGTTTGCTTTGCACACCCACAGAATCTCAGGAACATCAACTCAGATCACTAGAGAAAACACAAACATTTTACCTCAGCAATGAAATTACCAACCTGTACAGACCAGACATTGCATGAAAGCTAATTACTATTTTCTTGAACTTAGGACAGTCTAGTTTACATAGATTTTACCTTGTCATTCATGTATATTACATCTTTACCACAGTAGCCTTGGCCTGATGGAACAAGCAATCTGGGGGAAGGGGTTTTAAGAGTCTTTCAGGCAATGGATTCCTTCCAAAGACCCCTTTTGCAAGTGGGATTCAATCTCCCCACAACGTGCATGAGGGTTACTATTCAGCTCCCATAATAATAAAGTATTAGTTGCAAGCAAGGATGAGACTCGTATATCTCAGACCTTCCAAGTGTCCCTGTTTTCCAGGGACAGTCCTGGATTTACAGAATCCATCCTGGTTTCTGATTTGATTCCAGAATGCCCCACTTTTCCTTAAGATGCTCCTATTTCCACTGGGGAAATGTTGGAGGGTCTGGAGTTATGCAACCCCTGAGCCAAGGAGATAAGTATCTATACAACCTTTAGAATTATTATTATTATTATTATTATTATTATTATTATTAATTTTGAAGGCAGCCCTGTAGAGGGAAGTCTTGTAATGTCTAATGTTTTATTGTGGTTTTATATATGTTGGAAGTCACACAGAGTGGCTGGGGCAACCCAGTCAGATGGGTGGGGTATAGATAGTATTCACTGGAGAAATGTTGGAGGGCATGTAGAGACAGAGGCCCAGTATGGCACCCGGAATGGATGAGGCTAAGAATTTATAGCAAAGGCTACAAATGCTAAGAATTGTTGGCCTCTATTTGTTGGGGATCGGGACGCGGGTGGCATTGTGGTTTAAACCACAGAGCCTAGGGCTTGCTGATCGGAAGGTCAGCGGTTGAGCTCCCGTTGCTCGGTCCCTGCTCCTGCCAACCTAGCAGTTCGAAAGCATGTCAAAGTGCAAGTAGATAAATAGGTACCACTGCTGCAGGAAGGTAAACGGTGTTTCCATGCGCTACTCTGGTTCTCCAGAAGCGGCTTAGTTATGCTGGCCACATGACCCGGAAAAACTGTCTGCGGACAAATGCCAGCTCCCTCAGCCAGTAAAGCGAGATGAGCAGCGCAATTCCAGTCCTTTACCTTTGCTTGTTGGGGAATGGCTACAGGTCAGCAGTAGAGCACATGCCTTGCATTCAGAAGGCCCCAGTTCAATTCCTGATATGTCTAGAAAAAAGGCTTCTGTCTGAAACTCTGGGGAGCCAAAGCCAGGGCTCACCCACACCTATCTTTGCTCAGCTTTCCAGGTCCTTATATGAGCACTTTTTACTGTTGCCCCGATCCTTTCCCTGCGAAAACCTGATCTTTGCAGCTGAAATGGAGCAACTGCAATCTGGTGAAAACCAGAATTACTGCTTGCTCTGATTCAGTAGTAAAAAATTGAGTTTTCCTGGGGAAAGTGGGGGTGGGGGGGAATGCTAGGACATGGACCAGGAAAGCACAGACCTGTTTTTAGAAAGCATGGAGTAAAAGGTAAGCTGGTCTCTCCCCCCCCCCCCCAATCTTTGTTTATCAGAATGAAAGCTGTTATGCATGTTCAAGGCAAAATTCTATGTTTCAAGTTTGAACCCTACACCCATGTCCTAGACTGGCAGTTCCAGTGGGGGAAGAGGCTCTGATGGGGGCAGCCAGGTTTTCCCCATGCACCTCCCTCTGAGAGAGACAGAACATCATCAAGTCAGGGGGACAATGCTTCTATTGCATTTCCAAGCCCCAGGCTTGGGGCTGCTGGATTATCTATTTTGGAACTTTTAAAGAAGGATTTTACTTTTTAGCAAAAAGGACAGAGGCAGTACTGCAGTCCTCAGATCACCTTGTAACAGGTATGGATCAAAGATGACAACCTCATAAAGGGATCCATGGGGAAACTAGATCTGTCACTGTGAGCCTCTCCATCCTATGCTCAGGCTGTATATATGTGCAAACATATCCCATGCAGCATGGATCCTATACCCTAAAGACCCTAATGCCTCCACTGTCCCTCATGACAAAGGAAACTGATCCTTTGGAACCCCTGGCGTCTCCTGCTGCTTGGAGCCTGGGGTTGCACACAGCAGTATGGGGTGGATGTGAGCAGAGTGTCTGGAGCGTGGGGCGGAACGGGGTTGGGGGAACTGCCTTCTACACAGGAAACCTTAGGACTCTGACCCACTCACCTTGGTGGACTGGCGCTACTCAGACAAAAGAGGAGAATGTGGAAGTTGACTTCATAGCTGCTGCTTTCAAGTCCCCAATTCCAGATGGCAGGAAGTGGTGGAAAGGCAGAATCTCAGTTCCAGTCCTGTTATACTGTGCTTTTGAACATTCAGCTCTGCCCAAGTCAGTGACTCAGCGCGACATCTCAGCTTTGCTTGCCACTGAGGCAGTGTGCGCTGACAGCCAACTCACCCTCCCGGCTTGTTCCTGTCAGAGGCAGGACATGCCAGTGCTGAGAATGGATGTCGAGGTGACCCAAGGCCACCAGAGCGTGAGGCAGCCTGCACAGGCAACAGAAGGAGGAGCACGCATATCCCATGATGATTGGGAGAAAGACAGTGATATTGCGTGGCATCCATCAAAGGGGCGCCATGCTGTGTACAGACCATCTCCTCCAGCCAAAGGCCTCTTCTCATATGAAACACACTCACCCTGAGTAAAACTTGTTGAGAGCTGCACCATGTGTCCATGCTATAGAAAACTGCCAGGGTTCGTGTTTACAAGGGGCCTTAGGGGCATTTGCCGAGGGTTCATCCATGCACAGGGCTGGCCTAAGACATTTCGATGCCTGAGGGGGAGCAGCCAATCCCCCACACTGCCCAAAGGAAGGGGGGGGGGTTTGGTTCAGTGTGACTTTTCCTGACTTAGAAACAGTTGCAAAAGCAAGGATGGCCCACAATATTTTGATGCCTGGGGCAAAGGACAAGGTGCCAAGAAGTTTACCTGACCACCTGTGGAATCTGTCTTCAGCGCCAACTGGCTTAGGAGGCCCTGGACAGGGAACTTAGCCCAAACAGCTCAGTCCACCCCCTCAACACCACCTCTCTCTGCTCAGTACCTGCTGCCTGAGGCGACCCTCTCACCTTGTCCAATGCTAGGGCTCAGGAGGTGAGAAGGCATCACTTTCTGTTCTGCCCCACATTCATCCCATGCAGCATGTATCCTATTCTGCTGCAGTTCCTCTTCCGCCAAGAACTACATCATTCATTTCGCTGTCTGCTGTGGCAAAATTATGTAACTTATATCATTTGATTCATTGACTATGTAAATTACACAAGCTGCATAAGTTACATTATCATTACCTTGCTCCACTCCCTTTGTTTCAGTGCAAAGGAAACACAATACAGACGGGGAGAAATGTAATCAATTACATATCATTTGTGGACGGAAACTGACCATGACAGCAAATACCAAGGCTTTGGGGCCGGATTGATTTCCATTGTGGACATGGGATGGAGAAGCAAACATCAGCAATTTCTGCTCCTGTTCCTGTTTTCTCCAACATCTGTAATGTCCCTGCCTTGAACCTGCTCTGAAGTTTGTAGATTGCCTTGCTTAAGAATGTCTAAAATCTGCAGAAATGCTTGCTACGCTCCGGCTCTCTTTTTGCCTTGGAATAGGCTGGGTGTGTCATGACGCTGTTTGCTGCCAAAAGAAACACACAGCTTTAAGTCAAAGCACAGGATAGAAGTGAGGGGACTCTGCTGCAAACTTCACATTACTCCCTCCCCCCTCATGTTGTTTGATATAAATCTTTCCAAACGAAGTCCCCCTAAAGGCAAGGCGGATTTGATTAGGCCTCTGCTACCCAGACGGCATTTCGGAACATGAGCTACTTTGAAGTGTTTCAGAGGCTGGGATCAAAGGTGGCAGAGGCAGGGAGAGATGGGGGGGTTGCGGATGGGGTGGGCTGGGGGCTCCCAAGATGCTGGGGCTGTGCCGGGTGGCAGCCTGTTGAACAGCTGAGGGAAATATACTTTAAAGTAACACAAGCTGGCATCAGGTGTCTTTCTTCAAGCAGTGCTAAGCAAAAAAGAGACCTTGATCATTTGGTTCAGACATGGGAGCCCGCCTCCCACAAGGCCACCGCATGTGTGTGTGTGGCCTTTATGGCCCATGACCAATGCCCTGGTATTAGGAGGAGCCTATGACAGGCAGTCAGGATTTTTCATCTTGGGCAGGAATTCTAATTAAAACGTCAGCTTCCTTGGTGTAAGATTACGCACAGTCCTTTGCTTCTCCTGCAGCAGGCAAACTCTTTCATGCCTGGTTAATGTTTGCAGAGAATGGATCACATGGAAAGCTCTTGGATCAGAAGAGGGAAGGAGGGCGGGGGATGATCATCCAACTGGAAGGTTTCCAGGCTGCACAGGCACAATCTTCAACTGGATATGCACGGAGAGTTTCAATTTCCAGTTCACAAACAGCACAGAAGCTGACCCATTGCAGCTCTGCTACCAAAACAGCAACAGCAGCTGCTGCTGAAGGAGGGTGGTGAGCAGTGGCACTAGGTTACCCCCAAGATTGGGGGGCTGGTGTGCGTCACATGTGTATGACATCATGTGCGCCTCACAGGAAATCACACACATCTCCCGACACTGCAGGGACTGGCGCGACCTCACGCCTGGCACAGCGGCCCCCACAGCGTTTCCCAGCAGCTCACAGGCCAGTGCAGCCTTCTGTGACATTGCCCTGGGTGCCCTCACAGCTTAACAGCATGGCCAACAAAATGAGCAAAGCCTCTCCACTGGCCTTTACTTGGGAAACCCCAAAGTGTCCTATGACTCTAAGCTGTTTTAACTACAGTGGTACCTCTGGTTACATACTTAATTCGTTCCGGAGGTCCGTTCTTAACCTGAAACTGTTCTGAACCTGAAGCACCACTTTAGCTAATGGGGCCTCCCGCTGCTGCCACGCCACAGAAGCACGATTTCTGTTCTCATCCTGAAGCAAAGTTCTTAACCTGAGGTGCTATTTCTCGGTTAGGGGAGTCTGTAACCCAAAGCGTATGTAACCCGAGGTACCACTGTATTTTTAATTCTGAATTTAAAATTGCTGAAATCTGTTGAAGGGTGAGTAATAAATAATAATAAATATATGACTTCTAAGACCTGCTCCGCAAAAGAAGCACCTCCCGTGGTGTTAAATGAGACATGTGAAGGCTTTCCAAATGTATTGCACTCTCATGTAAGGATGGACAAATCTGTCAGCTTCGGTTTTCTCTTGGGAGTTTTAAACATCTTAAATTCAGTTCCCCACATTTCCACAGTAATTTGCAATTTAAAAATAAAAATCCCCATGGAAATTCACCAGCTTTTTATGGTGAAATTCTCCTAAGAAACACAGTTTTTCATTCATTCATTCATTCATTCATTCATTCATTCATTCATTCATTTGTTGTTTATACTATCATGGTCACCTCAACCACCACAAAAATGGGAATATGCAAACTACAATATATACATACATAGATACACCATTAAAATACAATATATGCACATATATATTAAAATACAAGGCAATGCAAATGGGTTTCTATATTTCATTCTCAATCAGATCTTTACAGTCTACCATATTATGCTTGATTAATGTTCTCCTCCATTTGGGGGCAGCAACACAGTTTTGTATTTAGTTTTGTCTAATATAAACAAATTTTCAAAGAGAGTTGTGCTTCGGTTCAGGTCTTGCTTCTAGAGGAGTGAATTGGGTAGCAAAATCACATTCCTCCTCCATGTCTACTCTAGTGGCACAATCCCTTGCCTGCAGATGCCCATATGGGAGGGAAACCCCTTAGGGATCAAATGAACCCTTTCCATTTTCCCAGCTGTCCTTCAGGCAGGTGTGGGCTACGCAGAGTGCAACATGTGTTTGGCCATTTTCTGGCATGAGAAGGCCATGCACACAGCCCAAGGAGAGACTGAACTGCCTTGTTTCCTTGCATGCTGAACACATGTGCTCCTCATGCTCAACAGAAGTAACCTATGCATATGGCACTGAGAAGGAGTGGAGCCACTGAGCCACTGATGCTCACTATGAGAGGTGCACATGAATCTCTCTTTCCAGGAGCATGAGCACTTGCAGAACATCCATGTACCCAGAGAAGGGATAACAGGGAGGTAGATGGCTTCACTGAATCCCATGATGATCTCCTTCCCCATGCACATGTGCAGAGGAGTATGGACTGTACCACAAACAAATGGTAAAAAGGTAAAGGACCCCTGGACAGTTAAGTCCAGTCAAAGGTGCTCATCTCACTTTCAGGCAGGGTAAGCCAGCATTTGTCCACAGACAGCTTTCCGGGTCATGTGGCCAGCATGACTAAACTGCTACTGGCGCAACGGAAACACCATGACCGAAGCCAGAGTGCACAGAAATGCAAACATATACCAACTCATCAGTATCAAAACTTATTTTGGTCACAGACCAGCATAAGATAAAATAACTGAACACATAAGGCTTAGAACAGGTAAGGGATAAAAGCTAGTAATTAAAAAGTGATTATATCATAAATATTTCAAAAGATAGAAACAAGGACAAACGGTTAAAAGTGACTATAAGAGGGAATGTGAAGGAGCACAGGTCTTGTATTTGGAACCTAGTTTGTGGCGCAAACCATCCTTTGACGATATCCATCATGGCAGTGCAAAGAGAGGTATAAAGTTGATCTGGAAATTTATGTAGCATAGGCAAGAGGAACCTAGTTCGTATATCTGTGTAGCAATTGGGCACCATATAAAAGCAACGTGCAATGGATTTGGCTTCAAACAGTTTGAGGGCTGCAGGTAAATATTGTCCACCTTTAGTCCTAAAGTACCTGAGTATAGAATTTATGCATTCCCTGCAACATTTATGCATTCCCTGCAACATAATCCCAGTGGGCTTTTCTGCTTCCCAAGGAATGAAGGATTATAGCCAAATATTTGAAGCAGGTGACCTGATCGATGTTATGGCCATCGATGTACCATGAGCAAGGTTTGGGCCTTTTGGCGATGACCATGGTATGGGTTTTCTGGTAATTTAGTTCTACTTTGCTCTCCTTGCAGTACTGTATGCTGCCAGTGTTTTCATGGCTCTTTTAAGGCTTGTAGGAGTTCTTGAGAAGATTGCTGCTTCATCTGCGTAAAGCAGCACAGGGATATGCTTTCCTGCTAGTACTTCCATGTACCCAGAGAAGGGATGGCAGGGAGATAGATGGCATGATGATCCCCTTCCCCATGCATGGCACATGTGCAGGGGAATTTGGACTGTACCACAAACATATACCAAGTCATCATACTGTATGGGATTACTGAGCTGGGCACTTAACTTCCCAAGGGGGGGGGGAGATATTTATTTTTGCTTCCTTCTGCATGCTTTAGAATTCTGTAGAGCAGACTCCCCTTTTCAGCAGCTTTCATAAACATATAATTATCCAGTAGCTTGTCCAATAGCTGCTGTTCAGCTCACTTTGGGAGTATACAGCCCATCATTTCTGTGCAGAAAAGAGCAGTGAGTTTTCCTTTCATACTACTGTGGCTCTGATAAATCACAAGTAGCTTGATCAGTGAATAATCAACGTTCCAGTTGGAAGAGGGGAGATCTGGCTGCTCTGTCTTCGTTTCAAATTTGAAACTGTTTTCACAAGTTCAGTTACTCTCAAAATGTGTGCTGGGAGTGAGGATTTCAGAGCATTCTGACAAAAATGGAGATGGGAACAGAAATTTAGGGTTTTAAAAATCAGCACCAACACTTTGAATTGTGCTCGGAAATGTACTGGGAGTCAATGTAGCAATATGGTAGCAATATGTTCTGGTAGGGCAGAAGGGAGGCCAGCAGCAGGTGGCGCCAGAGCTAAGGACAGAAAGAACCCATTACCATGGCTTGGTTCCCATCCTCCCCCTGCTGAGTTCTTCTACAAGGGCAAACCAGAGACTGAGGAGGAGCCAGGGCCACCTTCTAGACTGGGTACATGTAAATAAGGCAGGCGGGTGACGGTTGACTAAGGCTGGTGGAGCAGTACCCCATGGACCCTATCCTCCAGTGACAATCGGGAAAAGAGATGAGGAGAGAAGAGGGAAATACGCAAATGTGGGAGCCAACATTAATAACCATGAGCCTCATTAAAAGGCAGCATTCTAGGAGTCTCTACTGTTTGTTTGTTTGTTTGTTTGTTTGTTTGTTTGTTTATACCCTGTCCATCATACACAGATAAGAACAGGGCAATAATTCTATTGCATCTTTGACCATCAGTTTAACAATTAACCTGGGGGTATTCTCTTAATTTTAATTAGGGAGCAAGCATATCAGGGGATCTCTATGGCTTGATGGGTGTACACAGAAAACATAAAAAGCAGGAATTTGTGTGCTTTTTCCTCCCCTACAGTGAGCCAAATGCTCCATCCAACAAGAAACAATATCATGTGGATTGACAAATCTGGTCATTTCTGTTTCTCTCTGTTTCATTTCTGAATTAAAATATTCCCAACAAACATTCACACAAAAATCTGCATGCATTTTAATGCAGTTTTTTCTTAATATTATATTAGGAATTTATATATTTAGATTTATATTATTGGTCCAATGCCGAGGGCCCTCTGGCGGTTCCCTCACTGCGAGAAGTGAGGTTACAGGGAACCAGCCAGAGGGCCTTCTCGGTAGTGGCGTCCACCTTGCATGGCTGTCAACTTACAGATTTGCAAATAAGGGACCAGTGGCCTCGAAAATAAGGGATCAGCAGCCAAAATAAGGGATTTTCGGAGCGCGGGTATGTTCAACTTCTGAGCTCCTCCGAGCAAAATGCAGAAAGCCCAGCCAGCAGACAAACAAAGCCTCAAGCGATGGTTCCCACAGCACAGCAACCCGGCCAAGGGGATGCAGCAAGGAAAACCACCGCCACCTCTCCGCTGGGAAGCGCTGAGCAAAGGCGAGTCCCCAGGCAACACGGCCGATTTGATCGGCACAAGGCATGCAAGCTCCACCCCCCAGTCGTTCTCAGACTTCTTATTGGGTGAGCAATGCAGCCAAGCAACACAGTTGGAGCCTCCCTCCTCCCTGGCCGGCAGGGAGGGAGGGAGAGGAGATGCTTCCTTTGAAACCCGGGAAATTTAAGGGACATCATCAATAAGGGACAGCAGCAGGACACAGTGCTGGGATAAGGGACTTTCCCACCAAATAAGAGACGGCTGACAGCTATGCCACCTTGTGGAATGCTCTCCCATCAGATGACAAGGAAATAAACAACTGTTGGACTTTTAGTAGACATCTGAAGGCAGCCCTGTTTAGGAAGTTTTTAATGACTGATGTTTTATTGTGTTTTTAATATTCTGTTGGGAGCCACCCAGAGTGGCTAGGGAAACCCAGCCAGATGGGAGGTGTATAAATAAATTATTATTATTATTATTGCTGCTGCTGCCTCTCTGTGTGCAAGTTGATTTGATACATACTGTACATTTCTGCAAGCAATTTCCCCTAATATAATATAATAATGTAGCTTTGTACATTACTTTTGCTGATATGTGCATGTTAGGGGTTGGAGTAGTGCATCACAAAGTTTTGAGAAGTGTGAATTTCAGAGGATAGCAAAGCTTCTGTTTCTTTCTTGATTCAGGAAGTGTGAATTAAGCAGGTGTGGATGAAAAGGTGAACTGAACAAATTTCTCCCCAGGCCTGTGAACAAGGCATACTTATATCTGAAACGAAACACTGATTTGCAGCACAGTCCTAATGGATGTTTACTCAGGAATGTTCAATCTGCCTTTTAAGTAAACCAGCCTGGTTCCCCCTTCCTGGGCAGATCTAACGTGTGGATCAGAATACAGATGTTGTTTGTTTTTCAATCGTTTCCAAATTTTGCAACTGAGTTCTTGGCACAAAATTGTATTTTGATCTGAACATGAGGCGTGGATTGGGTCACTTTATTTAAGAATTTGGAGAAGTGGAGTTCCTTCTGTGTCTCCAAAATCCAATTACATTGGGCATTGTAACATATGAACGTTGCAGCCCATGGCTCAGCAGTATCTGTCAGGGAAGCTTGGCACCTCACAACCTTCCCCTGGCACCCTTGAAGCCTCTAATCCACCCACCCCACAACAGCATTTCCAAAAATATTTCAATAATAAAACATAGTTTTATTGCAACACATGACAGGACCTGCTTTTTTCTCATTATTTTGACCTATTTTAGTAGGATGCCCCCTGATTTAGGTGGGAATAAGTAAGACAAGTCTAACAAAGTTCTGATTTTCCCCATGTTAACTACAGTGGTACCTCAGGTTACAGATGCTTCAGGTTACAGACTCCCCTAACCTAGAAATAGTACCTCGGGTTAAGAACTTTGCTTCACGATAAGAACAGGAATCGTGCTCCGGCGGCGCGGCAGCAGGAGGCCCCATTAGCTAAAGTGGTGCTTCAGGTTAAGAACAGTTTCAGGTTAAGAACAGACCTCCGGAACGAATTAAGTACTTAACCCGAGGTACCACTATACTTTGATGCTTTTTCTGAAATACTGAATGTCAAATTCTTAAAAGAATATAACCTCGTTTTTTGGTGGCTCTGCTTTGCTGGTGCCCTGGGTGATCCAGCACGGAGAGAGGGAGAGATTGGGAGCTGGGTAGGTCAATGGCTTCCATCTCTCCATTGCAACAATGGTGGAAAAAATAGATTCTTGCCCACCCCCTGCCTAGGTTTGTTCTTTCCAGATGGAAATGATCCACTTGACCCAAATAATGAAATGCTTGTGTGTATGTGGCACACGAATATATTTGGATCCCTCTCATTAAAAAAAAGACTGTGAGGCAAAGTGTATTTAGTGAAAGTTTTAAGCCAGACACAGCCTAAAAACAACAGAAGAGGGGAAGGAGCTGCACGGAATAATAGACGGCAACAGATTGCTTATAAAAGCACAATTCCTTTCCTATGTAGCTGAGGATCTGTGAAAAATCTCCAGGGTTGCAGCAAGAAGTTAGGCAGCCATACCAGCCTTGGCAAATCTGCCAATGTTCTCCCTCCCTCCCTTGGGGCTTCCACTGGTTGGGTGCTGACCTCCCAACCTCCCTGTCCTTTCTCCTGTCACTTTGGAAGGCTTTTGAATGACCCAGACAGAAAAGCTTTGACAGGCTTCAAAGTGCGTGTTTCTCTCTCTGAGACACAGCAGTGAAACATGAAGCCACATAAGTCCTATGCCTGCCTTTGTGGGAGCCAATCAACACACCTAGGAACTGAAGGAAATACTGGCCGATTCCATGGCTATTTTTGGTTTGTTACTTTCAGTGGTTCTACTCTGAGTAGGGCTAGCCTTGGATGCAGCCCAAAGTCTATTGTGCTTGGAACCTTTTCCTCACCCCTGAGTATGCAAAAAGATGAGAGAGGAGAAATCAAGGAGAAGCCTGGTGAGCATTTCCAGCATTTCTCAAAATTCACATCCCACTGTTTGGCTCTGGTTATTTTTATGAACATCAGCTTATTAATTGCTTTTTTTCTTTCCAAGTCTGAGGAAACAGTGCTTCCAAATCACAGTTTCTGTGGTTACAGGATGGGAGAGTTTCTCTCATGCTCAAAGCCTGCTTGCAGTTTTCCCACACACATTCGGTTGGCCTCTGTGGGAACAGGATGCTGGGCTGAATGGGCCATGCACTCTTTTTTATGTTCTTTTGTATTTCATCATCCCCAAAGGCTGCTATTGTCACACTTCTGACAATAGGGATGGGGGGGACAGGGGTGCAATCCATGGGGGGATTTGGTGGTGCTAAAAGTCAATTCAAGGTGGTTTGTGCTAGAAAAGTTTTCATTAGGTTGGGTATGTGTACCTCTTACTCTGTGACCCTCCCTGGCTTCCAAACCAGCCTGGGCATTAGAGTAGCTTTTCTCCACAGCTGAAGGCAGGTTGTGGGGGACAAAGACTGATGGAAGACTTTCTTCTGTCATGCCAAGTGCGGGGAACCCTTTTCAGCTGGAGGGTCACATTTCCTTCAAGACAAGCTTCTAAGGGCCCAGCGGCGTAGCGTGGGTTGTCAGCACCCGGGGCAAGGCAAGTAATTTGCGCCCCCTAACCCGTGGATTTGCGCCCCCTAACCCTAGCCCCCAGATGTTGCGCCCGGTGCGGCCGGCCCCCCTTGCACCCCCCACGCTACGCCACTGCAAGGGCCACTTGTCTGTGGGGATCAGGGCCAGAGAGGAGAGCTGGCAAAGAATGTAAAATTCACTTCTGTACAGTAGGCTGGTTTCTACAGAAACTCACACACCTCTCCCTCTCCTCCATCCAGGCAGACATGATTAGAGTTCAAGGGCATATCCCAGCCAGGCAAAAACACTCAAGGAAGGTGCAGAGCAGGGCTGGCGAGCATCAAGAGCTGGGGAATGTTCTGAGGGCAGAGAGAGAGGCCTGCAGGGGTGCACTGAGGTTCCTTCCCCCTGGATTTTGCTAAGGATTGAAGAATGAACACAACGGGGGTGTCAGAGAGTGAAAAGGTGGCAGTGATGGCCACCACCCTGGGTGGCTTAAGAGGACTGGACAAATTCATGGAGGAAAAGCCAATCCAAGGCCATAATGGCTCTGCACTTTCTCCATGGTCAGAGGCAGTGATGTTGCCGATTACCAGCTGCTGGAAACAGGGACGGACTTTGGTCTTCCAAATTTCAGTGGTGCCTGTGTGAGGCCAACAGTTGGTGCTCCCCCACCTCTCACCGTCCATGCTGCTAAAGGCACCATGTAATGGTGCTTTGCTCTGCTGCATCCCCTGGACTCAGCGCCCAGTGCGGCAGCAGAACCGGCCACACTGCCCTCAGTTTGCTTCTGCTGGAGACCCCGGAGAGGGAGAGGGCTCTTGGGCTCAAGTCCTGCCGGCAGATTCCCCCAGGCATCTGGTTGGCCACTATGAGAACAGGAGGCTGGATTCAATGGGCCATTGGCCTGCTCACTCAGGCTTCTTCTTGATGTTCTTATATTCTTAAAAAGCTACCATAGCAGTTCTGCCCCACACAGTAAGTTGCTTCCTGAATACTGAGAACAAATTTGTATCCATTTATAATAACAAATGGACTGTCTGGTTCTTGTGGAGATGGAGGGGCTTACTTAGCACACACTGCAGATGGGGAGCTGGTGAAGCTGTTTCTGGACCTTCTGACTTCAGGCTGCAGGAGAGGGGGGTGCTTCACTGGGCTGAATACTCCTGTGCTAAAAATCAAACATATTTCCTTAAAACAAGATCTCACTTGCAGGTTTGGGGATTCCCCCCCCCCCCAAGTGATAGATGACAACTCTGCCTCTCCACCTGCTATGTTGCGCATCCGGTACAGACACAGCTCTCCTTTCTCATGTGTGCTAGTTCTTGCAGAGTCCTCCAGAGTCTCGGCATAAGCTTGTGTGCAGCTCACAATTTCCTTCCATATGTTGGAAATCTGGAAGGCGCAGGCAAGCTGGAGATGGAGTGTTCTTCTCCGCATTGTGGTGTCTCCTTGAAGCGTGACATCTACAATTGCTTCCAGATGTGTTTCCAGCAGGCCAGGGTGGATGTGGTAAACTCCATGATGGAAACCAAAACCCAGACCAGATGTGCCATGTCTATTTCAGCAAAGCACACATCTGGCTTCAGGGATCACCATAACAAATGGCTCCAAGACATTTTACTGTCAGCATCAAACACTTGAAGGGTGCTTAGAAGGCTTTCAGCAGACATCCTACCTATGGAGGCTTCCTACTTCAACTGTTACTCCCTCAGAGAGCTTAGCAACCTTCAATACAAGGATGAGGAAACTGTGGCCCTCCATGCCTTGTTGGACTACAACTCCCATTATCCCTCACCACTGGTGATACCGGTTGGGGCTGATGGGATCTAGACTCCAACAATACCTGGAGGGCCAAACATTTCCCATCCCTGCATCAGTTTCTCATGGTTTTCATAGCAAAAGTTCTTATGGAGCAGCATGAAAGGTGTTGCCAACAGCCCATAAGGTCACTATGCCTTTTCCACAAGAGGCTTTCTATCTTTAACATTGGTGGTAAGGCAGAAATTCAACAGGTACTGGTCTCCATCACGACATTTTCCTGAGAACATAAGCAGCTACCTAAGACTGAGTCAGTCCATGGATGCATCTATCTTATGGCACCATCTACACAGACTGGCAGCAGCTCTCCAGGGCTTCAGGCAGGGGCCTCTTCCAGCCCTACCTAGGGATGCCAGGGATGTACCATTCTGCTACTGTGCTCGCTGCTCCAAAATGCTGCATCGCTTGATCTCTCCTTTCTTACCTGAGCCCGATGGACGAATGGTCAGAAATGAAGCAGCTTCCTGTGCTCCTGAGACAGTGGAGTGATTATAATCTACCACCTCTCTCTGTTCTGTCTTGGTCCAAGGGACTGTGGATGGGTTTTAATGGGTAGGAGAGGATATGTTAATTGCAATTTGTCCCTCCATGTGCTCACATGTGTGGGTTGAAAGGGTTTCAAAATCCCATCCTTGGCAGCAAAACTAAAAGCATAGGAATTAGGCTGTAAAGCCTTGTTTTGAGCAAGTGCAGCTATGAAGTCAGCTGGCTTCCCCCTTCTTCTTCCACTTAACAAAGAATCAGGCAACAACTTGGGAAGTTTAAGAATAAGATTTACTTACTTTATAATCTTGCATTAGTTCACAGCAGCAACTATGCAGGCGAAATACCTATATTTACAGTATAACCAGCTTCAAGCATCTGCCTGAGTGGGAGCAAGCACAGGGTCACCTGCCCTCATGGCATGTCAAAGGAAGAGAGAGAAACGGGGAGTACTATATGCTTGTTCCTCTCCAGGAGAGGAGGGGAAATGACATCACACAGAGCCCTCTCTATCAATTGTATTCCTATGATCTGAGTATCTGCCTATCAGAAGTATAGCTCTGGGATATTAGCCCCTTATCATTCTAACTAGCAAGAATATGCATTTTTTAGGAAACTCTGTTCAACACCCCCCCCACACACACAGACAGGCACCTGGGGGATGCATCCCGCCTGTTAAAAACTATCTCACAGCTTTAAATCACAGACCATGCCTGGAAAGAGTGGAGGAAAAGAAATAAGAACAACAACAAAAATAATAATAATAATAATTTATTATTTAAACCCCACCCACCATCTGGGCAGCTTCCAACAAAATATTAAAAATACAATAAAACAACGGACATTAAAAACTTCCCTAAACAGAGCTGCTTTCAGATTTCTTCTAAAAGTCAGATAGCTGTTTATTTCCTTGACATATGATGGGAGGGAATTCCACAAGGCGGGTGCACTACCAAGAAGGCCCTCTGCCTGGCTCCTTGTAACCTCACTTATTGCAGCAAGGGAATCACCGGAAGGCCCCTGGCGCTGGACCTCAGTGTCCGGGCAGAACGACGGGGGTGGAGACGCTCCTTCAGGTATACTGGGTTGAGGCTACCACTCAGTGGATTTGTAACTGGCTGACTGACCGAACCCAAAGGGTGCTCATCAATGGTTCCTCTTCATCCTGGAGAAGAGTGACTAGTGGGGTGCCACAGGGTTCTGTCTTGGGCCCGGTCTTATTCAACATCTTTATCAACGACTTGGATGATGGACTCAAGGGCATCCTGATCAAATTTGCAGATGACACCAAACTGGGAGGGGTGGCAAACACCCCAGAGGACAGGATCACACTTCAAAATGACCTTGGCAGATTAGAGAACTGGGCCAAAACAAACAAGATGAATTTTAACAGGGAGAAATGTAAAGTATTGCACTTGGGCAAAAAAAATGAGAGGCACAAATACAAGATGGGTGACACCTGGCTTGAGAGCAGTACATGTAAAAAGGATCTAGGAGTCTTGGTTGACCACAAACTTGACATGAGCCAACAGTGTGACGCGGCAGCTAAAAAAGCCAATGCAATTCTGGGCTGCATCAACAGGAGTATAGCATCTAGATCAAGGGAAGTAATAGTGCCACTGTATTCTGCTCTGGTCAGACCTCACCTGGAGTACTGTGTCCAGTTCTGGACACCACAGTTCAAGAAGGACACTGACAAACTGGAACGTGTCCAGAGGAGGGCAACCAAAATGGTCAAAGGCCTGGAAATGATTCCTTATGAGGAACGGCTAAGGGAGCTGGGCATGTTTAGCCTGGAGAAGAGAAGGTTAAGGGGTGATATGATAGCCATGTTCAAATATATAAAAGGATGTCACATAGAGGAGGGAGAAAGGTTGTTTTCTGCTGCTCCAGAGAAGCGGACACGGAGCAATGGATCCAAACTACAAGAAAGAAGATTCCACCTAAACATTTGGAAGAACTTCCTGACAGTAAGAGCTGTTTGACAGTGGAATTTGCTGCCAAGGAGTGTGGTGGAGTCTCCTTCTTTGGAGGTCTTTAAGCAGAGGCTTGACAACCATATGTCAGGAGTGCTCTGATGGTGTTTCCTGCTTGGCAGGGGGTTGGACTCGATGGCCCTTGTGGTCTCTTCCAACTCTACGATTCTATGATTCTATGAGGAAATTGTATATAAGCCCTTAGTTGGGTTCATTAGTTTCAATGAGTCACTGACAGTTAGTTAAATACTACCATGTTTAGCTTATCTTACCTCTGTTATTGTCAGGCACCAAGTTGGATAAGCAGAAATGTGACATTCAAGTTATTTAAATACATGAATGAATGGTTAGCTTGCTGTTGGTGTGGAGGATTCTTCATCAGCAATCCCCAGCCTCCTTGCTCCTCCCCAGTATTTCCTGGGGAGAAGGAATGATGATTAAAACACTTAATAACTGCCTTCCCCAACCTTTCATCTTCCAATTATTTTGGACTACAACTCCCATCGGCCCATTCAGCATGGTCAATGGCCAGGGGCAATAGGAGTTGCAGTCCAAAGCATTTAAAGGGCACCAGCCAAATCCTATTGTCCTGGAACATGGCCCAGGCTGCCTGGGGCTGAGAGGAGCTGCAGGGCCCACGTTGACTAGCCCTGCTCTTAGCATAGCTGTGCCACCTGTTTCTCAAGCCTGGTTAATGCCTGAGAACAGAGCTGCTATTCCCTGTTGCATTATCACAAAGACCTCTAAAAAACCCTCCCCTCCCACCACTCTTGTGGAATAGCCTCACGATAGAGAAGCTTTGAGTTCTCCCTCTGCATAGCTGAATGTCTCCTCTCCCTTGTACCTGCTTGGGGGCGGGGGGGGGGGGGTTGGACTGGGGGGTGATTAATCTTTGCCAAGCACTTTGAAGTCGAGAAGTGTTAAGAAGAGGGCGGGGGTTGCTGAACTGGAATGTAAATGGAAGCATTTGGAGTAAGTTAATAGAAAGCCAAATGACATCCCAAGCCCAAGTGCTTTTTAAAGTTCACAGCCTTATATATCTGAGATGGGGATACAGAATGTAAAAGGCATGTTTTCTCCATCAAGTCTGATTCTGTAGACGTCAACACAAGTGGGTCTTTGTGCCTTGCAGCCAAGAGATAAAAGCTCCCCTTCGTGCCTGATCTTGTCAGCATAGCGGCTTTTGATCCCCTAAAACCAAAACCAACCCAACCTGGGATTTCAACCCCACAAGCAAGCTGTGCCATGCCCCAGTATTAGTCTTCTGCACTTCCCTAAGCTGCAGGAAATGTCACAAAGCAGCCTAATATAGGGTTAGCTTCCTTGCCAGAGGGGGCAACGGGGGGGGGGGGGGAGAAGACAGCGCTATAGAGTTACAATATGGTTTTGCTTTTTGTGGGTGGGGGAGATCCCCTAAACTCCTGGATGTTAGATCCTTCCCCTAATTCTTGGATTTAGTAAAAGTTAGAATCGATCAAGGTTTGATGAAAGTGTGCCAAACATGGCTGAATTCAGCTTATGCATAGCAAGCTGAGTGACGGTCATTGGAGGAACAGACCTAATAACGGCCGAGTCATTAACCTATCCAGAAAGCCATTAGGGGGTCAAAGACTATTCCAGACAAGTAGTGGGGCTCCTCCTCCAGCTGGGTGCTAATGGGCAGAGACAAAGGGTTGGGGTAAGCAAACAGGGAGAAAGTGTCACTTTTTGCAAGCTTTGAGAGGGCCAGCAGGACAGGAGGCAGGCTGTTCTGTGCTGTAGAGAGGGTCAGACGTGGTGTTTTGGGTCTCTCCAAATCCAAGGCTGCAGCAATAGAAGGAACAGGACCCTCTTGGGATGTGAATGCTCTGCACGCTCTCCATTTAGGCTCAGGTTGTAGATATATGTGCCAATAAACCATATGTCATAAAGACACCACCGTTTCCACTGTGCCTCATGGTCCGAAAGGAGAAACAACCCATGGGCAAAGCACCTGGAACCTCAGGAATCTTGTGCCACTCAGAGGATGGAGTTGCGTGAACCAATACTTTTGTCGGCTCATGTTTGTTTACAAATTGATGAAAAGAAGATGCACAGCACCCTAATAGTAGGGTGGCCACTTATACATTGCCTGCAAAAGAAAGTAAATGCATCCAAATAAGACAGATGTTCATAAAATGTTCCTATGCTTATATGTGTTGGAAATGATTTTTGTTATGGAAGGGAAGCTGATGGCCGCATGATTTTAGCTGGAGTCTCTGTGGGGTGCACCACGCTGTCCCCATGGACACAGGCCGGCTCTCTGGTTCCAAGGACATGCAAGTTTATTGGCTGAGTGGATGAAAAGGCTGCTTGGCACTTTGCATGTGTAGGCAAACCCCTAAAGTTCTTCCCACAGAATTCTTTGCCAAAGAACCAAAGAAGAAGTGACTGAGCAGGAGGAATGGACAAATCTGCTGATTTAAGTTTCTCTCAGTTTGTAATTTTCTTAATCTTACATTCAGTTCTCCACATTTCTGCAGCAATTTACCAATTATTATGTTTTAAATCCTCAGGGAAAATCACTAGCATTTTCTCATAATAAACATCTTTTTGCAGTCTGGACCAATACAGTATTCACATTTTTACAGAAACATTTCCCTAACGTTATGCATTTTGTATGTTATCTTAACTATTATTTGCATTTTTATTCACACTTTTCCCTAACAAGTTATCCCCCCCCCCCAATTGTTTGGTTGGAAAAGTGCATCTCGGACTGGGCAAATCTGCTAATTTCAGTTTCTCCCCATTCCTCATTTTCCAGTCTTATCCTCATTTCTCCACATTTTGGACTGCAGCTTCCCTCAGTCCCACCCAGTGTGGCCAGGCTGACTGGGCTGGTGCAGGTGGCAACCCAGAAGATCCAGAGGCCACCTGGATGGAGAAGGTGGCTTTCACGCCATTGGCTGTTCATAGCAACTCAGTTTGTTTATCTGATTTGTTTGACGCAGCATTTTGTCTTCTGGTTCACTTCAAAACTCAGCCTAGTTATGATTTATGACTTTCTTAGCTGACAGTGACATCTTCCTTTGCCTTTCTGGAATAGTGATTTATGGGCCAACTGTTCTGCAAGTGTTTGTAAGGGTTCGTTGCAATTCAGGGGGGGTTGTGTCCTGTTTGGCAATGGACACCTAAAGGAAGATGCTCTGTACAAAAGAGAATGCATTTGCTCATCATCATGTTTGTGGAAGTGGGTGGAAAGTGGGCCCCATATTTTTACACATGGTCAAGACTTAAGAGCATCTTTTATGGAAAACTGGAGGCCATTTTCTTGAAGAGATGCCCCAAAACTGTTGCCAATTGTTCTTCCTCTGCACACCTACCTTGTGTTTACAAAAAGACAATATGCCCCAATAGACACAGCTCTATTTCCGCCCCAATGATTTTTTATTATTTTCTTTACACATTCTTTCTTACAATGCATTAGTCAACAAAAAACTATTTTAGCTCCACTGAGCTTGTGACTTCCCTCCCTCCTTTCAGTTGGTATCCCATATCAGATCCATTCACGTATTTTATCTTTTCTCAGTAGACCCAGCTCTAATGCACTTTGGCTGGATCTAGACACATCAAAGAAAGCTTTCAGTTAAACATGTAAATTTTAACAGGGAAATCTGGTAGGGAAAACTGGGACTCCACATCGCCATCTGGTGGCACAATGTTATATCACATTTACAATGCTTATAAATTGCTTTTTCTTTACCAATCTAGCTGAGTCCTCAGTGACACCATTCAATTCTCTTGCTAAGTTCTTTTGATGGCTTTCCCTGTGTTGCTGAGCATCTCTCTAAGTCAGGCCTGGAGTTGAGGTGTGCCCCCAGGCTTTCTAATCTGGCCCTCCCAGGCCGCCCCCCCCCCCCCCACCGCTAGCTTTGCACCTTCCTTGCATATCTTTGCCTGGTTGAAATGTGCCTTTGAACTTGGACAATTTGCTCTGTTGCAGTTGTGCCTTCTTTTCCATGTTGTTAGCTGCCTTGCACATGGTTTAAACCAGGGGTCAGCGAACTTTTTCAGCAGGGGGCCGGTCCACTGTCCCTCAGACCTTGTGGGGGGCCCGACTATTTTTTTTGCGGGGGTGACTGAATTCCTATGCCCCACAAATAACCCAGAGATGCATTTTAAATAAAAGGACACATTCTACTCATGTAAAAACACGCTGATTCCCGGAGTGTCAGTGGGCTGAATTTAGAAGGCGATTGGGCTGGATCCGGCCCCTGGGCCTTAGTTTGCCTACCCCCACAAGGTCTGAGGGACAGTGGACCGGCCCCCTGCTGAAAAAGTTTGCTGATCCCTGGACTTTAAACTGTGAAAAGGCAACAAACAACCTAACTAAGTATGCATGACAATGCCTCTGGTTTCCCTGGGTGGAGGACAGAGGGGGCATGTGACCGTGTGTAGCCCATGGTCAGAGCTGTAGCTAGGGAGCGGTGAGGTGGGTCCCCGCCAGGGGCGCAGGCGAGAGGGGGGTGCAAAATTGGCTTACCACCGCTGTCCCTGCCTGCCAAATTGAGGATTGTTCTTTGTTGAGCTCCTGCAACGAGAGAGCAGAACCAGTCAAATGCAGGCAACGAAGGCGGGGGAGGGTGCTCCGCCTTGGTGGCCATGGGGCCAAGCTGGGTCCCTCACAAGCGCAGCAGCAGGAGGAGGAAGGGGGCGAGGGAGACACGGCGGGGTTTGGACAGCACCCAGTGCCCACATGGTGCCGGGCGGGCTCAGCCTCCGCCCAGCCTGGCTGAGACGTGGCAGTCAGCCAGGGAAGCCGAAAAAGGAGAAAGAGACGGGCCTCCTCGTATGGGCTCCTCTATCGGAGGCCCTGCAAGCTGGGGAGAAGTGTCTCCCATGCCCTGGGCATGATGGGGGGCCACAGCCTCCCGCAGCTGCTGGGCCAGGCCCGTGGCGCCCCATGATCACATCACAAGGTGGCGGAGAAGCTCACTCGGCAGGCTGTGTGGTTTCAGGGGAAGTGGGAAGGGAGAGAGGCCAGGCATCCCCCAATGGGCCTTGGTGGGACGTCGTGGGATGGTTGAGTGGGAAAGGGACCGTGAGGGTCACCTAGTCCAACCCACTTGCAGTGCTAGGAGTCCTTCACCCCCCCAAAATCCCACGATCCTGAGGTCAAGAAGTGCATGTACATGCACCTCCTTTTCTGGTGTTCCGCTGCCACCTCTTCCCCCAACAGACCCCACCCCGCCGGTCAGGCTTCTTTGCCGTTTAACTACAGCAGGACGGGTGGAAATTCCACTGGCAGAGTTTATCATTGCACATGAGGGGCACGACACATTAAAAAAGCAAAGGGAGCCCTGTTGGTTCATTTTTTAAAAAAGCCTCCAAAATGCACAGTTAGGTAAATAACCTGTACTAGGAGCAACCAGAATGTCACAAAATTGTGGCAAGCCTTGGAGTTATCCAGAATTCTTTGTTGTACTTTTGACTTTATAAAAGGTCTTTGTGCTATTTTGCTCTTGCCATAAAAAGTGTTTTCAGGTAAATCAGCACACCAAGCAGCTCGGTATCATGCCTGCCAACAGTTGGCAGATCTGGGTATAAAAAAGTGCATAGAGTACTAAAAAAAGAACACCTGCACCTGTACTACTCTATACTTTAGGATCTGCTTTGGATACTCTGCTGGCATGCCTACCCTATGTCAAGAAGGGTGGCTACAGGGAGAGGCCCTTCTCTGGTGGTGTCACAAGTATGGCCCTAACTCCCATATCTCTCTGTTGCAGGAAATAATAATTTGAGCACTGACAGCACCTACGGTAATTCTTTTACAGTCTGATCTTATGCAGAAGTAGGCATCCTAAATCAGTTTAAATAAATGGGCATAATCATTCCCAACAATGCATAACATCAAACTCTGGAGTGAATATTATCATGTGCATATATTCATTTTAAAATAAAAGACAATTAAAAGCTTTCTGCTGCTGTTCTGGAGGGTGGCTTGAGTATTTGTATAAATCGCATGCGCTTTTTGTGACTGTTTTTTCCGTAGTGTATTTTTACTTATGCTTACGTTTTTAAATATGTTGCAAGTTGTTTATGTGCAACCAGCAACTAACAAATATTATCATAATCATTGTTATTAATAAGAATTGATATATTTGGAGTTTGAAGAATGCTTGAGGCCATATTTGGGAATATTTGTCCCACATGTGGACAGTGTTAAACTGCAGGATATAAGCCAAATGTATATTCTAGCCATTTTTTGCATCATTAGAAGCATTTGAATCACAGAACAATGTTATGCCTGATTCTTCACAACTCAGAGCTGTGTGCTTCCTCCCTCCCACCTTTGTAGACCTAAGCACTTGCTTCTACTACAGAATTCTTTTCTTGGTACTTCTGTACTGTGCAGGGGCGTCTTGAAACTTTTAAAGTTGCACTAGTCAGTGGCGCCAAGAGTCCAGGGTCGAGAGATAAGCAATCCAACTCTGGAGCTTGCACCTTACTTTTCACCAGGTGGACTCCGTCCAGCTCTAGAGCATACTAACCTGCCAGGAAGAGCAAGAGTGTTTTATTCCCCCATTGCTGGGTGCGGGGGTCTCCATATTCCACATAGGTGCTTATTTTCCTTCCTGTCTGAAAAACGCAAGGTGGCTGAATGAGCCATGAAAGTTTCCTTGCATTTTTGCAGCTGTGGATTGCAAAGTCATGCATGGAGCACCTTTTCCTGTTAGTATCTTACTGACAACACAAGAAGCCTCCTCCTTCATTGAGGAGATTGCTACTTAAAGCCAGAGTTGACCTAACTTGACTTAAAAAAAAGAATATCAAATAACAACTCTTGTAAATAAGGAAAAACAGTACACATTTTATTCAGATGCAAACAACTCAGCAAGCCGAACAGATGCAATATGGGCTTCCAATAATCTCATCCCGCTAATAAACAAAGAAGATACTACCTAAATCACTATCAGACCATAATCCAATAATGCTGGAAATGAGACAAAATAAAAAGAAAGATAAAAGTTGGAGAATGAATGACTGTTAAATGATGAGAAAATCGTAGAAAAATCCCAAAAATCATTGGAAGAATTTTTTGAAATAAACATGGCACAAGACATGGACCTAAGAATAATATGGGACGCTGGAAAGGCTTATATAAGAGGTTTTTATATACAGCAAAATATAATACAAAAAAGAATGAGAAAATCCAAGGTAAACCAAATTCAACAAGATATAGCACAAGAGAAATTATTGGCAAAATCACCAAAAGATGTGACTTTATATCAAAATATTGCAAGCACAGCTCTCAACATTATTAAGCAATGAAATGGAGAACATTAAATGGATGAAACAAAAGTCATTCGAATTAGGTAATAGACCAGGTAAGCTTCTTGCATGACAGATAAAGAAAAAATAAAGAGAAAGGCAATTAAATAAAGTAATCCATGAAGGAAAGACATTAGATATGGAAGAAAGGATAAATAAATGCTTCATAAATTACTTTACCAAATTATATAGAAACGGAACAAGAAATAATAAATTATTTAAAGGGGAAACCAATACCAAAAATAAATGAAAATCAAATGGAACAACTAAATGCACCAATTTCAATAATGGAACTTCATCAAGTAATCACTAATCTGAAACTTGGAAAAGCCCCAGGCCCAGACAGACTACCTGTGATTCATTACAAAAAGTTAGAGGATGTTATTATACTACCGCTAAAAACCTTAATGAACAATATTATGCGAGAAGGCAAGATCCCAAAGTCATGGCAGGAAGCAAACATCACGCTAATCCACAAACAAGGTACAGAGAGAGAATCAGTAACCAATTACAGACCCATTTCATGATTATAAACTGTTTGCGGGTATCCTAGCAAGCAGATTGAAAATTGTGTTACAGGATATCATAAACCAACATCAACCGGGATTTCTCCCAAACTGACATATAAAAACAAATATGAGAGTGGTAATTGATTTATTGGAATATTTGGAGCTAAGGCCAAGCAAAAGAGCAGCGTTTATGTTAATAGACACCGAGAAGGCTTTCGATAATTTATCAAGTGCATTTCTACAGAGAGTACTGGAAACAGCACCATTGGGGGAATACAACTGCACAGGTATAAAATATATGAGAAGCAGCAAGCTAGTTTAATAATTAACAGTGTCAAGACCAAATGTTTTTCAGTGGAAAGGGGCACCAGACAAGGGTGCCCTCTCTCACCTCTGCTTTTTATACTGACATTAGAGATTTTGATTTCAGAAATAAGAGAAGATAAAGAGATCAAAGGAATTACAGTAGGTAAAGAGGTTTTTAAAATCAGAACCTTTGTGGATGACATTATTTTAACAATGGAAGAACAGAAACAAGCATTGAATAGAATCATAGAGTTGGAAGAGACCACAAGGGCCATCGAGTCCAACCCCCTGCCAAGCAGGAAACACCATCAGAGCACTCCTGACATATGGTTGTCAAGCCTCTGCTTAAAGACCTCCAAAGAAGGAGACTCCACCACACTCCTTGGCAGCAAATTCCACTGTCGAACAGCTCTTACTGTCAGGAAGTTCTTCCTAATGTTTAGGTGGAATCTTCTTTCTTGTAGTTTGGATCCATTGCTCCGTGTCCACTTCTCTGGAGCAGCAGAAAACAAAAAGGAATAGAGATAATAAATCATTTTGGTAAGGTGTCCGATTTTAAGATGAATAGGGTAAAGAATGGAGGAAAGATATAACGAGATTCATTTAGCAAGGCAAGAAACCTCGGATAAAATATAAGCTTTTGACAAATAAAATAGAGAGGGGAGGGCTAGCACTGCCAAATTTAAAATTATACTACGAGGCAGAATGTTTAATATGGGTAAAAGATTGGATTATACTGGAGAAAGATAACATCTTAGATCTTAAAAGTTTTAACAGATATGGATGGCATGCCTATCTCAATTACGAGAAGGCAAAAGTCAATAAAGATTTTATAAATCATTTACTCAGGAATGCATTATATAAAGTCTGGAACAAATATAAATTGCAACTGGAACCACAGACCCCCTGGTGGCTTTCGCCGCTGGAGGTGCATGCCATGAAAAAACTTAATATGAGAACAAACCAGGCATCATATAGACTATTACTGAAGGAAGATCAAGGAAAACTCAGACTAAAACCCTATGAGGGATACAACAATAAGTGTCAAATAGATGGCAATACCTGCAACTAAAAAAAAGTTTTGGCAATACCTGCAACTAAAAAAAAGTTTTGTGAAAGAGAATTCTAAATTGAGCACCACAATATTACAAAATAATAAGAAAATATTGTCTAAAACATATAATCTTTTACTTGATTGGGAACTGATGGATGAAGAAGTGAAAGAAACTATGATCAAATGGGCTAAAGATGTCAGACGTACGATATACTTAGAGCAATGGGAGAAATTCTGGTGAGAGGATATAAGATTTACTGCCTCTTATACAATTAAAGAAAATTTTGTTAAAATGTTCCACAGGTAGTATTTAACACCAGTTAAGCTGGCCAAAATCTATAAATTGAAATCCATCCTCTGTTGGAAATGTGGCAAAGAAGCAGGAACAACAATACACATGTAGTGGGTTTGTGAGGAGATTAAGAAATTTTGGGAAATAATACATCAGGAATTAAAGAAAAGGTTGAAAATCCCAGTTGTTAAAAAACCAGATGCATATCTCCTAGGCTTGATAGGGAAAGATATACCACAAGTGAGAAAAAGATTTTTTTCTATATGCAACTACGGCAGCCAGGGTAGTGATTATTTCTAAATAGAAATTTCAATTCTTGCCCTCAAAAGAGGAGTGGCTTTTCAAATTAAATGAATATTTAGAACTGGAAAAGCTAACCTCAATCATAAGATATCAGTCAAATCGACTTCCTGGCGTGGTGCACTCAGAGACGGGTTGGGGAAAACGCTCTGTTGCAGTAAGAGCGCTCCTAGTCATGGGTACGGGCTAAAAGGATGGGGAAGTGAGGGCGACATGAACCCTGAAGAGGTCTGAGAGGAGGTTCCAGACTGAAGAAAATAGGTCCAAGCAGCGCATAAAGGGATTTTCTGCCGTTCCGGCACAAAAAAGTGGAGGAAGGTGGAAGAACCTCAGCACAGAAAGATTGCACACCCGACCGTCAGATGCTCCTTAGAATGAGAAAGCACCAGGCTGCTCCAAACTAAAACTGTAAAATCAAGAGTACTCCTGAAGAAATAAATAAATAACGTTGACTTAAAATAAAAGGAGTATGGACTAATTTAAGATTATAAAGGACAGTAAAGCAAACTGAGAGGCGCTTCAGCGTTCTGAGACTTAACAAGTTGTGGAAAATAAGCCTTGTAAAGAGGCAGAAAATAAAAACTGAGACATACCTGCTTCTACTGGAGGATGCACTGTTGAGAGAGAGAGAGCTGAAACAGCAAGCAGCAGCAACAGCGGTGACAACAAAGCAGCGGCCATTGAGAAGCAGATCAGCATAAAACAGAGTGGTGAGTGAAAAAAAAGGAGGGGGAGGAACGTGGAGGATGCAGTGGGGAAGAGAAGAAGTAGAAAACATTTGAAGACCAGGGAGCGGTGGGAAGAAGAAGAAGTGAAAGGGAAGAAGAGATATATGAAGGAAGAGAAAAAAGGAGGAAAAAGACGAGAATAGGAAAGAAAGCAGATGGTGAAAATGGCGCTGGGGGGGAGTATGAGTCACTGCCCTCAGAAGGGAAAAAAGATGGAAGAATAGTGGCGGAAACAGTCACTGCAACAGAGAGGCTAGAGGAAGAAAATAAGAAGGACCACCTCACAAGCAAACTGGAAAATTGTGCCATCTAATGGTGGAAAATAAAATTACTCCCACAATTTAAAAAACGCTGCAAAGACACAGGTTTGAAATACAATCATAAAGATAACTAGCTATATACGAAAGGACATCTGAAACAGCAAGCTTAGCTTCTAGAAAATAAGTTCTTAAAGACAGATTTTAAGAACTGCGAAAACGTGGGTTTTTTTGCCAAAATAAAATAAAATATTCAATTAAATTTATATAAAAATTCTGACTAAAACATTAAGCATTTGAGATGAACTGGTAACGACATAGTAAAAAACCATGGAATCTTAACTGACTTTCAATCCCAACAGATGAAATAAAAGGACAGAAATATAAAATATAAACAGAACATCCTCAAAGTTTAGAAATATAATACTCTTTGGCTGAAGTAAAGACATTTAAATCAAAACTAAAAGGAAGAAGATGAATATGGGCTCTAAAAAATACCAAACTACACTGACAACTGGGTCAGGACTACAAGTGAGAAGACAATCAACAGCTGAAACGGACCCCAATGCTGACATAAAAGATCTTATAATGGGGATGGAAAAGAGCTTGAATGATAAGCTGGACATATTAGCTGGAAACATGCAACAGAACTCAAAGCTAATATTTGACTTAACAACACAAATAAATGACCTCTCACTTAAAAATAAAGAACTTGACAAATCTGTACAAGAACTCAAAAGTAAAACCACCAAACAAGAGGAAATGATGAAGAAGTTGCAAAATGAATTTAAAAATCACAAGACTCAACGAAGGACGAAACAGGCGACATAAAGAGAGCCCATGAAGAGATACTTGACGACATATCGTTGTTAGAGATGCGTCAGAAGGAGATGGTTCTCCGCCTCTGAGGCGTCCTACAAACTCATGATGAGCAAATTCAAGAGAAATTATCACACGAGGTTGCAAACTGGTTGGGAGTAGAAGAGATGCTAATGGATACTGATAAAATTTTCAGGATCAAATCAGAAAGATAGGACACTTATAAAGGGCCAGAAGATTGCTTAATTTTTTTTCAATTCAAGACTTCTAAAGGACAACATATTACAACAAAAGGGCCAAGTGAAGTTAATAATAGATGGCAGACCCATCAAAATATTTAAGGAAATCCCAAAAAGAATTTTGAGAAAAAGGCAGAATTATAAGACAGTAACAGATGCACTCAAAAAGAATTTGATTAGATTCCAGTGGGAATTTCCGGAGGGTATCACTTTTACATACAAGGACAGAAGAAAAACTTTTAGATCAGTAGACGAGTTAGGAAAATTCTGGAGGAAGTACCAAAAAGAACTAACTGGCGATTCAACGTTGGAGTGAGAAGAAACAACGCAGACCCCACAAGAAGTATAGAGAGACAAGTGTACCCACTTGGGGGGGGGGAGAGAGACTGGAAAAAACAATATCAAAATTCACAAACTTCTGAGTTTTCCTTTCTTTTTATTTACTCAATGAAAACCATTGTAGATAACAAATAATTTACTCAATGAAACCATTGTAGATAACAAATAAAGATTAATGAATTTAAAAATTATATCTTGGAATGTTAACAGTTTAAATAATAAGAGAAAGAGAAATAGAATAGAATATGTATTGAGGAAAGGACAATGGGATATCATATGCTTGCAGGAGACCCATGTGACTAGAAATCATAGAAGGGTTTTAGTAAACAAGAGATTGGGTCAAGAATTTATATCCTCAGATGTAAAAAAGAAAAGGGGAATTGTGATCTATGTAAACCCTAAATCTTTAAGAATGAAAAATAACAAATGGTAAAGAACATTTAATTATAGTAAGAATTTACGCACCAAATGGTAACAAAACAGAATTTTTCAGAAAAGTAGAAGCTAATTTACTGGAATTTATAGAAGAGGAAATTATTTTGATGGGAGACCTAAATGATGTTACATCAATAGAACTAGATAGGACAGAAAGAGAAAGAAAATAAAAAAGGTAAACTCCCAGACACCTTCTTTCAGATGGTAGAAAATCCTAACCCTAACCCTAAATTTGATTGACACATGGAGATATAAAAACCCAGGAGAAAGACAGTATACACATTACTCGGAAGTAAAAAAATCAGCCGGCAGAATTTATGGAATATGGCTAACAAATAACTTAACAACATTTTAAAAGCAGAAATACAGACAGACCAGACTTCCGGGTTGGCGCCATCGCCGAATGGCAGACTCCCTCCGAGCTCCGGAGGGAGCCTGCTCGGCAGGGGCTGGGTTCTACCGCGCCGGCGACGCGGGGACCCTCAAAAACCATGGGCGCTGAAACCCATGGGCATGGTGACTTGGCGGGCACCATTTGCGTCCCCCCGACCCGCGAAGGAGCCTTTTTAAAGGCTGTGGAGCGGGTGACGGGGGGGGTGCTGTGAGTCCTCCGCTTCCCCTGCTGAGCGAAGCCGCATGCCATTCGACGGAGAGCGCTGACTTCTTCCATTGAAAATTTGGACTTTAAAAGAATAACCCGTGAGTAATTGGAACTTGGATTAAAAAAGGGGAAAAATTCTTTTTTAATTCGGAGCGAGCGGGGGAGGTGCAAAAAGGAAGTCAGCCTCCCCCCTGTTGTAGAGGAGCTAAAGCAAAGGATTTGACAACTAAGATCGAGTGCAACCTTTTTTTGATAAAATTATTAACTTCACGATGAAAATTATAAGACTGGGCTGGAGGAGAAAAGTGGAATGTGAATTAAAAGGCAACCCCCCCCCCCGGAAACCCCGGGAGCGATCCGTAAGAGCGCCGGGAGAGGAGAAATAGAGGTTTTGACAGCTGTCAAAGGAGCTGTCAAAGCGGAAGAACAAAAAGAGAACTTTGTTACGAGGACTTTGCTGGTCACATTTGTTACAAATTGGATATAAATTGTATAAACAAGGAATAATAAGTTACTTTGACTGTTGGGTGTGATCGGGAAGGAAACTGAGTTACTATAATCCCTCTAGAGGAGCTGTGGGACACTACAAGTATTGTTGGCATCGAATTTGAATAGGACTTTTTATCTCCTGGGAAACTGCAGAAATGGAACACTATTTTGTCTACAGAGGTCTACACACTAAAGGAGACAATAGATTTATCTATTGAAGAATGGAAGGGACTTGACGTAATGTTTTGTTCCTGAATAACAAAGCCTCTGCAGAGGAATTAGAAGCTTTTTGGAATTAGAACATTTGTGCAGGAGAGCAGGAAAAAAAAAAGAGGAGGAGAGAGAACAACAAGAACAACAAGAATAACAAGAACTGGACAAAGTTGGAAGATAGACTCCTTCCAAGATTGGACATGTGAAATCAAAGATGACCAAAAGACGGCAAAGACTAATAAAAAGACGGCAAAGCGGACTGGTGAAGGACTGTGGTTTAGATGTGGGAGCTCCAGGATGACAGTAGATATTGACGGACATTGGGAACGCAACCGGGAAAGGGGGGAGGGAAATTTGGAATCCAAAGGGTGTTAAATTATATTTTATTCTTTTTTCTATTTTTCTGTTTATTTTAATCTGTATTGTATATTAAAGAGGGGAACTCATGGAAGGGAACAGGTCGATTTTAGGGGATGGGAAAATATTTTTTAAATTGGGTCAATGATAAATAATTTTAAAATTTGGGGTAAGAATTTGTTGAATCTATTTGAAAGAATTGGAATACAAGAGGGGGAGGGGAGGGGAAGTCCTGGAAGGATGCCAATGAAAATTAGGTTTTAAATTTGGATGTTTTTCTTTTTCTGTTATATTTGAAAATCTTTAATAAATATTATTTAAAAAAAAAAAATACAGACCAAAATTATTATAGACCATAACCCAGCACTTTAGAATTAAAGGAACATAAGAAAATTAATAAAAGATGGAGACCTAATGAAAGAATATTAAGCGATGAAAAGACTGTGAAAAAGGCGCAAGAATTAATGAAAGAATTTTTTAATTAAATAAAGAACAAGATACAGAACAATATGGGATGCAAGTAAAGCTTTCATAAGAGGCTTTTACATACAACAAAGTGCATTAAGGAAAAGAAATAGAGAGCAAAAACTAGAACAAATAAGGAAAGAAATAGGTATGAATGAAAAATTATTAACAAAACAACCAAAAAATGAATTAGTAAGCCAAAAATTAAAAATACTACAAACTCAGGCATCAGCAATATTAAATAGTGAAATCGGGGATAATATAAAATGGATGAAACAAAGGTCGTTTGAATTTGCAAATAAACCCAGAAAGATGCTAGCCTGGCAATTGAAAAAGAGACAAAAGGAAAAACTAATTGATAAAATAGTGGAAGAACTTTAGATAACCCCGAGGAAGTTTAAAAATGTTTTATAAAATATTATAACAGGCTATATAAAGTAGGAACTGAGACAGAGGATGAAATAAAAGAGTATTTATGTGGAAAGGAAATACCTAAAATTAAGAAAGAAAAGCTCCAAGACCTAAACTCCCCAATAACCATGACAGAGCTATATCAAGCGATAAGTAAGATGAAATTAAGAAAATCCCTGGGCACGGACGGTCTTACCACAACCCATTCAAAAAATTAGAAGAATCACTATTATCACCTATGATGACACTCTTAAATATACTAGAAGACGGGAAGATTCCCAATACCTGGAAGCATGCTCATATAGTAGTAATCCCGAAACAAGGATGAAATAAGGAGTTCATAACCAATTATAGACTCAATAATGACTACAAGATTTATGCACAAATATTGGAAACAAGATTAAAGACAGTTTTGCAGGATTGTATAAACAAAGAGCAGGCAGGATTCTTGCCGGGCAGGAAAATGAGCGATAATACAAGAACAGTGATCAATATGATCAAGTGCCATATTTTTCGCTCGATAACACGGACCTGACCATAACACGCACGTAGTTTTTAGAGGAAAACAAGAAAAAAATATTCTAAACTAAACAGTGGATGTATGATTTTTGTGGTTCATGCTGTGGCCACAGACGTGATCTGACGGTGAGTTTGAATGCCACCGGATTCACCTGTTGTGTTACCTCGAAAGGCCCCAGCCTTCTCGGCTGCAACTTTTTGCACCCTCCCTTTAGGGGTAACCACACCCAGTCTCCCACCCTTATGGCCTTCCCCTCCCGACGGTGCTTGTGTGCCTGCCTCTTGTAAGCTTCCTTGTCCCGTTCCAAGTTCATCTTGAGTTGCTGGTGCAAGGCCTCCATTTCTTCTGCAAACTGCTCTGCCGCGGGTACACTCCATCCTTCCTCCCCCCTCCCCGGGAAGGCCCTGGGATGACACCCATAATTGGCCATGAACGGGCTGATTCCCGTGGACACATGTTCAGCGTTATTGTACACAAATTCAGCCAACGCTAGTTTCTCTACCCAATCGTTCTGTCTCTCGCTGACGTAGCAGCGTAGGTACTGCTGGAGTATACTGTTCGCTCTTTCTGCTTGCCCATTGGTTTCCGGATGCCTCGCCGTCGACAAGCCCACCTCGACCTGTAGCAAGCTCATGAGCTTCCTCCAGAACCGGGAAATTGTTTCCCGGGATCTGAGATGACCCTCAAGGGAGTCCCATGCAGCCTGAAGACGTGATCCACAACCTGGCTGTCTCCTCTGCCGTCACCGCATGTGAGCAAGCTATGAAATGGCACATTTGTCAGTAGATCGACTGCTACCATGACTGCTGTTTTCCCCCTTGATTTGGGCAGATCTGTCATAAAATCAATGGACACCACCTCCCAGGGTCTTCCCGGTGTGGGTAAGGGTTCCAGTAACCCTGCGGGGGCAGCCCTCTCCCCCTTTGCCCTCTGGCATCGGTCGCACCCCTGTACATATTCCCGTACGTCTTCCCTCACCTTGGGCCACCAGAACTGCCTGGTGACGAGCAACATGGTGTTATGTTGCCCAAAGTGCCCAGCTGTTGGGTTGTCATGAAGTTGCTTGAGTACCTTCTCCCTCAAAGTTTCCCCCGGTACATACAGTGCCCCCTTATAGTACAGTAGCCCTTCTTTTTCCTCAAACCCTCCCTGGTCTTCCCTTCCATCCCGGAGTTCCCTGATTTTCGCTTGAGCAAACGCGTCGTCTCTAGTAAGCCCGGTCAGTTCTCGTTTCCCAACCAACGCTCCCCCACACACCCATCGGTCCTCTAGAAACACGTGTCGGACCTCCGGCAGCCCCTCTCCTTCCATGTACTCCGGTTTCCGGGAGAGAGCGTCAGCTCTTACGTTTTCCTCTCCCGGTACGTATCTGATCTCGAAGGAAAACTTGGAGAACTCCTGGGCCCATCAAATCTGTCTCTGGTTGAGCACTCGTGCAGTCCGCCAGTATTCCAAGTTCTTATGGTCAGTACAAACCTGGATCTTGTGCCGCGCCCCTATCAAGAGATGTCTCCATTGCCGAAACGCCGCATAGATTGCAAGCAGTTCTCGATCATACACTGTATAGTTTTGCTCTGACTTGCTCAGCTTCCTTGAGAAAAAGGCACACGGCCTCCAGCCCTGCTTGGCCCCGGGCTGCAAAAGGACCGCTCCCACGGCTCGGTCGGATGCATCCGTCTCCAGTCTCATGGGCTTCTCCAGATCAACATGTAGGAGCTGCTCCTCCGAAGTGAACGCCTTCTTCAGTCTCTCAAAGGAGAGCTGGGCACTTTCTGTCCACGCGAACTTCTTCTTGCTACTGAGACAATCTGTGATGGGCGCGGTTAAGTGAGCGAAGTTCTTTATGAACTTCCTGTAGACGTTGCTGAACCCTAAGAACCTCTGCACATCCTTCCGGGTTTTGGGAGCCTTCCATTCCAGCACTGCCTTCACCTTGCTTGGGTCCATAGCTAGTCCCTTGTCTGACAACTTGTACCCCAGAAACTCGACTTCTCTGGTGTGAAATTGGCATTTTTCCAGCTTGACCCACAACTGGTGCTTCTGCAGTCACTGTAGTACTTCCCTGACGTCTCTGACGTGTTGCTTCTCATTGTCTGAATAGATTAAGACATCATCTAAAAAGGCTATGCAATTCTTGTACAGCAAGGGTCCCAACACGTGCTGCATGAAAGCTTGAAAACAGGCGGAGCCCGATTGTAATCCAAATGGCATGACTAAGTACTCAAAAGCCCCCAGGGGGGTGAACATGGTAGTTTTCCATTCGTCCCCCTCCCTTATCCTAATCAAATTGTATGCTCCCCTGAGGTCCAGTTTGGTAAAAAATTTCCCCTGCCTCACACGTGTTAAAATGTAATCAATCCTGGGCATTGGGAAGGTCACGGGTTCTGACACCAGATTTAACGCCTGGTAATCCACGATCAATCTGGGCTGATTAGTGTCTTTTTTGTCCACAAAGAACACCGGACTGCCCCCCTTTGATTCCCTTATGAACCCCCTCTTCAGGTTCTTGTCAATAAACTGCCGCAATTCCTGCATCTCCCAGTCGGACATGGCATACAGCTTGCCCACCAGCAACTGAGCCCCTGGGAGTAAGTTGATTTGGCAGTCAAAGGGCCTGTGGGGGGGTAGTCTATCTGCCTCCTTCTCGCTGAAGACCTCCTTCATGTCATTATATTGTGATGGCACCTCCCCCCTTTGTTCCACGGCCAGCCCAGCCACCCTGGCCACCATCATTCTTAGGTTCTCTCCCCCCCCCAGTGTTCCAAGCAGTAAGCTGACCCAAAGGTGACTGACCGCTGATGCCATGACACTACTGGATCATGCAGTGCCAGCCAGCTCATTCCCAGTATTACTGGAGGTTCTGCCAGTGTGGCCACATGAAAAGCAATGGTCTCAGTGTGCCTGGAAACCCTCATTCGCATTGGCGGGGTCTGGTGCGTCACTCCCCCCCCCCAGAAGTTCCCTGTCATCGATGGTGGTCACTTGCAAGGGAAAGTCCAGGGGCAGCAGGTGAAGTTGGTGCTCCAGAGCAAAGTCCCTGCTGAAGAAATTACAGGAGCTGCCCGAATCCAGCAGCCCCTTAACCTTGACTGGGTGCCCATTCGGGAGTTCTAGCACCACTTCTATGGCTATTGCTGCCTTGGGAGGGTCAGGCTGGGGCACTTCTATTGGTTGTTGGCCTGGCTGCTGCCCCTGCTGGTTGGCAGCCAGGCGTTGTCATTTCCCTGCGCCTGCCCTTCCTCCCCCTTCTCCTCACAGCCAGCAGCCCCCACCATCCCTTGCCAGACTTTCCTTTGAGGGCAGACCCTGGCAAAATGTCCTGGCCGCTGGCAGAGGAAACACTTCTTGGTAGTTTTCCAATCCTTCCCCTCCTTCTTGTGACCTTCACCGGAGTTTGAAACCTCGCGTGCGCGTGCGCCATCAATTTCCATTGGCTCAGCCACCTGGAAAAGCTGTCTCGGTATTTCAGGAATGCGCTAGTCATGGCAACGTTCTCTCACTTCGCGTTTCTCCTGAACCCACGCTTCCTGCCGTACTCCAATTGCAAGCACAGCCTTGGTCAGTTGATCCATCGACTGTGGGCAGGGCGCGTGGGACAACTCGTCCTTCACCGTTGGGGTCAACCCCTCCTCAAACAACATTTATATTGGTTCAGAGTCCAGATCCCAACCGAGCCGGTGGATCAACATCGCAAAGCGTGACCAGTAGTCTCTAACGGACTGGCTCCCCTGCTTGCACCCCATCAGTTCCTGCCGAGTCACACTTTGCTCCACTTCGCTGGAATACATCACATTCATCGCTTGAAAAAATTTCTTAAGATCCTTCAAGACATCATTTTGCGTCGCCATTAGGGGCCTGATCCATTCGCGCACCCCATCCTCCAGATGCCCCACAATGTAGGCTACCCTCTCCCCGTCATCAGCAAAGTCATTATGCTGCAGTTCCAAAGCGTACTCTATTTCCGTTCGGAACGCATTGTAGTCCTGGGGTTTCCCACCAAATTTGTGTACTAGCCCCGGTACCTTCCTTGCGATGGGGGTGGGTCTGACCTGCGCATCCTGAGCCCGTCTTTCATCCAGCCGTGCCATCAAAAGAGCTACATGCTATTCCAAGTCTTGATTTCTTTCTAGCAGACTCGGCATCACAGCTGGCTGCTCTGGCTCTCCGGCTGTCCCTGTTCGGCTCATCGTGCTGCCTTGGGGGGGGGGGGGCTCCGCACAAGCAACGTCAGTGACTGACGGATTGCTGTAATGGTTCTAGGGGGGTTGCTCGTGTGTAAGTTGGCGCCATACCCGGCTGGGTTACCTGGGTGAACCCTTTCTGTCCGGACAGCCACCCATCCGTGGCTGTCTCAATCACTGGCAGAATCCGTCAGTGGGCGTTTCTTGAACTTCTTCCAGCATAGAAGTTCTTTGATGCCCAGTCTCCTCCTACTCTCCCTGCGCGGAAGTCTTCTGCGCAGGGAGGGTGTGGGCAGCGGAGGACCCGTGCTCTCCCCACTGGTCTCCTGCGAGGAGTCCTGGAGCCTTCTCTCTGATTCCCCCATCTGCCCCCCTCCTCCACTGGTGCTACGCTGATTTCCTTCCCCAGCGGATGGGCTGCCTCTCTCCCTACTGGGACCCTCTCCGGCATCCCTCTGGAGCCTTCCCTCCGCCTCTGGCTCCGATGGCAGTTCCCTGACAGTGGGTTTTACTGCTAGAAGTAATATCGGTTAAAATGAAAAATACGATAGGAAGATGGGCGACATACCAGCAGGTTCTAAAGGAGGAGCAGGGCTAATTAAAATTAAGACCATATGAAGAGGGGACCCAATACTGCACCACATGGTTACAATATCATCAAATTGCCCAAATATTTAATCAGGATAAAGCAATAGGATTTGAAAAAGAAGAATCAAAATTACAAAAAGTATTGCTACAAAACTCGAAAAAGAATATATCTAAAATGTATAATTTTTTATTAGAATGGGAGTTAAAGGATGAAGAAATAAAAGAAGTTATGACTAAATGGGCATGCGATATAGGTTATGCAATTCGGCTGGAACAATGGGAGAAATTATGGAAATGTGATATTAAATTTACAGCATGTTACACGATCAGAGAAAATTTGATGAAAATGCTATACCTAACTCTGGTAAAATTGGCAAAAAATTACAAATTAAAATCAAATACCTGTTGGAGATGAAAGAAAGAAATAGGAACAATGTTTCATATGTGGTGGGAATGCCGACCTATTAAACAATTTTGGAATGAAATACATGAAGAAATCAAAAAGATGTTCAAAATATCTTTCGGTAAAAAACCGGAGGCATTCCTTTTAAGTATAATCACAAACGATATACCTGACAACCAAAGGAAAGTATTCCTTTATGCAACGACAGCTGCCAGGATGCTTATAGCAAAAAATTGGAAAGGGAAAAAAATTCCATCAATAAAAGAATGGCAAACTAAATTTTGTGAATATATAAACCTGGTAAGACTCACAGCATTCATAAGAGGACAATCGGACTAGAAATTATTAAAAGAATGGGAATGCGCTAAACAGTATATGAAAAAACATTGTTCTGGAGTAAGCATATCAGTATGTAATGAATGATGCTTTGCACGGTTAAAAAGAAAAATGATGTAAAAAGTATAAAGATAGAGGTAATCTACATTAGACACAACAATTTAGAAAGAGTAAAATTTTTGAGGTCTTAGAACAAAGGAAGGAAGTCAATATGTGTATACGTATGTAATGACTAAATTAGAATGAACATATTGTTTTATTTGTAGATGTGTGTTTTTTCTTGCTTTTTTTCTTTCTTTTTTGTGTTTTGTTTTTCTTTCTTGTTTGTATAGTTTTATTTTGGACTGAATGTTTGTAATTTTTGTTGTAATTATGCACTAAAAAAAAAAGATATTAGTCAAATCAAAAATTTAAAAAGGAATTGAAATGTTTTGAAGACTATATTTTAAAATATTGCTCTAAGAAAGATATGCTAATATGCCTAGAATAAAAATGTAAAGTGTATCTATGATTTGTAAAAGAGAAGAGATAAAAGAAATACAAAGAATGATACATTTGGAGAATGTAAAGATAAAGGTGGAAAAAGAGATTCAAAGAAGTCAAATTGTGGCAGAGGGAAGCTGCAGGTGGTGGGGGGAGAGTATTATATGATAAGTATGTAATAATTGCTTTCGATATTTTTGGATTGTATTCAATCTAATTTTCTTTCTTTTTTGCTGTTGGTTTTTTCTGTACTACTTATTTAAACAAAATAAATAAAATTAAAAAAGAACTTTTAACTTGTGATTTGTGAATAATAATAAGTTTTCTTACTTTTTATCAACCAAATAACACAGATATTGCAAAAGTAATACCGTTTTACATCATATGGTATTATAAAGTTATCATTGTGGAACAACTCAGTATGATATTGTTTCTCCATGATCAAGGTGTCTCCCCTGCCAGGTAAGGACTAACATTGGTTAAGAAAGTGAAATATTTAGGGGTTAACATGACTGCTAAGAATGCTAACTTGTTTAAAGATAACTATGAAAAATGTTGGACTGAGGTGAAAAAAGATTTAGAAATATGGTCAAATTTGAAGCTATCATTGCTAGGCCGAATTGCTGTGATAAAAATGAATGTATGCCAAGGATGTTGTTTTTGTTTCAAACTTTGCAGATTTTGGACAAGATGGACTGTTTCAAGAAGTGGCAGAGAGATATTTCTAGATTTGTCTGGCAGGGCAAGAAGCCTCGAATAAAATTTAAGATACTAACTGATGCTAAAGAAAGAGGTGGATTTGCCCTGCCAGACCTCAAACTTTATTATGAATCAGCCGCATTTTGTTGGCTGAAGGAATGGCTGCTTCTTGAAAACACTGACGTACTGGATTTGGAAGGGTTCAACAATGTATTTGGTTGGCATGCATATTTGTGGTATGATAAGGTGGCGCTGTGGGTTAAAGCCTCAGCGCCTAGGGCTTGCCGATCGAAAGGTCGGCGGTTCGAATCCCTGCGGCGGGGTGCACTCCCGTCGTTCGGTCCCAGCGCCTGCCAACCTAGCAGTTCGAAAGCACCTCCGGGTGCAAGTAGATAAATAGGGACCGCTTACCAGTGGGAAGGTAAACGGCGTTTCCGTGTGCGGCTCTGGCTCTGGCTCTGGCCAGAGCAGCGATGTCACGCTGGCCACGTGACCCGGAAGTGTCTCCGGACAGCGCTGGCCCCTGGCCTCTTAAGTGAGATGGGCGCACAACCCCAGAGTCTGTCAAGACTGGCCCCTACGGGCAGGGGTACCTTTACCTTTACCTTTTAAGGTCAAAGCACATAAAGCGTTTAAAAACCATATTGTTAGAAAAGCAGTGTTTAATGTTTGGATAAGATATAAGGATTTGTTAGAAAATAAAACCCCAAGATGGTTGTCACCAATGGAAGCGAAGGCACAGAAAAAACTCAATATGGAGGCCAATTGGCCAAAATATTGGGAAATTTTGGAACAAGCTGGAGACAGAATAAAATTGCAAAGCTTTGAGAAATTAAAAAATAAAGTGCGAGATTGGCTCCATTATTATCAAATAATGGAGGCATATAATTTGGATAAAAAAGTTGGCTTCCAGGTGGAAAAATCAAAATTGGAAACAGAATTGTTAGACCCTAAAATTAAGAATTTGTCAAGAATGTATAACTTGCTGTTGAAATGGAACACTCAGGATGAAACGGTGAAATCTGCTATGATTAAATGGGCACAAGATGTTGGACATAACATAATGATGGCTGACTGGGAACAGTTATGGAGCACAGGTATGAAATTTACGGCATGTAATGCCCTAAGAGAGAATTTAATGAAAATGATTTACAAGTGGTACATGACCCCAGTCAAGCTTGCAAAAATTTACCATTTGCCCGAAAATAAATGTTGGAAATGTAATGAGACTGAAGGTACATTCTTTCACCTTTGGTGGAAATGCCCAAGGATTAAGACATTCTGGGAGATGATTTATAATGAAATGAAAAAGGTATTTAAATATACCTTCCTGAAGAAACCAGAGGCCTTTCTCCTGGGCATGGTCGGCCAACTGGTGCCAAAGAAGGATAGAACTTTATGTATGCAACAACAGCAGCAAGAATACTCATCGTGAGGTACTGGAAGACACAAGATTTACCCACCCGGGAAGAATGGCAGATGAAGTTGATGGACTATATGGAACTGGCGGAAATGACTGGCAGAATCCGAGACCAGGGAGAAGAGTCGGTGGAGGAAGATTGGAAAAAATTTAAAGATTATTTACAGAAATACTGTAAAATTAAGGAGCTTTAGAAAATGGTGGAATAAAGTTATATGGCTTTGGCAGAAATGTTAGAAGGAACTAGGTATAGATAGATTGTTAATGCATTAAAAGGGGAAAAAACTAGGTTACAATATGTTAAAATTAACTATAAGACAGAAAATAGATGAAGATGGAAAGGACTTGCTGAAATACTTAATTGAAGTGGAATACAAAAAGGGAGGCGTTGAGGAAGTCAATGAAACAAGTGTATGAAAGTTAAGATCGAAAATATTGGAAGTGTTTTTAATTGTTTTTCTTTTGTTTGGTTAATTTAATGTTTTATGTAGTGTTTTTGTTTTTGTTTGTTTTTCTATGTTTAACTTTTCTTTTTTCTTTTTGTAATTTCCAAAATCTTAATAAATATTATTTTTTTAAAAAAAGATATTGTTTCTCCATTTCATTTAGGCCTATCTGTGTATTTATGTAACTTAATTACATAAAAAATCCTGTCAACTCACATAAAATGTCATTTTCTTTGCTGAAACCTTTTATTAAGAAATAATAAATTAAATATTGGATTTTCTGAGAAAGAATTCATTACAAGGTGAAGTGCGTGAGGAATTGAATGGTTGGGTGTGTGTGTCAGGGAACTGACATCAGAGCGAGAGGTGGAGGCTAGGCTCCAAAGCGATGCAGGAGAGGGGACCAGCAGGGGGGAAGGAATTCAGCGTAACACCAGTGGAGAAGAGAATGAGATGGAGGATTTGGAGACAGGGCTCTAAGACCCTTCACCAGAGACTAGTGGGGAAAGCGCTGACACGCCTCTGCCTTCCCCTTACTTGCGCAGACGAGTTCCGCGCAGGGAAAGTAGGAGGAGACTTGGCGTCAAACAGCTCTTATGCTGGAAGAGGTTCAAGAAACGCCCACTGACGGATTCTGCAAGTGACTGACCGGCTACGGAGTGTGGGCTGTCAGCCAAGGCATGGTGAACCAAGCAATCTAACTGTGAGTGAAGGCAACTTACGCACAAGTAACCCCTTACAACCATTACAGCAATCCGTCAGTCACTGAAGTTACTTGTGCACAGGCAGGAGACCATGAGCCAGACTGGAGGTGCCGGTGCAGCGGAGCAAGCTGCGAGTGTGCAGGACTTGGTGAAGAGGAACCGGGACCTGGAACAGCATGTAGCTCTGCTGACGGCGCGGCTGGATGAAAGGGGAACTCAGCATGCGCAGGTTAGACCCACCCCAGTGGCAAAGAAAGTGCCGGGACTGGTACACAAGTTTGGGGGGAAGCCCCAGGACTATAACACGTTCCGAACGGAAATAGAGTACGCTTTGGAACTGCAGCACGATGACTTTGCTGACCATGCAGAGAGAGTGGCATATATCGTGGGGCACCTTCAGGATGGGGTGCGCGAATGGGTCAGGCCCCTGATGGCCACGCAGAATGCTGCCATGAGGGACGTACGGAAGTTCCTCCAGGCTATGGACGCGATGTATTCAAGCCAAATTGGGCAGAGTCTGACCCAGCAGGAGCTGATGAGGTGCAAGCAGGGGGATCTATCCGTTAGAGACTATTGGTCCCGTTTTGCGATGCTAATACACCGGCTCGAATGGGACCTGGATGACCCGCCTATACGGATGCTGTTTGAGGAGGGGTTGTCCCCAACCGTGAAGGATGAGCTCTCCCGCGCGCCCTGCCTGCAATCTATGGACGGATTGACCAAAGCTGTGCTTGTGATAGGAGCTCGGCAGGAAGCGCGTGCTTTGGAAAGGCGGGAAGGGAGAGGAGAGCGTTGCCCTGACTACCGCATTCCTGAGATGCCAAGGCAGCCTTCCGGGTCCATTGAGCCAATGGAAATCGATGGAACACGCGCGAGGTTTCAAGCGCCAACCAAGGATGCAAAAGGGAGGGAAAGGCTGGCAAAAGCACCAAGAAGTGTTTCCTCTGCCAACAGCCAGGACATTTTGCCAGGGCTTGTCCACAAAGAAAGGCTTGGCAAGGGATGGTGGGAGCCGCTGGCAGCGAGGAGGAAGTGGTAGAGGACAAGGTGCAGGGAAATGCCAACGCTTGGCTGCCCACAGGGGGGCACAGCAGCCAGGTGAGCAACTAATGGAAGTGCCCCAACCAGACCCACCCAAGGCGTCAATAGCGATAGAGGTGGTGCTAGAACTCCCAAATGGGCACCCAGTCAAGGTGAAGGCAATGCTGGATTCAGGCAGCTCCTGTAATTTTTTTAGCAAGGAGTTCGCACTAGAGCACCAGCTCCACCTGCTACCACTTGATTTTCCCCTCCAGGTCACCACGATAGATGGCAGGGAGCTGCTGGGAGGGGAGGTGACACATCAAACCCCACCAATGAGAATGAGCGTTTCCAGACACACAGAAACCATTGCCTTTCATGTGGCCACACTGGCGGGACCCCCGATAATATTAGGCATGAGCTGGCTAGTGCTACATGATCCAGTGGTGGCTTGGCATCAACGGACAATCACCTTTGGGTCAGCTCACTGCTTGGAACACTGTCTGGGGGGGGGACCCAGGTTGAGGTTGGCCAGAGTGGCAGGAACGACACTGAAGCCGAGAGGAGAGGTGCCGCCACAGTACGCTGACTTACGGGAGGTCTTCAGCGAGAGGGAGGCGGACAGGCTGCCACCGCATAGGCCCTTTGACTGCCAAATCAACTTACTCCCAGGGGCTCAGCTGCCGGTGGGCAAGCTGTATGCCATGTCGGACCGGGAGACGCAGGAGTTGTGGGACTTTATTGACAAGAACCTGAAAAGAGGTTTCATAAGAGAATCTAAGGCAGTGGGGGGCAGTCCGGTGTTCTTTGTAGACAAAAAGAACACGAATGAGCCCAGACTGATTGTAGACTATAGGGCGTTAAACCTTCTATCAGAACTCATGACCTTCCCAATGCCCAGGATTGATGACATTTTAACACGGGTGAGGAAGGGAAAGATCTTCACCAAGTTGGACCTCCGGGGAGCGTACAATTTGATTAGGATGAGGGAGGGGGATGAATGGAAAACCACCATGTTCACCCCCCTAGGGGCCTTTGAGTGCTTAGTCATGCCATTTGGTTTACAGTCAGGCTCCGTCTGTTTCCAAGCCTTCATGCACCACGTGTTGGGTTCCCTGCTGTACAAGAACTGCGTAGCATTTCTGGACGACATCCTAATCTATTCGGACAATGAGAAACAGCATGTCGAGGATGTCAGGGAAGTACTAAAGAGACTGCAGAAGCACCAGTTGTGGGTCAAGCTGGAGAAGTGCCAATTTCACGCCAGGGAAGTGGAATTTCTGGGGTACAGGTTGTCGGACAGGGGCCTAGCTATGGACCCCAGCAAGGTGCAGGCGGTGCTGGACTGGAAGACTCCCAAAACACGAAAGGATGTGCAGAGGTTCCTTGGGTTCAGCAACTTCTACCGGAAGTTCATCAAGAACTTCGCCCACTTGACCGCACCCATCACGGATTGTCTCAGTAGCAAAAAGAAATTCGTCTGGACTGAAAGTGCCCAACGATCCTTCGAAAGGCTAAAGAAGGCGTTCACGCTGGAGGAACAGCTCCTGCATGTGGATCTGCAGAGGCCGATGAGGCTAGAGACAGATGCGTCAGACCGGGCAGTGGGAGCGGTGTTGCTCCAGCCGGGAGGGGGCCAACATGCCTGGAGACTGTGCGCCTTCTCACAGAAGCTGAGCAAGTCGGAACAAAACTACACGGTGTATGACCGCGAACTGCTGGCAATTTTCGCAGCCTTTCGGCAGTGGAGACATCTACTAATAGGGGCCCAGCACAAGATTCAGGTGTGCACGGATCACAAGAACTTGGAATATTGGAGAATGGCTCCAGTTCTCAACCAGAGACAGATTCGATGGGCACAGGAGTTCTCCAAGTTCTTCTTTGAGATCAAGTACGTGCCGGGGGAAGAGAACGTGAGGGCAGACGCGTTGTCCAGGAAGCCGGAGTACACGGAAGGAGAAGGACCACCGGAAGTGAGACACGTGTTCCCAGAGGAATGATGGGTGTGTGGGGGAGCGTTGGTTGGGAAACGAGAACTAACCGAGCTTATTCGTCAGGACGAATTTGCCCAAACCAGAATCAGGGAGCTCAGGGAAGCAAGGGGAGACCAGGGAGGCTTTGAGGAAAGGGAAGGACTGCTGTACTACAAGGGAGCTATGTATGTGCCCGGAGAGGCCTTGCGGGAAAGGGTGCTCAAACAGCTTCACGACAACCCAACAGCGGGGCACTTTGGGCAACACAGAACTATGTTACTGGTTACTAGGCAGTTCTGGTGGCCAAAGGTGAGGGAAGATGTACGAGAGTATGTACGGGGGTGTGACGGCTGCCAACGGGCTAAGGGGGAGAGGGCTGCCCCGGCGGGTTTGCTGGAACCCTTACCCACACCGGGAAGACCCTGGGAGGTGGTGTCTATCGATTTTATGACAGATTTGCCCAAGTCCAGAGGGAAGACAGCAGTCATGGTAGTAGTAGATCTGCTAACCAAAATGTGCCATTTTATAGCATGCTCACATGCAGTAACAGCAGAGGAGACAGCCAGGTTGTTTGTGGATCACATCTTCAGGTTGCATGGGGCTCCTTCGAGGGTTATCTCAGACCGAGGGAAACAATTTACCTCGAGGTTCTGGAGGAGGCTCATGAACGGGCAAGCAGAGAGAGCAAACAGTATTTTACAGCAATACCTACGCTGCTACGTGAACGAGAGACAGAACGATTGGGTAGAGAAGCTAGCACTGGCTGAGTTTGCGTATAATAATGCTGAGCATGTGTCCACGGGGATGAGCCCGTTCATGGTTAATTATGGGTGTCACCCCAGGGCCTTTCCCGGGAGGGGGGAGGATGGGTGGAGGGCACCCACAGCAGAACAGTTTGTGGAAGAAATGGAGGCTCTGCACCAGCAGCTTAAGATAAATCTGGAAAGGGCCAAGGAAGTGTACAAGAGGCAAGCAGACAAGCGTCACCGGGAGGGGGAGACTATAAGGGTGGGGGACCGGGTGTGGTTATCCACCCAAGGGCTACCCTTTAAGGGTGGGTGTAAGAAACTGCGGCCAAAACGGCTGGGACCCTTTGAGGTAACACACCAAGTTAACCCGGTGGCATTCAGGCTCAAGTTGCCAGACAGCATGAAAATCCACCCAGTGTTTCATAGGTCGCTGCTCTCACCGTACAGGTTCCAGGGGGAAGGAGAAGACCTCACACACCCACAAGTGGAGGAGGGAATACCGCAACCAGGTGATGGAGATCCTAGATTCACGATGGTGAGGGCGGCAGGTGGAGTACCTGGTAGCTTGGGAAGGAGAACCCGAGTCAGAAAACACGTGGGTTCCCGCGGGGGAGGTAGATGATGGATATCTCGTGGAAGAGATCCACAGCAGGTATCCAAGGAAGCCCAAACCAATAGAGAATCATAGAATCATAGAGTTGGAAGAGGCCACAAGGGCCATCGAGTCCAACCCCCTGCCAAGCAGGAAACACCTTCAGAGCACTCCTGACATATGGTTGTCAAGCCTCTGCTTAAAGACCTCCAAAGGAGACTCCACCACATACCTTGGCAGCAAATTCCACTGTCGAACAGCTCTTACTGTCAGGAAGTTCTTCCTAATGTTTAGGTGGAATCTTTTTTCTTGTAGTTTGGATCCATTGCTCCGTGTCCGCTTCTCTGGAGTAGCAGAAAACAACCTTTCTCCCTCCTCTATGTGACATCCTTTTATATATTGGAACATGGCTATCATATCACCCCTTAACCTCCTCTTCTCCAGGCTAAACATGCCCAGCTCCCTTAGCCGTTCCTCATAAGGCATCGTTTCCAGGCCTTTGACCATTTTGGTTGCCCTCCTCTGGACACGTTCCAGTTTGTCAGTGTCCTTCTTGAACTGTGGTGCCCAGAACTGGACACAGTACTCCAGGTGAGGTCTGACCAGAGCAGAATACAGTGGCACTATTACTTCCCTTGATCTAGATGCAATACTCCTATTGATGCAGCCCAGAATTGCATTGGCTTTTTTAGCTGCCGCGTCACACTGTTGGCTCATGTCAAGTTTGTGGTCAACCAAGACTCCTAGATCCTTTTCACATGTACTGCTCTCAAGCCAGGTGTCACCCATCTTGTATTTGTGCCTCTCATTTTTTTTGCCCAAGTGCAATACTTTACATTTCTCCCTATTAAAATTCATCTTGTTTGTTTTGGCCCAGTTCTCTAATCTGTCAAGGTCGTTTTGAAGTGTGATCCTGTCCTCTGGGGTGTTAGCCACCCCTCCCAGTTTGGTGTCATCTGCAAATTTGATCAGGATGCCCTTGAGTCCATCATCCAAGTCGTTGATAAAGATGTAGAATAAGACCGGGCCCAAGACAGAACCCTGTGGCACCCCACTAGTCACTCTTCTCCAGGATGAAGAGGAACCATTGATGAGCACCCTTTGGGTTCGGTCATTCAGCCAGTTACAAATCACTGAGTGGTAGCATAGTCAAGACCCCAAAGAATTTGTAGATCCAAAAAGAAATTAAAGCCCTACAGGTTCAATATTCACAGTTAGTAAATCAAGAAATTGAATGGAAGATAAGAAGTATGAGACAAAGAAATTTTGAATCTGCAAATAAATGTGGGAAATTATTAGCCTGGCAACTAAAGAATAGACAAAAACAAAGTACTATTACAAACATTGTTACAGAAGGAAAATTACATAGAGAACCCTGCAGACATTAGAAATTGCTTTTATAAATATTATAAACAACTGTATAAAAAGGATAAAGAAGATATAGAGAAAATCGAGCAATTTATAAAGATTAATGGGTTGCAACAGATTCCGAAGGATAAAAAGAATCTACTAAAAGGTTTAATTACAAACCAGGAAGTGGAACAGGCAATAAATTCAATGCAACTTGGCAAGACACCAGGACCTGATGGTCTATCAGCGAAATATTATAAGACATTGAAAGAATGGCTCATTCAACCTCTGGTAGAAGTATCTAATTCGATTTTACGAGGGGGTAAAGCACCTGAAACCTGGAAGCAAGCTTATATTACTCTGATTCCTAAACAGGATCAGGATAGAGCCAACGTTAAAAATTACAGACCAATCTCCCTACTCAATGTGGATTATAAATTTTTTGCAAATATACTGGCCAACAGGCTAAAGAAGGTTTTATCTGAGTATATTCATAAATACCAGGCAGGATTTCTGCAGGGAAGACATATGAAAGACAACATTAGAAATGTTGTGGATATTTTGGAAAAGTTAGAAGCAAGAAAGAGCTGTAAAGCAATGTTAATGTTTATTGATAAAGAAAGCCTTTGACAATTTCAGTATTGGAGGTCCTGCTAAGTATGATTAGAAAAGATGAACAAGTTAAAGGTATTACAGTAGGTTCGAAACAATGTAAATTAAAAGCCTTTGCTGATGAACTAGTTCTGACATTACAAGATCCAGACTCCAGTGCAGTCAAAGCACTGGAGCTGATACAAGAGTTCGGTCAGGTAGCAGGATTTACCGTATTTTTCGCTCTATAGGACGCACTTTTTCCCTCCTAAAAAGCAAGGGAAAATGTGTGTGCATCCTATGGAGCGAATGCAGGGGGGAGGCAGGTGGGGAAAGCCCACAAGAGCCGCACATAAGCTCCGTGCGTCTCTTGCAGGCTTTTCCCCAGGAGGGAGAAGGGACTGACTGACTGCATCAGTCCCTTCTCCCACCTTGTAGAAAAGCCCACAGGAGCCACACACCCTTTAAAGAGCGCACGGCTTCTGTGGGCTTTTGCGGGAGGTGGGGGAATTCCCCCACCTAGTAGAAAAGCCAGTAGAAGCCGTGCAGCCCCTTTAAAGAGTGCATGGCTTCTGTGGGAGGTAGCAGAACTGCGCCCACCTGTCCTCCTTCAGCCACGCGCCTGCCCTGCGAAGCCGGAGGAGCAGCAGAAGGGTCTCCTTCTGTTCCTCCTCCAGCTTTGCTTGAAGGGCGCTGTGCAGTTCTCCCTCTCCGTGCAGTGCCTCTCCTTTGCAGGAGAGGTGTTGCGCAGAGGGAGAACTGCACAGCGCCCCTTCAGCCACGCGCCTGCCCTGCGAAGCCGGTAAAGCAGCAGAAGGGTCTCCTTTTGTTCCTCCTCCAGCTTCCCAGCGAGGCGCCTGCCCTGCGAAGCCAGAGGAGCAGCAGAAGGGTCTCCTTCTGTTCCTCCTCCAGCTTCCCAGCGAGGCGCCTGCCCGGCGAAGCCAGAGGAGCAGCAGAAGGGTCTCCTTCTGTTTCTCCTCCAGCTTCCCAGCGAGGCGCCTGCCCTGCGAAGCCGGAGAAGCAGCAGAAGGGTCTCCTTCTGTTCCTCCTCCAGCTTCGCTTGAAGGGCGCTGCGCAGTCCTCCCTCTCTTCGCAGAAGAGGTGTTGCGCAGAGAGGGAGAACTGTACAGCGCCCCTTCAGCCACGTGCCTGTCCTGCGAAGCTGGAGGAGGAACAGAAGGGTCTCCTTTTCCTTTTTTCCTTCTCCAGCTTCGCTTGAAGGGGTGCTGCGCAATTCTCCCTCTCTGCGCACCGCCTCTCCTTCGCAGGAGAGGCGCTGCGCAGAGAGGGAAAACTGTGCAGCATCCCTTCAGCGACGCACCTACCCTGGTTTCTGCCTTACCTGCGCGCAGCCTCTTCGGGGAGGGGGAGCCTCCATCCCGCAGCCCTGAAGCCAGAACAGCCACACGGTATCCCAGAAGCCAGATGCCTCTTGCTGTTCTGGCTTCTGGGATTCAAAATATTTTTTTCCTTGTTTTCCTGACCCCCAAACTGGGTGCGTCCTATCATCTGATGCGTCCTATAGAGCGAAAAATACGGTAAATTAAACAAGAGCAAGACCAAAGTAATTGAGAAAAATCTGGATAATGAAGAAAGGAAACTACTACAAGAAAAAACGGGCCTAGACTTTGTGAAAAAGGTTAAATATTGGGGGGTGAACCTGTCTGGAAAAAAATTGAATTTATATAAAGATCTGTCCCAAGGTGAAAGACTTCTGGGAAAAGATTTATAATGAATTGAAAAAAATGTTGAAATATACATTTATAAAGAAACCAGAGGCCTTTCTTCTTGGAATAACAGGTTTGGAATTGTCCAAGAAAGATGTTAAATTATTTTTGTATGCCACAACTGCTGCTCGTATTTTGTTAGCTAAAAAGGGGAAAACCCAAGAATTACCAACAATAGAAGAATGGCAGATGAAGATGATGGATTTTTCGGAGCTAGCTGACCTGACCGGAAGAGTCCGCGACCAGAAGGAGGAGTATCAGGAAGAATGGAATAAATTTAATGATTATTTAAATTTGTTAAGTTAAACTAACTGGAAATAGCTTGCAGATACTTAATGGGCTTAGGATTTTACTTATGTTAAGTGATTAATTAATATGTTTAATTCTATAAGGTGAAGATTTAAGGATGTTAATGTTTAAGTTAAATTTCATAAAAATTGGGATTTGGAAAACCGTTAAAAGGACATGCAATGAAATTCAACCAAGGGGATGCAAGGAAGTCACTTAACAAAGTTAACAACTGTAATTTTTAATAAGGCTATGATTTATGTTTGTTTTGTTTATATGCCTTGTGTGTTTGTTTGTTTGTTTGTTTATAATATTGTGAAAACCAATAAAAAAAATTTGGGGAAAAAATAACACAATTTCATTGTAAAAACATCAACAATTGAAACAATTTAAAACAATTCCATATGTGAAAACCAAAAAAAAGCAATTTCATGTATAAAAACAATTTCAAGTCCAATGCAGTTACAGACTAGGATAAAGACCACCACTTCAGCAGATGCCAAAACGACAAGAGACGGCGCCCGTTGGATGTGAGCAAGAAACAAGAGGGGAAATTCCAAAGGAAGGCAGGTGCCGTTACACTAAAGGCCCAGTTCCCACATCATACAGAACAGAACTCCTGAGAAGATGGTATTTGCAGGAGACCCTTTCATGCAGATGGTAGGGATCTATGGAAGCGATGGGGGAATCTTTAAATTAACCTACAGGGCTCTCTCCGCCTTGACATGCTCCTCAGTGCCTCCGTGGAGCCTTGTAGGAATGGCAAAGCGGCAGCTTCCCAACCACCCAGTGCTGAGGTTTGGTAAATTGTAGCCTCTGATTAATTATACGACAATCTCATGAAAGCTTTTATACAACCTCTAATGAAATTGTCAGTCTGCATTTCTTTTCATTTCTTTTCCCTCTGACCTGTGACTCAAGCTATACAGCTGCAAATAAAATGTTTTAAGTGTGTTTTAAGTGCAATATACAATGTGACACTAGATGATGACGGTGAGTCTTATGGAAGATTCAATGTACAGTGGTACCTTGTTTTACACAACCATAATCTGTTCTGGAGGTCCAGTTGTAAACCAAAACAGGTTGTAACCCAAGGCGCGCTTTCGCCAATGGGGCCTCCCCCCAAAAATTGGTTGCAGTCCAAAAATAAGGGACACACACTTCCAGGTTTGACGTGGTTGTAATCCAAAATGGTTGCAAACCAAGGTACCACTGTATTTTTAAAAAGACTTTTAAAAAATCATTTTCAGAATGCTTTTTTTGTGTGTGTAGATTCCACCCTGATTGCTTACGTTTTCTCTCTCCCAGCGTCCTGTGAATGGAGATGCCTGTCGAATTAGGATAATGCAAAAACGTCTGCATCCCCTCCACCCCCGTTCATGAGAACCGGGACACCACCCAGCCCCTCCACACGCACAAAATCAGCCCCGGCCAAGGCGCCCCGGGAGCTCCCGGAGGAGGAGGAGCGCAGCAGGCGCCCAGGGCCGGAGCGGGGCGCCAAGAAAGACGAGAGCCAGGCAGGCAGGCAGGTGGGGGCAGAATCCCGGGGGGGCGTCCGGGGTGCCTGGCTGGAGCCGGGAGGGGCGAGCAGCCCTGGAGGGGAGAAGGGGGCCGGGCAGGAGCCCGCGGCGGGGCGGGGCGGGGCGGGGCGGGGCGGGACCTGGGTTCTCCCGTCCTGCTGCCCCGGAGCGCGCCCCCCTCCGCGCTCCCTCCCTCCCGCTCGCTTTAGACTGATCCAGATTCTGCCTTACGAACTTGCTGACCCCGCCCCCCGGGTGGCCCCCCCGCGTGTGGGGGAGGGGTTGCCCGCGGAGCTCCCGAGGACTAGCGCCCTGCTGCGCAGCCCGAGGCCGGCCCGGCCCGCTCCGAGGGGCTCCGGCTGCCCCGGGAGTCTAAGCGGCACCGCCTGGCCGACCCTGCTTGGCTCCGCCTCCTCTCACCAGAGAAAAAGATCCGCCTTTGGGGCGGGGGGAGGGGCCCCCATATCCCCGGCGACGCGCACACGCACGCACACGGCGCGACGGGCTTGTGGCGCACGCTAGCCGAGCGGTATGAGTGACGTCATCGCGCCACCTCCGTCGCGGGGCCGATTCCGCGCGTGGTCGCTCCCTGCGCAGGCGCAGACTTGGGTCCTTTCCCCCGCTTGGCTGCTGGAGGCGACGAGAGGAAGAGGGAGAGGAGCCTCCGCCGGCCAGAGCGGGGAGTCGCCCCCCAGAAGATGTTGCATCTGCTCCGAGGCAGCGAAGTGGCCAACCCTCCTCCCCCAGCCTGCTCTGAAGAGCTGCGAGACCCTGTTCAGGGGTCCCCGGGGAAGGTTGCCTTGTGCTGAGGGAAGGAGCAGTTTAGCCTACATTGGATGCAACCCACGGCAGAAGAAGAAGAAGAAGAAGAAGAAGAAGAAGAAGAAGAAGAAGAAGTAGAAGAAGAAATGTTTGCACCCTCTCGAATTAATAAGGGAACCAGAGCTCAGCGAAAATGATAATGCCTGGGCCCTTCCTGTCCGGCTAGCGAACGAAAAGCCCGTGGGCCTCACCCCCTTCGTCTGGGAAGCAAAGCAGGCCCAGCCCAGTGGTCACTTCACACCTCTGATCTCTGCTTCCAGGGTCAAGCCCGCATTGGGGAAGTTGGGAGGCCAGAGCTGGCAGCTTAGTGAGAGGACCATTAAATGGATCTGGTGAGCAGCCCGTGGTGCGGGGGAGGATGTCATTTCCCCCCACAGCAACATTTGCCCAAATCCTTTTCAAGGAATTGTCTAGGCCAGGGCCTTTCCCATGAGTAACTGAGTTTTACATAGACACAGTCCCAGTAAAATAACAAAGACAACATCCCAAGGTTTCAACTATGTCTCATAAAGAGTTGTTGCATTAAAACCCCTGAGGAATATACTGGAGTTATAAGTGCTCAAAAATGCAGTTTCCTTCTCCAAGATTCTAACCAAACACCTACCAAGGCACCTCTCTGCCTCCTCAGCCCAACCCCAGGGGGTGCAGGTGGTTTTGAATAGCACTTAGAACTTCATTGAGTGCTCGCCCACATTTGCTTCTGCAAATTGAGGTTACAATATATCCAGTCTTTATTGAGCATTCCTTATTTGCAGGGCGGTTACATGGCAACAAGCATTCATTCATTCTGATTTGCTTGTGGGGTGTTTATAATGTTCTGCTGTTAATCATTTGTTCATCCCACACTTTTCAGTGCTGATCCCTGTCACTTTCCTAACTGCAAAAGGTCTGTGTCTCTAAAAACCTCTTTAATTGCGCAAACCTAAATTTGCGGTGGGACGCAGGTGGCGCTGTGGGTAAAAGCCTCAGCGCCTAGGGCTTGCCGATCGAAAGGTCGGCGGTTCGAATCCCTGCGGCGGGGTGCGCTCCCGTTGCTCGGTCCCAGCGCCTGCCAACCTAGCAGTTCGAAAGCACCCCTGGGTGCAAGTAGATAAATAGGGACCGCTTACTGTCGGGAAGGTAAACGGCGTTTCCGTGTGCTGCGCTGGCTCGCCAGATGCAGCTTTGTCACGCTGGCCACGTGACCCGGAAGTGTCTCCGGACAGCGCTGGCCCCCGGCCTCTTGAGTGAGATGGGCGCACAACCCCAGAGTCTGTCAAGACTGGCCCGTACGGGCAGGGGTACCTTTACCTTTACCTAAATTTACGGTATGTGTTTGAATCTCTTCCCCCAATTGGTGATAGTCTGAAGGCATCCCTGGTTGGCTATGGTTCCATCTTGCTTGTTACTGGCAGTGCTTTTCTCCAGGGTTTCAGGCAGGAGTCTTTCCTGCTCTGCGTCAGCATAGGTCCAGCCATGGTTATTTTTAAATTAACAACTCAGCTTTACTTTCAGCCAGCTTTTGCATTATAGCGCCTCTTCTTCCACACACCCAGCAAGGCTGTTCTCCCCTATCATAGCAACTGACTCATGGGGCCTTTGCAATTCTGGATTTCATTTTGAATACACAGCCTTTTCAGCAGCCTGAACTGCTCTGCAGTTCAGACAAGGATTTACAGGCTACTTTAAATGAACAGATGGGGGCCTGTGTTTTGAGAAGGTGTTTGCATCCCATGTCCATGAAAGGAAAGGGGTGGGGGGGGGGGCACTCAGCAAGCCCTGCTAGGCTCCGTGCTCCATGCAGTGCAGAAAAACATCTCACTTCCAAGAAAACCTAATGCCTCCCCCTCAAAGCGGAAAGCACCCTCCTCATATTTGCAGTCAGTGAGGGAGATGGGCAAAACCGCTGGAAAGAATTCCTGCCCTGACGCTTCAGGCAGTGCAGATCCTTCCCTTCGTGCCAGGCCTAGGGTGGTGTGTGTGCCTGTGCTTGCTCCAGACTTTGCATCCTGGAGCTGAGCTTTCCTCACGTTACTCCCACTTAAACAAACTCTCAAACTTCCTTCTGTCTGAGACTGTAATGGAAAACTCAAAAGACAATAGGCAGTTCTTGCCACCTGGAAACATTTATGTGGCCAGCCTTCTCCACTTTACTTCTTAAGGCACTCTGCACATACTTAGAGAGCATGTAGCATAGAATGATAGAATTGTAGAGTTGGAAGGGACCCCAAGGGTCATCTAGCCCAACCCACTGCAATGCAGGAGTCTCAGCTAAAGCACCCGTGACAGATGGCCATCCAAGCTCTGCTTAAAAACCTCCAAGGAAGGTGCAGTACTAACAGTATTTAGTTTACTAGTCCCTTGTTGTGCAAAAGGTATCTGACTTACAAAGCTTCAAAAACATCAGGGATAGCACAGAATAAAAACAAGCATAAAGTACAATAAATCCTTTAGAAAGCTCCCAGAGCAGCGAGAGGAGGAGCTAGCGCAAAAGCTCATGAACCTCAGAGGAGAAGGACCGTAACAGACTATTGGTCGACCTTCCAGATGTACACACAACAGTTGGGATGGGAAGGGAAGGCCATAGTAGCCACGTTCAAGGCGGGACTTAGCAATGAAATCTGGCATGAACTGGCGAAAATGCCAATGATGACCACCTTAGAATAAGTGGAGCAAGCTTCCCTTCACTTGGGCCTGCAGATGCGAGACAAGGTGCATTGAGGGCAAGCGAGACCCGGGAACGTCAGAGTTTATGCACCAGTAGAGGCAGCGAGCCACCAGCCCCATGAGGAAGAAAAACCCATGCAATTGGGGACTTTAAGAGGGATACATTTCCCGGGAGTTTTGCCGGCAGAGAAAGAGAGGCATCTCAAGGAGCGTCTGTGCTTCACCTGCGGCTCGGCAGACCACATGGTACAGCAGTGTGGGGTTAAGAAGAACTGGGGAGCCTTATCAACGATGAGTGTGGCCCCAGGACAGGAACAAGCGCCACCGCCGCCGGGAAACGACCTGCCCCAGCCTGTCCAGGAGGCCACGGACTGGGAGGAGAAGCCTTAGAGGGGCCTCTGCCCAGACCTCTGCCCAGTCATCCCAGTCATTATGGTGAACGCCACGCTACGACTTCCAGGAAGGCCCAGTGAGCGGGTGTGCATACTCATAGATTCAGAAGCATCGGCAGATTTTATGGACATGGACCTAGTAGGGCGACTAGGATTGGCCACACAAGACGTTGGAGACACCCTTGGATGTGAGGACTATAGACGACCGCCCCTTGTTGTCGGGATGTGTCTCAGAGACCATGATACCAGTAGGCCTGGAGTTGCCGGGCTACCGAGAGACCATCACGTTCCACATCACGAGACTGCCCACTTACCCCATGGTGTTGGGGATGACTTGGCTGTCCCGACATGACCCCGTGATCTCGATGGGGCAGAGGTCCTTGACTTTTTCATCAGACCATTGCAGACTCCATTGCTTCAGGCTGAAAATGGCTGCAACAGGTGAGGCCAAGGGGGCGACAGTCTGTGGACCTCTCACAGGAGAGGAAGGGCAGCTACCTACACAGTATAAGGCTTTCAGAGATGTGTTTTGTGAGAAGGAAGCTGATAGACTGTCCCCACACAGGCCTTATGATTGCAAGATTGACTTACTTCCAGGGGCCCAACTGCCTACTAGTAGGCTATACTCACTATCTGAGTTGGAGCTGACCGCGCTGATAATTTTTGGACAAAAATCTGGAACGTGGGACTCAGCGGAACTGAGGCTTTGCAGTGACCACAGGCTTCTGAACAAGGTGACAATACCTGACCGCTACCCCCCTACGCATGCATAGGGGATCTGCTGGAATGGTTGAGGTCGACAAAGATCTTCACCAAGCTGGACTTGTGGGGAGCGTACAATCTGATACAGGTGTGAGAGGGCGATGAGTGGAAGATGACCTTCTGTACCAGATACAGCAGCTTTGAGTACCTAGTCATGCCGTTTGGATAACAATCGGGCACTGCAACATTCCAGGCATTTATCAACCACCTTTTGGCGGGATTGCAAGATTCTGCAGTACTGTGTTACCTTGATGATCTCTTGATATACTCAGACAACCCGGTGGACCACGTAGAATATGTGAAGGAAGTTATAGGGGCTGAGAGAGAACCGCCTCTGTGCCAAGTTGGAGAAGTGCCAATTTCACATGACTGAAGTGGAATTCTTGGGCTACTGCATCACTCCAGAGGGAGTACATATGGACCCCGCAAAGGTGCAGGCTGTAGAGTCGTAGCAAGTGCCCAGAACCAGGAAAGACGTGCAAACGTTCTTGGGTTTTGCAAACTACTACCGTAAGTTTATACCTAGGTAATCAGGGCTAACAGCACCATTAATGGACTGTTTGAGAGGCAAGAAGCCTTTCAGGTGGGCAGAAGAAACTCGGAGAGTATTCAAGAATCTCAAGACCATGTTCGCATCAGAAGAACATTTGACGCATCCAGATCCGCACCATCCAATGGTTGTAGAGACAGATGCATCGGATAAGGCTCTAGGAGCGGTGTTACTCCAAGCAGATGAGAACAGGAATTTTATACTCTCGGAAACTGAACCCATCAGAACAGAATTACATGATTTGGGAATGGGAACTACTTGCTTTTAAGGATGCTCTACAAATGTGCCATTTCCTAGAGCACCAGGTGGAGGTACGCACGGATCACAAGAACCTGGAACACTGGCAGATGGCCAGACACCTGAATCAGAAGCAGATAAGGTGGACACAATTCTTCGCTAGGTTTGACTTTTGATTGCAGTATGTGTCAGGGGCACAGAACCAAAAGGTGGGTGCTCTGTCCAGGAAGCCGGAGTATCAAGAGGTAGAAACTGCACCAGTACAGAGACATATCCTCAAGCCTGAACAATTGTGACTAGCTGTGGCTACGGTAGCCAAAATGCCCAAGTTCGATGAGTTTGCCAGGAAGAAAAGGGAAGCAATACAGAGAAGAGAGAGCAAGGCAGAAGGCTTTGCCGAGAGAGGAGGATTGCTGTACAAAGGAGAAGTGTTGTATGACCCAGAAGGGGAACTCCATGCCAAGGTGCTGAGGCAATGCCATGACAGCCCTATGGTGGGCCATTTCAGACTTTGTGCCCTGTAAGAAACTGCCTTCGGCACAGGAGACGGCACAATTCTTAATAAAGCATGTGTTTAAACTGCACAGACTGCCACGGAAGGTCATATCGGACAGGGGCACGCAATTTACCTCCCAGTTCTGGAGGAAACTGATGCAATTACTGAAGATAGAAGTATGTCTTTCGTCGGCTAGACACCTGCAGACAAATGGAGTCAGAGAAGATGAACGCCACTTTGCAGCAGTACCTGAAATGCTATGTGAGATATCAGCAAGATGACTGAGTAGAGAAGTTGGCGCTTGCCGAGTTCGCATACAACAATGCAGTGCACTCATCTACCCAACAGACTCTGTTCTTCACCTGTCAGGGGTGGCACCCACAAGTGTTTCCATGGCAGGGAGTGTTTCCAGGGCAGGGAGTGCTTGCCACAGAATGGTATGCAGAGGAAATGGAAGCACTACACAGCTTGTTGAGAGATCACCTCGAAAGAGCAAAGGCTTAGCATAAGAGAGAGGCTGATAAGCACAGGGAGGTGGGCAGGGAGATAAGGGTGGGGGACCAAGTGTGGCTGTCCACAAAAGACTTGCTGAGTAAAGGACAGTGTCGTAAGCTGGACCAGCAAAGGGTGGGCCTGTTTAAAATGATAGAACAGATCAGCCCTGTTTTGTTCAAGCTATGCCTGCCCGTCTCCATGAGGATACACCTGGTTTTTCACAGGTCCCTGTTGTCTCCAGTGATGCCGGCACACTGGTACCAACAGCAGAAGGAGCTACCGCCACCACCTATCTTGGTGGAGTGGGAATCTGAATATGAGGTGGCTGAACTTCTGGACTCTCAGTGGAGGAGGAGGAGACTGCAGTATCTAGTGTCTTGGAAGGGGTACGGGGAGGAGGAGAAATTGTGGGAGGACACGGGGAACATACACATCCCGAGGTTGCAGAGAGAATTTCACCCAGGCGCCGTAGTAAACCCAAACGCAGAGGGTGGGTGGAGGAGGAGGAGGACTGGGATGAAGAAGAGGGTGAGGCAGATTGGGGAATGGAAGCTGAGGAGAATCCACAGGGGAGTAGTTACTGGGAAGAGGATGAAGAGGAATGGTGGGAAGTTCCCTGTAGTGCCCCACCAGAGGAAGGGGAAGGGCGGGGGAGTTGGAGGAGACCCCTAGCGGAGGGGATGATGTCAGGATTGATGAACCCCCAGTGCAGAATACGCTGCTGTCTGTTGAAGACCTGCCAGCAGAGACGGAGGAAAGAGGGGAGGGAGACAATGGAATGCAAACAGTAGGAGAAACAAACAGGCAACCAGTGGGTGAAAGTTCAGGTGATAGAGCAAGGGAATGCATGGGAAGTGACAGCTTGTCAGAGGGAGGAGGAGGGGAGCCTGTGAGCTTCCAAACCCACAGGAGGGGAGGGCTCCAAGAAAGAGCGGGAAAAGCAGCATCATAAGAAAAGGACGCACTTCCGTTTTTGCTGGAGAAGAAAGAATAGAAAGTGAAAGTTCAGTCGAGTCATCATGACTGAAATGGAAGCTGCTCAGAGAGAGAGCTCCGAGCTGCTGTGTTTTGTTTGGCAGTAAACCAACCCTTTTAATTAATTGGACTCGTGCTATCAGCTGCTGCTCACAGTAGCTCAGTGGTAAGAGCATGTGCTCAGCATGCAGAGCTTCCCAGGCTGAATCCCCAGCATCTCCAGGCAAGGCTGGGAGTTATCCCTATCTGAAATTCTGGAGAGTTGCTGCCAAACAGTGTATTCAGTACTGAGCTAGATGGACCAATGGGCTTCCTATGTTTCCCCACCTGCTGCTTGGCACACTTGGAACAGTATTTACCACAGCAGGCCAGGCCAGGCCAAGCACCAGGGCCACAAAAGAAACCGCCCTGCCACTGCATCCTGCTCCAAGAAGGCATTCCGGGTTGCAAAATGACAACCCCAAAGGAACCTGTTTCAGGAAGAACTCTCCCGCTCTGCGCTCACAACAAGCTGCCAAACAGGTGGCCTGGGGCTTTGCCAAAGAGGCTCTGATGAGAGTGTGAAATCTTGGGCTTTCACAGCTGACCAAATTCCTCCATCAGCCCAGCTGTCATTCTTCCCCACTCGGAGCAAGAGAGGGACCGTCTCCTTGCCCCTGAACCATAGCTAATGCACAGCTATCCCAAGAATCCGCCAGCCTGCTTAATGTGACGCAAGATCCCCATGGCTTCTCCAGTGCTGAGAGCCATAGAGACCATAAGATCTTGGTCAAGGGAGGCTGCAACTGCCATCAGAGCAGAGATGCTCGAGGTGATTATGAGCATGTGAAAAAAAAGAGCCTGGGGGCTGCGTTGGGCCAAAGGTCCATCCAGGCCAGCATCGGGTTCTCACAGCGGCCAACCAAATGCCTTTGGGAAGCCTGCAAGCAGAACCTGAACCCCCTCTCCCCAGCTCTGACTCCCAGCCACTGCTATTCAGAGGCACATTAGCCATTGGTAGCATGAGGAAGAGGAGGAGGAGGAATTTATATGCTTCCCATCTGACTGGGTTGCCCCAGCCACTCTGAATGGCTTCCAGCAAATTAAAACATCAAACACAGTCATGCATAAAACATTAAAAACGTCTCTGTACAGGGCTGCCTTCAGATGTCTTCCAAAAGTCAAATTGTTTATCTCCTTGACAACTCAGGGCACCACTACCAAGAAGGCCCTCGGCCTGGTTCCCTGTAACCTCACTTCTCACAGTGAGGGAACTGCCAGAAGACCCTCAAAGATGGACCTCAGTGTCCAGGCTGAACGATGGAGGTAGAGATGCTCTTTCAGGTATACTAGGCTAAGGCCCTTTAGGGCTTTAAAGGTCAGCACCAACACTTTGAATTGTGCTTGGAAACATATTGGGAGCCAATGTAGATTCTTTCGGACTGGACTTCCGGGTTAGCGCGATCTGGTTAATGGCGGATTCCCTCCGAGCTCCGGAGGGAATCGGCTCCACTGGAGAAGGGTTCTACCGCGACGGCGACGCGGGGACCCTCAGAAACCGCAGGCGCGGAAGCCTGCGGACTTGGTGACTCGGCGGGCACCTTAAGCGCCCCCCTGACCCACGAAGAGCCTTTTTAAAGGCTGCGGAGAGGGTACGGGGAGCGGCGTGTGCTGTGAGTGGACCGCTACTGCAGTGGAGCGAAGCCGCGAGCCATGGCCGGAGACCGCTGACTTTCTTCCCTGAAATTTGGACTTTAATTAATCCGTGAGTAGAATGGAATTTGGACTTTAAAATTTCTATCCTTGAATTCGGTACGATCGGGGGATGTGCTAAAGGGAAGTCCGCACCCCCCTGCCTACAGAAGATTTAAAGCAAGGATCGGAGAACTAAGGTGGAGAGTTTTTTCTTTTTGGTGTTTTTTAAAAGATAATATCTTCATGAATTTGACACAAGAAGATTTGTGCTGGAGAGCAAGACTGGAATTTTAGAAGTTTTTGTTTAAACCCCCCCAGACCCGGGAGTGTCCTGTATGTGAGCTGGAGAAAAAGGAACAAGGAGTTTGACAGCTGTCAAAGGAGCTGTCAAACGGGCAGTGAAAGTTAAAAATCTTATTATTTAACACCTTTCTGGACTAAATTTGTTATATTTGAATTAAAATGGTTGGGAACAAAGCAGTGAAATAACAAAGTAACGGACTGTTGGGAAAAGACTATTAAGTAACCAGAATCCCCCTAGGGGAAACATTGAAACACTACAATGGCTGCAGATGGAAAATTACAGGCAGAGATAGAAAGAATGTTTTTTCTTGTGGGAAAGTTGCAGGAGCAGACTACGGCTATGAGTAAACAACTTATAACCTTGAACTCTAAAATAAGTGACTCTGCTGAATGCACAATGGACTTGACCGGGAAAAAATCTGCAGCTGAATTAGAAGAGATAACTTCGGAACAGGAGGAGAGGGAACAAGGGCCAGTACAGATGGAGAGTACCAACCACAAGCCTACATTGTCAGAACACAAAGAAGAAGACCTTTGGATTACAAACTTGCGAGAGATGCGAAAGAGGAGGGAGGAAGCCCCTGGAACACTTGGAATATTTGAATTTAAAAGAAATAAGAAATATGATTGGGGCTTCCTCTTTGAGCATGGATTGGCTGACCTTTCGCAGCAGCTGGTGTCAAGTACTTTGGATGGAAGAAAATCTGATGAGACTGAGCTAGAGCTCCTTCGAGACCCGAGGACCAACAAAGAGGGCTACCAACAAAATCGGCAGAGAGAGACTGACAGAGATTTAAAGGCCTCAGATGTGAGGAATCCAGGCTAAAGACTGTTTTTGTGGACATGGGGACATTGGGAAGGGACAGAAACCGGGGCGGGGGGGGAAGAATTTTTAAAAATATGTTTATGACCTTTGTGTTTGATTATTATGACCTATTTTTAAGATAAAAGGGAAATTCGTGGAAGGAATTCGAGTCGACCTTAGAAAAGGATTTAATGTTTATAAGGAAACTGGATAAGTAAAATTTGGCCAAGTAATAAGAATTAAGTATTTCTTTAAATATATACATATATAATAATAATATGTAAAGGATGAGAGATATGAACTTGCTGAGCTAATTTAATTGAATTAGGATGTATGAAGGGGGGGTGGGGGGAGGTCAAGAACTAGGGTTAGGAAAGTAAGGATACAAAATTTTATATGTGTTGTCTTCGTGTGTGTGTGTCTGTGTTTATAAAATGTGAAAACCCAATAAAAATCTTATAAAAAAAAAAAATAGATTCTTTCGGACTGGTGTTACATGGTCCTGGCGGCCAATCCCAGTCACCAGTCTAGCAGCCGCATTCTGGATTAGTGTTTCTGAGTCACCTTCAAAGGTAGCTCCATTGCAGTAGCCCAAGTGGGTGATATCTTTGCTAACAGGGCACCTAGGTTGCATTATGCATTCTAGCTCAGGGGTCGGCAAGGCTTACTGGCCATGGGCTGGATCACTCCCACAGATATCGTCCGTGGGCCGGGCCGGTGCAGCGCAATGCCAGAAATCGCTTCTGCGCATGCCCAAATGCCGAAAATTGCACCTGTGCAGAAGCGATTTTCAGCATTTTCACTGGTTTAGCGCAGCACGCGGGGGACTTGCGAAGCAGGTGGCTCCATTCAAGGGCGGCTCATGGGCCTGTAAAACGGTCTTACCAACCCCTGTTCTAGCCTTTCCTACCCCTGCAGCTCTCAAGGAGCCCTGAAGAGGGGACCCCCCCAACTTTCTATTTGTGTTGGAGATGCCAGGAGTTGCCCCTGGGCCCTGACATGTGCAAAGCCTATTGCTGGTGCTGACCTATAGCCATGTAGTGCTGTGTGATCTCCATCTTCAGCTTTGTCCAGGAACATCCAAGAAGAGAGCGGATGTGAAACAGGAGTACTCCTGGCAGCAGTTGGGGTGAGGGAGCCAAGTGGGATTATATAAGCTGCAGGCAGTTGGATCATTCCTCAAGAAGGCCATCGGGAGAGAGGAACAGGAGGTGGCTCCAAGCAATGAGATGAATGCGTGAAAAGGGCTTGTCCTGGTGCCAGAGTGTGTGCTGAACAGGAACAACTGCAGCCCATTGAGTCCATACGAGCTGTCCATTCAGTTGGGAGAGAATGTCATTTTCACCAGCATCTTCCTTTCCACGGCTAGTTGCTGGGACTGAGCTGGCGATCATCACCCTCCACGCCTCTGGTTCTACGTCCAGCTGCCCCAAACTTCCTGTTCATGGACCACAAACCTCTGGAAGTTGCCAAGAGAGCCTTCCTTGTTCAATGAAGCTCTTTGACTGATGGTGTTCCCTTTTGTTGTCCATACTGGAATATGATTCATTGTGCACGCATGTGCCTCTCATTATAACTGAACTCCTGACAGTGGAATAGAGCTGATAGGACAACAACTTTGCACACATCCTGCCAACTTTACCTACATCACCTTCCCTGGCTGAGGACTTGATCCATCTGCAAAAACACACAAAAGCAAGGGGAAGAGGGGTTGGCAACTGATGGGCTTCCTATCCCCCAGTGTGCTACTTTCACCAGATGCTGTTGATCAGACCAAGTCCCCATTACACGTTCAGTGTGTCAAAGACAGAACAAATGCAAAAACGGCTTGTTAGGCTCCAGGCGTTCTTGCTTCCAACGCACACCCCCTTTCCCAACCTCAGACCGGATACACAAGTTCCAGGACAGGAATATGTGTCCCCGGAGTCCAGAGTCAAATCTGGAATTCATATACTCTGTAAATGTACTTTATTAAATGCAGGATTCAAGGAAGGTTTGGGAACGATTATATCAGAGGACTTGGTAGTATAGTTGAGACTTTTGGAATTAAACAATCACTTTAGACGTGTAAGGCTGAGCAAGAAAAATTGGGGAATTGCATGTTTTGGCTTCAGATCCCCCACCCCCATCCTTCACTGCTAAGCACTAAGGGTGCAGCTTGCACCTGCAACTGGAGACAGTTTCCCTTTTCCCTCTCCTGCTCAAAACTGTATTCCAACAGGCTTCACGAAAAGCTGCCTGCAACATTGGAAGCCATGAGATCTAAATTGCAAGACAGGGATGCTTTTGTTATCTGCACTTGGACTACTTAGGAAGTCTTCTGCATGTGCCCATATTTCGCAACTCTCCACAACCTGCTTCAGTCCACTTTTGGATCCCCACCCCTACCCGGAATGGAACATTGTAACAGTTCCAGGCTGATTCCTTCATACAAATAGAAAAGCATGCTGGGATCTGGTGAGAAATCCAGGTTGCATTTTATTCTAAATAAGTTAAACAAGACATGTAGGGGTAAAGGAGGGCCCAGGCTAAAATATGGAGCTATAATCCTGCAATTTCCTGATTCAGATCTTGCCCCTCCAGACAGTCTTTTTATTGGGAATCCATGATTCTTTGTGGTCATGATGGTATCAGGGCAGTTATATGGAATTGTACTTTTAATACTATTTGCACCTGCGAAAGGTTCAGGGTGAACATACTGCTTCCTTTCCAATCAGTGCATGTTCCCTAACTTCCTGCTGAAGTTTTTTGGGGGGAGGTTCCTCACTTTTGTTGTGTTGTAGTGCAAGTGGGTCCCACCAGGCTATAATAATGCAGTAACGCTGGGAAAGCATCACAGAACAAGTGAAGTAGAATGTTGTGATGCTCAATTTGGAGGGTCACGCTCAACACAAGTGGGATGAAAAACAACAACTGATCTATTTGTTGTGTAGAAAGTTTCAGGATTTCATCAGGAAGTTACTATGGGACATGCTCTGATTGGAAAGGAAGCGGAATGTCCACCCCAACACTTTTGCATTCTTGATACCATCATGATCACAAATTGTCATGAGTGCCCAATAAAAAGGATGTCTGGGGGCCATAATCAAATCTCCTTTAAGAGGCGCAACATAGGAAACAAAAACAGATGCCCATTTACAAGGTCCAGTTGCTACCTCTAATCGGCTATTTCCACCAGGGACTGAATGTGAAGCCCCTTTTTATTCACAAGTCCCATCACACATAAGCATCTATCTAAATGGTTGGTTTGCAAAGGCAAGCTCCCTTCTTGGATTTGCTCCCTCTTACAGCAGAGCCTTCCTGCCAGCTCCTCTCCCTCATTGCTGCCAAGTTAGCAGTTGCTTTAATTAATTTCGCACAGTGGAGCCTGGGAGTTTAGGAAGGGGGGAAGGAAGACTTGAGCTTTTTGGAAATAGGCAGGGAAACCAATTTAATTAGAGAGGGATCCAAAGTTCCTTAAGTGACTTGTAATGAGATCCAGGCGCTCGCACACCGAAAGAAACGGGGTGGGGGAGGAAGTATGCTTCAGAGGATGAACACCTTCCCAATACTGAAGTCAATCAGGCAGCAGTACTAACTTGCTGGAGAAAAAGGAAATCCTGATGCAGGACTAGTCAAGTCGTACTTTGTTTGCCCATTCATGGAATGAATGAATTGGTTTGTTACATTTAATACCCCGCATCTCCAAGGAGGATGGTTGTAGCACAGGAAAGGTAAAGGTACCCCTGCCCGTACGGGCCAGTCTTGACAGACTCTAGGGTTGTGCGCCCATCTCACTCAAGAGGCCGAGGGCCAGCGCTGTCCGGAGACACTTCCGGGTCATGTGGCCAGCGTGACAAAGCTGCATCTGGCGAGCCAGCGCAGCACACGGAAACGCCGTTTACCTTCCCGCTGGTAAGTGGTCCCTATTTATCTACTTGCACCCGGGGGTGCTTTCGAACTGCTAGGTTGGCAGGCGCTGGGACCAAACGACGGGAGCGCACCCCGCCGCGGGGATTCGAACCGCCGACCATGCGATCGGCAAGTCCTAGGCGCTGAGGTTTTACCCACATCGCCACCCGCGTCCCTTTGTAGCACAGTAGTAGGGTGCAAATGCTTTGTATACAAACAGAAGGTCTCAGGTTCAAAAATGACTGTTATGGATTGATTATCTGACATGGACTGAGTCATCTTCCTTTGTTCCAGTGATTAACAACAACAACAACACCCAAACCTCAACCAGAAATCCATACAAAAAAGAAAAAGCAACTGTCAATAAGAAGTCTTGCAGGGTTCAAACTGAATTTAAACAAGACAAAACTATTAGTTAAAAATTTGTCGCCAGATGAAAAAGCAGAATTAGAAAAAATAATACAAATTAAAGTCTACCCCAAAATCAAGTATTTAGGATTATGGATAACACCAAAGAATATTAACTTATATGAAGATAATTATATCAATTGTTGGAAAGATATCAAAAGACAGTTGGAGACATGGACAAGATTAAATTTATCATTGCTGGGCCGTATTTCGGTAATTAAAATGATAGTTTTACCGAAGCTACTCTTTCTATTCCAAACGATTCCAATTATAGGAAAGACCAGCAGTATCGACAAGTGGCAAAAAGAAATTCCTAATTTTTCATGGAAGGGTAAAAGACCAAGAGTAAAGCATAAGATGTTAATAGATACTGTAGAAAGAGGTGGCTTCGGGTTACCGGATTTGAAGCTATATTACGAAGCCTCATGTCTTCTCTGGTTGAAAGATTGGTGTTTATTAAAAAAATTGGGATATTTTAGATCTAGAAGGTCATGACACCCATTTTGGGTGGCATGGCTATCTTAATTATGGGAAAATAAAGGTGCATAGGAGTTTCTCAAATCATATAATAAGAAATGCTATATATAAGGTATGGGAAAAATACAAAATATATTTGGAACAGAAAACCCCAAGATGGAACTCTCCACTAGAAGCAATCACTGTTAAAAAAACAACAACATCAAAGAGAACTGGATAGCGTTTAACACAATATTAAGGGAGGAGGAGGGTCAACTAATATTGATTTTACTATCTCCCTCTTAACAAACTCCCATTATTACATTCCAGTCGTGGGACTTATCCCACCAGGTTTCAGTGATGCCTATTATGTCATATTTAGTTTGCTGTACCAAGAGCTCAAGCTCATCTTGTTTATTTCCCATGCTTTGCGCATTAGTGTACAGACATTGAAGTCCATTAATCATTCCCCCGTGTCTCTTATTTAAGGATTTTTTCCTCCCACCACTAGGTCTGCGTGCTGTTTGCTCCATTTGGTCTATGACATTTGGATGATCATCAATTGATAGACTCCTACCTTCAGGAGCACTGTCTCCCTCCCCCACATTAGTCAGTTTAAAGCCCTCCTGATGAGGTTTCTGAGATTTTTAGCAAAAACATTCCTCCCAACCGTTGTGAGGTGCAGCCCATCGCTTGCCAGAAGTCCATCTTCAAGAAACTGCAGTCCGTGATCTAAGAATCCAAACCGTTCCTGTTTACACCATTTGCGAAGCCAGCTGTTCACTTCCACTATTTTTCCCTCTCTCCCTGGGCCACGTCGTTCAACTGGGAGGACAGATGAGATGACAATTTGTGCATTTAATTGCTTCAATGTCCTGCGCAGAGCCTCATAGTCTCTTTTGATCTGGAGGCTATTGCTTGCAGTGTCATTGGTTCCCACATGAACGAAGAGGAAGGGGTATTTGTCAGTGGGTTTTATGATTCCTTGCAGTCGTTCAGTTACATCTTGGATCTTAGCCCCGGGGAGACAGCACACTTCCTGAGACATCTTTTCAGGCCCACAGATCACTGCTTCTGTTCCCCTCAGTAGGGAATCCCCTATCACCACTACACGCCTCCTCTTAGGTTTGGTCGGGGTTCTTCCGTGAGCTGTCCGTTCCAAGGTCGCCTGCACATTCCCTGAGGACTGACTTTGCTGCTCGTCTTCATATACCTGATCGACTGTAATGAGGGAGAGATCCTCAAATGGAGTCTGCTCTTCGTCTTCCATGCTAGGGGAGAGGACCTCAAAGCGATTGTGTATTTCTAAACAATCAGAACGAACCCTGGGCCTCCTACTTCTTTGAGTCACGTTTCTCCATATATCTGGCTCCTGTGTTGGTGAACTAGCCTCCTTCTCAGGGGAGTCCCCTGTCTCCTCTTTGGTGGAGACGGTGTGCTCTGTTGCTTCCAAGAAGAGCTCCAGCTCTCTAATTCTTTGGAGCATAGCTACACGTTCCTCCAGTTGCTGGACTTTGTCTTTTAAGAGGGCAACCAACATGCAATTGCTACAGGTAAAGCTGCCTGCAACCTTTGGCAAGATGGCAAACATTGCGCAGGAACCGCAGGCGACTGCAGCTGTTCCCTCACTCTCCATCTTGAGAACGTGTCGTTGGGGGTGGCTACAGTGGCCCTCCATCATAAGAAGCGTGCAGACAGGACAAATAACTCCCCCCCCCAAAAAAAACCTAGGTCTCACCCAACAAACGTTTGAGACTAGCTCCCCTAAATCTAAAAGATGGATCAAACGCTGCAGCCCTGCAAGCTCTGATAAGCTCCTCCCACAGCTAATCACCTACCTCAACAGAAACCCTGCCCCCTCTGACCTTTGCACAGGGAGATAGTAAAAGCAATACCAATGAGACGGAAACATGGAAGGTGCCTAAAGAAGCTAGGGTGGCTATCTAAAGAACTTTTAACTGAGTTAAGATTACAAAAGGATGTGTACAAAAAATGGAAAAGGGGGAAACCACCAAAGAGGAATTCAAACAAATAGCCAGCACGTGTAGACACAAAGTCAGAAAAGCTAAAGCACAGAATGAACTCAGGCTTGCTAGAGAGGTTAAAAGCAACAAAAAAGGCTTTTATGGGTATTTCGTAGCAAAAGGAAGAAAAAAGAAACAGTGGGTTCACTCAGAGGAGAAGATGGTGAAATGCAAACAGGGGACACAGGGGGACACAGGGCTGAACTCCTCAATGCCTTCTTTGCCTCAGTCTTCTCCGATAAAGAAAACAATGCCCGACCTGAAGAATTTGGAGCAAATGATTCAGCAGAGGAAACACAGCCCAGAATAACTAAGGAGATAGTACAAGAATACTTGGCTAGTTTAGATGTATTCAAGTCTCCAGGGCCAGATGAACTGCATCCAAGAGTATTAAAAGAACTGGCAGATGTGATCTCAGAACCACTGGCAGTCATCTTTGAGAATTCCTGGAGAACAGGCGAAGTCCCGGCAGACTGAAGGAGGGCAAATGTTGTCCCTATTTTCAAAAAGGGGAAAAGAGAGGACCCAAATAATTACCGCCCAGTCAGTCTGACATCAATACCAGGGAAGATTCTGGAGCAGATCATTAAGCAAACAGTCTGTGAGCACCTAGAAAGGAATACTGTGATCACCAATAGTCAGCATGGATTTCTGAAAAATAAGTGATGTCAGACTAACCTGATCTCGTTTTTTGACAGAATTACAAGCCTGGTAGATGAAGGGAACGCAGTGGATGTAGCCTACCTTGATTTCAGCAAGGCATTTGACAAGGTGCCCCATGATATTCTTGTAAAGAAGCTGGTAAAATGCAGTCTTGACTATGCTACCACTCAGTGGATTTGTAACTGGCTGACTGACCGAACCCAAAGGGTGCTCATCAATGGTTCCTCTTCATCCTGGAGAAGAGTGACTAGTGGGGTGCCACAGGGTTCTGTCTTGGGCCCGGTCTTATTCAACATCTTTATCAACGACTTGGATGATGGACTCAAGGGCATCCTGATCAAATTTGCAGATGACACCAAACTGGGAGGGGTGGCTAACACCCCAGAGGACAGGATCACACTTCAAAACGACCTTGACAGATTAGAGAACTGGGCCAAAACAAACAAGATGAATTTTAACAGGGAGAAATGTAAAGTATTGCACTTGGGCAAAAAAAATGAGAGGCACAAATACAAGATGGGTGACATCTAGCTTGAGAGCAGTACATGCGAAAAGGATCTAGGAGTCTTGGTTGACCACAAACTTGACATGAGCCATCAGTGTGATGCGGCAGCTAAAAAAGCCAATGCAATTCTGGGCTGCATCAATAGGAGTATAGCATCTAGATCAAGGGAAGTAATAGTGCCACTGTATTCTGCTCTGGTCAGACCTCACCTGGAGTACTGTGTCCAGTTCTGGGCACCACAGTTCAAGAAGGACACTGACAAACTGGAACGTGTCCAGAGGAGGGCAACCAAAATGGTCAAAGGCCTGGAAACGATGCCTTATGAGGAACGGCTAAGGGAGCTGGGCATGTTTAGCCTGGAGAAGAGGAGGTTAAGGGGTGATATGATAGCCATGTTCAAATATATAAAAGGATGTCACATAGAGGAGGGAGAAAGGTTGTTTTCTGCTGCTCCAGAGAAGCGGACACGGAGCAATGGTTCCAAACTACAAGAAAGAAGATTCCACCTAAACATTAGGAAGAACTTCCTGACAGTAAGAGCTGTTCGACAGTGGAATTTGCTGCCAAGGAGTGTGGTGGAGTCACCTTCTTTGGAGGTCTTTAAACAGAGGCTTGACAACCATATGTCAGGAGTGCTCTGATGGTGTTTCCTGCTTGGCAGGGGGTTGGACTCGATGGCCCTTGTGGTCTCTTCCAACTCTATGATTCTATGATTCATGGCGGATTTAGAACGTTTGCTAAACTCCTACCCACTCAAACCTCTCTTGTACCTGCGATACATTGACGATATTTTTATCATCTGGACACATGGTCAACAGACCCTGGACACCTTCCACCAGAAATTCAATGATTTTCACCCCACAATCAACCTAACAATGAATCAGTCTATGCAAGAAATACATTTTTTTGGACACTACTATAAAAATACAGGATGGGCGTATAGACACCACCTTATACCGTAAACCAACTGACCGACAAACATATCTACATGCCTCTAGCTACCATCCCAAACATACCAAACAGTCCATTGTATATAGCCAGGCACTATGTTACAGCCGCATCTGCTCCAATTCTACAGACAGAGACTCTCACCTAAGAGATCTACAGCAAACCTTTTTAGAACTAAAATACCCAGCAGATGAAGTTAGACAACAGATCAACAGAGCCAGACTGATACCCAGAGAGAACTTACTGCAAGACAGACCCAAAAAAGAAAATAACAGAACACCTCTAGTCATCACATACAGCTCCCAAGTTAAAACAGTACAACGCATCATCAGAGATCTACAACCTCTCCTGGACAATGACAGTTCTCTTTCTCAAGCTCTGGGAGGAAGACCTTTCATTGCCTACAGACAGCCACCCAATCTTAAACAAATCCTAACCCACAATAATACTACAACCAGACTTAACACGGACACTGGCACCAGAGCCTGCAATAAACCCAGATGCCAACTTTGCTGCCACATACACCCGGACAACACCATTACTGGCCCCAACAACATCACACATACCATCTCGGGACTATTTAATTGCTCATCGTCTAACATTGTGTATGCCATCAAATGCCAACAGTGTCCTTCAGCTCTCTATATTGGACAAACAGGCCAAACCTTACGCCAAAGAATAAACGGACATAAATCCGACATCAGGAACCACAAGACAGAGAAACCAGTAGGAGAACACTTCAATCTCCCAGGACATTCTATACAAGATCTCAAAGTAGCTGTTCTATTACAAAGGAATTTCAGAAATAGACTGGAAAGAGAAGCTGCTGAATTGCAACTTATTACCAAACTTAAAACCATGGAGAGACCTGGTCTGAACAAAGACATTGGATTCTTATCTCATTATACATGACAAAGCCATTTTTCACCTTCTCACCCCTTGCTTTTTCCTGTAAGACCTATTGCAGTCGTTAAGAGTCGTCAACAGGCTCATCACAGCTATCTGCCAATCACCCAATCCCACCACCCTTCTGAGTAATACCCCTCCCCACCTTCTCACTATATAGAAGGGTCTGGTGACTTCTGTTTCACTGTATCTGAAGAAGTGTGCATGCACACGAAAGCTCATACCAAGAACTAACTTAGTTGGTCTTTAAGGTGCTACTGGAAGGAATTTTTTTATTTTGTTTTGACTATGGCAGACCAACACGGCTACCTATCTGTAACTAGTGTCATGTGAGTGAGATGAATAAGTACCCAGCAATCAAAGACAATGGGAGAGGTTTTGCCCCAGCAATATATCTGTCAAAATTACAAATATCTAAATATAGATGGTCATTCACCCTCGCTAGGTTCAACGTGCTGCCATCTGCCTTATTGCAGGGCAGATCTGTGGGTAAACCATATGCGGAGCGAGTTTGCCCCTTGGCCTGATAGACGTGGAAACCATCTCTCATGTCTTGCTACGATGTCGTTTTTATGAGGATATTCGCTGGTCTGAACGTCAATGTTTAAAATCCCTGATAGAGGATAAGGCTCCAGAGATCACACTAAGGGAGGCCAAATTTTGCGTAGCTGCCATAAAACTCAGGGAACATGGTGTGCTATTACATAGAATAAGGCCTCAGATGGAAACTCTAGATAATATTTTATAGACTAAGACCTAAACCACATTTCTAATGGCTGTCATATTCATATTGTTTATTGTTATATTCAATTGTTAATTCAAACTTAATTCTATTGTGTTTTATGTTCACTTAGTACGGCATGTGAAGCTGGTCTGGGACCATAATAAATTTCATTTCATTTCATTTCAACCTACACCCCCTCAAGAGTCCTGGGGACTGTAGTTTACCACCCACACAACTAACTTTCCCAGCACCTTTAAACTACATTCCCCCAGGATTCTTTGGGGGGAGATATGTGCTTTAAATGTATGGTGTGTATGCAGCCGTAGTGCGTGGGATTTGAAATCAGGCAGTGGCGTAGCGTGGGTTGTCAGCACCCGGGGCAAGGCAAGTAATTTGCGCCCCCTAACCCGTGGATTTGCGCCCCCTAACCCTATCCCTAACCCTAACCCCCAGCTGTTGCGCCCGGTGCGGCCGGCCCCCCCTGCACCCCCCACGCTACGCCACTGAATTCAGGTCCCTGAAATCCAAACTCGGAAGGCTAACCTATGGATGAATCTGCGCAATAGAGATGGGGGACCCTTGGCTCTGCTGATATTGTTAGACTCTAGTTCCCATGAGCCCCTGCCAGCACAGCCAATGGTCACGAGTAAAGGGAAATCTGGAGGATCACACAGTCCCCATCCCTGCTATAAAAGTTCCTACCTAGTGAGAGAAGTTCAGTCTATGTGACCTTTGGGTGTCTTCCAGAGCCAAGCTTGTATGCTGCACTATGTATGAGTTCCAAGTGCACTCAAATTTTTGGATGGACATTCCTAAATTACGACTCGGCTCCATTGTGGCCAGTGCCAAACAGCTTTTCCCAAGCCATTTCCAAAAGTGCTTCGCTCAGCGTTACGGAACCTGGTTGGGTTGGGGAGGAAGGGAGCTATTCTATCAGAGCACCTGGCAGTTCAAGGTGGTTTGGGGACAAAACTCCCAATGTGAGCGGTGAGAACGCCTGCCAACATCTCCACAGTTTGCATTTGCGTGGACAGGCGTAGTCCCCAGATCCCGAGTGGTCCCCCCCCCCCCCGTCATGTGGAATAACGACTCTAGACAACGTGCTATGGGATTAAATTGGCCACAACTTTATTAAATTTCAAATGTGGGTAGACCTTGGCTCAGGCATTGGGCGTTCTCCCTCCCCAGTCCCCAGCCGGGGACCTAGGGAGCATCAGGGTTATCCAGTGTGTGGGGGGGATGGGCCTCCCTTCAGAAACCCCTTTAACGGGGAACCCTGGTATCGCCGCCGCAAAGAGGAAGATGGACTAAAGGATTCCGCCCAAGGCCTGATACCGCCAAAGTTGTGACGTTTTGCTACAGGAAAGGCGAAAGCTGCCAATGCAGGGAAATTCCTTTCCGGCCCTTTAACAGCGACCTTATCGTAGCAGCGCCCGCATACCTGTGGAGAAAGGTTAACCTGCAAAACCTATGAAGAAAAGTTAACCTGCAAAAGAAGACATTAACTGAGGGTGGGTAGGGTGGGAGAAGCTCTGGAGCCAAGTGAGGATTACCAGGTAAGATCCACCCTCTATTGTGTGGGCAGGTAATCCCTCCCCCTACCTGGCCTGGTTTCCCTGGTAACGCTTCCCCCAGGTGGGATTGGACAAATCACTGGGGTAGGCGGGGACCTCCAGGTATCCCACCTGAGGGAAGGCAAAGCCTATGCTGATGGGGCCACTCCAGATCCAGGGCTGCACGCGTTCACGCAAAGGGTGCCCCCCGTTTTAAGCGGGGAGCGGTCATTATGATCCCGAACCAGGCGTTTCTGAAGAATAATTAGTTTTAAGGCGCAGGAGAGAGCAGTGACATCTGGGCAATGAATAACCTGCACTCCTGGCCCACTTGCTCATGGAGGAAACACTGTCAGCGGGATCTGCGGGGACTAGTGAAATCCTTCCTTTGTTGGGCAATTTGCATAGAGGAACCTCAAAGCATCTTAAATGAAATGGTGAGAGTGCGGTTGTTATTTTAAAGGGGGGAGAGATTCCAATTCATCTCACGTTTGTATAATTTAAAGATCTCTCACTCACTTGCACACATGCAGGCACACCCTGACATATCTACCACACACCATAGGAGCCAACTCCTAGGGGCCCCCTTGGCCCCTGCAATAAAATATTTGAGGGGGCTTCTTCCCAGTTGATGGGCATTGCCATTCAAATGGTGTGCATGTGCCCCATCATGTGATCAGTTCTGCAGGGTGTGGCTTACCTGCCCCCCCCCCAATAATAGTTTCTTCAAGTTGGCTCTCCTGCCACACACACACACACACACACACACACACAAATGGGTGACTCTAGTCCAGGAGAGTTCATTGCGTAATGACATTTGCAAATGTTTTAAAGTGCCAGGAGACTTGTTTTTGTTGCTGCAAACTAACACAGCTACTCCTTCTGGCTCCACCTGCTGGGGACCTCCCTGCCTCCCACACTACCAGTCTTGTTCATAAGTAACAAAAAGAAGTTTGCTCACGGTTAGGCAGAGCACAGTGTGATCCCTGAAGGCAGGCTTTAGGCTTAAAGTTACCAATGCGTACAAATAGGCTGACCCCATATGGGAGATAACCCAGGGACTTCTGGCTGAGAGCTAGCAGTGCAGTCCAGGTGAAGCAGGAAGCAGGCAGGACGAAAAAGAGAAGGAAAGGGAAGATGGCTACATGACTTGGCCTTTTACTAGGTCTGGATAGGCCACTCCCACCTACTAGTCACATGCAAAGGAAGGGTGCTCCAGTCAGGTGTAACAGGAAGTTCAACGGCTCTTCTCTCTCAATTTGAATTCCAAGGTAGTACTGGATCTTTCCCAGTTCCTTGAACTCAACAGCTTTGCTTAGGTGTTTTACAACCTGTGCATAGTCTCTGTCATTTTCTGTGGCAATAACCAAGTCATCAACAAAAGCGAGAACTTATGAAAATTGTCCATTACTTGCTGTACAAGTACTTGTCAAAACACATAAATGTAATAGACTGTATAATAACAATTGTAAAGTTATTTACTGGAAACTACTTCTCAAAATTAGATACAGCTTCTCATAATATCAAAATCAACATTGTGACATAACATATTAAAATGTAGCTTATTCAGTTGACCACCAAGTCCAGTATGTACAAAACACGATTTCTGAATTGCTGAAACAGTTAACTGAAGTGGAATACAAAAAGGGAGGCGTGAGGAAGTCAGTGAAACAAGTGAATGAAAGCTAAGTTTGAAAATATTGGAAGTGTTTTTAATTGTTCTTGTTTTGTTTTGTTAATTCATTGTTCTATGTAGTGTTTTTGTTTTTGTTTTTGTATTGTATTATATTGATTTGTTTAATTTTTTTTCTTTTTGTAATCTTTAAACTCTTAATAAATATTATTTTTTAAAAACAAAACAAAACACGATTCCTATTTTGTCAGTTTCGTAGTACATTCATTTCTAAATTCTTCATCTTCTCTTGTATTTTTCTATCTGAAGTATTCCTTATAAGAGTACCATGAAATAGTCTTGCAAGTGTCTAATGAAGATGATAAGGTTGGTAGACATAAACTGGCACTGGTAGATCCTGTCACAGGTAGACAAGACAAGGATTCTGGATATTCCCCTGTTTCACCCAAGGGGCTTCATCAGCTGTGCATAGTTCTAAATCATATAAACATAGACACTTTGTAATATCTTAGCTGCACAAATTCCAAAGAAACATACAAAATTATAATAAATGCACATACCATTACAGCTACATGGATCTTACTTGTGATAGATTCTCAGTCGTAGTAAACTTGTAAGTCTGAGTACTATATAAGGGGGCAACACTAGCTAAGGCGACAGGTGCCAATAATTCATGTTAATTCACTCTTAAAGGAACATTGCTCAGTAATGTACTATAGACAGAAAATTGTTACAACAGGTATCCTATATGTTCATTAAAGGTTTGTCCAATTTTTAACTTAAGGAAAGCAGCTATAATCTAATCCAGTGTTTAAACCTGAAGGACGAAGTGTATTAAGTAGAAAAAAATGAAACTACTTTCTTTTTGTTGTAAAACCCTCCTCGCTTGATCTAGAGGTCCCTGGTAAGCCCAAAGAACAAAAAATGTTAAATCATTTTGGCATTATGAGAAGCTGTATCTAATTTTGAGAAGTAAGGTAAAGGTACCCCTGCCCGTACGGGCCAGTCGTGTCCGACTCTAGGGTTGTGCGCCCATCTCACTTAAGAGGCCGGGGGCCAGCGCTGTCCAGAGATACTTCCGGGTCACGTGGCCAGCGTGACGAAGCTGCTCTGGTGAGCCAGCACCAGCGCAGCACACGGAAACGCCGTTTACCTTCCCGCTATAAAGCGGTACCTATTTACTTGCACTTAAGGGTGCTTTCGAACTGCTAGGTGGGCAGGAGCTGGGACCGAAAGACGGGAGCTCACCCCGCCACGGGGATTCGAACCGCCGACCATGCGATCGGCAAGCCCTAGACGCTGAGGTTTTACCCACAGCGCCACCCACGTCCCCTAATTTTGAGAAGTAGTTTCCAGTAAATAATTTTACAATTTTTATTATACAGCCTATTACGTTCACATGTTTTTTCAAGTGGATTTGCATAATACTGTATAGGCATTCTAGTTCATAGAATCATAGAATCATAGAGTTGGAAGAGACCACAAGGGCCATTGAGTCCAACCCCCTGTCAAGCAGGAAACACCATCAGAGCACTCCTGACATATGGTTGTCAAGCCTCTGTTTAAAGACCTCCAAAGAAGGAAACTCCACCACACTCCTTGGCAGCAAATTCCACTGTCGAACAGCTCTTACTGTCAGGAAGTTCTTCCTAATGTTTAGGTGGAATCTTCTTTCTTGTAGTTTGGAGCCATTGCTCCGTGTCCGCTTCTCTGGAGCAGCAGAAAACAACCTTTCTCCCTCCTCTATGTGACATCCTTTTATATATTTGAACATGGCTATCATATCACCCCTTAACCTCCTCTTCTCCAGGCTAAACATGCCCAGCTCCCTTAGCCGTTCCTCATAAGGCATCGTTTCCAGGCCTTTGACCATTTTGGTTGCCCTCCTCTGGACACGTTCCAGTTTGTCAGTGTCCTTCTTGAACTGTGGTGCCCAGAACTGGACACAGTACTCCAGGTGAGGTCCATTAATCATTCCCCCATGTCTCTTATTTAAGGATTTTTTCCTCCCACCACTAGGTCTGCGTGCTGTTTGCTCCATTTGGTCTATGACATTTGGATGATCATCTTCATCAATTGATAGACTCCTACCTTCAGGAGCACTGCCTCCCTCCCCCACATGAGTCAGTTTAAAGCCCTCCTGGTGAGGTTTCTGAGATTTTTGGCAAAAACATTCCTCCCAATCGTTGTGAGGTGCAGCCCATCGCTTGCCAGAAGTCCATCTTCAAGAAACTGCAGTCCGTGATCTAAGAATCCAAACCGTTCCTGTTTACACCATTTGCGAAGCTAGCTGTTCACTTCCACTATTTTTCCCTCTCTCCCTGGGCCACGCCGTTCAACTGGGAGGACAGATGAGATGACAATTTGTGCATTTAATTGCTTCAATTTCCTGCCCAGAGCCTCATAGTCTCTTTTGATCTTCTGGAGGCTATTGCTTGCAGTGTCATTGGTTTCCACATGAACCAAGAGGAAGGGGTATTTGTCAGTGGGTTTTATGATTCCTTGCAGTCGTTCAGTTACATCTTGGATCTTAGCCCCGGGGAGACAGCACACTTCCCGAGACATCTTGTTTTGATTGTACAAGTTACTTGTCAGCATGGCCTTGCTTGCACCCAAGTTGCGTCAGCATTTTGTGCAGCTTCTGCTTCCAGGCTCTGGCAGCCTGCTTAAGTCCATAAAGTCCCTTTTGTAGTTTGCACACCAAATGTGCCTCATGTGGTTTAACAAAACCCTTGGGTTGCTTCATGTAAATTTCCTCTGAAATTTGCCCATGAAGAAAGGCAGTTTTAGTATCAATGTGCCTAACTTCCATTTGCTTAGAAGCTGCAATGCTGAAAAGCATTCGTACACTGTTGTAACTCACAGTTGGCACAAAGATGTCATCATAATCTTCGCCGTAGCATTGAGAAAGGCCTTGTGCTACAAATCTGGCTTTGTAGAGCTGCATTTCCCCTTCAGATCCTTGCTTAATTTTAAAAACCCACTTACTTCCTATGGCCTTCTTTCCAGGAGGTAGGTCAGTAACATAGCTGTCAACTTTTTCCTTTTTTTGTGAGGGATCCTATTCAGAATAAGGGAATTTCCCTTAAAAAAAGGGTTATGTTGACAGCTATGGTCAGTAAGGGTCCATGTCTTGTTTTGATGCAGTGCATCCATCTCCTCCTGTGCGGCCTTCCTCCAGAGACTGGCTTCTGCAGATGGCATCTCCTCTATCTCGTCCTATATATATCTCTACCTTCTATATAGAAGGTTCTTGAGGTAACGTCGACCCTGCGAAGTAGGACAGCTGTAATGGTGGGACACCTCTGTTGGTTCTGGATGAGCGTCTGACCTGTGGTTCTGGGACTGCATCAGCTTCCTCATCCTCCTTCAAATGGTGGCATGTCTCCATATGGATCCTCTTCTTTGTATCTGGTGCCACTAGAAGTCCGGTCCTCTGCATCTTCTTGTGCATCGCCTGTAGAGGGGGCTATGACATTGGAAGGCATATCTGGACATTGCAAGATTAATGAAGAAAAGTACCCAAGTTCTTAGAATTCTTCTGATTCCTCAGAAAACTCCACACTATTTTTAGTGTCAGCTTTGTTGTGCTCATCACAGTAAATTGTATGGTGTGCACTTGCTTTACTAGTTTGTAAGTCCATTATTTTGTATCATTTTCCTCCAGAGGTATATCCCAGAAGGAAACCTGCTTGCGCTCTGGAGTCAAGCTTGTGTCTATGTTCTCTGGGAACGTGATAGTAACATAGACTTCCAAATACACAGATGTGTGACAGGTTGGGAGTTCTCCCATGCCAAAGTTCAAAAGTTGTGCGTTTAACTCCCTTTGTTGGCAGTTTGCTTTGGAGATACACTGCAATGCATGCTGTGTCCACCCACAACTTTTGGGGTAGGCATGCATCCTCTAACATGCACCTTGTCATCTCCATGATGGACCTGAACTTTCTCTCAGCTATGGAGTTCTGTTGTGGGGTGTAAGGAACAGTGGTTACATGCTCAATTCCTTCCTTCGCTAGGAGATTGCATGTCACGTGAGCAATACCCCATTTTCAGTCATTAGCATAGCTGAAGCTCTCTGGAATTTGTTCTTCACCATAGCAAGGTAGTCCTTTAACATTTCCAGCGTTTCACTCTTTTCCTTGATGAAATACACTACACAATACTTTGAAAAATCATCAAGAAATATTAGTATGTACCAGTTATTCCCCACTGAGCGGCCATTCATAGGTCCACATAAGTCACTGTAGACTTTGGTGCTTCTCTGCTCAGTGCAAGGAGGAAATGAAGACTTAACAGCTTTCCGAGTGGCACAACTTACACATTTTGTTGGTGCAGTGTTCCTCTTTGTTACCTACAGTTCCCTTGCTAGTTCTCTTTTCGGCAGATCCAGAATGGCGTTGGTGTCTCTGTGTCCAAGTCTTCTGTGCCACAGCTTGAGATCCGCCTCATTCTTATGGTTTGAGCGCTCACTTTGAGCCAATATCCTGGTATCTCTCTCACACACACATAGGGTCATCTATAGGATGCATATTTCCACCTGGCACAAAGCAAAATTTCACCAGCATCAGTGTGGAAACTTATTTGAAATGTTACTTCTACTGAAGCCCCCACAATTTATTATTATTATTATTATTATTATTATTATTAATAACAATAACAACAACAACAACAACAACAACAACAACAACAACAATAATATTTTTTTATTTATACCCCGCCCTCCCCAGCCAAGACCGGGCTCAGGGCGGCTAACAACCAATAATAAAAACAAGTTGATTAAAATACAATTTTAAAAAAAGATTTAAATACAACATTAAAACCTTAGGATGCAGCCTTTTCACAGGAGGAGAAAGGAAAAAAGGAAAGGAAAAAGAAAGAGGGGGAGTGTGCTGGTCCCAGGGGCTAACCGAGAGGCGAGGACCCTCTTCACCACCTTTATTGCATCTGCAGAAAACAGCAGCAGGAGACTCTTTCAGATGGTTTGCAATCTAATGGAACCACTTTCACCATTGGGGCCCGGTAAGGCTGAGACCCTCCCTGCCCGCAGACTGTCTCACCACAGTGGTGCATGCTCTAGTTATCTCCTGCTTGGACTACTGCCATGCGCTCTATGTGGGGCTACCTTTGAAGGTGACTCAGAAACTGCAATTAATCCAGAATGCAGCAGCTAGACTGGTGACTGGGAGTAGCTGCCAGGACCATATAACAACAGTCCTGAAAGACCTTCATTGGCTTCCAGTACGTTTCCGAGCACAATTCAAAGTGTTGGTGCTGACCTTTAAAGCCCTAAACGGCCTCGGCCCAGTATACCTGAAGGAGCGTCTCCACCCCCATCGTTCAAGCCAGACACTGAGATCCAGCGCCGAGGGCCTTCTGGCGGTTCCCTCCCTGTGAGAAGCAAAGTTACAGGGAACCAGGCAGAGGGCCTTCTTGGTAGTGGCGCCTGCCCTGTGGAATGCCCTCCCATCAGATGTCAAGGAAATAAACAACTATCTGACTTTTAGAAGACATCTGAAGGCAGCCCTGTTCGGGAAGTTTTTAATGTTTGATCTTTTATAGTGTTTTTTATTGTTTTGCTGAGAGCCACCTAGAGTGGCTGGGGAAACCCAGCCAGATGCGTGGGGTATAAATGAATTATTATTATTATTATTATTATTATTATTATTATTCCTTGGGACAAAGGTTCAAGACCCAGTGAGGGAGGTTGGGGGAAGCACCTTTTGCCTAGCAACATAATGGAGGGAGCAGGACAGACGACAGAGGAAGCAGAGCCAGCCATACCATTGGGGAAAATGAGGCAGCTGCTTTAAGTGGCGGACACTTGAAGGGTGGCATGTTAAGTATAATTGGTTTAATTGACCCTGAAATGGGAATGGCTATGTGTATTGCCGAAAAGATTTAACTCTGGGGAAATTCCACTGCAGTATTCTAAGAGACTCTGAGCTTTAAGTGAGTTGATAATTCTTTGCTAGCTGACACATGAGTGTCTAATCTTAGATCACATGAGAGGTATTGAACTGTAAATTCAGTATCTTTGCTCTCAGATTCAGTGAGAGTGAGGATGTAAATGATGCTCTCCAGGGGAAAACAGCTCCAGGAAAATGGAGGATGTAAAGAGAGAGAGACCTTTGCTGATAAGTCTGTAGAGTATTCACATTTTCTAAGATGATGAGTCTGTGCTGGACAGCACAAGATGCCTTATGGAATTATTTGTATGTATCTTTGATGTTTTTGTTTTGTTTTGAAGAAAATTCTGCAATAAAAGTTTGAACAAACATATTGGCTTTTGTCAATGTTTTATTTCCCAAAGGGAGTCAGTTTCCATGCATCCAGTCACTTCACACTCTGCAATATTCATATCTGCAATATGGTGATACTGGAGAACAGAGCTGTATGGGCTACACAGGTGGTCTGCTACCCCCCTAAGCTAGCCTGCTGTGGCCCTCAGGTGTGCAGTGCTAAATAAGAGCACTGGGCACTCATACATGGAGTGCAGGCTTCCATATTTAATTGGGGGGGGGGAGAGCATGCCACTGCTCTCAGAAGTTTGAGGAGGTGGCAAAGGGGTCAGCATTGAAAATGTGTGTTCTTCCCAACTCTAAGTCACCTTTGGGCCTCCAAGGGGTGAGGTGGGGGGCTCTTCTGTATCCATTGTTCTCACTTTTACCCCTTCCATCTTTTATCTTGCTCAGAACTGAATTCAAACCAACATCCTTTGAAAACAACAGAGAGAATAATGGGAATGCAGGAAATGAGTGTGCCACAAGTTTGAGCTCACTGTCTGAAATGCACCAAGGATGTGTAACTACAGGGGCAGAGAGGGGGAACAGCAATTACATCCACCAACGCAGCCAGCTCCCAGAGCAAATTAAGTGCCAATTTTCTGCACTGCTGAAGAGTAAAGAATAAAGATGATAAATAACAGGAAGTTTCAGATGAAAAGAAAGAGTGAGGCAAAGGAGGCTGACTGGAGAGAGAAGTTCTCAACCTCTGGCGATCAGCCAGCAAGTCAGCAGCAAATGCGCAGGCCCAGTCGCCCTCTGCCGGCCAGCCGGTCTCCAAGGGAGGAAGCAGCCTTTGTGTTGGGATCAAGCATATCCCACTTTTGACTATTATTCATTAGATTTATATGGTGCCCTTCATTGTAAGATCTCAGGGTGATTCACAGAATAAAATACAGGTTAAAAGCAAGCAAGTAATTAAAACCAAAACAGCAAAACAATAACACCCCACCTTCCCACAGACACATTTAAAAGGCTGTAGAGCCGTGGTTCCCATTTAGGGGTCTGGGGACCCCAGGGGGTTCACAGCACCTTCCCTGGTCAGGGACTCACTTTAGGGCTGTGGGATAAATTGCCATACCATGTTGTTGTTTTTTAGTCGTTTAGTTGTATCCAACTCTTCGTGACTGTTGTAAATAAAAATATATGCCCTTTTCCCTTATGGGGTATCCAAGAGCCCATATAGAGTCCTTACATAGGTTCCCTATTGGTAGGAGAAAATAACAGAGGCCAACCAGAGAATATTGAGAAGCAAAGCAGCTAGTAAGCTTGATCTTTATTGATCTGTTGCAACAGGGTGCTCCCCTCACACACAGGAGAGGAAGAGGACCCCCCAAAATGCTGTGCAAGGGCTTATAAAGGCTTTTGAAATTCCCATTCTCTAGATCAAGACCACCCCCAGAAACATTATGCATACATCACAGAAGGGGTGTAACCTAAGACCACCCCTCAGATACATCCCACCTACATCACAGAAATTTTAATGTTGTTTTTCTCCTGTCACAGTTTATCTCCTGTCTGGCAAGTTACTTGATTGGATTGCCTGGGGAGCCTGGCCATTATTGTAGTGGTAAAATACTTATTTCCTGGGCCAGGTCACAGGATCACACCTTAATCATATCTTAAATGTGTCCTTAAGACAGGATTTGTGAGGAAGGAGACAATGGGGAGACTTTTCCAGTTTGACCTTGCAGAGAAAACATTTGGTCAGTTTAGGAATCAAAATAGTTCCAGGTTGGCCTTCCTGTGTTGATCTATGTATGTGCGGTTATGAACATTGCCATATATCTAAGAGCATAAAATTCCTATCACATGACCCCATGGACCAGAGCACGCCAGACACTTCTGTCTTCCACTGCCTCCTGCAGTTTGGTCAAATTCATGCTGGTAGCTTCGAGAACACTATCCAACCATCTCGCCCTCTGTCGTCCCCTTCTCCTTGTGCCCTCCATCTTTCCCAACATCAGGGTCTTTTCCAGGGAGTCTTCTCTTCTCATGAGGTGGCCAAAGTCTTGGAGCCTCAGCTTCAGGATCTGTCCTTCCAGTGAGCACTCAGGGCTGATTTCCTTAAGAATGGATAGATTTGTTCTTGCAGTCTATGGGACTCTCAAGAGTCTCCTCCAGCACCATATTTCAGAAGCATCAATTCTTCGGCGATCAGCCTTCTTTATGGTCCACTTCCATACATCACTACTGGGAAAACCATAGCTTTTACTATATTGTGATAGGAATTTTATGGTCCATCAACTTCATCTGCCATTCTTCCCAGGTGGGTAAATCTTGTGTCTTCCAATACTTCGCGATAAGTATTCTTGCTGCTGTTGTTGCATACATAAAGAAACTTCTGTCCTTCTTTGGCACCAATTGGCCGACCATGCCCAGGAGAAAGGCCTCTGGTTTCTTCAGAAAGGTATATTTAAATACCTTTTTCATTTCATTATAAATCATCTCCCAGAATGTCTTAATCCTTGGGCATGTCCACCAAAGGTGAAAGAATGTACCTTCAGTCTCATTACATTTCCAACATTTATTTTCGGGCAAATGGTAAATTTTTGCAAGCTTGACTGGTGCCATGTACCACCTGTAAATCATTTTCATTAAATTCTCTCTTAGGGCATTACATGCCGTAAATTTCATACCTGTGGTCCATAACTGTTCCCAGTCAGCCATCATAATGTTATGTCCAACATCTTGTGCCCATTTAATCATAGCAGATTTCACCGTTTCATGCTGAATGTTCCATTTCAATAATAATAATAATAATAATAATTTATTATTTATACCCCGCCCATCTGGCTGGGCCTCCCCAGCCACTCTGGGCGGCTTACATAAAAACCAAAAATACAGTAAAATATCACACGTTAAAAACTTCCCTGAACAGGGCTGCCTTAAGATGTCTTCTGAATGTCAGGTAGTTGTTTATCACTTTGACATCTGCTGGAAGGGCGTTCCACAGGGCGGGCGCCACTACCGAGAAGGCCCTCTGCCTGGTTCCCTGTAGCTTTGCTTCTCGCAATGAGGAAACCGCCAGAAGGCCCTCGGCGCTGGACCTCAGCGTCCGGGCAGAATGATGGGGGTGGAGACGCTCCTTCAGGTATACTGGACCGAGGCCGTTTAGGGCTTTAAAGGTCAGCACCAACACTTTGAATTGTGCTCGGAAACATACTGGGAGCCAATGTAGGTCTTTCAAGACCGGTGTTATATGGTCTCGGCGGCCGCTCCCAGTCACCAGTCTAGCTGCCGCATTCTGGATTAGTTGTAGTTTCCGAGTCACCTTCAAAGGTAGCCCCACGTAGAGTGCATTGCAGTAGTCCAAGCGGGAGATAACCAGAGCATGCACCACTCTGGCGAGACAGTCCGCAGGCAGATAGGGTCTCAGCCTACGTACCAGATGGAGCTGGTAAACAGCTGCCATGGACACAGATTTGACCTGTGCCTCCATGGACAGCTGTGAGTCCAAAATGACTCCCAGGCTGTGCACCTGGTCCTTCAGGGGCACAGTTACCCCATTCAGGACCAGGGAATCCTCCACACCTGCCCGCCTCCTGTCCCCCAAAAACAGAACTTCTGTCTTGTCAGGATTCAACCTCAATCTGTTAGCCGCCATCCATCCTCCAACCACCTCCAGACACTCACACAGGACCTTCACCGCCTTCACTGGTTCTGATTTAAAAGAGAGGTAGAGCTGGGTATCATCCGCATCACTAGCCCAAACCTCCTGATGATCTCTCCCAGCAGCTGCATGTAGATGTTGAAAAGCATGGGGGAGAGGACAGAACCCTGAGGCACCCCACAAGTGAGAGCCCAGGGGTCTGAACACTCATCCCCCAACACCACTTTCTGAACACGGCCCAGGAGGAAGGAGCGGAACCACTGTATAACAGTGCCCCCAGCTCCCAGCCCCTCAAGAAGGGCCAGAAGGATGTTATGGTCGATGGTATCAAACGCCGCTGAGAGATCCAGCAGAACTAGGAAACAGCTCTCACCTTTGTCCCTAGCCCGCCGGAGATCATTAACCAGTGCGACCAAGGCAGTTTCAGTCCCATGATGAGGCCTGAACCCCGACTGGAAGGGATCCAAATGGTCCGCTTCTTCCAGGCGTGCCTGGAGTTGTTCGGCAACCGCTCGCTCAATCACCTTGCCCAAGAATGGAAGATTTGAGACTGGGCGATAGTTGGCCATCGTGGCCGCATCTAAAGATGGTTTTTTAAGAAGCGGTTTAATAACCGCCTCTTTCAGCGAGTCTGGGAAGGCTCCCTCACGGAGGGAAGCAATCACCACCCCACGAAGCCCATCGCCCAGTCCTTCCCAGCTAGCTTTTATAAGCCAGGATGGGCAAGGATCCAGGAGACAGGTGGTTGGTTTCACTCGTCCAAGCAGCCTGTCCACATCCTCGGAGGTAACAGATTGGAATTGATCCCACACAACTTGACCAGACAGGACTCTAGCACTCTCCCGCCCCGGCCCTGCTCCCACGGTGGAGTCTACTTCTTCCCGAATCTGAGCGATTTTATCTGCAAAAAACTTTGCAAAATCATTGCAGGAGAACATGTGGCCCGTACTGGGCCCCGATGTTGCAGGTGGTTCCGCTAAATTGTGAACCACCTGAAAAAGTCTCCTGCTGCTGTTTTCTGCAGATGCAATAGAGGCGGTGAAGAAATTCTTCTTCGCCGTCGCTATCGCCATTTGGTAGGCTCGACGTTGAGCTCTAACCTGTGTCCGGTCAGATTCGGAATGAGTTATCCGCCACCGGCGCTCTAGCCGTCTCAACGATTGTTTCATTGCCCTCAGATCCGTGGAAAACCACGGGGCTGTCCGGGCTCCATGCAATCGGAGAGGGCGCTTCGGAGCCAAACAGTCAATAGCCCTGGTTAACTCCGCATTCCAGCGGGCCACCAGGGAATCAGCTGAAAGGCCATCAACATGGGATAAAGCATCCCCTACCACCCTCTGGAAACCATTTGGATCCATTAAGTGGCGGGGGCGGACCATCCGAATTGGTCCCACCTCCCTGCAGAGGGGATGGGTCGCAGAGAAGTCCAGTTGCACCAGGAAGTGATCTGACCATGGCACTTCTTTTGTTTCGCTTTTAGTTAGTGTCAGATCACCAACATCCATAGAGGTAAACACCAGGTCCAAGGCATGTCCGCGGCTATGGGTTGGGCCAGACTTATTCAGGGACAGCCCCATGGAGGCCATGCTTTCCACGAAGTCCCGAGCAGCCCCTTGTAAGGTCGTGTCGGCATGGATGTTAAAATCCCCTAGGACAACCAAGCTGGGTGTCTCCAGGAGAACATCCGCCACGACCTGAAGCAGCTCGGGCAGGGAATCCTTGGTGCAGCGGGGAGGTCGGTACACCAAAAGGAATCCTGTACTGCCCCTATTGCCCAACTTCCAGAACATGCACTCGGAAAACTGGGTCTTCCCAATAGGATGCCTGGTGCAAACTAATGACTTCCTAAAAATCACTGCAACCCCCCCTCCCTGCCCACATGACCTGGGTTGCTGTGCGTAAGAGAAACCTGGTGGACAAGCAGCAGCAAGGACAGGCCCATCTGCTTCATCCAACCAAGTCTCTGTTACACATGCCAGGTCAAGTCCTCCATCCACGATCAAGTCATGGATGGCAGTGGTCTTATGAATCATTGACCTAGCATTGCACAGCAACACCTTCAGGTCATGTGGGTATCCCTTGCTGATTCTAGTATCCATCCAGTCAGGACCAGACCCGGAGGCAGGAATAGTCCTCAGATAACGACTAAACCTGCCCCCTCTGTAATGACATGGTCTAGTCTTAGCGTAACTCCTCCTCCTACCCGTGATCACTGAGATCGGTTGTCCCAGTACATCTCCCCCTGTGGAACATGCCCCAGCCATTTTGTGGGCTGGGGCCCACTCCCTGGCAGCCCTGACCTCTCCCCCTAAGAACAAAATAACACCGTAAACAAACAAACAAAACCAATAAAACAATACAACAAAAAATGTAAAAATTACAAAAACATCAAAATAAAAAAATAATTCCCCAAGCCCAACCAAACGTCCATCCCACCCCCACCCCCCACATACAAAAAATCCAAAAGAAAATTTTAAAAAACATTTTAAAAACACTCTGTGCCCCTCTTGCAGTAACACAGTCCTAGTGAGGCCTGTCAGGCCCTGCCCTGGGCCAGATGGTAAGTGGCAAGAGCAGGGCCCTCAGGCACTCACTCAGGGGAGTCCTCCTGGGCAGCAGGCAGCAAGCACCAAGCAGTCCTTGTGAGGCTTCAGGCCCCGCCCCAGGCCAGATGGTAAGTGGCAAAAGCAGGGCCCTCAAGCACTCACTCAGGGGAGTCCTCCTGGGCAACAGCAAATTATACATTCTTGACAAATTCTTAGTTTTGGGATCTAACAATTCTGTTTCCAATTTTGATTTTTCCACCTGAAGCCAACTTTTTTATCCAAATTATATGCCTCCATTATTTGGTAATAATGAAGCCAATCTTGCACTTTGTTTTTTAATTTTTCAAAACTCTGCAATTTTACCCTGTATCCATCTTGTTCCAAAATTTCCCAATATTTCGGCCATTTGGCCTCCATATTGAGTTTTTTCTGTGCCTTCGCTTCCATTGGTGACAACCATCTTGGGGTTTTATTTTCTAACAAATCTTTGGAATCATAGAATAGAATCAGAGTTGGAAGAGACCACAAGGGCCATCGAGTCCAACCCCCTGCCAAGCAGGAAACACCATCAGAGCACTCCTTATATCTTATCCAAACATTAAACAATGCTTTCCTAACAAATTCCTCCTCACTTTCTGCCATCAAGTTTGTGTCATCTGCATATCTGCACATCTACCTTACCATACCAGTATTGAAATTACCGGTGAACAAAAGGTGGAAACCGACAGCCGGGGGGGGGGCACCGGTCTCTCCTGCTGTATTTGCTTTCTCCCTTCTCCCTCCTAACTGATGAGAAATGGCCATAAGCTCTCACACAAACCAGAAGAATTTTAAAGTTTAACCAGTATGTTGGCTAGACAATCAAAGATCCAGCGGCAAAGTAAACAAAGAAGGTAAACAACAAAGAAGTGGAAAGTGCTTCTTTCTTTCCTCCAACACGCCCACACCCACCAATGAAAAAAGGGGGGAAGTGTTCTTATTTTTATTTTCCCCCTAAATAGCTTTCCTCCATATTAAAAAGGAAAGTTGTTTGTTTGTAGGAGATTATCTCTTTGCTTGCTTGCTCTCCTTCCCATTGTGCTACATCGTGATATTGAAAACCAGATATCACCCAGCCCTAACTCAATTATCTTATTAATTGCACAGTGAAGGTCACAATAATGATCCACAGGTCATCCAAGCAATAGCCTCCAGAAGATCAAAAGAGACTATGAGGCTCTGCGCAGGACATTGAAGCAATTAAATGCACAAATTGTCATCTCATCTGTCCTCCCAGTTGAACGACGTGGCCCAGGGAGAGAGGGAAAAATAGTGGAAGTGAACAGCTAGCTTCGCAAATGGTGTAAACAGGAACGGTTTGGATTCTTAGATCACGGACTGCAGTTTCTTGAAGATGGACTTCTGGCAAGCGATGGGCTGCACCTCACAACGGTTAGGAGGAATGTTTTTGCCAAAAATCTCAGAAACCTAATCAGGAGGGCTTTAAACTGACTAATGTGGGGGAGGGAGACAGTGCTCCTGAAGGTAGGAATCTATCAATTGATGAAGATGATCATCCAAATGTCATAGACCAAATGGAGCAAACAGCACGCAGACCTAGTGGTGGGAGGAAAAAATCCTTAAATAAGAGACACGGGGGAATGATTAATGGACTTCAATGTCTGTACACTAATGCGCAAAGCATGGGAAATAAACAAGATGAGCTTGAGCTCTTGGTACAGCGAACTAAATATGACATAATAGGCATCACTGAAACCTGGTGGGATAAGTCCCATGACTGGAATGTAATAATGGAGGGATACAATCTATTTCAGAGAAACAGACCAGACAAGAAAGGAGGAGGAGTGGCGTTATATGTCAGGGATATGTATACCTGTGAAGAGATCCAAGATTTAGAACCTCAAAGCCAAAGTGAGAGCATTTGGGTCAAATTTTGTTTTTTTTTTAATACATATTTATTAAAGTTTTTGAATAAAAATGCATAAATAAACAACATTACTTATATTATAACATAGTTTCATCACTTCTTTGGACTCCCCCGCGTCTCCCGCTCGCACTTACATCGTTACAGAAAAAAAAAAATTTCCAAGCAAATTACCCACTTGTTTACAATCTTATCTCCGCTCATTTAAATAAAATCTAACAATTCTCCAATAAATTTATATTTCCTTAATCTCACTTATCGTCAAAATCAGATCTAATTCAGTGGTAGGCTATTGTTTATGATCTAGCATCCTTCTTAACATTCAACCAAATTACAATATTTTTGTAAATAAATCTTGAATTTCCTCCAGTCCTCCTCAATCCTCTCCTCTCCCAGGTCTCGGATTCTACCAGTCATCTCGGCCAGTTGCATGTAGTCCATCAGCTGCATCTGCCACTCTTCCAGTGTGGGTAGATCTTGAGTTTTCCAGCTCTTAGCGATAAGTATCCTTGCTGCCGTTGTTGCATACATAAAAAATGTTCGGTCCTTCTTTAACACCTTCTGGCCGACAATACCCAGAAGGAAGGCCTCTGGTTTCTTAATGAAGGTATACTTAAATACCTTTTTCAACTCATTATATATCATTTCCCAGAAGGCCTTCACTTTAGGGCAAGTCCACCAGAGGTGAAAGAATGTACCTTCATGTTCTTTACATTTCCAACATTTATTATCAGACAAATGGTATATTTTGGCGAGTTTAACTGGGGTCATGTACCATCTGTATATCATTTTCATTACATTTTCCTTCAGAGCATTACATGCAGTGAAGTTCAGCCCAGTGGTCCACAACCTTTCCCAGTCCTCAAACATAATATTATGTTAGTGTTTTCAGAACTCATAGGGTTAAAGAGTTCTGTGTGATGTCCCTCAATTCCTGTCACGTGATTCAGAAAGAGGGAGGAGTCGTTCCTCACTGTTGTGTGTCTGCTGCCTGAGAGAGACGGAGGCAGGAGGCAGCCATGAATGCTAGCAGTCCAGGAGAATCTGAGAAATGCTGAGCTGTAAATATTTGCTGCAATAAAGAACTGATAAATTTGGACTCACAAGTGCTTGTTGTGTTTGGATCTAAGCAAGCAGCAACGGTTTTTGTTCCGCTGTGTTTTTACTCTGCAAGGCGAAACCGGAGAGAAGAAGGTCTGCGCAGCTTGGCTAAGAAGTGTGCCGGACCGCAATAAACTGGGGCTAATTGGGGCCATAAAGCAATTAGCCAATTAAGATCTTATCACATATTATGCCCAATGTCCTGAGCCCATTTTATCATAACCGATTTAACCATTTCGTCTTGTGTATTCCATTTTAACAGCAAGTTATACATTCTTGATAATACCTTAGTCTTTGGTTCTAACAATTCTGTTTCCAACTTCGATTTCTCCACCTGGAACCCTACCTTTTTATCATTTTTAAAGACTTCTTTAATCTGAGCGTAATGTAACCAGTCTCGCACTTTATCTTTCATTTTCTCCAAACTCTGCAATTTCCAATTGTCTCCATCTTTTTCTAATATTTCCCAATATTTTGGCCATTTGACCTCCATATTGGGTTTTTTTCGGGCCTTAGCTTCCAGCGGTGAAAGCCACCTTGGAGTTTTATTCTCCAATAAGTCTTTATATTTTGTCCAGACATTAAACACTGCTTTTCTGACAATATGGTTTTTAAAGGCCTTATTGATTTTAACCTTATCATACCATAAGTATGCATGCCAACCAAAAGCATTGTTAAAACCTTCCAAATCCAATACATCAGTGTCTTCGAGAAGTAGCCAGTCTTTTAGCCAGCAGAAAGCTGCGGCCTCATAGTACAACTTTAGGTCTGGCAGGGCAAAGCCCCCTCTCTCTTTCGCATCAGTTAATATCTTAAACTTAATTCTGGGCTTTTTGCCCTGCCAGACAAACTTAGAAATGTCTCTCTGCCACTTCCGGAAGCACTCCGTCTTGTCCACAATCTGTAGTGTTTGAAACAAAAACAACATTTTTGGCAATACATTCATCTTAATAGCAGCAATTCGGCCTAACAAAGAAAGTTTCAATTTTGTCCAACTGTCTAAGTCTCTTTTAATTTCAGACCAACATTTTTCATAGTTATCCTTAAAAAGACTCAGATTTTTTGCTGTTATGTTTACCCCTAGGTACTTTACTTTTTTAACCACAGTTAGTTTTGTCTCTCTCTGAAACCGTTCTGACTCTGTATCTGTCAAATTTTTTCCCAACACCTTAGTTTTCTGTTTGTTTAATTTGAATCCCGCCACCCGACCAAAGTCTTGAATCAATTGTAACACTCTTTTCGTACTAGATTCTGGCTCCTGCAGGGTCAAAACTAGGTCATCTGCAAAAGCTTTAAGTTTGTATTGTTTCGCTCCGACCTGGATTCCTTCCACCAACCGGTCCCCTCTGATCATGTTCAAGAGCACCTCCAGAGCCGAAATAAATAGCAAAGGGGAAATGGGGCAGCCTTGTCGTGTTCCTTTTTCAATTTTAAACTCTTCTGTAACCACATTGTTAACTATCAATTTAGCTTTTTGTTCTGAATATATTGCATCAATCCCATTCTCAAAACCCCGTCCCACTCCCATTTCTTTTAAATTTCCCTTCATAAATTTCCAAGAGATATTGTCAAAGGCCTTCTCCGCATCTATAAAAATTAACACTGCTTTTGTATTTATGTCTGTTTGCAAAAGTTCCAAGATGTCAATGATATTCCTTGTGTTAGCAAACAAGTGTCTACCTGGGAGAAAGCCTGCCTGGTCTTTATGAATTACTTCATTTAATACTTTTTTGAGTCTACTTGCCAAAACGTCTGCAAATATTTTGTAATCAACATTTAAAAGGGAGATGGGACGATAGTTCTTAAGTTGTGTCTTTTCAGCTTCCGATTTTGGTATCAATGTGATAAAAGCTTCTTTCCACGATTCCGGCGCCTTCTTCCCCTCCATAATTTCATTGCTGACCTCCATCAGTGGTTGTATCAAATAGTCTTTTAATGTCTTGTAGTACTTGGAGGTCAGCCCATCTGGTCCTGGAGATTTGCCCAATTTCATGTTCTGAATGGCATTTTCAATCTCTTGGCGTGTTATTTTACTGTTCAGGAGTGATCTATTTTCTTGTGACAATTTTTTAAGTCCATTTTTCTCCAAAAATTGTTTAATCTCAGCCTCATCCTGCGGCCCTTGGGTATATAATTTTTTGAAATATTTCTGAAAACACTTTCTAATCTCCTTGGGGTTCTGAATGTTTCTTCCTTCAATTTCCAAATTTGTAACTGTATTTAATTTTTGTCTCTTCTTCAACTGCCAAGCTAGCAGTTTCCCACATTTATTTGCCGATTCAAAAGTTTTTTGTTTCATTAATTTAATCTTCCACTCTATTTCCTGATTTATCAGTTTAGAATATTGTGCTTGATGGAGTTTGATTTCTCTCAAGATCGGCTGTGACTTCGGGTTTAATCTTAACTTCTTCTCTAGTTCTTTTATTTTCTCCAAAATCTTATCTTTTCTGTCGTTTTGTATCCTCTTCCTTACAGCATTCTGTTGTATCAAGAACCCCCTCATCACAGCTTTACTTGCGTCCCAAATAATTCTTTTTTCCACCATAGTGTTCATATTTATCTCAAAGTAATCCTTCAATGCTTTCTGGGCCTTCTTAATAGTCTCCTGATCTCTGAACAAATTGTCATTCATCTTCCATCTAAAGGAGCCGGTTGGTAATAGTGTCATGTCCATTTTCAGTGCGTTATGGTCGGAGCAGGTTTTTGGGCAGATTTCCACCTTTCCGACCTTGGGTGCCAGACCTCTAGTTATCCATATTTGGTCGATTCTTGTCCAAGTCAGCTGGGCTTCAGAGAAGAATGTTCCTTCTTTTCCCAAGGGGTTCTTTGTTCTCCAAATGTCAATCCAGTCCATATTGTCTGTCAGTTCAAAAAAGGTCTTTGGTAGTCTGCCGTCTTTTGTGACATTTTGGCTTTGTGACTTATCCATGTTAGTTGATACGACCCCGTTCATATCTCCCATCATAATGATGTTGTCATAGTCCAGATAATCCAGCATGGTCTCATGCAACTTCTTGAAAAATTCCGATTTCCCTTCATTTGGTGCATAAATTCCTAATATCAGAATCCTTTCTCCTTGATGTTGTATTTCAATTGCCAGAATTCTTCCATGTTCATCTTTGAATAAAAATTTAGGTGACAGGCTCTCTTTTGCATATATCACCACGCCTCTCTTCTTTACTTTGTCTGAAGATATAAATTCTTGGCCAAGTCTTTTGTTTATTAATACTTTTCTATGAAGCCTAGTCACATGTGTTTCTTGTAAGCAAATAATGTCCAGTTGTTCCTTTTTTAATATATGAAAAATTTTCCTCCTTTTTTCCGGAATGTTGCAGCCATTTATATTCCAACTCAAAAGTTGCAGAGACATCCTGAATAAATCTGGTTATTTTTCTAGGGGTGGTACCTTGTTTGCTGGATCTTCAGGATCCAAGGGTGCAGGCACCCCTGGTGCTCCAGGCCCCGAAGGTAGTTCAAGTCCTTTTTGAAGGTCCTCTCCGTAGGCGATCAGAAATTTGTCTCTATCTTCCAGTGTTCTAATTTTAATCTTCTTCCCTCTAAAGGTGAAAGATAATCCTTGCGGGAAATCCCACCTGAAGATGATTGAGTTGCTCCTCAACAGTTTTGCTAGTTCCAGATAATCAGATCTAAGGTCCAACAGTTGTTTAGGAATATCCTTGTAAATTTCAATTCTTTTGTCCAGAATATCCAGTGACTTTCCGTAATGCAGGCCCAAAATCTTGTCCCTTTCCTCCTTTGATCTCAATGTTATTAAACAGTCTCTGGGCTTCTCTTTCTTTATAAGTCTTCCAAGCCTGAAAGCTGATATGATTTTAAGATCTTTTTCCTCTAGGTTCCAAAACTTGGAAAATTCTTTAGTCAGAAACTCAGCTAGGTTACCTTCTTCCACCTCTGGTACCGACCTTATCCTTAAATTGGTCTCCCTGTTCCGCAGTTCTATCATGGACAGATAGATCTGGTGTTCACCTACTTGTTTGCTGAGTGGTCTTATCTCTTTTTCTAAATTTCCCAGTCTTTGGCTGGTATCCTCAGCCAATTTCTGATTTTCACCTGCAGTCTCCTTCAATTCTCCAATTGCTTGTACGTTCTGTGCGACTTGTCCAGTTAATCTATTTAAATATTCTGTGTTTTGATCAATTTTAGCTGTTTGCTGATCAACTTTTTTATCCAAAGATTCCAATTTTTCAAGAATTTTCTCTAACATAGAGCCATTTGCTCCTGAGGCCATCTCTTCCAATTGTAATTCCTCAGTTTCTCCCTCCCCTGCCCGAAGCAGAGAAGCAGCTTCTTCCTCAGAAGTCAAAATAGGCAAAGTAGGCACAGATGATCTACGTGCCTGAGAGGCTGCGGTTAAAGTTGTTAAAGTTGTTTGTCTAGTTCTCAGTCCCTTTTTTCTTGCACCACTCATTCCAAAGTTATCTAAAAGTCAAGGTCAAGCTGAGTTGTTCCCATGCGAAAGCAGCAGCCCAGATGGTAACAATCAAACAGGAGGCCGGGAAAAGGAAAGTAAAACAATGTCACTGTTGTAAATCCCAAATCCTCTAGGGGGAGCTTAAAATGTCTTTAGGGAAGAAATCAATTCCAATAAATTTAATAAAGTCTAATTTAATGTCCAGGAAGCTTCAATAAGGTAGGTTTTAGCAGAGTTATTTAAAAAGCCACAGTATTTCAGACAGTGCTTACTGGTATTCCTAAAGGTGTTTCAAAGTAGCCAGTCCAAACTCCCTCAGATTGTTTCAAAATTTAAATTCAAAGTATCCAGCCCTGCAAGCTGACTACACAGTTACTCAGGCAGTTCCAACACCTGGGTTTCTTGCTTAAATTGTAATCCAAATGGAAGGAAGTATCATAGTCCAAATAGAAGTCATATAATCAATTACTTAAAGTCCTTATTCTGCTTGAAAATAATTTCCACGGGTGCCCAGATCAGTTAAGTTAAAACTTCACTCTTTGCCTCCACTCCTCCAGCTCTTTGCTTTGAAGTTCAGTGTCAGCGGAGGACGGACTTCCTATTTTTCGTCACTCCGCTTTCAGCCAAGTTCAATATTTTTAAGTCTCAAAGTTTTGTAAGATCCTTGTTACTCACGGATTGTTGCTTTCCGAATCAGAAGTTTAGGAAGAAAGGTCAGCGCTCACCGGCAGCAGCAACGCGGCTTCGCTCCGTTGATTGCGGAACGACCCACAGCGCCACAACCCCCTCCGCGATCCGGAGCCCCTTACAGGGTTCCTTCAACGTTTTGGGGGCCGCTCCTGGCGCCCGCGGGTCCCGAGACCACAGGCTTCTGCCACCTGTGGTTTTCCAAAAAGGGTCTCCGCTTCGCCGCAGCGGACGACCCGTTTCAGCGGAGCTTCCCTCTCCCGATTAGAAGAGGGCAGCCATTGCCGTTCGCGCCGCCTCCGGAAGTCGCATTTGGGTCAAAATTAAGGGAGAGAAGAATAACAGGGACCTCATTATGGGAGTTTACTATAGATCCCCAAGCCAAACGGAGGACATAGATGATGCCTTCCTGGAACAGATGGCCAGGCATGCAAAAGGAAGGGAGATAGTAGTAATGGGGGACATCAATTACCCGGATATTTGCTGGATGTCAAACTCAGCCAAGAGCATAAGGTCAAACAGATTCCTCACTGGCCTTGCAGACAACTTCGTTGTCCAGAAAGTGGGAGAAGCAACAAGAGGAACAGCCATTTTAGATCTGGTCCTAACCAATGTTGATGACCTGGTTAGTGGGGTAGAAGTGGAAGGATCATTAGGCGCGAGTGATCATGCTCTTCTGAAGTTTACTATACAGCGGAAAGGAGCAGCCAAGCATACTAGACTCAATTTCTTGACTTTAAGAAAGCCAACTTCATAAAACTTAGGGAAGTGCTGGGTGAGATCCCATGGACAGTAATACTAAAGGGAAAGGGAGTTCATGATGGCTGGGAGTTTGTTAAGAGGGAGATAGTAAAAGCACAACTTCAGGCAATACCAATGAGACGGAAACATAGAAGGTGCCTAAAGAAGCCAGGGTGGCTATCTAAATAACTTTTAACTGAGTTAAGATTAAAAAAGGATGTGTACAAAAAATGGAAAAGGGGGGAAACCACCAAAGAGGAATTCAAACAAATAGCCAGCACGTGTAGACACAAAGTCAGAAAAGCTAAAGCACAGAATGAACTCAGGCTTGCTAGAGAGGTTAAAAGCAACAAAAAAGGCTTTTATGGGTATGTTCGTAGCAAAAGGAAGAACAAAGAAACAGTGGGGTCACTCAGAGGAGAAGATGGTGAAATGCAAACAGGGGACACAGAAAGGGCTGAACTCCTCAATGCCTTCTTTGCCTCAGTCTTCTCCGATAAAGAAAACAATGCCCGACCTGAAGAATTTGGAGCAAATGATTCAGCAGAGGAAACACAGCCCAGAATAACTAAGGAGATAGTACAAGAATACTTGGCTAGTTTAGATGTATTCAAGTCTCCAGGGCCAGATGAACTGCATCCAAGAGTATTAAAAGAACTGGCAGATGTGATCTCAGAACCACTGGCAGTCATCTTTGAGAATTCCTGGAGAACAGGCGAAGTCCCGGCAGACTGGAGGAGGGCAAATGTTGTCCCTATTTTCAAAAAGGGGAAAAGAGAGGACCCAAATAATTACCGCCCAGTCAGTCTGACATCAATACCAGGGAAGATTCTGGAGCAGATCATTAAGCAAACAGTCTGTGAGCACCTAGAAAGGAATACTGTGATCACCAATAGTCAGCATGGATTTCTGAAAAATAAGTCATATCAGACTAACCTGATCTCGTTTTTTGACAGAATTACAAGCCTGGTAGATGAAGGGAACGCAGTGGATGTAGCCTACCTTGATTTCAGCAAGGCATTTGACAAGGTGCCCCATGATATTCTTGTAAAGAAACTGGTAAAATGCGGACTTGACTATGCTACCACTCAGTGGATTTGTAACTGGCTGACTGACCGAACCCAAAGGGTGCTCATCAATGGTTCCTCTTCATCCTGGAGAAGAGTGACTAGTGGGGTGCCACAGGGTTCTGTCTTGGGCCCGGTCTTATTCAACATCTTTACCAACGACTTGGATGATGGACTCAAGGGCATCCTGATCAAATTTGCAGATGACACCAAACTGGGAGGGGTGGCTAACACCCCAGAGGACAGGATCACACTTCAAAACGACCTTGACAGATTAGAGAACTGGGCCAAAACAAACAAGATGAATTTTAACGGAGAGAAATGTAAAGTATTGCACTTGGGCAAAAAAAATGAGAGGCACAAATACAAGATGGGTGACACCTGGCTTGAGAGCAGTACATGTGAAAAGGATCTAGGAGTCTTGGTTGACCACAAACTTGACATGAGCCAACAGTGTGACGCGGCAGCTAAAAAAGCCAATGCAATTCTGGGCTGCATCAATAGGAGTATAGCATCTAGATCAAGGGAAGTAATAGTGCCACTGTATTCTGCTCTGGTCAGACCTCACCTGGAGTACTGTGTCCAGTTCTGGGCACCACAGTTCAAGAAGGACACTGACAAACTGGAACGTGTCCAGCGGAGGGCAACCAAAATGGCCAAAGGCCTGGAAACGATGCCTTATGAGGAACGGCTAAGGGAGCTGGGCATGTTTAGCCTGGAGAAGAGGAGGTTAAGGGGTGATATGATAGCCATGTTCAAATATATAAAAGGATGTCACATAGAGGAGGGAGAAAGGTTGTTTTCTGCTGCTCCAGAGAAGCGGACACGGAGCAATGGTTCCAAACTACAAGAAAGAAGATTCCACCTAAACATTAGGAAGAACTTCCTGACAGTAAAAGCTGTTCGACAGTGGAATTTGCTGCCAAGGAGTGTGGTGGAGTCTCCTTCTTTGGAGGTCTTTAAGCAGAGGCTTGACAACCATATGCCAGGAGTGCTCTGATGGTGTTTCCTGCTTGACAGGGGGTTGGACTCGATGGCCCTTGTGGTCTCTTCCAACTCTATGATTCTATGATTCTATGATTCTATCCAGCCTCTGCTCACAACCCGCGCCTGCTTCCTGGCAAGGGAAAACTTGTGAAAGAGTTGTTGCATGGCAAGTGAGCTGAGATTGGGCACAAACCTCTGGCACAGTTTCTTAGGGCTCTTGAGATTGTAGGGGGGGGGCACACATAACTACCACAGAGTTATCAAAATTTTCTAAAGTAGGGGGTCCGTGGCTTGACTTTTGAAAAATAGGGGGTCCTCAGTATTAGGTAATTGGGAAACACTACTGCAGAGTATTAATCAGCCAAAGGTCTGGTTGAAGAGGAACGTTTTTGCCTGGCACCTAAAAATATATAATGAAAGTGCCTGGCAAAGCTCCCTGGGGAGAGCACCCCACAAATGGGGAGCCACTACAGAGAAGACACTTGGAGGTCTGTTCTGAGGCAGCTGCACATTTGAGAGAGGGGCCAGAGCTCAGTCTTAAAGTCCATGCCTGACAGGCAAATGGACCAAGGTTTAATCCCCAGCATCTCCCAGCAGGGCTACGAGGGTCCCGGAGACCTGCTGCCAAGCCAGTGTAGTCAAGACTCAGCTGGCTCCTCCTAAAGCAGCTGCTGTAGCTCAGTAGTAGAGCATTTGCTTGCCATGCAAAAGTTCCCAGGTTCAAAAGTCTGGAACCCAGGAGAGCCACTGCCAGTCAGTGCAAGGAGTATATGGGCCAATGCTCTGACTCAAAGTAAGGCAGCCTCCTTTGCATATGTGGTGGTGAGATTTTGGCAGGCAACATGAGGATAGTTGTGTGTTGTGGTGGCACATCAGGATTTCATTTTAAGCCCATGACTGATCTCCATCCAAACTGATGGAGTGGTTCATGTAAAATTATGGGGTGTGCCTGGACTTCTGGGGTGCGTGTGTGCTTAGCCCTCCAAACCCCGTTGGTTTCGGGTGTTTTAGGTGTATAAAATTATTTGAAGTGCATAGAAAGTGGATAGAGAGATGCTCTCTCTCTCTGATGCAGCACGACAGCTCAGGACCATCCAATGAAGCTGAATGTTTGCAGATGTAGGACAGACAAAGGGAAATGACAGAATTCTGCTCCACAAGACGTAGTGAACTTGGACAGTTTTTAAAGGGGCTTAGACAAATCCACAAATGGTTGTTTTATTTGTTGTTACATATGTGCCCCTCCTTTCCTCCAAGGGGCACAAGGCAGCATATGTGGGTCATCTCTTCTCCATTTTTGTCCTCACAACAACCCTGTGAAGTGGGTTAAGGTGAGAGATTGCAACCAGCCCAGTGAGCTTCATGGCTGTGTGGGGAACCAAACTCCAAACACTGCCTCTCAATGGCCACTAGTCATGAGGGCTACATGTACCACTGCAATAGCAGAGTCAGGATGCCACTGCGTGCCATTGCTCTCCTGTCCTGCTTGGGGCTTCCTGCAGACATCTGACTGGCCACTGTAAGCAGAAAAAGCTGGACTAGAGAGGGCTTGGGTTGGATTCGGTTTTAGCTTTCTTTAACCCCCCTCCCCTGACCTTTGGGCAGAGCTCATCAGGAGTGTCGACAGCAAGTGCAATCCCATTCTTGTCCTTACACACTGTCAATCTACACATATGCCAAACAAGTGCTTTGAATATGGCTCCTGGGTCGCAGATGTGCGTATAATATCTTAGCCATTCCTTGGTTCTGTGCTCCCTCTGTTGGACATTTCTTCTTTCTTTTTGTCTTTATCAGGTGGAAAAAGACAATAAGCATTTTTAAGGCACTAGAAAAACCCACAATGTCTTGTTTCTGTCTATTCCTATGCATTATCTAATGGGGAAGCTACCAGCTCTCAGCCCCACCAACTGAAGAACTGGCTGTAGTTTATCCACTGAGCAAACAGTGTTTCTGCTGTTGATTTGGACACTTCATTGGCGTAGTGAATCTGGCCTAGGAAGGAAGACCCTGACCCTAGTGCATTACACTATTTTACAGGCACCCCCACTAACCCCCACTCACATGTAATCGACTCGTGTGCGACCGCATATATGCATGGTGCTGGGAAATAGATTAAATAAATAGAATCATACCAGGAAATGGCAGGGGAGGGCTGGAGAGTCCTTGTGACTCGCAAGGAGTCCCTCTCTGGAGCCCAAAGAGGACGTCAGTGAGGGCCGAGAAAGTCCCAAAGAGACTGGAGGCTCAGTGGGGCTTTGTTTGGGCTGCTCAGCCACAGCTGACATGCGGGGCAGCACAACAGCCGCCGCCACTGCTTTTCTACACATCCTCCAGCCAGCCTCAGAGCTTCAGCTCTAGTCGGAGAAAGAGTTGTGTGGAGAGATTGCTGGAGAGCAAGAAAAAACAGGCGTTGGGAGGCTGCTACCCAGTTTATGTGATTTCACTTATGCACATGGGGCCCCCAGAACATAACCCCTACATAAGGGGGAGGGACTCCTACATTTCCTTCACTCTGCAAACATACACAGAACCACTATGACAAATAAATAAATAAACATACACAGAACCACTATGACAAATAAATAAATAAACATACACAGAACCACTATGACAAAATAAATTATGGCACAAGCCAAGACAGCCACCAGGCTTCTTTGCTCTTTGGGGCTGGGGGGGGGGAATAATATTTTTTTTCTTGATTTCCCCCTCTAAAAACTAGGTGCGCCTTATGGTCCAGTGTGCCTTATGGAGTGAAAAGTACGGTATCTGAAACAAAACTACAAGCAGGCTCTTCTAATAGTCTTATGGGGTGTCAGAAAGAGAGGGTTTTTTGAGTAGGCACCTACTCAGAGGATGGAGCAACTTTGCTTCAGCTGTAGAGCAGGCACAAGTCAAATGTCATTCGCTGAAGCCTAGGGAGCAGGCAGGGGACACAGGACAGAACATTACCTCCACCTCATCCTGCCCAGCCCAAGCTGCTACTACAGAGTACAGGATCTGGAGCAACTTGTCCCCCAATCACAGCAGGGTGACTGTATATAACACACACACACCCCGCCACCACCGCTGCCCCAAAGGAGGGAGGCCATCAGGTGGACAACTCTGGGCCCATCGTCTTCCGCAAACTGCTGCCTCCAAAACATCTGAGGATGCCGGCTTGGGAAAGGCTGACTCAGCTTGGGATAGGCTGTGCAGCGTGTGGGACTGTGTCTCTAGTACCTTTCAAGAGTGTTTATAGATCACTTCCCACCAGTGTTTGGAATGAACTAAGACAGATTAACAAATCTAATGAATTAATTCTGAAATCTTTGAATAACACCTGAAAGCAGCTCTTATTTCTGAGTGAACCGGATGTGAATTAAGTTCTTTTTGGGTGGAACTTTGGGCAGTTTCTGATTTAGTTTGACCTTTATTCAACACTGGCAGTGGGACAATTTTTTGCCCTGCACCTGAAGGCAGACAATGGGTTTAGGGGGCCAAATACCACACATGGCTGCTGCTCTCCAGCCCCACGGCTTCCAGGAGCACATGCCTAATGACAGGGCAGCCCTGGGGGAGCCTGGCTTCACAACTGAAATGGCTGACACACCCATCAGCAAATCAAAGGCCACCTCAGTTGTCCCATGCAACTCAAGTTCACTGGGTGACCTTGGGCCACTCTGACTGCCTCAGCCTAACGGACCTCATGGGGTTGTTGGCAGGACAAAACGGGGTGAAATATGTGTGTCACCTTGAGCTCCTTAGAGGAAAGTTGGGATGGAAAAGTAAAAATAAGCAACTTCCGGTTTACCGCGAAGCTGAGCGCAAGCGGGATTCAGCCCTTAGGGGAGAATCCAGCTTTTCGGGGGGGAGTGGGGGCTTTGCAAGGGCACCGCAAGCCCCCAAAAACCTCAGGAGGAAGATCCTGAGGGCAGGTTCCTAGCTAGCTGAGAAGCGATCTCTCCACTGCCTGAAAAGCTCCTTTTAGGAGCAGAAAGAGCGGCGAGACCGAGACGCTGGCATGGGACACCATTTTCTACCCTTGAGAAGCACAGCCTCAAGCTTACCTGGCACAGCGGTAGATTCAGAAACAGTAACAAATCTGGATTTAATTGGTGGAAAAAGCTAAAAATAACAATTAACAATGATTTAGAAGCAGCAGGATGGTAAAAAGGAGGTCAGCCCTGACTGGGATCTTATTTATATGCAAGAAACACCCACAGAACAAAAAAACAGTGAGTTGTCCTACAGCGGCATATTTAATTTAATATAAACACTTTACTTTATTTAAGACTGTGCATTAAGCAAAGGAGGAGGTGAAAGCCCTTATTAAGGGGATTGTTTGTCTTTTTTGTGAATTTCTGGGACTGCAGGAGGAGAGTCTTCCGGGAAATTTATTACTTTCGTTTTAAGAGAACTGCGTAGTCAATTGTTAAGAAGCCTCGTGGTGGAACTTTTTATTTTTATTTTTTTATATGCCAAAAGCAGCATTCTGAGAAACTGCCAAGCCCAATTTGGAAAAGAAATATTTGCTATATATTTGGTGTTTTGTATTGTTTTATTTTATTTGGAGGAAAGCCGAGCAGGGAGAGGAAATTGTTTACCCACTCCCCCCCCCCCCCCCGCTTCTGAGTTAGTTGACATGGATGTTGGAGTAGAAGGACCTTGATTTATTATTTTTTCCTTTTATGGTGCCGGATTGTGTTCTCTGGGATGGATTAAATCTGTTTTGGCTTTTGAAAATCTCTGGCTCTGCTGCTTTGGAGAAGGGAAATAAGTAGATTTTTTTGTTTTTGTTTTTTTCCTTCTCTCCCCCCCCCCCACTCTTTTTTGGATTTATTTTGGATTTACCTTTTCCTTTTTTCTATTTTTATTTTTGTTTTTCTCATTTGTCCTTTATTTCTGGGAATAGCAGATTAAAATTTGGCTTGTTTTGTTTTGTTGGAATTTTGATTAAAGGATTGGATTGGATTGGCCAGGCAAGTGGTGGAAGAATATTTTTACTCTCTTTTTTGGTTTTGTTTCCTTTTGTTGTCTCTATTTTTTGTCTCCCTGATTGTTTTTTCTGTTGCTCTTCTTTTTAATATTATTATTATTTGTTTATACTACTTGATTACTTTATCAGGACATTACACAGGATTAGCCAAACATGAGGCGGGGGGGGATTTAATTGTTTATTTTAAAGAAATTTGGTGCTCCAGAGATTGCTAATATAGTGGATTGGGCAGTCAAGAAGCAGAAGGGTGTTAATTTAAATTTTTGGGTGACACGTAGTGGCAGGAAGAAGAGAAATAATGGAAAAGACACAGAAAAAAGAGGAGAAAGTGGGACATCTTTGGAAAGAAGAGGATCAAAACAGGAAACTGAATTTAAATGTTTACAGAAATTAAAAAACACATTAAACAAAGTGAGAAGAATTTGGAGACGAGATTAGAATTGATGGACAAAAAATACGATATGACAGTTAATGAACTGAAGGGACAGATGAAGGAAATTGTGATGGCCTGGGAATCTGATTCAGAGGCTGAACCGGAGGAATCCCAGCCTGCACAGGAATCCCCGCCTCCAGGGCCGGCTGAGCTGGGCAGGGCCTTGAATCTGAAGCGCCTGCACCTGTTCCGGATCCTCAGGAGCAGACACCAGATGAATCCACTCTGGCTCCGGAGGTGATTGAGGACCCATTGCCTACAAGTGCGCCTCTCCCAGCCCTGTCAGGGGAAGGTGAGCCTCCCCCTGGGTCCAGTAGCCCTCCAGCCTCTCCTGAGCTGCAGAGGCTCAGGGCAGAGAGGCGGAGGGAACTGGTTTCTCTCAGGAGGAGTGCTCGCCTTAAGGCCAGGGACCGCCCCTGGCCTCAGAGAAGATAAAGGCCAGTCAGCCCGGTCCCAGGTTGCGGGAGCAATGACGTTGGAAACCTGTTTCTGCCAGCACCCAGACCTGTCTTTCCGGAGTTCCCGACCACGCCCAGCTTTTGCTTTGAACCCAGCTTCCCCCTTGGTGGACAGTCTCCAGACCCTCGGCCCAGGATCGGACTTTGACCATGCCTCATGGTAACCCCCCCCCCCCCGGGGACCAGCACAGAAAAAACAAAATGAACGCAAAGCCTGGAAGAAGGAATGAAACGAACAAAACAAGTAAAAGAAATAAGAAAAGAGGAAGAAAGGGTCAAGGGAGAAGTTTCAGAAATTAACAAAACACAAGAGGAATTGTGGGACGCAATTGCTATGAATGAATTGAGGCAAAGAGAATTAAATTTGAGATTGAGATCTGTACCTGAAGTACAAGGAGAGAATATCTTGGAGAAATTAATACTGGAGATTGCACAATGGTTAAGTATGAAAGTGGAAGACGTCAGAAAGACAATTCAGTATGCTTTTAGAATTAAAACAAGGACTGTCAAAGCAAATAAATTTCCAGGAGATTGTTTGATTATATTTAAAGATAGAGAAATGAGGAATTTGATTTTACAGAAAAATAGAGAAAAAAGGCTTTGCATTGATGGAGCTTTTATAATCATTTTTAAAGACGTCCCACTTCATTTGTTGAAAAAACGTGATCAGTACAAACCATTGACACAGACATTAAGGAAAAATGGAATTGAATTTAAGTGGGAATTTCCAGAAGGGATCTCCTTTTACCATAAAGGAAAAAAGTTCAAATTTACAAGCGTCGATGAAACACACAAATTTCTGAGAAGATACAAAGAGTTGGGAAAAGGGGAGGAAGCAACAGTGGCAGGAGCAGCAGGACCGGCAGGACTGGAAGAAGAAGAAAAGGATAGTAAAGAAGAAGAAGAGGAGGAGGAAGAACGACAAGTTTAAGACTTTTCTATTTTTATTGGTAAAGGGAACACAAAATGGCACTGAAATTATGGACATGGAATGTTAATGGAATTAACAATAAAAAGAAAAGAAATAAAATTGAACATTTCCTTTAAAAGAAGAATTTGGATATCATTTGTGTACAAGAAACTCATGTGGCGAGAAAACATAGAAGAGTATTTTTTAAAATATATATATATATATATTTATTGAAATTTCCAAGAAAAAAGAGAAAAAATAAAAAAGAACAAAAAAAAGAAATTACATAATCCAAAAAGAAGAAAAAGAAAATACAAAGTACAGGGGGGAAAAGGAAAAATAAGAACAGATTAAAAACAAATCCCTCTTTCTCTGTCCTATAATTCATTTACTTATTTCCATGACTTCCTCAAACCCCCCTCCTTTGTATTCCAATTCAAATAGTTAATTCAGCAAATTTTTCCCTCCTTATTTTATCTTCGTTCTTTATCTTAAACATATTATATCATTCTATTTCTCATCTAATTATGAAGCCATTTTTTGCATATTCCTTTTTAACCTTATTGTTAGAAATCACTTCATTTCATTCCTTAAATTTCTTCCCATAAAATTTCAAAATTTAAACCATATTTATACTTAACTTCTTCAAACCTTTCTACTAATGCCAATTATTTCCTTTCCAACAAATTCCCTGTTATTTCATTAATATCAAACTAGTTCAAAAAAAAAAGTTCTCCTCAAGTTTTTATCCAACGTCCCTTCTTCCTGGTTTCGGGTTATGTCAGTCCTTTCAGTCTCACGTCCAGTCCATCAATCTGGTGTTCTGATATCCGAGGCTCTTAAGTCACTTCCATGCCCCCTCTGCAGATTTTCTTGTTCCTGTTTATTCTTACACCCTTCCCTGTCCCTTGTTGGTTTCTTTCATAATTTCTTCCCTTTCTCCTTGGGAGGTGGGCTTCCGGGGAACTCCATAGTCTCCATTTTCTTTCATCAGGCTAGCCCATTCCCCAGAGTCCCACTCCCCCAGGTTAATTTTGTAATCCAAAAAGTAGTTCTTCCAGAAGTAGTTGTCAACCCGTTCCAAAGTCCCGCCAGAGCTAAAAGCTTCCTTAACTCCAAACACTTCCAGAGACACATCATATTCAATCTTGCAGTACTGCGACTTTTGGTCATGCAGGACTTTAGGTTTCTCCATCTGTATCTTTCGAAGTGCAATCACAACCTCTTCCGTGGTCATCTGCCCTTGAACTTGCCCTGTCAAGCCAGGTTCCTGAGTTAGTTGTGAAACTTCTTTATCCTTATTTTCTGTTAGTTCATATTTACTGGCTACAACTGACATAGAGTCTAGCTTTTCGTTCATTAAGTCCATTTTCTCATGCAGCTGCTGTAGCTTAGCATTTATTCTGCCAAGGTCAGACAACAAGGTTTCTTCCCAGCACATTGCTGTTCAAGGTCAGGCAGCCGGTCCCACGGTCTAATTCCCAGAATTGTAGAATTTCACTATAGACTGCAGCAACAAATTGACAAGCTCCCTCTAGGGGACACAATTTCAGTTCACATCCATCTTTAAAATGTATCCAACAAAGGGAAATTTACTTTCGGTTTTCAAATACTTTGTTTCCTTAACAGGCAAAATGCAGAAAGCGGCATTAAAGTTAATTTATTTCTCTTCTTTTTACTATCTGTCAAGAGTAAACCACTTTCAATCGATGGGCATCTCCAAAACTTTCTGTCCTGACACCCCATCCCCAGGTTTGGGACGACGGAGACTTATGTTCCTTTACTCTCTCCCCGCAGGCTTAGGAAGTCAGAGAAGTTGTGAATAATATATTAAGAAAGGGAGAATTACCAGAAACATGGAAAGAAGCATATATTACTTTAATACCAAAACAAGACTCGGATTTAACACAAGTAAAGAACTATAGGCCGATTTCGCTGTTAAATAATGATTACAAACTATTTGCAAGTATACTAGCAAACAGTGATGTTAATTTTTGTGGATGCGGAAAAGGCCTTTGATAATATATCTTGGGAATTTATGTTAAAGAATTTGGAACTAATGGATACTGGACAATTCTTTCTAAAAGGAATAAAAGCTATATATTCAGAACAGAGAGCAAAATTGATTCTAAATAATATAGTAACAGAAAGTATTGAAATTACGAAAGGTACAAGACAAGGGTGTCCATTACTATTCATATCGGTACTGGAAGTCTTTCTAAGGACAATAAGAAGAAATGAAACAATAAAGATAATTTCAGTCGGCCGGACTGAAAATTTTAAATTTTAAATATTTTAAATTTTAAACGATGATGCTGTTAAGGTGCTACACTCAATATGCCAGCAAATTTGGAAAACTCAGCAGTGGCCAGAGGATTGGAGATCAGCCTACATACCAATCCCAAAGAAGGGCAGTGCCAAAGAATGCTCCAACTACCACACAATTGCACTCATTTCACACGCTAGCAAGGTTATGCTTAAAATTCTAAAAGGCAGGCTTAAGCAGTATGTTGACCGAGAACTCCAAGAAGTGCAAGCTGGATTTCGAAGGGGCAGAGGAACCAGGGACCAAATTGCAAACATGCACTGGATTATGGAGAAAGCTAGAGAGTTCCAGAAAGACATCTACTTCTGCTTCATTGACTATGCAAAAGCCTTTGACTGTGTCGACCACAGCAAACTATGGCAAGTTCTTAAAGAAATGGGAGTGCCTGATCACCTCATCTGTCTCCTGAGAAATCTCTATGTGGGACAAGAAGCTACAGTTAGAACTGGATATGGAACAACTGATTGGTTCAAAATTGGGAAAGGAGTACGACAAGGCTGTATATTGTCTCCCTGCTTATTTAACTTATATGCAGAATTCATCATGTGAAAGGCTGGGCTGGATGAATCCCAAGCTGGAATTAAGATCGCTGGAAGAAATATCAACAACCTCAGATATGCAGATGACACAACCTTGATGGCAGAAAGTGAGGAGGAATTAAAGAACCTTTTAATGAGGGTGAAAGAGGAGAGCGCAAAATATGGTCTGAAGCTCAACATCAAAAAAACGAAGATCATGGCCACTGGGCCCATCACCTCCTGGCAAATAGAAGGGGAGGAAATGGAGGCAGTGGGAGATTTTACTTTCTTGGGCTCCATGATCACTGCAGATGGTGACAGCAGTCACGAAATTAAAAGACGCCTGCTCCTTGGGAGGAAAGCAATGACAAACCTAGACAGCATCTTAAAAAGCAGAGACATCACCTTGCCAACAAAGGTCTGTATAGTTAAAGCCATGGTTTTCCCAGTAGTGATGTATGGAAGTGAGAGCTGGACCATCAAGAAGGCTGATCGTCGAAGAATTGATGCTTTTGAATTATGGTGCTGGCGGAGACTCTTGAGAGTCCCATGGACTGCAATAAGATCAAACCTGTCCATTCTGAAGGAAATCAGCCCTGAGTGCTCACTGGAAGGACAGATCCTGAAGCTGAGGCTCCAGTACTTTAGCCACCTCATGAGAAGAGAAGACTCCCTGGAAAAGACCCTGATGTTGGGAAAGATGGAGGGCACAAGGAGAAGGGGACGACAGAGGACGAGATGGTTGGACAGTGTTCTTGAAGCTACAAACATGAGTCTGACCAAACTGCGGGAGGCAGTGGAAGACAGGAGTGCCTGGCGTGCTCTGGTCCATGGGGTCACGAAAAGTCTGACACGACCAAACGACTAAACAACAACAACAGTCGGTCGGAATGAGTATAAAGTGAAAGCCTTTGCTGATGACTTGGTACTAACAATAGAAGATCCAGTTACAATTGCAAAAGTATTAGAGGAGATAGAACAATTTGGGCAAGTGGCAGGTTTTAAATTGAACAAAAAGAAAACTAAAATGATAATAAAAAAATATGAAACAGGACCTGGTGGAAGTGTTGCAGCAACAAATTGGTATAGAAGCATTTTAAAAAGTTAAATATTTAGGAATTTGGTTAACTTCAAAAAATATTGATCTTTTCCAAAATAATTATACACCGGTGTGGAATGAAATTAAAAGAGACTTGGAAATATGGGGAAGGATGAAATTGTCATTTTGGGGAAGGATTTCTGCTATTAAAATGAATGTCCTACCAAAGATGTTATTTTTGTTTCAGACAATTCCAATAATCAAGGGGGCAACAATTTTTAAAGAGTGGCAAAAAACAATTTCAAGATATATCTGGCAGGGAAAGAAGGCGAGAATACAGTATAAGTTGCTAACAGATGTTAAAGAAAGAGGAGGCTTCGCCCTGCCAGATTTGAAATTGTATTACGAAGCATCTTGCCTCTGCTGGTTAAAGGAATGGATGTTATTAGAAAATACAGATTTGTTAGACTTGGAAGGTTATGGTAACAGATTTGGTTGGCATGCATATTTATGGTATAATAAAACAGAAGTCCATAGAGGATTTGGAAATCACATATTTTGAAGATCTCTAATAGAAATATGGGATAGGTATAAAAACCTATTGGAACGTAAAACACTGCATTGGTTATCTCCTTTAGAAGCAATGAATGTTAAAAAGATCAATGTGTGTGGGAAATGGATAACTTATGGGAAAATAATACAAAAAGAAGGAAGTAAGTGGAAGATGAAGCCATATGAGGAAATTAAAGAATATGTGAATGATTGGCTGCACTACCGTCAGGTCAATGAAATGTTTAAACAGGATTTTAAAGAAAAAGGATTTGATAAAAATAAATCAAAGTTTGAAGTAGAGATATTAAGTAATAACTGTAAAATTTTGTCTAAAATGTATAAATTGCTGCTTGAATGGCATTTGAAGGATGAGGAGGTAAAGTTGGTTATGATTCATTGGGCTAAAGATTTTGGGTATAACATACAGTTGAGTGATTGGGAAAAATTATGGAAAGAAGGTTTAAAATTTACTGCATGCAATGCCTTAAAAGAAAATGTGATGAAAATGATGTATAGATGGTATATTACACCCGTTAAATTAGCTAAAATGTATAAAGTTAGTAATAAATGTTGGAACTGTAAAGAAAAAGAAGGAACATTTTATCATATGTGGTGGGAATGTAAAAAGGTGAAAAACTTATGGGAAATGATATATAATGAGATAAAAAAATGTTGAAATATAAAGAAACCAGAAGCATTTTTACTGGGCATTGTAGGAAGTGATATAAATAGAAAAGATTTCAAGCTGTTTTCACATGCAACGACGGCATTAAGAATACTATTGGCACAAAAATGGAAGCAAGAAGAATTACCGACCAAAGAAGAATGGAGGATGAAATTGATGGACTATGCAGAATTCGAATTAGGAAGAATTTGAAATCTGCGGGACCAGAGATTCACAGAATACTGGAGTAAATTTACAGACCATTTGAAAAGTAATTGTGATGATCAGATTACGTTTGTAGGTTTGCAATAAGTTTTGTGAGCTGAATTATTTGAATTATTGCAAAATGGATAAATGGGAGGATGGTTAGTTAAGACAATATGAATTTAAGAAATGCAATATGAATTTAAGAAATGCAGAAGAAGTGACAAGAATGGTGGATCATCAGAGGTGCTGATGGAAGTCCAAAAATAGATGGTATAAGATGTGAAGTTTTGTGGTATGTATTATAATTTATATGTTAAAATTAATAAAAAATTATTTTAAAAAAAGGAAATGTAAAAATAAATAAATAAAATGAGTTTATCCCATTCATTGCCAGATTAATTTAAGGAGGGGAGTTGCATGTGTGTAAGTGTTTTTAAAATGCAAAACTGCTCCACAGATTGGGCATGGCAGGTTTTTGGGGAATTTCACAAACAGGCCAGCCAACCTGCCATGTGGACAGGCAAGTTGAGCCACGGCTGTTTCTGGGACAGAGGGCAGGGGTTGAACTGAGTGAGGATCTTCCCACACACACACACACCCAATTACCGTATTTTTCGCTCTATAACACGCACCAGACCATAACACGCACATAGTTTTTAGAGGAGGAAAACAAGAAAAATAATATTCTAAACGAAATAATGGATATATGATTTTTGTGGTTCATGCTGTGGCCACAGACATGTGATCTGACAGTGAGTTTGGAGTAGCCCAATGCAAAAATCCTGAGGATCCATGTGGATCCATGCTTTGTAACCACGGAGGAGGGAAGGAAGGGGAACCGTGGATCCTCTGCTCATGACTGCAGCAGATCCCCCCTGCCACCCGCAGGCATTCGCTCCATAACACGCACAGACATTTCCCCTTACTTTCTAGGAGGAAAAAAGTGAGTGTTATGGTGCAAAAAATACAGTATATCTGCCTTGGCTGGTTTTTCCTTTCTAGAAGGAACCACTAGGTGGCTCTGCTCTGCTCTAAAGGTAAAGGGACCCCTGACTATTAAGTCCAGTCGCGGACAACTCTGGGGTTGTGGTGCTCATGTCGCTTTACTGGCCGAGGGAGCTGGCGTACAGCTTCCGGGTCATGTGGCCAGCATGACTAAGCCACTTCTGGCGAAACCAGAGCAGATCATCACGGGGGTTGGGCTGGGTATTCACCACTGTGTGTACCCAGCCCTACGCCTCTTTCAAATCAGAACCAGTGAAGGTTCCCAGCAGATGTCAACCAAAGTGGCAGCCCCTTTGCCCTATGGAGACCAACATATAGGAAACCAACTGAGCTCGTGGCCCTTTGCAGTTCAGCTTAGCAGAGATCACAGTAACCAAAATAGCTGCCAAGCTCTTGAGATAAAAACAGGAAGAAGGCATCCTGGATTTTGACTGCAAAGTGTTGGAGGGTATGATAAGGCAGCTTTCTATGTTCTTATGTTTGCAGCCCAGAGAGCAAGTGGTCCTTCGTGAGCATTTCTGGGTCCTAACAAACAAAAGTATTTCACTGCACCTGCGTTTTTATCTATTTGGACTCTGGGCTGTTTTTACCCCCTCAGCCTTCACTGGTATCTTTATCCACATAAAAATACTCCCTGCATTTTCCTGTGGTCAGCTGCAGGTTGTAATTTAGGTGTGTATTTATGGTCCATGAACAAAGCTATTTAAAGCCCTGCTAACTGCAAACTGGTCTTTAGCAAAGACAAACAGAGCCAGCAGGAAGATGCAGGTGAAGTAGCCTATGGGCCCCCCTCCTGCCCTTGTCTGTGCTGGAGGGTGAGGGTCCCCAGAGGTCAAAAGAGCCAGTGTGGACAGGCACCTGCGGTGAGAGCACATCCGCCATCCTGGTCTGGCCCCTTCGCCCTGGCACACAGTGGCAAAGAGCCTTGCCCAGCTGGGCCCCAGATGCTACAAGGTGCATCAGTCCCAGGCAACTTGTGTACAGTATCTGTTTATACTGTTTCAACCTGTCTTGTCTATTTCTCTCTGGCTGCAGTTGAATAAATCCATTGATTGGATTAATTCAATACTGGCTTGTATCCAACTAAATTGTGCTCAGGATAAAAAGGTAAAGGACCCCTGACAGTTAAGTGCAGTTCCAAACGACTCTGGGGTTGTGGCGCTCATCTCGCTTTACTGGCCGAAGGAGCCGGCGTTTGTCCACAGACAGTTTTCCCAGGTCATGTGGCCAGCATGACTAAACCGCTTCTTGCAAACCAGAGCAGCACATGGAAACGCCGCTTACCTTCCCGCTGGAGCGGTACCTATTTATCTACTTGCACTTTGACATGCTTTCGAACTGCTAGGTGGGCAGAAGCAGGGACTGAACAACGGGAGCTCACCCCGTTGTGGGGATTCAAACCGCCGACCTTCTGATCGGCAAGCCCTAGGCTCTGTGGTTTAGACCACAGCTCCACCCGCATCCCTCAAAAACTTGCTTCTGTCTTTCAGAAGGTAAATTGAAATAACTATTTTGCACATTGCTTGAGGTTGCCAGCTTTGTTTTCCTGCCCCATCTCCTATGCCCTAAACATGCAGAAATTTCAGTGGGGCAGTTCTCCACCCTCCACCACTTTGTCTCCATGCCTGATGAAGCCTCACCTGCTCAATGTCTTTGTGCGCAGGTTGATGTTCAAGTGAGGGGCAGAGAGCCAAGGCTGGCCAAATTCTAAGTTTATACACCGACCCACCTAGACAACAAAAGTGGTCTACAAAAGTATATCCCACTATAAATCTGTAGGATTTGAAAATGCCACAAGAAAGACACTTGTTTTAATTGGAGGGTTTTTTTTCTTAAAGCAGTTTATTGTGAGAAACAGTTGCTGTTGCCAATAACACCAAAATGCCTGAAACTGTGCAGTGTATGTGTAAAGCACCTCTACCTCTCTTTCAAATCAGAACGAGTAAAAGCAGTGAAGGTCCTGTGTGAGTGTCTGGAGGCGGTTGGAGGATGGTGTTGAATGGTTTCTTTAAATGTAAAGGTTCATCATTGTTCCACTCGATGTGTATGTCTTTAAGGGGCCAGAGCAAGGGCCAGAGCTAAATAACGAGACCCAGCTTTACAGCTGTGAAACACAGCAGGTGCTGCTGAGTTGTACTGATTAAGGTGTGTCAGCATTTGGGTGTAGTATATAAGGAGCAGCACCTAGCTCTCCCATTACCCTGGGGGATGGGTTGGTGGTTGGGTCTGGTTTGTTGTTGATGTATTTAGTGTAAATGGAGTTTTTGTTTTTCTTATTAAAACCTTGTTTAAGTTATTTTGAGTCCCTTTTTAATGCATGGTCTCCCCAGCAAGCTCTCTGCAGCGCTACTATACTGCAAAAAGCCAACAGATGGATGGCGGCTAACGGATTGAGGTTTAATCCTGACAAGACAGAAGTATTGTTCTTGGGGGACAGGGGGTGGGTGGGTGTGGGGGACTCCCTGGTCCTGAATGAAGGACTAGGTTCACAACCTGGGAATCATTTTGGACTCACAGCTGTCCATGGAGGCACAGGTCAGTTCTGTGTCTGGGGCAGCTGTTACCAGCTCCATCTGGTATGCAGGATGAGACCCTACCTTCTCACAGACTGACTCACCAGAGTGGTGCATGCTCTAGTTATCTCCCGCTCAGACTACTGCAATGCGCTTTATGTGGGGCTACCTTTGAAGGTGACTTGGAAGCTACAACTAATCCAGAATGCGGCAGCTAGACTGGTGACTGGGAGCGGCCAGTGAGATCATATAACACGGGTCCTGAAAGACCAACATTGGTTCGCAGTATGTTTCTGAGCACAATTCAAAGTTGGTGCTGACCTTTAAAGCTCTAAACAGCCTTGACCCAGTACACCTGAAGGAGCGTCTCCACCCCCATCATTCAGCCCAGACACTGATGGCCAGAGCCAGGGGCCTTCTGGCAGTTCCCTCACTGTGAGAAGTTACAGGGAACCAGGCAGAGGGCCTTCTTGGTAGTGGCACCCATCCTGTGGAATGCCCTCCCATCAGATGTCAAGGAAATAAACAACTATCTGACTTTTAGAAGACATCTGAAAGCAGCCCTGTTTAGGGAAGTTTTTAATATTTGATGTTTCATTGCTTTTTATCATTATTACTAATAATCTGTTGGGAGCCACCCAGAGTGGCTGGTGAAACCCAGCCAGATGGGTGGGATATAAATAAGTTGTTGTTGTTGTAGTTGTTGTTGTTGTTGTTATTCAATAAGTTTTTTGTGATGCTGTCTGTATATTCTCCACAGAAATGAACAGCACAATGGATGGATCTTTGCTTGGGGGGGGGGGGGACACCAAAAAAATACTAGATTGTGGCTTGAGTGTCAGGTGTCATGTTCTGGACCAAAGTCAGATCCCACAGAAAAAGCAGCAAAACTTGGAGGCAACTTAGAATCATAGAATCACAGAACTGTAGAGTTGAAAGGGACCATGAGGATCATCTAGTTCAACCCCCTGCAGTGCAAGAATCTTTTGCCCAACGTAGGGCTCAAACACAAAAATCCTGTTATGATGTTGATGCTTGCTGGTACATGGAGGGAGCCCCTTGCTCCAAGGAGGCCGAGATCTTTTGAAGCCTCTGGCTCCAGGCTCCTCCTCCAGACTTCACCCCTTGGAGAGGACTTCAGAGCCCTAAAGAGCCAACCTTCTAACCTTCTGACCTGAAGATGGCCATGCCGCCTCCGCCTCCTCCTCTTCTATTCCATAGCCTCCTTCCTGGTGTGCCCTCTAAGCCGCTAGATACATTGTGCCACAGGTGAACATGCCAGATTTCTTTGTTGAAAGTTATGAAGGGAGGCCATGCTTCAATGGAGCCTTCTGAGTCCTGTGCACCATTCGATGTTTCTCCATCAGTGCTATTGTCCACACCTTCTGTCTTCACAGAAAGAGTAGAAGATGGTCCAGATTTTTCCAGTTCTGCAGGATGAGCTGTCAGGCCACCACAAGTAATATAATCAATACTGTAAAGCCAATTATGGTGCACAAGTCACGGCATCTGGTTCTTCAAACTCTGGGTAGGGTGCCTGCAGGGGTCTAGACTCTGGCCCTACAGACCTCCCTTGGTGGTCTGGGAGGGTCCTTTGGGGACTCCTGTCCAACAGCCTCAGGTGCAAGGGTCTCCTCGTCTTCATTTCTGAGCCCTGACCCAGACGTGGCTCCCCATCTGGTGCCCCGGCAGTCTCCGATTTCATGTCCAGATCATGGACTGGCTGGATGCAGAGGAGTGGTGGGAGGCACCATCTGAAGAACCCCAAGGAACCCCCGGGGGAAGAAGGCTCAGAGCCAGGGGACTGGATGATGATAAGTGGTGAGAGGGAGAAGAGGGAGAAGACTGGGAGGAGGAGGTGGTGTAAGCTGAAGAGGCAACAGGGTTTAGTAAGCCGGAAGAGGTTGTGGTAGAGAGCAGTCCAGAATCAGAGGCAGAGGTGGAGGCTGGAGAGGAGGGCCAAGAGGCAAGGAGCCTTAGGTTGCTAGGGAAGGAACCAGGGAAGGAACATTAGAGAATGGTGGGAAGGTGGGGACCTTCAGTCCTCACAACTGCCTCACTGATGCAAGGCCTACTGGGAAGAGTTGCCATGGTCAATAGGCCTGTGCTGTTTGGGTATCTTCGTGTAACTTCACTGACACCGGGGGTCTTAGTGCTGACCTGTTCCTGACTCTGGCTCCTGACATAGATTCAGGAATCCTGACACTGGGGCCAGGAGTGGGGAGCCTCAGCCCCAGGGACTGAATGTGGCCCCCCAGGCATCTTTCTCTGGTCCTTGGGACTCTCCCCAAGCCACAGCCTGCACCCATACACCCTCCATGATGACTTTTGCCTACCTACCCGGCATCCTTGAGCCTGCCTGGGGGGAGAGACAGGCTGACTGCACCAATGGAAGTGTATGTTCTCTGCTCCACTAAGCTTTGCCTCTGGCCTTGTGCACTGCAGGGATGTGGCCCCCCAGAAGGTTTCTTAGAAAAGCATGTGGCCCTTGAACTGCAGAAGGCACCCCATTGCTCTCTTAACCTAAAGGAGGCAATTGTAGTCCTTTTTACAGAAGGCACCCCATTTTAAAAGGAAAAGGAAACAATCCGTGCAAGCTCTCAAAAGTTCTCTGGTGGAGAGGCCTCCTGTTCTCACTGCAGCGCAAGTGTGCATTTTAACAGCATGACAGGAGTGAGGCTGTTACTGGAGCAGGCAGGAAAGGGGGAGAACATGCCCAATCCAACCTGGGTTTCCGTTTGCAAGGCTGAAATCCAAGGATTCTCAAGCCCCACTGCCAAGTCCTGAGACTCAGCCCAGGCTGTCTGGCTGGGGGATCCCCAGGGCACTGTCAAGTTCCTTTTGCCAAAGATTACAAAACATCCTTTTCCTCTGACCAGAAGCTTTGCTCCCTCGCTCTCTGACAGATACCCCCATCCCGTCCCTCCCTGCCTTGGTTCGTCCCCTTCCTTCCTCAAAGCTCCTCCGTGGCTTCGTCTTCCTACTTCGTGGTTGTTTCTTAAGATGCAAGGAGCAAAGGACTTTGCAGCTGGAGGAAGGTAGGACGCAATCAGAAGAGGGGGGTGAGGGGGCAGCCACACAGAGCTTGGCTGTTGCTTCAGACCAAGGAGGAAAAGAGCAGGGGGAGGAAAGGGACTTTCTGCACAGCACACACATAAAACGGGCAGGGACCCCCACCCCACCCCCGCTAATCCTGGTGACTGCAAGCAGAGCAGAGAGGCTGGCATGTCTCTAAGTTGCCAGGCAGTCCATCAAATAAATTATTTGTGTGTATCACAAATGATTAGTTTGATGGACTGTGCCTGATAGCTTAGGGACATGATGTGTACCTCATATGCTCTTTTTTTGGTGTCGTGATTCTACTCTCCCCCTCTCCCCTTCTCCCTCTCTCCCTCCCTCTCTGCAATGACTTTCCTATGCTATGTAGTACAGGGTGAGTAGTGTCCATTGAGATTGGCAGGGCAGAAAGCAGGGCGATCCAGGATGGGCAGAGGCAGAGTCAATGCATTCTAGTCAATGCATTCGAGAGCCAGTATGGTGTAGTGGTTAAGAGCGGTAGTCTGGTAATCTGGGGAACCAGTTCGCGTCTCCGCTCCTCCACATGCAGCTGCTGGGTGACCTTCGGCCAGTCACACTTCTCTGAAGTCTCTCAGCCCCACTCACCTCACAGAGTGTTTGTTGTGGGGGAGGAAGGGAAAGGAGAATGTGGGCCACTTTGAGACTCCTGAAGGGGAGTGAAAGGCGGGATATCAAATCCAAACTCCTCCTCCTCCTCTTCTTCTTCTTCTTCTTCACACACACACACACACACACACACACCCTCTTGCAATTATGGTTGTAACCAGCAAAGTAGGCAGGTGGGAGCAACTGAGGTTCGTGGGCAGTTCCCTATCTGCCTTAATGGAGCAGCCTCCACTGTGTAGTGCATTGGACCTTAAAGTTCATGTCCAGGTATTTCCATATGTGCACTTTGCAGTCAAGATGTACAGGCCCAGAGGTTTAGCTTCTAGAGCAGACTTCATCAACTGTGCTCTCCAGATGTTTCTTCACAATTCCCATCAGCCACAGCCAGTCAAAAACATCTGGAGGGCACCAGGTTGATAAAGTCTGTTCTACAGAAACTGGGTAGAAAGCTCAACTCCAAAGAATAACTCTAGACTTCCGGGTTAGCGCCTCCGGCAATGGCGGAGTTCCTCTGATCGGGAGGAACTTGCTCCGTGGAATTTAGGGTCTGGCCGCCACGGCGAAGGCGGAGACCCACTAAAAATCGCAGGCGGGAGAAGCCTGTGAACGTGGGATTCGGCTGGCACCTTTTGCGCCTCCCCTACTCGCGGGGCGATGTGGGGTGAGCGGCGCGGTGCTTCGAATTGACTGCTTCTTTCACGGAGTGAAGCATTGCTGTTGCCGGAGAGCGCTGACTTTTTCCTGTGGACAATTTGATTCTAAACAACCACCCGTGAGTAGAATGGATGGATGTGATGAATATTAAAATTGATATTTTGGGACAAAAAGCGACTAATTTGGGACAAAAAGTGAACATCTACACAGAAACTATTCAGGAACCGATACAAGAATCTACTTTGACATGCAAATGGTGGAGAAAGCGAGGGAGAAAGTTGTGGTTGTTGAACCTAAAGTAATACAAGTGGAGAGGGAGAGAGCCCCAGCCTTACAGAAGCAACTTGATGATTACAAGTTGTTGCCCTCTATGATTGAATTCAGAGAAAGTCAGATTGGAACCCTGCTTGGACTGGAGAAGGAAAGTTGGATAGATCACCTCATGCAGGGATTTACTGACCTTTGGGATCTGGACCTGGGTCAGGAGGAAATTGGAGTTGTGGGGACCTGCAGATTTGGAGGGACTTTGAAACACGTCCTGAAATATCTTTTGGATTTTAGTTCTAACCACGGAGATGTGGATGACATGTCGAGAAGGAATAAAAACATTGTTAGGTTGGAGCTCCCTCGAGACCTACTCTTCAGCATCAAAGAAAGGAAATTAAGAACAAGATCAGCAGAAGACAAAGTAAAGTGTATGTATAAATGCGAAGAAGACTTGCAGAAGGGACCTGGAAAAGAGTTAAGAGCCTCGGACAGAAGAGCACCAGGTTGATGGACTATATGGAATTGACGGAAATGACTGGCAGAATCCGAGACCAGGGAGAAGAGACGGTGGAAGAAGACTGGAAAAAGTTTAAAGTTTATTTATAGAAATATGGTAAAATTAATGAGTGTTAGAAAAATGTTTGAATGAAATTATACGGCCTTAGTAGAAGTGTTATAAGGAGTTAAGCATAAATAAGTATTATAGTATTAATGGAAAATAAGGTTAAAATAAGTTAAGATATTTATATGACAGAAAATAGTGAAAGATGGAAAGGATTTGCTGAAACAATTATTAGAAGTGGAATACAAAAAGGGAGGTGAGAGGAAGTTGATGAAACAAGGGAATGAAAGATAAGGCATTGAAATGGTATGATGTATGTTTTTAAATTGTTTTTGTTCTGTTTTGTTTAGTTTAATGCGTTAATGTTGTGTGGTGTATTGTTTATATATTATATTGTATTGTTTTTTCTCTCTTTTGTTTTTTCTTCTTTTTTTCTCCTTTTCTTTTTCTTCTTGTTTGTAAGGTTTAAAAGTAATAAATATTATTTTTTTAAAAAAGAATGATAACTCTAGTAACGCTTGCAAACCATTTTTGCAAGGCATTCCTCAAGGACAAAAATAGGGACAAAATAGAGGCAGCTATTTTTCCAACAATGTGTTCCATAAAATAGAGACCATGGTAAATAAGGACAGCTGGAATGTCTGGAATGCATCAACCATGGAGATGAGTTGTGTGCTAGAGTTCTGTAAAGAGCAATGGCTTTAAAAGAGGATTTGACAAATTTGAGGCAGAGAAGGCTGTCAATGGCCGCTAGCCAGGATGGCTCTGTCCTGCCTCCATAGCTGGATGGTCATGGCTGTCAGTTGCTGGGAGAGGGTTCTTGTGCTCAGATCCTACTTGCAGGTTTCCCAGGTGCATCTGCTTGATCACTGTGATAACAGGATGCAGAACTAACTGTTCACTGTTGAATAACTGCCCCACAATTGGATCAAAACAATTGCTCTATAAACACCAGATAGAATTTAACCTCCACATGGACTATCAAATCAGAGCCAATGCTCAATGAAGGCTGGGCTTACCTCCCCATAAGCTTTGTGCAAGCAAATCAGGAGGAACACTCTGGGGAAGTCCCAGGAGGTGCTGAGGTTGTTTCATAGGGGCTGCATGCTGACAACCCAAGGGATCTCTCCCAGCATTGATGAGATCGTAGTTGTCATTGCTCACATGGTGAAATGGAAATTCCTGAGGGACATTTAAAGGAGCAATGCAAATCATGGTGAGACAGTTGTGCTTAGTCACACTCCCCAGGAATACATTGGGAAGGCTGCCCTTTGGCCATAGGGTGAGGGAATGGTCTCAATTTGATCATTTCCCAGCACACGGAACTTTCCATGGGGTTGGTTTGTGTGGCTCATCTTTCCCATCTGTTCCTTTCCTGGCAGCTCCTGCTAAGGCACAGCCTGAGGAGCAGCTAGCAGAAGTTGGAAGCGGTGCTGAGCTCCAAAGGCTCTGGGACGGGTGCTGGCTGCAGAGGACACCTTGAATTTCAGAGGCTGCACCACACAGGGTGAGTTTGCCACCTCCCTCCACTTTGTCTAAAGAAGTCTGAGGGATGTTTCCAGTGTGTGGAGTATTGGGCGCTGCCTTGGACCAAGTGACTATGGGTTCATCTGGTTTCATGTTGTCCACAATGACTGGCAACAGGTCTCTCTCCCAGTGGTTTGAGGGAAGGGTGTAGCTCAGTGGTAGAGCATCTACCAGGTCGGGCTGGGAGTGAACCTTCCCTGAAATCCTGGAGAGTCACGGCTAGCAGCAGAGTTTGTAACCAAATCCATACTTAATAAACAGAACACTGAATTAAAAGCCTAACTTATGGTTCTCCTGATAGTTTTAAAAAAGTGATATACAGGTAGAATTTTTCCAAATCTTTATTTACTGTATTTGTTACTTTATAGAACAGTGGCTTCTATAATGCTGGACTTATACAACTAAAGTTGGGTGTACAGCGTGTTAGGAGAGGGGGTAGCACCTCCGGTGGGGGACACGTCATGCTCCTTCAAGAGTAGTTTGCCCACCTTGTCCCCATCCTGCACTCAACTCTCACCTGTGGCTCCTAGAAATTGGCAGAATGTAACTGCAGCCACAACCCCAGAAATGGCTTCAACTGGCTGGCTAAGCAGGTGAGGTTGGCTGATGGGTCTTAAACCCTTGGAAAGTTAGGGTCTTCCCTGTATGCAAAGACAGGCTCTAGCGGATGGAGCAAATGAGGTCAAGAGTGGGTCCAACGGTCAAGAAGGTGGTTTCTGCATGTGCTGGAGAGGGAAGTGAGGGGCACGTGGGGCTTGTCCACCTGGAAAGGGAGCCCATCCAGGGGAAGGAAAACTCTGATCCTAAACCTCTGTTGCCTTGTGGGTTATCTTTGGGAGAAGGGAAGGCTCAGGAGGAAACCCTACAGAAATCTGGAGTGGAGTCCCTAAGACGGTTGGGTGGCACCTTGTACACCTCCTTCCAGCTACTACTGCAGCCCAGCTGGGCCAAACGTCTTGCTCTGCCTTTCTTTGGACCCCATCAGTGAGGCCAAGAGAAAGGGGGGTCTCCAAATACACTGCCCAGGCTTGCACCCAGGGGAGGTCACTTCAGTGCTGCCAATGCACCGTACCCCTGGAGGCGCACTCTATTGTCTCTCGAGACAGACAGATGCAAACTAGTATGGTATCAAAATATTATATATATATATATATATATATATATATATATATATATATATTATTAATATTACACATATATACATATAGACATATACAAAATCCATTACATAACTTATACATATTATATCCACTCCACAGATCATAAGTATAATACACAGTTGTTTTAGGCTCTGCTGAGCCTTGGACTTCCCTCCACTCCTTTGGTAAGTATCAGATAAATTCTATGGTCATGTATTTTATCTCTTTTACATAGTAATCCCTTACTGTTAGAGTTATTCCAACCCCGCCAGTGTCATCTGAAATTTAGTTCCAATATACATCCAATATTTATTCCAATTATCATGAAATTTCTGTTCATCTTGATCCCTTAATCTTCCTGTTATTCTAGCGAGCTTGGCATAATTTGTCACTTTAACCTGCCAATCACTTATATTGGGTATAACCTCCGTTTTCCAATTTTGTGCTAACATGATTCTTGCGGCTGTTGTGGCATATAAGAATAATGTCTTATCTTCTTTTTTAATTTCTTTACCCGTCATTCCTAGCAGAAAAGCTTTGGGTTTTTTGGGGAAAGTGTATTTAATTTTTTTTTAAAGTTTGTTATAGATCGATTCCCAAAAGCCTTTCACTTTGCTACATGACCACCACATGTGGTAGAATTCATCTTCTACTTCTCCACATTTCCAACATCTTTTGTTCTTCAACCTATAAATCTTAGCCAGTTTCACTGGCGTGTGGTACCACCTATAGATCATTTTCCACAGGTTTTCCCTTAGTGCCGTACACGCCGTGAACTTCATGTTAGTATTCCATAATTCCAGCCACCTCTCAAAGTCGATGTTATAACCAATGTTTATCGCCCATTTAGTCATGACCTCCTTCACCTCCTCGTCTTTTGTGTACCACTCCAGTAAAATATCATACATCCTAGACAATATTTTATTCTTACCTTCTATAACTTCCACATTGAATTTAGATTTTTTTGTCTTCAAATTCTTTTTATCTTCTTTTAACAAATCATTTACCTGGTGGTATTGCAGCCACCCTGTAAATGAGTTTTTAATCTCTTTGTACGGTCTAAGTTTAATGCCTTGATCAGTTTTCCTCGTAAGTTCTTCATAGGTGGCATTCTTCCCTTCCATATTAATTTTTTTGACAGTTAACACCTCTGTTGGTGAAATCCACCAAGGTGTCTTCCTTTCCAATAGATTTTTATTTCTTTCCCATACTTGGAATATTGGTCCTCTAAAAATATGGTTTAGAAAGCCTCTATGTACTTTCACCTTTTCATACCACAGGTACGAGTGCCACCCGTACCTGTTATCGAAGCCTTCCAAATCCAAGATGTCCCTATTTTCCAGTCTTATCCAATCTTTCAGCCACAATAAACACGCCGCTTCATAATATAAACTTAAATCCGGTAGGGAGAAACCCCCTCTTTCTTTTCTATCTACCAATATTTTCATTTTTATTCGCGGTCTTTTCCCCTGCCAGATGTATCTCGCCAAGGCTCTTTGCCACTCTTTACACTGCTTTAAACCTTTAAGTACAGGAATGGTTTGAAATAAAAATAACATTCTAGGCAGGACATTCATTTTGATAACCGCTATCCTCCCCAGAAAAGACAATCTCATTCTCTCCCAGATTTCTAAATCTTTCTTAATATTCTTCCAGGTGACCTCATAGTTATCCTTATATAAGTTAATATTTTTAGCCGTAATCCACACTCCAAGGTACTTCACCTTCTTTGCTGTCATAATTCCCGTCTTTTGTTCTAAATCTGCAGTATCTTCTTTAGTTAAGTTTTTAGTCAGCATTTTGGTCTTATTTTTATTAACCTTAAGGCCTGACACAGCACCGAACTCTTCGAATTTTTGTAAGGCTTCTTTTACACTATGCTTTGGATCTTCAATGTTAGTACAATATCATCCGCAAAGGCTTCGATTTTGTGTTCCTTAGTCCCTACCTTAACTCCTTTAACCTCTGCTGTTTCCCTCAGTCTCTTAGTAAGTACTTCCAATACTGTTATAAATAATAGAGGAGATAAGCGGCAACCTTGTCTAGTCCCTTTGGATATATCAAAAAATTCTGATGTAGTGTTGTTTATTAGAAGTTTTGCTTTTTGCTCATGGTAGATAGCTTCTATACCTTTTCTAAATCTTTCTCCCATCCCCATAATTTTCAAATTTTCCATCAAAAAACGCCAAGAGACATTGTCAAATGCCTTTTCGGCATCAATAAATATCAAGGCCGCCTGTTTATCTATTCTAGTTTCCAAGTATTCAATGATATCTATCACATTTCTTACGTTGTCCTTCAATTGTCTCCCTGGTAGGAAGCCCTTTTGGTCTTTGTGAATTCTGCTATTTAATACTTTTTAAAATCTTTCTGCCATTACATCCGCAAACAATTTATAGTCGTTATTTAATCACGAGATTCTTCACCTCTAAGGCGTCCACATCTTTTTTAGGAATTAATGTGATATAGGCTTCCTTCCAGGTATTCGGAATCCTTCCCTCTTTTAGAATATTATTCATAACTTCACATAAAGTTGGACATAGTTGGTCGCTTAATGTTTTATAATATTTGGCCGGTAAGCCATCCGGCCCCGGCGCTTTTCCAATTTTCATCTTTTTTATTGCCTTCCTTATCTCATCTTCTAAAGCCGGGGGGGGGGATTGCCAGGAGATGTATTAGTCATGTTTAACTCGTTGGATATGAGGAACGAAGTACTGAAACAGAATTACAACAAAAGGTTATGTATCGAAGGAAATTCAATTATTATATTTAAAGAGATCCCCTCGAGATTTCTTCGAAGGAGGGACGTTTATAAAAAATTAACTAACCAGTTGAAGAAAAATGGGATCCTGTATAGATGGGAATTCCCGGAAGGAATTTCATTTTACTTTAAGGAAAAAAGATTTAAACTGTCCAGCCCTTCAGAACTTGAAAAAATTGCAAGAAGATACGAGAAGGAACTTGGAAAGATGGTGGGGTGGGAGGAGGTAGGGGAGCAGCTGGGGGAGGGGGGCGGAGGCGGGGGGTGAAGAGGAAGAGAGGGAGACAAATTGAGCAGAAGAGAGGGAAGGGGAAGAGACAGAAGACAAAGAACAGTAGTTCTAACCTAGACTTGATAATTTACTAATTGTATATAATCGATGGCTTTAAAAACACTGTCTTGGAACGTGAATGGGCTTAACAATAAAAATAAAAGGAACCAGATTGCTCATATATTACTAAAAAAGAATCTTGACCTAATCTGCTTACAAGAGACTCACGTAACAAGAAAACACAAGAGAATTCTGATTAATAAGAGATTAGGGTTGGATTTTGTGGCATCAGATAAGGTTAAGAAAAGAGGAGTGGTACTATACATAAAGGAAAAACTCGATCCAAAATTACTGTATAAAGATGAACAAGGGAGAATGATAGTAGTACAGATTATGTTACAAGGAGTAAAAATAATTGTCGCCGGAATATACGCACCTAATGACAAAAAATCGGCTTTTTTCTCCGAATTAGGTAACAAGTTATTAGAGTGGATGGATCAAAAAATGATATTGATGGGCGATTTTAATGGAGTGGTGTCACCAAATTTGGATAGATCAACAAAAAAGCAAGAGACAAAGGAAGGCAAGTTACCTCAAACGTTTTTTGTTTTGGTCGATAATATGGGACTAATTGATGCTTGGAGATTTAAAAATCCTACTACAAAACAGTATACCTTTTTCTCAAATCCAAATCGGAGTTGGGGGAGAATAGATAATATTTGGATCTCGAAGGAACTGACACAGAGTTTAACTAAATCCGAAATTCTCCCACAAACTATGTCTGATCATAATCCAGTATTTATAGAGATAAAGGGTAAAGATGTTAGAGCATTTAGATGGAGAATGAATAAATTCCTATTTAACAATCAAAAGATAGTAAGCAAGGCAAAAGAAACAATTGAAGAGTATTTCAAGTGGAACTTAAACAAAGGGATAGCCATAGAAACAGTTTGGGATGCAGGAAAAGCCGTTATGAGGGGCTTCCTAATCCAGAAAAACAGCCACCTAAGAAAAGAAAAAGAGAAAAAGAAAGAGGAGATCCTAATACAGCTTATGGAGAATTAAAGACAATTAACTATTAAACCAGGTGAGGAGACAATAAAGCAAAATATAAAGATACTACAAGCCCAGTTTTCTATGATAGTAAATCAGGAGATTGAGTGAAAAATTAAAATGATGAAACAAAAGAGTTTTGAATCAGCTAATAAAATAGGGAAATACTTGGTGTGGCAATTAAGAGAAAGGAAAAAACAAACTACGATCTGTAAGATAAGGGATGGAGAAAGGATAGTGGAAGAGCCAAAAGAAATAAAAAGGATATTTCAGAAGTACTATAAGGATTTATATAAAAGAGAAAAGGAAACAGACTATGAAATAGAACGCTATCTGCAAGAACATCATTTACAACAGATTGCAACTGAAGAAAAAGAGTTACTAGACCAAAATATTTTTTATAAATAAGACTACCTGGTAAAAGCAAGCTCACACCTCTCATTGAGTTTGTATACATACTTAGGGTACATATTTAAGTGGCTTGTTTATAACTCTATTTGGGAATGATTCATGTTTTTATGTAGCAGCATTGTTTTATACTTTTTGGATGTCTCAGGATCATATTATAAAGTAGTTGTGTTCTGTGTTACAAATGAAGCGTTGCTGGGAGTTGTTTCTCCACCCCGCCCCCCACATATTTCTTATCAATAAAATATTTGGTGTGGTACCAGCAGAAATTTATTCTGAAAGTGTGGCCCAGAGCAGTGGCGGAGGAAGCTTTTCCGGCACCCAGGGCGGGGCATGCACACGCGGCAGCCTGTACGGACGCTGCGCCCTCAACTGCTGTACAGCGGGGGGGGGGGCAGCAGGCTATCTTGTCACACACACCCCCGGGTGGCACCCCCCCTGCCCCGCCTTCATATGCCCCTGGCCCAGAGAAAATAACTTTGAGACCCACTGACCTAGATGGGCCAGCAGGGCTTTTTGATGCCAAACATGAGAGCAGATGCCAATGGGCTCCACTGCACAATTTAAACAGGTCTTAGGATATGGATGGCCAGGGTACAGCAACTACCAAACTGGTCGTAGATCTGTAGGAAACTGCCTTGTTGAAGGAAGATCTTAGGTCCATCTAAGTGAGTAATGATGACATTGCCTGGCAGCTGCTCTCAGGAGCTTCAAAGATAGCGAATCTTTTCCATCCTCACCTGGAGATGTTGGGAACTGAACCAGAGGTCTTGTGCATACAGAATGTGGGCTCTACCCTTCAGTTATGGCCCAGTTCCCCACCCACACCCCCAAAACCACCATATACCCAGCACTGAACAGTCTGTAGCACAAATTCTTACCATCACCTGCTCCCTGATCCTTTTACTTGGAGATGTCAGGAACACAGCAAGATCCTTCGAAATACCCACTTCTCTGAATTTTGCAGTACCATTTTTCCAGCCAAGTAATCTGCACAAGAATGCATATACTAGGGTGAAGCATGCATGGAGACACATGTACTAGTGAAAGTGACATACAGAAATGGGAAAATGTGCTTTGCAAATGTGTATATTGGGCAAAACTGCATATAAAGGTGTGTGCTTCAGGAAAAATTCATACTAAAATGCTGATGAATTTTCACAAGAACTGCTTGAAAGAAATTTGCAAGTTCATGTGGAGGTGTGAATACCAGAATTTAACTTTGGAGGAATCAAAAACTGAGAGAAACCAAAGCAGACATCACTAGTAAACTGATACAATAAATTCTCATTTGGTGCTTCTGCACCTCTGAGTGTGTTGGCAACGTTTTTACTGTGGATTCCACACATCTAGTTAAAGAGCAAGCCAGGGGCCAGTCGTGTCTGTTTCTCTTTAAAGTTGGGCCTCAGTTTTGTGGGACGGGGGAGGGGGGATGAGTTATTGCCACTTGGCAGAACTCCCTGTTTCTGAAAGCATTATGAAAACCTTCCCAGAGAGAAGCGATGACATTCTTGGGACGCCAGCAGAGCACTGCAGTCCTCCAAGAGCCAACCATTCTGCCTGCTGTCCTGCCATTTATTGAAGAGAATTGACTTGACCATTGTGCTCCATCTTAATCTGTTGCTACTTGGGCTTCATTACTTGACTATGCTTTCTTATTTTAGGCACCTCAAGCTTTTGCCTAAGGAGAAAACAAGGGTGATTTTTATTGCTGTTGCAAATAAAAATAGCTACTGATTTATTTTAAAACTCCACCCACTGCCTCTCCATTAACAAACTTTCTTTGACCAACCAAGACTTGAGAATCTCACTGATCTCATCTGGCTCTGTGCCTTTCTTACTTTCTTCTGGTAGGACAGGGTGGGCTTTTCCAAATTCTCCAATTGTGTATCTCTCCAAATCAAGAAATAAGTCAAGTAAGTAGTTTGGGCTTCTAAAAAGAGGCAGAGAGCCTTTCCCAGCTCCAGGGCTACGTCTCCCCCTGGGCAGCCTTCCAGGGGCCGCATGCTGGGGTAGGCAGGGCCAGAGGCAAACAGTGTGCAAGGCAAGAAACTTTGTACCACACAAAAGACAGAGGTTTCTTCACATATGTATCTCCATCCAAGTCACCATTCAAGGAAACATTCCAGCCAGGCAAAAGCTCCCAAGGAGGGTGTGGAGCAGGGCAGTTGAGGGACATGGCCCGGGTTAGAGACCTGAGGGCCTCTGGTGCTCTGCTTGGTATTCCTTCCACTGCCACAAAGTGGCAGGAAGTTCCACATGCAGCTTTTGACAGGTGCAGTTTTCTGCTGCTGCTTCCCTCCCTCCACCAGCAAGCAGATTGCTGCTCTTCAGAACAGCTGCATGCACCCTCCTAATGGCATGTCCATCTATCCAGTACTGATACTTTGTTCCAGGACTGAAAGTTTTCCTAGGGCTGCAATTGCATTTTCAGGGGAAGTTTCAATCCTGGCATTCCTAGCTGTTGTACAGATAGAAACACTTCCTGCTAGGAAAATGAGGCGGCTTAGAGCACTGCTGTCAGGAAACACACAGGTGCCCCTCTCACAGGTACTTACGCATGGCACTATATGCACAGATGCCCAAAAAAGAGCAAGCCGATTCCATATGAAGTTACCATTTTCTTTTGGCTGGATCCCTTCTAGTCCCTTTAACAGCAGCCGGCGCTGCTGGGCGTTTTCTCACCAGCTTCATTTGCACCTCTAAGGAAGCTGCTATATGCACAGAAGCAAAGTCACGAGAATACATTGGCAGCCCCATTTCCAACAACAGCAAACCAGGACCGACCGACCGACCAGCCCTCACAGTGTGCTCCATACAGCAACTTACTTTATTTTATTTTATATTTTACCAACTCCACTCCTGTGCTTTTGATGAGAAATCAGCAAGTGACATATTTCTTGGCACCAAGCAGGAGGGGTTCAGAGAAGCTTCACCTGAGGAATTATTGCGTTATAAAGGCACAGGCGCCCCGCCAGAGAAAACATTGGCTCCCGGCGAAGTTAACAGAAGAGAACTGTAGCTCCCTCGGCTCGCTTCGTCTCCATGTCAGGAAAAGACTCGCCGGCTCAACTTCGATGTCTCTGGGCTTTTATTGGAAAAAAGCAGAGGAGCAGCTGCAGTAGGAAAAGTTGGCAATTCCGGCTCCTACGGTTCCCTCGCCTCCCCTCTGCGCTGCTCCTGCGCTTGCAACGCGCCGATCTTTGCCCTTCCGCACCTGCCGGCCGGGTCCGCCCCTCCGGCCGGAGCTGGGCGCGGCGCGTCCGCCTGGAGCTGCGAGCCGGCGACGCCCCGGCCCGGCGGGCGGCTCTCCCCGTGGAGCGAGGCGCCTTCGTGGGCGATGGGGGGAACCTTGAGCCGCCGCGGGCAGCCGCCGCCTCCGCCTTGCAGGCTGGAGGGGGCCGGGTAAGTGCAGGGGAAGAGCCTGGCAGGTGGCCCTCCCTGGCAAGGGGGTGTAACTCCCCCACTGTGACTCCCCCACTTCCTTAAGAGTGAAACGAGGAGGTAAAGCTGGTGGGGCAGACAGGGTGGGGCAGTGGTTAGAGCGTCCGAGAGCCCACGAAGTGATCTTGGCCCAGTCCCTGTCTCTCAGCCTAGCCCACCTCGCAGGGTTGTTGTGGGGATAAGACGGAAAGGGGAGACGTGTGCGCCCCCTCCCTGCGCTCCCTGAAAGGTAGTGGGATACAGATGACAAAATTAGAGCTCCCCTCTTGTTCCCGTCAAAGCTAAGGCTGATCAGCCCCCTATGAAAATTGGAATTTTTGAAAAGCCCCGGCTGCTCGGAGGGAGACGTTTTCTGTGCTTTGTAGTTAGGCTGCAATCCTGATCGTCTTTGCTTCATTAGAGAATAAACTTCCTTGACATCGAACAGGCTTCAGTGAGCCTGCAGAGGATTGGGCCCTTCTTCTCTTGTGGGTCAAAGATGGCTTCTAGGTGGCTCTCTGCATCCCACATTCTCCCCCACTGATGGTCATGTTCTCTCTCCTCTCTTGGAGGCAGAACTAAGGCCTCTGAATGGGGAGGGCAGTCCAGTTGGGGGCTTTCCAGGCACCTGGAGGCAGGGAGCAGGAGGGAGACTTACAGACTGCAGCCTCCTCTGCCCTTTTGTCCCGCAGCTGCTGCTGCACCTGGAGAAGGGCAGCAGGCTGAGCAGCCAGAAGGCTGAGCCTGCCAGCCCGGCCCACGGGCAGCCAGGGGAAGTTTCTGCCATCGCGGTTTCGGGGGGGGGACCTGCTTATTTGGAGGCTCCATAGCCTTGGGCCTCCCCAAAGGGGTATTTTCCCTTGGGGTTTATCCTCTGGAGGGTGATGCCGGTGACAAGATTCCCCCTGAACTGTTTTTTGTGGGTGGGCTTCCGCCTTGGTGGAACAACTGTGGCTGGAAGGAGGCTGGCAGGCAAATGGGGGTCAGACTGGCTTCTAGTTGAGACGCGGAAGGTTTGGAGAGTGGAGCTTGGGGTGAGAGCGCAAATGCAGCACCTCAACTGATGGTGTCTCTGGTTTTTGCTGTTTTCTATATCTCCTGTAGTTATTGTACTTTTGTGTTTGCAATTACTGCAATTTTATTATATTTTATTTTGCATTAATCTGTTCACTGTTTTGGGAGCCTTCGGGCCAAAAAGTCTGTATAAATAAACCAATCAATGAGTGAATCCGGTTGAGAACAAGATGCTGCCCTAGATGGGCTTTTGGCCTGATTCAACACAGCAATCCTGATCTTTTGCAATCCTGTTCTCATGCTCTCCTGTTCTGCACTTGTCCACCCCTTTGCAAGGGCCCCCATTAACTTTCATGGACTACTGGAGATAGGACAATAAACCAGCTGAGCCTCTTCTCTATGTGTCTACATCAGAGTAACTCCAACTGTGACCAATGGGGCTTACTTCCCAGGAAGTGGATTTAACATCCTGGCCTCTGAAATTTGTGACTAGTCTAGCAGATTTATTTTGACATCTTATGCCACAATAAATCTGCTAGTCTTCAAGGTGCCACAATTTTTTTGTTGCTGCTGCTGCTTTTGTTGAAACATAATGCTCTCCCCTCTGGAATTTGTCACAATAAGCTAGCCTGATGGTTACTCACTTGGATGCCTTTATAAATGAAAGGATTAGAAGTGTTGGAGGGTGAAAAGGATTGGATGTGTAAGACTGGAGGAGGATTCTCTCTGTGCTGTGTTGTACCTGTGGGCAGCTGTGAGGTGGGTGGCAGCCCAGCGGGAGAGCACTTGTTTTGCCTTAGGGGCTCTGAGGTTCAGTCTCTGGGATGGTCAGGTAGGGCAGGGAAAATCTTCTCCCCAAGGCCCTAGAAAGCTTGCAGCCTGTGAGTGCGTAGCCAATGTTCCCCCAAATAATTCTGGGGTGCTACTTGGTTAAGGGTGCTGAGAGTTGTTAGGGGACCCCATTCCCACCCCAGAGCTACAATTCCAGAGTCCCCTGGGAAGAAGGATCAAATGTGAAGCCACTCTGGGAAGCCAGAACATGGTACCCTCGTTCTTTAAATGTACTGTATGTTGTGACTGTGGCCTAACATGGATGGAAAAGGTACAGCGAAAGGGCACACCAGTTCTGCCAGGTGTGACTAAAAGGCAAGGGGACACCTCCTGTTGCTGCCTCATTTCCTGCCAGGCTCTTGCTCCATGACTTTTGACAGCTCCCTGGCACACAAATATTACACAGGTGGAAGGTATCCTATTGCTTCATCTCTCTGCCAGCGATGGAGCACGTGCCATGCATACACCTTGTCTCAGGCAGGTTCACTCTCTGGCATCTCTGGGAAGGGCTGTCCAGAGCCCTGGAGAGCTGCTGCCAGTCGGTGTAAACAATATTGAGCTGATAAAAGGCATGGGACTCTTCTACTGAGACCTAGTACTGTCTCAGTGCTTGCTGCTTCCACACACCCGCCCCCAAATCAGCCCACCACACCTGCCCAACCAGGACATTTGTCAATAAAGAATTAATACATCATAGAGGTCCAAATCCTTGTTCTCTCTCTGTAGCCCTTGAGGCCTTTGATGAAGTTCATGCAGCTGCACAGCTTCTGCCCCCGCACTCAAATCCTGCCACTGAAATTGTGCTTATATAATATGTCCCTACTGTACTGGTTGAGAGAAATTAACACAACCAGAGGACAAAAGATCTAGGATTGAGAAAATATGGAAAGTGTTTATTGATCATACACGTGCAAATGCCCCCTGCCCTCTGTAGACTACGGAGCTTTTCAGTTACCTCTTTACCTTGAAACCCTGTAAAGAATAAAGGAGAACCATCAGGATTCACATTAGCAAAGCCCTCTTCATCCTTTGCTCACCTAAGGAGGAATCCAGGAAGATCAAGTGCTCCCCTCCTTCTGCTTGGCTGTGATCCATGTTAAGTAGGAACATCTTTTTTATTTTCTGTTTCTCTAAAAGATAAGATACAAATTAAAAACAAAAGGGATACAAAGGGGGAGTTACTAACTGAGGCTTATGACCGCTCAATACTTGCTGATAATCTTCACACTTGCTATCTCTGCATGGCAAAGGTGTCCCTGCCCAGGTATGGAGAGGATGGTCCTCTTCCATGCCAAAGCAGGGAGAGAAAAGTGCTTTGCAAACTTGGAAGCCACACTTGCAAAAGTCCCCCTTGCCCACCACCCAATGATTTCACATTTACACAGGCAGCAAATGTGGGATGTCACACAGAGACCATTCTGGAATATGCTGTCTTACAACTTGAGCCCTGGGTTCCTGTTATTAGTTCCAGTTGTACTTTGTTTTGTTTTTAAAAACATTCTAAACTGGATTTAGATGTTATCATAGGAAGTTGTACAGCAATTACAAACTATCTATGAGAACCCATTTATAATTTTTGGTGCAAACAGTTCTGTGAGAAGAAGAAGCAGATGCTGTCTTGAGGACACCCCCACCTTAAAAAAAAACAGGTTCCAAATTTGCACCCCACCCAAACATTATTGGCATCCATCTGTCTTGGGAGATAATGGAAGAGTGTGCCTTCAAGGGTAAAGTCATACCATTGGAGAGTTACAGCACCTGCTGTGGCTGTAGAGACTGATAGGGGAGAGACATGTTTTGTTGCAGCTGGGGCAGATGAAGGAGTCTGGTTGTGCTGCTGCAGATGCACCAGGATGTTTCTTTTCTCGCACTCCTGCAAGCGGTCATTCCTCTTCTGGTCATGTTTGTGGATGCATGACCTGACTGTCTCCAGGCACTGCACTCATCTGCAAGGGATTCCTACATGGCGGAGTTGATGTTGCCGACCTTCATGTCACATTTGCAGATGTCTGTGTTGCACAGAATTGGTCTGCCAAAGGGCCCTGGTGCCTAAAGGCAGCTCACCATAGACCAGGTCCTTGGGGATTCTTCTATCTTCCATTCTGTGTACATAATCAAGTGAGTGTTTCTGTCGCTGAGACAGAAGTATGAAGATGCTGGGAGTAGCTCAGCTGATAAGAGTATGAGACTCTTAATCTCAGGGTCATGAGTCTGAGCTGTGTGTTGAGCAAAATATTCCTGCATTGCAGGGGATTGGACTTGATGACCTTTGTGGTCCCTTCCAACTGATACAGTTGGGGCATGTTCTCAGGGATTGTGTGAAGAAGCCCAAATGACTGTCAGGGGTGGCAATTTGACCCCTGGGCATTATGGGAGTTGTAGTCCAACAACAGCTGCAGAGTTGCATGCTAGCCACCACTGCCTGAAGCTTGAGGAAGGGCCAAAGCCCAAGGGCAGAGCATCTGCTTTGCTTGCAGAAGGTTCCAGGTTCCATCTCTGGCATCTCCAAGTAGACCCTCCAACACCAAAGAGCAACTGGGCTACATGGACCAAGGGTCTGACTCTATCCTGAGTCAGACCATTGATGTTCCCAAAACAAAGTGTCTTGTGCATAAGCCAGTGGTAGCTGACCTGTGTGTGACCCTCCAGATGTAGCTGAACTGCAGTTTCTACCTGTCTCCCCCCTCCCCCTGTCATGGCCAGTGACAACAGCTGGAGGACCCCAGGCTGGTTTGCCATCCCTGACATAAAGTTCTGTGGACTCCAGTCTGATGAGGTGGACTCCCATCCACAAGAGGACCTGCCACAGGAGATGAACTTTGTACAACTTTTGTCTGGAGGTTAGGTAGTATTAACTATTTCGTGAGCATTCATTCTGATTTGTTTGCTGGGTGGGGGAAGACATGAGTGGAATATTGGTACATCTTCTCATCACTTTACCACAAAATGTACAAAATAGTGGTGGGGGAAGCTGGTCTGTTGTGCAAAAACACCAAATGAACTTTAATAACACAACCTGAATTTGCTGGCATGTGATGAAATCCCACTGTAAAGTAACAGCATCTCCTGAAGTGTCATGAGACTTCACTGTTGTCTGCTACAACAGCCCAATACAGCTACATGAATCTCCTAAATTATTTCGGAAGTAACACCAAGCCCACTGATAATGTGCGGGAAAGCTTACAGCAAGCGTACAAGATTGAGGAAAGCACAGTGTGAGCTTTTCAGGTCAAATCCTGTGTTAACTGTCAATTTAGTTGTTGTTGTTGTTGTTTAGTCGTTCAGTCCGACTCTTCGTGACCCCATGGACCAGAGCACGCCAGGCCCTCCTGTCTTCCACTGCCTCCCGCAATTTGGTCAGACTTGAGAACACTGTCCAACCATCTCGTCCTCTGTTGTCCCCTTCTCCTTGTGCTCTCAATCTTTTCCATCAGGGTCTTTTCCAGGGAGTCTTCTCTTCTCATGAGGTGGCTAAAGTACTGGAGCCTCAGCTTCAGGATCTGTCCTTCCAGTGAGCACTCAGGGCTGATTTCCTTAAGAATGGATAGGTTTCAACTTCTTGCAGTCCATGGGACTCTCAAGAGTTTCTTCTAGCACCATAATTCAAAAGCATCAATTCTTCGGCGATCAGCCTTCTTTATGGTCCAGCTCTCACTTCCATACATCATGACTGGGAAAACCAGAGCTTTAACTATACAGACCTTTGTTGGCAAGGTGATGTCTCTGCTTTTTAAGATGCTGTCTAGGTTTGTCATCGCCTTTCTCCCAAGAAGCATCTTTTTAAGATGCTGTCTAGGTTTGTCATCGCCTTTCTCCCAAGAAGCAGGCGTCTTTTAATTTGATGACTGCTGTCACCATCTGCAGTGATCATGGAGCCCAAGAAAGTAAAATCTCTCACTGCCTCCATTTCTTCCCCTTCTATTTGCCAGGAGGTGATGGGACCAGTGGCCATGATCTTTGTTTTTTTGATGTTGAGCTTCAGACCATATTTTGCGTTCTCCTCTTTCACCCTCATTAAAAGGTTTTTTAATTCCTCCTCACTTTCTGCCATCAAAGTTGTGTCATCTGCATATCTGAGGTTGTTGATATTTCTTCTGGTAATCTTAATTCTGGCCTGGGATTCATCCAGCCCAGCCTTTCACATGATGAATTCTGCATATAAGTTAAATAAGCAGGGAGACAATATACAGCCTTGCCGTACTCCTTTCCCAGTTTTGAACCAATCAGTTGTTCCATATCCAGTTCTAACAAAACCTTATTAATGTTGCTTTTAATTTAATATGCTCTTAATTTCAACTGACAGTCAGAGGGACAGTTAGGATGATAAGGATATTGCCTCCCTCTGTGGGTGATGGGTAGTCATGTCTTCTACAGTCATACATCTGGTTACAGATGCTTCAGGTTGCGCGTTTTCAGGTTGCACACCGTGCCAAACCCAGAAGTACCGGAACAGGTTACTTCCGTGTTTCAGCACTCGCAGATGCGCAGAAGAGATAAATCGTGCTTTGCGCATTCAGAGAAGTGCCGAATCGTGACCCATGCATGCGCAGATGCAGCACTGCAGGTTGCAAACATGCCTCCCACACGGATCACATTCGCTACTCGTGTGTCCACTGTATTCTGCTTTTCTGTATTCCTGCTGAAGAGCTTTCTTGCATTTGGTCCTGTTAAGATGTGCACTGGCTGTCTCCCAGCAACGGTGCTGAGTGAGTGTCAGTGTGTTTGCAAAGAAAAGGAAGTTCCACTTTGTTTGAACAGAGTCTGTTCCTCACACTGCAGAGATGTGTAACTGAGAGGTGGCTTGAATGTGTTGTCTTTTCGGCTGTGATCCTGTGGAACACAGGAAGGCGCCTCATGCCAAGCCAGGCCATTGGTCCACTGAGCTCTAGATTGTTGGCACTGACTGGCAGCAGCTCTCCAGGAGGCATTCCAGCCCTGCCGGGAGATGCCTTTGGAGATGGAGCCTGGGTCCTTCTCCAATAGCTACCTGCAGCATCAAACCCCTTGCGGATGTATTGTTTCTGTCTCTGGCTGTCACTCCAACTGGTATTGCTCCTCTGTTTCTTAGCTGAAATGCAACTTGAAACATATACTGCGTGGCCAGCTGAGTCACACCAGCGGTTGCAGTTCATCTCCAGGGCACAACGTACATACCACAAATCAGAAACCGTTCAACTAAAATAAATTATGCCAGTTTGCATCTCTCTTATTGCTTTATTAATTGTGCCTCAGATCTGCAAAGCAGTGATAGGGAAATTTCAGCCTGGGCTATCCCTGCTTCAAAGCTCTGGGGGTGTCTCTGTCACCCCAGGTTGCATGGAGACAGTTGCTGGAGCTGGCAGCAATGGGGGAAGCTGGAGGCTGAAATCCTGAAGGCAGAAACACATTCTCTGCTGGGCGGGCAAAAGTCAAAGGCCAAGCTCCTCATCTTTGCCCGGGGCAGAGACTTCTTACTGGCTCCCAGTCCCAGAGACTGAGGAAGGGCATCCAGGATTTCCATGGCAGAACTGATGCTCTGCATGCTGAAACTCTGGGAGCTGCTGCCAGGCAGCGCAGACCATGCTTAGCTGTTAGCGTGACAGTACAAGGCAGCTCTCTGGGATGAGAGGACACACCCAGCCCCTTCTGAGCCCCATGAAGGCTTGGCGGTTCCAGGTAGCTCATTTGACCATGTTCCAGGTAGTCCCACCATGACATTCCTGGTTAAGCCTTGGGGTCTTTGAGAAGTCCTGAGGATGGGGGTACTAGTGCTTTAGTGGCAAAGGAATGGAAGACATGGGGGGAGACACACCACCCTGATCTCCAAGTGATGCAAGATAAGCAACTATCCTACTTTTAAAATACACCTGAAAGCAGCCCTGTTTAGGGAAGTTTTTAATGTTTAATGCTGTATTGTGTTTTTAATATTCGATTGGGAGCCACCCAGAGTGGCTGGGGAAACCCAGCCAGATGGGCAGGATATATTATTATGATTATGATTATTGACTAGGCGGACTAGGGTAGTCCCCTAAATGTTCCTCTGCTACCTCCTTCCCAAAGCCCAGGAAGTTTCTGCCCAGCTTAGGGAGGGAGTCGGAATGCTCATACAGTATGTGCAATGTCACACACAAACCGCCCCATCGTCCTTGCAAGCTGGCATCTCTGGCCCTAACTATTCCCCTCCAAAAAAATTCACCACACGCCACTGATGGGAGTTGTAGTCCAACAACATCTGGGGGCACCATGTTGGCTTTTCCTGCTCTCCTGTTGAATTTATTAAAACCATACTTCACTTTCTCAGATTTGGCAAGAATGACCTCCACCTTTTGGTACTTTCTAGAGGAGCTTTGAAGTGCTAGAAATGTGTGATGTTTCTAAACTGAGAAGCTGAGAGTCTTAAGATCTGGCTGAAATATTGTTTGTTGGATGCAATTCTGTGCTAGTCATATGCAAGTCTAGAAAAGGATAGAGCCCCTGCTTGAGTGCAGAAGGTCCAGGTCTAGTTAAATAAAGGATTGGGTAGCAGATGCTGGTCGGGGGCGGGAGGTGGGGAAGAACCTTTGCCTGAGACCTGGAGAGGTGCTGCCAGTTCCAGTAGACAATACTGGGCTAAATGGATAAATGTTTTGACCTGCTAGAAGGCAGCTTCTGATGTTCCCATCCCCAACTGGCAGCATCAATATTTTAGGCACCCAAATAAATCAGCACATGGAGTTTCTTCTACCACTCTGAACCCATTTTCTATCACAACATTTTGTCAGTGTATGGGGATGCACAGCCTGTTCCTGTGCTTGTTTACTCAGAAGTAAGTCCAACTGAGTTTGGCAAGACTTATTTCCAATGAAGTGTGCATTGTCTTCCTGAATCCTTGGACAGTTGCTGTAAGAACAGCTTATCTCCTCCTGTATTTATTTGCAGGCTTTCTCACAGCCACATCAGGGCCTCTTCCCACTCCACGTTTCTTAGCAACTGCAAAAAATGTTATGTAACTATGGTTACAGGAAAATTATGTGCTGAGGGATGTGCGTGTACAGCCCTGATGCCAAGTGGTGTGGGAGTAAGCCAAGGCTGCAGAGAGTCTAGAGAATCTCAATGGCTCAGATTCTTCCAGAAACGAAACCACAGGCCTGCTGTTTGCTATTCTGACTCTGGAGAAGGGAGCCTTCTTTTTCTGGTGCTTTCTGTTGGAAAAGCCATCTCAAAGCTCCCTCTAGTGAGTTTTGCTGCTAGAGCTCCCAACAGAGCGAGGGTAGCATTTAACAACTCCAAACTCAATCCCAACTGAGATTCTGGACTCCTCCAGATGCTTTGCTCATTGAACATTTATCCTGACCCAGCTCCACCCCTCATCCACGGTGCTTGTGAGGCCCAGTGTCCTGGCCATTGTTAGCGATGGGGGAATCTAACAGTTTCAGTTTCTTCTTTTTCCAGCCTCAGATTCAGTTCTCCACATTTCCACATCAGTTTGTAATTTTTTTAAGTGCTCGTGAAAATTTACCTGCATTTCAGGGCAAATTTCTCCCATTATGCAATTTTGTCTAATTGATCCATTTTTGTTTTTAAATTTTCATAGTTTGGTGTCTAAATTTTTTTACACATTACTTGGCTGGAGAAGCGCACTGTAGAATTTGGAGAATGGCTGAGTTTGTGGCCACCTATTGTTTTGGAAAGTGCAATTTCAGTAGATTTGCCTAAGCATAGAAGAGCTTACAGGAGGCATCAAAAGGTTGGGAGAGAAGATGCCTCTTGTTGCTGAGGCCTGCTGTGTTTCGTTCTAGGAGCTCCATCTGGCAGTCAATTCACTCTCACATATGTGCATATGCAATTAAAAGAGGGGAGCCTGCAATGAGAAAGGGGGGCCTGTGCGCACATCTAAGATCACTTCTTAATTTTAACCTTGAGTGGAAGTGTTTGCAGAGGCGTACAAAGGTGGGGGGGTGGCACACGGGAGGGTGACAACTTGGCCTGCTGCCTCCCCCCAGCTGTAGAGCGGCTGAGGGCACAGCGTCCGTTTGGGCTGCCGAGCGTGCATGCTCCCCTAGGGTGCCAGAGAGGCTTCCTCTGCCTCTGAGTGTTTGCATTTGGCTCTGAGGGTCTGAGCAGCAGCTGGTCAACTGTGTGCTGGCTGTGAGAGGAAAGCCTTCTGGTGCCCCCTGCTTGAACATCCATCCTTTCTTGGCAAAGGGCAGGGACAACAGCCCTGGCAAGGCACAGATTGAAATGGAGCCAATTCCCTTTCATGTGAGCCTGGCATTGGCTGTGCCATCATGTTTCATATGCTCCCACAGTATGACTGTCCTGCATTCAAGAAGAGATGCTCTGCTGGGAAGGAGCAGCTCTCAGGGAAGATTTCAGCCACTGTTATGGGATCGTGTTCCAGCACCTAAATCTAGTAAACACACAGTGTTATCAAGAATAGACATGGACAGATCTTTTGGTTTCAGTTTCTCCCAATTTCTTCTTTTTTCTAATATTAAATTCTCTTCTGCCCATTTCCACACCTGCAAGGGTTTGGTTTTTTTTATAAAAAGTCCCGAAAATTCAGAAGTTCTTTAGTGGGAATTTCTTCTCAGATATACAATTTTGCATGTGATTTTTCTTCATATCATGCATTGTTGTATGTTATCTTCATTTTTATAAGACTTTCCCCTAATATATATGATTCTGGAGAACTGTGTTGCCAAATTTGGAGAAGTGCAAAATTTCAATGTTAGCTGTATTTTTGCTTATGTGTTTTTGGAAGTGTAGATTAAGTATTTATACATAAATATGAGAAACAAATGGACTTTCTCTCCTGAATTGGCAAGGGAAATGAATTCTGTGAATTTCCATGCCCTTTATTTCTGAGGCTTGTCATTCCTATTTAATTTTTTCACCCTGTACTTCATAAACATCTTTTCTACCCTGGGGTCTTTTTGAGCACCACGGGGCCTTTCTTCACCTTCTGAATTGCTGGTCATTGCAGGAACAATGGTTTAGAAATTGGTGCCTGGGTATTTCTTCTTCTCTCCTTGTTCCTTTTCCCTTGTGTATTGTGCTTTTTTAAGACTGTAAGCCTGAGGGTGAGGACTGTCTTGTTCTGCTTGTAAGTAAGCCCCTCTGGGAGACTCTTTGGCTGAAAAGTGGGGTGCAAGTGCTCCAGATAAACAAAGGCATACATGGAGAAGCCTTTTGAAATTGAACCTGGGACTTTCTGCCTGCAGAGCAGATGCTCCACTTCTGAGCACACAGCAGCCCTCCGGATCCTCTGGGGCTGTGTTCCCTTTACCATAGAGCAGTGATGGCAAACCTTTTAGAGACCCAGTGCCCAAACTGCAACCCAAAACCCACTTATTTATCGCAAAGTGCCAACACGGCAATTTAACCTGAATACTGAGATTTTAGTTTAGCAGGGGAGGTTGGCGCAGCAACACAGTGGTGCCTCGGTTTTTGAACTGCTTAGTTCTCAAACTACTTGGAACCCAAACACTTCAAACATGGAAATGAGTGTTCCGGTTTTCAAACTTTTTCCAGAGCCCATGCTCTGTTCTGAGTATAACTTCCGTTTTGAGTGCCACACTTCCATTTTCAGAGGGAAGGCGGGCTGAGCAGCAAGTGAGCAGGCACCTGCTACCCTCCAGTGCTGGGTCCCTCCACTGCCACAACAGCAACCACCCCATCCTCCAGCTCCGGAGGCGCTGAGTGAGGGAAGGCTGGGCTGGGGCGAGCAGGCAAGGGATGCCACCGCCGCCACCACCCCCAGCCTGCTCCTGCTCCGGCTCCTGGATTGGGCTGCTCCGCTAGGCAGTGTTGCTGCTTGCACAGGAACAGGAGCTGGATCGGGGCTGCTCAGCTGGGGAGGTGCAGGCTCCATCACACTTTCCATTGAGGGGTTCGAGGCTGCACTCCCCTCAAGGGAGAAGTTTAAAAGAGTCCCCACCTCCGCATGAGATCCCCTGCAGCCCTGTGAAGGCAGCCAGGCTGAATAGTTGCTGAGGTTGGGGAAGGTGGAGGCAGCCCAGAAGCTGCATCTGAGAGGCCCTGCACCACCTGAAGGCAGCTAGGCACTCCCCAGCTGAACTGCCCCATCCCGCTCCTACTTGCGAGCAAGCAGGAGCATGGCTGGAATCTCTCAGAAGTGGAGGCTTCGTGCTTCCTAGCCGAGAGATCCCCGCCCTGCTCCTGCTTGCGTGCAAGTTGGAGTGGGATCGGGCAGCTGAGCTGGGGAGTGCCTAGCTGCCTTCTGGTGGTGCAGGGGCTCTCAGATGCAGCACGAAGCCTCCACTCCACTTCCGACTCCGCTCCCACACCGCAGGGTGTGTAAAGCCTCAGCCTCGCAGCAGCAGCAGGAGGAAAGCGGCTGCTTGGAAACCTCGGCGGCCCACCAACGCAGCAGTGCGCTTCTGAGCGCGTACATAGCGCTATGCCCTCCCCACCCACAACGGAGGCTCCCCAAGGGAAAATGTGCACCCTGGAGGCTGTGGCTCCATTCTGCACACACCCCACACCCTATCCGAGGCACTTCTACTCAGACACAAGTTGAGCTGAGGACTCGACGCGCTGCCCTTGCCTTCTGCCGGCTCTGTGCTGGGGTGAGGGCTCTGGAGTGCCCCCTCTGGCATGCGTGCCATAGGTCTGCCACCACCGCCATAGAGTAATCCTAGCCTGACCTGGGATTTGGAGGAAGAACATGCCTGTGAGTCTTTTGTGGCCGCCCCCCTCACCTGCCCTCTCTTCTTGCTCACCTGGCAGGAGTCTCTCTTCTTGGCAGCACATGATGTCCTGACCAGACAACTGAAGGATGTTGCTAATGCCCTCCTCCAGATTGGCTGCAGCTTCTCCTGGTCCTCATCTAGCAAGTAAAGGAATTTGCTGTTCTGCGGCCTGACTTTTGGCAGTCAGGAGAAAGTTGAGCTCTGCAGCATCTGCTCCTCTCCTTCTGTTTTGCAGCATTATCTGCAGGGTCACGTGGGGCTCCTGTGCTGTGAGCCAAATTGCCAAGTGTTGCAACCAGTTGCACATAAGCTATTCCTAGGGAAGGGGCTTTTATAAGAAAATTGGCACCAACTTCTGCCTCATGAACCTTAGAGTTGTAATATGGGATGATCTGACTGTGTGGCTATAGGAGGGGGAAATTGCTCCCTGTCTTCCCTTGCAACAATCATTGTGTGAAGAATTGCTTAAAACAGATGCTTCCCGCCCCCGCCCCCCCCCCCCCGTCCTTTTGTTCTGACAGAAAAATCGACCCTGGCAACTATTTCTAATAGGCGATCCATCCGCATGCCTTATTGACATGAGCAGCTCCAGAGGTCATTGCCGCATCCTCCAGGGCAAGCTTTGTGTCCTCTCCTCCTGCTGCTGCTGCCCCACAATGCCTCTGGATAAGCCCACATCCCAGACTTGCCATTGGGGGGCTGGTCTCCAGGCTCGCTGGAGAGAGAGGTTTTTCTCCAGGGGGCAGTTCAAATGGACTTCATGCCCAAAGGGAAAGGGGACTCCAGTAATGCCAAGAATCTTGGGCTGTGCCTGTACTCTGGAGATTGCATTAGAGATTGCATTAGCACCAAAGGCAACTAGCACAGCTGGACGGGTTACCAAAGTCTGTAGCAACTAAAGGGAGGGCAGCTGTGGTGGGGGCTTTTCAAGGAAAAGTTGGGTGGCCATCTGTCAGGGATGCTTGAGCTGTGCTTCCTGCATTGCAGGGGGCTGTAGATGACTCTTGGGAATCCCTTCCTGCTACACAATTATGGAGTTCTATGATCTCTTTGAGAAGTGTTCAGCTGAGTGAAGTCTGCAGGATGAGAAGGGACCTGCCTGTCATTTTACAGTTGTACTCCCTGTGCTTCCTCATGAAGGAAGGGATAAGATTACTCAGTAGTAAGGGAAATGCACACTGCATATTATCATGAACCCATCCTTCCCCTTGCTTTCTAGGCAGCCTCCCTTTGCTGAAGTTTAATGGACTCCCTTGGAGTAGACTTGTCATCCTGATGGCATTGTTCTATGGAAGTGTCATTTGTCTGGGTGGCATGTTGGCCGCCATGGTGTCTTGCCTTCTCTACCGGCCATCTTTTGACCTCTCAATGCGTGAACATGTCCTGACAAGCAAGCAGGCACAGGGGATCTGCAGCTTTAACCCTCCTTGAATAAGGAGTTTCCTCGCCAATACAGGTCTTGCTACAAAAGTCGGGTGCCTCCCCCACTCCCTGCTGAGCTGCAGCAAGAGTCCATGGTGCTCCAGGTGCTCACCATGTCTGTGTTCCTTTGGAAAATTGACACATGGCAGAGACTGTTGTAGATTTAAGAACTATGGCTTATTCACCTTTTTACACGTCTGCATGGAGAGAGTCCAGATCTTACAGCTTGGTCATTTCAAGAGGAGCTTGTCCCCCCATGGCAGTGCAACCCTGGAGTCCAAGGCATCTCTCCCAGCCAGCCTGCAGCCAACCTGCCCAAGATGGATCCCAATCTTCCTTCCTCCTTCTTCTTCCCAGAACGCAGCTCTGCAGCTTGTACTTTCATCCATATCCCAATTAATAAAAATCCTGCCATTTATTATTTTTTAGGGTTTAGGGGGGTCCCACCCCCAAAAAATTCTATAACAATGTTATATATATCTCATTGCAGACATCTGTAGTAACACTGTTTGAAACAACCTGTTTGAAAAACGCTCCCTTTCTCTTCAGGTCACATCCTTCAGTAGCCATTCTTCATACCCTCCTCCATCAGGGTTTTCTCCTGGCTCAAATATGTCCTTGAATTCCATTAAGAACTCCTGCCTACCTCGTGGAGGAGAGAGGTGTGTGTGAGTGTGTAGAAATGATCCTATTGTACAAAAGCAAAATGTATTATTATTAGAACAAAACAAACCAGGAAGCCCCTCTCCAACAAACACATTCAAAAGGCCATAGAATGTTAATCAGCCAAAGGCCTAGTTATAGAGAAACATTTTTGCCTGGTGCCTAAAGGTGTATCATGAAGGCACCAGGCAAACCTCCCTGAGGAGGGCATCCCACAAACATGGAGCCACCACAGAATAGGCCCATTCTCCTGTTGCCACCTTCCGGACCTCTCGTGAAGAAGGCACTCAAAGAAATGCCTCACATTATGATTGCAGAGTCTGGATCAGTTCATATGGAGAGAGGCGGTCCTTGATGTATCGTGATCCTGAGCCATTAAAGGCTTTATAGGTCCAAACCTTTATGTATCCAAAATGTGTATTCATTGCTCATCCACTTCTGCCTCTGGCTCTGCCCTCCAGTGGCCTGTGTTCCCCAGAGGGTTCCCAAGAAGGGAAGGTGCCCCTTTGACTGGAAAAGGTTTGTCACACACCCCTTACAGCTGGGTCCCTTCTCCCAGAGGCTGTCGTCAGAGTGCCCCTGCCATAGGAAGTCTAGAGTTGAGTTGTGAGAGTCAGTGCCTTCGCCGTTTTTTTTACCAGCACCACCCCATGTGCTCTGAATGCTTTCCCTGAGAAAGATCCCTCAGCGCCCATGTTGTTCTCTCCCCAGAATCAGGACAGGGTAATTTTTTCAGTTCTTCCTGTTTTATGGTTGGAGGTTTCAGCTCTTCTGTTTTTTACTTGTTGGGTCTTAGTTGCTGTTTTTAGCTCCTATGAAGAATTTTAGCTCTGGTTTTGTGATTTTTCAATATATATGTACTGGCTTGGATTTTATGTCTTAAAGGTGTGTGTGTGTGTGTGTGTGTTGCTATGTTTTAAATGCATATGAAAACCCATGCAATACATCTAGTAGATATCAGAAATGCAATGTTGTTGTTGTTATTGTTGTTATTGTTGTTGTTGTTTAATCGTTTAGTCGTGTCTGACTCTTCGTGACCCCATGGACCAGAGCACGCCAGGCACTCCTGCCTCCCACAGTTTGGTCAAACTCATGCTGGTAGCTTCGAGAACACTGTCCAACCATCTCATCCTCTGTTGTCCCCTTCTCCTTGTGCCCTCCATCTTTCCCAACATCAGGGTCTTTTCCAGGGAGTCTTCTCTTCTCATGAGGTGGCCAAAGTCTTGGAGCCTCAGCTTCAGGATCTGTCCTTCCAGTGAGCACTCAGGGCTGATTTCCTTCAGAATGGATAGGTTTGATCTTCTTGCAGTCTATGGGACTCTCAAGAGTCTCCTCCAGCACCATAATTCAAAAAGAAATGGCAATACTGACTGCGTAATTTCACCATCAGTGACAAACAGTTGCAAAGCAAGAAAACATGCCTGTGTGTGTGCGCGCGCGTGCACACACACACGTGCACACACACAGAAGTCAAATAAGGAAGGGCATTGCCCTGAGTGTGGGGGAGAGGTAAAAAGTCAAGAATGTAAATAACTCAGGCGTATGATGAAGGAAAATACAAGTGAAGGCTGTCTTATCTAGATCAGGCAGAACTGGCTAAGAATGTGAGAATCCTGCTGCATCCAGCCAGTTACCTCTGGGGAGCTTACAGGCCTGGGCCCAAGGGCAATAGCCTTCCCTGCTGCTGATCCATCAACAACCCATATTCAGGGGCCTAAGGTTGCTGATATTGCAGATAATATGTAGTCCTCATGGCTGGCAGCTGTTGATAGCCATATCTTCCACAAATTTATCTAATCCCCTTCTAAATACATCTTGGTTGGTGCGTAATCCCATATTTTATGGCAACAAATTCCATACTTTAGTTTGGATGGGGAACCAGACCTGTCCATCTCTCCTCTACCAAGTGCAGGCCAAATGTGACAGGTGGGTGCAGTGACTTCAAGCCTGCTTTCTGCAGGGATTAGCTGTGCAATTGAGTTCCCTACATCTGATGTCACACAGGTATGGCTCTGGGGAAACAGCCTTGTGGGTCAAACTGGAGCACATGCTAAGCCACATCCAGCATGCGGGCTAGAGGTTCCTCACTCCTTGTTTCACTAGATGCTGTGTGAAGAAGCACTTCCTTTTGTCCACCCAGAATCTCCCAATATCTCTTCTTCACTGGATGACCCCAGGCTCTAGAATTATGAGAGAAGAAGTTTGCTTTCCTCCTCTTCCTTATCCACCCTCTTCCCAACATGGTAGTTTTCCTTTGTAAGATTATCCTACAATCAGACTGTTAGCAGGTTGCATATGGGGGCTGAGGAATGAGATTGTTTTGTGACATGTTTTGAGAGCCTGGTTTTGTGCGCAGGTGTTGTGCTCAGTGGAGCAATCCGTGGTGCTGTTTTGCCCCTCCAAAAGAGCTGTTCCAGTTATGCATTTCGCTAAAGTCAAGCAGTGTGCCAGAGCAATGGAAGCATTTCTGCTGACACTTTCTTTTGTAGTTGCTTAGCCCTGAGAAGGTGAGGTTGTGGCTTCAGATGTCACATCGCTTTTGTATCAAATCAGTTGCCAGAGCCAGGACATTATCCACTACCTGGACTGCAGGACTCAGAACACCTCTGTGGACCAAGTTACTGGGAATGGCAACCAAGTTGTGCTCGGGTCCTGCTTGCAGAGTTCCCAGGCAGTGCTGGATTAAACCCTGTGGAGACCCCATGACAGTTGGAATCTTGCCCCCCGCCCAGTGGGATAACATTGAACTAAGAAAGCTTGAATGTAATTTCCCCCCAAGATCAAATCAATATTATTTTCAGCGGTTGTCACATGGGGTCCAGAGGCTGGTGCCTACTCTGCCTATTTGGTAATCTGGCACTGTTCCCAGGGGCATCTGGCTGGACAGAGTTCTGGTCTGGAAAGGCCTTTGGTCTGATCCTGCAAGGCTGGTTGGTTGGCATCTGTCTGTCTCCATTGGAGACAAGGGAGGTCAAGTCAAGCTGTTGGGAGGTTGCAGCGCCTGCTGTGGCTGCAGAGACGCATGCAGGAGAGACATGCTTTGCTGCAGTTGTGCTGCTGCAGACGCAGCCGGGCGTTTCTTCGCTCTGCTTCCTGCCAGTGGTGCGGATGCCGGGCCTGACTGACTGTCTCCAGGCAGCCCTGGATTTAGGGTGGTGTGGGAAGTTCCCCCGCACACGGTGCCGAACTAAGGGGGCACAAAATCGAGCAGATCAATTTGGCGGTGCCAAAGATACTCGTCCGTGCTCCGGGAGCTGCGGTCGTCTGCCAAGGCTCACCCTTGTCGCCAGCCCTGCTTCTCCTCTCCCGTGGCGCCGGTGCGGCTGATGGCGACTCCTTTCCTCTCCCGGCGACCAGCCCGCAGCCCGTGCTGCTTCCTCGTGAATGCGCCTCCGCAGCCCCGCCAGACGTGGCGTGTTCGGGGCACCTGCCCGTCTTCCTCCCCGGGCCCGCTGGATGGCCGAGCGTAACGTGTGAAGCGGCCGTGCGCGTGCAGGCGGGGCGAGCTCGCCGGGGCGGCGCTCGGGCGGCTTCTGCTCCGAATTGGGCGCGCTCCTCCCGCGCGGCGGCGGCGGCGGCGGCGAGTCCGCGCTGGGGCGCCCGGAGCGGGCGCGGCAATGGGCTGAGCGAGCGCGGCCGGTCCGCGGAGGCTCCTCTGGCGCGGCCCTTGGGCCCGATCCCCTTCCCGCCGGCGAGCGAGCGAGGGAGGGAGGGAGGCGGCGAGCCGGGCGGAGGCGGCGCGCAGAAGCGGAAAGCCGCGCTCACGCCGGAGCCCGTCGGCGCCGGATCCGCGCCTTCCTGCCGGCGCCTCTGGGCCGCCCCTCCATTTTGAAGGCAGCCTCGTCCCCATGGCGTTCAGCTCGTCGTGGCAGCTGCTGTCGCCCGTCCAGTGGGCCAAGTGGACGTGGTCGGCCGTGCGCGGCGGCGGCGGCGGCGGCACGGCGGGGCCCGAGCAGGACGGCCTCGCCGGGGCGGACGGGCAGGGGCAGCCCGAGGACGACGACGAGGACGCGCAGGCGGACACTAAGTCGCTGAGTCTCAGGCAAGGCGGGCGCCCTTGGGGTTCGACGGGGCCGTTTCACACGAGACGCGCCGGGCGCAGCTGGGGGCGCGGGCGGGCGGGCGGGCGGCGCGCTGGAGGGGCGCCTCGTGGGTCCCCGGCGCCGCTCTGCCCAGGCCGGGCTTCCCCGTGGCGCCGGGGGCCAGACTGGCCGCGGGGATCGGCAAATGCACGTCGGAACGGCCTCGGTGGGAAGACCCATCTTCATGTGCAGGGCATCCTCTGCCATGCTGGGTGCGTGTGTGAATTAGCCCAGATCGGGCATCCGTGAGGTGCAAACCTCTGTTTTAGACCTGATTGCCACATCCACCCACAGCGTATGCGCAGCTAAAACCGTGCTAGATGCCTATTTTGTTTCTTGAATGAAGTGTTCAAAGAAGCTGGGTCTTAGTCCTTCCACCACTTTTTGACTATCTTTACTGTGCCTGGAAGAGAAATACCCCGTGGAGATGTGTCTCTGAGTAAAGGCAAAATGTCTTTTCTGATCGTAGCGGTTGTATTCGGGGCTCCATAGGTGAGCCCCCTTCTCCTCTTGCAGCCGGTTCTCAGGCCTGCGTTCTGTGGCTACTCTGTGATAAGAGGAATGCTCTCTCCATTTGGTGCTGCTTCTCAGGGAGATTTCAGAGAGGTCAGGGTTTCTAGGTCAAACTTTTTTGGCAGCATTAATTTCCAGGAAGTAACTGCAGGGCTTAACTCTCCCTGGACCTCACTTCATCTCTTGGAGGTAAATGTTCTTACTTCTAATACCAGATGCTTCTAACACATGCTCAGAGGCACTCCCTGGGCTGTATGCTGCTGTAGAAAACTGGTTGTGGGAGGACAGCCTTACAAAGCGAGGCGCAGCCAAAGTCCTACCTATAAGCAGGTGAAGCAGCTGCCTCAATTCATCCGGCAATGAGGCAAGGTGGGAGTCTGCCTGAGTGACATTCCATAGGCAGGGTGTGAACCACCTCCCTCCCTCTCTATATCAGATTTCTGTTGGGGTTGTTAGTGCTTGCTCTGGAGAGCGGAGGCACTTGACACATGCTTTTAAGGCCAAATTCTTTATCACGGTTTCACAATTTCCATGCCTGAGCCCTGGCACAAAAACTGGGTCTTGGGTTTTGCTTTACTTCTTAATGTATGATGAATTAATACTGTGAAATGCAGCCCTCTCCCAATTTGCTTGGGGCCACTGACCAGTCATGCCTAGTTTGCAACTTCCTGCAGAGTGACCCCCAAGCAGTTGCAGAACTACAGTTTCCTATCCTGTTTTCTGTTATGGGTTAGCAAGTGGCAGCCCTAGGGCTGAATCTGGCCCTCTGAGGCAGCAGTGGGACTTGCCGGCTCTCTGATTTGGAGGGTTGCCCTGAACCCTCCTGCTCAGAATTGCTGCCCAGTGAAACTAGATGAGCAACCAGGGCAGGGATGGAGAACTTGGGGTCCTCCAGATGTTGTTGGGCCGCAACTCCCAACGTATTTGGCTATACTGACTGGAGCTGATGGGAGGTGGAGTCCAAGAACATCTGGAGGGCTGCAGGTTCCCCATCTGTGGTCTGCTTCAACAGCTATTAGCTCTGTGTTATGGAGAAAGGGTCCCATCAGCAGAAGCCTGAGCAAGGACTTCTGCTTGCTCAAGGGGTCTTCACCCCACATGCATCCCCTGTGCTCCCTAAAATTGGCTCTGGGGAGGCCAGAGAACCCCAGAAGCGTGCACGGGTGGAAGAGAGGCCAGCAGAAATATTTGCCCTGATCAACACTCTGCAATATTGAATTCCTCCCTGAACCTCCATATGCAGAGGCAGTTGTGCTTCAAGTACTAGACATAGGCAGCAAACCATGGGGAAGGGTTGGGGAACCTTGATCCCAGGGGCTAAATTTGACCCTCCAGTCTTCTCCACCTGGTCCTTGGCCTCTCCTCAGGAAGCACCCCTCACTGGCTTGACCAGGGACTCTTTTTGCCTGTACAAAGTTTGCATTCATTGCTCCTCCCACTTTTGCCTCTGGCCCTGCTGGCCACTGGCATGTGGCCCTCACAAGGTTACTCAGAAGGAAATGTGGCCTTTGGACTGAAAAAGCTTCCCAACTCCTGCCATAGTGGGGATGCTCTGCTATGTGTGTTGGAGCATGCATGTGCTGAGACAGCCCCATGGCTGTCAGGGACGCCATGAAGTCCTGAGCCAGCTCATTTTGGCCACCTTGGCTTGGATATTGAAGTCCCCCAATACCACTATGTGAGTGAGTGGATCCCCCATGGGCACCATTGGTGAGTTTTCTCCCTGTGCAAACCCTTCGGGCTGTTTGCCTTTTAAGAACATGTGTCTGTTAACTGCAAAACTCATAATGACATTGTGCATCGTTTGGCCATGACACAGACGGTATTTTGTCTGATTCATCAGAAGTCTCAGTAAGAGAAATTCTGAGTGCCTGGCAATGGCCAGGAAGGTTTGTTGAAACCCTACTTGAGAAGATGTTCAGAGCTGGGCTGGGAGGAGTGGCTAATTTGTCCTTCTCTTCCCTCTCCTTGTCTGCAGTTCAGATTCAGAAGGCCATTTTGGGACTCCCGAGGCAGAGACCCCAGTCCGCTCGCTGGCAAAGGAGCTGGAGGAACCATCCCTGCACCTGTTGGAGCCTGAGACTGAGCCCCAAGGTAAAGAGGCATGGAGGTTCCTTCTCGCACCTTTCCAATGGAGTTAGAAGATGCCGTTTGATGCACAGGTGCCTCTTGTGCAGGCAGACTTGATGGTCTTTCAGACTCCTCTGTGAAGACCAAGGTTGCAGATCATCTCTGTTTGGCTGCTTTGGGAAACTGGATGCTTGGCTGCAGCCATGTCTAGCAGACAACAATTGTGCATCAGCATCTTGGTTTGTGTCTGTCAGTTTCTATAAATAGGTGATGGCCACCCCTCAGTCCCTCTGGGTTGTGTGCTGTCTGAGGGAAGGGTGTCATTTCTCAGGGGTCTCCCTGAAGTCTCTTAAGGCAACCTGCTATGATAGCTTCTAGAGGTGAGATGCTCCGCCACTGAGCAGGCTTCTGCTAGAATGAACATCTTCGGATGCTTCAAGATGACCTGCTTATTGCGCCTTCATTCTGATTTGCTTGCGGGAAGGTTTGTGTCCAAGCAAGTGCTATCTTGCACTTCCTAATGTGTTCTTCTGTCACTTTTCTGATCTGTTGGGGAAGTGGGTTTGTTGCACAAGATCTCTTAATCAGCTTCTGTTTCACAACCTGAATTTGCTGTTACGTGAATCCCACCTGAAAATAGTAAGCATTCTTGGAGGCACCTTTCATTGATTTTTTTTTCTATTTTCTTTTTGCTGTAACCAACTAAAACTCTTCCCCTCCAGGAGTTCCTCAGCAGCATGCAGTTCCAGAGCCTTGGCCTGGAATAGTGCAAAGGCTCCTAGCATGTTCAAGGTGCAGCTCTTGGAAAGGCAGCTCTTTGCTTCACCCTCCCCCATAGTCTATTGGGACCAGTTTTGGGCTCGGTGGACTGAACCCTGTGACCATGAGGTGGGAAGCTCAGGCAGAGAGGCCTGGCAGCTGAGCTCTAGAAGGCAAAAAATCATTGCATCTGCTTTGATCTGCCCATGCTGGAAAGTGGAAGAAACACTTTTTTGCTATTGTGAGTTAGAATTTGTAACAGTTCATTCAGTAGCTATTTTCATTCAAATCTGTGTAGCCTTGTTCTGAGAGCTGCAGAGATACTGTATCTGCAGAAACACAAGTATTTTGTAGTATGTGTTTATTCTTGGTCATAATCTAAAACACAATTCTGTTAGCCAGTGCATCTTAATGGACAGATGTTTGGGCTTAGATCTGGTTTTGAGCCACAGCACTGCCACAGATTTTCAGCCTCACCTCCCCCCAGTGTAAAATAGTGTTGTTTCTCTCATGTGATTTTGAACATTAATGCTTTGGCTCCATTTGTATGTAACTTGAAGCCAAACCATGATCTGCTGGAGAGGAGATTGTGGCTGCTGTGCTCCTCTCTGGTTGTGCTGCTGCTCTGCTCAGCCATGGTTTGGTTTAGTGTGTCCACCCAGTGTGGGCTGGTGTCGAGAGCAGGTATGGTTGGGCACCTGCCAGGAGCCCACGCCCCAGCAGGGGTGCCCCTGATGAGAGCCTCGTGGACCTGCTCCCGCTTCTCACTGCAAGCTGCTTATTCACCTGCCTCTCTCTTTGACCCAGACCCAGAGGGAGTGGGCAAACAAACAGATGATGGCAGGCTGAGGAGGTGGAGTGTCTGCCATTGTTTACTTGCTAGCTCTTCCCGCAACAAGCAAGCAGGTGATGAGAAAGAGCAGCAGCAACTGGTGACAGTGGGCAGCGGCACTGGGGGTATCTTGCCCAAGAAGCCCAACCCCAAAACCTGTGGCATTGGTACTGAGATCAGATACGCTGAAGCAGAATGCAGTTACCCCCTCTCAATGTAGCCTTCCCCCAAATAGTCTAGCCGTGCTGCGCCTTCTGCGTGTTCCGGGTGCATCCTGAATATGGATGCTGCAGCAGTCTGGAACATGATAGCTCTTTACCTTAGCTCTGGGGCAGCTTTAATCCTTATTGGTGATGCTGCTAACATTAAAAAGAGATTTTTGTTTCTCACAAAATGGCCAGGGACTTCCCCTTGGTTGTGGCAGTTGCACTCCCATTATTGTTGTGAGCGCCTAGTATCTTTCCATTGTTCTCTCATGCCTCACTGACATTTCTCTACTTCCTCCTGGACTCCCCACTGCTCTCTGCAACACCACAATCCTTTTTTCCCCCTGAGGAAGTGACACTTCCTGCCTGCAAGATTCTGATTGCTTAATTCCACCCCTTTTGAAAAGGCTTCTTGTGGCCGTTGAGGGTGCTTTGATCCTCTGACATCCTTCCAGCAAATGTATTGAGAGAGGCAGCCTGGTAGAGAAGCTGCCTGGTTTCATGGCATATCATAGAATCATAGAATCATAGAGTTGGAAGAGACCACAAGGGCCATTGAGTCCAACCCCCTGCCAAGCAGGAAACACCATCAGAGCACTCCTGACATATGGTTGTCAAGCCTCTGCTTAAAGACCTCCAAAGAAGGAGACTCCACCACACTCCTTGGCAGCAAATTCCACTGTCGAATATGCATCTCTGCCAAGGGAGAGAGGAAAGAGGCCACTTGCTGCAGTTTCTACTCATGGGCAATGGGGTAGGGGGAGAAGGACATTTCAGGGCATCCCACTGTCCCCATCTGAAAACTCTTGGTTAGTGCCCAAAGAAATGTAGGTGACCTGGTTTACTCTGCCTGCAGCGATATTTAGCCAGTGGGTGTTTTGATGTATTGCAGCTTGCAAATCCTGTGCTTTTTAAAAAGGCTATATTTGGAAGAGCCCACCTAGTCCAACATCCTGTTCTCAGGGTGGCCTGGGGTGGGGGAACCAGATGCCTGTGGGAAGCCCATATGCCAGATCTGAGTCTAGCAGCAACTTATGATTCTCAACCTAAGCTCAGCATTCAGAGCCATTTTGCTTCAGACCTTGGAGGTAAAAGATAGCCAGTGTGGCCATTAGCCTTTGCCTTATTCTGTGCCTGCAGAATTCTAGGGGCAACCTGCTATTTCTGGCAGAGTTTGCGTTCCTGGGAACTTCAGAACTTCTTTCAAAAGCAGAAGAAAGTTACTGGTTCTCATGGCTGCAGCCTGATAGCAATATTTTGCTTTTATCCAGCACTTCGCCTAAAGCATTCACCACCACCCCACCCCACCCGGTGCATTATCTTAATACTGTGCTTAATGTTGCAAGATGGGCCAGTATTATCGCACCTGCATTGTATTGGGACTGAGAAAATGTGGCTTGTCTAGGGCTGCTACTGGGTCGTGTGCAGTGGACACTGAATTTTGTTGAGTTGACAGAGTGGCTGATATCCAAAGTCCTGCTCCTGGGAAGACTGTCTTTCAGCTCTGTTTGGTTGACAGCTGGCTGGAAGGAACACATCCATCTCAGCTAGTGACCATCCCTACATTCTTTGGAAGAGAAATATGTATTTGTATCTATTGTTGTTTAGCCATCTTGGGCATGATATGTGGTAAGGCAGGATGCAAATGTTCACACATTATAATAAGTTAATTGCATGTTATTGGAACAAGTACTTTTTAAACCCCACCTGAGCCAACTGCCAAGGCCTGCTGTTGTGAGAGGAAAAAACTCCACACATTCTTGGTGGTTGGTGGTTGAAGTGTTTTGCTGCAACCTGGGAGAAGGGGGTTTAAATCTCCCCTCAGCTTACTGGGTGACCTTGGACCAGTCAACCTAACCCCCCCTTCCAGGGTTGTCATGAGGAGGAGGAAGAACTATGCACATACCTTCTTGAGCTCATTGGAGGAAAAGCAGGGTAGAAATGCCAGGAAGAAGAAAGTTATGAGATCCAACTGCAGTGCCTCCTTTGGGTGCTGTGAATAAGCCACTGGCCCCCATCACGGGAGATGAGAGGTGTGGAGTTGTTGTTGCTATTTGGGAGGGAATTGCGAGACTTTTTGACCTTGTTTAGGCATTGTAGGAGTAGGTACCATATAGACTGCCTAAGAGTTGTTGTTAGGACTGAAGCCTGCTTTTTTCTTTGAGCATATAAGGAAAGGTCTTGGCTAGTTAAGGAGGTCATGGCCAGTGATGGCGCTCAGTCTCCCTCCCTCCCTTTCTCTCCCCGCCCCCAAAACTCTCTGGAGCCAGATCTGATTTAATGGCTGTTTGGGAGGAAGAGAGAAAACCGTTTCTCCCTCTCAGCTGAGGTTGACTAGCACCAAGTCACAGAAACCGCAATGTGCTGTTGTTTTTAAACAAGAAGAATCAGTATTTGGACTCTTCCCTGATTGAGTGTGCGTAAGAGTGCAAGGAGGGTCCTGCTGAGTTGGTCCAAGAGTCTGCCTTGTCAGCATCCCATTTCCCACAGCAGCCGGTGAGGTGCCTGCAGGAAACCCACCCGCAGGGCTTGGCAACTACAGCCCCACCTCTCTGCTTTGGCATACTGCCATCATAACTTGCAGCCTCCATCTCATCTGCTTCTCAAAGCTGTTTCAAGCTGGAGGCCATCACTGCCTCTTGTAGCAGAGAATCCCAGAGTTCAGCTGGGTGCTGTGTGAAGAAGGCCTTCCTTCTGCCTGTCCTGAATCTCCCTTGTGTCCTAGTGTTACGCAAGAGGGAGGAAAATGTGTCTCTGCTGTTTCCAAGCCATGCATACTTTAAGAAACCTCTAAGTAGGGGCCTGATTTCACCTTCATAGGCAAATCATGGGATCCATGGATCCATCTTTTCCTGTCCTTAGCTGCACTTCTTCTTACTGCTTATATCACAGCAGGCTGAGCCTTGGCACTGTGAATAGGTTCAAGAGCTCATCTCTGAAAGGAGGAATTTAGCCGTTCAAGGGTGCAGCAGTTCCTCCTTCCTCTCCACTCCATTGCACACAACCTGCTCTCTGGGTGAACTGTGCCTACCAGTTTGGAGATCACAGTAGACTGACTTTCAGAATTCTCCAGTCAGGCTCCACCTATTAAAGCAATGGTATTTGAGGCTGGCCAAACATCACACAATGGTGCCCTTCTCAGCAAATCCTCAATCCTCCTCCCAAAGTCTGTGCTTGGAACAAATTGTGTCAATGAAGGGAGTTTGTGTGCTTCTGCACAAGTGATCCCCATTGCAAGGTTCTGGTTTGGATAATTCACAGTATTGCTGGGAGACGGAGGGAGGAAGGCAGACAGAGGATCTATAGAGGTGCTCAGGATAGAAGGAGCCCTGAAAACGCCTGCAAAAGGTTTTATGTGGTCTTTGGTTTTACACAGATGTAGCAACCTATGCAAGTTCAGAATTTCTCTGCAGCTGCAGAAGACATTGTTATTTATAAAGAGAAAGGAAACAGAGATTCCAAGGAAATTATGTTCAGCATTTTATTCCAGATTTTGACAGTTTACACACACACCCATTTCTTTCAACAGGGCTTGCAAAAGATATTTTGGATGGGTGGTGCCAGAAGTGGGGAGGATTTGCTACCTTGGACGCCCAAATGTTTTGCCTTAGCCCTGTATTCTGCAAATGGACAGATGCATGGCATGCAAATGGTTTTGGGTAGTGTACTTTTGATTGCTGCTATGAGGCCTGGCAGCCTCTATTTCTGCTGGAGCTTGTCTAATACATCCATTGAAATTCTCTTGACCTGAATGGCTTTGCTAGATTCCCAGAAGGCCAAGAGAAGCATGTTTTCTGCAGGTAGCGCATGCCGTTTGTGCAAGCGACCTGCTGCCAAAGAGGTAGGGAGCTGTAAAAAATACAAATAAAATGTACTAACTAGGGTATCTGTTTCATTTAACACACACTTGTCAGTGGCTAAATAACAGAGGTGCCATTCCACAGCGATTAAAGGGTTTTTTCTTATGCACCTGTTGTATGTGAGGTCTACAAGCAGCCACACTCCTAAGTGGAGGGGCACCCCCACTGCCACACATTTTTCTCTTTTGATGCCTCTGCCCTGCCACTTTAATTTGGCTGATCCCGGTGCTAAGCTGGGGGACCTTTGGTGCTGAACCACAACTCCCATCAGTCCCAGTAAGCAGGACCAATGGTCAGGGATGGTGGGAGTTGTAGCTGAGCAATGTCTGGAGTGCCAATGCTTCCCTACACCTGAGCACAAGCAGGTTGGTTTGGGCTCATTCCATAAGGACCAGAAACTTCATTTTAAAAGAAGAAAGCTGAGATTCTCCATAAATGGAACCCTGCACAGCTTTCCAGCACACAGGTCTCCAAAGCTGCCCAAAGCTCCAAAGCCAGCCCTGAAGAAAGGGGGCTGGGGGGGGGGAAAGGGATCCAGAAGGGCTGGCGGGGTGGGGGGAGAGCTGCTTTGGGGGAGGGGTCATTCCACACCAAATCACCTGATTTTAATACTTGACCGTGCTCTCACGACATTTTTAAAGTAAAAAATAAATACATACATACTTTTTTTTGCTGATTCAGAAAGGTCATATTGCATGCAGTGGTCAAAACAGCATCTTTGACCATATTCCATGTATGGAAAACAAAGTAGCTTTGACCATAACATTGCAGAAGTGTTTTACACAATAAAATGAACAAGGGCTCTGAGACGTGTTTTGTTTTTATTAAATAATCAATAACACTTAATTTTAAAAATATATCAGATGACATTGTAACATAAGAGGGTACAATTTTAACTATTCTCATGAATGTGTGAGTTATTTCAGGCTCAAAGAGACCTTAAAACCTGTACCCCCCCAAAAAAAAAAATATTGTAAAAAAATTACTTCAAGATCAATTTATTTTATAACGACAAAAAACACCCTGCTTATTTGTAAAACATAACAAGTACATGGTTAGCCCATTCAACAAAAAAAGGATGATACATGTGTTAGTTGTGGTTTGCGCGCTATGGCTTATCGAACCTACCAGGAATAAAATGAGAAAAATTCACTTTGAATGGTTGATGACCCTTTTCTGTGGCACTTAATACCATTTTTATACCTTTTTTTGAAAGAGACCACAATTAGCTTTATTTTAATACCAAAATAAGCCCAATTGGTCGAAAAATAACGAAAAAGGAGCTTTTTCCTTCACTGACGCAGAAATTGCATTAGCCTAAATCATGTGAAAATCGAAATTTTTTAAAAATTCTCCTGCGCCCTATTTTGGACCAAAAACTCTAAAAAAATTAATTTGTGGTTATCTCATAGGTATCTACACATAAAATTATTTTGAAGAAAACCTGAGTCGTGAAAGCACATGGCACCAGGTAATTTGGCGTGGAATGACCCAGAGAGAGAGAGTGCTGCTTTAGTGGGGAGAGATAAAGGGCTGGCTTGGCGGAGAGAGAGAAATTATTTATTTGTTTGTTTGTTTGTTTATGTATGTATGTATACATACATACATACATACATACATACCCTGCCCATCTGGCTGGGTTTTCCCAGCCACTCTGGGTGGCTCCCAATCAAATATTAAAAATACAATACAGTCATACCTCGGGTTGAATGTGCTTCAGGTTTTGCCGCTCATGCATGCGCAGACGCTCAAAATGACGTCACTTGTTACATTTGATTCAGGATGCGAATGGGGCTCTGGAACGGATCCCGTTTGCATCCTGAGGTACCACTGTACAGCGTTAAAAATATAATTGAGAAAGGGCTGGCTTGGGGGAAGAGAGCTGCTTTGGGGGGGGGGGAGCTGCTTTAGGTAGGGAGAGGAAGGGCTGGCTTGGGGGGTGGGGGAAAACTTTTGCCTCCCTTTCCTTCCCCACTGCTTAAACTCCCCCCTCTCGTGTCCAGTTAGCCACCTGCTTCCACACACGCATCCTGCATGCACTCCTCATCCCTGCAATGACAATGGGTCACTGCCAGTTTTTGATACAGGGTTGATCGCAGTTTATTTGAAGTTGGACATGCCTGGTTTATTGCTTTCATTTTATGAATCAATGGTCTCATTAGATAGTAAAATTCATGTTGAATTGCTGTTTTAGGCGTTGTTTTTAAAAGTCTGGAACAGATTAATTCATTTTGCATTACTTTCTATTGCAAAGCATGCCTTGGTTTTGGAACGCTTTGGTTTTGGAACAGAATTCTGGAACGGATTAAGTTTGAGAACCAAGGTACCTCTGTACTGAAGGCTGCAGGAAGGAGACGTGCAGGAGGGTCTGAGGGGCTTTCACACCCCTCTTCTTATGCAATTGTAATTGTGTGTGGCAAGTGAGGAAGCAGGGGAAGGGTTATTCCACCACTTCTCTGGATTATTCAGTAACTCCTGAAGCAACACAATTTGCTGCCCTTGGGGGATGCTGACCTGCTCTGTCTCTGCATGAGTCCTGGAGGCATGGAATGCTTCATTCAGAGCCAGTGGATGGCTCTGTAGTTGGATATTCATTGCCATGATCCTATACTTTGTTGAAGGGAAACTCCCCTCCGGAGTAGAAATCATATATCTCTTTAATCTGAGCAGGCTGAAAGCAAAGAGTAAGGCTACTGTAACTTCCATCATAGAGCTTCAGTATGATGACAACATAGTGTGCGCATGCACAAAAGATTACCTCCAAACCATCCTAAATATCTTCGCAGAAGCTTACGAAAAGCTTGGCCTATCCGCTCAACATCCAAAAAACCAAAGTGCTGCACCAACAAGCACAAAATAGCCCCTCTGCAGTGCCACAAATACAACTTAATGGTGTAACATTGGAAAATGTCAATCACTTTTCCTACCTGGGCAGTTATCTTTCCATGAGGGCCGAAATCCAGCATTGCCTGAGCTCTGCGAGTGCAGCTTTCTCCCGATTGAAGGGCAGAGTGTTTGAGGACTAGGACATTCGCAGCCAAACGAAAATGCTTGTTTACCTTCCCGCTGGAGCAGTACCTATTTATCTACTTGCACTTTGACATGCTTTCAAACCGCTAGGTTGGCAGGAGCAGGGACCGAGCAACAGGAGCTTACCCCATCACAGGGATTCAAACTGCCGACCTTCCGATCGGCAAGTCCTAGGCTCAGTGGTTTAGACCACAGTGCCACCAACAATTGGGAAATACTGGCCTGCAAGCACTCCAGTTGGATAACAGACTTTAGGTGTCATGGGTTTTGAAGATGCTCAAACTCAGGAGGAAAGGGAGAAATGTGCTAAAAGGGAGGCACACTTGGCAAACCCTCACCATAATCAACTCCTGCCTGGAAACCTATGTGATCGCCAAAGAAGGATAGTTCTTAGCTGCTCCAAGCTCAGAAAGCAAGTATTTCAAGGTCTAAGTCATTATGTAGGAAGCACTGGCCTAGATAGCTGGAATAGGGAGCAAGAGAGAAAGGAGCAAAGATTTGGACAGGGTGGCAACAAAAGTCAGTACCTAAAGAGCAGCCCTATGGGATTAGATCCGAGTGCCTTTAGTCCGGCATCCCATTTTGCAAAGTGGCCCCAAAGATGCCTCTGGGAAGCCCACCAGCAGCACAGGAGCACAATAGCAGACTCCTGTTCACAATCCCTAGCAGCTGATATTCAGTGGCATGCTTCTCCTGAGCCCAAAGGTCACATAGAGCTCTCATGGTCTCATCTAGGGCTTCCCAAACAGGAGTGTATGGACCACCCGTTGTCTGCGAGCTACATGCAGGTCATCTATGGCTTATCTGTGGGAGCAGCAGCTGCTTTTGCTGCTCTTAGAACCTGGTGGTCCATCTGGAACAGGGTGGCCCAATGTGTGGCCCTCCAGGCCTTTTCTGGTGGCCCTTGGCAACATTTGACACCCTCTCCAGTCCTTGTGCTGCCTTCCCAAGGCCCAGTACGTGAGGGCCTTTGGGAAGGAAGCTTGAGGGCTCTGACAGAGTCCTCCTTCGCAAAGATGAGTTTGTGCTTTCCCAGCTTTGGGAAGGAGGTAGGAGGGCTGCTGGACCCTGCCAGAGCCTTATGCCTCCTTCTCAAATCCCGACTCGGCTCTGGGAAGGCAGCATGAGGACTGGGGAGGGTGTCAAAATAGTGTTTGCCTGCTGATGAGAGAGAAGCAGGGGAAGGGCAGTCCACCTTCTCATGGATGGAAGGGAGTTCTGTGACCGAGAAGGCCCTCTCTGATATCCTCATAAAACATGCCTGTGACCAGGAGAAAGGCCTCCCCAGAAGATCTCAAAGCCGAAGCCAGCTCATCTAAGGAGATCAAGTCCTTCTTTAGGACTTTGTAGGCCAGAACCAGAACTTGGAATTGTACCTGGGAAGGGACCAGCAGCCAGCGGAGCTGTTGTAACAAGGGGTTGCCATTCTCCTTGCAACAGGCTCCAGTCAGCAATCTGGCCACAACATCTTGGACTCCCCAAAGGTTCTGAAAACTTGCTGAAGGCAGCCCCACACAGCCCGCCTGACAGTGATCCAAATGGGTGCAACCAAGGCATGTATTGCCATTTCTTCTTCTGTCTGTCCTGAATCTGCTGCTGTCAGTTGGTCTGGGTGTTGTGAGAAAAAGAGATTCATTTCATTCTTACCTTCTGTTTCTGCCATGCGTCTGGTTCACACATCACTTTGTTCCTCTGCCCTTGATGACTGACAGCTAAATGTGGCAGGCTGATTTCAATAGTCTTACACCCTGTGGAACTCAGAAGGGACTTGCTTCTGTGTGTGTGTGTGTGTGTGTGTGTGTGTGTGTAGATTTATAGGTAGATATAGAATTGCACTCTGAACAACATTTCATTTGGGGTGATTGATTGATACAAAAGTTATATGTGTAGTGAATGTTGGTGGCTCACTGATGCATGAAGATCATTGGCGGACGTCATGTTGGACTCATGAATTAACTGCTGAGTCCCATCGTTATCCCACATCCCTAGACATATATGTGTACCTTTATGTATCTGCATATAGGAGGACACTGCTGGTTTTTTGTTTCAAAATCTCCAGGGCTATGGAGGAGGGCTGGGATTAGAAAAACAGTCTCTGGATTTTACTAAGTAACCTGTCAGTTCTGCTGGTTTGACATAGCAAGTTTCTCTTGTCTTTCTGAATATCCTCCAAATGCTTCAACATTTCAGGAATGGCTTCTTTGCGTGGTGCTCCTGTAATTTTCTGTGGAGAGAAACTCTTTGGTTTGAGGGCAGATGGGGCTGTGGCTTCACAGGGGAATTCAAGCTATGCAGTCAGCTCCCTGCCCAGCTCTGGGCGTGTCCTGAGCAGGGTGGGGTGCTTTGCTAGAAACCCCCTCAGCCAAGAGTCCTGCTGGCCCAGACCACAGAAAACCCATCTGGGCCAGCATCCTGTTCTCACAGTGGCCACTTGGATGCCTTCCTCAAGGGGAAATCCCATAACAGGCTTTCAGGGGAGGCAATAGGTAGTGCAGAGCTGGCCCAAGGCTTTTTGTTGCCTGAGGCAAAGGACAAGGTGGCTCCTTGGAGATCCTTTCACGAACAGCCTTTCTTTCCCCAACCTGGCACCCAGCTATTTTGGACTATAGCTCCCATTAACCTCTTGCTGGCTGGGACTGATCTGAGTTTGTAGTCCAAAACATTTGGAGAGCACTGGGATGGGGAAGGCTGCGTGAAGGTGCTGCAAGACTCTTGAATTGTGTATGCAGTTCCTGATGAGTGAATAAGGATCAGTTCAGGACAGACCATTCATTCTGCTAAACAGCCTCAAAAAAAGTTGCTTCTGAAGCCAAAGTAAATTAAGGCAGCATCCAGCAAGCAAATGAAGCAAAGGATAATTGGTTGCTGGTGTGTGTGTGCGTGCGCACACACCTCTGTGCCTGTTCCTTGTCAGACAGACACTGACTCTTGGTGTGGCCTTTTATGCATTGTGGCCTTTTATGCATTGTCAAAATAACAGAGAGGGCACAGATTTGTCTAAAATGTGCATGTGCTAATTTGTATGTATGGGGTCAAATGTGGAAATAAATACGACAATGTAAATAGAAACAGGGAGGAAGGCTGTCACCAGGCGGACCTGGGTGCCTGCTCACTCTGATGCCTAGGTGCAAACTACTAATGCACAGCTTTGAGACCCTGCACATCTCCCTTCTTTGGGTTGTCTCTCTTTAAACCTGACTGGAATTGGACAATCCTCTGTTGCCCAGGACAAGTGCACCCCCAATAGTACCAGCCTCCGCTGTGAAACACTGGCAGATTGGATGGTACATCACACACATGTATTTTTCCTTCCAATATTCTTCCTGGCTCTTCTCACAGTTCCTTTCTTGTTTCCTTGTTAATAAATGTTTGTGTGTGTATTTGAGGCGGAGCATTACAATATAGAATTTCTGTTTCAGGTACCGAGATGCCATGGGCTTTACAAGTTATGCCACTAGCCTTTAACTTTCTATGGTTCCTTAAAGTCAGTGTCTTTCCTGTGTGAAGCAAGGTGTCTGCAGCTGTTCAGCCCAGGGGTTTTCTCAGAATAGTTCTTCATTGGTATATTTATCTGTGCACATGTCCAGATGCCACAGATTCTGAATAAACACCCTGGGCCTCTCCCTTAATATAGATAATAAAGACAAGGTTCAACTCAGATGAGTTGATAGGTACCTTAGCAATTGCACACAAACAGGCAAAGTTTACCAGCAGCTTGGTGCACCCTGTGGTAATCTTCTGAAAAATCTTCTCCCTCCTGCTGCCAAAAAAAAAAATTTAAAAAAAATTTGGAAAATCCTGGGAAAACTGAGCTTTTGAGCAGGCCCAGGCAGTTCTTAAATCTGACATTGTAAATTGCAAAACTCACTTTTCTAGCTGTAACAACCAGGAATCTCCCATGACATCTTAAAGGTGAGCAGATTTATTGTGGTGCCTGCATAGCTGATGAGGCAAAAGGGTTTGCCTCATCAGAAGTATCTTTTCCTTTCCTAGATGTTATCTAACACAGTGCTTACTTCATTAGACAAGTGCTTTACAACAACAACTACTACTACTACTACTACTACTATCATCATTATTTATTGGGTCAGGGAAACTCTTTTGCACAATGTGATTCCCTGTGGAACAGTACAGAACATACCTGTAGGTACACTGAGATGATCTTTAGAGGCCCTTCCACCAGCTGGCCATGGGAGAGTTTCTTACCCCCACATTGCCCCACACCAGGGGTGATGGGTTGGTGCCCACGTTCACGTCTTTCCAATGCCAGGCACAACCCCCAAGTTCCACTACCCCTATGTAACTCAAGCCACAACCTCCCCACACATTTAAAGCATTATGTTGCCACTTTAGCAGTCATGGCTTCCCCAGACAATCTTGGGAACTAGTTGGGGAATCTAGTTCTAGATTTTAAGCTGCTTGGGGTGAGGACCCTTCCTCTCATTCCTTTGAAAAGAGCCATGTACATGGATAAGGCCGTATAAATAGGTAATAGTTCTCAAGCCGTGTTGAATTCTAGGGATTGTGCTGCTTCAATTTTGTGCCTCTGAGTGTCCTGTTGTTTTAATTGTTTGATATTTACAGTCACCTCCAACTGATTTCTCCTCAGCGTTGACTCTTTTAAATTAATGGACCTAAGTTCGCCATGTCTATTAATTTCAGTGGGTCTACTCTGATGTAGAACTAGCTTTGGGTACAACCCTTGATGATGAGGTTGTTGTTTTGAAATCATTTTTGTAAGATGCCTTGGAGGTAGCAGTGCTGGTGGGTGTGCAAACATTTTTTCAACAAACACGTGAAGCCACCTGGCTGCTCCCTTTGGCTGTGCCATTCAATAAGTTAGCTTCATTAACTATAAATCCCAAAATCTGGGATCCCTTCAAAATTGGTGCCAAAGTTTTTTCAGTGAAAACCCTGCGATTTGCAGCGCCCCACAAACAGAGCAATAGAACGTCAAACCTGGAGGTCACCCAAAACCCCAACATCATCTGAATCACCGCAAACTGAAACCACGCTGGTTTGGAGTGAATTGGACAACATTGGGCTTTTGGGCGACCCTGTGGCCCCCGGGTTTGAGGGTCTATTGCTTCATTTGTAGGGTGATGCAAAATGCAGGGTTTTCGCTGTGAAACACTGCAAAACCTTTGCCAAAGTTTGGTGCTGGTTTGGAGTGAATTAGACAACGTGGGGTTTTGGGGTGTTAACTACGAACCCTTGTTTGATGTATCAATTACTCCGTTTGTGGGGTGCTGCAAAACATGGGAGGTTTGCTGCAAAATGACTTCAAAAATTTGGCACCAGTTTCAAGGGGATCACAGATTCTGGGGTTCATAATCAATGAAGCTAAATAAATTCCCTAAGTAGGCTTAGGCACTTTGATTTCCGCCTTGCTGCAACCTCGTTAAGTAATGACACAGGTGAATAGCTTGAGGGGAGTTGCTGGTTGCAAATTCTGCAGCTCCCCTATGAGTAAATGATGGGAATTTATTAGGTTCTGCAAATGTTGATTTATTTTGAAACTTGATCGAACTCCTGTGGACTTGTGTAATTATCTATCTATCTATCTATCTATCTATCATCTATCGTCCCTTGCTTTGCATGTTAAGGAGAATGGTTCTGATCTAGCCTCCTTCTTGATAGGTTAGAAGACAAACTTATCTCTATCCATCACCTCCACACTGTTTGTCATGTCATAATCCCTTTATCATGTCCTTGGTTAGTCTCTCCCCTCGCCCCCGCCCCTGCCCAATACTTTAACCTACAGGTGGGCAACTTGTGAATTTTGGCCTAATTGTATGTGGGTGGCCCCAGTTACCCAATATACAGTCATTTACGGTTTTAAAACATTTTATATAGTGCTGATATCCATGTACATGGCACTTCTGTAGAGGAATAACAAGATAATAGTCCCCTGCCCCAAGGAGCAAACACTTTCATTTTTGAAAGGAAAGAGGGTAAAAAGAAGGAAGAAGAATGCTGTCCACCACCAGGGTTTGCTGGGGAGAAATCTTTATTTCTGAGCCATATTCTTTATTCTCTTGCCCCCTCACTCTCTTTCCCTAGAATCACTTGAAGATGACATGCCATTTGTAGCTGACATTTTGGAGGAGAATGTGCACCTAAAAGGCTCAGCTTCAGCAGAGAATGAATGGAAAGCAAAGCCTGCAGTCCCACACGCCAATGAGGTGTTCACGCCAGAAAGCAATATTGGGATTGGCGTAGGTCCATCCATGACCCCATCTGCACCAAGGCCAGAGCCGTCCACGGAGCAGCAAATTGTGGAAGAAAGCGCTGCCCCAGAGAGGTCGGATCCAGACCTAGCTTCAGCAAGTGCTGTGCCCGCAGCAACTCAGGAAGAACAACAGGGGACGTCTTGGGGATGTGGAGTAGCACCCATTGAAGGGATTTCGGAAGCCAAAGCAGTTGGTGAGACACCTGTGATCAGCAAGAGTAAACTCCCCAGGGCAAGACCAGCTGCCTTCCTGAAGAAGATGGGAGGAGAGAACCCTGAGACCGAAACGGCCGCAGAGAGCTGCCCCATCTCCAAAGCCTCCTACCGCTTTGACCCAGAGGAGTACAATGAGAACACCAACCCCTTTGTGATTGGGGGCTCCAAGCTCCAGAACTCCCCCCCGGCATCCCAGCCAGGCTCTGCTCTTCCACACAGTGACCCCAAGGTGTTGGGACTGGGAGTTGCTGGTGAGTCGCAGGGCCGGGCTGTGAAGCTTGAATTTGATTTTGCCGATGGTGTGGAAAGTGCAGAGTCGAAGAAAGCCTTGCCAAGGAAAGCCGGAAGGAAGCCAGCCAGCAAACTGTCTCCTAAGAAGCAAAGAGCTGGTGCCAACCGACCCACTGTGGGCACTGAGGGGGCAGAGAAAGCCCTTGCTGCAGATCCACCCGAGGTGCCCCTCCCCAAGCTCTCCCACCAGGTGGATGCCATCCATTGGGATGGTCCTAGTTGTAACCCCCTTGCAGGGAGTGTGGGCTTGCAGAGCTCGCCAGTCCTTCCGAGAGATTCCTACAACCTTGACGCACCTGATCCTTTCAAGCCCACCCAGACCTTGGCTGGCCCAGGAGCCGACTCCTGCCCCTCTGCGGAGAACAGTCTCAATGAGATATTGGAGCTGCAGACCCTGGAGGCCTGCGAGGGCGAAGAGCTGCAGAGCGGTTTGGCCTCTCCCAAGAAGCCCAAGTCCCGGCTGATAATGTGAGTGAGGACCGGCGGGGGGGGGGGGGGGAGATCTGGCTTTGCTGCAGGGTAGCAAAGAAGCCCCATAGTTTACAAGGCTCTGGGCAGGGCCGAGCGTTTTCTGGACCCTCCAATGCACCTCATCTAGCACCCCAAGGAAATTTCTTCACCCTGCTAGAATCCCCTGATTCTGGTGGAGGCAGCAAAAAATAAAAGCACAGTGGCCCAGGGCTGGGCTGGGCTGGGGAGGTTTCTTCCCCCCTGGCCAACCCAGCACCCCAAGGGTGCTGCATATCACCCACCCACCCAGGCATCTGGTCCCTCAAGATGTTTTTTTGCTACCGTGGGTTGTGGCCAGGCAACCTCTACTCAGAGTAGAGCCATTGCAGTTAAAGGACCTAGTTTATATTGTCTATTCATTTCAGTGACTGAGTATGACTAAGATTGGATGTAACCCTACAAATGGGGTTGGTGGAGTCTGTTAATACCTGGGGGTATTTATTACTTATTTATTGAGAGTATTTGCACCTGCTCTTCAGCCAAAAAGGCTCCTGGAATGGCTTACATACAATTGAAGTAAGACAGTCCCCACCTGCAGACTCACAACCTATTAAATGAAAAAGACACACAAGGGGAAATTGGCAGGGAGGGAAGAGGCAAAAACCAGCCTCCAGCCCCAATTCTTGACTGTTGCTCTGATAAGGAATGGCCGGCTCAGTTCAGGGGCAGGAGGCAGCTGGTGCAATGAGCCTCCCACTGAGGCAGCCTGGCAGAATGGCTGCCCCAGTTGACAGCAGAGAGGAGAGGAGGCCTGCGGGGGCTGCCCTGAGCTTCCCCTACCCCCTTGCTCTCCACACAGTTTCTACTGGGATTCTTCATTTTTCCCTCTGGGGTGCAGGGAGCAGTGTGGTGACTGTTTCTCTCTCACTCTAAACTCTTCCACGTATGGAGTTTTGCTGTGAAAAAGTCCCAGAAGTTCATGGGCTGCCCGGTTCCCTGGCCTGAATAAATATTTGCAGCTGGAGAGAGGGCAGTGTCTTGTTGTCTAGCTGCTCTAGGAACATAAGGATGGAGGATGCAAGGGTGTCCCGTGGGCCCAGGGCAGTAGTCGCCAAGCTCTGTATTTGCAGGGATTCTAGCAAGACCTGGGGGTGCAGAGGGGCCACGAGAGAAACAGCTCATCGTTCCCAAACGCTACCACCCAAGCCTTGGGCCATTAAATAACCTGTGGCCTGTTCATTGTGGGGTGAAGGGGGACTGCTGTTATGACTGTTTCTTTTTTATGCTGTGTATTATGTTTTTATTCTTATTCTGCGTAAATTATCTTCTTAATGTTGTAAACTGCCCTAAGATCTTTGGATAAAGGGCAGTATAAACATTGAATTAACAGCAACCACAACAGCTTCAGCAGGGATGGGAATCTCCAGCCTGGGGGATGAATGCAGTCCTCCAAGCCCTTGGGACGCCGCCACACACACACCCTGCCACCCCCCCCCCCACCGGCCTTGCTTCACGTCCTCCTTGATTGCTTTTGCCTGGCTGGAATGTGTTCTTGAACTCTGATAAGGTCTCTTGCTTGGATGGAGGGAGGATTAAAAGCCTTGTGTAGAAACTAGCCTATTGGACAGAGGTAAAATTTGCATCCATTTCTCTGCCTGCCACTGAGAAAGGCTCTCCAGCCCTGAAAAATGGAGTGCAAGTGTGGGAATTGCCTGATCGAATGCTCTGTCCTAAGAGAGATTGTATGTGTATTGCAATTTAAATATTAAAGCTCCTTGCACACAGAAACCTAGTATAGTGGTACCTCAGGTTACATACGCTTCAGGTTACAGACTCCGCTAACCCAGAAATAGTGCTTCAGGTTAAGAACTTTGCTTCGGGTTGAGAACAGAAATCGTGCTCTAGCAGCGCCGCAGCAGCAGGAGGCCCCATTAGCTGAAGTGGTGCTTCAGGTTAAGAACAGTTTCCGGTTAAGAACGGACCTCCAGAACGAATTAAGTACTTAACCCGAGGTACCACTGTATGCCAAGGGGAATGGTTTTAGCCTTTTCTTCATCCTGACATGTTAGTTTTCTATATATGGTGTACCTCACAAACTTCCTCTGTGGAGAATACAGCCCCCCCCCACCTGCTGTGGTAGGATCCAGCAATAGGTTTTCCACATTTGTTTCCAGGGTTCTGGGTCCCTGCAGCAAACATAGGTTTTTAGATTCCAGCACTGAAAAGTAGGAAAGTTCTTGTTTAAGAGAAGCAAAAGATTCCTGTCTCTTCAGGGTGCTGTGGAGCAGGGCCATCTCTCCACCCGCCAGGCTGAATAATCACTGGATGTCAGGATGAAGGTTAGGTGATGTGGAGTCTGGATGTGGCAGGATTTCAAAGCACAGGGTAGATTCTGAAAGCCCTTTTGCCAGCAGTCCCCTGCTGCACTTTAAACCTCCAGAAACACTGGGCTTGTTGCTTTCAGACAACCCCACACTGCTTTTGCCTGCACATGCCTGCTCCCAGCAGGGGAACTGGGGTGTGCAGCCAATGGAGCAGGATTTAACCCCAGCTCATCAGCATGGGAACTGTCATGCAGCCAAAGCAGAATAGAGCCCCTCCCACAGGACAGAGGTTCCCTAATCCTGCGATGGCCCCCTCAGCCTCTGCGGTGAGGGGAAAGCACTCCCCCCTCAGGCCCCGAGCCAGCCCTGGCTGGAATATGAAACGATCAGAAAGCTGGTGACTTTGGAGGTGGGAAAATCTGATTCTGCCTGTGAAGCACAAACGCTTATTGTGCAGGAAACGAATCCTTTTCTCCTTGGGCCCTCCCAGCCCTTTGCTATTTACAGCTTCCATACAGTCTCGGGAGCCAGGGTTCCAAGGGCACTGGTGCCGGCCGGAATAGCCACAGGCCCCTGGGAGCAAGCAGACCCAAGGCCTTGGGGAGGTTGTGGTAGTGCTTGTGTCTTGCTGCATCTTCTTCTCTTGTAACGCACCAGGGTTCAGCAGGGACTAGCAAAGGGCGTGAGCTCCAAAGCAGTTTCAGCCCTGACGAGATTTCTGTGTGTGAAGTGCTTCTGCATCCAAGAGAGCGCATGTATACCTGATGGGAATCCTTGGTGGGTTGAGGCTCCCCTGCAAGCACACACCAGCTGTGTATGCCCACAATGCCAAACAGACAATTCTGGCTTCAAAAACCAGTTAGTGCACAAGTGGTCTGTGCTAGAAAAGGGTTTCCTTTGCAGCCACTTCACTGCTTCTTTCAGGTGAGTAGCAAAACAAGCCAGGATGCAGCTCACAACTATAGCTTCCTGCTACATGTAAACCTGGTAATTTTGGTTAATGGATTCAACACAAGCCAGGGTTGAAGCCATGGTTTGATACTGTCTTCATATCTTGTCTTCATTTGAAACCATGGTTTCCAGGTTTTCATTCAACAGGAGACTAGGCTGTGAGTTGGGTCCTGGCTTGTTTTGCTACACAGGTGAAAGGAGAAGCCAAACAGCCTCAGAGAGGCTCTGCATCTGCAGAAAAGCTCATGCACAAGTATTTTTGCCTTTGCATTGTGTGCAAACACGCCCCTCCCCCTATATACATGAAGCAAAAGATGCTTGGGCATATGCGAGCATCACAGCTTGGTCACATATGGCTCCTAGAAGGGCTCCACATGGAACTAAAACGTAAGAGTTTTGCTGTGTTGGAAGGTGGTCTGTATTGTTCCAGCCCTAGTAGTGTGGTTGGCAATGCACAGTATTGTGTAGAAGTTCAGTGCATTTCAGGAACTGGGATGTTCTGTAGGAAGAGGATAGATGTCATAGATGTTAAGCAGCTGTTCATAGCCTATGCAAATTAACAAATACAGTGGTACCTCTAGTTACGTACTTAATTCGTTCTGGAGGTCCGTTCTTAACCTGAAACTGTTCTTAACCTGAAGCACCACTTTAGCTAATGGGGCCTCCTGCTGCTGCTGCGCCGCCGGAGCACGATTTCTGTTCTCATCCTGAAGCAAAGTTCTTAACCCGAGGTATTATTTCTGGGTTAGCAGAGTCTGTAACCTGAAGCGTATGTAACCTGAAGCGTATGTAACCCGAGGTACCACTGTATTGGTATGACAAGTTTGCAAGAACTGAGCTGTTAGATCAAACTAGAACCTTGTCCTAAAGGTCAACTCTAGCTACAGTTGGCTTTGAGTAGTGCTAGGTCTACACTATGCCAAAAATGCAAGAAACCTGTGCCTGGCAATCCTGGCTCTTCCCCCTCAAAACTGAATTTTACAACTTGAGAACATTTGCATAGTTTCCTCTCCATTGCACAGTTCTGCAGTTTTTGTTTTGTCTCGTTTTACTGCTCTTTTGTGTAATTTCTTTTTGTTCTTCTAGTCATACTGAGGAGCAGGCGCCACGTGGAGCTAATACTCTTCTGGCTTCTGAAACTGCAGTGGGGGTTGCCACTGCAGAAAATTCATGGCTTCCCTGCTTCCCTGCTTCCCTGATAGGCAAGGGATTGGGCTGGATGACCTTTGAAGTGTCTTTTGCCTCCGTGATTGTATGTCCACACGTATTGAGGCATATCTTCATAGCCATGAGGGCTAGAAACCTGAGATTTTGTTTCCTGATTCTCAGGAGGCTAAATTCTATTCCCCCGTGTAGCATTCTCCAGCCTTACATCAACAGGGGGCTCACATAGCCCTGGCTCTGAGTTATGCACTCATTTGTAAGTTTTCTGCACACCAGCAGCAAACATTTGAAGTTTTACATCTCTTCTTCACATAGACTTTCCACTCATAGTATGACTTCTGTATTTATCCAGGGAGAAAATATATATACTGAACACACACACACACACCCCTGGGTCTTTTACATGTTCTTTTTCTTTTTCCTCTCCCTCCATCTCTCTACCTTTCTTTCTTGTCTGTTCATTTTTGGTGCATCAGGACTACAGAACAAGTGAAATTTCTCTGTTTTCTGTTGTAAGTATTCATTTCCTTTCTTTTTCTCGTGTTCCTCTTTGGGTTTTGGTGTTTTTGTTGATCTTTTCTCTCCCTCCCCCCCTCTCTCTTCACTGCATGCAGCTTCCTCGCCTATTTATTCTGAGATTTTTGTCTGTCTCTTGCCTTCAGCCTCCTCTTAGAAGACCATAATTTCACCTGGCAGCTTAGCTTTGCATCAGAATGAGGCCTGGGAGATGGCTGGGCTGGCTGTTGTGGCACGCTTGCTTTCTATGGGTTTCCAAGGCATAACAAATTCTGTGCGTTTTATGTGTGCTCCCCCCAAAACATTATGGCTCTTCTTTCATTCCAAAACCAAGAATTCGTTTTTGGTTAGCCCACCTTTGTTCAGAAACAAATGTCTGGGTCTTCAGTAAAAAAAGCCACATAGTTTCAGAGATCATGGCCCTTCACAGTCTCTAGTGGGGAGCTTCAGCTAGCTCTTATCTTCCACATTGCAGAAATGGAAAACCTACAGAACTAGGCACGGTAAAAGTTTCCCCAGAGCAGAGTGGGGAGGATTTGGTCCTCAAGTCCCAGGTGTCATGGCCAACAGCGTAGGGAGTGACACCAGTTATCCGCCCTGCCATCTGAAGAGAGGCTGCAATAGGCGCCTTTTCTTGCTTTAGGAAAAAGGAGAGCCTGAGGCAGCACTTGGGGAACCTTCTTCATCCCAAGGGCCACCTTCTCTTCTGGGCAACGTTCTGGGGGCCACCTGCTAGCAGTAGGCAGGGATCAAGGCAGAAGTGGGCAGAGAAAGGACTGCCATGTTGATCTTTGTTTATAGGACCAGTTTCCACACATAGCAAGAGGCATCGCTGCCGCTCCAGGACACCTTTGCCAGAGAGGCGTGTGGTCTACAGGGAGGGGCATGGCCTGGAGAGAGTCCCAAGGGCTACAGAGGCCACACTGGGCTCCTGGGCCTGAGTTTCCCCACTCCTGGTATAAGGCCAAGGCATAGATCCTCTATCAAATGCTGCACAATCCTGATGGAGATTTTCCCCATCACATTGGATGGATGGGCAGTTTCAGAGCAAACCAAAGTCAAGTCTTCCTTCATGTTGCTGTGGCAAGATGACTGTGAGGGCTAGCAGCTTAGAAAGGGGGATTAGATGCCTATGGGGTGGGTCTTACTGCATGGCGCCTCTGTGGTCAGAGGCAGCAAGTGGATGGCAGCTTCTGGGCAGCCGTGGCAAGAGGGGGCTCTTGTTGTCCAGCTTCATTGGTGGGTTCCTAGCACTGTGTTCAGTTCTTTATGGACCTGAGCTGCTTTGGGAGGCCAGTTTTGTATGAAAAGCAGAATGAAATCTGCCCAGCCTCTGGCATGTCAGGCTTCCTGGCTTATCATGGTGTTTCTGTGAATGAGCTGCCTGCTGGTGCACTCTGCCTACTCTCTCCTCCCCTGGCAAGAGGCGCTGTGCCCATTACATCTGAATGGGGTATCATGATTTGCACAGGGCTTTGCAGGCAGAAGCAGCTCTCCTGCTCCTGGGGAAAGCTTTTTGTTCCACTGTGCTTTCCTCTTGTGCCCTTTCCCGCAGTGGCATCACTTGGCTTCCTCTTCCAAGTCCACAGCAAGAAAGAAAATCTGTAGATGCCGCCACATCCATGGTATTGTTCCTCTGCTTCTCCTGGAAAGTGTTAGTCCACTTGGACTAGATGATCCTTGCGGTCCCTTCCAGCTGTATAATTCTGTGGTGCTATGATTTCAGTTTCAAACATTGTTGAGCCAAAGTCATTACAAGAGGCAAAGTTAACTTCTGAGATGCTTTAGCAAGAGACCAGTAGCAGCGTAGGAAGGTGCCTCGTATCAAATCAGATAATGGATCAGTCTAGCTCACTATTATCTTCTCTGACTGTCAGCAGATCTGCAGGTATTCAGGAAGGACTCTATCCCACCCTACCTGGAGGTGCTGGGGGTTGAGCCCAGGGCCTTCCTGCATTTAACAAGTACTGTGCCGCTGAATCGTCACCCTGGAAAAACTGACTCTGCTGCTTAATATCCAGGACTGGCTGAGTTGGCAGGAGACCTATGTTTGCCCTCGTGCAAAACGGCTTTTAAGTGCTGGCTGTTTCAGAGTCTATGGTCTTTTGAGCACAGTAGCCGTTGTGTTGGTCTCTCCCTTCTTCTCTCCCCACCTCCTGCTTTAAGAAAGAACATGGCCTTCCCTGCTCAGGGCTGAGATCTGCTATGCCAACAACGTGGGTGCCAATTCTGGTCCTGGTATCTGGTCCTGCCTACTTGCCTCCCTCCCTGACTCCTCAGCTCCCTACCCCACACCCAATAACAGAAAGTCCAACGCTGACCCCGTCCTCCCTTTCTCTCTGCAGGAGTGGCTGCAAGGTGAAGAAATACGAAGCACCGTCCCTGGTTCTCGATGTCTGCTCCCAGGTATGGGGTAGCCAAGAACTGCCACTTGCTCCCCACATTCACAGGAGAGAAGGCCCACACGATGGCTATAGTCTCCCTCCACTGTCAGAGGCTGTGCACCTCTGGGAGGGTCGGGGGAGAGCCGTGGCGCTCAGGTCCTGCTTGCAGGCTTCCCTTAGGCATCTACTGGGGGGGACGTGAGAGCAGGAGGCCGCATTCAATGGGCCACTGGCTGGATCCAGGAAGGATTTTCTTAAGTAGTAATCCATGTGGAAGAGCTTTGGATTTGGAGAAGGGTTCCTTGCACTAGAAGCCGGGGACAGGTGCACCTTCCAGAGTTGGCATCCTTGGGACTCTGCTTGGGCCCACGTCCCTCAGAATTACTCTCTGCTGTTCCTGCCTCTATCTGCCCTCTTCCTACTGTCCAAAATGAGACAAGGGAAGAAGAAGGAATGACAGTTTTTGCTTGCCTTGCTCTTTCCTGCAGTGCAGCGGAGCCGATGGGGCACAGGGGAAGAGGGCAAATGGCAAAGAGGGGAATCCACTCAGGGAACGGTCCACACTGAGGGCATCTTAAGAACCTAAAGCAGACCCTGGAATATTGGCTGAGTCAGACCATTGGTATTATCTGCAGTGGCTCTCCACCAAGCTACGTTGGGAGCCACCTTGTGCCAGGAAAGGCAGCACTGGCAGGAGCTCTCCAGTCTTCCAGAGAGGGTCCCCCCCCCCCCGCCAGCCTGAACAGGAAGAACCTGAGCCTTGTTTGAGATACAGCATGAGCCGTACCACTGAGCCACGGCCCTTCCCACGGAGGCATCCGACTGCCTGCCTGTTAGGAAGACAAGAGCTGCAGGCTAAATTAACTCTTTTCCCAGAAGCTTTTTTAAAAAAGAATAATAATATTTATTTATTTATTTATTTATTTATTTATTTATTTATTTAAACAAGAATATACACCTCAGTTGCACACAAGAACCGGGGGGGTGGGGGGAACGAATGAAAACTAAAATTAAACATGCTCATACAAAGCACAAATCTGAGTTGTTTCCTTCTCATTCCCCCCCCCCCCATTATTACTGGCGTTGAGAAGTAGCAGCATTTTTTAAAAAAAGATTTATTTAAAAATATCAGGATATTGTCTTTGAGATCTTGTGATATTCTCACTTTAAAAGGTTACTAAGAATTCCAAATAGAAGCATATTTGAACATTTCAATCATCATTAATATATGAAATACATTTTGCCATGTACCGTATCAAGAATGAATCTTTTTTAGAGGGGTGTCCTCTGGTGTACCTTAATTTTCAAGTTTGCTTTTCAGTGTATTAGCTATGGACCAGATTTGACTCTACCAGATATCCCTATTCAACCCCCCTAAATATTTTCACTTTCTTGCAAGAACCATTTTGGTGGCTGACAATAAATATAGAATCAATTCAATGTTTTAAGAAGCTGGAAAGTGAGAAGGAGTGGAATGGAAGGCACAGACAGTTGTCCCTGGGCACTTCCAGATCCCCCCCCCCCATTAATGTTATCCAAGTCCTGGGCAACGGGCTGACCCTGTTTAACTGTCTCCTTGCTTGTGCAGGACAAAGAGGAAGCCGTGCTTGCCTCCAAAATCCCAGACCTTTCCAACCGAGATGGGCATGCCACTGACGAAGAGAAACTGGCTTGCACATCCTCCAGTCAAAAGGCAGCGGACTTGGAGGCGAAAGGTGAGCCAGAGGAAGACCTGGAGTACTTTGAGTGTTCCAATGTTCCTGCGTCCGCCATAAATCATACGTTTTCATCCCCAGGAGAAGGTACGAAAGTCTCTCCCTCTCTGTTTCACGTCCCCTTGCCTTAACCTTTAACCTCCCCATCCTATGCCCTCCAGGTATTTGGGACTACAGCTCCCAACAGTGCTGGCTATTCTGATGGGAATTGCAGTTGCCAACACCTGGAAGGCTCCAAGGGAAGAAGCGGCATTGGGGGGACGTGTGTGTGTTTCTTGAGAGGACTGTCAGCTGATAAATGGATTTTGGGTCAAATAGGCACCTGCCATTTTGAAAGAAACTGTCTTCTGTGTGTTCACTCAGATGTAAGCCCTGCTCCATTTGATGGAACACTCAGTCCCTAGCAAGCGTGTTTAGGATTGTAGCCTTAATTCCAGTTAAGTTTCACTTAATGTGCTTATCACCAAAGCCCATGTAAAGGTGTCTTTTTGAGATTGGGAAGCAGACACCTAATTTCATGGCCATGCATTCACTCACCACCACCACCACCACTGCTAATTTTGCACTCTTGGTGTAAATCTCCTACCCCCAGTGAACTTCGCTTTATCATGAAAGTGCCTGTTGACACCAGGAGAACCTTTTCTTCTAAGGCCAATTGCAGTGAAGGGGGGTGTCGAAATTACAGCTGGGGAGAGAAGACTTTCTCCTCTCTGGGTGCTGCGCTCTCAGTGAACAGGAGGGGCTCCCACATGTATTGGTATTAAACTTTAGGACAGAGGAAGAGGCCTTCTTCCAGTGACCGTTGGTTCATTTAACCCAGTATTGTGTGCCCTGACTGGTAGTGGCTTTCGAGGGTCCCAGGCGAGGGTCCCTCCCAGCCCTGCCTGGGGATGCTGGGAATCCAACCCGAGACCTTTGGCATGCAGTGCAGATGCTGTGCCCCTGAGCCCTTCCCCTTTTAAACACCCAGACATGGTTGCTGATCCTGCAACTGGAGTAGCACCAAGTTTGTCCCTAAGCCAGTGTACTGTTTAATTATTAGGTGGCTGGACATCTTTTATGTTTTCCACATTAATTTTCTGGTAGGGCTATGTAGCAAAACCAAAATGGCCTACTAGAAAAAGAAAACTGAAGAGGGGAACCTTTAACTCTGATTAAAATTTATCTAGTCTGATTAATTAATTAATTAATTAATTAATTAAAGCTTTTTGTGATCTACTGATTTAAAACTATTGAAACTTCCTCACCTTGTAGACTCTCTTTCATTAACTACAGAACCATCCTCATTCCATGCTTTGCCAGATTTTATATCTCAAAAGCATTAGAAAAAGCTCTAAATGTCTCTTTTTGGTGGGTGGCAAGAGAAGAAACAAAGCCTGGAGCCTTACTCATCTCTGCATTTGACAACCATGTAAGCAGTTACAGGAACATGTTCAGCATTTCCGAAGCAGAAGGACTGAAATCTGTGCTTATCAGCCATGAGCATAGAATTCAATCCATCGAGGAGTGCACTGGCAAAGCAGACCCCTGCCTGCAGGCCAGTTGACATATGACCTCCTGGTGGTCTCAGATGATTGGCAGGTAGATGGCCCTGCCCTGCTGCCAAAGTTGACATGTGCAGCAAGGAGAGAGAAAGATCTGACCCACCAGGTTCTCCACCCCTGAACTAAGTGCTGGATCATTCCATGTCAAGTGTTTAAATGCCTTTTATCTTACCATTTCATACTGCTTTCAGTTTCAGTTTCCTAAAAGTAGTCTAAGAGAAGGTCCCAGGTTTCAGTTTTTAATTTTTTATCTCATCCTGTTTTTAGTTATGAGGGAATTACAAAAAATGGACAATTTTGGCCTTGCCATGCTACATAAAAACCTTTAAAGCTCAGCCCAGAATTGTGATATTTCAAAACTAAAAATACTAATCTCTTCAGATCTTCATGGGCTTTAATACGATATGTCACACGATGGGCTTGCTTTGAATTCTAAATTTAAGTTTCAAAATTTAAAAAGTCATTAAAAATTAATATGATTAAAAATTTCCTAAGTAATGTATTGATTACACCATATTTCTAAGAGTTACTTGCAAAAATTCATCTTGGGATCTCAATGTGATCACATTAAAAATATATATATATTGTACATACATGTCTGCCTTATTGGGTTCTATTTAGAATCATAGAATTATAGAATCATAGAATCATAGAGTTGGAAGAGACCACAAGGGCCATCGAGTCCAACCCCCTGCCAAGCAGGAAACACCATCAGAGCACTCCTGACATATGGTTGTCAAGCCTCTGCTTAAAGACCTCCAAAGAAGGAGACTCCACCACACTCCTTGGCAGCAAATTCCACTGTCAAACAGCTCTTACTGTCAGGAAGTTCTTCCTAATGTTTAGGTGGAATCTTTTTTCTTGTAGTTTGGAACCATTGCTCCGTGTCCGCTTCTCTGGAGCAGCAGAAAACAACCTTTCTCCCTCCTCTATGTGACATCCTTTTATATATTTGAACATGGCTATCATATCACCCCTTAACCTCCTCTTCTCCAGGCTAAACATGCCCAGCTCCCTTAGCCGTTCCTCATAAGGCATCGTTTCCAGGCCTTTGACCATTTTGGTTGCCCTCCTCTGGACACGTTCCAGTTTGTCCGTGTCCTTCTTGAACTGTGGTGCCCAAACTGGACACAGTACTCCAGGTGAGGTCTGACCAGAGCAGAATACAGTGGCACTATTACTTCCCTTGATCTAGATGCTATACTCCCAGAATTGCATTGGCTTTTTTAGCTGCCGCGTCACACTGTTGGCTCATGTCAAGTTTGTGGTCAACCAAGACTCCTAGATCCTTTTCACATGTACTGCTCTCAAGCCAGCCCCATCTTGTATTTGTGCCTCTTATTATTTTTGCCTAAGTGCAATACTTTACATTTCTCCCTTTACATTAGGATAAGTGGGTCTTCTTGGAGTAAAATATAGCAGAATAAACAAGATTTCAAAGTTTAATATCATTTCCTTCAGGCATTTCTTTAAAATGTTATTCCATTAAAAGGAATCTGAAGAGCCAGTAAGGCTTTTCTTTTAAAAGTGTGTTCCAAGGCGGAGAAATCTTTTGTTGTTGTTGCAGGATAGAATTAATGCTTTGAAAAAACTCTTGTTAGCTTGTGGGTTGGCTTGCTTGAAACAAACTATGAGTGATAACCCAGGACAAAATTTGGCTGCAGTTTGTTTGGCGTGAGACAAACCATAAGCCTCGGTTCACATGGCCCACTAAGCAAAAATACGACCCACAAGCTATAGCCAAGGTTGGTTCTTGGGTTCATAGTATGTCCTGAGTGAGACAAACCACAAGCTTCGGTTTGCATAAAACGCAGAGCAAAAACCATGGCATAGCTCCTGGTTGCAGAGCAAGTCAGCTGCAAATTTCACCCCATGCATCAGCTTGTTCACACTAAGCCACAGTTTGGCTTCCTGTTTCTTATGAATCCAAGTCAGTGTGTAGGAGGGGAAGCACCATTTGTTTTTGTTTGTTTGTTTGTTTGTTTGTTTGTTTATAATATTTTATTGCATTTTACACAAAAAAGAACAAAAAAGCAAATTTCCACAAACATTACAAAAGAAAAAGAAAACATAGACAAAAAAGAGAAGAAAAAAAGAGAAAAGGAGATTTTAACATAAAAAAAGCTCACTTTCCAATTATAACCTTCAAAACCTTATTTTCCTTACTTCCACCCGCCTCCTGATCTTGTATACTATGTAATAATTAGTTCAGCAAGATCATTCCTTATTCATTTTGATTCTTAATCCCTCCCTTTGTGCTCTTATTTAACTCAGACACTAGAACCCCTTCTTTTCCTTTTCAATGTCCTCAACATTCAAAGATTTTACAGTGTTTTTGTAAATAGACTTTAAACTTCTTCCAATCTTCTTCCACCTGCTCTTCTCCTTGATCTCGAATTCTGCCGGTCATTTCAGCCAGTTCCATATAGTCTATTACTTGCATCTGCCATTCTTCCAGGGTGGGTAGATCTTGCGTCTTCCAATGCTTTGCAATGAGTACTCTTGCTGCTGCTGTAGCGTACATAAAAAAGGTTCTGTCCTTCTTTGGCACCAATTGGCCGACCATGCCCAGAAGAAAGGCCTCTGGTTTCTTCAAGAAGGTATACTTAAATACCTTTTCCAGTTCATTATATATCATCTCCCAGAAAGCCTTAATCCTTGGGCACGTCCACCAAAGGTGAAAGAATGTCCCTTCAGTTTCTTTACATTTCCAACATTTATTATCGGGCAAATGGTAGATTTTTGCAAGTTTGACTGGGGTCATGTACCACCTATATATCATTTTCATAATATTCTCTCTTAAGGCATTACATGCCGTGAATTTCATACCTGTGGTCCACAACTGTTCCCAGTCAACAAACATAATATTATGACCAACATCTTGTGCCCATTTTATCATAGCCGATTTTACCGTTTCATCCTCAGTGTTCCACTTCAACAGCAGATTATACATTCTCGACAGTATCTTAGCATTGGGTTCTAACAATTCTGTTTCCAACTTTGATTTTTCCACCTGGAAACCGATTTTCCTGTCCAAATGATAGGCCTCTCTTACTTGAAAATAGTGTAACCAGTCTCGCACCTTGTCCTTAAGTTTCTCATAACTCTGCAATTTCATTTTGTCTCCCTCCTGCTCCAAAATTTCCCAATATTTTGGCCAGTAAGATTCCATATTAAGCTTTTTCAGGGCCTTTGCTTCCATAGGTGAAAGCCACCTTGGGGTTTTATTTTCCAATAAATCTTTATATTTCATCCAGACATTGAACAGGAGGGGAAGCACCATTTGGTAGGGTATTTGAAAAGGAGATCTCAGGCTCATATAGCTTGTCTTGCAAATGAGCAAACAAGCCACAGCTTGGTTCTGTGGCTCCAGCCCCATCCCCTGTAGCTTGGTGAGTTCCAAAGCAACCCTTGGTTAAGCAAAGTTGTTGGGTGTGGAAGAGGAGAGATGTGCAGTCCAGAGGCCAGAGAAGGAGCTGGCGGGGGGGGGGAGTGGTGGCCTATTAGCCAACCTTTGGCTCCTCTGAGACACTTGCCCAATCAAACCTGCTGTTAGCTGGAACTGGGTGACTGGCCTCCAGCTGTGGGAGGCCTGAGGAGGCGCCATCATCCTTGGTGTCTGCCCATAAAATCAAGCCTCATGTGAGAGACTCAAGTGCGGCCAGCGGGTTCCAGGAACCTTCTTTGTTGTGAGATCTCAGGGGTGATTTGGGAGTTTGGGCCCTCAGTGGGAGCTGGGAAGCTGAGACATGTTGAGTAAGGAGGTGTGTCAGGAGGAGGAGAAATAGATATCTGTATACCGTATTTTTCCCTCTATAACACGCAGATTTTTTCTCCTAAAAAGGAAGGGGAAATGTCTGTGCGTGTTATAGAGCGAATGTGTGGTCCCTGGAGCAGAAAAATCAGGCAAAAATCATATCGCGCTTCACGGAGAAGGGAAACCTGAAAAGAGGAAGCGGCTGCTTTCCTGCATTCTGCCTCAGGGTCTTACTGCCTACCCTCCTCTGTTTCGTTGCTGTGTTTGCTGAAACGGAACAAAGAGCAGGGAAAGCCCCTCCCCTCCAGGCAAGCAGAGGGGAAAGTGTTGTCTCTGTGCTCCGGTACTGCTGGGGGAGAGGGAGAGAGGGGGGGAGGGAGAGGGAGAGAGAGAGAGAGATGGCTGGCTTGGGTGGGGGAAAACTTTTGCCTTTCTTTCCTCCCTCCCGTTAAATCCCTCTCCTGCATTCCTCCCCTCCAGGCAAGCAGAGGGGAAAGTGTCGTCTCTGTGCTCCGGTACTGCTGGGGCAGAGGGGGGAGGGGCAGAGAGAGGGGGGAGGGAGGGAGGGGGGAGGGAGAGAGAGGGGGGAGGGAGGGAGGGAGGGAGAGGGAGAGGGAGAGGGAGAGGGAGAGGGAGAGGGAGAGAGAGAGAGAGAGAGAGAGAGAGAGAGAGAAATGGCTGGCTTGGGTGGGGGAAAACTTTTGCCTTTCTTTCCTCCCTCCCATTAAATCCCTCTCCTGCATTCTTAGCCAGCTGCTTCTCTGCACACCCCTCTCATGTCCCTTCTTTGTTTTTCCTTCGCTCCCCACTTAAAATGTGGTTACAAAGCATGGATCCACATGGATCCTCAGGATCTTTGCATTGGGTCACCCCAAATTCACCATCAGATCACATAGCATGTCCATGGCTACAGCCTGCATCAAAAAAATCACGCACCCACTGTTGCCTGGGGCTGCAATGGTGCAAAAATGTGGTTACAAAGCATGGATCCACAGGGATCCTCAGGATCTTTGCATTGGGTCACCCCAAATTCACCATCAGATCACATAGCATGTCCATGGCTACAGCCTGCATCAAAAAAATCACGCACCCACTGTTGCCTGGGGCTGCAATGGTGCAAAAATGTGGTTACAAAGCATGGATCCACAGGGATTCTCAGGATCTTTGCATTGGGTCACCCCAAATTCACCATCAGATCACATGTCTGTGGCCACAGCATGAAGCACAAAAATGATACATCCACTGTTTCATTCAGAATGTTTTTTCCCTTGTTTTCCTCCTCTAAAAATGATGTGCGTGTTATGGTCAGGTGCGTGTTATAGAGCGAAAAATACGGTATATTTAAGACTAATTTGTATAATGGTTTATGTGTCATTTTATATTTATTGTTGCTATTTTAGTTGCTTATACACCACCTAGAGGTATTTTTATATATTAAGTAGTATAGAAATAGTCTAGATAATGATCATGATGCCAAATCATAGTTAAAACATGCCACAGTTTGTAAGCCCACAACTGACCTTGGCTTCACAAGCTGATTTTGTTGTCAGAAAACAACCCCTAGTTAATCTGCTATTCTGGGTTCAGACATTCACGCAAACCTCACTTCAGCTAAACAAACCATGGTGTATTGGTTCTAGGGGTTGCTCGTGCGTAAACCGGTGCAACGCCTGGCTGGGTTCCTGAGTGAACCTTTTCTGTCCGGACAGCCACTCACCCGTGGCTGTCTCAATTGCTGGCAGAATCCGTCAGTGGGCGTTTCTTGAACTTCTTCCAGCAAAGAAGCTCTTTGACGCCTAGTCTCCGCCTACTCTCCCTGCGCAGAAGCCTTCTGCGCAAGGAGGGTGTAGGCAGCGGAAGACCCTTACTCCCCCCGCTAGTCCCTGGCAAGGAGTCATGTGACCGCCTCGCCGATTCCCCCATCTGCCCCCCTTCTCCACTGGTGCTACGCTGATTCTCTTCCCCAGAAGATGGTCTGTCTCTCCCCATCCCAGGACGCTCTCTGGGACCCCTCCGGAGCCCGCTCTCTCCCTCTGGCCCTGATGGCAGTTTCCCTGACACATGGCTTAGCGTTATTTGTGAACCAGGCCAGTATGAAAAGGGTTCCCTGCAAATACACAGTCTTAAATGCTTTAGCAGATCCCCAAAGGCCAAAGCCCCATGGCTGAGTCCAAGGGGCTTGAGGAGCATTCTGAGGCAACTGGAGATGGCATTTATTGGCCTAGCTGATAAGAATAGAAGAAAACACATGAAACTTGTTTCGATCAGCTTTGGCTATTATGATGCTTGCATTCTTGTTATTCTGGGGAGAGAAAACAGCTGCTGCTAAGAACCACATGCAAATCTCCACAGGGTGTGATGCCCCATTTCATGGAGTGGAGCAAAATGACAGCTGTTTTTCCTGCAAAGCAGTAACAACAAGGAAGGGAGAACAGAGAAGAACAAAAACTAAGTCACCCTATTCTGGCACTTCTTATTTTCTGCAATTTTTCAATGTTAGTTTTTGCATGTGGAGGAATTCACACAAAATCTTACTATCTGAAGCAGAAAAGCTAAGCAGCAAGCCCCCCCTTCTGTTCTGCTAGTCGACATGTGCTATGATCTGCAATGAAGTTTTCCTGTGCATGCCTCATTGAAATGAATGGAGCTGCACAAGAGCAATGGATTGTTTCTTTCCCCCATCCCTGCACATCCATGTGTTATTCAGATCCTAAAAGCACAAGAAGAGCCTGGCTAGATCTGCCCAGCATCCCATTCCCAACATGCCACCCAGACGCCTCTTGCAGAAGCCCACCCCAAGCAGGAGAAGAGGGCAAATGCTCTTTCCTACTGTTGTTCCCCAGCGACTGGTATTCAGAGGCATCCAGCCACTCAGACCTTGTACTCCATTGGCCCAGCTGGCTGCAGCAGATGGAGATGGGAAGTCTCACAACATCTGGAGCACCACATCCCATTGACATGGAGGTGTCCTCAGGTTACCTGCAGAGGGTGAATGGCTTGGTTCAAGATCAGGCTTTATGACTGATCTGGGATTCCGACCAAGCATTTTATTGTAACCAGTTATGCAGCACTCTTGGCTTCCTCATTGTCGAGCATCCTCCAACCTTTCTCTCCTAGCCCCCTCTCAGGCTCTGACCTTGATCCGAAGGGCTGCTTCACACATTACAGGAAGCTGCATGCAGGCTTGCATAGCATAGCTAATCTTGGTTCTCTGGGGCTTAGATTTGCATGCTGCAAGCACTTCCAAATGTTTCCAGCAGCCACATTCTTGCTTTATACACACAGCAGATGTACATCAAAAAGGGGGGCTGTAATTCTGAAGGAAGAATGTGAGGAAGCGCTTCTCAACATCTAAAATGTGAAGGATGGGCAGTGCAGTGCACACCCAGTGACTGCCAGAGAAGAGGTCTGTTGGATCCCAGCCCTTTCCCTTCTGTAGGGTCTTGGCATTGCCAGGGACATTCAGGTGGCCTCCCAGGATCTCTTTAGGCAGTTTCCTAGGTTGTCCATTTTGCAAAATTGCCCAGCTGGAGAAGGTGTCTGTCCTTCCCATCCTCGGTCATTGAGCCACTTCACCCAAGTGTCATTTGTGAAAAACATCAGAAAATCACCCCAGATCTAACAGCTCAGCTGGTCCTTTCATGTCATCCAGGATCTCCATAAGTGTTTCACATCTGACCGAGATGAGATAGACGCTCAGTTGTTGAGTTGCCAACTAATAAAAGAATCAAGTGCAGGGATGAAGCAGGGAGGGCCCCAGCTCACTGAGCGAGCACATGCTTTCCATACTGAAAGCTCCAGGTTCAATCCCAGGAGTCTCCACTTAAGAAGGCACAGGTAGATTAGGTGATAGGAAAGAGCCTTCTCTGCCTGGGACCCCGAAGAGACACTGCCAATCAGAGTAGACAGCAGTGGACTGGATGGACAAGTATTCTGGCCGGATATAAGGCACCTGCCTAGGACCTGGGCTGGATCTACACTGATCTCCTAAACATATTGAAAAATACTGTAGAAAACTGCTTAATAGCAGTTTCCCACTGCTTTTGGCTTGCTGGTGTGCAGCGCCCTCTGGTGTCACATTTTAATAACACATTTTTAACGTTATAAATGACAAGTGTAGATCTGCCCTTGGTGACCCTTAGAGTCCTTCCTATCAGGACACGTCAAAGCATTGGGTTTATCTGCCCAAGACCCTGGAGAAGTGGTGCTTTTTTACTTGTCCTGAATTTTTGAACATTCTACTTCCCTGGATGTCCAGGAGTGCTGGTGTGATGAGAGACAGAGACAAGGTTTTTTGTATCCCAGTTCTCCAAGCCATGCATGATTTTATAGGCTCCTCCTCATTAGTCTCAGTGTCGCCCTTGTAGAAATCAGCAGGGAAGAGGATCACAATGTGTTGACTCTCCCTGTCTTTGGCTCTGGTTCCCCCTAGAGTTGGGCCCCCTGCTTTCCACCCCCATCAGTCACAGCGGGCACCAGCCACCACTGCCCTGGAGAGCCACTGCCAGCCAGAGCAGATAAGACTGAGCTGCATGCTCAAATAGCCAAACCTGGGATGAGCTATCTTCCTCTGAGCCGATGCAAGGAAGCACAGGGGGGAAATCTTCCAGGTGCAACTTTGGCATCCCATAGTCTTAAAAATAGGGGTTGGGTGGGAGGGCAGGAGAGTCTCGACTCAGAGAAAAGGGCTTCCACTTTCTTCTTCCAGTCATCACCACTGAGACTCCAGCAACCAGTGTGTGACCCACTTCTTTCTTCTGCTTTAGGTTTTGAGAAGGACACATCGTTGAGCAAGGTGGCGGAGAGGGGCAACCCTGGGGATCCCTTGGTAAGCACAAGAGCAGTTTCTGCCCTCCGTTGAGCAAAGAAATGCAGTGGCTGCACCCATAGAAGCCGTGGATCTTGCTCTTCACCTGAATGCCTTGCAGCAAAGGCTCTTTCACCCCTCCCTTACTTTTGAATATATGTGGGGTTGTTTCTGCTGAAGCACGGAACAGCCACAGGTGGCATTGCTGGCTAGTGAATCCTGCCTGGGAAGGACCTCTGGTTTCTTCTTTGTTGTGTGGGTGTACATGCATGCATGATTTCTGACTTTGCCTTAGAGCCAAACTATGCATGGTGCTATAAAGGCCACTTGGTAGCTACACCTGCAGTTTCTAAAAAATGTAATACTAGTTGGGGGTTGGGATTTCATGGGAACTGCAGTGTGTGGAGGGGGGAAGCTTCTCCCTCTCCCTCAATCTTACAGTACTACGAGGCAGGCAGTTTTTGTTGGGATTGCGTGTAGGAAGCTTCCTTATGCAAAGTCACAGCCGTTGCTCCCTGGAGCTCAGTTTTGCCTCTCCAGGGTCTCGCACAGGGACAGTCCCAGTGTGACCTGGAGATGCAAGGATTGAACTAGAGAGCCTCTGCGTGCTGTGGATGTGGGCTGTAAGCTCCTGCCCCACATGTGCAGAATGTGAACATGGGTGCTATCTTCAAAGTTTGCTACAAAGGGATGTGGGAGACGAGCTGTGTCTCCAAGGGCCTCTGTTGGCAGCTCTGCTGAGAGAGCCCTTGGCTGGAATAAAGGCCTCTTGGCAGCAACATCCACCCCATACATTTAAAGTGCTGTGACACCACTTTAAACATTTGTGGCTTCCTTCACAAAGAATTCTGGGGGCTGCAGTTTGTTAAAGGTGCTGAGAGTTGTTAGAAACCCCCATTCCCCTTCCTGAGCTACTACTCCCAAAGTTCCCTATGATGAATGATTGATTGTTAAATGGTTGGTTGAATGGGGGTCTCCTAACAGCTCTCAGCTGCAGCTCCCAGAATTTTTGGGGAGGATGTGGCTGTTTAAAGTGGCATTATGGTATTGTAAGCATATAGAGGGGAGGGGGAGAGAAGGGATAGAAAAGGGCAGATTTAAAATGAATCATGCCACTTCCTTCTGGGACGGATCAGGGCTTGTTTTTACTTTGCAGCAGCCTCTCTCCAAATTTTGCAACCAAAAGGTGTGTCATTGTGTTTAAAATGAATAGTGCAAAAAGTTGCATGGACATGCTCAATTTATTAGACTCTGAGGCTGTGATGTTCAGGTTTTCTTTTGTTTTTAACCTACTTTGCAAGTAGTATAGTGGCAAGAGCAGGGATACTGACATCATGTTTCTTTCCCTGGAGTCCTCTGTGGAGAGAACGCAAAGGAGATGAAGGCAGGTAGCAAGGGAGACGTAGCCAAGGACCACCCACCCACCACACACTTCCATCACATTAGTTCTTGGATTCTGAAACTCAAAATAACAGTGTACAGTGGAACCTTGGTTCTCAAACGGCTTAATTGATGAACAAATCAGAACCCGAACGCCGCAAACTTGGAAGTAAGTGTTCAGGTTTGCGAACTTTTTTCGGAAGCCAAACTTTCGATGCGGCTGTCGGCTATGTTTCCAAGGTGTCTGCACCAATCAGAAGCTGCACCTTGGTTTTCGAACATTCCTGAAGTCAAACAGACTTCTGGAAGGATTACATTTGAGAACCAAGGTACCACTGTAATTCTGTACATGGTTGTCTGCCATGGCTGCTTGAGCTGAGATTCCTGCGTTGCAGGGGTTGGACTAGATGACCCTCGGGGTCCAACTCTACGGTTCTATGATTCTGTGCTTACTTGGATGTAAGTTACATTGAGTTCAGGGGAGCTCACCTCAGGTAGCAGGTTGAATTATGCAAGTGAATACAGTTGCACACATTTTGCAATGTACACACACCTGGCTAATTTTGTTGACAGCTGCCTTTTTAAGGTTGATGCTTTTGTGTGGGACTTTGGGGTGGAGTGGAGAGCAAACTACACAAAAGTTAGGTGTGAAATGTGAAAGAGCAGCTTCATAAATTACCCTGGAAGCACCAAAAGAAGTTGCATAAGATAGTAACACATCTCCGGGGGGGGGGTATTAATTATACATCAAACCTCTTTTAGAGATGGGGAGTTTATGTGGTCCCAAACAGCAGGGCCAGCTTATGACATTTTGCTGCCTGAGGCAAAGGACAAGACCACAGACTCAAGAATTGTACAGTTGGAAGGGACTCTGAGGATCATCTAGTCCAACCCCTGCAATGCAGGAATAGGCAGTTTCCTCATACAGGGATTGAACCTCATTTTAGAATCTGAATTGTAGAGTTAGATACAGCCCTATATGGTTGATGTATCAGCACTATGGTGCTGCCCTGGCCATCTTTGCTGCTTCTTTTTCCTAAGCCCAGTTTGCCTGGCCAGAGCGCTTCCCCCTCCTTTGACATTTCCCTCTCCTCCTCCTCAGACTTTCCACAGGATTTTAGACTTCAAAGACCCACAGATTTGCTCCCCATCATCACTTTCCAGAAACAATTGAAGACATTTTTGTTCCAACAACCTTTCCCAGATGGATGGCTAGGGATCTCTGCTGTGGGTCTCAATTTTATGTTTGTGTTTTAATTTGTATTCTATTTTTGGTGTCTTTTTAAATAGTTGTTTTTATTATATCTTTTCCCATTTCCTTGAAATATATATGTGGAAGGTGGTTTATAAATTCTGGATTGTATCCAAAGTTGCACTGAGTAACATGTTCCCAACTCCTTGGAACTCTTGTTTGGACCACTGGAATCGGGGTAACGAGTTCAGGAAGAACTTTCCCAGTTTGAAAGGGATGGCTGGTTTTTGTCTTGACGCAGTCCTTCTTTCCACAGGGAAGTTCTGAACTATCCTCTGGGGAAAAGGCCTCTGGAACTGCACCCCATGAGACGCCAGGGAGTGCTGAAAGCCCCCTAGATGCGATTTGCCTCAGTGAATCCGATAAGATGGCAGTTCTGACTCTGATCAGAGAGGAGGTAAGAGCTGCACGGGGGGGGGGGGCATCAGGATGTCAACCATGTAAGGCTCGTTGGTGGTCTATGTTTCTGGAGTGTGTGTTTTGGGTATGTTAATTTAAGTCACTTAAATAATGAAGACAGTGTTCGGAGGGGAAAGAAATCCTTTTCTTTCCCAAAAATTTTTTATTCATTTTATAACACAAATAAAAAACACAAACAGAAAAAACAAACAATACAAACAAATTCTTGTCATATCCTTATTTTTCTAAACTTCACATTTTATCACTTATAAAATACACTATCATCTTTCTTCTAGCCCTATCCACTTCCAAAGCTATTCTAAGATTTAAATATTAACATTTTTTTTCAAATATTCTTTAAACTTCTTCCAATCTTCTTCCACCGTCTCTTCTCTCTGGTCCTGGAGTCTCCCAGTCAGTTCGGCAAGTTCCATATAGTCCATCATCTTCATCTGCCATTCTTCAATAGTTGGTGAATCATGTTTCTTCCAATTCTTCACTAGTAATATTCTCGCAGCTGTTGTGGCATACAGAAAAAAAGTAAGATCCTTTTTGGGGATTTCACCCCCCACTATATCAAGTAAAAAGTTTTCTGCTTTTTTAATAAATGTGTTTATCAACACTTTTTTCAATTCATTATAAATCCTTTCCCAGAAGTCTTTTACCTTGGGGCACGTCCACCACATGTGGTAAAAGGTTCCTTCTTTTTCTTTACATTTCCAGCATTTATTATTATGAGTATGATACATTTTTGCTAACTTCACTGGTGTTAAATACCACCTGTACATCATTTTCATCAGATTTTCTCTTAATACATTACAAACTGTAAATTGGATTCCTTTTTTCCACAATTTCTCCCAGTCCACCATCATAATATTGTGCCCCACATTATGTGGTGCCCCACATAATATTGAGCACCACAGTTCAAGAAGGACACGGACAAACTGGAACGTGTCCAGAGGAGGGCAACTAAAATGGTCAAAGGCCTGGAAACGATGCCTTATGAAGAACGGCTAAGGGAGCTGGGCATGTTTAGCCTGGAGAAGAGGAGGTTAAGGGGTGATATGATAGCCATGTTCAAATATATAAAAGGATGTCACATAGAGGAGGGAGAAAGGTTGCTTTCTGCTGCTCCAGAGAAGCGGACACGGAGCAATGGATCCAAACTACAAGAAAAAATATTGCACCTAAACATTAGGAAGAACTTCCTGACAGTAAGAGCTGTTCGACAGTGGAATTTGCTGCCAAGGAGTGTGGTGGAGTCTCCTTCTTTGGAGGTCTTTAAGCAGAGGCTTGACAACCATATGTCAGGAGTGCTCTGATGGTGTTTCCTGCTTGGCAGGGGGTTGGACTCGATGGCCCTTGTGGTCTCTTCCAATTCTATGATTCTATGATCCCATTCCATCATCACAGATTTCACTTGTTCATCTTTCGTATGCCATTCCAGCAGTAAATTATACATTTTAGATAGGTTTTTTATTTTTGTGTCTTGTAATTCCATTTCCAGTTTGGATTTCTCTGTTTGAAAACTGATTTTCTTATCCATTTTCAACACTTCATTTATCTGGATGCACTGGAACCAATCATTTATCTTTCAACTGATCATAAGATTTTAATCTAAATTGGTCCCCTACTTCCATCAAAATATCATTATACTTCAGGACTTCCGGGTTGGCGCCATCGCCGAATGGCGGACTCCCTCCGAGCTCCGGAGGGAGCCTGCTGGGCAGGGGTTGGGTCCCGCCGCGCCGGCGACGCAGGGACCCTCAAAAACCATGGGCGGTGATGCCCATGGACTTGGTGACTCGGCGGGCACCGTTTGCGCCCCCCGACCCACGAAGGAGCCTTTTTAAAGGCTGCGGAGCGGGTGACGGGGGGTGTGGTGCTATGAGTCCACTGCTTCCCCTGCCTAGCGAAGCCGCATGCCATTCGACGGAGAGCACCGACTTCTTAATTTGAAAATTTGGATTAAAAAGAACAACCCGTGAGTAAATTTATCGGACTTAAAAGGAAAAATTTGCTTTATGAATTCGGAGCGAGCGGGGGAGGTGCAAAAAGGAAGTCCGCCCCCCCCGTTGTAGATGTTTTAACGCAAGGATTTGACAACTAAGATCGAGAGAAGAATCTGTTTATTTGAAAAAAGTTATTAATTTCACGAAGGGAAATTACAAGTAATTGTGCTGGAGGAGAAGAGTGGTTTGTCAGAACTAAAGTGTAACCCCCCGGGAACCGGGAGCGATACGTTATGAGAGACTGGTGAAGAGATATAGAAATTTTGACAGCTGTCAAAGTAGCTGTCAAAGTGGGAGAATAAAAGAGAACTTTGTTACGATGACTTTGCCGGTTAGATTTGTTACAATTTGGATACAAATTATTGAAAATAAGGGCAACAAGTTAATTTGACTTTTGGGTGTGATCTGGAAGGAAACTAAGTTACCATAATCCCTCTAGAGGGAGTTCTGGGACATTGCAAGAATGGCAGCAAGTGGAAAAATACTCATGGAATTGAACAGGACTTTTTATCTCCTGGGAAAGCTGCAAAAACAAAGTATTATTTTGTCTACAGAGGTCTCTATACTAAAGGAGACAATGGATTTATCTATTGAAGAAAGGAAGGGACTTGACGTAAGTTTGTGTTCCTGAACAAATAAAGCCTCTGTAGAGGAACTAGAAGTTTTTGAATTAGAAGGTTTTTGCAGCGGAACAGGAAAAGAAACCTGAGGAATAAAAACTGGACCAAGCTCAAAGTTGGAACATTTGGGACATCCAGACTTTAAAAGGATCAAGAAACAGAATTTGAGTTATACTCTTAAATATAGAGGTCTGGATGGAAGAAGAATGATCTTTTCTGAGAGTTTCTCTAAGATTGGGCTTTCTGAAATTAAAGACTACCAAAAAGACGGCAAAGTGGAATCGAGAGAGATTTAGACATGGACGTGGGATCTCCAGGCCGGCAGTAGACAGATGGATGGATATTGGGGATCGAAACCGGGAAAGGGGGGAGGGAGATCTGGAACCCAAAGGCTGTAAAATTATATCTTTTTATTTTTTCTTGTTTTACTTTGTGTGATAAAAAAAAGGGGGGGAATTCGTGGAAGGGAACTGGGGTCGATCTTAGGGAAGTACAAAAAATATAAAGAGAAATGGCTATACAAGATAAACTAAATTTGAATAATGGGCTAATTATAATTATAATAAGGTTTTAAAATTTGGGGCAAGAATTTGTGGAACTAATCTAATGGAAATGGAATACAAGAGGGGGAGGGGGGAAGTCCTGGAAAGATGTTAATGAAAGTAAGGTTTTAAATGTAAATTTTATCTTTCTCTTTTTTCTTTTTTTCTTTTTTATTCTGGAAATTTTAATAAATATCATTTAAAAAAAAAATCATTATACTTCAACCACATATCTTTCATATTCAACCTTTTATGGGTCTTAGATTCCAATGGTGATATCCACCTGGGTGTTTTCCTTTCTAACAGATCCCTGTATCTTATCCAAACATTGTATGAAGATTTTCTAATTATATGGTTTTTAAATCCTTTGTGGGCTTTTATCTTGTCATACCATAAATATGCATGCCAGCCAAATACATTATCAAAACCTTCCAAATTTAGAACATCTGTATCTTCCAATAAACACAATTTTTTTCAACAAACAAAAGGCTGCAGCTTCAAAATAGATCCTTAAGTCTGGGAGGGAGGAGTCCCCTCTCTCTTTCACATCTGTTAATAATTTAAACTTAATTCTGGGTTTCCCCTCCTGCCAGATAAATTTAGATAATACCTTTTGCCATTCCTTAAAACAATTCAAATTATCAATGATAGGAAGTACTTGGAACAAAAATATCACCTTAGGCAATACATTCATCTTTATCGCAGAAATTCAGCCCAACAAAGATAGTTTCAATCTTGTCCAGATATCCAAATTTCTTTTGATATCTTTCCATAACTTTTCATAGTTGTCTTTATACAAATTCAAATTTTTTGCAATCATATTTACACCCAGATATTTCACCTTTTTCACAAACTTCAGCCCTGTGGTTTCCTCTAAATTAAGTTATTCATGTATCGTTAATTTTTTTTCTATTTCTTATTCAATTTGAAACCTGCAACTTGTCTGAACTCTTGAATTATCTTCAGTGCTTGATTGCACTGATCTCAGGGTCCTGTAAAGTCAATATCAACGACTCTTTATCAGCGACTTGGATGATGGACTCAAGGGCATCCTGATCAAATTTGCAGATGACACCAAACTGGGAGGGGTGGCTAACACCCCACAGGACAGGATCACACTTCAAAACGACCTTGACAGATTAGAGAACTGGGCCAAAACAAACAAGATGAATTTTAACATGGAGAAATGTAAAGTATTGCACTTGGGCAAAAAAAATGAGAGGCACAAATACAAGATGGGTGACACCTGGCTTGAGAGCAGTACATGTGAAAAGGATCTAGGAGTCTTGGTTGACCGCAAACTTGACATGAGCCAACAGTGTGACGCGGCAGCTAAAAAAGCCTATGCAATTCTGGGCTGCATCAATAGGAGTATAGCATCTAGATCAAGGGAAGTAATAGCGCCACTGTATTCTGCTCTGGTCAGACCTCACCTGGAGTACTGTGTCCAGTTCTGGGCACCACAGTTCAAGAAGGACATGGACAAACTGGAACGTGTCCAGAGGAGGGCAACCAAAATGGTCAAAGGCCTGGAAACGATGCCTTATGAGGAACGGCTAAGGGAGCTGGGCATGTTTAGCCTGGAGAAGAGGAGGTTAAGGGGTGATATGATAGCCATGTTCAAATATATAAAAGGATGTCACATAGAGGAGGGAGATAGGTTGTTTTCTGCTGCTCCAGAGAAGCGGACACGCAGCAATGGTTCCAAACTACAAGAAAAAAGATTCCACCTAAACATTAGGAAGAACTTCCTGACAGTAAGAGCTGTTCGACAGTGGAATTTGCTGCCAAGGAGTGTGGTGGAGTCTCCTTCTTTGGAGGTCTTTAAGCAGAGGCTTGACAACCATATGTCAGGAGTGCTCTGATGGTGTTTCCTGCTTGGCAGGGGCTTGGACTCGATGGCCCTTGTGGTCTCTTCCAACTCTATGATTCTATGATTCTATGAATACCAAATCATCAGCAAAGGTTTTTAACTTATATTATTTAGTTCCCACTACTATGCCCTTAACTTCCTCATCCTTCCATATCATGTTCAACAGCACCTCTAGGACAGAAATAAAAAGCAGGGGGGGGGTTCCCTTTTCAATCCTAATTTCTTCTAAGACCACATTGTTAATTATAATTTTTGCTTTCTGCTCAAAGTAAATTGCATTAATACCATTTTAAAAGTTTTGACCGACTCCCATATTACATAAGTTCTGCTTCATAAAGCTCCAAGAAACATTATCAAAGGCTTTCTCTGAATCAATAAACATTAACATTGCTTTAGTTTTCCTTTTTACCTCTAATCTTTCCAACACATCCACTATGTTCCTAATATTATCTTTCATATGCCTCTCAGGTAGGAAGCCTGATTGATCTTTATGTATGTGCTTATTCAAAACCTTCTTCAATCTTGTAGCCAAAATATTTGCAAATATTTTATAATCCACATTCAACAAAGAAATTGGTCGGTACGGTAATTCTTTACTTGAGCTCTATTTGTGTCTGGTTTGGGTATCAGAGTGATGAATGCCTCTTTCCAGGACTCGGGTGCTTTGTCCCCCTGTAATATTTTGTTACAAACATCCATCAAAGGTTGTATCAACCAATCCTTAAATATTTTATAATACTTGGATGTTAAGGTCCCGGTGCTTTGCCTATTTTCATTTGGGCAATTGCCCCTTCAACTTCTTGTCTTGTAATCCATTCATTTAGTAGGCTCTTTTCTGCAATCCATTTTTGTCCAGAAACTGTTCCATTTTTTCCTTTTCTTCTTTTTCCTTTTTGTAAAGTTGCTTGTAGTACTTTTGAAAACATTTTCTAATCTCTGCTGGGTTCTCAATATTCTTAATATTAATTATTAATTAATTAATTAATATTAATTATTGTATACTCTCCTTCTGTCTCTTTTTCAATTGCCGAGCCAGTAATTTTCCGCATTTATTTGCCAATTCAAAAGTCTTTTGTTTCATCAATTTAATTTTCCATTCAATTTTTTGGTTGACTATTTGTGAAGTCTAAGATTGTAATGCCTTAATTTCCTTTTGAATCTGTTGATTTTTTGGGTTGCATCTCAGTTTTTTCTCTTTCACCTTTCATTGAGACAGAATTTTTTCCTTTTGCTCATTCTGTGTTTTCTTCCTGATAGAATTCTGTTGAATCAAAAAACCTCACAATACCACTTTACTTGCATCCCATACGACCCTTGTTTCAATTCCAGGATTCAAATTCAACTCAAAATAGTCCTTTAGGGTCTTCTGAGCTTTATTTACAATCAAATCATTTCTCAGTAAAGCATCATTCATCTGCCATCTAAAAGAACTCTGTAGAGACAATTTTAACTCTGTCAACACAGCATTATGATTGGAACAAGTCCTTGGGCAAATTTCAGATTTAGTCACTCTTGGAGTCAAGTCTTTAGTTAACCATATATTATCTAGACGACTGCACAATAGATTTGCATCTGAAAAAAATGTAAAATCTTTCTCCATTGGATTCTTCAATCTCCAAATGTCTATCAGGTCAAAATTGTCCACCATCTCGAAAAACGTCTTTGGTTGCCTTCTGTCATTAGTAAGTTTTTGCCTTTGAGTTCTAAAGAAATCCCGATAACAGTTTACTGAGGAAACTGAACAGAAAACTATATAATTTGAGAGAGGTGTTATCATTCTTATTTCAGGCCTTGTACATAGCAGGGAGACATTCAACTAAACATAGACAGGAAACGACACAGCCAGTTGGGTGAAAATCATACCATTCCAACTGGTTGCTGAGCAACACCCCCCTCCCCCTCTTGTCTAGCTGACTTTAACACTTACAGGATTAACCCTTAAGTTGCACACAGAACGATCTCTGTTGTTGCAATTCCAGTGGGGTTATGTTTGAGAACAGTGCTTTGTCACTAAGAATGATAAATTACTTTTAAAATCAGTTACAAAATGTTGAGGTAGAAATGGGCTATAGAGCCATCTGTTTTTAAAAAGCAGGGATGGGCAACCTGCAGCCTCAGGCCTAAAAGCCAAAGACATCTGTGAGTGATCAGTCCCTCTCCTGGGAGGAAGAGGGAATGAGAAAGGAAAGGCAGAGAGAGAATGTGCTGCCCCCCCCCCCACAGACTGCCCCTGAGGCACTGGCCTTCAAACTCTTGGGTCGGCACCCACTGCCAGGACATCACAGCATGACCGAGGGCGAGTCACAGGAGCAGCACTGCCACTATGCAAGTAGATTATTTAAAAATTCAGAAATGGGTCCCCAAATGTATGTTTGGGTTGAAGCTGCGTTCCAGGTCTGCAAAGGCCACCCTAAGAGAAAAGCTTGCCCACCTCATTGTATGGTGTGCAAGGGATCAGGGTTTTCAACCAGGAATCGTCTGATCTGAGGTCAAACCCTGTGAGCTACAGAGCACTCAGGCTTTACAGCCTCTTCAAACACAGACAAGGACATCAGCTCCTCTGACTGGCAGGCAGTATCAGTGGCCAGGACTGGCAATAAATGCCAAGAGCCTGCTCTAGCTCTTTCTCACTGTTCTGCCCTCTGGAAATGAGAGAACCGCAGTCTGGGCCTGAGCCTGAGCATGTGAAAGCGGAAGGTAGCCTTGTCCAAAGTCCGCTAGTACCTCAGATGTGCTGGGGTCCAGGCCTGCCAGGGGGTCCTCCTAGTCTGGGTGGGTGATGTTTACATGCAAGCTACTAGACAGGTATGGATGAAGTGACCCTTCTTGCCCATAGAAAGGGGTGCCATGACAATTTAAAAATGGCAGGCAAAGTTTTTACATTTGCGCCTAACCACTCCTGATATGTGCCTTCTGTGCTGTCCCATTAGGTATTTTTGAAATGCCTCGTAGTGGCTTCACACATTACTTTTTACAGTTAGGAGGGTTTTGAAATGGAAAGCTAAATGATGTTCCTTGTTTCCATGTTTTGTAGATCATCTCCAAAGAGATTGAAGCAAACGATTGGAAGTGGAAATATGAAGGAAGCCGGCAAGAGGTTCTGGAAATGAGGTAACTCTCTCCATCCAGCCCAGGGCCCTGGTGGGGACGTAAATTGCCCCCTGTCCTGTAGTTTGATCAGTCATTTGATGAGCAAGGAGAGTGATAGCCCCCTACCTCAGCTGATGTACGTGTGGGTGTGTATAATTTTATTATTTCATAAAATTTATATACCAATTGAATGTAAAAACAAACAAAATACCCTGAAAACTGTTTTCAAAATAATAAACGAATAAAATTACTAGTAAAAACAGTTAAGAATAAGTATTTAAAATGTTAAAAAAAAATCACTGATAAACTAAAAACATATTAGAATACATATTAACATTATCTATATTTGGGTATTGTGTCTAAACAAAAATGTTTTTCGCAGGCACCAAAAAGAGTACAATGACATGTTCTCTTAAGTGTGTAGAAAGGCAACATCCACTTTTATCCGCAGCTGCCCATTGGCATGCAGCCTCTGGCGGATTGGTCAAGGGCAAGTGTGGCCCCCGAATGAAAAAAGTCATCCCTGGCCTAGGAATTTGACCTGGGCAGGGAAGACCCCAAGTCAATCTCCACTCAGCCACAAGACTTCCTGGGTGATCATCAGCTTGTTCCTCTCAGTCCAACCTGCCTACCTTACAGGGTGGTTGTGAAGATAAAAGAGCAGGACCTTTGTGTGTACCATATTAGGAGAAAGAACAGGATACAAATGGAATAAATTTGTACATAGTTGTTTGTTTGTTTGTTTGTTTGTTTGTTTGTTTGGATGTTAACAAAAAAGCACCCAAATCAAAAAAGGTGTCAGTTTTCTTTACCTACATTTTTGGAAAGAGTTCTGGAAGCCAAACAGGTCTATGCAGTGAAATGGGTGTGCATGTAACCATTCTCAAGTTTGCATACATCTTAAGATGCCTGCAGAAGAGAAACTTTGAGTGATGGCTGTCTGTCTGTCTTGCATAAGGATGAAATAATGTAAAAGGCATCCCACACTAGGATGAGTGGGTGGAGCTGGTTCATCGAAGCAAGAAGTGAGCAATTCTGATTCTTGTGTGCTGTTTCCTGACTTTTCTGTTTAGGAAGATTGTGGCTGAATACGAGAAGACCATTGCCCAGATGATAGGTAAGCCATGGCTTTGTGGGTAGAAGGGACAAGAAAGCTGTGCCTCACCCTCTACAGATCATCCCCTCCAGCTAATCCAGGCCATAAATGTGCAGGAGGCATATCTTTATTTATTCATTTTATTAAATTTGTATACCACCCTGTCTATACCCATAGATCTCAGGGCTGTTCACAAATGCAGTTTCAATGCAATGTCTGTGTCTGTGACACGACGTGCCAAGTTTTCAAGTGGTAGCTTGGAGTCTGGTCAGCGCTTGGAGAAGCAGTTATAGTCAAGTCTCCGTGTAAATGCTGCAAGCATGATAAGAACATAAGAGCCAGATAGATTAGCCCAAGGCCCATCTAGTCCAGCACCCTGTTCTCACAGTGGCCAACCAGATGCCCATAATAATAATATTTTTTTTATTTGTACCCCTCCCATCAGACTGGGTGGCCCCAGCCACTCTGGGCGGCTTCCAGCATAATAAAAACGCAGCAAACATCAAATATTAAAAACGTCTGGATACAAGGCTGCCTTCAGAGGTCTTCAGAAAGTTGTGGGGTTGTTTATGTGTTTGACATCTGATGGGAGGGCATTCCACAGGGTGGGCGCCACTACCAAGAAGGCCCTGCACCTGGTTCCCTGGCTCCGCAGAGGCAGAACAGAGCACAACAGCACTCTCTTTAAAAATATTGGCTAATTGGTGGGAAATAGCAGATATCAAGGACAGGATACTTCTCCATTTGGAATTGGTATCTGAAGAAGTGTGTATGCACACAAAAGCTTATACCAGAACAAACTTAGTTGGTCTATAAGGTGCTACTGGACAATTTTTTTTTATTTTCACTACATCAGACCAACACATCTACCTACCTGAATTTGGAATTAAGTTAGCCTTCCCCAACCTGGTGCCCTTCAGAGGTTTTGAACACCAACCCCTCTCCATTTAGTTCAGCCTTGGCCAACCTTCAGTCACTAATGGGAGTTGTGGTCCAAAACCTCTTGAGGGTGCCAGGTCAGTGAAGGGTGAACTAAACCTTTGGCGGAGCTCTTGAACACAGGAAAAGCTGCCCTCCGGCGCTGCTGTTTAGCACTGTCTTCTCCGTTAGGAATCACAGCTGGGGAAGAAGGGAACGCCCAACTGCTACTTTCCAGGTAGGCTTAATGTTCTCCTTTTCATTTGAATCCACAGAGGATGAACAGAGGACAAACATGGCATCCCAGAAGAGTCTTCAGCAACTGACGATGGAGAAGGAGCAGGCTCTGTCTGACCTGAATTCTGTGGAACGGTCCCTTTCCGACCTGTTCAGGAGATATGAGAACCTGAAGGGGGCCCTGGAAGGCTTTAAGAAGGTCCTTTTTCTGCATAAAAAGGCCCTTTCTCCTCCTTACCTGCAGTTCAGAATCCCTGCCTTATCTGCTGTAGGCCAGAGGTGGGGGACCTGTGGGCTCCAGAAGTTCCTGGACCCCTAACCATTGGCCCTGCTGGCTGGGCTGATGGGAGTTTGAATGCAGCAATTTCTGAAGGGCCACAGGTACCCTGATGCAGGAGGGCGTATCTTTTTTCGGGGTGAAATTGAATTTTTGCAAATTTCTTCAGTGATGCATCTTAAAAGTATGTTTCTGGGTATGATTCAAATCTGCTATTCTTTTTGTGATTGGACAATATTCAGTAAGTCTATGTCTGAGGAAGAAGCACATAATCTGCTTTTGGAAAACCAAAAAAACCCAAAGGATTTTAATTTTACCTTCTGAGAATGTCAGGAATGCCTTATTATTATTATTATTATTATTATTATTATTATTATTATTACTATTACTATTACTATTATTATTAACAATAATAATAATTTATAGTAAATCTGCAAGTACTTGGTAAGCATTTTTAATGATTTCTAGGCAATTTTAAACACATTTTACTTATCAAGTGAAATTACCGTAAATTATATTAAATCTCCCACCATTTCCTTAATTTGGAGTCCCCCAAAATAGGGGTCGTCTAATACACGGGGGAGTATTCTACATGGATTAGACGACCCCTATTTTGGGGGACTCCAAATTAAGGAAATGGTGGGAGATTGTCCAGAGCTGTTAAACTTTTTTGGGGGGGGCACAGTTGTTTAGCTTTTGGGGGGGGGGTTGCAGACAATCACTCACCCACCTGACCGCCACTGCCAATCGCATACCTCGCCAAAGCCACTGTCCGATCACCACAGCAGCCGACAATCAACTGCACAATTGCCATATTTTAGCAGAGGAAATAATCCCTCTCATATATTATTGCATTTATTCCCCTGTGTTAGTCAAGGATTTATGGATTAAGCCTCTTGCAAAGTCTCATATCTTTTTAAAAAACACCTAGTTTATGAAGGTGTATTCTTTAATATTCATTATCCAAATGGGTGCATTCATTTTGATGAATGTATAATCTCCATTGGAGGGCTGGATCCGGAACTGGCCCACCCTCTGTGCACCCCTTTTGACCGATAGGTGTGGGCCTCCACCAGTCTGTTTCCTGACATCACATGGCAACAGGCGATTCAGATTTTCCCCAATGGGGCAGTATCAGGAAGCCAACAATTCTGCTCCAGGTCAGATTTCAGTCCACGCTGGAGAAGAATTTAGAGGCTCATGAAGCTTGAATGCTATTTCCCTATGGACTTTAAGAAGCCTCTGAAGCACTTTCCCCAAGTTCAGCTCTGGAGAACTTTGCTAGCTTCTCCATCTTGATGCTCTGCTAGCTGGCACACTTGCATCTTTTTGTTGCTAAACCTTTTGCATCTTCCTCTAACTTTTGTCTTCTAGAATGAGGACGCATTGAAGAAGTGTGCTCAGGATTATCTCACTCGGGTCAAGCAAGAAGAGCAGCGGTACCAGGCCTTGAAAATCCATGCTGAAGAGAAGTTGGACAAGTAAGGAATTTTTGGCTTTTAAGGAAAGAGAGAATGGCAACACTGAACTGTGGTTAACAGAAAGCGGGAGTGAAAGCTTCCAGATTCCTCCCTGTGGGTGTGCTGGAGGAGGAGAAGGGGAAGCAAGGGAGGCCAGAGGAAGGTTCTCATGGTGTCTTGATTTAAGGGGGGATGGGGAGCAAAAGCGTCTTTGCCTGCAACAGAATATACAAGTACAAGCTCAAGTTTCAGGAATAATAAGCAGTTGAAGGATCAGTGGTGGCTGATGCCCTTTGGGGAGTGATAAGATGGAAGCAAAGTGAACAACAGCTGGTGCAGCCAGAGTCAGCGACAAGCAGAGCTAGGTAATTTTAGTTTTGTCCCCATCCTCCTCCATGCTGGGTTCTACACAGGGAAACACTGAGACTTAAGGCAGAGGAGGCTCGGAAAGCAGGCAGGTGGCAGCTGTCTGAGGGCAGAGCTACCTGTTTGCTGCAATGGACCAGCCTCCACTGCCAAAGGATTGCAGCGCATCATGAATAATATCAACAGTGGGCTGCTATATTGCGGACAGCAAATCCTGCAGTTGAAAGCCTTCACCCACAAACTGAGAGTCAGTTTTCTCTGCTAAGGACATTTTCATTACAGCCTGGCTGAGCACAATACTGTCACTCTCAAGGGCCATCCAGAAGATGAACCTTATTTGCATCTCTGTTTCTCTTGCTGTCTTCCCCCTTCAATGCAGAGCCAATGAAGAAATTGCTCAGGTGCGCAACAAGGCCAAAGCGGAGAGTGCAGCTCTTCACGCTGGGCTCCGAAAAGAACAAATGAAGGTGGAGTCTCTGGAGAGGGCCCTCCAGCAAAAGGTGAAGGAGCCTCTCTTATCTTTTTCCTGCTGCAAAGAAAAGAGCAAATTGTCTGAATCTACCACATGCTGCTTGAAATTCCTTTAACACGGACAGCAAAATGTACATTGAGTTTTCAGTATTCTCCTGATCTTGTGATATTGCTATTTTTTATTCTTCTTAATTGTTCAATGGCCTGGTTCATTTATTGTGTTTATACAATATTTCTATTGTGCTTCATTTGTCCTATATTTTTAATATTTTCTTCTGGGTTGGGGGAGCCTTATATACTGAAGGGTGGTACAATCCTGACGATGATATACAGTAATCTGTACTCCTGAATCTGTTTGGGTTATGAAATATACTCAGAGTCGCAAACAAGCCAAGCAACAGCTTGTGGTCAGTCAACACGGTGAACGGGACTGCATTTACGTCAGGAGAATTCCAAACCTTCACAGCGCACAACGCCTGAGGACGCGAGGAGACAGCACTTGGGGGGTCTGCTTTTCGGGGGCAAACAAGCCAAGCAACGGCTTGTGGTCAGTCACCACGGTGAAGGGCCGCCCGTACAAGAAATCATGGAATTTTTTTACTCCCTTCACGATTGTCAGACCCTCCTTGTCGATTTGTGAGTAGTTCCGCTCGGTTGCGTTGAGTGTCTGGGAAAAGTATGCCACCGGTACCTCTCTTCCATCCGGGAATTGGTGTCCCAGGACAGCGCCAATGCCATAGAGCGAGGCATCGCTTGCTAGCACCACTGGCAGCCTCTCGTCGAAGTGTGCCAAGACCGAGTTTGAGACAAGCAAGTCCTTGACTGCCTGGAATGCGGCCTCCTGGCGCTGGCCCCACACCCAGTTCAGTTCAGTTCACTTTGATTTATTACGGCCATTGGCCCATATCGAAAACAATACATCAAAATTTATCCATAAACAATACAATTTAAACAGTTAAAATCCAAGTTAAAACACCCATATAAAAACAATTTTACTTCAGTTAAGTAAACACTATACACAATAAGCTCCCTCTATGTAAACCGAAATTCAAATCCCTCGGATTTTGGGAGATATGCGTCTTAGTTCTGGCACTTATTGATGGTTCTTAAGTTTAGCTAAGCTGTCAGAGTCATACAGTGATCCATTTCTCCTCTTTTGAAATAAGACATTAATCAGGTATCTAGCGACTGCAAGGGATCTACTTGTGTCTTCGTCGTTTAATAAGTATATTATTTGGGCTTCCTAAGGTCTGTCAGCAATTCTCGATAAATATGGGGCCAGAAACTTGGACCGTAAAGCCGAATGTAATGGACAACAGAAGATTATATGATATAACGATTCTATAGATCCACTTTTACAGTCACAGAGGAGTGAGATCTGTCCGTTGGAGAGTCTGTTACCCAACACATTTGATGGGAAAACATTGAATCTAGCCTTTAGAAGGGACGCAGGTGGCGCTGTGGGTTAAAGCCTCAGCGCCTAGGACTTGCCGATCGAAAGGTCGGCGGTTCGAATCCCTGCGGCGGGGTGCGCTCCCGCTGCCCGGTCCCAGCGCCTGCCAACCTAGCAGTTCGAAAGCACCTCCGGGTGCAAGTAGATAAATAGGGACCGCTTACCAGCGGGAAGGTAAACGGCGTTTCCGTGTGTGGCTCTGGCTCGCCAGAGCAGCGATGTCACGCTGGCCACGTGACCCGGAAGTGTCTCCGGACAGCGCTGGCCCCTGGCCTCTTAAGTGAGATGGGCGCACAACCCCAGAGTCTGTCAAGACTGGCCCGTACGGGCAGGGGTACTTTTACCTTTACCTTTTACCTGTGCATCACCACAGATAAGGTAGTTAAATAAGATGGAAGTTTCGTTGGAGGTGTTAAGCCAAGGTTTATTGGCGAACAGATGCCACCACCTGTCGCAATATTAAATTGTAAATCCATCTCCTCTAATTTGTGAGTTATAATTCTCTTGGCAGAGATTAAATCCAATTTTAGTAGTTCAGATGGAGATAATCCTAAGGACACAAGTTTCCCATGTATTATTTTTGCCCAAGGGCTAGGGAAGTCATCTCTCCAGAGACACTGTATCAAGTGGAGATATGGAAGTTTATGCCATAATGCCAACCAGTAACAGAGGATGCATTTCCATAATGTGGTTTCTAGAGATGTAACATTTAGTCCGAGTCGTATAGCAGTATTGCTTACACAGCTGGGTAATTTTAGCAAGCTTCTTAGAAGCTGGTTTTGGATTACCTCCAATTGGGTTAGATTAACAAAAGACCCCCATATTGGAATTGCATATGCTATTGTTGCAATCACCTTTGCCTTGAAAACTTTTAACACTGATGGAATATGGAAAGCCCCATCTGAAAAGAAAAAACGCAGTAGCGCAAAGGAAAGGGCTTTAGCTCTATTTAATACATATGCAAGATGGACCTTCCAGCCCATGTTGTGTTGGAGAAGGACTCCCAAGTATTGAAATTTAAAGACTTGGTCAATGGCTTTTCTGTCTATTCTCCAATTATAGGTTTTTCGACTCTTAGTGAAAATTAGGACTTTGGACTTGGCATGATTAATTGTAAGAAAATTTGATTTGCAGTAAACATCGAAAATTTTTAATGCCCTCCTAAGGCCAACTCTTGAAAAAGATAGGATCACTGCGTCGTCTGCGTAGAGTAGAAGGGGGCAACGATATTGGGCAAGACGGGGGGCGTGGATCGTTTCTTGAGAATCTATCAGAGGCACCCTCATATCACTTATAAATAGATTAAAAAGGGTCGGCGCAAGGATACATCCTTGACGAACACCTCTATTGATGGTTACTGAATTTGAGAGGTCGCCGGCCGGAGTGATTCTCACCCTGGCGGCCGAGCCGTCATGCAATTTAGTTATTAGCCACAAAAGTCTTTTGTCTTTTCCCCATCGTGCTAATTTCCCCCAAAGTAATCCTCTGGGGATGCTGTCAAAAGCGGCCTTTAAATCAATAAAGGCCGCACAAAGTTGGCCTCTATTTGGGGTGGAATATTTCCGGGCAAGGTGGTATAAAACTAAGACATGATCAACCGCTGACTGATTCGGTCTAAAACCAGCCTGTTCAGGCCCAATCAGGTTGTTCTCTTCGGCCCACTTAGTAAGCTTAGTTAACAAGAACCGTGCATATATTTTCCCAATTATTGACAATAAACTAATATTCCTGTAATTTCCCGGGTCATCTGTCGAGCCCTTTTTATGAATTGGATTAATAATCGCATCCTTCCATATTCTTGGAACCTTCCCACTGTTGTTTACGGCATCAAAAGTAACGGCCAGGATTTTCGCCCACCAGTCTGCATGAAGTTTTATAGCTTCCGCCGGGACTAGGTCAGGACCGGGGGCTTTTCCAACTTTGAGATTAGAAATGAGTCTGTGGATTTCTTCCGGGTCGGTGGGTGGCCAAAGAGGGAGCTGCTCATAGAATCCATCGATTGTATTAATATTAAGGTCTGGTAAGGCAAAAAGGATTCCCAAACTGGGGCAGGAATAACTGATAGGGGGTATCTTTTAGATTTTCTGTTAACCAGCATCCAGAATTTTCAGGAATTACGGGTATTTGAGGCAGCTATAAGTGCGTGCCAGCGGTTCAGTTGCCATTCCTGTTTGGCCTTTTTTTGCACATATTTGTAAGCTGATTTTGCCTGATAGTACTCCCTGGGAAGCATAATCGCCCCTGAGGATTTGTAATCATTATAAATAGCACAAAGATGTTGTTTGGCTTGTTTGCAATTATGGTTAAACCACAATGCACCTGTCTTGAAGTGGGCCCGATTTGCCTGGTGGGTTGGGACAGTAAAGAATGACGTGAGGTCATTCAACAGATTGGCAAATAGATTAATAGTTTGATCGTGTTCATATGAAGTTATGTCAAGGGCTGAATAGGTTTGTATGATCTCCTGTTGAAAAAATTCAGAATATTTTTGAGCCTGTGTTACAGACCACTTTATACCCTTCACTCGTAATGCCGTATTAATACCCTCTACCGGGTTTTCTGTGTTAGTATCTAATTTAGTTGGATGACTGTACTCGTCCCCGTGCCAGTCTAGGTCAAACGTAGCAGCAAGTGGAAGGTGGTCACTAAACTGAATATTGTCAATCTTAAAAGAGAGCTTTCGGCATCAGATCACTCGAGGCTAAAAGGTAATCTAGTACACTGTTTGATTTTATGCCTAGGTGGGTATACTCCCCCGGTATATCGGGAGGGCAGCAACCATTCAGGGGTACTAGGTTTAAGCGAATAGCCATTTGGTAAAGAAGTACTCCAGCCTCATTTACTTTAGAGTCTTTTGAGGTTCTCCTCAAGGCATGTCTCAAATCATAATTATCAAGGCATGGAGCAGACCACCATTTAGCTTTAGTTAAATCGACCCAATTTGCTGCTATGCGTGCGTTAAAGTCACCCCCAATTAAGAATTGGCTATTGGAATATTTGACTCGGCATGATATTAAATGATCTTCTAATATTTACCATCTATCATGCAGTTCAAGGGACGAACCCCCTGGCGGGAGGTAGACATTGGAGATTAGCAGTGATACTTCCCCCCCCTCCCGACATCAACCCGGATAAAGCATAGGGGGGAGCAGTCAAAACTAATGAAAATTTGAAATGCAGCTTCAGTGAGATACCAGTTACTAGACCACCTTTCGGCCGTCCTCCTTTCTGGGAGGGGCAAGCTGGAAGAGATAGTAGGTCAAATCCATTTATAACAATTTCACCCTCCTCCCAAGTTTCTTGCAATAGAATGAAATGAAACGAATTGATATACGACTGGAATTCTGGGTCACATTTTTTCCTGAGCCAACCAGCAATGTTCCAACAGAGGATCGATATTGGTGGTTTTTTGGGTTGTCCGGCTAACCGTCATTTAAATTCTTGTGGGGAGCTCTTATGCAGCAAGGACGCTCCCATAAAGAAGTCTGTTATTTTCCTTTGCTGAAGGTTGACGTCCTGGTGTGGTGAGTCTTTTGCTCTGGTGTGCGCCGGTTGTGGTGAGTCTTTTGCTCTGGTGCGAGCCGGTTGTGGCACGATCAAATCGCAAGGGCCAGAATTTTTGGGGGGCAGAAAAGAGTTAGCATCCTGGTGAGTAGAGATAATATTTGGCGTTTTTAGCTGTCGGGCCCAACTAGGCTCTGAAGAGGCTCCTGCGAAGTCCGCTGGAGCCGTCCTCTTTGGGGATCTAACTGATACACTTGTGATCATTTGATTTATATGTCCTGCTGGGTCTTCAGTCCACTCTGTGTTGACTCTCGACACTATAGTGTCTTCCTCACGTAATTTTTGGGTTTTTGGTGGAGAAGCCTGACTTGGAGTGGCCACTACCATCTCAGGTCGTGGATGGTCTTCGATGTATGTTGATTCCAAGTCCGGCATGGAGGGATGCAGGGGCGACGATTTATCCAGGGGGGTGTTATCCTGAGATTCATTCTTTGATCGGTTAATCTCAGAGGGAACAGATAAGTCTATTAAAAGCAGGGATGAGTTACCAGCATGAAGGGGAGGAGAAGAGTCTGCCTCCAGCGGTGAGACCTTCCCATCCAATGCAGATGGCACCTTATATGCTGGATATTGGGGGTTTGTTGTTTCCACTTCCATGGGGCATGGCACCGCTAAGTTAGAGTGGGTATTATTCATAGGAACTCCGTTACAGGCGATACTTAGGAGCTGAAGTTTATTTTTTTTTTTTTCAATAATATTTTATCAAGTTTTCTCAAGAATAAAGACCACAAAGATAACAAAAAAACAACAACATCAGAGACAGAAAAAGAAAAATTACAATAATCAAAAATCAAAAATTCCACACAGAAAACAAAAAGATAAGAAAAATAAAAATAAAAATCTCTCCTTTCAAATTCTCAACATTCTTTAACTTATTTTCCTGACTTCCTCTCACCTCCCTCCTTGTATTCCATTTTAAATTTAATTCAGCAAATTCATAGCCACTTGTCTTACCCTTAGTTATATGTCCCCATGTGATATTTACCTCATATTTTCATTTATAATCAACCCATTCTTACAAATTCTTATTTCCCCAATTTTATCTTGTCCTCAAATCTTTAAAATTCTTAGATTTAAACCATTGCTAAAGCCAATTACTTCCTTTCCGGCATCTCAGTATTTCATTAGAATTACACTAATTCCATAAATATGAATTTATTACAAAAGCATTTCTCATTTTAAGTTTCTCCAACGTCCCTTTTCCTGGTTCCGGATAATGTCAGTCCTTAAGTCTTTAACCCTTGTCAGTCCGGCGTTCTAATATCTGAGGCACTCAAGTCACCTCCAGGCCCCCTCTGCGAGTTTTCTTGTTTCTGTTTGTAGTTACATAGATCCTTGTTCCCTGTTGTATTCTTTCGCATTTTCTTCTCTTTCTCTTTGGGGAGCCAATCTCTGGAGGACTCTATGCAGTAAAATTCTTCATCTCCTTTTATCCAGTTGTCCCATTCCCCAGTGTTGCACTCCCCAATATCTAGTTTGTAATCCAAAGGGTAATCATTCCAAAGATAATCTTCCACTTGTTTCACAATCCCACCAAAGGTAATAACTCTCTTAAGTCCACAATTTAACCAGTGTCCTGCGAATTCCATCTCCCAATGTTGCGGCTTCTGATCCTGTAAAACTTGAAGACTCTGTGTCTTATGAGATACATTCATAACCTCATGCACTTGCCCTAAGTCAATATCCTGGGTAGATTGTTGTGCAGTTTCTGTAACTGTACATTCCATTGGCACCTCCTTGTTAACTGCAGCTAAAATGTAGGCCGTCTCTTGATTCATAAGAGACACTTTCTCATCCATCTGTTGCAGCACATCATATATTTTGTCCAGGGCAGATAAAACTTCCTCTCTCATCATTCTGTCAAGGTCAGAAAGCTGGTCCCACAGTCTGATTTTCCCAGCTGCTATGTTCTCTTTATAGAATAAAACAAAAGCACTGGCAGACCTCCTCTGGGGGGTGTGGTTACTTTTTAGCATCCATTTTTACAGTGTATCCAACAAGGGAAAATAAAAGTTACTTTCGATTTTCAGATATTTTGTTTCCTTTCAATATAAAACAATCAGGCAGAAGGCAGCATTGGACTTTTTTTTTTTTTTTTTCCTTCGAACTCTGTCAGATTTTTTATATTCCTGTTATAGGCACCACCGACAGTTTCTTTCCTTTCATTCCGTCCCCAGGTCAGGAACAGTGAAGACTTATTTTCTTAAGTTACTCTCTGCAGGATTTGCAAAGTCACGATTTATTTTCCCCCATCCTCCTGCTGTCAGGGGGATTTAGTAGTTAAAAGAGCAGGAAATTCCAGGCTGTCAATTTACGGCTTTTAGCTTGTAAAGTCTTTGCTTTGATCTTTCTACAAAGAGCGGGAGGCGGACTTCCTATTTACACTTCCCGTCTCGGCTCTAATTCAAAGGTATACTTTTGATCCACAAGTTTCAATTATCCTACTCACGGGTTGTTGTTTGAAATCCGAATTGGCATAGGAAAAAGGACAGCGCTCTCCGACTCTGGCTATGCAGCTTCACTCCACAGAAGTAGCGATTGACTCTCAGCACCACGCCAACCCCCGTCTCACTCCGGAGCCCTTTGTAGAGCTCCTTTGCCAAACAGAGGGGCGCAAACGGTGCCTGCCGAGTCCCACGGTCGCAGGCTTCTTCCGCCTGCGATTTTTGAAAGGGTCCCCGCTTCGCTGCAGCGGTAAGACCCGGTTTCTGTGGAGCTGTCTCCCCCTGAATCAGGGAGAATCCACCATTGTCGGAGGCGCCACCTCCGGAAGTCTCTTAGGAGCTGAAGTTTAAGTGAGTCCAGCCTATTTATAATTTCTTGTTGTTCCATCGCTGGTAACTCTCCAAAGGAGGCGATAAGCTCTCTTTCCTCCTGGGGTGTCATAGAGTTACTGGCACAATCATAGTGTTTAGTTGTAGGAGTGGGGGTACTATGGGACTGGCCCAGATATGAGGTGTACAGCTCAGCCCTCTTTTGTGGTTCAGGACAGGAAGGTTGTACCGTCTCCTTGATTAATCCCTCCAATAGGAGGGGTCTAATTATGGAGTCCATGAAAACTCTCGTTGGAAAAATGCCAAGACTATTCAAAAACACTTTTTGCTGAATAATAAGAGAGGGGATTTTTGCAGAGTGGAAAGCCAGCATTATTCTCTGATATCTGTTCTGGCGGACTAAGGGAAGCACAGCAGAAAGATCTATTTGTGATGACTCGAGTTTTAGAAGCCATCTGAGGTGCTCTTTAGTCCCTTAGCAGTAGTCAGTCGGAAGACAGTGATTTGGGAGAAGATGGAAAGAAGAAATGAGAATCTGAAGCATGAAGTGACTCTGGTGTGCAAGTCTTTGGACCTGTTGTCTGACATGGAAAGTCGGAGAAACAAAGGTGGTGGGTTTGCTTTATTAGATGAAACTCCATTGAGCTTTGATTTTTCTTAAACAGCCAGCTTGATGTGAATATGGACTTTCTTCCATATCATAAGGTACCATGGTGAAACTTAGCAGAAGTATACATGGCTATATATGGATCTTTTCTTCTTCTTCACTTGCCTTGCTGTGCAGATAATTTCATGAGGAAAAAATTGGTATAAGGTAAGCATAATAGACAAAAGCTTTCATCTTCACTTTCAACCTGCATTGGATAACCATTTAGTGTGTTGTGGCAAAAACAGAGTCCTTTGACTCTTTTAAAGACTTAACAAATTTAATATTATGAAGTGGAGTGGAGTCTGTGAAGGGCTCTGCTATAATAAATTTGTTAGTCCTTATTTTTTCAAAGTTCATTTTGATTCCCAAAGATTACTGAAAACAGAAACAGAGTGCTTGCTTGTAGTTTAATCATGTCTGAAAATGAATTGCCAGTAGAGAAAAGTTCAGGAAAACTGGTAATGCTGCAATGCTATTTTTACTTGAGAATGTACTTGGTGGTACTGCCCTTGGCTATTCTGCATTATACTTCAGAGCACTTTGGTGTGGAGGGTGTCAGAGACATTAAAGCACATATTAGAAGTTAGGCTGCAATTGCAGTATGTGTTTTGGTAATGTACGAATTTGTTTTGTAACAAATACAAATAGATGAGAAGAACAATTTGTATGGAGACATTGCCAACTATTATTTTAGATAAAACTGATTCTGTGATCCATGCCCATATTTGCACAATTTCTCTCAATACCATTTAGCAAGACTTACTGAACAATTCCGGGACGCAGGTGGCGCTGTGGGTTAAAGCCTCAGCGCCTAGGACTTGCCGATCGAAAGGTCGGTGGTTCGAATCCCTGCGGCGGGGTGCGCTCCCGCTGCTCGGTCCCAGCGCCTGCCAACCTAGCAGTTCGAAAGCACCTCCGGGTGCAAGTAGATAAATAGGGACCGCTTACCAGCGGGAAGGTAAACGGCATTTCCGTGTGCGGCTCTGGCTCGCCAGAGCAGCGATGTCACGCTGGCCACGTGACCCGGAAGTGTCTCTGGACAGCGCTGGCCCCTGGCCTCTTAAGTGAGATGGGCGCACAACCCCAGAGTCTGTCAAGACTGGCCCGTACGGGCAGGGGTACCTTTACCCTTTACCTAGCGTTGCCCAACTTGGGTCCCTTTCCCGGAAGGTTAGGGAAATCTTCCTTGGATGTAGAATCAAGGATTGGCGATTCAGTGCGCGGTTGAGATTGTATTTGCAGTTCTTCATACGATCAGTGTTTGGAGGAGCTTTCTGTCGGCACAATGGAACATCTACTGCCCCGTCTTGGGCTGTCTGAACCGGCTGGTCATCCAGTTTTTGCTGAAGGCTATGCAGCTGAGAGGATAGGCCGTCAATTCTCTTAAATATACAGTTTAGAGTTCTAATTACTAGATGGAGTTGCTCGCATCCTGAGCAGTCCGCAGATTCGGCTACCAACACCTCCTTTGGATAGGGACCATCCCCATTTGTGTTACCATTTGCGTTTCCAATTTGTAGCGTCTCAGGGGCCTCATCTTTTGATGTTATTTCAAGGGCAATTAGGGGATTGAAACGATTTTGAGTTGCTATTGAGTAGGTACATTCCTCGGGGCCTCTCCCTCCTTTAAGTAAGCCCTTCCTTGATTGCTTAGGCCTCGGAGAGGATAATGCCTCGTCAGAGTCTCTTGGGCGTTTTCCATGGCCCATAAATCAATTTTGCAGGGGAACCGTCGTGGGCACTGTGCTGGGGAACTCCTTAAATCCTTTAGTCTTCCTCACAAGAATACTGCCTTTCACTTATCTCACCCAGTTAGGGGGGCGGCGGCAGCCGTGGCGGTAATAAAAGAGATAATAAAAGGCAGCCAGCACAGCCAGCAGATCATTTAAAACTCACGGATAAAAGCCAGCACAGCCAGCAGATCATTAAAACTCTCGGATAAAAACAGGGGAGGGTAAAAACTGCTTAAAAGCACTTAAAACTTTGATAAGGGTAAGCGAAATTACTTGGTAACTACCTTCGTCGCCATGTTGGGTGGAGCTCCTCCCTGGCCCCACACCCAAGGGGCCCGCTTGTCCAGGAGTCTGTGTAGGGGCTCCACTACCACCGCCTTGTGGGGAAGGAAGGAATGGTAAAAGTTCAATAGTCCCAAGAAGGCCTGAAGTTCAGTCTTGCTCTTGGGCGCTGGGGCATCACAAATGGCCCGTACCTTGTCCCCAGTCGGGTGGACCCCTTCTGCGTCCACCATAAATCCCAGAAAGTCCACCTGAGGCACTCCTAGTAGACATTTTTCCCGCTTCACCTTGAGACCCGCCGTCTGGAAACGGTGCAGAACTGTGCGGAGGCAGTCCTCAAACTCCTCTGGTGTGGGCCCGGCAATCAACACATCATCGAAGAAGGGGGTGATGCCAGGAATCCCTTTAAGGAGCGAGTCCATTAGATTCTGGAATATGCCTGGTGCCACACTGAAACCGAATTGCAGCCGCTTTACCCTGAACGCTCCTCTGTGTGTCACAATCGTCTGTGCCTCTGCTGTGGCCTCATCTACTGGCAGCTGTTGATATGCTTGGGCCAAGTCCAGCTTGCCAAAAATTTTCGACCCAGCCAGGGTGGCAAGGACATGGCTGACCACTGGCACTGGGTATGCATGGGCCGTGAGGGCCTTGTTTATGGTACATTTGTAGTCTGCGCAGATGCGGACCGAACCATTAGGCTTGACGGGTGTGATGATTGGGGTTTCCCAGGGGGCATTAGGCACCAGCTCCAGCACTCCTTGCTCCACGAGCCGGTCCAATTCCTCGTCTATACGGGGTTTTAGGGCGAACGGGACCCGGCGGGCCTTGAGCCTGACAGGTCGTACTGCGGGGTAAAGCTGTAGAGCAATGGGGGGGCCCGTATACTGTCCCAATTTCCCATCGAAAACCCCGGGAAATTCCTTACATATGGCGTCCACGTCCACTTGTAAGGTAGTGTGGTTCACCCCAGTGACGGCTAGCCCCAGTGGTCCAAACCATGCCAATCCCAGTAAGCTAATGTAGGGGCCCTTGACCACAAGCAAGTCCAGTTGCCACGTCCGCCCTCGGTATTGCACCCTGAAGGTCCCCACCCCCATTGTGGGGACCTTACGTTTCTGGAAGTCCTGGAGGGTGAATGGGGCCGGCCTAAGTTTGGGACCCCCAGTAGGACACAGTTTCCTTAAGGTCCTTGCCGAGATTATGGATAGAGTTGAACCCGTGTCAAGCTCCATGCGGCATGGGGCCCCCTCTATCTGTACCTCTACATAAATTTTCTCTACGTTGGGGTGGGGCAACTGGTATACCTGGAAGTCTGTGAGTTCTGTCGAGTTGCCTTGGTGCATTGGGCCCCGGGACCTGGGGCTCTTGGATTGGTCATCTGATGCCTAGCGTCAGGTGGGCCGAGCTCGACACACCCGGGCGATGTGTCCCGATTTTCTGCACTGCCTGCACTCTGCGTTGCGGAAACGGCAGGTCCTCCTCTCGTGACTTTCCCCGCAGCTTGCACAGTTCCCTCCTTCTCGTCGAGGCAGCTGTGGTATGTGGGCTGCTTGAGTGCACTGCTGTCCTCGGTGCACCTCCTCCCTGTCAGATCCTGAGTCGTCGGTGAGGTCTTCGTGGTGGACCCTCGGTTGGGATGGCAGGCTCGGCCGTGCCTCTTGCGTCAACCTCTTGGCAGCTTCCGTTGCCAGGGCCTCCTCCAGAGCGACCTGGAACGTTAGGTCCTTCTTAGCGTAGAGGCGTCGTTGCAGCTTCTCATCCTTCAGGCCACCGACGAGGCGGTCACAAAGCATGTTCTCCAGCTCTGAGAAGTTGCAGAACCGGGCGGCTTGGCGGAGAGAGGTCACAAACCCAGTTATGGTTTCCCCAGGGGCTTGCCGCTTTGTGTAGAAGGCATTTCGACGAGCCACCACTGAGGGCTGCAGCGAAAAGTGCCCCTTCAGCTGTTCCATTATTGTTTTGTATGGAACAGTAGCGATGTCTTCAGGTGCAAGGAGAGCCCGGGCGATTTCAAACGTCTCCTCTCCGCAGATGCTGAAGAATATCGTCCTCTTCTTGGCGTCTTCTTCATCGGTGACCCCTTTGGCTTCTAGGAGGAAGGTGAAACGGGAGGCGTACGCTTCCCAGTCTCCAGATGCTGGGTTGAACGGCAAGAAGCTGTTGTCGGTTGCCATTCTGAGTTCCTTGTGTCCCAGAGCTGAAGCCTGAATATACGGTGCGAGGCAGCGGTGCGGCAGGTGGCGGTGCTGCGGTGCTGTGTGTGGCAGTCAGCTCAGCGGGATCCCACCTTCGTCGCCAGTGAAATATACTCAGAGTCGCAAAGTGATTTCATGCTCTTTATTCAGCTCATAGTGGTGAGGAGGAATGAATGAAAGTCCCCTCAAAGTATCTGCTTTATTATTATTTACACTTTATTATTATTTACACATTATTTACACAATGGGCTGCACATGATTGGCTAATTCCGGAATTCTACTGTAAGCCAATCAGGTTGTGGATTCACTTCTATCTGGAGCATGATTGGGTGGTTCCTGCCAACCAATCATACTGCTGCATTGTTCTAGGACCAATCAGACTGCTGCCTATTGAATCCTATTGTTCTAGGACCAATCAGACTGCTGCAGTTTGGATCCTATTCGACTCAGTACATAACATTTTTCAAATACTAAGTTTTGGGGACTTGTTCTGGAGGATGGTTTCCTTAGCTACTTCTTCTGTCAGTGTTTGATTTGGTTGAGGGTGTGTGTAGATGTTTTGCCTGTTTTGAGGGCATTTTGTGATGCTCACAACAGTTTCTTTGGTTTCCAAATGTGGCCCAGGGCACAGAAAGGTGACCTAGTTGAAAATATGAAAATATGATTGCACAAGCATTTAAAGGAAACTCCATTGCACTACAGGTGCCTTATTGGATTTTGCAGGTTTCAACTTTTGCAAGTCTGATTTTTGTTTTTTTTTATGGAAATGCTCTACAGCAGGGATTGGAATCCTGTGTGGAGTCCACCAGCATGTTGACTCGATCACAGGCTCCCCATCCCTGGACTGTGGCCACTGCCTATACCAGAGCTTTCCAAACTTTTCATGTTGGTGACATACTTTTTAGACATGCATCATTTCGTGACACAATAATTCAGTTTTACTAGCACTAACCCCTTGCCAGTCCCAGGAGGAGCAGCATTCACATGAAACGCACACTGCACACTGAAGGCAACATGCTAATGTGTCGCAACACACATTAAGCCAGAGTTTGGAAAGCTCTGGCTTATCCCATTATCCCATTCGCCAGCCCAAACCCTCTGCGTTCTCTTGCATCCAAGGGTGGCAACAAGAAAGGAGATTTAAGAATGTGTCATTAGCAGCTCTTCACTTCCTACTTTTTTTTGTGTTTTTCAGAACCAGGAAATTGAAGAACTGACCAAGATCTGCGATGAGCTGATTGCCAAGCTAGGAAAGGCGGACTGACCCCCCTCTCTCTCGTCCAGAGCAACTATGCTCTGCTACTTCCTGTTGTCTATCTGCATCTTCAAGTGAGCACCCTGCCTTATTTTCCAGAACTAATCTTCCCCCTGCTGCAGGAGAGGGAAAAGCACATGCACTTGCCTTCTGTATCTCAAGAGGGAATCAGAGGCCCTATTATGTGTTCATTTCCAACATTACACACCAGTCCAGGTCTCCTCCTTGGCTTCACTTCCGCTGTCCACTTTTTGTAGCCCAGCTGCTATTGGTGAGGCATATGCAGTATATATATATTAGACACGCCATTTTATTTGCAAGAAGGCATTGAGAACAGCCACTCTGTTCTGCAACTAGGTGGGGCTCCAGCCCACAGAAGATGCTGCATTTGCTGCCTTGAGAGCTGGTGCCTCATGAAAAGGGACATTGCTGTGCATACCTGCCGATGGGTGATGCAGAGGGGCCAGGAGGAGGTGCCATTTACCTAAACAGGTGCTTTGCCATATGCGGTTGCAGTGAGCATGGAGAAGGCACAAGTGAGATGTGAAGTAAGCTGCAATGGAGGGGGTGCGCAACAAGGCCAGTTTTAATGCAGCTGTTGCATGACACAGGCTGGTGTCTAGATTGCTTCCTGAGGGTGGATCACATGTAGAATTCAAATTAGGGTCTACTGGATTGTGCGAGAGCAAGTCTTTGTGAGCCAGGATTGGCAATGAAAAAGGCAGTGCTTCAGGGCACCTTAAAGACTTTATAAGGTCTTGTAGATTAGAAGGTGTGTGCCACGGTACATTTTCTTAAGGCACTTGTGTGTGTTCAGGCACAGACCAACATAGGGTACCCTCCTGGAATTTATCTTTTCAGTTAGTGCACTTTAATGCTGCCGTGGGAGGACAGTGTTCCCTCCCAGAGACAGAGAGAGAGCACATTTCCCAGAATGCACCTTGAATGCAGGGCCTCCCAAGTGAGTAACAGCTCCTAGACATTGAAGAATATGAATATATAATCTCCTCCCTGTTAATGGGATTCTAGATGCTCCTGTCATCTCTTTGGAAACTGGGTGAAAGAATGGAAGGCAAACTATGCAGCAGACAGGTGCAGTTTCTAATGCAGTTGTGCTCACTAGCAGGAACAGTTTTGGCACTGGGTTACTCCATGCTACACTGTCCCAGATTGCTTTTATTTTTTAGTTGCTCATCGACCTTGTAATGGCTTCTGCAACTTAGTTCTGGTGGTGGCAGATGCAGCCTGTTCCCATACTGTAAGAAGTATATGATTCTCTCCCAAATGGTCAATGTAATGCAGGCGACCTATGTCCTGAACTCAAAATCGGGGTGGAGGGGAAGGTTCTGGTGGTGTATTTTGGAATCTGTGCTTCCATATTAGGCTGCCTTGCATCAGAAAAATCCAGACTGGATGATTCTCTTATATCTGGCTGATGACTAGTTAAATCGTCCAGTTGATTCGATTTAATTCCAGAACAGAAGCAATTTGCTAGTCTCTGGTTCCCAGCATGCCTTTCTCTCTCTGCCGTGAAAGCTAAACAACCCTTTGCACAAAGGAGCCTGCCTCTAAACCCAGTTATTGCTGTCTGCCAGCATACAGTTGCTGAGAACACTTGTCTGCCACAAAGTCCCCAAGATATATTAACCTGACAGTTACTTTGGTTCCCTTGTACCGTCCAGCAAAGGGTCTCCAGCCCTGGGCCAGGATGCCCTGCGGCTGGGGCTGCTTTGTGCAGTGGGTGTGACTTGCTACCATCACACATTTGATATGTATGATAATTTCCCTTTTCTATGTCAGGTAAATATTTGTAAGAGTTATACTCACACAAATGAGATTATAATAATGATTACTAATATATTTTTTCCATGTCCCATTGCCTGAATAAAAATAAAGTGTTTCCAAGTTGGGAGTATTTGTTTTCCTTTTATTACTGTGCTTTGTTTTCAGTGAGGGGGGAGGGAGGGAGAGAGAGAGAAGTCTGTTTTGCTTTTACCCTCTTGTGACTTTCCAGTGAGACAAGGCCAAACTGGCCAGCCAATGAGACTGCGTTCACACCATACATTTAAAGCCCTGGGATGCAGCTCTAAAGAGCCATGACCTCCCCCAATGAATCCTGGGAGCTGCTGAGAGTGTAGCTAGGAGGTGCCTATTCCCCTCCTGGAACTCCCAGTGAAGGGGGATTTTTAAACCTAAGCCAAGTTAACATTTTTCCTCACACCACTGTGCACTACTTCTCAGTGCTGAGGGAATGAACCAGGGGTGGGGAACTTGTGGCACTCCCGATAGTGTTGGAGTCTAAATCCCATCCTGGCCATGCTGAACTCCAACAACATCTGGTGGGCATCACATTGGCTGACTGCTGTGAACCACCCTGAGACCTGTGGGTATAGGGGGGTACAGTGCTTTTTTCCTGGGGATGCATAGCCCTAAACATTTTGTGACTCTTTGTACTTTTGTCCATTTACTGTATATATTTTCCCCGATTTTAACTATAAGATGGTGATTTTCTTGAGTTAAAATGAGAGTACCCCCAAAGATTTTCTTATATACAGCTTCTGGTTACAGACTCCGCTAACCCAGAAATAGTACCTCAGGTTAAGAACTTTGCTTCAGGATGAGAACAGAAATTGTGCTCCCGCGGTGAGGCAGCAGCAGGAGGCCCGATTAGCTAAAGTGGTGCTTCAGGTTAAGAACAGTTTCAGGTTAAGAACGGACCTCTGGAACAAATTAAGTTCTTAACCTGAGATACCACTGTATATAGAAAAAAAGCACTGGGGTGGTATACAAATTTTAATAACAAAATGACCTAAAGGGCCATGGGTCCTCCTCTCCTGGAATAATCCTTTCCGGAACACACATGCTGCTCCGGGGGGGCGGGGTCAGGGATTGACTCAATGTGGCACCTTTGCTCTCCCACTAGAGCAGCATTTCCCAAACTTGGGTCTCCAGCTGTTTTTGGACTACAGTTCCCATCAGCCCTGAGAACTGGTCTTGCTAGCTAGGGAGGATGGAAGTTGTAGTCCAAAAACAGCTGGAGACCCAAGTTTGGGAAACGCTGCTCTAGAGGAAAGCCTGGTGTCCGTGTGGTGGAGCTTGGTCCTATTCACACACCAACCAAAATACAGAGGAGCTGAGCATGTGTAATGGGTGGTTAAGTCTGGGTAAAGGAGTGCCCTTCTAAGGCACTCTGGGAGCAATGGAGACAAGTCCAAGGGTTTCCAGAAGGTAAAGGTTTTATTGAAAGAATATAATAAAGAGCAATTAAATGGTTAGCTGGAAGCAGTGGGTTTTTTTGGTTAAAAAATGAGGTGCCAGTGCTCATCTCTTGATAATATATCATACATGCTGGCATGAAACAGCTACCAAGGGCAGCAAAAAAAAGGTGACAGTATTCCATACTGGTGAGTACTATCAGATAAAAAAGCACTTGCTGAGGAATTGTGGGATGAATTGGCTATGTGGTTGTGGCAGCACAGTTTCAGCTTACATAAGGGGAAGAATGGTTAAAGTAGGAAAAGGTGGGGAACTAGGCCTAGAAGGGAGAAGAGGCGATTGTGACCCATCCTTCTGCTTCAGCTCTGCCTGCAATATGAGAAGGGGGTGATGATTTCAGAATGCAAGATGGGCTCCAGCCAGAAGCTTATGAAAATGGGGAAAAGAAGGTGGGGAGACTGGAGAACTGGGTGTTGCGTTCTACATGCAGCTCACAAAGACCATGAAAGAGAAAGCCTGGGGTGTCCAAGCAGTTATAGACTTGAGTGTTGAGGAATTTACACAAGGAAGGGGATTGTCTCTCTTAGGGTGAGAGGGGCAAACAGGCTTTCCTCTGCTCCTTCCGCATATGGGCTCCTAACCTTCATGGGTGCTAAAGCAGTTATGGTTTTGTTCCAGCAGTCCTTTCACAGTGATTCATCCATGGGGCTCTTCTACCTCTGAGGCCTCCCTTAGCCAACACAATTGGTGTATTGGTGGAATTCCGGGGTTGCATACTGTTACACTTCCACAGGGGGTTCCAGGCACTTAATTTGGAGCACCTGAAGAATTGAAGATGTGGCAGAGATTGTTGCTGCTTTAAGAAATCTGGTTCATTCACCTATTTTCACCTTCCGTCTGCAGATCTTACAGCTTGCAGATCTTACCGTCTGCAGATCTTACAGCTTGGTCATTTCAAGAGGGGTTGTCCCCTACAGCAGTGCAGCACTGGAGTCCAAGGCATCTCTCCCAGCCAGCCTTCAGCCAGCCTGCCCAGGATGGATCTCTCACTTTGTTCTCCCCACTTCTTCTTCCCAGCACTCCTTGCATTTCCCATTCTTTTTTAAATGTCTTGTCCTCTTGGTTCCTGAGCTTCCCAGATAATGTTGCCATTTTGGCATAGTCCATCAACTTGATCTGCAATTCTTCTCTGGTTGGGGTTGTCTCTTCCTTCCATCCCTGGGCTAGCAAGATCCAAGCGGCCATTGTAGCATACATGAACAGTTTCCTCTGATCTTTTGGGATCTCGGTACCTATAATTCTTGTAAAAAAGCTTCTGTTTTTTTAGGAAAAGTTATTTTAAACATTTTTTTCATTTCATTATATATCATTTCTCAGAATTTTTTGAGTACATTACAATTCCACCACATATGATAAAAGATACCTGCTTTTCCTTTACATTTCCAGCATATATTGGTACTTGTTCTATACATTTTTGCTAATTTTACTGGGGTTAAGTAGCACCGATACATCATTTTCATATAATATTCTTTCAGTGAGGAACATGACATAAATTTCAGATCGGTTTTCCATAGCCTCTCTCAATCTGTCATTTGTATATCATGTCCCACATCCTTTGCCCATTGGATCATCACAGATTTGACCTGTTCATATTTTGTGTTCCATTCCAGGAGCAAATTACACATTTTTTTACATCAATTTAAAGTTATTTTATAAGCTCTAAACCATTCTTTTTATCCATTTTTTAAAAATTAATTGATGATATTGTATTCAGTCTGTTACCAGTTCTCTCTCCTCTTCGAAATCTTTTAATTTTACCTGTTTTCTACCTTAGCTCTCTGTATGTTGGCCAATTAGTCCTCATATTCACTTTGTCAGCTATATCCCATTGTTGACAGAGGGGCAGAGCGTGGAGAGACAGGAGGAGGTAATTAGGCAGGAATGCGGAATGAGGGAGGAGCAGCCTAGTGGCAGTAAAAGCCTGAGCTCCAAGAACATGGAGAAGGAAGGGGGGAGTTCAAGGGGGAAGACACAGACTGACAGCTAAGCTCGGACTCAGAGGGAGGGCCACCGGAAATAGCCCATCCCATGACACGCAGGCGCGCAAGAAATAATGAGAGGCGTGAACAGGAAAGGAAGCAAAAGTGGGGCTTTAAATGGGGGAAGATGAAGGGGCAGAACTCAGACTCAGCAACAGCTAATTTGGAAGCAGAGTGACTGAGTTCCAGAGTGATTTGTGTGTTTTGAGCAATAAACCTAGAATCATAGAATCATAGAGTTGGAAGAGACCACAAGGGCCATTGAGTCCAACCCCCTGCCAAGCAGGAAACACCATCAGAGCACTCCTGACATATGGTTGTCAAGCCTCTGCTTAAAGACCTCCAAAGAAGGAGACTCCACCACACTCCTTAGCAGCAAATTCCACTGTCAAACAGCTCTTACTGTCAGGAAGTTCTTCCTAATGTTTAGGTGCAATATTTTTTCTTGTAGTTTGGAACCATTGCTGCGTGTCCGCTTCTCTGGAGCAGCAGAAAACAACCTTTCTCCCTCCTCTATGTGACATCCTTTTATATATTTGAACATGGCTATCATATCACCCCTTAACCTCCTCTTCTCCAGGCTAAACATGCCCAGTTCCCTTAGCCGTTCCTCATAAGGCATGGTTTCCAGGCTTTTGACCATTTTGGTTGCCCTCCTCTGGACATGTTCCAGTTTGTCCATGTCCTTCTTGAACTGTGGTGCCCAGAACTGGACACAGTACTCCAGGTGAGGTCTGACCAGAGCAGAATACAGTGGCACTATTACTTCCCTTGATCTAGATGCTATACTCCTATTGATGCAGCCCAGAATTGCATTGGCTTTTTTAGCTGCCGCGTCACACTGTTGGCTCATGTCAAGTTTGTGGTCAACCAAGACTCCTAGATCCTTTTCACATGTACTGCTCTCAAGCCAGGTGTCACCCATCTTGTATTTGTGCCTCTCATTTTTTTTGCCCAAGTGCAATACTTTACATTTCTCCCTGTTAAAATTCATCTTGTTTGTTTTGGCCCAGTTCTCTAATCTGTCAAGGTCATTTTGAAGTGTGATCCTGTCCTCTGGGGTGTTAGCCACCCCTCCCAGTTTGGTGTCATCTGCAAATTTGATCAGGATGCCCTTGTGTCCCTCATCCAAGTCGTTGATAAAGATGTTGAATAAGACAGAACCCTGTGGCACCCCACTAGTCACTCTTCTTCAGGATGAAGAGGAACCATTGATGAGCACCCTTTGGGTTCGGTCAGTCAGCCAGTTACAAATCCACTGAGTGGTAGCATAGTTAAGTCCGCATTTTACCAGCTTCTTTACAAGAATATCATGGGGCACCTTGTCAAATGCCTTGCTGAAATCAAGGTAGGCTACATCCACTCTGTTCCCTTCATCTACCAGGCTTGTAATTCTGTCAAAAAATGAGATCAGGTTAGTCTGACATGACTTATTTTTCAGAAATCCATGCTGACTATTGGTGATCACAGTATTCCTTTCTAGGTGCTCACAGACTGTTTGCTTAATGATCTGCTCCAGAATCTTCCCTGGTATTGATGTCAGACTGACTGGGCGGTAATTGTTTGGGTCCTCTCTTTTCCCCTTTTTGAAAATAGGGACAACATTTGCCCTCCTCCAGTCTGCCGGGACTTCACCTGTTCTCCAGGAATTCTCAAAGATGACTGCCAGTGGTTCTGAGATCACATCTGCCAGTTCTTTTAATACTCTTGGATGCAGTTCATCTGGCCCTGGAGACTTGAATACATCTAAACTAGCCAAGTATTCTTGTACTATCTCCTTAGTTATTCTGGGCTGTGTTTCCTCTGCTGAATCATTTGCTCCAAATTCTTCAGGTCGGGCATTGTTTTCTTTATCGGAGAAGACTGAGGCAAAGAAGGCATTGAGGAGTTCAGCCCTTTCTGTGTCCCCTGTTTGCATTTCACCATCTTCTCCTCTGAGTGACCCCACTGCTTCTTTGTTCTTCCTTTTGCTACGAACATACCCATAAAAGCCTTTTTTGTTGCTTTTAACCTCTCTAGCAAGCCTGAGTTCATTCTGTGCTTTAGCTTTTCTGACTTTGTGTCTACACGTGCTGGCTATTTGTTTGAATTCCTCTTTGGTGGTTTCCCCCTTTTCCATTTTTTGTACACATCCTTTTGTAATCTTAACTCAGTTAAAAGTTCTTTAGATAGCCACCCTGGCTTCTTTAGGCACCTTCCATGTTTCCGTCTCATTGGTATTGCCTGAAGTTGTGCTTTTACTATCTCCCTCTTAACAAACTCCCAGCCATCATGAACTCCCTTTCCTTTTAGTATTACTGCCCATGGGATCTCACCCAGCACTTCCCTAAGTTTTATGAAGTCGGCTTTCTTAAAGTCAAGAAATTGAGTCCTAGTATGCTTGGCTGCTCCTTTCTGCTGTATAGTAAACTTCAGAAGAGCATGATCACTCGCGCCTAATGATCCTTCCACTTCTACCCCACTAACCAGGTCATCAACATTGGTTAGGACCAGATCTAAAATGGCTGTTCCTCTTGTTGCTTCTCCCACTTTCTGGACAACGAAGTTGTCTGCAAGGCCAGTGAGGAATCTGTTTGACCTTATGCTCTTGGCTGAGTTTGACATCCAGCAAATATCCGGGTAATTGAAGTCCCCCATTACTACTATCTCCCTTCCTTTTGCATGCTTGGCCATCTGTTCCAGGAAGGCATCATCTATGTCCTCCGTTTGGCTTGGGGATCTATAGTAAACTCCCACAATGAGGTCCCTGTTATTCTTCTCTCCCTTAATTTTGACCCAAATGCTCTCACTTTGGCTTTGAGGTTCTAAATCTTGGATCTCTTCACAGGTATACACATCCCTGACATATAACGCCACTCCTCCTCCTTTCTTGTCTGGTCTGTTTCTCTGAAATAGATTGTATCCCTCCATTATTACATTCAAGTCGTGGGACTTATCCCACCAGGTTTCAGTGATGCCTATTATGTCATATTTAGTTTGCTGTACCAAGAGCTCAAGCTCATCTTGTTTATTTCCCATGCTTTGCGCATTAGTGTACAGACATTGAAGTCCATTAATCATTCCCCCGTGTCTCTTATTTAAGGATTTTTTCCTCCCACCACTAGGTCTGCGTGCTGTTTGCTCCATTTGGTCTATGACATTTGGATGATCATCTTCATCAACTGATAGACTCCTACCTTCAGGAGCACTGTCTCCCTCCCCCACATTAGTCAGTTTAAAGCCCTCCTGATGAGGTTTATGACATTTTTGGCAAAAACATTCCTCCCAACCGTTGTGAGGTGCAGCCCATCGCTTGCCAGAAGTCCATCTTCAAGAAACTGCAGTCCGTGATCTAAGAATCCAAACCGTTCCTGTTTACACCATTTGCGAAGCCAGCTGTTCACTTCCACTATTTTTCCCTCTCTCCCTGGGCCACGTCGTTCAACTGGGAGGACAGATGTGATGACAATTTGTGCATTTAATTGCTTCAGTTTCCTGCCCAGAGCCTCATAGTCTCTTTTGATCTTCTGGAGGCTATTGCTTGCAGTGTCATTGGTTCCCACATGAACCAAGAGGAAGGGGTATTTGTCAGTGGGTTTTATGATTCCTTGCAGTCGTTCAGTTACATCTTGGATCTTAGCCCCGGGGAGACAGCACACTTCCCGAGACATCTTGTCAGGCCCACAGATCACTGCTTCTGTTCCCCTCAGTAGGGAATCCCCTATCACCACTACACGCCCCCTCTTAGGTTTGGTCGGGGTTCTTCCGTGAGCTGTCCGTTCCAAGGTCGCCTGCACATTCCCTGAGGACTGACTTTGCTGCTCGTCTTCATATACCTGATCGACTGTAGGGAGAGATCCTCAAATGGAGTCTGCTCTTCGTCTTCCATGCTAGGGGAGAGGACCTCAAAGCGATTGTGTATTTCTAAACAATCAGAACGAACCCTGGGCCTCCTACTTCTTTGAGTCACGTTTCTCCATATATCTGGCTCCTGTGTTGGTGAACTAGCCTCCTTCTCAGGGGAGTCCCCTGTCTCCTCTTTGGTGGAGACGGTGTGCTCTGTTGCTTCCAAGAAGAGCTCCAGCTCTCTAATTCTTTGGAGCATAGCTACACGTTCCTCCAGTTGCTGGACTTTGTCTTTTAAGAGGGCAACCAACATGCAATTGCTACAGGTAAAGCTGCCTGCAACCTTTGGCAAGATGGCAAACATTGCGCAGGAACCGCAGGCGACTGCAGCTGTTCCCTCACTCTCCATCTTGAGAACGTGTCGTTGGGGGTGGCTACAGTGGCCCTCCGTCATAAGAAGCGTGCAGACAGGACAAATAACTCCCCCCCCCCAAAAAAAACCCTAGGTCTCACCCAACAAACGTTTGAGACTAGCTCCCCTTAATCTAAAAGATGGATTAAACTGCCCTGCAAGCTCTGATAAGCTCCTCCCACAGCTAATCACCTACCTCAACAGAGACCCTGCCCCCTCTGACCTTTGCACAGGGAGAGCAACTAATCAGCCACAAGAAACACACACACCAGAAAACCCTTTTTGCTCCTTCTTCAGCTGCTGCCCTACAGTTAACCTGAGTTAATTGCTGCCAGAGTTGTCTCTCTTCTGTGGGAGAGACCCAACCATTACACACTTTCTTCGGGTGGGGAGGGTAACTCTCTTTGATTTATTAAAGTGGGGGTTTTGAGTAGGTATTTAAGGTGTTTGGGAGTAAGCATTTAAGGAAAGAGTGGAAGGAACAAAGGAAAATGTCTCTCTCTCCTTGACAGGGTAGAAAAATAGCAATAAGAAAATAAAATTCAAACAATATGTAATTTGCAGTTAGAAAATCAAGAGAGTCAGAAGAGGTCACAGTTCCAGTAATTTCTTCAGCTACTTTTGTAAATCCAATCCAGGAGCAGAGAGGTTTAGTGAGTTCCCCCTTCCACAGACCCAAAACAGATCTGGAGTTTAAATATCCACAGTTCCTAATTGTCTTTTGGTAGGTCCAGTTTCAAAGTACAGTGGTACCTCTGGATGCGAATGGGATCCGTTCCGGAGCCCCGTTCACATCCTGAAGAGAACGCAACCCACATCTGTGCATGCGCGGGTTGCGTGGCAAGTTCCCGCCCCCCACCAGAATAAATAAAGACACGAGACACCATAATTAAGGTTAATTGGGCGAATTAGGCCACAACTTTATTGAATTCAGGAATGAGAGGCATTGGCTTAGGCATTGGTCCTATCGACTATCTGGCTCCAGCCCATTTGCTGGAGACACGGGGAAGGGCTAACACTTTATCGGGGGAGTCTCCTGCCGAGGCACGTCGACTAGGAGCTCCCCCGGGTCACCGCTCGGGGGCGTGCCTTTGGCCCACACCTCCATAGACTTCGGACAGGGCCACGCCCCCCGGAGTCCTTTAACGGACCACCCTTCGCTCACTGGGGGGAGGTGATGGCGTTCCTCCCCCCCACACACATCCTCTTAACCCCTTCTTACCGCCAATGCCGAAAAGTTGTGACGAGTTGCTACGAGGTAGGCGAAAAACCAAAAGGCTACAAATTGCCAATTGGGAAAAAATTCCTACCATGCCCCTTGCGGCGACAGACCGAAGTCCATAGCAAAGTCAAAGACCTACCTAAAGCATACCTAAAGGGAGGGAGGGTGGGAAAACGTGAGGGCTAGCCGGCGAAAAGAGGGCGAGCCCCCTCTGCGCCAGCCCTAAATAGGGCAGACCCGGCCGGGATTCCCCTGTTCTCGCAGGGGCTGAAACCAGCCCCCGCTCACGTGGGGGTGGGCGTGAAGCCCGCAACCCCACCTCCTGGGCAGGCCGGAAGTGGCTTTGCGTGGCGAGTTCCCGCCCCCCACCAGAATAAATAAAGACACGAGACACCATAATTAAGGTTAATTGGGCGAATTAGGCCACAACTTTATTGAATTCAGGAATGAGAGGCATTGGCTTAGGCATTGGTCCTATCGACTATCTGGCTCCAGCCCATTTGCTGGAGACACGGGGAAGGGCTAACACTTTATCGGGGGAGTCTCCTGCCGAGGCACGTCGACTAGGAGCTCCCCCGGGTCACCGCTCGGGGGCGTGCCTTTGGCCCACACCTCCATAGACTTCGGACAGGGCCACGCCCCCCGGAGTCCTTTAACGGACCACCCTTCGCTCACTGGGGGGAGGTGGTGGTGTTCCTCCCCCCACACACATCTCTTAACCCCTTCTTACCAATGCCTACCGCCACACGAGCAATCGCTCGCCGCCAATACTCTCATGCCTGAAACAATCCCTTATCCCCTTTGCTATATCCATCAGCCAAATATCATTTCCAGCATCTGAGAGATGCACGCCATCAGCCAAATATCATTTCCCGCATCCGAAAGATGCACGCCATCAAACCGGTAGAAGGCCTACCGTTGAAACATATGCCTGGGTGGTCAATCACACTCCCACCCAGGGCTGCCACTCTACGCACCACCACCCAATACAAGGCTTTCCTAGCCCTATTTATGGCTATCGGGCACCTGCGATCTCTCCAAGCCCGCCTCTCCATCCACGAGGCCCAAATAAAAGAATAGTGACATTTGGGTAAGAGGCCTTAAGTTCCTCAAAGTCACTAAAGATATGCCACATCAAGTCGACTGCCTTTCTGTAAGCTAACTCTTTTCGCCTAATTGGATAACTAAAGCATCTGGGGGGCCCTCCGCTGCTGCTCTGGCCCTAATAGCGGGCAACATTTCGGCCCAGCGCATTCCCCTTCGAGAGATCCAAGATATATTGATGTAGCTAAGGTGCGGCCCGAGACCGGAATTGATGGCGCAGATCCTGGCCCAATGCACCATGCTGTGCCCGATTATCCAGATGCACGCCCTCATAGCTCCTGCACCCTAGGTCCCCGTTAACGGCATGGTTTCTATCCCAGTGGACGGTGCAGGGCCTATACTCCAAATATGCATCACAACGTCACCTGAAAGCAAAAGAAGGTAACAAAGCCAGGTCAGGTATACTGTGAACAATCACAAGGTCTTACGAATATATCCTTTATATGCATCAGACTTCCCTTAATGCATCAGACTTCCACTGCCCCCAAGTCCTTCATCCTTTCAGATGAGAGTCCCAAATGCACTGCTGTGGTGGCGGCCCCAATCCTAAAGGAGTTAACCGCGAATTCAGCTGAGGGTAAACCGCAGGCAGCAATCGCCCTTCGCATAACGCACATGGACTGATGCCGTGCAAGGCCGGAGCCATCCCAATGTTTGAGGAATGGACCTGAGATGGTTGGTCTCACGTACATGAATTGTTTAGTGTCCTTTACTGCTGATCGGTTTTGGAACATTGGACATGCAGGACTAAATTGGATCTGAACAAGGTCAGGTCCTTGGGCAGCGGAATCTGGTTGGCCCTTACAAACCACTTTGCCACTGCGCATAGCGCCAAAGGCAATGGAGTATGCAGCTGTAAATAACTGGGCCTTGTCCTCGGACCAACAGATACTTCTTAATTTTTTATTTTTTTTAATGTTTTTTTATTTATTATTATTTTACTTTTATTTATTTATTTATTTATTTATTTATTTAGGAATTAGCATAGAATGTCATAAGCTAAGGGCCTTCTACCATCACTTTTAGGAGGCTGCGGCCTGCGCCAGCCCCACAGTGCCCTTCACACTAAGTAGGCCACACCAGGGTCTCTGTATTAAACAACCTTACAGAAAAAGGAGATTGCCGCCTACTGGATGTTTAAGAGTCTTTGCTGCACGACCCAGCACCCTCCAATGTACCAAGTATTGCAGAGCTTCAGCCTTGGTAGGCGGTGTGTCAAGCTTAGGATTTTTTAATTTGTCTTGAGGTGTGTCAAGCCTAGTTTTTGTTTTTTACTATTATTATTATCATTATTATTATTATTATTTTATAAATTTGCCTTGAAACTCCATAAAGTCCACCCAAGCCTTTTTATAAGATCTAAGCGTGGGCGGGGCTCCTAAGCGTGGGCGGGGCTCCTGAAGCTAATACTCCCTTCAGGACATCATGTTCCCAAGGCTTCAAAGGTGCTCCTGGAATGGCTGTGGCAATTTGCTGCGCCTGTGCATCCGTGATGCCCTTGTTAACCCCAGGGGTAAATTTGGTAGAGAAATAGATGTTTAATTCTAAGCACTAAAGGACAAAGGTCCGGGACAGATTTGCCACTCTAGGAGAGTGCGATAATTGTTTAGACAGGACACTGCCAACCGTTTGATTGTCGGTCCAGAAGCATACCTGGTGATTCCTGAACTCTTCAGCCCGCAAATACCATTGTACTTTTCCATGAACTAACCTTCAGGTCCGATTTGACCACTTTAGAGAGGTGCACTCAGTGTTGCGGAGCACGCAGTCCCACTGACAGCTTAGCCAATCACCCACAAAAGGGGGGGCCAGGAGACACTACCCAGCATGCAACGTTGAGGTGACCGAAGCGTGAATTTACCCTGGCCAAGGGTGACCTTCTTGAGGGGAAGAAGTTGCAGAATTAATTTTTAAGTGCTGCTAGCCACCCCCTTGGTAGGCGGGATATCTGTGCAATTGTGTCCAATTCAATACCCAAAATAGGTTATGGTCAAAACTGGACCCTCTGTTTTGTCTGCCATCAAAGGTACCCCAAGCTCCTCAGGTGAAAGCCTCTAAAGGAGAAGCGCAATTAGGGCTATTACTAATGATGGGGGGGAAGAGTTATCCAGGTAATGGGTCACTTAGAACCAGTTCTAAAGCGAAGAGCCGAGTCCAGAATTGCACTAAATGACTCAAAGTGCACAAGCTACTGAGTACCCTATCGGCATAGATTTGTCTATGGAATAAGCCCCCTCAAATCTAAAAACCTAGCCATGGAAATTCCTCAGGGTGAATTGGCAGGAGACACAAAGTCAGCTCAATGTCACACTTAGCCAAGAGCGCGCCCCTGCTGAACCTGCGCATACACTTTATAGCCTGATCAAAGGAGGCATATTTCACAGAACAAGGCTTCTGTGGTATTGCATCATTGACTGAGCCACCTCTAGGGTAGGGTAGGTTGTGGATCATAGGATACTCTCCTGGAGTCTATGGGGGGACAATGCCTAAAGGTGAAATGAGTAAACCCACTATAGGTGGCTCCCTGAAGGGGCCGGCCACCCTCCCGGCCAGAAATTTCTTTAATTTCTTTCTTTCTTTTCTTTTTTCTTTTTTTTTCTTTGGCAATAGCTGGCATTTCCCAAACTGATTCTTTGGGTTTTTTTGGGGGGGGGGTCCCTGAGTTAGGGGTAATGAAACGAGGATCTTGAAGCCATAAGAGAAACTCTTTCCCGGGGTACTTTGCTGCCTCTATTTTAGGGTATCTATCGAGAAGGGTTCTAAGAGGTGAGAGCTTAACAGAAGAGAACATCCCTGTCAAGGGCCAAATTCATACCAGTTTGTGGCTGTTCTTTTTGGCGGGTCTGTGAGCTTTTCAAGACCCCTGGTGGAAATGCCCCCTGCTGCTCGGAAAGGGCTGTTTACCTTTAAAACATGAAGACGCTGGGTGGTTACCTAGGCACTTCTCACATTCATGCGTATACTTACAATTTGGCCCCTGGCACACACCCGTGTTGTACTCCCAGCAAACCTCATGGTGAGGGACTCGCTTGGCTTCAAATTTTCCAACTTTCCTTTTTCCACATAGGGACCCATATGCTCCATCCAGTAATTCTGGTCGCTCGGAACGCAGCAGGTGGTGGGCAACAGGAAGCTTTTCTGAATCGTCCTCGGCATCAGAAGGCTTACTTCTTTTGCTCTTCTTGGCCGAATGCTTCTTCTTACTTAGACTTCTTTCTCCCTTCCACAGTATTCCCTGTGGAATACTGGGAAAGTCTGGGGTATACTGAGAGGCAGAAAGGTTATAATTGTAAGCATGAGCCCTACCTCCCGAGGATCTGTCATTGGAAACCCAGGGACACGTAGACTGTAATTATGTGTGAGGATGCATAAATGGATTGCTACCCGAATGTGGAACCCTAAATAAGGAGGCCAAAGTGCAAGGGAGCTCCTCACTATTTCGGAAGAGGCTGCAGTGACCATGGGCCTGAATTGTTGGTAAAAGGTTTCAAAAGCAGAGGAAACACTGACTAGGCATGTGGGTTGCAGGGCACAGGAGGCTACCCTGACCCATCTTGGACACAGGACCCACTGTTGAATCATTGGCTGCTCTCAGCACTGCCGCGGTGGCCGCGGAGGTGCCAGGGCGGTCCACAACATTAGGTGGCGTATACGGGATGCATTCTTGGGTGAGCGCAAGAGGTGCCGCTGCCACCTGGTCTGCAGGCCTATATTGCCTATAAAATGTCTAAAAAGCATTGAAAAACTGTGCCAAAGTATGTGGGTTACTAGGCACTACGAAGGCCTGAGGCCCCTCTTGGTTCCCTTATGCCCCCCCCCCCAGATACAGCAGGCATTACAAAGCCTGGGACCCCTCCTGGTTCCCTTGTGCCACCCTAGATATAGCGGCATTTTGAGCAGACATAGTTTGATACCCTTAATTAGCCTGGTTCAGTAAAATCAACGCCAACTAGCTTGGATTATATGTGTGAGCTGCGAGCAATATCACGGTAGTTCAGTATTGTCTGCACTGCTAAGTTTAAAGGACCCAAAGATGCCAAACTAATCTCCAACAAATTGTATTTAGCTGCAAACAATATCACCGTAGCTCAGTATTATCTGCACTGGATAGCAGTCCAAAATACCAGCCCACACCTCAAAGCAATGTATTTAGAGGAATACTAAGTCTATAATAAACAGAAGAGAACCTTTGATAATGTAAGCAGCTATGCAGCAAGCTAGAGGTAGAATTATAAATTGTAACCCAGCAATACAGCAGTGAAAAATGATAAGGACATTAGAAAGTGTTTCCAGAGATACTTCAAAAAATTATATACTCAAGGGCCGCAAGATGAGGACGAGATAAAACAATTTTTGAAAAAGAATGGATTACCAAAATTGTCACAAGAAAATAGAGTAATCTTGAACTCTAAAATAACACGACAAGAGATTGAACAAGCTATTCAGAATATGCAATTGGGCAAATCTCCAGGGCCTGATGGACTAACCTCCAAGTATTATAAGACATTGAAAGATTATTTGATACAACCAATGCTGGAGGTTAGCAACGAAATTTTGGAGGGGGAAAAGGCGCCGGAATCGTGGAAAGAAGCTTTTATCACATTGATACCAAAATCGGAAACTGAAAAGACTCAACTTAAGAACTACCGCCCCATCTCCCTCCTAAACGTGGATTACAAAATATTTGCAGACATATTAGCAAGTAGATTTAAAAAAGTCTTGAATCAGGTAATTCACAAAGACCAGGCAGGCTTTCTCCCAGGAAGACATTTGTTTGCTAACACAAGGAACATAATTGACATTTTGGAACTTTTGCAAACAAATATCAACACAAAAGCAGTTTTAATTTTTATAGATGCGGAGAAAGCCTTTGATAATATTTCTTGGAAATTTATGAAGGGAAATTTGGAAGGGATGGGGGTGGGACGGAGTTTTGGGAACGGGATTGACGCAATTTATTCAGAACAAAAGGCTAAACTGATAGTTAACAATGTGATTACTGAAGAGTTCAAAATTGAAAAAGGAACACAACAAGGCTGCCCGACTTCCCCACTGTTATTTATCTCTGTTCTGGAGGTGCTCTTGAACATGATCAGAGGGGATCGGCTGGTGGAAGGTATTCAGGTCGGAGCGAAACAATATAAACTTAAAGCGTTTGCAGATGATCTAGTTTTGACCCTTCAGGAGCCAGAATCTAGCACGAAAAAAGTATTACAATTAATTCAAGAGTTTGGTCGGGTAGCGGGATTTAAGTTAAATAAGCAGAAAACTAAGGTATTGGGGAAAAACTTGACAGTTACAGAGTCAGAACGGTTTCAGAAAGAGACAGAGTTGAACGTGGTTAAAAAAGTAAAATACCTAGGGGTAAATATAACAGCAAAAAATCTGAGTCTATTTAAAGATAATTATGAGAAATGCTGGGCAGAAATTAAGAGAGACTTAGAAAGTTGGACAAGATTGAAACTTTCCTTGTTAGGCTGAATTGCTGCTGTAAAGATGAATGTATTGCCGAAAATGCTTTTTTTATTTCAAACATTACAGATTGTGGACAAAACAGAGTGTTTCCGGAAGTGGCAGAGAGATATTTCTAAATTTGTCTGGCAGGGCAAAAAGCCCAGAATTAAGTTTAAGATATTAACTGATGCGAAAGAAAGAGGGGGCTTTGCCCTGCCAGACTTAAGGCTGTACTATGAATCAGCAGCTTTTTGCTGGTTGAAAGATTTGAGGCATCTAATCATAGCCTGCATTTTTATTAAGGCTTGATCAGGGCCTGTATTTTAAAATGAGCTTAAAGATTTTCAAATGTTCATGCCAGGCAGAAGACCAGCTGCCTAAGAACCTTGACAAGATGTTTATTCTCCTGGACAAGGGGGCCCCCTGATTTATAGCAGAAAACAATTCTCAAAGTCAAAGGAAATTACAGGCTGACAGCCAAGGTTACACTGACCCTACATATTACAGAAGATATAAGAAGGCTGAGAAAACATAATTAAGAGTGGGTAAATAGTAAAATAAAACCATATGCCTCCCATTAAACTTGAGCCATATTTTCCTAAGGTTGAAAGGTCAAGAGCAGTGAAAAAGGCAACTGGCTTGGCTGGAGAAGAGAGGTTTTCTTTCTATTTTATTTTGAGGCTGTAAAATGTTCCTTCCTTTTTTACTTTGAAAAGGTTTATTCTTCTAAAAAGCTATCTATGTTATGTATTAAATATATTGGCTTAAATGTAATTATGCAAAGGAATTAGAAGCTAAGAAGTGTTAAATCCTTATGCTAGATTCTTATTTCATATAGTTGGAAGAGATCACAGGGGCCATCAGCCACCAGCCTAGCCCCCCCTGCCAAGCAGGAAACATCATTAGAGCACACATATGGTTGTCAGGCCTTTGTTTAAAAGACCTTCAAGAGAAGGAGATCTTTCAATGATGATGTGAACTCAAGATCCTTGACATCTGTTTAAGATAAAAATTTAAGATTAAACCATTTGTTTTGGAGGGCAATAGGGCGAGGTGAGCTGGTAATTAAGGTTCCTTGTTGAGACACATGTAAGATATATTACTACTTATTTGTCATTTACAGATAGAAGAATATATATCTTTTTGATTCCCATAAAAGGGCAAGAGGAAATGGGTGTATCTTTTGTGATTGGTTCTAGCAAACAGCCAATAGGAATTTCAACCAGGCTGATTGGACAGAGGCAGCCACAGGAGGAGCAAGGGGGCTGGATTAAGGAAATATAAGTGCTGGCCAGAATGGCAGGAGGCCAGGCCAGAGCTTGGTAACCAAATACCACTGTGCCTCATATTTATTTGTCTGACAAATAAATTATTATTTTAATTTCTCTATTGCTGCGTTGAATATTTCATTCCAGCTAAGCGTTAACCACAAGCAGGGTGCTACAGATTGGCTGCTTCTCGAAGACACTGATGTACTAGATCTGGAAGGTTTTGACAATGCGTTTGGTTGGCATGCATATTTATGGTATGACAAGGTTAAGATCAATAAGAATTTCAAGAACCATATTGTCAGAAAAGCAGTGTTTAATGTCTGGACAAAATACAAAGACTTATTGGAAAACAAAACTCCAAGGTGGCTTTCACCATTGGAAGCTAAGGCCCGGAAAAGACTCAATATGGAGGCCAAATGGCCGAAGTACTGGGAAATATTAGAAAAAGATGGAGATAATTGGAAATTGCAGAGTCAGGAGAAAATGAAAGACAAAGTGCGAGATTGGTTACATTATGCTCAGATTAAAGAAGTTTTTAAACTTGATAAAAAGTTAGGATTCCAGGTGGAAAAATCAAAGTTAGAAACGGAACTGTTAGAGCCTAAGACTAAGGTACTCTCAAGAATGTATAACTTGCTGTTAAAATGGAACACACAAGATGAAATGGTTAAATCGGCTATGATAAAGTGGGCACAGGACATTGGGTATAATATTATGTTTGAGGACTGGGAAAAGTTATGGACCATTGGGCTGAATTTCACTGCATGTAATGCTTTGAAAGAAAATGTAATGAAAATGATATATAGATGGTACATGACCCCAGTCAAACTTGCAAAAATATACCACTTGTCTGACAATAAGTGTTGGAAATGCAGGGAAAGTGAAGGAACGTTCTTTCACCTCTGGTGGACTTGCCCTAGGGTTAAGGCCTTCTGGGAAATGATATACAATGAGCTGAAAAAGGTATTTAAGTATACCTTCCCTAAGAAACCAGAGGCCTTCCTTTTGGGCATCGTTGACCAGAGGGTGCTAAGGAATGACCGAACATTTTTTATGTATGCAACAATAGCAGCAAGGATACTCGTTGCTAAGCATTGGAAAACCCAAGATCTACCCACACTGGAAGAATGGCAGATGCAACTGATAGACTATATGGAACTGGCTGAGATGACTGGCAGAATTCGAGACCTGGGAGAGGAGACGGTGGAAGAAGATTGGAAGAAATTTAAGGACTATTTGCAAAAATATTGTAAACTGTATGAATGTTAAGGAGGATGCTTGATCACAAACAACTTGGCACCATTGAATTAGATAAACTGAACTATGAAGATAAGCTAAATTTAGGAAAAAATCAATTTTTAGATAATGATTAGGCTAAACTAAAAAAATTTAAAAAGTCAAATGAATATATCTAAAATTTAAGATATAACATTGGAAAATTAGATAAGGTGGGGACAAGGTGATAAATTGCTGAATTAATTTTTATATTTTGGAACGTAGGAGAGGGAGATGTGAGGAAGTCCAAAAAGGATAAGAAAATATGTTATGAAATGTGATGTTTTTTGTATGTTTTGTTTATTATGTTATAATTTAAAAAAAAACTATTAATAAATATTATATTAAAAAAAAGAAAAATGATAAGTTGACTTATGCAACAAACCTATAAGCAAAGCAAAGCTCCCAAGAGCCTTTAAGCACTATTATCAAAATCAACCAAATGAATTAAATTGCCAGATTAAATATATACTTATAAACTAACTGATGAAATACCAGAAAGAGATGAACGTAGAAGAGGCATGAGCTATTTACTTTAGATTCCCTATAAACCTGTATGTAAAGCTCGCAAGAGATTGCAGGCGAAGAAACCCTTTAATAAATCAAATGATATAAAACCCGGATCTCTTTTTCCTTATAACTATGAATTGACTATACCAAATTATAAAACTTAATGCCTAGGCAGAGAGTAAATGACACAGCTCCACAGAGCACCGCAAGCTGAATGAAATAATTTGAATTCCAATATACTGTGCACTAATGCTTCAATTTAATTTAAATGTGTTTCGTAAATTCCCAGAATGAAATTCTCAAGAGTGTAAGTATAAACAAAAGCAGTCAAATTAATTAGAGGATATTAATTCTAAGATTAGCCTAGCCAGAGACGCTGTAACCAGCTCTATACAAGCTTATGCACCAAGAGGAGGGGCTCCCTGCAGCCCCTTGCGCGCTCTTATTTAAGCTAGGCTCTATTAATAATTGCGCTATCATCCTTTGTTTATATTGCTTATGTTTATTTCCTTTGTTTATATTGTTTATATTGCTTTTGAATTTAAAACCAACGAGAAAGTGAGGGGCACTCAAAAAGGAGATAGATCCCACGTGGTTTTGCCTCTCCAAAAATGGCTGCCGCCGCAAGGCCACGTGGGCAATCAAAATGGCGGCCGTAATATGTTCCCATTGCCTAGTGACAATGAACACGTGCGGAAACACTTAACGCTAGCCCTTTAACACTGAAAAAATTCCACAGCCTCAAGAGCAAAACCTGCAGGCATTCCTCACGTACCCCTTATGAACATTAATTATTCCCCTGGTTTTCTCGCCGGTTAGGCTTAAAAGGGAGGGTTTGTAAAATTACTTCCCACGTGGAATGCCTATAGTAAAATGGCAGCCGCCCAGAAGGCCACGTGGGCGGATGAAATGGCGGCAGGGGCGCACTGGTTGCCCGGCAACGGCGCAGCTGCTTCTGACGCTTTCCAAGTCTAAACTTCCGCGCGAAAATAAAACAGCCTGTAGAACTCACCCCCTCAAGAATGCTGCTGAAATGATTATTTAACAAGAAATTCTGCCCCTCACCCTGGCAGGAAAATGAAACACAACCGGCACAAAACGCAGCCCGCTCTCCTCCCGCAGCTGCCGTTCCGCCTAATTGCACCGTGCTCCCCTGCACAAACCCCTAGCTAAAGCCTGAAGCCCAAACAGCAAAACCTGATTGGATGGGTGCGCTGCGTCCTCCGAACGGCCGTTCTTCCTTGAGCTCCTTGCAGAACAGGCAGTCAGCAGCCGAGTGCAGGCAACGGATCACCAGAAAAAGCTCCACAGAGCTGAATAAATTCCTCTGAAGGGGGCATGCAGCAGCAGGCAGGGCAAGCTCCTGAGGGCAGGGAACTTGCACTGAAACACACAGAGCTCCCTGTAAAACTGTAGACGTGAAAGAGATGCTGGAAGAAAAGCACACAAACACACACACAGTGATTTTAGCTCAATTACAGCTCCGGTGTTAAACTGGAGCGCAAAGGGGGGAAACCCCCAGAAGGAGAAAAGCCCCACAAAACTAGAGATAACAACTCCTGAAAATCAAGCAGTTTACAAATCAAGCAACACCAGCAGCGAATGCTGGAAATTCCCTGTAAAAGAAAGGGAGCTTTTTCTGTGAAGCTACAGCATATTCCACGAGGTGCCCTGCAGCTCAAGAACAAAGGCAACAAAGAAGCAAGGCAGGAACGCTACGCAGATAAGATCTCCAACAAGAAGGAACAGCTGATATGCGGGAAACAAACGCGAGGGCTAGCCGGCGAAGAAAGGGCGAGCCCCCTCTGCGCCAGCCCTAAATAGGGCAGACCCGGCCGGGATTCCCCTGTTCTCGCGGGGGCTGAAACCAGCCCCCGCTCAGTGGGGGTGGGCGTGAAGCCCGCAACCCCACCTCCTGGGCAGGCTGGAAGTGGCTTTGTGATTCGCCACTTCTGCACATGCATGTGACGTCATTTTGAGCGTCTGTACATGCACGAGCGGCAAAACCTGGAAGTAACACATTCTGTTACTTTCATGTCGCTGTGGAGCGCAATCCGAAAACGCTCAACCTGAAGCAACTTTAACCCGAGGTATGACTGTATATATCAACAGTTATGAACAAAAAGTTGACAGAGCAATTCTTTCAATAGAGTCCTGCCCCAAAGTCAAAGTTAATTTGCAAAATTCACGTTCAAGATCCAAATTACTTAGTTTAAAAGTCCAAGTTCAAATTTGAAGCACAAGTTCAGATACTGATATTTGTTGGTACAATCCACACTCAAGTTTAAATGAATCCAAGTTCAAAAGTAAAGTCCAAGTTCGTGTACAAAAATAAAAGTCCAGAAATCCAAGTGAAAATCAAAGTCAAGCTCCGAATTACAGCTTCCTTTTCCAAAGAAGGGGATCATACACCCATAAATTCCAACTTTATCATTAACTAGGGCAAAGCCATAAAAACATAGTGTTCTTTTTAAAAAATATATTTTTATTGAGTTTTACACAACAAATTTAAATTCAAACAAAACATCATCATTTAGGATCCCCTGAATCCTTTGACTCCCCTCTGCCCTTTCATGGTTACCATTATCAATCTTTTTTTCCAACTGCTTCCCTTATTTTCTCTATTTTTTAAAGAAAAATAATCCACTTTTATCATAGTTTTTCATACATTACAAGCATTACTCACAACCTGCCAAAGTGTTTAGTTGTTTACAGTGTTCTCTTAAATACATTATAAAATTTTCCCATTCCTTTTTAAAATTCTTCTGTTCCTGGTTTCTGATTTTCCCAGTCAATTTCACCATTTCGGCATAGCACATCATCTTCATCAACCATTCGTCTCTGGTCAGAACTTTGTCTTCTTTCCATCTCTGGGCCAATAGTATCCATGCTGCTGTCATCACGTACATAAATAATCGTCTCTGCTCCTTTGGTTTCTCTGTACCTGAAATACCTAACAAAAAAGCCTCTGGTTTTTTCACAAACATTATTTTAAACATTTTTTTCAACTCATTGTAAATCATTTCCCAGAATGCTTTTGTTATCTTGCATGTCTACCACGAAAAGCAAAGTGTTCTTGATTCACCTGTAAAATATTCCCATGCAGAGTAAACTGCACCACTGACGGGATGGACTTCCTTTTTATCTTCCCGTCGTTTTGCTGAATAAAGCCAAAATAAATTCTTTACCTTCTGCCTTCTGATGAGGTTTTTCAGTCAGCACTGAAGAATTTTGGAGAGGAGAACCGCTGTTGGCTGGAGCTGAGGCTTCTCTTCGCTGAGTTGCAGTGGAGTCTTTTTACCCACCGGCTCAGATCCTGACTCCTCTCCCCCCACCTTTCGGAGTACAGAGAGAGAGAAAAAGGAGACAGGGGAGCTCTTTTTTCAGGTCGCAGGACCCCAAGGAGCCCCAATGTTCCCTTTGGGGGGTTTTTTGGGGGGTGCGCTTTGCCTTAGCGCTTCCCCCAGCCTCTAGTGGCGATTGAGCCTGTCAGAGCAATCAGGCTCGCACTCCAATCGCTATTACGCAGCACCCGAAAGTGAAAAATCCTACCATTTATTAATTTCTTGGGTTTATGGGAGTCTCCCCCCCCCAATCTCTAACAATACTTTGGAAGTGTATTATTTGTAACCCAGTTCATTTTTAACTACCTCCAGAATAATTCTCAATTTTTAATCCAGTATGCATTGTTGGCATGATTGTGACCCCAAGAGTTAAGTCCATCTCCTGGAAATGTTAAGGAGTCCTCTAAAGCTTTGAAGCATTGGGTGCTGCCCTGTGCCCTTGCAAGCCTATGCTCTAAGTAGCCAAAGCTGTGAGCACTGCACAACACTTCATATGCCAGAATGATGCAGGCAAGGCCAAGCGGTGCCAGACCTACCAAGAACAACAGACGGCACAAATAAGCAGCAGTTTCTGTATCCAAACAAATTGTTCCTTTAAATGAATAATGCTTACAGTTGTTTTGTCAAGTCTACTTCCCAGCTGGGATTCTTCTCTCTCTCCCCCCCCCTTTCTTAATACCTCATCCTCAGCAAAACTCAAAATTTGCAAATGTGAGCATTCTGGAGCAGCTGTTTTGCTGGTGAGGGCTGGGGCAGGGAAGCAGTCAAGCAAGCTGCCTCCTTAGCTGCCACTTGAGGGCTCTGTTTAGTTGAAAAAGTGAATGCAAGGCCTTTTACCAGATGGGAACTGAAAAAATTCAGATAGATTTGCACAACATGGGCTGTCCCATTTTTAACCACATGTATGAAGTCACCAGCTCCCCAATTTCTTGGCTAGTTACTGGCATAACCCCTCCCCTTAAAGCCCAGATCCTCCCCGAGGTTTCCATCTTTTCCTCAGTCCATGCTTCTGCCTTTAAAAATGCATTTGTTTACTGAATTGTATTGTTTAACAATATGCACTCTTACACACACACCACAAGTGGCAAGATGCTTAAACAGTGCCAATGCTTACCACTGGGTTCAGTTTCCTTTGAACGGTGGAGTCTTTATGATATATGATTGCATTTGCGCATATATACAACCTGAGCATAAGATGGAAGGGCTCACAGCATTAACACTCCAACAAATCTGGCTTCTCTGCTAGGTTTCTACACACCCCACCCCAAAAAGCCATAGCTTTGGTTTCAGCACCAAAATCTACGAAAGCAACTTGCCTGTACAGTTACATCTGTTTTGTTCACACCAGTCATTTTTTCCTTGTGAGCTACAGCTTCTTCCTCTTGTACCTTAACTGTCTGCTCTTCTCTTGATATAGGATTGGGGGTTTCATATGAATGTCTTTGGGTCTCCTCCAAACCTTTAATTTTATGTTTGTAAGACTTGGAGTTTGTAGTTTCTTTGTTAAGTTAATGGGCCTGATGAAGTCTGTGAGGAATCCATTTATATGTCTAAAGGGCTGGTCCAGTGCAGATGTGTTGCTATAGGGACACCTAGTCAGAGATATTTCCAGAAGGAAGGGAGGCCTTCTCCCCTCACCCCAGAGGAAGGAGAACAATAGGCCAGGGGATGACTGCCTTTTGTTGAAGTCTCCTGTGGAGCTAGGAAGCTACAGAGGCGCTGGAGCAGGCCATTCTGTTTGTAATGGTCATTTGGCAACTCCTTACCATTACCACCACCCTACGTGGAGGCTGGGCAGCTAAGCTAGCTGTGCTCTCCCTTGCAAATGGAGCTCTTGGCTCCAGTATTAGGGTTGCCATATTTGAAAAGTCCAGATACAAAAGTTGTTTTGTATGGCAACACCTTTTGCAACATGGACATTTCCTGGCCTTCTAACATGGATCCTGCAGTGAAGCCATAAGAGATATTTCTGCAAAGTGATACAAGTATTTTTCCAAATTATGGAGGGCTGCCCCTTTTCTTTACTCTTGTGCCTGGAACAACAGAATTTAAAGCAAAGCAGAGGTAGAGCAGAAAAGACTCTCTTATAGGGAAGCAAATTGCAAGCTTTCCAGCTTCTATAAATAGTTCTGCAACATGTGTGTGATCTGCTCATATCTGTCAGAAAAAATGTTTCAGATCTGGACCTCAGGCAGTCACAAGGTTTACAAAAGATGCCCCAGTTTCAGAAGGGAAAAAGTAAGGAACGTTACAGTTACTGGGGTGGGAAGGAGAAGCAGAAGCAGATGAAAATACCATTTCTTTCATTCGCTGACAAAATAAGTCCTTCAAAGACAAGCTAAGAATTGCAAATAAATAAATAAATGTGAATATTGCAAGGTCTAGGAATTCAGCAGAATTAAGCAGAAAGGTAGTTCCCAAACTGTTATTTCATGCAGCAAGTGGAGGGTTACATGTTTGGAAAAACTCCTAATTTATTTTGTTCCATTTTTATCCCACCCTTTCCTCTGAGGAGCTCAAGGTTGTGTATATTGTTTACACATGCATCTTTCATCCTTACAACAATCCTGCAAGACAGCTTAGGCAGAAGAAGAGAGCCTACCCAAAGATCATTGCGTGAGATTCACAGTTGAATGGAAATCTGAAATTCTACCCAGCACATCGCTCCTGGCTCCCTTGGGGCAAAGAGAATATGCCAGTAAGAGGGGCTCAGCCTAGTCGAGGGCAAGATGCTCTCTCTGTGCCAGGAGCGGGTTTGGGGGAGCCTGGAGAGCAGTCAGACATGAGATCTGCTGAATAACTCTGCCTGCAGCCCAAAGATATTCAGCTGCAGACCAGATTACTAGCGTCATAAAAACAATAATATATATAATATATTATATAACAACAATCCAATAACACCCCACCCCCCAAAAGAGCCGCATTTTAAAAGGGCATAGGATGTCAATCAGATCAACCAAAGGCCTGGTTAAAGAGGAACATTTTCGCTTGGTGCCTAAAGGTATATAATGAAGGCTCCAGGTGAACTTCCCTGGGGAGAGCATTCCGCAGATGGGGAGCCACTGCAGAGAAGGCCCGTTCTCGTGTTGCCACCCTCCGGACCTCTCAGAGGAAGCACACAGACAAGGGTCACAGAAGATGATCTCAGGGTCTGGGTAGATTCATATGGAAAGAGCTGGTCCTTGAGGTATTGTGGTCCTGAGCCATTTAAGGCTTTATAGGTCAAAACCAGCACTTTCATTTGGGCCCAGAAACTAATTGGTAGTCAGTGCAGTTGGACCAGGATTGGTGCAATATACTTAAAGTGTCTTGCTCTGGTGAGCAACCTGGTCGCAGAATTCTGCGCTAGCTGAAGTTTCCAAACCATAGTCAAAGACAGGCCTACATAGAATGCATTGCAGTAATCTAACCTTGAGGTTACCAGAGCATAGACAACAGTAGTTAGGCTACCCCTGTCCAGATAGGGGTGTAGCTGGGCTACCAGCCGAAGCTGATGGAAGGCACTCCGGGCCACTGAGGCCACTTGAGCCTTGAGCAACAGCAAAGGATCCAGGAAGACCCCCAAGCTATGAACCTGCTCCTTCAGACAAGAGGAGGTGATCTCCCACCCATCTGGTCTAGGGAACCACCCACTAACTGTGCCCCCATCTTATCTGAATTGAGCTTCAGTTTCTTGGCTCTCGTCCAGTCCATTTCCGAGGCAAGACACTGGTCCAGCACTTCCACTGCCTCACCTGCAGATGTAAAGGAGAAATAGAGCTGAGTGTCATCAGCACATTGCTGACAACGTACTCCAAACAACTGGATAGCCGCACCCAGCAGTTTCATGTGGATGTTAAAAAACATGGGGAATAGGATTGAGCCCTGTGGAACCCCACATTGACAGTTTCACAGGGCTGAAAAGCACTCCCCAAGTAACACCCTCTGGGAATGACCATCCACGTAGGACTGGAACCACTGCAAAGCGGTGCCACCCACCCCTAGTTCGGAGAGTCGCTTCAGAAGGATACCATGGTCGATGGTTTCAAAAGCTGCTGAGAGTTTGAGAAGAATTAACAGGGACATGTTTCCCTTGTCTCTCTCTTGACAGAGGTCATCATACACGGCAAACCAAAGCAGTTTCTTTGCCAAAACCAGGCCTAAAACCCAATTGAAATGGATCCAGAAAATCAGTTAATTCCAAAAGTGCCTGGATCTGTGATTGAAATGGATCCAGAAAATCAGTTTATTCCATAAGCGCCTGGATCTGGTCGGCAACCACTTGCTCCAGAACCTTGCCCTTGAAAGGGAGGTTAGCAACTGGCCAGTAGTTAGTTAGGTTTTTCTGAATCCAGGAAAGGTTTCCTAAGGAGTAGTTTTACCACTGCCTCCTTCAAGCAGGCAGGGACCACCCCCTCTCGAAAAGAGGTCTTGATCACCTCCCTTGCCCAGCCAGCTGTTGCCTCCCTGCTGGTTTTTATCAGCCAAGAAGGACAAGGGTCCAGAGCACAAGCGGTCGCCCTGACTGATCCCAGCACCTTGTCCACATCCTCGAGCCTTGCCAACTGAAACTCATCCAACACAACAGGACTAGACTGCATTCTGGACATCCCATGAGATTCATCTGCTTTAACAGCAGACAGCAGCGTAACTAGCCACTCGGGCACCCAGAGTGGCACACATGCCATCCACCGAAGGCAAGCACCCCACGGGGCGGGGCGGGGCGGGGCGGGGCAGTGATCCCCGCCCACAGGGGTGATCGGAAAGGCGATCCGCAGCGATCCCCGCCCACTGTGGCGATCAGTATGGAGATCCGCGGTGATCCCCGCCCAGGGAGGATTTTGTCACCCCTGAGATGGCACCCGTGGTGGACCACACTCACCACACTCCCCTTCCTACACCTCTCACAGCAGAGTCAAGGTCATGGTGGATGCAAGTGATTTTATCCTCAAAATGCCTTGCAAACAAGTCACAGTGAGCTGCCGTTGGTTCTATCACCTCCTTTGGGCCAGCCTGCAAAAGGCCAGTACAACCCGGGAAAGCTCTGCCAGCAGGATCGGGCACTTTGTTTAGCCCGATCATCTGCGCGTTTCTTCAGAAGTCGGCCCTGCTAATGGCAGGGGCTTTTGCTCTACCGAACACGCACGCCTTTCTTCCTCCCAGGCTACGGTTAAAGGCAGAGGAACTTTGGGTTTCTGTTTGGTTTGCAACTTTGCAACTTGAGCAGAGTCCGCTTGTTGTCGGCGGCCGCCCGGTCTTCTTTGCGCGCGCTCGCGCCCCGCCGAGGATGCCCAGGTGAGCCCCCCCCCCCCTCCCCAGGGCTCCCGCTCCGACGGGGCGCTCGCTCTCGCCGCCGCCGCCGCCGCCGCCGCACCCCGGAGGATGGGCGGGCGGGCGGGCGGGCGCGCAGGCGACGGCAAGCCTCTGCGGGCGCTCTCGGCGCACCCGGCACTCACATCCGGGGCTGGCTTTGGCTCCGGGAACCAGCAGCAACCCGGAAAAAAGAGGCGCTGCCGAGGCGCGACGGGAGCTGCTCGCGGCCGCGCCGCCTCCGAGTGTCGCGGGCCATGTCCGGGGCGCGCCGGCCAGAGACGCAGCTGGGTGAGTGCCGGGGGCGGGAGCACAGCCGAGGGGGGCCGGGGCGGGGGTCCCCGGGGCGGGAGCGGGGGGCGGATGCCCTGCGCTGGGAGGACGGGGCGCTTGGGACGGCCCGATGCTCCCAGAAGCAGCCGCCCGCTGGGGCTCAGCCCGGAACCTGTCCGGAAGGCCGAGGCACCGGGCCAGCAAGCGAGAGGGCCTCTGGGCATGTGCTGGGATCACCGGGAGAACGAGGGCACCAAGTTGCTCGCTAGAAGAAGTTTCTAGGTCAAAGGGACGGGAAAAGCTTTATGAAAAGAAACCCAAGCACGCGTGGCGGGGCTCTTTGCGTCTTTACTCTGAGGTAAGCCCTGGGAACGCCAGTGGTCCCGACTCCAGTCGGCGCGTATGAATGCGACATCATGGGAACTCCCGTTGCTGATCCATGCTTCCCGCGTGCATTTCTTAGTGGGCTAAGAAAATGTAAGAAACTTGCAGTCGGAGTTTTTGCAGCCTCCGAAGTAAACACCCACACCCCGCGAGTTCAATGCGACTTTCCTCCCACGCCCGCGTGCAGACGGATCATTCCTTTCCATGCAGCGTCTCTGGAAGTCCGAGGAAGAGCGGCTGCGCTGCGCTTTGGCACAGGCCGAGGCAGGGGGTGTGTCCCTTTCGGCTGCCCTTTGCGCCGGGCCAAGGCATCCTTTAAAACAGCAACGGAGTTCTGTCTCCTCTCCAGACCTTTAACTGTGTTCAAAGAGGATTAGACCAATTTGTGGAGGATCTCAGTGGCTGTTAACCCTGGTGATATATGCTCTCCCTCACTCTGGGAGGCAGAAGTGCTTCTGGATACCAGCTGCTGGACATCCCAGGGTGGGAGGGCGAGGGCTGTTGGACTTTGGTCTGCTTGCGTTCATCCCAGGGGCATCTGGGTGGCCACAGTGAGAACAAGATGCTGGACCTGATGGGCCACCGGCCTCATCCACCAGGGCTCTTCTACCTTACTTCTAGGAAGAGTTCTGAGCCCAGTCTGCAGTTGAGAAGCAAGGGTGGTGCTCCCAGGGGATCTCACCTTAAGAAGCTCAAAGTCACACACTGCCTGTCCAAACATTGTCCTGTTTGACTTTGTGGGGCAGCTCAAGATAGGTGCTGGGATTCGGTGATGGCTGGGAGGAGTGGGAGGTCCCAGGTCAGAATTTTAACTTGACTGCAAGCCAACTAAGTTGCTTCATTTGCAATAGGCATATGATAATGCTGGCCTACTTTCCAGGGTTGTTGTAAAGATGATTCACACAAAGTATGTCAAAATGTGTGTGTGTGTGTGTTCCATCCTGAAAAACATAGGAGTTTAAGTTTTTTTGCAGTGCCGCATGATTTTGCATTAAAATACTAGCCTGGCCACCCCACCCCACCCAATCCAGATTTACACTTTGTGCTGGAAATGTAATAAGTAAAAACAAAGCAAAACCTGTCACAAATGGCCTGTTTGTGGTATCTTAAAAACCCATTTGCACCAGTAAGCCTACATCGCGAGGCCCCCACAGAAAGCACCATAGAAGTGTTTTGCTATTGCATCTATGGTCCATGGAGAGTTTTATATAAAGAACAAGAGAAAGTAGACTCTTCAAATGAGGACCTCTCCACCTCTTCATTAGCTCTATTAGTATTAAAAATCCATTGCAATCTCTATTTTTCTACTCAATAAAATACATTCTCTGTTCCCATTGGTATCTCTTTAGCTTTGTTACTGCTGTTAATCTGAAATAAAAGTTGCTGCCCTGGATGCTGATTGCGGCAAAATAGAAAGTCTGTGCCTTGAAACCTCCCAGAAACAGTTTCTCTATTGCATTTGTATTCCACTCATCCTCTAGGACAGGCACATCCAACAGGTAGATTGTGATCTGCTGGTAGATCACTGGTAGATCAGTGGCTCCCGCAAAGAAGCTGAACAACTTTGGCTCCCCTAAAAAAAGCTCAACATTTTGGCCCTTCACCCCTCTCCTCCCTAAAAGCAGCTCAACAAGTTTGACCTGAACCCCCCAAAAGGGGGTAGATCACTGCCAGTCTTTAACTCTGTGAGTAGATGGCAGTCTCTTAGGAGTTGGCCACCCCTGCTCTAGGACACTTGGGGCACCCACACACTGTCCCATGTTATCATCAACCAGAGAAAGGAAAGAGAAAGAGGAAGGTGGCTGGTCCAAGGTCATCCATTGAGCTGCATAGAGATTTGAACTCTGCCCTCTTAAGTCCTGCTGGATCAGGCCAGAAGCTCATTTGGCTCATCATCTGCTCTCTCGGTGGCCAACCAGATGCGTATGGGAAGCCCCCAAGCAGATCCTCTTGAGTTTGCTGCCAGATGTATTGGGATGCATCCTTGTGGCTTTTTATTCTCTCACCACAAAGTATTTGTGAACTTGGATAATGTGAAAGGACCACCATGCAGGCCAAACACCAGCCCTGCCAAACCTGGTGCCCTCCAGGTTCCCCTCAGCTCAGCCAGCGCAGGCATGCGTATTGGAGCTGTTGTGGAGAAATTATGGAGAGCCCAGCTTGGGGAAGCCAACCCTTGACTTTTCCCTAGGGTGCGATTGGGTGGGGCTTAACCAGAACCAGAGGAAATAAGGCTTGCTTCTTCTTTTTATGACTGCTTGGTGTGTATTGGGCTGGAGTGAAATGTGATTTGGACATTCACTAGAGCATGTTGCAAACAGGTCTCTCTGTGGGTAATTGCAGAATCCTCTGTGCACTGGGTGTTTGAGTGAAAGGTATTAGCTGTGGGACAGAGGTTACCCAATCTGGGGATGGGGTTCTGCATCTTTGTGCTTATGGTCAATAAAATCGTGCAAACTGTATCCCCCACCTACCCATTATTTCCCAGGCTCAAGTATTCTTCATTATATTTAAGTTAGAAACCTATATGCATTATGCCTTGGAATAATTGGAGAACATATGATTGGATTCAGGATACTTAGCTTTTCTGTTAGTTTGCTTCAGATATTCAAAGCACCTCCCCTATATCGTCCGGCTAGTTTTGGTGTTCTCCTTGTATTGCAGATGGGGAAGGAAGCTGCTGGTTTGCCTAAAGCAATCCTGTGAGAAGATATTTTAACTGGAACTATTATGCTGCATCAGCTCTTAAAATGGTTGCAAACAAACAAAAATAGAGTGGATGCTTTTTTCTTTGGCTACTTATTGAGCACTGTTAATGTTACCACATTCCTTCATGGAAAGGCTCGTCTGCCCCTACATTAGAGGCAGTATACTCCACAGCTAAAGCTCGTCTCTTTTTCATCTCCATGCCAGACAAAAGCTTCCCTTGTTAAAATTCTGCCTACCTTACAAATGTTTCAGAAGCCTGCCATAAGAAGAGCCTTGGCAACCATAAGTACTCCAGAAGCTCTTATACAGGAACATCAGAAAACCTCAGCATGGATCATCACCTATTTGGCTGTTCCTCAGATGTGGAAACATGTCTTGGCATGAGTTGAGGTTGAGGAGCGGCAGTGATGAGGGCTGCAAAGGTGCCCTGGATTTAAAGCACATTTTCCTCTCCCGTCCAAAAAACAATCCTGGAAATTATAGTTTACCCTTCACAGAGCTGCAGTTCCCAGCACCCTTAACAAACTAACAGTTCCCAGGATTCTTTGGAGGTGAAAATGTGCTTTAAATGCGTTCTAATGTATGGTGTGTGCACAGCCAAAGTTGGCTTTTCCTCTTCAGATACGTATTTTGATTCACAAGATACTCTGTAATGTCCATTGTCTGGATCTCTTCTGCATCAGTGGTCCTTGTCCCTTCCCCGCTTTATTGAAAAGGGATTTTTCTGGTGTGCCTTCCTCTTACACACAATGTAAGTCAGCATGTGCTTTGTGAACACCCAAAGAGGAAGCTATGTAGACTGCAAGCACAGAGGAACTTGGCAGCCTTCCCAGGGGATGAGGTTCTGAAAAATAAGGGTCGGTCGAGCTGCTTGGCTTCATACAAAACAGCCTTTCTATCGCTGGAGGGTTGAATGCCTTACCAGAACAGGGAAACAATATTTTTTCTTTCTTAGGGTGTGCTTGTTTACTTGTGCATTTGCCCCCTCAAGGAATTACAGGCACTGTAGTTTGTTTAAGGGTGCTGGGAATGGTAGCTCAGTGAGAGGTAAATCAAACTGCTCAGAATTCTTGGAGGGAAAGAATTTGCTTCAGAGGTGTGTTCAAGGTGTCGCATCTATGCAGCTTAGCATTGCCAGGCTGTGTGTGCTGCAGGAATGGCTCATTTTTGCCCTTGTTCTCACTGAGAGTGCATATATGTGTCTGTACTCGGGTGTTGCTCCAGGTTTGAGGGGGCTGTTAGCAAAATACCTGCTGGTGGGTCCCCTCTTACATTGCAGGGATCTCTGGCAGGCTAACCTGGTGGTTGTGGTAGTAGCAGGCAGCAACACTCAGATGAGAGCAGGGCACATGGGGGGGTGCTGGGACATAAACAGTCACTGTTTTATTTACTTGCAATGTCCTGGGGAGAGAGACTTAAATGCTGGCTCTGAGACTCCAACTGTAGGCTGCCATTTTAATTTCTCACACTGTCCTGAAGGGCATTATGGATAATTTTATATATCATTGTATAGGGGCTGAGGTCTCTGCCTGCCAGCCCTGCCCACCCTTTTGTCTTTACCCCACCCCAACCAAAGCCCCTCCCTTCCAGCCCACCTACCTTCTTGCCTATCCCTTCACCTGCTCACCCCAAGCCCAAAAGCCCAAGCCCTTTTTAAGGAGTGGCCATGCAGTTGCCAGTGAGCCCAGTTGGTTAGGGCAAGGTGCTGATCATACCGAGGTCCTGGGCTTGATCCCCATATGGGTGCATATTTCTGCATTGTAGGGAGTTGGACTGCATGGTCCTTGGGGTCCCGGTTGTTCTATCACTCCACACCATGGCTTGCTAAACCGCTGTGTGAAGGGTCTTCCCCTACGCTAAGCAGCTCTGCCAGTTGGTGGCCATTTGAACTGCAGAGCATTACAGCACCTTAAAGGTTGATGTGTGTAGGAAGAAAGAATTTTCAGCAGCTCTTTAGCTGAAAAAGGCTCCCAGAGTGGCTGACAAAGCGTGTTCTCATTAAAAGAGAGCACGTGTTGCAGATGGGGCCAAGCAAGACACCCCGTAGCTGCCAGGCAGGATAGGATAGAGGGGCCTGGCAAGGATTGGTTGTTGGTGTTGGGTAAAATTGATGTTGCCAATTTGGGAGTGGGAACAGAGATTATTTAAGCAGTGCTCACAGCGATCTGCTTTCTCTTTCGCTGTGGGCACCGGATCACCCGCCTGTCCTCCCTTGTTTTGGGCTTGTGCTTTGACCTTGCTATGCCTGTCATGGGGTCGTCTGCTTTGGGGCAGGGGCCCGGTAGGAATTTTGCCATCTGGCTGATTAGTGGGTGCCATTTGGTTTTTTGCCTATTGCGTAGCAAATCGTCACAACTTGTAAGGTTGGCGGTTAGGCATTGGTTAAAATTGTTTGGAGGAGGGGTATGGATTGGCTGGGCCTGCCCTTTCAATGCTGCTGCTGCAAGGGGATTCCATTAAAGGAATTCAGGGGCTTACCATCCTTTCGTCCAAACCCCTGGTATCGGGTTTGGGCCGCGTAAGCCCCTGGGAGCATGCGGGGAGAAGCTGAGGGTCTGTGTCGCAGCTCCAGTTATCCCCGATCTTGTTTCCCCACACTGGCTTTCGCTGGAATCCGGGAGTCAGTTCTGTTCCCAAGGCGGGGGAACAGATAGTCATAACCAATGCCTAAGCAACCACTCACATCTATGTATGTTAATAAAGTTGTGGCCAAAATTATGCCAAAAACCTTGTGATGTGTGAGTTATTGGGGTAGGGATGTTTTGGGGGATCTCAGCACGCAAATATCAAAAATAGGATGTAAGCAGCTGTCATATACAGACTCCAGATCATTGCGCCCATGTAGCTCAGCATGGTCTGAACTAGCTGACAGACAAACACTGCCATCAGACTTAAAATGTAAAAGATATAACACAAAAGGAAAAGAGATGGGGAGGGAGGAGAAAAGTAGGCATTAGCCCCCTTTGTAACAGCATTCTTGTAATGCCCAGCTGCAGTGGAAGAGCGCAAGGAAAGGAGCAGCCATATGTGGCTGGTGTTCTGCTGAGTGACTAGAGAGGCCCTGCAGCCATCTTCAAGCCGCTGCCAGAGGAGAAGGAAAACGCTGGCTCTTTGGCAGGGCCGGATCTAGGTTTGATGAGACCCTCTGCTACTGAAGGTAATGGGGCCCTTTATATGTCCAGCTGCCCTTTGTCAACAACAAATTGTCACTGTTTTTTGTGTTGAATATATGCTGTATGGTAATTTATGGACCTAATAGGTATCTAAAGCCATTTGCACATGCAGAATGTAGGCAACCTATATATAGAAAGGAGCAAACCAGTGATATTTTAGGGAGCAGGCAAGCAGGTGGGGCCCATGACTTACATCATAGGAGCCTACACAACACAAAACACTCTTGCTGTATGTAGGTTTTATTTTATTTGTTTTTTATCTTATATTTTGGAAATGTACATCTAGTTTTTTTTCCTTTAATTTTTTTGGGGGCCCCCAAGAGAGTGGGGCCCTAAGCTATAGTTTGTTTAGCTTATACATAAATCTGGCACTGCTCTTTGGCCCCACTTTGGATAGAGAGAAGGTTTTCTCCCTCTCATCTCATCATACTAGGACCTAACGCGGCCATCCTGCGAAGCAGAATATTGGGAGATTTAAGACAAACAAAAGACAAACAACTATTCACCATGCATAGTTGAACTATGTAAATTGCTCTTATGGAATATGGTGATAGTTACCACCTTGGAAGTCTGTAAAAGAACTAGACCAATTCCTGGAGGATAAGGCTGTCTATGGCCACTGGTCAGGATATGACCCTGTTCTCCCTCCCCTGTGAGATGCCTTTGAATGCCATGTCTGCCAAAGAGGGGGAGAGAGCTCTTGGCTGCCATGGCCTGATCCAGGCTCTTTTTAATACCGCACCAAGCAAGCTAAACACAGCTGACCAGCTATCACTTGTGGCTGGTTGTAACACTTCCTCCTGCCCCCTGCCTCCCCCGCCCCGTTCCTGCATTCACAGGCAGGCAGGAGAATTGGGTGGTCTATTGAGCCCTTGGTGGGCTGCTATAACCTAGCTGATGGGCTACCCAGCTTGGCATGCTGCAAGTTAAATCTTCTGGGAAAAATGGGGGGGGGGTTGCAAATGCAGTAATACCACAATATTCAAAACCAACATCCCTCTCAGATGGTTATCCTAATAATAGTTTTAGTTATGGTGCCTCAGCATCTGCATTTGTGTTCTGCCAGAAATAATTGAGGACCTATTAATTTTAGCCTTGTAATTATTTTAAATTAAGTGTGTTTTCCTCCCCCCCCCAATAAATTTATCCTTGCTCAACCTTAATATTCAGCACTCTAGTCCCTCAAAATTTGTATTAAGCAAATGAGCAGTTAAGACACAGTCTCACCAAAGTGGGGGATGAGGCTATTTGGGCCACAGTGTGCCTTTGGGTTTTGATTCATGAATAATTGCAAGGTTTTCTCTGCTCTGCAGTCCCACATAACAACATGAGGTCCTTAATACTCAGGTTGTTGTAGAAAATTACTGAGATAATATATACGAAGCTGGCACAGCCTTCAAAATGGGAAGACTTCTTGAATCTCATTTCTTGCCATAACTAGCTGGATACCTTGAAGTGAGTCCCACTCTCTCAAACCCATGTGTCTCTCCTCACTAGAGGGGATAAGAAGACCGACTTGCCTTGCAAAGTTGTTGTGAGCAGGCTGGAAAGTGCTGAGTTTGTGCTTCGTTTTATTCCGTCCTGAATACATAGATGGGAGAAGCTTATGCCAGAGAGAGAGAAGGAGAGGGGCAGAGGGGGAGGGAGGGAGGGAGATAATTCTCCCAGGTCAGACCGGGAGGTTGGACTTGTCTTCTTAGCTGATCCCAAGGGCTACAGTCAGTGACTAGTCGACTACAAGAAGCATCATCTCGGCCACAATTTAATCACCCAAAGGTTGTGGTACTTGTGGCAGGGCTTGCACATCTAGGGCTGGCCCCTTCAGCCACCTGAAGGAAAGGCAGTCTGGTTGCTGCCTGGTTGCTGAAGGAAAGGCACTCAAGTTGCTGACAGGCAAAGGCTACAAACCTGTCCTCTTCTGAGGATTGTCTTATTTCCAGGCTGTTCCATGATTTGAATATTCCTCTGTATGAAAAACCCCCAACCCACTTCCTCTGGAAAATTAATGTTGTGGGGAGAATGGGGAATATTTTTTTTTTAATTGTTTTATTTATTTACAACATTTATTTCCCACCTTTCTCCAGGGAGCTTAAGGCAGTGCATGGTTCTCCCCCTCTGTTTTTCCTTCACAGCACCCCTGTGAGGTAGGTTAGACTGAGCATGACCCAAGGTGAACTTCATGGCTAGTGGTTGGTTTCCTGGGGCTGTGGTGCCCTTTGGGACGGGTGGGTCAGAAGGCAGGGAGGCCAACAGTAGGTGGCGCCAGAGCCAACCATAGGGAGAGCCAAGCTGCTCTAGTTTCATCCCAATGGTCTCCCTGCTGTGTTCTACAAGGGCAAAGCTGAGACTCCCTTTTCTTGCAGTGAACCTTTTCCTGCATTCTGAAGTGACAGAGACCAGAAACAGGTTTAGCATACCAGTGCAAATTTGGTTGGGCTTGAGTTCCTTCAGCTCTCTGAGCCCATCGCAAGTGCCTTCTGCTTCAACTTCTGAATGCCTGGTGAAAGACCCTTTACTCTTCCATCAGGTTTTTGCAGGAAATTAAGAATAACTTTTCCCATAATTGTTAGCTGATTTCTGATTTAAACTTTTTTATATGGGCTTCATGGTATTCTTTTGTGTACGGTTGTTGTTAACCACTCTGATTTTTTTATAAATAGCAGTATATGTATATATATATGTAAGTAAGTAAAAGAGACACTATCAGACTTAAAAGACATTTTCCAATAGCACTGAGGAAAGTACAGAGTGAGGCCGGGGGGGGGGGGCATTTGTCTTGGAGGAATCCTGAGGGCCAGAAAGGGAACCTTGGAGGGCCACATAGAGCCCTGAGCCTGAGGTGCCCCACCCCTCATGTACATGGGGACCAGCAGCATGAATGTGTGAATGGGTCCCATGCAAAAGCGCTGTTTTTCAAGCGGGACTATAGCTTGTTGGTAGAGCTTTATGTGTCAAAGGTCCCAGCTTCCATCCCTAAGATCTCCTCCGCCTATAGTTCACATCTACAACATACGTTCAAAGCACGTGACTGAACCCCAAAGAATCATGGGAACTGTAGTTTGCAAAAGGTTCCAGGAATTGTAGTACTGTGATGGTAAACTTCAGTTCTCAGGATTATTTGGTGGAAGTCCTGTTCTTTGAATGGATGCTGCGGATGTGACCTAAGAGTGGTGGTTGGTAAAGTCTGCGTAGTGCCCTTCAGATTTTGTGGGCTACAGTTCCCATCGGTCCCATGCAGTGTGGACAATAACTATGAATGTTGGGAGTTGTAGAGGCATTTCAGGATATGGTGCATTTGTTTCCCAACTTTCCCCCCTCTGTCTTCAATATGCAAAGTGAAAAAATGATCCCACAACAAGCATGACAAATCATTTACTGCAACCGGTTTACACAATATATGGTTCCTCCTTTTTACAAAATGTCAAGCTCTGTAGTCACTTTCGCTATGAACTCAGAAAGCCTATCCGCTGTGCAAAAGCTTTCAGGAGTGAATGGCTGGGGCACCAGGGGGCTTGTCTTTTAGGTAAGATGTTATTACTGGCAGTTCCTGTAGCAGGAGTCTTCAAGGGAATGAATGGGAGGCTTCAGCTGGTAGCCTGGTGGTCTCCTGCCTTTAGCAGTTTGGGCCCCTGTTTGCCAGTCCTCCACTCAAGACCCAAGTTCCAATGGGGAAATGACCTTGGGGAACACCTTCCTCTTGTCAGGCTTGTGCATGGTGGCCCTGGACCTGCCTTCAGACAGTAGGTGCGGATCACATAAGCTTTGGATCCAGATTCTGCAGCAACACATGTAATTGCAAATCTGCAACCAGAACCGAATCTAGAAATGGAGGATGTGTTTGCATATATCTGCTTATTTCATGTGACTTCCAGGATGGAATATATTACAGATGCTTTTAATTGTACAAGAGCTGAGGAAATGGAAGAGAGAAGGGCCTGAAAATGTTTGCAAAGTCAGAAGTCAGGAAATATTGCCTCCCTGTAATCAATCCCCACCAGTTCTCTTGTCTTGTGAACCCTTTTGTTTTAAGAGGGAGGGTACAAATCCAGTAAATTAAACAAAATGAATGGAATTGCCACTATCAATTTAGCTAGAAGTTAAAGCCTCAGCGCCTAGGACTTGCCGATCGAAAGGTCGGCGGTTCGAATCCCTGCGGCGGGGTGCGCTCCCGCTGCTCGGTCCCAGCGCCTGCCAACCTAGCAGTTCGAAAGCACCTCCGGGTGCAAATAGATAAATAGGGACCGCTTACCAGCGGGAAGGTAAACGGCGTTTCCGTGTGCGGCTCTAGCTCTGGCTCTGGCCAGAGCAGCGATGTCACGCTGGCCACATGACCCGGAAGTGTCTCCGGACAGCGCTGGCCCCTGGCCTCTTAAGTGAGATGGGCGCACAACCCCAGAGTCTGTCAAGACTGGCCCGTACGGGCAGGGGTACTTTTACCTTTACCTTACTACCTCTAGGTCTTCCGGCAGCCAGACTTTATACAGGGCACTGCATGTTCTGCAGCTCAATGATCAGGAATGTAGTTTGTTATTGTACAAAAAATTAGCATATTGAGAATCTAATCTTTCAGTACAAGTTTGTAGCCCTCCAGGCAGTGAAAGTGTGTTAGCAATGCATGACCTGGCAAAGCGTGCGTGCGGGGGTGGGGTGGGGAGTCAAGGTGCCTCTGTAGGTCCCTGACTGGCACACACAAAACCACACCTAATCCTTATGCAAAATAAAAGGATGCATGCAAATTCTCTTAATTTGCATAACACACATTGGTTGTAGAATTGAACTCTTAAGGCAGAATTTTAATCTGAGCGCGCGCGCACACACACACACACACACACACACACACAAACACGGTGCTGTCAAAATTCCTTTGGGAGTCTGCCACAGTCAGTGTCTCTGGTTGACTGAATCATGTCTTCAGTTGGCCCCTTAGTAAGCCAGGTGGCAAAATAAAACTGGAAACGGCAAATCTTGCAGCGTGAAGACAGTCTTATGATGTTAAAAACAGAAGCCTGCTTTTGTGTCTGGAGAGATTACGCAAATCACTTGAATTCTCTCGGGTCCAAAATTTGGGTAGTTGGCAGCAGGGTGAGAAGTCTGTCTGCTCCTTCCTTATTAGCCTCAGCCTTTCTCCCCATCTATTCTGGTCTGTCCTCGGGGAAGGTGTGCTGAGAGGCGGTACCACGTGCTCTAGAAGGGCTTGTTCTTTTTCCTCTGGTGGGACGGAGCTTTGTCTATAAGGGGCAGTCTATGGTTTTGTTGCCTGCAGTGAAGTTGTACCATCTCAGGAGGATGGTACAGCTTTAAGGCAGAAGGCTGCAGGTCGGGACCAGACCAGCCAAGGTCTGTGTACACTTGTGGAGCAGGCTGTCGGCTGAAGTATGAACTCAGGTTCTCTGCAGTCACTGGCTTGAGCTGGAAGCTGAAATGCAGCAAGCAGAAGGAGACCAAGCATTGTTGGTCAGGCAGACAGTGGAATTCCTAATATTTAACCTGAGGGTATCCAAAGGCTTCACTCTGCCCACAGTCACACGTACAGGTAAGCCAAAAACCTTATCTCAATAAAGCATAGTGTCCATCCTATCTAGCACAAGCAGCTAAACAAACCAGAAAGGAAGGTGGGTGCCCCCTTCATAACTCAGTTCCTGGAGGGCAAAAGGGTTGGTCTGCAGTGGCATCCTTGTGCACCTGCCAGTGACCTCCTGCTGTGAGTGCTGCTGCCCTGGGCCACTTCTCTAGCATTTCTTTGAGCCCCAGGCAAATGCCTGCAGTGCACTGCCGGTCACTCTGGGCATGATGGGCCTTTACAGTGGCTTCTGCCGGGCACTCATCAAAAGAGTGCTGCTGCTCTTACTCCTTTGCAATGCCTGCCTGCCCTCTTCCTGCCTGTGGAACAGAGGAGGCTGCCTCATGCCAAGGAAGATCATGGATCCATCTAGCTCAACATTGTCCGCACCAACAGGCAGTGGCTCTCCAGGGTTTCAGATAGGGGACATTCTCACCCCACCCCCTCGCAGATGCCAGGGATTGAACCTGGGACCTTCTGCATGCCAAGCAGATGTTCTGCCACTGAACTATGGGAGGGATGGAACCACTTGCCACCAGCAGGGTTCAGCATTGGAAAACCCCATGTTAGGGACCCCCTCAAACCTGGAGCAAGCCCTGGTTAGCTCCCCTCTACGTGTGGCATGATCTTGATCCTACCCCTGCCCCTTTGCATCTGCTGTTTTTTTACAGACTCACACACACTGAGATGCAAGATACACAGTGCGTAATGTATCCCTTAGACCAGATCTTGGCCTCCACTCCCAAGCCTGTAGTTGAAGACCTCGCATTCCTGATGCTCAGTGCTCCCAAGGCAAGGCCTATGCTCCTCTGTGCTTGTGTGCAGCGTCTTGTTCAGTGGGTTCTCTTTCCACAGTGTGACACAATGGCTGTGGTAATGAAGAGGTGCTGACAAGCTCTAATGGAGCCAGGGTGCTGCTGCTCCTGCTGCAGTGCTAAGGCTCCTTCCTTTCTGGACTTTGCTGAGAGAGATGGAAGAAAATCGTTCACGCTTAACCAAGCTCCTCCTGTCCAGGAAAAGGCGGTGCTACCTCAGGTGGTGCTCAGAGATCTGGTGAGCCGAGGAGCTAACAGTTGCACCCAAAGCCTTTGTGTGCATTCCAGAATGCAATGTGCTGGAGTTTAATTTTGGCCAAAGAAATTAAGACTGTGGTGAACTAAAACATGCAGGCTAATTGCCTCCTGGTGCCCCATGTACAACCTCTGGAGGATTTGTCGTGCCTGTGATAACATGCCTGGGTTGGGCAAGCTTTCTGGAATGGCATTGCGTCCGTAGACCTAAGACTCCGGTCATGGAGGGGCTGCAGTGAGGACTGCAGCGCCCATTGGGCAGGGCTGGACTCACTGGAGTGAACTCCTGGGGAAGTGCTGGAGGGGGGGGGCACAATGACGCAGGTGTTCTGCTGTTGCTTCCCTGCTCCAAGTGTCCATGTGTTTTGAAATGTTCTTACGCAGTCAGTGGTGTTTTAAGTTTTAAGTTGGGGGGGGCGTTTGTTTTTTGCTGTGTTGGGGTGGGGTGGGTATTTGGTTGGGGCTCTGGATTGGTTTAGTTTTGGTATAATTGTATTTTTTATTTCCCCCCTACTGTTTTATTGGCTATTGTATCATTTATACTTCGCTCTTAAGGGGAGAGGGTCAGGGCTGCCTGGGAGTGGGCCCCAGACAACAGAATGGCTGGGGCAGGTTCCACAAGGCGGAATGCACTGGTACACCTGATCTCAGGGATCACGGGCAGGAAGAGGGGTCCCGCTAAGACCAGACCATGGCATCGCCAAGGAGACAGGCTTAGTCGTTGTTTGAGGACTATCCCTGCCTTCAGGTCTGGTCTTGACTGGAATGATACTGGAATCAGCAAGGGAGACACACATGACCTGAAGGTGCTGCTGTGCAATGCCAGGTCAATGATTCATAAGACCACTGCCCTCCACGACCTGATTGTGGATGGAGGCTTGTGACAGACTTGGTTGGATGAAGCAGATGGGCCACTGCTTGTCTACCAGGTTTCTCTTACGCACAGCAACCCAGGTCATATGGGCGGGGGAGTGGGGGTTGCAGTGATTTTTAGGAAGTCATTAGTTTACACTGGGCGTCCTATTGGGAAGACCCAGTTTTCTGAGTGTATGTTCTGGAAGTTGGGCAATCGGGACAGTGCAGGATTCCTTTTGATGTACCGACCTCCCCGCTGCACCAAGGATTCCCTGCCCGAGCTGCTTCAAGTCATGGCAGATGTTCTCCTAGTTTGACACCTAGTTTGATTGTCCATGGGGATTTAAACATCCATGCTGACACGACCTTACAAGGGGCCGCTTGGGACTTCGTGGAAAGCATGGCCTCCATGGGGCTGTCCCTGAATAAGCTTGGCCCAGCTCACAGTCGCCTTAGACCTGGAGTTCACCTCTATAGATGTGGGTAATCTGACACTAAGTAAAAGTGAAACAAAAGAAGTGCCATGGTCGGATTACATCCTGGTGCAACTGGACTTCTCTGCGACCTTTCTCTTCTGCAGGGAGGTGGGACGGATTTGGATGGTCTGCCCCCATCACTTAATCATCCAAATGGATCCAAATGGTTTCCAGAAAGTGGTAGGGGATGTTTTATTCTATGTTGATGACCTTTCAGCTGATCCACCAAGCTTGTAACTTCATCAAAAAAAGAAATGAGATTTGTCTGGTGTGACTTGTTTTTGATAAACTCATGCTGGTCTTGGTAATCACAGCATCCTTTTCTAAGTGTTCACAGACCAACAGTTTAATTATCTGTGCTGGTATTATTATTATTGTCCTGATATTGATGTCAAGTTCACTGGTCGGCAGTTACCTGGGTTTTCTTTTTCCCCCTTTTTGAAAATGGGGAATAACATCTGCAGGGACCTCACCTGTTCTCCAAGAATTCTCAAAATCGTAGACAAAGGCTCTGAGATTACATCTGCAAGCTCATTTAGTACCCTTGGAAGCAGCTCATCAGGTCCTGGAGATTTGAATTCATTTAAAGTAGCTGGGTGTTCTCTTAGCACCTCTTTTCTGGTCTTGGGCTGCAGCTCCTTCCTAATATCATTTATTCTGTTATCGCCAGGTTGGGCATCACGTTCCTTTGGGGAGAAGACAGAGGCAAAGTATATTTGAGTAGTTCCGCCTTCTCTCTGTCACCCAATAGCATTTCTCCATCTTCTCCACGCAGAGGACCTAACACTTGCTTGTTCTTCCTCTTGCTTCAGACATAGCTGGAGACACCTTTTAAAATTATTTTTAACCTCTCTTGTGTGGTTAAAAATAACTCATTCTGAGTTTTAGCCAGCCTGACTTTCCCCCTGCAACTGTTGGCTACTCGTCTAGACTCCTCCTTTGTGATTTCCCCTTTCTTCCATTTCTTATACATGCCCCTCTTAACTCTCAGCTCATCTGTGAGTTCCTTATGCAGCCACACCGGTTTCCTTAGATGCCTCCCACTTTTCTTTCTTGTTGGTATTGTCTCCATTTGGGCCTTCAATATTTCTCCTTTTAGAAACTCCCTTCCATCTTGGACTCCCTTCTCTTCAAGTATTTCTGACCACGGGATCTCACCCAGTAGCTCCTTAAACCTTTTGAAATTGGCCTTTTTAAAGTCCAGAGTGCATGTCCAACTACACTCAGCTTCCCCTTGCCTGTGTATCATGAAACCCAGGAGAACAGATCACTTCCTCCCAAGTTTCCACGTACTTCCACTTTATTGATCAGTTCCTTCCTGTTGGTGAGGACAGGTCAAAGATAGATGATCCCCTTGTTGCTTCTTCCACCTTCTGGGAAATGAAATTGTCAGCAAGGCAATGGAGGAATTTGTTGGACCTTACATTCCTGGCAGAGTTTGAGTTCCAACAGATATCGTGGAGATTGAAGATGGAGATGACTAATATATCTCTCCTTTTTGAATGTTTGGTAATCTGCTCTAGTAAGGCATCATCCAAGTCTCCAGTCTGGCTTGGAGGTCTATAGGTCTACTGTTGTTTCTCTCTCTTACTCTTTTTTAAATAATATTGTTATTGAATTTTACATTATTCTTTTTTATCACAAGTACATCATAACAAATAATAACAAACTGATTTCCCCGCTCTGCCCCCCCCAACTTCCCTCAACTTCCCTTTCTGTTTTTTTTGCATATGAACTTGTTCTGCTTACAATGTTGTTGTTTAGTCGTTTAGTCGTGTCCGACTCTTCGTGACCCCATGGACCAGAGCACGCCAGGCCCTCCTGTCTTCCACTGCCTCCCGCAGTTTGGTCAGACTCACAATACTATACTTCAGTATTATATCCTTAAATTAAATGTGATTATATTCTTATCATTTAAGCCTAATTTTTATAACTTCTATGTTTATATTATTAATTGTAAGTGTTTACTCAAACCCTGCTAGTGAGTCCATTTTTTTCAATTGATTCCGTAGATGCAGCATAAATGGTTCCCAATCTTCTTTACAATCTCTATTTTCTTTGTCTCTGAGTCTTTCACTTAGCTTCGCCATTTCAGCATATTCCATCAGTTTTTCTTGCCATTGTTCTTTGGTTGGTATTTCGTCACTTTTCCATCTTTGGGCTAGTAAAATTCTAGCCGCTGTTATAGTATACATGAACAGTTTTTCCTTCTCTCTCTCTTTTTTTGACATTCTTTTCAATTTGTTATAATCATTTCCCAATACTTTTAATTATTTTACAATTCCACCACATATGAAAGAACATGCCTTCTTTTTCTTTACACTTCCAACACTTATTGGAGCCTGTTCTGTACACTTTTGCCATTTTAGCAGGTGTAATATACCACTGATACATCATCTTCATATAATTCTCTCTTAACAATATACAATCAGTAATTTTTTAATTTATTTTCCATAGTTTTTCCCAGTCTTCCATTTGAATATTATGTCCTAAATCTTGTGCCCACTTAATCATTACCCCTTTGACCTCTTCATCTTTGGTTTCCCATTCTAATAATATATTATATGCTTTCTTCAAAAGTTTAATATTATCATCTATTATTTCTCTTTGAAATCTAGATATACTATAACCAAATCCTTTATTATTATCTTCTTTAAAAACCTCATTAAATTGACGATGTTGTAACCAATCATAAACATACTCTCTTATCTCATCAAAATCCTTAAGCTTTAACTTTCCTTCTCTATCAACAGCTCTCTATATGTAGGCCATCTGCCTTCCATATTTATTCTTTTAACTGAAGTTGCTTCAGTTGGGGATACCCACCATGGCATTTTTTGTTCTAATAGTTCTTTATATTTTCCCATACTTTATGATTTCCTAATTATATGATTATGGAAGCCTTTATGTACCTTCCATTTATTATACCATAAATATGCATGCCATCCAAATCTGTTGTCATGTTCTTCCAGATCTAACAAATCTGTATTGTCTTGTTTTTATTTAATTTAAACCCTGCAACTTGCCCAAACTTCTGAATCTTTTCTAACGCTATCGGAAGAGAATTTTTTGGATCTGTAATTACCAGGTCGTTGGCATATGCTTTCAATTTATATTTTTTCCTACATTAATTCCTGTAATCCTTTCATCTGCCCTTATATTTCTTGTCAGGACTTCTAGAACCAAAATAAATAATAAAGGTGATAACGGACATCCTTGCCTTCTTCCTTTATGTATTTTACATTCATCTGTTACCACCTGATTGTCAATTAGTTTTGCTTTTTGATCTGAGTAAATAGCTTGAATTCCTTTTCTAAAATTATCTCCAAAATTCATTTCTTGTAATACTTTTTTCATAAATTCCCAAGAGACATTATCAAATGCCTTCTCTGCATCTGTAAACATCGATGCTTCTTACTTTTCATTTTTCACTTCCAGGTATTCTATAACATCTATAGTATGTTATTCTTCATTTGTCTCCCTGGAAGAAATCCTGCCTGGTCATAATGTATATATTCATTCAGTACTATTTTCATTCTGTTGGCCATTATATTAGCAAACAATCATTATTTAATAGCGAGATTGATCTAGAATTTTTTATTGAAGTCAAATCTGCTCTTGTTTTGGAATTAATGTTATATATGCTTCCTTCCATCTCTCTGGGACTTTCCCTAATTTTAAAATCTCATTCATTACGTATATCCTGTAATGGTATTAAAAGTTGTTTGTTTAATTTCTTATAATATTTTGCTGATAGTCCATCTGGTCCTGGCGATTTTCCTGTCTTTGCTTGCTTGATTGCATCTAGTACGGTACTTCCTGATCTGTTATCTGGGCATTTAAAATTATCAATTTATCTTCTTTAATTTTTGGTAAATTGTTGTTGTTTGTTGTTTAGTCGTTTAGTCATGTCCGACTCTTCGTGACCCCATGGACCAGAGCTCACCAGGCACTCCTGTCTTCCACTGCCTCCCACAGTTTGGTCAAACTCATACTGGTAGTGTCTATAACACTGTCCAACCATCTCGTCCTCTGTCATCCCCTTCTTCTTGTGCCCTCCATCTTTCCGAACATCAGGGTCTTCTTGCAGTCCATGGGACTCTCAAGAGTCTCCTCCAACACTGATTCAACATTAATTCAAAAGCATCAATTCTTCGGCGATCAGCCTTCAGCCTTCTTTATGGTAAATTACTTACCTTCAAATATTCATCTATCTCTATCCCCTTTTCACATCCTTTCCTATATAAATCTGTAAAATGTTTAACAAATGTTTTCCTGATTTCTTTTAGATTATCTATTATTTTTTCATTTCATTTATGGTATTTTCATATATGGTATTTATGGTATTTTTTTTTTTGCTAATTTTTATTCATTTGCCATGCTAATAATTTCCCTGGTTTATTCACATGTTCAAAATATTTTTGTTTCATTCTTTTAACCTTCTACTTAATTTCATAACTGATGATCATTGAATATTGTGTTTGTAATAATTTTATTGCTTGCTTCATGGATTCTTTATTTGGTTTACTTATTAATTCTCTTTCTTTTTTTAAAAAAATAATATTTATTAAAGTTTCAAAAAAGTTACAAGAATAAAAAAAGAAAAGAAAAAGAAACAAAAAATACAAAATACAAAAAAGTAAAAACAATTAAAAACAAATCAACCTTTCCATATCTTGACTTTCATTTACTTGTATCCCTGACCTCCTCACACCTCCCTTTTTTGTATTCTAGTTCAATTAGTTATTTCAGCAAATCCTTTCCAATTTTGCTTTTATCTTAATAATTTATCTTAATATATTATAACTTTACATTCTCACCTGTTAATAATCCATCTTTAAATACTCCTTTATAACATTACTGCTAAAACCACATAACTTCATTCCAACATCCTTCTAACATTCCTTAATTTTACAATATTTCTGTAGATAGTCTTTAAATTTCTTCCAATCTTCTTCTACCGACTCTTCTCCCTGGTCTCGGATTCTGCCAGTCATTTCCGCCAGCTCCATGTACTCCATCACCTTCATCTGCCATTCTTCCCGGGTGGGTAGATCTTGTGTCTTCCAATACTTTGCGATGAGTATTCTTGCTGCTGTTGTGGCATACATAAAAAAAGTTCTATCCTTCTTTAACACCAATTGCCGACCATGCCCAGGAGAAAGGCCTCTGGTTTCTTCAGGAAGGTATATTTAAATACCTTTTTCATTTCATTATAGATCATCTCCCAGAAAGCCTTAATCCTTGGGCACGTCCACCAAAGATGAAAGAATGTACATTCAGTCTCTTTACATTTCCAACATTTATTATCGGGCAAATGATATATTTTTGCGAGCTTGACTGGTGTCATGTACCACCTGTATATCATTGTCATAATATTCTCTCTTAAGGCATTACATGCCGTAAACTTCATACCTGTGGTCCATAACTGTTCCCAGTCAGCCAGCATAATGTTGTGTCCCACATCTTGTGCCCATTTTATCATAGCAGACTTCACCATTTCGTCCTGAGTGTTCCATTTCAACAGCAAGTTATACATTCTTGACAGAGTCTTAGTTTTGGGATCTGACAGTTCTGTTTCCAATTTTGATTTTTCCACCTGGAAGCCAATTTTCTTGTCCAATTTGTATGCCTCCATTTTTTGATAATAGTGAAGCCAATCTCGCACTTTGTTTCTTAGTTTTTCAAAGCTCTGCAATTTCAATTTATCTCCCTCTTGTTCCAAAATTTCCCAATATTTCGGCCATTTGGCCTCCATATTGAGCTTTTTCAGAGTCTTCACTTCCATCCGTGACAACCACCTTGGGGTTTTATTTTCAAGTAGGTCTTTATATCTTATCCAGACATTAAACAATGCTTTCCTAACAATATGGTTTTTAAATGCTTTATGTGCTTTGACCTTGTCATACCACAAATATGCATGCCAACCAAATACATTATTGAAACCTTCTAAGTCCAAAACTCGGAACAGGAACCTCTTTCAACTGAACTGAACAAATTGGAAAATTTGAGAAGGAGAATCATGTTGTGAAAGTGAAGAAAGGGGGAGCCGTAACCCTACAGATGAAAATGGTGAATTACAATTTGAGGCCTTACATGATGGCAACAAGGCCAACATGATGGAGATGGAAGCCTGGCCTGGTCTGGAAAATGAAAGATGGAGAGATCACCTTATGTGGAGATCAGATGACCTTTGGATTACAAATCTGAGCCAGGTGGAAGTTGGAGTTTCGGGGGCCTTTGGATTTGAAAGGAGCGTGAAACAAGATTTGGAATATCCTATAGGCCTTATTTTTAACCATGGAAGTTTGGCAGGAAGGAATATGATTACCGTTGGGTTGGAGCCTCCCCAAGATCTGGTTTTCAACACCAAAGACTATCAAAAAGACCGGCAGAGGGGACATGAAAGAGACTTAAGAGCCTCGGATTTAAGATCTCCAGGTTGATGGTTTTCCGAGATTGATGGATTTTTGCTGGGGGCCGAAATCGGGGAGGGGATCTGGTGGAGAAAGTTGGGAATTTAAAGTGTATATAATATAATTTGTTTCTTGTTGTTTTTTTTTTAATGAGAGATGGGAAAATCGTGGAATGGAATCTTTTTTGACCTTAGGGGAAACGTCTTAAGAATAAGTACAGATATATAGGTTTGGATGAGAGTTAAGATTGGATAAAGTAAAAGTGGATGGTTATTTGGTGAAAGAAAGAATGGAAAATTATAGTATAATAAGATAAGATATAAGGATAAAAATAAGATGAAGGATTTGTTGAAATATTTATATGAATTAGAATATAAAGAGGGGAATTATAGTATGTTAAGATAAATTATTGGGATTAAAACAAAGTTGGAAGGATTTGCTGGAATATCTAACTGAATTAGAATACAAAAATGGGAGGCGTGAGGAAGTCAAGGAAATAAGTGGATGTAAGTAAGTGAGTTAAAGGTTTGATTTGTTGTTGTTTTTTGTTTTTTTTCTCTTATCTTTTTTCGGTTTTTTGATGATGTCTTTTTTGTATGTGTATTGTTTCTTCTTTTTTTCATTTTTGATTGTTCTCTTTTTATTCCTTATTATTCCTTTTTTTTCTGTAACCTTTAAAATCTTAATAAAAATTTATTTAAAAAAAAGAAAAAGAGAACAGAAATCGTGCTCTGGCAGTGCGGCAGCAGCAGGAGGTCCCATTAGGTAAAGTGGTGCTTCAGGTTAAGAACAGTTTTAGGTTAAGAATGGACCTCCAGAATGAATTAAGTACTTAACCTGAGGTACCACTGTACTCTCAATCTGCTTTCCATTTTCCAGGTCATGGATCTCTTCACAAGTGTACCCCTTCTTTACATATATTGCTACTTCTCCTCCCTCCCTGTTTTGTCTGTTTCTTTTGAACAGGTTATACCCCTCAATCCCTACATTCCAGTCATGGGTCCCACCAGGTTTCAGTAATGCCTACCAGGTCATATTTGCCATCTTGTATTAAAAGTTTCAATTCGTCTTGCTTGTTTCCCATACTCTGTGCATTTGTGCACAGACAACTGAAACAGCAAGTTGTTCTATCCAGCTGCTTCCTTCTGGTAGTTTCTTGCCCTTTAGCAGGTTTCTGGAGCACCACCTCAGTTTCCTGTGCATCTAGGTGCAATGTTATCAGGTGTTCTTCTGTCATCTGTAATGTAATGTTGTTTCCCTCCCCCTCAGGATCTTGCGCAGGTGAACTTTCAGGATGCTCTCTGCATAAAGTGATTCCTGGGATGGGGGTGGGAATACTGTTGGGGCTGGGGCTGCTTTGCCAGTTGTAGGGCCCTGGCCAGAGCTGCCCTGTGTTGCTCCTGTCACCTTTTGTCCTCTTGCTGTTGCATGTGAAGCTGAGAAGAGTCTGGTGCCCATCGGGACTTCCGGGTTGGCGCCTCCGGCAATGGCTGAATTCCTCTGATCTGGAGGAATTCGCCTCGTGGAAATCTGGGTCTGGCCACCACGGCGAAGGCGGAGACCCACCAAAAATCACAGGCGGGTGAAGCCTGTGAACATGGGATTCGGCTGGCACCTTTTGCGCTTCCCCTACTTGCGGGGAAACCCGGTTTCAGGGATCCGGAGCGACGTGGGGTGAGCGGCGTGGTGCTTCGAATTGACTGCTTCTTCCACGGAGCGAAGCCGCATAGCTGTTGCCGGAGAGCGCTGACTTTTTCCTGTGGACAATTTGATCTTAAAGCAACTACCCGTGAGCAGAGCGGAGAATTGGATTTTTAAACATCTTAATTTGGTGTCGAAACGGGGAGGTCTAAAACAGGAAGTCCACCTTCCCCTTTTGTAAATAGATTGAAGCAATGAGGATGCAAGCTGAAGCCTCGGAAAGCCTACTGTAAAGGACTAAATTTCTATCGGTAAAAAATACTAAACCCCCCTTGGTGGCAGGAGAAGAGGGGGGAAAGTTTTGGACTGAGTATACCTGCAGGAGAGAGCGAGCAGAGTTAAAATACCACCGCTCCGATCCTGGAAACGGGCTGCCAACAGGACTGACGTGTTCTGGAATGCTTATTGATCATGATTAGAATGTTCACTGACAGTTAGTTAAATAAGGAATACATTGTTTCCACTGTCTCCGTCTGCGTTTAAAAAGGAGTAAAAGTAACAGAAAATTGAAACTAACTTTATTGTTTGAATTGAGTTTAAAAGGACTAATACAAATAGAAACTGTTTCCCTCTAGAGGAAGCCCTTGAAACTGTTACAAGAGTTGAGCTGGGGGAATTTCCAGCTAAAAGATAAAAAGCTGTGAGATTTTGGGGACCTTGAATCGGTTGAGAATGTCGACAGAAGAGGCCTTAGTGGTTTTATTATGTAAGATAAGTGACTCACTGGAACAGCTTCACAAAAAGGTGGATGTGGTAACTATCAAAATTGATAATTTGGGACAAAAAGTGAACACCAAGACAGACACTATTCAGAAATTGATACAGGAATCTACTTTGACATGGCAAACTGCGGAGAAGGCTAGGGAGAAAGTTACTGTCGTTGAACCTAAAGTAACACAATTGGAGAGAGAGAGAGTCCCAGCCTTACAGATGCAATTTGATGACCATAAGTTGATGCCTGCTATGATTGAATCTAAAGAAAATCAGATTTTGAGGATCAGAGCCCTACCTGAACTCGAGAAGGAAAGTTTGATAGATTTCCCCACACAGGAATTTGATGATTTTTGGGACCGGGACTTGGGTCAAGAAGAGATTAAAACTGTGAGGGCCTTTGTACTTGGAAGAGGAGGGAAAAAAGAGAAGAACAAAATAAGAGACCGTTGGAACTAACAGAAGAACTTAGAAGAACAACAGTTAAGAGTGGAAATTTTGAAAGACGTTTTGAAATACCTTTTGGATTTTAGATTTAACTACGGAGATTTGGTTGCCCTGTCGAGAAGGAATAAAATAACTTTAGGTGGGAGTTTCCCCGAGATTTACTCTTTAGCTTCAAAGGAAGGAAAATAAAAATAAGATCAGTGGAAGACAAAGTAAAGTTCATGTATAGATATGAAGAAGACTCTCAGAAGGGACTTGGAAAAGAGTTAAGAGCATCGGACTGAAGATCACCAGGTTGATGGACTATATGGAATTGGCGGATATGACTGGCAGAATCCGAGACCAGGGAGAAGAGTCGGTGGAAGAAGATTGGAAAAAGTTTAAAGACTATTTATAAAAATATTGTAAAATTAATGAGTGTTAGAAAAATGTTGGAAAGGAGTTATATGGCTTTAGTAGAGATGTTATAAGGAATTAAGTACAAATAGATTATTAGAGTATTAAAGGGAAAATAAGGTTAAAATATGTTAAGACAATTATATAGTAAAGGGAAAAAATAAGGTTAGAATACAGTGGTGCCTCGCAAGACGAAAAGAATCCGTTCCGCGAGTCTCTTCGTCTTGCAGTTTTTTCATCTTGCGAAGCAACCCTATTAGCAGCTTAGCGGATTAGCGCTATTAGCGGCTTAAACGGCTATTAGCGGCTTAGCGGCTTAGAAAAAGGGAGAAAAAAGCGAAAAAAATCGCAAGACTCGCAAGGCATTTTCGTCTTGCGAAGCAAGCCCATAGGGAAATTTGTCTTGCGAAGCGCCTCGAAAAACGGAAAACCCTTTAATCTAGCGGGTTTTTCGTCTTGTGAGGCATTCGGCTTGTGGGGCACCACTGTATGTTAAGATAAATTACAGGACAGAAAACAGAGGAAGATGGAAAGGAATTGCTGAAACAATTAATAGAGGTGGAATACAAAAAGGGAGGTGTGAGGAGGTCGCTGAAATAAGTGAATGAAAGATAAGATACTGAAATTGGTTGATGTGTTTTAAATTGTTTTTGTTTTGTTTTGTTAATTTAATATTATGGTGTTGGTGTTGTGTGGTGTTTTTGTTTTTGTATTGTATTGTTTTGTTTTGTTTAACTCTTTCTTTTGTAGTCTTTAAAATGTTAATAAATATTATTTATTTTTTAAAAAAGAGTCTGGTGCCCATCAGGGGCATAGGCAGTAATTTTAACTCTTGCTGGTTGTGTCTGTCAGAGTGTGACCACATCCTTCCTTTCTTGTGCATGTTTATCATATCAACACTTTTTATAAAAAAAAAAACCTTTTTATTTATAGCTTTTTAGTTCTGCCTTCAAAAAATGGAGGCTATCAGATTTCTTTTCTTTTCTGTTTAAGCAAGCATTCTGTCTCCATGGTTGCAAATGCCCTTGGGATACCCCAATTGCGATTCTGGCTGTATGGCAGCTGCTCTTGGTCAAAGTCCCTGATAAATATCAGCATTGCTAAGTGAGAAGGGATCTTGCCAGCTTGGAGGAGACACCAGTCAGGACGCTCCCACAAGAGGCAGTGACAGCCATCAACTCTGATAGCTTTAAAAGAGCATTAGACAAATTCACAGAGAAGGATGTCAATGACTTCCAGCCATAACAGTTATGTATTACCTCCTCTGTTGGAGACGGTAAGCCTCTGAAAGCAAGTTTTGGAGAAATACAAGTGGGCAAAGTGCTGCTGTGCTCAAGTCCTGCTTCTGGGCTTCCCTTGGGCATCTGATTGACCCCTGAAAGAACAGGATGTTGGATGGCCCTTTGGCTTGACCCTCCGGGCTCTTCTTAGAGTCTTAAGTTCTAAGCTAGATACACGTTGTTGTTGCCCGTCTCAAGATCAGAGTTCTCCCAACCAAATATTGCGGGTGGCGAAGTCTAATAAGGATAGAAACTTACCTTCTACACAACCCTGTTCTACATTCAATGGATTATATACGTTGCTGTGATGAAATATGGGGCTACTTGTGTGTAAGCGCTTGCACTCTCAGAGTTTTGTAATCAGTTTCAAAACTGTCCCTCTCCGCGCAGCCATCGGTGCATGGCTGCCTTAATTGCTGGCAGAATCCGTCAGTGGGCGTTTCTGGAATTTCTTCCAACATAAGAGTTCTTTGACAGAAACTCTACGCCTAGATTCTCTACGTGACAGCTTCCTGCGCAAAGTGGGCATCCCAAGGGGAGCTCCTGAGCTCTCCCCGCTGTTCTCACTGGAAGCGTCTCGGAGCCGTTCCTCCGACTCTGTTTCCGCTGAAACTCTCCCTCTCCCCCTGCTGGTTCCCTCCTCAGCATCCGAGGGTCTCCTAGCATCCTGGAGCCCCTCCACCACTTGGAGCTCCGATGGCAGTTCCCTGGCATCCACCTCCCCTCCAGGACCCCCCTCACCCCCCGTTCTCCCCCTTTCTCTGGGTGGTGAGGCTGGGAACCCCCGGAAGGAATCTTCCCCATCTTCGGATGACTCGAAAACTGCTCTCCACCTACTACTATCCCTTCTTCCCGAATAATCTTCCCCATCTGATTCTTCTTCCTCTTCCTGTCCTGATTCCGGGAACCCCTCAAACTCCTCTTCCTCGTCTGTGGTGCCGAATTGCTCCTCCCAGAACCTAGCTACGGGCTGGGGCCTCCTTGGGAACCGGCGGTGAAACTCTCCTACAATAAACTCATCCTGGACGGTTTCTGCGGGTACCCAAGCATTCTCGGACTGGTTCCCCTTCCCATGCCACTAAGTACTCCACCTGTTTACCCTTCCACCGAGAGTCAAGTATTTCTGCTACATGACTGCTGCGCTCCCTCTCTTCTACTTGTGGTGCTGCAGGAACTTCACCTTCTCTTCCCCGAAATTCCCGCCCTTCCCTGTGTGGTGACAGTAATGACCTATGAAATACTGGATGTAGTTTCATGTTGTCTGGCAGCCTGAGCCTGAAGGCCACCAGATTGACCTGCTGTGTAACTTCGAAGGGTCCCAGTCGTCTTGGCCTTAATTTCTTGCAACCTCCCTTGAAAGGTAACCCTTGTGTTGACAACCACACCCGGTCCCCCACCCTTATAGTCTCTCCTTCCCTTCTGCTCCTATCTGCCTGCCTCTTGTATTCTTCCTTAGCCCTATCTAAATTCAATTTCAGCTGTTGATGTATTGCTTCCATTTCTTCCACAAAATGTTCCGCCGCCGGTACGCTCCATCTGTCCTCCCCTTCCCCTGGAAAGGCCCTAGGGTGACACCCATAATTGGCCATGAATGGACTCATGCCTGTGGACACATTTTCTGCGTTATTGTAGGCAAACTCGGCCAGGGCTAATTTCTCTACCCAGTCATTCTCTTGGTCATTTACATAACACCTCAGATATTGTTGCAAGATACTGTTTGCCCTTTCTGCCTGCCCATTGGTTTCTGGGTGCCTGGCGGTCAAGAAATTGACCTCCACGTGCAGTAGGCTCATGAGCTTCCTCCAGAACCGGGACGTAAATTGTTTTCCTCTGTCAGAGACTACCCTCAAGGGGGCGTCATGCAACCTAAAAATGTGTTTTACAAACAATCTGGCGGTTTCTTCCGCCGTCACCGCATGTGAGCAAGCTATAAAGTGGCACATCTTGGTTAACAAGTCCACTACTACCACGACCGCCGTTTCCCCCTTGGATTTGGGAAAATCCGTCATAAAATCGATGGACACTGCCTGCCATGGCCGTTCTGGTGTGGGTAATGGTTCCAGCAACCCAGCCAGTGCCGCCCTCTCCCCTTTGGCTCTCTGGCAGCGGTCGCACCCCCTTATATATTCTCGTACATCTTCCCTCACCTTTGGCCACCAGCACTGCCTGGTGACTAACAACATCGTCTTGTGTTGCCCAAAGTGCCCAGCGGTGGGGCTGTCATGCAGTTGTTTGAGTACCCTACTCCTCAATTCCCCCTCTGGTATGTACAAAGCCCCCTTGTAGTACAGTGCCCCGTTTCTTTCCTCAACCCCCCCCCGGGGTTCTCCCCTGCTCTCCGGAGCTCTCTGAGCTTATTTTGGGCGTATTCATCGCTCTCAGTCCCCTCTAGTTCTCGTTGTCCCACCAATGCTGCTCCACACACCCAGTGGTCCTCGGGTATCACATGTCTTTCTTCCGGCGCTCCCTCCCCCTCCATATATTCTGGTTTCCGGGAGAGAGTGTCCGCCCTTACGTTTTCTTCCCCTGCTACGTAGCGAATCTCAAAATGGAACTTGGAAAACTCCTGTGCCCATCGCACTTGTCTCTGGTTCAATACCCTGGCCGTTCTCCAATACTCCAGGTTTTTATGGTCGGTGCACACCTGGACCTTGTGTTGCGCTCCTATTAGTAGATGTCGCCAACGTCGAAATGCTTCATAAATGGCTAGCAGTTCCCTGTCGTACACCGTGTAATTCCTTTCGGACTTATTCAACTTCCGCGAGAAGAAGGCACATGGCCTCCAGTCTGAGGGATCCTTTCCCGGCTGGAGCAGCACCGCCCCTACCGCTCGGTCTGATGCATCGGTCTCCACCCTCATTGGTTTCTGCAGATCCACGTGCAAGAGCTGTTCTTCCGAAGAGAACACCTTCTTTAGGCGGTCAAACGCTTGCTGCGCCTCTTCCGTCCACACAAATTTCTTCTTACTGCTGAGGCAATCGGTGATGGGTGCCGTTAAATGTGCAAAGTTTTTGATGAACTTCCGATAGAAATTTCCAAACCCCAGGAATCTCTGCACGTCCTTCCTGGTTCGAGGTGTCTTCCATTCCAGTACCGCCTGTACTTTGCTCGGATCCATTGATAACCCCTGGTCTGACAAACGGTACCCCAGGAATTCCACCTCTCTTGTATGGAACTGGCACTTCTCCAGTTTGACCCATAGCTGGTTTGCTTGTAACCTGCTTAGTAGTTCCCGGACATCTCTGACATGCTGCTCCTCGTCCTCTGAGTAGACCAGCACATCGTCTAAGAAGGCTACACAGTTCTTGTACAGCAAGGGTCCTAGAACATGATGCATGAAGGATTGAAAGCATGCTGAGCCCCCTTGTAATCCAAAGGGCATAACGAGATACTTGAAGGCTCCCAGTGGGGTGAACATGGTGGTTTTCCATTCATCCCCTTCCCTCATTCGTATCAGGTTGTACGCCCCCCTTAGGTCCAGCTTGGTAAAAATCTTTCCCTTCCTAACTCTGGTCAAAATGTCTTCCATTCTGGGCATGGGAAAGGCTACTGGTTCCGACACTGAGTTGACGGCCCTGAAGTCCACTACAAGCCTGGGCTTATTAGTGTCTTTTTTGTCCACAAAAAACACTGGACTGCCCCCCACCGCTCTCGACTCCCTTATGAAACCTCTCTTTAGGTTTTTGTCTATGAATTCCCTTAACTCCTGCATCTCTCTGTCCGACATGGCGTACAGTTTGCCCACTGGTAGCTGGGCTCCCGGGAGTAGGTTGATTTGACAGTCAAAGGGTCTATGAGGGGGTAGTCTATCTGCTTCCTTCTCACTGAAGACGTCACTCAGGTCGGCGTATTGCCGTGGTATTTCTCCCTTTCCCCCCACCTCCATCCCTGCCAAACTTGCCATGGCCAACCCAGGGTTTCCTCTTCCCTTGCAGTGTCCAAGCAATGAGCTGACCCGAAAGACACCGTCCGCTGGTGCCATCCCACTAGTGGGTCATGTAGCGCCAGCCAGCTCATTCCCAAAATGATGGGAGGTCCCGCTAGTGTGGCTACATGAAATGCAATGACTTCCACGTGCCTTGCCACCCTCATTGTCATAGGCACCATCTGTTGGGTTACTTCTCCTCCCAGTAGTTCCCTCCCATCAGTCGTAGTGACCTGCAAAGGACGACTTAAGGGCAGCGTCTGTATCTGGTGCTCTGATGCAAATTCCTTACTCATGAAATTGCAAGAGCTGCCTGAGTCTAACAAGGCTTTGATCGTGAGTGGATGTCCATTGGGTAGCTCTAGCACCACCTCTATGGTGAGGGATGCTCGGGGGGGTTCAGGCTTGGGCACATTCACTGCTCCTTGGCCTGGCTGCTGTGCCCTATCGCTGGCAGCCAGGCGTTGGCTTTTACCTGCTCCTTCGCCCCCTCCTCCTCACTCCCAACAGCCCCCACCATTCCTTGCCACGCCTTCCTTTGAGGGCAGACCCTGGCAAAATGTCCTGGCTGTTGGCAGAGGAAGCACTTTTTGGCGCTCTTTCCCTCCTTCCGCCCTTCGTTAAAATTCGAAGTTCCCCGCGCGCGTGCGCCTCCAATTTCCATCGGTTCCACTGGCTGAGAAGGTTGCTCTGGCATCTCAGGAATGCGGAAATCATTCCAATGCTCTCCTCTCCCTTCCCGCTTCTCCAGAGCCCTCGCCTCTTGGCGCGCACCAATCGTAAGCGCCGCTTTGGTCAGCTGATCCATGGACTCCGGACGGGGCGCGCGGGAAAGTTCATCTTTCACCGCTGGGGCTAGGCCTTCAAACAACATTTGTATCGGGTCCGAAGCCAGATCCCAACCCAGTTTGTGTATGAGCATGGTAAATTGCGCCCAATACTCTCGGACTGATTGATTTCCCTGTTTGCACGCCATCAACTGCCTGCGTACCACGCCCTGTTCAATCCGGCTGGAAAACATCAAGTCCATCGCGATAAAGAATTTCCTCAAGTCTTTCAAGGCGTCATTATTTGATGCCATCAGGGGTCGAACCCAGTCTCTACCCCCCCCTCGAGGTGTCCAATCACAAAAGCCACTCTCGCCTCCTCATCAGCAAAGTCATCATACTGCAGGTTCAGGGCATACTGCATCTCTGTCTTAAAGGCTTGGTAGTTCCTTGGGTCCCCCCCGAATTTCTGCACCAACCCCGGTACCTTCCTTGCAATGGGGGTAGGTTTCCCCTGTGCATCCTGAGCTCTCCTTTCATCGAGCCGCGCCGTTAGCAGAGCCAGCTGGCATTCCAAATCTCTGTTTTTCTCCTCCAGAGTTGGTCCACCTCCAGCTCCTCCTGCTCCTCCGGCGCCGGTTGGGTTGCTCATGATGCCTTCCTTCGCACAAGTAGCGTCAGGGACTGACGGATTGCTGTGATGAAATATGGGGCTACTTGTGTGTAAGCGCTTGCACTCTCAGAGTTTTGTAATCAGTTTCAAAACTGTCCCTCTCCACGCAGCCATCGGTGCATGGCTGCCTTAATCGCTGGCAGAATCCGTCAGTGGGCGTTTCCGGAATTTCTTCCAACATAAGAGTTCTTTGACAGAAACTCTACGCCTAGATTCTCTACGTGACAGCTTCCTGCGCAAAGTGGGCGTCCCAAGGGGAGCTCCTGAGCTCTCCCCGCTGTTCTCACTGGAAGCATCTCGGAGCCGTTCCTCCGACTCTGTTTCCGCTGAAACTCTCCCTCTCCCCCTGCTGGTTCCCTCCTCAGCATCTGAGGGTCTCCTAGCATCCTGGAGCCCCTCCACCACTTGGAGCTCCGATGGCAGTTCCCTGACAGTTGCCTTTTTTCTTTTGTTGTTTATTTTACTGCATAGTGTGGTTGGGTCGGGTTTTTAGTTTTTTATTGTTTAGTTTTGAGGTTTTTTTGTTTGTGGGGAGAAGGCATGTAGGGGAGTGGGAGAGAAATAGTAGAGATGTGAAAATGTATATAGCTGGGGTGGAGAAAGTAGATAGGAATAAGTTCTCTCTCTCTCTCATATAGTGCATAATGAAAGCATGCAGTCCCCTCCCTCAGCAGGCCAACCAGCTTGGCCCCAGGACCTTATGCACATGTGCATCTGATATCAGCACACGCGGCCCCAGCGGGAAAAAATGTGGGTGCCTAGCCCCTTCTTGGGGAAAGTTGTGGGGCCTGGGGCACCCAGCCCCCTCCCCCAGTGCCTATGTCCCTCAGGAAATGGTGACGGCCACCGGCTTGGATGACTTTGAAAGGGGGTTAGACTAATTAATGGAGGGCAAGGCTGCCAATAGCTGCTAATCATGATGCTTGTATATGACCTCCTGTATCAGACATGGTAAGCCTCTGAGTGCCAGTCACTGGGAACAGGAGCGGGAGAGAGCTGTGCTCCTCATGTCTTGCTAGTGGCCATGAGTCGCAACGCCAGCATGGTGTAGTGGTTAAGAGCGATGGACTCATAATCTGGTGAACCGAGTTCGCGTCTCCGCTCCTCCACATGCAGCTGCTGCGTGACCTTGGGCTAGTCACACTTCTTTGAAGTCTCTCAGCCTCACTCACCTCACAGAGTGTTTGTTGTGGGGGAGGAAGGGAAAGGAGATTGTGAGCCGCTTTGAGACTCCTTAAGGGGAGTGAAACGCGGGGTATCAAGTCCAAACTCTTCTTCTTTTTCTCTTCTTCACGTGCCAGAATGCCTCCCTCTCTTGCACTTCTGCTGCCCAGTGCAGGTGCTTTCCCCACTTTATGGGCAACCAGCTGGCTCTGAAGATGGGCACAAGGCCCACCTAGCTATGTCCGCTGTCCTTTTTGAGGAGGAAGAAGCAGCACCTGAGGCAGCCATCTTCCTGTGCCTGATGGTGCAGCCGGCCCTGGCAGAAGGGGAGAGAATTCTCATGTGCGCTCAATAATTTTCTCCCACAATCCTCTGTCAGCCCATGAAGGTCCATAGGAACCACACTGGGTAGTTTGGCCAGAGAATTCGAAAACTGTCTCACCAGGGTAGAAATTCCATGTCGCATTGTTTGGGAAAGCAAATGTGACAAATTCACAGTTGCCCTGAACTTTGTGGTGACTTCATAATAAGCTCTTCAAAGTTTCCCTTTAGCAGGGGAATTCTTTGTGACTTTGCTTTGGGACTTGCCCTCCAATCACAGTGAGTGAGGAAGGAAATCGGAGAGGAAGATGCTGTCTTGGGTTGGGACAGGGTCTGAAAGCTAAGCAGGCAGAGCAGAGACTATTCCTCTTTTTCTAGTATAGTTGTTGGAAGAAGCCCATGTCACTAGGCCTAGGGTCTGCTTGATGCCCATGGAAATAAATCGTGTTTGTGAATATCTACCTACCTGGTCATCTGTGGTGAATAAGAATATGAGACTTTTCAAAGCATTGGTGTGGCTGAGAGACTAGGGTAAAGGTCAAGAACCCCTGGACAGTTAAGTCCAGTTAAAAGCTCATCTTGCTTCAGTCTGAGGGAGCCAGCATTTGCCCGCAGACAGCTTTCCGGGTCATGTGGCCAGCATGATTAAACTGATTCTGGAGCAACAAAACACCATTATGAGTGCCGTAGGGCACGAAAATGCCATTTACCTTCCCGCCACAGCAGTACCTATTTATCTACTTGCACTAGTGTGCTTCCGAACTACTAGATTGCCAGGAGCTGGGACAAAGCAACACCCCATTGTGCAAATTCGAATTCGGGGGGACACACGGGTGGCGCTGTGGTGTAAATCACTGAGCCCCTTGGGCTTGCCAATTGAAAGGTTGGCATGGCTGAGAGACTAAAGCTCTGTGGGGTGCCTTGCCATGAATTGAATTTCCCTAGATGATCTAAGTGAGCTTATAGACTGACCCAAGATGTTTCGGGGCTGGCAGCAGAAAAACCAGGCATCATTCCTCACACTAATGAGCATGAGACATAATCCATTGGGAAGTCCTTCTTTGAAATTCACAGGAGGTATGCATGGTTCTGTAAGTGGAATATGCGTCTGGTTCTCCTCCATCACAATATTTAATACATGGCATTTAAAAACCCAGTCAATTAATCAGATTCTGTTGTACAGTCAGAGGCTTGTAAAAAAACAAAATAATACAATTTCTAACATAACATGAGTTAAAATATATAGTACATATATAAAATAAGAAGGAGAAAAACAACCCAAACTGCACTTAAACAGACAAATCCTTTTATGAATCTTTGCAGCAGAAAAGATAAATTTAGCAACAGTTTCCATTTACTGTTTTTGTATGGATTTGCCAATAAGTAAGTCAGCCCTTCCTGGGTGTTTTAGTAAGACAGAAGTAAATAATCACTTATACATACAAAAATAATACATAGGGTTTCTCTTGCTCATCCCACAAGGGCAAAAAAAAGTAAAAGGGGAAGATGTGTGGGTTATAAATTTGAAATAATTTGGTTGCTCTAATGGTGTTGCTCTTATTTATGGCTCTAAATGTGTATTTATATGCTGTGTTCAAGGGCATCCAGGTAGTTTACAACCAAAATACTAAAAAAAATTTAAAAAAAGGAAAATGATATCTCTTAGGCATTCCTTGGAATAGACTCCTCCTCTTGTAATATAAACCAATTTATAAACCATTTTCCTGCTTATATTTTGGGTTGGCTATAAGATTGCAGCTCTGGTTGTGTTTTCTAGCATAAGGCCGACCCTATCATTGGAGTGTGGGATGGGTGCCTCAGGCAGTTGATTCAGAGAGTGACAGGGAGAGGTGCTTGTGAGATATTCTGCCTCAGGTGCCTTGGTTTGAAGAGGGGAATGTCATGTCAGGCAGCACTATGTCTTGTGTTGGCCCTGCTCCTGCACAAACCTTGAAGTGGTCAAGAGCTGAGCAAGAGCACACTCAAGGAAGTGTGTGTAGGAAAAGTTACCAATGTGCCCATAAGCCAGATCCACCTGCCTTCTGTTAGGCAGCCAAAATGTGCCATCCTTCAGATGCTACTTCTTCAACTGCTGCACACAATGACAAACACTTTCACCTGCTACGCAGTTCTTAATGAGAAGGCATTTCCAGATGAATCAGCAGCAGTCAAAATCATATATAAGCAAACTCATTTCAGCAGGTTGGAATAGCCAATCCTTTAAGGCAGTGGTTTTCAACCAGTGTACCGTGGCAGCCTTGAATGATGGTCAGAGGTGCCATGGGCAACACTGGCCTCTGTCCGTCTTTCTTTCTTTCTTTCTTTCTTTCTTTCTTTCTTTCTTTCTTTCTTTCTTTCTTTACCTCCCTCCTCTGATGTCCTCTCACGTCTCCCTCCCAAAGGCTTGCACAGCTGTTTGTTGCAGCAGACCTGGCTATAAGCTCTGCAGGTGAATGGTGCCTCTAGGAGGCCCCTCTCTTTGGGGTGGGGGGGCAGACCCGCTGAAAGAGGCGGTCATTAAACCACTTCTTAAAAAAACATCTTTAGACCTGGCCATTATGGCCAACTATCGCCCAGTCTCAAATCTTCCATTCTTGGACAAGGTGATTGAGTGGGTGGTTGCTGAACAACTTCAAGCACACCTGGAGGATGCGGACCATTTGGATCCCTTCCAGTTGGGATTCAGGCCTCACCATGGGACTGAAACTGCCTTGGTTGCGCTGGTCGATGATCTCCGGCAGGCTAGGGACAAAGGTGAGAGCTGCTTCCTAGTTCTGCTGAATCTCTCAGCGGCCTTTGACACCATCAACCATAATATCCTTCTGGACCGTCTAGAGGGGCTGGGAGCTGGGAGCACTCCTTTCTCCTGGGCCGTGTCCAGAAAGTGGTGTTGGGGGATGAGTGTTCAGACCCCTGGGCTCTCACTTGTGGGGTGCCTCAGGGTTCTGTCCTCTCCCCCATGCTTTTTAATATCTATATGAAGCCACTGGGAGAGATCATCAGGGGGGTTGGGCTGGGTGTTCATCAGATGATACCCAGCTCTACCTCTCTTTTAAATCAGAACCAGTGAAGGCGGTGAAGGTCCTGTGTGAGTGCCTGGAGGCGGTTGGAGGATGGATGGCGGCTAACAGATTGAGGTTGAATCCTGACAAGACAGAAGTACTGTTTTTGGGGGACATGGGACTCCCTGGTCCTGAATGGGGTAACTGGGCCCCTGAAGGACCAGGTGCACAGCCTGGGAGTCATTTTGGACTCACAGCTGTCCATGGAGGCACAGGTCAATTCTGTGCCCAGGGAGGCTGTCTACCAGCTCCATCTGGTACGCAGGCTGAGACCCTACCTGCCCGCGGACTGTCTTGCCAGAGTGGTGCATGCTCTAGTTATCTCCCACTTGGACTACTGCAATGCACTCTATGTGGGGCTACCTTTGAAGGTGACCCGGAAACTGCAATTAATCCAGAATGCGGCAGCTAGATTGGTGACTGGGAGTGGCTGCCGGGACCACATAACACAGGTCCTGAGAGATCTGCATTGGCTCCCAGTACGTTTCTGAGCACAATTCAAAGTGTTGGTGCTGACCTTTAAAACCCTAAATGGCCTCGGTCCTGTATACCTGAAGGAGCGTCTCCACCCGCATTATTCAGCCCGGACACTGAGATCCAGCACCGAGGGCCTTCTGGCGGTTCCCTCATTGCAAGAAGTGAGGTTACAGGGAACCAGACAGAGGGCCTTCTCGGTAGTAGCGCCCGCCCTGTGGAACGCCCTCCCTTCAGATGTAGAATCATAGAATAGAATCATAGAATCATAGAATCATATAATAGAATCATAGAGTTGGAAGAGACCACAAGGGCCATCGAATCCAACTCCCTGCCAAAAGCAGGAAACACCATCAGAGCACTCCTGACATATGGTTGTCAAGCCTCTGCTTAAAGACCTCCAAAGAAGGAGACTCCACCACACTCCTTGGCAGCAAATTCCACTGTCAAACAGCTCTTACTGTCAGGAAGTTCTTCCTAATGTTTAGGTGGAATCTTCTTTCTTGTAGTTTGGATCCATTGCTCCGTGTCCGCTTCTCTGGAGCAGCAGAAAGCAACCTTTCTCCCTCCTCTATGTGACATCCTTTTATATATTTGAACATGGCTATCATATCACCCCTTAACCTCCTCTTCTCCAGGCTAAACATGCCCAGCTCCCTTAGCCGTTCCTCATAAGGCATCGTTTCCAGGCCTTTGACCATTTTGGTTGCCCTCCTCTGGACACGTTCCAGTTTGTCCATGTCCTTCTTGAACTGTGGTGCCCAGAACTGGACACAGTACTCCAGGTGAGGTCTGACCAGAGCAGAATACAGTGGCACTATTACTTCCCTTGATCTAGATGCAATACTCCTATTGATGCAGCCCAGAATTGCATTGGCTTTTTTAGCTGCCGCGTCACACTGTTGGCTCATGTCAAGTTTGTGGTCAACCAAGACTCCTAGATCCTTTTCACATGTACTGCTCTCAAGCCAGGTGTCACCCATCTTGTATTTGTGCCTCTCATTTTTTTTTGCCCAAGTGCAATACTTTACATTTCTCCCTGTTAAAATTCATCTTGTTTGTTTTGGTCCAGTTCTCTAATCTGTCAAGGTTGTTTTGAAGTGTGATCCTGTTCTCTGGGGTGTTAGCCACCCCTCCCAGTTTGGTGTCATCTGCAAATTTGATCAGGATGCCCTTGAGTCCATCATCCAAGTCGTTGATAAAGATGTTGAATAAGACAGAACCCTGTGGCACCCCACTAGTCACTCTTCTCCAGGATGAAGAGGAACCATTGATGAGCACCCTTTGGGTTCGGTCAGTCAGCCAGTTACAAATCCACTGAGTGGTAGCATAGTCAAGTCCGCATTTTACCAGCTTCTTTACAAGAATATCATGGGGCACCTTGTCATGTGAAGGAAATAAGCAGCTATCTTCTCTTTAAAAGACATCTGAAGGCAGCCCTGTTTAGGGAAGTTTTTAATATTTAATGCTGTATTGTTTTTAACACTTGATCGGAAGCCGCCCAGAGTGCCTGGGGAAACTCATCCAGATGGGTGGGGTATAAATAATAAATTATTATTATTATTATTATTATTATTATTATTATTATTGAAAAGGGGTGAGGGGCTGCCGGCTCTGCAGGCAGGGGGGGAAACATAACTGGGCTCCTGAGCCCCATTGGAAAGCTGCAGAAAGAATGTAGTTGGTCAAGGGAGCCAGGGACTCAAAAAGGTTGAAAACCTCTGCTTTAAGGTCATTTTAGAAACAGCACATCCCACTTAAGGAAATTCCACAGGCCACCACTAAAAAGGCCCTGTCCTTTGTGGCTTCTGGAATGATATTATTTGAATAGTGGACACTTAAGTGGGGCCTCTTCTGACCAGTCTTGGAGCCCAGGAAAGTTCACACAGTGCTCTGTCAAATAATGATGTCAGCAGCACTGACCAGCATGGGCGGGTTTTGTCACTCAACTGAGTCATGAGATGTAGAGACCTCTGTAGCATGAATAAGAAAGGGTGGTGGGGCATTGTACAGGGCACCTATGCTTACAAAAGGCCTGGTTCACATCTCTCTGTATCTGTGCTTCACAGGGTGATGCTAGAAGGAGCCCGGAATGCCTTATGTGGATCGTCAGAACCGAATCTGTGGGTTCCTGGACATTGAGGACAATGAGTCCTGTGGGAAGTTCCTGCGAAGATATTTCATCCTGGATACCCAGGCCAATAGCCTTCTGTGGTACATGGACAATCCCCAGGTAATGCCTGTCCTCAGAAGTAGACACCAGTGGCCCACCTGAAAGCAGCAGCCTTTCTGTGACATTCTTCAGGTCCTTTGTAGAGTCCCCCCTCCCCCAGTCCTGTTAGATTTATATAGAAATCATGTGATAAAAAGAAGAAGCACATTCCAGTGTCTCAGTGCCCCGTTTGGTAAAGCAACTGAGATGGATGTTGAGGTGCTACTTCTTTATCACTGAGACTCAGCCCAAACTGGACTCAATGTTAATTGTATGAAAGCAGTTGATGTGCATGTGTAAGGATTTAAATACCGACCATTGGGTCTGGAATGTGTGCAGCATGCAAAAGCTGTTGTTTGCTCCCTTGTGCTTATCCAAGGCACCATTTCCTTGGAATGAAGGACAGTGGGAACTGGGATAGAATCATAGAATCATAGAGTTGGAAGAGACAACAAGGGCCATCGAGTCCAACCCCCTGCCAAGCAGGAAACACCATCAGGGCCAAACTCTTGCATCCAACTCTCCCAGACACAACGCCTGGCCTGTTGTTTCTCATCCATATAACGTTGTGACATCCTGTCAGGTGAGGTGGGAAAGGGCCCATCCATTTGTATCTATGGCAACAGGGCAACCTCTTTGAATATGGTAAATAGCATACTGAAGTGGCCAGCCAAAGTCATTGCCTTGACAAAGGAACCAATTTGGCTGGTTCAGTAACCTCTTCCACTAAGTTCTAAGCAGGCTTGGGAAGGGCCCAAGATATAATCCAGACTGACCTCCTTCCCCACAAACTGTGACTGTATAAATCTCTGAACTATATTTAAGTCAGGCTGCTGTGGCCCTTGCAGTACAGCAGGATGAGCACCACCAGTGGAGGTGAGCTGTTAAATGTTTTCTCCCATTAATTTCCATGAATGGTCAGGGATGGTGGGACAATAGTAGTCCAACATGTCTGGAGGGCACCAGGTTGGAGAAAGCTGTGCTGCACATTCTTGATTCACATGTACACATTTCAGTGGGCGCCAAATAAAGACCTACCTCTTTTGCCCAGGATTTTGTGGGGTAGTAATCTCCATGGGATGTTTGACTGCTGCTACCGTGATGACCTATGGGTGGTCTTCTATCCTCACCCACTCTTGGTTCTGCTGAACTTGGTTGTATTTTAATGTTATGGAAATTGTTTTATGTTTTTTTATTGTCCTACAACCTGCCCTGTGATCACACGATGAGGGGTGGGCAAAATAATATTACTGACAATGGAGCTTAAGCTGCTCATGAGATGTGATCCTGGCACCTCGTAGCCTCAGGCTGCTTGGCTCTTATTGGAGTGATGCTGCAGGTCTCCCCGCTTTCTGGTTCTGCCAGTTATGTGGGCAGATTTCTATCATGGGCATGTGTGGAGAAGGTGGGTTGGACTCGATGATGTTTCAGATAATTTCCAGTGTGAGGCTAAGAACCTAAGAGTATAGGAAGAGCCTGCTGCATCTGGCCAGTGGCTCATCCCGTCTACCCTCCTGTTCTCAAAGTGGCTGACCAGATGCCTGTGAAAAATCCACAAGCAGGATTTGAGCACAAGATCCCTCTCGCTCCTGTGCTTTCCAGCGACTAGAATTCAGAAGCATTGTAAAACATAGCTCCATGAATTTGTCTAATCCTCTTTTAAAGCCATGCAAGTTGATGGCCATCACTGTATCCTTTGGGAGCAAGTTCCATCGTTTAACCATATGCTATTGAAAGGACTTTCTTTTTTCTGTCCAGAATTGTCTAATATTCAGCTTCATTGGAAGTCCATGTGTTCTAGTTTTATGAGCATGTCCCCATTGCAGCAGGTCCTGGTGGCTCCCTTTTGCAGTGTGGGCCCCTGGCAGATGCCTGACCATGCCACCGCTTAATGCCAGCCCTGCTGTCCATTGCTATAGCTGCAAAGAGGGTCCTATGCTAGAGCAGTTGCTTGGGCAGCAGGGAGATGTTTCTCTGTTGATGGGGCGGGGGCAGAAAGCCAGGCTTCTCATATTTATAGCAGGGCTGGCCAATCCAAAGGCTCAGTTCAAGCTGTCAGTCAGCATAGTTGATGTTTTGCACCTCTGCTCCTTTCCATTCTCCTAAGGCCACAGCACTTACCTTCTATGGTAACTCAGACCCAGCTCCTGTCTCACACTCCAGAACACCAGACAGAACCCTGCAAACAGGATCTCAAGTCTGGATGGTCCCACCAGACATCAAAATAGACACTCACACACAGCAGCTCTTGTGAAGCTCAGCTTCATGAGCTCAAAGAGGAAATCTGACCCAGCGGTTTGCTGTGACTCATATCATGCCTTGAACTGTCTGAGCATCTTTGCAAGGAAGCCACAACAAAATGTCTTGTCTGGGAAACCCCCCCTGGACAACTGGACTTTGCAAGCTGAGAACTGAACAAAGTCAGTTTAGAAGCTGGTATGGGATCTGCACCCCTTCCTTTGCACTCATCCATTTGAAGTAACTACCACAGATTTTATTCAGTATCTATCCATTTAGTATTTTAAAAGGAACAGTAGAACAAGGGCTCAGTGTGCTATAACACACGTGGGCAGAAGATTTAGGCAAGAACAGTTGTCCATGAACAGTTGATGGGATTGTCCTCATGGGCTCTGTTCAGCCATGAAACATAATGTGTGATGCTTGGCCAGGTATTTTCTCTTGGCCTGGTGCTCAGCAAATTTACAGATGACACCAAACTGGGAGGGGTAGCTAATGCTGCAAAAAACAGAATCAGAATTCAAAATGACATTAACAGATTGGAGAACTGGGCCTAGGCTAATAAAAATAATCTCAATAGGGACAAATGTAAGGTTCTGCACTTAGGCAGGAAGAACCAGGTGCACAAATACAGGTGAAACTCGGAAAATTAGAATATAATGGAAAAGTTCATTTATTTCAGTAATTCAACTTAAAAGGTGAAACTAATATATGAGATAGACTCATGACATGCAAAGCGAGATATGTCAAGCCTTTATTTGCTATAATTGTGATGATCATGGCGTACAGTTGATGAAAACCCCAAATTAACAATCTCAGAAAATTAGAATATTAAATGAAATCAGCAAAACAAGGACTGCAAATAGAGCAATATTGGACCTCTGAGAAGTAGAAGCATGCATATGTATTCAGTACTTGGTTTGGGCCCCTTTTGCATCAATTACTCCCTCAATGCTGCGTGGCATGGATGCTATCAGCCTGTGGCACTGCTGAGGTGTTATGGAAGACCAGGATGCTTCAATAGCAGCCTTCAGCTCTTCTGCATTGCTTGGTCTCATATCTTTCATCTTTCTCTTGGCAATACCCCATAGATTCTCTATGGGGTTCAGGTCAGGTGAGTTTGCTGGCCAATCAAGCACAGTAATCCCATGGGCATTGAACCAGGTTTTGGTACTTTTGGCAGTGTGGGCAGGTGCCAAAGTCCTGCTGGAAAATGAAGTCAGCATCCCCATAAAGCTCGTCTGCACTCCAAAATCTCCTGGTAGACGGCTGCGTTGACCCTGGACTTAATGAAGCACAGTGGACCAACACCAGCTGATGACATGGCTCCCCAAATCAACACAGACTGTGGAAACTTCACACTGGACTTCAAGCATCTGGCATTATGTGCCTCCCCATTGTTTCTCCAGACTCTGGCTCCTTGGTTTCCAAATGAGATGCAAAAGCTGCTCTCATCAGAAAAGAGATTTGGGCAGCCATACTCCAGGGCAGGCAGGCAGTGGGCCAGATCCTCCACAGCTGCCTTCTCCAACATGGTGCCTTCCAGTTGTCTCCATCTCTCATCAGCCCCAGCCAGCATGGCCAGGGGTTAGGGGTTTAGAGGACGCTAGGCTGCTTGAAGAAGGCTACTCATGTCACTCAATTTTAGCATCCTTGCCATTGATCATCACTAATTCTAAATAAGCAATCTGGGGGTTGGTTGTTCATTGCCACTTGACTTATTGACTTCTTAACCAATTTCAGAACTTGGCTGTGGGGGCCAAAGCAGTGGGATCTTTGCAGCTGACCTACATCTCGAAGGTAAGAACAAGGTGGAGATACGATTGGCAGGAACCTGGCAGAGCCTATTGCTCCTCCCCACTCTTCTAGCCCTCAAGGTTTTGTTGCTATTGTTTTAAGCCCACCAGTTCTGTGCTTATAACTATGGGTGCACTTACTCTTATAACTATTTGAGCTTGTGACAGCATGGGCAAAATCTGGTTGGATTTGGTTTGGTTGGATGGGCTATTTTCAGATCCCTGGTCAAGGATGGCACCATTCCTGCATTCTTTATATTGGTTTGCATGCCCCAGTGCTGCTGAGTAGGCATTCAGCTGCAATAGCATTGTATCCATAGCTGGACACAAAATGCCACCACTTCCACTGGGGACAAACCTGTTTCTCATTGCCCAGCATAACCCAGTGATTCACAAATCCTCAGTTGAGGAAAGTATAATTTCTCAGGGGAAAGAGGAAGCCTTTGCCTAATGTGGAGGAAGAAGGCAGAACTATGATGCTGCTGCTGGGGCAGAGAGCAACCCAGGGGTCAGGGGGCCAATTGCAAAGTGTTCCATTTCTAAAATGTTAGCTTTACCCACTTATTAACAGCCAAGTTTCTAGTCCACAGGCGGGGGCAATTGTGACCCTCCAACTGTTGTTGGAGCCTAACTCCCCACAGCCCCCGCCAGCATGGCCGGTGCTCAGGGATTATGGCAGTTGTTGCCCTACATCAGGAGGGGCGCAGTCTTCCCCATTCATTCCTGTTCTGGTCCTTTGGCTGCAGAGCCGTGTGTTGCTGTCAGTGAACACTCACTTAAGTACAGGGCCGTCTTAAGTATATCCGGCGTCGTGCTGCAAAGATCCTCCGGCAGCCACCCCCACCCCCCACCCCCGTTTCCCAGAGTTGCCAACCTTTTTACGGCGCTGCCAGCTGGGGCTGGAGGAGGTGGGCAGAGGCTGCAGGGTGGCTCCTCTGGCAGGGAAGAGGCAAAGGCTCCGGGTGTGCTGCTGTTTCAGCAAGGAGGGCGAGGGTGGCAAGTGGATGCTGGGATGTGCCGCGCCCATCCTCTGCCTCTTCCCTGGCACCCTCCAGAACTTGGCGCCCTAGCACCCCACGCCACTTGCCTCTATGGGCAAGACGCCCCTGGTTAAGTATCCTGGACCTGTGACAAAGGCTGCCCCTTGCCTGGATGGGGGATGCAGAGGAACCTCTGTTTTTGATATGGCTGGAATGTAGCCTGCTATGCAAAGGAAGAAGTCACAGCTGTTGACCCACCCAGTTTTGCCTCTGGCCATGCCCACCATCAGCATGCAGCCACCAAAGATTTGTCTGCAAGGGAATGTGGCCCTTGGCCTTGCAAAAGATTTCCCCTCCTTTAAATGCTGCATGGTAGGAAAGGCTTCACCTGCTCAATCCTGCCTGCCTTAACTGTGCTGAGAAAGGTTTAGGATGCTGAGTGTTTGCCTGCTATGCTAAAGGCACCCTGGAAAAAACCTTTGCAACTTACCCAATAACTAGGACAAAATTACTCAGGGCTGTGTAATCAGCTGTCTCACCTCCCTTTTTCCTTGCAGGTCAGTGTGGCTCCCCCCAAACAAAAGCCAAAAACACCCCTCTGCTTTGGTAAGTAGAAGGCATTCCAGGGAAGTGGGGAAGGGAAAGGGCTGGTTCACACATGCATGTAAGTCTTCAAAGCACAGTACACTTGAAAACAAGCAGCTGCACTTGGCAACACTTAATGTTACCTGTGGCTTTTTAACCTTTACGACTTATGTTTATGTACACAAGTCATCACTCAATGTCACTTTCAGCCATCAATTAGGGGACGCTGACGCATAAGTTGTCCATCAAAGAGAAGATGGACACCAGTGATTCTGTAATATGGTTATTTAGTTCAAGTCTCCCCAAAAGGGCTCTAATTTCATTTCGTGGTTGCAGAGGAAAGCTAACACTATGCCAGTTAGATGGCGTTGGCTGAATGTTGGGCTGCATTCAGACTTTTGTCACTTCCTGTTTTCATCAAAGCATAATTTGCCATTACATTTGAATCAGCAATCCATGGTTAAGTTTACCTCCAAAAATAACTTAATGATTTAAGCCCATTATACCCAAAAGAGCGTCTCCATCCCCATCATTCAGCCTGGACACTGAGGTCCAGCCCCATGGGCCTCCTGGTGGTTCCCTCGCTGCAAGAAGTGAGGTTACAGGGAACCAGGCAGAGGGGCTTCTCGGTAGCAGCGCCCGCCCTGTGGAACGCCCTCCCATCAGATGTCAAGGAAATAAACAACTGACTTTTAGAAGACATCTGAAGGCAGCCCTGTTTGGGGAAGTTTTTAATGTTTGATTCTATTTTTAATATTCTGTTGGGAGCCTCCCAAAGTGGCTGGGGAATCACAGCCAGATGGGTGGGGTATAAATAAATTGTTGTTGTTGTTGTTGTGCATGACATGTAAGGGGGGAGGCAGGAGAACAGAGCTCATCGGTTGTCAACCTGCTGCCCTCCAGATGTGTTGTAACACAACCCCCATCAGTCCCAGCTTGCATGTGCTGGCTGAGGCTGATGGGAGTTGTAGTCCAAAACATCTGGAAGGCACCAGGTTAGTGAAGGATGCTTCAGACCATAGTTTATATTTCAAGGAGTGCCTTAATGCACCTTTGAAGTGGATTCAGATTCCTCCTACCCCACCACAAGCTTATTCTGTGAATTTGATTCACTCCTTTCTCAGCCACACTTTCAACCCTCGGGAAACCGACTTGGCTATCCTTCTGGTTTTTGAGAGGATTTTGTCCATGCAAACCCTTGCAACCATAGAAGCCAGAAGATGTTTAAGGAGCTAATATCTGACTTTAAAACAGAGATGTTTAGAGAGCTGAATTCTGTGAACCATATGCTGCACTCCTTCTGCCCATCTGCAAAATGCATGATGGTCTTTATAACCGAACCCCCATCCAAAATGTGGTTGTGTACAAGCAGTGAGTAATATTTGCTCTAAAAAAAAGTTTTCTTGCATTTCAACTTCCCGCCGACCTTCCCCAGCACAACATATTTTTTATTTTGCTTTTTTTAATGCAGTTATCAGAGTTGTGAACAATAAAAATATATTCAATGAAATATCAATCTCACTCCCCCTAATAGCAAACTCTTGTCCCAAAGGAAATGGAGAGAAAATGAGACCACCCAGAATACAGAGGATGGTATTGGCCTGCCTCAGAGAATTCTGAAGCTGGCAGAAGTACCAAAACAAACAAACAAACAAATCCCACCCCTTCTAATATTCCAAAACAACCCAATGAGAATGGAGTATTCTCCAAAACCACAGAATATTGAGTGTCATTTGGAAAAATAAAACAGAAAACGAGGGGTCAGGAGGAGGAGGCATTGGTCTGTTTGGGACCCTAACAGAAAAGTAGGAAATTTGTGACCCTTCAGATGTTGTTGGATGATGATGATGATGATGATTTCACTTAGAGCCTGGCATTCCTCCCAAAGGAGGCAAGCACATCATTACTAAACACGATTAAAGCATTCTAAAAACAGTTAAAAGCATTCTCTTAGCCAGTGATTTTGGTTTTGCCAGGAACAGCCATCAAATACCTGCCTAAGCAAGAATGTTTGTAGATGCTTCCTGAAGGTCAGTATTAAGGAAGGCAAACAAACAGGGACCCACCATTGAAAAGGCCCCATCATAGGTCAGTGCAAACCAGGCAGCCCCCAGAGGTGGCACCACCAACAAGGCCTCAGCTGCCAGTTGTAGGGACCCATAATCTCTGGCCATTGGCCATGCTGGCTGAGTGGGTCTGGTGAGATTGTAGTCCACAACATTACTTCAAGGGGTACAGATTCCCCACTCCTGCCCTAACCATTTATACTACCTTGGAGGAGAGTGGGTCTGGCCGGCTGGCCAGAACCCTGAACAAGAGATCTCCTGTTAGAAGGGGAGCATACAGTGTGGCATTTTGTTACAGGTCCCACTTGCAGAATTTATAAAGGTAAAGGGAGGTAAAGGGACCCTGACCATTAGGTCCAGTCGCGGACGACTCTGGGGTTGGGGCGCTCATCTTGCTTTACTGGTCGAGGGAGCCGGCATACAGCTTCTGGGTCATGTACCCAGCATGACTAAGCCGCTTCTGGCGAACCAGAGGAAATGCCGTTTACCTTCCCACCAGAGGGGTACCTATTTATCTACTTGCACTTTGATGTGCTTTTGAACTGCTAGGTTCGAAACCCAGCCATAAAAACCAAAGCCAAGAACTTTAGAGTGACATTTGGTTTTAGATTCCCTAACGTAGACACCCATTTAAATCTAAGTGCTAAGACCAGCAACTAGATCAGATTGGATTCTGTGAGGGCAAATGCCTTCCAGAACAGAATTGTTTTCTCCATCTGAAAGGGGCGGGAGTGGAGAGAGCTGTTCAGGTGAGCCTCAATGTCAAATCCAGTCTATACGATTGAAGCACATGGCATCTCCCAAAGAATCCTGGGAACTGTTGTTTACTCTTCATAGAGCTAAATTTGCCAATAGCCTTAACTACAATTTCCAGAATTTGGGGTGGGGGAGAAATGTGCTATGCCAAACACTGACACTGATCTCTGTGTCCACAGTTATTAATGCATTGTCTCAGCGCTATGTTTTGCAAGCCAATGACCAAAAGGACCTGCAGGACTGGGTGGAGGCACTAAATCGGGCCAGCAAGATCACGGTAGGTTTGCCCAGTGCTTTGGGTATCTTTTTGGTGTTCAGTGGAAAGAAGGGGTCATGTTGGTTTCCTTTTATTCAGGCTTTAATCTGGTTGGAATGTAGGGATTTCTTTCCTTTCAGCTGAATTATGTGGGCATCTTGGCCAGAATCCTAAAACATAATTGAACAGGTGGAGTTCATTAATTTGGGGGAAGGGGAAGGAGAGGGGTCTGCACTCTCCTACAGGGAGTATGTCTTATCTTTCTCCCCCCCCCCCATTATTCCTTTATTCATCCTGATTAGTTTGCAGGTAGATCAGACAATGTTAGCTATTAAATGAGCATTCATTCTGATTTGCTTATGGGGAAGTTAAACAACATTGCATCAAAGCAAATGTTATTCCACACTTTACTTTGCTGTCATTTACCTTATTGCAAAAAATGTGGCCTTTGAGGAAGTGGTTTGTTGTACAAGACCTCCCAGTCATAATTGTTGAACCAATTTTTGCTGGTATATGACTGAATCCCATCTGAAAACACTGATTATCTGGAAGTGCCCAATGTAAAAAGGCAGTGTAGAAAGTCTTTAAAGAAGAAGTAATAACAAACAGGTTCCTCCTCCACTTTTTCCTTAACAACTCACCCCAGGAAATGCAAAATAGATAGAACACCCGGGACACAAATAGGAAAAAGGCCCTATAAGCTGTCAGTATTTTATAGCCTGAAAAGTCCTGTACTGCCACAGGCAGGGAGGGGGGCACCCACAGCACTTTGTTACGCTTCCCCAGCCATTTATTCTAGTTAAAGTTACTTCAGGAGAATTGCAAAAGCAACGGCAAAATTGCATGGATTTAGAATTTATTCAGAGTAATTCTGATAGGTGGGGTGAATTTGCAGGTTCTGAAGAACTTGAGTTGGTTTAATTGCCATTCTCACTCACCTAGCAGAAAACAGGATCAGGAGTCCAGTAAGAAGAAAGAGGGGGTAGACATTAGAGTAGCCTTCCCCAACCTGCCCCCCCCCCCAGCTGTGCCCAACATATAGTAAAGGTTGTCCTTACCACTTGCCAGACCAATGCCAAACCAATCTGAGATACCCTGGCGTGTGATCATTCTCCCCAGGGCATTTTACCCATCTACATGTGTTCTATATGCCATGAAAAAATGGGCTGCTGTTAATATACCCTCCTTTCCATGGTGCATACATTGATTTATACTGTAAACTGTGATCTTTGGATGAAAGGCGGCATATACATCTAATTTGTTGTTGTTGTTGTTTACAGAATTTGAACAAGCTTGGCCCTGTAATTCATGACATGAGAAAAGCAAACATTTGTTCCCAGTTAGCTAAGATAGGGAACCTGGGGTCCTCCAAATGTTGTTGGACTACAACTCCCATCATGCCCTGACCATTGACCATGCTGGCTCAAGTTGATGGCAGTTGGAGTCTAACCATCTCTGGAGGGCCACTGGTTTCCCATTTCTTTTGTAAGAGTTGTTCTAAAAACAACAACAACCTGTAAAAGAACTACCCACATTCTTGGTGTGATCACCTGGAAGCGGTGTATTGTGTAAATTTAACTCCCTGATGGAGGGGGAAGACACTCTCTTTTGCTTTAGTGGTGACATGTATATGGAACCCGAAACTTCTCTAGCCGAACCTAGGAAGCCCCTTGCTTTAGGGGCCAGCTTAGAGGGATGTTTCCTTCTCTCCATGATGGCAGGTGTTTGCCACATCATATGGAACCTTGGGTTGAGGATGCCATGCTCGGTGTGTTGATGGCTCTGGCATTGGGGAAGTGTGTGTGGTGCATCTTGTATCACTACCAACACCTGCAGTTGGAATATCAAATGCCCCCTGCCTGCTGCCTTTTGACTCTGCTCCTGCATAGCTTACATTAGACCTGTTGCCAAACTGCAGCTGCAGGGATCTAAGCCTGTGGGTTTTTTGTCCAGCTTCCTTGGAGACGGGCCAGTGGCTCCCCACTGATCAATAGGGACGGAAAGTTTTCCTGAAAGGCAGCTTGTGTGCCATATAGCAGTTACTCTCTGCCATTGGTTGCGTTTGGAGGCCTGGAGGCATCTTCTAAGAGCATTGGGGAGATGCACATGTGCTGTGTAGCAAAGGACAAGTTGGTCAGTTTCGGTGTCTCATTTTTCTTGTCTTAGAATCAGGCTTCCACATTTTTGAAGCAATTTGTGTGTCTTTTTAAAAAAAAACCACTCTTGAAAATCCATCAGCATTTTTGTGTGAATTTTTCCTATTAAACATATTGTTGTGTGCAACTTTGACTCACACACACATCTTTGAAAGTAATTTCCCATAATAAAATTCATTTTTGCAAGTTGTTTACAATAAAATAGGGTGGGTTGGTTTTGTGGGGGTTTTTTGCACACTTTCCCCTAATATGATACATCTTGTACTCACTGGTTGGTTGGAGTAATTTAGAGTAGTATGAGGTTTGCATATTGGTTCAAGACATGCAAATTAGGTGGCTTCCCATTGAAAGGCAAAGAAAATCAATGCCCCCCCCCCTCTATCTTGGGTCCCAATTGCACTATACATTTAAAGCAGTATCATGGCTTCCCCAAGGAATCCTGGTGTCTGAAGTTTGTTAAAGGTGCTGAGGGTTGTTAGGGGACCCTTATACCCCTCAAAGAGCAACAATGCCCACAGTGGTTTAGGAACCAATCCCTCTTCACAGGGAATGCTGAGAACTGCCGCTCTGTGAGGGCGATAGAGGTCTCCTGTCAACTCCGCCACCCTGCAAAGAGAAGGGGCAGGAAGTGTTTTTTGGTAGAGCTCTGTGGGCATGGCTTATGCCCCACTTGCCAGAATGGTTGGCCACTGGTGCCTTAAATACAGGGATAACTTGACAGCAACTTGACTAAATTCCCCATATCCACTCACCCTGTAAAATTGCTGCTTCTGAAACAGGAAGATGTGCTTCTATTACATGCTTGTTTCCTGTTTCCCTGTCCATGAGGGCTGGCTACTTCCCCTTCAGCTGGCCAAACTTGACTCTCGAAAACTGGTTGCTGTTTTGGAACATGGATTATTATCTTAAGAACTGAGAAATGAATATGAAAGGAAGCCTTTTTAGATTCCTAAATCTAGGCAACAGTGGCTTCCTTTGCACGCTGTGTTATGGTTAGGCATACATCTAAGATGTATTAAATGTGAGCACCAAGTGGGGGCAAAGTTGTGTTTGCAAATATGGTGAAATAACTCGGAGTCAATGGATTTCATGCTCTTTATTCAGCTCATAGTGGTGAGGAGGAATGGAAGTTCCCCAAGAATGTCTGCTTTATATACATTATTTACATAATGGGCCCCACGTGATTGGCTAATTCCGGGATTCTCCTGCAGGCCAATCAGGTTGCGGATTCACTTCCACCTGGAGCTGGATTGGGTGGCTCCTGCGGACCAATCAGACTGCTGCATTCTGAATCCTATTGTTCTAGGATCAATCAGACTGCTGCGTTTTGGATCCTATTCAATTCAGTACTGTCAGAGCTGCCTCTAGGTCCCAGCTCACAGAGGACCAACGCTAGGCTGTAGTTATGTACAAAAGTCTTTATTGAGGTTCAGTTTCCATTTTAAAGCCGCAGCGCGCAGCTCTACGTCTCAACCCTAGACCGGCGAAGTCCCGTCTGAGTCTCCGCCCCTTCCACACCAGTTTAAGACTCTCGCTTTGCTCCACCTCTTCCTAAGTTCCTTTCTCCTCTGGGCCCTCCTGCCCGCTAGGGTTTCATCCTTCCTGGACTCCTCTGACGCTGACCCTGATGATTCTTCCCCCTCCTTCCGGCGGGCTTTAGGACCTGGTTCCCTATCCGGGCTACCTTCTGTGCCGCTCGCCTGTACATTTGAACTTGGCGCGCGCGCCCAGCCTGCAACTTTCCTCTTGACCGTTCCCTCGCTCTCCGATGGAGGCGTGGCCACCCCTGACTCCTCTTCTCTCACTGGTGGTGAATATGTGGGCTCTGATACCTGGGACTCCTCCCCCCCACTACGCTCTGGTGGGGAAGCTGGTCCTGATTTCCAACTGCTGCTCTGGGAGTCCCCGCTGGCCCCTTGTTTCTGGGGTGTCCCCCTTGGGTCCCCCCTTGCCCTGCCCATCGGCGCCCCCTTCTGTGGATCTTCCGATTCGCTGGAGAGGCTCACGGAATCTATTGGGCTGCTGTCCTCCTCTCCTACGCTGCCCTCGGATTGCTCCCCCTCACTCTCCATCTCCTCTCCTCCCTGCGCTCCTGCTGAGTCCCTGACATCCATCCCCCCCTCGAAGCCCCCCCTTTTCCCCTCCCCCTCTTCTGGCGTGGGTTCCGGGTGCTCCAATGCTGTGGGGGTGCATGCCGGATACAGTTCTTCCCCCCTGGCATGCTGCCAGTCCGTGACGGGTACATCGACGTCGATCTCCTCCGCTTCCATCTCTTTGCCGGTGTGCTCGAACCCAGGGTCCTCCCCCAACCCGTCCATGCCCCCCTGTCCCCCCATTTCCTTTGGGGAGTCTGCGTGCCAGGGCCCTCTTAGCAGTCTCCTGCGCCACTCCTCCTCGGGTTGAGTGTCCCACCAATAAGAGCGTTCCGTACCCAAGTCTGAGATCGACCCCTCCAGCGAGGTAGTCTCTGGAGCCGTCTCCTCAGCCGAGGAGAACCCCTGAAACGTACTGGCTGAGAGTGTGGGGGTGAAAAGATATTCGTCAAAATAATCCTCCGGCAAGGGCCTGTGTGGGAAGAGTGCGTGGAACTCGTCTTTGAGGTAGTGCTCCTCCACCGCATAGTACGGCACCCAGCTGTTGGCGCTGGCCGGGGCACCTTCCCTTGCGAGGAGATATTCAACCCCCTCTTCCCCCCATCTTGAGTCCAAAATCTCCGTCACCTCATTGAGTGGCTCCGCCCTCGGCGACCCCCCTGTCGTGGGTGCGTCTCTAAGCGGACTAGGAGCTGTCCCTGGCTCCTGAAACCTGTGAGGTGCCTTGTAGGGCGTTAGCACCGATCTATGAAAGACCGGGTGCATTCTGGAACGCTCCGGTAGTGTCAAACGGAAGGCCACTGGGTTGATCTGTGCCTCGACTAGGTAAGGGCCTAGCTGCTTGTGTCCTAGCTTCTTCTTAGCTAAGGATCTGGCCGGCACTGCCTGGGCTGCTAACCAGACCAAGTCCCCTACACGTATGTCCTCCCCAACTCTTCTGTGTTTGTCTGCCTGCATCTTGTATACGTGTTTTGCTAGTTCTAACTGCCTACGGAGCTGTTCATGGACCTCCTGTAACTCCTCTGCCAATGCCTCTGCCCCCTGCGGCTCCCCCTCCCCCTCTTTATCTAAGCCCGGGAAGGTCCTGGGATGTCGCCCATTGTTGGCGAAAAACGGTGTCACCCCCGTGGACACGTGTTGTGTGTTGTTGTAGGCAAACTCGGCCAGCGGCAGGTAGTCCACCCAGGTCGAGGGCTGCTGGTTGGCGTAGCATCTCAGGTACTGCTGCATGATGGCGTTGACCCTCTCCGCTTGTCCGTTGGTCTGCGGGTGTCTTGCCGACGCTAGGTTGACCTTGACGTTCAGGATCCCCATCAGCTTCTGCCAGAAACTCTAGATGAACTGGCGCCCCCGGTTGGACAGGATAGACCGTGGCAGGCCGTGCACCTTGAACACGTGGTCTATGAACAGCTTGGCTGTCTGTTCCGCTGTGGCCACCTTCGCGCAAGGAATGAAGTGCGCCATCTTGGTGAACATGTCGACTACCACGAGTACTGCTGTTTTGCCCCTCGAGCTGGGCAGATCAGTGACAAAGTCCAAGGCCACCCTCTCCCACGGTTCGGACGGGGTCTGTAGCGGTTCCAACAGTCCCGCCGGCGGTCTGTGTACTGGCTTGGCCCTTTGGCATGTGTCGCACCTCGTGATGTAATCCGCGACTTCTCCCCGCATCTTGGGCCACCAGAAGTCTCTGGCTGCTAATTCCACCGCCTTGTCCTTGCCGAAATGTCCGGCGCTGGGTGCGTCGTGTAGCTGTTGCAGTACTCTCGCGCGGAGTTCATCTCCCGGCACATAGATGGCCCCCTTGCGGAGGAGCAGTCTGTCGTGTATCTGGAACTTGTTGTCCTTCGCTGTGCCGCTGCGCACCTCCTCCATCTTGGATCGTGCGAAGGAATCTGTTCGCAGCTCGCGCCGTATTGCTTCCAGGTCCACGGTGGCCGAAGCGCATGCCCACGCCTTAGGTGCGAAAATGTGTTTGGCCGCTACCGGTGCTGCTTCCTCCAGATACTGCGGCTTCCTGGATAGCGCATCAGCCATGATGTTGTTGTCTCCGGGGATATATTCTATCCTGAAGTCGAAATCCGCAAAGAACTCCGCCCAGCGGATGTGCCTCTGGTTTAGGAACCGCGCCGTGCGCCAGTATTCCAGGTTCTTATGGTCCGTGCGAACTTGCACCGTGTGTTTGGCTCCGATGAGGAAGTGCCGCCACGCCTTGAAGGCTTCATGAATGGCCAGCAACTCTCTGTCCCAGATGGTGTAGTTCTGCTCCGACTTGCTGAGTTTCCTGGAGTAGAAAGCACACGGCCTCCAATCCCCTTGCAGGTCTTGCTGCAACAGGACTGCCCCCACGGCTCTGTCGGAGGCATCCGTCTCCACCCTCATGGGTCTGCTGGGGTTCACATGTAGCAGTTGTTCCTCGGAAGCGAAAAGACGCTTGAGTTTCTGAAAGGACTGCTCCGCCTGCTCCGTCCAGATGAACTTCTTCTTCTTGGAGCTGAGGGTGTCCGTGATGGCCGCCGTCTGCATAGCGAAACCCTTGATAAAAGTTAGCAAAGCCGACAAACTTCTGGACCTCCTTCCGATTGCGCGGGCTTTTCCAGTCCAGTACTGATCGTACCTTGGCGCTGTCCATGGCGATTCCCTTATCGGACAGCTTGTAGCCCAGGAAATCCACCTCCGTCATGTCGAACTGGCACTTCTCCAGTTTGGCGTAAAGCCTGTGCTCCCTTAGTCTTTGCAGGACTTCCTTGACATCTCTCTCGTGAGCCTCCTGCGTTTCCGAGAAGATCAGAATGTCGTCCAGGAAGCAGACGCACTTCTTGTAGAGGAGCCCCGCTAACACGTGATGCATGAAGGCTTGGAAGCAGTGGGAGCCATTTTGTAAACCGAAGGGCATAACCCTATACTCATAGGTGCCCAAGGGCGTAAACATGGCCGTCTTCCACTCGTCGCCCTCCCACATGCGTATAAGATTGTACGCCCCTCGTAGATCCAACTTGGTGAAGATGCGTCCCTTCCTCACCGTCGCGAGCAAGTCGTCGATCTTGGGCATCGGGAAAGCCGTGGGCTTGGTTTTCGAGTTTAAGATTCTGAAATCAACTACCAGCCTCTTTTGGGGCGTGTCTTTTTTCTTCACAAAGAACACAGGACTGCCCCCCACTGCTTTGGATTCTCGGATGAATCCCCGCTTCAAATTGTGATCTATGAACTCCCTGAGCTCTTGCAGTTCATCTTCAGACATGGAATACAGTTTTCCGGTCGGCAGCGTTGCCCCCGGCAGGAGGTCAATCTTGCAGTCGTAGGGTCTGTGGGGAGGCAGCTTGTCCGCTTCCTTCTCGCAGAAGACCTCCAAAAACGCCTTGTACTTGTCGGGTACCGCTTGCAGCATGCCCAGTTGTAGCTGTGGGTCATCCTCTTGCCCCTCGTCCTCCTGGTTAGTCATGATGCAATGTTCTGCGCAGTAGGAGGAGCAGAAGGTCAATTTACGCTGGTACCATGCCAATGCCGGGCTGTGCCTGTCCAACCAGCTCATGCCCAACACTATGGGCGTGTCTGACAGTTGGGTGACATTGAAGCTGATAACTTCACGGTGATTTCCAATTCGCATCACCATTGGCGGCGTTTGCTGTACCACCTGTCCCCCCAGCAATTCTCTTCCATCGACTGTCACCACTTTTAGGGGCATCGTGGCAGGCAGGAGCGCTATGCTATGTTGCTTGATGAACTCCACTCCTATAAAGTCTGCATTGCTACCAGAGTCAATAGTAATAGGGACTTCCATGGTGAGCCCATTGGGAAGCTGGAGTGTTGCTGTGAGCTGCACCACTGGTTTGGGCGGGAGGGGCTCTGTGGGCTGTAAGATTCCTGGGGACTGCTTCACTGACTCGTCTGGCTGGGCCCCAGTGGCTCTGCTTCCAGCCAGACTTCGTCGTTTCCCTGCTGTGGTTCTCTCTGCTGAACTGCTTCTGTTACTTTTGCTGAGGCTGCATTGTGCTTGTGGAGCCTCTGGGGGCACTCTTTTGCCATATGCTGAGCACTTTCGCAGATGTAACACTTCCTGTTCCCTCTAGGAGGCTTCACTTTGGCTGCTCCTGGTGCTAGGGCTCTGGTTGCTGACTGAGCCTTGGCACCACCTATCTCCATCGGCTCCTCTCCCCCTCCCAGTGGAGGCGTGGATTGAGCGTGCGCTGAGTCTCTGGGAACGAAAGGAGGTGCTCTTGCTGGCATGCGTCCCCAACGCCCTTCGTCTTTGCTCCAGGGACGTTCTTCCAGCCGCACACCAATCGCCAGCGCTTTCTGGACCACTTCTTGAGTGCTCCGTGGTCTCTCCCCCCTTGCGATTTCGTCTTTCACAGCCCCGTTCAGCCCCTCCCAGAACAGGTCCCTGACGGACGCTGAATCTTTTTCCCATCCCAGCGCGTTGACCAATGCAAAAAAGCGGGAATGATATTGCCTTACAGTGGCTCTGCCTTGTTTCAAACCGTGAATCTCTTTTCTAGCGACATCCACATCTATCTCCGATAAAAAACAATCGTCCATTGCCTTAATGAAGGCTTTTGCGTTTTGGAGGGCTGGATCATTATCTCTCCACAGATTGCGCAACCACGCTTTAGCTTCTCCATGGAGATGCGTTAGTATGAAGCCTACTTTCTCCTGCTCATCTCTAAAGTCCTTCTCCAGCAACTTTAGCGCAAAAACTACGTCTGCTCTGAAGTTAGGATATTGCTGCAGACTCCCATCGAAATGCGACACAAGGCTCCCCCCTCTCTTCCCGAGCCCGATCCCCTCTGATTTGGCTCCCGGTGGCCCCTGTTTAGTCAACATTTCCAACCTGGTTTGCAGATCCTTGCAGACAGCATCTGATTCCTCTTCTCCCCTCCTTGCCGCTAGTATTTCTGCGTTAAGTTGTGCCACGGCGTCTTGCAAAGCTGCCAGTCGTTCTTCTGTAGTCATCTTGTGCTGCTTTTGTGAGCTCGCGAAGCACCAATCTTCGCCCCTTGCTGCGTCCTCTCACGTTGCGAGGTTCTTTGAAATGAGAGACGGGACTTACTGTCAGAGCTGCCTCCAGGTCCCAGCTCACAGAGGACCAACGCTAGGCTGTAGTTATGTACAAAAGTCTTTATTGAGGTTCAGTTTCCATTTTAAAGCCGCAGCGCGCAGCTCTACGTCTCAACCCGCGAAGTCCCGTCTGAGTCTCCGCCCCTTCCACACCAGTTTAAGACTCTCACTTTGCTCCACCTCTTCCTAAGTTCCTTTCTCCTCTGGGCCCTCCTGCCCGCTAGGGTTTCATCCTTTCTGGACTCCTCTGACGCTGACCCTGATGATTCTTCCCCCTCCTTCCGGCGGGCTTTAGGACCTGGTTCCCTATCCGGGCTACCTTCTGTGCCGCTCGCCTGTACATTTGAACTTGGCGCGCGCGCCCAGCCTGCAACTTTCCTCTTGACCGTTCCCTCGCTCTCCGATGGAGGCGTGGCCACCCCTGACTCCTCTTCTCTCGCTGGTGGTGAATATGTGGGCTCTGATACCTGGGACTCCTCCCCCCCACTACGCTCTGGTGGGGAAGCTGGTCCTGATTTCCAACTGCTGCTCTGGGAGTCCCCGCTGGCCCCTTGTTTCTGGGGTGTCCCCCTTGGGTCCCCCCTTGCCCTGCCCATCGGCGCCCCCTTCTGTGAATCTTCCGATTCGCTGGAGAGGCTCACGGAATCTATCGGGCTGCTGTCATCCTCTCCTACGCTGCCCTCGGATTGCTCCCCCTCGCTCTACATCTCCTCTCCTCCCTGCGCTCCCGCTGAGTCCCTGACAAGTACATAACATATGTGTATCATTAAAACACCAGAGGGGAGCAACCTCAGGCCTGGGAGCCAAACGTGGCCAGTTAGGCTTCTCTCTGGCCTGCTCATCCCTTCCTCAAAGGCCTTTGACTGCTCAAATGCGTCCTTGAAGTGTGATAATGCCAGGAGAGGGAAATGTGTGTAGAAACCTCTGACTTTTGTCACCATGTGGGCCCTGGAAAGTCGCCCATGTGGGAATATGACCCTGACAGGCATTTGCTAGGGTCAAAATTGCCAATAGCTTCTTCCCACGCCAAGTACAGGGTCTTTGCCCATGCTCTTTGCCCATCCCTGCATTACTCTATGGCCTGAGGGCCACGTGAGACCCTCACTCTAATTTCCTGCAAGTGACAGTGGGCAGGTAGGGGATGGGGGAAGAAGTTGACAGAAATCAACAGTGCTCTCCAGCCACTTCCAGCCCTGTCCTTTCCCTCTACTGGCCCCAGCCCCAACCCCCAGCAGCATATAGCTCCAGGAAGGTCAAAATCTGATGAAATGAGCCATTGATGCCCCTTTCTCATGTGACTTTGTCTAATCCTCTTCAAGAGACACCTAAACTAGTGGCTTTGCTGAGAAGCAGAAGAAGGCAGTTGCCTTCATGCTGTGATGTGTCTGGTTTACCACCATGGGAAAAAGAGTGTCTGGGATTAGATGGAAGCTTGCCTTTGTTCCAGCAGAGCCCTTTTAACCATCTTATGGGGAACTTGCATGCAGACAGCCTCTGAAATTCCTTCCACGTATTGGCTGTTTGAGATCCAGCTGAGGCGGAGATCTGGGTCACCTAGGTGTTAGCCTAGTAAAAGCCAGTTTTACCTGCCCAGCCCACAGAGTACCTTCACCTCTTTGATGGAAGGTTGGAAAGTGAATCCTCCCAGCATTTGCTACCAGATTGTAGATAAGAATTTCTGCTATTAGGCAGGGGAAATGCATGCTGAAAGCCACAGACTCCTCCTGAATCTGATATAGTCACATATTTAGTTTTGTACTCTGGCCAAGGAGCTGCTGAGAGCTGCTAGATATCTCTGTCTGCTTGGCACCTGAAGGGCCATGATGTTGCTGCTGCTGCTGCTGCTGCTGCTGCTGCTGCTGCCGCCACCGCCATCCCCCCTGTCTGGAAGGACACCTGAGTACCTTTGCAAGGCAGGCATTGGGAAGGAGCAGAGGGAGGCACCTGAGAGGAAAGTTCAGGGAATAGATACATGAGTGGCTCCATATACTGTAGAACCACCAGAGGAAGACTGGGTGTTGTGCTTTGCAAATCAAAGGTACTAATCCCTCAGAGAAAGAAGTTTTTTTAAAATATGGAAGTTGTAGCAAGCTTGGTGTGAGCACAACATTGGAAACAGAGTAAGATACTAATTTAAGAAGAATGGCTGTAGAAATCATAGGCAGTTCTGTCTAATTTAATACAAGGGAATTTTATTATTAATTTATATAACGGTTACTTCAATGCATTTTAGAATTAGGCATAGTGAAGCCTATTGAAGGTGGTGCAATTAAACAAGACTTGGGGCTCATCCAGACTTCCCACCACTTTCCCCCAGGGAAACCCAATCTTTAGCACTCAGGTTTTCTCCAGATTGACATTTGCCCCAATTTAAAGCAAAAGGGTAGGTTTTCCTGTGGCTTTTTTTCAGGGGGAACTCACCGGAACTCATTTCTGGCCCTGTCAGGTGCCATTCTACGAGAAAGAGGGAGGTGCTCATGGTGAGTTCTAGCACCTGTTTTGCTAGAAAAATAGCACTAGGAAAGGAGCCAGAGAAGGGGAAAACCACTAGGACCCATGCCTAGAAAGTGTGGGTCAAGCAGAAGTGAAAGCAAGGCACTTTGGGAAGGAGGCGTGAGGCTCTGACAGGGTCTGAGAGTCCTCCCTCCTCCTTCCCAAATGCTAGTTGGTGCATTCCCAGCTTTGGGAAAGAGTTGGGAGGGCTCTAGGACCCTGTTAGAGCCTCACAACACCTTTCCAAAGCCCAGCCAGCCAGTGTGGGGACTGGAGGGAGCATCAAATTTTGACCTCGCTCCCCACTGCCTGTGTGACAAGGCTGTGGTATGAAAAGTTGGACCAGGGCTGAAGTACAAAGACATCTTTGCTAGTGCTGGAAAGATGATATATAGATCCCATTAAAGAGTTCTGGGTCTTTAAAAATGTACACTTTAAAAATACTATCAAGAATGTGCAACACATATGCAAGATTCCACAAATCAGATTTTGTGCTGGGGTGGGGGCTCTTGTGTCATTCAAATCCAGCTAGTCCATCTGTCAAAAAATATTCTAGCAAAATAATTTGATCTTAAAGCACCAACTTTTTTCTTTAGTACAGGTATATCATGCAAATAAATGCAGCCCATTATTTCCAGTATGCCTCCCTATTTCAAAGTGGAGTACTGCAGGAATTCTACAAATCAGCTGGACTCTTTGCTGGTATTGGATAGGGCATGAGACTCTTAATCTCAGGGTCATGGGTTTGAGTCCCACATTGAGCAAAAGATTCCAGCATTGCAGGAGGCTGGACTAGATGACCCTCATGGTCTTTTTCAACTCGATGATTCTATAACAAAATAAAAAAATTCCTTCCAGTAGCACCTTAAAGACCAACTAAGTTAGTTCTTGGTATGAGCTTTCGTGTGCATGCACACTTCTTCAGATACGAGAAGGGAATGGCTGGTATCTGAAGAAGTGTGCATGCACACGAAAGCTCATACCAAGAACTAACTTAGTTGGTCTTTAAGGTGCTACTGGAAGGAATTTTTTTATTTTGTTTTGACTATGGCAGACCAACACGACTACCTATCTGTAACTGGATCTATGATTCTATGAAATCCTTGCTGAATGGGATTTCATATACATTCTCAGGTGTCACTCTAGCAATTGATAAAAGCACTTCAAAAAAGGGTACATTTGGAGGGATTTAGAAGGATGCTGTCTCTTGTAGCGAGAGCCTGGCAGATTTTGAGAAGGCAGTTGTTTGGTTTTGAGCACGAGACATAACTTGTCCTTTTCTCTCTCTTAGGTTCCAAAGGGTGAAAGTTTCCCTCCAACTGCAGAAGTTGTCAAGCGTCCCTACAGGACTGAGATCATTGGTGGGGTGGTTGTGCAGACGCCAATCTCAGTCAACCAGGTGAGAAGGGAATGGCTGGTCAGCCAAATCTGTTGCTTTGGAGAAGGGATGGAGATGGAGAAGTTTACAGCATTTCTTTACAGCATTTATACCCCACTCTGCAGCCAAAAAGGCCCCCAGAGTGGCTTACATAAGATCAGTTTAAAAGCGCACAGCCTGTGCCTACAGCCTTACAATCTAAATACATAGCACAAAAGGAAAAAGGTATGAGGAGGGAAGGAGAAAATAAGCAAACTTGGGCCCAGACAGGCCTTGTGGAGGCCTGGTGTACATATAATACATAGGCATGAGTCCTTCTAATAATGGGTTGGTCCCTTGACCCTGATCAAAGATCCCATGGAGCCATTGTTGTGTTTCCAGAAGGGTAGTTGCATGTAATGATCTCAGGCAGGCAAGCAAGCCCTGATAAGAATTAACAAGTCTCTGGCAGTTTTATGGTACGTTTATTAATAAATTACATCCAGAGCGTGGCTCCCAGCCTGCCGCACTTGGATGCAAGTTGGTCACTCTGAGTCTCCGCCCCTGTCACAGCACGAAGGGCACCAGAGTCCAGTCCTTTCTCTCTTGCACTTCTGTTGCATTTTAACCCATTCAGCTCTTCTGGTTCGGGGAGAAGGTGGGTGGAATTCCACCCCCACCTCACCCCGCTCTTAAAAGAAGAGCCTTCTGAACGCTGTTTCTCACCTGGTTGCATAGCAACCTCCTCAATGCCGTCTATCTCTTCCCCTCCCTCTGCCTGCGAGCTCTCTGAGTCTGCTGCTCTACCTGAGTCTGGAAACTCTTGGTGAAGGGGGGGGGGCGAGCTAACCCACTCCTGCTCTGTCTGCATTCTTTCATCTTCAGAGTTTGACTCTTCCCAGGCATTCGATTCAGTCATGTCCCTGACACTGCATTAGTCAGTCTTGTGGCAGAAGTAAGTCTTGTGTCACTTTAAATTTTAACACATTTATTCTGGCATATGCTTCAATGGACTGGAGTCTTCTTTGTCTTCAGGTGCAGATATATTCTGTTATGAGTTGGGGGGGTCAATCAGGATGATACCCTACATCCCAAAGTTGTGGTCCTGTTTATGTGGGGTAGAATCGATAAGAGGAAACTGACCCAACCAGTCCCTTAGTTAAGTGAATGGCTTTGGCTGGCCAGTTAATACTGTGATTAATAATAATAATATAAAATTATTATGATTTATGAGTCTGCAGAGGTTGCCCTAGAGACAAATGGTTGCCTCACCCAGGATGGAGAACAATAGGTCAAGGGGGCATTGTGCATGGGGCGGGGGCCAGTGCTGGAAGCTGGAGACACAGAGACATGTCTTGTTCCGTGCTGGGCTTGGGGCTAATGGGGAAGCAAGATCTGTTGGAATGGTGATGCTGCAATCCCTTCCATCCTGTGCTTGCATTGCGTGCATGTGTACACAAAACAATACGTCCCTAAAAGACACCACAGTCTGTGCTGACTTGCATTCTAAAGAAACTGAACCCTGGGGAAACACCCCTGGAGTCTCTCACCACTCAGAGATTGGGGCTTGCGTGCAACAATGTGCACATTGCTTTGGGTGGAAACGTAAGCAGTGAGGGCAATGCAATGCAAAAATTCAGGCAATGACCCGGTTAGCTGGGATGCATGCCAAAAAAGCACAACAACCTCTTGTAGTAGCAGTGAAGGGTGATAAAGTGAACAGCATGGCAGTGAGTCCTGATCTGACTCAAGAGTGGTCCTTCAGATGTTGCCCCTCCCATCTCCCATCAGCTAGCAGTCAGGGATGATGGGACTTGGAGTTCAGCAACAACTGGAGGGCCAAAGGTTAGCTACAGCTGCCATGAGGACCTAAACAAAGCCCAGTAAAATAAGTGCAAAGAGCCTCCCAGTGCATCATCTTATTTCCCAAAGTGGTCAGCCAGGTGTTTCTGGCAAGTTCCAGGTGATGGATGGTGCTGGCGGATGCGACTGATGGGAGCTGGAGTCTCGCAGCATCTGCAGGGCTGCAGCTTCCTTACCGCCTGCTGGTACTTAGGCATAAGCAAAACTAAGATGAAAATGAGACATCCCAGCAATAATACCACCCTGCCCAACCCTTGGGCATCACAAAATCTGGGGCGTAGCAGCTGCTTTGCCTCCTTGCCAAATGGCCTGTCATGCCTCATTAACTTGCCGGAGAAAAGTGTGCCACCCTCCTCCTTGCTATGTGTGCCTTTTTTTAAAGAGGAAGCTGCTCATCCTGTGATGCAGGATTCAGAAGGTTAGGGAAGAGACTGGAGGAGCAGGAGCGTTTTCCTTTGAGCCATGACTGAAATGTGGCTAAGAAGCAAAAAGAACACAGTGGTACCTGCCAAATAATGTTGTCATGCAGAGTGCTTCTCTCCAGGAAGCCAGCAGCCATGTCTTCCTCTCAAAAGCACTTTTCCTTCCTGTTCCCCCTAGTTTTCCATCCCCCCCCCCATGCCTACTGGGCAGGTGCAGAATGCCTTCACCTTTACTAGTTGTGGAGAAGATGGAATTTTAGCAGGTGTAGTTTGCATGACAAGCTACACATCTCCTCAAATACGCTGTTCTATTCCTCTCCTATTGTGGTTTACTTATATGCTGCTTTTGGAACTGCGTATTGATACAGTGAAACAGGGGTTACCTGAGGGCCACTCCTGGAGGCACAGGCATGTGCATCTTGCAGAGACCTTCCCTGGCGCCAGAGAGTCACATCCCCCAGCTGAAATTAGGCTCGAAAGAAGCCTTCTTTAGCCAACAGAAGCCGTCTTTACAGTAGCCAAGAGTTGCAGCACACCTGTGGCGCACACAACAGTTTGCAAACGTTCCCATAGGTCCCAAAAGATTGTCGACCATTGCAATAGCAAATGCAGTAACCCAGCCAGATGGGTGGGGTATAAATAATAAATTATTAAATTATTATTATAGTACAATTAAAGCGCAATACAAAATTACACACACTGTAGGGATCATCTATGCAGTTGTTGAAGATGCAGATTCTGTGTCCTTTCTCTCTGTGTCGGTCTTTTACCTGGCCATCTTAGCATTCAAACAAGTGGGTCAGTGCCAGGAAGGACTATCCTGTGTACTTTTGCTGAACATGTAGATTGACTTCTGGTTCTATATCCCAGTATCCTAATTACTGGCTTTGCTGGCCTGTGGTTCTCGGGCTGCTATCCACCCTGAGCCCTCAGGACAGGGCAGGATAGGGCATGAAAGAAACAGTGCCAACCAACCCAGTAGGTACAGAGTACTTGAACTACAAGAGGAAGTCTTTCCAGCTTTTCATTACAGCTGTTGCCAGTTGCATGTCTCCCTTAATTAAGGCTTGGCCCCACATGTTTAATTAAATGGCTTGGCTGTGCATATCACACACTCACTCAACCTCTAGATGCTCTGCTCCATTCTGCTGAGAACAAACAGCAGGTATCCATAGTTTCTGTGTCCAATTAGCAGACCCAGTTTAATTGCTGACCTGGGACTGCTTTGCACAAAAGTAGAATGAGATGGTAGAGAAGACAGTGCCACTTTAGACTGCAGGGAGATGCCATTTTTTAAAGCATTTCTTAGTTTATTGAAAGTGTTTTTACCCCTCTCTTCAGTCCCAGGTCACTTTTAAAAGATGAGCATATAAGAACAGTCCCTGCCCTCAGGCCCACAATCTAAAAGACAGGACACAAAAAGGAAGAGGAACTGTGAGACTGTGAGGTGGAAATCAAACTCAGGCCCTAGTTCTTTGTCATGTCCCGATGGAATGAAGTGGAGGAGCCAAATGTCGCTGAGCTGAGTTGCTTCTTCTCATGCCCATGCTGAAGCCTGATGGAATAGGCGCTGCCAGGTGACCTTTGATGGAAGAAGCCTCGATAGAACGGGCTTCTTAGCTGAGCTGACAGGAGCCCAGCTTTCAAGCTCTTCCTCTTCTGCAGCCTGCTGGAATGGCTGCAGCAAGGCGGCAGCTGAGAAGGACAGAGGAAAAGCCTGATGGAGCTGGCTTCTCCGCAGAGCCAAATGAGTTGAGCATCTAGCTTTTCAAACATAGTGCAATTCTACTTCTTCCCTCTCTGAGCTGTGGGAAGAAGTAGGAAACAGGCAAGGAAACAGGCCCATGCGGCATGGCCACTGTCACCCTAAGGTAATCCCTTGCAAGAAAATAATAACAACAATAAAACCACCACATCCATGAGAGAGCTTCCAGCCCACTGCTAGATTTCCACTTGTGGGGAATGTTTTACACAAGGGAGCATTCAAAAATAATTCCTACCACGTGCTCTTCAAAAAAGCATGCCTGTTGCCTGCTTTGCTGTTCTTCCGGTGACAGACAGATACCTTTTATTTCCCCAGGCTTTTAGTTTTAGGATCTAAACTGTTTTATTAACTGCTGCTGTTGCTTTGTATTGTTGTAAACAGATGTTTCCTCCTCCCCACGTCCAATGCTCTGCGCTGCTGTCAAGGTCTGGCCAGCTTGAGTGGGATTGTGGAGAATCCCACTCCACAATCCCACTCCTGGCTCTTCCCCAACATGGCACAGGCACTGGGGAGGGGTGCTTTGTTGTGGGCCCTTCAGGCCAGGGGAGCCTGGTGCCCCAGTGGAGCACGTTGGCTACCTAAAATGTGCCACACAATGGCGCCCAGTGTCTGCCCCCTTTTTCCTTTGGGGACTGCATTTATTCAGAAGCAATAAGCAGGCACTCACCCATGAAATTTATGCAGCCAGCAAAAGCCCACTTTCTTCTTTGAAGAGCGAAGCCTTGGGCTCCCATTCTGTAGAAGTCAAAGCTGCATCAAAAGAACAGTTTGCTTTGTTCACTCTCTCTTTAGCCAAGGGGAGCTTGTGAAAGCCTAGTGTTTTGTCACTGGCTTATTTTTCTGCATTTCTGTTAATTGCGGGTGAAAAAAAATCATTTCCCATGTCACACACCACTTCTCTCTCTTCCCTTCCTTTCCCTCCTACTCCATGTGGCAAGGAAGCTGTTTTCTCAGGTCGGTTTTGTGCTTTGTGGCATCCTTAAGTGGTGTTGTCCTGAAAGGGACCCCAGAATCCCAATTTTAGCCAGTACACAATAACAAGATTGGGCCAGGGCTCTGGGAAATTACAAGCAGACCTTGCCCTCAAAGCCAAACCTCAAAGCCAAAGAACCTCAAAGCCAAAGTGAGAGCATTTGGGTCAAAATTAAGAGAGAGAAGAATAACAGGGACCTCATTGTGGGAGCTTACTATAGATCCCCAAGCCAAACGGAGGACATAGATGGAACAGATGGCCAAGCATGCAAAAGGAAGGGAGATAGTAGTAATGGGGGACTTCAATTACCCAGATATTTGCTGGATGTCAAACTCAGCCAAGAGCATAAGGTCAAACAGATTCCTCACTGGCCTTGCAGACAACTTCGTTGTCCAGAAAGTGGGAGAAGCAACAAGAGGAACAGCCATTTTAGATCTGGTCCTAACCAATGTTGATGACCTGGTTAGTGGGGTAGAAGTGGAAGGATCATTAGGCGCGAGTGATCATGCTCTTCTGAAGTTTACTATACAGCGGAAAGGAGCAGCCAAGCATACTAGGACTCAATTTCTTGACTTTAAGAAAGCCGACTTCATAAAACTTAGGGAAGTGCTGGGTGAGATCCCATGGACAGTAATACTAAAAGGTAGGGGAGTTCATGATGGCTGGGAGTTTGTTAAGAGGGAGATAGTAAAAGCACAACTTCAGGCAATACCAATGAGACGGAAACATGGAAGGTGCCTAAAGAAGCCAGGGTGGCTATCTAAAGAACTTTTAACTGAGTTAAGATTAAAAAAGGATGTGTACAAAAAATGGAAAAGGGGGGAAACCACCAAAGAGGAATTCAAACAAATAGCCAGCACATGTAGACACAAAGTCAGAAAAGCTAAAGCACAGAATGAACTCAAGCTTGCTAGAGAGGTTAAAAGCAACAAAAAAGGCTTTTATGGGTATGTTCGTAGCAAAAGGAAGAACAAAGAAACAGTGGGGTCACTCAGAGGAGAAGATGGTGAAATGCAAACAGGGGACACAGAAAGGGCTGAACTCCTTAATGCCTTCTTTGCCTCAGTCTTCTCCAATAAAGAAAACAATGCCCGACCTGAAGAATTTGGAGCAAATGATTCAGCAGAGGAAACACAGCCCAGAATAACTAAGGAGATAGTACAAGAATACTTGGCTAGTTTAGATGTATTCAAGTCTCCAGGGCCAGATGAACTGCATCCAAGAGCATTAAAAGAACTGGCAGGTGTGATCTCAGAACCACTGGCAGTCATCTTTGAGAATTCCTGGAGAACAGGCGAAGTCCCGGCAGACTGGAGGAGGGCAAATGTTGTCCCTATTTTCAAAAAGGGGAAAAGAGAGGACCCAAATAATTACCGCCCAGTCAGTCTGACATCAATACCAGGGAAGATTCTGGAGCAGATCATTAAGCAAACAGTCTGTGAGCACCTAGAAAGGAATACTGTGATCACCAATAGTCAGCATGGATTTCTGAAAAATAAGTCGTGTCAGACTAACCTGATCTCGTTTTTTGACAGAATTACAAGCCTGGTAGATGAAGGGAATGCAGTGGATGTAGCCTACCTTGATTTCAGCAAGGCATTTGACAAGGTGCCCCATGATATTCTTGTAAAGAAGCTGGTAAAATGCGGACTTGACTATGCTACCACTCAGTGGATTTGTAACTGGCTGACTGACCGAACCCAAAGGGTGCTCATCAATGGTTCCTCTTCATCCTGGAGAAGAGTGACTAGTGGGGTGCCACAGGGTTCTGTCTTGGGCCCGGTCTTATTCAACATCTTTATCAACAACTTGGATGATGGACTCAAGGGCATCCTGATCAAATTTGCAGATGACACCAAACTGGGAGGGGTGGCTAACACCCCAGAGGACAGGATCGCACTTCAAAACGACCTTGACAGATTAGAGAACTGGGCCAAAACAAACAAGATGAATTTTAACAGGGAGAAATGTAAAGTATTGCACTTGGGCAAAAAAAATGAGAGGCACAAATACAAGATGGGTGACACCTGGCTTGAGAGCAGTACATGCGAAAAGGATCTAGGAGTCTTGGTTGACCACAAACTTGACATGAGCCAACAATGTGACGTGGCAGCTAAAAAAGCCAATGCAATTCTGGGCTGCATCAGTAGGAGTATAGCATCTAGATCAAGGGAAGTAATAGTGCCACTGTATTCTGCTCTGGTCAGACCTCACCTGAAGTACTGTGTCCAGTTCTGAGCACCACAGTTCAAGAAGGACACGGACAAACTGGAACGTGTCCAGAGGAGGGCAACCAAAATGGTCAAAGGCCTGGAAACAATGCCTTATGAGGAACGGCTAAGGGAGCTGGGCATGTTTAGCCTGGAGAAGAGGAGGTTAAGGGGTGATATGACAGCCATGTTCAAATATATAAAAGGATGTCACATAGAGGAGGGAGATAGGTTGTTTTCTGCTGCTCCAGAGAAGCGGACACAGAGCAATGGATCCAAACTACAAGAAAGAAGATTCCACCTAAACATTAGGAAGAACTTCCTGACAGTAAGAGCTGTTTGACAGTGGAATTTGCTGCCAAGGAGTGTGGTGGAGTCTCCTTCTTTGGAGGTCTTTAAGCAGAGGCTTGACAACCATATGTCTGGAGTGCTCTGATGGTGTTTCCTGCTTGGCAGGGGCTTGGACTCGATGGCCCTTGTGGTCTCTTCCAACTCTAGGATTCGATGATTCGATGATTCTATCTGCCCTGATGGTTTCCAGGACCAGTGGCTTTATTTGGAACGGACTGCTTTATTCACCAGGTTGAGATGCTAGAGGAATTTATTTGTTTGCAAATTCCACTCAAACTAATCTGATCTGTAATTCCAGACTAATATGCACACAATAATGCATATCTGGATTTCACACTCCTCAAAATTTTGCAATGCAATTATAGCCTCACACACAAAACCCCAAACTGCTTATAAAAATGTTTATTTTAAGATAAAAGTAATGTTTAGAAATGTTTGAGAGAGAATACATATTCTAATTTGAGTCTTCCTGCAATTCTTGTTATAAAGTTACAATAAAAAAATATTTATATTAGATCTTTTCAGAAAATTGATTTTTGGGAGAGAATACATCTTTTAAAGATGATTTTTTTGTGCAATTATTAAGTTACATTTTAAAATTTAATCCGAATTTTGTGTTGTTGTTTTTTAAAAAATAAATTTTAAAAGTTTTATTTTAACAACTGTATGCTGTGTCCATCCCTGTCCCCAGGAAAAGGCAAATGACCGGATTATTCATACAAGGCCCAGTCATTCCAGGAGCTTTGTTCTGCTACCAGTGGGAGCTGGAGTTACACACTTGCATTCCCGTTCATGCCCAGAGAGGGCGCACAGCCATAGGCAATTTATTAAGCTAGGAAAATGCTGGGTATCACTTTGTATCCCATCCTATTGTTTGCATGCACCCAGTCTCCAAACAGCGAAAGACTTCTGGGGTTCCAGTGTTTTTGCAGGGTTTGGTTTCCTTGGAATGAAGATCAACGGAGACTATGGTATCCTTAGGATTTATGGTTTTGTTTACAACCTGACCATAAGATGGAAGGGCTCACAGCATTAGCACTGCCAAAGAGCTTGCCTCCCATTTCGGTTCCCAGGGAGATCTCTGAACCATGAGCTTTGGGTCCAGCATGGAGCAAGACGAGCCTCTGCCGCCAGCTCCCAGCACTGGCCAAAGCTCACACACAAAGCACAAGCTATTGCTCTTCTACCTTACAAGGTGGTGTTGCTTCCAGTTGGGTGAGGTGGGAGAGGAAGGTTGCACCCATTTGTCTCTAAGGCAACAGGGCAACCTCTCTGGACCTGTAAATGGTGGCAATTAGCTGGTCAGCTGAGGACACTATCTTACAAAGGAACGGATCTGACTGGCTTAGCGGCCTCTAATGCTAGTTTTGAAATCTCCTCGATACAGAATTACAGGCCTTGATATAATCCCAATTGACGTCACTCAGTCCAAGGTCTCATACCATTCTCATGTCTGAGTTAGGCTGACCGAGAATGCCTGGCTCTGAGTCACCCAGGGAGCATTGTGGTTGTGCATGGATTGGGGACTCCGCTTCCTTGTCCCCAAGGCCAGCGATCTCACCACTGCGCTGGGAGTAGTGGTGGCAAACATCAGGCTTGCAGGATCTATAAACTCCACAGGTCCACCCACCAGACCCATGTTCAATTAGTGGTGCAGGTGGGGCGCGCTCACTTGAAAGCAGCAGGGAGTCTCTGAGCACATGCACACCCAGCAATTTGTTTTTCAGTATCAGTCCTTCTGCACAAAAATCAACTCCTGGTTTCCACCTAAACTTGGTTTGATTCAGCAGCCTAATTTGGAAGAGGAAAATCTTTCAGTTGTTGGTATTGTTAATAATCTGGGAGTCAGAAGCCCTTGTCCGATGTACTGCAAACTGCTCCCAGCGCTCCCTTCTGCACCGCCTTGGCTTGGCTCTCAATTAATTTTATCCACATAAATGACCATAAAGAAGGGGCAAACTGGGCCAGATGCCATTTATTCAGGAAGCAGTGGTGCCATTACATGAGTGGATTTTGCAGACTGATGCAAACTGGGACCCTGGAGTTAGGAGTAGCAGGCTTTATCCCTTTGCTTCCTGCTTCCACCTATTTCGGGAAGGAGCTCAGTTAGGCCATCTGCTCTGCTCCAAGTAGGACTGGGAGAGACCCCTGTCTGCAACCCCAGAGAGCTGCTGCCCATCAGTGTAGACAGTACCGGATTAAATAGACCAGTCATCTGGCTTGGTACAAAGTTCCTATGTTGAAGTAGGAATCGGCTGCTGTTTGAATTGTGGGGAGGAGGGAGCTCTCATTTATAGTAGGTAAGGAGTAAGGCACCTATTAACCTCCTGCCCCCACAAACCACGGTCCCAATCCTGACCAAGGCCCCTATGCCTGCAGTTTACTAATGACGAATTGCATACAAGTGTTGTATATAGTTTGACTCTTGGGGTCTTGTGTGGCAGTTATGGGACTTTGGCAAAACAGATGACCAGTGTTCCTTTCCTGTCCAGCCTCAGTGGCAGCCTGATTCTTGGTGTGTGTTTTCTCCCTGCTCCCCTTCTCTCCTAGAATGGAGGGGATGGCTCCGAAAGCGGCGAGCCAGCAGTGCATCCTCTTCTGAAACGGTCCCAGAGTTACATCCCCAGTACCAAAACGCCACCTGGGCCACCCGTCCTCAAGAGCGGCTACTGTGTCAAGCAGGGGAATGTGGTAGGTCTCTGCCCTGGCCGGCCTTGGTGATGAAGTGGTGCTGGGTTTTAAAACCCGGTGCTTCCGTTGTGGGTGATGAAATCGTCCAGTGAGGCTCGGGGCGGGGGGGGGGGGAACTGAACATGAAGGTGGTTGTAGTGACTCCTGGAGAGAATTCCAGGTAGGCCCACAGCATTTTGCTGCCTGAGATGGAGTAGCAAACAGTGTCAGGTCTCTAGGGATGGGGAAGAAATCCGTTTTGGTTCACATCTGAAGCTGAGCCCACTTAATTTGCACTATCTGAAATATTGCATACCAAAACACAGTGTTTCTTTTGAAATTTTGAAATTCTCTGAGTTTTGCAATGACACTCTCTAGCCAGGCAGTGTGCACAAAAATGCATATACTCAGGTAAAGTGTGCAGAGAAATGCACGTACGTTAGTGGGGGGAAATGTGAAAGTGTATATTTGGCAAAGTTAAATAAAAACAGTGTATATTAGGAGAGATTTGCACTAAAATGCTGATAAATCTTTATGAGGACTTTTAAAAATGCATTTTACAAACTCATGAGGAAATGTGGAGAACTGAACTGAAGACTGAGAGAAAGTGAAACTGAGAAATTCACCTATCTGTAGCCCCCACCCCACCCCCTCAAGTTATAGTCATGGTACCTAAGTTATCTTGGCACCTGAGACAGCACATTTCATAAGCATCTCCTCTCCTCATCTGGCAGTAAAAATACATCAATAGTAAATTTAAAATAGCTACCAGCTTTCTGTCATTTCAAGACAAAAACATTCCACCTGGGACAGCTGCCACATCCTGTCTAATGGTAGGGCTTGGACCTGTGAGAGACCCTTTTGAGTGGATATGCTGGCCTCCAATTCCCATCGGCCCCAGCCAGGACAGCCAACCATCAGGAATGCTCAGAGTTGTAGTCCAACAACATCTTCAGGGATTCCCCCAGTCCTGATAGGGGTCAGGCCAAGGGTCTGGTTCCCATGCTGTCCTCTGCTTGTCCCCAACACTGACCATTCAGAGCCTCTGTACACAAGGGCTCTACTTCGTTATTATGCCTGTGTGTGAGGAATCCCATCCCGAAACTATCCATTCTTGTACGTTGTTTTGAAAAGCTATCTAACCTGGTGGCAGCAAATCACACAGGTGATCTGTATGATGCAGAGAGCAAGATCACAGGCTCTTGTGATGTGGAGTGTTTGGGACAGCTGTGGAAGACTTTGATAGAATATATCAGCATCCAAAAGGGGTTGTTTCTGTCTTTTAGAGGAAGAGCTGGAAACGGCGGTATTTCACCCTGGATGACTTTTCCATCAGTTACTTCAAGTGTGAGCAGGTAAGCCGAGGGCACCAACCTTTTTGGACCAGTGGGCACATTTTGCATTTTGAGAGAGTGCTTCGGGTGCCAGTCACAAAATGGCTGTGATGGGGGAGGTGCACCACACAAATGGGCTGCCACAAGGAACATGGCACAGCGCAAAACTAGAGAAACAGCCACCCTTGGCATCCTGCCCTTCCTCCTAAAGACAGCAACAGGGAACGTTCCTACTAAGAAGAATGTACTGGTTGGCTACTCCACATTCGCCTTCATTTTTCAGAAATTGCTTAAAACCTAACTGCACATTTTGCTCTGTAACTTTCTTTCTAGAAGGGCTAGAGCAGGGGTAGTCAACCTTTTTATACCTACCACCCACTAATGCATCTTTCTTGCTGGTAAAATTTCCTTACTGCCCACCAGTGCTCGATGGAAGAAGGGTTCAGCTTGTGCCATAGAACCCCCTACCACCCACCTAGAATCCTGAAATGCCCACTAGTGAGCGGTAGGGACCAGGTTGACAACCCCTGGGATAGAGACTTGATTTTTAAGTTTAATTTTTTTAAAAAGCTTAGAGTCAGAGTGCATCATTGAAAAGCTCTGCAGGCATTGTGTTCCGGCTGCTGCAGGAGCCAGAGTGGTGACCCCTGAGGGAAGCCAGGCTGTTGTGCCTTTTGAGAATTGCCACTTGCTCTTGGCTGCTCTCGTGACTGGTGCAAGGGGCCCCAGTTCCTTCAGGACAAATGCCTGTTTTCCATTAAGCAAAAAAGGGAGGCTGGTGTGAATCTGCTATGTCTGTGGTGGGAAACTGCCGGCCACAACTCCTGTGCATCAGGTGCAGGTGTAGTAAAGCTGCAACTGGGCTGAAAGTGGGTTTGTGCTGCCCGTCATCTGACCAGAGGTGCCTGCAAAGCTCTGCACACAGTTTGTTTAGAAATCGCGCGGGCCAGAGCAGTTCCCCTGATGACACTGTGACCTCAGCGGCTGCCCCCCACCCCCCGTCCACCTGCCAAAGAGCCCAAGGAGGGTGGGTGGGAGAGAGAAGGGTCTGGTCGGCAAGCTGGATCTCATTCTCCACCCATGCTGTGTGACTGCTGTGAGGGAGTCAGGTTTGGACAATTGAAGATTAAGGTGACTAAAAGGGAAGTTGCTTTATGGTCATAAGCACCAAAGAGGAATGCTGCTGTTTCAGGCTAAAGGTACATCCAGTTAAGATCCTTTTCTCACTATGGGCAGCCAGATGCAAGCAGGCAGGACATAAGCACAGCCATGCTTTACAAACTGTGCTCCCAGTAACTATTCCTGGGGGTTGCATGCAGCCACGTCATGACTAGCCACCACGGAGAAGCCTTACACTCGGTAAATGTTTCGAACCTCCTTTTCAAGACATCCAGTTGGGCAACTATCACTACATCTTGTGGTAGTGAATTCCTTCGTTCAACTCAGCGCTGTGCAAAGGAGTTTTTCCTTTTGTCTATCCTGAATCTTCCAATACTTGGCTTCTAGCCCATGGTCTAGAAAAGCTTCTGTTGCCTCTTTGTACAGCTTTGTACAGTTCTATCATGTATACACAAGCCCCATAACTTAACTTTTTTCCTACTAAAATGCTGAAAAGTTGTAACCTTGTTACTCTTGCCACCAGCTCCCCAGAAGCTCATCTGCCAACTCAATGGCTCCATTAACTGCTCTTGCCTGGATTTTCGGCTCTCATTGCTGACAGTTCAACTACCTGGCATCTGTTTTGCTTGTCTCCTCAGGACAAAGAGCCGTTGCGATCAATCCTCCTGAAGGACGTGCTGAAGACTCATGAATGTCTAGTGAAATCTGGGTATGGCTTTTGTTTCCAGCTGGGTTTTATATTTGGCATTGGCACTTGGAGCCAACTTCTGCAGGTTCTGTCTGTGATGACTAGTGAGACCCAAGGTTTTGGGGGGCCCAGCACCTTACTGGAGAGAGAGAGATAGCGGCAGCCCCAATTACTTGGCAATTGCACAGGGATGAAAAGCGGTATATACCCTGTAAATATGGGACTTTAAAAAGAAAAGATCACTGCTAAGATTGGTAGGAAGAGCTCTGTCATCCCTTTGCAGTTCCTCTCTTGCGCGACACAAACGGAACTTCAGCTTGTCTAGTCAGGTGCCTCATCATGGAATAGTTAAGGAAAAGGCTTAAAGTGGGGGGAGTGATTTGATTCAGAGGGGAATAGAAGTTAAACCCTCTCTCACAGACCATGGACCTAAACCAAGTCTCTCTCATTCCGTCTTCTTCGTCTTCAAATTTGTATACAGTTCACAAAATAAAATTACAATATAAAAACATAAGATACATAATAAAAATAAGAACAAAAAACAAACCAATAACCCCCCAATACATTTAAATGTTGTTTTTGACTGGTGCCTAAAGATGTATAAGAGCATTCCACAAATGGGAGCCACTGCAGGAAAGGCCTGTTCCTGTGTTGCCGCCCTCCAGACCTCTCAAGGAGGAGGCACATGATGAAGAGGCTCAGAAGATGATCTCTGGGTCCGGGTAGGTCATGCTGGGAAGGGAAACTTGGAATTTCTGCAGGCAAAGCAGCTGTTCTCTCACTGGTGGTTGCAGGTTTATTTTGTGTTCCAGAAGATAACTTAATAGTGTGGGAGAACTGTTGTTTTTTGCTGGCATGTGTGTGCATGTGTGTATTCCTATTACATGGTGTGTCGCGCAGCGGTAAATTAATCAACACAGAATCTTCTTCATAAACCGAATAAAACTTTTACTTAAGAAAATAAACTTGTTCAGAAACAGCATAGATAAAGAGCATACACAGAGTGCTCATAGCAGCTATCTGCCTCTTCACAGAGCCACAGTCATAGTCACTGATTAACTGGAGTCCTGGAGCCACTCCGTCTGCAACAAGACAACAGGCACAGGCACTACACTGGGCCTGCCTGCAAACAGGTTGCAAATCTATAGAGAGAATGAGTCATCCTGTAGATCATAGAATCATAGAGTTGGAAGAGACCACAAGGGCCATCGAGTCCAACCCCCTGCCAAGCAGGAAACATCATCAGAGCACTCCTGACATACGGTTGTCAAGCCTCTGCTTAAAGACCTCCAAAGAAGGAGACTCCACCACACTCCTTGGCAGCAAATTCCACTGTCCAACAGCTCTTACTGTCAGGTTCTTCCTAATGTTTAGGTGGAATCTTCTTTCTTGTAGTTTGGATCCATTGCTCCGTGTCCGCTTCTCTGGAGCAGCAGAAAACAACCTTTCTCCCTCCTCTATGTGACATCCTTTTATATATTTGAACATGGCTATCATATCACCCCTTAACCTCCTCTTCTCCAGGCTAAACATGCCCAGCTCCCTTAGCCATTCCTCATAAGGCATCGTTTCCAGGCCTTTGACCATTTTGGTTGCCCTCCTCTGGACACGTTCCAGTTTGTCCGTGTCCTTCTTGAACTGTGGTGCCCAGAACTGGACACAGTACTCCAGGTGAGGTCTGACCAGAGCAGAATACAGTGGCACTATTACTTCCCTTGATCTAGCTGCTATACTCCTATTGATGCAGCCCAGAATTGCATTGGCTTTTTTAGCTGCCGCGTCACACTGTTGGCTCATGTCAAGTTTGTGGTCAACCAAGACTCCTAGATCCTTTTTACATGTACTGCTCTCAAGCCAGGTGTCACCCATCTTGTATTTGTGCCTCTCATTTTTTTTGCCCAAGTGCAATACTTTACATTTCTCCCTGTTAAAATTCATCTTGTTTGTTTTGGCCCAGTTCTCTAATCTGTCAAGGTCATTTTGAAGTGTGATCCTGTCATCTGGGGTGTTAGCCACCCCTCCCAGTTTGGTGTCATCTGCAAATTTGATCAGGATGCCCTTGAGTCCATCATCCAAGTCGTTGATAAAGATGTTGAATAAGACCGGGCCCAAGACAGAACCCTGTGGCACTCCACTAGTCACTCTTCTCCAGGATGAAGAGGAACCATTGATGAGCACCCTTTGGGTTCGGTCAGTCAGCCAGTTACAAATCCACTGAGTGGTAGCATAGTCAAGTCCACATTTTACCAGCTTCTTTACAAGAATATCATGGGGCACCTTGTCAAATGCCTTGCTGAAATCAAGGTAGGCTACATCCACTGCATTGCCTTCATCTACCATGGTTGTAATGAGTCATAATGATTCAGCAGTTTGCTGTTAACAGTTAACAGTTAATGAATGATTGTGTAGGCCTTGTAGTCCTTGCCTTACTGCTCCTGCTCTTAAGAACCTTTGTCTCATGACATGGTGCATTAGCCATTTAATGTCTTGTAAAATAACTCACTTAAAGAAGAAAAATGTGGTGTCAACAGGTCGGCTTTTCCTTCTGTGTTTTCTAGTGATCTTCTAATGCGGGACAATCTCTTTGAAATCACAACGAGCTACAGGACCTTCTATATCCAGGTAAAATACCCTCCTTACTGACCAGTGGAGACTTGGCAGGTAGGGCAGTTTTGGGGAAGCATCCTAGGGGTTTCTTGGAGAGAAAATCCTTTACGAAGTCTGGCATCAGGGACCCTTTAAGACTCCTTTGCCTTCTTCCAGGTCAGATGGCTGCATTGACTGGGCCTGATGGGAGTTGCAGTCCAAAACCACCTGCAGGGCTCCAGGTTGGAGAATGCTGGCATAAAGCTGGGATGGGGGAAGATGGCCAGGAGCTCTGGAATTTCCTCAGCTTTCTCTGACTTCCTCTTCAGGGAGACTTAAGAATTACCGTATTTTTCACTCCATAAGATGCACCTTACCATAAGGCGCACCTAGTTTTTAGAGGGGGAAATCAAGTAAAAATATTATTTCCCCAGCCCCAAAGAGCAGCGGACAGGCTGCGCGCAACCTGTCCGCTTCTCCCAGAGCTTCTCGGGGCTGCCGGGGGAAGCCCGGGTTTCCCCCCCCCCCAGCCCCAAAGAGCAAAGCCAGCAGGATCCCGCTCACTGTCCTGGCTTCCTCTGGCTTCCGGGAGAGGCTCTGCATGGCTATGGCAGAAGCCAAGACAGCGAGCAGAACCATCCCGCTGGCTGGCTTAGCTTCTGTCCTGGCTGCTTTAGCCACATGCAGCCTCTCCGGCCGGGAGAAGCTGTGCACAGCTATGGCAGAAGCCAAGACAACCAGCGGGATGGTTCCGCTCGCTGTCCTGGCTGCTTTAGCCGCGTGCAGCCTCTCCCGGCCGGAGAGGCTGCATGCGGCTAAAGCAGCACCCTTTAAGGAGCGTGCAGCTCCTGGGGGCTTTTCTCCTCGGGGAAAAGCCCCCAAGAGCGGCGCGCTCTTTAAAGGATGCGCGGCTCCTGCGGGCTTTCCTATGAGGAGGGAGAAGGGACTGACTGGCCGCGTCAGTCCCTTCTCCCTCCTGGGGAAAAGCCCGCAAGAGCCGTACGGAGCTTGTGTGCAGCTCTTGGGGGCTTTTCCTGCCTGCCTCCCCCCTGCATTCACACCATAAGATGCACACACATTTTCCCTTACTTTTTAGGAAGAAAAAGGTGCGTCTTATGGAGCGAAAAATACGGTACCAGCAGCCCAAAGAGCCTGGCTGACATGTGCCCGACTGCTGTTCAGGCACCGACAGATGTAGCAAATGGGAAAGGGGAAACACGACCAAGTCTAGGGTTTTTTAGCCTTGGTCTCTCCCTGTCTATAACAACCGATAATTCATGTTTTAACTTTATGTGGTAGCATATAATGTAAATCTGCAGCTATAGAGGCTCCTGTGACAACTTTATCCTTGAAGTTGCGGCACAATGGAATTGATCTTTTAATTATCATTAATAAACACAGCATGAAGGATAAACCTTGACGGCTTTGCTGTTAAAGGCATAATACTTATTTTCTGTCCGAAATACTGTTTCAGGTTTAAACAAGAACTCTTACCTCCACAACAGAACTGCTTCTATTAAGTCTATTTCTTCCTAGAATGGCTATCTGCTTTTACTCTGCCTGTAAAACATCTCTAGCCCTCTTCGCTCCACATGAGGAAATTAAACCAGTTAATTCTGCCCCACACACCCTTAGCTACTTCCCTGGACCAGGCCCTGCCAGTTAGAATGCCAGCTTCTCTCTTTACCCTCCTCACTCTCTCCTGATGGGCCGTTTCTCCTCCCTGCTGTGATTGGCGAAGAGCCTCCAGGAGGATGACCCAATGGTCTGTCCATCACACCAGGGTCTACCTGCACCCCAGAACATCCCCCAGAATATCTCTGTGCTGCATTTGATGAGTCATAGTCCTCAGAAGACTCCTCTGTGTAGAGATGGGGGAGAAATTCGATTCAGTTAATGTTTAAAAGTAAACCTAGCAAATTTACATTTTTCTAAAACAGTATGAGAACTGAAACACAGGCATTCTTCAAAATTTACACTTCTTCAAATTTTGCATTGCAGTTCTCCAGCCAAGTAGCATGTAGGAAAATTCATATAATACAGTAAAGTGTGCATAAAGCAGTGGCGGACTTTAGGCTCTCAAATTTCAGCAGCACCCTGTTCAGTGCTAAAATTTAGTGCCCCCCCCCTACCTCTTGCACTCTGTTCTAGAACATTGTTGTCTTGTCCCTGCAATGTAGCACCCAGTACTGTACTGGTCACGCTCCCCTAAAACTGCCTCTGCGTAAAGATACATGTATTGGGGAAAATAACATACAACAAATAACATACATATTTGGAAAGTCTGTGTTACGAATATATAGGATAGATAGATAGATAGATAGATAGATAGATAGATAGATAGATGATAGATAGACTGACTCAATGAAATTCCATACATAAATGTGTATATTAGAATAAATTTGCACTAAAATGCTGATCAATTTTCATGACTGGTTAAAAAATACCACAAACCAATGTGGAAATGAGAAACTTGAGAAGCCAAAATTGGCAATTCCATCCATGCCTACTATCTAACCAGAATATTTCTATAGTGATAAATATACATCAGTGTGTAAAGGTAAAGGTAAAGGGACCCCTGACCATTAGGTCCAGTTGTGACCGACTCTGGGGTTGCGGCGCTCATCTCACTTTATTGGCCGAGGGACCTGGTGTACAGCTTCCGGGTCATGTGGCCAGCATGACTAAGCCGCTTCTGGTGAACCAGAGCAGCGCACAGAAACGCCATTTACCTTCCCACCGGAGCGGTACCTATTTATCTACTTGCACTTTGACGTGCTTTCGAACTGCTAGGTTGGCAGGAGCAGGGACCAAGCAACGGGAGCTCACCCTGTCACGGGGATTCGAACCACCGACCTTCCAATCAGCAAGTCCTAGGTTCTGTGGTTTAACCCACAGTGCCACCCGTGTCCCTACATCAGTGTATACTGGTCCTCAAGTGATCAGCACACATTATGCAATTTCAGAATTGGTTCCCAGTTGGGAGGACTGTTTGTTTTTAAGTTTATTTTTCTCTACAGTAAATTTAGCCCTTAACAGTTAACTCTGGTCTTGCCCTGCCAAACAGGATGCTTTGCTGACAACCTTTCAAGCAGAAAGGGTTGAGTGAGCTGAGACTTTATACACAGTTCCTTTTTGGCCTCTGGGGCCCTCCATACCAAGGGCAGCCTGCTTTTGCAGCTATTTCACTTCTCCATTCCATCATATTTATAGTGAAAGTTATTTGTGCAGGTGCAAAAGAGAACCATAAAGATGGGGATTGTTCACTTGTACAGTGTGTGGTAGAGCTGGTCTAGGTCTTCTTTGAAGAAGACTTCTCCATTTATGTTTCCTGTGTTATGCACCGTTGGGGAGGAAGCTTCCTAAATACGCAATCCACCTGAAAGCTACTTTGTGCAATCCCCACAGACGTGAATGGGAGAACTGTACATTGGAGAACTGCACAGGTCAGCCATTTCTAGTAGAGATAGGGAACAACTGGCCCTCCCACCATCTCTGCCCTTTGGCCACAATGCCTAAGGCTTATGAGATTCGTGGTCCAATGACACCCAGAGGGCAACAGCTTCCCTGTTTCCTGGCTTAGAGCCTTCAGCAACCAAGGAAAGTGGACAGAGTTGGAGTTTTGCACAGGGTGCTCAAGAGTCCAGCATATACCTCAAGCTGTGCAGTGCACTATTCCTTGCTATTCATGGGCAGGCTGCTCCCTGTATGTGCACCTGTGGAGTCATGCTAAGAGAGTCAGACTAGCCAAGGAGACTGGGCTCAAAGCCCCACTCAACCAAGAGGCTCATGGGATGATGTTGGATGGGCTGATGCTCTCTTTCAGCCTAACTTGTCTCACAGATTTGTGAGGATAAAATAGCGGAGAATCCTGTATGCCGCCCTACGAACATAGGAAGAGCTCAAAGCCAATGCTCATTCGGCATCCTGTTTCCTAAAGTAGCTTATGGGAAGGAAGCCCACCAGCAGCCCTCTTCCACTTGTGTTCTCCAGTGGCTGGTATTCACTGGCATGTTGTGGCATATGGCCATCACAACTCAAAGCAATTTGTAACTTTATCCTCTGTGAATTTGATTTCCTTTTAAGGTTGATTGGCCATCACCAGATCTTGAGGCATAATCCCATACCTGCCACCACAAATATAATTAACAATGTTAACATCATTTAGTATTAGTATTAAGATATTTTAGAAATTTTGGGGGGAGGGCAGGAGTGAAGATTTTAGCACCTCAGTTTTGAGACCATTAGGAATATAGAATAAGAGCCTTATCCTGAGTCAAACTCATTGGTCCCTGGAGCTCATTATTGTCCACACTGATTGGCAGTGGCTCTCTAGGATGTCAGGCATCCCTACCCAGAGATGGCCAGGATTGAACCTGGAACCTTCTGCATGCAAAACAGATGCTCTTCCACTGAGCTACAATCCTTCTGGGTGAATTTTAGCATCTCAAGGTATCCTGCAAAGTCCAGAAATGTGGGCAGTAGTTTTTCCAGAGACAAGTTCCAGAGAAAATAGAGACCAGCTGCTCCTCTTGGGACATGGGTGTCCCATGGACATAAGAAGAGCCTGCTAGACCATTCCAAAGGCCTGTCTAGTCCAGCATTATGTTCTGCAGTGGCTGCCAGATGCCCATTGGAAGCTTGCCAGCAAGACCTGAGTGCCACTCTTTCCGCTTGTGATTCCCCTCAGCTGGTAGTCAGAGGGACACCTCCTCTGCTGCTGGGATTAGAACATAGGCCTTGTGGTTAGTGGCCTTATCCTCCAGACACACCCTCAAAGCAACTGTAATGCAAGGGAAAATAACAAACAGGATCCATCTTCATGTTAAGGCAAATACAGGATGTTGCCCGAATCTGGCATCTTCACTTCATCATCTGCCTCCTTTCCCCATAATATATCAATGTATCATTGGCTGCTGCTAGCAGGAGAAAGCCATGGGTGACTACAACTGCGTGTTCCGAGGAGGACATGGGCAGCATGACTCCTGGGTGCCATTACTGGTGACCAGCAGCCGCATGTCTGCATCAAAGCACAGCCCAGTCAGATCTCTGTGTGTGTTTTGCATGCATTGCGTTGCTGTCTCATGCCCATTCTGGAAGGGCCAAGGGACCACTGCCAGTCTGGAGAGGCCCTCTAAAACCTGGCTATGTAACATTTTAACTGCCATAGCTTCTGCGAACAGACTGATATTCTGTGCACAGGGCTTCCCACAGCCTCCCAGTCTGCCAGTCTAGAGAGGCTCCAACGTGCTCTTCTCCGGGGGTCCCTGGTGGACTGTGGGCCCTTGCTGGGTCCCCAGCCATGTCTATGCCTGAAGCCAGCCATATGCAAACATGTGCTCCCCCTCTGCCCGGCTGTTTGTGAGGGGTCGTGGGGGTGTTCTAGCCTAGCATTTGGATTAGCCCCCAAGGGTAGAGAAGGTGGCCACTTCAAGTCTCTGACAACTCAAGGAGCATCAGATGTTGGACAGCACCAGAGCTGTGTGTCAGCCCACACCAGCCTCTATATGTGGAATATTTTCAGTTTGTTTTGATAGAGTTCACTCAGATTTGGAACATAGGAAGGTACCTTGCGCTTAGTCATACTGTTGCTTCATTTTGCTCGGTGCTGTCAATGGCAGCAGCTCTTCAGAGTTCTCCTAGCCCGACCTGAGATGCCAAGGACCTTCTGCATACAAAGCAGATGCTCTAACCATGAGAGAAGATCAGAATAATAGGGGCAGGTGGAAATATGTTTTTCAGAATGGTTTTTGCAAAGCAGATTGCTGTTCTATGCACATGTCAAGGAGTTGAACCTGGCTGAGTTTTGTTTATCAGTCACATAACTGTGTGGTAAGGTCTTGTGCATGAGAGCGTGCCAACATCATGTTGGGCAGCACTTTGGTTCAGAAGCAAGAGATCATATGTTTGGTTTGTAGAAGTAGGCAGATTCCGTCCCTGGGGTCTCAAGTTAAAAATATATTGGTTAGCAAGACAACAGCTGCCATTCAGAGCAGGCAGTATAGGGCCCAGCAGTTTGATTCAGGGCCCATCCATACCTCAGCTTAATATGGAACCCCTTGTGCCTCCTTTAAAAACCCCACTTATTGTGACATTCTCCTGCAACTACTGTTCACACACACTTTCTCCTTCCTAAATCTGGAGAATCCCTATGCAATCGATGTAGCAGCCCCCTGTATCTCCTCTATCCAACCTGGTAAAGACCCTCAGGGTGTGAAGCAGGGCAAGGAAGCGTGTGGCCTGGGGAGAGTCCGAAGGGCCAGATAGAAAGCCTTGGAGGGCCACATTTGGGGCTTATGCTTGAGGTTCCCCATTCTTGAGCTGGGCCAACAAGGTGGGAAAGTGCCAGGGGCAGAGGCCTTCTGGGAATTCAGTGGAACAGGAAGAAAAGGTTGATTCCTGCAGCCAACAAACCACAGGAATGCTTGGATTCTGTTCAAAGTACACAACCCAGAGCTTCTTGGAGGAAAAGCAGGATGTAAAGCAGTAGGTCTGGCTTGCTGGCCGGCCTGAACAGCAAAGAAGCTTCTGCTCTTGCTGAGTCTTGTACCTCCACCTCTTTGCCGCTGCCATAGCATCTCCCACGACACCTGTTCACAACAGGAAGTGGGGCTGGCCGCTGTGGTAGAGGGATAGCCAATATGGTGCCTGCTGGATGCTGTTGACTACAACTCCCATCAGCCGCAGCCAGCATTATCAGTGGTCAGGGATCATGGGCATTGTAGTCCAATAACACCCAGAGGACAGCATGTTGGCTACACTGATGTAGTACTTTGGCAGTACTGTAAAAGGAACAAACACTTACTTAATCTGTATCCCACCTTTCCTCCAAGTGCCTCCAAGTGTGGCATCCATGGTTCTCTCCTCACCTGCCTAATTTTATCCCCTGTGAGTTAGATTTAAGCTGCGAGAGAGTGATGGGCCTAAGGACCCCCCAGTGAGCTTCCTAGCTGAGCGGGGACTGACTCCTTGAGTCTGAGACTCTTATGCAGGGAGCTGCCAACCTTTATTTGCCTAAAGGCACTTTTGGTGCCCCCCTTGGGTCACTTTACTCTTCCCAGAGATATTGGCAGAAGTTGGAGCTAGTGGAGTTAATCTGAGCCTTGGAAGGCAACTAATTATTATTATTATTATTATTATTATTATTATTATTATTTATACCCCACCCTCCCCAACCAAGACCGGGCTCAAGGCTGCTAACAATCAATAATAAAAACAAGTTGATTAAAATACAATTTAAAAACCAAGATTAAAATACAACATTAAAACATTAAGATGCAGCCTTTTCACAGGAGGAGAAAGGAAAAAAGAAAGAGGGGGAGGGAATCAAATTGACTCCAAGCCAAAGGCCAGGCGGAACAACTCTGCCTTACAGGCCCTGCGGAAAGAAATCAGATCCCACAGGGCCCTGGTCTCATGAGACACAGCATTCCACCAGGCCCTGGCTCTGGTTGAGGCTAATCTGACTTCCTTAGGGCCAGGGACCTCTAGGGTGTTGCTATTTATGGACCTTAAGGTCCTCTGTGGGGCATACCGGGAGAGGCGGTCCCATAGGTACGAGGGTCCTAGGCCGCGAAGGGCTTTAAAGGTCAAAACCAGCACCTTAAATCTGACCCTGTACTCCACCGGGAGCCAGTACAGCTGAAAAAGCACTGGGTGAATATGCTCCCATGGCAGAGACCCTGTGAGGGGCCTTGCTGCAGCATTCTGCACCCGCTGGAGTTTCTGGGACAGCTTCAAGGGCAGCCCCGCGTAGAGCGAATTACAGTAGTCAAGACTGGGGGTGACCGCCACATGGATCACTGTGGCCAGGTCGGGGCGGGAAAGGTAAGGGACCAACTTCTTGATGCGGCAAAGGGGGGGAAATGTCGCCTTGGCTGTTGCTGTAACCTGCGCCTCCATGAAAAGGGAGGCGTCAAGGATTACACCCAAAGTCTTAACGGAAGGCAATGGCACTAATTGGGCCCCCGCAAAAGAAGGGAGTTGGTCCCTCATCCCCATACCATACCGACCCAGCCAGAGGACCTCTGTCTTCGAAGGACTTAGTTTCAATCGGCTCCCACAAAACCATCCAACCACAGCTTCCAAACATCTGGTCAGTGTGTCCGGGGTCAAGTCGGTATGGCCATCCATCAGCAGATAGAGCTGAGTGTCATCAGCATATTGGTGACAACCCTGTCCAAAGCTCCGGACAATCTGGGCAAGGGGGTGCATAACGATGTTAAAAAGCATCGGGGAGAGGATTGCACCCTGCGGCACTCCACACACCAAAGAGTGGCGCAACGACATCTCCCTCCCTAGTGCCACCCTCTGTCCCCCATAAAAGAGCACAGCTATTTACGGACTTTGCCCTGTATCCCCACGTTGGCGAGGCGGTGTTCCAGAAGATCATGACTGACCATGTCAAAAGCTGCTGACAAATCTAAGAGAACTAGCAGTCCCGACCCGCCTCAATCCAGTTGTCTGCGTAGATCATCTGTTAGGGCGACCAGAGCCATCTCGGTCCCAAAACCAGGATAGAATCCGGACTGAAATGGACCTAAAGCCGATGTTTCCTCCAGAAACCTACCAAGCTATTCAGCAACCGCTCTCTCAATTACCTTACCCAGATATGGAAGATTTGAAACTGGGCAGTAATTGGATAGATCTAAAGGATCTAGTGAAGTTTTCTTTAAGAGCGGACACACCACTGCTTCCTTCAGATCCTCTGGGAATATCCCCGTGCCAAGGGACAAATTGATAATTTCAACCAGGGGGGTCCATGCGACATCTGGACATGCCCTAATCAGCCAAGATGGGCACGGGTCGAGGAGGCATGTGGTGGGCCTACCAGCTTGGAGGAGTCTATGCACATCAGCAGGGAGTATCCGATTGAAATGGTCCAACACTGGACCCAAAGACAATCGAGGGGCCTCCAGTTTTGTCACTGTATCTAAATTGGCAAGGAGGTCACAGTGGAGCAACAGGACGTTCTCCACAAAAAGCTCGCGAGTGCCTCACAGCTGTGGGTCGAATTTGTGCTTAAATTTGGTTGTCCTCCTAAGTACGGTATCGACCTAATTATTCTAAAAAGTTGTGCCGGGCGAGAGCTAGTGGATGCAATGGAAGCTGCGAAGTAAGATTTCTTAGCAGCTTTCATAGCCATCTCATAGGCTTTCATAAGATGCTCTTGAAGCTCCGTCATGAGTCCGTTGCCATACTCGCTCTAGCTGTCTGAGATCCCGCTTCATTTTCCAGAGCTCCTCAGTAAACCAAGGGGCCCGGTTTCGACGGGGTCGCATAGGGCGCTTAGGCACGATCTCATCGATTGCCGCCGAGAGCCGGTTATTCCAGTCCTTGACAAGGTCATCTAATGAGTCGCCAGGAGGAGCAGGGTCCCGCAAGGCCTGACAGAATCTATCTGGATCCATCAGCCTTCGCGGGCGAGCCCAAATAGGCTCGCCACCCGAGCAGGGGAGGAGCGGGAAGTCAATCTTAGCTTTCAGAGCGTAGTGATCAGACCATGGCACTTCCACAGCGGGGAGCATGATCACATCTATGCCAGCACCAAAGATCAAATCCAGCATGTGGCCTGCTTGATGAGTGGGGCCCAAAACAAACTGGGAGAGCGCTAGTGTTGCCATGGAAGTCACTAGGTCCAGAGCCTGTGAGGAGGGGGCAGCATCGGCATGGACGTTGAAGTCTCCCAAAACCAATAGGCTTGGGAACTCCAAGACCCAGCCCGCCGCCACCTCCAGCAGGTCTGACAGGGTGGCTGCTGGTGCGCTGGGTGGTCGGTACACCAGCCAGACAGCCAAGCTCTCCCTGGTGCCCCCACAAGACCAACACATTCAATGCCGGAGATCGCCGGTGGTGGCAGAGCCCTGAAAGAGCAATCCTCCCGGATTAACAACGATACTCCTCCCCTCTGACCCACAGTCCGCGATTGATGGAGGACAGAGAAACCTGGAGGTGTTATCTCATGTAGGGAGACTACTTCACCTTCCCGTACCCAGGTCTCCGTCACGCAAGCCAGGTCAATCCCCTGAGAGACAAAAAAGTCACGCATGGTAGCGGTTTTATTGCCTATGGACCTGGCATTGCACAACACCAATGACGGAGGTGGGTAATCCCTGCTCGCCCTACCCTCGTCCCTTGGGATGGGGCGTAGATTGGAAGGGGTTTGAGCATCACTGCATCTCAAAACCCTTCGCCAATAGTGATATCTAGCCCCACCACCATTCTTCCCTAGCCCTTCAATAGTGGGAATCCCAGACCCCATACTAGCCTCCCCAATAGAGGGGTAAGATCCCCTCACTAACAAGTCATCCCTGGGCCAGGACTCCTGGGTCAGAATGGTATGGGGAAGAGGTGAAAGTTTGATAGGGTAATTATCCCTAGAAGATAAAACCCAACCAACCTCACCCCAAGTGGGGAGGGCGGTCCCACAGTGTTTAATTCGTTGTCAATCCCTCTCTCCCTCCTGGGTTGATTGAAGGACTGTTGATTCTATCTGTGGGAGTATTAAAGAGGCATGTGCTATAAAATGGGAATCGCTCGCCAACAAAGAGCCAGGTTCGAATTCAGAAGCTCTGTCCATCCTGTCTCGCCAGGAGTACCGTAGAGGTCGATCATTCTCATAAGTTTTTGGAACATTAGGCAAAGGTCCAGATATAGATTGGGTGCTGGATTTCTCCAGACTGTCAGCAACATAGAATTCTTTAGGTGTTGTTGACATAGAAAATGTCAGAGGCGCCAAATTCCTCATCTACTTCGATGTCGCTTGAAAAGGGAACAGGGAGTTGCACTGATGTCTTTCTATGGGGTAAGAAGCTGTTGGACATCTTTAAATATTGTTCTCTAGGCTCTACTGTCCTTATATTTTGGGTAGAAAACTCAGTCTTATATTCGATAACCTCTTCTTCGGATCTTGTAATTCTAGGCTTACAGAATTCTTTTCTTCCTTCGGGCAGTTAGTAGTATTAAGCTTGATTTCCGTTGTCCGCATTAGCTTTGGCTCTATGCAAGGAACCAATTGCCTCCTTGTTTCGTCCTTAAATACCCTCACTGGACGGAGAGAGTGGAACCACCATAGAGTATCCTTTATCTCCATGAGTCGAGATGGGAGGGCTGAGGACCTAAAGGTCATAAATAGGCATGTGATGTTTCCCAAGGTAGGCAGGAAGTGGAAATTTTCTAGATTTCGGTAATGGTAATTCAGGAGCTGAGACAAGGACGTAGTAATTTGTCTGTGATTCATCCACCTATGATCGTATCAGTGAATCTCATGCATGAACTGGTTCGTTTGCAAGACTATAAAATGGTGCATGCATGGAAAAAGTGGATAGAAAAAAGATTTTTCCCTCCTTCATAGCTCAGGGTCATCTAGTGAAGCTGAAGGTTGGAAGTTTCAGGACAGATAAAAGAAAGAGTTAAACTATGGAACTCCCTGCCACAGGAGGCAGTGATGGCCACCAACTGCAGGGCTTTAAATGAGGCTTGGACAAATGCATGGAGGAAAAGGCTATCCAGGGCAACTCGCCACAATGTCTGTGCTCCGCCTCCACAGCCAGAGGCCATCATGTTTCTGGAAACCACAGGAGGGGACAGGGCTCTCCGACTCAGGTGCTGCTTGAAGGTTTCCCACAGGCGTCTGGTTGGCCACTATGAGATCAGGATGGTGGACTAGGTGGGCCAATGGCCTGATCCAGAAGTCTCTTCTGAGGTTCTTATATAGAGCTGAAATGGGGGGAAGTGACATTCTTCCAACTTCCACTTTCAGCTCTATGTATTTTTCAGGGAAAGGGAAAGCAGGCAAGAGGCCAGGGGCTTAGCGGGTGCCAGGGGGAGATTGAAAGGGTATCATTGTGCTGCCCGTGGTGACACATTGGCAACCCTTGCTCTGACCGCTTTGAGGTCGTCGTCCCCCCAGTAAACTGGTGTATACATTTTATGAAATAATTAAATAACCACTAGCTCACGCTGCTTCTCCAGTGTCTTTCTTCAAGGCCAGGATGAGAACATCCCCTGCTACTCCGTGTTTGTTCACCCCTTGCTGTGATGAGCAGCAGTCAGTGACAAGAACTTTCCCTTCCCTTGATATTTGGGGTGAGATCTAGCTGTTATTTATGTGTGGGCAAATTCTGTTGACTTCAGTGGGGCTTACTCATGTAGCTGAGCTGTCATTCTCAGATTGTGCTGCCCATCTGGAAGGCAACTGCTTCCCTTTCTCAGAAAGCCTATTTTTAAAAAAAAAAGGCCCTGGGGATTTGTTGCTTTTGGGGGATGTGTGTGTATGTGTGCTTTGAAGAAATGTATTTCTGAAGTCTCACTTCTGTCCCCTTGTGGAAGTTTGCATGGCAACAGGTGAACTTTGTGTGCCTGTAGTGTAGACTCTCTATTTTGCAGAAGGGATTTACATTTGCAGACAGGCCTTTGTCACCCCTGCGCAACAAACCCACTTAAAAACCAAACAAACCCACTGATTTTGTAGTTTGGGGAGAGGTGAGAAAATGCATTGAAAAGTGTGGATGAACAAATGACTAACAGGAAGAAATGTAAACATGCTGCAAGCAAATCAGAATGAATGTGGGGCAAATGCTCATTGTCATATCACTGCCCTGCAAACAAATAAGAAGATTGCTCCAGAGAGACTGGAAACCGGCTAATTGCCACATAAGCTTCTTGCAAGCAAGTCCAATTGAATGCTCAATAAGCAGGTCTATTGGAGGGGCCCTTATATTTTTCAAAACAGATCAACCATTGTCTAGCGCTTATCTCCAGCAGTCCTGGGTCCAACATGGAATTTACACAGAACCTATTAGAGTCTAATCTGATTAGGTATTGCTGTCTCTTCTTCATGATGTGAACATTCAGCTTTTCACCCCTTCTTTTCACATTTAACACGATGGGAAGGAACTTTAACATGGTAGCCACTTGGCTAGGGCAGGAGTGGGGTACCGGCCCCACAAGGCAGCTCTGACTGGGGGATGAGGCTATCCACTTGTCAATCACTAGGTCAGTTCACCCGCAGACCCTCTTCCTGGCCTGAAATGTCATGGTGCAGCATAATCCAGCTCTGGGGATGGGAGTCTCGTGGGCTGTGTTGTTTTTGGCTGATGTCTTTATTCTTTCTCTCTGCAGGCCTATAGCCCTGAGGACATGCACAGCTGGATCAAGGAGATCAGTGGGGCTGTGCATGCCCTAAAGAGCTGCCCTAGGGTAGGTCATATCATTTGCATGCAGAATTAATTAATTTTTTGTGCTTGTTTTCTTAAGCAGACATCATCCATTTTAATGTCTTGGGCAAACATTTGAGAAATATCTCACTTCCTGGAGGCAGCTTACTAGTCTCTGGCTTGATCCCACAGAAACCGGGAATGGAAAGTGGGTGAGACCGGAGAAATTAATGAGCATTATGCAATGGGAACATGTATCTGTCCGCCTCTCTACAGCTGCTGCAAGCAACTTGGCAAAACTTGCTTAACTTTTCTTTGGGGGGAAAAAGATATTAATCATAATTCTGTGGCTTAGAAATTAAGCAGAAATTGGGGGCTAGAAATTGGAGCAACTTTATAACCCACCCCCATCCCATGCAGTCCAGTTTTGTGGACCTGATTTTTTTATATATAAATAATTTTTATTAACCGACCAATCAAATCAAATCACATCACATCACATAAATTACAAATTACAAAGCCGAATTTTTAAATTTTTGTTGGGGGTACCCATATTTCAAGTTCCGAAGGGGGTCCAATCATCATCTTGCTGCTGCATTAATGTCCACAAATCTGTCCAAATAATGTTCATAATTCTATCCAATCCTATCTTGCTGTTTCCCACATCTCATCTTGTTATTTTTGTATAATTTTTCCTTTCTCTTTGCGACCTCTTCTGATAATCTCCTTAAGCAGGTAAAAACAAGTTGTAATCCTGTGTGAATTTTTCCGTTCGCCCAATAGCCATATCGAGATGGTTTCCATATATCATCACTTCCATAGATAAAAGCACTCTTTCCATCATTAATCTTCACAAATCTGTCGCCTTCTTTAGTCCTCTGAGGAGGTTCGCCCGCAGTATAAAAACAGATCCATTCCTCCTCCCAAACATAAATCTTTCGACAGAACTTGCCAAAATGGCGACGCTGTTTTTTACTGCGTCATCCCAAAGCTCTTGTACTTTTCTCGATCTCCTTAAAACATGCTTTTGGTTAGAATTTATTTTCACACAGTCTTAAATCATCCAGCTTAGGTCATTTAATCAGCATTTCTGACTTGTGGGGGGGGATTATTGGTTAATCACATAGAAGAAAGAAAGAAAAGTTTTTTCCCCTCCCCCATCCAGTTCCGCTGCCGACATACCGAGCCTTGATGTGTCTTCTCATGATATATTCCTGTTTATCTGACCCGTCTTCTTTCACAGAGGTCCCTTCAATTAGCAGTCTTTACTCCCCATTCTTCACTTGAAATATGTGCATTTGCTTCTTCCTAATTGTTTATTTTCAAGTTGCTGCAGCTAGTGGCGCGATCAGAGACAGCGTCCAGGAGAGCCGAAGTCCACACAAGGGCGTTCCGCCTAGTGCCCTCACCCCCTCGAATCTGGGGGTGATTTATGGGCACAGCAGGCAAGGGCAGTCCCCCCCCCATTCCCTTTGGGGGGGCAGGGAGGCGGCATACTCCCATTACAGCCTCTTAATTACCTTGTGTGGGTCGGAGAGATGTTATTGTCGGCCATCTTCCAATGCGCCCCTAGTGGCCCCGAGTTTTGTGGACCTGATTATTATTATTTACATAGGAACAAGTTGCAAGTTGACATAACTTAGTTCAGTCTCATTTCTTTTATTTAGTCCCCTCGAGGGATGGCTCTGCAAGGAGACTTTAGCCAAGACCACAGGTGGAAGGACCAGGGAATAACCACTGCTGATCCAAAGCACAGAATAAAAAAAACCTGTTTCTCAGTGGCCACACTTGTTGCACCCTGTCCTAGATATTCTACCTCGTCCACCTCTGGTTTCCGTTATTAGATGCACCACTTTCAAATATTTTGCCCTTCATAATCAATGAGGGCTAGTAACTTGTTTTGCAGAGAGAAGAAGCAGAAGTAGAGACTCTTGTGATCAGAGAAGCCAGAGTGCACTGGAGGACCTGCATTGAGGAGGCTGACTCTTCCCACCTGAGAGTCAGGGCCTTTCAAGTCTTTTGCCTCCTCTTCCAGGGGGAGGAGCCATCCTGCTCTCCAGTTCTGCCTCTCGTTCCTTCTTCTGTGAGGAAAAAGATCATTACTGTCTTTGTGGTTTCTCTTTTGCTTTAGCTTTTGCTTCTTGTACAGTATGTTGTTGGTTGTCATGTAGGAGTTGGCTGAGGCTTGCTTTTGTCTCATACTTCGTTAGAGCCACTCATCCATCTAGCTCATGATGGTCTACACTGACTGGCAGCAGCTCTCCAGGCTTTCAGACAGGCAGTGTCTCCCAGCCCTTCCTGGAGATGCCAGGGATTTCTGACTCCCAACTGTTTAACAATAGCAACAATTTCCCTCCCAAATTAGGTTGCTGAAATGAAGAAAGCTGAGGGGTTGTGGTGGGGAACCAGGACTAGATTTTTATATGAAAGGGCTGTGATCTCAGTTCTGGTACTGAAAACAAGTTCATGATGTGCACTGTGAGGGGCTCTTTTCTTTAATTCTAAGTCAATGTCCACCCCTCTTTCTAAGCTACTATTTTCCCTTTGGCTTCTGAGCAGTGGACCTCAGGGTTGTTGGAAAAAGCAAAGAGGGAAGATGGAAATCTACCCATCCCTGGTTTAGGTTATATTTTTGACCAAAACCAAAACCCTTTCCCATCTCCCTCACCAGCAGCAAAGGGTTCATGTGAATGCATCTGTACAAGATCAGATCCATTTTTAAGGCAATCTGAAGAAGGTTGACTCAAATGTCTGCCAGGCATTCTGACCATATGGAAAACAATTTCACTGCAGGAAAGCTTCACTATGGCCTGGGATGAGTTTGCTCTGCACTGAAATATATTAATATTCTGCACCAAGAAATGTTGAATTCTTCAACCTGTACAAATTATGTATATTAAGCAACTAGTCATTGGGGAAGTTGAATCCAGTAGAATTAGTCTGAACCTTGAAAAGCACATAGAGATTGGGAGGATGACATAGGCTATGAGATTAACCCCACTCAGTGGATCAAAATGTGGTCTAAACCCCCCTTTAAATCCATATCAACAAAAAGAAAAGAACTCACTCTGAAAATCACCTACAGGTGGTACCTAAACCAAGAAAACTAGTGCTAATACGCCTAGGAACCTCACCAAAATGCTGGAGAGGGTGCACCTCCACAGGCACATGCCTCCACATGTGGCAGGAGTGCCCCAAAATCCAACCATTCTGGACAACAACCATATGAGAAATAAGTAAAACAATCAAGCAAGTATTAGAAATCACCCCAGAATTGGCCTTACTAAACATCTTCCAAGACAACAATGCCCACTTACACCACAAAGAACTCATAACCCACCTACTTTCAGCAGCCAGAAGCATCATAGTCAGACACTGGAGAGACCTGTCAGGAGTAAACATGGACCAATGGTACCAGATAGTATGGGAAACAGCCGTACTAGAAAAATTAACCAATAAACTGAAACTGACACGGGGACAAATAGAAGAAGACGCCTTCATCCCGGTATGGCTCCCCTTTATCACATACAGTGCCCCACAGGACAACGATAAAAATCCACCAACAGCATACAAATCAATTTGGCTAACCTGATCCAAAACACCCACCCACCCCACTCACACATGAAAACAAAGACCACCACAGCCAACCACAAATAAATAACCACATCCTAGGCCAACCTCTCTCACCAAAGGAACACAAGCGAACAGCAAAGAACCTGCACAAGCAACACTGACACCAAACCCTATATATAGTAAGTAAAATAGAAACATCGCCACCCAACCCCAACCCCCCCATCTTCCCCCCCCACCTCTTTCCCCCTTTTCTTCCTAATGTCTCAACAAATGAAACTGATTTGTAAAAATGTTACGTGGGGAGGGGGGAAATATGAGAGAGAGACATTGCAAACACTTTTGTAAATCAAGAAAATCTTTAATAAAAAATAAAAATAAAAAGCACATAGAGATGAAGTAGGAAACAGTGTCACTTTGAAGGGGGGAAAAGGAAACCACCGCATTCCACATGACCAAGGGAGCACAGGGGCTTCATCGGTCCCTGGGAAGACTTCAGGGGCACCATTGCACCCATGGGCACTGTGCTGGCACCCCCTTTGGCATGCATAAGCTGCAAGGTGTGTCTCTTTTCTCTCTCCCTCTCTCCCCCACACCCCTCTACCCCATGCAGGACTTGGTGAGATCTGCTTCGGTGAACAAGCGCGGAGGCCCCAGCTCAGCCATGCCTCCCATTGAAAGGCTGAAGCATCTGGGAGGGGAGCCCAAGGCCTCTGCCAAAAGCCCGTCGGCCTCGTGCTGGCTGCCTTGGATGCCGGTGCCACAGTCGGAAGGGAAGCCGCAGCCTGCAGCAGAGCAGAAGGCTGGCCTGCCAAAGGACTCAGAGTTCTCCCCTCTGTTTGCCCAGCGAAATGCTAGAGCCACGCAGGGCGGGCGTCTCCGGCACAGGTCGGAGCCCCAGAACTTTAAAGAGCATCCATTTCCCTTTGACCTGGATGACGAGAGCATCCGGACCTCGGATGTGTGACTGTGCACTGCAAAGCAGCGCCTGTCGATGTACAGACCATGTTGACGCTTCCCTGGCCCTGACACATGGATGTGTTGGGGCAAATGCTAGCTAGCTTGCACATGCTTAGGAAGCTGGAGCTGGAGCAGTCACTGTGATGTGATGACCTTAAATGTGGGAAGCACATGAGATGCAACCTCCAGCCCTGGAGTCATTCCTTGCACATTTTCAGTGTGATGTGGTTCCTTCTCAGATGCCTTCCCATATAGTAAAGGAGAGACCACCTTTGCCAATCAGCTAGAAACCTGGTATGGGTGTTCTCTCTCTCTCTGTCTCTCTCTCTCTCTCTCTCTGTGTGTGTGTGTGTGTGTGTGTGTGTGTGTGTGTGTCACTCACTGGAGTCATCTTGACCTCTTCTGGCAATGTGCCCAGGTACACCCCACTGTTTTTGTAGCAGCACACTGGTGGTCTGGCTTGCATGCTTGATCTGCAGAGGAGTTGAAGGCAGCACTCCTAACTTCTGTGGGAGAGGACTTTGAGGGTTTTTCTATAATTGTGGCTTTTGAAGAAATCTTGTGGAACAGTGTTGGACTGTCAGTTTCAATGTGAATGTCTAACTCTCTAGCTCTCACAGAAACCTGTGTGTGTAACAGATGCTCTTCATCTTCAGTGAGCCATGCTGCTGATGTGGGAAGGCCATACACTCTTTTTGTCAAGGTACAAGGGGTTGGCACAAAGTGGAGTTCCTGGAGAGCTTTTCCTGCAGAAGGGAGCATAGGAAGCTGACTTATCCTGATAGAACTTGTCCATCCAGGATTTCAGAGAGGGGCATTTCTCTCACCCCTACCTCGACATGCCAGGGGTTGAACCTGGGACCTCCTGCATGCTAGGCATTTGATCCAGCACTGAGCCATAGCCCTTTCCTACACAGCAGCATCAACTGCAGTTGCACAGAAGGTTGGGGCAGGGGGCAAATAAAGCAAGGTTATGGCAGGGATTCTTCAAACTCTGGTATGGGGATATTCTGGTGATCTGCAGTGGGTTCAACTGGCTAAAGCTATATTTACACCAGCACAGGCAACCTATGACCCTGTAGATGTTGGATTCCAACTCCCATCAGCCCCAGCCAATTCAGTCAATGGTCAAGGATGATGGGAGTTGAAGTTCACCAACACCTGACTGTTCACTGGTTCCCCACCGCGGATTTACACAGTGTGCTTTCAGCTGGTGTGTGAGACCATTATAATAATAGTAAAAAACAACAACAGGAAATCCATAAAGAACTTTTCCAGAACTGGCACAACCAAAAACTCAGTTGTATCTAAAACCAGGATGCTGTCTTGTGCCACAACAGTCTTAGCTCATCTAATTCAACGATGTCTATATCATTTGTCAGCGGATCTCCAGGACTTCAGCCAAGATCTTTCTACTCCTACCTGGAAAGGCCAGGAACTTCAATTGCCTGCAGAATATGTTGGCAGCCGCTCTTTCCTCCACCCTGCCCTGCACTCTGATGCATCTATAGGTAAAGGTAAAGGTACCCCTGACCGTTTGGTCCAGTCGCGGACGACTCTGGGGTTGTGGCGCTTATCTCGCTTTACTGGCCGAGGGAGCCGGCGTGCCAGCATGACTAAGCGCATGGAAACACCGTTTACCTTCCCACCGGAGCAGTACCTATTTATCTACTTGCACTTTGCTGTGCTTTTGAACTGCTAGGTGAGCAGGAGCTGGGACCGAACAACGGGAGCTCACCCCGCTGCGGGGATTCGAACCGCTGACCTTCTGTGAATGCCTCACTGATGCTTATCAGGCCCAAGACTAGCAAGACCCACTTGCTACAGGAGGCCTGCCCTAGATGGCATTTGTGCAACTGTGCTGCAGCCTAGGAGATTTAATTCCTAAGATTTTTTAACAGCCTTCCTTGTGTTGCCTGGAGTATGAAGAAATACAGAGAAAGGGCCAGACAGAATGTGATAAAAGTCAGTGCAACAGAATTAGTGTTCTAAAATTCAGCCCTTGGCTCTGGCTTCCTAAATGAGGACTGTCACACAGAAACAATCTGGTTGCTATCACAGCCACACCATGCATTTACAGCCCTCTTGGAACACTTTAATAGCTTCCTCCAGATAATCTGGGAACTATAGTTGGCCAAGGGTGCTGAGAGTTATTAGAAGACCCCTTAGGAAATGACAGTTCCCAGGATTCTCTGGGGGGAGGGGTGCCATGACGGTTACAGTGGTATAAGGAGTGCTTTACATGTATGGTTTGGATGTGACATAGCTGCATTAAGTGAACTTCTTAGCTCTGAATGTCCAGGACAGAAGGAAAGTCTGTCCTCAGAGTGAGGACTAGCTCCTTTTTAAACGTTTCCTTCTCCCATATTTCCAGGTCACAATGTAGTCATCTAAATAACGTTTGCCTTTGCAAAGGGGTGGGGTTGTGATCATTCCCCCCCCCCCCCAAATTGTTCCGGGTGCCTGACTAAAACAGAAAGCAAAGCAAAACGCAAATCTAGCAAGGAAAAATCAAACAGGATTTCGCTATGCGAAGACTACTCTCAAACAGTGTGAACGTCTGTGGTCAGAATATACTCAGGTATGCTCCCTGTTTATATGGCAGGTTTTTCAGGAGCACAAAAAGATATTTATTTGTTTTTTGAGTGGGCTGTGATAACTTGTATCAAGCTAGATTACTCCCCCCACCCCTTTTAATGCCAACATTAACCTGGAACAGATTCTGGTTAATATATGAAGCAATAAGGATACAGAGAATTAAGTGTGTGTACTGCACAAAAAAGAATACTGTTTGCATATTTTTTAAATAATTTATTTACTATCTGCATCACTTATTCTGGTTTTTCTCATAAAAGTCTAAAGACATTTTGTGCGATGCTTAAAGGCTTTGCTTTCGACCCTCTGAGCAGCGTGTGGGGAGGCCAGCAAGCATTTTGGCCACCAGGCATTCTCATTATATTTTCATATTCCATTCATGACAGTCTGAAGTAGGGACAGGTATGCTTGGGCTGCAACTCCCCATCAGACCAATCTAGCATGGGCAATAGCCAGGGATGATAGAAGTTTTTAGTCCAGCAACAGGTGAGCAAAGGCTGCCCTAGGCTGTCCTCTCCTTGCCAGCCTGGTCTGAAGCTGTGCCCCTGTTGGGATGGAGATATTGTGGATAGAGCTAATTTGTGCCAGCTCGACCCTCCCTATGCCAATTTATTTGGAATGTCCAAAGGGAGCTAAAGAAAAGCAAGGAAGTAGAAGAAAACTTGCTCAAGTATTACTTGCTTACTTGGAAGTAAGTCCTACTAAGTGAGGCCTACTCCCCAAGCACGAGTGCCCAAGACTGCAGCCATGTTTTGCTCTTTAGCAGGCATTGCCAACACAGGCATTGCCAACACACTTTGTAGCTGTCAAAATATTGCTCTTTTTCTCTTGTCAGCCCCCAAATTTAAAACGTGGAATTTCTCAAGAAGCTGAATTGCACCACGTCTTGATACCACGTTCTGCACTTTTTCTGCATCCCCCCAGGATCTCAGCATGCACATCACAGCCCTGGTCCTTTCTGCATGCACCGCATGTGCTCTGCTGCTGAGCTGTGGACCCCCATCCCAAAAGAATAAATTAATCAAATTAATAATGTTGAAATGTAGCCCAAGGCTCAAGATGGGAGATGTTTCAGGATTGTGCACCTTAACTCCCTGCTCTTTTAAAGGGAGAGAAGAGGCTTACACATTGCTTTTTCCTTGTGAATACATGCAAAATAATTATTAAAAGAGATTTATGCTGGAAAAGTAGACTTTGCTGGAAACTATGAAAATTCATTTGAATGAATGGAAGTAGTATTGAACCAGATGACCATTTGTCTTTTTGTTTGCTTACAAAAATGTACATTTGACCAATACCGTTCTGTTGTGTTTTTCAAAATAAGTATTCCTTTGCACTAACTTGTACTTTAAACACGTGAGTACCTTGTCAAGTTTGCCAATAATTTCCTGAAAATCCTTGTCTGCTTTTAATAGGCAGAGGTCAGGTGGCTGCAAAGCATTGTGCTCCACTTCTTCCTCTGCTCCATTTCAATCTGCCCTACAACTTTGCTAAAAGAAAAAGTTGTTTGGTCTAGGTGAAATGTGTGTAAATACAACAGGCTTCCTATATTGTGTTTGAAACACACATGCCATGGGATTCTGTGCATTTTTACTCTGAAGCAAATTCCACTGCATTCCACAGAGTAAGTATGTGTAGCATTGTAGTCTTAATTTGAAACCCTGTTGGTTTCTTTTAGTGGACTTTACTTATCATGTAGGTATGCTTAGACAGGAACATCAGGGAGAAGAGCCCTGAAGCCAGAATCCCCCTCCAGGTGTTGTTGGACTCTGGCTCCCACCAGTCCCAACCAGCATGGCCAATGGTCGGGGTGGTGGGAGATTTGGTCAAAAACACCTGGAGGGTGCCAGGTTGAGGAAAGCTGCCTTGAGCACAGGACACTCAGTCCTCTGTGTGTTTACTTTGAAATACAACTTCAATAGGGCTCACTCCCCACTTAAGTTTCCATAGGATTGGTGGCCCTCGCCCTACACTCCTAAGCACACAACCCTTAGGGAAGCCTCACTGAAGTCAATGCAACCTCCTGAGTAAACCTGATCAGGACAGGATCAGCGTGTTACAGCTTGCCCTTGCCTTTTCTTGAATCTATAGATTTAATGTGAAGCAAAAACTTTGGGGCTAGAAATTCCAGCTTGTTGTTGTTTAGTCGTTTAGTCGCGTCCGACTCTTCGTGACCCCATGGACCAGAGCACGCCAGGCACTCCTGTCTTCCACTGCCTCCCGCAGTTTGGTCAGACTCATGTTTGTAGCATCAAGAACACTGTCCAACCATCTCGTCCTTTGTCGTCCCCTTCTCCTTTTGCCCTCCATCTTTCCCAGCATCAGGGTCTTTTCCAGGGAGTCTTCTCTTCTCATGAGGTGGCCAAAGTATTGGAGCCTCAGAAATTCCAGCTATGTTGCTGTTAATAAATTGAAATGGCAGCCATTAATCTTAGGCAGCTGAGCACTAACATGCCATGCACTTGACTGGCTGTGCAGGGAACTTGGAAATGCATTGCTCTGTATTAGTAAGAGATGGCAACAGCTTCTGGGGCTCCTCCCAAAGCCTGCTTCTCCCATGCCTAGATAGCACAGTTCTGAGCAGTTTTCCACTTAAGCCACACTTTCTAATATTATTATTTATTCAATTTGTATACCACCCTATACCCGCAGGTCTCAGAGCGGTTCACAACATAAAATCACAGTATAAAAACACAAAATACTGAATAAAAACAAAAAACAATCCAATAATCACCCACTTCCACAACACATTTTAAAAGGGCATCAGATATCAGTCAGCCAAAGGCCTGATTAGAGAGGAATGTTTTTTCCTGGCGCCTGAAAAGGTAGAATGAAGGTGCCAGGCAGACCTCCCTGGGGAGAGCATCCCACAGATGGGGAGCCACTGCAGAAAAAGCCTGTTCTCATATTGCCACCCTCTGGACCTCTTGTGGAGGAGGCAGCTAGGTTCATCCATTCTGACACAACCTTACAAAGGGCTGCTTGTGACTTTGTGGAAAGCATGGCCTCCATGGGGCTGTCCCTGAATAAGTTTCTGAACCCCTCAGAGTTTTGAATCTATTGTGCAAGCTCTACTGCATGTGACTCAGAGCAGAGGTGCTTAAGAGGAGGTGGTGTCTCTACACCCATGATGAGGACAATCCACACCCTAACATTCTCCTTTGAAAGCCTTGCTGAAATGCTTGAATCTGCAAAGACTTCAACATCTCCTTTCACTTGGGCAGCTTGTTTCAGAGGGACCTTTTCACAAAGGAACCCTTGACTTTCAACTGCCTCACCTATAGCTTAAAAGGGTCAGCCAGATAGATCCTTCTGGGAATCTTACCAGGAAGGATTCACAAAGGTGATGGATAACTCCAACTGCTCCTGTATTTGAAGACTTCATTTAGCTCTCAAGACCATGATTACCCAGTTTCCTTTTGAAAACCCCTAAGCCAGTCTTATGGCAGTGGGCCTCATCTATTATTATTTTTCATACTGTGTGGAAAAGTAATTTCTTGTGTCTGGCTGAGCCAGAGGAGAGAAATTTCCCTTGTCTATAAGGTTGCAGGCCTAGGCTCCACTTTTACAAGAGAGCAAGCCCATTGAATTCAACAGAACTGCCAAGTAAACCTGTTTAAAATCACATGATGGTGCTGCTTGCTTTGCATCTGTGGAACTGTCACTTGGTCCAGAATCTGCCTAAACCAAAATGCTTGGATGTGATCCTGTTGAAGCAAATCCAAGTTATTCGTATTAATTTAGGCTACAGATGGATGAAGTTGTAATAATTTTTCTCTCCTTGCCAAGCATCCACCCAGTGGGTTCAAGGAAAAAACAAACCAATCAATCATCAAAACTGTGTTTTCTTGTTTTATTCAGAAAAAGGTTTTGGAACTGTTTGTACATTTAGCTATGGGACTCCCACTAATAACTCTCAGGTGTGAATTGCGCTCCTGTAGAAAGAGTACTGGTAATTTTTTTTTTTCTGAGCAAAATTTATATGGTACAATTGCTTGATCCAAACAAGTAATTGGGGATAACTGTTTTAATAAAACAGAACAAACATTTTAATGTGTTTTTCTTCCTGCCCTGGCTGTATGGAGTAATTTAAGATGTCATTACTTTTTAAATCATGCAAATTATAAAATTAGTATTTTCCTGCTTAGCAGCGACAACAACTGGTTATGTAACCACTCCAAGAGGGTGCAGGGTATGTAGTTTACATGAGGGCTATTTACCAAGCACAGTATTTGGTTCGGACCCTGATTCAACATTTCAGAAAAGAGCACAATTCAGTCCAAAGTGCAACTTGCAGTCTGAATACCAGTTCAGAAAAGCAATGCTTTGTGCCTCCCCTATTCACTATTGTGTGTTGGGGGGGGGGGCTATCCAGTTTTAAAACAATGGAATGCCTCCTGTTGTTCTCTTATTTGTTCTACATCAATATCCCACCTTTAGAGGTAGAACAAAGGATGGGACTTTCATCTCTGCAAAGTAGGCCACATTTAGTGAACACAAAGGTCACCTCTCCATCCTCCAGGCAAGCAAGGGGTCATCACAGTTCAAGGACACCTTCCAGCTGCCCAAAAGAACTCCCAGGGCTGGAAAGGGAGTCGGCCTGCAACGGAGAGTCCAGAGGGCCACATTTGGCCCCAACGCCCGAGGTTCCCCACTCCTAAGGTAAAATGATCTCAAGGGTATCTCCTTCACTGAATCCTTGAAAATTGCTGGTGGTCTTGATCATGGCAGGCCCTTTAATAAACTCCCCCCCCCCCCCAATAAAAAAAATACATTAATTGTATTTTAAAAACCAAAATCTTGCCTTTATATTGAGAAAGTTAAAAGCAATTTTATTTTCTTCAGCACTGGCAACATGAAAAAAGGTGTGCCTATTGTGGAAAGTGAGGGCCCAAGCCAAGCCACTGAAAAAGGACCCTTAATTTGTTGGTTCTCAAACTTTTTTCTCTGGTCCACACTTTCAGGGAAAAAATTGCTCACGCCACACTCAACTTTTTACTGATAAGACATTGGGAAGCAAAAAGAAACAACAACCAGCAGTGCTTGATTTATAACACAGTACACGACTACTTTATAATATGATAATGGGGGATATACCCCCCCCCATATCATACCACACTGAAATGTTCAAGGATTTGATTGTCCTTGAATCTTCCGCCCAACTTGCCATCCTCTCCACACCCTTGAGAACCACTGTTTTAACTGGTAAAATGCTAGGGGGGTGGGAAGAGTCTACTTATTCTGGGCCCAGAGAGTCGCCTGTCTGAGGCCACTTTGACCTCCACTGGCTTACTGGCTTACCAGTGCAGGGCCAAGCATCAGGGCCTTTCCATGGGCCACCTCAAAAAGGGTTCCAGACCACACAACATCTGTGGACTAGAATTTAAGAAAGTCTGATCTAGACAGTCTTGCCCAAGCCCTTTGCTGTGCCATGTGCCTAATTGCGGCTAGTTTGACTACAAACTCTGCTAATCGTCACTATAGCGCCTTATTTTCTTGCCCTGCAGTTTCCATCCTTGAGAAAGTGATCAGGAGTGGAGTCGACAGGAAAATCAACACTAAGGCGTATCTTTCCCCCCTGTGCAAAACAACCTACACTCATATTTAAGAAATCTACACATTTTCTAAAACGATGTGCTTGACCCTGGAATGAATGAATATATTCAGCATTTCGCTTTCTGTTTTGGACAGTGCGCGCCCCCTCCTGCGATTGCGCCCCGAGGGCCTCCCTTTCCCCGCCCGCCCGGGCTATAAGGCGCCGTCGGCGCGGCCGTCGAGCAGAGGTGGGCCTCTTCTTGGCCATGGCGGCTCCGCGGCTCCGCTGGCTGCTGGGGGCGCTGCTGGCCGTGGCGGCCGCCCCGTCGCCGCCCTGCCCGCCGACGTGCGAGCCGGAGCGCTGCCCCGGGCGCTCGGCGCTGGCCTGCTCGGCGGCCGGCGGGGAGCTGCGGCTCGACCGCTGCGGCTGCTGCTGGGAGTGCGCGGGCGGGGAAGGGCAGCCGTGCGCCCCGGGCGGGCGCTGCGCCCGCGGACTCGCCTGCCGGAGGCCGCCGGGCGGAGGCGGCGCGCGCGGCACCTGCTGGTGCGCCGAGTCCCCGCTGGCCGTGTGCGGCAGCGACGGGCGCACCTACCGGAGCCTGTGCCACCTGCGCGCCGAGAACCAGCAGGCCGGCCGTCGGAGGGAGCTGCCTGTCATCGCCGTCCAGAAGGGCGGCTGCGGAGAAAAAGGTGCGCAACCCGGCGAGATGCCCGGGCGGGGAGAGCTTTCCAAGCAGCAGTCGGGTTGGCCGAGGAGGGAGAGCCGGCAGCCCCCCAGGCAGTCGACCTGGGAAGGCCAGCTGCGGGGAGACAGCAGGGCGGGGAGCTGCTGCCCGGCGGCGGGTTGTTCTCGGGGGCAACCCGGGGCTGGACTGTCGGCAGATCATCTCCCGACTCGAGCCTTACGCTTCTCAGCGGAGTCCGCTCCCGGCTTCAGCCACTCGCGAACAAGTGCAGAGTCCTCAGAAGAGGAACGTCTGTGAAGCCATTTGGGGGACTGGCGGCTGAATTTATGGATGGATTGCTTGAGGTGACGTCGTCTCAACTGCTGAGCCCCAAGTTAGAATTTTGGGCTCCTCTTTTCCCGCAAATGCTAGAAGTGAATTCTTAGCTTATTCAAATGTTGCAAAAAGGAACTGACTCCCTTAGGAAGCTGTTCTAGAAGTTTGCACTTTTCCTCTAGTTAACCCAAGGTTGCCTGCAGCAGCCTTTTCTACCCAGGTACTCTTCAGAGTTTGGCACAGGTATTACAATTCCCATCAGCTAGGATAGTTCATGGCTAGGGATGAGGGGAGTTGCAATCCAATAAAATCTGGTCCACTTTGATCCTTTCTGCATACACTTTATGTGTCCTTTGTGTATTTCTTTTGTGTCAGGTGCAGACTCTAGACTGTAGAGCAGGCAGTCTCAGTCCATGGTCTATGGACCACACTTGGTCTGCAAACTTCATCCAGATGTTCTGTGACATGTCTGGCTTTGTGGCTGAACATGGGAGATGGCACACTTATTGTAGTGCATATTAATATTTAAACTTCATGTTATTAATTGTAATACAGTTAAATACAATATACATTACAGTTGCTGCAACAGACAGAAAAATCATTAAATGATTTTTAAGTGGTCCATGAGGTGGGGCTGGAGTGGAGTTTGGGAACCTCTGCTGTAGAGCAGGGGAGAGTGGATCTATCAATAGCCTTGTAGTGATTTACAGTAGGTAAGCAAGACTCCTCTCAGCTCCCTAATTTTGAAAGAAAGCAGCTGTAGCGGAAAACCAGGAGTGGCATTTCATGTGACAGGACTGAAAACAAATGCCTGGGCTAAGCATATGCCCAGAGGCCCCTTGCTCCATATTTCTAAGAATATGTTGCCATTCCGCTGCTCTCTTGCATCTTACTCCAGCTAGAGGCTCTCTGGGTCCAGTATAAAAACAAAGTATATCCTGCCAGTCTGAAGTTTGCCTGTCCCTGCTTGCAGAGCATGTTGAGATCCAACTTTGTATTGGACAAGTGCCAGACACATCCCTTGCTTCACAGGTCTTGTGGACCCCAACAGTCTGCGGTACAAGTTCAACTTTATTGCTGACGTGGTGGAGAAGATTGCTCCTGCCGTCGTGCACTTGGAACTCTTCCGCAGGTAAGCTCCATTAGTTAGAGGGAGAAATTAGCCACTTGTCTGCCCATTAACTTTTTTTGCAGAGGTTATTCCTTGGTCAACTGTGGCGCTATAGGAGCTGCCTCTCCTAGCTCTTTAAAGCAGGCATAGGCAAACTCGGCCCTCCAGATGTTTTGGGACTACAACTCCCATCATCCCTAGCTAACAGGAACAGTGGGATTTGTAGTCCCAAAACATCTGGAGGGCTGAGTTTGCCTATGCCTGCTTTAAAGCCAGGAGCTTCAGCCAAAGCAGTGAATGAGGCCATTTTCAGCCTGGGGGAAGGGTGGTCTAGCGTGGCGATGCTTAAGACATAGTCACCACGGCTTGCACACTTTTGTTTTATTTTATTACAGCAGCATATTGAACCTTGGTCACTTGGTTTAAGAAATCTTGGTCAGTTCATCATATGAGTTTTAAATGATTAATGAATCAATTGAATCTGCATACATTTGTTTGTAAATAAAAACAGTTTTTGAATAATGTAACCATATTTTAAACAATGCATGGTTGTGCGGCAGCAGGGCACCATGCAATGTGAGAGAGAGAATGCCTTTTCTAATATGGCCATTGGGGTTTTTAGAAATCAGAAACCATCAATTTTTTAAAAAAAGTTTCCCAGTTCAGAGGCACCTTTCCAGTCAGTACAAATATTATTTTTAATCAATTAATCCATCTGATTGCTCAACAAAGCCTGCAAAGTGCAACTAAGCTATGTAATATGAAGGCACTTGATTGAGGCTGCAACGCTAACTGCCTGGTGATTCCTGCTGGAGGGTTTTAGGAGATGGCGGAGGTGCCCTCTGCCAGCAGAAAAGCACTGCCTTGGTGTGGCCGCTGAGAAGGAGCTCGAGAGCTTCAAACTGGGCATTTGAAGGGCAAGGCAGAGCTGATGGTGGATCTCCGTAATCCAAAGTAAATCCATTCCTCTCAGGCCGCACCAGCATGGAGCTGGTGTAATTAACTTCTCTCCATTGCCCTCAAATGAGGATGGATGGGAATTAAATTAAATTTTACTGATACGTTATCTTCCACCTAGAAGAGCTTTTGACATGGAAATAGATCCACTACTTGATTTTAGGATTACTAAGCAATTTGAAGGCAAATATTTCCATTAGCTGACTGCCCTGATTAAAGCTTGGCTTAATTTTTATTTGAGTTATTGTCTGATAGGATATAGTATAGTCAGAAGTACTATGCATGGATAACTTAGGAGCAGATCTGAAACAGCTTTCAATAGGCATAATGTCATAATCAAGGGCTTAAGCATATAGTTTAGTACAGTGGTACCTTGGGTTAAGTACTTAATTCATTCCGGAGGTCCGTTCTTAACCTGAAACTGTTCTTAACCTGAAGCACCACTTTAGCTAATGGGGCCTCCCACTGTCACCGCGCTGCCAGAGCACAATTTCTGTTCTCATCCTGAAGCAAAGTTCTTAACCCGAGGTACTATTTCTGGGTTAGCGAAGTCTGTAACCTGAAGCATATGTAACCCGAGGTTCCACTGTATTGGATTATGACCAAAGTCTTGTTTAGCTCCAGAAGACCCCATCAGCCACCTGGAGACTCAACTTGGGACCTTCTGCAAGCAAAACATGTACCTGGTCACTGAGCTGCATCACTTCCCTTTATTTTCTTGTTTTTATATCAAACTTTGAACTATTGAGTGGTACAAACATGGATGTTATATGGGAATTAGTTAGATTTGCAGAAGCTCATATGCCTAAAGAGCTTTCCTCTTAAATATGATTTGCAGTGTGAAGGTCATCCTCTCCTCTCCTCTCTTCTCCTCCTCTTCTCTTCTCTTCTCTTCTCTTCTCTTCTCTTCTCTTCTCTTCTCCTCTCCTCTCCTCCCCTCTCCTCTCCTCTCTTCTCCTCTCCTCCCCTCTCTTCTCCTCTCCTCTCCTCTCCTCCCCTCTCCTCTCCTCTCCTCTCCTCTCTTCTCCTCTCCTCATCTCTCTTCTCTTCTCTTCTCCTCTCCTCTCCTCTCCTCTCTTCTCCTCTCCTCTCCTCTCCTCTCTTCTCCTCTCCTCTCTTCTCTTCTCTTATCCTCTCCTCCCCTCTCCTCTCTTTTCTCCTCTCCTCTCCTCTCTTCTCCTCTCCTCTCCTCTCCTCTGCTGTCTTGTATGGAAAGTTTGTTGTTGTTAATATTTATTTATTTATACATACATACATTACATACATACATACATACATACATTACATACATACATACATACCCCACCCATCTGGCTGGATTTCCCCAGCCACTCTGAGTGCTCCCAACAGAATATTTAAAAAGCGATAAAATATCAAACATTAAAAACTTCCCTAAACAGTGCTGGCTTCAGGTATTTTTGGTACCTATTTGTATTTTGTTAATCAAAAGCTAAAGAGTAGGACAGATACAGTATTTGCAGAGCAGGCTCTTCACTTCCAGCATAAGCCTAGATTTGTCCTGATTTTGCAAGTTTCTGCAACGTGCAGACCTTCCAGCAAGATGAGAGATGCTGGGTCAAATGTGTAAGTCTTGCTTTTCCTCCTGGGCAGACCAAACAGTTTTTAAAACACATGGTGTGTTTGGTCGTGTGTGTTTTTTCATGCATTCAGCTTTCACCTCATGCTATTTTCTTACTTTTTTAAAAAAAAAAGCAAACATTTTTATGGATGTTGCAAAATTGTTATGTAACATAGGTATGTTGGTGGCATGACAGATGCTGGCCAGTCAGACTCCTGCATTGCTCGCTTTTTCCCATTGAAGTGGATATGTTTCTCCCTCATACTGTACTTGCCCCAAGCTTGTCACAGGGAAGGAAAGGTTACATTTGGACTGATTTGTTGGCAGGGTAAACAGTCTCACTGCTCTAAACATGCTATATCTCCAGCCTCATTGCTCAGACCTTTGTTTTTACCTGTTTTAAACATGCGTTAATTTTATTTTTAATTGTATTAATCTGTTGCTGGGCTTTGAGAGGAAGGGTGGGATACAAATTGAAATGATAAATGAATGAATGCAGATTTTGTGGCTAGCGGTAGTGAATTTGTCTCTGTGTGACCCTGTGGCAGGTCACCTTACACAAACAAAGAAGTCCTGGTATCCAGCGGTTCGGGCTTCATTGTGTCCGAGGATGGCCTGATCCTCACCAACGCCCATGTTCTCACCAACAAGCATAGGATCAAAGTGGAGCTCCAGAATGGCCACCAGTTTGATGCCAAGGTGAAAGATGTTGACCACAAACTGGACATCGCCCTGATCAAAATAGACTCCCAGGTGAGAACGGCTTTGTTTCTCAGCAGGACAAGAAACCCCCAAGGCTCAGACTCTTTCTTGTCATATTACAGTGGTGTAAAGAGGGTGGCAGAATTCATTCCATAAACTGGGCTGGTATTTGAGAGCAGAATCGAAGAAGGCCACTACAACTGCTGCCTCTCAAGCCTGCTGGTCCACACACTAGCTACTTATGGGCAGGAAGAAACAATGGTAGCTTCTCTGCCTACAAACTAGTCTGAATTGCCACAGGGGACCAGGTGAGTGACCCCTTTAAAAAATAAAAACCATATTTTAAACCCTGTGCAGATGGCCCTCCCAGTCCTCCTGCTGGGCAAGTCCTCTGAGTTGCGTCCTGGGGAGTTTGTGGTGGCTCTGGGCAGCCCTTTCTCCCTGCAAAACACCGTGACAACGGGAATTGTGAGCAGCACACAGAGAGATGGGAAGGAGCTTGGCCTTAAGGACTCCGACATGGAATACATCCAGACTGACGCCATTATAAATGTAAGAGACTCGGGGGGGGGGGGGGAGACGCTCCTCCAGCTCAAATGGGGCAGTCAGTAGCATTGCTGCCAGGATGTTTGGTGAAGTTTTGGTTTGCCATTCTTCTTGGGTTTCTCCTTCTGTCTTGCATGCATGCCCGCCTTCTCTTTGATCTTGCAGTGGGTAGAAATGAATGAGGAGGGATTCTTTGAGGCTTGGGGAACCTCTAGCCTCCAAGCCAAATTTGGCCCCTGAGTTTCCCTCAAAACCACACTCCCCTGCCCCACCTCAATGTCATAATACCTGTAGGACTGCCAACATGCCATTGGGAGCCTTAAAGGGTGCTTCTGATAGTTCCTTGGAAAAGAGGCTTGTCGTTTGCACCCGTCAGCCGGTTGCCAGTGACAGCCTGCCCAATGAGATATCCACGGGGAGCTCCATAGCGCAGCCAAGCCCTGCCAGAAAATGGAGCTTGAAGCAGCACAAATCACCTGATTGGCAGCTACTTCAAGCCTGTTGAGACCAGTGGGGACCCTGCCCAAGGGGGGCTTCAAGTCAGCACCAATCAGCAGTAACTTCAAGCAATGCTTGCTTGGCCTTTGAGTTTCCATGGTTGTACAATTTGCCGTGCTGCAAGAGACAAATGGGTCCTCTGACATTGTGTAGTGTTGACAAGCAAGTGCGGCCCTGCCAGGGATGGGGGATCTGTTCTGACCCACTTGGATATTCAGGCAGGCACATATTTACATATACATTTTTGCTTCTTTGAAATGTGTTTGTCAGGGACCTTAAGTTCTATAGGAGAAACTGTTTCCATGAGTGCACAGAAGCACAGGTGGGGCCTGGGGTGGGAGCAGATGGTTGAGAAGCTGAAGCCAAGTCAGTTAGAGGCTGGGGCTTTTTTAGAGAGTGACTTAACACACTACAAACCTAAGAAAATTCTGATGATTGTAGGCAAAATGGGCTGTAAACTCTTTGGAAGCGCATTGGCAAATGTTCCATCACCTGTGAATTCTCTAAGAAGTGGATTTGGAATGCATTGATTAACCCCCTCTTCAATTCTGTTCTCTTTTGCAGTATGGGAATTCTGGAGGGCCATTGGTAAACTTGGTAAGATATTATTTTATTGTTTCTCACCTCTCATTTTTGTCTAAACTTAAAGTGTGTTTTTCTTTATCATTCTTCCAGTAGCCACTATCTGTATTTTTTGTGTGTGTATTAAAAAAAAAAACATTTATAGAGGAAATAATGTGATAAGAGAAAAAAGGTGTGAAAGGGGATGGAAATCCTTCCATTTGGCCACAGCAGCTGCTCTCTTTCCATTAGGATGGTGAAGTCATTGGAATGAACACCCTGAAGGTCACAGCCGGCATCTCCTTTGCCATCCCCTCTGATCGAATCCGCCAGTTCCTGGAAGATTATCACAATCGCTACATGAAAGGTAATTGGAAGCCTGTTTCTTGTTTTGTGAGGTAGGGCTCCCACGCAGACACTCCCTGTAGGCAGTAGAAACGGCTGTAACTCAGCGAAGAGCAACTGCTTTGCACCCCAGGATCAATTGCCAACATCTCCAGACAGAGCAGGTAAAGACTCTTCTCTGAATCCCTGGAAAGGAGATTCCCACTTTCTTATGAATAGATGTGTTTTTAAGGCTATCAGAGAACCTTCTGTCTAGTTCACACAATCCCTCTGTCCTTTTTTTGAGTGCAGAGCAGGGGAACACCTGCTTGTTTAGGCCTTTGTGTACACAGAGAAAGAGAGGGGGCCAGACCCAACCTGTCCTTTCTTTTCATGACTTTGTTGAGAATGCTTCTAACTCTCATGTCTCTCTAGGGAAGATCAGACCCAAGAAAAAATACCTGGGACTCCGAATGCTCCCTCTCACTTTCAAGTAAGTCTTCAGTCCCACATCCCTGTCTTTCACCTGTGTGGCTCCCGCCTGGCCTCTGTGTTAGGCCGTTCATGTTAGTATTGCATGACTGAAGCCCCCCCAAATAAAGTTATTTGAGTACTCATTTGCCAGTGGTCACTCAGGACCTGTTCTGTAACCTGCCCCTTAAACCATTATTTCCCACCTAGTCCCTAAAACAGCTTAAGTGGGAAACTTAATATTTGCTCAATAGGTAGAACTTGGGGAAATGTTGACGGTGGTGATGTCCTCAGTGTTCCTCTTTCAAGCTGCAGTAGGGCACCCCACCTCCCCAGACAAATTCAAACTAGTGAAGGGTGTGCAGTCTCCTCACACCCACCACCAATGCCCATGTATTGTCCCCTGCTGGCAGGGATGTTTCCTGGCAGCACTATCACCAGTTGTGGGGGGAGGGGTTGGGGGAGGCCATGGCTTGTTATACTCACCTCAGTTGTGCTGCTAAACACCTACAGTGTTTTGATTAGATTTGGGATTTCTGCATTTAGTGGGTAGACCACCTGATTGACTATACTGTCCTGATCTCTTCCCTTAGTCTCATCCGTGAACTGAGACGGCGGGACAGGGATTTCCCAGACCTGAGCTCGGGTGTCTATGTCTACGAAGTGATTCAAGGAACAGCAGCTGCAAGGTAAAATATTAATTTCTACCCACCCATATACTATTCGGATTGGATAGAAAGTAAGAGTGCTTGCCTTGCTTCTCTGGGAATGTTTCTGATTTAGAAATGCTGCTCTCTCACACACTTTCTCTGCAATGATAGTACAGTGCTACCCAAGTTCTTGCAGAAAATGTTAAAAAACAAAAACAAAACTGCAGCACAGAACTGGATCTTGGCCACAGGGACACACCTGTGCTATAAGTCAGCTTTGTTCAGCACCCCCCATATTTCATGCATTGATTTAAGTCCCTTGAACCCAGTAGCGAACTATGTTTTAATAACAGCATACTATGTTTTAATAACAGCATAACGGTGTATGTTGTGTTACCTGCATTAAACACTGGACATATTGCAAAGCAAGTGCCCTGCTGTTTAGTTCAGCAACATCGGGGGGGGGGGGGCTATGATTCTCCACACCTGCTGGAAGCCCTACTCAAGAGATAGACGGGGGCAGCTGATGTTTGAAGAGTGCACTCTGGCTTTGAACCACTGCAGTGCTTAGCTAAGGCTGGCTGCAGCGTTTGTTATGGTGGTTCAGGTTGTGAATAAGGGTCAAGCATATTCTTGAAGAGGTAAAAGCCATCCTAGGCAAGTGGTACCAGTCCTCACCAGGCTGCTCTGTTTGCCTATCTGAGCAGAGGCACAAAATGTCATCCCTTCAAACTTTATTATGAGGGGGTCTTGCTGAAGCCAGTGAGTGAGCTGTTATTGCATCCAATTCCCTGTTCCCCATGGGATTAAAAAAGAGAGAGAAACATATTCTTTATGAAGATTTGTACAGAGGTGCATTTACTAAACTGTTTGCATAACCATGGCTCACACGAGGCTTCTAGGAGCAGGAATAATTAGATAGGAAATAGCCCAGGGACAGCCTACCCACTTAGACCCCTCTGTGAATGTTAATCCCCAAGGCGGGCAGGAAACTAGGGCAGACTGAGGCAGCTGTAGAAGAGTTCCCTGTAGAAAGGATGTCTTAACAGCCTGCAGGTGTTTTGGACAACAGCTTCCCATCAGTACCAGCTGCTGGAGGAGATGTAGTCCAAAACATCTGGAAGACACTGGGCTGGGGAAGGCTGCTGTACAGAGAAAGGCCTGAGTGAAGATCACAAAGTGGGCAAACTATGTTTCCAACTTTAGAACAAACTTAAGGTGGTTTTACAGTAACACTTTTAAAGCAAAATTAAAACAAAACCTAATATTCTGGGTGTACACTAGGCTGGGCAATATGTTGATATATCAGCCAAAACCAGTTTGAAGTTCATTGTGTTGCTCCATATTTGAGCTGGCAATAGATTGCGAATCACAATGTGTGTAAGGGCTAGGCAATAACTCACCAACTAAACATCATGCTAACTCACCAGCTAAACACTACAGTGTTATCAATGTCCTGGCAACTACTACTTAGGGGACTAAAACAGATAAATGGCAATATTTTCGATCATCACACACACAGTTTCAGCAGCAGGCAAGCCAAAATACATCCAAATGATGGCACTCAGGACACTCCAAAGTACGGTGATGAGTCATAGTGAATACAAAAAATCTGGGACTGCCAGCAGGCCTGCTAGGATACAGAAACAGCTTGCCATGACCGCAGTACATGTCGGCAATAGCAGTGACAACCTGCAAGGCCTCACAGTGGCGGCACAATCAGTGGTAGTCTGCAAGCCCTCATGGCGACAACGGGAGGGCAGAAGTAGCAGTGGCATCTTGCAGGGTCTTGCAGCGGCAACGCATTGGACCAATAGTAGTGGCAGCCTGCGAGGCCTCATGGCAACACCAGCAGTGGGGCTTGCAAGGCCTCGCCATGGTGGCAAGAAGTGGCGGTGGCCTGCAAGCTCTCCTGGCAGTAGTGGTAGGAGATGGCAGAAGCTGTGGCAGCCTGCCTTAATGAGGTCTTGCAGGCCACCTCTGCTTCTGCCATCTTCTGCCACAACTGCAAGGCCTCACAGTACTGCTGCCACCTCACAGTACTACTGCCACTGCCATGACAAGGCCTTGCAGGCCATTGTTGCTTTTGCCTCTGCCACATGGTCTTGCAGGTCACCACTACTGCAGCCACCGCAACAAGTCCTCGCAGGCTGCCACCGCTTCTGCTGCCACTGTCCACTACCACAGTGAAGCTTCACATGCTGCTGATTATTGTGCCACTGCCAGGCTGCCACTGTTCCCCCCCCCCCCCCCCGATCGTTGATTCTGCCATTGCCAGGCTGCTGCCGCCGCTGCCGCCTCCTAGCAGGCCTGCTGGAAGTCCCAGAGCATTGTTATTCGCTATGACACATCACCAAACTTTGGATTGTTCTGATTACCACCATTGGGTAGCCAAGCCCCAAACCAAAAGTCTCATTTGGATGCATTCTGAATCATAGAATCATAGAGTTGGAAGAGACCACAAGGGCCATCGAATCCAACTCCCTGCCAAGCAGGAAACACCATCAGAGCACTCCTGACATATGGTTGTCAAGCCTCTGCTTAAAGACCTCCAAAGAAGGAGACTCCACCACACTCCTTGGCAGCAAATTCCACTGTCAAACAGCTCTTACTGTCAGGAAGTTCTTCCTAATGTTTAGGTGGAATCTTCTTTCTTGTAGTTTGGATCCATTGCTCCATGTCCGCTTCTCTGGAGCAGCAGAAAACAACCTTTCTCCCTCCTCTATGTGACATCCTTTTATATATTTGAACATGGCTATCATATCACCCCTTAACCTCCTCTTCTCCAGGCTAAACATGCCCAGCTCCCTTAGCCATTCCTCATAAGGCATCGTTTCCAGGCCTTTGACCATTTTGGTTGCCCTCCTCTGGACACGTTCCAGTTTGTCAGTGTCCTTCTTGAACTGTGGTGCCCAGAACTGGACACAGTACTCCAGGTGAGGAGTACTGTGCAGCTGGCTTGCCTGCTGCTGAAAGTACCATGAGGTGAATACAGTGGTAATAATAATAATAATAATAATAATAATAATAATAATAATAATAATTTTTTATTTATACCCCGCCCTCCCCAGGCAAGGCCGGGCTCAGAGCGGCTTACAAGCAATAATAAAAACAAGATGAATGATTACAACTTAAAAACAAAAATAAAATACAACATTAAAATAATGGAACATTAAAATATTAAAATGTAGCCTCATCGCAGGAGAAGGAAAAGAAAAAAAAGAGAGAGAGAGGGAGGGAGGAATCAAATTGGCTCCAAGCCAAAGGCCAGGCGGAACAACTCTGTCTTACAGGCCCTGCGGAAAGAAATCAGATCCTGCAGGGCCCTGGTCTCATGAGGCAGAGCGTTCCACCAGGCCGGAGCCAGAGTTGAAAAGGCCCTGGCTCTGGTTGAAGCCAATCTAACTTCCTTAGGCCCTGAGACCACTAGGGTGTTGTTATTTATGGACCTTGAGGCTCTCCGTGGGGCATACCAGGAGAGGCGGTCCCGTAGGTACGAGGGTCCTAGGCCGTGAAGGGCTTTAAAGGTCAAAAGCAGCACCTTAAACCAGACCCTGTACTCCACCGGGAGCCAGTGCAGCTTGAAAAGCACTAGGTAAATATGCTCCCATGGCAGAGACCCCGTGAGGAGCCTCGCTGCAGCATTCTGTACCCGTTGGAGTTTCTGGGACAGCTTCAAGGGTAGCCCCGCGTAGAGCGAATTACAGTAGTCAAGCCTGGAGATGACCGTCGCATGGATCACTGTGGCCAAGTCGGGGCGGGAAAGGTAAGGGACCAACTGCTTGATGCGGCGAAGGTGGAAAAATGTCGCCTTAGCTGTTGCTGTAACCTGCGCCTCCATGGAAAGGGAGGCGTCAAGGATTACACCCAAACTCTTAACGGAAGGCAATGGCACTAATTGGGCCCCCGCAAGAGAAGGCAGTTGGTCCCTCATCCCCATACCATCCCGACCTAGCCATAGGACCTCTGTCTTCGAAGGATTTAGTTTCAATCGGCTCCCACGAAACCATCCAGCCACAGCTTCCAAGCATCTGGTCAGTGTGTTCGGGGTCGAGTCGGTGTGGCCATCCATCAGCAGATAGAGCTGAGTGTCATCAGCATATTGGTGACAGCCCAGCCCAAAGCTCCGTATAATCTGGGCAAGGGGGCGCATAAAGATGTTAAAAAGCATCGGGGAGAGAATTGCGCCCTGTGGCACTCCACACACCAAGGAGTGGCGCGACGACATTTCCCTCCCTAGTGCCACCCTCTGTCCCCGACCAGAGATAAAAGAGCACAACCAGTTACGGGCTATGCCCTGTATCCCCACGTCTGCGAGGCGGTGGTCCAGAAGATCATGATCGACCATGTCAAAGGCTGCTGACAAATCTAAAAGGATCAGCAGTCCTGACCCGCCTCGATCCAGTTGTCTGCGGAGATCATCTGTTAGGGCAACCAGAGCCGTCTCCGTCCCAAAACTAGGACGGAAATCGGACTGAAATGGATCCAATGCCGATGTTTCCTCCAGAAACCTACCAAGCTGTTCAGCAACCGCTCTCTCAATTACCTTACCCAGGTATGGAAGATTTGAAACTGGGCGGTAATTGGATAGGTCTAAGGGATCTAATGAAGTTTTTTTTTAAGAGTGGACATACCACTGCTTCCTTCAGTTCCCCTGGGAATGTCCCCGTGTCAAGGGACAAATTGATAATTTCAACCAGGGGGGTCCGCGCAACATCTGGACACTCCCTAATCAGCCAAGACGGGCACGGATCAAGGAGGCAGGTGGTGGGCCTACCAACTTGGAGGAATCTATCCACATCAGTAGGGAGTATCCGATCGAAATGGTCCAACACTGGACCTGAAGTCAGTCGAGGGGCCTCCAGTTCAGTCACTGTATCTAAATTGGCAGGGAGGTCACGGCGGAGCAACAGGACTTTCTCCGCAAAAAAACTTGCGAATGCCTCACAGCTGTGGGTAGAATTTGTGCTTAAATTTGGTTGTCCTCCTAAGGACGTTATTGACCTAATTATTCTAAAAAGTTGTGCCGGGCGAGAGCTAGCGGATGCAATGGAAGCTGCAAAGTAAGATTTCTTAGCAGCTTTCATAGCCATCTCATAGGCTTTCATAAGCGTCCTATAAGATGTTCTTGAGGCTCCGTCACGAGTCCTCGGGTTACACACGCTTCAGGTTACAGACTCTACTAACCCAGAAATAGTGCTTCAGGTTAAGAACTTTGCTTCAGGATAAGAACAGGAATCGTGCTTCGGCAGCGCGGTGGCAGCAGGAGGCCCCATTAGCTAAAGTGGTGCTTCAGGTTAAGAACAGTTTCAGGTTAAGAACAGACCTCTGGAACGAATTAAGTATTTAACCCAAGGTACCACTGTATAATGGTCAGGGGTCCCTTTACCTTTACCACTGTATAATAATTTATCAGTTTTAGACTCTTAAGTAGTAGCAGTTGCCAGGACATTGTCCTATTTGCCTCTGCGTAGTTCTTCCTTTTTTGATACATCGATATATCGCAATGTTTAGCTGGTGATATATCGCAATATTGAAAACCAGTTATCGCCCAGCCCTAGTGCACTCTCCTGGGGACAGATGTTGGGCAGCTGCTTCCACCCCAGGTGCTTGTCTGTCAAAATGTGACTGCATCTCACACGCTTTCTATGCTGAATTACAGGGACAGCTGTGATGCAGCCCTGAGGGCAGATGTTCATACAATTCCCTTTAGCCCAAAGAAGTTTTGTACTGACATCCAGTACTCTGAAAGCTTCCCATGTTGACACATGGCCACTAAAGGTGGTAAGGTCTCTCCTAAGATAGGAGTCCCTGCAGTGCTTCTTCCAAAGCAACCTGTGCTTCTTTTAGAAGTTATGTGTGCAGTAGGAGGAAGGGGCCAACCTGAAAGAGTACTTGATAAGGGGAAACTAAGGCTATCTAACAGTTTGGCCACAATAAAAAGTAAGTGTGCCATAATCAAATGCTTCCTATATTTTAACATTTCTGTCTTTGGTTGCAGTGCTGGCTTGCAAGATGGTGATGTCATTATAGCAATTAATGGGAAAACAGTCACTTCAACCCGAGATGTAACAGACACTGTTCAAAACAGTGACACCCTCTCCATTGTTGTACGGCGAGGAAATGAAGATCTCATTGTGACAGTTACACCTGATGAAATTGATTAAAAAAAGGTGCCCTCTGCAGAAAAAGTTTGTGTTGAAATCCTAAATTGCTGTATACTCTTATCAGAAACAGTTTAGGAAAGAACTGTACAAAGTGGAAACATACTTGTAGCTCTTAGTTTTCCAGTATGAACAAATCAAATATTTCAAATAGAAAATGGACAAGCCATTTTCTTTCTTTTTTAAAAAATACTCATTTAAGTGAGACAAGTTAAGCAGGGGGTAGGAATTCCTTTCAATCACAGATCTCTGTAGGCTGAAGGTCACCTTGTGCAATGCCCCTACTACACACAGAGATTTAACTCGACATCCCGTTTTCTAGTGGGCCAACTGAAGAGCTAAATGTGTGCCAAATGTTGGAGGTTGCCTGCAATACAAGAATTAAGTTTAATACAGACCTATCCAGGTGCAGGGCTGGCAGGTGCCATTAAGGCCACTTCAGTCTTGAGAATGCCGGCTCTGGTGGATATTCCTTCCCAACACCATGAAGCAAAGGCAAAATATGATAGGTAAGTATCTCCTCCAAGGTGAGGAGATTAAGCACCTACTCTCCAAGTCATGGGTAGGCAAACTAAGGCCCAGGGGCTGGATCCAGCCCAAACGCCTTCTCAATCCAGCCCATAGACGGTCCGGGAATCAGCATGTTTTTACATGAGTAGAATGTGTCCTTTTATTTAAAATGCATCTCTGGGTTATTTGTGGGGCATAGAAATTTGTTCATCCCCCCCCCCAAAAAAAAAGATAGTCCAGCCCCACAAGGTCTGAGGGACATTGGACCAGCCCCCTGCTGAGTTTGCTGACCCTTGCTCCAAGTGATAGTACTTGCCAATCTCTTGATGGGAACAAACAAGCTTTTCAGAATACCCATCCCCATGCCACTTCCAGTTATTGCTCTAGAACATAATTTTTATAACAATTTCAAAACAAGATTAAAATAGTTACACATTTAAGTTTAAGATCTCCAAACTTTATTCTTACCCATCAGCTTTAAAAAAACCCTGCATCTGCTCAACATGGAAATACATTTTACATGCTGTTACGGAAAAGTACACATGCATTAACACACACACACACACACCACCAACCAGCCACAGGCCTGACCTACAGCATGGACTGATCATTAGTCACTAGAACATACTTAAATAGAGGTTAGGAAAGACTAATCAGGTGCTGCTGTCAGTCTAACACACTGAGAAGAGGCATTCTTCCTCATTAATTGCAATTTAAATTGTGGCTGATACTGAAAATAGTCCAATTCCCCTACTTTATTAAAATGAGCCAGCAAATGGCCATTTGGGGAGGGCAGGGGCGGTTTACTACACTTGGGTTTCCTGGCTTTGCAAAAACATTCTGAAGTTCTGCAATAAATTGGGCTTGACATTGCTAAATGTCAAGATAACTACTCCCCCACATCCCATCACAATATCAGATTAACAGAGAATGAGGAAGCAATCCCGAAGACTTCACGTCCTTTTACAAGAAAGGGAAACTTAAGGGAGCATTCTGTCTCATGTGGACCTGTGGGCCAACATTCTTATGGGAAAACATCCGGCCAGCGTGAGCTAAAATCAAACAGGAAAGTAACTTTTGCAGTTACATCAACTTCACTAGGTATTTTCAGCTAATATAGGCGTCATAAACTTATTTGGAAAACCTCTTCTAAAGTGTATAGCAATGAGAACTAGGATTAAGCAGAGTAGGGTAAGCCAGTTACTACTTTGGCACCTCCTAGAGCGTACACAAGTGTGTAAGGATATAAAGAACTTCAATACCTTCATGATAGTTGTAAATCCATTTTTGAGGTTTATTCTACAGGGCAGAAGTCTCCCCAGTTCCTTGTGGATGGGGAAAGCATAGCTTCCATTTAAACAAGACAATGAGGTATGTATAGCAGAATTATGGTTTGCATTTTTCTGGTATTTCCATTTTAGAAGGATGTCATTCCACAGCAAAATGAGTACACCAGTGTAGCCTCTATACCTGCTACAAGACATGATCCAAACATTAGACCTCCAGCTGAACAAAGAATCTCCTCCCATTTCTTCTTTAGTTTAGGTCCAGTCAGAGTTGTAGACTTTCAGTAAATGGTACACCAGTTGCTTCCATCACTGGGCATCAGTCCCCCAGTGATAAGAAGAATCAAGTCCACAAACCACCAGATCCCAAGTCCTCCAAGAGTGAGCAATTTCCCTACAGCTGTGCCTGTGTGCCCCAGGCAGAAGCGATCCACTCCAAAGCAGCCCAAAAAAAAGGAGTAGAGGAGAGTAGTTATGAAGTAGTGCCCTGTGTATCTGAGAGAGAACAAAATTGAATAAAACTTTCACATGGTGAGCTGGTATCCACCCTTGCCTTCACTGTACAACAGTTCCCTCTAATGGACATAAAGGAGCATGCACAGAATCTCTATGTACTGTACTTAAAATGTACTAGCCCAGGGGTTGTCAACCTGGTCCCTACTGCCCACTAGTGGGCATTTCAGGATTCTAGGTGGGTGGTAGGGGGTTCTATGGCACAAGCTGAATCCTTCCATCGAGCACTGGTGGGCAGTAAGGAAATTTTACCATCAAGAAAGATGCATTAGTGGGCAGTAGGTATAAAAAGGTTGACTACCCCTGTACTAGACTGTGCCTACATAGGCCTTGGCTGGAACAGTGAAGAGACCTGCATTTACTCTTCGTTTGTGAGCAAGAATAGTTCCTTACACTTGAAGTCAGTAAGACACAATATGGGAGAGGAGAGTCAGATCTGTCTTGCATAGGACTCATCCACACTTCCATTTGTGCTGCGCTTTCTAGGCACAGGCCCATGATCTCTAGGTCCATTTTCAATAAGTTTGTTGTTGTTGTCCTGCTGTTTCCCCCAGGAAAACCTGCTGTTTACCTCTGAACTGGAACAAACTGCAATTCACGGAAAACTGATGTTTGTTGAAAATTTATGTTTGTTCCGATTCAGTGGCAAACAACGTCCATGTCATAGCTGGACCAAAAAAAGGCCGCTTGGACATAGAGCTGTGGCTAGAAAGTATGGCACAAACAGAAGTGGGGATGAGACTGTTCACTGCCTGTCACACAATGAATGTTGCAAAGGAATTCTGGGTTCAATAATCTCAAGAAACAAAGCAAAAAGGAAACTCACTTTATGCATGGCTTATTCCCCCGCCGAAAGGTCCGCTGGCCTGCACATTCGATGCCATCCAGTGCCTTGCATTGGACCTGAGTGTGGCTCACATCACTATATGCCTGACCACCAAACTATTACAGGGACAAAACAACAACAGCGGACAGAATTGAGAATTTATTTGGCTAGATTCCTTGTTTTAAGTATACATTTTCCATAATGAATACATTTATCTTGGAACATAGGGAGCAGGAAATCGAGTCTCTCTTTTTGCCAGACATTTATCTAATATTAGAGTAGCAAAATAATCCCTTTTGACCCCACCTTGAGACATCCGTAGCCCAGTTCCTCTCGTGCACTTGCATTTCCACCATGATCCATGGGAGCCTCACACTCTACAAACTCCTCAGGTCTGCAAATAAACCACAAGGTGAGTTTGATTTTGAGAAGAAGAAGAAGAAGAGTTTGGATTTGATATCCCGCTTTATCACTACCCGAAGGAGTCTCAAAGCGGCTAACATTCTCCTTTCCCTTCCTCCCCCACAACAAACACTCTGTGAGGTGAGTGAGGCTGAGAGACTTCAGAGAAGTGTGACTAGCCCAAGGTCACCCAGCAGCTGCATGTGGAGGAGTGGGGAAGCGAACCCGGTTCCCCAGATTACAAGTCCACCGCTCTTAACCACAACACCACACTGGCTCCAGAGTTAAGTACAGAAGCACCAAGGACCAAGAGGGTTTTCTGGTGTGTGTGTTTCTTGTGGCTGATTAGCTGCTCTCCCTGTGCAAAGGTCAGAGGGGGCAGGGTTTCTGTTGAGGTAGGTGATTAGCTGTGGGAGGAGCTTATCAGAGCTTGCAGGGCAGCAGCTGAAGGAGCAAAAAGGGTTTTCTGGTGTGTGTGTTTCTTGTGGCTGATTAGCTGCTCTCCCTGTGCAAAGATAAGAGGGGGCAGGGTTTCTGTTGAGGTAGGTGATTAGCTGTGGGAGGAGCTTATCAGAGCTTGTAGGGCAGCAGCTTTAGAAGGCGCGCGCAGTTTGATCCATCTTTTAGATTTAGGGGAGCTAGTCTCAAACATTTGTTGGGGGAAGTTATTTGTCCTATCTTCACGCTTTTTATGATGGAGGACAGCTGTAGTCACCCCCAACGACACGTTCTCAAGATGGAGGGTGATGGAACAGCTGCAGTCGCCTGCGGTTCCTGCGCAATGTTTGCCATCTTGCCAAAGGTTGCAGGCAGCTTTACCTGCAGCAATTACATGTTGATTGCCCTCTTAGATGACAAAGTCCAGCAACTGGAGGAACGTGTACCTACACTCCAAAGAATTAGAGAGCTGGAGCTCTTCTTGGAAGCAACAGAGCACACCGTCTCCACCAAGGAGGAGACAGGGGACTCCCCTGAGAAGGAGGCTAGTTCACCAACACAGGAGCCAGATATATGGAGAAACGTGACTCAAAGACGTAGGAGGCCCAGGGTTTGCTCTGATTGTTTAGAAATACACAATCGCTTTGAGGTCCTCTCCCCTAGCATGGAAGACGAAGAGCAGACACCATTTGAGGATCTCTCCCTCATTACAGTCGATCAGGTATATGAAGACGAGCAGCAAAGTCAGTCCTCGGGGAATGTGCAGGCGACCTTGGAACGGACAGCTCATGGAAGAACCCCAACCAGACATAAGAGGAGGCATGTAGTGGTGATAGGGGATTCCCTACTGAGGGGAACAGGAGCAGTGATCTGTGGGCCTGACAAGATGTCTCGGGAAGTGTGCTGTCTCCCCGGGGCTAAGATCCAAGATGTAACTGAACGACTGCAAGGAATCATAAAACCCACTGACAAATACCCCTTCCTCTTGGTTCATGTGGGAACCAATGGCACTGCAAGCAATAGCCTCCAGAAGATCAAAAGAGACTATGAGGCTCTGGGCAGGAAATTGAAGCAATTAAATGCACAAATTGTCATCTCATCTGTCCTCCCAGTTGAACGACGTGGCCCAGGGAGAGAGGGAAAAATAGTGGAAGTGAACAGCTGGCTTCGCAAATGGTGTAAACAGGAACGGTTTGGATTCTTAGATCACGGACTGCAGTTTCTTGAAGATGGACTTCTGGCAAGCGATGGGCTGCACCTCACAACGGTTGGGAGGAATGTTTTTGCCAAAAATCTCAGAAACCTCATCAGGAGGATTTTAAACTGACTAATGTGGGGGAGGAAGACAGTGCTCCTGAAGGTAGGAGTCTATCAATTGATGAAGATGATCATCCAAATGTCATAGACCAAATGGAGCAAACAGCACACAGACCTAGTGGTGGGAGGAAAAAATCCTTAAATAAGAGTCACGGGGGAAATGATTAATGGACTTCAATGTCTGTACACTAATGCGCAAGGCATGGGAAATAAACAAGATGAGCTTGAGCTCTTGGTACAGCAAACTAAATATGACATAATAGGCATCACTGAAACCTGGTGGAATAAGTCCCATGACTGGAATGTAATAATGGAGGGATACAATCTATTTCAGAGAAACAGACCAGACAAGAAAGGAGGAGGAGTGGCTTTATATGTCAGGGATGTGTATACCTGTGAAGAGATCCAAGATTTAGAACCTCAAAGCCAAAGTGAGAGCATTTGGGTCAAAATTAAGGGAGAGAAGAATAACAGGGACCTCATTGTGGGAGTTTACTATAGATCCCCAAGCCAAACGGAGGACATAGATGATGCCTTCCTGGAACAGGTGGCCAAGCATGCAAAAGGAAGGGAGATAGTAGTAATGGGGGACTTCAATTACCCAGATATTTGCTGGATGTCAAACTCAGCCAAGAGCATAAGGTCAAACAGATTCCTCACTGGCCTTGCAGACAACTTCGTTGTCCAGAAAGTGGGAGAAGCAACAAGAGGAACAGCCATTTTAGATCTGGTCCTAACCAATGTTGATGACCTGGTTAGTGGGGTAGAAGTGGAAGGATCATTAGGCGCGAGTGATCATGCTCTTCTGAAGTTTACTATACAGCGGAAAGGAGCAGCCAAGCATACTAGGACTCAATTTCTTGACTTTAAGAAAGCCGACTTCATAAAACTTAGGGAAGTGCTGGGTGAGATCCCATGGACAGTAATACTAAAAGGAAAGGGAGTTCATGATGGCTGGGAGTTTGTTAAGAGGGAGATAGTAAAAGCACAACTTCAGGCAATACCAATGAGACGGAAACATGGAAGGTGCCTAAAGAAGCCAGGGTGGCTATCTAAAGAACTTTTAACTGAGTTAAGATTAAAAAAGGATGTGTACAAAAAATGGAAAAGGGGGGAAACCACCAAAGAGGAATTCAAACAAATAGCCAGCACATGTAGACACAAAGTCAGAAAAGCTAAAGCACAGAATGAACTCAAGCTTGCTAGAGAGGTTAAAAGCAACAAAAAAGGCTTTTATGGGTATGTTCGTAGCAAAAGGAAGAACAAAGAAACAGTGGGGTCACTCAGAGGAGAAGATGGTGAAATGCAAACAGGGGACACAGAAAGGGCTGAACTCCTTAATGCCTTCTTTGCCTCAGTCTTCTCCAATAAAGAAAACAATGCCCGACCTGAAGAATTTGGAGCAAATGATTCAGCAGAGGAAACACAGCCCAGAATAACTAAGGAGATAGTACAAGAATACTTGGCTAGTTTAGATGTATTCAAGTCTCCAGGGCCAGATGAACTGCATCCAAGAGCATTAAAAGAACTGGCAGGTGTGATCTCAGAACCACTGGCAGTCATCTTTGAGAATTCCTGGAGAACAGGAATACTGTGATCACCAATAGTCAGCATGGATTTCTGAAAAATAAGTCGTGTCAGACTAACCTGATCTCGTTTTTTGACAGAATTACAAGCCTGGTAGATGAAGGGAATGCAGTGGATGTAGCCTACCTTGATTTCAGCAAGGCATTTGACAAGGTGCCCCATGATATTCTTGTAAAGAAGCTGGTAAAATGCGGACTTGACTATGCTACCACTCAGTGGATTTGTAACTGGCTGACTGACCGAACCCAAAGGGTGCTCATCAATGGTTCCTCTTCATCCTGGAGAAGAGTGACTAGTGGGGTGCCACAGGGTTCTGTCTTGGGCCCGGTCTTATTCAACATCTTTATCAACGACTTGGATGATGGACTCAAGGGCATCCTGATCAAATTTGCAGATGACACCAAACTGGGAGGGGTGGCTAACACCCCAGAGGACAGGATCACACTTCAAAACGACCTTGACAGATTAGAGAACTGGGCCAAAACAAACAAGATGAATTTTAACAGGGAGAAATGTAAAGTATTGCACTTGGGCAAAAAAAATGAGAGGCACAAATACAAGATGGGTGACACCTGGCTTGAGAGCAGTACATGTGAAAAGGATCTAGGAGTCTTGGTTGACCACAAACTTGACATGAGCCAACAGTGTGATGCGGCAGCTAAAAAAACCAATGCAATTCTGGGCTGCATCAATAGGAGTATAGCATCTAGATCAAGGGAAGTAATAGTGCCACTGTATTCTGCTCCAGTTCTGGGCACCACAGTTCAAGAAGGACACCGAGAAACTGGAACGTGTCCAGAGGAGGACAACCAAAATGGTCAAAGGCCTGGAAACGATGCCTTATGAGGAACGGCTAAGGGAGCTGGGCCTGTTTAGCCTGGAGAAGAGGAGGTTAAGGGGTGATATGATAGCCATGTTCAAATATATAAAAGGATGTCACATAGAGGAGGGAGATAGGTTTTCTGCTGCTCCAGAGAAGCGGACACGGAGCAATGGATCCAAACTACAAGAAAGAAGATTCCACCTAAACATTAGGAAGAACTTCCTGACAGTAAGAGCTGTTCGACAGTGGAATTTGCTGCCAAGGAGTGTGGTGGAGTCTCCTTCTTTGGAGGTCTTTAAGCAGAGGCTTGACAACCATATGTCAGGAGTGCTCTGATGGTGTTTCCTGCTTGGCAGGGGGTTGGACTCGATGGCCCTTGTGGTCTCTTCCAACTCTATGATTCTATAATTCTAAGAGCTGGAACAAAGGCTGAAGTCAGAGCACAGCAGTAATTCATGAATGTTCCCCAGTTTCCTTAGATTGATCAGGCTAGCATCAATTTAACCCCATCCCTTCTCCAGTCTGCTTCCGTAGCAGCCTCTCCAACATACTGTACTTTCCTAACTGGGGCAGTTTACTGCTTGCACCTAACCTTTCATCCTTGACCCCAGACACCTCCCATCAAGTTTAATACTCCATTTCCAACACACTCCCTTCTCCCTTTCCCATGAACCATCCCCTCTCTTTGCCCAACATCAACTTCTGCCACTCCCCTCCAGGCCTTTGTCTTGCCTCCAGTTTGCTCCGATTCATATCCCAGCCCTAGACTTTGGCAATGCCTTTGTCTTCCACCCCAGCACCACTCATCCTTCCATGCACAAGCCACAGCCTTCCACTGTTAAAAAACCCTTTGTTTTCCATCCTTACCCCTTTAGTTCTTCACACATAAACTAAACTAAACTAAACTAAACTAAGGAGCTTTCACAGCTGTGTGCCCAGAAAGCAGCAGTTTACGCCAGTAGCAACTGGATTTGCATCCGTGTTTAAACCACCATCTCAGCTGACTCCTACTCTGAGCTGGCAGTATAGTCCTTTATTGCTGAAGTTTCTGTCTGGATTTTTTAAAACAATGCAATCGGTACAGAAGTAATTTTTTTAAAGTTGACCTTAGAGTGTAGGAATGGGCCTTAAGTCACAATGCCTATCACTGTACCCAGGACCATTCCAAGACATTTTGGCAACAGAGAAGCAGCAAAACACTGTGCCACCCTCCACCGGCCTCAAATTATGTCCCCAGGAGCAGCCCCTACCATTTCCACCATGGTGTGGGAGGAAACCAGCAGCACCTCCTATTCACCATGCTGCCACTGTAGAGGCAGCATGGGGCAGGGGCTGCCAAGGAAGTGGCAGATCTGGCCTCCAAGAAACACACCACAGCAGTTGCTACTGTAGAACTGGCTATACATTCCTTGGAGGCCAGATCTACTGCCCCTGTGGATCCTGACTCCTGCCCCCAGAGGTTGTGTCCTCACCCTGCAGTCCTCACTGCACTCCTCAGCACTTCTGAACACCCACCAGGGCCCACCAATTTTGATGCTTCCTCTGGCCCTCACCACACCGGGCAGCAAGAAACTACAGGACACAATTTAAAATTTCCAACAGTGCCCTACGGCAGGGCTGTAGCTACCAGGGGGTGGGGGCTAGCTGGGTTTTTTTACCCTAGGACGGTGAAGCCTCCAGAGGGGTGCCATTGAGGCTCAAAGCTTGTGTGTAAGTACACAAATGCATGGGGGAGGGGGTGCCATACTGAGTCTCTGACCTGGGTGAAATAAAGCCTAGTTTTGCCCCTGCCAAGGGTGCCCAAAATAGCATTCCTCCAGGCTGCTTAATGTGACAGCTGGCCAGTGCCAGCCAGACGCATACCTCTGCTAAGCAGACCTGCCAAGACAGTATGCCAAGGGCATACTTTTTTACTACATTTAGACCCCACTTTTTCTCCAAGGAGTTCCAGGTGGCAAACACTGTTCTTCCTCTCCTCGTTTATCCTCCCAGCAACACTGAGAAGCTGTGAGGCCTCTTGGGTTGTGGGTTCGAGCCCCAGGTTGGGCAAAAATTCCTGTCCTGCTGCAGGGGGTTGGACCAGATGACCCTCACTGTCCCTTCCAACTCTACAGTTCTGCGATTCTACGACCCAAGGCTACCCAGCGAGCTTCATGGCTGTGGTAGGATCTGAACCCTGGCCTCGGCCAGCCCAGTCACAGATCCCAGCCGGACCTCACCCGCCTCCTGGGCCCCATATCCTTTTAACTTCCTTCCCATATTCCACTGCTTGACGGGGCCGGGAGAGGCCAGGGTGCCAATTCGAGCTGCGCCAGGAAGCCGCCTCTCAGGCTCCGGCGAGGGGGAAGAAGATGGCCGCCTCCCCGCCCCCCCCGGAAGTCTCGCGGGACCTTACAGGTGGTCGCAGCGTACGAGCGGGCCGTGGGGGCCGTGGCCTTGGCAGGAGAAGGCGCCTCCGACGCTGGCGGGGGGCTCCGCGTCGGGCTGCTCGGGGCCGAGGGTGGCGTTGTGCTGGAGGCTGCGCGGCACGCCCTGCAGGAGCAGCAGGTTGCCCAGCAGCAGCGCCGCCTGCCCGCACAGCAGCGCGTAGCAAAGCGGCGGCCCTCGGCCCGCCATGGCGGCCGCCGCCGCCGCCGCGCAGAGAAACTCCTTCGCCGGTTACCCTGAAAACCCGCGCTCCGCCCCGGCCTCGCCCCCGCCCTCTCCGCCAATCAGGAAAGGGGATTCTCATCTAGCCAGTCGGAGGCGAGTGGCGAGGCAGGAGGCGGGGAAACGGGTAGAGGGCCGCGCCGCGCCATTTCCGGCGGAGGGGAAAGGCGTCATGGGGCCGGAAGGCCTCTTTGAAACGGGCGGATTAGCTGGGCGCTGTGGGAGTACAGCCAGCCGCGCTCAGGGATGTTGGGAATTGTAGTCCAGCTGCGCCTCTAGCGCAACCTTGCCGGTTTTTCACTCCCCGGTGTCTGAATTTCAAATGGTCTCCAGTCATTACCGCGGAGCTGCTGCTAAAGCATCCGTCCCGATACGTTTGCAGAAAGTTTGTATATGAGTAAATATTTAGATCTTAAAATATTTTTATTGCGTTTTCAAATATATAGGAACATCAAAAAAGAGATAACAGATACAAAAAACAACAACCCACCATTCTTTCCGACATAGGACAGATATAATAAGGTCATGAATATACAGACATTTCATTAAAAAGAAGTAACAAAAAGTAAAAAGGACAAAGTGCTTTGTGACACAAAAGAGGCCAAACCTGTTTTTGGTAGGTGACATGTATTTTTCACATCTGATGTATTGGCATATGAAATAGGGCCCAACCCTGAAACACTATTCCCTTGTAATAAGTGTACGTTATGGGTAATTTTCTTCAGTATTGCTGTATTGCTATACCTTGGTTGAAGAGACGAATGGTCCAGGTTTTTGCATTGGAAGGTCTATAGTTTGTGGACAGGTTATAGGATGTCAACTGCACACTGAACATTTGTTCCGATTTACTTGCAGGACTATTATATTATATGTTTTTTAAGAGGCTGTCTAGGTTTGTCATTGCTTTTCTCCCAAGAAGCAGGCGTCTTTTAATTTCGTGGCTGCTGTCACCATCTGCAGTGATCATGGAGCCCAAGAAAGTAAAATCTCTCACTACCTCCATTTCTTCCCCTTCTATTTGCCAGGAGGTGATGGGACCAGTGGCCATGATCTTCGTTTTTTTGATGTTGAGCTTCAGACCATATTTTGCACTCTCCTCTTTCACATTAAAAGGTTCTTTAATTCCTGCTCACTTTCTGCCATCAAGGTTGTGTCATCTGCATATCTGAGGTTGTTGATATTTCTTCCGGAAATCTTAATTCTAGCCTGGGATTCATCCAGCCCAGCCTTTTGCATGATGAATTCTGCTTGTCGTACTCCTTTCCCAATTTTGAACCAATCAGTTGTTCCATATCCAGTTCTAACTGTAGCTTCTTGTCCCACATAGAGATTTCTCAGCAGACAGATGAGGTGATCAGGCACTCCCATTTCTTTAAGAACTTGCCATAGTTTGCTGTGGTCGACACAGTCAAAGGCTTTTGCATAGTCAATGAAGCAGAAGTAGATGTCTTTCTGGAACTCTCTAGCTTTCTCCATAATCCAGCACATGTTTGCAATTTGGTCTCTGGTTCCTCTGCTTCTTCTAAATCCAGCTTGCACTTCTGGGAGTTCTCAGTCCACATATTGCTTGAGCCTACCTTGTAGAACTTCAAGCATAACCTTGCTAGCGTGTGAAATGAGTGCAATTGTGCGGTAGTTGGAGCATTCTTTGGCACTGCCCTTCTTTGGGATTGGGATGTAGACTGATCTTCTCCAATCCTCTGGCCACTGCTGAGTTTTCCAAACTTGCTGGCATATTGAGTGTAGCACTTTAACATCATCATCTTTTAAAATTTTAAATAGTTCAGCTGGGATACCATCACTTCCACTGGCCTTGTTATTTGCAGTGCTTTCTAAGGCCCATTTGACTTCACTCTCCGGGATGTCTGGCTCAAGGTCAACAGCCACACTACCTGGGGTGTACAAGCCATCCATATCTTTCTGGTATAATTCCTCTGTGTATTCTTACCACTTCTTCTTGATGTCTTCTGCTTCTGTTAGGTCCTTACCACTTTTGTCCTTTATTATGGTAATCTTTGTACGAAATGTTCCTTTCGTATCTCCAATTTTCTTGAACAGATCTCTGGTTCTTCCAATTCTGTTGTTTTCCTCTATTTCTTTGCATTGCTCGTTTAAGAAGGCCTTCTTGTCTCTCCTTGCTATTTTTTGGAAATCTGCATTCAATTTCCTGTATCTTTCACTATCTCCCTCGCATTTTGCTTGCCTTCTCTCCCCCGCTATTCGTAAGGCCTCGTTAGACAGGCACTTTGCTTTCTTGCATTTCCTTTTTGTTGGGATGGTTTTCGTTGCTGCCTCCTGTATAATGTTGCGAGCCTCCAACCATAGTTCTTCAGGCACTCTGTCCACCAAATCTAAATCCTTAAACCTGTTCATCACTTCCACTGTGTATTCATAAGGGATTTGATTTAGATTGTATCTTACCGGCCCAGTGATTTTTCCTACTTTCTTCAGTTTAAGCTTGAATTTTGCTATAAGAAGCTGATGATCTGAGCCACAGTCAGCTCCAGGTCTTGTTTTTGCTGACTGTATAGAGCTTCTCCATCTTTGGCTGCAGAGAATATAATCAATCTGATTTCGATGCTGCCCATCTGGTGATGTCCATGTGTAGAGTCGTCTTTTGTGTTGTTGGAAAAGAGTGTTTGTGATGACCAGCTTGTTCTCTTGACAGAATTCTGTTAGCCTTTGTCCTGCTTCGTTTTGAACTCCAAGGCCAAACTTGCCAGTTGTTCCTTTTATCTCTTGATTCCCTACTTTAGCATTCCAATCCCCTATAATGAGAAGAACATCCTTCTTTGGTGTCATTTCTATAAGGTGTTGTAAGTCTTCATAGAATTGGTCAATTTCAGTTTCTTCAGCGCCAGTAGTTTGTGCATAAACTTGGATTACTATGATGTTAAAAGCCTTGGATTCGTATCGAGATCATTCTATCATTTTTGAGACTGCATCCCAGTACAGCTTTCGCCACTCTTTTGTTGACTATGAGGGCCATTTCATTTCTTTTACCGGTTTCTTGCCCGCAGTAGTAGATATGATGGTCATCCGAACTGAATTCGCCCATTCCCATCCATTTTAGTTCACTGATGCCCAGGATGTCAATATTTATTCTTGCCATCTCATTTTTGACGACATCCAACTTACCCAGGTTCATGGTTCTTACATTCCAGGTTCCTATGCAATATTTATCTTTACAGCATTGGACTTTCCTTTTGCTTCCAGGCATATCCGCAACTGAGCATCCTTTCAGCTTTGACCCAGCCGCTTCATCAGCTCTGAATCTACTTGTACTTGTCCTCCGCTCTTCCTCAGTAGCATGTTGGACGCCTTCCGACCTGAGGGGCTCATCTTCCAGCGTCATAACTTTTATATGCCTGTTGTCTTTGTCCGTGGAGTTTTCTTGGCAGGGATACTGGAGTGGCTTGCCAGTTCCTCCTCCAGGTGGATCACGTTTGGTCAAAACTCTCCACTATGACCTGTCTATCTTGGGTGCCCTGCTCGGCATGGTTCATAGCTTCTCTGAGTTATTCAAGCCCCTTCGCCATGGCAAGGCAGTGATCCATGAAGGGGTGGAAATATTTAGTCTGCACTAGATTATGGCCATCCTAGTTCCCATATACATGGGGAGAAGCTTTTCTCAAAAACCAGAATTTTTGATTTTTCATAATTGATGGATAACCCATTAAAAAGGTAAAGGTACCCCTGACCGTTAGGTCCAGTTGTGGATGACTCGGGGGTTGCGCGCTCATCTTGCTCTATAAGCTGAGGGAGCCGGCGTCTGTCCGCAGACAGCTCAATAATCCAAGAACTTCCTCAGTTGGTATTTCAAGCCAGGTCTAGAGCGGGAGAGGATGGCTGCGTCATCTGCATATAACAAAAGAGGGGTCTTTCTGGTTCCTATTTTTGGGAGATGGCCATCAGGGTCCATTAAGCTTAGCTCTAAATCATTCAAAAACGAACTAAACAAAGTGGGGGCCAAAATGCAACCCTGTCTCACACCCCTGGTCATCTCTTTTAATTTTTTATTAAATTTTCCAACATACATTTATAGTATCCAATCTAAATTTATCACATATTTTCTCTTTTAGACTTCCTTCAACCTCTCTGACAATCATCCATTATTCAAATTTTTAAAATACGCATTTCCTAATTTTATATTGCATTTTATAAACCTTCACACACTTAGTTTTCATCAATACAATAGTCCTCTATCATTTACCGAACTTCTTGAAATCCCACTAGCGTTATTTGCTCATCACATACACATTTCAGATAGTCTGAAAATTTTACCCAGTCTTCAATGAACTTTTGATCCCGTATATATCTGATCTTTCCTGTTAGTTTGTCCAGTTCAGCATACTCCATCAGTTTCATTCTCCATTCTTCGAGCGTCAGCAGTTGTTCCTGTTTCCATCTTTGGGCCAATAATATTCTCGCTGCTGTTACTGCATATTGGAAAAGTTTACAGTCCATTCTATTTATTTCATTTCCTACTATTCCTAAAAGAAAAGCCTCTGGTTTCTTAACAAACGTATATTTCAACATCTTTTTCATCTCATTATATATCATTTCCCAGAAGCCCTTCACCTTCTTACAATCCCACCACATGATAAAATGTTCCTTCTTTTTCTTTACATTTCCAACACTTATTACATGTTTTATACATTTTTGCCAGTTTCACAGGTGTGATGTACCATCTATAAATCATTTTCATAACATTTTCCTTTAATGCAGTACATGCCATAAATTTTATACTTTCATTCCACAGTTTTATCCAATCATTAAACTGTATATTATAACCCAAATCTCTGGCCCAGTGTATCATAACCAATTTAACTTCCTCATCTTTTGTATACCATTCTAGCAAGATTTTATACATCTTGGACAAAATTTTATTTTCATTGTTTATTATTTCTATTTGAAATTTCGATTATTTTTCCTCATAACCTCTTTCTTTTAAGTCCTTTTTAAATATTTCGTTAACCTGATAATAATGCAACCAATCATACACATACTCTTTCACTTCTTCATAGGATTTCATTTTCCATTTTCCTCCTTCCTTTACAATCAATTCTTTATATGTAATCCAGTTCCCCCTCATATTGACTTTATTAAGACTCATAACTTCTAATGGAGATAGCCAGTGGGGAGTTCTTGATTCTAATAAACTTCTATATCTCTCCCATATTTCTGTGAGAGATCTTCTAAAGATGTGGTTTTCGAAACCTTTATGAATCTTTCTTTTCTCACACCATAGATATGTGTGCCAGCCAAATCTGTTATCAAAACCTTCTAAGTCCAATAACTCAGTATTTTTTAACTTTATCCATTCTTTCAACCAGCAGAGACATGAATTTCAAGTCTGGCATGGCGAAGCCGCCTCTTTCTTTCGCATCAGTTAGTAACTTATACATAATTCTTGGCTTCTTACCCTGCCAGATATATCTTGAAATTGCTCTTTGCCACTCTTTAAATATCACTGTCCCCTTAATTATTGGAATTGTCTGAAATAAGAATAACATCTTTGGCAGCACACTCATCTTAATCGTTGAAATTCTCCCCCAAAAGGATAACTTCATTCGGCCCCACACCTCTAGATCTTTCTTTATTCCCTTCCACACTGGCACATAATTATTCTGAAACAAATCAATACTCTTGGGGGTTAACCAGATTCCCAGCTATTTAACTTTTTTCACCACTTCTATCCCTGTTTGTTGTTGCATTGTTTCTATCATACCTTGATCCATATTTTTTGCTAACATTTTAGTTTTTTTCTTATTCAGTATAAACCCTGCCACTTGACCAAATTGTTCAACTTCCTCCAAAACAACTTTTGAACTTTCTGGCGGTTCTTCCACTGTTATTACCAGATCATCAGCAAAGGCTTTTACTTTATATTCATTACGGCCTACTGACACACCTTTTATTGCTTCATTTCTCCTTATTGAATTTAGGAAAATCTCCAGAACCATTATGAATAACAATGGTGAAAGAGGACATCCTTGTCTCGTACCTTTTAATATTTTTAATTCTTCCGTAGTCATATTGTTTACAATCAGCTTAGCTCTTTGTTCAGTGTATATCGCTTTTATTCCATTAAAAAATTCATTCCCCACCTCCATGTGTTCTAAATTTTTTAACATAAAGTCCCAAGATACATTATCAAAGGCATTTTCTGCATCCACAAATATTAACACTGCTTGTTTCTCATTCCTGGCTGTCAGATATTCTAACAGATTGACTATATTCCTTATATTGTCCTTCATCTGTCTGCCAGGAAGGAAACCCGCTTGATCTTTATGTATAACTTCTTGTAACACCTTTTTCAACCTCTTTGCTAAGATACTTGCAAAGATTTTATAGTCCGTATTTAACAATGAAATAGGCCTATAATTTTTAACTTGAGTCAAATCCAAGTCTTGTTTTGGAATAAGTGTAATAAAAGCTTCTTTCCACGTCTCCGGCATTTCTCTGTCCTTAAGAATATTATTCATAACTTCTCTCAATGGTGTAGACAGGATGTGTCTCATTTCCTTATAATAACTTGCTGTAAATCCATCTGGTCCTGGAGCTTTCCCTTTTTTCAACTCCTTTATGACTTCTTTAACCTCTTCCATTTCTATAGGGGCATTCAGCCTTTCTTTCTTTTCTGTTGGGATCTTCTGCACCTTTTTTTCTTTTAAGAATCTTTCTATTTTCTCATATTATTTTTCTCTTTGTTATTGTATAAATGACTGTAAAAGTCCAAGAATCCTTTCCTAATATCCTTTGGATTGACTATCTCTTCACCTTCCATGATGATTTTATTTATTGTATTCTGCTCCTTTCTTTTCTTAATTTGCCACGCCAGCCATTTTCCTGATTTGTTTGCAAACTCGAAGTTTCTTTGTCGCAGCTTTTTTATATTCCATTCCACCTCTTTGTTTATTATCATCGCAAATTGTGTTTGCAGAGCTTTTATGGTCTGTTTTATTTTTAAATTATCTGGTTTCTTGATTAATTTTTGTTCATTGTCCATTATTTGTTTTAAGATTTCCTTCTTGCCTTTTTCTCTGCTTTTATTTTTAATTGAGTTCTGTTGTATAAAAAATCCTCTCATCACCGCCTTGCTGGCGTCCCACACTACATTCATTTTTGTACCCTTATTACAATTGTTCGAAAAGTACTCCACCAACTTCTTTCGTGCTTCCTCTAATTTTTTTTGATCATCTAGAAGGTAATCATTAATTCGCCACCTGAAAGTTCTTTCTTCATAACCTCTTATTTCACATTTGATTGGCTTGTGATCTGAAATTACTCTTGGTTGAATTTCAGCTTTTATTATTCTTGGAGTCAATTCGTTAGATACCCATATCTGATCGATTCTCGACATTGACTGATTTGATTCCGATTGGAACGTAAACTGTCAAGTGGATGTCTTAGTCTCCATATAGCTATTAAATTACAGTTCTTTATCATTGAAAAAAAGGTTTTTGGTAGTTTTCCCTCTTTACTCAACCCTGATGCTCTCAATCTGTCCATATCCATTGACACTACTCCGTTCATATCTCCCATTATTATAATTTTTTGGTCCATATAATCAAACAGTTTTTCTTCCAAATTTTTGTAAAAATCAGTCTTATTTCCATTTGGTGCATATATCCCGACAATTATTATTTTTTCGCCTTGCCACTTGATCTGGACTGCAATTATTCTTCCTTCTTCATCTTTAAAGATTTGCTGAGTTTCAATTTTGTTTCTTATGTACAATACAACCCCTCTCTTTTTGTTTTTATCTGATGATATAAATTCATTTCCTAATGTTTTATTGATCAAAACTCTTTTATGTCTTCTTGCCACATGTGTTTCTTGTAAACATATAATGTCCAAATTTTCCTTTTTTAAATATTGTCCAATTTTATTTCGTTTTTTCCTATCATGCATCCCATTAATGTTCCAATTCCATAATTTCAGCGCCATTTTGACATCCTAATTAAATAAATTTTATTTAAATTTTATAATCTTTCTTCTTGTACTTCTTCTTCTGTATTTCTTCCGTCCTCTTCTTCTCTGTCTCCCGATCCACGTTCCCCCACGGCTCCTGCTCCCATTGCTGCTCCTCTTGGTTCTTTCTCTGGTCTTAATTCTTTATATCTCCTCAGAAACTTGCTAGCTTCCTCTGAGCTTGTATGTTTGTGTTTTTTACTTTTGTAGAAAAACGAGATCCCCTCCGGAAACTCCCACCTGAATTCTATCTTATTCTTCTTCAAGATCTGCACCAATGATTTATATGGGTCTCTTCGTTTCAACAGCCTTATCGGAACATCTTTAAAAATAATTATATAATTCCCATCAATGTTAAATCTTTTTTCTCTGCTCTTCTGTAAAATCATGTTTCTCATTTCTCTGTCCTTAAATGTAATCAAGCAATCTCCTGGGAATTTCCGTGTCTTAGTTGTTCTTGTCTTCACTCTGAATGCATTTTGAACTGTTTTAGCTACCTCCTCCGGCTGAAGCTCTAACCATCGTGCTATCTCTGCTGTCAATTTCTCTTTAATATTTTCACCTTGCACCTCTGGCACGGCTCTCAACCTTAAATTAGTCACTCGCTGCTTCAGTTCACTCATAGCAATCGCATCCAACACTTCTTCTTGTGTTTTGTTAGTTTCCGATATTTCCACCTTCATTTACTCTTCTTCTTGCTTCACTTCCTTCAATTCCTGTTTTGTCCATTTCATCCCCTGTTCCAATTTCTGTGTCCTCTTAGTCACGTCCTTTAATTGTCCCTTAAGTTCATTTACTGTTTTATCTATTTTTTAATCCATTTTCCCAATCTTTGTATCCATTTGTTCTAATTTGGCTTCTATATTTTTTTCACTCTGCTTTATATCATTTTTAATTTCTGCAAACAAACCTCATCAGGAAGGCTTTAAACTGACTAATGTGGGGGAGGGAGACAGTGCTTCTGAAGGTAGGACTCTATCAAGTGATGAAGATGATCATCTAAATGTCATAGACCAAATGGAGCAAACAGCACGCAGACCTAGTGGTGGGAGGAAAAAATCATTAAATAAGAGACACAGGGGAATGATTAATGGACTTCAGTGTCTGTACACTAATGCGCAAAGCATGGGAAATAAACAAGATGAGCTTGAGCTCTTGGTACAGCAAACTAAATATGACATAATAGGCATCACTGAAACCTGGTGGGATAAGTCCCATGACTGGAATGTAATAATGGAGGGATACAATCTATTTCAGAGAAACAGACCAGACAAGAAAGGAGGAGGAGTGGCGTTATATGTCAGGGATGTGTATACCTGTGAAGAGATCCAAGATTTAGAACCTCAAAGCCAAAGTGAGAGCATTTGGGTCAAAATTAAGGGAGAGAAGAATAACAGTTACCTCATTGTGGGAGTTTACTATAGATCCCCTGTTGGGTTGAAATAAATGACAGACGAGTGGTGGGTGTCATCTGGGAGGCATCTCCCGAGCATGTCTCGGGGAGTCTCTTTTATTGAATATTACAGCATTGCCACACATGTGCCCGTTGCTGATTGGTTAACACAAGTACAAAGCAAAGGTTACCTATAGACATTAATCATCAGTAGATTAAAGGCTGGGAAAGGGAGCACAGAACTAGACAGGCATGAAAACCTCCTAATTAAATTATAACTAGTGATTAATACAGGAAGACCTAAACAATTACTAATGATTAATATAACAAAACTCAAAAGGATGTAACAATCTCATTCCCTAGATGTGATCAACTATGCATTAAGAACAGGTCAGAATACCATGTTTTCATGAACTCAATGTGAACTGAACATTCTAGGGTGATGAAGAAATGTCTCAACTTAGAACGGTTTGTGCAGAATCATATGTATTAGCAAAGCTTCCCTTCATCTCCCCCTTTCTTTTTTATTTAAAAGTGAGTGGGACAAAAATACTTCGGGATACGTGGTTTGCCAGCGCATGCCCGAAATAAGTGTGCCCACCGACGTTGCTATGTGATTTCAGGGTGAATGGGACAAAAATACATCAGGATACGTGGTTTGCCAGCGCATGCCTGAAATAAATCCGCCCATAGGTAAAGGTAAAGGTACCCCTGCCCATACGGGCCAGTCTTGACAGACTCTGGGGTTGTGCGCCCATCTCACTTAAGAGGCCAGGGGCCAGCGCTGTCCAGAGACACTTCCAGGTCACGTGGCAAGCGTGACATCGCTGCTCTGGCCAGAGCCAGAGCCGCACACGGAAACGCCGTTTACCTTCCCGCTGGTAAGCGGTCCCTATTTATCTACTTGCACCCGGAGGTGCTTTCGAACTGCTAGGTTGGCAGGCGCTGGGACCGAGCAGCGGGAGCGCACCCTGCCGCAGGGATTCGAACCGCCGACCTTTCGATCGGCAAGCCCTAGGCACTGAGGCTTTAACCCACAGCGCCACCTGCGTCCCTAAAATCCGCCCATATCTCCCTTGTTTTGTTTACTGTTGGTGCTGCCACTTCGCAAAGTAGGCAGCAATAATTTTATTGGGTGGCAAAGGAGGAGAAAAACACTGAGACCAAAGGCGCATGAGACCAGGAATGCATTGGATGAAGCAACATAGCAAAATTAGGATACATATTATAACAATAGCATATTGAAAAAGATTACGAAGCCAATTCAAATTTGGCAACCAGCTAGTGAGCCCCTGGGTGAACGAATCCCAGAGGCCAGAAAATCCAACGTCCTGTTTAATGTGGTGTGTGAGATTTTGCAGATGAGAGATTTGCATATGAATAACTTTGGAATTATCAGTAGTATTGAAACAACACATATCATTCACTTGTTCACAACCATAATGATGAAGCATTAATAAATAGTCAATTGCAGCGCGGTTTTGTAAGAGTCTGTGACGGAGTTCACTCTGTTCTTTATTCAAAAGGTGAAGAGCTTGTGAAGTGGAATTCAAGGCTTTTGCTGCGGAGCAAGCTAAAGAGTTAATATTCCTGCTATTCCGTACAGCCAATCCAGGGACTCCTAAAAGAGAGACAGCTAGAGAGATATATTCAGATCTGCTAGGGAGAGAAACAGAATCATCACAATCATTAATCAATTCCACAGAGCGGCGATATCTAGAGCGGGACAAATGATGCTTTTTGGGAAAAATGATGGACAAACGGCTTAAGCAGCAAGGCGTGCCATGGCTGATGTTTGCTGGAATATAATTGAATGTATAGCCTGGGCACGACCAAAACCAGCCTTTAGGCAGCTCTGTGTATTTATATACATAGGAAATATTTACATAATTAGAACAATTAAAATTATCCTTGCCCATTTCCACACAGTTGGTTTTTGTACAATTGACCATACGGGCACAAGTGACATTAAAGGAAGCCACGTATGAGGTCAACAAATCAATGGCTAGAGATGGGCGTCGGCGCACTTGGTTACCCCAGTTGTGGTAACCGGAATAACCAAGGGTACGGAGAGAATCATTTTGGGGTAGGGATGAATAAAACCAGGTATTATTTTGCACGTCAAGAGGGTCATGGCAAACGGATAAGGCAAGAGCCAAGGATTTCACCTATTGATACCTTCTGGGTTAGGCAAAAGGAAGAAACATTAAGGGTTTTTGCAAAAGATTCCCACACATTTATTGGTGTGAAACCACCGCTATTAAGAGCGGAGGCAGAGAGGGGCAAAAACAAAACACTGAAAATGAGCACTATCATGGAATTCATATTAAGGCAGGAAATGAGACACAGAAGCAAATTTATCAGGAGTTGCTTCTAGCTGCTGTTCTTTTCTAAGCTGTTCAGCTTGAAGTGAAAGTGATTTTATTTGGCCCCACATCACTGGTCCATTACGATTTCCTCGCTTGCGAGTCCTGGGGGGGTGGGCGCCGCATCCTGGGCGATCTGGAGTTGACAGTTGAACTGCGGTATCGGATCCTGCAGGGCCTGTTGCCATGCCATGATAGAGGCGGACGCAGCGTGCGGGAACCCAGCGAGCACCCTGTGGAGTAGAAACCGCAGCATAACCCTTTCCCCAGGTAATCAGTTTTACTGGTTCACTCCATTCGTTGGAGGGTAATATTTTATAATGGACCAGCGGGGCTGGAAGTATCTCTTTTTGCTGAAAATGCTTTTGGAGGCGAGTATAAGATTGATGATCCTGTATAGAGACATTCAAATGGTTGAGAGTAAAGAGAACACTAGCCAACCAGCCTTCCTTTTCTGAAAGTTAAGCTTGCAAAAATTTACCATCTGCCCGATAATAAATGTTGGAGATGTAAGGAGACTGAAGGTACATTCTTTCACCTTTGGTGGACGTGCCCAAGGATTAAGGTTTTCTGGGAAATGATATATAATGAAATAAAAAAGGTGTTTAAGTACAGTTTCTTGAAGAAACCAGAGGCCTTTCTCCTGGGCATAGTCAGCCAATTGGTGTCAAAGAAGGATAGAACTTTTTTTATGTATGCCACTGCAGCAGCAAGAATACTCATCGCAAAGTATTGGAAAACACAAGAACTACCCACCGTGGAAGAATGGCAGATGCAAGTAATCGACTACATGGAGATGACAGAAATGACTGGCAGAATCCGAGACCTGGGAGAAGAGTCGGTGGAAGAGGATTGGAAGAAATTTAAAGATTATCTACAAAAATATTGCAAAATTTATGAATGCTAAGATGATGTCGGACTTAAAAATAATATGGCATTAGTGATAAAGTTATAAGGAATATGTTAAAATGAATTAAAAAGGGAAGAAAGATTGGAGATATAATATGCTAAGCTATATAATTAACAATGAGAATTGAAAGAGGGTAAGGATTTGCTGAATTTGATTGGGTAAATGGGAACACAAAAAAGGGAGGTGTGAGGAAGTCAAGAACCAGGGTTAAACAAGTATAAAGCTAAAAATTGGATTTTTTCTTTTTCATGTTTTTCTATTATCTTTTTTGCTGTTTTATTGTGTATTTTTTGTTTATTTTCTGTGTATTTTTGCTTTGTCTGTTTTTTCTTTTTATGTTGTATGTATTTATGTGTTTTTTGTAAAACTTTAATAAATATTTTATTTTTTAAAAAAATGAAAGTGAGGCTGGGACTCCTGCCTTTTTTTCCTGCCGAATTAAGGCAGTTTTTAAGGTGCGGTTACCACGTTCAACAATAGCTTGGCCTTGGGAATTATAAGGGATGCCAAATAAATGGTGAATATTCCAAGTTTCACAAAACTGAGCAAAGGTTTTTGCACAATATGCTGGGGCATTGTCAGTTTTTAAGGAATGAGGCTTGCCCATGACTGACATGGCATGAACAAGATGATTGCAAACGTGTTTAACCTGTTCTCCCCTTTGAGGGGTGGCCCAGATGAAGCCAGAGAACGTATCAATGCAGACATGTATGAACTTCCAAGGTGAAAAAGGGAGAAAGTGAGTCACATCCATTTGCCACAACTGGTTGGCCTCCAGCCCATGGGGATTGACACCAGGGCTGGGGTGGCCAATCTGATTAGAGCATTGAGGGCATTGTTGGATAATTGCACGAGCCGCTTCCAACAGAATTTGGAATTGGCGGCTAAGAACTTTCGCATTCTGATGATGGAAAGCATGACTTTCAATGGGGGAAACAGGCAAAGCCCTAAGCAAAGAGTCTGCTTTTGCATTACCATCAGTGAGAAAGCCTGGGAAGGGTTGGTGAGAGCGAATGTGCACCACAAATAGTGGGTGGGAGTGATTGGAGAGAAGCAATTGTAAGGACAAAAAAAGACTCAATAGATTGTCATCTAATAAGGGACTTACATAGCTGCCCTGTAAACGAGTTACAACATTTGCAACATAAAGGCTATCCACTACCAAATTAATTGGCTGTGTGGAGAAATGATGCAGAGCTTTAACGGCAGCTGCCAACTCAGAACGCTGAGCTGATTTTTGTGGGAGAGTATAGAGGCTGTGCCATTTCTCATTTTGTTGCCATGCAATTACCCCCCCGGAGGGGGCTCCATCAGTAAAAACAGTAAGGGCATCCAAAGGAACAAGGGACAATATGGAAGAGAAAGATAGGGGAAATTGTTTACCCATTTGCAGGCGGGGGTCGACAGGCACATGGCAGCCCACCGAGCCGACAAAGTCGGCTAAAGCGCACTGCAAATCCATGCTAGTGGAAAAAACAGTCTCCCATTGCTCTAATGGCATGGGCACAATAATTTGGCGGCAATCAATGCCAAAGAGACTTTTGCATCAGCGGCGACCCTTGCTGATGAGCTGAGCAAGGAGATCCACTAAAGGAGTCACCGTGTTTTTCGGCGTATGATGTAAATATAGCCATTCAATAATATGAACTTTTGATGGACAGAATCTGTCATTATGACTACATCTGGCAAAACATTAAGAATTGCTCTGTCAACCCAGTGGGAACGCATAATTTCCTTTAACTGGGCAACGGTTTTCTGCTGAGAGGAGGTCAAGGTAATTTGCTCACCAGGAGATTGATGGCCTTTTAAGGATGAAAAAAGTGAGCGTAAGACTTCAAGAGGGATTTTAAAATATGGTCTTATCCAATTAATATTGCCCAGCAATTGTTGTAGCTGGACATATTTCATTGTTTTTGGAGCGTGAAGCTCAGGGACTATAGGAATGGAATAGCTAGCTATCATTTTGTGTCCCAAGTAATGAAAAGGAGAGGATTCCTGCACCTTTTCGGGAGCGATCTGCAAACCATAACTTGACAAACAGGCTATTATATCACGTTTCCATTGAGGGGGAAGGTGGGGGCCAGCCAGTAATATATCATCTATGTAATGAAAGATTAAAAGGTGTGGATACTGAAGACGGAAAGGCCGGAGGGCTTGATTCACATAATATTGACACATGGTAGGGGAGTTCAACATTCCTTGCGGTAAGACTTTCCATTGATACTGTTCCGTGGGCTGGCTGTTATTTAACACAGGAACAGTGAAAGCAAAATATTTACGATCCTTCTCCTGTAAGGGAATGGAGAAGAAACAATCTTGCAAATCTATAATAGCCAATTGATAAGAATGGGGGATAATATTTGGATTAGGCAGACCACACTGCAAGGGCCCCATGGGTTCAAGGATTTCATTAATTTTCCTTAAATCCTGGAGAAATCTCCATTTCCCATTTTTCTTTTTTATGACAAAGGTGGGGGTATTATAGGGGCTAACAGAAGACTCAATATGGTCTGCCAATAATTGTTCATTCACCAATCGTTGTAAAGCAAGTAGCTTCTCCCCCGTTATGGGCCATTGTTCCACCCATACAGGGGTGGTAGATTTCCAGGTGAGGGGGAGTGCAAGCTTACTCATTAAATTGAATGGTAGCTTTTAATTGTTGCAGCAGGTCTCTGCCCCACAGATTGAGGTGGATTTTCAGCACACAGGGCTGGATGTAAGCAATGGTTTCAGAGCTATCAGGCAGAGAAACAGGCAGCCACTGTACGCTTTTGGAAGAGGTTTGAGATCCACCTACACCCCAAACTGCAGAGGCAGACTCAAGGGGCCATGTGGGGTCCCAACAATTACTGGATATGACAGAAATGTCTGCGCCCGTGTCAATCAAGCCTTCCAGAACTTTGCCATTGATTTTATACTTACGAAGAAGTTTTTGTTCACCGATCCTCTGGATTACAGCTAATAGCTGTGGAGAGAGTGGAGAAAGCTGGTGCAAATTACTATAAATGGCTCCAAAGTTGAACCATGATTGTGCCTACATAGGCAGGATCTAGGACCCCCGGAATAACCAGGATTCCTTCTTTGGCCGCAGAAAATTTGGGTAAAATTAAACCTGCGACCTTAGGTGGTAGTGGGCCCGCCAATTGGGTGGGCATGAGCACAATTTCACCAGGTAAAACAGCGTCTTTGGTTTCCTGATTAATTAAATCAATGGTGAAATCAGAGGGTGTATCCTTGGAAGAATTAGCAATGGTGGAAACTGGCGGCGAAGGACTCTCTATTTGTCCTGGCCTGAGAGCTGGGCCCCCATGGAGTTTCCCGAACTCCTGCACTGATTTGCCCAATGGTAGCCTTTTCCGCATTTTGGGCATTTTTTGGAAGGTTTAGCCTTATTGGCATCACCATTCCTGTTTGCTCCCCCACCAGGGGCTCTGCATTCTTTAGCAAAATGACCTGGGCACTTGCAGTTGAAGCAGTTGCCTGTAGGCTTATTGCCAGCCTGGATGGTGCCGGCAAGCAAAGACATCGCATGGCTCTGACTGCCAACATCTGCACAGGTTTGAATCATATCAGCCAGGTCATATTTGGGGCGGTGTATGATCGACTGCAAAGCCTTTTTGCAATCGGTGTTTGCATTTTCAAAAGCCAATTTTTTCATCAATTCATTTTGAGCTGTGGGGTCATCAATCTGTCTGGTGATGGATTCTTTCAATCTATCTATAAATTGATGGTAAGGCTCCAAATGTTGTTGCTTAATATTAACAAAGGAGCTCAGTGGTTGCCCTGAGACAGGGACTTTCCGAAAGGCGCGTTGTACACAGGTCGCGGTTCACCTTTACTGAAATGTAAAGGTGTCAATTGCGCCTGGGCTGGTATATTATCATACAGACCAGCACCAAAGAGTTGAGCGGCTGAATGCTGTGGATCAGCCAGGGCTGTTGCGGTATGCTTAAACTCACTTTCAAAAACCACATACTGAGCAGGAGATAAAAGCATGCGCATCAAATCCTTCCAATCTTGAGGTAGCATTGTGTAACCATTTGCGATCCCCTCCAGCATCCCCAGCACATAAGAAGATTTGAGGCCAGAATCAGTAATGGCTTTCCTTAATTCCCTGAGAACAGAATAAGGAAGTGCCTCGTACATTATCTGTTGTTGTGCTGTGCCGGGTTGCATATAGGAGATAGGGAAAGCAGATGGCATTTCCCCAGCCCATCCAGCCTCCTCCTCTAAGGAGAGGTGCCCTTGCCGCATAGCCTGAGATAGTGCGGCGCGCACAGCTCCGGTGGAAGAACACACAGGGGCTGAGGCAGGCAAAGGAGGGATGGGGGGTGGATGGGGATGTGGGCTGAGGCGTAGGGAGGGGTTGGCAAGGCTGCGATGGAGGCAAAAGCTTTGGGTAAGGGTGGATTGTCTGCAGCGGCTAGAAGAGCAGACACCATCGGAGATGCCTGAGGTCCTAATCTAGCGACGGCATCTGCACACTTCTGCCAAGTAAGCAGACAATGAATCGGTGCCCTTGGTTCTGCAAAGAGGGTTTTTCTGAACTTTTGCCAAGCTTCTGACCCCAGAGACCCAGATTCTGGGTATCAGGGGCATTGGCAAGCAATCTCAGATAACAATTGTTCAATATCTTTCAAAGAGATATGAACACCCACCACCCTCTGTCTAACTAGAAGGAGCAACTCCTTGGCATGCTCCTCTGGGAACCTAGTCAGTTCCCCTCCCATACTCACGAAGTAGCGCGCTGAGACTTTTCCAGTCGAGTGAAGTACAGAGATGGCTGCGAAGGGATCTGGCAATCACGTAATGAATGACAGACGAGTGGTGGGTGTCATCTGGGAGGCATCTCCCGAGCATGTCTCGGGGAGTCTCTTTTATTGAATATTACAGCATTGCCACACATGTGCTCATTGCTGATTGGTTAACACAAGTACAAAGCAAAGGTTACCTATAGACATTAATCATCAATAGAATAAAGGCTGGGAAAGGGAGCACAGAACTAGACAGGCATGAAAACCTCCTAATTAAATTATAACTAGTGATTAATACAGCAAGACCTAAACAATTACTAATGATTGATATAACAAAACTCAAAAGGACGTAACAATCTCATTCCCTAGATGTGATCAACTATGCATTAAGAACAGGTCAGAATACCATGTTTTCATGAACTCAATGTGAACTGAACATTCTAGGGTGATGAAGAAGTGTCTCAACTTAGAACGGTTTGTGCAGAATCATATGTATTAGCAAAGCTTCCCTTCAATCGCCAAGCCAAACGGAGGACATAGATGATGCCTTCCTGGAACAGATGGCCCAGCATGCAAAAGGAAGGGAGATAGTAGTAATGGGGGACTTCAATTACCCGGATATTTGCTGGATGTCAAACTCAGCCAAGAGCATAAGGTCAAACAGATTCCTCACTGGCCTTGCAGACAACTTCGTTGTCCAGAAAGTGGGAGAAGCAACAAGAGGAAAAGCCATTTTAGATCTGGTCCTAACCAATGTTGATGACCTGGTTAGTGGGGTAGAAGTGGAAGGATCATTAGGCGCGAGTGATCATGCTCTTCTGAAGTTTACTATACAGCGGAAAGGAGCAGCCAAGCATACTAGGACTCAATTTCTTGACTTTAAGAAAGCTGACTTCATAAAACTTAGGGAAGTGCTGCGTGAGATCCCATGGACAGTAATACTAAAAGGAAATGATGGCTGGGAGTTTGTTAAGAGGGAGATAGTAAAAGCACAACTTCAGGCAATACCAATGAGACGGAAACATGGAAGGTGCCTAAAGAAGCCAGGGTGGCTATCTGAAGAACTTTTAACTGAGTTAAGATTAAAAAAGGATGTGTACAAAAAATGGAAAAGGGGGGAAACCACCAAAGAGGAATTCAAACAAATAGCCAGCACGTGTAGACACAAAGTCAGAAAAGCTAAAGCACAGAATGAACTCAGGCTTGCTAGAGAGGTTAAAAGCAACAAAAAAGGCTTTTATGGGTATGTTTGTAGCAAAAGGAAGAACAAAGAAACAATGGGGTCACTCAGAGAAGATGGTGAAATGCAAACAGGGGACACAGAAAGGGCTGAACTCCTCAATGCCTTCTTTGCCTCAGTCTTCTCCAATAAAGAAAACAATGCCCGACCTGAAGAATTTGGAGCAAATGATTCAGCAGAGGAAACACAGCCCAGAATAACTAAGGAGATAGTACAAGAATACTTGGCTAGTTTAGATGTATTCAAGTCTCCAGGGCCAGATGAACTGCATCCAAGAGCATTAAAAGAACTGGCAGGTGTGATCTCAGAACCACTGGCAGTCATCTTTGAGAATTCCTGGAGAACAGGCGAAGTCCCGGCAGACTGGAGGAGGGCAAATGTTGTCCCTATTTTCAAAAAAGGGGGAAAGAGAGGACCCAAATAATAACCACCCAGTCAGTCTGACATCAATACCAGGGAAGATTCTGGAGCAGATCATTAAGCAAACAGTCTGTGATCACCAATAGTCAGCATGGATTTCTGAAAAATAAGTCATGTCAGACTAACCTGATCTCGTTTTTTGACAGAATTACAAGCCTGGTAGATGAAAGGAACGCAGTGGATGTAGCCTACCTTGATTTCAGCAAGGCATTTGACAAGGTGCCCCATGATATTCTTGTAAAGAAGCTGGTAAAAATGCGGTCTTGACTATGCTACCACTCAGTGGATTTCTAACTGGCTGACTGACCGAACCCAAAGGGTGCTCATCAATGGTTCCTCTTCATCCTGGAGAAGAGTGACTAGTGGGGTGCCACAGGGTTCTGTCTTGGGCCCCGTCTTATTCAACATCTTTATCAACGACTTGGATGATGGACTCAAGGGCATCCTGATCAAATTTGCGGATGACACCAAACTGGGAGGGGTGGCTAACACCCCAGAGGACAGGATCACACTTCAAAACGACCTTGACAGATTAGAGAACTGGGCCAAAACAAACAAGATGAATTTTAACAGGGAGAAATGTACTTGGGCAAAAAAAATGAGAGGCACAAATACAAGATGGGTGACACCTGGCTTGAGAGCAGTACATGTGAAAAGGATCTAGGAGTCTTGGTTGACCACAAACTTGACATGAGCCAACAGTGTGACGCGGCAGCTAAAAAATCCAATGCAATTCTGGGACTTCCAGGTTAGCGCCATCGGCAATGGCGGAATTCCTCTGACTCAGAGGAATCCGCTCCGCAAAAATCGGGTATTGCCGCCGCGGCAAAGGCGGAGACCCTCTAAAACTCCCAGGCGGAGGAAGCCTGGGAATGTGGGATTTGGCGGACACCAGGAGCGCCCCCTCTACTCACAGGGAAACCCCTTTTCGGGGGTCCCGAAGTGACGCGGGGTGAGTGGCCCGGTGTTTCGAATCGACTGCTATTTTCGTGGAGTGAAGCCGCACAGCCGTTGCTGGAGAGCGCTGACTTTTCCCTGTGGATATTTGGATTTCAAACAACAACCTGTGAGTAGTACGGAAATTGGCACCAATCGGGGAAGGTCCAAACAGGAAGTCCGCCTCCCCTTTCTGTAAATAAATTAAAGCAAAGAACCTGTCAACTAAGGTCGTGGAGAGTTTTTTGTAAAATACTTTAATTCTACTGATTGAGACTATCAGAATTTTTTCTTGGAAGCAGGGGAGCCTGCAGGAGAAGAGTAAGATTTGGGATTTTATGTGCCACCCCCCTGGACCCGGGAGTGGTCCGTGAGAGCCCGTTGATGAGGAATAGAACAATTTGACAGCTGTCAAGCTAGCTGTCAAGATACAAAAAGAGGACTTTGTTTCTATTGTCTATATTTGCTACAAGCTTATGTTTAAAACGAAGGAAGGACTGTTACAATTTAACGTATGGGACTTTTGGGTCTATGCTGAAAGGAGTGAAAAGAAACTTAAATCCCCCTAGAGGGAGCTTTGGGACACTGCATTAAGGACCAGCTGAGAAACTGTTTTTTGACCTTGGACTGTTTAAGAATGGCGGCCGGGAAGGAAATTCATTTTGAATTGAATAGGACATTCTTTCTCTTGGGAAAGTTGCAAGGTCAGATAAATGTTTTAACTACAAATGTTACAACTTTGGACACAAGAGTGAGTATTAGCGAAGAATTTGATAAGAACGCGGCACAGGAACTTTATTCAACTGAACAAACAGGAAAATTTGAGAAGGAGAATTATGTTGTCTCTGAAGTGAAGAAAGGGGGAGCCATTTTTCGTGTAAACAATTCCTGCGTCCAGTCAGGCTTCCCTGCGCAGCTCTGTTGGGGATCTGACCTGGCAGGAGAGCAGAGTAGCAGCGGTCCTGCGTCCATGTGAGATAAGGGATAAATCAAGTCCAAAGACAGTTCAGTTCTTATCTCTAGAAGCGTTTATTTACAAAGCAGTAAATCCATCAGAAACCTCCGACATGTTCTGTGCTCCAAAAGCACACACGCAGCCTGCAGCCTTGGAGCTGAGCTGCGTCTCAGACAGAAGCGAAAGCAAGTCTGAACAGTGGCACAGACTGTGACGCACTTCTCTGCGTTGAGCTCCTCCCAGATACAGGACACCACGGAGTTTTAACCCTGTCAGTTCCAAACTCCACAGCCATAACCCTACAGATGCAAAAGGCGAGCTACAATTTGAGGCCTGATATGATGGCAATAAGGAGAAGTAAATCTTTGAAGATGGAAGCCTGGCCTGAATTGGAAAATGAAAGATGGAGAGATCTCTTTATGTGGAGATCAGATGACCTTTGGATTACAAATCGGATTCAGGTGGAAGTTGGAGCTTTGGGGTCCTTTGGATCTGAAAGGAGAATGAAACAAGATTTGGAAGATCTTACAGGCCCTACTCTCAACTATGGAGGCTCGGCTGGAAGGAATGTGGATGCTGTTGGGTTGGAGCTTCCCCAAAATTTGGCTTTTAATACTAAAGACTATCAAAAAGACTGGCAGAGGGGACATGAAAGAGATTTAAGAGCCTTGGGTTTAAGATCTCTGGGTTGATGGCTTTTTGAGATTGATGGACTTATGCTGGGGACTGAAACCGGGAAGGGGTTTGGGTGGAATGGAAATTGGGAACTCAATATGCATATAATATAATTTTATTATTATTATTATTTTTAATGAGAGTTGGGAAATTCGTGGAATGGAATCTTTTCTGACCTTAGGGGAACGTATTAAGAATAAGTATAGATATAAAGCCTTGGATGAGAGTTAAGATTGGATAAAGTAAAAGAGGTTTTTTTAAAAAAATATGGTAAATTTAAGGATTCTGTTAGGAAAGAGAGAATGTGCAAGGATTTGCTGAATTAACAATTTGAATTAGAATACAAAAACGGGAGGTGTGAGGAGGACAAGGAAATAAGTTAAAGAAAGGAAAATAGGTTTGATTTGTTTTTTCTTTTATCTTTTTTTAAAAATGATTGTATTTTTTCTCTTGTCTTTTTTATTTTGTTTGTTCCTTGTTTTTACTTTTTTGTATCCTTTAAAATTCTGAATAAATATTACTTTAAAAAAAAAAGCCAATGCAATTCTGTGCTGCATCAATAGGAGTACAGTGGTGCCTCGCAAGACGAAATTAATGTTCCGCGAGTCTCTTCGTCTAGCGGTTTTATCGTCTTGCGAAGCAATCCCATTGACGGCTTAGCGGATTAGCGCTATTAGCGGCTTAGCGGCTTTTAGCGGCTGTCAGGGACTCAGCGGGAGCGCAGGGAGGAGAGGAGATGGAGAGCGAGGGGGAGCAATCCGAGGGCAGCGTAGGAGAAGATGACAGCAGCCCGATAGATTCCATGAGCCTCTCCAGCGAATCGGAAGATTCACAGAAGAGTGGGGGAGGACATACGGGTAGGGGACTGGGTCTGGTTAGCGGCCCAGGCAGTGCCGGCCAGATCCTTAGCTAAGAAGAAGCTAGGACACAAGCAGCTAGGCCCTTACCTAGTCGAGGCACAGATCAACCCAGTGGCCTTCCGTTTGACACTACCGGAGGGTTCCAGAATGCACCCGGTCTTTCATAGATCGGTGCTAACGCCCTACAAGGCACCTCACAGGTTTCAGGAGCCAGGGACAGCTCCCAGTCCGCTTAGAGACGCACCCATGACAAAGGGGTCGCCGAGGGCGGAGCCACTCAATGAGGTAACGGAGATTTTGGACTCGAGATGGGGGGGTCGATTTTGGACTCGAGAAGAGGGGGTCGAATATCTCATCGCAAGGGAAGGTGCCCCGGCCAGCACCAACAGCTGGGTGCCGTACTATGCGGTGGAGGAGCACTACCTCAAAGACGAGTTCCACGCACTCTTCCCACACAGGCCCATGCCGGAGGATTATTTTGACGAATATCTTTTCACCCCCACACTCTCAGCCAGTACGTTTCAGGGGTTCTCCTCGGCTGAGGAGACGGCTCCAGAGACTACATCGCCGGAGGGGTCGATCTCAGACTTGGGTGCGGAACGCTCTTATTGGTGGGACACTCAACCCGAGCAGGAGTGGCGCAGGAGACTGCTCAGAGGGCCCTGGCACGCAGACTCCCCAGAGGAAATGGGGGAACAAGGGGGCATGGACGGGTTGGGGGAGGACCCTGGGTTCGAGCACACCGGCAACGAGATGGAAGCGGAGGAGAGCGACGTCGATGTACCCGTCACGGACTGGCAGCATGCCAGGGGGGAAGAACTGTATCCGGCATGCACCCCCACAGCATTGGAGCACCCGGAACCCACGCCAGAAGAGGGGGAGGGGGGAAGGGGGGGCTTCGAGGGGGGGATGGATGTCAGGGACTCAGCGGGAGCGCAGGGAGGAGAGGAGATGGAGAGCGAGGGGGAGCAATCCGAGGGCAGCGTAGGAGAAGATGACAGCAGCCCGATAGATTCCATGAGCCTCCAGCGAATCGGAAGATTCACAGAAGGGGGCGCCGATGGGCAGGGCAAGGGGGGACCCAAGGGGGACACCCCAGAAGCAAGGGGCCAGCGGGGACTCCCAGAGCAGCAGTTGGAAATCAGGACCAGATTCCCCACCAGAGCGTAGTGGGGGGGAGGAGTCCCAGGTATCAGAGCCCACATATGCACCACCAGCGAGAGAAGATGAGTCAGGGTTGGCCACGCCTCCATCGGAGAGCGAGGGAACGGTCAAGAGGAAAGTTGCAGGCTGGGCGCGCGCGCCAAGTTCAAATGTACAGGCGAGCGGAACAGAAGGTAGCCCGGATAGGGAACCAGGTCCTAAAGCCCGCTGGAAGGAGGGGGAAGAATCATCAGGGTCAGCGTCAGAGGAGTCCAGGAAGGATGAAACCCTAGCGGGCAGGAGGGCCCAGAGGAGAAAGGAACTTAGGAAGAGGTGGAGCAAAGCGAGAGTCTTAAACTGGTGTGGAAGGGAAGGAGACTCAGACGGGACTTCGCCGGTCTAAGGTCGAGACGTAGAGCTGCGCGCTGCGGCTTTAAAATGGAAACTGAACCTCAATAAAGACTTTTGTACATAACTACAGCCTAGCGTTGGTCCTCTGTGAGCTGGGACCTGGAGGCAGCTCTGACAGCGGCTTTTAGCGGCTTAGCGGCTTAGCGGATCAGCTGATAAGCGGCTTAGCGGCTTACAAAAATGGGGGGGGGGGAACCCCGCAGGAACTCGCAAGACATTTTCGTCTTGCGAAGCAAGCCCATAGGGAAATTCTTTTTGCGAAGCGTCTCCAAAATGGAAAACCCTTTCGTCTAGCGGGTTTTCTGTCTTGCGAGGCGTTCGTCTTGCAGGGCACCACTGTATAGCATCTAGATCAAGGGAAGTAATAGTGCCACTGCTCTGGTCACCTGGAGTATTCTGCTCTGGTCACCTGGAGTACTGTGTCCAGTTCTGGGCACCACAGTTCAAGAAGGACACTGACAAACTGGAACGTGTCCAGAGGAGGGCAACCAAAATGGTCAAAGGCCTGGAAACGATGGAAGTTCCACCTTAACATTAGGAAGAACTTCCTGACAGTAAGAGCTGTTTGACAGTGGAATTTGCTGCCAAGGAGTGTGGTGGAGTCTCCTTCTTTGGAGGTCTTTAAGCAGAGGCTTGACAACCATATGTCAGGAGTGCTCTGATGGTGTTTCCTGCTTGGCAGGGGGTTGGACTCGATGGCCCTTGTGGTCTCTTCCAACTCTAGGATTCTATGATTCTATAATATTTCTCCCTTAAAGTCTGACTCTTGATTTGAACCTCTCCTATCTGCTGGTGTTACCCCTTCACCTGTTTTCTTTTGTTGGTGCGTCATATCTTTTAATTTCTTTTACTCCAACCAAACCTAAATGATATACTGATATACTGCATATAACACAACCAGTATGCTAAAATTCACAAAATTTCACACCAGTACACCACAGGTCAATATATCCACCCAAACAATTCCTACAGCAATAAGTGAGAGGTCTAAATAGCAGAATACCCCAATAAAAATATTCTTATTTTCTCAAAGTGTCCAAGAAAGTAAAAGCATATTAGCCCTTTTTGTCTTTTTGTTAAAAAATTTAAAATGTTCCACACAGCCTTCAAATTTAATCCAAATTTCAACCAGTGTTTGAAACTTTTCTCTGATAAATAGACAATAAAGAGAGGAAGCTCTTCGTGCCACCACTTAGGCTATTCCAATCAGGCATATAGGGGAGAAGATAAAGTCGAAGAGAGAAGATAAAACCATAAAAAAACAGAGAATAAAGTGTTGTATCCAATTTGTTATTTTCTCCGACAATTGTTTTTACTATACTCCAATTATACTCCAATTATAATCCAAATGTGATCTTCAGGATCTCTAATCCAAAATTATTCCAACAAGGCAGAACTTGAATAACGGAACAGTTCTTGAAAAATCACAAAAATTACATCCAAAGCAGGATTCTCCAGGTTGAAGATCTCAGTCCAAAAAATAAACCTTATCCATGTGTCAAAAACACTGCAAAAAGCTTCCACAAAGATGTTAAATGCTGGAAACCTCAGGAGAAGGAGGGGGAAGGGGGAGTGGGGGGGCAGTTCTTTAGCAATTTAAAAATTTTGTTTTGAGGCTCACAACCTTACCAGTACATGAAGTGGCATTGTTTATTGTCAAAAATTAAATTTTAAAGTCCGTTATATCCCTTGAAGCTTTTATTTTATCCTCTTGTAACCATACGGCTCACAGCCGTTGCTAGTGTTTTTTACAATATAACAATGGCGACGGAAGTCCTTCTTTTCAATTGCGCAGCTCTTTATTAAAAGCGAAATTAAAAACTCTTCTGAGCTTCCTTTCCTTCCTTCCCCTCCGTTTCATCAAAGATTTATCAAACTTTGCAATAAAATAACCTTATGCTTCCTCTTCTGTTTTTACTCTTTTCACTAATTTCTCAGTTACTCTGTAACTTCTTAAAGGTTTTAGAAGAGAAATCGACTGTAGCCGCTAGCAATTACTCACACACTGCTCTCCCGATCTGCCGTTCTGATTGCAGATACAGCTGACCTCTGTTGTTGTTTCTCTTTTGCTCCGAAACCTTTCTTTAACTTTTAGACTTCAAATTCCTTTCCAATTAGGTCCGAATTTATTAGGTTTGAGAACTTGCTTCCCTTGCAAGTTCGGGGCTGCACTTTTGAAGGATAGTTTATGGCTTCCCCTTTGCCCGCTTATCTCTCTGCCGTACTCTTCACTCCTACAGAAGCTACCTGATGGCCAGATGATTTGCGATTTGGCTTGCCGGGAACCAGACCCTCTATATTCTCTACAGAGGGTATTTTGGGGGGCTACCCCTTTTTTCCTCCAAAAGCACGAAATTTCTCAGCTGTGAAAATTCCCACTTGCAGCAGGTTTGCGCTCGGCAGGAAGTCCACACCCCTGGTCATCTCGATACAGTCCGAGAGCTGACCCTGCAGCCCACATCTAACCTGCAATTTGCTTTCACTGTACAGAGCTTTTATAAGGTAGGAGAGACATTTATCCTGTAATACCAGATGTAATTTGGTCCATAAACGGGATCTGGGGATAGTCAAAAGCAGATTTCAGATCCATAAAGGCCACAAATAGTTTTCCCTGTAGAGGTCTGGTGTACTTCTCAGCTTGGAGGGACAGCAATAGGCAGTGATCTGATGTTGAGTGATTGTCACAAAAAGCAGCCTGAGGTTCAGATACTATATTATTGTCATTTAGAAAAGTTGTCAGTTTGATACAGTTTATTTAGGAGAGAATTGTGACAATCACCTAAATAAACATTCGGAGGGAAATTAAATCACCCAGTTTTGGAACTACTCTTTTCCCTTGAAGGCTTCCAGAATTTGAAATGCTCCATGTATACATAATGTCATCTCCCTTGATGTGTTTCTCAATACCCATCAAGAGGTCCTGGCTATGATAAGATCACACCATTCTGCATTATCTTTTGGGCTGAATGGCAAGTAAGCATGAATTACTCGTGTTTACTCCGAGGGTTTGCCCACACTTCTGTTATTGGGTTTTTATCCTAGATAAAGTTGCACAGGACTGCATGTTAATATTGTCATACATACAGAGAAACAATAATGGCTAAGTACAAGTCCATTTGAACTCAGGTATTTCCAGCTATATTTTAATCAGAGATGCCAGAGAATGAACCATTGTGCATCCAAAGCATACACTTTATTGATTTATGCCACTCACCTAGAAACACTGGAGCCCCCAACCATGGTGCTTCTGGGGCCCCTCCAGGATTAAGGGCTCTGAAGGGGTCTACTATGAAACTAGCTTCACTGAGGGTGGAGGGTCGGGCTGCTTGTGGGGTTGTTGTTGTTGTTGTTTTGGGGGGCTATTTGTCCATGTTATATTTATTTTATGGCATGTGTAGGTGTTTAGACTGCCAGTTTTTCTTCTGCTGAAATTGGTATTTTGTGGTGCCCATGACAGTGTCTTAGCTATCTAAACATGTCCATGGAAGCAAAAAGGTCAGGGACTTCTGTAGTAATGCATTGGTGGCCAACTAATCCTTGGATCACCAGTTCTAATAACTAGCTTTCTAAAACTTGCTTTAGAGCTCAAAGCAGAACCATCTACTTTCCCTACCAGATAAGGCCCCAGGGTGAGTAGCATGTGGTTTTAGAGGCATTCATGAAGTATCACCTACAGATGAAGTTGTGGCTGCAGAGATGGAAATGCTGTTCAGGTGTTCACCCTCACACAATTGGGTGACAGGGACAGCGAGGCATGTGCAGTGCGCAACACCTCTGCTGCATTCCTGCTGCCTGGTCTGCTGCCTTCCACATGTGTGTAGGGTGTAAGTGTCCTACTTTGCAGAGGAGAATTCTCTATTTGAAGCAGGGGGGCATCTTGAATAAAATATATGGGGGGCAGGTAAGACCCTCTTTGCATAATTGATCACAAGACGCAGCACATGTCCCATTTGAATGGCAAATGGGGGGCGGTGAAGGGACCTCAACCTCTAGGAGTTGGTGCCTATGATTTGAAGGGATTACACATGTCTGCTTACACATGACATTTTATTCTAGAATCAATGTAGACTGGGTACTTGTTCTTTTCTTCATAGTCCACACATATTCTGAAAATACAAAATCATACCAGGTTGGTCCTGAATTATCCTGCAGGGTGTCCATTTGAAAACAGATGCTAGCAGTACAGAAATGGGTGGGTGTATCCATGCCTGCCAAATGAAGTTGCGGGTGGTGAGTGTATACCAAGATCCCAATCACTACTTCGTTCTTCACCTGGGACATTTGCAAGGAGGAAAAGATGTGGTTCACCTAATCAAGGGGAGGATTTTCCAAATGCATATTGAGTAGCCACACCCACCCTTGTGGATGGCAGGAGGCAGAATCAACCTAGACTGAATAAAATTTATTAAGAAGGAGCATGAATGATTCTGGAGAGAGAGAAATTACATTTGGGTGCTATAGATGGATTAGTGTGTATGCACCCCAAGTCTGGTTTAAGAATTAAAGACTAAGAAAGAGGAGCAGGGACTTTGAAGTTCATGTGAGGATAACCTGAGCTTACAGGGTTAAAACAGCTCAGAGTGTACGCACTGCCCACTGTTGGGAGGGGGGAGATTCTACGTCATGTCCGAGAGTCTCCAGTCTTTGTTCTTTTTCTCTACTTTCGCTTTTGAGGAGAGAGGACGTGTTTTCACGATGCTGTTCGCTGTGATAGATAATGGGTAGTCTGCTGTAAATAAACTGCTTCTAGCTGCTAATATCCTGAGTGGACTTTATTTTAGCACACTGAAGAAAGCTCTGAAGAAGTTTTTGCAGCTTTCTCTTGCTGCTGCGTAAACTCTGCATTTTTTGCTCAGAGCCTTTGGAATGTGGCCTTTGAAGTCCAGCAGAGCTGCGCAGCCGAAGTGGGCTGGACACCAGGGCTTATCTGAGCAATAACTCTACTATCTGACAAGTTATGGACGGTAATTGCAATTAGAGGAAGCTGCTTTGATGTCCGGTGGAGAGCCTGTTTGGAATGCTGTGTGCTTACAAAGGCTGTAAAAAGTGAGACGCTGCTGTTTTTGCTGCCGGAAGAAAAAGACCTGCTCTGCCTGGGAGAAAGCAGGGAGAGTGGCTGCAAGCTGTGTGCTGCAAAGAGTCACTGGATGCCTCTCCTTTGAAGCTGGCTGGAACGTGTGAGTACTTCAAGCCCCATGGGAGCACTGGGGGAGGAGATGGCTGAGCTCCAGGACTTTTATGATGTCCCGTTTGAAAAGCTCACAGCCCAGTCCTGGGATATCTGGGTTAGAAGAGTAAGGGGGTGGTTTCTGGCCACAGGGCTCTGGAGCATAGCCCAGAAGGAGCCGGCCCCACCCATGCCACTTGCTTCTGAAGATGAGGCTGCTTTGCTGGAGGATAGACAGCAGAGAATGCAAAGGGAGCTCTGCATGTTGAAAGCCAGCGTAGATGTTTCGCTGTTGCCCCACTTGGAGGGCGTTGAGTCGGCTCAGGCCGCTTGGCAGTTGCTGAGGAGTCTGTGTGCAAGCTCAGCAAGAGACCAGGGCCTTAAGAAAGCCGAGAACAGGGAGGAAGCGGAGAGCCCAGAGGGGACTGCTGGCCATGTTCCTGAAGTTACAGCTGGGAGTAGCTGCTTTGTCTCCGAGGGGCCATGTGATGTTGAGGCCTACAACCAGAGTGCTGGGGAGCGAGCAGGCCCAGGCTGTGCACCCAAAGGTGGGGGTGCTGGGAACAAAGGAATGGCTGAAGAGGGAGCTGTGAGAGCTGTTGCTACGCGTCGCCGCTGTTATCGCTGTGGCTCCCCCTCCCATCTGGTGAGAGACTGTCCAGTCGAGGCACAGGAACAGCCGAAGGCCGTCTCCCGTAGCAACCAGATAAAGAGCTCTGCTTCAAAGCGTGGGAAAGGCAAGCCGAAGGCAGCTGGCAGAGACACTGAATGTAAACATTTGGCAGCCTCTATGGCTGCTGTCAAGAGTTGTCAACAGGATGCTGTGCTGACTTTTGTTATAGACAGTGGAGCTTCTCATCACTTAGTGCCATCTGCAGGATTCCTGGAGAACTGCACCTCTGTAACTTCTGGAAAGACTGTGTGTTTAGCAGATGGGACTAAACACCCACTCACGCAGACTGGCTCACTGTTTTGTTCTTTCTTACAGGATTCAATCCAGGCTTTTGTTGTTCCAGGACTGTCTTGCGCGTTGCTGTCTGTCAGCGCCCTTCTTGCTGAAAACTACAAAGTGTGTTTTGAAAACAATAAGTGTTCTATTTCTAAGAATGGACAGCACCTAGTCAGTGTTGAATGTAAAGACAGGTTGTTTGTGATAAATGCTTCTTTTGCAGGTACAGGTGACACGGAGGTGGCTCAAGCACAGTGTGCCAACGTTCCAGTTCATGATGCGTGTGCTCACTTATGGCACCGACGCATGGCTCACGTGTCCTGGGGGTCAGTGAAGAAGATCCCAGAGTGTACGCAAGGGTGCAAAATGAAACCTTGTGCTAAGTTTCTAGATTGCAGAGCGTGCAAGTCTGCAAAGGTAAAAACGTGCACATACCCAAGGTCTGAAAGGGTGACCACTAGGGCTTTTCAATTAATTCATGCAGATTTGTCAGGTCCCATGTCTGTGACCAGTATGGGTGGAGCCAAATATGCGCTGGTTCTGATTGATGACCATACTCGGAACTCTTGGACCTTCACGATCCAACACAAAAGTGAGGCTGCACCACTAATCAAAGACTGGATTGCGGCTGTGGAACTGCAGTTTTCCACACGGGTGCAAAGCTTTCAGAGCGATCGCGGTGGGGAGTTCACCGGGTCTGCACTGCAAAGTTTCTTCCGCAAAAAGGGGATTCAACACAGATTGTCCTCTCCGCACTCTCCCCAACAGAATGGGATTGCGGAAAGACGGAACAGGACTCTAGGGGAGATGTCCGCAGCTCTTTTGTTTGATGCCGGGCTCCCACAGCGCTTTTGGGGGGAGGCTTGGCGAACGGCCAACTTTGTTCTGAACAGGTCGTTCAATTCAGTGGTAGGTGACACCCCGTACTTCTTGTTGCACGGAAAGCAACCGAAACTGCACTACTTTCGTGTTTTTGGTTGTGAGGCGTGGGTCCTCATACCAAAGGCCAAACGCAAGAAAGGTGAACCCAGGTCCCAAAAGATGATTTTCTGTGGGTATGAGCCAGGGACCAAGGGGTGGAGGTTTGCTTATCCGTCAGGGGATCAGTCCAGGATTCTGCTCAGCAACAGTGCTGAATTCTGTGAGCAGAGTGGTTGGGCTAGGATACATGGGAACCCTGACATCCTGTCAGAGAGTCTGTTTGACTCTGCCGATGAAGGTGAGGAAGAGGTTGAACCTGCAGCCAAGGCTCAGAGTTCAGACCCAGTGCAGGCAGAGGGGAGAACTTCTCCCAAGGCTGTGAAGATTGAGCAGCGCAGTGCTCCATCTTCCCCCACAGGAACGGCTGAGAAGTCCAGAAGGCGCAGTAAGTCAGAGGGGGAGCTCTCTGATGCCAAGGACGTTCTGGCTGGCCCCAGTGGGTCAGAGGGGGTTCCTGAAGTGGTGCTGCGCCGTTCTGCTCGGACGACCAAGGGGAAGCCTCCTGAAAGGTTTGCTGTCACTAGCGTGTGGGTCGGAATGGCACAGTGTGAACCCGAGAGTTTTGAAGATGTTCAGAAACTGCCTCAGGAAGAAGCCAGGAAATGGCATGAGGCGATGCAGAAGGAGATGAACTCAATGGAGTCTTTAGGTGTGTTCTCCCTCACGAAGTTGCCGATGGGCGAAAAAGCCGTGGGTAGCCGCTGGGTTTACCGTCTTAAGCCTACAGCGACAGGAGAACCGCAGTATAAGGCCAGATTAGTGGCGAGAGGATTCACGCAGCGCAGGGGGTTGCATTACACGGAAACGTATGCTCCCACCTGTAGGAGTGAATCTCTATGTTTGCTTTTGGCCATAGCTGCACAAAGAGGGTTGCTGGTGCATCATTTTGATGTGGACGTTGCTTACTTGAACTCAGACCTCCAGGAGGATTTGTACATGCTTCCTCCTCCAGGGTTTGAGGGCGATGAGCGAGGTACTGTGTGGAAACTTCACAAGTCAATTTACGGCCTGAAACAGTCGGCCAGGAATTGGAACTTGTGCCTGAATGAAGCTTTGGAGAAGCTAGGTTTCAGGAAGAGTCTTGCTGACAGTTGCTTGTTCCTTAGAGGATCAGGAGACTCACAGGAACTGGTGTTATTTTTTGTTGATGACATCATCCATATTGGAAAGACAGACAAACAGGTGCAGAAGTTTGCCAAAGAGCTTGGGAAGCGGTTTCAGCTCAAGAACCTGGGTGCAGTAAAGATCTACCTAGGCGTGCAGATAGCGAGAACTAAGGATGGTAGCTTCTTGCTCAGTCAGAAAGGCAAGATTGAACAGTTGCTTGAGAAGTTCAGAATGTCCAATTGTGCAGGAGTTCGGACACCCATGGAGACGAACTTCATGAAAGATAGCCAGCAAGCAGAAAGTGCCGAGTTTGAGAATGCTGAGCTCTTTCAGTCAGCTCTAGGTAGTCTGTTGTATCTGTCCCAATGGAGCAGACCAGACATTGCCTTTGCTACCAATCTGCTAAGTAGGGAAGCGTCAAAGCCCAGTGTGAGTGCTTGGCAGGGTATCAAGCGGGTACTGCGCTACCTGCAGCATACCAAAGACTTCTGTCTTAAGCTGCCAGCTGAAGGTGAGGCGAAGCTCACATGCTATGCAGACAGTGACTGGGCAAATTCGCAGGACCGCAAGTCTGTGTCTGGGTTGGTGGTAAAGTTTGGGAAGTCACTAGTTGGGTGGAAGTCCCGGAAGCAAAGTCTCATTGCGCTGTCTTCTACTGAGGCTGAATTCAGTGCATTGTCAGATTTGTGCCGGGAACTAGAGTTCTATAGATGCTTGGTGCAAGAGATCTATGGGGATTGTAGCTTGCCCATCACGGTTTGGGAAGACAATCAACCTTGTTTGAAATTGGCTGAATCTGCGCAATTTAAGGCCAGAACCAAGCATCTGGACATACGTTTCCAAAATGTGTGTCAGAGTGTTCAGTCAGGTTTGATTCGGCTGAAGTATTGTGCCAGTCACAGTAACCTGGCCGATGGATTCACCAAACCTTTAAGCTTCCAGCGTCATGGGGAGTTTTGTGGTGGTTTGGAGTTGGGGGTAAGTTCTGTACTTACTCCCCCCACAGTGGTGCAGCGCGAGAGGGGGTGTGAGGATAACCTGAGCTTACAGGGTTAAAACAGCTCAGAGTGTACGCACTGCCCACTGTTGGGAGGGGGGAGATTCTACGTCATGTCCGAGAGTCTCCAGTCTTTGTTCTTTTTCTCTACTTTCGCTTTTGAGGAGAGAGGACGTGTTTTCACGATGCTGTTCGCTGTGATAGATAATGGGTAGTCTGCTGTAAATAAACTGCTTCTAGCTGCTAATATCCTGAGTGGACTTTATTTTAGCACACTGAAGAAAGCTCTGAAGAAGTTTTTGCAGCTTTCTCTTGCTGCTGCGTAAACTCTGCATTTTTTGCTCAGAGCCTTTGGAATGTGGCCTTTGAAGTCCAGCAGAGCTGCGCAGCCGAAGTGGGCTGGACACCAGGGCTTATCTGAGCAATAACTCTACTATCTGACAGTTCAGATTGTGTATGTTCACAATCTGTGCCAGTTGTATTGGTTGCCAATTTCTTTCTGCACTCAAAGTGCTGTTTTTGACCTTTAAAGCCACAAGCAGTTTGGGAGCAGATTATAAGAAGGACTGCCTGTTCCCATGTGAGCCCATAGTTTTATGCTGGCACTCATCTTTTAATTGCAGCTATATTGTGGAAATGATGATATTCCAGCTGAACTATTTAAAATTTTAAAAGATGATGATGTTAAAGTGCTACACTCAATATGCCAGCAAGTTTGGAAAACTCAGCAGTGGCCAGAGGATTGGAGAAGATCAGTCTACATCCCAATCCCAAAGAAGGGCAGTGCCAAAGAATGCTCCAACTACCGCACAATTGCACTCATTTCACATGCTAGCAAGGTTATGCTTGAAGTTCTACAAGGCAGGCTTAAGCAGTATGTGGACCAAGAACTCCCAGAAGTACAAGCTGGATTTCGAAGGGGCAGAAGAACCAGAAACCAAATTGCAAACATGCACTGGATTATGGAGAAAGCTAGAGAGTTCCAGAAAGACATCTACTTCTGCTTCATTGACTATGCAAAAGCCTTTGACTGTGTCGACCACAGCAAACTATGGCAAGTTCTTAAAGAAATGGGAGTGCCTGATCACCTCATCTGTCTGCTGAGAAATCTCTATGTGGGACAAGAAGCTACAGTTCGAACTGGATATGGAACAACTGATTGGTTCAAAATTGGGAAAGGAGTACGACAAGGCTATATATTGTCTCCCTGCTTATTTAACTTATATGCAGAATTCATCATGCGAAAGGCTGGGCTGAATTAAGATTGCCAGAAGAAACATCAACAACCTCACTTATGCAGATGATACAACCTTGATGGTAGAAAGTGAGGAGGAATTAAAGAACCTTTTAATGAGGGTGAAAGAGGAGAGCGCAAAATATAGTCTGAAGCTCAACATCAAAAAAACGAAGATAATGGCCACTGGTCCCATCACCTCCTGGCAAATAAAAGGGGAAGAAATGGAGATAGTGAGAGATTTTACTTTCTTGGGCTCCGTGATCACTGCAGATGGTGACAGCAGCCACGAAATTAAAAGACGCCTGCTTCTTGGGAGAAAAGCAATGACAAACCTAGACAGCCTCTTAAAAAGCAGAGACATCACCTTGCCGACAAAGGTCCGTATAGTTAAAGCCATGGTTTTCCCAGTGGTGATGTATGGAAGTGAGAGCTGGACCATGAAGAAGGCTGAACGCTGAAGAATTGATGCTTTTGAATTATGGTGCTGCAAGAATTATGGACTGCAAAAAGATCAAACCTATCCATTCTTAAGATCAGCCATGAGTGCTCACTGGAAGGACAGATCTTGAAGCTGAGTGTAATGGTTCTAGGGGTTGCTCATGCGTAAACTGGCGCCACACCTGGCTGGGTTGCCTGAGTGAACCTTTTCCGTCCGGACAGCCACTCGCCCGTGGCTCTCAATCGCTGGCAGAATCCATCAGTGGGCGTTTCTTGAACTTCTTCCAGCAAAGAAACTCTTTGACGCCTAGTCTCCGCCTACTCTCCCTGTGCGGAAGCCTTCTGCGCAAGGAGGGTGTGGGCAGCGGAGGACCCGTGCTCTCCCCGCTGGTCCCCGGCGAGGAGTCATGGGACCGCCTCACCGATTCCCCCATCTGCCCCCCTTCTCCACTGGTGCTACGCTGATTTCCTGCCCCAGAAGATGGGCTGCTTCTCCCCATCCAGGGACGCTCTCCGGAATCCCTCTGGAGCCCTTTCTCTCTCTCTGGCTCCGATGGCAGTTCCCTGACATCCACCTCCTCCCCAGGACCCCCTCCACCCCCGGCGCGATTTTCCGATACAACCTCCTCTCTTTCCTCGGCCGACGATGCGGGGAATCCCCTGAAGGAGCTGTCATCATCCTCTGAGGATTCAAAACCAGCCTCCCACCCGCTCTGATCTCTTCCCGCAGGTTGAACCTCCCAGTCTGATTCTTCTCCCTCTGACACCTCCCCTCCCTCCTCTTCGGAGGCAGGAAAACCCACAAAGTTCCCTTCGTCGTCTGTGGGTCCAAATTCTTCCTCCCAGAATCTAGCTAGTGGTTTTGGCTTATCCGGGAACAAACTGTGGAATTCTTCCACCAGATACCCGTCATTGATTGATTCAACGGGGACCCACATGTTTTCCGACCTGGGTTCTCCCTCCCAAGCTACCAAGTACTCCACCTGGCGACCTCACCACCTTGAATTGAGTATTTCCGTGGCTTGGTTGTGGTGTTCCCTCTCCTCTACCCGCGGGTGGGTGGTGACTCCTCCCTCCCACCCCGGAAATTCCCGCCCCTCCCTGTACAGTGAAAGTAGGGACCTATGGAACACCGGATGTATCTTCATGCTGTCAGGCAACTTGAGTTTGAATGCCACTGGGTTTACCTGCTGTATTACCTCAAAAGGCCCCAGCCGCCTCGGCTGCAACTTCTTGCACCCTCCTTTTAGGGGTAACCCTTGGGTTGACAACCACACCCTGTCTCCCACCCGTATGGCCTCCCCCTCCCGACGGTGCCTGTCCGCCTGCCTCTTGTAAACTTCCTTGGCCCGCTCCAAGTTCATTTTGAGTTGCTGGTGCAAGGCCTCCATTTCCTCCACAAACTGCTCAGCCGCCAGTACACTCCATCCTTCCTCCCCCCTCCCCGGGAAGGCCCTGGGGTGACACCCATAATTGGCCATGAACGGGCTCATTCCCGTGGACACATGTTCGGCGTTATTGTATGCAAATTCAGCCAAAGCTAATTTCTCTACCCAGTCGTTCTGTCTCTCGCTGACATAGCAGCGTAGGTATTGCTGGAGTATACCGTTCGCTCTTTCTGCTTGTCCGTTGGTTTCTGGGTGCCTCACCGTCGAGAAGCTCACCTTGACCTGTAGCAAGCTCATGAGCTTCCTCCAGAACCTGGAAGTAAATTGTTTCCCGCGATCCGAGATTACCCTCGAGGGAGCTCCATGCAGTCTGAAAATGTGATCCACAAACAACCTGGCTGTCTCCTCTGCCGTTGCTGCGTGTGAGCAAGCTATGAAATGGCACATTTTTGTCAGTAGATCGACTACTACCATGACTGCTGTCTTCCCCCTTGACTTGGGCAAATCTGTCATAAAATCAATGGACACCACCTCCCAGGGCCTTCCCGGTGTAGGTAAGGGTTCCAGTAACCCTGCGGAGGCAGCCCTCTCCCCCTTTGCCCTCTGGCATTGGTCGCACCCTCGTACATATTTTCGTACGTCTTCCCTCACCTTTGGCCACCAGAACTGCCTGGTGACGAGCAGCATGGTCTTGTGCTGTCCAAAGTGTCCAGCTGTTGGGTTGTCATGGAGTTGTTTATGTACCTTCCCCCTCAAGGTCTCCCCCGGTACATACAGTGCCCCCTTATAGTACAGTAGCCCTTCCTTTTCCTCAAACCCTCCATTGTCTTCCCTTCCGTCCTGGAGTTCCCTGATTTTTGCTTGAGCGAACACGTCGTCTCTAGTAAGCCCTGCCAGTTCTCGTTTCCCAACCAACGCTCCCCCACACACCCACCGGTCCTCGGGAAACACGTGTCGGGTCACTGGTGGTCCCTCTCCTTCCATCTACTCCAGTTTCCGGGAGAGAGCATCTGCTCTTACGTTTTCCTCTCCCAGCACGTATCTGATCTCGAAGGAAAACTTGGCGAACTCCTGGGCCCATCAATGGTGTCCATTGATTTTATGACGGCTGCTGCCGCCTTGCCGTGCGTTTGTGGGGAGGGCTCTTCCCCCTGTTAGCCCATTCTCCACCTTGGGCCTGGGGACGGGCCCCATACTCCACCTCAGCATAAAAGACTCCAAGGAGGCCTCGGGACATTGCTGCTGCCGCTTTGCCGGTGAGTCTTGGGGAGGACCGCTCCCCCTGCAAGCCCAATCTCTCTCTCTTTTTTTAAATGATATTTATTAAAGTTTCCAAATTAAGACATATAAACACAAACAACAATAAAAACATACACAGACACAATACTAGAAACATGTATAATTTCAAATCTTATTTCTTAAACCTAATTTCCTCGACCTCCTCACAACTCCCCCTTCTGTATTCAAATTCCATTTATCTAATCAGCAAATCCATTCCCTTATTTCCCATTATTTTTAATAATTCTGTTCTTTTTCCTTAATCAACGCCCCTGAAAAACCACAAAATTTTAAAACTCATGTCGATTCTAACCTTCATTAATATTATATTTGCTTAAATAATCTTTAAATTTCTTCCAATCTTCTCCCACTGTCTCTTTCTCCTGGTTTCGGATTCTGCCAGTCATCTCCGCCAGTCCCATGTAGTCAGTCATCTTCATCTGCCATTCTTCCAGAGTGGGTAGATCTGGTGTCTTCCAATACTTTGCGATAAGAATCCTTGCTGCTGTTGTGGCGTACATAAAAAAAGTTCTGTCCTTCTTTAACACCACATGGCTAACCATACCCAGGAGGAAGGCCTCTGGTTTCTTCAAGAAGGTATATTTAAATACCTTTTTCATTTCATTATATATCATTTCCCAGAAAGCCTTGATCCTTGGGCATGTCCACCAGAGGTGAAAGAATGTACCTTCATTTTCTTTACATTTCCAACATTTATTATCTGATAAGGGGTAAATTTTTGCAAGCTTGACTGGGGTCATGTACCACCTATAAATCATTTTCATAATATTCTCTCTCAAGGCATTACATGCCGTGAATTTCATGCCTGTGGTCCACAACCTTTCCCAGTCAGCAAACATAATGTTATGACCAATATCTTGTGCCCACTTAATCATAGCTGATTTAACTGTTTCATCCTGCGTATTCCATTTCAACAGCAAGTTATACATTTTTGACAAATTCTTAGTTTTGGATTCTAACAACTCTGTTTCCAATTTTGATAATTTCCACCTGGAAGCCAATTTTCCTATCCAACTTATAAACCTCCAATATTTGATAATAATGAAGCCAATCTCGCACTTTGTCTTTTAGATTCTCAAAACTCTGCAATTTCCACTTGTTTCCCTCCTGTTCTAAAATTTCACAATATTTTGGCCATTTGGACTCCGTATTAAGTTTTTTCAAAGCTTTTGCCTCCATTGGTGACAGCCACCTTGGAGTTTTGTTCTCCAGCAAATCTTTATATTTAATCCAGACATTGTATAATGCTTTCCTGACAATATGGTTTTTAAAACCTTTATGAGCCTTAACCTTGTCGTACCACAAGTATGCATGCCAACCAAAATAATTGTTGAAACCTTCCAAATCCAAAATGTAAGTGTTCTCAAGCAGCAGCCAGTCTTTTAACCAGCAGAAAGCTGCTGATTCATAGTAAAGTTTCAAATCCGGCAGGGCAAATCCCCCTCTTTCCTTTACATCAGTTAAGATTTTAAATTTTATTCTGGGCTTTTTGCTCTGCCAGATAAATTTAGAAATATCTTGCTGCCGACCCTTGAAACACTCCATCTTGTCCACAATTTGCAATGTTTGGAACAAAAACAACATTCTAGGCAATACATTCATCTTTATAGCTGCTATTCGACCCGACAAGGAAAGCTTCAAATTCGACCAAATTTCTAAATCTTTTTTCACTTGTTTCCAACATTTCTCAGAATTATCTTTAAATAAGTTCAAGTTTTTTGCTGTCATATTGATCCCCAGATATTTAACACTCTTAACCACCGTTAAACCCGTCTCCATCTGAAGCCTCTCTTTCTCAGTTGCTGTTAAGTTTTTCTCTAAAACCTTAGTTTTTTGCTTATTCAATTTAAACCCTGCCACTTGACCAAATTCTTGAGTTAATTCCAAAACCCTTTTAGTACTAGATTCTGGCTCTTGTAATGTAAGTACCAAGTCATCTGCAAATGCTCTCAATTTATATTGTTTCGCTCCGACCTGAACCCCTTTAACCAGCTGGTCTTTTCTTATCATATTCAGCAAAACCTCCAGGACCGAAATAAAAAGTAATGGGGAGATTGGGCACCCCTGGCGTGTCCCTTTTTCTATTTTAAGTTCTTCCGTAATCACATTGTTCACTATAAGTTTGGCCTTTTGTTCAGAATATATAGCGCCTATACCGTTTTCAAACCCTTGACCTACCCCCATCCCCTGGAGATTCTTTCTCATAAAAGTCCAAGAAATATTGTCGAAGGCTTTCTCCGCGTCCACAAATATCAAAAGAGCTTTTGTATTTATATTAACTTCCAACATTTCCAAGATGTCTATTATATTCCTTACATTGTCTGATAAGTGTCTTCTCGGGAGAAAGCCTGCTTGGTCCCTGTGGATCTCCCCCATCAAAATTTTTTTTTAGTCTTTTAGCTAAAATATCAGCAAAAATTTTGTAATCCACATTTAATAAGGAGATTGGGCGGTAGTTCTTAAGTTGGGTCTTTTCAGTCTCTGTCTTCGGTATAAGCGTGATATAAGCCTCTTTCCACGTTTCAGGTGTTTTTTTCCCCCTCAAGGATTTCGTTGCAGACTTCCTTCAAAGGTTGTAGTATCCATTCCTTTAAAGCTTTATAGTATTTGGAAGTCAATCCATCAGGCCCCGGATATTTGCCCAGTTGCATATTTTGAATGGCACCTTCAATTTCTTGTTCTGTTATTTTCTGATTCAGAAGTGCTTTACTCTCACTTGAAATTTCCTTCAGTCCATTTTTCTCCAAAAACTGTTCTATATCGGGGTCTTTTTGTGGCCCTTGTGCATACAGTTGTTTAAAATATCTCTGGAAGCAGCTTCTAATTTCAGTTGGGTTGTAGATGTTCTTTCCATCCACTTCCAAATTTGTCACTGTATTTAATTTTTGTCTCTTCTTCAATTGCCACGCCAAAAATTTACCACATTTATCCGCGGATTCAAAGGTCTTTTGTCTCATTTGTTTTATTTTCCATTCTATCTCTTGGTTCATCAGTTCCATATACTGAACTTGGTATAATTTAATTTCTCTCAAAATCTCCTGAGACTTTGGTTTTGATCTTAATTTCTTTTCTCCTTCTTTTATCTTTTCCAGAATCTTATCCTTTTTCGCGTTTTGGCTTCTCTTTTTTATTGCATTTTGTTGTATCAGGAGACCTCTCATAACGGCTTTGCTTGCGTCCCAGATTATTCTTTTTTCGACATTAGTCCTCATATTAATCTCAAAATAGTCTTTCAATGTTTTTGGGGCCTTTTTACAGAATGCTTTGTCTCTAAATAAGGTGTCATTCATCCTCCATCTAAAGGTACCAGCTGTTGTTTGGTTCATTTCCATCTTCACGGCGTTATGGTCAGAGCACGTTTTTGGGCAGATTTCCACTTTTTTATCTTTGGTGCCATTCCTCTAGTAATCCATATTTGGTCGATTCTAGTCCAGGTCATTTTGGCTTCAGAAAAGAAGGTTCCCTCTCTCTCAAGAGGATTCTTTGTTCTCCATATATCAACCAAGTCCATATTGTCAGTCATTTCAAAAAAGGTTTTTGGTAGTCTTCCGTCTTTCGATATCACTTGTCTTTGCGCTTTATCCATATTTGTGGAAACTACTCCATTCATGTCTCCCATCAAAATGACATTTAGGTCTAAAAAGCCCAACAATGTTTCATGCAACTTCTTGAAGAACTCAGATTTACCTTCATTCGGTGCATAAACACCTACAATCAAAAATTTCTGTCCTTCAATTTGAATCTCAATTGCCAAATATCTTCCTTGTTCATCTTTAAATATCAATTTCGGCATCAATCTATCCTTTGCATATATAACTCCTCCTCTTTTTTCACTCTGTCAGATGACATAAATTCTTGTCCTAATTTTTTGTTAATAAGTAATCTTCTATGTGCTCTCATCACATGTGTCTCTTGTAGGCAAATCAAATCCAATTGTTGTTTCTTTAATATATGAAAAACATTCTTCCTCTTCCAAGGAAGATTCAAACCATTACAGTTCCAACTCAGAAGTCGCAAAGCCATGATGGGATTATTTACTTACTCCTCCCACAGCTCCCAGTTGTTGTTCCTCTTCTGTCGGTGGCTGCAATCCAAACGAAAGGTTTGCTAAGTCCAAGATTCCTTTTCCCGATGGTATTTGTTCCTCTTTGGCTTCAATCTCCTTCAACAGATTCTCTTCGTGTTCTCTCAAAAATTTGTCCTTGTCACTCAGTGTCAAGGCCTCGGAACATTGCTGCTGCCGCTTTGCCGTGCGTTTATGGGGAGGGCTCTTCCCCCTGCAAGCCCATTCTCCACCTTGGGCCTGGGGATGGGCCCCATACTCCACCTCAGCATAAAAGACTCCAAGGAGGCCTCGGGACATTGCTGCTGCCGCTTTGCCGGTGAGTCTTGGGGAGGACCGCTCCCCCTGCAAGCCCATTCTCCAGCTTGGGCCTGGGGGCGGGCCCCATACTCCACCTCAGCATATAAGGCTCCAAGGAGGCCTCGGAACATTGCTGCTGCCGCTTTGCCGGTGAGTCTTGGGGAGGACCGCTCCCCCTGCAAGCCCATTCTCCACCAGGCCAGGGGGCGGGGCCCACACTCACCACTGCCACAACTTTAAGGACACTGGTGCTGCTGCAGCAACTGTTTAAAATGTTTTTATATGTTTTAAAGTGTTTTTATTTTTACTTTGTTGTACCACCATAAACGGTGGTTTTTATCCATGTATTTTTATTTTGTTTTGGTTTATTTTGGGTTGGGATGGGGTGGTTGTTGAGTGGGGTGGGGATTGGTTTTGTTTTGGTGTAATTGTTTTTTGTTTGTTTGCTTTTATATTCTGTAAATGGAGGCGAGTATGAGGCTTGGGATTCCTACTGTGGAGGGGCGAGGGAGGTATGGCGGTGGGGGCAGATGTCATAGGCGAAGGGGATCGAGATACGGATATGCTCGTACCCCTTCCAATCTGCGCCCCATCCCGAGAGACGAGGGTAGGGTGAGCAAGGATTACTCACCTCCGTCACTGGTGTTGTGCAATGCCAGGTCTATAGGCAACAAAACCGCCACCCTGCGAGATTTCTTCACCTCGCAGGGGGTTGACCTGGCATGTGTGACTGAGACCTGGGTGCGCGAAGGGGATACTGTTACCTTACGAGAGATGGCGCCCCCGGGTTTCTCCGTCCTCCACCAGTCGCGGACTGTGGGCACGGGGGGGGGGGGGAGGGGTGGCGTTATTAATCCGGGAAGATTGTTCTTTCAGGGCTCTGGACCTGGTGTCTTCCATGGTGACACTAGGGCTCTCCCAGTTTGTTTTGGGCCCCACACATCAAGCAGGCCACACGCTGGATCTGATCTTTGGCGTCGGTATAGATGTGATCATGTTTCCTTCGATGAAGGTGCCATGGTCTGATCACTATGCTCTGAAAGCCAGGATTGACGTTCCACCCCCACCCTGCTTAGGTGGCGAGCTGATTTGGGCTCGCCTGCAGAGGCTGATGGACCCCGATAGATTCCGTCAAGCCTTGCGGGACCTTTCTCCCCCTGGCGACTCATTGACTGAGCTTGTTGAGGCCTGGAATACCCAGCTCCTGGCAGCCATCAATGAGATCGCACCTAAGTGCCCTCTGCGACCCCGCAGAAACCGGGCTCCCTGGTTTACCGAGGAGCTCCGGAAAATGAAGCGGGACCTCAGACGGCTAGAGCGAGTATGGCGGGGTGCCCGTGACGGAGCTTCAAGAACATCTGTCAAAGCTGCCCAAGGTCCCAGCTCACAGAGGACCAACGCCAGGTCGTCGTTATATATAAAAGTCTTTATTGAAGTTCAGTTTCCATTCCAAAGCCGTAGCGCGCAGCTCTACGTCTTAAACCCTAGACCGCCGAAGTTCCGTCTGAATCTCCTCCCCCCTGACACCAGTTTAAGATTCTAGCCCTGCTCCACCTCTTCCTCTGCTCTCTTCTCCTCTGGGTCCTCCTGTCCGCTGGGGCATTCCCCTTTCTGGACTCTTCTGACGCTGAGTCCCCTGACTCCTCCCCCTGTCTCCGGCGGGCTTTAGGACCCGGTTCCCAATACTCATTCTCTGCTGCCCTGCGCGCTTGTACTTTTGAACTTGGCTCTCGCGCCAACCCAGTGACCTTCCTCCTGACCGTTACACTGCTTCCCTCTTCCGGGATGCTAGCTGGACCTGACCTCCCCTCCGTTGCCTGACTCTCCGATGGAGGCGTGGTCAGCCCTGACTCCTCTTCTCTCCCTGCTGGGGGAGACGCTACCCCCGATACCTGGGACTCTTCCCCCCCACTATGCTCAGGTGGGGAAGCTGGTCCTGATCTCCAACTGCTGCTCTGGGAGTCCCCGCTGGCCCCTTGCTTCTGGAGTGTCCCCCTTGGGAACCCCCTTGCCCTGGCCACCGGCGCCCCCTTCTGTGAATCTGGAGAGGCTCATGGAATCTCTCGGGCCACTGTCATCTTCTCCTACGCTGCCCTCAGATTCTTCCCCTTCGCTCTCCATCTCCCCTCTTCCCTGTGCTTCTGCTCCTGAGCCCCTGACAACATCTTATAGGGTTTTTATGAAAACCTACGAGATGGCAGTGAAGGCCGCTAAGAAGTCCTACTTCTCGGCCTCCATTGCATCCGCTAGCTCTCGCCCGGTGCAATTATTTAGTATGATTCGGTCTTTAACGTTCCTCGAAGGACAGCCAAATTTAAATAACAATTTGACACACAGCTGTGAGGCATTTGCCAGCTTTTTTGCGGAGAAGGTCCTGTTGCTCCGCCATGACCTCCCTGCCAATTTGGATACTGTCAGGGGCTCAGGAGCAGAGGCACAGGGAAGAGAGGAGATGGAGAGCGAAGGGGAAGAATCCGAGGGGAGCGTAGGAGAAGAGGACAGTGGACCGAGGGATTCCATGAGCCTCTCCAGCGAATCGGAAGATTCACAGAAGGGGGCGCCAGTGGCCAGGGGTAGGGGGTTCTCAAGGGGAACGCCCCAGGAGCAAGGGGGCAGCAGGGACTCCCAGAGCAGTAGTTGGAAATCAGGACCAGCTTCCCCACTAGAGCAGAGTGGGGGGGAAGAGTCCCAAGGATCGGGGCCAGTGCATTCCCCACCAGGGAGAGAAGATGAGGCAGGGCTGACCACGCCTCCATCAGAAAGTCGGACAACGGAGGGGAGGTCAGATCCGGCCAGTATCCCGGAAGAGGGAAGCAGTGACCGAAGTAGTGTAACAGTTAGGAGAAAGGTCACTGGGTTGGCGCGAGAGGCAAGTTCAAATGTACAGGAGCGCGGGACAGCAGAGAATGAGGATTGGGAACCGGGTCCTAAAGCCCGCAGGAGGCAGGGGGAGGAGCTAAGCGACTCAGCGTCGGAAGAGTCCAGAAAGGGCAATGCCCCAGCAGGCAGGAGGACCCAGAAGAGGAGAGAGCAGCGGAAAAGGTGGAGCAGGGCTAGGATCTTAAACTGGTGTCAGAGGGGAGGAGACTCAGACGGGACTTCGCCGATCTAGGGTTTAAGATGTAGGGCTGCGCGCTGCGGCTTTGAAATGGAAATTGAACTTCAATAAAGACTTTTGTACATTACGACAGCCTAGCGTTGGTCCTCTGTGAGCTGGGACCTAGAGGCAGCTCTGACAGTAAGTCCCGTCTCCTCTATACCTCGCAACATGAGTGGACGCAGCGAGGGGCGAAGATTGGTGCTTCGTGAGCTCACGGAACCAGGACAGGATGACGACCGAAGAACAAATGGCAGCCCTGCAAGACGCAGTGACAAGGCTTAACATGGAGATATTAGCATCCAGAAAGAGAGAAGACGAAGCAGCCGCTGCCTGCCGGGATCTGCAAACCAGGTTGGAAATGTTGACCAAACAGGGGCTACCGGGTGCCAGACCAGAGGGGATTGGTCTAGGAAAGAGGGGAGGCAGCCTCGTGTCTCATTTCGATGGGAGCCTGCAGCAGTATCCTAACTTCAGAGCAGACGTAGTTTATGCGCTCAAGTTACTGCAGAAGGACTTTAGAGATGAGGAGGAAAAAGTGGGCTTCATACTAACTCATCTCCATGGAGAAGCAAAGGTGTGGCTGCGCAATCTGTGGCGAGATAATGACCCAGCCCTCAGAAATGCGGATGCCTTTATTAAGGCGATGGACGCTTGTTTTTTATCAGCAGTAGATGTAGATGTCGCCAGAAGAGAGATACATGGACTGAGACAAGGCAAAGCCACTGTAAGACAATATCACTCCCGCTTTTTTGCATTGGTCAACGCGCTGGGATGGGAAAAAGACTCAGCTGCCGTCCGGGACCTGTTCTGGGAGGGGCTAAACGGGGCTGTGAAAGACGAAATTGCAAGGGGGGAGAGACCCCAGAGCACTAAAGAAGTGGTCCAGAAAGCGCTGGCGATTGGAGTGAGGCTGGAAGAACGTCCTTGGAGCAAGGACGAAGGGCGTTGGGGACGCACGCCAGCTAGATCACCTCCTTTCTTTCCCAAAGAAACAGCGCGCGCTCAGTCCACGCCTCCACTGGGAGGGGGAGAGGAGCCGATGGAGATAGGTGGTGCCAGGGCTCAGTCAGCAGCCAGAGCCCTCACACCGGGAGCAGTCAAAACGAAGGCTCCTAGAGGGAACAGGAAGTGTTACGTCTGTGACAGTGCTCAGCACATGGCGAAAGAGTGTCCCCAGAGGCTCCACAAGCACACTGCAGCCTCAGCAACAGTAAAGGGAACAGTTCACCAGGAGGAACCACTGCAGGGAAACAACGGAGTCTGGCTGGAGGCACAGGCACTGGGGCCCAGTCAGATGAGTCAGTGAAGAAGTCCCCAGAGATCTTACAGCCCACAGACCCCCTCCCGCCCAAACCGGTGGTGCAACTCACTGCATCACTCCAGCTACCCAATGGACTTACCATGGAAGTTCCTATCACCATTGATTCTGGTAGTAATGCGGACTTTGTAGGAGTGGACTTTGTCAAGCAACATAGCGTAGCACTCCTGCCGGCCACGGTGCCCCTGCACGTTGTCACGGTCGATGGCAGAGAGCTACTGGGAGGACAAGTGGTACAGCAAACGCCGCCAATGGTGATGCAAATTGGAAATCACCGCGAAGTCATCAGCTTCAACGTCACCCAACTGTCGGACACCCCCATAGTGTTGGGCATGAGTTGGTTGGACAGGCACAGTCCGGCATTAGCATGGTACCAGCGCCAATTGACCTTTGGCTCCTCCTACTGCGCAGCAAACTGCATACTGCCTACCCAGGAAGATGAGGGGCAAGAAGATGGACCGCAGTTACACTTGGGCGTGTTGCAAGCGGTACCCGACAAGTACAGAGGGTTTTTGGAGGTCTTCTGCGAGAAGGAGGCGGACAAACTGCCCCCCCCAGACCATACAACTGCAAGATTGACCTCCTGCCGGGGGCGACGCTGCCGACTGGAAAACTGTATTCCATGTCTGAAGACGAACTGCAAGAGCTCAGGGAGTTCATAGATCACAACTTGAAGCGGGGATTCATCCGGGAATCCAAAGCAGTGGGGGGCAGTCCTGTGTTCTTCGTGAAGAAAAAAGACACGCCCCAAAAGAGGTTGGTAGTTGATTTCAGAATTTTAAATTCGAAAACCAAGCCCACGGCTTTCCCGATGCCTAGGATCGACGACTTGCTCGCGACGGTGAGGAAGGGACGCATCTTCACCAAGCTGGATCTACGAGGGGCGTACAATCTTATACGCATGCGGGAGGGCGACGAGTGGAAGACGGCCATGTTTACGCCCTTGGGCACCTATGAATATAGGGTTATGCCGTTCGGTTTACAAAATGGCTCCCACTGCTTCCAAGCCTTCATGCATCACGTGTTAGCGGGGCTCCTCTACAAGAAGTGCGTCTGCTTCCTGGACGACATTCTGATCTTCTCGGAATCGCAAGAGGCTCACGAGAGAGACTTCAAGGAGGTCCTGCAGAGACTATGCGAGCACAGGCTTTACGCCAAACTGGAGAAGTGCCAGTTCGACATGACGGAGGTGGATTTCCTGGGCTACAAGCTGTCCGACAAGGGACTCGCCATGGACAGTGCCAAGGTCCGCTCGGTCTTGGACTGGAAGAGCCCGCGCAATCGGAAGGAGGTCCAGAAGTTTGTCGGCTTTGCCAACTTTTATCACAAGTTTATCAAGGGTTTCGCTATGCAGACAGCGGCCATCACGGACACCCTCAGCTCCAAGAAGAAGAAGTTCATCTGGACGGAACAGGCGGAGCAGTCCTTTCAGAAACTCAAGCGTCTCTTCGCTTCCGAAGAACAACTGCTACATGTGAACCCCAGCAAACCCATGAGGGTTGAGACGGATGCCTCCGACAGAGCCGTGGGGGCAGTCCTGTTGCAGCAAGATCCGCAAGGGGACTGGAGGCCGTGCGCTTTCTACTCCAGGAAACTCAGCAAGTCGGAGCAGAACTACACCATCTGGGACAGAGAGTTGCTGGCCATTCATGCAGCCTTCAAGGCGTGACGGCACTTCCTCATCGGAGCCAAACACACAGTGCAAGTTCGCACGGACCATAAGAACCTGGAGTACTGGCGCACGGCGCGGTTCCTGAACCAGAGACACATCCGCTGGGCGGAGTTCTTTGCGGATTTCGACTTCAGGATAGAATATATCCCCGGAGACAACAACGTCATGGCTGATGCGCTATCCAGGAAGCCGCAGTATCTGGAGGAAGCAGCACTGGTAGCAGCCAAACACATTTTCGCACCTAAGGCGTGGGCATGCGCTTCGGCCACCGTGGACCTGGAAGCAATACGTCGCGAGCTGCGAACGGATTCCTTCGCACGATCCAAGATGGAGGAAGTGCGCAGCGGCACAGCGAACGACGACGAGTTCCAGATACGCGACGGACTGCTCCTCCGCAAAGGGGCCATCTACGTGCCGGGAGACGACCTCCGCGCGAGAGTACTGAAACAGTTACACGACGCACCCAGCGCCGGACATTTCGGCAAGGACAAGACGGTGGAATTAGTAGCCAGAGACTTTTGGTGGCCCAAGATGCAGGGAGAAGTCGCGGATTACGTCACTAGGTGCGACACATGCCAAAGGGCCAAGCCAGTACACAGACCGCCGGCGGGACTGTTGGAACCGCTACAGACCCCGTTCGAACCATGGGAGAGGGTGGCCTTGGACTTTGTCACTGATCTGCCCAGCTCGAGGGGCAAAACAGCAGTACTAGTGGTAGTCGACATGTTCACCAAGATGGCGCACTTCATTCCTTGCGCGAAGGTGGCCACAGCGGAACAGACAGCCAAGCTGTTCATAGACCACGTGTTCAAGGTGCACGGCCTGCCATGGTCTATCCTGTCCGACCGGGGGCGCCAGTTCATCTCGAGTTTCTGGCAGAAGCTGATGGGAATCCTGAACGTCAAGGTCAACCTAGCGTCGGCAAGGCACCCGCAGACCAACGGACAAGCGGAGAGGGTCAACGCCATCATGCAGCAGTACCTGAGATGCTACGCGAACCAGCAGCCCTCGACCTGGGTGGACTACCTACCGCTGGCCGAGTTTGCCTACAACAACACGAAACACGTGTCCACGGGGGTGACACCGTTTTTCGCCAACAATGGGCGACATCCTAGGACCTTCCCGGGCTTAGAGAAAGAGGGGGAGGGGGAGTCGCAGGGAGCAGAGGCATTGGCAGCGGAGTTACAGGAGGTCCACGAACAGCTCCGAAGGCAGTTAGAGCTAGCAAAACACGTTTACAAGATGCAGGCATACAGACACAGGAGAGTTGGGGAGGACATACGGGTAGGGGACTGGGTCTGGTTAGCAGCCCAGGTAGTGCCGGCCAGATCCTTAGCTAAGAAGAAGCTCGGACACAAGCAGCTAGGCCCTTACCTAGTCGAGGCACAGATCAACCCAGTGGCCTTCCGGTTGACACTACCGGAGGGATCCAGAATGCACCCGGTCTTTCATAGGCTCACGCCCTACAAGGCACCTCACAGGTTTCAGGCGCCAGGGACAGCTCCTAGCCCACTCAGAGACGCACCCACGAAAGGGGGGTCGCCGAGGACGGACCCGCTCAACGAGGTCACGGAGATTTTGGACTCAAGATGGGGGGAAGAGGGGGTTGAATATCTCCTTGCCAGGGAACGTACCCCGGCCAGCGCCAACAGCTGGGTACCGTACTATGCGGTGGAGGAGCACTACCTCAAAGACGAGTTCCACGCACTTTTCCCACACAGGCCCATGCCGGCGGATTATTTCGACGAATATCTTTTCACACCCACACTTTCAGCCAGCACGTTCCGGAGTTTCTCTTCAGCTGAGGACACGGCGCCGGAGACTAGCTCCCCAGAGGGATCCCTCTCAGGGTTTGGCACAGGCGGCTCTTATTGGTGGGAAGATCAACCTGAGGTGGGGTGGCGCAGAGAACTGCTGATCGGGCCCGCGCACGCAGCGTCACCCCAGGCGACAGGGGGAGAGGGGGTCATGGATGTGTTGGGGGAGGATCCGGGGTTCGAACACACCGGCAGAGAGATGAAAGCTGAGGAGATCGATCTCGACGAGCCCGTTGAGGACTGGCCGGATCTAACCAGCTGGAGGCACGCCACGGGGGAAGAACTGTATCCTGCACTCACCCCCACAACACTGGAGCACCCAGAACCCACGCCAGAAGAGGGGGAGGGGGGAAGGGGGGGCTTCGAGGGGGGGATGGATGTCAGGGGCTCAGGAGCAGAGGCACAGGGAAGAGAGGAGATGGAGAGCGAAGGGGAAGAATCCGAGGGGAGCGTAGGAGAAGAGGACAGTGGACCGAGGGATTCCATGAGCCTCTCCAGCGAATCGGAAGATTCACAGAAGGGGGCGCCAGTGGCCAGGGGTAGGGGGTTCTCAAGGGGAACGCCCCAGGAGCAAGGGGGCAGCAGGGACTCCCAGAGCAGTAGTTGGAAATCAGGACCAGCTTCCCCACCAGAGCAGAGTGGGGGGGAAGAGTCCCAAGGATCGGGGCCAGTGCATTCCCCACCAGGGAGAGAAGATGAGGCAGGGCTGACCACGCCTCCATCAGAAAGTCGGACAACGGAGGGGAGGTCAGATCCGGCCAGTATCCCGGAAGAGGGAAGCAGTGACCGAAGTAGTGTAACGGTTAGGAGAAAGGTCACTGGGTTGGCGCGAGAGGCAAGTTCAAATGTACAGGAGCGCGGGACAGCAGAGAATGAGGATTGGGAACCGGGTCCTAAAGCCCGCAGGAGGCAGGGGGAGGAGCTAAGCGACTCAGCGTCGGAAGAGTCCAGAAAGGGCAATGCCCCAGCAGGCAGGAGGACCCAGAAGAGGAGAGAGCAGCGGAAAAGGTGGAGCAGGGCTAGGATCTTAAACTGGTGTCAGAGGGGAGGAGACTCAGACGGGACTTCGCCGATCTAGGGTTTAAGATGTAGGGCTGCACGCTGCGGCTTTGAAATGGAAATTGAACTTCAATAAAGACTTTTGTACATTACGACAGCCTAGCGTTGGTCCTCTGTGAGCTGGGACCTAGAGGCAGCTCTGACAGATACAATAAAGGAACTGGAGGCCCCTTGACTGTCCTCGGGTTCAGTATTGGACCACTTTGACCGGATATCCCCAGCCGATGTGGACAGACTCCTCCGAGCTGGAAAGCCCACCACTTGTCCTCTCGACCCGTGCACGTCTTGGCTGATTAGAGCGTGTCCAGACGAGGTGCGGGCCCCCCTGGGGGATATCATCAATCTTTCCCTTGGCACCGGGACATTCCCAGGGGAACTGAAGGAGGCAGTGGTGCGCCCGCTCTTAAAGAAAACATCATTAGATCCCTTAGATCTATCCAATTACCGCCCGGTTTCGAATCTTCTATTCCTGGGTAAGGTGATTGAGAGAGCGGTTGCTGAACAGCTTGGTAGGTTTCTGGATGAAACATCGGCTCTGGATCCATTCCAGTCCGGTTTCCGCGCTGGTCATGGGACCGAGACGGCTCTGGTCGCCCTAACAGATGATCTCCGCAGGCAGCTGGATCGAGGCGGGTCGGGGCTGCTGATTCTTCTAGACCTGTCAGCAGCCTTCGACATGGTCGATCACGAACTCCTGGACCACCGCCTTGCCGACGTGGGGATCCAGGGCACAATCCTTCAATGGCTGCGCTCGTTTCTCTCTGGTCGGGGACAGAGGGTGGCGCTTGGGGGGGAATTGTCATCCCGCCACTCCTTGGTGTGTGGTGTGCCCCAGGGTGCGATACTCTCCCCGATGCTTTTTAACATCTTTATGCGCCCCCTCGCCCAGCTTGTCTGGAGTTTTGGGCTGGGCTGCCATCAGTATGCTGATGACACCCAACTCTATCTGTTGATGGACGGCCACCCTGACTCGGCCCCAGACACACTGATCAGATGTTTGGAGGCTGTGGCTGGATGGTTACGTGGGAGCCGGTTGAAGTTAAATCCTTCGAAGACAGAGGTCCTCTGGCTGGGACGGGACGACATGGGACTGAGGGGGCAATCCCATCTCTTGCGGGGGTGCAATTAGTGCCAGCACCGTCCGTTAAGAGTTTGGGTGTAATCTTCGATACCTCCCTCTCCATGGAGGCGCAGATTGCAGCTATAACAAAGGCGGCATTTTTTCATCTCCGCCAAGCTAAGCAGTTGGCTCTTTACCTCTCTCGCCCTGACCTAGCCACTGTGATCCACGCGACGGTCACCTCCAGACTGGATTATTGTAACTCGCTGTACGTGGGGCTGCCCTTGAGACTGACCCAGAAACTCCAGCGGGTGCAGAATGCCGCAGCGAGACTCCTTACGGGGTCTTCGCTTAGAGATCACATTCATCCGGTGCTATACCAGCTGCACTGGCTCCCAGTGGAGTACAGGATCAGGTTTAAGGTGCTGGTTTTAACCTTCAAAGCCCTATACGGCCTAGGGCCCTCGTACCTACGGGACCGTCTCTCCTGGTATGGCCCACAGAGGAACTTACGGTCTTCAAATAAAAACACCTTGAAGGTCCCAGGCCACAGAGAGGTTAAAGGTAAAGGTAAAGGTACCCCTGCCCCTACGGGCCAGTCTTGACAGACTCTGGGGTTGTGCGCCCATCTCACTTAAGAGGCCAGGGGCCAGCGCTGTCCAGAGACACTTCCGGGTCACATGGCCAGCGTGACATCGCTGCTCTGGCCAGAGCCAGAGCCAGAGCCGCACACGGAAACGCCGTTTACCTTCCCGCTGGTAAGCGGTCCCTATTTATCTACTTGCACCCGGAGGTGCTTTCGAACTGCTAGGTTGGCAGGCGCTGGGACCGAGCAGCGGGAGCGCACCCCGCCGCAGGGATTCGAACCGCCGACCTTTCGATCGGCAAGTCCTAGGCACTGAGGCTTTAACCCACAGCGCCACCTGCGTCCCCACTCACAGAGAGGTTAGGCTGGCCTCAACTAGAGCCAGGGCTTTTTTGGCTGCGGCTCCAACCTGGTGGAACGCTCTTGTCACAAGAGACAAGGGCCCTGCAGGACTTGACATCTTTCCGCAGGACCTGCAAGACAGAGCTGTTCCACCTGGCCTTTGGTCAGGGCGCAGCCTGACTCCCTCCTTTGGCAATCTTTACAAAACTTTAGTTTATGGTTGCCATCAATTTTGATTTTAATTAATTTTTATAATGTTTTTATAATGTTGTACTGTTTTAGTGTTGTTAGCCGCCCTGAGCCCGGCTTCGGCTGGGGAGGGTGGGATATAAATAAAATTTATTATTATTATTATTATTATTATTATTATTATTATTATCATCTGTCTCTGGTTGGGCACTCGCGCGATCCGCCAGTATTCCAAGTTCTTGTGGTCACTACAGACATCAATAGATGTCTCCACTGCCGAAACGCCGCATAGATCGCAAGCGGTTCTCGGTCATACACTGTGTAGTTTTGCTCTGACTTGCTCAGCTTCCTTGAGAAAATGGCACACGGCCTCCAGCTCTGCTTGGCCCCAGGCTGCAAAAGGACCGCTCCAACGGCTCGGTCGGACGCGTCCGTCTCCAGTCTCATGGGCTTCTCCAGATCCACGTGCAGGAGCTGCTCTTCCAAAGCCTTCTTCAGCCTTTCAAAGGATTGCTGCGCACTCTCTGTCCACGCGAACTTCTTTTTGCTACTAAGACAATCTGTTATGGGCGCTGTCAAGTGAGCGAAGTTCTTTTTGAACTTCCTGTAGAAGTTGCTGAAGCCTAAGAACCTCTGCACATCCTTCCGGGTTTTGGGGGCTTTCTATTCCAGCACTGCTTTCACCTTGCCTGGGTCCATAGCTAGTCCCTTGTCTGAGAACTTGTACCCCAGAAACTTGACCTCTCTGGTGTGGAATTGGCATTTTTCCAGCTTGACCCACAACTGATGCTTCTGCAATCTCTGTAGCACTTCCCTGACGTCTCTGACGTGTTGCTTCTCATTGTCCGAATAGATTAAGACGTCATCCAAAAAGGCTATGCAATTCTTGTACAGCAGGGGCCCCAACACGTGGTGCATGAATGCTTGAAAGCAGGCGGAGCCTGATTGTAATCCAAATGGCATAACTAAGTACAAAAAAGCCCCCAGGGGGGTGAACATGGTTGTTTTCTATTCGTCCCCCTCCCTTATCCTGATCAAATTGTATGCTCCCCTAAGGTCCAGTTTGGTAAAAATCTCCCCCTGCCTCACCCGTGCTCACACAGGAACCAAAATTCTCCCTCTTTCATACTAGGGATGGCTGGATCTCTCAAGTTTAGTTTCCTTCAGTTCTTTCCAGTTTAGTTCACCATATTTTTGAACTGTTCGCCATAAAATTCAACAGCATTTTTGTAAGCATTTCATCTAATAAGACACATTTTTGCAAACACTTTCCCCTCTTATAAATGCATTTTTGCTTCAGGTTTTCAATCCCTGATCTAACCCAAGGCTTCTTGTATTCTTAACGAGCTTACTAGAAACACGGTACAGTGGTACCTCGGGTTAAGTACTTAATTCGTTTTAGAGGTCCGTTCTTAACCTGAAACTGTTCTTAACCTGAAGCACCACTTTAGCTAATGGGGCCTCCTGCTGCTGCTGTGCCACCCCCGTGCGATTTCTGTTCTCATCCTGAAGCAAAGTTCTTAACCCCAGGTACTATTTCTGGGTTAGCGGAGTCTGTAACCCGAAGCGTCTGTAACCTGAGGTACCACTGTACTATGGTCTTTCAATCGTTAATATTTCAGATCAATAAATGCCTACCAAGCCTTGGCTAATTTGCCTTCAGTTATATATGTATTTCCTTTTTTTAAAAGACTTTTTTTTTATCTGGGTCTCCAGGAATATTCCAACCCCGCAAGCAGAACAGAACAGCCAAGCGAATGGAGGCGGCGGCGGCGGCGGCTCTAGGGCGCATTCCAAGGGGACGCTCGTTTGGCGGGGCTCTGCGTGTCCATGTCGGGAGAGTCCTCTCGTCGGCGGCTGCGCTACTCCGCCGGCCGGACCGCTTGGGCCACTGGCCCTCCCGCTCTTCCCCGCTTCGTCGTCCTGCCCTCGGGCGGGCGGGGAGGAGCCGGCTCCTCCCCGGGGGTGGTCCCGGGACTGGGAGGCCGCGCCGCGCACGCTCCAGAAGCGGAGGGGCTGCTGCTCGGAGCCCCGATCCGGGCGCGGGGATGGGGATGGTGCGGGCCGCGCGGAGCTGCTGGCTGCTGCTGCTGCTGCTGCTCTTCGGGGCGCTGCCTGCGCAGGCCGACCGGCCAGGTGAGTCCGGAGGGGCCGGGCGGGCGGGCGGGCGGGGACCCCCTTTCCTTCCCCTCCTTCCGAGCGTCTCAGCTCTCCTTTGGCCGGCGATCTCCCCGCCCCTCGGCGCGCGCCAGCCGGGGATCTCCGAGGAGCGAGAGCCAAGCCTCCCCCTCCCCCTCCCCGATCCTTCCCCGCGGATCCCCGGGACAGAAGCGCCACCCTCTTCTCCCTCTTCCGCTCGGGAACCTTGGCAAGGAAGCCGGGATGCCTCACCCGCGTCCGCCTGTGGAGAGGACTCCACACACTGGAGATCCTGCGGACACGCGCGCTTTGCACTCTAAGAGGATTCTCCGCCGCTTAAGCAAGCCTTGGTCGGAGCAGCGCCTGCGGAACTTCTGTATAAGAGAGCAGGGAAATGTTTGGTCAATTCTTGCGGGCAGGCAAAAGCTCTTTCTTTCTTTTAAGAATCCCTTCCAAGAAGGCATTCCGAAGCCATTTACAATCTAATAAGTCATATATGAAACCGTGGCACAATTGAAAACAGTTAAAACAATTAAATATATATAAACAATATAAATATACAAAATTTAAAATAATATTGGGAGCATGCTCATCAAATTTCAGATGACACCAAACTGGGAGGGGTAGCTAATGCGCAAAAGACAGAATCAGAATTCAAAATGACCTCAACAGATTGGAGAACTGGGCCCAAGCTAATGGAAATAATTTCAATAGGGACAAATGTCAGGTTCTGCACTTAGGTGGGGAGAATCAAATACACAAATATAAGATGGGGGACACCTGGCTTACTAACAGTACATGTGAAAAGGATCAAGGGGTCTTGGTGGACCACAAGCTGAACATGAGTCCACAGATGCAGCAGCAAAAAAAGCTAATTCTATTCTAGGCTGCATCAACAGAAGTCTAGTTTCCAGATCAAGGGAAGTCATATTACCACTTGGTCAAAACACACATGGAACACTGTGTCCAGTTCTGGGCACCACAGTTTAAGAAGGATGTTGACAAGCTGGAAGGTGTGCAGAGCAGGACGAACAATATGATCCAGGGTTTGGAAACCAAGCCTTGTGAGGAACAGTTGAAGGAGCTGGAAATGTTTAGTATGGAAAAGAGATTGAGAGGAGATAGGATAGCCATCTTCAAATATCTTAAGGGCTGTCACATGGAGGATTAAGTAAGCTTGTTTTCTCCTGTTCCAGAGCTAGGACCTGAACCAATGGCTTCAAGTTACAAGAAAGGAGATTCCAACTAAGCATTTGAAAAAACTTTCTGACCATTAGAGTGGTTTGACAGTGGGACAGTCTCCCTCGGGGCGTGCAGTGAATTTTTTTGTAGGGGAACAGGACCAGAGATGCCAGCTTGTGAGGGCAATGGGGTTGGGGTGCCGTCGTGACATTGTGATGTCTCATGTGAGCATTGTGCCTCCTTCCTTAAGCCGAGCAAAAGCTTCCCAGGCTTTGGGAAGGAGGCACCAGAGATTAATACTTTAATACTCTAATTTACTGGAAACATGTTGGGGACCAATGTAGTCCCCCTAGTCACTGCTTGGTAGGTTGTGGACTCTCCTTCACTGGAGGCTTTTAAGCAGAGGTTGGTTAAAAAATCTAGCTGAGCTTCCTGCATTGCAGGAGGTTGTACTGGATGACCCTGAGATTCCTTCCAACTCTACATTTCTATGATTCTATAGTATTAACAATCAGGAACACCTTAGAGGAGGTGTTTGTCTGATGTGCAGTGCAAGGGAGTTCCAAGGAAGTGGACCAGTTCTAGCATCCTCCAGAAGGAATCTTTGGATGAGCTTCACAGGATGCTCTTGCAGTGGCTGGTCAGGGAGGTCGGAGTTGGACGTATTTCCCCCCGGTATCTTGGTTCAAAGTTGCATAGGTAAAGGTAAAGGGACCCCGTCGTGGGGATTCGAACTGCCGACCTTCTGATCGGCAAGTCCTAGCCTCTGTGGTTTAACCCACGGCGATATACCAAAAAAGGTGTTCCTAAGCCCTGGTGGATCAGACCAAAGGGCCACCAAGTTCAGCACCCTATTTTCCAGAGTGGCCTGTCAGATGATTAGAGAAGTCCAGGAGCTCAGCTTGAATGCAGCCTTCCTCTTTGCTGTTATTCCGCAGCAATTAGTTCCCATAGGGAAGCTGCTGTTTCCGACTGGGGCTTATCCTCTTGACAGTGCCCTTGTTCCTTCTGTGCAGTTGCCTGGGGCTGCTTTCTGGGGGGCTCAAGCTGCTTGGAAGCTCTGCTGTTCAGATCACATTGAAATGTATGGAAGGCATGCCGGTGCAGGGTAGAGTGTCCCCCCTGTATAGCATTTATTCAATAGAGTGTTAGGGCATATGAGAACTCAGTACTTGTTTTTATTTTATTTTTGCCCTTAACTTGCTTTTAACTCTTTATGATATTATTATTTGGTTTTATGTTTTTATATTATTGTAACCTGCTGTGATATATCTTTATGATACAGCAGTATATAACTATTTTTTTCTATCAATCAATAAAATAAACATGATAATGACCTGTGAAATGCTACATAGTTTGTGAGAGGGAGGGGATTGAGAGAGAGACCTGCCTATATAGTTCATGGCAGAAGTGAGTTTTGATCTGGGGACTTCTAGTTTACAGCTCATTTTCTTGGTCACCATGGTCACCATTTTTTAATTATTTGCTGGTCATTTGACATGCCAGGGCCATAGCTCAGGGACAGAGCATCTGCTTTGCATGCAGAAGGTTTTGTCTCCAGTGGCATCTCCTGGTGGGGATGCCTGAAATCCTGGTCAGTGTGGACCAACAGTCTTACTTGTTCCTGTGATGGGATAATGGCAGTTTGATTCTTCCACCACCTTCTTCCACCCCCACCCCCCAACTACAAAGCACAGGCTTTAAAATGGCATAGATTACAGTTAAGCTCTGTCACTTTACCAACACTTTAAAGGTTTCCTTCCTTCCCTCCTTCTTTCATACCCCACATTTCTTCCACCATGAAACACCATGTTCTTCATGTGGTTCCCAGGGGCTCTCCCATCCAGGCCCTTTAACCTGGAACCTCTTTATTTTATTTATAAATACATTTTTATGCTACTTTGCTGGCCTAGCAAGAACTCCCAAAGCAATTTACATAAAATAACAAATCTTTAAATTCAGTGCTGAATGTAGCCCCCTCCCCATTTTGGCAGGGATAGGCAAGGATCGGCTGACAAATGGTAGCAAATTTTAAGGTGCCAAATGCAGGCTCTGCTCCCAGAGGGAAAAAACGTTAATGTTTGATGTCAGATATGAAGCAGGTGGGCAGGGCTGGGGAAGAACCATCTTGTGGCCCACATTAGGATTCCTGCTGGGTCTAACTGAGGTTCCTCACCCTTGTTTGAGGTGCTGTTTTCATGATTATAATATTGGAGGGAGGCCCACCCTATGGATCTGTTTGTATAGGTAGGGTGCATTTTGGAATTTGAAGCTCCTGAACATAAGAAGAGTCCTGCTGGATCAGGCCCATGGGTTATCTAGTAAAACTAATATACATATTTAAGCTTAACTCCTTATAACATTTCTACTAGGGCCATAAAATTTCATTCCAACATTTTTCTATCACTCATTAATTTTACAGTATTTCTATATACAGACTTTAAATTTTCTAATTCTCTTCCACCATCTCCTCTCCCTGGTCTCGGACTCTGCCAGTCACTTCCGTCAACTCCATACAGTCCATCAACCTGGAGATCTTATGTCCGAGGCTCTTAACTCTTTTCCAAGTCCCTTCTGCAGGTCTTCTTCATATTCTTTGATGCTTTAGAGCAGATCTCGGGAAAACTCTGACCCAACAATATTTTTATTCCTCCTTGACAGGTCAGCCAGATTTCCATAGTTAAAGCTAAGATCCATAAAGTATTTCAGGACATGTTTCAAGATTCCTCCAAATCCAAAGGCCCTCAGAACTCCAGTCTCCTCCTGACCCAAGTCCATGTCCCAAAATTCAGTTAATCCCTGCATGGAGGGATCTTTCCAGCTTTCCTTCTCCAGTCCAGGCCAGGCTCCGATTCTCAAAATCTGACTTTTTCTAGAATCAATCATAAAAGGCCTCAACTTATAGTCCTCAATTTGCCTCTGTAAGGCTGAGGCTCCCACTTGTATTACTTTAGGTTTGACAACAACAACTTTCTCCTTCACCTTCTCCTTCTCCACAATTTGTTCTGCTGAAATAGATTCCTGTACCAAATCCTGAATAATTTCTGTATTGGTGCTCATTTTTTGTCCCAAATTAATCGCTTTTTGTCCAAAGTTATCAATTTTAGTAGTCATAACATCGGTCTTCTTGTGAAGCTGTTCCAACAAATAGCTTATCTTACATAATGCAGTCACTAAGGCTCCCCCTGTCGACATTCTTAAATGGTCCAAGGTCAATCCCTGATTCTCACAGTTCTTACCCTGCAGCTGGAGATTCCCCAGCTCCACTCTTGTAACAGTTTCCAAAGCTCCCTCTAGAGGGAAACAGTCTCCACTTGTATCAATCCTTTCAAGCACAGTTCAAAAAGTAAAGTTAGTTTCAATTTTCAGTTACTTTTCCTCCTTTTTAAACGCAGAAAAGGACAATGGAAACAATATATTTCTCTTATTTAACTAACTGTCAACATGTTTTATTCATAGTCAATGAACTCTCCCAAAACGTCAATCTACTGGCAGCCCGTTTCCAGGTTCAGAGCAGTGGTAATTTAATTTTTATCACTCTCTCCTGCAGGGTTACATGATCCAAAACTTCCCCCCTCTTCTCCTGCTTCCAAGGGGGGTTTAATGATTTTAATCGATGGAAGTTTAATCCTTTACATAAGGCTTTCCAAGACCTTAGCTTGCAGCTTATAATTTATTATTATTATTAATAATAATAATAATAATAATAATAATTTATTATTTATTATTTATATCCCGCCCATCTGGCTGGGCCTTCCCAGCCACTCTGGGCGGCTTCCATAAAAACCAAAAAAACAGTAAAATCACACGTTAAAAACTTCCCTGAACAGGGCTGCCTTAAGATGTCTTCTGAATGTCAGGTAGTTGTTTATCGCTTTGACATCTGCTGGAAGGGCGTTCCACAGGGCGGGCGCCACTACCGAGAAGGCCCTCTGCCTGGTTCCCTGTAGCTTTGCTTCTCGCAATGAGGGAACCGCCAGAAGGCCCTCGGCGCTGGACCTCAGCGTCCGGGCAGAATGATGGGGGTGGAGATGCTCCTTCAGGTATACTGGACCGAGGCCGTTTAGGGCTTTAAAGGTCAGCACCAACACTTTGAATTGTGCTCGGGAACATACTGGGAGCCAATGTAGGTCTTTCAAGACCGGTGTTATATGGTCTCGGCGGCCGCTCCCAGTCACCAGTCTAGCTGCCGCATTCTGGATTAGTTGTAGTTTCCGAGTCACCTTCAAAGGTAGCCCCACGTAGAGTGCATTGCAGTAGTCCAAGCAGGAGATAACCAGAGCATGCACCACTCTGGCGAGACAGTCCGCAGGCAGATAGGGTCTCAGCCTACGTACCAGATGGAGCTGGTAAACAGCTGCCCTGGACACAGATTTGACCTGTGCCTCCATGGACAGCTGTGAGTCCAAAATGACTCCCAGGCTGCGCACCTGGTCCTTCAGGGGCACAGTTACCCCATTCAGGACCAGGGAATCCTCCACACCTGCCCGCCTCCTGTCCCCCAGAAACAGTACTTCTGTCTTGTCAGGATTCAACCTCAATCTGTTAGCCGCCATCCATCCTCCAACCGCCTCCAGACACTCACACAGGACCTTCACTGCCCTCACTGGTTCTGATTTAAAAGAGAGGTAGAGCTGGGTATCATCTGCATACTGATGAACACCCAGCCCAAACCTCCTGATGATCTCTCCCAGCAGCTGCATGTAGATGTTGAAAAGCATGGGGGAGAGGACAGAACCCTGAGGCACCCCACAAATGAGAGCCCAGGGGTCTGAACACTCATCCCCCACCACCACATTCTGAACACGGCCCAGGAGGAAGGAGCGGAACCACTGTAGGACAGTGCCCCCAGCTCCCAGCCCCTCAAGACAGTCCAGAAGGATGTTATGGTCGATGGTATCAAACGCCGCTGAGAGATCCAGCAGAACTAGGAAACAGCTCTCACCTTTGTCCCTAGCCCGCCGGAGATCATCAACCAGTGCGACCAAGGCAGTTTCAGTCCCATGATGAGGCCTGAATCCCGACTGGAAGGGATCCAAATGGTCCGCTTCTTCCAGGCGTGCCTGGAGTTGTTCGGCAACCGCTCGCTCTATCACCTTGCCCAAGAATGGAAGATTTGAGACTGGGCGATAGTTGGCCATTGTGGCCGCATCTAAAGATGGTTTTTTAAGAAGCGGTTTAATAACTGCCTCTTTCAGCGGGTCTGGGAAGGCTCCCTCACGGAGGGAAGCATTCACCACCCCACGAAGCCCATCGCCCAGTCCTTCCCGGCTAGCTTTTATAAGCCAGGATGGGCAAGGATCCAGGAGACAGGTGGTTGGTTTCACTCGTCCAAGCAGCCTGTCCACATCCTCGGAGGTAACAGATTGGAATTGATCCCACTCAACTTGACTAGACAGAACTCTAGCACTCTCCCGCCCCGGTCCTGCTCCCACGGTGGAGTCTACTTCTTCCCGAATCTGAGCGATTTTATCTGCAAAAAACTTTGCAAAATCATTGCAGGAGAACATGTGGCCCGTACTGGGCCCCGATGTTACAGGTGGTTCCGCTAAATTGTGAACCACCTGAAAAAGTCTCCTGCTGCTGTTTTCTGCAGATGCAATAGAGGCGGTGAAGAAATTCTTCTTCGCCGTCGCTATCGCCACTTGGTAGGCTCGACGTTGAGCTCTAACCTGTGTCCGATCAGATTCGGAATGAGTTATCCGCCACCGGCGCTCTAGCCGTCTCAACGATTGTTTCATTGCCCTCAGATCCGTGGAAAACCACGGGGCTGTCCGGGCTCCATGCAATCGGAGAGGGCGCTTCGGAGCCAAACAGTCAATAGCCCTGGTTAACTCCGCATTCCAGCGGGCCACCAGGGAATCAGCTGAAAGGCCATCAACATGGGATAAAGCATCCCCTACCACTCTCTGGAAACCATTTGGATCCATTAAGTGGCGGGGGCGGACCATCCGAATTGGTCCCACCTCCCTGCAGAGGGGATGGGTCGCAGAGAAGTCCAGTTGCACCAGGAAGTGATCTGACCATGGCACTTCTTTTGTTTCGCTTTTAGTTAGTGTCAGCTCACCAACATCCATAGAGGTAAACACCAGGTCCAAGGCATGTCCGCGGCTATGGGTTGGGCCAGACTTATTCAGGGACAGCCCCATGGAGGCCATGCTTTCCACGAAGTCCCGAGCTGCCCCTTGTAAGGTCGTGTCGGCATGGATGTTAAAATCCCCTAGGACGACCAAGCTAGGTGTCTCCAGGAGAACATCCGCCACGACCTGAAGCAGCTCGGGCAGGGAATCCTTGGTGCAGCGGGGAGGTCGGTACACCAAAAGGAATCCTGTACTGCCCCTATTGCCCAACTTCCAAAACATGCACTCAGAAAACTGGGTCTTCCCAATCGGACGCCCGGTGCAAACTAATGACTTTCTAAAAATCTCTGCAACCCCCCCTCCCCGCCCACATGACCTGGGTTGCTGTGCGTAAGAGAAACCTGGTGGACAAGCAGCGGCAAGGACAGGCCCATCTGCTTCATCCAACCAAGTCTCTGTTACACATGCCAGGTCAAGTCCTCCATCTATGATCAAGTCATGGATGGCAGTGGTCTTATGAATCATTGACCTGGCATTGCACAGCAGCACCTTCAGGTCATGTGGGTATCCCTTGCTGATTCTAGTATCCATCCAGTCAGGACCAGACCCGGAGGCAGGAATAGTCCTCAGATAACGACTAAACCTGCCCCCTCTGTAATGACATGGTCTAGTCTTAGCGTAACTCCTCCTCCTACCCGTGATCACTGAGATCGGTTGTCCCAGTACATCCCCCCCTGTGGAACATGCCCCAGCCATTTTGTGGGCTGAGGCCCACTTCCCGGCAGCCCTGACCCCTCCCCCTAAGAACAAAATAACAACTTATACAAACAAACAAAACCAATAAAACAATACAAACAAAAAAATTTAAAAATTACAAAAACATCAAAATAAAAAAAATAATTCCCCAAACCCAACCAAACATCCATCCCACCCCCACCCCCCACATACAAAAAATCCAAAAGAATTTTTTAAAAAACATTTTAAAAACACTCTGTGCCCCTCCTGCAGTAACACAGTCCTAGTGAGGCCTGGCAGGCCCTGCCCTGGGCCAGGTGGTAAGTGGCAGGAAGGAGCAGGACCCTCAGGCACTCACTCAGGGGAGTCCTCCTGGGCAGCAGGCAGCAAGCACCACACAGTCCTTATGAGGCTTCAGGCCCCGCCCCAGGCCAGATGGTAAGTGGCAAGAGCAGGGCCCTCAAGCACTCACTCAGGGGAGTCCTCCTGGGCAGCAGGCAGCAAGCACCACGCAGTCCTTATGAGGCTTCAGGCCCCACCCCAGGCCAGATGGTAAGTGGCAGAGAGGAGCAGGGCCCTCGGCACTCACTCAGGGGAGTGCTTCAGTCTATTTACAAAAGGGGAAGGCGGACTTCCTGTTTGAAACCTTCCCGTTTCGGTACCAAATTAAGACTTTTGTAAATCCAATTTTCCATTCTGCTCACGGGTAGTTGTTTAAAGTCAAATTGTCCACAGGAAAAAGCGCTCTCCGGCAACAGCAATGCGGCTTCACTCCGTGAAAAAAGCAGCCAATTCGAAGCACCGCGCCACTCACCCCACGTCGCTCCGGATCCCCGAAACCGGGTCTCCCCGCGAGTAGGGGAGGCGCAAAAGGTGCCAGCCGAATCCCACGTTCACAGGCTTCTCCCGCCTGTGATTTTAGTGGGTCTCCGCCTTCGCCGTGGCGGTCAGACCCTGATTTCCACGGAGCAAATTCCTCCCGATCGGAGGAACTCCGCCATTCCCGGAGGCACCAACCCGGAAGTCCGCCCTAAGCAAGTTTCCAACCATTGTTCCACCTAGCTCAGTATTGCCTACACTGACTGGCAGCAGTTTCAGATAGGGATCTTTTTGTGCACTGCAAATAAAATAAGTGCAGTGTGCATAGGAATTTGTTTAAAAAAATTTCAAACTATAGTCCGGCCCCCAACAGTGTCTGAGGGACAGTGAACTGGCCCCCTGTTTAAAAAGTTTGAGGACCCCTGGTCTATAAGGACAGGGGGCGTCTATGATATATTTATGGAGGAATAATAAGAGAATGTAATTTACAATTATCCAAAGAGCAGCTTGACCTGCACAACATATTTTACTGCCTAAGGGAAGGACCCCGCTTCCGCCTACAGAGGCAATTGAATTTTGCTGTTGCTTTTTGACTCTCTTTTTGAATCTCTCTGCCTTTTAAACCTCTGCCTTCCTTCTCTGATTCAGTTGCTGAGGAAGCCTGGCATTTTTGCCAGGGAACCCCTGGAAACCGCAGAAGGTTTTGTAAGGTGTTGTAGGGTACAAACTCTGTTCATGTGTGGCAGCCGTTGGGCCTTCTCTAGTCATCATTAGCTGGGAGGATAAGCTTGTCCATCCTGGGTGACCTTCTCATTGACAGAGCCTCAATCCTAGAACCCTGTCTCCATCTCGAGATGGAGCAAAGGCCAAAGTTATTAAAGTCAAGGCAGGAACCATTTTGTTAAGAGCAGCACCTTTTCTGTCCCCACCACCCGGTAGGCTAGTATCAATCCTGCACTTTGGCATAAGCCTTCCCAGGCCCTGTTTCCCTCTTCGATAACGTCTCTTTACCTCAGGGGGTGTCCAGAGAGTTCTGAGTTTGGGGGGGGCGGCTGAGTGTTTGGGGAACTGTGTTCCCTCCCAGACACCCAGAGTGCCTTAGCTCCTTCCGGTTCATCATTGGGCAGCATAGCTGGTGCACTAATGCCAATGTCTGTGCAGCCTGTGCTATCTGCTTCTCAATGGTAGCACAATGCCTGTGCAGCCTGTGCTATCTGCTTCTCAATGGTAGCACAATGGCCTCCTGTGTGTGCTCCTGCCATTTGCACATGGCCAGAAAAGAAGGCAAACTAGGACATGCGCATGGAAGTGGGCAACTTCAAACCAGCCCCCATTTCCCTGGGTTCTTTAAGCGAACATGGACTGGATAGCCCATCTAATATAGGATGCCTTCAAATGGAAAGCAGACCTTTGTAAAGCAGAACACATGGCCACCCTGTGATCCTGGGACATGTCTTCCTGGAGGGGTCAGAAAGTGGAGACTCCTGGGCCACAGCTGCTGTTCGCATGAGTGCATTTTTGCTAACCAAAAAGCAAAAAAGGTCTAGAGGGTTGGTATTTGTAGCATCATGTTCTGGCACTAGGGCTTATTTTAGGAATGGGAATTTGGTCCTTCAGCCACCCGCCCCTCATCCTTTTGCAATATCCATCCAGGAAAGCTAGTTTTTGTCAGAGACCAGGCTGAGAAGTACTGCTCTGATGAAGAATGGTGGGAGCCTCCCCCTCCTTCTGCTCCTGACCAGGATCCTGAAGCTGCCCAGGATAGATATAGATTTATCTACAGTATAGATTTAGAACAGTGGTTTGCAGAGGCACATAGTTCTGAAGACAAAAGTTGGCACGAACTGGGGGGAACAGCTAGGAGCAGAAGAACTGGGAGAGAGGGAGTCAACCGACTCGGCAGCCCAGAAAGCAAAGTGGTTGCAAGATCGGGTTGCAAGGCGCAGAAGTGACTAGGGGGGAAGTGGGTGGAATCCTTAATTGGGAACACCACCATTCCGAAAATGGTTGCTTTGTTCTTTTGCTGTGATCATTAAAGACTCAATGGTTCCTCTTCATCCTGGAGAAGAGTGACTAGTGGGGTGCCACAGGGTTCTGTCTTGGGCCCGGTCTTATTCAACATCTTTATCAACGACTTGGATGATGGACTCAAGGGCATCCTGATCAAATTTGCAGATGACACCAAACTGGGAGGGGTGGCTAACACCCCAGAGGACAGGATCACACTTCAAAACGACCTTGACAGTAAAAGGGCATGGTCGGCCAATTGGTGTTAAAGAAGGATAGAACCTTTTTTATGTATGCTACTGCAGCAGCAAGAATACTCATCGCAAAACACTGGAAGACACAAGACCTACCCACCTTAGAAGAATGGCAGACACAAGTAATAGACTATATGGAATTGGCAGAAATGACCGGCAGAATCCGAGATCAAGGAGAAGAGTTGGTAGAAGAAGACTGGAAGAAGTTCAAAGTTTATCTACAAAATCATTGTAAAATCTATGAGTGCTAAGGGCAGTGTAAATGAAATGATGGGGTTCCAGTGATTAGGATAAGGAAGAGTATAAAGGGAAAGATAAAGGATAAGGAAGAGTATAAAGGGAAAGATAAAGGATAAAACGAATTTGAATGAGCTTGCTGAAAAAACTTTTAAAGTGGAATACAAGAAGGGAGGCGGGAGGAAGTAAGGAAAATAAGGTTTTGAAGACTATTAGAATGAACCAGAGTTTTCTTTTAATGTTTCTGCTACTATTATGTTGAATCTTTTGTATGTTTTTGTTTTTTATGTTTTTTGATATTGTTTGTATTTTTGATGTTTGTTGTTTGTTGTTTCAAAGTTTGTTATATTTTGTGAAACTTAATAAATATCATTTAAAAAAAAAAACAAAATAAAACATTAGAAAGGAAAAAAACAAAAACAAAAAAAAAAAACCGACCTTGACAGATTAGAGAACTGGGCCAAAACAAACAAGATGAATTTTAACAGGGAGAAATGTAAAGTATTGCACTTGGGCAAAAAAAACGAGAGGCACAAATACAAGATGGGTGACACCTGGCTTGAGAGCAGTACATGTGAAAAGGATCTAGGAGTCTTGGTTGACCACAAACTTGACATGAGCCAACAGTGTGATGCGGCAGCTAAAAAAGCCAATGCAATTCTGGGCTGCATCAATAGTAGTATAGTATCTAGATCAAGGGAAGTAATAGTGCCACTGTATTCTGCTCTGGTCAGACCTCACCTGGAGTACTGTGTCCAGTTCTGGGCACCACAGTTCAAGAAGGACACTGACAAACTGGAACGTGTCCAGAGGAGGGCATCCAAAATGGTCAAAGGCCTGGAAACGATGCCTTATGAGGAACAGCTGAGGGAGCTGGGCATGTTTAGCCTGGAGAAGAGGAGGTTAAGGGGTGATATGACAGCCATGTTCAAATATATAAAAGGATGTCACATAGAGGAGGGAGAAAGGTTGTTTTCTGCTGCTCCAGAGAAGCGGACACGGAGCAATGGATCCAAACTACAAGAAAGAAGATTCCACCTTAACATTAGGAAGAACTTCCTGACAGTAAGAGCTGTTTGACAGTGGAATTTGCTGCCAAGGAGTGTGGTGGAGTCTCCTTCTTTGGAGGTCTTTAAGCAGAGGCTTGACAACCATATGTCAGGAGTGCTCTGATGGTGTTTCCTGCTTGGCAGGGGGTTGGACTTGATGGCCCTTGTGGTCTCTTCCAACTCTATGATTCTATGATTCTATGACTCTTTAAATGGTAAGTGACTCTTCTCTTTGTCCTGCTTATCTACCGCCAAAGGTGGGAAGGAAGCTGAGTCCCCAAAGCCTGACAGTTTTTGACCAGAGTCTTACAGTCTTGGTTGAAGGCCAAATGTCAGTGCTGGTTTTTGTAACCTGGACTTATCCTTTCAACTGCCTGAGAGCCATGCTAGAAATATTTGTCTGCTAGCTGTGTTTGCTGAGCCACAGTTTGGCCATCAACACCCTAAGGCAGTCTTCATCAAGGTGTTCTCCAGATGTTTGGACTACATCTGCCTTCCTCCTTGACTGTTGACCATGCTGACTGGGACTAATGAGAGACAATGGCGTGGGATCACGCAAGACTAATTTACATGTGCTGACACGGAAGGGAAAACAAAAACAAAAATGTGTCTAGTTGGAAATAATTATTTAAGTTCAGTATAAGTTTGGAATAATGCATAATCATATATAAAGACCTGAGGCACAGGATTGTTTTTGAAAAATAAAATGAAAGGCCGTGGAAATCTCTTAATTTGATCCTGCTTAATTTGATACACTGTTAAATAACAGAGCTGGAAGTCCAGAATTTTTTTTAAATAACAGCTGACAAACCGCCAGGTATGTGGCATGTTCCAACAAAATCTTCACCAGGAATTAGATTTAAAGGGAGTCTCAGTTAGCAGTCTGTATAAATTGTCCATGTGTTGTTGACTTGTGATTAAAATGATTCCACTCCTACTGGGCACAAGTGGGACCTGTACTGATTGCAGAGCCATGAATGCCCGGGGCAATGGATGCAAAATCATCAGCATTCCCTTTGCTTCTCTCTGCCAACAATTCTGCACTGACTTTGGGTGTCTGTTCCCAAAGAACAGTTGCCTGTGGCAAACACAAGCTTTAACCCTTGCACTTCAGCTGATGAGTGGGAGTTAAAGGCTGTTCTGTTTGGCTGTGTGCACCTGTTTCCTGCAGGCAATTGGTGTGCACAGCCAAGGAAAGCCTGTAAAACACACTTCCCAAAGCTTGGGGGGGAGCAGGAGAAGGAAAGGTGCTTTGGCAGTCTTCTGATTGGTGCCTCCCAAAGAGCCGAGCACAGGCGTAGCAATGTCCCTTGTGCCCGCTGGGTTGAAATAGAAATTAACTTTGACACAAATAAACGACAGCATGAATGAACTTGGAATGCTGAATTTCCTTGGCAAATCACACTCCTTAAAAGAGGAAAAGGTTCTTACTCTTACCAAATATTAAAATTAAATATCTGAAGAAGCTTATACCCAGAACAAACTTTGTTGGCCTCTAAGGTGCTACTGTACAATTTTTTTATTTACTTTGACTGCGGCAGTGTAGGCAGGGCCGTGTTGCTCTATAGCCTCACGGGGCTGAGCGGGAGGGGCAATGCTGTGGGCACAGCAGTGAGAGATGCCACCCCACTCATGCTCCCCTCGCCATAGCTGGTGAGCCACAGGTTCCCAGTCCGTCCTGCAGAACATTAAAGGTAAGAATAAGGGACTGGCATTGTAGGTATAACATACGAATCCCAGTGCTGAGGGACAAGTTTTGTCTACTGTATTTTTCGCCCCATAGGACGCACTTTTTCCCCTCCAAAAATGAAGGGGAAATGTGTGTGCGTCCTATGGGGCGAATGCAGGCTTTCGCTGAAGCCTGGAGAGCGAGAGGAGTCGGTGCGCACCGACCCCTCCAGCTCTCCAGGCTTCAGGAAGCTCTCCGCAAGGCGCGGGAGCCCTGCGCTGGGCTCCTGCGGCTTGTGGAGAGTTGCCTGCATGCCGAAGTCTGGGCGCGCTGAGCTCAGCGCGCCCAGACTTCGCGCAGCTCTCCACAAGGCACGGGAGCCCGGCACTGGGCTCCCGCGCCTTGCGGAGAGTTGCCTCGTCTGGGGGCTGGGGTCGGGGGAAGCTTGGGCTTCCCCCACCCCTGCCCCGCGCTTGGGGGGAAATAAATTTTTTTCCCTTTATTTCCCCCCAAAAAAACTAGGTGCGCCTTATGGGACAGTGCATTCTATAGGGCGAAAAATACGGTACATCTTTCACAGAACTGCATGACACTGCTTCCACATTAACCATGGGGGTAGGAATGGACCTCCAGATTTATGTTGAAACATAGTAAACTGCTTAAAAAACTTTTTGTATACTTCAGTATATACTTATGTATATACTTCAATCAAGCAGTTTCTGAAATAAATAGTTAATGAATAAAGCTGTTAATGAAACAGTTTCTGAAATAAATAGTTAATGAATAAAACTGTTAATGAAACAGTTTCTGAAATAAATAGTTAATGAATAAAACTGTTAATGAAACAGTTTCTGAAATAGATAGTTAATGAATAAAGCAGTTAATGAAACAGTTTCTGAAATAAATAAAATAAATAGGGCTGCTTAAGCCAATGCAAACCCGCTAAGTAAGATTAATTTATTATGTGCCCCAGGTGACTGTAATTAAAATGTGCAAATGAGAGATGAATCACTTCATCTACACTTGGCAGACTTACTGCTTTGCTTGGAGCAATTTGCTGTGAATAGCTATAGAGATTTTCACCAAATCTCCATTAGCCGGAGCCGCTTAGCACCAACCTAGTGATCCCTCCACGTTGCAAATGCTTTGAATATGTTGTAATTGCAGAAGCACCGCTTCTGTAAGGTGGGCTGGTGTCTATTGCTGCCATGTTCCAGATGGTCAGTTCTCTGTGTGCAAGCAGGATTGCAGAAGCAGGGGGAGAAGTCAAAACAGGTGCAATGCGGGACAGCTGAGTGGAAGAGAGAAGTAGTTTCAAAAATAGCGTGGGGATGTTGAAGACAGTGCTTGGGGAGGGGGGGGGAGGAAGCTGCACAAGTGCAATGAGAACTGGTCCTTAGGGAAGTTAATCATGACAGTGTTGTGGACTCACCAACCTTCCAACTTGAACCATACATTTTTATTATAATAGCTACAGCATTATTTTTCTCATGCATGTAGTTAAATTGTACTTAATAAGGAAAAGTAATCTCCAATACACCTCCTTAGTACCTGCAAATGTTACTGTTCAGTAGCAGTTTCCCTCAGCTTTGCTGATGAAAATGCTGAGTGCTGAAATCCTGGTATGTTTTTGAGACTTGGAATAATGTGAGACTTGGATGTGACATGCTTTAAAGAGTGAAGGACACAATTTCATCTGAACGTAACAAAGTGGAAATGTGGGCTTCAAGTTCAGTGTAGTTCTTTGCACTCTGAGGTCCAAACTGCAGGTTACGTATAATTCCTTGTAATTTTTCCTTGAAGATCTCCTTTTCTTTTCTTTTTTGAATGAAAAGCAGATTCTCCAGGCTGCAACCCTCAGTGGAGGAAGTGTTAGATGTGGCTAGTTGCTGTTCACTAGCAAAGATGCTGGATATACTGAACAGGGCTACAGAGAGGCAGGTACCTGTCGTATTAGTATAGAGCACACATAAACAGCATGTACTCCAGACTCTAAGCTTTCATTAAAAATCAAAAACAAAGTAGGTCTCTGGTCTTCCTAAAATAAAAGTTATGAAGCAAAATGTCCACGTACCCCTTTCAGCAATTTCCATGGGATGAGCCAGCCTGACCGCTCCCTGTTTCAGTGTTTTTAGCTGTGGCTCTTTTGGCTTTAGACCGCTTGCTTTGTTATTTCAAGTATTTATAGCCCTCTCTTCACCTCAAGACCCCAGGGTGGGGCAAAGAAGTATATTAAAACCACAATGAATGCAATTTAAAAAGCAGCAACACCAGAGTAAAGCAAGACCTATATTATATCAGCACCAGTAAAATCATGAATACACAGTGGAAGTGAGGAACATGTTTAAGGATTTAGATTTGGTGGACAGAGTGCCTGAAGAACTATGGATGGAGGCTCGTAACATTATATAGGAGGCAGCAACTAAAACCATCCCAACGAAAAGGAAATGCAAGAAAGCAAAGTGGCTGTCCAACGAGGCCTTACAAATAGGAGAGAAGGCAAGCAAAATGCGAGGGAGATAGTGAAAGATACAGGAAATTGAATGCAGATTTCCAAAGAATAGCAAGGAGAGACAAGAAGGCCTTAAACGAGCAATGCAAAGAAATAGAGGAAAACAACAGAATTGGAAGAACCAGAGATCTGTTCAAGAAAATTGGAGATATGAAAGGAACATTTCGTACAAAGATTACCATAATAATATTAGTGGAATAGCAGAAAAAGAAAAGAAGAAGCTTGAAAAGTGCGAGGAGGAGGGAAAGAGCCAAATAAGTTCTGTAATTCTTCCGATGAAATCGTACTTAGGTGTAATGAGGCAACCCATAGCATGAGTGTTCATATTGAGTAAAAAAAAAACCCAAAGGGCATAATTTGGCTGCAAAAACTTGTGGTGCAGCAGATCCCTGGGTGACCTTAATTTCATGTGTTAGCTTCTCCAAGGAAAAGAACCCCGGCACTCGATCCCAGAAAACAGAAACAAAATGACCCCCAGAACGTATCTGAGTAACTGCCCTTGGAGTCATTTCTGATGGTTTCCTGTGGAGACGAATGACTGTTAAACCTGTTTCAGCCTGTGGCATCCATGTGCTGATCTTAAAGCCATCAACTTTGTGCCCAAGGTTCAATTAGTCCTCTTGCCGCTGTTACTCAGGGACCTGTGGATAAGCTATCTGGTTTCACTGACTTTATCAATCTGACAGTGTTTTAATCCATTAACATTTCCCTGTATCTTTCTAGGTTTTCAGCCATTATCTCAGCTGTCTGCTTACGAAATTATGGTCCCCAAGAGGATAACAAGAAAACACCGCGATGTGCTGACATCCAGGGTAGAAGAGGTATTTCAGAGCAGGATTTCATCATCAGCATGTTGCTTTCTGCTTTTTGTACACATCATCTGGAAGCAGCTGTGAAATAATTAAGCATGGATGTGCTTCCTGAATGGTACAGCTGCTGAGGGTTCAGGGCAGCCTAGGACTAAACTGTGTGTGTGTGTGTGTGTGTGTGTGTGTGAGAGAGAGAGAGAGAGAGAGAGAGAGAGAGAGAGAGAGAGAGAGAGCTGCATATTTGTTGCAGAAGCTTGTTGTGAGCAGCACCTATTGTCTAATGTTTGTGAAGTCAACAGTACACAGGGCTGAGACATTTGGCTGAATGAGGTGAAGAGCACATGGTGCTCCCTCTCCCTACATCATGGTGCATAACTGATCAAGTTATTTTGGCAACTGAGGCAGAAAAACTTACAAGGGCCTCCTCACCCGCCACTGTCAAAATGCAACAACTTTTGAAAAAATAACCTAAAAATGTGGTTCCCCATACCTGACATACAAAGCCAGTTGATGGTCTTGCAACTATTTCATTAAATAAAGAGAAAATGCACCAAAAGCTGAGCATTCAGAGAGAAAAACATAGACAGGGTGCTACTATGTCTTGCAGAGCAATTTCAATCAGACTTTTGTTGGTCTTGCTTAGTGGGTTTTAGTGGGAAAGGGCATTTTCTCTGCTGATATTATTATCCTTTTAATTTGTGGTTGTTACACTATGATTTTTATATTGCTGACAGTGTTGTTATTTTTCATGTTATGATTTTCATGGATGTAAACTGCTTTGTGTAATGTGTATGTATGGAAAGGGTGGGTGATGCACCTCCACCATACACACAAGGGTGTATTTCCTAGGCGGGGGGCGGACAGGACTGGGAATCTCTGGATTGTTCGGAACATGTCGATAATTAATTGAGGATTCCCAGAGAGGTTGCTTGATTATTCCTTCTTCTTTTGAGGATGAACTATCTTTTGAAGTTGATGTCGAAGGAACAAAGTATACACTTGAACTAGAAAAAAACAAGTAAGTGACTCATTTCCAGCTGCACTGGGCTGTTTTCCTTCCTCCTGGTTATTCTGAGTTTAAATTGGTCTGTTTGGCTCTTTTCCCTGGTTCTGAAAGTGACCTGTACAGGGCTTAGTCTACAGCATGGGTAGGCAAACTAAGGCCCAGGGGCCGGATGTGGCCCAATCGCCTTCTCAATCTGGCCCTCAAATAGTCCGGGAATCAGCGTGTTTTTACATGAGTAGAATGTGTCATTTTATTTAAAATGCATCTCTGGGTTATTTGTGGGGCATAGGAATTTGTTCATTCCCCCCCCCCAAAAAAATATATATATAGTCTGGCCCCCCACAAGGTCTGAGGCTTCAACCCCCTGTTGAGGTTTCAACCCCCTGTTGAAAAAGGTTGCTGACCCCTGGTCTACAGGTCACTTGAGAGCCCTCCAGAGGAAACAACTGGTTGATTTGATTTCTCTGCCTGCCCCCTCAGCTTCCATACTAAACACCAGCAAAGCACTTTTGGCTTCGCCATCATGGTGACATGCCAGCTTATTTCTGATAAAGAAAGCAACTTTCCTTAAAGGTTATTAATCTGTACATGTGGTTTACAATAGGCCATTTGTTGTAATGTATATTATAAAAGGGGGGGGGGGGACACAGCTACATCAAATGTGTGTGATCCCTCTCCATTCATAGTGAAATGCACTGATATTTCTCCAGCTGCTGCTTTTTGTTTTAAAAAAATCTTTATGATTTCATTTAGAATATACCATAATTGCAAGGATAGAATTATAAAAGCAACAGTTATTCCCCCCCCCCCCTTTCTGATTCCATGTTCTCACAGCCTTCTGTTTGCAAATCTTTACTTTTTCCTCATTCTTCTTCCAGGTCCAGTTCTGTGAAAGCACTTATTTTTTCAAAAGTTTTAAAAAGCCTCATTTATTATTTTTATAATGTTTTGTTTATTTTCTGAAAGAGGGTTGTTTGGTAGTGATAAAAAGAAAAGAGGGGAGTTTATAACTAATCCTGGTTTTAATGAGGTATCATTACTGTTCGTTCCTGATTAAGCATGAGGTCTAAGAACATTCTTAATTTTCAAGTTTTTAATTTTGCTTAAGTTAATTTTGCTTATTTTTCAAAGCTGTCTTGGGAGGGTTTGAAAAACAAGACTCTGAAGGCAGGGAGGGGGTTCAGGTGGTTTAGCAGACTGGCTTTTGAACCTGCCTTTCCTCGTTCCCTTCCAACTTTGCAGCTCAACATTGCTGGTTCCGCATTTTTTCCTTAATCTTTAAAACAATTGTTGCCTAATGCGTTTCTTCCCATAATTCCCTCTCCAATTCCTCCAGAGCCCTTGTGCCCAAAGACTTCACAGTTTATACTTACAATGCTGACGGCTCGCTGCATTCTGAGATTCTGGATCTCAAGGTATGTTTTCCTTTCAAATACATTTCTTGGGAGCCCACCTCTCCATCCTGCTGGGCTGGCATCTGGAGGAGTAAAGTAGCAAAGATTTTCCAGGCACAAGTGGGAGCCAAGGGCAAATGAGTTCAATTGCCTGAGATGTAGGAATAGGGCTGAGGGTTGCTGTGTCTGCAAGAGTGGTATTGGGGGTTGGATGTTTGAACACCCTCCCTGAATGTAGAAAAATACCACTGCAAGGTAAAGGCTAGTCTTGTCTTGAACTTTATTACGGTCACAGACCAGGTTAAAAAACAAACAAACATATAAATAAAATAGGAGTTAGGATTTTTTTTAACTGATAAATGTTGGAGCAAATAAGGACAAGGAAACAAGCATAGGATAAAACATCTGAATAAAATACAAGATTAAACATGGATAATGGATGGATAAAAACTGATAATTAAAACAGATAAAAACTAAAAACAAATAAAAACATGCAGTTAAAACAACTGTAAGAGCGTAAGAACTAAAAGACTCGCAGTTAAAACAACGATAAGAGGCTGCAGAGTAGAAGCCTCTGAAATAGAGGACACTCACAGCATTAGAAACTGGTGTGCAAATATGGTTAAAACAGACAATTAAAACAATGTACAACAATAAATTTAGACACAATGTGCAACAATAAACTATCCCAGGAAGTTGACTCAGAGTCACCAATGGAACCGAGTTTGGGGATTTTCATGCCGGACTATTTTGAGTTGGGTGATGGTCTGCGTCTACAGATTTGCACACAGAATCTGGCAACCATCCAGGTCTTCTTCTGGTCTTTGCCTAACAGCAAAAGGTCAAATTTTTGCTTTTGCGGGAGGTCGGTGAGCCTCACCAGTAGGGGATCAATGAACTTACTGCGTGCTTCTTCATAAAAGGGACATTTAAAGAACAAGTATTCTGGGCTTCCTATCTCTCCCAATGGACAGGTGCAAAGTCTCTGGGCATAGGGGACTTTTCTAAAGGCTCCATCCATCCATTTCTAGATACAAGAAAGAAGAGATATGCTGCCGGTTCGGCTATGTATCTCTCGATTTCTCGATTTTATAGCCGGGGCACCTTGCGCAGTCCTGTTGTCTCTCGGTGTCTAATATTCTTTGCCTGACCGTGGCTTTTGCCTGGCCCAAGCCCAGACTTAGAAGGGCCTGAGGGGCAAAACCCAGTTTCGGGAGGGTGTTCAGAACTGCAGTCTGCCAGCCTGACTGGAATTGGTCACAGATGATCAGTGGGGCTATCCCTCGGGGGAGCAGATTCAATGTCAGCCATTTGTATACTGATGTTAAGCAAATGCTAGCCTCCACTCTCATCATCCCTGTTTCCAATCTAACCCATGCATTTGAGACACATCTGGGGACTTGGAGGAGAGCTCTAAGAAGTCTAGATTGAACTCTCTCAAGGGGGGAGAAAGCAGAGGAAGGCGGACCCAAAAAGGAACCATACAGGAGTTGTGCCAAAGTTTTGGCCTTGTATAATTTTAGAGCTGCGGGGACAAAGAAGCCCCCTTGTGCTCTGAAGAATTTAAGAATACAATTTGCGGTTTTTTCCGCTGAACTCCTGATGAAGTTTATGTGTAGTTTGTTGGTTCCTGAGGCCTACCACCATTCCTAGATACTTGTAGTTTGTGACTTGTTCTAATTTATGGCCTTGGAGTTCCCAGCTTCTAAGCTTTGGTTTTCCCCCAAAAGCGAGTATCTTGGTCTTTTGATAGTTGATTTCGAGACATTCAGATTCACAGTATGCTGCGAGCTTTCTTAGTGCTCTTTTGAGTCCAATGGGGGTTCTAGATAGAATTACCGCATCATCGGCATATAGCAGGACCGAAATATGCCAATTTGCAAGCTTTGGCGGGTGGAGTTCTGAGTCATTGAGTGCAAATATTAAGTTATTTAGATAGAAATTAAATAGTAGAGGGGCCAATAGGCACCCTTGCCTGACTCCTTTGAAGGTTTTAATTGGGTCCGTTAGGTGTCCTAGGCAGCTGCACCTGACTCTAAGGGCCGTGTTTGCGTGCAGTGCCTGGATTAAGAACAGGAGCCTTCTATCTATATTGGTACCCTGTAGTCTGTCCCAGAGTCTGGTTCTGGATGACAGTAAGAGCTGTTTGACAGTGGAATTTGCTGCCAAGGAGTGTGGTGGAGTCTCCTTCTTTGGAGGTCTTTAAGCAGAGGCTTGACAACCATATGTCAGGAGTGCTCTGATGGTGTTTCCTGCTTGGCAGGGGGTTGGACTCGATGGCCCTTGTGGTCTCTTCCAACTCTATGATTCTATGATTCTATGATTCTATGAAAAGCTGCTTTTAGGTCAACGAAGGCTGCGTATAGTGAGGCCTGTCCTCCTGAGTTGTATTTGTCGATGAGATGTTGTAGCGTTAGGCAGTGATCTGTCATGGACCTTCCGGGTAAAGGCTAGTCTTCTCCTTGGCCTGCTCACTACCTGCTGTGTTCCTGAGGACAGGCTGCTCCCTGTCCTTAACCTGGCATTTAATTTTTTTTAAAGCCCTGGCTTGAATGTGGATGGCATCATTCACATTCTCATAGGCCCCAGTGCTACTTGTGAGACATTTCCTAGCACCCTGCTTGTATTTCCAAAGGTCTTGGAGATCATGCTTACTTCCTAACAGCTCAAAAACTCTGTCAGCTTCCAGGTGTTGTGTGGCATTCTCCCCTCCCCCACCAAGCGAATTCCTTCCAGATGTGTGTCTCTGAACTCTGGCTGCCTGGTGATGTTGTGGTTATTGAGATGGAAGTCAGTTTCTGTCATGTAATTGGATGGTAGAGCATCTATGCCAGCATCTCCAGTAGGACTGGGAAAGGTTCCTGCCCCAAATCCTGGAGAACCTCTGCCAGTCAGTGTGGACACTACTGAGGTAAAATGACTGGGGGCTTCCTATGTCTCTACCATGTTTTTATTAGTAGGCTCTTGGCTTTGCTGGCTAATTAGTTGTTGTAAACAAATAGTCCCTTTGTGGGAGTTCCCCCCTTCCTTTCTTTGTTTTGCATGTTTGCATAGCACAGAAGAAGAGCCTTGCTGGTTCAGACCATGAGTCACTCCGGCCCAGCTCACTGCTTTCCACAGTGGCTACTCAGAGGCCTCCAGGAAGCCCACAAATGGGGAGGAAAGGTCATCACCTGTCACATGGTTGCTGACTAGCAACCTGTCCCCGGAGCTGAGGGAGGGAGAAGAACAGGAGCCGTTAGAAAAGACAGGAGAGGGAGAGGAGGACAAGCAAGCAGAAGGAACTCAAGCAGCGAGGACGCTCCCAGATGCTGGAGACCATCAACACCACTCAACCAGTTCAGAGACAGAGGGAGAGTTAATGCCCATTCCTTCAGCACAGGACAGAAGGGGGTTAAAATGTACGGAACATAGAAGGTGCTTGGGGCTTCCCAAGCTCCTCTGCTGGAGAAGGAGCCAAAAGCTCCCACTTCCTGGATCTGCTACCGAGGATTCGGATGCATGAAGCTATGTCCTGTACCTTGTAAATATGTATGTAAATAAAGACTGTAAATATATCTATGAGTGAGCAGAGGTATTTTTTGCGAAAGGCTTCCAGACCCATCACACAACCTGGTGTTCATTGATATACTGCTGCTGAACTTGGAGGTTCTATTTAGCTACAATTGTTGAACAGACACTGATAGGTTTCTCTTTCTGCATCAGGGAGGGGGGAACCTGTGACCCTCCAGATGCTTTGGGGCTCCCCTTGGTGTTCCGAGCACACGCAGCCCAAGAAGGACAGACAGCTTGCAGTCTAATTCTTTATTGGCAAAGCGCACCCTTAGGGTAGCTCCTAAGGCATGTTGTGGAGGGTGGGGGTGAAAAAGAAAACTAATCCTCCTTTAAGACTGGGAATATCCCCTCACTCTTCCAGTTTAGGATATTCCACCATTCTTCAGCAGAGTTGCTTTTCTTTCAGCAAAGTAAAGGCTCAAACAAAGCTTTAATAATAAAGAAAACTGTAACATAATGACATCCTGTCTGAGAAAGACTAAAAGCACATCCTGGGGCCAGAAGGACACTTGGTCTGTTGGACTGAATTGAACTGGACACCCAAAGGGAGGGGCCAGTTCTGGAGCACAACACAGAAGCCCCACCCACCAGATGACAGACATTCTACTAATCCAGTTGGGCCCCAGTGTTTTTCTTACAAAGGTGCACAGTGCTTCCGGCGGCTAAGCGGTTGGCATCCCCTCCACTGGCTTCTGCTCCCAACTGGACTGCTGAAGCAGCAGGGCGACCATGCCTCCACCCAAACTTATGTACCCTCGCTGGATGGTGCGCATGCGTGCGCAAGCAATCTGCAAGATTTGGCCTTAAGTCCCAAGGCACTCCTTCTCTTGTGGAAGAGCAGAGTAGCAGAAGCTTGGTGGAACGGATGTGTTGGGTTTCAATAAATCACGCAGAGTCAAAACACATTAGCAAAGGGAATTTTTTATTAAGGATTAGGCTTAGTTACAGCAAAAAAAAACCCTCAAGAATAAATGTATAGAAACTCAGAGGATGCGAAGAGAAGAAAACAAAAGTAGGAATAACCAGGCAGTTCCCTGAACAACTGCTATATCTCTTCTGGCTCAGTGTCCTTGAGATAACATATCAAGAAAGTACAGGGTAACTCATAACATGTCCAACTGTTTCAGCAGAAATGAACAGTTACAGACACACTGGAATAGACCAGTACTTTCCAGTTCTGAACAGTTTCTGCCTTCAAAAAACTTCAGCCATGACATTCTCCTGCATGGAAGTTGCTGCCATTCCTGTCTCTTCAAGCCCCTCCTGGTCCTGGGGGGCAGTGGAGGAGAGGACATTTGCCTTGTATATGAAGCAGCAGCAGCCCTCCTGATGGGTCCTCCTGATTAACAGCTGTTAAGCAGGAGGATCGGATCCTGCCTGATGTGTTAAGTGGGAGAGTCCTAGCTTTCCTAGCTGTACAACAAAATAGGATTTGAATCCCTTTGAAAAAAGATAGCCCCATCTGTGAATTATTTTGGAGGTGGTTCTGGTGTCGGGTGTCTGGTCCCTGGGACAACACAGGGTAAATTGCCCTGATCCAGGTGGCAGGTCGAGGGGGTAGGTGTCTGCGCAAAGTCTCAATTTGTAGAACTCCTAAGCTGCCTTCCTTCGGAGTAGATCCCAAGGCTGCTTCCACACATCAAACAAGCCATTATCAACAATGAAACAGTAGCATTTCATAATGCGATTGTAGGACCTTGGACAGTTCCACTAAATTCACCAAATGTCTTAGTAAATAGATGTGTCTTAACTTGGTTCTGGAAACTCAGAAACATAGCTGACATCTGTGTGTACCTGAGCGTGGAGATAATTTCATAGTTGGGGTGTCACTACAGAGAATCTGCTATCACATGTCTTTTTAAAAATTTGATTTTTATTGAAATTTACAATCACCAACCAACTCCCACCACCCACCACCAAAACATCACATCTTGTTACATGTATCCTACTTTGTGTTTCATAGATCCATTAGCTTCCGTCCTTCCCTTCCAGCAGTTTTCCTATTCCATTCTATAGTTTACAGATTCTTTAATTATAAATTATGCCATGACATGAGAGGTATTTCAATCCTGCCAACGTTTTCATATTTGTACAATTCTCACTTATATAAACCATAAATTTACTCCATTCTTTTTGGTACTTTGTCTCCTCCTGATTGCGAATTCTGTGTGTCAATTTAGCCATCTCAGCATACTCAACCAACTTTATCTGCCATTCTCTTATCGTCGGCATCTCCCGTTGCTTCCACTTTAGAGCTATCAGAACTCTGGCTGCAGTTGTTGCATATAAATATAATCTTTGATCTATCTTTTTAATCCCTTCTCCCACCAAACCTAGCAAAAATTCTTCTGGCTTTTTGGGAAAACTGTACTTAAACATCTTTTTTAACTCGTTGTAAACCGCATCCCAATACTCTTTTATTTTATTGCAAGACCACCACATGTGATAGAAATCGCCGTCTTTTTCCTTGCACTTCCAGCAGGTTTTACTACTTGTTCTATACATTTTTGCCAATTTGGTGGGAGTGAGATACCAACGATAAACCATCTTCATAACATTTTCTTTTAAGGCAGAACAAGTAGTGAATTTTATGCTCTCATTCCAGAGTTTGGCCCATACATCATATTCTATGTTATGTCCTAAATCAATAGCCCATTTTATCCTAGCCTCTTTTATAAATTAATCTTTTGTGTTCCATTCTAGTAAGAGATTGTACATTTTTGATAATAGCTTGGATTTACTCTCTAAAATATCTATTCGATTTTTTTGTCCTCAAATCCTGTTTTTTTATCCTCTTTAAAGACATCATTGACTTGATGGTATTGCAACCATCCTGTCAATTTTTCAGCAATACACTCATAGGGCTTTAATTTCCAACCTTTTTCAGCCTTCATCAAAATTTCCTCATATGTGGCCCCTCTCCCTAGTATGTTCAGTTTTTTAACTGTTAATATATCAATTGGTGACAGCCACCACGGTGTTTTCCATTCCAACAAATTCTTGTTTCTTTCCCAGACTTCAAATAAGGCACCTCTTATCACATGATTTGTAAACCCCTTATGCACTTTTGCCTTACCACACCAAAGATAAGAGTGCCATCCAAATCTATTGTTGAACCCCTCCAAATCTAACAAGTCTAGGTTCTCCTGAATTATCCAATCCTTTGTCCAACATAAACATGCTGCTTCATAATAGAGTTTCAGATCAGGTACTGCAAACCTCCCTCTTTCCTTCTTATCTGTCAATATTTTAAATTTAATTCTTGGTCTTTTCCCTTGCCATATAAAACGCGAGAGGGTTTTTTGCCACTCTTTGAATTGTCTTAAACCTCTTATTATCGGAATTGTCTGGAACAGAAACAACATTTTCGGTAATAGATTCATTTTAATCGCAGACATTCTTCCCGTCATTGATAGCTTTAATCTGTCCCGTATTTCTAATTCTCTTTAAATCTCCTTCCAGACTGGTTGATAATTGTCATTAAAAAGATTTATATTATTTGCCGTCATCCAAATTCCCAGATACTTGACTTTTTTGACCACCTTGATTTCACATGTCTTCACACTTTGAGTACATGTAGCTGTACCCTTACATTGCTTCCAGAGGGCATGTTTGCTGAGCATTCTTCTGAATGTGTCTGCACAGCATTTGCAGGGAAGTTCTACAATGCCATTCTGATTTGTTTGCGGACAAGTTATATGAGCCATTATTATCTTACACTTTCTAGGGAATTTCCCTGGTGCTTTCCTTAACTGAAAAAAGTTGTGTGTTTGTGTGTGTGTGTGTGTGTGTAGAAGCAGGCCTGTTGCTCAAGAGACCAAATCCATTTTAAAAGGGTGACCTGAATCAACAGGTATGCAATAGAGTCCAACCCTCAAAATAGCAACACCTCATTTTCTTGATTCATGAGAGCGTTGTGGTATCAACACTGTGAGCAACAAGAAATGCTGCATGCAGTCATGTCTTAATCCCCCCCCTTGTTTTCTACCCATTCAGGATCACTGCCACTATCAGGGATATGTAAAAGGAGTAGCGGATTCCTTGGTCGCTGTCAGCACTTGCTCTGGACTCAGGTAAGTGATACGTTCTTGTGCTTTTTTGGGGGGAGGGGGCAGAATAGTGGCTGCCCCTCCCTCAAAGCATCCTGCGTTTCTGTGTACTGACGGTGGCCTCTGAAACCAGGGGTACAGATCCTCAGGCCTGGGAGTCAAATACAGTCATTTTCATGACTCCTCCCTCTTTTTGTCTCTGGACACTCCCCACCACCACCACTGGTACGCAATACCCAGAAAGTGGCCTGTGAGGGAATGCAGCCCCTGGGCTGGGAAATGCCCCCCCCCCCCAATGTGAGCCACAGCAACTTCTCCTTTTTGCCCTTTGCTCCTGGGGCTTCTAGACATTCTGGCTGAGATGCTGGAGACATTTTCTCCATCAACCCTGCAGCACCTCGTCTTGTCCTTCTTAGCCAAGGTCAGGCTGCCTTAATTGATTAATTGTATTTCATAGAACGATTGATTGTAGAGTTGGAAGGGACCTCATGGGACATCTAGTCCGACCCCCTGCAGTTTAGGAGTCTCAACTAAAGCATCCATGGTAGGTGACTATCCAACCTCTCCTTGAGAATCTCCAAGGAAGGAGAGCCCACAACTTCCCAAGAGAGTGAAACAGAGAGTTCTTCCTGGTGTTTACATGGAATCTCCTTTTTTGTAACTTGAATCCTCCAGAGTAGGTGAGCAGCTGGCCTTTCTACTGAGGCTCTCGAGGAGGCGGAAGTGGTTCTCCTGCCTGCCCTCCCATCTGATCCTCACGCCAGCCCTGTTAAGTTGGTTAGGCTTAGAAATGGCAATTGGTTTAGAATCAGTTGGGGAGTTTCATGGCTAAGTGAGCATTTGGACCCTGGCCTCCCATTATCCAGCCTGACAGTACAGTGTTTTACTGATAATTTCATTATGTACATCTGTCAGGGGCTCAGGAGCAGAGGCACAGGGGAGAGAGGAAATGGAGAGCGAAGGGGAAGAATCTGAGGGCAGCGTAGGGGAGTATGACAGTGGCACGAGAGATTCCATGAGCTTCTCCAGCGAATCAGAAGATTCCCAGAGGGGGGCGCCGAGGGCCAGGGCAAGGGGGGTCCCGGGGGGGATGCACCAGAAGCAAGGGGCCAGCGGGGACTCCCAAAGCAGCGGCGGGAGATCAGGACCAGTTCCCCCACCAGAGCGTAGTGGGGGGGAAGAGTCCCATGTATCAGGGCCAGCGTCTCCGCCAGCAGGGAGAGAAGATGAGTCAGGGCTGACCACGCCTCTATCGGAGAGTGAGGGAACGGAGGGGAAGTCAGGTCCAGCTAGCCTCCCCGAAGGGGGAAGCAGTGACAGGAGCAGTGTAACGGTCAGGAGAAAGGTTGCCGGCTGGCCGCGCGCGCCAAGTTCGAATGTACAGGCGCGCGGGACAGCAGAAAACCCGGATTGGGAACCAGGTCCTAAAGCCCGCCGGAGGCGGGGGGAAGACTCAGGGGACTCAGCGTCAGAAGAGTCTAGAAAGGGCAAGACCCCAGCAGACAGGCGGACCCAGAGGAGGAAAGAGCAAAGGAAGAGGTGGAGCAAGGCTAGAGTCTTAAACTGGTGTCTGGGGGGAGGAGATTCAGACGGAGCTTCAGCGGTCTAGAGTTTGAGACGTAGGGCTGTGCGTCGCGGTTTTGAAATCGAAACTGAACCTCAATAAAGACTTTGGTATATAACAACGAACTGGCGTTGGTCCTTGTGAGCTGGGACCTCGGGCAGCTCTGACAACATCACTTGGGGATAAATAAAATAAAATAAAATAAAATAAATACAAACCAATAGCTGAAGAGCATATAGAACAGCTAGCTGCTCAGTGAGAGGGAATTCTCCCTGGCATGCTAGATTTTCATATGTGGGTAGGCTTGGTGCATGTGCGTGACCCAGCATTCAACAGGCACACTCCATAAGAAACGAAGATGGCAGGATCAGGCCATGAATTTATCCCATCCTCTTTTAAAACCATCCCAGTTAGTGGCCACCCCTGCTCTTGTGGGAGTGGATTTCATAGCAGAACTCTGTGCTGCAGGAAGAAGCCCTTTCTTTTATCTGTCCTGAATCTTCCAACATTCAGTTTCACGGAGTTGTAATGAGAGAGTTGTAATGAGAGAGGAAGAAAAACATTCTCTGTCCACTTTTTCCATATCACACATAATTTTTATAAACTTCTGTTATGTCACCAGTTGCTTGCCTTTTCTCTAAATGAAAAGGTCCCAGTGGCTGCAAACTTTCTTCTTGGGAGACTCACTCCATCCCAACAATTTTTTTAAAAAAACATTTTTATTGGTTTTCCAATAAAAACAGCCAATCAAAATATCTGAATCATAATCCAATTAAAATAATAAAATAAAATTTAAAAAACCACATTGTAATCCAAATTGTAATTATTAATTTTTCCGGGCTCCCCATAGTCTGGACCTCTGAAGCATTTCTTCAAATCTTCATTCCTTCCTCTTCTCTTTGCTTTCATATTTTCCACCTTCTGATCTTAACACTTTAAAGTTCTCCGTCCTGGACTTCCGGGTTAGCACGAAAGGTTAATGGCGGATTCCCTCCGAGCTCCGGAGGGAATCGGCTCCATGGAAGACGGGTCCTGCCGCGCCGGCGACGCGGGGACCCTCAAAAACCACAGGCGCGGAAGCCTGTGGACTTGGTGAATCGGTGGGCACCATTTGTGCCCCCCAACTCGCGAAGAAGCCTTTTTAAAGGCTTTGGAGCAGGGGACGGAGAGTGGCGCGGTGCTGAGAGTAGATCGCTACTTCTACGGAGCGAAGCCGCAAGCCATGGCCAAAGAGCGCTGACTTTTTTCCTGAAATCTGGACTGTAAAGAAGTAACCCGTGAGTAAAACGGAAATTAGAACGAAAAATTCTCTCTTTCTTTTAAAATTTGGAACGACCGGGGGAGGTGTCAAAAGGAAGTCCGCCCCCCCAGCATTGTAGTTAATTTAAAGCAAGAATTGTATAATTAAGGTCGAGAGACTATTTCTCCTATCTTCGTGATTGAAAGTTATTAATTTCACAATTTGGATATATAAGTATTGTACCAGAAGAATTGCAACCCCCCGGGACCCGGGAGTGAACCGTGAGGGAATTGGCTGGAGAAATAAGGAATTTGACAGCTGTCAAACGAGCTGTCAAAGTTGGAAATATCTGTTTTTTCCTATCTTTGCTGAGTTTTTTTTTTTTTTTGCTACATTTGACTTTAAATTTTTGTAAACAAGAAGAAAGAACAAAGTAACTTGATTGTTGGAGAAAGAATACTAAGTAACCAGAATCCCTCTAGAGGGGTTCGGTGACATTACAATGGCTGCAGATGGAAAAGTACTGGCTGAGCTAGAGAGAATATTTTTTTCCATGGGAAAGTTACAGGAACAGAGCGAAGCTTTGGCTTCAGAAGTAAAGACCTTGAGTTTCAATGTAAACAAACTTGTTGACTGTACCACGGATCTAACTAAAGAAAATCTTGCAGCTGAACAAGAAGAGAAAGATGTTGTTCCAGAGGGGCGAGAAGGAGGAGCTGAAATTTTTTTGGAGAAAAAGAACAACCAGAAACCTCTAAAAATGGATTACAAGGAAAATAAGATTTGGATGATTAAAATTCGGTTTGAAGTGGAGAAGGAAGATGCTAGAGATCTCCCTACAGGGAGATTGGAAGATTTATGGGTCACAAACTCGCACAAGGTGAAAGATGGAGTCATTGGTCCATTTGGGACATTTGGATTTAAAAGAAATGTGGAATATGATTTGGGTTCCATCTTTGAATATGGAGGCCTGGTTGGAAGAAATATTGATCCTTTTGGAAATGAGCTTCTTCGTGACATGGTGTTCAACATAAAAGACTATCAACAAAACCGGCAGAGAGGGCCTGAGAGAGACTTAAGAGCCTCCGATGTGAGGGATCCAGGATGAGATTGGATTGATGGGCAGTTTGTGGGATCAAACCCGGGAGAGGGGGGGGATTTTGGAATTTAAAGGGTGTAAAATTATAAATTGTTTTTTCTTTTTCTTTTTATTGCTATTTGGTTTGTAAATAACATAAAAACAATATAAAAATTGGGAATCTTGTGGAAAGGAACTGGGGTCGACCTTAGAAAAGGGGGTAAGAAAGTGTAAGTATGTAAGCCAAATTTATGAATTTATAAGTTAAGTATATATAAGTTTATAAAGTTAAGTATATAAGTTAATTTAGTAAGAACTAAACTAATTATGGAAATAGGGATACAAGAAGGGGAGGGATGGGGAAGTCAGGAAAAGAGGTTAAGAAATAAGGGCTTGGAAATTATACATGTTTTGTTTTTATATGTGTATTGTATGTTTTGTTGATGTGTATTGTGAGTGTTTATAAAAATTGTGTAAAACCCAATAAAAATTTATTTAAAAAAATAATAATAATAAAGTTCTCCGTCCCTGGCTATGCGATTCTCAGTCATGTCAAAAATCATATATCCTTTCATCCATTGAATACAGCTTTATTTGTAAATTTATATTTTTTAAACTGTCTATTTAGCAGCGCAGCTTTTCCTGACTTCATTCCAATCTTCCAATCCAGGCTGTTGTCCATGTTTATCCTTTGAAGTTTAACGATGCAGCAGCTCCCAAGTTGTTAAATCACTCCAATCCGGGCTGTTGTCCAAACCTTTCTTTTGATATGACACAGTACCTTCCACGTTGTTGAGTTGTTACTATAGATTGTTGGGCAGACTGTTTGCAATATTGCAATGTAAATGAACTGTATTCCACAGATATAAGTCATTTGGCGATCGATCAGCCTCTCAGAGACCACACAACCCCCCCCTCCAGGCCCTAGACATCCATTCAGCCTTCTGTCTCGCTCATAATGATAAACTTCTGCAAAAAGATGCACTATATGTTGTCCCAAATTGTTATCTCAAGTCATTACAAAGTCAGTCAGCAAATATTTCCTGCTTCCCTTGAAAAGGAGAGGAATTCTCATTTTTCCGGGCTGCATCATATTAACAAGCGCCATCTTGTTTCTTCTTTCATCTTTATCACGTATTTCAAGTCCGAGTAGAGCTGCACACTTGAATACTTAATTATTAATAGAACTCCATCTGTACTCTTTTAAAAAAAAGTTTCTTGATGAGGCTTGGCATAGAAAACGAATTGTAGATATTAAGAAGAGAAAAAGGACATACCAAACACCTCCGTAATCCAAGCACCATGATGAGAATCTCTTTGAAGTCCGAGCTTAAACACCAGGGGCTGTACAGTTCTGCAGGTTTTTTCTTAGTCTTCTTCGGTCCAGACTATGTCTGATTGTTGTCCAAATCCAATTATTTTATCAAACAGATATTTCCAGCTATGAGAGGGACTTCAGAGAGTGCCAGCCGTGTCATGCTCTGGGACCCAATTTCATGCCGCTTGCACCTTGATGCAAGCTGACAATTTCGGACAATATGTGGGTCTATGAGACAGTCCTCCCCCACCCTGGGGAGTCTGCCAGGGCTAATTACCCCCATATCAGCCCTGAATTACCGGCACGGCTGGGATCCGATCATATCGGAGTCAGCCATTTCTCACCACCGGAAACAGGAAGCCTCCATCCCATTGATTATTTTGGTTACCCTTTTATTTTTATAATAAATTTTATTAAGGTTTATGGAGAGAAATATGCAGCTTAAGATCTTCTCCCTTTTTTTAAAAAAAAACAAACCAAACCAGGATTTTTATCTAGATACAATAGAAACGCAAAAGGGGGGGAGGTGAAAGAAAAAGAAATTTTAAAAAAGGAATAGAAAAGAGGAAGAGAGAGAAATAAGATTCAGAATGAAAAGAACTTCTTATTCTTCCTCATTTCCGCTATGTAAAAACACCATTCACTTTGTCCAATCTAGCATAACACCTCACAAAGCCACTTTTTAAAACAAACATCATCTTCAATCCTCAAATCCAAATATCATTATTTCTTTTTCTTTTTCATGCAAAAAGTTCATGAGAGGGTTCCAATCTTTAGCAAATATTAACAATAGCTTTTCTCTGATTAAACATGTCAGTTTCTCCATCTCAGCTAAGTCTGTTAGTTTTAACAGCCATTCTTCCATTGTTGATAATAATGAGGCCTTCCACCTTTGTGCATATAAAAGTCCTGTTGGTTGCCCTTTTCTGAACCTGCAGTTTGAAGTACTGTAATACTGTCCAGGAAGGACTATACAGTGTTTCATGCTGTTTTTGCACGTTTGAATCAGAAGCCTGGTTTCCTTTCCATAGAGGTGAGTGCTTTCGTTTAGGATCCTCACCCATACCAGCACATACTCTGGGAGCAATGGGCTGTATTCAAGCAATGAGGCCTATGGTATAATGGGACTTCCCCCAAATCAAATCCGCTCTGGGGGGTCAGGAGAACCCCCAGAACAGCACACAGAGAGATGGGGAGGTGGAGAGGGGAGATGGTTCTGTCAGGCAAGCGGAATGCTTGTGCGGGCAGAACGGTCTCCTTAGCACTATGCTGAATGCATCCCAGGGATTCTGACACATGAATTAATGTCATTGCTAGGGGATTATTGCAAATTGAGAGCATCAGCTATGGAATTGAGCCTCTGGATCCGCCCTCAGGCACCAAACACGTTATCTACCGGTTGAAGAACGTGAAGGTAGATGAGGATCACATGCGGTGCCAGCTTCCTGGAAAAAAGTGGGGAGGAAGAGATCCTCAGCACCCCGACAGCGAGACTCAGCGGCTGAGAGTGAGTGTCCTGTGATGACCTTGAAGGTCTGAGCAAATTCTAAGGGTTGTAGCCAATTCTTGCCCTACTCAGAGTAGACCCACTGAGGTTTATGCCTAACTTAGTTACACTCCTTTCAATGGGTCTACTTTAAGTAGAACTTAATTGGGTCTAACCCTAAGAGGTGGCTTGGGTAGCACTGAGGGAAAGGAGTGCAAGGAGCCATAGAGACAGAGCCATGAGACAGATGTTTGTACGGGCAATAAATCTCCGCTCTGGGGTGCTCAATATTCTGTTCATCTTGTTCTGATCACTGCTCATGAGAGCTAAAAACAGAATGGGGAACCTGTGGCCCTCCAGATGTTGTTAGATTCCAGCTGCCATCACTCTTCTCCCCTCCTCCCAGTTTGAGATGAAATCCTAAAATTACCTGGATGTGAATAATGCATGCTTAATTCCGCCTTCAAATTTTTGTCTGTGAATTGAAAAGTGGAATATAAATATTTTAAGTCATAAAAATAAACAAATGAGCTTTAAATATTTCTCATGTTCTTGTTTTGTTTGGTCAGACTGAGTGTATCCTGGCCAGATTCTGATACAAAAGAGAATTGTTGCCTTTTCTTTGGAAAGCCTTGGCACTCTGTGTCTTGGGTATGTTTCCCCAGTAGAGTAGTTGTGGTGTGAGCAGAAAAGCGGAATATGGATCAGAGTGACATCACTCCATTTTTAACTTATGAGTCAGGGGATAAGATTTTGTTTCTTACACCCTTTCCCTCCCTTTCCTTGCAGAAAAAAAGAGGTATCCTCCTACAGACAAGATATGTGGAGCTCTTTATAGTCGTGGACAAAGAAAGGGTATGGACCCTGCTCTTGTACTAACAGAATGTGTGCAGCTGAAATGCAGATTTTGGGGGATGAGCCACCCTCACCCCATCCCTGAGCCACTGGAGAACACCCCCATTGGGTCCAGTTAGCTTCTGTGGTTCTTCACTTTGCTCCACCCCTTCCCACTATGACTGGTCACTTCCCATTCCCATCCCTACATAAACATTGTTTTCCTTTAAGTCACTGTGTTCCCAAATTGTCAGCTGATACTCCTTTTCCCAAAGCCCTAAAATTCTTGGGTTTTGCTATGAAGTCTTGCATGGATGAGGGATGCCGGTGGCGCTGTGGTCTAAAGCACTGAGCCTAGGGCTTGCCAATCGGAAGGTTGGCAGTTTGAATCCCTGCGACAGGGTGAGCTCTCATTGCTCTGTCCCAGCTCCTGCCAACCTACCAGTTCGAAAGCATGTCAAAGTGCAAGTAGATAAATAGGTACTGCTCCAGCGGGAATGTAAACAGTGTTTCCGTGTGCTGCTCTGGTTTCCCCAGAAGCGGCTTAGTTATGTTGGCTACATGACCTGGAAAAACTGTCTGCGGACAAACGTTGGCTCCCTTGGCCAATAAAGCGAGACGAGTGCCACAACCCCAGAGTCGTTCAAGACTGGACTTAACAGTTAGGGGTCCTTGCATGGATGGGAGACAGCAGGGAGGAAAATGCAGACCATTCAAAATTTTCTATCTTTACTTCTAAACCTGCACCAACTCCATGATTCCATTCTGGAGATTGGCAACATCCAAAATCTGTTAAGCACACTTTTGGCCTTTTTTGGCCCAACTTTTTAAAGCACAAGTCTCTGAAATTGCTGGCACTGTTCTGTTGTTTGTTTTCTTCATTGTCCCATTTTCCGTCCATGCAAAAATGTTTGCTTTTCTTGCAGTATCAGCTGATGGGCCAGAATAAAACTGCTGTTACAGAAGAGATGGTGCATTTGGTCAACTACCTGGATAGTGTAAGTGAAAGCTTTATGATACTCAGAGTTGATGAATTGTGCCAAAATATGCATGTATTTTGATTCCTTTTACTTTTACCTGCCCCTTTCTTCAAAGTGGTGTGATTATTTATTATTTCATTTCTATACCAAAACACTGTGCAAAAAACTGAAGCTACAATGGACAACTTAAACAAAATATTTCAAAAATACACAGTTCAAAATGTTATGTCAATACAAAGTTACTAATATATATATATATAATCAACATCTTCCTTCTGATACACCCTTGGTGAGTTAAAGTCTTCCCTGTGTGCAAAGACAGGCTCTAGCGGATGGAGCAAATGAGGTCAAGAGTGGGTCCAACGGTCAAGAAGGTGGTTTCTGCATGTGCTGGAGAGGGAAGTGAGGGGCACGTGGGGCTTGTCCACCTGGGAAGGGAGCCCATCCAGGGGAAGGAAAACTCTGATCCTAAACCTCTGTTGCCTTGTGGGTTATCTTTGGGAGAAGGGAAGGCTCAGGAGGATACCCTATAGAAATCCGGAGTGGAGTCCCTAAGACGGTTGGGTGGCACCTTGTACACCTCCTTCCAGCTACTACTGCAGCCCAGCTGGGCCAAATGTCTTGCTCTGCCTTCCTTTGGACCCCATCAGTGAGGCTGAGAGGGGGATCTTGACGTCTGGGCAGCCCAGGACTTCCAGGCACACTGCTCAGGCTTGTGTCTTGCGGAGGTCACTTTAGTGCTGCTAACACAGCGGTTTGACATCACCCCTGGAGATGCACCCCAGTGTCTCTTGAGACAGACTGTTCTCACCCAGGGTCCAAACCAACTCTCAGCTCACCCACAAAAGTCTCACAATGAGAAGAGCTCCTGGAAGCAGCAGACTTTGCCCTAGTCTCTCCCTCTAGACTTGCTTTTTACGGGCAGCTCAAGATGGCAGCTCCTGCCTCAGGCTGCCCACATTCAGCTGCCCTCTCCACAACCAGTTCAAGGTGCAGCAGTTTTGTTGTGTGTGCCATGTATTTGAAACATAATAATTAGGATGACAACTGAAATATGTGATTTTGAGGTTTCTAGAATGCCTTGCCAAGGAAGACTTGCTTGGCATCCAGCTGTATTATCTTTTTGGTTTTCTTTTTTGGGATCCCTCCCTTTGTCCAGGCCTTTCAATGTGGAATGGCTCTATGTGTGCTTCCTGATGAGCTTCCATTCTCTATTCAGTGTGCACAGGGGGTGGGGATGGCAATGGGGCATGGGGACACGTGATTCTCTTTAAACATTTCACAGCTGCTTGGAGCTGCTAGTTAGTTTACTGTGTCTGCATGGTAAAAAAAAAAAAAGCTTTTAAAATGCTCCTCGGAAGATATTCTACATGCTTGCATGCATTCTGTTCCTGGAGAATTTCATGGGTCCAAAGGTGGCTGCCCTGACAGGCTCTGTACGGTGTCCTTGTCCTAAGTAATGCCTCCTGCTTGTCTGGGTGCAGGATGGAGAGCCGTGGTTGCAGGGTGAGTGCTGAAACCTCTGACGCTTCTATAACTGGAACAGAGCCTAATACTGCACAACAGTGAGTCACCCCTGTTACTCTCTGCCTTTTTGCCTCTGCCTCACCCACTTTTGGCTAGGATCCTGTCTGCCGTGTGGCCCTTGGAAGGTTACCTCTGAGGGAATGGGGCCCTTGGGATAGAAAACATTCCCCAGCCCTCTCTTACTTGCTCCTTTCTTCTCTCTGCTTTCCAGATGTACATAGCACTGAACATCCGCATCGTGTTGGTTGGCTTGGAGATCTGGACTCAGGAAAACAAGATCCGCCTGGAAGGAGGTGCAGGAGATGTTCTTGCCAACTTTGTGCAGTGGCGAGAGCAGGAGCTTGTCCCGCGCCAAAGACATGACAGTGCACAGTTTGTTCTGTAAGATCTATGGGGTTTTTCCTCCTACTCTTTTCCCTTAACTTCAAAAAGAGGTGGATGATGGAAGTTATGCAAATATTTATCTCACCCCTTCTTATGCTTGTGCACAAACCAGAGTCGCTAACAACAATTATAGTCAACTATAGAATGCTGCAGTGCTATAGATCAGCTGTACGTGACAATACCACCTGATTTGGGAGCTGCAAATAGTGCAAAATGAAGCCGCCAGTGGGGCACCCAGCTTTGCACATATTACCCCTTCCACTAACGGAATGAGTTAGTGCTTCCCTCGAATATAATTCATTGCACTCCTGCAAGTTTTTGGTGAAACAAAAGAAATGCCATGGTCGGGTCACTTTCTGATGCCACTAGACTTCTCCGCAACCCTTCCCCCCACCCCCCACGCAGGAAAGTGGGACCAATTCGGATGGTCCACCCCCTCTCCCCATTTAATGGAAACAAGTGGTTTCCAAAGAGTGATAGGGGATGCCTTATCCACGTTGATGGCCTTTCAGCTGATTCACTGGTGGCCAGCTGGAATGCAGAGATAACAAGGGCTATTGACTGACTGGCTCTGAAGCTCCCTCTCTGATTGCATTGAGCCCACACAGCCCCCTGGTTTCCCCCAGAGCTGACAGCTAGAGCACCAGTGGTGGAAAACTCATTCTGAATTGGACTGGACACAGGTTAAAGCTCAATGTTGAACCTACTAAGTGGTGATAGCGATGGCAGATCTACACCATCTCTATTGCCTCTGCAGAAAAAAGCAGCAGGAGACTCAGGTAGTTCACAATCTAATGGAACCACTTTCACCATTGAGGCCCTGTAAGGACCCCAAGATCTCCTGCAATGATTTTCCAAAGGTTTCTGCAAATAAAGTTGCTCAGATTTGGAAAGAGATAGACTCCACTGTGGAAGCAGGGATAGGGTGGGATAGTGCTAGAGTTCTGTCTGGTTAAGTTGTACGGGATCAATTCTAATCTGTGACCTCCAAGGATGTGGACAGGCTGCTTGGAAGAGTGAAACCGACCACCTGTCTCCTTGATTCTTGCCCATCCTGGCTCATAAAAGCGAGCCGGGAAGGGCTGGGCAATGGCCTCTGCGGGATGATGAATGCTTCCCTTTGCGAGGGAGTCTTCCCAGACCCGCTGAAAGAGGTGGTCATTAAACCACTTCTTAAAAAAGCATCTTTAGACCCAGCCAGTATGGCCAACTATTGCCCAGTCAAAAAGCTACCATTCTTGGGCAAGGTGATTGAGCGAGTGGTTGCCGAACAAGCACGCCTGGAGGATGCGGACCATTTGGATCCCTTCCAGTTGGGATTCAGGCCCCACCATGGCACTGAAACTGCCTTGGTCATGCTGGTCAGTGAACTTCAGCCAGCCAGGGACAGAGGTGAAACCTGTTTCCTGGTCCTGCTGGATCTCTCAGCGGCCTTTGATCCAATTGAACATGGTATCCTTTTGGACAGTCTTGAGGAGTTGGGAGCTAGGGGCACTGTTATACAGTGGTTCCGCTCCTTTCTCCTGGGCCGTGTTCAGAAAGTGGTGTTGGGGGAGACCCCTTGGCTCTCAGTTGTGGGGTGCTTCAGGGTACTGTCCTTCTCCCATGCTTTTTAACATCTACATGAAGCCGCTGGGAGAGATCAAGGGGGTTTACCTCTCCTTCAAATCAGAAACACTGACAGTGGTGAATGTCCTGTGTGAGTATCTGGAAGCGGTTGAAGGATGAATGGCAGCTAACAGATTGATGTTGAATCCTGACAAGACAGAAGGTTCTTGGGGGACGGGGCGGGCTGGTGTGGGTTACTCCCTGGTCCTGAAAGGGGTAGCTGTGCCCCTGGTACGCAGCCTGGGAGCAATTTTGGATTCACAGCTGTCCATGGAGGCACATGTTAATTCTGTGTCCAGGGCGGCTATCTAAATTTTTTTTAAAAAAATAATATTTATTAAGATTTTTAAGGGTTACAAAAAACAAAAGTAAAAGTAATAACACCATATTAAACAAAAACAAAACAACACATCACAATAAGAAAAAAGAAAAAAAGAAAACACACACACACAAAAACAAAAAACACAACTAATCTTCCCAACTTTTCTTTCATTTGCTTGTTTCCTTGACCTCCTCACACCTCCCTTTTTTGTATTCTAATTCGATTAACTATTTCAGCAAATCCTTTCCATCTTTTCCAAATTTTGTTCTCTATTTTATCTCAATATAATGTAACTTTACTTTCCCTCCTTTCACCAATTTTTTAAACCTTATTTTAACATTAAAACTAAAATACTTATATATGCTTAACTCCTTATAACATTTCTGCTAAATGCATAAAATATCAATCCACCATTTTGCTATCACTCATTAATTTTGTGGTATTTCTATATATAAACTTTAAATTTTCCAATCTTCTTCCATCAACTCCTCTCCCTGGTTTCAGATTCTGCCAGTCCTTTCCGTCAATTCCATATAGTCCATCAACCTGGAGATCTTATGTCTGAGGCTCTTAACTCTTTTCCAGGTCCCTTCTGCAGATCTTCTTCATATTCTTTAATGCTAGAAAGCAAATCTCGAGAGAACTCCATCCTAACATTACTTTTATTCCTTCTGGACAGTTCAACCAAATTTCCATAGTTGAAGCTAGAGTCTATACAGTGTTTCAGGACGTATTTCAAGGTTCCTCCAAATCCAAAGGCCCCCAAAACTTCAATCTCCTTCAAATCCAAGTCCATGTCCCAAAAGTCAATTAATCCCTGGATAGAGAGATCTTTCCAACTTTCCTTCTTCAGTCCAAGCCAGGATCCAATCCTCAAAATCTGAATTTTTCTAGATTCAATCATAAAAGGCCTCAATTTATAGTCCTCAATTTGCTTCTGTAGAACTAAGGGTCCCGCTTGTGTTATTTTAGGTTCAAAGACAACGACTTTCTCCTTTTCCTCCACCATTTGTTCTGCCAAGGTAGGTTCCTGGGCCAAGTCCTGAATTATTTCTGTGTTGGTGCTCGCTTTTTGACTCATATTAGTCACTTTCTGTTCCAAATTATCAGTTTTAAAAGTCATGTCATCCATCTTTTTATGAATCTCTCCAGCAAATAGTTTGTCTTGCATAATGCAGTCAAAATAACTTCTCCTATCAACATTTTGAATAGTCCAAGGTCAATCTCTGGTTCTCAGAATCCTTATCTTGCAGCTGGAGACCTCCCAGTTACACTCCTATAACAATTTCAAAGGCTCACTCTAGAGGGAAACAGTCTCCACTTATATCAATTCTTTCAAGCACAACTCAGGCATTAAACATAGTTTCGATTTTCAGTTACTTTCCCCTCCATCTTAAATGCAGAAGAGGACAATGGAAACAGTATCTTGCTCTTATTTTAGCTAGCTGTCAAATCCGTTCTATCAATAAACTTTCCCCAAGCAGCCATTCCCAGGTTCAGAGCTGTGGTAATTTGATCTTCCCCTCACTCCTGCAGGCTTACTAAGTTCAGAATTCAAAATTTCCCCCCTCTTCACCTGCTTCCAAGGGGGTTTTTGTATTTTTAACCAATGGAGATTTAATCCTTTATCAAAAACTTTCAAAAACTTTAGCTTGTAACGTCTTTGCTTCAGTCTATTTACAAAAGCGGAAGGCGGACTTCCTGTTTATGACCTTCCTGCTTTCAGCGCCAAATTAAGGTACTTAAAGATCCAATTTTCCGTTCTACTCACGGGTAGTTGTTTAAAATCCAATTGTCCACAGGAGAAAGTTAGCACTCTCCAGCAACGGCAATGCGGCTTCACTCCGTGAAAGAAGCAGTCGATTCAAAGCACCGCGCCGCTCACCCCATGTCGCTCCGGATCCCCAAAACAGGGTTTCCCCGCGAGTAGGGGAGGCGCAAAAGGTGCCAGCCGAATCCCAGGTTCACAGGCTTCTTTCTGCCTGTGATTTCAGTGGGTCTCCGCCTTCGCCGTGGAGGTCAGACCCTATTTTCCACGGAGTAAGTTCCTCCCGATCGGAGGAGCTCAGCCATTGCTGGAGGCGCCAACCCGGAAGTCCCCCCAGGGCGGCTATCTACCAGCCCCATCTGGTACGCAGGCTGAGACCCTACCTGCCTGCAAACTGTCTTGCCAGAGTGATGCATGCTTGGACTACTGCAACGCACTCTGTGTGGGGTTACCTTTGAAGGTTATCTGGAAACTACAACTAATCCAGACCGCTGGAAGCCACCCAGAGTGGCTGAGGAAACCCAGCCAGATGGGTGGGGTATAAATAATAAAATGGTTGTTGTTGTTGTTGTTGTTGTTGTTGTTATGTGGTGAAGTTTCACCCTGGGCCAGCAGGGGGATACTGTATATAGTTTTCACTCAGGTCTGTAGATAGTTTTCACTCAGGTCCACGTCAGTTATTTTAGGCGGGAACTCTGGGCTGTTGTTGCTACAATGTTTACAGCCGGCTGCCTATAAAAGCAGGCCGGCTGAGCTGTTTGCAGTCAGTTCTATTCCAGCTTACAAAATAAAGAGCTACTTGGAGAAATCGCTGTGTTGTCAGCTATGTCAACCCACAACTTAACAGTTGTTGTTGTTAGGGGGTGCTAATAGATGCATGCATGCACATGTATGTATATATACTTTGTTGGTTTGTTTACTATTCCTAGTCTTGAATATTTTAAACTTATTTGCTTATCCTGACTCCCCTCACCCCCCATTTCCCCATTGTTTTAAAGGCTTTTATTAAGAATGTGATTCTCCTTTTAGCTAGTGCCCAGACACTGAAAGTGACCTTACCCCCTTCTCTTTGCTGGCATTACTGTTTGGGATTTAAATGGGAGATGACCATTCTGCTTGCAGCAGAAACTAATGGCACTCTTTCCTGTGTGTAAATTTCAGGAAGAAAGCATTTGGTGGCACAGCAGGGATGGCTTACGTGGGTACCGTCTGCTCCAAGAGCCACGCCGGAGGCATTAATGTGGTAAGACAACATCCATTGCTTCTCCAGTGAACAAAGGTGGAAACTTAGCTTTGTGGCAAAAGGGGTTTGCGGTGGGTCTGGCTGAGATCCAGGTGCCCCATTTTCATTGGGTTTGTTCTTTTTATTTTGGGGCATTTGGTTTGGGCGTATTCCAAAGTCCCCCCCTCCCACTGCTAGGACTTGGCAGAGTGGCAGGACCACTGCTGCATTCACAACCCAGCTGCTTATGGCAACTGTGGTGAAAGGGGCGGGGGTGAGGATTGGACCCAATGCTGGCTCATCCCCCTTCTTCAGAATGTTCTGTTCCAAGGCCACACATCTGGGGGGCAGCTGGAAGGCCATCTCAGTTGGGAGAGCAGAGCAGGGGAACACCTCTGCCTAATCCAGACACTCCTTGCCCAGCCTGGCGTGGGGGGGGGGAGAGTTGGGTTGCTCTGCCTGATTTCTTGTGTGCTGGTACTTCAATCACCCAAGGCTGAAAGAAGAGAGCAAAGGCTTATGATACTTTCCCCCTAAGTGATTACACAATAGTTTCTATAACAAGCCAAGCCAGAACTTTTGGACCCCTTTTTACTACATACTTGTGTGCGCTTGTTCTTTTTGTGTTATTTTCTAGTTTGGGCCCATCAGTGTGCAGATGTTTTCATCGATCGTTGCTCATGAACTTGGCCACAACCTAGGAATGAACCATGACGATGAAAGGAAGTGTGACTGTGGTTCAGAAAACTGTATCATGAACTCTGGAGCATCGTACGTAACTCTTTTTGGACCTATTGCAGAAGGCCTTTGGGCAGAGCAACTCTGGGAAACCTTTTCCAACTGGACAGCTGCGTTCCCTTACAGGCAACCTTTGCGGGGGGGGGGGGGACATGCCAGGGGCATGAGGGTCCAGAAGCAAAAGTCAACAGAGCAATGGGTGCAAATTTCACCTGGTCTCCACATGCACCTTGCCTCCAACCAGGCAAGTGAGAGGCATGATCAGGGTGCAAGGGCCTGGTCCAGTCCAGTCAGACAAAGTCAGTAGGGGATGTGGCTAGGAAGGGCCTGTGGCCGGAAGAGTCCTGGGAGCCCCACAGAGAGGCTCAGAGGGCTGCCTTTGGCCCTGAGGCCTGAGGTTCTCCATCCCTGGAGTAGAGGGATGTAATCACAGGCTACAGGAGACAAAGGGGGAGCAACCTCTGAACATGGGGACCCCTGAATTTCAGCCATTGGAACATTTCCATGCTGCTTTCATCCTTTCAAAAACATAGCCACGTGAGTGAGAATCTTCTCTTTTTAAACAGATTGGTATTATTTGTTAAATTTACATACTGCTCTTCATCTGTAGATCTCAGGGCAGTTCACAGCATAAAAATGCAACATAAAAGAAACAAAATACAGAACATACTAAAAATAAGAACTACTGTAAAACCAAGAATCCTTCCTTCCATAGCACATGAGAGTGGGGACCCCCCCCCCCCAACAAGCAATGCCAGATCTCATACATAAATTAAGTGTCCTCATAATGCCCAAAACATTTTTTACCTCTCTTTTAACTAAAAAAGCTCTCAAAGTGGCTTACAAAGCTCAGTCCTCAGGGTTTTTTTTGGGGGGGGGAGAGAAGAAAAACAAGTTTAGGCGCCAGGTTTTAAAGTTACAGTCCTTCAAATAGCCAGCTGGGATGGAAACAGTTCAAAGAAAGCCTGATGGAACAACTGCTGCCAGGTGTCAAATGAGAGAGTCTGTGCAGCTGTGCAAACTTCCTTCTCTGTGATTCTTTTTCTGTGGTGTTTCTTCTGCACATTCCCCCTAGAATTTCATTCCATTGTGGCTTTCAAGTGGCTTAATAGCCATCCCTTCTCCCTAGGAACTCTGGGAACTGCAGACAAATGATAGGTGTCCAAGCACCTCTTTTGGAATTCTTGGCACCCTTATTGGATTACAGTTCCCAGGATTCCTTGAGCCAAGGCAGGAGCCATGTTGGTGAAACTGGTTTTGCTTTGCTTTGTATACATGCCCTTTGACACTTGAGAGCTATATTTTTAGGACCTGCCCTAGTCTTGTGATTTTATTTTGATTCCTTGTGAAGAGGGATTGATTGCTAAACGACTCTTGGAATTGTAGCTCTGGGGAGGGGTTTTGGGGGCCTCTGAACAACTCTCAGCACCCGTAAACTACTGCTCCCATAATTCTTTGGGGGAAGTCATGACTGTTTAAAGTGATATCACAGTGCTTTACATATATTGTGTGTGAATACGGCTTTAGGGCAAAACCTCTGGAGGGCACCAGGTTGGCAAAGACTGCCCTAGAGTTTGCATGGCCCAATGTAAGGACTATTTTTTAATATTCCATGCTTGCAGAGGGGCCAGGAACTTCAGCAGCTGTAGCGAGGAAGACTTTGAAAAGCTAACTCTGAGCAAGGGTGGGAGCTGCCTCCTCAATATCCCCAGGCCTGAGGAAACCTATAGCATCCCGTACTGTGGCAACAAGCTAGTAGATGCTGGAGAGGAATGTGATTGTGGAACATCAGAGGTTAGTAACGGGTGTGATGTCACCAACACAGAATTCTTTTGGCAGGTTTGAAGTTTGGGCTATTCAGGATTTCTGGTCTTGCGTCTGCTATCACAGGCCACGCTCTTGTCTTAGATCCCTCTTTAGCCCTGTCTTCTCTGAGAAGCTCCTTGAATCCCAAGATCAAACATAGAACATTCTTATATTTGCTCCTGGTGGCTGCCAGAATGACAGTGGCATGGCATGGGAAGTCTTCTGCTCCCCCTCTGCAAGCAACCTGGCTTCAAGTGGTGTGGGATATGGCGCTCTCTCTCAGAGCAACTCACCCACCATCGCAGAATGCTTCAGGGGGCGGCCAAAAAGATCCTTTGAGTGGGTGTGATATCCATTCAGCATGCATGCAAACGAAATGGAGGGAGTTCCCTGCCCTCCAGCCACCCACCTGTCAGTGGGGTGGGGGCGGGGGCTTTGTCCTGGTTCATATTAGACATATAGGAGGGAATCTGCTTGCCTTTCCACACAAACCCTTCATCTGTTTATGATGTACTTATATTGTTCAGCACATCAGAATCAGAAACATGCAAACTAAAGTCCCGCCAGACTCTGTAGACGTGCTCCGGGTTTTTCACACCCTTTGGAGACCTCTTAGTTGTGTGTTATCTTCTCTGCTGCTACCAAAGTCCACAGGCTTTTATACCACAAGGAGAGGTGCAAGTCCTTTAGATTTATCGATTGTTGGCCTAACTTCCTTAAAATATGTATTTCCACTGTGGCCCACCCTCTCCTTTCCTGCCCCATACCTGGCAGGTGGGCATGGTTTGGTCATAACAGCCTCACAGGCCAACTGGAGAGGATGGGTGGATCTAATTCGGCCCATAGGCTGGAGTTCAGCCTCACCTGGTTAAACCACAGTTAATTTTAGCTGTGGCTTAACACAAAGAAGCAGAGGGGAAGTGAAAGAGGTGCTTTTGTGCCCATCAGGACACAGCTCAAAAACACCTCTTTCACTTTCCCTCTGCTCTGGCCTTTGCTGGGCTAAGGAGGAAATGACTGGCTTGCCATGACATCTGAACTTGGATCAGGCCCCTCAAAATTTCAGCCTGGAGCTGGTGTAGTCAATAGAAGCTAATGGAATAAGTTTTTAAATGAAGGAAGTGCTGGAAGGGCACCTCCTTTAACTGTGGTTTGTACAGTACAGAAGCAACACTTAACCATAATTAATACAAACCATGGTGGCAAATCCACTTCAAACCATAGTTTTATGTCCTGTTTTGGGGCCAGTCTTTAACCATGGTTTGAACTGGATTTGATGTAGCTGCAGCTCCTGTCAGCCCTGCCCATGGTTTAATGGATGTGGTGTAGGACTTCCTACTCCCATCAGCCACAGCCAGGTTCCTCATCCCTGGTTTAGGAATTGTTTCAAGTCCAAGGTTAATTACGCCTGTATAAGGCCAACATTCAAGTTTTAAGATTAAAATGGCATTAGTGCTTTTTTCAGACGGTACTCAGGGGTATGCACTACTGGGACCTCCCTTTTTTTTGTTAAAAAGTGTGGCACTTACTGTAACAACTTCATGGGGAGGACCTGACCTAGTTTTCTAGAAAAAAAAGCACCAGTTGGAAATGCCTGAGAGTGGCCTCCTTTCTCATCTGTTTTTTCCCCTTCCTCTCCTAACTTTTCAGGAATGCCAGTTTGATCCTTGCTGTGAGGCAGGAACTTGTAGACTCCACCCTGGGGCTGATTGTGGTTATGGAGACTGCTGTCACAACTGTCATGTAAGACTCACTGATCCCAAGTTATTGCCAGAAACTGCAGGGCAGGAGGAAATTCTACGGGGACTTGGGTCTCTAACAGCATGATTCTACACATGCTTACTCAGAAGAAAGTCCTGCTGAGTTCAGTGGAGCTTGCTCTCGAGTAAGTGTGTTGAGGATTGCAGCCTTGACATGTGATAAAGAAATAGTCCGCAACTCTAAATGTGCTTCTCTTAGAACAAGTTGAGTTGAAATAAATGGGATATGGTAATTAAATAATATGTTAGAGAAGAATTTTTCCTAGAGTATTTGAATCTTAGATGTCTCACTACATGGCCAGGTTGTACATAACACTAAGACGAACTATGGCTAAGTGCAAATGTGTCAGTTTGCAGGTACTCACTGTTAAATGTCTGGCTGCTTTGATGCCATGTGTAGACTTAAGGCCCTCCAGGCGTCCATTTCACTGGCCAATATCAGGGCAGTTGTGTGCAATCCAACGTTCATTATGATTTGCCTCTGAAAACTAGGGTTGCCATATTTAAAAAAGTAAAATCCTGACACCACTGAAATTGGTTGGCTTTTTTTGGAAACCACCATACACCTGGGTTTTTCCTGACATTTTGCCAATTCAGCAAAATTTCTCCCCCCCCCCCCCATGCCATTTTTACACCTGAAAACCAGGACATGTCAGGGATTTTCCAGACATATTGCAAGCCTACTGAGAACATTTTGGAGCAGATCGAATGCTTTGGCTCTAATGCTTTGGTGCTTGTATGTGCGGGGGTTTGTCTGTCCCATGTACGACTGTCTCCCTGTGAGACAAAGGTCATGGGTGTGTCGGGGTGCAAGCACATTTGATCCCTTGAGGCCAGGCTGGCAGGCCTGGAGAAGCTCAGAGAGGCAAAGTGGCTGGTGGCTGACATCTTCATGTGCGTTACACCAGAGTCGCACTCCTGCGCTGTTAGCTCCCCTCCTGTCAGGAAGAAGAATGGTGTTGGGGAAGGAGAGTCCTGCTCTGAGGAACAGGTAAACATTATTTGAGATGGGACAAACTGTTATCCTCTCTCACAGAGAATACATCTGCAAGGAGTGCAGGGGTCGTGATAGTGGGGAATCAGTCATCAGGAACCTATATATTTGGGTGTGTGATGCGCAAAGATACCCCAGGGTGAACTGCCTGGCTGGCATGAAGGCTGCACATATGGCACATGGCCTAGGGAGCCTGGAAGATAGTGCTGGGGAGGAGTCAGTGGTTGTGATGCATGTTGGCACCAATGACATGGGGGAATGTAGAGGTGAGCTCCTGGAAGCCAAATGTAGTTTGCTAGGTATGGTGCTGAAAGCCAGGACCTCCAAGGTAGCTTTCTCTGAAATGCTACCAGTTCCCCTTGCAGGGTCAGCTAGAGAGGCATGTGGATGAGGCAATGGGGTTGGGAGGGAGGAGAGCTTTGGATTTGTTAGACACTGGGGAACATTCTGGTCAATCCAGGCCTGTACAAAAGGGACAGGCTGCACTTGAACTGGGACTATTGCTGCTTAGATCCTTAAAGGTGGTAGGATAGCTTCTAAAGTGATTGTGGGGGAAGGAGGGTCCCATAAATGCTTAAAAAGAATTTTTAAGCATTAAGACCAACATTAAGACATTAAGACCAAGAACAAGAAGAAGCTCTTTAAACAAATTAAGAGGAGGAGATCATTTAGGTAGCTTCCACCTGCCATATGGGAATAATAATGCCTGCCTACCGTGGAGGATGATGTAAAGATTACAGAGGAGGAACACAATATTTTGGACAGGTGACCTGTGCTGCATAAATGCTAGATTATTATGGGGTGAAGTCAGTGGGAGGTTTAATCTACTTTGTTGATAGTTTTGGTACATTGCCCACAGTGGGTATTAGCAGGTTGACGCTGGTACATTTCCTGCCTCCCTTTTGTAGTTCCTGTCCAAAGGCACAGAGTGCCGTGAGCGGGCCAGTGAGTGCGACCTCCCTGAGTTCTGCAATGGAACTTCACAGTTCTGCCCTCCAGACATCACCATTGAGAACGGGCACCCTTGCCACAAAGACGAGGCTTACTGCTACAACGGGCTCTGCCAGTATTACAATGCCCAGTGCCAGGGCATCTTTGGGCCAAGTAAGGAGCATGAGGATCTGCGTTATGTTTGCTTCTCCACAAGGAACAGCTAGCAGACATTATCCTAAGGGATTGTGAATAGCCTCTGGATGACAATTTCTGTTGCTTTTCTGCAAGGCTGGGATCAAGGGACAGCGCAATTGGGCATCTGCTGCTTCTCTACACCTGCTTGCCTGTTCACCTTCTTGCTCTGGCTCAGACAGTGGTGGTGGGAAGGAGGAGGAGGAGGAGCAACAGCAGCGAGAGGCAGTTGCTGCTGGCTTGCTCACAGGCTCTCTGCAGTAAGCAAGCAGGAGGAGGAGGAACAACTGGAGGTGATAAGGGCAATGAGGTGGCAGACACAGTGAGGGAGGGGGCCAATGGAGGCTGTCTTGCCCAAGATGCCCTCCCCACCGCAACCTGGAGCACACATTAGTTGTTTCATTTTCATTTTCATTTTCATTTTCATTTTCATTTTCATTTTCATTTTCATTTTCATTTTCATTTTCATTTTCATTTCTTCATGATGCAGAAAATGGGTCTTCTGTTACTTTATGCTGCTGGTCCTGTCAGAAGGCTAAAGGAGCTGGGCAAGCCTGATTTCCCAAATCTGTGTTTTGCAGAAGCAAAGGCTGCTCCCCAAATCTGCTTTTCCGAAGTGAATTCCAAAGGTGACAGGTTTGGAAATTGCGGCTACCATGGGCATGACTATAAGAAGTGCTCGAGCTGGTAAGTGGGTGCGGCAAGGAAACTCTGGTCACCTCCAGACTGTCGGTGCCTTAGGGGGTGGATTCAGTCACATGTAGGTTTGCACAATTATAATAGCTTAAAGTGCTCTGTTGTTACAAATCTACTTTATAAAGCAACAACATAGACTTTTTTGTGTTTAGGAAAGTGACAGGGAAAGCATGAAAAGTGAAACAAATGAATGATTAACATATAACCACTGCACAATCAAATCAGGATGAAATCATGATGAATGTTCATTGTCCTGTAACTGCCCACAAACAAAATAAGAACAAATGCTCAACAAAGCCTGGACATAATCTGACTTCCACAAAAGGTTCTTTTATGCAGACAAATCAAAAAGATTTGCTCAATAAGCAGCTTGTCAAGAGAAGCCTGCTCTGCACAGCTCCCCCCCCCCCCCCGCACAATCAGTTCACACATGACCGTGTCTACGTGTCATGCCAGAAAATAAATAAATAACTTGAATGAAACCTGGAAATGGCAGGAGAGGGCTGGAGAGTCCTTGTGGCTCACGAGGAAACCCTCCCTGGAGGCTGAAGAGGACTTCAGTGTGGGCACGGGAAGCCCCAAAGAGATGCAGTGGGCCTTTGTTTCGGCTGCTCAGCCTGCCTGCCTGATAGCTGGTACGTGCCCAGATGACAAGACCCCCTTTCTCGGCCTTGCTAATGTGGTCCAAAGGAAAGCAGATCAAGGTATTTGGCACCAACTGGGCTGCAGCAGTTGCCTGAAGGAGGCGTACAAGGCGCCATCCAAGGTTTACTCCTGAGCCTGTCCCACAAGCAGAGGCAGAGGCTTAGGATCAGAGTGTTTCTTCTCCTAGATGAACTCACTTTCCCAGGTGGACAGGCCCCAACTGCCCCTGTCATATTCATTCATATTGCATTTTACAGATAAGGGCAGGGATCACTATCCTGGTGCCCTTGGACGACAACTCCCAGCACTGCTGGCCATTGGCCATGTTGAATGGGACCGATGGGAACTGTAGTGCACATGTCTGGAGGGCACCATGGTGGCTTCCCCTGGATTTGGGCCATGCATTTCTCCCCCATCCTTTCATTGGAGGAGTGTGATGTTTTGCCAAACCCACTATGTCATTACTACGTTTTGAACGAACAGATGTTTTCCTTATGATTAGCCCACGATTAGCATCCAGGAGTGTATATTTTCCTTTAATCCTACTAAGCCTCAAAAAACCGAAGTCAATAATGATCTGTGCATACTTTCAGAAATTAACTGTCAGTGATTTAAGTTGCCGTGCCATATTGCCACAGGAACGCCATGTGTGGGAAACTACAATGTGAGAATGTGCAAACCCTTCCTGTCTTTGGAATCGAACCTGCCATTATCAAGTCTCCCATCCAAGGTAACACCTGTTGGGGTGTGGACTTCCAGCTGGGATCAGACGTACCAGATCCAGGGATGGTGAACGAAGGCACCAAATGTGCCCCTGGAAAGGTAAAGCAGGAAAGTTCTCAGGTGGACAATTGTTTTTTGTTGTTTTTTAATGTATTTTTATTAAAGATTTTCTTGATTTACAAAGGTATGTGCAATGTCTCTCATATTTTTTTTCCACATAACACTTTCCTTTTTTTAAAAACAAATTGGTTTCATTTGTTGAGACATTAGGAAGAATAGGGGGAAAGAGGTTGGGGGGGAGATGGGGGGTTGGGGTTGGGTGGTGATGTTTCTATTTTACTTAATATATGTGGGGTTTTGTGTCAGCGTTGCTTGTGCGGGTTCTCTGCTGTTCACTTGTGTTCCTTTGGTGGTGAGAGAGGGTTGGCCGAGGGTGTGGCTGTTCATTTGTGGTTGGCTGTGGTGGTCTTTGTTTTCATGTGTGAGTGGGGTGGGTGTTTTGGATCAGGTTAGCCAAATTGATTTGTATGCTGTTGGTGGATTTTTATCGTTGTCCTGTGGGGCACTGTATGTGATAAAGGGGAGCCATACCGGGATGAAGGCGTCTTCTTCTATTTGTCCCTGTGTTAGTTTCAGTTTATTGGTTAATTTTTCTAGTAAGGCTGTTTCCCATACTATTTGGTAGCATTGGTCCATGCTTACTCCTGACAGGTCTCTCCAGTGTCTGGTTATAATGTTTCTGGCTGCTGAAAGTAGGTGAGTTATAAATTCTTTGTGGTGTAGATATGTATTATTGTATTGGAAGATGTTTAGTAGGGCCAATTCTGGAGTGATTTCTAATACTTGCTTAGTTATTTTACATATTTCTCGTATAGCTGTTGTCCAGAATAGTTGGATTTTGGGGCACTCCTGCCACATGTGGAGGTATGTGCCTGTGGAGGTGCACCCTCCCCAGCATTTTGGTGAAGTTCCTGGGCGTATTAGCACTAGTTTTCTTAGTTTTAGGTACCATCTGTAGGTGATTTTCAGAGTGAGTTTTTTCTTTTTGTTGATATGGATTTAAAGGGGGGTTTAAACCACATTTTGGTTCATTGAGTGGGGTTAATCTCGTAGCCTATGTCATCCATTGTTTGTGGGAGTTTGTGGGATTTTGGAATAGTATTTTGTATTTTGCAGATACCATCCCTTTACCATGTCCCTTTGTTGTTAGGAGGTTTTCAAAGGTTGTCAGGGGCCTAGTTGCTGCTGATTTTACTACCGGATTGTTTAAGAGGGCATGTAATCGGTGATGTGTTAACCAGGACATTTGGGTGTCTTCTTGTTTGTCTTGAATTTATTGTGTTCACAAAGGTTTGTTATTTTTGTAGAAGTCTATTAGATGATATAAGCCAGGTTTTTATCTCGAGGTTTTGTGCTGTCTGAAGGAATAATGGGTGGTATGCCAGGGGAATTAGTGCGGATGGAGTTGGAGATAGTTTGCCTATTTCTGTTTCCCATGCTATAATAATAATAATAATAATAATTTTTATTTATAACCCGCCCTCCCCAGCCAAGGCCGGGCTCAGAGCGGCTTACAAGCAGTAATAAAAACAAGATGAATGATTACAACTTAAAAACAAAAATAAAATACAACATTAAAATAATGGAACATTAAAATATTAAAATGTAGCCTCATCGCAGGAGGAGAAGGAAAAGGGAAAAAAAAAAGAGGGAGGGAATCAAATTGGCTCCAAGCCAAAGGCCAGGCGGAACAACTCTGTCTTACAGGCCCTGCGGAAAGAAATCAGATCCTGCAGGGCCCTGGTCTCATGAGGCAGAGCGTTCCACCAGGCTGGAGCCAGAGTTGAAAAGGCCCTGGCTCTGGTTGAAGCCAATCTAACTTCCTTAGGGCCTGGGACCACTAGGGTGTTGTTAATTATGGACCTTGAGGCTCTCCGTGGGGCATACCAGGAGAGGCGGTCCCGTAGGTACGAGGGTCCTAGGCCGTGAAGGGCTTTAAAGGTCAAAAGCAGCACCTTAAACCTGACCCTGTACTCCACCGGGAGCCAGTGCAGCTTGAAAAGCACTGGGTGAATATGCTCCCATGGCAGAGACCCCGTGAGGAGCCTCGCTGCAGCATTCTGTACCCGCTGGAGTTTCTGGGACAGCTTCAAGGGCAGCCCCGCATAGAGCGAATTACAGTAGTCAAGCCTGGAGATGACCATCGCATGGATCACTGTGGCCAAGTCGGGGCGGGAAAGGTAAGGGACCAACTGCTTGATGCGGCGAAGGTGGAAAAATGTCGCCTTAGCTGTTGCTGTAACCTGCGCCTCCATGGAAAGGGAGGCGTCAAGGATTACACCCAAACTCTTAACGGAAGGCAATGGCACTAATTGGGCCCCCGCAAGAGAAGGCAGTTGGTCCCTCATCCCCATACCATCCCGACCTAGCCATAGAACCTCTGTCTTCGAAGGATTTAGTTTCAATCGGCTCCCACAAAACCATCCAGCCACAGCTTCCAAGCATCTGGTCAGTGTGTTCGGGGTCGAGTCGGTGTGGCCATCCATCAGCAGATAGTCATCAGCATATTGGTGTCATCAGCATATTGGTGACAGCCCAGCCCAAAGCTCCGTATAATCTGGGCAAGGGGGCGCATAAAGATGTTAAAAAGCATCGGGGAGAGAATTGCGCCCTGTGGCACTCCACACACCAAGGAGTGGCGCGACGACATTTCCCTCCCTAGTGCCACCCTCTGTCCCCGACCAGAGATAAAAGAGCACAACTAGTTACGGCTATGCCCTGTATCCCCACGTCTGCGAGGTGGTGGTCCAGAAGATCATGATCGACCATGTCAAAGGCTGCTGACAAATCTAAAAGGATCAGCAGTCCTGACCCGCCTCGATCCAGTTGTCTACGGAGATCATCTGTTAGGGCAACCAGAGCCGTCTCCGTCCCAAAACCAGGACGGAAACCGGATTGAAATGGATCTAATGCCGATGTTTCCTCCAAAACCTACCAAGCTGTTCAGCAACCGCTCTCTCAATTACCTTACCCAGGTATGGAAGATTTGAAACTGGGCAGTAATTGGATAGGTCTAAGGGATCTAATGAAGTTTTTTTTAAGAGTGGACACACCACTGCTTCCTTCAGTTCCCCTGGGAATGTCCCCGTGTCAAGGGACAAATTGATAATTTCAACCAGGGGGGTCCGCGCAACATCTGGACACTCCCTAATCAGCTAAGACGGGCACGGATCAAGGAGGCAGGTGGTGGGCCTACCAACTTGGAGGAATCTATCCACATCAGTAGGGAGTATCCGATCGAAATGGTCTAACACTGGACCTGAAGTCAGTCGAAGGGCCTCCAGTTCAGTCACTGTATCTAAATTGGCAGGGAGGTCACGGTGGAGCAACAGGACTTTCTCCGCAAAAAAACTCGCGAATGCCTCACAGCTGTGGGTCGAATTTGTGCTTTAATTTGGTTGTCCTCCTAAGGACGTTATTGACCTAATTATTCTAAAACGTTGTGCCGGGCGAGAGCTAGCGGATGCAATGGAAGCTGCAAAGTAAGATTTCTTAGCAGCTTTCATAGCGATCTCATAGGTTTTCATAGCGTCCTATAAGATGTTCTTGAGGCTCCGTCACGAGTCCGTCGCCATACTCGCTCTAGCCGTCTGAGATCCCGCTTCATTTTCTGGAGCTCCTCAGTAAACCAAGGGACCCGGTTTCGACGGGGTCGCAGAGGGCGCTTAGGCGCGATCTCATTAATGGCTGCCAAGAGCCGGTTATTCCAGTCCTCAACAAGGTCATCTAATGAGTCGCCAGGAGGAGCAGGGTTCCGCAAGGCTTGTCGGAATCTATCAGGATCCATCAGTTTTCGCGGACGAGCCCAAATAGGTTCGCCACCCGAGCCGGGGAGGAGCGGGAAGTCAATCTTGGCTTTCAGAGCGTAGTGATCAGACCATGGCACTTCCACAGCAGGGAGCATGGTCTGTGTGTACCTCTTAAGTGTTGTGGGAATTTTCCTTAGTTTGTTTGGGAGGGGTGGATATGCTGTGGTGCAGGTATTTTCAATTGTGTCCTTCTCTAGATGTGTCCATTGTTTTGTCTCGTTTTTTAGTATATATGGGATTATATGGCGTATTTGGTTGGCAATGTAATATGCTTCTATGTTGGGGATTCCCCATCCTCCTTCTGGTTTTTTTTTTTATTTTAATAATATTTATTAAAGTTTTGAAAGTTACAGAAAGGAAAAAGAAAAAAATTAAACATAATAAAACCATACAATACAATATAGAAACAAAAATATTACATATGCATAACAAAAATAAAACAAAAACAATTTTAAAAAAAGAAAAAAACAGAAACACAACCTATACTTTCAATTATTAACTTTCTTTTACTTGTTTCAGCGACCTCCTCACACCTCCCTTTTTTTGTATTCCACTTCAATTAATTGTTTCAGCAAATCCTTTCCATCTTCCTCAAACTTCTGTCCTATCATTTAACTTAACCAATTCTAACATTTTTTTCCCTTTAATCCAATTACAGTCTATTATACTTAATTCTTTATAACATTTCTGCTAAGGCCATGTAACTTCATTCCAACATCCTTCTAACATTCATTAATTTTACAATGTTTCTGTAAGTAGTCTTTAAATTTCTTCCAATCTTCCTCCACCGACTCTTCTCCCTGGTCTCGGATTCTGCCAGTCATTTCCGCCATTTCCATGTAGTCCATCACCTTCATCTGCCATTCTTCCCGGGTGGGTAGATCTTGTGTCTTCCAGTACTTTGCAATAAGTATTCTTGCTGCTGTTGTCGCATACATAAAGAAAGTTCTATCCTTCTTTGACACCAATTGGCCGACCATGCCCAGGAGAAAGGCCTCTGGTTTCTTCAGAAAGGTATATTTAAATACCTTTTTCATTTCATTATAGATCATCTCCCAGAAAGTCTTAATCCTTAGGCATATCCACCAAAGGTGAAAGAATGTACCTTCAGTCTCTTTACATTTCCAACATTTATTATCGGGCAAATTGTAAATTTTTGCAAGCTTGACTGGTGTCATGTACCACCTGTAGATCATTTTCATTAAGTTTTCTCTTAGGGCATTACATGCCGTAAATTTCATACCTGTGGTCCATAACTGTTCCCAGTCAGCCATCATAATGTTATAGTTACAGATAGGTAGCCGTGTTGGTCTGCCATAGTCAAAGCAAAATAAAACAAAAAATTCCTTCCAGTAGCACCTTAAAGACCAACTAAGTTAGTTCTTGGTATGAGCTTTCGTGTGCATGCACACTTGGTATCTGAAGAAGTGTGCATGCACACGAAAGCTCATACCAAGAACTAACTTAGTTGGTCTTTAAGGTGCTACTGGAAGGAATTTTTTATCATAATGTTATGTCCAACATCTTGTGCCCATTTAATCATAGCAGATTTCACCGTTTCATCCTGAGTGTTCCATTTCAACAGCAAGTTATACATTCTTGACAAGTTCTTAATTTTAGGATCTAACAATTCCGTTTCCAATTTTGATTTTTCCACCTGGAAGCCAATTTTCTTGTCTGAATTGTAAGCCTCCATTATTTGATAATAATGAAGCCAATCTCGCACTTTGTTTTTTAGTTTTCAAAACTCTGCAGTTTTAATCTATCTCCCTCTTGTTCCAAAATTTCCCAATATTTTGGCCATTTTGGCCTCCATATTGAGCTTTTTCTGAGCCTTCGCTTCCATTGGTGACAACCACCTTGGAGTTTTGTTTTCAAGCAAATCCTTATATCTTATCCAGACATTAAACAGTGCTTTCCTGACAATATGGTTTTTAAACGCTTTATGTGCTTTGACCTTATCATACCACAAATATGCATGCCACCCAAATACGTTATTGAAACCTTCTAAGTCCAGAATGTCAGTGTTTTCAAGAAGCAGCCATTCTCTCAGTCAACAAAATGCGGCTGATTCATAATAAATCTTAAGGTCTGGCAGGGCAAATCCACCTCTTTCTTTGGCATCAGTTAATATCTTAAATTTTATTCGAGGCTTCTTGCCCTGCCAGACAAATCTAGAAATATCTCTCTGCCACTTCTTGAAACATTCCATTTTATCCAAAATTTGCAATGTTCGAAACAAAAACAGCATCCTTGGCAATACATTCATTTTTATGACAGCAATTCGGGCTAGCAATGATAACTTCAAATTTGACCATATTTCTAAATCCTTTTTCACTTCCATCCAACATTTTTCATAATTGTCTTTAAATAAATTCACATTCTTAGCAGTCATATTAACCCCTAGGTATTTCACTTTCTTGACCAGTGTTAATCCTGTCTCCTTCTGAAACCTCTCTCTCTCAGTCACTGTTAGGTTTTACTCTTGTTCAACTTAAAACCCGCTCCCTGACCAAATTCTTGAATTAGTTCCAATACTCTTTTAGTACTAGATTCTGGCTCCTGTAATGTCAATACCAGATCATCAGCAAATGCTTTCAATTTGTACTGTTTAGCTCCGACTTGTATACCTTTAACCAATTGGTCCCTTCTAATCATGTTTAAAAGGACCTCCAGGGCCTATATAAAAAGCAATGGGGAGATTGGGCACCCTTGTCGTGTTCCTTTCTCTCTCTTAAATTCTTCTGTCACTACATTGTTCACAATTAATTTTGCCTTTTGTTCTGAATAAATTGCACCTATACCATTTTCGAACCCTTGACCGACCCCCATCCCTTGTAAATTTTTCTTCATAAAACTCCAAGTAATATTGTCAAAGGCTTTCTCGGCGTCCACAAATATCAGAACTGCTTTGGTGTTAATATTCACTTGTAGTTTTTCTAAAATGTTAATTATGTTCCTCGTATTGTCAGACAAATGTCTGCCCGGGAGAAAGCCCGCTTGGTCTTTATGAATTTCTTCTACTAGTACCTTTTTTAATCTTTTTGCCAGAATATCTGCAAAAATTTTGTAATCCACATTAAGCAAAGAAATGGGGCAGTAGTTCTTAAGCTGCGTCTTCTCAGACTCTATTTTCGGTATAAGTGTGATATAAGCATCCTTCCACGACTCTGGTGCCCTTTTCCCTTCCAATATTTCATTACAGACTTCCTTTAAAGGTTGTACTAACCATTCTTTCAGGGATCTATAATATCTTGAAGTCAAACCATCCGGTCCTGGAGATTTACCTAGTTGCATGTTCTGAATGGCCCCTTCTACCTCCTGTTCTGTTATTTTGTAATTCAACATTAGCTTATTTTCTTGAGAGATTTTTTGTAGTCCATTTGTTTTCAAAAAACTGTCAATGTCCATTTCTTTCTGCGTCTCCTGTGTATATAATTGTTTAAAATACCTCTGGAAGCACTTTCTAATCTCCACTGGATTCTGTATATTCTTTCCTTCCACTTCCAGATTCGTAATGGTAATGAGTTTTTCTCTTTTTTTTCATTTGCCAAGCCAGCAGTTTTCCGCATTTATTTGCCGATTCAAATGTCTTTTGTCTCATCTGTTTGATTTTCCATTCTATTTCCTGGTTCATCATTTTCATATATTGTACTTGATATAACTTTATCTCTTTCAGAATCTCCTGCAACTTTGGTTTCAGTCTCAGTTTCTTCTCTCCTTCCTTTATTTTCTCCAAAATCTTATCTTTTTTTTCATTTTGAGCTCTCTTCTTAATTGCATTCTTTTGTATCAAAAATCCTCTCATAACTGCTTTACTTGCGTCCCAGATTACTCTTTTTTCAACAGTGGTGTTCATATTTGTCTCAAAATAGTCTCAAGGTTTTTTGGGCCTTCTTAGTCACTTCTTCGTTCCTAAACAAAGTGTCATTCATCCTCCATCTAAAGGAACCAATTGGTGTTAGTTTCATTTCCATCCTCACAGCATTATGGTCGGAGCAAGTTTTAGGGCAGATTTCCACTTTTCTAGTCTTCGGAGCCAGCCCTCTAGTTACCCAAATTTGGTCAATTCTTGTCCATGTCATTTTGGCCTCAGAGAAGAAAGTTCCCTCTCTTCCCAAGGGGTTCTTCATTCTCCAAATATTAACTAAGTCCATATTGTCAGTCATGTCAAAAAAAGTTTTTGGTAATCTACCATCCTTAGTAACTACCTGTCTCTATGCCTTGTCCATATTTGTAGACACCACTCCATTCATGTCCCCCAACAAAATCATATTGTATTCCATATAATCCAACAGAGTCTCATGGAATTTCTTAAAAAATTCCGATTTTCCCTCATTTGGTGCATAGATGCCTACTATCAAAAATTTCTCTCCTTGTGATTGAATTTCAATTGCAACAAATCTTCCTTGGTCATCTTTAAATATTAATTTCAGTGATAGGCTCTCCTTTGCATAAATTACTACTCCTCTTTCTTTAACTTTGTCTGATGAAATGAATTCATGGCCCAGTCTTTTATTACTCAATACCTTCCTATGTAGCCTTATCACATGTGTTTCTTGTAGGCAAATCAAGTCCAATTGTTCTTTTTTTAATAGATGAAAGACTCTTTTCCTTTTTTGCAGGGAGTTCAGTCCGTTAACATTCCAGCTTAATACTTGCAGTGCCATGATGTAGTTACTCTGCTTCTCCTCCAACAGCACCCAATGCTTGTTCTTGTTCTGTCGGTGGTGTTGGTATCACTTTCTCTGGACGGTCCAGTCCAAAAGGTAGTCTTGCTATGTCCAGTATTCCTCTTTTTAGTGATCTTCTGCCCAGTGCTTTTTGTTCTAGTCCTCTCTCTGGTGATTTTCTGTCCAATGCTCCTGGCTCTTTGCCAGGTTCTTTCTGCAGATCTTCTCCGTAATTTTCCAGAAACTTTTCTTTATCCTCTACTGATCTTATTTTTATCTTTCTTCCTTTAAAACTAAAGGATAGGCCTTGGGGAAATTCCCACCTGAAGATGATTTTAATCCTTCTCAGCAGGACAGCCAAATCTCCATAATTGGACCTAAGGTCCAAAAGATGTTTGGGAATATCTTTAAATATTTCCACTCTTGACTGCAATATTGTCAAGGTCTTCTGATAGTGCAAACCCAGAATTTTATCTCTCTCTTCTTTAGATCAGAGGGTAATCAAGCAGTCTCTTACTTTATTCTTCTTCCCTCCTCTTCCAAGTCTGAAGGCACTCACGATTTTAAATTCTTCTTTATCCAAATCCAAATGCCCAAAATCTGCAAATTCCTGTGTGAGAAAGTCTGTCAGACTATCCTTCTCCAATTCAGGTACAGCTCTAATCCTCAAATTCGTCTGTTTTTCCTTAAGTTCAATCATAGAAAGCGTCGACTTATGGTCCTCAAGTTGCCTCTGTAGGTCTGGGACTCTCTCTGTTTCCAATTGTGTTATCTTGACTTCCACGGCAGCCCCCATCCTCCTTCTGAGGTGGCGAGGTGCAGGTATTTGGGGCTTATTCTTGGTTTTTTGTGTGAGAAGATAAAGGAGTGTAGTTTTCTCTGCCATCTGCAGAGTTGGGTTTGGGGAATACAGATTGGGAGGGTTTGGAATAGGTAGGTTAGTTTTGGGAGGGTGATCATTTTGATCATGATTATTTTGTCTGAGAGGGTGGAATGCATGTTTTTAGGTCTTCGTTTATTTGTCGCCACAGGGGCTTGTAGTTGTGGAGGTAATAACTTATTGAGGTTTCTGGTTATTTGTACTCCTAGGTATCTGAACTTGGTGTGACATTAGTGAATTCTTTTTGGGTGTGAGGAGGGGTGTTGAAGCACATAGCTTCTGACTTTGCAAAATTTACCTGTAGGCCTGACACCATTGCAAATGTGTTGAGTTCTCTGGTTAGGGAGGTTGCTGTGCTTATGGGGTCTGCTGTTGTGACCATTAGGTCATCTGCAAAGAGCCCTAATTTATAGGTTCTGCCTTTTATTTCCACTCCCTTGGTGTCTGTGGCTGCTCGGATTCGGATTGCTAAGGGTTCCAGAGCCAGGATAAATAAGAAGGGAGACAATGGGCATCCTTGTTTTGTGCCTCTTTGGATTGCTATAGGGTTAGAGCCCATATTGTTAGTTCTGCATTTTGCTGAGGCTTGGGAGTATATTTGTTTGAGGATTTGTAGGAAATTGAGGCCAAATTTCATGCTAGTTAGTACTGCTAATAGGTATTTCCATTCTAAGCAATCAAAGGCTTTGAGGATGTCTAGGGACATAATTGACAGTGCCTTGCTGTGTTTGATTAGGTTCAGTACTTTCCTGATGGGGTCTGTAATATTGCGACCAGGGACAAAGCTGGTCTGATCTGGGGCTATTAACTTGCATAAGAAGATCTTTAGGCAGTTGGCCAAGATTGATGTGAATATCTTGTAGTCTTGGTTTATTAATGTATGATTCTACTTTGAGACTGTCTTTCAGTGGTTTTGGGATGGAGACTATTTTGGAGTGGGTCCAGGTTTTGGGGATGGGCCCCCCTTTCATGATGTCATTGAACAGGCGGGTCATGTAGGCCATCAAGGGTTCTTTGAATTTCCTATAGACTTCTGCTGTGAAGCAGTCTGGGCTTGGGGCTTTGTGTGGTTTCAGGTTTTTGAGGACCGTATCTATTTCCTCTGGGGTGATAGAGCTGTCCATGAATTCCTGTTCCTCGTCAATTAAGGTGGGCATGGTCAGTCCTGCTAGGAATTTTTTGATTTCCTTCTCAGGTGGGCTATGGGAAGTATAGGTTGGAGTAAAATTCTTCAAATTCTGAGGTTATTTCTTTGGGGGAGAATGTTATGTTGTCATCTTTTTTGGTGATGCAGCAGAGGCTTGACAACCATATGTCAGGAGTGCTCTAATGGTGTTTCCTGCTTGGCAGGGGATTGGACTCGATGGCCCTTGTGGTCTCTTCCAACTCTATGATTCTATGATTCTATGATTCTATTCTTGTTTTGAGTTCTTTTTTCCTACATCTATTTGCTAATAGTTTGGAGTTTCCCCCTCCATATTCATAGAAACATTGTTTAGAGTATAGAATACTGATCATTGTTTTGTTGATTTCTAGGGAGTCTAGTTCTCTCCTTTTTTGTTCTCTAAATTGAAGAAGTTTTTTAGATCCTGTTTGTTTGTAGCGTGGTGAGAGGGTCGTGATGTCTTGTTCTATTTTTGTTAATTTTTGAGGGGGGTTGTTATATTGTCTACATAGAATCATAGAATCATAGAGTTGGAAGAGACCGCAAGGGCCATCGAGTCCAACCCCCTGCCAAGTAGGAAACACCATCAGAGCACTCCTGACATATGGTTGTCAAGCCTCTGCTTAAAGACCTCCAAAGAAGGAGACTCCACCACACTCCTTGGCAGCAAATTCCACTGTCGAACAGCTCTTACTGTCAGGAAGTTCTTCCTAATGTTTAGGTGGAATCTTTTTTCTTGTAGTTTGGAACCATTGCTCCGTGTCCGCTTCTCTGGAGCAGCAGAAAACAACCTTTCTCCCTCCTCTATGTGACATTCTTTTATATATTTGAACATGGCTATCATATCACCCCTTAACCTCCTCTTCTCCAGGCTAAACATGCCCAGCTCCCTTAGCCGTTCTTCGTTTCCAGGCCTTTGACCATTTTGGTTGCCCTCCTCTGGACACGTTCCAGTTTGTCAGTGTCCTTCTTGAACTGTGGTGCCCAGAAATGGACACAGTACTCCAGGTGAGGTCTGACCAGAGCAGAATACAGTGGCACTATTACTTCCCTTGATCTAGATGCAATACTCCTATTGATGCAGCCCAGAATTGCATTGGCTTTTTTAGCTGCCGCGTCACACTGTTGGCTCATGTCAAGTTTGTGGTCAACCAAGACTCCTAGATCCTTTTCACATGTACTGCTCTCAAGCCAGGTGTCACCCATCTTGTATTTGTGCCTCTCATTTTTTTTGCCCAAGTGCAATACTTTACATTTCTCCCTATTAAAATTCATCTTGTTTGTTTTGGCCCAGTTCTCTAATCTGTCAAGGTCGTTTTGAAGTGTGATCCTGTCCTCTGGGGTGTTAGCCACCCCTCCCAGTTTGTTGTGATCTGCAAATTTGATCAGGATGTCCTTGAGTCCATCATCCAAGTCGTTGATAAAGATGTTGAATAAGACCGGGCCCAAGACAGAACCCTGTGGCAGCCCACTAGTCACTCTTCTCCAGGATGAAGAGGAACCATTGATGAGCACCCTTTGGGTTCGGTCAGACAGCCAGTTACAAATCCACTGAGTGGTAGCATAGTCAAGTCCGCATTTTACCAGCTTCTTTACAAGAATATCATGGGGCACCTTGTCAAATGCCTTGCTGAAATCAAGGTAGGCTACATCCACTGCATTCCCTTCATCTACCAGGCTTGTAATTCTGTCAAAAAACGATATCAGGTTAGTCTGACATGACTTATTTTTCAGAAATCCATGCTGACTATTGGTGATCACAGTATTCCTTTCTAGGTGCTCACAGACTGTTTGCTTAATGATCTGCTCCAGAATCTTCCCTGGTATTGATGTCAGACTGACTGGGCGGTAATTATTTGGGTCCTCTCTTTTCCCCTTTTTGAAAATAGGGACAACATTTGCCCTCCTCCAGTCTGCCGGGACTTCGCCTGTTCTCCAGGAATTCTCAAAGATGACTGCCAGTGGTTCTGAGATCACACCTGCCAGTTCTTTTAATACTCTTGGATGCAGTTCATCTGGCCCTGGAGACTTGAATACATCTAAACTAGCCAAGTATTCTTGTACTATCTCCTTAGTTATTCTGGGCTGTGTTTCCTCTGCTGAATCATTTGCTCCAAATTCTTCAGGTCGGGCATTGTTTTCTTTATTGGAGAAGACTGAGGCAAAGAAGGCATTGAGGAGTTCAGCCCTTTCTGTGTCCCCTGTTTGCATTTCACCATCTTCTCCTCTGAGTGACCCCACTGTTTCTTTGTTCTTCCTTTTGCTATGAACATACCCCTAAAAGCCTTTTTTGTTGCTTTTAACCTCTCTAGCAAGCCTGAGTTCATTCTGTGCTTTAGCTTTTCTGACTTTGTGTCTACACTTGCTGGCTGTTTGTTTGAATTCCTCTTTGGTGGTTTCCCCCCTTTTCCATTTTTTGTACACATCCTTTTTAAATCTTAACTCAGTTAAAAGTTCTTTAGATAGCCACCCTGGCTTCTTTAGGCACCTTCCATGTTTCCATCTCATTGGTATTGCCTGAAGTTGTGCTTTTACTATCTCCCTCTTAACAAACTCCCAGCCATCATGAACTCCCTTTCCTTTTAGTATTACTGTCCATGGGATCTCACGCAGCACTTCCCTAAGTTTTATGAAGTCGGCTTTCTTAAAGTCAAGAAATTGAGTCCTAGTATGCTTGGCTGCTCCTTTCCGCTGTATAGTAAACTTCAGAAGAGCATGATCACTCGCGCCTAATGATCCTTCCACTTCTACCCCACTAACCAGGTCATCAACATTGGTTAGGACCAGATCTAAAATGGCTGTTCCTCTTGTTGCTTCTCCCACTTTCTGGACAACGAAGTTGTCTGCAAGGCCAGTGAGGAATCTGTTTGACCTTATGCTCTTGGCTGAGTTTGACATCCAGCAAATATCTGGGTAATTGAAGTCCCCCATTACTACTATCTCCCTTCCTTTTGCATGCTTGGCCATCTGTTCCAGGAAGGCATCATCTATGTCCTCCGTTTGGCTTGGGGATCTATAGTAAACTCCCACAATGAGGTCCCTGTTATTCTTCTCTCCCTTAATTTTGACCCAAATGCTCTCACTTTGGCTTTGAGGTTCTAAATCTTGGATCTCTTCACTGACACATCCCTGACATATAACGCCACTCCTCCCCCTTTCTTGTCTGGTCTGTTTCTCTGAAATAGATTGTATCCCTCCATTATTACATTCCAGTCATGGGACTTATCCCACCAGGTTTCAGTGATGCCTATTATGTCATATTTAGTTTGCTGTACCAAGAGCTCAAGCTCATCTTGTTTATTACCCATGCTTTGCGCATTAGTGTACAGACATTGAAGTCCATTAATCATTCCCCCGTGTCTCTTATTTAAGGATTTTTTCCTCCCACCACTAGGTCTGCGTGCTGTTTGCTCCATTTGGTCTATGACATTTGGATGATCATCTTCAACAATTGATAGACTCCTACCTTCAGGAGCACTGTCTCCCTCCCCCACATTAGTCAGTTTAAAGCCCCCCTGATGAGGTTTCTGAGATTTTTGGCAAAAACATTCCTCCCAACCGTTGTGAGGTGCAGCCCATCGCTTGCCAGAAGTCCAGCTTCAAGAAACTGCAGTCCGTGATCTAAGAATCCAAACCGTTCCTGTTTACACCATTTGCGAAGCCAGCTGTTCACTTCCACTATTTTTCCCTCTCTCCCTGGGCCACGTCGTTCAACTGGGAGGACAGATGAGATGACAATTTGTGCATTTAATTGCTTCAATTTCCTGCCCAGAGCCTCATAGTCTCTTTTGATCTTCTGGAGGCTATTGCTTGCAGTGTCATTGGTTCCCACATGAACCAAGAGGAAGGGGTATTTGTCAGTGGGTTTTATGATTCCTTGCAGTCGTTCAGTTACATCTTGGATCTTAGCCCCGGGGAGACAGCACACTTCCCGAGACATCTTGTCAGGCCCACAGATCACTGCTTCTGTTCCCCTCAGTAGGGAATCCCCTATCACCACTACACGCCTCCTCTTAGGTTTGGTCGGGGTTCTTCCGCGAGCTGTCCGTTCCAGGGTCACCTGCACATTCCCTGAGGACTGACTTTGCTGCTCGTCTTCATATACCTGATCGACTGTAACGAGGGAGAGATCCTCAAATGGAGTCTGCTCTTCGTCTTCCATGCTAGGGGAGAGGTCCTCAAAGCGATTGTGTATTTCTAAACAATCAGAGCGAACCCTGGGCCTCCTACTTCTTTGCGTCACGTTTCTCCATATATCTGGCTCCTGTGTTGGTGAACATCATTTTCCTTGAAGTAGTTTTATAGAGTTTTTGTGAGACTCTCTCTAATTTGTTTGTTTGTAGTTAGGATGGGGCTGAAGGACTATGATGGGGTGGTTTGTGATTTTAATGTTACCTATGTTTCTTGATTTCGCTAAGGAGATCAGACCCTGTGTGAGCAGAATGCTGTCCAGTCTGGACGTTGTACCATGGCGTCCGGATTGGAATGTATGGCTGGTGTCTCCCGGGTTTTGCTCACCCCAAATGTCGTAGAGACACCTGTTTTTTAACATTTTAGTAACTTCTAAGAGTCCCTAGTTGTTGGGGGTTTCTTTCAAGGAAGGTTGACCACGGGGTTGTAGGGTGAATGTTTTTCGGGGATATGCCTTTCATATTTAGGTTGAGGTCACATCCTAGGATTGCTTCCCCTTCAGAAAAGGAGAGGAACTTGTTTAGTGTCTTCTGAAAGAATTCTAGTTGTTTTGAGTTTGGGGCATATATGGAGCTGATTGTCAATTTAATTTTGCCATCTAGTGTCCCTTTAGCGAAAATGAATGCCTTTTTTGTCTTTTAGGACTGTTGTGGCAGTGAAGTTCAGGTCTCTACTGAGTATTATAGCTACGCCATGGGCTTTCCCTGAGCCTCGTGCAACCCACTGTTGACTGAAGTGGGGGTCACTCAGGAGTTTGATCCCGTTGGGTGGGTTGTGTATTTCTTGTAGGAAGGTGATGTGTGGTTTCATGGTGTTTATGTATGAGGTGATGCATTTTCTTTTGATGGGGTTTCCCAACCCCTGTGTTGTTTAATGAACCAATGGGATTGCACTGACCTACAGTGTGGTGGTTGGGGGACTAGTGGTATTAGAGTTAGATTTGGGTTAAAGAGTAGGGGGTAGGTTGTAGAAAGTTTCCTATATGTAGTCATATACGGTGTGTTTGTTTGGGGTATTTTGGGCCATTTGGCATTTAGCCGGTTGGTCCTAGGTCTCAGCTGGAGTGGAGGACCATGTATAGGGACAGGCCATCCCCCCTGTTGTTTGCGATAGGGGATGATCAGTGAGATGGGGTGAAGCATCTTTGTGACGCCAATGTCGGATATAAGGTTCGTAAACAATGTTGCCAATATTATTAGCAACATCGTTGGTGTGTTGGGGTGAGGATGTGGGTGTTGGTATGCTCTGGTGCCACCATTGTGCTGGTTGGGCATCAGATTTTAGCCTGTTTGTGGGTTGTGTTATTAAGGTTGGAGGAGTTATTTTTCCTTAGTATGGAGTAGGGGGATGCTGAAGGTGTGGGTTATGGGTTGTTAGGTGATGGGGAATGTGGTTTGAGGTCTGGACTGGTGTTGGGGTGGGGATTTCTGTGCAGGTGCAGGGCTGTGGGGGGATGTTGATGGTGTTAACTATATCTATTTTCGGCGGGGAAAGGAGGGGGGAAGGGGGGGAGAATCACCAGTACTTCAGTTTGTGGTTTTTTCCGGTTGCTTCATTCAGCTGGGGTTGTTGTTGTAGTAGGGTTGTCCATCTGCGATGAGTTGGTTTGGTTAATCTTGGTCTGGTTTCTTGTGTCGTATGGCCAGCGGGATGATTCTGTGTGTGGTGGTTGACTGTATTGGTTTGCATTGTCTGCTGTTTCTTTTTCTTCTTTACTGTCATCCAATTGTTTGCTGTTGTTTCGTCATGGTTGTGGCTGTCACTTAGTGGGTTTGTCGGTTGCCATTCCGGTGGAAGGTCGAGTTTGAGGTTCTTCAGTAGTTGCAAGGCTTCAGGTATGTTGGTAGCTCTTTGTTGTGTTGTGTTGGTTGTTATGATGAGTCGAAAAGGGAAGCCCCATCGGTACTTGATCCCTGCTTGTTGGAGACACTGGGTGCACAAGCATTAGGCTTTTTCTCCGAATTAAGGGTGTTCTGAGATAAATCCTGTAAGTCCAATATGGGGGCATCTCCATACTGAAGGTTGGTTAAGTTTCTGAGGTTGTTCCATACCTCTTCCTTCTTTTTGTAGCGTGTGAAGCACACAATGATGTTTATTGGGGGGTGGGGCGCTGGGTTTTGGCATAGGTTTTAGGGCTCTGTGAGTCCTCTCCAGGTCATCTACCTCAAGTGTCATGTTTGGGATTGTATCTTTCAGCCAGCGTACAATTAGGTCTGCTGGGCTTTTCTCCTCTACTTTTTCAGGAAAGTTGCGGTAGTGGATGTTGCAATGTCTATTGCAATCTTCGATGTCTGTTTGTTTGATTCTCATTTCTGTGTTTTCTATTTCCAGGTGATTTACCAGTTCATCCAATTTCTTATTGATGCGTGTGTTCTCCTCCCGGTATTGCTCTATTATTCTTTCTTTCATTCTTGTTCTCTAGAGCTTTCATTTTGGAGGTTAGATCGTTGATTAATATCTGCAGGGGAGCCACTGTGGCCTTCAGTGTTTCTGCTAATCTCGCTTCCATTTCCCTCAGATCTTGTTTAGTTGTTGGGTGGTCATCATCTTGAAGGGGTGTTGTGGTCTCAGCGCTATTTGCCATCTCCCTGGTTGGTGTCATCTCAATCTCCCTAATGGTTTTGGTTTGAGGTTTGCTTGGCGTCCTCTTGGAGCAGGGCGTGTTGTGGTTAGAAGTTGTGGTGGTGATGGTTCCTGGATGTTGTTGGGTTGTTGAGCTGAACAGGCGTTGTTGACTGGTGTTTTACAGAGCGTTCGGATTAGGTGGCCATTTGTGTTGAGTCTAGGCTGTGGTCGCCTCAGCGGTGCTGCCAGAGCGGGGGGTAGGTAAGCTGACAGGCGGGTAGACCAACAGACAGTTCACATAAGGGGGAGGGGGTTAGCAGGCAGAGATGCGAGAGACCAGAGAGGTGGGGCCAGGGGAAATGTGTGTTTGAGGGGGCTTATTTGTGGTTGCACCCGTGTGTACACGCCTGCACACTCATATATGCAAAAGGGGTACTAGGGTCCAATTAAGGTGGAAGGTGGGGTTAGGAATGTGTTCAGGAACAGGACCAGACAAAACAGAATATAGGCAAAAGGTGAAGGGAAAAGAGGAAGAAGAAGAGAAAAGAGAAAAGAAACAAAGAAAAAGAAAAGGGGGGAAGGGGGAAGGGGAAATTAGAGTAAAATAAAAGGGAGGGGGGAGACAGAAAGGGGGAAAGAAAGAGAGAGAAGGAGAGAAAGTAGAGTAATAACAGTAGTAATAGATTGCAGTGATAGTTTTAGCTATAGTATGAGAGGGAAAAGTATAATACAGTGGTATGTGTGTATGAGTGTATGTATGTGTTTTCTTTAAAGAGAGAGAGGAGGAAAGGGGGGATGGAGAGAGGGAGGGGGAGAAAAATACAGTGGTGCCTCGCAAGACGAAATTAATCCGTTCCCTGAGGCTCTTCGTATAGCGGTTTTTTCGTCTTGCGAATCAAGCCCATTGACAGCTTAGCGGATTAGCGCTATTAGCGGTTTATTGGCTTTTAGCGATCAGCTGTTAAGCGGCTTATTAGCAGATCAGCTGATAAGCGGCTTAGCGCCTTAGGAAAAGGGGGGGGGGAAGGGGGGGAAACCCGCAGAAACTTGCAAGACATTTTCGTCTTGCGAAGCAAGCCCATAGGGAAATTTGTTTTGCGAAGCGCCTCCAAAACGGAAAACCCTTTCGTCTAGCGGGTTTTCCGTCTTGCGAGGCGTTCGTCTTGCGGGGCACCACTGTAGAGAAGGAAGAGGAGAAATGAGAAGAAGAAGAAGAGGAGGAGGAGGGGTGGGGGAGGGAGAGGTAACTGTAGCAGTGGCAGTGATGTGGGGAAAAGTTTTGTTTTAAAGGAGGGGTGGGGGGAGAAAGGGCTCCCCCTTCAAAAACAGACCGACAAACAGGCTCTCCTCTTCTTTCTTCGATGGTGACGGCAAGGTCGGGGCTCCTCTCTCCCTTCCTCCTCTTTTCTCCCCCCCCCCTTCCCTTTGTTGCTTTGGCTCCTACGTCCCTCCAGCCTCGGAGCTCCATTGGGTTGTTGGCGGGGAGGGAGGCTGTGGCTCCCTTGATAGGCGCACCAGATGCCCCAGTTTCCCTCTGGCAGTGGTGGAGGCAGAAGCGGTGGGGTCCGGGCTCCTTTCTCTCCTTCCCCTCCTGCTTCCTGCTTCCGTGCTGGCTCCGAGATCCTCCTGACCTCGGGTGGCCGGGTGCCCTTGGTCCTGGCTCGATCAAGGTCACGGGGGGGGGGCTGCAGTTATTCCGGGCGCCCCCAGTTCCTCTCCAGTATCGGTGCTGGTGGCGCTGGTAGCGGCAGTTCCAGCAGCCCAGGAGCCAGTAAGGTAGCTAACCCTAACCCTAACCCTAACCCTAACCCTAACCCTAACCCTAACCCTAACCCTAACCCTAACCCTAACCCTAACCCTAACACTAACCCTAATCATTTGCAAGAGAGGGGATTTTGATCTGGGAGGAAAGCTTTAGAAATGAAACTTTACATTGGGCAGACACATCACTTACTTTAATTTAAGGTTTGCAGTCCCAATCATAATGAATTTGTGTGTGTCCTTTCTTTCAGATATGTAAGCACTACCAATGTGTTGATGTCTCTGTTTTGGGTTACAGCTGCAATGCAGAGCATCAGTGCAATGGACGAGGGGTAAGCTGACAAAACCACACCGGATTTCTAGACAGTGCTTTCTCCAGGGGTTACTGACTTGATGCTTTGTTTTGTTCTGACCTCCTCTCTTGGGCCTTCCTTTCCCCTTTTTTCAGAAGGTGCTGGAGGGAGACTTGGTTCCATTGAATGACGGACAGGTAGGAGCTCCAGCAAAGGAACAGTTGAGAGCTCCCTTCAAGCTTCTGGTTGTTCCTTTGATGCTCTGCCCTTATCTACCTGCATTATGTCAGGGGTTGGATTGGTGGACTTGGCTTGTTATTTGATACTGCTCATATTGATCCAGAGCAGACTCCAGCATATAGTTAGCAAAAACTGAAACACGTTGCAGGATTCCCCAAAAATAGACGGGCAGTAATTCATCCAGCAGAGCTTTACTACTGAAGGTAAATGAGCATAATAATCACAAATCCATATATCTTCAGAAATGGCACAGTATATTAAGTGAACAAGGCTACAGTTATGAAGAAATTAGAAGAAAAATTGGTGGAAACTTAACCAAAGGTGGTATTCCTAAATTTTTGAAGAGGTAAAAGGAGATTACAAAATCAGACTGGTAAAGGTAGGAAAAGGTTCACAACAGCAAGTGATGATAGAAGAACTGAGAAACTGTGGCTACATGACAGAAGAAAATCATCTGGGTTTATACAAGATGACATGGGGCAATGTAATGTGAAGTTGAGTGCAAGCACCGTTTGGCGCAGACTGCAGGAATATGGTCTAAATGCTAGAATTCCAAGGAAAAAGCCATTGTTGTCTCTCAAACAAAGGCTGAAACGATTAAACTGGGCTAAAACCCATGTTAACTGGACAGCAGAAGAATGGGACAGTGTTATTTGGAGTGATGAGACCAAAATCTCCTTGCTTGGTAGTAATGGCATGAAATATGTGAGGTGAAGAATTGGAGAAGATTTACATCCTACTGCATTGCACCTACTGTGAAACACCGAGATAGTGTTAAGATCTGGGGTTGTATGACAGCAAAAGGTGTGGGCAGAATTTGTGTCATTAATGGGAATGTAAGGTAAAGGTAGGGACGCGGGTGGCGCTGTGGGTAAAACCTCAGCGCCTAGGACTTGCCGATTGCATGGTCGGCGGTTCGAATCCCCACGGCGGGGTGAGCTCCCGTCTTCGGTCCCAGCTCCTGCCCACCTAGCAGTTTGAAAGCACCCCTAAGTGCAAGTAGATAAATAGGTACCACTGTATAGCTGGCAGGTAAACGGCGTTTCCGTGTGCTGCGCTGGTGCTGGCTCGCCAGAGAAGCTTCGTCATGCTGGCCACATGACCCGGAAGTGTCTCCGGACAGCGCTGGCCCCCGGCCTATTAAGTGAGATGGGCACACAACCCTAGAGTCGGACACGACTGGCCCGTACGGGCAGGGTACCTTTTCCTTTAAGGTAAAGGTAAAGGGACCCCTGACCATTAGGTCCAGTCGTGACCGACTCTGGGCTTGCGGCGCTCATCTCGCTTTATTGGCCGAGGGAGCCGGCGTACAGCTTCTGGGTCATGTGGCCAGCATGACTAAGCCGCTTCTGGCGAACCAGAGCAGCGCACGGAAACGCCGTTTACCTTCCCGCCGGAGCGGTACCTATTTATCTACTTGCACATGGACGTGCTTTCGAACTGCTAGGTAGGCAGGAGCAGGGACCGAGCAACGGGAGCTCACCCCGTCGCGGGGATTCAAACCGCCGACCTTCTCACCAGCAAGTCCTAGGCTCTGTGGTTTAACCCACAGTGCCACTTGGGTAATGTAAATGCCCCCAAATACATAGCTCAGACCTTAATCCAATTGAAAATCTATGGAGCTGACTAAAGAAACTTGCTAGTCAGAGGCAACCCAGCAATAAAACCCAATTAATAGAGGCAATTCCATCTTGGTTTCACATTATAACAGCTGCAGGACTAAAAAACTTGGTTCACTCCATGGGAAGGCGTTGTAAGGCCGTAATTAAAGCTAAAGGTTACTCAACTAAGTATTAACTGAAATGGTGAGGGTTTTTGTATATCTCATTTTTTCTATGTGTTTCAGGTTTCTTCTTTATGACTGCTGTTTTAATAAATAATCATTCATAAAAGTCATTGCATTACATTCTTCATTAAATTATCTTTCCATTGATATATAATATTATTGTATTACTCAGTGCTTTTTATATGGGGAGACGCAGGGGTATGCAAACCCCTAAAAAAATTAAGAATCTAATGGGAGAAGAAACTAAACTTTTTTTAAAAAAAATAGTTTATTCTCTAGCACAGCGAATCGTCAGTTCCGCTGCTACCCCAGATGGCAGCCTCATTTCCTATCATGATGTTTCCTGAGTCTCAGATAGAAACAAGTGTTTAATGCAGGGGTCGGTCAGCAAACCTTTTCAGCAGGGGGCCGGTCCACCGTCCCTCAAACCTTGTGGGCGGGGCTGGACTATATTTTGAAAAGGAAAAAAAAGGAACGAACTCCTATGCCCCACAAATATCCCAGAGATGCATTTTAAATAAAAGCACACATTCTACTCATGTAAAAACACCAGGCACGCCCCAAAAACAACGCAGAGTTGCATTTTAAATAAAAGGACATATTCTACTCATGTAAAAACATGATTCCTGGACCATCCGTGGGCCAGATCCGCCCCCCGGGCCTTAGTTTGCCTACCCATAGTTTAATGTATGAAGCAGTGTGGAATGTGGATGTGTGGTGTTTTACTGATGAAAGTTTGTACTCATTGAGGGGCAGTATTTCAATATGAGTAATGTATGTTCTTTGTGGAATGCGGGTGGCGCTGTGGGTTAAACCACAGAGCCTAGGACTTGCCGATCAGAAGGTCGGAGGTTCGAATCCCCGCAACAGGGTGAGCTCCCTTTCCTCGGTCCCTGCTCCTGCCTACCTAGCAGTTCGAAAGCACATCAAAGTGCAAGTAGATAAATAGGTACCGCTCTGGCGGGAAGGTAAACGGCGTTTCCATGTGCTGCTCTGGTTTGCCAGAAGCAGCTTAGTCATGCTGGCCACATGACCCGGCCATGCTGGCCAATAAAGCGAGATGAGCGCCGCAACCCCAGAGTTGGCCACGACGAGACCTAATGGTCAGGGGTCCCTTTACCTTTACCTTTATGTTCTTTGTACTTTTGTCCATTTACTGTATTTATTTTTCACTCTTTGCTTGCTGCTTTTCATCCAAACAGGTGTGCAATAGCAATAAGAACTGCCACTGTCACCCGGGGTGGGCCCCTCCCTACTGTGATGCCAAAGGATATGGCGGCAGTCTGGACAGTGGACCTGCATACAATGGCAAGTACCTGAACTACACACCTTCCTGTCTTTGGTGACGCCTGGAGGTTGGGAAGTGACAGCTGCTCCAAGAGGCTTAAGTCCTCCTTGGCTGGTATGGTGGTGGCTTACTGTGCCTCTCTAGTTTTGTTTTCCATGGGAAGAGGAGCTTGGGTTTTGGATAACCAGCCATTGGAAACTTAGAAATTTAGATATATCTTTCTGCCACTTCTTGAAACAGTCCAATTTATCAACAATTTGTAATGTCTGAAACAAAAATAACATTCTAGGCAATACATTCATTTTGATTACTGCAATTCGACCTAACAAGGAAAGCTTCAGGTTCGACCATATTTCTAAATCTTTCTTTATCTCTGTCCAGCACTTATCATAATTATCCTTAAATAGGTTTACATTCTTAGATGTCATGTTAATCCCCAGGTATTTTACATTCTTTGCCACCGTTAACCCAGTTTCCTCTTGGAATCTCTCTCTTTCAACATTTGTTAAGTTTTTTTCCAGTACCTTAGTTTTTTGTTTATTCAACTTAAATCCTGCGACCTGACCAAATACTTGAATTAATTCTAGAACTCTTTTGGTACTAGTGTCTGGCTCTTGCAATGTCAATACTAAGTCATCTGCAAAGGCCTTCAATTTATAATGTCTGGCTCCGACCTGAATCCCTTTCACCAGCTGGTCCCCCCTAATCATATTTAACAAAACCTCCAGGACCGATATAAAAAGTAATGGGGATATTGGGCACCCCTGCCGTGTCCCTTTTTCAATAAATAGTTCATCAGTAACCACATTATTTACAATTAACTTTGCCTTTTGCTCAGAATAAATTGCACTTATACCATTTTCAAACTTTTGGCCTACCCCCATCCCATGGAGGTTCTTCTTCATAAATTTCCAAGATATATTGTCAAAGGCTTTCTCCGCGTCCACAAAGATTAAAACTGCCTTTGTATTAATGTTCACTGTCAACATTTCTATAATGTCAATTACGTTCCTTACATTAGTAGATATATGTCTACCCGGGAGAAAGCCTGCCTGATCTTTATGAATCTCCTCCATCAACACCTTCTTCAATCTTTTTGCCAAAATGTCTGCAAATATTTTGTAATCCACATTAAGTAGTGATATAGGGCGGTAGTTCTTGATCTGTTTTTTATCAACCTCAGTCTTTGGTATAAGTGTAATAAAAGCTTCTTTCCACGTTTTGGGTGCCCTTTTCCCCTCTAATATCTCATTGCAAACCTCCTTAAGCAGCTGTATTATCCAGTCCTTCAAAGCTTTGTAATATCTGGAGGTTAATCCATCTGGCCCTGGAGATTTTTTGGGCCAGTTGCTGTCACTTAGCCTACCCCACAGGGTTGTTGTGAGGATAACATTGAGAAGTATGGACACACCTCAAGCTCTTTGGAGAAAAGCTGGGATATGAAATGCCAAGTCCACAAAATTACTCTCCAACAATATCTTTTTAAACATTTTTATTCGTCCTGTTCCTTAGGCATGTTTTTCTTAGGCAAGTTGTGGACTTCCAACCCAGCTGAGCCTTTTAAGCATACAGATACTATTCTTGCACATAACATAGAGACAGTAAAATATAAGCAGCAAAGCCCAGACAGAAAAGAAAGGGGAAATGGAGAAAGGGAAGAGGGGAAAGAAAGGAAAACACCAGATTATCATCACTAAAGCCCTTTCATATGGCACATATTTCCACAACATTTATCTGGATTTCTTTATATATCTCTTCTGTAACTTAACATTGATAGGCTGCTAGTTCTTTGACTGCTGTTCTGTTAAGTAATGGCAACTGGGTTTTTTAAAAAAGCAAAGCAAAATCCCAAGCCAGGAATTGCACACACAACAAGGACTTCCTGCATATTGTTCACACTCGCTGTGTTTCAGATGTGTGACTGATGAAGGAGTGCTTTTAGGGTCTTTGCTTTGACTTAGGATAATATTGCAACATTGCCGCTTAACTTACCATTTATTGTTTGAGCACAGACACTGCACTGCATGTTGTATTAAATTCAGACAAAAAAGCAACCCCTCCCCCAAAGGTATAGAAGAAGGTCCCAGATACAGTATAAAGATCCATTTGCTCCTAAAGACCCAATTCTATACAAAGGTTGGTAACAATTTTTAGTGTTGATTTTTTTGGGGTCATACCATGCAATCTAAGTTTCTCTTGGAGAAGACAATTAGATTGATGGGCTACTGGACTTTTTGTGGTGGATTTTTGTGGTGGGTATTATGCACAAGATAAAGACTGGCACAGCATCCTTTGAGGCAACAAATACCGTTGTAAATATAATGTAGATTAAAGTAATTCTATTATTGTTCCATTGTTTCCCCCTATGCTTTTAGGTGTTTTTATTTTATCTCTAAGCCACCTTGAGTCCCTGTCAGGGGAAAGGCTTGGCATAAATGAACAACAGCAACCACTTCCTGCATCTTCCTCCCTGCTCACCCTGCAGCCAACAGGCACTCTCTTCACTTTCTGCCCAATAATAAAGCCACCATTCCGCATCACCTTTCTTACCCAATTTTATCTTCTCCATGTCTCCTACTCTCTCCTTTTTGGCAACTCTGCTGTGTACCCCCATTTTCACCTGCACCCCATTTCCCCTCCCTCCTCCTTCCCTTTCTCAACTCTCCCTGGCACACAGGCCACCCATATTTCTAGGCTTATTTTGCAGCTCCCTTTCCACCCGCTTGCTATGATGGAGATGTTGCTGTACCTTAAAGACGAGCTGAACCTTTTTTTTATTATTATTAATATTTATTGAAATTTTCCAAATAATACAAAGACAAAAAACAAAAATTCAAAGAACAAAAAAAATCAAAAAGAAAACAATTAAAAAACACATAATATTTAAAAAAACCTTATTTTCCTTCACCTTATTTCTCAGACCTCCTCCCCCCTCCCCTTCTTGTATTCCAGTTTATGTTATCCGCTCAACAAGTTCTTATCTTATTTCTCAACCTTAACTTAATAATTTGTTTAAATCATGCTGTTATTTTCCTTTTCTTTTTTCTTCCATTCCTCAATTTATTTTTAAGAACCTTATATCTATTTAATTTTAAAAACCCAATTTTAACTTAATCTTAAACCTTTTTCCTAAAGTCGACCCAAATTTCCCTTCCACGATTTTCCCACATTCCATAAAGTTGCAAAAAAAATATATAAAAAAGAACTTAACAAATTATGTTTTAACACCCTTTGGATTCCCAAATCCCACCCTCCCTTTCCCGGTTTTGATCCCCAAGCCAATGTCCATCAGTCCATCTATTCTCAACCTGGATCCCAAACTTCCGAGGCTCTTGGACCTCTCTCAATTTCTCTCTGCCGGTTTTTTTGACAGTCCTTTATATTCAACACCAACTCTCGAAGAAGCTCTGTCCCAATAATGTCCATTTTTCTTCCAAGCAGGCCTCTGTATTTAAAAGTGGAGCTCAAATTTTGTTTCTTAAATCTTTTAAGTCTATATGTTCCAAAAGCTCCAACTTCCATCTTAATCAAATTTGTGCTACCAGGCCTCTGGTCTAGCTTGATCTTCCACAACATTGTAGCTTCACCTTCATTTTCCACCAAATCCTCATATATCTCTTGTACCACTTTCTCAGTTTTATCAGATTTCTTCTTCCCAGCTGCAACGGCTTCTGTTCCAACTTCAAGGGCTTTTGGTTCAACAACAAAGACTTGTGTCAAGTCTCTTCCTGTTCCAGTAAGATTATTTACTGTTTCATTCAATGTTATTACCCTTGTAGCCAAAATATCGCTCTGGTCCTGGAGCTTTCCCAGGAGATAGAAGGTCCTATTCGGCTCAGTGAGTAATTTTCCACTTGCAGCCATTTATTGCAATGTCTCAAAAATCCCCTCTAGGGGGATTATGTTTACTTAGTATCTTTCCAGTTTCAATCCAAAAGTCCAATGTAACTTATTTTCCTTTGTTCCCAACAATTTGTATCCAAATTAAAGAAAATCTAACCAGCAGAGTCACCAAAAACAAAGTTTCCTTTTATTCCCCAACTTTGACAGCTAATTTGACAGCTGTCAAAGTCTTCTGTATCTTTTTGACAGGCTCTCTCACGGATCACTCCCGGGTCTTGGGGGGTTACACTTTAACTTTCCAAACCAATTCTTATCCTCCAGCAAAATCAATTGTACTGTCCAATCGCGAAATTAATAGTTTTTCTTCAAAAAAGACGAAGATGTTTCTCTCAACTTTAGTTGTCTAATCCTTGCTTTAGATTATCAACAAGGCGGGGGGGGGGCGGACTTCCTTTTTACACCTCCCCCGATCGTGCCAAATTTAAAAGAAGAAATTTCCCTTTTAAGTCCAATTTCTGTATTACTCATGGGTTGTTGCTTTCGGTCCGAATGTTCAAAGGAAAAAGTCAGCGCTCTCCGTCCATGGCATGCGGCTTCGCTCAGCAGGGGAAGCAGAAGACTCTCAGCACCGCACCGCTCCCCGTCCCCCGTTCCGTAGCCTTTAAAAAGGCTCCTTTGCGGGTCGGGGGGGCGCTAATGGTGCCCACCGAGTTACCAAGTCCACAGGCATCCGCGCCTGTGGTTTTTAAGGGTCCCCGCGTCGCTGGCGTGGCAGAACCCGATCCCTACTGAGCCGATTCCCTCCGGAGCACGGAGGGAATCCGCTATTAGGCGATGGCGCTAACCCGGAAGTCAAAGACGAGCTGAACCTTAAGAGCAAACCTGTCCAGTTAGCTTGCTCACTTAGAGCTGATGGATGTTGTTTGCTTGTTGATACATTGAATCTGGAGCTTCATGTTGAAGGCAACATGACAGGTTACAAAAAGAAATAGCAGAGAAGGATGCAACACGGACGCCAACACCAAAAGCTAACACAATAGAGCCTTTCCCGACTCCCTTCTTGCTGTAAGCAAGCCTGGTTTCAAACCACCACTTTCCCTCTATTCTCCCTCCCATGTCATAGCCACTGCTCTTGGGCAAGCTGTCTTCTCTCTTGCCTCCCTCCCTGCTCTTTCTAATGGGGCACTGCAAATCAACATTTTGATTATATGGGAGAAAAGCAAAGTCAGTAGTCTAGTCCAGAGGTAGCTAGCGTGGTAAACTGCAGCTGTTGTACAACAACAACCATAATCCTCCCTGACCATAGGCCATAGTGGTTGGAGCTAATGGGAGTTGTAGTCGAGTACACTTGGAGGGCACCACCGTGGCCTTCCCTGGAGTCAGTTGTGCTCGGGAAAAAGTAAGTTTTGCCCTGCCTTTCCATGTTCTGCCCAATGGGAAGAAAGGGTACTGAGATTACCAACATGTCCATAAGAACCCAGCTACTTTAAATGACCGATACTAATCTTGTTTTGTGCATTATACGCATTTGTAAACTGCTTTGGATTTTGAAAAGAGCAGAGGTTGAAACTGTTGACTGATTTAACAAGCTCACAGCATTCCTTTTCTCCCTCAATGGGGTTGAGGAAGTTTGTAATTCCCACCCTGCAGAAAGGTAACCATTGTTCCTGTTGTTGCTAATTTTCTTTCTTTGTTTATTCTCTCTCTCTTTCAGATGTGGATAACACCACAAGAAATTGGCTGCTGGCATTCTTCTGCCTGATTCTCCCTCTCCTGTTGCTTTTGCTCTTCACTTACCTTGCGAGGAATCAGTTGGTGTCATCCTTAATGCCGTTGATAGAGGCTTGTTGTGGGTAAGTATTTTCTGTCCACCCCCCCCCCTGCTGTGTGGAAAGCTGACTAGGAATTATTTGGCAGAACTAAGGCATTTAAAGGCTCTGTGTGCAGCACTGGTGCCAGGCCCGGTCCACTGGTGAGGCAAGGTGAGGTGCCTGCCTTGAGCGGTAGAAGCCTAAGAGGCAGTGGCTGCCTGCAACAGTGCTGGTTTGCAGCAAGATCTCACTGAAATTTCACGAGATCTCGCACAGCACACAAGATCCTGTGATATCTCACTGGAAGTCAGTGCCCCTGCCAGCTCTTTGTGGATGCCGCTTCGCAACACAGGTAAAAGAGGAGCACTGGCAGCAAGTGTGTGTGTGTGTGTGTGTGTGTGTGTGTGTGTGTGTGTGTTACATTCCCAAAATTGGATGTGTCCCTCTGCCAGGGGCATTGTGTATTCTGCAAAATAGGGAAGAATTGGTTTTTCTAGAACCAACTGAACACCAGCCAGTTCCCCCTAGTTTGCCAGCCCTGTTTTGTTCTCTGCACGCTGTCAGAAAACAATTGGAGAAGTCAGACCTTTGGTCAAGTATCTCAGTGTTGCTTACTCTGAATGACAGTGACTCCCCAGTGTTTCAGGTAGGAGCCTTCCCTGGAAATTTTGCAGGCAAAGCATGGGATTGACTCTTAAATTTACAGATTTTCTCTAAGAAATTCTTGGTATGGCTGAATCGTGGAACTGCTAAACAAGCGTCTGCATAGAAGCTGAGCCTCTTGGTAAAGTCACATCCAGTGTGTTCTGTTCACTTAGAGAACAACTGCAAGACTCCGCAAAGTATTCTCTGTAATGCAAACACACAAACCTGAGACATTTGATCAGGGGTCACCATCCCTCTTGGACCAGTGGGCATATTTGGAATTTTGAGAAAGTGCTGTGGGCGCCATCACAAATGACTGCCAGGGGGTTTGGAGCATGGCACAAAATGGCTGCCACGGTGTGTGTACTGGCACCTCACCCTCGCATACTTAATCCTGGGGTTAAGTGAAATTTGGGTATGTTACAGGTTGCCTGTTCAATGTAGAACAAGCTGAGCCAACAGGAACTAGCAAGGAAGAATCTTGTGCATTGTGGAATTTTGAGGGGGTATTTATTGAGACCTTTCATAGGTAGCAGAGGAGGCACAGGAAGGGATGCTAGTGCCTGCAGGCCAGAGAATTACTCTGTCAAGGTTAGTGCAGGTGAAGGATTAACCAACTTCCATGATCACACCATCCTCACTGTGGCATAGAGTGTGGAACGTGGTTTCTTGCATTCTGTACCGTTTGGTGGGGGCAGAATAACATCACTCTGTTTAGCTTATGCCAAATTGGACCTTTGTTAGTTAGGGGAAGTGGGGCAGATTGATACAGAAAAATTCAATCTCATATTTTAATGAGTAAAATAATAAAATTTTTGGCTTGATGCATGACATAACTAATCAATATTATAATAGCAATCATAAGAACCATTAAAGGTAGAAGATAATGAGAATATAATGACTTGAGTAAATCATGGGTTTTGTATCATTCAGCCCCACCAATGGGGCACTTCGATACAAAGCATAAATTGTATGAGAATGGTAATTATTTGCAAAAAATTATGAAAAAACAATTTTTATCGAGAGAGATCATAATCAGCCTTACAATTTGTTGCTTAAAATCTAAATTATATATCAAAACTTACAGTGTTTCACACATATCATAGACTTTATGGCAGGTTTTCTTAACAAAACATCAAAATTTATATTAATCTTTCCTCAAACACCTATCCATTAAAAAGAAAACTTTGGAAAAACTTAAAAAGTGTAAGAACTTACATTAGTCAAAAAATAGTAATATTGTTGTTGTTGTTTTGTTAATACCCCACCCATCTGGCTGGGTTTCCAAAGCCACTCTGGGCGGCTTCCAAAAAAAGATTAAAAATACAATAAAATATCAGTCAGTAAAAACTTCCCTAAACAGGGCTGCCTTCAGAAGTCTTCTAAATGTCAGATAGTTGTTTATCTCTTTAACATCTGATGGGACGGCGTTCCACAGGGCAGGTGCCACTACTGTAAAGGCCCTCTGCCTGGTTCCTTGTAACTTGGCTTCTCGCGGTGAGGGAACCACCAGAAGGCCCTTGGTGCTGGACCTCAGTATCTGGGCTGAACGATGGGGGTGGAGACGCTCCTTCAGGTATACAGGACCGAGGCCATTTAGGGCCTTAAAGGTCAACACCAACACTTTGAATTGTGCTCGGAAATGTACTGGGAGCAAATGTAGATCTTTCAAGACCGGTGTTATGTGGTCTCGGTGACTGCTCCCAGTCACCAGTCTGCATGCACCACTCTGACGAGACAGTCCACAGGCAGGTAGGGTCTCAGCATGCGTACCAGATGGAGCTGGTAGACAGCCGCCCTGGACACAGAATTGACCTGTGCCTCCATGGACAGCTGTGAGTCCAAATGACTCCCAGGCAGCACACCTGCTCCTTCAGGGGCACAGTTGCCCCATTCAGGACCAGAGAGTCCCCCACACCCGCCCGCCCCCTGTCCCCCAAGAACACTACTTCTGTCTTCTCAGGATTCAACCTCAATCTGTTAGCCGCCATCCATCCTCCAACCATCCCCAGGCATTCACACAGGACCTTCACTGCCCTCACTGGTTCTGATTTAAAAGAGAGGTAGAGCTGGGTGTCATCCACGTATTGATGAACACCCAACCCAACCCCCCTGATGATCTCTTGCAGTGGCTTCATGTTAAAAAGCATGGGGGAAGAGGACAGAACCCTAAGGCACCCCACAAGTGAGAGCCTAGGGGTCTGAACACTCATCCCGCAACACCACTTTCTGGACATAGCCCAGGAGGAAGGAGTGGAACCATTGTATAACGGTGCCCCCAGCTCCCAGCTCCTCTAGATGGTCCAGAAGGATGTTATGGTCGATGGTGTCAAAAGCCGGTGAGAGATCCAGCAGAACTAGGAAACAGCTTTCACCTTTGTCCCTAGCCCACCGGAGATCATCGACCAGCGCGACCAAGACAGTTTTAGTCCCATGATGAGGCCTGAATCCCAACTGGAAGGGATCCTAATGGTCTGCATTTTCCAGGCGTGCCTGGAATTGTTGAGCAACCACCCGCTCAATCACCTTGCTGAAGAATGGAAGATTTGACACTGGACAATAGTTTACCATATTGGCCAGGTCTAAAGATGTTTTTTTGGGAAGCGGTTTAATGACTGCCTCTTTCAGACTGCCTCTGTCTGGGAAGGCTCTATCGCAGAGGGAAGCATACACCACCCCGCAGAGCCCATTGCTCAGCCCTTCCAAGCTCCCTATTATTAGCCAGGATGGGCAGGGATCAAGGAGACAGGTGGTCAGTTTCACTCGTCCAATCCTCAGAGGTAACAGATTGGAATTGATCCCATATAACATGACTAGACAGGACTCCAGCACTCTTCCGCCCTGGCCCTGCTCCCACGGTGGAGTCTACCCTTTGGGAAATTTGGTTTTGGCAACGGCAAAACAACATTCTTGGAATCAACCCTTGCCTTATCTTCTACAATGGGGAAGACAAACATACAAGATCCTGTTTTTTTCCTGAGATATGACACTTGATAATCCGTCATATTATATTTAGAAATGACTTTGGCCACGTAGTAAACAAGTTTTTTCTTTTCAAATTTATTGACTTTAGAGATTTCATGCAAACTTGTATATTGGGGCACTATTGTACACTAGCGGGGCACTTTTATATGTATCAATGTGCCCCGCGTCTTAGTGTATCAAAGTGCCCCAACAGGCATTTTCAAAAAAACTAACAATTATTAATAAAACCACTGTACTTATTTAAAAATCACGTGTAATCCTGATTACTGAGTTGAATAACTTACAGTACCTTTGGTATTTTTAAATCTTAACTAAACGACGTAAAACAGTGTTGGAACACTTTTACATTTCACGTAATTTTTTAGTTGGCCATGCGAAAAACACACCTACTCTCGTCAAACACCAACGGCTAATTGGCGGGCGGTACGGTTGTAACTGTTGTACTCACACACGTATAGACATGTTTTAGTGATGTGGCAACACGAATAACATTTCTTGATATTGAAATATTGTTGGTGCATCAATGTGCCCCGTGCATCAATGTGCCCCTCTTTCCCCTAATTGTGTAAGGTTTGTGCCAGTTTAAATAAATGCCTCTGTAATTAAGGTTTGTTACCATCCTCAGCAACTATGCTCTCTCTCCCTCCCCACCTTCCCTTGGAGAATGATCTAGAAAGGGGATCTTTGAGGAATGCGGCTCTTGCTTAAACGCCTTCTCTGTATCACAGGAATAGGGTGCATGACCCTTCTCTCCCCCACTCCTGGCAGACCAGGTTTGCCAGGCAAGAGGGGCAACTGACCTAGTAATCACCAATGGCACAATTACACCAGGTGACTGGTTCCACTGCTGGGAATCAGCTGCTCATTGGGACTTACATGGCTCTGGGCATTCAGCTGCAAACCCATTTTGGCTCAGCTGCATCTTTACCTGGCAGATACATTTGTTTTGTATAAACCAGTTTGGTTTGCATGTTTGAAGCTGAAGCTGATATCCAAGTTCTTGCTTGAATATTTCCAGACATAGCTTACCAATCATGGGAATCTACTTGGATCAGGTCAAATCATTATTTCGTTCTGTGAACCATGAACCACCCTGAGATCTTATGATGAATGGTGGTATATAAATCTAATTGATAAATTAGGGTTGCCATATGTCCTCTTTTTCCAGGACACATACTCTTTTACATGAGTATGTAAAATGAGAGTCGTCATAGTGATCCATAATAAAAGGGGAAGTCGGCAAATGTGTCCTCTTCTTTGCTCTTCAAAATTATGTCAATATTATTATTATTATTATTATTATTATTATTTTAAGAAAGCTATGGGTCCCAAATTTGGTGTGGAAATTTTGCCACAGGCAGAACTGCAAATGAACAACTTGGGCTATGTAAAGAATGCTCTATATGAGTATAGCAAGGTGTCTACAGGCCTGCATAGGATGTCATCAATCAATCTGTGTTGTTTTATTTAGGCGTTTCAGAAGAAGGTCAGACAATAGGACGCAGGAGTCTGTACATGCTTCCTACCCACCAAACACTCCCTATTCTACAAGGGACATGTCTGCTCCTATGGTAAGAGCTTTCCTGATCTTGACTAGTGGTGGGGCTTGGAAGAATAAAGTGGTGGAAGGCTGCACTACAAATACATACCAGCAATTGATGTGGTTCAGGGGAGGCAGGGCTATGAGGGCAAATGGGCCCTGCCCCACCAACCTCAGCCAGCTCCCACATGCCAGCTTTTTTCCTTGCATCTGGTCCAGAGGGAAGAGGTGACTAGTGGGGTGCCACAGGGTTCTGTCTTGGGCCCGGTCTTATTCAACATCTTTATCAACGACTTGGATGATGGACTCAAGGGCATCCTGATCAAATTTGCAGATGACACCAAACTGGGAGGGGTGGCTAACACCCCAGAGGACAGGATCACACTTCAAAACGACCTTGACAGATTAGAGAACTGGGCCAAAACAAACAAGATGAATTTTAACAGGGAGAAATGTAAAGTATTGCACTTGGGCAAAAAAAATGAGAGGCACAAATACAAGATGGGTGACACCTGGCTTGAGAGCAGTACATGTGAAAAGGATCTAGGAGTCTTGGTTGACCACAAACTTGACATGAGCCAACAGTGTGACGCGGCAGCTAAAAAAGCCAATGCAGTTCTGGGCTGCATCAATAGGAGTATAGCATCTAGATAAAGGGAAGTAATAGTGCCACTGTATTCTGCTCTGGTCAGACCTCACCTGGAGTACTGTGTCCAGTTCTGGGCACCACAGTTCAAGAAGGACACTGACAAACTGGAACGTGTCCAGAGGAGGGCAAAGGCCTGGAAACGATGCCTTATGAGGAACGGCTAAGGGAGCTGGGCATGTTTAGCCTGGAGAAGAGGAGGTTAAGGGTGATATGATAGCCATGTTCAAATATATAAAAGGATGTCACATAGAGGAGGGAGAAAGGTTGTTTTCTGCTGCTCCAGAGAAGCGGACACGGAGCAATGGATCCAAACTACAAGAAAGAAGATTCCACCTAAACATTAGGAAGAACTTCCTGACAGTAAGAGCTGTTCAACAGTGGAATTTGCTGCCAAGGAGTGTAGTGGAGTCTCCTTCTTTGGAGGTCTTTAAGCAGAGGCTTGACAACCATATGTCTGGAGTGCTCTGATGGTGTTTCCTGCTTGGCAGGGGGTTGGACTCGATGGCCTTTGTGGTCTCTTCCAACTCTATGATTCTATGATTCTATGGCTGACAGCTTCCTCTTTCTCAGTGTCACCCTTGTAGAACTCAGCAGGCAGGAGAAAGTTGGGGAAAACACTGGAATTCGTTGGCTCTGCCTGCCATTGGCTCTGGTCTCTCTGCTTTCTGCCCCGGTCCAAATAGTGGCTGGTGTGGTTCTCCCATCCCACCCCCACCTCTACCTCAATATTGGGAATTGTTACACTGAGAATCTGGAGAATTTTCCATTGGGGAATCCCTGCCTGCCCCTCCCCACAATTACATGCTCCCAGCTAAGAATTCTCAGCTTCCTTAACAAACTACGGCCCCCAGGATTCTCTGGGAGAAGGAAGCCAAGTGCTTTAATGAGAGAAGCCTGATAATCTGAGTGTGGGGGCAGGATGACATTGGATAGTGGTCCTTCCTCATCTGGTGTGTTTGAGATGTCAGCATGGCTTGCAGGTGAAAACATCTGGAGGGGGTCACATTGCAGAATGCTGTCCTTCAGGCAGAATAATGTGAAGCAGCTTGGACAATTCATAATCTTGAGCTGGGATATAATTTTACTTCAAGACGGGGCCTGGGCCTGTTATGGAAGGAAAGGGAGCTTTTGAAAAACACAGGAGAGGATCCACACACAGCCTTGGGAAGTGGGTCAGAACAAGGTGGAGGAAAATGACACAGAAAATACTTGGGACTATAGGAAGCTAGTCCATCTATTCCAAGTTTTATCCCTTAATGGCTTGGGGCCAGTTCACTTGTGGGATCGCCTTATGCTCTACTACTTTGGTCTGTGGAACTGGCTCTGTTTCAGGTGCCACAGAACACTCCTTCTGCAGTGGTAAGGAATCAATATTTTAGTGTGGCAGCACCTACACCATGGACACCAGGCAGGCATGTTTGCTGTACTCTTTCTGGCACCTACTTAAAACATTTTTGTTTAGGCAAGCCTATCTAGATTGTTGTTTTTTAAAAAAATTACTGTTAATTTTAATTGTATTCACATAGTTGTTTTTATTGATAGCTTTTTATTGATCATCTTGTGAACTGCTTAGAGGTCCTACTACAGTCATTTGGTATACAGTGGTACCTCGGGTTACATACGCTTCAGGTTACATACTCCGCTAACCCATAAATAGTGCTTCAGGTTAAGAACTTTGCTTCAGGGTGAGAACAGAAATCATGCGGCAGCATGGAAGCAGCAGGAGGCCCCATTAGCTAAAGTGGTGCTTCAGGTTAAGAACAGTTTCAGGTTAAGTACGGACCTCTGGAACAAATTAAGTACTTAGCCTGAGGTACCACTGTATATACTTTTTAAAATAAAAATAAATATGCAATGGCTGACTGGCTTTCAGGGTTCTGGACAGGAATTAACCTACTTTTGAGATAAGTGCACATGTGTTTTGCCACCAAGCAGAGGCGGGGCTAGCTGCTCTGGCACCCAGGTCCCAGGGGGGCGCCGCCCGTGGCAAGTGTCCTGGTGGTGGGGATGGGGTGGCAATGTCACCCCCCTCGGGGATGACACTCGGGGCAGACCGCACCCACCGCACCCCCCTTCCTCCGCCAGTGCCACAGCTGTAACGCTTGCTGTGTTTTACTGAAGGACTCTGAAAATGAAGTGTGTGGCTATTTCTGGGTACCATCAACTCATGCCGCTGAACAGAATCCTCACTAGTGAACTTTATATTTTAAAAACAACCTTTGCTTACACTGGTTTCCTTGCAGAGCACACAAGCAAACAGATACCCTGTGCCAGCTTACGCAGCTAATCTGCAACCGTATTGTGACACTTATCACTACACTTCTCCCCTTCCCTCTCCGGCAGCCATGGGGCCATCCATGGAGCAGCACTGCATCCCAATGAGGTTGGTAACGGCAATGCAGAGAAAGTCACAGCTTGTGGTCCTGGGTTATAGTTTTTCTTGTGTGAGAGCTAGAAGCAGTTCCAATCCTGACTCAGCTTCAAAGCTCACTGTGCCACCCTAGGCCAGTCAATTAACTCTCTGCATAATCTTGCAAGGTTATGAGGCTCAAAAGGCATCACTCCATATAAGTTGTCCGGGGCTCCTTTGGAGGAAGGAAGCAATACAATTGTGATCAATAATAATAAATATAGTTTGTTTGCACATTGGCTAGTTCAGATGTAATGATATTAGGTCTGATAAAGCATGATTAGGTTGTATTGTGTCCACGCACAATTGTGTCCACGCACCCCTACCCTGGTCCAACTCCCATCATTGCTGCCCACACTGGCTGTGGTTGATGAGAGTTGTAGTCCACCTGTGTGTCATCTATCTGTCTCAGGAGATAAGTGAGTACGCCTCCAAGGGTTAGGTCAAATCACATTATTTTCGCTGCATTAGCAGCACCAAAGAGACCTCTCTGAGGTGCAAGCTTGGGCAGTGTGTATGGAGGTCCTGGGCTGCCCAGATGACAAGACCCCCTCTCGGCCTTTCTGATGTGGACCAAAGGAAAGCCGAGCAAGACATTTGGCCCAGCTGGGCTGCAGGAGTTGCCCAAAGGAGGCATATAAGATGCCATCCAACTGCCTTAGGGACTCCACTCTGAATTTGTGTAGAGTTTACTCTTAGCTTTTTGTTCTTCTGAAGATGTTCCACAATGCAGCGTAGGCTTGGGATCAAAGTGGTTCTTCTCCTAGATGGGCTTCTTTCGCAGGTGGATGAGGCCCATCTGCCCCTCATTTCTCTCTACAGCAATGTGCGTAAATCCTCTCTTGAAGATTAAATCCACTATTGGTCTTGTCTGCTCAATCCGCTGGAGCCTGTCTTCACAGGCAGCAGAAGACCTTAACTCACCAAAGGTCTGAGACCCACTGGCTACCCTCACCTGGTTTAGCTGGCCAATTGAAGCTGTTTCCCAGGGGGTGGCTGCTGTCACATGCTGACAGTTTCTAGGAGCCATAGGTGAGAGCTGAGTGGGGTCAAAGATGGACAAACTACCCCAGAAGGAGCATGACGTGTCTCTCACCAGAGGTTCTTTTGTTGTTTAGTCGTCTTAGTCGTGTTCGACTCTCCATGACCCCATGAACCAGAGCATGCCTTGGAAACTCTTACTTTCTTCTCAAAGCTGCTCCTTTTTTATGTCCATGGAGTTTTCTTGGCAAAAAAAGAACTGGAGTGGATTGCCAGTTCCTTCTCCAGGTGGATCACATTTAGTCTAAACTCTCAGCTATGATCTGTCCGTCTTGGGTGGCCCTGCACGGCATGGCTCACAGCTTCTTGGAGTTATTCAAGCCCCTTTGCCACAACAAGGCAGTGATCCATGAAGGGGACCAGAGGTTCTACACCTCCCCTAACACCTCATACACTCCTGTAGTCCACAAACTTATGGAGAAACACACTTCTCCCATCCCTGAATCAGCACTTGGGAAAAATGAATGCTGGGAACATGTTTCATGCATATTTATTTAAACCAGCCTCCCACAACCTTGGATGCTTTGGACTACAACTCCTATCAGCCCCAGCCAGCACTGCCTGGAGGGCACCAATTTGGGGAAGGCTGATTCAAACAGAATTGATGAAAAGGCAGATAAGTCAACAAACAGGCTGACATTTGACCCTTCATCCTTTGTTGCAGGCCTCCACCCCCTGTGCTGAAGACTGCAAAAACTCAGGAACCAATTTACCCTTCTCGACCTGCACCACTGCCTCCTGTATAAAACTGCCGGTTTTTCCTTCACAACCCACCCTGTTCACAGAGCCAGAGCCGCGTCTTGCATAAAGTGGCCCTTGAAACCTTTTGTTTCCCCCCAGCACTGGCTAAGAAACAGAACAAAATGCAATACCAAGGAATGTAAACTTAACAAGCAAATACCTCTACCAAAGCTCCGGGAACTGAAACCACTGGGCCTGTGAAAATTCTGTGCTGCGGTTGGGCTACATTGCTGGAGAAGTGGGTCATTTTCTGGGTGTTAACTGTACTTCCCCCTTTTTAGGGTTATATTTAATCATACATGGTATGTGGGTTCCCCCTCCCGGGCTGTTTTTATAGAGAAAAAACATTAAGTGAAGACAGACATAACATTATTAGAGATAGTAGGAAATCAATTAGGATCAATTAGGAAATGTTACTGTTTTTAATCTAAATCTATATTTTTCAAAAAGACTCATATCTTGAAGAAAGGCAGTTCTGCGTTTGCAACAGAGACCAGCTTATGGTTAGCAATGAATGGTGGAACTTATGATGTCCCCCAGAAGCCCACCTCCAAAATCTGGAGCAATTTTGCGCTTGTAAAAAATTCTGCTTTAAAAAAATGACTAAGACTAGCAATGGACATATATAAGCTTGTATGTTGCACTTTTAAAAACAGAAAAGGGCAGCCTGAAGCATGGCAGCTGAACTGGCATGTGTATGAGTCATTCAACTGCAAAGCTGAAAAGAAGCCAAGCTCACACTATGATTGAGTTTTCTTTTTAAATGTTATATCTGTCTTCACCTATAGTCAGGCAAGACATTTGGGCACCTGAGGCAGACCCCAAAATACCACTCCCCTCCCCGCCAGCGAAGAAGGGGTGAGGGAAGATCTACATCAGGAACAAGGTGGGAGGAAAGATCCACATCAGAATCTGCTCCCCCAGTGGATCCTGCTGCCTGAGGAGGCTACTTTACTTGCCTCATGGGTGGGCCATCCCAACCTGTAGTTGTGTAGAGGCAGGTGTTAAGAATTGCAGTTCAAATTAGACCAGCACATTTCTATGAATAACAATAGCTTCAGGTTATGTGTGGGAACCTGTACACAAAAAGTCAAAACTCATGTTGGACTGAAGTTTGTTATTTGTGTGCACGTAACTAAAGCTCCCGCTGCTCGGTCCCAGCGCCTGCCAACTTAGCAGTTCGAAAGCACCTCCGGGTGCAAGTAGATAAATAGGGACCGCTTACCAGCGGGAAGGTAAACGGCGTTTCCGTGTGCGGCTCTGGCTCTGGCTCTGGCCAGAGCAGCGATGTCACGCTGGCCACGTGACCCGGAAGTGTCTCCGGACAGCGCTGGCCCCTGGCCTCTTAAGTGAGATGGGCGCACAACCCCAGAGTCTGTCAAGACTGGCCCGTACAGGCAGGGGTACCTTTACCTTTACCTTTAACTAAAAGGCACAAGGTGGAAACACCAAGAAAAATTCCAATTGGTGGAGGACACCCCCCCCCCCGATTGAGTTCAGTGAGACATATTTCCAGATAAAAGTGTCTAGGATGGCAGCCACACAGCACCATCCTAGACACATTTATCTGGAAGTAAGCCAACTGGGATTTACTCCCTGGTAGGTGAGTGTAGGATTGCAGCCTTAATCTACTTATTGCGAGAAGATGAAATGTATTGTTAGCATGTTTATATGTTTTAATAGTGTGTCTCGATGTTTATTATTAACACATTTTAAAACATAGACAGTTTGAACTGTGTGCTGGCTGACACTAAACTGTAGATAATAATAATAAAAAATGATGTTAGGAAAGTTTTACTTAATAATTTTAGGTTAAGGAATAAATTTTTCTAATTTACCACTAATGGTTATTCAAAACAAAGGTACGAGAAAGTCACTTTTTGGGGACTAGGCTGGGGAGTGGGCTGCTCACAGTTCACAAAGCACTTATATTTAGCTCTCATGAATTTTCTTGAGTCCAAGTATTCTAGCTTTTAAAGTAAAAACAAAACGCAGAGAGATGCTTGAGTATGTGATGGCAAAAGCACAGATTCAATGTATGTTGATTCATACATCTTTGGTATCTGTCTACCAAAACATCTCTGTGGGCTAGTGCAGAGATGCCACAGGTTTTTCCACCATCACCAGCAATCCTGCTGCTTCTACAGTTTGGCATTTGTCAGACTCAGGAAGATGCTATGCAGATACTGCTAATGACATGCAAATTAGTGGCAACTCTTCCATCTAGTTCTAGTGATGTATTTCCAATGTGGCCTTCAGACACGCATGCAAGCTACTAGTAAGAGCTGCTGATGTTTCTCATTTGTGTGTGTGTGTGTGTGTCTTTGCTGTTGGGAATGTGATCATAACTGCTGACTGCATATTAACCTGCAAAGTCAGTATGCACTTTCCAGCTACTTTGCACACACTTCAACTCAGCACACTTGCTGCAACATCTTTAGTGTGAGAGCACCAGCCTTGGTGCAAAATTCATTTTTATTTAAACCAATTGAAACTGTTATGAGCACTTTAAACCCTAGCAGCCTGCTGAAGAATTCTGTATACTGTACATATATTTCATCACTTTTTCTTTTTTATGTTGCTTTTCGTGTCAGTCAGGATGTTTACATTGGCTAAATCTTGTTGGATTGAATTGCCTCAATCTTTGCACCATTGATTAAGCCAGATTTTTTAAAGATGTACCTGCTAAAGAGATTATTTTAGACTGGGAGCTGTAGATTAAGATTAGCTGAGGTGGCAGGATTTCCCTGTGTGCTAAGTTTAGATAGTATATTGTTCATAGAATCATAGAATTTCATAATGTGCAAGGACCATTACAGACATGTCTGCTACAATAGCTTCAGAGAATGAAACACTTTGTATTAAATTATGCTAAGAATTATTCCCACATGGCGGCAAATATTCAGCATATGCTTGTTTGGTAAATTTCTTCATAATTCTCGCCAAAAAAGAAGTCTTTAACAGTGTTTGCATATATTCTTATATAAATATATGTCTGCAGTTGCAATAATAAAATACTTGAACTATTGTGGTCTCCCCGATATTTGCAAAACCGTATACTTACCAATAATTTTTTATTGTTCTGGTCTGGAAACCAGCTACAAATTTGCTGGTGGATGGGAAAGGTTGGTTCTTTGACACAATCCTACTCTATAACATATACACATTTCTTGTGTGCTCAAAACACTTTATTGGTATATAGTGGTACCTCAGGTTAAGAACTTAATTCATTCTGGAGGTCCGTTCTTAACCTGAAACTGTTTTTAACCTGAGGTACCACTTTAGCTAGTGGGGCCTCCCGCTGCTGCACTGGACGAGTAGAGGTCTGGACTTGGCACCAGGAGGACCCAGTCGCCATCTTCCCCAATAGGAATGTAGCTATTAGGTCTAAATGGGATTATCTATCTATCTGCTTTGTGTGCGTGATGCTTCCCTCAGTTGGGGTGGTACTCCTAGTTGGTTTTATTATGAACATTTATACGCCATGCAAAAGTTCTTGGGGTGGCTTACAATAATAAAATGCTGAAATACTACTGTTTAGCTGCCCCTCTTGCATCCGGGCGCCCTTGAATGGGCACGGGAGTCAACCCCACGGAACTCGAGTCAAGGAAGAAGACGCGTGTCGGGTGGTCACCTGCTCTCTTTTGACATGGGCCCCGCGGCGTGGGCCCGCATTCTTGCAGGTTGGGGTTGGCAGAAAAGACCCGTGTGTGCGCGAGCGAGGGGAATGAACCTCCAAGCCCAGCTGGGCCCCGGCGCTTCGCCCTCTGAGCCGGAGGATTCCTGGCCCTCCTCCCCAAGGAAATGGCCTTGGCGCGCGCACGACGTTCGACAGCCGCCGCGCGGCTCTCCGTTCCAGGCGAGACCGTTAGAGCGAAGCGGAGAGGGCGCTGGACAGCCGCGTCGCCATGAAGCTGTTGGCGGCGGCGGCGCTGCTCCTCTTCGCCGCGGGCCTCGGTGAGTGAAGGCCCGTCTCGGGCGGGCGGGCGGGCGGGCGGGCGGGCTCCCTCACAGCCCGCACCGTCCCCCTACCGGGACTGGCAGCGCTTCTCCCACGATCTTTATTTGTGGGACAAGCCCAAGTAGCGTCTGAACCAGGCAGCCTTTATCAAGTTGGGGGCCTCCAGGCGTCGCTGGACTACAACTTCCACCATCCCTGTCCTCTAGGGAATGGTGGGAGTTGTAGTCCAGAAACACTTGGGGACCCCGGTTTGAGAAAGGCCCGAGCACCTAGATGTCTATCATAAAATGAATAGGCTGCCTGATGGTTTGAAAGCCCTCAACGCGGTTTACAAAAAGATAACACTGCTTTAAAACATACAAAAGTTAAAATACTGAAACGGATTGCCTCAGCTTTCTCTCAGCAGGAACGTTTTGTGCAGGCGCCTGCTTGATCTCGAGAGGAAAGGATCAGGAGCTGAGCAAGATGTGGGCCCAAGTCCACCCGTCAAAGCGGCCCCTGGGCACAAGTGGGGCAAGGCCTTGATCTTGGCCTGGGAGCAGATCAGCAGCCAGTGCCGACCTCTGAGCGCAGGCCTCCCTCCTGTCGGCAATCGCGCTGCAGAATTCTGCCCTCACTGCAGCTTCCAGCTCAGTCCCGAGGGAAGCCCCACGCAGAACACATCCTAATAGAGATGGGTACAGCAGACGGTTTAAGGCAGGTGTGGGTATCCAGTTGTCAGATTACTATCTAGGAAGAGGTGTCGACCTCAGTGTGGAGGGAATGTCTGGATCTGCCTTGAAACATAGGAACCTAGGAAGCTGCCTTAACAGAGTCAAACCATTGGTCCATCTAGTTCAGTATTGTCCACACTGACTGGCAGCAGCTCTTCGGGATTTCAGGCAAGAATCTCTCCCAATCCTACCTGGATATGTCAGGGATTAAAACTATCCCTGGCCCAGGGCCCTTCTCCCTTAAGCACTTAGAAGTAGCACTTAGTAAAGGTAAAGGGACCCCTGACCATTAGGTCCACTCGTGGCTGACTTTGGGGTTGCGGCGCTCATCTCACTTTATTGGCCGAGGGAGCCAGCATACAGCTTCCAGGTCATGTGGCCAGCATGACTATGCCGCTTCTGGCGAATCAGAGCAGCACATGGAAATGCCATTTACCTTCCCGCCGGAGCGGTACCTTTTTATCTACTTGCACTTTGACATGCTTTCAAACTGCTAGGTTGGCAGGAGCAGGGACAAGCAACGGGAGCTCACCCCATTGCGGGGATTCAAACCACCGACCTTCTGATTGGCAAGCCCTAGGCTCTGTGGTTTAACCCACAACGCCACCCACGTCCCATAGAAGTAGTACTTAAAATAGTGCAAATATGGTATCTCACACCAATACAATCAGCCCATTTTCGTTCTTCCTGCTCACCAAGCAGGAAGTTAACCTCATATATTTGAGGTGGGAAAGTTCTGGGAGGAAAGTATTTGTCAAAATAAAAGCAATCTCAAATTGTCTCAAAATGTCCAGAGCTGATGCTGCTCAGTCTTCTCATGGGTGATGATATTGATGTACAGCTCAAACCTCTAAGTTCTCTTTTAATAGTCGCTCATAATGAGATACTAGAAGAAGTTGTAGGGTGCATCTCTGACAAATTAGTACAATAAAATATGGCAAATAGCACTTGTGGGGAAATTGACTAATGAATAAAATTGGCATAAGGTTTAAAACATAAATACTCTTGTAACGGATTGGTACAGCTTTTTTATGCATATGACTAGAAATGAAAACAGTCTAAAACTTTTTGGTTAATGGACTGTTTATTGCTTTCTATAAAAATGGTAGTCTGGGATAAGAATTTATTGTATTATTTGGATGTTATTTTGGATGTATTACCTTCTGGCTTAGGGTGGGATATTTTATTACTCGTCTACAATGTCATTATATGTTGTAAGAATTTAATAAATGGGGGGGATAGAAGAAAGAAGAAAGGTACAGATAAAGGCACAAGAGTTTGTCTTTCCTAGATCTCTATTTGGTTAGCAATCCTAATTTATATGATGTCAATGTATATAGAATTTCTTAAGAGAGGCATTCCCCTGTTCCCAGGTGATGCACATAGAGACCTATAAGCTCAGCTAACCAGGCTAGGCTCTTTGTTCGCTTGCTCAATGTATATTCATTAAGGAAAAACCATAATCGTATGCTAATAGGGCGATGTAGCCTAGGATACGAGAAGTTGCCTCAGTTTATGCATATGCATTGCCTTAGGAGATAACAGAAATGTATATTAAGCCCCCCCCCCCCTTTAGGTGTTGGGCGCAGACTTTGGAGTTTATTCCTCTGCTGCCTATTTTGCTGGCTTGCAAAATAAAACCCTTTGTTTTCCTCTTTTGCTGCCTGAGTTTTTCTTTCAGCCCCAAACATTGATTTTTGCAACACAAGCAGGCTGCAATCTAATCTCCACACTGATTTGTTGTGGATGTAACCTGCCACATATCATTAAGGGTGTTTCTAGACTCACTGTTTTCAGGTGGGATTCAGCCACTTCCCAGCAAATTCAGAATGTGCAACTGAATGAGATTGGATGTAATTCTTAGGTGTCTTAAGGTGCTGTGACATTTGTGCCTTGTAGAAATTAAATGGCGATTAACTTCTTAAAGGTAAAGGTAAAGGTACCCCTGCCCGTACGGGCCAGTCTTGACAGACTCTGGGGTTGTGCACCCATCTCACTTAAGAGGCCAGGGGCCAGCGCTGTCCGGAGACACTTCCGGGTCACGTGGCCAGCGTGACATCGCTGCTCTGGCCAGAGCCAGAGCCAGAGCCGCACACGGAAACGCCGTTTACCTTCCCGCTGGTAAGCGGTCCCTATTTATCTACTTGCACCCGGAGGTGCTTTCGAACTGCTAGGTTGGCAGGCGCTGGGACCGAGCAGCGGGAGCGCACCCCGCCGCAGGGATTCGAACCGCCGACCTTTCGATCGGCAAGCCCTAGGCGCTGAGGCTTTAACCCACAGCGCCACCTGCGTCCCTAAAAGATTAACTTCTTAGCATTCTTCTTTTTCTCCAGATTGTCAAACCTTTTTGCATATCACTTATCCAAAGAAAATTCCATCCAACATGACTGAAGATGGTCTAGGTCCAGATGAGGTATTTGGAATTAAGAAACATACTTATTCAAAAGTTTGTGCTATGGAGTGAATGCCTACTCAGTGGATGATATTTTGCACAGTGATTTCCCAAGCTTGCTGACGCATGCTTTTCTCCAAGTTAAAACTGGAGGCATATTTGACTCTAGCATTTGAAAAGGTTCCTTTAAAAGTTTGAGGCGGAGGGCTCCACCTCCACTGCTTTTGTGTGAGTCACTTTTGTGAGTTTGGCTTATCTTTGTGAGCAGGGCTTATCTGCCCCCCCCCATCATATTTTATTCAAGTTGGCACCTGTGGCCTTGCGTAAGGGAACTCTTCCCACCCACCCAGAGAATTTCAAGCAGCCATAGAGGGATTGCCATCCACCTGTTCCATCATCATACAAACCCCTGAGACGAAGAGTGTTATCAACAGGACCATTTTCATTGTATTCACGATGCTGTCTGTGGTTTAGAGGAAGCATAACATTTGTTGGTCTCTTCCAAATGTTTCTAGCAAGTTACAGCAATCTATCCCCATATGCCCAAAGTCAAAGGGAGGGGTTCTTAATTCATCTGACATCAGCTGACGCACAGTGTAAATTAATAATGCAGAGTCTTCTTCAGTAAAAGAATGAAAGCTTTACTGAGTTAAAATAAATTTGTTTGTAAACACATGGGAAAGCATGCTTAAACCAAAGCGTTCTTAAACCAAGGCATGCTTTCCCATAGCAGTGGGGGACTCAATTTAAAAATGGAACACACTCAACAGGAAGTGAAACATATTCTGCTTCCAAGGCAAAGTTCACAAACCAAAACACCTACTTCCGGGTTTGCAGCATTCTTAAGACTTCCAGAACGGATTAAGTTTGTAAACCAAGGTACCACTGTATTTATTTAGCAAATGAATGTGACCACACATTTTCATTCTGAGTGGCAGGAGGCTGTTGTGCTTTGAATGCAACTTTTCCTTTTCAGATTTTTTTGTTGGGTATGGTAGACTTCAGGAGATTGCACTATGGGATTCTTTTCCCACTTTGCTGTTCCTGACTCATTGTGTGTGGATTTAGAAAACGGTTACCCTTGTACTTGTGACAATGATACCCATGAGCAACTGAGTTGAAGCACCATTTCCTTCCAGTCAAATCTCCCCCCCACCCCCATTGGCTTCTCTGGGCCCCAGACACAGGCAAGAAACATCATTTAGTTGAGCAAGGCTGAAATCCTAACCCCACTTACCTTGGAGTAAGTGCCACTGAATTAACTGGATTTACTTTTGAGTAGATATAGTGAGGGTTGTGTTGCAAGTTGTTTTACATTAAGAAGTTAAACAGAGTCATAGAATCATAGAATCATAGAATCATAGAGTTGGAAGAGACCACAAGGGCCATCGAGTCCAACCCCCTGCCAAGCAGGAAACACCATCAGAGCACTCCTGACATATGGTTGTCAAGCCTCTGCTTAAAGACCTCCAAAGAAGGAGACTCCACCACACTCCTTGGCAGCAAATTCCACTGGATCCAAACTACAAGAAAGAAGATTCCACCTAAACATTAGGAAGAACTTCCTGACAGTAAGAGCTGTTTGACAGTGGAATTTGGAGTGCTCTGATGGTGTTTCCTGCTTGGCAGGGGGTTGGACTCGATGGCCCTTGTGGTCTCTTCCAACTCTATGATTCTGTGATTCTAAGCGTGCAGACAGGACAAATAACTCCCCTCCAAAAAAACTCCTAGGTCTCCCTCAACAAACGTTTGAGACTAGCTCCCCTAAATCTAAAAGATGGATCAAACTGCGCGCGCCTTCTTCAGCTGCTGCCCTGCAAGCTCTGATAAGCTCCTCCCACAGCTAATCACCTGCCTCAAAAGAAACCCGGCCCCCTCTGACCTTTGCACAGGGAGAGCAGCTAATCAGCCACAAAGAAACACACACACACGAGAAAACCCTTTTTGCTCCTTCTTCAGCTCCTGCCCTGCAAGCTCTTGCTAGGTTTCCCACAGGGGTCAACTAGATACCTCTGGGAAACCCACAAACATGTGCATGTTCCACACCTGAGGTCCTCCAGGTGAGTGAATGAGCAGAGATCCTCAGGTACAGCTATGTGTGCACTCTACAGTTGTGCATAAGAATCTTTGGGTCAGAGCAAACATTATTAAATATCATTTAAGAATGATAGTTTCCCCTTTCCCCCATCATAATCACTGCTGCTGTTTTGTTCAGCAGCATTTTCACTCCCTCACCTGTTGCAGGAGCCCCACATGTCCATGTACTCTTTGCAGGGATCCTTTTTTTAATCAAGGTATTAATTAGACCTGGAACCAGAGATCTGACTGGCTATTTCAAATCAATGTGCTATTACTTCTCCTTTCTGCCTGTTCTCTCTCCTAGTTTTTTTAGCAGGCTTCTCAACCTGGCTTCCTTATTCCTCAGGAGATCCCCATTTAAGCCTGAGCTGCCTTGATTTCTGTTTCAGAAGTTGGGCGCCAGCCCCACTCTCTGCCAAGCGGTAGGAAGATTCCAGGGGTTCACCCAGGGTCTATGGTCCTCTGGAGAATTGAAGAGCCTGTGGAGTTGTAACTTTAAAAGCTATGGTTTATTCACCTATTTACACCTTCCGTCTGCATGGAGAGAGTCCGGATCTTATAGCTTGGTCATTTTAAGAGGAGCTTGTCCCCTACAGCAGTGCAGCACTAGAGTCCAATGCATCTCTCCCAGCCAGCCTGCCCAGGATGGATCTCTCTTTTCATTCTCCCCAACTTCTTCTTCCCAGCACTCCTTGCTTTCAAGACACTCTTTTCCTGTCACTTTACAGGCAGTTACTCTGGCAACCTTCCATCTGCCCAGGCCAAAGATTCCTCTCAGGTGGGCCATCAACACCATTTGCTATCCCAGGTGAAGCTTTGGCTGGGAAAGGAAGTTTAGCTTGTATTTTTCCACTGGCCTGCAATCTTCCCTTCAATACTCCAACTAATCAAAACCCTACCATTTATTTCTAGGGTTTAGCCCTCTGCCCCCACTCCTGCAAATGCCTTCTCAGGCCCCTGCCTCCTCCTTTCATCAATGAAACTTATTTTCTTTCCCTGGGTCCTGAACTGCCTCTCTGAAAGATAAAGAGGCTCAGCCAATCACTGCCATAGCTTTTCTGCCATCATCAAATACATTTCAATAGAGACTGTTCATTTCATTTGTAAAAATACTGTCTGACTGATTGTTTTGTTTTGTTTTGAATTGTCCAGAGCACACAGACGTACATGATTACAATAAAAAAGAAGACGTACACAATTCACCTGCAGCAACAGTAAGTGACTCCCTATTCTTAACCCTTTGGCTTATGGAAAGGCTGTAGCATGTGCTGTGCATGGAGAAGGTCCCAAGTTCAGTCTCCAGTGTCTCTAGGCAGAGACCCCCGTCTGAAACACTGGAGAGCCATGGCTTGGCTTAGTGTGACATGTGAGCCAGGCCACTTACTAATCTGCACCTGATTTTGATTTCAGTAGTCCATAATGGCTAGCTCCAGAAGGTGATCAGATTGGGCCTTTCCTAGTCCACTACCACCTCAACAGGGCCACCAGTCTTATTTTGCTCAGAACTGTCCAGAAGGTCATAGGCAGTATAATAATTCTCAGTTTACGCATCATGCCTACGCTAGACAAAAGTGCCCCACAAAACATTTATTTGTTCATTTCTTAGGAAGCATCTTACCTAAACTGTTCAGCAGCAAGCTCCTGTAATGGCTTACAAGGGGTTAAAGAAGCCCAATAGTAGTAATAGTAGTAGTAGTAACACAATAAAAAAATGGCAACACTTACATAACAATGCAACTTCCAAAGAAAACAGCATCATAGAAAAATTCCAGCAATGATTAAAAATGAATGAATCTAAAAGGCCTGTGGCACTAAAAGGAAAAGAGAGATGACATGCGAGCTTGTCGGGGCTGGCGGGGGAAGCCTGGGTCCCCCCCCCCCCGCCCCAAAGAGCACCTCAGGGATCAGCGAACGTTCTGCGCACAACCTGCCCGCTGCTCCCAGAGCTTGTCGGGGCTGACGGGGGAAGCCCGGGTCCCCCCCCAGCCCCAGGGACCACACATTCACTCCATAAGACACACAGACATTTCCCCTTAGTTTTTAAGAGGAAAAAAGTACGTCTTATGGAGCGAAAAATATGGTACAATATTATTAATAAAGAAATAACGCTCAGAGTACATTGCTTATTAATTGCCTAGTACATAAGACACCCTATGGCAGTGATGGCCAAACTCAGCCCTCCAGCTGTTTGGGACTACAGTTCCCATCATCCCTGACCACTGGTCCTGTTAGCTAGGGATGATGGGAGTTGTAGTCCCAAAAATAGCTAGAGGGCCAAGTTTGGCCATCACTGCCCTATGTTGTCTCTTGAGAACATTCCTTGGCTGTCTTCTTTGGAAATTAATAGTTACCATTCAATCCAGTGGGAGGAATAATAATAATAATAATAATAATAATAATAATAATAATAATATATTATTTATACCCCACCCATCTGGCTGCATTTCCCCCAGACACTCTGGGCGGCTCCAAATCAAGTGTTTAGAAACAAAACAGCATTAAATATTTAAAACTTCCCTAAACAGGGCTGCCTTCAGATGTCTTTTAAAAATTGGATAGCTGCTTATTTCCTTGACATCTGATGGGAGGGCGTTCCACAGGGCGAGCGCCACTACTGAGAAGGCCCTCTGCCTGGTTCCCCGTAACCTCACTTTTCGCAATGAGGGAACCGCCAGAAGGCCCTTGTTGCTGGATCTCTGTCCGGGCTGAACGATGGGAGTGGAGACGCTCCTTCAGGTATACAGAACCGAGGCCATTTAGGGCTTTAAAGGTCAGCACCAACACTTTGAATTGTGCTCAGAAACGTACTGGGAGCCAATGCAGATGTCAGGACTGGTCGTTGTCCTCTTCAGATCACCACACAAATGCTTCTTGTCTTTTATAACTTTTTATTGCGTATTAACAAAACAGTCTTATAAACGGTTCTTAACTATTCTTCCTCAGAGTCACTTATTTCAGATACCTTCTGAGCTCTGCTTCTCCGTGACCAGCCACCCTCAAAATGGCGAAGGCGCCCTTCCCTTCACTTTCCCACTCTTTATCCTACCCTCCTGGCTAGAGCTGGCTTGTATCTCCCCTCCTCCGAATCTGAGCTAGAACTGAACCCTTGCCTTTCCTGTGAACAGCCGGTCCCTCCCTGTTGTTCCTGTTGTTCTCTTCTGTTAGATTCACTGCTCTCCTTCCCCCCTTGGGGAATGCTTTCTCCCTCTGAGAAACTGGAAAATTCTAACTGTAACTCTTCCCTGTCAGCAGATCTCTCAGGATCGGTGTTATATGGTCCCGGTGGCTACTCCCAGTCACTAGTCTAGCTGCTGCATTATGGATTAATTGCAGTTTCTGCGTCACCTTCAAAGGTAGCCCCACATAGAGCGCATTGCAGTAGTCTCAAGTGGGAGATAACTAGAGCATGCACCACTCTGGTGCGACAGTCCGCGGGCAGGTAGGGTCTCAGCCTGCATACCAGATGGAGCTGGTAGACAGCTGCTCTGGACACAGAATTAACCTGTGCCTCCATGGACAGCTGTGAGTCCAAAATGACTCCCAGGCATCGCACCTGCTCCTTAAGGGACACAGTTACCACATTCAGGACCAGGGAGTCCCCCACACCCGCCTGCCCCCTGTCCCCCAAGAACAGTACTTCTGTCTTGTCAGGATTCAACCTCAATTTGTTAGCCGCCATCCATCCTCCAACCACCTCCAAACATTCACGCAGGACCTTCACTGGTTCCAATTTGAAAGAGGTAGAGCTGGGTATCATCCGCATATTGATGAACACCCAGCCCAAACCCCCTGATGATCTCTCCCAGCGGCTTCATGTAGATGTTAAAAAGCATGGGAGAGAGGACAGTACCATGAAGCACCCCACAAGTGAGAGCCAAGGGGTCTGAACACTCATCCCCCAACACCACTTTCTGAACACGGCCCAGGAGAAAGGAGCAGAACCACTGTATAACAGTGCCCCCAGCTCCCAGCTCCTCAAGACTGCCCAGAAAGATACCATGTTCAATTGGATCAAAGGCCGCTGAGAGATCCAGCAGGACCAGGAAACAGCTTTCACCTCTGTCCCTGGCCAGCTGAAGTTCATTTTTTTTAAATGATATTTATTAAAGTTTCCAATAAAAACAAACAACAATAAAAACATACACAAACAAAAAACAGAAAACAAGTATAATTTCAGACCTTATTTTCTTAAACCTAACTTCCCCGACCTCACACCTCCCCCTTCTGTATTCCAATTTCATTATCGAATCAGCAAATCCATTCCCTTATTTCCCATAGTTTTTGATGATTCTGTTCTTTTTCCTTAATCAGCACCCCTGCAAACCCCTAATTTTTAAACCCATATCTTTTTAGCCTTCATTAATTTTGACTGTGTTGACCATGGCAAACTATGGCAAGTTCTTAAAGAAATGGGAGTGCCTGATCACCTCATCTGTCTCCTGAGAAATCTCTATGTGGGACAAGAAGCTACAGTTAGAACTGGATATGGAACAACTGACTGGTTCAAAATTGGGAAAGGAGTACGACAAGGCTGCATTTTGTCTCCCTGCTTATTTAACTTATATGCAGAATTCATCATGCGAAAGGCTGGGCTGGATGAATCCCTAGCCGGAATTAAGATTGTCGGAAGAAATATCAACAACCTCAGATATGCAGATGACACAACCTTGATGGCAGAAAGTGAGGAGGAATTAAAGAACCTTTTATTGAGGGTGAAAGAGGAGAGTGCAAAATATGGTCTGAAGCTCAACATCAAAAAAATGAAGATCATGGCTACTGGTCCCATCACCTCCTGGCAAATAGAAGGGGAAGAAATGGAGGCAGTGAGAGATTTTACTTTCTTGGGCTCCATGATCACTGCAGATGGTGACAGCAGCCACGAAATTAAAAGACGCCTGCTTCTTGGGAGAAGGGCAATGACAGGCCTAGACAGCATCTTGAGAAGTAGAGACATCACCTTGCCAACAAAGGTCCGTATAGTTAAAGCTATGGTTTTCCCAGTAGTGATGTATGGAAGTGAGAGCTGGACCATAAAGAAGGCTGATCGCCGAAGAATTGATGCTTTTGAATTATGGTGCTGGAGGAGACTCTTGAGAGTCCCATGGACTGCAAGAAGATCAAACCTCTCCATTCTGAAGGAAATCAGCCCTGAGTGCTCACTGGAAGGACAGATTGTGAAGCTGAGGCTCCAGTACTTTGGCCACCTCATGAGAAGAGAAGACTCCCTGGAGAAGACCCTGATGTTGGGAAAGATGGAGGGCACAAGGAGAAGGGGGCGACAGAGGACGAGATGGTTGAATAGTGTTTTCGAGGTTACCAGCATGAGTCTGACCAAGCTGCGGGGGGCAGTGGAGGACAGGAGTGCCTGGCGTTCTCTGGTCCATGGGGTCACGAAGAGTCGGACACGACTAAACAACAACAAATTTTATAATGTTTGTTAAGATAATCTTTGAACTTCTTCCAATCTTCTTCCACTGTCTCTTTGTCCTGGTCTCGGATTCTGCCAGTCATCTCTGCCAGTCCCATATAGTCTATCATCTTCATCTGCCATTCTTCCAGAGTGGGTAGATCTGGTGTCTTCCAATACTTTGCGATGAGTATCCTTGCTGCTGTAGTAGCATACATAAAAAAAGTTCTGTCTTTCTTTAACACCACATGGCTTACCATACCCAGGAGAAAGGCCTCTGGTTTCTTCAAGAAGGTATATTTAAATACCTTTTTCATTTCGTTATATATCATTTCCCAGAAAGCCTTAATCCTTGGGCATGTCCACCAGAGGTGAAAAAATGTACCTTCATTTTCTTTACATTTCCAACATTTATTATCTGTTAAGTGGTAAAATTTTGCGAGCTTGACTGGGGTCATGTACCACCTATAGATCATTTTCATAATATTCTCTCTCAAGGCATTACATGCCGTGAATTTCATACCGGTTGTCCACAACCTTTCCCAGTCAGCGAACATAATATTATGACCAATATCTTGTGCCCACTTAATCATAGCTGATTTAACTGTTTCATCCTGTGTATTCCATTTCAACAGCAAGTTATACATTTTTGACAAATTCTTAGTTTTGGATTCTAACAATTCTGTTTCCAGTTTTGATTTTTCCACCTGAAAGCCAGTTTTCCTGTCCAACTTATAGACCTCCAGTATTTGATAATAATGAAGCCAGTCTCGCACTTTATCTTTTAGGTTTTCAAAACTCTGCAATTTCCACTTATCACCCTCCTGTTCTAAAATTTCACAATATTTTGGCCATTTAGCCTCCATGTTAAGTTTTTTCAAAGCTTTTGCCTCCATTGGTGACAGCCACCTTGGAGTTTTGTTCTCCAGCAAGTCTTTATATATATATATATATTTTTAATAATATTTTATTGAGATTTTTAAATACCAATGCAAAATTAGTAAACAATGTAACATATTTCATAACATAGTTTCATAACTTCTTTGGACTCCCTCACGTCTCCCACTCCCACTTACATCATTATAAATTTTTGCCAGCAATTTATCAACTTGTTTGCGTTCTTATGTCCCGCTCGTTTAAATATAATTAATAATTCTCTAAAAAATTTATATTTTCCTCAATCTCACTTATCATCCTAATTCCAACTATTTTAGTGGTGCTCAATTGTTTGTGATCTAGCATCCTTATTAACATTCAACCAAATTACAATATTTTTGTAGGTAAATCTTGAATTTCTTCCAATCTTCTTCAACCCTCTCCTCTCCCAGGTCTCGGATTCTGCCGGTCATCTCAGCCAGTTCCATATAGTCTATCAGTTGCATCTGCCATTCTTCCAGTGTGGGTAGATCTTGGGTTTTCCAATATTTAGCGATGAGTATCCTTGCTGCCGTTGTTGCATACAAGAAAAAAGTTCTGTCCTTCTTTATCACCCTCTGGCCAACAATACCCAGAAGAAAGGCCTCTGGTTTCTTAAGGAAGGTATACTTAAATACCTTTTTCAACTCATTATATATCATTTCCCAGAAAGCCTTCACTTTAGGGCACGTCCACCAGAGGTGAAAGAATGTTCCTTCATTTTCTTTACATTTCCAACATTTATTATCAGACAGGTGGTATATTTTGGCAAGTTTAACTGGGGTCATGTACCATCTATATATCATTTTCATTACATTTTCCTTCAAAGCGTTACAAGCAGTGAAGTTCAACCCAGTGGTCCACAACCTTTCCCAGTCATCAAACATGATATTATACCCAATATCCTGTGCCCACTTTATCATAGCCGATTTAACCGTTTCGTCTTGTGTGTTCCATTTTAACAGCAAGTTATACATTCTTGAAAGTACCTTAGTCTTAGGTTCTAACAGTTCTGTCAGGGGCTCAGGAGCAGAGGCACAGGGAAGAGAGGAGATGGAGAGCGAAGGGGAAGAATCCGAGGGGAGCGTAGGAGAAGAGGACAGTGGACCGAGGGATTCCATGAGCCTCTCCAGCGAATCGGAAGATTCACAGAAGGGGGCGCCAGTGGCCAGGGGTAGGGGGTTCCCAAGGGGAACGCCCCAGGAGCAAGGGGGCAGCAGGGACTCCCAGAGCAGTAGCTGGAAATCAGGACCAGCTTCCCCACCAGAGCCGAGTGGGGGGGAAGAGTCCCAAGGATCGGGGCCAGTGCATTCCCCACCAGGGAGAGAAGATAAGGCAGGGCTGACCACGCCTCCATTGGAAAGTCGGACAACGGAGGAGAGGTCAGATCCGGCCAGTGTCCTGGAAGAGGGAAGCAGTGACCGAAGTAGTGTAACGGTTAGGAGAAAGGTCACTGGGCTGGCGCGAGAGGCAAGTTCAAATGTACAGGAGCGCGGGACAGCAGAGAATGAGGATTGGGAACCGGGTCCTAAAGCCCGCCGGAGGGAGGGGGAGGAGCTAAGCGACTCAGCGTCGGAAGAGTCCAGAAAGGGCAATGCCCCAGCGGGCAGGAGGACCCAGAGGAGGAGAGAGCAGCGTAAAAGGTGGAGCAGGGCTAGGATCTTAAACTGGTGCCATAGGGGAGGAGACTCAGACGGGACTTCGCCGATCTAGGGTTTAAGACGTAGGGCTGCACGCTGTGGCTTTGAAATGGAAACTGAACTTCAATAAAGACTTTTGTACATTACTACAGCCTAGCGTTGGTCCTCTGTGAGCTGGGACCTAGAGGCAGCTCTGACAAGTTCTGTTTCCAATTTCGATTTCTCCACCTGGAACCCTAACTTTTTGTCATTTTTAAAAACTTCTTTAATCTGAGCGTAGTGTAACCAGTCTCGCACTTTATCCTTTAATTTCTCCAAACTCTGCAATTTCCAATTGTCTCCATCTTTTTCTAGTATTTCCCAATATTTTGGCCATTTGGCCTCCATATTGGGTCTTTTTCGGGCCTTAGCTTCCAGAGGTGAAAGCCACCTTGGAGTTTTGTTTTCCAATAAGTCTTTATATTTTGTCCAGACATTAAACACTGCTTTTCTGACAATATGGTTCTTAAAGGCCTTATTGATCTTAACCTTGTCATACCATAAGTATGCATGCCAACCAAAAGCGTTATTGAAACCTTCCAAGTCCAATATGTCAGTGTCTTCGAGAAGTAGCCAATCTTTTAGCCAGCAGAAAGCTGCGGCTTCATAATACAACTTTAGGTCTGGCAGGGCAAAGCCCCCTCTTTCTTTCACATCAGTTAATATCTTAAACTTAATTCTGGGCTTTTTGCCCTGCCAGACAAACTTAGAGATGTCTCTCTGCCACTTCCGGAAGCACTCCGTCTTGTCCACAATCTGCAGTGTTTGGAACAAAAACAACATTTTTGGCAATACATTCATCTTGATAGCAGCAATTCGGCCTAACAAGGAAAGTTTCAATTTTGTCCAACTATCTAAGTCTCTCTTAATTTCTGACCAACATTTTTCATAGTTATCCTTAAATAGACTCAGATTTTTTGCTGTTATGTTTACCCCTAGGTACTTTACTTTTTTAACCACTTTTAATTCTGTCTCTCTCTGAAACCGTTCTGACTCTGTATCTGTCAAATTTTTTTCCAACACCTTAGTTTTCTGTTTGTTTAATTTAAAACCCGCCACCCGACCAAAGTCTTGAATCAATTGTAATACTCTTTTCGTACTAGATTCTGGCTCCTGCAGGGTCAAAACTAGGTCATCTGCAGAAGCTTTAAGTTTATATTGTTTCGCTCCGACCTGAATTCCTTCCACCAACCGGTCCTCTCTAATCATATTCAAGAGCACCTCCAGGACCGAAATAAAAAGCAAAGGGGAAATGGGGCAGCCTTGTCGTGTTCCCTTTTCAATTTTAAACTCTTCTGTAACCACATTGTTAACTATCAGTTTGGCCTTTTGTTCTGAATATATTGCATCAATCCCTTTATATTTAGTCCAGACATTTAGTCCAAGTCTTTATATTTAGTCCAGACATTATACAATGCTTTCCTGACAATATGGTTTTTAAAACCTCTATGAGCCTTAACCTTGTCGTACCACAGATATGCATGCCACCCAAAGAAATTGTTAAATCCTTCCAAATCCAAAATGTCTGTGTTCTCGAGAAGCAGCCAGTCCTTTAACCAGCAGAAAGCTGCTGATTCATAATAAAGTTTCAAATCTGGCAGGGCAAATCCCCCTCTTTCCTTTGCATCAGTTAAAATCTTAAATTTTATCCTGGGCTTTTTGCCCTGCCAGATAAATTTAGAAATATCTTGCTGCCAACCCTTGAAACAGTCCATCTTGTCCACAATTTGCAAAGTTTGAAACAAAAACAACATTCTAGGCAATACATTCATCTTTATAACTGCTATTCGACCAGACAAGGAAAGCTTCAAATTTGACCAGATTTCTAAGTCTTTTTTCACTTGTTTCCAACATTTCTCATAGTTATCTTTAAATAAATTCATATTTTTAGCTGTCATATTAATCCCCAAATATTTTACACTCTTAACCACAGTTAAACCTGTCTCATTCTGAAACTTCTCTTTCTCAATAACTGTTAAGTTTTTCTCTAATACCTTAGTTTTTAACTTATTCAATTTAAATCCTGCCATTTGACCAAATTCTTGCATCAATTTCAAAACTCTTTTAGTACTAGATTCTGGCTCTTGTAGTGTAAGTACCAAATCATCTGCAAAGGCTCTCAATTTATATTGTTTCGCTCCGACCTGAACCCCTTTAACCAGCTGGTCCTTTCTTATCATGTTTAACAAAACCTCCAGGACCGAAATAAAGAGTAGCGGGGAGATTGGGCACCCCTGGCGTGTCCCTTTCTCAATTTTAAGTTCTTCCGTGATCACATTGTTCACTATAAGTTTAGCTATAAACAGCTGAAGTTCATTGACCAGCATGACCAACGCAGTTTCAGTACCATGGTGGGACCTGAATCCTGATTGGAAGGGATCCAAATGGTCCGCATCCTCCAGGCGTGCTTGGAGTTATTCAGCAACCACCTGCTCAATCACCTTGCCCAAGAATGGTAGATTTGAGACTGGGCGATAGTTGACCATATTGGCTGGATCCAAAAAATTTTTTTTTAAGAAGCGGTTTAATGACCGCCTCTTTCAGCGGGTCTGGGAAGGCTCCCTCACAGAGGGAAGCATTCACCACCCCGCAGAGCCCATTGCCCAGCCCTTCCAGACTTGCTTTTATGAGCCAGGATGGGCAAGGATCAAGGAGACAGGAAAAGCAAACCACTGCAAAGGGAGACAACATTGTGGTGAGAACAACCTTCCCTCCATTCTCTGACACTGTGTGATCATAGAATGATCATAGAATCATAGAATCATAGAGTTGGAAGAGACCACAAGGGCCATCGAGTCCAACCCCCTGCCAAGCAGGAAACACCATCAGAGCACTCCAGACATATGGTTGTCAAGCCTCTGCTTAAAGACCTCCAAAGAAGGAGACTCCACCACACTCCTTGGCAGCAAATTCCACTGTCAAACAGCTCTTACTGTCAGGAAGTTCTTCCTAATGTTAAGGTGGAATCTTTTTTCTTGTAGTTTGGATCCATTGCTCCGTGTCCGCTTCTCTGGAGCAGCAGAAAACAACCTTTCTCCCTCCTCTATGTGACATCCTTTTATATATTTGAACATGGCTATCATATCACCCCTTAACCTCCTCTTCTCCAGGCTAAACATGCCCAGCTCCCTTAGCCGTTCCTCATAAGGCATCGTTTCCAGGCCTTTGACCATTTTGGTTGCCCTCCTCTGGACACGTTCCAGTTTGTCCGTGTCCTTCTTGAACTGTGGTGCCCAGAACTGGACACAGTACTCCAGGTGAGGTCTGACCAGAGCAGAATACAGTGGCATTATTACTTCCCTTGATCTAGATGCTATACTCCTATTGATGCAGCCCAGAATTGCATTGGCTTTTTTAGCTGCTGCGTCACACTGTTGGCTCATGTCAAGTTATCTTTTCCAAAGCTTTGGGAATACTTGTTTCTGCCCTCCTCTGGACATGTTCCAGTTTGTCAGTGTCCTTCTTGAACTGTGGTGCCCAGAACTGGAGCAGAATACAGTGGCACTATTACTTCCCTTGATCTAGATGCTATACTCCTATTGATGCAGCCCAGAATTGCATTGGCTTTTTTAGCTGCCGCGTCACACTGTTGACTCATGTCAAGTTTGTGGTCAACCAAGACTCCTAGATCCTTTTCGCATGTACTGCTCTCAAGCCAGGTGTCACCCATCTTGTATTTGTGCCTCTCATTTTTTTTGCCCAAGTGCAATACTTTACATTTCTCCCTGTTAAAATTCATCTTGTTTGTTTTGGCCCAGTTCTCTAATCTGTCAAGGTCGTTTTGAAGTGTGATCCTGTCCTCTGGGGTGTTAGCCACCCCTCCCAGTTTGGTGTCATCTGCAAATTTGATCAGGATGCCCTTGAGTCCATCATCCAAGTCGTTGATAAAGATGTTGAATAAGACCGGGCCCAAGACAGAACCCTGTGGCACCCCACTAGTCACTCTTCTCCAGGATGAAGAGGAACCATTGATGATAGAACCGTAGAGTTTGAAGGGACCCCAAGGGTCATCTAGTCCAACCCCCTTGACAGAGGACCATTCGCCCTCTGCTTAGAAACCCCCAATGAGAGAGAGCCCACAACCTCTCAAGGGGATCGGGGCCTCACTTATGGGAAGCACTGCAGTAAAGATCTCTGCCTCCATCATTGTGATAGGCAGTTTGCTACTAGTATTTATGAATGCTGTACCTCTTCACTTAGCACTGCCAGCAAATTTCAGAAGCATCCCCTGTTTCTGTTCCTCAGCTTGCTAGCTGACAAAGACAAAGTACAGTGCCTTATGGGATCTTCATTAGTTACCTCTTCAACCCAACCCTATGAGACTTTCCCCAGAGGGCAGTCAGTGATTCTTTTTGAAATGCCAACATAAATATCACTTTGTTGTTTTCTTCACAGAACATTTTTGCCCAATGACTTTTTGGTTTATACATACAACCAAGGAGGCTTTGTCCACCCCAATTCCCCACATATTCAGGTAAAGGTTCTTAATTGTGTTTGGATGTCATTTCAGACATTGCTTGATTGATTTTAAGTGTTTGTACACCACTTGTCAGATATACAAAAGCAGTGTACAAAATTTTGAGGCAATACAATATTGTTATGGGTGTGTGGGCTACCATGACTCTTCTAAATTCCTGCATGCCAGATTCTGCCCCCCCCCCCCCCCCAAAAAAAAAGCAGTGTAAAATACAGGCTAACTCTGAGTTTTCCTGATGGGGAGTTCCCTGGCAGAGAAGTCAGAAAGACTGATAAGCAGCAAAGCAGAGGCTGTGCCAGCTGCAGGGGGGGGGTGGTTAGCAAAGACAATGCCAGAGTTGGGTAGAAGAAATTTCAGAATTTCCTTGGGCCTAAAGTAAGCAAACAGACAGAAAGTGTTGGTTTTGCAAACTTGAAGGTGGCGGGGAGTGGGGCAGGGGGTGGGAGATGCCAAAGCATGAAGTGAGTGTGGAGGAAAATCCTCTCCAGTCTGGAAGCGGCAAGCAGAAGGCAGATATGCAGAGTTATGGCTGAGGTCTCTTTAAAATATGACACACAAGAGATCCTCTTGGGGTTTAATGCTCGGATTCCCACCCATCTAGAATCAGATTGCATGTATGTGTAAATAAACCATATATCATAAAGACACCCCATTCTCCACTGTGCCTCATTCCCAAAATAAAAGTGTGCCTGCAACCCCTGGAATATCACACTGCTCATGGAGATTGGGGTGGCGTGTAACAATAAAGATTTAACTTCATTACAGAAGAAGATTGTGGGGGAAAGGGCATTTTGAGATCAGATAAACCCTTCAGTCTGAACATTGCAAAAAGCCTGGGGGAAAGTAAAAAAATAAAATGCATATGGCATTTGTAAGAGGTGATGGGGAAGCTTCTCTGGTGAGCAATTTCCAAAGGAGGGGTTTCACAGCAGAACACCCCACACCCCCCAGTTACCTCCCACACCTTGCCTCAAATAGCCCAGGGACTCACAAAAAAGTCTCAGAAGAAGTTCTCAACAGTCAGGTATGTTCATGCAGGAAGAGGCAGCCCTTGAAGTAACTTGGTTCCAAGCTACTTATTTGTAAAAATGAAATAAAATATTATTGTTTATTTAAATAAATGTATGAACCAAATAATCATAACAAACCCTCCTAAGTGGTATGCATAAGATCTTGTTCTTCCTCAAAATGATTGCATGGTGGGTCATAACAAAATTTATTTTTATTTTATTTTATTTTATTAATTTCTATACCACTTTATAGTTTTAAGAAAAATCTCAAAGTGGTTTACAGCATATTAAATCAATAAAACATAAATAAAACAATCTGAAAAAGTCAAATATAGAGTATACAGTGGTGCCTCGCAAGACGAAATTAATTCGTTCCGCGAGTCTCTTCGTCTTGCGGTTTTTTCGTCTTGCGAAGCACTGCTATTAACGGCTTAGCAGATTAGCGCTATTAGCGGCTTAGCGGCTATTAGCGGCTTAGCGGCTTAGATAAACGGAAAAAAAGAAAAAAAAACTCGCAAGAACTCGCAAGACGTTTCGTCTTGCGAAGCAAGCCCATAGGGAAATTCGTCTTGCGAAGCACCTCAAAAGACGGAAAACTCTTTCGTCTAGCGAGTTTTTCGTCTTGCGAGGCATTCGTCTTGCGGGGCACCACTGTACAGTCAAAGCAACATAAAAGAAAACTAAAATGTTATCTTAAAGATTTCAAAATAAAATATTACAAAGGAGGTCAACTACAGAATACATATTTAACAAAGTAGGGCTGGGTGAGTGTGGGCCCTGCCCCCCAGGCCAGGTGGAAAGGGCTTTGTAGGGAGCGGCCTTCACACTCACAGCCAGGTAATGTTCCTCCAGCCTCATGAGGAGCCTCATGTTAAGCAGCACAAAATAGTCATAGAAATACAGTACTAAAGCATCTAAAATTCATAATTCAGTTTTGTATATAACATCATGATGTCTGCCCTGGTCCCGAAAGCTAACCATTGTTGGTGCTCAGGAGGAAAAGTGTTCCACAACCAGGGGCAGGGAGGTGGGGTTTCTGTTGAGGAAGCCTCGTTAAACGTTTTGGTAGCTCAACTGCATATGGCAATGGTATCACCAAAAGGACCTGCCAGGCAGATCTCAGATCTTGGGCGGGATGGTACAAGAAGAGGTGTTCCATCAGGTAACTTGGCTTGAGGCTTTATGTGTCAAAACAAGCACCTTGAATTAGGTCTGAAAACTTATGAAGAGCTAGGAAGCTATGCTGGTGAAAAGCGTTCTTCTGTATGTCCAGGCCCAGTTAGTAACCTAGTTGCTCTGTTATGTATTTGCTGCACTTTTTGGACCATCTTCCAAAGCAGTCCCACATACCATGCACTGGAATGCGTCCTAAGGGGGCCATCCAGAGTCTGGAGTACATTGTCATCAATATACTGATGGCACACAGCTCTGCTTCTCCTTTACATCTGCAGATGAGGCAATGGAAGTGCTGGGCTGTTGTCTTGCCTCAGTAATGGACTGGATGAGGGCCAACAAACCGAAGCTCAATCCAGATAAGATGGAGGCACCTTTAGTGGGTGGTTCCCTAGAGCAGATGGCTGAGAGGTTGTCTGCTCTCGATGGGGTTACACTTGCTCTGAAGGAGTTAGTACACGCTTGGGGATGCTTCTAGATCCATTGCTGCCACTTAAGGCTCAAGTGGCCTTGGTTGCATTGAGTGCCCAGCTGCGCCCCTATCAGGACAGGCATAGCCTAACTTCTGCAAACTATGCTCTGGTAACCTTTAGTTTAGATTATTGCAACCCATTATATGTGGGGTTGCTTCTGAAGATGGTTCGGAATCTTCAGCTGGTGCAGAATTCAGCAGGTAAAGGCAAAGTAAGGGACACAGGTGGTGCTGTGGTCTAAATCACTGAGCCTCTTGGGTTTGCTGATCGGAAGTTTGGCAGTTCAAATCCCCACAACAGGGTGAACTCCCACTGCTTTGACACAACTCCTGGCAACCTAGCAGTTCGAAAGCACACCAGTGCAAATAGATACATACAGTAGGTACCATTGCGACAGGAAAATAAATGGCATTTCTGTGCGCTCTGGCTTCTGTTGTGGTGTTTCCATTGTGCCAGTAGCAGTTTAGTCATGCTGGCAATGTGACCCGGAAAGCTGTCTGCAGACAAATGCCAACTCCCTCGGCCTGAAGCAAAATGAGCGGCACACCCCATAGTCGCCATCCAAGGTCCTTTGCCTCTACCTAGAGGGCAGCAACATGAGAATGGCTGGGGTAGCTCCCTGCTTATGGAATGCTCTCCCAGGGGGACTCACCTGGCAGCTTTGTTACATATCTTTAGCTGCCAGGCAAGAACATATTCCTCTCCTCCCAGGCCTTTGGCTGATTAAACAATCTATCGCCTTTTAAATGGTGGGTGATGGTTATTGTTTTTGTTTGTTACTATCTATTGTTTGTTACTATCTATTGTTACTATACTATCTATTTTTGTGTTTTTACATTGACAACTGCCCTGTGATCCTCAGATGAATGGGAGTGTACACATGTTACAGATAATAATAATTCACATGAACATCACAAATAACTGTGGCTAGGCTCTCTCTTTCTAAGACAAGCTGTCATCGGCACATTGACCTGAATGGATGGAAGATGGTTAGAAGCACAATTCTGGGGGAACTGAAACTGTGGGGCAGGAGGTTGAGGGTTAAAAACTGCATGTAAGGCTAGTTAATAGAGAATTTCAATTGTGTAAATGCTGCATCAATTGCTTTTTTCTAATTTTAAAAAATATCTTTAGGGCGAATGCTTCTATCAAGGATACATACAAGGGTTCCCAAACTCTGTTGCAATACTCAGCACCTGTTATGGGCTCAGGTAAGAGATTTCAACAGCCTAAATCAATTATCTGTCAACCCTAGCAGCAACCTGTCTCTGGCATAATCCAGGCACCAGATGTTTCACAAAAGTGCATGCAGTATATGTCCTGTCTCTCCCATCCCCATCATTGTTCTTCACACTCCTGACTTTGTTGAGTGGAAGTTCACAGCAGCCCAAGATATTTACTCTTCTCTGAGCAGTGGAAAGTTCCCAGGTGTAGGGCCTACCCAGGTTTGGTCTCCTTTGGAAGGAAATCACTGTAGATTTACTTGGTTTTGTAATATTTGAGCTTATTTACAAACATGCAGGCTGAGCATAAGCATAAGTGGAGGCCCTGCTTAAGCATTCCAGCAGACAGCCAAATACCCCTGTCCCTGTATGAGGTATCCAGAGGAGATGGCCAGCACCCTAAGATACTAGCAAACTCCAGCGATTGGCAGTCCTTATGCCAGCCTTTTGCTTCTCTATAATGTCTTCTTGGAATAATTTAGGGCTTATCCACACTTATCTTTCCTCTGCTCTTTCTTGACACAGCTCACAATTTAAAGCTCTGTGTCTGAGCACCTGTTTTTAGCTTTGGAGCATTCCCTGTGAAAACACACTCTTTAATGCTCAACTGGAGCAAATGTCAGTCAGTGGAAAACCCAAATGGATGTTACACTGATTCAGCTTTAACAAGTATGTCTCCCCCCCCCCCCCGGCAAATGCTTGGGGTGGGTGGGAAACTGCTCTGACATGGAGCGTTAAAGCAGTGGACCGATGCCTGAAAGAGTGGGACCAAAGATAAGTGTGGCTAAGCCCTGTCCTTTATGATTTATTGTTTCTCTGTCCAGTTACGCTCCCGTTGCGAGCGTCTGCCAGCTTCTTGTTTTTCAGCGTAAGCACGGGAGAAAGCAAACGTAGCAGAATGCACAGCGAAATGTGAGAAGGACAGTAAATCAGTCCAAACAGCTTCTTCTATCCTAGAAGCTTTATTGTACAGCAAATAGCTTATTTACAATCCATCAAAGACCATAATTGTCCAGCTGCATTTTCCCTGACTCCTCACACCCTCAGTGCAGCGACCGATCTGAAATCAAAAGCACTCTCTCACAGCATAACAAGCTGTTGACATAACGTCCTGGCTTACTTCCTTTGTAAGCCCTTCCCCCCTCAAGCTCGAGACACAGAAGGTTAACCCTTCACTACACCCAACACCCCCTCTTGTCTCGTGCCTGAGGGGGGGATATTGACCCTTGGTCACCCCAAACCCAGACCTTCCCAAAACTCTCTGTGTCTTTGGATGGAGAGTGGCTTTGTGAACCCATCAGCGAGGTTCTTGGCGGAGGGACAGTACTTCAACGCAACTAACCCCTCCTGAACACTCTGACACACATTCTGAAAGCGAATGTCTAGGTGTTTGGTCCTGGCCTTGAATTGACCCGTCTCGGCCAAACGAAGGCATGGCTGATTGTCTTTGAAGACAAGTATCGGCAGACAATCTGTCCCACAGAGTTCCTGGACCAAACGAGCATAGAACTCTACCTCTCTGCACACCTCTGAAAGAGCACTGAACTCAGCTTCAGTGGATGAGAGTGCTATAAGACTCTGTTTCTTGGACCACCATCCAACTACCGAGTTCCCAAACTTCACCACTAGACCAGACATGGATTTGCGATCCTGAAGATTAGCCCAGTCCGAGTCCACAAAACAAGTCAGTTTGACTTCACCTTGTGCTGGTAGCCTAAGACAAAGTCTTTGGTTTCCTGCATATACCTCAGAACTCTCTTGATGCCATTCCAGGCTTGCACACTAGGGTTTGAGGCTTCCCTGCTGAGCAGATTGACAGCAAACGCTATATCTGGTCTGCTCCACTGGGACAAGTACAGCAAACTCCCTAGGGCTGACTGAAACACTTCAGCATTTTTGTTGTGTTTTTTTTAATGATATTTATTAAATTTTTAACCAAAAAAAGTTACAGAATAATGACACACATACAAAAACACAAAAAATACAAAAATACAAAAACCAAAATTCAACAAAAAAAGAAAAAATAAAATATAAAAAATCCCTCTTTTATAATAACTTACATTCATTTACTTATTTTCGTCACTTCCTCACACCTCCCTTTTTTGTATTCCATTCAAAGATTTATTCAGCAAATTCATAGCCTCATTTTTTACCCTTAATTATTTATCATCACATATTTTAGCTTCAAATTTTCATCTAAAATCCATCCCTTCTTGCCTATTCTTATTTTACCCTATTACTAGAACCACTTCATTTCATTCCAACGTCATTAACATTCAATAATTTTACAGTATTTCTGTAGATAGATTTTAAATTTCTTCCAATCTTCTTCCACCGACTCTTCTCCCTGGTCTCGGATTCTGCCAGTCATTTCAGCCAATTCCATATAGTCCATTACTTGCATCTGCCATTCTTCCAAGGTGGGTAGGTCTTGTGTCTTCCAATGCTTTGCGATGAGTATTTTTGCTGCTGCTGTAGCATACATAAAAAAAGTTCTGTCCTTCTTGGCCGACCATACCCAAGAGAAAGGCCTCTGGTTTCTTCAAGAAGGTATATTTAAATACCTTTTTCAATTCATTATAGATCATTTCCCAGAAAGCCTTAATCTTTGGGCACGTCCACCAGAGGTGAAAGAATGTACCTTCAGTCTCTTTACATTTCCAACATTTATTATCGGGCAGATGATAGATTTTTGCGAGCTTGACTGGGGTCATGTACCACCTATATATCATTTTCATAATATTCTCTCTTAAGGCATTACATGCCGTGAATTTCATACCGGTGGTCCACAACTGTTCCCAGTCAGCAAACATAATGTTATAACCGATATCTTGTGCCCATTTTATCATAGCAGATTTTACCGTTTCATCTTCAGTGTTCCATTTCAGCAGCAGATTATACATTTTTGATAGTGTCTTAGCTTTGGATTCTAACAATTCTGTTTCTAATTTTGATTTTTCCACCTGGAAACCAATTTTTTTATCTAGGTTGTAAGCCTCCCTTATTTGAAAATAATGAAGCCAATCTCGCACTTTATCCTTTAATTTCTCGAAACTCTGCAATTTCAATTTGTCACCTTCCTGTTCCAAAATCTCCCAATATTTTGGCCAATTGGCCTCCATATTGAGTTTTTTCAGAGCCTTCGCTTCCATAGGTGATAACCACCTTGGGGTTTTATTTTCAAGTAAGTCTTTATATCTTGTCCAGACATTAAACAATGTTCTTCTGACAATATGATTTTTAAAAGCCTTGTGCACTTTAACCTTGTCATACCACAGATATGCATGCCACCCAAAAGCATTGTCAAAACCTTCTAGGTCCAAAATGTCTGTGTTCTCAAGAAGCAGCCATTCTTTCAGCCAGCAAAAAGCTGCTTATTCATAATACAACTTGAAGTCCGGCAGGGCAAATCCACCTCTGTCCTTTACATCAGTAAGTATTTTAAATTTTATTCTGGGCTTCTTGCCCTGCCAGACAAATCTAGAGATATCTCTCTGCCACTTCTTGAAACAGTCCATCTTGTCTATTATTTGCAATGATTGAAACAAAAATAACATTCTTGGCAATACATTCATTTTGATAACGGCAATTCTGCCTAACAAGGAAAGTTTCAGGTTTGACCATATTTCAAGTTCTTTTTTCACTTCTGACCAGCATTTCTCATAGTTATCTTTATACAAATTCACATTCTTAGCAGTCATATTTACCCCTAGATATTTTGCTTTTTTTGCCAATGTTAGACCTGTCTCCTTCTGAAACCTCTCTTTCTCACTTAGTGTTAAGTTTTTCTCCAAAACCTTGGTTTTTAATTTATTCAACTTAAAACCAGCCACCTTGCCAAATTCCTGGATTAATTCCAAAACTCTTTTAGTACTAGATTCTGGCTCCTGTAATGTCAATACTAAGTCATCTGCAAAAGCTTTAAGTTTGTATTGTTTGGCTCCGACCTGGATACCTTTAATCAAGTGGTCCCTTCTAATCATATTTAGCAGGACCTCCAGGACCGAAATAAAAAGCAATGGGGAAATTGGGCAGCCTTGTCGTGTCCCTTTCTCCATCTTAAATTCTTCTGTCACCATGTTATTAACTATCAACTTAGCCTTTTGTTCTGAATAAATTGCACCTATACCATTTTCAAAACCTTGACCAACCCCCATCCCCTGAAGATTTTTCTTCATGAAACTCCAGGAAATATTGTCAAAGGCTTTCTCTGCATCCACAAATATCAAAACTGCTTTGGTATTAATATTTGTTTGAAGCATTTTTTAAATGTTAATTATATTCCTCGTATTGTCAGACAAATGTCTACCCGGGAGAAAGCCAGCTTGATCTTTATGTATCTCTTCCATTAAAACTTTTTTCAATCTTTTAGCCAAAATATCAGCAAAAATTTTGTAATCCACATTAAGCAGAGATATGGGGCGGTAATTCTTGAGTTGTGTCTTTTCAGACTCAGTTTTCGGTATAAGTGTAATGTATGCTTCTTTCCACGACTCTGGCACTTTTTCCCCCTCCAAAATTTCGTTGCAAACCTCCTTTAGTGGTTGAATTAACCAATCTTTCAAGGATCTATAGTACTTAGAGGTTAAACCGTCCGGCCCTGGAGATTTACCCAGCTGCATGTTCTGGATGTCACCTTCCACCTCCTGTTCAGATATTTTATAATTCAGAAATAGCTTGTTTTCTTGAGAAATTTTTTGTAATCCATTAGTTTTCAAAAATTGGTCTATATCAATCTCTTTCTGTGGCCCTTGTGTGTAAAGTTGTTTGAAATATCTCTGGAAACAGTTTCTAATCTCTTGTGGGTTCTGTATGTTCTTACCTTCCACTTCGAGGTTTGTAACAGTATTTAACTTTTGTCTTTTCTTCAACTGCCACGCTAGCAGTTTCCCACATTTATTAGCCGATTCAAAAGTCTTTTGTCTCATCTGTTTAATTTTCCATTCTATGTCCTGGTTTATCATTTTCATGTATTGTACTTGATATAGCTTTATTTCTCTCAGAATCTCCTGTGACTTTGGTTTCACTCTAAGTTTCTTCTCACCTTCTCTTATTTTCTCCAATATCTTTTCTTTTTTCTCATTTTGGGTTCTCTTTTTTATTGCATTCTGTTGAATCAGGAACCCTCTCATTATGGCTTTACTCGCGTCCCAGATTACTCTTTTCTCAACTGTAGTTTTCATATTTATCTCAAAATAGTCTTTCATAATTTTTTGGGCCTTCTTGGTAATTTCTGCATCTCTAAGTAAGGTGTCATTCATCCTCCATCTGAAGGAACCAGTCTGTGTTACTTTCATCTCCATTCTCACAGGATTATGGTCGGAGCAAGTTTTAGGGGAAATTTCCACTTTCCGAATCTTAGGAGCCATTCCTCTGGTTATCCAGATTTGGTCAATTCTTCTCCATGTCATTTTGGCTTCAGAAAAGAAGGTCCCCTCTCTTCCTAGGGGGTTCTTGGTTCTTGGTTCTCCAAGTATCAATTAAGTCCATATTGTCTGTAATCTCAAAAAAAGTTTTTGGTAGTCTTCCGTCTTTCGTAACTACCTGTCTTAGTGACTTATCCACTTCAGCATTTTTGAACACAGCGTGTTCTACTTGCTGACTATCCTTCACAAAACTAGTCTCCATAGGGCTTCTCACTCCCGCACAATCACTCATCCTGAATTTCTGAAGCAGCTGCTCAATTTTGCCTCTCTGGCTGAGCAAAAAGCTCCCATCTTGTGCTTTGACAACATCTACACCTAAATAGGTCTTGACAACACCAAGCTGCTTAAGCTTGAACCGTTTACCTAGCTCTCTGGCAAACTTTTCTGCCTGTTTATCTGTCTCTGAAAAGAATAAGACATCATCAACGTAAATCTGCACGTATTCTTGTGTTGCACCTGATCCTCTCAAATAAAGGCAACTATCAGCAACACTTCTTCTGAAACCTAGCTCTTCTAAGGCTTCATTCAGGCACATGTTCCAGTTTCTGGCTGATTGACGTAATCCATAGATGGATTTGTGCAATCTCCACACAACACCCTGCCTCAAAATCTCAAACCCCGGAGGAGGAAGCATGTACAGCTCCTCCTGGAGATCTGAGTTCAGGTAGGCAACATCCACATCAATGTGGTTTACCTTCCAGCCTCTCTGTGCAGCAACAGCTAAAAGCTGCTCGTGAAGTTGGCAAATACACCTCGGTGGAGTGTATTCCCTTTCTCTGAGTGAATCCACGAGCAACTAACCTAGCTTTATACTGCGGTTCTCCAGCATCAGTGGGTTTAAGGCGGTAAACCCACCTGCAACTCACAGCCTGCTTGCCCGGTGGCAACTCTGTAAGTGAGAACACACCTAGGTTTTCCATGGACCTCATCTCTTTGTCCATTGTCTTGTGCCACTTACTTGCTTCTTACTGAGGTAGACTCTGAACATCCTCAAAGGATTCAGGTTCACATCTGACTGCACCTACCCAGACGCCTGAAGCGTCATACCGATCAGGAGGCCTCCTTGTTCTCACTGATCTCCTCAGTGTGAACCCTGGTGTCCCTTCTGACTCACTGGGACCAGCTAAATCATCCTCAACTTCAGTGTCCTCCCCCTCTGACCTGCTGCACCTCTTGGGCCTTACAACTGGTCCAGCAGGTGAGGAAGGCTCACTCTTTGGCTCAGACTTGACACTTACCTGAGGAGGTGTTCTAGGTTCCCCCCTCTGAGGGATCCTGAGCTGTCCCTGCCTTGGACTCTATCCCTGTGGTGGACCCTGTTGCTCTGCACCACGGTCGCCAACAACAAGTTCCTCCTCCTCATCTGAGTCATAGAACGGCTGTGAAATCACGTCTGGATTAGCGTGCAAACGTGAACATCCAGCTTGTTCACAGAACTCAGCGCTATTGCTGATCACCAACCTTGACTGGTTTCCACTTGGGTACGCAAACCGCCAGGCCTTGGAGCCAGGCTCATACCCAACAAAGATCATTCTTTTGGATCTTGGGTCACCTTTCTTGCGTAGAGCCTTTGGAATAAGAACCCAGGCCTCACAACCAAACACACGAAGGTAGTGCACCTTGGGTTTCTTTCTATGCAGCAAGAAATAGGGTGTGTTCCCTACACTTGAGTTGTACACTCTGTTCTGTGTATGCACCACAAATCGCCAGGCTTCAGACCAGTACTTCTGGGGTAGCCCTGCATCCCACAGTACAGACGACACCGCTTCCTGTATCGTCCTGTTTTTCCTCTCCGCTACTCCATTTTGCTGCGGAGAGTAAGGAGCGGTCAATCGGCTAATCCCCTTCTCCCTAAAGAAATCCTGCAAAGCAGAACCAGTGAACTCTGAACCTCTGTTGAAAGCCACGCACTTTGGTGGAGAAGGTTACCTCAACTGTGGTGACCCAATCCCTGATCAGCTTAGCTGCCTCCCCTTTAGAGCGTAAAGCAAATGTCCACACATTTCTCGAGAAATCATCAATCAGAAGCAGAGAGAACTTTGACCCCCCCAATGACTCAACTGACATGGGGCCACACAAATCTGCATGAATTAACTCAAAGGGTTGAGTGGTCTGTCTCTCTGACTTTGGATAAGAGCATGTGACAATCTTGGCTTGCTTACAAGCATTACAATCCAAGAACCTGTCACAAGCCTTAAATTTGCACCCCTGTGTCAGTTCAGGTGCCTTCTGGATAAATCCCCAATTCATATGGGCAAATCGCCTGTGCCAGATATGCGGACAACCATCGTGGGGCGCTACATTCACACATTGCCCCTTTGCATCTTTGGTGTCATCCTCTTCTGTAGAAACAGGCAACTCTACAACAAACAAATTGCCTTTCGCCTGCACTGTGTACAAGGGCTTCCCATTCTTGGAAAACTCACATTGGGTACCTGCAAAAGACACACGAAAACCATCAGCAAGTAAATCATGCATACTTAACAAACAATTGGCTAAGCCTGGCACCACATAAGCTTTGACCTCATGTTTAAGAAAGGAACAGTAAAAATGTCCTGACTGTGTCAGCCTTCTTCTACTCCCATCAGCAAGGGTGACGTATTTGTCAGTTTTTACTGTCCTGCAGTTCCACAAAAAACCAGCAGATGGAACTGAAGTGTTTGTGGCTCCAGAGTCAATGACGACAGTCAGAGTGTCTGGTTGTTGACATTCCTGAAGCATTGCCATAGCAACACTCTCTTTGCTGCCCCCCTCATTGGGGTCTCTGTAGATGTCCTGTCTGGTTGCCATGGCAACAGACCCCCCCTGGCAGGGAGACTTGCCCATGACCTTCACATCTTCCGTAGATGCAACTCTCTCAGTTGCCTTGGAGACTGGACTTCTCCCGGCGTTCTCATGCAGCTCCGAAGCTCTTATCAGAGATTGCTCCAGATGGCTGGCCTTGAAGCCTACAGTAGCACTCAGCTTCCCATGGCTAGGCCCTGGCTCATGGCGTAAACAGCACTTGGCAGCTTTTGGAGAAAGAGGCTTCTCTGAGCATTCACTGCTCACTGCCCCCCCACTGCTCACAGGGCTTCCAGGACCTTTGCCTGCACCCCCCTCTGATGGGTGTAGGGCTTCCGAATCTTAGCCTCTCTCCTGGCTCCTCACACAGACACATTGCAGCATCCAAACTGCTCCCAGGCACAGCAAAAGCACCAGCAGCAGTCACAGCAACAGTCCCTTCACCACCACCCCTTGGGGGCTCAAAGCTCCTCCCAGCTTTCAATGAGCTTTCAAAAAACTGGCTGGCGCCATCTTGGCTCTCCCCCTCTGGTGCAGCCACCTCTTGGCCCTTGCTTCCCACCCCAGCTTCACAAGCTTTTTGGAGGGATTCCCAAGTGACCCTTGGCTGTCTGGCACCCTGTAGGACTGGCACAAGATAAGCTTCCACACTTTCAGCCAAAATTCTAAGCACACGCTGCTCCATTTCATTTTGAACTGCAGCCTTCTCTGCCTTTGCTTTCCCAGCTGCAGGCTGTGGGGGTTGGACCAAGTGCCATAACTGCTCTCCCACCAGCAGGAATTCCATTGCAAAAGACCATTCCAGCCAATTATGGCTACTCAGTCTCTGACACGGCATCTTAAACTCAAAGCCATGTCCCTGGGGCTTTGCCATGCTGTTATGGGTTAAGGGGCTGCTTGTGCGTAAATGGTTGAGTTCTCAACTAATGCAATCAGTTTCTAAAACTCTCCCAGACCACGGAGCCATGGGTGCATGGCTACCTCAATCGCTGGCAGAATCCGTCAGTGGGCGCTTCCGGAATTTACGCCAACATAAGAGTTCCTTAACGGAAACTCTCCTCCTGGATTCTCTGCGTGACAGTTTCCTGCACGGAGTAGGCGTCCCCAACGGAGGTCCTGAGACTTCTCCGCTGTTCTCACTGGAAGTATCTTGGAGCCCTCCCTCCGACTGAGTTTCTGCAGGAACTCTCTCTCTCCCCCTGCTGGTTCCTTCCTCAGCATCCGAGGGTCTCCTAGCCTCCTGGAGCCCTTCCACCACCTGACTCTCCGATGGCAGTTCCCTGACATCCACCTCCCCTCCAGGACCCCCCTCACCCCCCGTTTCCCCTTCTTCTCTGGGTGGTGAGACTGGGAACCCCCTGAAGGAATCCCCCTCATCTTCGGATGACTCGAAAACCGCCCTCCACCTACTACTGTCCCTTCGTCCCGAATACTACTCCCCATCTGATTCTTCTTCCTCTTCCTGTCCTGATTCTGGGAACCCCTCAAACTCCTCTTCCTCATCAGTGGTGCCGAAGTGTTCCTCCCAGAACCTAGCCAAGGGCTGAGGCTTCCTTGGGAACCGGCGATGAAACGTTCCTGCTAAAACCTCATCTTCGACCGTTTCTGCCGGTACCCAGGTATTTTCGGACTCCGGTTCCCCTTCCCATGTCACTAAGTATTCCACCTGCTTACCCTTCCACCGAGAGTCGAGTATTTCTGCTACATGACTGCTGCGCTCCCTCTCTTCTACTTCCGGTGCCGCGGGAACCTCACCTTCACGTCCCAAAAATTCCCGCCCCTCCCGGTATGGTGACAGTAATGACCTGTGGAATACTGGATGCAGTTTCATTGTTGTCTGGCAACCTGAGTCTGAAGGCCACCGGATTGACCTGTTGTATAACCTTGAAGGGTCCCAGTCGTTTCGGCCTCAACTTCTTGCACCCTCCCTTGAATGGCAACCCTTGTGTTGACAACCACACCCGGTCCCCCACCCTTATGGTTTCTCCTTCCCTTCTGCTCCTATCTGCCTGCTTCTTGTATTCTTCCTTGGCCCTATCCAAATTCATCTTGAGCTGTTGATGTATGGCTTCCATTTCTTCCACAAAATGTTCCGCTGCCGGTACGCTCCATCTTTCCCCTCCTTCCCCTGGAAAGGCCCTAGGGTGACACCCGTAATTGGCCATAAATGGACTCATGCCCGTGGACACATTTTCCGCGTTATTGTAGGCGAATTCGGCCAGGGCCAATTTCTCTACCCAATCATTCTCTCTGTCATTTACATAACACCTCAGATATTGTTGCAGAATACTGTTTGCCCTTTCAGCCTGCCTATTAGTTTCTGGGTGTCTGGCGGTCGAGAAATTGACCTCTACGTGCAGTAAGCTCATGAGCTTCCTCCAGAACCTGGACGTAAATTGTTTCCCTCTGTCGGAGACCACCCTCAAGGGGGCGCCATGCAACCTAAAAATGTGTTCTATAAACAACCTGGCGGTTTCTTCCGCCGTCACCACATGTGAGCAAGCTACAAAGTGGCACATCTTGGTTAACAGGTCTACCACTACCATTACCGCAGTCTTTCCCTTGGATTTTGGTAAATCCGTCATAAAATCTATGGAAACTGCCTCCCATGGCTGTTCGGGTGTGGGTAATGGTTCCAGCAACCCCGCCGGTGCCGCCCTCTCCCCCTTTGCTTGCTGGCAGCGGTCGCACCCCCTTACATACTCTCATACATCTTCCCTCACCTTGGGCCACCAGAACTGCCTGGTAACTAACCACATGGTTTTGTGTTGCCCAAAGTGCCCTGCGGTGGGGCTGTCGTGTAGTTGTTTGAGTACCCCTCAATTCCCCTTCCGGTATGTACAAAGCCCCTTTGTAATACAACGCCCCGTTCCTTTCTTCAAACCCTCCTGTGTTCTCCCCGGCTCTCCTGAGCCCTCTGAGCTTATCTTGGGCATATTCATCGTTCTCTGTCCCTTCTACCAGTTCTCTTTGCCCCACCAATGCTGCTCCACAAACCCAGTGGTCCTCTGGGATAATATGCCTTTCTTCGGGCGCTCCCTCCCCCTCCATATACTCTGGCTTTCGAGAGAGAGCATCCGCTCTGACGTTCTCTGGTCCCGGTACGTAGCAAATCTCAAAATGGAATTTGGAAAACTCCTGTGCCCATCTCACTTGTCTCTGGTTCAGTACTCGGGCCGTTCTCCAATATTCCAGATTTTTGTGGTCCGTGCACACCTGGACCTTGTGCTGCACTCCGATCAGCAGGTGTCGCCACCGCCAAAACGCTTCATGAATGGCGAGCAGTTCCCGGTCGTACACTGTGTAGTTCCTTTCGGATTTGTTCAACTTCCGCGAGAAGAAGGCACACGGTCTCCAGTCCGACGCATCTTTTCCCGGCTGGAGAAGCACCGCCCCTACCGCTCGATCAGATGCGTCCGTCTCTACCCTCATCGGCTTTTGTAAATCTACGTGCAAGAGCTGTTCCTCCGATGTGAACGCTTTCTTTAGCTGTTCAAAAGCTCGCTGCGCCTCTTCCGTCCAGACGAATTTCTTCTTACTACTGAGACAGTCGGTGATGGGCGCCGTTAAGTGGGCAAAATTTTTGATGAACTTCCAATAGAAGTTTCCAAACCCCAGGAATCTCTGCATGTCCTTCCTGGTTCTGGGTGTCTTCCATTCCAGTACCGCTTGGACTTTACTGGGATCCATGGCCAATCCCTTGTCTGACAAACGGTACCCCAGGAATTCCACCTCTCTGGTATGGAACTGGCACTTCTCCAGTTTTACCCACAGCTGGTTTGCCTGCAGCCTGCTTAGGACTTCCCGGACATCTCGGACATGCTGCTCCTCATTCTCTGAGTAGACTAACACGTCGTCTAAGAAGGCCACACAGTTCTTATAGAGCAGAGGTCCCAGGACGTGATGCATGAAGGATTGGAAGCATGCTGAGCCTGCCTGTAATCCGAAGGGCATAACGAGATACTCAAAGGCCCCCAAGGGGGTGAACATGGTGGTCTTCCATTCATTCCCCTTCCTCATCCGTATCAGGTTATATGCCCCCCTCAGGTCCAGCTTGGTAAAAATCTTTCCCTTCCTCACCCTGGTCAGAATGTCGTCAATCCTGGGCATGGGAAAGGCCACTGGTTCTGACACCGAATTGACGGCCCGGAAGTCCACGACCAACCTGGGTTTATTTGAGTCCTTTTTGTCCACAAAAAAGACTGGGCTGCCCCCCACCGCTCTTGACTCCCTGATGAACCCTTGTTTCAGGTTCTTGTCTATGAACTCCCTTAACTCCTGCATCTCCCTGTCCGACATAGCATACAGTTTGCCTACTGGTAGCTGGGCTCCCGGGAGTAGGTTAATTTGACAGTCAAAGGGGGCAGTCTATCTGCTTCCTTCTCGCTGAAGACATCACCCAGGTCTGCGTATTGTGGTGGTATTTCTCCCTTTTCTCCCACCACCGTCCCTGCCAGACTTGCCCTGGCCACCCCCTGAGTTTCTCTTCCCTTGCAGTGTTCTAGGCAATGAGCTGACCCAAAAGAGACTGTCCGCTGGTGCCATCCCACTAGCGGGTCATGTAACGCCAGCCAGCTCATTCCTAATATGATGGGCGTCCCCGCCAGGGTGGCTACGTGAAATGCAATTACTTCCGTGTGCCTTGCCACCCTCATTGTCATGGGGACCGTTTGTTGGCTCACTTCCCCTCCCAGAAGTTCCCTCCCATCAATTGTAGTCACCTGCAAGGAATTACTTAAGGGCAGCATCTGTATCTGGTGCTCTGATGCAAATTCCTTACTCATGAAATTGCAGGAGCTGCCTGAGTCTAATAGGGCTTTTATTGTGAGTGGATGTCCATTGGGTAGCTCTAGCAGCACTTCTACGACTAGAGCCGCTCTTGGGGGTTCAGGCTTGGGCACGTTCACTGATCCTTGGCCTGGCTGCTGTGCCCTGTCGCTGGCAGCCAAGCGTTGGCTTTTACCTGCTCCTTAACCTCCTCCTCCTCCGTCCCAACAGCCCCCACCATTCCTTGCCATCCCTTCCTTTGTGGGCACACTCTGGCAAATTGTCCTGGCTGTTGACAGAGGAAGCATTTTTTGGCGCTCTTCCCCTCTTTCTTCCGCCCTTCGTTGACGTTTGAAATTCCGTGCGCGCGCGCAGTCCCAATCTCCATTGGTTCCACTGGCGGGGAAGGTTGCTCCGGCATCTCAGGAATGCGGAAATCACTCCAACGCTCTCCTCTCCCTTCCCGCTTCTCCAGAGCCCTTGCCTCTTGGCGCGCTCCAATCGCAAGCGCCGATTTGGTCAGCTGATCCATGGACTCCGGACGGGGCGCGCGGGAAAGTTCATCTTTCACCGCCGGGGCTAGCCCTTCTTCAAACAGCATTTGAATCGGGTCAGAAGACAGGTCCCACCCCAATTTATGTGTGAGCATGGTAAACTGTGACGCGGGTGGCGCTGTGGGTAAAACCTCAGTGCCTAGGTCTTGCCGATTGCATGGTCGGCGGTTCGAATCCCCGCGGCGGGGTGAGCTCCCGTCTTTCGGTCCCAGCTCCTGCCCACCTAGCAGTTCGAAAGCACCCCTAAGTGCAAGTAGATAAATAGGGACCGCTTTATAGCGGGAAGGTAAATGGCGTTTCCGTGTGCTGCGCTGGTGCTGGCTCGCCAGAGCAGCTTCATCACGCTGGCCACGTGACCCGGAAGTGTCTCCGGACAGCGCTGGCCCCCGGCCTCTTAAGTGAGATGGGCGCACAACCCTAGAGTCGGACACGACTGGCCCGTACAGGCAGGGGTACCTTTACCTTTACTTTATGGTAAACTGTGTCCAATACTCTCGGACGGACTGATTCCCCTGTTTGCAAGCCATTAACTGTCTCCGTACCGCTCCCTGTTCAATCTGGCTGGAAAACATCAAGTCCATCGCGATAAAGAATTTCCTCAAGTCTTTTAGGGCATCATTGTTCGATGCCATCAGGGGCCTCACCCATTCTCTAGCTCCTCCCTCGAGGTGCCCAATCACAAAAGCCACTCTCGATTCTTCATCGGCAAAATCATCAAACTGCAGGTTCAGGGCGTACTGCATTTCTGTCTTAAAGGCTTGGTAGCTTCTTGGGTCCCCCCCGAATTTCTGTACCAACCCAGGTACCTTCCTTGCGATGGGGGTGGGCTTCCCCTGTGCATCCTGAGCTCTCCTCTCCTCGAGACGCGCCGTTAGCAGTGCCAGCTGGTGTTCCAATGCTCTGTTTCTCTCCTCCAGAGTTGGTCCCGCTCCAGCTCCTCCCGCTGCTCCGTCTCCAGTTGGGTTGCTCATGATGGCTCTCTTTCGCACACGCAGCGTCAAGGACTGACGGATTGCTGTTATGGGTTAAGGGGCTGCTTGTGCGTAAATGGTTGAGTTCTCAACTCATGCAATCAGTTTCTAAAACTCTCCCAGACCACGGAGCCATGGGTGCATGGCTACCTCAATCGCTGGCAGAATCCGTCAGTGGGCGCTTCCGGAATTTACGCCAACATAAGAGTTCCTTAACGGAAACTCTCCTTCTGGATTCTCTGCGTGACAGTTTCCTGCGCGGAGTAGGCGTCCCCAACGGAGGTCCTGAGACTTCTCCGCTGTTCTCACTGGAAGTATCTTGGAGCCCTCCCTCCGACTGAGTTTCTGCAGGAACTCTCTCTCTCCCCCTGCTGGTTCCTTCCTCAGCATCCGAGGGTCTCCTAGCCTCCTGGAGCCCTTCAACCACCTGACTCTCCGATGGCAGTTCCCTGACACATGATTTCCCTTTCCCTTCTTTGGCTGGAGTACTCACTCATTCTTGCCAACTGGGTGTTCCGGAAAGTCTTGGCTCCAATGCTCCCTCTCCGTCAGCCTCCTCCGATCTGCCGTTTGTTCTCTTTGGCAGTCGACCAAGCCGACCTCCAGTCTTTTAAAGCCTTTCAAGTCCTTTCTCACGCTCTTGGTGTTGAGCCATAACCTGTCCTTTATGATTTATTGCTTCTCCGTCCAGTTAAGCTCCCGTTGCGAGCGTCTGCCAGCTTCTTGTTTTTCAGCGTAAACACGGGAGAAAGCAAACGTAGCAGAATGCACAGCGAAATGTGAGAAGGACAGTAAATCAGTCCAAACAGCTTCTTCTATCCTAGAAGCTTTATTGTACAGCAAATAGCTTATTTACAATCCATCAAAGACCATCAGTGTCCAGCTGCATTTTCTCTGACTCCTCACATCCTCAGTGCAGCGACCGATCTGAAATCAAAAGCACTCTCTCACAGCATAACAAGCTGTTGACGTAATGTCCTGGCTTACTTCCTTTGTAAGCCCTTCTCCCCTCAAGCTCGAGACACAGAAGGTTAACCCTTCACTACACCCAACAAGCCCTTAGTTTTCAAAGGAAGAGCATCATCAAAGGGCAGCCAAGGGGAAAGGGTGGAGCAGGATGTGTTCAAGGGACTGAGAGTGTTCAAGGTGAGACAAAAGTCATGGGTAGGATTTTACTGGGACATGAGCACTGAGAAGTGGAGGTGAGGTGCAAGATTAGGGATGGGAGTTTGTTTGGGAGCGATCAGAAAGCCACTGTGTGTGAGGTGGGGTATCGTGTGCTCAGAGCGTAAAGGGAGTAATGAAAAACATTCTTAGCATCCCACAATGGGTTTGAGGTTAATTAAGCTCACTTTCCCCTTCATGGATCACTGCCTTGCTGTGGCGAAGGGGCTTGAATAACTCAGAGAAGCTATGAGCTATGCCGTGCAGGGCCACCCAAGATGAACAGGTCATAGTGGAGAATTCTGACCAAACATGATCCACCTGGAGCAGGAACCGGCAAGCCACTCCAGTATTCCTGCCAAGAAAACTCCATGGACAAAGACAACAGGCATATAAAAGTTATGCTGACCAAACTGTGGGAGGCAGTGGAAGACAGGAGTGCCTGGCGTGCTCTGGTCCATGGGGTCACGAAGAGTCGGACACGACTAAATGACTAAACAGCAACAACAACAACAACAACAACAACAACAACAACAAGCTCACTTTTCCTGTACAGTGGTACCTCGGGTTAAGTACTTAATTCGTTCTGGAGGTCCGTTCTTAACCTGAAACTGTTTTTAACCTGAAGCACCACTTTAGCTAATGGGGCTTCCCACTGCCGCTGCGCCGCCGGAGCACGATTTCTGTTCTCATCCTGATTTCTGTTCTCATCCTGAAGCAAAGTTCTTAACCTGAGGTACTATTTCTGGGTTAGTGGAGTCTGTAACCTGAAGCGTATGTAACCTGAAGCATATGTAACCCGAGGTCTCCTTGAACCTTGGCTAGTACTTTCTATTTTTTCCAGAGGGCTGTTGCAGTTTGAGAATGTCAGCTATGGAATTGAGCATTTGAAATCCTCAGCTAATTTTGAGCACCTGATTTATCAGATAAACCACAAAAACCTCCAGAGTCCACTTAGGAGAGAAGATTTGCCATCTACAGAAAGACAACTGGGGAGTGAGGGCATGCCTTATAAGCTGCTCTCAGATACTGTGGTAAGTGCTAAGAGGTTTATTTCATTCTTAAACTGGCCTTTAGGAGTAATTACCATCAATATTCATTTTTTTATTTGGAGTCCTCCCTGAGAACTCAGATTAGTAGGCTTACAATACAGATACAATGCACAGCCTGAAAAAAGTGGGGCAGCTTGATGCAGGCTTGGTTCTAGTAATCTGCTGCTAACGTTAAGCCATTTTGCATTATAAAAGTTCCGGGGACCAAAATACAAAAATGATTACTAAATGTGATTTATTTTGTCTTTCCTCAGCCACTGTCAGATGTCACTAAAGTACACAGATACATAGAAATATATATCGTTTTGGATAAGGGTTTGGTAAGTTATTGACCACGAGAAACACATCTTCTTAAATTACAAAGGCAATTCATTGAACCAGCATGGTTTTGTGCATGTGGGAATGTTCAGGGAGGCAAGAGAGGATATATTGTTTAATGATATCCTTCCTAACTTGTGTTAGCAAGTTCTATATCTAAGCAGAGTTTCAGCATTCCCTTTTCAAACGCACAACTTGTTGCAGGCTGGTTTTAGCCTCTAAATATATAGGATTCCTGGTAAGATCCCTTCTTTCTTTCTTTTTTCCAAAAAAAAAAAATATTCATTTGATAACACAAATAAACAGCACTAACAGAAAAAAACAAACAATACAAACAAATTCTTGTCTTATCTTTGTCTTATCCTTGTTCACATTGTTAGGTGAGCTTCCCCAAGTCCTACCTATCTGATTTTCATTTTACCTCATCCTTAGCAGTTTATATATATCATAATTTTTAACCATTTTTAAAAATCACACTTACCGTATTTTTCGCCCTATAGGACACACTTTCCCCCCTCCAAAAATGAAGGGGAAATGTGTGTGCGTCCTATGGAGCAAATGCAGGATTCAGGAAGCTATCCGCAAGCCTTGGGAGCATGCGGGAGTTCCCACAGGGCTCCCCACGGCTTGCGGAGAGCTGCCTGCATCCCGAAACCTGGGCGCGCTGAGCAGTTGCACCCGGGCTTCGGGTAGCTGTCCGCAAGCCATGGGAGGGCTCCCACGGCTTGTGGAGAGCAGCCTGCTCTGGGTGATGGGGTCGGGGGAAGCTTGGGCTTCCCCCACCCTAGCCCCGCGCCTGGGGGGGAAATAAAAATATTTTTCTTTATTTCTCCCCCCAAAAACTGGGTGCGCCCTATGGGGCGAAAAATACGGTACTTTTAGCATAAAAATCTTCATATTTTATCCCTTACATATATTTATACTCTGGTTTCTCTTCAGATCGTATAAATCTTTCGCCTTTTACATATAATACTATTTTAAAATACACTGTCTTCTACTTCTACCCTACAGCCTATATCCACTTCCAAAGCTATTCTAATTTAAATATTAACATTTTTCCCCCAAATATTCTTTAAATTTCTTCCAATCTTCTTCCGCCGCCTCTTCTCTCTGGTCCCGGAGTCTCCCAGTCTGTTCAGCAAGTTCCATATAGTCCATCATCTTCATTTGCCATTCTTCAATAGTTGGTAAATCTTATTTCTTCCAATTCTTCGCTAGTAATATTCTCGCAGCTGTTGTGGCATACAGAAAAAAAGTAAGATCCTTTTTGGGGATTTCACCCCCCACTATACGAAGTAAAAAGGCTTCTGGTTTCTTAATAAATGTGTTTTTAAACACTTTTTTCAGTTCATTATAAATCATTTCCCATAAGTCTTTTACCTTGGGGCACGTCCACCACATGTGGTAAAAGGTTCCTTCTTTTTCCTTACATTTCCAGCATTTATTATCATTAGTATGATACATTTTTGCTAACTTCACTGGTGTTAAGTACAATATATACATCACTTTCATCAAATTTTCTCTTAATACCCTACATTCTGTAAATTGGATTCCTTTTTTCCACAATTTCTCACAGTCCACCATCACAATATTGTGCCCCACATCCCTAGCCCATTCAATCATTACGGATTTCACTTGTTCATCTTTCGTATGCTATTCCAGTAATAAATTATACATCTTGGATAAGTTTTTCATTTTTGTATCTAATAATTCCATTTTCAGTTTGGATTTCTGTTTGAAAACCAATTTTCTTATCCACTTTAAATGCTTCATTTACCTGGATGTACTGGAACTAATCATCTTAGAAGAGTGACTAGTGGGGTGCCACAGGGTTCTGTCTTGGGCCCGGTCTTATTCAACATCTTTATCAATGACTTGGATGATGGACTCAAGGGCATCCTGATCAAATTTGCAGATGACACCAAACTGGGAGGGGTGGCTAACACCCCAGAGGACAGGATCACACTTCAAAACGACCTTGACAGATTAGAGAACTGGGCCAAAACAAACAAGATGAATTTTAACAGGGAGAAATGTAAAGTATTGCACTTGGGCAAAAAAAATGAGAGGCACAAATACAAGATGGGTGACACCTGGCTTGAGAGCAGTACATGTGAAAAGGATCTAGGAGTCTTGGTTGACCACAAACTTGACATGAGTCAACAGTGTGACGCGGCAGCTAAAAAAGCCAATGCAATTCTGGGCTGCATCAATAGGAGTATAGCATCTAGATCAAGGGAAGTAATAATGCCACTGTATTCTGCTCTGGTCAGACCTCACCTGGAGTACTGTGTCCAGTTCTGGGCACCACAGTTCAAGAAGGACACTGACAAACTGGAACGTGTCCAGAGGAGGGCAACCAAAATGGTCAAAGGCCTGGAAACGATGCCTTATGAGGAACGGTTAAGGGAGCTGGGCATGTTTAGCCTGGAGAAGAGGAGGTTAAGGGGTGATATGATAGCCTACCAGGAAAGACTACCAGGCAATCATTTAAAATTTTGAGTCCTTTTTTCCTCTGGGTCCAAATCTATAGGCCTTTACAATTGTAGGTTCCACCTCTTCCTTTGTTAGGTCCCAAAAGGACACAAATTCCTGGACCAAGCACTCTTTCAAATTTCTTTGTTCAATGTCTGGTAGGCCTCTCAAATGAAGATATGTCTCTCTTTCCTTAAGTTGTAAAAAAGCTATTGCTGTTTGGGCCTCTTCCTGTAATTCTTTTAAGTCTGAAAGTTTAACAGCTTCAATCTCTGATAGTCTTTTCTGTAAACCTGCAGCTTCTGATTTAACCTCTTGGAGGTCTTTGCACAGAATTCCAAAGTCTTTTTTAAATTCCTGGAGACAGAGAGTATTAGCTCTGACCTCTGTTGCAAGACTCTGCAGACCCTGCTTATTATCTTTCATAAACTCCAATATTTGCTCTTGGAAAGCCTGGTCTTTAGAGTCTCTTCTTGTTTGTGGCTTTTTCCCAGGCTCACCCGCCATAGCACCGCTAGTAACTCAGATTTCCAAAGTCAAAGATACTTTTATTTCAAAACAGTCAGGAATAATGAGCTGGAAGTCAGACAACAGCTCCAGTTTGAAAGACAAGGCAGTTAAAATACAGTCCCAATTTTTCCAACCTGCCGTTCTTATTCATTTTCCTTTTTCACTCCTCAAGCAATTCAGATAGAGGTATGTTGCCAGTTTTCACTTTAAGGGTTAAAATGTTTCAGTTTGACCGCTGCAGCAATTTCAAAATATCCAAGTAGGAAACAAAAGTAACAAGCATGCCTTCTATTGTTACATCACAATGGCTATTTGCCACTCTGACCGGGTCACCTCTTCCAGAGAGTCAAGCGGCTTTAAAAATACCTTTTTAAGAGCTTTTGCAGGTATTTCAGTAATGTTAAATCCTCTTTCCCCCTTCACCTGCTTTTGGGGGGTTAATAGATCCAGTCTTTGGAAGTTTAAAAGTCTCTAAATCTTTTCTCTTTGCTTCAGAAACATCTCTGCTTTCCCATTCTATCAGCGGGTAGGGACTGACATCCATTTTTAAATTCCCTCACTCATGTCCAGATTGTTCCAAATTTTAATCCAAATATAAAGGGTACTCATAGTACAGTCCTTAAATGATTTTAGCGTTGGAAGAATTGACCACTAATGCCTCACAGTCTCGCAGCTTCGTACCATCAAAGGAAGCGTTCTATCCGTTGCGTTGCAGCTCCAACCCCCTCGATCTCAGAGCTCAAAACAGCTTATCGGGGAGGGGGGAGCCCGCTTTCGACACCCACCGGATCCCACATCCTCATGCTCAACCTCATGCTCGATTTGAGGCTTTTCCTGGGGGTCTTTGACTGTGATAGGGCGCGATCAACTGGAAGCTCTTCTGGTAGGATCCCTTCTTGTCCCTCTTAAAAAAATAAACACAACAATCTTATTAAAGTCAATATAAATGTAGTTTACTCACATTCATTCAGTTCACAGTTGGATCCCTGAAAGCAGACTTATGTTACAAAAGTATATTGCATATGTGGAAATATCCCATAAAGGAGTTAGTTAGTTCTTAAGTGACTGCAAACAACCAGTCACTTCTCCTCACACGTAGAAAAACAAAATGGAGAAGAGCCGAAAGAGAGAGAGAGATGTGCTCCCTGCCTTGCTTTTGTTTCCAGGCAGAGAGGGGGCCGGATTAGACCATGCCCTCCTCTAGTCACATGCAGAGGAAATTTGTCCCAGCTCAGGAGGAAACAAGAAGTTTTCTTCTGGCTGATACAAAGCATCCTCTACCATGTTCACTCTAGGAATGTTGTACTTGACTGCTATGTGTTTCATATCCTACATTGCAGAGGTTTTCAACCTTTTTGAGTCCATGTTCCCTTGACCAACTACATTCATTCTGCAGCTGCCCTGTGGGGCCTCAGAAGCCCAGTTATGTCACCCCTTGCCTGCAGAGTCAGCAGCCTCTCACCCCTTTTCGAACACCCTCCCTTGTGGATTATTCCCTCAGCCACCTCTCCTTGGGAGTCCTCCAGGCAGCTGCCGCCACTGCCCTTGGTCTCTGAACTACCCCCAAGAGGCCCTGGGAAGAGGATGCCCCCAGCCTTAGAGGCCCAGTGAAGACTGGCCAAAGGTGAGCGTGAGGCCAGCACCTTACTCACCTTAGGAGGCAGCCATGGGTGGCGCTGGGCCTGCAGGGTGGAAAGGCTCCCTTTGGCGCTGGGCATTCAGCTCCCAGAAAGACATTGCACACAGCAAGCAGAAGAAAGGCCAGCATGGCACCTGCCTGTCTGGCTTCCTACTTGTTCAGCCATTCTCAACAATAAGGGCTGGTGGACTGGCTGGCTGGGCTCCCTCACCCACTTGCTTGCTTACTCTGAGGCCGCCTCAGCTCCTGGCAACCAGCATCCCCTGGCCAGCCTCAGAGGCTCCATTTGCCTGCGGAGCTTGTAGCCAGGCTGCTGCAACAAACAGCTGTGCAAGCCTTTGGGAGGCAGAGATGCAAGAGGGCATCAGAGGGGGGAGAGAAGGTGCCTACAGCACCCCTGACCATCATTCAAGGCACCCCAGGGTGCCATGGCACACGGGTTGGAAACTGGTGTAGTGGATAGAGTGTTAGCCTTAGATGGTGAGATTTGGCATATAGGGTCAACTTGGTCTAGCCATTTTATCTCAATCTAATCTGGTTTGCAGGGCCACTACTGAGTATAAAATGAGATAACACCGTATACTCACTTAGCTTATTAGCAGTAGACTGCAATTGAAGCATGACAGGAGGTTGTTGAGGACCCTGAAGACCATCTCACCCTGCTAAGGTTGTTTGATTCACTGCTATCCTACAGATGCACATGCACAGAAAGGCGAGCTCTAAGAGCATTCAAATCACTTCACATCTCTTTTCCATATATGCCTGGCCCAACGTCTGGTTCATCTGTCATATCAAGTTGCATTCTGTTGCCAACACTGGCAGTCTACCATAACTATTGTCTGTTTTATTGTTTATTTTTGCTATGATGCACACAACTGTTTTTCTCTCCAGTACAACTTTTTGGGTGGAAGCAGAGAAATTGTAACCGACGGCATAGCACAGCTTATTGGTTTTGTCAACAGTGTAAGTGACTGCCATGTTTTGTTTTTCTTTTGTATAACAAGAGCCACTTGGATGTTTTCACTTGGCTCTCACTCTTAACAGCCTTGCCTTTCAAGCATCTGTTCTGGCAAAGTAATTGCATAGCATTGGATGATAGGAATACATGCACACTCATGAGGTCATGGCTCGTGATCTTATTTCAACATTACAATGTTACATAAAATGTTTCTCTTGGAAAGGGAGCATATAAATAATGTACGCAAATAATTAAATGGCCAACACTGATCATTATGTTCTGTTATATCAGATAATTAGGTCTTGATCCAGTTAAATTAGTATAGATTACATTCCATTTAAATTGAGACACCACTTAGTTTTGACTAACTTAAACAGCATGCATGGTTTCAGTAGTACTTACCCTACAATAGAAGACAAGATTGGCTTGTCTGACGCTTTTAGGACATAATGTTAAACGATGGTTTAACACAGGGGTGTATGGAATGTTAGGGGAGGGGTAGTACCTCTGGTAGGGGACACATCATGCTCTTTCTGGGGTAGTTTGTCCACTTTGGTTGCCACCCTGCACTTAGCTCTCACCCATGGTTCCTAGAAGCTGTCAGCATACAACAGTGGCCACACCCCAGGAACAGCTTTGGCTGGCTGGCTAAACCAGATGAGGGTAGCTAATGGGTCTCAACCCCTTGGTGAGTTAGGGACTTCCCCTGCATGCAAAGACAGGCTCCAGCAGACTGAGCAGATGAGGCCAAGAGGGGGTCCAACAGTCAAGAAGGCGGTTTCTGCATGTGTTGTAGAGGGAAGTGAGGGGCAGATGGGGCTCATCAACTTGGGAAGAAGGAAAACTCTGATCCTAAACCTCTGCTGCCTTGTGGGATATCTTTGAGAGAAGAAAAGGAATAAACCCTACACAAATCCAGAGTGGAATCCCTAAGACAGTTGGATGGCACCTTGCATACCTCCTTCCAGCAACTGCTGCAGCCAAGCTCTGCTTCCCTTTGGACCACATCAGTGAGGCTGAGAGGAGGATCTTCTCGTCTGGGCAGCCCAGGACCTCCAGACGCATTGCCCAAGCTTGTGTCCCAGGGAGGTCAGTTCAGTGCTGCTAACACAGCGGTTTGACATCACCCCTGGAGGCACACTCCATTGTCTCTCGAGACAGATGATGCCAACACACAGTTTAGCACAGAGGTGCTCAAAATGATGTCCTCCAGCAGTTTGTTAGATCACAGCTCACATCTGTCCCAGCTAGCATGGCCAATGGTTTAAGAGAATGGGAGTTCAACAATGTCTGGAGGGCACCACACTGGCTACCCCTAACACTTCACACTAGTAGCAGTGAACCTTGGGTTCACACACTCTTTATTTCTCTCCCCTCTTCTGGCACAGCCATGAGAAGGAGATCTGAAGCTACTTGCTTCCTATTTAAAACTAATTAGAGTTTCTTTTATGTCTGAACTGGGACCAGGGTGAGGTGGGGTGGAGGAACTCTGTTTAGTTAAAAGTACTGTTTGTTGAAACAAAGCAGTATCAAACCTTGGTGTGGGATCTTGACTTGTTAACAAACCATAGTTCAAACTAACCAACCTCCCCAGTTCAGAAGTCTCTGTTTAGTTTAAAACCATAAGTGGACACGCTAAAAGAGGAATGGGGAGGGGGCAGCATTTGAGCCCAAGGATCTATATGTGCATGCAGTCTGGAAGTCTCATTCTCATTCTCAAACCTTTATTGAGTGGCCGGTCCTGAAAGACCTACATTGGCTCCCAGTATGTTTCCGAGCACAATTCAAAGTGTTGGTGCTGACATTTAAAGCCCTAAATTGCTTCAGCCCAGTATACCTAAAGGAGTGCCTGCACCTCCATCATTCAGCCCGGACACTGAGGTCCAGCACTGGGGGCCTTCTGGCGGTTCCCTCACTGTGAGAAGTGAGGTTACAGGGAACCAGGCAGAGGGCCTTCTTGGTGCTGGTGCCTGCCCTGTGGAGCGCCCTCCCACCAGATGTCGAGGAAATAAACAACTATCTGACTTTTTAGAAGACATCTGAAGTTTTATTCTGTTTTTAATGTTCTGCTGAAAGCTGTCCAGAGTGGCTGGGGTAGAAATATTAAATTTATTATTATTATTGGCATATGTACAAGATTCCAGTAGGTTCAATACAAAAAAATTACTCATCAGAAACCTGCATCTAACACTTAAGTTACATGTACTATAACATGTTAATGAAACCTGGCTACTATCTCCATCTTATCCCCCATCCTGAAGGCAGCTACCTTACATTTGTCTGAATGGTCACTCCTTACAGTGGTGCCCCGCAAGACGAACGCCTCGCAAGACGGAAAACCCGCTAGACGAAAGGGTTTTCCGTTTTGGAGGCGCTTCGCAAAACGAATTTCCCTATGGGCTTGCTTCGCAAGACGAAAATGTCTTGCGAGTTCCTGCGGGTTTTCCCCCCCCTTTTCCTAAGCCGCTAAGCCGCTTATCAGCTGATCCGCTGATAAGCCGCTTAACAGCTGATCGCTAAAAGCCGCTAAACCGCTAATAGCGCTAATCCGCTAAGCTGCCAATGGGCTTGCTTCGCAAGACGAAAAAACCGCTATACGAAGAGCCTCACGGAACGGATTAATTTCGTCTTGCGAGGCACCACTGTACTAACAAATCTACAGATTAATAAGCTTAGATTGAATTATCTGATACCAGGACATGGGTGACTGATTCTATTTGTCACAGCACTCACCACTCACTGCCCACTATCGGCATGCACCCAGACAGTGTGTGTGTGTCGCAATGTGTGCACTGTGGTGCCCCTTCCAGCTGTCCAGAGGCTGCCTCCCTGAGGCCACCTCCACATTTGCCTCATGGGCACACCATCCCTGAGCTTCTTGCATGTGTAATGGCAGACTGGTGAGCTCTGGCACAAATTAGGACCAGGCTCTTAATTACAGTCACCCAAATCTTTATGATGAATTTGTCGAAAATTAAGATGGAACCACTGAACGTGTATTTCTCCCTGCCTTTATTTGAGTTTGCATTCTTTCCATCTTTTCAGATATTTTCTAGCCTTAACATTACAGTTGTTCTATCTTCTTTGGAGTTCTGGACAGACCATAATAAAATCTCAACATCAGGAGAGCCCGATGTGTTACTCCGAAAATTTTTACGTTGGAAAAATTCATATCTTGTTCTACGGCCTCACGATCTGGCACTTTTGTTAGTGTAAGGAGGTATATTTTCTCATATAAAGCACTCTAATATTGCTATAGCATGCATACTCATATACACTGAGAGATAGTGACTCACTAACATAGGCGCTATCTCCCTGGAGCTCTGGGTGCCCAAGCACGCACAAGAGTTCACGTATAGGGGCTGGGCACCCACAAAATGCAGGGGCAGGTGCGTGGACACCATGCTCCATAGAAGAGAGAGTGTGGAGTTTGGGTGGAGGGTGGAAGAGAGTGTGGTGTTCGGGTGGGAGAGGTCCAGTCACCTCACTGCTGAAGCTCATGCCCTGCACTACGACATCATGACGTCACAGTTTGGGTGGGGCATGCTGGGCACCCACAGTGTGGGGCCTTGAGTCAGTGTCACTGCTCTCTAAGATATCAGAGAGGCGTCTTTCTCAGACTTAACTGGAGCTGGCGGGGATTGAGCCTGGGACCTTCTGCGTGGAAAGCAGGTGTTCCACCCTGAGCCATAGTTTTTACCCTTTACTGAAATAAAAATAACATAGCCTTCCATCAAAATGCAGTTCTGTTAAAACTAGGGATAGACAGATCAGTTTTAGTCCACTTCATATAGCCGTTGTGCATGTGCTCACATTTTACATTTGTTGTTTGCACATTCCATGTGCAGAATTCCTCCCTCCCACTGAAAAATCACCCCAAATGTAGTTTTTTAAAAAAATTCATTGTGATCTGAGGGATGAGACTACATGTTTTCTTTTGTTTAATAACTCAAGCAGCTAGAAAATGATAACTATGTTCTCCCTCCACTGTCAGTGGTAGAACGCCTCTGAATACACTTGGTGGGACTCACAAGTGAGAAGAGTGCTCTTGCGTTGAGATCCTGCTTGGCCACTATGAGAACAGGATGTTCCACTAGATGGGCCTTTGGCCTGATCCAACAGCCAGGCTGCATGTTGAAAAGGGGGCTGCAAAAGCATCTGGGGATGTTATGGTGTATTGTCTGTCTAATGGGCTTCATATGGGAAAAGCAGGTGACTGCCCTGATGGCTGATTAGGGGCGGGGGGTAACCTTTTTCCTATACTAATTCCCTGCAAGGGCTGTTATGTCACCATGCCTTGTTGCTGCCCCATTCCCTGCTTCATGTGGCTGACTCCAGTTTTACGAAGGGAACTATGTATTAATGTCAGCCCTAAGACAAGTTAGTGGAAATCCTGTCCACTTTCCTAGGAGCATGCCCTGTTGAGCTTAATGGGACCTACTTCTGGGTTTCAGATTATGCTATTAGGATCAAAGGATTTTCAGCCTTTTTGTGCAGTTAACTGAAAAATATAGTATTGCAAGAGCACCAGCAGCTGGCCAAAGACAGTGAACCAACCTTTCCATAGGTAAAGCTAAAATAAAAAGTGCCTATGATCAGTCACTGTGTTGTAGATAGCATACCAGAGTTAAACCAGAGAGACCCATTTCCAGATTCCTCTTCAGCCTTGAAGCTCACTGAATAATCTTGGGCCAGCATTCTGTATTTGTTTATCAAGGAGTAAATCCAGCATCGTGCTGTTACAAATGTTATGTCAGTGCAAGCATTTTTGCTTGTCCCATGGAACCATCTCCCCCCCCCCCATGCTGTTCTTGGAGCACTCTGGACCCTGCCTCCAGCCAATCAGAGGGCATGGGGGCAGAGGGGAGAAAGCCCCATTGTGCTGGTTTAAGTCTTTGCACAAGTTTGAACCAGTTAGTTGAATCCAGTGCAATATTTATATCATGCCCCTTCCTCATGAAGCATTTTGTCACAGAGTTGCCTGAGTTCCTTGGATGAAGATGTGATGAAAAATGTCTGCATATCAAATAATAGTTGTGCCACGTTAAATGCTCTTGATGTGGGGCAGCATATGGAAGAGAAATCAAATGCATCTTTGGACAACTGTAGGATTTTATGTTCACATTATAGATGGATCTAAGGAAAAGCCAATTTAAGACATAAGAGAAAACTCCAACAGAAGGGTATGAGAGAGGCAGAGATTTCGCCAACCTGGTGCCCTCCAGATGCTTTGGATTACAGCTATCATACCCAGCTATCTGTTGGCTGTGGCTGATGAGAGTGGCTGTAATCCCAAACAACTAAATGGCACCAAGTTGGCAAAGCACCTGTCATAGATGCAATACAGAAACTGCACAAGAAAATGTTGTCCATCCCTCCTCTTAAAAACACACACTGATTGAGTGGTAGGTACAGAAAGCCGCAAACAGTGGACAGCAAGCAGAGATAATTGAAAGCATAGAAGCACAGATTAGAGGCCCCTGCCAGGAACATATTTCCCTTCAACTGAAAGATTTCAGCAGATGTTAGAGCTAAATAGCAGATTGCTCACCTGGGATTGTGGGCAAATGATGGTGGAAGGGACCAGCTTGGTAACAAGATCTGAGAAGGCCACTGTGTATGTAATGTTCTCCACAGCTTCTTGATTATGTGAAGATTTTGTCATTTGTTTTGAAGACACAATCCCTTTGGCTACTCCAGAGTGTATGGCCCACCATCTACTTTTGTGTTTTAGTTACAGGGAGAAACCTAATTATGTAGGAGCAGGATTTATGGGGAAGCTGTGCCTCCGGAATTTTGATGCAGGAGTTGCTCTGGTACAGTATCGCTGAACTTTCTTAGCTGAAGTGTATATGTTGCCTGTCTTGGATTTAGATATTGCAGGGTTGGGTAACCTGTGACCCTTCAGATGTTGTGAGACTACAGCCCCCATGTTCCTTGACTATTGTTCTTGCTGGTTGGGGATTGTAGAAGCTAGTATCCAAGAACGCCCTACTGAAACCTTAGAGACCCAATCAGTATTGGCATTCTGCCAACTTTTGAAGAGGCACTTGTTTCTCAACTTAAGCCTCTTTTAATTGCTGTTGGGATTGTTTTATTGCATATCTTAATTATGGATGTTTATACTTTTATATTTCTGTAACTGCTTTTTATACATCGTAAACCACTGCAAAGCCTATTTTGCCATAAAAGGGTGCATAGATAAGATTAGATTAGTTATAGCAACATCTGGAGGCTACAGGTTCCCTGTTCCTGCTGTAAGTATAAGTCACATGCCTCTGGGTATTTGTTTTCCAGTGCAGTTCTTGGAGGAGCTGCATTCAGTAGCTTAGGATATAATCCTGTACTGGAGTCATGCTGGCAGAGTCCATTCCTCCCTTATATAATTTTTGTACATGCTGTCCCTGACATTGCCGGTCATTTAAGTGTGTAATAAGTGCATATGCTTAACATGTCTACCCCCCACACCATTTTTTCGGACTCTACATTATCAGCTTTCCAGCTGCCTAATACTGTGTCCAACTGCACACTAAACTGTTATGGTTCTGGACTGTCAGGGGTTAGTTAACCCTCCAGGAGCATTCTTATCAACTGGGTGCACTGCCCACATGATCCATGCTTGTTCCTTTGATCTGTGCTCTGTGGGGTCTGAGCTCTCTCTGGAGAGCAGTCTGTCTGGGAACGTTAGTTTAGTTTTTGTTAAGAGGCAGAAAGCTGTGAACATGCAGCTGGATTCTGCAGGTTTTCTTTTCTGTTTTGAGTGCTGCTAAATAAAGAGTTTTGGATTAGAAGCACTGGTGTCGGAGCTGTGTTATTCAAGAGACCACGTCAACACAGACAGGCCATTTTCTGCTGCGTATTATCCGGCAGCTGAGGGGAGTGGCAACGCGCGGAGTGGAAGCGTGTGGGCGCCATTGGAAGTTTGTCGGAGTGGCAATAAATCAAATTTACTGCAGGGCCGTTGCAGCAGACTCAGTGGGTCAAAACATATATGACCCACAAACTTTAACATAAACAAGCTTCTGGCATTTCAGAAATGCTAGGAAAGCAGAACCATATGCTGGCAAACTGGACAGGATGGGGAGGGGCACACTTCACTCTGTGCTCCTGCAATCCCTGACCACACTCCTGTTGACAGCCGAACTTGCTATTCTGCAAGCCATGCCTGCATCAGTGAACACCTTGCCTATGTCGCCACAGCAAAGCATAGGACAGGGGTCTGCAACCCGCGGCTCCGGAGCCGCATGTGGCTCTTTTACACCTTTGCCGCGGCTCCGGGGCGGATACTAGCGAGGGGAGGAAGCGCATTGTGCGCCCCGACACTCCCCACTGTGGCGGGCGCTGTACTGGCTGTGACGTCGCATGGGGGCGGTGCGTGCGTTAGTCAAGCACCGTCCCGACGTCACCTTCCTGCCCGCCCACCCGCCCGCTACATTGTAAGGGGCATGTACGCTGGTCACTGTTTTGAAGGGGAGTGAAGAACACACACACACAAAAAAAGGTAACTTGTTAATTTAACGTTTATTTCTATGAGGAAGAGTAATTCTGAGGGGTCAAACAAATAAATAATAAAAAAGTGACAAAAAAGTTATTTTTATAATGACGAGTTTTGCGGCTCCCAGATTTTTTTTCTTCGGAAACGGGTCCAAGTGGCTCTTTTTGTCTTAAAGGTTGCAGACCCCTGGCATAGGATGTGATGTAGCTCAGCACCCAAACACACCACTACCTTCTGTATATACACTGAGGTCCAGCTCCGAGGGCCTTCTGGCAGTTCCCTCCATGCAAGAAGTGAGGTTACAGGGAGCCAGGCAGAGGGCCTTCTTTTTTTATATATATAAATTTTTTATTAAACTTTTCCATAAAATCTCCAATCATACAAAATTCCACATCACATATTTTAACTTATTGGACCTCCCTCAACTTCTCTGACAATCATTCATAGTTAAATTTCTATCTTCACATTCCTTAATTTTGATATTGCCTTTGAATACAATATTTCTGTCCTCATTTACATTCTTGCAATATTCCTTAATTTTTCACAAAGCTTCTTTAAAACACACTAGCGTTGTATGTTCCTCACATACAGTTTTCAAATATTCTCTGAATTTCCCCCAGTCCTCTAAAAACTTATGGTCCCTTTGGAATCTGATTTTTCCGGTTAGTTTATCCAGTTCTGCATAGTCTGTTAATTTTGTTCTCCATTCTTCCACGGTCGGTACTTCTTCTTGTATCCATTTTTGGGCCATCAATGTTCTCGCTGCTGTTGTTGCGTACTGAAAAAGTTTACAGCCCCTCTTATTTATGTCCGTTCTAGTTATTCCCAGCAGGAAGGTTTCTGGTTTCTTAACAAAGCTATATTTCAGCATTTTCTTTAACTCATTATATATCATTTCCCAGAACCCCTTTACTTTCTTACATTCCCACCACATATGCATAAATGTACCTTCTTTCTCTTTACATTTCCAACATTTGTTACAAGTTTTGTACATTTTTGCTAATTTGGCTGGTGTCATATACCATCTATATACCATTTTCATGATATTTTCTTTTAATGTAGTACATGCTGTAAACCTCAAATTTCCATTCCATATTTTTTGCCAGTCTTCCATATCTATATTATACCCTAGGTCTCTGGCCCATTGAATCATTACCACTTTCACTTCCTCATCTAACGTGTGCCATTCCAATAAAATTTTGTACATTTTTGAAATTATCTTACAATCATTATTAACAATTTCTGTTTGAAATTTTGAGTCTTTTTCTTTATATCCTTTTTCTTTCACATCGTTTTTAAACATATCACTTATCTGATAATAGTGCAACCAATCATATACATGTTCTTTTACTTGCTCATATGGTTTCAATCTCCATTTCTCTCTTTCTTTCACCACCAAATCTCCATAAGTAATCCATTCACTCCTCATATTAATTTTTTTAACACCTATAACCTCTAATGGGGATAACCAATGTGGGACCCCCATTTCTAATATATTTTTATATCTGTCCCAAACTTCAATTAGCGATCTCCGGAAGATATGGTTTTCAAACGATTTGTAACCCTTTTTCTTTTCTTTCCATAGATGCGCATGCCACCCAAATCTGTTATCAAATCCTTCTAAGTCCAGGAGTTTTGTGTTTTTAAGTTTTGTCCATTCTTTTATCCAGCAAAGACATGATGCCTCATAGTATAACTTCAGATCTGGCAGGGCGAAGCCTCCTCTTTCTTTTGCATCTGTTAATAATTTATATTCAATTCTCGGCTTTTTGCCCAGGCAGAGGGCCTTCTTGGTGGTGGTGCCTGCCCTGTGGAATGCCCTCCCATCAGATGTCAAGGAAATAAACAACTATCTGACTTTTAGAAGACATCTGAAGGCAGCCCTGTTTAGGGAAGTTTTTAATGTCTGATGTTTTATTGTGCTTTTAATTCTGTTGGGAACCACCCAGAGTGGCTGGGGAAACCCAGTCAGATGGGCAGGAAATAAATTCATTCATTCATTTCATTTCTCCTCTCCTTCTAATGAGTGCTGTGCTGAAGCCTGTCCTCCAGTTTCTGGAAAGTTTTCTTCTCCTTTGAAAGAGCCTTCCATTATTATTTCTTTGCCTCATTCTCAGGCTGCTTTAGAATTTTGTTACTGTTTCAGTGGGTGTCTGTTGAGTTTATCTTAACATTGCAAGGTGTGTTTTTCTTTCCATTAAGCATTTATCCAGTCCCGCTCCATCCTCTCAGCCTGCCCACACTCCCTGATCTGAAAAAGCCTCCTTCAAGTGTGGGAATCTGGGGAGGCTGCAGAGTGGCTGTAAAATAAACACTCTTCCTGATCTGATGCTCCTTTTAAGCCTCTGGTGGTCACCTACTACTTTGAAAAGTAATGCCAATTATTCTAAAACCTGTTGTATAATTTAACATTGCATATTACATAACCTTTATTTATTGCACTGTGGTTTAACCCACAGCGCCACCTGCGTCCCTTTTAATATGATCTTAGGTTCTACAAAATGAGTTTAAATACTGAGAAGCTCTTAAACCCCCCCCCCACGACCATTCCTCCTAGACACCAGCAGGACTTGGCAGGGACAGGGGAGAGTTCACTAGTTGGTGCAAATCACAAGCCAAACGGTAAAGCTGCCATCACCTCCTTTCCTGGGCCACCCTCAAATGGGGTTCAAGGAGGAGAACCTCCGTTCGATATTTACCAGGTCACCCAGCCCTGAGTCACTTTACCATGACGCAGACATTAATTCACCTGGTAGGTGTCCAAACGGTCAGGCACTAGTTCAGCTTCTCTGAGCAAAGGCACAGAATACAAAAGGCAAAAAGTCCTTTTCCAAATTTATTGAAAAAGCTACTCAAAAGGTTTGCACAGTTCTTAGAAGTTACAAACAGAAAATAAAAACATGGTAAAATATAGCTAACTAAAAAACATACTCACACATCAACAATAGTTCAAAGCACAGCGAGTAGTCAGGAGTCCTTTCACTGGTTAAACGCCCTCAGGCAAAGTACCAGGGCAAGATGTTTTGCAATTTGCATCTAAATGTAGTGGTTAAGAGCAGTAGTCTCGTAATCTGGTGAACTGGGTTCGCTTCCCCGCTCCTCCACCTGCAGCTGCTGGGTGACCTTAGGCCAGTCACACTTCTTTGAAGTCTCTCAGCCCCACTCACCTCACAGAGTGTTTGCTGTGGGGGAGGAAGGGAAAGGAGATTGTTAGCCACTTTGAGACTCCTTTGGGTAGTGATAAAGCCGGATATCAAATCCAAACTCTTCTTCAAATCCTTTATCCTTGAAAACCCAGGTGGAGGGCAGGTTAGGGACCAATCATTTCTTTAGGTTAATTACCAATTTACCAATGGCTGTATGATGAGACTATATCTCCTGGTTGTCAGGAGATGGCACAGCTGAACTTTGATTAGGTTCAGAGACCTTGCGATCAAAAAGGCTCTCCCTTCATTTCCAGGCCTTTCTTACACGTACCAGGCTTCCAAGCTGTAAATTACTTGATAGCCTCCTGCACCTTTATACAACCCAATCCACACTCAAACCCCCAGCTGTGCCAGGGTCTTCAAATCAGATATCTCATCCTGCCTAGAGTCAAGAAGTAATTGACTCACACTTCTAGCGACAGAGAGTTTTTACGTTTAAAGAGACCAGACACCCATTCCCCAGAAAGCAACTGTTTTATCTCTCCCAAAGCAACAGTTTTATCTCTCTCACTGCTGTGTGAACAAGCGTTTGACATACCAAGATTTCCCAACTTCACTACACTCCTAAAATATGGACTGAAGAGACTTGTTTGCATTTAGTCTCCCATAATGGGGTGGAATAATCTGGTTCCTGATTCAAGTTTTCCCTCTTCCTTCTAGTATCAGAAGTCCATGACCAAAGAGCCATTCTCCGTCATTCTGGCCCAATTGCTGGGCCTTAACCTGGGGATGGAATATGACAATGGCAAAGTGTGCAAGTGCCCAGGAGGCTTTGTCTGCATAATGAACACGGAAGCAGTGTAAGTACTATGACTATTGCACTAAGCAGCTCATAGGTTTTAGGACTGGACATAAGCCTTTGCTTGTATTTTGATAGTGGAAGGCAGCAGCAGAGCTCATTTCCTATCTCAGCACTGTACAGAGATTGGAGATAACAGAAATGGTGGCTACTCTTCTGCAGTTTACCATCAAAGAACAGGCACAGGCTTATCTCCTGTGGTTTGTTGTCAACAACAACAACATTTATTTATATGCTGTCCATTCGTCAGGGTTGCCCCAGTCACTCTGGGTGGCTCCCAACAAAAAATAGTAAAAGCACAATTCAACACCACACATTAAAAACTTCTCCTCAACTTCTGGGACAAATTCAGAGGTCAGGAAAGCCTAATTTATGCCCCGTGGGTCTGATGTTCCCCACTCCTGCCATAAGGGGTGAAGTTCTGCTATACCTGTGTATAAATAGGGCTTGTGCACTAGCAAACTTTGAAGAGCCAAAAATCTTCCACTGCTATTGATTTGGTATCTGCTGTTATCATTTTGTACCAAATGTAACTGGAAAAAATCCAGTAAGTAGAAAGGGTAAACCTTGTTTAATACTGGAGACTTATGCTACCCCCCCCCCCTCAAGATAATTGGAGGTGGTTTTAAAGAGGGATCATGCTGTGTGCACTCATTTCTCCTTTTGCCTCTTGACAGCAAGTTCTTTCAGGTCTTTTGCATTCTTTCAATAATTGCAAAACAACCACAACTTACATTTAAAACACATGGCTTCCCTCCAAGAATCCTGGAAACTATACTTTGTGGTTGTGAAGTGTAGCTCTGTGAGGGGTATACTATAGTTCCCAGATAATTGGGGGAAGTCATGTGCTTTAAATCTATGGTATGGATGTTTACCAGCTGAAAGGAGGACAAAATAAATACTCATTTTTAATAATTGGCTCCTACCTTATAGTGCTTCAGTATGATGCCTTGGAGCCGTGTCTGCAACTGTGCAGACTGTAACAAAACTTCTTGAAAACTCCATATATATATATATATAAGTTTGCTCAAGTCACCTTCCAGGTTTCAGAGACTGGTCTGGCCTCCTGCGGCACTCGGCAGCCCTCCATTCAGCATGCATAAGAATGAAGGAGCTCTTGTTTTTATTTTTTATAACAAAATATGTTGTGTGTGTATTTGTGCTTGCCATATAATAATAGCAGATTCATCTTACTATGTTTTAGACTTTCAAGTGGAATTAAAGCTTTTAGCAGCTGCAGCATTAAAGACTTCCAAAATTTCATTAAATTCAAGGGAGCCCATTGCCTCTCTAATCGACCTAATTTAAAATTGTTTTATAAGAAGCGAAGTGCCAGAAGCAAAGCGCTTTGTGGGAATGGTGTTCTGGAAGCTGGAGAGAAGTGTGACTGTGGCTCTGAAGAGGTCAGTACCTCCTGTTTTCCAGGTTTGTTCATTTGAATGTGTATTCTGCCCTATTCCATGGGTTTTGGGTTGATTATTTAAAATAAACAGAGAAGCAGACATTTAGAATAACTCCCACCTACCTGTGCCTGCTTTCCACTTTTGCTCTGGGAAGCCTCCAGGGCTGCTGCAAACACCCCTTTTGGAAAACTGGCAGCTGCCTTAAACCAAGCTTACCTGGAGATGATGGGGATTGAACCTGGGACCTTCTGCATTCAAAACCGATGCTCTAGCACTAAACTGTGGCCCTTCTGGTTGTTTTCGCCTGCTCCTGATGTGTTTAAATTGGAAAAATACTTGCTGCATTCTCTTCTAGCACAGCTTTGGAAATTTAAAAACAACATTGTTATCAAATGAAAAACTATGTAGCAGTTATTTGAAAAGCCAACCAAAGCCAACAGGAGACCATATATATGTGTGAAGACCAGTTTACTGTCAGAAATGTAAAACTAACCCTATATCCAAATAACAGTACAAAAAGCTCATTGGCTTAGAACCAGGTTAGCTTTGGGACCAATATATATCTGCCTAGGAATTAAGATGAAAGTCAGAGAATCATAGAATTGTAGGGTTGGAAGGGACCATGAGGGTCATCTAGTCCAACCCCGCAGGGATATTTTTGCCCAACATAGGGCTTGAAACCATGACCCTAAGATTAAGAGTCTCATGCTCTACCGAACAAGCTGTAAGATTCCTTATTCTTGGTGCCATCTCACAGTATATTTCTTGAGTGAGCACAAGAAACAGGTCCTCTCTGTAGCTCACTGTTTTTTTATCAATTGAAAACTGGCAGGCATCAGTGGCTGATTCAAAGGGCAAATGAGGCTTTGCCCTACCAACCTAAGTGCCCCCTCACCTGCCCACCGTTTAACTAGTCCAGGGGATGACAGTCGGCTTCCTCTCACTCTCAATGTTGTCCCTTGGATAAATCAGCAAGGATGGGGATGGGACAAAACCAGAATGAGTTGGTTCTGTCTGTTGTTGGCTCTGACCCTTGTTACTGTTAGTCTCCCTGCCTTCCGCCCTGCCTGTCCTAATGGGCACCAGTCATCACTGCTGTCTCTTTTGCCAGAAATTGAAGATGCTTTTTATTTCAATAGGCTTTTGACATGCAACACCCAGGGTTATGGATGCAAGTTATAATACAGTAGCAGGGGAACAATGGCCCTCCTGATGTTGTTGGAATACCACGCCTGTCTTCCCTGACTATTGGCCATGCTGGCTGGGCATGATGGAAGCTGTGGTCCAAAGCACCTGGAGGGCACCAGGTTGATGAAGAGAAAACACATGTGAGAGCTGGCGTTAAGGTGAAAAGCACCTCACCTTTTAGCTGTATTACAGCTGTTATGGCAGGTACCCCATACTCCCTGAACACAGACTTGACAAAAACCCTTCCACTGGCTCAACAAATATTCTTTCAGTGGAGGGAAGAGCAAGGGGATGGGAACCTGTGAGGGCCCGGGAAGGCCTCTGAGGGCTCCAGCCTGCCTTCGGGTTTCCAACTGCTTCAATGTGAAATTGAGATGGTGCTCTCCATATGACTTCCCCACCAACCACAGAATTGTATCCTTTGTTTTCATCACTAGACTACTCCTCCTTAGGGCTCCTCCTTAGAGCCTGTACACATTGCTGGCACAGGCACATAATGGCTGCTGCAGGTGCAGGGGGGTCCACAGGAATGGACACAGCAGGCTGGTATTGGGTTGAATAAGGTCACAACTTCACTGATCACAGGAAAGAGTAGGTTTGGCTAAGGCATTGGACATGTATCCTGATCTTTTTTTTTTTTTAAAAAAAAATTATTAACATTTTAAAGACTACAAAAGAAAAGAAAGAGAAATAATTAAACAAAACAATACAATACAATACAAAAACACCACACAACACCAACCCCAAAACATTAAACCAACAAAACCAGACAAACACAATCCAAAACACATCCAATAAGTTCAGTATCTTAACTTTCATTTACTTGTTTCAACGACCTCCTCACACCTCCCTTTTTGTATTCCACTTTAATTAACTGTTTCAGCAATTCCTTTCCATCTTCCTCTATTTTCTGTCCTGTAATTTATCTTAACATATTCTAACCTTATTTTTCCCTTTAATATATAATTGTCTTAACATATTTTAACCTTATTTTCCCTTTAATACTCTAATAATCTATTTGTACTTAATTCCTTGTAACATTTCTACTAAAGCCATATAACTCCTTTCCAACATTTTTCTAACACACATTAATTTTACAAGATTTTAATAAATAGTCTTTAAACTTTTTCCAATCTTCTTCCACCGACTCTTTTCCCTGGTCCCGGATTCTGCCAGTCAAATCTGCCAATTCCCTATAGTCCATCAACCTGGTGATCTTCTGCCCGATGCTCTTAACTCTTTTCCAAGTCCCTTCTGCGAGTCTTCTTCATAATTATACATGAACTTTACTTTGTCTTCCACTGATCTTATTTTCATTTTCCTTCCTTTGAGGCCAAAGAGTAGATCTCAGGGAAACTCCCACCTAAAGATAATTTTATTCCTTCTCGACGGGGCAGCCAAATCTCCGTAGTTAAATTTAAGATACAAAAAGTATTTCAGAACGTCTTTCAAAATTTCCACTCTTAACTGTTGTTCTTCTAAGTTCCTCTGGTAGTTCCAACAGTCTCTTATTTTGTTCTTCTCTTTTCCCCCTCCTCTTCCAACTCCAAAAGCCCTCACAGTTTTAATCTCTTCTTGACCCAAGTCCCGGTCCCAAAAGTCATCAAATTCCTGTGTGAGGAAATCTATCAAACTTTCCTTCTCCAGTTCAGGTAGGGCTCTGATCCTTGGAATCTGATTTTCTTTAAATTCAGTCATAGCAGGCATCAACTTATGGTCATCAAATTGCATCTGTAAGGCTGGGACTCTCTCTCTCTCCAATTGTGTTACTTTAGGTTCAACGACAATAACTTTATCCCCAGCCTTCTCTGCAGTTTGCCATGTCGAAGTAGATTCCTGTGTCAGTTTCTGAATAATTTCTATATTGGTGTTCACTTTTTGTCCCAAATTGTCGATTTTAGTAGTTACCACATCCACCTTTTTGTGAAGCTGTTCCAGTGAGTCACTTATCTTACATAATACAACCACTAAGGCCTCTTCTGTCAACATTCTTAACCGATTCAAGGTCCCCAGAATCTCACAGGTTTTATCTTGCAGCTGGAAATCCCCCCAGATCAGCTCTTGTAACAGTTTCAAAAGCTTCCTCTAGAGGGAAACAGTTCCTATTTGTATTAGTCCTTTTAGACACAGTTCAAACAATAAAGTTAGTTTCAATTTTCTGTTACTTTTACTCCTTTTTAAACGCAGACGGAGACAATGGAAACAATGTATTCCTCTTATTTAACTAACTGTCAGTGAACGTTCTTGTCAGAGCTGCCCAAGGTCCCAGCTCACAAAGGACCAACGCCAGTTCTTACTATATACAAAAGTCTTTATTAAGGTTCAGTTTCCATTTCAAAGCCGCGGCGTGCAGCTCTACGTCTCAATCCTAGACCGCTGAAGCTCCATCTGAATCTCCTCCCCCTCGACACTAGTTCAAGACTCTAGCCTTGCTCCACCTCCTCCTCTGCTCCTTTCTCCTCTGGGTCCTTCTGCCCTCTGGGGTGTCGTCCTTTCTGGACTCTTCTGATGCTGATTCCCCGGATTCTTCCCCCTGCTTCCGGCGTGCTTTAGGACCTGGCTCCCAATCCGAGCTCCCTGCTGTCCCGCGCTCCTGTACATTTGAACTTGGCGCGCGCGCCCAGCTGGCAACCTTCCTCCTGACCGTTACACTGCTCCTGTCACTGCTTCCCCCTTCGGGGGGGTTGGCTGAGTCTGACTTCTCCTCCGTTCCCTCACTCAGCGATAGGGGCGTGGTCAGCCCTGCCTCATCTTCTCTCCCCACTGGAGGGGAAGCCGGCCCTGACACATGGGACTCTTCCCCCCCGCTACGCCCTGGTGGAGAAGCTGGTCCCGATCTCCAGCTGCTGCTTTGGGAGTCGCCGCTGGCCCCTTGCTTCTGGTGCGTCCTTCCTGGGACCCCCCTTGCCCTGGCCATCGGTGCCCCCTTCTGGGAGTCTTCCGAATCGCTGGAGAAGCTCATGGAATCTCTCGGCCCACTGTCATACTCCCCTACGCTGCCCTCGGATTGTTCCCCTTCGCTCTCCGCTTCCTCTCTCCCCTGTGCCTCTGCTCCTGAACCCCTGACATCCATCCCCCCCTCGAAGCCCCCCTTCCCCCTCCCCCTCTTCGGATGCGGGTTCCGGATGCTCCAGTGTTGTGGGGGTGAGTGCGGGATACAGTTCTTCCCCTCTGGTGTGCAGCTGGCCGGCTGGGTCCGGCCAGTCCGGAATGGGCTCGTCGATGTCGATCTCCTCTGCTTCCATCTCTCTGCAGCTGTGCTCGAACCCGGGATCCTCCCCCAACACGTCCATGTCCGTCTCCCCCCCCGGTCGCCTCGGGGGATGATGCCTGCCAAGGCACCTTCAGCAGTTCCCTGCTCCACCCCACCTCCGGTTGATCGTCCCACCAATAAGAGCGGTCTGTAACAGACCCCGAGAGTGATCCCTCCGGGGAGCGTGTGTCGGGTGCTGGTTCCTCATCTGATGAGAACCCCTGGAACGTGCTGGCTGAAAGTGTGGGTGTGAAAAGATATTCGTCGAAATAATCTGCCGGCATAGGTCTGTGTGGGAAGAGTGCATGGAACTCGTCTTTGAGGTAGTGCTCCTCCACCGTGTAGTACGGTACCCAGCTGTTGGCGCTGGCCGGGGTACCTTCCCTGGCGAGGAGATATTCAACCCCCTCTTCCCCCATCTCGAGTCCAAAATCTCCGTGACCTCGTTGAGTGGCCCTGCTCTCGGTGACCCCCCCCCGTTGGCGATTTGCGGGGTGGGTCTGGTGCGTTCCCTGGTGCCTGGAACCTGTGGGGTTCCTTGTAGGGTGTGAGCACTGATCTATGAAAGACCGGGTGCATTCTGGAGCCCTCCAGGAGTGTCAACCGGAAGGCTACCGGATTGATTTGTGCATCGACTTGGTAAGGCCCTAGCTGTTTGTGTCTGAGCTTCTTCTTAGCTAACGTCCTGGCCGGCACTGCCTGGGTTGCTAACCAGACCCAGTCCCCCACCTGGATGTCTTCCCCGACTCTCCTGTGCCTGTCTGCCTGCACCTTGTATGCTTGCTTTGCTAGTTCTAAATTCCTTCGGAGCTGCTCGTGGACCTCCCGCAATTCCTCTGCCCAAGCCTCTGCTCCCTGTGTGTCCCCCTCCCCCACTTTTTCTAATCCGGGGAAGGTTCTGGGATGCCGTCCATTGTTGGCGAAGAACGGTGTCACCCCCGTGGACACGTGCTTCGTGTTGTTGTAGGCAAACTCGGCCAGCGGTAGGTAGTCCACCCAGGTCACGGGCTGTTGATTTGCGTAGCATCTCAGGTACTGCTGCATGATGGCGTTGACCCTCTCCGCTTGTCCGTTGGTCTGCGGGTGGTGAGCCGACGCTAAGTTGATCTTGACGTTCAGGATGCCCAGCAGCTTCTGCCAAAAGCTCGAGATGAATTGACGACCCCGGTCGGACAGGATGGACCGCGGTAAGCCGTGAACCTTGAAGACGTAGTCTATGAACAGCTTGGCTGTCTGTTCCGCTGTGGCCACCTTCGCGCAAGGAATGAAATGCGCCATCTTGGTGAACAGGTCTACGACCACGAGTACCGCTGTTTTGCCTCGCGAACTGGGCAGATCTGTGACAAAGTCCAGGGCCACTTTCTCCCACGGTCCGAGCGGCGTCTGTAGCGGTTCCAACAGTCCCGCCTGCGGCCTGTGTACTGGTTTGGCCCTTTGGCATGTGTCACACCTAGTGACGTAATCCGCGACCTCTCCCCTCATCTTGGGCCACCAAAAGTCTCTGGCTACTAATTCCGCCGTCTTGTCCTTGCCGAAATGCCCAGCGCTGGGCGCATCGTGTAACTGCTGCAGCACTTTCGCGCGGAGGTCGTCTCCCAGCACGTAGAGGGCCCCTTTGCGGATGAGCAGTACGTCGCATATCTGGAACTCGTCATCCTTCGCAGTGCCTCTTCGCACCTCCTCCATCTTGGATTGTGCGAACGAATCCACCTGCAGCGCGCGACGTACCGCGTCCAGGTCCACGATGGCTGAAGCGCACGCCCACGCCTTCGGTGCGAAAATGTGCTTGGCCGCCACCGGTGCCGCTTCCTCGAGATACTGCGGCTTCCTGGATAGCGCATCCGCCATGACGTTGCTGTCTCCCGGGATGTATTCCATCCTGAAGTCGAAATCCGCAAAGAACTCCGCCCAGCGGATGTGTCTCTGGTTCAGGAACCGCGCCATGCGCCAGTACTCCAGGTTCTTATGGTCCGTGCGGACCTGCACCGTGCGTTTGGCTCCGATGAGGAAGTGCCGCCATGCTTTGAAGGCTGCATGAATGGCCAGCAACTCCCTGTCCCAGATGGTGTAGTTCTGTTCCGACTTGCTGAGTTTTCTGGAGTAGAATGCGCACAGCCTCCAGTCCCCTCGTGGATCTTGCTGCAGCAGGGCCACCCCCACCACTCTGTCTGAGGCGTCCGTCTCAACCCTCATTGGTTTGCTGGGGTTGACGTGTAGCAGCTGTTCTTCGGACGCGAAGAGACGCTTGAGTCTCTGAAAGGACTGCTCCGCCTGATCCATCCAGGTGAACTTCTTCTTCTTGGAGCTGAGGGTGTCCGTGATGGCTGCCGTCTCCATCGCGAACCCCTTGATGAACTTGCGATAAAAGTTGGCGAAGCCGGCGAACTTCTGGACCTCCTTCCGATTGCGCGGGCTCTTCCAGTCCAACACCGATCGGACCTTGGTGCTGTCCATGGCGAGTCCCTTGTCGGACAGCTTGTAGCCCAGGAAATCCACCTCCGTCATGTCGAACTGGCATTTCTCCAGTTTGGCGTAAAGTCTGTGCTCCCGTAGTCTCTGCAGGACTTCCTTGACGTCTCTCTCGTGAGCCTCCTGCGATTCCGAGAAAATCAGGATGTCGTCTAGGAAGCAGACGCACTTCTTGTAGAGGAGTCCCGCTAGCACGTGGTGCATGAAGGCTTGGAAACAATGGGAGCCATTTTGTAAACCAGATGGCATAACTCGGTATTCATAGGTGCCCAAAGGCGTAAACATGGCTGTCTTCCACTCATCGCCCTCCCGCACACGTATGAGGTTGTACGCTCCTCGAAGATCCAGCTTGGTGAAGATGCGTCCCTTCCTCACCGTCGCGAGTAGGTCGTCGATCTTGGGCATGGGGAATGCCGTGGGTTTCGTCCTCGAATTTATGACCCTGTAATCAACTACAAGCCTCTTTTGGGGCGTGTCTTTTTTCTTCACGAAAAACACGGGACTGCCCCCCACTGCTTTGGATTCTTGGATGAATCCCCGCTTCAAGTTGTGATCTATGAACTCCCTGAGTTCTTGCAGTTCGTCCTCAGACATGGAATACAGTTTCCCAGTCGGCAGCGTCGCCCCCGGCGGGAGGTCAATCTTGCAGTCGTAGGGCCTGTGGGGAGGCAGCTTGTCCTTTTCGCAGAAGACCTCTAAAAACGCCTTTTACTTGTGGGGTACCGCTTGCAGCATGCCTATGTGTAGCTGCGGGTCTTCCTCCTGCCCCTCATCCTCCTGGCTAGTCAGGATGCAGTGTTCTGTGCAGTAGGAGGAGCAGAAGGTCAATTGACGCTGGTACCATGCTAATGCCGGGCTGTGCCTGTGCAGCCAACTCATGCCTAATACTATGGGCGTGTCTGACAGGTGGGTGACATTGAAGCTGATGACTTCCCTGTGACTTCCAATTCGCATCACCATTGGCGGCGTTTGCTGTACCACCTGTCCTCCCAGCAATTCTCTTCCATCGACTGTCACTACTTTCAGGGGCATCGTGGCTGGCAGGAGCGCTATGCTATGTTGCTTGATGAAATCCACTCCTATAAAGTCTGCATTACTACCAGAGTCAATGGTAATGGGCACTTCCATAGTGAGTCCATTGGGTAGCTGGATCGATGCAGTGAGTTGCACCACCGGTTTGGGCGGGAGTGGGTCTGTGGGCTGTAAAATCTCTGGGGACTGCTTCACTGACTCGCCTGGCTGGGCCCCAGTGCCTCTGCCTCCAGCCAGGCTTCGTCGTTTCCCTGTAGCTGTTGCTCCTGCTGAACTGTTCCTTTTACTGTTGCTGAGGCTGCAGTGTGCTTTTGGAGCCTCTGGGGGCACTCCTTGGCCATGTGCTGTGCACTGTCGCAGATGTAACACTTCCTGCTCCCTCTAGGAGTCTTCGCCTTGACTGCTCCTGGCGTTAGGGCTCTGGTCGCTGTCTGAGCCCTGGCACCACCTATCTCCATCGGCTCTTCTCCCCCTCCCAGTGGAGGCGTGGACTGGGCGCGCGTTGTTTCTCTGGGTAGGAAGGGAGTCGTTCTGGCTGGTGTGCGTGTTATACGTCCCTCATCCCTGCTCCAAGGACGTTCTTCCAGACGCACCCCTATTGCCAGCGCTCTTTGCACGACTTCTGTGGTGCTGTTAGGTCTCTCCCCTCTCGCCAGTTCATCTTTCACAGCCCCATTCAACCCCTCCCAGAACAGATCTCTGACGGCAGCGGAGTCCTTCTCCCAGCCCAGCACATTTACTAAAGCAAAGAAGCGGGAGTGATATTATCTCACAGTGGCTTTGCCCTGCTTCAAACCATGCATTTCCCTTCTGGCAACATCCACATCAACCGTTGATTTAAAACAAGCGTCCATAGCTTTGATAAAAGTGGTGGAATCTTTGAGGGCGGGGTCATTTTCGCGCCATAAATTGCGCAGCCACGATTTAGCCTCCCCATGTAGGTGAGTTATTATGAACCCCACTCTCTCCTCCTCATCTCTAAAGTCTTTCCAAAGCAAATTGAGCGCGTAAACTATGTCTGCTCTGAAGTTAGGATACTGCTGCAGGTTCCCGTCGAAATGGGCTACGATGCTGCCCCCCCTCTTCCCGAGGCCAACTCCCTCCGGCTTGGGTCCTGGCACCCCCTCTTTGCCCAAACGTTCCAACCTGGTTTGCAGATCCTGGCAGAGCGCTGATGCTTCTTCCTCTCTCTTTCTGGACGCTGCTACTTCTGTGTAAAGCGCCGAGACTGCTTCTTGCAGCTGCTTCACCTTCTCCTCCGTAGTCATCCTTGCCGATTATCGTGAGCTCGCAAAACACCAAGTTTTGCCCCTCGCTGCGCCAACTCACGCTGCAAAGGTTTTATGGGGATGGAGCTTACTGTCAGAGCTGCCCAAGGTCCCAGCTCACAAAGGACCAACGCCAGTTCTTACTATATACAAAAGTCTTTATTAAGGTTCCGTTTCCATTTCAAAGCCGCGGCGTGCAGCTCTACGTCTCAATCCTAGACCACTGAAGCTCCATCTGAATCTCCTCCCCCTCGACACTAGTTCAAGACTCTAGCCTTGCTCCACCTCCTCCTCTGCTCCTTTCTCCTCTGGGTCCTTCTGCCCTCTGGGGTGTCGCCCTTTCTGGACTCTTCTGATGCTGATTCCCTGGATTCTTCCCCCTGCTTCCGGCGTGCTTTAGGACCTGGCTCCCAATCCGAGCTCCCTGCTGTCCCGCGCTCCTGTACATTTGAACTTGGCGCGCGCGCCCAGCTGGCAACCTTCCTCCTGACCGTTACACTGCTCCTGTCACTGCTTCCCCCTTCGGGGGGGTTGGCTGAGTCTGACTTCCCCTCCGTTCCCTCACTCAGCGATAGGGGCGTGGTCAGCCCTGCCTCATCTTCTCTCCCCACTGGAGGGGAAGCCGGCCCTGACACATGGGACTCTTCCCCCCCGCTACGCCCTGGTGGAGAAGCTGGTCCCGATCTCCAGCTGCTGCTTTGGGAGTCGCCGCTGGCCCCTTGCTTCTGGTGCGTCCTTCCCGGGACCTCCCTTGCCCTGGCCATCGGTGCCCCCTTCTGGGAGTCTTCTGAATCGCTGGAGAAGCTCATGGAATCTCTCAGCCCACTGTCATACTCCCCTACGCTGCCCTCGGATTGTTCCCCTTCGCTCTCCACTTCCTCTCTCCCCTGTGCCTCTGCTCCTGAACCCCTGACAGTTCTAATCACGGTCAGTCCTATTGGCAGCCCGTTTCCAGGATTGGAGCGGTGGTATATTAACTCTGTTCGCTTTCTCCTGCAGGTATACTCAGTCCAAAGCTTTCCCCCCTCTTCTCCTGCCACCAAGGGGGGTTTAGTATTTTTTTTCTGATGAAAATTTAGTCCTTTACAATAGACTTTCCAAGACTTCAGCTTACATCCTCATTGCTTCAATCTATTTACAAAAGGGGAAGGTGGACTTCCTGTTTTAGACCTCCCCGTTTCGGCACCAAATTAAGACATTTAAAAATCCAATTCTCCGCTCTACTCACGGATAGTTGCTTTAAGATCAAATTGTCCACAGGAAAAAGCGCTCTCCGGCAACAGCTATGCGGCTTCGCTCCGTGGAAGCAGCAGTCAATTTGAAGCACTGCGCCACTCACCCCACATCGCTCCGGATCCCCGAAACCGGGTTTCCCCGCGAGTAGGGGAAGCGCAAAAGGTGCCAGCCGAATCCCATGTTCACAGGCTTCACCCGCCTGTGATTTTTGGTGGGTCTCCGCCTTCGCCGTGGTGGCCAGAACCAGATTTCCACGAGGCAAATTCCTCCCGCTCAGAGGAATTCAGCCATTGCCGGAGGCGCCAACCCGGAAGTCGGGGCATGTATCCTGATCAGGCAGCCTGCCTGCTACCTGATATGGACCCAATGGGTTCCATCCTGTGCTGGGGAGTTGCCCCCAATGTAGATTGGGTGTCTTGACTCCACACAGGCCACCATTTGGAGAGGTGTATTGGCCCATCATTCCCCCTGTGGACTCCCAGAGTTACCTTTCCTGGACACCTCTAATGGTGTACCCCCGTGACTAACGATCCAGTCCAATGCCTCATCTACCCAAGTTGCGATGGTTGCCATGAGGTAGGTGAAAACCTGCAAAGCGGCCAGTTTGCTTGCAGGAGAAAATTCCTCTCTGGCCACAAATATGACAGCCGAGTAAATCACAGCAAGGTTCATATGCCACTTGCCCACTCTCCCATTGAGCGGTCCCTAACTGGGTGGGTGGAAAATCCAGTGACAATAAGGCAAGAGGGTGACCTGCAACTGGCTGCTCTCTTAAATAGGCCAGAGATGGGCTGGATGCAGCCTTACAAACCCTGCCATTGATTTGGCCCTACCTACAGGCACTGCCTGCCCATACCTGCAAGGCTGTTGCAGATGGTGGGGTGATGCCAGGTAACCACTCCTTCCCCCAGCTGCAGCAGAAAATGGTGGCATCCCTGGACCCACCACGGCCACACCATCCAGCAGACGTTGCCCATCCAGAGCCCCAGGTGAGCGGTTTCTCTCTTCTGCATCAAGGGGTAGGGGGTGATAACTCAGTGACAGATCACATGCCCCATATGCAGAAGAAGTTGGAATTGATTCTGAATATTCCCATCTATAGAATTCCAGGCAGCAAGACTGGGAAAGACCCCATGCTAAAGACGCTCCAAAGGACCCCCAGAAGAGGGAGCTAAACATTAGCATGTGCCCCATTTCCCCACAATGACTGAAAAGTGGGCAAAAAAATCCCCTCCCGAATCATTCTCTCTCCCTATAGGAAGAAAGATGCATTGAACCTTTATTTCCCCTCCTCTGTTGAGTATAAAAGCAAATAAGGGGGTGATGACGTACATACAAACTACAGGAAGGGAATGATTAAACAGCACCCCTCCTCCCCCAGGCTGCTCATAATACTCTTGATAGTGGCAGCTTGGTTGCTGGTGGGGTGGGGGGGGGTGACAGAATCTCATAACTGATATCTCAACAAGCGTTCTAAATGGATATCTTTATCCCAGCTGATGTCTATATTGAATCTGAACTGATTTAATGTTATGTTCTGGTGTTGTTTTAGACTGTTATTTTTATTTAAATACCTGCATATAGTAAGATTTTTGTTATATGTAATAGTTGTAACTGCTATATATTTGTAAATACCTCTGGGAAGTGGTTCGTATATTAAAAATAGTATTATAATCAGGTTTATTTGAGTAAAATTTGAAGTCAACCTTTCCCTCTTGTCCTTTCCTGTATTTTGAAATTCGTCTGTGTAAAAAAGCATGATGTAGCAGAAAAGATTTGAGCAGATTCCATGTATAAACCTTTACATTTATTTATTTAATAAAATTCATACACTGCTTGATTGTAAAACAAACCTCAAAGCTTACAAAAAAAGATAAAACAATAGAGTGCCTTGTTGGCCTTAAGCTTTGGAGTTTCAGCTTTCACTTTCATTTTTTTCATTGTCTAAACTCTTTACTGACCCAAACAAAAAGCTGTATGATTTTTGTTTTCAGGAATGTAAGTACAGTAAATGTTGTACTAGCTCATGTACGTTTCTCCGTGGAGCAGTGTGCAGCAACGAATTGTGCTGTGAAAACTGTCAGGTAAGATGCTAAAGTACTCTCTTCACTGCCTTGGCCACACATTTACCTCAGTTTGTTTGAATTGACACTACCACTTCCTCTGAATTTTATCTCCGTAACCTCTGTGTTGCAGCCAATGCTCATCCTACACAAAGCTGACCCATCAAAGTTAATGGATGTCAGGCCTGGTCGTTGTCCTCTTCAGATCACCACACAAACGCTTCTTGTTCTTTTTTAACTTTTTATTGTGTATTAACAAAATAATACCCCTTCATGGATCACTGCCTTGCCCCCTTCATGGATCACTGCCTTGCCGTGGCGAAGGGGCTTGAAGAACTCAGAGAAGCTATGAACTATGCCGAGCAGGGCACCCAAGATGAACAGGTCATAGTGGAGAGTTTTGACCAAACGTGATCCACCTGGAGGAGGAACCGGCAAGCCACTCCAGTATCCCTGCCAAGAAAACTCCATGGACAAAGACAACAGGCATATAAAAGTTATGATGCTGGAAGATGAGCCCCTCAGGTCGGAAGGCGTCCAACATGCTACTGGGGAAGAGCGGAGGGCAAGTACAAGTAGATCCAGAGCTGATGAAGCGGCTGGGCCAAAGCCGAAAGGACGCTCAGTTGCGGATATGCCTGGAAGCGAAAGGAAAGTCCAATGCTGTAAAGAAAAATATTGCATAGGAACCTGGAATGTAAGAACCATGAACATGGGTAAGTTGGATGTCGTCAAAAATGAGATGGCAAGAATAAATATTGACATCCTGGGCATCAGTGAACTAAAATGGACGGGAATGGGCGAATTCAGTTCGGATGACCATCATATCTACTACTGTGGGCAAGAAACCCGTAAAAGAAATGGAGTGGCCCTCATAGTCAACAAAAGAGTGGCAAAAGCTGTACTGGGATGCAATCTCAAAAATGATAGAATGATCTCGATACGAATCCAAGGCAGACCTTTTAACATCACAGTAATCCAAGTTTATGCACCAACTACTGGTGCTGAAGAAACTGAAATTGACCAATTCTATGAAGACTTACAACACCTTATAGAAGTGACACCAAAGAAGGATGTTCTTCTCATTATAGGGGATTGGAATGCTAAAGTAGGGAGTCAAGAGATAAAAGGAACAACTGGCAAGTTTGGCCTTGGAGATCAAAACGAAGCAGGGCAAAGGCTAATAGAGTTCTGTCAAGAGAACAAGCTGGTCATCACAAACACGCTTTTCCAACAACACAAGAGACGACTCTACACATGGACATCACCAGATGGGCAGCATTGAAATCAGATTGATTATATTCTCTGCAGCCAAAGATGGAGAAGCTCTATACAGTCAGCAAAAACAAGACCTGGAGCTGACTGTGGCTCAGATCATCAGCTTCTTATAGCAAAATTCAAGCTTAAACTGAAGAAAGTAGGAAAAACCACTGGGCCGGTAAGATACAATCTAAGTCAAATCCCTTATGAATACACAGTGGAAGTGAGGAACAGGTTTAAGGATTTAGATCTGCTGGACAGAGTGCCTGAAGAACTATGGATGGAGGCTCGTAACATTATACAGGAGGCAGCAACGAAAACCATCCCAATGAAAAGGAAATGCAAGAAAGCAAAGTGGCTGTCCAATGAGGCCTTACAAATAGCGGGGGAGAGAAGGCAAGCAAAATGCAAGGGAGATCGTGAAACATACAGGAAAGTGAATGCAGATTTCCAAAGAATAGCAAGGAGAGACAAGAAGACCTTCTTAAACAAGCAATGCAAAGAAATAGAGGAAAGCAATAGAATGGGAAGAACCAGAGATCTGTTCAAGAAAATTGGAGATATGAAAGGAACATTTCGTACAAAGATTTCCATATTAAAGGACAAAAGTGGAAAGGACCTAACAGAAGCAGAAGACATCAAGAAGAGGTGGCAAGAATACACAGAGGAATTATACCAGAAAGAAACGGATGTCTCATATACCCCAGGTAGTGTGGTTGCTGACCTTGAGCCAGACATCCTGGAGAGTGAAGTCAAATGGGCCTTAGAAAGCACTGCAAATAACAAGGCCAGTGGAAGTGATGGTATTCCAGCTGAACTATTTAAAATTTTAAAAGATGATGCTGTTAAGGTGCTACACTCAATATGCCAGCAAGTTTGGAAAACTCAGCAGTGGCCAGAAGATTGGAGAAGATCAGTCTACATCCCAATCCCAAAGAAGGGCAGTGCCAAAGAATGCTCCAACTATCGCACAATTGCACTAATTTCTCACGCTAGCAAGGTTATGCTTAAAATTCTACAAGGAAGGCTCAAGCAGTATGTGGACCGAGAACTCCCAGAAGTGCAAGCTGGATTTAGAAGAGGCAGAGGAACCAGAGACCAAATTGCAAACATGCGCTGGATTATGGAGAAAGCTAGAGAGTTCCAGAAAGACATTTACTTCTGCTTCATTGACTATGCAAAAGCCTTTGACTGTGTCGACCATGGCAAACTATGGCAAGTTCTTAAAGAAATGGGAGTGCCTGATCACCTCATCTGTCTCCTGAGAAATCTCTATGTGGGACAAGAAGCTACAGTTAGAACTGGATATGGAACAACTGACTGGTTCAAAATTGGGAAAGGAGTACGACAAGGCTGCATTTTGTCTCCCTGCTTATTTAACTTATATGCAGAATTCATCATGCGAAAGGCTGGGCTGGATGAATCCCTAGCTGGAATTAAGATTGCCGGAAGAAATATCAACAACCTCAGATATGCAGATGACACAACCTTGATGGCAGAAAGTGAGGAGGAATTAAAGAACCTTTTATTGAGGGTGAAAGAGGAGAGTGCAAAATATGGTCTGAAGCTCAACATCAAAAAAACGAAGATCATGGCTACTGGTCCCATCACCTCCTGGCAAATAGAAGGGGAAGAAATGGAGGCAGTGAGAGATTTTACTTTCTTGGGCTCCATGATCACTGCAGATGGTGACAGCAGCCACGAAATTAAAAGACGCCTGCTCCTTGGGAGAAGGGCAATGACAGGCCTAGACAGCATCTTGAGAAGTAGAGACATCACCTTGCCAACAAAGGTCCGTATAGTTAAAGCTATGGTTTTCCCAGTAGTGATGTATGGAAGTGAGAGCTGGACCATAAAGAAGGCTGATCGCCGAAGAATTGATGCTTTTGAATTATGGTGCTGGAGGAGACTCTTGAGAGTCCCATGGACTGCAAGAAGATCAAACCTCTCCATTCTGAAGGAAATCAGCCCTGAGTGCTCACTGGAAGGACAGATTGTGAAGCTGAGGCTCCAGTACTTTGGCCACCTCATGAGAAGAGAAGACTCCCTGGAAAAGACCCTGATGTTGGGAAAGATGGAGGGCACAAGGAGAAGGGGGCGACAGAGGACGAGATGGTTGGATAGTGTTTTCGAGGTTACCAGCATGAGTCTGACCAAGCTGCGGGGGGGCAGTGGAGGACAGGAGTGCCTGGCGTTCTCTGGTCCATGGGGTCACGAAGAGTCGGACACGACTAAACGACTAAACAACAACAAACAAAATAATCTTATAAACGGTTCTTAACTATTATTCCTCAGAGTCACTTATTTCAGATACCTTCTGAGCTCTGCTTCTCCATGACCAGCTACTCTCAAAATGTCGAACGCGCCCTTCCCTTCACTTTCCCACTCTTTATCCTACCCTCCTGGCTAGAGCTGGCCTGTATCTCCCCTCCTCCCAATCTGAGCTAGAACTTAACCCTTGCCTTTCCTGTGAACTGCCGGTCCCTCCCTGTTGTTCCTCTTGCTCCCTTCTATTAGATTCACTGCTCTCCTTCCCCCCCTTGGGGAATGCTTTCTCCCTCTGATAAACTGGAAACTTCTAACTCTTCCCTGACATCACCCCCTCCCCTAAGCCCCCCTTCCGCCTTCTCGCTCTCCTCTGTTTCTGAAGGACCGAACCCTATGAACTCTTCTTCCTCGCTATCTGTCTCTTCAAAAATTTCTTGAAGATGCCAGTTGTGGGGTTTTGGCTTGTGGGGATATTTTCTATGAAATTCTCTCTGCAATTCTGGAACATTAATTTTTTCTGCTGGTTCCCATGAGTTCTCAGGCTCATCTAACCCTTTCCATGCAACCAAATACTGTAATTTCCTCCTACTTATTCTCGAGTCTAATATCTCTTCCACTTCGGTCTCCTCTTCCCCCATCATGGTGGGAAAAGGAGGTGGTTCCCTTGAACTTTGATACTTATGCGCTGGTACAAACACTGACAATAAAGATCTATGAAATACAGGGTGCATTCTCATATTTTCAGGCAAATGAAGCTTGAAAGCGACTGGGTTAATTTGAGCCTTTACTTGGAAAGGTCCCAATCTCCTTGGTTCTAGCTTTTTACACCTCCCTCGTATTGGTAGTCCCTTGGAAGACAGCCATACCCAGCTCCCTACTTGGATTTCTTCCCCAACTCGCCGGTGCCTGTCTGCAGCGTGACATGTTTTACATGTTCTTCCATACTTTCACTATATATTAAGAGGTCATCTAAATAAGAGACACAGAACTGATCCAGTATACCTGCCAAGACGTGATTGATAAAGGTTTGAAATACCCCTGAGCCATTTTGCAAGCCAAAAGGCATTACCAAGAATTCAAATGCACCATACTTAGTACAAAAACTAGTTTTCCACTCATCCCCTTCTCTGACCCTTATCAGATTATATGCTCCTCATAGATCAAGCTTGGTAAAGACTTTGGCTGACCTTACTCTTTCTAAGTGGTCATCTATACGTGGCAGTGGGCACACGCGAGGCTTCATTTGGCTATTAAGGATTCTGAAGTCACATACTAATCTCGGTGCCCCTTCCTCCCCTTTCTTTATGACAAAAAAGACTGGAGCACCCCCCGAGGCCCTGGACTCTCTAATAAAACCTCTGCAAATTCTTTTGCAAGAACTCCCTCAATGCTGCAGATTCTACTTCCGACATGGCATATATCTTGCTTGGTGGCAACTGTGACCCAGGGACTAGATCTATCTTGCAATCATAGGGCCTATGTGGTGGAAGTTTATCCGCTTCTTTTTCACAAAAAACATCCCGATAAGCAATATATTGTGACGGAATCTCACTTTCATTCCCCATCAACTTCCCTTCCACCTCTGTTCCCATTACTTCCACCGAGATTTTCCCCTTTTGCCCCAAACAATGTGTCATACAATAGATCGAACCAAAAACCAAAGACCTTTGATGCCAGGCAATCACTGGATTGTGACGATTGAGCCAACTCATGCCCAGGACTATCGGGTGCCCAGCTAGTTTGGTCACATGAAATGCCCTGGTCTCTGAGTGATGACCCATATCCATTCTCATTGGTGGAGTCTCGTAAGTCACTTCTCCTGACAGTAGCGGTCTGCCATCGATTGTTTTCACTCGTATTGGGAAATTCAAAGGTAACAAAGCGATTTTGTGTTCCTGTACCAATTTCTGGTCTATGAAATCTGCTGACGCTCCTGAGTCTAACAGCGCCTCTACCTGGACTCTATGTCCGTTGGGTAGTTGTAGTTGCACCTTCACCGTTAGTCCTGGGATAGGTGGTTCTGCGTAAGAGCCTTCTATTGCTCCTCCACCCGGCTGCAAGCTCCCATTTCCAGCCGGGGACATTCGTTTCCCTGATGCAGTTCCTTCGGGCAATTGTCTTCTCCCATGTCTGCTCCAGATAGAGACTCCCATCCTTTACGATTGCGACATTGTCGTGCTAGATGCCCTGGTTTTCCACAGACAAAGCAACGCCTCGTGTCTCTTCCTCTCCCTGCATTTCCTCTTACCATGGAAGAGGTAGTAACTGGGAGGGGTCTGGCTGTCCCTAATTCCATGGGCTCTGGCCGCTCTCGTCCTGGCACGTTGCCCATTCTGCTTTCTGTACTTTCGATATTGTTTTCCCGCCATCGCGGTCTCTATTGTTCCTTCTTTTCACTAGCCCTCCGTTCTATGCGTAGGCTCAATTGCAGGCACGTTCGGACCAGAGAGTCCAAGGAACTAGGTTCTGGCATTTGGACCAATTGGTCTAAAATCTCTCTCTTTTTTTTTAATAATTTTTTTTATTAATTTCCAAATTTTTAACAAACACAAAAACAACATAAAAACAAACACAAAAAATCATATTTTCTTTACCTTATTTCCATAAACCTCTTTTCCCGGACTTCCCCATACCTTCCCCTTTTTGCATCCTTTATTTTAAACAATTGTTCAGCAACCCTTCTTAGCCAGATTAAATATAAATTCATTCTCCTTTTCAATTTCGCCCTAAACTAAACACAATTTACCGCTGCAATTCTACGTCTTCCTCTCCCTCAGCATTTTAGCACTCCTGAATTTTATAATAACTCTTAAGATAAATTTTAAACTTCTTCCAATCTTCTTCCACAGTCTCTTTCTCTTGGTCGCGGATTCTGCCGGTCATTTCTGCCAGTCCCATAAAGTCAATCACTTTCGCCTGCCATTCCTCCAGCGTGGGTAGCTCTTGTGTCTTCCAATACTTTGCTAGGAGAATCCTTGCTGCCGTAGTAGCGTACAAAAAGAAATTCTTATCCTTCTTCGGCACCAGCTGGCCGACCATACCCAAGAGAAATGCCTCTGGTTTCTTGTGAAAGGTGCACTTAAGCACTTTCTTAATCTCATTATAAATCATTTCCCAGAAGGCCTTAATCTTTGGGCAGGTCCACCAAAGGTGGAAGAAGGTACCTTCAGTCTCTTTACATTTCCAACATTTGTTATTGGGCAAATGATAAATCTTCGCAAGCTTGACTGGGGTCATGTACCACCTGTAAATCATTTTCATAATGTTTTCTCGTAGGGCATTACATGCCGTGAATTTAATACCTGTGGTCCATAACTGCTCCCAGTCAGCAAACATAATGTCATGACCTATGTCCTGTGCCCATTTAACCATAGCTGGCTTCACTGTCTCATCTATTGTATTCCACTTCAACAGCAAGTTATACATTCTTGATAAATTCTTAGTATTGGGTTCTAACAGTTCTGTTTCTAATTTTGATTTCTCCACCTGGAAACCAATTTTCCTGTCTTGTTTGTAGGCCTCCATTATTTGAAAATAATGGAGCCAATCTCGTACCTTGGACTTTATTTTCTCATAACTTTGTAATTTAAGTTCACCACCTTCTTGTTCTAAAATTTCAGAATATTTCGGCCAATTAGTTCTCATATTGAGTTTCTTTACCTCCTTGGTCTAAAATCTCATTATTCAGTCCTTCCCTAAAAAGGGCTGCAACTGTTGGGGAATTCAGATCCCATTTTAATTTCTGCACCAGCAAACTAAAGTTGGACCAATAAACTCCCACAGTGTCTTTTCCTTGTCTCATTCTCAACAGCTGCCTAGCTGTGGTTGTTTCATGCGCAGGGTCTAAGAAAATCGTGTCTAGATACTGCAGAAACATTTGTAGATTTCCTAGATATCCCTCCGAGATATTAGGGGTATAACACAGTCCTTAGCCCTCCCTTCCAAGAAATTAATCACATAAGCAACCTTCTCTTGCTCAGATTGAAATTCTTTATCCTTTATCTCAATTATGTAAGAAATTTCTGTTTTGAAAGCCATGTATTCAGAGGTTTCTCCCTTGAAGCTACGTGGACGTACAGTAAATGTTTTACTCACTCTGTCTCCCCGCGTCACTTGCAACATGGTTCTATGTTCTCCCAATGCTGCCGATAGTACGTCGACTTGACTTTTCAACTGTAAGTTCTGTTGCCATAAGTCCTGTAATGTTAGCTGGAGCACTGGGGTTTCTCCTTGCCCAACTGGCGCCACAGCTCCCTCCATTTTGGCTTCTCCTTCTTTACATATAGTGAAGAGGCGCAGAGCAGAAGGTATTCTGTCAGGCCTGGTCGTTGTCCTCTTCAGATCACCACACAAACGCTTCTTGTTCTTTTATAACTTTTTATTGCGTATTAACAAAACAATCTTATAAACGGTTCTTAAATATTATTCCTCAGAGTCACTTATTTCAGATACCTTCTGAGCTCTACTTCTCCGTGACCAGCCACTCTCAAAATGTCGAATGCGCCCTTCCTTTCGTTTTCCCGCTCTTTTTTCTCACCTCCTGGCTAGAGCTGGCTTGTATCTCCCCTCCTCCCAATCTGAGCTAGAACTGAACCCTTGCCTTTCCTGGGAACAGCCGGTCCCTCCCTATTCTTCCTCTTGCTCCCTTCTATTAGATTCACTGCTCTCCTCCCCCCCTTGGGGAATGCTTTCTCCCTCTGATAAACTGAAAACTTCTAACTCTTCCCTGACAATGGACATGGCTAACTTAGTTTCATTAATTTCAATGTGTCTACTGTGAGTAGAACTTAGTTAGTTACAACCATTTGCAGCCTGATGTAAGATGCTAATTAACTTTGAACTGCAATCAGATCAAGGAAGAATTTCCTTTAAAGATGGAATGCCACTTTTGAGGATTTCCATATCAGCATTAAATGCTGATGTTGTTCAAGCGTAGGGAAAGAATCTCAGGATCTCAGCAGCAATGTAAGCACTTACACAGGTGAGTGTGAAGGTTTACCAAAGTTCTGCAGACCATGTAGGAGAAATCCAAATCACAAAAAGGAGACGGTTTTATTGATTGCAAAGCAATGCACATGGCCACCAGGCTACAATATAGCAATTCATAACAAATGCCCCAAAGGCTGCAGCCACAACAGGGAATGCAGTTACTGATCAAAGACTACACTGCACTCAAATTATACCTTCAACGGCAACTCATCTAGCCTTCAGGCAGAAGACACTCTCCGCTCAGCCCAAGGCAGGGCTTCACTAATCTCTAGGGAAGAGATAAATAAATAAATAAATAATAAAATTATACTGCTCTACTAATGGTTCAGGAAGCTAGTCCCACAGTCTGTTTCCCAGGCCTTGTTTCATCAAAGCCTTGTTTCTCCCGTTGCTCTGTCCCAGCTTCTGCCAACCTAACAGTTTGAAAGCACACCAGTACAAGTAGATAAATAGGTACTGCTGCAGCGGGAAGGTAAACGGCGTTTCTGTGCACTCTGGCACTTGTCACTTCATTTCTTTGACCTTGCAGGTGGTAGGCAACTCCCCAAACTCATGCCAATAATTAACATAGATAACAATTTTCTGAGAACAAATGACCTAGTTTTCACAGCAATCCCCAACAGCATCGTCAACCACTCTGTGCTCCAGTTCAAAGAAAGGGTGGAATAAAGGTAAAGGTAAAGGTAAAGGGACCCCTGACCATTAGGTCCAGTCGTGCCCGATTCCAGGGTTGCGGCGCTCATCTTGCTTTATTGGCCGAGGGAGCCAGTGTACAGCTTCCGGGTCATGTGGCCAGCATGACTAAGCAGCATGATCAGCAGCCAGTGCCGATCTCTGAGCGCAGGCCTCCCTCCTGTCGGCAATCGCGCTGCAGAATTCTGCCCTCACTGCAGCTTCCAGCTCAGTCCCGAGGGAAGCCCCACGCAGAACACATCCTAATAGAGATGGGTACAGCAGACAGTTTAAGGCAGATGTGGGTATCCAGTTGTCAGATTACTATCTAGGAAGAGGTGTTGACCTCAGTGTGGAGGGAATGTCCTTTAAAATCTGGATCTGCCTTGAAACATAGGAACCTAGGAAGCTGCCTTAACAGAGTCAAACCATTGGTCCATCTAGTTCAGTATTGTCCACACTGACTGGCAGCAGCTCTTCGGGATTTCAGGCAAGAATCTCTCCCAATCCTACCTGGATATGTCAGGGATTAAAACTATCCCTGGCCCAGGGCCCTTCTCCCTTAAGCACTTAGAAGTAGCACTTAGTAAAGGTAAAGGGACCCCTGACCATTAGGTCCACCCGTGGCTGACTTTGGGGTTGCGGCGCTCATCTCACTTTATTGGCCGAGGGAGCCAGCGTACAGCTTCCAGGTCATGTGGCCAGCATGACTATGCCGCTTCTGGCGAATCAGAGCAGCACATGGAAATGCCATTTACCTTCCCGCTGGAGCGGTAGCTTTTTATCTACTTGCACTTTGACATGCTTTCAAACTGCTAGGTTGGCAGGAGCAGGGACAAGCAACGGGAGCTCACCCCATTGCAGGGATTCAAACCACCGACCTTCTGATCGGCAAGCCCTAGGCTCTGTGGTTTAACTCACAGCGCCACCCGTGTCCCCAAGTGTGGAATATGAGGAACTAAATATGTAAAACATGCACATAAATACTCATATTGAGGCAATAAACAGCCTCCAGGAAGACCATGCTAGCATGCCATCTGCACATTTTTCTGTACAATGAGTGGAAAAAAGACGTCAGACACCAAAGGTAGGCAGCCACTTTTTTCCATATGGTTCCCACATGTTGTGTTTGGCTATGGAGCTGCTCTAAGCAGCTTACAACCTCTTAAGAGTTAAAGAAAGAGACAGGCCTTAGACCATCTTGTAAGGACTGTGTGGGCATGTGCCCTGTTCAGTCCAGTGATTATGTGGCTTAAACAACTTTAGGACCTGTGCATAAGTCTGAGGGTAATGAAATGGGAAGGTTAACTGCAAATTGTGGAGTCAACAGGAATCCTCCTCAACCCTAGCTGTAGTCCTCCGTGAAAAATACTATTGATACTTTCCTTCTTCCTTTTCACCTAGTTTAAGCCAAGAAACACAATCTGTAGAGCAGCTGTAGATAGTGTCTGCGATTTCCCCGAGTACTGCAATGGCAGTTCGGCGTCCTGCCCAAGCAATTTTTATGCCCAGAATGGCTACAGCTGTGCTTCTAATGCTGGCTACTGTTATGGTGGATCCTGTCAGGCAGCTGATCTACAGTGTCAGGATCTTTTTGGTGAAAGTAAGTGAGACAACTTGCTTTTTGGCTTCTTTTAAAAACAAAATGAAATATTTACTCTTAAAAAGAACAAGCAAGGAGGCAAGCAGCTTCCTTCTGTAACCAAATTGTGTGTGCATGCCCACTCATACCTATACCATGAGCTTTCCTCAGCTTTTATACCAGTTTGCCCATTGAATGAGTCCTGGCTTTCTCTTGAACTCTTTGAGCAGAATTCAGCGTCACACTACTGTACAGTCATACTTCGGGATAAATATGCTTCAGGATAAGTACTTTCGGGTTGCGCTCCACGGTGAACTGAGTGCGTTACTTCCTGGTTTCGTCACTCATGCAGGCGGAGATGGTCAAAATGACGTCACGTGCATGCACGGAAGCAGCGAAACGTGACCTGTTCTATTCAGGATGTGAACAGGGTTGAAACCTCCCCCCTCCTCCCCCCACACCCTGTTTGGGGGGCTTTCCTGACACATATGCCCTTTTGGCTGAGCTGGCTGGAGGGGGAAGCCCATAGTGTTAGTTGTGCTGCATTCCACGTTTGCAACTAGTCCCAATGTGGCTGGTTTCCAAGGCATGCGTCTTCTCCCTTATTGCAGAAGATGGCTACCAGAATTCTGACTGGTATGACCAGGTTTATGCATTTTATGCCAACTTTAAAATCACTCTACTAGCTACCTAACTGCACTTAGGCACAAGCCAAACTGCTGTTAGTTACCATGCCAACCTGTTCAGTTATGTTGTTTTGGTGAAGCGCTTCATCAAATGCCTTTATGGGGGATCCGCCAACAAGATGCCTATAGGAAGCCTACAAGTAGCTCTGCTGCTCCTTCTGCCTCTTTCTACAGGAAGTTATACTGTATATAGAGCTGTAATAGCTAGTAGCTATCTATAGACTTACCATTCATAATTTTGCAAATCCCCTTTTAAATCCATCTCAATTGGTGGCCTTCACTACATCTTGCAGCGATCTCCATTGTTTATGTGCTGCATGAAGAAGATATCTTAAATAATTAAATAATTCTGCTTCAGTGAAAACAACAGTCTTGCAGCACCTTCAGGGCTAACATTCATTATTTGCAGAGGCAAATCCAATTTATGCATCAGACTGATTTGTTTGTACACATATGAAAGTATCTGTTAAGAGCATTGGTAAAAGAAAACTATTAAATGTTTCATTTTAGTTATTCTAATCAAAATCCTTTTAATATTTATAGAGTCAAAAAGTGCTCCTCAAGCATGTTATGAAGAAATTAATGGTCAGACAGATAGATTTGGACACTGTGGGATTGACATACGAAAGGGATTTAAGACTTGTTCTTTCCGGTATGTGATTAGGAAACAGAAGAAACTGAAATAAAATTTTCAGGGGGAGGAGTGTGGCAGGATGTTTGTGGGTTGGCGGCTTGGGCATCTTCTATTGTATGGTGCATGTTTTTACTGTTGTTATAGTATCAAGGTAGCCAGGTGGAGTGGGCTGTCATGATCCTCCCACAGGGACTAGGACACCCAGTTGGAGGCTCCTATGTCACTAGCTGAGGGACGGCACTGGGTTTCTGACCCTGACCCTTGATGCTGGTGGTCAGTCCCACTAAACTGTGGTTGACAGATGTCTGCTGAACCACATCCCACAGCATCAAGGCCTATGGTGCTGGAGCCAGGATTGTCATGGGCATCTCTTCCCCCAAGACCAAGGAACACAGTGTCTCCCACACTGTCAGTCCAACGGTGCAAGAAGCACACCAAATGGGAGGTCATGGAGCACTGAAGAAGTGCCTATTTTCAGGCCCTTTAGCTCCCCAAAGGGAGCAGAGCCTCGAGACAGAGGTTTACAAGTCCTCAGTTCACTTCCAAGCAGGGGCGGATCTTGGTAATATGGTGCCCTGTGTGAGGCCGAAATTTGACGTGTTCCCCACTCCACCCAAAGCTGCCTTCCAAAAGCCGGGGAAGGGAGGCACCAAGCTTTGGGAAGGAGGCACAAATCTCCCTCCCACCTCCTTCCTAAAGCTGGGCAAGTGCTAACTAGGCTTTGGGAAGGAAGCAGGAGGACTCTAGGGTCCTGTCAGAGCCCTCACACCTCCCCATCATTTAAATCCATCTCAGCCAAAAGAAGAGAACTCATTCTGAAACTTATCTATAGATGGAACCTAACACCACGGAATCTGGCACTTCCTCATCTAAATGCTGGAGAGTCTGCACTTCCACATGTGGTGGGAATGCCCCCAAATTTAGAATCATAGAATCATAGAGTTGGAAGAGACCACAAGGGCCATCGAGTCCAACCCCCTGCCAAGCAGGAAACACCATCAGAGCACTCCTGACATATGGCTGTCAAGCCTCTGCTTAAAGACCTCCAAAGAAGGAGACTCCACCACACTCCTTGGCAGCAAATTCCACTGTCAAACAGCTCTTACTGTCAGGAAGTTCTTCCTAATGTTTAGGTGGAATCTTCTTTCTTGTAGTTTGGATCCATTGCTCCGTGTCCGCTTCTCTGGAGCAGCAGAAAACAACCTTTCTCCCTCCTCTATGTGACATCCTTTTATATATTTGAACATGGCTATCATATCACCCATTAACCTCCTCTTCTGCAGGCTAAACATGCCCAGCTCCCTTAGCCGTTCCTCATAAGGCATCGTTTCCAGGCCTTTGACCATTTTGGTTGCCCTCCTCTGGACATGTTCCAGTTTGTCAGTGTCCTTCTTGAACTGTGGTGCCCAGAACTGGAGCAGAATACAGTGGCACTATTACTTCCCTTGATCTAGATGCTATACTCCTATTGATGCAGCCCAGAATTGCATTGGCTTTTTTAGCTGCCGCGTCACACTGTTGGCTCATGTCAAGTTTGTGGTCAACCAAGACTCCTAGATCCTTTTCACATGTACTGCTCTCAAGCCAGGTGTCACCCATCTTGTATTTGTGCCTCTCATTTTTTTTGCCCAAGTGCAATACTTTACACTTCTCCCTGTTAAAATTCATCTTGTTTGTTCTGGCCCAGTTCTCTAATCTGTCAAGGTCGTTTTGAAGTGTGATCCTGTCCTCTGGGGTGTTAGCCACCCCTCCCAGTTTGGTGTCATCTGCAAATTTGATCAGGATGCCCTTGAGTCCATCATCCAAGTTGTTGATAAAGATGTTGAATAAGACGGGGCCCAAGACAGAACCCTGTGGCACCCCACTAGTCACTCTTCTCCAGGATGAAGAGGAACCATTGATGAGCACCCTTTGGGTTCGGTCAGTCAGCCAGTTACAAATCCACTGAGTGGTAGCATAGTCAAGTCCGCATTTTACCAGCTTCTTTACAAGAATATCATGGGGCACCTTGTCAAATGCCTTGCTGAAATCAAGGTAGGCTACATCCACTGTGTTCCTTTCATCTACCAGGCTTGTAATTCTGTCAAAAAACGAGATCAGGTTAGTCTGACATGACTTATTTTTCAGAAATCCATGCTGACTATTGGTGATCACAGTATTCCTTTCTTGGTGCTCACAGACTATTTGCTTAATGATCTGCTCCAGAATCTTCCCTGGTATTGATGTCAGACTGACTGGGCGGTAATTATTTGGGTCCTCTCTTTTCCCCTTTTTGAAAATAGGGACAACATTTGCCCTCCTCCAGTCTGCCGGGACTTCGCCTGTTCTCCAGGAATTCTCAAAGATGACTGCCAGTGGTTCTGAGATCACATCTGCCAGTTCTTTTAATACTCTTGGATGCAGTTCATCTGGCCCTGGAGACTTGAATACATCTAATCCTTTTGTATATCAGTGCTGCAGGAAATCTGCATAATAACAAAACAAGTAATAGAAGCAACTCCAGAATTAGTTCTATTAAATATCTTCCAAGGAACAACTCACATGACAAGTCACTTACTCTCAGCAACTAAAAACATCATGACTAGACACTGGAATGACCTATCAGGAGTGAATATAGACCACTAGTACCAAAAAGTATAGAAAACTGCCCTATTAGAAAAGTTAACCAACAAACTTAAAGTAGCACGGGTGTGGCTCCCCTTTATCATATACACAGCACAACAAGACAATGATCTATTCTCTCCCCCACCCCAACAGCATAAGAATCAATATGGGTAATCTGACCCAACAACCCCGTACCCTCAAACAAACAAACAAACAAACAAACCACACTGCAACTAACTGAACACAACCAACCAAGCGTTGGACACTCAAATCTCTCGCAGTGCCATCATAAATGAATAAATATATAGAGGACCTACCCACACGATGCTGACATAAAAACCCTGCACAAACTACACAACAGAACAAAATATCAATGTCCCCTCATCTCTCTCCCCTTCCCTCTCTCTTGTCCCCCAATCACATATGTGTCTAGTACTAAATGTTAACGAACTGTGAAAAAAACTATGAATTGAAAGTAGAGACACTATATGTACTTTTTTTGTCTATTTGTTTGTTTGCTACACAATAAAATCTTTAATAAAAACTAATTTGGAAAAATAAAGGACACAACACAAAAGAAAAATGGATTGAGAGGAAGGATTAATTAATTAATTAATTGTAGCTTGCCTTTCACCAAAATGATTATAAAGTAGTTCACATAAGAAAATCAACAGAGCAAAACCATACTACAACAACAAATTAAGATATACCAAAATAAATCCGTTGGGCACAAACTGTTGGGCAGTAATCTTTGATGCCAGATGTTTCAAAGGTTGAGGAATGACAGCCCTTCTCACATGTCATCTGTGTAATGAAAAGCATGCATTTTTAGGTAACATGTTCAAAAATATACTTCAGTTGTTAAATCTGATATTTTGGAGGTGAAAAAAAACATTTCCAATACATAATCCCCAACTCTTTACAAATGTGTGATCCTGTTCTTTTCTCCAAATGCCTTTGATAGGGATATCAAATGTGGAAAGTTAATTTGCGTCTATCCAACCAGAAAGCCTTATGTTGACATGAACATTCCAGTTCTGTACACTCCTTTCCAAGATACCCTTTGTATATCTCTGGACCTTCAACAACCAGAGGGCTTTCCAGACCCAATGCTGGTGAAAGATGGTACAAAATGTGGAACTAAAAAGGTAAGGGATACAATCTGACACAGTATGATTATTACTGTGACTTAAATGTTGTCACCAGTGTGTATGGTGTCCTAGAGAGCAGCATAAGCAAAAGGAAGACCACTGGTCTCATGCTTGAAAAACTTAAAATCTAAATTTCAGCTTTGAGGAGACAGGTATGATGGGCTGGGAGTGATGGGAGAAGCAGAGATGGAAATCAGCAAATGCAATTAGATGTTGTTTGTTCATAAGTGCCGAAAGTGGGGGGGGGGGACCTCAGGGCCAGGGGGCTTAATGCAGCCCTGCAGACTTTACTTTCTCCTCAGGCTATGCCCCCTCCACAGATCTCACCTCTCGCTGGCCTTGCCCTGTGCCCTCCTGGGCTGCTTTTGCTTGGCTGCAACATGTCCCTGAGCAGTGCTGACACCTCTTGCTTGCCTGAGTGGAAGAGGGAGAGAGGGGTGCGCATGTCAACCCACACAGCATGGCCACAGACTTGCATGGCCGGCTTCTGTCATCTCTCTTGCTCCATCCACTTTAGCATATGGCCTATGCAAATTAATCCTGCCGTCCAGTCAGCGCTCCCTGCTCAGCTCTGCTGGGACTGATCTGGGCAGAAAATGCAGAGTCGCAGCGGTCCTGCCGTCCATGTGAGATAGAGGGATAAAACAAGTTTCTTGCTATCTCTAAAAGCGTTTATTTACAAGCCATAAATCAGTCTCATTCCATCGGAACTCTCCGGCATCTTTCCCGTGCTAAAAGCACACACAGTCTCTCTGCAGTGTCTCTCAGTCTAATGTGAAAGTAGCTTTCACAGACAAAGACGGACAAAGCCTGTGATGTACGGCCCCTCCCCAGATACAGGACACCAAGGAGCTTAACCCTATAACCTCCAAACTCCACACCCCCTCTTGTCCTGCATCTGGGGGAAACAAGCAACAATGCTCACCCCAAACACAGACTTTCACAGAGTTCCTGGACCAAACGCATAGAATTCCAGTTCCATGCAAACCTCAGATAGCGCACTGAACTCAGCTTCAGTAGACAAAAGTGCTATGAGACTTTGCTTCCGGGACCTCCACCCAACTACTGAGTTCCCAAACTTCACCACTAGGCCTGACACTGATTTGCAGTCCTGAAGGTTAGCCCAATCCAAATCCACCCACGCTGTAAGCTTGACATCACCCTCAGCTGACAACTTGAGGCAAAAATCTTTGGTATCTTGCAGGTAACACAGCACCCGTTTAATAGCATTCCAGGCCTGTACACTTGGACTTGAAGCCTCTCTACTGAGCAGATTGATAGCAAATGCTATATCTGGTCTGCTCCACTATGACAGATACAGTAGACTACCCAGAGCTGATTGAAAGAGTCCAGCACTTTCGAACACAGAGCGTTCTACTTGCTGACATTCTTTCACGTAACCAGCCTCCATGAGTGTTTTGACACCTTCACACTCAGACATTCTGAACTTCTCAAGCAACTGCTCAATGTTACCTTTCTGGTTGAGCAAAAAGCTTCCATCTCTTGTTCCAGTTATCCCTACGCCTAGATACGACTTGACATCTCCAAGCTGCTTGAGCTTGAACAGCTTTCCAAGCTCCCTAGCAAACTTCTCCACTTGTTTACCTGTCTGTGATATGTACAAAATATCATCAACAAAAATCTGAGCAGCTTCCTGTGTCACACCTGACCCTTTAAGGTAAAGACAGCTGTCAGCAACACTTCTCTTGAAACCTAGCTCTTCTAAGGCTTCATTCAGACACATGTTCCAGTTTCTGGCAGACTGACGTAACCCATAAATGGATTTGTGCAACCGCCACACGATGCCTGGCCCACTGACCTCAAACCCTGGAGGAGGAAGCATGTACAACTCCTCCTGGAGGTCTGAGTTCAGATAGGCGACATCCACATCAAAATGGTTCGCCTTCCAACCTTTATATTGTGGTTCTCCAGCTTCTGTGGGTTTAAGGCGATAAACCCATCTGCAACTCGTAGCCTGCTTGCCAGCCGGCAATTGTGTGAGTGGGAACACACCAAGACATTCCATTGAGTTCATCTCCTTCCGCATTGCCTCATGCCATTTGCTAGCTTCTTCTTGAGGCAACTTCTGAACATCCTCAAAGGATTCAGGTTCACATCTAGCCACACCTACCCACACGATAGTAGCTTCATACCTTTCCGGTGGCTTTCCCTTGGTTGACCTTGCTGACCTTCTCAGCGTGAATTCTGGAACTGCACCTGATTCACTAGGGCCAGCCATACCATCCCCTGTGTCAGAAACCTCCCCCTCTGACCTGCTGCGCCTTTTAGGCCTCACAACTGGGTCTGTAGGCAAGGATGGCTCACTCCTTGGCTCAGACTTGACAGAGACCTGTGGAGGGGTCTTGGGACTTCCCTTTGGAGAGGTTCAGAGCCTCTCCCTTGGGGACCCCGGTTCTGGACTCTGTGGCTGTGGACTGTGCACCTAAGCAACAGGTTCAGTTTCGTCCTCCTCCTCTTCCTCATCTGAGTCAAACTGTTCTGAAAGAACATCCGGGTTCCCGTGAAGACGTTTCCACCCACTCTGCTCGCAGAACTCAGCGCTGCCGCTAATAAGCAGCTTAGACTGGTTGCCAGTAGGGTATGCGAAACGCCACACCTACAATTTTTTTGAAAATTCTTCAAAATTCAAAATTTCTCAAAATTCTAAAATCAAAACCTCAAAAATCTCAAAATACAAAACAATCCTTCACTGCCTCTGGTCACTGTGAACTCTGAGGGAAGGGGGGGGGGTTTGCTTAATCCCCACTGCACAATGGAACAAAGGACCATGTGCTTACCAGGAAGTTATCTCAGAAAAATACTACTCAACTGAAAATCACAATCCAACACAATCCTTCAAAAATACACAAAAATATGGAATACTGGGGCCAATAACCCTTTGTGGGAATGTTCAGGGATGCAGGAGAGGATATATTGTGAGATTATATCCTTATCCAACTTGTGCTAACAAGTTCCCAAAATATCAGCAGAGTTAGTAGACATTCCCCTTTTAAGTTCGCAACGGTAATGTGTGCTCAAGTTCGCTAGAACCTCTATAATAATTACTCTGGTAATTTCCCCTTTGTTCCCTCTTAAAACAGAAGACACGACACAGTCTTTTATAAAAGTATAAAAAGAGCTTACTCACGTTCTGTTCACAATAGGATCCCAGAAGGCAGACAGGCTTAAAAAGGTAAAATACATTTAGAATCTATCTTATAGGAAGATAGTCCCTTTCTGCTCTCTTGGCTGGGAGCCAAGAGGGCATCTTTAGCAGATGTGGCTTCTTCGAAGGAAGATGGCAGAGAGAGCAAGAGGCAAGAGAGAGATGGCTGTCCTGCCCTGGGCTTTTATCATTACCTGCACAGGTGAGGCCACACCCACCTCTGGTCACATGCGGAGGAAGTCTGTCCCAGGAAGTTTACCTGCTGGCTGGACAGACATCCCTCCCCATGTCTTACCATGTACACTCTAGGAATGTTGTAATTGACTGCTCCTGTGTTTTACATCCCACACAGTTTTCCTGTAAAAAGGGTAGATCTGGATTAATAGAGGGAAAAATACAGACTAGCACTTGGATGCAGATGACGTTGTACATACACTGGAAAAATCTTGCATTCAGATCTCACAATAAACACCTGTCTGGAAGCACTCATGGATGGGGTCTGGTGGACGCAAAAAGTCTGTTGCAGGGCAGCAACTCTTCTTGAAAACTGAAAAATACTATTGCTTTTTTTAAAGGTTTGTATCAAACAAGTATGTGAAAAGTATGGCGTCTTGAAATATGATTGTGATCCTACAAAAAAGTGCTTTGGGCATGGAGTAAGTAAAATGAATGTTATATTTTCCATGTTAGTGTTTCAGCTATAAAAAGGAGATGGTGGTTTTCCCTCAGAAACTATTTGGTATTTTCTTGAGTGCCTGAAGCGTTCCCCTGTTGATGGCCTCTCAGCTGATTCTCTTTGGACCCAGCCATTATGGGCAATTATAATCAAATCTTCCATTCTTAGGCAAAGTAATTGAGCAGGTGGTTGCTCAACAGCTCCAGGCATGTCTAGAGGATGTGGAACATTTGGATCCCTTCCATTTAAATTGGAACTAGTGAATGTCCGGTGTGAGTGTCTGGAAGCGGTTGGAGGATGGATGGCAGCTAACAGGTTGAGGTTGAATCTCAACAAAACAGAAGTACTGTTTCTGGGTGACAGGGGGCAGGACTTCCTAGTCTTGAATGGGGTAACTGTGCCCTTGAAGGACCAGGCGCACAGCCTGGGAGCCATTTTGGACTCACAGCTGTCCATGGAGGCACAGGTTAATTCTATTTTCAGGGCAGCTGTCTACCTGCTCCATCTGGTACGCTGGCTGAGACCCTACCTGCCTGCGTACTATCTCACCACAGTGGTACATACCATGGTTATCTCTCGCTTGGACTACTGCAGCGTACTCTACGTGGGGCTACCTTTGAAGGTCCAGCTCCAAGGGCTTTCTGGCAGTTCCAGCGAGAAGTGAGCGTTACAGGGAACCAAGCAGAGGGCCTTCTCAGTAGTTGTGCCCTCTCTGTGAACGCCCTCCCATCAGATGTCAAGGAGATATTCTATTCAACCTTTAGAAGACATCTGAAGGCAGCCCTGTATAGGAAATTTTTTAATGTTTAATGTTTTATTATGTTTTTATATATGCTGGAAGCAACCCAGAGTGGCTGGGGCAAACCAGTCAGATGGGCGGGGTACAAATAATGAAATAATAATAATAATTACTACTACTACTACTACTACTACTACTTTATCCTTAATTTTATTTTAGACTAGAACTGAGGCCCTACTCAGGAAGTAATAAGAATAATAATGTTTTCTTAAAGCATATTTTTCTTTTTAAGATAAAGCACATAAGCAAGGAGTAAATGTTTGCTATTCCTCCCCCACCTTCAGATTTGCAACAACAAAAGAAACTGCCACTGTGATCCAGGATGGGCACCTCCAAATTGCAAGGAAAAAGGAGGCCCCCTAGGAGGAAGTGTTGACAGTGGGCTTCGTATGTTGGCTTCTGGTCAGTAAAAGCAGGATTTTCCATCCTGACAAATAGCTCTGCTGCAGTAGTTTCCAAACTGTTTAGAATTAGGACCCACTTTTCATCTCAACCTGAACCATGGGACTGGGTTTGATTTATGTTTTAACCCATTCATACCCCTCTTTATTCTTCCCTTGAATTTTCTGTCTTTCTCAAGGCAGAAAGAACAAGATAAGAAGTGACAGCACATTAGCTTAATAATCATTCCTTCTTCCAAAGGAACTTTAGGATTGTAGGCTGTGTGTTTATGAGAGTGAGTGTGAGTGAAATGTTTCAGAATTCTTAGTACCTGAACTAAACTGCAATTCCCAGGCAATGGGAGAAGTGTGGCAGTTAAGCTAGTATAAAATATTCAGTATAGATTTAACCCCTCTCTCCATCCCTGTTTTCTAGTTCTCTTTCAAAGAGCAAAAGTGAAAAGCAAATGTTTTAGTACTACTGCCCCTCCCTAAACCAGGCTGTGATGGACTTGTGCATTCTGATGTGCCAGCTGAATCCCAGTGGACTAGTACAAAGTCAGCATGGGTTTACAATTAATTGGGTCAGAACAATACTTATTGGTGCCAGAATGAAAAAATCCAAACAATACCTTCTTCTGCTTGTAATAACCCTGGAGCACAGGAGACACTCTTCTTGCCCAAACTCCAGTGAAAGGAACAGGAGCTGCACATGAGGATAGCACTTAGACACAGAAGAGAGAGAGAGAGAGAGCACTGCAGAGAAAGAAGCCAACACATTCCTAGTGCTACCCAGTTACTGCTTTTCTGCTGTAAGCTGCAAGCAGAACTGCAACTGATTTCCTACATCATTAGTAGTAGGGCATTTTTCTATGTGTATAACCTGCTATGTTCCTTGGACACCTGTGGATTTGACATAACTTCTGTCTGCAGCTCAGTACACATTCACTATGACCTTTGTGAAGGATGCCATTTTATAACCCCATTTATATATTTTTAAATGGTCTTTTAATTTAACACTTTTCCAGCTCTCTATTTTTTTAAATGAAAGAGAGGAATGGTGCTATAAAACTGTGTTACTACAATATTACATTTTTACACCACAATAATGCTAATTTAAAAATAAAAAACCTTTCTGGTTGTTGCTGTTTTAGCAATATGGAAAGAGTTTGCTTTCTAATCTTTAAAAAATTCAATAAAATTGGAGCTTTGGGCAGTGCCACACTAAAAATGTCTAATGCGGCAGCTTTCCTGGTTCAGTCTTTGCTGTGAAATTTGTTTCCATCTAGATATTACAGAAAGAGTCATAGAAGACAACATGCGGACGTGGGTGCTCCTGAGCATATTTCTCTTTCTGCCCATTGTGGTTGGGTCAGCCATCCTGATTGTCAAATGGGCACGAATCAGCAAGTACTGCATAGATGACAGCGAGTCTCTAGGCGATTCTGAGTAAGTCACTTTGGCCAGTTTATCAGGGCCTGCCCTGTACACACCTGAAATCTTCTGGTCCATCAACAATTTGGACAAGTAGGACCTGCAACAGAATGCAGTCTTCAGCCATGGCTGCCTCCACATTCCCTTTCCCCTCTCACACACTTTTGCATTGGGCTGTGGGGTTTTATTGTGAGGTGTGTGAGAGGAAAGTCCCTTGCTTAGGGTTTTTTCCCAATATTTTTGTTGTATTTCTGCAAACCTTGGGGTTCGTCTGAGCCTGCTGATGCATCAGAGGTGCCATTTCAGCTGCATAATAACACAGATAGGAGTTTGCTGTTAGTATATATCAGGGAAGGGTTGGCCATACTGGAGGGAGATGATGTCCAACAACAAAAGAAAGAAAAGCAAGGATAGGAAACCTGTGACCCTCCAGGTGCTGTTGTACTGCAACAACTCATGGTGGCTAAAGGTAAAGGTAAAGGTAAAGGTACCCCTGCCCGTACGGGCCAGTCTTGACAGACTCTGGGGTTGTGCGCCCATCTCACTTAAGAGGCCAGGGGCCAGCGCTGTCCGGAGACACTTCCGGGTCACGTGGCCAGCGTGACATCGCTGCTCTGGCGAGCCAGAGTCGCACACGGAAACGCCGTTTACCTTCCCGCTGGTAAGCGGTCCCTATTTATCTACTTGCACCCGGAGGTGCTTTCGAACTGCTAGGTTGGCAGGCGCTGGGACCGAGCAGCGGGAGCGCACCCCGCCGCAGGGATTCGAACCGCTGACCTTTCAATCGGCAAGTCCTAGGTGCTGAGGCTTTAACCCACAGCGCCACCAGGAAAGATGGGAGGTGTAGTCCAGCAACCTCTGAAGGGTCATAGGTTGCCCACCCCAGTACATATAATAATAATTAACTTTCAGACTTTATAGTAAGGCTAACTCCATGACAAAACTGAGGTATGTTTATCTGTATATAATTAAGGTTAAGTAATCTTAATTCTCATTACATTTCAGATCTTATACTAGATCCGATGAATATAGCATGTCAGACAAAACAAGGTAAGCTTCAACTAACTTAAAGTATTTTGATTAATTTTCCTTCCAGAGCTGGCTGCAGTCTTGAAAAGGATCACTCCCTAATTTATTTTCTCCCTTTGTGATAGTGAAACATGGATTAAATTGTCTAGTTTTTCCCACCACTTAAGGATGGACTGCGTTTATCTGCAAAATCTGCTTATTACCTTACCTTCCAAGGAGCCTCAAGGGAACACACAGTAAAATAAGACCTGAAACCAAACATGGGCAGAGCAGTCTTTTACTCAGGGGTTGTTCATGGGGGTGGCTGGAGAGTGATTCTGTTGCTCTGCCAGCGAAATAACTGTCTCACTCTTCACTATTCAGTCTCACTCTACCTGGGAGGGGAAAACACACCAGTCCAAAAATTAGAAGTCAGCTTAATAGTCACAGACACAGCATTCCTGGAAAACCATCAAAGCCTACCATTCCTAGATTCCACCAGCAAGGATACCCACAGGCTGCCCCCACATGCAGCCAATGGACTCATAATGATGAAGTCCTGCTCCTAGCACACCCACTGCATCATCAGACACACAATGTGCATCAATGTCCCCCAATGGCACAGATTCAGTGGCACAGCCAGCAGTCAGCCCTCTACTGCTAGTCTCCAGGCTGCTTGAACTCACAGCTGTTGTTCTTTTAGCACAACACAGGAGAACCCCCAAAACACAGCACCCATATAGCTCTGGGCTTCAGGGGCCTTCAAAGAGCACTCACATTTGTCCTAAACCGAGACAAAGGTTCAGGGCCCACCCAAGGTTCTCCAAGGCCAAGAGTGGAAGATGCAACAGGAAGAGTCACAGACTCCCCAGAACAGCCATCAGCCTCCAGTTGATCACTGCACTGAGTGAAGGATTGTGATGCAGAAGATGAGAGTTTTTGCCACACCAAGGTTGAGCCAGTCAGCCAAAGCAACCCAAAGAGGTGGGTTCACTTGTGGTTGACATGGAACATGAGTTGGGATGGATCATACCGCATGCAGGAATTAGTCACACAACCCGAAGCCTTTCTAAACAAGGAGGAATTTTGCTTGTCTCCTGGAGGGGATTGTCAGGCAGGATTCCAAAGAATTTTTTTTAAATGTTCATGACTTTTGCTATTCTGTGGGAATACAGTGGTACCTCAGGTTACATACGCTTCAGGTTACATACGCTTCAGGTTACAGACTCCACTAACCCAGAAATAGTGCTTCAGGTTAAGAACTTTGCTTCAGAATGAGAACAGAAATTGTGCTCCGGTGGTGCAGCAGCAGCAGGAGGCCCCATTAGCTAAAGTGGTGCTTCAGGTTAAGAACAATTTCAGGTTAAGAACGGACCTCCGGAATGAATTAAGTACTTAACCCGAGGTACCACTGTATATGACTATGAGTCTCCTTAAATTATAGATCATAAATATATAAATACTACAAATACAAACAAAAAACTCATTAAATACTGTCCTATTGCAGTGATGTTTGCTGTTTCTTCTCTTATTTTCTTTTGAATTTTTTGTTTACAGCATTATACATTCTTACAGTGGTACCTTGGTTCTCAGACGTCTTGGTACTCAAACAACTTGGAACCCAAACACTGCAAACCCGGAAGTAGGTGTTCCGGATTGCAAACATTTTTCGGAAGCCAAACATGCTCCATTTTGAGTGTTACGCTGAGCTCTGTTTCCGCTATTTATTTTGTGTTTTTGTTTTTGCGGCTCTTTTTGTTTTTGTTTTTGTGACTATGTGGAACCCAGTTCAGCTACTGATTGATTGTGTGACTGCAGTACATTGATTATTGCTTTCTTTTCTTTTTAATTTTTTTTGTTTTCTTGCTTAAAAAACACATAAAATAAAAATTAACATAAAAAATAAAATAATAACAAAAAACAAAATAAAAACATATATACAAATCCCCCCTGTGGCTTCCCCCCCAAAAAAACTCGACATTCTTTATTTTTTTTCAGTCTTTTTACCATTGCATCTTTTATATCTTGTCCCTGATATTCCTAATATATCTATTCTATCTATTTCAGCTTTTACATACTTAATCTATGCATATTAACATGTTATCTTTAGACCAGTGTTTTTTCTTATAGTCTTCAAAACATTACCATTCACTCCTTAGTTTCTGATTTGTCTGGAGTCTTACGGCAGCTGTTAACTTTGCCAGTTGTATAGAATCACATAGTTTATTTAACCAATCTTCTTTTGTGGGGATTGTATCTCCTTTCCAATTTTTTGCCAGTACTAGTCTGGCTGCTGTAAACAAAAAAATCAAAAGAAAATAAGAAAAGAAACAGCAAATCATAGGTTTTAGATAATAATTTCTTATTGTTTTTTGATAGTATTTTTGTAATTTAGATTCTTCTTTCTCAAATCCTGTTTTTTTATCCACATTAAATACATTATTTAACTGATGGAACTGGAGCCAGTCAGTAAGATAGTGTCTTATCTCCTCAAATGATTTTAACTTCAGGTGTCCTTGGTCTTCTTTTAATAATTGGCTATATGTTGCCCAATTGCTTTGCATGTTTAATTTTTTAACTGTGAATGCCTCTAATGGGGACAACCACCATGGTGTTTTTGGTTCTCGTCCACACCTTATATATTGCATTCCTTACAATATGGTTGGTGAACGCTCTTGTGAGCTTTTACCTTATTCTAGCCAAGGTAGCCATGCCACCCAAATCTGTTGTTGACACTCTGCAAACCCAAAATATCTGTTTTCTCTAATAGAATCCAATCCCTCATGCAAATTAAACACTGTCTGACAAAAGATTTTTAATTTTGGTAGTGCAAACCCCTCTTTCTTTCTTTCTTTCTTTCTTTCCTGTCAGTAATTTGTATTTAATACAAGGTTTCTTACCCTGCCAAATGAATCTTGTCAGATCTTACCTCCATTCTTCAGTGCATTCTGTTTTCGCTATAATCGACATCATTTGAAAAAGAAAGAGCATTTTGGGGAGTATATTCATTTTTATTACTGAGATTCTTCCCCAAAATGATTTCAGTCTAGCCCAAATTTCTAAAAAAAAAAAAAAAATCATTCCTGATTTTTTATAATTGTCATCAAAAATGTCAGTTCCCAAATATTTTGTTTTTTTCACTATCGACAACCCTGTATTTTCCTGCAATTCCTTTTTCTCTTGCTCCTGTATATTTTTAACCATAAGCTTTGTTTTTGATCTGTTAAGTTTGAAGCTGGAGACCTCTCTGAATTCTGTTATAGAATCATAGAATCATAGAGTTGGAAGAGACCACAAGGGCCATCGAGTCCAACCCCCTGCCAAGCAGGAAACACCATCAGAGCACTCCTGACATATGGTTGTCAAGCCTCTGCTTAAAGACCTCCAAAGAAGGAGACTCCACTACACTCCTTGGCAGCAAATTCCACTGTCGAACAGCTCTTACTGTCAGGAAGTTCTTCCTAATGTTTAGGTGGAATCTTCTTTCTTGTAGTTTGGATCCATTGCTCCGTGTCCGCTACTCTGGAGCAGCAGAAAACAACCTTTCTCCCTCCTCTATGTGACATCCTTTTATATATTTGAACATGGCTATCATATCACCCCTTAACCTCCTCTTCTCTAGGCTAAACATGCCCAGCTCCCTTAGCCGTTCCTCATAAGGCATCGTTTCCAGGCCTTTGACCATTTTGGTTGCCCTCCTCTGGACACGTTCCAGTTTGTCAGTGTCCTTCTTGAACTGTGGTGCCCAGAACTGGACACAGTACTCCAGGTGAGGTCTGACCAGAGCAGAATACAGTGGCACTATTACTTCCCTTGATCTAGATGCTATACTCCTATTGATGCAGCCCAGAATTGCATTGGCTTTTTTAGCTGCTGCGTCACACTGTTGGCTCATGTCAAGTTATCTTTTCCAAAGCTTTGGGAATACTTGTTTCTGGGTTTTCTACTGTTAAAATTAAATCATCTGCAAAAGCTTTCAATTTGAAAGTCTTTTGACCTAAAGATATCCCTTTAATTTCTTCTTCTTTCCTGAGTTCCAAATTTAATATTTCTAGGGTTAATACAAAAAGTAGAGGAGAGAGTGGGCAGCTTTGCCTTGTGCCTTTTTCTATTGGGATGTATTCTGTTTTCCCATCATTGATTATTAGATTTGCTTTCTGTTTCTCATATATGGCTTTTATAGCCTAGGTAAATCATTCTCCCTTTGTGAATAGGTCGATCACTTTCCTTAGAAATTTCCAAGAAAGGTTATCGAAAGCCTTCTAGGCGTTGACTAGCATTTCCCATCTTGTATTATTTTATTCATGAGTGGCGGGGCTATAATCTCCCATTTTTTTTATGGTAGATTACAGGAAGTCCATCTGGGCCTGGGGATTTGCCCAATTTAGAACTAGAGATTGCCTGGTGTATCTCCTTCCTGGTAATTGGCGAGTTTAATTGTTCAAGTTTCTCTTGTGCTATTTTGGGAATTTCTTTCCCTTGTATTTCACTATGTCATGTTCTCCTTCCGTTCCTATCTTATATAGCTTCCTGAAATATCTTTAAAAGCAATTATTTATTTATTCCTGTTTGTCGATTACCCTACCATCTTGTACTATCTTATCAATTTGTTTTTCTCTTTGTTTCTTTTTTAATTACCTCATCTGTTAGCAAATTCAAAATTCTTTTGTTTCATCCTTTTGATGTTATTCTCTATTTCATCATTTAAGAATATTGATAGTTGGGATTGCAATATTTTAATATTTTGGTTTGCGGTTTTGTTTTTTGGGTTGTTAACAAATAGATTCTAATTTCTTTCAATCTCTTGTCTAATCTGGTCTAACTTTGATTCTCTAATCCACGGGTGTCAAACACAAGGCCCGCGGGCCGAATCTGGCCCGCCAGACCTCGTCATGTGGCCCATGTAGCCAGCAATTCCTGGTGTCCGCAAGCCCTTTTATCAATGACAAAGGCAAGAACGCTCCTTCCGCGCCTGTCCGGCTCTGCAAAAGGCAACCCTTTCACGCGCTTGATTTGCAACCCAACCCAGCCGCGCGGTGCCCTTTTGGGTTTCTCCCTCTCCTCCTCGTCAAGCCCCGAATCGAGCCCTGTCGAGGCCTGTCTGGCTCGCAGTACCCATTGCGGCGCTTGCTTCTGGGAAATGCGGACTGCTTCCCAGCTCTCCGCCCTCGCTTTGCCTGCTTGGACGGAGCAAAGCACACGACACCGGCTGCGCCATCGCGGGGTCCGCGCGCGTAAGAGCCGCCGCTGTGCACGAGGCTAGGGATCCTTCTCTCTCTCCCTCCCTCGGTTCACCTTTGGCCCTGATCGGAGAGGCCTGATCCCGGGCCATCGCTCGCTCTTCCCTCTTGCACGGGTGACTCGCCCGCCTCCTCCTCCTCTCCTCCCAGAAAGAAAGGTTGGATACGGGAGGGTCACTGCACCTTTAAAGTCCTGCACATTTTCTGCAGTGTGTACAAACACCAAGGTCTAGCCGCAAAGTTAGCAAGCCTAGGCCCTTGTTAAGGTGGGCTGGAGGAGGGTTGGCTCGGAAAGCCGTGCGGGTCGCTCTGTGCATGCCCCCCTCCAAGCAACCCACGCGCAACGGGTGCTGGCTGAGCAAGGTCGCTGCTGCAAAAAATAAAGAGAGCACGAAAGCAAAACCTGTGTGCCAGGGGAAGCTTGGCCAGAGGAAGCCGAGCAGCGACGGCGGACACATAGTCCTACAGATACAACCGGCCCTTTGAGGGTGACAAAACTGCTGATGCGGCCCCCAATGAATTTGAGTTTGACACCCCTGCTCTAATCCTTTTTTGTATTATGTTTCGTTGGATATAAAAGCCTCATATAAAGGCCTTACCGGCATCCCATATTGATCTAATATCAGTCTCTTGTGTCATATTTATTTTGAAGAATTCTTTCATGGCCTCTTCAGCCTTTTAAATAATTTTCTCATCATTCAGGATTCTCTCACTCATCCTCCACTGCTTGTTCATTTTCTTCTTATCCCTTAATTCTAGTGTAATCAGGTTATGGTCTGAAATGGATTTGGGTTGAATCTCAGTTTTTTAAAATTAGTGTCATTAAACTATTCAATATCCATATTCCATCTATTCGACCTGCAGATTTTTTAGCTTCAGAATAGAATGTATACTGTCTTTCATTTGTATGTTTATTTCTCCAAGCATCTACTAAGTTCAGATCTTCAACCATTTGGGGAAAAAAATGGGAGTTTTCCTTCCTTAGATGCTTTCTCTCTTTCTGTTCTATCAAGGTTCAACAAAGTGACCCCATTAAAATCTCCCATAAGAATCATGTCCTCATTGTTATGTTCCAATAATCTTTCCTCTAGCTTTTTAACGTATTTTGATTTGTTTCCATTTAGAAAGTACACACACCCCAGTATTGTTTTTCCTTTGCTTCTTGTTAACTGCACGCCCAGCAATCATCCTTCATTGTCTTTAAATATTAATTTGGATTCTAATTTTGGGTTTATGTCTCTTTTATGTAAATCTGAAGCTATAAATTATACCCCTAGTTTCTTATTTACCTAAACTCTCTTGTGCTTCTTAGCTATATGTGTTTCCTGAAGACAGATAATGTCCCAGTTCTTTTTTAGGATATGTTGGGTTTTATTCCTTTTCTCTTTATTATTTAAAGCATTGATATTCTACGAGATAATGTTCAAATTCATCAAATAACAATTACAAATTGGATTCAGAAAAATATATAGAATATAGATTTAATCTGGTGGGTTACGTCTTATTTTATCTCTTAACTAGAATTGCTTTTACTCCCCTCCTGTAGTTTCTAACTCTTCTCTCTCCTGCATGACTTCTCCTCCCAGTTCTCTCTTGTATTTTCTCCAGAACTTCCCTAAATATCCCCTCCAGGAATTCCCATTTGTATCTTATTGTGTTGGTTTTTAAAGCATCTGTTAATGTCTTGTAATTTTGTCTTTTTAAAGGAGTCTTTTTGATATTTCTTTATGAATTATTATATTCCTTTCATCTATTTCATCTATCCCTTTCATCTAACTTCCTTTTCTGGAGTACTTTATCCTTCAGTAGTCTTGAATTAAAGAAGACCATACAGGGGGGCCGCTAGGGGTGCATTGGAAGATGGCCGACAATACCATCTCTCCAGCTCACATGAGGTAATTAAGAGGCTAATATGGGAGTAATTAGCCTCCTGAGTTTTCCCAGGGGGAATGGGAAAACGCTGCCTCGTCCACAGATGCCTATAATTCACCCCTGAGTTCATAAGAAGGAGGGGGTGAGGGCACTGGACGGAAAGCCCTTGTGTGAGTTTTTTTTGGCTCTCCCTGACGCTGCTTCTGATTGCGATCCTAGTTGCATGACTCAAGATAAACAATTGGAGAAGAGTAATTGCACTTGTTTCAAGTGAAAGAAAGGGAGTATTGATTCCTAATTAAATCAACCTCTGTGAAGCTGAGTGACGGGTTGGATTGAACAGAACTACATCAAAGAAGACTACATCAAAGATGTTGGTATGTTGCAACGGAGCAGAAAGGGGGGGGGGACTTTTCTTTTTTCCTATGTGATTTACCTAACAACCCCTCCCTAAGAAGAACCGTCGCATGACTGATTAGCAAGTGAGATGGAATAATAAACTGTGTGGAAATGAATTATTGGCTAAAGGCTTTGTTTTGTGGAAGATCTGGAAAGGAATGAAAGGCTTTTGGATGACGCAGTTCTAATTGAGAACCCCCGTGACGAGGCAGGCTTTGTTGCAAGATTTACGGTCAAGAGGGGGAGGAAGCTACGGCTTTGCTATTATATCTGAATTCTACGTTTGATCTGGCAAGAACTCCCTGAAAAGACTGATGTCGGAGCAACAGGTCTGGGAAAGTTAATGAGCAGACGCTTAGACTGTGTTTTATGGAAATGCTGAAATGGCGTCTGCCGTTCTAACAGGACCTTTGGACTAATGTGAAAATCCACACAGGACTATAACAATGTTCGTTTCAACTCACTTGTGGAGATTTACAGAGGTTAGAAAGAAAGGGGGAGAGTGATAACAACAAGAAGATTGGAAGATGATTTGTAAAGAATAACAACAAGGAGATGGAAAGATAGAACTGTGAACATCAAAGCAGCAGAAATATGAGAGGATTGGACCCTTTCTGAGCTTGAAGCATGGGTACCCCCAACAAAATTTTAAAAATTTGGTTAAATATTTGGAAATATTTGGAGTTTATTATGTATTGGTATAATTGGAATTAATGTGATTTGATTGGTTTGCTAATACATTTTTTTTTTAAAAAAAGAAGACCATACAGTTCCTGATCCTTTATTCGTCTTTGTTCCGTCAGATTTGATTCTGAAGATCTTATCTATGTCCATTATTAATTCTTCTTCTTGGGCTCTGAGCCATCTAGCTAATTCTTTTGTCAGTTTGGTTTCAATGTCTTCATTCTGCATCTCTGGGATCCCCTGAAAGCATAAAATAAGCTCCCTTTAGTGCATCTCGAGAATCGCGACTTGATTTAACATTTTCTCCTGTATTAGAAGAGTGACTAGTGGGGTGCCACAGGGTTCTGTCTTGGGCCCGGTCTTATTCAACATCTTTATCAACGACTTGGATGATGGACTCAAGGGCATCCTGATCAAATTTGCAGATGACACCAAACTGGGAGGGGTGGCTAACACCCCAGAGGACAGGATCACACTTCTAAACGACCTTGACAGATTAGAGAACTGGGCCAAAACAAACAAGATGAATTTTAGGACTTACGGGTTAGCGCCTCTGGCAATGGCGGAATTCCTTTGATCAGGAGGAATATACTCCGTGGAAACAGGGTCTGGCCACCACGGCGAAGGCAGAGACCCACTAAAAATCACAGGCGGGAGAAGCCTGTGAACCTGGGATTCAGCTGGCACCTTTTGTGCCTCCCCTACTCACGGGGAGACCCGGTTTCAGGGATCCGGAGCGACGTGGGGTGAGCGGCGCGGTGCTTTGAATTGATTGCTTCTTTCATGGAGTGCAGCCGCATTGCTGTTGCCAGAGAGCGCTGACTTTTTCCTGTGGACAATTCGATTTTAAACAACTACCCGTGAGTAGAACGGAAAATTGGATCTATAAATGTCTTAATTTGGCACCGAAACGGGAAGGTTTCAATCAGGAAGTCCGCCTTCCCCTTTTGTAAATAGATTGAAGCAAAGACACTGCAAGCTAAGGTCTTGGAAAGTCTTCCGCAAAGGATTAAACTTCCATCGATTAAAACTATTAAACCCTCCTTGGAAGCAGAAGAGGGGGGAAATTTTGGAACGCGCAAGCCTGCAGGAGAGAGTGATGAAAATTAAATCACCACCGCTCTGAACCTGGAAAGGGTCTGCCAGTAAGATTGACGTTTTGAAGTTCATTGGCTGTGAATAGAACGTATCTTGACAGTTAGCTAAATAAGAGAAATATATTGTTTCCATTGTCCTCTTCTGCGTTTAAAAAGGAGGAAAAGTAACTCAAAATTGAAACTATATTTACTGTTTGAACTGTGCTTAAAAGGATTGACACAAATAGAAACTGTTTCCCTCTAGTGGGAGCCTTTCAAACTGTTATAAGAGCTGAGCTGGGGGAACCAGCTGCAAGATAAGAGACTGTGGAGTATTTGAGAATGTCGACAGAAGAAGCTTTAGTGATTGCATTATGCAAGATAAGTCACTCGTTGGAACAACTCCACAAGAAGACAGATGTTATGATTACTAAAATTGATAACTTGGGACAAAAAGTGACTAATTTGGGACAAAAAGTGAATATCAATACAGAAATTATTCAGGATCTGATACAGGAATCTACTTTTACAGGGCAAATTGTCAAGAAGGCGAAGGAGAAAGTTGTTGTTGTTGAACCTAAAGTAATACAAGTGGGAGCCCCAGCCTTACAGAGGCAAATTGAGGACTATAAGTTGAGGCCTTTTATGATTGAATTTAGAAAAAGTCAGATTTTGAGGATCGGAGCCCTGCCTGGAAGGGAGAAGGAAAGTTGGATAGATCCCTTCATGCAGGGATTTATTGACCTTTGGGATTTGGACTTGGGTCGTGAGGAGATTGGAGCTGTGGGGGCCTTTAGATTTGGAGGAATTTTGAAACATGTCCTGAAATACCTTATGGATTTTAGATTTAACCATGGAGATTTGGCTGACCTGTTGAGAAGGAATAAAAGCATTGCTAGGTTGGAGCTTTCCCGAGATCTGCTCTTCAGCATCAAAGGAAGGAAAATAAGAACAAGATCAGTAGAAGACAAAGTAAAGTGCATGTATAAATATGAAGAAGACCTGCAGAAGGGACTTGGAAAAGAGTTAAGAGCCTCGGACAGAAGATCACCAGGTTGATGGACTATATGGAATTGACGAATGACTGGCAGTATCCGAGACCAGGGAGAAGAGATGGTGGAAGAAGATTGGAAAAAGTTTAAAGTTTATTTTTAGAAATAGAAATATTGTAAAATTACTGAGTGTTAGAAAAATGTTGGAATGAAATCTTATGGCTTTAGTAGAAATGTTATAAGGAGTTAAGCATAAATAAGCATTATAGTATTAATGGAAAATAAGGGTACAAATAAGTTAAGATATTTATGTGACAGAAAATAGAGAAAGATGGAAAGGAATTGCTGAAACAATTAATAGAAGTGGAATACAAAAAGGGAGGTGAGAGGAGGTCGATGAAACAAGGGTATGAAAGATAGAGTACTGAAATGGTATGATGTATGTTTTTAAATTGTTTTTGTTTTGGTTTGTTTAGGTCAATGTGTCAATGTTGTGTTTTGTATTGTTTATATATTGTATTGTTTTTTCCCTTCCTTGTTTTTTTTTTTGTTTTTTTTCTCTTTCTTTTTTGTAAGTTTTAAAAGTAATATTATTTAAAAAACAAAACAAAACAAACAAGATGAATTTTAACAGGGAGAAATGTAAAGTATTGCACTTGGGGGGAAAAAATGAGAGGCACAAATACAAGATGGGTGACACCTGGCTTGAGAGCAGTACATGTGAAAAGGATCTAGGAGTCTTGGTTGACCACAAACTTGACATGAGCCAACAGTGTGACGCGGCAGCTAAAAAAGCCAATGCAATTCTGGGCTGCATCAATAGGAGTATAGCATCTAGATCAAGGGAAGTAATAGTGCCACTGTATTCTGCTCCAGTTCTGGGCACCACAGTTCAAGAAGGACACTGAGAAACTGGAACGTGTCCAGAGGAGGGCAACCAAAATGGTCAAAGGCCTGGAAACGATGCCTTATGAGGAACGGCTAAGGGAGCTGGGCATGTTTAGCCTGGAGAAGAGGAGGTTAAGGGGTGATATGATAGCCATGTTCAAATATATAAAAGGATGTCACATAGAGGAGGGAGAAAGGTTGTTTTCTGCTGCTCCAGAGAAGCGGACACGGAGCAATGGATCCAAGAAAGAAGATTCCACCTAAACATTAGGAAGAACTTCCTGACAGTAAGAGCTGTTCGACAGTGGAATTTGCTGCCAAGGAGTGTGGTGGAGTCTCCTTCTTTGGAGGTCTTTAAGCAGAGGCTTGACAACCATATGTCAGGAGTGCTCTGATGGTGTTTCCTGCTTGGCAGGGGGTTGGACTCGATGGCCCTTGTGGTCTCTTCCAACTCTATGATTCTATGATTCTAATTCTATTACCTCATAATTTATAACGTCTTGGCCTTTTTTCAGCTCTTTACTTTCATTTTTAATTTTATTGGTTTTTTTCCTTCGAGAGTTCCTCTTGTTTATTAGTTCTGGATTTCAAATCTTGGACTGTTTTCTCCATCTCCCTAATTTTAATAGTCAGATCTTTTACCTGTGCAGATAGGTCCATTATTAATTTTGAATTTTGCTCAATCTTGTTGCCCATGGAGCTCCTGAAGAGGTCTTGGAAGTCATTTTAGTTGCTTCTCTATATACACATGAATATAAGCTTTGTCCCGGTCTTAATAAGTTCCTTTGATATTTTTGTACTTTAAATACCCTCAGGTCTGTATTGTTTCTATTCAGAGAGCTCTGGGAAGTATTTGTTCAATTATTCCTCCCGCATTTGGCATTTATGTATTATTAAATACTCTAATTGATTACCAACTTCTTAAAATATTTGTCAATCAATATTTCTCCTTGCCCTCCCTACTATCTCAGATCCTGAATCGAGATTTGTTACCCTTTATGTCCTAGAACTTAGTTAATATGATTTGTCAATATACTTATTATAAATTCCTTAATCAACACATTTCATAATGATTAAATCAAATGATTATTGCTTTCATTTTATGAATCAATGGTCTTGTTAGATAGTAAAATTCATGTTAACCTGCTGTTTTAGGGGTTGTTTTTAAAAGTATGGAACAGATTACCGTATTTTTTGCTCTATAAGACTCACTTTTTCTCTCCTAAAAATTAAGGGGAAATGTGTGTGCGTCTTATGGAGTGAATGCAGGCTGCGCAGCTATCCCAGAAGCCAGAACAGCAAGAGGGATTGCTGCTTTCACTGCGCAGCGATCCCTCTTGCTGTTCTGGCTTCTGAGATTCAGAATTTTTTTTTCTTGTTTTCCTCCTCCAAAAACTAGGTGCGTCTTGTGGTCTGGTGCGTCCTATAGAGCGAAAAATATGGTAATCCACTTTGCATTACCTTCTATGGGAAAGTGTGTCCTAGTTTTGGAATGCTTTGGTTTTGGAACAGACTTCCAGAACAGATTAAGTTTGAGAACCAAGGTACCACTGTATATTATTAATCATCATTACTCAATTTTAACTGTATATATATGATAGTATTCATTCTAATTGTTTAGATACTGTTTTCTCAATTCACATGGTTTCATCAATTCAACAATGTTAAATGGCACACCTAAAACTCTGCCAGCCTTCACCAGTGTGGTGCCCTCCAGATGTTATGGAGTCCAGCTCCTGTTGGCCTTAGTGAGCATGGCTGTTTGATGCCAGACTAAAGGGAGTTGTGGTCTGAAACATCTGGTGGGCACCACCTTGGTGAAGGCTGAACAAAGCAGTGACAGGCATTGCTTGGGGAACTGTTTCATAACAGCAGCAGCACTTCCAGACAAAGCCCCACAAAACTAGATCTTGCCTCTTATAGGTAAGGTACAAAGTAGGGCCAGTCCACCCAAGAGGCAAGTTAAAGTGACTGCCTCAGGCAGCAGGATTCATGGGGACAGCAGATCTGGCCTCCAAGGTACACATCACCCCCTGCTGCTGCTGTGGGGGCAGTGACACCACTCCTTGGAGGCCAGATCTGTGTTTCCCAGCAGCCTCTTGGCAAACAGGTTTCCTCCGACTCTTTTTCCCAATGCATAGCTTTATTCCCCCCGGTTCTGATGTAGATGAAGTGAACTCAGACCTTCCTCCCTGACAGGCAGGAGATGCCAGTTTGTGGTTTGCCTTAGGAGCCCAAGTGTCTTGGGCCAGCCATGGTACAGAAATTTCAAAGATTGTGCAGGGAGTGGAGAGGCTTCTATGGGAGAAGGTTGTTTTTCCAATCTCTTCTCCATCTTTCTGGGTGGTGCTAAATTTTGTTGATTCTCCTTATTGTATTGCTCCATCATGTCTTCTCTCCTCTCTCCTCTCTCCCTCCTGCTGCCCCTGGGATGTGAGTAGCTTGAGCAACCAAGAAGACATGATGTGACCAGACCTTGGTCAGGCTCCTGCTGTTTATGTGACTTGTAGCTGTTTAATAAATTACTGCTTGCTTATACAGGTGAAAAGTATTCTGTGAATGGTTCTCCAGGTCCTTCTTTGCATTTGTATACAGCATGCAGGGGCTTCATTATGGGTTGGCATCGGCAGACACATGCTGCGGTCTACACCCCAATAGGGGCTTACTGCTTGTTCCAAGAGCCTCTTTTGCCTTCCTCCTTGCTTTTATTGCCTCTTCATCTCCAAGCAACGAAAACCAGCAGTGAGCTATCTCTCTTCGAGGGAATAGATGCCAATTCTGCCAGGGATTTCTGCCAGAGGGAGCAAGGGGGTAACAGGCACATTTGCCTCTTGCTCCCTGGCTGCTATTTGCTACTATCCTATTTGCTCCCTCAGCTTTCTTTCATGGCACATATTAAGAAATGAAGCTCTCCCTAACCATGCAGATTACAGTGACAAGGGAAAGGTTTGCTTTGCTGCAAGTACTGCCAATTACCCATCAAAGCTCTACCTAAAAGCAATGCTTGTATTCTTAGGCACACATCCAAGCATTCTTCACAGCTAAAGCCTTCCCCCCCCCCCCCCGCCACCTCTTAGGCTCACCAGCTGTGTGGGAAGAAGAAATGAAACAATTACTTTGTCCCCTTCTTCCAGCTTTACATGAATTTTTGTTTGTGAATGAAATTTTGTTGCCTTGCACACTACTGCTAAACTAGGTGATTCTCGGGGAGGAGCAGGATGGCAGTGCAAATCTTATGTCCTATCCAACCTAATTTACTGAGGGCAGCTCCTCTTTTCTGGTACCTGTCCTGGTAATTTGGGTTTGAGGACACATTGAAGCCTGGCGCAAACACACACAAAGGGTGGCAAAGCAGGGCTGGTGTGGGGTGTGGCCTGGAAAGACTCTCAATCTAGAAGGCTACATGTGACCTGGAGCCTGAGGTTCCCCATTCTGGGTTCCCTCTAGTCAGGCCTCCCATCACCCACAGCCACTAGCCTGATGTCTGTGGAAACTACAAGTCAAACAGCTGCGCTGGCAGCACCAAAGTGACCACTCCAAGGCACAAGCCTGGGCAGTGTGTCTGGAGGTCCTGGGCTGCCCAGATGGCAGGGTCCCCCTCTTGGCCTCGCTGATGGGGTCCAAAGGAAAGCATCATCTTGGCTGCAGGAGTTGCCAGACGGAGGTGTACAAGGTGCCATCTGTTTCAGAGATTTGTGTGGGGTTTCTCCTGAGCATTCTCTTCCCCATGTTGACTTGCAAGGCAGCAGAGATTTCAAATCAGTTTTCCTTCTCCTACATATCCTCCCAGGTTGTCGGGCTCCATCTGCCCCTCATTTCCCATGCTCATATATACATACAATCAGAATTACAGAGTTGGAAGGGACCACAAGGCTCTTCTAGTCCCCTGCAATACAGGAATCTTGCCCAATGCATAGCTGTCAACTTACAGATTTGAAAATAAGGGTCCAGCAGCCTTGAAAATAAGGGACCTGCAGCCTCACCTGTTCCAGGCACTCTACTCTTCCTGTCCTCCTGGTCAAACTCATGCTGGGTAGCTTCGAGAACACTGTCCAGCCAACTTTGTAACCAGGGGTTCAACTGGTCAGCAGGAAGGGAGGGAGAGGAGCTGCTTCCTTTGAAACCTGGGAAATTTAAGGGACATCATCAATAAGGGACAGCAGCAGGACATGGCGCTGGGATAAGGGACTGTCCCTTCAAATAAGGGACACTTGACAGCTATAGCCCAATGTGGGGCTTAAGCCCACGACCCTGAGATTAAGAGCCTCATGCTCTACCAACTGGGAGACTGCACCACGCTCATATATTAGAAATCATGGCTTTTTGAAACTTGTTTATAGACATTTTGATGAATCCAAACGCCGGCTCAGGATGAGCAGTTCTTGCCCAATCCGCAAAAGCAGCAGGAAGGGGGCACCTTGGCGAGAACCGAGCCCCTTTTGCGCGCGCCCCACCCGCCTGCAGCTCTGCCTCTCCCAGCCCCGGCGCCTCGGCCAAGGCAGCCCGCAACGTGGCCCCTCGCGCGTCTCCGCCCCGCCCGGCAGCCGTTGGCCCGCGGCGGCGCCAGCGCGCCCTTCTCCCGGGCCCCGCCTTCGAGTTCCTCGGCGCCCGTTACTGGTCGCCGGCGGCTGCGGGTCGAGCGAGGGGCGCCATGGCGCTGCTTGGCCTGCTGCTGGCGCTGCGCAGCGTGTGCCTGCTCTCTGCGCTGGGTGAGCCTGCTGCGCCCCCGGGGCCCCGCTCCTCCTCTGGCCTTTCTTCCTGGCTCCTCGGAGGGGCTAACGCCGTTTTTCTCGGTATCCAGGCGCCATCCGTGCGCATTGCCCGTCCCGCGGAGCCCGGGAGGGGACGAGAGGGCCGGGAAGCGCTGCGGGGGCCGAGCGGGGGTGCGGCCGCGCTGCTGCCCCCTCTCCTGCTCTGCTCCCCGGGCCAGGCCTGACCCGGCGGCGGCAGCGGAGCTGCGGCCCCGCACGAGCGCAGCAGCCCAGGAAGAAGCTGCTCCGGGGGCGGCGCCTCTTGGCTGCAGAATGAGGCTGAGGGGCACGAAGGCCGCCTTCCTTGGCCCCTAAACTCCTGCCCTTGAAAAAGTCACAGCTACACTGCAAATGTGTAGTTACGTACGTACGTACGTACGGACATACATTCAAATCTACTACCTTAGCTGTCATGGCTCCATGCCATATATGCTGAAAAGCGGTAATTGGTTGAGGGGGCTGAAAATTCTTGCAAAATGATTTCCCTGTAGTGCCCACCCAGAGCTTATCTAAGTGCACTGTATTCACGGATAAATGGCTATAGAAGGGTCTCTTCTGTCTAGGGTCTCAGCGAACATTCCTCCAAGTGACTGTTCCTCAGAGGATCCCATCTTACGTCACTGGAAATACGGTATTGTGTTCTACCTGACCTTTCATTCCAGACTGCCCTGTCAAGGCTGTTTACTTTTAGGGTTGCCATATTTCAAAAAGTAAAAACCGGGACATCCCGAAAGTTGTTGACCCCAAAATTGTTGACCATGATTTTTCATTTGACCTGCCTAAGATCCAGGACAAAGCACCACCTTTCGGAAATTCCCCCTGGATAACAATTTCGCCTTTGAAATCTTGGTAATGTCTGGGAAATTCTGGATGTATGGCAGCCCTAAATTAAAAGTTTTTTTTAAAAAAAATAATGCTAACTTTTAAAACCAACAATGTTAATTTGAGCAGCAGCAGACAAGTTGGCTTGCACGAGGCAATTAGTGAAGCTATGGCTTACTGAGACTGCGCAAACCTGTAGAGTTCCTGGAGAACTTTGCCCCATCCTGGTCCTTTTTACTGCCACATTGTGCAGAACTAAGCCAACTCCCACATCATCCCATAAAGATAGATGCTTCTGTTTGGGGAAGCGGGGGAGGGTAAGAAAAAAGTTCCCCCACTAATGTGAACAAGGTTCCTCTTGCAGGTAGCCTAGAGACAGGAACAGGAGCACTCTTCTTAGGGGGTGGACATATGCTGCAACATTTTGCTGTGGATCCCATTTGTAGCATTGTAAAGCGCTGCATGGGAACCACTGTTCTAATCCCACTTCCAGTTAAAGCCATTATTACTATTATTAATTTAAATTTCTATACTGAGCTTCATGATTGAAACGACTCTGGCTTGCACTGGCCGCAAGCCATTTGTTAAAATCTGTTCTTCATATGTACTACTTTTTACCATCTGTACCATGTGGAGTGTGCACAAATTTAATGTGTAAACAAAATAAAAACTATAGCATGATTAACCCTTTGGCTATTGCAGGAAAGGATGACCTTTGATATTGATATAAATGGAAAGCCATATATCATTCATCTGAAGCAACAGTGAGTAGAATAAATAACTGGGATTTGCCCCCCATTCTATAAGACATTGCAATCTTGTTTAATAAATCCTGGTAGTGTCTAGAAAGATTTCCTGGAAAGCTTTTCTGAGGAAGAGAGGGGACAAAGCACTCAGCTCTTTCAGAAGTAAATCTTAATAGCCTCCTAGGCTGCCAATTTGAATAAAATATGGGGTGCAGGTAAGCCCTTCCCTGAATAATTGATCACATGATGCAGCACACACAGACCATTTGAATGACAATGCCTATCAACTTGTGGGACCTTGGCCCCTAGGAGTTGGCTCCTTTGTAGCTCCTTTGTAGCCTCCTGGGAAAACCTTGCATTTAAAATGTGCCCACAAAGGTACCTCTGCCAGCCAGTGCACGGAATTGCTGAGAAGGTAAAATATTGTAACAGAAGGGGAGGGGCACCCCTTATAAAGGCCCTAGGACCTCATTCCCTAGAGGGCAGCTTTTCTGGAGCTGCATGCCAGTGGGGTGGGGGTGGCAGGTCCAGCGACAAATAATGGGTGCACCCTTGTGTGGCAGACGTGCCAGCCATGCAAAATTCAAAGGTTTATACACCTGCCCCTGCCCCACCACCTTCATCCAGGCAAGCAAGAGGTATGATAACAGTTCCATAACACATTCCAGCCATGCAGAAGCACTTTGGGAGGCTAAGATGCCTTTTCTTAAATGTTGCCAAGAGCCGCCACCCAAAAAGGCCTTGCGGGCTCCATGTGCACATCATGGAACTCCTTGCGCTGATGGTACACATTAGTTGGATACTGCTCTGAGTCACTGTCACATGTCAGGACATGACAGCAGGCACTATTGTAACTTTCTGGACCATTTCTCCCTCCTTCCCTCTTTTCTGTGCCACCTTTGTGTATTTTTTATGCTTTGTTTTTAGATCCTTTTTAACCAATGATTTCAGAGTTTATACGTATAGCCATGGAGGGTCAGCAGTGTCTTTTGTTCCTCCCATTCAGGTAAGATTCTCTCAGGTGTAGGAAACAGGTTTCTCTTTGAGTGGCTATTGTTCGAGCTACATTAGACCTGCCAACCAATTTTTAAAAATAGATTAACTATAGTAGTTTTAACTGATTAGTTGAAATATATATGTTGATAATAATTAAGAAGGCAGGGAATTTTTGAAGCACGCATCAAACAAAAACAGACATCCTTACACCGAGTGTGCCACACATTAGCGTAGCCGGGGGTGGGAAGGATCACGGCAGTTGTTGGTCATTTCAGGTGCTGCAGGGTGGCACCTGAAATTGGTGGCTGGTTGCCCTAAACAAAGCTCAACACCTTTGGCCTGCTCCTGCACTGGTGGGGGGTGTTAGGCCGCTGGTGCCACATGTGCACCTTGTTTCACCACCACCAGCAGCAGCAGCAGAGGATTGGCCCATCACACAAATTCATATGCGGGTTCCAGTGCATCCATGGTTAGGCAATATGCAGTGGAGAAGCAATGGATAGCTGCATCTGTGTCTAGTTTGGGGGTACTAACCGCAAATGCTCTGCTTCAACTCTCCTTTTGACATGACCCCTTCCTTTCTGAGATTTTGTCTTCTATCCTCAACATGACTGTGGCATTGGGCCCCTGCTGCAGACAGGGAAACTTGCAGCTTACTGCATTACTTTGCTGTGTTATAAAAAGGTCTGAAGGAGATGGGATACTAGAATAGCCTTGTTATACCAAAGACTCGAGGAAAAATCTGCAAGTTCAAGTAAAAACTGAGCTCTAGCCAATACCCACAGAAGGGAGTGAACTACAAATGGTTCTAGTCACAGTTTTGCTTGTAGAAAACTGAGGTGCTTAAATTCCACAAATATACCAAATATACCAAATGTTGAAGCAGTAAAAATAAATTTAGGTGTGGTAAAATAAAAATAAACATTGCACCTATTTCAATCGTTCTTCATAGTTCATAGTTTACCTCTTCCTCTAGAAATACCCCCCTCCACACATACACACACATTTCTGGAATTTTTTTATTTCTGACACTTCACCCTTTCTCACCCACTGCTTTTGCATTCCACTTTCCCCACACACTTTTCCCACTTGATGGAGCAGGCACATATCCAGAAACCTTAGCTAGTGGGGAATCAGTTCTTTGTGGGTGCATGGCACCAGGAAACTCAACCTGAGGGTTTTTGTAAACAAGCCTAGATACTCCACTCTCTGTGGTGCTGCTGGAGCAGCTTTCAGTGGACTGTCCACGTGAGCATCAACCCTGACTGTGACCAGAAGGGAAACTGCAGTTGGTCAGTCCAACAGGAAAGGTGAGTAACTGCATAGTTTGGTTTTAGGTAACAACCCCAAATTTAGCCTGTTAACCTCTCATTTGAATTGTGTGCGCTAGGATTGGATTTCATATAGCAGTGTATGTATTTCACTTTTGAGTTGCCCCCTGGTAGTAGGTAAAGTGTTCTGATTACTCTTTCTAGCGCAATTGCTACTATCAAGGCTACATTGAAGGCTATACTGATTCCATTGTGATGCTCAGCACCTGCCTTGGGCTTAGGTGAGACCTATGTGTTATTCTTGAACAGAACCCTTTGTTCCTCAGTCCCAAGTTCAGCTGCCTGCAGAGCACTCCAGGGCTTTGAGCAAGGATAACCCCACTGAAATTTGACATCCTGCTTAATAAGCCAGAGTGGCAAAGTATAACTAGGCATGGATGAATCAGCCTCTTCACAAACACACACATGGTAAAAGTCAAGGTATAAATTGAACTCCCTTTTATAAATGACATTTAACTAACACATATCAACATTTTCTACTCACCAGTTACATGCAGTCTCAAGTATACATTTCCCAAATAGCTCCTCTGAACACACACTGAGGATCTGTTCATTTTATATGGATTGCCATAACACGCACACCTGATACAACAGAATAGTCGGGTGTTCTAGTCAGTAAAGGTAAAGGGAACCCTGACCGTTAAGTCCAGTTGCAAACGACTCTGGGGTTGCGGTGCTCATCTCACTTTACTGGCCGAGGGAGCTGGCGTTTTGTCTGTGGACAGCTTCCGGGTCATGTGGCCAGCATGACTAAGCTGCTTCTGGCGAAACCAGGGCAGCGAACGGAAACACTGTTTACCTTCCTGCCGGAGCGGTACCTATTTATCTACTTGCACTTTTACATGCTTTCGAACTGCTAGGTGCCCACCTAGCAGGAGCTGGGACTGAACAACGGGAGCTCACCCTGTCGCAGGGATTTGAACTGCCAACCTTCTGATTGGCAAGCCCTGGGCTCTGTGGTTTTTGTTTAGTACTCAGGGAAAAGGCTGTCTTTTTCAGTTTTCTTTCAAATGGGATTATTTCCATCCCATGTCAGCTTCTCCTATATTAGGGATGGGCTAACCCCAGACTGTGTACCAGATTTGGCCCACTAGGTCTTACTGTTTGGCCTAAACACCTTTCCCCATGAACCATGCCTATGTGCTCCACGCTGATGCCATATGTGGTAGGTCATATGTAGAAACACAGTTGGATTGGCTGCTCACACAGCCAGTCCCTGCAGAAAGTAGGATTGAACTCCCTGCCCACCAGCTGAAGCATTGCATTGGACTGAAATGGGAATTTAGTTTTTGGCTACCAAGTCACGGTTTGCACCATCAACATTTTTTTGGGGTGGGGGGCTTCTTTTCCACCTTATCTCCTCCTACCAGTGGGCTGTTGCAGTTTGAGAACAGCAGCTACGGAATTGAGCCAGTTGAATCTGCTTCTGGATTTCAGCATCTTGTTTATCAGATTGAATATGAAGATGCAGAGCGTCCACTTTCTGAACAGAATTATTCCATTAGATGGAGTTCAGGAATAATGCCAAGGGTAGAATCAGGAATACCAGTGAGTGCTTTTTTTTTCTTTGAAGAAAATTGTGTGTATAGATTCAAAACAAAATAGTAATACGTGCACCTATACATGCTCCTTCCCTCCCCCCTCCCCCTCCCCTAAGCAGTAGGAGTTCCTGGGAGAAGCCTTTTCAAGGCCAGCTTTCTTTCGATGAGAACTGTGCCCGCCCCAAGACTTCAGTGCTTGTAAATGTTTGTCCATATACATGTGGATGCAGAACAGAGGTGAGCCCACAGTCAACAGAGAAAGCAATATGGGCCTTAAGTAGCACCCTAAAAGCAACTGCAGGTCCCACAAGCCTGTTGCTTGATTTCCAGGAGCAAAACCTTGCCGCCACCCCCGTCAATAGAGCTGTTCCTTTTCTGACCACCTAGAAAGCATATACTCTCTGGCAGAACACTGCTTTTCTTCTTCTCAGCTTTCACACTGACAGTTATGATGCCCTGCTGGCTCTCTGAGCAGCAGCTTCATAGCTTAGTGTCTCCAGCAAGCTGTGTGTGATGCTCACCTCTGCAGCCTAATTCTGTGCATGTTTCATCAGAAGTAGGTACCACTGTTTTGACTGAGATTAGTGTGAACAGGATTGCAACCTTAAAGGGAGACTCCAAAATCAAGAAATAAAAAGGTGAAAATGCTGTCCACATCTAAGGAAGCCGGCAGAGTCCAGTGAAAAACAGCTCCAAAGGGCCTTGCTGAAGCAACAGATGTTGTCTCTGCAGAGAGGTGGAGCCAACTAAAACCTTATGAAAGCTGGCCCAAGTGCAGTTGGCTCTGCCTTGCTGGAGGAGCTGGTTGCCTGGCTGCTTAATGGGCCCTTGGCTTAATTATGTGTCCGGCTCTGGCAGGTTGCATAGAAAGGAATGTGGCCTCGGTTTGAAAAACATTCCCCATCCTTGTCTTAGGCCACATTCACACATACATTTAAAATACTATGATACCAGTTTAAACAGTAATGCCTTCTTTCAAATAATTCTTTTGAATGAACATGTTGAGAATAGAGAATCAGGCTATTGGCCTTCCTAGCTGAGCCATGAGAAAGCTGTGCTCCCCCACCAAATGTTGGACTACAGTTCCTACTGGCCCCAGCCAGTATGACCAATGCCTGGGAACCCACCCCACATTTCTCCAGGCTTTGATGCAACCCCAATCTGCCAGATACTTCACCTACATTTTGAATTCTGATTCAGCAGCATTTAGAGTTCTACCTGTGAATTTTTCATGATGTTAGTATGAGTGCAGTAATGGTGTGTTCTTTCTTGAATTACAATAGGTTAACTTCAGCACCACGAGATATGTGGAAATGCACATAGTTGTGGCCAAGGGATTGGTAGGTTTATTTGAAGAACTCCCTGTTGTCCCCCCCCCCCCCCCCCCCCGCACTATGTACATCACTTCAAGATTTCATTACAAGGTTTTCAGAAGTATGTTCTTTCTTCATATACAAACATAAGAAGAGAAGACTCATTGGGTCCAGCATCCTGTTCCCATGGTGGCCAATGAGATGCCCATGGGAAGCCTTCAAGCAGGATTTTAGTGTGACAAAACGTGGGCAATTCCCAGCCTCCTATGTCTGGCAGTGGAGGGGAAACATCTTGAGTTCTAGGATAATGAGAGTAGGAGGAAAAGCTCTCTGCCCACTTTCTCCACACATTAATAATAATAATAATAATAATAATAATAATAATAATAATAATAATTACTACTACTATTTATACCCCGCCCATCCGGCTGGATTTCCAAAATGACTCCCAGGCTGCTCACCTGGTCCTTCAGAAGCACAGTCACCCCATTCAGGACCAGGGAGTCCTCCACACCTGCCTGCCCCCTGTCCCCCAAGAACAGTACAGTGGAACCTCGGGTTACATACGCTTCGGGTTACAGACTCCGCTAACCCAGAAATAGTGCTTCAGGTTAAGAACTTTGCTTCAGAATGAGAACAGAAATTGTGCTCTGGCAGTTCGGCAGCAGCAGGAGGCCCCATTAGCTAAAGTTAAGGTTAAGAACGGACCTCCGGAACGAATTAAGTACTTAACCCGAGGTACCACTGTACTTCTGTCTTGTCAGTATTCAACATCAATCTGTTAGCCACCATCCATCCTCCAACCGCCTCTAGGCACTCACACAGAACCTTAACCACCTTCACCGGTTCTGATTTAAAGGAGAGGTAGAGCTGGGTATCATCCGCATACTGATGAACACCCAGCCCAAACCCCCTGATGATTTCTCGCAACAGCTTCATATAGATATTAAAAAGCATGGGGGAGAACCCTGAGGCACCCCACAACTGAGAGCCCAGGGGTCTGAATACTCATCCCCCAATACCACTTTCTGAACACAGCCCAGGAGGAAGGAGTGGAACCACTGTATAACAGTGCCCCCAGCTCCCAGTCCCTCAAGACTGTCCAGAAGGATGTTATGGTTGATGTTTTCAAAGACTGCTGAGAGATCCAGCAGAAGTAGGAAACAGCTTTCACCTTTGTCCCTAGCCCACCGGAGATCATCAACCAGTGTAACCAAGGCAGTTTCAGTCCCATGATGAGGCCTGAATCTCGACTGGAAGGGATCCAAATGGTCCACATCCCCCAACCATGCCTGGAGTTATTGAGCAACCACCTTGCTCAATCACCTTACCCAAGAATGGAAGATTTGAGACTGGGCAATACTTGGCCATATTGGCCAGGTCTAAAGATGGTTTTTATAAGCCAGGAAGGGCAGGGATCAAGGAGACAGGTGGTCGGTTTCAGTTGTCCAAGCAGCCTGTCCACATCCTCGGCGGTAACAGATTGGAATTGATCTCATGCAACTTGACTAGACAGGACTCTTAACACTCTCCCGCCCCGGCCCTGCTACCTCTTTCTGAATCTGCAGGTCCCACAAGAGTCTACCTCTTTCTGAATCTGAGTGACTATCTGCAAAAAAAACTTTGCAAAATCATTGCAGGAGATCTTGGGGCCCTTCCCGGGCCTCAATGGTGAAAGTGGTTCCATTAGATTATGAACCACCTGAAGGAGTTGCCTCCTGTTTTCTGCAGATGCAATAGAGGCGGTGAAGAAGGTCCTTTTCGCCGTCACTATCACCACTTGGTAGGCTCAACATTGAGCTCTAACCTGTTTATTTGATTTTTTTTTGAAAATAACTTTTATTTTATTTTTTTAATAAATATTTATTAGAATTTCCAATTTAATACAAAAAACAAAAGTACAAAAATACACAATTAGAAAAAAAAACAAAACAAATATAATTTCCAATACTTATTTCTATTACCTTATTTCTCGGACCTCCTCTCACCTCCCCCTTTTGTATTCCAGTTCAAATCTTAATTCAGCAAATCCTTATTGTAACTTATTATAACTTATTTTAACTTATTACTCCATTTTTACATTACAGCTGGTAACCACTTAATTTCTGTCCAACAACTTTCTAACATTCATTAATTTTACAATATTTCTGCAAATAATCTTTGAATTTCCTCCAATCCTCTTCCGCCGACTCTTTTCCCTGGTCTCGAATTCTGCCAGTCATTTCTGCCAGTCCCATATAATCAATCATCTTCATCTGCCATTCTTCCAGAGTGGGTAGATCTTGTGTCTTCCAATATTTTGCAATCAATATTCTTGCTGCTGTTGTTGCATACATAAAGAAGGTTCTATCCTTCTTTGGCACCAATTGGCCGACCATGCCCAGGAGAAAGGCCTCTGGTTTCTTCAAGAAAGTGTACTTAAGTACCCTTTTCAATTCATTATATATCATTTCCCAGAAGGCCTTAATCCTTGGGCACGTCCACCAAAGGTGAAAGAATGTACCTTCAGTCTCTTTACACTTCCAACATTTATTATCAGGCAAATGATAGATTTTTGCAAGCTTGACTGGAGTTATGTACCACCTATAAATCATTTTCATAATATTCTCTCTTAAGGCATTGCATGCCGTGAATTTCAAACCAGTGGTCCATAACTGTTCCCAGTCAGAAAACATAATGTTGTGTCCAACGTCTTGTGCCCATTTAATCATAACAGACTTCACAGTTTCATCCTGAGTGTTCCATTTCAACAGCAAGTTATACATCTTAGACAAATTCTTAGTTTTAGGTTCTAACAATTCTGTTTCTAATTTCGATTTTTCCACCTGGAATCCGATTTTTTTATCCATTTTATAAACCTCCATTATCTGGTAATAATGAAGCCAGTCTCGTACTTTACTCTTTAGTTTCTCAAAACTCTGCAGTTTCCATTTGTCTCCCTCTTGTTCCAAAATCTCACAGTATTTTGGCCAATTGGACTCCATGTTAAGTCTTTTGAAAGCCTTAGCTTCCATCGGTGACAACCACCTTGGAGTTTTATTTTCCAATAAGTCTTTATATCTTATCCAAACATTAAACAATGCTTTCCTGACAATATGATTTTTAAACGCTTTATGGACCTTAACCTTGTCATACCATAAATATGCATGCCACCCAAAAGCATTATTAAAACCTTCCAGATCCAAAATGTCTGTGTTCTGAAGAAGCAGCCAGTCTTTCAACCAGCAAAAAGCTGCTGATTCGTAATAGAGTTTGAAGTCCGGCAGGGCAAAGCCCCCCCCTTTCCTTTACATCAGTTAAAATCTTAAATTTTATTCTGGGCTTTTTGCCCTGCCAGACAAATTTAGAGATATCTTTCTGCCACTTCTTGAAACAATCCATCTTGTCCACAATTTGCAATGTTTGGAACAAAAATAGCATTCTAGGCAATACATTCATTTTTATAACTGCGATTCGGCCCAACAAGGAAAGCTTCAAATTTGACCATATTTCTAAATCTCTCTTCACTTCTGACCAGCATTTTTCATAATTGTCTTTAAATAGGTTCACATTCTTCGCTGTCATCTTAATCCCCAAATATTTAACTTTCTTAACCACAGTCAAACCAGTCTCTTTCTGAAACCTTTCTTTTTCCATTGATGTTAAATTTTTCTCTAAAACTTTAGTTTTTGACTTGTTCAGCTTAAATCCTGCTACCTGACCAAATTCATTAATTAGGTCTAAAACCCTTTTCATACTAGATTCTGGCTCCTGTAGCGTTAAAACTAGGTCATCTGCAAATGCTCTCAATTTATACTGTTTGGCTCCGACCTGTATCCCTCTAACCAACTGGTCTTTTCTAATCATGTTCAGCAAAACCTCCAAGACCGATATAAAGAGCAGTGGGGAGATTGGGCACCCCTGTCGTGTCCCTTTTTCTATCTTAAATTCCTCCGTAACCACATTATTTACAATTAATTTTGCTTTTTGCTCTAAATAAATTGCACCTATACCGTTTTCAAACCCTTGCCCTACCCCCATACCATGTAGATTCTTTTTCATAAAACTCCAGGAAATATTGTCAAAGGCTTTCTCCACAAATATGAAAACTGCTTTCGTGTTTATGTTTACTTCTAACTTCTCCAGAATATCAATTATGTTCCTCAAATTATCAGATAAATGCCTTCCCGGAAGAAAGCCCGCCTGGTCTTTATGAATCTCATCCACCAACACTTTTTTCAGTCTTCTAGCCAAAATATCAGCAAAAATTTTGTAATCCACATTTAGTAAAGATATGGGGCGGTAGTTCTTAAGTTGAGTCTTTTCAGTCTCTGTTTTCGGTATAAGCGTGATATATGCATCTTTCCACGACTCCGGCACCCTTTTCCCCTCCAAGATCTCATTGCAGACCTCCTTCAAAGGTTGTATTAGCTAGTCCTTCAAAGATTTGTAATACCGGGAGGTCAGCCCATCTGGTCCTGGAGACTTGCCCAATTGCATACTTTGAATGGCACCTTCTATTTCCTGTTCTGATATTTTATAGTTCAGCATCAGTTTATTTTCTTGTGAAATTTTCTATAATCCATTTTTCTTTAAAAAGCGTTCTATATCTGTATCTTTCTGCGGCCCTTTTGAGTATAATTGTTTAAAATACTTTTAAAAACAGTTTCTGATCTCAGTTGGGTTATGTATATTCTTCCCTTCCACTTCTATGTTTGTAATGGTATTTAACTTTTGTCTTTTTCTCATTTGCCAGGCCAAAAGTTTCCAACACTTTTTTGCCGATTCAAAGGTCTTTTGTCTGAAAATAACTTTTATTAACAGGCCAATCAAATCACATTAATTCCAAATCACATCAATTCCAAATTACATAGCCAAATTTTAAAAATTTTGTTGGGGGTACCCATATTTCAAGCTTCGAACGGGATCCAAATATCTCTCTTGCTGCTGCTTTGATGACATAGTTCTGACCAAATAATAGTCCCAGTTCTATTCAATCTTCTCTTTGTTGTTTTCCTCATCTTGTTGTTGTTATCATATATTCCTTTCTTTGTGATCTCTGATAGTTTCCACAAGCGGGTTGAAAACAAACGTTGTTATCCTGTGTGGCTTTTACGTTCGTCCAAGTGCCATATCAAAATAAACAGACATCATTTCAACACTCCGTACAAAACAATTCCCACAGTCTGTTCTGTTTTCCACAGACCTGCCGCTCTCATAAATTTTTTTCAGGGAGCCCTGCCATGCCGAACTCACATTCCAATATAGTTACGAGCCATAGTCCTCCTCCCCCTCCTTCTGCGGACAGATCCGCCATAACAGCCTCTATTTCTAACTGCGTCACAGAGAACCTTCTTTCTTTTCTCGATGTTCCACAAGCCATATCTTTGATTAGTAATTAATTTCCACGCAGTTCTTAATCCTCCTGCTTGTAATCAGTAATTTGCAACTATTCTTTCTTAGGAGGGAGGGTTATTGGGTACTCACATAAGACAAAAAAAAGAAAAGTTCCCCCCCCCCCTTTTCAGTCTCACTCCGACATACCGATCCTTTGATGAGACTTCTTCTTGATTTATTATTGAATCCAGCCCGTCACTCCACATCACAGAGATCCCTTTAATTAGCAGTCGTTACTCCCAATCGTCACTTGAAATATCTGCATTTGCTTCTTATCCAATTATATATTTTGAGCTGTTGCAAACCAGTGCGCGATCAGAGACAGCGTCCGGGAGAGCCGACCCACCCAAGGGCTTTGTGCCTAGTGCCCTCACCCCCTTCTTTCGAATCTGGGGGTGAATTATGGACACAGCAGGCAAGGCAGTGCCCCCCATTCCCTTGGGGGGCCAGGGAGGCTGCATACTCCCATATCAGCCTCTTAATTACCTCGTGTGGGTCGGAGAGATGTTATTGTCAGCCATCTTCCAATGTGCCCCCTGGTGGGCCCCTGAGCTCTAACCTGTTTCCGGTCAGATTCAGAATGAGTTTTCTGCCACCAGCGTTCTAGCCATCTCAGCGATTGTTTCATCCCCCTCAGCTCCGGGGAAAACCAAGGGGCTATCTGGCTTCTGTGCAATCAGAGAGGGCACTTCGAAGCCAGACAATCAATAGCCCTGGTTAACTCAGCATTCCAGTGGGCCACCAGGGAATCAGCTGAGAGACCATCAACATGGGATAAAACATCCCATACCACTCTCTGGAAACCATTTGGATCCCACCTCCCTGCAGAGGGGAAGGGTCGTGAAGAAGTCCATAATCTTACTCACCTTTGTCGTCATAGAAAGGGCCTCAAAGGTCATGTAATCCAACCCCCTGTAATGCAGGAACCACAGCTAAAGAATCCAACCTCTGTTTAAAAACTTCCCAGAAAAGGAGATTCTTCCACCTCCCAAGCTAGTCTGTCCCACTGTCAAACAGCTCTTGCTTGCTCTGTTTTAGATGTGGCACCAGCAGCCATCCTGAGCCTGACAGCCACAGCACATTGGAATGTGTATCCTGGCCCAGAAAATGTGGTGGCTTCTGGCTTAGAGCATCTTCAGTGAGCCTGATGCAATGGCTAATGAGAGAATCTTATTCTTTCCCAGTATGACTATATGGGTTCAGATGAAGATGTTGTGATGAAGAAAATCACTCAGCTCATCAGCTTTATCAACACAGTAAGTCAGTGGCAACAAACAGCCTGAGTCAAAGTTGTGCTGGGCACAACAGCCCAGATCTATTTAAATATATTTATAAATAGTCCAGAATCTGGTAGAACAGTTGCTGCTACATCTAGAATGGTTTGGTCTTTTAAGGGAAAATAAGAAGGGAAGAAGGCTACTCAAAATTAAGATAATGAAATGTGGAGCCTTGGTTTTGTAGGTCTAAAAACAATGAATGCTGTAAAGGAAAAATAGTATTATCTAACATGGCAGATTGAATATTATGTTAAGCAGAAGGTTATTCTATTTGTTTACTATCTTTTGCTTTAAAGAAATGTCATGCAAATCCTGAAATACTGTTCAAAGGTAGAGGGCTGTGTGCCAGTATATATTTATACTTTAATCAATCTTATTTTTGTAATATTGTTTGGAATGGATATTTTAAAAAATTATTACAAAATAAAATAAAACTGAGAAAAGTCAGTTTTTAAAAATGTCACCCCTCATATGAATGAATGAACCCATCCCAGATTCATGATATCTCCTGGCTCTGCCCCCAAAAGCTTGTCCAAGCCCCACAGCCCCCTCAAGAAAAAAACACTATGTTCTGTATAACATTGTGTGGATGTTACTCAAAAAAGCAGCATATACGGTAAATAATTCCATAGGAAATTAGGGTTTAGGGAAGCTTTTAATGTTTAACAGACTATTGTATTTTAATATTTTGTTGGAAGCCGCTCAGAGTGGCTGGGGAAACCCAGCCAGATCGGCATATAAATTAATAATAATAATAATAATAATAATAATAATAATAATAATTCCTCCAGCTGGGGACTGAAGTCTGAACATGTAAAGCCTGTGGCCTCTATTGAACTTAACCATATTGCCTATTTTCAGATGTTTTACAAACTCAACATGAAGATTATACTGTCCTCTATGGAGTTTTGGAAAGACAGGGATAAAATCTCCACCACTGGGACAGCCAATGAGCTACTGGAAAAGTTTGTGGACTGGAAACTGGTCCACCTTGCTCTACGACCCCACGATGTGGCATTCTTGTTTGTGTAAGGAGTGTGTTCCCCCCGTTATTAAAGAATGCCTGTATTAAAGCCTTTGGTGTTGCCTGAGTGGACAACATGGCCAAAGTGCTGGGCAGGCAGGAGAGAGGGAGAGGGCTGTGAAGAGCAGTCCAAACAGTTGGGGGCTCCATGCATGTGAGGGAGGGACATGGTTGGTAGCAAAGAGGCATGTGAGGGAAGCAAGTATCCAAGGACTTCTGGGAAGCAGTCTTATATGGACTTGCACTGGTCCATGTAGATCAGTGTTGTCTATATTGATGGGCAGCGTCTCTCCAGGACATGAGGCAAAGAAGGGGTTTCTTTCCCATCACCTGCTTGCTACCTGGAGATGCTTCCAGTGATTGAACTTTGGTGCTCTGCCACTGAGCTGTGGTCCTTGAGCTCTGGATGCAGGTAAGAAGCTAAGTCCACTGAGCCCAGTATTGTACACCCCTGGTTGCCAGTGCCTCTCTGGGAATCTCCGAAGAAGGATCCTGAGTGGTACATGTAAATGGAGATGTTGAGGGCTGAACCTGGGACCTTCTGTGTGCAAAGCACAAAGTAGTTTTAAATGTATAAGCCACCCAAGCTTTCTTCATCTCAGCAATCTCAGGCTACATTCATACAATTAAAGCATCACTTTAAACAGTCATGGCTTCCACCAAAGAATTCTGGGAACTGTAGTTGGTTAAGTGTGCTGAGAGTTATTTGGAGAACCATATGGAGAACAGAGTCAATCTCATGTCACAGGGAACCCTAGGATATGTAGCTCTGTGAGGGGATTAGGCATCTCCTAATAACTCTCAGCACCCTAACAAACTACAGCTCCCAGGATTATTTGGTGGAAGCACTGACTGTTTAAAGTGGTACCTTTAAATGCATGATGTGAAAGTGGCCTGTTAGAAGGTGGCAAACCCCCCATTGTTGCTGCTGCTGTTAAACATTTGAGAGGCAGAATCCTTGCTGATCTACTCTAGAGCCCAATGCTTACAGATCTGTCAGGAAATCCTGTTCTATCTTTTGTCAATCCCTCTGATAATGAGGTCCACACAGTGAGCAGGCTGGCAGAGAAGAGACAGGTCACTCCTTCCCTCCTCTGCTATATAGAATCAGAATTGTAGAGCTGAAAGGATTCCTGAAGATCATCTAGTTCAACCTTCTGCAATGCAGAAATGTGCAGCTGTCCCATGTGGGTTTTTGGGTGCTGTTGAAGAGGCATCCCAGGAAAGCACACAGATGCCTTTCCCTGCTCCCCCCAAAAGAGCTGTTATGTAAGGAAGTGTTCCTTTTTTATGCTTTTTGCTAAGGTGCTAATTGCAACAAAAGTATAATTCCTTTCTTCCTCACCCCAGCTACAGCAACAGGGGGGATTCTGTGGGGTCAACATTTGCAAGAAAGATGTGCCACAGACCTTCTTCTGCAGCAATTGCCATGGTAAGACTGCATGTACTGTGCTCATTCACTTGCTGAACTGTTCTTGATTTCTTAAAAGTTGTGATGTCTGAAAACTTTGAGCCAAACTAGACCTGAGGTTAAACACATGACTACAGTTGAAGTGGATGTTTCTGCTCTGTAAATAATTGCTGGGTACTCTAAGCACCCTTGAGACCATGGGGTGGAGGTGAGGAGTAGAAATATCCTCTCATTCCATGACTGTTAAGCTTACTCAGAAGTCTTCGGTGAAGTACTGGGACTTTGTTGAAAGCTTTTTGAAAGTCCAAGTACACTGCGTCAACTGGATCACTTTTATCTGTATGTTTGTTGACGCTCTCAAAGAACTCACAATAGGTCTGTAAGAAAGGACTTGCTTAAGCCTTGCTGCTGTGCTTCAGTAAAGTTTGTTGGTTTTTTAATATTTAACAAAACTTTTCACCAGTTTTCCCAGGACAGGCATTAAGATAACTGCCCTGCAATTTCTAGGATCCCCCCAGGATCCCTTTTAAAAATGGGTGTTACATTGAATACTTTCCAGTCCTCAGGTACACAGACTGATCTGAGGGATAAGTTATGGGTGTGGTTTTTTTTTAGAAGAGCGGCAATTTCACTTTTGAGTTCTTTGAGAACACCTTCCAGAACTGGTGATTTGTTGGTTTTTATTTGTCTATTACTCCTAGAAGTGTTGCTTTAGTGCAGCAAATCCAGTTTATAAAAGGAGCAGACCAGCAGTTAGGAAAGTGAGGGTCAGATACATTGAATAGCATGGGAAGAACAAATTATTAACACCTCACCAAAGCTCAGGCCAAATACTTAATAATACACCTGAGATAGGTCCATGGGTTTTACCTGTGAAGGGGATATCTTTGTGCATGTGAATGCTATCACGCCTCTCCTTAGGTCCCACCCCCCATCTTCCTACAAGGTCAATTGTTAGGCCACACACAGTCCTGCTCCTCAGAGTTTTTTCTTCTTGCTTTTGCCATTTTTTGTGTTCTTCCTGTTCCTGACATCTCAACTTGCAAGCAAACTGAAGGCTCCTGGGAGAGGTTGACAAGAAGGTTTTGAGTAGCGATTTTGCCCAAAGCACCAAGCAGAGTTCTAAACCCAGGCTCCTTGGGGCAAAGGCCTGTACTCTTGTACCCTTTAAAGCCCCCTTGCACAATAAAGATGTAGTAGCAGCAGCAGCAGCAGCAGTAGTAGTAGTAGTAATGGTAGTAATTCATAGCTATCGGCCATTAATGTTCATGTGCTCTTACTTAGTATGAAAATGGGATCACGCTGGAGACCTTCTCTGTGATCGTGGCACAGCTGCTGGGATTCAGCCTAGGACTGTTCTTCGACAACTCAAGACAATGCCACTGCCCAGGCACTTGCTTAATGAGTACCGATGCTGTGTAAGAGCCTTTGTTGCTTCATTCATCATTAGCATGGTGCTAAGCCGAAACCTGGTTACTTTATCAGTATCAGCCTTCCCCAACCTGGTGCCCTCCCAATGTTTTGGACTACAGCTCCCACTAGTCCCAGGATAGGACAGCCATGCTGGTCTTGGCTGGTGGGAGTTGTGGCCCAAAACCTCTGGAGGGCTCAAGATTGGGGAAGGTCCATCTAGCTGTCTGTTAGATAAACTATCTAATCTATCCTAGCCACTTCCCAGCATTCTGAGAGGCAATAGAGACTGAAACCGTCTCCTGATGGTACACCATTACTGCCTTCAGAAGTGAACAGCTGCCATTCTTCCCTAGGGTGGGGTGGAAAGGTTGAGAGGCCGAAGGGCAGCACCATAGAAGGGTCCTGAAGCAGGCAAGCTCTCCCCACACTTCTGCCACCTGTTTTAATGGCAGGCATTCTGCTAGAGAGCCCCGGGTCCTGCCGACCCCCCCTCTCCCCTCAAAAAGGTGCCAAGCAATTAGGAGCAGCTCATCAGGAGTGCTCACTAGTTTCCTGACTGGTGGGTTGCTGCTGCTTACTGGTCAGAGTGGGGTGAGGTGGTCATCGTTGTGCAACCACACACCCTTTCCCCCAAGCGACACCCCTCAGTGGCCTTGTTCTGTACCTTATGTGTTTTTACAGGTCTGGAATGTGCCCTTGATTTCTGAGGTGCCTCTTGTTTGCCCAGAGAGAGGAAAAAGAGGCATAGGCATAGAAACTTGCCCTGCCATACCAAGGCATAATTCTCATTTGTTGCTCCACCGAGTCCTGGCCTCCACTGGCCTATGGCCCCTGGGAAGGTTGTCCAGAAGGGTATGTGGTCATTGGGCTGAAAAATATTCCCTACCTCAGGTTAACTGAGACAAATAAACTTAAAGCAGTGTTTCAGGATGAAGGGCCTTAGCCAAACTTTCTCCCTGTCCCGCCGGTTTCCCACACATAAGGATGTGGGGTGGGGGGGTATTTCTTCTTCTCCTTCTCCTTCTTCTTTTCAAAGTTTCAAAAAGAAAAAAACAATTTTTTACACACACACACACACACACACACACATGTTTACATTAAACCATAGTCCATATCAGTACCTTTATGGGGTTCCCTGAACCTCTCTCCACCCCTCCCTTGGCTTCCAAAATGTAGCTTCCTTTTTTAACTGCATCTAATTGCATTTATCCAAATTATTGTACTTTATTTTAAATTACAAGTGCTATGTCAATCCTGCTAACGTTTTTAGATTTTTACAGTGTTCTTTAATATATTCTATAAAGTTATGCCATTCTCTATTAAATTTGTTATCTTCTTGGTGCCTGAGCTTCCTGGTCAGTCTTGCCATCTCTGCATAGTCCATCATCTTAATTATCCATTCTTCTTTTGATGGGGCTCTTTCTTCTTTCTGTCTCTGGGCAAATAGTATTCTTGCCGCTGCTGTCGCATACATAAACAACAGTACTTTCTTATTCTTCGGTAATTCTTCTCCTATTATACCTAGTAAAAAGGCCTCTGGTTTTTTAACAAAAGTTATTTTAAACATTTTTTTCAGTTCATTATAAATCATTTCCCAGAAGGCTTTAGCTATTTTACAGGTTCACTACATATGATGAAATGTACCCTCTTTAACTTTACGTTTCCAACATATGTTCTTATACATTTTTGCTAGTCTTGTAGGAGTCAAATACATCATTTTCATATAATTCTCTTTTAACGTACAGCAGGCTGTAAATTTTAAATCCTCATTCCATAACTTCTCCCATGAAGCAAATTGTTTATTACAGGGATGTCCAACAGGTCGATCTTTAAGTTCTGGTATTGAAAAGTTATTGTCAACTTGTAAAATTGTAAACTTGCAATCCAGTCAAGCTTGGTGCTTATTGTAATCCCAATTTGGTTTTTGCTGACTAGAAGCAAAAAAGAATAATAGCAAGAATAATCCAAATATCATTATAGTCCAAATATCATTATAATCCAAATGAGCAACAAAGATAATCAAAGAGAAATGCTGCACCCTGGTCTCCACCAATTGATTAAAGTTCCACTTTTAAAACTTGGGGTACCCCCAAGTTTGGCTGAGTGTTCTCCTGCTTGGCTTCGGCTCCAATTGTGGAATTCCAAGGTGATTTTTTTACTTTCAAAAACTCAAACTATCCTTAATATAGCTGTGCACTTCCCCTTCTCAAAAGTTCAATAATTCAAGTTCAGTTAAATTAATCACATTCCAGCAGAAGGGAGATCTTTAAAGTATCTCTAAATTGCAGTTTGAAAGGGTTAAAATTCCTCCCGGAGGTTCTTCTCATTCACAAATTTCCGCTGCAGAGGCTGACCTTCAGAGAACAGAAGCTGACTTTTTAGTTTCTGTTTTCATCCAAATTGTTAATTGCATCCCAGATCTTCTTTTATAATTTATTGTTGTAATGTTACCTTGTTTGGAAGATCTGTTTATCTTCAGTGGTGGCTTGAGACTTTGGCTGCCAAGCGCGATGTTTCCTTGAGCGGACTCAAGCCGTGCCCCCCCCCCCCCCGCCGCCGCCGTCCGCCCGCTCGCTGCCGGAGACAGCTGCAGGTTGTACGGAGGTTGTTACCTCACTCCACGGATCCCCTCAAAGTCCCACTCTTCTGTGGGATTTTTTTTGGGGGGTGTTGAGTCCAAAATACTCTCCCCCACAGCCCAGAGCAGCCCCGAACCGGTTGCCTTTATGAGGACAACTCATATGGCGCTGCCATTCTGAGTGGAAAACAGACCAGAAGCTGTTTTTGCCCAGTATATCATTACAGATTTTACTTCCTCATCTTTTGTTTCCCATTCCAGCAACAAATTATACATTTTTGACAGAACTTTTTCATTATTTTCCAACAATTCTTTCTGCAATCTCAAAAATTCTTTAACAAAATCCATTCAACCTAAAAATGTCATTTAATTGATGGTATTGGAGTCAATCAGTTAACAGATGTCTTATGTCTTCAAACTTTTTTTTACTTTCAATTGATTTTCCTCCTCAGTTAACAACTCTCTAAATGTTGCCTATTATTTTTCCATATTTTTTTTAAAACTGACAACACTTCTAATGGTGACAGCCACCATAGGGTTTTGTTCTCTAATAAATTATTATATTTTTCCCAAACAACATAAATTGATTTTCTAATAATATGGTTTAGAAATCTCCTATGAACTTTAGCTTTTCCATACCAAAGATATGCATGCCACCCAAATCTATTATCATGACCTTTCAGATCTAAGATATCTGGATTCCTCAATGTCATCTATTCTCATAGCCAACAAAGGCAGAACACCTCACAATATAATTTTAAATCCAGTAGGGTGAATCCACCTCTTTCTTTAGCATCTGTTAATAATTTATAATTTATACTTAATCCTAAATTTCTTCCCCTGCCAAATAAATTTGGATATACTGCCATTGTTTGAAGAGTCCTGTTGCATTGACTTTCGGTATAGATTGAAATAGAAATAACATTCTTGGCAATACATTCATTTTTATTACTGAGATTCTTCCCCATGATGATAATTTCTTTCTTCCCCATATTTCCATATTTCTTTTGATGTCATTCCAAACTTTTATATAGTTATCTTTAAAAATGTTTATATTCTTTGTTGTCAACCACACCCCTAAATATTTCACCTTAATTTCCATCCCCAACTCTGTTAGCTTTCTCAATTCGTTTTCTTCTGTTCCGTCATATTTTTTACCAGCAATTTAGTTTTATTTTTATTAAATTTGAAACCTGTGACTTGGCCAAATTGGTTAATCTTATCCAAATTGGTTAATCTTACCCTTGGTATACTTCCCAAGGGGTTTTCTACCATTATTACCAGGTCATCCGCAAACGCCTTAAGTTTGTATGATCTGCACCTCACTGTAATACCTTTAATATTTTTGTCTGCTTTTATGTTCCTCACCAATGTCTCCAGTACCAGAATAAACAATAATGGGGACAGGGAACAACTCTGCCTTGTTCCTTTCATTATATTACATATTTCTGTTACTACATTATTTACTATTAACTTTGCCTGTTGGTCTGAATAAATAGCTTCTATACCTCTAAGAAAGGATTACCCAAAGTTCATCATTTAAAAAATATCTATATAAACATCCACAAAACCTTATCTGTCAGGGTGATTGGTGGGTGCTTGCAGAGATAACAGCCTGGAACTGGAGGCCCCTCGACTGTCCTCGGGTCCAGTAATGGACCACTTTGACCGGATATCCCCAGCCAATGTGGACAGACTCCTCCGAGCTGGAAAGCCCACCACCTGTCCTCTTGACCCGTGCCCGTCTTGGCTGATTAGAGCATGCCCAGACGAGGTGCGGGCCTCCCTAGGGGATATAATCAATTTGTTCCTTGGCACCAGGACATTCCCAGGGGAACTGAAGGAGGCAGTGGTGCGCCCACTCTTAAAGAAAACATCATTAGATCCCTTAGATCTATGAAATTACCGCCCGGTTTGAAATCTTCCATTCCTGAGTAAGGTGATTGAAAGAGCGGTTGCTGAACAGCTTGGTGGATGAAACATCGGCTCTGGATCCATTCCAGTCCGGCTTCCGCACTGGTCATGGGACCGAGACGGCGCTGGTTGCCCTAACAGATGATCTCCGCAGGCAGCTGGATCGAGGCGGGTCAGGGCTGCTGATTCTTCTAGACCTGTCAGCAGCCTTCAACATGGTTGATCTGGACCACCGCCTTGCCGACGTGGGGATCCAGGGCACAGTCCTTCAATGGCTGCACTTGTTTCTCTCTGGTCGGGGACAGAGGATGGCGCTTGGGGGGTAATTGTCATCGCGCCACTCCTTAATTGTCATCGCGCCACTCCTTGGTGTGTGGAGTGCCTCAGGGTGCGATACTCTCCCCAATGCTTTTCAGCAACTTTATGCGCCCCCTCGCCCAGCTTGGGCTGGGTTGCCATCAGTATGCTGATGACACCCAACTCTATCTGTTGATGGATGGCCATCCTGACTCGGCCCCAGACACACTGATCAGATGTTTGGAAGCTGTGGCTGGATGGTTACGTGGGAGCCGGTTGAAGTTAAATCCTTCGAAGACAGAGGTCCTTTGGCTGGGACGGGACGATATGGGATTGTGGGGGGCAACTCCCATCTCTTGCGGGGGTGCAATTAGTGCCAGCACCGTCCGTTAAGAGTTTGGGTGTAATCTTCGACACCTCCCTTTCCATGGAGGCGCAGATTGCAGCTATAACAAAGGCGGCATTTTTTCATCTCTGCCAAGCTAAGCAGTTGGCTCCTTACCTCTCTCGCCCTAACCTAGCCACTGTGATCCACGCGACGGTCACCTCCAGACTGGATTATTGTAACTCGCTCTACGTGGGGCTACCCTTGAGACTGACCCAGAAACTCCAGCGGGTGCAGAATGCCGCGGCGAGACTCCTTATGGGGTCTTCGCTGCGAGATCACATTCACCCGGTACTATACCAGCTGCACTGGCTCCCGGTGGAGTACAGGATCAGGTTTAAGGTGCTGGTTTTAACCTTTAAAGCCCTATACGGCCTAGGACCCAGCCTAGGACCCTCGTACCTACGGGACCGCCTCTCCTGGTATGTCCCACAGAGGAACTTACGGTCTTCAAACAAAAGCATCTTGAAGGTCCCAGGCCACAGAGAGGTTAGGCTGGCCTCAACTAGAGCCAGGGCTTTTTCAGCTGTGGCTCCGATCTGGTGAAACGCTCTGTCACAAGAGACTAGGGCCCTGCGGGACTTGACATCTTTCTGCGGGGCCTGCAAGACGGAGCTGTTCCACCAGGCCTTTGGTTAGGGCACAGCCTGACTCCCTCCTTTGGCAATCTTCACAGAACTCTAGCCCAATGGTTGCCATCAATTTGATTTGAATTAATTTTATAATGAAATGATTTTAGAATGTTGTACTATTTTATTGTTGTTAGCCGCCCCGAGCCCTGCTTCAGCTGGGGAGGGCGGGATATAAATAAAATTTATTATTATTATTATTATTTATTTGTTCTTAACAGAAGGTCATTTACTGTCCGAATCGAGTCGATATGGCCTGCAGATTAATTGGGTTTTAAGAAATGTGTATACTCTCTCCCTAATGGATGTTTGAATCTCCAAACATTTGTCAATTAAAATTCTCAACCTTGGTTGGTTTGAAGAAAGTAAAAGGTAGTCTCCCTTCCTTAGAATTAATTTTCTTTTTTATTCTGTCCATATCCGGTGAGACCACCCCATTCAAATTTCCCAGCAAAATCATTTTTTGATCCATAAACTCATTTTCTCTTCTATAAAATTCTAATTTTCTCTCATTTGGTGCATAGATTCCCACAATCACCATTTTTCCTCCTTGAACAACTATCACTCTTCCCTGAACAACTATCACTCTTTCTCGCCACATCTCTTGCAAACATATTATATCCAATTTTTTTTATTTAACATATATTCTGTTTTTTTTCTTTTTATCATTTAGTCCATTTACATTCCACATTAAAATTTTCAGCTCCATCTTCCTTTAATTTTTTAATTTATCAAAAAATTAAATACAAATTAAATCTTCTTGTACATTATTTTCATCTTTATTTCCTCCACTACATCCTCCAACCACTCCTTCAATTCTTCCCCTGGTTGAGGTCTCTTCCCTCCTCATTCTTTTTGATATCTTCTCCAAAACTTATCTGCTTCTGCGGGTCTCTGCATCTGTACTTTTTCCCTTTATATTTTAAGACGTATCCTCAAGACTCTTGTGGTTTTTTTGCTTAAGTCCTGTACTGATTTTTCCAAAACTATTGTTTTTGTTGACAGTTCTTTTATCTGTACAGATATGTCCTCCATCTTTCCATCCATTTTAGTCTCAAGAGCCTTAGTTTGTTCCCTAATGTCCTTCTTCAGATCTAAAATTAAATCTGCAATTTCAGTCTTACGATCTGTATCCTGAGCAGATCCTCTTCTTCCTTGAGTTAACAATAATAATAATAATAATAATAATAATAATAATAATAATTTATTTATACCCCGCCCTCTCTGGCCAGAGCCAGGCTCAGGGCAGCTAACACCAGTAAAATTACAATAAAAACATAATAGGGAAAATACAATTTAAAATAGAGGTTAAAAATACAATTTAAAATGCAGCCTCATTTTAATAATAACCCATAGATCAAAACCATAAGGGGAGGGAAACATAAGTGTCAGACTGAGTCCAAACCAAAGGCCAGGCGGAACAGCTCTGTCTTGCAGGCCCTGCAGAAAGATGTCAAGTCCTGTAGGGCCCTAGTCTTTTGTGACAGAGCATTCCACCGAGTCGGGGCCAGTACTGAAAAGGCCCTGGCCCTAGTTGAGACCAATCTAACCACCTTGCGACTTGGGACCTCCAAAATGTTGTCATTTGTGGACCTTAAAGTCCTCCGCAGGGCATACCAGGAGAGGCGGTCCTGTAGGTACGTAGGTCCTAGGCCGCATAGGCCTTTAAAGGTCAAAACCAGCACCTTAAACCTGACCCTGTACTCCACCAGGAGCCAGTGCAGTTGGTAAAGCACTGGATGAACGTGATCCCTGTAAGGAGCCTCGCACCCGCTGGAGTTTCTGGGTCAGCTTCAAGGGCAGCCCTGCATAGAGCGAGTTACAATAACTGTCGCATGGATCACTGTGGCCAGATCAGGGCAAGAAAGGTAAAGGACCAACTGCTTAATACGGCGGAGATGGAAAAATGCCACCTTTGCTGTGGCTGCAACCTGCGCCTCCATGGAAAGGGAGGTGTCGAAGGTTACACCCAAGCTCTTGACAAAAGGCACTGATTGAGCCCCTGCAAGAGATGGGAGTTGGCCCCTCAACCCCATGTCGTCCCGACCCAGCCAGAGGAGCTCTGTCTTTGAAGGATTTAATTTCAACCGGTTCCCACGCAGCCATCCAGCCACAGCTTCCAAGCATCTGGTCAGTGTGTCCGGGCCGAGTCAGGGCGGCCGTCCATCAACAGATAAAGCTGGGTGTCATCAGCATATTGATGACAACCCAGCCCAAAGCTCTGGACAATCTGGGCAAAGGGGGCACATAAAGATATTGAAAAGCATCGGGGAAAGGATTGCGCCCTGCAGGACTCCACACACCAAGGAGTGCCATGGCAACAACTCCCTCCCTAGAGCCACCCTCTGTCCCCAACCTGAGATAAAGGAGCACAGTCATTGTCGGACTGTGCCCTGAATCCCCACATCGGCAAGGTGGTGGTCCAAAAGTTCGTGATCGACAACGTTGAAGGCTGCTGACAGGTCTAAAAGAATCAGCAGTTCTGACCCACCTCAATCCACCTCAAGCTTGTGGAGATCATCTCTTAGGGCAACCCAAGCCGTTTTGGTCTCATAACCAGGGCGAAAGCTGGACTGAAATGGATCCAGAGTTGGTGTAGTTGTTGAGCTTCCTGCTCCAGACGGTGCTTTATTTGCTGCCATATTTAATTTTTTATTCTTATTTCCTTTATTATTATTGTCCTGTGTCATTTCTTCCAACCTCAATACTTCACCTCCTATCTCCCCTCCCTATGTCTAATGGATGATATAGCTAGGTATAGAGGAGGTATTCCAAAAATATAGTCAGGTCTGTGTAATAGCTCCTTCTAACTACTAGGTGGCTTCCCTATTCTTTCTCTCCTTCCCCTCCCCCCTCATCTCTGTCAGCCTTTGTCTCAGACTGCTCTTTTTAACTTCTCAGTCTGCCTGCAGTAGATAAGGAAGCCTGTTCTCAAAACAATTTTGTTTTCCTGACCAAAGTCCTGGATGTTAATTGTAATCCACAAGGGAGGTAGATTCAGTTGAACAATACTGGTAAATATAAGGAAAATGTAAAAACGGCAAAAGTAATCCAATCTCTATCAAACAGGAAATATACAAAATATTATCTTCAGTTCTTCTACTCCTAATCCAATTTTCACCCCAATCGCTGGGAAATGGGGGAAGAGGAGTTACCTCCACCAAACAGGGCAACATATTACCAGAAACAAAGCAAAAAGAAAAATAGTATTTCAACTCCCAGTTGAGTCTAACCCACTTTTTGCTGATTCTCCTTACACACAGTTCCACAGGAAAAAGGAAACTGTTTTACACTGACACATAGAGACTATAGCTTCGCCCATGGTTTCAACCTTATATCCATTGTTTTAAAAGTCACTTTCTGCTGGGTATTCTAATAAAAGACACTGTTCATTTCGCTCCACAAACTTTTTAATGGATAAGGCACCCTTGAGGCAAGGTGAGGCAACTGCCTCAGGTGGCAGGATCCCCAGGAGCAACTGGTTGTGATGTAGATATTTATTCACACTTATTCCTGATGCAAATCTTCACTCTCACTTTCTTCCCTGGCGGGGAGCGGAGCACCAGTTTGTAGTTCACCTCAGGTGCCAAAATGTATTGGACCAGCTCAAGGGGTTCTTCATTGGGCAAATCAGCTTGGAGGTAGAAAACGCATAAATCTGGGTGTCTTTAGTCTGTCTTCCCCACAACATCATACCACCTTTGGCATGGTTTTCTGTGCTATGGAAGCTTTTCTCTACTGCCTATTGCCCACAGGCAGGCCAGCGGCATCAAGTCCTTCAGCAGCTGCAGTATAAAAGATTTCCGGAATTTTCTGGAGTCCGGAGCATCGCAGTGCCTCTTGAACAAGCCACGCATGGATCTCATGTACAGAGCCCCCTACTGTGGAAACAAAGTGGTGGAAGACGGGGAGCAGTGTGACTGTGGCACAGCAAAGGTTTGTTAGAAAGAGAAGCCAGAAAGAAGAGCAAATAAAGGAGAGCGAGCTAATGGTGACTTAAATAAGCCACATCTGTGCCTTCTCAGTGGTGTTCCCCTGTTTGCGGAATGCACTCTTAGTGAGGGCCTCAATCTCCCTCGTTATTAACTTTTAGGAGAAATTTTAAAACATTCCTCCTGTTCACCCAGACATTTGATCGCTGAAATATCTGTCCTTAGCAGCCTAGAAGTCATTAGTTTTCAGAATTGCTTATTGCTTTTAAGAGTTTTAAAGTTTTTTTTTTAAAAAAGTTCTAATAGTATTGTTTTAGCATTGACATGTTTGCCATGCTGGGATCCTTTGGTGGAAGGTTGAGAAAACAAATGTAATAAATAAATGAAACATGAAAAATAAATGTTTTTATATACAGTTAACTTGTCACTCAGTTTATTTATACCCTGCCTTTCTTTCATCATGAAAACCAAGACAGTTCCTACAAACCCACATGGGCATAGCCCCCCCCCCCCAACTACACCCATGCAGACACAGTTCCTCTTCAGTGGGAAAAGGAAAAAAATAACTGTTCCCACACTGAGACATTGACAGCCACGACATAGGATGCTGTGCAGTTCAGCACCCAATTGCAATGCAACACAGTCAATAGATAAACCCAACCCAGGGAGAACATAGCTCAGATGCTAAGAAAGGGCAGCAAAAGACCATGTACACTTTTAGGTCACAAGGGGAATGCTGGTGAGAGAGGCAGTTTGCACAAAACAACTTGGCCTTCCTAATTTCCACACTTTTCCAGCTGCCTGAAAAGGTCTCTGCCTTAGGTGTTCAGTTTGTATTACTTTAAAACCTATGTATGACTATTTTTTGTACTGTTCAAAAAACTATTTTAGCTGTTTTTATATGTCTGTTACCACCTCAAGACATGTATGTAAAAGGCGATTTCTGAAGAATAATAATTAAAAGTCTATCTGAACTTTGCCTTGGAACTCCAAACACTCTGGTGGGGCTCAAGCTACCTCCTCTGTCCCTTTCCTGGGATTGGAAGCCTCTGGAAGCTGCTGCTGCCTACTAGTGTTTGTGGAACCCATTGGCAAAAGGAATGTTCCCTTCCTGGATGGATCTTGAAATCTCACCCCAGGGAAGGCACAGTCCCCCGTGTCCAGGAAGTATTGTGTGCTGTGTGTCTTTCTCTTCTTCCTCCCTTTTCAGATGTTATGCAAGCCAGAAGGAAGGCCTGGGGACTGTCAGTGTTATTTATATTTATTTCGGCAGTTTTTGTACCACTTAATCAGATTGCCAGAAATCATACAGTGGATAAAACAGAAAGCTTACTTAAAATGCCTGCTGATAATTGCTGATAATTTTGGGGTTGCCAGGGACAGGTCTTTCAGCCATCAAATGCCCAAATTGAAACAGGAGTATTTTAATTTTTTCCCTAAAAGCTGATGATGAAGGAGATTGACACCCCATTAGGGAGGACGTTACACAAATGGGGAGCCACCACCAATAAGGCCCTGTCACAGGTCACCACCAGCTGGGATGCTTCCTTTGTGTGAGTTGAGTTTGCATAGTGGGGTGAGGTAGAGGAATGGAGTTGATCACCTGGCCCTTCCAAGTACTGGAGTTGATCACCTGGCCCTTCCAACATTTCTCTCAAAGTGGACTGCAATGTGTCTATAGGTTCCTGACTCCTGCTATCCCATTTTCCCCCTTCCAGGAATGTGAAAGCAATCCATGCTGTGAGCCAAATTGTCTGTTGAGAAGAGGGAAAGCCTGTGCCCATGGTGATTGTTGCTGGTCGAGGTATTGCAGGGTAAGCTAGCCTCGAGCCCCATGCCCTCTTAGAGATGCCAGAGAATTCTGACAGAATCATCCATGTTCACTTGTTTGTCCCGTGTCCAGAATGGAAATCAGTCCAATGTTCACTGTTACTGTTGCTTTCGATTCACAAAACTGTTTACACCTCCTCCCCACTGTTTGTGTTTTGTTTCTTTTGCATTGGAATGAATGGGGTTGTAAAGACAGCAAAGTTTATGTAATTATTGGCCCATTTAGCTCAATCTTGTCTTCAGTGACCGGCAGGCACTCTCCAGGGTTTCAGACAGGGGACAGTCTCAGCCCTACCTGGAGATATTGAAGATTGAACCTGAGACCTTTTGTGTTCAAGCTATTCCCCAAAGCAGGATTGTAGGATGGTGAGGGATGCAGAGCAAATTTTGAATATGGAGGCAAGCTCAACAAATCTGAAGAAAACCAATGAGATATATAAAGCCCACAAGCAGCCTCCAGAGGGCCTTTGCTGAGGAATAGGATCCATGATTAAGATGCAGAATATATGGAGACAGTGGATAGAGAGTTTCTCTTTCATAATGCTAGAACGTGGAATCACCCAGGTGGATTGTTTCTTTGATGGAGTTGTAATACAGCGAGATGGTCATACTACTGATGTATGGAAGGGATCAGATTTCTTGTTTTATGTAATTTCAGTCTATTCAGTGGGTATTGTTATTTATACAAATCTGTGTTATGTATTTTAAGGGTGTGAACAAAACATATTTGAAAGAACAGTAGGCTTAAACAGTCCATCATTAGGGAGCAGGCTGGACTCCCTTCTCCTTGGTCACATGAATGTGAAGCTGGGATGTGACACTATTTCATTAGCCAAATATAAAGGTAAAGGACCCCTGAGAATTAAGTCCAGTCACGAACGACTCTGGGGATGCGGCGCTCATCTCGCTTTACTGGCTGAGGGAGCCGGTGTTTGTCCACAGACAGTTTTTCCGGGTCATGTGGCCAGCATGACTAAGCTGCTTCTGGTGCAATGGAACACCAAAACCAGAGCAGCACACGGAAACACCATTTACTTTCCCGCTGGAGCAGTACCTATTTATCTACTTGCACTGCATGCTTTCGAACAGCTTGCTGCTATTTCTAGGGATTGTTTTGTGGATTTTACAAAATTGCATGCTTTTGTTTTAATGTGTTCCTTTACCTGTGCTTATGCTCTTGAGAACTGTTCTAAGTTGCAAGGAAACGTTTTGTGTGCTTTCACTGAGCAGCTGACAATTACTATTGTCTATTACATGTCTATTGCATAAATACTATTACTATTACAATTATTAGCAGAAACAACAAAAACAACCCTGTTTCCCACCCCTGCACCACTTCATAGAGTGCTGGAAACAATGCTGATGTGATGGCAGGATCCCCCCCCCCCCCAGTCTTGGCCACACATTATCAAGGAGAAGGTAGCATCCACATACTTGAGGTCTAAGTATGTGCCAAAATGCCTGCAAAGATCAATGTCTCAGAGGCCTGAAATGCAACTCGGAGCTTTCCTTTCTCTTTTCTTCCTGCCAGTTGAAAGCAAAAGGCACATTATGCAGAGGCACTAAAGATGAATACTGTGATCTGAAGGAGTACTGCAATGGTACCTCTGCTGAGTGCACAGAGAATTTTTATGTCCAGGATGGACAGAATTGTGAGGGGGAGACAGGGATTTGCATGGAAGGAACATGCCAAAGTGCAGATTTGTGGTGCCGCAAAGTATTTGGAAAAGGTAACTGAAAGCAGTTCTTTCTCTCATCTCTCCCTTCTGAACAGCCCTTCTCTCTTTCCTTCTCTGTCCTTCATTCCCCACACCTCACCCAGTATTCAGACTAGAAGATTTTGATTTTTAATCTGGCAGATTTCAAGAGATGCAGCAGTCTCCTTGAAGCTGCTGTGTACATTACTCATGCATCCCTTTTCAGGGACTGGCAGGGGTAGCAAAGAGTGTTCTGAGGTGTCTGACAGGCCATTACAGAGCATTATGTCCCCAATCTGCAGCCTCAGGAAAGAGAGCAATGGGATTGTGGGGCCTCTCTGTCTGCTTATCTGAAAGACCCAACAGGTTTGGTTCCTCCCCACTGAATCATGCCATTCTAGCTACCGTATTTTTCCATCTATAAGATGGCCCCATGTATAAGACGCCCCCATGTATATTTTTGGGGACTCAGATTTAAGAAAATGGGGGGAGATGGCCCAGAGTATAAGATGCCCCCTAATTTTTGACATTTTTTAAAGGAGAAAAACCTAATCTTATACATGGAAAAATATGGTAATCATTAGAAGAATGTCGTAAGTTCTAAGAACTAGTACCTGAGCTTTCTTCCCCTCCACTTCCCTCTCAATCCCTTTTGTCTTTTAGATTGTAAGCCTGAGAGCAGGAACCATCTTATCAATGATATTTCTGTGCCATTCTGGAAACCTTTTGTTGTTGCTGCTGCCACTGCTGCTAAAGAATAGGATGAAAATGCTTCATATCAATAAATAATAATTCTGATCTATATTGCAGATTCAAAAAGTGGATCATCTCAGTGTTATGAGGAAATCAACAGTCAAAAGGACAGGATGGGACATTGTGGTTCCTCTGCCAAAGGATATGAGAACTGTCAGTGGCAGTACGTTTTGAACAAAAATGGAAATTGTGTGATGAGAAGGTCACATTCCTATCACTAAGAGCATTTATGGAATACTACCCAAAGCAGTGGTGTTTGTGCAGCAGGAAGTTTTACAGGGTGGATATACAGGGTACAACTTATTCTGTGACACACCTGCACCTGATGTGTGCTAAAACTCATTTGAATCAGCATCACTTGACAGCATGATACAGAGGTCATAGTCCAGGCAAACAAGAGAGGTGGTAAAACTACTAGAAATATGGCTCCCTCTTTCATGCAAAAGTCACAAATTTGGTTAAACTACTGTTATAACTGTTATATAGTGCCTGAGTTCTGTTCGACATAACTGGCAATCTGGTGTGTTCCAGTCCAGGACCAAAATAGCCTTCTCCTCAGCAGTTTTATGAGGAGCAAATTAGAACAGGTGTGAAAAAACTTTGGCCTTCCAGGTGCTGCCGCAGTACAATTGGCCATTAACCATGTAGGCTGGAGCTGCTTGGTGCTGTAGTTCAGCAACATCTGGAGAGCCAAATGTTCCCCACACCTGGACTAGAACAACGAGCATACCAAATGGTTGCACAACCTTTCCGAATCTGGTGTCCTCCATGTGTTTTGGATTGCACCTCCTATCATTTCCAGCCAATCCTGTGATGCTTGGGCTGATGGGAATTGTAGTCCAAAGCATCACCATATGGCTTTGCTGGCCTGTGTGCTGCTTATTGGCAGCATATTTCCAGGTCAATTCTAATAGAATCGTAGGGTCATGGAATTGTGGAGTTGGAAGGGTCCCAAGGTTAATCTAGTCCAGCCCCCTGCAATGCAAGAATCTCAGCTAAAGCATCTGTACAGATGGCCATCCAACCTCTGCTTAAAAACCTCCAAGTTCACAACCTCCCAAAGGAACTCCCAAAGTTCCACTGTGAGTTCTCACTGTAAGAAGGTTTTCCCTGGTGTTTCGTTGGAATCTCCTCTCTTGTAACTTGAATCTTATCCTCCAGAGCAGGAGAAAACAAGCTTGTTCCCTCTTCCATGTGACAGCCCTTGAGATGTTTGAAGATGGCTATCATATCTCCTCTCAGTCTCCTCTGTTCCAGGCTAAACATACACAGCTCCTTCAACCATTCCTAATAAGGCTTGGTTTGAGCTATGCTCATGCAATTCCCTTTTTCAGGAATTCTGGCAATGAACCAACACTTTATCTGTAGGTTCTCCAATAGCTGTGTTATGGGAGATTCATTATTCTAGGCATCTGATATCACCTGTGAGTCCTCCCACACACCCTTGCTTCTTTTGCAGGGACCTCAAGTGTGGCAAGCTGGTGTGTGAATATCCAGGTAAAAAGCCTTATGCTATCGAAAATGCAGCGATAATTTATGCAAAGGTGCAGAATCGCTTGTGTGTCACTTTGGACTACATGAAAGGGCCGGGAGTGAAGGACCCATTCTTGGTTCGTGATGGCTCCATCTGTGGGGATAATAAGGTAAGGGTCTGAAGCATGGATTCTGAAGCAGTCCCAACAGGTTTGATTTCTGGTCGGGATAGTGCAGTTCTGTTGGTGTGGACAAATTGCCAGGAATGTTGGGGTCTCTATCCTGCAAAAGTGAACTGGAGCAAACAACTGCTCTGGGATGTGGTGCAGCAAGGCAATGGGATGTGCATTTGCAAGGGTCTGGTATATTCAGTGGCGTGCTGTCTCTCCATGTTGCCGCTGGCTAGATCTGTCCATGAATTTGTTCAGTCCCTTTTAAAATCATCAAAGCTACACACACACACACATTTTCAAGTTTTCTATTTACACAACATACTTTTTATCATGCATTGTACAGACTTCCCAACCTGTCACTATATGATATACCCCTGTACCCCTCATGAGGTTACAATTCCCAGCGTTTTCTGGAAAGAGGGATTGACTGTTACATTGTTCTGGGAATTATAGCTCTGGAGTGGGAGGAGTAGGGATCTCTTAACTCTCAGCACCCTTAATAAAACTACAGCTCCCAGAATTCTTTGGGGGAAGCCATAATTGTTTAAAGTGGTAGCATACTGTATAGTGCAGATATGACCTGTTATTGTAATGATATACCTCCGTTTATGAACTGCTCGGTTCACGAACAACTCAGAACCCGAATGCTGTAAAGCCGGAAGTAGATGTTCCGGTTTGTAAACTTTGCCCTGGAAGCCGAACGTGCTCCCGAGCTTCCTTTTTTCCTGTTGTGCAGCAAATCTGAGTCCCCTGCATAGTAATTAAGCCTTCCCCTCCCGCTTCTTCCCTTGCATGGCTCGTTTGCATCCCCCCATTTTAATTTAAGCCTTTTCCCTCCCACTTCTCCCCTTGCGCTGCTCATCTGAGTCCCTGTCCCCCCTGTCGTAATTGAAGCCTTCTGTTTCTGATTGCAGTGTTCTGAGGTAATACTTGATGCTTTTGTTTTTGCTATTTTTTGCGTTTTTGCATGACTTTTTCATTTTAGTGACTGGCTTGTTTTTCATTTTATGGCTACCATCAGTGCAGGTAAGGAAAAAATAATTATTTTAATTTTTATCATCTACAATACTGTCTTATTTATAGTACAGAACATTGATTATTGCTTTCATTTTATGGATCAGTGGTCTTGTTAGATAGTAAAATTCATGTTAAATTGCTGTTTTAGAGGTTGCTTTTCATAGTCTGGAACGGATTAATCCATTTTCCATTACTTTCTTTGGGAAAGCATGTCTTGGTTTAAGAACGCTTTGGTTTAAGAACGGACTTCCAGAATGGATTAAGTTTGTAAACCGAGGTACCACTGTATTGATATGCATTTATGCTGTTCTGTTCTGAATCACTTTGGGCACATTTATGTAGGAAAGCAGCATACAAATAGAAAGAATAAATGCATATTACCTGTTAAAATGGAAATGATAGGGGTATATGGAAAAGGTGTACAATCCCCCTCTTTCCCTCTGCATGCAATCTGTCTCCCCTCCAGTCTCCTCTGTCAGTTACTTAGGTATGTATGTGTGTCCAGCCTCAAAGGACAAAGGTCTCTCATGGCTATTATTCCATCTGGCTGCGTCTTTGCCTGAAGTGGTCCCAATTTTATTTTTTAGGTTTGCATGACCCAGAAGTGTGTGGATAGGTCTGTATTAAAAACAACTTGTGATCCAGTGAAAAAGTGCAACAGGAAAGGAGTAAGTAAAAGCAACATTATTTTCCTAATAGTATCAGATGTGTGGCATATTGCTTTGCGAATATGTTTAGCAGTCATCCCCTCTCCAGGGCTACGTGGGAAAGGCAGTTTTTCCAAGGAGCAGCTTAGGAGGAGCTCCTTTTATTCAATTTATGCATCTCTTTACTCAGACAGAATGAGACAAGTTACAGGGATAGCAACATATAAAGTAATATAAAGATAGAATAAGAATCCTGATACCAATGCTGGTGTGCAGATACTTATAACATTTTTTAAAAAAAGATTGATCTAGTATTTTCCCATCACACCTGCTGACCTTTGGCTTTCAAAATTCTGACATCTGGGTAGAATCAGTGATGTAACCTAGGACAGGTCAAGGGGTGGAGCCGGGAGTCTAATGACCTCTAATACGGTGTTCTTGAACCTTGTGTCCCTAGGTTGTTATGTATTCAGTGGTCTTTGTTTGCCTTAGCTTGAGTCTGAGCTCCTGTGTTCTGATTCGATACATGATGTCCAATCACAGATATTTCAGGATTTGGGCCACTGCCATTGCCCCTTGAATTCTGAGTCGCGATTCGCAGCTTGGAAATTTAGACAGCCAATCACGTTGGGAGTGGGAGTGGCCAAGGTTTCCAGAAATGTATATAAGCACTTGCTTTGCTTCTGTTTCCCAGTTATGTAGTTCAATAAAGGTTCTTGCTGTTATCACTGTGTCTTGCCTCGTGGCAACCCACCTACATTTCACTGGCGATGGAGGTGGGATGCTAGGCTAGGTATACAGTCCTGGCTAGCTTCCACGAGCTGAAATCACTGCTGGGGAACTTTCGCCTCAGCTGAGCTGAAATCACTGACTGCAGCCACAAGGCAGATCACACAGAGCGAATATCATTGCCACCCATGGCCGCATTGAGGAATTTGACACCACGGTTACAGGGAAATGGGACTCCTATGCCACCTGGCTTGAGTTCTTCCTCATAGCCAATAAGGTGACTGTCCCCAAACTGAAGCGGGCTATGCTGTTCAGTGTGTGGGCCTGCTACATTTGAGATTGCCCAGGCTCTGGTGGCCCCAGCCAAGCTAAACAAGACAACGTTTGATGCAATAATGCTGAGGCTGAGGATGCACTTCGCTTCCCAGCCATCAGAGATTGCCTGCCGGTATGCCTTCTACAAATGAGACCAGGCCTCAGGTGAATCCATTGTGGCCTTTGTTGCAGCTTTGCAGCAGGCCTTCTGCCACTGCAACTTCAGTGACCTGGAGACAATGTTCTGTGACCGTATTGTGTCTGAAGCTACAGCGCCGCCTTCCAGGTTGCCTTACATGAGGCCTCGACAGCAGAGACAGCTGACAAAACGAGAGAGACTCGCCAAGCGCACAGCCCACCCATGGCACGGAAGGCTGAGGCTGTGCATTCTGAGGAGATTGTGGACAGTGAGGAAGACGAGGAGGTCCTGAGACTGCTCCTTGACTCATCCAAGCGTTTTGGCCAACAGGGGTGCCTTGCACCAGTTGTGGGGGCCTGCATGAACGCCAATCATGCTGTTTCCATGGCGCCCAGTGTCGGCCATATTGCACACACCTGCCAAATGAAGGAGCAGCACATACCTCCAGCACACACCGGGCAACCAATGTTAGGGACTGGGGAGGGTCGTCGTGGGATTTCACGTGTGGAAGAATGCCACACCATCACAAACTGTGCCTGCACAATGAGGCCAGCTGCCATGTCTATTCAGAGTGTGCAGCAGCCAACCTGTGACTTCTCAAGTCTCCAGGGGGTCCCATGCAAAATGGAGGTTAACTTCGGGTCAGTGCTTTCAATTATTTCTGCAGAGACGTACCGTCGCATCTGCCAGAAGGGGGAAAAACTGCAACCGTTTGAGGTTTGTGCCTGTTTAGGGCATCAGCACATTCGCAGTCAAGTTCAGTCATTTTAGCAGACCCCTGCAGCTGGTGGTTGTTGATGGCCACCTCACCAGCCTCCTTGGCCTCAACTGGTTCGATGCACTGGACATCCATGTCACCAGGGTGCAGCACATCAGCCAGTTATAGATAGGTAGCCGTGTTGGTCTGCCATAGTCAAAACAAAATAAAAAAATTCCTTCCAGTAACACCTTAAAGACCAACTAAGTTAGTTCTAGGTATGAGCTTTCGTGTGCATGCACACTTCATGCACACGAAAGCTCATACCTAGAACTAACTTAGTTGGTCTTTAAGGTGCTACTGGAAGGAATTTTTTTATTTTGTTTTCACATCAGCCAGTTCAGCTACGAGGCCATCTGTGACGAGTTCGCAGCTGTGTTTCATGGGGTGTTGGGGTGCAACAAGGGCCCACCAGTTGCACTGAGTCTCAACCTGGCTGTTGTACCGATTCACATGAAGGCTCAGTGGGTGCCATTTGCCCTGAGTTTCTTTCATTTTGGCTGTTCAGCTGGAGAAGATGTCCGCTCGATCTCTGGGTTGATTTATGATGTTTTTCTACTCATTAAAGACTTCTTTAGATTAGCAAAAAGCCTGCGTACAGTCTTTGATTTATCACCGACACAAGGCACCTTTCTGCTGCTGCAATACTTTGCTGAGAGCCAGGAAGAGAGCTTGAAGCTCAGATCGGGACAGGGAAGTATGCCGGGCTCCATTACATTCCTTACAGACCAGCATTCACCTGGTGACCTAAAAGTGAAACGAAAGAAGTGCCATGGACAGATCACTTCCTGGTGCAACTGGACTTCTCCGTGACCCTTCCCCTCTGCAGGGAGGTGGGACCAATTGGGATGGTCCGCCCCCGCCACTTAATGGATCCAAATGGTTTCCAGAGAGTGGTAGGGGATGCTTTATCCCATGTTGATGGCCTTTCAGCTGATGGCCCGTTGGAATGTGGAGTTAACAAGGGCTATTGACTGTTTGGCTCCGAAGCGCCCTCTCCGATTGCATGGAGCCCAGACAGCCCCTTGGTTTTCCACGGATCTGAGGGCAATGAAACAATCGCTGAGATGGCTAGAGCACCAGTGGCGGATAACTCATTCTGAATCTGACCGGACACGGGTTAGCGCTCAATGTCAAGCCTACAAGTGGTGATAGTGACGGCGAAGAAGACCTTCTTCACTGCCTCTATTGCATCTGCAGAAAACAGCAGCATGAGACTCTTTCAGGTGGTTCACAATTTAGCGGAACCACCTGCTCCATCGGGGCCCAGTACAGGCCACATGATCTCCTGCAATGGTTTTGCAAAGTTTTTTGCTCAGATTCAGAAAGAGGTAGACTCTACTGTGGGAACAGGACTGGGGCGGGAGAGTGCTAGAGTCCTGTCTAGTCAAGTTGCGTGGGGTCAGTTCCAATCTGTTACCTCTGAGGATGTGGACAGGCTGCTTGGACGACTGAAACCAACCACCTATCTCCTTGCCCATCCTGGCTTATAAAAGCTAGCCGGGAAGGGCTGGGCGATAGGCTCTGCGGGGTAGTGAATGCTTCTCTCTGTGAGGGAGCCTTCTTTAGATGCGGCCAATATGGCCAACTATTGCCCAGTCTCTAATCTTCCTGAAATATACTCAGAGTCGCAAAGTGATTTCATGCTCTTTATTCAGCTCATAGTGGTGAGGAGGAATGGAAGTCCCGTCATAGTATCTGCTTTATATACATTATTTACACAATGGGCTGCACATGATTGGCTAATTCCGGTCTTCTCCTGGAGGCCAATCAGGTTGTGGATTCACTTCTATCTGGAGCTGGATTGGGTGGCTCCTGCCGACCAATCATACTGCTGCATTGTTCTAGGACCAATCAGACTGCTGCATTCTGAATCCTATTGTTCTAGGAACAATCAGACTACTGCAGTTTGGATCCTATTCAACTCAGTACATAACACCCCTCCCCTCTAAGTTCCAGTTCTGCCCGGGAGGTCGCATTCATAGTCCTCGAGGTACGCCGGCGGCCTACTTGTGCGTTGCGGCCTGGGGTGTTCCCCGGTCTGGGGTTCAGTTTCTGGCTCGTGTTCCAAGGATGCTGCCTGTGATGGGGCCGTTTGGTCTGGTGCAACCAGCTCACTCAATCGTGGTTCTGGTTCCGGTGTCCTTTCGGCCTTGCGTGTCCCTTCTGTATTTACTGATTCTGCCTCTCCTGCTGGCCCCTCTTGTTCTATGGGCCTCATTGCCCCACTGTTCCCTTGGGACTCCTCTGACCTGTCCTCCTCCTGGTTTTCTCCTGGGAATCGTCGCCATATCTGGTTGCAGTGGCGGCGCCAGCATTGCCCCCCATCCGTTAGCACCTCGTATGACACGGGGCCAGTGACCCTGGTGACTGTGGCAGGTACCCATGCTGGGCCTGCCCCAAAATTCTTTGCATACACTGGGTCCTGGCCCATGAAGGTCCGGGGGTTCCTGCCTTCCCCCACCACTACCTCATCCTGAGCTCTATTGGGGTGAAGGCGGTCCAATCTGATTGCAAGGCGCCGACCCATTAGTAGTTCAGCGGGGCTCCGGCCAGTTGTTGGGCTGGGGGTGCTATGCTAGAAGGAATGTGGCAAGGTGGTACTCCCAATCTCCTTGCGTCATGCGGCGGAGGGTGTCCTTGGTGGTCCACACCATGCGTTCTGCTTGGCCATTGGTGGCAGAGTGGAATGGCGCCGAATGGATGTGGCGGATGGCGTTCTGCGCTGTGAAAGGTTTGGAATTCTCCTGACGTAAATGCAGTCCCGTTGTCTGAGACGAGAGTGTCAGGGACCCCGTGGGTTGCAAACAGCCTGCGTAGTACCCAGATGGCTGTGGACGTGGAAGTGGACGGTACCAGTGCGACTTCCAGCCATTTGGTGTAGGAGTCCACCACTATGAAGAATGTTTTCCCCTGAAAGGGGCCAGCGAAGTCCACATGCAGGCGTGACTATGGTGCTCGGGCAGACTCCCAGGACTGGACTGGGGCCCTTGGGGGATCTGGGCGGGATTCTTGGCAGGCCTGGCAGTGTTTGACCCAGGCCTCTATCTCTCCGTCGATCCCCGGCCACCACACATAACTCCTGGCAAGGGCCTTCATTCTCACTACCCCTGGGTGTGTCTCGTGTAGGGCTGTGAGGACCCTTTTGCGGAGGGGCTGGGGAACAACGACCCTGCTTCCCCATAACAGGCACCCCTTGTGGGCCGACAGTTCATGTTTGCGGGTTGTGTAGCCGGCGAATTCTGGCCCGGGGCTGCTGCTGGGCCATCCCCTCCACACCCAGTCCAGGACCCAGGAGATGACCCTATCTTTCTTGGAATTGTGTGCAACCTCTTGTGCCTGAATAGGGCGGTCGGGAAGCAGCTCCAGGCTCATAACCTCTTGTGCAGGTGCTGAGTCAGGGCCTGTTTCCGGTAGTGGTAGTCTGCTGAGGGCGTCCGCATGGCCCATCGCCTTCCCAGGGTGGTGAATCAGTGCATACTGGTAGCTGGCAAGGAAAATTGACCACCTGAGGACGCGAGGAGACAGCACTTGGGGGGTCTGCTTTTCGGGGGCAAACAAGCCAAGCAACGGTTTGTGGTCAGTCACCACGGTGAAGGGCCGCCCGTACAAGAAATCATGGAATTTTTTAACTCCCTTCACGATTGCCAGACCCTCCTTGTCGATTTGCGAGTAGTTCCGCTCGGTTGCGTTGACTGTCTGGGAAAAGTATGCCACCGGTACCTCTCTTCCATCCGGGAGTTGGTGTCCCAGGACAGCGCCGATGCCATAGGGCGAGGCGTCGCATGCTAGCACCACCGGCAGCCTCTCGTCGAAGTGTGCCAAGACCGAGTTTGAGACAAGCAAGTTCTTGACTACCTGGAATGCAGCCTCCTGGCGCTGGCCCCGCACCCAAGGGGCCCGCTTGTCCTGGAGTCTGTGTAGGGGCTCCGCTACCGCCACCTTGTGGGGAAGGAAGGAATGGTAAAAGTTCAATAGTCCCAAGAAGGCCTGAAGTTCAGTCTTGATCTTGGGTGCTGGGGCATCACAAATGGCCCGTACCTTGTCCTCAGTCGGGCAGACCCCTTCTGCGTCCATCATAAATCCCAGAAAGTCTACCTGAGGCACTCCTAGTAGACATTTTTCCCGCTTCACCTTGAGACCTGCCGTCTGGAAACTGTGCAGAACGGTGCGGAGGCGGTCCTCAAACTCCTCTGGTGTGGGCCCCGCAATCAACACATCATCAAAGAAGGGGGTGACGCCAGGAATCCCTTTAAGGAGAGAGTCCATTAGATTCTGGAATATGCCTGGTGCCACACTGACACCGAATTGCAGCCGCTTTACCCTGAACGCTCCTCTGTGCGTCACAATTGTCTGTGCCTCTGCTGTGGCCTCATCTACTGGCAGCTGTTGATATGCTTGGGCCAAGTCCAGCTTGCCAAAATTTTTTGACCCAGTCAGGGTGGCAAGGACATGGCTGACCACTGGCACTGGGTATGCGTTGGCCGTGAGGGCCTTGTTTATGGTACATTTGTAGTCTGTGCAGATGCGGACTGAACCATTAGGCTTGACAGGTGTGATGATTGTTTCCCAGGGGGCATTAGGCACCGGCTCCAGCACTCCTTGCTCCACGAGCTGGTCCAATTCCTCGTCTATGCGGGGTTTCAGGGTGAACAGGACCCGGCGGGCCTTGAGCCTGACAGGTCGTACTGCGGGGTCAAGCTGTAGAGCAATGGGGGGGCCTGTATACTGTCCCAATTTCCCATCGAAAACCCCCGGGAATTCCTTGCATATGGCGTCCACGTCCACTTGTAAGCTAGTGTGGTTCACCCCAGTGACGGCTAGCCCCAGTGGTCCAAACCATGCCAATCCTAGTAAGCTAATGTAGGGGCCCTTGACCACAAGCAAGTCCAGTTGCTGCATCCGCCCTCGATATTGCACCCTGAAGGTCCCCACCCCCATTGTGGGGACCTTACGTTTCTGGAAGTCCCGGAGGGTGAATGGGGCCAGCTTGAGTTTGGGACCCCAGTAGGACACAGTTTCCTTAAGGTCCTTGCCGAGATTATGGATAGAGTTGAACCCGTGTCAAGCTCCATGCGGCACGGAGCCCCCTCTATCTGTACCTCTACATAAATTTTCTCTACGTTGGGGTGGGGCAACTGGTATACCTGGAAGTCTATGAGCTCCGTTGAGTTGCCTTGGTGCGTTGGGCCCCAGGACCTGGGGCTCTTGGATTGGTCATCTGATGCCTGGCGTCGGGGGGGCCGAGCCCGACACACCCGGGTGATGTGTCCCGATTTTCTGTACTGCCTGCACTCTGCGTTGTGGAAACGGCAGGTCCTCCTCTTGTGACTTTCCCCGCAGCTTGCACAGTTCCCTCCTTCTCATCATGGCAGCTGTGGTATGTGTGCTGCTTGAGTGCGCTGCTGTACTCGGTGCACCTCCTCCCTGTCAGATCCTGAGTCGTCGGTGAGGTCTTCGTGGTGGACCTTCGGTTGGGATGGCAGGCTCGGCCGTGCCTCTTGCGTCGACCTCTCAGCAGCTTCCGTTGCCAGGGCGTCCTCCAGAGCGACCTGGAACGTTAGGTCCTTCTTAGCGTAGAGGCGTCGTTGCAGCTTCTCATCCTTCAGGCCACCGACGAAGCGGTCACGAAGCATGTTCTCCAACTCTGAGAAGTTGCAGAACCAGACGGCTTGGCGGAGAGAGGTCACAAACCCAGTTATGGTTTCCCCAGGGGCTTGCCGCTTTGCGTAGAAGGCATTTCAACGAGCCACCACTGAGGGCTGCGCTGAAAAGTGCCCCTTCAGCTGTTCCATTATTGTTTTGTATGGAACAGTAGCGATGTCTTCAGGCGCAAGGAGAGCCCGGGCGATTTCAAACGTCTCCTCTCCGCAGATGCTGAAGAATATCGCCCTCTTCTTGGCATCTTCTTCGTCGGTGACCCCTTTGGCTTCTAGGAGGAAGGTGAAACGGGAGGCGTACGCTTCCCAGTCTCCAGATGCTGGGTTGAACGGCGAGAAGCTGCTGTCAGTTGCCATTCTGAGTTCCTTGTGTCCCGGAGCTGAAGCCTGGATACACGGTGCGAGGCAGCAGTGCGGCAGGTAGCGGTGCTGCGGTGCTGTGTGTGGCAGTCAGCTCAGCGGGATCCCACCTTCATTGCCAGTGAAATATACTCAGAGTCGCAAAGTGATTTCATGCTCTTTATTCAGCTCATAGTGGTGAGGAGGAATGGAAGTCCCGTCATAGTATCTGCTTTATATACATTATTTACACAATGGGCTGCACGTGATTGGCTAATTCTGGTCTTCTCCTGTAGGTCAATCAGGTTGTGGATTCACTTCTATCTGGAGCTGGATTGGGTGGCTCCTGCCAACCAATCAGACTGCTGCATTGTTCTAGGACCAATCAGACTGCTGCATTCTGAATCCTATTGTTCTAGGACCAATCAGACTGCTGCAGTTTGGATCCTATTCAACTCAGTACATAACACTTCCATTCTTGGGCAAGGTGAATGGCAAAGGTTCTTGCTGTTATCACTGTGCCTTGCCTTGTCGGAGCCCACCTACACTTCACAGGTATTGCTGGACTGCAACTCCCTTAATACCCAGACAGATTAGGCAATGAAAAACACTGTTCTAGCAGAAGCAAACTTAATTTGTTTATAGTCCCATGCGTGGTGTTGGCAGTTTAACTGCACTGAACCTTTGCTTGTATCCAGTGTGCAGTGAAGATGTTGCTCAGTGAAGGAAGTGATTGTGGGAAATCAGTTCCCCATGGCTGCTACAACAAGGTGTTGTGTTGCTCTGCCTCCATACAGCTTGTATAACTAATTGTCGGGGCCAGAATTTAACTGTTGGTCAGGGCTTGCCTCACTCTGTGTGTGGCACTTTGCAAGCAAAGCCCCAACAACCAGCTGATTGTTGCCAAGAGAGCACCTGTCAGATTTGACCTGCTTGAAGTTGGGGAGATAAGGATCAGGCCCACTGGCTGGACCTAGTTCCCCATCCCTGATCGAACAGAGACAGCAACTGCAGACGAAGCACAGAAAAGCATCCTGGCATTTCCAGAACAATCCTGTAATGGCAGAAATATATGGAGTGAGTGGAGTAGTCAGGATGAAAGTTGGGCTTCATCAAACATTCTTTGGAAGCACTCATCTCAAATGCATTTACCCTTTGTTGGAAAAAAGTAACTGTATTCCTGAGAGGTCACGGATAGTGGCTTGCCTGGTGTTAGGATAGTGAGCCACAGTTTTGGGAGGGCTCCTGTCACAGCTGCAATGGAGGTATAAAAGCAGGACTTGTTGAATTACCACCTGCTAGTCAAGTTGGTGGAGCCCTGCTTGAGGGAGGGGGCATATAACAACCAGATCTGGGAGATTACTATGTGTGAGATGGGAAAAGAACTGAAGATGACAGCCTTCCCCATGCTAGTGTCTTCAAGATGTTGGATGATGAAGACTACTGGGGGATGGGTAGTCATGGCAGATCGATTGCCTCTCATCAGTGGCTGGCTGATAAGAGATAACTGCATGGCATATACAGCCAGATATATTTCCCTTTTTTCAATATTTTTTGGTCAAACATAGGAAGTTGTTTATTGACAAGGTAGACCATTGAACTGCCTACATAATGGCTCTCTAGTGTTTCAGGCAGAAGTCTAGCCTAGCTGCTAGATGCCAGAGCATTGAACAAAGCTTGCATTTTCCCATTGTGCTACAGTCCCTAAGGTGAAATTATGGTTGCAAAAGCCCTCAGAGTGGCAGGTTGTATAAACCCTGGCAAAAAAGATAGTCAATTAAAGGAATTGCTCATGGATCATAAGTACCAAGTTGTTATGTGCTTATATATCATATATCTTCTGCAAACCTTCATAATGGCAAAACAGATTCAAAATATTGTTTTAGTCAAGTATGGCTTTAAAGTATGTCACTATTTGAACTGATCGGGATAACTCTGAGTGGATGCTAGTCCCCAATACTCATTCAAACTTCTCCAAGTTGCATCCTAAATTCTTTGGGTCTTGCTAACACTTGAAAACACTTGAGGTGTCTCAAGAAATATCAGAATCTCTCAAATATGAATTAATTTCACATATTAATAATTTTAACATATTTAAAATTGTCCAGGGCATTTTTTTGGGGGGTGGACTCACTTCGGACAAGGAGCAGAGTCAATGGATTAACCACTTGTGCTTTGCATAAAGCTTTTTCCCTCAGAGAGATAGATAAGATTCTTGAAGGATTTTCTTCCCAGGCTTGGGAGGTTAAAAGATGGGGGAAATTACCATAAAACTGTTCTTGCTGGGTTGAATTTCTGTAATAAAGATGAATATATTGCCTAGAATGATGTTCCTGTTCCAAACTTTTTTGAATCTTTTACCTCTTGTTTTACCTTTTATCTCTTGTTCCAAACAATACCTGTTATAGTTAATAACAATGGAAAAACAATTGAAAAAATATATCCAGGTTTTTATGGCAAAGGAAAAAAACCATGGGTTATAAGATGTGAAGGAAAGGGGAGGATTAAGTGTACCAGATCTCAAATTGTTTCATTTAATGTGGATGAAGGAGTGGTTGACATCAATGAGATTACAAAATTAAAGGAACAATTAATAATGGAAGGTTACAATCTTCATTTGTTCCCTTATATGCCATCAGTAGAGAGGTTTAAGATGGGTTTTAAAAAATGGAATAGAGAAAGAAAAGACAGACTTTGAAACTGACCTGTGTGCTGATGATGAACGTGTTATTGCAAAAATGTATAAACTATTGTTGAAATTTGAAACTGAAGAGGAATAGGTTTAAAAAATGCATGACAGAAGAGAAACTAGTTTCAGTGGAGGTTAAAATTGATGAAAATGTTAAAATCACAGCAGAGCTATCAACCCAGGTGAATAATTTTGTCAGGGAAGAGTTAGAAGTTTCCAGTTTCTCAGAGGGAGAAAGCATTCCCCAAGGGGGGAAAGAGAGCAGTGAATCTAATAGAAGAGAACAGGAGGAACAACAGGGAGGGACCGGCTGTTCCCAGGAAAGGCAAGGGTTCAGTTCTAGGTCAGATTCGGAGGAGGGGAGATACAAGCCAGCTCTAGCCAGGAGGGTAGGATAAAGAGCGGGAAAGCGAAGGGAAGGGCGCCTTCGCCATTTTGAGAGAGGCTGGTCATGGAGAAGCAGAGCTCAGAAGGTAGCTGAAAGAAGTGACTCTGAGGAAGAATATTTAAGAACCGTTTATAAGACTGTTTTGTTAATACGCAATAAAAAGTTTTATAAAAGAACAAGAAGCGTTTGTGTGGTGATCTGAAGAGGACAACGACCTCGACAATAACCGTTCTAGGGGTGCAGCAAGTAATCCAAAGATCCAAAATAGGGAAGACACCGGGCCCTGATCGGCTTCTGGCAACTTATTATAAAAAACTAGAGGAATCATTATTCATACCTATGAAAGATACAATGAACGATTTTACAAAACTGAAAGTTACCAAATTCATGGAATAAAAGTTTCATCACCCTCATTCATAAACAAGGAACAGATCCCTCAATCATTGCAAACTATAGACCCATCGCCTTGTTAAATAATGAGTATAAGACCTTTACTGACATCATAGCAAACAGACTGAAAGCAGTCCTAAATGACTTAATTCATAAAGATCAAACTGGATTTCTTCTAGGACATCATATGCAATCCAACCTTAGATATGTAATTAATGTTTTAGAATACCTAGATTGTAAAATTGATAAACTGCAGCTTTAAATGTTGGTTGATGCTGAAAAGGCTTTTGACCACATTTCCTGGAAGTTTATGAAAAACTTAATACAAGAAATTGGACTTGGTGAAAATCTCTGTAAAGGAATAAATGCCATCTAATTGGAACAATCGGCTAAATTAATCATCAACTGCAAAATCACGGATGAATGTAAGATAAACAAAGGAACTCGGCAAGGGTATCCATTGTCACCCCTGATATTCATCCTGGTGATGGAGGTTCTGAATATCCAGATACGGAAAGACCAGCTTGTTAAAGGAATCACCTTGAGGAATAAGGCATATAAACTCAAAGGCCTTTGCCAATGACCTACTCATTATGACAGAAAATCCTGTCGAGAGTGCTGGAACTGATTAGAGACTTTGGAGAAGTGGCAGGCTTCAAAGTGAATACCATTAAAACAAAATCCTGGTGAAAAATGTATCAAATTTGGAAAAGGAGGAGTTAGAAAAAACATTGGGCCTAAAGATATGCAATAAAGTAAAATATTTAGGTATTTGGATTACCTCTAAAAATATAAATTTGTTTCAGGATAACTATATGAAAATTTGGCTCGAGATTAAAAGAAATCTTGAGATATGGAGCAGGTTGAAATTGTCATTTCTGGGCAGGTTCTCCATTTATAAAGATGAATGTGCTCCCAAAATTAATATTTCTATTTCAAATGATCCCTATACTGGGTGGAGCGGGCTGCCTCAAAAATTGGCAAAAAGAAATTTCCAAATTTTTATGGTTAGGGAAAAGACCTATAATTAAACATTTATTTATTTTTAAAATAATATTTATTAGTTTTAAAGCTTAGAAAAAAGAAAAGGAAAAAAAAGACAAAAGGAAAAAACAAAAAAACAAAAAAAAATACAATACATAAACAATACAAAACACAACCTTAACAAATTAAACTAACACAATAAACTAAACCAAACAAAACAAAAACAATTTAAAAACATACATCATACCTTTTCCATATTCTATCTTTCATTCCCTTGTATCATTGACCTCCTCTCACCTCCCTCTTTGTATTCCACTTCCATTAATTGTTTCAGCAATTCCTTTCCAACTTTCTCTATTTTCTATCATATAAATGTCTTAACATATTTTTAATCTTATTTCCATTAAAATTAGTATACTTATTTAAGCTTAACTCCTTATAGCATTTCAGCTAAAGCCATAAAATTTCCTTCCAACATTTTTCTATCACTCATTAATTTTACAATATTTCTATATATAGACTTTAAATTTCCAATCTTCTTCCACCATCTCCTCTCCCCAGTCTCGGACTCTACCAGCCACTTCTGTCAACTCCATACAGTCCATCAACCTGGAGATCTTATGTCCGAGGCTCTTAACTCTTTTCCACGTCCCTTCTGCCAGTCTTCTTCATATTCTTTGATGCTAAAGAGCAGATCTCGGGGAAACTCCAATCCAACGATACTTTTATTCCTTCTCGACAGGTCAGCCAGATTTCCATAATTAAAACTAGGATCCATAAAGTATTTCCGGGCATGTTTCAAAATTCCTCCAAATCCAAAGGCCCCCAGAACTCCAATCTCCTCCTGACCCAAGTCCATATTCCAAAAGTCAGTTATGTCAGAATTCAGGGCCTCGGTCAGAGGTATGTGCCTATCTCTCCAGGCACCGGCTGAATTCTTTCGACCTCCCTCCGGCGACTCCCGGCAGGAAATACACACGAGGTCCGTTCCGGCGATTTTCCTCAGGCTGTGAGAAAAACACACCAACTGCTTCTCCTCCTTCTCCTCCCTGCATATCCCCAGGGAGGGGAATCAGACTCAGACAGAAATGTATCTACATTGCGTTTATTCCTGTCTTTCACTTCAGTACAGAGAAAACATGTCCGCTCTCTTCAACAAACAGAGAGAAACTCCAAACTCCACCCATGTACATCCTGTACAGGTCATATGACACACACACTGAGCTAACATCCGGTGCTCAGTACAGAATGGACTGCCCCTTTGTTTCCATGGCAACAGTCACATACATCCTGTCTGGCTTTGCAGCCACAAGCAGCTGACTGAGCTGCTGGCGCCTTTGCTTGCTGCAGCATTGCTGCTTTAGAATAACATACTCCCCCTAAAGTATCAATGCGTGCAGCGAGCAAAGCGTCATCCAGAGAAGAAAACAAACAGTTGTTATACTTATAACACTCCCCTGTTGTTTCAGTTCCACCCTTGGAACTACCCGCCACTAGTTTTACCAATGTACCTCTCTGGTTGTGTGACTTCCAAGGAATGAGTGCTTCTGCATTACCTTGGTTAGCAACTCTCTGTTGTGCCTTTGTCTCTGACTCAGACACAGCTTCAATTCGACCTTGGTCGTTTACAACAGCAACACATGCAATAGCTAGGTTTGCAAACTCCTTTGAATACCTCTTGGGTGGTACACCCTTTGTTGCTCTCTCAGACCTACGTAAGAGGTGCTGCTCTCCCTTGCTTTCTGGTTCAGCCTCTGAACTCTCTGGAGAACCAGTACTAAGCTTAATCAGTGGTTCATCCTCCTCTTCTGAGGGTCTAGTCATTATGTGAGATTTCCTCTCAATGACTGTGACAACTGAGCTGTCTGAGCTATTGCTGTCATCATCAGTACTACTGAACTCAATAAGATCAAACTCATCATCATCATTATCAGAATCATCATCATCTCCTGTGGGAAATGTGTGAACAATCACTCGCTCCTGTTCAGGAGCACTCTCTAGAAATTTTGTGAGAATCACCTTACCAGATTCAGACAAAATTACTCTGTAGAGACCCTTTTCATAACCCACAAAAATGCCTCTGGCATTCTTTACTCCACCTGGAGCTTCTGTCCTCACATGAGACCCAAAAACCTTGAAATGTGCAACAGAAGGTTTTCTGTGGAACAGTTTCTCAAAAGGAGAACTTCCCAATTCATTTGAAAACTTTCTCAACCACGTATAACAAAATGACATTAGCGACTCAGCCCAGTACTCATGTGGCAGATGTGAACTAAGCAATTGCGCTTCCATTCCCTTTTGCAATTCTTTGTTCACCCTAACACAGACACATCTCTTCCAAGCTTCTTCGGAAGCTGCAATTTTGTGTCTTATCCCTTTCTTCTTCAGGAACCTCTGGAAATCCTGTAAGAGAAAAATTGGCTTCTCATCTGTACAAAGACAATCTATGTCAGCATCATGCATATTTTTAACCTTGTCACAAAACTCTTTAAACCTTTCTAAGGCGTCTTTCGGTCTCTCCAAAAGATAAATCCAGACAAAACCTGTAAAAGAATCAACACATATTAGGTAATACTTTGCATTGCCTCTAGATGGTGCTAAAGGACCAATCACATCAGCATACACCCGCTGAAATGCCTTGTCGACCCTCGAGGTGACCTGCTTGGCGTTCTTCTTGGCTACACCTGCAAAAGAGATCATGTTAGAATCACAAGAATTACATTCCATGTAATCACTTTGATCAAAAGTCAACAAATACAGTCCATCTTTCTCTTCGGCAGAAAGATACAGCTCTCCATCTTTGTAGATCTCGCAGTTCTCATCATCATAGGACAGTTTTAGTCCCTTCTTGGCAATCTGCGAAACGCTGAGCAGATTGTACTTCAACTCTGGAACCAAATAAACATCGTTTATAGTCAAGTTCAGACTTTTAAGATACACAGTCCCAGTTCCGGTGGCTTCCAGCTCTTGACCGTTGGCTTGTTGTACAATGAAGCTTTGCTTCTTAAACGACGAAAACAAATCCCTACGATGGGTCATGTGAACCGTCGCTCCCGTGTCTAAAACGAAGGAATTCCCCACTTGTGGTGTGGCTTTTAGGGACATCAAAGCCTTTGCAGGCTTCGCCTGTGACTTGGCATGACTTCTGCCTGACGCCTCAGACTTCGTGGAGCTTCCCTTGGCTCCTTTGTTCTGACGTGGCTTCTTGCAGTACCGCTGAAGATGCCCAGTCTGTCCACAATTGTGGCATCGGACAACGTTCAAAGCTACAGCATTTCCTCCAGTAGCAACAGCAGTGGGGGTGTCTGAACTCCGTTCTTCCCTCCCCCTGTCCTTGACCTCCAGTGCGGCAAGTCTGTCATGTTCGTTCAGGACGACGGCAAAGACCCTGTCCGACGTTAGATCTTGCGCTGGGAGAGACCCCAGCTGACTGGCAACCGTTTTGTAAGTCCGATTCAGGCTATTGATCACCATGAAGCAAAACACTTCCTCATCCAGATGGAAATTGCGTTCCACCATCTGCTGACGCAGAAATTTCATTTCCGTCAGGTGCGCTTGAACATCTCCATCAGGCGCAAGCCTCAGGTTAGTCAGCTTTTCAAAATACAGCAACGCTGAAGAACCTGCATCTCTCTGATGTGTCCTTCTCAGCGTGTCCCAAACATCTTTCGCGTGCGGTAAATCTTGTATATGAATAAGCTGAGAGTCTGACACGCACAGAATTATAGCCGTTCTGGCCTTCATATCCTGTGACTCCCAAACAGGCGTTGGTGCTGCAGGGATGGGGTTCTCAATCACCCTAAACAGTCTCTGATTCTGCAGCAAGGCCTTCATCTTAATAGACCAAGATGCATAATTGTCACTGGTCAAGAGGGGTGGAGAAGGCAGAACTCCCTTCTTGGCATCCATTTTGAGTCCTTGCATTGACTCTCAAACACAAGCCTCTAAAATCCAATAGCTGGCTTGTTTACACTCTGTGCACCTGGCAGCTATAACACTGGCTGCTTGGAAAGTCCCTTTCCAACAGTTCCTTTGTAAGGGCCTAGTCAAAACACGAGCTGTTTTAGCCTCTCTGGGCATAGCCTGACTTCCAGCCCTTATCTGCGTTGCTAAGCAACCACATTCCTTTCCTTGGACAGGAAAAACCACAGGAATGTTTGGAATGCAGACTCTTCTCTCACGGAGCTGTTTTTCCCAAACGTTGCTCCCATGAAGCAGAGAATTAATCCATCTGCATTCACACTCTTAAGCCCGAAAATCTCATACCTGGGCTCCGTAGCTTGGCTTTCAGCTTCTTCTGGTCAGCTTCTAGCTGCAGAGAATCAGCATCCATCTCAGGCTTCCATGGAGAGGGATGAATACAGTCTCCTTAATGCAGACTCCCATGGATCGTAGCAACCGTCAACTGCTACCAATGTCATAATTCAGGCTCGGTCAGAGGTATGTGCCTATCTCTCCAGGCACCGGCTGAATTCTTTCGACCTCCCTCCGGCGACTCCCGGCAGGAAATACACACGAGGTCCGTTCCGGCGATTTTCCTCAGGCTGTGAGAAAAACACACCAACTGCTTCTCCTCCTTCTCCTCCCTGCATATCCCCAGGGAGGGGAATCAGACTCAGACAGAAATGTATCTACATTGCGTTTATTCCTGTCTTTCACTTCAGTACAGAGAAAACATGTCCGCTCTCTTCAACAAACAGAGAGAAACTCCAAACTCCACCCATGTACATCCTGTACAGGTCATATGACACACACACTGAGCTAACATCCGGTGCTCAGTACAGAATGGACTGCCCCTTTGTTTCCATGGCAACAGTCACATACATCCTGTCTGGCTTTGCAGCCACAAGCAGCTGACTGAGCTGCTGGCGCCTTTGCTTGCTGCAGCATTGCTGCTTTAGAATAACAAGTTAATCCCTGCATAGAGGGATCTTTCCAACTTTCCTTTTCTAGTCCAGGCCAGGCTCCGATCTTCAAAATCTGACTTTTTCTAGTCTCAATCATAAAGGGCCTCAACTTGTAGTCCTCAATTTGCCTCTGTAAGGCTAAGGCTCCCCCTTGTATTACTTTAGGTTCGACAACAGCAACTTTCTCCTTCTCCTTTTCAGCAATTTGTCCTGTTGAAATAGATTCCTGTGCCAAATCCTGAATAATTTCTGTATTGGTGCTCACTTTCGGTTCCAAAATGTCAATTTTAGTAGTCATAGCATCCATCTTTTTATGAAGCTGTTCCAACAAGTGGCTTATCTTAGAAAATGCATTCCATAAGGCTTCTCCTGTCGACATTCTTGAATATCCAAGGTCAATCTCTAGTTCTCACAGTTCTTATCAAGCAGCTGGAGATTTCCCAGCTCCACTCTTGTAACAGTTTCAAAAGCTCCCTCTAGAGGGGAACAGTCTCCACTTGTATCAATCTTTTCCAACACAGATCAAAAAGTAAAGGTAGTTTCAATTTTCAGATACTTTTCCTCCCTTTTAAACGCAGAAGCGGACAGTGGAAACAATATATTTCTCTTATTTAACTGACTGTCAACATCCATTCTCTTCGCTGTCAATGAACTCTCCCGAAACGTCAATCACTGGGAGCCCATTCCCAGGTTCAGAGCAGTGGTAATTTAATTTTAATCACTCTCTCCTGCAGGATACACAGTCCAAAATTTCCCCCCTCTTCTCCTGCTTCCAAGGGGGGTCTAATAATTTCAATCGATGGAAGTTTAATCCTTTACATAAGGCTTTCCAAGACCTTAACTTGTAAGCTCTTTGCTTCAGTCTATTTGAAAAAGGGGAAGGCGGACTTCCTGTTTTGAACCTTCCCCATTCGATGCCAAATTAAGATATTTAAAGATCCAATTTTCCGTTTTACTCACGGGTTGTTGTTTAAAATCCAATTGTCCACAAGAAAAAGTCATCGCTCTCCGGCAACAGCAATGCGGCTTCACTCCGTGAAAGAAGCGGTCGATTCAAAGCACCGCGCTGCTCACCCCACGTCGCTCCGGATCCCCAAAACAGGGTTTCCCCGCGAGTAGGGGAGGCGCAAAAGGTGCCAGCCGAATCCCAGGTTCACAAGCTTCTTCCGACTGTGATTTCAATGGGTCTCCGCCTTCGCCGTGGCGGTACAGACCCAACTTTCCATGGAGCAAGTTCCTCCCGATCAGAGGAGCTCCGCCATTGCCAACCCGGAAGTCCCAGAATTAAACATTTATTTTTAATTGACATAAAAGACAGAGGAGGCTTCTCCCTACCTGACCTGAAATTGTACTATGAAACGGCCTGCCTCATTTGGTTAAAGGAATGGTGTTCGCTGCAGTACCCAGACCTCTTAGATTTGGAGGGTTATGATAACCGATGGGGATGGCACACATACTTAGCGGATGGGAAAGCAAAAGTTCATAGGAATTTTTCAAACCATATTATTAGAAAATCCTTAGTGACGGTTTGGGAGAAGTATAAAAACCTGCTCGAACCCAAGGTTCCCTGGTGGATCTCGCCAATAGAGGCAAAGGTGGTCAAGAGAAAAAAATACCCAGGGACCCTGACCAATATATAAAGTACACCTAAAGGAGGATAATAACCAACTGAAATTAAAAAGCTTCGGGGAAATAAGAGAGTGCCTTTTTGATTGGTTTCAATATCACCAATTATTTGAGACATTCAAAATTGACAAACAAAAGGGTTTTTCCACTGAGACTTCTAGATTTGAATCGGATTTGGTGAACTCCAGAATTAAAACACTTTCTAAAGTATACCAACGCCTCCTTGACTGGGAAGTCGAGGAGGAGGAGGTTACAGCGGCTATGATTAAGTGGTCGCAGGATTTTGGGTACTCAATAACACTGAAGCGGTGGGAAAACCTGTGGAAAACAAACTGGAATTTTACAGCCTGTTACACTCTGAGAGAGACTTTTCTTAAAATGCAGCATCAGTGGTATTTAACCCCCTGGAAATTGTCCAAGATGTTAAAAAATGCCCCAAATAACTGCTGGAGGTGAAAAGAAAAGCCAGGTAAAAAACTCAAGGTATTTTGGGAGAACATCCACATAGAATTGGAAAAAAAAATGTTAAAGATATATTTCAATAAGAAACCAGAAGCTTTGCTTTTGGGAATCACAGATTCAGATATTCCTAAAAAGGTCAGAGATCTTCTTATATGCTACAGTAGCACAAGAGTTCTCATTGCGGCAAATTGGAAAAGTGATAAAGTCCTGTCAATATTATAATGGTCACAAATTGGCTGAATACTCGAAATTAGATAGCATGTCAGAAAAAATAAAAAATAAACCAAAACATGTATTTATCTCAAAATGGGAAGTTTTTAAAATATATTACTCTAGTTAGTTAAAATATATTAGTCTAGTTAGTCTAAGGTCATTTGCTGCATTTGAATAATTTCAGTAGCAGTATTAAGAATGTGGTAAAACCTATGAATGGATCAAAGGATATTAAATTTGAACAAATAATACAGAATCTGTAATAAGGAATAGAGTCTGGTCAATAGAAAAAGACCACTTTTATTTTATGTTTTGAAGGTTATTAGTTGATGTATTAATTCTCTTCTTTTTGCTTTGGCGGTGATGGAAATTTATTTTCTTTTTCTGTATGTTGTGTTAATGTGAATGGTATGTGAATGGTATCAATAAAATTAATTTTAAAAATGCATGATTTAATGGGGAAGAAATTTTTGTTAGAATATAGAATATAGAATAGAATATTAGATGGAACAATAGGAACATATGTGGACTAAGGGTTTAAAATTTACATTGTGTTACGATCGTAAAGAGAATTTCCATAAAATGATGTATCATTGATATTTAACTACTAAGAAACTATTCAGAATGTATAAAGATGTTTTAAATGTTTGGTGGAAATGCCAAGAACACGAAGGGACTTTTTTTTCATGCTGGGTGGACATGTAAAAAGGCTAAAAAATATTGCATTCAAATGCATCTGTCAGAGCTGCCTCTAGGTCCCAGCTCACAGAGGACCAACGCTAGGCTGTCGTTATGTACAAAAGTCTTTATTGAGGTTCAGTTTCCATTTCAAAGCCGCAGCGCGCAGCTCTACGTCTTAAAGCCTAGACCGGCGAAGTACCGTCTGAGTCTCCTCCCCTATGACACCAGTTTAAGATCCTAGCCCTGCTCCACCTTTTACGCTGCTCTCTCCTCCTCTGGGTCCTCCTGCCCGCTGGGGCATTGCCCTTTCTGGACTCTTCCGACGCTGAGTCGCTTAGCTCCTCCCCCTCCCTCCGACGGGCTTTAGGACCCGGTTCCCAATCCTCATTCTCTGCTGTCCCGCGCTCCTGTACATTTAAACTTGCCTCTCGCGCCAACCCAGTGACCTTCCTCCTGACCGTTACACTACTCCGGTCACTGCTTCCCTCTTCCGGGATGCTGGCCGGATCTGACCTCCCCTCCGTTGTCTGACTCTCCGATGGAGGTGTGGTCAGCCCTGCCTTATCTTCTCTCCCTGGTGGGGAATGCACTGGCCCCGATCCTTGGGACTCTCCCCCCCCCCCACTCTGCTCTGGTGGGGAAGCTGGTCCTGATTTCCAACTACTGCTCTGGGAGTCCCTGCTGCCCCCTTGCTCCTGGGGCGTTCCCCTTGGGAACCCCCTACCCCTGGCCACTGGCGCCCCCTTCTGTGAATCTTCCGATTCGCTGGAGAGGCTCATGGAATCCCTCGGTCCACTGTCCTCTTCTCCTACGCTCCCCTCGGATTCTTCCCCTTCGCTCTCCATCTCCTCTCTTCCCTGTGCCTCTGCTCCTGAACCCCTGACAACATCCATTGATACAGCAGATTTTAAAGGTTAATATTCAGCTGAAGTCAGAATACTTTTTTTAAGGTTAAATAGTTAGGCAACTGGAAAATGATTATGGAAGATTACTCCAGTGGGATTATTGGATATTGCTATATGCACAAAGATGGAAAGATGCAGAATGACTTGGTTCAGATGGGAAAGTTAACATGTTTAATTAGCAAAACATTGGAAATTTCTTATGTAAATACTAGTTTACACAAGACAGAAAATAGAATAGTTTGATCTTAATGAGTAAATACTATAATTAGCAGCAGGACAGAGAGCTGGAAGTCCTTTTATCTTTTTAAATTTTTCCTTAATCTTTTATTTCTCTTTCTCTTTCTTTAGGTTTTACTTTTCTTTTTGTTTTCTCCTTTGCTCTTTTTTAGATTAAGTAGCTGTTTATTTTAGCATATTATAAAAAGATACTTTGTAATGGGTTGTATTTTTCTATATCTTTGAATAAGCAGGGGCAAAACTAGGCTTTATTTCACCCGGGTCAAAGACCCAGTTTGGCTCAAATCACCCACACACAGTCTCAATAGTGCCCCACTGGAGGCTTCACATAAAGCAAAAAAACAACTGGCTACCCCCCCCCCCCCCCCCGCTATGGCTCTGGAATAAGTATCTTTGTTTTGTTTTGTTTTGATTTGATTTGATTTGATTTGATTCCAACTCCATTGAGCTCCATTCTGCATGGCCATGTTGACTTCAGCTGTTGGAAGCAGTAATCCAAAACATTGAAAGGGATATCTTGGGAAGTCTGGACTCTGGTAAATAAATTATTGTGGCTTCCTTCCTCCCCTTCCCATGCAATCCAGGTATGCAACAATAAAGGAAATTGCCACTGCAATATGGGATGGGCCCCCCCTGACTGCACGATGGAAGATAGAGGAGGCTTGGGTGGAAGCATTGACAGCACATTTCGAAGTGGTGAGTTGGTTTCTTGGTTTGTTTTTAAAAATAACTTTATTAATTTTAGTTCATATTTGTCCATAAGCAGAATGAATTTTAAACAATATATCATGTGGAGGATTGTTTGGCACATAAAGGTAAAGGTAAAGGGACCCCTGACCATTAGGTCCAGTCATGACCGACTCTGGGGTTGCGGTGCTCATCTCGCTTTATTGGCCGAGGGAGCTGGTGTACAGCTTCCAGGTCATGTGGCCAGCATGACTAAGCCACTTCTGGTGAACCAAAGCAGCACATGGAAACGCCGTTTACCTTCCCGCCGGAGCGGTACCTATTTATCTACTTGCACTTTGACGTGCTTTCGACCTGCTAAGTGGGCAGGAGCAGGGACCAAGCAACAGGAGCTCACCCTGTCACGGGGATTCAAACCGCCGACCTTCTGATCGGCAAGTCCTAGGCTCCCTGGTTTAACCCACAACAATCATGAGGGGTGTCTGTTGATGACTCAGTAAGGCCATCCCAAGCTCTCCAACACTCAACTGCTGATTGTCTTGGCTGACCATGAAATGATTTTCCCTGTCTGTTGCAGGAGTGGAAAACTGGATCTGGCCAGATCTTCATCTTCTCCACCTCCTGGGCCAACTCTGACAGGTGGGCTTAACCACCCACCAGTCATTCACCTGATGTCATAGTGGTATCAGTTGACATCAGTCCAAGTGCAAAGGAGGTTGATGAATCTGGTGATCAGCTGATCAGTGGTTTCAGCATTCTCATTGGAAGATATGGTTTCAGTACCATACCATCAAAGAGGCTCCTTTTCGTCATTATCATCATCATCACCATCATCATTTTATTTGTATGCTGCATTTCCACAGTTAAAACAGTGCTCAAGACAGCTTACTATATGAAAGAATTACATAGTTACAAATATAGCAAAGTAGTTATAAAAATAAATAAAACACATTAAAAGCTTCATAATCAAACTGAACAATTTCCACATAAAAATAAAGATACAGTAATATCAGTTAATATCAGTAACAACAGCAAAACTTTCCCCAAAATACCCCAGTCCTTGCTGGGCAGCAGCCGCAGCAGCAGTCCTTATGAGGCCAGTCAGGCCCCGCCCTGGGCCAGGTGGAGAGAGGCAGGAAAGGGGCCATCAGCAATCATCTTCTGCAGAAAAAGTGATTCTGTCAGCCCCCTTGGCTGCTTTACTGCAGCCAATCCCAGCTGATTGTCAGGGCTTCACATTTTTCTTTCTTAAGATGGATGCTGTCTAGGCCTGGTGAGTTTGTTGGTCTGTCCAAAACTAAACATCAGTTGAACACAGTTCTTTGGCCCCTGCCCCTGCAACTTTTGCAGGAAAGACAGATCCAAGTCTCTGACTCCTGCTCTGGCAGGAGTGTATAACATTCTTATTTTATTTTTTATTTTCCTTGCTAGCTGCAACTGTAGACAAAACTCTCAACGTTGGTACAGCTACAAGAAACTGGCTCCTGATTAGCTTTTTCCTTTTCCTGCCTGTCCTGATTGGCTCGGTCATCTTGATCATAAAATTGAGGGACTTTTTCTCAAATGTGAAAGGGGAGGAGGAAGAGGAGGAAGTGGAAGAAGAGGAAGAAGAGGAAGGAAAAGGTTATGATATGAAAAGGTAACTTGGTTTGTTTGCCTAATGATCAGATTGGTGCGTCTGGTGCAAATGTGCTTCCCAACTTTTCCCGACCCCACACAGTTGTTCCTTTTCCCAGAGGTGTATGCCACTTCTGTAACCTGTAAATGCAGTTTCTCTTTTTTATATACATAATAATTTTTATTGGTTTTACAATTTAGTTTTTCATCCACACAAAAAGAAAAATACAATCCAAAAACATAGACTTCTCCAAATTCTCTGACTTCTATCCTCCCTTTCGTGGGGTCCAGTAATAATCATTTTCCCTGCATATTATCACTGCATATTATTTTACCTATTTTCTCCTCTAAATACAATTTCTCAGTCTGCTGCCAGGGCAATAAACAGCTGTCCTCCTTGCAACTGCACAGTAGACCAGCTCACAGCATGTTGCCTCTCACCATCCCAACCAGTGGTGAGGTGAATGCATCCAGTCTGGTGCTTTAGTTTATCTCAAGACTCACAGGGAGAGAACTCACACTTTAGTCTATGATTAGGGGAAGAAGACAAGCCTTCCCTAACTAGCAATTTTCCTAAAGTTCAAACTCCCCCTCCCACACACACACACATGGGGGAACAAACATGCAATCCCACCATTACCTAAAGCGGGGTGAGGGGCCATTTTGAAGCCAAGGGCCAGTTTCCAGGGGTCTAATGCTAGTGGAGGGCATAGCCAGAGGCAGAAAGTAGGTCGAACAACAACTGTGACTCTTATCTTTGTACATCAGGTCACACATTCCTGACACACACAAAATCAGAGGTTTAAATGCAAGCACATGCATTCTTTCCATCCAGGGAAGCAAGATGTATTTTCACAGTTCAATGGGGGGAGGGGGAGGATCAAGCCAGACAAAAGCACTCAAGCAGAACCCAAGGAGAGTGTGGCCCAAGGAGAGTCCTGAAGGCCAGATGGAGTGGTCCACAGGGCCACATCCAGCCCCTGGGCCTGAGGTTCTCCACCCTTGATGTAAAACCTGAAGTGGTACAAGTTACAGGTAGGTAGCCATGTTGGTCTGCTGTAGTCAAAACAAAATAAAAAAATTCCTTCTAGTAGCACCTTAGAGACCAACTAAGTTTGTTATTGGTATGAGCTTTCGTGTGCATGCACACTTCTTCAGATACCAATAAGAAACTTAGTTGGTCTCTAAGGTGCTACAGGACGCGGGTGGCGCTGTGGGTAAAACCTCAGTGCCTAGGACTTGCCGATCGTATGGTCGGAGGTTCGAATTCCCGCGGCAGGGTGAGCTCCCGTCTTTCGGTCCCAGCTCCTGCCTACCTAGCAGTTCGAAAGCACACTTAAGTGCAAGTAGATAAATAGGTACCGCTTTATACCGGGAAGGTAAACGGCGTTTCCGTGTGCTGCACTGGTGCTGGCTCGCCAGAGCAACTTCGTCATGCTGGCCATGTGACCCGGAAGTGTCTCCGGACAGCGCTGGCCCCCGGCCTCTTAAGCGAGATGGGTGCACAACCCTAGAGTCGGACACGACTGGCCCGTACGGGCAGGGGTACCTTTACCTTTACCTTAAGGTGCTACTGGAAGGAATTTTTTTATTCTGAAGTGGTACAGCTTTGCCGTTAAATTCTGCCAAATGCATACACTTGGCTTCCTGATGACAACCCACAGTGACCTGGCTGCAGAACTGGGTAGTAAAGCTTTGGGAGATGTCTTCATGTACCCTAAAATATTATTTTTGAACAGTGTGTTTTCCTCCCCTTTTCAATTTAGATCTCAACAAGCTCATCAGCCACAGACTGCAAGGTAGATTTCTTATACATAACCCTATATGTGTATTCTAATTTCTTGTTGTCCCTGTTTTAAAGGGGTTCTAGGGTGGAGCTTGTACTTTATAGCAATGAACACCACCCCAATCTCTGAGCAGTGCAAGATTCCAGGGATTCCAGGCCTTTATCCAGGATTCAGTTTCCTCAGAATGAGGGACAGCACAGACTGTGGTGTTCTCTATGATATATGCTTTATATAAAACCATGGAGGAGATCACAGCATTAACACCCCAAGAGGGTCATAGAATCATAGAATCATAGAATCATAGAGTTGGAAGAGACCACAAGGGCCATCGAGTCCAACCCCCTGCCAAGCAGGAAACACCATCAGAGCACTCCTGGCATATGGAACTCCTGGTCTTAGGAGGGTCTCTAGTAGAGTTAGAAGGGACCCAACCCCCTGCAATGCAGGAATCTCATCTAAAGCATCCGTACAGATGGCCATCCAACCTTTGCTTAAAAACCTCCAAGGAAGGAGAGTCCACAACCTCCTGAGGGAGACCGTTCTACAGTCCAACAGCTGTTGCTATCAGAAAGTTCTTCCTGATGTTCAGTAGTAATCTCCTTTCTTGTAACTTAAATCTATTGCACCTCCTGCCATCCTGCCCAAGATGGATTCCAGTCTTCCTTCTTCCCAGAACACCCTGCTAAAAACTCTCTTTTCCTGTCTCCTCACACCTGTTCCCTGGCAATCTTCCAAATCCTTTTCTCTGGTGGGAAGGTGGAGAGAAGGTGGGAAGGTTTCTTGTCTTGTCAGTGGCTCTCAATGACCCTGAATTGTTTCTTAATGGACCTAGCTTGGCATAGGCTAGCTCAGGAATTCCTCTGCAGCTTGTATTTCTCAACATCCCAAATAATCAAAATCCTACCATTCATTAATTTCTAGGGTTTAGGCCCTTCCCCACAAAAATCTATAACATAGTAATAGCAGCAGTAGTAACAAGAAGCAGGTACAGCAACTGAAGCAGTATATTTGATGTATATTCCTGGTAATTCTCTGCTCTGTTTTTTATGCTCTGCACCACAGTGTATAGGTAAGGACAGCAGAAGCCCTGGCTTGCCAAAAGGTTACAGAAGTTCCTGTTCTTCTCTCCATGAAGTACAATGCATGAAAATATTTTAATTAGAATCTTTCTTTCTGCTGTGAATGTGACTGCTGCTTGCTTCTGTTTGTTTCTACGATAAAGTGTATTTGTTCTAAAAAAAATTAGTTTGAAGTATGTGTTTGGGTGGAAGGCAGGGAGATCAACAACTGGGGGAGTCAGTGGCGTAGCATGGGAGGCAGAAGGGCGGGGGCCCAGGTGCAAAATTCTGAGAGGGGTGCAACCAGGTGTCCTCATGACAGGCCATGTGGCTGAGTTCCTGCTGCCTTCCAGAGCCGCAGGGAGGCAACCCCCTCCCACCGGGGCTTCGGGGCTGGGGCAGCCCATGCGTGGGAGGGAGGAAGGGAGGGTGCCAGAAGCCACTGCCAGCGGTGGAGCACAAGCCGCTCGCCCAGTCGCTGACTCAGCACCCACCTGCCAACGCTCCAAGCCAGATGCTCTCCTCTCTTCCCCAGCATATGCCCTGCTGCCATGCGATGGCCATGCTCCATGCTCCACAGCAACAGTGGTGATGGGCCATGGCTAGTGGGCAATGTCAGGGTGTGCAAGAGCAGCCCTGAGCTCTCCCAGTGCAGGTGCCTGCCAGCTTGCCCCCCACCCCATGTTTTTCTACCTCCACCTACCTGTCCCGGCCGAGATGGAGGGAGTTGGGGCAGTGCTGCTGCTGCCCACTGAGGAGGGAGTGTGTCATGTGTGGAGAGTCCACTTCCCTCTTCAGTGACTTCACAGATAAGAATTAACGAGCAATTTGTATTTTATAGTCCTTTTTATTCAGGCATCAGGTTGCAAGCAAAAAGCCACCTCCCTCCACAAGGAGGGATTGTAGAGTTCTTCCCCTTTCCATCTTCCGCAACATCCTAGGTGCCAACAGGAAGTCCCCCCTCCTCTATGCATCCTTTGTGCTCTAATACATTCGGATCTCCTAGTCTGTGGGGAGGGAGGGTCCCCCACACTCTCTAATGACGTCTCTGCTATCTATCCCTTCCCTTCTGTTTCTCTTGTCTAATCTCCTGCCTAATCTGCTTTGTGTATGTGTCTCTTTCTGCTTCTGAGCCACTAGAAATGGGGGGGGGGGATCTTCCCCCTCCAGCTCCCTTTCTGAGAGAAGCTGCTCTGCCTCAGAATGCATTTTCCAATCCTTTGCTTCACACCATTCCATGAAGAGGAAGGGGCCACCGCTCTCCAGGCCCCATGCTCTCCGCTGCTGCTGCCACATGTGGTGACGCCAGTAGTCCTCTCCAGCCTACACAGTGGCCAAAGCTGTCCAACCGAGGCAGTGAGAGGACAGGAGGCAGCACCAAACTGAGAAGAAGTGCAGGCACCGCTACCAGCAGCAGCAGTGCTGACAGCCATGTGCCTCCTGGGCTCCCTCCACCTTCCACACAGGCTCCTCACGCACCCTCAGCCCAGCTGCTCAGTCCACCAGATGGGCGCAACACCTGCACCATCCTTGAGCACTGGCAATGCATGCTATGCCACTGGGCGGAGCCAGAGGCAATGACAAGCAGAGCCATCCTTTGACTAGCTACAAGTGAAAAGGCTGGCAGCTACTGGAGTAAGCCAGGCCGAGGTTGGTGGGGCAGTTCCCTATTCACCCTTACAGACCAGCCTCCATTCTGGTTGCATGGAGTGAGGGTGGTTGGGCTCAGCTTAGGGGGGAAAGGATACATTTTCTGGGAGCGACTAGACCTGGTCTTTGATCAGCCTGAGAATGGTGCTTCTGGTAGAGGTGGGCCAGAAAGTTTTATAAGACCAGGGGAGTGGTGGTTATTACTTAGGAGGACTGGGGATGGGGCTTTTGCTGCTGGTCTCTGCAGCAGCACCTTCTTTCCAAGGCCATGCATGGGCAGAGTGAGATGGGAGCAGTACATGGACTCAGTGGTGCACTGAATGAGGGCCAGTGAACTGACTTTGAATCCTAGCAAGATGGAGGTGCTGTGACTGAGTGGGTGGTCACAAACTCTGGATAATGGGTGATTTTTTTGCTTTTGATGGCGTTGCACACGCCCTGAAAGTGCAGGTTCGTAGTCTGGGACTGCTCCTGGCTCCATCTTCGTTACTTCGTTACAGATGACCTCAGTGCCCAAGAGTGCCTTTTACCAGCTTCAGCTGGTGAATTAGCTACAGCTGTTTCTGGACTGAGATAGCCTGCCCTAGAAGTTGCAAGTGGCGCAAATTTTCACTCACTGGGGCAGGATTTCACCAATACATTACTCTGCTGTTGAAAAAATTACACTGGCTGACAAGTAGCTACAGGGCTAAGTTCAAGATGATGATTTTGGTGTATAAAGCCCTAGATAACTTGTCTGACCCCTTATATTCGTAACCACTTGCTGTGCTCGGCAGATGATGGCCTGCAGATTCCATCTTATCAAGAGGTCCATTCTACATGGTGTAGGAATTGCACCTTTAATGTTGACACACCTACTTTTTGGAATATCTCTCACGGAATATTAGGTGCCATCTCTTCCAACAAGTCTTTTTACTGCAATATCTTTCCCAGTTTGCATCTATACTGGAATAGTTTTAAATACTATTTTTGAATGTTTTATTGCTTTATCACTTGTTTGCTGCCCTGGGCTCTTAAAAAAATTAAGTATAAGCATCCATAATTGAATTGTACAATAAAAACAAACCCGTTGAACAACATTGAAGTAATTAAAGCAGGAGGCTCTGGCCAAGAGACCAAGATAATATCTGTGTAAACAGATGCATCTACAAAAGACAGTGAAATGCCCATACAGAGGGGGCTTTTCACATTACAGCCTTCTGGAATACTGGTGCCACGGGGGGGGGGGCGCTTATTATTGGGGGGAAGCCAATAATCATTAGGCCATGGCAAGACCAACCCAGTTCTACTTGTTGATCTTACTACCCTTACCAGGCCAGTCTTTGAGGTGATCTGTTCTAGAATTCTTTAAAGCTTTGTATGTAAGTAACAAAACATTAAAAATTGCTCAGTGGCTAAGAGGCAGTCAGTACAGATCCATTAGCATGGGTGTGAAAAGTGCCCTGTAAGCAGCACCACTAACCAGCTGGCCCATAGCATTCTGTACCATCAGCAGGCTTTGGATCAGCTGCAAAGGAGACCCTGCATAGAGCACATTGCAGTAGTCTAAACATGAAGTTGCCTCTGGTGATACAAGCACCAGCAACTGAGGCTAGTATAAATTGAAAGATCTTCATGCAATTTATCTATTTTTTTAAAAAAAACCACCCTAGCCAGTAAGCTACATCCCATCTTATTACAGTGGGTGCCTAAGCTAATTGTTGGTATTCTAAGTTTTGAACTGGATACCAGTCCATACAGTAGATGCTAAGCTGCTGCATTACTCCGTGCCATTTTCCTTACCAACTAAACTAACTTCCCTGTATGGTGATCCTATAACAGGCCACTGGCGGCCAGCCCTCCCCCCACCCTGTACCTAGATCTACTTAGCAGCAACCTTCAATGTTGTTTACTAGGCTTTACTGACCATTGGTCACTGAGGATGCTCCACCCAGTCCAAAGGTTCGATACCTAGAGTCACAAAGGAAAGGTTTTGCCTGCACAGCACATACCGATTTGAATCCGTAGCCGATTTGAATCTAGCACCCAGTGCGGCAAAGGCCCTTCATTTCCAGATCAAGCTCCTGACTCTGGCTGAACACTGTTAATGATGGAGGTGAACACTGAGTGCACGAAAGAGCAGCTGCCATTCATTTTGAGGAGATTCCATATTTCTGAAGATTATGGCTTCCTCCTTCCAAATCCACTGGTAGGAACATGGTGGCTGCATGAGATGCTTGGAGCAGGAGGGGGTTGCGGTGTGTGTGTAGCAGGTAGGGAGAGGAGATGATCAGAGATCTACAGGGGATTGACATGCATTTTACCAAATTCAATCACTAATGTCTCCTCACAGAATTGTGAGAAAAGGCAGGCTGGGAGGTTGGCTGGAGTAAATGACCAAGGCTTTTAAGGGAGAAAGCAACACTTCAGGAGGAGCCTAAGCACGCTGACATTCTCAGTTGGGTTAACAGTGGAAACAAAATGCAGCAGAGAATGTAAATGTGTGGTTACCCTGTTCCCCTAAACCCAGATTTTATTTTTCATTTATTTATAAAAAATATGGATTTATATAGTTGGTAGAGCATGAAACTCTTAATCTCAGGGTCGTGGGTTCAAGACCCACATTAGGCAAATGATTCCAGCACTGCCAGGGTTTGGCCAACTCAATTATACATAAAACCAATACAATAAAAACAATATAAAAAGTTAAGAGCAGAAACCAAAGTACTATTGTTGAAATATATATTCTTCATAAGCGAGGTGGAATAGAAAAGTTTTCAGCAGGCATTATTATTATTATTTTATTTATTTATATCACAGGACTGTTTACAGTATAAAACACAGAAATACATAACATAGGGCTTATCACACTTACCTTTCCTCCCCTCCTTCCAGGCACTTGTCCATATTTAAAAGCTCTGTTTGTGAGCATGGGTTTGTTTTTTTCCTCCCTGAAGCTTTCCGCATGAAAACCCTCTCTATAGTGTTCAGTTGGAGCAAACATAAAGTGCTCTGATTGAGCTTTAAAGAGTGAGTTTTTGTGGGGAAAGCTCTGCAAATGTGTATTCTTTCCACATTTGTGCAACAATCAATTCTTCATGGAGAATTGTAGCTTTGGTAAGGGAAAAGGGGCTCCAAACTATTCTCAGCACCCTTAACCAACTACAACTCTCAGAATTCTTTGGGAGACCCACACCTGTTTAAAGTGGCGTCAGAATGATTTAAATGTATGGTGTGAATGTGGCCAAAGTACACAATGGAGTGCTTGCATATGTCTGGTGGCTGGTGATCTTTGCCTTAGAGGGTTAAAAAGCAGGTGTGCTGAGTAGTGTGGGCTGAGGGGTCTTCAGCTCCCCCCAAAAATTCAAGGAAGCCCAAATCCTGTGGCCACGCTCCTCCTCCTCTCCACCTGATGTTACACAGGCTGAAAGAGGCTGAGCGCAGAGCACAGCTCCTTGCTGCTCAGGGAGAAGGAGCCCAACTCTGCTCTCCCCCTTCCCTACAAGCGCTGGCATCGTGGCAGCAGGAGTGGGACGCCAGCCCAGCTCAGCGTGCCAGTGTTCACATGCTAGGCAGGGGCAGGACGCATCACGGGATGCACACACCCCCAATGTGGGGGGAAGTCGGCATCCCGTCACAAAGTATGCAGGTAAGGTAGGTATGTACTGTATTTTACTTCACAGTGAATGGTCCTCTGCTGGCTGGTCCCAGTCTGGTTTAAAGATTGAAAAGCCATAAGAAGGGAGTCAAAGGGCCTTGAAGTTGCCCATCAAGAGTGAGTACCTGGACAGCAGACTGAGCAGGTACACAAGTGACCTGGTCACTAGGGGGAGATGAAATGTATTTCTATTTCTATTTTAGCAGATTTCTAAATGTGCATCTACATACATAATTTAGCATATGCAAATTTTGTGTGAGTCTACTTCCTGTTTTTTTAGCAATGCATAAGTTCTTGGCCTATGCACAGCTCTGTTTTCATCTTTCTGGCCTATATCAAAACCCACAATGAACTAGTTTTCCCGATTGATGATAATTGGTTCTTCTTCTTATCAGAAAGATCTTCCTCCTTTCTATAGCCCTTGGATGGAGATCGCTCACAGCCTGCCTCACCTTATTGAGAACCATCAACTTCGCTCACAGGTGAACAAGGTATTGCATTTCCCATCCCATAGAGGGTTGTGAGGATAAAATAGTGAGGAGGGGCCACCTTGAGTTCCTTGGTGGAAGTAGTAGGGATATAAATGAAATGCTAGAGGAACATGCCAGCTAATCAAACTCTGGTTAGCTTCACTCTTCCTTCTACGTTTTAGGTCAAAGTGTCACTTTTCATTATTAGCCTCAAAGCAATGCATAGACATTTGTGTGCTAATCCTTGTTGTTGTTGTTTTAAAAAATAAGTATAGATGCAGGTGTGCTTCTTAGTCTGATGCAAATTAAAAGAACCAATTGCTGCCATATCTGCAATGCAGGGTGAAATCCTCTAGAGGTCACTAGTGCTGTAGCAGAGAAACAACCTGCAGACCATGCTCTTCGGCAGGCTTCCTCAAACTCAGCCTTCCAGATGTTTTGAGACTACAACTTCCATCATCCCTGACCACTGGTCCTGCTAGCTAGGGATCATGGGAGTTGTATGCCAAAAACATCTGGAGGGCTGAGTTTGAGGAAGACTGCTCTTAGGAATGGGGTGTTAAAATATCATGATACAGGTATTTAAGGCTGCTGCATCAGGTGGTCAGCTGAAAATGAGAACAGATCTCCTGCATTCTTCATAGTGGTATAGAAGGGGAATTTCAGCCAGAGGCAAAGCTACCTGCGCGGGTACCCGGAGTGACATGTGTCCCAGTGAGCATGGTGTGCACCCCGGGCATTTTGTCATCCCCCCTTTGGAATGGTACCCAGGGTGGCCTCCCCCCCCCCCGCCAGAACACCCCTGATTTCAGCAGGTCTAGCTGCTCTTGCACAAGCTGCACCTGCTGAAACGACCTTTTCTACACAATTATTAGGGATGCGGGACTTGCCTAGGACTTGCTGATCAGAAGGTCAGCAGTTCGAATCCCTGCGACGGGGTGAGCTCCCGTTGCTCGGTCCCTGCTGCTGCCAACCTAGCAGTTGAAAAGCATGTCAAAGTGAAAGTAGATAAATAGGTACTGCTCCGGTGGGAAGGTAAACGGCGTTTCCGTGTGCTGCTCTGGTTTGCCAGAAGTGGCTTAGTCATGCTGGCCACATGACCCGAAAGCTGTATGCCAGCTCCCTCGGCCAATAAAGCAAGATGAGCTCCGCAACCCGTTTTACACAATTATTAAAGGTACAGGAATCTAGTCCTCTTTCCCCCACCAAGTCAATCTACTTTTAAGCAACCTTCTACATGGTTGATAGAATTTAATGTCTGGTTCTAATATGTCCATATATTGCTTCATCTCTTTCAACTTTGTTATTCATTCTTAGATGAATGTGTGGTTTTACTCTATTGAAAATTGTGCAAGAGGTTGTCAGTAGTTGGGGATCTGTGGTGTTCAGTAGTTGGGGACTAAGTTAGGACTACAGTAATTTACACATGCAAAACACCACTCAGTGTTGCAGACATCAAGTGATGAATGTGTACATGAATTCTGAGCTAGTGGCTTATGGCACTTACGATGGAAAGAAGCAGCAGTTTCACCAACTACATAACAATATTTTTTTAAAAAAAGCTTTCTGTAACCTGTAACTGTCTTAACAGATGCCTCTGCTAAGCAGCCAGTATCTCAAAGGACACAGAGAACTGTATCTAGCCCACTTGGTCCTTAGCTACATCACAATGGGCTACGTTTGGCAGGATGGTGAAAAAGGGACTGCAAAGGTACTGTCCATGCCCAATTAGGGATGTTGAAGAATTTGATCTTCCATACATCCCAAACTCATCTGTGGATTGGAAGTTAGGACTAATTCACATCATTCATTTAAAAGGCTATGATGTCACTTTAAACAGTTATGGTTTTCGCCAAAGAATTATGGGAGCTGTAGTTTGTTAAAGGTGGAGAAAATTGTTCAGAGACCCCTGTTCCCTTTCCAGTTCCCAAGGTGGTTTAACAATGAATCCCTATGAAGATAGTGAACTCTGTGACTCCAGGACCTGGGGAAGAGCTCAAAGGAGCACGGTGTCCTCACCAACACTCTCTTTTACCTGGAAGTGGTCAGGTGGGACATGCAAACTGGGAAATTTTTGAGGCTCCACCTGATCTTCTCTGATATTTTGTACAAAGTGAAAAATAGGGTTGATGTTAGAGAGTTGGGTCTTGGAGTCCAGGCAAATGCCCAGGTTTGTCTCCACAAGGAGCTGGCACTGTCCTTTTCCCAGCTGTTCCTGGGTTCAAGGTTCTAGCTGCCCTGAAATATGACATCATTCATATATTAGAGTGGATTTGCGAAGAGCTTTTATTCTCCCACTTCTTCCAACAAGCCTTGATGGGGAGCAACTGTGTAGCTCAGTTTATAGAGTCTGAAAGATGCTACAGTACTGCATGGGTGAGCCTAAGCTGCACAAGCAACCTAGTCACTTGGAGGCAGTAGTAATAATGAAACAATGAATAATTCAATAGCTGTACCCCAGAGTCTGTTGCCACATCATACTGTGATGAGGGTGCAACACTTGGAGCAGGTATGTCTGGCTGCATGTTGCAGGATTGCTCCAATAACATTGCAAAGGGAACAACACAAGCACATTTAGCCAGAAACACTGTGCAAAAGCCTTGAGGGGCAGCACAACAGTGCAGCATTCTCATGATAACAGGTTTAACTAAACAGCTACATCTTTGGGGGAGCATGAATTGGCTTTTTGTCATTTTGATTTCCAGGTCTTGCCACAAAACCTTGCCATCCCCTTTGTGGAGATTTCTCGGGTGTTAGGATTACCTCCAATCCTGGTTCATGCAGATTTTGTTTTAGTAAACTGGAAGAAAAGGAATCCTTGTGGGTAAGTATAAGAAAGAGGACACCTGGGCCTTAATGGATAGAAAGTTGGTGCCGTCAGCCTGAGCTACACTCCTTAGGTCAACTGACACACACAACTAATATGGCTTCATCAGATGAAGGGTGACCAGATGGACAGAGGACGCAGGCTGGCTCCTGCACCTTCGATAGATGCATTGAAGAAATTTGTGCATGTTTAGCATAACGACACTGTTGGATGTTCCAACTACTGCACAACTTTTTTAAAAAACAGAAAAATAGTATTGTCAGGGACTCAGCGGGAGCGCAGGGAGGAGAGGAGATGGAGAGTGAGGGGGAGCAATCCGAGGGCAGCGTAGGAGAATATGACAGCAGCCCGATAGATTCCATGAGCCTCTCCAGCGAATCGGAAGATTCACAGAAGGGGGCGCCGATGGGCAGGGCAAGGGGAGAGCCAAGGGGGACACCCCAGAAGCAAGGGGCCAGCGGGGACTCCCAGAGCAGCAGTTGGAAATCAGGACCAGCTTCCCCACCAGAGCGTAGTGGGGGGGAGGAGTCCCAGGTGTCAGAGCCCACATATGCACCACCAGCGAGAGAAGATGAGTCAGGTTTGACCACGCCTCCATCGGAGAGCGAGTTAACGGTCAAGAGGAAAGTTGCAGGCTGGGCGCGCGCGCCAAGTTTAAAGGTACAGGCGAGCGGCACAGAAGGTAGCCCGGATAGGGAACCAGGTCCTAAAGCCCGCCGGAAGGAGGGGCAAGAATCGTCAGGGTCAGCGTCAGAGGAGTCCAGGAAGGATGAGACCCTAGCGGGCAGGAGGGCCCAGAGGAGAAAGGAACTTAGGAAGAGGTGGAGCAAGGCGAGGGTCTTAAACTGGTGTGGAAGGGGAGGAGACTCAGACGGGACTTCGCCGGTCTAAGGTCGAGACGTAGAGCTGCACGCTGCGGCTTTAAAATGGAAACTGAATCTCAATAAAGACTTTTGTACATAACTACAGCCTAGCGTTGGTCCTCTGTGAGCTGGGACCTGGAGGCAGCTCTGACAAGTATGATTTTAATTTTTTTTCACATTGTCAAGTACACATTACAACATCACAGATTCCTATACCACTATATTGTTTTTGTCTTCAAGTTTGAAAAGTGTCCAGAATGAGGGACACAGAGTACAGAACAATATATTATGTTATTAAGTTATTGTATTTGTACCATTGTACCATTTAAAACATGGATCTGAGACATCTATTTGATAGCACTGTTAATCAAATAAAAATAGCCTGTAACAAATATCATCACATTTGTTTTTGTGCCACTGCTGCAAGCAAGACAGGGCATTTGGGGAGATTTTGGTTTTTTTTGGGGGGGGAGTGCTATTATTTGGACTGGACTTTGCTCAGCAACTGACTTGGATCTTTCTATTTCCTTTCCATGTGTGTTTGCTGTTGATAACCCAATCTGTCAAAAGGCCTCTAGAAATTGAGTAAGTATTCGGGAAATGATGTTTGCCTTTCTCGTTCAAAGTCTGCTGAGGTCACTCTTCAGACTGCTTGAAGTTAAACAGCTGCAACAGTAGTTTATATCTGAATGCTTCTGAGAAATATTCTTTCTGCATTTGTGTCTGTATAGATTTATTACATTTTAATCCCAAGGTGCTCAGGCTGAGTTCTTTTCCATTCATATCCCTAAAACAACCTTGTGAGTTTTGTGATCTGAATCCAGTTCTCTTTGGTTCCAACCCAATGTTTTTTAACATTACAGTACACTGGTAGAAAACAGTTTGTGTTTGGCTGTTTTATGGGCACTATGCTCTGCTTAATTTAGTAAGCCAAATTTAATTTTCTAGGTAAGTAAAACCTGTCACCAGACTACAGCTCAGATATAATTTTGTGGTGCAGTATTGTTTCTCCACCAGCATTCTGGTGTTAGCCTTGGGTGGAGGGTTTATTTTTAGTATAAGGTAGATAGAAATCTACAACATTACATAGCTGCAATGTTCCCTTTTGCCACCTCATCCTCTCATTGCTTACACTGACCTCTGCAGTTAAAAAAAATCTAGTCCCAGGGTGGGGAACTCACAACCCACAGGCCAAACTTGGTCCAACAGGCCCCCTTTTTGGCCCATGGGGCTGTTCCCCCAAAACCGTGCCCCCTGCCCCTCAGCTGACATCATATATCATGGATAGGCAAATTAAGGCCCGGGGGCTGGATCTGGTCCAGTTGCCTTCTGGATCTGGCCCGTGGACGGTCCGGGAATCACCATGTGGATCAGCGTGGATCTGATCGTTCGGGCTGCGCCAGCGCATGCATTCAATGGCGCCTCCTCCCACCCTCCTCCTGGCTTCTCCCTGCCCTGCCTAGAGCTGAGAGGAAGGGGGCTGGGCTTTGTTGGTGCCAGCAGCAGCAGCATTAGCACTTGAGCGGCCGCCATTGTAAGCAGGCTCAATTCGGGCTTTGTTGCTGCCAGCTCCTCTCCAGAGCCCTTTTGCGCGCCACTCATTGTCCCACCACTGCCAGCCCCTGTCACTCGCAAAACACGAGTAAGGTAAGCAGCCACGAGGGCTCATCTGGTGCTGTGGAGAAGGGAGGGGAGAGTCAGTTGGGGGGGGGTTGCTTACCTCAGTAGAACGTGTCCTTTAACTCTTGCATAGAATGCTGTGTCCTTTTATTTAAAATTCATCTCTGGGTTATTTGTGGGAATTTGTTCTTTTTCTTTCTATTTTTCAAAATATAGTCCAGCCCCCCACAAGTTCTGAGGGACCTTGCTGAAAAAGTTTGCTGATCCCTGTCATTTATGATGTCAGGTGTGGGGCAGTTAAGAGTTGAGGTTGTCAAAAACAGGAATGAATTGCCCATGTGTCAGCTGGTTCGTGGAGAGTTCAGTCTTGCTCTGAGGGATGACCCGCCAGTCAATCAACAGATGTGAGGTGGGGTGTCTTGGACAGACATTTCTCTCTACCTTTGACTTTCATAACAGTCTCCCATGCCCTAGCACTTAATATCTAAAATTGTACTGTATTTTCTAGGCTTTCAATTCTGCCTTCCCCACAGGAATCTGGAACCCATCATTTGCTTGCCTGGTGGAGCAAGCCTCAGGGGCTTCATTCTCGTCACTTTTCTGGTTGAGAAAGCTGCCGCACCTGGCATCAAGGTAAGGTCTGTCCCAAATTATTTGGCATCTTTTTATTGGGGTGCCTTATGAGCAGAGATGAAAAAGAAATCTGATTAAGTTAGCATTTGAAGACAAATCTAGCAAATACACACTTTTTTAAATAATATGCAAACCAAAACATAGGTGTTCTTTGTGCACTGTCAGGGAACTGCCATCAGGGCCAGAGGGAGAGAGCGCGCTCCAGAGGGATTCCAGAGAGTGTCCTGGGATGGGGAGAGGCAGCCCATCTTCTGGGGAAGGGAATCAGCGTAGCACCAGTGGAGAAGGCGGGCAGATGGGGGAATCGGTGAGGCGGTCCCATGACTCCTCGCCAGGGACCAGCGGGGAGAGTAAGGGTCCTCCGCTGCCCACACCCTCCTTGCGCAGAAGGCTTCCGCGCAGGGAGAGTAGGCGGAGACTAGGCGTCAAAGAGCTTCTTTGCTGGAAGAAGTTCAAGAAACGCCTACTGACGGATTCTGCCAGCAATTGAGACAGCCACGGGCGAGTGGCTGTCCGGACAGAAAAGGTTCACTCAGGCAACCCAGTCAGGTGTGGTGCCAGTTTACGTACGAGCAACCCCTAGAACCATTACAGCAATCCGTCAGTCTCTGACGTTGCTTGTGCGCAGCCCCGGAGAGGCAGCACGATGAGCCAAACAGGGACAGCCAGAGAGACGGAGCAACAAGCCATGGTGCAAGGTCTAGTCAAGAGGAACCGAGACCTGGAGCTACCCTGACGGTGCGGCTGGAGGAGAGACAGGCTCAGGATGCACAGGTCAGAACCACCCCCATTGCAAGGAATGTACCGGGGCTGGTACACAAGTTTGGGGGAAAGCCCCAAGACTACAATGCTTTCCGAACGGAAGTTCAGTATGCTTTGGAACTGCAGAAAAATGACTTTGCTGATGACGGGGAGAGGGTGGCTTACATTGTGGAACATCTGCAGGATGGGGCGCGTGAATGGATCAGGCCCCTAATGGCGATGCAGAATGATGCCTTGAAGGACCTTAAGAAATTCTACCAGGCAATGGACGTGATGTTCTCCAGCGAGGTTGAGCAAAGCGTGACACGGCGGGAACTGATGGGGTGCAAGCAGGGGGGCCAGTCCGTCAGAAACTACTGGTCGCATTTTGCGATGTTAGTCCACAGACTCGGGTGGGATCTGGACTCTGAACTGATACAAATGTTGTTTGAGGCGGGTTTATCCCCTGAAGTGAAAGACGAATTGTCCCGAGCGCCCCGGCCGCGGTCGATGGGTGAACTCACAAAGGCTGTGCTTGCGATCGGCGTACACCAGGAAGCGCAGGCTCAGGAGAAGCGGGAGATAAGAGAGGAACGTTTCCATGACAACCGCATTCCTGAGATGCCGAGGGAGCCTTCCCAGGCGGCGGAGCCGATGGAAATTGATGGCGCGTGTGCGCGCGAAGTTTCAAACGCTGTTGAAGGTCAGAAAAGGGAGGGAAAGGAGTGGAAAACTACCAAGAAGTGTTTCCTCTGTCAACGACCGGGACATTTTGCTAAGATCTGCCCTCAACAAAAAACCTGGCAAGGCATGGTGGGGGCTGCAGGCCACGACGAGAAGGGGGAGGAAGGGCAGGTGCAGGGAAATGACAACGCCTGGCTGCCAACCAGCAGCGGCAGCAGCCAGGCCAGTGACCAATAGAAGTGCCCCAGCCTGACCCCCCCCCAAGGCAGCTATAGCCATAGAAGTGGTGCTAGAACTCCCGAATGGGCAACCCGTCAAAGTGAAGGGACTGCTAGATTTGGGCAGCTCGTGTAATTTCTTCAGCAGAGACTTCGCTCTGGAGCACCAACTCCACCTGTTACCACTAGATTTTCCCATGCAGGTGACCACCATCGATGGCAGGGAACTTCTGGGAGGGGAGGTGACACACCAGACACCGCCAATGCGAATGAGGGTCTTCAGGCACACGGAAACCATTGCCTTTCACGTGGCCATGCTGGCAGGACACCCAATAATACTGGGAATGAGCTGGCTGGCAATACATGATCCAGTAGTGTCATGGCATCAGCAGTCAGTCACCTTTGGGTCAGCTTACTGCTTAGAACACTGTCTGGGAGGGAAGGAACAAAAAATGACGGTGGCCAGGGTGGCTGGGCTGGCCTTGGAACAAAAAGGGGAGGTGCCACCACAATATGCTGACTTGAAGGAGGTCTTCAGCGAGAGGGAGGCAGATAGACTACCCCCCACAGGCCCTTTGACTGCCAAATCAACCTACTCCCAGGGGCTCAGTTGCCGGTGGGTAAGCTGTATGCCATGTCCGACCGGGAGATGCAGGAGTTGTGGCAGTTTATTGACAAGAACCTGAAGAGAGGGTTCATAAGGGAATCAAAGGCAGTGGGGGGCAGTCCAGTGTTCTTTGTGGACAAAAAAGAGACTAATCAACCCAGACTAGTCGTGGATTACCGGGCCCTGAACCTGGTGTCGGAACCCGTGACTTTCCCAATGCCCAGGATTGACGACATTTTAACATGGGTGAGGCAGGGGAAGATTTTTACCAAGCTGGACCTCAGGGGAGCATACAATTTGATTAGGATAAGGGAGGGGGACGAATGGAAAACAACCATGTTCACCCCCTGGGGGCTTTTGAGTACTTAGTCATGCCATTTGGATTACAATCTGGGTCCGCCTGCTTTCAAGCATTCATGCACCACGTGTTGGGGCCCCTGCTGTACAAGAATTGCGTAGCCTTTTTGGATGACGTCTTAATCTATTCGGACAATGAGAAGCAACACGTCCGAGATGTCAGGGAGGTGCTACAGAGATTGCAGAAGCATCAGTTGTGGGTCAAGCTGGAAAAATGCCAATTCCACACCAGGGAGGTCGAGTTTCTGGGGTACAAGTTGTCAGACAAAGGCCTAGCTATGGACCCAGGCAAAGTGAAGGCAGTGCTGGAATGGAAAGCCCTCCAAAACCGAAAGGATGTGCAGAGGTTCCTAGGCTTCAGCAACTACTACAGGAAGTTCATAAAGAACTTCACTCACTTGACAGCGCCCATAACGGATTGTCTTAGTAGCAAAAAGAAGTTCGCGTGGACAGAGTGCACAGCAATCCTTTGAAAGGCTGAAGAAGGCATTCGCCTCGGAAGAGCAGCTCCTGCACGTGGATCTGGAGAAGCCCATGAGACTGGAGACAGATGCATCCGACCGAGCCATTGGAGCGGTCCTTTTGCAGCCCGGGGCCAAGCAGAGCTGGAAGCCGTGTGCCTTTTTCTCAAGGTAGCTGAGCAAGTCAGAGCAAAACTACACAGTGTATGACCGAGAACTGCTTGCGATCTATGCGGCGTTTCGGCAATGGAGACATCTATTGATAGGGGCATGGCACAAGATCCAGGTCCGAACTGACCACAAGAACTTGGAATACTGGCGGACAGCGCGAGTGCTCAACCAGAGACAGATTCGATGGGCCCAGGAGTTCGCCAAGTTTTCCTTCGAGATCGGATATGTGCCGGGAGAGGAAAACGTAAGAGCAGATGCTCTCTCCCGGAAACCGGAGTACATGGAAGGAGAGGGACCACCAGAGACCCGACACGTGTTTCCCGAGGACCGGTGGGTGTGGGGGGGAGCGTTGGTTGGGAAACGAGAACTGGCAGGGCTTACTAGAGACGATGCGTTCACTCAGACAAAAATCAGGGAACTCCGAGACGGAAGGGAAGACAATGGAGGGTTTGAGGAAAAGGAAGGACTACTGTACTATAAGGGGGCACTGTATGTACCAGGGGAGACCTTGAGGGGGAAGGTACTTAAACAACTCCACGACAACCCAACAGCTGGGCACTTTGGACAGCACAAGACCATGCTGCTTGTCACCAGGCAGTTCTGGTGGCCAAAGGTGAGGGAAGACGTACGAGAATATGTACGAGGGTACGACCGATGCCAGAGGGCAAAGGGGAAGAGGGCTGCCCCCGCAGGGTTACTGGAACCCTACACCTGGAAGGCCCTGGGAGGTGGTGTCCATTGATTTTATGACAGATTTGCCCAAGTCAAGGGGGAAGACAGCAGTCATGGTAGTAGTCAATCTACTGACAAAAATGTGCCATTTCATAGCTTGCGCACATGTGGCATGCGGCAGAGGAGCTTGCGCACATGCGGCATGCGGCAGAGGAGCTTGCGCACATGCGGCAACAGCAGAGGAGCTTGCGCACATGCGGCAACAGCAGAGGAGACAGCCAGGCTGTTTGTGGATCACATTTTAAGACTGCATGGGGCTCCCTTGAGGGTAATCTCGGATCGCGGGAAACAATTTACTTCCCGGTTCTGGAGGAAGCTCATGAGCTTGCTACAGGTCGAGGTGAGTTTCTCGACGGCGAGGCACCCAGAGACCAACTGACAAGCAGAAAGAGCGAATGGTATACTCCAGCAATACCTACGCTGCTACGTCAGTGAGAGACAGAACGACTGGGTAGAGAAATTAGCTTTGGCTGAATTTGCGTACAATAATGCTGAACATGTGTCCACGGGAATGAGCCCTTTCATGGCCAATTATGGGTGTCACCCCAGGGCCTTCCTGGGGAGGGGGGAGGAAGGATGGAGTGTACCTGCGGCTGAGCAATTTGTGGTGGAAATGGAGGCCTTGCACCAGCAACTCAGGATGAACTTGGAGCGGACCAAGGAAGTTTACAAGAGGCAGGCGGACAAGCACCGTTGGGAGGGGGAGGCCATACGGGTGTGAGACCGGGTGTGGTTGTCAACCCAAGGGTTACCCCTAAAGGGAGGGTGCAAGAAGTTGCAGCCGAGGCGCCTGGGGCCTTTTGAGGTAATACAGCAGGTGAACCCAGTGGCATTCAAACTCAAGTTGCCTGACAGCATGAAGATACATCCGGTGTTCCATAGGTCCCTACTTTCACCGTACAGGGAGGGGTGGGAATTTCCTGGGTGGGAGGGAGGAGTCACCACCCACCCGCGGGTAGAGGAGAGGGAACACTGTAACCAAGCCACGGAAATACTCGATTCGAGGTGGCGAGGTCGCCAGGTGGAGTACTTGGTAGCTTGGGAGGGAGAACCCAGGTTGGAAAACACGTGGGTCCCCGCTGAATCAATCAATGATGGGTATCTGGTGGAAGAATTCCACAGTTTGTTCCCAGATAAGCCAAAACCACTAGCTAGATTCTGGGAGGAAGAATTTGGACCCACAGACGACGAAGGGGACTTTGTGGGTTTTCCTGCCTCCGAAGAGGAGGGAGGGGAGGTGTCAGAGGGAGAAGAATCAGACTGGGAGGTTCAACCTGTGGGAGGAGATCTGAGCGGATGGGAGGCTGGTTTTGTTTTTTAAAAAAATATATAATATTTATTAAGAGTTTAAAGATTACAATAAGAAAAAGAATTAAACAAATCAATATAATACAATACCAAAACAAAAACAAAAACACTGCATAAAACATTGAATTAACAAAACAAAACAAGAACAATTAAAAACACTTCCAATATTTTCAATCTTATCTTTCATTCACTTGTTTCATTGACTTCCTCACGCCTCCCTTTTTGTATTCCACTTCAATTAACTGTTTCAGCAATTCCTTTCCATCTTCCTGTTTTCTGTCCTGTAATTAATCTTAACATATTCTAACCTTGTTTTTTTCCCTTTAATACATTAACAATCTATCTGTACCTAATTCCTTATAACATTTCTGCCAAAGCCATATAACTTCATTCCACCATTTTTCTAAAGCTCATTAATTTTACAATATTTCTGTAAATAATCTTTAAATTTTTTTCCAATCTTCTTCCACCGACTCTTCTCCCTGGTCTCGGATTCTGCCAGTCATTTCCGCCAATTCCATATAGTCCATCAACTTCATCTGCCATTCTTCCCGGTGGGTAAATCTTGTGTCTTCCAATACTTCGCGATGAGTATTCTTGCTGCTGTTGTTGCATTGGCCAACCATGCCCAGGAGAAAGGCCTCTGGTTTCTTCAGGAAGGTATATTTAAATACCTTTTTCATTTCATTATAAATCATCTCCCAGAATGTCTTAATCCTTGGGCATGTCCACCAAAGGTGAAAGAATGTACCTTCAGTCTCATTACATTTCCAACATTTATTTTCGGGCAAATGGTAAATTTTTCAAGCTTGACTGGGGTCATGTACCACCTGTAAATCATTTTCATTAAATTCTCTCTTAGGGCATTACATGCCGTAAATTTCATACCTGTGGTCCATAACTGTTCCCAGTCAGCCATCATTATGTTATGTCCAACATCTTGTGCCCATTTAATCATAGCAGATTTCACCGTTTCATCCTGAGTGTTCCATTTCAACAGCAAGTTATACATTCTTGACGAATTATTAATTTTGGGATCTAACAATTCTGTTTCCAATTTTGATTTTTCCACCTGGAAGCCAACTTTTTTATCCAAGTTATATGCCTCCATTATTTGGTAATAATGGAGCCAATCTCGCACTTTGTTTTTTAATTTTTCAAAGCTCTGCAGTTTTACTCTGTCTCCATCTTGTTCCAAAATTTCCCAATATTTCGGCCATTTGGCCTCCATATTAAGTTTTTTCTGTGCCTTCGCTTCCATTGGTGACAACCATCTTGGGGTTTTATTTTCTAACAAATCCTTATATCTTATCCAAACATTGAACAGTGCTTTTCTAACAATATGGTTTTTAAACGCTTTATGTGCTTTTACCTTATCATACAACAAATATGCATGCCAACCGAATACATTGTTAAAACCTTCTAAATCCAGCACATCAGTGTTTTCAAGAAGCAGCCATTCTTTCAGCCAGCAAAAAGCAGATGATTCATAGTAAAGTTTAAGGTCTGGCAGGGCAAATCCACCTCTTTCTTTAGCATCAGTTAATATTTTAAATTTTATTCGAGGCTTCTTGCCCTGCCAGACAAATCTGGAAATATCTCTCTGCCACTTCTTGAAACAGTCCATCTTGTCCAAAATTTGCAAAGTTTGAAACAAAAACAACATCCTTGGCAATTCATTCATTTTTATCGCAGCAATTCGACCTAGCAATGATAACTTCAAATTTGACCATATTTCTAAGTCCTTTTTCACTTCAATGCAACATTTTTCATAGTTATCCTTAAACAAGTTCACATTCTTAGCAGTCATGTTAACCCCTAAATATCTCACTTTCTTAACCAATATTAATCCTGTCTCCTCCTGGAACTTCTCTCTCTCATTCACAGTTAAATTTTTCTCTAAGACCTTAGTTTTCATTTTATTCAACTTAAAACCTGCTACCTGTCCAAATTCTTGAATCAGTTCCAGTACCCTTTTGGTACTAGATTCTGGCTCCTGTAAAGTCAATACTAAGTCATTAGCAAATGCTTTCAGTTTGTACTGTTTACCTCCCACTTGTATACCTTTAACCAATTGGTCCTTTCTAATCATATTTAGCAGAACCTCCAGGACCGATATAAAAAGCAATGGAGAGATTGGGCAGTCTTGTCGTGTTCCTTTCTCAATCTTAAACTCTTCTGTAACTACATTGTTCACAATTAATTTTGCCTTTTGTTCTGAGTAAATTGCACCTATACCATTTTCAAAACCTTGACCTACCCCCATACCCTGTAAATTCTTCTTCATAAAACTCAAAGAAATATCGAAAGCTTTCTCCGCGTCCACAAATATCAGAACTGCCTTAGTATTAATATTCACTTGTAGTTTTTCTAAAATGTTAGTAATGTTCCTCATATTGTCAGACAAATGTCTGCCCGGGAGAAAGCCAGCTTGATCTTTATGGATTTCTTCTACTAGCACCTTTTTTAATCTTTTAGCCAAAATATCTGCAAAAATTTTATAATCCACATTAAGCAGCGATATGGGGCGGTAATTCTTAAGCTGTGTCTTTTCAGTCTCTGTTTTCGGTATAAGTGTGATATAGGCTTCCTTCCACGACTCTGGTGCCCTTTTCCCTTCCAATATTTCATTACAGATTTCCTTCAATGGTTGCATTAGCCATTCTTTCAAGGATCTATAATATCTTGAAGTCAAACCATCCGGTCCTGGAGATATACCCAATTGCATGTTCTGTATGGCCCCTTCCACTTCCTGATCCATTATTTTATAATTCAATATTAACTTATTTTCCTGAGAGGGTTTCTGTAGTCCATTTATTTTCAAAAATCAATAAATGTCCATTTCTTTCTGCTTCTCCTGTGTATAAAGTTGTTTAAAATACCTCTGGAAACACTTCCTAATCTCCACTGGATTCGGTATATTTTTTCCTTCCACTTCCAAATTCATTATAGTGTTAAGTTTTTGTCTTTTTTTTCATTTGCCAAGCCAGCAATTTCCCGCACTTATTTGCCGATTCAAATGTCTTTTGTCTCATCTGTTTGATCTTCCATTCTGTTTCCTGATTCATCAACCCTAACCCTAACCCTGATTCATCAATTTCATATATTGTACTTGATATAGCTTTATCTCTCTCAGGATCTCCTGTGATTTTGGTTTTGCTCTCAGTTTCTTCTCTCCTACCTTTATTTTCTCCAGGATTTTATCCTTTTTTCATTTTGAATTCTCTTCTTAATTGCATTCTGTTGTATCAGGAATCCTCTCATAACCGCTTTACTTGTGTCCCAGATTACTCTTTTTTCCACTGTAGTATTCATATTTATCTCCAAGTAGTCTCTCAAGGTTTTTTGGGCCTTCTTGGTCACTTCTTCATTCCTAAGCAAAGTATCATTCATCCTCCATCTAAAGGAACCAATTGGCGTCAATTTCATTTCCATCTTCACGGCATGATGATCAGAACAAGTTTTGGGGCATATCTCCACCTTGCTAGTCTTCGGAACCAGACTTCTGGTTATCCAAATTTGGTCAATTCTTGTCCATGTCATTTTAGCCTCAGAGAAGAAAGTTCCCTCTCTTTCCAAATTCTTCGTTCTCCAAATATCAACCATATTTTCAGTCATGTCAAAGAAGGTGACATGAGGTGATTAGCTGTGGGAGGAGCTTATCAGAGCTTGCAGGGCAGTGGCGCGCGCCACAGTTTGGATCCATCTCTTAGATTTAGGGGAGCTAGTCTCAATCATTTGTTGGGGGAGACCTAAGGTTTTTTTGGGGGGGAGTTATTTGTCCTGTCTGCACGCTTCTTATGATCTAGGACTGCTGTAGCCACCCCCAACGACACGTTCTCAAGATGGAGAGTGAGGGAACAGCTGCAGTCGCCTGCGGTTCCTGCACAATGTTTGCCATCTTGCCAAAGGTTACAGGCAGCTTTACCTGCAGCAATTGCATGCTGATTGCCCTCTTAAAAGACAAATTCCAGCAACTGGAGGAACGTGTAGCTACGCTCCAAAGAATTAGAGAGCTGGAGCTCTTCTTGGAAGCAACAGAGCACACCGTCTCCACCAAGGAGGAGACAGGGGACTCCCCTGAGAAGGAGGCTAGTTCACCAACACAGGAGATAGATATATGGAGAAACGTGACTCAAAGAAGTAGGAGGCCCAGGGTTCGCTCTGATTGTTTAGAAATACACAATCGCTTTGAGGTCCTCTCCCCTAGCATGGAAGACGAAGAGCAGACTCCATTTGAGGATCTCTCCCTCATTACAGTCGATCAGGTATATGAGGACGAGCAGCAAAGTCAGTCCTCAGGGAATGTGCAGGCGACCTTGGAACGGACAGCTCACGGAAGAACCCCGACCAAACCTAAGAGGAGGCGTGTAGTGGTGATAGGGGATTCCCTACTGAGGGGAACAGAAGCAGTGATCTGTGGGCCTGACAAGATGTCTCGGGAAGTGTGCTGTCTCCCTGGGGCTAAGATCCAAGATGTAACTGAACGACTGCAAGGAATCATAAAACCCACTGACAAATACCCCTTCCTCTTGGTTCATGTGGGAACCAATGACTCTGCAAGCAATAGCCTCCAGAAGATCAAAAGAGACTATGAGGCTCTGGGCAGGAAATTGAAGCAATTAAATGCACAAATTGTCATCTCATCTGTCCTCCCAGTTGAAGGACATGGCCCAGGGAGAGAGAGAAAAATAGTGGAAGTGAACAGCTGGCTTCGCAAATGGTGTAAACAGGAACGGTTTGGATTCTTAGATCACGGACTGCAGTTTCTTGAAGATGGACTTCTGGCAAGCGATGGGCTGCACCTCACAACGGTTGGGAGGAATGTTTTTGCCAAAAATCTCAGAAACCTCATCAGGAGGGCTTTAAACTGACTAATGTGGGGGAGGGAGACAGTGCTCCTGAAGGTAGGAGTCTATCAATTGTTGAAGATGATCATCCAAATGTCATAGAGCAAATGGAGCAAACAGCACGCAGACCTAGTGGTGGGAGGAAAAAATCCTTAAATAAGAGACACGGGGGACTGATTAATGGACTTCAGTGTCTGTACACTAATGCGCAAAGCATGGGAAATAAACAAGATGAGCTTGAGCTCTTGGTACAGCAAACTAAATATGACATAATAGGCATCACTGAAACCTGGTGGGATAAGTCCCACGACTGGAATGTAATAATGGAGGGATACAATCTATTTCAGAGAAACAGACCAGACAAGAAAGGAGGAGGAGTGGCGTTATATGTCAGGGATGTGTATACCTGTGAAGAGATCCAAGATTTAGAACCTCAAAGCCAAAGTGAGAGCATTTGGGTCAAAATTAAGGGAGAGAAGAATAACAGGGACCTCATTGTGGGAGTTTACTATAGATCCCCAAGCCAAACGGAGGACATAGATGATGCCTTCCTGGAACAGATGGCCAAGCATGCAAAAGGAAGGGAGATAGTAGTAATGGGGGACTTCAATTACCCGGATATTTGCTGGATGTCAAACTCAGCCAAGAGCATAAGGTCAAACAGATTCCTCACTGGCCTTGCAGACAACTTCGTTGTCCAGAAAGTGGGAGAAGCAACAAGAGGAACAGCCATTTTAGATCTGGTCCTAACCATGTTGATGACCTGGTTAGTGGGGTAGAAGTGGAAGGATCATTAGGCGCGAGTGATCATGCTCTTCTGAAGTTTACTATACAGCGGAAAGGAGCAGCCAAGCTTACTAGGACTCAATTTCTTGACTTTAAGAAAGCCAACTTCATAAAACTTAGGGAAGCGCTGGGTGAGATCCCATGGACAGTAATACTAAAAGGAAAGGGAGTTCATGATGGCTGGGAGTTTGTTAAGAGGGAGATAGTAAAAGCACAACTTCAGGCAATACCAATGAGACAGAAACATGGAAGGTGCCTAAAGAAGCCAGGGTGGCTATCTAAAGAACTTTTAACTGAGTTAACATTAAAAAAGGATGTGTACAAAAAATGGAAAAGGGGGGAAACCACCAAAGAGGAATTCAAACAAATAGCCAGCAAGTGTAGACACAAAGTCAGAAAAGCTAAAGCACAGAATGAACTCAGGCTTGCTAGAGAGGTTAAAAGCAACAAAAAAGGCTTTTATGGGTATGTTCGTAGCAAAAGGAAGAACAAAGAAACAGTGGTGTCACTCAGAGGAGAAGATGGTGAAATGCAAACAGGGGACACAGAAAGGGCTGAACTCCTCAATGCCTTCTTTGCCTCCGTCTTCTCCGATAAAGAAAACAATGCCCGACCTGAAGAATTTGGAGCAAATGATTCAGCAGAGGAAACACAGCCCAGAATAACTAAGGAGATAGTACAAGAATACTTGGCTAGTTTAGATGTATTCAAGTCTCCAGGGCCAGATGAACTGCATCCAAGAGTATTAAAAGAACTGGCAGATGTGATCTCAGAACCACTGGCAGTCATCTTTGAGAATTCCTGGAGAACAGGCGAAGTCCCGGCAGACTGGAGGAGGGCAAATGTTGTCCCTATTTTCAAAAAGGGGAAAAGAGAGAACCCAAATAATTACCGCCCAGTCAGTCTGACATCAATACCAGGGAAGATTCTGGAGCAGATCATTAAGCAAACAGTTTGTGAGCACCTAGAAAGGAATACTGTGATCACCAATAGTCAGCATGGATTTCTGAAAAATAAGTCATGTCAGACTAACCTGATCTCATTTTTTGACAGAATTACAAGCCTGGTAGATGAAAGGAACACAGTGGATGTAGCCTACCTTGATTTCAGCAAGGCATTTGACAAGGTGCCCCATGATATTCTTGTAAAGAAGCTGGTAAAATGCGGACTTGACTATGCTACCACTCAGTGGATTTGTAACTGGCTGACTGACCGAACCCAAAGGGTGCTCATCAATGGTTCCTCTTCATCCTGGAGAAGAGTGACTAGTGGGGTGCCACAGGGTTCTGTCTTGGGCCCGGTCTTATTCAACATCTTTATCAACGACTTGGATGATGGACTCAAGGGCATCCTGATCAAATTTGCAGATGACACCAAACTGGGAGGGGTGGCTAACACCCCAGAGGACAGGATCACACTTCAAAACGACCTTGACAGATTAGAGAACTGGGCCAAAACAAATAAGATGAATTTTAACAGGGAGAAATGTAAAGTATTGCACTTGGGCAAAAAAAAATGAGAGGCACAAATACAAGATGGGTGACACCTGGCTTGAGAGCAGTACATGTGAAAAGGATCTAGGAGTCTTGGTTGACCACAAACTTGACATGAGCCAACAGTGTGACACGGCAGCTAAAAAAGCCAATGCAATTCTGGGCTGCATCAATAGGAGTATAGCATCTAGATCAAGGGAAGTAATAGTGCCGCTGTATTCTGCTCTCGTCAGACCTCACCTGGAGTACTGTGTCCAGTTCTGGGCACCACAGTTCAAGAAGGACACTGACAAACTGGAACGTGTCCAGAGGAGGGCAACCAAAATGGTGAAAGGCCTGGAAACGATGCCTTATGAGGAACAGCTAAGGGAGCTAGGCATGTTTAGCCTGGAGAAGAGGAGGTTAAGGGGTGATATGATAGCCATGTTCAAATATATAAAAGGATGTCACATAGAGGAGGGAGAAAGGTTGTTTTCTGCTGCTCCAGAGAAGCGGACACGGAGCAATGGTTCCAAACTACAAGAAAAAAGATTCCACCTAAACATTAGGAAGAACTTCCCGACAGTAAGAGCTGTTCGACAGTGGAATTTGCTGCCAAGGAGTGTGGTGGAGTCTCCTTTGTCAAGCAGAGGCTTGACAACCATATGTCAGGAGTGCTCTGATGGTGTTTCCTGCTTGGCAGGGGGTTGGACTCGATGGCCCTTGTGGTCTCTTCCAACTCTATGATTCTATGATTCTATGATTCTAAGGTTTTTGGTAGTCTACCATCTTTGGTGACTACCTGTCTCTGTGCCTTATCCATATTTACAGACACCACTCCATTCATATCTCCCACCAAAATCATATTGTAATCCATATAGTCCATTAGAGTCTCATGTAACTTCTTAAAAAATTCCGATTTTCCTTCATTTGGTGCATAGATGCCTACTATCAAAAATTTCTCTCCTTGTGATTGAATTTCTTTTTTTTTTATAATAATTTTTATTAATTTTCCAAACAAATAATAAAAACAGTATAGAACAGTATAACTTCAAGCTCATCAGTTCATACCCTTCTTTCTTTGACTCCCCCATACCTCCCCATCCCTGCATCCTTGTTTAATAATTCTTTAGCAACCCTTAGGTCCATTGTCTTAATTCCTTTTCATAAAAATTTCTTAAGTTTTTTTGTTTACTGCTGCAATTCTTTACTTCTTACCCCCTGACATCTTAACATTCCTCAATTTTGCAATTATTTTTAAGATATATTTTGAATTTCTTCCAGTCCTCTTCCACTGTCTCTTTCCCCTGGTCCCGGATTCTGCCCGTCATCTCGGCCAGTCCCATAAAGTCAATCACCTTTGTTTGCCATTCTTCCAGAGTAGGTAGTTCTTGCGTCTTCCAATACTTTGCCAGTAGAATTCTTGCTGCTGTAGTGGCATACATAAAGAAAGTCCTATCCTTCCTTGGCACCACTTGGCCCACCATGCCCAAGAGGAAAGCCTCTGGTTTCTTAGGAAAAGTCCACCTAAGGACCTTCTTAATTTCATTATAGATCATTTCCCAGAAAGCTTTAACCTTTGGGCAGGTCCACCAAAGGTGGTAGAAAGTGCCTTCAGTCTCATTACATTTCCAACACTTATTATTAGGCAAATGATAAATTTTTGCAAGCTTGACTGGGGTCATGTACCACCGGTAGATCATTTTCATAATATTTTCTTTTAAGGCATTACATGCAGTAAATTTAATACCGGTGGTCCATAACTGTTCCCAGTCAGCAAACATAATATCATGACCGATATCTTGTGCCCATTTAATCATAGCTGATTTCACCGTTTCATCCTGTGTATTCCATTTTAACAGCAAGTTATACATTTTTGATAAGTTCTTAGTATTGGGTTCCAACAATTCTGTTTCTAGTTTTGACTTCTCTTTCTGAAATCCTATTTTCCTGTCCTGTTTAAACGTCTCATTTATCTGATGGTAATGCAACCAATCTCGAACCTTAGGCTTTAGTTTCTCATAACTCTGAAGTTTCACCCTTTCGCCATCATATTCTAAAATCTCATGATATTTTGGCCATTTAGAATCCATATTAAGCTTTTTTACTTCCCTAGCTTCCATTGGTGACACCCACCTAGGGATTTTACTTTCCAACAAATCTTTGTATCTAATCCAAACGTTATACAATGCTTTCCTTACAATATGGTTTTTAAAGCTTTTATACACCTTTACCTTGTCGTACCATAAGTATGCATGCCAACCAAAACTATTGTCGTACCCTTCCAGATCCAAAATGTCGGTGTTCTCAAGAAGTAGCCAGTGTTTCAACCAGCAGAAAGCTGCTGATTCATAATAAAGTCTTAAGTCTGGCAGGGCAAACCCCCCTCTATCCTTTGCATCAGTTAAAATCTTAAATTTAATTCTGGGCTTTTTGCCCTGCCAGACAAATTTTGATATGTCTTTCTGCCACTTCTTGAAACAGTCCATCTTGTCCACAATCTGCAACGTCTGGAATAAAAACAGCATTCTAGGCAATACATTCATCTTAATAGTAGCAATTCGGCATAACAAGGAAAGTTTCAACCTTGACCATATTTCTAGATCCTTTTTAACATCTGACCAACATTTTTCATAATTATCCTTAAATAAGTTCACATTCTTGGATGTTAAGTTTACCCCCAGGTATTTTACCCTTTTTGTTATTTCCAAGCCTGTTTCATTCTGAAAACTCTCTCTTTCTTCCATTGTTAAATTTTTTTCCAACACTTTCATTTTTTGTTTATTCAATTTAAAACCTGCTACTCGACCAAATATTTCAATTAGTTCTAATACTCTTTTAGTACTAGTGTCTGGCTGTTGCAAGGTCAATACTAGGTCGTCTGCAAATGCTCTTAATTTGTAATGTCTAACTCCGACCTGAACTCCTTTAACCAACTGGTCCTTTCTAATCATGTTTAACAAAACCTCCAGGACTGATATAAAAAGCAAGGGGGATATTGGGCATCCCTGCCGTGTACCTTTTTCTATGGGTATTTCTTCTGTTACCACATTTGTCAGGGACTCAGCGGGAGCGCAGGGAGGAGAGGAGATGGAAAGCGAGGGGGAGCAATCCGAGGGCAGCGTAGGAGAATATGACAGCAGCTCGATAGATTCCATGAGCCTCTCCAGCGAATCGGAAGATTCACAGAAGGGGGCGCCGATGGGCAGGACAAGGGGCGACCCAAGGGGGACACCCCAGAAGCAAGGGGCCAGCGGGGACTCCCAGAGCAGCAGTTGCAAATCAGGACCAGCTTCCCCACCAGAGCGTAGTGGGGGGGAGGAGTTCCAGGTGTCAGAGCCCACACATGCACCACCAGCGAGAGAAGATGAGTCAGGGTGGACCACGCCTCCATCAGAGAGCGAGTTAACGGTTAAGAGGAAAGTTGCAGGCTGGGCGCGCGCGCCAAGTTCAAAGGTACAGGCGAGCGGCACAGAAGGTAGCCCGGATAGGGAACCAGGTCCTAAAGCCCGCCGGAAGGAGGGGCAAGAATCGTCAGGATCAGCGTCAGAGGAGTCCAGGAAGGATGAGACCCTAGCGGGCAGGAGGACCCAGAGGAGAAAGGAATTTAGGAAGAGGTGGAGCAAAGCGAGAGTCTTAAACTGGTGTGGAGGGGGAGGAGACTCAGACAGGACTTCGCCGGTCTAAGGTCGGGACGTAGAGCTGCACGCTGCGGCTTTAAAATGGAGACTGAATCTCAATAAAGACTTTTGTACATAACTACAGCCTAGCGTTGGTCCTCTGTGAGCTGGGACCTGGAGGCAGCTCTGACAGTAAGTCCTGTCACAGATTTCAAAGAACCTCGCAACGTGAGAGGACGCAGCGAGGGGCGAAGATTGGTGCTTCGCGAGCTCACAAAAGCAGCACAAGATGACTACAGAAGAACGACTGGCAGCTTTGCAAGAAGCAGTGGTACAACTTAACGCAGAAATACGAGCGGCAAGGAGGAGAGAAGAGGAATCAGATGCTGTCTGCAAGGATCTGCAAAACAGGTTGGAAATGTTGACTAAACAGGGGCCACCGGCAGCCAAATCCGAAGGGATCGGGCTCGGGAAGAGAGGGGGGAGCCTGGTGTCGCATTTCGATGGGAGTCTGCAGCAATATCCTAACTTCAGAGCAGACGTAGTTTTTGCGCTAAAGTTGCTGGAGAAGGACTTTAGAGATGAGCAGGAGAAAGTAGGCTTCATACTAACGCATCTCCATGGAGAAGCTAAAGCGTGGTTGCGCAATCTGTGGAGAGATAATGATCCAGCCCTCCAAAACGCAAAAGCCTTCATTAAGGCGATGGACGCTTGTTTTTTATCAGAGATAGATGTGGATGTCGCTAGAAGAGAGATTCACGGTCTGAAACAAGGCAGAGCCACTGTAAGGCAATATCATTCCCGCTTTTTTGCATTGGTCAACGCGCTGGGATGGGAAAAGGACTCAGCGTCCGTCAGGGACCTGTTCTGGGAGGGGCTCAACGGGGCTGTGAAAGACGAAATCGCAAGGGGGGAGAGGCCACGGAGCACTCAAGAAGTGGTCCAGAAGGCGCTGACGATTGGGGTGCGGCTGGAAGAACGTCCCTGGAGCAAAGATGAAGGGCGTTGGGGACGCACGCCAGCAAGGGCACCTCCTTTCTTTCCCAGAGACGCAGCGCGCGCTCAATCCACGCCTCCACTGGGAGGGGGAGAGGAGCCGATGGAGATAGGTGGTGCCAAGGCTCAGTCAGCGACCAGAGCCTTCACACCAGGAGCAGCCAAGGTGAAGCCTCCTAGAGGGAACAGGAAGTGTTACATCTGCGAAAGTGCTCAGCATATGGCAAAAGAGTGCCCCCAGAGGCTCCACAAGCACAATGCAGCCTCAGCAAAAGTAACAGAAGCAGTTCAGCAGAGGGAACCGCAGCAGGGAAACGACGAAGTCTGGCTGGAAGCAGAGCCGCTGGGGCCCAGCCAGACGAATCAGTAAAGCAGTCCCCAGGAATCTTACAGCCCACAGACCCCCTCCCGCCCAAACCAGTGGTGCAGCTCACCGCAACACTCCAGCTTCCCAATGGGCTCACCATGGAAGTGCCTATTACCATTGACTCTGGTAGCAATGCAGACTTTATGGGGGTGGATTTCATCAAGCAACATAGCATAGCGCTCCTGCCTGCCACGATGCCCCTGAAAGTAGTGACAGTCGATGGAAGAGAATTGCTGGGGGGACAGGTGGTACAGCAAACGCCGCCAATGGTGATGCGCATTGGAAATCACCGCGAAGTCATCAGCTTCAACGTCACCCAACTGTCAGACACGCCCATAGTGTTGGGCATGAGCTGGTTGGACAGGCACAGCCCGGCATTGGCATGGTACCAGCGTAAATTGACCTTCTGCTCCTCCTACTGCTCAGAACATTGCATCATGACTAACCAGGAGGACGAGGGGCAAGAGGATGACCCACAGCTACAACTGGGCATGCTGCAAGCGGTACCCGACAAGTACAAGGCGTTTTTGGAGGTCTTCTGCGAGAAGGAAGCGGACAAGCTGCCTCCCCACAGACCCTACGACTGCAAGATTGACCTCCTGCCGGGGGCAACGCTGCCGACCGGAAAACTGTACTCCATGTCTGAAGACGAACTGCAAGAGCTCAGGGAGTTCATAGATCACAATTTGAAGCGGGGATTCATCCGAGAATCCAAAGCAGTGGGGGGCAGTCCTGTGTTCTTTGTGAAGAAGAAGGACACGCCCCAGAAGAGGCTTGTAGTTGATTTCAGAATTTTAAATTCGAAAACCAAGCCCACGGCTTTCCCGATGCCCAAGATCGACGACTTGCTCGCGACGGTGAGGAAGGGACGCATCTTCACCAAGCTGGATCTACGAGGGGCGTACAATCTTATACGCATGCGGGAGGGCGACGAGTGGAAGACGGCCATGTTCACGCCCTTGGGCACCTATGAGTATAGGGTTATGCCCTTCGGTTTACAAAATGGCTCCCACTGCTTCCAAGCATTCATGCATCACGTGTTAGCGGGGCTCCTCTACAAGAAGTGTGTCTGCTTCCTGGACGACATTCTGATCTTCTCGGAATCGCAGGAGGCTCACGAGGGAGATGTCAAGGAAGTCCTGCAAAGACTACGGGAGCACAGGCTTTACGCCAAGCTGGAGAAATGCCAGTTCGACATGACGGAGGTGGATTTCCTGGGCTACAAGCTGTCCGACAAGGGAATCGCCATGGACAGTGCCAAGGTACGATCAGTACTGGACTGGAAGAGCCCGCGCAATCGGAAGGAGGTCCAGAGGTTTGTCGGCTTTGCTAACTTTTATCGCAAGTTCATCAAGGGTTTCGCTATGCAGACGGCGGCCATCACGGACACCCTCAGCTCCAAGAAGAAGAAGTTCATCTGGACGGAGCAGGCGGAGCAGTCCTTTCAGAAACTCAAGCGTCTTTTTGCTTCCGAGGAACAACTGCTGCATGTGAACCCCAGCAAGCCCATGAGGGTGGAGACGGATGCCTCCGACAGAGCCGTGGGGGCAGTCCTGTTGCAGCGAGACCCGCAAGGGGATTGGAGGCCGTGTGCTTTCTACTCCAGGAAACTCAGCAAGTCGGAGCAGAACTACACCATCTGGGACAGAGAGTTGCTGGCCATTCATGCAGCATTCAAGGCGTGGCGGCACTTCCTCATCGGAGCCAAACACACGGTGCAAGTTCGCACGGACCATAAGAACCTGGAGTACTGGCGCACGGCGCGGTTCCTGAACCAGAGACACATCCGCTGGGCGGAGTTCTTTGCGGATTTCGACTTCAGGATAGAATATATCCCCGGAGACAACAACGTCATGGCTGATGCGCTATCCAGGAAGCCGCAGTATCTGGAGGAAGCAGCACCGGTAGCGGCCAAACACATTTTCGCACCCAAGGCGTGGGCATGCGCTTCTGCCGCAGTAGACCTGGAAGCGATACGGCGCGAGCTGCTAACAGATTCCTTCGCGCGCTCCAAGATGGAGGAGGTGCGCAGCGGCACGGCAAAGGACGACGAGTTCCAGATACGCGACGGACTGCTCCTCCGCAAGGGGGCCATCTACGTACCGGGAGATGAACTCCGCGCGACAGTACTGCAACAGCTACACGACACACCCAGCGCCGGACATTTCGGCAAGGAAAAGACAGTGGAATTAGTAGCCAGAGACTTTTGGTGGCCCAAGATGCGGGGAGAAGTCGCGGATTACGTCACGAGGTGCGACACCTGCCAAAGGGCCAAGCCAGTACACAGACCGCCGGCGGGACTGTTAGAACCGCTACAGACCCCGTCCGAACCGTGGGAGAGGGTAGCCATGGACTTTGTCACTGACCTGCCCAGCTCGAGGGGCAAAACAGCAGTACTCGTGGTAGTCGACATGTTCACCAAGATGGCGCACTTCATTCCTTGCGCGAAGGTGGCCACAGCGGAACAGTCGGCCAAGCTGTTCATAGACCACGTGTTCAAGGTACACGGCCTGCCACGGTCTATCCTGTCCGACAGGGGGCGCCAGTTCATCTCGAGTTTCTGGCGGAAGCTGATGGGAATCCTGAACGTCAAGGTCAACCTAGCGTCGGCAAGACACCCGCAGACCAACGGACAAGCGGAGAGGGTCAACGCCGTCATGCAGCAGTACCTGAGATGTTACGCCAACCAGCAGCCCTCGACCTGGGTGGACTATCTGCCCCTGGCCGAGTTTGCCTACAACAACACACAACACGTGTCCACGGGGGTGACACCGTTTTTTGCCAACCACGGGCGACATCCCAGGACCTTCCCGGGCTTAGAGAAAGAGGGGGAGGGGGAGCCACAGGGAGCTGAGGCATTGGCAGAGGAGTTACAGGAGGTCCATGAACAGCTCCGTAGACAGTTAGACCTAGCAAAACACGTATACAAGATGCAAGCAGACAAACACAGAAGAGTGGGGGAGGACATACGGGTAGGGGACTGGGTCTGGTTAGCGGCCCAGGCAGTGCCGGCCAGATCCTTAGCTAAGAAGAAGCTAGGACACAAGCAGTTGGGCCCTTACCTAGTCGAGGCACAGATCAACCCAGTGGCTTTCCGTTTGACACTACCGGAGGGTTCCAGAATGCACCCGGTCTTTCATAGATCGGTGCTAACGCCCTACAAGGCACCTCACAGGTTTCAGGAGCCAGGAACAGCTCCCAGTCCGCTTAGAGATGCACCCATGACAGGGGGGTCGCCGAGGGCGGGGCCACTCAACGAGGTGACGGAGATTTTGGACTCGAGATGGGGGGAAGAGGGCGTCGAATATCTCATCGCAAGGGAAGGTGCCCCGGCCAGCGCCAACAGCTGGGTGCCGTACTATGCGGTGGAGGAGCACTACCTCAAAGACGAGTTCCACGCACTCTTCCCACACAGGCCCATGCCGGAGGATTATTTTGATGAATATCTTTTCACCCCCACACTCTCAGCCAGTACGTTTCAGGGGTTCTCCTCGGCTGAGGAGACGGTTCCAGAGACTACCTCGCCGGAGGGGTCGGTCTCAGACTTGGGTGCGGAGCGCTCTTATTGGTGGGACACTCAACCCGAGGAGGAGTGGCGCGGGAGACTGCTCAGAGGGCCCTGGCACGCAGACTACCCAGAGGAAATGGGGGAACAAGGGGGCATGGACGGGTTGGGGGAGGATCCTGGTTTCGAGCACGCCGGCAACGAGATGGAAGCGGAGGAGAGCGACGTCGATGTACCCGTCACGGACTGGCAGCATGCCAGGGGGGAAGACCGGTATCCGGCAGGCACCCCCATAGCATTGGAGCACCCGGAACCCACGCCAGAAGAGGGGGAGGGGGGAAGGGGGGGCTTCGAGGGGGGGATGGATGTCAGGGACTCAGCGGGAGCGCAGGGAGGAGAGGAGATGGAAAGCGAGGGGGAGCAATCCGAGGGCAGCGTAGGAGAATATGACAGCAGCTCGATAGATTCCATGAGCCTCTCCAGCGAATCGGAAGATTCACAGAAGGGGGCGCCGATGGGCAGGACAAGGGGCGACCCAAGGGGGACACCCCAGAAGCAAGGGGCCAGCGGGGACTCCCAGAGCAGCAGTTGCAAATCAGGACCAGCTTCCCCACCAGAGCGTAGTGGGGGGGAGGAGTTCCAGGTGTCAGAGCCCACACATGCACCACCAGCGAGAGAAGATGAGTCAGGGTGGACCACGCCTCCATCAGAGAGCGAGTTAACGGTTAAGAGGAAAGTTGCAGGCTGGGCGCGCGCGCCAAGTTCAAAGGTACAGGCGAGCGGCACAGAAGGTAGCCCGGATAGGGAACCAGGTCCTAAAGCCCGCCGGAAGGAGGGGCAAGAATCGTCAGGATCAGCGTCAGAGGAGTCCAGGAAGGATGAGACCCTAGCGGGCAGGAGGACCCAGAGGAGAAAGGAATTTAGGAAGAGGTGGAGCAAAGCGAGAGTCTTAAACTGGTGTGGAGGGGGAGGAGACTCAGACAGGACTTCGCCGGTCTAAGGTCGGGACGTAGAGCTGCACGCTGCGGCTTTAAAATGGAGACTGAATCTCAATAAAGACTTTTGTACATAACTACAGCCTAGCGTTGGTCCTCTGTGAGCTGGGACCTGGAGGCAGCTCTGACAACATTGTTTACAATTAACTTGGCCTTTTGTTGGGAATATATTGCACCTATACCGTTTTCAAAACCTTGACCTACCCCCATCCCTTGGAGATTCTTTTTCATAAAAGTCCAACAGATATTGTCAAAGGCTTTCTCCGCATCCACAAAAATCAGAACTGCTTTCCTGTTAATGTCAACATCTAACAACTCCAAAATGTCTATAATGTTCCTCACATTGTCTGACATATGTCTACCTGGGAGAAAGCCTGTTTGGTCCTTATGAATCTCTTCTATCAACAATCTTTTCAATCTTTTTGCCAAAATGTCTGCAAAAATTTTGTAATCCACATTGAGTAAAGATATAGGACGGTAGTTTTTGACCTGATTCTTCTCAGTCTCTGTTTTCGGTATAAGTGAGATGAAAGCCTCTTTCCACGATTCAGGTGCCTTTTTCCCCTTCAAAATTTCATTGCAAACTTCCTTCAATTGTTGTATCAGCCATTCTTTCAGCATTTTGTAGTATTTGGCCGTCAGGCCATCTGGTCCTGGTGATTTTCCCAATTTCATATTTTGGATGGCACCCTCTATTTCTTGTTCTGTTATTTCCTCATTTAAGATCCTTTTACTTTGTTCTGGAATTTTTGGTAGACCGTATTTTCTGATGAATTCTTCTATTTCTTGTTCATTGATTGGCCCTTGTGCATACAATTTCTTAAAAAAACTTTGAAAACAATTGTTTATCTCATTGGGTTTGTGGATAATTTTTCCATCCATTTCTAGACTTGTTACAGTGTTCATTCTCTGCCTTTTTTTCAGTTGCCATGACAGAAGTTTCCCACATTTATCCGCTGACTCAAAAGTCTTTGTCTCATTTGCTTTATCTTCCATTCTATTTGTTGGTTCATGAGCTCCATGTACTGCATCTGGTAAAACTTTATTTCTCTCAAAATCTCATGGGACTTTGGTTTGGACCTCAGCTTCTTCTCTCCTTCTTTTATTTTTTCTAAAAATTTTTCCTTCTTCTCATTTTGTTGCTTCCTCTTTATAGAATTCTGTTGAATTAGGAAACCTCGCATCACGGCTTTGCTTGCGTCCCAAATTATTCTTTTTTCCACATCTGTTTTCCTGTTGATCTCAAAGTAATCTTTTAATGTTTTAAGGGCCTTCTTGTGGATCTCTTCATCCTTAAATAGGGTGTCATTCATTCTCCATCTAAAGGATCCAGTTGTTGTTAGTTTCATCTCCATCTTCACCGCATTATGGTCGGAGCACGTTTTTGGACATATTTCTACTTTTTTTGTTCTTAACGCCAGACTGCTAGAAATCCAAATTTGGTCTATTCTTGTCCATGTCATTTTTGCTTCAGAGAAGAAAGTTCCCTCTCTCTCTAGAGGATTCCTTGTTCTCCAAATATCAATCAAGTCCATTGTTTCAGTCATTTCAAAAAAGGTCTTTGGTAGTCTCCCTTCTTTTGAAATCACTTGTCTCTGTGCTTTATCCATGTTTGTTGAGACAACTCCATTCATATCTCCCATCATTAGGATTTTATAGTCTAAAAAGTCAACTAATGTCTCATGCAACTTCCTAAAGAATTCAGCCTTCCCCTCATTTGGGGCATATACTCCAACAATCAAAATCTTTTCTCCTTGAATTTGTATTTCAATTGCCAGGTATCTTCCTTGTTCATCTTTAAATATCAATTTTGGAGCCAATTTTTCCTTTGCATAGATCACCACACCTCTTTTCTTCACTTTGTCTGATGAGATAAATTCTTGACCAAGTCTCTTATTTATCAGTAATTTCCTATGTATCCTGGCAATATGGGTTTCTTGCAAACATATTATATCTAATTGTTCTCTCTTCAAAATGTGAAAAACTTGTCGTCTTTTCCGAGGAAGGTTCAAGCCGTTACAATTCCAACTAAGGAGTTGCAGAGACATTTTGTATTTAAGTAGCTGTTCCTCCAACTGCTCCAAGCTTCTGTTCTTCCTCCGATGGTGGTGGTAAAAGTCCAAATGATAGATTTGCTATATCAGGTGGTTCTTTCTCCTCTACAGTTCCTTTCTGCAAATCCTCCAGGTATCTCTCCAGAAATTGTTCTTTGTCCTGAATTGTTTTTATTTTATCTTTCTTCCTTTAAAGTTAAAGGACAGTCCTTGTGGGAACTCCCATCTGAATGGTATGGTGTTTTTCTTCAGCAGATCTGCTAGGCTTTTGTAATATGTTCTCACCTCTAAAATATATTTGGGAATGTCCTTAAAAATCTGTATTTGACAGTTTTGGATCACCAGTGCCTTTTGATAGTGCAAGTTCAATATTTTATCTCTTTCTTCTTTTGATCTCAATGTAATTAGACAATCCCTTGGTTTTTTATCCTGCCTTCTGCCCAATCGAAAGGCTGTTGTTATCTCGAATTCATCATCTTCATCCCATTCCTCTTGCCAAAAAGCTACAATGTTCTCTGTAAGGAATTGCACAAGGTTGTCCCCTTCCCCTTCAGGAACCAATCTAAATTTTAAATTCTTTTTCCGCTGAAGTTCCAATAAGGAGAGGGCTGCATCATGCTCATTCACTTTTTTAATAATAGGCCCAAACTTTTCCCTTGTCTCTTCAGCCGTTGTTTTTGCACTTTCTGCAATCTTTCGTGTTTCTGAACTCTCCTGGATTAATCTATTTATAGAATCTGTGTTAGATTTTACACTAGCTGTATTCACGTCCAGTCTTGTTGTCAACTCTGTTAATTTTTTAGAATTCTCTGTCGATAGCTTTGTCAGTGCTTCCAGGGATTGATTTATCTTAAGTAGTGCCTGAGTCATAGGATCCATAGAAGCTGGTGTTTTTTCCTGTGCAGCTGGTACAGTTCCTGATATAGAGCCCCTTTTCTTGTGGGATTGTTTTGCTTTCTGCCTTGTTACTATCTCTTCTGTAGGGGCACTCATATCCTCAAGGTCGTTTTCACAGAGTTGATTTCCAAGTGGAAAATCCCACTGTTACTTTTCCAAGTGCAACAGTTTCACTTAAGACCCTCTAGAGGGAGCATTCATTTGTATCCAAATGGCAAGGAAAAAGAAAAACAAAGAAGCAAGGAAGTATAACAGTAGCCAGTAGTTTCCAATATCCAATCCGTAACGTCTCTATCTTCTATGTAGCCAAAATGCAACAGGGTAAATATAAGGTCCAGTAACTTTGTTACAAACAAACCCCCACTTTGCAGAGTTTGACAGTTCACATCCCGGTGTCTTATTTGGGCAGCCCGACCTGGGGGGGTTTGGCAATGGAAGGTCTTAATTTTCCAGTAATTTTCCAGCAGGTTAACAATGTCCCAATCCCTTCCCCCCTTCTCCTGCCTATCGGGGGGGAAGTTTAAGTCCGATGTCAGTTTGACAGCTTAAAAAAATTAGAAAAGTTCCCTTCAAATGCAGCTTGATTTTCGTTGCTTTGTCTCTCATGCAGCTCCGGGAAGGCAGACTTCCTTAATTTATGCCTTTCCCGTTTTCAGCCAAATTTCTTATTTAATGTCCCGTTAATTTTCAGTCTTACTCACGGGTGCTGTGGTCAAATTCCAATTGCAGGAAGGAATCGGCGCTCTCCGTTCATGGCGACGCGGCTTCACTCCGCTAGCTGGGTGACGACTCTCAGCACCGCGCTTACCCCGATGCCACTCAGAAGCCTTTAAAAAGGCTCCCTCACAGTGCCGGGGGGCGCAAAAGGTGCCCACCGAATCTCCTTTGTTCACAGGCTCCGCGCCTGTGATTTTAGGGGTCCCCCGCTTGCCGTAGCGGGTAAGACCCGAACTAGCGAAGCAGTCCTGCCTCGGAGCTCGAGGCTCGGACCGCCATTAAACGCTGGCGCCGACCGGAAGTCCCCTCCTTGTGATTGAATTTCTATTGCAACAAATCTTCCTTGATCATCTTTAAATATAAATTTCGGTGATAGGCTCTCCTTTGCATAAAGTACTACTCCTCTTTTTTTAACTTTATTCGATGAAATAAATTCATGGCCCAATCTTTTATTGCTCAATATCTTCCTTGTAGCCTTATCACATGTGTTTCTTGTAGACAAATCAAGTCGAAATGTTCTTTTTTCAATAAATGGAAGACTCTCCGCCTTTTTTCCGGGGAGTTCAGTCCATTCACATTCCAACTCAATACTTGCAATGTCATAGTGTAATTACTCTGATTTTCTTCCAACTGCACCCAATGCTTGCTCTTCTTCTGTTGGTGATGTTGGTGTCACATTCACTGGAGGGTCCAGTCCAAACGAAAATGTTGATATATCCAATATTCCCCTATTTGATTATCTTCTGTCCAATGCTCTTTGCTCTAATCCTCTGTCTGATGATCTTCTATCCAATGCTTCTGGTTCTTTCCCAAGTCCCTTCTGGAGATCTTCTTCGTATTTATGCAAAAACTTTACTTTATCTTCTACTGATCTTATTTTTATTTTCCTTTCTTTGAAATTAAAAGATAGACCTTGGGGAAACTCCCACCTGAAGATAATTTTGTTCTTTCTCAGCAGGTCGACCAAATCTCTATAGTTAGATCTAAGATCCAAAAGATATTTCGGGACGTCTTTAAAAATTTCCACTCTTGACTGTTGTACTTCCAAAGTCTTCTGATAGTGCCAACCCAAAATTCTTACTCTCTCTTCTTTAGTTCGGAGGGTGATCAAACGGTCTCTTATTCTATTCTTCTCTTTCTTCCCCCCTCTTCCAAGTCTGAAGGCACTCACAATTCTGAACTCCTCTTGCTCCAAGTCCAAGTCCCAAAAATCAGCAAATTCCTGCGTGAGAAAATCTATCAAACTATCCTTCTCCAGTTCAGGTACCGCTCTAATCCTCAGATTTGTCTGTTTTTCTTTGAGCTCAATCATAGAAAGCATCAGCTTGTGGTCATCAAGTTGCCTCTGTAGATCTGGGACTCTCTCTGCCTCCAGTTGTGTTACTTTGCCTTCTACAGCAGCAACTTTTTCCCTGGCTTCCTCTGCGGTCTGTCGAATCAAAGTAGATTCCTGTATCAATTTCTGGATAGTTTCTGTGTTAGTATTCACCTTTTGTCCCAAATTATTTATACTTTCTGTATTTAAATCAATTTCAATAGTTGCAGCATCCACTTTCGCATTTGTCGCATCTGCTTTCTTGTTAAGCTGTTCCAATGCGTCATTTATCTTGCCCAATGCAGCCGCTAAAGCTTCTTCTGTTGACATTCCTCTTGATTTAGAATGTACTGGTACAGCCACTGAGGAAGCGGAAGGACCTGATGTTGAAGCTCTCCTAGGTTGCTGCCAGGTCTTCCCAGACCTTGTTGTTTTTTCTGGGATTGACTGGTGTATATTTACCTTTCCATCTGCCATAACACTTAAAAAATTCAAGGTCAGTCCCACAGTCCCACAGTTTTTATCTTGCAGCTGGGAATTCCCTGATCCAGCTCTTGTGACAGTTTCAAAAACTTCCTCTAGAGGGAAACAGTTGCTATTTGTAACAGTCCGTAATGTCCCCTTTTAAAATGCAGTTCAAACAGTAAAGTTAGTTTCAATTTTCAGTTACTTTCAAAAATCAGACGGTGTGATGGCCTGGGAATCCGATTCAGAGGCTGAACCGGAGGAATCCCAGCCTGCACAGGAGTCCCCGCCTCCAGGGCTAAAAAAGCCAATGCAATTCTGGGCTGCATCAATAGGAGTATTGCATCTAGATCAAGGGAAGTAATAGTGCCACTGTATTCTGCTCTGGTCAGACCTCACCTGGAGTACTGTGTCCAGTTCTGGGCACCACAGTTCAAGAAGGACACTGACAAACTGGAACGTGTCCAGAGGAGGGCAACCAAAATGGTCAAAGGCCTGGAAACGATGCCTTATGAAGAACAGCTAGGGGAGCTGGGCATGTTTAGCCTGGAGAAGAGGAGGTTAAGGGGTGATATGATAGCCATGTTCAAATATATAAAAGGATGTCACATAGAGGAGGGAGAAAGGTTGTTTTTTGCTGCTCCAGAGAAGCGGACACGGAGCAATGGCTCCAAACTACAAGAAAGAAGATTCCACCTAAACATTAGGAAGAACTTTCTGACAGTAAGAGCTGTTCGACAGTGGAATTTGCTGCCAAGGAGTGTGGTGGAGTCTCCTTCTTTGGAGGTCTTTAAGCAGAGGCTTGACAACCATATGTCAGGAGTGCTCTGATGGTGTTTCCTGCTTGGCAGGGGGTTGGACTCGATGGCCCTTGTGGTCTCTTCCAACTCTATGATTCTATGATTCAGGGCCGGCTGGGCTGGGGCAGGGCCTTGATTCTGAAGCGCCTGCACCTGTGTCGGATCCTCAGGAGCAGGCACCAGGTGAATCCACTCTGGCTCCGGAGGTGGTTGAGGACTCAGTGACTACAGGTGAGTCTCCCCCTGGGTCCAGTAACACTTCAGCCTCTCCTGAACTGCAGAGGCTCAGGGCAGAGAGGCGAAGGGAACTGGTTTCTCCCAGGAGGAGTGCTCGCCTTAAGGCCAGGAGAGGCGGGTCTCCTGGGGGCCGGGACTGCCCCTGGCCTCAGAGAAGATAAAGGCCAGTCAGCCCGGTCCCAGGTTGTGGGAGCAACGTCGTTGAAGAGCTGTTTCAACCAGCATCCAGTCCTGTTCCCCCAGAGTTCCTGTCCTTGCCCGGCTTCTCGCTGTGGACCCCGCTTCGCCCATGGAGGACTGTCTGCCGACCCTCAACTCATGTCCTGGACCTCGCCCCACGGTAACCTCCCCCCTGGACCAGCACAGACGGAGACAGTCAAAACAATGTATCTCTCTTATTTGGCAAGCTATCAATGAACGTTCTATTCGCAGTGAATAAACATTTCAAAGCACGTCAATCTTACTGGCAGCCCATTTCCAGGTTCGGAGTGGTGGTATTTTAACTTCCTTCACTCTCTCCTGCAAGCATGTACAATCCAACACTTCCCCCCTCTTCTCCTGCTTCCAAGGGGGGGGGTTGATATTTTTTACTGATGGAAATTTAGTCCTTTACAGTAGACTTTCCAAGACTTTAGCTTGCAGCCTCTTTGCCTCAGTCTATTTACAAAAGGGGAAGGCGGACTTCCTGTTTTGAACCTCCCCCGTTCGATGCCAAATTAAGATGTTTAAAAATCCAATTCTTCACTCTACTCACGGGTAGTTGCTTTGAAATCAAATTCTCCACAGGAAGTCAGCGCTCTCCGGCAACAGCTATTTCGCTCCGTGGAAAAAGCAGTTGATGCAAAGCATCGCGCCGCTCACCCTACGTCACTCCGGATCCCCGATACCGGGTTTCCCCGCGAGTAAGGGAGGCGCAAAAGGTGCCAGCCGAATGCCACGTTCACAGGCTTCACCCGCCTGTGATTTATAGTGGGTCTCCGCCTTCGCCGTGGCGGCCAGACCCAGATTTCCACAAAGCAAATTCCTCCCGGTCAGAGGAATTCCGCCATTGCCGGTGGCGCTAACCCGAAAGTCCTGGGGAGGCTGGTTTTGAATCCTCAGAGGATGATGACAGCTCCTTCAAGGGATTCCCTGCATCGTCGGCCAAGGAGAGAGAGGAGGTTGTATCGGAAAATCGCGCCGGGGTGGAGGGGGTCCTGGGGAGGAGGTGGATGTCAGGTAACTGCCATCAGGGCCAGAGGGAGGGAGCACGCTCCAGAGGGATTCCAGAGAGTGTCCCGGGATGAGGAGAGGCAGCCCATCTTCTGGGGAAGGGAATCAGTGTAGCACCAGTGGAGAAGGGGGGCAGATGGGGGAATCGGCCAGGCGGTCCCATGACTCCTCGCCGGGGACCAGCGGGGAGAGTAAGGGTCCTCCGCTGCCCAAACCCTCCTTGTGCAGAAGGCTTCCACGCAGGGAGAGTAGGCGGAGACTATGCGTCAAAGAGCTTCTTTGCTGGAAGAAGTTCAAGAAACGCCCACTGACGGATTCTGCCAGCGATTGAGACAGCCACGGGCGAGTGGCTGTCTGGACAGAAAAGGTTCACTCAGGCAACCCAGCCAGGTGGGTTTACGCACGAGCAACCCCAAAAACCATTACACGCACACTTCTTTGAATTTTGTAATGCACTTCTCCAGTCAAACAATGTTTATAAAAATGAATTAAAGTATGTTTCTTAGGAGATATTAGCACCAGAATGCTGAAGAATTTTCATGAGCTTTTTTTTAAAAAAAACACACCAAGAAATCTTCATTGCGATACAAAGACAAAACTGTTGCAAAATCTTTCCTGGGGCTTTTATGGTATCCCATGCAGCGATATTCCTTCTTAATTGCAGAAGTCTTGGGAGTGTCAGTCACCTGCCTGTCCTCAAACTTGCCTCTGTTTTAAAAATGCAGTGGTACCTCGGGTTAATAACTTAATTCATTCCAGAGATCCGTTCTAAACCTGAAAATGTTCTTAACCTGAGGTACCACTTAAGCTAATGGGGCCTCCCACTGCCGCTGCACTGCCGTGTGATTTCTGTTCTCATCCTGAAGCAAAGTTCTTAACCCGAGGTACTATTTCTGGGTCAGCGGAGGCTGTAACCTGAAGCATCTGTAACCCGAGGTACCACTGTATATTTTTATTAAAAATTTCTTGGTTTACACATGTGCAATGTCTGATTTTTTTAAAGTTACGTTTTCTACAAATCAGTTTCATTTGTTTAGACATTAGTGTTATGTTAGGAAGAAAAGGGGGAGGGGGAATGGTGAGTGGGGTGGGGTCGGGTGGCAATGCTTCTATTCTACTTAGTGTATGTGTGGGGTTTTGTGTCAGCATCACTTGTGTGGGTTCTCTTTACTATTTGCTTGTATTCCTTTGGTGGTGAGAGAGTTGGCCTACAGTGTGGTTGGTTGTAGTGAAATTTGTTTTTGTGTGTGAGGTGTGTGTGTGTTTTTGGATCAGGTTAGCCAGATTGATTTGAATGCTGTTGGCGGATTCTTGTTCTTCTCTTGTTGGGCTGTGTATGTGATAAAGGGGAACCAAACCAGGGTGAAGGTGTCTTCTTCTATTTGTCCCCATGTCAGTTTCAGTTTATTGGTTAGTTTTTCTAGTAAGCCTGTTTCCCATACTATTTGATACCATTGATCTATGCAGTGTCTGGCTATGATGCTTCTGGCTGCTGAGAGTAGGTGTGTTATAAGCTCTATATAATGCAAGTGGTCATTATGATCTTGTAGGGCCAGTTTGGGGGTGAGTTCTAATACCTGTTTAGCTATTTTGCATATCTTGCAGGACTGCTGTCCAGAAAGGTTGGATTTTAGGGCATTCCCACCACATGTGGAGGTATGTGCCTGTGGAGGTGCAGCCTCTCCAGCATTTTGGTGAGGTTCCTGGGCTTATTAGCATTAGTTGTGGTGTTAGGTACCACCTATAAGTAAGATTCAGAGTGATTTCTTTTCTTTTCACTGATACAGATTTAAAGGGAGGTTTAGACCACATCCTGGTCCATTAGGTGAGGTTAATCTCACAGTCTATGTTGTTAGTGTTGTTTTTTGTAAATAATTTTTATTCATTTTCCAATAAAGAGGGGAAAAATTCTTATTAATAACAAATCAGGCCAAATATTACCACATTCAAAAACAATAAACAATACAGTCAATTATAGAGTCCAAATTAATTTCAATCGGACTTCCCATGTCCATCCTTTATCTTTCCGCTATCTTCTTTGTTACTTCACAATTTTCCAATCCTGATGTTGACAATCTCCACTCTCGATCAGTCGGTCACTGGTATAACTCACTATCTTGTTTTATTTAACCATTCCCTATTTCTATAATCACGCAGGGGGCTTTTCCCACATTGTTCTCAGTATTAATATTTTGAAGCACAGTCCTCCTTCGATTACACCTCCTTTTTCTGCTTAAAGGTAAAGGTAAAGGTACCCCTGCCCGTATGGGCCAGTCTTGACAGACTCTAGGGTTGTGTGCTCATCTCACTCTAGAGGCCGGGAGCCAGCGCTGTCCGCAGACACTTCCGGGTCACGTGGCCAGCGTGATGACGCTGCTCCGGCAAACCGGCACCAGAGCAGCATACGGAAACGCCATTTACCTTCCCGCTATAAAGGGTGCTTTCGAACTGCTAGGTGGGCAGGAGCTGGGACTGAACGACGGGAGCTCACCCCACCGCGGGGATTTGAACTGCCGACCATGCGATTGGCAAGTCCTAGGCGCTGAGGTTTTACCCACAGCGCCACCCGCGTTCTGCTTAGTGTTGTTTTAATAGGCTCTGGGCTTCCATCCGAGGTTGAAGTTAATTTGCAACTTTGCACTGTCTTTGATCTTTTCAAACCAGCCAATATTTCAAATGTACTGTAGGACTGACTTTGCAATCCGTAAGTTACACAAAGATTGTTTCAGTTTCCCCATAAAAACCCACGCCAGCTTTCTAGGACCCTCAGACATCCAGGCATCCAGAGTTTTCCATCACTCTCTTTTCAAACTGTATGATAATATTCCATGCAAGCAAATGCATCCTCTGTAAAGTACACTCCTTTTGTAATTCCAATAAAAAAAATCTCCAATCTCCTCCCGTTAAAGGAGACTTTTTCTGATCATGTCCTTTTTCTTTCTACATCAAAGCTTCCTGTCGCCATCTTCCCTTCTCAGTCTGAGCTAATCTGATCATATCTGATCTTACTCTGCCAATTTTGATCAGGGCTCTCCGCAGAAGACTGTGATGATGCCAATACGTCCAGTTATTTTACGGCTCCTGTGTTTGCTTTGGATAATTAATTTTTTCTTGGTGAGGTTCGCCAAATCATGAAATAGCTGATATAACGAATACAAAAACATGACAGTCTCTCACCTCATTCACCAAGATAACAAGATAGGAGTCTTTTTGAAGTCTGAAACTTGGCCTACAGCGACTGTGTAGTTTAGCAGATTTTTCTTTTAACTCTTTCCATTTAGAACACGCCTGTTTTTTTGCCAAATCTTTTTAATTTTTAGGAAACAGGGACTCCTGGCTGATGAGACTGACTTTGGACATCACCCAGCGTCCCTGCCTCCGCATCTTGTTGCGGGGTGCAGGTAACGGATGGTCTCCAGGTGACACTCCCCCCCCACCGCCCTCATTTAACCCTGAATTACTGGCACAACTGGCTGTCCGATCTCTTGGGAGGCTGCTATATCTCATCGCCAGAAGCTGGAGACCTCCCATTGTTTTTGATCACTTTAAAAAAAAAATATTTTATTAGTTGAATATAAGAACAACATATAATCAAATACAAGCAATCAAATACAGTTTCCCCCTAACCTCCCCCCAAAACAGCCCCAATTACTTCCAGATAATTACATTAGTAATATAGTCAAATAAAAAATTATTTCTCCAGTTGCTGGTTTAAAAAATATCATTCCACATGCTCCCATGTGTCTTAGGTGGTTTAAATGCATGTTCTTTCTTTGATGCATATGTAATAAAGGAGGACCACGTTATGTAAAAGTTATGGAGTTTCTCACATTGTTTTCTTTCACATACCCTTTCTGTTAAGTTTTCCATCAAAATTAATTCCCAGACATAAGCATACCAAACTTCATATAGGTTCACGTTTAATGTCCTCCAGTGTCTAGCAACAGCAAGATGTGCTGCAGTTATAAGATGCACAATTAAGTCTTTGTCTCTAAGATTTTGTGCTTCATCTGCAAATATAGAAAGCAATGCTATTCTGGAATCTAAATTGATCGATTGAGATGTAATTTGTTCCATTTCCTGAAATATTTTTAACCAGAAGTTTTTAATCAGTGGGCATTTCCACCACATGTGTATAAATGTTCCTTCATTCCCACAATTTCTCCAACATTGCGGAGAAATATTTTTGTCTATTTTGCTTAGCGATGTGGGATGCAGGTACCACCTGTGTGTTAGCTTTAGGGGGCAGAAATAGCTCGAAAGGGTTTTTTTGCCACATTCCCTCCCACAAACCATCATCAATCCCTTCTCCCAAATCTCTTTCCCATTCCCAAAAACCATAGAGGGTTTTGAGGTTGTACAATCGCTTTATAGATTAAAGCAATTAGACCTTTACCTCTGGGGTCTGCGGTATATAAAATATTTTCGAATGCAGTTAGTAACATCGTCCCTTGTTTGCGGATTTCTGTGTTACTTGATGGATTACCATCCGATTGTGGGAAAAGTTTTGAACCATTTCTTGTACAGTGGTACCTCAGGTTAAGTATTTAATTCGTTCCGGAGGTCCGTTCTTAACCTGAAACTGTTCTTAACCTGAAGCACCACTTTAGCTAATGGGGCCTCCGCTGCTGCCATGCCACCAGAGCACGATTTCTGTTCTCATCCTGAAGCAAAGTTCTTAACCTGAAGCACTATTTCTGAGTTAGTGGAGTCTGTAACCTGAAGCGTATGTAACCCGAGATACCACTGTAGTATTAATCCAGACAAAGGGATGTTTTCTTTGTAAAAGTCTTTAAGCCAAAACAGGCCCACATTTCCCCATTTTTCAAAGGGGAATGTTCTGTCTCTATTACCACAAAAATGCTATGTAGATGGGCCGCTGCATAGTACCACATGAGATTAGGTACTGCCGTGCCACCTCCTTTGGCTGGTTGATATAACGCTTTATAACCATGGCTTGTTATTCTGGTGTATAAATTTTAGAAGCATGTTTTGCCAATTTTGTATTTTTTTGTCTTCTATGGCTATTGGTAAGACTCTAAAGAGATAGGCACAGCAGCACCATCATTTTTATAGTGGTGATTCGGCCCAACCATGACAGCGAACCCTTGCTCCAGGTTTTCATTTTTTGTCTAATCTCTCGGATCATTGGACCAAAATTAAGCTTTTCCAAATTTAAAAGGTTCCTAGGGATAATAACTCCTAAATATTTAAAATATTTCTGACAAAGTTTTGTTCCAGTGGAGCGCTGAAGTTGGCATATGAATGCATAGCAGGTCTAATTTGCTATAGTTAACACAAAAACCAGAGACCTTTCCGTAAGCACCAAGAATTTTCATTACTGCCGGGAGACTTGTTCCAGGGCAAGACAGCATCAAGGCTATGTCATCTGCAAACATGTTCACCAGATGACTCTGCCCATTAATTTGTATTCCAGACACCTCAGGGTCTCCCCTAAGTGCTAGAGCCAGGGCAAAAAGCAGGGGCGACAATGGGCAGCCCTGCTTCATCGATATAGGCTCTGAGTGTATACCATTTATCAAAATATTTGTGGTGCAATCCTGATATAAGGTAGTCAGCAGTGCAATGAATGGGGATCCCATGCCAAAACCTCGCAAGGTTTCAAAAAGAAAATTCCATTCAAGACGGTCATTGCATCCAATGTAAGGTGCCAGTTGGTTTGATCCCCAGTATATTGCACTGAGGATCCTCCTAATTGGGGTAGTTATTGACCTTTGCCTAATAAAACCTGTCTGATCCAAATGTATATAATTCGGTACAATTGTTGCTAACCTGTGTGCTAACTTATTATTCCTGTAAGTAATTTTAAATCAACATTTATTAATGAGATAGATCTATAGGACTCAACTGACTCCAAGTCTTTATTTGGTTTTGGTAGCACTACAATGTGTGTGTTTTTCCAAGTTCCAGGTATCAGGCCATGATTTTATATCTGTGAATAATTTCAGCAAGAATGGAGCAACAAGTTCAGAAAAGGTTTTATAAAAGTAGCCAGTAAACCCATCTGGTCCAGGTGCCTTAAATGGTTTTGTCTTTTTTATACTAGCTAATATTTCCTCAAGGGAGAAGGGTTGATTTAAGCACTTCTGTTAATTTTGGAATGTTAACTGTGGCCAGAAATTCCTGAATGGTGTTTAGCAATGGTGTTTCAGAAGTGTATAAGGTCTTATAGAAGGCATGAAAGGCTTGGTTAATTTTAAGCTTATTTCACCTTTGCCTGTTTTTATTGAGGGGATTGTTCTGTTTAATTTACATTTCTTTAGTTGGTTTGCCAAGATTATTGAGTTTTTATTATGAAAGTCATTGTATTGTTGATTTAAATATTGAAGGGATGTTATTATTTTTGGTATTTCTAAGATGTCTAATTCTTTGCTTTTAATTTGCGATACACTGTTACCACATTATTTTATGTTTTTCTTCTAATTCTTTTATTTCTTTTTCTTAGTGGAGATGAATAGTTGATTTCCTTTTTTTGATTCTACTCTTCTCACTGATTAATGTTCCTCTCATTACTGCTTTGAAGGTATCCCAAATTAAAGCTGGGTTATATAATCCTGTGATGGGACACGGGTGGCACTGTGGGTTAAACCACAGAGCCTAGGACTTGCCGATCAGATGGTCGGCGGTTTGAATCCCTGCGACGGGGTGAGCTCCCGTTGCTCGGTCCCTTGTCCTGCCAACCTAGCAGTTCGAAAGCACGTCAAAGTGCAAGTAGATAAATAGATACCGCTCTGGCGGGAAGGTAAACGGCATTTCCGTGAGCTGCTCTGGTTCGCCAGAAGCAGCTTAGTCATGCTGGTCACATGACCCAGAAGCTGTACGCCGCCTTCCTCAGCCAATAAAGCGAGATGAGCGCCGCAAACCCAGAGTCGGTCACGACTGGACCTAATGGTCAGGGGTCCCTTTACCTTTACCTTTATATAATCATGTATAACTAAATTAAAATCTCCCCCCAGGATTGTTTGACATTTTAAAAACTTTTCCAGCTCCGTCAATGTTTTTTTCCAAAAATTCTTCCTGTTGGTTGTTTGGTGCATAAAGATTATGCAATAGTCAGCCATTGGTCTTGCACAGCCCCTGATAAACAAGTAACGTCCATCAGGATCACTAAGGGTTTGCTCAGGTTTAAATTCTGATTTATCCGCAACCCATGTTGCTACCCCACGAGCCTTAGATGTTCCCTGAGAGGCAAACCACTGTCCCCTAGAGGAAGGGAGGGGAGGCGTACTCATTGTATCCCCCCTCCTCCTCTGGTGAGTCTCTGGGACCAGAATCAAGTCCAGTCTCCCTTTCTTTCCAAACCCCGTCTCCTTTTTATGGGTGACCCCAGTCCATTAACATTCCATATGATTATTTTTAAATTATCCATACTTGCTCCAGGATGATTTATTATAGGAGTGAGTGGAAAACATTATATCTAAAAGGCAATTGTTGGCAACTTGCAATAGTTTAACAGCTGGACGGTGAACAAACCCCAAACTTCCCCTCCCCCCCTCTTCCCCATCCCGCCTACAACAAGAAAACTCCCTCCTACTGTTGGAACCATTGTGGTATCCGCAGAGTAGGAAATTCTACTCTTTCAGTATTAACAATAGGGGATGACCCTATCCCAGGAACATTCTATGGTAGTAAAATTACAAAGCAAGTCATAGAAAGCAAGACAAAACAATCTCACACAGAGCAGAAGCCATCTTGTGAGATTCTCTGTCCATTTTTCTTCTGCATTGGATTGTTCTTTCCTTTAATTTTCTTCACTGTCTTCCCCCCTTGTTATTGCCATTCAAAAGGGTCTTTTTCTGTCTCTTCATTGGCGCTTTCCTCCACTCCTTCTGTTGCCATGTCTTCAATCTGTACATTGAGCTGTTTCAATAATTTTTTAGCTTCTACATGCTACCTTGGTTATTCCATTATGAGTGATGATCAGCCTAAAGGGAAATCCCCATTTGTATTTTATGCCTGCATTGCGAAGCGATGTAGTGTATGCTTTGAATGCACGACGTCGTTGCAAGGTCCTAGGAGAAAGGTCTTGGAAGATAGCTATAACAGAGTCCTCATGTTCTATTTTTTCCAGTTTTCTGAAACGTTGCATTAAATCATTTCCCACCAAGAACGTGTTAAAGCGAACAATCACATCTCGGGGGGGGGGGTCCCTGTTTTTAGTTTTAGGTCTCAGGGCTCTGTGTATGCATTCTATATTTTCTGCAATGATTTTGCAGTCAGGAAATAATTATTGAATCCATGTGAGGAAGGCCGCTTTTAGATCTGAGTCTCCAAAATTTTCAGGTAGGCCCCTGGCCCTCAAATTAAGTCTCCTTTCCCAATCTTGACAGTCTTTCAAGGTCTTCTAAGGTCTAATTCTGTGCGTTTCAGAGTCCGAATATATGTTTTATTTTTCAAGCTTAATTCCATTGCTGTGTTAGCTGTAGTTTTAACCTCATTCACAGTCTCAGTTAATTTAGCAATGTCTTCCCTCAGTGGGAGGAGTGCTTTTGCCCAGTCTTGGGCTAATTCCTTCCTGATTAGGGCTACTAGGCCTTGTGCATTTTTAAGGCCTATAAGTTTCCCTGCTTCTGCTTTTTCATTTTGGGAAGCTTTGGCAGCCATTTTTGGGCCTGCTAGTGCTTGGCCTGTGCCTGTGGGATATTCTTTCAAAGGTAGTGAAATCCACGAATCTAAGGTCCCTTTTAGCAATCCAGACTTGCTAAAGCTCATAGCCTAACAGGGGGAATTATTTTTAAAATGCTTACTCGTCATTGTCTCGGTTTGTGCTGGCTATTGTTCTCAGGAAGGAGCTCAGCAGTGATCTAAGGCACCATCTTGATTGATGATGTCACCATCCCCCCCATTGTTTTTTGATTATGTCTAGGGGATTTATGAGATTTTGGAGTAGTATTTTGTATATTGCGGATACCATCCCTTTGAAGTATCCCTTTGTTGTTAGGAGGAGGTTTTTGAAGGTTGTTAAGTTGCTGCTGATTTTACTACTGGATTATTTAAGAGGGCATGTAATTTGTGGTGCCATGGCATTTGGGTGTCCCCTAGTTTGTCTTGTATTTCTTGTGTTGATATGTTTGTTTTTAATATTTGTAGAAGTCTGTTAATATTTGTAGAAGTCTGTTAATTTGTAGAAGTCTGTTAAGCCTTTGATTTGCCAAGGTTTTGCGCTGTGTGGTGGAATGAGTGGTGTGCCAAGGAAATTAGTGGGGATGGGGTTGGGGATAGTTTACCTACTTCTTCTTTCCATGCTTTAAGCATGGTCTGTGTGAACCTGTTTAGTGTTGTGGGAATTTTCTTTATTTTGTTCGGGAGGAATGAGGATGCTTTGCTGTGGATATTTTCAGTTGTGTCCCTCTTCGGTGTACCCATTGTTTTGCATCATCTTGGGTCTGGGTTAAAGGCGGATCTACACGGATCCTGATGGATCCTATTTTTAAAAAAAATAACTCCAACAAATGCAGTGTCAGATCACACCTACAGACTTGACTATAAAAAACGTGGATCCAACACTTTGCCGCTCTGCAGCACCACAAAAACATGGATCCGAGGCATGGATCCTCATGAATTCATATGATTTTTATATTGAAACAAATAACAACACCATGATACTGTAGACCACATCTTTGTACGCAGAACCAAAAAAATCACGCATCCACTGTTTCGTGGTGCTGCAATGGCGCAAAAACATGGTTAAAAAACATGGATCCACATGGATCCTCATGATTTTTTCACTAGATCAGCCCAAAGTCACCATCAGATCAAATATCATGGCCATGGGCACACATCCACCACAAAAATCATGGATCCACAGCTTCCAGACGACACCGTGGCCCAAAAACGTGGTTTTTAAGCACGGCTCCTCATGGATCCTCACACTTTTTGCATTGGGCCAACCCAAACTCACCGTCAAATCACACATCATAGCTGGCATAGCCCCGGGGGGCACAGCTTGCACCACAAAAAGCTCAGATCTACAGCTTCCTGGCCATACCGTGGCCCAGAAACGTGGTTCCGAAGTATGGATCCTCATGATTTTTGCACTAGATCAGCCCAAAGCCACCATCAGCCCAAAGCCAACATCATGGCCAAGGGAACAGCATGCAACACAAAAATCACGGATCCGTGGCTTCCTAGTGATACCATGGCCCAAAAATGTGGTTTTGAAGCACAAATCCTCATGGGTCCTCACACTTTTTGCATTGGGCCAACCCAAACTCACCGTCAAATCACACATCATGGCCAGGGGCACAGCCTGCACCACAAAAAACTCGGATCCACAGTTATCTGGCAATGCCATGGCCCAAAAACGTGGTTCCGAAGCACGTATCCTCATCGATCCTCACGCTTTTCACATTGGGCAACCCCAAACTCACCGTCAAATCACACATCATGCCCAGGGGCTCAGCCTGCACCACAAAAAAATCGGATCCACGGCTTCCTGGTTGTACCGTGGTAGAAAAATGTGGTTTTGAAGCATGGATCCTCATGGATCCTCACGCTTTTCGCATTAGGCTAATCCAAACTCAACGTCAGATCACACGTCATAGGCACAGCCTGCACCACAGAAAACTCGGATCCACAGCTTCCTGGCCACTCCATGGCCCATAAACGTGGTTTTGAAGCACGGATCCTCATGGATCCTCATGATTTTTGCACTAGATCAGCCCAAAGTCACAATCAGATCAAACATCATGCACAGCCTGCACCACAAAAAACCAGGATCCATGGCTTCCTGGCCACTCCGTGACCCCCAAACGTGGTTTTGAAGCACGGATCCTCATGGATCCTCATGCTTTTTGCATTGGGCCAACCCAAACTCACCGTCAAATTACACATCATGCCCAAGGGCACAGCCTGCACCACAAAAAACTTGGATCCCCCGCTTCCTGGTTCTACCGTGGTAGAAAAACGTGGTTTTGAGGCACGAATCCCCATGGATCCTCACACTTTTTGCACTGGACCACCCCAAACTCACCGTCAAATCACACATCATAGCCTGGGGCATGGCCTGCACCACAAAAAACTTGGATCCACAGCTTCCTGGCCATTCCATGACCCTAAAACGTGGTTTTGAAGCACGAATCCTCATGATTCCTCACACTTTTCGCATTGGAGGAACCCAAATTCACCCTTTATTCAAATATATTGTACATAACCACAGATCTGACCACAAACATCATGGATCTACTGCTTCGTGGCCCTGGCCAGATGCTACCCTTCATATATTGGCCAATTTTTAGGTGGTTGTGCTCGGATGGAGGAAACGAAGTTGGCTGAATCTCTATCTGTCAGGGACTCTGACAGATGTCAGGGCAGCTCTGACACTATCCATTAAAGATGGGGGTCCAATGGCTGGGCCAGAATCATTTCGGTTTGGTTTGCCAGCTCCCAGCTCTTCATGGGGCGCAAAAGTCACCTGTAAGTCCCGGTGTGATCCTGGAGTGGGCTTGCACATTCCTATGACCCTTGTGAGTGAAGCCGTCGGGAATCTCGTACTCCCAGCAGGGTCACCCAAGCCGGTAAGATCAAAGAAAATTAATTCTGCTTCCCTCCTGGAGCCTGATTGGTCTTTTCCTGCAAGCCAATCAGTTCTTGCATTCTAGGATCCTACTTGCCTATTGTTCTAGCTTCCAAGCTTAATACATAACAGGGAAGGAGCTAGACAAAGAATGATCCAAGAAGTCCTCAACAGCAGAACAGGTGGATGATAACAAGCAGTGTGTTAAAACGGCTGTGAAGGCGGATGAAGGCTGCGACAGATAGGATCCACCAGTTCGTCGTGACTACTCATGCCATCAGAACAGAGCCCTACTGCGAAGACTGTGCATTGGTCAGCGTGCACTGATCTACACACATAAAACAAATTCACGCATAGGTGTCTTCCAAAAACCCAACCCAACCCACCCCCATGGCGATCAGCAAATGTCTACAGGGGGCAGGAATGTGAAATCTGGAAGCCCCTAGTCATGAACACATGGGCAGTGGATACAGATTCAGTCATTCTGACTCAAGGAACAAGGCAGTTGAGCACCTCAGCAGCTGTATCCATGACTGAGCAGCCCTTTTTAGGGTCCACTCTGCTCACCCTGAAAAGGGCAAGGGGCTGGAAACAGTGCCCTAAACATGGTCTGCCTCCCTTTTTCCCTGACTGGGAAGTAGGGTCACCACCCAGGGGTCGTAAAAGACAATTGAACTTTGGAACATGGAATATATGCACTTTGTCAGATAACACAGACAGCGAACGTCCTAAATGCAGAACTGCCATCATTGCAAGAGAGCTGCGACATTTTAACATCGATATTGCAGCGCTTCAAGACTCTCAAAGAGCAGGCGAGGGACAACTGAAGGAAGAAAAAGGAGGCTACACATTCTTCTGGAAAGGTCTATCTGAACAAGAACATTGAATACATGGGTAGACTTCGCTATGAAAAATGACCTTGTGAAGCTCCTGTCAGAAGTCCCTACTGGCATTAATGAGTGGCTCTCAACCCTTCGAATAAAGCTCACAAAAAACCAACAGACTACTATTATAAGCACATGCACCAACACTGGATGCCGATGAAGACATTAAACAAAATGTTTACTCTCAGCTGGATACAATCCTATCAGAGACACCTAAGGAAGATAAAATTATCCTCCTGGGTGATTTTAATGCAAGAGCTGGGTGAGATTTCGATCTGTGGCCTGGGACTATTGGGAAAGAAGGAGTTGGCAACAGCAACCAGAATGGAATCTTACTTTTGACGATATGTGCAGCGCACAACCTTGTTATTACCAAAACACTCTTTTGACAGAAAAATAAATTTAAAATTTCATGGAGGCATCCTCTGTCAAACCACTGGCACCTCTTAGACTATGTTATTGTCCATGCTAAAGATCAACGTGATGTGCTCCTTACCAGAGCTATGACGAGCGCCAACGACTGCTGGACAGATCACCAACTAATACACGCCATGATGGCTATCAAGATTATACCTCAACGCAGGCTTCAGGGAAGAAAACCAAGGTGCAAAATGAACACTCAAGCCCTTCAAGTTTCCATTAAGCGAGATTGCTTCCAAACGACTCTTAAGGACCATCTGCTTTCAGAATTCCTGATAACATCAAGGAAAACTGGACCAAGCTAAAAACATCCATTATTGCAGTCTGTGAACAAACTATTGGATACCAAACCAAGAAACACCAGGACTGGTTTGATGAGAATGACAGTGAGATTAAATGCATGATTGACAAGAAAAGGAAGGCATTTCAGATCTGGCAAAGAGAAAGAAACTGTGCCACTAAGAAAAAAAACCTATGCCAATGCTAAGAACCAGAGAACTAAAAAACACCTGGTGGATAAAAAAAGCTCAAGAGATCCAGCACTTAGCCGACACTCATGATGCACAGAGTTTCTTTAAAGCCACAAAGACCATCTATGGACCAATAAATCATGGCATCTGCGTCCTACGCTCAGCAGATGGTACCACACTTGTAAAAGATAAAGAAGCTGTTGCACTGTGCTGGAAAGGACACTACCAACATCTCCTTAATCACAACTCCCCCATAGCTGCTGAGGTCCTCTCACAAATCCCACAAAAACAAATTAGAGATGAGCTTGCTGTATCTCCAAATCTGGGAGAGTTGTGTACAGCTATTAACCAAGTGAAAAACAACAAAGCCAGTGGACCTGATGAGATACCTGCTGAAATCTTCAAAGTGGGTGGAATTGAACTTACACAACAACTTCACAAGCTCATCAAAAAAATATGGGAGAGGGAAGCAATCCCAGCAGACTTCAGGGATGCCAAAATTATCATGGATCCACATGGATCCTCATGACAGAACTGATTGCGGAAACTATCAAGGCATCTCTCTATTAGCTGTGGCCGGCAAAATTCTTGCAAGGATCTTAGCAAACCGTCTCTTAACATTATCCGAGGTGACCCTTCCTGAATCCCAAAATGGTTTTCAGCCTTCTAGGGGGACAGTGGACATGATTTTCACAGCTCAACAACTTCAGAAAAAATGCAGAGAGCAAAACCAACCTTGGTGCTCACACCATGCCACCAGTTCTAGTGGTGCATCCAGCACCTCAGGGGCTCCCCTTGCTTGCTTATGAGAAGAACTGGCTCTGCATTCCATACAAAATGTTGTTGTGCCTGCTGTTTGCTGCAGAGACTGAAGATTCCTTCCCCCAGGTTTTGGCCCTGCTCAAGAACCAGTTAAGCACTTCTATGCCCCATTCATTTAAACTGCTGAATAAACTTGGCCCTTCCATGAATCCCATTGAAATCTATAACATTATTCGGTTGTGTCTCAGCATATTTATGGGAAATGTCACTATTATAAAGAGTTTGGAAGAAGAGTTTGGACTTGATATTCCGCCTTTCACTCCCTTTAAGGAGTCTCAAAGCAGCTAACAATCTCCTTCCTTCCCCACAACAGACACCCTGTGAGGAGCTGCATGTGGAGGAGCGGGGAAGCGAACCCAGCTCACATAAGTCCACCGCTCTTAACCACTACACCACACTGGCTCAAAGACTAATAGATGGCAGCTGTACATAACCTTTAGCTTAAAAAATAGCAACAATATCTATCTAATGGAACAGTGTAGTGTACTAGCTAGTTTCATAGAATCATAAAATCATAGAGCTGGAAGAGACCGCAAGGGCTATCTAGTCCAACCCCCTGCCATGCTGGAACACACAAGCAAAGCACTCCTTAAAAGATGGCCAGCCAGCCTCCACTTAAAAACCTCCAAAGAAGCAGACTCCACTACTCTCCGAGGTGGCGTATTCCACTGTCCAACAGTTCCCTGCCATAATGATGAAAACTATATGTTTGGATTTTGCTGTATTATAGCAACCTGTGGAATATGACAGTTTGCAGTTTCAAAATCTATTTGGCCACAGTGGATTGACCGTCTGGACACACAGAAACCTCTGGAAGATATTTTGAATCAATGCCTATGCGAAAGCAGTGGTACCAGTCCTTGCAGTTTCCTTCACAGTAAACCATGGTTAGGTCACCACTGGGCCTCCTGCACCCTTCCTTCAAGAAACATAGTGACCAGCAGCCTTCAAACAAGGAAGGTAAAATATCTGAGCAATAGGTTAGTGTATCCTTCTGGGCATGATCTAGACACAGTAATGTGACTCTCTTTCAATATTGAAAATATTTGTCTTGTCCTTCAAAATAGGTTTTCCCACTGTACTGTATTATTTCTTTTGCAATAATGTGACTCTCTTTCAAGATTTGTCTCTTCTTGGGAGGAACAGCATCAATTTCCACTTGAAAATATTTGTCTTGTCCTTCAAAATAGGTTTTCCCACTGTACTGTATTATTTCTTTTGCAATCCAGGTTCTAATGGCAGCCTTATCCATGTGTATGAACTGTAATTGGACAGCAGAAGCAATCAGATGGCAATGGTATATGTGAAAGGACCGTAGTCACTGGAATTACCTTGCCTGGGTATATCAGTTGGTGCAAAAAATGACCAGTCTGCAAAACTATAGGGATATTTTGAATCCATCTCATACAGACATGCTAAGAAGGATGTTATTGCATCAATCACAGAGTGGTTCAATCCATGTTTGGAATCTAGGTAGAGCATGGTCTTCCTTTTAAAAATGATTACTATCAGTATCCAGTGGACTTCTCTGTCATTTACTGGAATAATCAAAACATCTTTCTTTAGCACTCCAAATCTCAAACAGTTCTTCAGGGCTTGCACTGGCTATCTTTGACATATCTCCATGAATTGGCAAGTAAGTGGGAAAATTGTTCCATCGTGACCTAGCTCTTTGGCCATGATCACCCTGGAGGCAAGAAAGGCATCTATTAGGCGGTCATTTATCCAGTTTGATCCTTTCAGTGTGTTTATGCCATAGTCATACACACAGATGTTGGCAACTGAACCCACAAGTCCCATGGTTTGTAGACTGAGTGTGGGGAAGGTACAGTTGTGCCATGGCAGAACTGATGTACAAATAAGTGATTTGTCCAAACACTTCTCACTTTGTGTTGAGAATATGGGGCTGCTATCAAAAGAATCAATATTGGTCACTGTCAAATCCTCTTTCCCACTTTTTGGAGTGGAGGTCATCTGAAGTTGAGTGCTTTCCAGGTGTCTCATAGTCAGTTGGTGATCTTAAGGAGTCCAACCCCTCAGCAGCCTGCACTGAATCAGATGCTGGAGCTACTGTTATCTTTTCCTGCAGTCTGGGGAACTTTCTTCCCGATCTACTCTTCTTTTATTTCGCTTCAACTGTGTGAGCTGCAACTGGCAAGGCTTCCCTGGTTCTGGTGGCATGCCGATAGATTTTGTGGCAGCTATAATATGGTAACAAGTCCTGGATGATGGGCGCGCACACAATGTCCTGTACGGATGCCACGCGTGCGGCAGCCTGTATGGTTGCCAGGAGAGCGGCTGCCCATACAGCCTGTATGGCTGCCGTGAGAGGGGCTGCCTGTACGGATGCTACGCGAGCAGCAACCTGTACAGTCGCCAGGAGAGCAGCTGCCCATATGGTTGCTGCGAGAGGGGCTGCCTGTACAGTTGCCGCAAGAGTGGCAGTACAGCGACCATACTGCCACCCTCCCCCCAGCGTGGCACCCCGGGGCACCACCCCCCGCTGCCCCTTCGTATGCCCCTAGGTAAAGGTAAAGGTACCCCTGCCCGTACGGGCCAGTCTTGACAGACTCTGGGGTTGTGCGCCCATCTCACTTAAGAGGCCAGGGGCCAGCGCTGTCCGGAGACACTTCCGGGTCACGTGGCCAGCGTGACATCGCTGCTCTGGCAAGCCAGAGCCGCACACGGAAACGCCGTTTACCTTCCCACTGGTAAGCGGTCCCTATTTATCTACTTGCACCCGGAGGTGCTTTCGAACTGCTAGGTTGGCAGGCGCTGGGACCGAGCAGCGGGAGCGCACCCCGCCGCAGGGATTCGAACCGCCGACCTTTCGATCGGCAAGCCCTAGGCGCTGAGGCTTTAACTCACAGCGCCACCTGCGTCCCGACTCGTATGCCCCTGCAGCCAACCAAATGTACTATGAACAATCTGAAGTCATGCTGGACATAATTCACTACTAATCCTGTTCATTTTCTAAAAACACGTGGTGGACTCCAGGAAAGCAGTCAGCAGGCACCACAGTGCCCATGGGCACCACGTTGGAGACCCCCTATTTCAAAGTTTGCACTGACAAAATCTGTTGGCAAGAAAACCTGCAGTTAAACCTCCATTTATAATTACCACCCCCCCCCCAAAGCAACCAACTTTTGTCCCAAAACCATTTGTAGCTGAATTGGTTTTATAATTTACATTCACAGGTAAGATCATCACAATCTCTGCCTTGGATATTCTTGAAGTTTAGCAGCATCGAAACTTTCCAGGTGCAGTTCTTCATAGTGGAAGCTAAGGATATGAATGTCATTTTAATACAATGTTCTTGCTAATGCAGAACCATTTCAGATAGAGTTTTTATTTTGGTCATTCCATTGGTGTGATCTTACAATGTAATTTGGTGGAGTCCATTTAACAATCATGACGATCCATGAGGATTAAATTATTTAATATAGTGTTTGTTCCTTGGCTGTGCTCTGTGGTTTTTGTGGTTCGTTCTATGGTCATATACATCATGTGTGATTTGATAGTGATTTCAGGGTGACCAAACATAAAAAAACGTAAGGATCCATGGGAATCTGTGCTTCATGAAAATGTTTTTACAGCATGGCAGTGCCCCAAAGTGATCTGGCCATGAGCAGCATAGGTGGTTGGGTAATGAATATGGGGCGACTCAGAAAACTGTGGAGCTGTGAATTTTTTAAAAATATATATATTCAATTTTATAAGGATAGGAAAGTACAGAAAGGGAAAAGGGGGAGGGGATAGATACATAGATAGATAGATGATAGATAGATATAGATTAGAAATTTAAAAGATCTATAAAGATTATCAAATCCTACAAAGTACTGATAATAATAATAATAATAATAATAATAATAATAATAATAATAATAATTGTACCCTGCCCATCTGGCTGGGTTTCCCCAGCCACTCTGGGCGGCTTCCAAAAAGAAGAAATAAAAATACATTAAAAAGTCACACATTAAAAACGTCCCTAAACAGGGCTGCCTTCAGATGTCTTCTAAATGTCAGGTAGTTGTTTATCTCTTTGACATCTAATGACATTCCACAGGGCGGGCGCCACTACCAGGCCCTCTGCCTGGTTCCCTGTCGCTTTGCTTCTCGCAGTGAGGGAACCACCAGAAGGCCCTTGGTGCTGGACCTCAGTGGCCGGGCAGAACGATGGGGGTGGAGACACTCCTTCAGGTCTACTGGGCCAAGGCCGTTTAGGGCTTTAAAGGTCAGCACTAACACTTTGAATTGTGCTCGGAAATGTACTCGGAGCCAATGTAAGTCTTTCAGGACATGTGTTATATGGTCTCGGTGGCCTCTCCCGACTACCTGACTAGCTGCCGCATTCTGGATTAGTTGTAGTTTCCGGGTCACCTTCAAAGGTAGCCCCACGTAGAGCACATTGCAGTAGTCCAAGCGGGAGATAACTAGAGCATGCACCACTCTGGTGAGACAGTCTCCGGGCAGGTAGGGTCTCAGCCTGCGTACCAGATGGGGCTGGTAGACAGCTGCCCTGGATACAGAATTGACCTGTGCCTCCAAAATGGTCCTTCAGGGGCACAGTTACCCAATGCAGGACCAGGGAGTCCTTCACACCAGCCCCACCCCCTGTCCCCCAAGAACAGTACTTCCGTATTGTCAGTATTCAACCTCAATCCATTAGCTGCCATCCATCCTCCAACCGCACTCACACAGGACTTTCACCGCCTTCACTGGTTCTGAGTTGAAAGAGAGGTAGAGTTGGGTATCATCCGCATATTGATGGACACCGAGCCCAAACCCCCTGATGATCTCTCTCAGCAGCTTCATGTAGATGTTAAAAAGCATGGAGGGGAGGATGGAACCCCAAGGCACCGCACAAGTAAGGGCCCAGGGGTCTGAACACTCATCCCCCCCCCACTTTCTGGATACAGCCCAGGAGGAAGGAATGGAACCACTGTATAACAGTGCCCCCAGCTCCCAGCCCCTCTAGGCGGTCCAGAAAGATGTTATGGTTGATGGTTTCAAAGGCTGCTGAGAGATCCAGCAGAACTAGGAAACAGCTTTCACCTTTGTCCCTAGCCTGCCGGAGATCATCAAGCAGCGTGACCAAGGCAGTTTCAGTCCCATGATGAGGCCTGAATCTTGACTGGAAGGATCCAAATGGTCTGCATCCTCTAGGGAGTTGTTCAGCAACCACCCGCTCAATCACCTTGCCCAAGAATGGAAGATTTGAGACTGGGCGATAGTTGGCCATTCTGGCCAGGTCTAAAAATGTTTTTTTAAGAAGCAGTTTAATGACCGCCTCTTTCAGCAGGTCTGGGAATGCTCCCTCGCAGAGGGAAGCATTCACCACCCCGCAGAGCCCATCACCCAGCCCTTCCCAGCTTGCTTTTATTAGCCAGGATGGGCAAGGATCAAGGAGACAGGTGGTTGGTTTCATTCGTCCAAGCAGCCTGTCCACATTCTCGGAGGTAACAGATTGGAATTGATTTCATGCAACTTGACCAGAAAGGGTTCTAGCACTCTTCCGCCCTGGCCTGCTCCCACGGTGATTTCTACCTCCTTCCAAATATGAGCGACTTTATCTGCAAAAAAAACTTGGCAAAATCGTTGCAGGAGATCTTGGCGTCTTTACAAGGCCCCAGTGGTAAAGGTGGTTCCGTTAAATTGCAAACTACCTGAAAGAGTCTCCTACTACTATTTTCTGCAGATGCAATAGAGGCGGCGAAGAAAGTCTTCTTCGCCGTTGCTATCACTACTTGGTAGGCTCGACATTGAGCTCTAACCTGTGTCCGGTCCAATTCGGAATGAGTTTTCTGCCACCGGCGCTCTAGCCGTCTCAGCGATTGTTTCCTCGCCCTCAGCTCCAAAGAAAACTATGGGGCTGTCTGGGCTCCATGCAATCAGAGAGGGTGCTTTGGAGCCAGACAGTCGATAGCCCTAGTTAACTCCGCATTCCAGCGGGCCACCAGGGAATCAGCTGAAAGGCCATCAACATGGGATAAAGCATGCCATCTCTGGAAACCATTTGGATCCATTAAGTGGCAGGGCGGACCATCCGAATTGGTCCCACCTCCCTGCAGAGGAGAAGGGTCATGGAGAAGTCCAGTTGCACCAGGAAGTGATCTGACCATGGCACTTCTTTTGTTTCACTTTTACTTAGTGTCAGATCACCCACGTCACTAGAGGTGAACACCAGGTCTAAGGCATGTCCGTGACTATGAGTTGGGCCAAACTTATTCAGGGACAGCCCCATGGAGGCCATGCTTTCCACGAAGTCCCAAGCAGCCTCTTGTAAGTTCGTGTTGGCATGGATGTTAAAATCCCCTAGGACAACCAAACATGGTGTCTCCAGGAGAACATCCGCCATGACCTGAAGCAGCTCGAGCAGGGAATCCTTGGTCAGTACACCCAAAGAAATCCTGTACTGCCCCTATTGCCCAACTTCCAGAACATGCACTCAGAGAACTGGGTCTTCCCAGTAGGATGCCTGATGCAAGCTAGTGACTTCCTAAAAATCACTGCAACCCACCTCCCCGCCCACATGACCTGGGTTGCTGTGTGTAAGAGAAACCTGGTGGACAAGCAGCAGCTAGGACAGGACCATCTGCTTCATCCAACCAAGTCTCTGTTACACATGCCAGGTCAAGTCCTCCACGATCAAGTCATGGATGGCAGTGGTCTTATGAATCATTGACCTAGCATTGCACAGCAACACCTTCAGGTCATGTGGGTTTCCCTTGTTGAGCGCAAATATAACATTGAATCACAATGGTACAAAATAACTCAGCAAGCTGACATTTATCAAGAGTTAAACAAAGGTTAGTGTACTAAATATTATTTCCAATTCTAGGTTGTTTGCTATTGGAGAAATACCATATATGATTATAAAAATCTAAAGCAAGAATTATTTTAAAATATGATTTCATTTCTAGATCAGACAGACAAGATTTCTTCTACTATATATTTCTTTACCACACACACACAAAGCTTCTATTTTTAAACAGGAAATATTTTTGTAACTAAGGTCTATTATACAAATCCATACAGATGTTCATTTTGTTACAGTTCTGTTAAGTTGTATACAAATTATAAAGATGAGTCAATTATTTACTAAATTGGTGAGTTTTGCCATTACTGCATATTCTGATAGTTTCTCTTTCCATGCATCTATTTCAGGACATATGTCAGATTTCCATATGTTAGCCAACACCACTCTGACTGCTGTGGTCATATAACTAAATAGTTCCACAGACGATTTCATTTCCAACGGCATAGTTTTGGGGTCCAATGAAAATTTAGGGTGTTTTTTTTTTACATTTTTTCATTTCAAATGAACTTTCCTCCAAAACCTTTTGGTCTTTTCACAGGTCCACCATAAATGGAAGAAGATTCCTTAAGGTCTATGACATTTCCAGCAATGTCCATTCATTTCATTATTCATCTTCTGTATATTTTTCAAAGTTATATACCATTGAAAGAACATTTTTGTACAGTCATACCTCATGTTACAGCTGCTTCAGGTTACGTGTTTTTGGGTTGCGGACCACGGGAAACCTGGAAGTACCGGAACGGGTTACTTCTGCATTTCGCAGCTCGCGCATGCGCAGAAGGGCCAAATTGCGCTGGCGCCTGTGCAGATGCGGCCCTTCAGGATGCGACTGCTGTGGGTTGTGGACGTGCCTCCATCACGGGTTATGTCTGCAACCCGAGCTTCCACTGTACCAATTTTGTTTTAGGGCTTAACTTGCAGTAAATTTTATTCCTTTATTTGTAATTGTTCTCATTGTTCCACTGTAAAGTGCTCAAACTTTTTGCATCCATTTTGTCATATAAGGTTTTGCTTCTTCGGGCTCGGTGTCATATTTGAGTAATAGTTTATAAATTTTACCCAAAAGGTAGAACTCTGTTATGATGGACTCAAATTCTGTCTTTTCACTGATTCAAATGTTTGCCATACAGTCTTTCTTGAATCTGGATATTAGTTGACAGTATGTAAGCAGTTTCCTATTTTTTCTCCTCTTTAATACTTTGGCATGTATTTGATCTGTTCTTGAAGATGAACCATATCTTGGTACAATATATAGTCATACATTTTCCTATCAGCTCTAATAATAATGTTCCAGTGGTGACATTAACAGTGCAGGTAAGGGCATTTTTGGGATTTTTGTAGTGCAACTCATGTTTTTTGTGGTGCAGGCTATGACGTGTGATCTGACGTTGAGTTTGGGTTGGCCCAATGCAAAAAGCGTGAAGATCCATGAGGATCCGTGCTTCAAAACCACTTTTGGGGGCCATGGAGTGGCCAGGAAGCTGTGGATCCTGGTTTTTTGTGGTGCAGGCTGTGCCCATGGCCATGATGTTTGATCTGATGGTGACTTTGGGCTGATCTAATGCAAAAATCATGAGGATCCATGAGGATCCATGCTTCAAAACCACGTTTATGGGCCACGGTATGGCCAGGAAGCCGTGGATCCGAGTTTTCTGTGGTGCAAGCTGTGCTCCTGGCTATGACATGTGATCTGACGTTGAGTTTGGGTTGGCCCAATGCGTAAAGCGTGAGGATCCATGAGGATCTGTGCATCAAAACCATGTTTTCGGGCCACGGTATGGCCAGGAAGCTGTGGATCCGTGATTTTTGTGGTGCATGCTGTGCCCATGGCCATGATCTGATGGTGACTTTGGGCTGATCTAGTGCAGAAATCATGTGTATCCATGAGGATCCATGTTTTTTAACCATGTTTTTGCGCCCCTGCGGCCCCACGAAACAGTGGATGCATGATTTTTTTGATGCTGTCTACATAGTAAGACATGGTCTACAGTATCATGGTGGTTTTATTTAATTTGAATGAAAAAATCATATGAATGGATCCGCCTTTTACCCTTCCCCCCTCATCTTCTAATATACGGGATTACGTGGTGTACTTAGCTGGCGATGTTATATGCTTCTATGTTGGGGATTCCCATCCTACTTCTGAGGAAGGGAGGTGCAAGTATTTGGGGCTTATTCTTGATTTTTTGTGTGAGAAGATAAATGACTATAATTTTTTCTGCCATCTGGGCTGGGAGAATCCTGATTGGGAGGATTTGGAATAGGTAGGTTAATTTAAGAAGGGTGAACATTTTGATCATGGCTATTCTGTCTGAGAGAGTGAAATTGGTGTTGTTCCATCTCTTTAGGTCTTTGCTGAGTGGAAGGAGTGGAGGTTTCTGGTTATTTGTACCTCTAGGTATCTGAACTTGGTGTGGCAAAGTTTTATCTTGGTGATGTTAGTGAATTCTTTTTGGGTATGAGAGGGTGTGTTGAAGCACATAGCCTCAGACTTTGGAAAATTTACCTGTAGGCCCGACACCATTGCAAATGTGTTGAGTTCTCTGATTAGGGAGGTCTGGGTTTATGGGGTCCGGGGTTGTAACCATTAGGTCGTCTGCAAAGAGCCCTGATTTATAGGTTCTGCCTTTTATTTCCTTTTTTTTTTTTTTAAATGATTTTTATTAATTTCCAATTTTTTATCACAGACAAAAAAAACAACATAAAAACAAACAAACAACAAACTCATATTTTCTTAACCTTATTTTCATAACCCTCTTTTCCCGGACTTCCCCATACCTTTCCCTTTTTGCATCCTTAGTTTAGTACCATTATTCAGCAACCTATCTTACCCAATTAAATATAAATTTGTCCTCTTTCTCTATTCCACCCTAAATTTTTAAACCCAATTATCGCTGCAATTCTACGTCTTCTTTTCCCTCAGCATTTTAACACTCCTCAGTTTTATAATAATTCTTAAGATACATCTTAAATTTCTTCCAATCTTCTTCCACAGTCTCTTTCTCTTGGTCGCGGATTCTGCCGGTCATTTCTGCCAGTCCCATAAAGTCAATCACTTTCGCCTGCCATTCCTCCAGGGTGGGTAGCTCTTGTGTCTTCCAATACTTTGCTAGAAGAATCCTTGCTGCCGTAGTAGCGTACAAAAAGAAATTCTTATCCTTCTTCGGCACCAACTGGCCGACCATACCCAAGAGAAATGCCTCTGGTTTCTTGTTAAAGGTGCACTTAAGCACTTTCTTAATTTCATTATAAATCATTTCCCAGAAGGCCTTAATCTTTGGGCAGGTCCACCAAAGGTGGAAAAAGGTACCCTCAGTCTCTTTACATTTCCAGCATTTGTTATTGGGCAAATGGTAAATCTTCGCAAGCTTGACTGGGGTCATGTACCACCTATAAATCATTTTCATAATGTTTTCTCGTAAGGCATTACATGCCGTGAATTTAATACCTGTGGTCCATAACTGCTCCCAGTCAGCAAACATAATGTCATGACCTATGTCCTGTGCCCATTTAACCATAGCACACTTCACTGTCTCATCTATTGTATTCCACTTCAACAGCAAGTTGTACATTCTTGATAAATTCTTAGTATTGGGTTCTAACAATTCTGTTTCCAATTTCGATTTCTCCACCTGGAAACCAATTTTCCTGTCTTGTTTGAAAGCCTCCATTATTTGAAAATAATGGAGCCAATCTCGTACCTTGGACTTTATTTTCTCATAACTTTGTAATTTAAATTCACCACCTTCTTGTTCTAAAATCTCAGAGTATTTCGGCCAATTGGTTGTCATATTAAGTTTCTTTACTTCCTTAGCCTCCATAGGTGAAAGCCACCTGGGAGTTCTGTTTTCCAGTAAATCTTTATACCGTATCCATACATTATATAGTGCTTTCCTGACAATATGATTTTTGAAACCCTTATACACTTTAACCTTGTTATACCAGATATATGCATGCCAACCAAAATTATTGTCAAATCCTTCCAAATCTAGAATGTCTGCATTTTCAAGAAGTAGCCAATCTTTTAACCAGCAGAAAGCTGCCGATTCATAGTAAAGTCTTAAGTCCGGCAGGGCAAACCCCCCTCTTTCTTTAGAATCGGTAAGTATCTTAAACTTAATTCTGGGCTTTTTGCCCTGCCAGACAAAATTAGATATGTCTTTCTGCCACTTCTTGAAACAGTCCAGTTTATCAACAATTTGTAATGTCTGAAACAAAAATAACATTCTAGGCAATACATTCATTTTGATCACAGCTATTCGACCTAACAAGGAAAGCTTCAGGTTTGACCATATTTCTAAATCTTTCTTTATCTCAGTCCAGCACTTGTCATAAGGTAAAGGTAAAGGTACCCCTGCCCGTATGGGCCAGTCTTGACAGACTCTGGGGTTGTGCGCCCATCTCACTTAAGAGGCCGAGGGCCAGCGCTGTCCGGAGACACTTCCGGGTCACGTGGCCAGCGTGACATCGCTGCTCTGGCGAGCCAGAGCCGCACACGGAAACGCCGTTTACCTTCCCGCTGGTAAGCGGTCCCTATTTATCTACTTGCACCCGGAGGTGCTTTCGAACTGCTAGGTTGGCAGGCGCTGGGACCGAGCAGCGGGAGCGCACCCCGCCGCAGGGATTCGAACCGCCGACCTTTCGATCGGCAAGTCCTAGGTGCTGAGGCTTTAACCCACAGCGCCACCTGCGTAGTTTACATTCTTAGATGTCATGTTAATCCCCAGGTATTTTACACTCTTTGCCACCACTAACCCAGTTTCCTCTTGGAATCTTTCCCTTTCAACATTTGTTAAGTTCTTTTCCAATACCTTGGTTTTTTGTTTATTCAACTTAAATCCTGCGACCTGGCCAAATACTTGAATTAATTCCAAAGCTCTTTTGGTACTAGTGTCTGGCTCTTGCAAGGTCAGTACTAAGTCATCTGCAAAAGCCTTTAATTTGTAATGTCTGGCTCCGACCTGAATCCCTTTTACCAGCTGATCTCCCCTAATCATATTTAACAGGACCTCCAGGACCGATATAAAAAGTAATGGGGATATTGGGCACCCCTGACGTGTCCCTTTTTCTATAGGTAGTTCATCCATAACCACATTATTTACAATTAACTTCGCCTTTTGCTCAGAATAAATTGCACTTATACCATTTTCAAACCTTTGGCCTACCCCCATCCCGTGGAGATTCTTTTTCATAAATTTCCAAGATATATTGTCAAAGGCTTTCTCCGCGTCCACAAAAATTAAAACTGCCTTCGTATTAATGTTCACTGTCAGCATTTCTATAATGTCAATTATATTCCTTACATTAGTAGATATATGCCTACCCGGGAGAAAGCCTGCCTGGTCTTTATGAATCTCCTCCACCAGCACCTTCTTTAGTCTTTTTGCCAAAATGTCTGCAAAAATTTTGTAATCCACATTAAGTAGTGATATAGGGCGGTAGTTCTTGATCTGTTTTTTATCAACCTCAGTCTTTGGTATAAGTGTGATGAAGGCTTCTTTCCACGTCTCAGGTGCCCTTTTCCCCTCTAATATCTCGTTGCAAACCTCCTTAAGTGGCTGAATTATCCAGTCTTTCAAAGCTTTGTAATATCTGGAGGTTAGTCCATCTGGCCCTGGAGATTTCCCCAGTTGCATGTTTTGAATGGCACCCTCAATTTCTTGTTCAGTTATTTTCTCATTTAAAAACGCCATACTTTGTTGCGAAATTTTTTGTAATCCATATTTCTTAAGAAATTCTTCAATGTCTCTTTCGTTTTCCGGCCCTTGTGCATACAGTCTTCTGAAATAGCTCTGAAAGCAGTTACTGATCTCATTTGGTTTCGAAATATTCTTTCCATCTACCTCCAAACTCGTAACTGTGTTCAATTTCAGTCTCTTCTTCAATTGCCATGACAGGAGTTTCCCACATTTATCTGCCGATTCAAATGTCTTTTGTCTCATTCGTTTAATTTTCCATTCAATCTCCTGGTTCATCAATTCCATATATTGCTTCTGATACAATTTGATTTGTCTCAAGATCTCATGTGACTTTGGGTTGGATCTCAGTTTCTTTTCACTGTCTTTTATCCTTTCCAAAATTTTGTCTTTCTTCTCCTGTTGTTTCCTCCTTTTCAAGGAGTTCTGCTGTATCAAGAAACCCCTCATCACGGCCTTGCTTGCGTCCCAGATCACTCGTTTCTCCACTTCTGTCCTTAGATTTATCTCAAAATAGTCCTTCAAAGTCTTTTGGGCCTTTTGGTACACCTCTGGATCTTTAAATAGGGTGTCATTCATTCTCCATCTAAAAGAGCCAGCTGTTGTTGTTTTCATTTCCATCTTTACTGCATTGTGGTCGGAGCATGTCTTTGGGCAGATTTCCACTTTCTTTATCTTAGGAGCCATCCCACTAGTAATCCATATTTGATCTATTCTTGTCCAGGTCATCTGTGATTCTGAAAAGAATGTTCCCTCCCTCTCAAGGGGGTTTCTTATTCTCCAAATGTCGATCAAGTCCAAGTTATCAGTCATTTCAAAGAAAGTCTTAGGTAGTCTCCCGTCCTTGGAGATCACCTGTCTTTGCGCTTTGTCCATATTTGTAGATACAACCCCATTCATATCGCCTAATAAAATCACTTTGTAATCCAGATAATTTGTTAATGTCTCATGTAATTTCTTATAAAATTCTGCCTTCCCTTCATTTGGTGCATAGATTCCAAGTATCAAAATTTTTTCTCCTTGGATCTGTATCTCAATTGCCAAGATTCTGCCCTGTTCATCTTTAAAAATCTGTCTTGGAGCCAATTTCTCTTTTGCGTATATCACCACTCCTCTTTTCTTAACTTTATCTGATGAAATAAATTCTTGTCCCAATCTTTTATTTATAAGTAATCTTCTATGTGCTCTTGTCACGTGGGTTTCTTGCAAGCAAATCAGATCCAATTGTTCTTTCTTCAAAATATGAAAAACCTCACGCCTTTTCCTGGGAAGGTTCAGTCCATTACAGTTCCAAGTTAAAATTCTCAGAGACATTGTTAATTAATTACCTCCAACTGCACCCTGCAGCTGTTCTTCGTCCGTTGGTGATTTGAGTCCAAATGTCAAATTCCCCAAGTCTGTATCTGCAGTTGAGTTGAGGACCCCTTTCACCAGGTCTTCTCCGTGTTTGTGTAGGAACTGTTCTTTATCTTGTACAGTCTTTATCTTGACTTTCTTTCCTTGGAAGTTGAAAGACAAACCCTGTGGAAATTCCCACCTGAAAGGTATGTTGTTCTTCTTCAGCAGGTCCACCAGAGTCTTGAACTGAGTTCTCACCTCCAAAATATATTTTGGGATATCCCTGTAGATTTGCACAGAGACGTTTTGAATCTGGAGTGTTTTCTGGTAATGCAGACTAAGTATCTTGTCTCTCTCCTCTTTCGACCTCAATGTAATCAGGCAGTCCCTTGGAATCTTCCTGCCTTGCCTTCTACCCAATCTGAAGGCGGTTGTAATCTCAAATTCTGTTCCCTCTAGATTTTCCTGCCAAAAGCCTGAAATTTCTTTGTGAGAAAGTCCACTAGGTTGTCCCCCTCACTCTCAGGAACCAACCTAAGTCTTAAGTTCTTCTCCTTACGCTGCATGTCCCATAAAGAAAGGGTCGCCTCATGCTGGTCAAGCCTCCTACAAACAGGAACTAAATTTTCCTGTGTAGATTCCGCAGTAGATTTAGCCTCTTCTGCAATTTTCCTTATTGTGGCGTTCTCCTCTACCAGCTGTTGTATAATCTGTGTATTAGACGTTACGCTCTTCGTGTTCAATTCCAATTTTGCCGTTAGATCTGCCAATTGCTTGGTGTTTTCTGTACTCTGTTTGTTCAACCTTTCTAAAGATTCATTTATCTTCAATAATGCCTGCGTCACTGACTCCATGAATGCACTTATTCCCTTTTCCTGTCCACCTGGGCCTGTTGGCAATTGTCCTGATAAAGAGCCCCTTTTCTTATGTGCTGCCTTAGACTTGGATCTTGTTGCTATCTCGTCTCCAGGGCCGCTCATGTCCCAAGGTCGTTCTCACAGGAACAGGTTTGAATGGAAAAAGCCAGTGACTAACAATCGTGTTGCAACTGTTACTTCCAACCCTCTAGAGGGAGCTGAGACCTTCAATGTAGCAAGGAAACAATGAATCCAAAAGCCCTCAGAGGGAAAAGTTACTAAAAAACTTCTCTCAGTCTTTTAGTTGCAACCATATAATTTTTACAAAGTCTCAATAAATTGTAGCAAATAAAGTCTCCTCTTTGCAATGTCTTTGACAGCTCCCTGTCAAAGTGTATCACTCAGGCAGTCCGTTCCCAGAGATAGAGTCTGCGGTAGATTGTCTCTTAAAAAGTTTTCCTGCAGGTTTCCTTTCTTTTTCACCCCCCCCCCCGCTCCTGCTCCCTAGGGGGGAGGACTTAAGTCAATGCTGGGGTTAATCCTTTTTTTTTTAAAGTCCCTTAAAAGATGTCAATTGCAGCTTACTAAGTCCGTTGCTTTAGCAGTCATGCAATCTGGGGAAGGCAGACTTCCTTTGTTTACCGTCCCCACTTTCGGCCAAATTTTAAAAGAAGTTGAATTTAAAGTCCCGAAAGGGTTGCCAATCCTACTCACGGGAATCTCTTTCAGTCCGAATAACAGGAAGAAGTCGGCGCTCTCCGCTAATGGCGATGCGGCTTCACTCCACGAGCTGGGTAGCGACTCTCAGCTCTGTGCTCCCCCGATGCTCCTCCGGAGCCTTTAAAAAGGCTCTTTCGCAGTAAAAGGGGGCGCAAACGATGCCCACCGAGTCTCCTTGCTCACAGGCTTCCGCGCCTGTGATTTTAGGGGTCCCCGCTTCGCCGTAGCGGTCAGACCCGAACTCGCGGAGCAGCTCTCTCTCCGGAGAACGGAGAGCGAGCCGCCATTAGCGCCGGCGCCAACCGGAAGTCTGGTTCTGCCTTTTATTTCCACTCCCTGTGTGTGGCTGCTCGAATTCGGATTGCTAGAGGTTCCAGAGCCAGAATGAATAGGAAGGGAGACAGTGGCAATGGTGGGAGCCTACCCCTACCCCTGCTCATGACCAGGATCCTAAAACTCCACAGGAGCAGTGGAGTAGTGTTGATTTGGAACAATGGTTTGCTGAGTGGCACAGTTTGGAAGACAATAGTTGGGCAGAACTGGGAGGTGAACAGCAAGAAGAACGGGAAGAGAGTGATCTAGCAGGCTCTCTCTCACCAGAAGATGTGCAGCCTCTCAGTTCCAAGGCTAGGATAAGGTGGCTGTGCTCAGTGGTTGAGAGATCAGGTGGCTAGGAGACGAGAGGACAGAAGTGACTGGAGGGAAGTGGGAGGAACATTAAATGGGAGCACCTGCACTCCGAGAATGGTTGCTTGTTCTTTTGCTGCATTCATTAAACATTAAACCATCGGCTGTGGTGAGGACTGCAGGGCCTGCTCCCTTCCAAAGCCTTTTCCAGCTGACCCAGGGGGCGGGGCCCAGGCCCTCACACTCCTGGGACTCCTGTTGCAATGCTTAGAGTGTGGGGCTGGACTCATTTGGAACAAACTCCTGGGGAAGTGTGGGGTTGACCATAACATCCTTCTGGACCGTCTAGAGGAGCTGGGAGCTGGGGGCACTGTTATACTGTGGTTCCGCTCCTTCCTCCTGGGCTGTGTCCAGAAAGTGGTGGTGGGGAATGAGTGTTCAGACCCTTTGTCCCTCAGAGTTCCATCTTCACCCCCATGCTTTTTAACATCTACATGAAGCTGCTGGGAGGTTTGGACTGGGTGTCCATCAATATGCAGATGATACCCAGCTCTACCTCTCTTTCAACTCAGAACCAGTGAAGGCAGTGAAGGCATAGCTGTCAAGTGTCCCTTATTTGAAGGGACAGTCCCTTATTCCAGCGCCATGTCCCGCTGCTGTCCCTTATTGATGGATGTCCATTAAATGTCCCTTAAATGATGTGCCTTAAATTTCAAAGGAAGCAGCTCCTCTTCCTCCCTCCCTGCTGGCCTGCGGGAGGAGGGAGGCTCCAACTGTGTTGCTTGGCTGTGTTGCTCACCCAATAAGAAGTCTAAGAACGACTGGGGGGTGGAGCTTGCATGCCTTGTGTGTGGCTAGTTAATGCAAGCTGAGGGGTTTTTTGAATGCTGGACGCCATTTTGTTGCACATGCTACTGCAAACTTTGCAGTGAAAAGCCAGGCCAGGGAGCCATCTTAAGTTGAGGCTGCATAGGCCTTGTGGTGCATGTGATTCAGATTCTAGTCAGTTGAACCTCTGGTTACAAAGTTGGTTGGACAGTGTTCTCGAAGCTACCAGCATGAGTTTGACCAGACTGCAGGAGGACAGGAAGACTGGAGTGCCTGGAACAGGTGAGGCTGCAGGTCCCTTATTTTGGCTGCTGGTCCCTTATTTTCAAGGCTGCTGGTCCCTTATTTTCAAATCTGTAAGTTGACAGCTATGGGTGAAGGTCCTGTGCGAGTGCCTGGAGGTGGTTGGAGGATTTATGGCGGCTAATGGATTCTTGATTCCTGACAAGACAGAAGTACTGTTCTTGGGGGACAGATGGCGGGCCTGGTCTTGAATGGGGTAACTGTGCCCCTGAAGGACCAGGTGCACAGTCTGGGAGTCATTTTGGACCCACAGCTGTCCATGGAGGCGCAGGTCAGCTGTCTACCAGCTCCACCTGCTACGCAGGCTGAGACCCTACCTACCTGTCTCACCAGAGTGGTGCATGCTCTGGTTATCTCCCGCTTGAACTACTGCAATGCGCGATATGTGGGGCTACCTTTGAAGGTGACCCGGAAACAAACTACAACTAATCCAGAATGCGGCAATGAGACTGGTGACTGGGGGTGGCCGCCAAGACCACATAATACTAGTCATGAAAGACCTACCTTGGCTCCCAGTACGTTTCCGAACACAATTCAAAGTGTTGGTGTTGACCTTTAAAGCCCAAAACGGCCTCGGCCCAGTATACCTAAAGGAGCATCTCCCCCCCCCATTGTTCTGCCCTGACGCTGAGGTCCAGCACCGAGGGCCTTCTGGCGGTTCCCTCATTGCGAGAAGCAAAGCTACAGGGAACCAGGTAGAGGGCCTTCTCAGTAGTGGCGACTGCCCTGTGGAACGCCCTCCTATGAGATGTCAAAGAGATAAACAACTACCTGACATTTAGAAGACATCTGAAGACAGCCCTGTTCAGGGAAGTTTTTAATGTGTGACATTTTAATGTATTTTTAATCTTTGCTGGAAGCTGCCCCAAAATATTATTATTATTATTATTATTATTATTATTATTATTATTATTATTTCTGTTACTGGTAAGAGACTGCTTTCTCTTTGTACTGCTTATCTATGGCCAAGGGGGGAGGAAGCTGAGCCCCAAAGCCTGACAGCATCCATGTTCTGTGCCTCTTTGGATAGCTATGCTATTAGAGTCCATACTATTAGTCCTGCATTTTGCTGAGGTTCGGGAGTATATTTGTTTGAGGGTTTCTAAGAAGTTTGAACCAAATTTCATGTTGGTTAGTACTGCTAATAGGTTCTTCCACTCTAAGCAATCAAAAGCTTTGAGGATGTCTAGGGACATAATTGTCAGTGGAAGTTTAGTTACCTTGCTGTGTTCAATCAGATTCAGTAGTTTCTTGATGGGATCTGTTATATTGCGACCAGGGATGAAGCCAGTCTGGTCTGGGGCTATTAACTTGTGTAAGAATTTTTTTTGGCGGTTGGCCAAAATTGATGTGAATATCTTTATTATCTGCAGGGGAGACACTGTGGTCTTCAGTAGTTCTGCTAATCTCAGTTCCATTTACCTCTGGTCTCGTTCTGTTGTTGGGTTGTTGTCATTTGGGTGTGTGTGTTGTGCTCTCAGTGCTGTTCACCATCTCCCTGGTTGGTGCCATCTCGATCTCCCTGATGCTCTTGATTTGAGATCTGCGTGGTGTCCTTTTGGTGTGGAGCGTGTTACGGTTAGGAGTTGTGGTAGTGGTGGTTCCTGGGTGTTGTTGGGTTGCTGAACATTATTGATTGGAGGCTTTTACAGAGCATCTGGATTAGATGGCCATTTTTGTCATGTCTGGGATGTGTTTTAAGGGCTTCTCTGGGGTTTCCATAGTTGTCCCAGTTGTGTTGGTGAACAGCACTGAGAGCACAACAGACAAGCAGACAGACAAGTAGACCAACAGACAAACAGTTGACATAAAAGGGTGACATAAAAAGCAGAGATGCAAGAGACCAACGGGGTGGGGACGGAGGGAGGATGGGGGGGTTAATTTTGGATACCCCAGTGCGTACAATGGGGAGGAGTGGGTCCAATTAAGGGTGGGAAATGAGATTAGAGAGTTAAAAATTTAAGACAGGAACAAAACAAAACCAAACAAAGACAAAAGGGAGAGAGGAAGAGGAAAGAAGGGATAAAAAAGGAGGGAAGTTAGAATAAAATATAAAGACGAAAAAATGAGAGAGAGAGAGAAAGAGAGAGAGAGAGGGAGAGAGAGAGAGGAGGGCGGAAATAATAACAGTAATGATTAGAAAATTGCAGTGGTGGTCCAAGTTATGGATGTATGAGGTAGGTGACCACAAATGAAGGGTTACTATTGAAAGTGGGTGGGGAGATATAGGTCTGTAATTTTAATTATTTTAATTATTATTATTTGTTGGAGGGGAAGGAGATAAAAGAAAGGAGAGAGGAAGGAGGCAGTAGGAAATTTAAGAGTTAAAACAAAAGGAAAGAGGAAGCAAAAAACAACAAAAAAGAAAAAAGAAGAGAAAAGAAGAAACTGAAAATGTCGAGGTGGTGGTGCCTGGAAGTAGTTATATATACTATCAAATGATAAAAGTAAAATATATCTGTATATGCAGAAACTTTCTTTGAGGGGGGGGGAAATAAAATAGGGGGGAAAGGAGGGGGAATGGAAAAGTTTTGTTTTAAAAGAGGCTGATGGTAGTAATGGGAAGGTGGGGGGAGGAAGGATTCCCCCCCCCAAAAAAAACAGGGACTCAGATTTTTATTTTATTCTCTTTTTTCTATTTAATATAAAAAATGAGAAATAATAATAATAATAATAATAATAATAATAATAATAATAATAATAGAATAAAAATTAGAAGGACAGAAAATCAGGGCTGAAGTGGCGATCCCAGGAAGTGGCCTGTTCAGGTCTCCCTTCTGGGCACCTCCTTTTTAATTCTTAGGAGTTAGAAAAAATAGAGGTAAAAAATCCTTTCTGGCCCTCCTGGTTCTCACCTACCTCTCCTCTTTCTTTGGTGTCGGTGGCAGTGGCGACAGCCACTTTTTTCTTTGTTTTCCCTTTGGCTTCAGAGGCCTTCAGGCCCTGGAGCTCTGCCGGGACATTGGTTGGGTGCTCTTGGTGCCGGTGTTGTAAGCCAAAAGTGGCTTATCTTCTGAGTTAAGCCAATAAAACTCAGAGACAAGAGGAGTTAGGAGTCCATTGTTGTTTATTGCAAAGCAATAGGTTACAGTCGAATCTTTTTGCAAAACTGCAACCCCGCCCAAGGGTCTGGGCATGGGTATTTATAACATTTCAAACAAAGGATTTCATTTTTCACCAATCATGTACATCATTACCTCATTTCATCATTAATACACATGTGCAATAAGCATTGCTAACTAAACTTTGATTCTCACCGTGATTGTGATAGTATGCATGTTGGGAAGCCATTTTCACCATGTGTCAGGGGCTCAGGAGCAGAGGCACAGGGAAGAGAGGAGATGGAGAGCGAAGGGGAAGAATCCGAGGGGAGTGTAGGAGAAGAGGACAGTGGACCGAGGGATTCCATGAGCCTCTCCAGCGAATTGGAAGATTCACAGAAGGGGGCGCCAGTGGCCAGGGGTAGGGGGTTCCCAAGGGGAACGCCCCAGGAGCAAGGGGGCAGCAGGGACTCCCAGAGCAGTAGCTGGAAATCAGGACCAGCTTCCCCACCAGAGCAGAGTGGGGGGGAAGAGTCCCAAGGATCGGGGCCAGTGCATTCCCCACCAGGGAGAGAAGATAAGGCAGGGCTGACCACGCCTGCATCAGAAAGTCGGACAACAGAGGAGAGGTCAGATCCGGCCAGTGTCCCGGAAGAGGGAAGCAGTGACTGAAGTAGTGTAACGGTTAGGAGAAAGATCACTGGGCTGGCGCGAGAGGCAAGTTCAAATGTACAGGAGCGCGGGACAGCAGAGAATGAGGATTGGGAACCGGGTCCTAAAGCCCGCCGGAGGGAGGGGGAGGAGCTAAGCGACTCAGCGTCGGAAGAGTCCAGAAAGGGCAATGCCCCAGCGGGCAGGAGGACCCAGAGGAGGAGAGAGCAGCGTAAAAGGTGGAGCAGGGCTAGGATCTTAAACTGGTGTCATAGGGGAGGAGACTCAGACGGGACTTCGTCGATCTAGGCTTTAAGACGTAGAGCTGCACGCTGTGGCTTTGAAATGGAAACTGAACTTCAATAAATTCTTTTGTACATTACTACAGCCTAGCGTTGGTCCTCTGTGAGCTGGGACCTAGAGGCAGCTCTGACACCATGTATCAACTTATGTTCTAGTTTATGAACTGTATCTTTGTGATTGACGTATTAGCTGTCCTTCTGTCCCAGTGGGGCACGGCGACTTGCCAAATCATCAGTTTCATAAAGCAACAGGTTACCATAACTTCTCTATTAGAAGCATATTCAAGGATTTATAGGGGTTCATATTATCACATTCATTATGGCCCTTTGGGCCACTACCACACCGGCACGACCAAGGTCACTGGGGAGAGTCTTGGCGGCTTCCCCCGCTGACTCCCGGTTCCCCTCCGGTGGTAGCAGTGGAGGCCAGACTGGAGGCCAGCCATGCAGCGCAGTTGGAGCTGGCTGTCTTCAGGAGCTCCATGCTGCTGTGGCGCCCACCATCTTGCCGCGCTGGAAGTCCATGAGCCTTTTTTAAAAAATACCTCAGATCGCAGCAAAAATGTAAAGTCAATTTAAGAGTGGTAAAATGAGAAACTGCAGAAAGTTGTGCCATCCACAAGGGTGGGTGTATTTACCCTCCCCCTGATTAGATTACCCAAGCCTTTTTTGCCTGCACATGTCCTAGGTGAATAAGGGAGCTATTATTGCAATCACAGCATCATTGTGGATACACACACTCCATTGCCAGAAATGCCCCGTCTATTTTGATCTGTTTTCAAATGGACACAGGCCGCATTCACACCAAATACTATACAATTTTAAACAGTCATGGCTTCCCCTGGAGAATTATGCAATCTTTAGTTTGTTAAGACTGCTGAGAGAGACCCCTTTCAGAATTAGAATTCCCAGAATGGTTTTACACTGTTATGTACTGAGCTTGGGTTGTCTAATGACTCTCAGCACTCTTAAGAAGTCCGAGCTCTCAGAAATCTTTGGGAGAAGCCATAACTTTTGGCGTCATAGAGCTTTAAATGTATGAGTGTGAATGTGGCCTTACTGCAGGGCAATGCAGAATCAAACTGCAAATAAGCTTTTGTTTTTGGAATGAAGCTAGTTTCTCAAGAAACGCTTTTCAGGGGCAAAACAATGTGCAATGGATCTCATAGAATCATAGAATCATAGAATCATAGAGTTGGAAGAGACCACAAGGGCCATCGAGTCCAACCCCCTGCCGAGCAGGAAACACCATCAGAGCACTCCTGACATATGGCTGTCAAGCCTCCGCTTAAAGACCTCCAAAGAAGGAGACTCCACCACACACCTTGGCAGCAAATTCCACTGTCGAACAGCTCTTACTGTCAGGAAGTTCTTCCTAATGTTTAGGTGGAATCTTTTTTCTTGTAGTTTGGAACCATTGCTCCGTGTCCACTTCTCTGGAGCAGCAGAAAACAACCTTTCTCCCTCCTCTATGTGACATCCTTTTATATATTTGAACATGGCTATCATATCACCCCTTAACCTCCTCTTCTCCAGGCTAAACATGCCCAGCTCCCTTAGCCGTTCTTCATAAGGCATCGTTTCCAGGCCTTTGACCATTTTGGTTGCCCTCCTCTGGACACGTTCCAGTTTGTCAGTGTCCTTCTTGAACTGTGGTGCCCAGAACTGGACACAGTACTCCAGGTGAGGTCTGACCAGAGCAGAATACAGTGGCACTATTACTTCTCTTGATCTAGATGCAATACTCCTATTGATGCAGCCCAGAATTGCATTGGCTTTTTTAGCTGCCGCGTCACACTGTTGACTCATGTCAAGTTTGTGGTCAACCAAGACTCCTAGATCCTTTTCACATGTACTGCTCTCAAGGCAAGTGTCACCCATCTTGTATTTGTGCCTCTCATTTTTTTTGCCCAAGTGCAATACTTTACATTTCTCCCTATTAAAATTCATCTTGTTTGTTTTGGCCCAGTTCTCTAATCTGTCAAGGTCGTTTTGAAGTGTGATCCTGTCCTCTGGGGTGTTAGCCACCCCTCCCAGTTTGGTGTCATCTGCAAATTTGATCAGGATGCCCTTGAGTCCATCATCCAAGTCGTTGATAAAGATGTTGAATAAGACCGGGCCCAAGACAGAACCCTGTGGCACCCCACTAGTCACTCTTCTCCAGGATGAAGAGGAACCATTGATGAGCACCCTTTGGGTTCGGTCAGTCAGCCAGTTACAAATCCACTGAGTGGTAGCATAGTCAAGTCCGCATTTTACCAGCTTCTTTACAAGAATATCATGGGGCACCTTGTCAAATGCCTTGCTGAAATCAAGGTAGGCTACATCCACTGCGTTCCCTTCATCTACCAGGCTTGTAATTCTGTCAAAAAACGAGTTCAGGTTAGTCTGACACGACTTATTTTTCAGAAATCCATGCTGACTATTGGTGATCACAGTATTCCTTTCTAGGTGCTCACAAACTGTTTGCTTAATGATCTGCTCCAGAATCTTCCCTGGTATTGATGTCAGACTGACTGGGCGGTAATTATTTGGGTCCTCTCTTTTCCCCTTTTTGAAAATAGGGACAACATTTGCCCTCCTCCAGTCTGCCGGGACTTCGCCTGTTCTCCAGGAATTCTCAAAGATGACTGCCAGTGGTTCTGAGATCACATCTGCCAGTTCTTTTAATACTCTTGGATGCTCCAAATTCTTCAGGTCGGGCATTGTTTTCTTTATCGGAGAAGACTGAGGCAAAGAAGGCATTAAGGAGTTCAGCCCTTTCTGTGTCCCCTGTTTGCATTTCACCATCTTCTCCTCTGAGTGACCCCACTGTTTCTTTGTTCTTCCTTTTGCTACGAACATACCCATAAAAGCCTTTTTTGTTGCTTTTAACCTCTCTAGCAAGCCTGAGTTCATTCTGTGCTTTAGCTTTTCTGGCTTTGTGTCTACACGTGCTGGTTATTTGTTTGAATTCCTCTTTGGTGGTTTCCCCCCTTTTCCATTTTTTGTACACATCCTTTTTTAATCTTAACTCAGTTAAAAGTTCTTTAGATAGCCACCCTGGCTTCTTTAGGCACCTTCCATGTTTCCGTCTCATTGGTATTGCCTGAAGTTGTGCTTTTACTATCTCCCTCTTAACAAACTCCCAGCCATCATGAACTCCCTTTCCTTTTAGTATTACTGTCCATGGGATCTCACCCAGCACTTCCCTAAGTTTTATGAAGTCGGCTTTCTTAAAGTCAAGAAATTGAGTCCTAGTAAGCTTGGCTGCTCCTTTCCGCTGTATAGTAAACTTCAGAAGAGCATGATCACTCGCGCCTAATGATCCTTCCACTTCTACCCCACTAACCAGGTCATCAACATGGTTAGGACCAGATCTAAAATGGCTGTTCCTCTTGTTGCTTCTCCCACTTTCTGGACAACGAAGTTGTCTGCAAGGCCAGTGAGGAATCTGTTTGACCTTATGCTCTTGGCTGAGTTTGACATCCAGCAAATATCCGGGTAATTGAAGTCCCCCATTACTACTATCTCCCTTCCTTTTGCATGCTTGGCCATCTGTTCCAGGAAGGCATCATCTATGTCCTCCGTTTGGCTTGGGGATCTATAGTAAACTCCCACAATGAGGTCCCTGTTATTCATCTCTCCCTTAATTTTGACCCAAATGCTCTCACTTTGGCTTTGAGGTTCTAAATCTTGGATCTCTTCACAAGGTATGCACATCCCTGACATATAACGCCACTCCTCCTCCTTTCTTGTCTGGTCTGTTTCTCTGAAATAGATTGTAACCCTCCATTATTACATTCCAGTCGTGGGACTTATCCCACCAGGTTTCAGTGATGCCTATTATGTCATATTTAGTTTGCTGTACCAAGAGCTCAAGCTCATCTTGTTTATTACCCATGCTTTGCGCATTAGTGTACAGACATTGAAGTCCATTAATCTCAGTTGTGTGTGGATTGCATAGAAAGCACAAGTGCTCAGTTCACTTTGATTCTAGAATGAAAAGTCTGTATCCAACCCCTCTCTGCCTCCTACATTGTATGTGGGGGGGGGGCCTCATTTAATTTCACTGCACACAGGTGGTGTAGTGACAATAAAGGTTTATTATTATTATTATTATTATTACAGGCAGTGCCACAGGTGGTTAATGGCATGCTTCAGCCTGACAATAGAATCCTGGAAGAAGCACTGCAGGATGTGGCAAGCAGTCTCAGAGACATGGCCAGGGTGTTGAAGAAAATGCATGGTAAGCTTGATATTTCCCACTTTCATTCACAAACTATTGCTCAGCCATTCATAGCACAAGGACAGAAAAGGTAGAAAGCTGGAGAAAATAGCATAAAAGTGATATGCACTCTAAAATGGGAGTAGCAAACACTTCCGGAGGCGGTGCCATCAGTAATGGCGGATTCCCTCTGAATCAGAGGGAGAAGCTCCGCAGAAACTGGGTCCACCACTGCAGCGAAGCGGGGGACCCTTTAAAAAACCACAGATGGAAGAAGCCTGTGGCCGTGGGACTCGGCGGGCACGCTTCTGCGCCCCCCGAACTGTCAAAAAGGCTCTGTAAAGGGCTTCGGAGCGGGACAGGGGAGCGCTGTGCTGAGAGTCGATCGCTACTTCTGCGGAGCGAAGCTGCACAGCAGTTACCAGAGAGCGCTGACCTTTTTCCTGTGAAACCTCGATCTGAAACATCTATCCGTGAGTAAGAATTGGAAAGAGTTTGGAAAAGATCAAAGAGTTGAGATTCGGATTTGACTTTGAACTTAAATTTGGCACTTTGATCGGGACTTTGAACTTGAATTCGGACCTGAAATCGGTAAGACGTAAACAGGAAGTCCGTCTTTCCGGTCTTGTAAATAGTAAGGAAGCAAAGATTAAAGAAGCTTTGAACTGTGAAATTGACTTTTAAAAGAGATAAATTTCACTGTTGGACAGAACCCCCCCCAAAAAAAAAGTTGTGGAGGGGAGGGAAAAAAATCCACCACTCAATCCTTGATGTCGGACTGCTTTGAACAATATAAAGGTTACAGTAAGTGCAACATGATATAGACATTGTATCTTTTACTATTGATCTCTGCAAGACAATGGCTATTCTTTAAGGGAACTCTTGAACTCTAGAATCTGCAACTGTTTTTTTTATTATTGAAACAAACTGGGAAGTCAATGAAGTTACGTTTTAACAATAATCTTTTGAAACATCTTGCTACTCTGCGCCCCTAGAGGAACTTTGTGTTACAGTTGGGGATTTTCCACTGCAGCTGTTACTCTTTACTGACAAGACTAGCCTGAAAACTCAGTGAATGACCTTGGTTCTCAGAGGCATAGTTATGGATCAAGACAAACCACAAGATAAGTCTCAGGAAAAATCTACGAGAGCTAAAACTAGACAACAACAGCAGCTGCAGCAACAGCAACAGCAGCTGCATCGAAGACCGTCAGTATCAGGCCTTGCTGCCCCATTAGCTCTAGAAAGAGAAGAAGTAAAAGGAGCAGGATCGGATTCCGCAACATTAGATAAAATACTTGCAGCCCTACAAAATTTGACAACTAAAATTGACTTAAATACTACAACTGTTAATGATCTGGGGGAGAAAGTAAATTCTAACACTCAGGCCATTGATAGGTTACTGCAGGAATCGAAAGAGACGAAACGGATAGCAGAGGAAGCGAAGGAGAGGGTTTTGGCAGTAGAAGAAAGGATACCGCCAATTAATAAACAACTGGATGATTATAGGGCACAATTCTCTTTGATTGAACTTAAGGACAAACAGGCAAATTTGAGAGTCAGGGCGGTCCCAGAAGTGGAAGAAGGAGACTTAATCGAACTTCTTACATTGGAATTTGAGGACTTTTGGGGCCTGGACCCAGAAAAACAAGAATTTAAAATAGTGAGTGCTTTTCGACTTGGAAGAGTAAAAACGAAAAATAGAGCGAGAGACTGCTTGATTGCTCTGAGATCAAAAGAAGAGAGAGATAGAATATTGAGTCTCCACTACCAGAAAGCACTCGAGATACAAGGTGTGAGAATTGAAATTTTTAAAGACATCCCAAAATACCTACTTGACCTCAGGGCCAACTACGGAGATTTGGTAGGCCTGCTAAGGAAAAATACTATTTTATTCAGGTGGGAATTTCCTCAGGGCCTCTCTTTCACATTTAGGGGGGGGAAATTAAGATAAGATCAGAGGAAGATAAAGTGAGATTCCTGAGAGATTACGGTGAAGAACTACAAAAAGAGGGGGAAACAAAAGAGCCGGGAATACCAGGATTGGGACCACCTGACCTAGGAAGACACCCCCTGGGATTGGACAAAGCTGAGAAAGAGACACTGCCATCAGAGCAAGAGCAACTTCAAGGAGCAGTTGGAGGAATAGCAAAATAACTACAACATGTCTCTGTAGGTTTTAACTTGGAACATTAGGGGTATGAACTCCCCGGACAAGAGGAAAAGAATCTTTCACATGTTGAAAAAGGAACAATTGGATCTGATTTGTCTACAAGAAACTCACGTAACAAGACTCCACAGAAAAGTATTGATAAATAAAAGGTTAGGCCAAGAATTTATTTCATTGGACAAAGTTTAAAAAAGAGGAGTTGTGATTTATGCAAAAGAAAAATTATCACCAAAATTTCTTTTCAAAGATGAGCATGGATGTTTTGTGGCAATTGAAATACAATTTCCAGGAGAGAGACTATTGATAGTTGGAGTCTATGCACCAAATGAGGGGAAATCAGAATTCCACAAGAAACTGCATGAGACATTGTTGGATTTTATGGACTATAATATCATTTTGATGGGAGACATGAACGGCGTTGTGTCGACAAATATGGATAAATCTGAAAGACAGGTAGTTACAAAAGATGGAAGATTACCAAAAACTTTTTTTTGAAATGACAGACAATATGGACTTAATTGATACTTGGAGAACTAAGAACCCCCTAGGCAGAGAGGGAACCTTCTTCTCTGAAGCTAAAATGACTTGGACAAGAATTGAAAGGAAAGTCCAATGCTGTAAAGAAAAATATTGCATAGGAACCTGGAATGTAAGAACCATGAACATGGGTAAGTTGGATGTGGTCAAAAATGAGATGGCAAGAATAAATATTGACATCCTGGGCATCAGTGAACTAAAATGGACGGGAATGGGTGAATTCAGTTCGGATGACCATCATATCTACTACTGTGGGCAAGAAACCCGTAAAAGAAATGGAGTGGCCCTCATAGTCAACAAAAGAGTGGCAAAAGCTGTACTGGGATGCAATCTCAAAAATGATAGAATGATCTCGATACGAATCCAAGGCAGACCTTTTAACATCACAGTAATCCAAGTTTATGCACCAACTACTGGTGCTGAAGAAACTGAAATTGACCAATTCTATGAAGACTTACAACACCTTATAGAAGTGACACCAAAGAAGGATGTTCTTCTCATTATAGGGGATTGGAATGCTAAAGTAGGGAGTCAAGAGATAAAAGGAACAACTGGCAAGTTTGGCCTTGGAGATCAAAACGAAGCAGGGCAAAGGCTAATAGAGTTCTGTCAAGAGAACAAGCTGGTCATCACAAACACACTTTTCCAACAACACAAGAGACGACTCTACACATGGACATCACCAGATGGGCAGCATCGAAATCAGATTGATTATATTCTCTGCAGCCAAAGATGGAGAAGCTCTATACAGTCAGCAAAAACAAGACCTGGAGCTGACTGTGGCTCAGATCATCAGCTTCTTATAGCAAAATTCAAGCTTAAACTGAAGAAAGTAGGAAAAACCACTGGGCCGGTAAGATACAATCTAAGTCAAATCCCTTATGAATACACAGTGGAAGTGAGGAACAGGTTTAAGGATTTAGATTTGGTGGACAGAGTGCCTGAAGAACTATGGATGGAGGCTCGTAACATTATACAGGAGGCAGCAACGAAAACCATCCCAATGAAAAGGAAATGCAAGAAAGCAAAGTGGCTGTCCAATGAGGCCTTACAAATAGCGGGGGAGAGAAGGCAAGCAAAATGCAAGGGAGACTGTGAAACATACAGGAAATTGAATGCAGATTTCCAAAGAATAGCAAGGAGAGACAAGAAGACCTTCTTAAACAAGCAATGCAAAGAAATAGAGGAAAGCAATAGAATGGGAAGAACCAGAGATCTGTTCAAGAAAATTGGAGATATGAAAGGAACATTTCGTACAAAGATTTCCATAATAAAGGACAAAAGTGGAAAGGACCTAACAGAAGCAGAAGACATCAAGAAGAGGTGGCAAGAATACACAGAGGAATTATACCAGAAAGAAACGGATGTCTCATATACCCCAGGTAGTGTGGTTGCTGACCTTGAGCCAGACATCCTGGAGAGTGAAGTCAAATGGGCCTTAGAAAGCACTGCAAATAACAAGGCCAGTGGAAGTGATGGTATTCCAGCTGAACTATTTAAAATTTTAAAAGATGATGCTGTTAAGGTGCTACACTCAATATGCCAGCAAGTTTGGAAAACTCAGCAGTGGCCAGAAGATTGGAGAAGATCAGTCTACATCCCAATCCCAAAGAAGGGCAGTGCCAAAGAATGCTCCAACTATCGCACAATTGCACTAATTTCTCACGCTAGCAAGGTTATGCTTAAAATTCTACAAGGAAGGCTCAAGCAGTATGTGGACCGAGAACTCCCAGAAGTGCAAGCTGGATTTAGAAGAGGCAGAGGAACCAGAGACCAAATTGCAAACATGCGCTGGATTATGGAGAAAGCTAGAGAGTTCCAGAAAGACATTTACTTCTGCTTCATTGACTATGCAAAAGCCTTTGACTGTGTCAACCATGGCAAACTATGGCAAGTTCTTAAAGAAATGGGAGTGCCTGATCACCTCATCTATCTCCTGAGAAATCTCTATGTGGGACAAGAAGCTACAGTTAGAACTGGATATGGAACAACTGACTGGTTCAAAATTGGGAAAGGAGTACGACAAGGCTGCATTTTGTCTCCCTGCTTATTTAACTTATATGCAGAATTCATCATGCGAAAGGCTGGGCTGGATGAATCCCTAGCCGGAATTAAGATTGCCGGAAGAAATATCAACAACCTCAGATATGCAGATGACACAACCTTGATGGCAGAAAGTGAGGAGGAATTAAAGAACCTTTTATTGAGGGTGAAAGAGGAGAGTGCAAAATATGGTCTGAAGCTCAACATCAAAAAAACGAAGATCATGGCTACTGGTCCCATCACCTCCTGGCAAATAGAAGGGGAAGAAATGGAGGCAGTGAGAGATTTTACTTTCTTGGGCTCCATGATCACTGCAGATGGTGACAGCAGCCACGAAATTAAAAGACGCCTGCTTCTTGGGAGAAGGGCAATGACAGGCCTAGACAGCATCTTGAGAAGTAGAGACATCACCTTGCCAACAAAGGTCCGTATAGTTAAAGCTATGGTTTTCCCAGTAGTGATGTATGGAAGTGAGAGCTGGACCATAAAGAAGGCTGATCGCCGAAGAATTGATGCTTTTGAATTATGGTGCTGGAGGAGACTCTTGAGAGTCCCATGGACTGCAAGAAGATCAAACCTCTCCATTCTGAAGGAAATCAGCCCTGAGTGCTCACTGGAAGGACAGATTGTGAAGCTGAGGCTCCAGTACTTTGGCCACCTCATGAGAAGAGAAGACTCCCTGGAGAAGACCCTGATGTTGGGAAAGATGGAGGGCACAAGGAGAAGGGGGCGACAGAGGACGAGATGGTTGAATAGTGTTTTCGAGGTTACCAGCATGAGTCTGACCAAGCTGCGGGGGGCAGTGGAGGACAGGAGTGCCTGGTGTTCTCTGGTCCATGGGGTCACGAAGAGTCGGACACGACTAAACGACTAAACAACAACAACAACAAGAATTGACCACATCTGGATTACCAGAGGAATGGCCCCCAAGATTCGAAAAGTGGAAATCTGCCCAAAAACTTGTTCCGACCATAATCCCGTGAAAATGGAAATGAAATTAACACCAATTGGATCCTTCAGATGGAGGATGAATGACACCTTGTTTAGAGATCCAGAAATTACTAAGAAGGCCCAAAAAATTATGAAAGACTATTTTGAAATAAACTTGAAGACCACAGTAGAAAAAAGAGTAATCTGGGACGCAAGTAAAGCTGTAATGAGAGGTTTTTTGATTCAACAAAATGCAATAAAAAGGAGAACCCAAGAGGAGAAAAAAGAAAAGATTTTGGAGAAAATTAGAGAAGGAGAGAAGAAGCTCAGGACTAAACCAAAGTCACAGGAGATTTTGAGAGAAATTAAACTACACCAAGTACAATACATGAAAATGGTAAATCAAGATATAGAATGGAAGATTAAACTGATGAGACAAAAAACCTTTGAATCAGCTAATAAATATGGAAAGTTACTAGCATGGCAGTTGAAGAAAAGACAAAAATTAAATACAGTTACAAATCTTGAAGTGGATGGCAAGAACATACAAAATCCACAGGAAATCAAAAATTGTTTCCAGAGATACTTCAAACAATTGTATGCACAAGGGCCACAGAATGAGACTAAAATTGATCAATTTTTGGAAACCAATGGATTACAAAAAATCTCTCAAGAGAATAAATTATTATTGAACTTAGAATTTCTGAACAAGAGGTGGAGGGTGCCATTCAGAACATGCAATTGGGCAAGTCTCCAGGACCGGATCGGTTAACCTCCAAATACTACAGAGTTATGAAAGACCACTTAATTCAACCATTAAAGGAGGTTTGCAATGAAATTATGGAGGGGGGAAAAGCGTCGGAGTCGTGGAAAGAAGCCTACATCACGCTTATACCAAAAAATGAGTCTGAAAAGACACAACTTAAGAACTACCGCCCCATATCCCTGCTTAATGTGGATTATAAAATTTTTGCTGATATTTTGGCTAAAAGATTGAAAAAAGTATTAGCTGAAATGATACACAAAGACCAAGCCGGCTTTCTCCCTGGCAGACATCTATCAAACAATATGAGGAATATAATTGATATTCTGGAAAAGTTACAAGTTAACATCAACTCAAAAGCTGTTTTGATATTTATTGATGCAGAGAAAGCCTTTGACAATATATCTTGGAGTTTTATGAAGAAGAATCTTCAGGGGATGGGGGTTGGAGAAAAATTTGCAAATGGTGTAGGTGCGATTTACTCAGAACAAAAGGCTAAATTAATAATTAATAACACAGTTACAGAAGAGGTCAAAATTGAAAAAGGGACACGACAAGGCTGCCCAATTTCCCCATTGCTTTTTATTTCGGTCCTGGAGGTTTTGCTGAACATGATTAGAAGGGACCAACAGATTCAGGGTATTCAGGTCGGTGATAAACAATATAAACTTAAAGCTTTTGCAGATGACCTAGTTTTGACATTGCAGGAGCCAGTCCCTAGTACTAAAAGGGCCTTAGAACTAATCCAGGATTTTGGTCAGGTGGCTGGCTTTAAACTGAATAAGTTAAAAACTAAGGTATTGGAGAAAAATTTAACGCCAATAGAGAAAGAAAAGTTTCAGAAGGAGACAGATTTACTACTAGTAAAGAAAGTAAAATACCTGGGGGTGAATATGACTTCTAAAAATGTTAATTTATATAAGGACAACTATGAGAAGTGTTGGTCAGAAGTGAAAAAGGACTTTGAAATTTGGTCAAATTTAAAGCTTTCCTTACTTGGACGAATTGCTGTCAGCAAGATGAATGTATTGCCGAGAATGTTGTTTTTGTTCCAATCATTGCAAATTATAGACAAGATGGACTGTTTCAAGAAGTGGCAAAGGGACATTTCTAAATTTGTCTGCCAGGGCAAAAAGCCCAGAATTAAATTTAAGATGTGAAAGATAGAGGGGGATTTGCCCTGCCGGATCTTAAGATATATTATGAAGCAGCAGCTTTTTGCTGACTGAAGGAATGGCTACTTCTGGAAAACACGGACATTCTAGATTTGGAAGGGTATGATAATGTATTTGGATGGCATGCGTATTTGTGGTATGGCAAGGTTAAGGTACATAAGGCATTTAAAAACCATATTGTCAGAAAATCATTATTTAATGTCTGGATTAAATATAAAGATGTGTTGGAGAACAAAACCCCAAGGTGGTTATCACCAATGGAGGCAAAGGCCATGAAAAGACTTAACATAGAGACCAACTGGCCAAGGTACTGGGAAATTTTGGAGCAGGAGGGTGATAAACTGAAATGGCAGAGTTATGAAAAACTCAAAGACAAGATGCGAGATTGGTTACATTATTTTCAAATAAGAGAGGCCTATAATTTAGATAAAAAGATTGGCTTCCAGGTGGAAAAATCAAAATTAGAAACTGAATTGTTAGAACCAAATGCTAAGATATTATCAAGAATGTATAACCTGCTGTTGAAATGGAATACTGTGGATGAGACAGTAAAATCTACTATGATTAATTGGGCACAAGATGTTGGACATAACATTATGTTTGCTGACTGGGAACAGTTATGGACCACTGGAATTAAATTTACGGCATGTAATGCCTTAAGGGAGAATATTATGAAAATGATGTATAGGTGGTACATGACCCCAGTCAAGCTTGCAAAAATTTACCATTTGCCCGATAATAAATGCTGGAAATGTAAAGAAACTGAAGGTACATTATTTCACCTTTGGTGGACATGCCCAAGGATCAAGGCTTTCTGGGAGATGATATATAATGAAATGAAAAAGGTATTTAAATATACTTTCCTGAAGAAACCAGAGGCCTTTCTCCTGGGCATGGTCGGCCAATTGGTGTCAAAGAAGGATAGAACTTTCTTTTTGTATGCCACAGCAGCAGCAAGAATTCTTGTTGCAAAGCATTGGAAGACACAAGATCTACCCACCTTGGAAGAATGGCAGATGCAAGTAATGGACTACATGGAAATGGCAGAAATGACTGGCAGAATACGAGATCAAGGAGAAGAGCAGGTGGAAGAAGATTGGAAGAAGTTTAAAGGCTACTTACAAAAACATTGTAAAATCTCTGAATGTTGAGGACACTGAAATGAAACGAAGAGGTTCAAGTGAATAAGATAAATAAGAATATGAAAGAAGGGATAGATATTGGATGAAAATTTGAATGATATAATATTTGGAGGAACTTTTAAAGGATAAAACTAATATAAATGAATTTGCTAAATTACATTTGAAGAGGAATACAAGAAAGGAGGGCGGGTGGAAGTCAAGAAAATAAGGTTATGAAGGATATGAATTTTGAAAAGAGTGTTCTCTTTTTTCTTTTTTTCTTTATGTTAAGTGTTTGTATTTTTGTATTTTTGTGGTTTTGTATTTTCTTGTGTTTTTCCCATTTATTGCTTTATAATTTCTTTATTGTGGAAATTTAATAAAATATCATTATAAAAAAATAGAAAATAAAATGGGAGTAGCAAATGCCCTCCAGATGTTTTTGGACACAACTTTCATCATCCCTGACTATTGCCCATGTTGGGTGGGGTTGATGGGAATTGGAGTCCAAAGACTCCAAATGAAGAAGAACCACAGGCTGGCTATCTAAAAGACAACAGTTGTGTGTGTAGACTATGATTGTGCAGAAATATGGAAAAGTCTCATGATGTGATCCTGACAACAGAATTCAACTTCCTGAGAATATTACTGCCCTGTGAAAAAGAAAGTGCAGATTCAGCTACTCAAAGTAGTTCCATTGAAATGAATGAACCTAAGTTAGTAATGGGTTTGCTCTGAGTAGAACTAGCACTGGATAGGATCAGTAAGGGAAACCCAATGCAGCCACTGAGGGTTGCCTGCTTGGCAGTGACCTGTCACATGACTTTCTTGGTGAAACGTTCATTTGTGGAATGCCCTCCATAGTGAGGTGTGTCAGTCTCCCTCATTATTAGCTTTTAGGAGAAATTTTAAAACACTCCTGTTTCAGCATTTGAGAGCTGAAAGTCCTACCCCTGGCACCCCTGAAATTATTAATTTGAGAATAGGAGCAGTTTTTTGGCGTTTTTAGAATATTGTTTCCAACTGTTTCAAGAAATCTCACTAGTCTTGTTTTGGTATTGATGTGTTTTCTGCATGGGCTCCTTTGGAGAAAGGGTGTGATATAAATTTAATAAAATAAATAAATAATCTGACTTTACCAGTTTTGGAAACGTGAAATTTATTTTTGATCCAGTTTTGTTTTTGTTTTTATGCTTCACTTCCTAGATTACGTGGATCCTGCAATATTCTATGGTGTGATACGGATCTTCTTTTCTGGGTAAGTACAGCATGTATACTTTTTGCTCTCCAAACGTTTTCCAAGTTCCTTGGGACAAGCAGGGGTACACTCTTGAGAAAATCTGCACTCTAGAAACAGCCACACATGCTGCTCTTATTTCTTTATGCATTTGATTCCATTTATGCATCATTTCCTGTAAAATAAGTTGAGGTGAGTCCACAGTGAAAACATCAAGGATAACTTTTTATTTCATTTATGAATTTCTTCCCACAAGACATCTTGAAATTATTTAAAATGCAATAAAAGCACATGCAAAACAATTGTATGCATTGTATAAAAGCGGCTAAAACATTAAAAAAATTAAAACAACAACACATACATAAAATCAATTCTAATCCATTACAGATACTAACTGGGATAAAAAATCTCAATCTAAAAGGCTTGTTTAAAGAGGAATGTCTTTAACAGGCCCCAAAAGACTGGCGAATGCCACTGGATTCTTCCTCTTCCCTGCTAGAAAGGGGAGTGGAAAATTTCATACCAGTGGCCTTAATGACTCCAAACATCCAAATCACTGAATTTATTTATTTATTAATTTATTTTTATTAATTTTCCATTAAGAACCTCCAATTTATAACAAATCAAATTATAATCCAATTCAAAAATTAAAATTAAATTAAAAAACAACCAAATTACAATCCAAATTGTTAATTATTAAATTTCACACGGACTTCCCATATGCTGGACCTCTGAAGAACTCATCTCAGATAGTTATATTTCTGCCCTCTTGTTGTTTTCATATTTTCCACATTCTGATCTTAAACTCAAAGTCCTCAGTCCCTGGCTGATTGATTCTCAATCATGTTAAACAATCATATATCCAGTTTAATTTATGTATGCGTATGCCCTGCCGCCCGCCTGCCGCCCGCCCTCTCTGTCCATGGCCGCACTAGGTTTACCTCAGCGTGCAGACAGCGAGGCTCTGGATTGGCTGCAGGAACTTCCTGCAGCCAATCCGAAGCCACGCCAGTGTCGCCGCCCGCCCAGAAGCCATCCCAGTGTCACAGAAGTCAGTCCCCGTGTGGCGAGGCGTCTGCAGCACACAGGGACTGACCAAGCATGCGGCAGGGTCTGCAGGCCAGATTTACAAGCCTGGGGTGCCACATCCAGCCCCCAGGCCTTAGTTTGCCAACCCCTACTCTGGACTAACTCAGACAGCAGGCAGGTGGGGGCTGACAGAAATTATTGGGACTGTTAAGTTGTGGGTTGACATAGCAGACGACACAGTGATTTCTCCAAGTAGCTCTTTATTTTGTAAGCTGGAATAGAACTGGCTGCAAACAGCTCAGCCGGCCTGCTTTTATAGGCAGCCGGCTGTCAACATTGTAGCAACAACAGCCCAGCGTTTCCCGCCTAAAATAACTGACGTGGACCTGAGTGAAAACTATCTACAGACCTGAGTGAAAACTATATACAGTATCCCCCTGCTGGCCCAGGGTGAAACTTCACTACATAACACCCCTCCCCACCGAGATAAGGCGTTAGTTACAATCGTAATTGTCAGGGGTTCAGGAGCAGAGGCACAGGGAAGAGAGGAGATGGAGAGCGAAGGGGAAGAATCCGAGGGGAGTGTAGGAGAAGAGGACAGTGGACCGAGGGATTCCATGAGCCTCTCCAGCGAATCGGAAGGGGGCGCCAGTGGCCAGGGGTAGGGGGTTCCCAAGGGGAACGCCCCAGGAGCAAGAGGGCAGCAGGGACTCCCAGAGCAGTGGTTGGAAATCAGGACCAGCTTCCCCACCAGAGCAGAGTGGGGGGGAAGAGTCCCAAGGATCGGGGCCAGTGCATTCCCCACCAGGGAGAGAAGATAAGGCAGGGCTGACCACGCCTCCATCAGAAAGTCGGACAACAGAGGAGAGGTCAGATCCGGCCAGTGTCCTGGAAGAGGGAAGCAGTGACCGAAGTAGTGTAACGGTTAGGAGAAAGGTCACTGGGCTGGCGCGAGAGGCAAGTTCAAATGTACAGGAGCGCGGGACAGCAGAGAATGAGGATTGGGAACCGGGTCCTAAAGCCCGCCGGAGGGAGGGGGAGGAGCTAAGCGACTCAGCGTCGGAAGAGTCCAGAAAGCGCAATGCCCCAGCGGGCAGGAGGACCCAGAGGAGGAGAGAGCAGCGTAAAAGGTGGAGCAGGGCTAGCATCTTAAACTGGTGTCATAGGGGAGGAGACTCAGACGGTACTTCGCCGGTCTAGGCTTTAAGACGTAGAGCTGCGCGCTGCGGCTTTGAAATGGAAACTGAACCTCAATAAAGACTTTTGTACATAACGACAGCCTAGCATTGGTCCTCTGTGAGCTGGGACCTAGAGGCAGCTCTGACAGTAAGTACCGTCTCCTAAAAAAACCTCGCAATGTGAGTGGACGCAGCGAGGGGCGAAGATTAGTACTTCGCGAGCTTACGAAAGCAGCACAAGATGACTACCGAAGAACAAATGGCAGCCCTGCAAAACGCAGTGACACAGCTTAACGCAGAAATACTAGCGTCAAGGAGGAGAGAAGAGGAAGCAGCCGCTGTCTGCAAGGATCTGCAAGCCAGGTTGGAAATGTTGACTAAACAGGGGCTACCGGGAGCCAGACCAGAGGGGATTGGGCTGGGAAAGAGAGGAGGCAGCCTTGTGTCTCATTTCGATGGGAGTCTGCAGCACTATCCTAACTTCAGAGCAGACGTGGTTTTTGCGCTAAAGTTACTGGAGAAGGACTTTAGAGATGAGCAGGAGAAAGTAGGCTTCATACTAACGCATCTCCATGGAGAAGCTAAAGCGTGGTTGCGCAATCTGTGGAGAGATAATGATCCAGCCCTCCAAAACGTGAATGCCTTCATTAAGGCAATGGATGCTTGTTTTTTATCAGCGACAGATGTAGATGTCGCCAGAAAAGAGATACATGGGTTGAAACAAGGCAGAGCCACTGTGAGGCAATATCACTCCCGCTTTTTTGCATTGGTCAACGCGCTGGGATGGGAAAAAGATTCAGCGGCCGTCAGGGACCTGTTCTGGGAGGGGTTGAATGGGGCTGTGAAAGACGAAATCGCAAGGGGGGAGAGACCCCAGAGCACTCAAGAAGTTGTCCAGAGAGCGCTGACGATTGGGGTGCGTCTGGAAGAACGTCTCTGGAGCAAAGACGAAGGGCGTTGGGGACGCACACCAGCGAGAGCACCTCCTTTCTTTCCCAGGGACTCAGTGCACACTCAATCCACGCCTCCACTGGGAGGGGGAGAGGAGCCGATGGAGATAGGTGGTGCCAAGGCTCAGTCAGCAACCAGAGCCCCAACACCGGGAGCAGCCAAAGTGAAGCCTCCTAGAGGGAACAGGAAGTGTTACATCTGCGACAGTGCTCAGCATATGGCAAAAGAGTGCCCCCAGAGGCTCCACAAGCACACTGCAGCCTCAGCAACAGTAACAGAAGCAGTTCAGCAGAGAGAACCACAGCAGGGAAACGACGAAGTCTGGCTGGAAGCAGAGCCACTGGGGCCCAGCCAGATGAGTCAGTGAAGCAGTCCCCAGGAATCTTACAGCCCACAGACCCCCTCCCGCCCAAACCAGTGGTGCAGCTCACCGCAGCACTCCAGCTTCCCAATGGGCTCACCATGGAAGTCCCTATTACCATTGACTCTGGTAGCAATGCAGACTTTATAGGAGTGGATTTCATCAAGCAACATAGCATAGCGCTCCTGCCTGCCACGATGCCCCTGAAAGTAGTGACAGTCGATGGAAGAGAATTGCTGGGGGGACAGGTGGTACAGCAAACGCCGCCAATGGTGATGCGCATTGGAAATCACCGCGAAGTCATCAGCTTCAATCTCACCCACCTGTCAGACAGGCCCATAGTATTGGGCATGAGCTGGTTGGACAGGCACAGCCCGGCATTGGCATGGTACCAGCGTAAATTGACCTTCTGCTCCTCCTACTGCGCAGAACATTGCATCATGACTAACCAGGAAGACGAGGGGCAAGAGGATGACCCACAGCTACAACTGGGCATGCTGCAAGTGGTACCCGACAAGTACAAGGCGTTTTTGGAGGTCTTCTTCGAGAAGGAAGCGGACAAGCTGCCTCCCCACAGACCCTATGACTGCAAGATTGACGACCTGCCGGGGGCGACGCTGCCGACGGGAAAACTGTATTCCATGTCTGAAGACCTACTGCAAGAGCTCAAGGAGTTCATAGATCACAACTTGAAGCGGGGATTCATCCGGGAATCCAAAGCAGTGGGGGGCAGTCCTGTGTTCTTTGTGAAGAAAAAAGACACGCCCCAAAAGAGGTTGGTAGTTGATTTCAGAATCTTGAACTCGAAAACCAAGCCCACGGCTTTCCCGATGCCCAAGATCGACGACTTGCTTGCGACGTTGAGGAAGGGACGCATCTTCACCAAGTTGGATCTACGAGGGGCGTACAATCTTATACGCATGCGGGAGGGCGACGAGTGGAAGACGGCCATGTTTACGCCCTTGGACACCTATGAATATAGGGTTATGCCGTTCGGTTTACAAAATGGCTCCCACTGCTTCCAAGCCTTCATGCATCACGTGTTAGTGGGGCTCCTCTACAAGAAGTGCGTCTGCTTCCTGGACGACATTCTGATCTTCTCGGAATCGCAAGAGGCTCACGAGAGAGATGTCAAGGAAGTCCTGCAAAGACTACGGGAGCACAGACTTTACGCCAAACTGGAGAAGTGCCAGTTCGACATGACGGAGGTGGATTTCCTGGGCTACAAGCTGTCCGACAAGGGAATCGCCATGGACAGCACCAAGGTACGCTCGGTACTGGACTGGAAAACCCGCGCAATCGGAAGGAGGTCCAGAAGTTTGTCGGCTTTGCCAACTTTTATCGCAAGTTTATCAAGGGTTTCGCTATGCAGACGGTGGCCATCACGGACACCCTCAGCTCCAAGAAGAAGAAGTTCAGCTGGACGGAGCAGGCAGAGCAGTCCTTTCAGAAACTCAAGCGTCTCTTCGCTTCCGAAGAACAACTGCTACATGTGAACCCCAGCAGACCCATGAGGGTTGAGACGGATGCCTCCGACAGCCGTGGGGGCAGTCCTGTTGCAGCAAGACCCGCAAGGGGATTGGAGGCCATGCGCTTTCTACTCCAGGAAACTCAGCAAGTCGGAGCAGAACTACACCATCTGGGACAGAGAGTTGCTGGCCATTCATGCAGCCTTCAAGGCGTGGCGGCACTTCCTCATCGGAGCCAAACACACAGTGCAAGTTCGCACGGACCATAAGAACCTGGAATACTGGCGCACGGCGCGGTTCCTGAACCAGAGACACATCCGCTGGGCGGAGTTCTTTGCGGATTTCGACTTCAGGATAGAATATATTCCCGGAGACAAGAACATCATGGCTGATGCGCTATCCAGGAAGCCGCAGTATCTGGAGGAAGCAGCACCGGTAGCTGCCAAACACATTTTCGCACCTAAGGCGTGGGCATGCGCTTCGGCCACCGTGGACCTGGAAGCAATACGGCACGAGCTGCGAACGGATTCCTTCGCACGATCCAAGATGGAGGAGGTGCGCAGTGGCACAGCGAAGGACGACGAGTTCCAGATACGCAATGGACTGCTCCTCCGCAAAGGGGCCATCTACGTGCCGGGAGATGAACTCCGCGCGACAGTACTGCAACAGCTACACGACGCACCCAGCGCCGGACATTTCGGTAAGGACAAGACGGTGGAATTAGTAGCCAGAGACTTTTGGTGGCCCAAGATGCGGGGAGAAGTCACGGATTACGTCATGCCAAAGGGCCAAGCCAGTACACAGACCGCTGGCAGGACTGTTGGAACCGCTACAGACCCCGTCCGAACCGTGGGAGAGGGTGGCCTTGGAGTTTGTCACTGATCTGCCCAGCTCGAGGGGCGAAACAGCAGTACTCGTGGTAGTCGACATGTTCACCAAGATGGCGCACTTCATTCCTTGCACGAAGGTACAGCGGAACAGACAGCCAAGCTATTCATAGACCACGTGTTCAAGGTGCACGGCCTGCCACGGTCTATCCTGTCCGACCGGGGGCACCAGTTCATCTCGAGTTTCTGGCAGAAGCTGATGGGGATCCTGAACGTCAAGGTCAACCTAGCGTCGGCAAGACACCCGCAGACCAACGGACAAGCGGAGAGGGTCAACGCCATCATGCAGCAGTACCTGAGATGCTACGCGAACCAGCAGCCCTCGACCTTCGTGGACTACCTACCGCTGGCCGAGTTTGCCTACAACAACACGAAACACGTGTCCACGGGGGTGACACCGTTTTTCGCCAACAATGGGCGACATCCCAGGACCTTCCTGGGCTTAGAGAAAGCGGGGGAGGGGGAGCCGCAGGGAGCAGAGGCATTGGCAGAGGAGTTACAGGAGGTCCATGAACAGCTCCGAAGGCAGTTGGAGCTAGCTAAACACGTGTACAAGATGCAGGCAGACAGACACAGGAGAGTTAGGGAGGACATACGGGTAGGGGACTGGGTCTGGTTAGCAGCTCAGGCAGTGCTGGCCAGATCCTTAGCTAAGAAGAAGCTCAGACACAAGCAGCTAGGCCCTTACCAAGTCGAGGCACAGATCAACCCAGTGGCCTTCCAGTTAACACTACCGGAGGGATCCAGAATGCACCCGGTCTTTCATAGATTGGTGCTCACGCCCTACAAGGCACCTCACAGGTTTCAGGCACCAGGGACAGCTCCTAGCCCGCTTAGAGACGCACCCACGACAGGGGGGGCGCCGAGGGCGGGGCCGCTCAACGAGGTCACGGAGATTTTGGACTCAAGATGGGGGGAAGAGGGGGTTGAATATCTCCTCGCCAGGGAAGGTACCCCGGCCAGCGCCAACAGCTGGGTACCGTACTATGCGGTGGAGGATCACTACCTCAAAGACGAGTTCCACGCACTCTTCCCACACAGGCCCATGCCGGAGGATTATATTGACGAATATCTTTTCACACCCACACTTTCAGCCAGCACGTTTCGGGGCTTCTCTTCAGAGGAGGACACGGCGCCGGAGACTAGCTCCCCAGAGGGCTCCCTCTCAGGGTTTGGCACAAGCGGCTCTTATTGGTGGGAAGATCAACCTGTGGTGGGGTGGCGCAGAGAACTGCCGAGCGGGCCCGCGCACGCAGAGTCACCCCAGGCGACAGGGGCAGAGGGGGTCATGGACGTGTTGGGGGAGGATCCGGGGTTCGAACACACCGGCAGAGAGATGGAAGCGGAGGAGATCGACGTCGACGAGACCGTTGAGGACTGGCCGGATCTACCCGGCTGGAGGCACACCACAGGGGAAGAACTGTATCCTGCACTCACCCCCACAACATTGGAGCACCCAGAACCCACGCCAGAAGAGGGGGAGGGGGGAAGGGGGGTGTCAGGGGGCTTCGAGGGGGGATGGATGTCAGGGGTTCAGGAGCAGAGGCACAGGGAAGAGAGGAGATGGAGAGCGAAGGGGAAGAATCCGAGGGGAGCGTAGGAGAAGAGGACAGTGGACCGAGGGATTCCATGAGCCTCTCCAGCGAATCGGAAGATTCACAGAAGGGGGCGCCAGTGGCCAGGGGTAGGGGGTTCCCAAGGGGAACGCCCCAGGAGCAAGAGGGCAGCAGGGACTCCCAGAGCAGTAGTTGGAAATCAGGACCAGCTTCCCCACCAGAGCAGAGTGGGGGGGAAGAGTCCCAAGGATCGGGGCCAGTGCATTCCCCACCAGGGAGAGAAGATAAGGCAGGGCTGACCACACCTCCATCAGAGAGTCAGACAACGGGACTGACTTCCAGTTGGCGCCAGCGCTAATGGCGGCTCTTTCTCTGATCTCCGGAGAAAGGGCTGCTCCACGAGTTCGGGTCTGACCGCTACGGCGAAGCGGGGACCCCTAAAATCACAGGCGCGGAAGCCTGTGAACAAGGAGACTCGGTGGGCACCTTTTGCGCCCCCCTTTACTGCAAAAGAGCCTTTTTAAAGTCTCCGGAGGAGCATCGGGGGTGTGCGGAGCTGAGAGTCGTTACCCAGCCCGTGGAGTGAAGCCGCGTCGCCATTGACGGAGAGCGCCGATTCCTTCCTGAAATTTGGACTGAAAAGGGATTCCCGTGAGTAGGATTGGAAACCTTACTGGGATTTTAAATTAAAGTTCTTAAAAATTTGGCCGAAAGTGGGGACGGCAAATAAAGGAAGTCTACCTCCCCCGGACTGCATGATCACTAAAGCAACGGAACTAGGAAGCTGTAATTGATAATTTATGGTGAACTTTTGAGAGGACTAACCCTAGCATTGAAGTTTAACTCCCCCCCTAGTAAGCAGGAACAGGGGGGGAAGAAGAAAAGGAAACCTGCATGAGAAAATCCTAAGGGACAATCTGCTGCAGTCTCTGACTCTGGGAACGGACTGTCTGGGTGAAGCACTTTGACAGGGAACTGTCAGATTTGTTGCAAAGTGGGGACTTTATTAGATACAAACGTCTGAGATTCTGTAGAAATAATATTGTTGCAACTAAAAGACTGAAAGACGTTTTTTAGTAACTTTTTCCCTCTGAGGGTTTTTGGATTCTTTGTTTCCTTTGCTTATTGGATATCTTGGCTCCCTCTAGAGGGCTGAAGGCAACAGTTGCAACACTGACTGTTAAAAACAAAGTCACTGGATTTTTCCATTCAAGACCTGTTCCTGTGGGAACGACCTTGGGACATGAGTGGCCCTGCAGATGAAATAGCAACAAGAACTAAGGCTAAAGCAGCACAAAAGAAAAGGGGCTCCTTATCAGGACTACTGCCAACAGGCCCAGTTGGACAGGAAAAAGGAATAAGTGCATTCATGGAGTCAGTGACGCAGGCTTTATTGAAGATAAATGAATCTTTAGAAAAGCTGAATAAACAGAGCACAGAAAATACCAAGCAATTGGCAGACCTTACGGCAAAATTAGACTTAAACACCAAAAGCGTGACATCTAACACAGAGATTATAAATAAATTGGTGCAAGAAAACGCCACAATTAGGAAAATTGCGGAAGAAGCCAAATCCACTGCGGAATCTACACAGGGAAATTTAGTACCGGTTTGTAGGAGGCTTGACCAACATGAGGCGACCCTCTCTTTGTGGGACATGCAACGGAAGGAGAAGAATTTGAGACTTAGGCTTGTGTTGGCTTTAAATGAGAAAATAACTGAACAAGAAATAGAGGGCGCCATTCAAAATATGCAATTGGGGAAATCTCCAGGACCAGATGGATTAACCTCCAGATACTACAAAGCTTTGAAGGACTGGTTAATACAGCCGCTTAAGGAGGTTTGTAATGAGATATTAGAGGGGAAAAGGGCACCCGAATCGTGGAAAGAAGCTTTTATTACACTTATACCAAAGACTGAAGTTGATAAAAAACAGATCAAGAACTACCGCCCTATATCATTACTTAATGTGGATTACAAAATATTTGCAGACATTTTGGCAAAAAGATTGAAGAAGGTGTTAGTGGAGGAGATTCATAAAGATCAGGCAGGCTTTCTCCCGGGTAGACATCTATCTACCAACGTAAGGAATATAATTGACATTATAGAAATGTTGACAGTGAATATTAATACAAAGGCAGTTTTAATTTTTGTGGATGCGGAGAAAGCCTTTGACAATATATCTTGGAAATTTATGAAGAAGAACCTCCATGGGATGGGGGTAGGCCAAAAGTTTGAAAATGGTATAAGTGCAATCTATTCGGAACAAAAGGCAAAGTTAATTGTAAATAATGTGATTACTGACGAACTACTCATTGAAAAAGGGACACGGCAGGGGTGCCCAATATCCCCATTACTTTTTATATTGGTCCTGGAGGTTTTGCTAAACATGATTAGGGGGGACCAGCTGGTGAAAGGGATCCAGGTCGGAGCCAGACATTATAAATTGAAGGCTTTTGCAGATGACTTAGTATTGACTTTGCAAGAGCCAGACACTAGTACCAAAAGAGTCCTAGAATTAATTCAAGTATTTGGTCAGGTCGCAGGATTTAAGTTGAATAAACAAAAAACTAAGGTACTGGGAAAAAATTTAACAAATGTTGAAAGAGAGAGATTCCAAGAGGAAACTGGGTTAACGGTGGCAAAAAGAGTAAAATACCTGGGGATTAACATGACATCTAAGAATGTAAACTTATTTAAGGATAATTACGATAAGTGCTGGACAGAGATAAAGAAAGATTTAGAAATATGGTCGAACCTGAAGCTTTCCTTGTTAGGTCGAATTGCAGTAATTAAAATGAATGTATTGCCTAGAATGTTATTTTTGTTTCAGACATTACAAATTGTTGATAAACTGGATTGTTTCAAGAAGTGGCAGAAAGATATATCTAAATTTGTCTGGCAGGGCAAAAAACCCAGAATAAAGTTTAAGATACTCACTGATTCTAAAGAAAGAGGGGGGTTTGCCCTGCCGGACTTAAGACTGTATTATGAATCGGCAGCTTTCTGCTGGCTAAAAGACTGGCTACTTCTTGAAAATGCAGACATTCTAGACTTGGAAGGATTTGATAATAGTTTTGGTTGGCATGCATATATTTGGTATGACAAGGTTAAAGTGTATAAGGGTTTTAAAAATCATATTGTTAGGAAAGCACTGTATAATGTTTGGATTCGGTATAAGGATTTATTGGAAAATAAAACTCCCAGGTGGCTTTCACCGATGGAGGCTAAGGAGGTAAAGAAACTTAATATGAGAACTAATTGGCCAAAATATTCTGAAATTTTAGAACAAGAAGGTGGTGAATTTAAACCACAAAGTTTTGAGAAAATAAAGTCCAGGGTACGAGATTGGCTCCATTATTTTCAAATAATGGAGGCCTATAAACAAGACAGGAAAATTGGTTTCCAGGTGGAGAAATCGAAATTAGAAACAGAACTGTTAGAACCCAATACTAAGAATGTATCAAGAATGTATAACTTGCTGCTGAAGTGGAATACAATAGATGAGACAGTGAAGCCAGCTATGATTAGATGGGCACAAGACATAGGTCATGACATTATGTTTGCTGACTGGGAACAGTTATGGACCACAGGTATTAAATTTACGGCATGCAATGCCTTAAGAGAAAACATTATGAAAATGATTTACAGGTGGTACATGACTCCAGTCAAGCTTGCGAAGATTTATCATCTGCCCAATAATAAATGTTGGAAATGTAAAGAGACTGAAGGTACCTTCTTCCACCTTTGGTGGACCTGCCCAAAGATTAAGGCCTTCTGGGAAATGATTTATAATGAGATTAAGAAAGTACTTAAATGCACCTTTCATAAAAAACCAGAGGCATTTCTCTTGGGTATGGTTGGCCAATTGGTGCCGAGGAAGGACAAAAATTTTTTTTTGTACGCTACTACGGCAGCAAGGATTCTTCTAGCAAAATATTGGAAGACACAAGAGCTACCCACGCTGGAGGAATGGCAGGCAAAAGTGATTGACTTTATGGGATTGGCAGAAATGACCGGCAGAATCCGTGACCAAGAGAAAGAGGCTGTGGAGGAAGATTGGAAGAAGTTTAAAATATATCTTAAGAGCTACTATAAAATTGAGGAGTGCTAAAATGTTAAGGGAGAGGAAGACGTAGAATTACAGCGGTAAATCTTGTTTGACTTAGGGTGAAATTGAAAAGGAGAATGAATTTAAATTTAATTGGTTAAAAGGGTTGTTGAATAATTGTTAAAAAAAAAAAAGGATGCAAAAAGGGGAAGGTATGGGGAAGTCCGAGAAAAGAGGCTTATGAAAATGAGGTTAAGAAATTATGAATTTATGTGTTTGTTTGTATGTTGTTCTTGTTGTGTCTTTTAAAAATTGGAAAACTAATAAAAAATTTATAAAAAAAAGAAAAAGAGAGTCAGACAACGGAGGGGAGGTCAGATCCGGCCAGCATCACGGAAGAGGGAAGCAGTGACAGAAGTAGTGTAACGGTCAGGAGGAAGGTCACTGGGTTGGCGCGAGAGGCAAGTTCAAATGTACAGGAGCGCGGGACAGCAGAGAATGAGGATTGGGAACCGGGTCCTAAAGCCCACCGGAGGGAGGGGGAGGAGCTAAGCGACTCAGCGTCGGAAGAGTCCAGAAAGGGCAATGCCCCAGCAGGCAGGAGGACCCAGAGGAGGAGAGAGCAGCGTAAAAGGTGGAGCAGGGCTAGGATCTTAAACTGGTGTCATGGGGAGGAGACTCAGACGGTACTTCGCCGGTCTAGGCTTTAAGACGTAGAGCTGCGCGCTGCGGCTTTGAAATGGAAACTGAACCTCAATAAAGACTTTTGTACATAACGACAGCCTAGCGTTGGTCCTCTGTGAGCTGGGACCTAGAGGCAGCTCTGACAGTAATGGTTTCCTTATATACAGCACTACGCGTAATGGTTCAATTAGGCACAAAAGCATATCGGTTACATTTCCCATACTTAGACCAACAGTGATACATGTCCAACAACATAGTCCTTTAAATAAGTTGGGCGCTTGGAAACTCTGCCAGACCGCCGGGGACTGGTAGCCAAGTCCAGAGGGCCACACAGTTCTTGCTGAGGCTGTGGTGCGACCCTAGGTGGCGTTGGAACCAACTCCCCTGGATCCGCTGCTGTGGGTGGAGCCTCCGCAAGTGGAGTTATCTGAGTCTGTGGTAAGTCTGGCAGACCCTCTGAAGCGGCTTGGTTCGGCTCCACGCTGGCAGTTTGCGAGGGAGGTGTAGGTGGGGCCTCGCCATCTGTACGTGTCTCTTCTTGAGCCGCAAGCGCAGTTGGGGGCACCACGGTAGTGTCCAAGTCCCCAACCCTGCGCCTAAGCTGGTCTATGTGCCGTCGCCACAAGCGTCCGTCTTTGAGTGCCACCTGGTACGAGCGAGGTCCAGTGACTCCCACTACTGTGGCTGGCACCCAAGGAATGTCCCCCACATAGTTCCGGGCAAAGACCTGGTTTCCTGGGACAAATGACCGTGGCGCGTTGGCACAGCCTGGGGGTTCAGCCACGGCAAAGTCCGGGTGCAGCCGGTCGAGCAGTGACCTGAGGCGGCGGCCCATAAGCAGTTCAGCAGGACTCCGCCCTGTGGCCTCATGAGGGGTGATGTGTTGCACGAACAAGTATTCGGCGACCCACTCATGCCAGTCTCCCCGGTCCAGGCGCGCCAGTGCCTCTTTTGCCGAGCGCACCATTCTTTCCGCTTGCCCGTTGCTGGATGGATGAAAGGGTGCCGTCAGGGCATGGCGGATGCCCAGTCCCAAAAGATACCGCTCAAACGTGCCTGACGTGAACTGCGGTCCGTTGTCAGAGACAAGGACATCAGGACACCCATGCGTTGCAAACAGGCCTCGCAGCACCCAGATGACTGCTTCGGTAGTGGTGGAGGGCATCAGGGCGACCTCCAGCCATTTGGAATAGGCGTCCACCACTACCATAAAGGTCCGGCCGTGAAAGGGGCCAACCAGATCGATGTGCACCCTTGACCAGGGTGTCTTTGGCGTCTCCCAGGTGTGTCCCTTAGCTGCCGGTGGTGCAGGCCTCGACTCTTGGCACGCTTGACAGGCAGACACCCAGGCAGTGATGGCATCGTCCATATTAGGCCACCAGACGTAACACCGAGCCAACGCCTTCATTTTGACAATTCCCGGGTGGCCAACATGCAGAGCCTCCAGGATGCGCTGACGGAGTCCCTGGGGAATCACAACGCGGTCTCCCCACAGCAGACAGCTGCGATGAGCTGAGAGTTCATGTTGTCTGGTTGCGAAGGGCTGGAACTCCAATGCAAAAGGCCCTTGTGGCCACCCCCTCCACACCCAGTTGAGCACCCGGCTGATGGTGTGATCCTGGGCAGACGCGGAGGCCACAGTGGCAGCCGATACAGGCGCTGCCGGAAGATCCTCAATCAGAAGGAGCGATGAAGCTGGAGCCGGGTCTTCCACAAATGCTGGAAGAGGGCAACGGCTGAGGGCGTCGGCATGCCCATCGATTTCCCGGGGCAATGGATGAGCCAGTAGTGGTAGGCAGCCAGGAAAACAGTCCATCGCAGCATGCGTGGCGAGAGGACCGGTGGAGTTGGACGATCACCGGCGAGGAGGCCCAGGAGTGGCTTGTGGTCAGTGATGAGGTCAAAAGTCCTGCCATAGAGGTATTCATGGAACCTCTTCACTCCAGCCACAAGTGCCAGTGCCTCCTTGTCGAGCTGGCTGTAATTCCGTTCCGTCGGAGATAGCGTCCTGGAAAAGTAGGCGAGCGGTGCTTCTCTTCCGTCTGGAAAACGGTGACTAAGGACAGCACCGATGCCAAAAGGTGAGGCGTCGCAGGCAAGGACCAGCGGCCTGGATTCACTGTACTGTACCAGCACACTGTCTGATGAAAGGAGAGCCTTGACCGCGTTGAAGGCCGCCGTCTCCCGATGACCCCAGGCCCAAGGCGTCTTTGTGCTAAGGAGTCGGTGAAGAGGCTCAGCCACTGTGGCTTTGTGGGGCAGGAACATGTTATAAAAGTTCAGCAGCCCCAGGAACGCCTGCAACTCCGTCTTGTTCTTTGGGGTGGGGGCCTGCTGGATAGCACGGATCTTGGATGTGGTCGGGTGAAGGCCGGAGGCATCGATAAGATAGCCCAGGAACTCTACCTGTGGAACGGCGATCTGGCACTTTTCCCTCTTTACCTTGAGCCCAGCCTCTTGGAACCTGGTCAGCACGGCACGGAGGCGCTCGAACAGCTGCTGGTGTGAGTCTGCAGACACCAAGACGTCATCAAAATATGGTACCACGCCCGGAAGCCCTTGCAGGAGACGCTCCATAAGGCTTTGGAAGATGCCAGGAGCCACACTCACCCCGAACTGCAACCGGCGGCAACGGAATGCCCCCCGGTGGGTGACGATCGTCTGGGCTTCAGCAGTGGCATCATCGACGGGCAGTTGTTGATAGGCTTGGGCAAGGTCCAGCTTAGCGAAGACCTTACCCTCACCCAGGGAATGCAGCAGGTGTTGGACAACAGGAACCGGATAAGCGTGCTGCTGAAGTGCCTTGTTTATCGTGCACTTGTAGTCAGCGCAGATTCTCACTGACCCATCTGGCTTGACAGGCGTGACGATGGGGGTTTCCCACTTGGCGTGGTCAACCGGCTCCAAAACTCCTTGGGCGATCAGTTTGTCCAGTTGTTCGTCCACCTTAGCCTTGAGAGCAAAGGGAACCCGGCGTGGCTTTAGCTTGATGGGGGCGACTTGTGGATCAAGGCTAAAGGAGATGGACGTACCTGTATATTGCCCCAAGGTGCCGTCGAAAACCTCGGCAAAGTCTTTGACCAGACCCTCAGTCTCTGCGTTAGAGATGCAGTTGATGCCGGTGACTTCCAGGCCGAGGGCATCAAACCAGTCTAGCCCTAGGAGGCTTGGCCACTGACCTTCGACCACCACCAACCGGAGCAGGCCCGAAAAATCCTTGAAGGCAATCCGGAACCGGCCAACGCCTACCACGGGAATGTCGTTTCCCTGGTAGTCTCTCAGGTGTATGCGGTGAGAGTTGAGTTGCCTTTTGGACACTCTGGGTACCAGTCTTTTGATGGTGCTCCATGACACGATGGACAGGGCAGACCCGGTGTTGATCTCCATGTCACATGGAGCTCCTTCAATGAGCACCGTGACGTTCAGCTTGCGTCGCGTAGGCGAGTCGGTTTGGCCAATCGTGGTTCCAGACGGGCAGCGGCAGTTGGTGAGAGCGAAACAACTTTCCTTGGCAGACTGGAGTGAAGACTTGGACTTGCGAGTCGATGAAGGGGGGGTGTCAGACGGAGCCGATCGGCAGACCTTAGCGATGTGGCCCCTTCTGGAACACTTCCTACAGTTGGCGTCTCTGAATCGACACTTGGCACGGGAATGGTTGCCTCCGCAGCCGGCACATTCCGGTTGGCCCTTGGACTTCTGTTGGAACTTCCTGCGCTCCCGCTTTGTCTGGTGCACGTCATCGTCTTCACTGGAGGATGCCTCATCACTGCTGGCCTCTTCATGATGCACCGGAACTGGCTCCCTAGCAAGACGCGGGTTGCTGGACTTGCGGATCTCCTGGGCGGAGCGTTCAGCAGCTTCTGAGGCCACAGCCTCCTCAATGGCTTTCTGTAGCGTGAGGTCTGGCTTGGCGAGGAGACGCCGTTGCAGATGGATGTCCCGGACCCTGCAGACGATTCGATCCATCAGGGCATCGTCTAAGTCTCGGAACTCACAGTGCATTGCAGCCTGTCGCAGGGCGGTGGTGTAGTTGTTGATTGACTCCCCCTCTGCCTGGTTCCGGAGGTAGAACGCATGGCGGGCAGCAATCTTGGGCGGCTTTGGTGCGTAGTGGTTGCGGAGCTTCTCTTGGATCGTGTCCCATGGTGTTGCCTGGACTGCTTCAGGCGCAACCAATGCTCGGGCCGTCTCAAACACCTCAGGCCCACAGAGGCTGAAGAATAGGCCCCGCTTCCGATCCTTTGATACTGCTGTCAGCTCGTTGGCTTGGAGGTAGCAGTCGAACCGAGCGAGGTAGAAGTCCCATGATTCAGAGGCTGGCGCAAACGGCGGTAGAGGCACAAGTGAAGCCATGATTCCGATGCCGGCGTGAAGGGCGATGGATGGAACACACTGCTCTTAGCCAGAACAGTCAGCTCTGAATTGGTTCTGTCCAGTGATTTCGCTCAGTGATTTCGCTCTGTGATTCAGCTCAGTGATTCAGCTCAGTGATTCAGCTCAGTTCAGAGGCTGGCCGCATCTGGCTGTGCTCTGATGTCCATCGATCCCACCTTCGTCGCCAGTGTTAAGTTGTGGGTTGACATAGCAGACGACACAGCGATTTCTCCAAGTAGCTCTTTATTTTGTAAGCTGGAATAGAACTGACTGCAAACAGCTCAGCCGGCCTGCTTTTATAGGCAGCCGGCTGTCAACATTGTAGCAACAACAGCCCAGCGTTTCCCGCCTAAAATAACTGACGTGAACCTGAGTGAAAACTATCTACAGACCTGAGTGAAAACTATATACAGTATCCCCCTGCTGGCCCAGGGTGAAACTTCACTACATAACAGGGACAGTGCCCCATTAGCCCTATGGGATTATGTAGTTTTCTCTGCTGGAGAAAATGACACATCCAGTGATAGCTGCAGCTGCCAAGAAGGTGGTTGGCTAAGGGTGGAGAAGCATAGGAATCTGCTGAGGAAGAACTGTTTCTCAGTGATAGAGCATCTGCCTGCAGATGGTCCCAGGTTCAATCCCAGGTAGGGCTAAGAAAGACTTCTGTCCGAAACCTTAGAGAGCCACTGTCAGTCAGTGTAGATAAATAATGAGCAAGGTGTGCCAATGGTCTGACTTTGTGTAAGGATACTATGCTCTTTTATTCTTACTCTTTCCCAATAGTGCTTGGTATCATCTACATTAACTGGCAGCATCTCTCCAGGGTTCCAGAAAGGAGACATTCCCAACTCTTCCTGGAAATGGAGCCCATGACCTTTTGCACACTCAGCCAGTGCTCTACCATTGGGCCTCAGCCCTCTGCCTTTAAGAGAAACAGAACTGTCTCCCAGCGACAGTTCCACATTGCTTGGCAAAAATTATCAGAATGCTGCAAGGTCTTCCAAGCTGTTGAAAAGGAGCGGGTTTTTCAGCTTGCATTTTTCTTTCTTGTGTATGTGTATGTGTGTGATCATTTTAATAAAACAACTGCCTAAAAATTGAGGCTTGCTGATCTCCAGAGTCGCACCTAACATCTGGCAGGGGCAGGTGGCAAAGGATGGCTAATGAGCCTGCATACAGCTTGAGTCCTAAGTGAGCCCAATCCTCATTTCTATCTAAAGCACATTTCCTGCAATGTGTCACCAAGCAGAGAGGTATGAAAGCTTTGCAATTCACATCTGTTGCAGCCAGAGAATGCTCTGAAACTCTGCTAATCAGGGTTGCAACTAGGGGCTGGCTCCTTTGCAGATATAGTGGATGTTATTATTAATATTGCTGTTGTTATTTCATTTATGGGAGAAGATGCAACTCTGAAGAAGATTGCACATTTTCTATTTGCATTGAGACAGAATGCTGTGCCTTGTCAGGGAGATCCAGAACGCGAAGTTTATTTTATGATTTTACTCATTGAGGTTTTATTCTGGGTTTTGTACATTCATTTTTTCCATTCTATTTTATTTTAACATTACATAACTTTGTTAAAAGAGGAACATGCCCCCTCCTTTTAAAGGGGCATGTTGCGATCTGCCAGTGAAAACTGGAAATTTAACTTAGTTTAGGTTGTAGTTGGGGAAACCTTGGCCCTCTGGATGTCTCTGAACTACAATTCTTGTGAGCCCTAGGAAGCATGGCCAATAGGATGATGGGAGTCGTAGTTCAGCAACATTTGGAGGGGCAAAGGTTTGTTTGGATCTTGGGTAACTTCATGTTATACTTTCATAGTGGCAAACTTTTGTTTTGTAATGGTCTGATGACTAGATACATATAAACAAATCTACTATACTACTAATTACTACTATACTATTTTTACATAAAAAAGAACATCTACATTTGTCTCTTCCACAAGTCTCCCAATATATTTGGGGAAAGCAACATCTGACTGGCTGAAAAAAATTCTTGATGTAAGAAAGAACCTTTTATTCTTGGTACTCCTTGTGCCTCTGATGGTTTCAGCTACAGATTTATATTTCTGTAAATCTTGCAAGCCGTGTGTGCCACACCTCTGGGTCTCTCATTTCTTATGATGGTACTCTCCACTTGTACCAATTGTAAATGTAACATTCCATGCCACCCTTGGTTTGGTTTGGTTTAGTTTTTATGTGTTGGTCTCATGGTCTCTATTATTGTGATATGGGTTATATAAACAAAGTGAAATATAAGAGTCGAGAATGGAGTTTAATAAAAAATACTTTCGATAAAAGAATACTATTTTATTAACAGTACTATTACTACTATGGTTAAAGGGGAGTGGGTGGTGCTGTGGTCTAAACTACTGAGCCTCTTGGGCTTGCCGATCAGAAGGCTCCCAGTTTCTGCCAATCTAGCAGTTCAAAAGCACACCAGCACAAGTAGATAAATAGGTGGTGGGAAGGTAAATGGCATTTCTGTGCACTCTGGCACCCATCACGGTGTCCTGTTGCACCAGAAGCAGTTTAGCCATGCTGGCACATGATCCGGAAAGCTGCTGTCTGTGGACAAACACGGGCTCCCCCCACCCCAATGCTTTTCTTTATGTGCCCCCTCGCCCAGCTTGTCTGGAATTTTGGTTTGGGTTGCCATCAGTATGCTGATGACAGCCAACTCTACCTGTTGATGGACTGCCATCCTGGCTCGGCCCCAGACACACTGATCAGATGTTTGGAAGTTGTGGCTACATGGGAGCTGGTTGAAGTTAAATCCTTTGAAGACAGAAGTCCTTTGGCTTGGTTGGGACGATATGGGATTGGGGGGGGGCAACTCCTATCCCTTGTGGGGGTGCAATTAGTGCCAGCGCCTTCCATCAAGAGTTTGGGTGTCATCTTCGATGCCTCCCTTTATATGGAGGCGCAGGTTGCAGCTATAACAAAGGCAGCATTTTCCCATCTCCGTCAAGCTAAGTCTCTCTCGCCCTGACCTCACCACTGTGATCCATGTGACTGTCATCTCCAGGCTTGATTATTGTAACTCACTCTACATGGGGCTGCCCTTGAAACTCCAGTGTGTGTAGAATGCCACGGTGAGACTCCTTACGGGGTTCTCGCCGCAGGAGCACATTCATCTGGTGCTATACCAGCTGCACTGGCTCCCAGTGTAGTACAGGATCAGGTTTAAACCTTTAAAGCCCTATATGGCCTAGGACAATTGTACCTATGCAACCGCCTCTTCTGCTAACGGTCTGTTAACAACAACACTTTGAAGATCCTGGGCCCCAGGGAAATTACACTGGCCTTGACTAGAGCCAGGGCCTTTTCAGCCATGGCCCCGGCCTGGTGGAACGCTCTCCCACAAGAGACTAGGGCCCTGTGGGATTTGACATCTTTCCACAGGGCCTGCAAGATGGAGCTGTTCCGCCAGGCCTTTAGGCAGGATGCAGTTTAACTTAGGTACTTTTCTTTGTATAAAACAAGCCTGAAAGAGGCCCCCAACCCGCTCACAGGTATGATCAGTGGAAACAGTTGGTCCTGGCAAGTATTAACCACTCTCAATTCCAACCTGATTCCACCTGCTCAGATTTTAACTTGTCTGAATTAATTTTAAGGTGTATTTTAATTAATTGATGTCTATTTTTATGCATATTGTGTTGTTTTTATGATGTTAGCCGCTCTGAGCCTGGCTTCGGCTGGGGAGGGAGGGATACAAATAAAATTTATTATTATTATTATTACTACTACTATAATTACAATCTAGTATTATTACTACTGCTTATTGGATCTACCATGCAGCTCCTTGAGATGCAATCTCTCACTGCCTTTACTTCCTTTTAGATGGAAGGACAATCCTGCCCTGCCAGAAGGGCTGATCTATGAGGGTATCTCAGACAAGCCTCTGGTGTACTCTGGGGCGAGTGCAGCACAAAGCACCACACTGCACACCTTTGACGAACTTCTTGGAATCCAGCATTGTAGGGAAAGCAGTAAGTCTGTTGCTTTGATGAACTGGAGACATACATGCACTGCATGTGGTTTGTGTAGATGGTCTGTGGCAGGGCTGTCCCAAGACATTTTGGCAGCTGAAGTGAACCACAAAATGGTGCACCCCTGCCCCAGGGAAGAAGGAATGAGTGAATATCTAGATTGAGAACAAGATGAGGGGGATCAAATCAGCCTTACCTGACAGTTGAAGTGGGACTCAAACTCCATCATGGGGTGGGAAGGGGCCCACTCTGAATCATGCCTGGCAGGTGCAGAACCCAGAAGACCCCAGAGGACAGCCACTGCCAGTTCCTTCCTAACTCTAACCCTAACCCTATTCACTGAGAGGCCACTGTAGAGGCGACACAGTAGAGGAGTCGTGGGTGCCCTGGTGTGCACGTGCTACATCACCCCACCATGTGCACGCTCACACTTGATAACATAGCAAGCACATGCCAGGGGGCATGGAGATGTAGAGCGTTTCCCCCACAGCATTTGTGCAGAACATGGTGATTGCGTGAGGCCCCAGGCACCTGCAGTTGTGGGGTCAAGCCGGTACTGCTGGATGAAGGGCTGCCAAGGAAGCAACAGCTCCAGCCTCCAACACATGGCAGCAGGCAATGCATTAATGATCGGGAATCCTGGTTGCATGGAAACCCACACATATAGGTGACCAGTCTTCCCTTTTCAATATGCACAGTCAATATGCACCTTATAAGCACCCTTCAGATGCTGTAGACAACTCCCATCATCCCTAGCTCACATAGCCCAATGGTTAGGGGAGTTGAAGTTCCAACTTTGGCTACCAATGTAGGAAAGGATCACAGAAGAGAGAGGAGACAAACACACAGTTTATCCACCTGTGGTCTGAAATGGTATAGTTCACCAGGTATGGTTTTATCATCCTGACCTTTATTTATTACTGAGATGGGGGAAATGTTGAGCCTGCAGACATTGTTGGACTCCCAACTCCCATGAGCCTAAGCAGCATGGCCAATGGGCAGAGATGATGGGAGCTGGAGTCCAGCAACACCCCCATTCCTGCTGCATAACAGTACAATATTTATTTATTAACACACACACTGTTGAACTATTAATCCTACTCACTCATCTTCTCTGTGTCCTTTGCTAGCCACATTTTTGCACAGAATGAGGGAGTACATGCCCCCTCACCATCAGGCCTTCATTGAGGAAATCCAGTCCCTTCCCCCACTGAGGAGTCATGTGCTGTCCTCTGGCAAGGAGAAGCTCTGTTCTGCGTATAACGTGTGTGTGGAAGCCCTTTCTGACTTGAGGACCTACCACATTGCCATGGTCACCAAGTACATCATTTCAGCAGCTCGCAACGCCAAGGCGAAGCCAAGTGAATCCACTTCTCCAAACCCGCCATCTTTCCTGGAAGAGAAAGGGACAGGTGGCTCCGGGGTTCTGAGCTTTCTCAAGAGTGTCCGGAACACAACAAAAGAAGCAATTATAACTTTTTAAAAGCTTGCGCTTTTTCTGCGTTGGGGGTTAAGCTAGGATGGCCAATGACGTAGCACTACCCAAAAAAACAAACAACAAAAAAACCAAATTGGCACAAAATGTTTCTGTGCTTATTTATATGTATCGGTGGAAAGGTAGAAATAATTACTATAATATAAATGGAAACTGGATACATCTCATCACAGCAGCACCAGATTGACCTAGGAGCTTGCTCAATCTGCTCCCTGGCTGCTGTCAGTTGAACAAATATAAACTTTCTCCCTCCCCTGCTCCCACCTTTAGGTGGCAGTGCAGGGATTTCCGCTTGTGCAACAGCACTTCCCCCCATTCCCAGCTCCCATGTGCACCCCTGCCCTCTCCAAATCTGCTCAGGGTGTGTGTGTGTGCTCTAGAATAAATTCAAGGGGAAGTGAGAAGAGGGGGGAGTTTCCATTGTGCAAGCAAAAGTCCTTGCACTGATAGCATGAGTTACTTAGCTCTACACTGGATGCAACTGTTTCTTTTTAAACCAGACATAGGCTTGACTTTACCTACTTAAAATAAAGCACAACTTTTTTGGCCCTGGAAGCACATCAGGAAAACTAAGAAACTATTATGGGTGCCACAGTTTACCACTTTCTCACAAGAGGAGCTGGCAATGCTTAGACCCACCCACCCCGCAAAAAAAGCTAGCAAAATACCTATGCCCCCCACCACAAAGCAGTGTCTGCCCTCCCCCTCCAAAATAGATGCCCCCCAAGCAACCAGAAGAAGCCCTTGCTTTATTTTTCAGGGCTCTGAACAAGCTCCATGTGGTGCTAGGGAGCCCATAAGTGCCAGCAAAAAGTGAATTGAGATGTCACTATCCTTCAAAATTCACACTTCTCTAAATTTTGAGATGCAAAATTTTGAGATGCAACTCTCCAAACAAAAATGTGTTTCACAAAGTTGTGAAAATACACGAATGTGTATTCTGAAAACAAAGGTGTTTGTGAAAATAACTTACAGAAATGCATTATATTAGGGGAAATTGCTTGCAGAAATTACCTATATTAGGGGAAATGCTCATTTAAATGCTGACTATTTTAAAGTCAACAAATGAATGAAAACTGCACATTCCTTGCATGATAAATCCATCATCCTGAAAGATTGATAGATGAAACCAGAGGCCATTCTTCTCAATTCTTGGTTTTAAGTGAATTTAATTGCCCAGTAAAGGATTTCTCCCTGCTTCGTTTGACTAATCAAGTCTTCTCACGGAGAGGGCTTTTTGTTTCATATCTGATCTGAACAAGAGGCGAGATGAATTAAAACATTACAGTCTAGATTCCACAGCTAGTATGTGCATGCACCATGTCATGTCATTAATGATAAAGTGGGGGGGGGGCTGACCTGCCCCTCAAATTTTATTCAAGTTGGCAACCCTGGCTACAGCCTTTCCTCCAATACACTTGTTCCCCCCGTTAGAGGTGGGTCTGAGACCCTAAAAATAAAATCTGAACAAAATTGATGAAGCAGCAAGAACAGATGTCCCAGGTAGGCACACCCAGTTTTGGCAAAGCATAATCTTATAGTGGGGCTAATCTGAAAGCTCTTCTGCAGACTTTAGAAGTTTCACACACACAAACATTTAAGAAAGGTATTTGATGAATTAATGGTTTAAAAGATAAACATACAGAGCTTTAAAAGCATTATTTTTTAAAAAGGTGAACAGCCCATCTTAAGTAAGGGGAAAGGGGAAGGCCAGCAATTGAACCAAACTTTAATTTTCTGGTATTTTTAGTAGTCATTCAAATTACAAAACTAGGATTCTGCAACAACAGCACATGCCACAGCTTTGGAATCCATTGTCAGTTCTTAGAATATAGGAAGCATATCAGAACCATTAGTTCATCTAGATCAAAATTACGAACACTTACTGGCAGAAGCTTTCCAGGCAAAAATCATTACCAGTCCTACCAAGAGATGCTGGGGATTGAGTCTGGCATCTTTTGCTTGCAGAAGTAGTGAGCTGCAACACTTCCCCCTCTTTTACATGTGCCTTCAGATCCTCACTATGGTAGGTATCTGAATCCTTCCCCCACTCTTAAAATAAACAACTTATTAATATTGAATAGAAAATATTCTATTAAACTGGCAGCTTTCTTTCTTTCTATATACCCCCCCTTTTGCATGCAAATTTTGCTGTGTTCTTCCCTCCGATGTCACTCAGCGCCTGGTGAGCCCAGCACATGCACTTTTCCACCCACCTACCCCACTAGCAAATTGTCCTTTTTTTTGCTCTTCTAAATATGGCAACCCTAACCTAAACTTAGGGACGCGGGTGGCGCTGTGGGTAAAACCTCAGTGCCTAGGGCTTGCTGATTGCATGGTCGGCAGTTCGAATCCCTGTGGCGGGGTGAGCTCCTGTTGTTCGGTCCCAGCTCCTGCCCACCTAGCAGTTCGAAAGCACCCTTAAGTGCAAGTAGATAAATAGGTACCGCTTTATAGCGGGAAGGTAAACGGCGTTTCCGTGTGCTGCGCTGGTGCTGGCTCGCCAGCTGCAGCTTTGTCACGCTGGCCACGTGACCTGGAAGTGTCTCCGGACAGCGCTGGCCCCCAGCCTCTTAAGTGAGATGAGCGCGCAACCCTAGAGTCAGACACGACTGGCCTGTACGGGCAGGGGTACCTTTACCTTTACCTAACCTAAACTTAAGCTGGCTAGGTTAAATAGCAGCCATAAAGATGTCCATACTTCCCCAATTCCTGTTCTTGTTTCAGACCTTACCTGTACTTATCCCCCTTTCCCAACTGTCTCACTGGAATCACTTACTTAACAATTTTATTTTTGGAAGGAGAAGCAGAGTGACATGTCAGACTTTATATTGCCCCAAGACTAATGGAGGTCTCGGGGCCCCAGGTCTTAGGCAATTAAAGTAAATGGTGATAGTTCAGTCTCAGTTCCCTGGGTTAGAATTGAACTGCAACCCTCAATGCCCTCCCTCCAAGCCTTGCCTTTTCTTAAAACTTCCTGTGCACACACCACGAAAATAAAGAATCAATTTTTACAACTAACTCCAAAGAAGCAATTAAATATACGTGATGTTAATAGGAATATCAGCTTCCTAACAATTATAAATATATTTAACACTGGGTAATCTCCATAATGTACAATCAGGATCACTTAAACAATGCTTTGCAGATTAATTTTTAATTCTAACTTTTTCTAGCAGTGATGTTTGAACTCTAAATAAAATGTTCTTTCCCCTGTTAATACAGTATTTTATTTAGATTTTTTTATTTCATAGATTAATTTTAGGCCATTTAAGAACAAAAGAACTGCTAACTGCTAAAAGTTCCCACAATACTCTCCAAAACAGTACCATTTCACAGTACCATATACATAAAAAAGGTAAAGGACCCCTGACCGTTATGTCCAGTCACAGACGACTCTCGGGTTGTGGAACTCATCTCGCTTTATAGGCCAGGGAGCCGGTCTTTGTCTGCAGACAGTTTTTCCAGGTCATGTGGCCAGCATGACTAAGTCACTTCTGGCGAAACCAGAGCAACTCACGGAAACGCCGTTTACCTTCCCGCCGGAGCGGTACCTATTTATCTACTTGCACTTTTTGGCGTGCTTTCGAACTGCTCGGTTGGCAGGAGCTAGGACCGAGCAATGGGAGCTCACCCTGTCACAGGGATTCGAATTACCGACCTTCTGATCAGCAAGCCCAAGAGGCTCAGTGGCTTAGACCACAGCGCCACCCGCATCCCTACCATATACATATATGTATACAAATTTGCAAAGTTTTTACCTTGCCTCTTGTGAACACTGAACTGAAGGGAAATGAGTCCCACCCATCATGAAGCAAAAATAAAAGTCAGGAACAAACACTGTATTTCAAGTATTAGAAGAAATATAGTGCTATTTTTAAATAACAATTATAATTACAATAAGAAAATATTCTAACTAGAATGAATCCCTGTAGCCTATAGGAAGAAATATAACTTCTGCAGTAAATGGAGTTTTATTGTTCTCACTTGAGTGGTCTCCATTTTGCATTTCTGTGGCCTCCATCCAATGAGATTTAAATATTACAGAGCATTGTTTTATCCTCATGCAAATTGATCTTACTTGTTAAAAAGCATAATGGCATCCACTTGCATGAGAAAAGTTATTACCAGATCCATTGCAGTGGTTTCCATCAAGCAATAAGATTATTCCCATTCAAACAACAATGATTTTATATAAGTTGAAATCTAGATACAAATGTCTGTAAGTTTCTTATCACAATAAATGCAATAGAAATGTGCTTAAAAATGGGTTGATTTGTTTTGGTTAACTGTTCGTATCTGCTGCTTGGTGAATGTGCTTATATGTAACATTGATGCAAATTCATGATTGTGCAGAAGGGACTTTGGGTTGCATTCAGGAACATTTCCTTGAGCTTGGTATGGTCAAACATCCACAGATGAAGTTTCATAGATACATACTGTCAGGGACTCAGCGGGAGCGCAGGGAGGAGAGGAGATGGAGAGCGAGGGGGAGCAATCCGAGGGCAGCGTAGGAGAATATGACAGCAGCCCGATAGATTCCATGAGCCTCTCCAGGGAATCGGAAGATTCACAGAAGGGGGCGCCGATGGGCAGGGCAAGGGGCGACCCAAGGGGGACACCCCAGAAGCAAGGGGCCAGCGGGGAATCCCAGAGCAGCAGTTGGAAATCAGGACCAGCTTCCCCACCAGAGCGCAGTGGGGGGGAGGAGTCCCAGGTGTCAGAGCCCACATATGCACCACCAGCGAGAGAAGATGAGTCAGGGTTGACCACGCCTCCATCGGAGAGCGAGTTAACGGTCAAGAGGAAAGTTGCAGGCTGGGCGCGCGCGCCAAGTTCAAAGGTACAGGCGAGCGGCACAGAAGGTAGCCCGGATAGGGAACCAGGTCCTAAAGCCCGCCGGAAGGAGGGGCAAGAATCGTCAGGGTCAGCGTCAGAGGAGTCCAGGAAGGATGAGACCCTAGCGGGCAGGAGGGCCCAGAGGAGAAAGGAACTTAGGAAGAGGTGGAGCAAGGCGAGAGTCTTAAACTGGTGTGGAAGGGGAGGAGACTCAGACGGGACTTCGCCGGTCTAAGGTCGAGACGTAGAGCTGCACGCTGCGGCTTTAAAATGGAAACTGAATCTCAATAAAGACTTTTGTACATAACTACAGCCTAGCGTTGGTCCTCTGTGAGCTGGGACCTGGAGGCAGCTCTGACACATACATACATTCATTCATACATACATACATACATACATACCGTACATACATACAGGGAACATTGTGTTGACAATGCAATATTCTGAACTGGCCTTTAGAATTTAGAGAAAACACAAAGCTGTTTTCTCTGTGCGTGCAAATGTCCATGTCAATTTATAATAAAATATCTGTCTTTCTGCAAGTAGTTTCAATATCCCCTCCCTTAGGAGATGTGATTGTTGAGTACAGAAAGAAGGGAAATCTTTCGACTTCAAACAACATTTGCATATCCTCTAGTATTTGATCCACTGCAAGTAGATAGCTCCTTTTCATGAAGCTGCTCTTAAATGTTCTGTGGAGGCAGATTTTCATATTTCCTAAAACTAGAATAAGCCCCTAAAATAAATAAGAAGAAAATGACCATTGGCCATGATAACTGAGGCTGATCATCTGGAGTGAACCATATTGCCTACCCCCATCCTATGTTGTATTTTGCTACGGTTATTAGGCGTGTGGGGGAAAGGGCTATTCTTATACCTTGAAATACTGTTAACTTTCACAATAGGTTTATACAGCTCTGGGATCTTCCTCTCGATCATTGGTCTGAGGTTCTCTTTCAACTTCTTGTAGTTCTTTTTCAATTCTTGTTGATATTCCCTTTGGTCAACAGTAAGCAGGCACTTATTTTCCCCCACTGCTTCACCACATCTGTTCCCAAAAAATGAAGAAAACAATTCACATTGATAAATTTCACCACAGTATTGGACCATAAACTTTTGTTTTTGTCTGGGACCAAGCATGACTTGAAGAAATGGAAAGGTAAACAAGGTAGTACTTTTTAGACTTGTTACCAGGAACAATTTAGCTTCTGAAAACAATGGGACAATTATTTCACTAGAGGCGCCTTGAATGCTACAGTGGGGATCGTGTAATTTGTTTATACCTTTGCTGTGAAGCCAGCTAACGCCCAAGAATGTGCCGACACAGATTTAGTGTAATTGCAATTTCAACAGATTTTACTTTGGTTTGGGGGTTTGGAGCTTCAGGCAGTTCTCCGCAAGCCTGGGGAGCCTGGCGGGAGTTCCCGCCGGGCTCCCAAGGCTTGCGGATAGCAGCCTGTTCTGGGGGCTGGGGTCGGGGGAAGCTCGGGCTTTCCCTGCCCCAGCCCCGCGCTTGGGGGAGAAATAATTTTTTTTCTTTATCCCCCCCCCCAAAAAAACCCTAGGTGTGCCCTATGGGCCGGTGCGAAAAATACGGTAAACAACGTTTACATACATGTTCTCCCTGTGCAAAGGTCAGAGGGGGCAGGGTTTCTCTTGAGGTAGGTGATTAGCTGTGGGAGGATGTCAGAGCTGCCTCCAGGTCCCAGCTCACAGAGGACCAACGCTAGGCTGTAGTTATGTACAAAAGTCTTTATTGAGATTCAGTCTCCATTTTAAAGCCGCAGCGTGCAGCTCTACGTCCCGACCTTAGACCGGCGAAGTCCCGTCTGAGTCTCCTCCCCCTCCACACCAGTTTAAGACTCTCGCTTTGCTCCACCTCTTCCTAAGTTCCTTTCTCCTCTGGGCCCTCCTGCCCGCTAGGGTCTCATCCTTCCTGGACTCCTCTGACGCTGACCCTGACGATTCTTGCCCCTCCTTCTGGCGGGCTTTAGGACCTGGTTCCCTATCCGGGCTACCTTCTGTGCCGCTCGCCTGTACCTTTGAGCTTGGCGCGCGCGCCCAGCCTGCAACTTTCCTCTTAACCGTTAACTCGCTCTCCGATGGAGGCGTGGTCAACCCTGACTCATCTTCTCTCGCTGGTGGTGCATATGTGGGCTCTGACACCTGGGACTCCTCCCCCCCACTACGTTCTGTTGGGGAAGCTGGTCCTGATTTCCAACTGCTGCTCTGGGAGTCCCCGCTGGCCCCTTGCTTCTGGGGTGTCCCCCTTGGGTCGCCCCTTGCCCTGCCCATCGGCGCCCCCTTCTGTGAATCTTCCGATTCGCTGGAGAGGCTCATGGAATCTATCGGGCTGCTGTCATATTATCCTACGCTGCCCTCGGATTGCTCCCCCTCGCTTTCCATCTCCTCTCCTCCCTGCGCTCCCGCTGAGTCCCTGACATCCATCCCCCCCTCGAAGCCCCCCTTCCCCCCTCCCCCTCTTCTGGCGTGGGTTCCGGGTGCTCCAATGCTGTGGGGGTGCATGCCGGATACCGGTCTTCCCCCCTGGCATGCTGCCAGTCCGTGACGGGTACATCGACGTCACTCTCCTCCGCTTCCATCTCGTTGCCGGCGTGCTCGAACCCAAGATCCTCCCCCAACCCGTCCATGCCCCCTTGTTCCCCCATTTCCTCTGGGTAGTCTGCGTGCCAGGGCCCTCTGAGCAGTCTCCTGCGCCACTCCTCCTCGGGTTGAGTGTCCCACCAATAAGAGCGTTCCGCACCCAAGTCTGAGACCGACCCCCACGGCGAGGTAGTCTCTGGAACCGTCTCCTCAGCCGAGGAGAACCCCTGAAACGTACTGGCTGAGAGTGTGGGGGTGAAAAGATATTCGTCAAAATAATCCTCCGGCATGGGCCTGTGTGGGAAGAGTGCGTGGAACTCGTCTTTGAGGTAGTGCTCCTCCACCGCATAGTACGGCACCCAGCTGTTGGCGCTGGCCGGGGCACCTTCCCTTGCGATGAGATATTCGACTCCCTCTTCCCCCCATCTCGAGTCCAAAATCTCCGTCACCTCGTTGAGTGGCCCCGCCCTCGGCGACCCCCCTGTCATGGGTGCATCTCTAAGCGGACTGGGAGCTGTCCCTGGCTCCTGAAACCTGTGAGGTGCCTTGTAGGGCGTTAGCACCGATCTATGAAAGACCGGGTGCATTCTGGAACCCTCCGGTAGTGTCAAACGGAAAGCCACTGGGTTGATCTGTGCCTCGACTAGGTAAGGGCCCAACTGCTTGTGTCCTAGCTTCTTCTTAGCTAAGGATCTGGCCGGCACTGCCTGGGCCGCTAACCAGACCCAGTCCCCTACCCGTATGTCCTCCCCCACTCTTCTGTGTTTGTCTGCTTGCATCTTGTATACGTGTTTTGCTAGGTCTAACTGTCTACGGAGCTGTTCATGGACCTCCTGTAACTCCTCTGCCAATGCCTCTGCTCCCTGTGGCTCCCCCTCCCCCTCTTTCTCTAAGCCCGGGAAGGTCCTGGGATGTCGCCCGTGGTTGGCAAAAAACGGTGTCACCCCCGTGGACACGTGTTGTGTGTTGTTGTAGGCAAACTCGGCCAGGGGCAGATAGTCCACCCAGGTCGAGGGCTGCTGGTTGGCGTAACATCTCAGGTACTGCTGCATGACGGCGTTGACCCTCTCCGCTTGTCCGTTGGTCTGCGGGTGTCTTGCCGACGCTAGGTTGACCTTGACGTTCAGGATCCCCATCAGCTTCCGCCAGAAACTCGAGATGAACTGGCGCCCCCTGTCGGACAGGGTAGACCGTGGCAGGCCGTGTACCTTGAACACGTGGTCTATGAACAGCTTGGCTGTCTGTTCCGCTGTGGCCACCTTCGCGCAAGGAATGAAGTGCGCCATCTTGGTGAACATGTCGACTACCACGAGTACTGCTGTTTTGCCCCTCAAGCTGGGCAGGTCAGTGACAAAGTCCAAGGCTACCCTCTCCCACGGTTCGGACGGGGTCTGTAGCGGTTCTAACAGTCCCGCCGGCGGTCTGTGTACTGGCTTGGCCCTTTGGCAGGTGTCACACCTCGTGACGTAATCCGCGACTTCTCCCCGCATCTTGGGCCACCAGAAGTCTCTGGCTACTAATTCCACCGTCCTTTCCTTGCCGAAATGTCCGGCGCTGGGTGCGTCGTGTAGCTGTTGCAGTACTGTCGCGCGGAGTTCATCTCCCGGTACGTAGATGGCCCCCTTGCGGAGGAGCAGTCCGTCGCGTATCTGGAACTCGTCGTCCTTCGCCGTGCCGCTGCGCACCTCCTCCACATTGGAGCGCGCGAAGGAATCTGTTCGCAGCTCGCGCCGTATCGCTTCCAGGTCTACTGTGGCAGAAGCGCATGCCCACGCCTTGGGTGCGAAAATGTGTTTGGCCGCTACCGGTGCTGCTTCCTCCAGATACTGCGGCTTCCTGGATAGCGCATCAGCCATGATGTTGTTGTCTCCGGGGATATATTCTATCCTGAAGTCGAAATCCGCAAAGAACTCCGCCCAGCGGATGTGTCTCTGGTTCAGGAACCGCGCCGTGCGCCAGTACTCCAGGTTCTTATGGTCCGTGCGAACTTGCACCGTGTGTTTGGCTCCGATGAGGAAGTGCCGCCACGCCTTGAATGCTGCATGAATAGCCAGCAACTCTCTGTCCCAGATGGTGTAGTTCTGCTCCGACTTGCTGAGTTTCCTGGAGTAGAAAGCACACGGCCTCCAATCCCCTTGCGGGTCTCGCTGCAACAGGACTGCCCCCACGGCTCTGTCGGAGGCATCCGTCTCCACCCTCATGGGCTTGCTGGGGTTCACATGCAGCAGTTGTTCCTCGGAAGCGAAAAGACGCTTGAGTTTCTGAAAGGACTGCTCCGCCTGCTCCGTCCAGATGAACTTCTTCTTCTTGGAGCTGAGGGTGTCCGTGATGGCCGCCGTCTGCATAGCAAAACCCTTGATGAACTTGCGATAAAAGTTAGCAAAGCCGACAAACCTCTGGACCTCCTTCCGATTGCGCGGGCTCTTCCAGTCCAGTACTGATCGTACCTTGGCGCTGTCCATGGCGATTCCCTTGTCGGACAGCTTGTAGCCCAGGAAATCCACCTCCGTCATGTCGAACTGGCATTTCTCCAGTTTGGCGTAAAGCCTGTGCTCCCGTAGTCTTTGCAGGACTTCCTTGACATCTCTCTCGTGAGCCTCCTGCGATTCCGAGAAGATCAGAATGTCGTCCAGGAAGCAGACGCACTTCTTGTAGAGGAGCCCCGCTAACACGTGATGCATGAAGGCTTGGAAGCAGTGGGAGCCATTTTGTAAACTGAAGGGCATAACCCTATACTCATAGGTGCCCAAGGGCGTGAACATGGCCGTCTTCCACTCGTCGCCCTCCCGCATGCGTATAAGATTGTACGCCCCTCGTAGATCCAGCTTGGTGAAGATGCGTCCCTTCCTCACTGTCGCGAGCAAGTCATCGATCTTGGGCATCAGGAAAGCCGTGGGCTTGGTTTTCGAGTTTAAAATTCTGAAATCAACTACTAGCCTCTTCTGGGGCGTGTCTTTTTTCTTCACAAAGAACACAGGACTGCCCCCCACTGCTTTGGATTCTCGGATGAATCCCCACTTCAAATTGTGATCTATGAACTCCCTGAGCTCTTGCAGTTCGTCTTCAGACATGGAGTACAGTTTTCCGGTCGGCAGCGTTGCCCCCGGCAGGAGGTCAATCTTGCAGTCGTAGGGTCTGTGGGGAGGCAGCTTGTCCGCTTCCTTCTCGCAGAAGACCTGCAAAAACGCCTTGTACTTGTCGGGTACCGCTTGCAGCATGCCCAGTTGTAGCTGTGGGTCATCCTCTTGCCCCTCGTCCTCCTGGTTAGTCATGATGCAATGTTCTGCGCAGTAGGAGGAGCAGAAGGTCAATTTACGCTGGTACCATGCCAATGCCGGGCTGTGCCTGTCCAACCAGCTCATGCCCAACACTATGGGCGTGTCTGACAGTTGGGTGACGTTGAAGCTGATGACTTCGCGGTGATTTCCAATGCGCATCACCATTGGCGGCGTTTGCTGTACCACCTGTCCCCCCAGCAATTCTCTTCCATCGACTGTCACTACTTTCAGGGGCATCGTGGCAGGCAGGAGCGCTATGCTATGTTGCTTGATGAAATCCACTCTTATAAAGTCTGCATTGCTACCAGAGTCAATGGTAATAGGCACTTCCATGGTGAGCCCATTGGGAAGCTGGAGTGTTGCGGTGAGCTGCACCACTGGTTTGGGCGGGAGGGGGTCTGTGGGCTGTAAGATTCCTGGGGACTGCTTCACTGATTCGTCTGGCTGGGCCCCAGCGGCTCTGCTTCCAGCCAGACTTCGTCGTTTCCCTGCTGCGGTTCCCTCTGCTGAGCTGCTTCTGTTACTTTTGCTGAGGCTGCATTGTGCTTGCGGAGCCTCTGGGGGCACTCTTTTGCCATATGCTGAGCACTTTCGCAGATGTAACACTTCCTGTTCCCTCTAGGAGGCTTCACCTTGGCTGCTCCTGGTGTGAGGGCTCTGGTCGCTGACTGAGCCTTGGCACCACCTATCTCCATCGGCTCCTCTCCCCCTCCCAGTGGAGGCGTGGATTGAGCGCGCGCTGAGTCTCTGGGAAAGAAAGGAGGTGCCCTTGCTGGCGTGCTCTCCTGCCCGCTAGGGTCTCATCCTTCCTGGACTCCTCTGACGCTGACCCTGACGATTCTTGCCCCTCCTTCCAGCGGGCTTTAGGACCTGGTTCCCTATCCGGGCTACCTTCTGTGCCGCTCGCCTGTACCTTTGAACTTGGCGCGCAACTTTCCTCTTAACCGTTAACTCGCTCTCCGATGGAGGCGTGGTCAACCCTGACTCATCTTCTCTCGCTGGTGGTGCATATGTGGGCTCTGACACCTGGGACTCCTCCCCCCCACTACGCTCTGGTGGGGAAGCTGGTCCTGATTTCCAACTGCTGCTCTGGGAGTCCCCGCTGGCCCCTTGCTTCTGGGGTGTCCCCCTTGGGTCGCCCCTTGCCCTGCCCATCGGCGCCCCCTTCTGTGAATCTTCCGATTCGCTGGAGAGGCTCATGGAATCTATCGGGCTGCTGTCATATTCTCCTACGCTGCCCTCGGATTGCTCCCCCTCGCTTTCCATCTCCTCTCCTCCCTGCGCTCCCGCTGAGTCCCTGACAGAGGAGCTTATCAGAGCTTGTAGGGCAGCGGCTGAAGAAGGCGCAAAAAGGGTTTTTCTCCTGTGTGTGTTTCTTGTGGCTGATTAGCTGTTCTCCCTGTGCAAAGGTCAGAGGGGGCAGGGTTTCTGTTGAGGTAGGTGATTAGCTGTGGGAGGAGCTTATCAGAGCTTGTAGGGCAGCGGCGTGCGCCTTGCGGCGTGTGCAATTTGATCTGTCTTTAGATTTAGGGGAGCTAGTCTCGAACGTTTGTTGGGGGAGACCTAGGGTTTTTTTGGGGGGGAGTTACTTGTCCTGTCTGCACGCTTCTTATGATGGAGGACCACTGTAAGGTAAAGGTAAAGGTACCCCTGCCCGTACGGGCCAGTCTTGACAGACTCTGGGGTTGTGCGCCCATCTCACTTAAGAGGCCAGGGGCCAGCGCTGTCCGGAGACACTTCCGGGTCACGTGGCCAGCGTGACATCGCTGCTCTGGCGAGCCAGAGCCGCACACGGAAACGCCGTTTACCTTCCCACTGGTAAGCGGTCCCTATTTATCTACTTGCACCCGGAGGTGCTTTCGAACTGCTAGGTTGGCAGGCGCTGGGACCGAGCAGCGGGAGCGCACCCCGCCGCAGGGATTCGAACCGCCGACCTTTCAATCGGCAAGTCCTAGGCGCTGAGGCTTTAACCCACAGCGCCACCTGCGTCCCCGGAAGACCACTGTAGCCAGCCCCAATGACACGTTCTCAAGATGGAGAGTGAGGGAACAGCTGCAGTCGCCTGCGGTTCCTGCACAATGTTTGCCATCTTGCCAAAGGTTGCAGGCAGCTTTACCTGCAGCAATTGCATGTTGATTGCCCTCTTAAAAGACAAAGTCCAGCAACTGGAGGAACGTGTGGCTACGCTCCAAAGAATTAGAGAGCTGGAGCTCTTCTTGGAAGCAACAGAGCACACCGTCTCCACCAAGGAGGAGACAGGGGACTCCCCTGAGAAGGAGGCTAGTTCACCAACACAGGAGCCAGATATATGGAGAAACGTGACTCAAAGAAGTAGGAGGCCCAGGGTTCGCTCTGATTGTTTAGAAATACACAATCGCTTTGAGGTCCTCTCCCCTAGAATGGAAGACGAAGAGCAGACTCCATTTGAGGATCTCTCCCTCGTTACAGTCGATCAGGTATATGAAGACGAGCAGCAAAGTCAGTCCTCAGGGAATGTGCAGGCGACCTTGGAACGGACAGATCACGGAAGAACCCCGACCAAACCTAAGAGGAGGCGTGTAGTGGTGATAGGGGATTCCCTACTGAGGGGAACAGAAGCAGTGATCTGTGGGCCTGACAAGATGTCTCGGGAAGTGTGCTGTCTCCCCAGGGCTAAGATCCAAGATGTAACTGAACAAGGAATCATAAAACCCACTGACAAATACCCCTTCCTCTTGGTTCATGTGGGAACCAATGACACTGCAAGCAATAGCCTCCAGAAGATCAAAAGAGACTATGAGGCTCTGGGCAGGAAATTGAAGCAATTAAATGCACAAATTGTCATCTCATCTGTCCTCCCAGTTGAACGACGTGGCCCAGGGAGAGAGAGAAAAATAGTGGAAGTGAACAGCTGGCTTCGCAAATGGTGTAAACAGGAACGGTTTGGATTCTTAGATCACGGACTGCAGTTTCTTGAAGATGGACTTCTGGCAAGTGATGGGCTGCACCTCACAACGGTTGGGAGGAATGTTTTTGCCAAAAATCTCAGAAACCTCATCAGGAGGGCTTTAAACTGACTAATGTGGGGGAGGAAGACAGTGCTCCTGAAGGTAGGAGTCTATCAATTGATGAACATGATCATCCAAATGTCATAGACCAAATGGAGCAAACAGCACGCAGACCTAGTGGTGGGAGGAAAAAATCCTTAAATAAGAGACACGGGGGAATGATTAATGGACTTCAATGTCTGTACACTAATGCGCAAAGCATGGGTAATAAACAAGATGAGCCTGAGCTCTTGGTACAGCAAACTAAATATGACATAATAGGCATCACTGAAACCTGGTGGGATAAGTCCCACGACTGGAATGTAATAATGGAGGGTTACAATCTATTTCAGAGAAACAGACCAGACAAGAAAGGAGGAGGAGTGGCGTTAGATGTCAGGGATGTGTATACCTGTGAAGAGATCCAAGATTTAGAACCTCAAAGCCAAAGTGAGAGCATTTGGGTCAAAATTAAGGGAGAGATGAATAACAGGGACCTCATTGTGGGAGTTACAGATAGGTAGCCGTGTTGGTCTGCCATAGTCAAAACAAAAAAAATTCCTTCCAGTAGCACCTTAAAGACCAACTAAGTTAGTTCTTGGTATGAGCTTTCGTGTGCATGCACACTTCTTCAGATACCTTGTTGATGGACTTCCATTTCATGCGGCTCAATGTGGTGCCTTCCATAGTTCCAGTTACAGATAGGTATCTGAAGAAGTGTGCATGCACACGAAAGCTCATACCAAGAACTAACTTAGTTGGTCTTTAAGGTGCTACTGGAAGGAATTTTTTTTGTTCTCATTGTGGGAGTTTACTATAGATCCCCAAGCCAAACGGAGGACATAGATGATGCCTTCCTGGAACAGATGGCCAAGCATGCAAAAGGAAGGGAGATAGTAGTAATGGGGGACTTCAATTACCCGGATATTTGCTGGATGTCAAACTCAGCCAAGAGCATAAGGTCAAACAGATTCCTCACTGGCCTTGCAGACAACTTCATTGTCCAGAAAGTGGGAGAAGCAACAAGAGGAACAGCCATTTTAGATCTGGTCCTAACCAATGTTGATGACCTGGTTAGTGGGGTAGAAGTGGAAGGATCATTAGGCGCGAGTGATCATGCTCTTCTGAAGTTTACTATACAGTGGAAAGGAGCAGCCAAGCATACTAGGACTCAATTTCTTGACTTTAAGAAAGCCGACTTCATAAAACTTAGGGAAGTGCTGGGTGAGATCCCATGGACAGTAATACTAAAGAGAAAGGGAGTTCATGATGGCTGGGAGTTTGTTAAGAGGGAGATAGTAAAAGCACAACTTCAGGCAATACCAATGAGACAGAAACATGGAAGGTGCCTAAAGAAGCCAGGGTGGCTATCTAAAGAACTTTTAACTGAGTTAAGATTTAAAAAGGATGTGTACAAAAAGGGGGGAAACCACCAAAGAGGAATTCAAACAAATAGCCAGCACGTGTAGACATAAAGTCAGAAAAGCTAAAGCACAGAATGAACTCAGGCTTGCTAGAGAGGTTAAAAGCAACAAAAAAGGCTTTTATGGGTATTGTCAGAGCTGCCCCTTATGTCCCAGCTCACAGAGGACCAACGCGAGGCTGTCGTTATGTACAAAAGTCTTTATTGAGGTTCAGTTTCCATTTCAAAGCCACAGTGCGCAGCTCTACGTCTTAAACCCTAGACCGGCGAACTCCTGTCTGAATCTCCTCCCCTCTGACACCAGTTTAAGATCCTAGCCCTGCTCCACCTTTTCCGCTGCTTTCTCCTCCTCTGGGTCCTCCTGCCCGCTGGGGCATCCCCCTTTCTGGACTCTTCTGACGCTGAGTCGCTTAACTCCTCCCCCTGCCTCCAGCGGGCTTTAGGACCCGGTTCCCAATCCTCATTCTCTGCTGTCCTGCGCTCCTGTACATTTGAACTTGCCTCTCGCGCCAACCCAGTGACCTTCCTCCTGACCGTTACACTACTTCTGTCACTGCTTCCCTCTTCCGGGATACTGGCCGGATCTGACCTGCCCTCCATTGTCTGACTCTCCGATGGAGGTGTGGTCAGCCCTGCCTTATCTTCTCTCCCTGGTGGGGAATGCACTGGCCCCGATCCTTGGGACTCTTCCCCCCCCACTCTGCTCTGGTGGGGAAGCTGGTCCTGATTTCCAACTACTGCTCTGGGAGTCCCTGCTGCCCCCTTGCTCCTGGGGCGTTCCCCTTGGGAACCCCCTACCCCTGGCCACTGGCGCCCCCTTCTGTGAATCTTCCGATTTGCTGGAGAGGCTCATGGAATCCCTCGGTCCACTGTCCTCTTCTCCTACGCTCCCCTTGGATTCTTCCCCTTCGCTCTCCATCTCCTCTCTTCCCTGTGCCTCTGCTCCTGAGCCCCTGACAGGTATGTTCGTAGCAAAAGGAAGAACAAAGAAACAGTGGGGTCACTAAGAGGAGAAGATGGTGAAATGCAAACAGGGGACACAGAAAGGGCTGAACTCCTCAATGCCTTCTTTGCCTCAGTCTTCTCCGATAAAGAAAACAATGCCCGACCTGAAGAATTTGGAGCAAATGATTCAGCAGAGGAAACACAGCCCAGAATAACTAAGGAGATAGTACAAGAATACTTGGCTAGTTTAGATGTATTCAAGTCTCCAGGGCCAGATGAACTGCATCCAAGAGTATTAAAAGAACTGGCAGATGTGATCTCAGAACCACTGGCAGTCATCTTTGAGAATTCCTGGAGAACAGGCGAAGTCCCGGCAGACTGAAGGAGGGCAAATGTTGTCCCTATTTTCAAAAAGGGGAAAAGAGAGGACCCAAATAATTACCGCCCAGTCAGTCTGACATCAATACCAGGGAAGATTCTGGAGCAGATCATTAAGCAAACAGTCTGTGAGCACCTAGAAAGGAATACTGTGATCACCAATAGTCAGCATGGATTTCTGAAAAATAAGTCGTGTCAGACTAACCTGATCTCGTTTTTTGACAGAATTACAAGCCTGGTAGATGAAGGGAACGCAGTGGATGTAGCCTACCTTGATTTCAGCAAGGCATTTGACAAGGTGCCCCATGATATTCTTGTAAAGAAGCTGGTAAAATGCGGTCTTGACTATGCTACCACTCAGTGGATTTGTAACTGGCTGACTGACCGAACCCAAAGGGTGCTCATCAATGGTTCCTCTTCATCCTGGAGAAGAGTGACTAGTGGGGTGCCACAGGGTTCTGTCTTGGGCCCGGTCTTATTCAACATCTTTATCAACGACTTGGATGATGGACTCAAGGGCATCCTGATCAAATTTGCAGATGACACCAAACTGGGAGGGGTGGCTAACACCCCAGAGGACAGGATCACACTTCAAAATGACCTTGACAGATTAGAGAACTGGGCCAAAAAAAACAAGATGAATTTTAATAGGGAGAAATGTAAAGTATTGCACTTGGGGGAAAAATGAGAGGCACAAATACAAGATGGGTGACACCTGGCTTGAGAGCAGTACATGTGAAAAGGATCTAGGAGTCTTGGTTGACCACAAACTTGACATGAGCCAACAGTGTGACGCGGCAGCTGAAAAAGCCAATGCAATTCTGGGCTGCATCAATAGGAGTATTGCATCTAGATCAAGGGAAGTAATAGTGCCACTGTATTCTGCTCTGGTCCGACCTCACCTGGAGTACTGTGTCCAGTTCTGGGCACCACAGTTCAAGAAGGACACTGACAAACTGGAACGTGTCCAGAGGAGGGCAACCAAAATGGTCAAAGGCCTGGAAACGATGCCTTATGAAGAACGGCTAAGGGAGCTGGGCATGTTTAGCCTGGAGAAGAGGAGGTTAAGGGGTGATATGATAGCCATGTTCAAATATATAAAAGGATGTCACATAGAGGAGGGAGAAAGGTTGTTTTCTGCTGCTCCAGAGAAGCGGACACGGAGCAATGGTTCCAAACTACAAGAAAAAAGATTCCACCTAAACATTAGGAAGAACTTCCTGACAGTAAGAGCTGTTCGACAGTGGAATTTGCTGCCAAGGTGTGTGGTGGAGTCTCCTTCTTTGGATGTCTTTAAGCGGAGGCTTGACAGCCATATGTCAGGAGTGCTCTGATGGTGTTTCCTGCTTGGCAGGGGGTTGGACTCGATGGCCCTTGTGGTCTCTTCCAACTCTATGATTCTATGATTCTATATTCTTGTATGACAGAAACATGGCACAAAATTAATTCAGTTAGCCCAATCACTGGCCAAAGTTCCTTTTTCTACACAGAGGTTCTAACACAGGTGGCTACAATTTCTGTAAATGTTAATGAAAGTGACCATATTTTCATGTTTAAAGAAATTAATGATGTGCCTAACTAACACATAATGTATCCAGGCTCACTGGAAGGACAGATTGTGAAGCTGAGGCTCCAATACTTTGGCCACCTCATGAGAAGAGAAGACTCCCTGGAAAGACCCTAATGTTGGGAAAGATTGAGGGGACAAGGAAAAGGGGGCAATAGAGGACGAGATGGTTGGACAGTGTTTTTGAAGCTACCAACATGAGTCTTATCAAACTGCGGGAGGCAGTGGAAGACAGAGGTACCTGGCGTGCTCTGGTCCAGGGGGTCACGAAGAGTCGGACACGACTAAACGACTAAACAACAACAACAACAATGTATCCAGAGTACCAGGCAAACCAGTTTAATAGCTTTGTTCAATATTAATAAGTTGTTTATTTTAAAAGTGGGGGAAGGATTCAGATACCTACCATAGTGAGGATCTGAAGGCACATGTAATATAAAAAGAGGGTGTCAGGGACTCAGCGGGAGCGCAGGGAGGAGGAGAGATGGAGAGCGAGGGGGAGCAATCCGAGGGCAGCGTAGGAGAATATGACAGCAGCCCGAGAGATTCCATGAGCCTCTCCAGCGAATCGGAAGATTCACAGAAGGCGGCGCCGATGGGCAGGGCAAGGGGCGAGCCAAGGGGGACACCCCAGAAGCTAGGGGCCAGCGGGGACTCCCAGAGCAGCAGTTGGAAATCAGGACCAGCTTCCCCACCAGAGCGCAGTGGGGGGGAGGAGTTCCAGGTGTCAGAGCCCACATATGCACCACCAGCGAGAGAAGATGAGTCAGGGTTGACCACGCCTCCATCGGAGAGCGAGTGTCAGGGACTCAGCGGGAGTGCAGGGAGGAGAGGAGATGGAAAGCGAGGGGGAGCAATCCGAGGGCAGCGTAGGAGAATATGACAGCAGCCCGATAGATTCCATGAGCCTCTCCAGCGAATCGGAAGATTCACAGAAGGGGGTGCCGATGGGCAGGGCAAGGGGCGACCCAAGGGGGACACCCCAGAAGCAAGGGGCCAGCGGGGACTCCCAGAGCAGCAGTTGGAAATCAGGACCAGCTTCCCCACCAGAGCGTAGTGGGGGGGAGGAGTCCCAGGTGTCAGAGCCCACATATGCACCACCAGCGAGAGAAGATGAGTCAGGATTGACCACGCCTCCATCGGAGAGCGAGTTAACGGTTAAGAGGAAAGTTGCAGGCTGGGCACGCGCGCCAAGCTCAAAGGTACAGGCGAGCGGCACAGAAGGTAGCCCGGATAGGGAACCAGGTCCTAAAGCCCGCTGGAAGGAGGGGCAAGAATCGTCAGGGTCAGCGTCAGAGGAGTCCAGGAAGGATGAGACCCTAGCGGGCAGGAGGGCCCAGAGGAGAAAGGAACTTAGGAAGAGGTGGAGCAAAGCGAGAGTCTTAAACTGGTGTGGAGGGGGAGGAGACTCAGACGGGACTTCGCCGGTCTAAGGTCGGGACGTAGAGCTGCACGCTGCGGCTTTAAAATGGAGACTGAATCTCAATAAAGACTTTTGTACATAACTACAGCCTAGCGTTGGTCCTCTGTGAGCTGGGACCTGGAGGCAGCTCTGACAGCGAGTTAACGGTCAAGAGGAAAGTTGCAGGCTGGGCGCGCGCGCCAAGTTCAAAGGTACAGGCGAGCGGCACAGAAGGTAGCCCGGATAGGGAACCAGGTCCTAAAGCCCGCCGGAAGGAGGGGCAAGAATCGTCAGGGTCAGCGTCAGAAGAGTCCAGAAAAGATGAGACCCTAGCGGGCAGGAGGGCCCAGAGGAGAAAGGAACTTAGGAAGAGGTGGAGCAAGGCGAGAGTCTTAAACTGGTGTGGAAGGGGAGGAGACTCAGACGGGACTTCGCCGGTCTAAGGTCGAGACGTAGAGCTGCACGCTGCGGCTTTAAAATGGAAACTGAATCTCAATAAAGACTTTTGTACATAACTACAGCCTAGCGTTGGTCCTCTGTGAGCTGGGACCTGGAGGCAGCTCTGACAGAGGGGAAAGTGTTTTAGCTCACTGTTTGCAAGCAAAAGATCCCAGATTCATAGAATCATAGAATCATAGAGTTGGAAGAGACCACAAGGGCCATCGAGTCCAACCCCCTGCCAAGCAGGAAACACCATCAGAGCACTCCTGACATATGGATGTCAAGCCTCTGCTTAAAGACCTCCAAAGAAGGAGACTCCACCACACTCCTTGGCAGCAAATTCCACTGTCGAACAGCTCTTACTGTCAGGAAGTTCTTCCTAATGTTTAGGTGGAATCTTCTTTCTTGTAGTTTGGAACCATTGCTCCGTGTCCGCTTCTCTGGAGCAGCAGAAAACAACCTTTCAATACCCAGCATCTCTAGGTAGGACTGGGAATGTTTTTTGCCTGCAATCAGTGTTGGGAATTTTGATTTGGATGGACTAATAGTTCTGATATGGCAGCTTCCTATATTCTGAGAACTGACAATGGATTCCAAAACTGTGGCGTGAGCTGTTGTTGCAGAATCCTAGTTCTGCAATTTGAATGATTGCTAAAATGACCATAAAATAAAAGTTTGGTTCAATTGCTGGCCTTACCCTTTCCCCATCCTTAATATGGGCTGTTCACTTTTTAAAAAAACAATGCTTTTAAAGCTCCATATTTTTAACCATTAATTCATCAAATACCTTTTCTTAAATGTGTGCATGTGTAAAACTTATAAAGTCTGGAAAAGGAAAGCTTTCCATTTGCAAGAGAGCTTCCAAATTAGCCCCACCGTTCTTAAAATGCATTTTTCTTTTAGTCTTTGGTAAAATTTAGCACAGTAGGTCATTAGCAGCATCTAGCTACAGTGGTACCTCGGGTTACATATGCTTCAGGTTACCTATGCTTCAGGTTACAGACTCCGCTAATCCAGAAATAGTGCTTCAGGTTAAGAACTTTGCTTCAGGATAAGAACAGAAATCGTGCTCCGGCGGCGTGGTGGCAGCAGGAGGCCCCATTAGCTAAAGTGGTGCTTCAGGTTAAGAACAGTTTCAGGTGAACGGACCTCCGGAACTAATTGCCGTATTTTTCGCTCTATAACACGCACCTGACCATAACACGCACATAGTTTTTAGAGGAGGAAAACAAGAAAAAAATTATTCTAAATGAAACAGCGGATGTATGATTTTTGTGGTTCATGCTGTGGCCACAGACATGTGATCTGACGGTGAGTTTGGGGTAGCCCAATGCAAAAATCCTTAGGATCCATGTGGCTCCGTGCTTTGTAACTACGTTTTAAGTGGGGAGGGAAGGAAAAGCACTCAAGGGAACAAGGAGCACGCGTGGGGTGTGTGGAGAAGGATGCTGCTAATAATGCAGAAGAGGGGTATAAGGGGAGAAGGCTCCTCTCCTCTCCTGCTTTGCTCCTTTAAAACAAGCAGGCTCTGCTTCTCTCCCTCCTCCCCGGCTTAGAGATCTGAAAAGCTTTGCTGCTATTAAGCGAGCTGAGTGGGGAGGAGAGAGGGACACAGAGCACGGTTGCTTTAAAGCAGCCAGCCAGACAGGAGCCGCTTACACCTGTGTAAGTGGCTCCTCTCTCCTCTCCCGCTTTGCTGTTTCAAAGCGAGCCACGGAGGAGGGAAGGAAGGGGAACCATGGATCCTCTGCTCACAACTGCAGGAGACCCCCCCCCCCCCCGCCGCCACCCATAGGCATTCGCTCCATAACACGCACAGACATTTCCCCTTACTTTCTAGGAGGAAAAAAGTGAGTGTTATGGTGCAAAAAATACGGTAAGTAATTAACCCAAGGTACCACTGTAATACCTATTGGCCATGACCACCTGACAGATTATTTTGGGACCTAGAAAGGGTGGGTAAGAGAGCTATCTTAATAAATGTAATAAATTACACATTGTACCAGGGACGTGGGTGGCGCTGTGGGTTAAACCACAGAGCCTAGGACTTGCCGATCAGAAGGTCGGCAGTTTGAATCCCCGCGATGGGGTGAGCTCCCGTTGCTCGGTCCTGGCTCCTGCCCACCTAGCAGTTCGAAAGCACGTCAAAGTGCAAGTAGATAAATAGGTACCGCTCCGGCGGGAAGGTAAACGGCATTTCCGTGCGCTGCTCTGGTTCGCCAGAAGCGGCTTAGTCATGCTGGCCACATGACCCAGAAGCTGTACGCCGGCTCCCAATAAAGTGAGATGAGCGCCACAACCCCAGAGTCGGTCACGACTGGACCTAATGGTCAGGGGTCCCTTTACCTTTACCAGGAAGAGACCATGACACAAAGACATTTACTATTGATATTTGTGAAGTAATGTGCAGTATGCAATGGCCCCTAAGGATTAACACCTTCCCCAAATTATGTAAAAACCATAAAATCATATGGAAGGGGGATGTGTCATTACATTCCAGCCAACTATCACAATAATGTTACTCATCTCAGGTTCAAGAATTTGTGCTTTGAATATCTGCTCTAGAAATACGATCGTAAAGTAAAGCCGTTATGAGAGGGTTCTTGATACAACAGAATGCAATAAAGAAGAGAAGTCAAAATGAGAAAAAAGACAAAATTTTGGAGAAAATAAAAGAAGGGGAAAAGAAACTGAGAATAAAACCAAAGTCACAGGAGATATTGAGAGAAATAAAACTATATCAAACACAATATATGGAATTGATGAATCAAGAAATAGAATGGAAAATTAAACAAATGAGACAAAAGACATTTGAATCAGCGAATAAATGTGGGAAACTTCTGGCCTGGCAAATGAGAAAAAGACAAAAATTAAATACTATTACAAATTTAGAAGTGGAAGGAAAGAACATACATAACCCAACTGAGATTAGAAACTGTTTCCAGAAGTACTTTAAACAACTATATTCGCAAGGGCCACAGAAAGAAATGGATATAGAACGATTTTTGAAGACAAATGGATTACAAAAAATTTCTCAAGAGAGTAAATTGATGTTGAACTACAAAATATCTGAACAGGAAGTAGAAGGTGCCATCCAAAATATGCAGTTGGGCAAATCTCCAGGACCGGATGGGCTGACTTCCAGGTACTATAGATCTTTGAAGGAGTGGCTATTACAACCTTTGAAGGAAGTCTGCAATGAAATTTTGGAAGGGAAAAAGGCACCAGAATCGTGGAAAGAGGCGTATATTACATTTATAGAGACTGAAAAGACTCAGCTTAAGAACTACCGTCCTATATCGCTATTAAATGTGGATTACAAAATTTTTGCTGACATTTTGGCCAAGAGATTGAAAAAGGTATTTGTCAGAGCTGCCTCTAGGTCCCAGCTCACAGAGAACCAACGCTAGGCTGTCGTTATGTACAAAAGTCTTTATTGAGGTTTAGTTTCCATTTCAAAGCAGCAGCGCGCAGCTCTACGTCTTAAAGCCTAGACCGGCGAAGTACCGTCTGAGTCTCCTCCCCTATGACACCAGTTTAAGATCCTAGCCCTGCTCCACCTTTTACGCTGCTCTCTCCTCCTCTGGGTCCTCCTGCCCGCTGGGGCATTGCCCTTTCTGGACTCTTCCGACGCTGAGTCGCTTAGCTCCTCCCCCTCCCTCCGGCGGGCTTTAGGACCCGGTTCCCAATCCTCATTCTCTGCTGTCCCGCGCTCCTGTACATTTGAACTTGCCTCTCGCGCCAACCCAGTGACCTTCCTCCTGACCGTTACACTACTTCTGTCACTGCTTCCCTCTTCCGGGATACTGGCCGGATCTGACCTCCCCTCCGTTGTCTGACTCTCTGATGGAGGTGTGGTCAGCCCTGCCTTATCTACCCTCCCTGGTGGGGAATGCACTGGCCCCGATCCTTGGGACTCTTCCCCCCCACTCTGCTCTGGTGGGGAAGCTGGTCCTGATTTCCAACTACTGCTCTGGGAGTCCCTGCTGCCCCCTTGCTCCTGGGGCGTCCCCCTTGGGAACCCCCTACCCCTGGCCACTGGCGCCCCCTTCTGTGAATCTTCCAATTCGCTGGAGAGGCTCATGGAATCCCTCGGTCCACTGTCCTCTTCTCCTACGCTCCCCCTGGATTCTTCCCCTTCGCTCTCCATCTCCTCTCTTCCCTGTGCCTCTGCTCCTGAACCCCTGACATCCATCCCCCCTCAAAGCCCCCCCTTCCCCCTCCCCCTCTTCTGGCGTGGGTTCTGGGTGCTCCAGTGTTGTGGGGGTGAGTGCAGGATACAGTTCTTCCCCCGTGGTGTGCCTCCAGCCCGGTAGATCCGGCCAGTCCTCAACGTGCTCGTCGACGTCGATCTCCTCAGCTTCCATCTCTCTGCCAGTGTGTTCGAACCCCGGATCCTCCCCCAACAAATCCATGACCGCCTCTCCCCCTGTCGCCTGGGGTGACGCTGCGTGCGCGGGCCGCTCAGCAGTTCTCTGCGCCACCCCACCTCAGGTTGATCTTCCCACCAATAAGAGTCCCCTGTGCGAAACCCTGAGAGGGACCCCTCTGGGGAGCTAGTCTCTGGCGCCGTGTCCTCCTCTGAAGAGAAACCCCGGAACGTGCTGGCTGAAAGTGTGGGTGTGAAAAGATATTCGTCAAAATAATCCTCCGGCATGGGCCTGTGTGGGAAGAGTGCGTGCAACTCGTTTTTGAGGTAGTGCTCCTCCACCGCATAGTACGGTACCCAGCTGTTGGCGCTGGCCGGGGTACCTTCCCTGGCGAGGAGATATTCAACCCCCTCTTCCCCCCATCTTGAGTCCAAAATCTCCGTGACCTCGTTGAGCGGCCCCGCCCTCGGCGACCCCCCTGCCGTGGGTGCGTCTCTAAGCGGGCTAGGAGCTGTCCCTGGCGCCTGAAACCTGTGAGGTGCCTTGTAGGGCGTGAGCACCGATCTATGAAAGACCGGGTGCATTCTGGATCCCTCCGGTAGTGTCAACCGGAAGGCCACTGGGTTGATCTGTGCCTCGACTTGGTAAGGGCCTAGCTGCCTGTGTCCGAGCTTCTTCTTAGCTAAGGATCTGGCCGGCACTGCCTGGGCTGCTAAACAGACCCAGTTCCCTACCCGTATGTCCTCCCCAACTCTCCTGTGTCTGTCTGCCTGCATCTTGTACACGTGTTTAGCTAGCTCCAACTGCCTTCGGAGCTGTTCATGGACCTCCTGTAACTCCTCTGCCAATGCCTCTGCTCCCTGCGGCTCCCCTTCCCCCTCTTTCTCTAAGCCCGGGAAGGTCCTGGGATGTCGCCCATTGTTGGCGAAAAACGGTGTCACCCCCGTGGACACGTGTTTCGTGTTGTTGTAGGCAAACTCGGCCAGCGGTAGGTAGTCCATCCAGGTCGAGGGCTGCTGGTTTGCGTAGCATCTCAGGTACTGCTGCATGATGGCGTTGACCCTCTCCGCTTGTCCGTTGGTCTGCGGGTGTCTTGCCGACGCTAGGTTGACCTTGACGTTCAGGATCCCCATCAGCTTCTGCCAGAAACTCGAGATGAACTGGCGCCCCCGGTCGGACAGGATAGACCGTGGCAGGCCATGCACCTTGAACATGTGGTCTATGAACAGCTTGGCCGTCTGTTCCGCTGTGGCCACCTTCGCGCACGGAATGAAGTGCGCCATCTTGGTGAACATGTCGACTACCACGAGTACTGCTGTTTTGCCCCTCGAGCTGGGCAGATCAGTGACAAAGTCCAAGGCCACCCTCTCCCACGGTTCGGACGGGGTCTGTAGCGGTTCCAACAGTCCCGCCGGCGGTCTGTGTACTGGCTTGGCCCTTTGGCATGTGTCGCATCTCGTGACGTAATCCGCGACTTCTCCCCGCATCTTGGGCCACCAAAAGTCTCTGGCTACTAATTCCACCGTTTTGTCTTTGCCGAAATGTCCGGCGCTGGGTGCGTCGTGTAGCTGTTGCAGTACTGTCGCGCGGAGTTCATCTCCCGGCACGTAGATGGCCCCCTTGCGGAGGAGCAGTCCGTCGCGTATCTGGAACTCGTCGTCCTTCGTCCTGCACACCTCCTCCATCTTGGATTGTGCGAAGGAATCTGTTCGCAGCTCGCGCCGTATTGCTTCCAGGTCCACGGTGGCCGAAGCGCATGCCCATGCCTTAGGTGCGAAAATGTGTTTGGCCGCTACCGGTGCTGCTTCCTCCAGATACTGCGGCTTCCTGGATAGCGCATCAGCCATGATGTTGTTGTCTCCGGGGATATATTCTATCCTGAAGTCGAAATCCGCACAGAACTCCGCCCAGCGGATGTGTCTCTGGTTCAGGAACCGCGCCGTGCGCCAGTATTCCAGGTTCTTATGGGCCGTGCGAACTTGCACCGTGTGTTTGGCTCCGACGAGGAAGTGCCGCCACGCCTTGAATGCTGCATGAATGGCCAGCAACTCTCTGTCCCAGATGGTGTAGTTCTGCTCCGACTTGCTGAGTTTCCTGGAGTAGAAAGCACACGGCCTCCAATCCCCTTGCGGGTCTTGCTGCAATAGGACTGCCCCCACGGCTCTGTCGGAGGCATCCGTCTCCACCCTCATGGGTCTGCTGGGGTTCACATGCAGCAGTTGTTCCTCGGAAACGAAAAGACGCTTGAGTTTCTGAAAGGACTGCTCCGCCTGCTCCGTCCAGATGAACTTCTTCTTCTTGGAGCTGAGGGTGTCCGTGATGGCCGCCGTCTGCATAGCGAAACCCTTGATAAACTTGCGATAAAAGTTGGCAAAGCCGACAAACATCTGGACCTCCTTCCGATTGCGTGGGCTTTTCCACTCCAGTACCGAGCGTACCTTGGCGCTGTCCATGGCGATTCCCTTGTCGGACAGCTTGTAGCCCAGGAAATCCACCTCCGTCATGTCGAACTGGCACTTCTCCAGTTTGGCGTACAGTCTGTGCTCCCGTAGTCTTTGCAGGACTTCCTTGACATCTCTCTCGTGAACCTCCTGCGATTCCGAGAAGATCAGAATGTCGTCCAGGAAGCAGACGCACTTCTTGTAGAGGAGCCCCGCTAACATGTGGTGCATGAAGGCTTGGAAACAGTGGGAGCCATTTTGTAAACCGAACGGCATAACCCTATATTCATAGGTGCCCAAGGGCGTAAACATGGCCGTCTTCCACTCGTCGCCCTCCCGCATGCGTATAAGATTGTACGCCTGTACAACGCCCCTCGTAGATCCAACTTGGTGAAGATGCGTCCCTTCCTCACCGTCGCGAGCAAGTCGTCGATCTTGGGCATCAGGAAAGCCGTGGGCTTGGTTTTCGAGTTTAAGATTCTGAAATCAACTACCAGCCTCTTTTGGGGCGTGTCTTTTTTCTTCACAAAGAACACAGGACTGCCCCCCACTGCTTTGGATTCTCGGATGAATCCCCGCTTCAAGTTGTGATCTATGAACTCCCTGAGCTCTTGCAGTTCGTCTTCAGACATGGAATACAGTTTTCCCGTCGGCAGCGTTGCCCCCGGCAGGAGGTCAATCTTGCAGTCGTAGGGTCTGTGGGGAGGCAGCTTGTCCGCTTCCTTCTTGCAGAAGACCTCCAAAAACGCCTTGTACTTGTCGGGTACCGCTTGCAGCATGCCCAGTTGTAGCTGTGGGTCATCCTCTTGCCCCTCGTCTTCCTGGCTAGTCATGATGCAATGTTCTGCGCAGTAGGAGGAGCAGAAGGTGAATTTACGCTGGTACCATGCCAATGCCGGGCTGTGCCTGTCCAACCAGCTCATGCCCAATACTATGGGCGTGTCTGACAGGTGGGTGACATTGAAGCTGATGACTTCACGGTGATTTCCAATTCGCATCACCATTGGCGGCGTTTGCTGTACCACCTGTCCCCCCAGCAATTCTCTTCCATCGACTGTCACTACTTTCAGGGGCATCGTGGCAGGCAGGAGCGCTATGCTATGTTGCTTGATGAAATCCACTCCTATAAAGTCTGCATTGCTACCAGAGTCAATGGTAATAGGGACTTCCATGGTGAGCCCATTGGGAAGCTGGAGTGTTGCGGTGAGCTGCACCACTGGTTTGGGCGGGAGGGGGTCTGTGGGCTGTAAGATTCCTGGGGACTGCTTCACTGACTCGTCTGGCTGGGCCCCAGTGGCTCTGCTTCCAGCCAGACTTCGTCGTTTCCCTGCTGTGGTTCTCTCTGCTGAACTGCTTCTATTACTGTTGCTGAGGCTGCAGTGTGCTTGTGGAGCCTCTGGGGGCACTCTTTTGCCATATGCTGAGCACTGTCGCAGATGTAACACTTCCTGTTCCCTCTAGGAGGCTTCACTTTGGCTGCTCCCGGTGTTAGGGCTCTGGTTGCTGACTGAGCCTTGGCACCAACTATCTCCATCGGCTCCTCTCCCCCTCCCAGTGGAGGCGTGGATTGAGCGCGCGCTGAGTCCCTGGGAAAGAAAAGAGGTGCTCTTGCTGGTGTGCGTCCCCAACGCCCTTCGTCTTTGCTCCAGGGACGTTCTTCCAGACGCACACCAATCGTTAGCGCTCTCTGGACCACTTCTTGAGTGCTCTGGGGTCTCTCCCCCCTTGTGATTTCGTCTTTCACAGCCCCGTTCAGCCCATCCCAGAACAGGTCCCTGACGGCCGCTGAGTCTTTTTCCCATCCCAGCGCGTTGACCAATGCAAAAAAGCGTGAGTGATATTGCCTCACAGTGGCTCTGCCTTGTTTCAATCCATGTATCTCTCTTCTAGTGACATCTACATCTATCGCTGATAAAAAACAAGCATCCATTGCCTTAATGAAGGCATTCGCATTTTGGAGGGCTGGATCATTATCTCTCCACAGATTGCGCAACCACGCTTTAGCTTCTCCATGGAGATGCGTTAGTATGAAGCCTACTTTCTCCTGCTCATCTCTAAAGTCCTTCTCCAGTAACTTTAGCGCAAAAACCACGTCTGCTCTGAAGTTAGGATAGTGCTGCAGACTCCCATCGAAATGAGACACAAGGCTGCCTCCTCTCTTTCCCAGCCCAATCCCCTCTGGTCTGGCTCCCGGTAGCCCCTGTTTAGTCAACATTTCCAACCTGGCTTGCAGATCCTTGCAGACAGCAGCTGCTTCCGTTTCTCTCCTCCTGGACGCTAGTATTTCTGCGTTGGGTTGTGTCACTGCGTTTTGCAGAGCTGCCATTTGTTCTTCGGTAGTCATCTTGTGCTGCTTCATGAGCTCGCGAAGTACCAATCTTCGCCCCTCGCTGCGTCCACTCACGTTGCGAGGTTTTTATGGGACGGTACTTACTGTCAGAGTTGCCTCTAGGTCCCAGCTCACAGAGAACCAACGCTAGGCTGTCGTTATGTACAAAAGTCTTTATTGAGGTTTAGTTTCCATTTCAAAGCCGCAGCGCGCAGCTCTACGTCTTAAAGCCTAGACCGGCGAAGTACCGTCTGAGTCTCCTCCCCTATGACACCAGTTTAAGATGCTAGCCCTGCTCCACCTTTTACGCTGCTCTCTCCTCCTCTGGGTCCTCCTGCCCGCTGGGGCATTGCCCTTTCTGGACTCTTCCGACGCTGAGTCGCTTAGCTCCTCCCCCTCCCTCCGGCGGGCTTTAGGACCCGGTTCCCAATCCTCATTCTCTGCTGTCCCGCGCTCCTGTACATTTGAACTTGCCTCTCGCGCCAACCCAGTGACCTTCCTCCTGACCGTGACACTACTTCTGTCACTGCTTCCCTCTTCCGTGATACTGGCCGGATCTGACCTCCCCTCCGTTGTCTGACTCTCCGATGGAGGTGTGGTCAGCCCTGCCTTATCTACTCTCCCTGGTGGGGAATGCACTGGCCCCGATCCTTGGGACTCTTCCCCCCCACTCTGCTCTGGTGGGGAAGCTGGTCCTGATTTCCAACTACTGCTCTGGGAGTCCCTGCTGCCCCCTTGCTCCTGGGGCGTTCCCCTTGGGAACCCCCTACCCCTGGCCGCTGGCGCCCCCTTCTGTGAATCTTCCGATTCGCTGGAGAGGCTCATGGAATCCCTCGGTCCACTGTCCTCTTCTCCTACGCTCCGCTCGAATTCTTCCCCTTCGCTCTCCATCTCCTCTCTTCCCTGTGCCTCTGCTCCTGAACCCCTGACAGTATTGATGGAAGAGATTCATAAAGACCAAGCAGGCTTTCACCCAGGAAGACATTTGTCTGACAATTTGAGGAATATAATTGATATTTTGGAGAAATTAGAAGAGAATATAAATACTAAAGCAGTCTTAATATTTGTGGACGCGGAGAAAGCTTTCGACAATATCTCTTGGAGTTTTATGAAAAAGAACCTACAGGGGATGGGGGTAGGCCAAGGTTTTGAAAATGGTATAGGTGCAATATACTCTGAACAAAAAGCTAAACTAATTGTAAATAATGTGGTGACGGAAGAATTTAAGATAGAAAAAGGGACACGACAGGGGTGCCCAATTTCCCCATTGCTTTTTATATCGGTCCTGGAGGTTTTGCTGAACATGATTAGAAGGGACCAGTTGGTTGAAGGTATACAGGTCAGAGCTAAACAGTACAAATTGAGAGCATTTGCAGATGACTTAGTATTGACGTTACAGGAGCCAGAATCTAGTACTAAAAGGGTTTTAGAACTAATTCAAGAATTTGGTCAAGTGGCAGGATTTAAACTGAATAAGTTAAAAACTAAGGTTTTAGAGAAAAAATTGACATCAATTGAAAAAGAGAGGTTTCAGAATGAGACAGGTTTGACTGTGGTTAAGAAAGTGAAATATCTAGGGATTAATATGACAGCAAAAAATGGGAACTTATTTAAGGACAACTACGAAAAATGTTGGGTGGAAGTGAAAAAAGATTTAGAAACTTGGTCAAATTTGAAGCTTTCCTTGTTGGGTCGAATTGCAGTTATAAAGATGAATGTATTGCCTAGAATGTTGTTTTTGTTTCAAACATTGCAAATTGTGGACAAGATGGACTGTTTCAAGAAGTGGCAGAAAGATATCTCAAGATTTGTCTGGCAGGGCAAGAAGCCCAGAATAAAATTTAAGATATTAACTGACGCAAAGGAAAGGGGTGGATTTGCCCTGCCAGACTTTAAACTCTATTATGAATCAGCAGCATTCTGCTGGCTGAAAGATTGGCTGCTTCTTGAGAACACAGACATTTTGGACATAGAAGGATTTAACAATGCTTTTGGGTGGCATGCATATTTGTGGTACGACAAGGTTAAAGTACATAAAGCATTTAAAAACCATATTGTTAGGAAAGCATTGTTTAATGTTTGGATAAGATATAAAGATTTATTGGAAAATAAACCCCCGAGGTGGTTGTCACCAATGGAAGCGAAAGCTTTTAAAAGAATCAATATGGAGGCCAAATGGCCGAAATATTGGGAAATTTTGGAACAAGAGGGAGATAAACTGAAATTGCAGAGCTTTGAGAAACTAAAAAACAAAGTGCGAGATTGGACAAGAAAATTGGATTCCAGGTGGAAAAATCAAAATTAGAAACAGAATTGTTAGAACCCAAAACTAAGATTTTGTCAAGGATGTATAACTTGCTGCTTAAATGGAATACTCAGGATGAAACGGTGAAGTCTGTTATGATTAAATGGGCACAGGATGTTGGACATAATATTATGTTTGCTGACTGGGAACAGTTATGGACCACCGGTATGAAATTTACGGCATGCAATGCCTTAAGAGAGAATATTATGAAAATGACTTATAGGTGGTACATGACCCCAGTCAAGCTTCCAAAAATTTATCATTTGCCCGATAATAAATGTTGGAAATGTAAAGAGACTGAAGGTACATTCTTTCACCTTTGGTGGACGTGCCCAAGGATTAAGGCTTTCTGGGAAATGATTTATAATGAAATGAAAAAGGTATTTAAATATACCTTCTTGAAGAAACCAGAGGTCTTTCTCCTAGGCATGGTTGGCCAATTGGTGTCAAAGAAGGACAGAACTCTTTTTATGTATGCGACAACAGCAGCAAGAATACTTATCGCAAAATATTGGAAGACACAAGATCTACCCACTTTGGAAGAATGGCAGATGAAGATGATGGACTATATGGGACTGGCAGAAATGACCGGCAGAATCCGAGACCAGGGAAAAGAGTCGGCGGAAGAAGATTGGAAGAAGTTTAAAAACTATTTGCAGAAATATTGTAAAATTAATGAATGTTAGAATGATGTTGGACAGAAATTAAATGGTTTCCAGCTGTAATGTTTAAGAGATATGAAAAATAAGGTAAGAAATTAGTAAAAACTAATGGAGAGGATTTGCTGAACGAACAATTTTAATTGGAATACAAGAAAGGGAGGTATGAGGAGGTCTGGAAAATAAGTTAAAAGAAAATAAGTAACGGAAATTCTATGTCAAAACAAAAAATTCCTTCCAGTAGCACCTTAAAGACCAACTAAGTTAGTTCTAGGTATGAGCTTTCGTGTGCATGCACATTTCTTCAGATAAGAAGAAGAAGAAGTGTGCATGCACACGAAAGCTCATACCTAGAACTAACTTAGTTGGTCTTTAAGGTGCTACTGGAAGGAATTTTTTGTTTTGACTATGGCAGACCAACACGGCTACCTATCTGTAACTGGAAATTCTATGTGTTTCTCTTTTTCTTTTCTTTTTTGTTGTTTTTACCTTTGTATTTTTGTATTTTTGTTGTTTTTTCTTTTTGGTTTTTTCATTGTATTTGTCAGGGACTCAGCGGGAGCGCAGGGAGGAGAAGAGATGGAGAGCGAGGGGGAGCAATCCGAGGGCAGCGTAGGAGAATATGACAGCAACCCGAGAGATTCCATGAGCCTCTCCAGCGAATTGGAAGATTCACAGAAGGGGGCGCCGATGGGCAGGGCAAGGGGCGACCCAAGGGGGACACCCCAGAAGCAAGGGGCCAGCGGGGACTCCCAGAGCAGCAGTTGGAAATCAGGACCAGCTTCCCCACCAGAGCGCAGTGGGGGGGAGGAGTTCCAGGTGTCAGAGCCCACATATGCACCACCAGCGAGAGAAGATGAGTCAGGGTTGACCACGCCTCCATCGGAGAGCGAGTTAACGGTCAAGAGGAAAGTTGCAGGCTGGGCGCGCGCGCCAAGTTCAAAGGTACAGGCGAGCGGCACAGAAGGTAGCCCGGATAGGGAACCAGGTCCCAAAGCCCGCCGGAAGGAGGGGCAAGAATCGTCAGGGTCAGCGTCAGAGGAGTCCAGGAAAGATGAGACCCTAGCGGGCAGGAGGGCCCAGAGGAGAAAGGAACTTAGGAAGAGGTGGAGCAAGGCGAGAGTCTTAAACTGGTGTGGAAGGGGAGGAGACTCAGACGGGACTTCGCCGGTCTAAGGTCGAGACGTAGAGCTGCACGCTGCGGCTTTAAAATGGAAACTGAATCTCAATAAAGACTTTTGTACATAACTACAGCCTAGCGTTGGTCCTCTGTGAGCTGGGACCTGGAGGCAGCTCTGACAGTATTATTTCTGAAAACTTTAATAAATATTCTAAAAAAAAAAATAGAAATACGATCGTATCACAACAAAAGTACTACCTTCTGGGAAGATGTGAAACACAAAAAGCATTGCTCTGCGCTGCAGGGGGCAGGGTGGGAAGAGGAGAGGAGAGAAGGTGACGACTGCAAAAATCCCACCCCACCCCCCAAAAAAAACCACTCAAAGCAAGCCAATGTTCCCTGGAGCCAGTCCTACCTGGCAGCTCCAGGGGGTCCCAAGGCAGACCCTGCGCCTTAAAGGCCAATGCAGGCGCCTGCCTTTGGACCTTGTTGGGGCTGGGGCAGGGCAAGGGGAAAGAGGTTTTTGAAGAGAGTTCCCACGACAGGGAGGAGATCGAAGGAAGCCCAGCGCCAGGGCTCCGCGCTCGGTGGGTAGGCAGTCCCTGCTTTGAGTCCCGGCGGTGAGGGATGGGACCTTAGGCAGAAATCGCCTCGGGCACCATATTAGGAGAGGGAAATAGCCAGCGGAAGTGCCTCCATGTGTGCACTGCCACCTAGTGGCATGCTTTTCTTTTTCAGGATATAAAACAGCTTTAAATTTATAGTGGTAGCCTAGTTAGGTGTTGCCAACCTTTTGGGCCCAGGGAAAACTGCTATGGGTAACATACACACGCTGCAATCAAGCATATATTGCAGTTTATTTTGTTGACTCCAACAGTGGTTCACTCTGGCAGGCACCAGAAAAGACATCTGCAGTTGCTGGTGCCCCCTTGGGCACTGTTTTTTTAAAAAATATAAATTTATTTGCTATTACAGAGAAGAAAAAACATAACAACCACAGAACTGAAATAAAAAAGAGAAAAACAATACACATAGAAGAAAAATAGAAATAAAAATTCCAACTTTTAAAATTATGCTTACAAAAACTTCCTTTCTTGACTTCCTCACGCCTCCCTTTTTTGTGTTCCTCTTTACCCAATCGTATACAGCAAATCCAAAAATTCTTTCTAAACTCATTTCTAATTATTAAAATCATTCTATTATGTCTCCAAACTTTCCTCCTTATATTTAAACTCCTTCTAACATATTATTTACTTTTGACATAATATAACTTTAGTCTTTCACCCTTTTTCTATTACATTTTTTACATAGCTTTTAAACCTATATCACTAATGCCGTATTATTTTTAAGTCCCACATCATTTTAGCATTCATAAATTTTGCAGTGTTTCTGCAAATAGTCTTTAAACTTCTTCCAGTCCTCTTCCACCGCCTCTTCTCCCAGGTCTCGGATTCTGCCAGTCATTTCTGCCATCTCCATGTAGTCTATTACTTGCATCTGCCATTCTTCCAAGGTGGGCAAATCTTGTGTCTTCCAATGCTTTGCGATAAGTACTCTTGCTGCTGTTGTTGCATACATAAAAAACGTTCTATCCTTTAACACCAATTGGTCAACTATGCCCAGGAAAAAGGCCTCTGGTTTCTTAAGGAAGGTATATTTAAATACATTTTTCAGTTCATTATATATCATCTCCCAGAAAGCCTTAATCTTTGGGCACTTCCACCAGAGGTGAAAGAATGTACCCTCAGTTTCTTTACATTTCCAACATTTATTATAAGGCAGGTGATAAATTTTAGCAAGCTTGACTGGGGTCATGTACCACCTATAAATCATTTTCATAATTGTCAGAGCTGCCTCCAGGTCCCAGCTCACAGAGGACCAACGCTAGGCTGCAGTTATGTACAAAAGTCTTTATTGAGGTTCAGTTTCCTTTTTAAAGCCGCAGCGCGCAGCTCTACGTCTCGACCTTAGACCGGCGAAGTCCCGTCTGAGTCTCCGCCCCCTTCCACACCAGTTTAACAATCTCGCTTTGCTCCACCTCTTCCTAAGTTCCTTTCTCCTCTGGGCCCTCCTGCCCGCTAGGGTTTCATCCTTTCTGGACTCCTCTGACGCTGACCCTGATGATTCTTCCCCCTCCTTCCGGCGGGCTTTAGGACCTGGTTCCCTATCCGGGCTACCTTCTGTGCCGCTCGCCTGTACATTTGAACTTGGCGCGCGCGCCCAGCCTGCAACTTTCCTCTTGACCGTTCCCTCGCTCTCCGATGGAGGCGTGGCCAACCCTGACTCATCTTCTCTCGCTGGTGGTGCATATGTGGGCTCTGATACCTGGGACTCCTCCCCCCCACTACGCTCTGGTGGGGAAGCTGGTCCTGATTTCCAACTGCTGCTCTGGGAGTCCCCGCTGGCCCTTTGCTTCTGGGGTGTCCCCCTTGGGTCCCCCCTTGCCCTGCCCATCGGCGCCCCCTTCTGTGAATCTTCAGATTCGCTGAAGAGGCTCATGGAATCTATCGGGCTGCTGTCATCCTCTCCTACGCTGCCCTCGGATTGCTCCCCCTCGCTCTCCATCTCCTCTCCTCCCTGCGCTCCCGCTGAGTCCCTGACATCCATCCCCCCCTCGAAGCCCCCCCTTCCCCCTCCCCCTCTTCTGGCGTGGGTTCCGGGTGCTCCAATGCTGTGGGGGTGCATGCCGGATACAGTTCTTCCCCCCTGGCATGCTGCCAGTCCGTGACGGGTACATCGACGTCGCTCTCCTCCGCTTCCATCTCGTTGCCGGTGTGCTCGAACCCAGGGTCCTCCCCCAACCCGTCCATGCCCCCTTGTTCCCCCATTTCCTCTGGGGAGTCTGCGTGCCAGGGCCCGCTGAGCAGTCTCCTGCGCCACTCCTCCTCGGGTTGAGTGTCCCACCAATAAGAGCGTTCTGCACCCAAGTCTGAGATCGACCCCTCCGGCGAGGTAGTCTCTGGAGCCGTCTCCTCAGCCGAGGAGAACCCCTGAAACGTACTGGCTGAGAGTGTGGGGGTGAAAAGATATTCGTCAAAATAATCCTCCGGCATGGGCCTGTGTGGGAAGAGTGCGTGGAACTCGTCTTTGAGGTAGTGCTCCTCCACCGCATAGTACGGCACCCAGCTGTTGGCGCTGGCCGGGGCACCTTCCTTGCGATGAGATATTCGACCCCCTCTTCCCCCCATCTTGAGTCCAAAATCTCCGTTACCTCATTGAGTGGCTCCGCCCTCGGCGACCCCCCTGTCATGGGTGCGTCTCTAAGCAGACTGGGAGCTGTCCCTGGCTCCTGAAACCTGTGAGGTGCCTTGTAGGGCGTTAGCACCGATCTATGAAAGACCGGGGGCATTCTGGAACCCTCCGGTAGTGTCAAACGGAAGGCCACTGGGTTGATCTGTGCCTCGACTAGGTAAGGGCCTAGCTGCTTGTGTCCTAGCTTCTTCTTAGCTAAGGATCTGGCCGGCACTGCCTGGGCCGCTAACCAGACCCAGTCCCCTACCCGTATGTCCTCCCCCACTCTTCTGTGTTTGTCTGCTTGCATCTTGTATACGTGTTTTGCTAGGTCTAACTGCCTACGGAGCTGTTCATGGACCTCCTGTAACTCCTCTGCCAATGCCTCTGCTCCCTGCGGCTCCCCCTCCCCCTCTTTCTCTAAGCCCGGGAAGGTCCTGGGATGTTGCCCGTTGTTGGCGAAAAACGGTGTCACCCCCGTGGACACGTGTTGTGTGTTGTTGTAGGCAAACTCGGCCAGGGGCAGGTAGTCCACCCAGGTCGAGGGCTGCTGGTTGGCGTAGCATCTCAGGTACTGCTGCATGATGGCGTTGACCCTCTCCGCTTGTCCGTTGGTCTGCGGGTGTCTTGCCGACGCTAGGTTGACCTTGACGTTCAGGATCCCCATCAGCTTCTGCCAGAAACTCGAGATGAACTGGCGCCCCCGGTCGGACAGGATAGACCGTGGCAGGCCGTGCACCTTGAACACGTGGTCTATGAACAGCTTGGCTGTCTGTTCCGCTGTGGCCACCTTCGCGCAAGGAATGAAGTGCGCCATCTTGGTGAACATGTCGACTACCACGAGTACTGCTGTTTTGCCCCTCGAGCTGGGCAGGTCAGTGACAAAGTCCAAGGCCACCCTCTCCCACGGTTCGGACAGGGTCTGTAGCGGTTCTAACAGTCCCGCCGGCGGTCTGTGTACTGGCTTGGCCCTTTGACAGGTGTCGCACCTCGTGACGTAATCCGCGACTTCTCCCCGCATCTTGGGCCACCAAAAGTCTCTGGCTACTAATTCCACCGTCTTGTCCTTGCCGAAATGTCCGGCGCTGGGTGCGTCGTGTAGCTGTTGCAGTACTGTCGCGCGGAGTTCATCTCCCGGCACGTAGATGGCCCCCTTGCGGAGGAGCAGTCCGTCGCGTATCTGGAACTCGTCGTCCTTCGCCGTGCCGCTGCGCACCTCCTCCATCTTGGATCGTGCGAAGGAATCTGTTCGCAGCTCGCGCTGTATTGCTTCCAGGTCTACGGTGGCCGAAGCGCATGCCCACGCCTTGGGTGCAAAAATGTGTTTGGCCGCTACCGGTGCTGCTTCCTCCAGATAATGCAGCTTCCTGGATAGCGCATCAGCCATGATGTTGTTGTCTCCGGGGATGTATTCTATCCTGAAGTCGAAATCCGCAAAGATCTCCGCCCAGCGGATGTGTCTCTGGTTCAGGAACCGCGCCGTGCGCCAGTACTCCAGGTTCTTATGGTCCGTGCGAACTTGCACCCTGTGTTTGGCTCCGATGAGGAAGTGCCGCCACGCCTTGAAGGCTGCATGAATGGCCAGCAACTCTCTGTCCCAGATGGTGTAGTTCTGCTCCGACTTGCTGAGTTTCCTGGAGTAGAAAGCACACGGCCTCCAATCCCCTTGCGGGTCTTGCTGCAATAGGACTGCCCCCACGGCTCTGTCGGAGGCATCCGTCTCCACCCTCATGGGTCTGCTGGGGTTCACATGCAGCAGTTGTTCCTCGGAAACGAAAAGACGCTTGAGTTTCTGAAAGGACTGCTCCGCCTGCTCCGTCCAGATGAACTTCTTCTTCTTGGAGCTGAGGGTGTCCATGATGGCCGCCGTCTGCATAGCAAAACCCTTGATGAACTTGCAATAAAAGTTAGCAAAGCCGACAAACCTCTGGACCTCCTTCCGATTGCGCGGGCTCTTCCAGTCCAGTACTGATCGTACCTTGGCGCTGTCCATGGCGATTCCCTTGTCGGACAGCTTGTAGCCCAGGAAATCCACCTCCGTCATGTCGAACTGGCACTTCTCCAGTTTGGCGTAAAGCCTGTTCTCCCGTAGTCTTTGCAGGACTTCCTTGACATCTCTCTAGTGAGCCTCCTGCGATTCCGAGAAGATCAGAATGTCGTCCAGGAAGCAGACGCACTTCTTGTAGAGGAGCCCCGCTAACACGTGATGCATGAAGGCTTGGAAGCAGTGGGAGCCATTTTGTAAACCGAAGGGCATAACCCTATACTCATAGGTGCCCAAGGGCGTGAACATGGCCGTCTTCCACTCGTCGCCCTCCCGCATGCGTATAAGATTGTACGCCCCTCGTAGATCCAACTTGGTGAAGATGCGTCCCTTCCTCACCGTTGCGAACAAGTCGTCGATCTTGGGCATCGGGAAAGCCGTGGGCTTGGTTTTCGAGTTTAAGATTCTGAAATCAACTACCAGCCTCTTTTGGGGCGTGTCTTTTTTCTTCACAAAGAACACAGGACTGCCCCCCACTGATTTGGATTCTCGGATGAATCCCCGCTTCAAATTGTGATCTATGAACTCCCTGAGCTCTTGCAGTTCGTCTTCAGACATGGAGTACAGTTTTCCGGTCGGCAGCGTTGCCCCCGGCAGGAGGTCAATCTTGCAGTCGTAGGGTCTGTGGGGAGGCAGCTTGTCCGCTTCCTTCTCGCAGAAGACCTCCAAAAACGCCTTGTACTTGTCAGGTACCGCTTGCAGCATGCCCAGTTGTAGCTGTGGGTCATCCTCTTGCCCCTCGTCCTCCTGGTTAGTCATGATGCAATGTTCTGCGCAGTAGGAGGAGCAGAAGGTCAATTTACGCTGGTACCATGCCAATGCCGGGCTGTGCCTGTCCAACCAGCTCATGCCCAACACTATGGGCGTGTCTGACAGTTGGGTGACATTGAAGCTGATGACTTCGCGGTGATTTCCAATGCGCATCACCATTGGCGGCGTTTGCTGTACCACCTGTCCCCCCAGCAATTCTCTTCCATCGACAGTCACTACTTTCAGGGGCATCGTGGCAGGCAGGAGCGCTATGCTATGTTGCTTGATGAAATCCACTCCTATAAAGTCTGCATTGCTACCAGAGTCAATGGTAATAGGGACTTCCATGGTGAGCCCATTGGGAAGCTGGAGTGTTGCGGTGAGCTGCACCACTGGTTTGGGCGGGAGGGGGTCTGTGGGCTGTAAGATTCCTGGGGACTGCTTCACTGATTCGTCTGGCTGGGCCCCAGTGGCTCTGCTTCCAGCCAGACGTCGTCGTTTCCCTGCTGTGGTTCTCTCTGCTGAACTGCTTCTGTTACTTTTGCTGAGGCTGCATTGTGCTTGTGGAGCCTCTGGGGGCACTCTTTTGCCATATGCTTAGCACTGTCACAGATGTAACACTTCCTGTTCCCTCTAGGAGGCTTCACTTTGGCTGCTCCCGGTGTTGGGGCTCTGGTCGCTGACTGAGCCTTGGCACCACCTATCTCCATCGGCTACTCTCCCCCTCCCAGTGGAGGCGTGGATTGAGCGCGCACTGAGTCTCTGGGAAAGAAAGGAGGTGCCCTTGCTGGCGTGCGTCCCCAACGCCCTTCATCTTTGCTCCAGGGACGTTTTTCTAGCCGCACACCAATCATCAGCGCCTTCTGGACCACTTCTTGAGTGCTCCGTGGTCTCTCCCCCCTTGCGATTTCGTCTTTCACAGCCCCGTTCAGCCCCTCCCAGAACAGGTCCCTGACGGACGCTGAGTCTTTTTCCCATCCCAGCGCGTTGACCAATGCAAAAAAGCGGGAATGATATTGCCTTACAGTGGCTCTGCCTTGTTTCAAACCGTGAATCTCTTTTCTAGCGACATCCACATCTATCTCCGATAAAAAACAATCGTCCATTGCCTTAATGAAGGCTTTTGCGTTTTGGAGGGCTGGATTATTATCTCTCCACAGATTGCGCAACCATGCTTTAGCTTCTCCATGGAGATGCGTTAGTATGAAGCCTACTTTCTCCTGCTCATCTCTAAAGTCCTTCTCCAGTAACTTTAGCGCAAAAACCATGTCTGCTCTGAAGTTAGGATATTGCTGCAGACTCCCATCGAAATGTGACACAAGGCTCCCCCCTCTCTTCCCGAGCCCAATCCCCTCTGATTTGGCACCCGGTGGCCCCTGTTTAGTCAACATTTCCAACCTGGTTTGCAGATCCTTGCAGACAGCATCTGATTCCTCTTCTCTCCTCCTTGCCGCTAGTATTTCTGCGTTAAGTTGTGCCATCTTGTGCTGCTTTTGTGAGCTCGCGAAGCACCAATCTTCGCCCCTCGCTGCGTCCTCTCACGTTGCGAGGTTCTTTGAAAGAGACGGGACTTACTGTCAGAGCTGCCTCCAGGTCCCAGCTCACAGAGGACCAACGCTAGGCTGTAGTTATGTACAAAAGTCTTTATTGAGGTTCAGTTTCCATTTTAAAGCCGCAGCGCGCAGCTCTACGTCTCGACCTTAGACCGGCGAAGTCCCGTCTGAGTCTCCGCCCCTTCCACACCAGTTTAACACTCTCGCTTTGCTCCACCTCTTCCTAAGTTCCTTTCTCCTCTGGGCCCTCCTGCCCGCTAGGGTTTCATCCTTTCTGGACTCCTATGACGACCCTGATGATTCTTCCCCCTCCTTCCGGCGGGCTTTAGGACCTGGTTCCCTATCCGGGCTACCTTCTGTGCCGCTCGCCTGTACATTCGAACTTGGCGCGCGCGCCCAGCCTGCAACTTTCCTCTTGACCGTTCCCTCGCTCTCCGATGGAGGCGTGGCCAACCCTGACTCATCTTCTCTCGCTGGTGGTGGATATGTGGGCTCTGATACCTGGGACTCCTCCCCCCCACTACGCTCTGGTGGGGAAGCTGTTCCTGATTTCCAACTGCTGCTCTGGGAGTCCCTGCTGGCCCCTTGCTTCTGGGGTGTCCCCCTTGGGTCCCCCCTTGCCCTGCCCATCGGTGCCCCCTTCTGTGAATCTTCCGATTCGCTGGAGAGGCTCATGGAATCTATCGGGCTGCTGTCATACTCTCCTATGCTGTCCTCGGATTGCTCCCCCTCGCTCTCCATCTCCTCTCCTCCCTGCGCTCCCGCTGAGTCCCTGACACGGAGATTTTGGACTCAAGATGGGGGGAAGAGGGGGTCGAATATCTCATCACAAGGGAAGGTGCCCCGGCCAGCGCCAACAGCTGGGTGCGGATTTCGACTTCAGGATAGAATATATCCCCGGAGACAACAACGTCATGGCTGATGCGCTATCCAGGAAGCCGCAGTATCTGGAGGAAGCAGCACCGGTAGCGGCTAAACACATTTTCGCACCCAAGGCGTGGGCATGCGCTTCTGCCACAATAGACCTGGAAGCGATACGGCGCGAGCTGCGAACAGATTCCTTCGCGCGCTCCAAGATGGAGGAGGTGCGCAGCGGCACGGCAAAGGACGACGAGTTCCAGATACGCGACGGACTGCTCCTCCGCAAGGGGGCCATCTACGTACCGGGAGATGAACTCCGCGCGACAGTACTGCAACAGCTACACGACGCACCCAGCGCCGGACATTTCGGCAAGGAAAAGACGGTGGAATTAGTAGCCAGAGACTTTTGGTGGCCCAAGATGCGGGGAGAAGTCGCGGAATACGTCACGAGGTGCGACACTTGCCAAAGGGCCAAGCCAGTACACAGACCGCCGGCGGGACTGTTAGAACCGCTACAGACCCCGTCCGAACCGTGGGAGAGGGTAGCCTTGGACTTTGTCACTGACCTGCCCAGCTCGAGGGGCAAAACAGCAGTACTCGTGGTAGTCGACATGTTCACCAAGATGGCGCACTTCATTCCTTGCGCGAAGGTGGCCACAGCGGAACAGACGGCCAAGCTGTTCATAGACCACGTGTTCAAGGTACACGGCCTGCCACGGTCTATCCTGTCTGACAGGGGGCGCCAGTTCATCTCAAGTTTCTGGCGGAAGCTGATGGGGATCCTGAACGTCAAGGTCAACCTAGCGTCGGCAAGACACCCGCAGACCAACGGACAAGCGGAGAGGGTCAACGCCGTCATGCAGCAGTACCTGAGATGTTACGCCAACCAGCAGCCCTCGACCTGGGTGGACTATCTGCCCCTGGCCGAGTTTGCCTACAACAACACACAACACGTGTCCACGGGGGTGACACCGTTTTTTGCCAACCACGGGCGACATCCCAGGACCTTCCCGGGCTTAGAGAAAGAGGGGGAGGGGGAGCCACAGGGAGCAGAGGCATTGGCAGAGGAGTTACAGGAGGTCCATGAACAGCTCCGTAGACAGTTAGACCTAGCAAAACACGTATACAAGATGCAAGCAGACAAACACAGAAGAGTGGGGGAGGACATACGGGTAGGGGACTGGGTCTGGTTAGCGGCCCAGGCAGTGCCGGCCAGATCCTTAGCTAAGAAGAAGCTAGGACACAAGCAGTTGGGCCCTTACCTAGTCGAGGCACAGATCAACCCAGTGGCTTTCCGTTTGACACTACCGGAGGGTTCCAGAATGCACCCGGTCTTTCATAGATCGGTGCTAACGCCCTACAAGGCACCTCACAGGTTTCAGGAGCCAGGGACAGCTCCCAGTCCGCTTAGAGATGCACCCATGACAGGGGGGTCGCCGAGGGCGGGGCCACTCAACGAGGTGACGGAGATTTTGGACTCGAGATGGGGGGAAGAGGGAGTCGAATATCTCATCGCAAGGGAAGGTGCCCCGGCCAGCGCCAACAGCTGGGTGCCGTACTATGCGGTGGAGGAGCACTACCTCAAAGACGAGTTCCACGCACTCTTCCCACACAGGCCCATGCCGGAGGATTATTTTGACGAATATCTTTTCACCCCCACACTCTCAGCCAGTACGTTTCAGGGGTTCTCCTCGGTTGAGGAGACGGTTCCAGAGACTACCTCGCCGGAGGGGTCGGTCTCAGACTTGGGTGCGGAGCGCTCTTATTGGTGGGACACTCAACCCGAGGAGGAGTGGCGCAGGAGACTGCTCAGAGGGCCCTGGCACGCAGACTACCCAGAGGAAATGGGGGAACAAGGGGGCATGGACGGGTTGGGGGAGGATCCTGGGTTCGAGCACGCCGGCAACGAGATGGAAGCAGAGGAGAGCGACGTCGATGTACCCGTCACGGACTGGCAGCATGCCAGGGGGGAAGACCGGTATCCGGCATGCACCCCCACAGCATTGGAGCACCCGGAACCCACGCCAGAAGAGGGGGAGGGGGGAAGGGGGGGCTTCGAGGGGGGGATGGATGTCAGGGACTCAGCGGGAGCGCAGGGAGGAGAGGAGATGGAAAGCGAGGGGGAGCAATCCGAGGGGAGCGTAGGAGAATATGACAGCAGCCCGATAGATTCCATGAGCCTCTCCAGCGAATCGGAAGATTCACAGAAGGGGGCGCCGATGGGCAGGGCAAGGGGCGACACAAGGGGGACACCCCAGAAGCAAGGGGCCAGCGGGGACTCCCAGAGCACCAGTTGCAAATCAGGACCAGCTTCCCCACCAGAGCGTAGTGGGGGGGAGGAGTCCCAGGTGTCAGAGCCCACATATGCACCACCAGCGAGAGAAGATGAGTCAGGGTGGACCACGCCTCCATCGGAGAGCGAGTTAACGGTTAAGAGGAAAGTTGCAGGCTGGGCGCGCGCGCCAAGTTCAAAGGTACAGGCGAGCGGCACAGAAGGTAGCCCGGATAGGGAACCAGGTCCTAAAGCCCACCGGAAGGAGGGGCAAGAATCGTCAGGGTCAGCGTCAGAGGAGTCCAGGAAGGATGAGACCCTAGCGGGCAGGAGGGCCCAGAGGAGAAAGGAATTTAGGAAGAGGTGGAGCAAAGCGAGAGTCTTAAACTGGTGTGGAGGGGGAGGAGACTCAGACAGGACTTCGCCGGTCTAAGGTCGGGACGTAGAGCTGCACGCTGCGGCTTTGAAATGGAGACTGAATCTCAATAAAGACTTTTGTACATAACTACAGCCTAGCGTTGGTCCTCTGTGAGCTGGGACCTGGAGGCAGCTCTGACAGCAGCGTAGGAGAAGATGACAGCAGCCCGATAGATTCCATGAGCCTCTCTAGCGAATCGGAAGATTCACAGAAGGGGGCGCCGATGAGCAGGGCAAGGGGGGACCCAAGGGGGACATCCCAGAAGCAAGGGGCCAGCGGGGACTCCCAGAGCAGCAGTTGGAAGTCAGGACCAGCTTCCCCACCAGAGCGTAGTGGGGGGGAGGAGTCCCAGGTATCAGAGCCCACATATGCACCACCAGCGAGAGAAGATGAGTCAGGGTTAGCCACGCCTCCATCGGAGAGCGAGGGAACGGTCAAGAGGAAAGTTGCAGGCTGGGCGCGCGCGCCAAGTTCAAATGTACAGGCGAGCGGCACAGAAGGTAGCCCGGATAGGGAACCAGGTCCTAAAGCCCGCCGGAAGGAGGGGGAAGAATCATCAGGGTCGTCAGAGGAGTCCAGAAAGGATGAAACCCTAGCGGGCAGGAGGGCCCAGAGGAGAAAGGAACTTAGGAAGAGGTGGAGCAAAGCGAGAGTGTTAAACTGGTGTGGAAGGGGCGAAGACTCAGACGGGACTTCGCCGGTCTAAGGTCGAGACGTAGAGCTGCGCGCTGTGGCTTTAAAATGGAAACTGAACCTCAATAAAGACTTTTGTACATAACTGCAGCCTAGCGTTGGTCCTCTGTGAGCTGGGACCTGGAGGCAGCTCTGACAGTTGTTATATACCAAAGTCTTTATTGAGGTTCAGTTTCGATTTCAAAACCGCGACGCGCAGCCCTACGTCTCAAACTCTAGACCGCTGAAGCTCCGTCTGAATCTCCTCCCCCCAGACACCAGTTTAAGACTCTAGCCTTGCTCCACCTCTTCCTTTGCTCTTTCCTCCTCTGGGTCCGCCTGTCCGCTGGGGTCTTGCCCTTTCTAGACTCTTCTGACACCGAGTCCCCTGAGTCTTCCCACCGCCTCCGGCGGGCTTTAGGACCTGGTTCCCAATCCGGGTTTTCTACTGTCCCGCGCGCCTGTACATTCAAACTTGGCGCGCGCGCCCAGCCGGCAACCTTTCTCCTGACCGTTACACTGCTCCTGTCACTGCTTCCCCCTTCGGGGAGGCTAGCTGGACCTGACTTCCCCTCCGTTCCCTCACCCCCACTACGCTCTGGTGGGGGAACTGGTCCTGATCTCCCGCTGCTGCTTTGGGAGTCCCCGCTGGCCCCTTGCTTCTGGTGCATCCCCCCTGGGACCCCCCTTGCCCTGGCCTTCGGCGCCCCCCTCTGGGAATCTTCTGATTCGCTGGAGAAGCTCATGGAATCTCTCGTGCGACTGTCATACTCCCCTACGCTGCCCTCAGATTCTTCCCCTTCGCTCTCCATTTCCTCTCTCCCCTGTGCCTCTGCTCCTGAGCCCCTGACATCCATCCCCCCTCGAAGACCCCCCTTCCCCCTCCCCCTCTTCGGGTGCGGGTTCCGGGTGCTCCAGTGCTGTGGGGGTGAGTGCGGGATACAGTTCTTCCCCCCTGGTGTGCAGCCGGCCAGCTGGATCCAGCCAGTCCATAATGGGCTCGTCGACGTCGATCTCCTCTGCTTCCATCTCTCTGCAGGTGTGCTCGAACCCAGGATCCTCCCCTAACAAGTCCATGTCCCTCTCTCCCCCTGTTGCCTCGGGTGATGCTGCGTGTAAGGGCCCCCTCCGCAGTTCCCTGCTCCACCCCACCTCCGGTTGATTGTCCCACCAATAAGAGCGGTCTGTGACAAACCCCGAGAGTGATCCCTCTGGGGAGCTTGTTTCTGGCGCCGTTTCCTCAGCTGATGAGAACCCCTGGAACGTGCTGGCTGAAAGTGTGGGTGTGAAAAGATAGTCGTCGAAATAATCTGCCGGCATAGGTCTGTGTGGGAAGAGTGCATGTGTCAGAGCTGCCTCTAGGTCCCAGCTCACAGAGGACCAACGCTAGGCTGTAGTTATGTACAAAAGTCTTTACTGAGGTTCAGTTTCCATTTCCAAGCCGTAGCGCGCAGCTCTACGTCTTAAAGCCTAGACCGGCGAAGTACCGTCTGAGTCTCCTCCCCTATGACACCAGTTTAAGATCCTAGCTCTGCTCCACCTTTTACGCTGCTCTCTCCTCCTCTGGGTCCTCCTGCCCGCTGGGGCATTGCCCTTTCTGGACTCTTCCGACGCTGAGTCGCTTAGCTCCTCCCCCTCCCTCCGGCGGACTTTAGGACCCGGTTCCCAATCCTCACTCTCTGCTGTCCCGCGCTCCTGTACATTTGAACTTGCCTCTCGCGCCAACCCAGTGACCTTCCTCCTGACCGTTACACTGCTTCTGTCACTGCTTCCCTCTTCCGGAATACTGACCGGATCTGACCTCTCCTCCGTTGTCTGACTCCCCGATGGAGGTGTGGTCAGCCCTGCCTTATCTTCTCTCCCTGGTGGGGAATGCACTGGCCCCGATCCTTGGGACTCTTCCCCCCCACTCTGCTCTGGTGGGGAAGCTGGTCCTGATTTCCAACTACTGCTCTGGGAGTCTCTGCTCCCCCCTTGCTCCTGGGGCGTTACCCTTGGGAACCCCCTACCCCTGGCCACTGGCGCCCCCTTCTGTGAATCTTCCGGTTCGCTGGAGAGGCTCGTGGAATCCCTCGGTCCACTGTCCTCTTCTCCTACGCTCCCCTTGGATTCTTCCCCTTCGTTCTCCATCTCCTCTCTTCCCTGTGCCTCTGCTCCTGAACCCCTGACAGAAGGGAAGACCTTGGTTTCAAACACATCATGGACACCTTAATCATTATATAAATTGTATAGACACTTGAATCTAACAGAGAATTATTCTTGCTACGATAACTTTGGCAAAGCTTCACTTTTGTGTTTCTTCAGGGAGATGTTGTCAGATTGTTCCATGCAGAACAGGAGAAGTTTCTGACCTGTGATGAGTATCAGAAGAAGCAACATATCTTCCTTCGCACAACACTGCATCAGTCAGCCACTTCTGCAACTAGTTCTAAAGCTCTGTGGGAAATAGAGGTACTGTGTGATGCTTCTGATGTTTTCCCTAGCTTGGATTCAGAGAGTTCATAATATTTACCTCCTAATGGGTAGTGTCAGGTAGCTCTGACAGGTAGTGTCCAAGCATTCTCTTTATGTGATAGATCTCATGCACTACTTCTGCAGGTGGTGCATCATGATCCATGCCGTGGAGGAGCAGGGCAATGGAACAGCCTATTCAGATTTAAACATCTAGCGACTGGAAACTACTTGGCTGCAGAGGTAAGAGTCACAGACAGTTGAATGTGGTAGAGGGTGAATAACTGGGGTTGACTAAACAGGGCAGAGCCTTTGTCTTTTGGAATTGTCACTGGGCCAGGTTGTATGTTGTTCTGAGAGCATGGATGCTGCTGGAAAGCCAGACTGCGCAGGCACACCTGTGTAATGGGCTGTCTGCCTGATTTAGACTGGAAATAACCATGTTGTTGTTGGGCAGTTTCTTCATGGTTACTGCCACCCTTAGTTATCCAGGGAGCCCCTCTTCTAAGCAACCCATTGAGTGACTGAGGCAGCCATGCAGCTTGGTTTCTGAAGGGCAGCTCTGCCACCTGGGTGCAACTGTGAAGAGAGTGAGACTATCCTGCTTCTTCAGCTGCAAACGTCTAACCTTGAAAGTGCCTAAGGAGGACATGGTGGCTCTTCTCCCCACTTCTTATGTGGAGGGGGAACTGTGGAGAAATCCACAGCCATACAAACATCAGCTCCATTGTCATGGTGCATTTCATGAGTTAGCAAAGGATGATTCGAGGATCAGGATCACATAGGAGAAAGTGACAGAATGCATAGCTCAGTTGGTTAGAGTGTGGTGCTGATAACACCAAGATTGCAGGTTTCATCCCCGTATGGGACAGCTGCAGATTCCTGGATTGCAGGGGGTGGACCTCAGGGTTCTTTCCACTTCTGCAACGCTATGAGATTGCTTCTGTGAGATTGCTTGCTGCTTTCCCTTCAGTATGATGGTTTAGTTTTAGGCTCAATATGCCCTGAGAGCCCCTAAACCCTCATATTCACGGGGGTGGAGGTGGTTCTGGTAATTCCTTGATTCCTCCAGGAAAAAGTCCAGAACTCTCATCACTTACCAAGTATTATGTTTGTTCGGCCTTTTAGTTACAGAGCCCCTTACAGTTCTGTCTCTCTCTTCAGGGAGTTCACTTGGCTTATCAATTACTCGCCTTGCAGTCATGTCCCTCTTCAATGTTGCTTCTAGTATGCTACAGTGTCCTACAGTCTTTAACCTTTGAGGCCTTACTCTGCATCCCCCAACTGCACCTTCTCCCTGTATGCACTGGTGGAGGAAGAGGAGTGCGGGGGGAGCGTACTGCCCCCGGCAGCACGATCCCGGTAGGGTGCCATCGCAGCTGCCCCCCCGCCTGCACTGGGCGCCCTGCCCCTGCAGGCGGCATGCCCCACCCCTGTGGGTGGCATGCCCCGCCCCCAGGATGCATGCCAGCCCCGCCCCCGCCTGCTCTCTGTCCCCCCCCCCCCCGGTTCCGGCAGGTGAAGCTCCACCACTGCCTGTATGCTAGTAGAGCATGTACATCCTTACACTGCTGCAGAATTAAAATGTCCCTCACTTTCAGTTAGGACTATTGTGAGCATATATATTCTGTAGTAAAAATGTTGCTTTTTGATGAATCCCAAGTAGGTGTGCTTAGTAGCTTCCCCCCCACCTTTTGTTAGATTGATCTCTTTCACTTTTGTGTCTTGCGCCCAACTCTTAACCTGGAAGCCCAGGAAAATGCGTCAAGATAAGACATCTATTTGTCTTATCAAATCATTTGGGGACTGCGGATATCTAGAAAAATTGCAATATAAATAAGTCAGGCAAGTCCCAGTGTAGAGGAAAGCCTTTTATGTTTGGCTTAAGGTTAGATTGTGAATTATCTTTCTTCTTCTTTGGCGATCATTCATAACTGAGTAAGATTGTCTTCCATGAACACGGTCTTAACAGTGAGTCCGTAAGTGACTGTGGAGGCCAATTCTGCATCCATACTTCCTTCCATAGTGGGGACATAGTACTGGAACAAAACAAAACCAGACCAGACCAGACCAGGAAAGAACAAATGTTACAGAAAAACTTGTGCATGAGGCCAAACTAGAAAGTTACACTAATCCCTTGTTGGAAAGAATGACTTACTAAAGTTTGGGATTCGGCTATAATGGAGAAAGTAACATCTTATCTAAGAGCGAGAATTGCAAGTGAATACAGAAATAAATTCTCGGAAAACTTGTTGCCCCTTATATAATTACCTCCCATGAAAGCAAATGCAAGTACAGTGGTACCTCGGGTTACAGATGCTTCAGGTTACAGATGCTTCAGGTTACAGACTCTGCTAACGCAGAATATTACCTCAGGATCTGAACAAGGCTGAACAAAATGCTTGTTTAACCTGGAGGTAGGCTGTCTGAATTGTGCATTGCTTTGTAACAATTTGTTGGGTCTCTGGACCATAATAAAGATAGATAGATAGATAGATAGATAGATAGATAGATAGATAGATAGATATAGATAGATAGAACTTATTTTTTTCCCTGTCGGGATGGCACCTGTAACCCTATTGGATTCCTACCAATCCAAATGGAAAGCTACACTGCACGAAAAGCTAAGAGGCTTGGGGTTTTCCCCACAAGCCCTGCTAGCTGTAGGTTATGAGAAAGCGAGAGCAATAGTCCACCAACAAATCTGGGATGTGGAACTGCAATGTCATTTGAGTGAGATGAATAAACACCCAGTGATAAAAGACAATAGGAGAGGGTTTACCTCAGCAATATCTGTCCAGATTACAAATACCTAAATACAGACGGTCGTTTACCCTTGCCAGGTTCAACGTGCTGCCATCTGCCTTATTGCAGGGCAGATTCGAGGGTTAACCATACGTGGGACAAGTCTGCCCCTGCGGCTTGATGGAGGTAGAAACTGTTTCTCATGTCTTGTTACGCTGCCGTTTCTACAGGGATATATGCTCAGCATTTATCACCCCTGTTATACAAAAAATCTCCAAATGAGTCCGAACTTCCATGTCTAAAACTCCTGGTAGAGGACAAGGATCCAGAGATCACGCTAAGGGTGGCCAAATTCAATCCCCTCTATACAAGACTGGATCCAAAAGCTGACAGACTATGCCAAATTAGATGGTCTATCAGAAAAAATAAAGAATAAATCAAAACAGGAATTTGTTTCAAAATGGAAGGTTTTCAAAGAATATCTGAAAAATAAATATAGTAGTTTAAATTCTGTTGCAGCATTTGAGGAACTTCAGTAATAGTTGCAAGGTAGATATAAGAAATTAGACTTATTAAGAATAAGTTTAATTATGATAAAAGTGTGTATTGGCAATAAGTAATATGAAATTGAAATATGGAATAGACGGGAGGTTGGGTCTTAATACCTCATGTGGTCTAAACCACAGAGCCTAGGGCTTGCCGATCAGAAGGTCGGCAGTTCAAATCCCCGGGACAGGGTGAGCTCCCGTTGCTTGGTCCTGCCAACCTAGCAGTTCGAAAGCACGTCAAAGTGCAAGTAGATCAATAGGTAAATGGTGTTTCCATGCACAGCTCTGGTTCGCCAGAAGCAGCTTAGTCATGCTGGCCACATGACCTAGAAACTGTATGTCAGCTCCCTTGGGCAGTAAAGCGAGATGAGTGCTGCAACCCCAGAGTCGTCCGCGACTGGACCTAACAGTCAGAGGTCCCTTTACCTTTACCTTTAATATAGCAATATTGCAAATGCTGTTCAAATTATCACCCCCCACTACTTTTATTCAAAGGGATTTGTGCCTTTAGTAGTCATTCACTGTGTAGAACCAATGAGAAGACTGGAAATATGAGGTGCTCCTGAAAAATATGTGGCCTTCCTTACATGTGAACCAAAGTGATTTCTTCTCCAGTGTATATTCTCAGGCATCATTTGGGAAATTCCCAGTTTCCTCCTTTTTGTCACAAAACAGTGCACCCTCTGCCTGAACAATACTCCATATGCTTCCTGTTTCCATGCAGCTGTGTGTTTCTCATGACCAAACTGAAGGAATGGGTTTCTGTGCAGTAAGTTTAAAACTGACTCAAACCTCACCCCCTTTTGTTCTTTCAAAAGAGAGCACTCTAAAATGCGTAAAACTTGAGCTGTTGAGCAAAAGCATAATAAGGGCACAGCTGCATAAACAAGCCCTCTCCTTTATCAGTCACGGCAAGGGATGACCCTGGCTCTCTAGGGGAACAGAGAAAACATGTCAGTAACTTATCTTATGTGCTGACCACAAAATACGTGCAGACCGATGTCCGGGGAAAACGCCAGAAGTGTGTTCCCGGAGATGATGACCTATTCCTCTCAGATAAGAGTAGGAAGAGGAAGATCCTTTTATGGTCAGAAGTACCAGAGCAGGAACATCTGTGATGTCAACCTGCGTGTACAAGCTGACATGGCTGGGGAAGGGGGAGAGGGTGCCTAGAGGATATATATACTGCATGAAACTTGTCATTTCTTTGGACTTGCTGTGGACTCACCACGCAAGTGCCTTCTGCTATCCGGAGAGCAGAATAAACTCTTTCTTTGAACCAACTCGGTGTCATTTGACTTCCTTCCTCCTGTCCCGGAGCAATGCAGACCCAATCGATGAACTCCAATAAGGCTACAAAACCTAACCTCATTTCTCTTTATCAACTGATAAAAGCCTCTTTGAGCTAGATGGCGGTTTAAGCTATAACAAATACATGCACACGAATGTACACACCCTCGCTGTTCCTGACCAGCAGAAGGCATTTGATTTTGTAAATGAGGGCCTTAGATTCTAAGATGCTATATGTTGTCCAGTATTCAAAGTGACATACCTCAGCACCTAGCCTCAGCGCCTAGGACTTGCCGATCGAAAGGTCGGCGGTTCGAATCCCTGCGGCGGGGTGCGCTCCCGCTGCTCGGTCCCAGCGCCTGCCAGCCTAGCAGTTCGAAAGCACCTCCGGGTGCAAGTAGATAAATAGGGACCGCTTACCAGCGGGAAGGTAAACGGCGTTTCCGTGTGCGGCTCTGGCTCGCCAGAGCAGTGATGTCACGCTGGCCACGTGACCCGGAAGTGTCTGCGGACAGCGCTGGCCCCTGGCCTCTTAAGTGAGATGGGCGCACAACCCCAGAGTCTGTCAAGACTGGCGCGTACGGGCAGGGGTACCTTTACCTTTTTACCACCTGATGATATGCATGCTTACTCTTTACGCACACGATTTCGGCCTCATTGTTTACTTGGCACTTCTAAATACCGTATTTTTTGTCCCATAGGACGCTCCGTCCCATAGGACGCACCTAGTTTTTTCCCCCTTTATTCCCCCCCCCCCAAAGCAGGTCGGGGAAACCGAACCAGGTCGAGGAACGGCGCTGCGTATCCCTGCTGTCCCATGAGCTTGTGGGGCTGGCCGATGCCTGCCTCAGGCGGCAGGCTGCTATCCGCAGCGTGGGCAGCCCTGCGGGGAACTCCTGCAGGGCTCCTCATGCTGCGGATGTCTGTCCGGCGCGCGGGGCGCTCTGCTTCAGGATGCCCTGCGCGCAGGGCGGCAGGCTGTTATCCGCAGCGTGGGGAGCCCTGTGGGGAACTCCTGCAGGGCTCCCCATGCTGCGGATGTCTGCCCGGTGCGTGGGGCGCTCTGCTGCAGGGCGCCCCGCCCGCCGGGTGGCAGGCTGCTATCCGCAGTGTGGGGAGCCCTGCGGGGAACTCTTGCAGGGCTCTCCACGCTGCAGATGTCTGCCCGGTGCACGGGGCGCTCTGCTTCAGGGCGCCCCGCCTGCCGGGCAGCAGGCTGCTATCCGCAGCCTGGGGAGCCCTGCGGAGAACTCCCACAGGGCTGCCTAGGCTGCGGATGTGTTCCTGAAGCGCCGGGCGCTCTGCTTTCAGGGCGACCGACGCTCCGGGAAGCAGGCTGCTATCCGCAGCCTAGACAGCCCTGCCGGACCTCCTGCAGGGCTGCCCAGGCTGTGGATGCGTTCCCGAAGTGTTAGGCGCTCTGCTTTCAGGGCGCCCGACGCTCCGGGAAGCAGGCTGCTATCCGCAGCCTAGACAGCCCTGCTGGACCTCCTGCAGGGCTGCCCAGGCTGCGGATGTGCTCCCGAAGCGCCGGGCGCTCTGCTTTCAGGGCGCCTGACGCTCCGGGAAGCAGGCTGCTATCCGCAGCCTAGACATCCCTGCCGGACCTCCTGCAGGGCTGCCCAGGTTGCGGATGTGTTCCCAAAGCGCCGGGCGCTCTGCTTTCAGGGAGCCCGACGCTCCGGGAAGCAGGCTGCTATCCGCAGCCTAGACAGCCCTGTGGGACCTCCTGCAGGGCTGCCTAGGCTGCGGATGTCTTCCTGAAGCCTGGAGAGCGAGAGGGGTCGGTGCGCACCGACCCCTCTCGTTCTCCAAGCTTCAGCGAAAGCCTGCATTTGCCCCATAGGACGCACCCAGATTTCCCCTTCATTTTTGGAGGGGAAAAAGTGCGCCCTATGGGGCAAAAAATACGGTATGTATAATCTTGTGAAATGGTTGCCCTTTTATTTTACTAGACTTATTTCAAAGCTGGCATGCTGACTTGATAAACTTGTTGGTTTATCTACTTATTTATTTTACCCCTCGGTTTCCATTGCAAGAGGAATGCTCATGGCAACTTGCAGTATTTTAAATACAAACTGTACAAGGTGTGCACACTAATGCTCTCTTCACCCTCCTGTTCACTGTGCTCTCTCTGCATTTGCAGTGCTGGATTTTTCATCCATAGTCACATGGATTGTTGAAATGCATTATATATGCATTTATAATGCAGATGCATTATAAAATGCTACTGTTTGATGAGTTGTTTTTCAAACCAGCTTCATGCCAATTTCCATTATTAATTCACTTCTAGCTAAAGTATGAACACCTTTGCATAGGGTAAATACATCCTTGTCCTATCAGCGTCAATGGCCCATGTGTGTATACAGACAGTAACAAATGGAAGTCCTGCTGATGTGAACACTGGGGAAAGAGCTGTGAAATGTACATGGGGAGGCAACAGGTGTGGGGACCTTCACTGGGGCACAGCTGCTGAGCTACCCTCCTAACACACCTTCCTTGCAGCTTACCAGAGGGCTGGTGAGGTCAGGGCTCTGTAGATGCCCAGTACTGGATTGATTCCACTGGTGCATCTGCACAAACCCTTACCTTACAATTTCCTTGCTCTTTTCCTGCTCAGATAGGCTGCAGTGATGCTGATGCTGGTTGGGTGGCTCTGCCCTTACCACAGCTGCTGCTATTGTCCCTATCATGGCAATATAAAGCATTACCTGGAGACTAAAATTGAACAGCATGAAAGCCAAATGCTTGCTTAAGCAGAAAGATTCTTCACCTGGTGGCAAACATTTGCAAATGAAGAGGCAGGGTAAATCTCATCAGGCAGGAAATTCCATCATCTAAGCTAGGGGGTCACCAAAACAGTGCCCAAGGGGGGCATGCATATTTGTGGAGCGACAAGGTTAAAGCGCACAAAGCTTTCAAACACCATATTGTCAGGAAAGCATTATTTAATGTCTGGATAAGATACAAAGATTTACTGGAAAATAAGACCCCAAGGTGGTTGTCACCCATGGAGGCAAAGGCTCTGAAAAGACTCAATATGGAGGCCAAATGGCCAAAATATTGGGAGATATTAGAACAAGAAGGAGATAAATTGAAACTGAAGTTTTGAGAAACTAAAAGATAAAGTGCGAGATTGGCTTCATTATTATCAAATAAGAGAGGCCTATAATCTGGACAAAAAATTGGGCTTCTAGGTGGAAAAATCGAAATTGGAAACAGAATTGTTGGAACCTAAAACTAAGATTCTCTCAAGAATGTATAACTTGCTGTTAAAATGGAATACACAGGATGAAACAGTTAAATCAGCTATGATTAAATGGGCACAGGATATTGGTCATAACATTATGTTTGCTGACTGGGAAAAGTGGTGGTATGAAGTTTACGGCATGTAATGCCTTAAGAGAGAATATTATTGTCAGGGACTCAGCGGGAGCACAGGGAGGAGAGGAGATGGAGAGCGAGGGGGAGCAATCCGAGGGCAGCGTAGGAGAAGATGACAGCAGCCCGATAGATTCCATGAGCCTCTCCAGCGAATCGGAAGATTCACAGAAGGGAGCGCCGATGGGCAGGGCAAGGGGGGACCCAAGGGGGACACCCCAGAAGCAAGGGGCCAGCGGGGACTCCCAGAGCAGCAGTTGGAAATCAGGACCAGCTTCCCCACCAGAGCGTAGTGGGGGGGAGGAGTCCCAGGTATCAGAGCCCACATATGCACCACCAGCGAGAGAAGATGAGTCAGGGTTGGCCACGCCTCCATCGGAGAGCGAGGGAACGGTCAAGAGGAAAGTTGCAGGCTGGGCGCGCGCGCCAAGTTCAAATGTACAGGCGAGCGGCACAGAAGGTAGCCCGGATAGGGAACCAGGTCCTAAAGCCTGCCGGAAGGAGGGGGAAGAATCATCAGGGTCGTCAGAGGAGTCCAGAAAGGATGAAACCCTAGCGGGCAGGAGGGCCCAGAGGAGAAAGGAACTTAGGAAGAGGTGGAGCAAAGCGAGAGTGTTAAACTGGTGTGGAAGGGGCGGAGACTCAGACAGGACTTCGCCGGTCTAAGGTCGAGACGTAGAGCTGCGCGCTGCGGCTTTAAAATGGAAACTGAACCTCAATAAAGACTTTTGTACATAACTACAGCCTAGCGTTGGTCCTCTGTGAGCTGGGACCTGGAGGCAGCTCTGACAGTAAGTCCTGTCTCAAATTTCAAAGAACCTCGCAACGTGAGAGGATGCAGCGAGGGGCGAAGATTGGTGCTTCGCGAGCTCACAAAAGCAGCACAAGATGACTACAGAAGAACGACTGGCAGCTTTGCAAGATGCTGTGGCACAACTTAACGCAGAAATACTAGCGGCAAGGAGGAGAGAAGAGGAATCAGATGCTGTCTGCAAGGATCTGCAAACCAGGTTGGAAATGTTGACTAAACAGGGGCCACCGGGAGCCAAATCAGAGGGGATTGGGCTCGGGAAGAGAGGGGGGAGCCTTGTGTCACATTTCGATGGGAGTCTGCAGCAATATCCTAACTTCAGAGCAGACGTGGTTTTTGCGCTAAAGTTACTGGAGAAGGACTTTAGAGATGAGCAGGAGAAAGTAGGCTTCATACTAACGCATCTCCATGGAGAAGCTAAAGCGTGGTTGCGCAATCTGTGGAGAGATAATGATCCAGCCCTCCAAAACGCAAAAGCCTTCATTAAGGCAATGGACGATTGTTTTTTATCGGAGATAGATGTGGATGTCGCTAGAAAAGAGATTCACGGTTTGAAACAAGGCAGAGCCACTGTAAGGCAATATCATTCCCGCTTTTTTGCATTGGTCAACGCGCTGGGATGGGAAAAAGACTCAGCGTCCGTCAGGGACCTGTTCTGGGAGGGGCTGAACGGGGCTGTGAAAGACGAAATCGCAAGGGGGGAGAGACCAAGAAGCACTCAAGAAGTGGTCCAGAAGGCGCTGACGATTGGTGTGCGGCTAGAAGAACGTCCCTGGAGCAAAGATGAAGGGCGTTGGGGACGCACGCCAGCAAGGGCACCTCCTTTCTTTCCCAGAGACTCAGCGCGCGCTCAATCCACGCCTCCACTGGGAGGGGGAGAGGAGCCGATGGAGATAGGTGGTGCCAAGGCTCAGTCAGCGACCAGAGCCCCAACACCGGGAGCAGCCAAAGTGAAGCCTCCTAGAGGGAACAGGAAGTGTTACATCTGTGACAGTGCTCAGCATATGGCAAAAGAGTGCCCCCAGAGGCTCCACAAGCACAATGCAGCCTCAGCAAAAGTAACAGAAGCAGTTCAGCAGAGAGAACCACAGCAGGGAAACGACGAAGTCTGGCTGGAAGCAGAGCCACTGGGGCCCAGCCAGACGAATCAGTGAAGCAGTCCCCAGGAATCTTACAGCCCACAGACCCCTCCCGCCCAAACCAGTGGTGCAGCTCACCGCAACACTCCAGCTTCCCAATGGGCTCACCATGGAAGTCCCTATTACCATTGACTCTGGTAGCAATGCAGACTTTATAGGAGTGGATTTCATCAAGCAACATAGCATAGCGCTCCTGCCTGCCACGATGCCCCTGAAAGTAGTGACAGTCGATGGAAGAGAATTGCTGGGGAGACAGGTGGTACAGCAAACGCCGCCAATGGTGATGCGAATTGGAAATCACCGTGAAGTCATCAGCTTCAACGTCACCCAACTGTCAGACACGCCCATAGTGTTGGGCATGAGCTGGTTGGACAGGCACAGCCCGGCATTGGCATGGTACCAGCGTAAATTGACCTTCTGCTCCTCCTACTGCGCAGAACATTGCATCATGACTAACCAGGAGGACGAGGGGCAAGAGGATGACCCACAGCTACAACTGGGCATGCTGCAAGCGGTACCCGACAAGTACAAGGCGTTTTTGGAGGTCTTCTGCGAGAAGGAAGCGGACAAGCTCCCTCCCCACAGACCCTACGACTGCAAGATTGACCTCCTGCCGGGGGCAACGCTGCCGACCGGAAAACTGTACTCCATGTCTGAAGACGAACTGCAAGAGCTCACGGAGTTCATAGATCACAATTTGAAGCGGGGATTCATCCGAGAATCCAAAGCAGTGGGGGGCAGTCCTGTGTTCTTTGTGAAGAAAAAAGACACGCCCCAAAAGAGGCTGGTAGTTGATTTCAGAATCTTAAACTCGAAAACCAAGCCCACGGCTTTCCCGATGCCCAAGATCGATGACTTGCTCGCGACGGTGAGGAAGGGACGCATCTTCACCAAGTTGGATCTACGAGGGGCGTACAATCTTATACGCATGCGGGAGGGCGACGAGTGGAAGACGGCCATGTTCACGCCTGTCAGGGACTCAGCGGGAGCGCAGGGAGGAGAGGAGATGGAAAGCGAGGGGGAGCAATCCGAGGGCAGCGTAGGAGAATATGACAGCAGCCCGATAGATTCCATGAGCCTCTCCAGCGAATCGGAAGATTCACAGAAGGGGGCGCCGATGGGCAGGGCAAGGGGCGACCCAAGGGGGACACCCCAGAAGCAAGGGGACAGCAGGGACTCCCAGAGCAGCAGTTGCAAATCAGGACCAGCTTCCCCACCAGAGCGTAGTGGGGGGGAGGAGTCCCAGGTGTCAGAGCCCACATATGCACCACCAGCGAGAGAAGATGAGTCAGGGTGGACCACGCCTCCATCGGAGAGCGAGTTAACGGTTAAGAGGAAAGTTGCAGGCTGGGCGCGCGCGCCAAGTTCAAAGGTACAGGCGAGCGGCACAGAAAGTAGCCCGGATAGGGAACCAGGTCCTAAAGCCCGCCGGAAGGAGGGGCAAGAATCGTCAGGGTCAGCGTCAGAGGAGTCCAGGAAGGATGAGACCCTAGCGGGCAGGAGGGCCCAGAGGAGAAAGGAATTTAGGAAGAGGTGGAGCAAAGCGAGAGTCTTAAACTGGTGTGGAGGGGGAGGAGACTCAGACAGGACTTCGCCGGTCTAAGGTCGGGACGTAGAGCTGCACGCTGCGGCTTTGAAATGGAGACTGAATCTCAATAAAGACTTTTGTACATAACTACAGCCTAGCGTTGGTCCTCTGTGAGCTGGGACCTGGAGGCAGCTCTGACAGTAAGTCCTGTCTCAAATTTCAAAGAACCTCGCAACGTGAGAGGACGCAGCGAGGGGCGAAGATTGGTGCTTCGCGAGTTCACAAAAGCAGCACAAGATGACTACAGAAGAACGACTGGCAGCTTTGCAAGAAGCCGTGGTACAACTTAACGCAGAAATACGAGCAGCAAGGAGGAGAGAAGAGGAATCAGATGCTGTCTGCAAGGATCTGCAAAACAGGTTGGAAATGTTGACTAAACAGGGGCCACCGGCAGCCAAATCAGAAGGGATCGGGCTCGGGAAGAGAGGGGGGAGCCTGGTGTCGCATTTCGATGGGAGTCTGCAGCAATATCCTAACTTCAGAGCAGACGTAGTTTTTGCGCTAAAGTTGCTGGAGAAGGACTTTAGAGATGAGCAGGAGAAAGTAGGCTTCATACTAACGCATCTCCATGGAGAAGCTAAAGCGTGGTTGCGCAATCTGTGGAGAGATAATGATCCAGCCCTCCAAAACGCAAAAGCCTTCATTAAGGCGATGGACGATTGTTTTTTATCGGAGATAGATGTAGATGTCGCTAGAAAAGAGATTCACGGTCTGAAACAAGGCAGAGCCACTGTAAGGCAATATCATTCCCGCTTTTTTGCATTGGTCAACGCGCTGGGATGGGAAAAGGACTCAGCGTCCGTCAGGGACCTGTTCTGGGAGGGGCTCAACGGGGCTGTGAAAGACGAAATCGCAAGGGGGGAGAGGCCACGGAGCACTCAAGAAGTGGTCCAGAAGGCGTTGACGATTGGTGTGCGGCTGGAAGAACGTCCCTGGAGCAAAGATGAAGGGCGTTGGGGACGCACGCCAGCAAGGGCACCTCCTTTCTTACCCAGAGACTCAGCGCGCGCTCAATCCACGCCTCCACTGGGAGGGGGAGAGGAGCCGATGGAGATAGGTGGTGCCAAGGCTCAGTCAGCGACCAGAGCCCTCACACCAGGAGCAGCCAAGGTGAAGCCTCCTAGAGGGAACAGGAAGTGTTACATCTGCGAAAGTGCTCAGCATATGGCAAAAGAGTGCCCCCAGAGGCTCCACAAGCACAATGCAGCCTCAGCAAAAGTAACAGAAGCAGCTCAGCAGAGGGAACCGCAGCAGGGAAACGACGAAGTCTGGCTGGAAGCAGAGCCGCTGGGGCCCAGCCAGACGAATCAGTGAAGCAGTCCCCAGGAATCTTACAGCCCACAGACCCCCTCCCGCCCAAACCAGTGGTGCAGCTCACCGCAACACTCCAGCTTCCCAATGGGCTCACCATGGAAGTGCCTATTACCATTGACTCTGGTAGCAATGCAGACTTTATGGGGGTGGATTTCATCAAGCAACATAGCATAGCGCTCCTGCCTGCCACGATGCCCCTGAAAGTAGTGACAGTCGATGGAAGAGAATTGCTGGGGGGACAGGTGGTACAGCAAACGCCGCCAATGGTGATGCGCATTGGAAATCACCGCGAAGTCATCAGCTTCAACGTCACCCAACTGTCAGACACGCCCATAGTGTTGGGCATGAGCTGGTTGGACAGGCACAGCCCGGCATTGGCATGGTACCAGCGTAAATTGACCTTCTGCTCCTCCTACTGCGCAGAACATTGCATCATGACTAACCAGGAGGACGAGGGGCAAGAGGATGACCCACAGCTACAACTGGGCATGCTGCAAGCTGTACCCGACAAGTACAAGGCGTTTTTGGAGGTCTTCTGCGAGAAGGAAGCGGACAAGCTGCCTCCCCACAGACCCTACGACTGCAAGATTGACCTCCTGCCGGGGGCAACGCTGCCGACCGGAAAACTGTACTCCATGTCTGAAGACGAACTGCAAGAGCTCAGGGAGTTCATAGATCACAATTTGAAGCGGGGATTCATCCGAGAATCCAAAGCAGTGGGGGGCAGTCCTGTTTTCTTTGTGAAGAAAAAAGACACGCCCCAGAAGAGGCTTGTAGTTGATTTCAGAATTTTAAATTCGAAAACCAAGCCCACGGCTTTCCCGATGCCCAAGATCGACGACTTGCTCGCGACGGTGAGAAAGGGACGCATCTTCACCAAGCTGGATCTACGAGGGGCGTACAATCTTATACGCATGCGGGAGGGCGACGAGTGGAAGACGGCCATGTTCACGCCCTTGGGCACCTATGAGTATAGGGTTATGCCTTTCGGTTTACAAAATGGCTCCCACTGCTTCCAAGCCTTCATGCATCACGTGTTAGCGGGGCTCCTATACAAGAGGTGCGTCTGCTTCCTGGACGACATTCTGATCTTCTCGGAATCGCAGGAGGCTCACGAGAGAGATGTCAAGGAAGTCCTGCAAAGACTACGGGAGCACAGGCTTTACGCCAAGCTGGAGAAATGCCAGTTCGACATGACGGAGGTGGATTTCCTGGGCTACAAGCTGTCCGACAAGGGAATCGCCATGGACAGCGCCAAGGTACGATCAGTACTGGACTGGAAGAGCCCGCGCAATCGGAAGGAGGTCCAGAGGTTTGTCGGCTTTGCTAACTTTTATCGCAAGTTCATCAAGGGTTTCGCTATGCAGACGGCGGCCATCACGGACACCCTCAGCTCCAAGAAGAAGAAGTTCATCTGGACGGACCAGGCGGAGCAGTCCTTTCAGAAACTCAAGCGTCTTTTCGCTTCCGAGGAACAACTGCTGCATGTGAACCCCAGCAAGCCCATGAGGGTGGAGACGGATGCCTCCGACAGAGCCGTGGGGGCAGTCCTGTTGCAGCGAGACCCACAAGGGGATTGGAGACCGTGTGCTTTCTACTCCAGGAAGCTCAGCAAGTCGGAGCAGAACTACACCATCTGGGACAGAGAGTTGCTGGCCATTCATGCAGCATTCAAGGCGTGGCGGCACTTCCTCATTGGAGCCAAACACACGGTGCAAGTTCGCACGGACCATAAGAACCTGGAGTACTGGCGCACGGCGCGGTTCCTGAACCAGAGACACATCCGCTGGGCGGAGTTCTTTGCGGATTTCGACTTCAGGATAGAATATATCCCCGGAGACAACAACGTCATGGCTGATGCGCTATCCAGGAAGCCGCAGTATCTGGAGGAAGCAGCACCGGTATCGGCCAAACACATTTTCGCACCCAAGGCGTGGGCATGCGCTTCTGCCACAATAGACCTGGAAGCGATACGGCGCGAGCTGCGAACAGATTCCTTCGCGCGCTCCAAGATGGAGGAGGTGCGCAGCGGCACGGCAAAGGACGACGAGTTCCAGATACGCGACGGACTGCTCCTCCGCAAGGGGGCCATCTACGTACCGGGAGATGAACTCCGCGCGACAGTACTGCAACAGCTACACGACGCACCCAGCGCCGGACATTTCGGCAAGGAAAAGACGGTGGAATTAGTAGCCAGAGACTTTTGGTGGCCCAAGATGCGGGGAGAAGTCGCGGAATACGTCACGAGGTGCGACACTTGCCAAAGGGCCAAGCCAGTACACAGACCGCCGGCGGGACTGTTAGAACCGCTACAGACCCCGTCCGAACCGTGGGAGAGGGTAGCCTTGGACTTTGTCACTGACCTGCCCAGCTCGAGGGGCAAAACAGCAGTACTCGTGGTAGTCGACATGTTCACCAAGATGGCGCACTTCATTCCTTGCGCGAAGGTGGCCACAGCGGAACAGACGGCCAAGCTGTTCATAGACCACGTGTTCAAGGTACACGGCCTGCCACGGTCTATCCTGTCTGACAGGGGGCGCCAGTTCATCTCAAGTTTCTGGCGGAAGCTGATGGGGATCCTGAACGTCAAGGTCAACCTAGCGTCGGCAAGACACCCGCAGACCAACGGACAAGCGGAGAGGGTCAACGCCGTCATGCAGCAGTACCTGAGATGTTACGCCAACCAGCAGCCCTCGACCTGGGTGGACTATCTGCCCCTGGCCGAGTTTGCCTACAACAACACACAACACGTGTCCACGGGGGTGACACCGTTTTTTGCCAACCACGGGCGACATCCCAGGACCTTCCCGGGCTTAGAGAAAGAGGGGGAGGGGGAGCCACAGGGAGCAGAGGCATTGGCAGAGGAGTTACAGGAGGTCCATGAACAGCTCCGTAGACAGTTAGACCTAGCAAAACACGTATACAAGATGCAAGCAGACAAACACAGAAGAGTGGGGGAGGACATACGGGTAGGGGACTGGGTCTGGTTAGCGGCCCAGGCAGTGCCGGCCAGATCCTTAGCTAAGAAGAAGCTAGGACACAAGCAGTTGGGCCCTTACCTAGTCGAGGCACAGATCAACCCAGTGGCTTTCCGTTTGACACTACCGGAGGGTTCCAGAATGCACCCGGTCTTTCATAGATCGGTGCTAACGCCCTGCAAGGCACCTCACAGGTTTCAGGAGCCAGGAACAGCTCCCAGTCCGCTTAGAGATGCACCCATGACAGGGGGGTCGCCGAGGGCGGGGCCACTCAACGAGGTGACGGAGATTTTGGACTCGAGATGGGGGGAAGAGGGAGTCGAATATCTCATCGCAAGGGAAGGTGCCCCGGCCAGCGCCAACAGCTGGGTGCCGTACTATGCGGTGGAGGAGCACTACCTCAAAGACGAGTTCCACGCACTCTTCCCACACAGGCCCATGCCGGAGGATTATTTTGACGAATATCTTTTCACCCCCACACTCTCAGCCAGTACGTTTCAGGGGTTCTCCTCGGTTGAGGAGACGGTTCCAGAGACTACCTCGCCGGAGGGGTCGGTCTCAGACTTGGGTGCGGAGCGCTCTTATTGGTGGGACACTCAACCCGAGGAGGAGTGGCGCAGGAGACTGCTCAGAGGGCCCTGGCACGCAGACTACCCAGAGGAAATGGGGGAACAAGGGGGCATGGACGGGTTGGGGGAGGATCCTGGTTTCGAGCACGCCGGCAACGAGATGGAAACGGAGGAGAGCGACGTCGATGTACCCGTCACGGACTGGCAGCATGCCAGGGGGGAAGACCGGTATCCGGCATGCACCCCCACAGCATTGGAGCACCCGGAACCCACGCCAGAAGAGGGGGAGGGGGGAAGGGGGGGCTTCGAGGGGGGGATGGATGTCAGGGACTCAGCGGGAGCGCAGGGAGGGGAGGAGATGGAAAGCGAGGGGGAGCAATCCGAGGGCAGCGTAGGAGAATATGACAGCAGCCCGATAGATTCCATGAGCCTCTCCAGCGAATCGGAAGATTCACTGAAGGGGGCGCCGATGGGCAGGGCAAGGGGCGACCCAAGGGGGACACCCCAGAAGCAAGGGGCCAGCGGGGACTCCCAGAGCAGCAGTTGCAAATCAGGACCAGCTTCCCCACCAGAGCGTAGTGGGGGGGAGGAGTCCCAGGTGTCAGAGCCCACATATGCACCACCAGCGAGAGAAGATGAGTCAGGGTGGACCACGCCTCCATCGGAGAGCGAGTTAACGGTTAAGAGGAAAGTTGCAGGCTGGGCGCGCGCGCCAAGTTCAAAGGTACAGGCGAGCGGCACAGAAAGTAGCCCGGATAGGGAACCAGGTCCTAAAGCCCGCCGGAAGGAGGAGCAAGAATCGTCAGGGTCAGCGTCAGAGGAGTCCAGGAAGGATGAGACCCTAGCGGGCAGGAGGGCCCAGAGGAGAAAGGAATTTAGGAAGAGGTGGAGCAAAGCGAGAGTCTTAAACTGGTGTGGAGGGGGAGGAGACTCAGACAGGACTTCGCCGGTCTAAGGTCGGGACGTAGAGCTGCACGCTGCGGCTTTGAAATGGAGACTGAATCTCAATAAAGACTTTTGTACATAACTACAGCCTAGCGTTGGTCCTCTGTGAGCTGGGACCTGGAGGCAGCTCTGACAACGCCCTTGGGCACCTATGAGTATAGGGTTATGCCCTTCGGTTTCCAAAATGGCTCCCACTGCTTCCAAGCCTTCATGCATCACGTGTTAGCGGGGCTCCTCTACAAGAAGTGCGTCTGCTTCCTGGACGACATTCTGATCTTCTCGGAATCGCAGGAGGCTCACGAGAGAGATGTCAAGGAAGTCCTGCAAAGACTACGGGAGCACAGGCTTTACGCCAAACTGGAGAAGTGCCAGTTCGACATGACGGAGGTGGATTTCCTGGGCTACAAGCTGTCCGACAAGGGAATCGCCATGGACAGCGCCAAGGTACTGTCAGGGACTCAGCGGGAGCGCAGGGAGGAGAGGAGATGGAGAGCGAGGGGGAGCAATCCGAGGGCAGTGTAGGAGAATATGACAGCAGCCCGATAGATTCCATGAGCCTCTCCAGCGAATCGGAAGATTCACAGAAGGGGGCGCCGATGGGCAGGGCAAGGGGCGACCCAAGGGGGACACCCCAGAAGCAAGGGGCCAGCGGGGACTCCCAGAGCAGCAGTTGGAAATCAGGAACAGCTTCCCCACCAGAGCGTAGTGGGGGGGAGGAGTCCCAGGTGTCAGAGCCCACATATGCACCACCAGCGAGAGAACATGAGTCAGGGTTGACCACGCCTCCATCGGAGAGCGAGTTAACGGTCAAGAGGAAAGTTGCAGGCTGGGCGCGCGCGCCAAGTTCAAAGGTACAGGCGAGTGGCACAGAAGGTAGCCCGGATAGGGAACCAGGTCCTAAAGCCCGCCGGAAGGAGGGGCAAGAATCGTCAGGGTCAGCGTCAGAGGAGTCCAGGGAGGATGAGACCCTAGCGGGCAGGAGGGCCCAGAGGAGAAAGGAACTTAGGAAGAGATGGAGCAAGGCGAGGGTCTTAAACTGGTGTGGAAGGGGAGGAGACTCAGACGGGACTTCGCCGGTCTAAGGTCGGGACGTAGAGCTGCACGCTGCGGCTTTAAAATGGAAACTGAATCTCAATAAAGACTTTTGTACATAACTACAGCCTAGCGTTGGTCCTCTGTGAGCTGGGACCTGGAGGCAGCTCTGACAGGTACGATCAGTACTGGACTGGAAAAGCCCGCGCAATCGGAAGGAGGTCCAGAGGTTTGTCGGCTTTGCTAACTTTTATCGCAAGTTCATCAAGGGTTTCGCTATGCAGACGGCGGCCATCACGGACACCCTCAGCTCCAAGAAGAAGAAGTTCATCTGGACGGAGCAGGCGGAGCAGTCCTTTCAGAAACTCAAGCGTCTTTTCGCTTCCGAGGAACAACTGCTGCATGTGAACCCCAGCAAGCCCATGAGGGTGGAGACGGATGCCTCCGACAGAGCCGTGGGGGCAGTCCTGTTGCAGCGAGACCCGCAAGGGGATTGGAGGCCGTGTGCTTTCTACTCCAGGAAACTCAGCAAGTCGGAGCAGAACTACACCATCTGGGACAGAGAGTTGCTGGCCATTCATGCAGCATTCAAGGCGTGGCGGCACTTCCTCATCGGAGCCAAACACACGGTGCAAGTTCGCACGGACCATAAGAACCTGGAGTACTGGCGCACGGCGCGGTTCCTGAACCAGAGACACATCCGCTGGGCGGAGTTCTTTGCGGATTTCGACTTCAGGATAGAATATATCCCCGGAGACAACAACATCATGGCTGATGGGCTATCCAGGAAGCCGCAGTATCTGGAGGAAGCAGCACCGGTAGCGGCCAAACACATTTTCGCACCCAAGGCGTGGGCATGCGCTTCTGCCACAATAGACCTGGAAGCGATACGGCGCGAGCTGCGAACAGATTCCTTCGCGCGCTCCAAGATGGAGGAGGTGCGCAGCGGCACGGCAAAGGACGACGAGTTCCAGATACGCGACGGACTGCTCCTCCGCAAGGGGGCCATCTACGTACCGGGAGATGAACTCCGCGCGACAGTACTGCAACAGCTACACGACGCACCCAGCGCCGGACATTTCGGCAAGGAAAAGACGGTGGAATTAGTAGCCAGAGACTTTTGGTGGCCCAAGATGCGGGGAGAAGTCGCGGATTACGTCACGAGGTGTGACACCTGCCAAAGGGCCAAGCCAGTACACAGACCGCCGGCGGGACTGTTAGAACCGCTACAGACCCCGTCCGAACCGTGGGAGAGGGTAGCCTTGGACTTTGTCACTGACCTGCCCAGCTCGAGGGGCAAAACAGCAGTACTCGTGGTAGTCGACATGTTCACCAAGATGGCGCACTTCATTCCTTGCGCGAAGGTGGCCACAGCGGAACAGACAGCCAAGCTGTTCATAGACCACGTGTTCAAGGTACACGGCCTGCCACGGTCTATCCTGTCCGACAGGGGGTGCCAATTCATTTCGAGTTTCTGGCGGAAGCTGATGGGGATCCTGAACGTCAAGGTCAACCTAGCGTCGGCAAGACACCCGCAGACCAACGGACAAGCGGAGAGGGTCAACGCCGTCATGCAGCAGTACCTGAGATGCTACGCCAACCAGCAGCCCTCGACCTGGGTGGACTATCTGCCCCTGGCCGAGTTTGCCTACAACAACACACAACACGTGTCCACGGGGGTGACACCGTTTTTCGCCAACAACGGGCGACATCCCAGGACCTTCCCGGGCTTAGAGAAAGAGGGGGAGGGGGAGCCACAGGGAGCAGAGGCATTGGCAGAGGAGTTACAGGAGGTCCATGAACAGCTCCGTAGACAGTTAGACCTAGCAAAACACGTATACAAGATGCAAGCAGACAAACACAGAAGAGTGGGGGAGGACATACGGGTAGGGGACTGGGTCTGGTTAGCGGCCCAGGCAGTGCCGGCCAGATCCTTAGCTAAGAAGAAGCTAGGACACAAGCAGTTGGGCCCTTACCTAGTCGAGGCACAGATCAACCCAGTGGCTTTCCGTTTGACACTACCGGAGGGTTCCAGAATGCACCCGGTCTTTCATAGATCGGTGCTAACGCCCCACAAGGCACCTCACAGGTTTCAGGAGCCAGGGACAGCTCCCAGTCCGCTTAGAGATGCACCCATGACAGGGGGGTCGCCGAGGGCGGGGCCACTCAACGAGGTGACGGAGATTTTGGACTCGAGATGGGGGGAAGAGGGAGTCGAATATCTCATCGCAAGGGAAGGTGCCCCGGCCAGCGCCAACAGCTGGGTGCCGTACTATGCGGTGGAGGAACACTACCTCAAAGACGAGTTCCACGCACTGTTCCCACACAGGCCCATGCCGGAGGATTATTTTGACGAATATCTTTTCACCCCCACACTCTCAGCCAGTACGTTCCAGGGGTTCTCCTCGGCTGAGGAGACGGTTCCAGAGACTACCTCGCCGGAGGGGTCGGTCTCAGACTTGGGTGCGGAACGCTCTTATTGGTGGGACACTCAACCCGAGGAGGAGTGGCGCAGGAGACTGCTCAGAGGGCCCTGGCACGCAGACTACCCAGAGGAAATGGGGGAACAAGGGGGCATGGACGGGTTGGGGGAGGATCCTGGGTTCGAGCACGCCGGCAACGAGATGGAAGCGGAGGAGAGCGACGTCGATGTAACCGTCACGGACTGGCAGCATGCCAGGGGGGAAGACCGGTATCCGGCATGCACCCCCACAGCATTGGAGCACCCGGAACCCACGCCAGAAGAGGGGGAGGGGGGAAGGGGGGGCTTCGAGGGGGGATGGATGTCAGGGACTCAGCGGGAGCGCAGGGAGGAGAGGAGATGGAAAGCGAGGGGAGCAATCCGAGGGCAGCGTAGGAGAATATGACAGCAGCCCGATAGATTCCATGAGCCTCTCCAGCGAATCGGAAGATTCACAGAAGGGGGCGCCGATGGGCAGGGCAAGGGGCGACCCAAGGGGGACACCCCAGAAGCAAGGGGCCAGCGGGGACTCCAAGAGCAGCAGTTGGAAATCAGAAACAGCTTCCCCACCAGAGCGTAGTGGGGGGGAGGAGTCCCAGGTGTCAGAGCCCACATATGCACCACCAGCGAGAGAAGATGAGTCAGGGTTGACCACGCCTCCATCGGAGAGCGAGTTAACGGTCAAGAGGAAAGTTGCAGGCTGGGCGCGCGCGCCAAGTTCAAAGGTACAGGCGAGCGGCACAGAAGGTAGCCCGGATAGGGAACCAGGTCCTAAAGCCCGCCGGAAGGAGGGGCAAGAATCGTCAGGGTCAGCATCAGAGGAGTCCAGGAAGGATGAGACCCTAGCGGGCAGGAGGGCCCAGAGGAGAAAGGAACTTAGGAAGAGGTGGAGCAAAGCGAGAGTCTTAAACTGGTGTGGAGGGGGAGGAGACTCAGACGGGACTTCGCCGGTCTAAGGTCGGGACGTAGAGCTGCACGCTGCGGCTTTAAAATGGAGACTGAATCTCAATAAAGACTTTTGTACATAACTACAACCTAGCGTTGGTCCTCTGTGAGCTGGGACCTGGAGGCAGCTCTGACAGACGCTGAGTCTTTTTCCCATCCCAGCGCGTTGACCAATGCAAAAAAGCGGGAATGATATTGCCTTACAGTGGCTCTGCCTTGTTTCAAACCGTGAATCTCTTTTCTAGCGACATCCACATCTATCTCCGATAAAAAACAATCGTCCATCGCCTTAATGAAGGCTTTTGCGTTTTGGAGGGCTGGATCATTATCTCTCCACAGATTGGGCAACCACGCTTTAGCTTCTCCATGGAGATGCGTTAGTATGAAGCCTACTTTCTCCTGCTCATCTCTAAAGTCCTTCTCCAGCAACTTTAGCGCAAAAACTACGTCTGCTCTGAAGTTAGGATATTGCTGCAGACTCCCATCGAAATGCGACACCAGGCTCCCCCCTCTCTTCCCGAGCCCGATCCCTTCTGATTTGGCTGCCGGTGGCCCCTGTTTAGTCAACATTTCCAACCTGTTTTGCAGATCCTTGCAGACAGCATCTGATTCCTCTTCTCTCCTCCTTGCCGCTCGTATTTCTGCGTTAAGTTCTACCACGGCATCTTGCAAAGCTGCCAGTCGTTCTTCTGTAGTCATCTTGTGCTGCTTTTGTGAGCTCGCGAAGCACCAATCTTCGCCCCTCGCTGCGTCCTCTCACGTTGCGAGGTTCTTTGAAATTGGAGACGGGACTTACTGTCAGAGCTGCCTCCAGGTCCCAGCTCACAGAGGACCAATGCTAGGCTGTAGTTATGTACAAAAGTCTTTATTGAGATTCAGTCTCCATTTTAAAGCCGCAGCGTGCAGCTCTACGTCCCGACCTTAGACCGGCGAAGTCCCGTCTGAGTCTCCTCCCCTTCCACACCAGTTTAAGACTCTCGCTTTGCTCCACCTCTTCCTAAGTTCCTTTCTCCTCTGGGCCCTCCTGCCCGCTAGGGTCTCATCCTTCCTGGACTCCTCTGACGCTGACCCTGACGATTCTTGCCCCTCCTTCCGGCGGGCTTTAGGACCTGGTTCCCTATCCGGGCTACCTTCTGTGCCGCTCGCCTGTACCTTTGAACTTGGCGCGCGCGCCCAGCCTGCAACTTTCCTCTTGACCGTTAACTCGCTCTCCGATGGAGGCGTGGTCAACCCTGACTCATCTTCTCTCGCTGGTGGTGCATATGTGGGCTCTGACACCTGGGACTCCTCCCCCCCACTACGCTCTGGTGGGGAAGCTGTTCCTGATTTCCAACTGCTGCTCTGGGAGTCCCCGCTGGCCCCTTGCTTCTGGGGTGTCCCCCTTGGGTCGCCCCTTGCCCTGCCCATCGGCGCTCCCTTCTGTGAATCTTCCGATTCGCTGGAGAGGCTCATGGAATCTATCGGGCTGCTGTCATATTCTCCTACGCTGCCCTCGGATTGCTCCCCCTCGCTTTCCATCTCCTCTCCTCCCTGCGCTCCCGCTGAGTCCCTGACAAGGGTCAATTTGCGTTTACACCAAAGATTGGCTTTGATTGGCCTTCCTTCAATTCGCATGGTATTGAGCTTATTTTTCTTTCTATGCATATGGAAGCGAAAAAACGGTGTTTTGTTATTTTGGTCTCATTACATACACTTTGCGATTTCTGGGTCAAGTGCATTTACACCAAGGAACTTGAAATACGCGACATCCAAGATTCTTCATTCTATGTAGCTGGAACCCAAAACCACCTGTTTTCCTTATATTGGCTTATTACACTTTGCTTTGCTATTTTTGAATGAACACCCAAAGAACAATTAAAGCTTATTGGTCCTCTTTCTATTGAGATGGAACCAAAACTCCTATGCTTAATTTGGGCTGATAAGATATTTTTCTGTGATTTTTGGGTGAATGTGTATTCTAACCCCAAAACAACAGTTGAAAATGAGCTTTATCATCTTTTTATGTAGATGGAACCCAAAACTCCCTTTTGCTTTGGTTGGGGGAGATTATGGTGCACACTCAATAAACACCATGCGAATTGAAAGAAGGCCAATCAAAGCTTATTCGTCTTCTTTCTACGCATATGGAAGCAAAAAGAGGCTGTTTTGTTATTTTGGTGTCATTACATACTGTCAGAGCTGCCTCCAGGTCCAAGCTCACAGAGGACCAACGCTAGGCTGTAGTTATGTACAAAAGTCTTTATTGAGATTCAGTTTCCATTTTAAAGCCGCAGCGTGCAGCTCTACGTCCCGACCTTAGACCGGCGAAGTCCCGTCTGAGTCTCCGCCCCCTCCACACCAGTTTAAGACTCTCGCTTTGCTCCACCACTTCCTAAGTTCCTTTCTCCTCTGGGCCCTCCTGCCCGCTAGGGTTTCATCCTTTCTGGACTCCTCTGACGCTGACCCTGATGATTCTTCCCCCTCCTTTCGGCGGGCTTTAGGACCTGGTTCCCTATCCGGGCTACCTTCTGTGCCGCTCGCCTGTACCTTTGAACTGGGCGCGCGCGCCCAGCCTGCAACTTTCCTCTTGACCGTTAACTCGCTCTCCGATGGAGGCGCGGTCAACCCTGACTCATCTTCTCTCACTGGTGGTGCATATGTGGGCTCTGACACCTGGAACTCCTCCCCCCCACTGCGCTCTGGTGGGGAAGCTGGTCCTGATTTCCAACTGCTGCTCTGGGAGTCCCCGCTGGCCCCTTTCCTGGGGTGTCCTTGGCTCGCCCCTTGCCCTGCCCATCGGCGCCCCTTCTGTGAATCTTCCGATTCGCTGGAGAGGCTCATGGAATCTCTCGGGCTGCTGTCATATTCTCCTACGCTGCCCTCGGATTGCTCCCCCTCGCTCTCCATCTCTTCTCCTCCCTGCGCTCCCACTGAGTCCCTGACACATACACTTTGCGATTTCTGTGTCAATGTGCATTTACACCAAAGAAAACGACTTGAAATACGCGACATCCAAGATTCTTCTTTCTATGTAGATGCACCCCAAAACAACCTCTTTTGCCTTGTTTAGACTTATTACACTTCGCTTTGCTATTTGTGGGTGAATGAACAACGAAAGAAAAATGAAAGTTTATTCGTCCTCTTTCTATTGGATTGGAACCAAAAGACCTATGATTAATTTGGGCTGATAACATATATTTCACTTTGTGTTTTTTGGGTGAATGTGCATTCTAACCCCAAAAGCAACAATTGGAAATAAGCCCAATCAGAGCTTTATCATCTTTTTATGTAGATGGAACCCAAAATGCCTTTTTGCTTGGGTTTGGGCGATTCTGGTGCACAATCAAAAAACACCATGAGAATTGAAATGAGCCCAATCATAGCTTATTCGTCTTCTTTCTAGGCATATGGAAGCGAAAAGACAGTCTTTTGTTATTTTGGTCTCATTACATACACTTTGCCATTTCAGGGTCAATGTGCATTTACACCAAAGAAGACGACTTGAAATAAGCGACATCCAATTCTTCTTTCTATGTCGATGGAACCCAAAAAACCGGTTCTGCTTTGTTTAAGCTCATTACACTTTGCTTTGATATGTGGGTGAATGAACACCGAAAGAACAATTAAAGCTTATTGGTCCTCTTTCTATTGAGATGGAACCAAAACTCCTATCTTGGATGTCGCGTATTTCAATTCGTGTTCTTTGGTATAAATGCACATTGACCCAGAAATCGCAAAGTGTATGTAATGAGACCAAAATAACAAAACAGCCTTTTTGCTTCCATATGCGTAGAAAGAAGACGAATAAGCTTTAATTGGCCTTCTTTCAATTCGCATGGTGTTGAGCTTATTCTTCTTTCTATGCATATGGAAGCGAAAAAACGGTGTTTTGTTATTTTGGTCTCTTAACATACACTTTGCGATTTCCGGGTCAATGTGCATTTACACCAAAGAACTTGAAATATGCGACATCCAAGATTCTTCTTTCTATGTAGATGGAATCCAAAACCACCTGTTTTGCTTATATTGGCTTATTAATTAAACTTTGCTTTGCTTTTTGTGGGTGAATGCACGAAAGAAAAATCAAAGTTTATTGGTCCTCTTTCTGTTGGATTGGAACCAGAAGACCTACGCTTTATTTGCGCTGATAACATATTGTTCACTTTGTGATTTTTGGGTGAATGTGCAATCTAACCCCAAAAGCAACAATTGGAAATAGGCCAATCAGAGCTTTGTATTCTTCCTTTTATGTAGATGGAACCCAAAATGCCTTTTTGCTTGGGCTGGGGGCGATTCTGGTGCACACTCAAAAAACACCATGAGAATTGAAATGAGCCCAATCATAGCTTATTCGTCTTCTTTCTAGGCATATGGAAGCGAAAAAGTCTTTTGTTATTTTGGTCTCATTACATACACTTTGCCATTTCAGGGTCAATGTGCATTTACACCAAAGAAGACGACTTGAAATAAGCGACATCCAATTCTTCTTTCTATGTCGATGGAACCCAAAAAACCGGTTCTGCTTTGTTTAAGCTCATTACACTTTGCTTTGATATGTGGGTGAATGAACACCGAAAGAACAATTAAAGCTTATTGGTCCTCTTTCTATTGAGATGGAACCAAAACTCCTATCTTGGATGTCGCGTATTTCAATTTGTGTTCTTTGGTATAAATGCACATTGACCCAGAAATCGCAAAGTGTATGTAATGAGACCAAAATAACAAAACAGCCTTTTTGCTTCCATATGCGTAGAAAGAAGACGAATAAGCTTTGATTGGCCTTCCTTCAATTCGCATGGTATTGAGCTTATTTTTCTTTCTATGCATATGGAAGCGAAAAAACGGTGTTTTGTTATTTTGGTCTCTTAACATACACTTTGCGATTTCTGGGTCAAGTGCATTTACACCAAAGAACTTGAAATACGCGACATCCAAGATTCTTCATTCTATGTAGCTGGAACCCAAAACCACCTGTTTTGCTTATATTGGCTTATTACACTTTGCTTTGCTATTTGTGAATGAACAACGAAAGAAAAAACAAATTTTATTGGTCCTCTTTCTATTGGATTGGAACCAAAAGACCTACGCTTTATTTGGGCTGATAACATATTGTTCACTTTGTGATTTTTGGGTGAATGTGCATTCTAACCCCAAAAGCAACAATTGGAAATAAGCCCAATCAGAGCTTTATATTCTTCCTTTTATGTAGATGGAACCCAAAATGCCTTTTTGCTTGGGTTGGGGGCGATTCTGGTGCACACTCAAAATACACCATGAGAATGCAAATAAACCCAATCATAGCTTAGTCCTCTTCTTTCTACGCATATGGAAGCGAAAAGAGAGTGTTTTGTTAGTTTGGTCTCATTCCATCCATACACTTTGCGTTTTCAGGGTCAATTTGCGTTTACACCAAAGAAGACTTGAAATAAGCGACATCCAAGATTCTTCTACGTAGATGGAACCTAAAACAGCCGGTTTTGCTTTGTGTTGGCTCATTACACTTTGCTTTGATATGTGGGTGAATGAACACCGAAATGTTCTTAAAGCTTATTGGTCCTCTTTCTATTGAGATGGAACCAAAACTCCTATGCTTAATTTGGGCTGATAAGATATTTTTCTGTGATTTTTGGGTGAATGTGTATTCTAACCCCAAAACAACAGTTGAAAATGAGCTTTATCATCTTCTTTTTATGGAACCCAAAACTCCCTTTTGCTTTGGTTGGGGGAGATTATGGTGCACACTCAATAAACACCATGCGAATTTAAAGAAGGCCAATCAAAGCTTATTCGTCTTCTTTCTACGCATATGGAAGCAAAAAGAGGCTGTTTTGTTATTTTGGTCTCATTACATACACTTTGCGATTTCTGTGTCAATGTGCATTTACACCAAAGAAAACGACTTGAAATACGCGACATCCAAGATTCTTCTTTCTATGTAGATGCACCCCAAAACAACCTCTTTTGCCTTGTTTAGACATTACACTTCGCTTTGCTATTTGTGGGTGAATGAACAACGAAAGAAAAATGAAAGTTTATTCGTCCTTTCTATTGGATTGGAACCAAAAGACCTATGATTAATTTGGGCTGATAACATATATTTCACTTTGTGTTTTTTGGGTGAATGTGCATTCTAACCCCAAAAGCAACAATTGGAAATAAGCCCAATCAGAGCTTTATCATCTTTTTATGTAGATGGAACCCAAAATGCCTTTTTGCTTGGGTTGGGGCGATTCTGGTGCACAATCAAAAAACACCATGAGAATTGAAATGAGCCCAATCATACCTTATTCGTCTTCTTTCTAGGCATATGGAAGCGAAAAGACAGTCTTTTGTTATTTTGGTCTCATTACATACACTTTGCCATTTCAGGGTCAATGTGCATTTACACCAAAGAAGACGACTTGAAATAAGCGACATCCAATATTCTTCTTTCTATGTAGATGGAACCCAAAAAACCGGTTCTGCTTTGTTTAGGCTCATTACACTTTGCTTTGATATGTGGGTGAATGAACACCGAAAGAACAATTAAAGCTTATTGGTCCTCTTTCTATTGAGATGGAACCAAAACTCCGATCTTGGATGTCGCGTATTTCAATTCGTGTTCTTTGGTATAAATGCACATGGACCCAGAAATCGCAAAGTGTATGTAATGAGACCAAAATAACAAAACAGCCCCCTTTTGCTTCCATATGCGTAGAAAGAAGACGAATAAGCTTTGATTGGCCTTCCTTCAATTCGCATGGTATTGAGCTTATTTTTCTTTCTATGCATATGGAAGCGAAAAAACGGTGTTTTGTTATTTTGGTCTCTTAACATACACTTTGCCATTTCTGGGTCAAGTGCATTTACACCAAAGAACTTGAAATACGCGACATCCAAGATTCTTCATTCTATGTAGCTGGAACCCAAAACCACCTGTTTTGCTTATATTGGCTTATTACACTTTGCTTTGCTATTTGTGAATGAACAACGAAAGAAAAAACAAATTTTATTGGTCCTCTTTCTATTGGATTGGAACCAAAAGACCTACGCTTTATTTGGGCTGATAACATATTGTTCACTTTGTGATTTTTGGGTGAATGTGCATTCTAACCCCAAAAGCAACAATTGGAAATAAGCCCAATCAGAGCTTTATATTCTTCCTTTTATGTAGATGGAACCCAAAATGCCTTTTTGCTTGGGTTGGGGGCGATTCTGGTGCACACTCAAAATACACCATGAGAATGCAAATAAACCCAATCATAGCTTAGTCCTCTTCTTTCTACGCATATGGAAGCGAAAAGAGAGTGTTTTGTTAGTTTGGTCTCATTCCATCCAGACACTTTGCGTTTTCAGGGTCAATTTGCGTTTACACCAAAGAAGACATAAGCGACATCCAAGATTCTTCTACGTAGATGGAACCTAAAACAGCCGGTTTTGCTTTGTGTTGGCTCATTACACTTTGCTTTGATATGTGGGTGAATGAACACCGAAATGTTCTTAAAGCTTATTGGTCCTCTTTCTATTGAGATGGAACCAAAACTCCTATGCTTAATTTGGGCTGATAAGATATTTTTCTGTGATTTTTGGGTGAATGTGTATTCTAACCCCAAAACAACAGTTGAAAATGAGCTTTATCATCTTCTTTTTATGGAACCCAAAACTCCCTTTTGCTTTGGTTGGGGGAGATTATGGTGCACACTCAATAAACACCATGCGAATTTAAAGAAGGCCAATCAAAGCTTATTCGTCTTCTTTCTACGCATATGGAAGCAAAAAGAGGCTGTTTTGTTATTTTGGTCTCATTACATACACTTTGCGATTTCTGTGTCAATGTGCATTTACACCAAAGAAAACGACTTGAAATACGCGACATCCAAGATTCTTCTTTCTATGTAGATGCACCCCAAAACAACCTCTTTTGCCTTGTTTAGACTTATTACACTTCGCTTTGCTATTTGTGGGTGAATGAACAACGAAAGAAAAATGAAAGTTTATTCGTCCTTTCTATTGGATTGGAACCAAAAGACCTATGATTAATTTGGGCTGATAACATATATTTCACTTTGTGTTTTTTGGGTGAATGTGCATTCTAACCCCAAAAGCAACAATTGGAAATAAGCCCAATCAGAGCTTTATCATCTTTTTATGTAGATGGAACCCAAAATGCCTTTTTGCTTGGGTTGGGGCGATTCTGGTGCACAATCAAAAAACACCATGAGAATTGAAATGAGCCCAATCATACCTTATTCGTCTTCTTTCTAGGCATATGGAAGCGAAAAAGTCTTTTGTTATTTTGGTCTCATTACATACACTTTGCCATTTCAGGGTCAATGTGCATTTACACCAAAGAAGACGACTTGAAATCGACATCCAATATTCTTCTTTCTATGTAGATGGAACCCAAAAAACCGGTTCTGCTTTGTTTAGGCTCATTACACTTTGCTTTTTGTGGGTGAATGAACGAAAGAAAAATCCAAGTTTATTGGTCCTCTTTCTGTTGGATTGGAACCAGAAGACCTACGCTTTATTTGCGCTGATAACATATTGTTCACTTTGTGATTTTTGGGTGAATGTGCAATCTAACCCCAAAAGCAACAATTGGAAATAAGCCCAATCAGAGCTTTGTATTCTTCCTTTTATGTAGATGGAACCCAAAATGCCTTTTTGCTTGGGCTGGGGGCGATTCTGGTGCACACTCAAAAAACACCATGAGAATTGAAATGAGCCCAATCATAGCTTATTCGTCTTCTTTCTACGCATATGGAAGCGAAAAGACAGTCTTTTGTTATTTTGGTCTCATTACATACACTTTGCCATTTCAGGGTCAATGTGCATTTACACCAAAGAAGACGACTTGAAATAAGCGACATCCAATTCTTCTTTCTATGTAGATGGAACCCAAAAAACCGGTTCTGCTTTGTTTAAGCTCATTACACTTTGCTTTGATATGTGGGTGAATGAACACCGAAAGAACAATTAAAGCTTATTGGTCCTCTTTCTATTGAGATGGAACCAAAACTCCTATCTTGGATGTCGCGTATTTCAATTCGTGTTCTTTGGTATAAATGCACATTGACCCAGAAATCGCAAAGTGTATGTAATGAGACCAAAATAACAAAACAGCCTTTTTGCTTCCATATGCGTAGAAAGAAGACGAATAAGCTTTGATTGGCCTTCCTTCAATTCGCATGGTATTGAGCTTATTTTTCTTTCTATGCATATGGAAGCGAAAAAACGGTGTTTTGTTATTTTGGTCTCTTAACATACACTTTGCCATTTCTGGGTCAAGTGCATTTACACCAAAGAACTTGAAATACGCGACATCCAAGATTCTTCATTCTATGTAGCTGGAACCCAAAACCACCTGTTTTGCTTATATTGGCTTATTACACTTTGCTTTGCTATTTGTGAATGAACAACGAAAGAAAAAACAAATTTTATTGGTCCTCTTTCTATTGGATTGGAACCAAAAGACCTACGCTTTATTTGGGCTGATAACATATTGTTCACTTTGTGATTTTTGGGTGAATGTGCATTCTAACCCCAAAAGCAACAATTGGAAATAAGCCCAATCAGAGCTTTATATTCTTCCTTTTATGTAGATGGAACCCAAAATGCCTTTTTGCTTGGGTTGGGGGCGATTCTGGTGCACACTCAAAATACACCATGAGAATGCAAATAAACCCAATCATAGCTTAGTCCTCTTCTTTCTACGCATATGGAAGCGAAAAGAGAGTGTTTTGTTAGTTTGGTCTCATTCCATCCAGACACTTTGCGTTTTCAGGGTCAATTTGCGTTTACACCAAAGAAGACTTGAAATAAGCGACATCCAAGATTCTTCTACGTAGATGGAACCTAAAACAGCCGGTTTTGCTTTGTGTTGGCTCATTACACTTTGCTTTGATATGTGGGTGAATGAACACCGAAATGTTCTTAAAGCTTATTGGTCCTCTTTCTATTGAGATGGAACCAAAACTCCTATGCTTAATTTGGGCTGATAAGATATTTTTCTGTGATTTTTGGGTGAATGTGTATTCTAACCCCAAAACAACAGTTGAAAATGAGCTTTATCATCTTCTTTTTATGGAACCCAAAACTCCCTTTTGCTTTGGTTGGGGGAGATTATGGTGCACACTCAATAAACACCATGCGAATTGAAAGAAGGCCAATCAAAGCTTATTCGTCTTTCTACGCAAATGGAAGCAAAAAGAGGCTGTTTTTTTATTTTGGTCTCATTACATACACTTTGCGATTTCTGTGTCAATGTGCATTTACACCAAAGAAAACGACTTGAAATACGCGACATCCAAGATTCTTCTTTCTATGTAGATGCACCCCAAAACAACCTCTTTTGCCTTGTTTAGACTTATTACACTTCGCTTTGCTATTTGTGGGTGAATGAACAACGAAAGAAAAATGAAAGTTTATTCGTCCTTTCTATTGGATTGGAACCAAAAGACCTATGATTAATTTGGGCTGATAACATATATTTCACTTTGTGTTTTTTGGGTCAATGTGCATTCTAACCCCAAAAGCAACAATTGGAAATAAGCCCAATCAGAGCTTTATCATCTTTTTATGTAGATGGAACCCAAAATGCCTTTTTGCTTGGGTTGGGGCGATTCTGGTGCACAATCAAAAAACACCATGAGAATTGAAATGAGCCCAATCATACCTAATTCGTCTTCTTTCTACGCATATGGAAGCGAAAAAGTCTTTTGTTATTTTGGTCTCATTACATACACTTTGCCATTTCAGGGTCAATGTGCATTTACACCAAAGAAGACGACTTGAAATAAGCGACATCCAATATTCTTCTTTCTATGTAGATGGAACCCAAAAAACCGGTTCTGCTTTGTTTAGGCTCATTACACTTTGCTTTTTGTGGGTGAATGAACGAAAGAAAAATCCAAGTTTATTGGTCCTCTTTCTGTTGGATTGGAACCAGAAGACCTACGCTTTATTTGCGCTGATAACATATTGTTCACTTTGTGATTTTTGGGTGAATGTGCAATCTAACCCCAAAAGCAACAATTGGAAATAAGCCCAATCAGAGCTTTGTATTCTTCCTTTTATGTAGATGGAACCCAAAATGCCTTTTTGCTTGGGCTGGGGGCGATTCTGGTGCACACTCAAAAAACACCATGAGAATTGAAATGAGCCCAATCATAGCTTATTCGTCTTCTTTCTAGGCATATGGAAGCGAAAAGACAGTCTTTTGTTATTTTGGTCTCATTACATACACTTTGCCATTTCAGGGTCAATGTGCATTTACACCAAAGAAGACTTGAAATAAGCGACATCCAATATTCTTCTTTCTATGTAGATGGAACCCAAAAAACCGGTTCTGCTTTGTTTAAGCTCATTACACTTTGCTTTGATATGTGGGTGAATGAACACCGAAAGAACAATTAAAGCTTATTGGTCCTCTTTCTATTGAGATGGAACCAAAACTCCGATCTTGGATGTCGCGTATTTCAATTCGTGTTCTTTGGTATAAATGCACATTGACCCAGAAATCGCAAAGTGTATGTAATGAGACCAAAATAACAAAACAGCCCCTTTTTGCTTCCATATGCGTAGAAAGAAGACGAATAAGCTTTGATTGGCTTTCCTTCAATTCGCATGGTATTGAGCTTATTTTTCTTTCTATGCATATGGAAGCGAAAAAACGGTGTTTGGTTATTTTGGTCTCTTAACATACACTTTGCGATTTCTGGGTCAAGTGCATTTACACCAAAGAACTTGAAATACGCGACATCCAAGATTCTTCATTCTATGTAGCTGGAACCCAAAACCACCTGTTTTGCTTATATTGGCTTATTACACTTTGCTTTGCTATTTGTGAATGAACAACGAAAGAAAAAACAAATTTTATTGGTCCTCTTTCTATTGGATTGGAACCAAAAGACCTACGCTTTATTTGGGCTGATAACATATTGTTCACTTTGTGATTTTTGGGTGAATGTGCATTCTAACCCCAAAAGCAACAATTGGAAATAAGCCCAATCAGAGCTTTATATTCTTCCTTTTATGTAGATGGAACCCAAAATGCCTTTTTGCTTGGGTTGGGGGCGATTCTGGTGCACACTCAAAATACACCATGAGAATGCAAATAAACCCAATCATAGCTTAGTCCTCTTCTTTCTACGCATATGGAAGCGAAAAGAGAGTGTTTTGTTAGTTTGGTCTCATTCCATCCAGACACTTTGCGTTTTCAGGGTCAATTTGCGTTTACACCAAAGAAGACATAAGCGACATCCAAGATTCTTCTACGTAGATGGAACCTAAAACAGCCGGTTTTGCTTTGTGTTGGCTCATTACACTTTGCTTTGATATGTGGGTGAATGAACACCGAAATGTTCTTAAAGCTTATTGGTCCTCTTTCTATTGAGATGGAACCAAAACTCCTATGCTTAATTTGGGCTGATAAGATATTTTTCTGTGATTTTTGGGTGAATGTGTATTCTAACCCCAAAACAACAGTTGAAAATGAGCTTTATCATCTTCTTTTTATGGAACCCAAAACTCCCTTTTGCTTTGGTTGGGGGAGATTATGGTGCACACTCAATAAACACCATGCGAATTGAAAGAAGGCCAATCAAAGCTTATTCGTCTTTCTACGCAAATGGAAGCAAAAAGAGGCTGTTTTGTTATTTTGGTCTCATTACATACACTTTGCGATTTCTGTGTCAATGTGCATTTACACCAAAGAAAACGACTTGAAATACGCGACATCCAAGATTCTTCTTTCTATGTAGATGCACCCCAAAACAACCTCTTTTGCCTTGTTTAGACTTATTACACTTCGCTTTGCTATTTGTGGGTGAATGAACAACGAAAGAAAAGTGAAAGTTTATTCGTCCTTTCTATTGGATTGGAACCAAAAGACCTATGATTAATTTGGGCTGATAACATATATTTCACTTTGTGTTTTTTGGGTGAATGTGCATTCTAACCCCAAAAGCAACAATTGGAAATAAGCCCAATCAGAGCTTTATCATCTTTTTATGTAGATGGAACCCAAAATGCCTTTTTGCTTGGGTTGGGGCGATTCTGGTGCACAATCAAAAAACACCATGAGAATTGAAATGAGCCCAATCATACCTAATTCGTCTTCTTTCTACGCATATGGAAGCGAAAAAGTCTTTTGTTATTTTGGTCTCATTACATACACTTTGCCATTTCAGGGTCAATGTGCATTTACACCAAAGAAGACGACTTGAAATAAGCGACATCCAATATTCTTCTTTCTATGTAGATGGAACCCAAAAAACCGGTTCTGCTTTGTTTAGGCTCATTACACTTTGCTTTTTGTGGGTGAATGAACGAAAGAAAAATCCAAGTTTATTGGTCTTTCTGTTGGATTGGAACCAGAAGACCTACGCTTTATTTGCGCTGATAACATATTGTTCACTTTGTGATTTTTGGGTGAATGTGCAATCTAACCCCAAAAGCAACAATTGGAAATAAGCCCAATCAGAGCTTTGTATTCTTCCTTTTATGTAGATGGAACCCAAAATGCCTTTTTGCTTGGGCTGGGGGCGATTCTGGTGCACACTCAAAAAACACCATGAGAATTGAAATGAGCCCAATCATACCTTATTCGTCTTCTTTCTACGCATATGGAAGCGAAAAGACAGTCTTTTGTTATTTTGGTCTCATTACATACACTTTGCCATTTCAGGGTCAATGTGCATTTACACCAAAGAAGACTTGAAATAAGCGACATCCAATATTCTTCTTTCTATGTAGATGGAACCCAAAAAACCGGTTCTGCTTTGTTTAAGCTCATTACACTTTGCTTTGATATGTGGGTGAATGAACACCGAAAGAACAATTAAAGCTTATTGGTCCTCTTTCTATTGAGATGGAACCAAAACTCCGATCTTGGATGTCGCGTATTTCAATTCGTGTTCTTTGGTATAAATGCACATGGACCCAGAAATCGCAAAGTGTATGTAATGAGACCAAAATAACAAAACAGCCCCTTTTTGCTTCCATATGCGTAGAAAGAAGACGAATAAGCTTTGATTGGCCTTCCTTCAATTCGCATGGTATTGAGCTTATTTTTCTTTCTATGCATATGGAAGCGAAAAAACGGTGTTTGGTTATTTTGGTCTCTTAACATACACTTTGCGATTTCTGGGTCAAGTGCATTTACACCAAAGAACTTGAAATACGCGACATCCAAGATTCTTCATTCTATGTAGCTGGAACCCAAAACCACCTGTTTTGCTTATATTGGCTTATTACACTTTGCTTTGCTATTTGTGAATGAACAACGAAAGAAAAAACAAATTTTATTGGTCCTCTTTCTATTGGATTGGAACCAAAAGACCTACGCTTTATTTGGGCTGATAACATATTGTTCACTTTGTGATTTTTGGGTGAATGTGCATTCTAACCCCAAAAGCAACAATTGGAAATAAGCCCAATCAGAGCTTTATATTCTTCCTTTTATGTAGATGGAACCCAAAATGCCTTTTTGCTTGGGTTGGGGGCGATTCTGGTGCACACTCAAAATACACCATGAGAATGCAAATAAACCCAATCATAGCTTAGTCCTCTTCTTTCTACGCATATGGAAGCGAAAAGAGAGTGTTTTGTTAGTTTGGTCTCATTCCATCCATACACTTTGCGTTTTCAGGGTCAATTTGCGTTTACACCAAAGAAGACTTGAAATAAGCGACATCCAAGATTCTTCTACGTAGATGGAACCTAAAACAGCCGGTTTTGCTTTGTGTTGGCTCATTACACTTTGCTTTGATATGTGGGTGAATGAACACCGAAATGTTCTTAAAGCTTATTGGTCCTCTTTCTATTGAGATGGAACCAAAACTCCTATGCTTAATTTGGGCTGATAAGATATTTTTCTGTGATTTTTGGGTGAATGTGTATTCTAACCCCAAAACAACAGTTGAAAATGAGCTTTATCATCTTCTTTTTATGGAACCCAAAACTCCCTTTTGCTTTGGTTGGGGGAGATTATGGTGCACACTCAATAAACACCATGCGAATTTAAAGAAGGCCAATCAAAGCTTATTCGTCTTTCTACGCAAATGGAAGCAAAAAGAGGCTGTTTTGTTATTTTGGTCTCATTACATACACTTTGCGATTTCTGTGTCAATGTGCATTTACACCAAAGAAAACGACTTGAAATACGCGACATCCAAGATTCTTCTTTCTATGTAGATGCACCCCAAAACAACCTCTTTTGCCTTGTTTAGACTTATTACACTTCGCTTTGCTATTTGTGGGTGAATGAACAACGAAAGAAAAATGAAAGTTTATTCGTCCTTTCTATTGGATTGGAACCAAAAGACCTATGATTAATTTGGGCTGATAACATATATTTCACTTTGTGTTTTTTGGGTGAATGTGCATTCTAACCCCAAAAGCAACAATTGGAAATAAGCCCAATCAGAGCTTTATCATCTTTTTATGTAGATGGAACCCAAAATGCCTTTTTGCTTGGGTTGGGGCGATTCTGGTGCACAATCAAAAAACACCATGAGAATTGAAATGAGCCCAATCATAGCTTATTCGTCTTCTTTCTAGGCATATGGAAGCGAAAAGACAGTCTTTTGTTATTTTGGTCTCATTACATACACTTTGCCATTTCAGGGTCAATGTGCATTTACACCAAAGAAGACGACTTGAAATAAGCGACATCCAATTCTTCTTTCTATGTCGATGGAACCCAAAAAACCGGTTCTGCTTTGTTTAAGCTCATTACACTTTGCTTTGATATGTGGGTGAATGAACACCGAAAGAACAATTAAAGCTTATTGGTCCTCTTTCTATTGAGATGGAACCAAAACTCCTATCTTGGATGTCGCGTATTTCAATTCGTGTTCTTTGGTATAAATGCACATTGACCCAGAAATCGCAAAGTGTATGTAATGAGACCAAAATAACAAAACAGCCTTTTTGCTTCCATATGCGTAGAAAGAAGACGAATAAGCTTTAATTGGCCTTCTTTCAATTCGCATGGTGTTGAGCTTATTCTTCTTTCTATGCATATGGAAGCGAAAAAACGATGTTTTGTTATTTTGGTCTCATAACATACACTGCGATTTCTTGGTCAAGTGCATTTACACCAAAGAACTTGAAATACGCGACATCCAAGATTCTTCTTTCTATGTAGCTGGAACCCAAAACCACCTGTTTTGCTTATATTGGCTTATTACACTTTGCTTTGCTATTTGTGAATGAACAACGAAAGAAAAATGAAAGTTTATTCGTCCTTTCTATTGGATTGGAACCAAAAGACCTATGATTAATTTGGGCTGATAACATATTGTTCACTTTGTGATTTTTGGGTGAATGTGCATTCTAACCCCAAAAGCAACAATTGGAAATAAGCCCAATCAGAGCTTTATATTCTTCCTTTTATGTAGATGGAACCCAAAATGCCTTTTTGCTTGGGTTGGGGGCGATTCTGGTGCACACTCAAAATACACCATGAGAATGCAAATAAACCCAATCATAGCTTAGTCCTCTTCTTTCTACGCATATGGAAGCGAAAAGAGAGTGTTTTGTTAGTTTGGTCTCATTCCATCCAGACACTTTGCGTTTTCAGGGTCAATTTGCGTTTACACCAAAGAAGACTTGAAATAAGCGACATCCAAGATTCTTCTACGTAGATGGAACCTAAAACAGCCGGTTTTGCTTTGTGTTGGCTCATTACACTTTGCTTTGATATGTGGGTGAATGAACACCGAAATGTTCTTAATGCTTATTGGTCCTCTTTCTATTGAGATGGAACCAAAACTCCTATGCTTAATTTGGGCTGATAAGATATTTTTCTGTGATTTTTGGGTGAATGTGTATTCTAACCCCAAAACAACAGTTGAAAATGAGCTTTATCATCTTTTTATGTAGATGGAACCCAAAACTCCCTTTTGCTTTGGTTGGGGGAGATTATGGTGCACACTCAATAAACACCATGCGAATTTAAAGAAGGCCAATCAAAGCTTATTCGTCTTTCTACGCAAATGGAAGCAAAAAGAGGCTGTTTTGTTATTTTGGTCTCATTACATACACTTTGCGATTTCTGTGTCAATGTGCATTTACACCAAAGAAAACGACTTGAAATACGCGACATCCAAGATTCTTCTTTCTATGTAGATGCACCCCAAAACAACCTCTTTTGCCTTGTTTAGACTTATTACACTTCGCTTTGCTATTTGTGGGTGAATGAACAACGAAAGAAAAATGAAAGTTTATTCGTCCTTTCTATTGGATTGGAACCAAAAGACCTATGATTAATTTGGGCTGATAACATATATTTCACTTTGTGTTTTTTGGGTGAATGTGCATTCTAACCCCAAAAGCAACAATTGGAAATAAGCCCAATCAGAGCTTTATCATCTTTTTATGTAGATGGAACCCAAAATGCCTTTTTGCTTGGGTTGGGGCGATTCTGGTGCACAATCAAAAAACACCATGAGAATTGAAATGAGCCCAATCATAGCTTATTCGTCTTCTTTCTAGGCATATGGAAGCGAAAAGACAGTCTTTTGTTATTTTGGTCTCATTACATACACTTTGCCATTTCAGGGTCAATGTGCATTTACACCAAAGAAGACGACTTGAAATAAGCGACATCCAATTCTTCTTTCTATGTCGATGGAACCCAAAAAACCGGTTCTGCTTTGTTTAAGCTCATTACACTTTGCTTTGATATGTGGGTGAATGAACACCGAAAGAACAATTAAAGCTTATTGGTCCTCTTTCTATTGAGATGGAACCAAAACTCCTATCTTGGATGTCGCGTATTTCAATTCGTGTTCTTTGGTATAAATGCACATTGACCCAGAAATCGCAAAGTGTATGTAATGAGACCAAAATAACAAAACAGCCTTTTTGCTTCCATATGCGTAGAAAGAAGACGAATAAGCTTTAATTGGCCTTCTTTCAATTCGCATGGTGTTGAGCTTATTCTTCTTTCTATGCATATGGAAGCGAAAAAACGATGTTTTGTTATTTTGGTCTCATAACATACACTGCGATTTCTTGGTCAAGTGCATTTACACCAAAGAACTTGAAATACGCGACATCCAAGATTCTTCTTTCTATGTAGCTGGAACCCAAAACCACCTGTTTTGCTTATATTGGCTTATTACACTTTGCTTTGCTATTTGTGAATGAACAACGAAAGAAAAATGAAAGTTTATTGGTCCTCTTTCTATTGGATTGGAACCAAAAGACCTACGCTTTATTTGGGCTGATAACATATTGTTCACTTTGTGATTTTTGGGTGAATGTGCATTCTAACCCCAAAAGCAACAATTGGAAATAAGCCCAATCAGAGCTTTATATTCTTCCTTTTATGTAGATGGAACCCAAAATGCCTTTTTGCTTGGGTTGGGGGCGATTCTGGTGCACACTCAAAATACACCATGAGAATGCAAATAAACCCAATCATAGCTTAGTCCTCTTCTTTCTACGCATATGGAAGCGAAAAGAGAGTGTTTTGTTAGTTTGGTCTCATTCCATCCAGACACTTTGCGTTTTCAGGGTCAATTTGCGTTTACACCAAAGAAGACTTGAAATAAGCGACATCCAAGATTCTTCTACGTAGATGGAACCTAAAACAGCCGGTTTTGCTTTGTGTTGGCTCATTACACTTTGCTTTGATATGTGGGTGAATGAACACCGAAATGTTCTTAAAGCTTATTGGTCCTCTTTCTATTGAGATGGAACCAAAACTCCTATGCTTAATTTGGGCTGATAAGATATTTTTCTGTGATTTTTGGGTGAATGTGTATTCTAACCCCAAAACAACAGTTGAAAATGAGCTTTATCATCTTTTTATGTAGATGGAACCCAAAACTCCCTTTTGCTTTGGTTGGGGGAGATTATGGTGCACACTCAATAAACACCATGCGAATTGAAAGAAGGCCAATCAAAGCTTATTCGTCTTCTTTCTACGCATATGGAAGCAAAAAGAGGCTGTTTTGTTATTTTGGTCTCATTACATACACTTTGCGATTTCTGTGTCAATGTGCATTTACACCAAAGAAAACGACTTGAAACACGCGACATCCAAGATTCTTCTTTCTATGTAGATGCACCCCAAAACAACCTCTTTTGCCTTGTTTGCTATTTGTGGGTGAATGAACAACGAAAGAAAAATGAAAGTTTATTCGTCCTTTCTATTGGATTGGAACCAAAAGACCTATGATTAATTTGGGCTGATAACATATATTTCACTTTGTGTTTTTTGGGTGAATGTGCATTCTAACCCCAAAAGCAACAATTGGAAATAAGCCCAATCAGAGCTTTATCATCTTTTTATGTAGATGGAACCCAAAATGCCTTTTTGCTTGGGTTGGGGCGATTCTGGTGCACAATCAAAAAACACCATGAGAATTGAAATGAGCCCAATCATAGCTTATTCGTCTTCTTTCTAGGCATATGGAAGCGAAAAGACAGTCTTTTGTTATTTTGGTCTCATTACATACACTTTGCCATTTCAGGGTCAATGTGCATTTACACCAAAGAAGACGACTTGAAATAAGCGACATCCAATTCTTCTTTCTATGTCGATGGAACCCAAAAAACCGGTTCTGCTTTGTTTAAGCTCATTACACTTTGCTTTGATATGTGGGTGAATGAACACCGAAAGAACAATTAAAGCTTATTGGTCCTCTTTCTATTGAGATGGAACCAAAACTCCTATCTTGGATGTCGCGTATTTCAATTCGTGTTCTTTGGTATAAATGCACATTGACCCAGAAATCGCAAAGTGTATGTAATGAGACCAAAATAACAAAACAGCCTTTTTGCTTCCATATGCGTAGAAAGAAGACGAATAAGCTTTAATTGGCCTTCTTTCAATTCGCATGGTGTTGAGCTTATTCTTCTTTCTATGCATATGGAAGCGAAAAAACGATGTTTTGTTATTTTGGTCTCATAACATACACTGCGATTTCTTGGTCAAGTGCATTTACACCAAAGAACTTGAAATACGCGACATCCAAGATTCTTCTTTCTATGTAGCTGGAACCCAAAACCACCTGTTTTGCTTATATTGGCTTATTACACTTTGCTTTGCTATTTGTGAATGAACAACGAAAGAAAAATGAAAGTTTATTGGTCCTCTTTCTATTGAGATGGAACCAAAACTCCGATCTTGGATGTCGCGTATTTCAATTCGTGTTCTTTGGTATAAATGCACATGGACCCAGAAATCGCAAAGTGTATGTAATGAGACCAAAATAACAAAACAGCCCCTTTTTGCTTCCATATGCGTAGAAAGAAGACGAATAAGCTTTGATTGGCCTTCCTTCAATTCGCATGGTATTGAGCTTATTTTTCTTTCTATGCATATGGAAGCGAAAAAACGGTGTTTTGTTATTTTGGTCTCTTAACATACACTTTGCGATTTCTGGGTCAAGTGCATTTACACCAAAGAACTTGAAATACGCGACATCCAAGATTCTTCATTCTATGTAGCTGGAACCCAAAACCACCTGTTTTGCTTATATTGGCTTATTACACTTTGCTTTGCTATTTGTGAATGAACAACGAAAGAAAAAACAAATTTTATTGGTCCTCTTTCTATTGGATTGGAACCAATAGACCTACGCTTTATTTGGGCTGATAACATATTGTTCACTTTGTGATTTTTGGGTGAATGTGCATTCTAACCCCAAAAGCAACAATTGGAAATAAGCCCAATCAGAGCTTTATATTCTTCCTTTTATGTAGATGGAACCCAAAATGCCTTTTTGCTTGGGTTGGGGGCGATTCTGGTGCACACTCAAAATACACCATGAGAATGCAAATAAACCCAATCATAGCTTAGTCCTCTTCTTTCTACGCATATGGAAGCGAAAAGAGAGTGTTTTGTTAGTTTGGTCTCATTCCATCCATACACTTTGCGTTTTCAGGGTCAATTTGCGTTTACACCAAAGAAGACTTGAAATAAGCGACATCCAAGATTCTTCTACGTAGATGGAACCTAAAACAGCCGGTTTTGCTTTGTGTTGGCTCATTACACTTTGCTTTGATATGTGGGTGAATGAACACCGAAATGTTCTTAAAGCTTATTGGTCCTCTTTCTATTGAGATGGAACCAAAACTCCTATGCTTAATTTGGGCTGATAAGATATTTTTCTGTGATTTTTGGGTGAATGTGTATTCTAACCCCAAAACAACAGTTGAAAATGAGCTTTATCATCTTCTTTTTATGGAACCCAAAACTCCCTTTTGCTTTGGTTGGGGGAGATTATGGTGCACACTCAATAAACACCATGCGAATTTAAAGAAGGCCAATCAAAGCTTATTCGTCTTTCTACGCAAATGGAAGCAAAAAGAGGCTGTTTTGTTATTTTGGTCTCATTACATACACTTTGCGATTTCTGTGTCAATGTGCATTTACACCAAAGAAAACGACTTGAAATACGCGACATCCAAGATTCTTCTTTCTATGTAGATGCACCCCAAAACAACCTCTTTTGCCTTGTTTAGACTTATTACACTTCGCTTTGCTATTTGTGGGTGAATGAACAACGAAAGAAAAATGAAAGTTTATTCGTCCTTTCTATTGGATTGGAACCAAAAGACCTATGATTAATTTGGGCTGATAACATATATTTCACTTTGTGTTTTTTGGGTGAATGTGCATTCTAACCCCAAAAGCAACAATTGGAAATAAGCCCAATCAGAGCTTTATCATCTTTTTATGTAGATGGAACCCAAAATGCCTTTTTGCTTGGGTTGGGGCGATTCTGGTGCACAATCAAAAAACACCATGAGAATTGAAATGAGCCCAATCATAGCTTATTCGTCTTCTTTCTACGCATATGGAAGCGAAAAGACAGTCTTTTGTTATTTTGGTCTCATTACATACACTTTGCCATTTCAGGGTCAATGTGCATTTACACCAAAGAAGACGACTTGAAATAAGCGACATCCAATATTCTTCTTTCTATGTAGATGGAACCCAAAAAACCGGTTCTGCTTTGTTTAGGCTCATTACACTTTGCTTTTTGCGGGTGAATGAACGAAAGAAAAATCCAAGTTTATTGGTCCTCTTTCTGTTGGATTGGAACCAGAAGACCTACGCTTTATTTGCGCTGATAACATATTGTTCACTTTGTGATTTTTGGGTGAATGTGCAATCTAACCCCAAAAGCAACAATTGGAAATAAGCCCAATCAGAGCTTTGTATTCTTCCTTTTATGTAGATGGAACCCAAAATGCCTTTTTGCTTGGGTTGGGGGCGATTCTGGTGCACACTCAAAAAACACCATGAGAATTGAAATGAGCCCAATCATAGCTTAGTCCTCTTCTTTTTACGCATATGGAAGCGAAAAGAGAGTGTTTTGTTAGTTTGGTCTCATTCCATCCATACACTTTGCGTTTTCAGGGTCAATTTGCGTTTACACCAAAGAAGACTTGAAATAAGCGACATCCAAGATTCTTCTACGTAGATGGTACCTAAAACAGCCGGTTTTGCTTTGTGTTGGCTCATTACACTTTGCTTTGATATGTGGGTGAATGAACACCGAAATGTTCTTAAAGCTTATTGGTCCTCTTTCTATTGAGATGGAGCCAAAACTCCTATGCTTAATTTGGGCTGATAAGATATTTTTCTGTGATTTTTGGGTGAATGTGTATTCTAACCCCAAAACAACAGTTGAAAATGAGCTTTATCATCTTTTTATGTAGATGGAACCCAAAACTCCCTTTTGCTTTGGTTGGGGGAGATTATGGTGCACACTCAATAAACACCATGCGAATTGAAAGAAGGCCAATCAAAGCTTATTCGTCTTTCTACGCAAATGGAAGCAAAAAGAGGCTGTTTTGTTATTTTGGTCTCATTACATACACTTTGCGATTTCTGTGTCAATGTGCATTTACACCAAAGAAAACGACTTGAAATACGCGACATCCAAGATTCTTCTTTCTATGTAGATGCACCCCAAAACAACCTCTTTTGCCTTGTTTAGACTTATTACACTTCGCTTTGCTATTTGTGGGTGAATGAACAACGAAAGAAAAATGAAAGTTTATTCGTCCTTTCTATTGGATTGGAACCAAAAGACCTATGATTAATTTGGGCTGATAACATATATTTCACTTTGTGTTTTTTGGGTGAATGTGCATTCTAACCCCAAAAGCAACAATTGGAAATAAGCCCAATCAGAGCTTTATCATCTTTTTATGTAGATGGAACCCAAAATGCCTTTTTGCTTGGGTTGGGGCGATTCTGGTGCACAAACAAAAAACACAATGAGAATTGAAATGAGCCCAATCATACCTTATTCGTCTTCTTTCTAGGCATATGGAAGCGAAAAGACAGTCTTTTGTTATTTTGGTCTCATTACATACACTTTGCCATTTCAGGGTCAATGTGCATTTACACCAAAGAAGACGACTTGAAATAAGCGACATCCAATATTCTTCTTTCTATGTAGATGGAACCCAAAAAACCGGTTCTGCTTTGTTTAGGCTCATTACACTTTGCTTTTTGTGGGTGAATGAACGAAAGAAAAATCCAAGTTTATTGGTCCTCTTTCTGTTGGATTGGAACCAGAAGACCTACGCTTTATTTGCGCTGATAACATATTGTTCACTTTGTGATTTTTGGGTGAATGTGCAATCTAACCCCAAAAGCAACAATTGGAAATAAGCCCAATCAGAGCTTTGTATTCTTCCTTTTATGTAGATGGAACCCAAAATGCCTTTTTGCTTGGGCTGGGGGCGATTCTGGTGCACACTCAAAAAACACCATGAGAATTGAAATGAGCCCAATCATAGCTTATTCGTCTTCTTTCTAGGCATATGGAAGCGAAAAGACAGTCTTTTGTTATTTTGGTCTCATTACATATACTTTGCCATTTCAGGGTCAATGTGCATTTACACCAAAGAAGACGACTTGAAATAAGCGACATCCAGTTCTTCTTTCTATGTCGATGGAACCCAAAAAACCGGTTCTGCTTTGTTTAAGCTCATTACACTTTGCTTTGATATGTGGGTGAATGAACACCGAAAGAACAATTAAAGCTTATTGGTCCTCTTTCTATTGAGATGGAACCAAAACTCCTATCTTGGATGTCGCGTATTTCAATTCGTGTTCTTTGGTATAAATGCACATTGACCCAGAAATCGCAAAGTGTATGTAATGAGACCAAAATAACAAAACAGCCTTTTTGCTTCCATATGCGTAGAAAGAAGACGAATAAGCTTTAATTGGCCTTCTTTCAATTCGCATGGTGTCAGAGCTGCCTCCAGGTCCCAGCTCACAGAGGACCAACGCTAGGCTGTAGTTATGTACAAAAGTCTTTATTGAGATTCAGTCTCCATTTCAAAGCCGCAGCGTGCAGCTCTACGTCCCGAGCTTAGACCGGCGAAGTCCTGTCTGAGTCTCCTCCCCCTCCACACCAGTTTAAGACTCTCGCTTTGCTCCACCTCTTCCTAAATTCCTTTCTCCTCTGGGCCCTCCTGCCCGCTAGGGTCTCATCCTTCCTCGACTCCTCTGACGCTGACCCTGACGATTCTTGCCCCTCCTTCCGGCGGGCTTTAGGACCTGGTTCCCTATCCGGGCTACCTTCTGTGCCGCTCGCCTGTACCTTTGAACTTGGCGCGCGCGCCCAGCCTGCAACTTTCCTCTTAACCGTTAACTCGCTCTCCGATGGAGGCGTGGTCCACCCTGACTCATCTTCTCTCGCTGGTGGTGCATATGTGGGCTCTGACACCTGGGACTCCTCCCCCCCACTACGCTCTGGTGGGGAAGCTGGTCCTGATTTGTAACTGGTGCTCTGGGAGTCCCCGCTGGCCCCTTGCTTCTGGGGTGTCCCCCTTGGGTCGCCCCTTGCCCTGCCCATCGGCGCCCCCTTCTGTGAATCTTCCGATTCGCTGGAGAGGCTCATGGAATCTATCGGGCTGCTGTCATATTCTCCTACGCTGCCCTCGGATTGCTCCCCCTCGCTTTCCATCTCCTCTCCTCCCTGCGCTCCCGCTGAGTCCCTGACACATGGTGTTGAGCTTATTCTTCTTTCTATGCATATGGAAGCGAAAAAACGATGTTTTGTTATTTTGGTCTCATAACATACACTTTGCGATTTCTGGGTCAAGTGCATTTACACCAAAAAACTTGAAATACGCGACATCCAAGATTCTTCTTTCTATGTAGCTGGAACCCAAAACCACCTGTTTTGCTTATATTGGCTTATTACACTTTGCTTTGCTATTTGTGAATGAACAACGAAAGAAAAATGAAAGTTTATTCGTCCTTTCTATTGGATTGGAACCAAAAGACCTATGATTAATTTGGGCTGATAACATATATTTCACTTTGTGTTTTTTGGGTGAATGTGCATTCTAACCCCAAAAGCAACAATTGGAAATAAGCCCAATCAGAGCTTTATATTCTTCCTTTTATGTAGATGGAACCCAAAATGCCTTTTTGCTTGGGTTGGGGGCGATTCTGGTGCACACTCAAAATACACCATGAGAATGCAAATAAACCCAATCATAGCTTAGTCCTCTTCTTTCTACGCATATGGAAGCGAAAAGAGAGTGTTTTGTTAGTTTGGTCTCATTCCATCCAGACACTGCGTTTTCAGGGTCAATTTGCGTTTACACCAAAGAAGACTTGAAATAAGCGACATCCAAGATTCTTCTACGTAGATGGAACCTAAAACAGCCGGTTTTGCTTTGTGTTGGCTCATTACACTTTGCTTTGATATGTGGGTGAATGAACACCGAAATGTTCTTAAAGCTTATTGGTCCTCTTTCTATTGAGATGGAACCAAAACTCCTATGCTTAATTTGGGCTGATAAGATATTTTTCTGTGATTTTTGGGTGAATGTGTATTCTAACCCCAAAACAACAGTTGAAAATGAGCTTTATCATCTTTTTATGTAGATGGAACCCAAAACTCCCTTTTGCTTTGGTTGGGGGAGATTATGGTGCACACTCAATAAACACCATGCGAATTGAAAGAAGGCCAATCAAAGCTTATTCGTCTTCTTTCTACGCATATGGAAGCAAAAAGAGGCTGTTTTGTTATTTTGGTCTCATTACACTTTGCGATTTCTGTGTCAATGTGCATTTACACCAAAGAAAACGACTTGAAATACGCGACATCCAAGATTCTTCTTTCTATGTAGATGCACCCCAAAACAACCTCTTTTGCCTTGTTTAGACTTATTACACTTCGCTTTGCTATTTGTGGGTGAATGAACAACGAAAGAAAAATGAAAGTTTATTCGTCCTTTCTATTGGATTGGAACCAAAAGACCTATGATTAATTTGGGCTGATAACATATATTTCACTTTGTGTTTTTTGGGTGAATGTGCATTCTAACCCCAAAAGCAACAATTGGAAATAAGCCCAATCAGAGCTTTATCATCTTTTTATGTAGATGGAACCCAAAATGCCTTTTTGCTTGGGTTGGGGCGATTCTGGTGCACAAACAAAAAACACAATGAGAATTGAAATGAGCCCAATCATAGCTTATTCGTCTTCTTTCTAGGCATATGGAAGCGAAAAGACAGTCTTTTGTTATTTTGGTCTCATTACATACACTTTGCCATTTCAGGGTCAATGTGCATTTACACCAAAGAAGACGACTTGAAATAAGCGACATCCAATATTCTTCTTTCTATGTAGATGGAACCCAAAAAACCGGTTCTGCTTTGTTTAGGCTCATTACACTTTGCTTTTTGCGGGTGAATGAACGAAAGAAAAATCCAAGTTTATTGGTCCTCTTTCTGTTGGATTGGAACCAGAAGACCTACGCTTTATTTGCGCTGATAACATATTGTTCACTTTGTGATTTTTGGGTGAATGTGCAATCTAACCCCAAAAGCAACAATTGGAAATAAGCCCAATCAGAGCTTTGTATTCTTCCTTTTATGTAGATGGAACCCAAAATGCCTTTTTGCTTGGGTTGGGGGCGATTCTGGTGCACACTCAAAAAACACCATGAGAATTGAAATGAGCCCAATCATAGCTTATTCGTCTTCTTTCTACGCATATGGAAGCGAAAAAGTCTTTTGTTATTTTGGTCTCATTACATACACTTTGCCATTTCAGGGTCAATGTGCATTTACACCAAAGAAGACTTGAAATAAGCGACATCCAATATTCTTCTTTCTATGTAGATGGAACCCAAAAAACCGGTTCTGCTTTGTTTAAGCTCATTACACTTTGCTTTGATATGTGGGTGAATGAACACCGAAAGAACAATTAAAGCTTATTGGTCCTCTTTCTATTGAGATGGAACCAAAACTCCTATCTTGGATGTCGCGTATTTCAATTCGTGTTCTTTGGTATAAATGCACATGGACCCAGAAATCGCAAAGTGTATGTAATGAGACCAAAATAACAAAACAGCCTTTTTGCTTCCATATGCGTAGAAAGAAGACGAATAAGCTTTAATTGGCCTTCTTTCAATTCGCATGGTGTTGAGCTTATTCTTCTTTCTATGCATATGGAAGCGAAAAAACGATGTTTTGTTATTTTGGTCTCATAACATACACTGCGATTTCTTGGTCAAGTGCATTTACACCAAAGAACTTGAAATACGCGACATCCAAGATTCTTCATTCTATGTAGCTGGAACCCAAAACCACCTGTTTTGCTTATATTGGCTTATTACACTTTGCTTTGCTATTTGTGAATGAACAACGAAAGAAAAAACAAATTTTATTGGTCCTCTTTCTATTGGATTGGAACCAAAAGACCTACGCTTTATTTGGGCTGATAACATATTGTTCACTTTGTGATTTTTGGGTGAATGTGCATTCTAACCCCAAAAGCAACAATTGGAAATAAGCCCAATCAGAGCTTTATATTCTTCCTTTTATGTAGATGGAACCCAAAATGCCTTTTTGCTTGGGTTGGGGGCGATTCTGGTGCACACTCAAAATACACCATGAGAATGCAAATAAACCCAATCATAGCTTAGTCCTCTTCTTTCTACGCATATGGAAGCGAAAAGAGAGTGTTTTGTTAGTTTGGTCTCATTCCATCCAGACACTTTGCGTTTTCAGGGTCAATTTGCGTTTACACCAAAGAAGACTTGAAATAAGCGACATCCAAGATTCTTCTACGTAGATGGAACCTAAAACAGCCGGTTTTGCTTTGTGTTGGCTCATTACACTTTGCTTTGATATGTGGGTGAATGAACACCGAAATGTTCTTAAAGCTTATTGGTCCTCTTTCTATTGAGATGGAACCAAAACTCCTATGCTTAATTTGGGCTGATAAGATATTTTTCTGTGATTTTTGGGTGAATGTGTATTCTAACCCCAAAACAACAGTTGAAAATGAGCTTTATCATCTTTTTATGTAGATGGAACCCAAAACTCCCTTTTGCTTTGGTTGGGGGAGATTATGGTGCACACTCAATAAACACCATGCGAATTGAAAGAAGGCCAATCAAAGCTTATTCGTCTTCTTTCTACGCATATGGAAGCAAAAAGAGGCTGTTTTGTTATTTTGGTCTCATTACATACACTTTGCGATTTCTGTGTCAATGTGCATTTACACCAAAGAAAACGACTTGAAATACGCGACATCCAAGATTCTTCTTTCTATGTAGATGCACCCCAAAACAACCTCTTTTGCCTTGTTTAGACTTATTACACTTCGCTTTGCTATTTGTGGGTGAATGAACAACGAAAGAAAAATGAAAGTTTATTCGTCCTTTCTATTGGATTGGAACCAAAAGACCTATGATTAATTTGGGCTGATAACATATATTTCACTTTGTGTTTTTTGGGTGAATGTGCATTCTAACCCCAAAAGCAACAATTGGAAATAAGCCCAATCAGAGCTTTATCATCTTTTTATGTAGATGGAACCCAAAATGCCTTTTTGCTTGGGTTGGGGCGATTCTGGTGCACAAACAAAAAACACAATGAGAATTGAAATGAGCCCAATCATACCTTATTCGTCTTCTTTCTACGCATATGGAAGCGAAAAAGTCTTTTGTTATTTTGGTCTCATTACATACACTTTGCCATTTCAGGGTCAATGTGCATTTACACCAAAGAAGACGACTTGAAATAAGCGACATCCAATATTCTTCTTTCTATGTAGATGGAACCCAAAAAACCGGTTCTGCTTTGTTTAGGCTCATTACACTTTGCTTTTTGCGGGTGAATGAACGAAAGAAAAATCCAAGTTTATTGGTCCTCTTTCTGTTGGATTGGAACCAGAAGACCTACGCTTTATTTGCGCTGATAACATATTGTTCACTTTGTGATTTTTGGGTGAATGTGCAATCTAACCCCAAAAGCAACAATTGGAAATAAGCCCAATCAGAGCTTTGTATTCTTCCTTTTATGTAGATGGAACCCAAAATGCCTTTTTGCTTGGGCTGGGGGCGATTCTGGTGCACACTCAAAAAACACCATGAGAATTGAAATGAGCCCAATCGTAGCTTATTCGTCTTCTTTCTAGGCATATGGAAGCGAAAAGACAGTCTTTTGTTATTTTGGTCTCATTACATATACTTTGCCATTTCAGGGTCAATGTGCATTTACACCAAAGAAGACGACTTGAAATAAGCGACATCCAATTCTTCTTTCTATGTCGATGGAACCCAAAAAACCGGTTCTGCTTTGTTTAAGCTCATTACACTTTGCTTTGATATGTGGGTGAATGAACACCGAAAGAACAATTAAAGCTTATTGGTCCTCTTTCTATTGCGATGGAACCAAAACTCCTATCTTGGATGTCGCGTATTTCAATTCGTGTTCTTTGGTATAAATGCACATTGACCCAGAAATCGCAAAGTGTATGTAATGAGACCAAAATAACAAAACAGCCTTTTTGCTTCCATATGCGTAGAAAGAAGACGAATAAGCTTTAATTGGCCTTCTTTCAATTCGCATGGTGTTGAGCTTATTCTTCTTTCTATGCATATGGAAGCGAAAAAACGATGTTTTGTTATTTTGGTCTCATAACATACACTGCGATTTCTTGGTCAAGTGCATTTACACCAAAGAACTTGAAATACGCGACATCCAAGATTCTTCATTCTATGTAGCTGGAACCCAAAACCACCTGTTTTGCTTATATTGGCTTATTACACTTTGCTTTGCTATTTGTGAATGAACAACGAAAGAAAAAACAAATTTTATTGGTCCTCTTTCTATTGGATTGGAACCAATAGACCTACGCTTTATTTGGGCTGATAACATATTGTTCACTTTGTGATTTTTGGGTGAATGTGCATTCTAACCCCAAAAGCAACAATTGGAAATAAGCCCAATCAGAGCTTTATATTCTTCCTTTTATGTAGATGGAACCCAAAATGCCTTTTTGCTTGGGTTGGGGGCGATTCTGGTGCACACTCAAAATACACCATGAGAATGCAAATAAACCCAATCATAGCTTAGTCCTCTTCTTTCTACGCATATGGAAGCGAAAAGAGAGTGTTAGTTTGGTCTCATTCCATCCAGACACTTTGCGTTTTCATGGTCAATTTGCGTTTACACCAAAGAAGACTTGAAATAAGCGACATCCAAGATTCTTCTACGTAGATGGAACCTAAAACAGCCGGTTTTGCTTTGTGTTGGCTCATTACACTTTGCTTTGATATGTGGGTGAATGAACACCGAAATGTTCTTAAAGCTTATTGGTCCTCTTTCTATTGAGATGGAACCAAAACTCCTATGCTTAATTTGGGCTGATAAGATATTTTTCTGTGATTTTTGGGTGAATGTGTATTCTAACCCCAAAACAACAGTTGAAAATGAGCTTTATCATCTTTTTATGTAGATGGAACCCAAAACTCCCTTTTGCTTTGGTTGGGGGAGATTATGGTGCACACTCAATAAACACCATGCGAATTGAAAGAAGGCCAATCAAAGCTTATTCGTCTTCTTTCTACGCATATGGAAGCGAAAAGACAGTCTTTTGTTATTTTGGTCTCATTACATACACTTTGCCATTTCAGGGTCAATGTGCATTTACACCAAAGAAGACGACTTGAAATAAGCGACATCCAATATTCTTCTTTCTATGTAGATGGAACCCAAAAAACCGGTTCTGCTTTGTTTAGGCTCATTACACTTTGCTTTTTGTGGGTGAATGAACGAAAGAAAAATCCAAGTTTATTGGTCCTCTTTCTGTTGGATTGGAACCAGAAGACCTACGCTTTATTTGCGCTGATAACATATTGTTCACTTTGTGATTTTTGGGTGAATGTGCAATCTAACCCCAAAAGCAACAATTGGAAATAAGCCCAATCAGAGCTTTGTATTCTTCCTTTTATGTAGATGGAACCCAAGATGCCTTTTTGCTTGGGTTGGGGGCGATTCTGGTGCACACTCAAAAAACACCATGAGAATTGAAATGAGCCCAATCATAGCTTATTCGTCTTCTTTCTACGCATATGGAAGCGAAAAAGTCTTTTGTTATTTTGGTCTCATTACATACACTTTGCCATTTCAGGGTCAATGCATTTACACCAAAGAAGACTTGAAATAAGCGACATCCAATATTCTTCTTTCTATGTAGATGGAACCCAAAAAACCGGTTCTGCTTTGTTTAAGCTCATTACACTTTGCTTTGATATGTGGGTGAATGAACACCGAAATGTTCTTAAAGCTTATTGGTCCTCTTTCTATTGAGATGGAGCCAAAACTCCTATGCTTAATTTGGGCTGATAAGATATTTTTCTGTGATTTTTGGGTGAATGTGTATTCTAACCCCAAAACAACAGTTGAAAATGAGCTTTATCATCTTTTTATGTAGATGGAACCCAAAACTCCCTTTTGCTTTGGTTGGGGGAGATTATGGTGCACACTCAATAAACACCATGCGAATTGAAAGAAGGCCAATCAAAGCTTATTCGTCTTCTTTCTACGCATATGGAAGCAAAAAGAGGCTGTTTTGTTATTTTGGTCTCATTACATACTGTCAGAGCTGCCTCCAGGTCCCAGCTCACAGAGGACCAACGCTAGGCTGTAGTTATGTACAAAAGTCTTTATTGAGATTCAGTTTCCATTTTAAAGCCGCAGCGTGCAGCTCTACGTCCCGACCTTAGACCGGCGAAGTCCCGTCTGAGTCTCCGCCCCCTCCACACCAGTTTAAGACTCTCGCTTTGCTCCACCTCTTCCTAAGTTTCTTTCTCCTCTGGGCCCTCCTGCCCGCTAGGGTTTCATCCTTTCTGGACTCCTCTGACGCTGACCCTGACGATTCTTCCCCCTCCTTCCGGCGGGCTTTAGGACCTGGTTCCCTATCGGGCTACCTTCTGTGCCGCTCGCCTGTACCTTTGAACTGGGCGCGCGCGCCGAGCCTGCAACTTTCCTCTTGACCATTAACTCGCTCTCCGATGGAGGCGTGGTCAACCCTGACTCATCTTCTCTCACTGGTGGTGCATATGTGGGCTCTGACACCTGGAACTCCTCCCCCCCACTGCGCTCTGGTGGGGAAGCTGGTCCTGATTTCCAACTGCTGCTCTGGGAGTCCCCGCTGGCCCCTTGCCTCTGGGGTGTCCCCCTTGGCTCGCCCCTTGCCCTGCCCATCGGCGCCCCCTTCTGTGAATCTTCCGATTCGCTGGAGAGGCTCATGGAATCTCTCGGGCTGCTGTCATATTCTCCTACGCTGCCCTCGGATTGCTCCCCCTCGCTCTCCATCTCTTCTCCTCCCTGCGCTCCCGCTGAGTCCCTGACACATACACTTTGCGATTTCTGTGTCAATGTGCATTTACACCAAAGAAAACGACTTGAAATACGCGACATCCAAGATTCTTCTTTCTATGTAGATGCACCCCAAAACAACCTCTTTTGCCTTGTTTAGACATTACACTTCGCTTTGCTATTTGTGGGTGAATGAACAACGAAAGAAAAATGAAAGTTTATTCGTCCTCTTTCTATTGGATTGGAACCAAAAGACCTATGATTAATTTGGGCTGATAACATATATTTCACTTTGTGTTTTTTGGGTGAATGTGCATTCTAACCCCAAAAGCAACAATTGGAAATAAACCCAATCAGAGCTTTATCATCTTTTTATGTAGATGGAACCCAAAATGCCTTTTTGCTTGGGTTGGGGCGATTCTGGTGCACAAACAAAAAACACAATGAGAATTGAAATGAGCCCAATCATACCTTATTCGTCTTCTTTCTAGGCATATGGAAGCGAAAAGACAGTCTTTTGTTATTTTGGTCTCATTACATACACTTTGCCATTTCAGGGTCAATGTGCATTTACACCAAAGAAGACGACTTGAAATAAGCGACATCCAATATTCTTCTTTCTATGTAGATGGAACCCAAAAAACCGGTTCTGCTTTGTTTAGGCTCATTACACTTTGCTTTTTGTGGGTGAATGAACGAAAGAAAAATCCAAGTTTATTGGTCCTCTTTCTGTTGGATTGGAACCAGAAGACCTACGCTTTATTTGCGCTGATAACATATTGTTCACTTTGTGATTTTTGGGTGAATGTGCAATCTAACCCCAAAAGCAACAATTGGAAATAAGCCCAATCAGAGCTTTGTATTCTTCCTTTTATGTAGATGGAACCCAAAATGCCTTTTTGCTTGGGCTGGGGGCGATTCTGGTGCACACTCAAAAAACACCATGAGAATTGAAATGAGCCCAATCATAGCTTATTCGTCTTCTTTCTAGGCATATGGAAGCGAAAAGACAGTCTTTTGTTATTTTGGTCTCATTACATATACTTTGCCATTTCAGGGTCAATGTGCATTTACACCAAAGAAGACGACTTGAAATAAGCGACATCCAGTTCTTCTTTCTATGTCGATGGAACCCAAAAAACCGGTTCTGCTTTGTTTAAGCTCATTACACTTTGCTTTGATATGTGGGTGAATGAACACCGAAAGAACAATTAAAGCTTATTGGTCCTCTTTCTATTGAGATGGAACCAAAACTCCTATCTTGGATGTCGCGTATTTCAATTCGTGTTCTTTGGTATAAATGCACATTGACCCAGAAATCGCAAAGTGTATGTAATGAGACCAAAATAACAAAACAGCCTTTTTGCTTCCATATGCGTAGAAAGAAGACGAATAAGCTTTAATTGGCCTTCTTTCAATTCGCATGGTGTCAGAGCTGCCTCCAGGTCCCAGCTCACAGAGGACCAACGCTAGGCTGTAGTTATGTACAAAAGTCTTTATTGAGATTCAGTCTCCATTTCAAAGCCGCAGCGTGCAGCTCTACGTCCCGAGCTTAGACCGGCGAAGTCCTGTCTGAGTCTCCTCCCCCTCCACACCAGTTTAAGACTCTCGCTTTGCTCCACCTCTTCCTAAATTCCTTTCTCCTCTGGGCCCTCCTGCCCGCTAGGGTCTCATCCTTCCTCGACTCCTCTGACGCTGACCCTGACGATTCTTGCCCCTCCTTCCGGCGGGCTTTAGGACCTGGTTCCCTATCCGGGCTACCTTCTGTGCCGCTCGCCTGTACCTTTGAACTTGGCGCGCGCGCCCAGCCTGCAACTTTCCTCTTAACCGTTAACTCGCTCTCCGATGGAGGCGTGGTCCACCCTGACTCATCTTCTCTCGCTGGTGGTGCATATGTGGGCTCTGACACCTGGGACTCCTCCCCCCCACTACGCTCTGGTGGGGAAGCTGGTCCTGATTTGTAACTGGTGCTCTGGGAGTCCCCGCTGGCCCCTTGCTTCTGGGGTGTCCCCCTTGGGTCGCCCCTTGCCCTGCCCATCGGCGCCCCCTTCTGTGAATCTTCCGATTCGCTGGAGAGGCTCATGGAATCTATCGGGCTGCTGTCATATTCTCCTACGCTGCCCTCGGATTGCTCCCCCTCGCTTTCCATCTCCTCTCCTCCCTGCGCTCCCGCTGAGTCCCTGACACATGGTGTTGAGCTTATTCTTCTTTCTATGCATATGGAAGCGAAAAAACGATGTTTTGTTATTTTGGTCTCATAACATACACTTTGCGATTTCTGGGTCAAGTGCATTTACACCAAAAAACTTGAAATACGCGACATCCAAGATTCTTCTTTCTATGTAGCTGGAACCCAAAACCACCTGTTTTGCTTATATTGGCTTATTACACTTTGCTTTGCTATTTGTGAATGAACAACGAAAGAAAAATGAAAGTTTATTCGTCCTTTCTATTGGATTGGAACCAAAAGACCTATGATTAATTTGGGCTGATAACATATATTTCACTTTGTGTTTTTTGGGTGAATGTGCATTCTAACCCCAAAAGCAACAATTGGAAATAAGCCCAATCAGAGCTTTATATTCTTCCTTTTATGTAGATGGAACCCAAAATGCCTTTTTGCTTGGGTTGGGGGCGATTCTGGTGCACACTCAAAATACACCATGAGAATGCAAATAAACCCAATCATAGCTTAGTCCTCTTCTTTCTACGCATATGGAAGCGAAAAGAGAGTGTTTTGTTAGTTTGGTCTCATTCCATCCAGACACTGCGTTTTCAGGGTCAATTTGCGTTTACACCAAAGAAGACTTGAAATAAGCGACATCCAAGATTCTTCTACGTAGATGGAACCTAAAACAGCCGGTTTTGCTTTGTGTTGGCTCATTACACTTTGCTTTGATATGTGGGTGAATGAACACCGAAATGTTCTTAAAGCTTATTGGTCCTCTTTCTATTGAGATGGAACCAAAACTCCTATGCTTAATTTGGGCTGATAAGATATTTTTCTGTGATTTTTGGGTGAATGTGTATTCTAACCCCAAAACAACAGTTGAAAATGAGCTTTATCATCTTTTTATGTAGATGGAACCCAAAACTCCCTTTTGCTTTGGTTGGGGGAGATTATGGTGCACACTCAATAAACACCATGCGAATTGAAAGAAGGCCAATCAAAGCTTATTCGTCTTCTTTCTACGCATATGGAAGCAAAAAGAGGCTGTTTTGTTATTTTGGTCTCATTACACTTTGCGATTTCTGTGTCAATGTGCATTTACACCAAAGAAAACGACTTGAAATACGCGACATCCAAGATTCTTCTTTCTATGTAGATGCACCCCAAAACAACCTCTTTTGCCTTGTTTAGACTTATTACACTTCGCTTTGCTATTTGTGGGTGAATGAACAACGAAAGAAAAATGAAAGTTTATTCGTCCTTTCTATTGGATTGGAACCAAAAGACCTATGATTAATTTGGGCTGATAACATATATTTCACTTTGTGTTTTTTGGGTGAATGTGCATTCTAACCCCAAAAGCAACAATTGGAAATAAGCCCAATCAGAGCTTTATCATCTTTTTATGTAGATGGAACCCAAAATGCCTTTTTGCTTGGGTTGGGGCGATTCTGGTGCACAAACAAAAAACACAATGAGAATTGAAATGAGCCCAATCATAGCTTATTCGTCTTCTTTCTAGGCATATGGAAGCGAAAAGACAGTCTTTTGTTATTTTGGTCTCATTACATACACTTTGCCATTTCAGGGTCAATGTGCATTTACACCAAAGAAGACGACTTGAAATAAGCGACATCCAATATTCTTCTTTCTATGTAGATGGAACCCAAAAAACCGGTTCTGCTTTGTTTAGGCTCATTACACTTTGCTTTTTGCGGGTGAATGAACGAAAGAAAAATCCAAGTTTATTGGTCCTCTTTCTGTTGGATTGGAACCAGAAGACCTACGCTTTATTTGCGCTGATAACATATTGTTCACTTTGTGATTTTTGGGTGAATGTGCAATCTAACCCCAAAAGCAACAATTGGAAATAAGCCCAATCAGAGCTTTGTATTCTTCCTTTTATGTAGATGGAACCCAAAATGCCTTTTTGCTTGGGTTGGGGGCGATTCTGGTGCACACTCAAAAAACACCATGAGAATTGAAATGAGCCCAATCATAGCTTATTCGTCTTCTTTCTACGCATATGGAAGCGAAAAAGTCTTTTGTTATTTTGGTCTCATTACATACACTTTGCCATTTCAGGGTCAATGTGCATTTACACCAAAGAAGACTTGAAATAAGCGACATCCAATATTCTTCTTTCTATGTAGATGGAACCCAAAAAACCGGTTCTGCTTTGTTTAAGCTCATTACACTTTGCTTTGATATGTGGGTGAATGAACACCGAAAGAACAATTAAAGCTTATTGGTCCTCTTTCTATTGAGATGGAACCAAAACTCCTATCTTGGATGTCGCGTATTTCAATTCGTGTTCTTTGGTATAAATGCACATGGACCCAGAAATCGCAAAGTGTATGTAATGAGACCAAAATAACAAAACAGCCTTTTTGCTTCCATATGCGTAGAAAGAAGACGAATAAGCTTTAATTGGCCTTCTTTCAATTCGCATGGTGTTGAGCTTATTCTTCTTTCTATGCATATGGAAGCGAAAAAACGATGTTTTGTTATTTTGGTCTCATAACATACACTGCGATTTCTTGGTCAAGTGCATTTACACCAAAGAACTTGAAATACGCGACATCCAAGATTCTTCATTCTATGTAGCTGGAACCCAAAACCACCTGTTTTGCTTATATTGGCTTATTACACTTTGCTTTGCTATTTGTGAATGAACAACGAAAGAAAAAACAAATTTTATTGGTCCTCTTTCTATTGGATTGGAACCAAAAGACCTACGCTTTATTTGGGCTGATAACATATTGTTCACTTTGTGATTTTTGGGTGAATGTGCATTCTAACCCCAAAAGCAACAATTGGAAATAAGCCCAATCAGAGCTTTATATTCTTCCTTTTATGTAGATGGAACCCAAAATGCCTTTTTGCTTGGGTTGGGGGCGATTCTGGTGCACACTCAAAATACACCATGAGAATGCAAATAAACCCAATCATAGCTTAGTCCTCTTCTTTCTACGCATATGGAAGCGAAAAGAGAGTGTTTTGTTAGTTTGGTCTCATTCCATCCAGACACTTTGCGTTTTCAGGGTCAATTTGCGTTTACACCAAAGAAGACTTGAAATAAGCGACATCCAAGATTCTTCTACGTAGATGGAACCTAAAACAGCCGGTTTTGCTTTGTGTTGGCTCATTACACTTTGCTTTGATATGTGGGTGAATGAACACCGAAATGTTCTTAAAGCTTATTGGTCCTCTTTCTATTGAGATGGAACCAAAACTCCTATGCTTAATTTGGGCTGATAAGATATTTTTCTGTGATTTTTGGGTGAATGTGTATTCTAACCCCAAAACAACAGTTGAAAATGAGCTTTATCATCTTTTTATGTAGATGGAACCCAAAACTCCCTTTTGCTTTGGTTGGGGGAGATTATGGTGCACACTCAATAAACACCATGCGAATTGAAAGAAGGCCAATCAAAGCTTATTCGTCTTCTTTCTACGCATATGGAAGCAAAAAGAGGCTGTTTTGTTATTTTGGTCTCATTACATACACTTTGCGATTTCTGTGTCAATGTGCATTTACACCAAAGAAAACGACTTGAAATACGCGACATCCAAGATTCTTCTTTCTATGTAGATGCACCCCAAAACAACCTCTTTTGCCTTGTTTAGACTTATTACACTTCGCTTTGCTATTTGTGGGTGAATGAACAACGAAAGAAAAATGAAAGTTTATTCGTCCTTTCTATTGGATTGGAACCAAAAGACCTATGATTAATTTGGGCTGATAACATATATTTCACTTTGTGTTTTTTGGGTGAATGTGCATTCTAACCCCAAAAGCAACAATTGGAAATAAGCCCAATCAGAGCTTTATCATCTTTTTATGTAGATGGAACCCAAAATGCCTTTTTGCTTGGGTTGGGGCGATTCTGGTGCACAAACAAAAAACACAATGAGAATTGAAATGAGCCCAATCATACCTTATTCGTCTTCTTTCTACGCATATGGAAGCGAAAAAGTCTTTTGTTATTTTGGTCTCATTACATACACTTTGCCATTTCAGGGTCAATGTGCATTTACACCAAAGAAGACGACTTGAAATAAGCGACATCCAATATTCTTCTTTCTATGTAGATGGAACCCAAAAAACCGGTTCTGCTTTGTTTAGGCTCATTACACTTTGCTTTTTGCGGGTGAATGAACGAAAGAAAAATCCAAGTTTATTGGTCCTCTTTCTGTTGGATTGGAACCAGAAGACCTACGCTTTATTTGCGCTGATAACATATTGTTCACTTTGTGATTTTTGGGTGAATGTGCAATCTAACCCCAAAAGCAACAATTGGAAATAAGCCCAATCAGAGCTTTGTATTCTTCCTTTTATGTAGATGGAACCCAAAATGCCTTTTTGCTTGGGCTGGGGGCGATTCTGGTGCACACTCAAAAAACACCATGAGAATTGAAATGAGCCCAATCGTAGCTTATTCGTCTTCTTTCTAGGCATATGGAAGCGAAAAGACAGTCTTTTGTTATTTTGGTCTCATTACATATACTTTGCCATTTCAGGGTCAATGTGCATTTACACCAAAGAAGACGACTTGAAATAAGCGACATCCAATTCTTCTTTCTATGTCGATGGAACCCAAAAAACCGGTTCTGCTTTGTTTAAGCTCATTACACTTTGCTTTGATATGTGGGTGAATGAACACCGAAAGAACAATTAAAGCTTATTGGTCCTCTTTCTATTGCGATGGAACCAAAACTCCTATCTTGGATGTCGCGTATTTCAATTCGTGTTCTTTGGTATAAATGCACATTGACCCAGAAATCGCAAAGTGTATGTAATGAGACCAAAATAACAAAACAGCCTTTTTGCTTCCATATGCGTAGAAAGAAGACGAATAAGCTTTAATTGGCCTTCTTTCAATTCGCATGGTGTTGAGCTTATTCTTCTTTCTATGCATATGGAAGCGAAAAAACGATGTTTTGTTATTTTGGTCTCATAACATACACTGCGATTTCTTGGTCAAGTGCATTTACACCAAAGAACTTGAAATACGCGACATCCAAGATTCTTCATTCTATGTAGCTGGAACCCAAAACCACCTGTTTTGCTTATATTGGCTTATTACACTTTGCTTTGCTATTTGTGAATGAACAACGAAAGAAAAAACAAATTTTATTGGTCCTCTTTCTATTGGATTGGAACCAATAGACCTACGCTTTATTTGGGCTGATAACATATTGTTCACTTTGTGATTTTTGGGTGAATGTGCATTCTAACCCCAAAAGCAACAATTGGAAATAAGCCCAATCAGAGCTTTATATTCTTCCTTTTATGTAGATGGAACCCAAAATGCCTTTTTGCTTGGGTTGGGGGCGATTCTGGTGCACACTCAAAATACACCATGAGAATGCAAATAAACCCAATCATAGCTTAGTCCTCTTCTTTCTACGCATATGGAAGCGAAAAGAGAGTGTTAGTTTGGTCTCATTCCATCCAGACACTTTGCGTTTTCATGGTCAATTTGCGTTTAAACCAAAGAAGACTTGAAATAAGCGACATCCAAGATTCTTCTACGTAGATGGAACCTAAAACAGCCGGTTTTGCTTTGTGTTGGCTCATTACACTTTGCTTTGATATGTGGGTGAATGAACACCGAAATGTTCTTAAAGCTTATTGGTCCTCTTTCTATTGAGATGGAACCAAAACTCCTATGCTTAATTTGGGCTGATAAGATATTTTTCTGTGATTTTTGGGTGAATGTGTATTCTAACCCCAAAACAACAGTTGAAAATGAGCTTTATCATCTTTTTATGTAGATGGAACCCAAAACTCCCTTTTGCTTTGGTTGGGGGAGATTATGGTGCACACTCAATAAACACCATGCGAATTGAAAGAAGGCCAATCAAAGCTTATTCGTCTTCTTTCTACGCATATGGAAGCGAAAAGACAGTCTTTTGTTATTTTGGTCTCATTACATACACTTTGCCATTTCAGGGTCAATGTGCATTTACACCAAAGAAGACGACTTGAAATAAGCGACATCCAATATTCTTCTTTCTATGTAGATGGAACCCAAAAAACCGGTTCTGCTTTGTTTAGGCTCATTACACTTTGCTTTTTGTGGGTGAATGAACGAAAGAAAAATCCAAGTTTATTGGTCCTCTTTCTGTTGGATTGGAACCAGAAGACCTACGCTTTATTTGCGCTGATAACATATTGTTCACTTTGTGATTTTTGGGTGAATGTGCAATCTAACCCCAAAAGCAACAATTGGAAATAAGCCCAATCAGAGCTTTGTATTCTTCCTTTTATGTAGATGGAACCCAAGATGCCTTTTTGCTTGGGTTGGGGGCGATTCTGGTGCACACTCAAAAAACACCATGAGAATTGAAATGAGCCCAATCATAGCTTATTCGTCTTCTTTCTACGCATATGGAAGCGAAAAAGTCTTTTGTTATTTTGGTCTCATTACATACACTTTGCCATTTCAGGGTCAATGCATTTACACCAAAGAAGACTTGAAATAAGCGACATCCAATATTCTTCTTTCTATGTAGATGGAACCCAAAAAACCGGTTCTGCTTTGTTTAAGCTCATTACACTTTGCTTTGATATGTGGGTGAATGAACACCGAAATGTTCTTAAAGCTTATTGGTCCTCTTTCTATTGAGATGGAGCCAAAACTCCTATGCTTAATTTGGGCTGATAAGATATTTTTCTGTGATTTTTGGGTGAATGTGTATTCTAACCCCAAAACAACAGTTGAAAATGAGCTTTATCATCTTTTTATGTAGATGGAACCCAAAACTCCCTTTTGCTTTGGTTGGGGGAGATTATGGTGCACACTCAATAAACACCATGCGAATTGAAAGAAGGCCAATCAAAGCTTATTCGTCTTCTTTCTACGCATATGGAAGCAAAAAGAGGCTGTTTTGTTATTTTGGTCTCATTACATACTGTCAGAGCTGCCTCCAGGTCCCAGCTCACAGAGGACCAACGCTAGGCTGTAGTTATGTACAAAAGTCTTTATTGAGATTCAGTTTCCATTTTAAAGCCGCAGCGTGCAGCTCTACGTCCCGACCTTAGACCGGCGAAGTCCCGTCTGAGTCTCCGCCCCCTCCACACCAGTTTAAGACTCTCGCTTTGCTCCACCTCTTCCTAAGTTTCTTTCTCCTCTGGGCCCTCCTGCCGCTAGGGTTTCATCCTTTCTGGACTCCTCTGACGCTGACCCTGACGATTCTTCCCCCTCCTTCCGGCGGGCTTTAGGACCTGGTTCCCTATCGGGCTAACCTTCTGTGCCGCTCGCCTGTACCTTTGAACTGGGCGCGCGCGCCGAGCCTGCAACTTTCCTCTTGACCATTAACTCGCTCTCCGATGGAGGCGTGGTCAACCCTGACTCATCTTCTCTCACTGGTGGTGCATATGTGGGCTCTGACACCTGGAACTCCTCCCCCCCACTGCGCTCTGGTGGGGAAGCTGGTCCTGATTTCCAACTGCTGCTCTGGGAGTCCCCGCTGGCCCCTTGCCTCTGGGGTGTCCCCCTTGGCTCGCCCCTTGCCCTGCCCATCGGCGCCCCCTTCTGTGAATCTTCCGATTCGCTGGAGAGGCTCATGGAATCTCTCGGGCTGCTGTCATATTCTCCTACGCTGCCCTCGGATTGCTCCCCCTCGCTCTCCATCTCTTCTCCTCCCTGCGCTCCCGCTGAGTCCCTGACACATACACTTTGCGATTTCTGTGTCAATGTGCATTTACACCAAAGAAAACGACTTGAAATACGCGACATCCAAGATTCTTCTTTCTATGTAGATGCACCCCAAAACAACCTCTTTTGCCTTGTTTAGACATTACACTTCGCTTTGCTATTTGTGGGTGAATGAACAACGAAAGAAAAATGAAAGTTTATTCGTCCTCTTTCTATTGGATTGGAACCAAAAGACCTATGATTAATTTGGGCTGATAACATATATTTCACTTTGTGTTTTTTGGGTGAATGTGCATTCTAACCCCAAAAGCAACAATTGGAAATAAACCCAATCAGAGCTTTATCATCTTTTTATGTAGATGGAACCCAAAATGCCTTTTTGCTTGGGTTGGGGCGATTCTGGTGCACAATCAAAAAACACCATGAGAATTGAAATGAGCCCAATCATAGCTTATTCGTCTTCTTTCTAGGCATATGGAAGCGAAAAGACAGTCTTTTGTTATTTTGGTCTCATTACATACACTTTGCCATTTCAGGGTCAATGTGCATTTACACCAAAGAAGACGACTTGAAATAAGCGACATCCAATATTCTTCTTTCTATGTAGATGGAACCCAAAAAACCGGTTCTGCTTTGTTTAGGCTCATTACACTTTGCTTTTTGCGGGTGAATGAACGAAAGAAAAATCCAAGTTTATTGGTCCTCTTTCTGTTGGATTGGAACCAGAAGACCTACGCTTTATTTGCGCTGATAACATATTGTTCACTTTGTGATTTTTGGGTGAATGTGCAATCTAACCCCAAAAGCAACAATTGGAAATAAGCCCAATCAGAGCTTTGTATTCTTCCTTTTATGTAGATGGAACCCAAAATGCCTTTTTGCTTGGGTTGGGGCGATTCTGGTGCACACTCAAAAAACACCATGAGAATTGAAATGAGCCCAATCATAGCTTATTCGTCTTCTTTCTACGCATATGGAAGCGAAAAGACAGTCTTTTGTTATTTTGGTCTCATTACATACACTTTGCCATTTCAGGGTCAATGTGCATTTACACCAAAGAAGACGACTTGAAATAAGCGACATCCAATTCTTCTTTCTATGTCGATGGAACCCAAAAAACCGGTTCTGCTTTGTTTAAGCTCATTACACTTTGCTTTGATATGTGGGTGAATGAACACCGAAAGAACAATTAAAGCTTATTGGTCCTCTTTCTATTGAGATGGAACCAAAACTCCTATCTTGGATGTCGCGTATTTCAATTCGTGTTCTTTGGTATAAATGCACATTGACCCAGAAATCGCAAAGTGTATGTAATGAGACCAAAATAACAAAACAGCCTTTTTGCTTCCATATGCGTAGAAAGAAGACGAATAAGCTTTAATTGGCCTTCTTTCAATTCGCATGGTGTTGAGCTTATTCTTCTTTCTATGCATATGGAAGCGAAAAAACGATGTTTTGTTATTTTGGTCTCATAACATACACTGCGATTTCTTGGTCAAGTGCATTTACACCAAAGAACTTGAAATACGCGACATCCAAGATTCTTCATTCTATGTAGCTGGAACCCAAAACCACCTGTTTTGCTTATATTGGCTTATTACACTTTGCTTTGCTATTTGTGAATGAACAACGAAAGAAAAAACAAATTTTATTGGTCCTCTTTCTATTGGATTGGAACCAATAGACCTACGCTTTATTTGGGCTGATAACATATTGTTCACTTTGTGATTTTTGGGTGAATGTGCATTCTAACCCCAAAAGCAACAATTGGAAATAAGCCCAATCAGAGCTTTATATTCTTCCTTTTATGTAGATGGAACCCAAAATGCCTTTTTGCTTGGGTTGGGGGCGATTCTGGTGCACACTCAAAATACACCATGAGAATGCAAATAAACCCAATCATAGCTTAGTCCTCTTCTTTCTACGCATATGGAAGCGAAAAGAGAGTGTTTTGTTAGTTTGGTCTCATTCCATCCATACACTTTGCGTTTTCAGGGTCAATTTGCGTTTACACCAAAGAAGACTTGAAATAAGCGACATCCAAGATTCTTCTACGTAGATGGAACCTAAAACAGCCGGTTTTGCTTTGTGTTGGCTCATTACACTTTGCTTTGATATGTGGGTGAATGAACACCGAAATGTTCTTAAAGCTTATTGGTCCTCTTTCTATTGAGATGGAGCCAAAACTCCTATGCTTAATTTGGGCTGATAAGATATTTTTCTGTGATTTTTGGGTGAATGTGTATTCTAACCCCAAAACAACAGTTGAAAATGAGCTTTATCATCTTTTTATGTAGATGGAACCCAAAACTCCCTTTTGCTTTGGTTGGGGGAGATTATGGTGCACACTCAATAAACACCATGCGAATTTAAAGAAGGCCAATCAAAGCTTATTCGTCTTCTTTCTACGCAAATGGAAGCAAAAAGAGGCTGTTTTGTTATTTTGGTCTCATTACATACACTTTGCGATTTCTGTGTCAATGTGCATTTACACCAAAGAAAACGACTTGAAATACGCGACATCCAAGATTCTTCTTTCTATGTAGATGCAACCCAAAACAACCTCTTTTGCCTTGTTTAGACTTATTACACTTCGCTTTGCTATTTGTGGGTGAATGAACAACGAAAGAAAAATGAAAGTTTATTCGTCCTTTCTATTGGATTGGAACCAAAAGACCTATGATTAATTTGGGCTGATAACATATATTTCACTTTGTGTTTTTTGGGTGAATGTGCATTCTAACCCCAAAAGCAACAATTGGAAATAAGCCCAATCAGAGCTTTATCATCTTTTTATGTAGATGGAACCCAAAATGCCTTTTTGCTTGGGTTGGGGCGATTCTGGTGCACAATCAAAAAACACCATGAGAATTGAAATGAGCCCAATCATACCTTATTCGTCTTCTTTCTAGGCATATGGAAGCGAAAAGACAGTCTTTTGTTATTTTGGTCTCATTACATACACTTTGCCATTTCAGGGTCAATGTGCATTTACACCAAAGAAGACGACTTGAAATAAGCGACATCCAATATTCTTCTTTCTATGTAGATGGAACCCAAAAAACCGGTTCTGCTTTGTTTAGGCTCATTACACTTTGCTTTTTGTGGGTGAATGAACGAAAGAAAAATCCAAGTTTATTGGTCCTCTTTCTGTTGGATTGGAACCAGAAGACCTACGCTTTATTTGCGCTGATAACATATTGTTCACTTTGTGATTTTTGGGTGAATGTGCAATCTAACCCCAAAAGCAACAATTGGAAATAAGCCCAATCAGAGCTTTGTATTCTTCCTTTTATGTAGATGGAACCCAAAATGCCTTTTTGCTTGGGCTGGGGGCGATTCTGGTGCACACTCAAAAAACACCATGAGAATTGAAATGAGCCCAATCATAGCTTATTCGTCTTCTTTCTAGGCATATGGAAGCGAAAAGACAGTCTTTTGTTATTTTGGTCTCATTACATACACTTTGCCATTTCAGGGTCAATGTGCATTTACACCAAAGAAGACGACTTGAAATAAGCGACATCCAATTCTTCTTTCTATGTCGATGGAACCCAAAAAACCGGTTCTGCTTTGTTTAAGCTCATTACACTTTGCTTTGATATGTGGGTGAATGAACACCGAAAGAACAATTAAAGCTTATTGGTCCTCTTTCTATTGAGATGGAACCAAAACTCCTATCTTGGATGTCGCGTATTTCAATTCGTGTTCTTTGGTATAAATGCACATGGACCCAGAAATCGCAAAGTGTATGTAATGAGACCAAAATAACAAAACAGCCTTTTTGCTTCCATATGCGTAGAAAGAAGACGAATAAGCTTTAATTGGCCTTCTTTCAATTCGCATGGTGTTGAGCTTATTCTTCTTTCTATGCATATGGAAGCGAAAAAACGATGTTTTGTTATTTTGGTCTCATAACATACACTGCGATTTCTTGGTCAAGTGCATTTACACCAAAGAACTTGAAATACGCGACATCCAAGATTCTTCATTCTATGTAGCTGGAACCCAAAACCACCTGTTTTGCTTATATTGGCTTATTACACTTTGCTTTGCTATTTGTGAATGAACAACGAAAGAAAAAACAAATTTTATTGGTCCTCTTTCTATTGGATTGGAACCAAAAGACCTACGCTTTATTTGGGCTGATAACATATTGTTCACTTTGTGATTTTTGGGTGAATGTGCATTCTAACCCCAAAAGCAACAATTGGAAATAAGCCCAATCAGAGCTTTATATTCTTCCTTTTATGTAGATGGAACCCAAAATGCCTTTTTGCTTGGGTTGGGGGCGATTCTGGTGCACACTCAAAATACACCATGAGAATGCAAATAAACCCAATCATAGCTTAGTCCTCTTCTTTCTACGCATATGGAAGCGAAAAGAGAGTGTTTTGTTAGTTTGGTCTCATTCCATCCAGACACTTTGCGTTTTCAGGGTCAATTTGCGTTTACACCAAAGAAGACTTGAAATAAGCGACATCCAAGATTCTTCTACGTAGATGGAACCTAAAACAGCCGGTTTTGCTTTGTGTTGGCTCATTACACTTTGCTTTGATATGTGGGTGAATGAACACCGAAATGTTCTTAAAGCTTATTGGTCCTCTTTCTATTGAGATGGAACCAAAACTCCTATGCTTAATTTGGGCTGATAAGATATTTTTCTGTGATTTTTGGGTGAATGTGTATTCTAACCCCAAAACAACAGTTGAAAATGAGCTTTATCATCTTTTTATGTAGATGGAACCCAAAACTCCCTTTTGCTTTGGTTGGGGGAGATTATGGTGCACACTCAATAAACACCATGCGAATTGAAAGAAGGCCAATCAAAGCTTATTCGTCTTCTTTCTACGCATATGGAAGCAAAAAGAGGCTGTTTTGTTATTTTGGTCTCATTACATACACTTTGCGATTTCTGTGTCAATGTGCATTTACACCAAAGAAAACGACTTGAAATACGCGACATCCAAGATTCTTCTTTCTATGTAGATGCACCCCAAAACAACCTCTTTTGCCTTGTTTAGACTTATTACACTTCGCTTTGCTATTTGTGGGTGAATGAACAACGAAAGAAAAATGAAAGTTTATTCGTCCTTTCTATTGGATTGGAACCAAAAGACCTATGATTAATTTGGGCTGATAACATATATTTCACTTTGTGTTTTTTGGGTGAATGTGCATTCTAACCCCAAAAGCAACAATTGGAAATAAGCCCAATCAGAGCTTTATCATCTTTTTATGTAGATGGAACCCAAAATGCCTTTTTGCTTGGGTTGGGGCGATTCTGGTGCACAATCAAAAAACACCATGAGAATTGAAATGAGCCCAATCATAGCTTATTCGTCTTCTTTCTAGGCATATGGAAGCGAAAAGACAGTCTTTTGTTATTTTGGTCTCATTACATACACTTTGCCATTTCAGGGTCAATGTGCATTTACACCAAAGAAGACGACTTGAAATAAGCGACATCCAATATTCTTCTTTCTATGTAGATGGAACCCAAAAAACCGGTTCTGCTTTGTTTAGGCTCATTACACTTTGCTTTTTGCGGGTGAATGAACGAAAGAAAAATCCAAGTTTATTGGTCCTCTTTCTGTTGGATTGGAACCAGAAGACCTACGCTTTATTTGCGCTGATAACATATTGTTCACTTTGTGATTTTTGGGTGAATGTGCAATCTAACCCCAAAAGCAACAATTGGAAATAAGCCCAATCAGAGCTTTGTATTCTTCCTTTTATGTAGATGGAACCCAAAATGCCTTTTTGCTTGGGTTGGGGGCGATTCTGGTGCACACTCAAAAAACACCATGAGAATTGAAATGAGCCCAATCATAGCTTATTCGTCTTCTTTCTACGCATATGGAAGCGAAAAAGTCTTTTGTTATTTTGGTCTCATTACATACACTTTGCCATTTCAGGGTCAATGTGCATTTACACCAAAGAAGACTTGAAATAAGCGACATCCAATATTCTTCTTTCTATGTAGATGGAACCCAAAAAACCGGTTCTGCTTTGTTTAAGCTCATTACACTTTGCTTTGATATGTGGGTGAATGAACACCGAAAGAACAATTAAAGCTTATTGGTCCTCTTTCTATTGAGATGGAACCAAAACTCCGATCTTGGATGTCGCGTATTTCAATTCGTGTTCTTTGGTATAAATGCACATTGACCCAGAAATCGCAAAGTGTATGTAATGAGACCAAAATAACAAAACAGCCTTTTTGCTTCCATATGCGTAGAAAGAAGACGAATAAGCTTTGATTGGCCTTCCTTCAATTCGCATGGTATTGAGCTTATTTTTCTTTCTATGCATATGGAAGCGAAAAAACGGTGTTTTGTTATTTTGGTCTCATAACATACACTGCGATTTCTTGGTCAAGTGCATTTACACCAAAGAACTTGAAATACGCGACATCCAAGATTCTTCATTCTATGTAGCTGGAACCCAAAACCACCTGTTTTGCTTATATTGGCTTATTACACTTTGCTTTGCTATTTGTGAATGAACAACGAAAGAAAAAACAAATTTTATTGGTCCTCTTTCTATTGGATTGGAACCAATAGACCTACGCTTTATTTGGGCTGATAACATATTGTTCACTTTGTGATTTTTGGGTGAATGTGCATTCTAACCCCAAAAGCAACAATTGGAAATAAGCCCAATCAGAGCTTTATATTCTTCCTTTTATGTAGATGGAACCCAAAATGCCTTTTTGCTTGGGTTGGGGGCGATTCTGGTGCACACTCAAAATACACCATGAGAATGCAAATAAACCCAATCATAGCTTAGTCCTCTTCTTTCTACGCATATGGAAGCGAAAAGAGAGTGTTTTGTTAGTTTGGTCTCATTCCATCCATACACTTTGCGTTTTCAGGGTCAATTTGCGTTTACACCAAAGAAGACTTGAAATAAGCGACATCCAAGATTCTTCTACGTAGATGGAACCTAAAACAGCCGGTTTTGCTTTGTGTTGGCTCATTACACTTTGCTTTGATATGTGGGTGAATGAACACCGAAATGTTCTTAAAGCTTATTGGTCCTCTTTCTATTGAGATGGAGCCAAAACTCCTATGCTTAATTTGGGCTGATAAGATATTTTTCTGTGATTTTTGGGTGAATGTGTATTCTAACCCCAAAACAACAGTTGAAAATGAGCTTTATCATCTTCTTTTTATGGAACCCAAAACTCCCTTTTGCTTTGGTTGGGGGAGATTATGGTGCACACTCAATAAACACCATGCGAATTTAAAGAAGGCCAATCAAAGCTTATTCGTCTTTCTACGCAAATGGAAGCAAAAAGAGGCTGTTTTGTTATTTTGGTCTCATTACATACACTTTGCGATTTCTGTGTCAATGTGCATTTACACCAAAGAAAACGACTTGAAATACGCGACATCCAAGATTCTTCTTTCTATGTAGATGCACCCCAAAACAACCTCTTTTGCCTTGTTTAGACTTATTACACTTCGCTTTGCTATTTGTGGGTGAATGAACAACGAAAGAAAAATGAAAGTTTATTCGTCCTTTCTATTGGATTGGAACCAAAAGACCTATGATTAATTTGGGCTGATAACATATATTTCACTTTGTGTTTTTTGGGTGAATGTGCATTCTAACCCCAAAAGCAACAATTGGAAATAAGCCCAATCAGAGCTTTATCATCTTTTTATGTAGATGGAACCCAAAATGCCTTTTTGCTTGGGTTGGGGCGATTCTGGTGCACAATCAAAAAACACCATGAGAATTGAAATGAGCCCAATCATACCTTATTCGTCTTCTTTCTACGCATATGGAAGCGAAAAAGTCTTTTGTTATTTTGGTCTCATTACATACACTTTGCCATTTCAGGGTCAATGTGCATTTACACCAAAGAAGACGACTTGAAATAAGCGACATCCAATATTCTTCTTTCTATGTAGATGGAACCCAAAAAACCGGTTCTGCTTTGTTTAGGCTCATTACACTTTGCTTTTTGTGGGTGAATGAACGAAAGAAAAATCCAAGTTTATTGGTCCTCTTTCTGTTGGATTGGAACCAGAAGACCTACGCTTTATTTGCGCTGATAACATATTGTTCACTTTGTGATTTTTGGGTGAATGTGCAATCTAACCCCAAAAGCAACAATTGGAAATAAGCCCAATCAGAGCTTTGTATTCTTCCTTTTATGTAGATGGAACCCAAAATGCCTTTTTGCTTGGGTTGGGGGCGATTCTGGTGCACACTCAAAAAACACCATGAGAATTGAAATGAGCCCAATCATACCTTATTCGTCTTCTTTCTACGCATATGGAAGCGAAAAAGTCTTTTGTTATTTTGGTCTCATTACATACACTTTGCCATTTCAGGGTCAATGCATTTACACCAAAGAAGACTTGAAATAAGCGACATCCAATATTCTTCTTTCTATGTAGATGGAACCCAAAAAACCGGTTCTGCTTTGTTTAAGCTCATTACACTTTGCTTTGATATGTGGGTGAATGAACACCGAAAGAACAATTAAAGCTTATTGGTCCTCTTTCTATTGAGATGGAACCAAAACTCCGATCTTGGATGTCGCGTATTTCAATTCGTGTTCTTTGGTATAAATGCACATGGACCCAGAAATCGCAAAGTGTATGTAATGAGACCAAAATAACAAAACAGCCCCTTTTTGCTTCCATATGCGTAGAAAGAAGACGAATAAGCTTTGATTGGCCTTCCTTCAATTCGCATGGTATTGAGCTTATTTTTCTTTCTATGCATATGTGTGGTGGGATAATGAGCTGCTTGTGCGTTGAAGCTGGATCCCTCAGAGCTCACTCAGTGTAGTGAAACCCTGCCTTGAGCGGAGCCCTTCAGCATGGCTCCGTCAGTCGCTGGTAGAATCTGACAGTGGGCGTTTGCGGAAACGTTTCCAACATAAAAGCTGTTTCACGGACATGCGCCTCCTGGATTCCCTGCGTGACAGTTTCCGGCGGGGGGTGGGGGTCCTTAAAGGCTGTTCTGATACCTCCTCACTGTTCTCACTGGAAGTATCCCAGAGCCTCCCCTCCGACTCCCTTTCCTTTGGAGCTCCCGCACTCCCCCTACTGGTTCCCTCTTCTGCTGAAGAAGTGTCTCTCCTATTCTCCTGAAGCCTTCTCACCACCTGTCCTTCCGATGGCAGTTCCCTGACATCCACCTCCCCCCCAGGGCCCCCTTCACCCCTTCCCGCCTCTTCTCTTACTGGCGGCGAGGACGGAAATCCCTGGAAGGAACTCCCCTCATCCTCCGAGGATTCAAACACTTCTAACCACGGCCTTCCGCCTCTTTCCCCCTCTTCCTCTCCTTCGTCGGAATCTGTTTCCACCTCCACTCCCGACTCTGGGAACCCTTCAAACTCCCCTTCCTCATCTGTAGTCCCGAAGTGTTCCCTCCTAAACCTTGCCACTGGTTGTGGTTTCCTTGGGAAACGCCGATGAAACGTTTCTATTAAAATCTCGTCTTTGACTTCCTCTGCTGGTACCCATGTGTTTTCTGACTCTTCCTCCCCCTCCCATTCTACCAAGTATTCCACCTGATTCCCCTTCCACCTGGAATCAATGATCCCTGCCACATCCATGTTGCGTTCTCTCTCTTCTATGACGGGTGTCCGGGTGACCTCCCTCTCATGTTCCCCCCACTCACATCCCTCTCTGTATGGCGACAGTAATGACCTGTGAAATACTGGGTGCAATTTCATGTGACTGGGCAATCGGAGTTTGAATGCTACTGGGTTGACCTGCTGTATGACCTCAAAGGGTCCCAACCGTTTGGGTCTCAATTTCTTACACCCTCCCTTGAACGGCAGTCCTTGGGTGGATAGCCACACCCGGTTACCCACCCTTATGGTTTCGCCTTCCCTCCTATTTCTGTCTGCTTGCTTCTTATATTCTTCTTTGGCTTTCTCTAAGTTGAGTTGGAGCTGACGGTGGATCGCTTCCATCTCTTCAACAAAATTTTCCGCTGCAGGTACACTCCACCTTCCCCCGCCCTCTCCTGGAAACGCCCGAGGATGACACCCATAATTGGCTAGAAAGGGACTCATCCCTGTGGACACGTTCTCCGCGTTGTTGTAGGCAAATTCTGCCAGAGGTAACCAGTCTACCCAATCAGTTTCTCTGTCCTTTACATAACACCTCAGATATTGTTGCAAAACCCCGTTTGCCCTTTCTGCTTGCCCATTTGTTTCTGGGTGCCTGGCGGTGGAAAAACTTACCTCCACATGCAACATGCTCATTAGTTTCCTCCAGAACCTAGAAGTAAATTGTTTTCCTCTGTCGCTCAAAACCCTCAAGGGGGCGCCATGCAACCTAAAAATGTGCTCCACAAACAACCTTGCGGTTTCTTCCGCTGTCACTGCATGTGAACAAGCTATAAAGTGGCACATCTTAGTTAGTAGATCTACCACCACCATGACTGCGGTTTTCCCTTTGGATCTCGGTAGATCGGTCATGAAGTCTATGGATACCATCTCCCATGGCCTTTCTGGGGTGGGTAAGGGTTCTAATAACCCTGCTGGCGCCAACCTCTCTCCCTTTGCTCTTTGGCACCTGTCGCATCCCCTGACATACTCCCGCACGTCTTCCCGCACCTTGGGCCACCAAAACTCCCTGGTAACCAACCACATGGTCTTGTGCTGCCCGAAGTGCCCCGCCGTGGGGCTGTCATGCAACTGTTTAAGCACCCGCCCTCTTAGTTCCCCACCTGGTATGTAGAGCGCCCCTTTGTAATATAGTTTTCCGTTCTTTTCCTCAAACCCCCCTGCGTTCTCACCTGTCTCCCTGAGTTCCCTAAGTTTCTCTTGGGCATATTCATCGTTTTCAATACCCTCTACCAGTTCTCTTTGCCCCACCAATGCCGCCCCACAAACCCAGTGGTCCTCTGAGATGATATGTCTTTCTTCCGCCCCTCCTTCCCCCTCCAAGTACTCAGGTTTTCTGGAGAGAGCGTCCGCCCTGACATTCTCAGCCCCTGGCACGTAGCGAATTTCAAAATTGAACTTGGAGAACTCTTGCGCCCATCTTACTTGTCTCTGGTTCAATACTCGGGCTGTTCTCCAGTATTCTAGATTTTTGTGGTCTGTCCGCACTTGAACCTTGTGTTGCGCCCCAATCAACAGGTGTCTCCATCTCTTGAACGCTTCGTGGACAGCGAGTAATTCTCTGTCGTACACTGTATAATTCCTCTCAGACTTGTTCAATTTCCTCGAGAAGAAGGCACACGGCCTCCATTCCGACGTATTCGCTCCTGGCTGCAGGAGCACGGCGCCCACCGCTCTGTCAGACGCGTCGGTTTCCACCCTCATCGGCTGCTGCAGATCCACGTGTAAGAGTTGTTCTTCCGAAGCAAACGCCCTCTTTAAACTTTCGAAAGCTCGCTGCGCTTCTTCCGTCCAGACAAATTTCTTCTTACTGCTGAGACAATCCGTGATGGGGGCTGTTAAATGGGCGAAGTTCTTGATGAACTTCCGATAGAAGTTTCCGAACCCCAAAAACCTCTGCACATCTTTCTTAGTTTTCGGTGGCCTCCATTCCAGCACCGCTTGCACCTTGCTAGGATCCATGGCCAGCCCCTTGTCCGACAACCGGTACCCAAGGAATTCCACCTCCCTGGTGTGAAACTGACACTTCTCCAGTTTCACCCACAGCTGGTTTTCTTGCAGTTTGCTCAGTACCTCTCGTACATCTCGCACATGCTGCTCTTCATCCTCTGAGTACACCAGTACATCGTCCAAGAACGCAGCGCAGTTCTTGTACAGCAATGGTCCTAGTACGTGATTCATGAATGATTGAAATACTGCTGAACCCGCCTGGAGGCCGAAAGGCATAACGCAGTACTCAAATGCCCCCAAGGGGGTGAACATAGTGGTTTTCCACTCATCTCCCTTTCTCATACGTATCAGGTTATACGCCCCCCTCAGGTCCAGCTTGGTAAAAATCTTCCCTTTTCTCACCCGGGTCAGAATGTCATCGATTCTGGGCATAGGGAAAGTCACGGGTTCGGACACTGCGTTTAGGGCCCTGAAATCCACAATTAATCTCGGTTTGTCCGAGTTTTTTTTGTCCACAAAGAACACTGGGCTACCCCCCACCGCTCGTGACTCCCTGATGAACCCACGCTTGAGGTTTTTGTCAATAAACTCCCTTAGCTCCTGCATCTCCCTGTCAGACATTGCATACACCTTGCCCACTGGCAATTGCGCTCCTGGAAGTAAGTTGATTTGGCAGTCAAAGGGTCTGTGCGGGGGTAGTTTATCTGCTTCCCTTTCGCTGAAGACGTCGGCAAAATCTGCATATTGTCGTGGTACCCTACCTTGATCCATTGCTTCTATCTTTGCTAACGTGGCCTGAGTGCCTACTTGGCCCCCTTTTTCTGTGCAGTGTCCCATACAATGTGCTGACCCAAAGGAAACCACTCTCTGATGCCATCCCACAAGCGGATCATGCAGCGCTAGCCAGCTCATCCCCAAAATGATGGGCGCTCCTCCCAACGTGGCTATATTAAACGCTATCCGTTCCGTGTGTCTTGCCACCCTCATTGTCATGGGGACAGTCTGCTGGTCTACTTCTCCCCCCAACAGCGCCCTCCCATCAATCGTGGTCACCTGCAGGGGATTTTTTAAAGGAATGGTCTGTATCTGATGGGCGGCTGCAAACTCCTTACTCATAAAGTTGCAGGAGCTGCCTGAGTCTAATAGCGCCTTCACTTTTAGTGGGTGTCCGTTTGCCAGCTCCAGCAATACCTCTATTACAAGAGCTGGTCTTGGGGGTTCTGGCGTGGGCACATTTACTGTTCCTTGGCCTGGCTGCTGTGCCCCGTCGGTGGCAGCCAGGCGTTGGCTTTTACTTGCTCCTTAGCTCCTTCTCCCTCCTCCCCAACAGCTCCCGCCATTCCTTGCCATTCCTTTCTTTGCGGACAAACTCTGGCAAAATGACCTGGCTGTTGGCAGAGAAAACATTTCTTGGCGCCTTTTCCCTCCTTCTTCCGCCCTTCACTGGGGTTTGAAATTGCGCGCGCGCGCGCTGTTCCGATTTCCATCGGCTCTGCTGGCAGAGAAGGCTGCTCTGGCATCTCTGGAATGCGGAAATCCCTCCAACGCTCCCCTTTCCCTTCCCGCTTCTCCAAGGCTCTGGCCTCCTGGCGTGATCCTATGGCCAGCGCTGATTTAGTCAGATGGTCCATAGACTCCGCCCTGGGCCCCCGGGAAAGTTCGTCTTTCACTGCCGAAGATAGTCCTTCTTCGAACAGCATTTGTATCGGTTCCGCTGACAAATCCCATCCTAATTTATGGATCAACATGGTGAACTCAGTCCAGTACTCACGGACAGATCGGTTCCCTTGTTTACACGCCATTAACTGCCTGCGCGCCACTCCCTGCTCAATCTCGCTGGAAAACATCAGATCCATGGCGCGAAAAAACTTCCTTGTGTCCCTTAGGGCTTCATTATTGGCTGCCATTAGTGGCCTCACCCAATGTTTTGCCCCGCCTTCGAGATGGCCAATCACATAAGCAACCCTCGATTCCTCATCAGGAAAATCATCAAACTGCAGATTGAGGGCATATTGCATCTCTGTCCTGAAGGCTTGATAATTCCTGGGATCACCCCCAAACTTCTGCACCAGTCCTGGCACTTTCCTCGAGAGCTGGGCGGCTTTCCCCTTTTCTGCATCATGAGCCCTCCTCTCCTCCAGCCTCGCCGTTTGCAGAGCTAACTGTACCTCCAACATCCTGTACCTTTCTTCCAGGCTAGGACCGGCTGCAGCTGCTCCCCCATCTCCGGCTCCGGCTGGGTTGCTCATGATGCCTCTCTTTGCACAAGCTGCTTTCAGGGACTGTCAGATTGCTGTGGTGGGATAATGAGCTGCTTGTGCGTTGAAGCTGGATCCCTCAGAGCTCACTCAGTGTAGTGAAACCCTGCCTTGAGCGGAGCCCTTCAGCATGGCTCCGTCAGTCGCTGGTAGAATCTGACAGTGGGCGTTTGCGGAAACGTTTCCAACATAAAAGCTGTTTCACGGACATGCGCCTCCTGGATTCCCTGCGTGACAGTTTCCGGCGGGGGGTGGGGGTCCTTAAAGGCTGTTCTGATACCTCCTCACTGTTCTCACTGGAAGTATCCCAGAGCCTCCCCTCCGACTCCCTTTCCTTTGGAGCTCCCGCACTCCCCCTACTGGTTCCCTCTTCTGCTGAAGAAGTGTCTCTCCTATTCTCCTGAAGCCTTCTCACCACCTGTCCTTCCGATGGCAGTTCCCTGACAATATGGAAGCGAAAAAACGGTGTTTTGTTATTTTGGTCTCTTAACATACACTTTGCGATTTCTGGGTCAAGTGCATTTACACCAAAGAACTTGAAATACGCGACATCCAAGATTCTTCATTCTATGTAGCTGGAACCCAAAACCACCTGTTTTGCTTATATTGGCTTATTACACTTTGCTTTGCTATTTGTGAATGAACAACGAAAGAAAAAACAAATTTTATTGGTCCTCTTTCTATTGGATTGGAACCAAAAGACCTACGCTTTATTTGGGCTGATAACATATTGTTCACTTTGTGATTTTTGGGTGAATGTGCATTCTAACCCCAAAAGCAACAATTGGAAATAAGCCCAATCAGAGCTTTATATTCTTCCTTTTATGTAGATGGAACCCAAAATGCCTTTTTGCTTGGGTTGGGGGCGATTCTGGTGCACACTCAAAATACACCATGAGAATGCAAATAAACCCAATCATAGCTTAGTCCTCTTCTTTCTACGCATATGGAAGCGAAAAGAGAGTGTTTTGTTAGTTTGGTCTCATTCCATCCATACACTTTGCGTTTTCAGGGTCAATTTGCGTTTACACCAAAGAAGACTTGAAATAAGCGACATCCAAGATTCTTCTACGTAGATGGAACCTAAAACAGCCGGTTTTGCTTTGTGTTGGCTCATTACACTTTGCTTTGATATGTGGGTGAATGAACACCGAAATGTTCTTAAAGCTTATTGGTCCTCTTTCTATTGAGATGGAACCAAAACTCCTATTGTCAGGGACTCAGCGGGAGCGCAGGGAGGAGAGGAGATGGAAAGCGAGGGGGAGCAATCCGAGGGCAGCGTAGGAGAATATGACAGCAGCCCGATAGATTCCATGAGCCTCTCCAGCGAATCGGAAGATTCACAGAAGGGGGCGCCGATGGGCAGGGCAAGGGGCGACCCAAGGGGGACACCCCAGAAGCAAGGGGCCAGCGGGGACTCCCAGAGCAGCAGTTGCAAATCAGGACCAGCTTCCCCACCAGAGCGTAGTGGGGGGGAGGAGTCCCAGGTGTCAGAGCCCACATATGCACCACCAGCGAGAGAAGATGAGTCAGGGTGGACCACGCCTCCATCGGAGAGCGAGTTAACGGTTAAGAGGAAAGTTGCAGGCTGGGCACGCGCGCCAAGTTCAAATGTACAGGCGAGCGGCACAGAAGGTAGCCCGGATAGGGAACCAGGTCCTAAAGCCCGCCGGAAGGAGGGGCAAGAATCGTCAGGGTCAGCGTCAGAGGAGTCCAGGAAGGATGAGACCCTAGCGGGCAGGAGGGCCCAGAGGAGAAAGGAATTTAGGAAGAGGTGGAGCAAAGCGAGAGTCTTAAACTGGTGTGGAGGGGGAGGAGACTCAGACAGGACTTCGCCGGTCTAAGGTCGGGACGTAGAGCTGCACGCTGCGGCTTTGAAATGGAGACTGAATCTCAATAAAGACTTTTGTACATAACTACAGCCTAGCGTTGGTCCTCTGTGAGCTGGGACCTGGAGGCAGCGCTGACAGTAAGTCCCGTCTCCCTTCAAAGAACCTCGCAACGTGAGAGGACGCAGCGAGGGGCGAAGATTGGTGCTTCGCGAGCTCACAAAAGCAGCACAAGATGACTACAGAAGAACGACTGGCAGCTTTGCAAGAAGCCGTGGTACAACTTAACGCAGAAATACGAGCGGCAAGGAGGAGAGAAGAGGAATCAGATGCTGTCTGCAAGGATCTGCAAAACAGGTTGGAAATGTTGACTAAACAGGGGCCACCGGCAGCCAAATCAGAAGGGATCGGGCTCGGGAAGAGAGGGGGGAGCCTGGTGTCGCATTTCGATGGGAGTCTGCAGCAATATCCTAACTTCAGAGCAGACGTAGTTTTTGCGCTAAAGTTGCTGGAGAAGGACTTTAGAGATGAGCAGGAGAAAGTAGGCTTCATACTAACGCATCTCCATGGAGAAGCTAAAGCGTGGTTGCGCAATCTGTGGAGAGATAATGATCCAGCCCTCCAAAACGCAAAAGCCTTCATTAAGGCGATGGACGATTGTTTTTTATCAGAGATAGACGTAGATGTCGCTAGAAAAGAGATTCACGGTCTGAAACAAGGCAGAGCCACTGTAAGGCAATATCATTCCCGCTTTTTTGCATTGGTCAACGCGCTGGGATGGGAAAAGGACTCAGCGTCCGTCAGGGACCTGTTCTGGGAGGGGCTCAACGGGGCTGTGAAAGACGAAATCGCAAGGGGGGAGAGGCCACGGAGCACTCAAGAAGTGGTCCAGAAGGCGTTGACGATTGGTGTGCAGCTGGAAGAACGTCCCTGGAGCAAAGATGAAGGGCGTTGGGGACGCACGCCAGCAAGGGCACCTCCTTTCTTCCCCAGAGACTCAGCGCGCGCTCAATCCACGCCTCCACTGGGAGGGGGAGAGGAGCCGATGGAGATAGGTGGTGCCAAGGCTCAGTCGGCGACCAGAGCCCTCACACCAGGAGCAGCCAAGGTGAAGCCTCCTAGAGGGAACAGGAAGTGTTACATCTGCGAAAGTGCTCAGCATATGGCAAAAGAGTGCCCCCAGAGGCTCCACAAGCACAATGCAGCCTCAGCAAAAGTAACAGAAGCAGCTCAGCAGAGGGAACCGCAGCAGGGAAACGACGAAGTCTGGCTGGAAGCAGAGCCGCTGGGGCCCAGCCAGACGAATCAGTGAAACAGTCCCCAGGAATCTTACAGCCCACAGACCCCCTCCCGCCCAAACCAGTGGTGCAGCTCACCGCAACACTCCAGCTTCCCAATGGGCTCACCATGGAAGTGCCTATTACCATTGACTCTGGTAGCAATGCAGACTTTATGGGGGTGGATTTCATCAAGCAACATAGCATAGCGCTCCTGCCTGCCACGATGCCCCTGAAAGTAGTGACAGTCGATGGAAGAGAATTGCTGGGGGGACAGGTGGTACAGCAAACGCCGCCAATGGTGATGCGCATTGGAAATCACCGCGAAGTCATCAGCTTCAACGTCACCCAACTGTCAGACACGCCCATAGTGTTGGGCATGAGCTGGTTGGACAGGCACAGCCCGGCATTGGCATGGTACCAGCGTAAATTGACCTTCTGCTCCTCCTACTGCGCAGAACATTGCATCATGACTAACCAGGAGGACGAGGGGCAAGAGGATGACCCACAGCTACAACTGGGCATGCTGCAAGCTGTACCCGACAAGTACAAGGCGTTTTTGGAGGTCTTCTGCGAGAAGGAAGCGGACAAGCTGCCTCCCCACAGACCCTACGACTGCAAGATTGACCTCCTGCCGGGGGCAACGCTGCCGACCGGAAAACTGTACTCCATGTCTGAAGACGAACTGCAAGAGCTCAGGGAGTTCATAGATCACAATTTGAAGCGGGGATTCATCCGAGAATCCAAAGCAGTGGGGGGCAGTCCTGTTTTCTTTGTGAAGAAAAGAGACACGCCCCAGAAGAGGCTTGTAGTTGATTTCAGAATTTTAAATTCGAAAACCAAGCCCACGGCTTTCCCGATGCCCAAGATCGACGACTTGCTCGCGACGGTGAGAAAGGGACGCATCTTCACCAAGCTGGATCTACGAGGGGCGTACAATCTTATACGCATGCGGGAGGGCGACGAGTGGAAGACGGCCATGTTCACGCCCTTGGGCACCTATGAGTATAGGGTTATGCCTTTCGGTTTACAAAATGGCTCCCACTGCTTCCAAGCCTTCATGCATCACGTGTTAGCGGGGCTCCTATACAAGAAGTGCGTCTGCTTCCTGGACGACATTCTGATCTTCTCGGAATCGCAGGAGGCTCACGAGAGAGATGTCAAGGAAGTCCTGCAAAGACTACGGGAGCACAGGCTTTACGCCAAGCTGGAGAAATGCCAGTTCGACATGACGGAGGTGGATTTCCTGGGCTACAAGCTGTCCGACAAGGGAATTGCCATGGACAGCGCCAAGGTACGATCAGTACTGGACTGGAAGAGCCCGCGCAATCGGAAGGAGGTCCAGAGGTTTGTCGGCTTTGCTAACTTTTATCGCAAGTTCATCAAGGGTTTCGCTATGCAGACGGCGGCCATCACGGACACCCTCAGCTCCAAGAAGAAGAAGTTCATCTGGACGGACCAGGCGGAGCAGTCCTTTCAGAAACTCAAGCGTCTTTTCGCTTCCGAGGAACAACTGCTGCATGTGAACCCCAGCGAGCCCATGAGGGTGGAGACGGATGCCTCCGACAGAGCCGTGGGGGCAGTCCTGTTGCAGCGAGACCCGCAAGGGGATTGGAGACCGTGTGCTTTCTACTCCAGGAAGCTCAGCAAGTCGGAGCAGAACTACACCATCTGGGACAGAGAGTTGCTGGCCATTCATGCAGCATTCAAGGCGTGGCGGCACTTCCTCATCGGAGCCAAACACACGGTGCAAGTTCGCACGGACCATAAGAACCTGGAGTACTGGCGCACGGCGCGGTTCCTGAACCAGAGACACATCCGCTGGGCGGAGTTCTTTGTGGATTTCGACTTCAGGATAGAATATATCCCCGGAGACAACAACGTCATGGCTGATGCGCTATCCAGGAAGCCGCAGTATCTGGAGGAAGCAGCACCGGTAGCGGCCAAACACATTTTCGCACCCAAGGCGTGGGCATGCGCTTCTGCCACAATAGACCTGGAAGCGATAGGGCGCGAGCTGCGAACAGATTCCTTCGCGCGCTCCAAGATGGAGGAGGTGCGCAGCGGCACGGCAAAGGACGACGAGTTCCAGATACGCGACGGACTGCTCCTCCGCAAGGGGGCTATCTACGTACCGGGAGATGAACTCCGCGCGACAGTACTGCAACAGCTACACGACGCACCCAGCGCCGGACATTTCGGCAAGGAAAAGACGGTGGAATTAGTAGCCAGAGACTTTTGGTGGCCCAAGATGCGGGGAGAAGTCGCGGAATACGTCACGAGGTGCGACACCTGCCAAAGGGCCAAGCCAGTACACAGACCGCCGGCGGGACTCTTAGAACCGCTACAGACCCCGTCCGAACCGTGGGAGAGGGTAGCCTTGGACTTTGTCACTGACCTGCCCAGCTCGAGGGGCAAAACAGCAGTACTCGTGGTAGTCGACATGTTCACCAAGATGGCGCACTTCATTCCTTGCGCGAAGGTGGCCACAGCGGAACAGACGGCCAAGCTGTTCATAGACCACGTGTTCAAGGTACACGGCCTGCCACGGTCTATCCTGTCCGACCGGGGGCGCCAGTTCATCTCGAGTTTCTGGCGGAAGCTGATGGGGATCCTGAACGTCAAGGTCAACCTAGCGTCGGCAAGACACCCGCAGACCAACGGACAAGCGGAGAGGGTCAACGCCGTCATGCAGCAGTACCTGAGATGTTACGCCAACCAGCAGCCCTCGACCTGGGTGGACTATCTGCCCCTGGCCGAGTTTGCCTACAACAACACACAACACGTGTCCACGGGGGTGACACCGTTTTTTGCCAACCACGGGCGACATCCCAGGACCTTCCCGGGCTTAGAGAAAGAGGGGGAGGGGGAGCCACAGGGAGCAGAGGCATTGGCAGAGGAGTTACAGGAGGTCCATGAACAGCTCCGTAGACAGTTAGACCTAGCAAAACACGTATACAAGATGCAAGCAGACAAACACAGAAGAGTGGGGGAGGACATACGGGTAGGGGACTGGGTCTGGTTAGCGGCCCAGGCAGTGCCGGCCAGATCCTTAGCTAAGAAGAAGCTAGGACACAAGCAGTTGGGCCCTTACCTAGTCGAGGCACAGATCAACCCAGTGGCTTTCCGTTTGACACTACCGGAGGGTTCCAGAATGCACCCGGTCTTTCATAGATCGGTGCTAACGCCCTACAAGGCACCTCACAGGTTTCAGGAGCCAGGAACAGCTCCCAGTCCGCTTAGAGATGCACCCATGACAGGGGGGTCGCCGAGGGCGGGGCCACTCAACGAGGTGACGGAGATTTTGGACTCGAGATGGGGGGAAGAGGGAGTCGAATATCTCATCGCAAGGGAAGGTGCCCCGGCCAGCGCCAACAGCTGGGTGCCGTACTATGCGGTGGAGGAGCACTACCTCAAAGACGAGTTCCACGCACTCTTCCCACACAGGCCCATGCCGGAGGATTATTTTGACGAATATCTTTTCACCCCCACACTCTCAGCCAGTACGTTTCAGGGGTTCTCCTCGGTTGAGGAGACGGTTCCAGAGACTACCTCGCCGGAGGGGTCGGTCTCAGACTTGGGTGCGGAGCGCTCTTATTGGTGGGACACTCAACCCGAGGAGGAGTGGCACAGGAGACTGCTCAGAGGGCCCTGGCACGCAGACTACCCAGAGGAAATGGGGGAACAAGGGGGCATGGACGAGTTGGGGGAGGATCCTGGTTTCGAGCATGCCGGCAACGAGATGGAAGCGGAGGAGAGCGACGTCGATGTACCCGTCACGGACTGGCAGCATGCCAGGGGGGAAGACCGGTATCCGGCATGCACCCCCACAGCATTGGAGCACCCGGAACCCACGCCAGAAGAGGGGGAGGGGGGAAGGGGGAGCTTCGAGGGGGGGATGGATGTCAGGGACTCAGCGGGAGCGCAGGGAGGAGAGGAGATGGAAAGCGAGGGGGAGCAATCTGAGGGCAGCGTAGGAGAATATGACAGCAGCCCGATAGATTCCATGAGCCTCTCCAGCGAATCGGAAGATTCACAGAAGGGGGCGCCGATGGGCAGGGCAAGGGGCGACCCAAGGGGGACACCCCAGAAGCAAGGGGCCAGCGGGGACTCCCAGAGCAGCAGTTGCAAATCAGGACCAGCTTCCCCACCAGAGCGTAGTGGGGGGGAGGAGTCCCAGGTGTCAGAGCCCACATATGCACCACCAGCGAGAGAAGATGAGTCAGGGTGGACCACGCCTCCATCGGAGAGCGAGTTAACGGTTAAGAGGAAAGTTGCAGGCTGGGCGCGCGCGCCAAGTTCAAATGTACAGGCGAGCGGCACAGAAGGTAGCCCGGATAGGGAACCAGGTCCTAAAGCCCGCCGGAAGGAGGGGCAAGAATCGTCAGGGTCAGCGTCAGAGGAGTCCAGGAAGGATGAGACCCTAGCGGGCAGGAGGGCCCAGAGGAGAAAGGAATTTAGGAAGAGGTGGAGCAAAGCGAGAGTCTTAAACTGGTGTGGAGGGGGAGGAGACTCAGACAGGACTTCGCCGGTCTAAGGTCGGGACGTAGAGCTGCACGCTGCGGCTTTGAAATGGAGACTGAATCTCAATAAAGACTTTTGTACATAACTACAGCCTAGCGTTGGTCCTCTGTGAGCTGGGACCTGGAGGCAGCTCTGACACCTATGCTTAATTTGGGCTGATAAGATATTTTTCTGTGATTTTTGGGTGAATGTGTATTCTAACCCCAAAACAACAGTTGAAAATGAGCTTTATCATCTTCTTTTTATGGAACCCAAAACTCCCTTTTGCTTTGGTTGGGGGAGATTATGGTGCACACTCAATAAACACCATGCGAATTTAAAGAAGGCCAATCAAAGCTTATTCGTCTTTCTACGCAAATGGAAGCAAAAAGAGGCTGTTTTGTTATTTTGGTCTCATTACATACACTTTGCGATTTCTGTGTCAATGTGCATTTACACCAAAGAAAACGACTTGAAATACGCGACATCCAAGATTCTTCTTTATATGTAGATGCACCCCAAAACAACCTCTTTTGCCTTGTTTAGACTTATTACACTTTGTTTTGCTATTTGTGGGTGAATGAACGAAAGAAAAATCAAAGTTTATTGGTCCTCTTTCTGTTGGATTGGAACCAGAAGACCTACGCTTTATTTGCGCTGATAACATATTGTTCACTTTGTGATTTTTGAGTGAATGTGCATTCTAACCCCAAAAGCAACAATTGGAAATAAGCCCAATCAGAGCTTTATATTCTTCCTTTTATGTAGATGGAACCCAAAATGCCTTTTTGCTTGGGTTGGGGGCGATTCTGGTGCACACTCAAAATACACCATGAGAATGCAAATAAACCCAATCATAGCTTAGTCGTCTTCTTTCTACGCATATGGAAGCGAAAAGAAAGTGTTTTGTTAGTTTGGTCTCATTCCATCCATACACTTTGCGTTTTCAGGGTCAATTTGCGTTTACACCAAAGAAGACTTGAAATAAGCGACATCCAAGATTCTTCTACGTAGATGGAACCTAAAACAGCCGGTTTTGCTTTGTGTTAGCTCATTACACTTTGCTTTGATATGTGGGTGAATGAACACCGAAAGAACAAATAAAGCTTATTGGTCCTCCTTCTATTGAGATGGAACCAAAACTCCTATGCTTAATTTGGGCTGATAAGGTATTTTTCTGTGATTTTTGGGTGAATAACATATTGTTCACTTTGTGATTTTTGGGTGAATGTGCAATCTAACCCCAAAAGCAACAATTGGAAATAAGCCCAATCAGAGCTTTATCATCTTTTTATGTAGATGGAACCCAAAATGCCTTTTTGCTTGGGTTGGGGCGATTCTGGTGCACCATGAGAAAAACACCATGAGAATGCAAATAAGCCCAATCATAGCTTATTCGTCTTCTTTCTAGGCATATGGAAGCGAAAAGACAGTCTTTTGTTATTTTGGTCTCATTACATACACTTTGCCATTTCAGGGTCAATGTGCATTTACACCAAAGAAGACGACTTGAAATAAGCGACATCCAATATTCTTCTTTCTATGTAGATGGAACCCAAAAAACCGGTTCTGCTTTGTTTAGGCTCATTACACTTTGCTTTGATATGTGGGTGAATGAACACCGAAAGAACAATTAAAGCTTATTGGTCCTCTTTCTATTGAGATGGAACCAAAACTCCGATCTTGGATGTCGCGTATTTCAATTCATGTTCTTTGGTATAAATGCACATTGACCCAGAAATCGCAAAGTGTATGTAATGAGACCAAAATAACAAAACAGCCTCTTTTTGCTTCCATATGCGTAGAAAGAATACGAATAAGCTTTGATTGGCCTTCTTTCAATTCGCATGGTGTTGAGCTTATTTACTTTGCGATTTCTGGGTCAACGTGCATTTATACCAAAGTACCTGAAATACGCGACATCCAAGATTCTTCTTTCTATGTAGATGGAACCCAAAAAACCGGTTCTGCTTTGTTTAAGCTCATTACACTTTGATATGTGGGTGAATGAACACCGAAAGAACAATTAAAGCTTATTGGTCCTCTTTCTATTGAGATGGAACCAAAACTCCGATCTTGAATGTCGCGTATTTCCTGGACTCCTCTGACGCTGACCGTGACGATTCTTGCCCCTCCTTCCGGCGGGCTTTAGGACCTGGTTCCCTATCCGGGCTACCTTCTGTGCCGCTCGCCTGTACCTTTGAACTTGGCGCGCGCGCCCAGCCTGCAACTTTCCTCTTGACCGTTAACTCGCTCTCCGATGGAGGCGTGGTCAACCCTGACTCATCTTCTCTCGCTGGTGGTGCATATGTGGGCTCTGACACCTGGGACTCCTCCCCCCCACTGCGCTCTGGTGGGGAAGCTGGTCCTGATTTCCAACTGCTGCTCTGGGCGGGAGGGGGGTCTGTGGGCTGTAAGATTCCTGGGGACTGCTTCACTGATTCTTCTGGCTGGGCCCCAGCGGCTCTGCTTCCAGCCAGACTTCGTCGTTTCCCTGCTGCGGTTCCCTCTGCTGAGCTGCTTCTGTTACTTTTGCTGAGGCTGCATTGTGCTTGCGGAGCCTCTGGGGGCACTCTTTTGCCATATGGTGAGCACTTTCGCAGATGTAACACTTCCTGTTCCCTGTAGGAGGCTTCACCTTGGCTGCTCCTGGTGTGAGTGCTCTGGTTGCTGACTGAGCCTTGGCACCACCTATCTCCATTGGCTCCTCTCCCCCTCCCAGTGGAGGCGTGGATTGAGCGCGCGCTGAGTCTCTGGGAAAGAAAGGAGGTGCCCTTGCTGGCGTGCGTCCCCAACGCCCTTCATCTTTGCTCTTGACCGTTAACTTGCTCTCCGATGGAGGCGTGGTCAACCCTGACTCATCTTCTCTCGCTGGTGGTGCATATGTGGGCTCTGACACCTGGGACTCCTCCCCCCCACTACGCTCTGGTGGGGAAGCTGGTCCTGATTTCCAACTGCTGCTCTGGGAGTCCCCGCTTGCCCTTGCTTCTGGGGTGTCCCCCTTGGCTCGCCCCTTGCCCTGCCCATCGGCGCCCCCTTCTGTGAATCTTCCAATTTACTGGAGAGGCTCATGGAATCTATCGGGCTGCTGTCATATTCTCCTACGCTGCCCTCGGATTGCTCCCCCTCGCTCTCCATCTCCTCTCCTCCCTGCGCTCCCGCTGAGTCCCTGACATCCATCCCCCCCTCGAAGCCCCCCCTTCCCCCCTACCCCTCTTCTGGCGTGGGTTCCGGGTGCTCCAATGCTGTGGGGGTGCATGCCGGATACAGGTCTTCCCCCCTGGCATGCTGCCAGTCCATGACGGGTACATCGACGTCGCTCTCCTCCGCTTCCATCTCGTTGCCGGCGTGCTCGAACCCAGGATCCTCCCCCAACCCGTCCATGCCCCCTTGTTCCCCCATTTCCTCTGGGGAGTCTGCGTGCCAGGGCCCTCTGAGCAGTCTCCTGCGCCACTCCTCCTCGGGTTGAGTGTCCCACCAATAAGAGCGTTCCGCACCCAAGTCTGAGACCGACCCCTCCAGCGAGGTAGTCTCTGGAACCGTCTCCTCAGCCGAGGAGAACCCCTGAAACGTACTGGCTGAGAGTGTGGGGGTTAAAAGATATTTGTCAAAATAATCCTCCGGCATGGGCCTGTGTGGGAAGAGTGCGTGGAACTCGTCTTTGAGATAGTGCTCCTCCACCGCATAGTACGGCACCCAGCTGTTGGCGCTGGCCGGGGCACCTTCCCTTGTGATGAGATATTCGACTCCCTCTTCCCCCCATCTCGAGTCCAAAATCTCCGTCACCTCGTTGAGTGGCCCCGCCCTCGGCGACCCCCCTGTCGTGGGTGCGTCTCTAAGCGGACTGGGAGCTGTCCCTGGCTCCTGAAACCTGTGAGGTGCCTTGTAGGGCATTAGCACCGATCTATGAAAGACCGGGTGCATTCTGGAACCCTCCGGTAGTGTCAAACGGAAAGCCACTGGGTTGATCTGTGCCTCGACTAGGTAAGGGCCCAGCTGCTTGTGTCCTAGCTTCTTCTTAGCTAAGGATCTGGCCGGCACTGCCTGGGCCGCTAACCAGACCCAGTCCCCTACCCGTATGTCCTCCCCCACTCTTCTGTGTTTGTCTGCTTGCATCTTGTATACGTGTTTTGCTAGGTCTAACTGTCTACGGAGCTGTTCATGGACCTCCTGTAACTCCTCTGCCAATGCCTCTGCTCCCTGTGGCTCCCCCTCCCCCTCTTTCTCTAAGCCCGGGAAGGTCCTGGGATGTCGCCTGTGGTTGGCGAAAAACGGTGTCACCCCCGTGGACACGTGTTGTGTGTTGTTGTAGGCAAACTTGGCCAGGGGCAGGTAGTCCACCCAGGTCGAGGGCTGCTGGTTGGCGTAACATCTCAGGTACTGCTGCATGACGGCGTTGACCCTCTCCGCTTGTCCGTTGGTCTGCGGGTGTCTTGCCGACGCTAGGTTGACCTTGACGTTCAGGATTCCCATCAGCTTCCGCCAGAAACTCGAGATGAACTGGCGCCCCCGGTCGGACAGGATAGACCGTGGCAGGCCGTGTACCTTGAACACGTGGTCTATGAACAGCTTGGCTGTCTGTTCCGCTGTGGCCACCTTCGCGCAAGGAATGAAGTGCGCCATCTTGGTGAACATGTCGACTACCACGAGTACTGCTGTTTTGCCTCTCGAGCTGGGCAGGTCAGTGACAAAGTCCAAGGCTACCCTCTCCCACGGTTCGGACGGGGTCTGTAGCGGTTCTAACAGTCCCGCCGGCGGTCTGTGTACTGGCTTGGCCCTTTGGCAGGTGTCGCACCTCGTGACGTAATCCGCAACTTCTCCTCGCATCTTGGGCCACCAAAAGTCTCTGGCTACTAATTACACCGTCTTTTCCTTGCCAAAATGTCCGGCGCTGGGTGTGTCGTGTAGCTGTTGCAGTACTGTCGCGCGGAGTTCATCTCCCAGTATGTAGATGGCCCCCTTGCGGAGGAGCAGTCCGTCGCGTATCTGGAACTCGTCGTCCTTTGCCGTGCCGCTGCGCAACTCCTCCATCTTGGAGCGCGCGAAGGAATCTGTTCGCAGCTCGCGCCGTATCGCTTCCAGGTCTACGGTGGCTGAAGCGCTTGCCCACGCCTTGGGTGCGAAAATGTGTTTGGCCGCTACCGGTGCTGCTTCCTCCAGATACTGCGGCTTCCTGGATAGCGCATCAGCCATGATGTTGTTGTCTCCGGGGATATATTCTATCCTGAAGTCGAAATCCGCAAAGAACTCCGCCCAGCGGATGTGTCTCTGGTTCAGGAACCGCGCCGTGCGCCAGTACTCCAGGTTCTTATGGTCCGTGCGAACTTGCACCGTATGTTTGGCTCCGATGAGGAAGTGCCGCCACGCCTTGAAGGCTGCATGAATGGCCAGCAACTCTCTGTCCCAGATGGTGTAGTTCTGCTCCGATTTGCTGAGTTTCCTGGAGTAGAAAGCACACGGCCTCCAATCCTCTTACGGGTCTTGCTGCAACAGGACTGCCCCCACGGCTCTGTCGGAGGCATCCGTCTCCACCCTCATGGGTTTGCTGGGGTTCACATGCAGCAGTTGTTCCTCGGAAGCGAAAAGACGCTTGAGTTTCTGAAAGGACTGCTCCGCCTGCTCCGTCCAGATGAACTTCTTCTTCTTGGAGCTGAGGGTGTCCGTGATAGCCGCCGTCTGCATAGCGAAACCCTTGATGAACTTGCGATAAAAGTTAGCAAAGCCGACAAACCTCTGGACCTCCTTCCGATTGCGCGGGCTCTTCCAGTCCAGTACTGATCGTACCTTGGCGCTGTCCATGGCGATTCCCTTGTCGGACAGCTTGTAGCCCAGGAAATCCACCTCCGTCATGTCGAACTGGCATTTCTCCAGCTTGGCGTAAAGCCTGTGCTCCCGTAGTCTTTGCAGAACTTCTTTGACATCTCTCTCGTGAGCCTCCTGTGATTCCGAGAAGATCAGAATGTCGTCCAGGAAGCAGACGCACTTCTTGTAGAGGAGCCCCGCTAACACGTGATGCATGAAGGCTTGGAAGCAGTGGGAGCCATTTTGTAAACCGAAGGGCATAACCCTATACTCATAGGTGCCCAAGGGCATGAACATGGCCGTCTTCCACTCGTCGCCCTCCCGCATGCGTATAAGATTGTACGCCCCTCGTAGATCCAACTTGGTGAAGATGCGTCCCTTCCTCACTGTCGCGAGCAAGTCGTCGATCTTGGGCACCGGGAAAGCCGTGGGCTTGGTTTTCGAGTTTAAGATTCTGAAATCAACTACCAGCCTCTTTTGGGGCGTGTCTTTTTTCTTCACAAAGAACACAGGACTGCCCCCCACTGCTTTGGATTCTCGGATGAATCCCCGCTTCAAATTGTGATCTATGAACTCCCTGAGCTCTTGCAGTTCATCTTCAGACATGGAGTACAGTTTTCCGGTCGGCAGCGTTGCCCCCGGCAGGAGGTCAATCTTGCAGTCGTAGGGTCTATGGGGAGGCAGCTTGTCCGCTTCCTTCTCGCAGAAGACCTGCAAAAACGCCTTGTACTTGTCGGGTACCGCTTGCAGCATGCCCAGTTGTAGCTGTGGGTCATCCTCTTGCCCCTCGTCCTCCTGGTTAGTCATGATGCAATGTTCTGCGCAGTAGGAGGAACAGAAGGTCAATTTACGCTGGTACCATGCCAATGCCGGGCTGTGCCTGTCCAACCAGCTCATGCCCAACACTATGGGCGTGTCTGACAGGCGGGTGACATTGAAGCTGATGACTTCGCGGTGATTTCCAATTTGCATCACCATTGGCGGCGTTTGCTGTACCACCTGTCCCCCCAGCAATTCTCTTCCATCGACTGTCACTACTTTCAGGGGCATCGTGGCAGGCAGGAGCGCTATGCTATGTTGCTTGATGAAATCCACTCCTATAAAGTCTGCATTGCTACCAGAGTCAATGGTAATAGGGACTTCCATGGTGAGCCCATTGGGAAGCTGGAGTGTTGCGGTGAGCTGCACCACTGGTTTGGGCGGGAGGGGGTCTGTGGGCTGTAAGATTCCTGGGGACTGCTTCACTGACTCGTCTGGCTGGGCCCCAGCGGCTCTGCTTCCAGCCAGACTTCGTCGTTTCCCTGCTGCGGTTCCCTCTGCTGAGCTGCTTCTGTTACTTTTGCTGAGGCTGCAGTGTGCTTGCGGAGCCTCTGGGGGCACTCTTTTGCCATATGCTGAGCACTTTCGCAGATGTAACACTTCCTGTTCCCTCTAGGAGGCTTCACCTTGGCTGCTCCTGGTGTGAGGGCTCTGGTCGCTGACTGAGCCTTGGCACCACCTATCTCCATCAGCTCCTCTCCCCCTCCCAGTGGAGGCGTGGATTGAGCGCGCGATGAGTCTCTGGGAAAGAAAGGAGGTGCCCTTGCTGGCGTGCGTCCCCAACGCCCTTCATCTTTGCTCCAGGGACGTTCTTCTAGCCGCACACCAATCGTCAGCGCCTTCTGGACCACTTCTTGAGTGCTCCGTGGTCTGTCCCCCCTTGCGATTTCGTCTTTCACAGCCCCGTTCAACTCCTCCCAGAACAGGTCCCTGACGGACGCTGAGTCTTTTTCCCATCCCAGCGCGTTGACCAATGCAAAAAAGCGGGAATGATATTGCCTTACAGTGGCTCTGCCTTGTTTCAAACCGTGAATCTCTTTTCTAGCGACATCCACATCTATCTCCGATAAAAAACAATCGTCCATTGCCTTAATGAAGGCTTTTGCGTTTTGGAGGGCTGGATCATTATCTCTCCACAGATTGCGCAACCACGCTTTAGCTTCTCCATGGAGATGCGTTAGTATGAAGCCTACTTTCTCCTGCTCATCTCTAAAGTCCTTCTCCAGCAACTTTAACGCAAAAACTACGTCTGCTCTGAAGTTAGGATATTGCTGCAGACTCCCATCGAAATGCGACACAAGGCTCCCCCCTCTCTTCCCGAGCCCGATCCCTTCTGATTTGGCTCCCGGTGGCCCCTGTTTAGTCAACATTTCCAACCTGGTTTGCAGATCCTTGCAGACAGCATCTGATTCCTCTTCTCTCCTCTTTGCCACTCGTATTTCTGCGTTAAGTTGTACCACGGCATCTTGCAAAGCTGCCAGTCGTTCTTCTGTAGTCATCTTGTGCTGCTTTTGTGAGCTCGCGAAGCACCAATCTTCGCCCCTCGCTGCGTCCTCTCACGTTGCGAGGTTCTTTGAGAAGGAGACGGGACTTACTGTCAGAGCTGCCTCCAGGTCCCAGCTCACAGAGGACCAACGCTAGGCTGTAGTTATGTACAAAAGTCTTTATTGAGATTCAGTTTCCATTTTAAAGCCGCAGCGTGCAGCTCTATGTCTCGACCTTAGACCGGCGAAGTCCCGTCTGAGTCTCCTCCCCTTCCACACCAGTTTAAGACCCTCGCCTTGCTCCACCTCTTCCTAAGTTCCTTTCTCCTCTGGGCCCTCCTGCCCGCTAGGGTCTCATCCTTCCTGGACTCCTCTGACGCTGACCCTGACGATTCTTCCCCCTCCTTCCGGCGGGCTTTAGGACCTGGTTCCCTATTCGGGCTACCTTCTGTGCCGCTCGCCTGTACCTTTGAACTTGGCGCGCGCACCCAGCCTGCAACTTTCCTCTTGACCGTTAACTCGCTCTCCGATGGAGGCGTGGTCAACCCTGACTCATCTTCTCTCGCTGGTGGTGCATATGTGGGCTCTGACACCTGGGACTCCTCCCCCCCACTATGCTCTGGTGGGGAAGCTGGTCCTGATTTCCAACTGCTTCTCTGGGAGTCCCCACTGGTCCCTTGCTTCTGGGGTGTACCCCTTGGCTCGCCCCTTGCCCTGCCCATCGGCGCCCCCTTCTGTGAATCTTCCGATTCGCTGGAGAGGCTCATGGAATCTATCGGGCTGCTGTCATATTCTCCTACGCTGCCCTCGGATTGCTCCCCCTCGCTCTCCATCTCCTCTCCTCCCTGCGCTCCCGCTGAGTCCCTGACAGCTAGCAATAGGGGTGCGTCTGGAAGAGCGTCCTTGGAGCAGGGATGAGGGACGTATAACACGCACACCCTCCAGAACGACTCCCTTCCTACCCAGAGAAGCAGCGCGCACCCAGTCCACGCCTCCACTGGGAGGGGGAGAAGAGCCGATGGAGATAGGTGGTGCCAGGGCTCAGACAGCAACCAGAGCCCAAACACCAGGAGCAGTCAAGGCGAAGGCTCCTAGAGGGAGCAGGAAGTGTTATATCTGCGACAGTGCACAGCACATGGCCAAAGAGTGTCCCCAGAGGCTCCAGAGGCACACTGCAGCCTCAGCAACAGTAAGGGGAGCAGTTCAGCAGGGGGAACAGCTGCGTCGGCACGACACCCGCAGACCAACGGACAAGCGGAGAGGGTCAACGCCATCATGCAGCAGTACCTGAGATGCTACGCGAATCAACAGCCCTCGACCTGGGTAGACTACCTACCGCTGGCCGAGTTTGCCTACAACAACACGAAGCACGTGTCCACGGGGTGACACCGTTCTTCGCCAACAATGGGCGGCATCCCAGAACCTTCCCGGGATTAGAGAAAGTGGGGGAGGGGGAGACACAGGGAGCAGAGGCTTGGGCAGAGGAATTGCAGGAGGTCCACGAGCAGCTCCGAAGGAATTTAGAACTAGCAAAGCAAGCATACAAGGTGCAGGCAGACAGGCACAGGAGAGTCGGGGAAGACATCCAGGTGGGGGACTGGGTCTGGTTAGCAGCCCAGGCAGTGCCGGCCAGAACGTTAGCTAAGAAGAAGCTCAGACACAAGCAGCTAGGGCCTTACCAAGTCGAGGCACAAATCAATCCAGTAGCCTTCCGGTTGACACTCCCGGAGGGCTCCAGAATGCACCCGGTCTTTCATAGATCAGTGCTCACACCCTACAAGGAACCCCACAGGTTCCAGGCACCAGGGAATGCACCAGACCCACCCCGCAAATCGCCAACGGGGAGGGTCACCGAGAGCAGGGCCACTCGACGAGGTCACGGAGATTTTGGAATCGAGATGGGGGGAAGAAGGGGTTGAATATCTCCTCACCAGGGAAGGTACCCCGGCCAGCGCCAACAGCTGGGTACCATACTACGCGGTGGAGGAGCACTACCTCAAAGACGAGTTCCATGCACTCTTCCCACACAGACCTATGCCGGCAGATTATTTCGACGAATATCTTTTCACACCCACACTCTCAGCCAGCACGTTCCAGGGGTTCTCATCAGACGAGGAACCAGCACCCGACACACGCTCCCCGGAGGGATCACTCTCGGGGTCTGTTACAGACCGCTCTTATTGGTGGGACGATCAACCGGAGGTGGGGTGGAGCAGGGAACTGCTGAAGGGGCCTTGGCAGGCAGCATCCCCCGAGGCAATCGGGGGGGAGACGGACATGGACGTGTTGGGGGAGGATCCTGGGTTCGAGCACAGCTGCAGAGAGATGGAAGCAGAGGAGATCGACGTCGACGAGCCCATTCTGGACTGGCTGGACCCAGCCGGCCAGCTGCACACCAGAGGGGAAGAACTGTATCCCGCACTCACCCCCACAACACTGGAGCACCCAGACCTCGCATCCAAAGAGGGGGAGGGGGAAGGGGGGGCTTCGAGGGGGGATGGATGTCAGGGGTTCGGGAGCAGAGGCACAGGGGAGAGAGGAGGCGGAGAGCGAAGGGGAACAATCCGAGGGCAGCGTAGGAGAATATGACAGTGGGCCGAGAGATTCCATGAGCTTCTCCAGCGATTCGGAAGATTCCCAGAAGGGGGCACCGATGGCCAGGGCAAGGGGGGTCCCGGGAGGGACGCACCAGAAGCAAGGGGCCAGCGGCGACTCCCAAAGCAGCAGCTGGAGATCGGGACCAGCTTCCCCACCAGAGCGTAGCGGGGGGGAAAAGTCCCACGTGTTAGGCCCGGCTTCCCCTCCAGTGGGGAGAGAAGATGAGTCAGGGCTGACCACGCCCCTATCGCTGAGTGAGGGAACGGGGGGGGAAGTCAGGTCCAGCTAGCCCCCCCCCGAGGGGGGAAGCAGTGACAGGAGCAGTGTAACGGTCAGGAGAAAGGTTGCTGGCTGGGCGCGCGTGCCAAGTTCAAATGTACAGGAGCGCGGGACAGCAGGGAGGTCGGATTGGGAGCCAGGTCCTAAAGCACGCCGGAAGCAGGGGGAAGAATCCGGGGAATCAGCATCAGAAGAGTCCAGAAAGGGCGACACCCCAGCGGGCAGAAGGACCCAGAGGAGAAAGGAGCAGAGGAGGAGGTGGAGCAAGGCTAGGGTCTTGAACTGGTGTCGAGGGGGAGGAGATTCAGATGGAGCTTCAGTGGTCTAGGGTTGGGACGTAGAGCTGCACGCCGCGGCTTTGAAATGGAAACTGAACCTTAATAAAGACTTTTGTATATAGCAAGAACTGGCATTGGTCCTTTGTGAGCTGGGACCTTGGGCAGCTCTGACAGTAAGCTCCATCTCCATAAAACCTTCGCAGCGTGAGTTGGCGCAGCGAGGGGCAAAACTTGGTGTTTTGCGAGCTCACGAAGATCGGCAAGGATGGGTACAGAGGAGAAAATGACAGCCCTGCAAGAAGCAGTCACAAGGCTTTCCATGGAAGTAGCAGCATCCAGAAAGAGAGAGGAGGAAGCAGTAGCGTTCTGCAAGGATCTGCAAACCAGGTGGGAACTTTTGAGCAAGGAGGGGCTGCCAGGTCCCAAGCCAGAGGGGATTGGCCTCGGAAAGAGGGGGGGCCGCATCGTATCCCATTTCGACGGGAACCTGCAGCAGTATCCTAACTTCAGGGCAGACATAGTTTTCGCGCTCAATTTGCTTTGGAAAGACTTTAGAGATGAGGAGGAGAAAGTGGGGTTCATAATAACTCATCTGCATGGGGAAGCAAAATCGTGGCTGCGCAATTTATGGCGCAAAAATGACCCTGCCCTCAAAGATTCTACAGCTTTTATCAAGGCTATGGACGCTTGTTTTAAATCAACGGTTGATGTGGATGTGGCCAGGAGGGAAATGCATGGTTTGAAGCAGGGGAAAGCCACTGTGAGACAATATCACTCCCGCTTTTTTGCGTTGGTAAATGCGCTGGGCTGGAAGAAAGACTCAGCTGCCGTCCGAGACCTGTTCTGGGAGGGGCTGAATGGGGCTGTGAAGGATGAAATTGCGAGGGGGGAGAGACCCAACAGCACCACGGAAGTCGTCCAAAGAGCGCTGGCGATAGGGGTGCGTCTGGAAGAACGCCCTTGGTGCAAGGATGACGGACGTTTGGGACGCACACCAGCCAGATCAACTCCTTTCCTACCCAGAGAGGCAGAGCGCGCCCAGTCCACGCCTCCACTGGGAGGGGGAGAAGAGCCAATGGAGATAGGTGGTGCCAGGGCTCAGACAGCAACCAGAGCCCAGACACCAGGAGCAGTAAAGGCGAAGCCTCCTAGAGGGAGCAGGAAGTGTTACATCTGCGACAGTGCACAGCACATGGCCAAGGAGTGCCCCCAGAGGCTCCAAAAGCACACTGCAGCCTCAGCAACAGTAAAAGGAACAGTTCAGCAGGAGCAACAGCTACAGGGAAACGACGAAGCCTGGCTGGAGGCAGAGGCACTGGGGCCCAGCCAGGCGAGTCAGTGAAGCAGTCCCCAGAGATTTTACAGCCCACAGACCCACTCCCGCCCAAACCGGTGGTGCAACTCACTGCATCGCTCCAGCTACCCAATGGACTCATTATGGAAGTGCCCATTACCATTGACTCTGGTAGTAATGCAGACTTTATAGGAGTGGATTTCATCAAGCAACATAGCATAGCGCTCCTGCCAGCCACGATGCCCCTGAAAGTCGTCACGGTCGATGGAAGAGACTTGCTGGGAGGACAGGTGGTACAGCAAACGCCGCCAATGGTGATGCGAATTGGAAATCACTGGGAATTCATCAGCTTCAATGTCACCCACCTGTCAGACACACCCATAGTATTGGGCATGAGTTGGCTGCACAGGTACAGCCCGGCTTTAGCATGGTACCAGCGTCAATTGACCTTCTGCTCCTCCTACTGCGCAGAACACTGCATCCTGACTAGCCAGGAGGATGAGGGGCAGGAGGAAGACCCGCAGCTACACTTAGGCATGCTGCAAGCGGTACCCCACAAGTACAAGGCGTTTTTAGAGGTCTTCTGCGAAAAGGAAGCGGACAAGCTGCCTCCCCACAGGCGCTACGACTGCAAGATTGACCTCCTGCCGGGGGCGACGCTGCCGACTGGGAAACTGTATTCCATGTCTGAAGACGAACTGCAAGAACTCAGGGAGTTCATAGATCACAACTTGAAGCGGGGATTCATCCAAGAATCCAAAGCAGTGGGGGGCAGTCCCGTGTTTCTCGTGAAGAAAAAAGACACGCCCCAAAAGAGGCTTGTAGTTGATTACAGGGTCATAAATTCGAGGACGAAGCCCACGGCATTCCCCATGCCCAAGATCGACGACCTACTCGCGACGGTGAGGAAGGGACGCATCTTCACCAAGCTGGATCTTCGAGGAGCGTACAACCTTATACGTGTGCGGGAGGGCGATGAGTGGAAGACAGCCATGTTTACGCCTTTGGGCACCTATGAATACAGAGTTATGCCATTGGTGTTCAAAATGGCTCCCATTGTTTCCAAGCCTTCATGCACCACGTGTTAGCGGGACTCCTCTACAAGAAGTGCGTCTGCTTCCTAGACGACATCCTGATCTTCTCGGAATCGCAGGAGGTTCACGAGAGAGACGTCAAGGAAGTCCTGCAGAGACTACGGGTACACAGACTTTACGCCAAACTGGAGAAATGCCAGTTCGACGTGACGGAGGTGGATTTCCTGGGCTACAAGCTGTACGACAAGGGACTCGCCATGGACAGCACCAAGGTCCGATCGGTGTTGGACTGGAAGAGCCCGCGCAATCGGAAGGAGGTCCAGAAGTTCGTCGGCTTCGCCAACTTTTATCGCAAGTTCATCAAGGGGTTCGCGATGGAGACGGCGGCCATCACGGACACACTCAGCGCCAAGAAGAAGAAGTTCACCTGGACGGACCAGGCGGAGCAGTCCTTTCGGAGACTCAAGTGTCTCTTCACGTCCGAAGAACAGCTGCTAAACGTAAACCCCAGCAAACCAATGAGGGTGGAAACGGACGCCTCGGACAGAGCGGTGGGGGCGGTCCTGTTGCAGCAAGATCCGCAAGGGGACTGGAGGTGTCAGAGCTGCCTCCAGGTCCCAGCTCACAGAGGACCAACGCTAGGCTGTAGTTATGTACAAAAGTCTTTATTGAGATTCAGTTTCCATTTTAAAGCCACAGCGTGCAGCTCTACGTCTCGACCTTAGACCGGCGAAGTCCCGTCTGAGTCTCCTCCCCTTCCACACCAGTTTAAGACTCTCGCCTTGCTCCACCTCTTCCTAAGTTCCTTTCTCCTCTGGGCCCTCCTGCCCGCTAGGGTCTCATCCTTCCTGGACTCCTCTGACGCTGACCCTGATGATTCTTGCCCCTCCTTCCGGCGGGCTTTAGGACCTGGTTCCCTATCCGGGCTACCTTCTGTGCCGCTCGCCTGTACCTTTGAACTTGGCGCACGCGCCCAGCCTGCAACTTTCCTCTTGACCGTTAACTCGCTCTCCGATGGAGGCGTGGTCAACCCTGACTCATCTTCTCTCACTGGTGGTGCATATGTGGGCTCTGACACCTGGGACTCCTCCCCCCCACTGCGCTCTGGTGGGGAAGCTGGTCCTGATTTCCAACTGCTGCTCTGGGAGTCCCCGCTGGCCCCTTGCTTCTGGGGTGTCCCCCTTGGGTCGCCCCTTGCCCTGCCCATCGGCGCCCCCTTCTGTGAATCTTCCGATTCGCTGGAGAGGCTCATGGAATCTATCGGGCTGCTGTCATATTCTCCTACGCTGCCCTCGGATTGCTCCCCCTCGCTCTCCATCTCCTCTCCTCCCTGTGCTCCCGCTGAGTCCCTGACAGGAGGCCATGCGCATTCTACTCCCTGCTGTCCCGCGCGCCTGTACATTTGAACTTGGCGCGCGCGCCCAGCCGGCAACCTTCCTCCTGACCGTTACACTGCTCCTGTCACTTCTTCCCCCTTCGGGGGGGCTAGCTGGGTCTGACTTCCCCCCCGTTCCCTGGAGGGGAAGCCGGCCCTGACACGTGGGACTCTTCCCCCCCGCTACGCTCTGGTGGGGAAGCTGGTCCCGATCTCCAGCTGCTGCTTTGGGAGTCGCCGCTGGCCCCTTGCTTCTGGTGCGTCCCTCCCGGAACCCCCCTTGCCCTGGCCATCGGTGCCCCCTTCTGGGAATCTTCCAAATCGCTGGAGAAGCTCATGGAATCTCTCGGCCCACTGTCATATTCTCCTACGCTGCCCTCGGATTGTTCCCCTTCGCTCTCCGCCTCCTCTCTCCCCTGTGCCTCTGCTCCCGAACCCCTGACAGCACCATAAATTGCGCAGCCATGATTTCGCTTCCCCATGCAGATGAGTTATTATGAAGCCTACTGTCAGAGCGGAACCCCTGACACCTACTTTCTCCTCCTCATCTCTAAAGTCTTTCCGAAGCAAATTGAGCGCGAAAACTATGTCTGCTCTGAAGTTAGGATACTGCTGCAGGTTCCCGTCGAAGTGGGCTACGATGCTGCCACCCCTCTTCCCGAGGCCAACTCTCTCCAGCTTGGGTCCCAGCAGTCCCTCTTCGCCCAAACGTTCCCACCTGGTTTGCAGATCCTGGAAGAGCGCTACTGCTTCTTCCTCTCTCTTTCTGGATGCTGCTACTTCTGCGTAAAGCGTTGAGACTGCTTCTTGCAGCTCTTTCACCTTGTCCTCTGTAGTCATCTTTGCCTATCTTCGTGAGCTCGCAAAACACCAAGTTTTGCCCCTCGCTGCGCCAACTCACGCTGCGAGGGTTAATTTTTGAGACGGAGCTTACTGTCAGAGCTGCCCGAGGTCCCAGCTCACAAAGGACCAACACCAGTTCGTTGTTATATTGTCTTTATTGAAGTTCATTTTCGATTTTAAAGCCACGGCGTGCAGCTCTACGTCTTAAACTCTAGACCGCTGAAGCTCCGTCTGAATCTCCTCCCCCCAGACACCAGTTTAAGACTCTAGCCTTGCTCCACCTCTTCCTTTGCTCTTTCCTCCTCTGGGTCCGCCTGTCCGCTGGGGTCTTGCCCTTTCTATACTCTTCTGACACTGAGTCCCCTGAGTATTCCCGCTCCCTCCGGCGGGCTTTAGGACCTGGTTCCCAATCTGGGTTTCCTGCTGTGCCGCACGCCTGTACATTCGAACTTGGCGCACGTGCCCAGCCGGCAATCTTCCTTCTGACCGTTACACTGCTCCTGTCACTGCTTCCCCCTTCGGAGAGGCTAGCTGGACCTGACTTCCCCTCCGTTCTCTCACTCTGCGATAGAGGCGTGGCCAGCCCTGATTCATCTTCTCTCCCTGCTGGAAACCAAAACAACCGGTTTTGCTTTGTTTAAGCTCATTACACTTTGCTTTGATATCTGGGTGAATGAACACCGAAAGAACACTGAAAGAACAATTAAAGCTTATTCGTCCTCTTTCTATTGAGATGGAACCAAAACTCCTATCTTGGGACTTCCGGTTGGCGCCAGCGCTAATGGCGGCTCGCTCTCCGATCTCCGGAGAGGGAGCTGCTCCACGAGTTCGGGTCTGACCGCTACGGCGAAGCGGGGACCCCTAAAATCACAGGCGCGGAAGCCTGTGAACAAGGAGACTCGGTGGGCATCGTTTGCGCCCCCTTTTACTGCAAAAGAGCCTTTTTAAAGGCTCTGGAGGAGCATCGGGGGTGCGCAGAGCTGAGAGTCGCTACCAAGCCCGTGGAGTGAAGCCGCATCGCCATTGACGGAGAGCGCCGATTCCTTCCTGAAATTTGGACTGAAAGAGACTCCCATGAGTAGGATTGGCAACCTTATCGGGACTTTAAATTAAATTCCTAAAAAATTCGGCCGAAAGTGGGGACGGTAAATAAAGGAAGTCTGCCTTCCCCAGATTGCATGACTGCTAAAGCAACGGATCCAGCAAGCTGTAATTGATATATTTAAGGTTAAATTTTTGAAAGGACCAACCCTAGCATTGAGCTTAAGTCCCCCCCCCCTAGCAAGCAGGAACAGGGGGGGGAGAAGAAGAAAGGAAACCTGCGGGAAAAGTTTTAAAGGGACAATTTACTACAGACTCTGACTCTGGGAACGGACTGTCTGGGTGAAGCACTTTGACAGGGAACTGTCAAATGTGTTGCAAAGTGGGGACTTTATTAGACACAATTTATTGAGACTTTGTAGAAATAATACGGTTGCAACTAAAAAGACTGAGAGATGTTTTTTAGTAACTTTTTCCCTCTGAGGCTTTTTGGACTCATTGTTTCCCTGTTTTATTGAACATCTTGGCTCCCTCTAGAGGGCTGAAGGCAACAGTTGCAACACTGACTGTTAAAAACAAAGTCACTGGATTTTTCCATTCAAGACCTGTTCCTGTGAGAACGACCTTGGGACATGAGTGGCCCTGCAGATGAGATAGCAACAAGATCTAAGTCTAAAGCAGCACAAAAGAAAAGGGGCTCTTTATCAGGACTATTGCCAACAGGTCCAGGCGGACAGGAAAAAGGAATAAGTGCATTCATGGAGTCAGTGACGCAGGCATTACTGAAGATAAATGAATCTTTAGAAAAATTGAATAAACAGAGTACAGAAAATACTAAGCAACTGGCAGATTTAACGGCAAAATTAGACTTGAACACCAAGAGTGTGATATCTAACACACAGATTATACACAAATTGGTCGAGGAAAACGCCACAATAAGGAAGATTGCAGAAGAAGCTAAATCCACTGCAGAATCTACACAGGAAAATTTAGTACCGGTTTGCAGGAGGCTTGACCAACATGAGGCGACCCTGTCTTTATGGGACATGCAGCGTAAGGAGAAGAACTTGAGACTCAGACTGGTTCCAGAAAGTGAAGGGGACAACCTAGTGGACTTTCTCACAAAAGAAATTTCAGACTTTTGGCAGGAAAACCTAGAGGGAACAGAATTTGAGATAACAACTGCCTTCAGACTGGGCAGAAGGCAAGGCAGGAAGATTCCAAGGGACTGCCTGATAACATTGAGATCCAAAGAGGAAAGAGACAAGATATTAAGTTTGCATTACCAGAAAACACTTCAGATTCAAAACGTCTCTGTGCAAATCTACAGGGATATCCCAAAATACATTCTGGAGGTGAGAACTCAGTTCAAGACTTTGGTGGACCTGCTGAAGAAGAACAACATACCTTTCAGGTGGGAATTTCCACAGGGTCTGTCTTTTAATTTTAGAGGAAAGAAAGTCAAGATAAGAACAGTACAAGATAAAGAACAATTTTTGCACAAGTACGGAGAGGACTTGGTGAAAGGGGTTTTAAACTCAACCTCGGATACAGATTTGGGGAACTTGACATTTGGACTTAAATCACCAACGGACGAAGAACAGCTGCAGGGTGCAGTTGGAGGCAACTAATTAACAATGTCTCTGAGATTCTTAACTTGGAATTGTAATGGACTGAACCTTCCCGTGAGGTTTTTCACATTTTGAAAAGAGAACAATTGGATCTGATTTGTTTACAAGAAACCCACGTGACAAGGGCACAGAGAAGACTACTTATAAATAAAAGATTGGGACAAGAATTTATTTCATCAGATAAAGTCAAGAAAAGAGGAGTGGTGATCTATGCAAAAGAGAAACTGGCTCCAAAACAGATTTTCAAAGATGAACAGGGTAGAATTTTGGCAATTGAGATACAGATTCAAGGAGAAAAAATTTTGATATTTGGAATTTATGCACCGAATGAAGGGAAGGCAGAATTTTACAAGAAATTGCACAAGACATTAATGGACTATTTGGATTATAAGGTGATCCTTTTAGGCGATATGAAAGGTGTCGTCTCTACAAATATGGACAAAGCACAAAGACAGGTGATCTCCAAGGATGGGAGATTACCTAAGACTTTCTTTGAAATGACTGACAACTTGGACCTGATTGACATTTGGAGAACAAGAAATCCTCTCAAGAGGGAGGGAACATTCTTTTCAGAATCACAGATGACCTGGACAAGAATAGATCAAATATGGATTACTAGTGGAATGGCTCCAAAGATAAAGAAAGTGGAAATCTGCCCAAAGACATGCTCCGACCATAATGCGGTTGTCAGAGCTGCCTCCAGGTCCCAGCTCACAGAGGACCAACGCTAGGCTGTAGTTATGTACAAAAGTCTTTATTGAGCTTCAGTTTCCATTTTAAAGCCGCAGCGTGCAGCTCTACGTCTCGACCTTAGACCGGCGAAGTCCCGTCTGAGTCTCCTCCCCTTCCACACCAGTTTAAGACCCTCGCCTTGCTCCACCTCTTCCTAAGTTCCTTTCTCCTCTGGGCCCTCCTGCCCGCTAGGGTCTCATCCTTCCTGGACTCCTCTGACGCTGACCCTGACGATTCTTGCCCCTCCTTCCGGCGGGCTTTAGGACCTGGTTCCCTATCCGGGCTACCTTCTGTGCCGCTCGCCTGTACCTTTGAACTTGGCGCGCGCGCCCAGCCTGCAACTTTCCTCTTGACCGTTAACTCACTCTCCGATGGAGGCGTGGTGAAACCTGACTCATCTTCTCTCGCTGGTGGTGCATATGTGGGCTCTGACACCTGGGACTCCTCCCCCCCACTACGCTCTGGTGGGGAAGCTGGTCCTGATTTCCAACTGCTGCTCTGGGAGTCCCCGCTGGCCCCTTGCTTCTGGGGTGTCCCCCTTGGGTCGCCCCTTGCCCTGCCCATTGGCGCCCCCTTCTGTGAATCTTCCGATTCGCTGGAGAGGCTCATGGAATCTATCGGGCTGCTGTCATATCCTCCTACACTGCCCTCGGATTGCTCCCCCTCGCTCTCCATCTCCTCTCCTCCCTGCGCTCCCGCTGAGTCCCTGACAGCGGTAAAGATGGAAATGAAAATAACAACAGCTGGTTCCTTCAGATGGAGAATGAATGACACCTTATTCAGAGATCCAGAGGTGTACCAAAAGGCCCAAAAGACTTTGAAGGACTACTTTGAGATAAATCTGAGGACAGAAGTGGAGAAACGAGTGATCTGGGACGCAAGCAAGGCCGTGATGAGGGGTTTCCTGATACAGCAGAATTCCTTGAAAAGGAGGAAACAGCAGGAGAAGAAAGAAATTTTTTTGGAAAAGATAAAAGACAGTGAAAAGAAATTGAGATCCAACCCAAAGTCACATGAGATCTTGAGAGAAATTAAACTGTATCAGAAGCAATATATGGAATTGATGAACCAGGAGATTGAATGGAAAATTAAACGAATGAGACAAAAGACATTTGAATCGGCAGATAAATGTGGAAAACTCCTATCATGGCAATTGAAGAAGAGACAGAAATTGAACACAGTCACAAGTTTGGAGGTAGACGGAAAGAACATTTCTAAACCAAATGAGATCAGCAATTGCTTTCAGAGTTATTTCAGAAGACTGTACGCACAAGGGCCGGAAAACGAAAGAGAAATGGAAGAATTTCTCAAGAAACATGGATTACAAAAAATTTCGCAACAAGGAATGTTGCTTTTAAATGAGAAAATAACTGAACAAGAAATTGAGGGTGCCATTCAAAATATGCAACTGGGGAAATCTCCAGGGCCAGATGGATTAACCTCCAGATACTACAAAGCTTTGAAAGACTGGATAGTACAGCCGCTTAAGGAGGTTTGCAACGAGATATTAGAGGGGAAAAGGGCACCTGAGACGTGGAAAGAAGCCTTCATTACACTTATACCAAAGACTGAGTGTCAGGGACTCAGCGGGAGCGCAGGGAGGAGAGGAGATGGAGAGCGAGGGGGAGCAATCCGAGGGCAGCGTAGGAGAATATGACAGCAGCCCGATAGATTCCATGAGCCTCTCCAGTGAATCGGAAGATTCACAGAAGGGGGCGCCAATGGGCAGGGCAAGGGGCGACCCAAGGGGGACACCCCAGAAGCAAGGGGCCAGCGGGGACTCCCAGAGCAGCAGTTGGAAATCAGGACCAGCTTCCCCACCAGAGCGCAGTGGGGGGGAGGAGTCTCAGGTGTCAGAGCCCACATATGCACCACCAGCGAGAGAAGATGAGTCAGGGTTGACCACGCCTCCATCGGAGAGCGAGTTAACGGTCAAGAGGAAAGTTGCAGGCTGGGCGCGCGCGCCAAGTTCAAAGGTACAGGCGAGCGGCACAGAAGGTAGCCCGGATAGGGAACCAGGTCCTAAAGCCCGCCGGAAGGAGGGGCAAGAATCGTCAGGGTCAGCGTCAGAGGAGTCCAGGAAGGATGAGACCCTAGCGGGCAGGAGGGCCCAGAGGAGAAAGGAACTTAGGAAGAGGTGGAGCAAGGCGAGGGTCTTAAACTGGTGTGGAAGGGGAGGAGACTCAGACGGGACTTCGCCGGTCTAAGGTCGAGACATAGAGCTGCACGCTGCGGCGTTAAAATGGAAACTGAATCTCAATAAAGACTTTTGTACATAACTACAGCCTAGCGTTGGTCCTCTGTGAGCTGGGACCTGGAGGCAGCGCTGACAGTAAGTCCCGTCTCCCTTCAAAGAACCTCGCAACGTGAGAGGACGCAGCGAGGGGCGAAGATTGGTGCTTCACGAGCTCACAAAAGCAGCACAAGATGACTACAGAAGAACGACTGGCAGCTTTGCAAGATGCCGTGGTACAACTTAACGCAGAAATACGAGCGGCAAGGAGGAGAGAAGAGGAATCAGATGCTGTCTGCAAGGATCTGCAAACCAGGTTGGAAATGTTGACTAAACAGGGGCCACCGGGAGCCAAATCAGAAGGGATCGGGCTCGGGAAGAGAGGGGGGAGCCTGGTGTCGCATTTCGATGGGAGTCTGCAGCAATATCCTAACTTCAGAGCAGACGTAGTTTTTGCGCTAAAGTTGCTGGAGAAGGACTTTAGAGATGAGCAGGAGAAAGTAGGCTTCATACTAACGCATCTCCATGGAGAAGCTAAAGCGTGGTTGCGCAATCTGTGGAGAGATAATGATCCAGCCCTCCAAAACGCAAAAGCCTTCATTAAGGCAATAGACGATTGTTTTTTATCGGAGATAGATGTGGATGTCGCTAAAAAAGAGATTCACGGTTTGAAACAAGGCAGGGCCACTGTAAGGCAATATCATTCCCGCTTTTTTGCATTGGTCAACGCGCTGGGATGGGAAAAAGACTCAGCGTCCGTCAGGGACCTGTTCTGGGAGGGGCTCAACGGGGCTGTGAAAGACGAAATCGCAAGGGGGGAGAGACCACGGAGCACTCAAGAAGTGGTCCAGAAGGCGCTGACGATTGGTGTGCGGCTAGAAGAACGTCCCTGGAGCAAAGATGAAGGGCGTTGGGGACGCACGCCAGCAAGGGCACCTCCTTTCTTTCCCAGAGACTCAGCGCGCGCTCAATCCACGCCTCCACTGGGAGGGGGAGAGGAGCCGATGGAGATAGGTGGTGCCAAGGCTCAGTCAGCAACCAGAGCCCTCACACCAGGAGCAGCCAAGGTGAAGCCTCCTACAGGGAACAGGAAGTGTTACATCTGCGAAAGTGCTCAGCATATGGCAAAAGAGTGCCCCCAGAGGCTCCGCAAGCACAATGCAGCCTCGGCAAAAGTAACAGAAGCAGCTCAGCAGAGGGAACCGCAGCAGGGAAACGACGAAGTCTGGCTGGAAGCAGAGCCGCTGGGGCCCAGCCAGACGAATCAGTGAAGCAGTCCCCAGGAATCTTACAGCCCACAGACCCCTCCCGCCCAAACCAGTGGTGCAGCTCACCGCAACACTCCAGCTTCCCAATGGGCTCACCATGGAAGTCCCTATTACCATTGACTCTGGTAGCAATGCAGACTTTATAGGAGTGGATTACATCAAGCAACATAGCATAGCGCTCCTGCCTGCCGCGATGCCCCTGAAAGTAGTGACAGTCGATGGAAGAGAATTGCTGGGGGGACAGGTGGTACAGCAAACGCCGCCAATGGTGCTGCGAATTGGAAATCACCGCGAAGTCATCAGCTTCAATGTCACCCACCTGTCAGACACGCCCATAGTGTTGGGCATGAGCTGGTTGGACAGGCACAGCCTGGCATTGGCATGGTACCAGCGTAAATTGACCTTCTGCTCCTCCTACTGCGCAGAACATTGCATCATGACTAACCAGGAGGACGAGGGGCAAGAGGATGACCCACAGCTACAACTGGGCATACTGCAAGCGGTACCCGACAAGTACAAGGCGTTTTTGGAGGTCTTCTGCGAGAAGGAAGTGGACAAGCTGCCTCCCCACAGACCCTACGACTGCAAGATTGACCTCCTGCCGGGGGCAACGCTGCCGACCGGAAAACTGTACTCCATGTCTGAAGACGAGCTGCAAGAGCTCAGGGAGTTCATAGATCACAATTTGAAGCGGGGATTCATCCGAGAATCCAAAGCAGTGGGGGGCAGTCCTGTGTTCTTTGTGAAGAAAAAAGACACGCCCCAAAAGAGGCTAGTAGTTGATTTCAGAATTTTAAACTCGAAAACCAAGCCCACGGCTTTCCCGATGCCCAAGATCGACGACTTGCTCGCGACGGTGAGGAAGGGACGCATCTTCACCAAGTTGGATCTACGAGGGGCGTACAATCTTATACGCATGCGGGAGGGCGACGAGTGGAAGACGGCCATGTTCATGCCCTTGGGCACCTATGAGTATAGGGTTATGCCCTTCGGGTTACAAAATGGCTCCCACTGCTTCCAAGCCTTCATGCATCACGTGTTAGCGGGGCTCCTCTACAAGAAGTGCGTCTGCTTCCTGGACGACATTCTGATCTTCTCGGAATCGCAGGAGGCTCACGAGAGAGATGTCAAGGAAGTCCTGCAAAGACTACGGGAGCACAGGCTTTACGCCATACTGGAGAAATGCCAGTTCGACATGACGGAGGTGGATTTCCTGGGCTACAAGCTGTCCGACAAGGGAATCGCCATGGACAGCGCCAAGGTACGATCAGTACTGGACTGGAAGAGCCCGCACAATCGGAAGGAGGTCCAGAGGTTTGTCGGCTTTGCTAACTTTTATCGCAAGTTCATCAAGGGTTTCGCTATGCAGACGGCGGCCATCACGGACACCCTCAGCTCCAAGAAGAAGAAGTTCATCTGGACGGAGCAGGCGGAGCAGTCTTTTCAGAAACTCAAGCGTCTTTTCGCTTCCGAGGAACAACTGCTGCATGTGAACCCCAGCAAACCCATGAGGGTGGAGACGGATGCCTCCGACAGAGCCGTGGGGGCAGTCCTGTTGCAGCAAGACCCGCAAGGGGATTGGAGGCCGTGTGCTTTCTACTCCAGGAAACTCAGCAAGTCGGAGCAGAACTACACCATCTGGGACAGAGAGTTGCTGGCCATTCATGCAGCCTTCAAGGCGTGGCGGCACTTCCTCATCGGAGCCAAACACACGGTGCAAGTTCGCACGGACCATAAGAACCTGGAGTACTGGCGCACGGTGCGGTTCCTGAACCAGAGACACATCCGCTGGGCGGAGTTCTTTGCGGATTTCGACTTCAGGATAGAATATATCCCCGGAGACAACAACATCATGGCTGATGCGCTATCCAGGAAGCCGCAGTATCTGGAGGAAGCAGCACCGGTAGCGGCCAAACACATTTTCGCACCCAAGGCGTGGGCATGTGCTTCAGCCACCGTAGACCTGGAAGCGATACGGCGCGAGCTGCGAACAGATTCCTTCGCGCGATCCAAGATGGAGGAGGTGCGCAGCGGCACGGCGAAGGACGACGAGTTCCAGATACGCGACGGACTGCTCCTCCGCAAGGGGGGCATCTACGTACCGGGAGATGAACTCCGCGCGACAGTACTGCAACAGCTACACGACGCACACAGCGCCGGACATTTCGGCAAGGAAAAGACGGTGGAATTAGTAGCCAGAGACTTTTGGTGGCCCAAGATGCGGGGAGAAGTCGCGGATTACGTCACGAGGTGCGACACATACCAAAGGGCCAAGCCAGTACACAGACCGCCGGCGGGACTGATAGAACCGCTACAGACCCCGTCCGAACCGTGGGAGAGGGTGGCCTTGGACTTTGTCACTGACCCGCCCAGCTCGAGGGGCAAAACAGCAGTACTCGTGGTAGTCGACATGTTCACCAAGATGGCGCACTTCATTCCTTGCGCGAAGGTGGCCACAGCGGAACAGACAGCCAAGCTGTTCATAGACCACGTGTTCAAGGTGCATGGCCTGCCACGGTCTATCCTGTCCGAACGGGGGCGCCAGTTCATCTCGAGTTTCTGGCGGAAGCTGATGGGAATCCTGAACGTCAAGGTCAACCTAGCGTCGGCAAGACACCCGCAGACCAACGGACAAGCGGAGAGGGTCAACGCCATCATGCAGCAGTACCTGAGATGCTACGCCAACCAGCAGCCCTCGACCTGGGTGGACTACCTGCCCCTGGCCGAGTTTGCCTACAACAACACACAACACGTGTCCACGGGGGTGACACCGTTTTTCGCCAACAACGGGCGACATCCCAGGACCTTCCCGGGCTTAGAGAAAGAGGGGGAGGGGGAGCCGCAGGGAGCAGAGGCATTGGCAGAGGAGTTACAGGAGGTCCATGAACAGCTCCGTAGACAGTTAGACCTAGCAAAACACGCATACAAGGTGCAAGCAGACAAACACAGAAGAGTGGGGGAGGACATACGGGTAGGGGACTGGGTCTGGTTAGCGGCCCAGGCAGTGCCGGCCAGATCCTTAGCTAAGAAGAAGCTAGGACACAAGCAGCTGGGCCCTTACCTAGTCGAGGCACAGATCAACCCAGTGGCTTTCCGTTTGACACTACCGGAGGGTTCCAGAATGCACCCGGTCTTTCATAGGTCGGTGCTAACGCCCTACAAGGCACCTCACAGGTTTCAGGAGCCAGGGACAGCTCCCAGTCCGCTTAGAGACGCACCCATGACAGGGGGGTCGCCGAGGGCGGGGCCACTCAACGAGGTGACGGAGATTTTGGACTCGAGATGGGGGGAAGAGGGAGTCGAATATCTCATCACAAGGGAAGGTGCCCCGGCCAGCGCCAACAGCTGGGTGTTGTACTATGCGGTGGAGGAGCACTACCTCAAAGACGAGTTCCACGCACTCTTCCCACACAGGCCCATGCCGGAGGATTATTTTGACAAATATCTTTTAACCCCCACACTCTCAGCCAGTACGTTTCAGGGGTTCTCCTCGGCTGAGGAGAAAGTTCCAGAGACTACCTCGCCGGAGGGGTCCGTCTCAGACTTGGGTGCGGAACGCTCTTATTGTTGGGACACTCAACCCGAGGAGGAGTGGCGCAGGAGACTGCTCAGAGGGCCCTGGCCCGCAGACTCCCCAGAGGAAATGGGGGAACAAGGGGGCATGGACTGGTTGGGGGAGGATCCTGGGTTCGAGCACGCCGGCAATGAGATGGAAGCAGAGGAGAGCGACGTCGATGTACCCGTCACGGACTGGCAGCATGCCAGGGGGGAAGGCCGGTATCCGGCATGCACCCCCACAGCATTGGAGCACCCGGAACCCACACCAGAAGAGAGGGAGGGGGGAAGGGGGGGCTTCGAGGGGGGGATGGATGTCAGGGACTCAGCGGGAGCGCAGGGAGGAGAGGAGATGGAGAGCGAGGGGGAGCAATCCGAGGGCAGCGTAGGAGAGTATGACAGCAGCCCGATAGATTCCATGAGCCTCTCCAGCGAATCGGAAGATTCACAGAAGGGGGCGCCGATGGGCAGGGCAAGGGGCGACCCAAGGGGGACACCCCAGAAGCAAGGGGCCAGCGGGGACTCCCAGAGCAGCAGTTGGAAATCAGGACCAGCTTCCCCACCAGAGCGCAGTGGGGGGGAGGAGTCCCAGGTGTCAGAGCCCACATATGCACCACCAGCGAGAGATGAGTCAGGGTTGACCACGCCTCCATCGGAGAGCGAGTTAACGGTCAAGAGGAAAGTTGCAGGCTGGGCGCGCGCGCCAAGTTCAAAGGTACAGGCGAATGGCACAGAAGGTAGCCCGGATAGGGAACCAGGTCCTAAAGCCCGCCGGAAGGAGGGGCAAGAATCGTCAGGGTCAGCGTCAGAGGAGTCCAGGAAGGATGAGACCCTAGCGGGCAGGAGGGCCCAGAGGAGAAAGGAACTTAGGAAGAGGTGGAGCAAGGCGAGAGTCTTAAACTGGTGTGGAAGGGGAGGAGACTCAGACGGGACTTCGCCAGTCTAAGGTTGAGACGTAGAGCTGCACGCTGCGGCTTTAAAATGGAAACTGAATCTCAATAAAGACTTTTGTACATAACTACAGCCTAGCGTTGGTCCTCTGTGAGCTGGGACCTGGAGGCAGCTCTGACAGTGTATTTAAGAATTTTTTTTAATTCATTATAGATGGATTCCCAAAATTTTTTGAGAATCTCGCACGTCCACCACATATGAATGAATTCGCCCTCCTTGCTCTTACATTTCCAACACAGTTTATCACCCGTTCTATACATTTTATGTAGTTTTACTGGCGTTATGTACCATCTGTACATCATCTTATACATGTTTTCCTTTAGTGTCGTGCATGCTGAAAAATTCATATCTTTACACCACAATGCCTTCCATTTGTCAAACTCTATGTTGTACCCTAGGTCTACCGCCCACTTCACCATCACATCCTTTACTTCCTCGTCCTTGGTGTCCCACTCAAGTAACTGGTTGTACATTTTTGATAATAATTTTGTTTTACTTTCTATTATTTCAATCTGAAATCTAGATTTCTTGTCATTTATTCCGATCTTATTATCTTCCCTCCACATTGAATTAATTTGATGGTATTGAATCCAGCCAGTCAGCTTGCTTTTTATTTCTTCATAAGGTCTAATCCTCCACCCGGATTCTTTTTTGTTTAGTAAATCTTCATATGTCCATCTTTCCCCATCTATATTTAATTTTTTAATTGTTAAAATGTCTATTGGTGATAACCACCAGGGCGTTTTCTGCTCCAACAGTTTTTTATTCCTTTCCCACACTTCCAGCAGTGGCCCTCTGAAAATGTGGTTAGAAAAACCTTTATGAACCCTTCCCTTGTCTCGCCATAAATAGGCATGCCAACCGAATCTTAGATTAAACCCCTCTAGATCTAACAAATTTTTGTTTTTGATGACAATCCAGTCTTTTACCCAACAAAGACATGCGGCTTCGTAATATAACCTCAAGTTTGGAACCGCAAGGCCACCCCTATCTCTTTGGTCTGTGAGCAATTTAAATCTGATTCTTGGTCTTTTTCCCTGCCAAATGAATTTAGAAAGTAATCTCTGCCATTCTTTGAATATTGAGGTTCCTCTAATTATCGGTATATTCTGAAATAGGAAGAGTAATTTAGGTAGTAAGGTCATTTTAATCGCCGCCATTCTCCCCAACCACGAGAGATGTATTCTATTCCATGTATCCAAGTCCTTCATTATTTCTTTCCATGTTTTCTTATAATTATTTTCAATCAGATTTATATTTTTCATAGTTAACCAGATTCCAAGGTATCTTACTTTTTTAGTTATTTTAATTCCAGTTTGACTTTCAAGATCGTTTTTGGTTTCTTCTTCCATATTTTTGGTCATTATTTTAGTCTTTGCTCTGTTCAATTTAAATCCGGATAATTTTCCAAATTCCTCTAGTAGCTTTAACACTTTGCCGACGCTCTCTTTTGGTTCTTCCAATGACAGCATAAGATCGTCTGCATATGTTTTCAGTTTATATTCTTTCGCTCCTATTTTTATGCCACGGATCTCTGGGGTTTTTCTTATCTTGTTTGTGATTATCTCTAAAACCATGATAAACAACAGCGGTGACAGAGGGCACCCCTGTCGAGTGCCTTTTGCTATTTCAAACTGTTCTGTCAGGGTATTGTTAATAATTAATCTAGCTCTTTGTTGTGTGTAGATTGCTCTAACTCCTTGCAGGAATATGCCATCTATCCCTGATCTTTCCAGGCACTTTATCAGAAAACCCCAGGAGACATTGTCGAAAGCCTTCTCGGCATCGACGAACATTAAAGCAGCGGGAATTTCATTATGACATTCTAAATATTCAATGATGTCTATTGTATGTCTAATGTTATCTTTTAATTGTCTGTTGGGAAGGAAACCGGCCTGGTCAATATGGATGAGATTCGTTAAACACTTTTTAAGTCTGTGTGCCATTATATCTGCGAAGATCTTGTAGTCGTTATTTAGTAATGAAATCGGTCTATAATTCTTGATGTTAAGTTTGTCTGAATCTGGTTTCGGAATCAACGTAATATAGGCTTCTTTCCAGGATGCTGGCATTTTTCCTCCTCTTAGTATCTCGTTGATTACGTCACATAGTACTGGTGTTAAGTGTTCCTCTAGGACCTTGTAATACTTGGCAGATAACCCGTCTGGGCCTGGGGCTTTCCCCAGTTTCATCCTCTTGATTGCCTCTCGGATCTCCTCTATTTTTATGGGTTTATTTAAGGCGGTTCTTTCCTCTTCTGATATATTTTTGGGACTATTTTCTTCTAGATATTTTCTTCAACTTTTATTTTATTGATGGTACTAAATTTTCTTCTTTTTCTCAGTTGCCACGCCAGAAACTTTCCAATTTTATTTGCAGATTCGAAGGACCTTTGTTTCATTAACTTTATTCCCCATTCCACCTCTTGGCTTATTAATATCGAGTATTCTGTTTGGAGCGTTTTATATTGTTGCTTATAGCCATCGTCATTTGGGTTTTTTATCATATTTTTTTCACATTTTTTCAATTGATGGATTAATTCTTCTTTTTTTTTCTCTTTAGCCTTTTTTCTTTGGGTATTTTGTTGTATCAGGAGGCCTCTTAACACAGCCTTGCTAGCATCCCATACTGTGTCTATACCTGTCCCTTTGTTGATGTTTAAGTCAAAGTAGTCTTTAATGGTAATTTTAGCTTTTTAGATCACTTCTTCTTTTTCAAGTAGGTAGTCATTCATTCTCCATCTGTACAGCCCTTGGATCTTCCACTTTAATTGTAATGTTATTGGGCTATGATCCGATAAGGTTCTGGGTAGAATTTCGCATTTCTACGTTCTTATTATTAGTTCTCTTGAGATCCATATCTGATCCAGCCTGCTCCAGCTCTGATGTGGTTCAGAGAAATGGGTAAATTGTTTCATTGTAGGGTTTTTGTATCTCCATATATCTATTACGTCCAGATTTTCTTCCAGATCATTAAACGATTTCGGTAGTTTCCCTTGATTTATGTTCTTTTTTCTTGTACTTCTATCTAGTTCTGGCGTCGGAACCGCATTTAAATCTCCGAGTAAGACCAGTTTATTGTTGTCTAGCTCTAATAAAGATTGTTCCAGTTTCTTCCACTTCCTGTTCCCTCTAGGAGGCTTCACTTTGGCTGCTCCCGGTGTTGGGGCTCTGGTCGCTGACTGAGCCTTGGCACCACCTATCTCCATCGGCTCCTCTCCCCCTCCCAGTGGAGGCGTGAGTCTCTGGGAAAGAAAGGAGGTGCCCTTGCTGGCGTGCGTCCCCAACGCCCTTCATCTTTGCTCCAGGGACGTTCTTCTAGCCGCACACCAATCGTCAGCGCCTTCTGGACCACTTCTTGAGTGCTCCGTGGTCTCTCCCCCCTTGCGATTTCGTCTTTCACAGCCCCGTTCAGCCCCTCCCAGAACAGGTCCCTGACGGACGCTGAGTCTTTTTCCCATCCCAGCGCGTTGACCAATGCAAAAAAGCGGGAATGATATTGCCTTACAGTGGCTCTGCCTTGTTTCAAACCGTGAATCTCTTTTCTAGCGACATCCACATCTATCTCCGATAAAAAACAATCGTCCATTGCCTTAATGAAGGCTTTTGCGTTTTGGAGGGCTGGATCATTATCTCTCCACAGATTGCGCAACCACGCTTTAGCTTCTCCATGGAGATGCGTTAGTATGAAGCCTACTTTCTCCTGCTCATCTCTAAAGTCCTTCTCCAGTAACTTTAGCGCAAAAACTACGTCTGCTCTGAAGTTAGGATATTGCTGCAGACTCCCATCGAAATGCGACACCAGGCTCCCCCCTCTCTTCCCGAGCCCAATCCCCTCTGATTTGGCTCCCGGTGGCCCCTGTTTAGTCAACATTTCCAACCTGGTTTGCAGATCCTTGCAGACAGCATCTGATTCCTCTTCTCTCCTCCTTGCCGCTAGTATTTCTGCGTTAAGTTGTGCCACGGCGTCTTGCAAAGCTGCCAGTCGTTCTTCTGTAGTCATCTTGTGCTGCTTTTGTGAGCTCGCGAAGCACCAATCTTCGCCCCTCGCTGCGTCCTCTCACATTGCGAGGTTCTTTGAAGAAGAAGAAGAAGAAGAGTTTGGATTTGATATCCCACCTTTCACTCCCTTTAAGGAGTCTCAAAGCGGCTAACATTCTCCTTTCCCTTCCTCCCCCACAACAAACACTCTGTGAGGTGAGTGGGGCTGAGAGACTTCACAGAAGTGTGACTGGCCCAAGGTCACCCAGCAGCTGCAAGTGGAGGAGTGGAGACGCGAACCCGGTTCCCCAGGATTACGAGACTACCGCTCTTAACCACTACACCACACTGGCTCTCGAATGAGACGGGACTTACTGTCAGAGCTGCCTCCAGGTCCCAGCTCACAGAGGACCAACGCTAGGCTGTAGTTATGTACAAAAGTCTTTATTGAGGTTCAGTTTCCATTTTAAAGCCGCAGCGCGCAGCTCTACGTCTCGACCTTAGACCGGCGAAGTCCCGTCTGAGTCTCCGCCCCTTCCACACCAGTTTAACACTCTCGCTTTGCTCCACCTCTTCCTAAGTTCCTTTCTCCTCTGGGCCCTCCTGCCCGCTAGGGTTTCATCCTTTCTGGACTCCTCTGATGCTGACCCTGATGATTCTTCCCCCTCCTTCCGGCGGGCTTTAGGACCTGGTTCCCTATCCGGGCTACCTTCTGTGCCGCTCGCCTGTACATTTGAACTTGGCGCGGGCGCCCAGCCTGCAACTTTCCTCTTTTTTTTTTTTATAATAATTTTTATTAATTTTCCACACAAATAATAAAGAACAATATAAAACAGTATAACTTCAAGCTCATCGGTTCATGCCCTTTTTTCTTTGACTTCCCCATACCTCCCCAACCCTGCATCCTTATTTAATAATTCTTTAGCAACCCTTAGGTCCATTGTCTTAATTCCCTTTCATCAAAAATTTCTTAAGTTTTTTATTTACTGCTGCAATTCTTTACTTCTTACCCCCTGACATCTTAACATTCCTCAATTTTACAATTATTTTTAAGATATATTTTGAATTTCTTCCAGTCCTCTTCCATTGTCTCTTTCCCCTGGTCCCGGATTCTGCCCGTCATCTCGGCCAGTCCCATAAAGTCGATCACCTTTGTTTGCCATTCTTCCAGAGTAGGTAGTTCTTGCGTCTTCCAATACTTTGCCAGTAGAATTCTTGCTGCTGTAGTGGCATACATAAAGAAAATCCTATCCTTCCTTGGCACCATTTGGCCCACCATGCCCAAGAGGAAAGCCTCTGGTTTCTTAGGAAAAGTCCACTTAAGGACCTTCTTAATTTCATTATAGATCATTTCCCAGAAAGCTTTAACCTTTGGGCAGGTCCACCAAAGGTGGTAGAAAGTGCCTTCAGTCTCATTACATTTCCAACACTTATTATTAGGCAAATGATATATTTTTGCAAGCTTGACTGGGGTCATGTACCATCGGTAGATCATTTTCATAATATTTTCTTTTAAGGCATTACATGCAGTAAATTTAATACCGGTGGTCCATAACTGTTCCCAGTCAGCAAACATAATATCATGACCGATATCTTGTGCCCATTTAATCATAGCTGATTTCACCATTTCATCCTGTGTATTCCATTTTAACAGCAAGTTATACATTTTTGATAAGTTCTTAGTATTGGGTTCCAACAATTCTGTTTCTAGTTTTGACTTCTCTTTCTGAAATCCTATTTTCCTGTCCTGTTTAAACGTCTCATTTATCTGATGGTAATGCAACCAGTCTCGAACCTTAGGCTTTAGTTTCTCATAACTCTGAAGTTTCACCCTTTTGCCATCGTATTCTAAAATCTCATGATATTTTGGCCATTTAGAATCCATATTAAGTTTTTTTACTTCCCTAGCTTCCATTGGTGACACCCACCTAGGGGTTTTACTTTCCAACAAATCTTTGTATCTAATCCAAACGTTATACAATGCTTTCCTTACAATATGGTTTTTAAAGCTTTTATACACCTTTACCTTGTCGTACCATAAGTATGCATGCCAACCAAAACTATTGTCGTACCCTTCCAGATCCAAAATGTCAGTGTTCTCAAGAAGTAGCCAGTGTTTCAACCAGCAGAAAGCTGCTGATTCATAATAAAGTCTTAAGTCCGGCAGGGCAAACCCCCCTCTATCCTTTGCATCAGTTAAAATCTTAAATTTAATTCTGGGCTTTTTGCCCTGCCAGACAAATTTTGATATGTCTTTCTGCCACTTCTTGAAACAGTCCATCTTGTCCACAATCTGCAACGTCTGGAATAAGAACAGCATTCTAGGCAATACATTCATCTTAATAGTAGCAATTCGGCCTAACAAGGAAAGTTTCAACCTTGACCATATTTCCAGATCCTTTTTAACTTCTGACCAACATTTTTCATAATTATCCTTAAATAAGTTCACATTCTTGGATGTTAAGTTTACCCCCAGGTATTTTACCCTTTTTGTTATTTCCAAGCCTGTTTCATTCTGAAAACTCTCTCTTTCTTCCATTGTTAAATTTTTTTCCAACACTTTCGTTTTTTGTCTATTCAATTTAAAACCTGCTACTCGACCAAATATATCAATTAGTTCTAATACTCTTTTAGTACTAGTGTCTGGCTGTTGCAAAGTCAATACCAGATCATCTGCAAATGCTCTTAATTTGTAATGTCTAACTCCGACCTGAACTCCTTTAACCAACTGGTCCTTTCTGATCATGTTTAACAAAACCTCCAGGACTGATATAAAAAGCAAAGGGGATATTGGGCAACCCTGTCGTGTACCTTTTTCTATAGGTATTTCTTCTGTTACCACGTTATTTACAATTAATTTGGCCTTTTGTTGAGAATATATTGCACCTATACCGTTTTCAAAACCTTGTCCTACCCCCATCCCTTGGAGATTCTTTTTCATAAAGGTCCAACAAATGTTGTCAAAGGCTTTCTCCGCGTCCACAAAAATCAAAACTGCTTTCCTGTTAATATCAACGTCCAGCAGCTCCAAAATGTCTATAATGTTTCTCACATTGTCTGACATATGTCTACCTGGGAGAAAGCCTGTTTGGTCCTTATGAATCTCTTCTGCTAACACTCTTTTCAATCTTTTTGCCAAAATGTCTGCAAAAATTTTGTAATCCACATTGAGTAAAGATATAGGGCGGTAGTTTTTAACCTGGTTCTTCTCAGTCTCTGTTTTCGGTATAAGTGAGATGAAAGCCTCTTTCCACGATTCAGGTGCCTTTTTCCCCTTCAAAATTTCATTGCAAACTTCCTTCAATGGTTGTATCAGCCATTCTTTCAGCATTTTGTAGTATTTGGCCGTCAGGCCATCTGGTCCTGGTGATTTTCCCAATTTCATGTTTTGAATGGCACCCTCTATTTCTTGTTCTGTTATTTCCTCATTTAAGATCCTTTTACTTTGTTCTGAAATTTTTGGTAGACCGTATTTTCTGATGAATTCTTCTATTTCTTGTTCGTTAATTGGCCCTTGTGCATACAATTTCTTAAAAAAACTTTGAAAACAATTGTTGATCTCATTGGGTTTGTGGATAATTTTTCCATCCATTTCTAGACTTGTTACAGTATTCATTTTCTGCCTTTTTTTCAGTTGCCATGACAGAAGTTTCCCACATTTATCCGCTGATTCAAAAGTTCTTTGTCTCATTTGCTTTATCTTCCATTCTATTTGTTGGTTCATAAGCTCCATGTACTGCATCTGATAAAACTTTATTTCTCTCAAAATCTCATGGGACTTTGGTTTAGACCTCAACTTCTTCTCTCCTTCTTTTATTTTTTCTAAAATTTTTTCCTTCTTCTCATTTTGTTGCTTCCTCTTTATAGAATTTTGTTGAATTAGGAAACCTCGCATCACGGCTTTGCTTGCGTCCCAGATTATTCTTTTTTCCACATCTGTTTTCCTGTTGATCTCAAAGTAATCTTTTAATGTTTTAAGGGCCTTCTTGTGGATCTCTTCATCCTTAAATAGGGTGTCATTCATTCTCCATCTAAAGGATCCAGTTGTTGTTAGTTTCATCTCCATCTTCACCGCGTTATGGTCGGAGCACGTTTTTGGACATATTTCTACTTTTTTTGTTCTTGGCGCCAGACTGCTAGAAATCCAAATTTGGTCTATTCTTGTCCATGTCATTTTTGCTTCAGAGAAGAAAGTTCCCTCCCTCTCTAGAGGATTCTTTGTTCTCCAAATATCAATCAAGTCCATTGTTTCAGTCATTTCGAAAAAGATCTTTGGTAGTCTCCCTTCTTTTGAAATCACTTGTCTCTGTGCTTTGTCCATATTTGTTGAGACAACTCCATTCATATCTCCCATCATTAGGATTTTATAATCTAGAAAGTCAACTAATGTCTCATGCAACTTCCTGAAGAATTCGGCCTTCCCTTCATTTGGGGCATAAACTCCCACAATTAGTATCTTTTCTCCTTGGATTTGTATTTCAATTGCCAGGTATCTTCCTTGTTCATCTTTAAATATCAATTTTGGAACCAACTTTTCCTTTGCATAGATCACCACACCTCTTTTCTTTACTTTGTCTGATGAGATAAATTCTTGACCAAGTCTCTTATTTATCAGTAATTTCCTGTGTATCCTGGCAATATGGGTTTCTTGCAAACATATTATATCTAATTGTTCTTTCTTCAAAATGTGAAAAACCTGTCGTCTTTTCCGAGGAAGGTTCAAACCGTTACAGTTCCAACTAAGGAGTTGCAGAGACATTTTGTATTTAAGTATTTAAGTAGCTGTTCCTCCAACTGCTCCAAGCTTCTGCTCTTCCTCCGATGGTGGTGGTAAAAGTCCAAATGACAAATTTGCTATATCAGGCGGTTCCCTCTCCTCCACGGTTCCTTTCTGCAAATCCTCCAGGTATCTCTCCAGAAATTGTTCTTTGTCCTGAATTGTTTTTATTTTAATCTTCCTTCCTTTAAAGTTAAAGGACAATCCTTGTGGAAACTCCCATCTGAATGGTATGGTGTTTTTCTTCAGCAGATCTGCTAGGCTTTTATAATATGTTCTCACCTCTAAAATGTATTTGGGGATGTCCTTAAAAATCTGTATCTGACAATTTTGGATCACCAATGCCTTCTGATAATGCAGATTCAATATTTTATCTCTTTCTTCTTTTGATCTCAGTGTAATTAAACAATCCCTTGGTTTTTTATCCTGCTTTCTACCCAATCGAAAAGCTGATGTTATCTCAAGTTCATCCTCTTCCTCCCATTCCTCCTGCCAAAAAGTTATAATGTTCTCTGTAAGAAATTTCACAAGGTTGTCCCCTTCCCCTTCAGGCACCAATCTAAGTTTTAAGTTCTTCTCTTTACGTTGAAGTTCCAGTAAGGAGAGGGCTGCATCATGCTCATTCACTTTTTTAATAATAGGCCCAAACTTTTCCCTTGTCTCTTCAGCCGTTGTTTTTGCACTTTCTGCAATCTTTCGTGTTTCTGAATTTTCCTGAATTAATCTATTTATAGAATCTGTGTTAGATTTAACACTAGCTGTATTCACATCCAATCTTGTTGTCAACTCAGTTAGTTTTTTAGAGTTCTCTGTCGATAGCTTTGTCAGTGCTTCCAGGGATTGATTTATTTTAAGTAGTGCCTGAGTCATAGGATCCATGGAAGCTGGTGTTTTTTCCTGTGCAGCTGAGACAGTTCCTGATATAGAGCCCCTTTTCTTGTGAGATTGTTTTGCTTTCAGCCTTGTTACTATCTCTTCTGTAGGGGCACTCATATCCTCAAGGTCGTTTTCACAGAGTTGATTTCCAAGTGGAAAATCCCACTGTTACTTTTCCCAGTGCAACAGTTTCACTTGAGACCCTCTAGAGGGAGCATTCAATTGTATCCAAGTGGCAAGGATAAAGAGAAACAAAGAAGCAAGGAAGTATAACAGTAGCCAAAAGTTTCCAATATCCAAGCCGTAACGTCTCTATCTTCTATGTGGCCAAAATGCAACAGAATAATTCTAAGGTCCGGTAACTTTGTTACAAGCAAATCCCCGCTTCTCAAAGTTTGACAGTCCACGTCCCGGTGCCTTATTTGGGCAGCCCGACCCAGGGGGATTTGGCAATGGAAGATCTTAATTTTCCAATAATTTTCCAGCAGGTTAACAGCGTTCCAGTCCCTTCCCCCCTCCTCCTGCCAATCTGGGGGGAAATTTTAAGTCCGATGTCAGTTTGACAGCTTAAAAAAATTAGAAAGGTTCCCTTTAAATGCAGCTTGATTTTCGTTGCTTTATCTCTTCTGCAGTTCCGGGGAGGCAGACTTCCTTAATTTATGCCTTTCCCGTTTTCAGCCGAATTTCTTATTTAATGTCCCGTTTCTTTTCCGATCTTACTCACGGGTGCTGTGGTCAAATTCCAATTGCAGGAAGGAATCGGCGCTCTCCGCTCATGGCGACACGGCTTCACTCCGCTAGCTGGGTGACGACTCTCAGCACCGCGCTTACCCCGATGCCGCTCAGAAGCCTTTAAAAAGGCTCCCTCACAGTGCCGGGGGGCGCAAAAGGTGCCCACCGAATCTCCTTTGTTCACAGGCTCCGCGCCTGTGATTTTAGGGGTCCCCCGCTTGCCGTAGCGGGTAAGACCCGAACTAACGAAGCAGTCCTGCCTCGGAGCTCGAGGCTCGGACCGCCATTAAGCGCTGGCGCCGACCGGAAGTCCCGCCTGCAACTTTCCTCTTGACCGTTCCCTCGCTCTCCGATGGAGGCGTGGCCAACCCTGACTCATCTTCTTTCGCTGGTGGTGCAGATGTGGGCTCTGATACCTGGGACTCCTCCCCCCCACTACGCTCTGGTGGTGAAGCAGGTCCTGATTTCCAACTGCTGCTCTGGGAGTCCCCGCTGGCCCCTTGCTTCTGGGGTGTCCCCCCTTGCCCTGCCCATTGGCGCCCCCTTCTGTGAATCTTCCGATTCGCTGGAGAGGCTCATGGAATCTATCGGGCTGCTGTCATCTTCTCCTACGCTGCCCTCGGATTGCTCCCCCTCGCTCTCCATCTCCTCTCCTCTCTGCGCTCCCGCTGAGTCCCTGACAATAGCTTATTCGTCTTCTTTCTATGCATATTGTCAGAGGTGCCTCTAGGTCCCAGCTCACAGAGGACCAACGCTAGTGTCAGAGCTGCCTCCAGGTCCCAGCTCACAGAGGACCAACGCTAGGCTGTAGCTATGTACAAAAGTTTTTATTGAGTTTCAGTTTCCATTTTAAAGCCGCAGCGTGCAGCTCTACGTCTCGACCTTAGACCGGCGAAGTCCCGTCTGAGTCTCCTCCCCTTCCACACCAGTTTAAGACCCTCGCCTTGCTCCACCTCTTCCTAAGTTCCTTTCTCCTCTGGGCCCTCCTGCCCGCTAGGGTCTCATCCTTCCTGGACTCCTCTGACGCTGACCCTGACGATTCTTGCCCCTCCTTCCGGCGGGCTTTAGGACCTGGTTCCCTATCCGGGCTACCTTCTGTGCCGCTCGCCTGTACCTTTGAACTTGGCGCGCGCGCCCAGCCTGCAACTTTCCTCTTGACCGTTAACTCGCTCTCTGATGGAGGCGTGGTCAAACCTGACTCATCTTCTCTCGCTGGTGGTGCATATGTGGGCTCTGACACCTGGGACTCCTCCCCCCACTACGCTCTGGTGGGGAAGCTGGTCCTGATTTCCAACTGCTGCTCTGGGAGTCCCCGCTGGCCCCTTGCTTCTGGGGTGTCCCCCTTGGGTCGCCCCTTGCCCTGCCCATCGGCGCCCCCTTCTGTGAATCTTCCGATTCGCTGGAGAGGCTCATGGAATCTATCGGGCTGCTGTCATATGCTCCTACGCTGCCCTCGGATTGCTCCCCCTCGCTCTCCATCTCCTCTCCTCCCTGCGCTCCCGCTGAGTCCCTGACATCCACCCCCCCCTCGAAGCCCCCCCTTCCCCCCTCCCCCTCTTCTGGCGTGGGTTCCGGGTGCTCCAATGCTGTGGGGGTGCATGCCGGATACAGGTCTTCCCCCCTGGCATGCTGCCAGTCCGTGACGGGTACATCGACGTCGCTCTCCTCCGCTTCCATCTCGTTGCCGGCGTGCTCGAACCCAGGATCCTCCCCCAACCCGTCCATGCCCCCTTGTTCCCCCATTTCCTCTGGGGAGTCTGCGTGCCAGGGCCCTCTGAGCAGTCTCCTGCGCCACTCCTCCTCGGGTTGAGTGTCCCACCAATAAGAGCGTTCCACACCCAAGTCTGAGACCGACCCCTCCGGCGAGGTAGTCTCTGGAACCGTCTCCTCAGCCGAGGAGAACACTTGAAACGTACTGGCTGAGAGTGTGGGGGTGAAAAGATATTCGTCAAAATAATCCTCCGGCATGGGCCTGTGTGGTAAGAGTGCGTGGAACTCGTCTTTGAGGTAGTGCTCCTCCACCGCATAGTACGGCACCCAGCTGTTGGCGCTGGCCGGGGCACCTTCCCTTGCGATGAGATATTCGACTCCCTCTTCCCCCCATCTCGAGTCCAAAATCTCCGTCACCTCGTTGAGTGGCCCCGCCCTCGGCAACCCCCCTGTCACGGGTGAGTCTCTAAGCGGACTGGGAGCTGTCCCTGGCTCCTGAAACCTGTGAGGTGCCTTGTAGGGTGTGAGCACCGATCTATGAAAGACCGGGTGCATTCTGGATCCCTCCGGTAGTGTCAACCGGAAGGCCACTGGGTTGATCTGTGCCTCGACTTGGTAAGGGCCTAGCTGCTTGTGTCCGAGCTTCTTCTTAGCTAAGGATCTGGTCGGCACTGCCTGGGCTGCTAACCAGACCCAGTCCCCTACCCGTATGTCCTCCCCAACTCTCCTGTGTCTGTCTGCCTGCATCTTGTACACGTGTTTTGCTAGCTCCAACTGCCTTCGGAGCTGTTCATTGACCTCCTGTAACTCCTCTGCCAATGCCTCTGCTCCCTGTGGCTCCCCCTCCCCCGCTTTCTCTAAGCCCGGGAAGGTCCTGGGATGTCGCCCATTGTTGGCGAAAAACGGTGTCACCCCCGTGGACACGTGTTTCGTGTTGTTGTAGGCAAACTCGGCCAGTGGTAGGTAGTCCACCCAGGTCGAGGGCTGCTGGTTCGCGTAGCATCTCAGGTACTGCTGCATGACGGCGTTGACCCTCTCCGCTTGTCCGTTGGTCTGCGGGTGTCTTGCCGACGCTAGGTTGACCTTGACGTTCAGGATGCCCATCAGCTTCCGCCAGAAACTCGAGATGAACTGGCGCCCCCGGTCGGACAGGATAGACCGTGGCAGGCCATGTACCTTGAACACGTGGTCTATGAACAGCTTGGCTGTCTGTTCCGCTGTGGCCACCTTCGCGCAAGGAATGAAGTGCGCCATCTTGGTGAACATGTCGACTACCACGAGTACTGCTCTTTTGCCCCTCGAGCTGGGCAGGTCAGTGACAAAGTCCAAGGCTACCCTCTCCCACGGTTCGGACGGGGTCTGTAGCGGTTCTAACAGTCCCGCCGGCGGTCTGTGTACTGGCTTGGCCCTTTGGCAGGTGTTGCACCTCGTGACGTAATCCGCAACTTCTCCTCGCATCTTGGGCCACCAAAAGTCTCTGGCTACTAATTCCACCGTCTTTTCCTTGCCGAAATGTCCGGCGCTGGGTGTGTCGTGTAGCTGTTGCAGTACTGTCGCGCGGAGTTCATCTCCCAGTATGTAGATGGCCCCCTTGCGGAGGAGCAGTCCGTCGCGTATCTGGAACTCGTCGTCCTTTGCTGTGCCGCTGCGCACCTCCTCCATCTTGGATCGCGCGAAGGAATCTGTTTGCAGCTCGCGCCGTATCGCTTCCAGGTCTACGGTGGCTGAAGCGCATGCCCACGCCTTGGGTGCGAAAATGTGTTTGGCCGCTACCGGTGCTGCTTCCTCCAGATACTGCGGCTTCCTGGATAGCGCATCAGCCATGATGTTGTTGTCTCCGGGGATATATTCTATCCTGAAGTCGAAATCCGCAAAGAACTCCGCCCAGCGGATGTGTCTCTGGTTTAGGAACCGCGCCGTGCGCCAGTATTCCAGGTTCTTATGGTCCGTGCGAACTTGCACCGTGTGTTTGGCTCCGATGAGGAAGTGCCGCCACGCCTTGAATGCTGCATGAATGGCCAGCAACTCTCTGTCCCAGATGGTGTAGTTCTGCTCCGACTTGCTGAGCTTCCTGGAGTAGAAAGCACACGGCCTCCAATCCCCTTGCGGGTCTTTCTGCAACAGGACTGCCCCCACGGCTCTGTCGGAGGCATCCGTCTCCACCCTCATTTGTTTGCTGGGGTTCACATGCAGCAGTTGTTCCTCGGAAGCGAAAAGACGCTTGAGTTTCTGAAAAGACTGCTCCGCCTGCTCCGTCCAGATGAACTTCTTCTTCTTGGAGCTGAGGGTGTCCGTGATGGCCGCCGTCTGCATAGCGAAACCCTTGATGAACTTGCGATAAAAGTTAGCAAAGCCGACAAACCTCTGGACCTCCTTCCGATTGTGCGGGCTCTTCCAGTCCAGTACTGATCGTACCTTGGCGCTGTCCATGGCGATTCCCTTGTCGGACAGCTTGTAGCCCAGGAAATCCACCTCCGTCATGTCGAACTGGCATTGCTGCAGTTTGGCGTAAAGCCTGTGCTCCCGTAGTCTTTGCAGGACTTCCTTGACATCTCTCTCCTGAGCCTCCTGCGATTCCGAGAAGATCAGAATGTCGTCCAGGAAGCAGACGCACTTCTTGTAGAGGAGCCCCGCTAACACGTGATGCATGAAGGCTTGGAAGCAATGGGAGCCATTTTGTAAACTGAAGGGCATAACCCTATACTCATAGGTGCCCAAGGGCGTGAACATGGCCGTCTTCCACTCGTCGCCCTCCCGCATGCGTATAAGATTGTACACCCCTCGTAGATCCAACTTGGTGAAGATGCGTCCCTTCCTCACCGTCGCGAGCAAGTCGTCGATCTTGGGCATCGGGAAAGCCGTGGGCTTGGTTTTCGAGTTTAAAATTCTGAAATCAACTACTAGCCTCTTTTGGGGCGTGTCTTTTTTCTTCACAAAGAACACAGGGCTGCCCCCACCTCTTTGGATTCTCGGATGAAGCCCCGCTTCAAATTGTGATCTATGAACTCCCTGAGCTCTTGCAGTTCGTCTTCAGACATGGAGTACAGTTTTCCAGTCGGCAGCGTTGCCCCCGGCAGGAGGTCAATCATGCAGTCGTATGGTCTGTGGGGAGGCAGCTTGTCCACTTCCTTCTCGCAGAAGACCTCCAAAAACGCCTTGTACTTGTCGGGTACCGCTTGCAGCATGCCCAGTTGTAGCTGTGGGTCATCCTCTTGCCCCTCTTCCTCCTGGTTAGTCATGATGCAATGTTCTGCGCAGTAGGAGGAGCAGAAGGTCAATTTACGCTGGTACCATGCCAATGCCGGGCTGTGCCTGTCCAACCAGCTCATGCCCAACACTATGGGCGTGTCTGACAGTTGGGTGACATTGAAGCTGATGACTTCGTGGTGATTTCCAATTCGCATCACCATTGGCGGCGTTTGCTGTACCACCTGTCCCCCCAGCAATTCTCTTCCATCGACTGTCACTACTTTCAGGGGCATCGCGGCAGGCAGGAGCGCTATGCCATGTTGCTTGATGAAATCCACTCCTATAAAGTCTGCATTGCTACCAGAGTCAATGGTAATAGGGACTTCCATGGTGAGCCCATTGGGAAGCTGGAGTGTTGCGGTGAGCTGCACCACTGGTTTGGGCGGGAGGGGGTCTGTGGGCTGTAAGATTCCTGGGGACTGATTCACTGACTCGTCTGGCTGGGCCCCAGCGACTCTGCTTCCAGCCAGACTTCGTCGTTTCCCTGCTGCGGTTCCCTCTGCTGAGCTGCTTCTGTTACTTTTGCTGAGGCTGCATTGTGCTTGCGGAACCTCTGGGGGCACTCTTTTGCCATATGCTGAGCACTTTCGCAGATGTAACACTTCCTGTTCCCTGTAGGAGGCTTCACCTTGGCTGCTCCTGGTGTGAGGGCTCTGGTCGCTGACTGAGCCTTGGCACCACCTATCTCCATCGGCTCCTCTCCCCCTCCCAGTGGAGGCATGGATTGAGCGCGCGCTGAGTCTCTGGGAAAGAAAGGAGGTGCCCTTGCTGGCGTGCGTCCCCAACGCCCTTCATCTTTGCTCCAGGGACGTTCTTCTAGCCGCACACCAATCGTCAGCGCCTTCTGGACCACTTCTTGAGTGCTCCGTGGTCTCTCCCCCCTTGCGATTTCGTCTTTCACAGCCCCGTTTAGCCCCTCCCAGAACAGGTCCCTGACGGACGCTGAGTCTTTTTCCCATCCCAGCGCGTTGACCAATGCAAAAAAGCGGGAATGATATTGCCTTACAGTGGCTCTGCCTTGTTTCAAACCGTGAATCTCTTTTCTAGCGACATCCAGATCTATCTCCGATAAAAAACAATCGTCCATTGCCTTAATGAAGGCTTTTGCGTTTTGGAGGGCTGGATCATTATCTCTCCACAGATTGTGCAACCAGTTGTAGCTGTGGGTCATCCTCTTGCCCCTCGTCTTCCTGGTTAGTCATGATGCAATGTTCTGCGCAGTAGGAGGAGCAGAAGGTCAATTTACGCTGGTACCATGACAATGCCGGGCTGTGCCTGTCCAACCAGCTCATGCCCAATACTATGGGCGTGTCTGACAGGTGGGTGACATTGAAACTGATGACTTCGCGGTGATTTCCAATTCGCATCACCATTGGCGGCGTTTGCTGTACCACCTGTCCCCCCAGCAATTCTCTTCCATCGACTGTCACTACTTTCAGGGGCATCGTGGCAGGCAGGAGCGCTATGCTATGTTGCTTGATGAAATCCACTCCCATAAAGTCTGCATTGCTACCAGAGTCAATGGTAATAGGGACTTCCATGGTGAGCCCATTGGGAAGCTGGAGTGTTGCGGTGAGCTGCACCACTGGTTTGGGCTGGAGGGGTCTGTGGGCTGTAAGATTCCTGGGGACTGCTTCACTGATTCGTCTGGCTGGGCCCCAGCGGCTCTGCTTCCAGCCAGACTTCGTCGTTTCCCTGCTGAACTGCTTCTGTTACTGTTGCTGAGGCTGCAGTGTGCTTGTGGAGCCTCTGGGGGCACTCTTTTGCCATGTGCTGAGCACTGTCGCAGATGTAACACTTCCTGTTCCCTCTAGGAGGCTTCACTTTGGCTGCTCCCGGTGTTAGGGCTCTGGTCGCTGACTGAGCCTTGGCACCACCTATCTCCATCGGCTCCTCTCCCCCTCCCAGTGGAGGCGTGGATTGAGCACGCGCTGAGTCCCTGGGAAAGAAGGGAGGCGCTCTCGCTGGTGTGCGTCCCCAACGCCCTTCGTCTTTGCTCCAGGGAAGTTCTTCCAGACGCACCCCAATCGTCAGCGCTCTCTGGACAACTTCTTGAGTGCTCTGGGGTCTCTCCCCCCTTGCGATTTCGTCTTTCACAGCCCTGTTGAGCCCCTCCCAGAACAGGTCCCTGACGGCCGCTGAATCTTTTTCCCATCCCAGCGCGTTGACCAATGCAAAAAAGCGGGAGTGATATTGCCTCACAGTGGCTCTGCCTTGTTTCAATCCATGTATCTCTTTTCTGGCGACATCTACATCTATCGCTGATAAAAAACAAGCATCCATTGCCTTAATGAAGGCATTCGCGTTTTGGAGGGCTGGATCATTATCTCTCCACAGATTGCGCAACCACGCTTTAGCTTCTCCATGGAGATGAGTTAGTATGAAGCCTACTTTCTCCTGCTCATCTCTAAAGTCCTTCTCCAGTAACTTTAGCGCAAAAACCACGTCTGCTCTGAAGTTAGGTTAGTGCTGCAGACTCCCATCGAAATGAGACACAAGGCTGCCTCCTCTCTTTCCCAGCCCAATCCCCTCTGGTCTGGCTCCCGGTAGCCCCTGTCTAGTCAACATTTCCAACTTGGCTTGCAGATCCTTGCAGACAGCAGGTCCTGATTTCCAGCTACTGCTCTGGGAGGCCCTGCTGCCCCCTTGCTCCTGGGGCATTCCCCTTCGGAACCCCCTACCCCTGGCCACTGGCGCCCCCTCCTGTGAATCTTCCAATTCGCTGGAAAGGCTCATGGAATCCCTCGGTCCACTGTCTTCTCCTAGGCTCCCCTCGGATTCTTCCCCTTCGCTCTCCATCTCCTCTCTTCCCTGTGCCTCTGCTCCTGAGCCCCTGACATCCACCCCCCCTCGAAGCCCCCCTCCCCCTACTCCTCTTCTGGCGTGGGTTTTGGGTGCTCCAGTGTTGTGGGGGTGAGTGCAGGATACAGTTCTTCCCCCGTGGTGTGCCTCCTGCCGGTTAGATCCGGCCAGTCCTCAACGGGCTCGTCGACGTCGATCTCCTCAGCTTCCATCTCTCTGCCAGTGTGTTCGAACCCCGGATCCTCCCCCAACACGTCCATGACTCCCTCTCCCCCTGTCGCCTGGGGTGACGCTGCGTGCGCGGGCCCGCTCGGCAGTTCACTGCGCCACCCCACCACAGGTTGATCTTCCCACCAATAAGAGCCGCCTGTGCCAAACCCTGAGAGGGACCCCTCTGGGGAGCTAGTCCCCGGCGCTGTGTCCTCCTCTGAAGAGAAACCCCGGAACGTGCTGGCCGAAAGTATGGGTGTGAAAAGATATTCGTCAAAATAATCCTCCGGCATGGGCCTGTGTGGGAAGAGTGCGTGGAACTCGTCTTTGAGGTAGTGCTCCTCCACCGCATAGTACGGTACCCAGCTGTTGGCGCTGGCCGGGGTACCTTCCCTTGCGAGGAGATATTCAACCCCCTCTTCCCCCCATCTTGAGTCCAAAATCTCCGTGACCTCGTTGAGCGGCCCCGCCCTCGGCGACCCCCCTGTCGTGGGTGCGTCTCTAAGCGGGCTAGGAGCTGTCCCTGGCTCCTGAAACCTGTGAGGTGCCTTGTAGGGTGTGAGCACCGATCTATGAAAGACCGGGTGCATTCTGGATCCCTCCGGTAGTGTCAACCGGAAGGCCACTGGGTTGATCTGTGCCTCGACTTGGTAAGGGCCTAGCTGCTTGTGTCCGAGCTTCTTCTTAGCTAAGGATCTGGTCGGCACTGCCTGGGCTGCTAACCAGACCCAGTCCCCTACCCGTATGTCCTCCCCAACTCTCCTGTGTCTGTCTGCCTGCATCTTGTACACGTGTTTTGCTAGCTCCAACTGCCTTCGGAGCTGTTCATTGACCTCCTGTAACTCCTCTGCCAATGCCTCTGCTCCCTGTGGCTCCCCCTCCCCCGCTTTCTCTAAGCCCGGGAAGGTCCTGGGATGTCGCCCATTGTTGGCGAAAAACGGTGTCACCCCCGTGGACACGTGTTTCGTGTTGTTGTAGGCAAACTCGGCCAGTGGTAGGTAGTCCACCCAGGTCGAGGGCTGCTGGTTCGCGTAGCATCTCAGGTACTGCTGCATGATGGCGTTGACCCTCTCCGCTTTTCCGTTGGTCTGCGGGTGTCTTGCCGACACTAGGTTGACCTTGACGTTCAGGATCCCCATCAGCTTCTGCCAGAAACTCAAGATGAACTGGCGCCCCCGGTCGGACAGGATTGACCGTGGCAGGCCGTGCACCTTGAACACGTGGTGTATGAACAGCTTGGCTGTCTGTTCCACTGTGGCCACCTTCGCGCAAGGAATGAAGTGCGCCATCCTGGTGAACATGTCGACTACCACGAGTACTGCTGTCAGAGCAGAACCCCTGACAACTGCTGTTTTGCCCCTCGAGCTGGGCAGATCAGTGACAAAGTCCAAGGCCACCCTCTCCCACGGTTCGGACGGGGTCTGTCGCGGTTCCAACAGTCCTGCCGGCGGTCTGTGTACTGGCTTGGCCCTTTGGCATGTGTCGCACCTCGTGACGTAATCCGCGACTTCTCCCCGCATCTTGGGCCACCAAAAGTCTCTGGCTACTAATTCCACCGTCTTGTCCTTGCCGAAATGTCCGGCGCTGGGTGCGTCGTGTAGCTGTTGCAGTACTCTCGCGCGGAGTTCATCTCCCGGCACGTAGATGACCCCTTTGTGGAGGAGCAGTCCGTCGCGTATCTGGAACTCGTCGTCCTTCGCTGTGCCGCTGCGCACCTCCTCCATCTTGGATCGTGCGAAGGAGTCCGTTCGAAGCTCGCGCCGTATTGCTTCCAAGTCCACGGTGGCCGAAGCGCATGCCCACGCCTTAGGTGCGAAAATGTGTTTGGCCGCTACCAGTGCTGCTTCCTCCAGATACTGCAGCTTCCTGGATAGCGCATCAGCCATGATGTTGTTGTCTCCGGGGATATATTCTATCCTGAAGTCGAAATCCGCAAAGAACTCCGCCCAGCGGATGTGTCTCTGGTTCAGGAACCGCGCCGTGCGCCAGTATTCCAGGTTCTTATGGTCCGTGCGAACTTGCACTGTGTGTTTGGCTCCGATGAGGAAGTGCCGCCACGCCTTGAAGGCTGCATGAATGGCCAGCAACTCTCTGTCCCAGATGGTGTAGTTCTGTTCCAACTTGCTGAGTTTCCTGGAGTAGAAAGCGCATGGCCTCCAATCCCCTTGCGGGTCTTGCTGCAACAGGACTGCCCCCACTGCTCTGTCGGAGGCATCCGTCTCAACCCTCATGGGTCTGCTGGGGTTCACATGTAGCAGTTGTTCTTCGGAAGCGAAGAGACGCTTGAGTTTCTGAAAGGACTGCTCCGCCTGCTCCGTCCAGATGAACTTCTTCTTCTTGGAGCTGAGGGTGTCCGTGATGGCCGCCGTCTGCATAGAGAAACCCTTGATAAACTTGCGATAAAAGTTGGCAAAGCCGACAAACCTCTGGACCTCCTTCCGATTGCGTGGGCTTTTCCAGTCCAGTACCAAGCGTACCTTGGCGCTGTCCATGGCGATTCCCTTGTCGGACAGCTTGTAGCCCAGGAAATCCACCTCCGTCATGTCGAACTGGCACTTCTCCAGTTTGGCGTAAAGCCTGTGCTCCCGTAGTCTTTGCAGGACTTCCTTGACATCTCTCTCGTGAGGCTCCTGCGATTCCGAGAAGATCAGAATGTCGTCCAGGAAGCAGACGCACTTCTTGTAGAGGAGCCCCGCTAACACGTGATGCATGAAGGCTTGGAAGCAGTGGGAGCCATTTTGTAAACCGAACGGCATAACCCTATATTCATAGGTGCCCCTTGCTGGCGTGCGTCCCCAACGCCCTTCATCTTTGCTCCAGGGACGTTCTTCTAGCCGCACACCAATCGTCAGCGCCTTCTGGACCACTTCTTGAGTGCTCCGTGGTCTCTCCCCCCTTGCGATTTCGTCTTTCACAGCCCCGTTCAGCCCCTCCCAAAACAGGTCCCTGACGGACGCTGAGTCTTTTTCCCATCCCAGCGCGTTGACCAATCCGATAAAAAACAATCGTCCATTGCCTTAATGAAGGCTTTTGCGTTTTGGAGGGCTGGATCATTATCTCTCCACAGATTGCGCAACCACGCTTTAGCTTCTCCATGGAGATGCGTTAGTATGAAGCCTACTTTCTCCTGCTCATCTCTAAAGTCCTTCTCCAGCAACTTTGGCGCAAAGACTACATCTGCTCTGAAGTTAGGATATTGCTGCAGACTCCCATCGAAATGCGACACCAGGCTCCCCCCTCTCTTCCCGAGCCCGATCCCTTCTGATTTGGCTCCCGGTGGCCCCTGTTTAGTCAACATTTCCAACCTGTTTTGTAGATCCTTGCAGACAGCATCTGATTCCTCTTCTCTCCTCCTTGCCGCTCGTATTTCTGCGTTAAGTAGTACCACGGCATCTTGCAAAGCTGCCAGTCGTTCTTCTGTAGTCATCTTGTGCTGCTTTTGTGAGATCGCGAAGCACCAATCTTCGCCCCTCGCTGCGTCCTCTCACGTTGCGAGGTTCTTTGAATTGGGACGGGACTTACTGTCAGAGCTGCCTCCAGGTCCCAGCTCACAGAGGACCAACGCTAGGCTGTAGTTATATACAAAAGTCTATATTGAGATTTAGTTTCCATTTTAAAGCCGCAGCGTGCAGCTCTACGTCTCGACTTAGACCGCCGAAGTCCCGTCTGAGTCTCCTCCCCTTCCACACCAGTTTAAGACTCTCGCCTTGCTCCACCTCTTCCTAAGTTCCTTTCTCCTCTGGGCCCTCCTGGCCGCTAGGGTCTCATCCTTCCTGGACTCCTCTGACGCTGACCCTGACGATTCTTGCCCCTCCTTCCGGCGGGCTTTAGGACCTGGTTCCCTATCTGGGCTACCTTCTGTGCCGCTTGCCTGTACCTTTGAACTTGGCGCGCGCGCCCAGCCTGCAACTTTCCTCTTGACCGTTAACTCGCTCTCCGATGGAGGCGTGGTCAACCCTGACTCATCTTCTCTCGCTGGTGGTGCATATGTGGGCTCTGACACCTGGGACTCCTCCCCCCCACTGCGCTCTGGTGGGGAAGCTGGTCCTGATTTCCAACTGCTGCTCTGGGAGTCCCCGCTGGCCCCTTGCTTCTGGGGTGTCCCCCTTGGGTCGCCCCTTGCCCTGCCCATCGGCGCCCCCTTCTGTGAATCTTCCGATTCGCTGGAGAGGCTCATGGAATCTCTCGGGCCGCTGTCATATTCTCCTATGCTGCCCTCGGATTGCTCCCCCTCGCTCTCCATCTCCTCTCCTCCCTGCGCTCCCGCTGAGTCCCTGACACATACACTTTGCGATTTCTGGGTAAATGTGCTCTCAGAGCTGCCTCCAGGTCCCAGCTCACAGAGGACCAACGCTAGGCTGTAGTTATGTACAAAAGTCTTTATTGAGATTCAGTTTCCATTTTAAAGCCGCAGCGCGCAGCTCTACGTCTCGACCTTAGACCGGCGAAGTCCCGTCTGAGTCTCCTTCCCTTCCACACCAGTTTAAGACTCTCGCCTTGCTCCACCTCTTCCTAAGTTCCTTTCTCCTCTGGGCCCTCCTGCCCGCTAGGGTTTCATCCTTCCTGGACTCCTCTGACGCTGACCCTGATGATTCTTGCCCCTCCTTCCGGCGGGCTTTAGGACCTGGTTCCCTATCCGGGCTACCTTCTGTGCCGCTCGCCTGTACCTTTGAACTTGGCGCGCGCGCCCAGCCTGCAACTTTCCTCTTGACCGTTCCCTCGCTCTCCGATGGAGGCGTGGCCACCCCTGACTCCTCTTCTCTCGCTGGTGGTGAATATGTGGGCTCTGATACCTGGGACTCCTCCCCCCCACTACGCTCTGGTGGGGAAGCTGGTCCTGATTTCCAACTGCTGCTCTGGGAGTCCCCGCTGGCCCCTTGTTTCTGGGGTGTCCCCCTTGGGTCGCCCCTTGCCCTGCCCATCGCGCCCCCTTCTGTGAATCTTCCGATTCGCTGGAGAGGCTCACGGAATCTATTGGGCTGCTGTCATCCTCTCCTACGCTGCCCTCGGATTGCTCCCCCTCGCTCTCCATCTCCTCTCCTCCCTGCGCTCCCGCTGAGTCCCTGACATGTGCATTTACACCAAAGAACTTGAAATACTCGTGTTAGAGCTGCCTCTAGGTCCCAGCTCACAGAGGACCAATGCTAGGCTGTAAAAGGTAAAGGTAAAGGTACCCCTGCCCGTACAGGCAGTCTTGACAGACTCTGGGGTTGTGCGCCCATCTCACTTAAGAGGCCAGGGGCCAGCGCTGTCCGGAGACACTTCCGGGTCACGTGGCCAGCGTGACATCGCAGCTCTGGCAAGCCAGAGCCGCACACGGAAACGCCGTTTACCTTCCCGCTGGTAAGCGGTCCCTATTTAGCTACTTGCACCCGGAGGTGCTTTCGAACTGCTAGGTTGGCAGGCGCTGGGACCGAGCAGAGGGAGCGCACCCCGCTGCAGGGATTCGAACCGCCGACCTTTCGATCGGCAAGTCCTAGGCACTGAGGCTTTAACCCACAGCGCCACCTGCGTCCTACGCTAGGCTGTAGTAATGTACAAAATTCTTTATTGAAGTTCAGTTTCCATTTCAAAGCCACAGCGTGCAGCCTTAAACCCTAGATCGGCGAAGTCCCGTCTGAGTCTCCTCCCCTATGACACCAGTTTAAGATCCTAGCCCTGCTCCACCTTTTACGCTGCTCTCTCCTCCTCTGGGTCCTCCTGCCCGCTGGGGCATTGCCCTTTCTGGACTCTTCCGACGCTGAGTCGCTTAGCTCCTCCGTCTCCCTCCAGCGGGCTTTAGGACCCGGTTCCCAATCCTCATTCTCTGCTGTCCCGCGCTCCTGTACATTTGAACTTGCCTCTCGCGCCAGCCCAGTGACCTTTCTCCTAACCGTTACAGTACTTCGGTCACTGGCTCCCAAACCGTGCTCCCAAACCTGGCTCCCAAACCGTGCTTCCTGCTGTCCCGCGCGCCTGTACATTTGAACTTGGCGCGCGCGCCCAGCCAGCAACCTTTCTCCTGACCGTTACACTGCTCCTGTCACTGCTTCCCCCCTCGGGGGGGCTAGCTGGACCTGACTTCCCCTCCGTTCCCTCACTCTGCGATGGAGGCGTGGCCAGCTCTGACTCATCTTCTCTCCCTACTGGAGGAGACGCTGGCCCTGATTCATGGGACTCTTCCCCCCACTCCGCTCTGGTGGGGGAACTGGTCCTGATCTCCCGCTGCTGCTTTGGGAGTTTCCGCTGGCCCCTTGCTTCTGGTGTGTCCCCCCTGGGACCCCCCTTGCCCTGGCCATCGACGCCCCCCTCTGGGAATCTTCTGAATCACTGGAGAAGCTCATGGAATCTCTCGGGCCACTGTCATACTCCCCTACGCTGCCCTCAGATTCTTCCCCTTCGCTCTCCGTTTCCTCTCTCCCCTGTGTCTCTGCTCCTGAACCCCTGACATCCATCCCTCGAAGCCCCCCCTTCCCCCCTCCCCCTCTTCGGGTGTGGGTTCCGGGTGCTCCAGTGCTGTGGGTGTGAGTGCGGGATACAGTCCTTCCCCCCTGGTGTGCAGCTGGCCGGCTGGGTCCGTAATGGGCTCGTCGACGTCGATCTCCTCTGCTTCCATCTCTCTGCAGCTGTGCTCGAACCCAAGATCCACCCCCAACACGTCCATGTCCGTCTTCCCCCCCCGTTGCCCCGGGGGATGCTCCCTGCAAAGGCCCCTTCAGCAGTTCCCTGCTCCACCCTACCTCCGGTTGATCGTCCCACCAATACGAGCGGTCCGTGACAGACTCAGAGAGTGATCCCTCCGGGGAGCGTGTGTCGGGTGCTGGTTCCTCATCTGATGAGAACCCCTGGAACGTGCTGGCTGAAAGTGCGGGTGTGAAAAGATATTCGTCGAAATAATCTGCCGGCATGGGTCTGTGTGGGAAGAGTACGTGAAACTCGTCTTTGAGGTAGTACTCCTCCACGGCATAGTACGGTACCCACCTGTTGGCGCTGGCCGGGGTACCTTCCCTGGCAGGGGGATATTCCACCCCCTCTTCCCCCCACCTCGAGTCCAAAATCTCCGTGACCTCGTTGAGTGGCGCCGCTCTCGGCGACCCCCCCTGTTGGCAATTTGCGGGGTGGGTCTGGTGCGTTCCCTGGCGCCTGAAACCTGTGGGGTTCCTTGTAGGGTGTGAGCACTGATCTATGAAAGACCGGGTGCATTCTGGAGCCCTCCGGGAGTGTCAACCGGAAGGCTACCGGATTGATTTGTGCCTCGACTTGGTAAGGCCCTAGCTGCTTGTGTCTGAGCTTCTTCTTAGCTAACGTCCTGGCCGGCACTGCCTGGGCTGCTAACCAGACCCAGTCCCCCACCTGGATGTCTTCCCCAACTCTCCTGTGCCTGTCTGCCTGCACTTTGTATGCGTGTTTTGCTAGTTCTAAGTGCCTTCGGAGCTGCTCGTGTTCCTCCCGTAATTCCGCTGCCCAGGCCTCTGCTCCCTGTCTCTCTCCCTCCCCCACTTTCTCTAATCCCGGGAAGGTTCTGGGATGCCGCCCATTGTTGGCGAAGAACGGTGTCACCCCCGTGGACACGTGCTTCGTGTTGTTGTAGGCAAACTCGGCCAGCGGTAGGTAGTCCACCCAGGTCGAGGGCTGCTGATTCGCGTAGCATCTCAAGTACTGCTGCATGATGGCGTTGACCCTCTCCGCTTGTCCGTTGGTCTGCTGGTGTCGTGCCGACGCTAAGTTGATCTTGACGTTCAGGATGCCCAGCAGCTTCTGCCAGAAGCTCGAGATGAATTGGCGACCCCGGTCAGACAGGATGGACCGCGGTAAGCCGTGAACCTTGAACACGGGGTCTATGAACAGCTTGGCTGTCTGTTCCGCTGTGGCCACCTTCGCGCAAGGAATGAAGTGCGCCATCTTGGTGAACAGGTCTACGACCACGAGTACTGCTGTTTTGCCTCGCGAGCTGGGCAGATCTGTGACAAAGTCCAGGGCCACTTTCTCCCACGGTTCGAGCGGCATCTGTAGCGGTTCCAGCAGCCCCGCCGGCAACCTGTGTACTGGCTTGGCCCTTTGGCATGTGTCAGGGACTCAGCGGGAGCACAGGGAGGGGAGGAGATGGAGAGCGAGGGGGAGCAATCCGAGGGCAGCGTAGGAGAAGATGACAGCTGCCCGAGAGATTCCATGAGCCTCTCCAGCGAATCGGAAGATTCACAGAAGGGGGCGCCGATGGCCAGGGCAAGGGGGGACCCAAGGGGGACACCCCAGAAGCAAGGGGCCAGCGGGGACTCCCAGAGCAGCAGTTGGAAATCAGGACCAGCTTCCCCACCAGAGCATAGTGGGGGGGAGGAGTCCCAGGTATCAGAGCCCACATATGCACCACCAGCGAGAGAAGATGAGTCAGGGTTGGCCACGCCTCCATCAGAGAGCGAGGGAACGGTCAAGAGGAAAGTTGCCGGCTGGGCGCGCGTGCCAAGTTCATATGTACAGGCGAGCGGCACAGAAGGTAGCCCGGATAGGGAACCAGGTCCTAAAGCCCGCCGGAAGGAGGGGGAAGAATCAGGGGGGTCAGCGTCAGAGGAGTCCAGAAAGGATGAAACCCTAGCGGGCAGGAGGGCCCAGAGGAGAAAGGAACTTAGGAAGAGGTGGAGCAAAGCGAGAGTCTTAAACTGGTGTGGAAGGGGCGGAGACTCAGACGGGACTTCGCCGGTCTAGGCTTTAAGATGTAGAGTTGCGCGCTGCGGCTTTGAAATGGAAACTAAACCTCAATAAAGACTTTTGTACAAAAAGGACAGCCTGGCATTGGTCCTCTGTGAGCTGGGACCTAGAGGCAGCACTGACAGCATGTGTCACACCTAGTGAAGTAATCCGTGACTTCTCCCCTCATCTTGGGCCACCAAAAGTCTCTGGCTACTGATTCCGCCGTCTTGTCCTTGCCGAAGTGCCCGGCGCTGGGCGCGTCGTGTAACTGCTGCAACACTTTCGCGCGGAGGTCGTCTACCGGCACGTAGAGTGCCCCTTTGCAGATGAGCAGTCCATCGCGTATGTGGAACTCGTCGTCCTTCACTGTGCCTCTTCGCACCTCCTCCATCTTGGATTGTGCGAACGAATCTGTCTGCAGTGCGCGACTGTCAGGGGTTCAGGAGCAGAGGCACAGGGAGGAGAGGAGATGGAGAGCGAGGGGGAGGAATCCGAGGGGAGCATAGGAGAAGAGGACAGTGAACCGAGGGATTCCATGAGCCTCTCCAGCGAATCGGAAGATTCACAGAAGGGGGCGCCACAGAAGGGGAACGTCCCAGGAGCAAGGGGACAGCGGGGACTCCCAGAGCAGTAGTTGGAGATCAGGACCAGCTTCCCCACCAGAGCAGAGTGGGGGGGGGAAGAGTCCCAAGGATCAGGGCCAGTGCATTCCCCACCAGGGAGAGAAGATAAGGCAGGGCTGACCACACCTCCATCGGAGAGTCAGACAACGGAGGGGAGGTCAGATCCGGCCAGTGTACCGGAAGAGGGAAGCAGTGACAGAAGTAGTGTAACAGTCAGGAGGAAGGTCACTGGGTTGGTGCGAGAGGCAAGTTCAAATGTACAGGAGCGCGGGACAGCAGAGAATGAGGATTGGGTCCTAAAGCCCGCCGGAGGGAGGGGGAGGAGCTAAGCGACTCAGCGTCGGAAGAGTCCAGAAAGGTCCTAGCTCTGCTCCACCTTTTACGCTGCTCTCTCCTCCTCTGGGTCCTCCTGCCCGCTGGGGCATTGCCCTTTCTGGACTCTTCCGACGCTGAGTCGCTTAGCTCCTCCCCCTCCCTCCGGCGGGCTTTAGGACCCGGTTCCCAATCCTCGTTCTCTGCAAAGTGTAATGACCCTAAACAAAGCAAAACCGGTTGTTTTGGGTTCCAGCTACACAGAAAGAAGAATCTTGGATGTTGCTTATTTCAAGTCGTCTTCTGTGGTGTAAATGCACATTGACCCTGAAATGGCAAAGTGTATGTAATGAGACCAAAATAAAAAAACACTGTCTTTTCGCTTCCATATACGTAGAAAGAAGACGACTAAGCTATGATTGGGCTTATTTCCATTCTCATGGTGTTTTTTGAGTGTGCACCAGAATCGCCCCCAATAAAGCAAAAAGGCATTTTGGGTTCCATCTACATAAAAGGAAGATGATAAAGCTCTGATTGGGCTTATTTCCAATTGTTGCTTTTGGGGTTAGAATGCACATTCACCCAAAAATCACAAACAATATGTTATCAGCCCAAATAAAGCGTAGGTCTTTTGGTTCCAATCCAATAGAAAGAGGACGAATAAACTTTAATTGTTCTTTGATTGTTCTTTCGGTGTTCATTCACCCACATATCAAAGCAAAGTGTAATAAGCCTAAACAAAGCAAAACCTGTTGTTTTGGGTTCCATCTACATAGAAAGAAGAATCTTGGATGTCGCGAATTTCAATTCGTGTTCTTTGGTATAAATGCACATTGACACAGAAATCGCCAAGTGTATGTAATGAGACCAAAATAACAAAACAGCGTCTTTTTGCTTCCATATGTGGAGAAAGAAGAGGAAGAAGTTTTATTGGCCCTCTTTCAATTCGCATGGTGTTTATTGGGTGTGCAGCAGAATCTCCCCCAACCAAAGCAAAAAGGAGTTTTGGGTTCCATCTACATAAAAAGAAGATAATAAAGCTCATGTTGTTTTTGGAACATTGACCCAGAAATCGCAAAGTGTATGTAATGAGACCAAAATAACAAAACACCGATTTTTCGCTTCCATATGCATAGAAAGAAGAATAAGCTCAACACCATGCGAATTGAAAGAAGGCCAATCAAAGCTTATTCGTCTTCTTTCTACGCATATGGAAGCAAAAAGAGGCTGTTTTGTTATTTTGGTCTCATTACATACACTTTGCGATTTCTGGGTCAATGTGCATTCATACCAAAGAACACGAATTGAAATTCGCGACATCCAAGATAGGAGTTTTGGTTCCATCTCAATAGAAAGAGGACGAATAAGCTTTAATTGTTCTTTCGGTGTTCTTTCGGTGTTCATTCACCCAGATATCAAAGCAAAGTGTAATGAGCTTAAACAAAGCAAAACCGGTTGTTTTGGTTTCCAGCAGGGAGAGAAGATGAATCAGGGCTGGCCACACCTCTATTTCAGAGTGAGAGAACGGAGGGGAAGTCAGGTCCAGCTAGCCTCTCCGAAGGGGGAAGCAGTGACAGGAGCAGTGTAACGGTCAGAAGGAAGATTGCCGGTTGGGCACGCGCGCCAAGTTCGAATGTACAGGCGCGCGGCACAGCAGGAAACCCTGATTGGGAACCAGGTCCTAAAGCCCGCCGGAGGGAGGGGGAAGACTCAGGGGACTCAGTGTCAGAAGAGTCTAGAAAGGGCAAGACCCCAGCGGACAGGCGGACCCAGAGGAGGAAAGAGCAAAGGAAGAGGTGGAGCAAGGCTAGAGTCTTAAACTGGTGTCTGGGGGGAGGAGATTCAGACGGAGCTTCAGCGGTCTAGAGTTTAAGACGTAGAGCTGCACGCCGTGGCTTTAAAATCGAAAATGAACTTCAATAAAGACTTTTGTATATAACAACGAACTGGCGTTGGTCCTTTGTGAGCTGGGACCTCGGGCAGCTCTGACAGTAAGCTCCGTCTCAAAAATTAACCCTCGCAGCGTGAGTTGGCGCAGCGAGGGGCAAAACTTGGTGTTTTGCGAGCTCACGAAGATAGGCAAAGATGACTACAGATGTCAGAGCTGCCTCCAGGTCCCAGCTCACAGAGGACCAACGCTAGGCTGTAGTTATGTACAAAAGTCTTTATTGAGATTCAGTCTCCATTTCAAAGCCGCAGCGTGCAGCTCTACGTCCCGACCTTAGACCGGCGAAGTCCTGTCTGAGTCTCCTCCCCCTCCACACCAGTTTAAGACTCTCGCTTTGCTCCACCTCTTCCTAAATTCCTTTCTCCTCTGGGCCCTCCTGCCCGCTAGGGTCTCATCCTTCCTGGACTCCTCTGACGCTGACCCTGACGATTCTTGCCCCTCCTTCCGGCGGGCTTTAGGACCTGGTTCCCTATCCGGGCTACCTTCTGTGCCGCTCGCCTGTACCTTTGAACTTGGCGCGCGCGCCCAGCCTGCAACTTTCCTCTTAACCGTTAACTCGCTCTCCGATGGAGGCGTGGTCCACCCTGACTCATCTTCTCTCGCTGGTGGTGCATATGTGGGCTCTGACACCTGGGACTCCTCCCCCCCACTACGCTCTGGTGGGGAAGCTGGTCCTGATTTGCAACTGCTGCTCTGGGAGTCCCCGCTGGCCCCTTGCTTCTGGGGTGTCCCCCTTGGGTCGCCCCTTGCCCTGCCCATCGGCGCCCCCTTCTGTGAATCTTCCGATTCGCTGGAGAGGCTCATGGAATCTATCGGGCTGCTGTCATATTCTCCTACGCTGCCCTCGGATTGCTCCCCCTCGCTTTCCATCTCCTCTCCTCCCTGCGCTCCCGCTGAGTCCCTGACATCCATCCCCCCCTCGAAGCCCCCCCTTCCCCCCTCCCCCTCTTCTGGCGTGGGTTCCGGGTGCTCCAATGCTGTGGGGGTGCATGCCGGATACCGGTCTTCCCCCCTGGCATGCTGCCAGTCCGTGACGGGTACATCGACGTCGCTCTCCTCCGCTTCCATCTCGTTGCCGGCGTGCTCGAAACCAGGATCCTCCCCCAACCCGTCCATGCCCCCTTGTTCCCCCATTTCCTCTGGGTAGTCTGCGTGCCAGGGCCCTCTGAGCAGTCTCCTGCGCCACTCCTCCTCGGGTTGAGTGTCCCACCAATAAGAGCGCTCCGCACCCAAGTCTGAGACCGACCCCTCCGGCGAGGTAGTCTCTGGAACCGTCTCCTCAACCGAGGAGAACCCCTGAAACGTACTGGCTGAGAGTGTGGGGGTGAAAAGATATTCGTCAAAATAATCCTCCGGCATGGGCCTGTGTGGGAAGAGTGCGTGGAACTCGTCTTTGAGGTAGTGCTCCTCCACCGCATAGTACGGCACCCAGCTGTTGGCGCTGGCCGGGGCACCTTCCCTTGCGATGAGATATTCGACCCCCTCTCCCCCCCATCTCGAGTCCAAAATCTCCGTCACCTCGTTGAGTGGCCCCGCCCTCGGCGACCCCCCTGTCATGGGTGCATCTCTAAGCGGACTGGGAGCTGTTCCTGGCTCCTGAAACCTGTGAGGTGCCTTGTAGGGCGTTAGCACCGATCTATGAAAGACCGGGTGCATTCTGGAACCCTCCGGTAGTGTCAAACGGAAAGCCACTGGGTTGATCTGTGCCTCGACTAGGTAAGGGCCCAACTGCTTGTGTCCTAGCTTCTTCTTAGCTAAGGATCTGGCCGGCACTGCCTGGGCCGCTAACCAGACCCAGTCCCCTACCCGTATGTCCTCCCCCACTCTTCTGTGTTTGTCTGCTTGCATCTTGTATACGTGTTTTGCTAGGTCTAACTGTCTACGGAGCTGTTCATGGACCTCCTGTAACTCCTCTGCCAATGCCTCTGCTCCCTGTGGCTCCCCCTCCCCCTCTTTCTCTAAGCCCGGGAAGGTCCTGGGATGTCGCCCGTGGTTGGCAAAAAACGGTGTCACCCCCGTGGACACGTGTTGTGTGTTGTTGTAGGCAAACTCGGCCAGGGGCAGATAGTCCACCCAGGTCGAGGGCTGCTGGTTGGCGTAACATCTCAGGTACTGCTGCATGACGGCGTTGACCCTCTCCGCTTGTCCGTTGGTCTGCGGGTGTCTTGCCGACGCTAGGTTGACCTTGACGTTCAGGATCCCCATCAGCTTCCGCCAGAAACTCGAGATGAACTGGCACCCCCTGTCAGACAGGATAGACCGTGGCAGGCCGTGTACCTTGAACACGTGGTCTATGAACAGCTTGGCCGTCTGTTCCGCTGTGGCCACCTTCGCGCAAGGAATGAAGTGCGCCATCTTGGTGAACATGTCGACTACCACGAGTACTGCTGTTTTGCCCCTCGAGCTGGGCAGGTCAGTGACAAAGTCCAAGGCTACCCTCTCCCACGGTTCGGACGGGGTCTGCAGCGGTTCTAACAGTCCCGCCGGCGGTCTGTGTACTGGCTTGGCCCTTTGGCAGGTGTCGCACCTCGTGACGTATTCCGCGACTTCTCCCCGCATCTTGGGCCACCAAAAGTCTCTGGCTACTAATTCCACCGTCTTTTCCTTGCCGAAATGTCCGGCGCTGGGTGCGTCGTGTAGCTGTTGCAGTACTGTCGCGCGGAGTTCATCTCCCGGTACGTAGATGGCCCCCTTGCGGAGGAGCAGTCCGTCGCGTATCTGGAACTCGTCGTCCTTTGCCGTGCCGCTGCGCACCTCCTCCATCTTGGATCGCGCGAAGGAATCTGTTCGCAGCTCGCGCCGTATCGCTTCCAGGTCTATTGTGGCAGAAGCGCATGCCCACGCCTTGGGTGCGAAAATGTGTTTGGCCGCTACCGGTGCTGCTTCCTCCAGATACTGCGGCTTCCTGGATAGCGCATCAGCCATGACGTTGTTGTCTCCGGGGATATATTCTATCCTGAAGTCGAAATCCGCAAAGAACTCCACCCAGCGGATGTGTCTCTGGTTCAGGAACCGCACCGTGCGCCAGTACTCCAGGTTCTTATGGTCCGTGCGAACTTGCACCGTGTGTTTGGCTCCGATGAGGAAGTGCCGCCACGCCTTGAATGCTGCATGAATGGCCAGCAACTCTCTGTCCCAGATGGTGTAGTTCTGCTCCGACTTGCTGAGCTTCCTGGAGTAGAAAGCACACGGCCTCCAATCCCCTTGCGGGTCTCGCTGCAACAGGACTGCCCCCACGGCTCTGTCGGAGGCATCCGTCTCCACCCTCATGGGCTTGCTGGGGTTCACATGCAGCAGTTGTTCCTCGGAAGCGAAAAGACGCTTGAGTTTCTGAAAGGACTGCTCCGCCTGGTCCGTCCAGATGAACTTCTTCTTCTTGGAGCTGAGGGTGTCCGTGATGGCCGCCGTCTGCATAGCGAAACCCTTGATGAACTTGCGATAAAAGTTAGCAAAGCCGACAAACCTCTGGACCTCCTTCCGATTGCGCGGGCTCTTCCAGTCCAGTACTGATCGTACCTTGGCGCTGTCCATGGCAATTCCCTTGTCGGACAGCTTGTAGCCCAGGAAATCCACCTCCGTCATGTCGAACTGGCATTTCTCCAGCTTGGCGTAAAGCCTGTGCTCCCGTAGTCTTTGCAGGACTTCCTTGACATCTCTCTCGTGAGCCTCCCGCGATTCCGAGAAGATCAGAATGTCGTCCAGGAAGCAGACGCACTTCTTGTATAGGAGCCCCGCTAACACGTGATGCATGAAGGCTTGGAAGCAGTGGGAGCCATTTTGTAAACCGAAAGGCATAACCCTATACTCATAGGTGCCCAAGGGCGTGAACATGGCCGTCTTCCACTCGTCGCCCTCCCGCATGCGTATAAGATTGTACGCCCCTCGTAGATCCAGCTTGGTGAAGATGCGTCCCTTTCTCACCGTCGCGAGCAAGTCGTCGATCTTGGGCATCGGGAAAGCCGTGGGCTTGGTTTTCGAATTTAAAATTCTGAAATCAACTACAAGCCTCTTCTGGGGCGTGTCTCTTTTCTTCACAAAGAAAACAGGACTGCCCCCCACTGCTTTGGATTCTCGGATGAATCCCCGCTTCAAATTGTGATCTATGAACTCCCTGAGCTCTTGCAGTTCGTCTTCAGACATGGAGTACAGTTTTCCGGTCGGCAGCGTTGCCCCCGGCAGGAGGTCAATCTTGCAGTCGTAGGGTCTGTGGGGAGGCAGCTTGTCCGCTTCCTTCTCGCAGAAGACCTCCAAAAACGCCTTGTATTTGTCGGGTACAGCTTGCAGCATGCCCAGTTGTAGCTGTGGGTCATCCTCTTGCCCCTCGTCCTCCTGGTTAGTCATGATGCAATGTTCTGCGCAGTAGGAGGAGCAGAAGGTCAATTTACGCTGGTACCATGCCAATGCCGGGCTGTGCCTGTCCAACCAGCTCATGCCCAACACTATGGGCGTGTCTGACAGTTGGGTGACGTTGAAGCTGATGACTTCGCGGTGATTTCCAATGCGCATCACCATTGGCGGCGTTTGCTGTACCACCTGTCCCCCCAGCAATTCTCTTCCATCGACTGTCACTACTTTCAGGGGCATCGTGGCAGGCAGGAGCGCTATGCTATGTTGCTTGATGAAATCCACTCCCATAAAGTCTGCATTGCTACCAGAGTCAATGGTAATCGGCACTTCCATGGTGAGCCCATTGGGAAGCTGGAGTGTTGCGGTGAGCTGCACCACTGGTTTGGGCGGGAGGGGTCTGTGGGCTGTAAGATTCCTGGGGACTGCTTCACTGATTCGTCTGGCTGGGCCCCAGCGGCTCTGCTTCCAGCCAGACTTCGTCGTTTCCCTGCTGCGGTTCCCTCTGCTGAGCTGCTTCTGTTACTTTTGCTGAGGCTGCATTGTGCTTGTGGAGCCTCTGGGGGCACTCTTTTGCCATATGCTGAGCACTTTCGCAGATGTAACACTTCCTGTTCCCTCTAGGAGGCTTCACCTTGGCTGCTCCTGGAGTGAGGGCTCTGGTCGCTGACTGAGCCTTGGCACCACCTATCTCCATCGGCTCCTCTCCCCCTCCCAGTGGAGGCGTGGATTGAGCGCGCGCTGAGTCTCTGGGGAAGAAAGGAGGTGGCCTTGCTGGCGTGCGTCCCCAACGCCCTTCATCTTTGCTCCAGGGACGTTCTTCCAGCCGCACACCAATCGTCAACGCCTTCTGGACCACTTCTTGAGTGCTCCGTGGCCTCTCCCCCCTTGCGATTTCGTCTTTCACAGCCCCGTTGAGCCCCTCCCAGAACAGGTCCCTGACGGACGCTGAGTCCTTTTCCCATCCCAGCGCGTTGACCAATGCAAAAAAGCGGGAATGATATTGCCTTACAGTGGCTCTGCCTTGTTTCAGACCGTGAATCTCTTTTCTAGCGACATCTACGTCTATCTCCGATAAAAAACAATCGTCCATCGCCTTAATGAAGGCTTTTGCGTTTTGGAGGGCTGGATCATTATCTCTCCACAGATTGCGCAACCACGCTTTAGCTTCTCCATGGAGATGCGTTAGTATGAAGCCTACTTTCTCCTGCTCATCTCTAAAGTCCTTCTCCAGCAACTTTAGCGCAAAAACTACATCTGCTCTGAAGTTAGGATATTGCTGCAGACTCCCATCGAAATGCGACACCAGGCTCCCCCCTCTCTTCCCGAGCCCGATCCCTTCTGATTTGGCTGCCGGTGGCCCCTGTTTAGTCAACATTTCCAACCTGTTTTGCAGATCCTTGCAGACAGCATCTGATTCCTCTTCTCTCCTCCTTGCCGCTCGTATTTCTGCGTTAAGTTGTACCACGGCTTCTTGCAAAGCTGCCAGTCGTTCTTCTGTAGTCATCTTGTGCTGCTTTTGTGAGCTCGCGAAGCACCAATCTTCGCCCCTCGCTGCGTCCTCTCACGTTGCGAGGTTCTTTGAAATTTGAGACAGGACTTACTGTCAGAGCTGCCTCCAGGTCCCAGCTCACAGAGGACCAACGCTAGGCTGTAGTTATGTACAAAAGTCTTTATTGAGATTCAGTCTCCATTTCAAAGCCGCAGCGTGCAGCTCTACGTCCCGACCTTAGACCGGCGAAGTCCTGTCTGAGTCTCCTCCCCCTCCACACCAGTTTAAGACTCTCGCTTTGCTCCACCTCTTCCTAAATTCCTTTCTCCTCTGGGCCCTCCTGCCCGCTAGGGTCTCATCCTTCCTGGACTCCTCTGACGCTGACCCTGACGATTCTTGCCCCTCCTTCCGGCGGGCTTTAGGACCTGGTTCCCTATCCGGGCTACCTTCTGTGCCGCTCGCCTGTACCTTTGAACTTGGCGCGCGCGCCCAGCCTGCAACTTTCCTCTTAACCGTTAACTCGCTCTCCGATGGAGGCGTGGTCCACCCTGACTCATCTTCTCTCGCTGGTGGTGCATATGTGGGCTCTGACACCTGGGACTCCTCCCCCCCACTACGCTCTGGTGGGGAAGCTGGTCCTGATTTGCAACTGCTGCTCTGGGAGTCCCCGCTGGCCCCTTGCTTCTGGGGTGTCCCCCTTGGGTCGCCCCTTGCCCTGCCCATCGGCGCCCCCTTCTGTGAATCTTCCGATTCGCTGGAGAGGCTCATGGAATCTATCGGGCTGCTGTCATATTCTCCTACGCTGCCCTCGGATTGCTCCCCCTCGCTTTCCATCTCCTCTCCTCCCTGCGCTCCCGCTGAGTCCCTGACAATATCACTCCCGCTTTTTTGCGTTGGTAAATGCGCTGGGCTGGAAGAAAGACTCAGCTGCCGTCCGAGACCTGTTCTGGGTGGGGCTGAATGGGGCTGTGAAGGATGAAATTGCGAGGGGGGAGAGACCCAACAGCACCACGGAAGTCGTCCAAAGAGCGCTGGCGATAGGGGTGCGTCTGGAAGAACGCCCTTGGTGCAAGGATGACGGACGTTTGGGACGCACACCAGCCAGATCAACTCCTTTCCTACCCAGAGAGACAGAGCGCGCCCAGTCCACGCCTCCACTGGCAGGGGGAGAAGAGCCAATGGAGATAGGTGGTGCCAGGGCTCAGACAGCAACCAGAGCCCAGACACCAGGAGCAGTAAAGGCGAAGCCTCCTAGAGGGAGCAGGAAGTGTTACATCTGCGACAGTGCACAGCACATGGCCAAGGAGTGCCCCCAGAGGTCAACGCGCTGGGATGGGAAAAAGACTCAGCGTCCGTCAGGGACCTGTTCTGGGAGGGGCTCAACGAGGCTGTGAAAGACGAAATCGCAAGGGGGGAGAGGCCACGGAGCACTCAAGAAGTGGTCCAGAAGGCGTTGACGATTGGTGTGCGGCTGGAAGAACGTCCCTGGAGCAAGGATGAAGGGCGTTGGGGACGCACGCCAGCAAGGGCACCTCCTTTCTTTCCCAGAGACTCAGCGCGCGTTCAATCCACGCCTCCACTGGGAGGGGGAGAGGAGCCGATGGAGATAGGTGGTGCCAAGGCTCAGTCAGCGACCAGAGCCCTCACACCAGGAGCAGCCAAGGTGAAGCCTCCTAGAGGATACAGGAAGTGTTATATCTGCGACAGTGCACAGCACATGGCCAAACACCAAGTTTTGCCCCTCGCTGCACCAACTCACGCTGCGAAGGTTTTATGGAGATGGAGCTTACTGTCAGAGCTGCCCAAGGTCCCAGCTCACAAAGGACCAACGCCAGTTCTTGCTATATACAAAAGTCTTTATTAAGGTTCAGTTTCCATTTCAAAGCCGCGGCGTGCAGCTCTACGTCCCAACCCTAGACCACTGAAGCTCCATCTGAATCTCCTCCCCCTCGACACCAGTTCAAGACCCTAGCCTTGCTCCACCTCCTCCTCTGCTCCTTTCTCCTCTGGGTCCTTCTGCCCGCTGGGGTGTCGCCCTTTCTGGACTCTTCTGATGCTGATTCCCCGGATTTTCCCCCTGCTTCCGGCGTGCTTTAGGACCTGGCTCCCAATCCGACCTCCCTGCTGTCCTGCGCTCCTGTACATTTGAACTTGGCGCGTGCGCCCAGCCAGCAACCTTTCTCCTGACCGTTACACTGCTCCTGTGACTGCTTCCCCCCTCGGGGGGGGGGGCTAGCTGGACCTGACTTCCCCCCCGTTCCCTCACTCAGCGATAGGGGCGTGGTCAGCCCTGACTCATCTTCTCTCCCCACTGGAGGGGAAGCCGGGCCTGACACGTGGGACTTTCCCCCCCCGCTACGCTCTGGTGGGGAAGCTGGTCCCGATCTCCAGCTGCTGCTTTGGGAGTCGCCGCTGGCCCCTTGCTTCTGGTGCGTCCCTCCCGGGACCCCCCTTGCCCTGGCCATCGGTGCCCCCTTCTGGGAATCTTCCGAATCGCTGGAGAAGCTCATGGAATCTCTCGGCCCACTGTCATATTCTCCTACGCTGCCCTCGGATTGTTCCCCTTCGCTCTCCGCCTCCTCTCTCCCCTGTGCCTCTGCTCCCGAACCCCTGACATCCATCCCCCCCTCGAAGCCCCCCTCCCCCCTCCCCCTCTTCGGATGCGGGGTCTGGGTGCTCCAGTGTTGTGGGGGTGAGTGCGGGATACAGTTCTTCCCCTCTGGTGTGCAGCTGGCCGGCTGGGTCCAGCCAGTCTAGAATGGGCTCGTTGACGTCGATCTCCTCTGCTTCCATCTCTCTGCAGCTGTGCTCGAACCCAGGATCCTCCCCCAACACGTCCATGTCCGTCTCCCCCCCGATTGCCTCGGGGGATGCTGCCTGCCAAGGCCCCTTCAGCAGTTCCCTGCTCCACCCCACCTCCGGTTGATCGTCCCACCAATAAGAGCGGTCTGTAACAGACCCCGAGAGTGATCCCTCCGGGGAGCGTGTGTCGGGTGCTGGTTCCTCGTCTGATGAGAACCCCTGGAACGTGCTGGCTGAGAGTGTGGGTGTGAAAAGATATTCGTCGAAATAATCTGCCGGCATAGGTCTGTGTGGGAAGAGTGCATGGAACTCGTCTTTGAGGTAGTGCTCCTCCACCGCGTAGTATGGTACCCAGCTGTTGGCACTGGCCGGGGTACCTTCCCTGGTGAGGAGATATTCAACCCCTTCTTCCCCCCATCTCGATTCCAAAATCTCCGTGACCTCGTCGAGTGGCCCTGCTCTCGGCGACCCCCCCCTGTTGGCGATTTGCGGGGTGGGTCTGGTGCGTTCCCTGGTGCCTGGAACCTGTGGGGTTCCTTGTAGGGTGTGAGCACTGATCTATGAAAGACCAGGTGCATTCTGGAGCCCTCCGGGAGTGTCAACCGGAAGGCTACTGGATTGATTTGTGCCTCGACTTGGTAAGGCCCTAGCTGCTTGTGTCTGAGCTTCTTCTTAGCTAACGTTCTGGCCGGCACTGCCTGGGCTGCTAACCAGACCCAGTCCCCCACCTGGATGTCTTCCCCGACTCTCCTGTGCCTGTCTGCCTGCACCTTGTATGCTTGCTTTGCTAGTTCTAAATTCCTTCGGAGCTGCTCGTGGACCTCCTGCAATTCCTCTGCCCAAGCCTCTGCTCCCTGTGTCTCCCCCTCCCCCACTTTCTCTAATCCCGGGAAGGTTCTGGGATGCCGCCCATTGTTGGCGAAGAACGGTGTCACCCCGTGGACACGTGCTTCGTGTTGTTGTAGGCAAACTCGGCCAGCGGTAGGTAGTCTACCCAGGTCGAGGGCTGTTGATTCGCGTAGCATCTCAGGTACTGCTGCATGATGGCGTTGACCCTCTCCGCTTGTCCGTTGGTCTGCGGGTGTCGTGCCGACGCAGCTGTTCCCCCTGCTGAACTGCTCCCTTTACTGTTCCTGAGGCTGCAGTGTGCCTCTGGAGCCTCTGGGGACACTCTTTGGCCATGTGCTGTGCACTGTCGCAGATATAACACTTCCTGCTCCCTCTAGGAGCCTTCGCCTTGACTGCTCCTGGTGTTTGGGCTCTGGTTGCTGTCTGAGCCCTGGCACCACCTATCTCCATCGGCTCTTCTCCCCCTCCCAGTGGAGGCGTGGACTGGGTGCGCGCTGCTTCTCTGGGTAGGAAGGGAGTCGTTCTGGCTGGTGTGCGTGTTATACGTCCCTCATCCCTGCTCCAAGGACGCTCTTCCAGACGCACCCCTATTGCCAGCGCTCTTTGCACGACTTCTGTGGTGCTGTTAGGTCTCTCCCCTCTTGCCAGTTCGTCTTTCACAGCCCCATTCAACCCCGCCCAGAACAGATCTCTGACGGCAGCGGAGTCCTTCTCCCAGCCCAGCACATTTACTAAAGCAAAGAAGTGGGAGTGATATTGTCTCACAGTGGCTTTGCCCTGCTTCAAACCATGCATTTCCCTTCTGGCAACATCCACATCAACCGTTAAAACAAGCGTCCATAGCCTTGATAAAAGCGGTTGAATCTTTGAGGGCGGGGTCATTTTCGCGCCATAAATTGCGCAGTCACGATTTAGCCTCCCCATGCAGATGAGCACTTTCTCCTCCTCATCTCTAAAGTCTTTCCGAAGCAAATTGAGCACGTAAACTATGTCTGCTCTGAAGTTAGGATACTGCTGCAGGTTCCCGTCGAAATGGGATACGATGCTGCCCCCCCTCTTCCCGAGGCCAACTCCCTCTGTCTTAGGTCCTGGCAGTCCTTCCTTGCCCAAACGTTCCCACCTGTTCTGCAGATCCTGGCAGAGCGCTAGTGCTTCTTCCTCCCTCTTCTTGGATGCTGCTACTTCGGAGTAAAGCGCTGTGACCGCTTCTGTCAGCTCTTTCACCTGGTCCTCCGTAGTCATCTTAGCCGATCTTCGTGAGCTCGCAAAACACCAAGTTTTGCCCCTCGCTGCGCCTACTCACGCTGCGAAGGTTTCGTGGAGACAGAGCTTACTGTCAGGGCTGCCCTAGGTCCCAGCTCACAAAGGACCAACGCCAGTCCGTTGTTATATACAAAAGTCTTTATTGAAACGCAGTTTCGATTTCAAAGCCGCGGCGTGCAGCCCTACATTTTAAACCCTAGACCGCTGAAGCTCCATCTGAATCTCCACCCCCCAGACACCAGTTTAAGACTCTAGCCTTGCTTCACCTCCTCCTCTGCTCTTTCCTCCTCTGGGTCCGCCTGTCCGCTGGGGTGTTGCCCTTTCTGGACTCTTCTGATGCTGAGTCCCCGGATTCATCCCCCTGCCTCCGGCGTGCTTTAGGACCTGGCTCCCAATCCGTGCTTCCTGCTGTCCCGCACGCCTGTACATTTGAACTTGGCGCGCGTGCCCAGCCAGCAACCTTTCTCCTGACCGTTACACTGCTCCTGTCACTGCTTCCCCCCTCGGGGGGGCTAGCTGGACCTGACTTCCCCTCCGTTCCCTCACTCTGCGATGGAGGCGTGGCCAGCTCTGACTCATCTTCTCTCCCTACTGGAGGAGACGCTGGCCCTGATTCATGGGACTCTTCCCCCCCACTCCGCTCTGGTGGGGGAACTGGTCCTGATCTTCCGCTGCTGCTTTGGGAGTTTCCGCTGGCCCCTTGCTTCTGGTGTGTCCCCCCTGGGACCCCCCTTGCCGGAGGGAGGGGGAGGAGCTAAGCGACTCAGCGTCGGAAGAGTCCAGAAAGGGCAATGCCCCAGCGGGCAGGAGGACCCAGAGGAGGAGAGAGCAGTGTAAAAGGTGGAGCCGGGCTAGGATCTTAAACTGGTGTCATAGGGGAGGAGACTCAGACGGTACTTCGCCGGTCTAGGCTTTAAGACATAGAACTGCACGCTACGGCTTTAAAATGGAAACTGAACCTCAATAAAGACTTTTGTACATAACTACAGCCTAGCATTGGTCCTCTGTGAGCTGGGACCTAGAGGCAGCTCTGACAGTAAGTACCGTCTCCCTAAAAACCTTGCAACGTGAGGGGACGCAGCGAGGGGCGAAGATTGGTACTTCGCGAGCTCACGAAAGCAGCACAAGATGACTACCGAAGAACAACTGGCAGCCCTGCAAAACGCAGTGACACAACTTAACGCAGAAGTACTAGCGGCCAGGAGGAGAGAAGAGGAATCAGATGCTGTCTGCAAGGATCTGCAAGCCAGGTTGGAAATGTTGACTAAACAGGGGCTACCGGGAGCCAGACCAGAGGGGATTGGGCTCGGGAAGAGAGGAGGTAGCCTTGTGTCTCATTTCGATGGGAGTCTGCAGCAATATCCTAACTTCAGAGCAGACGTGGTTTTTGCGCTAAAGTTACTGGAGAAGGACTTTAGAGATGAGCAGGAGAAAGTAGGCTTCATACTAACGCATCTCCATGGAGAAGCTAAAGCGTGGTTGCGCAATCTGTGGAGAGATAATGATCCAGCCCTCCAAAAGGCAAAAGCCTTCATTAAGGCAATGGATGCTTGTTTTTTTATCAGCGATAGATGTAGATGTCACTAGAAGAGAGATTCATGGTTTGAAACAAGGCAGAGCCACTGTGAGGCAATATCACTCCCGCTTTTTTCCATTGGTCAACGCGCTGGGATGGGAAAAAGATTCAGCGGACGTCAGGGACCTGTTCTGGGAGGGGCTGAACGGGGCTGTGAAAGACGAAATCGCAAGGGGGGAGAGACCCCAGAGCACTCAAGAAGTGGTCCAGAGAGCGCTAACGATTGGTGTGTGTCTGGAGGAACGTCCCTGCAGCAAAGACGAAGGGAGTTGGGGACGCACACCAGCAAGAGCACCTCCTTTCTTTCCCAGGGACTCAGCGCGCGCTCAATCCACGCCTCCACTGGGAGGGGGAGAGGAGCCGATGGAGATAGGTGGTGCCAAGGCTCAGTCAGCAACCAGAGCCCCAACACCGGGAGCAGCCAAAGTGAAGCCTCCTAGAGGGAACAGGAAGTGTTACATCTGCGACAGTGCTCAGCATATGGCAAAAGAGTGCCCCCAGAGGCTCCTCAAGCAAACTGCAGCCTCAGCAACAGTAACAGAAGCAGTTCAGCAGAGAGAACCACAGCAGGGAAACGACGAAGTCTGGCTGGAAGCAGAGCCACTAGGGCCCAGCCAGACGAGTTAGTGAAGCAGTCCCCAGGCATCTTACAGCCCACAGACCCCCTCCCGCCCAAACCAGTGGTGCAGCTCACCGCAGCCCTCCAGATTCCCAATGGGCTCACCATGGAAGTCCCTATTACCATTGACTCTGGTAGCAATGCAGACTTTACAGGAGTGGATTTCATCAAGCAACATAGCATAGCGCTCCTGCCTGCCACGATGCCCCTGAAAGTAGTGACAGTCGATGGAAGAGAGTTGCTGGGGGGACAGGTGGTACAGCAAACGCCGCCAATGGTGATGCGCATTGGAAATCACCGCGAAGTCATCAGCTTCAACGTCACCCAACTGTCAGACACGCCCATAGTGTTGGGCATGAGCTGGTTGGACAGGCACAGCCCGGCATTGGCATGGTACCAGCGTAAATTGACCTTCTGCTCCTCCTACTGCGCAGAACATTGCATCATGACTAACCAGGAGGACGAGGGGCAAGAGGATGACCCACAGCTACAACTGGGCATGCTGCAAGCGGTACCCGACAAGTACAAGGCGTTTTTGGAGGTCTTCTGTGAGGAGGAAGCGGACAAGCTGCCTCCACACAGACCCTACGACTGCAAGATTCACCTCCTGCCGGGGGCGACGCTGCCGACGGGAAAACTGTATTCCATGTCTGAAGACGAACTGCAAGAGCTCAGTGAGTTCATAGATCACAACTTGAAGCGGGGATTCATCCGGGAATCCAAAGCAGTGGGGGGCAGTCCTGTGTTCTTCGTGAAGAAAAAAGACACGCCCCAAAAATGGTTGGTAGTTGATTTCAGAATCTTAAACTCGAAAACCAAGCCCACGGCGTTCCCGATGCCCAAGATCGACGACTTGCTCGCGACGGTGAGGAAGGGACGCATCTTCACCAAGCTGGATCTACGAGGGGCGTACAATCTTATACGCATGCGGGAGGGCGACGAGTGGAAGACGGCCATGTTTACGCCATTGGGCACCTATGAGTATAGGGTTATGCCGTTGGGTTTACAAAATGGCTCCCACTGCTTCCAAGCCTTCATGCATCACGTGTTAGCGGGGCTCCTCTACAAGAAGTGCGTCTGCTTCCTGGACGACATCCTGATCTTCTCGGAATCGCGGGAGGCTCACGAGAGAGATGTCAAGGAAGTCCTGCAAAGACTACGGGAGCACAGACTTTACGCAAAACTGGAGAAGTGCCAGTTCGACATGACGGAGGTGGATTTCCTGGGTTACAAGCTGTCCGACAAGGGTATCGCCATGGACAGCGCCAAGGTACGCTCGGTACTGGACTGGAAAAGCCCGCGCAATCGGAAGGAGGTCCAGAGGTTTGTCGGCTTTGCCAACTTTTATCGCAAGTTTATCAAGGCTTTCGCTATGCAGACGGCGGCCATCACGGACACCCTCAGCTCCAAGAAGAAGAAGTTCATCTGGACGGAGCAGGCGGAGCAGTCCTTTCAGAAACTCAAGCGTCTCTTCGCTTCCGAAGAACAATTGCTACATGTGAACCCCAGCAGACCCATGAGGGTTGAGACGGATGCCTCTGACAGAGGACTTCCGGAGGCGGCGCGAACGGCAATGGCTGCCCTTTCCTAGTCGGGGAAGGGAAGCTCCGCCGAAAAAGGGTCTCCCGCTGCGGCGAAGCGGGGACCCACTTTGGAAAACCACAGGCAGCAGAAGCCTGTGGTCTTGGGGTCCGGCGGGCGCCAGGAGCAGCCCCCAAAACGTTGAAGGAACCCCGTAAGGGGCTCCGGATCGCGGAGGGGGTTGCGGCGCTGAGGATCGTTCCGCAATCGGCGGAGTGAAGCCGCGTTGCTGCTGCCGGTGAGCGCTGTCCTTTCTTCCTAAACTACAGATTCGGAAAACAACAACCCGTGAGTAAACGGACTTTAAAAGTTTCGGGACTTTAAGTACTTAATTTGGCTGAAAGCGGAGTGACGAAAAATAGGAAGTCCGTCTTCCGCTGTCATTGAATCATTAAGCAAAGAGCCGGAGGAGTGGAGGCAAAGAGTGAACTTTTAATCTAACTGATCTGGACATCCGTGGAAATTATTTTTAAGCTGAATAAGGACTTTAAGTAATTGATTATATGACTTTTATGTGGACTTTGATACCTTTCTTCTATTTGGATTATAATTAAAGCAAGAATCCCAGGTGCTGGAACTGCCTGAGTAATTGAGTAGCCAGCTTGCAGGGCTGGATACTTTTGAACTTAAACTTTGAAACAATCTGAGGGAGTTTGAACTGGTTACTTTGAAGCATCTTTTGGAATACCAGCAAGCACTGTCTGAAACACTGTGACTTTTTAAACACTAACTCTGCTAAAAATTACCCTATTGAAGGCTCTCGGACATTAAATGGGATTACAATATTTTTACTGAAATTGTCTTCTTTCCTAAAGACATTTTACGTTCCCCCTAGAGGATTTGGGATTAATAGCAGTGACATTGTTTTACTTTCCCTTTCCCGGCCTCCTGTTTGACTATTACCATCTGGGCCGTTGTTTTTCTCATGGGAACAACTCAGCTTGACCTTGAATTTTAGATAACTCTGGAATGAGTGGCGCAAGAAAAAAGGGACCGAGAACCAGACAAACAACTCTAACCGCAGTCTCCCAGGCACGCAGATCATCTGTGCCTACTGTGCTTACTTTGCCTACTCTGACTTCTGAGAAAGAAGCTGCTTCTCTGCCACGGGCAGAAACTGAGGAATTTCAATTGGAAGAGATGGCCTCAGGAGAAATCAGTTCTACTTTAGAGAAAATTCTTGAAAAACTGGAATCTTTGGATAAAAAAGTGGAATCTTTGGATAAAAAAGCTGATCAGCAAACAGCTAAAATTGAACAAAATACTGAATGTTTAAATAGACTAACTGGACAAGTTGCACAAAATGTGCAAGCAATTGGAGAACTGAAGGAGACTGCAGGTGAAAATCGGAAATTGGCTGAAGATACCAGCCAAAGATTGGGAAATTTAGAGAAAGAGGTAAGACCACTCAGCAAACAAGTAGGTGAACATCAGACCTATCTTTCTATGATAGAACTACAGAATAGACAGACTAATTTAAGGATAAGGTCGATACCAGAGGTGGAAGAAGGCAACTTAGCTGAGTTCTTGACTAAAGAATTTTCCAAGTTTTGGAACCTAGAGGAAAAAGACTTTAAAATTACATCAGCCTTCAGACTTGGAAGACTTATAAAGAGAGAGAAGCCCAGAGATTGTTTAATAATACTGAGATCAAAGGAGGAAAGGGACAAGATTTTGGGTTTACATTACGGAAAGTCACTGGACATTCTGGACAAAAGAATCGAAATTTTTAAGGATATTCCTAAACAACTTTTGGACCTTAGATCTGATTATTTGGAACTAACAAGATTGTTAAGGAGCAACACAATTATCTTCAGGTGGGACTTTCCTCAAGGATTATCTTTTACTTTTAGAGGGAAGAAGATTAAAATCAGATCACTGGAAGATAGAGACAAATTTCTGACTGCGTACGGAGAGGACCTTCAAAAAGGATTGGAACTACCCTCGGGGCCTGTAGTACCAGAGGTGCCTGCACCCTCGGATTCTGAAGACCTAGCGAATAAGGTACTACCCCTAGAAAAATAACCAGACTTATCCAGGATGTCTCTGCAACTTTTGAGCTGGAATATAAATGGCTGCAACATTCCGGAAAAAAGAAGGAAAATTTTTCATATATTGAAAAAGGAACAATTGGACATTATTTGCTTACAAGAAACACATGTGACTAGGCTCCACCGGAAAGTACTAATAAATAAAAGACTTGGTCAGGAATTTATATCTTCAGACAAAGTAAAGAAGAGAGGCGTGGTGATATATGCAAAAGAGAGCCTGTCACCTAAATTCTTATTTAAAGATGAATATGGAAGAATTCTGGCAATCGAAATACAACATCAAGGAGAAAAGATTCTGATATTAGGAATTTATGCACCAAATGAAGGGAAGTCGGAATTTTTCAAGAAGTTGCATGAGACTATGCTGGAACATCTGGATTATGACAACATCATCATGATGGGAGACATGAACGGGGTCGTATCAACAAACATGGATAAGTCACAAAGCCAGAATGTCACTAAAGATGGCAGACTACCAAAGACCTTTTTTGAACTGACTGACAATATGGACTGGATTGACATTTGGAGAACAAAGAATCCCTTGGGAAAAGAAGGAACATTCTTCTCTGAAGCCCAGCTGACTTGGACAAGAATCGACCAAATATGGATAACTAGAGGTCTGGCACCGAAGGTCAGAAAGGTGGAAATCTGCCCAAAAACCTGCTCCAACCATAATGCACTGAAAATGGATATGATACTATTACCAACTGGTTCCTTTAGATGGAAGATGAATGACAATCTGTTCAGAGATCAGGAGATTACTAAGAAGGCCCAGAAAGCATTGAAGGATTACTTTGAGATAAATATGAACACTGCGGTGGAAAAAAGAATTATTTGGGATGCAAGTAAAGCTGTGATGAGGGGGTTCTTGATACAACAGAATGCGGCAAGGAAGAGGATACAAAATGACAGAAAAGATAAGATTTTGGAGAAAATAAAAGAATTGGAGAAGAAGTTAAGATCAAACCCGAAGTCCCTGCCGATCTTGAGAGAAATCAAACTCTATCAAGCACAGTATTCTAAACTGATAAATCAGGAAATAGAGTGGAAGATTAAATTAATGAAACAAAAAACTTTTGAATCGGCAAATAAATGTGGGAAACTGCTAGCTTGGCAGTTGAAGAAGAGACAAAAATTGAATACAGTTACAAATTTGGAAATTGAAGGAAGAAACATTCAGAACCCCACGGAGATTAGAAAGTGTTTCCAGAAATACTTCAAAAAATTATATACTCAAGGGCCGCAGAATGAGGACGAGATAAAACAATTTTTGGAGAAAAATGGACTTAAAAGGCTGTCACAAGAAAATAGATCTCTCCTGAACAGTAAAATAACATGTCAAGAAATTGAACAAGCCATTCAAAACATGAAACCGGGCAAATCTCCAGGGCCAGACGGGCTAACCTCCAAGTATTATAAGATATTAAAAGACCATTTGATTCAACCACTGATGGAGGTTAGCAATGAAATTATGGAGGGGAGGAGGGCGCCGGAATCGTGGAAGGAAGCTTTCATCACATTGATACCAAAATCGGAAGCTGAAAAGACGCAACTTAAGAACTACCGTCCCATCTCCCTTTTAAATGTGGATTACAAAATTTTTGCAGATGTTTTGGCAAGTAGATTTAAAAAAGTTTTAAATGAAGTAATTCATAAAGACCAGGCAGGCTTTCTCCCAGGTAGACACATGTTTGCTAATACAAGGAACATTATTGACATTTTGGAACTTTTGCAAACTGATATAAATACAAAAGCAGTGTTAATCTTTATAGATGCGGAGAAGGCCTTTGATAATATCTCTTGGAAATTTATGAAGGGAAATTTAAAAGAAATGGGAGTGGGTCGGGGTTTTGAGAATGGGATTGATGCAATATATTCAGAACAAAAGGCTAAATTGATAGTAAACAATGTGGTTACTGAAGAGTTTAAAATTGAAAAAGGAACACGACAAGGCTGCCCGATTTCCCCTTTGTTATTTATATCAGTTCTGGAGGTGCTCTTGAATATGATTAGAGGGGACCGGTTGGTGGAAGGGATTCAGGTCGGAGCGAAACAATATAAACTTAAAGCTTTTGCAGATGACCTAGTTTTGACCCTGCAGGAGCCAGAATCTAGTACAAAAAGAGTATTACAACTGATCCAAGATTTTGGTCGGGTGGCAGGATTTAAACTAAATAAACAGAAAACTAAGGTGTTGGGGAAAAATCTGACAGATGTAGAGTCGGAACAGTTTCAGAGAGAAACGGAACTAACTGTGGTTAAAAAAGTAAAGTACCTAGGGGTAAACATAACAGCAAAAAATCTGAGTCTATTTAAGGATAATTACGAAAAATGTTGGTCTGAAATTAAGAGAGATTTGGATAGTTGGACAAAATTGAAGCTTTCTCTGTTAGGCCGAATTGCTGCTGTTAAGATGAATGTATTGCCAAAGATGTTGTTTTTGTTTCAAACATTGCAGATTGTGGACAAGACAGAGTGTTTTCGGAAGTGGCAGAGAGATATATCTAGATTTGTCTGGCAGGGCAAAAAGCCCAGAATTAAGTTTAAGATACTAACTGATGCGAAAGAAAGAGGGGGCTTTGCCCTGCCGGACTTAAAGTTGTATTATGAAGCCGCAGCCTTTTGCTGGCTAAAAGACTGGCTACTTCTCGAAGACACTGACGTATTGGATTTGGAAGGGTTTAACAATGCTTTTGGTTGGCATGCATATCTATGGTACGATAAGGTTAAGATCAATAAGGTCTTCAAGAACCATATTGTCAGGAAAGCAGTTTTTAATGTCTGGACAAAATACAAAGACTTACTGGAAAACAAAACTCCGAGGTGGCTTTCACCTCTGGAAGCTAAGGCCCGAAAAAGACCCAATATGGAGGCCAAATGGCCAAAATATTGGGAAATATTAGAAAAAGATGGAGACAATTGGAAATTGCAGAGTTTGGAGAAAATGAAGGATAAAGTGCGAGACTGGTTACACTACGCTCAGATTAAAGAAGTTTTTAAAAATGACAAAAAGCTAGGGTTCCAGGTGGAGAAATCGAAGTTGGAAACAGAACTGTTAGAGCCTAAGACTAAGGTATTATCAAGAATGTATAACTTGCTGCTGAAATGGAATACACAAGACGAAATGGTTAAATCGGTTATGATAAAGTGGGCTCAGGATATTGGGCATAATATTATGTTTGAGGACTGGGAAAAGTTGTGGACCACTGGGCTGAACTTCACTGCATGTAATGCTCTGAAGGAAAATGTAATGAAAATGATATATAGATGGTACATGACCCCAGTTAAACTTGCCAAAATATACCATTTGTCTGATAATAAATGTTGGAAATGTAAAGAACATGAAGGAACATTCTTTCACCTCTGGTGGACTTGCCCTAGAGTGAAGGCCTTTTGGGAAATGATATATAATGAGTTGAAAAAGGTATTTAAGTATACCTTCACTAAGAAACCAGAGGCCTTCCTTCTGGGCATTGTCGGCCAGAAGGTGTTAAAGAAGGACCGAACATTTTTTATGTATGCAACAACGGCAGCAAGGATACTCATCGCCAAGAGCTGGAAAACTCAAGATCTACCTACACTGGAAGAGTGGCAGATGCAGCTGATGGACTATATGCAACTGGCCGAGATGACTGGCAGAATCCGAGACCTGGGAGAAGAGAGGGTTGAAGAAGACTGGAAGAAATTCAAGATTTATCTACAAAAGTATTGTAATTTGGTTGAAGGCTAAGAAGGATGCTAGATCATAAATAATTGCCTACCACTGAATTAGATTTGAAATTGACGATAAGTGAGATTGAGGGAAATATAAAATTTGTGGAGAATAGATCAAACTAATTGAACAAAATTTAAGAATATAAACAAGATGATAAATTGCTGGGAAAAATTTATAACGATGTAAGTGGGAGTGGGAGACGTGAGGGAGTCCAAAGAAGTTCTGGAAAATGTGTTATGATTCATGTTATATTGTTTATTATTTTTGCATTTTGTATTTTAAAAAAATCTTAATAAATATTTATAAATAAAATGGAAACTGAACCTCAATAAAGACTTTTGTACATAACTACAGCCTAGCATTGGTCCTCTGTGAGCTGGGACCTAGAGGCAGCTCTGACAGTAAGTACCGTCTCCCTAAAAACCTCGCAACGTGAGGGGACGCAGCGAGGGGCGAAGATTGGTACTTCGCGAGCTCACGAAAGCAGCACAAGATGACTACCGAAGAACAACTGGCAGCCCTGCAAAACGCAGTGACACAACTTAACGCAGAAGTACTAGCGGCCAGGAGGAGAGAAGAGGAATCAGATGCTGTCTGCAAGGATCTGCAAGCCAGGTTGGAAATGTTGACTAAACAGGGGCTACCGGGAGCCAGACCAGAGGGGATTGGGCTCGGGAAGAGAGGAGGTAGCCTTGTGTCTCATTTCGATGGGAGTCTGCAGCAATATCCTAACTTCAGAGCAGACGTGGTTTTTGCGCTAAAGTTACTGGAGAAGGACTTTAGAGATGAGCAGGAGAAAGTAGGCTTCATACTAACGCATCTCCATGGAGAAGCTAAAGCGTGGTTGCGCAATCTGTGGAGAGATAATGATCCAGCCCTCCAAAAGGCAAAAGCCTTCATTAAGGCAATGGATGCTTGTTTTTTTATCAGCGATAGATGTAGATGTCACTAGAAGAGAGATTCATGGTTTGAAACAAGGCAGAGCCACTGTGAGGCAATATCACTCCCGCTTTTTTCCATTGGTCAACGCGCTGGGATGGGAAAAAGATTCAGCGGACGTCAGGGACCTGTTCTGGGAGGGGCTGAACGGGGCTGTGAAAGACGAAATCGCAAGGGGGGAGAGACCCCAGAGCACTCAAGAAGTGGTCCAGAGAGCGCTAACGATTGGTGTGTGTCTGGAGGAACGTCCCTGCAGCAAAGACGAAGGGAGTTGGGGACGCACACCAGCAAGAGCACCTCCTTTCTTTCCCAGGGACTCAGCGCGCGCTCAATCCACGCCTCCACTGGGAGGGGGAGAGGAGCCGATGGAGATAGGTGGTGCCAAGGCTCAGTCAGCAACCAGAGCCCCAACACCGGGAGCAGCCAAAGTGAAGCCTCCTAGAGGGAACAGGAAGTGTTACATCTGCGACAGTGCTCAGCATATGGCAAAAGAGTGCCCCCAGAGGCTCCTCAAGCAAACTGCAGCCTCAGCAACAGTAACAGAAGCAGTTCAGCAGAGAGAACCACAGCAGGGAAACGACGAAGTCTGGCTGGAAGCAGAGCCACTAGGGCCCAGCCAGACGAGTTAGTGAAGCAGTCCCCAGGCATCTTACAGCCCACAGACCCCCTCCCGCCCAAACCAGTGGTGCAGCTCACCGCAGCCCTCCAGATTCCCAATGGGCTCACCATGGAAGTCCCTATTACCATTGACTCTGGTAGCAATGCAGACTTTACAGGAGTGGATTTCATCAAGCAACATAGCATAGCGCTCCTGCCTGCCACGATGCCCCTGAAAGTAGTGACAGTCGATGGAAGAGAGTTGCTGGGGGGACAGGTGGTACAGCAAACGCCGCCAATGGTGATGCGCATTGGAAATCACCGCGAAGTCATCAGCTTCAACGTCACCCAACTGTCAGACACGCCCATAGTGTTGGGCATGAGCTGGTTGGACAGGCACAGCCCGGCATTGGCATGGTACCAGCGTAAATTGACCTTCTGCTCCTCCTACTGCGCAGAACATTGCATCATGACTAACCAGGAGGACGAGGGGCAAGAGGATGACCCACAGCTACAACTGGGCATGCTGCAAGCGGTACCCGACAAGTACAAGGCGTTTTTGGAGGTCTTCTGTGAGGAGGAAGCGGACAAGCTGCCTCCACACAGACCCTACGACTGCAAGATTGACCTCCTGCCGGGGGCAACGCTGCCGACCGGAAAACTGTATTCCATGTCTGAAGACGAACTGCAAGAGCTCAGTGAGTTCATAGATCACAACTTGAAGCGGGGATTCATCCGGGAATCCAAAGCAGTGGGGGGCAGTCCTGTGTTCTTCGTGAAGAAAAAAGACACGCCCCAAAAATGGTTGGTAGTTGATTTCAGAATCTTAAACTCGAAAACCAAGCCCACGGCGTTCCCGATGCCCAAGATCGACGACTTGCTCGCGACGGTGAGGAAGGGACGCATCTTCACCAAGCTGGATCTACGAGGGGCGTACAATCTTATACGCATGCGGGAGGGCGACGAGTGGAAGACGGCCATGTTTACGCCATTGGGCACCTATGAGTATAGGGTTATGCCGTTGGGTTTACAAAATGGCTCCCACTGCTTCCAAGCCTTCATGCATCACGTGTTAGCGGGGCTCCTCTACAAGAAGTGCGTCTGCTTCCTGGACGACATCCTGATCTTCTCGGAATCGCGGGAGGCTCACGAGAGAGATGTCAAGGAAGTCCTGCAAAGACTACGGGAGCACAGACTTTACGCAAAACTGGAGAAGTGCCAGTTCGACATGACGGAGGTGGATTTCCTGGGTTACAAGCTGTCCGACAAGGGTATCGCCATGGACAGCGCCAAGGTACGCTCGGTACTGGACTGGAAAAGCCCGCGCAATCGGAAGGAGGTCCAGAGGTTTGTCGGCTTTGCCAACTTTTATCACAAGTTTATCAAGGCTTTCGCTATGCAGACGGCGGCCATCACGGACACCCTCAGCTCCAAGAAGAAGAAGTTCATCTGGACGGAGCAGGCGGAGCAGTCCTTTCAGAAACTCAAGCGTCTCTTCGCTTCCGAAGAACAATTGCTACATGTGAACCCCAGCAGACCCATGAGGGTTGAGACGGATGCCTCTGACAGAGCCGTGGGGGCAGTTCTGTTGCAGCAAGACCCGCAAGGGGATTGGAGGCCGTGCACTTTCTACTCCAGGAAACTCAGCAAGTCGGAGCAGAACTACACCATCTGGGACAGAGAGTTGCTGGCCATTCATGCAGCCTTCAAGGCATGGCGGCACTTCCTCATCAGAGCCAAACACACGGTGCAGGTTCGCACGGACCATAAGAACCTGGAATACTGGCGCACGGCACGGTTCCTAAACCAGAGACACATCCGCTGGGCGGAGTTCTTTGCGGATTTCGACTTCAGGATAGAATATATCCCCGGAGACAACAACATCATGGCTGATGCGCTATCCAGGAAGCCGCAGTATCTGGAGGAAGCAGCACCGGTAGCGGCCAAACACATTTTCGCACCTAAGGCGTGGGCATGCGCTTCGGCCACCGTAGACCTGGAAGCAATACGGCGCGAGCTTCGAACGGATGCCTTCGCACGATCCAAGATGGAGGAGGTGCGCAGCGGCGGAGCGAAGGACGACGAGTTCCAGATACGCGACGGACTGCTCCTCCACAAAGGGGTCATCTACGTGCCGGGAGATGAACTCCGCGCGAGAGTACTGCAACAGCTACACGACGCACCCAGCGCCGGACATTTCGGCAAGGACAAGACGGTGGAATTAGTAGCCAGAGACTTTTGGTGGCCCAAGATGCGGGGAGAAGTCGCGGATTACGTCACGAGGTGCGACACATGTCAAAGGGCCAAGCCAGTACACAGACCGCCGGTGGGACTGTTGGAACCGCTACAGACCCCGTCCGAACCGTGGGAGAGGGTGGCCTTGGACTTTGTCACTGATCTGCCCAGCTCGAGGGGCAAAACAGCAGTACTCGTGGTAGTCGACATGTTCACCAAGATGGCGCACTTCATTCCTTGCGCGAAGGTGGCCACAGTGGAAGAGACAGCCAAGCTGTTCATAGACCACGTGTTCAAGGTGCACGGCCTGCCACGGTCTATCCTGTCCGACCGGGGGCTCCAGTTCATCTCGAGTTTCTGGCAGAAGCTGATGGGGATCCTGAACGTCAAGGTCAACCTAGCGTCGGCAAGACACCCGCAGACCAACGGACAAGCGGAGAGGGTCAACGCCATCATGCAGCAGTACCTGAGATGCTACGCGAACCAGCAGCCCTCGACCTTCGTGGACTACCTACCGTTTGCCTACAACAACATGAAACACGTGTCCACGGGTGACACCGTTTTTCGCCAACAATGGGCGACATCCCAGGACCGTCCCGGGCTTAGAGAAAGAGGGGGAAGGGGAGACGCAGGGAGCAGAGGCATTGGCAGAGGAGTTACAGGAGGTCCATGAACAGCTCAGAAGGCAGTTGGATCTAGCAAAACACGTGTACAAGATGCAGGCAGACAGACACAGGAGAGTTGGGGAGGACATACGGGTAGGAGACTGGGTCTGGTTAGCAGCCCAGGCAGTGCCGGCCAGATCCTTAGCTAAGAAGAAGCTCGGACACAAGCAGCTAGGCCCTTACCAAGTCGAGGCACAGATCAACCCAGTGGCCTTCCGGTTGACACTACCGGAGGGATCCAGAATGCACCCGGTCTTTCATAGATTGGTGCTCACGCCCTACAAGGCACCTCACAGGTTTCAGGCACCAGGGACAGCTCCGAGCCCGCTTAGAGACGCACCCACGACAGGGGGGTTGCCGAGGGCGGGGCAGCTCAACGAGGTCACGGAGATTTTGGACTCAAGATGGGGGCAAGAGGGGGTTGAATATCTACTCGCAAGGGAAGGTACCCCGGCCAGCGCCAACAGCTGGGTACCGTACTATGCGGTGGAGGAGCACTACCTCAAATACGAGTTCCACGCACTCTTCCCACACAGGCCCATGCCGGAGGATTATTTTGACGAATATCTTTTCACACCCACACTTTCGGCCAGCACGTTCCGGGGTTTCTCTTCAGAGGAGGACACAGCGCCGGGGACTAGCTCCCCAGAGGGGTCCCTCTCAGGGTTTGGCACAGGCGGCTATTATTGGTGGGAAGATCAACCTGTGGTGGGGTGGCGCAGTGAACTGCCGAGCGGTCCCGCGCACGCAGCGTCACCCCAGGCGACAGGGGGAGAGGAGGTCATGCATGTGTTGGGGGAGGATCCGGGGTTCGAACACACCGGCAGGAAGATGGAAGCTGAGGAGATCGACGTCGACGAGCCCGTGGAGGACTGGCCGGATCTACCCGGCTGGAGGCACACCACGGGGGAAGAACTGTATCCTGCACTCACCCCCACAACATTGGAGCACCCAGAACCCACGCCAGAAGAGGGGGGGGAAGGGGGGGCTTCGATGGGGGGATGGATGTCAGGGGTTCAGGAGCAGAGGCACAGGGAGGAGAGGAGATGGAGAGCGAGGGGGAAGAATCCGAGGGGAGCATAGGAGAAGAGGACAGTGAACCGAGGGATTCCATGAGCCTCTCCAGCGAATCGGAAGATTCACAGAGGGGGCGCCAGTGGCCAGGGGTAGGGGGTTCCCAAGGGGAACGTCCCAGGAGCAAGGGGACAGCAGGGACTCCCAGAGCAGTAGTTGGAAATCAGGACCAGCTTCCCCACCAGAGCAGAGTGGGCGGGGAAGAGTCCCAAGGATCAGGGCCAGCGCATACCCCACCAGGGAGAGAAGATAAGGCAGGGCTGACCACACATCCATCGGAGAGTCAGACAACGGAGGGGAGGTCAGATCCGGCCAGTGTACCGGAAGAGGGAAGCAGTGACAGAAGTAGTGTAACGGTCAGGAGGAAGGTCACTGGGTTGGCACGAGAGGCAAGTTCAAATGTACAGGAGCGCGGGACAGCAGAGAATGAGGATTGGGAACCGGGTCCTAAAGCCCGCCGGAGGGAGGGGGAGGAGCTAAGTGACTCAGCGTCGGAAGAGTCCAGAAAGGGCAATGCCCCAGCGGGCAGGAGGACCCAGAGGAGGAGAGAGCAGCGTAAAAGGTGGAGCCGGGCTAGGATCTTAAACTGGTGTCATAGGGGAGGAGACTCAGACAGTACTTCGCCGGTCTAGGCTTTAAGACGTAGAGCTGCGCGCTGCGGCTTTGAAATGGAAACTGAACCTCAATAAAGACTTTTGTACATAACTACAGCCTAGCGTTGGTCCTCTGTGAGCTGGGACCTAGAGGCAGCTCTGACAGATGTCTTCAGTGAGAAGGAGGCTGATAGACTACCCCCTCATAGGCTCTTTGACTGTCAAATCAACCTACTCCCAGGGGCTCAGCTGCCAGTGGGAAAACTGTATGCCATATCGGACAGGGAGATGCAGGTGTTGCGGGAATTTATTGACAAGAACCTGAAGAGAGGTTTCATAAGAGAATCGAGGGCGGTGGGGGGCAGTCCAGTGTTCTTTGTGGACAAAAAGGACTCCAAACAACCTAGATTAATCGTGGACTATCGGGGGTTAAACTTGGTATCGGAACCAGTGACCTTCCCAATGCCCAGGATTGATGATATTTTAACCAGGGTAAGGAAGGGGAAATTTTTTACCAAGCTGGACCTTCGGGGGGCGTACAATTTGATTAGGATGAGGGAGGGGGATGAATGGAAAACCACCATGTTCACCCCTCTGGGGGCCTTTGAGTACTTGGTTATGCCCTTCGGATTACAATCGGGCTCCGCCTGTTTTCAATCCTTCATGCACCACGTGTTGGGGTCCCTGCTGTACAAGAATTGCGTGGCCTTTCTAGATGACGTGCTAATCTACTCGGAGAACGAGGAGCAGCATGTTAAAGACGTCAGGGAAGTGCTAAAGAGGCTGCAGGAGCACCAGTTGTGGGGCAAACTGGAGAAGTGCCAATTCCATGCCCGAGAGGTCGGGTTCCTGGGATGCAGGTTGTCGGACAAGGGCTTAGCCATGGACCCAAGCAAGGTGCAGGCGGTGCTGGAATGGAAGACCCCCAGAACCGGAAGGACGTGCAGAGGTTCCTGGGGTTTGGGAACTTCTATAGGAAGTTCATCAAGAACTTCGCCCATTTAATTGCACCCATCACAGATTGTCTCAGCAGCAAAAGGAAGTTTGAATGGACAGAAGAGGCACAGCAATCCTTTGAAAGGCTAAAGAGGGCGTTCGCTTCGGAAGGGCAGCTCTTGCACGTGGATCTGCAGAAGCCAATGAGGCTGGAGACAGACACGTCAGACAGAGCGGTGGAGGCCGTACTGCTCCAGCCGGGAGACCAGTCCGACTGGAGGTGTGTGCCTTTTTTTCGAGGAAGCTGAGCAAGTCAGAACAGAACTACACGGTTGTCAGGGGTTCAGGAGCAGAGGCACAGGGAAGAGAGGAGATGGAGAGCGAAGGGGAAGAATCTGAGGGGAGCGTAGGAGAAGAGGACAGTGGACCGAGGGATTCCATGAGCCTCTCCAGCGAATCGGAAGATTCACAGAAGGGGGCGCCAGTGGCCAGGGGTAGGGGGTTCCCAAGGGGAACGCCCCAGGAGCAAGGGGGCAGCAGGGACTCCCAGAGCAGTAGTTGGAAATCAGGACCAGCTTCCCCACCAGAGCAGAGTGGGGGGGAAGAGTCCCAAGGATCGGGGCCAGTGCATTCCCCACCAGGGAGAGAAGATAAGGCAGGGCTCCATCGGAGAGTCAGACAACGGAGGGGAGGTCAGATCCGGCCAGCATCCCGGAAGAGGGAAGCAGTGACAGAAGTAGTGTAACGGTCAGGAGGAAGGTCACTGGGTTGGCGCGAGAGGCAAGTTCAAATGTACAGGAGCGCGGGACAGCAGAGAATGAGGATTGGGAACCGGGTCCTAAAGCCCGCCGGAGGCAGGGGGAGGAGCTAAGCGACTCAGCGTTGGAAGAGTCCAGAAAGGGCAATGCCCCAGCGGGCAGGAGGACCCAGAGGAGGAGAGAGCAGCGTAAAAGGTGGAGCAAGGCTAGGATCTTAAACTGGTGTCATAGGGGAGGAGACTCAGACGGTACTTCGCCGGTCTAGGGTTTAAGACGTAGAGCTGCGCTGCGGCTTTGAAATGGAAACTGAACCTCAATAAAGACTTTTGTATATAAAGACAGCCTAGCGTTGGTCCTCTGTGAGCTGGGACCTAGAGGCAGCTCTGACAACGGTGTATGACCGGGAACAGCTTGCAATTTATGAAGCATTCCGACGCTGGAGACATTTGTTGAAAGGGGCGCAGCACAAGATCCAGGTGTGCACGGACCATAAGAACCTGGAATACTGGAGGACTGCACGGGTCCTCAACCAGAGACAGGTGCGATGGGCTCAGGAGTTCTCCAAGTTCCTTTTTGAGATTCGGTACGTACCGGGGGAGGAAAATGTCAGAGCAGACGCCCTCTCCCGGAAGCCGGAGTACTTGGAAGGAGAGTGAGCGCCCGAAGTACGACATGTGATACCTGAGGACCGATGGGTGTGTGGGGGAGTGTTGGTAGGGAGACGAGAACTAGCAGGGTTGATGAGGGACGACGAGTACGCCCAAACCAAAATCAGGGAGCTCAGGGACGCAGGAGAAAACCAGGGGGGTTTTGAGGAGAAGGAAGGGGCACTGTATTACAGGGGAGCATTGTACATACCAGAGGGGGACTTGAGGAGAAGAGTACTCAAACAACTACATGACAACCCTACGGCGGGGCATTTTGGTCAACACAAAACCATGTTGCTTGTCACCAGGCAGTTCTGGTGGCCAAGAGTGAGGCAAGATGTGCGGGAATACGTACGGGGGTGCGACCGCTGCCAGCGAGCTAAGGGGGAGAAAGCAGCACCCGCGGGGTTACTGGAACCCTTGCCCACTCCGGGAAGACCATGGGAGGTGGTATCCATAGATTTTATGACCGATTTGCCCAAGTCCAGGGGGAAAACAGCCGTCATGGTGGTAGTCGACTTGTTAACCAAAATGTGCCATTTCATTGCTTGCTCGCATGCAGTAACGGCAGAGGAAACTGCTAGGCTGTTTGTAGATCACATCTTCCGGTTGCATGGCGACCCCTTGAGGGTTTTGTCCGACAGAGGAAGGCAATTTACTTCCAGGTTCTGGAGGAAGCTCATGAGCTTGCTGCAAGTCGAGGTGAGTTTCTCGACAGCCAGACACCCGGAGACTAACGGGCAAGCAGAAAGAGCGAATAGCATACTCCAACAGTACCTACGCTGCTACGTTAGCGAGAGGGAGAACGATTGGGTGGAAAAACTAGCGCTAGCCGAATTTGCCTACAATAACGCTGAACATGTGTCCACGGGAATGAGTCCGTTCATGGCCAATTACGGGTGTCACCCCAGGGCCTTCCCAGGGGAGGGGGAGGAGAGGCGGAGTGTGCCGGCGGCAGAGCAGTTTGTGGAAGAAATGGAGGCCTTACACCAACAACTTAAGATGAACCCGGAAAGAGCCAAGGAAGAGTACAAGAGGCAGGCAGACAAGCACCGCAGAGAAGGGGAAACCATAAGGGTTGGGGACCGGGTGTGGTTGTCAACCCAAGGGCTACCGTTCAAGGGAGGGTGTAAGAAATTACGGGCAAGGCGACTGGGACCTTTCGAGGTAACACAGCAGGTGAACCCTGTGGCCTTTAGGCTCGACTTGCCGACTAACATGAAACTGCACCCGGTGTTCCACAGATCCTTACTCTCACCATACCGGGAGGGAAGGGAATTTCTGGGGCGAGAGAGAGAGATCCCCACTCACTCACAGGTGGAGGAAAGGGAACTCAGCGGTCAAGCCGCGGAAATTCTCGATTCAAGGTGGAGGGGGAGACAGGTGGAATATTTGGTAGCTTGGGAGGGGGAGCCCAAGTCGGAAGACACGTGGGTTCCTGCAGAAAGCATCAGGGGGTGAGTATCTCCAGGAGGAGTATCACCACAGGTTCCCAAGGAAGCTGAAACCACTAGAGAGGTTCTGGGAGGAGCAATTTGGCACCACGGATGATGAAGAAGAGTTTATGGGGTATCCGACCTCTGAAGAGGAGGGAGGGGAGGTATCAGAGGGAGAGGAATCGGACTGGGGAGATTGGCCAGAGGAAAGAGACAGCAGCAGGTGGAGGGCTATGTTTGAATCATCTGAGGAAGGGGATAGCTCATTCCAGGGATTCCCCGCATCACCGTCAAAGGAATGGGTTGGGGGTGAGGAGGGCCCTGGGGGGGAGGTGGATGTCAGGGAACTGCCATCGGAGCCAAGAGTGGAGGTAAGGCTCCCCAATGACGCCGGAGAGGGGACCAGCAGGGGGAGAGAGCTTCCTCTGGGGAAGGAAATCAGCGTAACGCCAGGAAGAAAGGGGAGCCTGAGAGGGCTTCGGAGGGAGGACTCCGAGACTCTTCCACCGAGACCAGCGGGGAGAGTACAGGACCTCCGCTAGGCATGCCCACTCTGCGCAGAAAGCTTCCGCACAGGGAGGCTAGGTGGAGACTTGGTGTCAAAGAACCTTTATGTTGGAAGAAGTTCAGGAAAGGCCCACTGACGGATTCTGCCAGTGACTAGGACAGCCACGGAGTAAGGGCTGTCCAGCCAGGGAAAGGTTTTATTTTTTTTTTTAATAAAGATTTTTATTGGTTTCCATTTTTTTAACAAAAACAAAAAACAACATAAAAACAAACAAACAAAAAACTCATATTTTCTTAACCTTATTTCCATAACCCTCTTTTCCCGGACTTCCCCATACCTTTCCCTTTTTGCATCCTTAATTTAGTACCATTATTCAGCAACCTTTCTTGCCGAATTAAATATAAATTCATCCTCTTTTTCTATTCCACCATAAAATTTAAACCCAATTATCGCTGCAATTCTACGTCTTCTTTTCCCTCAGCATTTTAACACTCCTCAGTTTTATAATAATTCTTAAGATACATCTTAAATTTCTTCCAATCTTCTTCCACAGTCTCTTTCTCTTGGTCGCGGATTCTGCCGGTCATTTCTGCCAGTCCCATAAAGTCGATCACTTTCGCCTGCCATTCCTCCAACGTGGGTAGTTCTTGTGTCTTCCAATACTTTGCTAGAAGAATCCTTGCTGCCATAGTAGCGTACAAAAAGAAATTCTTATCCTTCTTCGACACCAACTGGCCGACCATACCCAAGAGAAATGCCTCTGGTTTCTTGTTAAAGGTGCACTTAAGCACTTTCTTAATTTCATTATAAATCATTTCCCAGAAGGCCTTAATCTTTGGGCAGGTCCACCAAAGGTGGAAAAAGGTACCTTCCATCTCTTTACATTTCCAACATTTGTTATCGGGCAAATGATAAATCTTCGCAAGCTTGACTGGGGTCATGTACCACCTATAAATCATTTTCATAATGTTTTCTCGTAAGGCATTACATGCCGTAAATTTAATACCTGTGGTCCATAACTGCTCCCAGTCAGCAAACATAATGTCATGACCTATGTCCTGTGCCCATTTAACCATAGCAGACTTCACTGTCTCATCTATTGTATTCCACTTCAACAGCAAGTTGTACATTCTTGATAAATTCTTAGTATTGGGTTCTAACAATTCTGTTTCTAATTTCGATTTCTCCACCTGGAAGCCAATTTTCCTGTCTTGTTTGAAAGCCTCCATTATCTGAAAATAATGGAGCCAATCTCGTACCTTAGACTTTATTTTCTCATAACTTTGTAGTTTAAATTCACCACCTTCTTGTTCTAAAATCTCAGAATATTTCGGCCAATTGGTTCTCATATTAAGTTTCTTTACCTCCTTAGCCTCCATAGGTGAAAGCCACCTGGGAGTTCTGTTTTCCAATAGATCTTTATACCGTATCCAAACATTATATAGTGCTTTCCTGACAATATGATTTTTAAAACCCTTATACACTTTAACCTTGTCATACCAGATATATGCATGCCAACCAAAATTATTATCAAATCCTTCCAAATCTAGAATGTCTGCATTTTCAAGAAGTAGCCAATCTTTTAACCAGCAAAAAGCTGCCGATTCATAGTAGAGTCTTAAGTCTGGCAGGGCAAACCCCCCTCTTTCTTTAGAATCAGTAAGTATCTTAAACTTAATTCTGGGCTTTTTGCCCTGCCAGACAAATTTAGATATGTCTTTCTGCCACTTCTTGAAACAGTCCAATTTATCAACAATTTGTAATGTCTGAAACAAAAATAACATTCTAGGCAATACATTCATTTTGATTACAGCAATTCGACCTAACAAGGAAAGCTTCAGGTTTGACCATATTTCTAGATCTTTCTTTATCTCAGTCCAGCACTTATCATAGTTGTCCTTAAATAAGTTTACATTCTTAGATGTCATGTTAATCCCCAGGTATTTTACACTCTTTGCCACCACTAACCCAGTTTCCTCTTGGAATCTATCCCTTCCTTTCAACATTTGTTAATTTTTTTTCCAATACCTTGGTTTTTTGTTTATTCAACTTAAATCCTGCGACCTGGCCAAATACTTGAATTAATTCCAAAGCTCTTTTGGTACTAGTGTCTGGCTCTTGCAAGGTCAATACTAAGTCATCTGCAAAAGCCTTTAATTTGTAATGTCTGGCTCCGACCTGAATCCCTTTTACCAGCTGGTCCCCCCTAATCATATTTAACAGGACCTCCAGGACCGATATAAAAAGTAATGGGGATATTGGGCACCCCTGACGTGTCCCTTTTTCTATAGGTAATTCATCCATAACCACATTATTTACAATTAGCTTCGCCTTTTGCTCAGAATAAATTGCACTTATACCATTTTCAAACCTTTGGCCTACCCCCATCCCATGGAGATTCTTTTTCATAAATTTCCAGGATATATTGTCAAAGGCTTTCTCCGCGTCCACGAAAATTAAAACTGCCTTCGTATTAATGTTCACTGTCAACATTTCTATAATATCAATTATGTTCCTTACATTAGTAGATATATGCCTACCCGGGAGAAAGCCTGCCTGATCTTTATGGATCTCCTCCACCAACACCTTCTTCAATCTTCTTGCCAAAATGTCTGCAAAAATTTTGTAATCCACATTAAGTAGTGATATAGGGCGGTAGTTCTTGATCTGTTTTTTATCAACTTCAGTCTTTGGTATAAGTGTGATGAAAGCTTCTTTCCACGTCTCAGGTGCCCTTTTCCCCTCTAATATCTCGTTACAAACCTCCTTAAGCGGCTGGATTATCCAATCTTTCAAGGCTTTGTAATATCTGGAGGTTAGTCCATCTGGCCCTGGAGATTTCCCCAGTTGCATATTTTGAATGGCACCCTCAATTTCTTGTTCAGTTATTTTCTCATTTAAAAGCAACATACTTTGTTGCGAAATTTTTTGTAATCCATATTTCTTAAGAAATTCTTCAATGTCTCTTTCATTTTCCGGCCCTTCTGCGTACAATCTTCTGAAATAACTCTGAAAGCAGTTGCTGATCTCATTTGGTTTCGAAATGTTCTTTCCATCTACCTCCAAATTTGTAACTGTATTCAATTTCAGTCTCTTCTTCAATTGCCATGACAGGAGTTTCCCACATTTATCTGCCGATTCAAATGTCTTTTGTCTTATTCGTTTAATTTTCCATTCAATCTCTTGATTCATCAATTCCATATATTGCTTCTGGTACAGTTTAATTTGTCTCAAGATCTCATGTGACTTTGGGTTGGATCTCAATTTCTTTTCACTGTCTTTTATCTTTTCCAAAATTTTATCTTTCTTCTCCTGTTGTTTCCTCCTTTTCAAGGAGTTCTGCTGTATCAAGAAACCCCTCATCATGGCCTTGCTTGCGTCCCAGATCACTCGTTTCTCCACTTCTGTCCTTAGATTTATCTCAAAATAGTCCTTCAAAGTCTTTTGGGCCTTTTGGTACACCTCTGGATCTTTAAATAGGGTGTCATTCATTCTCCATCTGATGGAGCCAGCTGTTGTTATTTTCATTTCCATCTTTACCGCATTATGGTCGGAGCATGTCTTTGGGCAGATTTCCACTTTCTTTATCTTAGGAGCCATTCCACTAGTAATCCATATTTGGTCTATTCTTGTCCAGGTCATCTGTGATTCTGAAAAGAATGTTCCCTCCCTCTCGAGGGGGTTTCTTGTTCTCCAAATGTCGATCAGGTCCAAGTTGTCAGTCATTTCAAAAAAAGTTTTAGGTAATCTCCCGTCCTTGGAGATCACCTGTCTTTGAGCTTTGTCCATATTTGTAGAGACGACCCCATTCATATCGCCTAATAGGATCACCTTATAGTCCAGATAGTTCATTAATGTCTCATGTAGTTTCTTGTAAAATTCTGCCTTCCCTTCATTCGGTGCATAAATTCCAAATATCAAAATTTTTTCTCCTTGAATCTGTATCTCAATTGCCAAGATTCTACCCTGTTCATCTTTAAAAATCTGTCTTGGAGCCAATTTCTCTTTTGCATATATCACCACTCCTCTTTTCTTAACTTTATCTGATGAAATAAATTCTTGTCCCAGTCTTTTGTTTATAAGTAGTCTTCTCTGTGCTCTTGTCACGTGGGTTTCTTGTAGACAAATCAGATCCAATTGTTCTTTTTTCAAAATATGGAAAACCTCACGCCTTTTCCTGGGAAGGTTCAGTCCATTACAGTTCCAAGTTAAAAATCTCAGAGACATTGTTGATTAGATACCTCCAACTGCACCCTGCAACTGTTCTTCGTCCGTTGGTGATTTGAGTCCAAATGTCAAGTTCCCCAAGTCTGTATCTGCAGTTGAGTTCAGGACCCCTTTCACCAGGTCCTCTCCGTATTTGTGTAGAAACTGTTCTTTATCTTGCGCTGTTTTTATCTTAACTTTCTTTCCTCTGAAGTTAAAAGACAAACCCTGTGGAAATTCCCACCTGAAAGGTATGTTGTTCTTCTTCAGCAGGTCCACCAAATTCTTGAACTGAGCTCTCACCTCCAAAATATATTTTGGGATATCCCTGTAGATTTGCACAGAGACGTTTTGAATCTGAAGTGTTTTCTGATAATGCAAACTTAGTATCTTGTCTCTCTCCTCTTTCGACCTCAATGTGATCAGGCAGTCCCTTGGAATCTTCCTGCCTTGCCTTCTGCCCAATCTGAAGGCGGTTGTTATCTCGCCAGGGAAAGGTTTTAGCCGGACAACCCAGTCTGGAGCAGTTGCGGCTTACGCACAAGCAACCCCAATTCCCATTACAGAACCCAAAACTCCTTTTTGCTTCGGTTGGGGGTGATTCTGGTGCAAACCCAAAAAACACCATGCAAATTGAAATAAGCCCAATCATAGCTTATTCGTCTTCTTTCTATGCATATGGAAGCGAAAAAACGGTGTTTTGTTATTTTGGTCTAATTACATACACTTTGCGATTTCTGGGTCAATGTGCATTTGCACCTGTCAGGGGTTCAGGAGCAGAAGCACAGGGAAGAGGGGAGATGGAGAGCGAAGGGGAAGAATCTGAGGGCAGCGTAGGAGAAGATGACAGTGGCCCGAGAGATTCCATGAGCCGCTCCAGCGAATCGGAAGATTCACAGAAGGGGGCGCCGGTGGCCAGGGCAAGGGGGGTCGCAAGGGGGACACCCCAGAAGCAAGGGGCCAGCGGGGACTCCCAGAGCAGCAGTTGGAAATCAGGACCAGCTTCCCCACCAGAGCATAGTGGGGGGGAAGAGTCACAGGTATCGGGAATAGCGTCTCCCCCAGCAGGGAGAGGAGAGGAGTCAGGGCCGACCATGCCTCCATCGGAGAGTCAGACAACGGAGGGGAGGTCAGATCCGGCCAGTATCCCGGAAGAGGGAAGCAGTGACAGAAGTAGTGTAACGGTCAGGAGGAAGGTCACTGGGTTGGCGCGAGAGGCAAGTTCAAATGTACAGGAGCGTGGGACAGCAGAGAATGAGGATTGGGAACCGGGTCCTAAAGCCCGCCGGAGGCAGGGGGAGGAGCTAAGCGACTCAGCGTTGGAAGAGTCCAGAAAGGGCAATGCCCCAGCGGGCAGGAGGACCCAGAGGAGGAGAGAGCAGCGTAAAAGGTGGACCAGGGCTAGGATCTTAAACTGGTGTCAGAGGGGAGGAGATTCAGACGGGACCGCGCCGATCTAGGGTTTAAGATGTAGGGCTGCGCGCTGCGGCTTTGAAATGGAAATTGAACTTCAATAAAGACTTTTGTACATTACGACAGCCTAGCGTTGGTCCTCTGTGAGCTGGGACCTAGAGGCAGCTCTGACAGTAAGTCCCGTCTCCTCTATACCTCGCAACGTGAGTGGACGCAGCGAGGGGCGAAGATTGGTGCTTCGCGAGCTCACGGAAGCAGGACAGGATGACGACCGAAGAACAAATGGCAGCCCTGCAAGACGCAGTGACAAGGCTTAACATGGAGATATTAGCATCCAGAAAGAGAGAAGACGAAGCAGCCGCTGCCTGCCGGGATCTGCAAACCAGGTTGGAAATGTTGACCAAACAGGGGCTACCGGGTGCCAGACCAGAGGTGAGAGCGAAACAACTTTCCTTGGCAGACTGGAGTGAAGACTTGGACTTGCGAGTCGATGAAGGGGGGGGGGTGTCAGACGGAGCCGATCGGCAGACCTTAGCGATGTGGCCCCTTCTGGAACACTTCCTACACATGGCGTCTCTGAATCAACAATTGGCACGGGAATTGTTGTATCCGCAGCCGGCACATTCCGGTTGGCCCTTGGACTTCTGTTGGAACTTCCTGCGCTCCCGCTTTGTCTGGTGCACGTCATCGTCTTCACTGGAGGATGCCTCATCACTGCTGGCCTCTTCATGATGCACCGGAACTGGCTCCCTAGCAAGACGCGGGCTGCTGGACTTGCGGATCTCCTGGGCGGAGCGTTCAGCAGCTTCTGAGGCCACAGCCTCCTCAATGGCTTTCTGTAGCGTGAGGTCTGGCTTGGCGAGGAGACGCCGTTGCAGATGGATGTCCCCCCGCAGACGATTCGATCCATCAGGGCATCGTCTAAGTCTCGGAACTCACAGTGCATTGCAGCCTGTCGCAGGGCGGTGGTGTAGTTGTTGATTGACTCCCCCTCTGCCTGGTTCCGGTGGTAGAACGCATGGCGGTCAGCAATCTTGGACGGCTATGGTGCGTAGTGGTTGCGGAGCTTCTCTTGGATCGTGTCCCATGGTGTTGCCTGGACTGCTTCAGGCGCAACCAATGCTCGGGCCGTCTCAAACACCTCAGGCCCACAGAGGCTGAGGAATAGGCCCCGCTTCCGATCCTTTGATACTGCTGTCAGCTCGTTGGCTTGGAGGTAGCAGTCGAATCAAGCAAGGTAGGAGTCCCATGATTCAGAGGCTGGCGCAAACGGTGGTAGAGGCACAAGTGAAGCCATGATTCTGATGCCGGCGTGAAGGGCGATGGATGGAACACAGTGCTCTTAGCCAGAACAGTCAGCTCTGAATTGGTTCTGTCCAGTGATTTCGCTCAGTGATTTCGCTCTGTGATTCAGCTCAGTGATTCAGCTCAGTTCAGAGGCTGGCCGCATCTGGCTGTGCTCTGATGTCCATCGATCCCACCTTCGTCGCCAGTGTTAAGTTGTGGGTTGACGACTTCCGGGTCAGCGCCATCGCCGAATGGCGGACTCCCTCCGAGCTCCGGAGGGAGTCGGCTGGGTAGGGGTCGGGTCCTGCCGTGCCGGCGATGCGGGGACCCTCAAAAACCATGGGCGGAGATGCCCATGGACTTGGTGACTCGGCGGGCACCGTTTGCGCCCCCCCGACCCGCGAAGGAGCCTTTTTAAAGGCTGCAGAGCAGGTGACGGGGGTGTGTGGTGCTGTGAGTCCAATGCTTCCCCTGCCCAGCGAAGCCGCATGCCATTCGGCGGAGAGCAACGACTTCTTCTTTGAAAATTTCGGATTTGGACTAAAAGGAACAACCCGTGAGTAAATTGATTGGACTTAAAAGGGAAATTTGATCTTTGAATTTGGAGCGAGCGGGGGGAGTGCAAAAAGGAAGTCCACCCCCCCCCTGTTGTAGATGGCTCAACGCAAGGATTTGACAACTAAGATCGAGAGATGAACTTGTTTACCTGAAAAAAAATTTTAACTTCACGAAGGGAAATTACAATAATTGTGCTGGAGGAGAAGACTGATTTGTGGGAACTAAAATGCAACCCCCCCGGGAACCGGATCCGCTATGAGAGACTGGTGAAGAGACACAGAAACTTTGACAGCTGTCAAAGTAGCGGTCAAAGCAGGAAAATAAAAGAGAACTTTGTTACGATAGCTTTGCTGGTTAGATTTGTTACAATTTGGACATAAATTATTGGAAATAAAGGCAACAAGTTATTTGACTTTTCGGTCTGATTTTGAAAGAAATTAAGTTACCATATTCCCTCTAGAGGGAGGCTGGGACATTGCAACAGTAGCAGCAAGTGGAAAAATACTATGAATTTGAGCAGGATCTGTTATCTCTTGGGAAAGCTGCAAAAACGAAGCATTATTTTGTCTACAGAGGTTTCTATACTAAAGGAGACAATGGATTTATCTATTGAAGAAAGGAAGGGACTTGACGCAAGTTATGTTCCTGAATAACAAAAGCCTCTGTGGAGAACAAGAAGTGTCTGAATTAGAAGGTTTCTGCAGCAGAACAGGAAAAAGCAACCTGAGGAATAAGAGCTGGACCAAATTTGAAGCCGGAGTATTTGGAACATCCAGACTTTAAAAGGACCAAGAAATAGAATTTAAGTTAGACTCTTAAACATAGAGGTCTGGATGGAAGAACAATGACTTTTTCTGAGAGTTTTTTCGAGATTGGACTTTCTGAAATTAAAAGCTATCAAAAGACGGCAAAGTGGAGTTGAGATATAGACGTGGATACACCAGGCTGGCAGTAGACAATGGATGAACTTTGGCGATTGGAACTGGGGAATGGGGGGGGGGGAGATTTGGAATCCAAAGGCTGTAAAATTATATATTATTTCCTTCTTTTCTTTTTTCATGTTTGTTGTTTGAAAATAGGGGAATTCGTGGAAGGGAAATGGGGTCGATCTTAGGGAATTATATAAAATATAAGGAAAAATGGTTCATTAAGATAAATAAGATAAATTAATTTGGAATAAATGGGTTATTTAAAATTACAAATAAGGTGGAATCAATTTAAGGGAAATGGAATACAAGAGGGGGAGGGGGGGAAGTCCGGGAAAGATGCCACTGAAACCAAGTGTAAATCATATTTGTCAGAGCTGCCTCCAGGTCCCAGCTCACAGAGGACCAACGCTAGGCTGTAGTTATGTACAAAAGTCTTTATTGAGATTCAGTTTCCATTTTAAAGCCGCAGCGTGCAGCTCTACGTCTCGACCTTAGACTGGCGAAGTCCCGTCTGAGTCTCCGCCCCTTCCACACCAGTTTAACACTCTCGCTTTGCTCCACCTCTTCCTAAGTTCCTTTCTCCTCTGGGCCCTCCTGCCCGCTAGGGTTTCATCCTTTCTGGACTCCTCTGACGCTGACCCTGATGATTCTTCCCCCTCCCTCCGGCGGGCTTTAGGACCTGGTTCCCTATCCGGGCTACCTTCTGTGCCGCTTGCCTGTACATTTGAACTTGGCGCGCGCGCCCAGCCTGCAACTTTCCTCTTGACCGTTCCCTCGCTCTCCGATGGAGGCGTGGCCAACCCTGACTCATCTTCTCTCGCTGGTGGTGCATATGTGGGCTCTGATACCTGGAACTCCTCCCCCCCACTACGCTCTGGTGGGGAAGCTGGTCCTGATTTCCAACTGCTGCTCTGGGAGTCCCCGCTGGCCCCTTGCTTCTGGGGTGTCCCTCTTGGGTCGCCCCTTGCCCTGCCCATCGGCGCCCCCTTCTGTGAATCTTCCGATTCGCTGGAGAGGCTCATGGAATCTATTGGGCTGCTGTCATATTCTCCTACGCTGCCCTCGGATTGCTACCCCTCGCTTTCCATCTCCTCTCCTCACTGCGCTCCCGCTGAGTCCCTGACAACGCCCTTGGGCACCTATGAGTATAGGGTTATGCCCTTCGGTTTACAAAATGGCTCCCACTGCTTCCAAGCCTTCATGCATCACGTGTTAGCGGGGCTCCTCTACAAGAAGTGCGTCTGCTTCCTAGACGACATTCTGATCTTCTCGGAATCGCAGGAGGCTCACGAGAGAGATGTCAAGGAAGTCCTGCAAAGACTACGGGAGCACAGGCTTTACGCCAAACTGGAGAAATGCCAGTTCGACATGACGGAGGTGGATTTCCTGGGCTACAAGCTGTCCGACAAGGGAATCGCCATGGACAGCGCCAAGGTACGATCAGTACTGGACTGGAAGAGCCCGCGCAATCGGAAGGAGGTCCAGAGGTTTGTCGGCTTTGCTAACTTTTATCGCAAGTTCATCAAGGGTTTCGCTATGCAGACGGCGGCCATCACGGACACCCTCAGCTCCAAGAAGAAGAAGTTCATCTGGACGGAGCAGGCGGAGCAGTCTTTTCAGAAACTCAAGCATCTTTTGGCTTCCGAGGAACAACTGCTGCATGTGAACCCCAGCAAACCCATGAGGGTGGAGACGAATGCCTCCGACAGAGCCGTGGGGGCAGTCCTGTTGCAGCAAGACCCGCAAGGGGATTGGAGGCCGTGTGCTTTCTACTCCAGGAAACTCAGCAAGTCGGAGCAGAACTACACCATCTGGGACAGAGAGTTGCTGGCCATTCATGCAGCCTTCAAGGTGTGGCGGCACTTCCTCATCGGAGCCAAACACACGGTGCAAGTTCGCACGGACCATAAGAACCTGGAGTACTGGCGCACGGCGCGGTTCCTGAACCAGAGACACATCCGCTGGGCGGAGTTCTTTGCGGATTTCGACTTCAGGATAGAATATATCCCCGGAGACAACAACATCATGGCTGATGCGCTATCCAGGAAGCCGCAGTATCTGGAGGAAGCAGCACCGGTAGCGGCCAAACACATTTTCGCACCCAAGGCGTGGGCATGCGCTTCAGCCACCGTAGACCTGGAAGCGATACGACGCGAGCTGCGAACTGATTCCTTCGCGCGATCCAAGATGGAGGAGGTGCGCACGGCGAAGGACGACGAGTTCCAGATACGCGACGGACTGCTCCTCCGCAAGGGGGCCATCTACGTACCGGGAGATGAACTCCGCGCGACAGTACTGCAACAGCTACACGACGCACCCAGCACCGGACATTTCGGCAAGGAAAAGACGGTGGAATTAGTAGCCAGAGACTTTTGGTGGCCCAAGATGCGGGGAGAAGTCGCGGATTACGTCACGAGGTGCGACACATGCCAAAGGGCCAAACCAGTACACAAACCGGCGGGACTGTTAGAACCGCTACAGACCCCGTCCGAACCGTGGGAGAGGGTGGTCTTGGACTTTGTCACTGACCTGCCCAGCTCGAGGGGCAAAACAGCAGTACTCGTGGTAGTCGACATGTTCACCAAGATGGCGCACTTCATTCCTTGCGCGAAGGTGGCCACAGCGGAACAGACAGCCAAGCTGTTCATAGACCACGTGTTCAAGGTGCACGGCCTGCCACGGTCTATCCTGTCCGACCGGGGGCGCCAGTTCATCTCGAGTTTCTGGCGGAAGCTGATGGGAATCCTGAACGTCAAGGTCAACCTAGCGTCGGCAAGACACCCGCAGACCAACGGACAAGCGGAGAGGGTCAACGCCATCATGCAGCAGTACCTGAGATGCTACGCTAACCAGCAGCCCTCGACCTGGGTGGACTACCTGCCCCTGGCCGAGTTTGCCTACAACAACACACAACACGTGTCCACGGGGGTGACACCGTTTTTCGCCAACAACGGGCGACATCCCAGGACCTTCCCGGGCTTAGAGAAAGAGGGGGAGGGGGAGCCGCAGGGAGCAGAGGCATTGGCAGAGGAGTTACAGGAGGTCCATGAACAGCTCCGTAGACAGTTAGACCTAGCAAAACACGCATACAAGGTGCAAGCAGACAAACACAGAAGAGTGGGGGAGGACATACGGGTAGGGGACTGGGTCTGGTTAGCGGCCCAGGCAGTGCCGGCCAGATCCTTAGCTAAGAAGAAGCTAGGACACAAGCAGCTGGGCCCTTACCTAGTCGAGGCACAGATCAACCCAGTGGCTTTCCGTTTGACACTACCGGAGGGTTCCAGAATGCACCCGGTCTTTCATAGATCGGTGCTAACGCCCTACAAGGCACCTCACAGGTTTCAGGAGCCAGGGACGGCTCCCAGTCCGCTTAGTGACGCACCCAGGACAGGGGGGTCGCCGAGGGCGGGGCCACTCAACGAGGTGACGGAGATTTTGGACTTGAGATGGGGGGAAGAGGGGGTCGAATATCTCATCGCAAGGGAAGGTGCCCTGGCCAGTGCCAACAGCTGGGTGCCGTACTATGCGGTGGAGGAGCACTACCTCAAAGACGAGTTCCACGCACTCTTCCCACACAGGCCCATGCCGGAGGATTATTTTGACGAATATCTTTTCACTCCCACACTCTCAGCCAGTACGTTTCAGGTGTTCTCCTCAGCTGAGGAGACGGTTCCAGAGACTACCTCGCCGGAGGGGTCGGTCTCAGACTTGGGTGCGGAACGCTCTTATTGGTGGGACACTCAACCCGAGGAGGAGTGGCGCAGGGGACTGCTCAGAGGGCCCTGGCACGCAGACTCCCCAGAGGAAATGGGGGAACAAGGGGGCATGGATGGGTTGGGGGAGGATCCTGGGTTCGAGCACGCCGGCAACGAGATGGAAGCGGAGGAGAGCGACGTCGATGTAACCGTCACGGACTGGCAGCATGCCAGGGGGAAAAACCGGTATCCGGCATGCACCCCCACAGCATTGGAGCACCCGGAACCCACGCCAGAAGAGAGGGAGGGGGGAAGGGGGGGCTTCGAGGGGGGGATGGATGTCAGGGACTCAGCGGGAGCGCAGGGAGGAGAAGAGATGGAGAGCGAGGGGGAGCAATCCGAGGGCAGCGTAGGAGAATATGACAGCAGTTCGAGAGATTCCATGAGCCACTCCAGCGAATCGGAAGATTCACAGAAGGGGGCGCCGATGGGCAGGGCAAGGGGCGAGCCTTGGGGGACACCCCAGAAGCAAGGGGCCAGCGGGGACTCCCAGAGCAGCAGTTGGAAATCAGGAACAGCTTCCCCACCAGAGCGCAGTGGGGGGGAGGAGTTCCAGGTGTCAGAGCCCACATATGCACCACCAGCGAGAGAAGATGAGTCAGGGTTGACCACGCCTCCATCAGAGAGCGAGTTAACTGTCAAGAGGAAAGTTGCAGGCTGGGCGCGCGCGCCAAGTTCAAAGGTACAGGCGAGCGGCACAGAAGGTAGCCCGGATAGGGAACCAGGTCCTAAAGCCCGCCGGAAGGAGGGGCAAGAATCGTCAGGGTCAGCGTCAGAGGAGTCCAGGAAAGATGAGACCCTAGCGGGCAGGAGGGCCCAGAGGAGAAAGGAACTTAGGAAGAGGTGGAGCAAGGCGAGGGTCTTAAACTGGTGTGGAAGGGGAGGAGACTCAGACGGGACTTCGCCGGTCTAAGGTCGAGACGTAGAGCTGCACGCTGCGGCTTTAAAATGGAAACTGAATCTCAATAAAGACTTTTGTACATAACTAAAGCCTAGCGTTGGTCCTCTGTGAGCTGGGACCTGGAGGCAGCTCTGACAACATGCGAATTGAAAGCAGCCCAATCAAAGCTTATTCGGTTTTTCTCTACACATATGGAAGCGAAAAGACGCTGTTTTGTTATTTTGGTCTCGTTACATACAGTGCGTTTTTTGAGTCAATGTTGCATTTACACCAAGGAACACCTTGAAATAAGCGACATCCAAGATTCGTCTTTCTATGTAGATTTGCTTTGATTTGGCATGACACTTTGCTTTGCTATTTGTGGGTGAATGAAAACCAACAACACCATGCGAATTGAAAGAAACCCAATCAAAGATTCGTCTTCTTTCTATGCATATGGAAAAAAAAAGACGCTGTTTTGTTATTTTGGTCTAATTACATAAACTGCGATTTCTGGGTCAATGTCCATTTTCACCAAAGAACACGACCTGAAATAAGCAAAAGCCAAGATTCTTCTTTCTATGTAGTTGGAACCCAAAACAACCTGTTTTGGCTTATTACATTTCCGTTTGCTATATGTGGGTGAATGAAAACCGAAAGAAAAATCAAAGCTTATTTGTCCTCTTTCTATTGAGATGGAACCAAAACACCTGTGCTTGAATTGGGCAAATAACAAACCTTTCACTGCGATTTCTGGGTGAATGTGCATTCTAACCCTAAAAACAACAATTGGAAATCAGCCCAATCAGAGCTTTATCATCTTTTTATGTAGATTGAACCCGAAACTCTTTTTTTATTTGGTTGGGGGCGATTCTGGTGCACACGCAAAAAAAAACCATGCGAATTGAAAGCAGCCCAATCAAAGCTTATTCGGTTTTTCTCTACACATATGGAAGCGAAAAGACGCTGTTTTGTTATTTTGGTCTCGTTACATACAGTGCGTTTTTTGAGTCAATGTTGCATTTACACCAAGGAACACCTTGGAATAAGCGACATCCAAGATTCTTCTTTCTATGTAGATGGAACCCAGACAACCAGTTTTGCTTTGATTTGGCATGACACTTTGCTTTGCTATTTGTGGGTGAATGAAAACCAACAACACCATGCGAATCGAAAGAAACCCAATCAAAGCTTATTTGTCTTGTTTCTATGCATATGGAAAAAAAAGACGCTGTTTTGTTATTTTGGTCTAATTACATAAACTGCGATTTCTGGGTCAATGTCCATTTTCACCAAAAAACACGACCTGAAATAAGCAAAAGCCAAGATTCTTCTTTCTATGTAGTTGGAACCCAAAACAACCTGTTTTGGCTTATTACATTTCCGTTTGCTATATGTGGGTGAATGAAAACCGAAAGAAAAATCAAAGCTTATTTGTCCTCTTTCTATTGAGATGGAACCAAAACACCTGTGCTTGAATAGGGCAAATAACAAACCTTTCACTGCGATTTCTGGGTGAATGTGCATTCTAACCCTAAAAACAATTAGAAATAAGCCCAATCAGAGCTTTATCATCTTTTTATGTAGATTGAACCCGAAACTCTTTTTTTATTTGGTTGGGGGCGATTCTGCTGCACACGCAAAAAACACCATGCGAATTGAAAGCAACCCAATCAAAGCTTATTCGGTTTTTCTCTACACATATGGAAGCAAAAAGACGCTGTTTTGTTATTTTGGTCTCGTTACATACAGTGCTTCAATTGGGCTGATAACAAACCTTTCACTGCGATTTCTGGGTGAATGTGCATTCTAACCCCAAAAACAATTGGAAATAAGCCCGATCACAGCTTTTTATGTAGGAACCCAAAACTCCTTTTTGCTTTGGTTGAGGGCGATTCTGGTGCACACCCAACTCCACCATGCGATTGAAAGAAGCCCAATCAAAGCTTATTTGTCTCCTTTCTACGCATATGGAAGCAGAAAGACGCTGTTTTGTTATTTTGGTCTAATTACATAAACTGCGATTTCTGGGTCAATGTCCATTTTCACCAAAGAACACGACCTGAAATAAGCAAAAGCCAAGATTCTTCTTTCTATGTAGTTGGAAGCCAAAACAACCTGTTTTGGCTTATTACATTTCCGTTTGCTATATGTGGGTGAATGAAAACCGAAAGAAAAATCAAAGCTTATTTGTCCTCTTTCTATTGAGATGGAACCAAAACACTGATTGTCAGAGCTGCCTCCAGGTCCCAGCTCACAGAGGACCAACGCTAGGCTGTAATGTACAAAAGTCTTTATTGAGAGAGGAAGCAACAAAATGAGAGGAAGGAAAAGATCCTAGAAAAAATAAAAGAAGGAGAGAAGAAATTGAGGTCCAAACCAAAGTCCCATGAGATTTTGAGAGAAATAAAGTTTTATCAGATGCAGTACATGAAGCTCATGAACCAACAAATAGAATGGAAGATAAAGCAAATGAGACAAAGAACTTTCGAATCAGCGGACAAATGCGGGAAACTTCTGTCATGGCAATTGAAAAATAGACAGAAAATGAACACTGTAACAAGTCTAGAAATGGATGGAAAAATTATCCACAAACCTAATGAGATAAACAATTGTTTTCAAAGTTTTTTTAAGAAATTGTATGCACAAGGGCCAATTAATGAACAAGAAATAGAAGAATTCATCAGAAAATACGGCTTACCAAAAATTCCAGAACAAAGTAAAAGGATCTTAAATGAGGAAATAACAGAACAAGAAATAGAGGGTGCCATCCAAAATATGAAATTGGGAAAATCACCAGGACCAGACGGCCTTACGGCTAAATACTACAAAGTGCTGAAAGAATGGTTGATACAACCATTGAAGGAAGTTTGCAATGAAATTCTGAAGGGGAAAAAGGCACCTGAATCGTGGAAAGAGGCTTTCATCTCACTTATACCGAAGACAGAAACTGAAAAGAATCAGGTTAGAAACTACCGCCCTATATCTTTACTCAATGTGGATTACAAAATTTTTGCAGACATTTTGGCAAAAAGATTGAAAAGAGTGTTGATAGAGGAGATTCATAAGGACCAAACAGGCTTTCTCCCAGGGAGATATATGTCAGACAATGTGAGGAACATTATAGACATTTTGGAGTTGCTAGATGTTGACATTAACAGGAAAGCAGTTCTGATTTTTGTGGACGCGGAGAAAGCCTTTGACAATATCTGCTGGACTTTTATGAAAAAGAATCTCCAAGGGATGGGGGTAGGCCAAGGTTTTGAAAACGGTATAGGTGCAATATATTCCCAACAAAAGGTCAAGTTAATTGTAAACAATGTGGTTACAGAAGAAATACCCATAGAAAAAGGTACACGGCAGGGATGCCCAATATCCCCTTTGCTTTTTATATCAGTCCTGGAGGTTTTGTTAAACATGATTAGAAAGGACCAGTTGGTTAAAGGAGTTCAGGTCGGAGTTAGACATTACAAGTTAAGAGCATTTGCAGATGACCTAGTATTGACCTTGCAACAGCCAGACACTAGTACTAAAAGAGTATTAGAACTAATTGAAATATTTGGTCGAGTAGCAGGTTTTAAATTGAAGAAACAAAGAACGAAAGTGTTGGAAAAAAACTTAACAATGGAAGAAAGAGAGAGTTTTCAGAATGAAAGGCCTGGAAATAACAAAAAGGGTAAAATACCTGGGGTTAAACTTAACATCCAAGAATGTGAATTTATTTAAGGATAATTATGAAAAAAGTTGGGCAGAGGTAAAGAAGGATCTGGAAATATGGTCAAGGTTGAAACTTTCCTTGTTAGGCCGAATTGCTACTATTAAGATGAATGTATTGCCTAGAATGCTGTTTTTATTCCAGACGTTGCAGATTTTGGACAAGATGGATTGTTTCAAGAAGTGGCAGAAAGACATATCAAAATTTGTCTGGCAGGGCAAAAAGCCCAGAATTAAATTTAAGATTTTAACTGATGCAAAGGATAGAGGGGGGTTTGCCCTGCCGGACTTAAGACTTTATTATGAATCGGCAGCTTTCTGCTGGTTGAAACACTGGCTACTTCTTGAGAACACTGACATTTTGGACCTGGAAGGGTACGACAATTGCTTTGGTTGGCATGCATACTTATGGTATGACAAGGTAAAGGTGTACAAAAGTTTTAAAAACCATATTGTGAGGAAAGCATTGTATAATGTTTGGATTCGATATAAAGATCTGCTGGAAAGTAAAACCCCTAGGTGGGTGTCACCAATGGAAGCTAGGGAAGTAAAAAAGCTTAATATGGACTAAATGGCCAAAATATCATGAAATTTTAGAATATGATGGTGAAAGGGTGAAACTTCAGAGTTATGAGAAACTAAAGTCTAAGGTTCGAGATTGGTTGCATTACCATCAGATAAATGAGACATTTAAACAGGACAGAAAAATAGGATTTCAGAAAGAGAAGTCAAAACTAGAAACAGAACTGTTGGAACCCAATACTAAGAACTTATCAAAAATGTATAACTTGCTGTTGAAATGGAATACACAGGATGAAACGGTGAAATCAGCAATGATTAAATGGGCACAAGATATTGGTCATGATATTATGTTTGCTGACTGGGAACAGTTATGGACCACCGGTATTAAATTTACTGCATGTAATGCTTTAAAAGAAAATATTATGAAAATGATCTATCGGTGGTACATGACCCCAGTCAAGCTTGCAAAAATTTACCATTTGCCTAATAATAAGTGTTGGAAATGTAATGAGACTGAAGGCACTTTCTACCACCTTTGGTGGACCTGCCCAAAGGTTAAAGCTTTCTGGGAAATGATCTATAATGAAATTAAGATCCTTAAGTGGACTTTTCCTAAGAAACCAGAGGCTTTTCTCTTGGGCATGGTTGGCCAATTGGTGCCAAAGAAGGATAGGATTTTCTTTATGTACGCCACCACAGCAGCAAGAATTCTACTGGCAAAGTATTGGAAGATGCAAGAACTACCTACTCTGGAAGAATAGCAAACAAAGGTGATTGACTTTATGGGATTGGCTGAGATGACGGGCAGAATCCGTGACCAGGGGAAAGAGACAGTGGAAGAGGACTGGAAGAAATTTAAAATATATCTTAAAAATAATTGTAAAATTGAGGAATGTTAAGATTGTCAGGGGGTAAGAGGTAAAGAATTGCAGCAGTAATCAAAAAAAAAAACCTAAAGGAATCTATGAAAAAGAATTAAGATAATGGACCTAAGGGTTGCTAAAGAACTATTAAACAAGGATGCAGGGATGGGGAGGTATGGGGAAGTCAAAAGAAAGAAGGGTATGAAATGATGAGATTGAAATTATACCGTTTTGTATTGTTTTTGTTATCTATCTGAAAAATGAATAAAAATTATTAAAAAAAAAAAGTCTTTATTGAGATTCAGTTTCCATTTTAAAGCCGCAGCGTGCAGCTCTACGTCTCGACCTTAGACCGGCGAAGTCCCGTCTGAGTCTCCTCCCCTTCCACACCAGTTTAAGACCCTCGCCTTGCTCCACCTCTTCCTAAGTTCCTTTCTCCTCTGGGCCCTCCTGCCCGCTAGGGTCTCATCCTTCCTGGACTCCTCTGACGCTGACCCTGACGATTCTTGCCCCTCCTTCCGGCGGGCTTTAGGACCTGGTTCCCTATCCGGGCTACCTTCTGTGCCGCTCGCCTGTACCTTTGAACTTGGCGCGCGCGCCCAGCCTGCAACTTTCCTCTTGACCGTTAACTCGCTCTCCGATGGAGGCGTGGTCAACCCTGACTCATCTTCTCTCGCTGGTGGTGCATATGTGGGCTCTGACACCTGGAACTCCTCCCCCCCACTGCGCTCTGGTGGGGAAGCTGGTCCTGATTTCCAACTGCTGCTCTGGGAGTCCCCGCTGGCCCCTTGCTTCTGGGGTGTCCCCCTTGGGTCGCCCCTTGCCCTGCCCATCGGCGCCCCCTTCTGTGAATCTTCCGATTCGCTGGAGAGGCTCATGGAATCTCCCGGGCTGCTGTCATATTCTCCTACGCTGCCCTCGGATTGCTCCCCCTCGCTCTCCATCTCCTCTCCTCCCTGCGCTCCCGCTGAGTCCCTGACACCTATGCTGGAATTGGGCTGATAACAAACCTTTCACTCTGCGATTTCTGGGTGAATGTGAATTCTAACCCCAAAAACAACAATTGGAAATAAGCCCCATCACAGCTTTTTATGTAGATGGAACCCAAAACTCTTTTTTGCTTTGGTTGAGGGCGATTCTGGTGTACACCCAACACCATGCGAATTGAAAGCCCAATCAAAGCTTATTCGTCGTCTTTCTACGCATATGGAAGCAAAAAGACGCTGTCTTGTTATTTTGGTGTAATTACATAAACTTTGCGAGTTCTGGGTCAATGTGCATTTTCACCAAAGAACACGACTTGAAATAAGCGACATCCAAGATTCGTCTTTCTATGTAGATGGAACCCAAAAAAACCTGTTTTGCTTTGTTATGGCATATTACACTTCGCGTTGCTATTTGTGGGTGAATGAACACGGAAAACAATCCAAGCTTATTGGTCCTCTTTCTATTGAAATGGAACCAAGACTCCTATGCTTGAATTGGGCTGATAGCAAACATTTCACGCTGCGATTTCTGGGTGAATGTGCATTCTAACCCCAAAAACAACAATTAGAAATAAGCCCAATCAGAGCTTTATCATCTTTTTATGTAGATTGAACCCGAAACTCTTTTTTTATTTGGTTGGGGGCGATTCTGGTGCACACGCAAAAAACACCATGCGAATTGAAAGCAGCCCAATCAAAGCTTATTCGGTTTTTCTCTACACATATGGAAGCGAAAAGACGCTGTTTTGTTATTTTGGTCTCGTTACATACAGTGCGTTTTTTGAGTCAATGTTGCATTTACACCAAGGAACACCTTGAAATAAGCGACATCCAAGATTCGTCTTTCTATGTAGATTTGCTTTGATTTGGCATGACACTTTGCTTTGCTATTTGTGGGTGAATGAAAACCAACAACACCATGCGAATTGAAAGCCAATCAAAGCTTATTCGTCTTCTTTCTATGCATATGGAAAAAAAAGACGCTGTTTTGTTATTTTGGTCTAATTACATAAACTGCGATTTCTGGGTCAATGTCCATTTTCACCAAAGAAAACGACCTGAAATAAGCAAAAGCCAAGATTCTTCTTTCTATGTAGTTGGAACCCAAAACAACCTTTTTTGGCTTATTACATTTCCGTTTGCTATATGTGGGTGAATGAAAACCGAAAGAAAAATCAAAGCTTATTTGTCCTCTTTCTATTGAGATGGAACCAAAACACTTATTGTCAGAGCTGCCTCCAGGTCCCAGCTCACAGAGGACCAACGCTAGGCTGTAATGTACAAAAGTCTTTATTGAGATTCAGTTTCCATTTTAAAGCCGCAGCGTGCAGCTCTACGTCTCGACCTTAGACCGGCGAAGTCCCGTCTGAGTCTCCTCCCCTTCCACACCAGTTTAAGACCCTCGCCTTGCTCCACCTCTTCCTAAGTTCCTTTCTCCTCTGGGCCCTCCTGCCCGCTAGGGTCTCATCCTTCCTGGACTCCTCTGACGCTGACCCTGACGATTCTTGCCCCTCCTTCCGGCGGGCTTTAGGACCTGGTTCCCTATCCGGGCTACCTTCTGTGCCGCTCGCCTGTACCTTTGAACTTGGCGCGCGCGCCCAGCCTGCAACTTTCCTCTTGACCGTTAACTCGCTCTCCGATGGAGGCGTGGTCAACCCTGACTCATCTTCTCTCGCTGGTGGTGCATATGTGGGCTCTGACACCTGGAACTCCTCCCCCCCACTGCGCTCTGGTGGGGAAGCTGGTCCTGATTTCCAACTGCTGCTCTGGGAGTCCCCGCTGGCCCCTTGCTTCTGGGGTGTCCCCCTTGGGTCCTCCCTTGCCCTGCCCATCGGCGCCCCCTTCTGTGAATCTTCCGATTCGCTGGAGAGGCTCATGGAATCTCCCGGGCTGCTGTCATATTCTCCTACGCTGCCCTCGGATTGCTCCCCCTCGCTCTCCATCTCCTCTCCTCCCTGCGCTCCCGCTGAGTCCCTGACACCTATGCTGGAATTGGGCTGATAACAAACCTTTCACTCTGCGATTTCTGGGTGAATGTGAATTCTAACCCCAAAAACAACAATTGGAAATAAGCCCCATCACAGCTTTTTATGTAGATGGAACCCAAAACTCTTTTTTGCTTTGGTTGAGGGCGATTCTGGTGTACACCCAACACCATGCGAATTGAAAGCCCAATCAAAGCTTATTCGTCGTCTTTCTACGCATATGGAAGCAAAAAGGCGCTGTCTTGTTATTTTGGTGTAATTACATAAACTTTGCGAGTTCTGGGTCAATGTGCATTTTCACCAAAGAACACGACTTGAAATAAGCGACATCCAAGATTCGTCTTTCTATGTAGATGGAACCCAAAAAAACCTGTTTTGCTTTGTTATGGCATATTACACTTCGCGTTGCTATTTGTGGGTGAATGAACACGGAAAACAATCCAAGCTTATTGGTCCTCTTTCTATTGAAATGGAACCAAGACTCCTATGCTTGAATTGGGCTGATAGCAAACATTTCACGCTGCGATTTCTGGGTGAATGTGCATTCTAACCCCAAAAACAACAATTAGAAATAAGCCCAATCAGAGCTTTATCATCTTTTTATGTAGATTGAACCCGAAACTCTTTTTTTATTTGGTTGGAGGCGATTATGGTGCACACGCAAAAAACACCATGCGAATTGAAAGCAGCCCAATCAAAGCTTATTCGGTTTTTCTCTACACATATGGAAGCGAAAAGACGCTGTTTTGTTATTTTGGTCTCGTTACATACAGTGCGTTTTTTGAGTCAATGTTGCATTTACACCAAGGAACACCTTGAAATAAGCGACATCCAAGATTCGTCTTTCTATGTAGATTTGCTTTGATTTGGCATGACACTTTGCTTTGCTATTTGTGGGTGAATGAAAACCAACAACACCATGCGAATTGAAAGAAACCCAATCAAAGCTTATTCGTCTTCTTTCTATGCATATGGAAAAAAAAGACGCTGTTTTATTATTTTGGTCTAATTACATAAACTGCGATTTCTGGGTCAATGTCCATTTTCACCAAAGAACACGACCTGAAATAAGCAAAAGCCAAGATTCTTCTTTCTATGTAGTTGGAACCCAAAACAACCTGTTTTGGCTTATTACATTTCCGTTTGCTATATGTGGGTGAATGAAAACCGAAAGAAAAATCAAAGCTTATTTGTCCTCTTTCAATTGAGATGGAACCAAAACACCTGTTGTCAGAGCTGCCTCCAGGTCCCAGCTCACAGAGGACCAACGCTAGGCTGTAGTTATGTACAAAAGTCTTTATTGAGATTCAGTTTCCATTTTAAAGCCGCAGCGTGCAGCTCTACGTCTCGACCTTAGACCGGCGAAGTCCCGTCTGAGTCTCCTCCCCTTCCACACCAGTTTAAGACCCTCGCCTTGCTCCACCTCTTCCTAAGTTCCTTTCTCCTCTGGGCCCTCCTGCCCGCTGGGGTCTCATCCTTCCTGGACTCCTCTGACGCTGACCCTGACGATTCTTGCCCCTCCTTCCGGCGGGCTTTAGGACCTGGTTCCCTATCCGGGCTACCTTCTGTGCCGCTCGCCTGTACCTTTGAACTTGGCGCGCGCGCCCAGCCTGCAACTTTCCTCTTGACCGTTAACTCGCTCTCCGATGGAGGCGTGGCCAACCCTGACTCATCTTCTCTCGCTGGTGGTGCATATGTGGGCTCTGACACCTGGAACTCCTCCCCCCCACTGCGCTCTGGTGGGGAAGCTGGTACTGATTTCCAACTGCTGCTCTGGGAGTCCCCGCTGGCCCCTTGCTTCTGGGGTGTCCCCCTTGGGTCCTCCCTTGCCCTGCCCATCGGCGCCCCCTTCTGTGAATCTTCCGATTCGCTGGAGAGGCTCATGGAATCTCTCGGGCTGCTGTCATATTCTCCTACGCTGCCCTCGGATTGCTCCCCCTCGCTCTCCATCTCTTCTCCTCCCTGCGCTCCCGCTGAATCCCTGACATCCATCCCCCCCTCGAAGCCCCCCTTCCCCCCTCCCCCTCTTCTGGCGTGGGTTCCGGGTGCTCCAATGCTGTGGGGGTGCATGCCAGATACCGGTTTTTCCCCCTGGCATGTTGCCAGTCCGTGACGGGTACATCGACGTCGCTCTCCTCCGCTTCCATCTCGTTGCCGGCGTGCTCGAACCCAGGATCCTCCCCCAACCCGTCCATGCCCCCTTGTTCCCCCATTTCCTCTGGGGAGTCTGCGTGCCAGGGCCCTCTGAGCAGTCCCCTGCGCCACTCCTCCTCGGGTTGGGTGTCCCACCAATAAGAGCGTTCCGCACCCAAGTCTGAGACCGACCCCTCCGGCGAGGTAGTCTCTGGAACCGTCTCCTCAGCCGAGGAGAACCCCTGAAACGTACTGGCTGAGAGTGTGGGAGTGAAAAGATATTCGTCAAAATAATCCTCCGGCATGGGCCTGTGTGGGAAGAGTGCGTGGAACTCGTCTTTGAGGTAGTGCTCCTCCACCGCATAGTACGGCACCCAGCTGTTGGCGCTGGCCGGGGCACCTTCCCTTGCGATGAGATATTCGACCCCCTCTTTCCCCCATCTCGAGTCCAAAATCTCCGTCACCTCGTTGAGTGGCCCCGCCCTCGGCGACCCCCCTGTCCTGGGTGCGTCACTAAGCGGACGGGAGCCGTCCCTAGCTCCTGAAACCTGTGAGGTGCCTTGTAGGGCGTTAGCACCGATCTATGAAAGACCGGGTGCATTCTGGAACCCTCCGGTAGTGTCAAACGGAAAGCCACTGGGTTGATCTGTGCCTCGACTAGGTAAGGGCCCAGCTGCTTGTGTCCTAGCTTCTTCTTAGCTAAGGATCTGGCCAGCACTGCCTGGGCCGCTAACCAGACCCAGTCCCCTACCTGTATGTCCTCCCTCACTCTTCTGTGTTTGTCTGCTTGCACCTTGTATGCGTGTTTTGCTAGGTCTAACTGTCTACGGAGCTGTTCATGGACCTCCTGTAACTCCTCTGCCAATGCCTCTGCTCCCTGCGGCTCCCCCTCCCCCTCTTTCTCTAAGCCCGGGAAGGTCCTGGGATGTCGCCCGTTGTTGGCGAAAAACGGTGTCACCCCCGTGGACACGTGTTGTGTGTTGTTGTAGGCAAACTCGGCCAGGGGCAGGTAATCCACCCAGGTCGAGGGCTGCTGGTTAGCGTAGCATCTCAGGTACTGCTGCATGATGGCGTTGACCCTCTCCGCTTGTCCGTTGGTCTGCGGGTGTCTTGCCGACGCTAGGTTGACCTTGACGTTCAGGATTCCCATCAGCTTCCGCCAGAAACTCGAGATGAACTGGCGCCCCCGCTCGGACAGGATAGACCGTGGCAGGCCGTGCACCTTGAACACGTGGTCTATGAACAGCTTGGCTGTCTGTTCCGCTGTGGCCACCTTCGCGCAAGGAATGAAGTGCGCCATCTTGGTGAACATGTCAACTACCACGAGTACTGCTGTTTTGCCCCTCGAGCTGGGCAGGTCAGTGACAAAGTCCAAGGCCACCCTCTCCCACGGTTGGGACGGGGTCTGTAGCGGTTCTAACACTCCCGCCGGCGGTCTGTGTACTGGTATGGCCCTTTAGCATGTGTCGCACCTCGTGACGTAATCCGCGACTTCTCCCCGCATCTTGGGCCACCAAAAGTCTCTGGCTACTAATTCCACCGTCTTTTCCTTGCCGAAATGTCCGGCGCTGGGTGCGTCGTGTAGCTGTTGCAGTACTGTCGCGCGGAGTTCATCTCCCGGTACGTAGATGGCCCCCTTGCGGAGGAGCAGTCCGTCGCTGTCAGAGCTGCCTCCAGGTCCCAGCTCACAGAGGACCAACGCTAGGCTGTAGTTATGTACAAAAGTCTTTATTGAGATTCAGTTTCCATTTTAAAACCGCAGCGTGCAGCTCTCCGTCTCGACCTTAGATCGGCGAAGTCCCGTCTGAGTCTCCTCCCCTTCCACACCAGTTTAAGACCCTCGCCTTGCTCCACCTCTTCCTAAGTTCCTTTCTCCTCTGGGCCCTCCTGCCCGCTAGGGTCTCATCTTTCCTGGACTCCTCTGACGCTGACCCTGACGATTCTTGCCCCTCCTTCCGGCGGGCTTTAGGACCTGGTTCCCTATCCGGGCTACCTTCTGTGCCGCTCGCCTGTACCTTTGAACTTGGCGCGCGCGCCCAGCCTGCAACTTTCCTCTTGACCGTTAAATCGCTCTCCGATGGAGGCGTGGTCAACCCTGACTCATCTTCTCTCGCTGGTGGTGCATATGTGGGCTCTGACACCTGGAACTCCTCCCCCCCACTGCGCTCTGGTGGGGAAGCTGTTCCTGATTTCCAACTGCTGCTCTGGGAGTCCCCGCTGGCCCCTTGCTTCTGGGGTGTCCCCCTTGGCTCGCCCCTTGCCCTGCCCATCGGCGCCCCCTTCTGTGAATCTTCCGATTCGCTGGAGTGGCTCATGGAATCTCTCGAACTGCTGTCATATTCTCCTACGCTGCCCTCGGATTGCTCCCCCTCGCTCTCCATCTCTTCTCCTCCCTGCGCTCCCGCTGAGTCCCTGACAGTCGCGTATCTGGAACTTGTCATCCTTCGCCGTGCCGCTGCGCACCTCCTCCATCTTGGATCGCGCGAAGGAATCTGTTCGCAGCTCGCGTCGTATCGCTTCCAGGTCTACGGTGGCTGAAGCGCATGCCCACGCCTTAGGTGCTAAAATGTGTTTGGCCGCTACCGGTGCTGCTTCCTCCAGATACTGCGGCTTCCTGGATAGCGCATCAGCCATGATGTTGTTGTCTCCGGGGATATATTCTATCCTGAAGTCGAAATCCGCAAAGAACTCCGCCCAGCGGATGTGTCTCTGGTTCAGGAACCGCGCCGTGCGCCAGTACTCCAGGATCTTATGGTCCTTGCAAACTTGCACCGTGTGTTTGGCTCCGATGAGGAAGTGCCGCCACGCCTTGAAGGCTGCATGAATGGCCAGCAACTCTCTGTCCCAGATGGTGTAGTTCTGCTCCGACTTGCTGAGTTTCCTGGAGTAGAAAGCACACGGCCTCCAATCCCCTTGCGGGTCTTGCTGCAACAGGACTGCCCCCACGGCTCTGTCGGAGGCATCCGTCTCCACCCTCATGGGTTTGCTGGGGTTCACATGCAGCAGTTGTTCCTCGGAAGCGAAAAGACGCTTGAGTTTCTGAAAAGACTGCTCCGCCTGCTCCGTCCAGATGAACTTCTTCTTCTTGGAGCTGAGGGTGTCCGTGATGGCCGCCGTCTGCATAGCAAAACCCTTGATGAACTTGCGATAAAAGTTAGCAAAGCCGACAAACCTCTGGACCTCCTTCCGATTGCGCGGGCGCTTCCAGTCCAGTACTGATCGTACCTGTCAGAGCTGCCTCTAGGTCCCAGCTCACAGAGGACCAACGCTAGGCTGTAGTTATGTACAAAAGTCTTTATTGAGATTCAGTTTCCATTTTAAAGCCGCAGCGTGCAGCTCTACGTCCCGACCTTAGACCGGCGAAGTCCTGTCTGAGTCTCCTCCCCCTCCACACCAGTTTAAGACTCTCGCTTTGCTCCACCTCTTCCTAAGTTCCTTTCTCCTCTGGGCCCTCCTGCCCGCTAGGGTCTCATCCTTCCTGGACTCCTCTGACGCTGACCCTGACGATTCTTGCCCCTCCTTCCGGCGGGCTTTAGGACCTGGTTCCCTATCCGGGCTACCTTCTGTGCCGCTCGCCTGTACCTTTGAACTAGGCGCGCGCGCCCAGCCTGCAACTTTCCTCTTGACCGTTAACTCGCTCTCCGATGGAGGCGTGGTCTACCCTGACTCATCTTCTCTCGCTGGTGGTGCATATGTGGGCTCTGACACCTGGAACTCCTCCCCCCCACTGCGCTCTGGTGGGGAAGCTGGTCCTGATTTCCAACTGCTGCTCTGGGAGTCCCCGCTGGCCCCTTGCTTCTGGGGTGTCCCCCTTGGCTCGCCCCTTGCCCTGCCCATCGGCGCCCCCTTCTGTGAATCTTCCGATTCGCTGGAGAGGCTCATGGAATCTCTCGGGCTGCTATCATATTCTCCTACGCTACCCTCGGATTGCTCCCCCTCGCTCTCCATCTCCTCTCCTCCCCGCGCTCCCGCTGAGTCCCTGACATCCATCCCCCCTCGAAGCCCCCCTTCCCCCCTCCCTCTCTTCTGGCGTGGGTTCCGGGTGCTCCAATGCTGTGGGGGTGCATGCCGGATACCGGTCTTCCCCCCTGGCATGCTGCCAGTCCGTGACGGGTACATCGACGTCGCTCTCCTCCGCTTCCATCTCGTTGCCGGCGTGCTCGAACCCAGGATCCTCCCCCAACCCGTCCATGCCCCCTTGTTCCCCCATTTCCTCTGGGGAGTCTGCGTGCCAGGGCCCTCTGAGCAGTCTCCTGCGCCACTCCTCCTCGGGTTGAGTGTCCCACCAATAAGAGCGTTCCACACCCAAGTCTGAGACCGACCCCTCCGGCGAGGTAGTCTCTGGAACCGTCTCCTCAGCCGAGGAGAACCCCTGAAACGTACTGGCTGAGAGTGTGGGGGTGAAAAGATATTCGTCAAAATAATCCTCCTACATGGGCCTGTGTGGGAAGAGTGCGTGGAACTCGTCTTTGAGGTAGTGCTCCTCCACCGCATAGTACGGCACCCAGCTGTTGGCGCTGGCCGGGGCACCTTCCCTTGCGATGAGATATTCGACCCCCTCTTCCCCCCATCTCAAGTCCAAAATCTCCGTCACCTCGTTGAGTGGCCCCGCCCTCGGCGACCCCCCTGTCGTGGGGGGAAAGCCACTGGGTTGATCTGTGCCTCGACTAGGTAAGGGCCCAGCTGCTTGTGTCCTAGCTTCTTCTTAGCTAAGGATCTGGCCGGCACTGCCTGGGCCGCTAACCAGACCCAGTCCCCTACCCGTATGTCCTCCCCCACTCTTCTGTGTTTGTCTGCTTGCACCTTGAATGCGTGTTTTGCTAGGTCTAACTGGGACGTTCCCCTTGGGAACCCCCTACCCCTGGCCACTGGCGCCCCCTTCTGTGAATCTTCCGATTCGCTGGAGAGGCTCATGGAATCCCTCGGTTCACTGTCCTCTTCTCCTATGCTCCCCTCGGATTCCTCCCCCTCGCTCTCCATCTCCTCTCCTCCCTGTGCCTCTGCTCCTGAACCCCTGACATCCATCCCCCCTCGAAGCCCCCCCTTCCCCCCTCCCCCGCTTCTGGCGTGGGTTCTGGGTGCTCCAATGTTGTGGGGGTGAGTGCAGGATACAGTTCTTCCCCCGCGGTGTGCCTCCAGCCGGGTAGATCCGGCCAGTCCTCCACGGGCTCGTCGACATCGATCTCCTCAGCTTCCATCTCTCTGCCGGTGTGTTCGAACCCCGGATCCTCCCCCAACACATCCATGACCTCCTCTCCCCCTGTCGCCTGGGGTGACGCTGCGTGTGCGGGCCCGCTCGGCAGTTCACTGCGCCACCCCACCACAGGTTGATCTTCCCACCAATAAGAGCCGCCTGTGCCAAACCCTGAGAGGGACCCCTCTGGGGAGCTAGTCCCCGGCGCTGTGTCCTCCTCTGAAGAGAAACCCCGGAACGTGCTGGCCGAAATTGTGGGTGTGAAAAGATATTCGTCAAAATAATCCTCCGGCATGGGCCTGTGTGGGAAGAGTGCGTGGAACTCGTCTTTGAGGTAGTGCTCCTCCACCGCATAGTACGGTACCCAGCTATTGGCGCTGGGGGGTGTACCTTCCCTTGCGAGTAGATATTCAACCCCCTCTTCCCCCCATCTTGAGTCCAAAATCTCCGTGACCTCTTTGAGCTGCCCCACCCTCGGCAACCCCCCTGTCGTGGGTGCGTCTCTAAGCGGGCTAGGAGCTGTCCCTGGCGCATGAAACCTGTGAGGTACCTTGTAGGGCGTGAGCACCGATCTATGAAAGACTGGGTGCATTATGGATCCCTCCGGTAGTGTCAACCGGAAGGCCAGTGGGTTGATCTGTGCCTCGACTTGGTAAGGGCCAAGCTGCTTGTGTCCGAGCTTCTTCTTAGCTAAGGATCTGGCCGGCACTGCCTGGGCTGCTAACCAGACCCAGTCCCCTACCCATATGTCCTCCCCAACTCTCCTGTGTCTGTCTGCCTGCATCTTGTACATGTGTTTTGCTAGCTCCAACTGCCTTCTGAGCTGTTCATGGACCTCCTGTAACTCCTCTGCCAATGCCTCTGCTCCCTGCGGCTCCCCTTCCCCCTCTTTCTCTAAGCCCGGGAAGGTCCTGGGATGTCGCCCATTGTTGGCGAAAAACGGTGTCACCCCCGTGGACACGTGTTTCGTGTTGTTGTAGGCAAACTCGGCCAGCGGTAGGTAATCCACCCAGGTCGAGGGCTGCTGGTTCGCGTAGCATCTCAGGTACTGCTGCATGATGGCGTTGACCCTCTCCGCTTGTCCGTTGGTCTGCGGGTGTCTTGCCGACGCTAGGTTGACCTTGACGTTCAGGATCCCCATCAGCTTCTGCCAGAAACTCGAGATGAACTGGCGCCCCCGGTCGGACAGGATAGACCGTGGCAGGCCGTGCACCTTGAACACGTGGTCTATGAACAGTCTGTTCCGCTGTGGCCACCTTCGCGCAAGGAATGAAGTGCGCCATCTTGGTGAACATGTCGACTACCACGAGTACTGCTGTTTTGCCCCTCGAGCTGGGCAGATCAGTGACAAAGTCCAAGGCCACCCTCTCCCACGGTTCGGACGGGGTCTGTAGTGGTTCCAACAGTCCCGCCGGCGGTCTGTGTACTGGCTTGGCCCTTTGGCATGTGTCGCACCTCGTGACTTAATCCGCGACTTCTCCCCGCATCTTGGGCCACCAAAAGTCTCTGGCTACTAATTCCACCGTCTTGTCCTTGCCGAAATGTCCGGCGCTGGGTGCGTCGTGTAGCTGTTGCAGTACTGTCGCGCGGAGTTCATCTCCCAGCACGTAGATGGCCCCTTTGAGGAGGAGCAGTCCGTCGCGTATCTGGAACTCGTCGTCCTTCGCTGTGCCACTGCGCACCTCCTCCATCTTGGATCGTGCGAAGGAATCCATTCGAAGCTCGCGCCGTATTGCTTCCAGGTCCACGGTGGCCGAAGCACATGCCCACGCCTTAGGTGTGAAAATGTGTTTGGCCGCTACCGGTGCTGCTTCCTCCAGATACTGCGGCTTCCTGGATAGCGCATCAGCCATGATGTTGTTGTCTCCGGGGATATATTCTATCCTGAAGTCGAAATCCGCAAAGAACTCCGCCCAGCGGATGTGTCTCTGGTTCAGGAACCGCGCCGTGCGCCAGTATTCCAGGTTCTTATGGTCCGTGCGAACTTGCACCGTGTGTTTGGCTCCGATGAGGAAGTGCCGCCATGCCTTGAATGCTGCATGAATGGCCAGCAACTCTCTGTCCCAGATGGTGTAGTTCTGCTCCGACTTGCTGAGTTTCCTGGAGTAGAAAGCGCACGGCCTCCAATCCCCTTGCGGGTCTTGCTGCAACAGGACTGCCCCCACGGCTCTGTCGGAGGCATCCGTCTCAACCCTCATGGGTCTGCTGGGGTTCACATGTAGCAGTTGTTCTTTGGAAGCGAAGAGACGCTTGAGTTACTGAAAGGACTGCTCCGCCTGCTCCGTCCAGATGAACTTCTTCTTCTTGGAGCTGAGGGTGTCCGTGATGGCCGCCGTCTGCATAGCGAAACCCTTGATAAACTTGCGATAAAAGTTGGCAAAGCCGACAAACCTCTGGACCTCCTTCCGATTGCGCGGGCTCTTCCAGTCCAGTACCGAGCGTACCTTGGCGCTGTCCATGGCGATTCCCTTGTCGGACAGCTTCTAGCCCAGGAAATCCACCTCCGTCATGTCGAACTGGCACTTCTCCAGTTTGGCGTAAAGTCTGTGCTCCTGTAGTCTTTGCAGGACTTCCTTGACATCTCTCTCGTGAGCCTCCCGTGATTCCGAGAAGATCAGGATGTCGTCCAGGAAGCAGACGCACTTCTTGTAGAGGAGCCCCGCTAACACGTGATGCATGAAGGCTTGGAAGCAGTGGGAGCCATTTTGTAAACCGAACGGCATAACCCTATATTCATAGGTGCCCAAGGGCATAAACATGGCCGTCTTCCACTCGTCGCCCTCCCGCATGCGTATAAGATTGTACGCCCCTCGTAGATCCAACTTGGTGAAGATGCGTCCCTTCCTCACCGTCGCGAGCAAGTTGTCGATCCTAGGCATCGGGAACGCCGTGGGCTTGGTTTTCGAGTTTAAGATTCTGAAATCAACTACCAACCTCTTTTGGGGCGTGTCTTTTTTCTTCACGAAGAACACAGGACTGCCCCCCACTGCTTTGGATTCCCGGATGAATCCCCGCTTCAAGTTGTGATCTATGAAGTCCCTGAGCTCTTGCAGTTCATCTTCAGACATGGAATACAGTTTTCCCGTCGGCAGCATCGCCCCCGGCAGGAGGTCAATCTTGCAGTCGTAGGGTCTGTGTGGTGGCAGCTTGTCCGCTTCCTTCTCGCAGAAGACCTCCAAAAACGCCTTGTACTTGTCGGGTACCGCTTGCAGCATGCCCAGTTGTAGCTGTGGGTCATCCTCTTGCCCCTCGTCCTCCTGGTTAGTCATGATGCAATATTCTGCGCAGTAGGAGGAGCAGAAGGTCAATTTACGCTGGTACCATGCCAATGCCGGGCTGTGCCTGTCCAACCAGCTCATGCCCAATACTATGGGTGTGTCTGACAGGTGGGTGACGTTGAAGCTGATGACTTCGCGGTGATTTCCAATTCGCATCACCATTGGCGGCGTTTGCTGTACCACCTGTCCCCCCAGCAACTCTCTTCCATCGACTGTCACTACTTTCAGGGGCATCGTGGCAGGCAGGAGCGCTATGCTATGTTGCTTGATGAAATCCACTCCTATAAAGTCTGCATTGCTACCAGAGTCAATGGTAATAGGGACTTCCATGGTGAGCCCATTGGGAAGCTGGAGGGCTGCGGTGAGCTGCACCACTGGTTTGGGCGGGAGGGGGTCTGTGGGCTGTAAGATGCCTGGGGACTGCTTCACTGACTTGTCTGGCTGGGCCCCAGTGGCTCTGCTTCCAGCTAGACTTCGTCGTTTTCCTGCTGTGGTTCTCTCTGCTGAACTGCTTCTGTTACTGTTGCTGAGGCTGCAGTTTGCTTGAGGAGCCTCTGGGGGCACTCTTTTGCCAGATGCTGAGCACTGTCGCAGATGTAACACTTCCTGTTCCCTCTAGGAGGCTTCACTTTGGCTGCTCCCGGTGTTAGGGCTCTGGTTGCTGACTGAGCCTTGGCACCACCTATCTCCATCGGCTCCTCTCCCCCTCCCAGTGGAGGCGTGGATTGAGCGCACGCTGAGTCCCTGGGAAAGAAAGGAGGTGCTCTTGCTGGTGTGCGTCCCCAACGCCCTTCGTCTTTGCTCCAGGGACGTTCTTCTAGCCGCACACCAATCGTCAGCGCCTTCTGGACCACTTCTTGAGTGCTCTGGGGTCTCTCCCCCCTTGCGATTTCGTCTTTCACAGCCCCGTTCAGCCCCTCCCAGAACAGGTCCCTGACGTCCGGTGAATCTTTTTCCCATCCCAGCGCGTTGACCAATGCAAAAAAGCGGGAGTGATATTGCCTCACAGTGGCTCTGCCTTTTTTCAAACCATGAATCTCTCTTCTAGCGTCATCTACATCTATCGCTGATAAAAAACAAGCATCCATTGCCTTAATGAAGGCTTTTGCGTTTTGGAGGGCTGGATCATTATCTCTCCACAGATTGCGCAACCACGCTTTAGCTTCTCCATGGAGATGTGTTAGTATGAAGCCTACTTTCTCCTGCTCATCTCTAAGGTCCTTCTCCAGTAACTTTAGCGCAAAAACCACGTCTGCTCTGAAGTTAGGATATTGCTGCAGACTCCCATCAAAATGAGACACAAGGCTCCCTCCTCTCTTCCCGAGCCCAATCCCCTCTGGTCTGGCTCCCGGTAGCCCCTGTTTAGTCAACATTTCCAACCTGGCTTGCAGATCAGAGGTTGTGTCAGAGCTGCCTCCAGGTCCCAGCTCACAGAGGACCAACGCTAGGCTGTAATTATGTACAAAAGTCTTTATTGAGATTCAGTTTCCATTTTAAAGCCGCAGCGTGCAGCTCTACGTCTCGACCTTAGACCGGCGAAGTCCCGTCTGAGTCTCCGCCCCTTCCACACCAGTTTAAGACCCTCGCTTTGCTCCACCTCTTCCTAAGTTCCTTTCTCCTCTGGGCCCTCCTGCCCGCTAGGGTCTCATCCTTCCTGGACTCCTCTGACGCTGACCCTGATGATTCTTCCCCCTCCTTCCGGCGGGCTTTAGGACCTGGTTCCCTATCCGGGCTACCTTCTGTGCCGCTCACCTGTACATTTGAACTTGGCGCGCGCGCCCAGCCGGCAACTTTCCTCTTGACCGTTCCCTCACTCTCCGATGGAGGCGTGGCCAACCCTGACTCATCTTCTCTCGCTGGTGGTGAATATGTGGGCTCTGATACCTGGGACTCCTCCCCCCCACTACGCTCTGGTGGGGAAGCTGGTCCTGATTTCCAACTGCTGCTCTGGGAGTCCCCGCTGGCCCCTTGCTTCTGGGGTGTCCCCCTTGGGTCGCCCCTTGCCCTGCCCATCGGCGCCCCCTTCTGTGAATCTTCCGATTCGCTGGAGAGGCTCATGGAATCTCTCGGGCTGCTGTCATCTTCTCCTACGCTGCCCTCGGATTGCTCCCCCTCGCTCTCCATCTCCTCTCCTCCCTGCGCTCCCGCTGAGTCCCTGACATCATGCGAATTGAAAGAAACCCAATCAAAGCTTATTCGTCTTCTTTCTATGCATATGTGTCAGAGCTGCCCAAGGTCCCAGCTCACAAAGGACCAACGCCAGTTCTTGCTATATACAAAAGTCTTTATTAAGGTTCAGTTTCCATTTCAAAGCCGCGGCGTGCAGCTCTACGTCTCAACCCTAGACCGCTGAAGCTCCATCTGAATCTCCTCCCCCTCGACACCAGTTCAAGACCCTAGCCTTACTCCACCTCCTCCTTTGCTCCTTTCTCCTCTGGGTCCTTCTGCCAGCTGGGGTGTTGCCCTTTCTGGACTCTTCTGATGCTGATTCCCCGGATTCTTCCCCCTGCTTCCGGCATGCTTTAGGACCTGGCTCCCAATCCGACCTCCCTGCTGTCCCGCGCTCCTGTACATTTAAACTGGGCGCGCGCGCCCAGCCGGCAACCTTCCTCCTGACCGTTACACTGCTCCTGTCACTGCTTCCCCCTTCGGGGGGGCTAGCTGGATCTGACTTCCCCCCTGTTCCCTCACTTAGCGATAGGGGCGTGGTCAGCCCTGCCTCATCTTCTCTCCCCACTGGAGGGGAAGCCGGCCCTGACACATGGGACTCTTCCCCCCGCTACGCCCTGGTGGGGAAGCTGGTCCCGATCTCCAGCTGCTGCTTTGGGAGTCGCCGCTGGCCCCTTGCTTCTGGTGCGTCCCTCCCGGGACCCCCCTTGCCCTGGCCATCGGTGCCCCCTTCTGGGAATCTTCCGAATCGCTGGAGAAGCTCATGGAATCTCTCGGCCCACTGTCATACTCTCCTACGCTGCCCTCGGATTGTTCCCCTTCGCTCTCTGTTTCCTCTCTCCCCTGTGCCTCTGCTCCTGAACCCCTGACATCCATCCCCCCTCGAAGCCCCCCTTCCCCCCTCCCCCTCTTCGGATGCGGGTTCCGGGTGCTCCAGTGCTGTGGGGGTGAGTGCGGGATACAGTTCTTCCCCTCTGGTGTGCAGCTGGCCGGCTGGGTCCGGCCAGTCCGGAATGGGCTCGTTGACGTCGATCTCCTCTGCTTCCATCTCTCTGCAGCTGTGCTCGAACCCAGGATCATCCCCCAACACGTCTGTCAGAGCTGCCTCCAGGTCCCAGCTCACAGAGGACCAACGCTAAGCTGTAGTTATGTACAAAAGTCTTTATTGAGGTTCAGTTTCCATTTTAAAGCCGCAGCGCGCAGCTCTACGTCTCAACCTTAGACCGGCGAAGTCCCGTCTGAGTCTCCGCCCCTTCCACACCAGTTTAAGACTCTCGCCTTGCTCCACCTCTTCCTAAGTTCCTTTCTCCTCTGGGCCCTCCTGCCCGCTAGGGTTTCATCCTTCCTGGACTCCTCTGACGCTGACCCTGATGATTCTTCCCCCTCCTTCCGGCGGGCTTTAGGACCTGGTTCCCTATCCGGGCTACCTTCTGTGCCGCTCGCCTGTACATTTGAACTTGGCGCGCGCGCCCAGCCTGCAACTTTCCTCTTGACCGTTCCCTCGCTCTCGGATGGAGGCGTGGCCACCCCTGACTCCTCTTCTCTCGCTGGTGGTGAATATGTGGGCTCTGATACCTGGGACTCCTCCCCCCCACTACGCTCTGGTGGGGAAGCTGGTCCTGATTTCCAACTGCTGCTCTGGGAGTCCCCGCTGGCCCCTTGCTTCTGGGGTGTCCCTCTTGGGTCGCCCCTTGCCCTGCCCATCGGCGCCCCCTTCTGTGAATCTTCCGATTCGCTGGAGAGGCTCACGGAATCTATTGGGCTGCTGTCATCCTCTCCTACGCTGCCCTCGGATTGCTCCCCCTCGCTCTCCATCTCCTCTCCTCCCTGCGCTCCCACTGAGTCCCTGACAACGTCCATGTCCGTCTCCCCCCCCGGTCGCCTCGGGGGATGCTGCCTGCCAAGGCCCCTTCAGCAGTTCCCTGCTCCACCCCACCTCCAGTTGATCGTCCCACCAATCAGAGCGGTCTGTAACAGACCCCGAGAGTGATCCCTTCGGGGAGCGTGTGTCGGGTGCTGGTTCCTCATCTGATGAGAACCCCTGGAACGTGCTGGCTGAAAGTGTGGGTGTGAAAAGATATTCGTCGAAATAATCTGCCGGCATAGGTCGGTGTGGGAACAGTGCATGGAACTCGTCTTTGAGGTAGTGCTCCTCCACCGCGTATTACGGTACCTAGCTGTTGGCGCTGGCTGGGGTACCTTCTCTGGCGAGGAGATATTCAACCCCCTCTTCCCCCCATCTCGAGTCCAAAATCTCCGTGACCTCGTTGAGTGGCCCTGCTCTCGGTGACCCCCCCTGTTGGCGATTTGCGGGGTAGGTCTGGTGCGTTCCCTGGTGCCTGAAACCTGTGGGGTTCCTTGTAGGGTGTGAGCACTGATCTATTAAAGACCGGGTGCATTCTGGAGCCCTCCGGGAGTGTCAGCCGGAAAGCTACCGGATTGATTTGAGCCTCGACTTGGTAAGGCCCTAGCTGTTTGTGTCTGAGCTTCTTCTTAGCTAACGTCCTGGCCGGCACTGCCTGGGCTGCTAACCAGACCCAGTCCCCCACCTGGATGTCTTCCCCGACTCTCCTGTGCCTGTCTGCCTGCACCTTGTATGCTTGCTTTGCTAGTTCTAAATTCCTTCGGAGCTGCTCATGGACCTCCCGCAATTCCTTTGCCCAAGCCTCTGCTCCCTGTGAGTCCCCCTCCCCCACTTTGTCTAATCCCGGGAAGGTTCTGGGATGCCGTCTGTCAGGGGCTCAGGAGCAGAGGCACAGGGAAGAGAGGAGATGGAGAGCGAAGGGGAAGAATCCGAGGGGAGCGTAGGAGAAGAGGACAGTGGACCGAGGGATTCCATGAGCCTCTCCAGCGAATCGGAAGATTCACAGAAGGGGGCGCCAGTGGCCAGGGGTAGGGGGTTCCCAAGGGGAATGTCCCAGGAGCAAGGGGGCAGCAGGGACTCCCAGAGCAGTAGTTGGAAATCAGGACCAGCTTCCCCACCAGAGCAGAGTGGGGGGGAAGAGTCCCAAGGATCAGGGCCAGTGCATTCCCCACCAGGGAGAGAAGATAAGGCAGGGCTGACCACACCTCCATCGGAGAGTCAGACAACGGAGGGGAGGTCAGATCCGGCCAGTATCCCGGAAGAGGGAAGCGGTGACTGAAGTAGTGTAACGGTTAGGAGAAAGGTCACTGGGTTGGCGCGAGAGGCAAGTTCAAATGTACAGGAGCGCGGGACAGCAGAGAATGAGGATTGGGAACCGGGTCCTAAAGCCCGCCGAAGGCAGGGGGAGGAGCTAAGCGACTCAGCGTCGGAAGAGTCCAGAAAGGGCAATGCCCCAGCGGGCAGGAGGACCCAGAGGAGGAGAGAGCAGCGGAAAAGGTGGAGCAGGGCTAGGATCTTAAACTGGTGTCAGAGGGGAGGAGACTCAGACGGGACTTCGCCGATCTAGGGTTTGAGACGTAGGGCTGCGCGCTGCGGCTTTGAAATGGAAATTGAACTTCAATAAAGACTTTTGTACATTACAACAGCCTCGCGTTGGTCCTCTGTGAGCTGGGACCTAGAGGCAGCTCTGACAGTAAGTCCCGTCTGACACTATACCTCGCAACGTGAGTGGACGCAGCGAGGGGCGAAGATTGGTGCTTCGCGAGCTCACGGAAGCAGGACAGGATGACTACCGAAGAACAAATGGCAGCCCTGCAAGACGCAGTGACAAGGCTTAACATGGAGATATTAGCATCCAGAAAGAGAGAAGACGAAGCAGCCGCTGCCTGTGGGGATCTGCAAACCAGGTTGGAAATGTTGACTAAACAGGGGCTACCGGGTGCCAGACCAGAGGGGATTGGTCTAGGAAAGAGGGGAGGCAGCCTCGTGTCTCATTTCGATGGGAGCCTGCAGCAGTATCCTAACTTCAGAGCAGACGTGGTTTTTGCGCTCAAGCTGCTGGAGAAGGACTTTAGAGATGAGGAGGAGAAAGTAGGCTTCATACTAACTCATCTCCGTGGAGAAGCGAAAGCGTGGCTATGCAATCTGTGGCGAGATAATGACCCAGCCCTCCAAAATGCGGATGCCTTTATTAAGGCGATGGACGCTTGTTTTTTATCAGCGGTAGATGTAGATGTCGCCAGAAAAGAGATACATGGATTGAAACAAGGCAGAGCCACTGTAAGACAATATCACTCCCGCTTTTTTGCATTGGTCAATGCGCTGGGATGGGAAAAAGACTCAGCGGCCGTCCGGGACCTGTTCTGGGAGGGGCTGAACGGGGCTGTGAAAGACGAAATTGCAAGGGGGGAGAGACCCCAGAGCACTAAAGAAGTGGTCCAGAAAGCGCTAGCGATTGGAGTGAGGCTGGAAGAACGTCCTTGGAGCAAAGACGAACGGCGTTGGGGACGCACGCCAGCTAGATCACCTCCTTTCTTTCCCAGAGACACAGCGCGCGCTCAGTCCACGCCTCCACTGGGAGGGGGAGAGGAGCCGATGGAGATAGGTGGTGCCAGGGCTCAGTCAGCAGCCAGAGCCCTCACACCGGGAGCAGTCAAAACGAAGGCTCCTAGAGGGAACAGGAAGTGTTACGTCTGTGACAGTGCTCAGCACATGGCGAAAGAGTGTCCCCAGAGGCTCCACAAGCACACTGCAGCCTCAGCAACAGTAAAGGGAACAGTTCACCAGGAGGAACCACTGCAGGGAAGCGACGGAGTCTGGCTGGAGGTACAGGCACTGGGGCCCAGTCAGACGAGTCAGTGAAGAAGTCCCCAGGAATCTTACAGCCCACAGACCCCCTCCCGCCCAAACCGGTGGTGCAACTCACTGCATCTCTCCAGCTACCCAATGGACTTACCATGGAAGTTCCTATCACCATTGATTCTGGTAGTAATGCGGACTTTGTAGGAGTGGACTTTGTCAAGCAACATAGCGTAGCACTCCTGCCGGCCACGATGCCCCTGCACGTTGTCACGGTCGATGGCAGAGAGCTACTGGGAGGACAAGTGGTACAGCAAACGCCGCCAATGGTGATGCAAATTGGAAATCACCGCGAAGTCATCAGCTTCAACGTCACCCAACTGTCGGACACCCCCATAGTGTTGGGCATGAGTTGGTTGGACAGGCACAGTCCGGCATTAGCATGGTACCAGCGCCAATTGACCTTCGGCTCCTCCTACTGCGCAGCAAACTGCATACTGCCTACCCAGGAAGATGAGGGGCAAGAAGATGGACCGCAGTTACAACTGGGCATGCTGCAAGCGGTACCCAACAAGTACAAGGCGTTTTTGGAGGTCTTCTGCGAGAAGGAAGCGGACAAGCTGCCTCCCCACAGACCCTACGACTGCAAGATTGACCTCCTGCCGGGGGCGACGCTGCCGACTGGAAAACTGTATTCCATGTCTGAAGACGAACTGCAAGAGCTCAGGGAGTTCATAGATCACAACTTGAAGCAGGGATTCATCTGGGAATCCAAAGCAGTGGGGGGCAGTCCTGTGTTCTTCGTGAAGAAAAAAGATACGCCCCAAAAGAGGCTGGTAGTTGATTTTAGAATTTTAAATTCGAAAACCAAGCCCACGGCTTTCCCGATGCCCAAGATCGACGACTTGCTCGCGACGGTGAGGAAGGGACGAATCTTCACCAAGTTGGATCTACGAGGGGCGTACAATCTTATACGCATGCGGGAGGGCGACGAGTGGAAGACGGCCATGTTTACGCCCTTGGGCACCTATGAATATAGGGTTATGCCGTTCGGTTTACAAAATGGCTCCCACTGCTTCCAAGCCTTCATGCATCACGTGTTAGCGGGGCTCCTCTACAAGAAGTGCGTCTGCTTCCTAGACGACATTCTGATCTTCTCGGAATCGCAAGAGACTCACGAGAGAGATGTCAAGGAAGTCCTGCAGAGACTACGGGAGCACAGACTTTACGCCAAACTGGAGAAGTGCCAGTTCGACATGACGGAGGTGGATTTCCTGGGCTACAAGCTGTCCGACAAGGGACTCGCCATGGACAGCGCCAAGGTACGCTCGGCACTGGACTGGAAAAGCCCGCGCAATCGGAAGGAGGTCCAGAAGTTTGTCGGCTTTGCCAACTTTTATCGCAAGTTTATCAAGGGTTTCGCTATGCAGACGGCGGCCATCACGGACACCCTCAGCTCCAAGAAGAAGAAGTTCATCTGGACGGAGCAGGCGGAGCAGACCTTTCAGAAACTCAAGCGTCTCTTCGCGTCCGAAGAACAACTGCTACATGTGAACCCCAGCAGACCCATGAGGGTGGAGACGGATGCCTCCGACAGAGAAGTGGGGGCAGTCCTATTGCAGCAAGACCCGCAAGGGGATTGGAGGCCGTGTGCTTTCTACTCCAGGAAACTCAGCAAGTCGGAGCAGAACTACACCATCTGGGACAGAGAGTTGCTGGCCATTCATGCAGCCTTCAAGGCGTGGCGGCACTTCCTCATCGGAGCCAAACACACGGTGCAAGTTCGCACGGACCATAAGAACCTGGAGTACTGGCGCACGGCGCGGTTCCTGAACCAGAGACACATCCGCTGGGCGGAGTTCTTTGCGGATTTCGACTTCAGGATAGAATATATCCCCGGAGACAACAACATCATGGCTGATGCGCTATCCAGGAAGCCGCAGTATCTGGAGGAAGCAGCACCGGTGGCGGCCAAACACATTTTTGCACCTAAGGCGTGGGCATGCGCTTCGGCCACCGTGGACCTGGAAGCAATACGTCGCGCGCTGCGAACGGATTCCTTCGCACGATCCAAGATGGAGGAAGTGCGCAGCGGCACAGCTAAGGACGACAAGTTCCAGATACGCGACTGTCAGAGCTGCCTCTCGGTCCCAGCTCACAGAGGACCAACGCTAGGCTGTCGTTATGTACAAAAGTCTTTATTGAGGTTTAGTTTCCATTTCAAAGCCGCAGCGTGCAGCTCTACGACTTAAAGCCTAGACCGGCAAAAGTACCGTCTGAGTCTCCTCCCCTATGACACCAGTTTAAGATCCTAGCCCTGCTCCACCTTTTACACTGCTCTCTCCTCCTCTGGGTCCTCCTGCCTGCTGGGGCATTGCCCTTTCTGGACTCTTCCGACGCTGAGTCGCTTAGCTCCTCCCCCTCCCTCTGGCGGGCTTTAGGACCCGGTTCCCAATCCTCATTCTCTGCTGTCCCGCGCTCCTGTACATTTGAACTTGCCTCTCGCGCCAACCCAGTGACCTTCCTCCTGACCGTTACACTACTTCTGTCGCTGCTTCCCTCTTCCGGGATACTGGCCGGATCTGAACTCCCCTCCGTTGTCTGACTCTCCGATGGAGGTGTGGTCAGCCCTGCCTTATCTTCTCTCCCTGGTGGGGAATGCACTGGCCCTGATCCTTGGGACTCTTCCCCCCCACTCTGCTCTGGTGGGGAAGCTGGTCCTGATTTCCAACTACTGCTCTGGGAGTCCCTGCTGCACCCTTGCTCCTGGGACGTTCCCCTTGGGAACCCCCTACCCCTGGCCACTGGCGCCCCCTTCTGTGAATCTTCCGATTCGCTGGAGAGGCTCATGGAATCCCTCGGTCCACTGTCCTCTTCTCCTACGCTCCCCTCGGATTCTTCCCCTTCGCTCTCCATCTCCTCTCTTCCCTGTGCCTCTGCTCCTGAACCCCTGACATCCCCCCCTCGAAGCCCCCCTCCCCCCTCCCCCTCTTCTGGCGTGGGTTCTGGGTGCTCCAATGTTGTGGGGGTGAGTGCAGGATACAGTTCTTCCCCCGTGGTGTGCCTCCAGCCGGGTAGATCCGGCCAGTCCTCAACGGGCTCGTCGACGTCGATCTCCTCCGCTTCCATCTCTCTGCCGGTGTGTTCGAACCCCGGATCCTCCCCCAACACGTCCATGACCCCCTCTCCCCCTGTCGCCTGGGGTGACGCTGCGTGCGCGGGCCCGCTTGGCAATTCTGTGCGCCACCCCACCACAGGTTGATCTTCCCACCAATAAGAGCCGCTTGTGCCAAACCCTGAGATGGACCCCTCTGGGGAGCTAGTCTCCGGCGCCGTGTCCTCCTCTGAAGAGAAACCACGGAACGTGCTGGCTGAAAGTGTGGGTGTGAAAAGATATTTGTCAAAATAATCCTCCGGCATGGGCCTGTGTGGGAAGAGTGCGTGGATCTCGTCTTTGAGGCAGTGCTCCTCCACCACATAGTACGGTACCCAGCTGTTGGCGCTGGCCGGGGTACCTTCCCTTCCGAGGAGATATTCAACCCCCTCTTCCCCCCATCTTGAGTCCAAAATCTCCGTGACCTCGTTGAGCGGCCCCGCCCTCGGCGACCCCCCTGTCGTGGGTGCGTCTCTAAGCGGGCTAGGAGCTGTCCCTGGCGCCTGAAACCTGTGAGGTGCCTTGTAGGGCGTGAGCACCGATCTATGAAAGACCGGGTGCATTCTGGATCCCTCCGGTAGTGTCAACCGGAAGGCCACTGGGTTGATCTGTGCCTCGACTTGGTACGGGCCTAGCTGCTTGTGTCTGAGCTTCTTCTTAGCTAAGGATCTGGCCGGCACTGCCTGGGCTGCTAACCAGACCCAGTCCCCTACCCGTATGTCCTCCCCAACTCTCCTGTGTCTGTCTGCCTGCATCTTGTACACGTGTTTAGCTAGCTCCAACTGCCTTCGGAGCTGTTCATGGAACTCCTGTAACTCCTCTGCCAATGCCTCTGCTCCCTGCGGCTCCCCTTCCCCCTCTTTCTCTAAGCCCGGGAAGGTCCTGGGATGTCGCCCATTGTTGGCGAAAAACGGTGTCACCCCCGTGGACACGTGTTTCGTGTTGTTGTAGGCAAACTCGGCCAGCGGTAGGTAGTCCACCCAGGTCGAGGGCTGCTGGTTCGCGTAGCATCTCAGGTACTGCTGCATGATGGCGTTGACCCTCTCCGCTTGTCCATTGGTCTGCGGGTGTCTTGCCGACGCTAGGTTGACCTTGACGTTCAGGATCCGCATCAGCTTCTGCCAGAAACTCGAGATGAACCGGCGCCCCCGGTCGGACAGGATAGACCGTGGCAGGCCATGCACCTTGAACACGTGGTCTATGAACAGCTTGGCCGTCTGTTCCGCTGTGGCCACCTTCGCGCAAGGAATGAAGTGCGCCATCTTGGTGAACATGTCGACTACCACGAGTACTGCTGTTTTGCCCCTCGAGCTGGGCAGATCAGTGACAAAGTCCAAGGCCACCCTCTCCCACGGTTCGGACGGGGTCTGTAGCGGTTCCAACAGTCCCGTTGGCGGTCTGTGTACTGGCTTGGCCCTTTGGCATGTGTCGCATCTCGTGACGTAATCCGCGACTTCTCCCCGCATCTTGGGCCACCAAAAGTCTCTGGCTACTAATTCCACCGTCTTGTCCTTGCCGAAATGTCCGGCGCTGGGTGCGTCGTGTAGCTGTTGCAGTACTGTCGCGCGGAGTTCATCTCCCGGCACGTAGATGGCCCCCTTGCGGAGGAGCAGTCCGTCGCGTATCTGGAACTCGTCGTCCTTCGCCATGCCGCTGCGCACCTCCTCCATCTTGGATCGCGCGAAGGAATCCGTTCGCAGCTCGCGACGTATTGCTTCCAGGTCCACGGTGGCCGAAGCGCATGCCCACGCCTCTGGGGGCACTCTTTTGCCATGTGGTGAGCACTGTCGCAGATGTAACACTTCCTGTTCCCTCTAGGAGGCTTCACTTTGGCTGCTCCCGGTGTTAGGGCTCTGGTTGCTGACTGAGCCTTGGCCCCACCTATCTCCATCGGCTCCTCTCCCCCTCCCAGTGGAGGCGTGGATTGAGCGCGCGCTGAGTCCCTGGGAAAGAAAGGAGGTGCTCTTGCTGGTGTGCGTCCCCAACGCCCTTCGTCTTTGCTCCAGGGACGTTCTTCCAGACGCACACCAATCGTCAGTGCTCTCTGAATCTTTTTCCCATCCCAGCGCGTTGACCAATGCAAAAAAGCAGGAGTGATATTGCCTCACAGTGGCTCTGCCTTGTTTCAATCCATGTATCTCTCTTCTAGCGACATCTACATCTGTCGCTGATAAAAAACAAGCATCCATTGCCTTAATGAAGGCATTCGCATTTTGGAGGGCTGGATCATTATCTCTCCACAGATTGCGCAACCACGCTTTAGCTTCTCCATGGAGATGCGTTAGTATGAAGCCTACTTTCTCCTGCTCATCTCTAAAGTCCTTCTCCAGTAACTTTAGCGCAAAAACCACGTCTGCTCTGAAGTTAGGATAGTGCTGCAGACTCCCATCGAAATGAGACACAAGGCTGCCTCCTCTCTTCCCGAGCCCGATCCCTTCTGATTTGGCTCCCGGTGGCCCCTGTTTAGTCGACATTTCCAACCTGGCTTGCAGATCCTTGCAGACAGCAGCTGCTTCCGTTTCTCTCCTCCTGGACGCTAGTATTTCTGCGTTGAGTTGGGTCACTGCGTTTTGCAGAGCTGCCATTTGTTCTTCGGTAGTCATCTTGTGCTGCTTTCGTGAGCTCGCGAAGTACCAATCTTCACCCCTCGCTGCGTCCACTCACGTTGCGAGGTTTTTAGGAGACGGTACTTACTGTCAGAGCTGCCTCTAGGTCCCAGCTCACAGAGGACCAACGCTAGGCTGTCGTTATGTACAAAAGTCTTTATTGAGGTTTAGTTTCCATTTCAAAGCCGCAGCGCGCAGCTCTACGTCTTAAAGCCTAGACCGGCGATGTACCGTCTGAGTCTCCTCCCCTATGACACCAGTTTAAGATCCTAGCCCTGCTCCACCTTTTCCGCTGCTCTCTCCTCCTCTGGGTCCTCCTGCCCGCTGGGGCAGTGCCCTTTCTGGTCTCTTCCGACGCTGAGTCGCTTAGCTCCTCCCCCTCCCTCCGGCGGTCTTTAGGACCCGGTTCCCAATCCTCATTCTCTGCTGTCCCGTGCTCCTGTACATTTGAACTTGCCTCTCGCGCCAACCCAGTGACTTTCCTCCTGACCGTTACACTACTTCTGTCACTGCTTCCCTCTTCCGGGATACTGGCCGGATCTGACCTCCCCTCCGTTGTCTGACTCTCCGATGGAGGTGTGGTCAGCCCTGCCTTATCTTCTCTCCCTGGTGGGGAATGCACTGGCCCTGATCCTTGGGACTCTTCCCCCCCACTCTGCTCTGGTGGGGAAGCTGGTCCTGATTTCCAACTACTGCTCTGGGAGTCCCTGCTGCCCCCTTGCTCCTGGGACATTCCCCTTGGGAACCCCCTACCCCTGGCCACTGGCGCCCCCTTCTGTGAATCTTCCGATTCGCTGGAGAGGCTCATGGAATCCCTCGGTCCACTGTCCTCTTCTCCTACGCTCCCCTCGGATTCTTCCCCTTCGCTCTCCATCTCCTCTCTTCCCTGTGCCTCTGCTCCTGAACCCCTGACAGTAATTTTTAAACTTCTTCCAATCTTCTTCCACCTGCTCTTCTCCTTGATCTCGTTTTCTGCCAGTCATTTCTGCCATTTCCATGTAGTCCATTACTTGCATCTGCCATTCTTCCAAGGTGGGTGGATCTTGTGTCTTCCAATACTTCGTGATGAGTATTCTTGCTGCTGCTGTTGCATACATAAAGAAAGTTCTGTCCTTCTTTGGCACCAATTGGCCGACCATGCCCAGAGAAAGGCCTCTGGTTTCTTCTGAAAGGTATATTTAAGTACCTTTTTCATTTCATTATAGATCATCTCCCAGAAAGTCTTAATCCTTGGGCACGTCCACCAAAGGTGAAAGAATGTACCCTCATTCTCTTTACATTTCCAACATTTGTTATCGGGCAAATGATAAATTTTTGCAAGCTTGACTGGTGTCATGTACCACCTATATATCATTTTCATTATATTCTCTCTTAAGGCATTACATGCCGTGAACTTGATACCTGTGGTCCATAACTGTTCCCAGTCAGCCATCATAATGTTGTGTCCAACATTTTGTGCCCATTTTATCATAACAGATTTCACCATTTCATCCTGAGTATTCCATTTCAACAGCAAGTTATACATTCTTGACAAGTTCTTAGTTTTAGGATCTAACAGTTCTGTTTCCAATTTTGATTTCTCCACCTGAAAACCAATCTTCTTATCCAAATTATTTGATAATAATGAAGCCAATCCCGTACTTTGTTTTTTAGTTTTTCAAAACTCTGCAGCTTTAATCTGTCTCCTTCTTGTTCCAATATTTCCCAATATTTTGGCCAGTTGGCCTCCATATTGAGCTTTTTCTGAGCCTTTGCTTCCATTGGTGACAACCACCTTGGAGTTTTATTTTCAAGCAAATCCTTATATCTTATCCAGACATTAAACAGTGCTTTCCTGACAATATGGTTTTTAAACGCTTTATGTGCTTTGACCTTATCATACCACAAATATGCATGCCAACCAAATACATTATTGAACCCTTCCAAATCCAATACGTCAGTGTTTTCAAGAAGCAGCCATTCCTTCAGCCAACAAAATGCGGCTGATTCATAATAGAGCTTAAGGTCTGGCAGGGCAAATCCACCTCTTTCTTTAACGTAAAGTAAAGTAAAGTAAAGTAATTTTATTTACGGCCATAGGCCCATACAGGTAAAAACGACACATAAATAACAACTTGTGCACGTGGGGAAAACAGCCACTAAAGCACCACTATAACAATAAAATACTATAGAATAGAATGGCATACTATGCCTTAGTTAGTTTGTAGTGCTCCTTGGCGTCGCTTTTGGGTAAGGACAGCGACCAGGAACCTTGCCACTTTCAGGGTCGTATGAGTATCCTTATCCTGCAAGATTTGGGCAAGGTGGAATTTTGGTGGGGTGCCCTCTAGTTTCTGTATGATTGATCCCAACAAATTTGCCCGTGGCACATTAAACAGGGGGCAAGTGAACATAATGTGCTGGAGCGATTCCAGTGTCTCCTTATCACATTCGCACATGGCGGGGGCTTGGCCCTTTGAGAATCTATGTCTCAGGACGTTGGAGGGAAAAACGTTGAACCTCGCTTTGGTGAAGGCCAGTCTATGGGCAACAGTCGAAAGGGAGGAGAGGTATGATGGAACGCAGTAAGTTAATGTGATACCAATGTTCTGAGGCGAACAAACACCTCCCCCCAGCATATAATTTCGCTGTAGATCGATGTCATCCAGTCTTTGGCGGATCAGTCTTTGAGCAGTAATTTGGTCTAGTTTTAGGGAATCTGAAGGAGAGATTCCATAACTCAGGAGTTTGGCATGAATTCTACTAGTCCAAGGGCTAGAGAATTCATCTCGCCATAAGCATTGGACAAGGTAGTGGTTTGGTAGTCTATGCCACAATGATAACCAATAATTGAAGACTTGCTTCCACAGGCAAGTTTCTAAGGATGCGATCTTCAATTCTAGTCGCATGGCTGCGTTGCTTACGCACAGAGGGAGCATAAGGAGCCAACGTAGGAATTGATTTTGCAGTGTCTCGAGAGGAATAAGATCTGTCATCACAGCCCAAAGTGGGGCAGCATAAGCAAGCACGGCAACCACTTTTGCCTTGAACACCTTTAGGGCCGAGGGAACGTGCAAAGCTCCATCCGAAAAAAAGAATCGGAGGAGCGCATATGTCAGAGCTGCCTCTAGGTCCCAGCTCACAGAGGACCAATGCTAGGCTGTAGTAATGTACAAAAGTCTTTATTGAAGTTCAGTTTCCATTTCAAAGCCACAGCGTGCAGCCCTACGTCTTAAACCCTAGATCGGCGAAGTCCCGTCTGAGTCTCCTCCCCTATGACACCAGTTTAAGATCCTAGCCCTGCTCCACCTTTTACGCTGCTCTCTCCTCCTCTGGGTCCTCTTGCCCGCTGGGGCATTGCCCTTTCTGGACTCTTCCGACGCTGAGTCGCTTAGCTCCTCTCCCTCCCTCCGGCGGGCTTTAGGACCCGGTTCCCAATCCTCATTCTCTGCTGTCCCGCGCTCCTGTACATTTGAACTTGCCTCTCGCGCCAGCCCAGTGACCTTTCTCCTAACCGTTACAGTACTTCGGTCACTGCTTCCCTCTTCCGGGACACTGGCCGGATCTGACCTCTCCTCCGTTGTCCGACTTTCTGATGGAGGCGTGGTCAGCCCTGCCTTATCTTCTCTCCCTGGTGGGGAATGCACTGGCCCCGATCCTTGGGAATCTTCCCCCCCACTCTGCTCTGGTGGGGAAGCTGGTCCTGATTTCCAGCTACTGCTCTGGGAGTCCCTGCTGCCCCCTTGCTCCTGGGGCTTTCCCCTTGGGAACCCCCTACCCCTGGCCACTGGCGCCCCCTTCTGTGAATCTTCCGATTCGCTGGAGAGGCTCATGGAATCCTTCGGTCCACTGTCCTCTTCTCCTACGCTCCCCTCGGAATCTTCCCCCTCGCTCTCCATTTCCTCTCTTCCCTGTGCCTCTGCTCCTGAGCCCCTGACATCCATCCCCCCCTCGAAGCCCCCCTTCCCTCCTCCCCCTCTTCTGGCGTGGGTTTTGGGTGCTCCAGTGTTGTGGGGGTGAGTGCAGGATACAGTTCTTCCCCCGCGGTGTGCCTCCAGCCGGTTAGATCCGGCCAGTCCTCAACGGGCTCGTCGACGTCGATCTCCTCAGCTTCCATCTCTCTGCCGGTGTGTTCGAACCCCGGATCCTCCCCCAACACGTCCATGACTCCCTCTCCCCCTGTCGCCTGGGGTGACGCTGCGTGCGCGGGCCCGCTCGGCAGTTCTCTGCGCCACCCCACCTCAGGTTGATCTTCCCACCAATAAGAGCCGCCTGTGCCAAACCCTGAGAGGGACCCCTCTGGGGAGCTAGTCTCCGGCGCCGTGTCCTCCTCTGAAGAGAAACCCCGGAACGTGCTGGCTGAAAGTAACCCCGGAACGTGCTGGCTGAAAGTGTGGGGGTGAAAAGATATTTGTCAAAATAATCCTCCGGCATGGGCCTGTGTGGGAAGAGTGCGTGGAACTCGTCTTTGAGGTAGTGCTCCTCCACCGCATAGTACGGTACCCAGCTGTTGGCGCTGGCCGGGGTACCTTCCCTTGCGAGGAGATATTCAACCCCCTCTTCCCCCCATCTTGAGTCCAAAATCTCCATGACCTCGTTGAGCGGCTCCGCCCTCGGCGACCCCCCTGTCGTGGGTGCATCTCTAAGCGGGCTAGGAGCTGTCCCTGGCGCCTGAAACCTGCGAGGTGCCTTGTAGGGCGTGAGCACCGATCTATGAAAGACCGGGTGCATTCTGGATCCCTCCGGTAGTGTCAACCGGAAGGCCAGTGATTTGATCTGTGCCTCGACTTGGTAAGGGCCTAGCTGCTTGTGTCCGAGCTTCTTCTTAGCTAAGGATCTGGCCAGCACTGCCTGGGCTGCTAACCAGACCCAGTCCCCTACCCGTATGTCCTCCCCAACTCTCCTGTGTCTGTCTGCCTGCATCTTGTACACGTGTTTAGCTAGCTCCAACTGCCTTCGGAGCTGTTCATGGACCTCCTGTAACTCCTCTGCCAATGCCTCTGCTCCCTGCGGCTCCCCTTCCCCCTCTTTCTCTAAGCCCGGGAAGGTCCTGGGATGTCGCCCATTGTTGGCGAAAAACGGTGTCACCCCCGTGGACACGTGTTTCGTGTTGTTGTAGGCAAACTCGGCCAGCGGTAGGTAGTCCACCCAGGTCGAGGGCTGCTGGTTCGCGTAGCATCTCAGGTACTGCTGCATGATGGCATTGACCCTCTCCGCTTGTCCTTTGGTCTGCGGGTGTCTTGCCAACGCTAGGTCGACCTTGACGTTCAGGATCCCCATCAGCTTCTGCCAGAAACTCGAGATGAACTGGCGCCCCCGGTCGGACAGGATAGACCGTGGCAGGCCGTGCACCTTGAACACGTGGTCTATGAACAGCTTGGCCGTCTGTTCCGCTGTGTCCACCTTCTCGCAAGGAATGAAGTGCGCCATCTTGGTGAACATGTCGACTACCACGAGTACTGCTGTTTTGCCCCTCGAGCTGGGCAGGTCAGTGACAAAGTCCAAGGCCACCCTCTCCCACGGTTCGGACGGGGTCTGTAGCGGTTCCAACAGTCCCGCCGGCGGTCTGTGTACTGGCTTGGCCCTTTGGCATGTGTCGCACCTCGTGACGTAATCCGCGACTTCTCCCCGCATCTTGGGCCACCAAAAGTCTCTGGCTACTAATTCCACCGTCTTGTCCTTGCCGAAATGTCCGGCGCTGGGTGCGTCGTGTAGCTGTTGCAGTACTGTCGCGCGGAGTTCATCTCCCGGTACGTAGATGGCCCCCTTGCGGAGGAGCAGTCCGTCGCGTATCTGGAACTCGTCGTCCTTCGCTGTGCCACTGCGCACCTCCTCCATCTTGGATCGTGCGAAGGAATCTGTTCGCAGCTCGCACCGTATTGCTTCCAGGTCTACGGTGGCCGAAGCGCATGCCCACGCCTTGGGTGCGAAAATGTGTTTGGCCGCTACCGGTGCTGCTTCCTCCAGATACTGCGGCTTCCTGGATTGCGCATCAGCCATGATGTTGTTGTCTCCGGGGATATATTCTATCCTGAAGTCGAAATCCGCAAAGAACTCCGCCCAGCGGATGTGTCTCTGGTTCAGGAACCGCGCCGTGCGCCAGTACTCCAGGTTCTTATGGTCCGTGCGAACTTGCACCGTGTGTTTGGCTCCGATGAGGAAGTGCCGCCACGCCTTGAAGGCTGCATGAATGGCCAGCAACTCTCTGTCCCAGATGGTGTAGTTCTGCTCCGACTTGCTGAGTTTCCTGGAGTAGAAAGCACACGGCCTCCAATCCCCTTGCGGGTCTTGCTGCAATAGGACTGCCCCCACTTCTCTGTCGGAGGCATCCGTCTCCACCCTCATGGGTCTGCTGGGGTTCACATGCAGCAGTTGTTCCTCGGAAGCGAAAAGACGCTTGAGTTTCTGAAAGGACTGCTCCGCTTGCTCCATCCAGATGAACTTCTTCTTGGAGCTGAGGGTGTCCGTGATGGCCGCCGTCTGCATAGCGAAACCCTTGATGAACTTGCAATAAAAGTTAGCAAAGCCGACAAACCTCTGGACCTCCTTCCGATTGCGTGGGCTTTTCCAGTCCAGTACTGATCGTACCTTGGCACTGTCCATGGCGATTTCCTTGACGGACAGCTTGTAGCCCAGGAAATCCACCTCCGTCATGTCGAACTGGCACTTCTCCACTTTGGCGTAAAGCCTGTGCTCCCGTAGTCTTTGCAGGACTTCCTTGACATCTCTCTCGTGAGCCTCCTGCGATTCCGAGAAGATCAGAATGTCGTCCAGGAAGCAGACGCACTTCTTGTAGAGGAGCCCCGCTAACACGTGATGCATGAAGGCTTGGAAGCAGTGGGAGCCATTTTGTAAACCGAAGGGCATAACCCTATACTCATAGGTGCCCAAGGGCGTGAACATGGCCGTCTTCCACTCGTCGCCCTCCCGCATGCGTATAAGATTGTACGCCCCTCGTAGATCCAACTTGGTGAAGATGCGTCCCTTCCTCACCGTCGCGAGCAAGTCGTCGATCTTGGGCATCGGGAAAGCCGTGGGCTTGGTTTTCGAGTTTAAGATTCTGAAATCAACTACCAGCCTCTTTTGGGGCGTGTCTTTTTTCTTCACAAAGAACACAGGACTGCCCCCCACTGCTTTGGATTCTCGGATGAATCCCCGCTTCAAATTGTGATCTATGAACTCCCTGAGCTCTTGCAGTTCGTCTTCAGACATGGAGTACAGTTTTCCGGTCGGCAGCGTTGCCCCCGGCAGGAGGTCAATCTTGCAGTCGTAGGGTCTGTGGGGAGGGAGCTTGTCCGCTTCCTTCTCGCAGAAGACCTCCAAAAACGCCTTGTACTTGTCGGGTACCGCTTGCAGCATGCCCAGTTGTAGCTGTGGGTCATCCTCTTGCCCCTCGTCCTCCTGGTTAGTCATGATGCAATGTTCTGCGCAGTAGGAGGAGCAGAAGGTCAATTTACGCTGGTACCATGCCAATGCCGGGCTGTGCCTGTCCAACCAGCTCATGCCCAACACTATGGGCGTGTCTGACAGTTGGGTGACATTGAAGCTGATGACTTCGCGGTGATTTCCAATTCGCATCACCATGGGCGGCATTTGCTGTACCACCTGTCCCCCCAGCAATTCTCTTCCATCGACTGTCACTACTTTCAGGGGCATCGTGGCAGGCAGAAGCGCTATGCTATGGTGCTTGATGAAATCCACTCCTATAAAGTCTGCATTGCTACCAGAGTCAATGGTAATAGGGACTTCCATGGTGAGCCCATTGGGAAGCTGGAGTGTTGCGGTGTGCTGCACCACTGGTTTGGGCGGGAAGGGGTCTGTGGGCTGTAAGATTCCTGGGGACTGCTTCATTGATTCGTCTGGCTGGGCCCCAGCGGCTCTGCTCCCAGCCAGACTTTGTCGTTTCCCTGCTGTGGTTCTCTCTGCTGAACTGCTTCTGTTACTTTTGCTGAGGCTGCATTGTGCTTGTGGAGCCTCTGGGGGCACTCTTTTGCCATATGCTGAGCACTGTCACAGATGTAACACTTCCTGTTCCCTCTAGGAGGCTTCACTTTGGCTGCTCCTGGTGTTGGGGCTCTGGTTGCTGACTGAGCCTTGGCACCACCTATCTCCATCGGCTCCTCTCCCCCTCCCAGTGGAGGCGTGGATTGAGCGCGCGCTGAGTCCCTGGGAAAGAAAGGAGGTGCCCTTGCTGGCGTGCGTCCCCAACGCCCTTCATCTTTGCTCCAGGGACGTTCTTCTAGCCGCACACCAATCGTCAGCGCCTTCTGGACCACTTCTTGAGTGCTCCGTGGTCTCTCCCCCCTTGCGATTTCGTCTTTCACAGCCCCGTTCAGCCCCTCCCAGAACAGGTCCCTGACGGACGCTGAGTCTTTTTCCCATCCCAGCGCGTTGACCAATGCAAAAAAGCGGGAATGATATTGCCTTACAGTGGCTCTGCCTTGTTTCAAACCGTGAATCTCTTTTCTAGCGACATCCACATCTATCTCCGATAAAAAACAATCGTCCATTGCCTTAATGAAGGCTTTTGCGTTTTGGAGGGCTGGATCATTATCTCTCCACAGATTGCGCAACCACGCTTTAGCTTCTCCATGGAGATGCGTTAGTATGAAGCCTACTTTCTCCTGCTCATCTCTAAAGTCCTTCTCCAGCAACTTTAGCGCAAAAACTACGTCTGCTCTGTAGTTAGGATATTGCTGCAGACTCCCATTGAAATGCGACACAAGGCTCCCCCCTCTCTTCCCGAGCCCAATCCCCTCTGATTTGGCTCCCGGTGGCCCCTGTTTAGTCAACATTTCCAACCTGGTTTGCAGATCCTTGCAGACAGCATCTGATTCCTCTTCTCTCCTCCTTGCCGCTAGTATTTCTGCGTTAAGTTGTGCCACGGCGTCTTGCAAAGCTGCCAGTCGTTCTTCTGTAGTCATCTTGTGCTGCTTTTGTGAGCTCGCGAAGCACCAATCTTCGCCCCTCGCTACGTCCTCTCACGTTGCGAGGTTCTTTGAAAGAGACGGGACTTACTGTCAGAGCTGCCTCCAGGTCCCAGCTCACAGAGGACCAACGCTAGGCTGTAGTTATGTACAAAAGTCTTTATTGAGGTTCAGTTTCCATTTTAAAGCCGCAGCACGCAGCTCTACGTCTCGACCTTAGACCGGTGAAGTCCCGTCTGAGTCTCCGCCCCTTCCACACCAGTTTAAGACTCTCGCCTTGCTCCACCTCTTCCTAAGTTCCTTTCTCCTCTGGGCCCTCCTGCCCGCTAGGGTTTCATCCTTTCTGGACTCCTCTGACGCTGACCCTGATGATTCTTCCCCCTCCTTCCGGCGGGCTTTAGGACCTGGTTCCCTATCCGGGCTACCTTCTGTGCCGCTCGCCTGTACATTTGAACTTGGCGCGCGCGCCCAGCCTGCAGCTTTCCTCTTGACCGTTCCCTCGCTCTCAGATGGAGGCGTGGCCAACCCTGACTCATCTTCTCTTGCTGGTGGTGCATATGTGGGCTCTGATACCTGGGACTCCCCCCCCCACTACGCTCTGGTGGGGAAGCTGGTCCTGATTTCCAACTGCTGCTCTGGGAGTCCCCGCTGGCCCCTTGCTTCTGGGGTGTCCCCCTTGGGTCCCCCCTTGCCCTGCCCATCGACGCCCCCTTCTGTGAATCTTCCGATTCGCTGGAGAGGCTCATGGAATCTATCGGGCTGCTGTCATCTTCTCCTACGCTGCCCTCGGATTGCTCCCCCTCGCTCTCCATCTCCTCTCCTCCCTGCGCTCCCGCTGAGTCCCTGACAGTGGGGATATATTGACTAATTATATCCTTATCCAACTTGTGCTAACAAGTTCCCAAAATATCAGCAGAGTTTATGACATTCCCCTTTTAGTTCGCAACGGTAACGTCTGCACAGGTTCGCTAGAACCTCTATAATAATTACTCTGGTAATTTCCCCTTTGTTCCCTCTTAAAATACAAGACACGACACAGTCTTCCTAAAAGTATAAAAGAGTTTACTCATGTTCTGTTCACAATATGATCCCAGAAGGCAGACAGCTTAAAAAAGGTTACATACACTTAGAATCTATCTTATAGGAAGATAGTACTGTCCTCTCTTGGCTGAGAGCCAAGAGGGCATGTTGCTCCTTCACAAGATGAAGATGAGAGAGAGAGATATGGCTGCCTGCCCTGTGCTTTTATCATTTACCTGCACAGGTGAGGCCACACCCACCTCTGGTCACATGCGGAGGAAGTCTGTCCCCAGGAAGTTTACCTGCTTGCTAGACAGACATCCCTCCCCATGTTCTAACATGTACACTCTAGGAATGTTGTCATTGACTGCTCCTGTGTTTACATCCAACAAAAACAGCATCCTTGGCAATACATTCATTTTTATCACAGCAATTCGGCCTAGCAATGATAACTTCAAATTTGACCATATTTCTAAGTCCCTTTTCACTTCCATCCAGCATTTTTCATAGTTACCTTTAAAGAAATTCACATTCTTAGCAGTCATATTAACCCCTAGATATTTCACTTTCTTAACCAGTTTTAATCCTGTCTCCTTCTGAAACCTCTCTCTCTCAATCACTGTTAGATTTTTCTCTAAAACCTTAGTTTTTAACTTGTTAAAGCCCGCTACCTTGCCAAATTCTTGAATTAATTCCAATACTCTTTTGGTACTAGATTCTGGCTCCTGTAATGTCAAAATCAGATCATCAGCAAATGCTTTCAGTTTGTACTGTTTGGCTCCAACTTGTATACCTTTAACTGTTTGGTCCCTTCTAATCATATTTAAGAGCACCTCCAGGACCGATATAAAAAGCAATGGAGAGATTGGGCAACCTTGTCGTGTTCCTTTCTCTATCTTAAATTCTTCCGTCACTACGTTGTTCACAATTAATTTAGCCTTTTGTTCTGAGTAAATTGCACCTATACCATTTTCAAACCCTTGACCGACCCCCATCCCCTGTATGTTTTTCTTCATAAAACTCCAAGAAATATTGTCAAAAGCTTTCTCCGCGTCCACAAATATCAAAACTGCTTTAGTGTTAATATTCACTTGTAGCTTTTCTAAAATGTTAATTATGTTCCTCGTGTTATCGGACAAATGTCTGCCCGGGAGAAAGCCTGCTTGATCTTTATGGATTTCTTCTACTAGCACCTTTTTTAATCTTTTGCCCAAAATGTCTGCAAAAATTTTGTAATCCACATTAAGCAAAGATATGGGGCGGTAGTTCTTAAGCTGTGTCTTCTCAGACTCTATTTTCGGTATAAGTGTAATATAAGCTTCCTTCCACGACTCTGGTGACCTTTCCCTTCCAATATTTTGTTACACACTTCCTTTAATGGCTGTATTATCAATTCTTTCAATGATCTATAATATCTTGAAGTCAAACCATCGGGTCCTGGAGATTTACCCAATTGCATATTCTGAATGGCACCTTCTATCTCTTGGTCCGTTATTTTGTAATTCAACATTAGTTTATTTTCTTGAGAGATTTTTTGTAATCCATTTATTTTTAAAAAACGATCAATATCCATTTGTTTCTGGGTTTCCTGTGTATATAGTTGTTTAAAATACCTCTGGAAGCATTTTCTAATCTCTGCTGGATCCTGTATATTTCTTCCATCTACTTCCAAGTTTGTGATAGTGTTAAGTTTCTGTCTTTTTTTCATTTGCCAAGCCAGCAGTTTTCCACATTTATTTGTCGATTCAAATGTCTTTTGTCTCATCTGTTTAATTTTCCACTCTATTTCCTGGTTCATTTTCATATATTGTACTTGATGCAGCTTTATCTCTTTCAGAATCTCCTGCAACTTTGGTTTCGCTCTCAATTTCGTCTCTCCTTCCTTTATTTTCTCCAAAATCTTTTCTTTTTTCTGATTTTGAACTCTCTTTTGAATCGTATTCTGTTGTATCAAAAATCCTCTCATAACCGCTTTGCTTGCGTCCCAAATTACTCTTTTTTCTACAGAGGTATTCATATTTATCTCAAAATAATCTCTCAAATTTTTTGGGGCTTTCTTAGTCACTTCTTCATTCCTAAACAATGTGTCATTCATCCTCCATCTGAAGGAACCCATTGGTGTTAGTTTCAATTCCACCTTTACAGCATTGTGGTCAGAGCAAGTTTTAGGGCATATTTCCGCCTTTCTAGTCTTTGGAGCCAGCCCTCTAGTTACCCAAATTTGGTCAATTCTTGTCCATGTCATTTTTGCCTCAGAGAAGAAGGTTCCCTCTCTTCCCAGAGGGTTCTTAATTCTCCAGATGTCAACTAAATCTATGTTGTCAGTCATATCAAAGAAAGTCTTTGGTAGTCTACCATCCTTAGTGACTACCTGCCTCTGTGCCTTGTCATGTTTGTAGACACCACTTGTCAAAGCTGCCCAAGGTCCCAGCTCACAGAGGACCAACGCCAGGTCGTCGTTATATACAAAAGTCTTTATTGAAGTTCAGTTTCCATTCCAAAGCCGTAGCGCGCAGCTCTACGTCTTAAACCCTAGACCGCCGAAGCTCCGTCTGAATCTCCACCCCCAGACACCAGTTTAAGACTCTCGCCTTGCTCCACCTCCTCCTCTGCTCTTTCCTCCTCTGGGTCCGCCTGTCCGCTGGGGTGTTGCCATTTTCTGGACTCTTCTGATGCTGAGTCCCCGGATTCTTCCCCCTGCCTCCGGTGGGCTTTAGGACCTGGCTCCCAATCCGTGCTTCCTGCCTGTACATTTGAACTTGGCACGTGCGCCCAGCCAGCAACCTTCCTCCTGACCGTTACACTGCTCCTGTCACTGCTTCCCCCCTCGGGGGGCTAGCTGGACCTGACTTCCCCTCCGTTCCCTCACTCTGTGATGGAGGCGTGGCCAGTTCTGACTCATCTTCTCTCCCTACTGGGTGAGACGCTGGTCCCGATACCTGGGACTCTTCCCCCCCATTATGCTCAGGTGGGGAAGCTGGTTCTGATCTCCAACTGCTGCTCTGGGAGTCCCCGCTGGCCCCTTGCTTCTGGAGCGTCCCCCTTGGGATCCCCCTTGCCCTGGCCATCGGCGCCCCCTTCTGTGAATCTTCTGATTCGCTGGAGAGGCTCATGGAATCTCTTGGCCCACTGTCATCTTCTCCTACACTCCCCTCAGATTCTTCCCCTTCGCTCTCCATCTCCTTTCCTCCCTGTGTTCCTCCTGAGCCCCTGACATCCATCCCCCCTCGAAGCCCCCCCTTCCCCCTCTCCCTCTTCTGGTGTGGGTTCCGGGTGCTCCAGTGTTGTGGGGGGTGAGTGCAGGATACAGTTCATCTCCCCTGGTGTGCAGCCAGCCGGCTGGATCCTGCCAGTCCGTGACAGGCTCGTTGACGTCGATCTCCTCTGCTTCCATTTCTCTGCAGGTGTGCTCGAACCCAGGATCCTCCCCCAACACGTCCATGTCCCCCTCTCCCCCTGTTGCCTCGGGTGACGTTGCGTGCAAGGGCCATCCCGGTAGTTCCCTGCTCCACCCCACTTCCGGTTGATCTTCCCACCAATAAGAGCGGTCTGTGCCAAACCCTGAGATTGATCCCTCTGGGGAGGTAGTCTCTGGCGCCGTTTCCTCAGCTGGTGAGAACCCCTGGAACGTGCTGGCTGAGAGTGTGGGTGTGAAAAGATATTCATCGAAATAATCTGCCGGCATGGGTCTATGCGGGAAGAGAGCATGAAACTGTTGGGATTCAGAACGTACAGGGTTAAGTTGTTCTGAGTAATGCCTCACATTCTGATGTCAGGTTTCCAACGTTTGGAAGGAGGGAGGAGCTTTACTCTCTGTTCTCTCTTTGTCTCTGAAAGAGACAGACGCCATGAATGCTAGCAGTCCAGGAGAATCTGAGAAATGCTGAGCTGTAAATATTTTGCTGCAATAAATAACTGATAATTTGGACACACAGGTGCTTGGTGTGTTTGGATCTAAGCAAGCAGCAACAGTTTTTTCCGCTGTGTTTTTTACTCTGCAAGGCGAAACCGGAGAGAAGAAGGTCGGCGCAGCTTGGCTAAGAAGTGTGCCGGACTGCTATAAACTGGGGCTAATTGGGGTCGTAAACCCATTTTATAACAGGTTATGGACTAATTACCGCTTGTAAAACTGTTGCTGAAAGTCTGCCGGTGTGCTTTGAAGTCAGCTTGGTCAGCTGGGAAGACGCTACCGAAGCGGAGGTCTGCGTTCTGTGTTTTGCCTGCTGCTAAGAGGCAAGAGTTGCTGAGAGCTGAGAGCTGAGAGAGCAGCTGAAAAATCGGGTGCCGGAGAGCTGACTGGTTTTACGTGAGTAGCAGCTGGGGCCCCGGGGAAGAGGAGAGAATGGCAGACAGCCAGGTCTTTGAGGACGTTCCGCTTGAAAAGCTCACTTTAAGAAGTTGGGCAACCTGGTCCAGAAGAGTAAGGGGTTGGTTTCTGGTTACTGGGCTTTGGGATGTAAGCCAGAAAGAGCCACTACCCCTAAATCCAGGTCCTGAAGGGACAGACGTTGCAGGCTTTGAGGTTGCGTTGCCTGAAGATAGCCAGCAGAGAATGCAAAGAGAGCTTGCTATGCTGAAAGCATGCGTACACGCATCGCTCTTGCCTAGTTTGGAGGGCGTAAAGTCAGCAAGGGCTGCCTTGGAGGTGCTGAGAAGTTTGTGTGAAACTTCAGCAGGAGGCCAGGGCCCTGGAGAAGTCATGAAGAGCCTGGAAATGGCTGAAGCCCCAGTCCCTGAGGTGCAAGTCGGGGGGGCTGAGAATTCCAAAGGCAAGTTTCAAAAGTTTTCCACTGTGAGTGCTGAAGTGAAACGCAGTTTCAGCGAGGGCAGGGCTGGCACAGAGTGCTCTTCCGGAAGAAGGGGGGCCAGGCCAGCTGAAAGGAGCCCTGGGCAGTGTTTTTCCACTGGTAATCGTCGTCAGCCAAAGTCTGGAAAGCTGCGGAGAGCTAGACGCTTCAAGGTCGGCCACCTGGGCAAAGTGAAGATAAGGCCTAAAGAGTTGCGTGGGAACGCAGAGGCCAGTCCGGTCTCCAAGGCAACGGAGGAGGCTACTTCTACGGAAGCTGCCAAGGTCCTGAGCAAGGGGGAGTTGGTTGCCGAGACAACCAGAGAGAACAGCTGCAGAAGCCCAAAGAGAGGGGGCAGTGAGACGTTTGTTGCTATGGCGTTGTTTGAGAACAGCTCTGAAAGAGACAATGACTTATGCTTTGTCATCGACTCAGGAGCTAACCGCAACCTGATTCCAGAGACCCCTGCAGTCGAGATGTGGAATTGCACAGCAATTCCGGCTGGAAAAACTGTTCAGTTCGCTAGTGGAGAAAAGAAAAATGTAACTAACGTTGCAAATGTCTTTTTTTCTGTTTTGCAGGAGCAGATGGAAGTTTGCATTGTGCCAGGAATGCAACACTGTCTTTTATCTGTGCCTTATTTGTTGAAAAAGGGGTTTAAGGTTTGCTTTGAACACGATTTTTGTACAATCTCCAAAGGAGGGAAGCAACTGGTCAGAGTTGCAAAGGGGCAGAATGATCTCTTCATTCTTAAAACGTCTCTGAAGGGTGAGGGGAAGGTTGAGAAAGCACAAGCCCTGCGTGCTACAGTTCCCACTCATGTTTCATGTGTTTGTGTTTGGCATAAGAAGACAGCTCATTGTTCTCTTGAAGAACTACAGGTGCTACCTGAGGTTAGCAAAGGCTGTAGAATTGAGGAATGTGCAAGAGTCCTAGATTGCCAGGCTTGCAGACAGGCAAAGGTAAAAGGGTGCAGTTACCCCAGGGTGGAGAGGGTAACCACAAAACCTTTTGATCTTGTGCACATAGATCTGTTGGGTCCCATGAAGGAACCAAGTCTGGGAGGGGCCAGGTTTCTGCTGACGCTGCAGGATGATTTTTCGCAGAACACCTGGACACATGGTCTCAAATCCAAGGAAGATGCAGCACAGCTGATTAGAAGTTGGATTGAGGAGGTGGAACTAAGGTTCTCCACCAGAGTACGAGCAGTCGCTTGTGACAGAGGTGCACGGTTTACTGGGTCTGCTTTGCAGAAGTTCTTTCACAAGAAAGGGATACGTCACACAGTGACTTCTCCTCAACAGAGGGGGGTGGCAGAGCTCAGAAGTGAGGCTCTGGTTAAGGCTGCACAGGTGATGCTGTCAGATTCTGGGTTACCTCCAAGGTTTTGGATGGAGTCAATTAAATATGTGAGCTTCACCTGGAATCGGTCCTACAATTCAGTGGTAGGAGACACCCCGTTTTTCATGCTTCACGGGAGGAAACCTCAGGTTCACTTCCTCCGTGCGTTTGGGTCAATGGCCTCGGTGCCGGTGCCTGAAGCTTTGCGAGGGCCAGGTGAACCCAAGTTCCAGAAAATGATCTTCTGTGGGTATGAGCCAGCGGCTCGTGCATGGAGGTTTGCATACCCGTCAGGTGATCAGAGTAAGCTGCTGATCAGTAAACACGCTGAGTTCTATGAGCAGGATGAAAGGTCAAAGACTCCTGCCAGACGTGATGTTCTTTCAGAATGTCTTTCTGATTCAGAGCAGGAAGGTTCTGATGAGGAGGAAGGAGAGGCTGAGTCTGCTGATGACGATCAGCTCACTGACCAAGGTCAGGAGCAGGATGGGGCATCTCCACAAGTTGTAAAAAGAGAGCCCAAGAGTGAGCCTAGTTCTCCTGTGAGGGTAATGCAAAGGATTCAAAGACGTTTTAAGTCAGAGGGGGAATCCCGGGATGCAGAGGACACACCTGCTGACCACAGTGAGTCAGAGGAAGTGCCTGAGTTTGTGCCCAGGCGGTCCAGTCGCACAACGAAGGGTATTCCACCTGAGAGGTATCAGGCCACAGGTGCGTGGGTAAGTTTCACACAGTGCGAATCTGAGAGTTGTGAGGATGTTCCACAGATGCCTGACAGGAACGCCAGGAGAGGGCGCAAGGCATTGGGGAAGGGATTGATCTCACAGAGGTTTGCAAAGGTACATCCACAGGTCTCGTCAGAATGCAAGGCAAGAGGGGGTGTTGGGATTCAGAACGTACAGGGTTAAGTTGTTCTGAGTAATGCCTCACATTCTGACGTCAGGTTTCCAACGTTTGGAAGGAGGGAGGAGCTTTACTCTCTGTTCTCTCTTTGTCTCTGAAAGAGACGGACGCCATGAATGCTAGCAGTCCAGGAGAATCTGAGAAATGCTGAGCTGTAAATATTTTGCTGCAATAAAGAACTGATAATTTGGACACACAGGTGCTTGGTGTGTTTGGATCTAAGCAAGCAGCAACAGTTTTTTCCGCTGTGTTTTTTACTCTGCAAGGCGAAACCGGAGAGAAGAAGGTCGGCGCAGCTTGGCTAAGAAGTGTGCCGGACCGCTATAAACTGGGGCTAATTGGGGTCGTAAACCCATTTTATAACAGAAACTCGTCTTTGAGGTAGTGCTCCTCCACGGCATAGTACGGTACCCACCTGTTGGCGCTGGCCGGGGTACCTTCCCTGGCGAGGAGATATTCAACCCCCTCTTCCTCCCACCTCGAGTCCAAAATCTCCGTGACCTCGTTGAGTGGCCCTGCTCCCGGTGACCCCCCCCGTTGGCAATTTGCGGGGTGGGTCTGGTGCGGTCCCTGGCGCCTGAAACCTGTGGGGTGCCTTGTAGGGTGTGAGCACTGATCTATGAAAGACCGGATGCATTCTGGAGCCCTCCGGGAGTGTCAACCGGAAGGCTACTGGATTGATCTGTGCCTCGACTTGGTAAGGCCCTAGCTGCTTGTGTCCGAGCTTCTTCTTAGCTAACGATCTGGCCGGCACTGCCTGGGCTGCTAACCAGACCCAGTCCCCCACCTGGATGTCTTCCCCAACTCTCCTGTGTTTGTCTGCCTGCACTTTGTAGGCGTGTTTTGCTAGCTCCAACTGCCGTCGGAGTTGCTCATGGACCTCCTGTAGCTCCGCTGCCAAGGCCTCTGCTCCCCGTGACTCCCCCTCCCCCTTCGTCTCTAACCCCGGGAAGGTTCTGGGATGCCGCCCATTATTGGCGAAGAAGGTTGTCACCCCCGTGGACACGTGCTTAGTGTTGTTGTAGGCAAACTCGGCCAGCGGTAGGTAGTCCACCCAGGTCGAGGGCTGTTGATTCGCGTAGCATCTCAGGTACTGCTGCATGATGGCGTTGACCCTCTCCGCTTGTCCGTTGGTCTGCGGATGTCGTGCCGACGCTAAGTTGATCTTGACGTTCAGGATGCCCAGCAGCTTCTGCCAGAAGTTCGAGACGAACTGGCGACCCCGGTTGGACAGGATGGACCGCGGTAAGCCGTGCACCTTGAACACGTGGTCTATGAACCGTTTGGCGGTCTGTTCCGGCCTGGCCACCTTCGCGCAAGGAATGAAGTGCGCCATCTTGGTGAACATGTCTACGACCACGAGTACCGCCGTTTTGCCCCGCGAGCTGGGCAGATCTGTGACAAAGTCCAGGGCCACTCTCTCCCACGTTTCGAGCGGCGTCACTCTGTGATGGAGGCGTGGCCAGTTCTGACTCATCTTCTCTCCCTACTGGGTGAGACGCTGGTCCTGATATCTGGGATCCTTCCCCCCCACTTCGCTCTGGTGGGGAAGCTGGTCCTGATCTCGAACTGCTGCTCTGGGAGTCCCCGCTGGCCCCTTGCTTCTGGAGCGTCCCCCTTGGGACCCCCCTTGCCCTGGCCATCGGCGCCCCCTTCTGTGAATCTTCTGATTTGCTGGAGAGGCTCATGGAATCTCTCGGGCCACTGTCATCTTCTCCTACACTTCCCTCAGATTCTTCCCCTTCGCTCTCCATCTCCTTTCCTCCCTGTGTTCCTCCTGAGCCCCTGACACCATTCCATTCATATCTCCCATCAAAATCATATTATAGTCCATATAGTTCAACAGAGTCTCATGTAACCTCTTAAAAAATTCCGATTTTCCCCCATTTGGTGCATAAATGCCTAATATCAAAAATTTCTCTCCTTGTAATTGAATTTCAATTGCCACAAATCTTCCTTGGTTGTCTTTAAAAAGAAATTTCGGTGATAGGCTCTCCTTTGCATAGAGTACTACTCCTCTTTTTTAAACTTTGTCTGATGAAATAAATTCATGTCCCAATCAATCTTTTATTTATCAATATTTTCCTGTGTAGCCTTATCACATGTGTTTCTTGTAAACAAATTAAGTCCAAGTGTTCTTTTTTTAATACATGAAAGACCCTTCGTCTTTTTTCAGGGGAATTCATCCCATTAATGTTCCAACTTAATATTTGCACTGCCATGGTCTGGTTACTTTAAGTCTCCTCCAACTGCGCCCAGTGCTTGCTCCTGTTCTGTTGGTGGTGTTGATATCCCTTTCACTGGGCAGCCCAATCCAAAATTTAGCTTTGCTATGTCCAATATAGGTGATCTTCTGTCCAGTACTCTTTGCTCTAGTCCTCTATCTGGTGATGTCTGTCCGATACTCCTGGTTCCTTTCCAAGTCCCTTCTGTAAATCCTCTCCGTGATTGCTCAAAATTTTTTCTTTGTCCTCAACTGATCTTATTTTTATTTTCCTTCCTTTAAAACTAAAGGATAGGCCTTGGGGAAATTCCCATCTAAAATGATTCCGTTCCTTCTCAGCAAAGCAACCAAATCTCCATAATTGGACCTAAGGTCCAAAAGGTATTTCGGAATATCTTTAAATATTTCCACTCTTGTCTGCAGTATTTCCAAAGTCTTCTGAAAATGCCAACCCAAAATTTTATCTCTCTCTTTTTTAGAGCGAAGAGTAATCAAACAGTCTCTTACTTTGTTCTTTTTCCCTCCTCTTCCAAGCCTAAAGGCACTCACAATTTTCACTCCTTCTTATTCCAAATCCAGCTTCCAAAACTCTGCAAATTCCTTCGTAAGGAATTCTATCAAACTATCCTTCTCCAATTCAGGTACAGCTCTGATCCTCAAGTTCGTCTGTTTTTCCTTAAGCTCCATCATAGAAAGAATCAGCTTATGGTCCTCAACTTGTCTCTGTATGTCTGGGACTCTCTTTGTTTCTAATTCAGTTACCTTGGCTTCCACCGCAACCACTTTTTCCTTGGTTTCCTCTGCAATCTGACGAGTCGAAGCAGATTCCTGTATCAATTTCTGTATAGCTTCTATGTTAGTATTCACCATTTGTCCCAAACTATTTATACTTTCTGTATTTTTATCAATTTTAATATCTGCAGCATCCACCTTCGCATTTGTCAGGGACTCAGCGGGAGCGCAGGGAGGAGAGGAGATGGAGAGCGAGGGGGAGCAATCCGAGGGCAGCGTAGGAGAATATGACAGCAGCCCGATAGATTCCATGAGCCTCTCCAGTGAATCGGAAGATTCACAGAAGGGGGCGCCGATGGGCAGGGCAAGGGGCGACCCAAGGGGGACACCCCAGAAGCAAGGGGCCAGCGGGGACTCCCAGAGCAGCAGTTGGAAATCAGGACCAGCTTCCCCACCAGAGCGTAGTGGGGGGGAGGAGTCCCAGGTGTCAGAGCCCACATATGCACCACCAGCGAGAGAAGATGAGTCAGGGTTGACCACGCCTCCATCGGAGAGCGAGTTAACGGTCAAGAGGAAAGTTGCAGGCTGGGCGCGCGCGCCAAGTTCAAAGGTACAGGCGAGCGGCACAGAAGGTAGCCCGGATAGGGAGCCAGGTCCTAAAGCCCGCCAGAAGGAGGGGCAAGAATCGTCAGGGTCAGCGTCAGAGGAGTCCAGGAAGGATGAGACCCTAGCGGGCAGGAGGGCCCAGAGGAGAAAGGAACTTAGGAAGAGGTGGAGCAAGGCGAGGGTCTTAAACTGGTGTGGAAGGGGAGGAGACTCAGACGGGACTTCGCCGGTCTAAGGTCGAGACGTAGAGCTGCACGCTGCGGCTTTAAAATGGAAACTGAATCTCAATAAAGACTTTTGTACATAATTACAGCCTAGCATTGGTCCTCTGTGAGCTGGGACCTGGAGGCAGCTCTGACAGCATTTGATGCATCCACTTTTACATTTGTCGCTTCTACTTTACTGCTAAGATTTTCCAAAGCTTCATTTATCTTACCTAGTGCAATCGCCAAAGCTTCTTCTGTGATGTCATCCCTCTTGGTTTAGGTTGTGTTGGTACGGCTGCAGGTGAGGCTGAAGGACCAGATGCTGACGCTCTTTGCTGCCAAGACTTCCCAGACCTTGTTGTTTTGTCTGGGAGTGACAAATCTACTTTTTCTTTCCCGTCTGCCATAACACTTAAACAATAGAAGAGCCAAGGTCAATCCCAGCTACGCAGTTTGTCTTTGCAAATGGAAAATTCCCCTAGTAACAGTTTAACAGTTTCAGAATCTTCCTCTAGGGGGAAACAGTTGCAATAGTCCAAAAAAAACAAACCACTTTTTAAACTCAAACAATAAGAGAAATAAACAGTTCCAATTTTTGTTACTTTTCAGTTACTTTCTGTTACTTTCCCTCGTTTTTAAGAGCAGAAGAGGAAAACTGACCACAATGTATCTCTCTTGCTGGGCTAGCTGTCAGCAAGTCGTCTGTTCACAGTTAATATGCAGTTCAAAGCACGGCAGCCCGTTCCCAAGTTTTGAGTGATGGATTTTAAGTTCTTTCCCTCTCTCTTGCAGGTATATACAGTCCAAGACTTCCCCCCTCCTTCCCCTGCTTCCTTGGGGGGGGGGGTTCGATGCTTTTTGTGTTAGGAATTTAGTCTTTTCCAAGGCTTTAGCTTGTATTCTCTTTGCTTTGATCTATTTACAAAAGCGGAAGGCGGACTTCCTGTTTAAACCTTCCCCACTTCGGTGTCAAATTAAGTCTCTTCTATACTTCCAATTTTCCCCTACTCACGGGTAGTTGCTTTTAAGGTCGAATTGTCACAAGAAAAAGTCAGCGCTCTCCGGTAACGGCTGTGCGGCTTCGCTCCGAGGAAAAAGCAGTCGATTCACAGCACCGCACCGCACAACTCACCTCGCTTCGCTCCAGAACCCGTAATCGGGATTCCCCGCTGTCAGAGCTGCCCGATGTCCCAGCTCACAAAGGACCAACGCCAGGTCGTTGTTATATACAAAAGTCTTTATTGAAGTTCATTTTCGATTTCAAAGCCGCGGCGCGCAGCTCTACGTCTCAAACTCTAGACCGCTGAAGCTCCGTCTGAATCTCCTCCCCCCAGACACCAGTTTAAGACTCTAGCCTTGCTCCACCTCTTCCTTTGCTCTTTCCTCCTCTGGGTCCGCCTGTCCGCTGGGGTCTTGCCCTTTCTAGACTCTTCTGACGCTGAGTCCCCTGAGTCTTCCCCCTGCCTCCGGCAGGCTTTAGGACCTGGTTCCCAATCCGGGTTTTTTGCTGCCCCGCGCGCCTGTACATTCAAACTTGGCGCACGCGCCCAGCCGGCAACCTTTCTCCTGACCGTTACACTGCTCCTGTCACTGCTTCCCCCTTCGGGGAGGCTAGCTGGACCTGACTTCCCCTCCGTTCCCTCACTCTCTGATAGAGGCGTGGCCAGCCCTGACGCATCTTCTCTCCCTGCTGGAGGAGACGCTGGCCCTGATACATGGGACTCTTCCCCCCCACTACGCTCTGGTGGGGGAGCTGGTCCTGATCTCCCGCTGCTGCTTTGGGAGTCCCCGCTGGCCCCTTGCTTCTGGTGCATCCCCCCCTGGGACCCCCCTTGCCCTGGCCCTCGGCGCCCCCCTCTGGGAATCTTCTGATTTGCTGGAGAAGCTCATGGAATCTCTCGTGCCACTGTCATACTCCCCTACGCTGCCCTCAGATTCTTCCCCTTCGCTCTCCATTTCCTCTCTCCCCTGTGCCTCTGCTCCTGAGCCCCTGACACCCGCGAAGTGGGGGGGGCGCAAAGGGTGCCCACCGAACCCCCACGCTCACAGGTTTCACCCGCCTGTGATTTTTGAAGGGTCTCCGCTTTCGCCGTAGTGGTAAGACCCAATTCTCTCGAAGCAGATCCCTCCTAATCAGAAGGATTCCGCCATTACCGATGGCGCTAACCCGGAAGGTGGACTTCCTGTTTTGAACCTCCCCCGTTCGATGCCAAATTAAGATGTTTTTTTAAAAAAATCCAATTCTCCACTCTACTCACGGGTAATTGCTTTAAAATCAAATTGTCCACAGGAAAAAGTCAGCGCTCTCTGGCAACAGCTGTACGGCTTCTCTCCGTGATGGAAGCAGTCGGTTCGAAGCACCACGCCACTCACCCTACATTGTTCCGGATCCCCGAAACTGGGTTTCCCCGCGAGTAGGGGGGGGGCGCAAAAGGTGCCAGCTGAATCCCACGTTCACAGGCTTCACCCGCCTGTGATTTATAGTGGCTCTCCGCCTTCGCCGTGGCGGCCAGACCCAAATTTTCACGAAACAAATTCCTCTCAGTCAGAGGAATTCTGCCATTGCCGATGGCGCTAACCCGGAAGTCCTAGTTACTATAGTCTACAATAGTCTACAATAACACATGATCTTTCTTGTGGTTTAAAACTGTGGCTTTTATTTTAGCAGTATGAGTGATGGTATGTAGAACTCTGGCAGAAATTAATCAGGAACAGTTGCCAGCCACACTTACTTGCAATATGAGACCAGTAATTGAAAGGATTGCAGGGAGATGGAGTTGGAAAGCAGGATATGGTGGCAAAAAGTTGAGCCTTTGTTTACTAGCAGGAAGAGATTGCATGCAGTGCCCTCATCTAGCTACCGTAGTCTGGCTGATAGATGTCATGGGATAGGCTGGATACCATTTCCTGAGTTCACAAGGCCACATTGCATTTTAGCATGTTCCTAACCATTGAAAAAGTCTTGATTTTTTCCTCTACCAATTATATATTGAGCTGCTGCAGCTGCTGAGAAGTTGGTTGGTAGTGCCAAGTGCCAACAAGATTCTGTGCCGTGGCAAGTCTCCCTCCAGTCAGTGCACCATGTCTGCAGTGGGGCCCTCATCAGCCAAGAATGGGTGTTGTCCTCAGCTCAGTGCAGCAGGAGGTGGGTATAAGCCTGCTTCACACCCTTTGCACACAATCTGTCTCCCACAGGGAATAAAGTCCATTCTCTGTTGTTGGCTGCTCTGTTCTCATTTGAAATAGGAGGGCAACTTGTGCATTTGACTGCCTGCCTACAAAAATCCTTGAGGGTGAGCAAGGAATCTTTCAACCCAGGCTGAGGCAGAAAACCTCTAGGGAGAACACTATTAACCTACCTGCTCTTCTTCCAGCAGCCCAGACCACATGGAGGTCTGGCTTGGCCTACAAGTCCCTGAGACTCTTCCTAAGGAGAAGCAACAGGTCATTGCTGCTGCCAAGCTGCTTCCTCATAAGCAGTTCAACAACTACACACTGGACTATGACATCATGCTCATCAAGCTTGCACAACCAGCTAGTGCCCATCAGTTTGCCCAGCCAATGTGCCATAGCTGGGACCCAGTGCCTGGCTTCAGAATGGATCAGCAGCAACTGTGAGTACAGAGAGGGTGGTGCTGAGAGACTAACCAGGACCAGCAACTGATTGCTATTTTTATGGAGGGAAGCCGCATAGCCATTGCCGGAGAGCGCTGACTTTTTCCTGTCGACAATTGTACTCTAAACAAGTACCCGTTAGTAGAAACGGAAAATTGGATCAAGAAACATCCTAATTTGGCACCGAAGCGGGAAGGTTCAAAACAGGAAGTCCGCCTTCCGCTTTTTGTAAACAGACTGAAGCAAAAACCTTGTAAGCTAATAGCCTGGAAAGTTGTTTTATAAAGGTCGAAATTTCCTTCATTTATAACCACTAAAAACCCATTGGAAGCAGGAGAAAAGGGGGGGGGGATTTGACTGTTTAAGCCTGCAGGAGAGGGAGTAAAGAAAAATAAGTTTCCACCGTCTCAAACCTGGGAACGGGGGTCAGAGACAGGAATTGTTGGAGAGAAACAAACTGATTCCAATGTTGCCTTTTGCATTCTAAAGAAACAAAATATTTGAAAATTGAAAGTAACTTTCTTTTGTTGGACATGCTTTAGAAATTGTCTCCTCTAGAGGGAGCTTGTTAAATTGTTGCTGCAGTTTACTTGGGGACTTCACAGCTGCGAGATTAAGATCGTGGAAACAGACTGCGACCTTGAATAAAAATGTGTTTGGAAGAAGTCTTGGTGCTTGCTTTTTGCAAGACAAGCGCTTTGCTGGAGCAGTTGCATGAGAAGATGGATTTGATGAATGAGAAGTTGGATTTGATGACTGTTGTAGTCAGTGAATGTGGACAAACAGGGAATACTGACACAGAAATCATACAGGGACCAACTCAGGAAACTGGTTCGACTGGGCAAATGCAAGGGCAGATGATAATGGAGGAGGCTGCGGTTGTACCTTAAGCAATACAAATGGAGAGATCTGAGGCCCTGCAGGAGCATAAGCCGTTCTTTTGGAAGATTGAATTTGGAATGGGCCAGAGGGAGTCTGGAGCTGAGGAGGCTCTTAACTTTGGAGGGACTTTGAAATATGCTGTTAAATATTTTTTGAATTATATTGATGACTGTGGGGAGTGGGACTGTGGGGAATGGGCTGGTCTGATGAGGGGAGATGGAGATAATTATGGGCTGAAATCCCCCAGAGACCTACTCAATGAGAAAGGAAAGAAATCAAGAAAGAGATCAACAAAAGATAAGGAAAAGTGCAAGTATGAACAACAAGAAGAAGATCTGCAGAAGGAGCATGGAAGAGATTTAAGAGCCTCGGACATAAGACTACCAGGTTGATGGACTAGATGGAATGGACAGTAAGGACTGACATAATCCGAGACCAGGAAGAAGGGACGTTGGATGAAAATTGGAAGAGGCTATAAAGAAAAACTTTTATTTTGGGATCTAGTGTAAAATTAATGAATATTAGGGAAAATGTTGGAATGAAACTGTCTGGCTTTAGTAGAAATGATATAAGGAGTTATGTATAAATAAGCATTAAGTTTTAAGTTTTAAGGTATTTTACGGTAAGATAAGGTTAAATAAAGTAAGGCAAATTGAATAACAGAATATGAAATAGATTGTTAACAGGTCAGAATGTAAAGTTACAATATATTAAGATAAATTAGTAAGATAAAAATAATGAAGGAAAGGATTTGCTGAAACAACTAATGAACTAGAATACAAAAAAGGGAGGTGTGAGGAGGTCAAGGAAACAAGCAAATGATAGATAAGATATGGAAAGATGGATTTGTTTTTAATTGTTTTTTCCCCCTGTATTCTGTATTTTCTGTTTTTCTTTTTTTCTGTTTTATTCTTGTAACTACGGCAAATGCGAGGGAGGCACCAACAATTCATTGTTCTATGATAGATTCATGGCAGGTGGCAGTGCCCCCTTGAAGCAGAAAGAGCTCAAGGAGAGAGGGGTGAGGCCTGAGCATAAGAGTCTCCCTCCTGCCTTGCCCCAGGCAGCTGCTCAGGATCAACATATTTTGGGCTTACAGCTGATGGAACAGACAACCTTCTGCAGTGCTCCTACCTTCCAGTCACATCTGATGCCACGTGCAACAATGTCTACACAGGACGGTTCACTGAATGGATACTTTGTGCTGGACAGCTGGACAGCAGCCAAGATGCCTGCAAGGTGAGGCTCTTCTCTTTTTACTGGCAAGTCCAGTGATTGGGGGTGGGGGTGGGGAGCAGACAAGCAGAGGCATACCTTGACTCCCTTGCGATCTTGGCCAGAAGCTGTATCAGTACATGTGAAGCTGGGAGAGACCATGGACCAGAAACTCCAAAAGTTTGCTTTTTGTCACCTTTCATGCTCTGCCTGTGATTTTCTCTATGACCATCAGGACTGCTCTTCTTCATCTCTCCCTCCCTCTCTTCCTGCAACTCTCACCTGCTGTCTCTATCTTTCTTCTATCCAAGCGCCACTTGGCACTCCACTCACAGTTCCAATAGCACCACTGGCCAACCTGGGAGATGGTCCTGCAGGGCTGATGAGATGGGTGCCTAGAGGAGCCTGCATGCCTTGCCTGGCCTCCCAGATGGGCATGTGTGCTCCTAGCCACTCCAAGCCATGGGTGAGAGGTGTGGTTTTGGTGGCCCCCTGAGCCTGCACTTTTTGGTGGAAGGTAAGGTTGTATAGGTGTCCCTGACGTTGAGTTCAGTAACATGGTCTAATTATGTGCATCCACACACACCATATAGATGAATGCTTCCCTTCAGACTAGAGCTGTCTCCAACCAAATCACTCACAAGCACAAGCATTCTCCATAGGCAGGCTAGTAGCTTACTGGCCAGACATTAACCAGAACTAAACAACAAAGCATAATATATTTGAAAAGTACAATAAAAAGCCATGTGCCAAATCCTCCCCATATCAAAGTTAAATAGCATTTATGTCATTCCCGCATTCTTGAGAGGGACAGAGGGGCTGTAGCACACCCAGCCCAACAGGGGAAGAGAAATTCTCCAGCTGCAAGAGCCAACTTCTTGGGACCACTCAGGAGGTACGGTACTTGTGGCTGGGGAAAGCCTCACACAGCTCCCTCTCTCCTGCTGCAGGCAGTGCTCCAGGGCCTGAGAGTTCAAATAACGACAGTGAGAAATTGCCATGATTTGATCCTGTCCCCTGGAGAGTCCCAAAGCTGTTGTCTGTGTCTTAGGGAGATGTGGGCAGCCCCCTGGTGTGTGAAGAAGCCATCCAAGGACTGCTGTCCTGGAAGAAAAGCTGCAGTGAAGAGAACCGGCTGGGGCTGTACACCAAGGTCTGCATCTTTGAAGACTGGATCCACTACACAATTGCCAACAACTGAAGAGCAATCAAGCCAGATTGTGCTCTGACCTGGTATCTTGCTGCTCTGAGAAAGACCCTGTGATCTGGCACCACCAGCAATGCAATGACTATACAGGCCTGGCTACTATGGAAGAGAAGGCTTCTAGGAAGTCTACCCCCCAGTCTGCCCACCACCAGAGGGGTCATGGCTGAGGCAAGGGAGCAGAATCAAATGATTTGCTCCCTCACTCCTCAGCTTCCGGCACACCTCCTGGAATGGCTTGATTTCACATTATGGTAGATGTTGGTTAGGTTTTACCATGTAGGTGAGGGAATATATTAACTATATTTTATTCCTCCACAAACCTGGCCAACAGACAAAACATCAGCTTATCGCTTGTGTTTAGAAGCACAGTGCCGAGCATCTTAAACAGTAAAAACAAAAGCCTTTAGGCTGATCTCCCCCTTCTGTTACCCTGTAAACAGGCCACCGACTGAAAAGTATGGTTAAAACATATAGTTTGCTCACAGTCAAGCACCTGCCCTTAGCAACAACAGCAGTAAAAATAAATGCAGGTAAAATACTTGTATTTACAGTGAAAGCAGCCTCAGGCATGAGCCTGATGCTGGAGCAAGCAGATACAAGTCTTCTCCCATCGGCTGGTTGGAGAGAGAGAGAGAGAGAGAGAGAGAGAGAGAGAGAGAGAGAGAGGGAACAGAAAATACTTCTTTTCTTCTTCCCTACCAAGAGAGGAGGGGAAATGAAATAACACAGAGCCTTCTCTACCAATTGCATTGATCTGAGTCCACCTAACAGCAATACTGCTCTGTGATTTTAATCCCCACACATGCTTACTAGTAAGAATATGCATTTTTAGATTTGATTTCTAAACCCACAATATTCACTCCATGGAGCAGTTTCATTAGCATCCCAGCCTTCCATGGCCTAACACAGTCAAAGCTCCATGAAAGAACCTACCACACCAGCACCCACCTAGAGCTGGCTCTGAAGTCTGCTTGTTTGTGAAGTGAGGCACTTGGGGTGCTCAGAGGCCCGACCCTCCAACGGACGTAAGTTGCAGAGCTGCTGATTTCCTTATACCGAAAACCGAGTCTGAAAAGACACAACTTAAGAACTACCGCCCCATATCCCTGCTTAATGTGGATTATAAATTTTTTGCAGACATTTTGGCTAAAAGCCTGAAAAAAGTATTAATGGAGTAGATACATAAAGATCAAGCTGGCTTTCTCCCAGGCAGACATTTGTCTGACAACACGAGGAATATAATTAACATTTTAGAAAAGCTCAGTGGCGTAGCGTGGGTTGTCAGCACCCGGGGCAAGGCAAGTAATCTGCGCCACCTAACCCATGGATTTGCGCCCCCTAACCCGTGGATTTGCGCCCCCTAACCCTAACCCCCAGATGTTGCGCCCGGTGCGGCCGGCCCCCCCTGCACCCCCACGCTACGCCACTGGAAAAGCTTCAAACAAATATTAATACCAAAGCAGTTTTGATATTTGTAGACGCGGAGAAAGCTTTTGACAATATTTCTTGGAGTTTCATGAAGAAAAATCTTCAGGGGATGGGGGTTGATCAAGGCTTTGAAAATGGTATAGGTGCAATTTATTCAGAACAAAAGGCTAAACTGATAGTTAATAACGTGGTGACAGAAGAATTTAAGATGGAGAAAGGGACACGACAAGGCTGCCCAATTTCCCCATTGCTTTTTATTTCGGTCCTGGAGGTCCTGTTAAACATGATTAGAAGGGACCATCTGATTAAAGGTATTCAGGTCGGAGCTAAACAATACAAACTTAAAGCTTTCGCAGATGACTTAGTATTGACATTACAGGAACCAGAATCTAGTACTAAAAGGGTTTTGGAATTAATCCAGGAATTTGGTCAGGTGGCAGGTTTTAAGCTGAATAAATTAAAAACTAAGGTTTTGGAGAAAAATTTAACACCAGTTGAGAAAGAGAGGTTTCAGAAGGAGACAGGTTTAACATTGGTAAAAAAAGTAAAATACGTGGGGGTGAACATGACTGCTAAGAATGTGAATTTGTTTAAAGATAATTATGAGAAATGTTGGTCAGAAGTGAAAAAAGATCTTGAAATATGGTCAAGCCTGAAGCTTTCCTTGTTAGGCCGAATTGCTGTTATCAAAATAAATGTATTGCCAAGAATGCTGTTTTTGTTTCAATCATTGCAAATTATAGACAAGATGCACTGTTTCAAGAAGTGGCAGAGAGATATTTCTAGATTTGTCTGGCAGGGCAAGAAGCCCAGAATAAAATTTAAAATACTTACTGATGCAAAGGATAGAGGTGGATTTGCCCTGCCGGACCTTAAACTGTATTATGAATCAGCAGCTTTTTGCTGGCTGAAAGAATGGCTGCTTCTTGACAACACAGACATTTTGGACTTAGAAGGTTTTGACAATGTTTTTGGGTGGCATGCATATCTGTGGTATGACAAGGTTAAAGCACATAAGGCATTTAAAAATCATATTGTCAGAAGAGCATTGTTTAATGTCTGGACAAGATATAAAGACTTACTTGAAAATAAAACTCCAAGGTGGCTATCACCTATGGAAGCGAAGGCTCTGAAAAAACTCAATATGGAGGCCAACTGGCCAAAATATTGGGAGATTTTGGAACAGGAGGGTGACAAATTGAAACTGCAGTTTCGAGAAATTAAAAGATAAAGTGCGAGATTGGCTTCATTACTTTCAAATAAGGGAGGCCTATAATTTAGATAAAAAAATTGGCTTCCAGGTGGAAAAATCAAAATTAGAAACAGAACTGTTAGAACCCAAAGCTAAGATACTATCAAGAATGTATAACTTGCTGCTGAAATGGAATACTGAGGATGAAACGGTAAAATCTGCTATGATAAAATGGGCACAAGATATCGGACATGACATTATGTTTGCTGACTGGGAACAGTTGTGGACCACAGGTATGAAATTTACGGCATGTAATGCCTTAAGAGAGAATATTATGAAAATGATATACAGGTGGTACATGACTCCAGTCAAGCTTGCAAAAATCTATCATTTGCCCGATAATAAATGTTGGAAATGTAAAGAGACTGAGGGTACATTCTTTCACCTTTGGTGGACGTGCCCAAGGATTAAGGCTTTCTGGGAGATGATCTATAATGAAATGAAAAAGGTATTTAAATATACTTTCTTGAAGAAACCAGAGGCCTTTCTCCTGGGCATGGTCGGCCAATTGGTGCCAAAGAAGGATAGAACTTTCTTTATGTATGCTACAGCAGCAGCAAGAATATTCATTGCAAAGCATTGGAAGACACCTTGGAAGAATGGCAGATGCAAGTAATGGACTACATGGAATTGGCAGAAATGACCGGCAGAATCTGAGACCAGGGAGAAGAGTTGGTGGAAGAAGATTGGAAGAAATTTAAAATCTATCTACAGAAACACTGTAAAATTATTGACTGTTGATGATGTTGGAATGAAACGAAGTGGTTCTAGCAATAAGGCAAAATAAGAATATGTAAGAATAGATTGACATCAGATGAAAATTTGAAGTTAGAATACTTGAGGATAAACAATTAAGGGTAAATTAAGAGGGTACGAATTTGCTGAACAAATTTTTAAATGGAATACAAAAAAAGGAGGTGTGAGGAAGTCATGAAAATAAGTAAATGAGTGGTAAGATATTAGAAAGAGGGGTTTTTCTTTTTTCTTTTTACGTTAAATTTTGGTTCTTGTATTTTCTTTGTGCGTTCTTTGTTTATTGTTCACTACTTTGCAATCCTTTTTTTGTCAAAAACTTAATAAATATTATTTTTTAAAAAAAAGTTGCAGAGCTGCTGATTTCCATACCCCCTAAGGTACCCATTTCACACACCCCTCTGCGACGTCACTGTTTCTGCCAAGAAAGTGCCTGTTAGGTTGAGGCACAACCTCTTCTGTTCTTTGCTCTTCGTCAAAACTGGCTATCAATTGTACTTAAGGAGGCCATCCAACAGTCCCTTGCCTGAGCTAAGCCAAGCCCCCTTGCCCACCTCACCAGCTTCTTACAGACATCTCAGTTCTGTTTCCCCATCATTGCCAACCACAGAGATGCCAACTGAGAGTGCCCACAAATGGCAAGTTTAGTTGAGTGTGCTCATACGCTACGTCACTGCACTGAATGGTGCCCAAAGCAGCCTGAAACAAACACCAACTGATTATCAAAACACAGCATCCTTGGAGGTTGCTACTGCTGCTGAAAGCTCTTAACTCTGTCCCTTGATAAAAACAGGATTATGACAGGAGGGATTCATTCCATTGTCTCTGCAGGCAAGGACAGAGGAAGGGGGTGCGGTGGTTGTGTGCCACCCTGGGCGTCACCACTGAGGAGGGTGACAAAATGCTGGACGGCACTCACCATGAGGCCTGCAGCATGCCCAAACCACCAGTGGTCAGGGATGATGGGCCTTGTATTCCCACAACATTAGGTGACCCAAGGTGGAGAAAGGCTGCTCTGCACTGACTGGCAACCACTCTCTATCTCACACGAGGAGAGATACCTGGGTGCATTGGGTTCGCTGATGCATTTGGTGCAGAAGTTTCCCCTACGCAGGTCGCTCTCTCTGTGGTCTTTGTGGTCTTTAAGAATAGGCAAAAAAGTCCACTGCCAGTCCTTTGGCAAACACACAGGGCAGAAGTGAAACCAATTGAATCATCTGAAGCAAACTTAACAATAATACAAGGCTATGGCTATATGCACACTAACTTGAAATGAATTTTGTTGAGATCAATGAGACATTTTGGAACCTGGGTGAAACTATCCTGAAACGGGCAAGTCAGCATAGAGGTCTTTTTTTTGTTTTGTCTTTTGTCTTTACATGGAATGGCTGCAGGTCTGTCCTGCACATTTTTCTGGAAGCAAGTCCCAAATTTATGGGTTCAGGGAAAGGCCCAAAGAAAAAATCTATGCTAATCCAGGCTATTTGCCACAGAAAGGCCTTCATTTGGCACCAACACCCAAGCTAAACACTCTGTCAGTTTGCCTCAGATTCTAGAGAATTGTAGGCTTCAGAGCTCCCCAAGGGTCATCCAGCCCACCCCCTGCAATGCAGGAAGTACACTTTGATTGCAACTGACACTCACTCACTGTTGCTCATGAGCACCAGAAGCAGGTGTTGTCCCCTTCCAACGAAAACCCAATCTGTTCTTGGAGATCTGCACACACCTCCTCAGGTTGGGCAGGTGGCCATGTTTCCATTTCACTATTTCATGAAAAGTATGTGTTGCTTGATTGTAGAACAAAAAACCTCAAAGCAGTTTACCAAACCAGCAAAAGCACAGGCAAGGGCTGCAAAATCCTTGGCAGTGAGCATGGGGGGGGGGGCAGGGGGCAACGTGGGATTTTCACTTGAGTAAATGCAGGACAGGATGCCAGTATGGCTGAGAAGCATAGCTCTTGCAGGGGGACCTCCATGGACAGATGCAACCTAGCAGGGAATGGGCTGTGATAAGATCTTTATTGGCTAATTACTTTATAGCCCCAATTAGCCTCAGTTTATTGCGGTCCGGCACACTTCCCAGCGCAGACCTTCTTCTCTCCGGTATCGCCTTGCAGAGTAAAAAACACAGCGGAACAAAACTGTTGCTACTTGCTTCAGATCCAGACAAACACACCAAGCACTGTGTGTCCAAATTAACAGTTCTTTATTGCAGCAAAATATTTACAGCTCAGCATTTCTCAGATTCTCCTGGACTGCTAGCATTCATGGCGTCCGTCTCTTTCAGAGACCAAGAGAGAACAACAAGTAGAGCTCCTCCCTCCTTCCAAACGTCAGAATGGGAGGCACTACTCAGAACAACTTAACCCTGTAAGTTCTGAATCCCAACACCCCCTCTTGCCGAGTATTCTGACAAGACCTGTGGATGTACCTTTGCAGACCTCTGTGAGATCAATCCCTTCCCCAATGCCTTGCTCCCTCTCCTGGCGTTCCTGTCAGGCATCTGTGGAACATCCTCACAACTCTCAGATTCGCACTGTGCGAAACTTACCCACGCACCTGTGGCCTGATACCTCTCAGGTGGAATTCCCTTCGTTGTGCGACTGGACCTCCTGGGCACAAACTCAGGCACTTCCTCTGACTCACTGCGGTCAGCAGGTGTGTCCTCTGCATCCCGGGATTCCCCCTCTGACTTAACGCGTCTTCGAATCCTTTGCATTACCCTCACAGGAGAACTAGGCTCACTCTTGGGCTCTCTTTTTACAACTTGTGGAGATGCCCCATCCTGCTCCTGACTTTGGTCAGTGAGCTGATCGTCATCAGCAGACTCAGCCTCTGGCTCTCCTTCCTCCTCATCAGAACCTTCCTGCTCTGAATCAGAAAGACATTCTGAAAGAATATCGCGCCTGGCAGGAGTCTTTGACTTTTCATCCTGCTTATAGAACTCAGCGTGTTTACTGATCAGCAGCTTACTCTGATCACCTGACGGGTACGCAAACCTCCATGCATGAGCCGCTGGCTCATACCCACAGAAGATCATTTTCTGGAACTTGGGTTCACCTGGCCCTCGCAAAGCTTCAGGCACCGGCACCGAGGCCGTTGATCCAAACGCACGGAGGAAGTGAACCTGAGGTTTCCTCCCGTGAAGCATGAAAAACGGTGTGTCTCCTACCACTGAATTGTAGGACCGATTCCAGGTGAAGCTCACATATTTAATTGACTCCATCCAAAACCTTGGAGATAACCCAGAATCTGACAGCATCACCTGTGCAGCCTTAACCAGAGCCTCACTTCTGAGCTCTGCCACCCCCCTCTGTTGAGGAGAAGTCACTGTGTGACTTATCCCTTTCTTGTGAAAGAACTTCTGCAAAGCAGACCCAGTAAACTGTGTACCTCTGTCACAAGCGACTGCCCGCACTTTCGTGGAGAACCTTAGTTCCACCTCCTCAATCCAACGTCTAATCAGCTGTGCTGCATCTTCCTTGGATTTGAGACCATGTGTCCAGGTGTTCTGCGAAAAATCATCCTGCAGCGTCAGCAGAAACCTGGCCCCTCCCAAACTTGGTTCCTTCATGGGACCCAACAGATCTATGTGCACAAGATCAAAAGGTTTTGTGGTTACCCTGTCCACCCTGGGGTAACTGCACCCTTTTACCTTTGCCTGTCTGCAAGCCTGACAATCTAGGACTCTTGCACATTCCTCAATTTTACAGCCTTTGCTAACCTCAGGTAGCACCTGTAGTTCTTCAAGACAAGCATGTGCTGTCTTCTTATGCCACGCACAAGAACATGAAACATGAGTGGGAACTGTAGCACGCAGGGCTTGTGCTTTCTCAACCTTCCCCTCACCCACCAGAGACGTTTTAAGAATGAAGAGATCATTCTGCCCCTTTGCAACTCTGACCAGTTGCTTCCCTCCTTTGGAGATTGTACAAAAATCGTGTTCAAAGCAAACCTTAAACCCCTTTTTCAACAAATAAGGCACAGATAAAATACAGTGTTGCATTCCCGGCACAATGCAAACTTCCATCTGCTCCTGCAAAACAGAAAACAATACATTTGCAATGTTAGTCACATTTTTCTTTTCCCCATTTGCAAACTGAACAGTTTTCCCAGCCGGAATTGCCTTGCAATTCCACATCTCGACTGCAGGGGTCTCTGGAATCAGGTTGCAGTTAGCTCCTGAGTCGATTAGAAAGCGTAAGTCAGTGTCTCTCTCAGAGCTGTCCTCAAACAATGCCATACTGGCAGCCAGCTGATAAGCTTCCTCTTCGCGTTTAGCACGTCCGCTCTGCTCAGCTCCACGTCTGGCTGCCTTGCCAGACTGGTTGCCATGGAAACCTGGCTGGTTCCCGTGGGAAGTGACCTTGGCAACATCCTGCCTTGCTTCTCTGCTCCGGTGGGGGCAGTTGCGACGCAAATGTTCAGTCGAATTACAGATGTAACAACGACGAACGGAAAAAGCCTGGACCGTGTATTCTGCTGGCTTGGCTCCGCCCTTACACCCAGAGCCCCCGGTGCCAGCTTTGCCCTCTCTGTGGCGGCGTTCCTCTTCATCTGATAAGCGTCCTGTGACGTAATTCAAAGTCAGCGTTTGGGGATCCATCGATTCCAGAGTTAGACACAGATTATCATAACTCTTGTCCAGAGAGCTGAGCAAAATGTACACTTTCAGCTCCTCTGAAAAGTTGACTTGTAACAGTCTCAGCTGGTTAAACACAGCCAGCATATCAGTTACATGCTTCCTGATGCTATCCCCAGGACGTAACTTCATCTCAAACAAGCGTCTGGTGGTGTGTATCTTTGCCCCAGCCGTGGTTCTGTGGTGCACCCTTTCCAACGCTTGATAGGCCTCACATGCATTCTCCAGCCCCTCTACCAAAGGCAGCTGTGAGCCATCCACACTAAGCACAATAGCTCCCAGGGCTTTGTGATTTTTTCTCTGTGAAGCACGAGCGTCTGCAATTTCTGCAGCTGAAGCTCCTGCCGCTGGTGTGGGTAGTGGAGGTCCCTGAACAGCCTCCCACAGCCCCTTCGCTACCAGCCATGCCTTCAGCCTTCTGCTCCATTCTTGCCAATTTTTGCCGTCCAATTTTTCAAATGGGACTACGAATGACTCGTGGCTGTCTGCCATTTTCTTCCCAGGGGCCCCAAGCTGTACTCACGTATCACCAGCTCTCCGGCACCTGTCCTCTCAGCTGCTCTCAGCTCTCAGCTCTCAGCAACTCTTGCCTCTTAGCAGCAGGCAAAACACAGAACGCAGACCTCCGCTTCGGTAGCGTCCTCCCAGCCGAGCAAGCCGACTTCAAAGCCCACCGGCAGACTTTCAGCAACAGTTTTATAAGCGGTAATTAGGTCCTCCATAACCTGTGATAAGATCTTTATTGGCTAATTACTTTATAGCCCCAATTAGCCTCAGTTTATTGCGGTCCGGCACACTTCCCAGCGCAGACCTTCTTCTCTCCGGTATCGCCTTGCAGAGTAAAAAACACAGCGGAACAAAACTGTTGCTACTTGCTTCAGATCCAGACAAACACACCAAGCACTGTGTGTCCAAATTAACAGTTCTTTATTGCAGCAAAATATTTACAGCTCAGCATTTCTCAGATTCTCCTGGACTGCTAGCATTCATGGCGTCCGTCTCTTTCAGAGACCAAGAGAGAACAACAAGTAGAGCTCCTCCCTCCTTCCAAACGTCAGAATGGGAGGCACTACTCAGAACAACTTAACCCTAGAAGTTCTGAATCCCAACATGGGCTAGGCTGGGGAGGGGGGCGAGCGGAGACCAGAAGCTTAACGCTGTGTCAGGGACTCAGCGGGAGCGCAGGGAGGAGAGGAGATGGAGAGCGAGGGGGAGCAATCCGAGGGCAGCGTAGGAGAAGATGACAGCAGCCCGATAGATTCCATGAGCCTCTCCAGCGAATCGGAAGATTCACAGAAGGGGGCGTCGATGGGCAGGGCAAGGGGGCGCCGATGGGCAAGGCGAGGGTCTTAAACTGGTGTGGAAGGGGAGGAGACTCAGACAGGACTTCGCCGGTCTAAGGTCGAGACGTAGAGCGTTGGTCCTCTGTGAGCTGGGACCTGGAGGCAGCTCTGACACATGGATCCACAGGGATTCTCAGGATTTTTGCATTGGGTCACCCCAAATTCACCATCAGATCACATGTCTGTGGCCACAGCATGAAGCACAAAAATGATACATCTACTGTTTCATTCAGAATGTTTTTTCACTTGTTTTCCTCCTCTAAAAACGATGTGCGTGTTATGGTCAGGTGCGTGTTATAGAGCGAAAAATACGGTAGCTAGAAAGGATACATTTTGGAGGGAACAATATCAGGCAATCACAGTCCTGCCTTTTGGAGGCAACCAATAAGACAGCAGCTTAAATGAACCAATAGTAGCTGTACCCTCTGGAACCAAAAGGCAGTTACTTTACCCTAATGCAATTACAGACAATAATAATACAGATATAAAATCATTTGACTCAATACACAACACATAGAATCATAGAATCATAGAGTTGGAAGAGACCACAAGGGCCATCGAGTCCAACCCCCTGCCAAGCAGGAAACACCATCAGAGCACTCCTGACATATGGTTGTCAAGCCTCTGCTTAAAGACCTCCAAAGAAGGAAACTCCACCACACTCCTCGGCAGCAAATTCCACTGTCGAACAGCTCTTACTGTCAGGAAGTTCTTCCTAATGTTTAGGTGGAATCTTCTTTCTTGTAGTTTGGAACCATTGCTCCGTGTCTGCTTCTCTGGAGCAGCAGAAAACAACCTTTCTCCCTCCTCTATGTGACATCCTTTTATATATTTGAACATGGCTATCATATCACCCCTTAACCTCCTCTTCTCCAGGCTAAACATGCCCAGCTCCCTTAGCCGTTTCTCATAAGGCATCGTTTCCAGGCCTTTGACCATTTTGGTTGCCCTCCTCTGGACACGTTCCAGTTTGTCAGTGTCCTTCTTGAACTGTGGTGCCCAGAACTGGACACAGTACTCCAGGTGAGGTCTGACCAGAGCAGAATACAGTGGCACTATTACTTCCCTTGATCTAGATGCTAAGTCTCCTGGAGCATTTTTGTTCATTGCATTGATATCCCACCTTTGCTCTGAGGAGCCCAAGATGGGGCACGTCATTAACTTCTCCCACATTTTGTCATCACAACGACCCTGCAGGCAGGTTAGGCTGGGAGGAAATAACTGGCTGCGGAGATTCTCAAGTCCGGAAGGAAGCTAGGCTGATAGCAGAGAGCCACTTTAGGAGGGGGTCCTACTGCAAGACGCCCCACTGCCCCCACAAAACAGGAAAGGGTTGCCAAGGGAAAACCAGAAGGTAAGGAGGTGGGGGAAGAATGCGCGCCAGAGAGAAACTGCGGCTCATTTGCATCAACTATTTCTTGTGACTTGCAAATTCATCCAGTGTTAGCAAGAGCTAATGGAAAGTGTCAGGGAGCTAGCAGTGCCTTTTACCAGCTTTGTCTGGTTCGCTAGCTGCAGTAGGGCCATTCCTGGACGACGGATTGCCCCATTCCCCACTCCCTATAGGTCTTCAGCCCCTCTTATTTCTCTGAGTCCCTTTCATGGAATAGGGCAGGACTACTGTTCCTTGAACCATACAGTTGTGCTGGCTGAGACTGATGGGCTTTGGACGGATAGTCCAAAACATCTGGAGGGCACCAGGTTGACAAAGGCTGTTCTCTTTTTTTTTATTTTTTTTTATAATAATTTTTATTCGTTTTTCAAACAGATAACAAAAGCAACACAAAACAACACAGTTTCCAACTCATCGTTTCATACCCTTCTTTCTTTTGACTTCCCCATACCTCCCCATCCCTGCATCCTTGTTTAGTAGTTCTTTAGCAACCCTTAGGTCCATTGTCTTAATTCCCTTTCATAAAGATTCCTTTAGTTTTTTTGATTACTGCTGCAATTCTTTACCTCTTACCCCCTGACATCTTAGCATTCTTCGATTTTACAATTATTTTTAAGATATATTTTAAATTTCTTCCAGTCCTCTTCCACTGTCTCTTTCCCCTGGTCATGGATTCTGCCCGTCATCTCGGCCAGTCCCATAAAGTCAATCACCTTTGTTTGCCATTCTTCCAGAGTAGGTAGTTCTTGTGTCTTCCAATACTTTGCCAGTAGAATTCTTGCTGCTGTAGTGGCATACATAAAAAAGTTCCTGTCCTTCCTTAACACCACTTGGCCAACCATGCCCAAGAGGAAAGCCTCTGGTTTCTTAGGAAAAGTCCACTTAAGGACCTTCTTAATTTCATTATAGATCATTTCCCAGAAAGCTTTAACCGACAAAGGCTGTTCTCTATCATGGCCTGTGATGAAGTCTTCCTGAAGCAAGCTATGCCTGGCTTTCATCTTTCCCCATTATTATTATTATCTTCATCCACAAATCTCAGGGTGGTTTACCACCTAAAACTGCAATATAAAAAGCACAAAATGCATAATAAAAATAAGAAGAAAAACAAGCATCCCCCCACGCAACACATTTAGAAAGCTGTCAGGTGTCAATCAGCCAAAGGCTGGGTTGAAGAGGAACATTTTCGCCTGACGCCTACAGATAGGTCGCAAAGGTGCCAGGCAAGCCTCCCTGGAGAGAGCCTTCCACAAACAGGGAGCAACTGCAGAAAAGGCCTGTTCTTGTGTAGCCACCCTCCTCTCGGGGAGGAGGCACCCGAAGAAGGGCCTCAGAGGATGAATTTCCCTCGGAAACACCTTTATCCTTTGTAGAAAGCACCGAGGCCCAGTTCGTCATCCCTAGGCCCCCTTGAAAGGTGGGGTGGTCTGTTCTTCTCATCCTGCGGTCTCTCTTCTCTCTTCCAGTTGTCACCCCGCATTCTGAGATCTGGTTTCTGGACCGAGCTCTCTACTGGCATTTCCTCACCACAACCTTCACCGCTTACTGCCAGCTCCTGATCACCCACCTGGGGCTGCTGCATTGGCAGTATGCCTTCACCAGCTACGGCATCAGCCCCCAGGCTAAAGTGAGAGAATGACAGACGGCCCGTCCCTTTTCCTAGGCTCTGCCACTCCTGCTCATTCTGTCTTCACAAAAGCCCTGCGAGGGAGGTCAGGCTGAGAGTGAGTGACAGGCCTGAGGTCACCCAGTGAGCTTCATGGCCAGACGGGAATTTGAACCCCGGCCTCCCGGGCCCTAGACCGACATTCTGATCCACTGTTTCTTCCCAGCTGTTGTCTGGACCCAAGTTTGAGAAACACTGCTCTTACCACTATGTCACACCACCTCTACACTGACTGGCTGCTGCTGTCTAGGGCTTCAGGTGGCATGGTGGGGGTCTCTCCCAGCCTCCCTTGCAGATACCAGTGAGGATTTGCCTGCAACATAAATGCTCTTGCCTCTGAACTTGAACACTGACTCTCCAGGATTTGGGCCCTGGATCTGCACACTAGACTTCTGTGGAGGCAGCCGAGAAGAGCATTCGCCTTTTTTGCTGCTGCTGCTGCTGCTGCATCACAGCGTGTCAGAGCTGCCTCCAGGTCCCAGCTCACAGAGGACCAACGCTAGGCTGTAGTTATGTACAAAAGTCTTTATTGAGGTTCAGTTTCCATTTTAAAGCCGCAGCGCGCAGCTCTACGTCTCGACCTTAGACCGGCGAAGTCCCGTCTGAGTCTCCGCCCCTTCCACACCAGTTTAAGACTCTCGCCTTGCTCCACCTCTTCCTAAGTTCCTTTCTCCTCTGGGCCCTCCTGCCCGCTAGGGTTTCATCCTTTCTGGACTCCTCTGACGCTGACCCTGATGATCCTTCCCCCTCCTTCCGGCGGGCTTTAGGACCTGGTTCCCTATCCGGGCTACCTTCTGTGCCGCTCGCCTGTACATTTGAACTTGGCGCGCGCGCCCAGCCTGCAGCTTTCCTCTTGACCGTTCCCTCGCTCTCCGATGGAGGCGTGGCCAACCCTGACTCATCTTCTCTCGCTGGTGGTACATATGTGGGCTCTGATACCTGGGACTCCTCCCCCCCACTACGCTCTGGTGGGGAAGCTGGTCCTGATTTCCAACTGCTGCTCTGGGAGTCCCCGCTGGCCCCTTGCTTCTGGGGTGTCCCCCACTGCTTTGGATTCTCGGATGAATCCCCGCTTCAAATTGTGATCTATGAACTCCCTGAGCTCTTGCAGTTCGTCTTCAGACATGGAGTACAGTTTTCCGGTCGGCAGCGTTGCCCCCGGCAGGAGGTCAATCTTGCAGTCGTAGGGTCTGTGGGGAGGCAGCTTGTCCGCTTCCTTCTCGCAGAAGACCTCCAAAAACGCCTTGTACTTGTTGGGTACCGCTTGCAGCATGCCCAGTTGTAGCTGTGGGTCATCCTCTTGTCCCTCGTCCTCCTGGTTAGTCATGATGCAATGTCCAACCAGCTCATGCCCAACACTATGGGCGTGTCTGACAGGTGGGTGACATTGAAGCTGATGACTTCGCGGTGATTTCCAATTCGCATCACCATTGGCGGCGTTTGCTGTACCACCTGTCCCCCCAGCAATTCTCTTCCATCGACTGTCACTACTTTCAGGGGCATCGCGGCAGGCAGGAGCGCTATGCTATGTTGCTTGATGAAATCCACTCCTATAAAGTCTGCATTGCTACCAGAGTCAATGGTAATAGGCACTTCCATGGTGAGCCCATTGGGAAGCTGGAGTGTTGCGGTGAGCTGCACCACTGGTTTGGGCGGGAGGGGGTCTGTGGGCTGTAAGATTCCTGGGGATTGCTTCACTGACTCGTCTGGCTGGGCCCCAGCGGCTCTGCTTCCAGCCAGACTTCGTCGTTTCCCTGCTGCGGTTCCCTCTGCTGAGCTGCTTCTGTTACTTTTGCTGAGGCTGCATTGTGCTTGCGGAGCCTCTGGGGTCACTCTTTTGCCATATGCTGAGCACTTTCGCAGATGTAACACTTCCTGTTCCCTCTAGGAGGCTTCACCTTGGCTGCTCCTGGTGTGAGGGCTCTGGTTGCTGACTGAGCTTTGGCACCACCTATCTCCATCGGCTCCTCTCCCCCTCCCAGTGGAGGCGTGGATTGAGCGCGCGCTGAGTCTCTGGGAAAGAAAGGAGGTGCCCTTGCTGGCGTGCGTCCCCAACGCCCTTCATCTTTGCTCCAGGGACGTTCTTCTAGCCTCACACCAATCGTCAGCGCCTTCTGGACCACTTCTTGAGTGCTCCGTGGCCTCTCCCCCCTTGCGATTTCGTCTTTCACAGCCCCGTTCAGCCCCTCCCAGAACAGGTCCCTGACGGACGCTGAGTCTTTTTCCCATCCCAGCGCGTTGACCAATGCAAAAAAGCGGGAATGATATTGCCTTACAGTGGCTCTGCCTTGTTTCAAACCGTGAATCTCTTTTCTAGCGACATCCACATCTATCTCCGATAAAAAACAATCGTCCATTGCCTTAATGAAGGCTTTTGCGTTTTGGAGGGCTGGATCATTATCTCTCCACAGATTGCGCAACCACGCTTTAGCTTCTCCATGGAGATGCGTTAGTATGAAGCCTACTTTCTCCTGCTCATCTCTAAAGTCCTTCTCCAGCAACTTTAGCGCAAAAACTACGTCTGCTCTGAAGTTAGGATATTGCTGCAGACTCCCATCGAAATGCGACACCAGGCTCCCCCCTCTCTTCCCGAGCCCGATCCCTTCTGATTTGGCTCCCGGTGGCCCCTGTTTGGTCAACATTTCCAACCTGTTTTGCAGATCCTTGCAGACAGCATCTGATTCCTCTTCTCTCCTCCTTGCCGCTAGTATTTCTGCGTTAAGTTGTGCCACGGCGTCTTGCAAAGCTGCCAGTCGTTCTTCTGTAGTCATCTTGTGCTGCTTTTGTGAGCTCGCGAAGCACCAATCTTCGCCCCTCGCTGCGTCCTCTCACGTTGCGAGGTTCTTTGAGAGTGAGACGGGACTTACTGTCAGAGCTGCCTCCAGGTCCCAGCTCACAGAGGACCAACGCTAGGCTGTAGTTATGTACAAAAGTCTTTATTGAGATTCAGTTTCCATTTTAAAGCCGCAGCGTGCAGCTCTACGTCTCGACCTTAGACCGGCGAAGTCCCGTCTGAGTCTCCTCCCCTTCCACACCAGTTTAAGACCCTCGCCTTGCTCCACCTCTTCCTAAGTTCCTTTCTCCTCTGGGCCCTCCTGCCCGCTAGGGTCTCATCCTTCCTGGACTCCTCTGACGCTGACCCTGACGATTCTTGCCCCTCCTTCCGGCGGGCTTTAGGACCTGGTTCCCTATCCGGGCTACCTTCTGTGCCGCTCGCCTGTACCTTTGAACTGGGCGCGCGCGCCCAGCCTGCAACTTTCCTCTTGACCGTTAACTCGCTCTCCGATGGAGGCGTGGTCAACCCTGACTCATCTTCTCTCGCTGGTGGTGCATATGTGGGCTCTGACACCTGGGACTCCTCCCCCCCACTACGCTCTGGTGGGGAAGCTGGTCCTGATTTCCAACTGCTGCTCTGGGAGTCCCCGCTGGCCCCTTGCTCCTGGGGTGTCCCCCTTGGGTCGCCCCTTGCCCTGCCCATCGGCGCCTCCTTCTGTGAATCTTCCGATTCGCTGGAGAGGCTCATGGAATCTATCGGGCTGCTGTCATATTCTCCTACGCTGCCCTCGGATTGCTCCCCCTCGCTCTCCATCTCCTCTCCTCCCTGCGCTCCCGCTGAGTCCCTGACACCATGCTTTGTAACCACGTTTTTGCACCATTGCACCCCCAGGCAACAGTGGGTGTGTGATTTTTGGGGGGCAGGCTGTAGCCATGGACATGCTATGTGCTCTAATGGTGAATTTGGGCTGACCCAATGCAAAGATCCTGTGGATCCATGTGGATCCATGGTTTGTAACCACGTTTTTGCACCATTGCAGCCCCAGGCAACAGTGGGTGCGTGATTTTTGGGGGGCAGGCTGTAGCCATGGACATGTTATGTGATCTGATGGTGAATTTGGGGTGACCCAATGCAAAGATCCTGAGGATCCATGTAGATCCATGCTTTTTAACCACATTTTTGCACCATTGCAGCCCCAGGCAGCAGTGGGTGCGTGATTTTTGGGGGGCAGGCTGTAGCCATGGACATGCTATGTGCTCTGATGGTGAATTTGGGCTGACCCAATGCAAATATCCTGAGGATCCATGTGGATCCATGCTTTGTAACCACGTTTTTGCACCATTGCAGCCCCAGGCAACAGTGGGTACGTGATTTGGGGGGGGCAGGCTGTAGCCATGGACATGCTATGTGATCTGATGGTGAATTTGAGGTGACCCAATGCAAAGATCCTGAGGATCCATGTGGATCCATGCTTTGTAACCATGTTTTTGCACCATTGCAGCCCTGTTTTTGCATCAGATCATTGCTATGTGATCTGATGGTGAATTTGGGGTGACCCAATGCAAAGATCCTGAGGATCCATGTGGATCCGTGCTTTTTAACCACGTTTTAAGTGGGGAGGGAAGGAAAAATATAGAAGGGACAAGGAGCATGAGAGGGGTGTGCGGAGAAGCAGCTGGCTAAGAATGCAGGAGAGGGGTTTAAAGGGGGGGGATAGGAAGGCAAAAGTCCACCCACCCACTCAAGCCAGCCCTCTCTCTCTCTCTCTCTCTCATCTGCATGTTTTCCGCTGCCTGCCGAGTCCCCAGACGCAGCAGCAGCAGCAGCAGCAGCACCACCGGAGCAGGGACGCTCTGCTTTCCTCTCTACTTGCCTGGAGGGGAGGGGTTGCCTGGAGGGGAGGGGATTTCACTGCTCTTTGTTCTGTCTGAGCAAACAGCAACCGAAACAGAACGGGGTGGGCAGTAAGACCCTGAGGCGGAATGCAGGAAAGCAGCAGCCTCCTCTCCTCCATGACGGCGCAATATGATTTTTGCCTGATCTTTGCCATGCACTTGGGACAAACGGCTCCAGGGACCACACATTCGCTCTATAACACGCACAAACATTTCCCCTTACTTTTTAGGAGAAAAAATCTGCATGTTATAGAGGGAAAAATACGGTAGTTCCCTGTCCCTATAAATGTAGCTCTGCCCTCCTCAGGTCTTAGCCTTGTTGCTTTAATAAAGAAGTGTTACTAGAGAACTGTCTCCAGCATATTATGTCAAGAAAGCTAAAATCACAAACCCCACGTCACAACAATTGGCGTCGAGGATGGGATCCGGAATGCTGAGGAGCGGTTAAACGCAGCCCTGCCTCAGAGTCCGGATTGTAGCTAAGAACAAGACTCACTGGCCAGCTGAGAAGACGACCCTGCCCACAGGACAATGGAGAGTCCAAGGGTATTGGAGCCCTTCCAGCCATCAGGGCCCCACACGTGGCAAGACTACGTCGAACGCTTCGAGTTCTTCTCAGTGGCTCAAGGGATCACCGATGCCAACAAAAGAAGGGCCACATTCCTGAGCTACTGTGGGCCTGAGATCTACTGTGGGCCTGAGATCTACTGAGACCAAGATGGCCTGGCGGATGGAGTTTCATAAGAGGCAGCAGCATGCTGGGGAGTCTGTATCTGCATTTCTAGCTGAACTGCTGAAGCTCGCTCAGCACTGCGACTTTCAAGATCTGGAAGAGACTCTCCTGGATCGGTTTATCGGTGGTCTGAGCAGCAAGAAAGCCAGAAGACGCATCGTAGCTAAAGAAGTTACCCTTGCTTCAGCCTTGAAGGAGGCCACCGCCACGGAGAATTATGAAAGAGAGGAGCTTGATGCCAGTCGCAGGGCCCCTAAGCCACAGATAGAAGTTGTGCATGCCATGGACGAGCTAGAGGCTACTCCGAGCCAGAGCCCAGTCCGTGGGGTCGAGTCAGTGTGTCAGGCCTGCACAGTGCGCAAAGATCACAGAGGCAGGTGCCCTGGTTGTGGCGGAAACCATGAGCGGAAGAGTTGTCGTTTCCGGGATGCTATGTGCCGGACGTGCGGAAAGACAGGTCACATCGCCAGGGTCTGTAGATCGGCGGCGTTGGGAGCGACTGGAGCACCCAGACTGGAGCATTGCAGATCGCCCACAGAAAACCATGTTCTAAAGGACTGCCACTACGTAACGGAGATCAACGGGAGGGTCGTGCAGTTTCCAGCGCAAGGCAAGGCACACGTCAAGGTGAAGATTGAGGGTCAGCTGTGCGACGTGGAGGTGGACTCCGGATCTGGATTTACTATCGTGTTGGACCAGACCGCGAGGACATTCTTCCCCAGGGGTAAGTTGCCCCCTCTGGAGCCCTTCCCGGCAACTTTGCAGTCATACTCAGCGGGCCGCATCCATGTCATGGGAATGTGTGCCGTGAGAGTACAGTTCCGGGACAAACAGGCGGTACTCAAACTGGTGATTGCGAAGGGCAGTCGCCCCAGTCTCCTGGGCACTGACTGGTTCCCCGCCCTGGGACTGAGTATATCAGGGCTTAATTCAATCCAAACCTGCCCTGAGATGAGCAAGGCATTATGCAAAGAATTTGCTGGTCTCTTTAATGGAAAACTGGGTTGTTATAAAGGGCCCCCAGTTGACTTTGAATTGGACCCTGGGGTGGCCCCAATCCGACTCAAACCAAGGCGAGTGCCATTTGCACTGCAACCCAAGATCGAAGCAGAGCTGCATAAATTGGTCAAGCAGGGAGTTCTCTCACCCGTGGACTCCGCTAAGTGGGAGACTCCAATCGTCACGCCCCTTAAAGCAAATGGGGAAGTCAGGATCTGTGCTGATTACAAATGTACTATCATTAAGGCACTCAGGGGAAACTCATACCCCATTCCAGTCGTATCACATCTGTTGGCTAAACTGGCTGGGGGCAAGGTGTTCACCAAAATTGACCTGGCACAAGCTTACCAACAGCTGCCAGTAACCCCACAATCAGCGGAAGCACAGACTATTGTCACACATAAAGGGGCGTTCAGAGTTAACAGATTACAATTTGGAGTTTGTGTGGCCCCAGGGATTTTTCAAGGGCTCATGGAACGCCTGTTAAGAGGTCTGTCGGGGGTCTTGCCATTTTTTGATGATGTTTTGATTGCTGGAAAAGACCCACAGGAGCTGGTTGCGCGTGTCCGTGCAGTGTTGCTCAAGTTCAAGGAGGCGGGGTTGCAACTAAAAAAGGAAAAATGCAGTTTTGGGGTGCCAACTGTGGAATTCTTGGGGTTTAAAATTGATGCATCAGGCATCCACCCCACAGATGCTAAGGTTAAGGCCATCATCGAGGCACCACGACCACAGAACAAGATGGAGTTGCAGTCATTCCTGGGACTTATTAACTTTTATCATTCGTTCTTACCCCAGAAAGCTTCGGTAGCTGAACCATTACATAGACTGTTGCAGAAAAAGAATGTGTGGCGATGGGGGCAGGAGCAGCAGAAGGCTTTTGACTCCTTGCGAGGAATGCCGAGTAGCAAGAGCGTCCTGGCTCATTATGATGAATCGAAGCCGCTGGTCCTGGCATGTGATGCCTCTCAATACGGCCTGGGGGCGGTGCTGAGTCATAGGGAACCGGATGGGTCAGAAAAGCCCATCTCTTTCTATTCCCGTACGTTGTCGCCCACGGAGCGCAGCTATGCTCAAATTGACAAAAAGGCGCTCGCAATTGTGGCAGGAATCAAAAAGTTCCATGATTATGTGTACGGTCATCATTTCTCCATTGAAACGGACCACAAACCACTGTTGGGGTTGTTTAACCCGAACAAACAAACGCCACAAATTCTCTCCCCCAGAATGTTGCGTTGGTCTATATTCCTGAACGGGTTCCAGTACACCTTGACCCATGTGCTGGGGAAAGGGTTGTGCCACGCTGATGCGCTGAGTCAATTGCCCCTTCCTGGCGGGAGCAATGAGGATCCTGCTCCAGCGGAGCACATAATGATGCTGGAAACACTTCCGGGGGCTCCTGTAACGGCTACTGATATTGCTGAGAAAACGAGGAAAGATGCTGTTCTCTCCCGTGTGCTCACTTGGGTGGGGAGGGGGTGGCCAGGTGGTCCGCATGAAGACAAATTCAGGCCTTATGCGACAAGGCAGCACGAGTTATCCATGCATAAGGGTTGTCTCCTGTGGGGAGATAGGGTGATCATCCCAGCACCACTGAGAAACAGGGTTCTTGAGACGCTTCACATGGGACACCCGGGAATGGTCAGGATGAAGTCGCTAGCCCGATGTTATGTGTGGTGGCCTGGAATGGACCAGAATATAGAACAATGGGTACGAACATGCAAGGCATGCCAAGAGGTGCGGCCAGAAGTGGCCAGAGCACCAGTTCACTGGTGGGAGCAGTCCAGATCTCCCTGGAGCCGGCTGCACTTAGATTTTGCTGGGCCATTCCAGGGGAAGGTCTTTTTGGTTATCATCGATGCTATCAGAGCTGCCTCCAGGTCCCAGCTCACAGAGGACCAATGCTAGGCTGTAATTATGTACAAAAGTCTTTATTGAGATTCAGTTTCCATTTTAAAGCCGCAGCGTGCAGCTCTACGTCTCGACCTTAGACCGGCGAAGTCCCGTCTGAGTCTCCTCCCCTTCCACACCAGTTTAAGACCCTCGCCTTGCTCCACCTCTTCCTAAGTTCCTTTCTCCTCTGGGCCCTCCTGCCCGCTAGGGTCTCATCCTTCCTGGACTCCTCTGACGCTGACCCTGACGATTCTTGCCCCTCCTTCCGGCGGGCTTTAGGACCTGGTTCCCTATCCGGGCTACCTTCTGTGCCGCTCGCCTGTACCTTTGAACTTGGCGCGCGCGCCCAGCCTGCAACTTTCCTCTTGACCGTTAACTCGCTCTCCGATGGAGGCGTGGTCAACCCTGACTCATCTTCTCTCGCTGGTGGTGCATATGTGGGCTCTGACACCTGGGACTCCTCCCCCCCCCACTACGCTCTGGTGGGGAAGCTGGTCCTGATTTCCAACTGCTGCTCTGGGAGTCCCCGCTGGCCCCTTGCTTCTGGGGTGTCCCCCTTGGGTCGCCCCTTGCCCTGCCCATCGGCGCCCCCTTCTGTGAATCTTCCGATTCGCTGGAGAGGCTCATGGAATCTATCGGGCTGCTGTCATATTCTCCTACGCTGCCCTCGGATTGCTCCCCCTCGCTCTCCATCTCCTCTCCTCCCTGCGCTCCCGCTGAGTCCCTGACAGATGCATATTCCAAATGGTTAGAAGTGGCGATGGTCCCTAGCATGGCATCAGCTGCCGTAATCAAGGTGTTGAGACAGCTGTTTGCAACCCACGGGTTACCTGAGACCATTGTATCAGATAATGGGGCTGCTTTTGTATCCCAAGAATTCAGGGCATTCTTGGCTGATAACTTCATAAGATGGGTCACATCCGCGCCCTTTCACCCGTCCTCCAATGGGCAGGCGGAGCGCATGGTAAGAACAGCCAAAGAATCCATTGCGCGCTTAATGGAGGGTAACTGGTCAGCTCGCATCGCGCGAATGTTATTTTTGCAGCATGCGACGCCGTGTACTGCGACGGGCAAGTCGCCAGCTGAGCTGCTCTTGGGTAGAAGATTGGTAACGGTGCTGGATTATGTCCACCCGGATAAAATGCCAAACCGTAATTCAAGAGCAAACCCCCAGGCTGAGACTGACACAACAAGGTATTTCGCCCCTGAAGATCTGGTCTGGGTGAGGAACTATTCACGAGGTTCGCGGTGGGTGGCTGGTGTGGTCACCCGGGCTAGTGGACCTGTGTCCTATTATGTGACCTTGGAAAATGGGGAAGTTTGGAAGAGACATATAGATCAACTGAGGCGCCGGGCGCTCAGCAGGGAAGAGTCTGATAATTCATCCCTGGCTAATGACGCAGAGCTGCAAGACCAGACTGAAAATGGCTCAGAGGTGCATTCACCAGGGGCTTCAGCAAATGAACCAGGGTCTGCTAGTCCTCAGGATGACGAGGTACAGGTAGGGGACCCTGAGATGTCTGGGACTCCATCTGTTCCTGACGAAACCCCTATAGCAGCCCCCCTACCACAGGTGACACCCAATCCAGAACCGGCAACACCTGTTGTCAGGAGATCAAGTAGAAGTTGTAGGACCCCACAGTACCTGAGAGATTACGTCTGCTGTGCTCACTAGGGGGGGAGGGGTGTTGTGTATTGAGTCAAATGATTTTATATCTGTATTATTATTGTCTGTAATTGCATTAGGGTAAAGTAACTGCCTTTTGGTTCCAGAGGGTACAGCTACTATTGGTTCATTTAAGCTGCTGTATTTGGATCCTCTATCTTATTGGTTGCCTCCAAAAGGCAGGACTGTGATTGTCTGATATTGTTCCCTCCAAAATGTATCCCTTCTAGCTAGTTCCCTGTCCCTATAAATGTAGCTCTCCCCTCCTCAGGTCTTAGTCTTGTTGCTTTAATAAAGAAGTGTTACTAGAGAACTGTCTCCAGCATATTATGTCAAGAGAGCTGAAATCACAAACCCCAGTCACAACACTATGATTCTATGATTCTATGAAAAAACCCCCAGGGGTAGACTTTGGTGATATGGCGCCCTGAGCTAGGAAACAGCAGGGCTTGAGCTGACCTCTTTGAATTCCGAGGTGCCAGGAGAGAGCCCAGCTTCTATCTACCATAAGGCCTATTATGGGCTGGCATTGAAGTTACAGTGGCCTCTGCCAAAGCTGGCTTCTTCAAAGTACATTTGCAAGCCATTCTGAGGCTGCCTACCCAGAAGCTTAAAAATGGTTACAACTTCTTCTTTTTTTAACAATTATATTTTATTGTTTCAATATTTTAAAAATCATATACAGTCAAAACACAATTTTGACTTTTCTCTTAATTTTCGTCAACTTCCCACCCTGTTTTCCATGGAGTTGTTGTTTCTCTCCTGCTGCACCCCATCTTCTGTTTGTCAAATCATAACCCCAGTATTATAATCCAATTACTTACGTTGCTCATAGCTCAAGTCCTCCTTACGAGTTCAGCGTACTATAATCCGGAAAAGGCCTATTTGCCCACAAAACTGCTAATTTTGCCAGTTCTGCATAGTCCATTATCTTACTTATCCCTTCTTTGGAACTTCTTTTTCCTTCCATTTCTGCGCATATAGAATCCTAGCTGCTGTTGTTACATATAGAAACATCTTTAACTAATTATATCGAATAGCAGGTCACCACAACCAAAAACTGCAGTATCTAGCTCACCATTGCAATGATAACCTCTAAAAATATAATTGAGACAAGACAATTAATCAGAAATTAATCAGAAACTATTCACTTTGGTTATTGTTAGTGGCTGTGGACATGCCATAACATTACAGCACATGACTCCTTCCCCCCGATAATCATGGGAACTGTAGTTGACCTCTAAACACAGTGCTATAGGTCCCAGTGCAACACATGCCTGGCTTATCCTAGAGATCACTGTGTGCAAAATTTGCGATGCCACTTGAGCCTAATATTTACCCTGCAATGCCAACCACCTTTGCCCAGGACAATGTACGACACCCTGGACTCAGCTCTTCAAAAATTATTAGAATTTGGACTAAGAAACAGGAGAGTGTTCTGGAAGGAAGGATATTTTAAAATGACTAGATCAGAATTATGAAATGGGGGGGGGGGAATATATTTTAAAAACTCTTCCAAAAATCCCTTTAAAAGAATCAAGTCTTTAAAAAAAAGTCCTAAAAAGTATTTAAAAGAATCCTTTCCAAAAAATTAAAAAATTGTACCGTAGCCCCTTAGAGGTAGGTAGTTGGTCTACCTAGCTGAATCTGGGGGGAAACAAGAGAGAAGAACGCAGGAACAAGTGAAAGAAACTTTCTCCTGACAGCGAGAACATGGAAAGGCCTCCCCAAAATTTTTAGTTTGGAATGTATAATTGGCTTTATTGTTTGTATTATGATGTGGCAAGAATTGATTTGATTTGTTATCATTGGAATGTTACTGTCAGGGGCTCAGGAGCAGAGGCACAGGGAAGAGAGGAGATGGAGAGCGAAGGGGAAGAATCCGAGGGGAGCGTAGGAGAAGAGGACAGTGGACCGAGGGATTCCATGAGCCTCTCCAGCGAATCGGAAGATTCACAGAAGGGGGCGCCAGTGGCCAGGGGTAGGGGGTTCCCAAGGGGAACGCCCCAGGAGCAAGGGGGCAGCAGGGACTCCCAGAGCAGTAGTTGGAAATCAGGACCAGCTTCCCCACCAGAGCAGAGTGGGGGGGAAGAGTCCCAAGGATCGGGGCCAGTGCATTCCCCACCAGGGAGAGAAGATAAGGCAGGGCTGACCACGCCTCCATCAGAAAGTCGGACAATGGAGGAGAGGTCAGATCCGTCCAGTGTCCCGGAAGAGGGAAGCAGTGACCGAAGTAGTGTAACGGTTAGGAGAAAGGTCACTGGGCTGGCGCGAGAGGCAAGTTCAAATGTACAGGAGCGTGGGACAGCAGAGAATGAGGATTGGGAACCGGGTCCTAAAGCCCGCCGGAGGGAGGGGGAGGAGCTAAGTGACTCAGCGTCGGAAGAGTCCAGAAAGGGCAATGCCCCAGCAGGCAGGAGGACCCAGAGGAGGAGAGAGCAGCGTAAAAGGTGGAGCAGGTCTAGGATCTTAAACTGGTGTCATAGGGGAGGAGACTCAGACGGGACTTCGCCGATCTAGGGTTTAAGACGTAGGGCTGCACGCTGTGGCTTTGAAATGGAAACTGAACTTCAATAAAGACTTTTGTACATTACTACAGCCTAGCGTTGGTCCTCTGTGAGCTGGGACCTAGAGGCAGCTCTGACAGTTACTAATGGAGAATTAATTTTAAAAATATTCAATCCATTAAGAAGTTCTTAGTTCATCTTCGATGAAGGTTTGCCGGATCATAAATCAGCAAATATAATGTCAATAGAAAAAGAGATGAGCAAGAGGTCTCCTTTCCACTGACATCATCATTCCATCATGTTGTCATAGTGCTGTGACCTCATGTCTCCAGGGGCTTGGGGGCCCTTAGCAACGCTGGTACACAGCGACCTCCATAGAGAGTGAGTGTGTTTTCTTTTTCTCCCCAAAGTCAGTGTGGTATATTTAGTTTTAACTTGACATTTGTGTTCCCTTTTAATAAGAATAAGAATGAGAATTTTTTATTTGTATCCTGCTCTCCCAGGAAGGACCTTTTAGGCAGAATTTTGTTCCAAAGCCAGAACCATTCTGCTCTTTCAGGGGTTGGCCAGGGTAAAATGTAGAAATTGGAGACAGAGCTATTTGTGGTGGTATCATTACTACTCATGGAATTCCTTACTAATTAAAGTCTCCCTGATTTCACAAGAGGAATAACCATTCTCTATATAGCTCATGTCTGGGAAAAGATGGCATTTTCCTAAGGTCTTACCATGAGGGTGCAGTAAATGAGAATTGGCCCTTAACAGCTTGCTTGGTTCCCTCCCCTGTACGTTTTAGGCTCACGTTCCCTTTTTCTCTGGGATGCGGTGCAGGCTGTGATTTGGGCTGACTTCCCAGAGAGCCTCTGTTGTAAATAAAAATTGCCCTTTTTCCTTATGGGGTATCCAAGAGCCCATATAGAGTCCTTACATGGGTTCCTTATTGGTAGGAGAAGATAACAGAGGCCAACCAGAGAATATTGAGAAGCAAGGCAGCTAGTAAGCTTGATCTTTATTGATCTGTTGCAACAGGGTGCTCCCCTCACCCGCAGGAGAGACGAGGAACCCAGAACAATGGTGCGCAAGGCCTTACATGGACTCTTGAAATTGCCACCCTGCAGACCAAGACCACCCCTGGAACATCATACATACATCACAGAAGGGGTGTAACCTAAGGCCACCCCTCAGATACATCACACCTACATCACAGAAAAGGCGGCCTAAACAGAAATTTAATGTTGGTTTTGTCCTTGTTTATCTCCTGTCTGGCAGGTTACTTGATTGGATTGCCTGGGGAGCCTGGCCAGTCTTTTGTAATGATAAATAGTTCCTGAGCCAGGTCACAGGCTCACCCTATTCAAACACAGACATACCCTTAAGACAGGATTTGTGAAGGAAAAGACAATGGGGAGGCTTTTCCAATTTGACCTTGCAGAGAAAACATTTGCTCAGTTTAGGAATCAAAATGGCTTCAGGTCCAGTTAAAAAAGATTTAGAAATATGGTCTAATTTGAAGCTTTCCTTGTTGGGTCGAATTGCAGTTATAAAGATGAATGTATTGCCAAAAATGTTATTTTTGTTTCAAACTTTACAGATTGTGGACAAGATGGATTGCTTCAAGAAGTGGCAGAGAGAAATCTCTAGATTTGTCTGGCAGGGCAAAAAGCCCAGAATAAAATTTAAAATATTAACTGATGCGAAGGAAAGAGGGGGGTTTGCCCTGCCGGACTTTAAACTTTATTATGAATCAGCAGCATTCTGCTGGTTGAAAGATTGGCTGCTTCTTGAGAACACTGACATTTTGGATTTGGAAGGCTTTAATAATGCTTTTGGATGGCATGCATATTTGTGGTACGACAAGGTTAAAGTGCACAAAAACTTCAAACACCATATTGTCAGGAAAGCATTGTTTAATGTCTGGATTAGGTACAAAGATTTATTGGAAAATAAGACCCCAAGGTGGTTGTCACCCATGGAAGCAAAGGCTCTGAAAAGACTCAATATGGAGGCCAAATGGCCGAAGTATTGGGAGATATTAGAACAGGAAGGAGATAAAATGAATTTGCAGAGTTTTGAGAAATTAAAAGACAAAGTGCGAGATTGGCTTCATTATTATCAAATAAGAGAGGCCTATAATTTGGATAAAAAATTGGGCTTCCAGGTGGAAAAATCGAAACTGGAGACAGAACTGTTAGATCCTAAAACTAAGATCCTTTCAAGAATGTATAACTTGCTGTTGAAACGGAACACTCAGGATGAAACAGTTAAACAGTCATGATTAAATGGGCACAGGACATAGGTCATAACATTTTGTTTGCTGACTGGGAAAAATTGTGGACCACCGGTATGAAATTTACGGCATGTAATGCCCTAAGAGAGAATATTATGAAAATGATCTATAGGTGGTACATGACCCCAGTCAAGCTTGCTAAAATTTATCACCTGCCTGATAACAAATGTTGGAAATGTAAAGAAACTGAGGGTATTTTCTTTCACCTTTGGTGGACGTGCCCGAAGATTAAGGCTTTCTGGGAGATGATATATAATGAACTGAAAAAGGTATTTAAATATACCTTCCTTAAGAAACCAGAGGCCTTTCTCTTGGGTATAGTTGGCCAATTGGTGTTAAAGACAGATAGAACGTTTTTTATGTATGCGACAACAGCAGCAAGAATACTTATCGCAAAGTATTGGAAGACACAAGATTTGCCCACCTTGGAAGAATGGCAGATGCAAGTAATAGACTGGCAGAACTGGCAGAAATGACTGGCAGAATCCGAGACCTGGGAGAAGAAGCGGTGGAAGAGGACTGGAAGAAGTTAAAGAACTACCTGCAGAAACACTGCAAAGTTTATGAATGCTAAAATGATGTTGGACATAAAAATAATATGGCATTAGTGATACAGTGTTAAAAAGTATGCAAAAATGCAATAGAAATAGGGTGAAAGACTAAAGTTATATTATGTCAAAAGTAAACAATATGCTAAAGGTGTTTAAACATAAGGAGGAAAGATCGGAGACATAATAGAAGTGATTTTAATAATTAGAAATGAGTTTTTAAAGAGGGTAAGGATTTTCTGTATTTGATTGGACAAAGAGGAACACAAAAAAGGGAGGCGTGAGGAAGTCAAGAAAGAAAGTTTTGTAAACATGAATTTAAAAATTGGAGTTTTTATTTTTAATTTTTTCTTTTTTCTTGATGTGTATCTGTGATTGTTTTTGCTGTTCTGTATTTTTCTGATGTTTCTTCTTTTTCTGTAAAAACAAATAAATATATTTTAAAAAAACAAAACAAAATGGCTTCAGGTCGGTCTTCCTGTGCTGATCTATGTATGTGCGCCTATCACACCATCCCATGAGCGGTGTGAGTTGTTCAACTGCATTCTAAATGACATACAGCATTACCAAACCAATAAACAGAATATCTAGTCAACCTTCAGCTGAGGCTCCCACAAATGAGAGTTGTTGTTTTCAACACAACAAAGCCACTTCCGAACCTGGCGAGGAGTTGGGGTTGTGGGCTTCATGCCCACTCCATGTGCGCGGGGGCTGGTTCCAGCCCCCGTGAGACTGAGGGAATCCCAGCTGCGTCGTCAACCCAGCCAGCCAGTTGGGTGGCTGGGGGGCGTAGCCTGCCCTATTAGGGCCGGCGCGGCCGGGGCTCACCCTCTTTTCACCTGGCCAGCCATCCCGCTTTGGTTTGTATTAATGTTGTTTTGTCTCTTGCTTACCTTTTCTTTAGGCTGTGTATCTCAATTCCTTCGGTGATTGATTTTCACTTGGATTTACTCGCGCATCGGTGTTGTGCCTCCCATCGGATTGCCTGCCTCAAGCCCACCCGTGTTCCAGGCAGCCGCTTTGGCAGCCAGAGCCATTTAGCTCCGAAACAGCAGGGCTGAAACTGCGCTGGAAAACCCCATCGACCGGGTGTTCCCTTCTCTCTAGGTGGCTTCTCTGCAGCGGAGCTTTGCGGAACACGGTTTGCACGTTCAGCGCCAGCCCATCGCCGTTTAGTCCTTTTACTTGGAAGCGCACAGCTTGCCCGACAGATCAGGTTTGGCTGGGGGTTCTTATTTCTAGCCGCATTTGCAGGGTGGTGGGGCACCTTTAACGTTTGGGGGGAGCTTGGTGGAGCAAAAGGAGGGAGGCTTAAAAGGACACGTCTTTGTCGCTACCCCTTTGCATTTGGTACTGGCCGCGTTGCCTTTGCGTTCCAATGGTTGCTTCTTCACCATTATACCTTTCCAAGAACTTCAGCCAGACTTCCAGATCGGATTTTACCTCTTTAGATAGGCGAACCCTGTGATGGGGTGACCGCAAGCCTGCTGACAACCTTGCGAGGCAGCCGCAAAATGGGTGGCCTGGGAAAACCACCCGGCAAGCAAAGTTCAAATGGCCTAACGGCTGAATCTGCCTGAGCGTAACTTTTCTTTTCTTTTTTTTAATGAATATTTATTGGCATTTTCAAAAAACCACACAAAAACAAAAGTAGACAAAAATAACAAAAATACAAAAATCCAATTCTTAAAAAAACAATTAAAAACACATAAAATTTCAGTTACATATTTTCATTTAACTTGTTTCTCAGACCTCCTTACACCTCCCCTTCTTGTATTCCAATTTAAATTATTAACTCAGCAAGTCCTTATTACTTATTTCTCAACTTTAACTTAATAATTTAATTTTAGCATGTTGCTATTTTACTTTTCCTCCTTCCATTTCCTCAATTTATTTTTGCAAACCTTATTTTCATTTAATTTAGACCATTTTAGAAACCAATTTTAACTTATCCAAACTTAAACCTCAATACTTATACATCATTACTCATTCTTAAACATTTTTCCTAAAGTCGACCAAAATTTCCCTTCCACGACTTTCCCAATTTCCATACAGATAGCAAAAAAATAAAATAAAAACAGAGCAAGTTATAATTATATACCCTTTGGATTCCCAAACTCCACCCGCCCCTTTCCCGGTTTCAGTCCCCAACAAGTGTCCATCAGTTTCAATATACTGTTTAGCCTGGAGATCTCACATCCGAGGCTCTTAAATCTCTTTCAATTCCTCTCTGCTGGTCTTTTTGATAGTCCTTAATGTTAAACCCCAAATCTCGGAGAGGCTCCGGCCCAACAGGATCCATGTTTCTTCCAGCCAGACCTCCATACTTAAAAGTAAAGTCTATGGGGTACTCCAAATCTTGTTTCATACTCTTTTCAAATCCAAATGTCCCCAAAGCTTCAACTTCCATCTTAATCAAATTTATAATCCTTCGGTCTTCAGATCTCCACACAAGGAGATCTCTCAGTTTTCCGCTCTCCCATTCAGGCCAGACTTTCCATATCAGGTTTTTATTTTCCTTTGTTGCCATCATGTCAGGCCTCAAATTGCAGCTCTCCTTTAACATCTGCAAAATTACAGCTGCTCCTACCTTTTCTTCAGGGGCAACATATGTCTCCTCCATATTCTCATGGCTCTCAAGTTTCTCTATTTGTTCAATTGAATGGGCTTCCTGCTTCAAATCCTTATCAGATTCAACAATGTTATTTACTGTTAAGTCCAAAGTTGTGACGTTTATAGCCAAAACATCGATTTGGCCTTGTAACTTTCCCAAGAGAACAAATGTTCTATCCAATTCAGCCTGGATTTTCCCTCCTCCAGCCATTCTTGTAATGTCCCTAAACCCCCTCTAGGGGGATTTTGGTTCCTTAATGTTCCTTTCAGCTCAAATCCAAAAATCAAGTTAGTTTGTATCAGCCCTTCCTTATTTTCAACAAATTGTAACAAATATAACCAGCAGAAACAACAGAAACAAAGTTCTCTTTTTCCTTCTGACAGCTAACTTGACAGCTGTCAAACTCTTCAATACTTCATCAACAGGCTCTCTCGCGGGACGCTCCCGGGTCCGGGGGGGGGGGGAACTTCAGCTCCCAAAGTTAATCTTTTATCCTCCAGTAAAATTTATTATAATGTCAGAACGTGAAAGTTAAAGTCTTTTAGAAAAAAGAAATAAAAGATTCTCTCGACCTTAGTTAGCAGGTCCTTTGCTTTAGGTTATTTACAAAGGGGGGGGGGAACTTCCTTTTTAACCCTTCCCCGCTCGTTCCTGATTCAACAAAATTTTCTTTAAATTCCAATTTCCGTACTACTCACGGGTTGTTACTTTAGAGTCCAATTGTTCCAAGGAGAAAGTCACTCCGCAGAAGGAGCAGTCTACTCACAGCACCACGCCGCACCCCGTCCCTGTTCCGGAGCCTTTAGAAAGGCTCCTTCGCAGATTGGGGGCGCAAATGGTGCCCACCGAGTCACCACGCTCACAGGCATCCACGCCTGTGATTTTTAAGGGTCCCCGCGTGGCTGCCGCAGACAAGACCCAATCCTGCGGAGCCGGTTCCCTCCAGAGCTCAGAGGGAATCCGCCATTAGACGATGGCGCTAACCCGGAAGTCCCTGAGCGTAACTTTTCTTAGAGGGAGAAGTTGCTGAATGAGGTCCCTAAGTGCACCCATTTTTTCACTAGGAAGTTTTGAAGTTTGGGCGACTGTGTCCAACTCAATGCCTAGGTAAACCATAGTTGTAGCTGGGCCCTCCATTTTATCTGCAGCCAAAGGTACTCCCAGCTGTCCTGCTAAAGATGTGAAGGCTTCTTGAAGGGCCGAGCACTTATGCCTACTATCAGCTACGAGAATAAAGTCGTCCAAGTAGCGCGACACACCCTCAGAGCCTATTCTAAAACGAAGCGCCCAGTCCAAAAAGGTACTAAATGCCTCAAAGGCTGCACAGACCACTGAGCAACCCATAGGCATTGCTTTGTCTACAAAGTAAGTAAAGGTAAAGGTACCCCTGCCCGTACGGGCCAGTCACGTCCAACTCTGGGGTTGCGCGCCCATCTCGCTTAAGAGGCTGGGGGCCAGCGCTCTCTGGAGACACTTCCGGGTCATGTGGCCTGCGTGACGAAGCTGCTTTGGCGAGCCAGCACCAACACAGCACACAGAAACGCCGTTTACCTTCCCGCTATAAAGTGGAACTTATTTATCTACTTGCACTTAAGAGTGCTTTCGAACTGCTAGGTGGGCAGGAGCTGGGACCGAACGACAGGAGCTCACGCCACCGCGGGGATTCGAACCGCCGACCATACGATCGGCAAGTCCTAGGCGTTGAGGTTTTACCCACAGCGCCATCCGCGTCCTGTGTCTACAAAGTATGCCCCGTCAGATTTAAAACCCAGCCACCGGAAATCTTCCGGGTGGACTGGCAGGAGTCAGAAAGCAGACTCTATATCACATTTCGCCAGCAACGCACCTTTTCCAAATTTGCGAATAAGTTTAACTGCTTGGTCAAATGAGGCATACCTCACAGAGCAAAGTTCCTGAGGTATCACATCATTGACGGACCCTCCCTTTGGGTAGGATAGGTTGTGAATCATGTGAAACTCACTGGGTGCCTTTTTGGGGACGATGCCTAATGGGGATATATGCAAACCCTCTATGGGAGGGACAGAAAAGGGGCCGGCTGCCCTCCCTGCCTTAATTTCTTTAAGTATTTTCTTGCGCACCACTTTGGGCATCTCTCTAACTGATTTCTGATTTGGTGGGTCACCTGAATTGGGGGGGGGGAAGCAACTGGGATCCTAAAACCTAAACTAAAACCTTCCCAGAGAAATAATGCAGCTGTTCTGTTGGGATAGAGATCCAAAAGGGTTTTTAAGGCTCACGTACCCTTTTTGTCTGGGATGCGGTACAGGCCGTGATTTGGGCTGACTTCCCAGAGACATCACATGAGCGGTGTGAGTTGTTCAACCACATTTTAAATGACACACAGCATTAAAAGGTAAAGGTAAAGGTACCCCTGCCCGTACGGGCCAGTCTTGACAGACTCTGGGGTTGTGCGCCCATCTCACTTAAGAGGCCAGGGGCCAGCGCTGTCCGGAGACACTTCCGGGTCACGTGGCCAGCGTGACATCGCTGCTCTGGCGAGCCAGAGCCGCACACGGAAACGCCGTTTACCTTCCCGCTGGTAAGCGGTCCCTATTTATCTACTTGCACCCGGAGGTGCTTTCGAACTGCTAGGTTGGCAGGCGCTGGGACCGAGCAGCGGGAGCGCACCCCGCCGCAGGGATTCGAACCGCCGACCTTTCGATCGGCAAGTCCTAGGCGCTGAGGCTTTAACCCACAGCGCCACCTGCGTCCCCTACACACAGCATTACCAAACCAATAAACAGAATATCCAGTCAATCTTCAGTACCTATAAAAGAACTTCAGGGATAGGACCAGAAGCATTAGCCTCATCCTTAGGATCAGAAGCTGAGGCTCCCACTGATGAGTTGTTGTTTTCAACACAACAAAAGGGATAGCGTTTCACTCCTGCATCTGCTGGAGAACCGCCCCCCCCCTTCCAACTAACTGAAAGTACAACCTGGGAATATACACAGAAGTCCAAATGATTATTCGGAGGCGGAACAGGTACTGCTCGAAGCTGATGGGGTGCGGCTCTTCCCATGCGCCAGCTTCTTGAGAGCGGATCGGTGTCCTGAAGCGACTCTCTGTTGTCCATGCCTTCCCCTTTCTCTGGGGGGGGGAGAAGCCAGGGAGTGAAGGAGGTGAGGACAGGTGACCCCCCTAGGCCCAAAGTCACCCCAGGCCTCAAAACCAAATTTCCCCTTTCTCTCGTCTACAACAGCTTTTCTCTGCTCTTCTCTGCTTTCTCACAAGATGCTGCTGCATAAGCAAAAGGTTATTTTTTATCAGTACAAGAAGCCTTCAAAAAGCTAATGAATAGGCTCTGTCAATGCCAGGAATAAGCAGGTCTGGGAATTGAGTCTTATCTCATCCAGTTGCAACACATCTTGGACACGCTGAACGCAAGGCTTCTCAACCCTCTTGGCTTCTCATCCCTCTTTCCTGGGAAGGGCGCCAAGAGTCCCAAGAGTCCCAGGACAGGAGCTTTCTGTTCATGCTCAGGGAAACTCATGAGGCAGGACTCCTGAGGAGGGGGAGAAGGGGGAGGGAACTGGAGGGGAATATATGCTCTGTGCAAATGGCTGTGAACTTGTGCTTGTTTGTGAAGTTATCACACTAGCTCCTTCTACCAAGCCCAGATGATAGAAATAATGCTCTTTCTCTGAAATTATCCCTTGAGTGCCTGTTTGACTCCCCTTTCCCTCTCCCGGGTGCAATGCTCTTCCCATCCGAGGGCAAAGCCTGAAGAGGCTACAGGAGTTGTGGCGTCCTCAGGCACAGAGGTTTTCCAGGTAGCTAGTCCCAAGGTCCACTTCTGCAGGCAGCGCGCCTCCACCTGCACACAAGACAAGCCGCCAGCAGGAGTCGACTCCTGCAAAGTGGCCCACCAAGGGGAGATCCTTCCAGCAAGGTTTCAGGGCGGACCTTCAGCCAGACCTAGTCTGTCCTGGGATCCACCCATAATGAGAAAACGAAAACAAAACTATTCACACAAAAGGCAGGCCTTACATCCAGGCTTTTACTGACTGTACATTAAAAGACCTTTTCACAAAAGATAATAAAACACAGCACCCAGAATTAGGAAGAGATAACCAGGCTGGAATAGTAGATCATGTCAGATCATTTTCCTCCACAAATTTTACAATATTCTTCCGCAGTATCCACTTCCTCCCCCCTTGGATCTACATGAGCTTGCTATTTCCAGGTCTGTCAAATATTTGGTCATCCTTCTCACTCTGAGTAAAAAGACTTCCTCATTTCAATGTTTACAAATAAAAATACGATACCAAATACTTTGAATCATTCCCAGATTCTGTCAATATCCAGGATAATATTTCCCAATTGCTAAATTTCCAGCAATCAAAACTGGAATATCATATTCCAGTCTTAATAGATTACCTAAAAATGATACTTGTTATCCAGAGATTCTATTTATTTTTTTAAAATAATTTTCCCCCCCCATGGATTCTACTTCTAACAATATATCTTTAACAATTTTTCATATTTCGACCCTCGTCCCCTGGACTTCCCTCGTACTCACATTTTGTTTTATTTCCCTATTGTTCACCTTGCGTATTTGATGTTTCCCCAAAATTTCCTCAATACATATAGTCTTATTTTTTGTTGTAGACAGTTGTGATTGTTCACTGCCAATGAGTCCATTTCTTTATGTTGCCTCTTCATATATGTTGTAAATGGTTCCCATTCTCTTTTAAAGTCTTTGTTGTCCTTTTCATGTAATTTTTCTGTTAGTTTTGCCGGTTCTGCATATTCCATAAGTTTCCCTTGCCATTGTTCTTTCGTTGGTATTTCTTCTGTCTTCCAAGTTTGTGCTAATTAAATTCTTGCTGCTGTTGTTGCATACATAAATAATTTCCAATTTTCTTTTTTTTACATCTTGGTCTAAAATTCCTAGAAGGAATGCTTCTGGTTTCTTAACAAAAGTCTTTTTAAACAGTTTTTTCAATTCATTATATATCATTTCCCAATAATTCCTAATCTTTTTGCATCTTGCAGGATGGCTTTTTTTCTAAAAAGAAAAAAGAAGAACAAGATCTACCCCTCATATGAGGAGGAGGCCCCTGCCCTACTGCCGGCATTGGCAAAGCCTTCAACATCAGCCACAGAGGGCAGGAGGAGAAATCCAAAGATCTACCCCTCATATGAGGACGAGGCCCCTGCCCTACTGCCGGCATTGGCAAAGCCTACCCCATCAGCGGCAGAGGCCAGACCGGCAGAGGCCAGACCCCTAGTCTTGCCAGGGCTGGTGAAGCAAGACCCAAGCCAGCAGCGGCCCTCAAAAAAGAAGAGCCTTGAGGACTCTGGGCCAGCGTTCCCAGGTGAGTAGGCAGAACCAGATCCCTCTTGGGTTCCCCTTGGCCTTAGACTTGGTGTTTACCTCTACGGATGTTGGTGATCTGACACTAACTAAAAGTGAAACAAAAGAAGTGCCATGGTCAGATCACTTCCTGGTGCAACTGGACTTCTCCGCGACCCTTCCCCTCTGCAGGGAGGTGGGACCGATTCGGATGGTCCGCCCCTGCTACTTAATGGATCCAACTGGTTTCCAGAGAGCAGTAGGGGATGTTTTATCCCAAGCTGGTGGCCTCTTGGCTGATTCCCTGGTGGCCCGTTGGAATGCGGAGTTAACCAGGGCTATTGACTGCCTGGCTCCGAAGCGCCCTCTCTGATTGCATGGAGCCTGGACAGCCCCATGGTTTTCTCCAGAGCTGAGGGCGATGAAAACCATCGTTGAGATGGCTAGAGCGCTGGTGGCGGAAAACTCACTCTGAATCAGACTGGACACGGGCTAGAGCTCAAGGTCGAGCCTACCAAGTGGCAATGCAGAAAACAGCAGCGGGAGACTTTTTCAGGTGGTTCACAATCTATCAGAACCACTTGCACCACCAGGGCCTGGTAGGGACCCCAAGATCTCCTGCAGTGCTTTTGCAAAGTTTTTTTGCAGATAAAGTCGCTCAGATTCAGAAGGAGGTAGACTCCACCGTGGGAGCAGGGACAGGGCGGGAGAGTAGCACTGTTTAGTTCTGTCTAGTCCTGTTACATGGGATCAATTCCAATCTGTTACCTCCGAAGATGTGGACAGGCTGCTTGGACAAGTGAAACCAACCACCTGTCTCCTTGATCCTTGCCCATCCTGGCTGATAAAAACGAGCCGGGAAAGGCTGGGCGATGGGCTCTGCGGGGTAGTGAATGCTTCTCTCTGTGAGGCAGCCTTCCCAGACCCACTGAAAGAGGCGGTCATTAAACCGCTTCTTAAAAAAACTTTTTTAGACCCAGCCAATTTGGCCAACTATCGCCCAGTCTCAAATTTACCATTCTTGGGCAAGGTGGTTAAGTGGGTGGTTGCCGAACATCTCCAAGCATGCCTGGAGGATACGGACCATTTGGATCCCTTCCAATTCAGGCCTCACCATGGGACTGAAACTGCCTTGGTCGCACTGGTTGATGATCTCCGGCGGGCTAGGGACAAAGGTGAGAGCTGTTTCCTAGTTCTGCTGGATCTCTCAGCGGCCTTTGACACCATCGACCATAACATCCTTCTGGACCATCTAGAGGGGCTGGGAGCTGGGAGCACTGTTATACGGTGCTTCCGCTCCTTTCTCCTGGGCCGTGCCCAGAAAGTGGTGTTGGGGAATGAGTGTTCAGACCCCTGGGCTCTCACGTGTGGGGTGCCTCAGGGTTCCGTCCTCTCCCCCATGCTTTTTAATATCTATATGAAGCCACTGGGAGAGATCATCAGGGGGTTTGGGCTGGGTGTTCATCAGTATGCAGATGACACCCAGCTTTACCTCGCCTTTAAATCAGAACCAGTGAAGGCGGTGAAGGTCCTGTGTGAGTGCCGGGAGGCGGTTGGAGGATGGATGGTGGCTAACAGATTGAGGTTGAATCCTGACAAGACTGAAGTCCTGTTTTGGGGGGACAGGGGGCTGGTGGGTGTGGGGGATTCCCTGGTCCTGAATGGGGTAACTGTGCCCCTGCGCAGCCTGGGAGTCACTTTGGACTCACAGCAGTCCATGGAGGCACAGGTTACTTCTGTATCCATAGCAGCTGTCTACCAACTCCACCTGGTATGCAGGATGAGACCCTCCCTGCCTGCAGACTGTCTGACCAGAGTGGTGCATGCTCTAGTTATCTCCCGCTTGGACTACTGCAACGCACTCTACGTGGGGCTACGTTTGACGGTGACCCAGAAACTGCAATTAATCCAGAATGCGGCAGCTAGACTGGTGACTGGGAGCAGCCGCCGGGACCAAATAACACTGGTTCTGAGAGATCTGCATTGGCTCCCAGTACGTTTCCGAGCACAATTCAAAGTGTTAAAGCCCTAAACGTCCTCGGTCCAGTATACCTGAAGGAGCCTCTCCACCCCCATCATTCAGCCAGGACACTGAGATCCAGCACCGAGGGCCTTCTGGCGGTTCCCTCATTGCAAGAAGTAAGGTTACAGGGAACCAGACAGAGGGCCTTCTTGGTGGTGGCGCCCACCCTGTGGAATACCCTCCCTTCAGATGTGAAGGAAATAAGTAGCTATCCTATCTTTAAAAGACATCTGAAGGCAGCCCTGTTTAGGGAAGTTTTTAACATTTAACGCTGTATTGTTTTTAATACTTGATTGGGAGCCGCCCAGAGTGGCTGGGGAAACTCAGCCAGATGGGCGGAGTATAAATAATAAATTATTATTATTATGATACAAGGTCAGGGTCTCTCTTGGTTTCCTTGATGTCTGGGTGGAAGTCCCCCCCCCCCATCCCACCCCTCCTTGTTCAGAGGCGTGTAACATGGAGCAGGGACTTCCGGGTGGCTGCCCCTGTTCTGCATTGTTGGGGGTTGGACTAGGTGACCCCGCAGGTCCCTTCAGACGCTACAGTTCTATGATCCCTGTTCAGATATGGCATGCACCCGCTCATTGCAACAGGCGAGAAGCCCCCTGAGAAAGAACTTGCCGTCTTTTCTCATGTATAAGACGAGGTTTTTTACCCCCCAAATCAAGTGTCAAATTGGGGCTCCTCTTCTACAGGGGGAGTGCTGAGGGGGGACGGGCGCTTGATTGTAGCCGCCAGGAAGAGATTCCCAGCTATGATTTCTTTGCTGTGGAAAGGGCTGTTGTCAACTGGCAGACGATAGGTGACTTGGTGGTTGATGCCTGCCTGCAATTGTGCAATTTGATTAATGGCTCCCTCCCCCCCAAAAAAGCTCAACCACTCTGGGCAACCCCTCCCCAAAAAAGCTTAACAAGTCTTGGCAATCTGCCCCCGTTTTCTAAATTTTGAGTGCCCAGAAATAGGGGGCGTCTTATACATGGGGGCGTGTTATACATAGATAAACACGGTACCTTTCCCTCTCATCCGCCTCATTTACTCACCTCTCTCTCTCTCTTTCTTTCTGAAGAACTCTCTGATGAAAACTTAGAGTACTTGTTGGTGGGTAAGAAAATGCTGGGAGGAAGAACCGTCAGAGAAGCTTTGGAGATGATGGATGAAAGGGAGATTTTGGAGACCATCCTCCAACACCTCCAGCCACCTCCCCAGGTGTGTGTGATGCAGGGTGGATTTGATTGAAATCAAATCGATTTAAAGCATATTTTTACATTCTTGCTTGTATAATCTTAATATTTACAACCAGATGAAGGTTTCATTTTGGGAATAATAAATTTCCAGAGTAGTTTTTACTACTGATTTGGTTATACTGTTAGGAATGCATAGACAGATAATTATGAAATTATTGTGGGGTATAATAAGTTAACTGTGTACAGACGCTTCAGATTACATACGGTTCAGGTTACAGACTCCACTAACCCAGAAATAGTACCTCGGGTTAAGAACTGCCATCGGCTCAGGGGCGAGAGGGGAAAAGCCGGATGGATTACAGAGAGCCCCCAAGGATCGTGGGAAGCAGCACTTCCTCAGTGGAGGAAGGAGAGGAGATGCAGGGGTCGGAGGAGGCAAGGCGGTGCCAGGACACCTTGCCTGAGCAAAGCGGGGAGGAGGGGGGTCCCCCATTACCCAAGCCTTACTTGCGCAGTAGGTTTCCGCGCAGAGAGGGGAGGCGCAGACTGGGCCCCAAGAAATTACTCTGCTGGGGAAGGTTGAAGGGCCGCCCACTCTCAGATTCTGCCCGTGAATGAGCAAGACATGGAATAGAGGTGCTCTGCATTCTAAAGGTTTTGATCACTAAGAAGAAAGCTGGAAAACAGACTCTTGAGCCATATTTCCTGATTGCTCTCAAGCAACCAACCGGTACCTCTAACACTGGTGCTTCATGTTAAGAACAGTTTCAGGTTAAGAACGGACCTCTGGAAAGAATTACGTTCTTAACCTGAGCTACCACTGTATATTTGGACAACTTTTCTGCTGTACCTTATTGGAAGAAAAACAACCATTTTCTTAATTAGAATTTAAACAATTTATTTAACTAAAACAATAACATTATAGCATATATATCCATGTTTGTTAACTGATGTGGTTAACTTTTTTTTTTTAAATTCTTAGAATGAATTTTAGCATATATGAAAAACTTAAAATAAATCCTTACTTCCCAGTGAATAGCCGTTGGACTATAATGCAACTTAAAAAGAAATATATATTTCGGAAGATTTTTCCTCCAAAAGCATTTTATTTTAGAAATCCAAATTAATTTTTTAAAAAATGTGATTTAAATCAAAGAAATCCATTTTTAAAAAAGGGGGTCATTGATTTTTAGCCACCCTGGTCTGATGTTGCGCAGCGTGAACCAGGATTCCCCAACCTGGTGCCCTCTAAATGTTCTGGACCATATGCTGCCTGGGGCTGGTGGGAGCATGTAGAAGGAGAACTGCCATGAACTATCACAGGCAAAGGCAAACCCAGCCCTCCAGCTGTTTTGGGACTACAGCTCCCATCATCCCTAGCAAACAGGACCAGCGGGTCAGGGGTGATGGGCATTGGAGTCCCCAAACAGCTGGAGGGCCGTGTTTGCCTCGGCCTGAACTATTGGGAGCCCAGCTTGGAGGAAGGTCCTATTTGCAGATGCAAGAGACGACTTTCTCCTGGTGGGGCTTGAAAAGAGGACCAGGCAAATTTGGGGAAGCAGAGAAGGCGACCAGTGCAGGATCTGTAGACCGGAAGAAGAACCAATCCATGAACTTGATTTGGTGGGGTGACTTGGACCCCAGGAAATGTTGCGTGTTTTTTTTCTTTAACTTTTGCAACTGATCGTTCCCGATATCTGGGAACGTTTGAGAATCCGATATTGTGCAGTAAAAGTTTTTGTGACTGTATTGTGCCTGATATGGCCAATATTTCCTCTTCGCTCTCAAGAGCAGTTAATTTGCCAGGCCTGGGCATTTGGCAGAGCAGGCAAGCAAATACTTTCTGCAACAGAAAATTTAATAAATAATCATACTGGGAGTGGTATTGTCTGTTTGTTATTATGGTATGTATTTTTGAGTTTTTATATTGTAAACCGCCCAGTGATCTTCGGATGAAGGGCAGTACAGAAATTTAATAAATAATAGTAATAGCCACAATGCCTAGATTCTGTTTGTTCATGGCAAGAAACAAAGTGCTTTAAATGAATGGTGTGTCTCCCAGTCCAGAGGATTTATTGAATCTTCTTTGGAGTGTTACTTTAAAAAAGAAGAAGAATTGATTGCAATAGATTTTACTCCAAATGATTTTTGCAAGAAGTCTATTTCTAGGCATGTGGGTTCTTTTTAGAGAAGACAAGTGGCAGATAGATGGCAACTGTTCTCTAGACAAGAAACATGACACTTTTCTTCATTTTATTCCCAGCAGAAGACATCCAAGCCTGGACACAACAAGGTAAGTCCTTGTCATAAATTCCTCGCGGCACTTTTAGTGGAATGCTCAGAGTCCCAGGTTCTTTAGTGCAGTATTTATTATTGTGAGCTCAATATATATACAGATATCTACAGAAGCAGTTCATCTAATCAGACAGAGTACCTGCACCTTGAGGCAAAAGAAGACTCCACACTCATCTACGCCACTCCACCACTATTGGACAGGCTTCAAATCAAATCAAAATGTTTATTCGGCTTTACGCCCATCATGAAACACAACACAACAAAACAAATCAAATAAAACAGCGGACTCGTACAAGCCACATGTAGTATAGCACAGTTTACAACTCACAAGGACAAATATCAGCCATTCATAAGAAAAGTTTAAGATTAAGATTAAAATTTTAAAAAAAATTGCACTACACTAAAATCAGTATCTGATGTCGTTATAGAAAATTCTTATAACTATCAATAATCAGCTAACATTCCATTCCGTCTCTTGTACGAGAGGACGGCTGTTAGGAATTTAGCAACCTGTAGGGTAATATAAGGATCCACATCTTGAAGAAACCAGGCAAGCTGTAGGTCTACTGGTTTGTCAGCCATTGGCTGGATTATGGAGTTTAGTATGCTAGCACGGGCTGAACTGTACAAAGGGCAGATAAACATAACATGATATAGAGATTCAGATGTTTTCATTTCACAAGCACACGTTGAAGGGACTTGGCCCTTAGTGAATCTATGTCTCAGCACATTTGTTGGAAAGACATTAAACCTAGTTCTAATGAAGGCATATCGGTGAGACGTGGCCATAAGCGATGTTAAGTAGGACGGAGTGCGGTAGATAGGGGTTATGCCGAAATTTAACGGCAAACAGGCTCCACCACCAGCTACAAAATTTTGGTATAGCTCTGCATCATCCAGCCTTTGATTTATACACCTTTTTGCCACATTTAGATCCAGTTTGAGCAATTCAGTGGGTGAGATCTCATAGTACTGCAATTTGGCAAGGATTTTTCCTGACCACAAATTTGTGAAGTCATCTCGCCACATGCATTGAATGAGATAGTGGTTCGGGAGTTTATGCCATAGGGGTATCCAATAGATCAAAACTCTCCTCCATATAACTAACTCCACTGACGGGATCTTCATTTCTAAACGAATAGCCGCGTTACTTACGCATGTTGGTAATTTTAAAAGTCGGCGTAAGAATTGGCTTTGAAGTGACTCTAATGGTGAGAGGTTTGCAAAGGCAGCCCATAAAGGTGCAGCATAGGCCATTGTGGCCATCACTTTGATGCTATACACTTTTAGGGCCGCAGGGATGAATAAGGCCCCCTCAGAGTAGAAAAAATGAAGGAGGGAGTGTGATAGGGCTTTTGTCTTGTTTTGAAGATATTCAACATGCGCTTTCCACCCTAAATTATATTGAAAATAAATTCCTAAATATTCCCTTTTAAACCGGTGACAGCCAATCACATTACTGCTGCGTCATTCTGACCCAGCACTTCCACAGAGAGTATTGGATCTGTAGCCTTATTGGAGTTCACTGATTGGGTCTGCATTGCTCCGGGACAGGAGGAAGGAAGCCAAATGACACCAAGGTTGATTCAAAGAAGAAAGAGTTTATTCTGCTCTCTGGATAGCAGAAGGTACTTGCGTGATCAAGTCCACAGCAAGTCCAAAGGAATTTTAGGTGGTTCACCGGGGAGTCTCCCGGTGTCTTCCGACACCGGTACGTTCTCCTGGTCAGTATTATCAGCAAGCCAGATGTCTCTCTCTCTTTTTTTAAATGATATTTATTAAAATTTCCAATAAAAACATACAAATACAAACAACAACAATAAAAACAAAACAAACAAAAAACAACAAGTATAATTTCAAACCTTGTTTTCTCAACCTATTTTCCCCGACTTCCTCATACCTCCCCGTTTTGTATTCTAATTTCATAATCCAATTAGCAAATCCATTCCCTTATTTCCCAAAAGTTTTTTAATTCCATTCCTTTTCTTGATCAAGATCTCTGAAAACCACATTATTTTTAAACCCCTGTCAAACTAGCATTCATTAATCTTATAGTATTTATTAAGGTAGTCTTTAAATTTCTTCCAATCTTCTTCCACTGTCTCCTTCTCCTGGTCTCGGATTCTGCCCGTCATCTCTGCCAGTCCCATATAGTCTGTCATTTTCATCTGCCATTCTTCCAAAGTGGGTAAATCTGGTGTCTTCCAATACTTTGCAATAAGGATTCTTGCTGCTGTTGTGGCATACAGAAACAAAGTTCTATCCTTCTTTAACACCACATGGCTAACCATACCCAGGATAAAGGCCTCTGGTTTTTTCAAGAAGGTATATTTAAATACCTTTTTCATTTCATTATATATCATTTCCCAGAAAGCCTTAATCCTTGGGCATGTCCACCAGAGGTGAAAGAATGAATCTTCATTTTCTTTACACTTCCAACATTTATTATCTGATAAGTGGTAAATTTTTGCAAGCTTGACTGGGGTCACGTACCACGTATAAATCATTTTCATAATATTTTCTCTCAAGGCGTTACACGCCGTGAATTTCAAACCGGTGGTCCACAACTTTTCCCAGTCAGCAAACATAATATTGTGTCCAATATCTTGCGCCCACTTAATCATAGCTGATTTAACCGTTTCATCCTGCGTGTTCCATTTCAACAGCAAGTTATACATTTTTGACAAATTCTTAGTATTAGATTCTAACAGTTCTGTTTCCAATTTTGACTTTTCCACCTGGAAACCAATTTTCCTATCCAGCTTATACACCTCCATTATTTGATAATAGTGAAGCCAATCTCGCACTTTGTCTTTTAGATTCTCAAAACTCTGCAATTTCCACTTATTGCCCTCCTGTTCTAGAATTTCACAATATTTTGACCATTTAGACTCCATATTAAGTTTTTTCAATGCCTTTGCCTCCATTGGTGACAACCACCTTGGAGTTTTATTCTCCAACAAATCTTTATATTTAATCCAAACATTATACAATGCTGTCAGAGCTGCCTCCAGGTCCCAGCTCACAGAGGACCAACGCTAGGCTGTAGTTATGTACAAAAGTCTTTATTGAGGTTCAGTTTTCATTTTAAAGCCGCAGCGCGCAGCTCTACGTCTCGACCTTAGACCGGCGAAGTCCCGTCTGAGTCTCCGCCCCTTCCACACCAGTTTAACACTCTCGCTTTGCTCCACCTCTTCCTAAGTTCCTTTCTCCTCTGGGGCCTCCTGCCCACTAGGGTTTCATCCTTTCTGGACTCCTCTGACGCTGGCCCTGATGATTCTTCCCCCTCCTTCCGGCGGGCTTTAGGACCTGGTTCCCTATCCGGGCTACCTTCTGTGCCGCTCGCCTGTACATTTGAACTTGGCGCGTGCGCCCAGCCTGCAGCTTTCCTCTTGACCGTTCCCTCGCTCTCCGATGGAGGCGTGGCCAACCCTGACTCATCTTCTCTCGCTGGTGGTGCATATGTGGGCTCTGATACCTGGGACTCCTCCCCCCCACTACGCTCTGGTGGGGAAGCTGGTCCTGATTTCCAACTGCTGCTCTGGGAGTCCCCGCTGGCCCCTTGCTTCTGGGGTGTCCCCCTTGGCTCGCCCCTTGCCCTGCCCATCGGTGCCCCCTTCTGTGAATCTTCCGATTCGCTGGAGAGGCTCATGGAATCTATCGGGCTGCTGTCATCTTCTCCTACGCTGCCCTCGGATTGCTCCCCCTTGCTCTCCATCTCCTCTCCTCCCTGCGCTCCCGCTGAGTCCCTGACATCCATCCCCCCCTCGAAGCCCCCCCTTCCCCCCTCCCCCTCTTCTGGCGTGGGTTCCGGGTGCTCCAATGCTGTGGGGGTGCATGCCGGATACAGTTTTTCCCCCCTGGCATGCTGCCAGTCCGTGACGGGTACATCGACGTCGCTCTCCTCCGCTTCCATCTCGTTGCCGGTGTGCTCGAACCAGGGTCCTCCCCCAACCCGTCCATGCCCCCTTGTTCCCCCATTTCCTCTGGGGAGTCTGCGTGCAAGGGCCCTCTGAGCAGTCTCCTGCGCCACTCCTCCTCGGGTTGAGTGTCCCACCAATAAGAGCGTTCCGCACCCAAGTCTGAGATCGACCCCTCCGGCGAGGTAGTCTCTGGAGCCGTCTCCTCAGCCGAGGAGAACCCCTGAAACGTACTGGCTGAGAGTGTGGGGGTGAAAAGATATTCGTCAAAATAATCCTCCGGCATGGGCCTGTGTGGGAAGAGTGCGTGAAACTCGTCTTTGAGGTAGTGCTCCTCCACCGCATAGTACGGCACCCAGCTGTTGGCACTGGCCGGGGCACCTTCCCTTGCGATGAGATATTCGACCCCCTCTTCCCCTCATCTTGAGTCCAAAATCTCCATTACCTCATTGAGTGGCTCCGCCCTCGGCGACCCCCCTGTCATGGGTGCGTCTCTAAGCGGACTGGGAGCTGTCCCTGGCTCCTGAAACCTGTGAGGTGCCTTGTAGGGCGTTAGCACCGATCTATGAAAGACCGGGTGCATTCTGGAACCCTCCGGTAGTGTCAAATGGAAGGCCACTGGGTTGATCTGTGCCTCGACTAGGTAAGGGCCTAGCTGCTTGTGTCCTAGCTTCTTCTTAGCTAAGGATCTGGCCGGCACTGCCTGGGCCGCTAACCAGACCCAGTCCCCTACCCGTATGTCCTCCCCCACTCTTCTGTGTTTGTCTGCTTGCATCTTGTATACGTGTTTTGCTAGGTCTAACTGCCTACGGAGCTGTTCATGGACCTCCTGTAACTCCTCTGCCAATGCCTCTGCTCCCTGCGGCTCCCCCTCCCCCTCTTTCTCTAAGCCCGGGAAGGTCCTGGGATGTCGCCCGTTGTTGGCGAAAAACGGTGTCACCCCCGTGGACACGTGTTGTGTGTTGTTGTAGGCAAACTCGGCCAGGGGCAGGTAGTCCACCCAGGTCGAGGGCTGCTGGTTGGCGTAGCATCTCAGGTACTGCTGCATGACGGCGTTGACCCTCTCTGCTTGTCCGTTGGTCTGCGGGTGTCTTGCCGACGCTAGGTTGACCTTGACGTTCAGGATCCCCATCAGCTTCTGCCAGAAACTCGAGATGAACTGATGTGTACTGGCTTGGCCCTTTGGCATGTGTCGCACCTCGTGACGTAATCCGCGACTTCTCCCCGCATCTTGGGCCACCAAAAGTCTCTGGCTACTAATTCCACCGTCTTTTCCTTGCCGAAATGTCCGGCGCTGGGTGCGTCGTGTAGCTGTTGCAGTACTCTCGCGCGGAGTTCATCTCCCGGTACGTAGATGGCCCCTTTGCGGAGGAGCAGTCCGTCGCGTATCTGGAACTCGTCGTCCTTCGCTGTGCCACTGCGCACCTCCTCCATCTTAGATCGTGCGAAAGAATCCGTTCGAAGCTCGCGCCGTATTGCTTCCAGGTCCACGGTGGCCGAAGCGCATGCCCACGCCTTAGGTGCGAAAATGTGTTTGGCCGCTACCGGTGCTGCTTCCTCCAGATACTGCGGCTTCCTGGATAGCGCATCAGCCATGATGTTGTTGTCTCCGGGGATATATTCTATCCTGAAGTCGAAATCCGCAAAGAACTCCGCCCAGCGGATGTGTCTCTGGTTCAGGAACCGCGCCGTGCGCCAGTATTCCAGGTTCTTATGGTCCGTGCGAACTTGCACCGTGTGTTTGGCTCCGATGAGGAAGTGCCGCCACGCCTTGAAGGCTGCATGAATGGCCAGCAACTCTCTGTCCCAGATGGTGTAGTTCTGCTCCGACTTCTACTCCGAGTTTCCTGGAGTAGAAAGCGCACGGCCTCCAATCCCCTTGCGGGTCTTGCTGCAACAGGACTGCCCCCACGGCCCTGTCGGAGGCATCCGTCTCAACCCTCATGGGTCTGCTGGGGTTCACATGTAGCAGTTGTTCTTCGGAAGCGAAGAGACGCTTGAGTTTCTGAAAGGACTGCTCCGCCTGCTCCGTCCAGATGAACTTCTTCTTCTTGGAGCTGAGGGTGTCCGTGATGGCTGCCGTCTGCATAGCGAAACCCTTGATAAACTTGCGATAAAAGTTGGCAAAGGCGACAAACTTCTGGACCTCCTTCCGATTGCGTGGGCTTTTCCAGTCCAGTACCGATCGTACCTTGGCGCTGTCCATGGCGATTCCCTTGTCGGACAGCTTGTAGCCCAGGAAATCCACCTCCGTCATGACGAACTGGCACTTCTCCAGTTTGGCGTAAAGCCTGTGCTCCTGTAGTCTTTGCAGGACTTCCTTGACATCTCTCTCGTGAGCCTCCTGCGATTCCGAGAAGATCAGAATGTCGTCCAGGAAGCAGACGCACTTATTGTAGAGGAGCCCCGCTAACACGTGATGCATGAAGGCTTGGAAGCAGTGGGAGCCATTTTGTAAACCGAACGGCATAACCCTATATTCATAGGTGCCCAAGGGCGTAAACATGGCCGTCTTCCACTCGTCGCCCTCCCGCATGCGTATAAGATTGTACGCCCCGCGTATATCCAACTTGGTGAAGATGCGTCCCTTCCTCACCGTCGCGAGCAAGTCGTCGATCTTGGGCATCGGGAAAGCCGTGGGCTTGGTTTTCGAGTTTAAGATTCTGAAATCAACTACCAACCTCTTTTGGGGCGTGTCTTTTTTATTCACGAAGAACACAGGACTGCCCCCCACTGCTTTGGATTCCCGGATGAATCCCCACTTCAAGTTGTGATCTATGAACTCCCTGAGTTCTTGCAGTTCGTCTTCAGACATGGAATACAGTTTTCCCGTCGGCAGCGTCGCCCCCGGCAGGAGGTCAATCTTGCAGTCGTAGGGTCTGTGTGGAGGCAGCTTGTCCGCTTCCTTCTCACAGAAGACCTCCAAAAACGCCTTGTACTTGTCGGGTACTGCTTGCAGCATGCCCAGTTGTAGCTGTGGATCATCCTCTTGCCCCTCGTCCTCCTGGTTAGTCATGATGCAATGTTCTGCGCAGTAGGAGGAGCAGAAGGTCAATTTACGCTGGTACCATGCCAATGCCGGGCTGTGCCTGTCCAACCAGCTCATGCCCAATACTATGGGCGTGTCTGACAGGTGGGTGACATTGAAGCTGATGACTTCGCGGTGATTTCCAATTCGCATCACCATTGGCGTCGTTTGCTGTACCACCTGTCCCCCCAGCAATTCTCTTCCATCGACTGTCACTACTTTCAGGGGCATCGTGGCAGGCAGGAGCGCTATGCTATGTTGCTTGATGAAATCCACTCCTATAAAGTCTGCATTGCTACCAGAGTCAATGGTAATAGGGACTTCCATGGTGAGCCCATTGGGAAGCTGGAGTGTTGCGGTGAGCTGCACCACTGGTTTGGGCGGGAGGGGTCTGTGGGCTGTAAGATTCCTGGGGACTGCTTCACTGACTCGTCTGGCTGGGCCCCAGTGGCTCTGCTTCCAGCCAGACTTCGTCGTTTCCCTGCTGTGGTTCTCTCTGCTGAACTGCTTCTGTTACTGTTGCTGAGGCTGCAGTGTGCTTGTGGAGCCTCTGGGGGCACTCTTTTGCCATATGCTGAGCACTGTCGCAGATGTAACACTTCCTGTTCCCTCTAGGAGGCTTCACTTTGGCTGCTCCCGTGTTAGGGCTCTGGTTGCTGACTGAGCTTTGGCACCACCTATCTCCATTGGCTCCTCTCCCCCTCCCAGTGGAGGCGTGGATTGAGCGCGCGCTGAGTCTCTGGGGAAGAAAGGAGGTGCCCTTTCTGGCGTGCGTCCCCAACGCCCTTCATCTTTGCTCCAGGGATGTTCTTCCAGACGCACACCAATCATTAGCGCTCTCTGGACCACTTCTTGAGTGCTCTGGGGTCTCTCCCCCCTTGCAATTTCGTCTTCACAGCCCCGTTTAGCCCCTCCCAGAACAGGTCCCTGACGGCCGCTGAATCTCTTTCCCATCCCAGCGCGTTGACCAATGCAAAAAAGCGGGAGTGATATTGCCTCACAGTGGTTCTGCCTTGTTTCAATCCATGTATCTCTCTTCTAGCGACATCTACATCTGTCGCAGATAAAAAACAAGCATCCATTGCCTTAATGAAGGCATTCACATTTTGGAGGGCTGGATCATTATCTCTCCACAGATTGCGCAACCACGCTTTAGCTTCTCCATGGAGATGCGTTAGTATGAAGCCTACTTTCTCCTGCTCATCTCTAAAGTCCTTCTCCAGTAACTTTAGCGCAAAAACCACGTCTGCTCTGAAGTTAGGATAGTGCTGCAGACTCCCATCGAAATGAGACACAAGGCTGCCTCCTCTCTTTCCCAGCCCAATCCCCTCTGGTCTGGCTCCCGGTAGCCCCTGTTTAGTCAACATTTCCAACCTGGCTTGCAGATCCTTGCAGACAGCAGCTGCTTCCATTTCTCTCCTCCTGGACGCTAGTATTTCTGCGTTGAGTTGTGTCACTGCGTTTTGCAGAGCTGCCATTTGCTCTTTGGTAGTCATCTTGTGCTGCTTTCGTGAGCTCGCGAAGTACCAATCTTCGCCCCTCGCTGCGTCCACTCACGTTGCGAGGTTTTTAGGAGACGGTACTTACTGTCAGAGCTGCCTCTAGGTCCCAGCTCACAGAGGACCAACGCCAGGCTGTCGTTATGTACAAAAGTCTTTATTGAGGTTTAGTTTCCATTTCAAAGCCGCAGCGCGCAGCTCTACGTCTTAAAGCCTAGACCGGCGAAGTACCGTCTGAGTCTCCTCCCCTATGACACCAGTTTAAGATCCTAGCCTGGCTCCACCTTTTCCGCTGCTCTCTCCTCCTCTGGGTCCTCCTGCCCGCTGGGGCATTGCCCTTTCTGGACTCTTCCGACGCTGAGTCGCTTAGCTCCTCCCCCTCCCTCCAGCGGGCTTTAGGACCCGATTCCCAATCCTCATTCTCTGCTGTCCCGCGCTCCTGTACATTTGAACTTGCCTCTCGCGCCAACCCAGTGACCTTCCTCCTGACCGTTACACTACTTCTGTCACTGCTTCCCTCTTCCGGGATACTGGCCGGATCTGACCTCCCCTCCGTTGTCTGACTCTCCGATGGAGGTGTGGTCAGCCCTGCCTTATCTTCTCTCCCTGGTGGGGAATGCACTGGCCCTGATCCTTGGGACTCTTCCCCCCCCCACTCTGCTCTGGTGGGGAAGCTGGTCCTGATTTACAACTACTGCTCTGGGAGTCCCTGCTGCCCCCTTGCTCCTGGGACGTTCCCCTTGGGAACCCCCTACCCCTGGCCACTGGCGCCCCCTTCTGTGAATCTTCCGATTCGCTGGAGAGGCTCATGGAATCCCTCGGTCCACTGTCCTCTTCTCCTACGCTCCCCTCGGATTCTTCCCCTTCACTCGCCATCTCCTCTCTTCCCCGTGCCTCTGCTCCTGAACCCCTGACAGCATCCCACGCCTCACTTGCTGTCACCTTATCAGCTACGTTGACTAGCTGGCTGTCGTCCATTCCAAGGATGATCATAGCCAAAGCTTTCTCATCCTTTTCATCCTCCTCAGGGGGCTGCAGTGGATCTTCCACCACTTTCCACAGGCCCTCACACTTGAGGAAGTGTTGCATGCGGACTGACCAGATGCTGTAGTTCATGGCCGTCAGCTTCTCCAGCAGCACGCCAGCTCTGGACTGCTCCATTGCTGCAGCTCCCCTCCAGCACCCATGGCTAGATAACAGCCACCTGTACTCATGCGCAGCAGAAGTGTGCTGGGCCCATAACCCTGTCACGAATTCCTCACGGCACTTTTAGCAGAAAGCTCAGAGTCCTAGGTTCTTTAGTGCAGTATTTATTATTGTGAGCTAAATATATATACAAATATCTACAAAAGCAGTTCATCTAATCAGACAGAGTACCTGCACCTTGAGGCAAAAGAAGACTCCACACTCATCTACACCACTCCACCACTATTGGACAGGCTTCCCTTTTAAACCGGTGACAGCCAATCACATTACTGTGGAGGGAGGCTGGGGACACCTGTAAGAGGCTGCAGGTGCAGGTATTAGTCCTCTAAAAAAGCGGGAAGAGCCTAGGGTCAGCGTATCTAGGACAAAAGTGTGTCATGAGAATGAAAGACGAGGCTGCTGGGTTAGACCAGCATCCTTATCTCACAGTGGCCAACCAGATGCCCATGGGAAACTGGAAAGCAGAATTCGAACACAGAGCCCTCTCCCCTTCCTGTGGTTTCCAGCAACTGGTATTCAGAAGCATTCCTGCCTCCAACAGTGGAGGCAGAGCAATTAGGACATGCTGAACTTGTCAACTTTCAAATTCCCCAAATGAGGAGTACTAAAGAGTTGTAATAGGGACGTGGGTGGTGCTGTGGGTTAAACCACTGTGCCGCTTGGGCTTGCCGATCGGAAGGTCGGCGGTTCGAATCCCTGCGATGGGGTGAGCTCCCGTTGTACGGCCCCAGCTCCTGCCCACCTAGCAGTTCAAAAGCACATAGTGCAAGTAAATAATAATAATAATAATAATAATAATAATAATAATAATAATTTATTTATATCCCACCCTCCCCAGCTGAAGCCAGTACTGCTTCGGCTGGAAGGTAAATGGCATTTCCGTGTGCTGCTCTGGTTTCGCCAGAAGCGGCTTAGACATGCTGGCCACATGACCTGGAAAAACTGTCTGTGGCTGCGGACAAATGCCGGCTCCCTCGGCCTTAAAGCGAGATGAGCTTTAAGCCCAGAGTCGTTTGCGACTGGACTTAATTGTCAGGGGTCCCTTTACCTTTACCTTTAAAGAGTTGTAACGTGACTTGGGAATTCAGAAGATGTGTAAAATTGCATACAAATCATTAAAACAATTGCCTAGTACTTGCAATCTATTATTATTATTTAGTATTACCCGACATTTTCAGACGGTAAAATTGAAATTCTTTGGTTTTCCAAAAGCAGTTGATGTAGCTGGTGGGGTCTCCTCCCTGTGACTCACCCAAACCTTCCCCAACCCTTAGAACGCCCTCTATAGATACTATGGACTCAAGCTGCGGGATTCCAGGAGCACAGAGACAGTCCACCAGTACCTGCACTTACTCCTGAGGTTGCCTCTCGAAGAGGAAGCAGACAGAGAGGTGAGTGAATGTGTGGGATGTCAGGGGGGAGGAGAGCCAGTGGGACTGGGACTGCGCTCACACGGAGACTGTCCTGGAAGAGCCTCCTCCTTCTGAACCCTCCTGATTCAAGCGCCTCCCCAGGCTGCTCCCCAGTGTCCCACCACCACAATCCAGGGTCCCCCACTCTTACTCATCCAGCCAGTCCCTGACATTACCCCACCAGCCCTCTGTCCTGATTTCCGGATTGGTCTCTGCTCATGACCTTCCTCCCTCCAAGGATTTTGTGCCCACCCACTCACCCCCTCAAAGCCTCTTACAGGAGCAACTGCTTTTCAGCATTCAACATATCTGGGCAGATTTGTTTAGTTTTGGGTTAGATCAGAGCAGCCAGCAAGTGGCCCTCAATGCCTTTCTTGGCAGCCCTTAGCAAGCTTGGAGGCACCCCTACACACCTGTAGGCCTTGCACTGCCTTCCCAAAGCTGGGTAAGGAGGTGCTGGGCTTGGGGAAGGAGGCAGGTGTGATCTGTCAGGGTCCTAGAGTCCTCAGTCAGCTCTTTCCCACCTTTGGCAAGAAGGTGGGAAGGCTCTAGGTCCCGCCAGAGCCTCGTGCCTCCTTCCCAAAACCCAGCGCCTCACCTGCCTACCTTTGGGAAGGCAGCATGCGGGCCGGGGCGTGTGTGTCAAATTTTGGCCTTGCTCCCCTCTCCCACACGACAAGTCAGTGTGCGGCCCACAGGTTCTGTGCTGAACTACTCTTGTGGCCCACTTGGTATGAGAAATTGGAGCACCCTGGTTTAGATGGTGCATATTCCTGCTCTGGCGCCTTTGGGTGAGGGGTGGATTACAAATACTTCCAGGGAATAAATGATGCATTTTAATGTAGTTGAGTGTTTAATGAAGCCAAGAACTGTATCATAAGATTTGAAAATGTCGGAATGCAAGGCATCCTTGCGTTGCAAGCTGCACGAGTCTGGGAGGTGTGGTCTGGTCAGTTCACATCAGAATCCACAGAAATATCGTTCTTCAAACCACCCCTATTATTATCCGGGATGAAAGGATCTCTTCAAATTGGTTCTCTAAGTGTCTCATTTCTCCATTCTTAAATTTGGTTCCCCACATTTCGCAGGAATCTGATTACAGAATCACATTTATCCTCCATCTCTCATGATCAGCTTAGCTTAATGCTTGCCATCAATTTCATTTTAATTGATTTTAATTAATTTTTATAATGAAATGTTTTTAGAATGTCGTACTATTTTATTGTTGTTAGCCGCCCTGAGCCCAGCTTTGGCTGGGGAGGGCGGGATATAAATAAAATTTATTATTATTATTATCACTAATTGCAATCAAGAAAACGACATGTTTGACGTGCCTCATTCTCCCTAGGGAATTTCTGAGGCTATCGGTGTAGCTTCAAGCACCCATATTTCACAGGTGCTGATGGCAGTGCGGGACTTCGGCCACGCAGCCATTGCAAGGAATACTGAGACGTCTGAGGTAAGGGTGTGAAGTGAGGAAGGAGCGTAGCAAGAGTGTAGGCCAGCCATCCCCAGCCTGGTGCCCCTTCCCCATCCGTGTGTTTTGAATTGGAACTCCCATCAGCCCCTGACAGCATGGCCAATGGTTAGACGAAGATCCTGGCGGATTGGATCCTTAGCGGCTCTTTACATCCACACCCAAAGCATGTTGGAAAAGAACGAATCCTGCCCCATTTCCAAACATGCTCTTTTTCAAGGGATGGGATCCTTACCATTCCAAAAAGGCAATTGGATCTGCTCTCATTATGGAAGCCAGACAGCTTCCTCTGTGGGTATGTGTCAGAGCTGCCTCTAGGTCCCAGCTCACAGAGGACCAACGCTAGGCTGTCGTTATGTACAAAAGCCTTTATTGAGGTTCAGTTTCCATTTCAAAGCCGCAGCGCGCAGCTCTACGTCTTACACCCTAGACCGGCGAAGTACCGTCTGAGTCTCCTCCCCTATGACACCAGTTTAAGATCCTAGCCCGGCTCCACCTTTTACGCTGCTCTCTCCTCCTCTGGGTCCTCCTGCCCGCTGGGGCATTGCCCTTTCTGGACTCTTCCGACGCTGAGTCGCTTAGCTCCTCCCCCTCCCTCCGGCGGGCTTTAGGACCCGGTTCCCAATCCTCATTCTCTGCTGTCCCGCGCTCCTGTACATTTGAACTTGCCTCTCGCGCCAACCCAGTGACCTTCCTCCTGACCGTTACACTACTTCTGTCACTGCTTCCCTCTTCCGGGATACTGGCCGGATCTGACCTCCCCTCCGTTGTCTGACTCTCCGATGGAGGTGTGGTCAGCCCTGCCTTATCTTCTCTCCCTGGTGGGGAATGCACTGGCCCCGATCCTTGGGACTCTTCCCCCCCACTCTGCTCTGGTGGGGAAGCTGGTCCTGATTTCCAACTACTGCTCTGGGAGTCCCTGCTGCCCCCTTGCTCCTGGGGCGTTCCCCTTGGGAACCCCCTACCCCTGGCCACTGGCGCCCCCTTCTGTGAATCTTCCGATTCGCTGGAGAGGCTCATGGAATCCCTTGGTCCACTGTCCTCTTCTCCTACGCTCCCCTCGGATTCTTCCCCTTCGCTCTCCATCTCCTCTCTTCCCTGTGCCTCTGCTCCTGAACCCCTGACAGTATGTCTCAGTCATCCTTCTGAAGTGGGCTCCAGCAGTCCTGTCTCTGTGGCTCCAGATCCTAGATCTGATCTGATCAGTCAAACAGATTCGTTAGAAACCATTGGTCACCCCCCAAAGTACACTGACCCCTGTTTTTAGGTTGGTTGTCAGATGGTTGGTTGGCATTTCTTCAATAGTGGAAGCTAATGGGGACCCCCAAGGGTCATCTAGTCCAACCCCCTCCGATGCAGGAATCTTAAGCATCCCTGAGAGATGGCCATCCAACCTCCAACGAAGGAGAGTCCACAACCTCCCAAGGGAGAGTGTTCTGCTGTCAGAAAGCTTTGAATGAAGAACCTCTTAGAGTTTGGAAGAGGGGACACCTCTCCAACTGAGGGGAGGGAGCAGAACCCAAGAGAGAAGGCAGGCGGCAGGCTGGGAGAGGCAGAGAGAAAGAGGGGAGAGGTTTCAGCTGCATCCCCTGCCAAATTTGCTCTCGTGCAAGAGTTCTTCTGCCTTACGGGAGTGCCTGCTGGCCCCATTCAACTATGTTCTAGAGTAGACCCACTGAATTTAATGAAGATGACTAAGTTAGGCCCATTCATTTCGACAGGTCTACTTGAAGCAAAGCATAGTTGAGTGTCGCTCTCTGTGTTCACCTCCATATATTTGTCAATTAAGCGAATTATTACAAAGGCATGTGAGGAGAATCAGAACTTACAGGGTTAAACAGTTCTGTGTGACGTCTCACATTCTGAGGCGTGGTTATGTTCACATACGGGAATCTTTCTTTGTGTGTGAGTTTCTTTCGTTTTTGGCTGAGAGGCGAAAGGATGTCTGCTCTTTCGCCGGGCTGATTTATGATGTTTTTCTACTCATTAAAAGACTCTTGGAGTTTAGCAAGAAGCCTGCATTCAGTCTGATTTATTATCCACACACAAGGCAACAGTTTCTGCCGCTGCAAAACTCTGCTAAGGACTTTGCTAAGAGAGCTAAGGGAGCTCAAGTTTTCTATCGGCACAGACGTCCATCGGCGCAGCAGAAGTGTACTGGGCGCCATCTTATCTCACAAGGCATAGTAACTGCGTGCAGATCTAACAGTTCCATAACCTGAGGGGGCCTTGGGGTCATGTGCCCCCGACTCTCCAATTCTCCAACCCAGCTGGAAGGAGATCAGATCCTTTTCCTTCCACTTTCAGTTAACTTCCCTCAAGCTTCCGGTCTCCGTTTTGCAACTGTGTTAGAGGAGAAGGGAGCAGGAGCCGATGAGTCCAAGGCTCATTCACACAATAATAAACCATAGTTTATCACAGAGGTAACCAAAATGGTGCCCTTCAGATGCTACAGACTGCCACTCCCATCCCTCCTGACCTCTGGCCATGCTGGCTGAGGCTGATGGGAGCTAGAGGCCAACCTATGTTGATGCCCTCTGGTTTATTGTTACATCTGAACGCAGCCCTGAACTCTCTTGTGCTCTGCCATCCAAGAGAAATGAAACCCAGGAGTGTGGTACCTCTGGATTTTTGCTGTGAGTTGGTAAATGACCAAGGAAATTTCCCAACCCTCACTATGGAGAAGATGAGCAGATCCACCTGGTTCATTTTAATTTTTAAAAAGCAGCTCCCATGGAAAAGAGCACCAGTGGTCAGTCTACCCTACACTGTCCTGCACTTTCTCCCTGGTTGACTGACCGAACCCAAAGAGAACACCTTCATGGTTCCTCATCATCCTGGGGGGAAAGTGACCAGTGGGGTGTCACAGGGTTCTGTCCTGGCCCGTTGTTGTTCCACGTTTTTTTAAAATAAAAGACTTGGATGAAGGAATTGAGGGGATGCTCATCAAATTTGCAGATGACACCAAACTGGGAAGGGTAGCCAATGCCACTGAAGACAGAATTGGGATTCAAGATAACCTTAACAGATTGGAGAACTGGGCCCAAACTAACAAAATGAAATTCAATAGGGTCAAATGTCAGGCTCTACATTTAGGCAGGAAGAACCCGATGCACATATATAGGGTGGGGGAGCCCTGGCTTGCCAGCAGTTTGAGTTTCCTGGAGGAAAAAAAATACAAAATTTGTAAGTCTGCACAACAACTTGTTGTTGTTGCTTAGTCGCTTAGTCGTGTCCGACTCTTCGTGACCCCCTGGACCAGAGCATGCCAGGCACTCCTGTCTTCCACTGCCTCCCGCAGCTTGGTCAAACTCATGCTGGTAGCTTCAAGAACGCTGTCCAGCCATCTCGTCCTCTGTTGTCCCCTTCTCCTTGTGCCCTCCACCTTTCGCACAACAACTTACTGACTACTAATATTTTCCCAGCTGCTAAAAGGTCCCAACTAAATGGTGATTTGTCTCCAATTGCACTTAAGGTTTCCAAACTCACTTTCCCCATCCTTTCCCTCCAGAATACTAGCGAGACGAATGCCAGTATCACCGTCATCCTTTGCTGTGGTCAAATGGCATCCGGGGCACGGCAGGATGACCTCCCCCTTTTTATAGACCTCATCACAGAGGAGCTCCTCTTCCAATTCCAGAACAGCAGGAAGGTATGGCTCTGATTATCACACGGACTCCTGTTGTTTGTTCTCTCAGCTATACCATACTTTTCCGTGTATAAGACGAAGTTTTTTTTTATTATTATTAAAAAATGATGTTTAAAAATGAGGGTCATCTTATACACAGAGAGTGCATAGGAGGGACGTGGGTTTGGTTGCCGCTGCAAGCCGGAGATAGTCAACAGCTATTGTGTGCGTTATTGGTGGCTGCAGCAAGGGGTGGTGTTGATTGGCTGTCGCTGCGGAAATTGGGAATGCGATTGGCGGTTTCTGCCGGCGAGGGACAGACAATAGGTGGGGTTTGCGACATGTGTGAGTGGCAGCATAGGTTCAGCGGGTGAGCAATTTTTGGAATCCCCTCCCCCAAATAGCTGAACAACTGTGGGTAATCCTACCCCCGAAAAGCTCAGCAACTCTGGGCAATCCTTCCCCCATTTTCTTAATTTGGAGTCCCCCCAAATAGGGGGTGTCTTATACTCGAAAAAATATGGTATATTCTGCCTTTCTCCTGTCATACGTCTCCAGGAGGTGTGCAACCATTTCCCCCGTGGTCACCATCCAGGCACTGAGCAGACCTCCTGAGCTCCATCAAGGTCCTTGCACCACATGCCTTCAGACTGCCCTAGGGCAGGGTTTTTGGATTCATCCACCGAAGGGTTGTAGACTGGGGTGTATACTGGCTCCACACTTAGGACCAGATGGGGCATTACAGTGGAACCTTGGTTCTCAAACTTAATCCATTCTGAAACCAAAGCGTTCCAAACCAAGGCATGCTTTCCCATAGAAAGTAATGCAAAATGGATTAATCTGTTCCAGACTTTTTTTAAAGAAACCCTAAAACAGCAATTTAACATGAATTTAACTATCTAACAAGACCACTTCTGGGTTAGGGTTAATTTTTGGATTGGTATCTGAAGAAGTGTGCATGCACATGAAAGCTCATACCTAGAACTAACTTAGTTGGTCTTTAAGGTGCTACTGGAAGGAATTTTTTGTTTTTGGATTGGGTTAGTGTTAGGGTAAGGATTAGAATTAGGATTAGGTCAGTGTGGCTTTATGTTTCCTTGTGATTTTGATTCAAACTCAATTTTATAAAATCCCTTCTCCTTTCAGAATGAGGCTTTGAAGAAGAGCTTTATGAAGGCAGCAACTCTAACAACCAAGGCGCTTGTGCAATCGAATGTGGGATATGTCACCTTCCCCCACAAAGACGAGCTCACCTTCTGCATCACAGTGAGTAAAAGAAAAAAGAAAAAAAGGGGGGGAATCTCCTGGGGTTTCTTTTCAGAGCGTTTTTTCTTAAAAATAGCTGTGTAGGTCTAGCTCTGGGTTGCATGTTCTGATCATCTGGCCCCAAACCATTTCTGGGTGGTCACGTTCTGCTCCAACTCAAGTTTCCAAACCCACTTGAAAGGCAGCCCTACATTGTGGCAACCTCAGCAGGATGTCACCAGTGCCTAAGTAAAAGAGGCTAGGTTCTCCCAGGAGGAGAGGGCTGTCGATGGCTCCCAGCCATGATTGCTATGTTCTACCTCCACAGAGGAAGGAAGCAATGTTTCTGAATATAGTTGCTGGAAGCCACAGGTGGGGAGAGGGCTCTTGGGCTCATGGTCTGCTCCCTGGTTTCTCACAGACGTCTGGTTGGCCACTGTGAGAATGCTGTGAGGATGCTGGACTAGATGGGCCCTTGGCCTGGTCCAGAAGGCTGATCTTATGCTGTTCTTATGCGGTAGAGCTCTGCCCAGGAGAAAAAGGGATCTTATTCCCAGATCCAGGAAGCCCACTCTCCTCCTCTAGGAGGACCCACTTGCCAATTGCAAAGAAGTTGTCAAGTGGGCTGGATAGAGAGCACAACTCAGGGCTTGGTGTGGTGGCAGGGATGGCGCCTCCAGTTCCCTGACATGCTGTGTGCTTCCCCACCACAGGAGGTCATCAAAGAGGAGCCAATGGCATCACTCACCATCTTACATCCCGCAATGGAAACGATCATTCGCATGACGTAAGTACGGCCAGACACAGTACATATTTCTTCACCAGGTTTATGGACTGGTGGGTGCTGATCCTTTCCTCTCCCCTTCTTTCTCTTTTCAGTGCCTTGAGACCATGCATGGACCCCCTGCTCCGGTCTCAGCTGCTACAAAAAACCATCAGGAAGGTCTTCCAATTGCCATCATTGCAGGTTACGAAGGTCAAAGCCGGGAGCTCCGTGCTGGCAACACAGAGCCAGGTGACTGGACCTTCTGCTTCTGGAGGAAAATGGGGTTGCCAGGTTAAAGGATTTGAGGGCAAAGAGTCTGAGCCGTGTAAGCTGCAAAGAATGCTGCCCGAGACACTTGACCCATCACAATGATGTAACAGCCAGAGACTTGGGGTGTATATTTTTGATTTTAATCCTGTTTCCATATTTATTGCATTTCACCTTTGGCTAGAATGCATCCACGAATGATTCCTGCATGCCTGCATTTTGTGACTCTCATGCCTCCCTCCTACGCTACATTTAATTTTATTTGTTTGCTTGTTTGTTTATATGCTGCCCATCTGACTGGGTTACTCTAGCCACTCTGGGCGGCTTCCAACAAATTAAAACACAGCCAGACATCAAATATTTAAAACTTCCCTATGCAGGGCTGCCTTCCGATGTCTTCAGATGGAAGTATAATGATGTATCTCTCTGACATCTGATAGGAGGGTGTTCCACGGGGTGGGCCCCACCACCAAGAAGGCCCTCTGCCTTGGAACACCCCAAGGAAGTTGAGCCCAGTGTGGAGTCCTGTATCTTTATATCGCATGGCCTGTAACCTTACATACATCAAGAAACGTTTGATGTTTATGACTCTTTGTGTGCCTTGCTTGAACCCCTGCATAAGCTTTGTTACGAATTTGGACTAGAAGGCTCCAGAGCATATGGGATTTCCATGGGGGTCTTCAGCTTCTAACTGCTTTTGCTTCTCTCCTTCCAGGACTGTTATCAAGAGACGATCTACATCTGGCTCAACATGCTCACCAGCTTGCTGTCGGAGGCCCCCTCTCTGGAGACGCTGCAGAAGATATTAGTGGTAAGGGAGTCCCCAAGGTGTCAGAGCAGGGGGGAGCAGCAGCTCCCATGCCGGAGGACAGACCCTCTTGAAATGATTGCACGGGGGGCATCTGTGGTCAACTCGCTGGTTGTGGGTGCTGATGGTCAAGTGGGCCTCTGTTCTGCTAGCAATGCTTGTGCAAGGCACACAAGATATGTCCTCTGCTGATGGCATATGGGGAAGGGCCGTGGCTCGGGGCAGAGCATCTGTCTTGCATGCCCAAGGTCCCAGGTTCAGTACTCAGCATCTCCAGTGGGGCTGGGAAAAGGCTCTCTGTCTGAAAGGCCAAAGGGCCAACTGCCAGCCCTCATTACCTGTGGATCAATGGCTGGGCTTGGTCTAAGGATGCTTCCTGCATTCCATTGCTATGGCTGTGGTGAGGTGTATGTTGTATTGTTGTAATTATCACACACACAAACACACCAATGACAGGTCGCAGGGCGGTTCACAACATAAAAATACAAAATCAGAACAGAAAATGCATAATAAAACAAAAGCAACCCAAGAGCCAATTAATATCTAATTCTACTAAGCTGCCTCGAGTCCCTGTCTGGGAAAAAGGTGGGTATTATTATTAATAATAATAATAATAATAATAATAATAATAATAATAATAAACAAATTGCAGCAAACTTTCTCCTTTACAAAACAACCCCCTTTTGCAATTTGTCCCCTCTATGAAGCTTTGTGAATTTGCAAACCTGGATTAAGGGTTGTCCTTCCATGTGATGACGATGATTTCTCTCCCGCAGCACACAAATGGCTGGATTGACTCCACAAAAATCAGTGAGAGGCAAAGAGCAGTCAAGACCACCAACGTACTCCTGAAATATGTCTCCGAGCATTTGGACTTTGATGTGAGTGACCAAGGCTTAACGCTGCAATTTCAAATCATATTGCATTGGAAAGTTCAGGTGTGAACTAGATGAAAGCTGTATGGCATGGCCATTCCAGGGGAAGGTGCCAGCCAGTGCTATTTTTCTAGAAAAAGAGGTGCCAGGACTCACCATGAACTCACCACCCTTGTTCTCTTATAATGGCAATAGTGCCCACCTGAGAGGTGCCAGTGTTAGCTTTTTGCAGTATAGTAGCACTGCAGAGAGCTTGCTGGGGAGACAATGCATAAAAAGGGACTCAAAAATAACTTAAACAAGATTTTAATAACAAAAACAAAAACTCCTTATACACTAAATACACCAACAACAAACCAGACCCAACCACCAACCCATCCCCCAGGGTAATGGGAAAGCTAGGTGCTGCTCCTTATATACTATACCCAAATGCTGACACAGTTTAATCAATACAACTCAGCACCTGCTATGTTTCACAGCTGTAAAGCTGGGTCTCGTTATTTTGCTCTGGCCCCTTAAAGACATACACAACTGGTGGAACAATGATGAACCTTTACATTTAAAGAAACCATTCAACATTTCCCCTGCGGTTCATCATTGTGGAACAAAAACATAAAGCATATTTTGTATATGTCTTTCATGTGTAACCTTTGGAAGTGCTTTAGTAAAAATGTCTGCAATTTGATTGTCACCTGGAACATATTGAAATACAATCATTTCATCAGCAATTAGTTTCTTTACTAACTGTAAACGTAACCTTAAGACTCTAGTGCGCTGCGTATTGGTCTCTGAAAACAGGATAGCGAGTCCGCTCTGGGAATCAAGGTAAACTCTTACTAGTAGTGTTACTTTCATCTGTAGGTCTGCAAATACTTGCAGATACCATTCCACATCACGAGTGGCCTGAACGCATGCACATAATTCACTCTCTGTTGTGGAGAGACAAATAATGGTTTGTGTCTGGGACTTCCATTCAAATGGACAACCTTTATAACAAAACACCATACCAGACACACCCCTGCAATTATTTTGTTCCACTGCATGAGATGCATCGCAGAAAATTTCAAAACCTTTGTCAATACATGATGTAAACTGCAACCTATAATGTTTGGTATGTTTAAGGTACATTACCACTCTCTTAAGAGCAGAGAAACATTGCGTAGTGGGCTTTTCCACAAATTTTGCCAGAAAGTGAAAAGCATAAGTTATATCTGGTCTTGAGATTCTTTGAATGAAATTTAGCTTGCCTATAGCAGAACGATACAAAGTTTTGTTAGGAAATGGCTTATCTTCACCTGTAAAGGTGAAACCACATACCATAGGCGTTTCCTTCCCATTTGCATTTTCTTAAACCCATTTTGAATCAATAAGTCTCATATCTGGGGTTTGTGGTACAAGAGACCAGGTGTTATGCTCTTTTAAAGAAGCTATCTCAGAGTTGATAGCTTTATACCAATTTACTTGGTGCTTAGGTAAATTCTGAACATCATTGTAGCTTTTTGGCTCAAAAACCGCCTTATTGGCATACACAGTATTTAAAAGCTCATCTGCAAAACATTGTGGCTTCTGTCTCTTTCTGTCTGAACGTCTCAGTCCGGAAGGAGAGTCAGACTCCTCAGACTTAATGGGACTAAGTAAACTACTAGTTTCAGGTTGTAAATCATCATTGTCAGACTGAAGAGGTGCCTGTAGGCTAAGATCACGGTCAGAAAACTCAAGAGAATCTAACCTCCCCTCGGGTGCCTGTGACTTTAAATCATCAAACAAATTATCAGATTCAACAGGCTTTTTGTCTTGTTCCATTAATTCAGAAGACCATTTCCTGCTGCTGCTGCTGCTTCTTCCTCTTCTTCCTCAGTATCATTTATACCGTTAGTATCTTGGAAAACAGCAACGCCATTCCAATTTACAGTTTCTATCATGCTTCTGGTAATATGAAATTTGCCAGTTGCTGGTATGTAAATTCTGTACACCCCCTTCTGGTAGCCCATTAATTTTCTCAGAACACTACACTCACCCAATTTCTGCTTAGCGGGATAATGCATAATTACATCTGAATCCCAAATGCGTAGGTATTTCAGATTAGGGCGTTTTTTAAACAGCTTCTCATAGGGGGTGACATCTAAACCAGAATGATAACTGCGATTTCTAACGTAACAAAAGGCATTGAGCGCTTCAGCCCAAAAGACTTTGGGCGGATTAGTATCGTACAGATAAGTTTTAACCCCTGCCTGCAGGTCATGCTGCACAACTTCAACAAGCCCATTTTGCCAGGGACTTCAGGGGCAAGATAACTCGTGAGTAGGCCCCTGTGCCTCAGAAAAAAATTCCCCGCCCCGGTCAGAAAACAGATACTTAATTGGTTTGTTAAAATGCATTTTTACCCAGTTGCAAAAAGCTCTGTACTTCTCAAATGCTTGGGACTTCTCAGCTATTGCATAAGTCCAACAATATCTACTATACTGGTCTATCAGGGTAAAACAGTACTTAGAACCTCCTAATGATGGTGGGAGTGGCCCAACTAAATCACAATGTACATGCTTGCGTGCAACCTTAATCTTATTCTTGCAACAGGATAGACATTGCATAAAGAATTTACATGGTTTTAAGTTTAGGCCATTAACAATATTCTTTGTCTTAATTACATCAGCAAAATTCAGGTGTCCCAGAATTCTGTGTGCTTCATGGACACACCCGGAATGTGGCCTTACACTCCTCAACCCCTGGCTTGACTGTGCTGCTCTGCAATTTATAGGCGATTGGGAGTAGGTGTGAAAATACAGTCTATATAATCAGAGTCCCGGGCATACAATAGACGTTTGTTCCCATTGAAAAACTCACTGTCAGAGCTGCCTCCAGGTCCCAGCTCACAGAGGACCAACGCTAGGCTGTAGTTATGTACAAAAGTCTTTATTGAGATTCAGTTTCCATTTTAAAGCCGCAGCGTGCAGCTCTACGTCCCGACCTTAGACCGGCGAAGTCCCGTCTGAGTCTCCTCCCCTTCCACACCAGTTTAAGACCCTCGCCTTGCTCCACCTCTTCCTAAGTTCCTTTCTCCTCTGGGCCCTCCTGCCCGCTAGGGTCTCATCTTTCCTGGACTCCTCTGACGCTGACCCTGACGATTCTTGCCCCTCCTTCCGGCGGGCTTTAGGACCTGGTTCCCTATCTGGGCTACCTTCTGTGCCGCTCGCCTGTACCTTTGAACTTGGCGCGCGCGCCCAGCCTGCAACTTTCCTCTTGACCGTTAACTCGCTCTCCGATGGAGGCGTGGTCAACCCTGACTCATCTTCTCTCGCTGGTGGTGCATATGTGGGCTCTGACACCTGGAACTCCTCCCCCCACTGCGCTCTGGTGGGGAAGCTGGTCCTGATTTCCAACTGCTGCTCTGGGAGTCCCCGCTGGCCCCTTGCTTCTGGGGTGTCCCCCTTGGCTCGCCCCTTGCCCTGCCCATCGGCGCCCCCTTCTGTGAATCTTCCGATTCGCTGGAGAGGCTCATGGAATCTCTCGGGCTGCTGTCATATTCTCCTACGCTGCCCTCGGATTGCTCCCCCTCGCTCTCCATCTCTTCTCCTCCCTGCGCTCCCGCTGAGTCCCTGACATCCATCCCCCTCGAAGCCCCCCCTTCCCCCCTCCCTCTCTTCTGGCGTGGGTTCCGGGTGCTCCAATGCTGTGGGGGTGCATGCCGGATACCGGTCTTTCCCCCTGGCATGCTGCCAGTCCGTGACGGGTACATCGACGTCACTCTCCTCCGCTTCCATCTCGTTGCCGGCGTGCTCGAACCCAGGATCCTCCCCCAACCCGTCCATGCCCCCTTCTTCCCCCATTTCCTCTGGGGAGTCTGCGTGCCAGGACCCTCTGAGCAGTCCCCTGCGCCACTCCTCCTCGGGTTGAGTGTCCCACCAATAAGAGCGTTCCGCACCCAAGTCTGAGACCGACCCCTCCGGCGAGGTAGTCTCTGGAACCGTCTCCTCAGCCGAGGAGAACCCCTGAAACGTACTGGCTGAGAGTGTGGGGGTGAAAAGATATTCGTCAAAATAATCCTCCGGCATGGGCCTGTGTGGGAAGAGTGCGTGGAACTCGTCTTTGAGGTAGTGCTCCTCCACCGCATAGTACAGCACCCAGCTGTTGGCGCTGGCCGGGGCACCTTCCCTTGTGATGAGATATTCGACCCCCTCTTCCCCCCATCTCGAGTCCAAAATCTCCGTCACCTCGTTGAGTGGCCCCGCCCTCGGCGACCCCCCTGTCCTGGGTGCGTCACTAAGCGGACTGGGAGCCGTCCCTGGCTCCTGAAACCTGTGAGGTGCCTTGTAGGGCGTTAGCACCGATCTATGAAAGACCGGGTGCATTCTGGAACCCTCCGGTAGTGTCAAATGGAAAGCCACTGGGTTGATCTGTGCCTCGACTAGGTAAGGGCCCAGCTGCTTGTGTCCTAGCTTCTTCTTAGCTAAGGATCTGGTCGGCACTGCCTGGGCCGCTAACCAGACCCAGTCCCCTACCTGTATGTCCTCCCCCACTCTTCTGTGTTTGTCTGCTTGCACCTTGTATGCGTGTTTTGCTAGGTCTAACTGTCTACGGAGCTGTTCATGGACCTCCTGTAACTCCTCTGCCAATGCCTCTGCTCCCTGCGGCTCCCCCTCCCCCTCTTTCTCTAAGCCCGGGAAGGTCCTGGGATGTCGCCCGTTGTTGGCGAAAAAGGTGTCACCCCCGTGGACATGTGTTGTGTGTTGTTGTAGGCAAACTCGGCCAGGGGCAGGTAGTCCACCCAGGTCGAGGGCTGCTGGTTAGCGTAGCATCTCAGGTACTGCTGCATGATGGCGTTGACCCTCTCCGCTTGTCCGTTGGTCTGCGGGTGTCTTGCCGACGCTAGGTTGACCTTGACGTTCAGGATTCCCATCAGCTTCCGCCAGAAACTCGAGATGAACTGGCGCCCCCGGTCGGACAGGATAGACCGTGGTCTATGAACAGCTTGGCTGTCTGTTCCGCTGTGGCCACCTTCGCGCAAGGAATGAAGTGCGCCATCTTGGTGAACATGTCGACTACCACGAGTACTGCTGTTTTGCCCCTCGAGCTGGGCAGGTCAGTGACAAAGTCCAAGGCCACCCTCTCCCACGGTTGGGACGGGGTCTGTAGCGGTTCTAACAGTCCCGCCGGCGGTCTGTGTACTGGTTTGGCCCTTTGGCATGTGTCGCACCTCGTGACGTAATCCGCGACCTCTCCCCGCATCTTGGGCCACCAAAAGTCTCTGGCTACTAATTCCACCGTCTTTTCCTTGCCGAAATGTCCGGCGCTGGGTGCGTCGTGTAGCTGTTGCAGTACTGTCGCGCGGAGTTCATCTCCCGGTACGTAGATGGCCCCCTTGCGGAGGAGCAGTCCGTCGCGTATCTGGAACTCGTCGTCCTTCGCCGTGCCGCCGCGCACCTCCTCCATCTTGGATCGCGCGAAGGAATCTGTTCGCAGCTCGCGTCGTATCGCTTCCAGGTCTACGGTGGCTGAAGCGCATGCCCACGCCTTGGGTGCGAAAATGTGTTTGGCCGCTACCGGTGCTGATTCCTCCAGATACTGCGGCTTCCTGGATAGCGCATCAGCCATGATGTTGTTGTCTCCGGGGATATATTCTATCCTGAAGTCGAAATCCGCAAAGAACTCCGCCCAGCGGATATGTCTCTGGTTCAGGAACCGCGCCGTGCGCCAGTACTCCAGGTTCTTATGGCCCGTGCGAACTTGCACCGTGTGTTTGGCTCCGATGAGGAAGTGCCGCCACGCCTTGAATGCTGCATGAATGGCCAGCAACTCTCTGTCCCAGATGGTGTAGTTCTGCTCCGACTTGCTGAGATTCCTGGAGTAGAAAGCACACGGCCTCCAATCCCCTTGCGGGTCTTGCTGCAACAGGACTGCCCCCATGGCTCTGTCGGAGGCATCCGTCTCCACCCTCATGGGTTTGCTGGGGTTCACATGCAGCAGTTGTTCCTCGGAAGCGAAAAGACGCTTGAGTTTCTGAAAAGACTGCTCCGCCTGCTCCGTCCAGATGAACTTCTTCTTCTTGGAGCTGAGGGTGTCCGTGATGGCCGCTGTCTGCATAGCGAAACCCTTGATGAACTTGCGATAAAAGTTAGCAAAGCCGACAAACCTCTGGACCTCCTTCCGATTGCGCGGGCTCTTCCAGTCCAGTACTGATCGTACCTTGGCGCTGTCCATGGCGATTCCCTTGTCGGACAGCTTGTAGCCCAGGAAATCCACCTCCGTCATGTCGAACTGGCATTTCTCCAGTTTGGCGTAAAGCCTGTGCTCCCGTAGTCTTTGCAGGACTTCCTTGACATCTCTCTCGTGAGCCTCCTGCGATTCCGAGAAGATCAGAATGTCGTCCAGGAAGCAGACGCACTTCTTGTAGAGGAGCCCCGCTAACACGTGATGCATGAAGGCTTGGAAGCAGTGGGAGCCATTTTGTAAACCGAAGGGCATAACCCTATACTCATAGGTGCCCAAGGGCGTGAACATGGCCGTCTTCCACTCGTCGCCCTCCCGCATGCGTATAAGATTGTACGCCCCTCGTAGATCCAGCTTGGTGAAGATGCGTCCCTTCATCACCGTCGCGAGCAAGTCGTCGATCTTGGGCATCGGGAAAGCCGTGGGCTTGGTTTTCGAGTTTAAAATTCTGAAATCAACTACCAGCCTCTTTTGGGGCGTGTCTTTTTTCTTCACAAAGAACACAGGACTGCCCCCCACTGCTTTAGATTCTCGGATGAATCCCCACTTCAAATTGTGATCTATGAACTCCCTGAGCTCTTGCAGTTCGTCTTCAGACATGGAGTACAGTTTTCCGGTCGGCAGCGTTGCCCCCGGCAGGAGGTCATTCTTGCAGTCGTAGGGTCTGTGGGGAGGCAGCTTGTCCGCTTCCTTCTCGCAGAAGACCTCCAAAAACGCCTTGTACTTGTCGGGTACCGCTTGCAGCATGCCCAGTTGTAGCTGTGGGTCATCCTCTTGCCCCTCGTCCTCCTGGTCAGTCATGATGCAATGTTCTGCGCAGTAGGAGGAGCAGAAGGTCAATTTACGCTGGTACCATGCCAATGCCGGGCTGTGCCTGTCCAACCAGCTCATGCCCAACACTATGGGCGTGTCTGACAGGTGGGTGACGTTGAAGCTGATGACTTCGCGGTGATTTCCAATGCGCATCACCATTGGCGGCGTTTGCTGTACCACCTGTCCCCCCAGCAATTCTCTTCCATCGACTGTCACTACTTTCAGGGGCATCGCGGCAGGCAGGAGCGCTATGCTATGTTGCTTGATGAAATCCACTCCTATAAAGTCTGCATTGCTACCAGAGTCAATGGTAATAGGGACTTCCATGGTGAGCCCATTGGGAAGCTGGAGTGTTGCGGTAAGCTGCACCACTGGTTTGGGTGGGAGGGGGTCTGTGGGCTGTAAGATTCCTGGGGACTGCTTCACTGATTCGTCTGGCTGGGCCCCAGCGGCTCTGCTTCCAGCCAGACTTCGTCGTTTCCCTGCTGCGTTTCCCTCTGCTGAGCTGCTTCTGTTACTTTTGCTGAGGCTGCATTGTGCTTGCGGAGCCTCTGGGGGCACTCTTTTGCCATATGCTGAGCACTTTCGCAGATGTAACACTTCCTGTTCCCTCTAGGAGGCTTCATCTTGGCTGCTCCTGGTGTGAGGGCTCTGGTCGCTGACTGAGCCTTGGCACCACCTATCTCCATCGGCTCCTCTCCCCCTCCCAGTGGAGGCGTGGATTGAGCACGCGCTGAGTCTCTGGGGAAGAAAGGAGGTGCCCTTGCTGGCGTGCGTCCCCAACGCCCTTCATCTTTGCTCCAGGGACGTTCTTCTAGCCGCACACCAATCGTCAGCGCCTTCTGGACCACTTCTTGAGTGCTCCGTGGCCTCTCCCCCCTTGCGATTTCGTCTTTCACAGCCCCGTTCAGCCCCTCCCAGAACAGGTCCCTGACGGATGCTGAGTCTTTTTCCCATCCCAGCGCGTTGACCAATGCAGAAAAGCGGGAATGATATTGCCTTACAGTGGCTCTGCCTTGTTTCAAACCGTGAATCTCTTTTCTAGCGACATCCACATCTATCTCCGATAAAAAAACAATCGTCCATTGCCTTAATGAAGGCTTTTGCGTTTTGGAGGGCTGGATCATTATCTCTCCACAGATTGCGCAACCACGCTTTAGCTTCTCCATGGAGATGTGTTAGTATGAAGCCTACTTTCTCCTGCTCATCTCTAAAGTCCTTCTCCAGCAACTTTAGCGCAAAAACTACGTCTGCTCTGAAGTTAGGATATTGCTGCAGACTCCCATCGAAATGCGACACCAGGCTCCCCCCTCTCTTCCCGAGCCCGATCCCTTCTGATTTGGCTCCCGGTGGCCCCTGTTTAGTCAACATTTCCAACCTGTTTTGCAGATCCTTGCAGACAGCATCTGATTCCTCTTCTCTCCTCCTTGCCGCTCGTATTTCTGCGTTAAGTTGTACCACGGCATCTTGCAAAGCTGCCAGTCGTTCTTCTGTAGTCATCTTGTGCTGCTTTTGTGAGCTCGCGAAGCACCAATCTTCGCCCCTCGCTGCGTCCTCTCACGTTGCGAGGTTCTTTGAGAGTGAGACGGGACTTACTGTCAGAGCTGCCTCCAGGTCCCAGCTCACAGAGGACCAACGCTAGGCTGTAGTTATGTGCAAAAGTCTTTATTGAGATTCAGTTTCCATTTTAAAGCCGCAGCGTGCAGCTCTACGTCCCGACCTTAGACCGGCGAAGTCCCATCTGAGTCTCCTCCCCTTCCACACCAGTTTAAGACCCTCGCCTTGCTCCACCTCTTCCTAAGTTCCTTTCTCCTCTGGGCCCTCCTGCCCGCTCGGGTCTCATCTTTCCTGGACTCCTCTGACGCTGACCCTGACGATTCTTGCCCCTCCTTCCGGCGGGCTTTAGGACCTGGTTCCCTATCTGGGCTACCTTCTGTGCCGCTCGCCTGTACCTTTGAACTTGGCGCGCGCGCCCAGCCTGCAACTTTCCTCTTGACCGTTAACTCGCTCTCCGATGGAGGCGTGGTCAACCCTGACTCATCTTCTCTCGCTGGTGGTGCATGTGTGGGCTCTGACACCTGGAACTCCTCCCTCCCACTGCGCTCTGGTGGGGAAGCTGGCCCTGATTTCCAACTGCTGCTCTGGGAGTCCCCGCTGGCCCCTTGCTTCTGGGGTGTCCCCCTTGGCTCGCCCCTTGCCCTGCCCATCGGCGCCCCCTTCTGTGAATCTTCCGATTCGCTGGAGAGGCTCATGGAATCTCTCGGGCTGCTGTCATATTCTCCTACGCTGCCCTCGGATTGCTCCCCCTCGCTCTCCATCTCTTCTCCTCCCTGCGCTCCCGCTGAGTCCCTGACACTCACACATTGACTTTAAGAAACGCACAGTTATGCCTTGATGAGCAGAGCTTCTTACTGACAATAAATTGTCCACTGACGGGCAGTAAATGCAGTTCGCTATCGTAATGTTTAAAGAGTCAAGTTTAATAGTACCCCTGCCAAGCGACTGCAAGACTTGTGAATTGGCTAAATGTACATTACCAATATCCTCTTCGAAAGAAATAAACAAGCTTCGATTGTTGCAAATGTGCTGAGATGCTCCTGAGTCCACAATAAAAGACTTCCACTTGGCACCTTTAATTCTTTTACGATCTGTAGTCCGAGCATGAAAAGCTCGCGGCTCGTTTCTGTCTTTACGGTACAATGTCGGCTGCTGGGCTGATGACTGTGACTGACGAACAGAAACAGACTTGGGAGTACTTTGCTTTCTTTTGGATCTGCAGTCCTTTGCAAAATGTCCCTGCTTATTGCAGAACCAACAACGCTTTGCAGCTTTAAATGCAGTCGTATCAACACAAGTTTGCATATGGCGTTCCTCATTGTTTCTGGAAATAGGAGTGCTTATGGCACAAGCCTCCCTTCTATCCAACTCGCCCATTAATCATGCCGTTATTTTTTTTTAATAAATTTTTATTAAGATTTTAAAGGTTACAAAAAAATAAGAAAAAATACAGTCAAAAAAGAAAATAAGAAAAAAAAACAATACATATATCAAAATACAGAAAAAAGAAAGATAAAAAACAAAGGTAAAAAGAAAAAAAAGTAAAAAAGCAAATCAAACCTTTAACTCGCTTAGTTGCAATCACTTATTTCCTTGACTTCCTCATGCCTCCCATTTTTGTATTCTAATTCTGTTAGATATTCTAGCAAATCCTTCCAACCTTGTTTTTATCCTAATAGTTTATCTTAACATACTATACTTCCCCTCTTTATATTTTAATTGATATAAATATTTCAACACATCCTTGATCTTAATTTTATCCTCATATCTTATCTTAATATACTGTAATTTTCCATTCTTTCCTTCACCAAGTTATCATCCACTTTAACTTTGTTTAATCTTATTTCCCATTAAAACTTATATATCTGTACTTATTCTTAAGACATTTCCCCTAAGGTCAAAGAAAAAATTCAATTCCGCGATTTTCCCATCTCTCATTAAAAAAAAACAAATTTATATTATATATACTTTAGATTCCCAATTTTCTTTCACCAAATCCCCTCCCCAGTTTCGGCCCTTCAATAGTTCCATTAATCTCGGAAAACCATCAGCCCGGAGATCTTAAATCCGAGGCTCTTAAGTCTCTCTCCTGTCCCCTCTGCCAGTCTTTTTGATAGTCTTTAATGTTGAAAATCAGATCTTGGGGAAGCCCCAATCCAACAGTCATCATATTACTTCCTGCCAAACTTCCATAGTTAAAAGTAGGGCCTATAAAGTATTCCAAATCTTGTTTCACACTCTTTTCAAATCCAAAGGCCCCCAAAGCTCCAATCTTCCAATCTCCACCTGGCTCGGATTTATATTCCAAAGGTCATTTGATCTCCACATAGGGTGATCTCTCCATCTTTCATCTTCCAGGCCAAACCAGGCTTCCATCTCCAAATATTTACTTCTCCTAGCTGTCATCATGTAGGGCCTCAAGTAGTAATCCACTATTTGCCTCTGTAGGGTTACGGCTCCCCCTTTCCTCACTTTGCTCACAACAAGATTCTCCTTTTCAAATTTTTCAATTTGTTCAGTTGAAAGAGGTTCCTGTGCTTGGTTCTTGTCCACTTCTTTGCCAAAACCTACTTTTATTTCCAAGATTACCACATTAGTAGCTGTCAGGGACTCAGCGGGAGCGCAGGGAGGGGAGGAGATGGAGAGCGAGGGGGAGCAATCCGAGGGCAGCGTAGGAGAAGATGACAGCAGCCCGAGAGATTCCATGAGCCTCTCCAGCGAATCGGAAGATTCACAGAAGGGGGCGCCGATGGCCAGGGCAAGGGGGGACCCAAGGGGGACACCCCAGAAGCAAGGGGCCAGCGGGGACTCCCAGAGCAGCAGTTGGAAATCAGGACCAGCTTCCCCACCAGAGCGTAGTGGGGGGGAGGAGTCCCAGGTATCAGAGCCCACATATTCACCACCAGCGAGAGAAGATGAGTCAGGGTTGGCCACGCCTCCATCAGAGAGCGAGGGAACGGTCAAGAGGAAAGTTGCCGGCTGGGCGCGCGCGCCAAGTTCAAATGTACAGGTGAGCGGCACAGAAGGTAGCCCGGATAGGGAACCAGGTCCTAAAGCCCACCGGAAGGAGGGGGAAGAATCAGGGGGGTCAGCATCAAAGGAGTCCAGAAAGGATGAAACCCTAGCGGGCAGGAGGGCCCAGAGGAGAAAGGAACTTAGGAAGAGGTGGAGCAAAGCGAGAGTCTTAAACTGGTGTGGAAGGGGCGGAGACTCAGACGGGACTTCGCCGGTCTAGGCTTTAAGACGTAGAGCTGCGCGCTGCGGCTTTGAAATGGAAACTAAACCTCAATAAAGACTTTTGTACATAATGACAGCCTGGCGTTGGTCCTCTGTGAGCTGGGACCTAGAGGCAGCTCTGACAGTAAGTCCCGTCTCCCTTAAAAACCTCGCAACGTGAGGGGACGCAGCGAGGGGCGAAGATTGGTACTTCGCGAGCTCACGAAAGCAGCACAAGATGACTACCGAAGAACGAATAGCAACCCTGCAAAACGCAGTGACACAACTCAACGCAGAAATACTAGCGTCCAGGCGGAGAGAAGAGGAAGCGGCTGATGTCTGCAAAGATCTGCAAGTCAGGTTGGAAATGTTGACTAAACAGGGGCTACCGGGAGCCAGACCAGCCTAGCGTTGGTCCTCTGTGAGCTGGGACCTAGAGGCAGCTCTGATATGGAGGCTTACAATTTGGATAAGAAAATTGGCTTTCTGGTGGAAAAATCAAAATTGGAAACAAAACTTGTCAGAGCTGCCTCTAGGTCCCAGCTCACAGAGGACCAACACCAGGCTGTCGTTATGTACAAAAGTCTTTATTGAGGTTTAGTTTCCATTTCAAAGCCGCAGCGCGCAGCTCTACGTCTTAAAGCCTAGACCGGCGAAGTACCGTCTGAGTCTCCTCCCCTATGACACCAGTTTAAGATCCTAGCCCGGCTCCACCTTTTACGCTGCTCTCTCCTCCTCTGGGTCCTCCTGCCCGCTGGGGCATTGCCCTTTCTGGACTCTTCCGACGCTGAGTCGCTTAGCTCCTCCCCCTCCCTCCGGCGGGCTTTAGGACCCGGTTCCCAATCCTCATTCTCTGCTGTCCCGCGCTCCTGTACATTTGAACTTGCCTCTCGCGCCAACCCAGTGACCTTCCTCCTGACCGTTACACTACTTCTGTCACTGCTTCCCTCTTCCGGGATACTGGCCGGATCTGACCTCCCCTCCGTTGTCTGACTCTCCGATGGAGGTGTGGTCAGCCCTGCCTTATCTTCTCTCCCTGGTGGGGAATGCACTGGCCCTGATCCTTGGGACTCTTCCCCCCCACTCTGCTCTGGTGGGGAAGCTGGTCCTGATTTCCAACTACTGCTCTGGGAGTCCCTGCTGCCCCCTTGCTCCTGGGACGTTCCCCTTGGGAACCCCCTACCCCTGGCCACTGGCGCCCCCTTCTGTGAATCTTCCGATTCGCTGGAGAGGCTCATGGAATCCCTCGGTCCACTGTCCTCTTCTCCTACGCTCCCCTTGGATTCTTCCCCTTCGCTCTCCATCTCCTCTCTTCCCTGTGCCTCTGCTCCTGAACCCCTGACAGAACTGTTAGATCCAAAAACTAAGAATTTGTCAAGAATGTATAACTTGCTGTTGAAATGGAATACTCAGGATGAAATGGTGAAATCTGCTATGATTAAATGGGCACAAGATGTTGGACATAACATTATGATGGCTGACTGGGAACAGTTATGGACCACAGGCATGAAATTCACGGCATGTAATGCCCTAAGAGAAAACTTAATGAAAATGATTTACAGGTGGTACATGACACCAGTCAAGCTTGCAAAAATTTATCATTTGTCCGATAATAAATGTTGGAAATGTAAAGAGACTGAGGGTACATTTTTTCACCTTTGGTGGACATGCCCAAGGATTAAGACTTTCTGGGAGATGATCTATAATGAAATGAAAAAGGTATTTAAGTATACCTTTCAGAAGAAACCAGAGGCCTTTCTCCTGGGCATGGTCGGCCAATTGGTGTCAAAGAAGGATAGAACTTTCTTTATGTATGCCACAACAGCAGCAAGAATACTCATTGCAAAATATTGGAAGACACAAGGTCTACCCACCCGGGAAGAATGGCAGATGAAGGTGATGGACTATATGGAACTGGCAGAAATGACTGGCAGAATCCGAGACCAAGAAGAAGAGTTGGTGGAAGAAGATTGGAAGAAATTTAAAGTTTATCTACAGAAACATTGTAAAATTAAGGAATGTTAGAAGGATGTTGGAATGAAGTTATGTGGTTTTAGCAGAAATGATATAAAGGTCTAAGTAAAAATGGATTGTTAATTGGTGAAAGAAGAGAATGTAAATTATAGTATATTAAGATAAATTTTTAGGATAAAAACAAAGATGGAAAGGATTTGCTGAAATATCTAATTGAACTAGAATACAAAAAAGGGAGGTGTGAGGAAGTCAAGGAAATAAGTAAAGGAAAGAAAGTTATGTAAAGGTTTGATTTGTTTTTTTTTAATTGTCTGTTTTTTATTTTTTTTTGTTTAAATTGATATTTGTTTATCTTTTTTTTCTAACCTTTAAAATCTTAATAAAAATCCATTAAAAAATAAATAAATCAAATCCAAACTCTTCTTCTTCTTCTTCTGAAAGCATGCCAGACGGTTTTCTCTTGCTGGGCTCTGTGGGACGAGGGCTGACTGTGCATCTCTCTCTCTCCACTTCTTAGGTATCCCAGGATTTCCCCCTTCTTGGACAGCTGGTGGCGCTCTTGTCCCTTCACCTCGCAGACAACGTGAAGGAGATTGGCCTGCAGTCAGCGGAGGCCTTGTACCATCTCCATTACATCATGATAGCCAAAATGGGTGAGGGGGATGCTGGGAAATGGCTTGTTTCTTGTAAGCCGCAGGGTGGGAGATCTGTAGCCCTCCAGAGGCTGCTCCAACTCCCATCATCCCTGAGTGTTGCCCATGCTGGCTGCTGCTGGGGTTGATCAGGGAGTTCAGGAGGGCCAGAATTGTGCTAGCACTGGCCTAACGCCAACACCCCGTTGGCCAGAGATGAGAGGGCAGTCTTGGGGGAGGAATTCACTGCTGATGTTCATCAGAAAAGCCTTCTGGACCTGACCAGTGGCCCAGCCCAGTCCAGCATCCTGTTCCCACAGGGGTTGATCAGATGCTTGTGGGAATCCAGCAAGCAGAATTCAAGCTCTTTCTGCTCCTGTACTTTGCTGCCTCTGACCATGGAGGCAGAGCATAGCCATCCTGGCTAATAGCCATGGGTAGCCTTCTCTTCCATGAATTTGCCTCATCTTCTTTGAAAGCCATCTTGGTCCATGGCCATCAGTGCCTCCTGTGGCAGGGAGTTCCAGAGTTTAGCTGTGCATTGCAAGAAGAAGGACCATCCTGAAACTTCAGTTTCATTGGAGGTCCAGTTGTTCTCATGTTATGAGGGCAAGAGAGAAAGCTTTCTCTCTCCACTTTCTCCAAGCCATACATTGTGTCTCCGCTTCCTCGCCGTTTTTCTAAACGGAACCGCCCCCCAAATGCTGCAACTAGCATTTGCTCCACAAGCACCCCAGTCCTTTTGGTTGCCCCCTTCTGAACCTTTTTTCCAATTCTGAATTATAATTTTTGAGGTGAAACCAATAATTGTTTTTGTTGGTCCCAGCGGGAAAACTGGAGGTTTTGAGCAGGGAGCACTAATGCTGGGTTCTTTTGCATGCATATTCCAAAACCCGACCCTGCTTAGGTAAGGAACTGGAGAAGAGGAGGAATAAAAATAAGAAAGGCAACATGGTTAGATGGGTCCGAGAAGACTTCTTCATCCCTGGGCCCTCCCTCTTCCACTACAACATCGCAAAAGTGGCCAAGGTAGGGGTGGCCTTTTGTACTCTTTATTGCTAAGACCACAGCCACTCCCAGTTAGCAAAGATTTGCTCACTCGGGCCAATGGGGCCCTGCCCCACCAACTTCAGCCTGCCCTCAGGCAGCCCACGCCTTCTAGGGATGAGGGAGAGATTCAGAGCAGTTCACACTGGAAGCCAAAGCTATCAAATCAAGGCTTTCAGAAACATCAGGAGAACTGAAACACAACCCGCCTTTGAAATTCACATGTCCTTGAATTTCGCAATGCCAAACAGTGTGTAAAAAATCCATGCGTGAGCTATTAGTGTAAATAACATTCAGAAATGCATTGTATTAGAATAAATTGCTCAAAGACAAGTGCCCGGTAGCCTAAACTGCATGCAGAATTCTACTTATTGAAATTCTACCAGGTGCTGGGAGACCTAGGGTTCAGATCCCCACTCACGAGTCAGTCACAGTCTCTCAGTCTAACCTACCTCATGAGACTAAAACGGGGAGGAGAGAGAACCATGCATTGCCACCTTGGGCTCCTCAGGGCGGAAAAAGAATAGGAAAAGTTGACTCATTCAATGCATCTTTCACAAGGCACTGCCAAGCCAATGGACTATGCCAACCTTGTGGTGGGTGTTTTTGTTGTATATTAAGAACTAAACACACAGCCGGCAGGTTCCCACCCAGTCTGTTTGGCATTGGTTATATAACGGATAGCCACTATTATTCACCCTCTCTGTTCCTGGAGGAATTTTTTTTTTAAAATTTTCTAGTCTGATTTTAGATTGAACCTCTTCATGTTCCAATGTCATAACCAATTTAAGATATGGATCGAAAATAGCAAGGCGTCACCTGACTTTTAGTTTCGTTTGTTGTAAAATCTTTCAGCTACTTAAATAAACACATAAATAGAATCACCAAATTGTAGAGTTGGAAGGGACGTGGGGGTCACTTAGTTCAACCCTCTCAAGGCAGAGTGGAGATGTCTTTCACTTGGTTTGTGAAGGCACCCTTGGACTACTGAAACGTGGTCAGAGTGTGGAGCAGAAGAAAACTCCCTCTTCTTTCTTCTTTGTGCCAGGCTTTTGGGGAGCACCTCACGCCCAGCCAGATCAACGAAGTCGTGTTGAAGGCGATTGACAACCTGACAGTGGAAGACAGAGCCGTCTCTCAGGCTGCAGGAAAGCTCCTGAGGTCCTTCCTTGAGGAATGCGGCATGGAAATGGAGGACGTAAGGCTCAAAATGGAGGCAGGGGGAGCAGGTTTCCTCTAAATCAAACATTCTCTTCGGACTTAGAATTAGCTTGTTTCTGGGAAGTAAGAAGAGCCAGTGTGGTGTAGTGGTTAAGAGCGGTAGACTCGTAATCTGGGGAACCGGGTTCGTGTCCGCTCCTCCACATGCAGCTGCTGGGTGACCTTGGGCCAGTTACACTTCTTTGAAGTCTCTCAGCCCCACTCACCTCGCAGAGTGTTTGTTGTGGGGGAGTTACAGATAGGTAGCCGTGTTGGTCTGCCATAGTCAAAACAAAAAATTCCTTCCAGTAGCACCTTAAAGACCAACTAAGTTAGTTCTAGGTATGAGCTTTCGTGTGCATGCACACTTCTTCAGATACACTGAAATAGAAGTCACCAGACCCTTCTATATAGTGAGAAGGTGGGGAGGGGTATTACTCAGAAGGGTGGTGGGATTGGGTGATTGGCAGATAGCTGTGATGAGCCTGTTGACGACTCTTAACGACTGCAATAGGTCTTACAGGAAAAAGCAAGGGGTGAGAAGGTGAAAAATGGCTTTTAGTTATAGATAGGTAGCCGTGTTGGTCTGCCATAGTCAAAACAAAATAAAAAAATTCCTTCCAGTAGCACCTTAAAGACCAACTAAGTTAGTTCTAGGTATGAAGAAGTGTGCATGCACACGAAAGCTCATACCTAGAACTAACTTGGTCTTTAAGGTGCTACTGGAAGGAATTTTTTAATTTTGTTTTAAAAATGGCTTTGTCATGTATAATGAGATAAGAATCCAATGTCTTTGTTCAGACCAGGTCTCTCCATGGTTTTAGGTTTGTTAATAAGTTGCAATTCAGCAGCTTCTCTTTCCAGTCTCTTTCCTGCTTTTTCCTGTAAGACCTATTGCAGTCGTTAAGAGTCGTCAACAGGCTCATCACAGCTATCTGCCAATCACTCATTCCCACCACCTTCTGAGTAATACCCCTCCCCACCTTCTCACTATATAGAAGGGTCTGGTGACTTCTGTTTCAGTGTATCTGAAGAAGTGTGCATGCACACGAAAGCTCATACCTAGAACTAACTTAGTTGGTCTTTAAGGTGCTACTGGAAGGAATTTTTTGTTTTGTTGTGGGGGAGGAAGGGAAAGGAGAATGTTAGCCGCTTTGAGACTCCTTTGGGTAGTGATAAAGCGGGATATCAAATCCAAACTCTTCTTCTTCTTCTTCAATTTCCATGTTTGTGGCTCGCGCCTCTGTTTCCATCCTGCTGCAGTTCGGCTTCCAAAAATCAACCACCCTGTTTTTCATCTCGCTGTCTGCTTTGGCAGTATTTTAATTACATTATTCCACCCTGTTCATTTCAGTGCAAAGGAAACACAATATGGACAACACTGAGGTCAATTAATAAAACTTTGCTATGATCAAAATGATCACCCTCCCAAAACTAACCTACCTATTCCAAACCCTCCCAATCTGGATTCCCCCAACACAACTCCGCAGATGGCAGAGAAAACTATACTCTTTTGGACTTCCGGGTTAGTGCCATCTGTAATGGCGGAATTCCTCTGATCGGGAGGAATTTGCCTCTTGGGAATTTGGGTCTGGCCACCACGGCAAAGGCGGAGACCAATTAAAAATCACAGGCGCTGAAGCCTGTGAACGTGGGATTCGGCGGGCACCTTTTGCGCCTCCCCTACCCGTGGGGAAACCCAATTTTGGGGATCCGGAGCGACGTGGGGTGAGCAGCGCGGTGCTTCGAATCAACTGCTTTTTCTTTTTTCTTTTTTTTTTTTAAAAAAATATTTATTCAAAGTTTACAGGTTACAAAAAAATAGTAAAAGAGAAAAAAGAAAAAGAAAAGAAAAGAAAAAGGAGAAAAATACACAAAAGATAAAAAAGGAACAAATCAAACCTTTACATATTTACCTTTCTTAACTTATTTCCTTGACCTCCTCACACCTCCCATTTTTGTATTCTAATTCAAATTGTTAATTCAGCAAATCCTTCCAACCTTGTTTCATTAATTCATTTTTACTAAATCTTTACGTTATTCCTGCCAAAACCGCATAATTTTCTTTTTCAACCATCTTTCGAATCCTTAATTTTACCATTTTTTAAAAAAACCACTTTTACTTTCCAATCTTAACTCTCATCCAAACCAATATATCTATACTTATTCTTAAAACGTTTCCCTAAGGTAAAAAAAGATTCCATTCCACAAATTTCCCAACTTTCATTAAAAACAAAAAACAAAAAAACATTGTATTATATGCACTTTGAGTTCCCAATTTCCATTCCACCAACTCCCCTCCCGGTTTCAGTCCCCAGCATAGGTCCATCAATCCCAAAAACCATCAACCCGGAGATCTTAAGTCTGAGGCTCTTAAATCAGTTTCATGACCCCTCTGCCAGTCTTTTTGATAGTCTTTAATATTAAAAGCCAATTCTCGGGGGAGCTCCAACCCAGCAGCATCCACATTCCTTCCTGCCAAACCTCCATGGCTGAAAATAGGGCCTATAAGATGTTCCAAGTCCTGTTTCACACTCCTTTCAAATCCAAAGGTCCCGAAAACTCCAATCTCCACCTGGGTCATTTTGTAATCCAAAGGTCATCTGGTCTCCACATAAGGAGATCTCTCCATCTTTCATTTTCCAATTCAGGCCAGGTTTCCATCTTCGAAAATTTACTTCTCCTTGTTGCCGTCATGTCAGGCCTCAAATTATAACTCGTCTTTTGCATCTGTAGGGTGACGGCTCCCCCTTTCTTCACTTCAGTCGCAACATGATTTTCCTTTTCAGAATTTCCTGTTTGTTCAGTTGAATAAATTTCCTGTGCCGAGATCTTATCAAGCTCTTTACTAGTGTCCACTCTTGTCTCCAAAGTTATAACATTCGAAGTCAAAACATTTATCTGACCTTGCAGCTTTCCCAAGAGAAAGAATGTCCTGTTCAATTCAAGCTGAGTTTCCTTCCCGAGCACCATTCTTAAACAATCCAAGGTCAAAAAACAGTTTCTCAGCTGTTCCTTAAAGCAATATCCCAAAGCTCCCTCTAGAGGAATTTAAATTCCTTTTCACTCCTTTCAGCACAGACCCAAAGGTCCCATAAGTTAAATTGTAACAGTCATACCTTCATTGTATATATAAACTTGTAGCAAATATAGACAATAGAAACAAAGTCCTCTTTTGTATCTTGACAGCTAGCTTGACAGCTGTCAAATTGATCTATTCAGCATCACCGGGCTCTCACGGACCACTCCTGGGTCCAGGGGGGTGGCACATCAAATCTCAATTTTTATTCTTCTCCTGCAGGCTCCCCTGCTTCCCAAAAAAATTTCTAATAGTCTCAATCAGTAGAATTAAAGTCCTTTACATAAAACTCTCCATGACCTTAGTTGACAGGTTCTTTGCTTTAGCTTATTTACAGAAAGGGGAGGTGGACTTCCTGTTTGGACCTTCCCCGATCGATACCAAATTTGCAAATATTTTAAGAGTCCAATTTCCGTTTTACTCACGGGTTGTTGTTTGAAATCCAATTATCCACAGGAAAAAGTCAGCGCTCTCCGGCAATGGCTGTGCGGCTTCACTCCGCGAAAATAGCGGTTGATTCGAAACACTGCGCCACTCTCCCCACGTCACTTTTGGAGCCCCCGAAAAGGGGTTTCCCTGTGAGTAGGGGGGTGCTCCTGGTGTCCGCCAAATCCCACGTCCCCAGGCTTCCACCGCCTGGGGTTTTTAGAGGGTCTCCGCCTTCGCTGCGGTGGCAAGACCCGATTTTTGCGGAGCGGATTCCTCTGAGTCAGAGGAATTCCGCCATTTGCCGATGGCGCTAATCCGAAAGTCCGAATCAACTGCTTTTTCCATGGAACGAAGCCACATAGCCGTTGCCGGAAAGCGCTGACTTTTTCCTGTGGACAATCGGACATTAAAGTAACTACCTGTGAGTACAGTGAAGTAGGAGAATTGGACTTTTTTTTTTTAAAAAAAAAAAAATTGATTTGGCATCTGTCAGAGCTGCCTCCAGGTCCCAGCTCACAGAGGACCAACGCTAGGCTGTAGTTATGTACAAAAGTCTTTTTTTTTTTTCCAAATACATTTTTATTGAGGTTATACACATAACAAACATACAAACAGATACAAAAGAAAAAATTATAACAAAAAAAAAAAAAAGCGTCAGGATATACAAGCCAACTTTTTCCTCTCTCTAACTATACAAAGATAGATTAATCTGGCTGTTTCACAAAACAGTAAACGATTTAAAAACAAAAAACAAAACACGCAAAAACCACCTCCTGGACTTCCTTCCGTCCTTTTGGTAAGTATCAAATATCTGCTTCCATTACGTATTTGATTTTTAATCTATAGGCCTAAATTCACACGCTGGTAGTATTGTTCTGACCCCGCCAATCACATTAAGCATTTATTCCAATATAGTTCCAGTATTTACTCCAATTATTCAGAGATTTCTGTTCATCGTGGTCTCTTAATTTACCTGTTAATTTATCAAGCTCAGCATAATTTATCATTTTAATTTGCCAATCATTTATATTGGGGATAGTTTCCACTTTCCAATATTGTGCCAATAAAATTCTCGCTGCTGTGGTGGCATAGAGGAATATCGTTCTATCTTCTTTCTTAATATCTTTACCCGTCATTCCCAGCAAAAAGGCTTCGGGTCTTTTGGGAAAAGTGTATTTAAATATTCTTTTAAGCTCATTGTAAACCGATTCCCAAAAGCCTTTCACCTTTTTGCATGTCCACCATAGATGATATAGGTCACCCTCCACCTCCCCACATTTCCAGCATTTCTTATCTTTTAGTCTATACATTTTGGCCAACTTCACAGGGGTGTGGTACCACCTATATAGCATCTTCCAAACATTTTCTCTCAGAGACATACATGCTGTAAACTTTATATTACAATTCCACACTTCCAGCCACCTTTCAAAATCGATATTATAACCAAAGTCAATTGCCCATTTAATCATTGCCTCCTTCACCTCCTCGTCCTTTGTATACCACTCTAAAAGTATGTCATAGATTCTAGATAGGGTTTTGTTTTTACCTTCTATTACTTCTACATTGAATTTTGATTTTTTGTCATCAAAACCCAACTTCTTCTTGTCCTCTTTTAGCAAGTCATTCACCTGGTGGTATTGCAACCACCCAGTGAATAGATTTTTTATCTCTTCATAAGGTCTAAGTCTTGGCCCTTGGTCTGTTTTTCTTAACATTTCCTCATAGGTGGCGTTTTTTTCCTCCATGTTTGTTTTCTTCACCGTTAAAGCCTCAATTGGTGAGATCCACCATGGGGTCTTTCTTTCAAGGAGATTTTTATTCCTTTCCCATGATTGGTATAAAGGTCCTCTAAAAATATGATTTAGAAAGCTCTTGTGGACCTTCACTTTCCCATACCAAAGGTACGAATGCCATCCGTACCAATTATTAAAGCCTTCTAAATCCAGTAGATCTCTATTCTCCAGTTTTATCCAATCTTTTAACCAAAGTATACAGGCCGCTTCGTAGTATAGACTTAGATCCGGGAGAGAAAAGCCCCCTCTTTCTTTTTTATCTATCAAAATTTTCATTTTTATCCGTGGCCTTTTCCCCTGCCAGATATACTTTGCCAAGACTCTCTGCCACTCTTTACATTGTTTTAGGTCTTTAAGTATGGGGATGGTCTGAAATAGAAATAGCATTCTAGGCAGAATATTCATTTTGACAACAGCTATCCTCCCCAAAAAGGAGAGTTTCATCCTCCCCCAAAATTCCATGTCTTTCTTTATACTCCTCCAGGTGACATCATAGTTATCCTTATATAAATTTATGTTCTTAGCTGTGACCCATATCCCAAGATACTTCACTTTCTTAACTACTGCAATTTCCGTCCTTCTCTCTAAATCTATTATTTCTTCCTTTGTTAAATTTTTAACCAACATTTTGGTTTTATTTTTATTTATCTTAAGTCCTGCCACGGCTCCAAATTCGTCAATCTTTAGTAAAGCTTCTTTTACACTCTTTTTTGGGTCTTCTAAAGTTAGTACGATGTCATCTGCGAAGGCCTTGATTTTATATTCCCTCTTTCCTACCTGCACTCCTTTTATTTCTGTTGCCCCCCTCAGTCTCTCATTCAGTATTTCTAGTACCGTTATAAACAGTAAAGGGGACAGGGGGCAACCCTGTCTAGTTCCTTTATATATACCAAAATATTCTGTTGTGGTGTTGTTTATTACCAATTTTGCCTTCTGTTCCTTGTATATTGCTTCTATCCCTCTTCTAAATTTCTCTCCCATTCCCATCGTTTCCAGACTTTTCTTCAAGAACTCCCATGAGATGTTATCAAACGCCTTTTCAGCGTCTATAAATACCAAGGCCGCTTGTCTGTCTATACTCATATCCAAATATTCAATAATATCTATCAGATTCCTTACATTTTCCCTTAATTGCCTCCCTGGAAGGAAACCCGTTTGATCTTTATGTATTTTGTTGTTCAAAACCTTTTTTAGTCTTTCTGCCATTATATCTGTGAATAGTTTATAATCATTATTTAATAATGAAATTGGCCTATAGTTTTTCACTTCCAGAGTATCTGCATCTTTTTTAGGAATCAAAGTAATATATGCTTCCTTCCAGGTGTTCGGGATCCTTCCTTCCTTTAATATATTATTCATCACTTCTCCTAGCACTGGGGATATTTGGTTACTTAATGTTTTATAATATTTGGCCGAAAGGCCATCTGGCCCTGGGACTTTCCCACTTTTCATCCTTTTAATAGCCTTTTTTATCTCTTCTTGAGTAATTGTCTGGTCTAATATCTCATTTTCTTCTTTTGAAATTCGTTTTAGGTGATGCACTTGTAAAAAGTGGTCTATTTCTTGCTTTGTTTCCTTTCCTCTTTTATATAAATCCTTGTAATATTTTTGAAATATCTTTCTTATCTCTTTTGGCTCTTCCACAATCCTTTCTCCTTCCCTTATCCTACTAATCGTATTTTGTTTTCTTCTTTCTCTTATTTGCCACGCCAGGTATTTTCCTATCTTATTTGCTGACTCAAACGTTCTCTGATTCATCATTTTAATTTTCCATTCTACCTCTTGGTCGATTATTGTAGAAAATTTAGCTTGTAATATCTTTATATTCTGTTTTGTGATCTCCTCATTGGGGTTGATAGTCAACTTTCTTTCATTTTCCATAATCTGTGTTAGGATCTGTTCCTTCTTTGTCTCTTTTTCTTTTCTTACTTGACTATTTTTCTGTATTAAGAAGCCCCTCATAACTGCCTTTCCTGCGTCCCACACAGTCTCTATAGCAATTTCCCCATTTAAATTCCATTTAAAATAGTCTTCTATTGTCTCTATTGCCTTATTTACAATCTTCTGATCATTAAATAAAAATTCATTCATCCTCCATCTAACCGTTCGGATATCTCTACCTTTTAGCTCAATGGAGACCGCATTATGATCAGATATAGTTCTTGGAAGAATTTCCGATTTAGTTAGATTTTGAGTTAGTTCCTTCGAAATCCAAATGCTGTCTATTCTCCCCCAACTCTGATTTGGGTTTGAGAAGAAAGTATACTGTTTTGTAGTGGGGTTTTTAAGTCTCCACGCATCAATCAGTCCCAGATTTTTTGCCATATCAAAGAAGGATCTCGGTAATTTACCTTCCTTCTTCTCCTGTTTTTTTGTTGACTTATCTAGGTTTGGGGACACCACCCCGTTAAAGTCACCCATCAATATCATTTTTTGGTCCATCCATTCCATCAATTTGTCTCCTAATTCCAAATAAAAGGCTGATTTTTTATCATTTGGGGCATATATTCCCACAACAATTATTTTTTCTCCCTGAAACACCATTTGAACAATGACTACTCTCCCTTGGTCATCTTTGTATAATAATTGTGGATCATATTTTTCCTTTATGTATATTACCACCCCTCTTTTCTTCACTCTATCTGATGTCACAAAATCTATTCCCAATCTCTTATTGCTTAGTAATCTCTTATGCTTATTTATTATGTGCGTCTCTTGGAGACATATTAAGTCACAGTTCTTTTTCAGTAATATGTGAGTAATCTGATTCCTTTTATTTTTATTGTTCAGTCCATTCACATTCCAGTTTAGTATTTTTAATGCCATCTGTTATATACTATTTAATTAACTTATTAAACCTATGTACAATTTAGTGTTCTTTGTCTCCTTCCTCTAGTTCTTCTCTTTCTCCTATTGAGCTCTCCTCTCTTTCTTCTTCTTCACTCCCTCCTTTTTCTTCTCCTTGCTGGTTCTCTACCTCCTCCTCCCCCATCATTTTCCCCAGGTCCTTCTCGTATCTCCTTGCAAATTTTTGAAGTTCTGAGATAGTGGACAGTTTAAACTTTTTTTCTTTGAAATAGAATGAAATACCTTCCGGAAACTCCCATCTATACAAGATCCCATTTTTCTTCAGTTGATTTGTTAATTTTTTATATGGGTCCCTCCTTCGAAGAAATCTCGAAGGAATCTCTTTGTAAATAATAATTGGGTTTTCTTCAATATATAACCTTTTGACATAGTTCTGTTTCAAAATTTCGTTTCTTATCTCCAATGAGTTAAACATGGCTATTACATCTCCTGGCAATTTTTTCCCTCTGGCCTTGGCCGATTTTGTTCTTATTTGAAATATGTTTACCAAGCAATGGTTTATCTCTTCTTCTTTTCTATCTAGCCATATTGCCAGCTCTTTCACCACTTTAACTCTAATATTCTCATTTAAATCCTCTGGTATTCCTCTAAGTTTTAGGTTAGATTGATTTTGACGCATCTGCGTCATAGCCATGTTGTCCAACAACTCTTCCTGTGTTGCTCCTATTTCTTTAACTTCTAATCTAATCCTGTCCATCTCTTTCCTACTGTCTTTTGTGTCCTTTTGAACCCTTTTCACTGAATCCTCCAAAACCTTAGCTTTTACCGAGAGATCCTTAACTTTCCCTTTCAGTTCCCCTACCACTTCCTCCAATTTTTTGTCTAGAGTATCTTGTACCTCCATCAATTTTCTCTCAATATACTGTTCATTATTTTTAAATTCTTTTCTTATTTCGGCCATCAAGTTGTCATAATCTCTAATATCTCTTGCCTCCTTCCCCTCTTCTTGTTTTGAAGGCCTCCTTTCCGCTGGTGTTGCCACCCCCTTCTTAGAACCGTTCGGCATTTGTATATTTAAGTTTAGTTCTTCCTAGTATACTGTATAATGTAATATACTATGTGGGTAAGATATAGAGGTAACAAGGTTAACAAGGTTAACGTCTCTCAGATATTGCAACAAGAGTCCAAAATTGACTAAATTGGTACAGCACAAAAATTAACCCTTAATTAAGATCAGATATTAATAATACAGTTTTACCTGTACCTAAATTCAGACACGTATTTAAATCCTCAGAGTCTTATAATTAAATGTAGTAAACACCTGAACCTCCAGAAACACTTCCAGATTCAGGGGGTTCTCAAACTCATAAGCAAGGTCCTGCGAAAACGTATTCTTTAACTTTGCATCCCGGGGTGTATGTCTCTTTAAGTCCCGAAGAATCAAGAGAATCACAGCTGTCTCTGAAGCTCAAAAACGTATCCGGTTGGGGATGAAGAAGGCGGGTCCCCTTTAACTCACTCAATATGGCAGTCCTTTCACAGTCTCACCATCTTTAAGCAAACTTTAAACACAGTCTCACAGTCCCTGTCTTTAAACACAGAGCGCTGCTAAGGCACCTATATTCCACACTCCGTTTAAGTCCCAATTCTCCCCAATCCTGAGGTTTAAAAGCAAAAGTCCTCCACCGAAACCCGTGCTGATTAAAGCGCTCTCCGTCCCGATGAAACAGAAAAGTCTTTTTCCCCTCTCCCTAGTCGATATAGTAGTTCAACTGTTACCTTGCCTCTGACACTTTATACTTTGTGTCTGAGGTCTTTCCACCACACACTCACTGGCAGCTTGTTTCCTCTTTTCCTCTTTTGTTTCCTCTCTGCCAGCGTCTTGCTATACTTTCTTTTCACCTTACCGCCAGGAATGGACTCCTCCTCCTTTTCACCAATTATTTCTTCTCCGCTGGGTTCTTATCAAAACGTTCCTTTAATCTTATCTAAGTAATTTCCAGTATTTCTTTATCCCCACTGCTTTTTCCACAGTGATTTATAGCTACTTCCCAGCTTCTCCGCTGTTGTTGGAGGTCCGCCGCTTTCCCTCGGAGTTTGAGGCTTCACAGCATGGAGTCTGTTGCCTCCCCTTTACACTGCAGCTCCAGCCTTGTTAAACACCGGCAACACAGGCGAGCACAGGCAGCGTCGCAGGGTACCTTGTCCCGCAGGATTCCCTCCTGTGGTTTCAGGGTTCACGTAGCCTTCGCGACCCCTCTAAATCTCCATGCTGTTTGAGACTCCCCCAGAGGAGTTATCTCACACTCCTTTTCAGCGGCCGCGGCGTCCCGGACGTCCTATGTACAAAAGTCTTTATTGAGGTTCAGTTTCCATTTTAAAGCCGCAGCGCGCAGCTCTACGTCTCGACCTTAGACCGGCGAAGTCCCGTCTGAGTCTCCGCCCCTTCCACACCAGTTTAACACTCTCGCTTTGCTCCACCTCTTCCTAAGTTCCTTTCTCCTCTGGGCCCTCCTGCCCGCTAGGGTTTCATCCTTTCTGGACTCCTCTGACGCTGACCCTGATGATTCTTCCCCCTCCTTCCGGCGGGCTTTAGGACCTGGTTCCCTATCCGGGCTACCTTCTGTGCCGCTCGCCTGTACATTTGAACTTGGCGCGCGCGCCCAGCCTGCAACTTTCCTCTTGACCGTTCCCTCGCTCTCCGATGGAGGCGTAGCCAACCCTGACTCATCTTCTCTTGCTGGTGGTGCATATGTGGGCTCTGATACCTGGGACTCCTCCCCCCCCCCACTACGCTCTGGTGGGGAAGCTGGTCCTGATTTCCAACTGCTGCTCTGGGAGTCCCCGCTGGCCCCTTGCTTCTGGGGTGTCCCCCTTGGGTCCCCCCTTGCCCTGCTCATCGGCGCCCCCTTCTGTGAATCTTCCGATTCGCTGGAGAGGCTCATGGAATCTATCGGGCTGCTGTCATCTTCTCCTACGCTGCCTCGGATTGCTCCCCCTCGCTCTCCATCTCCTCTCCTCCCTGCGCTCCCACTGAGTCCCTGACAGGAAGAATCCGAGGGGAGCGTAGAAGAGGACAGTGGACCGAGGGATTCCATGAGCCTCTCCAGCGAATCGGAAGATTCACAGATTGGGGCGCCGATGGGCAGGGCAAGGGGGGACCCAAGGGGGACACCCCAGAAGCAAGGGGCCAGCGGGGACTCCCAGAGCAGCAGTTGGAAATCAGGACCAGCTTCCCCACCAGAGCGTAGTGGGGGGGAAGAGTCCCAAGGATCGGGGCCAGTGCATTCCCCACCAGGGAGAGAAGATAAGGCAGGGCTGACCACGCCTCCATCAGAAAGTCGGACAACGGAGGAGAGGTCAGATCCGGCCAGTGTCCCGGAAGAGGGAAGCAGTGACCGAAGTAGTGTAACGGTTAGGAGAAAGGTCACTGGGCTGGCGCGAGAGGCAAGTTCAAATGTACAGGAGCGCGGGACAGCAGAGAATGACGATTGGGAACCGGGTGCTAAAGCCTGCCGGAGGGAGGGGGAGGAGCTAAGCGACTCAGCGTCGGAAGAGTCCAGAAAGGGCAATGCCCCAGCGGGCAGGAGGACCCAGAGGAGTAGAGAGCAGCGTAAAAGGTGGAGCAGGGCTAGGATCTTAAACTGGTGTCATAGGGGAGGGGACTCAGACGGGACTTCGCCGATCTAGGGTTTAAGACGTAGGGCTGCACGCTGTGGCTTTGAAATGGAAACTGAACTTCAATAAAGACTTTTGTACATTACTACAGCCTAGCGTTGGTCCTCTGTGAGCTGGGACCTAGAGGCAGCTCTGACAGCACCAAACAGGAAATCACCAGATAGAGGACTTGAGCAAAGAGCATTGGATAGAAGATCACCAAATAAAGGAATAGTGGAGATAGCAGCATTATCTTTTGGATTGGACTCCCCCAGTGAACCTGCCGTCAACATTACCAACAGAAGAAGAGCAAGCATTTGGAGAAAAAGCAGAGTAATTACACTGTGGCGTTGCAAGTGTTGAGCTGGAATGTGAATGGACTGAACTCCCCGGAAAAGAGGCAGAGAGTCTTTCATTTATTAAAAAAAGAACAATTGGATTTGATTTGTCTACAAGAAACACATGTGATAAGGCTACACAGGAAGATATTGAGCAACAAAAGATTAGGGTCATGAATTTATCTCATCAGATAAAGTTAAAAAAAGAGGAGTAGTTCTTTATGCAAAAGAAAGCCTATCACCGAAATTTATATTCAAAGATGACCAAGGAAGATTTGTTGCAATTGAAATTCAATCACAAGGAGAGCAATTCTTGATAGTAGGCATCTATGCACCAAATGAAGGAAAATCGGAATTTTTTAAGAAACTACATGAGACCCTGATGCACTATATGGATTACAATATGATCTTGATGGGAGACATGAATGGAGTGGTGTCTACAAATATGGATAAGGCTCAGAGACAGGTAGTCACCAAAGATGGTAGACTACCAAAAACCTTTTTTTGACATGACTGAAAATATGGACTTAGTTGATATTTGGAGAATAATAAAGAATCCTCTGGGAAGAGAGGGAACTTTCTTCTCCGAGCCTAAAATGACATGGACAAGAATTGACCAAATCTGGGTAACTAGAGGACTGGCTCCAAAGACCAGCAAAGTGGAGATTTGCCCCAAGACTTGTTCTGATCATAATGCAGTGAAGATGGAAATGAAATTGACGCCAATTGGTTCCTTCAGATAGAGGATGAATGATACTTTGTTTAGGAATGAAGAAGTGATGAAGGCGGCCCAAAAAACTCTGAGAGACTACTTTGAGATAAGTATGAACACAACAGTGGAAAAAAGAGTAATCTGGAATGCAAGTAAGGCAGTTATGAGAGGATTCCTGATACAACAGAATGCAATTAAGAAGAGAACCCAAAATGAAAAAAAGGATAAAATCTTGGAAAAAATAAAGGAAGGAGAAAAGAAGCTGAGAGCAAAACCAAAATCACAGGAGATCCTGAAAGAGATAAAGTTATATCAAGTACAATATATGAAATTGATGAACCAGGAAATAGAATGGAAGATTACAAAATTTTTGCAGATATTTTGGCTAAAAGATTAAAAAGGGTGTTAGTAGAAGAAATTCATAAAGACCAAGCGGGCTTTCTCCCGGGCAGACATTTGTCTGATAATACGAGGAATATAATTTATATTCTAGAAAAATTACAAGTGAATATCAATACTAAGGCAGTTTTGATTTTTGTGGATGCAGAGAAGGCCTTTGACAACATTTCTTGGAGTTTTATGAAGAAGAATCTACAGGGGATGGGGGTAGGTCAAGGTTTTGAAAATGGTATAGGTGCAATTTATTCAGAACAAAAGGCAAAATTAATTGTGAACAATGCAGTGACAGAAGAGTTTAAGATTGAGAAAGGAACACGACAAGGTTGCCCAATCTCTCCATTGCTTTTTATATCGGTCCTGGAGGTTTTGTTAAATATGATCAGAAAGGACCAATTGGTTAAAGGCATACAAGTGGGTGCTAAACAGTACAAACTGAAAGCATTTGCTGATGATTTAGTATTGACTTTGCAGGAGCCAGAATCTAGTACCAAAAGGGTACTGGAATTGATTCAAAACAAAGATCACCACAGCCAATCACAAACAAACAACCACACCCTAGGCCAACCCCAACCTCTCTTACCACCAAAGGAACACAAGTGAACGGCAGAGAACCGGCACGAGTAACGCTGACACCAAACCCTACATACATTAAGCAAAATAGAAACAGGTTCACCACACTTTCTCATCCTGGTCTTCTTTTATCTTCTTCCAGCTGCCTATGGTTGTGAAGGAGATTTACAACCGTCTCCACCAGATCCCCGACACCCGCACTAAGGAAGTGACACTTTCGGCTATTGTCAGCCTAGCCACCAAGCGCATGCAGCCGGTCGTAGACAGCCTGTTGGACTGTTCGATGGAGTGTGATGAGTAAGTTTTTGTGATGTGAAAATGGGGAGGGGTAGATTTAAGGGGTTTCTTAATTTATATTTATTTATATTGAATTTCGTACTTGCAAAAAATTGTGTTCCGAGTTGTGGTTTCTTTCTTTGCTAATGTATGTGCAATATAAAGAAAATATCAAAGGCCTGACTTTTTTTAAGAAAAGGAAAAAGGAAAAATTCTCTTTTGAAAAATTACAGAAGTGCCACGGTGATCTGGAAGGCCTTGGTCGCTGATCAGTATTCCAGCGTCAAGCTGCTGAGACCCCTCCTGAAAAGGCTGCAGGATGAAGACCCCAAAGCGGAAGTCACTTCCAGGCGACGCAGCACTTCTCAAATGCCAATGGCGGTACGAAACCACTCATTTTCTCTCTCCTGGATTGTTTTGAATGGGAGCTGGATGGGGCTGGGGGCTTCTTGCTGGGAGGGGGGTGCATCTTAATAAGTGGTCCATCCTGTGAGCACCTGCTTTGTATGCAGAAGGGCCCCAGCATCTCCATGTCGGGGAGTTCCTTGCCTGAAACCCTGGACAGCCACTGCTAGTCAGTGTAGACAACACTGAGGGAGATGGACCGGGGCTCTGAGTCGTGTCTGAGTCTGAGATCTTGATCTGACGATGACCTCTGCTGAATGCCGTTCTCCTGTCCTTGTCCCTCCAGGCTACCAACGCTCTGTGTCATATCCTGTCGTTCCCTGAGGCTGCAGGTATCCTGAAGAGCAAGTTCCACCACCTGCTGTTTGCACTTAGCACTCAGATCTGTTTTGTCCATGAGGCGAGAAGAAGAGGTTCGAGGGCGGCAAGTCTAATCCCGGAGCCCTCTTCGCATCTCGATCCACTGATGTAAGGGACCTGCTAATGCATTTGGGGGGGGCCCTCCCTTCTCTCTCTGACCCATAGCGGTGATGGCTCAGCCCTCCCCCAAGAGATAGGCTTCATTTGGACATGGAGGTTCTGCTTAGGTTAGATAGCTAGGAGACCCAGGCTTCCCCAACCCCTGTGCTCTTCAGTCACTTTGGACCACAACTCCCACCAGCCCCAGCCAGCACAACTGGGCTGAAGATGGGAGTTATTGTAGCCCAAAACATCTGAAGGACACTAGGATGGGAGAGGATGTTGGAGACTCTCCCGCACGATGGGCTGATTTGGGTGTGGTGGGATTCACGTGTCATGAAACCTTAAGTCTCCATCACAGCCGAAAGGTTGCCGCTTGTGCTGGAAACATGGGGGAGGCTGCAGGGGGTGATGGTTGGGGTTGGACTGCAAGATGTCAAGGACCTAAAACTCCCCAGATGAACCTACCCAGACCTTGCGCTCATCATCGGAAGCCCCTCTTCACGTGCCTCCTCCACACAAGAAGGGGCCTTTTCTGTGGTGGCTCCCCATTAGTGGGTTGCTCTCCCCAGGGAGGCTTGCCTGGTGCCTTTAGATGCCAGGCAAAAATGGTCCTCTTCACGCCATTGGCTGATTAATCTCCTATGCCCTTTCAACTGCGTTTGTTGGAGGGAGAGGAGTTATTGGTTTGCTTTGGTTCTTGTTTTTATTCTGTATTTTGTGCTTTTTAACTTGCATTTTTATGTTGTGAACTGCCCGGAGATCTACGGGTGAAGGGCAGTATACAAATTTTTAAAATATAATATTCTTAATTCCTTCACTTGACTCAGGACCGCTGTGCAGGCCCTGAAACAACTGATTGGGCGTGCTGAATACCTTGACGAATTTGAGGTTTTGGGGTTGCAAAGCTGCTGGGATATGCTGTCAAGTCCAGAAAGCTTTTTCAAAGGCATTCGTCTTCTGGCAAGGTAAGAAGGTGAAAAGGACTGGCAGGTGAGGCATGAAGAGCAAGGCCTGCTTTCTGGGGAAATGGGGATAAACTTCTTATTTATTTCAGAAAATGTACCATATTGTTCACTCTATAAGACGCACTTTCCCCCTCCTAAAAAGTAAGGGGAAATGTGTGTGCGTCTTAGGGAGCGAATGCAGGCGGGAGGCTCTGCTCAGCGTTCAAGTAACCTGGTGGTGGTTGTTGTTGTGCAGGAACGCTGGGTGGTTCTTCCTGCCAGCTTCAGACTTGTGAATTCTTTGTCTCTTACTCTTATGTTTCAGGACCTTGTTCACCTCCTCAACAGAACAGTACCAGAGGATTGCCCGATTGGCACGGGAATATATGTGCTGTCCGAACAACAAGAAGAGAGCCATTGGCATGGCGTTTTACTTGGAGGTAGGAACTGGAAACAGGGAATGCCTGTTCTAATGTTTCTAATGGTTTCTTTATTCCTCACAATTTAACTGTCAAATGTTCTTTAGTATTTACACATTTTTTATTTAATTGTACAACTTCAGCTGCATTCACTGCTATCATGTCTAATATATATGGACAGTATTTTTTTGATAGAAGATGAATGTATACATAATAAAAGATGCACTTACAGTGGCTTTGCTCCAACTTAGGGGATGTCTGACTCCGATACGGACACTTCCGTGACCTAGTGCGCAAGTTACTGCAGGCAGCAATCATACAGGTATTCCATTAATGGATGAGCAAGTCTTCACCTTTGGAAGGCTAAGATTTTTCTTAAAATTACATTTTTATATGTACTATTGGAAACACCTTAAAGCTGGTATAAGTTCATATGTGTTTATTTTTGCCTGCTTTAAAGATTGATTTTTGTATGTCTGCTGGTTTATTATATATCTTTTTTTCTCTTTGTTCCGCTATGTATTGGGGTGGGGAGACATAACAACAACAACAACAACAACAACAACAACAACAACAACAACAACAATTCTTTGCTCGTCCAAATAAGCTTTTTTCATATATTTATTGAGGCCACTAAGTCTTTGAACTGAAGAGATTTCTCCAGTTTCAAGCGTCATCTCATGCTCTTTATGAGCCAAGTCCAAACCCTCCTGCAGTTCAGACCCAGCTTAGGATGTGTTTGGTTCAGCATGATTCCAACCAGCTCATACTCTTTCCTTCCCTTTCCCACCAAAATGTACCTGACTGTGAGAGCAGAGGTGAATTAGATTGGGAGGGCCATGCCCAGCCCTAGAGGTTGGAAGGCGGGGTCCAGGCCCACCAGAAACCAGCAGAGAACTCCATAGTTCCAAATGGAAGCACCAGCCTAGCTTCTGCTGCAGCCACGTTGGGATGAGAAGGGGCAGGAGGGGTCATGCGTGGCTGGGTGCTTCTTGCTGGAGACCATTGAACTGAAGTGAGCTGCTTTGGGGGCCAACCTGAATCAATCCCAAAATAACCCGTTCAAGAGGTGCTTTTTAGAAACTGAGCTCACACTAAAACTGTAAAACCATGAAAATATATGCTTATGAAATACATGATATTTGTTGTCTGATAAGGGGGGGGGCGGCAGCTCTATACCTTCCATGGGTCACAACAAGCCTGGGGGTCAAAACAAAGCACCACCATCTCAGGTGAATATCAGGATTGAGTCCATTGCTCAACTTTATCTGGTGTCACTTAGGCTCTGCCAGTGAGACCACTTGTGCTGCTGCCACTGCCCTGTCTGGCTGTCAAAGCCTCGACGACATGCGCTGCTGCCTCTTTCTGCCTCCGCCTCTTCTGGCTGTCAAAGCCTTGACAACCTGCGCTGCTGCCCCTTCTGGCTGTCCAAGCCTCGATGACCTGCTGCCGCTGCCCCTTCTGGCTGTCAAAGCCTTGACAATCTGTGCTGCTGCCTCTGCCGCTTCTGGCTGTCAAAGCCTCGACGATCTGCGCTGCTGCCTCTGCCTCTTCTGGCTGTCCAAGCCTCGACAATCTGTGCTGCTGCCTCTGCCTCTTCTGGCTGTCAAAGCCTCGACGACCTGCACTGCTGCCTCTTTCTTTTCTGGCTGTCAAAGCCTTGACGACCTGCGCTGCTGCCTCTTCCTTTTCTTGTTGTCAAACCTCGATGACCTGCGCTGCTGCCACAGCCCCTTCTGGCTGTCAAGGCCTCAACGATATGCGCTGCTGCCTCTGCCTCTTCTGTCTGTCAAAGCCTCGACGACCTGTGCTGCTGCCTCTTCCTTTTCTGGCTGTCAAAGTCTCGACAACGTGTTCTGCTGCCGCTGCGCCTTCTGGCTGTCAAAGCCTCAACGATCTGCGCTGCTGCCTCCGCCTCTTCTGGCTGTCAAAGCCTCGATGACCTGCGCTGCTGCTGCTGCCCCTCTGGCTGTCAAAGACTCGACAACCTGCGCTGCTGCCTCCGCCTCTTCTGGCTGTCAAAGCCTCGACGACCTGCACTGCTGCCGCAGCCCCTTCTGGCTGTCAAAATCTCGATGAGCTGCACTGCTGCCTCCACCTCTTCTGGCTGTCAAATCCTCGACAATCTGCGCTGCTGCCGCAGCCCCTTCTTGTTGTCAAAGCCTCGACAACCTGTGCTGCTGCCTCTGCTTCTTCTGGAAGTCAGTGACTCAATGACCTTTGCTGCTGCCGCTGTCCCGTCTGGCTGTCAAAGCCTTGATGACCTGCACTGCTGCCGCAGCCCCTTCTGGCTGTCAAAGTCTCGATGAGCTGCACTGCTGCCTCCACCTCTTCTGGCTGTCAAATCCTCGACAATCTGCGCTGCTGCCGCAGCCCCTTCTTGTTGTCAAAGCCTCGACAACCTGTGCTGCTGCCTCTGCTTCTTCTGGAAGTCAGCGACTCAATGACCTTTGCTGCTGCCGCTGTCCCGTCTGGCTGTCAAAGCCTCAACGACCTGCTCTGCTGCCGCAGCCCCTTCTGGCTGTCAAAACCTCAATGACCTTTGCTGCTGCCTCTGCCTCTTCTGGCTGTTAAAGCCTTGACGACCTGCGCTGCTGCCGCTGCCCCTTCTGGCTGTCAAAGCCTCAACGATCATCGCTGCTGCCTCTGCCTCTCCTGGCTGTCAAAGCCTCGACGACCTGCACTGCTGCCTCTTCCTTTTCTGGCTGTCAAAGCCTCAACGATCTACGCTGCTGCCTCTGCCTCTTCTGGCTGTCAAAGCCTCGATGACCTGCACTGCTGCCTCCACCTCTTCTGGCTGTTGAAGCCTTGACAACCTGCGATGCTGACGCTTCTGGCTGTCAAAGCCTCGACGACCTGCTGCCGCTGCCCCTTCTGGCTGTCAAAGCCTCAACAATCTGCGCTGCTACCTCTGCCGCTTCTGGCTGTCAAAGCCTCGACGATCTGCGCTGCTGCCTCTGCCTCTTCTGGCTGTCAAAGCCTTGACAATCTGTGCTGCTGCCTCTGCCTTTTCTGGCTGTCAAAGCCTCGACGACCTGCACTACTGCCTCTTCCTTTTCTGGCTGTCAAAGCCTCGACGACCTGCGATGCTGCCTCTTCCTTTTCTTGTTGTCAAAGCCTCGATGACCTGCGCTGCTGCCTCTGCCTCTTCTGGCTGTCAAAGTCTCAACGATCTGCGCTGCTACCACAGCCTCTTCTGGCTGTCAAAGCCTCAACAATATGCACTGCTGTCTCTGCCTCTTCTGTCTGTCAAAGCCTCGACGACCTGTGCTGCTGCCGCTGCCCCTTCTGGCTGTCAAAGCCTCAACGATCTGTGCTGCTGCCTCTTCCTGTTCTGGCTGTCAAAGTCTCGACAACCTGTGCTGCTGCCGCTGCCGCTGCCCCTTCTGGCTGTCAAAGCCTCAACGACCTGCGCTGCTGCCACAGCCTCTTCTGGCTGTCAAAGCCTCAACGTCCTGCACTGCTGCCTCTTCCTTTTCTGGATGTCAAAGTCTCGACAACCTGCGCTGCTGCCGCTGCCCTTTCTGGGTGTCAAAGCCTCAACGACCTGGCCTGCTGCCGCTGCCTCTTCTGGCTGTCAAAGCCTCGACGACCTGCACTGCTGCCTCTTCCTTTTCTGGCTGTCAAAGCCTCAACGATCTACGCTGCTGCCTCTGCCTCTTCTGGCTGTCAAAGCCTCGACGACCTGCTGCTGCTGCCCCTTCTGGCTGTCAAAGCCTCAACAATCTGCGCTGCTACCTCTGCCGCTTCTGGCTGTCAAAGCCTCGACGATCTGCGCTGCTGCCTCTGCCTCTTCTGGCTGTCAAAGCCTCGACAATCTATGCTGCTGCCTCTGCCTCTTCTGGCTGTCAAAGCCTCGACGACCTGCACTACTGCCTCTTCCTTTTCTGGCTGTCAAAGCCTCGACGACCTGCGATGCTGCCTCTTCCTTTTCTTGTTGTCAAAGCCTCGATGACCTGCGCTGCTGCCTCTGCCTCTTCTGGCTGTCAAAGTCTCAACGATCTGCGCTGCTACCACAGCCTCTTCTGGCTGTCAAAGCCTCAACAATATGCACTGCTGTCTCTGCCTCTTCTGTCTGTCAAAGCCTCGACGACCTGTGCTGCCGCCGCTGCCCCTTCTGGCTGTCAAAGCCTCAACGATCTGCGCTGCTGCCTCTTCCTGTTCTGGCTGTCAAAGTCTCGACAACCTGTGCTGCTGCCACTGCCGCTGCCCCTTCTGGCTGTCAAAGCCTCAACGACCTGCGCTGCTGCCACAGCCTCTTCTGGCTGTCAAAGCCTCAACGTCCTGCACTGCTGCTCTTCCTTTTCTGGATGTCAAAGTCTCGACAACCTGCGCTGCTGCCGCTGCCCCTTCTGGCTGTCAAAGCCTCAACGACCTGCGCTGCTGCCGCTGCCCCTTCTGGCTGTCAAAGCCTCAACGACCTGCGCTGCTGCCGCTGCCCCTTCTGGCTGTCAAAGCCTCAACGATCTACGCTGCTGCCTCTGCCTCTTCTGGCTGTCAAAGCCTCGATGACCTGCACTGCTGCCTCTGCCTCTTCTGGCTGTCAAAGCCTCAACGACCTGCGCTGCTGCCGCTGCCCCTCCTGGCTGTCAAAGCCTCGAAGACCTGCGCTGCTGCCGCTGCCCCTTCTGGCTGTCAAAGCCTCAACGATCTACGCTGCTGCCTCTGCCTCTTCTGGCTGTCAAAGTCTCGACAACCTGCGCTGCGGCCTCCGCCTCTTCTGGCTGTCAAAGCCTCAACGACCTGTGCTGCTGCCTCTTCCTTTTCTGGCTGTCAAAGTCTCGACGACCTGCGCTGCTGCTGCTGCCCCTTCTGGCTGTCAAAGCCTCAACGACCTGCGATGCTGCCTCCGCCTCTTCTGGCTGTCAAAGCCTCAACGACCTGCAATGCTGCCTCCGCCCCTTCTGGCTGTCAAAGCCTCAACAACCTATGCTGCCGCCTCTGCCCCTTCTGGCTGTCAAAGCCTCGACAACCTGTGCTGCTGCCTCTGCTTCTTCTGGAAGTCAGAGACTCGATGACCTTTGCTGCTGCCGCTGCCCCGTCTAGCTGTCAAAGCCTCAACGACCTGCTCTGCTGCCGCAGCCCCTTCTGGCTGTCAAAGCCTCAATGACCTTTGCTGCTGCCTCTGCCTCTTCTGGCTGTCAAAACCGCGACGACCTGTGCTGCTGCCTCTTCCTTTTCTGGCTGTCAAAGCCTTGATGACCTGCACTGCTGCCGCTGACGCTTCTGACTGTCAAACCTCCATGACCTGCGCTGCTTCTTCTGCCCCTTCTGGCTGTGAAAGATTCCACAACCTGCGCTGCTGCTGCTGCGCCTTCTGGCTGTCAAAGCCTTGACGACCTGCGCTGCTGCCTCCGCCTCTTCTGGCTGTCAAAGCCTCGATGACCTGTGCTGCTGCCGCAGCCCCTTCTTCCTGTCAAAGCCTCGACAACCTGTGCTGCCGCCTCTGCCCCTTCTGGCTGTCAAAGCCTCGACAACCTGTGCTGCTGCCTCTTCTTCTTCTGACTGTCAAAGCCTCGATGACCTGCGCTGCTGCCTCTGCCTCTTCTGGCTGTCTAAGACTTGACAAGCTGCGCTGCTGCGACTGCCCCTTCTGGCTGTCAAAGCCTCAACGACCTGCTCTGCTGCTGCAGCCCCTTCTGGCTGTCAAAGCCTCAACGATCTGTGCTGCTGCCACAGCCCCTTCTGGCTGTCAGAGCCGCAAAGATATGCGCTGTTGCCTCTGCCTCTTCTGGCTGTCAAAGAGTCGACGACCTGCGCTGCTGCCTCTGCATCTTCTGGCTGTTAAAAGCCTCGATGACCTGCACTGGTGACGCTGACGCTTCTGGCTGTCAAAGCCTCGATGAACTGCACTGCTTCCTCCGCCTCTTCTGGCTGTCAAAGCCTCGATGATCGGCGCTGCTGTCTCTGCCTCTTCTGGCTGTCAAAGCCTCGACGACCTGCGCTGCTGCCTCTGCCTTTTCTGACTGTCAAAGCCTCGATGACCTGTGCTGCTGCCGCTGCCCCTTCTGGCTGTCAAAGCCTCGACGATCTGCGCAGCTGCCTCTGCCTTTTCTGGCTGTCAAAGCCTCGATGACCTTCGCTGCTGCCTCCGCCTCTTCTGGCTGTCAGAGCCTCGACAATCTGCGCTGCTGCCTCTGCCTCTTCTGGCTGTCAAAGCCTCGAAGACCTGTGCTGCTGCCTCTGCCGCTTCTGGTTGTCAAAGCCTCGACAACCTGCGCTGCTGCCGCTGCCCCTTTTGGCTGTCAAAGCCTTGAGGACCTGTTCTACTGCCTCTGCCCCTTCTGGCGGTCAAAGCCTCAATGACCTGCGCTGCTGCCTCTGCCTCTTCTGGCTGTCAAAGCCTCGACGATCTGCGCTGCTGCCTCTGCCTCTTTGGCTGTCAAAGCCTCGACAACCTGTGCTGCTGCCTCTGCCGCTTCTGGCTGTCAAAGCCTCGACGACCTGCGCTGCTGCCTCTTCCTTTTCTGGCTGTCATGGCCTTGATGACCTGCGCTGCCGCCACAGCCCCTTCTAGCTGTCAAAGCCTCGATGTCCTGCGCTGCCGCCGCTGCCCCTTCTGGCTGTCAAGCCTCGACGATATGCGCTGCTGCCTCTTCCTCTTCTGGCTGTCAAAGCCTCAATGACCTGCGCTGCTGCCTCTGCCTCTTCTGGCTGTCAAAGCCTCGACGATCTGCGCTGCTGCCTCTGCCTCTTTGGCTGTCAAAGCCTCGACGATCTGCGCTGCTGCCTCTGCCTCTTCTGGCTGTCAAAGCCTCGACAATCTATGCTGCTGCCTCTGCCTCTTCTGGCTGTCAAAGCCTCGACGACCTGCACTACTGCCTCTTCCTTTTCTGGCTGTCAAAGCCTCGATGACCTGCACTGCTGCCGCTGCCCCTTCTGGCTGTCAAAGCCTCGATGACCTGCGCTGTTGCCGCAGCCCCTTCTCACTGGGAATCTGGAGACCCATTAAAAATCACAGGCGGGTGAAGCCTGTGAACGTGGGATTTGGCGGGCACCCTTTGCACCTCCCCTACCCACGGGGAAACCCAGTTTCAGGTATCCGGAGCGACGTGGGGTGAGCGGCATGGTGCTTCGAATCGACTGCTTCTTCCACGGTGCGAAGCCGCTATGCTGTTGCCGGAGAGCGCTGACTTTTTTCTTGTGGACAATTTGACTTTAAAGCAACTACCCATGAGTAGAGCTGAAGCAGGAGAATTGAATTTTTAAACGTCTAATTTGGTATCGAAAAGGGGAGGTTCAACACAGGAAGTCCGCCTTCCCCTTTTGTAACTAGACTGAAGCAACGAGTCTGCAAGCTGAAGTCTTCGAAAGCCTATCGTAAAGGACTAAATTCCCATTGGTAAAAAACATTAAACCCCCCTTGGAGGCTGGAGAAGGGGGGAGGGAGTTTTCGACGGAGCATGTCTGCAGGAGAGAGCGAAGAGAGTTAAAATACCACTGCTCCGACCCTGGAAACAGTCTGGTAGCAGGACTGACCTTCATTGACAGTGATTAGAACGTTCATTGACAGCTAGCTAAATAAGAGAAATACATTGTTTCCACTGTCTCCGTCTGCTCTTAAAAAGGAGTAAAAGTAACTGAAAATTGAAACTAACTTCATTGTTTGAACTGTGTTTAAAAGGGGACATTACGGATTAATATAAATAGAAACTGTTTCCTCCTAGAGGAAGCTTTTGAAACTGATACAAGTGCTGGGCTGGGGGAATTTCCAGCTGCAAGATAAAAAACTGTGTGACTCTGCGACTGACCTTGAATCTTTTAAGTGTTATGGCAAATGGAAAGGAAAAAACAGACCAGTCAATTCCTGAAAAAACATTAAGGTCTGGGAAGACTTTGCAGCAACCCAGGAGAGCCTCAACATCAGGCCCCCCTGCCTCTTCGGCTGCTGTACCAGCATACTCAAAATCAAGAGGAATGTCAACAGAAGAGGCCTTAGCGGTTGCATTAAGCAAGATAAATGATTCATTGTAACAGCTTAACAAGAAAGTGGATGTGGCAACCACTAAAATTGATTTAGTATAAATAATCTGGGTCAAAAGGTGAATACCAATACAGAAACCATTCAGAAATTGATACAGGAATCTACTTTGATACAGCAGACTGCGGAGGAAGCCAGGGAAAAAGCTGTTGCTGTGGAATGTAAAGTAACACAACTGGAGAGAGAGAGAGAGTCCCAGCCCTACAGAGGCAACTTGATGACCATAAGTTGAAGCTTGCTATGATTGAACTTAAAGAAAAACAGACGAATCTGAGGATCAGAGCTTTACCTGAATTGGAGAAGGAAAGTTTGATCAGAGCTTTACCTGAATTGGAGAAGGAAAGTTTGATAGACTTTCTCACGCAGGAATTTGCCAACTTTTGGGACTTGGACTTGGGCCGAGAAGAGTTTAGAATTGTGAAGGCCTTCAGACTTGGAAGAGGAGGGAAAAAAGAGAAGAATAGAATAAGAGATTGCTTGATTACCCTCCAAATCAAAGAAGAGAGAGACAGAATATTGGGTTGGCACTACCAGAAGAACTTAGAAGTACAACAGTCAAGAGTGGAAAATTTTTAAGACATCCCGAAATATCTCTTGGATCTTAGGCCTAACTACAGGGACTTGGTTACCCTGCTGAGAAGGAATAAAATCATCTTTAGGTGGGAGTTTCCCCAAGGTCTATCTTTCAGTTTCAAAGGAAGGAAAATAAAAATAAGATCAGTAGAAGATAAAGTAAAGTTTTTGTATAAATACGAAGAAGATCTGCAGAAGGAACTTGGAAAAGAGCCACGAGCATCGGATAGAAGATCACCAGATAGAGGACTAGAGCAAAGAGCATCAGATCACCAAATAGAGGAATATTGGATATATCAGCATTACCCTTTGGATTGGATCCCCCCAGTGAACGTGTCACCAACACCACCAACCGATGAGCAAGCATTGGGCATAGTTGGAGGAATATCAGTGTAATTACATCATGGTGTTGCAAGTTTTGAGCTGGAATGTAAATGGACTGAACTCCCCAGAAAAAAAGCGGAGAGTCTCATTTATTGAAAAAAGAACAATTGGACTTGAACTGTTTACAAGAAACACATGTGATAAGGCTACACAGGAAGATATTGAGTAATAAAAGATTGGGCCATTAATTTATCTCATCAGATAAAGTTAAAAAAAGAGGAGTGGTCCTTTATGCAAAGGAGAGCCTATCACCGAAATTTATATTCAAAGATGACCAAGGAAGATTTGTTGCAATTGAAATTCAATCACAAGGAGAGCAATTCTTGATAGTAGGCATCTATGCACCAAATGAAGGAAAATCGGAGTTCTTTAAGAAGTTACATGAAACTCTGATGGATTATATGGACTATAATATGATTTTGATGGGAGATATGAATGGAGTGGTGTCTACAAATATGGACAAGGCACAGAGACAGGTAGTCACTAAAGATGGTAGACTACCAAAAACCTTTTTTGACATGACTGAAAATATGGACTTAGTTGACATTTGGAGAATGAAGAGTCCTCGGGGAAGAGAGGGAACTTTCTTCTCTGAGGCTAAAATGACATGGACAAGAATTGACCAAATTTGGATAACTAGAGGACTGGTTCCGAAGACTAGCAAAGTGGAGATTTGCCCCAAAACTTGTTCTGACCATAACGCTGTGAAGATGGAAATTAAATTGACGCCAATTGGTTCTTTTAGATGGAGGATGAACGATACATTGTTCAGGAATGAAGAAGTGACCAAGAAGGCCCAAAAAACTCTGAGAGACTATTTTGAGATAAATATGACTACTACAGTGGAAAAAAAGAATAATTTGGGACGCAAGTAAAGCGGTTATGAGAGGATTTTTAATACAACAGAATGCAGTTAAGAAGAGAACTCAAAATCAAAAAAAGGATAAAATCCTGGAGAAAATAAAGGAAGGAGAGAAGAAACGGAGAGCAAAACCAAAGTCACAGGAGATCCTGAAAGAGATAAAGTTATACCAAGTACAATATACGAAGCTGATTGTCAGAGCTGCCCGAGGTCCCAGCTCACAGAGGACCAACGCCGGGTCGTGGTTATATACAAAAGTCTTTATTGAAGTTCAGTTTCCATTCCAAAGCCGTAGCGTAAAGCTCTACGTCTTAAACCCTAGACCGCCGAAGCTCCGTCTGAGTCTCCTCCCCCTAGACACCAGTTTAAGACTCTAGCCTTACTCCACCTCTTCCGTTGTTCTTTCCTCCTCTGGGTCCGTCTGCCCGCCGGGGTGTTGCCCTTTCTGGACTCTTCTGATGCTGAAGAGTCCCCGGATTCTTCCCCCTGCCTCCGGCGTGCTTTAGGACCTGGCTCCCAATCCGAGCTCCCTGCTGTCCCGCGCGCCTGTGCATTTGAACCTGTGCGCGCGCCCACCCAGCCACCTTCCTCCTGACCGTTACACTGCTCCTGTCACTGCTTCCCCCTTCGGGGGGGCTAGCTGGATCTGACTTCCCCTCCGTTCCCTCACTCAGCGATAGGGGCGTGGTCAGCCCTGACTCATCTTCTCTCCCCACTGGAGGGGAAGCCTGCCCTGAAACATGGGACTCTTCCCCCCCGCTACGCTCTGGTGGGGAAACTGGTCCCGATCTCCAGCTGCTGCTTTGGGAGTCGCTGCTGGCCCCTAGCTTCTGGTGCATCCCTCCCGGGACCCCCCTTGCCCTGGCCATCGGAGCCCCCTTCTGTGAATCTTCCGATTCGCTGGAGAGGCTCATGGAATCTCTCGGGCCACTGTCATCTTCCCCTACGCTGCCCTCAGATTCTTCCCCTTCGCTCTCCATCTCCCCTCTTCCCTGTGCTTCTGCTCCTGAGCCCCTGACACTGATGAATCAGGAAATAGAATGGAAGATTAAACAGATGAGGCAAAAGACATTTGAATCGGCAAATAAGTGTGGAAAATTGTTGGCCTGGCAAATGAAAAAAAGACAAAAACTTAATACTATTACTAATTTGGAAGTGGAAGGAAAGAATATACAGAACCCAGTGGAGATTAGGAAGTGCTTTCAGAGGTATTTAAAACAACTTTATACACAGGAGAAGCAGAAAGAAATGGATATTGATTGATTTTTGAAAATAAATGGACTACATAAAATCTCTCAGGAAAGCCAGCTAATGTTGAATTACAAAATAACAGATCAGGAAGTGGAAGGGGCCATCCAGAACAAGCAATAAGGTAAATCTCCAGGACCGGATGGTTTGACTTCAAGATATTACAGACCTTTGAAAGAATGGTTAATACAACCATTGGTGGAAGTCTGTAATGAAATATTGGAGGGGGAAAGGACACCAGAGTCGTGGAAGGAAGCTTATATTACACTTATACCGAAAACAGAGACTGAAAAGACACAGCTTAAGAATTACCGCCCCATGTTGCTGCTTAATGTGGATTACATTTTTTTTGCAGATATTTTGGCTAAAAGATTAAAAAAGGTGTTAGTAGAAGAAATTCATAAAGACCAAGCGGGCTTTCTCCCGGGCAGACATTTGTCTGATAATACGAGTAATATAATTAATATTCTAGAAAAATTACAAGTGAATATCAATACTAAGGCAGTTTTGATTTTTGTGGATGCAGAGAAGGCCTTTGAGAACATTTATTGGAGTTTTATGAAGAAGAATCTACAGGGGATGGGGTAGGTCAAGGTTTTGAAAATGGTATAGGTGCAATTTATTCAGAACAAAAGGCAAAATTAATTGTGAACAATGTAGTGACAGAAGAGTTTAGGATTGAGAAAGGGACACGACAAGGCTGCCCAATTTCTCCATTGCTCTTTATATCGGTCCTTGAGGTTTTGGTAAATATGATTAGAAAGGACCAAGAGGTTAAAGGTATACAACTGGGATCTAAACAGTACTAAACAGTACAAACTGAAAGCATTTGCTGATGATTTAGTATTGACTTTACAGGAGCCAGAATCTAGTACTAAAAGAGTACTGGAACTGATTCAAGAATTCAGACAGGTAGCAGGTTTTAAGTTGAACAAGATGAAAACTAAGGTTTTAGAGAAAAACTTAACTGTGAATGAGAGAGAGAAGTTTCAGGAGGAGACAGGACTAACATTGGTTAAGAAAGTGAAATATTTAGGGGTTAACATGACTGCTAAGAATGTGAACTTATTTAAGGATAATTATGAAAAATGTTGGATTGAAGTGAAAAGGGACTTAGAAATATGGTCAAATTTGAAGTTATCATTGTTAGGCCGAATTGCTGTGATAAAAATGAATGTATTGCCAAGTTGTTTTTGTTTCAAACATTGCAAATTCTGGACAAGATGGATTGTTTCAAGAAGTGGCAGAAAGATATTTCTAGATTTGTCTGGCAGGGCAAGAAGCCTAGAATAAAATTTAAGATATTAACTGATGCTAAAGAAAGAGGTGGATTTGCCCTGCCATAGTAAAAAACTTTACTATGAATCAGCTGCTTTTTGCTGGCTGAGAGAATGGCTGCTTCTTGAAAACACTGACGTGCTGGATCTAGAAGGTTTCAATAATGCATTTGGTTGGCATGCATATTTGTGGTATGATAAGGTAAAAGCACATAAAGCGTTTAAAAACCATATTGTTAGAAAAGCACTGTTCAATGATTGGATAAGATATAAGGATTTGTTAGAAAAGAAAACCCCAAGATGGTTGTCACCAATGGAAGTGAAGGCACAGAAAAAACTCAATATGGAGGACAAATGGCCGAAATATTGGGAAATTTTGGAACAAGATGGTGACAGAATAAAATTGCAGAGCTTTGAAAAATTGAAAAATAAAGTGCGAGATTGGCTCCATTATTACCAAATAATGGAGGCATAAAATTTGGACAAAAAAGTTGGCTTCCAGGTGGAAAAATCAAAATTGGAAACAGAATTGTTAGATCCAAAAACTAAGCATTTGTCAAGAATGTATAACTTGTTGCTGAAATGGAACACTCAGGATGAAACGGTGAAATCTGCTATGATTAAATGGGCACAAGATGTTGGACACAACATAATGATCGCTGACTGGGAACAGTTATGGACCACAGGCATGAAATTCACGGCATGTAATGCCCTAAGAGAAAACTTAATGAAAATGATTTACAGGTGGTACATGACACCAGTCAAGCTTACTAAAATTTACCATTTACCTGACAATAAATGTTGGAAATGCAATGAGACTGATGGTACATTCTTTCACCTTTGGTGGACATGCCCAAGGATTAAGACATTCTGGGTAATGATTTATAATGAAATGAAAAAGGTATTCAAATATACCTTCCTGAAGAAACCAGAGGCCTTTCTCCTGGGCATGGTCGGCCAATTGGTGCCAAAGAAGGATAGAACATTTTTAATGTATGCAACAACAGCAGCAAGAATACTTATCGCAAAGTATTGGAAGACACAAGATTTACCCACCCGGGAAAAATGGCAGATGAAGTTGATGGACCACATGGAACGGGTGGAAATGACTGGCAGAATCCGAGACCAGGGAGAAGAGTTGGTGGAAGAAGACTGGAAAAAGTTTAAAGATTATTTACGGAAATATTGTGAAATTAATGAATGTTAGGAAAATGTTGGAATGAAGCTATATGGCTTTAGTAGAAATGTTATAAGGAATTAAGTATAAACGGATTAATAGAGTATTAAAGGAAAAAATAAGGTTAGAATGTGTTAAGATAATTATAGGATAGAAAACAGAGGAAGATGGAAAGGAATTGCTGAAACAATTAATAGAAGTGGAATACAAAAAGGGAGGTGTGAGGAGGTCGTGGAAATAAGTGAATGAAAGATAATGTGTTTTAAACTGTTTTTGTTTTGTTTTGTTAGTTTAATCTGTTAGTGTTATGTAGTGTTTTTGTATTGTATTGTATTGTTTTTCTGTTTTGTAGTGTTTAAATTGTTGAAAAAGTAATAAATATTGTTTTTTTAAAAAATGAAGAAAGTAGGAAAAACCACTGGGCTGGTAAGATACAATCTAAATCAAATCCCTTATGAATACACAGTGGAAGTGAGGAACAGGTTTAAGGATTTAGATTTGCTGGACAGAGTGCCTGAAGAACTATAGATGGAGGCTCGCAACATTATACAGGAGGCAGCAACGAAAAACATCCCAATGAAAAGGAAATGCAAGAAAGCAAAGTGGCTGTCCAACAAGGCCTTACAAATAGTCGGGGAGAGAAGGCAAGCAAAATGTGAGGGAGATAGTGAAAGATACAGGAAATTGAATGCAGATTTCAAAAAAATAGCAAAGAGAGACAAAAAGGCCTTCTTAAATGAGCAATGCAAAGAAATAGAGGAAAACAACAGAATGGGAAGAACCAGAGATTTGTTCAAGAAAATTGGAGATATGAAAGTAACATTTCGTCCAAAGATTACCATAATAAAGGACAAAAGTGGTAAGGATGCTAGCAAGGTTATGCTTAAAATTCTACAAGGAAGACTCCCAGAAGTGCAAGCTGGATTTAGAAGAGGTAGAGGAACCAAAGACCCAATTTCAAACATGCGCTGGATTATGAAGAAAGCTAGAGACTTCCAGAAAGACATCTACTTCTGCTTCATTGACTATGCAAAAGCCTTTGACTGTGTTGACCACAGCAAACTATGGCAAGTTCTTAAAGAAATGGGAGTGCCTGATCACCTCATCTATCTCCTGAGAAATCTTGATTGGTTCAAAATTGGGAAAGGAGTACGACAAGGCTGTATATTGTCTCCCTGCTTATTTAACTTATATGCAGAATTCATCATGTGAAAGGCTGGGCTGGATGAATACCTAGCCGGAATTAAGATTGCCGGAAGAAATATCAACAACCTCAGATATGCAGATGAAACAACACTGATGGCAGAAAGTGTGCAGGAATTAAAGAACCTTTTAATGAGGGTGAAAGAGAAGAGCGCAAAATATGGTCTGAAGCTCAACATCAAAAAAACGAAGATCATGGCCACTGGGCCCATCACCTCCTGGCAAATAGAAGGGGAAGAAATGGAGGCAGTGAGAGATTTTACTTTCTTGGGCTCCATGATCACTGCAGATGGTGACAGCAGCCATGAAATTAAAAGCTGGAGAAAGATGGGGAAAGATGGAGGATACAAGGAGAAGGGGACAACATGATGAGATGGTGGGAGAGTGTTCTTGAAGCTACGATCATGCGGGAGGCAGTGAAAGACAGGAGGGCCTGGCGTGCTCTGCTCCATAGGGTCACGAAGAGTAGGACATGACTAAATGACTAAACAACAAAAATCCATTAGTCTTCAAAGCAGGGGTTGCGAACCTTTGGCTTGTGAGCCAAATTTCAGCCAGCACAGGTCTCACTTTGACATGTAAGGCTCTTTTTTTCCAAACCACAAACCTGTCCTATAATATGTGACATCAAGTGTGCGGCACAGGCAGCAGCACAGGTCGTTGAGGCTTTGACAGCTAGAAGGGGCAGCGGCGGCAGCGCAGGTCATCGAGATTTTAACAGCCAGAAGAGGCAGAGGCAGCAGTGCAGGTCACCAAGGCTTTGACAGCCAGAAGAGGCAGAGGTAGCAGCACAGCTTGTCGAGGCTTTGAAAGCCAGAAGGGACTGCGGCAGCAGCGCAGGTCTTCGAGGCTTTGACAGCCAGAAGAGGCAGAGGCAGCAGCGCAGGCCATTGAGGGTTTGACAGCCAGAAGGGGCAGAGGCAGCAGCGCAGGTTGTCGAGTCTTTGACAGCCAGAAGAGGCAGAGGAAGCAGCACAGGTCGTCGAGACTTTGACAGCCAGAAGGGACAGTCGAAGCAGCGCAGATTGTCGGGTATTTCACAGCCAGAGTAGGCAGAGGCAGCAGCAAAGATCGTCGAGGCTTTGACAGTGAGAAGAGGCGGAGGCAGCAGCGCAGGTCATCGAGGCTTTGACAGCCAGAAGAAGCAGAGGCAGCAGCACAGGTTGTCGAGTTTCTGACAGCCATAAGAGGCAGAGGCAGCAGCGCAGGTCATCGAGGCTTTGACAGCCAGAAGAGGCTGCGGCAGCAGTGCAGGTCATCGAGGCTTTGACAGCCAGAAGTGGCAGTCGCAGCAGCGCAGGTTGTTGAGTCTTTGACAGCCAGAAGAGGCAGAGGCAGAAGCGCAGGTCATCGAGGTTTTCACAGGCAGAAGGTGCTGCGGCAGCAGTACAGGTCGTCGAGTCTTTGACAGCCAGAAGAGGCAGAGGCAGCAGCGCAGGTCATCAAGGCTTTGAGAGCAAGAAGATGCAGAGGCAGCAGCACAGGTCGTCGAGGCTTTGACATCCAGAAGCGGCAGAGGCAGCAGGGCATGCCATCGTGGCTTTGACAGCCAGAAGAGACAGAGGCAGCAGCACAGGTCGTTGAGGCTTTGACAGCCAGAAGGGGCGGAGGCAGCAGCGCAGGTCATCGAGGCTTTGACAGCCAGAAAAGGCACAGGCAGCAGCGCAGGCCATCGTGGCTTTGACAGCCAGAAGCAGCTGCGGCAGCAGCGCAGGTCGTCGAGGCTTTGACACCCAGAAGAAGCAGAGGCAGCAGCGCAGGTCGTCGAGGCTTTGACAGCCAGAAGTGGCAGTCGCAGCAGCGCAGGTTGTCGAGGCTTTGACAGCCAGAAGAAGCAGAGGCAGCAGCACAGGTTGTCGAGTTTTTGACAGCCAGAAGAGGCAGAGGCAGCACCGCAGGTCATCAAGGCTTTGACAGCCAGAAGGGGCTGCGGGAGCAGCGCAGGTCATCGAGGCTTTGACAGCCAGAAGGGGTTGCCGCAGCAGCACAGGTCATGCAGGCTTTTAAAGCCAGAAGAAGCAGAGGCAGCAGCACAGGTTGTCGAGTCTTTGACAGCCAGAAGAGGCAGAGGCAGCAGCAGAGGTTGTTGAGGCTTTGATAGCCAGACGGGGCACTCGCAGCAGCACATGTCGTTGAGGCTTTGACAGCCAGAAGAGGCAGAGGCAGCAGCGCAGGTCATTGATGCTTTGACAGCCAGAAGGGGCTGCGGCAGCAGCGCAGGTCATCGAGGCTTTGACAGCCAGACGGGGCAGAGGCAGCAGCGCAGGTTGTCGAGTCTTTGACAGCCTGAAGAGGAAGAGGCAGCAGCGCAGGTCGTCGAGGCTTTCACAGCCAGCAGACGCAGAGGCAGCAGCGCAGGTCGTCGAGGCTTTCACAGCCAGCAGACGCAGAGGCAGCAGCACAGGTCGGCGAGGCTTTGACAGCCAGAAGAAGCAGGGGCAGCAGCACAGGTTGTCGAGTCTTTGACAGCCAGAAGAGGAAGAGGCAGGAGCGCAGGTCATAGAGGCTTTGACAGCCAGAAGAGGCGGAGGCAGCAGCGCAGGTCGTCGAGGCTTTGACAGCCAGAATTGGCAGTCGCAGCAGCGCAGGTTGTCGAGTCTTTGACAAGCAGAAGAGGCAGAGGCAGCAGCGCAGGTCATCGAGGCTTTGACAGCCAGAAGAGACAGAGGCAGCAGCGCAGGTCATCGAGGCTTTGACACCCAGAAGAAGCAGAGGCAGCTGCGCAGGTCGTCGAGGCTTTGACAGCCAGAATTGGCAGTCGCAGCAGCGCAGGTTGTCGAGTCTTTCACAAGCAGAAGAGGCAGAGGCAGCAGCACAGGTTGTCGAGGCTTTGACAGCGAGAAGAAGCAGAGGAAGCAGCACAGGTTGTCAAGTTTTTGACAGCCAGAAGAGGCAGAGGCAGCACCGCAGGCCATCAAAGCTTTGACAGCCAGAAGACGGAGACGCAGCGGCGCAGGTCATTGATGCTTTGACAGCCAGAAGGGGCTGCGGTAGCAGCGCAGGTCATCGAGGCTTTGACAGCCAGAAGGGGGTGCGGCAGCAGCACAGGTCATGAAGGATTTTAAAGCCAGAAGAAGTAGAGGCAGCAGTACAGGTTGTCGAGTCTTTGACAGCCAGAAGAGGCATAGCAGCAGCACAGGTCATCGAGGCTTTGACACCCAGGAGAAGCAGAGGCAGCTGCGCAGTTCCTCGAGGCTTTGACATCCAGAAGAGGCAGAGGCAGCAGCACAGGTCGTCGAGGCTTTGACAGCCAGATTTGGCAGTCGCAGCAGTGCAGGTCGTTGAGTCTTTGACAGCCAGAAGAGGCAGAGGCAGCAGCACAGGTCGTCCAGGCTTTGACAGCCAGAAGTGGCAGTCGCAGCAGCGCAGGTTGTCAAGTCTTTAACAAGCAGAAGAGGCAGAGGCAGCAGCACAGGTCGTCGAGGCTTTGACAGCCAGAAGAAGCAGAGGCAGCAGCACAGCTTGTCGAATTTTTGACAGCCAGAAGAGGCAGAGGCAGCACCGCAGGCCATCGAGGCTTTGACAGCCAGAAGACGCAGACACAGCAGCGCAGGTCATCGATGCTTTGATAGCCAGAAGGGACTGCGGCAGCAGGGCAGGTCATCGAGGCTTTGACAGCCAGAAGGGTCTGTGGCAGCAGCACAGGTCATGCAGGCTTTTAAAATCAGAAGAAGCAGAGGCAGCAGCACAGGTTGTCGAGTCTTTGACAGCCAGAAGAGGCAGAGGCAGCAGCACAGGTCGTTGAGGGATTGACAGCCAGAAGGGGCGGTCGCAGCAGCGCAGGTTGTCAAGTCTTTGACAGCCAGAAGTGGCAGAGGCAGCAGCACAGGTCGTCGAGGCTTTGACAGCCAGAATTGGCAGTCGCAGCAGAGCAGGTTGTCGAGTCTTTCACAAGCAGAAGAGGCAGAGGCAGCAGCACAGGTTGTCGAGGCTTTGACAGCGAGAAGAAGCAGAGGCAGCAGCACAGGTTGTCAAGTTTTTGACAGCCAGAAGAGGCAGAGGCAGCACCGCAGGACATCAAGGCTTTGACAGCCAGAAGACGCAGACGCAGCAGCGCAGGTCATCGATGCTTTGACAGCCAGAAGGGGCTGCGGCAGCAGCACAGGTCATGAAGGATTTTAAAGCCAGAAGAAGTAGAGGCAGCAGTACAGGTTGTCGAGTCTTTGACAGCCAGAAGAAGCAGGGGCAGCAGCACAGGTCATCGAGGCTTTGACACCCAGAAGAAGCAGAGGCAGCTGCGCAGTTCGTCGAGGCTTTGACATCCAGAAGAGGCAGAGGCTGCAGCACAGGTCGTCGAGGCTTTGATAGCCAGACGGGGCACTCGCAGCAGCACATGTCGTTGAGGCTTTGACAAGCAGAAGGGGCAGTCGCAGCAGCACAGCTCGTTGAGGCTTTGACATCCAGAAGAGGCAGAGGCAGCAGCGCAGGTCATCGATGCTTTGACAGCCAGAAGGGGCTGCGGCAGCAGAGCACGTCATCGAGGCTTTGACAGCCAGAAGGGGCAGAGGCAGCAGCGCAGGTTGTCGAGTCTTTGACAGCCTGAAGAGGAAGAGGCAGCAGCACAGGTCGTCGAGGCATTCACAGCCAGCAGACGCAGAGGCAGCAGCACAGGTCGTTGAGGCTTTGACAGCCAGAAGAAGCAGGGGCTGCAGCACAGGTTGTTGGGGCTTTGACAGCCAGAAGAGGAAGAGGCAGGAGCGCAGGTCATAGAGGCTTTGACAGCCAGAAGAGGCGGAGGCAGCAGCGCAGGTCGTCGAGGCTTTGACAGCCAGAAGAGGCAGAGGCAGCAGCACAGGTCGTTGAGGCTTTGACAGCCAGAAGAAGCAGAGGCAGCTGCATAGGTCGTCGAGGCTTTGACAGCCAGAATTGGCTGTCGCAGCAGCGCAGGTTGTCGAGTCTTTGACAAGCAGAAGAGGCAGAGGCAGCAGCGCAGGTCATCGAGGCTTTGACAGCCAGAAGAGGCAGAGGCAGCAGCGCAGGTCATCGAGGCTTTGACACCCAGAAGAAGCAGAGGCAGCAGCGCAGGTCGTCGAGGCTTTGACAGCCAGAATTGGCAGTCGCAGCAGCGCAGGTTGTCGAGACTTTCACAAGCAGAAGAGGCAGAGGCAGCAGCACAGGTTGTCGAGGCTTTGACAGCGAGAAGAAGCAGAGGCAGCAGCACAGGTTGTCAAGTTTTTGACAGCCAGAAGAGGCAGAGGCAGCACCGCAGGTCATCGATGCTTTGACAGCCAGAAGGGGCTGCGGCAGCAGCGCAGGTCATTGAGGCTTTGACAGCCAGAAGAAGCAGAGGCAGCTGCGCAGTTCGTCGAGGCTTTGACATCCAGAAGAGGCAGAGGCTGCAGCACAGGTCGTCGAGGCTTTGACAGCCAGAAGTGGCAGTCGCAGCAGCGCAGGTTCTCAAGTCTTTGACAAGCAGAAGAGGCAGAGGCAGCAGCATAGGTCGTCGAGGCCTTGACAGACAGAACAAGCAGAGGCAGCACCGCAGGCCATCTAGGCTTTGACAGCCAGAAGACGCAGACGCAGCAGCGCAGGTCATCGATGCTTTGACAGCAAGAAGGGGCTGCGGCAGCAGCACAAGTCATGCAGGTTTTAAAGCCAGAAGAAGCAGAGGCAGCAGCACAGGTTGTCGAGTCTTTGACAGCCAGAAGAGGCAGAGGCAGCAGCGCAGTTCGTCGATGCTTTGACATCCAGAAGAGGCAGAGGCAGCAGCAGAGGTTGTTGAGGCTTTGACATCCAGAAGAGGCAGAGGCAGCAGTGCAGGTCATCGATGCTTTGACAGCCAGAAGGGGCTGCGGCAGCAGCACAGGTCATGAAGGATTTTAAAGCCAGAAGAAGTAGAGGCAGCAGTACAGGTTGTCGAGTCTTTGACAGCCAGAGGAGGCAGAGGCAGCAGCACAGGTCGTTGAGGCATTCACAGCCAGCAGACGCAGAGGCAGCAGCACAGGTCGTCGAGGCTTTGACAGCCAGCAGACGCAGAGGCAGCAGCACAGGTCGTCGAGGCTTTGACAGCCAGAAGAAGCAGGGGCAGCAGCACAGGTTGTCGGGTCTTTGACAGCCAGAAGAGGAAGAGGCAGGAGCGCAGGTCATAGAGGCTTTGACAGCCAGAAGAGGCGGAGGCAGCCGCGCAGGTCGTCGAGGCTTTGACAGCCAGAAGAGGCAGAGGCAGCAGCACAGGTCGTCAAGGCTTTGACAGCCAGAATTGGCTGTCGCAGCAGTGCAGGTTGTCGAGTCTTTGACAAGCAGAAGAGGCAGAGGCAGCAGCGCAGGTCATCGAGGCTTTGACAGCCAGAAGAGGCAGAGGCAGCAGCGCAGGTCGTCGAGGCTTTGACAGCCAGAATTGGCAGTCACAGCAGCGCAGGTTTTTGAGACTCTCACAAGCAGAAGAGGCAGAGGCAGCAGCACAGGTTGTCGAGGCTTTGACAGTGAGAAGAAGCAGAGGCAGCAGCACAGGTTGTCAAGTTTTTGACAGCCAGAAGAGGCAGAGGCAGCACCGCAGGTCATCGATGCTTTGACAGCCAGAAGGGGCTGCGGCAGCAGCGCAGGTCATCGAGGCTTTGACAGCTAGAAGGGGCTGCGGCAGCAGCACTGGTCATGAAGGATTTTAAAGCCAGAAGAAGTAGAGGCAGCAGTACAGGTTGTCGAGTCTTTGACAGCCAGAAGAGGCATAGCAGCAGCACAGGTCATCGAGGCTTTGACACCCATAAGAAGCAGAGGCAGCTGCGCAGTTCGTTGAGGCTTTGACATCCAGAAGAGGCAGAGGCTGCAGCACAGGTCGTCGAGGCTTTGACACCCAGAAGTGGCAGTCGCAGCAGCGCAGGTTCTCAAGTCTTTGACAAGCAGAAGAGGCAGAGGCAGCAGCATAGGTCGTCGAGGCCTTGACCGACAGAAGAAGCAGAGGCAGCACCGCAGGCCATCTAGGCTTTGACAGCCAGAAGACGCAGACGCAGCAGCGCAGGTCATCGATGCTTTGACAGCAAGAAGGGGCTGCGGCAGCAGCACAGGTCATGCAGGCTTTTAAAGCCAGAAGAAGCAGAGGCAGCAGCACAGGTTGTCGAGTCTTTGACAGCCAGAAGAGGCAGAGGCAGCAGCGCAGTTCGTCGATGCTTTGACATCCAGAAGAGGCAGAGGCAGCAGCAGAGGTTGTTGAGGCTTTGATAGCCAGATGGGGCAGTCGCAGCAGCACAGCTCGTTGAGGCTTTGACATCCAGAAGAGGCAGAGGCAGCGCAGGTCATCGATGCTTTGACAGCCAGAAGGGGCTGCGGCAGCAGCACAGGTCATGAAGGATTTTAAAGCCAGAAGAAGTAGAGGCAGCAGTACAGGTTGTCGAGTCTTTGACAGCCAGAAGAGGCAGAGGCAGCAGCACAGGTCGTCGAGGGATTGACAGCCAGAAGGGGTGGTCGCAGCAGCGCAGGTTGTCAAGTCTTTGACAGCCAGAAGTGGCAGAGGCAGCAGCACAGGTCGTCGAAGCTTTGACAGCCAGAAGTGGCAGTCACAGCAGCGCAGGTTGTCGAGTCTTTGACAGACAGAAGAAGGAGAGGCAGCAGCACAGGTTGTCGAGTTTTTGACAGCCAGAAGAGGCAGAGGCAGCACCGCAGGCCATCTAGGCTTTGACAGCCAGAAGACGCAGACGCAGCAGCGCAGGTCATCGATGCTTTGACAGCAAGAAGGGGCTGCGGCAGCAGCACAGGTCATGCAGGCTTTTAAAGCCAGAAGAAGCAGAGGCAGCAGCACAGGTTGTCGAGTCTTTGACAGCCAGAAGGGGCAGAGGCAGCAGCGCAGTTCATCGAGGCTTTGACATCCAGAAGAGGCAGAGGCAGCAGCACAGGTCGTCGAGGCTTTGACAGCCAGAAGTGGCAGTCGCAGCAGCGCAGGTTGTCAAGTCTTTGACAGCCAGAAGTGGCAGAGGCAGCAGCACAGGTCGTCGAAGCTTTGACAGCCAGAAGTGGCAGTCACAGCAGCGCAGGTTGTCGAGTCTTTGACAGACAGAAGAAGCAGAGGCAGCAGCACAGGTTGTCGAGTTTTTGACAGCCAGAAGAGGCAGAGGCAGCACCGCAGGCCATCTAGGCTTTGACAGCCAGAAGACGCAGACGCAGCAGCGCAGGTCATCGATGCTTTGACAGCAAGAAGGGGCTGCGGCAGCAGCACAGGTCATGCAGGCTTTTAAAGCCAGAAGAAGCAGAGGCAGCAGCACAGGTTGTCGAGTCTTTGACAGCCAGAAGGGGCAGAGGCAGCAGCGCAGTTCATCGAGGCTTTGACATCCAGAAGAGGCAGAGGCAGCAGCATAGGTCGTCGAGGCTTTGACACCCAGAAGAAGCAGAGGCAGCTGCGCAATTCGTCGAGGCTTTGACGTCCAGAAGAAGCAGAGGCAGCAGAACAGGTCGTCGAGGGTTTAACATCCAGAAGAGGCAGAGGCAGCAGCACAGGTCGTCGAGGCTTTGACAGCCAGAAGTGGCAATCGCAGCAGCGCAGGTTGTCGAGTCTTTGACAAGCAGAAGAGGCAGAGGCAGCAGCATAGGTCGTCGAGGCCTTGACAGACAGAAGAAGCAGAGGCAGCAGCACAGGTTGTCGAGTTTTTGACAGCCAGAAGAGGCAGAGGCAGCACCGCAGGCCATCTAGGCTTTGACAGCTAGAAGACGCAGACGCAGCAGCGCAGGTCATTGATGCTTTGACAGCAAGAAGGGGCTGCGGCAGCAGCACAGGTCATGCAGGCTTTTAAAGCCAGAAGATTGTGAGGCAGCAGCACAGGTCGTTGAGGCTTTGACAGCCAGAAGAGGCAGAGGAAGTAGCGCAGGTTGTCAAGTCTTTGACAGCCAGAAGAGGCAGAGGCAGCAGCGCAGGTCATCGAGGCTTTGACAGCCAGAAGAAGCAGAGGCAGCTGCGCAGGTCGTCGAATTTTTGACAGCCAGAAGGGGCTGCGGTAGCAGCGCAGGTCATCGAGGCTTTGACAGCCAGAAGGGGCTGCGGCAGCAGCACAGGTCATGCAGGCTTTTAAAGCCAAAAGAAGCAGAGGCAGCAGCACAGGTTGTCGTGTCTTTGACAGCCAGAAGAGGCAGAGGCAGCAGCACAGGTCGTCGAGGCTTTGACAGCCAGAAGTGGCAGTCGCAGCAGCGCAGGTTCTCAAGTCTTTGACAAGCAGAAGAGGCAGAGGCAGCAGCATAGGTCGTCGAGGCCTTGACCGACAGAAGAAGCAGAGGCAGCACCGCAGGCCATCTAGGCTTTGACAGCCAGAAGACGCAGACGCAGCAGCGCAGGTCATCGATGCTTTGACAGCAAGAAGGGGCTGCGGCAGCAGCACAGGTCATGCAGGCTTTTAAAGCCAGAAGAAGCAGAGGCAGCAGCACAGGTTGTCGAGTCTTTGACAGCCAGAAGAGGCAGAGGCAGCAGCGCAGTTCGTCGATGCTTTGACATCCAGAAGAGGCAGAGGCAGCAGCAGAGGTTGTTGAGGCTTTGATAGCCAGATGGGGCAGTCGCAGCAGCACAGCTCGTTGAGGCTTTGACATCCAGAAGAGGCAGAGGCAGCGCAGGTCATCGATGCTTTGACAGCCAGAAGGGGCTGCGGCAGCAGCGCAGGTCATCGAGGCTTTGACACCCAGAAGAAGCAGAGGCAGCTGCGCAGGTCGTCGAGGGTTTGACAGCCAGAAGTGGCAGTCGCATCAGCGCAGGTTGTCAAGTCTTTGACAAGCAGAAGAGGCCGAGGCAGCAGCACAGCTCGTTGAGGCTTTGACAGCTAGAAGGGGCAGAGGCAGCAGCGCAGGTTGTCGAGTCTTTGACAGCCAGAAGAGGCAGAGGCAGCAGCACAGGTCGTCGAGGGATTGACAGCCAGAAGGGGTGGTCGCAGCAGCGCAGGTTGTCAAGTCTTTGACAGCCAGAAGTGGCAGAGGCAGCAGCACAGGTCGTCGAAGCTTTGACAGCCAGAAGTGGCAGTCACAGCAGCGCAGGTTGTCGAGTCTTTGACAGACAGAAGAAGGAGAGGCAGCAGCACAGGTTGTCGAGTTTTTGACAGCCAGAAGAGGCAGAGGCAGCACCGCAGGCCATCTAGGCTTTGACAGCCAGAAGACGCAGACGCAGCAGCGCAGGTCATCGATGCTTTGACAGCAAGAAGGGGCTGCGGCAGCAGCACAGGTCATGCAGGCTTTTAAAGCCAGAAGAAGCAGAGGCAGCAGCACAGGTTGTCGAGTCTTTGACAGCCAGAAGGGGCAGAGGCAGCAGCGCAGTTCATCGAGGCTTTGACATCCAGAAGAGGCAGAGGCAGCAGCACAGGTCGTCGAGGCTTTGACAGCCAGAAGTGGCAGTCGCAGCAGCGCAGGTTGTCAAGTCTTTGACAGCCAGAAGTGGCAGAGGCAGCAGCACAGGTCGTCGAAGCTTTGACAGCCAGAAGTGGCAGTCACAGCAGCGCAGGTTGTCGAGTCTTTGACAGACAGAAGAAGCAGAGGCAGCAGCACAGGTTGTCGAGTTTTTGACAGCCAGAAGAGGCAGAGGCAGCACCGCAGGCCATCTAGGCTTTGACAGCCAGAAGACGCAGACGCAGCAGCGCAGGTCATCGATGCTTTGACAGCAAGAAGGGGCTGCGGCAGCAGCACAGGTCATGCAGGCTTTTAAAGCCAGAAGAAGCAGAGGCAGCAGCACAGGTTGTCGAGTCTTTGACAGCCAGAAGGGGCAGAGGCAGCAGCGCAGTTCATCGAGGCTTTGACATCCAGAAGAGGCAGAGGCAGCAGCATAGGTCGTCGAGGCTTTGACACCCAGAAGAAGCAGAGGCAGCTGCGCAATTCGTCGAGGCTTTGACGTCCAGAAGAAGCAGAGGCAGCAGAACAGGTCGTCGAGGGTTTAACATCCAGAAGAGGCAGAGGCAGCAGCACAGGTCGTCGAGGCTTTGACAGCCAGAAGTGGCAATCGCAGCAGCGCAGGTTGTCGAGTCTTTGACAAGCAGAAGAGGCAGAGGCAGCAGCATAGGTCGTCGAGGCCTTGACAGACAGAAGAAGCAGAGGCAGCAGCACAGGTTGTCGAGTTTTTGACAGCCAGAAGAGGCAGAGGCAGCACCGCAGGCCATCTAGGCTTTGACAGCTAGAAGACGCAGACGCAGCAGCGCAGGTCATTGATGCTTTGACAGCAAGAAGGGGCTGCGGCAGCAGCACAGGTCATGCAGGCTTTTAAAGCCAGAAGATTGTGAGGCAGCAGCACAGGTCGTTGAGGCTTTGACAGCCAGAAGAGGCAGAGGAAGTAGCGCAGGTTGTCGAGTCTTTGACAGCCAGAAGAGGCAGAGGCAGCAGCGCAGGTCATCGAGGCTTTGACAGCCAGAAGAAGCAGAGGCAGCTGCGCAGGTCGTCGAATTTTTGACAGCCAGAAGGGGCTGCGGTAGCAGCGCAGGTCATCGAGGCTTTGACAGCCAGAAGGGGCTGCGGCAGCAGCACAGGTCATGCAGGCTTTTAAAGCCAAAAGAAGCAGAGGCAGCAGCACAGGTTGTCGTGTCTTTGACAGCCAGAAGAGGCAGAGGCAGCAGCACAGGTCGTCGAGGCTTTGACAGCCAGAAGTGGCAGTCGCAGCAGCGCAGGTTCTCAAGTCTTTGACAAGCAGAAGAGGCAGAGGCAGCAGCATAGGTCGTCGAGGCCTTGACCGACAGAAGAAGCAGAGGCAGCACCGCAGGCCATCTAGGCTTTGACAGCCAGAAGACGCAGACGCAGCAGCGCAGGTCATCGATGCTTTGACAGCAAGAAGGGGCTGCGGCAGCAGCACAGGTCATGCAGGCTTTTAAAGCCAGAAGAAGCAGAGGCAGCAGCACAGGTTGTCGAGTCTTTGACAGCCAGAAGAGGCAGAGGCAGCAGCGCAGTTCGTCGATGCTTTGACATCCAGAAGAGGCAGAGGCAGCAGCAGAGGTTGTTGAGGCTTTGATAGCCAGATGGGGCAGTCGCAGCAGCACAGCTCGTTGAGGCTTTGACATCCAGAAGAGGCAGAGGCAGCGCAGGTCATCGATGCTTTGACAGCCAGAAGGGGCTGCGGCAGCAGCGCAGGTCATCGAGGCTTTGACACCCAGAAGAAGCAGAGGCAGCTGCGCAGGTCGTCGAGGGTTTGACAGCCAGAAGTGGCAGTCGCATCAGCGCAGGTTGTCAAGTCTTTGACAAGCAGAAGAGGCCGAGGCAGCAGCACAGCTCGTTGAGGCTTTGACAGCTAGAAGGGGCAGAGGCAGCAGCGCAGGTTGTCGAGTCTTTGACAGCCAGAAGAGGAAGAGGAAGTAGCGCAGGTCATAGAGGCTTTGACAGCCAGAAGAGGCAAGGCAGCAGCACAGGTCATCGAGGCTTTGACATCCAGAAGGGGCTGCGCCAGCAGCACAGGTCATCAAAGGGTTTGACAAGCAGAAGGGTCTGCGGCAGCAGCGCAGGTCATTGAGGCTTTGACAGACAGAAGGAGCAGTCGCAGGCGCGCAGGTTGTCGAGTCTTCGGCAGCCAGAAGAGGCAGCAGCAGCAGCGCAGGTCTTCGAGCCTTTGACAAGCAGAAGAGGCAGAGGCAGCAGCATAGGTCGTCGAGGCCTTGACAGACAGAAGAAGCAGAGGCAGCAGCACAGGTTGTCGAGTTTTTGACAGCCAGAAGAGGCAGAGGCAGCAGCGCAGGTCATCGAGGCTTTGACAGCCAGAAGAAGCAGAGGCAGCTGCGCAGGTCGTCGAGGCTTTGACAGCCAGAAGAGGCAAGAGGCAGCAGCACAGGTCGTCGAGGCTTTGACAGCGAGAAGAAGCAGAGGCAGCTGAGCAGGTCGTCGAGGGTTTGACAGCCAGAAGTGGCAGTCGCATCAGCGCAGGTTGTCAAGTCTTTGACAAGCAGAAGAGGCCGAGGCAGCAGCACAGCTCGTTGAGGCTTTGACAGCTAGTAGGGGCAGAGGCAGCAGCGCAGGTTGTCGAGTCTTTGACAGCCAGAAGAGGAAGAGGAAGTAGCGCAGGTCATAGAGGCTTTGACAGCCAGAAGAGGCAGAGGCAGCAACACAGGTCGTAGAGGCTTTGACAGCCAGAAGAAGCAGAGGCAGCAGCACAGGTCGTCGAGGCTTTGACAGCCATAAGAGGCAGAGGCAGCAGCGCAAGTCACCAATGCTTTGACATCCAGACGGGGCTGCGCCAGCAGCGCAGGTCATCAAAGGGTTTGACAAGCAGAAGGGGCTGCGGCAGCAGCGCAGGTCATCAAGGCTTTGACAGACAGAAGGAGCAGTCGCAGGCGCGCAGGTTGTCGAGTCTTCGACAGCCAGAAGAGGCAGCAGCAGCAGCGCAGGTCTTCGAGCCTTTGACAGTCAGAGGTGGCTGCGGCAGCAGCACAGGTCATCGAGGCTTTGACAGCCAGATGGGGCTGTGGCAGCAGCGCACGTCGTCATGGCTTTGAAAGCCAGTAGAGGCGGAGGCAGCAGTGCAGTTCGTTGAGGCTTTGACAGCCAGAAGAGGCAGCGGCAGCAGCACAGGTCGTTGAAGCTTTGACAGCCAGTAGAGGCAGAGGCAGCAGCAGAGGTTGTCGAGTCCTTGAAAGCCAGAAGAGGCAGAGGCAGCAGCACAGGTCGTCGAGGCTTTGACAGCCAGAAGAGGCAGAGGCAGCAGCGCAGGTCATCGAGGCTTTGACAGTGAGAAAGGGCTGCGGCAGCAGCACAAGTTGTCGATTCTTTGACAGCCAGAAGAGGCGGACACAGCAGTGCAGGTCATTGAGGCTTTAACAGCCAGACGGGACAGTGGCAGCAGCACAAGTCACCGAGGCTTTGACAGCCAGAATAGGCAGAGGCAGCATCACAGGTCATCGAGGGTTTGACAGCCAGAATGGGCTGTCGCAGCAGCGGAGGTTGTGGATTCTTTGACAGCCTGAAGGGGCAGAGGCAGCAGTATGGGTCATCGAGTCTTTGACAGCCAGAAGAGGCTGCGGTAGCAGCACAGGTCATCGAGGCTTTGACAGCCAGAAGAAGCTGCAGCAACAGCACAGGTTGTCAATTCTTTGACAGCCAGAAGAGACAGATACAGCAGCACAGGTCGTCGCGGCTTTGACAGCCAGAAGGGGCTGCAGCAGCAGCGCACGTTATCGTGGCTTTGACAGCCAGAAGAGGCGGAGGCAGCAGCGTAGGTCGGTGAGGCTTTACAGCCAGAAGAAGCAGAGGCAGCAGCGCAGGTCATTGAGGCTTTTACAGCCTGCAGAGGCAGAGGCAGCAGCGCAGGTTATCAAGGCTTTGACAACCAGCAGAGGCTGCGGCAGTAGCGCAGGTTATCAAGACTTTGACAGCCAGAAGGGGCTGTGGCAGCAGCACAGGTCATCGAGGCTTTTACAGCCAGAAGAAGCAGAGGCAGCAGCACAGGTTGTCATGTCTTTTACAGCCAGAAGAAGCAGAGGCAGCTGTGCAGGTGGTCGAGGCTTTTACAGCCAGAAGACGCAGAGGCAGCAGCACAGGTTGTCGAGGCTTTGACAGCCTGAAGGAGCATAAGCAGCAGCGAAGGTCGTTGAGTCTTAGAAAGCCAGAAGAGGCAGAGGCAACAGCTCAGGTCATCGAGGCTTCGACAGCCTGAAGAAGCAGAGGCAGCAGCACGGGTTGTCGAGGCTTTGACAGCCAGAAGAGGCTGCGGTAGCAGCACAAGTCATCGAGGCGATGACAGCGAGAATGGCTGCGGCAACAGCACAGGTTGTCAATTCTTTGACAGCCAGAAGAGGCAGAGACAGCAGCAAAGGTTGTCGAGGTTTTGACAGCCAGAAGGGTCTGCGGCAGTAGCACAGGTCTTCGAGGCTTTGACAGCCAGAATGGGCAGAGGCAGCAACACAGGTTGTCGAGTCTTTTACAGCCAGAAGAAGCAGATGCAGCAGCACAGGTTGTCGAGTCTTTGACAGCCAGAAGAGGCAGAGGCAGCAGCACAGGTTTTCAAGACTTTGACAGCCAGAAGGGGCTGCGGCAGCAGCGCAGGTTGTCGAGTCTTTGACAGCCAGAAGAGGCAGAGGCAGCAGCACATGTCGTTGAGGCTTTGACAGCCAGAGGGGCAGCGGCAGCAGCACAGGTCATCGAGGCTTTGACAGCCAGAAGAGGCAGAGGCAGCAGCGCAGGTCATCGAGGCTTTGACAGCCAGAAGGGGCTGTGGCAGCAGAACAGGTCATCGAGGCTTTGACAGGTAGAAGAAGCAGATGCAGCAGCACAGGTTGTCGAGTCTTTGACAGCCAGAAGAGGCAGAGGCAGCAGCACAGGTCGTCGAGGCTTTGACAGCCAGAAGGGGCTGCGGCGGCAGCACAGGTCTTCGAGGCTTTGACAGCCAGAAGAAGCAGAGGCAGCAGCACAGGTCATCGAGGCTTTTACAGCCAGAAGAAGCAGAGGCAGCAGCACAGGTTGTCATGTCTTTTACAGCCAGAAGAAGCAGAGGCAGCTGTGCAGGTGGTCGAGGCTTTTACAGCCAGAAGAAGCAGAGGCAGCAGCACAGGTCATCGAGGCTTTGACAGCCAGAAGAGGCAGAGGAAGCAGCACAGGTTGTCGAATCTTTGACGGCCAGAAGGGGCTGTGGCGGCAGCGCTGGTCGTTGAGGCTTTGACAGCCAAACGGGGCAGCGGCAGCAGCACAGGTCGTCGAGTCTTTGGCAGCCAGAAGAGGCAGAGGCAGCAGCCCAGGTCGTCGAGGCTTTGTCAGCCAGAAGGGGCAGAGGCAGCAGCACAGTTTGTCGAGTCTTTGACAGCCAGAAGGGGCTGCAGAAGAGGCAGCAGCACAGGTCGTTGAGGGTTTGACAGCCAGAAGGGGCGGAGGGAGCATCACAGGTCAGCGAGGCTTTGACAGCTAGAAGAGGCAGAGGCAGCAGCGCAGATCGTCGAAACTTTAAACTTTTCTAGTCTTCTTCCACCGACTCTTCTCCCTGGTCTCGGATTCTGCCAGTCATTTCCGCCAATTCCGTATAGTCCATCAACTTCATCTGCCATTCTTCCCGGGTGGGTAAATCTTGTGTCTTCCAATACTTTGCGATGAGTATTCTTGCTGCTGTTGTTGCATACATTAAAAATGTTCTATCCTTCTTTGGCACCAATTGGCCGACCATGCCCAGGAGAAAGGCCTCTGGTTTCTTCAGGAAGGTATATTTGAATACCTTTTTCATTTCATTATAAATCATTTCCCAGAATGTCTTAATCCTTGGGCATGTCCACCAAAGGTGATAGAATGTACCTTCAGTCTCATTACATTTCCAACATTTATTGGCGGGTAAATGATAATTTTTTGCAAGCTTGACTGGTGTCATGTATCACCTGTAAATCATTTTCATTAAATTCTCTCTTAGGGCATTACATGTCGTAAATTTCATACCTGTGGTCCATAACTGTTCCCAGTCAGCCATCATTATGTTATGTCCAACATCTTGTGCCCATTTAATCATAGCAGATTTCACCGTTTCATCCTGAGTGTTCCATTTCAGCAACAAGTTATACATTCTTGACAAATGCTTAGTTTTTGGATCTAATAATTCTGTTTCCAATTTTGATTTTTCCACCTGGAAGCCAACTTTTTTGTCCAAATTTTATGCCTCCATTATTTGGTAATAATGGAGCCAATCTCGCACTTTATTTTTCAATTTTTCAAAGCTCTGCAATTTTATTCTGTCACCATCTTGTTCCAAAATTTCCCAATATTTCGGCCATTTGTCCTCCATATTGAGTTTTTTCTGTGCCTTCACTTCCATTGGTGACAACCATCTTGGGGTTTTCTTTTCTAACAAATCCTTATATCTTATCCAATCATTGAACAGTGCTTTTCTAACAATATGGTTTTTAAACGCTTTATGTGCTTTTACCTTATCATACCACAAATATGCATGCCAACCAAATGCATTATTGAAACCTTCTAGATCCAGCACGTCAGTGTTTTCAAGAAGCAGCCATTCTCTCAGCCAGCAAAAAGCAGCTGATTCATAGTAAAGTTTTTTACTATGGCAGGGCAAATCCACCTCTTTCTTTAGCATCAGTTAATATCTTAAATTTTATTCTAGGCTTCTTGCCCTGCCAGACAAATCTAGAAATATCTTTCTGCCACTTCTTGAAACAATCCATCTTGTCCAGAATTTGCAATGTTTGAAACAAAAACAACTTGGCAATACATTCATTTTTATCACAGCAATTCGGCCTAACAATGATAACTTCAAATTTGACCATATTTCTAAGTCCCTTTTCACTTCAATCCAACATTTTTCATAATTATCCTTAAATAAGTTCACATTCTTAGCAGTCATGTTAACCCCTAAATATTTCACTTTCTTAACCAATGTTAGTCCTGTCTCCTCCTGAAACTTCTCTCTCTCATTCACAGTTAAGTTTTTCTCTAAAACCTTAGTTTTCATCTTGTTCAACTTAAAACCTGCTACCTGTCTGAATTCTTGAATCAGTTCCAGTACTCTTTTAGTACTAGATTCTGGCTCCTGTAAAGTCAATACTAAATCATCAGCAAATGCTTTCAGTTTGTACTGTTTAGTACTGTTTAGATCCCAGTTGTGTACCTTTAACCTCTTGGTCCTTTCTAATCATATTTACCAAAACCTCAAGGACCGATATAAAGAGCAATGGAGAAATTGGGCAGCCTTGTCGTGTCCCTTTCTCAATCCTAAACTCTTCTGTCACTACATTGTTCACAATTAATTTTGCCTTTTGTTCTGAATAAATTGCACCTATACCATTTTCAAAACCTTGACCTACCCCATCCCCTGTAGATTCTTCTTCATAAAACTCCAATAAATGTTCTCAAAGGCCTTCTCTGCATCCACAAAAATCAAAACTGCCTTAGTATTGATATTCACTTGTAATTTTTCTAGAATATTAATTATATTACTCGTATTATCAGACAAATGTCTGCCCGGGAGAAAGCCCGCTTGGTCTTTATGAATTTCTTCTACTAACACCTTTTTTAATCTTTTAGCCAAAATATCTGCAAAAAAAATGTAATCCACATTAAGCAGCAACATGGGGCGGTAATTCTTAAGCTGTGTCTTTTCAGTCTCTGTTTTCGGTATAAGTGTAATATAAGCTTCCTTCCACGACTCTGGTGTCCTTTCCCCCTCCAATATTACAGACTTCCACCAATGGTTGTATTAACCATTCTTTCAAAGGTCTGTAATAGAATCATAGAATCATAGAATCATAGAATCATAGAATCATAGAATCATAGAATCATAGAATCATAGAGTTGGAAGAGACCACAAGGGCCATCGAGTCCAACCCCCTGCCAAGCAGGAAACACCATCAGAGCATTCCTGACATATGGTTGTCACGCCTCTGCTTAAAGACCTCCAAAGAAGGAGACTCCACCACACTCCTTGGCAGCAAATTCCACTGTCGAACAGCTCTTACTGTCAGGAAGTTCTTCCTAATGTTTAGGTGGAATCTTCTTTCTTGTAGTTTGGAGCCATTGCTCCGTGTCCGCTTCTCTGGAGCAGCAGAAAACAACCTTTCTCCCTCCTCTATGTGACATCCTTTTATATCTTTGAACATGGCTATCATATCACCCCTTAACCTCCTCTTCTCCAGGCTAAACATGCCCAGCTCCCTTAGCTGTTCCTCATAAGGCATCGTTTCCAGGCCTTTGACCATTTTGGTTGCCCTCCTCTGGACACGTTCCAGTTTGTCAGTGTCCTTCTTGAACTGTGGTGCCCAGAACACAGTACTCCAGGTGAGGTCTGACCAGAGCAGAATACAGTGGCACTATTACTTCCCTTGATCTAGATGCAATACTCCTATTGATGCAGCCCAGAATTGCATTGGCTTTTTTAGCTGCCGCGTCACACTGTTGGCTCATGTCAAGTTTGTGGTCAACCAAGACTCCTAGATCCTTTTCACATGTATTGCTCTCAAGCCAGGTGTCACCCATTTTGTATTTGTGCCTCTCATTTTTTTCCCCAAGTGCAATACTTTACATTTCTCCCTGTTAAAATTCATCTTGTTTGTTTTGGCCCAGTTCTCTAATCTGTCAAGATCATTTTGAAGTGTGATCCTGTCCTCTGGGGTGTTAGCCACCCCTCCCAGTTTGGTGTCATCTGCAAATTTGATCAGGATGCCCTTGAGTCCATCATCCAAGTCATTGATAAAGATGTTGAATAAGACCGGGCCCAAGACAGAACCCTGTGGCACCCCACTAGTCACTCTTCTCCAGGATGAAGTGGAACCATTGATGAGCACCCTTTGGGTTCGGTCAGTCAGCCAGTTACAAATCCACTGAGTGGTAGCATAGTCAAGACCGCATTTTACCAGCTTCTTTACAAGAATATCATGGGGCACCTTGTCAAATGCCTTGCTGAAATCAAGGTAGGCTACATCCACTGCATTCCCTTCATCTACCAGGCTTGTAATTCTGTCGAAAAACGAGATCAGGTTAGTCTGACATGACTTATTTTTCAGAAATCCATGCTGACTATTGGTGATCACAGCATTCCTTTCTAGGTGCTCACAGACTGTTTGCTTAGTGATCTGCTCCAGAATCTTCCCTGGTATTGATGTCAGACTGACTGGGCGGTAATTATTTGGGTCCTCTCTTTTCCCCTTTTTGAAAACAGGGACAACATTTGCCCTCCTCCAGTCTGCCAGGACTTCGCCTGTTCTTCAGGAATTCTCAAAGATGACTGCAGTGGTTCTGAGATCACATCTGCCAGTTCTTTTAATACTCTTGGATGCAGTTCATCTGGCCCTGGAGACTTGAATACATCTAAACTAGCCAAGTATTCTTGTACTATCTCCTTAGTTCTTCTGGGCTGTGTTTCCTCTGCTGAATCATTTGCTCCAAATTCTTCAGGTTGGGCATTGTTTTCTTTATCAGAGAAGACTGAGGCAAAGATGATGATGATTAATTGATATACTGCCCTTCATCTGAAAATCATAGGGCGGTTTACAACATAACAAATACAAAATGAAGACACAAAATCCTAATCTTAATAATAACCCCAATAAGCCCCCTACCCCAAACACATTTTAAAGGGCATAGCATGTTGTTCATCCCAACGCCTGGTTGAAGAGGACCCTTTTCGCCTGGTGCCTAAACATGTGTAATGGAGGTGCCAGGTGAACTTCTCTGGGGAGAGCATTCCACAAGCGGGGAGCCACCACAGAAAAGGCCCTGTTCTCATGGGGCCACCCCTCTTGCGGAGCAGGCACACGACAATGGGCCTCAGAAGATGATCTTAGGATCCAGGTCGCTTCACGTAGGGAATATTGTGGTCCTGAGCCATTTCAGGCTTTAGAGGTCAAAAGCGGCGCTTTGAATGATGCCCGGAAACTAAGTGGCAGTCGGTGCAGTCGGGAAAGGATCGGTGCAATAGCCTTAAACCATCTTGCCCCAGTGATTAAACTAGCCACTGAATTCCCAAAGCGGCAACTTTCCCCCCATAAAACGCTGCAGCCTCGATGCCTCCAGATGCTTTTGGGATCAGAGGCAGCTCTGCTTTGGAAGGCCAGGAGGTGGGAAAGATGCTCTTGTGCTCGGATCCTGCCTGTGGGTTTCGCTCAGGGGCATTTGGTCAGCCACGGTGAGAACAGGATGCTAGACTGGATGGGCCCCTTTCTCTTTTATATATATAAATTTTTATTAGTTTTTTAACGTCATTTTCAACAGTAATTAAACATACTTTTACATCTTCTTCAATTTTTTTGACTTCCATCAGTCCTGCCTGAAAATTTTCCAATCTAATCTCTTAGTATGAATTTCTTATTTTCCCTATTGCATTTCAAACTCATAACCAATATCTCTATCTTTTTCTACTTTGTAACACTTTGTATATTTCTCCTTATAAAACTTCTTGTAGTCCCACTAGCGTAATTTGTTGATTACAGTTGCTCTTCAAATAATTCATATACTTCTTCCAATCTTCTGTAAATCTCTGGTCCCGCAGGTTTCGAATCCTTCCTGTCATTTTGTCCAGTTCTGCATAGTCCATTCTGCCATTCTTCTTTCGTCGGAATTTATTCTTGCTTCCATTTCTGGGCTAACAATACTCTTGCCGCTGTTGTTGCATATAAGAACAGTTTGACGCCTTGTCGATTAATGCCTTGGACTATAATATCAAGTAAAAATGCTTCTGGTGTTTTTAAGAATGGATGGTCCCCTTTCTCATGCTCCCATGTTCTTCTTGGTAGTGGTGCCCGCCCTGTGGAACCGCACTCCCTTCAGATGTGAAGGAAATAAGTAGCTATCTTATCTTTAAAAGACATCTGAAGGCATCCCTGTTTAGGGAAGTTTTTAATATTCAATACTGTATTGTTTTTAACACTTGATTGGAAGCCGCCCAGTGTGGCTGGGGAAATTATTATTATTATTATTATTATTATTATTATTATTATTATTTGCAGGATGGCATCCTACAGAACCACCACCTCTGGCTTCTGATCAAAGCCCTCTTCCGCTTCCGCTCCTCCAGCCAGTACCGGAAGCTGCAGTGGCAGCTGGAGGAGGACGCAAAGTGGCCGCCCACCAACCAGAAGGACTTTGCAGAAGAGCCCAAGAGTGGCACTTACGTCAACCCCGTCGATGATGAGGCGGGAGAGAACTAGCTGGGGAGGCAGCAGGCTGGCCCAGGAGGACTTGTCAAAAAGGACTTTTTGTGTGCGGAGAGACTGATGGAAACCCACAGGAGATCGTGCTCCTAGGAAGCCCCTCTGATGGTGCGCACAGAGCCTACCTTTGCTCATCCAGCTCAAGGAGGTTTGCCAGGGGGCATTTTGCTGTTGGCTCTGCCTGAGTGGGGAAATCTAGGGCTTGATCCCTGTGTCCATGCAAGAGATCTCAGCCTCTTCCATGGGGATCCAGGCTGCTCCAGCGGAAGGGACACACGAAGGAACTGTTGGGATACTGCCAGGGAGACAAAAGCCATCACTGCCTCCGCGTCGACTCCAGACGTCCATCGACCTCCCGTAGATACAGTATCAGCAATTAGTGACATGAGCTCCAGAAAATACCTTTCCACATTCCAGAACTGATGCACGCTGTCAGAGGCTCAGGAGCAGAGACAAAGGGGAGAGAGGAAACGGAGAGCGAAGGGGAAGAATCTGAGGGCAGCGTAGGGGAGTGGCCCGAGAGATTCCATGAGCTTCTCCAGTGATTCAGAAGATTCTCAGAGGGGGGCGCCGATGGCCAGGGCAAGGGGGGTCCCAGGGGGGACACACCAGAAGCAAGGGGCCAGCGGGGACTCCCAAAGCAGCAGCGGGAGATCAGGACCAGTTCCCCCACCAGAGCGGAGTGGGGGGGAAGAGTCCCATGTATCAGGGCCAGCGTCTCCTCCAGTAGGGAGAGAAGATGAGTCAGGGCTGGCCACGCCTCTATCGCAGAGTGAGGGAACGGAGGGGAAGTCAGGTCCAGTTAGCCCCCCCGAGGGGGGAAGCAGTGACAGGAGCAGTGTAATGGTCAGGAGAAAGGTTGCCGGCTGGGCGCGCGCGCCAAGTTCAAATGTACAGGCGCGCAGGACAGCAGAAAACCCGGATTGGGAACCAGGTCCTAAAGCCCGCCGGAGGCAGGGGGAAGACTCAGGGGACTCAGCATCAGAAGAGTCTAGAAAGGGCAAGACCCCAGCGGACAGGCGGACCCAGAGGAGGAAAGAGCAAAGGAAGAGGTGGAGCAAGGCTAGAGTCTTAAACTGGTGTCTGGGGGGAGGAGATTCAGACGGAGCTTCAGCGGTCTAGAGTCCAAGACGTAGAGCTGCGCGCCACGGCTTTGAAATCGAAACTGAACTTCAATAAAGACTTTTGTATATAACAAGAACTGGCGTTGGTCCTTCGTGAGCTGGGACCTCGGGCAGCTCTGACACACGCTCTATCAGCAGATAATGTACAGCGAAAGTTGCACTAAGGAGAGTATCATATAGAATGTTTATTCAGCGTTGGTCAGAACAAAGAAAAACATGACTGACTGTTACCGTGTTCTGGCACAGAGAGAGAGAGACAGACAACAGCTCTATCTAAACACAAACATCCTGTGAACAGGAAATACACAGACTCTGTGACTCACATAGCCTGCTCCCTTTTAAGGTGGAATGGAAATATCCTAACAGGAACACCGTCCACCATGTGGAAAACAAAGACAACTCTGTCTTTTTGCTTTCCAAAAGAGAATAAAGTGGGTTTTTTTTTTCTTTTATGATCGTTGCCAGCCATTTATTTGGGGTTCTGCTACTTGCAAAAATGTGCCGCAGAGTTGGTGCATCTGTGTGTATATGGAGGGCAGAACAAGATTTGGGGGGTTTGGGGAGGAGAGGGAAGACTTCACGGGCATTAAGATGAACGTCATTGAGTTGTCGGGTTAGGGTTAGGGTTAGGGTTAGGGTTAGGGTTAGGGTTAGGGTTAGGGTTTAGGGTTAGGGTTAGGGTTAGGGTTTAGGGTTAGTGTCAGGGACTCAGCGGGAGCGCAGGGAGGAGAGGAGATGGAAAGCGAGGGGGAGCAATCCGAGGGCAGCGTAGGAGAATATGACAGCAGCCCGATAGATTCCATGAGCCTCTCCAGCGAATCGGAAGATTCACAGAAGGGGGCGCCGATGGGCAGGGCAAGGGGCGACCCAAGGGGGACACCCCAGAAGCAAGGGGCCAGCGGGGACTCCCAGAGCAGCAGTTGCAAATCAGGACCAGCTTCCCCACCAGAGCGTAGTGGGGGGGAGGAGTCCCAGGTGTCAGAGCCCACATATGCACCACCAGCGAGAGAAGATGAGTCAGGGTGGACCACGCCTCCATCGGAGAGCGAGTTAACGGTTAAGAGGAAAGTTGCAGGCTGGGCGCGCGCGCCAAGTTCAAAGGTACAGGCGAGCGACACAGAAGGTAGCCCGGATAGGGAACCAGGTCCTAAAGCCCGCCGGAAGGAGGGGCAAGAATCGTAAGGGTCAGCGTCAGAGGAGTCCAGGAAGGATGAGACCCTAGCGGGCAGGAGGGCCCAGAGGAGAAAGGAATTTAGGAAGAGGTGGAGCAAAGCGAGAGTCTTAAACTGGTGTGGAGGGGGAGGAGACTCAGACAGGACTTCGCCGGTCTAAGGTCGGGACGTAGAGCTGCACGCTGCGGCTTTAAAATGGAGACTGAATCTCAATAAAGACTTTTGTACATAACTACAGCCTAGCGTTGGTCCTCTGTGAGCTGGGACCTGGAGGCAGCTCTGACAGTAAGTCCTGTCTCAAATTTCAAAGAACCTCGCAACGTGAGAGGACGCAGCGAGGGGCGAAGATTGGTGCTTCGCGAGCTCACAAAAGCAGCACAAGATGACTACAGAAGAACGACTGGCAGCTTTGCAAGAAGCCGTGGTACAACTTAACGCAGAAATACGAGCGGCAAGGAGGAGAGAAGAGGAATCAGATGCTGTCTGCAAGGATCTGCAAAACAGGTTGGAAATGTTGACTAAACAGGGGCCACCGGCAGCCAAATCAGAAGGGATCGGGCTCGGGAAGAGAGGGGGGAGCCTGGTGTCGCATTTCGATGGGAGTCTGCAGCAATATCCTATTTTCAGAGCAGACGTAGTTTTTGCGCTAAAGTTGCTGGAGAAGGACTTTAGAGATGAGCAGGAGAAAGTAGGCTTCATACTAACGCATCTCCATGGAGAAGCTAAAGCGTGGTTGCGCAATCTGTGGAGAGATAATGATCCAGCCCTCCAAAACGCAAAAGCCTTCATTAAGGCGATGGACGATTGTTTTTTATCGGAGATAGATGTGGATGTCGCTAGAAAAGAGATTCACGGTCTGAAACAAGGCAGAGCCACTGTAAGGCAATATCATTCCCGCTTTTTTGCATTGGTCAACGCGCTGGGATGGGAAAAGGACTCAGCGTCCGTCAGGGACCTGTTCTGGGAGGGGCTCAACGGGGCTGTGAAAGACGAAATCGCAAGGGGGGAAAGGCCACGGAGCACTCAAGAAGTGGTCCAGAAGGCGTTGACGATTGGTGTGCGGCTGGAAGAACGTCCCTGGAGCAAAGATGAAGGGCGTTGGGGACGCACGCCAGCAAGGGCACCTCCTTTCTTCCCCAGAGACTCAGCGCGCGCTCAATCCACGCCTCCACTGGGAGGGGGAGAGGAGCCGATGGAGATAGGTGGTGCCAAGGCTCAGTCAGCGACCAGAGCCCTCACACCAGGAGCAGCCAAGGTGAAGCCTCCTAGAGGGAACAGGAAGTGTTACATCTGCGAAAGTGCTCAGCATATGGCAAAAGAGTGCCCCCAGAGGCTCCACAAGCACAATGCAGCCTCAGCAAAAGTAACAGAAGGAGCTCAGCAGAGGGAACCGCAGCAGGGAAACGACGAAGTCTGGCTGGAAGCAGAGCCGCTGGGGCCCAGCCAGACGAATCAGTGAAGCAGTCCCCAGGAATCTTACAGCCCACAGACCCCCTCCCGCCCAAACCAGTGGTGCAGCTCACCGCAACACTCCAGCTTCCCAATGGGCTCACCATGGAAGTGCCTATTACCATTGACTCTGGTAGCAATGCAGACTTTATGGGGGTGGATTTCATCAAGCAACATAGCATAGCGCTCCTGCCTGCCACGATGCCCCTGAAAGTAGTGACAGTCGATGGAAGAGAATTGCTGGGGGGACAGGTGGTACAGCAAACGCCGCCAATGGTGATGCGCATTGGAAATCACCGCGAAGTCATCAGCTTCAACGTCACCCAACTGTCAGACACGCCCATAGTGTTGGGCATGAGCTGGTTGGACAGGCACAGCCCGGCATTGGCATGGTACCAGCGTAAATTGACCTTCTGCTCCTCCTACTGCGCAGAACATTGCACCATGCCTAACCAGGAGGACGAGGGGCAAGAGGATGACCCACAGCTACAACTGGGCATGCTGCAAGCTGTACCCGACAAATACAAGGCGTTTTTGGAGGTCTTCTGCGAGAAGGAAGCGGACAAGCTGCCTCCCCACAGACCCTACGACTGCAAGATTGACCTCCTGCCGGGGGCAACGCTGCCGACCGGAAAACTGTACTCCATGTCTGAAGACGAACTGCAAGAGCTCAGGGAGTTCATAGATCACAATTTGAAGCGGGGATTCATCCGAGAATCCAAAGCAGTGGGGGGCAGTCCTGTGTTCTTTGTGAAGAAAAAAGACACGCCCCAGAAGAGGCTTGTAGTTGATTTCAGAATTTTAAATTCGAAAACCAAGCCCACGGCTTTCCCGATGCCCAAGATCGACGACTTGCTCGCGACGGTGAGGAAGGGACGCATCTTCACCAAGCTGGATCTACGAGGGGCGTACAATCTTATACGCATGCGAGAGGGCGACGAGTGGAAGACGGCCATGTTCACGCCCTTGGGCACCTATGAGTATAGGGTTATGCCTTTCGGTTTACAAAATGGCTCCCACTGCTTCCAAGCCTTCATGCATCACGTGTTAGAGGGGCTCCTCTACAAGAAGTGCGTCTGCTTCCTGGACGACATTCTGATCTTCTCGGAATCGCAGGAGGCTCACGAGAGAGATGTCAAGGAAGTCCTGCAAAGACTACGGGAGCACAGACTTTACGCCAAGCTGGAGAAATGCCAGTTCGACATGACGGAGGTGGATTTCCTGGGCTACAAGCTGTCCGACAAGGGAATCGCCATGGACAGCGCCAAGGTACGATCAGTACTGGACTGGAAGAGCCCGCGCTATCGGAAGGAGGTCCAGAGGTTTGTCGGCTTTGCTAACTTTTATCGCAAGTTCATCAAGGGTTTCGCTATGCAGACGGCGGCCATCACGGACACCCTCAGCTCCAAGAAGAAGAAGTTCATCTGGACGGAGCAGGCGGAGCGGTCCTTTCAGAAACTCAAGCGTCTTTTCGCTTCCGAGGAACAACTGCTGCATGTGAACCCCAGCAAGCCCATGAGGGTGGAGACGGATGCCTCCGACAGAGCCGTGGGGGCAGTCCTGTTGCAGCGAGACCCGCAAGGGGATTGGAGGGCGTGTGCTTTCTACTCCAGGAAGCTCAGCAAGTCGGAGCAGAACTACACCATCTGGGACAGAGAGTTGCTGGCCATTCATGCAGCATTCAAGGCGTGGCGGCACTTCCTCATCGGAGCCAAACACACGGTGCAAGTTCGCACGGACCATAAGAACCTGGAGTACTGGCGCACTGCGCGGTTCCTGAACCAGAGACACATCCGCTGGGCGGAGTTCTTTGCGGATTTCGACTTCAGGGTAGAATATATCCCCGGAGACAACAACGTCATGGCTGATGCGCTATCCAGGAAGCCGCAGTATCTGGAGGAAGCAGCACCGGTAGCGGCCAAACACATTTTCGCACCCAAGGCGTGGGCATGCGCTTCTGCCACAGTAGACCTGGAAGCGATACGGCGCGAGCTGCGAACAGATTCCTTCGCGCGCTCCAAGATGGAGGAGGTGCGCAGCGGCACGGCAAAGGACGACGAGTTCCAGATACGCGACGGACTGCTCCTCCGCAAGGGGGCCATCTACGTACCGGGAGATGAACTCCGCGCGACAGTACTGCAACAGCTACACGACGCACCCAGCGCCGGACATTTCGGCAAGGAAAAGACGGTGGAATTAGTAGCCAGAGACTTTTGGTGGCCCAAGATGCGGGGAGAAGTCGCGGAATACGTCACGAGGTGCGACACCTGCCAAAGGGCCAAGCCAGTACACAGACCGCCGGCGGGACTCTTAGAACCGCTACAGACCCCGTCCGAACCGTGGGAGAGGGTAGCCTTGGACTTTGTCACTGACCTGCCCAGCTCGAGGGGCAAAACAGCAGTACTCGTGGTAGTCGACATGTTCACCAAGATGGCGCACTTCATTCCTTGCGCGAAGGTGGCCACAGCGGAACAGACAGCCAAGCTGTTCATAGACCACGTGTTCAAGGTACACGGCCTGCCACGGTCTATCCTGTCCGACAGGGGGCGTCAGTTCATCTCGAGTTTCTGGCGGAAGCTGATGGGGATCCTGAACGTCAAGGTCAACCTAGCGTCGGCAAGACACCCGCAGACCAACGGACAAGCGGAGAGGGTCAACGCCGTCATGCAGCAGTACCTGAGATGTTACGCCAACCAGCAGCCCTCGACCTGGGTGGACTATCTGCCCCTGGCCGAGTTTGCCTACAACAACACACAACACGTGTCCACGGGGGTGACACCGTTTTTTGCCAACCACGGGCGACATCCCAGGACCTTCCCGGGCTTAGAGAAGGAGGGGGAGGGGGAGCCACAGGGAGCAGAGGCATTGGCAGAGGAGTTACAGGAGGTCCATGAACAGCTCCGTAGACAGTTAGACCTAGCAAAACACGTATACAAGATGCATGCAGACAAACACAGAAGAGTGGGGGAGGACATACGGGTAGGGGACTGGGTCTGGTTAGCGGCCCAGGCAGTGCCGGCCAGATCCTTAGCTAAGAAGAAGCTAGGACACAAGCAGTTGGGCCCTTACCTAGTCGAGGCACAGATCAACCCAGTGGCTTTCCGTTTGACACTACCGGAGGGTTCCAGAATGCACCCGGTCTTTCATAGATCGGTGCTAACGCCCTACAAGGCACCTCACAGGTTTCAGGAGCCAGGAACAGCTCCTAGTCCGCTTAGAGATGCACCCATGACAGGGGGGTCGCCGAGGGCGGGGCCACTCAACGAGGTGACGGAGATTTTGGACTCGAGATGGGGGGAAGAGGGAGTCGAATATCTCATCGCAAGGGAAGGTGCCCCGGCCAGCGCCAACAGCTGGGTGCCGTACTATGCGGTGGAGGAGCACTACCTCAAAGACGAGTTCCACGCACTCTTCCCACACAGGCCCATGCCGGAGGATTATTTTGACGAATATCTTTTCACCCCCACACTCTCAGCCAGTACGTTTCAGGGGTTCTCCTCGGCTGAGGAGACGGTTCCAGAGACTACCTCGCCGGAGGGGTCGGTCTCAGACTTGGGTGCGGAGCGCTCTTATTGGTGGGACACTCAACCCGAGGAGGAGTGGCGCAGGAGACTGCTCAGAGGGCCCTGGCATGCAGACTACCCAGAGGAAATGGGGGAACAAGGGGGCATGGACGGGTTGGGGGAGGATCCTGGTTTCGAGCACGCCGGCAACGAGATGGAAGCGGAGGAGAGCGACGTCGATGTACACGTCACGGACTGGCAGCATGCCAGGGGGGAAGACCGGTATCCGGCATGCACCCCCACAGCATTGGAGCACCCGGAACCCACGCCAGAAGAGGGGGAGGGGGGAAGGGGGGGCTTCGAGGGGGGGATGGATGTCAGGGACTCAGCAGGAGCGCAGGGAGGAGAGGAGATGGAAAGCGAGGGGGAGCAATCCGAGGGCAGCGTAGGAGAATATGACAGCAGCCCGATAGATTCCATGAGCCTCTCCAGCGAATCGGAAGATTCACAGAAGGGGGCGCCGATGGGCAGGGCAAGGGGCGACCCAAGGGGGACACCCCAGAAGCAAGGGGCCAGCGGGGACTCCCAGAGCAGCAGTTGCAAATCAGGACCAGCTTCCCCACCAGAGCGTAGTGGGGGGGAGGAGTCCCAGGTGTCAGAGCCCACATATGCACCACCAGCGAGAGAAGATGAGTCAGGGTGGACCACGCCTCCATCGGAGAGCGAGTTAACGGTTAAGAGGAAAGTTGCAGGCTGGGCGCGCGCGCCAAGTTCAAAGGTACAGGCGAGCGGCACAGAAGGTAGCCCGGATAGGGAACCAGGTCCTAAAGCCCGCCGGAAGGAGGGGCAAGAATCGTCAGGGTCAGCGTCAGAGGAGTCCAGGAAGGATGAGACCCTAGCGGGCAGGAGGGCCCAGAGGAGAAAGGAATTTAGGAAGAGGTGGAGCAAAGCGAGAGTCTTATTTTTTTTTTTTTATAAAGATTTTTATTAATTTCCAATTTTTTTAACAAAAACAAAAGACAACAAAAAACAGACAAACAAAAAACTCATATTTTCATAACCTTATTTTCATAACCCTCTTTTCCCGGACTTCCCCATACCTTTCCCTTTTTGCATCCTTAATTTAGTACCCTTATTCAGCAACCTATCTTGCCCAATTAAATATAAATTCGTCCTCTTTCTCTATTCCACCCTAAGTTTTAAACCCAATTATCGCTGCAATTCTACGTCTTCTTTTCCCTCAGCATTTTAACACTCCTCAGTTTTATAATAATTCTTAAGATACATCTTAAATTTCTTCCAATCTTCTTCCACAGTCTCTTTCTCTTGGTCGCGGATTCTGCCGGTCATTTCTGCCAGTCCCATAAAGTCAATCACTTTCGCCTGCCATTCCTCCAGCGTGGGTAGCTCTTGTGTCTTCCAATACTTTGCTAGAAGAATCCTTGCTGCCGTAGTAGCGTACAAAAAGAAATTCTTGTCCTTCTTCGGCACCAACTGGCCGACCATACCCAAGAGAAATGCCTCTGGTTTCTTGTTAAAGGTGCACTTAAGCACTTTCTTAATTTCATTGTAAATCATTTCCCAGAAGGCCTTAATCTTTGGGCAGGTCCACCAAAGGTGGAAAAAGGTACCCTCAGTCTCTTTACATTTCCAGCATTTGTTATTGGGCAAATGATAAATCTTCGCAAGCTTGACTGGGGTCATGTACCACCTATAAATCATTTTCATTATGTTTTCTCGTAAGGCATTGCATGCCGTAAATTTAATGCCTGTGGTCCATAACTGCTCCCAGTCAGCAAACATAATGTCATGACCTATGTCCTGTGCCCATTTAACCATAGCAGACTTCACTGTCTCATCTATTGTATTCCACTTCAACAGCAAGTTGTAC